>NC_141687.1:37124610-46712110 GCF_964263255.1 Lissotriton vulgaris
ATGGAGACTGAAACATGCACTTTGAATACCATCAGCAGACTTCCCTGGTGAGCAGTAGCTTTACTACAGTGACCTAATGAGCAACTAGAGTGCTAACATTCAGAGTTTATGGCAAATGTGTGACACATCTGAATGCCTTCTTGATGGAACCAAAGTAAACAAGCATTGAAATTGCAATAGATCTCGCCCTCGTTTAAGTTAAAGCCATTCTGTTTGTAATGATGTGGCTTTTTAGCTTTGCTTTTATTAGTGTTTTTAAATCTTTCATGTAAATAACATGCATATATGTATGCATGCATTTATATAGATCTGCAGATTATGTAAATATATATATATATATATATATATATATATATACACACATACACACACACACACATATAAATGCATATATATGTGTATATGTGTGTGTGCGCGTAGAGAGAGGTAGAGAGAGGTAGAGAGCGGTAGAGAGCAGTAGAGAGCAGTAGAGAGCAGTAGAGTGAGCAATAGAGTGAGCAATAGAGTGAGCAATAGAGTGAGCAATAGAGTGAGCAATAGAGTGAGCAATAGAGTGAGCAATAGAGTGAGCAATAGAGTGAGCAATAGAGTGAGCAATAGAGTGAGCAATAGAGTGAGCAGTAGTGTAAGTAGTAGAGAGCAGTAGAGAGCAGTAGAGAGTGAATAGTAGAGAGTGAGTAGAGAGTAGTAGTAGAGAGTAGTAGTAGAGAGTAGTAGAGAGTAGTAGAGCGAGAGTAGTAGAGAGAGAGTAGTAGAGCGAGAGTAGTAGAGCGAGAGTAGTAGAGCGAGAGTAGTAGAGCGAGAGTAGTAGAGCGAGAGTAGTAGAGAGAGAGTATTAGAGAGAGTAGCAGAGAGAGAGTAGAATGTAGAGTAGCAGAGAGAGAGTAGAATGTAGAGTAGTAGAGAGTCAGTAGTATGTAGAGAGTCAGTAGTATGTAGAGAGTCAGTAGTATGTAGAGAGTCAGTAGTATGTAGAGAGTCAGTAGTATGTAGAGAGTCAGTAGTAGAGCGTGACTAGTAGAGCGGGACTAGTAGAGCGGGACTAGTAGAGCGTGACTAGTAGAGCGGGACTAGTAGAGCGGGACTAGTAGAGCGGGACTAGTAGAGCGGGACTAGTAGAGAGTAGTAGAGAGTAGTAGAGAGTAGTAGAGAGTAGTAGAGAGAGTAGTAGAGAGTGAGCAGTAGAGAGTGAGCAGTAGAGAGAGTAGTAGAGAGAAAGTAGTAGAGAGAGAGTAGTAGAGAGTCAGTAGTAGAGAGTGAGTAGTAGAGAGAGAGTAGTAGAGAGTCAGTAGTAGAGAGTGAGTAGTAGAGAGAGAGTAGTAGAGAGTAGTAGAGAGTAGTAGAGAGTAGTAGAGAGTAGTAGAGAGTAGTAGAGAGTAGTAGAGAGTAGTAGAGAGTAGTAGTAGAGAGTAGTAGAGAGTCAGTAGTATGTAGAGAGTCATTAGTATGTAGAGAGTCAGTAGTATGTAGAGAGTCAGTAGTATGTAGAGAGTCAGTAGTATGTAGAGAGTCAGTAGTATGTAGAGAGTCAGTAGTAGAGCGTGACTAGTAGAGCGGGACTAGTAGAGCGGGACTAGTAGAGCGTGACTAATAGAGCGTGACTAGTAGAGCGGGACTAGTAGAGCGGGACTAGTAGAGCGGGACTAGTAGAGCGGGACTAGTAGAGAGTAGTAGAGAGTAGTAGAGAGTAGTAGAGAGTAGTAGAGAGAGTAGTAGAGAGTGAGCAGTAGAGAGTGAGCAGTAGAGAGAGTAGTAGAGAGAAAGTAGTAGAGAGAGAGTAGTAGAGAGTCAGTAGTAGAGAGTGAGTAGTAGAGAGAGAGTAGTAGAGAGTAGTAGAGAGTAGTAGAGAGTAGTAGAGAGTAGTAGAGAGTAGTAGAGAGTAGTAGAGAGTAGTAGAGAGTAGTAGAGAGTAGTAGAGAGTAGTAGAGAGTAGTAGTAGAGAGTAGTAGAGAGTCAGTAGTATGTAGAGAGTCATTAGTATGTAGAGTCAGTAGTATGTAGAGTCAGTAGTATGTAGAGTCAGTAGTATGTAGAGAGTCAGTAGTAGAGAGTCAGCAGTAGAGAGTCAGCAGTAGAGAGTCAGCAGTAGAGAGTCAGCAGTAGAGAGTCAGCAGTAGAGAGTCAGCAGTAGAGAGTGAGTAGTAGAGAGAGAGTAGTAGAGAGTAGTAGAGAGTAGTAGAGAGTAGTAGAGAGTAGTAGAGAGTAGTAGAGAGTAGTAGAGAGTAGTAGAGAGTAGTAGTAGAGAGTAGTAGAGAGTCAGTAGTATGTAGAGAGTCATTAGTATGTAGAGTCAGTAGTATGTAGAGTCAGTAGTATGTAGAGTCAGTAGTATGTAGAGAGTCAGTAGTATGTAGAGAGTCAGTAGTATGTAGAGAGTCAGTAGTATGTAGAGAGTCAGCAGTAGAGAGTCAGCAGTAGAGAGTCAGCAGTAGAGAGTCAGCAGTAGAGAGTCAGCAGTAGAGAGTCAGCAGTAGAGAGTCAGCAGTAGAGAGTCAGCAGTAGAGAGTCAGCAGTAGAGAGTCAGCAGTAGAGAGTCAGCAGTAGAGAGTCAGTATTAGAGAGTCAGCAGTAGTGAGTAGTAGAGAGTCAGTAGTAGAGAGTGAGTAGTAGAGAGTGAGTAGTAGAGAGTGAGTAGTAGAGAGTGAGTAGTAGAGAGAGAGTAGTAGAGAGAGAGTAGTAGAGAGAGTAGTAGAGAGAGAGTAGTAGAGAGAGTAGTAGAGAGAGAGAGTAGGAGAGAGAGAGAGTAGTAGAGAGAGAGTAGTAGAGAGAGAGTAGTAGAGAGAGAGTAGCCTCAGGACAGCTCCATTCCATCTATCGATTTCCTTATACCACTTGTTTAGTTGCACAAATTCAATGTTGCCCTAGGGGCACGTCAAACCATATACTAAACAAGTGGTATAAGGAAATCGATAGAAGGAATGGAGCTGTCCAGAGGCTGTAGGATCGCTGGGACTACACTATCCTAACCTGAGGTAAGTAATAGGAGGCCCATGGAGCGCGTGTGCCGAGTGTGAACTCACACACGAGATGCATAACAAAGTCAATGGACAGTACAAATTAGGAAAAGGTAAGTATTAGACAGTTCCGACTAGCTAGGACTAAAACGACTGGAAATCTGGACACTAGGAGAGTCAATCTACCCTTGAGCACCGAAATGCTCTTGATACCTCACCCACAGGCTGCGGGTGCATAGGTGTCAAAGTGTGTCGGGTTTCTGCGTTGAAGTCTATGGAGCCTGGAAGAAAAGATGCTGCAGGCGGCCAGAAGGAAGATGTCCGGAGTGATCCAAGGGTGGATCAGAGATGCTGAAGACCTGAAAGCAGAGGGGACAATGTTCACAGTCACTAGCCAGTGACCGAAGTGGAACCAGGAAGGAACCAGATGCGGTTGTCGCGATCAGGTGAAGAGTGGACGCTTGACTCTGCAGCCACGTGGACCAGGTGCTGTCTTGGACGACCAGGATGGAGGCATGAGCTCTCCCACGCAGGCTCTCGCTGTCGGCGGTGTTGGATCGGATTAAGCATCAACAGGCCTTGGCAAAGGCAACCCACGCGGTGAGTGGAAAAGGCGTCTGGTGCGGACCAGGAGGGTCCGGGTGCTTCTCCTTTGCAGGGAAGCAGGGGCCCGTCTGGAGAAACCAGACCAGCAGTGTGGATTTCAAGGATCGTCGTCTAGGAGGTCATTAGCCAGCCGGCAAGTGACCAGACAACGTGTGGAGCAGCAATCAAGCAAAAGGGCCCCACCCAGATCTCGTGGATGCTGGAGGGCTGATCTTCTATGCAGGAGCTGCTCGGGGCTGGGGCTTCTCAATCCCCAAAGCACTTCATCGAGGATGCCTCCGAAGTCGTACTGGAAGTGAAGTGCTTTTTTTCCAAGCTGGCCGGTCCCACGTGTCTCGTCGCACCCACGGATCTCAGCTGTGCTGCAGATGTAGGTAGAGGTTGGAGAGGTCTGGAAGTCCGGGTCTCATCGGGCTCTGAAGTCTGGATCTACTCGGGAAGACGACAAAGTGAAGCGCTGGAATGCTTGATGGTGCCTGCTTGTGAAGGGTGGTCACTCGTTGGCCACAAGGGAGATTTCTTCAGTCTTCTGTGGAGCAGAACGTCGAAGTCCAGAGTTTCTTCTTGTAGAGTTTCAAATCAGGATTAATCTAATTTGGAATGGGACCAGCTCCTACCTTTATTCGCCTAAAGGGGGCTGTACTATGACTAGGTCCCTCCTATGGGTGGGACCAGGAAGGGGGGTGGTTACACCCCCTATACTTTGTCCGGTTTCACGCCAGAGCTGGGGCGGGAGTGCCCCAGCAACTGGTTTGAACTGGTGTATCCACAGGGCACCTTGTGTGCCCCAGGCAGGTCTCATTCCTTTCAGGCCTGTCCTACCTAATACACAAAATCCTGTCTGGGGTGGTGCTAGCACCTCCCAATGCAGGAAACCCTTTGTCCAAGCCTCCCTTGCTGGAAGGACTCCCAGCAGCAGGAGGTCAGACTTGAGTCTGTGGTGGCAGCATCCATTTTGTGATGCGGAGGCTAGAGTTAACTTTAACCGGGGTTCACAGCAGCATTCGACTGTGTGGAACACTCAAAACTCTGGACAATAATGCTGCAAATGGGGATCGAACCACCAATAGTCGACTTTCTCCGCGAACTATACACCGGAGCCACGGGAAAGGTCAGATTTGAGACAGCCGGACAATTAACCAACAGTTTTCCAATACAGAAGGGGGTCAGACAAGGGTGTGTGCTGGCCCCTTTCCTATTCACGCTCTATACTAACGGTCTCGAGGCTGCAATGTTAAAGGATGTAAAAGATCTCCCAGAAGCTGGTCGTCGGCAGATTCCAGCATTATTATACGCCGACAACGCGGTAATTCTAGCCCGAACTCCAGTCCAGCTTCAACTGGCTTTAAATAACTACTGCACTTTTATGACCAGTTTAAATTTAAAAGTCAATATAAAGAAAACATACGTGATGCATGCCGGTAACAAGGGGAAAAAAGTAAAGAAAATTTATGTGGATAATCTTCCCCTTGAAAGAACCAATACGTACCCTTATCTAGGCATCACCATCGACGAGGCATTCAATTGGAAAGAAGCAATTAATTCCCGAAAACTGTCCCTTATAAGAACAGTTGGCGCTCTAAAGGCCTTCTCTCTTCGTCTTGGTAAAAACCACCGACCGAGATGATCAAGATATATAATGCAAAATGCATTAGCACAGCCACCTTCGGAGCAGGAGTCTGGGGAACGACAAACGTAGAACAATTACAAAAAGTCGAAAACTCTTTTCTAAGATTTTTATTGGCTGTCCCAAAAAGTACAAACACATTTGGATGTCACCTTGAACTTGGGGTGGATTATATCTCCGATATTATCAAGATCCAACCAATCATGTTGTGGCGCAGAATATGGGCAACGGACGAGTGCCAGCTCACAAGAACAATAATTCTGGACTGCATGAAACTAGACAACATGACAAAGATAAAATGGTTGGTCTACGTAAAATCATTTCTTATAGACATTGGTCTTCCGAGATTCTTTGATGACCCATTGTCAGTAACAGACATATCGAAAAAAAAACTAAAAACACTTTGTCTGTCGCACTTATCTCCACTACGGATGCTGAGTGAAATAGGGAAGCCATCAGTCCAACAATGTCTACTAATACAGCTGGTTCCAAACATCCAACCGTACTTGCAGTATGACTTATCACAATATGAAAAACTTCTTCTTACTCGTTTTAGGTTTAATTTATACCATTATATGGTTTTATTCCCCAACCAGAATGACTTGACACATAATATTTCAGTTTGTCCCTGTGACCTAATGTCCCCACAGTCTACAATCCATGTCCTTTTTTTCTGCAAATTCTATACGCCATTACGCAGGAGGTGGATAATACCATTATTAAAAGTTTTATAAATTCACAAATGTCGCCCTGCCTACCTGGCGCTACAATTTTTGGGAAATAATCCGATGGCAAAATCTGTGGCACAGTATCTGAAATTATGTATTAGGCACCGAATGAATTTATGAAATCTGACTGAGTATCCTGCCTAAGATGGATTTCTAAAAAAAAACCGCTTTCAAGGCACTGTCTGATACAGAATGAATGTGAGTTTTTAATATTTATTGTGTTTTTATGTACTTTTATGGCTTTCACAAAATGGAAACCGAATAAAGATGATTTGATTTAACTTTAACCGGGGTTCACAGTTACATACATGTCGTGTCCCTCTAAAAGGGTGGAATGCTACCCCCGTCGCCAGAACTGGCGAGCGGGTAGTATTACAATTCGTATGACACTTTACTCAACATGTTTGATAATGCTATGCCAGAGTTAGCAATAACCGCGTGGTTATAATGCACTTAAGAGTATATGGTATAGCGTTATCATGGAAACAGCTAAAGGACTTGGTTCCGAAAGCTGTAGACAGGCTCAGCTCATGCTAGAGCACCATCTCACATAATTCCAAGCACTCTGCCCCCAGTATTGTTAAGGCCTGCCATAGAAGTGACTTATAGGAGTATATGTGTCCATTTTAGGGTTGGATATATGTATACTATATCTAAAGCAAAGGGTGATTACACCACTTTGCCCCAGCTGATTGATCAGCCAGATGTGTCAGATTTGGATGGCCAGCCAGGGGTGGCAAAATACATGCTGCAGCCCCTGGTAGGCCTTGGGTTCACTTATGCCCTGGGCACCTATGGTACACTGTACAAGGACTCACAAGAGCGACCCAATACCAATTGGTAAATGCACCTAAAGTACATGGATGTCAATTTAGAGAGAGAACAGCCAGGCTGTGGGTCTGATTGGCAGGCCCACAGCCAGGGAAAGTTGTAAACCAGTGAAGCAAAAAGCACAAATCTGTGGTGACCATAGGATTGCAGACCCTACTCTCCTACACTACACACTTATAAAACACAACTTCATCTATTCATTTAGATAGTAAGTCATACTTAGTGAATTATAAAATCATTACAACAAGTATAAAGTTATCCATACAGTCACTCACACATCATTGAGTCTTATGTATACTTATTTCTATACAACAACTGACACATACACTGCCTTTTATTTTACTAGTTTGTTGGACATGTACCATTGAGAAATATATTTGCTCATCACCACACCCATAAAGATATTCACTCACCCAAACAACTGTTAGAACATGTAGTTTTAACTTCATATATCTAGTGAATCAACTATTCACACATCTTTGGGCAGTCACACACCCCCCACCGAACCACACACACATTCACTCTCCCGTACAAATACTCAGTTAACTAATCAATAACTAATATAGACTTTCACATTGCTAGTAACCAACTGGAGAACCAGTTTACACAACAACTGACAAAGTGATACAGATATTCAAACAGTTTAGTCACTATCCACTATATTTAGTGAGACACTATAAATTGGTCAAGTAAACAGTCAATTACACTGCTACTAAATCCTCCATCCAAATATTTATTTTTATATATCCACTCATTCTTCAATGCAATTGCTATATATAATGCATATTTAAATAACGAAGTAAACCACATTCACTGGATGATGTCATAAGTGATGTCATCAGTGATGTCCTCAGTGATGTCACTGACCATGTCATGAATGATGTAATATGGGACATCATCAGCAGTGGATTGGGAGTGCGCAAAATATAGTTAGTACAACTAACTATATAGGAGCAATTTCAATGGTTTTGTAAGAGTGAAATGTCCAACTAACTATAACACCCCTAAAACTTATAGTTTGAGTGAATTTTAAAAGGTATTTTAAATGCTAATTCCTAACTATATAGGGCCTGAAACATGTTTTTTTCAGTGAATATATATATATATATATATATATATATATATATATGTTAGAGCAAATGTCCCTTGCTAGAGGAGGAGCGGCCGATCAGCTGGTGCCGGTGCCGAGTCAAGGACAAGACTCGTAAAACTTTCCAAAGCAATTGAAATGATACACCGCACTCTTCTAGGTTTTGATTAAGCTTCTTTAATCCATCAAGGAAAAACTTCCTCACCTACGCGTTTCAAACAGATTACTGTTCTTGTTCACGGTAGTTTATACATATATAGTATATACATATATATATATACACATATATATATACACACACACACACACACACACACACACACACGTACCAAGAACAACTCTTCCACACTTTAAAACAAGCATTGTCATACCAAACAGGCCTGGCATGCATTTTTAGTCCTGCCTAAAACATTAAAACAGCCAAGAACGAGGGAACACCTGCCAGAAAGATAGAAATAAGTCCCTAGGAGAGGATCCTAGAATATATACATGGACATAGGAGCAAAGTCAATACTTCAATTTTAAGAATACAAATAGTATATTTTCAAAAATCGATCATTTTCATCCAGCGAGGTTCGATGTTTGAAACCCGACCGGATCCATCATCTTGGCTGTCTATATTCAGACAGAATCTTGCATCATGGCTTGGGAGCTGTTCGGGACTATCAAATAAATCAAGGGTGACCCCTTGCCATACCGTCAACAACACACACCGGTGGTCCATCTGACGAACGATATTGATTAATTCCGGCTGGCGTACCTTCGGAACAGGTCTGGAAGATTATCTTCCTCATATCAAATATCAGATGTACGGCGATCCCTACCCCCTATGGGGTTAAAAACATTTCTTGCCTTAACCTCCTGTAGGATTGATACCTCGGATACTGTGTCCCCCCCTCCACGTTATACTTTTACGCCCTGATGAAGGTGTAGCCCGGCTGGTGCTGTACACCGAAACGCGCGTCAGCGTTTTTGACTCTGGGGCAGCCATACTGATTCCATCTATATCTCTTCCCCATTTGATGATTGTCATCTTATCATGTGGCGCTAATGTACTATTGAGTTCATCTAAGAGTGCGTTGTTTAAGTTTTGTCAGAGTGTGGAATGTATGACGGCTGGATTGACAGGTATGACTTGACTATATGAGATATATGCAATTGTTGTTTTTAATTAATAGAATCATGAAGCAATCTGATAGCTATCATGTTTATATTTGAATAAAGAAATGTTTTTGAAAATATAATACTATTTGTATTCTTAAATTTGAAGTATTGACTTTGCTCCTGGTTGCTCCTATGTCCATGTATATATTTTAGGATCCTCTCCTAGGGCCTTATTTTGATCTTTCTGGCAGGTGCTCCCTCATTCTTGGCTGTTCATTATTTTCCCCATCTTCCTGCCTATATAGTAGTAAGTAATCCACATTTGTAAAGCACGAACCATCACCCGTAAGGCTCTCTAGGCGCTGGGGGCCGTCGGGAAGATTAAACAAGCTATTGCCCAGAGTCACATGGTGCTGGGCTACCCTGCCGCTGGGGATCAAACCGTGATCCCCAGATCCCAACGTCAGTCACCCTGGCCGCAGTGCCACACCTCTCCCCCCTCTTTATAGTTAAAACATTAAAACAGCCTAGAGAAGTGAAAAAACTAAATAAAGAACAGTTGTTTACAGTTTTAAACACATCTTAGAGGTAAAGGTTGCAAAAGTTGATCAAGAGTACTACTGATATCTAATCACTGCAGCTAGCTCTCAATAAGAGAGAAGTAATACAGCGAATAAAATGAGGTGAGGCAAACATTCCTCTAGGTGGTGCCAAAGGACAAGCTATGGATATTTTAAATTTTTTTTTTATTTTGATGGTTTTGTATAGCGCAAACAAAACCCTTGAGGGTATGAGAGCGCTTTACAGGGCTATAGGTGATTGACATACATATACATACAATGAATCATGTGAATACAGTACTGGTAACTGTTAGAGACTCACACTTGTCTTCAAGAGTGTATATAAAAGTTTAGGTGAATTTGGACAAGAGAATCGATTTCACTTATTTTCTGAAAAAAGCAGTGGACGGATTAAGTCTAGTTTCTGGGGGCAAGGTGCTCCAAATCCTGGGAGTCATTCCTGAGAAGGTCAACTTGTAAATGTAGGCGTACTCACAGACATATTGAATTAGCAAAAAATCATTGCTATTAGAGATATGGCAGAAATCGGGGCATGGGGAAGAGGCTCATCCTGTATCCAATTTGGTTGGGACGATTCCTCTGTGGAAAAACCTATCTGTGGTCCCCCTGTAGTCTCGACAATGATGTTTTGCTAATTCCATATGTCAGAGTACGCTGACATTTTTTCAGAACCACACACCTTAGCGAGTGTGTAGGTATTACTCTGTTTTTCTACGTGGCTTCACTCACCTTTCGCCACTCACTTTTGCACAGTTTTGGTCCTGAAGAAAGCCCTGTTAATCACACAGTGGGGGCTGAAACATGTAGACCGCCACACACAAGTCAATTCTTAGGTAAATTACTCCTTTAGTATTTGCACCACACATTTTTATCTATACCCTAGGTCGCCAACATTAAACAAATAGGTAAGGATTCCCAGAGGTATTTTTAACTGTAATATATCACATCACATTTCTGCACCCACACCAGCTCCGCCATAACCAGGCGTCATAGCACAACTGGGTGGCATTCGGCCGCCTGGTTGGGACCCCTATGATGAAGCATGAAACTGTTGGACTTTGTCCTCTTGGCAGGGTCATCCCTGAACCTTTTGCCTTCCTCCAATATTCTCTCGGACCTGTTTTTGTTGGTTTAATGACTCTGGGCACTTTACCACCGCTGACCAGTGCTAAAGTGCATATGCTCTCCCTATGTAAAGTGTATATGTGATTGATTTCCATGATTGGCTCATTGGATTTACTGTCAGTCCCCAGTAAAGTGCACCAGGAGTGCCAGGGCTTGTAAATGCCAATACTGCTAGTGGGCCTGCAGCGCTGGCTGCGCCACCCACAGAAGCAGCCTTTTAAAATGTGTCTAGGGTCTGCCCCTGCAGAACCCGCGTGCAGTCTGGTACTGTCATGCTGGCTGGGCTAGTGCACACACTTGCCAGCCTCTAAACCTTCCCTTAACTTCATATTATTCACCCCTATGGTAGGCCCTAGGGCAGGGTGCATTGTAAGTGTAAGGTAGGACAGGACCTGATGTGTGTGGCATGTCCTAAAAGTGAATTACAGCCAAATTCGTTTTTCACTATTGTAAGGCTACCTGTTCTCTTAGGCAAAGATGGGCTGCTGAAATTATTACACCCTATAATCCCAGCAGGCTCAGGGAACATGGTAGAAAGTCAAGTTTAGTATGCCTGAACTCAGAATAATAAAATACATATTTTAGTAAAGTTTATTTGAATATCCTGTCTTTGCAAATGCTACTTTTAGAAAGCTAGCATTTGCTTGCCTAACCATTTCTGCCCGCCTCTGCAGTATGTGTATCTGACTGTCTAGGTGATGTGAGTGACAGGGCTGGTGGATGACAGGTGGTGAATGCAAGGATTACACCTTGGTGGGAGGTGGGAGTGCCCCTGGACTCTGAATAGGGCTGTGTTCTGCCACCACAATGCTGGCTCCGCCCCCTGGGGAGCGACTGATGACTCAGCCCGACACCTGGCCCAGGAAGGGAGAAGCACTGACAACAAGGTACTCCTGGCTGCCCCTGTCCACACAATGCTGGCTCCACCTCCTGTGGAGCGTCTGATGTGCCTGCCCCTCACACTGAAAGGAAAAGCCAGGAACTGAACAACAGAGTGCTTCAAAACTGAAATGGACTATGCAGATCGCCCCTGGCCTGAAAAGACAAAAGAAATGCTGTATAAAAGAAGGAGCCCTGCTCGTAAGAAACTGGAATCCTGTTTCCCACAACGAACCTCTGCCCAACTAGAAGGAGAAGAAGACGCTGGAAGGACTGGCCTGCTGCTTGCCTTGCTGAGGAAGGAGAGGAAAAGACTTCATGAAAAGGCTTTGTAGACTTGTGCTTTGAAACATTCTCCAAGGGCTTGATTGAGCTTGCCCCCTGAACTGCACCCCAGGACCAGTGGGTTCTCCTGTGCTTTGGCTCGTCTGCTGAGGCCGAGTATTTCCTCCCGCCGGAGGTGAAGTCTGCCCCCTGTCGCCCCCTCCAAGTGGCGTGGTACCCGGGAGCCAGCCTGCCCTCTTGCCCTTGAGAGCCTCGCTCTGATCGGAGTCGCTCTCTGCCCCCGGGCTAAGGCCGGCCGCTCCTCTACCCCCGCCTGCTAATTGGAGTGCCTGAGTGAGTCTTCAGCCCCTCCTGCCTGATCCCTTAGACGCGAGCAGCCTGCAGCCTGGACGGCCGCCCGTGCATACCATGGCACCTGGCTGCCCCGCTTTGCTCTGTCACCCCAGGAGAGGCCGCGCCGCATTGTGAAGGGACCCCCCTCGGTACCGTCTGTACTGAGGGCTCCTGTGCTGCGCCCCACCTCCCGGAGATCATCCGCCTCGTGAAGAAACCCCAAGGCGCTGAACGGACCGAGTCGCGCTGCTCGTGCACGACTCGGTCAAACCCGAAGGAACCGAAGCATTTCTGAGGAGCTGGCATCGGGCTAGGGGCACGCAACGTGTTGTTTCCCCTTTCGCTCCAGCCGCTTCCTTAGACTGTACCTGTACTGTAAGCGGGGCATCTCGCACCGCTGTGGGCCTCGCATTGCCAGAGTGAACTGTACGCTTCGTTCCTCCTTGCACCACAGTACGCCGCGTACGCTTGCTCACGCGAGAGGCGCGAGCATTGGCAGGACCCGGTGTACGCAACTCACGTGGGATGCGTGAGCCTTGACAGAGTGTCCCGATTTCACCCGTCCTGAGCGTACGGAAGCGCTGCAAAGCGCTCAGTAGGCCTAAGACTGGCCTGGAGCACCTATTAGTACAGAAGGAGCCCTGGTAAGAAGAGCATCACGTATTAGCCAGAGAGGCTAATAAGAGCCAGTTTTGGAACTGTAACAAAGAGAACTTGCCTATTTACAATCTGGTGGCTAACTTAAAAAAACTTTCTTGGTCTTGTGATAAGTCTTACCTGCATATATATTTTTTCATTAAGAGAACGTATTTTTATAGATCTACAGCCTGGTGTCCATTTGTGGGGTGATTGGTATATTTACTGTGTGTGTTAATACAAGTGCTTAACTGACAACGCCTGTAGAATAGCCTTGGCTGCTCACGCCACGCACCTAGAGGGCGAGCAAGGGTCATTCTAAGGGGTCATCCTTCGCCCTGACTTAGAGGAGAGGGTCCCTGCTTGTCACAAGTGCATACTTGCGCCAACCAGAGACCCCCAATTCTAACACAACCAGGTTGGTGTGTGAGGGGTCTTTTAAAAGTACCTAATGGGTCCACATTCAGGCCACAAACAGTGACTACAGTATTTACACACATATAGTGGCCCGTCCACATTATTTAAACAAACAATTTAAGGGTCCAATAAAATCAGAACTTAACTTCTATCAAGGCTCCCAGGACCCTGTATTTGCTGCTGGTGGTCTCCACCCATGTTCACTCTTTACACCCTGCACACTCCTTGCATGGCCTCCTCACGCATCTCGGCCACCAAAACATCTCTGCCAGTAGAAGGGTTAAAGAAGCGTTCACCTTGCATCATTACATAGTCACCCGCCGACTGATAACTCCTCTACAGTTTTGAAGTAACATCTGCCCTCCACACTCACACAGGTCCACCCTTCAGCACAAAATTCTTTACCTTCTCTAATTCATTGTCTTTCTTTTGTGCATGAACCCATTCCTCCTTTGGAATAGCTGTACATTCAGAAGCAATATTAAAAGCACACGCAACAACCTCCTCTGCATCAAATCTCTCGACAGCAGAGGCAAGCGAGGGTAGATGGCAAGGTTAAGCGAGGGGAGACGGCGAGGGTAAGCGGCAAGAGTAAGCGTGGAGGGAGGGCAAGGGTAAGCGAGTGGAGACGGCAAGGGTAAGCGAGGGGAGACGGCAAGGGTAAGCGAAGAGAGACGGCAAGGGTAAGCGAAGAGAGACGGCAAGGGTAAGCGAAGAGAGACGGCAAGGGTAAGCGAAGAGAGACGGCAAGGGCAAGCAGGAGGGAGGGCAAAGGCAAGCAGGAGGGAGGGCAAAGGCAAGCAGGAGGGAGGGCAAAGGCAAGCAGGAGGGAGGGCAAAGGCAAGCAGGAGGGAGGGCAAAGGCAAGCAGGAGGGAGGGCAAAGGCAAGCAGGAGGGAGGGCAAAGGCAAGCAGGAGGGAGGGCAAAGGCAAGCAGGAGGGAGGGCAAAGGCAAGCAGCAGGGAGGGCAAAGGCAAGCAGGAGGGAGGGCAAAGGCAAGCAGGAGGGAGGGCAAAGGCAAGCAGGAGGGAGGGCAAAGGCAATTAGGAGGGAGGGCAAAGGCAAGCAGGAGGGAGGGCAAAGGCAAGCAGGAGGGAGGGCAAAGGCAAGCAGGAGGGAGGGCAAAGGCAAGCAGGAGGGAGGGCAAAGGCAAGCAGGAGGGAGGGCAAAGGCAAGCAGCAGGGAGGGCAAAGGCAAGCAGCAGGGAGGGCAAAGGCAAGCAGGAGGGAGGGCAAAGGCAAGCAGGAGGGAGGGCAAAGGCAAGCAGGAGGGAGGGCAAAGGCAAGCAGGAGGGAGGGCAAAGGCAAGCAGGAGGGAGGGCAAAGGCAAGCAGGAGGGAGGGCAAAGGCAAGCAGGAGGGAGGGCAAAGGCAAGCAGGAGGGAGGCCAAAGGCAATTAGGAGGGAGGCCAAAGGCAATTAGGAGGGAGGGCAAAGGCAAGCAGGAGGGAGGGCAAAGGCAAGCAGGAGGGAGGGCAAAGGCAAGCAGGAGGGAGGGCAAAGGCAAGCAGGAGGGAGGGCAAAGGCAAGCAGGAGGGAGGGCAAAGGCAAGCAGGAGGGAGGGCAAAGGCAAGCAGGAGGGAGGGCAAAGGCAAGCAGGAGGGAGTCAAAGGCAAGCAGGAGGGAGGGCAAAGGCAAGCAGGAGGGAGGGCAAAGGCAAGCAGGAGGGAGGGCAAAGGCAAGCAGGAGGGAGGGCAAAGGCAAGCAGGAGGGAGGGCAAAGGCAAGCAGGAGGGAGGGCAAAGGCAAGCAGGAGGGAGGGCAAAGGCAAGCAGCAGGGAGTCAAAGGCAAGCAGGAGGGAGGGCAAAGGCAAGCAGGAGGGAGGGAAAGCAAGCAGGAGGGAGGGCAAAGGCAAGCAGGATGTTTATTATTTCAACCTGGAATGTATGCAACCCTATACTTGTGATTTTGTAATTTTACAGCTAATCTAGCCAGACGCATTTCCACATTGCTTGTGCCTGTCGTCTTTAATATTAAGAGCATGGGCCTGCAAGGGAGCAGCCTGAAAATGAAGATACCCCCTCTTGTTTCCTTACCTTGAATGCAATCAGGCGAGTGAAGCAAATAAGCCATGCCAGGCCGAGATGAGCTCCCTTCTTCCCACCTTCCATCCGTCTATCCATCTCCCCATCCTTTAAGATTTCAATCCTTCTTTTCATGTTTCAATCCAACCATCCTTTTACCATTCTATCCTTCATTTACCAATTGGTCCATCTATTCTTTCATCATTGCACTCTTCCATCAATTGATCTGTTCTTCTACTCCCACTTCTTGTCACTCACCCATCCTCCCAGGCATACCGCCATTCTTTCACCGATCTATCAATTCACCCATCCATCCCGACCTCCATTTGTCCATCCACTCATTGATCCGGCCTTTCATAATTTGAGCCTTTCATTCATTCACATATTGTTTTCAACTCCCATCAGTCCTCTCGTCCTCGCATGCATCTTTCATGCACAGTGGCCTCGTCCTGCTCAGTTTCCTTCTTCTTTTGATGCGCCCTTCATGCCACTCTTCCTGCCAGCCCTCTCTCTCACATCGGAGCAGCTTAGCCAGTGCATTGTGGGCCTCACTGCAAGGAAACGAATGCCCCTAGCTGGAATTCAATTGTTAAAACACAGCACATCTCGGCGTTCAGTGGGCCTGGGTGGCACTGCACCTGCTGCACCTATGAAAGCTTCGCCTCTGCAAACTCTTTCCCTCATCACACACTTTGGGCCTCTTTCTCTCGGGCTGGATCTCCATCCTGGACCTCGGTTTCAATGTTCTTTACTCTGCGTTTTAAGAGCTTCTGTCTGCAGAGATGCAACAGACCAGGCTGCAAATAATTTTATTTTTCAGTCATTCTGCCCTTTGGCCAACGGTGCACCAATCCCCACAGCACCTGCATCCACAGCGAGGCTCGGTTTGCGAGTAACATCCATAGTTGTCAAAATGTAGCCATGGCAACAGCTTCGGGGGACCAGGCGTCCCCGCTTTGCCAGAACGGTCCCGGTTTTCACCAGCTGTCCCAGCACATTTCAAGAAATGTTGCTCATGTCCCCGTTTTTAAAGAGGGTCGACTGAAAACGGTGGGAGGGGTTTTTAATGTTTTACAAAGCAGGGATAGTTAGCAGCTGCTAAAAGAAAGCTATTTAATGGACAGGCAAGCTGCTGGGTTTAAAAATCGCATTGTGTGTATGTTCTTACCGCCTGTTCTGTCATTCTCTGCTGAGGTGCGCTCTCGTCGCTTGAAATAACATTGTAGTCCTTCTATTTCTGTGAAATGTCCCGGTTTTTGGCTTTAAAATTCTTGTCGCCCTACAATAGCTTCCTTATCTTCTCAAAACGCTTTTTGTTGTTCAGCAGACCACACAAAACCACCGTTTCCTCGACAATGCTCTACAGTTCTGTGCGATCCACGACGTTCCTAACAAGTACTCACTCCAAGAGCCGGAAGCATCTCTAGAGGGTCCCGCCTCTGGGATACACAGCAGAGAACGACCCCCGGTCAGGCCGTGAAGAGAGCCGGGCCCCACACACAGCACATGGACACATCCCAGAGCCACACACAGCACATGGACACACTTCCGAGAGCCACACACAGCACATGAACACATCCCAGAGCCACACACAGCACATGGACACATCCCAGAGCCACACACAGCACATGGACACATCCCAGAGCCACACACAGCACATGGACACATCCCAGAGCCACACACAGCACATGGACACATCCCAGAGCCACACACAGCACATGAACACATCCCAGAGCCACACACAGCACATGGACACATCCCAGAGCCACACAGCACATGGACACATCCCAGAGCCACACACAGCACATGGACACATCCCAGAGCCACACACAGCACATGGACACATCCCAGAGCCACACACAGCACATGGACACATCCCAGAGCCACACACAGCACATGGACACATCCCAGAGCCACACACAGCACATGGACACATCCCAGAGCCACACACAGCACATGGACACATCACAGAGACACACACACAGCACATAGACACATCCCAGAGCCACACACAGCACATGGACACATCCCAGAGCCACACACAGCACATGGACACATCCCAGAGCCACTCAAATAGGAGAAAACGCTATGCTCCACAGATTAGTAGCTTATCACAGAAAAGACAGGCATTGGCAAAACCACTGATTCTCACCTAGGAGCGATCTATGGGCTTTGGCAATGTTTTTCTTTCGATATCTTGTACAGTATGGAATGGTATGGCCGGTCACTGTATTGTAGGTTATGGTATGGTCGGTCATTCTAGGACATGGTATGATATGGCCTGTCACTGTATGGCATGCTATGGTATAACCGGTCATTGTATGGTTTGGTAGGATTCTGCATATTATGGTGTTCCATTGTATGGCAAGCCATTGTAGAGTATGGTTTGGTATGATATAGCCGGTCATTCTATAGTATGCTATGGTATGGTATGGTATGGCCTGGTCATTGTACAGTATGGTGTGGTGTGGTTTCATGTGGCTTGTCATTGTATTGTACGGTATGGTATGGCAGTATATGAGATTGTCTGTTATTGTAAGGTATGGTATGGTATGTCCTTGTATAGTATGGTATGAAATGTAGGGTATCATTTATTTATTTTATTTATTTATTTAATTTATATGGCGCGTTATAACCACCGGGGTCTCTAAGCGCTGTTTGTCCAGATTTACGTGGTGAGATATTACATTCACTTGAAACCAACTGTGCACCTAAGATCTGCTCCATGCTTGTTTAAACAGTGCAGTTTTTAGTTTTTTTCTGAAGAATAGTAAGTTACTTTCCTTCCTGAGTTCTGGAGCCAGTTTGTTCCATAAGGCTGGGAGCGTGTTGGAAAACGCACGACCCCCCACCGTGGTCAATTTGAAGCGGGATTGGGACAAAAGAGTAGCGTCCGACGAACGCAAAGTCCTACCCGGTGTGTAGGGGGATAGTCGGGATTTCAGATATTTTGGTGCTTTGCCATACAGAGCCTTGTGAGCGATACACAATCCTTTAAAGACAATCCTCTGACGAATTGGGAGCCAGTGCAGCTCCTGCATCAGGGGAGAGGAATGAGCAGTCCTGGGTTTTTTATAGATCAGCCTCGCTGCATCATTCATAACCTCCTGTAGTTTGTCCAGCAGCCGCTGGGGCAAACCTATGTATAGGGAGTTCCCGTAGTCCAGCCTAGCCAGAATTGTGGCTGAGACCACGTGTCTCAAAGTAGGGAATGAAAGTAAGGCAGAGATCTTCCTTAGTTGTCTTAGAAGGCCTATGCAGGTACCCACTACCGTGGTAACTTGTTTTTCCATGGATAATTTGTTATCCACATATAGGCCTAAACTTTTGACTGCGGATGCTGGTTTCGGTGGTGTACCCAGCTCCATAGGCCAACATTTCTCACTCCAAGGGTTGCCCGAGATAGAAATGGGCAACACTTCCGTCTTATCCGGGTTGACTTTCAAGGAGTTCTCGGACATCCAGTTGACCGTGGCTTTCAGTATGTCTTGCAGCCTAGTGGATGCTCCCGGGCCATCATCCAGCCAGATGATTATCTGGGTATCATCGGCATAGTTGTACACTAGGCAGTCCATCCTATTCAGGAGAGCAATTAATGGCTGCAGGTAGATATTAAAAAGTAGGGGTGACAAGGCAGAGCCCTGGGGGACCCCGCAGGTGATCGGAGCAGAGGTGGAAAGTAAATCTCCCAGCTGCACTCGTTGTGTCCTACCCTGCAAGAATGATGTAAGCCATGCATGTGCTGTACCCATGATGCCAAAGGATCTCAACCGCGACAGAAGCTGTTTGTGACACACGGTATCAAACGCCACGGAGAGATCCAGTAGTATCAGGTATCATATGACCTGTAAGTGTATAGCTTCGTATGGCCTGTCATTGTATGGTATGGCATAGTTTGGCATTGTGTAAAATGGTGTGGGGTGGCCTCTCATGGTATGGCATGGTCTTTCATTTTATAGTATGGCATGCTAATGTATGGTATGGTATGGTATGGCCGGCCTTTGTATAGTATGGTAAGGAGTGGCCTGTCATTGTAACGTATGGTATGGCGTAGCCAGTTGTAGGTTAAGGTTTTGTATGGTATGGCCTGTCATTGTATGGTATATTATGATCTGTCATTGTATAGCATGGTATGGGTTGGCCTGTCATTGTATAGTATGATATGGCCTATCATTGTATATGGTATGGCCCGTCATTGTATATGGTATGGCCCTTCATTGTATATGGTATGGCCCTTCATTGTATATGGTATGGCCCTTCATTGTATATGGTATGGCCTGTCATTGTATAGTATGATATGGCCTATCATTGTATATGGTATGGCCCGTCATTGTATATGGTATGGCCCGTCATTGTATAGTATGCTATGGAATGGTCAGGGCCACTGGAATTATACAATTATGCGGCCACAGTCATGTTTACATAATTATAGATTTACTGCATAATCCATCATCTGCTGCATAATATGCAGATTTCAACCCAAAATATATTTCTAGCTCAAACGGTTCAAACGTTACAAAAATGCAGGGACACTGTTGCTGCAAAGTGGAAGGCTCTCTGCAAAGCTGGCAACATTCTGATGTCTATTGCTATATTTGGGTATTAAAGTGGTACTGATTAAGTGCAACGAACGTGCAGGCAGTGTTACCAAGTTTAATAATGAAATATTGAAGCATTACAAAGGGGGGCTTGGTGTCCCAACTGCTTCCAGACACCCACACAGGATACTTCAGCCACTAAACCAGCTAACTCCGCAGTGGCACTACCGCCCCCTGTAACTTACAGTGGTGTAGGAAGTTTATGGCAAGCACTGAACAGGACAACCCTGATCCCTCAGGTATCGTGGAAAACAGTACATTACTTTTTGCTCGTGCTTATTGATTCTCAGAAAATACATAGGATGGTGGTTAGGTCGTTTCAATAAGTATTTATTGGTCCTGCGTCACTCTTGTGTAAAACATATTTACTGCGACAATCAGGAGACAGAAGCATACGAAAGAAATCGCAAGTGCTAAGATAGTAAACAGTAGATACGTTTCTACCATAGTGCTAAGAAGATGAACATATACAGTTCAGATAAGACAGTAGTACTTGCAAACTTCTATAATGAGTGCCCTACGTAATTTGCCTAAACGTACCTAGCCTAGATATGTAGGTGTAGCATGTATATGTGTATGTAGCCAAGAAACTCCTAGGGGTAAACCAGCCACCTCACCTGATGGTTCAGAATGAAGGACCTCGTCTCTGCTCCAAGGATGACACCCCGCAAGGGATGTCAGACCGCTGCGTGTCGAAGATTCAGCATGCAGCACCCAGTGTCAGTTTGGAAGGAATTCTTCTCTAATTTGCAGGAGGGGTGGGGGGAGAAGGGTCTTATATACTAGAAGGGTCACTCCAGGGTTCCTTCTAGAACCTCTATGTTTTTAAAACAATCATAAATGTTTCGAAAACAATCTCAAATGTTTTCCCAAACAAATGTGATCATACACAGGGGTGGTTGGCCAAGGATGAAAAAAGTGAAAGTGGTAACCCTTATACAGAATAGTTATGCCGTGCCTGGGGACATATTTGATAACGTCCGGTACAGCATTATTTTGATAATCCGCTAAGAGCCTGTTCACGAAGCGACAGGGATAACTGCTAGGTTAAAGGTCACCCCTCAGAACCGTTATTGTGGTGTGGATAGGAGAATGTATGTAAAAGGAGCATACATGACAGGACGAGCCTATTGAACGTGACAAAAGTGTGTTGCATTATGCTGCGTAATCTGCATTTTCCATCCTGGTTTAGACCTGGTAACTTGACCCCGTCCTTCCTCCTCCAGTGGGCAGCTGTCCAAGCCCTTTTTATGGGACAACAAAGGTGACAAAAACAGGAGGTTTTACAAAGAGGATGGGGTGTTGTGCACCGTGTAGGGGGGGGGGGGGGGTTTGGAGGGGGGGGGGGAGGGTTTGCCCACTGACTCCACGAAGAACGCAGAAAAATTATCTGTCTGGACACACGTGAATAGAAGCTAGATATGTAGCATATGGCCCCAAACAGGGCTTCCGGGCCAATCATGACTTATCAGCTAATAACACTTGCTGCAGAGTGGGAGGCAGAACTATGCATTCCAGGTGGTGAGGCCGAATGAATGTGAGAAGACGTGGCGACGAGCAACTTAGGTAGTGTGCGACTACACAGCACATGAAGTTAGTTTGTGGTGATAACTAATTCCGTCTCTTCATTCAGTGATGCTGGTTTCTACTGAACTTAGAAGGAATAAAGACTGAGTATCGTTTCTGCAACTGGAGTCGAGGGCCACAGGTTCGTCGGGGTCTCCAACCTTTTCTGTAGTGAGAGCGGCTTCTGATCAGTGAATATCGTCGTGAGCTACTGAAGGCGGAGCAACCTGTGCATTGTTACCAGATACCACCCTCCATCCCCCCTCACCTCCCCCGCTGACTTTAAGACTCATTTCTTCAGAGTCAGTCCTGTGGTTTGAGCACAATACACAGTGCCCTAGAAACACTCAGAAGAAGGGCTTTGGATTTGTGCTGACACCACACTTTATAGGACTAAGAGAAGGGAGTGAGGTTGCAATAAAAGTAGTTCCGTTTTGAACTCAATGGAAGCTGTCGAGATGGAACAGTTTTTATTTTTATTGAAATGCCCACATCGACCTCAGCTCTTCTCTGCGGCGCATGTTTACGAGTGAACTCCCGGTTCAACTTCAGGGTTTATTTATTATTAGATAATTCAGAGTTGCATCACGGTTGCCTTCAACGGTCTGACTTTTCTTTCTTGATTCAGCTTAAACTTCTAGCGTTTAAAGGGCTGACATTTCTTTCTTGTGTCAGTTTTTTTCAAGACAACGCCAATACAACTGTGCATTATAGATTTAAAATAAACTCTGAAGTTCAGGTGGGATTTCATTCTTAGGCAGGCACAGCGGAGATGACCTAAGCTTCATGTGGACGTTTCTATGAATAACATGTTTTCAACCCATCAGCGTCCAGTGAATTTCAAACAGTAATACGGTTATTGCAAACTCATTCCTCCCTCTCTGTTTATAGGGCAAGAATTAAGACACGCCAGAAATAAGCATATATCCATTTGCACTTCCAGGGAGGGAAGAGCAGCTGAACCAAGACAGAAAAGTCGGCCCTTTCAATACAACGTAATTGTGCGTTTCAACTGGGCCTGGTAACAATGATTACATTAATTCACACTTTTGCATATTTTAAAACAAAAGTACCTTTCATTTTTCTGACAGTGTACCTCTCAAGGGGAGAAGATGTGGCCATACATCGTTCGACATCGAAGCTGGAGAACCAGGTTCGAGTCTCGGCAGCGACGCTCAACATCCTGTGATTCTGGGCAAATTACTTAATCTCCCTGTGCCCAACAAAAGGGAGTGTGTTGATCTTTAATGAAACTGGTTCTCATATAAAACGCTCTGATACCCGATGTCTCGGGTCTAGTTCGAGCTACATACAACTCCCCCCAAAAAAGTTGGAAATTATAGTAGCACAGGCGTTTCACCGATTGCACTTATGTACCGTGAGCCATACCACCTGCACAGTACACAAGACAAAAAACCTGACGCTTCATATAAAGCTCCAGCATCAAGGCCGGCTGCTTCGGCCCACTGGCCACAGAGGTTGTGTAGGATGAAACGTGCACCGGCTGCAGGTGCACGCGGCACAATTACCATTGGAAAGTCTAATACGGCTCATGCTGAAGTCCAACTTTAGGCAATGATGTCACCAGCTTCTGGCAGCCCCGCCCAAGATGAGCTGAATTGAGCCAATCAGATTAGATGGTTTATTTGATGGGCAAAAGAGGCCTAAAATTAAACAAAATAATAAAGACTGGCTAAGCAATGGTAAAATGAGACCAGGTGGCAAGCTACTCACAGGGTGTCTGCGAGCCGCCAGTAGCGCACGATCGATCGACCGGTTGGCGACCTCTAGTGAAACAATAACCCACATGGCCAATGTGAACACAAAGGCGTTGTGAGTAGAAGCAGCCAATCAAACGAATCCATTCATTAAAATTAACAGAAATAGGAGGGAGTGAATTTTTTGAGGAGATTAAACTCACCCTTTAATTGTACTGGCGGTGACAATTTAATTGTACTGGCGGTGGTGGTGGTATTGGCAATGTTATTGATGGTGGTGGTGGTAATGGTGGTGGTGGAATGGTTGCTTTTAATAAAACAGGCTTTTGAAAAAAACCCGTCAAGTGGCTTTAGTACAGATGACATGTAACACAGATGTGTTGTTGTCAGCTTCAGCCCATTAGCACAGGATCATATGGTACCTGGAATTCATATCACTTAATTTGCTAATCATTTCTAAATCCATTTTACTTGGGTGGGTGGGGTAGGGAGGGGTTGAAACAGACACAAGATAATGCTGGGTCAAAGTGATTGAAAGCAGGCGCACGTGTTACGGGGGCAGTCGTGCGGTTTAAAAAAGCACAAGTGGTTTCAGCTGAAGCAGCGCTTGTCCGGCCTGCTGTAAGAGAATCTCAATAAAGTAAATAGTGCCTGCAGACTAAATAACAGGTCTCTTGAAAAACAACCAAAGTAAAGGGGCCAGTAGCTACGGGAGATTACAAATGAAGGCAAGGCCGTACTAAGGAGGGATCAACAAGGAGGAGAGTGGGTGTGGCTTCTCTCCCATACTCTGCTACTGCAGTCTTGCAGAGCGAGCAGCGCATGCGCGCTGTTGCTAGACTTGACCTAAAAACAAGTATTGCCCAAAACATGACGATCTGAAAACAAAATAAATATACATCCAATATATATTTCTGTGAAGCACATCACTGAAACGGGTGGGGTAGAAGAAATAGAATCTGCATAGCACTTGACAGGCACTAATCCAGTGGAATTCATACGTGCTTTGTCCGAGCTCCTCACATAGGAACGAAAGGGACGTATAGGCTGCACGTACCTCTTAGGAAGCAGAAAGGAAGAGATGCGCTGGAGTGAACCTGTGGTAAGAAGCAGATGGGAACAAAGCCCTTTATTGAAAACAATATTTTCGCAAGCGAGAGCATGCGCAGCTCACTCACGCAGGCTCGACCTAAAAAAAACAGCATCTTCCACAATTGATGTAGACTGCAATAGCATTAAATCCAGAGATAAGTGCAACAGAATTGATGAACAGAAAATAGGCAAGATCAGGCCGCATATCTGTGATACAACCATCATAATTTTCCCACTGCAATTCAATGCACCAAAATTATTCAACACCCCCGTTCAACAATTTAATAATCTTGTGCAAAGCCTTCAAGCCTCTGCAGGGGCAATCACCCTAACACACTTGTGTGCAATTGGGCCTCTTTTTAATGAAAGAATACAAACTTGACTCAAATGACCTTGCCAATTACTGCTCCATCACTCATCTGTCATTCTGTACCAAGACCACTGAAAATGTATTAGACTTCAAGCTGCAAAAATTAGCATATTCTGAACCTCCAGTCAGGATTCTAGCCACAGTTTAGCACAGGGCCATGCACCATCCAATCGGTGGATGAGATTTCCTCTGCAGCGACAGCGACAACCCCCGACGTCTGGTCTTCCAGGACCTGTGCATTCCACACAGTCAATCGTCTAGCCCTAATCTAATTTCTTACCACAGAGATGTGCTTTTAGGACATCATCCTGAAAAATTGCCCCCCACCCCACCCCCCAACTTATGAAAAGGACCATAAAATGATTTCCTCCTACACAGTACCCCACGGTTCCATCCTCTCTCCAATCACCTTTAGAGCTTAGAAGGAACCTCAAGTCCTGCTGCAAGCCAGGCGGAAGCCCAGGAGGTGGAGCGCTGCCTGGAAGTCTCAACCAACTTCAAGAGACTCAACGCCTCATCCAATAGTGATAGTGTCTGCAGAAATGCCAACCTCCCCTAACAGGGTCATCTTTTAATACCAGCATCAACAAAACGGCACAGCCTGGCAACAGATGGCAGGCCATGCACAATCAAAGCTTTAAAACCAGGAACTAAAGAAAGAACAGCCTTCCAGAGGAAGCGCCTTCATCAACTGAGCAGAGACACGACCCGTTCACCGATGCCCCAACACATCTGCTGCATCTGGAGGGATTCAAGCACAGCCAGGCCAGGAAGGATGAACTGCAGTGAGCAGAGCCACACAAGGCCCGCCCTTCACTACAACCATGAACCGGAACCGCATCATGCCAGGTATGACCAGCATCCGGGTCCAAGCAAAGCTTCTGCACGAGCGGAATGAAGCTGCTGTAAAAAATGGGAAACTTTACAAAGACTGCAGACCATGCTGGAGAAAAATCTAGCACACTTAAACTTTGCTCGAACAGCTCTTCTCCAAAAACTCATATCTAGCAGAGTATTCCAGTACAGAAAATATTTTCCAGAATGTTTCGTTGGGTGCGGGTTTTACTCCCAGACACGGTGAGCTGTCTTTGCAGAGTTACTTCGGTAGCCTCACAAATCTTTACACTTTATGTCAAAATGGGTGCTTTATATACATTTCCTATCTTACTGCTACAACTTTACATCTATGTATTGATTCAACTTCGAGGTAGCTACAAACAAAAACAAGCATTGGAAATGCAATAGGTCTTGCATTAGATAAGTTGGAGCTATTGGTCTTGTAAATGACAATGATTTTATTTATGTGTTGGTTTGTAAAATAGCTAAATTAATAGCTTTGTCATTTACAATGCCAATAGTTATAAGTTTCGGGAATGTGACACATACAGCATTTGTAATGCAACATGTTTTGTATTTACGTGACTTAGATGTATTGATATTACAAATAACAATGGCTTTTAATTTTTTCAAATAATTAATACTTAAATAAAAGTGATTGTAATTTATAATGACAATAGCTTACACTTTTGTAAATAACTTTTGTGTATTTTATTGTGATGAAAATTCAAGAACAGAAGTGAAATATTAACATTTTTTGTGACATTTGTAATAAAGCTTGAAACATTGAGAGAACATATTTGAAAGAGTGATGCTGTGGTGGTGCTGAATGATGCTGTATGCTATGCTATGTTTTGTTTTGCTATCCTATGTTTTGTTTTGTTATGCTTTGCTATGTTTTGCTACCCTATGCTTTGATTTGTTATGCTATGCTGTGTTTTGTTAGGCTATGCCATGTTTTGCTATGCGATGCTTTGTTTTGCTATGCGATGCTTTGTTATGCGATACTATGTTTTGTTATGCTGTGCTATATTTAGTTGTGTTTTATTATGCTATGCTGTGTTTTGTTGTGGTTTGCTATGTTTTGTTCTCTTATGTTTTGTTTTGCTATACTAGGTTTAGTTTTGCCATCCTATGCTTTGTTTTGTTATGCGATGCTATGTTTTGTTATGCTTTGTGATGCTATCCTATGCTTTGTTATGCTATGCTATGTTTTGGTATGCTATGCTATGTTTTGTTATGCTATGCTTTGTTGCATTTTAATATGTTATGCTTTGTTTTGCTATGCTATGTTTTGTTATGCTATGCTATGATTTGTTATGCTATGTTTTGTTATGCTATGCTAAGCTTTGTTTTGCTAAGCTTTGTTATGCTATACTGTGTTGTGTTATGCTAAGCTATGTTGTATTGTGTTTTGTTATGCTATGCTATGTTTTGCTATGCTTTGTTTTGCTATGCTTTGTTATGCTATGCTTTGTTGCATTTTAATATGTTATGCTTTGTTTTGCTATGCTATGTTTTGTTATGCTATGCTATGCTAAGCTTTGTTTTGTTATGCTATTCTAAGCTTTGTTTTGTTATGCTATGCTGTGTTGTGTTATGCTAAGCTATGTTGTATTGTGTTTTATGCTATGCTATGTTTTGCTATGCTTTGCTATGCTATGTTTTGTTACGTTATGTTTTGTTCTGCTATCTTTTGTTGAGTTTTGTTATGCTATACTATGTTTTGTTATACTATGCTGTTTTGCTATGCTTTATGGTATGCTATGCTTTGTTTTGTTATGCTATTCTATGCTATGCTATGCTTTGTTGTGTTTTGTTATGCTAGGTTTTGTTTTGCTATCCTATGCTTTGTTTTGTTATGCTATGCTATGTTTTGCTATCCTATGCTTTTTTTTTGTTATGCTATGCTGTGTTTTGTTATGCTATGCTGGTGAGGGTGTGTTAGGGTGTGTGAGGGTGGGTGAGGGTGGGTGAGGGTGGGTGAGGGTGGGTGAGGGTGAGGGGGTGTGACTGAGGGGGTGTAAGGGTGAGAGGGTGTGAGTGTGTGAGGGGGTGTGAGGGGGTATGAGGGGAGGGGGTGTGAGGGTGAGGGGGTGTGAGGGTGAGGGGGTGTGAGGGTGAGGGGGTGTGAGCGTGAGGGGGTGTGAGGGTTGTGAGGGTTGTGCGGGTGACGGTGAGGAATCACCAGGGTTAAGAACTGTTTCTAATGGAGAAGTTGTTTCAGGCAAAACGCTGCCATTGCAATGTCGTCCGTCAGCGCTTACTTTGCCGGGTTCATGAGTACGCAGCTCTTCCAATCTAAATTGGTCTCCATGCCGAACTTGGTAGACATGTGAGTGCGATAATAGAACTACAAGAGAAGTGTGGCTCAGGGGTTAGAGGCGGCAGACCCGGAAGCTGAGATCGGCCCTGGACCAGGGATCAATTCCCCGCCTCGGCGGGTCTTGGGCTAAAAATTCCATGGACTCGATAATTCTCGCTCCGGTGCCTTCTCGACTCACGGGTTCACACTCTGCAACTCTGGGCAATAGCTTGCTTAATCTCCACGACGGCCCCTCGCGGCGGGATGCCTGACTTTCACCTTGTGGATACCCGCTGGGGCTATCACACAGGGGAATATCAGGACGGGTTCCCTAAGCAAGCGCCGGGACACCCACTGCGGGTAGCTGTGCGCTATATAAGCTTAACTACATTTACATTTACAACTCCCAAGACACACAGGAAATAAAGCATGGATAAAAGATGCCCAGATCTTCCCTACTGTAAAAATTGCCTTGTTACATTCGAAGTTTTGTAACATGAGCAGGCGCAAAAGTAATGTACAGAAAACAAGTTTCCTAATTAGTGTCTGAGACGTCGCAAAAGATGGAAGCCAGTCTGTGAGGCGAAACTTCCAGGTGGTAATCGGGTTGATTGCTTCCTGCACGTACCGGAAAACAATCATTTGGTGGCACTGTCGGGAATGGCTTCTCCGAGGTGGTGTTTACATTTGAAAACACCTTTCCGAATTCTGAAAACTGTCATATTTTATGTGGTTTGTTGTATAATTTGCTTATATGCATGAGGCTGTAAGAGACCAGGCAGACGCTTGAATCCACTAGCCCAATAAACTTGTTGGCTCACCCATCTCTAAAGCGAGGTGAAGGAAATCTCATAAACTGGTTGCTAATGCACTCGTGTCTACGGATTTACTTTTTAGGTCTTTGGTCTCTCTTTTCTTTAAATCACTGCCAAGTTACTGACCTTCTCTCAGTCTCCCTGGAGTGCAGAAGGAATACATAACAAAAGAAAAGGGTAACAAAGGGGCAGTGGAGGAACGGGCCAGATATAAAAAAAAACCTTAACACTTTCTATGCAAGTCACATCTGTTTTTTAAACGGCCGGATCTCGTGGAGGGAGGCGGAGGCCTCTTCGCCCGGCTGACTCGTGATGCACACAGAGGAAGAGGCAATGGTAAAAGTAGAAATAGAAGATGGACACCGTGGGGGAAACGTGTCTGGAGTCAAAGCATTAGAATGTTAAACTGCGCAATTTTATTTTTTTCATTTCCGTAAATCCTCGGTTTACAGTGCAGCACCCAGGTGTAAAGTTGCATATTGGGTCCTCTAATGACGCTAATCTGCGAAACCTCCACAATGTAAAAGCAAGCAATATGTACAGGAAATAAATAAAGTATACTTTATACTGTTTCATATAGGATTGCCCATGATGTACGCATGAATTAGCAGCCTCCTACATTATTAATGTATTATTGTTAAAAACCGGCACTAAGTGATAAGAGAACGAATGATTGGGAGGAAAGTCTGCAGGAGCGCCACCGGCTGACTGCCTTTGGGATGTTTGTGCCCGGTCAGGCTCTAATCGCAGCATCTCCACTGTCTGAACAGCCCCTGCCTCGTTTACCCAGGGTGTCTTTTGCGAAACAATGCTGCTGGTAATTTTGCCCTGAATTACTGCCACTTTATAACTTTGAAGGGCGGATGCACACGGAAACCAATTACCGCGCACAGTTCAAATATTATCGGTCTCGTATTCGTTAAAGTTAGAGCGCCTAATGTCTCCGATCAGGGGGACCTGGGGGTGAAGGACAGCAGAATAAAACAAGTTAAACAAGTTTTAAAAGGAGACATGGCCTAGCGGCCGTGTGAGACTGAAAGTACGGCCAGCCGGCCGTGAATAATTAGGGGGTGAGGAATGTGCTGAGAGGGCTGCCTTTGATGTGGTGATGCCAGGCAGGCAACTGGTGGCATTGTGCACGCGCTTTTTAGGGCTTGCGCTTGCGCAATGACCTAAAAAGCACATGCACTGCAAGGAATCGCCAGTGGATTCGCCAGTGGTGTTTAAGCTCTGTTTAAGCCATAATAGAGCTTCGCCAGCTATGCGCAGAAGCGCATCAGCAGGCGAGCCCTAAAAAGCAAATGCTTGCGTTTCCAACCACACTTTTTAATTAATACATATTCACACAAAATGGAAAGGTAACAACTTGAAGCGTTTGCCGCTTTGTTTCATGCATTACGGATCATCATATTCATCATCACTTATAAATGTGTCCGTTTTTTTGTATTAATTTGTAGATTAGGTTTTTTTTATTATGCATTGGTATATTTCATGTATTTTATATGTATGATTATTTGTAGCCCTAAAGAAGGTCGAATAGAAAGAAATATCTTGGCTGCAGAAAAGTAAAGTTTTTCAAGCTATAAGCAAGTTCGATTATAAATGAATCAAAAATAAAGACCTTTTCACACATCCACGTCAGGTCACCTAGTTGTTTGTTTCATCAGTGTTCAAATCATTTCATCTCACCATAATATTCTTGGTTTTATCTTTTTTGATTTACATATTGTGAACTCGAGTGTTTTTTGAGAATGCTGGGTCATATTTCACAATAGATATTGGGAGACAACCTTTGGCGGTCTGCAAGTAAGGATCACGGTGGCTGATACCTGGTTAATTTGTGCACCTCGAGTAAAATACTGCAAGATTTGGAATGTAACTGGGAATAGTGATTTGTAAAACATTAGTAGAAATCATTCGTAACTTTTTTGAGCAGAGCAATTAAAAGCATTCGTCCACACAACTCAGCATATTTGAATTCCATCTACAATTTAGAGGCGCATTACGTGTCAATGAGAAGTTATATTTGGCCTCCATAACACAACACTTCGAAAAGCAGACCCATAGTACAGAATATGTTTCCATGGCACGTAGCATACCTGGCTTGGTCCTGAGAATTTCACAGCTTCTAAATGTTGTTGAAATGTTACAGAGATCTAAAAAGAATCCAAAGAAACGGTTCATTAGATATATTTTTGTTATTGTGAAACTGTTTAGTAACTTTTTAATATGCACAATGTAGGTGTTGTTTTAAACCTTAGATATGTAGGTTGACCGTCCTAGAACATTGAACTACAGAACTACGTAAGTATCAAACTCAAGATACATCCCTGTCCTCCGTCCGAGCTAGTCTGAGCTAGAAGTGACAGGGAGAGGTGTGGCGCAGAGGCCAGAGAGGCTGACTCAGGAGCGCGGGACTCACGGTTCGACCCCCGGCTCAGCTCAGCATCGTGCGACTCTGGGAAACAGAAAACTTTATATCCCCGACGACCCCCAGAGCCTTGAACTCTTAAGGAGTGCGCTTTACAAATATATATATTTTTTTTATTTATTTGGAGTGTAAAGGACAGTTGACAATTAGGTTTTTTTCTGTTAATGAAATAAATAAAATATCAGAGTACAAGAAACAAATTACTTCTTGGAATAGAATGTTAAATTTGTGGTTGCTCAGCTTAATAAAAGCTTCCTAATGTATTTCCTATTCCTCAGTTGGCTGTCTTATTTTGAATCATTTTTCAATACGTAAATTGTCCCTCCTAGGTTTGTAATTTTATTTATGTTTTAAAAATATTACACAGAATTAATGAAACATTTCTTTAGAATTTGCTACTTTGGACTACATGTTATGCACGCCCTGTGACAGGCAAGAGTCAGAGAACCGAGATAGGCACAGGTACAGCTAACGGGCATTCAGCGCCAGCTACGGGGATGAAACAGCTGCATTGTGGTGGAGAGGGGGCTGGGGGGGTGGGGTGCATTATATTAGACGAGATGTCGTGCCGCCCTATACTCCTACCCCTTCAGCCTCTCAAGTCCATATCGGTAGGAGGTCAATGCAAGTTGCTTTTTAACATGCGGTGAGCGCAGTGTGACCTTGTGCAACTGAGCTGTACGAAAACCCCTGAACGTTGCTAGAAGCAAGAGAGGCGGCAAGACCACCACGTCTTTACTGTGTCCAAGCAAATTCGGCCAGGAGGTGCACAGGAGATGCACTTAAAGACAAGCAGGGGCTCGGGAGTGTGCACGACCAGCGCACCCACTTGAACTGCAAGCTTGCAAACGGTAGGAGCGAAGGCCCAATCAACCCCCGGCAGTGCCCCCGCCTGGTAAAGGTCACAAGGAGGCACACGAGACATGGTCAGAACAGCAAGATTCACTCCACGTCACCCTGACCAAACGTGGCTCAGCACAAAGAAACCGGAGCCAATCCCAGACTACTGCGCATGCGTTCCTGGGACACCCAGAGCAGCTGTCCTAGTACACGCGGTCTCCAGGAACCCGTCATGGGTGCAAATTCAGGACGGTGACTGTAAAAATTCAGGACAAAGGGTCAAAATTCAGGACACAAATTCAGGACAGTAGGTCAAAATTCAGGACAAAACTTCAGGACGATTGGATACGTGTTACAGACACATCAGAGGTTGCGCAATAGTATATAAGTAAGCCCAGACATATCCAAACATGTTCAACCATTTGCAAACCTATTCATCATGTATCCGCCATCTATCATTTCACTCATCCATCCCTTCATTCATCCTTTCACTCATCCATCATCCATCCATCCACCCTTTCACCCTATCCATCTGTACACTCATCCATCCTCTCTTCTACCCATCCATCCATTCATTCACTCACCCATCCAGCCATTTACCCTTTCACCCATCCAGCCATCCTTTCACTTACTATCCATCACCCAGTCACTCATCCTTCCAACCATCCATCCTTTCAGTCAACCATCCATCCTCCCTTTCTCTCTCCATCGACCCTTTCACTTAGCAATCCTTCATTCCATCCATCCATCCACCCACCCATCTACTCATCCACTCATGAATTCATCCATTGACCCTATCACGCATCCATCCATCCTTTCACTCCTTCACTCATCTATTCATCCTTTTGTCCATCTACCCTCCCTTTCACTCACTCATCCGTCCTTGCACCCACCCTTTCGCTCATCTGTCCATCCATTCACCCGTGCACTTATCAGTTCATCAATCATCTATAATTTCACTCATCCATCAACTCACTCACCATCCACGCTTTCACTCATCCAGCCATCATTTTACTGATCCATCCACCCTTTTACCCATTCCAGCTTCCCTTCCACCCATCCATCCAGCTATTTACCTTCTCTCTTCCATCCTTCCACTCACTCATCAATCCAGCCATCCTCTCTCATTATCTTTCTATTCAATCTTTCATTCATCCACTCACCCTTTCACTAATTCATCCAGCTATCCACCCATCCCTTCACGTACTCACTCGCCCACCTTTTCATATTAATTTTGAGCTGAGCCTTTCTGAGAAGAGGCCTATCAAGAACTTCACCCCACTGCAGGAGCCTTTCCAGGAGTGAGACAGAACCCACCCAGGGCAGAGACAGGATCCACCACAGGGGGGGACAGGAGCCATCACAGGCGGGGCTAGCCATCACATGAGGGGCACAGAAGCCATCACTTGGGGCGGTGGGCAGGAGCGATCAAAGGAGGGGGAACAAGATCCACCAGGGTGGGCGCAGGGGTGGGTATGCAGTATTCTAGTGTCATCCTGTCTCTTCCAGGGTGGGGTAGGGCTCCTCACCCCCTCCTGGACAAGACAACGAGAAGACAGGCTCTTTCCAAAATGTTAGTTTTGCCATCCCACCAGCCCCCCACTGTGATGTACAGCACTTAAAGGAGATACTCCAAGAGAACTGATTGAACTGATTGTCCTCCATACTTTGTTAATCATTGTGGGTGTGATTGTGCCATTTCTTTACTTTATTACATTATAGGCTGCATGTTTGAAGACCCGCTCTGTGAAGAGAACCAGTGCTGCGATCAGGGCCGGTTCTAGGATGTTTGGGGCCCTGGCAGAAAGGGAATGTGTGAGGTGGCGGCCCCTCTAAATTGCAGAGACGCATTCAGGGCTGTTTGCATCTGAATAGATGCCCCTGCTCCTGAAGCTGCCGCCCCTCCCTCTGTCGCCTTCAAGCACCTCTTAACAGCTCATCAAGGGCTGAAGGTGTGAGGGTAGCCATCCCGCTGTGCCTCTCCAACGCTGCTGGGTATCTCCGCTTTGGAACAGCCTCAGAGCTAAAACGGGAGGTGGGTGGAAGCTGTGCCCGGTTAAAATTACGGACAAATGGCGTCCGTTAAAGGATCCTTCACGGACAACGGACAGACGGCCGAAATTACGGACTGTCCGTGAAATTTACGGACGGTTGGTCACCCTAGGCCCGGGCTGGTCGCGCCGGTCTACATCCGAGGCTATATTCGCCTTTTGACTCCAGCGATAAAAACAGGCAAAACATGGGCCTCCGTCCGGAGGGCTGGCCGCTGGCAAACTAGATCCAAGAGCCATCGGAGCTTCGGCAACAGCCCCAGACAGGAAGGCCCCGGAAAGAACGCAACACAATGCAACACTAACACTACAGAGGTGGCAAGTGATGCAATCTTGATCAATATCTATATTCATCCTGAAAACAAACTCACTGCCAGTAAAACGGGAGTTCGTGCAAGAATGAAAGATTGCTGGCGGAGGAAAACTCGACCCACCGGGTGAAAGCAGAGGACTTCAAGGTATAATTAATGGCCCTTCGACAAGCGACTTACCAGCAGCCCAAACAGCACTTTGGGAAATACACCCGGGCACCAGACGAGAACTGGGTGTCGCCTACTAGACGACCTCGAACACAAGCCTTCGGGCCCTAAAAGGCAAGTTCCAGACAGACAATCTGGCAAATACCACATTTAATTCCAATAAAACGAGTACTTGTTTGGACTCTACCTTTGTATCCCTGTTAATAGTTAAAAACAGTTCATTTCAAATTACAGGCAGACCTGACAGCGACAATCGTCCGCAAGAAGTCACATTTTCCTCATGTAGCACTACTCCAAAGCACACAAGGGAGACAAGGACACATCCTACCTTACAAACTGCAGACGTATTAAGAGCACAGTCGGGCTAACTCCACTACATGGAATCGTAAAGGACACACTTCAAGACATTTTAGGTAATGCAACTACTGCGGAAAATACATGGGAGATTCTCACTGAGACACTACGGCAAAAACACCCCAAGGCAAACAAGGCAGAATGTGATAATTAACTATATAAAGAGGTCACCGATGCAATAAACAATGCAAGATTCAGGCAGATAAAGAAAGCCCTTAGAACTCTAAGGAAAAAGCCAGGAGATATAACAACTTTCACAGCATTACGATCAAATAAAAACTAATAAAGTAGTTAAGATGGAGAATACAAAGAGAAGGACAGCAAATTAGGGGCTAAATTACACATATATAAAATATAACAGCAGCGCAAGATGCTGGACCAGAGACAATCAAATATTTAAACCAGACAATAGAGGTGTAAAGTCATATTACTGAGGTTTCATGGGCTCACTACCTAAAAATCACTTCAATGGTGAATCTACAGAAGACTTCCAGGGGGGACTCCGGGATACTCGAATAAATATGCAACGTGAGGGTCTTCCCGAGGTACATGCAGATAGCATTAAAAAACAAACAATGAAAGGGCGAAAAGAAGGAGCCCTTGGCCCAAACAGCACCCATCCTGCGGTATTTAAACCTGACCCAGATATCTGGGCAGGAAGCTTAGCCCCGGCATTTACGGAGGTCAGGAGCAGACAAATTACCCAGCGTCCTGGAGAGGGTTCATTATATCCCCCATTTTTAAGGGAGGGGACAGGTGTCTTCCAGCTAACCATCGATTTATAACTCTAATGGATGTGGATGCTAAATACTTTGCCAGAATATTGAATATTGAATATTGCTTGATTAGCCAACAGCATGGTTCTCTAGCAATACCATCATTCCATACAATCAGACCAGATTCTTATAGTCATCTGGCACAATTACAAATATCTTAGCAATCGCCTTACTGGTTGCTGCCCATGCTTCCAAAACGAGGGAAATTATGGTGGAATTTAGCAAACTGGAATATACTAGAATACCTTTTAAATATGCTGATTATGTTGTACAGCGATACATGGATTTAAATCAAAATAGGAGCAGATACGCACCTCTCTCGAAAAATCCAAACTATTCGAGACCTAAAACAAGAATGCCTTCTGGCACCAATTCTACTTAAACTGTTTCTGGCAGATTTTACGGAACCATTACAATCACGTAATCCTCATGCTCCTAAACTAGGTGGAAAAATGAGATTTAGTTTTATAAAGGCGGATGACGCGGTACTGGAGCGACCCTTGACCCATTTTAGGCAGGTCGCTCCCCACGCCGCACAGCACCACCAGTGTGCCTGTGCTCTTAGCCCAGCTGCCACTGCTGCTGACGGAAGTTTGAAGCACTCCTCCACCCGCAGGCTACCCCCTGCACCTCATCCCTGGTGGCCAGTGGTAGGCCGTAGGTTGCTTTTTTTTGTCAGTGTTTAATTTTGTCTTAGTTTCTTTCCTTCCTTCACCCTCTTGTGCTATTCTGTGCCCTGTGCCCTTTCTCTCCTTCTCGCCGTTCCTCCCATGGGTTTCCAGCTGCTGCGTCCCCTGTGGCCCCGCCCTCCCCACTCGCTTCACTTTTGCCTTAGCGTAATTGTGTTGCTTTTGTTGTCACTGTTTATTTTGCCTTTGTTTCATTCCTCCTTTTTCCCCTTTTGTGCCATTCTGTGCCCTTTCTTGCATTCTTACCATTCCTCACTCCTGTTTAACCACCACTGCATCCCCTACGGCCCACTCCCCCCCTCCCATTAGTCCGCTTCCACCTCCCAACTGCTCCTCCCTCCCACCTCCCTTTCTTATGGCGACCGCTGGGTGCCGAAGGCGCGCCTAAGGCAAGCCCATTCGCACCAGTCTGCGCCTGGACGGCGCTCAGCGCCAGAACCCAACGCCCCTGCGAACACCGCAACATCGACGCCGCTACGATGCCAGCACCCTCCACGCACTCAACATGGGACGATCACACACCTGCTTCGTAGCCGCCCCGAAGCGCACCCAAGGACCATTCTCCGGCCGGAACTGCAGCTTCAGCAGCACCCAATCCGCAAATCCACCCACCAGGAAAGAACCCAACTACCTCAGATGCATTCTTCTCAACACCCACTCTACCCGCAAACACGCCGTTGAACTCTGGGACCTACTTGACTTAACCTCCCCAGACGTCGCCTTCCTAACAGAGACCTGGCTGAACCCCTCCTCGGCACCAGACATCACCATAGCCATCCCAGACTGCTACAATATCACCCGCAGGGACCGCACCAACGGAGCAGGAGGAGGAATCGCCATCGTCCACTGGAACACTCTCAGAGTCTCGACCAACACCAACGACACCCTCGGCACCGCCGAACACCTGCACTTCCAGATCCACACCGATCCAAACACCACCCTCAGAGGAACCCTCGTCTACAGACCCACTGGACTCCGACCACAGTTCAACAACTCCAGCGCCGACCTAGTCAGTACACACGCCCTCACCTCCACAAACTACATCCTTCTCGGGGACCTGAGCTTCTACCTCAAGAACAACAACGACCGCAACTCCACCACCCTGATCGACAACCTCGGACTCTGACAATTCGTCACAACACCCACCCACTCCGCCGGTCACATGCTTAACACCATCTTCTCCGCAAGCGCCCACGACTCCTTCAACCACACCACTGAACTCCACTGGACTGACCATCGCTGCATCCACTTCACCTTCCGGAAACACACCATGTACCACTGCACCCAACAGATCCCCCGACGCTGCTGTAGCAAAGTCACCGAAGACCAGCTAACCACCACCCTCGCCCGGAGCCCACCGACCCCGACACCGCCGTCCGCAACCTCAGGCAATGGATTGACGACTGCGCCAACACCCTTGCCCCGATCATGAAATCCTCCAACAGACACACCAACAAGAAAGCCAGCTGATTCACTGCAGGCATCCAAGCAAAACTGCTGAAAGTTGGAGAAGAAATGGCTCTGTGAACAGACACCGGACAGCTATGCAGCCCACAAGAATGCCACCCGCAGACACCATCACCTCATCAGATCCGACAAAAGGGCCTCCTTCAAAGAATTCCTAGACAACAACGCACACAACAGCAAAGAGCTCTTCAACATCGTGAAGGAACTCTCCAACCCCAGCTCCAACACCAACGACATCTCACCTTCGCAAGACCTGTGCAAGACCTGTGCGACTCCGTTGACACCTTCTTCCATTGCAAGATCGCAGACATTCACGACAGCTTCAACGTCTTGACTGCCCCGACAACCACTGAGATCTCCATCCCCATGACCACCATCCGAACAGACCCCCTGTTTTCCTGGACCAACATAAACAACAACGAGATCCTCAAGATCATGAACACCATCCACTCCTGATCTCCGTCAGACCCACACCACATCTTCAACAAAGCCAGCCCCACCATCGCACCCCATTTCTGGAAAGCCATAAACATCTCCTTCGGGACAGCTGGAAGCACGCCGAGATCAACACCTTACTCAAAAAACCCAAGGCTGACCCCAAGGACATCAAGAACTTCCAGCTCATCTCCCTTCTCCCGTTCCCGGTGAAGGTCATCGAGAAAATCGTAAACAGACAACTGACCCGCTTCCTTGAGGAGGACAGCATCCTGGACCCGTCCCAATCCGGGTTCCGCAGCAACCACAGCACCGAAACTGCCCTCACCGCAGCCACCAATGACATCAGAGCCCTGCAGGACAACGGAGAAGCCGCGGTCCTCATCCTCCTGGACCAGTCAGCCACCTTTGACACAGTCTGCCACCGCACCCTACGCACACGCCTCCACGACGCTAGGATCCAAGATAAGGCTCTGGACTGGATCACCTCCTTCCTCTCTGGCAGAACCCAGAGCGTCTGCCTTCCCCCGTTCCGCTCAGATGCCACCAAGTTAATCTGTGGCGTACCCCAGGGCTCATCCCTCAGCCCAACATTGTTCAACATCTACATGGCACCGCTCGCCCACGTCGCCCGACTGCACGACCTCAACATCAATATCTACGCCAACGACACCCAGCTGATCCTCTCCCTCACCAAGGACCCCCTCACCGCCAAATCCAACCTCCATGAAGGAATGAAAGCAGTCGGCGAGTGGATGAAGTACAGCTGACTGAAGCTAATCTCAGACAAGACGGAAGTCCTCATTCTCTGCTCTACCCCCTCTGCCTGGGACAACTCCTGGTGGCCGACCGCACTGGGAACAGCTCCAACACCCACCGACCACGCACGCAACCTAGGGTTCATCCTTGACTCTACTCTCTCCATGACAAAACAGGTCAACGCCGTCTCTTCCTCCTGCTTCAACAACCTCCGCAAGATCTACAGGTGCATCCCCACAGAAACAAGAAGAACGGTCACCCAGGCCCTCATCAGCAACAGGTTGGACTACAGAAACGCCCTCTACGCAGGAGCCTCAGCCAACCTCCTGAAACTACTCCAACGCATTCAAAATGCCTCCGCATTCCCGATCAGACATCCCTCGCCGCAGCCACATCACACCCCACCTGAGAGACCTGGACTGGCTCCCCGTCAACAAGAGGATCACCTTCAAGATCCTCACCCACCCACACAAAGCATCCACAAACCCAGACCAGCATACCTCAACAGATGACTCAGCTTCTACACCCTCACCCGCCAGCTCCGCTCTACTGACCTCGCCCTCGCCACAGTCCAACGCATCCGAAGGGCAACCTCCGGTGGCAGATCGTTCTACCACCTCGCCGCCAAGACCTTGAACACCCTCCCCAACCCCCTACGGCAGACCCAGGACCTCCTAACCTTCAGAAGACAGAAGCTCCTGAGGCGGAAAGCCGGGAGTAAAACCATACGCTTTTTAAAAATTGTACTTGGATAATCTTTGTGTTTTTACCTGTGGCACCACTCATCCTGCTCACTCCCCCTTCCTTTCAATCGCCGATACCTCCGCGCAGCCGAGCTAAACGCTGCTGCGGGGTCCAAACAAACTAATTCTTGCCGCCATCAGCAGGGCCGTGATGACACGCCCACCGGCCAGAGGCTACGCCCCCCGCCCTACATAAAGCACGCTGAATCAAAAGCGCGACGTAAGGCAGACAGAAGCTCCTGAGGCGGAAAGCCGGGAGTAAAATCATTCGTTTTTTAAAAGTTGTACTTGGATAATCTTTGTGTTTTTACCTGTGGCACCACTCATCCTGCGCACTCCCCCTTCCTTTCAAGCGCCGATACCTCCGCTCAATCGAGCTAAACGCTGCCACGGGGTTCAAACAAACTAATTCTTGCCGCCATCACCAGGGCTGTGAGGACACGCCCACCGGCCAGAGGACACGCCCCCTCTCCTCCCCCCATAAAATGTGCCAGGGCCGGACGCGCAGCGGACGTGCGCAGCGGGTGCGCCGTCAGCATGCCGAAGGCGCGCCTAAGGCAAGCCCGTCTGCGCCCGTCCGCACCAGGACGGGCCTAGGGCCAGCCACCCTAGACTCTTCCTCCCAACCTATGATAGCATACACCAGAGATTCCCTGCTTCAACTAGATCAGCCCCTCCAGCCTCCCTGTACGACTATTCATTACGGTGAGAGCTCTCTTACCCACTGCCCGCACTGCTCATTCAAACTCACCCCTACGATGAAAAATCAAGCACCCCGGACCATCATTAAGATGGCCCTGCTAAATTGCAGATCCCTGCCCAAACATAGCCATGAAATTTTAACGCTTATAGAAGAAGAACAACTTGAGATCCTATTTCTCACTGAGACATGGCTTACGCCAGACTCAGACTTCGATGTGGTGCAGGCGCTACCTCATACAACACCTGGATCGAGCGAAGGGAAAGGGAGGAGGGATAGCTATTATCCACAAGGAACAACTCCCATGCAGATTCCGGGACAGTCCTCTACTGATCTGTGAAAATGTTCACTTTAGCATTCAACTGTCCCCCTGTAATTCACTCTCGGGAGCCCTCTCTGTCATACGAAGTGGTTCCCCCCAGCTGGAAAAAGGCGAAGGTTAGAGCCTTACTAATAAAACCTAATCTAGACCCCCTCAACCTAGCCAATTTCAGGCCTATATCGCTCCTTCCAGGCATCAGTAAAATTACCGAAAAATTTATAAATGCCCAGCTTTCACACTACCTAGAATCGAATGAACTACTTACACCATCTCAGACGGGTTTCCGCCCCGGCCAGGGCACGGAAACAGCAATAGTGACGTTGGTCGAGGAGGCCAGGAAGATCATGGATGCAGGAGGATCAGTGGCAGTGATCCTCCTGGATCTGAGCGTGGCCTTCGACACGGTCAACCACCAAATCCTGGTCCAACGACTTAGTGATCTTGGGATTACAGATGTTGCCCTGACCTGGATAAAATCCTCTCTCCATGACCGTTCATTCCAGGTGATCGAGGGTAGTTATACTTCTAAAGAGACCCCTATACGTTGCGGAGTGCCACAGGGCTCCTCCTTGAGCCCCACGCTCTTCAACGTATATATGTCCCCGCTGTAAAAAATAGTCACCCCTCACGGGATTAAACTTCTAACGTACGCTGACGACACCCAGCTGGTTGTCTCCCTCTCAGCAGGAAAACCCTACCACCAATCTTTATTCCTGTCTGAGAGACAGTCAGCTGGATGAACAGTTCTCACTTGAAGCTCAACAGCGACAAGACGGAGATACTGGTAATGGGGAATCAGGCTCATTTCCGTCCAGAACCTCTATGGCCCCCATGCATGGGCAAGCCCCCAACCCCTAAATCCGAGATCAAAAGCCTCGGACTATGGCTAGACCAAAATCTCACCATGCACACTCAAGCTAGGAAAAAGGCCGGGGTCTGCTATGGGCTTCTGCGATACGCCCAGAAAATTCTACCACTGCTCCCTTTCCCATCAAGGAAAATCCTCATCCAAGGCCTCATCCTGTCACGCCTGGATTATGGCAACGCACTGTTTCTGGGTGCCCCGCGGAAAGTCACTACCAAACTCCAGGTGGTGCAGAACGCGGCCGCACGGATCCTCACCAAGAGCTGGTGCTTGGCCAAGCCAGCCATTAAATCACTTCATTGGCTGCCCGTGGTAGAAAGAGTGCAATTTAAGGCGCTCGGTCTAACGCACAAAATCCTAAACGGTAAAGCCCCCCTCCATCTTCAGAGACCTGGTGACTCCATACACCACCTCTAGACCTCTTCGATCTTCTAATGCCCACTTAACTTTGCCACCTAAGATCAAGAGAGCGGGATCAGGAGGTCGGAGTTTCTCCTATAACGCTTCCAAATTATGGAACCCCCCCCCTCCTGACATTCGTGCACAGCCTAATCTCCTGGCCTTCCGAAAATCTCTGAAAACCTGGCTGTTCCCGTGAGCCTCCCATTATGACTCTGTCTGTACTTATTCAGCGCTGGGTTGCTCACGAGCAGCCATGCGCTTTAGAAATCCTGTAACATTTAACAAGACTCCTCAAGACTCCTCAAGACCTGGCTAGTCGAGCAGTAGCAGCATTCCCCCCCACCCCCCAGTGCCTTGAGACCTTCACGGGTAAGTAGTGCGCTTTACAAATGCTCTGATTGATTGATTGGTTGATTGGTTGGTTGGTTAGCCGCCATTCTGGCGACGGGGGTAGCATCCCACCCTTCTAGAGGGACACAACATGTATGTAACTGTGAACCCCGGTTAAAGTTAACTCGAGCCTCAGCATCACAAAATGGATGCTGCCACCACAGACACAAGTCGGACCTCCTGCTGCTGGGAGTCCTTCCAGCGAGGGAGGCTTGAACAAAGGTTTTCCTGCCTTGGGAGGTGCTAGCACCACCCCAGACAGGATTTTGTGTATTAGGTAGGACAGGGCTGAAAGGAATGAGACATGCCTAGGGCACACAAGGTGTCCCTGTGCATACTCCGGTCTAAACCAGTTCCTGGGGCACTCCAGCCCCAGAGCTGACGCAAGACCGGACAAAGGATAGGGGGTGTAACCACCCCCCTTCCTGGTCCCATCCAGAGGAGGGACATAGTCGTAGTACAGCCCCCTTTAGCCGGATAAAGGTAGGAGCTGGTCCCTTTCCAAATTAGATTATACTGAACAACTTTACAAGAAGAAACTCTGGACTTTGACGTTCTGCTCCACAGAAGACTGAAGAAATCTCCCTTGTGGGCAAGGAGTGTCCACCCTGCACAAGCAGGCACCATCAGCGTACAGCGGCTTCCCTTTGTCGCCTTCCTGCAAGGATCCAGACTTCAGAGCCCGACGAGACCTGGATTCCCAGACCTCTCCGACCTCTACCTACATCTGCAGCACAGCTGAGATCCGTGGGTGCGACGAGACCCGTGGGACCGGCCAGCTTGAAAGAAGCAGCACTTCGCTCCAGCACGACTTCCGAGGCCTCCTCGTCCAAGTGCTTTGGGGACTGAGAAGCCCCGACCCCGAGCAGCTCCTGCATCGAAGATCAGCCCTCCAGCATCCACGAGATCTGCGTGGGGCCCTTCTGACTGTTTGCTGCTCAACACGTTGTCTGGTCACTTGCCGGCTGGCTAGTGACCTCCTAGACGATAAACTGCAAAATCTTCACTGCTGGTCTGGTTGCTCCAGACTGGCCCTTGCTCCCTTCCAAAAGAGGAGCACCCCGGACTCTCCTGGTCCACTCCAGATGCCGTTTCCACTCACCGCGTGGGTTGCCTTTGCCAAGGCCTGTTGACTCCGAAGCCGACACCGCCGACAGCGAGAGCGTGGGACAGCTCGTGCCTCCATCCTGGTTGTCGAAGACACCACCTGGTCCACGTGGCTGCAGAGACAAGCGTCCACCTTCACCTGATCGCGACGACGACATCTGGTTCCACTCCTGGTTCCACTCCAGTCACTGGCTAGTGACTTTGAACATTGTCCCCTCTGCTTTCAGTTCTACTCTTCACTGATCCACCCTTGGATCACATCGGACATCTTCCTCCTGACCCCCTGCAGCATCTTTTCCTCCAGGCTCCATAGACTTCAACGCCCGAACCCGACACGACACGACTTGGCACCTATGCACCCGCAGCCTGTGGGTGAGGTAACACGAGCATTTCGGTGCTCAAGGGTAGCTTGACTCTCCTAGTGTCCAGTTCCACAGTCGTTTTGGTCCTATTTAGTCAGGGACGTCCGTACTCACCTTTTTCTTAAACTGTACTGTCCATAGACGTTTGTACGCATCTCGCGTGTGAGTTCACACTCTGCACACGCGTTCCGTGGGCCTCCTAGTACTTACCTCAAGTTAGTATAGTGTGGTCCCAGCGATCTAACAGCCTCTGGACAGCTCCATTCCTAATATTGACTTTCACATTCCACTTACTTAGTATATGGTTTGTCGTGCCCCTAGGGCACCATTGTAAATCGTGCAACTTAAACGTATTTTTCCTAAGAGATTGTCATGTGCTTAGCCCTCTGACCTCAAACAGTTCAGAGGTGTATGTTTGTTAATAAATACTTGTTTATTTTCATAACAACCTGTGTGGTGTCCTTTCACTTGGTATTCAAGGGGTTATATGTGGTAAAACAGCTGGCTTCACATGCCAAAAGAGTTTAGCCTAAGACTGCTTTGTCCATGCTACCATTAGGATAGCTGGTCTGTAAGGTTGACTTACAACCAATCACAATAAGGGTTGTTTGGACTGATACAAGGTGATCACTAGAACTAGTGAGCATCATATATCAGGCCAACTTCTCACACACGGGACGATTGGATGGCAAGGATATAGTACTAGGTAGCCTCTACGCCCCCAACGTCAACCAAGTTGTTTTTTTTGCGCACCTCACCGGGAAGTTAGCACCCCTGTTGACCGGTTCAGTGCTGGGCGACTTTAATTGCATTGCTGACGTTGACCCAGATGGCTCTCATCTACCTCTCCCAGATGCTCCCATGCATACACTTACAGCGGTTAGACGGGCGTGGCAGCGTCAGTGGGGACTGATCGATACTTGGAGGGCTCTAAGCATGGGCGGAAAATCCGTTCCGCTCGCGGATTTTCGGTAAATTCGCAATCCGCGAACGCTCGCGAATTTACTGAAAATCCGCAAATTCGCACGCAGCGGATTTTTTTTTTTCTTGGTGATACAATTTTGCGGCGTGCGGTGTAAGTTCGCAATTGCGAACATGTAGGTGCGGCGGGCAGCAACAATCTCGCACTCACGAAATTACAAAATTTGCAATTCTGCACAAGAAATCCACTAGCAAGCAGCTTAGACCTTCTGAAAATGATTATTTTTATCAGAATAACTCTTCAGGTTGACATTTGCCTGCCCTTTTTTGTATTTGAGGCCTTTTGACTTTCTTTGGATCACTTTTGGATTAGAAATAAACTTTCACAAGTAAGTTTGTTGGCATTGCATTTGCTGTTCTGCAGAAAAACGAGTTTTGCTAAACTGATAGCACTCAGCAGCAGGTGCAAAAGTTCAAATTCATCATTAGTAACCATTCCCTGTAGTGCTTCCTGACTGGGGCCCCTCCAGAGTTCAGTTGCTAGTTGCAACAATTGTATGACCCTGCTCTGACCCTCACAGCCGGATAATAGAATAGCTACAAGTAGGCCACAAAGGTCCTGGAAAAAAAAATTGCACTGCAACAGAAAGCAAATTACAGATAAGGAAGCAGGTGCAGACTGGAATTTTAAAACAGTGACACCTTAATAAATCAACCCCAAATTAATTCATGTCAGTTGAAGCAGGGCAGGTGTGCTTGCTTTTTCCCCTCATAATCTACAGTAATGATGAACCAGAGGGTGGCATTGATGTACCAGAGGGTGGCATGGGTGAAACAGAGGGTGGCAGTGGTGAAACAGAGGGTGCTGGGAACCTGTGATGATGAACCAGACGTAGAAACAACATAATCGCGACCGTTGCGAGCCGACATGTAAGTTCGCAATTGCGAACTGGTACAAAACCCTCGCGAACTGGCAGAAATCCTTGCAAACACAAAAAAAAAATTCTGCAAATTCGAGAATTCGCGGATTGCGAGTTCGCAAATCCGCAAATTCGCGAACGCCAGATTTGCAAAATTCGCTCATCACCCGGGAGATAGGGACTACTCATTTCTCTGGGTTGCACAAGTTACATGTTCACCTGGACTCGATCTTTTGTTCTCCATATGTCCACGGAGGAGTTACCCATAGTGAATATTTGACCAGAACGATTTCTTATCATATAGCGCTACTAGTATTGCTGGATTTGATACGGGTTAGGCCCGCCATACCTACTTGGCCTTTGCGACCAGCGGCGCTGAAAGATCCGGTGTTCAAGAACACATTTGGATCTGTGATTGCAGACTACTTCCTAGATAATACTGGGTCTGCATCGTACCCCTTATCGAATGGGACATGTTCAAAACTGTGATCAGAGGGCGTTGCATTGTGGAGGTGGTGGGAGTCCGAAAGGTGCTGACACACACACAATGTGCTGGGGGCAGAGAGTAGGCTCCTCGAACTGGAAAGGGAGAGACTGGAACGACCTGATAGGCAGGAGGACCTGCTCGCAGTACGTGAGGAGTTGGAGATACAGGTGGAAAGGCTGCGCTGCTTTGATCATAAGGCCTTCACCACTCGGGCCCAAGCAGAACGGGACAAGTCGGGGGCGCTGCTGGCGTGGTTGGCAAACCCGGCTCGTAGAGGGACACTGATCCTGGAGCTCAGGGGTCAGAGGGGCATGGCATATTATACTCAACACAACATCAACACGCAATTCCTGAACTATTATACCAGTCTTTATCAGAGCATACTTGCCCCTGGGGCCGACAATGAAATGGGTTTTTTAGAGGAGGTAGAACTTCCCCAGATTGATAATGAGGCGGCAGAGGATCTTGGTAAAGATGTTGAAGTGGGAGAAGTGCGTAGCGCCATTAAGCATATGGCTAGGAACAAGACACTGGGGACGGACGGCCTTCCGGTAGAATCTATTCTGAATTTGTAGATATCCTGGACGCGAAACTAGTGGTATTATATAAACGCACGACAGGAGGGTTGTCTTCCTGTTTCCACGAGGGAGGCAATCATCGTACCTCTCCTCAAACCAGTTAAGCCGGCCTGAGACCGGACTGCATACAGACCGCTTGCCATGCTTAATCTGGACTATAAGATTAAGTCGAATCCTGGCTAGTCGGCTATTGGCCCACATGTCGACATTAGTTCATGTGGACCAGGCAGGATTTATCCAGACTAGGAACACAGCGATGAAAGTAGTGAGGCTACTGTGCAACTTGAGGGTGGACACCTATGGCAGGAAGGAGGCTTGTATTTTTACGGTTGACATCGAAAATGCCTTCGATAGCCTAGAGTGGCCATATCTTTTCGCGGTCATGAGGGCGTTTGGCCTGGGAGACTGCTTCGTGGAACGAACAGCGATCTTGTTCCCCTGCCAGGGTCAGAACGGGAGGGTCGATATCTGCTGCTTGCAAAGTGGGTAGGGGCACGAGGCAGGGCTGCCCGTTGTCGCCCCTGCTCTGGCAATGGAGCCAATGGCTATTCATGTTAGATCGGGCCGTCACTACCAGGGGCTGATGATGGAGGTACACTTACAACACGTATCACTGTATGCTAACGATCTCCTTTTGTTTCTGGCTGACACAGGGTAGGCCCTCCGGGGAGCTAAGACTTCTGCATTCTTTGGGAGAGTTTGCTGGGCTTCACATGAACTGGTCTAAATCCTGTTTTTTTCCGACACACCCAGACAGGGATGGGATGCAGCTGGCAGAGGGGTCTCATGGGAAACTAGATGCATGTCTTACCTCACAACCCAGATATATCACGACCCTGGCGACATGCTGGAGGGCAATATATGGCCAGCTGTACGCAAGATCAAGAACTGCTTTGAATTTTGGGAAAAGCTCCCGTTGTCGGTTGAGGGCAGGGTTGCCTTGGTGAAGATGGTCACACTGCGCAGACCCCTTAATTTATTTGGGACGCTCCCGATATGGACACCAATAATGTGTTCGCACAGCTCAACACACTGCTTACAGGATTCTTGTGGGGTGCGGGGCGATGCAGAGTGGCCCTGGTCACCATGCAACGGCCCAGGGCGGAGGGGGGGCTTTGCCTTGCCAGACTTAGAGGCCTATTATAATGCAGAGCAGTTACAATGGTTCACCAAATGGGTGGCAAGACAGACCCGGTACCAGGGGGAACCTGATGGGCCGGACCCTTCCTTGGTGCTGCTCTCCCGTGTGCTGCTGCGAGTGCAAATGGGGAATAGGATGGTCCCGCCTGACCTACAGACTGTGCGCCAGTGTTTGAATCGATTGGCTAGACGTGAGTATGCGTATCCCCTATGCTCCGGAGATCCCGCTGGCGATATGCGAGGCCTTATATCACGGAGGTAATTGGGGTAGGCTACGTGACTGGGAGGATGCAGGGATCACTACTATAGGGGACCTATTTGAGGATGGTAACCTTCTACCTTTTAATGATAGTTTGGAGCGCCATGACCTGCCACGAGTGGACTTTCTTCTTCATGCTGCACTGACAGCAGCAAATAGAAAACATTGGCGGGAGGGGATGGTGGAACTTCGGACCTCTCTGACCTGCTAATATGTAGTAATGGCCAATTTTGTAGTAGGGTGGAGCAGGCTTTACCTGGAGATGAATCTAATATACCTGTAGACAGAGTGGTTATTGTAGGCCCCACCTATGCTGATACATATACTGTATCTCCAGCTGCAGTTGGTAGCTGTTTGCAGGATATAGTACCCACAGGTCAATTGGAACCCAAGTCCCTGTGTCCCCTTATCAATATTTTATCATGGAACATTGCAGGTCTAAAGAAAAATTTAGTAAATCCCGATTGGAACAATTTTATTAACACCTTTGATATCTGTATGTTTCAAGAAACATGGTGCCTATCCCCTGAATATATGAATGGTTACTCTACATTCTATGTTCCTGCTGTCTTACCGGGAAGAGGCCGCCCCTCTGGTGGGTTACAGATTTGGGTGAAAACATCTCTGAACTGCCGTGTTATTTCTAACAAACACATTTCTAACGACATCTTGCACATCACTTTAAAGAATAGTATAGGGGGCTATACATACGAAATTTTTTGTATTTATGCTAGAGGTCTTCAGGGAGGGCTTCTTTCTCCAATACTGGAATTATTGGATGTGGAGTTGTCAAAACTCCCGACCAGCTCTAAAATACTGGTCGGGGGGGATTTCAACTGTACATTCGAACCCCTAGATGTGGAAGAGGTACTGGGTCCGAACGTTGTGGAAAGTAGACAAGGCATACCCCTGCTAAATCTTAACCCAATTAAGAAATGGTCATCAAGAGTTATTCAGCTGAATGCCCTGGTGCTAGATCATAACCTTTGGGCCCTAAACGGCCGTACAAAATCAGATCGCGCAGGTGCTATGACCTTTAATAGGGTGGGGTGCCCCTCTCGCATCGACTACATCCTTTTAGATGCACACTCATGGCCCGACGTAATAGACATGGTGGTTAGGGAGTCCTCCTATAGTGACCACAACCCCTTATGTATGCAGCTTAGGTGGGTACGTGGCCGTGAACCTAGTCGGGTAACTGAGATGCTAACTAAAGAAATCTTCCCTGTAAACAATAATAGGAAGCTGAAATGGAATGTAGTCAAATGTGATGAGGGGAAGCTCCAAAATATTACGGATTTAGTATCCAAAGAAATTAGTAGTTTGACAGCTTTGCCCCACTCTGAAGTTAAGGTAGCCGGTCCCAGTTTGTTGGTATCCTATAGTAACTTAATAAGTAAAATAGGAGCCCATTTTTGTAAGAAGCAACCGGCAAAATCAGGCCTTAATGGTTTTAAAACCACAAGTAACCCATGGTACACGAGTAATTGTAGAATCAAGAGGAAAGCAATCACCAAAGCAATACAAAGTAAGGACTCTGTGGCCGTACGGGCCGCCAGGAAAGATTATACAAGAAGTATAAAATCCGCAAAACGAGCCTGGGAGGAAGAGCACTGGCAACAGCTTAAGGAAGCAGCACGTGGGAAAAATGTTGTATATAGGTGCAATAGATCAGGTCTTCAGATTTTGTGCAGTCTGTTGGAAGTCAGTGCTAATTATGAAGGGTAGTCTATACTTGGCTTTTATAGACTTGAAGACAGCATTTGACGTTATCCCACGGACTAAGCTTTGGTCGGTCTTATCTGATATGGGTTTTCCTAGTTACCTTCTACAATTTATTGTTAAACTTCATGATGGAAATTATGCCAGAATCCGCTGGGGATCTCAGGGTCAACTGACTGAGAGGATTCCGGTAAACAGGGGAGTGAGACAGGGGTGTGTGATGGCTCCAACCTTGTTCTCCCTCTTTATTAATGGGGTGGTAGACCATTTGAGGGAGGACCAGGCTGATGCCCCCACCCTTGCCGGTGAGAAAACACCTACTCTCCTGTTTGCCGATGACACTCTCCTCATGTCTAAATCCCCTATGGGTCTGCAGAAACTGCTTGATCGATTTTGCAGTTTTTGTAAAGATAGAGGGTTGACAATAAACACTTCTAAAACAAAGTTGATGGTGTTAACTTCGAAAAAGCAACATAGGAAGGTTAACCTCTTGTTGAATGGCACCGCGCTGGAGGTGGTTCAAGAATTTGATTACCTAGGAGTAAGACTTTGTAATAATTTGAGTTGGTCTGCCCATATTACTAAAATGGTTTTAAACCTTAAAAGGGTGGCAGGAGTGATTCTCAAAAACCAGCGACGTTCTATTAGCAGACCCATAGCCCCTACCCTGGCAGTATACGAAGGGAAAGCACTGGCGGCGGCAGTTTATGGTTCAGAACTTTGGGGTGCGGAAAATACAAAAGCTTTAAAAGTGGCGGAAAATAAGTTTATTAGAAATATGGTTTCGCTACCTTTATCGTCCCCCTTGAAACCCTTATTTTTAGACCTGGGCAAAAAATCAATAGTAGATCTGGTGCAAATTCGCCCTTTGTTATTTTGGGTTCGTCTTAGAAGGACCCCAGAACTCTCTAACTATGCCATGGTTTTGGATGAGTTGATTGGTTTGAATATAGCCAACAAAATCAAATGGTTGAACAATCTAAAGTGGCTCGTGAAAGCCATAGGTTTGGAGGAGAGTTGGATCTCACAAATGCCGCCCCCAAAAACAATTGTAAAGAAACTATATTGGGATTGGGTTGTTGCAAAAGATCTTAGGCACCAAAATTGGGGCCACTTAACCAACTCCTTCCTTGAACATAAGCCCCTTGGAAAATTGGAGCCCTTTTTGGATTTTATCCAGGTCCCTCGAGATAGAACTTTGTTTCTGGAATTCAGATACAGCATTTTACCTCTTAACACATTCAAAGAAGGTTGGAAGGGATATAGCGGTACAGGGGTTAAATGTCCAGGTTGTCCCTGCCCGAAAGAATCATTAGGACACTTCCTATTTGCTTGTGTAGCCTACAAAAAACCTAGAGATAGGTGGTTGAAACCTGTTTGTAGGAATTTAGGGGTGAGGGAACATAGATTAGCCATGCGTATTTTACAAACAAATGTCATTTCTATGCATATGATTTGTGGGGTGGCTAAATATGTGGCGAATGCTTGGTTCATTAGGTCAAAATTTTTGCCCACTGTCTGAAATTATTTTTATGTTAATAATCTGTTTACTGGTGAAAATTTTAATTTTTGTGTATAGCTTGTTTTGGATCTTGTGTGTTGTACTTTTATGAAACTTGTTTCGAATAAAGTATTGATGAAAAAAAAAAAGTAATGGCGGTGCAAACTATTAAGGCGGTCACCTGCCTATACAGAAGGATTACCCATAGCCTGAGACAGCCCCTGACGACCCTGTGTCTCAAGTGGGAAGAGGATTTGGGTGAACCCATTGAGGAGAAGCATTGGGGTGAATTGGTAGAACGGGCCTGGAAGTGTTCTAGGAATGCATGCTTTCAGCTAATCCACTCCTACATGTTGCATAGGGCGTACCTCACGCCGGGTTAGGTGAAGCAAAACTTCGGGGTTTCGACAGCGTGTCCACGGTGCAACCTAGAGGGGGTGGGATTCCTCCACATGCTTTAGGACTGTCAACATCTGGGAGAGTACTGGAGGGGGGTGACGTCTGAACTTGCAGCAGAAATGGAGAGAGGGCTAGCACTGACACCAGGCTGTTTTTTATTACATTGGTTCCCACATACTGCCAAGACCAAAGTCACTAGCAAGTTTATAGACCTGGGGTTGGTCTTGGTCCAGAGGGAGATCACCGGCCACCGGAAGGTGAAGTATGGCCCCAATTTAGCGCGATGGACCAAGGAGTTAGTGAAATGGACAGAGGCGGAGGGGAACTTCAGATTGCGAATGGCCAGGCGAACTGAGCGACAAATACCTGGAGACGGCACGTGCATGGGTGGAACTGGTGGAGCTAGTAAGACATCCAGCGGTCAATACCGTTGGCACTCTTGAGCGGAGGGACCCTGCAGCAGACAACTGATTTTGGGAGGCACTGATAGGCTGGAGAACAGAGCACAGACAGGGTGGTAGGACCCTGGGAGAACACCTGTTCCTGACATCGAAACTTGAGGTCTGGGATATATAGGATCATGAACTCTCTCAAGCAATAATTTAACACATGGGTATTACCTCATTCATTAAGTGAACATCAAAATTGTCCCAAAACAGAGTTACATAAACATTATTTCTTTTTATTATGTCATAAGTTTCATTACTCTATTTATAGCATTTACAAATTGACTATTTGTACATCCTAAACATTTACACACAGCCCCACACAAGCGTAAGTACAAAAACAATCACTCATGCCCTACTAAGTCCACACATACCCAAGCATATCAATCAAGATATTACCAGCGTTTTGAGCTTATTTAGCCACTTTATTTTATTTGCGACATTTAGGGAAATTAACTCGTCCAACACTAGAGCATATTGTGCAAGTTCTTGTCTCCTTCTAAGGCGTACCCAGTATAACAGCGGCCTTAGTTGGACTTTATCTGTAATTGATTTTTTACCCATATCAAAAAATAATGGTAACAAAGGGGTTGAAACTGGGAGTGAGACTAAGTCCCTAATGAACTTATTCTCCGCAGGGGCCAGGGTCTTGGAGTTTTGGCACCCCATAGTTCGGAGCCGGAGACTGCCGAGGCTAGCGCCTTCCCTTCATAGACTGCCAACGCAGGGGCCACCGGTCTGCTAATGGAAAGGCGTTGGTTCCTGAATATAGCTCCAGAGACCCTTTTGAGATTTAATACCATCTTTGATATATAGGAATCCCAGTTCATATTGTTGGACAACCTTACCCCAAGATAATCAAATTCACTCACTACTTCTAAGGGGGACCCATACAGTGTGAGATGGGCCTTCCTAACCTTTCTATGCATTGATAAGACCATTAACTTTGTTTTTGATGTATTTACTGTTAACCCACGATCTTTACAGAAGAGGGAAAAGCGGTCAAGCAGTTTTTGAAGACCCTTGGGGGTCTTGGACATCAGGAGGGTATCGTCCGCAAAGAGGAGTGTGGGGGTTTTCTCCCCGGCAAGGACAGGGGCATCCGCTGGATCCTCCCTCAAATGGTCCACCACCCCATTTATAAAAAGGGAGAATAGTGTCGGTGCCATCACACATCCCTGCCGCACCCCTCTATTAACTGGTACCCTCCCTGTCAATTGGCCCCGTCTCCCCCATTGTATCCTTGCATAATTATTCTCATGTAGCTTAATAACAAATTGTAGCAAATAACTAGGAAACCCCAAGGCCAGTAGAACCTCCCATAGTTTGGCGTGTGGAATGACATCGAACGCAGTTTTCAGGTCAATGAAAGCCAAGTAGAGGCTGCCTTTGGTAATTAATACTGACTTCCAGTAGACAGCACAAAACCGGAAGTCCTGATCCACTGCCCCAACTTTCCACCTAAACCCAGCCTGGAAGTGGGTTAGAATACCATTGTCCGCAAACCAAGTCTCTATTCGGTTTAGAATGACCCTGCCAACTACCTTTTGGATGGTATCAATTAAACGAATTAGTCTGTAGTTGGCAGGGTCCTCTCTATCACCTTTTTTGTGTATCATGATCACCTCCGCCCCTTTCCATGATTCCGGGACAGGGTGGCCTAGCTGGATTAGATTCATTAAGCATGCTACATAATCAGCCCAAATTTTGGGGTCGTGTAATAATAGGTCCCCAGGCAGACCGTCTGGGTCGGCTGCCTTACCTGGTAGAATTTTTAAAATGGCATCTCTAGCTTCTCGCGGGTGAATGAGTCCACCTTGCTATCTAAATCCAAACTAGGGTTGCTCTGGTTACCCATGGATGGTGGTATTGAGGGGACTTGGGCACCATCCTCACAATACAGTTTTAAAAAATGGGCATACCATTGCTGTTCATTAATGTGGTTTAAAATTGGGTCAACTCCCCTACGATCTAAGACATTAATTAATTTCCAAAAAACGGTTGAGTTCTTTCCACAGACAGCGACCTTAAGCTGTTGATAATGCTCCTCCTCCCAATTTTTCTTGGCTAAAATTATAGTGCTTCGGTACTCCTTTCTAGCTGATCTCACTGCTATAGGGTCTTTCGATTTTATGGCCAATGTAATAGTCTTCTTCTTAGCTCTACAGTTCACTGTGTACCATGGATTAGTCTTCGGAGGTCTGAGATCCACTCGAGTGGGCCCCTGGGAGTTTTTAAGAAAATACTTTCCTATTTTAGCAGTTAGATTTTTGTACTGGGCTAGCAAATTAGGCCCTGAAGAGTGGGGACCTGCCAATTCCACCGCTGAGAGGCTGTAGGTTTCTGCTGTAACTAACTCCCTGATACTATTAATTTTCCCTTCTTCACATTTTACAACATCCCATCTTAGTTTCCGGTTACAGTTTGAGGGGAAGACTTCCTTGGTGAGCAACTCTGGCCCCCCACTCTTGCTAAATCCATTAGTCCAATTGATTTTCATACATAATGGATTGTGATCACTATCTGAGGTCTGTCTAACCTCCATATCTACTAAGCTAGCCCAAGATTGTACATCTAAAAGAATGTAATCAATTCGTGATGGACAGCCTAGCCTATTGTAGGTCATTGCCCCGTCACGATCGGAAATAGTCCGACCATTTAGAGCCCGTAGGTTGTGCTCCAGGGTGAGGGCATTCAACTGGATTGCTCTGGCAGACCATTTCTTAATAGGGGCCAGTACTAAGGGGGGAATTGTCTGTCTCCAATCCTCAGAACTCAAACCCAGTACATCCTCATCATCCAAGGGTTCAAATGTACAGTTAAAATCACCCCCCACCAGGATTTGGGACCTAGGTGGCAGTTCTGAAAGCTTAGCATCCAGTAGCTCAATTATCAACGAAGTTAAACCACCCTGAACCCCTCTTGCATAAACACAAAAAAAGATGAACAATATTTTCAGGGAAATGTGCAAAATATGATTGGAATCAACTTTATGTGTAGTAACAGTGCAATTTAGATCAACCTTCACCCAGAGGAGCAAACCACCGGAGGGGCGTCCTTTCCCTGAAGAAACTGCTGGGACAAAATAGGTAGAATACCAATTTTTGTATTGCGGGGTCAAAGACCAAGTTTCCTGAAACATACAAATTTGAAAGGAATCAATAAAGTCGCTCCATTCCGGGTTAACAAGGTTTCTCCTAAGCCCTGCTATGTTCCATGAAAGAATATTAATCGGGGTGAGGGGTACAGGAGATGCCTTGGTTGTGACTATAAGGCTATGTTTGGATTCACCCAAACTACAATATATCGTTTCCATGTTCATTTACTCCCCCCTACCACTTCCAGCTACAACCAATGGGGAATTTACCACCTCCCTCATATCATTATCACCAGATGAGAGAGTTGAATGTCAATCAACTGCTTCTAAACAACTATATCGATTGAAACAGGGTATTGGAAGAGGATTTTGCTGTTGACCAAACCATACCCCATTAAACTGGTTAGCACCAAAAGGGGGCCTACCAGCTCCTCTTTGTACTATGTTCCATCCTCCATCAACATCCCCATCCCACTGATTTGTGTTATGATCCAACAATGGCTACCCCTCTCATTCGCCCTCTCATATGCTTAGAGGCTCTCAACCAGCTCCACCTATTACTGCGATGATCTGCAACCATATAAAAATAGGAAAGAGGTTTAGCTGAAATGGAAGAATTGTTGTTACAGGGGCGGGCCAGCACAAATATGCTCCACCGAACGTGAATCCTCAAATGCCACAACCACACAGTCGCCCTGAATATTTTTTTTGTTCTCACCAACCCACGGTGCTCTCTCCACCATTAGCAATTTACTATGGATATTAGGTGGAAGAGGGTAGTTTCTATCTAACCAGTGGCAGACTTTGTTTTTTAAAGCCCAAAATGGTTCTGATGTTGCAGGTGCAAGTTCGGGAACCCCTGTTAGAACTGTAACATAAGGGCAGGCGTCAGGTGGTAGAATATTCCGGCGTACCTTGGGATTCACTGGGAGTGATGTAAGAGACTTCGGCGCAGGAGCGATGGTACCATCTTTCCCCTGCGATTTGCTAGGGACATTAGGCGGCAACTTAGTGGTACAATTTATATTGCTCTTGAGGGTAGGAGTTTTGGGCGGGCATATTTTAGGGGTGGGTTTTTTCCCCCTTCAGACTGTTTGATAGAGGTGGTTTTAATCCAGCCTAAGTTAGTGTACCAGAAGCTTTTTGGGTGGGAACATTAGGCCGGGTTTTTAGCTCTTGATGTAAAGTCTGGAGCTGATGTTCAATGCCCTGTAATCTGGTCTCCAGAGGAGAAAGTAAAGACTTAAGATCAGATAAGGAGCTCATAAATATGCCGTTCCTATCTTCTGTACCCTCTGCGGTTTCATCCAGGCTACTCGCCTCAAGGATACTTTCCAGACTAGTGTTTGAGTCTGTATCGTCAGGAATACCCATCGATAGAGGGCGGGATTCATGGAGCACCTCTATTCTCCCGACATTATTACCCATATTATCCAAATTAGCTCTCCCCTCCTCGGGCCCGCCACTAGTGCTGGCAGAACCGTTTGGTCCACCTGCCTCATCAGAGCTGGTTGTGCGGACACCAGAATTCTTACAATTTGGTTGGGTGTGTTTAGGAATAGCACCCTCCAGTATGCCCCTTTGTGAGAGTGTCATGTCTTGATGGTCAGTAGCTGGCAAAGGAACCAAAGTAGGGGTAAGGGAGACTGCTGATGTGGGGATAGAGGAAGGGTTGGGTTCTGGAATACATTGGGCTTTAATTGGTGTGTGTGCAAAGGCTATAGGGCCTAGTGAGGACCTTCTCGCTTGTGCGAGATCCTGAGACACTCTTCTTTCCATGAGAGCAATTCCCTCATCAATTAAGGAGTTAGTGCGCACAATGAAATTATCTAGAGTGCCTGTCAGTTTTAGAGCACCAGCCGCGGCTTTGCTTCGTGTTTCACGAGTGCACATCGCTTTGGCTGGAGATTAATACCTTGACAAACTGAGCACAACCCAAATACCCTAGATCCTTAATACCGCAAATAAATAATGGTGACACACGAATAAGTTACCGTTACTAAAGACCCCCGTGATATATTTGTATATAATATTGTTCTATTGTCCCATACAGATTGGTTGGTACCCCATTGATTGATATGGACACTGAGCCCCCCTTGGCGGTATCGCATATTACTAGCCCTAACTTCACTGCGGAATACTGTTCTTGGAAAGTATTGCATCCCCTGCGCCCTGAGGAAGGAAATTTATACCCTAGTCCTACTCCGAAACGCCTGTTGGCGCTGTCTCTTCTATTACGGTTATTTGGTGTTTGTCATAACTGTATTCTTGAGAGCATTGTGATGTTTTATGTATTTTAGTTTTACATGTTGTTGTTTTGTATGGTATGATTGATATGCTTAGGTATGTGCAGACTTAGTAGGGCATGAGTGATTGTTTTTGTACTTACGCATGTGTGGGGCTGTATGTAAATTTTTAGGATGTACAGATAGTCAATTTGTAAATGCTATAAATAGAGTGATGAAACTTATGGCATAATAAAAAGAAATAATATATATGTAACTCTCTTTTGGGACAATTTTGATGTTTACTTAATGAACGAGGTAATACCCATGTGTTAAATTGTTGCTTGGGAGAGGTATTGTGTTCATGATCTTGTTGTTCCCCTGCCCCCTCTCCCAGCATTTAGCCTTCAGGGACCCTCCATTGTTTATACTGGGATGCATAGGACACGGATCATCACTGTCCTGCTCACAGAACAAACAGTGAAACCTTATTAACCCGGCGGCATGCCTGGTGGGGTCGGGGGCAGGTGGGGTTAGGTAACCCCTTAGCCGTGGCGGTAATTCCGCCGCAGCGCTAGAAGGTAAGGGGGGCCGCGCGGCGCGGCCATGCTCGTGACGGAACCACTCCGTCACGTGCCGCGGTGGCGCTGTGCTTGTGATGGAATGGTTCCCTCACGGCCCCGCCCGCTCAATGAAACGCTCAGTGCAGATGCGTAATCTGCACCGCGCAGGCGCGGTGGCCGGGCCGTGACGGAACCATTCCGTCACCAGCACAGCCCCACCGTGGCTCATGACGGAATGGTTCTGTCACCAGCACGCAAGGGGTTAAGTTTGAGGTGGGTTCGTTAGAGATGGTGACCGGAGAGATACCAACTACTAGATCTCACTGATTCACACCCCAGGATGGAGAGTGGGGTACGGGGGATTAACCCCATTTCAGGTCACATTATCCCACGTCAGAAGGGACATTTTACAGATGTCGATGGTGTAAGTTGGAAATATAGTATCCTGCTAAGTTCTATTTTTGAATTCAGATGTTTCCATTTGCAGCCCCATTCAGTTTCTTCACTGTACCTCTGTTTTTATAGCTCAATAAAAACGTGTTTAAAAAAAAAATAACAACAACATCCTGGAACAAGATTAGGGAAGCTGACCATAACTCACTGAATCATATTAAGCTCCAGCACTGCAACACATCACTGGCAAGAGTGTGCCTGCCAGAGTCCCTTGTCCTTACAGGTCTTGCACAACTTTGGGAAACTCCAACCAACCTGAAGCCCTTTAAATGTCTGGTCAAGAAGTCACTCAAATTTCAATCTGTCATAGAGGATAAAGCTACATTAGCAAAAAGGGCACATGGGTGGATGACATTAAATAATTATAAGACTATACCCTTCAAGATTACTTTGCCACTGACTACCTAGGTTTAATTAAGCAGCAGTTTCTAAAATACCAGCTGCGGTTATTACCAGTTAAAGAGCATATGGCACCCTGGCTATGCGGCAATCCCCATGCTACCTGTCGAATCTGTGAGACTAGTAAGGAAGGTCTCTTGCACATAGTCTGTTCCTGCAACATGAAAGAAAGGAAACCATTATTAATCGCAGCATTTAACCAAAGGGGCATTCGAACAGGGAGGCAGGCAATCTCAGCATGGGTTTATCCATGGGACCCTCGGCTAAAAGGCCGTTTTGTCAAATTTTTGCTAAAGGTGGAGCCAAAGATGAAAGAATATTTAATTTGTCCAGGGCTGCTGACACAAACTGCGACTTTAATGGTTACATCGTTCTTTTTTTCCCCAAACTTTTATAGAGCGCACACTTGTACCGAAGGTATCAGAGCGCTTTACATGAGCACCGGTTGCATTACAGAAGGACAGGGCTTTAAGTGGGGGGGTGGGGGCAGTGGGGGGCTGAGCCCCCCCAGTTTTTTTTGAAGGGCCTCATAAGGGGGGTTTATTTTCGGGCCTCAAAGGTAGGGTGAGCAGACGTCCCAGTTTTTGTTTGGTGTTACTAGTGTGGGTAACATGTCTTGATAGTGAAATCCTGCTTTTCACTATTGAAAGGCTATCTTGCCCATAAGATAACATGGGGAATGCTGTGTGACATGCTTACCTACAGTTGCTGTGATTTCTGAGGGAGGGACTGTCTGCTGTATGCTGTGTCCCCCTAACTTGAAGAGGAGCTGTGCTGTGCGCTTTGACCCTCTGAAGCCTGCCTGTCTCCAAGGGCCTAAGAAGAGCTGGGAACTCAGGGATACAAAAGTTCTCCAGCACCCACCCTTCTAGCTGCTGTGTGGGTCTCTGCGCTGTGCCTTTGTGAAGCTGCCCCCCTGTGAAATCTGTCTCGGTGTGCTAATCGGCACACAGCTGGGGCGTAAGGTCATGAGGCCTGCTCTGCCTCAAACGTGATCTGCCCCAGGATAGAGTCCCTCGCGCTCTGTGTGTGCAGATTAACGCACCGCTGAGGAGCTTTGTAGCGCCTGCTTTGCCCCCGAGCGCTGTGTGCGCATTGACTCCACCGCCGCCCCTCGAGCTGTGTTATGTGCCCAAGGCCGGGTTCGCCGCTCTGAGAAGGAACCTTGAAAACACCCTGCCAGTAATCTCCACCACTGGCCCGGGATCATCATTTACAAGCTGCGCCCGGATTGATCACAGCAATGAGGATTTCCCACAGCAACGCGGAGGTTAGTTAGGCGGAGTTACGTTGCGTCTGGAGAGGCGCGAGGTTTCCCCTAGCAACCGGGGTTCCTCTCGCTCGTCATTGAGGAAAGGAGCTGCCTGAGGCAGAGGCGCGTCCCATCGGCAAAAGCGGCTTCACCGGAGATCAGCCCGGACCGCAGAGCCCCCTTCACATCCTAAGGTAACCGGTGTTTTTTGCACAGGGGGGGGGGGAAATTATGATCACACACGCTACCGGCGGGCCTCCCTTCTCTTTACAGGTCGCCCTGTTGCTAATTACGTGTCAGTGGTGTAACAAAACTTGAGGGGGCCCCCCTGAAAAGTACCTGGAGGGGCCCCCTCTGACCACACTCAGGAGCTTGGGGAGCCCGCATCGTGGGGGCTGCGGGGGGCCTATGTTACACCACTGGGGGAAGATCCATATTCAAGACTTCTTCTGGACTTCAGCCCAATAGCTGCCCTAACTTTCCAGTTTATAATTCAGTTTACATCTGGTTTCCAGCCCTCGCAATTGCTCATTGTCGTCCTCTCTATTTCTTGGGTCACCGATAGCACCTCTCCAGCCATGCCCCTTTGTAGTGCTGCATTTTGCCTACTTTGTTTGGTGGGTCTTACAAGTGTGTTTGCAGCAGTGCGCCGGGTACTTCAATCAGATTACTGGCACGCCCCCGGGTCACTGTTGTGCCACTCACTGCTGAAACCAGTACGGCGTGTTCTATCCCTTGTTATATGCCCAGTATTATCTGTACGATTTAGAAAAGGGGGTGGTGATGAACAGAGTGTCTGAGTTAAACAGACCACTCTTACCCAGTCCAAAGATCAGGGCTTGATCCATCACCGTTATTTATCTCACTGCCCCATCCCAGCTCAGAACCTGGCTATATGCAAATCAGTCTGTCCCTGGCCCAGTGCATCATGGGAACAGGGCAGACTAAACTACCAAGCCAATTCTTCACCAGAAAGGAGACAAGCTACCGGGGACCGGTTTCTGGCATTTCAGCCTTCTTCGGCCCGGCTTGCTTGAATCCTGATGGAGCAGTGAGAAAGGGACTCATGTCTGAGTATACCCTGCCACACCTATAGTGGCCAAAAACGATTTAGAAAAGGGGGTGGTGATGAACAGAGTGTCTGAGTTAAACAGACCACTCTTACCCAGTCCAAAGATCAGGGCTTGATCCATCACCGTTATTTATCTCACTGCCCCATCCCAGCTCAGAACCTGGCTATATGCAAATCAGTCTGTCCCTGGCCCAGTGCATCATGGGAACAGGGCAGACTAAACTACCAAGCCAATTCTTCACCAGAAAGGAGACAAGCTACCGGGGACCGGTTTCTGGCATTTCAGCCTTCTTCGGCCCGGCTTGCTTGAATCCTGATGGAGCAGTGAGAAAGGGACTCATGTCTGAGTATACCCTGCCACACCTATAGTGGCCAAAAACGATTTAGAAAAGGGGGTGGTGATGAACAGAGTGTCTGAGTTAAACAGACCACTCTTACCGAGTCCAAAGATCAGGGCTTGATCCATCACCAGATTACTGGCACGCCCCCGGGTCACTGTTGTGCCACTCACTGCTGAAACCAGTACGGCGTGTTCTATCCCTTGTTATATGCCCAGTATTATCTGTACAGCACATGCCCTCAGTCCTACAGCCAGTCAGCTTTCCTCCCCTTGTTACACCAAGACAGGGGATGCTGTCTCTTGAAACAGAGCTGTGCAAAGGAGGTGGGCTCCAGTTCTCCATTGCTCTTCTACTCCTATTCCCTGGTTCTCTAAAGACAGAGGGATTCTCTTTCTCACCTGATTTCTGGGCCTGTTGGTACTTTCCATTCTGTGCATTACTGCAGAGATTGAGGGATGGCACGGGCTTTCAGTGGATTCATGAGTCTGAAACTTGACAGCAATTCAAGTTAAAAGTATTCCCATCACCTTGTTGGTTGTTGCGGCTGACTCCATAAATGCAGCGGCTACGCCGAGTTGTCATAGGAACCAAGCTATACCTCTCTGATGAGACCTAAGTATGTTCTGCTGACCCTATCTCTAGTTACACATTTGTTGCCCCAACTAATCCATTGTAGTTTAATAAGAAGGTGTTTTACAGTTGTGATATATGGGAAAATGCTACTTTGGGTGATTCTGTGACTAGATGAGACTTCATGATTTTCTTAAACACACAGTGCTTGATGTTGACCACGCCCCTACTTGGATAGGCCACACCCCTTTAAGAAATTTGCCACGCCTCTTTTAGAGCACCCCCAGATTTTTTTCCCGCTTAAAGCCCTGCACAAGGAGACATTTATTTTGGTTGGACACAGGGAGTTTAAGTGATTTACCCAGAATCACAGGATGCTGAGCATCGTTGCCGAGACTTAAGGAGTAATAGGACCCTCAACCATGGCAACACTGGGGGAAACGGTTTTACTCCTGAACTAAATATCCTCGTTAAAAATTCATGAGCGGTAAATATGCCGTAAAATAAACTCCAAACAGTTTTACCTTTAATGTGACATTGTCCCATGTGAGATTATTCTGCTATAATCGTACCTTCCAGTTCACGAAAGCATCGATTATTTTATTTCTCTCTCACCACTCAACAATTTTAAATTCTATTGTAAAGATTCTAATTTTAGAATAACCAATTTTATCCAAATCATGTAATAGCATATTTATACCATGTTTAACTTGTATTGCAATGGTTTTAAGTAGCTTAGCAATTATTTAAATAAACTTGAAACTATCTCACCAGCAACCCATCGTCCGCACCAGAGACTGATGCAGTGTGTCTGCACACCCCAGAGACAGGAGTTCTCTCACTAACAAAACACCCCCAGAGCCTGCTGCAGTGTGTCTGTGTACCTCAGAGGCAGGACCCCTCTCGCTAACAAACCATCCCCAGCACCAGATCCTGGTGCAGTGTGTCTGCACACCACAGAGGCAGGAGCTTCTCTCACTAACAAACCACCCCCAGAGCCCGATGCAGTGTGTCTGCACACCCCAGAGGCAGGACCCCTCTCACTAACAAACCATCCCCAGAACCCGATGCAGTGTGTCTGCACACCTCAGAGGCAAGACCTCTCTCACTAACAAACCATCCCCAGAGCCTGATGCAGTGTGTCTGCACACCTCAGAGGCAGGACCCCTCTCACTAACAAACCATCCCCAGAGCCCGATGCAGTGTTCTGCACACCTCAGAGGCCTGAGCTTCTCTCACTAACAAACCATCCCCAGAGCCTGATGCAGTGTGTCTGCACACCTCAGAGGCCTGAGCTTCTCTCACTAACAAACCATCCCCAGAGCCTGATGCAGTGTGTCTGCACTCCTCAGAGGCAGGACCCCTCTCACTAACAAACCACCCCCAGAGCCTGATGCAGTGTGTCTGCACACCTCAGAGGCAGGACCCCTCTCACTAAAAACCATCCCCAGAGCCTGATGCAGTGTGTCTGCACACCCCAGAGGCAGGACCCCTCTCACTAACAAACCATCCCCAGAGCCTGATGAAGTGTGTCTACACAACTCAGAGGCAAGGGGCCACTCTCACTAACAAACCACCCCCAGAGCCAAATGCAGTGTGTCTGCACACCTCAGAGGCAGGACCCCTCTCACTAACAAACCACCCCTAGAGCCTGATGCAGTGTGTCTGCACACCTCAGAGGCAGGACCCCTCTCACTAACAAACCATCCCCAGAGCCTGATGCAGTGTGTCTGAACACCCCAGAGGCAGGACCCCTCTCACTAACAAACCATCCCCAGAGCCTGATGAAGTGTGTCTACACAACTCAGAGGCAAGGGGCCACTCTCACTAACAAACCACCCCCAGAGCCAAATGCAGTGTGTCTGCACAACTCAGAGGCTCTGGGGGTGGTTTGTTAGTGAGAGAGGTCTCCTCTCTCACTAACAAACCACCCCCAGAGCCTGATTTAGTGTGTCTGTACACCTCACTGACAGGGAGCTTCTCTCACTAACAAACCATCCCTAGAGCATGATGCAGTGTGTCTGCACACCACAGAGGCAGGACCCCTCTCACTAACAAACCACCCCCAGAGCCTGATGCAGTGTGTCTGCACACCTCAGAGGCAGGACCCCTCTCACTAACAAACCATCCCCAGAGCCTGATGCAGTGTGTCTGCACACCTCAGAGGCAGGACCCCTCTCACTAACAAACCATCCCCAGCACCAGATCCTGGTGCAGTGTGTCTGCACACCACAGAGGCAGGACCCCTCTCACTAACAAACCATCCCCAGAACCCGATGCAGTGTGTCTGCACACCTCAGAGGCAAGACCTCTCTCACTAACAAACCATCCACAGAGCCTGATGCAGTGTGTCTACACAACTCAGAGGCAAAGGGCCACTCTCACTAACAAACCATCCCCAGAGCCTGATGCAGTGTGTCTGCACACCTCACTGACAGGGAGCTTCTCTCACTAACAAACCATCCCTAGAGCCTGATGCAGTGTGTCTGCACACCTCACTGACAGGGAGCTTCTCTCACTAACAAACCATCCCTAGAGCCTGATGCAGTGTGTCTGCACACCTCAGAGGCAGGGAGCCTCTCTCACTAACAAACCATCCCCAGAGCCCGATGCAGTGTGTCTGCACACCTCAGAGGCAGGACCCCTCTCACTAACAAACCATCCCCAGAGCCTGATGCAGTGTGTCTACACAACTCAGAGGCAAGGGGCCACTCTCACTAACGAACCACCACCAGAGCCAAATGCAGTGTGTCTGCACAACGCAGAGGCTCTGGGGGTGGTTTGTTAGTGAGAGAGGTCCCCTCTCTCACTAACAAACCACCCCCAGAGCCTGATTTAGTGTGTCTGCACACCTCACTGACAGGGAGCTTCTCTCACTAACAAACCATCCCTAGAGCCTGATGCAGTGTGTCTGCACACCTCACTGACAGGGAGCTTCTCTCACTAACAAACCATCCCTAGAGCCTGATGCAGTGTGTCTGCACACCTCAGAGGCAGGGAGCCTCTCACTAACAAACCATCCCCAGAGCCTGATGCAGTGTGTCTGCACACCTCAGAGGAAGGACCCCTCTCACTAACAAACCACCCCCGGAGCCTGATGCAGTGTGTCTGCACACCTCAGAGGCAGGAGCCCGCCCCTCTCACTAACCAACCACCCCCAGAGCCTGATGCAGTGTGTCTGCACACCTCAGAGGCAGGAGCTTCTCTCACTAACAAACCATCCCCAGAGCCTGATGCAGTGTGTCTGCGCACCTCAGAGGCAGGACACCTCTCACTAACAAACCATCCCCAGAGCCTGATGCAGTGTGTCTGCACACCTCAGAGGTCCGAGCTTCTCTCACTAACAAACCATCCCCAGAGCCTGATGCAGTGTGTCTGCACACCTCAGAGGCCCGAGCTTCGCTCACTAACAAACCACCCCCAGAGCCTGCTGCAGTATGTCTGCACACCTCAGAGGCCCGAGCTTCTCTCACTAACAAACCATCCCCAGAGCCTGATGCAGTGTGTCTGCACACCTCAGAGGCGGGAGCTTCTCTCACTAACAAACCATCCCCAGCACCAGAGCCTGATGCAGTGTGCCTGCACACCTCAGAGGCGGGAGCTTCGCTCACTAACAAACCACCCCCAGAGCCTGCTGCAGTATGTCTGCACACCTCAGAGGCAGGAGCTTTTCTCACTAACAAACCACCCCCAGAGCCTGCTGCAGTGTGTCTGCACACCTCAGAAACAGGGAGCTTCTCTCACTAACAAACCATCCCCAGAGCCTGATGCAGTGTGTCTGCACACCTCAGAGGCTGGAGCTTCTCTCACTAACAAACCATCCCCAGCGCCTGATGCAGTGTGTCTGCAGACCTCAGAGACAGGGAGCTTCTCTCACTAATACACCATCCCCAGCGTCTGAGGCAGTGTGTCTGCACACCTCAGAGGCTGGAGCTTCTCTCACTAACAAACCATCCCCAGCGCCTGTTGCAGTGTGTCTGCACACCTCAGAGGCTGGAGCTTCTCTCACTAACAAACCATCCCCAGCGCCTGATGCAGTGTGTCTGCACACCCCAGAGGCAGGGGCTTCTCTCACTAACAAACCACCCCCAGAGCCTGATTTAGTGTGTCTGCACACCTCACTGACAGGGAGCTTCTCTCACTAACAAACCATCCCTAGAGCCTGATGCAGTGTGTCTGCACACCTCACTGACAGGGAGCTTCTCTCACTAACAAACCATCCCTAGAGCCTGATGCAGTGTGTCTGCACACCTCAGAGGCAGGGAGCCTCTCTCGCTAACAAACCATCCCCAGAGCCCGATGCAGTGTGTCTGCACACCTCAGAGGCAGGACCCCTCTCACTAACAAACCATCCCCAGAGCCTGATGCAGTGTGTCTACACAACTCAGAGGCAAGGGGCCACTCTCACTAACGAACCACCACCAGAGCCAAATGCAGTGTGTCTGCACAACGCAGAGGCTCTGGGGGTGGTTTGTTAGTGAGAGAGGACCCCCAGAGCCTGATTTAGTGTGTCTGCACACCTCACTGACAGGGAGCTTCTCTCACTAACAAACCATCCCTAGAGCCTGATGCAGTGTGCCTGCACACCTCACTGACAGGGAGCTTCTCTCACTAACAAACCATCCCTAGAGCCTGATGCAGTGTGTCTGCACACCTCAGAGGCAGGGTGCCTCTCTCACTAACAAACCATCCCCAGAGCCCGATGCAGTGTGTCTGCACACCTCAGAGGCAGGACCCCTCTCACTAACACACCATCCCCAGAGCCTGATGCAGTGTGTCTGCACACCTCAGAGGCAGGACCCCTCTCACTAACAAACCACCCCCAGAGCCTGATGCAGTGTGTCTGCACACCTCAGAGGCAGGAGCCCGCCCCTCTCACTAACCAACCACCCCCAGAGCCTGATGCAGTGTGTCTGCACACCTCAGAGGCAGGAGCTTCTCTCACTAACAAACCATCCCCAGAGCCTGATGCAGTGTGTCTGTGCACCTCAGAGGCAGGACACCTCTCACTAACAAACCATCCCCAGAGCCTGATGCAGTGTGTCTGCACACCTCAGAGGTCCGAGCTTCTCTCACTAACAAACCATCCCCAGAGCCTGATGCAGTGTGTCTGCACACCTCAGAGGTGGGAGCTTCTCTCACTAACAAACCATCCCCAGAGCCTGATGCAGTGTGTCTGCACACCTCAGAGGCCCGAGCTTCTCTCACTAACAAACCATCCCCAGAGCCTGATGCAGTGTGTCTGCACACCTCAGAGGCCCGAGCTTCTCTCACTAACAAACCATCCCCAGCACCAGAGCCTGATGCAGTGTGCCTGCACACCTCAGAGGCGGGAGCTTCGCTCACTAACAAACCACCCCCAGAGCCTGCTGCAGTATGTCTGCACACCTCACAGGCCCGAGCTTCTCTCACTAACAAACCATCCCCAGAGCCTGATGCAGTGTGTCTGCACACCTCAGAGGCGGGAGCTTCTCTCACTAACAAACCATCCCCAGCACCAGAGCCTGATGCAGTGTGCCTGCACACCTCAGAGGCAGGAGCTTCGCTCACTAACAAACCACCCCCAGAGCCTGCTGCAGTATGTCTGCACACCTCATAGGCAGGATCTTTTCTCACTAACAAACCACCCCCAGAGCCTGCTGCAGTGTGTCTGCACACCTCAGAAACAGGGAGCTTCTCTCACTAACAAACCATCCCCAGAGCCTGATGCAGTGTGTCTGCACACCTCAGAGGCTGGAGCTTCTCTCACTAACAAACCATCCCCAGCGCCTGATGCAGTGTGTCTGCAGACCTCAGAGACAGGGAGCTTCTCTCACTAATACACCATCCACAGCGTCTGAGGCAGTGTGTCTGCACACCTCAGAGGCTGGAGCTTCTCTCACTAACAAACCATCCCCAGCGCCTGTTGCAGTGTGTCTGCACACCTCAGAGGCTGGAGCTTCTCTCACTAACAAACCATCCCCAGCGCCTGATGCAGTGTGTCTGCACACCCCAGAGGCAGGGGCTTCTCTCACTAACAAACCACCCCCAGAGCCTGATTTAGTGTGTCTGCACACCTCACTGACAGGGAGCTTCTCTCACTAACAAACCATCCCTAGAGCCTGATGCAGTGTGTCTGCACACCTCACTGACAGGGAGCTTCTCTCACTAACAAACCATCCCTAGAGCCTGATGCAGTGTGTCTGCACACCTCAGAGGCAGGGAGCCTCTCTCACTAACAAACTGTTAGAACTGGGGGTCTCTAGTTGGCAGAGGTAGGTACCACTGTCCAAATAGGGACCCTTGCTTCTAGTCAGGACAAGGAGATAACCCTCTCAGATAACCCCGGCTCGCCCTCAAGGTAGCTTGGCCGGAGCAGTCTAGGCTAACCAGAGGCAATGCGTTAAGTATTTGTACCAACACTCACAGTAACACAGTGAAAACACCACAAACTGATTCCACAACAGTTTAGGAAAATAAAGATATTTATTCTAAACTACACAAGACCAAAACGGCAGAAATCCAACATACACAATGCAAGGTTACGGTTTCAAATGAGTTCTTCAGGTTGTAATCAAAGTTCTTTAAGTTACGATCAAATAATCCACAGATGCGTGAAAAGTTCACAGTTGCGTCACGTTGACTCACAGTACCTTTTAGATGCAACAAAGTTCCACAAGCAGGAAGATGGTGCGGTGGAAACAAGCAACTCGTTACTCCTGAGACCCTGGGGAGGCGGTGCGACAGTCCCGCTGCAGCAGCGGGCGTGCGGCGACGAATCCGGTCTGTAAGGGGAGGAAGGCAGCTTGCGTAGATTCCGGTGCGTAGGTTCCGTGGGAAGTCTGTTCTCGCAAAGGCACGATGCGCTGATCTCGTAGGGGCTGCGATGATCTCCGGGGCGACGATGCGCAGTCCAGCGGTGACCCTCTCTCTCGCAGCTCCTCGATGTGATGTTTTCTGCGACGATGTTCGCAGCGACGTGATGCGGTCCGCAAGCAAGCGGCACGGTGATCTCACCCAGCGACAGGCTCTGCGACGACACTCGCAGCGATGTTTGATTCCCCTGCACCGGCCTGGTGCGTCCCGCAGACGAAGGGTGTGGCGGCCTCGGCAGCGATGTCAGACGCTGCGCCGATCTCGACCTTCGTAGCGGCGGGGACTTCTCGCACTGTCGGGGTTGCGCTCCGCAAGCGAGCGATGCGACACTTTTCAGCTTCACAAGTTTCTCAGCTTAGTCTCAAGCTTCCCAGCTCAGGTTCAACTTCCAGAGGCCCCACAACTGGATCAAGCACTCTACGAAGGACAGAACTCTCTCAGCAGAGTTCAGGGAGACTGGGGGTGAAGTCCTTTTGTTCCTGGGACTTCGGAAACAGGGAGCCAGCTCTTCTCAGGCCCTTGGAGATTCCTTACAAGACAGGGGACACAGCTCACAGCACAGTCCTTCCCCTCTCCTTGGCAGCAAAGCGACAGCAGGTCAGTCCAGCAGAGCAACAGCAGGACAGTCTTCCTTCTTCAACGACAGCTTTCTCCTTGGCAGAGGTTCCTTCTTGATTTCCAGGATGATCTAATTTTCTGTTGTCAGGGGTCCTGTACTTATACCCCTAAAGTCTTTGTTCTTTCTGTGCATGTGGGCCCTGAGCCCGGTCTGAACCAGTTCTGGGTGGATCCTGAGCACCTTGATGTGCTGGCTGCATCTTTCCTTTCAGAGTGAGGGGCAGAGTCCTCAGCCGCCCAGCAGGAGGTGGAGCCAGCCTTGTGGCAGGCAGGCACAGCCCTATTCAGCCCAGGTGCTAACTCCTCCCACCGCTCAGGTAGCAATCGCTCCACTCAGCCTAGTGCTGACTCATCCAGCCTCTGGGGCATTCCCCCGCTCCTGTCACTCACAAACCAGACAGTCAATACACAAACAGTCTCAGGCGCACAGAAGGGTCAGACAAGAGAACAGCAACTTTCTAAAAGTGCTGTCCTCAAACACAGGATCTAAAAACCACCTTTCCTAAAAGATGCGTTATTAAATTCTGAGTTCAGGGATACTAGATACTTATGTCCTATCTTGTTCCGATGGGAAGAGATGCCGTTAACCACTGTAGCCAGCATTCCCCATGTTAACCTATGGAGCAAGATAGCCTTACAATAGTGAAAAACGAAAATGGCTGTAATTCACTACCAGAGCATGTCACCTGCACTAGTACATGCTCTACCTTTCACATACACGGCACCCTGCCCAGGGGGGTACCTTGGGCCTTCCATAGGGGTGACTGATGAGCACGAAAAGGGAAGGGTTCGGCCTGGTCAGCGGGGACGCCGACCAGGAGGACATGGCAGTTCTAAACTGCCCGTAGGCGCTGCAGTGGCAGGCCCGAGACACCATTTTAGGGCTACTCCTGTGGGTGGCACAATCAGTGCTGCAGGCCCACTAGTAGCATTCGTCATCACCGGCCCTGGCACACCCTGTGCACTTTACTAGGGACTTCGTGGTGATACAAATATGCCAAACAGGTATATCCAATCAGAATAACAATTTACATAGGGAGCACTTACACTCTGGCACTGATCAGCAGCGGCAGAGTGTCCAAAGCATCTAAACCAGCAAAAACGAATCCAGCACAGCATCGAAAAATACAGGAGGCAGAGGCAAAAAGATGGGGGTAATCACGCCAAAAGATGTCAGGTCTAACACGTGTCCCCTCCAGCTGAAAGTGGGGAGAACTACCCACCCTCTTGGGAGTTCTCTTCACTAAGGCGGAAAAACCTGGACAGACCATCAGCGTTGGCGTGTTCTGTACCAGGGCGGTGTTCCACCGTAAAGTCCATTCCCTGTAGGGAGATGGACCACCTCAACAGTTTTGGATTTTCACCCCTCATGTGCATTAACCACCTGAGGGGCCTGTGGTCGGTCTGAACGCGAAAGTGAGTCCCAAACAGGTAGGGCCTCAACTTTTTCAGAGCCCAGACCACAGCAAAAGCCTCCCTTTCAATCGCACTCCACTTCTGTTCCCTGGGGAGTAGCCTCCGACTAATGAAAGCTACCGGCTGGTCTCCATTCTCCTCAGTGGCTTGTGAGAGTACTGCTCCCACACCATGCTCTGAAGCGTCCGTCTGAACTATGAACTCACTGGAAAAGTCAGGTGCCTTGAGCACCGGTGCTGTGCACATCGCAGTCTTCAGGGCCTCAAAAGCAGTTTGGCAGGCGTCCGTCCAGTCAACTCTTCTGGGCAACTTCTTGGAAGTGAGTTCTGTCAAGGGGGCGACAATGGTGCCATATCCCTTGACAAACCGTCTGTAATACCCGGTGAGTCCTAAAAAGGATCTCACCTCTGTCTGGGTCTTGGGGGGCTCCCAAGCCAGAATGGTATCAATCTTTTCCTGTAGGGGCGCCACCTGGCCGCTCCCCACCTGGTGTCCCAAATACACCACGGATCCCTGCCCTATCTGGCACTTGCTGGCCTTGATAGTGAGGCCTGCTTTTTGCAGGGCCTTCAACACTTCGCAGAGGTGTTGCAGGTGTTCCTCCCACGTGGAGCTGAACACAGCAATGTCATCCAGGTATGCGGCGCTGAATTCCTCCAGCCCGGACAGTACCTGTCCAGGCTGGAGGTGGAGAAGTGTGGCTCAGGGGTTAGAGGCGGCAGACCCGGAAGCTGAGATCGGCCCTGGACCAGGGTTCAATTCCCCGCTTCGGCGGGTCTTGGGCTCAAAAATTCCACGGACTCGATAATTCTCGCTCTGGTGCCTTCTCGACTCACGGGTTCACACTCTGCGACTCTGGGCAATAGCTTGCTTAATCTCCACAACGGCCCCTCGCGGCGGGATGCCTGGCTTTCACCGTGTGGATACCCTGCCGGGGGTTATCTCATAGCGGAATACCAGGATGGGTTCCCTAAGCAAGCGCCGGGAAACCCTTTGTGGGTAGCTGTGCGCTATATAAGCTCAAATACATTTACATTTACATTTACATTTTTACCTGGTTAACCAGTCTCTGGAATGTGGCAGGGGCATTCTTCAACCCAAAGGGCATGACACGGAACTGGAAGTGCCCCTCTGGCGTTGAAAATGCTGACCTCTCTTTGGCCCCGTCAGTTAAGGCAATCTGCCAGTACCCCGAAGTCAAGTCGAACGTACTGAGGTACTTGGCAGCTCCCAACCGATCCACGAGCTCATCAGCTCTGGGGATAGGGTGTGCGTCAGTCTTCGTGACCGCATTGAGCCCACGGTAGTCCACGCAAAACCGGAGTTCTGGCGGGCCACCGGGGGTAGCAGCTTTCTTGGGGACCAAGACCACTGGGCTAGCCCAGGGGCTGCTAGAGGGCTCAATCACCCCTAGCGCCAGCATCTTGGAAACCTCTTCCTTGATGCTGGCCCTGACCTTGTCAGCTACCCTGTAAAATTTTTGCTTCACAGGCAGGCTGTCTCCAGTGTCCACGTCATGGACGCACCAGTTTGTGACTCCTGGGGTCAGGGAGAACAGAGAGGAGAACTGACCCAACACTTGGCTACAGTCGCTCTGCTGTTCTGGGGTCAGGGTGGGCGAGAGGACCACACCATCCACTGACCCATCGTGCTCCTTAACTGACAGGAGGTCAGGGAGAGGATCGCTATCCTCTTCCATCCCTGCATCTGTAGCCAGGAGCATGGTTACTTCAGACCTCTCAAAGTGTGGTTTGAGGCGGTTCACGTGCAAAACTCTCAGGGGCTGCCTGGGAGTCTTCAGGTTAACCAGGTAGGTTACCTCACTCTTCCTTTCCACCACCTCGTATGGCCCAGACCACTTGTCTTGGAGCGCGCAAGGCTCCACTGGTGCCATCACCCACACTTTCTGCCCAGGTTGAAATTCGACCAGAGTGGTATTCTGGTCGTACCATCTTTTCATTTCTTCCTGGCTTGCTTCCAGGTTCGCCTGAGCGAGCTTCCTGAAGCGTTGTGTCTGGTTGCGGATGGCCAGCACATAGCTGAACACATCCTGGGGGGTTTTCCCACGGGACTTTTCCCAACCCTCCTTCACCAGCGAGAGAGGTCCTCTGACAGGGTGGCCATACAGGAGTTTGAAGGGACTGAACCCTAAGGACTTCTGAGGCACCTCCCTGTAGGCAAACAAAAGGCATGGTAACAAGACGTCCCACTTACGTCTCATGGGCTCCGCTAGGCCCATAATCATACCTTTCAGGGTCCGGTTGAACCTTTCGACCAGCCCATTTCCTTGAGGGTGGTAAGGAGTGGTGAACTTATAAGTTACCCCACACTCCTCCCACAGAGACTTCATGTACCTAGAGATGAAGTTGGTACCCCGGTCGGAGACCACCTCTCTGGGGAACCCCACACGGGAAAAGATCCCCATCAATGCACGGCCCACCACGGGTGCTGTGATTGTCCTGAGAGGGACTGCTTCCGGGTACCGGGTGGCATGGTCCACCAAGACCAGGATGAACCTGTTGCCTAAGGCTGTCTTGGGGTCCAGGGGCCCTACGATATCTATGCCCACCCGCTCGAAAGGGGTGCTCACCACTGGGAAGGGTTGAAGGGGGGCCTTCAACTTCATTCCAGTCTTGCCACTAGCTTGACAGGTTTGGCAAGATCTGCAAAAGGAACCGACGTGCTTCCTCATCTGGGGCCAGTGGAAGTGGGTGACAAGCCGGTTTAGGGTCTTGTCTTGCCCCAGATGTCCTGCGAGAGGCAAGTCGTGAGCCAGACCCATTAGGAAGTTTCTGAAGCGCTCGGGTACCACCAGCACACGGGCTGCACCGGGCTCAGCAAACTTAGGCTCGCTATAAAGTAGGTCACCTTCCCAGTAGACATAGTGATCTTTGACTGCTCCACCTGCTGCCTGATCTGCAGCCTGTTGCCGCAGACCAATGAGGGAAGGGCATTCCTTCTGCGCCTGGCAGAACTCCTCCCTGGAGGGACCACCTTCTTGCTGCCAATGGGTCAGCTCAGGTAGGTCTCCCAGTTCGGCAACCTGCTCCCCTGTAGGTTCCAGGGCATCCCCCTCAGGTTCTGCTTCCTCCTGGACCGTGGGAACAGCTGGGGCCGGTTTCCCGCGCCCTCTGCCTCTTCCTCTCCTGGCAGGTCTCTGGGCCACTGTTTCAGGCTCCAGTTCTGCTGATTCACCCTTACTGGCTGCCGTGGCGCGCGTGGTCACGCAGATCCACGCAGGCAGACCCAACATCTCCAAGTGAGTTCGGTGTTCTATGTCCTTCCATGGAGAACTCTCCAGGTCGTTACCTAACAGACAGTCCACAGGCAAGGCATCACTGACAACTACTTCAAAAAGACCAGAGACTCCTCCCCACTCAAAGGAAACCTTCGCTAACTTGCAGAGGCGCACTGAGCTGTCAGCGGCCACTACAGGGCGGAGTACGCCAGGGATGATTTGCTCGTCAGACACCCACTGACACCTCACGGATGTCACACTGGCTCCGGTGTCTCTCAGTGCTTCAACCTCCCTCCCATTGATGGTCACCTTTTGCCCATATTTCTTAGTGTTAGAGGGCAGTAAGGTTTCCGGGACCATCTCTCGGTCTCCTAGCGAGACAAGGGTCATGACTGCTAGCTCTCCCCAATCACTAGAAACCAAATCCCCACCCAAAGCTACACTAGCTAACGCTGGCGCAGGGGCACCAGTGGGTGCGGGCTTTTTCTTGGGACATTTCGGAGCGATATGGCCCACCTCGTTGCAGTGATAGCAGGTAGGGGGACCCTGGTTATTCCTCTTGTCCCGCCTACCCTTAGAGGGCCATGGCTGTTTAGGCTTGGGGGTTTGGAAATCCTTTTCCAGGGAACTACTTTGGGGCCCTTGCGAGAACTCCTTTTGGTTACCCTTGTCCCCCCCACTCTTCTGCTGGGGACCCTGCCCACCTTTGGCTGTGGTACCCACAATTCCTCTGTGGACCCTGGTACTAGACCAGCGGTCCGCCTCCTTAGCAAGCTCAATGGGGTCGGTCAGCTTGCTGTCTAAAAGATGCTGGCGCAGCTCTGGAACACAAAGACTACTCAAGTGCTCCCAACTGATTAAATGCAACAACCCCTTCAAATCAGTTACTTTACTGCCCTTCATCCAACCGTCCAGTGCACGAGAGTACCCATTCACACACTCCATCCAAGTCTCAGACTCTTTCTTCTTGGAGTTTCTAAACTGCAGTCTGTACTGCTCTGGGGTAAGGCCATACCTGAGACATAAGGCCTCCTTCATATTGGGGTAGGTCATGGCACCTGTCAACTCTAAGGGCTCTAGAGCACTCCTCCCAGACGCCTCAAAATGTTTCCACAGGCCCGCCCCCCAATACTTGTCAGGCACATCATTCATCTTCAATGCAATTTCATACGAAGTGAACCAGGCATAAATATCCTCACTCCTATGGTAATTCTGTACCAGGTCTTTGGGAATATATACTTTACCCCCATGCACTGGCTGTGCGCTGCCACCATTTGAACCGGCATCCGCCTCTCTGTTTTGCAGATCCAGCTCTCTCATTCTTAATTCGTGAGCCAAAAGCAATTTCTTTTCCTCTAAAGCGCGGGCATTCTTGCTCTCCTCCGCCGCCTTCTCGACTTCCAATTGCTTCATTTTCATTTTCATGACCTCCAGGTCATATTCTCTTATTCTTTGATTCTCCTGTAACTCTTCCGGGGTGAGGCCCCTACTGGAGTGGTTGCTGCCAGCTCCTGAGCCTACTCTGCCCACTGGCAGGTCTTTGCCTTGAAAAGCACTGTCTACATCCTCAACCTCATTTCCTTCCTGTGCTTCCCAATAGGTTTTCAAGATTTTCTGCAGCTCCTCCTTCCTGTAGGCGCTCTTTATGGGGCACTCAAACTGCTGGCAGAAGTACCTAAGATGCTTTACTGGGTAGGAGTACAGATCTTCAATCGAGAATTCCAAATCTAGCTCTGCCTCCTCACTGGGCGCTTTCCCATTCAGAGACATGATGCTTTCCGAAGAGTTACTCAACAACAGAATGCAAAAACTCAAAAACCAGTAGTATGCGGTGGCGTAATGGTCTGCACTCACTAGTGATGTACACCAATTACTGTGGGTCAAGTACAAATACAAGCTCAAATCCCACCGCCTGACCACCAATGTTAGAACTGGGGGTCTCTAGTTGGCAGAGGTAGGTACCACTGTCCAAATAGGTACCCTTGCTTCTAGTCAGGACAAGGAGATAACCCTCTCAGATAACCCCTGCTCGCCCTCAAGGTAGCTTGGCCGGAGCAGTCTAGGCTAACCAGAGGCAATGCGTTAAGTATTTGTACCAACACTCACAGTAACACAGTGAAAACACCACAAACTGATTCCACAACAGTTTAGGAAAATAAAGATATTTATTCTAAACTACACAAGACCAAAACGGCAGAAATCCAACATACACAATGCAAGGTTACGGTTTCAAATGAGTTCTTCAGGTTGTAATCAAAGTTCTTTAAGTTACGATCAAATAATCCACAGATGCGTGAAAAGTTCACAGTTGCGTCACGTTGACTCACAGTACCTTTTAGATGCAACAAAGTTCCACAAGCAGGAAGCTGGTGCGGTGGAAACAAGCAACTCGTTACTCCTGAGACCCTGGGGAGGCGGTGCGACAGCCCCGCTGCAGCAGCGGGCGTGCGGCGACGAATCCGGTCTGTAAGGGGAGGAAGGCAGCTTGCGTAGATTCCGGTGCGTAGGTTCCGTGGGAAGTCTGTTCTCGCAAAGGCACGATGCGCTGATCTCGTAGGGGCTGCGATGATCTCCGGGGCGACGATGCGCAGTCCAGCGGTGACCCTCTCTCTCGCAGCTCCTCGATGTGATGTTTTCTGCGACGATGTTCGCAGCGACGTGATGCGGTCCGCAAGCAAGCGGCACGGTGATCTCACCCAGCGACAGGCTCTGCGACGACACTCGCAGCGATGTTTGATTCCCCTGCACCGGCCTGGTGCGTCCCGCAGACGAAGGGTGTGGCGGCCTCGGCAGCGATGTCAGACGCTGCGCCGATCTCGACCTTCGTAGCGGCGGGGACTTCTCGCACTGTCGGGGTTGCGCTCCGCAAGCGAGCGATGCGACACTTTTCAGCTTCACAAGTTTCTCAGCTTAGTCCCAAGCTTCCCAGCTCAGGTTCAACTTCCAGAGGCCCCACAACTGGATCAAGCACTCTACGAAGGACAGAACTCTCTCAGTAGAGTTCAGGGAGACTGGGGGTGAAGTCCTTTTGTTCCTGGGACTTTGGAAACAGGGAGCCAGCTCTTCTCAGGCCCTTGGAGATTCCTTACAAGACAGGGGACACAGCTCACAGCAAAGTCCTTCCCCTCTCCTTGGCAGCAAAGCGACAGCAGGTCAGTCCAGCAGAGCAACAGCAGGACAGTCTTCCTTCTTCAACGACAGCTTTCTCCTTGGCAGAGGTTCCTTCTTGATTTCCAGGATGATCTAATTTTCTGTTGTCAGGGGTCCTGTACTTATACCCCTAAAGTCTTTGTTCTTTCTGTGCATGTGGGCCCTGAGCCCGGTCTGAACCAGTTCTGGGTGGATCCTGAGCACCTTGACGTGCTGGCTGCATCTTTCCTTTCAGAGTGAAGGGCAGAGTCCTCCGCCGCCCAGCAGGAGGTGGAGCCAGCATTGTGGCAGGCAGGCACAGCCCTATTCAGCCCAGGTGCTAACTCCTCCCACCGCTCAGGTAGCAATCGCTCCACTCAGCCTAGTGCTGACTCATCCAGCCTCTGGGGCATTCCCCCGCTCCTGTCACTCACAAACCAGACAGTCAATACACAAACAGTCTCAGGCGCACAGAAGGGTCAGACAAGAGAACAGCAACTTTCTAAAAGTGCTGTCCTCAAACACAGGATCTAAAAACCACCTTTCCTAAAAGATGCGTTATTAAATTCTGAGTTCAGGGATACTAGATACTTATGTCCTATCTTGTTCCGATGGGAAGAGATGCCGTTAACCACTGTAGCCAGCATTCCCCATGTTAACCTATGGAGCAAGATAGCCTTACAATAGTGAAAAACGAAAATGGCTGTAATTCACTACCAGAGCATGTCACCTGCACTAGTACATGCTCTACCTTTCACATACACGGCACCCTGCCCAGGGGGGTACCTTGGGCCTTCCATAGGGGTGACTGATGAGCACGAAAAGGGAAGGGTTCGGCCTGGTCAGCGGGGACGCCGACCAGGAGGACATGGCAGTTCTAAACTGCCCGTAGGCGCTGCAGTGGCAGGCCCGAGACACCATTTTAGGGCTACTCCTGTGGGTGGCACAATCAGTGCTGCAGGCCCACTAGTAGCATTCGTCATCACCGGCCCTGGCACACCCTGTGCACTTTACTAGGGACTTCGTGGTGATACAAATATGCCAAACAGGTATATCCAATCAGAATAACAATTTACATAGGGAGCACTTACACTCTGGCATTGATCAGCAGCGGCAGAGTGTCCAAAGCATCTAAACCAGCAAAAATGAATCCAGCACAGCATCGAAAAATACAGGAGGCAGAGGCAAAAAGATGGGGGTAATCACGCCAAAAGATGTCAGGTCTAACACAAACCATCCCCAGAGCCCGATGCAGTGTGTCTGCACACCTCAGAGGCAGGACCCCTCTCACTAACAAACCATCCCCAGAGCCTGATGCAGTGTGTCTACACAACTCAGAGGCAAGGGGCCACTCTCACTAACGAACCACCACCAGAGCCAAATGCAGTGTGTCTGCACAACGCAGAGGCTCTGGGGGTGGTTTGTTATTCAGAGAGGTCCCCTCTCTCACTAACAAACCACCCCCAGAGCCTGATTTAGTGTGTCTGCACACCTCACTGACAGGGAGCTTCTCTCACTAACAAACCATCCCTAGAGCCTGATGCAGTGTGTCTGCACACCTCACTGACAGGGAGCTTCTCTCACTAACAAACCATCCCTAGAGCCTGATGCAGTGTGTCTGCACACCTCAGAGGCAGGGAGCCTCTCTCACTAACAAACCACCCCCAGAGCCCGATGCAGTGTGTCTGCACACCTCAGAGGCAGGACCCCTCTCACTAACAAACCATCCCCAGAGCCTGATGCAGTGTGTCTGCACACCTCAGAGGCAGGACCCCTCTCACTAACAAACCATCCCCAGAGCCTGATGCAGTGTGTCTGCACACCTCAGAGGCCCGAGCTTCTCTCACTAACAAACCACCCCCAGAGCCTGATGCAGTGTGTCTGCACACCTCAGAGGCGGGAGCTTCGCTCACTAACAAACCACCCCCAGAGCCTGCTGCAGTATGTCTGCACACCTCAGAGGCCCGAGCTTCTCTCACTAACAAACCACCCCCAGAGCCTGATGCAGTGTGTCTGCACACCTCAGAGGCAGGAGCTTCTCTCACTAACAAACCATACCCAGAGCCTGATGCAGTTTGTCTGTGCACCTCAGAGGCAGGACACCTCTCACTAACAAACCATCCCCAGAGCCTGATGCAGTGTGCCTGCACACCTCAGATGTCCGAGCTTCTCTCACTAACAAACCATCCCCAGAGCCTGATGCAGTGTGTCTGCACACCTCAGAGGCCCGAGCTTCTCTCACTAACAAACCATCCCCAGAGCCTGATGCAGTGTGTCTGCACACCTCAGAGGCCCGAGCTTCTCTCACTAACAAACCATCCCCAGAGCCTGATGCAGTGTGTCTGCACACCTCAGAGGTCCGAGCTTCTCTCACTAACAAACCATCCCCAGAGCCTGATGCAGTGTGTCTGCACACCTCAGAGGACCGAGCTTCTCTCACTAACAAACCATCCCCAGAGCCTGATGCAGTGTGTCTGCACACCTCAGAGGCGGGAGCTTCTCTCACTAACAAACCACCCCCAGAGCCTGATGCAGTGTGTCTGCACACCTCAGAGGCAGGAGCTTCTCTCACTAACAAACCATACCCAGAGCCTGATGCAGTTTGTCTGTGCACCTCAGAGGCAGGACACCTCTCACTAACAAACCATCCCCGGAGCCTGATGCAGTGTGCCTGCACACCTCAGATGTCCGAGCTTCTCTCACTAACAAACCATCCCCAGAGCCTGATGCAGTGTGTCTGCACACCTCAGAGGCCCGAGCTTCTCTCACTAACAAACCATCCCCAGCACCAGAGCCTGATGCAGTGTGCCTGCACACCTCAGAGGCGGGAGCTTCGCTCACTAACAAACCATCCCCAGCACCAGAGCCTGATGCAGTGTGTCTGCACACCTCAGAGGCGGGAGCTTCTCTCACTAACAAACCATCCCCAGCACCAGAGCCTGATGCAGTGTGCCTGCACACCTCAGAGGCGGGAGCTTCGCTCACTAACAAACCACCCCCAGAGCCTGCTGCAGTATGTCTGCACACCTCAGAGGCAGGAGCTTTTCTCACTAACAAACCACCCCCAGAGCCTGCTGCAGTGTGTCTGCACACCTCAGAAACAGGGAGCTTCTCTCACTAACAAACCATCCCCAGAGCCTGATGCAGTGTGTCTGCACACCTCAGAGGCTGGAGCTTCTCTCACTAACAAACCATCCCCAGCGCCTGATGCAGTGTGTCTGCAGACCTCAGAGACAGGGAGCTTCTCTCACTAATACACCATCCCCAGCGTCTGAGGCAGTATGTCTGCACACCTCAGAGGCTGGAGCTTCTCTCACTAACAAACCATCCCCAGCGCCTGTTGCAGTGTGTCTGCACACTGTCGTGTCCATGCTGTGCGCAGGGGTGTACACCATACACAGGACACAGGTTAGTTTAACTCTTCTTTATTCTCACATCATGCAGTTGCTCGTCCCCACGTCCGTCCACGTCTCTGTCCTGGTCATTGTCCGCCCCTTCCTGTCCCTGCCACCGGATCTGGTGTCCGGTGACCTGGTCACTCTGCCTGAGGACCCACAGGGTCCTACTGCCCTACTGTCAGTCGCCCACACTGTCGGATCCCAACCTCTCCGTCACGACATCTCCCCCCTTGTTGCAAACAAAAGTTCATGACACATTTATCATAGTCCTTATTCACAGTTATATTGATGAAGGTGAAAGAATGAGAGAGAGAGAGAGAGAGAGAGAGAGAGAGAGAGAGAGAGAGAGAGAGCTTGTCACTCTACATCTCTTCAATGAGTCTCTGTTATTTACTAAATGTCCTTCGTGATCTAGTGTCTCCATCGCTTCCTTGTCCTCTATCTTCCTCCTTCCATGTGGCTGCAGTTGCCGCTGCCATTTCTTCTTCATCCGCCTTTAGCTCCTTGACACGCTATCTTTTCCTTGTTGTTTGTTGTCGGTCGGAGACAGCCAATTATCATCAATCCTTTCACTTTCGTCACCGTCAGTGAATCTTTGGAGAAACGGTTGTCTTAATATCGATATTGTTTCTTTCTGTCTCACCACCTTTGGTCCTGGCCGTGCAGTGTCCCTTGCCTTGATCTTCCTTGGTAGCGCCTGTCCGCTCTGCTCATTGTATGTCTTTATCCTTTCTTTTTGTTGCTGTTTCTCCTGCGCCAAAGTCCTGTCACGTTGCTCCTTTCTACCCATTTTATTTTCTTTGTCTTTGTGTCTTTCCTTTTGTTTTCTTTTCTTCTATGTTCTCCTTTTCTCTTTTCTGTTTCTTTGGTGATCTTTGTCCCTCTTTTCTTTGTTATTTCTCTTTTTCTGTCTTTTCCTCTATTTGGCCTTATCTCTGGCCTTCCCTTTATTTTTACTTCTTTCTTATTCGTCCTTTTTTCTTTTCTTATTCGGCCTCTTCTGGGCTTTTCTAGTCTTCTTCTTCTTTATTTCCTTGTTTTCTTATATTTGCATCCTTCCTGCGTCTTATTCTTATATTTATGTCTTTCCTTTTGTCCTTTCTCTTTGTCCTCTTTTCTCTCTTCCTTTCTCTCTCTTTTCTCTTTATTTTCTTCTTATCTCTTTATCTTCTTTCTTCTTCTTTATTTTCTTATCTCTTTATCTTCTTTCTTCTTTCTTCTTTTCTCTATATTTTCTTCTTATCTCTTTATCTTCTTTCTTCTTTTCTTCTTTTCTCTTTATTTTCTTCTTTTCTCTTTGTCGATTTGTATTTTTCTTTATGTCCTTTCTCTTCCTTTCACTTGTTGTTTTTCTTTTTCTTATTGCACTGTCTTCTTTCTTTCTCTTGTTGCCCTTTTTCACTTGTGCGCCCTTTTTGCGCTTTATTTATCCTTTATTCTTCACTCAAGCTTTTATTTTCTCTCTTTTCAGACCTTTTCCATTCTTATTTTCGTTTTCTTTCTGTCTTTTCTTCTCGTCCTTATTTCGTCTCCTGTATGGCGCGCTGGGCTTTGGATCTGCCATTCTTGCCTTCTTCTTTTTATCTGTTCTGTCTTCTTGTGTTTACCTTTTATCGTCTTTCTCGTCTTCTTCTTGTGTTGTGCTTTGATTTAACTTTTTCTACTTTCTTTTCTCTTGTGTCCCCTTTTTCCTTGTCCTTTCATTTATTTATTTATTTATTTTTCTTTCTCTTTGTTATTCTTATCCTTCTCTTTGTTTTTCTTGTCCCTTTGTTTTCTTTTTCTTCTCCTTTCTGTTCTTTTGTAGTATTCCTGTTACTGTGACACTCTTTGTTGTGCCTCTTATTCTTTTTTTTTTTTTTTTCTTCTTGATAGGTTAGTTATCCTTTGCTTTTGGGCGATCTCTCTTTGTTTTCTCCCCTTTATTCTTCACTTTTCTTTGTGTTCCTGCTCTTTTCTTTTCTTGCCTGCCCTTGCAATGGCCGCTGTTCTTTTCTTCTTGCTATTAGTATTTTTGTCCCATCTAAAATGGCCGCCCCTTGTTCTCGCGAGATTTCGCGCTCTAAATCTCGCTTTCCTGACTTCAAAATGGCCGCCACGTTATTGCTGTGCTCCCATTGGCTTATTCTGCCTGATCCAAAGATGGCCGCCGGGATTTCCACGTCTCGCGAGACTTCGCGTTTAAACGCGCGATCGCCTCATAACTTTGCTCGGCACTAACACTGCTCCGCTGCTCCTGAGCGCTCCTTACCGCGCTTTGTCACTCTGTGTAGGACGCTGATCGGGGTGGGCTCCCGTGTAGCTCCTGGCGTCACCTTGATGTTTCCATGATGCTAATCCACGCACGACGATTTTCCTCTCACGTCGTGACGATCATTTCTTCCCTCGTCGCCAGTTGTCGTGTCCATGCTGTGCGCAGGGGTGTACACCATACACAGGACACAGGTTAGTTTAACTCTTCTTTATTCTCACATCATGCAGTTGCTCGTCCCCACGTCCGTCCACGTCTCTGTCCTGGTCATTGTCCGCCCCTTCCTGTCCCTGCCACCGGATCTGGTGTCCGGTGACCTGGTCACTCTGCCTGAGGACCCACAGGGTCCTACTGCCCTACTGTCAGTCGCCCACACTGTTGGATCCCAACCTCTCCGTCACGACACACACCTCAGAGGCTGGAGCTTCTCTCACTAACAAACCATCCCCAGCGCCTGATGCAGTGTGTCTGCACACCCCAGAGGCAGGGGCTACTCTCACTAACAAACCATCCCCAGAGCCTGATGCAGTGTGTCTGCACACCTCAGAGACCGGGAGCTTCTCTCACTAACAAACCATCCCCAGAGCCTGATGCAGTGTGTCTGCACACCTCAGAGTCAGGGAGCCTCTCTCACTAACAAACCATCCCCAAAGCCTGATGCAGTGTGTCTGCACACCTCAGAGACAGGAGCCCCTCTCACTAACAAACCATCCCCAGAGCCTGATGCAGTGTGTCTGCACACCTCAGAGGCGGGAGCTTCGCTCACTAACAAACCACCCCCAGAGCCTGCTGCAGTGTGTCTGCACACCTCAGAAACAGGGAGCTTCTCTCACTAACAAACCATCCCCAGAGCCTGATGCAGTGTGTCTGCACACCTCAGAGGCTGGAGCTTCGCTCACTAACAAACCACCCCCAGAGCCTGCTGCAGTGTGTCTGCACCCCTCAGAAACAGGGAGCTTCTCTCACTAACAAACCATCCCCAGAGCCTGATGCAGTGTGTCTGAACACCTCAGAGGCTGGGGCTTCTCTCACTAACAAACCATCCCCAGCGCCTGATGCAGTGTGTCTGCAGACCTCAGAGACAGGGAGCTTCTCTCACTAATACACCATCCCCAGCGTCTGAGGCAGTGTGTCTGCACACCTCAGAGGCTGGAGCTTCTCTCACTAACAAACCATCCCCAGCGCCTGATGCTGTTTGTCTGCACACCCCAGAGGCAGGGGCTTCTCTCACTAACTATCCATCCCCAGAGCCTGATGCAGTGTGTCTGCACACCTCAGAGTCAGGGAGCCTCTCTCACTAACAAACCATCCCCAGCGCCTGATGCAGTGTGTCTGCACACCTCAGAGACAGGGAGCTAATCTCACTAACAAACCATCCCCAGAGCCTGATGCAGTGTGTCTGCACACCTCAGAGGCGGGCGCTTCTCTCACTAACAAACCATCCACAGAGCCTGATGCCGTGTATCTGCACACCTCAGAGGCGGGAGCTTCTCTCACTAACACACCATCCTCAGCACCTCTGATGCAGTGTCTCTGCACACCTCAGAGACAAGGATTTTCAACTGTTGGAACTATTTACCTACGACAGGTGGAAAAGCACATTGTAGTAATGAATCAAAAGATAGGTCTTAAAAACTGAAATAATGAGGACTGTTCTCAATGCCCACCGACCACCCACTCCCCACCACCCACCACCGTGACTCACCCACCGCAGTCCTCCCAGGTGTCCCGGGTCCACGAGGGAATACCAGCCCAGGTTATGTTGCATGCTGGGACTCGTAGTCTGGTTTATGATGGCACTGGGCTACATATACGGAAATGCAAATTAAAATGCTGGAGTTTGTGATGTACCCACGCATGGATCAGGGAAATACGCGAGCTCTGCCAGCGCCTAAACAAACCACCGAATACAGCTCGTGTCGAGGCGCTAGAATCGTTAATGACAGGAGGGGGTTTCACGTAAAGGCGTGGTCCATGAAGCCGGCCTTCGGGAGTAAGCAGCCAGGCAGCCCCGCGTGGGTGCAGGGAGCCCGGGGCTCTGCACTGCCGAGGGCCGGCTGCTCCGAGGGCAGTCAGGTGCTCACCACATACCTGCTACGGGGTCCAGGGAGGGCGAGCTGGGAGCCTCTCTCAGCTGCTGGACTGGAGTCCTGCCGGAGACGAGGGGGTGGGGTGATGCGGTCTCTCTCTCCACCTGGAAACGAAGCCCGGGCCTTAATTAGTCATTAATACACAGCTGCGAAGGTCAAGAATAACATTTCACCTACAACCTCTCGGGTTCTCTCCTCGCCGTCCCTGTCACCTGTATATTTTTTAATTCAAGTAATTGTTTTTCTTGTCTGCCCCCCCCCCCCCCCCAACAGGTCCAATATTTCTAAATCTCTCTAACAAAATACCTGCCACAGAGGTCTTGCCTGGCCCACAAAAGGCGCGAGGAGCTCTCTCTATCCTGTTAGGTGTCGTTCTGATACGTCTATCAACCCTGATTTAGGAAAGGAACTGCAGAAATTGCAAGTACCACAATGCACCAGCGTACGCAATGCGGGTGACGTACTCGGTGTGTATCTGCGTGTCAATGGACTTGAAGCCAGCTCGGTTTGTTGACTCAGAGGCACCCACTTCACTGCTCTGTAACGACGCTGATTTTACAAAGCAATGCATTGTGGGACCTGTAGTCATTTTACCTTTCCCTCCTCGAGATGCCCGCCTCAGCCCGGAGGAGCAAGGGAGGGTGGGATTTGGTTATATTTTATGATGGGTTTCAAGTTTTAAAATGGAATGGTTTCTTTTAGACAAAACAGAATTTGTATATATATGTATATGTAATCCGAGGCAGCCGGTCACACCGAACCTTCCCAGCGGCATGTTGGCTCGAGAACATTGCATGGAAGCCCCTTGCTTTTGATCCCCTGGCATGTGGTATTATGGGGCTTGTTGTACTTTTAACACTGTAAGGCTGGGCTCAAAAGTTCAAACATGCCATTGGGATCGGCTCTAATCCCAGGACTGGCTAACGGTGTCATAAATTGACATTGAACAAACCCAAAACTTTGTAGAAAAGTTCGACAGCGCCTTAAACGCGGACACAACATTAAAGGTGTCAAGTGCGGGAAGTGAGTGCATGCTGGGACTTGTAGGCCTCTGCTTAGAGCGGGTTCACTCGTTCTGGCGGCCCTCGCTGTCTTTTATTACCCTTTTGAGAATTCCCTTTGACCGTAGATTTGTCACTGATCTGACACAGAAACATTGAGTCTTTTCCAACACCAAAATCATAATTTTACTCAGAGCAAAATTGTGAAACAAGGAAGGAATATTTAGAAATGATAAAACTGACGCATGAAGTGCTGCGTAAAAAACAAGCTACCTGGCGCTATTCTGACAAGGATAGAATTATCATGACTTGCCCTGCAACACAAGACAGGGAGCGAGAGAGAAATACTACATGAATAAACCTCCACGATGAACAACTGTTTGGGAGAACAGAACCCCTCCCGCACGCGGCATTGCCACGTGGGTGCAAAGTCCTGTTTCTGCCGAGATCCAGTTTTCACCCCCTCCTGTGAATCAAGGTGCTTTGAAGAACTGTCAGCTTTGCCAGGTCCAGGGGTGAGATGCTCTGGCAGCGGTGGGTTTTGGCATGCTGGTACTTGGAGTCCTGGATAGTTTTGAACCGTGTGACCCTCGTGCTCGCTCCCTCACAAGGGCAGACATGCACAGGTCCCAGACTGCCCGCGCCAGCCTGGACTGTTCACCTCTCCCTTTTCTTGTTGCTTTTTGCATAGTAAATCCAGCCCCGCGTCACCAGCCTGGAAACACTAAAAGTCTAGGGCTGCATTAACCATGCGTGACGTGCATTAAGCAAGCGTGACGTGGGAAGCCAGAAGCTTCAGTGTTTATTTTGATTGATCCTGCTTTTGGGGTGCCGCTCGTCTGGAGGTTTTTGCCCTGCAATCTTGTCCGCCGCTACAGGAGTATCACTACTGCCCGAGGATATCGCCGAGGAGAAGACCACGTGCGTGGCCGCAGAGGAGGTGAGAGGCGCGGCCCCGGGACTGCGAGGACCAGCATTCACCATCAGCAGCTGGGTCCTCTTCCCGCGTGAGCCGCGCCCCCTCCCAGAGCCCGCCTCCATCTGACTCTACTTTACCTCTCGCGGCCCCCGCTACGCGGGAGCCGCTCGTCTAGAGGTTTTTGCCCTGCAATCTTGTCCGCCTCTACAGGAGTAGCCCTGCTGTTCACTACTGCCCGAGGATATCGCCGAGGAGAAGACCACCTGCGTGGCCGCAGAGGAGGTGAGAGGCGCGGCCCCGGGACTGCGAGGACCAGCATTCACCATCAGCAGCTGGGTCCTCTTCCCGCGTGAGCCGCGCCCCCTCCCAGAGCCCGCCTCCATCTGACTCTACTTTACCTCTCGCGGCCCCCGCTACGCGGGGGCCACTCGTCTAGAGGTTTTTGCCCTGCAATCTTGTCCGCCGCTACAGGAGTAGCCCTGCTGTTCACTACTGCCCGAGGATATCGCCGAGGAGAAGACCACCTGCGTGGCCGCAGAGGAGGTGAGAGGCGCGGCCCCGGGACTGCGATGACCAGCATTCACCATCAGCAGCTGGGTCCTCTTCCCGCGTGAGCCGCCCCCCCTCCCAGAGCCCGCCTCCATCTGACTCTACTTTACCTCTCGCGGCACCCGCTACGCGGGAGCCGCTCGTCTAGAGGTTTTAGAGGTTTTTGCCCTGCAATCTTGTCCGCCGCTACAGGAGTAGCCCTGCTGTTCACTACTGCCCGAGGATATCGCCGAGGAGAAGACCACCTGCGTGGCCGCAGAGGAGGTGAGAGGCGCGGCCCCGGGACTGCGAGGACCAGCATTCACCATCAGCAGCTGGGTCCTCTTCCCGCGTGAGCCGCGCCCCCTCCCAGAGCCCGCCTCTACTCTCCGAAATAGAATTTAAACAAGACCTGCAACGCGCATCGCGGGACGCGCGCCGGCCGTCGCCCGGGGCGAAACCCGGGCCAAGGGCGGGCCCGTTTAAGCCCGTTCAAGCCTGTGCAAGACTGGACTGGGCCTGCCCTTTACATTTTGTTCTTTGGTATCCCTTTTGTACTCTGGTAGCTGTCCTTCAGATAATTTTCCATCTGCGCCTGTTAACGTGGTTCTATAGCGATATCATGTCCACAAGGGGAAGCAGGAGCAAGACGGCTCAGGGGTTGGGCCAGGTCACCGGTCCAATTGATCAATTCATCACCAAAGCTAATGATGCAATCAACCAGGGGATTGTACTTCTAGAAAGACGTGTTTCGCAGGACCTTGCTGTGGCGTGAAGATCTTCAATGGGCCTTCTGGCTCTAGCCACAACACCAATTCAGATGGGTACAAATGCCCCATTATTGCATGAAGCCCGTGCAGATATACATACCATTCCAATGAGTGTCGACCTATCTGCCACATGTCTTTCTTTGGGCGAAGATACCATGGAAGACCTGGAGAAAACACCGATCATGGTGATAAGCCCCACTCAAATGGTTCCGCAAACCTTAGTAGATCCGCAAACCTTAGTAGATCCCCCGATTATAACAGATAAGGGGATAAGGGAGGGAGCAATCCCTAAACAAAATGGCGCTAGGCCAACAGATAAAAATAAACAACACTGCCCTCCAAAGCATAAAAGATCCAGAAAATCTCCCCGTGCCTCTCCAAAAAACAATTCTTTAAACTCCCTACCTGTAAGCACGGATGAACTCTCTGCAGCAGCTGCATTTACGGATGCTGACGAGAGGGGGCCCGTTGCTAGTCATAAAAACAACTTTGAACTAAATGTGCAACTGGTAGCCACTATCAAGGATCTAATAAAGACCCAATTACTACCAATCGAACGATCCTTAATCAACATCGAGAAACAAATTGCTAGGCTTATCAACCTCTCAAGTCACCAAAAACCTACTAGCAGTACTTTAGCTCCTCCAGCTCCCACTAATGTAAACATCATCAAGGCAGCTACCGTACAGAAATCTGCAGTCCCACCATCAACTCCTAAAACTCCCACGATCCCTACTAACTTGCAAGTTAATCTAAAAGAGACCAAGGGTACCACACAGCAAGTACAGGGGAAGACGGGAGTACCCGCTGACCTTCAAAAAACCAAACCCAAGTCTTTCCCCCCCAAAACCCTAGATTTCCAGCAGGGAGGAGATACCACCAAAAAACCAGCAAGACCTAAGAGGCCTATCCACCTCCCCCCAGAGGCAAGCCCCTATACCGTGATCCTCACGGGTGTCCCAGAATTAGAGGAAAACATGAGAGAATCTACCTGGTCTTTAACGAACAAAGTAATGCAATGGCTTAATATCAATAGACCCCTTCCTTCAAACTGTAACAGTAGATTCTCCATGGTACGTAGGGTCTCTTGGATTGGGGATACAAGAAAAAGAACACAGGGGGACTGTATCATCATTAATTTTGATGATCCAGATACAGTAAGATATATATGTTCTTGGACAACCTTGGAGAAAAAGGGAGGTATAGATGCCAACCGTCTGTCCTTCTTTTACCCTCCAAGGTTTCCCTATGAACAAGATCACCCTTTTAGCTGGAATCAATCCCCCGGGTGGAGCTGGTCCCAAGTAGACACACGCAGTAGAAGACGGGAATGGGAACCCTACCCTTGGAATCCTAGAAGAGAGCAACTATACACAGAGGGTTGGAGAGGGGCACCGACCAGCAATCGCTTTTCAGCCCTAGAAATGGTGGATTGACCATCACGTAACCAAACATCTCCTAAGCACGAGCTAAAAATTCCTCTGCCATCTGCAAGCCCAGGGTTATTCCAAAGTCAAGCCAGTGAACCGTATGCCGAATTTACCCTATGGGCCTTCCTAATATGCTTATCTCTGGGTGCACGAATGTTCTATCTGATGGAACTTCAGCCCTCCCTCTGAACTCAGTCCCTGGTCCAACACAGTCCAACTTCTCATCGAACAATCCTGATTCTAATCAAAACATGTCCCTCTTAACTTGGAACATCGCTGGACTCTCGAAAAAAGCAAGCGACCCAATCTTCTTGAATTTTATAAACACCTTTGACATAATAGCGTTGCAGGAATGCTGGGATCTGACACCTACCAATTTAGATGGCTTTAGCACACATTTTACTCCAGCTATTCAGTCCAGTAAAGGTAGATGTTCGGGAGGACTTTGTTTATATGTCTCAAATAGGTTCAATATCTTTCTAGAAAGTGTAGATATCTCTTCATCTGACCCCAGCACCAACAAAATTGGTCTCTCTCTACAGGCTTTTCGACTGACTGGGAAAGAGGCTGTTAGTTCCCTTATTATCAACCTATATAACAACGTATCGAGGGTTGACCAGCTCCAATTTACAGAGCATTTGTCTAAACTTTTAAAGAAGGGAGCGGGAGGGGACAGATCGGATAGCCGTATAGTGATCCTAGGAGACTTTAATTGTCATTTATGTCCATACAGCGGAACAAGGGCCTGCGATTTAAGAGCCCCTAATGGCGACTATATTACCCACTTCGAGCACACAACTGTTGGGAATCAACTGAACAACCTACTACATGAATGGGATTTAGGCTTCTTTAATGATCTAACTGTGCCCTCGACTGAATTTTTACCTACATTTCACGGAAGGGGGTCATTCACGACAATAGACTTCATTTTGATGTCCAATAGCCACCATGGCGATGCCCTAGAAGCTAGGAGAGAAGATTTAGTTATGAGTGATCACTATCCGATTAGTGCCAAAATATACACTCCCTCTAGCGGGAATAAATCCGGGGGCATAATAGAAAACCTTTATTCACATTCTATATCTCTATCATCTAGAAATGGCTACACCATAATATGGGCTAAAGTTGACACAATTAAGTTCCTGGAAAAACTGATAACGTCTGACCCTGATCTCTTTCAGACTTGTCTTGAACACCCTCCTAATCCACGAGCAATCATATCTGCCTTTGATAAAATTGCAATACAAATTAGGAAAAATCTAACCAGAAAACATAAAGAAAGTACTGTGACCAAGAGCCCAGGCTGGTTTAATCATGAATGTTCAAAAACACATAACATTCTAAAGGACATACTCAAAAAATCTCCTAAAAACTTACTGGAAATAAGATCTGCACGTGCTGCTTACAGACAGGCAATCAAAAACAGGAAAAGGGAACTGAAAGATGCCGCCTGGGAGGCATTAATAAAAGCAAGCACCCTAAGGGACAACACGGCCTGTTGGAGGGAGGTCAACGCCCCCTTCTTTTAGGATAGGACGTCTGACCTCATAGAAATCGCCATCACCGAGGAAGCCTGGACAAACTATTTTACTGACCTGTATAAACTAGATGAGCAGATTGAACCACCCAACCTCGAAATACTGCCAGCGGAGGGAAATGGCTCGCACAGAAGCCAGACAGAGTCTTTTCCGCTTCTCACCCATTTTAACTATCCAGAGGTGGAATTGGCCATACTTGAAAGCTCTAATGCTAAAGCACCAGGTCCGGACGGAATTCCCATTGATTTATTCAAAGACAATATTCAACTCTGGGCGCCAATTATCACAAATGTACTTAATTCTTACGCTCTCGAAGGTTTTCCTGTAACATGGCAAGAAGCAATAATAATACCTATTTTTAAAAAAGGTGAAAGAATGGACCCAAAATGCTATAGACCGATTTCTTTACTGGACTCTATGATGAAGGTGGCCGGGAGAGTCTTGTTGAATCAACTACAAGTGTGGGCCCAGGAAAATGACGTTTTGCCCAAATTTCAATATGGTTTTGTTTCTGGCCTTGGGACAGTGGAGCAATGTCTTAACTTAGCCCTGATTACTGACAAATATCTAATGGCGAAGAAGAGCAATATATATATGACCTTTGTAGACTTAAGCTCTGCTTTTGACTGTCTCAATCATAGCATACTTTGGTCTACCCTCACAGACCTGGGAGTCGATCCAAATATACTTGCTTTCATAAAGGAGCTGTATCGAGGAGCTGGGGCCAAGGTCCGCTATGGAAAGGACGGAACCTGCACACAAATATTTCCTATCAGAAAAGGGGTCAGGCAGGGCTGCATCCTCGCCCCTTTTCTTTTTAATCTCTATATTAACAGTGTTGCTGATTGTCTGTCGAAATTGGACGTTGACTATCCTAAAATAAATGGCCATGCAGTCCCAATCCTTTTATACGCGGACAACGCTGTCATTATGTCCAGGACTCAACTAGGCTTACAAAAAGCGTTGTCAGCCTTTTCCACATTCATGGGCTCGAGAGGCCTTAAGATCAACGTGAGTAAAACTTTCACTATGTGCTGCAGTAACAAAAAGAACTTTTCATGTAACACCTTCATAAATGCAACAAAGATAAGCCTAACAAAAACCTTTAGCTATCTGGGTGTATATTTTAACAACAAAGGGACATGGAACGCAGCCATTCACACTCGCAATTTGGCTATCATCAGACAAATCAGAGCCCTAAAGAAGTTTGCAACAAAACTTGGTGGGAAACCGGTTGGGATTTTGCTGAACATTTATGCAGCCAAATGCGTTTCCACAGCAATATATGGTGCTGGAATTTGGGGCATGGCGGACTGCCGAGAGATACAAACCAGCGAGAACGCATTTTTGAGATATCTGCTGGCTGTCACGCGTTCCATCTCTACCACAGTCTGCCACAACGAGCTTGCCAGGGTATACATATCAGACATAATCAAGACCACACCAATTCTGCTATGGCACAAAATATGGTCCTCAGAAAAGACAGCCCTCAATCGAGACGTGATTAAGGACTGTATGGCTCTAACAGATTCAAGGAAAATACCCTGGCTTGTTTATGCCAAGAAATTTCTAACTTCATTGGGTCTGGCCGATCTGTATGACAATCCTACTTCATGTCTAACAATCTCGAAAAAGGATCTCAAGGCCCGTTGTCTAGGCCTGCTCGAGGATATAGGTTAATCAGAAAGGGCCACCTCACATTGGGTGGATGTGTATCCAGATGTCATTGGAATACACCATCTTTGTTAAAATACCCCTCACACACCAAAAGGGCCCTTGGTGTCATGCTTCATCATCGGGGTCTTCCCGTCCCGCTACGGGGCGGGGCAGTGCTGCGACAAGCGGATACGCTGGAGCACCTTTAGATGGAGGTGCTTATGTGTTGGGAGTGAGTGTCAGTGGGGTCAGGGGTGATATAAGGTGTGAGTTTAAAAGATACCTGGCCTAGTGGAAACATTTTTTTTAGTAAACACTGGCTGGTATTATTAAAAAAAGTGAAACGGAGAGATAGAGCAGGTTAATGGGCTCTCTCTCCTAAGTGGGTCAACATGTTTCGAGGCACGGGGCCTCTTCGTCAGGACCTAGGGGAGATCCCCCTGTCACTCACTAATGTTTTCTCCACAAAAGTAGAAAAAAGTGTATGTACAAATAGTGAACAAAAAGGACTATGTGAGTAACTACAAATTAATAATTACAACACATATATGCTACCACACTAATAATGTAGTATGCCTGCAAGATAAGAGAGATAGATTAAAAATGCGCCGATCCCAAGGTGCGCTTAACTCTAATTTACCTGTAAAGGAAAATGAGAAACACACACAGAAATATATACAAGTGTGGGATCATATGTAAACATTGAAGATTGTTGAAGAATTCCTTCAGCACACATACAGCCAGACACACACATAATAAGTAACATACATAAGTTCTACATAGCCAGAGGTTTTAGATATGGAAATGCATACTTATCAGTGGGGGGGTCAATGCCTCATGAGCCAGCATAAGACTGAAGGGTATGGTGGGGTATCAGCTGCAGAGAAGAAAGAAGTGGATATAATATAATCCTCCCCTCCTAAAGAGGTATAAGGTAACTCAATCAGGTTAGGTTAGAATATAGGCTCCATCCTACTCGAGACGGCTATGCCGTACTTACTGTGCCCCTAGCACGCTTGTGCTTCCTCCTTCGTCCGCGGCTTCCGTGGATATGAAGGGGGGAGAGGGCGGCGTGTTTTTATACTAGATGGTAATTGGGTAATTGATCAATTAAGCGTGGCGGGAAGCTCGCCGGATATGCATGGCCAGAAAGGGATATACGGGGGCGGCCATGTTGGAGTGTTAGATAGAACCCATAGATCTTGGTTCCTCCGTTTATAGTACCCGTTTAATAACGATTGTTGGCATTATTCTGGAGTATAAGGCTAATTCTGGCTAAATAGATAGCCGGACCGGGAGGTTTTGACCGCAGCGGCACCAGGCACTGTCTGGTTTTTCTCTGCGCAAGCGCCCTGGCTGGTACACTTCCGCGTATGCTGAAGGAATTCTTCAACAATCTTCAATGTTTACATATGATCCCACACTTGTATATATTTCTGTGTGTGTTTCTCATTTTCCTTTACAGGTATATTAGAGTTAAGCGCACCTTGGGATCGGCGCATTTTTAATCTATCTCTCTTATCTTGCAGGCATACTACATTATTAGTGTGGTAGCATATATGTGTTGTAATTATTAATTTGTAGTTACTCACATAGTCCTTTTTGTTCACTATTTGTACATACACTTTTTTCTACTTTTGTGGAGAAAACATTAGTGAGTGACAGGGGGATCTCCCCTAGGTCCTGACGAAGAGGCCCCGTGCCTCGAAACATGTTGACCCACTTAGGAGAGAGAGCCCATTAACCTGCTCTATCTCTCCGTTTCACTTTTTTTTAATAATACCAGCCAGTGTTTAATAAAAATTTTTTTTCCACTAGGCCAGGTATCTTTTAAAATCACACCTTATATCACCCCTGACCCCACTGACACTCACTCCCAACACATAAGCACCTCCATCTAAAGGTGCTCCAGCGTATCCGCTTGTCGCAGCACTGCCCCGCCCCGCAGCGGGACGGGAAGACCCCGATGATGAAGCATGACACCAAGGGCCCTTTTGGTGTGTGAGGGGTATTTTAACAAAGATGGTGTATTCCAATGACATCTGGATACACATCCACCCAATGTGAGGTTGCCCTTTCTGATTAACCTATATCCCTGATAAGAGGAGGACGTGCCCACCTCGGTGCCCACAGGCATCACCTCTTCACTCCCCCTTTTGATTTCCTTAGGCCTGCTCGAGGACAGGCGTTCCTACCTTGAAGGAAACAAACCAACGATTGTCCACCATAACCTTTTACTCCATGGTGCAGGCATTCCCCTTTATCTCTCCCCGACCCTTCCGGCCTACACGAGAATGCTGCTAACAAGGATGAGGACGGACTGCTTATATCGTCTGTTAACATTCCCCACCATAAATGACTGGTCTGCTGACTTGGTGGTTTGTCCCTGTGACAACGTTTCTAAGCAGTCCAACATACACGTTGTTTTGTTCTGTAAATTTTATGATTGGGGAAGAAAGAAACACCTACTCCCACTCTTGAAGTTATGGGGCCTAAGACAATGTAGCACAGCCTTACTCAAACTATACATGCTTGAGGATGAACTCACGATTACTGCAGCTGCCAGCTTTTTTAAATTTGCAGTAAGGTGTAGAGCGTCCATGAACTGATTTATCTCTGATAGTTACCTTCGATCAGTATAAACACTCTTGTAATTTACCTTTTTACTTTTTATACCTGAGCTTCGAACTTAACTTTTATGCTGTATTAATGTCACGAAGCGGAGCTCCCTGACTTAGATGAACTCCCTGATTCGGACGGACGGGGTGTCTTTGCTAATGCTTCTTCCTTTCCACCCCGTCCGCAGGATCCTTTGGACGTTTCCTGGATCTCTACGGCTCTGCCTCAGGGACGTGTACCTCTGTATCCAGCCCCTGTGACGCTAGGGGCAGGTCCGCCAACACTCGCCCAATCAGGTCAGACGACGTCACCCGATACTGACCAACCGGAGGAGGCGGGGGCGTTTAAGGAAGCTCCGTTCTGGGTTGCCGGCGCGAAACCTTCGGAACGCCAGTTGGAACACGAGGAGGACGCCACGGAGGAAGACGGAGCCGCTGTCGTGGAACCGCTGCTAGGACCCCTGGAGCTGAGTGACGACAAGCCAGGAGGCCAACGATACCACGAGCCGCCCCGCCACACTTCCAGGGGAGAAGTGTGGCTCCACAAGGTACGGGGGCGTTTTCAAGGGTTGTTCAAATCACGGGGTGGGACGGGGTAGTCTGAGGGTGGTCACTACCGTCGTATCTTGCCGGCTGCCTACACTCCCTGACTGATAGGTTTGGTGTTAGTACCCTGGTGAACCCTCACTACCCTACCCTCCTCCCACATTTGTATATGTCGAGCCCAGCCCCTAACGTGGCTGTTTTTCTTTCCTTTTCTCCGAGTGATCTCCAGCCCTGTGGTCAGCTCCCGCTTCCTCAAGACTGGAACCGAAGACCCGGACCCTTCCCCAAAGGAGAGGACCCTTGTGTATTGTTTGTTTCCCAGGAGACTGGACTTTCCAACCTTGAACTTATCTCGGTGTTGTTAAACCGAATAAAAAGAGTTACAGACCTGCTTCAACTCGTAACGATTCTCATTCTCCCATCCCCGTTCCCCACAAGTGGTGCCGTGACCCGGATCAACCAGTGAACCACGCCATCCGATACAGAATGGAGAATCTTTTGTCCCAAATGGAAGCAGACCGGACTGCGTTTTCCCAAGCCATCCAAACACAGTCCGATAATATTCTAAAATTGGCGGAAGGTCAAACACAATTGTTGACTGTAATAGGACAGGGAAGGGCTACAGCCCCACCTCCAGGTACTGTCTTTCCATTACAGAAATTTAGCACAGGTGAAGACCCCCTTGCTTTCTTTTTGAACTTTGAAAGAGCGGCGAGAGCTAGTTCCTGGCCAGGTGATAGGTGGCCCTTCTATTTGGCGCCGTTGCTGACTGGTGAGGCCCAGGCAGCATATCAGACAGTAAACCGGGATGGAACAACTGCATATGCGGTTGTGAAACAATACATCCTCGATAGGTTGGGGGTAGACGAAGAAACCCATCGATTAAGGTTTCGGCAAGAGAAGGGGTCACCAGGGGATCTGCCCAAAACCCTGTTCTTCAAACTAAAGGAGTCTGCCGACTTGTGGTTAAAGCCAAATGAAGGGAACATCGACGCCATTATGAATAAAATATATCTCGAACAGTTCATCGAGTCCCTTCCCTATAGTACCCAAAGGTGGCTCAAACAACATGCGGGGTTAACCTTGGAGCATGCTATCGAAATGGCTACATGTTATGCCCGGGCTCAGGGTAAGCCGTACATGAAGGAGCCCGAAAAAATACTAAAATCATTTCACCTGTCAAAACTGAGAAACGTTTCAAAAACCCACCCCTGAACCCCCGAAAGTCCGGTTCCAACGACCTGAACTTCCCAATTCAGGGCCTCAATGTTATGACTGTGGAGAATGGGGACATATTGCTCGATTTTGTCGAAAGAAAAAAGACAGAGAAGACGAACCTATGGATGTGAGCTATGCTCCAAGGTCTATCCTGTATGCACAAGAAACCGGAACCACCTTCTATGTACGTGTCTCTTTAAACGGTACTAGTATACGAGCATTGCTAGATTCCGGGTGCAAACATTCAGTAGTAAGGGAAGAGCTAGTAGACCGCAACTCTCACATTCCAGGGAAACAGGTTAGTATCCGTTGTGTCCATGGGGACGTCAAGGAATATCCCGTAGCTAAAATCACGCTTCATACACCTTCAGGAAAGAATATGGAAGTCGTAGTGGGAGTTATGGCGGGTTTACCTGAGCCCATAATCATAAGGACTGATAATCCTTCCTTTAGTACTTTGCTGTTGGAAACCCTACAACATCTATCTCTTCCCCATGACACCTTGTTGGCCGCAGAACCTTGGGCCCGGGATACTCACTTCAGGACTGCCCAATTGAATGACGCAAGTCTCGCCAACGCATGGCAGGTGGCACGAAGTGGGCAGGATCCAACCACTAGAACTTATCCCACTTTTCTAGAAAAAAACGGTTTATTGTATAGGCTTGCCAAGGCTGACGCTGAACCCCAGTTGCTGGTCCCAATTGACTTTCGAGAGCAGATATTGTTCTTTGGTCATGCCCATTTGCTAGCTGGCCATTCCGGGGTAGAAAAAACGAGCCAATCTATACTGCGACATTTTTTTTGGCCTGGTATTTATGCCCAGGTTCAGAAATACTGTCAGGAGTGTAGAATATGTCAGAAACGGAATCCATACACTCCACCTCCTGCCCCATTGATGCCCATGCCTATCATAGGGGTTCCGTTTGACCGTATCGGTATGGACCTAATCGGGCCTTTACCCAAATCATCCCGCGGGCATCAGTATGCCTTGGTTTTGGTTGATTATGCTACGCGGTATCCCGAGGCCTTTCCTCTCAAGTCAGCCACTTCAGTAGCAATAGCCCAGAGGCTTGTTGAAGTCTTCTCACGCATGGGCTTCCCAAAAGAGATTGTTACAGATCAGGGCACCCCTTTTGTGTCCCGTTTGATGCAGCAAGTGTGCAAACAGCTCAATATCAAACACATCAAAACCTCTGTATATCACCCCCAAACAGACGGTTTGGTTGAGCGTTACAACGGCTCCCTTAAGTTGACACTAAAAAAACTGTTGTCGGGTGATGGAAAGAACTGGGATCAGTTACTACCCTTGGCCCTCTTTGTACTTCGTAGTCAGAAACAATCCAGCTTAGGGACATCCCCATTCGAGATGTTGTTTGGGAGACCCCCTAGAACGCTCCTCGAGATCACAAAGGATAGTTGGGAAACTGAAGGAGCACAAGAAGCTGAAGCCCTGTTGGATTATACTAGACAACTCCAGAGCAGGCTACATAAACTCAGAACCCTAGCTCACGAACACTTAGCGGTAGCACAGAATAAGCAGAAAACCCTGTATGACCGTGGTACTAAGTGGAGAGTGTTGGATGTAGACGACTGGGTTCTAATTCTGTTACCCTCCTCTACGCATAAAATGAGGAAGGAGTGGCAGGGGCCTTATAAAATCCTGAAGAAAATAGGACGTACCACGTATCTGGTCCAGTTAGGAAGAGGCAAAACCCAAATGTATCATATTAACATTCTAAAGAAATGGTTAGGTCCACCTCCACAGTCAGTCAATGTAGTCTCCCCTGTACTTAATACTGAGCATACTGTTGATGCTGCCCCTGTGAATCCTGACTTATCGTCGACCCAACAGGAAGAAGTCAGAAAACTACTTTTGTCACATTCAGCAGTTTTCTCTGATCAACCGGGTCGTACTCATTTAGCGTATCACAGCATACCTACTCTCCCAAATACAGTGGTGAAACAGAAGCCCTATCGTATTCCTGAGGCCAGACGCTCGGCTTTCCAAGCCGAGGTAGACAACATGCTGAAGGCTGGGATCATAGTTCCTTCCCATAGCAACTGGTGCTCGCCGGTGGTGTTAGTACCGAAACCTGACGGTAGCATCCGTTTTTGCATCGACTTTAGGGCCGTTAACCGGGTATCCAAACAGGATGCGTACCCTCTACCCAGAGTCGATGAGTTATTGGAACGCCTTGGGGAGGCACGGTACATCACCACCATAGATCTCACCAAGGGATACTGGCAGATTCCCCTTGCTCCCAAAGATATGGAAAAAACAGCATTTTCAACACCATCTGGTCATTACCACTTTACGGTACTCCCCTTTGGTTTACATGGGGCACCAGCTACATTTCAAAGAGTTATGGACACGCTGCTGGCACCTCACCTACAATATGCGTCTGCTTACCTGGACGATATTGTGGTGTTTAGCAAAACCTGGGATGACCATTTGTCTCACCTCGAAAAAATACTGTCCAGTCTAAGGGAGGCCAGTCTCCACATCAATGCGAAGAAGTCCCGGTTTGCTTTCCAGCAGGTGAAATACCTTGGGTATCTTTTGGGCGATGGACAAATTAAGCCCCAGATGGAGAAATTGGAAGCAATTAAAGTTCTGCCTTACCCGACTTCAAAGAAAGAACTCAGGGCCTTTTTGGGACTGGTGGGCTATTACCGCCGGTTCATTGCTCAGTTTGCTAGCATGGCCGCTCCTCTCACTGACCTCCTTGGGAAGAATACCAAATCTGCTGCACTTCCTACACCCTCTCTGGCACAGTCTTCGGCTTTCCAAGCCTTGAAGGACGCTTTGACTTCCTCGTCTGTCCTCATTTCCCCTGACTTCCTTAAACCCTTCATCCTCCAGACTGATGCTTCGGGGGTTGGCATTGGTGCAGTCCTTTCCCAGGAGGATGAGACTGGGGCTGAACGACCCGTGCTCTTTATCAGCCGCAAGCTGTTTCCTAGAGAGCAGGCATATTCGACGATTGAGAAGGAGTGTTTGGCTGTTCGTTGGGGTGTCGAAAAACTGAGGTACTATCTTGAGGGGAGGCCATTTGTGTTGTACACGGACCATGCTCCTTTAACTTGGCTTCAGCGTAATAGGGGGAACAATGATCGCATTTTGCGTTGGTTCTTGGCCCTGCAGCCCTTCCAGATCGAGGTCCGTCATCGAAAGGGTACCTTGCAGGGGAATGTTGACTTTCTGTCCCGCTATCCGATTTCCCCCGATCGGGTCAATCCTGGGGGTGGGATGTGTCACGAAGCGGAGCTCCCTGACTTAGATGAACTCCCTGATTCGGACGGACGGGGTGTCTTTGCTAATGCTTCTTCCTTTCCACCCCGTCCGCAGGATCCTTTGGACGTTTCCTGGATCTCTACAGCTCTGCCTCAGGGACGTGTACCTCTGTATCCAGCCCCTGTGACGCTAGGGGCAGGTCCGCCAACACTCGCCCAATCAGGTCAGACGACGTCACCCGATACTGACCAACCGGAGGAGGCGGGGGCGTTTAAGGAAGCTCCGTTCTGGGTTGCCGGCGCGAAACCTTCGGAACGCCAGTTGGAACACGAGGAGGACGCCACGGAGGAAGACGGAGCCGCTGTCGTGGAACCGCTGCTAGGACCCCTGGAGCTGAGTGACGACAAGCCAGGAGGCCAATGATACCACGAGCCGCCCCGCCACACTTCCAGGGGAGAAGTGTGGCTCCACAAGGTACGGGGGCGTTTTCAAGGGTTGTTCAAATCACGGGGTGGGACGGGGTAGTCTGAGGGTGGTCACTACCGTCGTATCTTGCCGGCCGCCTACACTCCCTGACTGATAGGTTTGGTGTTAGTACCCTGGTGAACCCTCACTACCCTACCCTCCTCCCACATTTGTATATGTCGAGCCCAGCCCCTAACGTGGCTGTTTTTCTTTCCTTTTCTCCGAGTGATCTCCAGCCCTGTGGTCAGCTCCCGCTTCCTCAAGACTGGAACCGAAGACCCGGACCCTTCCCCAAAGGAGAGGACCCTCGTGTATTGTTTGTTTCCCAGGAGACTGGACTTTCCAACCTTGAACTTATCTCGGTGTTGTTAAACCGAATAAAAAGAGTTACAGACCTGCTTCAACTCGTAACGATTCTCATTCTCCCATCCCCGTTCCCCACAATTAAATTGTGCTTTTATGATTTTCTTGTGCAAAAATCGAATAAAGCTATTTTGAATTGAATTGAATTGATCCTGCTTTTGAGGGTCTTCGTGAATAGGATTAGGACCTCAAACTATGTGAGAGGGCGGGAGATCGCAAGATACAATAGGGCGTAAATCATTCTTTTTGCTGCGAACTGCTACAGGAACCAAAGAAAATGGAGGGAATCCAGACCTTGGGAAGGAGCCCGGGCAGGTGCCATGCAGACCGGGGTGATTCAGAAGCGCCAAGCGAGGCTGGCAGAGCACACAGCAAACACACGGAGATGGTCATGGGCGTAGGAGACACTAAATTTCTGGGGGGGACAGGGACAACCTTGTGGACTTTCCAGTGACCCTATACAAATCGCCCATTGTGCGAGACCGTACGCACATTAAACGTATACAATCGCATAGTTATGAAGAGAAATATTGAGAAAGTCAGGCAAGTAGTCACAGTCTGCAAGTATGCTTTATTTTTATTTACATTCACAATGAAGACCAAATGGGAAAAAAATATGTATATGAATCTTGCATCTTCATGCACCAAGAAAACAAAGGCGGGACAAAAAAAGGAATAATAAACTAAATGCTCTTAGCGACATTCCTACATTTCAAAATGCAATATGACAAATTAGAAATTGTTTTTCTTGCTGCAGGAATCTGTTTTAAAATTATGAACTTTGTTTTGAAAAGCCAAATAATTTCTTGCGCCGTTCATTGCAGAGGACAAATTCTTTCGCTATTCAATGCTGGTCAGCTGAGTCCATCATCTCTTTATGTATGTTGCATACGGCAACATGATTCAGTCTTTTTTGAGACATAGTTGATCTTAACCAATTTTTCAATCGGCGGAGACCACTGAAACTTCTCTCAGCCTCACAAGATGATACTGGTATAACTAAAAGAATCTGTAATAGCTTTTCAACCTGTGAAAAGAAAGCTCTCTCTCCTGGAAGCATTTTTCTGAGAATGTCTGCCAGTTCTGGGACTGAAGAGTACTTGAACATACTTAATAACATGGTCAATTGAGCAGAGAGCAGCAAAGGTTCTGTTTCTTTGTACTGATCAAGAGAGTCAATGCCATTGCCTGTTAAAAGCACTTGTTCAAGTTTTTCATATGTATGGATGCCTTCCTGGTCAAAACGCTGAGTTAGCTGAAGAGAAACAGTATCTAAAAGTTCAAAATACTGAGGACGATAGTAGTCCCTAACGGTTGCAGGATGAAAAGTTTCTGCTGCTCCACCATCTATCCGTTTAGGGATTCGGCGCAGTCGTGGCACTTCAATGGCATTAAGATGGTACTTAGCAATCATGTGGTTATTGGCATCAAGCAGACTGTCAAACGACTCTTCACTACGGAGCTTCAGTATTGCATTTTTTGTTACATTAACAGCAGCTAGTAGCCCTGATATTGTTTGCTGGCGTCCTTGCAAGGCAATATTCAAACATTCCAGAAGCTGCAGTACTTGGAGAGCAATCTGAAGACCTAGGACAGTTGTTCCTCTCTGAAACAGTGCCAGCATACCACGAGCACGAGCAGACACATCGCCACTGGATGTTGATAAGTGTTCTAGGGTTTCCAGAATAGGTTCATAACTATCCATGACTTTTTTTACAGCTTTTACACGGACCGTCCAGCGTGTTGGACACAGAGGCTTTATTTTTAACACATTTGCAGGGCCTTCTACGCTGTGTTGGATGAGGTCTGAGAATATTGTACGGCATGTCATAGATTGCCCAAACAGATTACCAAGTTCGTGGACATAAAGTAGTGCATCTTCCATTATGGAACATTTATGTGCTGCAGCCTGCATCGTTAGATTTGTACAATGTGCTCCACAGTGCACAGAAAGAGCAAGTGGTTGTTCTTGGCGTATTAATGCTTGTGCACCATGGTATTTCCCTGCCATATTTGCTGCACCATCATATGTTTGTGCTCTCAACTTTGACAGAGAAAGACCATGACGGCATAAAACATCTTTGACAATTGTAGCAATTGCAGTACCAGTGGTATTATCAGCCTGATGCAGTCCAATAAAATCCTCATGAGGATACAGATCTTGGTCAATGTAACGAATACAAAAGCTTTCTTGTTCCTGACCAGATATATCCTGTGTGCCATCAAAAAATACTGCGTATGGATTGTCACCAATATTTTTACGGATTTGATGCAAAATTGCATGGGACAATAATTGAACTTCATTTTGAATGTCTGGGCTGAGATATTCTGCTCGATTTGCAGTAATCCACTGTTTCAAAGAAGGTACATCCTCTGCTCGTGCACTAAGAAATTGACGGAAATTTCCATTGCTGTCATCATGACCTCGTAGTGCAAGGCCTTGTTTTGCAAGAAGAGCTATGGTGTGAATGATTTTGTTAAGGCAAAGCCAGGCTTCTTTCTGTTGTTGTTGGGCTTGCTGTGATAACGGTTGATTGATTGACTGGCCTCCCCTATACTGTACTAGTTGACTCGCAGCATATGAATGAGCATAACTGGTCTGGTGCTTTTTGAACCGTTCTATTGCCTTCTTCCAGTTGGTGTAACCGGTGCTGCAAAATGCCTCCTCTGTGTTCTTGGAAAGCTCAGTCAATTTCAGTGACTTAGCCTTTGCACAGTGAAAGCATAGTACTCCTGCCACTCTACTGCTGTAATGAAGCCAGGGAAAATCCTGGAACCATCTTCCTTGAAAATGTAGAATGCGTTTTTTCTTCATTTCTGACTGTGTTACAATGATTTGAACTGGCAATGTGTTCTCGTGGGGTTGGTTTGGTGCCACTGTGCTTACAAGTGTTTCCTCTGTATCCTGAAGACTAGTTGTTGATGCATAAGAACTGTTGCTTGATTCGTCTGAGGCAGTGACAACTCCACAAAATGTTCCTGGGAGTGGTGTGCAATTACTTGATATTTCTAAATTTGTGCCCCAACTCCATATTGAAATGCAGGCTGCAGTTCGGACATATCATCACTGTGAATCGAGTCAATTTCTGAGTTGTCTGAATATAGGTTCACTTCACTGGGCTGTTTCTTGGCAAAGAATTTCCGGATATCCATTCTAAGAAAAAAGGAACAAATACGTTTGTAGCAGTTGCAATTTGGAGACATACAGAATATTTACCTGCAGTTTAAAAGTTGCAAACAATCTTTTGTGTGCACTCTCCCATGTAATCAACACAGGGAGTGTTAGGGGCAAAACCTGCCTCCAGTACAAGGATCCTCTTCCAATGTAGTGCAACAGTGAGGGGAAATGATGCATGTGCAAAGGCTTCACAGTTGTTTTATAACACCTTTAGGTTTCCACAGCAAGAAGAGCATTCTAGTCAGCATCTTACCTGACTGAAGTGTTTCAGCAATACATAAGACACTGCAGTATATGTTTTATGGTGGCAAAGGAACCTACCTGAAAAATCTCTTTTAGCTGTAGATGAGAGGCAATGTGGCTAAGCAGGTTTTCAAAAGCGAAGTATTGTTGTACTTGTAGCAAAAATAATCTGTTGGGGAAAATTATAATACATTGTAAGGCTTTTGGTCTGAGTAATACAAGTACTGTACTACAGAATTGTTCAGAACATAGCATAGAAAGAAAAAATGCACAAATAATGTGATGCTTAGAAAGGGAGTGCTTTACCACAATCTGACAAAAAGTATCCAAACAGATTGGCCAAGAAATCATTCTTTTTTTTACGCTAGACAATACTATAGTGCACTTACTTATTAGTAGTAGTAGTGGCAGCCATAGCCCTCTTTTGCGATTTTCTTGATCCACTCACTGGCAGTAAGTTGCTGGTCGGACTGACTACTGTATTCCGACGGCTGATAGTGCTGCGTTTTCTTCTGCCCTGGGACTCTGGAGACTTACCATCAGACAATGGTTCAGGTGAGCCGGAGCTCAGTCTGTGGACTTGGAAGAGGTGCTGGCTACTCAAATTCGGTACTAAGATGATCCTGCTCAGTTGCTAAATGGTGACAAGTACAAAGAAATGAAACTGAGGGACTTGAGACAAAATCTTCACTAGCAGTATCCTGAGCCAAGATACCATCAGGTGTAAAAATCCACATAGTTTTGAGAGCAATAGAGAATTGTGAAACACAGAACTATAAGAGAGTGTGAGCGTGTGTGAGATGCACGAAGGCTCAAACATGGTGCATGGAACCTCTAGCATTTATTGCACCAGTACTCTGCCATAGCCTGCCCTTGCTCCCAAAATATGTAAAGGAATGAGTACCAAATTGCCAGTTCCCAGACTTAAAAATCAAATAAAAAATTGTGCAAATACTATGTTCATTGTTTGTACGATAGGTGTGACCCCTGCAGAGGTGTGGCCAGAAAGAGCATAACTTCCCTATTTTTAGTACTTGTTTGGCATTTCACTGACCAGTTACAAACTACTACGCTATCTAATTCAACCAATAGCCACACATGCTTATATAAGGTTTAATATGAGTTATTGACATTAAAATACATTCACAAAGTGGGATATGTTTCCAATCACTGAATGTCCCAAATACGCTTAAAAGTGGAATCACACGGCATTTGTCTCCGAGCCAAGCAGTTTCTGTCATCAGTACTTTTCTCTTTTCCGCAGTTCAAATATGAAGAGCAAAATATCCTAGTTTGCAAAAGTTTTGCACATAATTATAGTTGAACCATATTTGCCCCTTAATTCATCATCTGCTGAATAATCTGACAATTTTAACTAAAAAATGGTTTGTAGCTCACCGGGAAAAATTACTCATAAAATGTGACTTATGTTACTGCAAAGTGGAGGGCCCTTTACAAAGGTTGACTGGTCACCTTTCTCATTGCTGCATTTGTATGTTACACTGGTACTAACGAGGCAAAATCTTTGCAGAGACTTAACATGTGTAAAAATGTCAAAATCCACTGGAAGTAACTTATTCCTTAAATTATTAATTGTTTTTCTAAATTAAGAATTTTAACCAAAACTAAAGTCATGTGTTTTTCACATGTATTATAAAAACACATGTAATGTGTGTCACAGAACATATCCAATCACAACAGGATTTTGGTTTTCTGGATCATTCTATTTTTTCATGTCAGCTGATTTCATTGCTGTTTTAGTAGTAGTAATTCGCCCCCCACCTCTTCCCGGACGATGTCACTGTCATGTCATACCTGTGAAATAAGACCAATTAAGTACGGAATGGCAAGTTTCACTGTTGTCTAAGCTGCATGCCAATACATTTAGTTCATAGCAGCACCAACCCACATGGCTGGGCTTCACCTTTGAGGCTTTTGGATACAACGCAAGGGTGGGCAAAGGGACTAAAGGGATGAGCTCAAGAAAAAGGCCAGATACCAAGGAACAGGAAAAAGTGGCTGAATACCAGCACAGTCCCACTTTCCTTTGCAGTGTAGGGTGTTGCAGTGACGACCAGCCTACAATAACACCAGTGTCTGTGGGGGGCTGCTTGCATTCTTGGTTCTGTGCTGAGCACCCCCAGCTGGTCAGAGGCCCCAGCTGACGTGGTGTTATGTACTGGAGTCTGTCACCAGGCAATGTCGGGCCTAGACAGACTGAAAGACATGAAACCTATTGAGTGCAGTGCATTGAAGGGTGAGTGATGTCTGAGTGAGTGCAGGGTGAGCAGTGTGCCTGTGTGAGTCCAGGGTGAGTGATGTCTGTGTGAGTATAGGGTGAGCAGTGTGCCTGTGTGAGTCCTTGACGAGTGATGTCTGTGTGAGCGCAGGGTCAGCAGTGTGCCTGTGTGAGTGATGTCTGTGGCAGTGCAGGGTCGGTGATGTCTGTGTGAGCGCAGGGTGAGCAGTGTGTCTGTGTGAGTCCAGGGTGAGTGATGTCTGTGTGAGTGCAGGTTGAGCAGTGTGCCTGTGTGAGTCCTGGGTGAGTAATGTCTGTGTGAGTATTGGGTGAGCAGTGTGCCTGTGTGAGTATAGGGTGAGTGATGTCTGTGACAGTGCAGGGTTGGTGATGTCTGTGTAAGCGCAGGGTGAGCAGTGTGCCTGTGTGAGTCCAGGGTGAGTGATGTCTGTGTGAGTATGGGGTGAGCAGTGTGCCTGTGTGAGTCCTGGGTGAGTGATGTCTGTGTGAGTATAGGGTGAGCAGTGTGCCTGTGTGAGTCCAGGGTGAGTGATGTCTGTGACAGTGCAGGGTTGGTGATGTCTGTGTGAGTGCAGGGTGAGAATGTGCCTGTGTGAGTCCAGGGTGAGTGATGTCTGTGTGAGCGCAGGGTCAGCAGTGTGCCTGTGTGAGTGATGTCATGTGAGTCCAGGGTGAGTGATGTCTGTGACAGTGCAGGGTTGGTGATGTCTGTGTGAGTCCAGGGTGAGTGATGTCTGTGACAGTGCAGGGTTGGTGATGTCTGTGTGAGCGCAGGGTGAGCAGTGTGCCTGTGGGAGTCCAGGGTGAGTGATGTCTGTGTGAGTGCAGGTTGAGCAGTGTGCCTGTGTGAGTCCAGGGTGAGTGATGTGGATGGGTGAATGTTGGCTTAGTGATGTGTCAGGGAAGGGTGAGTAATGGGTCTATGAGTGCAGGGTGACTGTGCCTATGCCAATGCAGGGAGAGAGATGTATCTGTGCAAGTGCAAAGAGACTTGTCTGGCTACTCCCAGAGATGTATTGGCCAAGATACTTCTTTCTCAAATGTGCTTAAGAATGCACCATTTGCCCACTCTTTTTTCAAAATGTTCTCGTGGGAGAACCCCGAATCCCCCATAGGTGGTTGGGCCTCGCTCGCTGCGCGCGCTCATCACAGTGCAGTATTTACGCCTCACCACTTTCAAATGTCACCAGCCGCCCCTGCCTTTTAAATGAAAATTACAGTGTAGGCATAAGGTGATCACATATCATTTCACACACTGACAAATCTGAATACACAATGTTGACCTAATGTCAGATGTGTCAGTACGAATCTAGTTATACTGAAAACTTTGACAGTCTTAACTATCACAGTAGTTTAAGGAAGAAAGTCTTGAAAATTTCCAAAAGGCTTCCTCAGAGTTCTTAACCACATCGCTGCTGTGCATTTTTCCCTCCTGTTCTGTTACTTGAGATTCCCCATTGTTCATGACGAGCTCAGCTCGTCATCAGCACAGCTCCACGGTGCCTCATGACGAGCTCAGCTAGTCATGAGCATGGAAGGGGTTAAAGAACACTACAGCACGTCAACACAGAGCATTATATAAGTGTCCAATCTGCGGCTGGGCTGCGCCGCGCCCGAGAAGAGACCTGCACCTGGTGTGCCCAGAGAACCAAAGGTGTGTGCGGAGCTGCGGCTGTGTGAGGTGACCTGGGGCTGCGATGTATACACTCACTGCACTGACTGCATGCCAAGAACAACGGTGCGGGACGCTTCTCACAAATGGACAGTGACAAGAATGACAGAACAGAAGATAGCGCTAGCAACCCCAGCCTGTGTGTTAGAAACACACGAATGTCCATTTTCGCACAACAATCTCCAAAATCTTTTCCCATCTTCCTACCTCGCAGATATTTCATTCGCCCCTTGATAGTCTTGTAAGCGGCCGTCTGATTAATTCCCAGTCCTTATGAGATTTCTCACGTCCGCGCTCATAAAACTAAATCTACTTTGTAAGCCTCATTCAGATAATTAGAAAAGTATCACATTTAAGCAAGAATATTGAGCCACAATGCCCGTGAATAGCCGAATTTAGAGACAGGCCTGCAAACACTAGTCCGCGGTGACATTTACACAATTCCAATCTATAATTACAGAAACACGGCGTGAAAGGGCCCTTTGTTATCGGGAGTTATTCAAAGTGCGGAATTAAGACAGAACATACGTGGGCACAATTTAAACAAAATGTGACGAGGAGAGGGCTTTCACGTACTATAAATACAAAAATTAAAAAGCAGCACTGGCAGCAGAGGTGAGGGCGAGGCTGCTGAGCCGAGGCTCAAGCTGCACTCCAGACTCTACTTAGTCACAACTTGTAAACCACACACCCCCACCACTTTCAAATGCCACCAGGCGCCCCTGGCAATGCAGTGTAACAGCTCTTGCCCCTACTTACAAGTTAACCAAGCGTCAGAGCGTGCTGCTGCCTGCAGCCCTTCTGTCTTCAAGCCGGCAACAGAGAAGTCCGACGACGAGGTCAGGTCAGCCAGCAAATCAACAAGAGCACTGGCTACACTGGCTACAGGCAGCTGAGGTGAGAACTAAATAATTCCTGGAGCCTCAGGGGTGCTGCGCCACACAGAGACTTCAAAAGGGCAGAGGCAGAGGCAGGGGGGCGAGTGGCCTCTGACGTCACCTTATGCTGTGACTATCGGATCATTGGCGGCTCACAGACAGGTAACTAAAGAGGCGCCAGGTCAAATGCAGGGCCATTAGGACACACAGCACCTCTCGCACTTCGCACGCTAATGGCCTGCCAATCTCCCTCTCAGGAGGTAGAGGGGAAATTTGTTTGACCCCTCGTCCTCCCCACTCTTGTCCCCTGTGTCCCCCCCACTCCAAAATCTGGGGGGGATATGTCCCCCGCGTCTCCCACAGTTCCTACGCCCATGGAGATGGTGGACGGAGCGCTGAAACTTTTCAGACACGATCACCCCAGTCACAGATCTGGGTTGAATCCATGGCCGAGGACAGCCATCAGCAGGGCCTGGCCTTCCAGCCAGATGCAGTCTGAGACTACCAGTTTTGCTTCTAACATTGCGAGCAGAGGCTTAAAAGCCCAGCATGGAAAGAAAGTGCTTTCATATAACAAGTATACCCACAGGGGGGTGAGAGGCGCACTCTTTTTTTTAAACTTAATGCTTTCTACATATTAAACCTATTTAGACAAGGGTGCTACACTAAAACATGTGTTGGCTCCACATGTATGTACCTAATCCGACCCGGAACAGGATCAACCTGCTCTAGTGTGCACTGTACCTAATGAACTAAATGTTCACAAAATTTCACACATAGATCATTTGATTTGAAAATGATCTATGTGTGAAATTTTGTGAACATTTAGGTCATTAGGTACAGTGCACACTAGAGCAGGTTGATCCTGTTCCGGGTCGGATTAAGAAAGTGCTTTCAGCCAGGCCTGGCTCAAGGTACCATGGACTCCCCTGGCAGCCGACCAAGGAAGGCAAGCCTGTGAGATCAATAACTATACCCAATCAAAGCATCCAGCTGTCCCGGGGCCTCAAATGTGGCTTAATTTGAGCCAGTGGTTGCAGGTACACACACTCATTTTTGAGGATGGCTGCAGGAAGCTGGCTCTGTATACTCTATACCAAAGTAAGGTACAGTGTGCACAGAGCCCAGGGGATCCCCAGAGGCGCACAGAGGTGCAAGTACATAATACTAAAAGCTCTACTAGTGGTATCAGAAGGCAGTGCTGAGCATTTATTGTACACACTCAGGCAAGGAATGATGGCACTCACTCAAAGACTCAATCCCGGCCAATCGTTCTGTATGAAAAGTTATTATTTGGTTATTTTATTTCGAGAACCAAGAAACACTCAGTTGCAGGTAAGTAACAGTTTTCAAAGTAGTGATACTTGTAAAAATGCAGTAGGAATAGTTTTGCAAGGCAGTGGACGTTTTTTACAGTCTTGGAGATATGTTTGTATTGCCAGTCAGAAGCAGTAACACTGGATACTTTAAAAAGATAGAGAGTTGTATACAATAGATGGAATGCAATGCAATCCTAAGAAGGAAAACAGGGTTATGCATTAGCAGGTAAGTACACAACTTACTTTCTCAGTCTTCGGGGGTTTAAACCGACACTGGGCAATGTTCAGTTTAACACCTTGGCTGATAGCAATATTTTTCTCCTGTGATGGGTTCCCAGATTTACCATTGTTCGTGACGAGCTCAGCTCGTCATGAGCACAGCTCAACCGTGCCTCATGACAAGCTGAGCTCGTCATGAGCATCAAAAGGGTTAAAGAAGGTACTGTATCACCAGCAACAGGGTGCAGAATTCACTGATCTCAATGTTAGTCAATGGAGACTGAGGGCACCCGAAGAGGTACGGGATTCAGTATCTACGCCGCAGCAGTCGATACCGGCAATCACTGGTTGAAATGGAAAAATAGAAGTGCATGTACTCTGTAACAGAGTACCTGCTTGTTTCTGAGAAGTGCCGGCACTCTCCAATTAAAAATATTATGTTTTTCTTGAGAAGAGCAGGTACTCCCGCTCAATGTAAAAAAGTGCAGGTACTCGGTACCAGACAGTACCGGGCCATTTAAAGCACTGCCAACAATGATATTTACCACCGCGAACAGCGGAGAGCAATGGAGTTGAATGGGATTCAGTAGACCACCCACACCGTTACCATTGCTGTTGTCATCAGCGAGTCACTGTTGATCAAAAGGAGGCACCGCCAACCCAGCAGTCACAGTCGTGGGGCTGGTGATCCACAGGAGTTGGAGCAGTTCTGCCGATGGAAGACCATCACAGAGAGGCCAGGGTTGGGCAGGTAGGGCAGGAAGAGGCTGACAGCGCCACTTGCAGGAGGGAACAGGCTTTGGGCAGAGAGGATCCCTCTAGGTCATAGAGGCCACCCGCTGCTGTGCTTTCTTCTTGCAGGGCAGAGTCACGGTGACACAAGTGTCGATCTTCTACCATAGAGGTCTTGGGGTTCTTGTGCAGTAGTAAGCCACGTCAACACAAGTGTCAGTCCTCAACTGCTGCTGTTGTTGTACTGGCAGATGCCGGGGACTAGAGTCTCTAGCCCAAAGGGAGGTTCTTGGTGATTTGGTGAAGGCTGCAGGATCTCTGGGGCTTCTTGGAGGCCTTGCAGGGTTTTGGGAAGGACATCAGGTCTAGTTGTCGTACCAATTACAGGTCAGGGTTTCTCGCCAAGTTCTGTCTGTAGCGGTTCAGTTCCTGGTCTGGCAGTGGTCTTCTTCCCTCTTCTTCTTTGGTCCGTCAAATCTGAGGCTCAAGATTCATTGGTGCCCCTAAGTACTGAATTTAGGGGCATTTTAGGTACAACCAGTTGGTAGCCAATGGGAGACTTGCAACTAGGGTGACTACACCCTTAGCCTCCAAAAGTGGGACTTTGTCAAGGGGGCGGGCAACTCCACTAGCTGGAGAGGCCCTGGCTAGCTTATCAAAGGGCAGAAAGCCTTTGAGGCTCACTGCCCTGAATGCTGTTCCTGCTTGGGGGTAGGTGTGAAGCACCTCAACCCCAAAGCAGCCTTTGTCTCTGACCCATGAGAGCACAAGGACTCCCGCTGATGAGTACAGGCCTCAGCCAGGCCTGCGAATGCAAAGGGTTCGCCCTTCTGTGCACCGAGTCCTCAGACTACACAAAGAAATTGGCACGGAAACTGGAAATACAAAGACATAGTTTAATAAACCTTTAAAGGTGGTACTACAGCCCACACAACACTCTACAGTATTGTACAAGGTAGCACAAAGAACTGAGACATGCGGTCCCCTTTTATACACAAGAAAGGGGTTCATAAGTAGGTGGTTACAGCTCAAAACATGATTTACAACCATATATGGACATTTCTTGAACATGATCGATATATGGGTGGAGTTAACGGTTCTTGAGACCCGCCGAAATACACATTCCAATCTACGCTAATCAGAGACAGATGTGATTCCTACTGAGCATGCGCTAGACGCACAAGGAACTATTTATAGCCTGTTGCTGGGCAAACTCCAGGGGTGATAATCAGTGAGGTAGGACTCGCCTCGTGGTGAGCACATGGCAATGTATAGCGCACAAGATGGACGCCATAAAACAAAATGGAGTCTGGCCGTATTCTAGTTACGGACGGGAAACACACAGAAAGACACAATAGCATGTCTTCAGTAAATGCTTAACAGTATCGCTGTTTTATTTACAACAGACAACCCTTTCAGCATTTGCTGAAGACATTAGGTTTTCTTGGATAATCTAAATACTCATCGTTTATATTGATGCTCATCATTTCGGCTATCTCTCTAGTTATAGTTTTCTTATGGGCAGCCTCCGCAACAGCTTGTTTATTAGGCACACAAAATGAAACGCACAAAGAACATATCATTGGACTACATTGAATACAAACACAACACGTGAATAATATGGCAACAATTATACATAGTCCAGTGAGAACCTTCCAACCCCACATGGAGATCAAAGTCCAGAACCAACCCGAGAATGCCCAGGACCGATTTTCAACATGTATATCAGCTGAGATTTTATGTAATTTGTTAATAGATTTGTACACAGAAGGAGTATGGTCAGGGATATAGACACAACAACTACTTCCGATGATTCTACAAGCCCCACCTCTGTCTGCTAACATTACATCTAGAACCATTCGGTTCTGTAATGCAACAATCCTAGTAATTTGCAGTTCTTCAGTAAGATTTCCAAGGGCTGCAGCAGTTTGATTAGTAACAGCTTCCACTACTCTCGTTAATCGGCGTATTTTTCTACTATTCAGAGCAGCTCCCACAAAGAAAAATAATCCTAAATTGAAATCTATATACTGCTGCAGGCTAGTATCGGTTTGGTCAACGTCATCTACAGACAAAGTTCACTTATATCTATGTACAGTCACATTGTTCAATAATTTTAAATCTTTATGATATGATGCAGGTGCCAGGAATACAGGTGGCAATAAAAATGAAACATAACATACTTCAGACCATCCAGCTGGTAATCGATAATAGCCGTTGTTTCCACATACAAAGTAAGTATTATGAGAGGCTAAGAATGTGCTATTCTTCAGGCCATCAATATTCAATACAACAATACAATCACTAACACCTACAGGAATATGGCCTACACTCTGTAAACATAAATCTGCTTGTGCTTGGGCCACTGAAATCACAAACTTCTCTTTTCCAACAGTGTCTCTAGTGTTCGTGAAAATATAAGGCGTTGAATCATTGTCCGGTCGATATTCTTCCCACTCCCATATAGTTCCGTTGGCTTGTGGATAGCCTTCCTTATCTTGATGGCATTCTTTATTTAATCTGAAAAGCAGTCTACCCACTGTGGGTTTTCTCGTAGCAAAAAGCAAAGTATACCATGCTCTACAAGAGCCATTATGAGAGAAAGGGAGAGGTATGAACGGTGTTCCCCCTTTCTTTTGATGTGCCGGCATCATCCCACATATCCAAAAGTTTGTGGCATTCGTAGCAACGTGGGTGTGATGCAACATTTGAATGATAGTGTTATTCAAATACGATTGTCGATGTTTCAACTCTTTATATGGAAGGGTATAGAAAAAATGCTCATCTGGGACTGGAGTGGAAACAACATATAGCTCACGGGCAGGAGCTTTATCCTCTACAAACCACGTGACTGTAGCAACAACTGCTACAACGGTAATGAAACTTACAGAACCAAAAATCTTCTTCTTATCCATTCGAACAAATGTACACAGTATCTTCCTGAAACTAAAGGGTTGTCAGAACTCTTACCCCTAGGTAGCCATTGTTTTCTTCACCAGTGGGCCAAGACGGGTGTCACTACACTAATGCCTGGCTGATCCCCCCCCCCCTTGCCTCATCGGCTCTCCGTTTCACTGACCTAGGGACCGTTCTGACAACTTCTCCCACAATTGCAGATTCTTTTCTTGGTCGCAGATTATATCTTCTTGATCCAGGGATTGTCGGGTCCGGGAAGAACTCCTCAGATTCATCAAGTACCACAGCACGGCCTCTTTCCGCAGTCAGGATTTCTCGATGGTCGGTCAATACAGCAGGCTCCACCAGGTCAGGTCGCACTTTCCGGCAATGAATGGAATGGATCCAATTTTTCCGGTTGGTGACTTGGACCGCTGTTCTTGTCACGAGGAGGTCCTGCTCTGGACCACACCACCTCAGCTCCAGACTGATCGACCTCTCGAAGGACTTCACAAGGACGAAGTCGCCAGGCCGGAGATTATGGCCTTGTCCTGTGGACCGGTCAGGGAGTGCTTCTCGAACCTGTTGATGAATGGAAACCAAGCTATCAGTTAATTGTGCCAAATAGTCATTCATTAAAACACTAGGTACATCATACACTGAGCTCGGTTTGGGCACCCCCCATATGTTCATGGGGCGCCCAAAAATGATCTCATTGGGCGTTAGGCCCGTCCGAGAATGCGGTACTGATCTGATAGACAATAATGCCAAAGGCAAAGCATCTGGCCAAGTCAAAGAAGTAGAAGCCTGTATTTTCGCAATTTGAGCTTCAACATGCCATTATATTTCTCCGCCAATGCTGCTGATTGTGGGTGGAACACTGCGTGAAACTTCTGCGTGATGCCTAATCCTTTCAGAACATACTTAACAACGTCCGCCACAAAATGGGGCCCGTTGTCACTCCACAACAATCTGCAAACACCGTATCGAGGAAAGAATTCCTTCAATAACACCTTTGCCGTAGTCATTGCAGTATTGTCCTTCGTAGGGTATGCTTCAATCCATTTGCTGAATGCACAAACCACAACCAAGACATATTTCAGATTATTACAGCGTTCCAGCTGAATATAATCCATTTGCAATACTTCAAAAGGTGCAGTAGGTGTTGCAAATCCTCCTGCTGGAGTCCCTGTTCCTTTTCCTGGATTATACTTAAGACAAATCATGCAGGTCTGTACTATTCTCTTTGCCGTGCTAGCAATCTCTGGATGCTCCCAAACTTGTGTAAGCAATTTCACAATTGCCGAAACTCCAACATGTGCTAGCCCATGTGCCATCTGAACCATAGGTTGTACAAAAGCCGTAGGTAACTTCCACCTATCAATCTGCTTATTCCTCCAAAAATCTTCATCATCTAATTCTCCATCCCTGGCCCATTGCTCTCATTCTTTATCGTAAGCGGTATTTTGTATATCTAGCACCTCTTCCGTAGCATCATGCCACCGCTCCGCTTGTGACTTCACGACATACATTGGAGTGGAACCAGGCTGCATCGCAGTTCGCGTGCTACTCGATCTACGAAAGCATTTCCTTGTCCCACTTTATCTGTCACTTTCTTGTGTGCGCTACATTTCACTATAGCTATCTTCTTTGGATAGGTCAACGCAGTCAAGAGATTATGTACTAATTCTCCATACATGATCTGTGCTCCATGTGATATCAGAAAACCCCTTTCCTTCCAGAGCAGGCCAAAATCATGCGCTACTCCGAAAGCATAGCGGCTGTCCGTATAGACATTCACACATAACCCTGCACTAAGCTCACATGCTTGTGTCAACGCTATCAGTTCTGCTGCTTGTGCTGATTTCTGCGGTATGCGTGCTGTCTCCACTATTGTGTGTAGCGTAGTAATTGCATATGCTGCTGAGGTAGTCCCATCTGGTAACTTTAAACAAGACCCATCCACCCACAGCTCTCCATCCACATCTGTAAAGGGCGTATCTTGCAAATCAATACGACCCTTTGTCTGTTCCTCAGTCACAAAGACACAGTCATGTGTCTCTTGCGCCTCAGGCTGAGTCACTGGAAAGGGCAACAACGTGGCTGGATTCAGTGTTGCACATCTCTTCAATGTAATATGAGGGGCCAACAGCGTTAGCTCATACCCTGTCAGACGAGCACTAGTTAAATGCTGCGTCTTTGTTTGATTCAAAAGGGAATCAACAGCATGGGGGGCCAACACCAACAGCTTATGAGATAACACAATCCCTTCACTCTGGTGTATTGACACAGCTGTTGCTGCAACTGAGCGAATACAACCAGGCAATGCTTGAGCAACAGGATCAAGCATCGCCGAGAAGTATGCACAAGGGCGCTGTTTGTCACCGTGCATCTGCACTAACACTGATAATGCGCATTCATCTCTCTCGTGTACATACAATGTAAAGGGCTTCGTGTAATCAGGAGTGCCTAACACTGGTGCTGAGCAAAGAGCCTGTCGTAATTGTTGGAAAGCATTCTCACATTCATCTGTCCATGGAAGGGGAACTGGAGTATCCTTTGTCAAAAGTGCTAACAGTGGTTTAACTATGTATGAAAACCCTAATATCCACTGTCCACAAAAGGAGGTGTGTAGGAAGGGGGAGTCTCTAGTTGGCGCAGTGCAACACTAGCGACAAGCAGGGGCTCTCCTCTTCCTCGTCAGGGCTGAGGGTTACCTTCCAGACAACCTCTGCTTACCCTCTAGGTAGTGTGGCTTAAGCAGTCGCAGGCTAATCTTTGGGGCATATAGGTTAAACACTTGCAATAGTACACCTTTACAACCAACCCACCACACAACGAGACCAGACTGTATTCTGTAAAAATATATATCTTTATATAGATTTTAAGCAGGCTTGTGAATACAGTCAACGTACTTTATGATAGCGGTTGCAAGTTACTCAGTTCAGGTTACCACAGTTCTTATAGCAGTTCTCTTTGGGCCCGTAGGCCGGTGTTAACCAAAGTTCTTGTGGAGCTGGCGGCTTCCAGGGGATCTGTCCCACGTCGCGTTGCCTTCCCGGGGTCGCTGATCGTTGCGGCTCTTCAGCCGAGCAGGTCACTGGTCATCCGGGGCAGCGGTGTTCTGTGGCGGCAGGGTCCTCTCCTCGTCGTCCGCTCCGACCCTGGCGGCGGCGGCTGTGCGGCGGTGGCAAGTGGCAGTACGGTCCCCAAGTGCAGGACGTACCCAGCCAAGTGCCGGTGCAGCTGTGGGCTCACAGCTGGACTGTCGGACAGACTACCGACCTTGCGGATTCTCACAGGGCAACTGTCCGTCTTTGCAGTTGAGTGGCTGCTCGTTATGCAGTCACCTCGAGAGCTCGGACCGGACGGGTCCTCCTTCGCTTTGCTCTCGGGCTCCCGGTGCAGTTGCGGTCACGGTGTTCGGGCCAGCGGCGGCTGGTCCTCACTTTGCTTTTGCTGTTGCTTTGGGCCCCGGTCACGGTGGTCAGGTGGATGTCGTTGCCTTGGAGGAGATTCCTCCGTCGGTACTGCGGCGATGGTCAGCACCCGCAGTCGCTTTCTTCCAAGGGGGTAGCGTCCACTGGTCCTGGGACGCTGGTCAGGGGGCAAGTTCACAGCAAGCCCTTGGAGATCTCTTTAGCAGAGTTTGGCACAAAGTAAAGCAAAAGTCTTCTCGTAGTCTTTTCTTCTTTCTCTCCTTCAGCAGCAAGGCACCAGACACAGGCAAGAGTCAGCACCCTTCCTTGTTTCTCACGGTCCTTCTCGTAGGGCAGAGTCCTTCTGTGGCCCAAACCGGATCTAATTTTCAAGGAGCAGGGCTCCTTCTTTTATAGGCCATTTCTTTTGTTCTCGCAGGCCAGGGGGGCCTTTGCATAGCCACTCTCAGTCCTTGAGTACCCTGGCGGGTGTACTCCGGCTTCTGCTTTCAGTGTGAGGGGCAGGCGCATCAGACGCCCCACAGGGGGTGGAGCCAGCATTGTGCGGACAGGGGCGGCCAGAGTACCTTGTTGATGGGGGCTTCGCCCTTCCTGGGCCAGGTGCCGGCAGAGTCATCCGCCGCTCCCCAGGAGGGTGGAGCCAGCATTGTGGTGGCCGAGCACAGCTACAGTTCGAGTCAAGAGGCACTCCTACCTCCCACTAAGGTGTAATCTGCACATTCACCACCTGTCATCCCTCCAGCCCTGTCACTCACACATCCCAGACAGTCAGATACACATACCAGCAGAGGCGGGCTGAAATGGTTAAGCAAGCAAGTGCTAACTTTCTAAAAGTAGCATTTGCAAACCCAGGATACTAAAATAAACTTGACTACAAGAAATATTTTATCATCCTGAGTTCAGGCATACTAAACATGACTCGCTACCATGCTCCTTGAGCCTGCGGGAATTATATGGTGTAATAATTCCAGCAGCTCAGTCTGGCCTAATGGAGCAGGTAGCCTTCAATAGTGAAATACGGTCTCGGTTGTAAGTCACTACTAGGACATGCCACACACATCAGGGCCTGTCCTACCTTACACCTACAATGCACCCTGCCCGCAGGCCTACCATAGGGGTGACTAATATGTAGTCAAGGGAAGGGTCGAGGCTGGCAAGTGGGTGCACTTGCCCAGCTGGCGTGACAGTACAGGACTGCACGCGGGTTCTGCGGTCGCAGTTCCCAGACACATCTTTACGGCTGCTTCAGTGGGTGGCGCAACCAGCGCTGCAGGCCCACCAGCAGTATTGGCATCTACAAGCCCCGGCACTCTCTAGTGCGCTTTACTAAGGACTGACAGTAGATCCAATGCATCAATCATGGATACCAATCGTATATACAGTTTACAGTAGGGAGCACTTGCACTGCGGCACGGATCAGCCGTGGCGCAGTGCCCTGAGTATCGGAAAACCAGCAAAACATCGGAGGCACATCAGCAAAAAGTGGAAGGGAGACTCACGCCAAGGTGCCAGGTCTAACAAGGTGTGACCCAGGAAGGCTCGAACATCTTTCTGCGTGGAGGGTGCTGGTGTATCTAAAATGGCTTGAATGCGATCTGGTGTAAGTGCACGCCCCTCCTTAGACAAAAGGTGACCTAAGTAGGTTACCTTTGGTCTACAATATTGCAATTTCTTTTTTGATACTTTGTGATTGTGTGATGCCAAAAAGGTAAGTAAAGACAATGTACACTCCTCGCATTGTTCGGGGGTGTCGGCTGCCAACAAGATATCGTCGACATATTGTATAAGCGCCACACCTTCAGGTAGAATGAAAGAACCCAATTGTCTTTTCAACGCTTGACTATAAATGCTGGGACTCTCAGTATAGCCTTGAGGAACTCTACAAAATCTGTACGATCTATTATTCAAAGTGAATCCGAAAAGATATCGGCTGTCAGGATGAATAGGGATCGAAAAGAAAGCGTTCTTCAAGTCTATAACAGAGAACGTTGTTGCAGTTGGCGGGACCAGAGTAAGAAGTGACGTAATGTCAGATACCACTGGGTATTGAGGTATCACTATCTTATTAACCTCCCTCAAATCGATAATAAATCGATAGATCCTAGTGTCAGTGTCTTTCTTCAAAATCGGTAATATAGGACTATTACACACATTGAATGGTACTTCTTCAACAACCCCTACTTTAATCAGATCCTGCACTATCTGTATTAGCGCCTCCTCCCCCACCTGTGAAATTCGATACTGAGGTAGGCGTGGCAACACAGCTCCCTCCTTTACACTAATGTGTACCAGGGGGATAATCATCTGTCCCACATCAGTGTCTGAAGTAGCCCATAGAGTATGAGGTAAAGAGGCCAGTGTAGCATCTTCTTTAATCGTATACACCCTCTCCATTGTCGGATAGTTGTCATTCAAGATGACACGTACTCCTTCAGGGGAGCATCGTATCGTAGCCCGGAAATGATTGAGCATATCCAGGCCCACAATGTTATCAGGCGTGTTTGGGGAGAGCAAAAATGGACATGGTGCAGCAAACTTATCTACATGAAGTGCAAGAGGTTGGGATAGTGGGCTAAGAGAAGGCGTTCCATCGAACCCTATAGAAGTTATTGTTAAGCCAGACAGGGGAGCCCTCGGAGCCAATTCTTTAGACAAAGCGCTACGAGTAGCTCCTATGTCAACCAGGAACCGATCAGTAGAACCCAAAACATGTGCTGCAATATAAGGACCCCTCTGATCTACTGGCACTTTGACTGATTCCTTACCCCATCCTATGCAATCCTATGCATACTGTGAATCATGCCGTTCAGGAGGTGCACACTCAGACATTTGATATTGATTTAGTCGATCAAAGACATGGGACCCACCTTGCGGTCGCATACTCGAGTCAAACCTAGCTCGATCATTCGTGTTGCCCCTAGGGCCTGAAGAACCTCCTCTACCCCTCATCGGTCCCTGCCCACGCTCTTGCCGCTGTGCGCGCAACAATGGACACTCATTCGCCCAATGGCCTCTCTGCCTACAATACGCACATTGGTCCCGGGCCAGATCAGTACGGCCCGAAGAAAAACCCGGGAAATTCCGACCGCCCCTTTCATTACCTCTACGTGGCGGTCTATACAATTGCGCTAACATAACCTTCATTTTTAAATCTTTAGATTTCTTCTCCTCACTACCCTTCCCTTCTAATTCCTGACGCTCATAATACTGAGCCATCGTCAGGAGGGATGCTGGCGATGAAGTCGTCCAAGAGCTTTCACTCGCTTTCAATCGAGTTGCTACTCCTGGTAATAGATTCGAAACATATTTATCAACAAAAAGATGTCGACCGGCGTCGTCCGTAAGCGATTGGCCGCTGAAATCATGGAAAGTTTCCTCAAATCGTGTAAAGAAATCTGAAACTGATTCATCTACCTTCTGTTTACATGACGCTAACATAGTCCAATCAATCTTTTTAGGGGGGATAAGCGTTTTTAATTTAGTCAAAATGGCAGCAGGAAGATCTAAAATCGACTGGGGCGGTTTCTGTGCAGGTTTCCTTTCTCTTTCCTCATCCTCAAGATCCGCCCATCTCACTTTAAAAGTTTGGAGATCATCCACTTTCCGCACAGATTCTCCACATATCCGGGGGTAATATAAGCCAGAAAAATAAATCAATATCAGCCAGGGTTATAGTACAGGAATTTAGAGCCCCCTCAACTTCCTCGTAAAAGGCCGCAGGATTCTTTCGGGGATTAGGTAATGCAGCTTTTAATGCCATAACATCTGCTCTATTCCAAGGAGTATAAACCCAGCTATAGATGAAATACCCTTGAGCATCAGGAGACCCTCTATCCGAACTAGTACCCGCTCCTTTAAGAGGAATTTACAAAGGTGCTGCTTCCCGCATCAGTTTAACATGCTCTGCATCGATCTTATCTGAATAAAAGATGGATGATTGCTTTCCGTCGCCATTCGGATTCATTCTCTCCTCGCCAGCTTTCCTTTTCCGTGCTTCCTCCCGTAGCCGAAACATCTCATCCCGCAACGCAAATAGCAGTGGCGTAACGAAACTTGAGGGGGCCCCCCTGCAAAGCACAATGAGGGGGCCCCCCAGCGGCCCCGCCCACCACCTACCACTTTGCCCCACTGACAAAAATAAGCAGTCACCTAAAGCCTTATAATCAGCACTTATCTGTGCATCCTTCGAACAGCAAATATAAATTGAAAGCACTTTCATTGTGTTCTAGGGCTGCTTCAATGATGAGATCCATGATAATTAAAGGGAACAAAGACAGAAAAGTTACATTACAAATGAACACATACTTTTTTATTTATAACCCTATTTAGTGCCAAGACGAGGTCTTTCCAGGCTCTTTAAACAAATGGCTAGCATTTTTGTTTTGGCAACCCTACTTTATATTCCTTTTCATGAAATGCATTCTCACAATACAGCAGTAAATGTACAATTCAAATGCAAGGAATAGGCAGAGTGGGGGCCCAGGGAGTACTGGAACCAGAAAAAAACCTAAGCCTCTGTAACCAGTTTACAAAGGTATGTAAATATGCAAATGGTCTCTGGCCTCGAGGCAGTTGCCTTCAATAACCCTTGTTTCTGGGCCTGGAAGCTCAGGTCACCTGCACCCACAGCATGCAGCACGCACCATTTAATTTATGAGGTAGGACTGTTATGAGGCAACTCACTGGTACAACCAACGCCGGCGAGAGAGTGTAGTGCTGTTTGTATGAGCTACAGAGCTCATGGGGTTCCTGGAGGCTGGAAACCGGGGGCTGCTGGGGGCACAGCTGCCAAGGTTTTAGATTGCTATGTGTGACATTTTCATAATTTCAGTGTAAGTATGAGTGACATTTCAAATACTATGAGTGACACTTTCTTCCGAGCAACATTAAGCAATGAAGACGATCAACACATATAGATAACAGAAATAACACCACAAAGACCATTCCGGTAGAAACACGTCAGTCTTTTGAATAAACTACTATGGCAAATATATCTCAGAAAGCGGGTTTTCCTCTGTGTGTGATCACGACGCAGGGCTGTTTGCATTTTTATAGTGGGACTTGCTCCCACTGCTGTGCACCAACCCTGACAGGTGGATACGATCGGAAGACTGTAGTCATTTCATATATACATACTTATAGCCATTCTTTCATGCATCCACAAATCATTATATCCATGGATCAATCTACACATTATTTAAACTATTCATCCTTCACTCTTCCCAATCTACTCTTCACCCCTCACTCAATTCACCCTTTAACCTATTGATCTTTCACTCTCCCAGCCATCATTTCAACATTCCCTCTATATTAATTCTTCCACTACTCCATTCATTAATTCTTTCATCGTTCCTTTCACCCTTCCATCCTTCCTTTTCTCCCTTATTTCCTTTGATGTTTCTTTCCTTCCAGTCTTTCTTTCTGTCTTTCCTTTGTATACCCATCTGCTATTTCACATTCTTAATTTTTGTTATGCTCACTTTTTCTATTTGTCCCTTTATCAAGGTGTTTTCCCTAATTTCTCTTGATCTATTTCCTTGCTCCAAGTCAGCCAACCACCTACACCCCTCTCTAAGGATATTGCCTAAGTGTTATTCATGAGCACCTTGTATACAGGGCTGAGAGAAGAGGCCCAGAAACACAGGAGTAGATTGTTAATCAGAGGGGATGTAGGACGTGGCTGGAATGCTGGCAAAAAGGGATTTTAGGGTTTGAAATAGTATAAAATTTCGAATGACAGCCATAGTGAAATTACTAACTGGACCCCGAGTTTATTAGATTAAGTAAAATGCACAAGTCACTCTTATTTGCCAGTTAAATATAGGCTAGAAAACATATTGCACGAAGCAAAGTTGTGCTGAGTTACAGCAATTGCATAATAGTTATCTGTTGACATACCAGTGTGTGAGTAATACACACAGGTATTTGTATGCATTACTTGAAGTATTTTAGGTGTTTACAAGTACGATTCCCAAACACATAAAATATTTGAATACTCCGTTCTCCCTGCACATATAAAAACAGACAGGCATAGCTGCCAAGGTTTCAGATTGCTTATGTGTGATATTTACATTTTTTCAGTGTAATTAGGAGTGACATTTTAGGACTATGAGTGACACTTTGTCGCGCGTAAAATCAAGCAATGAAGTCAATGGGAACAGTTAAATATCAGAAATTACACCCATTTGAGCAACGACAAACAATAAACACTTAGCAACGCTCTTTGTACATATGCAAAGATACACACAATTAAATAAAAAAAAATTACTGGAGAGCAGCCACATGAATGCAGTTAGACACCTAAAGAGACACGAATCATGAGGGTTGCTTAATTGATGTTTTACCTAAATGACAGTCGTTTACCAGCATAGGCACCCTCTCAGGCAATGTTGGCAAACACAGGCCAGGTGGGTTGTCATGACGCAGCCCCAGGAATCCAGGTAGACACAGGCAGCGGAGCCTGCAGACGGTGCACTTGTATGTGAGCAAGCGCAGGCAAAGCACTCTGCAACAGGGTAGGAACTGAGGGAGAGAGGGTGGGGGATTTAAACTGATGTAAAGAGTTACAGACATGCCGAGAGAGACATTGACAGAGAGGCTATAAGGAAGGAAGACATAAAGAGGGGATGGGGATAGAGCGAGAGTGGAGAGATAAAGGAGAGAGGAAATTAAACAAGTAGCCAAAGAGAGTTCGAAAAAAAAGAAACACATATAAACCGACAGATAGGAAGAGCATGATGGAATGATAGAGGGAGAGAGAGAGAGATAATAGGGGGGAGGCGAGCAAAAGCGTGAACATGAACAGAAAACTCTAGATGGTATGAGACAGAGAAATAAACACAAATGGATGCTGGGAGTGCCAGATAGAGTGGGGGAAGAAAGCGAAGGTTGAGAGAGAAAAAGATAAGAGAAGCACACTACGAGATAGTGAGGCCATAAAAGAGCCTGTCACAGTACATATATTATCAGAGAAAGTGAGACTAACGAGGGAAACATAACGTCTGTACAAAGACATGCTGAAGAAATGAGAGATATGAGTGGAAAAGGACAGATTCTTGAAGGAGGGCGGGGCAGTGAAAGAATCAACCGATTAGAAGCAGGGATGGCAAATCATACGGGTCAGCAATTGTCACGCACAATAGGCTTGTTGCCTAGTCTGACTTTTTGGGGACAACTCCTCGACATTGTGTTAATATGTTGTGTGGACTGTCTTCATTTTTCATCTCATTCCCTCCATGGAAACGTTATTTTCTACAGTTGGCTTGAATTGTCCACGCCTTACGAACAGTGTTTCTATCTGCCTCCCTCCCTCTTTGCCCCCCTCCAATCCTCCACCACCAGGTCACTGCCCTTAAATGTAGGTGCAACTGCTTGCCGCATATAGCATCTCTCACCTTAAGGGGTTGCAGAGGGATGCTTCATGCTGGTGTTAGGGGCCTACAGAGGCGCACGGACAAGCCGAGCGCTCTGTGGCAGCTTCCGTCAGGGGAGCGAGGCAGCGATGGATCCAGGCCTTCACAGAGGCGCAAGGATTGCTCCAGGCCACCGGGCGAGGTTACAAGCTCACGCACTCTGCCCCCACAGCACCTACCCCAATGGGATGAGGGGGTGCTGCTGCATTACACCAAAGGCAGGAGGGAGATTGGAAGCAGAGGCCGCAGGCGTTGCGCCCCCTCCCTCTCCCACCCAACGATCTGATTGACAGACTCCTCCTTCTGGACTCACCCCGAGGCGTCCAGAGTTCATTGTGCTCTCATTAGAGGCTGCCGGAAACAACGGAGTGCAGAAGAGCCTCAGAGGGGCCCCGGCCCGGACGTGTGCACCAACTCTTTAGTTATTGAAGAGGCCGCCGGGCCTTGGGCAGCGTGTGCGGCTGCGCATAATTTAATTTAAGGGAAGGCCGGGCGTGTGCAAGTGCGCACCGTTTAATTCATGAATGAAGCCTTGAAGAGGCTTGTATGCTCCAATCAATCAGGGCCCCCTGGAGCAGGGGGGCCCCCCTGGAGCAGGGGGGCCCCCCCGCACTGCAGGGGCTGCGTGGGCCTGTGTTACGCCCCTGGCAAATAGCGGTCGAACCGCATCAGGCACCTGAGAAGGACGAAAAAGACCTTTGCGCATTTCTTTAGAATCAGCTATCACATCATCTGGTTCAAGAACATCAGAATATTTCCGAAAAGCTGACACTACTTCATTAGAGACAAACTCAGTAAAGTATAGTTTCTCCCTATCCTCCCATACTTCAAGCTCTTCCAACAAATCTGCAAGAGAGACAGCATCCTTGTTGACCCGATAAGCATTCTTACGGAGATCAGCCATACGATCGGCCGACAACATAGACCGCGTATCCACTTTCTGCCTGGGCGGTCCAGAATCCTGGTCTCCTCCTCTCGGGGCAGACTGGCCAGCGTACGGGGGCGGAGAGCGATCTAATAACGAAAAATCATCATCAGATTTATTAAGTACAGGATAAAGAGGCTGTCGAACAGGATACTGGCCAGATATTTGCAACCAACGTTCTTTCTCCTGTTTCTCTTCCAATTCCTTTGCTTCGCGCTTTTTCGACTCTTGCGCTCTCTCACGCTCACTCTTACGTTGCTCTTTCTCAATCAGTGCCTGCTCACGCTTCTCACGCTCTCGTACCTCTTTCACCCACATACGTATACATTCAAACATGTCTTGTCTCACTCGCCGTTTACACATACACTGCTCCACGTACTCAATTTTCCGCAAATCAAACGATCCATACATAGGCCATCGTAACTCAGGATCCTTTTTTGTATATTTCCGCCATAACGTGCTGTACATTATGGGGGAAAGACCAAACTTAACGTACCTATCCCTATTTGGCATCCCTTCCGGGGGAGCCGGCTGTGATTCTTCAAGTATCAACCAGTCATTTCCAAAACAGCAGCACCACTTACGGAGTGCGCTAAAAACAGGCATGTCAGAAATAGTTCAGAATATGCAATATTATAAGTAAAATGGCACTTAAACGTTGCGCCGCTCAAATCCAAAGGTCAGGAGAAATATCTCCACATTGCCTGCCATATATGGGTTGCAACACATATATACACAAATTCAATACCAAACAATATGACTAGTCACCTCTAACAAACAAACAAATTAGTCGCGGCAAGCGTATCCTAAAACTGCCTTGCCAATCAAGACTACCAAAGGCTCACGGCAAGTACCGTACAACGATTCTTACCAGACAAGAGCGTCCAGATTCCAACTGCCAAGTTCCAAATTCACCCAAACGGCCACTACACGGCAAACCGACAGAAGAGGTCTCAGTCGAGGACCGGCGCCACCCAGATGGTCAGATCGGAAGGGTAGGAAGAATACCTCGGGATGCCAGGACTAAAGGCGCCGCTGGCAGTGATCACGTCCCCGGCAAGGTTCCAATCCTTCGTCACAACCAATCCTTCGAGCATCCGAGTCGTCGATGAGCCCCACGTGACGGGCGCCAATTGATGAGTACAGGCCTCAGCCAGGCCTGCGAATGCAAAGGGTTCGCCCTTCTGTGCACGGAGTCCTCAGGCTACACAAAGAAATTGGCACGGAAACTGGAAATACAAAGACATAGTTTAATAAACCTTTAGAGGTGGTACTACAGCCCACACAACACTCTACAGTATTGTACAAGGTAGCACAAAGAACTCAGACATACGGTTCCCTTTTATACACAAGAAAGGGGTTCATAAGTAGGCGGTTACAGCTCAAAACATGATTTACAACCATATATGGACATTTCTTGAACATGATCGATACATGGGTGGAGTTAACGGTTCTTGAGACCCGCCGAAATACACATTCCAATCTACGCTAATCAGAGACAGATGTATTTCCTACTGAGCATGCGCTAAACGCACAAGGAACTATTTATAGCCTGTTGCTGGGCAAACTCCAGGGGTGATAATCAGTGAGGTAGGACTTGCCTCGTGGTGAGCACATGGCAATGTATAGCGCACAAGATGGACGCCAGAAAACAAAATGGTGTCTGGCCATATTCTAGTTATGGGTAGGAAACACACAGAAAGACTTTGTATGCTTTGTATGCCGCTTTGCATATTTCATTATTCAGATTGCCAGCGCGACTTTCCTGATCTTTTAGTGTATTCCCCCAAGCGCCCTCCATTTTGTTGTTGTTGTCCTCCTACTTAGCCCGCCCCGCCTCCCAGCTGAGCCGCCCTCGCCCCTCCCCCCCACCCTCCTTATATGACAGCCGTTCCCGCGCGCAGCGTTCACGCGCAACGACCGCGCCCAATCCGCGCCGAAGGTGCGCCAAAGGTAAGCCCGTCTACGCCCGTCCGCGCCTGGACCGCGCCCAGCGCCAGACCCCCTGGCCCTTGCACCCCCCACCCCTCCCGCATCACTTACGATGCCACCACCCTCCTAGCCCTTAACCCCGGTCGCGCCCCCAACTGCGTCCAAGCCGCTCCCGGACACACCCATGGACCTTTCTCTTGCTACTCCTGCAAATTCAGCGGCACCGACAACATCTCCGCTACGACCACACCACAAATTCCCGACCCCAATCACCTACAATGCATCCTTCTCAACACCCGATCGATCCACAGGCACGCCATTGACCTATGGAATCTACTAGACACCATCTCTCCGGACGTCGCCTTCCTAACAGAAACATGGATGAACGCTTTCTCCGCCCCAGACATCACCATTGCCATCCCTGAAGATTATAAGATCACACGCAAAGACCGTACCGGCCACACAGGAGGAGGAATCGCTATCGTCCATAAAAAATCAATCCGCATCTCAACCAGCTCTGACACCAACCTCGCCAACTCCGAACACCTTCACTTCCAGATCCACATCGACCCCAAGACCACACTCAGAGGCACCCTCCTCTACAGACCACCAGGACCCCGCGCAAAATTCAGTGAAGAAATCACGGACTTCATCACTCCACACGCGCTCCCCTCCAAAGACTACATCCTTCTGGGAGACCTCAACTTTCACCTTGAAAAGATCAACGACCGCAACACCACCACCCTCTTGGACAACCTCGCCAACCTCGGACTTAAACAACTGGTCACTTCCCCCACCCACATCGCAGGCCAACACTCGACCCCATCTTCACCTCCAGCAAACATGTCTCCTTCAACTACACTACGGATCTCCTCTGGACTGACCACAGCTGTGTTCACTTCACCTACAACAAGCCAAAACCCACCAACCACCTCCAACCAACTCTGCTAAGAAACTGGAACAAAATCACCATCGACCAGATCTCCTCATCGCTCCTTCTAAACACCCCAGCCCACTCTTCTAACCCAAACCAAGCCGCCGCCAACTTCACCCTTTGGTTATCCAGCACCGCCGACACCTTAGCACCACTGAAAAAACGACAAATCAAACTTGGCAGCAAGAAGGCCTCATGGTTCAACGATGATCTTAAGAAATCCAAGAAACTCTGCCGCTCCCTCGAAAAGGCCTGGAAAAAAGACCCAACCACTAGCACCAAGGACGCCTTCAAAAACGCCACCCGCACACACCACCAATTAATCCGAAAGGCCAAGAAAACAGCATTCAAGGATCGACTTGACAACAACGCCCACAACAGCAAGGAACTTTTCAACATCGTCAAGGAGTTTACCAATCCCTCGGCCAACTCCAACGACATCACCCCCTCTCAAACCCTCTGCGACTCCCTAGCCTCATTCTTCCACTACAAAATTGCAGACATCCACAACAGCTTCGACAACCAACCCGGAGACCAACCCACCGAACCATATGCCGAACATTCTCCCCCCTTGAACACCCTTAATGACTGGAACCCAATCTCCACTGAGGACACCATCCGCCTGATGAACTCCATCCACTCAGGATCCCCCACAGACCCATGTCCTCACCACATCTTCAACAAAGCAGACTCCGTCATAGCACCACACCTCCGAGACGTCATCAACTGCTCCTTCAACTCCGCCACCTTCCCGGAAAAATGGAAACACGCTGAACTCACCGCCCTTCTGAAAAAACCCACAGCGGACCCCACCGAACTAAAAAATTACCGCCCCATTTCGCTCCTTCCATTCCCGGCCAAAGTAATCGAGAAAGCTGTCAACAACCAGCTCGCCGCTTTTCTCGAAGCCAACAAATCCCTCGACTCCTCACAGTCCGGCTTCCGAGCAAAACACAGCACTGAGACCGCCCTCATCGCAGCAACAGACGACATTCGAACTCTACTGGACAATGGAGACACAGTCGCCCTCATCCTCCTCGACCTCTCTGCAGCCTTCGACACAGTCTGCCACAGCACCCTTTTACAACGCCTCAGAAATATCGGAATACAAGGAAAAGCACTTGAATGGATCACCTCGTTCCTCACCGGTAGAACCCAGAGAGTCCGCCTTCCACCATTCAAGTCCGAGGCCACTGAAGTCATCTGTGGCGTACCACAAGGATCCTCACTCAGTCCCACCCTCTTCAACGTATACATGAGTCCCCTCGCGACCATCGCCCGCCAACACAACCTCAACATCATCTCCTACGCGGATGACACTCACCTGATCCTTTCTCTCACCAATGACCCCAGCACCGCCAAAACTAACCTACACGAAGGAATGAAAGAAGTTGCCGAATGGATGAAACACAGCCGTCTGAAACTGAACTCAGATAAAACAGAAGTCCTCATCTTAGGTACTTCCCCCTCTGCTTGGGACGACTCCTGGTGGCCGGAAGCTCTTGGAAAAGCACCCATCCCGACAGACCACGCACGGAACCTAGGCGTTATCCTGGATTCTTCACTCTCAATGTACAGACAAGTCAACGCCGTATCCTCATCCTGCTTCAACATTCTTCGCATGCTCAAAAAAACATTTCGCTGGATCCCCACCGAAACCAGAAAAACAGTCACCCATGCTCTGGTCACGAGCCGACTGGACTACGGAAACACCCTCTACGCAGGTACTACCGCTAAACTCCAGAAGAAACTCCAACGAATCCAAAACGCCTCAGCCAGGATCATATTAGACATCTTGCGCAACAAACACATCTCTGGTCACCTGAAAGACCTCCACTGGCTACCCGTCAATAAGAGGATCACTTTCCGACTGCTAACCCACGCACACAAATCACTCTACGACATCGGACCAGAATGCCTCAACTTTCGACTGTCCTTCTACACCCCCTCCCGCCAACTACGTTCTTCCAGCCAAGCCCTCGCCACTGTACCTCGCATCAACAAGACCACAATGGGAGGCAGATCCTTCTCATACCTGGCTGCTAAAACATGGAACTCACTCCCCACTTACCTTCGCCTTACCCAGAACCACCTAGCATTCAGAAAGCAACTTAAAACGTGGATATTTGACAAGTAATCCTCCTCCCCTCCTTAAGCGCCTTGAGACCCTCCGGGTATGTAGTGCGCTATATAAATTCTTTGACTTGACTTGACTTGACTAGCATGTCTTCAGTAAATGCTTAACACTATCGCTGTTTTATGTACAAAACCGTCTCTCAGGGTCGGAAACATCTGTGTATGGCAATCATGTGTAGACCAGTCAGCTGGACACTAGGGAGTGGGTCGTGTTTCCAGGGGCATCTCTAAGATGCCCTCTAAGTGCATTTTGTAATAGATCCAACAATGGCATCAGTGTGGGTTGAATATGCTGAGACGTTTGATACCAAACTCCTTATCATTCACTTAAGCCATCATGAAGCTCTGGAGTTTGTAATGACAACCTCCCGGCCCATGGAGTCAATGTGGCTCAATTGCACTTACAATGTCTGCGAATGGCACAGACACTGTAGGGGCTCATTGCACGTGCAGCTGTGCCCTCACCTGTGGTATAGTGCACCCCACCTTAGGGCTGGGAGGCCTGCTAGAGGGGTGACTTACTGATGCCACAGGCAGTGGTTGGTGAGCATGGCACACACGGCTGGGGTTCTTGTGCACTCTGATTTGCTTGTTTATGTATACCTTTGTGTGGGTGTGCTTCTCTGGTGTGTATGTTGTCTACATACACTCCTAGCTAACTCTAATTGTGTCAAGAAATCCACTGCCTCCGACCCCGGGGACACTGCTAAATGAATGTATCATGGACAATAATCAAACATACAGTGAATCTATCACATATAAAGATTCTTTTTACAGTATTTAACAATCTTACACAATTATGCTCTAAACATACTCCGAATTCATGATCATAAAGACCACTGTCGTGGTTTATTCTTCTTCAAATATGATTGAATAAATCAACCTCTTTATCCAAATCAATACTGTATAAACACAAACAGGTACATGTAAATACAATGATAACATTGTTAATCATGATCACAATCTTCTATAGACGCCTAATGCATTTTGGGATGATTTTCTTTCTTCAGGGGCCAATGTTTGCAACTATGATAAAAACAAACGGATACAATATATACCAAGGGGGTTCACAACAGCCGCAACAATTTAAGTCCCATCTTTTTAAGTACTAGTGCCCAAAAGTAACAATTTGCTAGTTTATGACTAGAAGCCATGAGTTGTTCCCTTCAACAGACAACAAAAGAGAATAAAAGAAAAAGAAACCACAGAGTGCATACATGTGCTGAATATTAATCTCCATAAGCTGATACAAAGCACAGGGTTTCCCACTTATATCTATCCGGATACCGTGTGTTTTGTAGTTCAGAGCTGTCTGCATGCTGTCTCAACAATCTTACGCCCACAAGTGCAAGTGTGCAACTAATTTCTCTACTAAAACTCACTGTGTGATCATAAAAACTGCTCTTCTCAAACTCTTCTGCTGAGAACTAAAGGAACAGATGTAATCTACAAAAACCATCAACCACTTAATCGCATCACGCTGATTCGCTCATGATAATGTTCCTTCCACTTACCAAATAAATGAAGGCCAATTGCTTTGTGCCTACTACTCAGTGTAATATCTCGCCCGACTCCTCCTACATAACACAACATACTAATGTTCAGCCAGTATATAAACTATTACCACTTTTAAAGTACCATTCCACGATTAACTGTCCCACATATTATCTCTGCATTAACACCTACCTCCCAACTCTCTTGACTACTGTATCGATTATCCCTCCTTTCTCTGGGCTCACTCCGCTACAACGACAGGGTGTTGAAACGTTTGCCGATCAGCAGCATAGGCCAAGGACTCCCCTCCAATGCTCACACCTGCCATCTTGAAACATGTTATTTACTACTCTGTGAATAAAATAGTATGCTCTTGATCGAAACAAACATCGCCAATCCCAGGGCACTCTTATTCCTTCTTCCACCTTCATGCTCGATGGATAGTTTCTGCTCTACCGTTTGCCCTGTTGCAATTCTAATAATAATAATAATAATAATAATAATAATAAAGGGATTTGTAGAGCGCATGGTGACGCCATCTCGGCGTGTCCCCGCGCTGTGGAGAGAGAGACAGTGCCGTGACAGAAGACAGAGTCTATAAGGTGTAAAGATATGTTTTTAGAAGTTTTCTGAACTTAGTTTCAGTTTCTGCCAGCCTAATGTTCACAGGGAGTGAGTTCCATTTGTTGGCAGCTAGCACTCTGAAAGAGCGGCCTCCCAATTTAGCTTTTTGAACACGGGGAATTTTGAGTAGGCCAGTCCCTTAAGAGCGAAGTGCTCTACTAGGCTCGTAAGTGTGAGCTAGGTCCTTAAGATACTGAGGAGCTTTATGCCATATGATCCTATGTCATATTAAGAGTGCTTTGAATAGGATCCTTTTTTTTATGGGTAGCCAATGCAGAGCGGCAAGAGTGGATTTGGATGCTGCTCTTTTGGGTAGTCTCAGGACCAGGCGAGCTGCAGTATTTTGAAGTACCTGCAGGCGCCTCAGGTTTTTTTCGGTGGTTCCCAGGAATAGCACATTGCCATAATCTATACGGGAGGTCACTAAAGCTTGGGTCAAGGTACGTCTAGCGTCTAAGGGAAGTAGGTCCAGGGTGCGATTGAGAGTTTTTAATACCCCAAAACATTTTCCCACTAGCCTGTGAATATGGCCATCATAAGATAACTTGGGATCACCCAAATGCCCAAATTCTTGGCTTCTTTACAGGGAGTGGGCAGTGGGCCAAGGCAGGCTGGCCACCAGTCCCTTGTCCAGCTTGTGTCATTCCCTCCTATCACCAGTACCTCCGTTTTGGAGCCATTAAGCTTCACGCCGTGGTGATTCATCCAACCTACTAGGTCCTGCATGCAGGCTTTGAAGTTGGGGCTTGGGAGAGAGAGATCAGCAGTTGGGTGTCGTCGGCGTATGAAACTAATTCTACACCGTACGATTGCACCACAACTGCTAAGGGTGCCATGTATAGATTGAACAAGGTGGGGCTCAAGGCAGAGCCCTGAGGCACCCCTTGCTCTAACGCTATGCTGTCTGAGGAGTAAGCTCCCCTCTGTACCTGAAAGCTACGATCAGTAAGAAACGCTTTCAGCCAACCCAGTGCTGACTCGGTGACCCCGGCTTTGTTTAGACACTGTAGCAAGATGTAATGTGCTACAGTGTCAAACGCGGCACTGAGGTCCAGCATGATGAGAGCCATGGTATGTCCAGCATCTGCTCCTAGTCGTAGGGTTTCAGTCGCTCTCAGAAGGGCAGTCTCCGTGGAGTAGCCCGACCGAAAGGCAGACTGAGAAGCGTGAAGGAGATTGTTAGTTTCTAGATGGGCCACTAGCTGAATGTTAGCCACCTTCTCCGCCACCTTCGCTAAGTAGGGTAACAAGGAGATAGGACGTAGATTTTCAAGGGTTTCGTGGCTCACAGTAGGCTTCTTTTTGATCGGGAGAACAATTGCTTTCTTCCATACTTCCGGGAGTTTGGCAGAAGCAAAGGATACCTGGAGCACATGCCTGAAGAACGGCTCCAGTACTGTCACGCTTTCTACTAGTATCCTAGGTGGGGCAGGGTCACGGGGAGAGCCTGATTTAACGCTTAACTAGTTTCTTCACCCAATGGCTAATGCAAAATAGAAGCGGCCGCCATCTTAAAATTAACTATTACTCCAATAAGTAACCATACAAAAACAAAAATAAACCTGATATTTCGCAAAACTCATTAATGACTTGTCTCCAGTGCTTACTAATATGCCCCTCTCCTGTCGCTCCATGTAGTTCCACTGTGTGTCATGTCGGCTATTTAGTTTTGTCTGCACCAAAATACACAGTCTGCAATGGCAGTGTGTATGTGTTTGATGAGGGGTCTCCAAGGGTGGCATAACACATGCTGCTGCCATTAGAGACCCTTTCTGGCTACAGGGCCCTTGGTACCACTGGTACCTCTTACAAGGGACTTTCATATGAGCCAGGGGTGTGTCAAATGTGCATACACCGGTACAGTTTTAGGAAAGAACACAGGCACTGGGAACCTGATTGGCAGGACTCCAGTGCACATTCAGTCAAAGTGCATCAGATCTCAGGCAAAAAGTGAGGGGTAACTATGCAAAAAGGGGTGCTTTCCTACACAATCCCCATCTCCCAAATGAAAGAGGATCAGACTAACCTTTTCCAAGAGAGTCTTCATTGTCTAAGTGGAAGACCTGGAAAGTTTATCTACATTGGCACAGGCCGTCCCAGGTCTGTGTTCCACTGTAAAGTCCATTCTCTATAGGGAGATGGACCACCTCAGAAGTTTTGGGTTTTCACCTTTTCTCTGTTTTAGCCATCTGAGAGGCCTAATTAATCAATCAATCATCGAATTTATATAGCGCACTACTTACCCAGAGGGTCTCAAGGCGCGGGGGGGGGGGTCTGTTACTGCTCGAACAACCAGGTCTTCCTGAAGGCGAGGTGGTCCTGGGTCAGGCGAAGGTGGGTGGGGAGGGAGTTCCAAGTCTTGGCGGCGAGGTAGGAGAAGGACCGTCCCCCTGTGGTGGTTCTACGGATGCGGGGGACGGTGGCGAGGGCGTGGCTGGTCGAACGAAGCTGGCGTTTGGGAGCGTAGAAGTTGAGGCGGCTGTTGAGGTATCCTGGGCCTTGGCTGTGTAGGGCTTTGTGTGCGTGGGTGAGGAGACGGAAGGTGATTCTTTTGTTGACCGGGAGCCAGTGCAGATCTCTCAGGTGTCCGGAGATGTGGCTGCGACGGGGGATGTCCAGGATGAGTCGTGCTGAGGCGTTCTGGATCCGCTGGAGTCTCTTCTGGAGTTTGGCGGTGGTTCCGGCATAGAGGGTGTTGCCGTAGTCCAGACGGCTGGTGACGAGGGCCTGGGTGACCGTCTTCCTGGTCTCGGTGGGGATCCACCGGAAGATCTTGCGTAGCATGCGCAGCATGCCTAGGGTCAGTTTGGATAAAGAAGTGAGTACCAAACAGGTATGGTCTCAACTTCTCCAGGGACCAGACCACATCAAAGGCTTTCCTTTCAATGGCACTCCAACGCTGGTACCTAGGGAGTACCCTCCTGCTTATAAAAGCAAGAGGCTAGTCAATTTAATAGAATATTCCTTTATTCAGTCTAAAAACAATAGGCATACAAGTAAATAAGAGTATTACATATAGTTGTAATCAGCCATAAAAGTTTTAAAAAGATCATATATTTAAAACAGTTAAAAAATAAGTGGATAAAGGACTTTAGGGTTCAACAACACGATAAATAATACACCAAATAACCACACTTAAAGCGAGCAGAAAAGTGCAGGTCAAAGTCAGATATCAGTGCTCCGTTACAGTATTATCGGCAGTGGCTGCAGTTGAGAGAGCATGAAGATGGCATAGAGAGAGAACAAAAACTTCAAATAGGGTCTTCCATGAGCTCCGACTATCACCCACAAGTCAACCCAAGTTCTCTGCAAACTATATACTGAGCCACGGTGCGCGTACAATTCTGACAGACTAGCCCCTCATGGTGTATCTAGCCACAAGTGCTGTTTTCAGGAAGGCACCGACATGCAAATGATTTCAGGTGAAACCAAGGATTGTAAGTGAAGGAGAGCTGGCCTACAGCACCGGAGGCCGAGCCTCCGTAACAAGGGTCTCAGAAAGTGCTTTCATGGCAGGCTGGGCAATTTATAGAAGAACGTAAAGTGCGATAGTGATTGAGCGGAATGATTATCACAGGGGCAAACTGAGACTATGTTTCCTTCTGGGACTAGAAAGTGTTAGAAAAATAGACACCAATACATTTTTTCTGGTCTAAAGCAAAAACGAAGTGACCGCTCCCATCTTGACAGGTCCAGCGACAAATACAAAGGGGAATCATCTATGTATAAAAGACTATAATAGGGCAACACCGAGGGTTTGGATAACTCCTGTTTTACCACAGTATGTGCACGATGGTCCTTAAATAATGTTTTCACCTCCATCCTGGCATTTTTGGGATGCGAATAGCTTTGGTAAACCACTAGGATATTTGGAAAACAAGTAGGAGAGTAAGGAGTTGTGTCCGTGAACGTCGGACGGGAAATACTCCTGATTCCCTGGTCAAGGATCAAAAGAACAAAATGGAGGAGTACTACCCGATGAGGGTATGTGAAGGCTCTTGTCTGAACTCAGGAAGAATTGTTCCTTTGTTAGGAAACCCCTCACTCACCACCTAGTGGTGACTTGCTTCATCATCGGGGCCCACCCAAGTGGCCTAGCGTCACTTGGGTGTGCTTCAACACCTGCAACTGCAGTGGAGCTGGTAGTGAAATGTGGGGTGCAAACAAAAAAAGAATGTGAGTGTTAAAATTGTCCTGGTATTCTTTTGTATAGAGTTTTAATAAAAAAGATACTGGACAAAATTAAAAGATAAGGTTGAGATAGTAGTGGGGAAGTTACGGCCCACTTATCTCTATTTTATGTGTTGGTCGACATGTTTCTACCATCAGGGGAAAATCCCCGGTATTCCTCAGGACCAAAACAAGGAAGTGGGTGGTATGTGCCCCCTAAAAGACACACCCAGCCCTAAATCCTTGGACAGCCAGAAGAAAAAATCTGCTGGGCCCCGATGATGAAGCAAGTCACCACTAGGTGGTGAGTGAGGGGTTTCCTAACAAACCACTAGGATATACAGAGGAAACCAATAGTATCCCTTATACAACTCAGCCAGGGTACGGAGCGTGCCTTATCCAGCGTCAGGCATTCAGATATAATGTCCTTGCAGAGTTTAGCAGCGGGGTCCAACTAAATACTAACCCATAATAAAAGTGGCGCCAGCTGAATCTTATCCTCAATAAAACCCTGGTTTAACTCAAAGTGGGTAATGAGATTAGGAGTGGATGGCGGTGAACTCGGCTATCATCAAAAAAAATGGTTTTCTTCTGCCTGAAGAGAACAACATTTACTGAAACCCCATGCTCCAGCTCTGTAACTGGCTACACTGATGCATTGTGAATTGTAAATGTTCAGGCTAGTCTTGGCCATCATTGATGATCTGGGATAGGACTACTCCTATACCTAGCTCAGAGGCATCAATTTGCAGAATGAACTGCTCAGAGTTATCTGGAGCGTTGAGATTTGGTGCTGATCACATTGCCTCTTTCAGGGTGTCAATAGCCTTTTGACAGCCAACTGTCGAGTTTACTTTCTAGGGCATCTTCTTGGAGCTGAGTTCTGTGAGGGGAGTCACAATGGACCCATACCCCTTCAGAAACCTCCTGTAATATTCATTCAAGCAAATTGTTATTATTTTTTTAAGGAGTTTTATGTAGCATGAACTTGACTCGAAGGTATCGGGTATCAGAGAGCTTCACATAGCACCAGTTGCATTACATGAGGACACATTCATTTTTTTGTTAGGCATGGGGAGATTAAGTGGTTTGCCCAGAATCACAGAATGTTCCGCGTGATTGCCAAGACTTGAACCCGGTTCCCTAGATTCAAGGTTGACCGCCCTAACCGTTAGGCCAACTCCTCTCCCAAGGAATGCCTTGACTGGGGTCTGGGTGGTTGGAGCTTCCCCAACAAGAATTGTCTGGATCTTCGGTTGTAAGGTTTGCAGTTTGCCTCTACCTACAAGGTGGCCCAAGTTTACAAAAGTACCCTTCCCAACCTGGCACTTAGATGCCTAGATATTTAGGCCTGCAGATTGCAGGGCCTGTAAAACCTTCCCAAAGGTGGACCATGTGATCCTACCAGGAGGAGCTAAAGACGGCAATATCATTGAGATATGCTGCACTAAAGGTCTCCAAACCAGTAAGGACTTGATTCACCAACCTTTAGATTCCATGTCACTGTAAAGCTCCTCCGGGAGGCCCTCTGCTCTCGGTACCAGTCTTCTAGACCCGGACATCAAACTATGGCTGCTGCCGACCAGAGACACGATTCTGCCCTATTGTGCTGAGCCAAGCTTGAACAGGGGAACGGAGGACAATAGGTTTCCTGTCACAGGGAGTGTGACCACCTACCAGACAGGACGTAGTGTATTGGGACAGGGTGGGGGATCTTGTCAGTGCCTCTAGACTGCTTTGAATGACACATTTGGTGCCCTCTCTGCATACTCCATTTGAAAACAGTTCAGGGACCCGTTGGCTCCTGCTCTGGTGCAAAACTGGATAAAGGACATGGGAGCATTCTCCCCACTCTCCAACTTCTCTTCTGGGAGGTGACGACTGAATTGTCCCAACACTTTCTTTAAGCGCTTACCTGTGGGTGGGTCCCTAGATTCGTAATGGGACAAGATTCATATCCGAAACCACTTCTACCTCAACCGTCTTGGCGTTCTGGATTTCGCTGGATGCCACTTTGGGATCCGAGACTGAAACTAGGAAGACTCCTGCTGCTTCTTGTCTCGTCATCCTGCAAGTCTGCTGCAATGTCTGTGCCTGTGCTCCATACAGGTTCTTCACAGGACCTGCGGACATCCAGGACACCTGAAGAAATCACCCGTGGAGAGGAGTAACTCCCCTGTATCTGCGGGCACTACAACACAGATGACCGGTCTGCTGATCCTGGCTACCGCGGACTCCAAAATCTCAGCAACACAGGTGGTAGGTGGCAGTTCTACAACTCCCTCAAGGCCTGCACTGTCTTCTCACCAAGTTTGAGGCTATTATCTCTCATCTTAACCGCTGGAACAGAAACCCTGTGCAACGCATTGACTTGCTGTTGCCAAGGCTTATTGACTCTTTCCTCAAGAGATCTCTGGGCTCCAAAAAGCTCCAGGCTCAAGCATCTCCTGCAACCCAGATCTTCGCCTGCTTTGCATCCTCTGTACCGTGGGCCTTCATCCTTTGGTGAGCTGCATGAGGTCCTCTTGCGACTCTTGTGCTTCCGGCCCAAGGGGCCTCTTGAGGATCCCCTTTGACTCTAGTGGGCTCCTTTGCTTGCTTGGTGCCTGCTCTGACTTACCTGCTCGTGGTGAGTCACTTGGACTTCACTGGACCCAACACTGTACCTTTTTCTATGACTACATTGGTTGCCGTTGCCAAGGCTTGTTGGTGCCCCTTCCGGACACCGACCACTTGGCTCTTAACATCCGATGTGGGACAGCTCGTGAATGGCTCCTCGTCTTCCACAGTGTCGCCTGGTCCGCACAGCTGCAACTTCAAGGGCACTGTCACTTCTCTTGCATCCCAGAAATCGGTGGTCATTTGTGTTCCATGTCTCCCGGTCACTCCTGAGTGGCGTAGACTCTGTCCCTTCTGCTTGCCGTTACTTCTCATCTTGAATCCACCTTTGGGTTCTACCAGACTCTTAGGGGCCAATTCACAAAACTAACTTAGGACAAAATCCTAAACGTATTACTTTTGGTATGCACAGAAGGCATTTAGTAGTCTTAAATTAGGATTTTGTTTTAAATTAGGGTTTTATCCTAAATTAGGATTTTGTCCTAAATTAGGATTTTGTCTTAAGTTAGGATTTTGTCTTAAGTTAAACTTAAGGCAAAATTAAGTTAATCTTAAGTTTAATTTAAGACAAAATCCTAATTTAAGACAAATTCCTAATTTAAGACAAAATCCTAATTTAAGACAAAATCCTAACTTAGGGCAAAATCACAATTTAAGACAAAATCCTAGTTTAAGACAAAATCCTAACTTAAGACTACTAAATGCCTTATGTGAATACCAAAAGTTGTAAGTTTAGGATTTTGTCGTAAGTTAGTTCTGTGAATCGGACCCTTTCCGTTTCTTCTCCAGCGGCATCTTCACTGAAGTCTTTTTTTGTGGTCTACGTCGGTTTCCGACGTCGCATCGCACCTATGCACCCAGCTTCCCTGGTGCAATTATCCTGGTTCCTGGGGTATCCATGGGTGGGGTGACTCTCTAACATTCCATCCTCCACGGGGTTTCTTCAGGGTCCACTGGGAAGGGACCTTTTTCTTTAAAACGGCAACCGCAACTTACCTATTGACTTACATTGAGCACGCAGTTGTGTTCCCACTCAGCATACAACCTCCATGGGGTTCCTAGATACTCACCTTGGGTGGGTCCTTGGGTCCCTGGCTCTTCTGCATCCTCTGGATCCATTCCTGACTTAGGTCGTGGTACGCATTCAACTATTTTAGAATATGGTTTGGTCTTCCCCTGGAGACCACTGTGTAGTTGTGCTACTTACGTGTTCTATTTTCAAAGTATTTGTGTGTATTGTGTTTATATCTCCGGGTAGGAGATATAGCAATATATTAGTGAGTGTTCATAATAAATATATAGTCCACAATATCTTCTTTAGGTTCCTGAAAATGCTACTCCCAGCAGTCCGTCACAAGACAGAGTGGTCCCCTAACATGGTGACCAAACAGAAATTCAAAGGGGGAAAACTCTACTCCCTTCTGAGTCACCTTTCTGTAGGTGAAAAGCAGGCACGGTAAAAGGCATCCCATCTCCTTTTGAGTTTTTCAGGGAGTCCCATGATCATGCATTTCATTGTCTTGTTGAATCTATCAACAAGGCCATTGGTTTGTGGGTGATAAGGTGTAGTGAACATATAATCACCCCACACTCATTTCACATGTGTGTCAGGTTGCAAACATGAACTTGGAACCTCGGTCTGATACCACCTCCTTAGGGAACCCTACCCTTGTAAAGATACCAATGAGGGCTTTGGCTACTGCAGGGGCTGTAGTAGTCCTAGGGGAATTGCCTCAGGATCCCTGGTAGCATAATCCACTACTACCATTATGAATTTGTTTCCTGATGCCGTGGGAGATTCCAGTGGACTGACTATGTCCACACCTACCCTTTCAAAGGGAACCCCAACCACTGGTAGTTTGACCCAGTGGTCTGCCTTCTTTCCCAATTCTTGGGGAGAAATTAGACCTAGGTCTACCAGATACTGATGCAACGTTGCATTAGTGTAATTACTTAACATGTGTGCTTTCATAAACCGATTATAAAGCCCAGCATGCACATCACTTCCAGTCAACCAACCATTTAGTGTTTTAACTGATTAGTCTATGAAGTCAACCTAGGACTGACTCAAGGTTTTATGAGCCCCCCTGAATCAAGTTTCATATTCCTCAGTTGTGAGTCCAAACCCCCCAATCAGGGTCCCTTCATGAGGTCATAGGACTCAGAATCTGGCCCCGTAAGGGTCAGGAGTCTATCCCTGCAGTTACTAGTGAACAGGTCCCAAAAGCAATGCTCCCAAAAGTGACTTCTTCCCTTTTCTCATTCCACAGGCCCTTGCAAGGACTGTGAACCATTTTGTGATATCACCACCTTCTTCAAATTTGGGGTCAAACCCCTTGGGGTATTTCGGGTCATAAGAAGGATCCTTGTCCTTAGGTATTCTATTGCTGGCACAATTTCTGGATGCTTGCTGGCTCATTATATCTGCATTGCGTGCGCACTCAGATGCGTTACTGCTTTTAAAACTACCCGTTTTTGCCTTTTAATTTGTGTTTCCTTTTTGCACACTTTGCCCCCCTGTTTTTAATCCCTCTCCACTTTGCCGCATTGCCGCACCATAATTGTGCCATTCACCGCTATTTTAGCGGGCCGGACCCTCGCGCTCGCATATTGGTGGGCGCCATCTTGGGTGGTTGCTAGGGAAGCGCTGATACTCGCCGCGTTCTAGCAGTCAGGTGGACTGGCTAGAGGCAGTCTGTGGCTTGTTGTACTTAAGAGCCTTGAGGTAAGAGCACTCTTGCTGGCTCATTATATCTGCATTGCGTGCGCACTCAGATGCGTTACTGCTTTTAAAACTTCCCGTTTTTGCCTTTTAATTTGTGTTTCCTTTTTGCACACTTTGCCCCCCTGTTTTTAATCCCTCTCCACTTTGCCGCATTGCCGCACCGTAATTGTGCCATTCACCGCTATTTTAGCGGGCCGGACCCTCGCGCTCGCAAATTGGTGGGCGCCATCTTGGGTGGGTGCTAGGGAAGCGCTGATACTCGCTGCGCTCTAGCAGTCAGGTGGACTGGCTAGAGGCAGTCTGTGGCTTGTTGTACTTAAGGGCCTTGAGGTAAGAGCACTCTTGCTGGCTCATTATATCTGCATTGCGTGCGCACTCAGATGCGTTACTGTTTTTAAAATTACCAGTTTTTGCCTTTTAATTTGTGTTTCCTTTTTGCACACTTTGCCCCCCTGTTTTTAATCCCTCTCCACTTTGCCGCATTGCCGCACCGTAACTGTGCCATTCACCGCTATTTTAGCGGGCCGGACCCTCGTGCTCGCAAATTGGTGGGGGTCATCTTGGGTGGGTGCTAGGGAAGCGCTGATACTCGCCGTGCTCTAGCAGTCAGGTGGACTCGCTAGAGCCCTATATAAACCGGTGCTTATGGCGCGCAGCGTGTGCGCGCAGCGTGTCTGCCGCAGCCACGCCGGAGGCACGCCAGAGTCCAGCCCGTCTGCGCCCGTCCGCGCTGAGGACGGGCTAGACAGCTGGACGTCTGGTCATGATATCTCTGACCCCCCACAAGGTAGATATACCCTTCAGACTCTGCTCGAACTTAAACCCTCGAGACGCACATGCTCTCATACCTGTTCCCCCGATGATTTGTTACGCCCTCTTCTATGTGGCTGTGGGACATCCAACAAGGTAAGCCCCACCCCACTACCACCTAGGTATAGGCCTAAACAACACACCGTTCCTGGAACCTGGGTAGAGAAGGAAGGTGGTATTCTCCTTAATGCTCGCTCACTCGTTAAAAACAATATTTTGTTTAGGGAATTCATATCTGATAGGAAGCCTTCCCTGGTTTTCGTCACTGAAACCTGGGCAAAGGACTCTTCCGTCCCTGATCTCATTGAAGCAATCCCGGAAGGATATTGCCTGGCCCGCTATGATAGACCTGGCCGGGTGGGAGGAGGGCTTGCAATTCTATATAGGGACCATTTCCACTGTCACACCGTTGCAATTACTGACCCTAAGGACAGCTTTCAAGCTCTCTCCTTTTCTATAAAAAGTGGCCATAGAGCCCTCCTAAATGGAATTTTGGTATACCGCCCTCCAGGCCCACAAACTGATTTCGGGCAACGGTTGCTCCAAGCCCTAGAACCCTTCTTTGGCCAAAAAGATTTTACGATTCTAGGAGATTTTAATTTCCATTTAGAAAGGCATGACAACAAGGATACCATCTCCCTGTTGGATATCATGTCAGCTTGTGGCTTTAACCAGCGGGTTAAAGGGGCTACTCACCGAGCTGGGCATACACTCGATGGATTTTTTTCCAATGATGAGAGGCTTTCGATTAAGGACCCTATCCCTCTGTCATGGTCTGACCATCTGGCCGTTCCATTTCAGCTTAGCTGTCCGCGCACATTTGCGCCCACAAACATACCCAGCAAACCAGAACTTCGTAGGAACTATAAGGATATTTCAAACAGTTCCTCTCCCCGTGGGCATCCAACTTGAGTCCATCTCAGGAAGAATGTGTCTCCACAGCTGCTACGCAGTTTGAAAGAACCATGACTGAAGCTCTAGATTAATTAGCCCTTTTCCAACCATGCCGACATGCCAGGAAAAGGCCCTCAGCCCCTTGGTTCTCAGAACACCTTAGACTCCTGAGACAGGAGGTAAGGAGACAAGAGCGTCTCTGGCACTCTGGATGGGACCAAAAAGATAAGGAAGCTCATAAGATCCTGCTTAGGAAATATAAGGCTGAAATTATAAAAGCCAAACAAGAGCACTTTACGACCTTGAAACTTCATTGTCCTCCCCAAGAGAGCTCTTCAGGGTTGTAGATTCACTTATAACCCTTCAAACTCCAGATCCTGTAGTGGCGTCCCAAGAGCTTTGTAATAACATCGCCTCTTTCTTCCAGACAAAAATATCAGACATCTACTCTGCCTTGGAGCTACAAAAATCTCTTATGAGTGGGCCCCCTGTTTTAGGGGCTATGGATCTCGCCCTGGCTGAAAAATCTCCCTTGGGAACCCTAGATTCCTTTCCCCCTCTCTCTGTGGAGACGCTGGATAGCCTCCTTAATAAAACTAAATCAGGCTCTCCTTTGGATGTGTGCCCCCTTAGGATTCTTAAACAGTGCAGAGAAACTCTCCTGCCTCCTTTGGTGGATATTATGAACAGAGCCATGAGAGACGGCTTCTTTCCCACCCAATGGAAAAGTGCGGTGGTAAAACCTCTTTTAAAAAAGCCCACCCTGGATCCGTCGGTCTTAAAAAACTTCCGGCCTATTTCATTACTCCCAGCCCCAGCAAAGATGCTAGAGGCGCATCTCAATGCGCACCTTGCCGCTTTTGTTGAGAGCTCGGAATGTCTTGATTCCTCTCAACATGTCTTCAGGAGGGAACACAGCACTGAGTCAGCCCTCACCATAGTGTTGGATAATATCCGCACTCGAGTTGATGAGGGCCAGACTACCCTCTTGATCCTTCTAGATCTGACAGCGGCCTTTGATACCCTTTCTCCCTCAGTATTAACATCTCGGCTGAGGAAGATTGGGGTGCGAGGTGCAGCTCTGGATCTACTCACGTCTTTCCTCACCCACCGAGTGCAAAGAGTGAAGTTGGGGGAGTACCTATCTCCATCCCTTCCTGTGCAATGTGGGGTCCCCCAGGGGTCGGCCCTTAGTCCGACCCTATTTAACATCTATGTGACCCCACTTGCCAGGCTTATCAGATCTTATGGGATGGAGATAGTTTCCAATGCGGACGACACCCAGATCCTTGTCTCTGTCTCCCAGGCTAGCGTCCCGACTGCCTCCAATTTTAGATCTTGTATGGAGGCAGTCGGTCAATGGATGATCCTAAACTCGCTTAAATTAAACGGAGAGAAGACGGAGGTGATGGTGTTCGGAGGGAAAGAGGATGTATGGTCATCCTGCTGGGGGCCAGACTCATTAGGAGCCTGTCCCACCCCCACCTCCTCCGCAAAAAACCTGGGGGTTATGATTGACCCTGCCCTTGACATGGGTAAGCAGGTCAGCAGAACCATCTCCACCTGCTGGGGCATTATCCATTTCCTGAGGAGGATCAGGCATTACCTATCCTTACAGGCAAGGAAACAGCTTGCTGTTGCCCTTATCGGCTCCAGGATGGATTACTGTAATGCGCTGTATGCGGGCATGAATAAGAGCCTACTGCAGCGCTTACAGGTAGTCCAGAATGCTGCTGCTAGGTTTGTTTTAGATCTTCCCAGGCGTACCTCACCTAAAGCGGCCAGAAAGCTGTTACATTGGCTTCCTGTTGAGGCTGGCATTCACTTTAAGACTCTTTGCATGACATACAGGGCTTTGGCCAGAAACAGTCCCACTGGTGTAGGATCTATCTTGTCTCGCTACACTCCTGTTAGGGATCTGCGATCCTCTGGCAGACTCCTGCTATCTGCCCCCCGTTTCAGGAGAGTGAAATGGGGTGGCAGGGCCTTCTCCACTATGGCGCCCAAGTGGTGGAATGCTCTCCCTCTGGAAATAAGATCCCTACCTACTCTTCAGGCATTCAGAAGGGCTTTAAAAACACACCTTTTTGTGCAAGCGTATCTGCAGTGATGTAGCGATTTCTCTTTTTGATCCGTTTTGTTAGGCGCCTTGATGCCTTCGGGTTATTGTTTGCGCGTTATATATTTTATTCAATTCAATTCAATTCTAGACCCAACTCTGCTCTTTCTTTTTCACCACCACCCTTCTGGACAACCTGGCCAACCTCGGACTCAAACAACTTGTTGACACCCCCACCCATGCAGCCGGACACACACGAGACCCTATCTTCACGTCCAGAAAGCATATCTCCTTCGATCGCACCACTGCTCTCCATTGGACGGACAACAGCTGTGTTCACTTCAGCTACAAAACCACCCTGAACCACAACCGCCCAGAACCTATTCCTCGGAGAAACTGGAACAAAATCACCTCCGACCAACTCCTCACATCACTAAACCAAAACCCTCCCTCCCTCTCATTGGACCCAAACCAAGCGGCCACCAATCTCAAGAAATGGATCACCCACAGTGCCGACGAATTAGCACCCCTGAAAAAGCACCAGATCAAATCAACCAGCAAAAAGGCTCCCTGGTTCAACGATGACCTTAAAAAATTCAAGAAGCTATGCCGCACCCTGGAGAAAACATGGAGAAAAAACCCAACCACCGACAACATGGCCACCCTCAAGGAAGCCACCCGCAAACACCACCAACTGACTCGATCCGTTAAGAAATCAGCATTCAAGGATCGCCTCGACAACAACTCTCACAACAGCAAGGAACTCTTCAACATCGTCAAAGAATTCACCAACCCCACCGCAGCATCTAACGACATCACTCCCTCCCAAGACCTCTGCAATGCGCTATCCTCCTTCTTCTACAACAAAATTGCCGACATCCACAACAGCTTCGAGAATACCCCCAGCGATCAGCCCTCCCCACCCCCCTCTGATCCTCCTCCGCCAACTAACATCCTGAGCAACTGGAACCCAATCACCACTGAAGACACCACCCTCTTAATAAACTCAATCCACTCTGGCTCGCCAACCGACCCCTGCCCCCACTACATCTTCAACAAAGCTGACTCCATCATCGCACCCCATCTCCGTGACGTCATCAACTGCTCGTTCAACTCTGCCACCTTTCCAGAAAGCTGGAAACATGCCGAACTCAGCGCCCTTCTGAAGAAACCCACAGCAGACCCCTCGGAACTCAAAAACTACCGACCCATATCCCTCCTCCCATTCCCGGCCAAAGCCATTGAGAAAGCCGTCAATAACCAACTCGCCGCCTTCCTTGAATCCAACAACTCCCTCGATCCATCTCAATCCGGGTTTTGAGCCAAACACAGCACCGAAACCGCCCTCATCGCAGCGACCGACGACATCCGAACACTACTAGACAACGGAGAAACTGTGGCCCTCATTCTACTCGACCTCTCCGCCGCTTTCGACACAGTCTGCCACAGCACCCTTATACAACGCCTCAGCAACATCGGCATACAAGGAAAAGCCTTGGACTGGATCATCTCATTCCTCGCTGGGAGAACTCAAAGAGTTCGACTTCCCCCTTTCAACTCAGAGGCCACTGAAGTCATCTGTGGCGTACCACAATGATCTTCACTCAGTCCCACCCTCTTCAATGTTTACATAAGTCCTCTCGCCCCCATCGCGCGTCAACACAACCTCAACATAATCTCTTACGCCGATGACACCCAGTTAATCCTTTCCCTCACCAAAGACCCCAACACCGCCAAAATCAATCTTCACGAAGGCATGAAAGAAATAGCCGAATGGATGAAACATAGCCGCCTAAAACTCAACTCAGACAAAACCGAGGTCCTCATCCTAGGATCTTCCCCCTCTGCCTGGGACGACTCTTGGTGGCCCTCCGCTTTGGGCACAGCACCCACTCCCACAGACCATGCACGTAACCTTGGCTTCATCCTAGACTCCTCTCTCTCGATGTCCAGACAAGTCAACGCAGTCTCATCTTCCTGCTTCAACGTACTTCGCATTCTCAAAAAGATCTTCGCTGGATCCCCCTCGAGTCAAGAAAGACTGTCACCCACGCACTGGTCACGAGTCAACTGGATTATGGAAACATCCTCTACGCCGGAATCACAACAAAATTACAGAAAAAACTCCAACGCATCCAAAACGTATCAGCGAGACTCTTATTAGACATCCCTCGCCAAGATCACATCACCGAAAACTTAAAAGACCTCCACTGGCTTCCCGTCAACAAAAGAATTACTTTCCGCCTTCTCACCCACGCACACAAAGCCCTCTACAATCTAGGACCCGATTGCCTCAACACTCGACTGTCCTTCTACAAACCCACCCGCCAACTTAGATCGTCCAATCAAGCCCTCGCCGCAGTCCTGCGCATCCGAAAATCCACCATGGGTGGCAGATCATTCTCCTTCCTTGCTGCCAAGACCTGGAACTCACTCCCCACTCACCTCCGCCTTACTCAAAACCACATCTCCTTCAGAAAAGAACTTAAAACCCGGCTATTCGACAAATAATGAACCCCTTCCCCAAGCGCCTTGAGACTCACTGGGTGAGTAGTGCGCTATATAAATGCCCTAACTTGAACTTGAACTTGAATGCCCGGAGTCTATCCTCCAGGGATAGTCTTTTGGCAAACCTTTCTAAAATGATGTCCTCTTCATTGAGGCTGTCCTCAATGCTAATTATGGTGCCTTCCTCACCTGTCTGGGATCTAGGTTCCCCAACCACTACTTATGGGTAGATGGGCCAGTGGCCACCTCCTTTCTATGTAGGAAAGGGGATAGGGAATAGTCCTCCTCAAAACTACTTTCTCTTTCTGCGGGGGGGGGGGGGTTCATCCTCTTCATAAGGGTGGTTCCTTGCATATTCTGCCAAGAGCCCCTGGAGCCGGACTTTGGTTGGATTGGGAACAGGTATGATCTTTTTGAGTTCACAGAGAGACCTTAGCTTTTCCATCTGGAGATGAAGGAAAGGGGGCAGTAAAGTTCCACAACCATCTTCTCTGCATCCATTATTTTACTAAAGTTGGGGTCTCTTTTTAAAGGACAAAAAAAAACTGCTAAGTACTTTTACCCCTAACCACATTAAGTTTTAACATTTCTAATACACTAAAGGGACTAACCAAAGGCCCTAACAAGACTTTTAAAAATCTAGAAAACATTGTCAATTCAAAAATGAGTTGAGCCTGAAGGCAGTTTGGGATTTTAGTCATGTGATCAAGTTTTGACTCAGTAGTACAACAAATGCAAAGTCCTAGACCCCACCGCTGATCCGCCACTGTAGGCATCCCTTCAACTATTGCAGTCGCAGTCAGCGAGTCACTGTAGATTGAAGGGAGGCACCACCAACCCAGCAGTAGCGGGCATTGGGACAGTGATGGCCAGGGGATGTAGGAGTTCTGCTGACGTTGGGCTATCACAGAGAGCCCCGGTTGAGTAGTCAGGGCAGGAGAAGGTTGACAGGGCACTTGCAGGAGGGTAAAAGCTCTCGGGAACAGAGCTGCGAACAGCTTTGGTCGTTGGGCCCAGAGGCTCCCTCTACGTTTTGGAAGCCGTCCAGCTGCGGTGCTTGCTTTTGGCACGACAGAGTCACGGTGACACAAGTGTCGGTACTCTACCACTGCAGTCTTGGGGTTCTTGTGCAGTAGGAAGTCGCGTCTACACATGTGTCAGTCCTCAACTGCTTCTGTTGTTGTACTGGCAGATATCAGGGACTAGAGACTCTCGCCCAAAGGGAGGTTCTTGGCAATTTGGTGAAGGCTGAAGGATCTCTGGGGTTTCTTGGAGACCTTGCAGTGTTTCGGGAAGGAGAGCAGGTCCAGTTGTTGTACAGATTACAGGTGGCGGGGTTCTCTCTTTTTCTGTAGCGGTTCAATTCCTGGTCCGGCCGCGGTCTTCCTCCATCTTCTTGTTTGACCCATTCAATCTGAGGATCAAGATACAGGGGTGCCCCTAAATACTGAATTTAGAGACATTACAGGTACAGGCGGTTGGTAGCCAATGGGCTACTTGCCTATAGAGTGATTATACCCCTAAAAAAAAGTAAAAAAGTATTTTATTTGCATAAAATAATTAAAATCATTGCAATTTGTACAGACAAAAATTGCGATTTAAAAAAGGGAGAAAACGGGTGGCCATCTGAGGTGAGTCACCCCTTATACACAGTTCTAATGCTTCATGGCATGTCTTAATGTTAAAAGAAAGCCAAATCGGACGAAGCCAGAAGACTCGTAGGGCAATCAAGGGTCTACAAATGCAGAGGATGTGAATTCGATTTTCTTCCTCTCGATTGCAAGAACAGCATTGTGTAGAAATTCCTTTTTTATATCGTTATTCATACTTATAGGCCATTAGTGGGATTAGGCCAAACCGAAGCCGCATTAATTGGTGCTTGATGAATGGTGTGAATGGAATTGGGAGCATAAAGTTTAGAGGCCCAACTGCCATGAAAGAGCTTTAATACTAATTGGACATCGTTCTCGTAAGACAGGATTTTTGCCTGTTTACTCAGGAGTTTTGATGTCACCTCTATGGGTAGCAAAGCAGACCATATATCTTGGGCCTTATGACAAATATTTGTTCCAAGATGTATCCGGATTACTTAGTAATGACCATATAATGCTTTTTAAAGTATGGGGGCGAGTTAGTTTTGTCTTCAAACAATAAGCAATAAACCTTGCTCTCATGACCCAGTGTTGGGAGGACAAAGAAAATTTGATTCCGATTTGAGCATGAGAGGTCAAGGTTGGTAGTAGAAAGACTCTACGAAAGCATGCTGACTGAGCTCTATCTAGCCAGCAGGACATTTTGTCTTTGTCGGTTATAGCACCGAAATCTATTGTCGGCAGAAGTTTTGCGCCTATCAGTCTTATTAGTAGGGAGAGATCAGGAGAGTGAAGGGAGCTCTTTGTTCTTATGAAAGCTCCCTCCAAACTGCAGGCAATGTGCGCGGTCGGTCATCCCTTATGGTCTATCCAGACACCCAAACATTTGTATGCCGAGAGTGATTCCAGTGCCTTACCCTCGATAAACCAAGTGCTCTTTCTTGTTTTCAACAATGAAACTGTCATCACTTTTGTTTTGGCGATGTTACTCTACAGTATGTTGAAGTTACAATACTGCGAGAGGGAATTAAATAATCTTTGAAGGCCCACCTGAGTTTGATCGAGTAAGATGGTATTGTCAGCATGCTGCAAGGTTTGGATCTTTGTTAGTTCGATTCGCGGAGGGAAAGCTCGACATCCGGCTAGCCATTTAGGAAGGTCAGCTAGATATAGGTTGAAGAGTAGGGGGACATCCTTGTTTTAGGCCTCTGTTGGTGAAGATTTTGTTGGTTGATGTCCATCTCGAGGTGACTCTTATTTTCACCCAGGTATCCGGTGTAGCAAAATAAGAGCTTTCAGTAAGGGCTGAGGGATGCCCCATTTTGCCAATTTTCCCCACAATTTGGGGCGGATCACACTGTCGAAAGCCTTTTGAAAGTCAATAAAGCCCAGGTATAATGATTTGCCTTTCGTGGCTAGTGTGGATTCAATCATATGATAGACAGATTAAATTGTCCTCAATATGGCAGCCCTTTTGGAAGCCAGTTTGTGTAGAAGGAATTAAATTACAATTTTCGACCCAGGTTGTCAGTTCTGATAAGAGGGCACTCGCATACACCTTTCCGTCGACGTCAAGGAGAGCTATCATCCGATAGTTGTCAGGGCTGGAGCGAGAGCCTTTTTTATGGATGGGGAGAAGCAAAGATCCTCGCTAGGAAGCCGGGATGGGTCCACCCAGTATCGCTGTTTAGAAAAGAGGAGCCAACAGGTTGGGCCATTTCTGAGGGGAGGCTTTGTATACTTTGGTAGATATACCGTTTGTTACTGGGGCGCCCCCTGAGCGCATTTTCGTTATTATGAGTGCAACTTGATTTGAGGTTATCTTGGTAATTGGTGTCGTATCATCGTGGGAGCTGAAGCGGGTGCTGATGGAGAGGCTGTTACAGGTTATGCCATGTGGTTCTGTGTAAAGGGCTTGGATATAATCCTCCCAGTCGGCTAGAGAGATATTTGTTGCGCTTGGTGGTTTAGTGGTTTTAGCAGCCTTGTTTATCCAACTCCAGAACTTTCTTTGATCTTTTGTTTTTATGATCTCGTGGGCAGTAACCCAATGATGTTCTTCTTCCAGTCTCTTTAAAATGAACCTAGCCTTCCTGTATTCTTTTCAGGCATTTGTTATTTCGCCCTGAAGAGATTTATGTGCATTTTCGTTGTTGACCTTGTTACGCTGTAGCCTATTTAGTTTATGTTTGATGTTAATTATTAGATGTTTTTGCTCGCCGATGGAAGATGAAACCGGAAGGTTTTTACCTTGAGATTTTTTCAACTTTAAGGCTAGTTGGTCTCCAAACTCAGTCACGAAAATGTCCCAGGATGGAACTGTCGGACGACTTTTGCAGTCTGTTACCCATGTACTCAGTAGATCGTCCACCCTTGCTTCCATTGTTTCCCGGTCGTCCTCAGACCATCTTAGTTTTTTGGTGATCTCTAGATTGGATTCCTTTCCAATCAACACTATTTTCGGGCGATGGGAATGCGTAATATCAATTTTACACATGAGAGTTGCGTGATCGCTTTCCAATGAGGGGGTTACCGAAAACTGCTGTACTAATTGAAAGTGAGTTACAGAGATCCATATATAATCCAGGGTGGCCATTCGGAAGGAAGATGAGTGAGTATATGCTGCCGGTTGATCTGAGTCAATTCTTTCATTTAAAATACGAAGGCCTAGTTGGTTTAGATGCGTTGACAATTTTATCCCTTTTTCTTCCTTTCTTTGAAACTGAGATTTTATAGACCACATTTCGTCAATTAAGGGTATTTGAGAAGAGAGAGTGGGTGCTACCTCCATTAGATTGGTGTTAAAGTCACCCATTATCGGCCATATGTCATTTGGGTAATAAGCCTCAAAGTTGATTATATCAGGGAGCATTTTGCTCAGTGTCATCTCTCGTCTTACTTTGGACGGATGCAAGTAGACGCTGCCAAGAATGATTTTTCGATGTCTCCACTTTTCTTCTTTGTGGCAGTTAAACTCAATGCTGATAAAGATGTAGTCACCCTGGCCCATAGAGAGCAGTGCTACCTTTGCGATTAATTTGTTCTTTGCGGCGATCAGCACTCCTCCGGAGGCATGGCCACCTGCAGCTGAGGGGACAGCATGGGATTCAATAACAGTAAAATCTTCAAAAAGGTGTTTTCCAAGGCCCAGGTTTCTTGAAGGGCAATTATATCCTGAGTCTTCAGGAGGCTTTTAGCTAGCTGTCCGTTTTTCTCTTTCGTTAGACCTCGAATATTCCAAGAGCTGATATTAAGGTGTTGCCTTTTATCATAGGTGGTACTTTCATCGGGCCTTATTTGCTGTGTATTACCTTAAGGCCTGAGAGAGCCAAGACCAATCTTGTGATTTATGTTGGGCCACCTACTTTTGACGCTATTATTTGAAGCGGATTCTCAATCCAGGGTACTGATTTTATTCCTGGTCTTGGGGCACATGATGTCAAAGAAGGCTGTTGGATTTGCTTGCCCTGGTTTAACAACAGTTTGTTATTGTCGGCCGTTAGTAAGCTCCGTATGTTATCTTTTAGGAAGTCTGGGTATTTAATGCTAGTAGGAAAGCTGACCTGGACGCCCCAGTTACTCAGTTGAGCTTTGTAGTTTATTAGGATTGTGGCCTGGTCTTTGTTGGAAAAGGTTACCACCGTCGATTCATTTTTCAGGCCCTGTTCTGGTTCCAGGAAGGCCACAGTTTCAATATCCGTTGATTTTATATTTTCTAAACCGGGGAGATGTAAGCAAAGTTTTAAGATGTTTCCTCTATTTAAAATGTCCCATTTTCCTTGGGATACATATTCTGGGTACAGCAATATTTTATTGTACTCTTGAGAGAAATGATACAGTTCTCCAGAATTTGGATCTGGGTTATTCGAGTTTTGTTGTTTAGTGGTAGGTACTAATTTCTCCGTGTGTTGGTTCTCGGTGATTACAAGCTCTGAGTCGTTTCTTACGTGGTCTTAATTGTACTAAGCTTTTTCCCTTGATCGCTTGTCACTTGGAGAATTTAGGGGCTCACTTGGGGCTCACGGTGGTTGTAGTTGCGGGAGCGAGCGGAGCTCAGGGGGACGACTGCAGGCAAACCAGACGTAGTCTGACTGCCTCCTAGTCGATCCCCCGGGCTCTTACTCTGCGGTAGCCTCTAACAGCAGCCGCACTCGCAGCTTGGCTCGGCCCCCGGCTCCCTTTCCCTTTCCCTCACGTCGGAGGTTTCGCAGCTCACTTCAGCTGATCGCCGCCAGCTCCTTTCACCGCTCCACAGCTCTCTGGGGGTCGCTGGAGCCGTAGGTTACAGATGAGGCAGTGGTCGAGGGCTCAGTAGCAGTTAATAGATCATCCGGCTGAGCACCAGTGAGCACCAATAAGGCGCACCAAAGAAGAGCCAGGGACGGAGCACTTGGCCTAGCTCGGTCGACCTGCAGCCGGGCGGTGCTTGAGTCAACAGAGATCTACGGGAGCAGAGAGCCGTGAGGCCGTGAGCACCTCCTCGTCCTGGACTCAGCGTTTTCGGCGTCCTCGAGCAAACAAAAATCCGTGGAGAGCCGGGAGCCGAGAGCCGTGAGGCTGTGAGCAGCTCCTCGGCCTCGGCGTCCTCGGCAGCCGGAGGTCAAAGCAAAAACGTGGCAACTGGAATCGCTGGATCAGCACGCAGAATGCAAAATGTTGTTACCCCGGATTATACCCCTAGAATGTCGCCTCTCTTTGGGGAGGGGGTGTTCCCCTAACCTGCTTGGGTTGACTCCTTCTATTCAAGATGGAGGGTTTTCTAAGGAGTGGGTCACCTCGGTCCAGGGCACCGTAGGGGTGATCCTAGCAGAGAGTTGACACACCTCTCCAAATACTAATTTTCCTGCTGACCTTGCCTCCTCTTGGTCAAGGGGGCGGGCCTCACCACTTGCTGTGGAAACCTCGGCTAGCTTATCAAATGGCAGGAAGCTTTTGAGGCTCACCGCCCTAAATACAGTTCCTGCTTGTGGGTAGGTGTGAAGCACCTCCACCCCAAGCAGCCTTTGTCTCTGACCCACAAGATCTACCACCTTTAGGGGGTCAGAAACATGTCTGATTGTGGCAGGCTGGTGCAGACCAGTCAGCTGGATGAGAGGTGAGGAATCTCTAAGATGCACTCTGAGTGTATTTTTTTTAATAAATCCAGCACTGGCATCAGTGAGGGTTTATTATGCTGAGGAGTTGATACCAAGCTCCCTAGCATTCAATAAAGCCATTATGAAGCTGTGGCGTTTGTAATGACAACGTCCCAGCCCATGTTGTTTATGTGACTCCACGGGATTTCCAATGTATGCGAATGACACTGACACTGTAGGGGTACATTGCTCATGCAGCTGTGCCCTCACCTGTGGTATAGTGCACCCTGCCTTTGGGCTGTGAGGCCTCCTAGAGGGGTGACATACCTATGCCACAGGCAGTGGTTGGTGGGTATGGCACACAGGGTTGTGTGCCATGTCGACTGTTAAGTTTTGTCTGCACCAAAACACACAGCCTGCAATGGCATTTTGTATGTGTTTGGAGCGGGGTCTCACAGAGTGGCACAATACACGCTGCGGCCCTTAGAGATCCTTTCTAGCCACAGGGCCCTTAGTACCTTTGGTACCTTTTACAAGGGACTTACACGTGAGCAAGAGGTGTGCCAATTGTGGAAACAAAGGTGCAGTTTTGGAAAAGAATACAGCACCGGGAACCTGATTGGTAGGGACCCAGTGCACACTTATTCAAGTGCAACAGATATCAGGTAAAAAGTAGGGGGGGTAACCATGCAAAAAGGAGTACTTTCCTACAGTAGCACTTCATCTTCCCCATCAGATTTTGACCCAGAGAAAGAGAGAAAAAAACACAAAAGGAGGAAGATGAGACAGACAGACAAAAGGAGAAAGGGGGTGCACCGGATACATGCTTCTGAAAAAACTATGGCTCAACACTTATTCTTTTCCAAATGAATCACTGAATGTGGCCATAATTTCCACCTCATGGTGAATGCTCCACCACGGATCAGCTGTATAGGTCACATAGATATGGAAATATTTCCAACCTCAAAGTACACATCAGGCAATGCAATTGAAAAGTACTTTTAGGCAGAGAATGTTTACAAAATCCAGGAACACAGTGAAGAAAATGACTGAGAAAAGAGAATTCAGTGGCCCAATGGGACCATTGTTCCCCATCACATGCAATAAAGCTTCCACATCCACTGTGGAGGAGGACCCCTTTTTGCATCTTCAAGTTAATCGAACAAGTGTAAACATCAAAACTGAAAAGAAACAGAGGAAGCTGCCCGGCTCGCCTGCCTTTGTTAAATCTAGGACCACGGTCTGTCCCAAGGGTTGGCCATGACTATCCTGTGAAGGTGCTTTTTCTGGCTGATTCATGTCACTTCTAAGAGCAGTGACATTTTGGAATAGTGCTTATTGCAGCTGGTGTAGATCGTGACTGTCTGCTTCTCTTAATATCGGGGCTGCTGAGAAATTTGCTCAGAAATATTGAATGCCTTTTTGTCAAGAATCTTATTGTTGACTGGCTGCAGGATTGAAACACTGCCCATGAAACTGTTCCATTGTGTGAGAAAGGTGAAGGAAGACACCGGTGCATCATTGAGACCTACCACAGAACATTCAAAAGCAAGCTGACCAACATATATATATTCTACTAACCCAGTGCAACACAAATCCAGTGTTTAACCAGACTAAGTGGCTCTCTAATTCTGCCCCTTTCTAAGAAGCAGTCAGGAAAACAACTATGGATCTGTCAGGGGCGGTTCCTCCATTAGGGCGGAGGGGCGTCGCCCCACTGCTTTCTTTTTAAATACCATTTTATGTTTCTGCTTCTCGCACTGGACCAAGCCCGGGAGGGATCCGAAGATCGCTCCACCATTCCATGCCTCCAATTGGTCTATTCACCACTGTAATTCCATCCTGGCCTTGCCTTTCAGGGTTATGAGTTCCGAGTAGGCGAGGCACTTGTGGAGGTAAACAATGTAATTCCCTGTAAAGAAGTGGGCCCGCAAGATGGCTGGATCGATTAAGACAATAAACCAACTATCCTGGCCAATTGCATGAGGGAGATCCTTTCCTATCTCAGGACCCTGGCCAATTCCTTCTTGATCTTGTGGATCTTCAATACAGGAAGGCTCTGTGTGGCTGAGGCAGAGTCTATGAGAAACCCACAGAAATTCATGGTTTTACGCCAGAGTCAATCCTGATTTCAGAGGATTGAGGATGAATCCCAGATCCAGAAGGAATGCAATAGTCATGTTCAAGTGTGACACCAGATGGGAGAGTGAGCGATCCATCAGGAGGAGATCTTTCAGGTATATAATCAGCCTGATGCCTTTCGTCCTTAGTTCCTCCTCCACTGGCCTGAGGAGCTTTGTGAAGCACCCAGGTGCGAAGGACAAGCCAAAAAGAAGATACTGTAAATTGAACATGTAGTCCATCAATCCAAATTGTTGAAAATGCCGATGAGGGGGAAAAATGGTGACAGTGAGGTACGCGTCCTTGAGATCTATATGCACCAGCCAGTCACTCTACAGTAAGAGAACTCTCAGGAGGTGAATGCCATCAATCTTGACGAAATTCATCTCTCCCTGTACTCCACGTAGAACACTAAACCGTGTTCTCTGCGGCTCACTTGAAGCGACCACAACCCCGCCTCCCCTGGCGTGGTTAACCACGTGGACAGCGTCTCCAGTGTATCCGGCAATTCTGAAACACTAGTGCACTCGATACATATTAGCACAGATGGGTTTTACGAATCTTTTACCGGCCGCCATCAAATCGATAGCGAGTTCATGGTATACGGACCCTTATCCTGTCTTAACTGACAATGTGGTATGTTTATTCCTGCAGTCAGGTAAGAATAAGGAGAGAAGTGATCTATATAGTAGGCTAAGCAGGCAGGTGGGGGGCTTATGCACGGAACCAAAATGATTCTGTTGATTCGGTGTCAGAGCTTATTTTAAAGGAACAATAATTCCTAAAAAAAATCATGTAAACGGTGAATGGAGAGGACAAGGACAAATGAGGGGTCAAGGTTTAGATTAAACAGTCCAGTATCCTTACTTTTTGCATTCAAATGGACCCCCTATACTCAGATATTCCTCCCAGAGAGAACCATAAGCCATGCAGTTATCTCAAGCATTTTATGGCATTTCATGGGTTATTGAGACTATTCCAGGGGATATCATCAGTTAATCCCCTGGAAAAGCTCCGTACCCTGTAAATCCATTTCTGTTCTCTGATAAGCAGGGCTCTTTCTGGATTACCCCCATTCATATTGATGTTAGGCTTTTCAATAACTGTCCAGGAAAAATCGTCGGCCGAGTGATCGTTCTCCTTGAAATGGTTAGTCAATCGGCTCACATTCTGTTGACATCTAAATGTGGATCCATTCCATAATTCTCGTTTTTACCTTTCTGGTGGTCATGCCCAAATACATTAAATCACATGGGCATTTTAACCTGTAGATTACAAAGGAAGAATTACAATTAGTATGTTTCCTTTGCTCCCAAGTATGAGTTAATCCAACATCTATCGTCTTAGTATCGACTGTCAAGTGGCATACATTCCACATTCCACATCTTGTGTGACCAGAAAAAGGGGGGAGGAACCCCATCGGATCTGCTTCCCCAATGCCCACCAGTCTCCTGTTAATAACTCTTGGTCTTGTATGTACCAGGAATCTTTGATGCTCTGGCTCTTTTTAAATGAAAAAAGGGGTTTATCCAACGACAAACCATTTGAATTTAAGATTTGCCAATTACGTAAGAAGATCTTTCGGATGCTACTCGAGGCTGTGTTAAAAGTTGTGACACAAACTGTTCTCTCCAAGGATGATTTTACGTTGGAGTGCATCTCGATGGCAATTCATTGCACTTTTCTTTGCCCTTTACACCACCTGTGTGGGGTAATGTCTTGTAGGAGTTTTTTTTGTAGGGACTCTGCTTCTTCCCGGAAATCAGTTGTATTGGAACAATTGCGCCAAAGGCGCAAGAATTGTCCCACAGGGAGATTCTCCCTGAGGGATTTAGGGTGGAAACTTTTAAATGATAGCAAACTCTTCCTATCTGTAGGTTAGTGGAACATTTTAGTACTTAAGCCTCCTCCCTCTGGAAATATAGTCATATCAAGGAATGATAAGCACTCTTTAGTGATGGTGGTGGTAAAAAGAAGAAGGGGATTAATGCTGTTGAGCATTTATCAAGAAATTATCCAGTGACTCTCTCTCCCTCTTCCATATCTGAAGGACATCGTCTATAAATCGCCTCCAGACCTTGATGTGATGAGACCAGGGACCTCGATGGGTGTAGATGTATTGGTCGTCAAATGAGGACATGTACAGCCCAGCCAAACTTGGAGCGAAAACACTACTCATGGAGGTACCATGGGTCTGGAGGTAAAAGGTCCCCTGAAACTCAAACAAGTTTTTTGTTAAGGCAATTTCAGCCAGATGTAAAATAAATGGTCTGGGTGTGGAGTATTCCCAATCCATTGCATATAAGATGTCTTCAACCACTCTCAGTGTCTCCATTTGTGGTATATTCGTATACAAGGATTCCACGGCCAGACCTACCAGGAAATCCTCAATGGGATTAAAGTCCAAGTCCTTAGGTAATAAAAGGACCTCTGTTGTGTCCTTCAGATATGCTGGTATAGATTGGACTATCGGTTTGGAAAAAAAGTCACAGAATTGTGACAAGGGCTCCAGTAATGATCCCATACCCGAAACAATGGGCCTCCCTGGTGGGGGCCTAGTTGGTTTAATGACTTTTGGGAGAGTATAAAAATATGGAGTTATTGGTTGGGGTTGACAAAGAAAACGTCCCTCCTTTTCTGAGATCCATTCATTCTGAACTCCTTTACGCACAATATTTTGAAATAGCGTGTAAATCTGACCTGCTTTCGTAAATAGAAATCGGGTCTCAAATGAGATTACTTTGGGTGAGTGATGTACATGAGAAGGGAAATTACCCCTTCAAAATTTTGTTTCCCCTCTTGTACAATTGAAAAGAAGGCTTCCTAAGACACCTCGATGAATAGGGGGTCTTTAATGAGTTCCTTTGCTTCCTTTACAGAGAGTGCTGATAGGAAGCTGTTCTTCCCCGCCATTTTGAGTTAAATAAACTCGGTAAGTCTTTGGGACAATTAGCGTGGGATAAATGTGTTGTCTCCGAGTTCGTTTGCACTACTCAAGTGGTGTACTGATAGATGAAAAAGGTACCTGGAAAAAAGCCAAATGCATCATCACAGCAACTTACGGGGTGGGGTTGTGGGGCTACGTTCAAGCTGACTCCCTCCAAAAAGTGGAGAACAACTTCCTGAGGTACCTTTTGGCAGTTCCCCAGGGAACACCTACGATCAGCTGCCATTTTGAGCTGGGCCCGCCATACATTACTGATCTTACTAAGGCAGAACCCATACTCCTATGGCACCACATATGGACCTCGGATAAGTTGTTCCTCACCCAAACTATCGTTAGGGATTGTCTCTCGTTAGAGAATGTCTCTAAAATTGGATGGCTCCATTACGTCAAAAGGTTTCTGTACGACATGGGCCTAGAGCAGCTGTATCTAAACCCCTTAGAATCGAGCCATATCACCAGGAAAGCGCTGAAAATTAAATGCCTATCCCATCTAGCGGAGCTTTGCTTGTCTGCTGAAATTCACAAACCTTCAACTCAGCACGCTTTGATGATTCAAACATCAATGAGGGTTCAGCCTTACTTAACCTGGCCCATAAGCAGCTATGATAGACTCTTGCTGACTCGCTTCTGGCTAAATATCATTTTCAGGTTGACCACATTTCCCGAAGTAAACGATTGGTCCTGGTTGCTTCCCCAGTGTCCCTGCGATGGTACCTCCCCCCAATCCACGCTACATATGACCCTTTTTTGTAAATTTTATTTAGAACTTAGAAAGCTCTATCTTGTATCCATTTTAAAAAGTCTAGGCCTACGTCAAAGTCGCCCCGCCCTTTTGGTTCTTCAACATTTAGACTCCGAACTCTTTGTCTTATTCATTGTTAAGTTTCTTAAATTCTGTATTAGACATAGGAAGAACCTTTAATTATTCTTTGGAGGGCTCCTCCCATATTTTTAAATTTTCTGCTACATATTTTTTATCATACCTAAATTGGTATTTTATAATGTTTATGTATGTCTTTTCTCATTCTCTGATGAAAGTGTCAACTTGTTTTAAATATGTACTTTTATGGTTTTATGTATACTGAGACCGACTAAAGTTGTACTACTCAAGTGGCCACTGACCAAATAAAGGTCAACAACAACTGTGTTAGCAACATAGAAACACACGATTACTCAGGTACATGACCCACCTAAAGCTCCAGCACACCCAGAGAGGGGAACTGCCCAGAAGCAGGGAATCAAACATACGGATAATGCTCAACACCAAACTCTTATCCAAAGGGGGCAAGAAGGCCATCACACAAGTCCAGGCCCAATTAGCTTAGCTCAAAATGACTACGATTCACATGATAGACCAGAAAGCCCACCACCACATATAAACCTACCCCCGGAAGCTTGCCCCTATGTTATTGTATTCGCAGGGGTACAGGAACTCAGGGCTGTAGAAAAAGAATCACACCCAGAACTTAAATCTAAAATAATAAAATGGTTGAACATCCATAGACCCTTGAAAACCGGGAAAAGTGGGGAGGTTCTACATGTAAGAAGAGTGAACTGGCTAGGAGGCAGAAAGAAAGATATAGTAGGAGACTGTACAATGGCAAATTTTAGAGACGTCAACCTGGTGGAATACATATTCGGAAGTACAAACAGAAACCACACCAGTACTATTTGCACCCTTCCTCTGGGATATTTTTACCCAAGGAGATGGAGCACTTACAATCTGACCTACCCAATGTGGAGCACAGGAAGGGCTCCATACAGACAAAGGGACAGAATGTCTAACCACCCAGGTCAGCTCTTGCATCCCGAGAATACCCACAATGGAGAAATAGATTCGCCCCCTTACAGTCGCTCGATGCAAACAACTGACTACCCCCTGTAGAGAATGGGCAAGAAAACATACCCACAGGGGTTGGACTAGTAGGCATTATGAAGGGGGCGGGGGAAAGCTTGGAAGACCTGTGGATTGAAGAACCCCCAAAACAGAGGGGCGGAGCTGCTAGCAAGGTAAAGACTGATAAGAGAACTGAGTGTAGACCTAATGACCAGGCCCTAGAGGGAGGAAAAGCATCAAGGGCAGGGTTAGCTTTATTGTCCTGGAATATAGCGGGCTTGGGGGGGAAATTTGATAATAAGGACTGGAGGGAGTACATCACTGGCTTCCATATTATAGCATTACAGGAGACCTGGGCACGAGACCTCTCTCCCTATCAGTTGGATGGCTATAAATGCTTCTTTGCACCAGCGCAGGAAGGTAGATCAGGCAGGGCGAAGGGAGGGTTAGCCTTATACGTTGATTTAGATCTAAAAGGCACATGGACGCAATCCCCCTGGGTATCAGACACTTTATAAGCAGTGGCATTCCAGGGACAGGGCCAGAGGTTCTTAATACTAAATTTCTATAACTCAGGGCCGATTGATGGGCACTACCCAGTGATACAAGAGCTAGGAAGCAGATTATGTGAAGAAATTGAACGAAGGCAGGGTGGTCCAGAACCAATTATTTTGATCATGGGCGACTTTAATTGCCACCTATGTCAAAAACTTCTCCCCGTGAGCCCTGATTGGTCCTCTTGCCCTGTAGAAAGCGGACCACACTTTGAACACAATAAAGAGGGAATACTGCTCATGAAGCTACTTGACAGGTTCGCTCTTACCCACACTATGGACCTGCTGGCTCTGAGAGCAGGAGACACTCTCACACCAACATTCAAGGGAAGAGGCTGCTCATCCATTATAGATTTTATCATAATATCTACTTTTGCAAAAGAGCAGGTCAAAGAGGTAAGAATGGACTGGAGCCCCTTTAGTGACCATAATCCCCTAACTCTCGAAATTCCATATAATGGTGTTACAGCAAGGAATGCCTTTACAGACATTGAAATCCATCCAACGGATCAGGGGAGGCGCCTAAGATGGGCAAAGATCAACGCTCAAGAATGTTATAGCACTTTAATGGTAAGAGGGAAAGAACAATTAGAGGCATGTCTAGAACTCACAACAGAGGGCAGAGATGTGGTCCTGGCATTTGAGACCTTAACTAAGGTGGTTGATGGATTATTAAAAACCAAACGCCCTGTAAAGGACTCAGCATTTCCACGTTGGTTTGACCCTAACTGCTCGCGGGCTTTGAGGGAGCTAAAACTATGCCTGAAGACGCTCCCGAGAGACAAGAACAAAGTTGCCATGTGTAGGCGAAATTATAAAATGCAGGTCAAACAGAGAAAGATCACGCTCCAAAAGGAAGTTTGGGCAGACCTGAGGGAAGCAGGTGAAAACAGGGACTACACCCAATTTTGGAGAATCATCAATAGTCCCTGTTTTCAAGATTACAGTTCCCCTGTTATCAGTACTAATATACTCCCCGAACAATGGGTCACCCACTTTGAGAGTCTATATAACCACAAGGGTGAGATAATCAGGGTTGAATCGTGGGAGGGGCCGAGACCCAAGGAATTAGAATTCTCTCTACAAGAAATCACTAAGGCAATCCAAGGTCTGACCCAAAATAAAGCACCAGGCTCGGATGGCACCCCCCAAATCTCTATCCAAATAATATTGAATTATGGGCGCCTATCATGACCAGAGTATTAAATGCAACGATAAAATCGGGGCTCCCGCGATCTTGGGCCACAGCATTGATTGTCCCTATGTACAAGAAAGGTAGTAGGGACAAACCGCAATGCTACAGACCAATTTCGCTGATAGACGTGTCAGCTAAACTATTAGGTAGGGCAGTTTTAAATCGCCTTACTGAGTGGACAGAAGAGCACCACACCCTAGTAGACACCCAATACGGATTTAGAACGGGCAAATCAACTAGTGATCAATGTCTCAACCTCTATCTCCTAGTGGCCAAATACACAAAAGCCAGTAACGGAACGGTGTATATGGGGTTTATGACCCTGGCGGCGGCCTTTGATAACGTAAATAGAAATAAACTCTGGGCCCTGATGTTCAAACTGGGAATTGACCCTGAACTCATAAACATCCTAAAAGAACTGCACTGGAACACCACTGCCAAAGTTCGCTATAGTGTGCAGGGGTGTATCCTGGCCCCTTTTCTTTTCTCTCTCTACATAAATGACCTAGAAAGCACATTAACGGCTATGGAGACTGACTGCCCCAAAGCAGGATTGCGCTGTATACCAGTACTGCTATACGCGGATGACGCGGTCCTGCTTGCACGAACAGCACTGAGCCTGCAACATCTGGTTAATGGATTCGTAAAGTTCATGGAGAATCTAGACCTCTCAGTGAACCTGACCAAATCCTTTGTTATGACGGCAGGGAAAAAAACCCCCAAGAAATATGCATTCAAAATAGGAACTCATGTCCTAGAAACTGTTAATACATTCTCATATTTGGGACTTTTGTTTGATGGAGAGATTAGGTTTGCTCCTTGCTGGAGGAAAGGTGTAGGAAATTGGTCTCAGCAAATGGTGCTATTTTAAACTTTGCACGCAGGCTGGGCCGCTGGTCACTAGAGCAAATAATGACGTTGTATAGAGCTGTTAGCCACGTATGGGGCAGAGGTCTGGGGCTTCAGGGATGTACACGTACATGTAGAGGAAGACAAGTTCCTACGCAAGATGCTGAAGACACCACAGAGCATCCCAGCAAGATGCTGAAGACACCACAGAGCATCCCAGCAGCAGCAATTGCACACACAGAGCTTGGTATCCCATATATCACCGACCAGATAAAAGTGAGACCCATCCTGACCTGGTTGCGTATCTGTGTAAACCCAGATGCAGAGCTCAGTAGGCAAATAGCTAAAGACTGCCTCCAGAGAGACAAGTGCCTACAAATCCCCTGGCTAAAATATGTTAAAGAATCTTTAGGGAGTATAGACCATGAACTATTATTCACTGATCCGTCTTTAATTGACACTTCTTGTAAACATCGGATCCAGAAACTGCTATTAGGCAAATATGATCTGGGCAGGAAACAGCTTGATTCTACAAAACCATCCGTAGCTGCACACTCTTTAGTAAGCAACGGAGAGGGGATGGAACCATATATATTTTTAATGCACAATCAGCAAGATAGATTTCTAATGTGTCGTTTTAGGCTCAATTTGTTGCCTAATATTTTAGCTTACCCGTCTGGTTTTACTTTAACAATTGAGCAGAAGGGAGCCGGCTGCGACAATAGGTCTCCGCAGGACACCCTCCATTTTGTACTATTATGTTCTTTTTATCGATCCCCCTTGCCGCAGATTTCTTGTAGACATATTAAAAGAGTCAAAACGTTGTCATGCTAAAACTGCTCTATTATTTCTTCAAAGAGCTACTGACATGCGTACCTTATGCTCTATCATGAGTTTTTAAAAAATTGTTGTCAAACTAAGAAACACCAGAGGCTGACTTAGGATGTGATAGAGCGCGCAGTTCACCCGGTCACTATTTTACCAATTTCCACGCACTGGGCCCTGGCGTGCATAAGATGACTGTGTTTTGCGTGAACCGGGTGATTCTTACACGCTACTATGAGTAATTCAGGGGGTGACCCTCTCACCACTTACTATTCATGTACCTGACTTACCACAGGTACATTACTCCTGAGGGATCAGGAGCTAGCAGTGGACAGGTAACAAGTTTCCTATCAGAGTAGAAATACCTTACACATTCAGTACATTTAATGACACTTGGTGATATGTAATGACCACAGACACCTGATGGAGTTTTTAAGAATTTATATGAAGTTAGTTTAGAATGAAGATGCCATGAGTAACAGGCAAATGCAAATTAGAACATCAATGATCAAGATCAAAACCAAAATGTAGCTATGGATTAAGGCAAGCACCATAGAGTACTAAGGAATACTACAGGGTATGCACATTTGGGAACATACTAATCAGTACGAACTTTAAACTAAGGCCGAGTGAATGAATAGGGCTAATAAGGGCACTTAATATTCGTGTTCTAATTACTAACTCTAAGCTATCTTCACTAAATTCACAGCAACCATACTAAAGGGAAGGGATAATGGAACAAGCTAAAATATGCAATCAGTTTAATAATCTCCTATAGGTAGGGGGAAGAGTGGAACATTACTAATAAACAATTTCATAACAGTCACTTTCGAAAAGGTGATAAGAAAATATCACAGGCAAGAGTGCTTTATTAAGAAAAGGAAAAGTAAGAGTATAGTTAAGACAGACACCCACACATATATTTACCTAGGACAGAATGAGGACTAACCCTGGCCACGGGTCAGTTTGGGAATAGGCGGGGACAAGGACCCTCAAGGATTCGGAATGCCAGTAGGCGAGCAGGTACAGCTCAGGACAGTCAGGACAGGATACCCCTCAGGTTTTGGGTCAGGACTGGGCTCACCAAAGGGCACGACCAACACCTGCAGCTTCGGATGCAACGCCTGCGTTACTCCCCCTCTGCACGGAATCCGCCAGTAACCCCGATTGGGTTTTCGAATCTCCCAGCAAAGTGCTTCGCCAGCACTTAAGACTATTTCCACCCCTTGGAGCTTGTGGAAAATACGGGCAGAGTGCTCCGCATCGCTCTGTATCAATCACCTATAGAGTTCGTAGGGTCAGTGACAGGTCAGCTACTCGGACAAGTCGGACAATTTTCTCTAACTAAACTAGGCTAGTTATACTCTATTTGGACCCCCAGACCACCCACAAATGTTGCAAGTGACAAGGTCCCATCTTTCGATTGGTCAAGAGAGGTGGTTAGGTCATTGTCACCTCCTAAATTTTACGTTCCCATGTTTCAATATTCAAATGACAGTACCCACCCCTTACATTCCTGTTCCCAGGCATACGTGTAGAAGAGTACAATAGCGCATACAGTAGGAAGAAACAAATGTAGCAGTTAAGGTGAAATTCAGCTTCTCCTCTCTGGGTTATGGGGCAGGTTCCCAGGAGCATCTCAGCTTCGGTAGCCAGCTGGCTGATTTCCATGGATGCAAGGCCCGGTCCTCAGGTCAGGTGACCAGGTCCACATGGGCTTCTAAAATGGCGCAGCTCCCCAACTCCCAGGCCCCCAGATACGCGGTACATGAAAAGTAAGAGAAAACAAATTAGAAACACATAAAAAATGAATACACTGTATACCATGAAAAGCTTCACTGCACCCCTTACTTTGTAATATCTATAGCATTGAGGGTTAATGCGGGAAAGACAGATATGCAGAAGCAGCATGAGCTAGCAGAGAGCATGGTTAAAGACAAGCGGCCATATTTAGCAACAATCCGCATGAGCGAAAACATCCCTCCAAATTGCGAGTGCGTCACATCACGTGGGTATGACCGACGCATGCACAGACTGGATTTCTGCGAAGCGGCCATTCAGTAGTGCAAGCATCGTTATAATTAATAAACATAGATGCGAGCTTCTCTCGGGCACCCGCGTGTATTGGAAAAAGTGAAAATTAAGACGGACAGGATTGGTTAATGCTTATTAAAGGTTAGACGAGGTTCATGACTGAGAGCAAGTCGCTTTACGTGCGAATCCTTGCTCCATCAATCCCCTCTTTGATGATATTTACTATCATCACTATAAATGGAAACAGATGCCAACTTCATTCTTGCATATCATTCATCTCAATTTCCACAAACTTATTGTTGAGCTTTCTTCCTGCATCCTTATTAGGATGAGAGCTTTTAACCCTCTTGTAAATTTCGTTTTTCAATTCTTCTAATTCTAGCTCATCAACATTTCTCTTCACTCCTCTTTTGTTCACTGTATATTTCTTTCTGCATTTTTGACATTTGCAGCAGATAAATATAATCAGTACAACCACACCTATTCCAGCTATTGGCATCAGTATTTTCCATAAAAGACTTTTACCCAAGTTAGAAAACCAACTACCTACAGAGGAAAGACCATCAGTCAGTCTCGTCCAGGCACTATCAGCCTCCAATGGTTTGAGTTCTTTTTCCAAATTAGTTATGTTTCTCACATTTTTCTTAATTTCGACACTTTTGTCAGGTATGTAGGTGCAACAATGTTGCGCCTTCAGCATCTTGCAGACCCCGCCCTCTTTTGCCAATAAGGTGTCAAGAGCAAGGCGATTCTGTAAAACCATTGATCTGATCGCAACCATTTCAGTATTGACCAGCAGGAATCCAGCAGCAGTGTCAGTTGATAACCGATCCACTACTGTAGACAATTTGCAGATACGGTGAGTATTCAGAACTACCCCCATTCCAGGTATCAGTGCACTAAAAATATCACCTATTATTTCTCCTACACTTTCACGTTTACTACGCGCTAAGCCATTAGTATCTTCATTGTTTCCAGCAGCATTGTTCACATGGTATATCTTCGGGAAAACAATGCCAAAATAGCAGCTTCCATACCAGTGATCCGGCAATTTGAAATAAGCCTTGTCTCCACATATATAATAAATTCCGGGAAACACAGGTTCTGACCCATTTTTGAAACCCCAACCTCCAATTACCTGGTAATTATGTTCACACTCGCTGGAACCGATGAATACATTGTTATAATAACTAGTCTTTTCTCTATGGAGACAGAGTTTCCCTTTCCGTTCAAAATCCAGCAACAATGCAGGACTAGCTTCGCCTTCTGAGGTGCTTTCCATATTCTCTGCCCATCTAGGGATTCTATCTTTTTCATCATTGGCCTTTTTCTGAAATTTCTCCCTCCTTCTTTCTGCCATCTTCAGGAACATCTTTTCCTGCTCTTGTAAGGAACAGGTCAGATTATTTTCTCTAGCTTCATTTAAGTCTATGTCACCTATGGTCAGGAAATATTCTCCCATATAACGGGTTACCTCGCTTCTAATATGTACAATGTTCAGGTTTCCTCGAACAGGAAGTTCTGAAAAGATTACGTCAGTGTTTGAGTAGTAATGCTGTAAGGTGCTTCTATAGAATAAGCTTGCTAATATACTACAGGAAATTCCGTAGGTCAGGGGTAAATGGTGATATGTCACGCTCTCAGCTACAGAAGTAGGTAGCTTCATACATACGTAACAATCTTCTATTTCCATAGCTTCTACATAGTGCACTAAAAGATTAGCGAAGACATTTAACTGAGTTCTGTTTTTCATTTTGTGAAAATGTAGTCCACCCTCATCTGATGCATCTAAGTCGGTTCGTTTTTGTTTTAGTACAGCAGAGTTGTCACGTCTTTCTACACTTTGTGGTGTTTCTTCAGTCTGTACAGTTTCTGTGTCTAGAGTTTCTGGGTTAGTGGGGTACAAGTTAGGGTCTTTACTTATCATAAAAGGTATAAAAACTGTTAGTCCTATCCATATTATTATCAGTACGGCTATACTACAAAAACATACTTTACAGCAGGTTTTACAACAGCTAAATTTGGATCTTCCATTTACACTTGAATCAGACATTGTGGCTTACAGGTGGTTTTCCAACCCCTCTTTGTTTCTTTTCACCGAAGGTTCTCTTAGGTTTTCCTCAAGGAGGGTCTTCGTCAGAACTCCGATCAGTAATTGACTCTTCGTCACTTTTGCCACTGTTGTTGGGTTCGTCAATTTCTTCCAACACCAAGTAAGTCCATTCAGGGCTCCGATACAGTTTGTTTTGTTTCTTTACTCGTGAGCTTCGTCGGTTGGACTGGACTCGGGCTTCTTTTCTTTCACTGGCAGCCCTTTTTCGGTCTGCTAGTTTTTCTTCAACTGTCTTGATTCTTAGTCTCAGTCTTTTTATGTATCGGGGTTCACCCTTTTTCTTGTGTCTTTTAGTGGTCGAGGAAACTTGACCTTCCTCGTGAACTCTCTTGTTTTCACTTCGTTGTGGTACTCTTGTTTCGACAGTGTCTATTTCCCTTCCTGTCTGACTAGTTCCAGGTCTTTCATGAGTTTCTTCTTCCTGGTCTCTAAGCTGGCCTTGTTCAGGTCTACTTTGTATTTGATCTTTATTTTCAGGTGATCTGGACTCTGCCTCCTGAACACGTTCGTCTATTTCTATCTGTTCCTGTTCATGCACTTCGATCCCTTGATTTTCTTCCGCATGAACTTCAGCTTTTACCACTATCTGTCCCTTTCCAGTTTCTGAAGTTTCAGGAGGAGTGTCGATAACTTGGTCTGTCCCTACTTGGCCTATTTCCTGATCAGGTTTGTTGTGAGTTTCGATGACCTGACCTTCGTCCTCTAATTCTGTCTCACCTTCACTATCCCACTCACTATCTAGGTAAGAATATTTTCGGGTTCTTATTGGATCAAGAACTTGGTCGTCGGCAGAGAACCACTCAACGTCCTGACTTGAGCTCGGTAGTTCGATTTCAGCGAGATCTGGACCCTCTTCTGGAGTCTCCTCAGCTGCGCTACCTTCAGTTTCAGTCGCGTTTTCTCCTGTCACTGGCTTCGTATGGCTGGCATGGATCCACTTCGGTACGCCCGCACACTTCACAGCAGTTGTGGTTACAAGGATCACTTGCCTCGGCTTTCCCCACTTTGGTTTAAGGGAACTCTTCCGGGTGTGTTTCTTTAACAACACCCAATCACCAGGTCTCAAGTTATGTGCTGGAGATGTAGGCCATTCGACAGCAGTCTCTCCAATCTGGTGAGAGATAGAACGCACTTGGTCACCCAGCTGCCTGCAGTATTCTAGCACTAAATCATCAGAAATACTTAGCAGTTTGTGTCCAGGTACCCATGCCTGTCGCATTACTCTTCCCATTAGTACTTCATGGTGACTTAGGCCTGTTTTTCGGTTCGGAACACTTCTCAAACTCATCAGCACAAGGGGCAAAGCTTCTATCCAGTTCATTTTGGTGGAATCACACACTTTCGCCAGTCTGGACTTGATGGTGCCATTTACTTGTTACTTGAAGCCTCTGGATGATAGGCACAGTGCAACCTTTGCTCCATTTTAAATGCTTTACAGAGTTCCTTGAGGACTTCGTTAGAAAAATGCCCACCTTGGTCTGTTTCAATAGTCTCTGGAATTCCAAATCTAGGTATTAGCTCTCTAAGTAGTAATTTGGCTACAGTTATAGCATAATTTTTCTTTGCTGGGTAGGCCTCCACCCATCTAGAAAATAGGCAAACTATGACCAGGACGTATCTGTATCCTTTGCACATGGGCAACTGGATAAAGTCCGCCTGCAACCTGACAAAGGGGCCTTCTGCCTTTCCAATCGTACTTTGTTCCACTACTGTCCTCTTTCCTGCGTTAAACTGCTGGCACACTAGGCACATCTGGCAAAGTTTTTCTGCTATGTTCCTGAACTTTGAGTTATGGAATACCTTGTTAAACATGCGGCACATGGCATCTCTCCCAATATGTGTGTCCTCATGTATGATCCTAGCCATTGGGGCTACTAGACTGTCTGGTAATACAGGCACACCAGTTTTGTAAACCATGACACCATCCTCATCTCTCGGTGTACATTCATCCCTTTCCCACCTGTCTTTTTCTTCTCTGTCTGTTGCCTGTTGTATGTCTCTCAATTCCTCCCAGGTAGACACACCTTCAAACATCATAAGTTGGCAGCTGCTTCCACCTCCCCATAATTTGATTTTGAGGGACATTTTGTATCGGGAGCAGTATTGGGCGATTTGGTCAGCGTATCGGTTTCCGGCTGTCACATCATCATTTCCAGACTTGTGAGCCGCACACTTGACCACAGCCAATTCTTGGGGTAATTGGATCGCTTCCAGTAAGTTCTGTACCACCTTTCCATTTCTGATAGGGGTACCTGAGGAAGTCAGGAATTCTCTTTGTAACCATAGTTGGCCGAAGTCATGAACAACCCCATAACAGTACTGGCTGTCAGTAAAAACAGTTACCCTCTTTCCTTTCCCCAGTTTACAAGCTCTTGCCAATGCCATTAACTCTGCTACTTGTGCAGATTTTATGTCGCACAAGTAAGATGCTTCTAAGATTGTCTCCAATGTAACTACAGCATAGGCAGCACTCAGACCTCCATCCTCATGTCTTAAACATGAGCCATCTACAAACATCATAAGATCCTCATCAAGTAAGGCTATTTCTTTGATATCAGGACATGGCTTGGTGCTAAATTCAGTTAGGTCCATGCAGTTATGCTCAACCTCATCTTCTTCAATATCTAGGGGAATGGGCAACAGAGTTGCTGGGTTCAAAATATTACACCTGGAGATGATTACATTCTCAGCACCTATAAGAATTCTCTCGTATTTAGTCAGCCGACTATGGGTGAGATACTGGGTCTTGGTTCGGGTCAGTAAGATCACAACTGAATGCGGAACATATACAGTGACAGGATGTCCCATAACAATGTTTTCACTCTGCTCTAGACTTGCACAAGTAGCAGCTACTGCTTTCAGGCATCCGGGCAATCCAGCAGCCACTGGATCCAGAGTGGCCGAAAAGTAGGCCACTGGACGTCTAGTCAGTCCATGTTCCTGTGTTAGGACTGAGAGTGCACAATTGTCTCTTGTATCACAGAACAGTTTGAAGTTCTTGGAATAATCAGGCATTCCTAAGGCAGGGGCTGAGCACAGGCAATTTTGCAATTTTACCCAGGCGTTCATGCTTTCATCGTCCCAACTAACTGGATCTTCCACTCCCTTCTTGGTCATTTTTATCAAAGGTTTGGCTAGAGCTGCGAATCCCACAATCCATTGCCTGCAGTACCCTACAACTCCTAGGAACATTCTTACTTCTTTCTGAGTTCTGGGAAGTTCCATCGCTCGAATTATTTTGATCCTCTCTGTAGTAACTTTTCGGATCCCTTTCTCTATCTGGTGCCCCAGATATTTCACTGAGTTTTTACAGAACTGTAATTTGTCTGGCGACACTTTATGTCCTCCCTTGCCTAGGTGATTCAACAAGGCAATGGTGTCGGTGACACAGTCGGTCTGGGTTTTAGATGCCACCAATAGGTCATCTATGTACTGCACTAAAACAGACTCTCTCGGCAGCACTAGAGTTTCAAGGCACTTCTTTAGTATCTGGTTGAAAATCGAAGGACTTTCGGTGTACCCCTGGGGGACACGATTCCAGACATAGACATGGCTGTCAAATTCAAAACTAAAAAGGAACTTGCTTTCTGGATGCAATGGGAGGGAAAAGAATGCATGGCACAGGTCAATGACAGTGAACCATTCCGCATTCCAAGGAATCTGATACAGTATCACTGCGGGGTTGGGCACAATGGGACAGCAAGGTACAACAATTTGGTTTACCTTGCGCAGGTCCTGCACTACCCGGTACTTTCCGCTAGGCTTTTTAATTCCAATTATGGGCGAATTACAGGGACTGCTCATTACTTGCTGTATGGTGTTTGCTTCAAGCAACCTGTTTATTTCAATTGCGACTCCCGCTTTTACTTCTGCACTCATTTTGTACTGTCTTGTTCTTGGGTAAACAGCATTTGTTTTTATTGCTATTTTAACTGGATCTACATTTGCCATTAAGCCTACATCTCTCTCAGTGAAATCCCACACTTCAGGAACCACTCTTAGCTGTAGTTCTTCAGGTGAGTCTTTAATGGACAGGAGTTTAATTTCTGTGTCTGGTTTTAGTAACATCAATTTGTACAGGCTATCTTCATCTGGGGTCTGAATTTCGACGCCATTTGGTGTGCAAAAGATGGTACAATTCATTTTGCACAACAAATCTCGTCCTAGCAGGTTCAAAGGACTGGAGTCACAGACCACAAATCTGTGCATTTCCTTGAAATTTCCAATGGAAATCTCCATGGGTTCAGTTACTGGAGTACTGATTATTTGATCTGAAACACCCACTACTTGGATAGCTTCTCCCGAGAGGGGTAGGTTAGGAACATCCACAGTTCTCACAGTGGAACGGGTAGCACCAGTGTCCAATAGAAAGGTGACGTCTTTTCCCTCAACCTTTCCTTCGATGTATGGTCCTGTCTGGTCTACCGGTAAGGAGGCGCCAAGTACGCACTCCTTGTTCTCCCCCCTCAGGCCCCGTCAGTATCGATCATCACAAAGGAAAGAATCGTTTAACAAAAACTGTGAAGCTGCTGCATTCCTTTCATTCTCTCCTTCCCACACCTCGGCCCTTTCATTCTGCTGAGCCTGATTTTTACAATTTTGTCTAGGAGCGCGAGGCAACGGAGGCTGCTTTACCTGTGGTTGGTTCTTCCGTGTCCCCTCTTTCTGCACCTGTGGATTTAAACCATTTACGGGGGCATTACCAGCCAGCAAATGTGGACACTCGTCTCTCCAATGCCCTATCTGACCGCACCCGTGACAGGGGAATTTTTTCATAGCCTCTTCCCGACTAATTTTTACCCGGGGTTTCCCTCCTCCCCCAGCAGTGGGATTTTGTGCATTATTATTATTCAATTTACTTAACTGTTTTTCTTGCTGTTCCGCCAATTTTACTTGTGCCCACATAACCTTCTCCTTAAGGGCTTTCTTCTTGTTTTCTATCTCATCCTCGCAGTACTTGGCATACTTGAGGACATCATCTATGGGCTTACCTTGCCAGCTGATTTTATTATCTCGAATCCACTGGGATATTTCAGGTCTTAATCCTAACACGAATCAGTAACTGAAATGGGTCACATCCTTCATGTCCACATTATCGATTCCACTGTAAGTTTTGAACACCTGCAGTAACCTTTCATAAAAGGAGTGGACGGTTTCATCGCGCTCTTGAGCAGTTCTATCTATCCGGGTCCAATCAGTTTCCTTTGCGGGCACCTTTTTCTTCAGGTATTGTATGACTTGATCATACTTCCTTATTACCTCGGGTGAGGGAGCTCTGGTTTTGGAGTCTCTCTCATATTCATCACTGGGCCAATCAATTTCAATTTTGCATTCGGTCCACAAATCTACAGGCACCACAATGTCGAAAAACCCATCCAGGTCTTTCAGAAGACATTTCTGGACCTTTATGAAACGTTCGACCTGTCTGTACCAGTCGACTGGCTTCTCCCGTAGTTTTGGAAAGTCATTAGTAAATGACACAATATCCTGTCGGGACCAAGGGACATGGACATATTTTCCCCCAGGGACTTCTCTCATGGGACATAATTTCTCTGCGGGACCTACTTCTTTGAGTACATATTCTGAAGTCTGGGGTTTAGCCCTACTATCTTCCTTTTTCTTTGCCCACCGGGTTTTCCATTTCTCTACATCCCCCCCATTTCTGTAGGATTTTCAGTAATTCCTTTATTTGGGTTTGTTTTCCTGACACGTTCATGTTTTCTAAGTCTTTGTCAGAAAAGTCTGCTCTGTAAGATTTCTGAAGGACTTTGGAGCGACTAACATCAATTCCCATGTCAGCAGCAGTGTCCATTAATCTCTCATGGAGCAATCTAGTGTTCCGGGTAAGGCTTTTGCTGATAAACAGTAACTCTTCTTCACTAAAGGAGTTTAACCTGTCCAATCCTACATTACCAGCCATTAGCTCCTCTATTTCTATCCTGAGCCTATAGATCTCTAAAGGTTTGGATTGGGGGGTGTCCTTTTCTAACTCTTTGGTCCATCTATCCAATTCTCCTGGAGAAACTACAGGGGCACTCCTGACCCCTGAAGTGGTTTCAATTAGGACCTCTTTTGTCCTAGCCTGATTTCTTGCCCTTGGTACACTGGTTCCAGGTTCCTTGATAGGCAGATCCATTAAGGAGATCACAGACTCGCATTCACTTTCTTGATCATCGACTATGAGCGGCTCTTTTCTTGGGGGAGGAATGATAGGGGTTGGTACAATTGGAGTTATAATAGGGGTTCTTGGACTAGTCAGTCTATCCCCATAAAGAGGTATAGCAGGACCAATAGTAACTGGGATAGTCAGTGAATCCGGACTGGGATTTATCTGGGCTATGGTCTGAATTAACTCAATTCGCTGTTTGTTCAGGGCTTCCTTTTCTCGCTCACGCAAAACCCTTTCTGAGGAATTGTCATGCATTACTTGGGGTACCAATGTAGGGTAAATATTTTGAGCAGTCGGAAGGACCAAACTTGGTCGGTCTTCCCCAAAAGGTCGGTAATTTGGGACCGTGGAACTAGGTCTGCAGAACCCATCACTATCACTGGCTTTACTTTCCGTACCCGTTACATCTGTCTCACTGGCCCTCCTACATCTAGGATATTTAGAAAACGGGTTTTGGGAACCCAAAGGTTCTGATTCCGCAACATAGGGAGGTGGGTTTTTCATCAATAAATCCTCTAGGTGCTCATCTTCTGAGTCCCCCATAGCCATGAGGTGTCGGCTTTTCTCCGAACACTTCCCTTTCCCCTCTTCGAGTACCCCAAACATTGGAAACGGTCCCTCAACCATCATATTCTGTCTCCACTGTTGCATCTTTTTCTCTTTAGTTTCTTTTTGGACCTTTGGGTACCACTTACTCACTCCCTTATCCATTCGGGGTCTGTCTCGTTCTAGAGCTTCAATTTCCCACTCCTCTAATGCTTCGTATTGAGTTAATCTGGGTCGGGGATGCAATTCATTCATTCGGGTTCTTAAGTTAAACAGGATCCTACCATTAAAGGTACCATTAATGGGAAATGCTAAGACTCCATCGTCTTCCGTATACCTCACCCAATTCTCCAACCATACACAGGTATGATACCCTTTATCAAACATCATGAAGGAGGCGGGAGTATTTGGAGGTGGAATGATCACACCCTCCCTGGTTCGTATGGGCTTGTCTTTCTTGAAATAGTTTTTAATCTTTTCGGCAAATGACAATTTTCTCTTAACTCCATACATTGTGCGCGGGCTACCTCGTAAAATCTGTTCCTTATGAAAGCCTAAGTACTGTGGATTAGGTATAAACTCAGGATACCACATACACCTTTCCAGACTAGCTTCTGACTCGGCTTGATTAATTTTGTTTACCTTTGTGCTTCCAATGCTAGCGCGACTTTTATTTCGCGACAACCAATCAACACAGGGATTACAAAAGCCCTTGTCCAATGGGTGCGCGGCCTTTTGCGAGACGCGGTCTCACGCTCCGGCACTCACCCCTCCCTTACAATTTCAGCTTCACTACACGCCCGCTGTCTTGACCAATACCAGCGCGGCACGGAGTGACGTCAGAGCAGCCCTCCGACTGACACCCTCCTTCACAAGGTAACGGAAACTTTGAATTTTTCTTAAAGTGCAAGTGCTAATTTTAGTCAACAATATGAAACGTTCGCCGCTGTGTCTGAGTGTTCTAAAAAGAAAGAAGGTTTTCCTTTCACTACAAGTAAACCACTTCTGTCTACTTTTCATTCACCTCGGATAAACTTCTTTGCCTAACCTCTCACTTGAGCAATATAGAACGTGCTACTCCTCTGACTTATCCACTTCTTTCTGGGATATATACTAAGTCAGGCTTTCACCAGCGGACTACCTTGCTTACCATTCAAGCTCCAAAGACCCTATTACTCCTTCCGTATGTGACCCTTACTAGGTGATATCACAATGGAAGTTTTATACAAAGGACTCGTAGCTATCAATTATTCAAATACAAAAAGATCCTAATTAGTGCTTCCGGTCCTTCCTAACCATGCACTAATAACTCACAACAAGCGACCTCATTGGCTAACCGGATTCTGCTCACCGTTAGCTATAGACTTCCCCGGGGATTCGGACTACACAAAACACTCACAGACAATTCTGTTAATATTACATAAAATACTTATGGCAGTAATGCAAAAATCCTTTACATATATAAAAACTTTCTTCAAAACATTTGCGCAATATTTGAAGCAATGCAATCAATATAGCAGCATTGAAATCCCAGCAGCACAATTTTATTTTCACGGTTTATTTATTAACTATCTTGTCTACCTATCTTAACTAGTCCTAACCATACTACTGCTACCAGAAAATTACTGATAGATCGCGCAGTTCACCCGGGTCACTATTTTACCAATTTCCACGCACTGGGCCCTGGCGTGCATAAGATGACTGTGTTTTGCGTGAACCGGGTGATTCTTACACGCTACTATGAGTAATTCAGGGGGTGACCCTCTCACCACTTACTATTCATGTACCTGACTTACCACAGGTACATTACTCCTGAGGGATCAGGAGCTAGCAGTGGACAGGTAACAAGTTTCCTATCAGAGTAGAAATACCTTACACATTCAGTACATTTAATGACATGTGTAATGACCACAGACACCTGATGGAGTTTTTAAGAATTTATATGAAGTTAGTTTAGAATGAAGATGCCATGAGTAACAGGCAAATGCAAATTAGAACATCAATGATCAAGATCAAAACCAAAATGTAGCTATGGATTAAGGCAAGCACCATAGAGTACTAAGGAATACTACAGGGTATGCACATTTGGGAACATACTAATCAGTACGAACTTTAAACTAAGGCCGAGTGAATGAATAGGGCTAATAAGGGCACTTAATATTCGTGTTCTAATTACTAACTCTAAGCTATCTTCACTAAATTCACAGCAACCATACTAAAGGGAAGGGATAATGGAACAAGCTAAAATATGCAATCAGTTTAATAATCTCCTATAGGTAGGGGGAAGAGTGGAACATTACTAATAAACAATTTCATAACAGTCACTTTCGAAAAGGTGATAGGAAAATATCACAGGCAAGAGTGCTTTATTAAGAAAAGGAAAAGTAAGAGTATAGTTAGACAGACACCCACACATATATTTACCTAGGACAGAATGAGGACTAACCCTGGCCACGGGTCAGTTTGGGAATAGGCGGGGACAAGGACCCTCAAGGATTCGGAATGCCAGTAGGCGAGCAGGTACAGCTCAGGACAGTCAGGACAGGATACCCCTCAGGTTTTGGGTCAGGACTGGGCTCATCAAAGGGCACGACCAACACCTGCAGCTTCGGATGCAACGCCTGCGTTACTCCCCCTCTGCACGGAATCCGCCAGTAACCCCGATTGGGTTTTCGAATCTCCCAGCAAAGTGCTTCGCCAGCATTTAAGACTATTTCCACCCCTTGGAGCTTGTGGAAAATACGGGCAGAGGGCTCCGCAGCGCTCTGTATCAATCACCTATAGAGTTCGTAGGGTCAGTGACAGGTCAGCTACTCGGACAAGTCGGACAATTTTCTCTAACTAAACTAGGCTAGTTATACTCTATTTGGACCCCCAGACCACCCACAAATGTTGCAAGTGACAAGGTCCCATCTTTCGATTGGTCAAGAGAGGTGGTTAGGTCATTGTCACCTCCTAAATTCTACGTTCCCATGTTTTAATATGCAAATGACAGTACCCACCCCTTACATTCCTGTTCCCAGGCATACGTGTAGAAGAGTACAATAGCGCATACAGTAGGAAGAAACAAATGTAGCAGTTAAGGTGAAATTCAGCTTCTCCTCTCTGGGTTATGGGGCAGGTTCCCAGGAGCATCTCAGCTTCGGTAGCCAGCTGGCTGATTTCCATGGATGCAAGGCCCGGTCCTCAGGTCAGGTGACCAGGTCCACATGGGCTTCTAAAATGGCGCAGCTCCCCAACTCCCAGGCCCCCAGATACGCGGTACATGAAAAGTAAGCGAAAACAAATTAGAACCACAGAAAAAATGAATACACTGTATACCATGAAAAGCTTCACTGCACCCCTTACTTTGTAATATCTATAGCATTGAGGGTTAATGCGGGAAAGACAGATATGCAAAAGCAGCATGAGCTAGCAGAGAGCATGGTTAAAGACAAGCGGCCATATTTAGCAACAATGCGCATGAGCGAAAACATCCCTCCAAATTGCGAGTGCGTCACATCACGTGGGTATGACCGACGCATGCGCAGACTGGATTTCTGCGAAGCGGCCATTCAGTAGTGCAAGCATCGTTATAATTAATAAACATAGATGCGAGCTTCTCTCGGGCACCCGCGTGTATTGGAAAAAGTGAAAATTAAGACGGACAGGATTGGTTAATGCTTATTAAAGGTTAGACGAGGTTCATGACTGAGAGCAAGTCGCTTTACGTGCGAATCCTTGCTCCATCAGATGTACAAAACTTTATTTGCCTTTTTTAACCTTATCAATTTTGTTTTTAATATTGTACGGTTTAGGAATGTAATGTAACTGATGATTTGCATTATGTATTTTTATGATGGTTTTTAATCATCGAAATAAAAATGTACTTACTTACTTCTTACTACTCAAGTGTTCCCAGATGGAACTTATCACCATTAAATGGAGAGTTCGCACAATAACAATTTTATCACAATGTGTTGGATGGATACATGTCATTTAAACACTATTGGGGCATTAATCAAATTGAAGAGAAAAAGAGCACCCAAAAGAAGGGTAGTAGGAGTGCCCCCATGATTTTAATAGTGTGATGTGAGTGACTGGAGTTGATGCACCATTAATATTATTTGTCTTTGTTTATTTGTTTATGTTTAGTATGACTGGTATAAAGGGCACCAACACATAACACATCACATGTTTTTTGCTTTTTAATTATTCGTACAGGGTCCTCTTCAAATTTGAAGGGCTCCATGAAAGGTGATGTCCCCTTTTACTTCTGAACTTATAGAAGGGAGGGGGAGCACCCAGGGATCACAGTGGTGAGAGTCCTGAGGAAACTGTGGCATTGTCAATGGCCGGCTGAAACATGTCGAGACCCACACCGAGTGGAGTGGTTGGAGTCTCTTTATAAGCTCCCCAGCATAGCATTCACAAATGTTCTTCCATTTTTAATTCTGGACAGGGGACCTAATATTAAAACTGTAATAAGGATCCCTTGAGACCAGTTTTTACAACACTTTTTCTGTACCATTTTTCACCCTTGATTTGACACTGTATGTTGTATTGTCTTCCCCTCTTTATTGCTCCACCTCCAGCGTTGGGTAAGCGCAGAGGTGTGTTAGCATCCCTATGATGAAGCATGACACAGCTTGCTTTGTGTGAGGGCAGTTTTAAAGCATGGTGCATTCCCCAGCTCACTTACGTATTGTCACATAGTATCACCATTTTCCCTCTTCTTTTGTGATTGATATTTCCTTAAGCCACTGCTCCCACTTCTGATGAAGACAGTTCCTCCAGTTTAGAATCTACTTTGATCAGTAGAGAACGTTGTCTCTCTGCCAACTGGGCATAGCTGTTGTTGCCCAACAGGCACATCGCCTTCTGTGCCTTTCAATGCCAGCAAGTAAGGGACACCTGAAGAATTTCAATGGCATGCACCCTAGGAGGGCAGTAAAATCTTACCGCCGTAGAGGTGTCAAGCGATTGTTGGTGGGCAGGCCCCAGCGGTCTGTCCTTGTCACTGACGCGCACCGCAGCTCCCTAATGCATACCCGAGGAGCGCAAAGAAATATAGTGCACTGCTCCACAAGCTGCGATGCGCCTGGTGGTGACCACCTATTATTCGAAATAGCGCCCCTAGCAGACCTGCATGGTATAAAGAAGCACTGGGGCTGAAGCCTGTCGTGCCTTGAGAATCGCTCTAGAGCTAACGGTGCCTCAAAAACACCCAAAATACACACAGTCAACAACTTTGCTCAATGTCACCCAAATCAAGAATGAGGAACTTAACTTATTTCAAGGGGGGACACTGTTCCAAGAGTAGGGTGTGAATTATCACTGACTCATCAGGAACGGAGAGTAGAAGTGAGAGGAGAGATTCAGAAACAAGAGGAAAAAGAGAGAGGTAGATGTGCATCCCCGGTCTCGAGGAACTAGTCCCAAAGGTGAGGTTAAGGTATCGCCTCTTTTGTTAGCCCTCACACTTCCCAAAGGGAGTCATGTTTCATCACTGGGCTTATGCTCCTCATCGGGCCGGCGCTGCAATGGCGGACGGGACACCATTTGAAAGGGTCACTTTCACGGAGATCTTTTAAAGAGAAAAGCCGACAGGTGAGTGCGGGTATGCGGGCTAGAACCTGAGGTGGAGGGTGCTGTGAAAAAATATTAAAATACCTAAGGGTATCCACTGGGAGACTTTTAATGGCGTGGTACCCTTGGTAGGATAAAAAAGCACAAGGGTTAGTGGGTTACTCTGGGCCTTAATGTGCCCAAGTAACTGCTAAAAGGTCGACATGTTTCATGCCTCGTATGTCCACTGTTGGATCGGTGGCGTTTCTTCAGGACCTAAAGTGAGGTGTGATGGTGCACGTGAGTGGTGGGGCTCCCAAAAAGGAAGGTACCCCACTGGAAGTATAGGTACTAAAAGAGCAACCATATAGCTACTACTTGCAATGTACCCTGGACGTGGTTCAGCTCAGGATTTAGTGACATCACTGCCAGAGTCGGGCCATGGACAGCCGCGGTCGTGCCCAAACTGGGCTATCATGAAAACAAAGATCTATGCCATTCCCAACATATCGCTTGGTCAGAGGGCGTATTACTTCCACATCCCTCGTCCTCGCCCAGACAATAACCTTGAGGCTTGTACACAATCACAGGGCAGGAAATAAACAGGAATGCTGACGCCAACTCCACCCACCCTCAGCTGGGTGCCGTTGAGGCTTAGAATTCACTCAGAACCTCCTGTTTTTATTCCCGACTCATGGACTAGGGCTAGGATGAGGAGTGCTGAGGTGGGAGCTGGGCCCGGACTCCATAGATTCCTCCCTTACCGGGCCCGGGAGAGGATGCGCTTCTGCTGTGGGGGCAACAAGCGGTGGATCGGGCCCCAACAAAGGCAGGTTTCGAGGGTACAATGATTGAAGGTATGTACATCTACGGTAGCAAGTCATGTATTTGAAATGATTTATATGACTGTTACTGCTTTTCATTGATGTTGAGTCCTATGTTATGTTATAGGTTTGTTGAGCGCGACAGCTGCCCCAGCAATGGGGCGTCCCGGCGCTAAGAACCATAGCACAACCTGCAGGGGGGGGAGAGAAGAGTCCTATAGAGGTGGGAAGAGGTGAGTTTTTATTGCTTTGCGAAAAGCGGACAGGTTGTCGAGACAACGGATGTGGAGGGGAAGGGAGTTCCAAAGTTTTGCTCCCAGTAGTCTGAAAGAGCGACCCCCTATGCGGCAGAACTTCGTGCGGGGAACCACTACTAAGTGTTGCCCCATGGAACGAAGATTGCGTTGGGGGGTGTAAGGTGTTAAAAGCGAGCGGAGGAGTTCGGGGCCATCAGTTCTCAGGATTTTGAAAGCAGTGGTAAGGGCCTTAAATTGAATGCGGGCTTCCACGGGAAGCCAGTGGAGTCTGTGTATGGTGGCTCTAGCAGAACACCTTCTGGGGAGGCCTACTATTGCCCTGGCCGCAGCGTTCTGTATTCGCTGAAACCTAGTTGTCTCTGCTTTGTTAGCGCCCAGTAGTAGGACGCTTGCGTAGTCCAACCTGGCCAGGATGGTGGATTGGACAATGAGCTGCCGTGTTTTGTGGTCAAAGAAGCCTAGAATGGGGTTAAGGCTTCTCAGCAACCCAATGCAGGTAGCAGCTACTTTTTTGGTGTGAGTCTGGTAGTTCAGTACGGAATCGAGCCATACTCCCAAGTTTTTAACCAGAGATTTGGGAGGGGGGGTAGGGCCCAGCAAGGGGGGCCACCAGTGGTCGTCCCAGCAACTGGGGTTCTTGCCTAGGAGTAACACCTCGGTTTTCCCTGCATTCAGTTGTGGGCAATTTGCAGTCATCCAGTTGGCGACTGCGGCCAGTCCATCCCTAAATCTTGTGGCGGAGGTGGAGGGCACCCCAGTGAGGGTGATTACCAGATGTGTGTCGTCGGCGTACAACACCAGCGTGAGATCCCATTCTTTGGCCACTGACGCAAGTGGCTGCATATACAAATTAAAAAGGGATGGACTGAGGGAAGAGCCCTGCGGGACTCCCTGGCCGATAGCTTGGGATTGGGAGATAAATGGGGGGCTGACACACGAAAGGACCTGCTCGTAAGGAATGATCGGAACCATTCAAGTGCCAGTTCCTGGATCCCAATGCTTTCTAAACGACCCAGTAGGATATTATGGGAAACCGTGTCAAAGGCTGCGCTGAGATCAAGCAGTATCAGCGCAGCACTCTGACCGGAGTCCATAATCCTCCGGAGGTGTTCAGTGGTGGAAAGAAGGGCGGACTCCGTACTGTGGCCAGGCCTAAACCCGTGTTGGGAGGGGTCCAAGATGTTATTTTCGGCCAAATGGTCATTGAGTACGGTATTAGCGTGGGTCTCTGCTAGTTTGGATACCCAGGGGAGCAGTGAGACGGGCCTGTAGTTTTCCGGTTTTGTGGGGTCTAGAGTGGGTTTTTTGATTACGGGATTGACCCAGGCCTGTTTCCAACATGTGGGTACTGTAGCCGATGAAAAGGAAAGGTTGAGGAGCGTGGCCAAAGAGGGGAGAAAGAAATCTAAAGCTCCTAAAAAATGGGCTGGTCTCATGGGATCTGAGGGGGCACCCGATTTCACCTTTCTGCAATATTTAGCTAGGTCCTCGTGGGAGATAGCTGGCAGACCGGTGAGCTTGGAACCCTTGAAGGGGAAATTACGAGTGCTAGTGCAATCAGAGGGGTTCTGTGAGAAGGTATTGTAAATTTTCCTCACCTTATCAGCAAAGAAAGTGGCGAGATCCTCGCACTGCTGAGTGGAGGAAATAAACGAGGCAGGATTGCTGCCGTTTTGTAATTTTTGAACCAATTTTAAAATTGTTTTTGTGGGATTGGAGCTGGAATCGATTTCCTTGGCATAGAAGGATGCGCGGGCAGCGCGTATAGCTTTGTGATATGTTTTAAGTGAGGTCAAATAAGAGTCTTTCTCCTCGTCCCTGTAGTCTTTCCTCCAGTGACGTTCCGCTCTTTTGCATTCTTTTCTCAGAGTTTTTAAGTTCTCGTTATACCATGGATTAGAGGGGGTGCTACGTCCTCTAGTCCATTTGGCCGGTATGAGAGTGTCAAGTCCTTTGGTGATCCATTCTTGAAAAGCGGCATACGACGTGTTAATGTCGTTCGTGATTTCAAAGTTAGGTTCTCCTAAACTGGCAGGAAAGTCCATATTTTGGAGTTTGTGCCAGGGCCGTTTGAGGCAGGAGACGGGCGCCGCCCTGTTGGGTTGGGTAGCGACCGAAGTCCCAACTGTAACGAGTAAGTGATCAGTCCAACCCATGGGTTTAGGAGGATCCGCTCTGGCTCCCGGGATATTAGTGAAAACCGGGTCAAGTAGGTGACCGGCAGAGTGAGTAGAGGGTTGTATAAGGAGGGTTAGCTGCAAGGCTGTTAGGTCAGCTAGGAGATTACTGATGTTTGGATCCGAAATGGCATCAAAATGAAGGTTTAAGTCCCCTAAGATCGTGAAGTTAGCTGACCTAGCGACCAACGCATGGGCTGTCTCTAGGAGCTCCTATATGAATTTAGAGGTGGGCCCCGGGGGTCTATAGATAAAAAGGCCGGATAGGGAAAAATGAGGGCTAATGGTGATTTTAAAACGAGCGCATTCACAGCCCGTAATGTCTTCCTTTAAGAATGAGCAAGTGTATGATGTTCTATAGATGGCGGCAATGCCGCCTCCCCTAGAGTCTCTATTAATGGAGGTCATAGAGAACCCATCCGGTAACGTCAGATTAGGGATGCTAGTCAGTTCGTCCTTGAGCCAGGTTTCACACAAGAACATAACGTCTGGTTTCTCGTCTGCCAATAGAGTTTTTACCTCAGCATGGTGTTTAACCAGGGACCTGACGTTAAGCTGGGAGATAGTGAGCGAGGTATGGTTCCTTCTGATGGCTTTGTGTCGGGTTAGTTGTGGCTCAGATAAGAAGAAGTTACAGGAATTGCACTGAAGAGCAGTCTGCCCAATGCAGCCCTCTAGCTTGTCACAGCGTTGGCCTGGGTTGAGTGCAAGGAGAAGATCTTTGTCATAGTAATAAGCCGTCCGTATTTTTTGAGCAGGGGGACTGGCGAGAGGCGATGACTTGGCGAGGACGGGCGAAGACGGGCTTGCCTTAGGCGCGCCTTCGGCACGCAAACGGCGCGTCCGCTGCGCCCGTCCGCTGCGCGTACGGTGGATGCACATATTTTTAAGAGGTGAAGGAGGGCGGGGGCGTGGCCTCAGAGTGGGCCTGGCCTCGCGCCTCGCCGGCAATGGCGATCTTGTTTGTTTTATATCTTGAGTCCACAAACAGCGTTAGATCCGCTGTGCGGTGAGTTTAGGAATTCAAACAGTGAAGTCCAGAGGTGCCAGGAGATAGTGAGATTTCTTAAAATTACAGAGTTATTTGTGACACACAATTTTAAAAAGAAAGGATCGTAATGCTCCCGGCTTCCGCCTCAGGAGGGTACGTGGTTCTATGGAGGGAACGGGCTGTGTCAGAGCATGCGCCATTGCTGGGTCATTGGTCTCTGAGCGGTGCACACGTGGTATGTATGCTCTCTTGCATTGGCGCAGCTCACACATGTGACATGTGTGGCACACGCTCTTATACTTCCGGGTTCGTTAGTATTTGAAGAACAAAACTGGAAACACTCTAAACTGTTGTGGTATTAATCGTATTAGCATATTTTGGCAGTCATGGGCAAACATCTTGGCAAGAGAGGCAGTGGATCCTCTTCCCCTCCTCCTCCGTCATAAAAAGTAGAGCTTTCAAGGTGGAGGGTCACTCCAAGGTCCTCCTTTTAGAGCCCTGGCTTTCTTCAAAGAAGAAGGGCGATATTTCTGAGGCTGCTGGAGAAAACTATTTATTTATTCCTCTCTTTTTCTGATCTACCTGATAACCCAACACTGCCTTTTTCGGACTTGAAAGGGAAGTGTGGCAACCCCCGAACATCAGTTTGTTATGGATGTCATTTTAAATAAGTGGAAGAAACCGGAGAAAATAAAATGTTCTATATTCATGGGGAAGCATCATTCATTAAAAGTCATGGCGGGCTCGTGTCCCGACATGGTTTTTGGCTCTATTTCGGAGTGATGATGACTTTAAGCTTGCTAACATCTATAATCTGTATTCTTACCTTGTGCTGGCCATTTTAAGCCCTTTCTTCCAGACCTAGAAGAGGATAGCTGCTTTATATGATGATAGATCCCTTATTCTTGACTCTAATCCATCTATTGCCTATTGGCTTTGACATAATTACGCGTCCTTTCATTATCCTGCCTATAGTAGAGGGTGGATCCTGTGGTCCTGACTTTATATTACACATTGGTATGGTTTGTGTAGGTACTCTGACAGAGCTAAGGGTTATTTCATCCTTCTCAGGCCTACAAGGCCCAGAACTAGAGAGACTCCATTTTGCTTTCTGTCCCTGCAGAGCTGAGATGCTTGCAGGGTAAAGGTAATGTTTATAGTTAAAGCTGTTGTCCACTTGGAGAGAACCGGTCTGGGCCAGCCCTTATCGGTAGGCTGTATTATTCTCTGTGTGGAAGACACCACAAAAGGCCGGCCGGCTGGGTGTGTGTCCTTGACGCGGAGTGGTGCTGAGATCTGATGGGCGGCGGGCTGATGGCTGGAACTTTCCATGAGGAAACAGCATTCCATATTAGTGAAGTGCAGAGGCGGAGTCAGTTAGTTGAGCTGGAGTTGCAGAAAGAGTTCGAGCGAGAAAGAGCTGAGTTGGAGGAGCAGAAAGAGTTTGAGCTAGAAAGAGTTCGAGCTGGAAGGAGTTGAGCTGGAGTTGCAGACAGAGTTGAGTTGGATTGGAGCAGAGGAGAGGAGTGGAGTTGCAGAAGGAGTGGAGAATCAGAAAGAGTTAAGTGCAGATAGAGAGGAGTTGGAGCAGAGGAGAAGAGACAGAAGATGCTTGGAACAGAGAGAAGACAGACAGACAGTAAGTGAGCTGGAACTGAAGGAAGAAGTCAGAAGCAGTTACTTATCAGGAGGAGTTGTGAACAGCTGGAGTCTGAAGTAATGCCTTTTAGAAGAGACTGAAGTTATATCATGGATTAATCAGTGGGAGCAGCTGGAGTGAATTGGACATTGGCACGGAGACAATCAGACAGAGTGGAGAAGCTAGTGGAGGGAACGGTTATCAGAGCGGCAGAAACAATTAGACTGAAGTTGGAAGGTGGAGAGAGTTCGTGGGGGAGAGGAATCCAGTGCAGAGTGATCAGCGCAGATGTGTGTCCAAGAGTGCAGGAGAGGATCTAAGACGAGCTAAGGCACAGACGAGAGAGGAGCCCAGATGACAGCTAGAGCAAGACCCCACACTCCTTAGGTGATATTGTTCTTTACTCTTTAAATATTAACCTTGTCCTTATACTATATGTCTAATCCTTTTTCTTTCAGCGGTGTGTTACAGTTCCTGTTAGTTACAGAGACCCCGCAGATTTGTGTATGTGTCTATTCCCATTTTATTGTTATTGTAATAAAGATAACCCAGTTCTTAGTGAACCAGTGTGCATGTGTTGTTCTTATGATAGAGCTAACCTTTCAAAAGGAAATAGGAGCGCTTAAATCAGGGAATAACTCTTGCATACAGTGTGTGTCTCTTATTCTTAAAGCGCAGGTAACCTTTCCTTCTAGTCAGGTGTTACAGCCAGAACAGATGCTGCCCCTGATCAGGTAAGTAGCCACTGAATAATTAGGGAGAGAGAGGAGCCCTTGAGCTAGGGAAATAGTTACACACTAAGTAATTCGGCCATTCCATAATATTATTGTAGTAGTGAACCTCTAGTGAATAGTGAGAGAAACTTCCCAACATAGAGAGAGAGAGAGAGAGCTGAAGGTATTCATAGGAAAGTGATCGTCGTTGGGATGCGGCGTTATACCCACCGGATTGTGGCTTGTTAATGAGAGCACCGGAGGGACACAGTGTGTAGTGAGATTGCTGCTAGAGAGAGAGTGGCATTAGTGAGAGCACTGATTGTGGTCAGTGTGTATACCCACAGGATTGTGGCTTGGGACCTGGATGAAATAGTGAGAGCACTGGGGGGATACAGTGCCTATCTTGAGCGAGCACTGGGTGTAACCAGTGTGTAATGGTAAATAATCAGAACTGCCCCAGGGTAGATTAGTCTGGACCCATGTGGTCGCGAGACTATGAGGTATGAGTGTGGTGTAGGGCATGGACTTCCTTAGTAATCAGTGAGTATTCCTAGTAATCCCTATAGATTAAGTGGTGTTTCTGATGATATGAGCTTGTATATTGCGAGTTCCCCATCCTCAGGTAGGTACCCAGGTGCCTGTACAGATGGGTCCTGAGGAGGGAGGTGGTTACGTTCCGGCTGGGTTGGAGGTGCTCTGAGGAGCTGATCCTATCCCGTCTGAGAATCCGGCCGTTACATCTGGCGTAGTCGGCAGCTTTGAATTAAGCGCAGAGGAGGAGCCCTGGTCGCATAAGTTGTGGGGGAGTGCCCTAATCGCCAGTTACATCTGGCGTAGTCGGCAGCTTCGCGCAGAGGAGGGGGCTCTAGACATGTATTTGGACTTAAACCCCTTTAAATTTGACATCTGGGAACAGTCTGTGACTTGCATGGTGAGGTGTAGTGCCTGACCTATGGGCTTGAACAGTTGGAGTGTAAGGAGATTGCAGTACATCATGGCATTTGACTTATGCAGGGTGGAGAAATGCTTTTCATCTTGGTGTTTGAACTGTCAGGCTTGAAGGGTGACATTACATGAGGGAGCCAATTCCATCTTGGTGATGATGCAATTGTACATATGTGTGTGAAAAATGCTTTTAAATTGCCCATTAAATTGCTTGCTGCATTTGCTTATGCTGTGCAATGTGAAATGTATTCAATGTACTATGACTTGTGGAGTTCCTTGTAAATAGCGCCATGTAAATATGGCTTGTGAGGAGCATGTTCTCATTTTGACTTGCTGTGTTCCTTGTGAATTGCGCCTTGTATATATGCCTTGTGAAGAGCATGTCATTATTGTGACTCGTTGACTTTCTTGTAAATATGGCTTGTGAATAGCGCCATGTGGTTATGGCTTGTACAGAGCATGCTATTGTTGCGTTAGGCAGGAGAGAGCTGGATCTCTTTCAAATGCTTGGAGAAATTGTTTTGAAGATGTGCGCACGTGTTATGTGAAAACGTGGAGTGATAAGTTCTTGAATTTCCCATGTACTGCAGACATTGGGGAATGATTGTGTTTGAGCTGCCAAAGGGTTAATATCTTGAATTGAGACAGCAGTATTTATTTTAACATGCTGTTTAACATGCATGGTTATGTGAGCTGACGCTAAAAGTCAGTGATTGTTTAGATAAATGATGGTTTGATTTGACTTTTTCATTGGTTGCTGGGTCTGCCTATGTGCTTTGTCAGCTAGCTGACTGAATGGTAACATCTTGCATGGAGAGAAAAAAGCAGTGTTCACTTAACATTCTATTTGAAATGCATCCACGAGTTTGTGTGGGTTTGCCTTGGAACACATGATTTAATGTGTCTGACTCGGAGGTCGGAAAGTTATAAATCAACCAGTCGGATTGAGATAAGGGTTTTCAGCTGTGGACGGTACACGAACCAATGTTTTAGAATTAGTGCTTTAACGGTTGTGAAGAATAAAATATAAAACAGACCCATCATAGAATGTGCTTTTAATTAGTGAAATTCAACCGTGTGCTTTTAAAAAAAAATGTTCTAGAAAATATACATGATTATTTTTCCAATGCAAGCTGCCCTTTTCTCTAAAGTTCTGTATTTTGCACATGATATGTAGCAAGACCATTGTGTGAGTAAACCCACTCAGTTAGAAAAAATGGCTATTTGAAGAAAAATTAATCTGGCCCTTTTAATAGGTAGAGTAGAAAAGCTTGCACACTAAATTATGAATTCTTGGTTATGCCCCTTGTCTAATTTGATGGTGTTTCACTTGTTATTAAAAAAATGAAAATGTGTCTGCATGCAATGTTGTTCTAATATTTTTTCCCTTTCAGCAAGTAGCAGTATTTTATGATAGAATTATTTTAAAATGCTAGCATGTGACTGTGTTACAGAAAAATTAGCTTTTTACCACGTTTAAATCTGCTTCAGTTAGTTAGAAAATAATGGTCAGTGTTTCTGGCCTGGGAACGGCTGTATGTTTTCAGTTTGAAGGCATTTGCTTTGACCTTGGCTGATATGAGCCCGGCATCTGTTCGCGGCTCAGGTTGTGAAAGGGTAGAGGCTCCCTGAGAGCAGAGAAAGCCAGCTTGTTATTCTTGGCTATGTTACAATTTCTTTCCGCGGAGAAATGTTTATATAAGGGGGGGGGGGGTCAAGTCGCTCTTCCTTGCTGTCGGTGCAGACAGCTTCATTGACTTCAGATAAGGGATGCTTACACATGCAGAATAATTGGCAGACGCTTGGCCCTTGGAGTTAGATAAATAAAGTAGGCCGAGTGAGCTTCCCTGACTAGAGATTAGAGATGCTTAAACAGAATAATTAGCAGTACCTTTGCTCCTGCAATGAGATCAGCATTTGGCAGTGATTCAAAATTACATCGCAGTGTAGCCCGGCTCCTGCCTATTATGGTTGGAGCTGATTCAAAACTCTGAGCGCGAACATCTTTCTAGAGGGAGGGGCTATTTCTCAGAGGAGTGAGGAGTAGCTAGGCCCCAGCCCTTCTACCTGTGTATGACAAAATTAGATTTTGCCCAAACAAATTTAAAGAATATAATATAAATAGAATGTTTCATTCATTCCTTGGATTTAGAAGAATTCTTTTCATGAATTAGGAGGTTTCTTTCGAAAATAGAAAGCACTTGGGGTGCTTTTTAAATGGAAAATGTATTTTTGCAAGATTGATGATGCGTGTTTCTTGTTTCAGATGGCTTTATCGTGTGGGGGGCCTGGATGAGTGTGATTTTCTTATTTTGGAGTGCTGTGGTTTTTTTTTGTTTTTGTTTGTTGTTTTCGGAATGATTGTCCCCAACCCCCAAAACTCCAGAGTCCCGAGGCTGAATCCAGGATTAGAAGCAGACGTACCAGGCTGAATCCAGGATTAGAAGCAGACGTACCAGGCTGACCAGACTGGAGGGTGTGCGTCCTTGACACCGGATACAGATGAAGATGGAGAATCATGGCCTTTGCAGATAAACTTTTCCTAAGAAGAGACCAACTATAGAAATGCACTACCTATAGTGCCAATTTATATTATAATTGACAATTGACTGCCTCAGCAGTCAGGTTCAAATTCCAGATACTCAATTTTTGAAAAAATGTTAATTGACCTGAAATGTAATTCCTTGGCCTGCATTCTTGAGTCTTGCATTTTTTCCCATGTTTCTATTTCAGATGGACATTATGCCACTTTTGCAGTTACCATATACAGGCCCCACTTGAACAAAACAAAAAATCCCAGTCCTGTTAATGGTTTTGATGTTTGTGCAGTGCCACATGAATGAAATAGTTCGTATATATTTTGCTTTTAGTATGCTACGCTATTTCATTATTGATACACTTGTTTATCTTTCACCTATTTCATAGTTTTCCTGTTTTCTGCAAAACAGTCTTGTCACCAGACAGAAAGTAATGTTTTAAATGATGGTGCACACATGTGTTCCACAGCATGATACAGTGAGGAACTAGGTGCAAACTGTTTCCTGATTTAGATGATTTGTGACCTTTACCTATTGCCTTTGGCATGGTTTAAATTTAAGTCTATGATCTTTTAGAAAAAATGTATACACCACACTTAGATAATTTTCTTTGACTTATTGCTTGATAAGCATAGTGCTACACCAGCTATTTTGTAGGAATGGGGTTATCCTTACTTTCACTTTGATTCATCAACTCTTAATTAGAACTGTGGGATTAGTTCCAAGGGTGGTCACCCTAGACTTTAAGTTGTCCTGGGAGGCGTGTCTTTTAGTCAGGTTATGTCCTACATCTATTAGTTATAGTTGCCCAGACCTTGAGGACCCTTTGTCATGTTTATTTGTCAGATTTTACTAAATCCTTTCTTAAGTTGACCAAAGTAGGTAGGCCTCATTTAGGCCCCTTGTTGTTTTTATTCCACAAACATGTCCCTACACCAATAGATTTCATCAGTTATCATTAGAAGTTGAGGCACATTTTAGTTCTTAAGTTGACCTAAGTAGGTAGGCCTCATTTAGGCCCATTGTTATTTTCATTTCGCAAACATATCCCTACATCAAGAGATTTCATCAGTTATCACTAGAAGTTGAGGCACATTTAGTTCGAGGGTGCTTTGGTTAGTTTCTGTTGTTATCAGATCAATCTTAGTTACATTTCAGCATTCAGGTCAAGGGTGCTTTGATTTGTTTTCAGTTGGTTGTTAGATTTGTATTACCTGCATCAAGTTTTAGGTGGAATTTCCTTAAGTTGTCATTTATTTTAGAGAGTCTTTTGGTTTTTGGTTTTGTTGATAGATTACGTTGATGTTTGTTTATTTGTTTGTTGTTGGTTATAGATGTTCGCAAGATAAAGTCAAGGGTGTAATGTCCTGACATGGTTTTTGGCTCTATTTCGGAGTGATGATGACGTTAAGCTTGCTAACATCTATAATCTGTATTCTTACCTTGTGTTGGCCCTTTTAAGCCCTCTCTTCCAGACCTAGAAGAGGATAGCTGCTTTTTATGATGATAGATCCCTTATTCTTGACTCTAATCCATCTATTGCCTATTGGCTTTGACATAATTATGTGTCCTTTCATTATCCTGCCTATAGTAGAGGGTGGATCCTGTGGTCCTGACTTTATATTACACATTGGTATGGTTTGTGTAGGTACTCTGACAGAGCTAAGGGTTATTTCATCCTTCTCAGGCCTACAAGGCCCAGAACTAGAGAGACTCCATTTTGCTTTCTGTCCCTGCAGAGCTGAGATGCTCGCAGGGTAAAGGTAATATTTATAGTTAAAGCTGTTGTCCACTTGGAGAGAACCGGTCTGGGCCAGCCCTTATCGATAGGCTGTATTATTCTCTGTGTGGAAGACACCACAAAAGGCCGGCCGGCTGGGTGTGTGTCCTTGACGCGTAGTGGTGCAGAGATCTGATGGGCGGCGGGCTGATGGCTGGAACTTTCCATGAGGAAACAGCATTCCATATTAGTGAAGTGCAGAGGCGGAGTAAGTTAGTTGAGCTGGAGTTGCAGAAAGAGTTTGAGCGAGAAAGAGTTGAGTTGGAGGAGCAGAAAGAGTTCGAGCTAGAAAGAGTTCGAGCTGGAAGGAGTTGAGCTGGAGTTGCAGACAGAGTTGAGTTGGATTGGAGCAGAGGAGAGGAGTGGAGTTGCAGAAGGAGTGGAAAATCAGAAAGAGTTAAGTGCAGAAAGAGAGGAGTTGGAGCAGAGGAGAAGAGACAGAAGATGCTTGGAACAGAGAGAAGACAGACAGACAGTCAGTGAGCTGGAACTGAAGGAAAAAGTCAGAAGCAGTTACTTATCAGGAGGAGTTGTGAACAGCTGGAGTCTGAAGTAATGCCTTTTAGAAGAGACTGAAGTTATATCGTGGATTAATCCGTGGGAGCAGCTGGAGTGAATTGGACATTGGCACGGAGACAATCAGACAGAGTGGAGAAGCTAGTGGAGCGAACGGTTATCAGAGCGGCAGAAACAATTAGACTGAAGTTGGAAGGTGGAGAGAGTTCGTGGGGGAGAGGAATCCAGTGCAGAGTGATCAGCGCAGATGTGTGTCCAAGAGTGCAGGAGAGGATCTAAGACGAGCTAAGGCACAGACGAGAGAGGAGCCCAGATGACAGCTAGAGCAAGACCCCACACTCCTTAGGTGATATTGTTCTTTACTCTTTAAATATTAACCTTGTCCTTATACTATATGTCTAATCCTTTTTCTTTCAGCGGTGTGTTACAGTTCCTGTTAGTTACAGAGACCCCACAGATTTGTGTATGTGTCTATTCCCATTTTATTGTTATTGTAATAAAGATACCCCAGTTCTTAGTGAACCAGTGTGCATGTGTTGTTCTTATGATAGAGCTAACCTGTGGAAAATGAGCCCGCATTGCTATCGATGCCCAGGCTGCTGGCGCAAACCGCCTCTTAGTTCCCATGTTGAATAGTTACCAAATAAAGAGACGGGCGCTGGAAGCAGGAATCAAGAACAGAGTTTAATTCTCATGAGGAGAGCCAGTCATTTCGGACACGAAACACGGTGTCTTTCAGGAGGTGCTCTAACAAGTGAGCTGAGACTCTGGCTTTTATATCTTACAAAACACTTGAGAGTACAATCAGGACAGTATGACGCAAAGGAAAAGACATCCCTATAATCCTCGTGTCAATCCTACCCCACATGTGTTCACAATAGGGACCCTTGACCTGCTGATAAGAGGGGAGGGCAATCACGCAGCTGAGTGTTTCATCAACAGTATAGGATGTGCGCGCCTAATCATAGCCAGGGGGTGGGGTGGCCAGGATCAATAGTGAGTCCTTTGGAGAGGAGTGACTTCATACAATAAGGGCAGTAAATGGTATCTCCTGGCTTAGGCGATGGCCTCGGACATGTGTGGTCAGCTGGGCTCGGGGAAAGGGGGTCATCAAAGGAGTGGCATTCATGCTGCGTGGACAATCGAGCGCGGAGGGAAGGCTTGTCAACAGAGGGGCATTCATGGAGGGAAAGGAGGTGTTGGTCAGGCGCGGCCGTGACTCCCAAGGACAGGGTCTTGCAGAAGAAGAAGGTTTATGACTTGCCCATGTGAGGAGAGGGAGGGGGTCAGGGTGCGCGCAGGGTCAGAGTCGCACAGAGAGAGAGAGATCTTATGACCTGTACATGAGAGAACAGGGGCAGTCAGATACAGCTGGGGGGCTATGTCAGCTGAGGCGAAGGATGCTTCTTCGAGAGGGAAATGGGGAATGCCTGGGTCAAGCAGGAGGGTTGCCTTTCACAGCAGGGTCGCGCAAAGGGAGAGGGTTTCATGGTCTATGCATGTGAGAGTGGGAGGGGGGGGGTGCTCAAATGCGCGCAGGAGGGAAGCCGGGGATTTTATAAAAACGGACAGAGAGGCCATGGCCTGAAATGGCTGTCATGTACATATGGGCACGGGCTTTCATTGGCAGAATGATGTGGTCAACATTTCAGGGTATACGTGGTGCCTACAGGGAGGGGGACGGGAGAGGGCAAATGAACGCCGCTTAGGTACATTAATTTTGCTAATTTCCACAGTCGCCGCTTTTAACATAAGCGCGTTCATTTTCCTATTCTTCCTAGTTGAGGGGCGTACATATAAACATGTGGTTGATGAAATAGCATTTGTCAATACTAACATATTTGCACAAAAATCATGAACAGTTGATGTGATGGGCAGAATGCAGCACATAGGAAATTGCATTTGTCGAGTTCCTATCGTTTCAGAAGCACTACATAACATAAATATTTCTGACTTAAAAATGTGACCAATGAACATCTTTGACCAAGCAGTTGAGGGCGGAATTCAGTTCAATATACAAGATCTCTTCGTCACAGTGTCTTTTTATCAGTGAGCCATCACTGGTAGGCTCTAGTCCGTGTACTTTCGTTGGCGCTGTTGAGCACCGGCGGTGGAGCTATAGGTCCAGCTCGGTTCTATCCTTACGCGTTGCAGGGTGCGGTCAGTCCTCTGCTGTTAGACCACAGTCCTGTTCCCTAAACAATCCGTTTGGCGGCGCCTTATGCTCGGCACCTATATTTTCCGTGGCAACACCCTATTCCCATATGAATGCAGTTCTTTCCTTTGGCAAAAAGTCACGTGGAATAGAGGGTGAGTGGGGTTCAAATAGTCGATAGGAGAGAGAGAGAGAGCGGAGTTGGGTCAGAGTCCCTGGGACACACAAAAGGGACCAAGGGAGCAAAGGATAACAAGCAGGCAGGCCCATCAATCGGGCCCAAAGAAGGGGGACGGAGACTCCAGGCACACGTGGGTTAGCAGACGGAGGGCTTCAAGGCGGCCCGTCATTTTTCATTTTCCACGTTGAATTTGCGGTCTCGTCCCGTACCTTGTTGCTCTGCAGCTCCACCTTTGGTCGAGGTCGTACGTGTCTCAAGATCTGCAGTCAGGCTGTACGTCACATCTGACCCATCTCCTTCGGTGATCGTGAATCTTTGAATAGGTACAAGACAAGGTTTTAGAGAAATGGCAGAAGAAGATATCTACGCATGTGAATTCCTCCCTCAATTCTACGCATTTGGGAGATACGCTCACTGGTCACAGTCAGAGGTCCATTACCAAGCAGTGCCTGTGTCAGCATTCCTACTGAGTTTATGGCAGGTCTATCCATCGTTCTATTTATAACTCAAGTGAGGATAAATGAGATTCCCATCAACTGTGCATTACATCATATTCAACATTACGGAGCATTTCCCTTCAGGACTGGCTAACCTTTTCAAACAGGGCGGGGGTGCCATCATCGAGAGTCAGGCAAAACAAGGTTTTCTCGAGGGTCAACAGCTACTCATGGTCATCATGTTTATATCCGGGACAGCAGCTGGGGTCTATCAAATGGGGCGGGGATGCTTCGGGCGCTCGCGCTTGGGTGCAAAAAGGGGGGTGGGGCAATCTGGGCATTGGGGGTCAATCTAGACGTTGGCGTTCGTCTCTGAAGAACAGACATAAGGTGCCATTGACATACAGTTCCCCTATAAATGGCCAGATTTGGGGGACTTTTAGTCGTCTTACCTGTCCTTTCCTTCTCAGCCAATTCAAGTTCATTCATTTTGCAGAAAGGAGAGGCAGTAATATGGCGAGATACAATCATTTTAGTTTCGGTCAATTTCGCTGAACACCTTCGCGTTCAATATGTATCAAATCAGACTGGTGCCGGTGGGGCACAATTTCACCAAAAAGAGGGAGAGAAAATAGGGAGACTCTCATAGAGATTGAGAGTCGTCCGCAATCTAAACGAGCCATTCGGTACACGTATGACATGTAGAGAGAGAGAGAGAGAGAGAGAGAGAGAGAGAGAGAGATAAGGGGGTGGTGAGAGAGAGAGAGAGAGAGAGAGAGAGAGAGAGAGAGACGTGTACGAAAATAGGTCATTTAGTGCGCTCACAACACAGAACAGCAAAGGTCAGGTAACACGCAAATACAGACAGAGGGAAGACATAAATCCGTACATTACACACACACAACTCAGACAGGGAAGACGGCACATGCATTACACATATATAAGACATTCACGACAGGACAGGAAACAACAGGTGGCCAACAAAATCCATATTATATCCTACGTATCTTTACTATCCTATTTATCTATGTGCTTAGCTCTTTCTACCCTTCCCTCCTTTTCCGTCTCGCTAGTTATGTCGGCCAGCGTTCTCAATTGCCAATACTTACACCTCAGTTGGTCGGTCAGAAATTAGCCTGGTCGTGCTATTTACCCATGGTTGGATCTTAAACCATTTTTCAGTTCCTTCCTTTGGTGGGAAGTTCTCCAGGCTGAGGCAACGGCAAGTATTGATCGGGAGAACAGTCGGACAGCTTGGCTACATCTATAAGAGTGTGAAAAAGGGGGCAGTGCATTTTGAACACCAGCAACATTTCTAACTTCCCAGACGGGTGGTGCCGTGGTAACCCTTACCCGTATATTTTTCTTTGTCCTTTCCCTACCTAGTCAAACGTCCAGTTACATTATTTAACGCGTCATTTCTAGTCAATTTTTTTCGTCATTCAGTACCTGTCCAGTTTCTATGTCAGTCCATCCTCCCAGTTGCTATGTTCTAAGGAGGAACAGTCATGCTTAAGTCTACGTCTTTTAAAAACTTATCGTTATGAGGACTATGCACATATTCCCTCCTTCCCTTTTCGTCGGTGGTTCGATCATCGCTCTCCCACACTTCAGCCGACGTTCTGACGTGACCTGCAGAAGGGAGGAAAAAGAAGGGGTGGGGGGCAGCATTCAAAGTACATCAGCATGCAGTAGTCCGAAAATGTTTTTACCTACCACATACTCGACCTATCTCTACGTACTGCATTTCTTTACCATCTCGGCGTTTAAGCCCAGAGGGACCAGTAATGTCAGACAGATAATCATTGACGATCTGCGTATCTACATGAGTTACTTGGTCGCAACCCCTTTTGTTGGGTGTAAGGGTGGCGGCCAGGTGGCATTTCTGTGGTGTTCTTTCAAGGGCGTCTAAAACACTTTTTCCGGCTGCCTGTGACACATAATGTAGCTGCTAAATATCTGATCCTTTTTAACCTTCAGCTTTCATCATACTTATTCTTCGCTCACAGTAGTAAGACATCCAAAACTCATTAATGCAACTGCTACAACTATGCTTTCGTTTTCAAAATACTTTTAATTAAAAAAAAGTGTTGAGGTATAAATACAGGCCTATAATCCCGTGGACCGGCCACGGAGCAGATTGGAACTGTACATAGGAAGAAAGAAGTTGATGGCAGTTCATTGCATAAAGTGCGGCAGTGCAATAAAATCGTATCGAGCTTTACCACAGAGCAAGCGTGAGGCATGTCGAGTATTCAGTCAAAAATAAATTAATTCATTATCCAGATGCTCGTTCACTGTCTAAATTACACCAATTCATTGTTCCCATTCTCAATCAGTACCCACCCTAAATCAGTTCATTTTCAAAACACATGATCAATATCTGTATTGCTTTCTTCTCTAAGCACATAATCACTATCCATCTTATCGACTTTCATTTGTCCAAAAATACATACATATCTTAGAGCATCAATATTCGAGCAATCCGGGTGAACAGGGAGTTCGAAAGTTCCGTTTTCGTGTGTCGGCGCCATTTTAGCCATTTCCAATCCGAGGCTGGCGCCGGCAGGAGTTGCACCGATGTCGTGGTTCCCAGTGAAGGGGGCGGGGGCGCCCATGCGGAGGGATCAGGGTGCCCCCCGGTTCTTATAGAATCTTCAAGGTTGAGGAGAGAAGGCATGGGATGCGTGCCTGTCCTGGGCAAAAAACCGCTTTTTGATGTTGACCCTCTTTAAGTAAGAGCATTGGGGTGTCGCTGGAAGCCTCCACCTGGAGGGAGGTGGGGGAGGCTCGTTCGCGCCGCCTCCCCCTTCCAGCGACCCCGCGCCGTTCCTCGGCTCCGTCGCTTCGATATTGGCCGTGCCAGCCATTGAAGATGGGGGGGGGGTGGTCGGCGGCTGAGGCAAGACAGCCCCCCCCTTTTCTCTTGACATGTGGCGGGACTACCTGGAACTGTCCAGGGGTGGACACGTGGCGGGACTACTTGTCACTATGCAGGCGATGGCATGTGGCGGGACTACTTGCAACTGTCAGGCGTTGGGTGTAGTTGCGGCCATTATAGCACAAAGAAATGCCGTCATCCTCGCCTTGGCTTCGGCCTTCGACGAAAGCCGGATCGGGTGAGAGAGAGGGGTGGTCGGTGGCCGAGGCAAGACAGCCCCCTCTCTCCCCGTGACCCGCAGGGCGGCAGAAGAGAAGAGATGGAGAGGTCCTTGTCATTCTTTGGACCGCCTGCCCAACATCATCTCCTACCGACCGTGGCCAGGCGAGCCCCTCGTGCCTCAAGGCCTCGCCTTCCGGATGGGCGTGACCGCGGACCTGTTGCACTTCGGGAACTTCCGGGAATGGGGGTAGGTACCTATTGAATTTGTTTCTATTTCGTGTGACCGTTATTTGGGCATGGTGGGCAATGAGACAGACATGTTGGGAGCAGGAATAGGCAGTGAAACCTAGCTACCTCGTGGTTGTCTTTGCTGTCAAACTTTTTCGCCATTTTATATTTCTTATTACGAACTATTTCTAATGTTTCTTATTTTTATTGAAGTCAAAAGCTCATCAGGGGGTTACTGACTTAGCCTGATTTCTTTTTATTTTCTTTCTTTTCCTTAGCGTGTTTCGAGCTAAAGTCTTCTGTTAGTAGGGAACGGTGATCACCTCATATTTTTATGTGTCCTTTTCACTAGGGGGTACTTCTGGACGGACCAGACGAGTTCCCTCCAATAAATGGTCCGGGGTGGAACGAGATTATCGATCAAAAAGGGGAACATATATTCCTTCATTAGGGTATCATCCTGGACAGACCGAGCGATGTACTTCCACTTACTAGGGTAGCCTCCTGGACGGACCAGTCGGTCTATTTCTACTAAATGGCCCATGAGTGGAGAGCATATGTCCTCCATAAGGGTAGTCTCCTGGGCGGATCATGCGAGCTACCCCCCAAATAACCAACCAGTGGGGAGTGGGTAGGACTGACGAATTCACAAAGGGGCATAACCTACCCTTTTCTACTTGCAAAGACTAGACAGAATATTTCTATTCCACGTTGTTTGCAAATAGAAAATACCTCAAACGAAACAATTCCTGTAACAACAATGTCCAGGCAACCAACCAATCAATGGGGAGAAAAACAGGCATGACGGATTACAACGGGGACAAATGTCTGCATTACCTGCCCTTCGCTATCCATAAAGGGAACAGAATATTCCTATTCATCTCTGTTTGTGGACAGGGAAGATCTCAAAGAGCAACAATCGATTATTAATCGACTTCAAAACAATCAGTGGGGAGAAAAGTAGGCATGACGGATTACAACGGGGACAAAAGTCTGCATTACCTACCCTTCTCTATCTGCAAAGAGGGACGACGTTCCTATTCGTCGCTGTTTGCAAACAGAGAATGTCTCGTTCTCAATAAGAGAACCAATATTTCAAGTAGCATTCAAAGCTAAATGAACCAATACCAACGATGCCAGTATACACATACCGGTTCCAATACAATCAATCAATCAATCAGATGGATAAAACCATCCTACCAATCAGGCGTAAAAACACCCTACTTAATCTTACCCGGACCGGACCATACGGACAGTTCTTCGACTTCCTCCTCCAGCGCCCGATCGTTCTCTTACTCCATGTAGCATTCCTGTGGGATTCCAGTCAGGACAATAGGTCACTCAAGAGAGGTCCGTTCAGAATTGGCGAAGTTCTTTTGATCGGCAGCCGGGCTAGGGCCCTCTCAAGGCAGGTATACTCCGATCATTTTAGATGTTCGCTTCTTCGTCTGGATCTTTCTTACCGAACCTTATGTCACTGATGGACCCCGCGTTGGGACGCCAATTGTGGAAAATGAGCCCGCATTGCTATCGATGCCCAGGCTGCTGGCGCAAACCGCCTCTTAGTTCCCATGTTGAATAGTTACCAAATAAAGAGACGGGCGCTGGAAGCAGGAATCAAGAACAGAGTTTAATTCTCATGAGGAGAGCCAGTCATTTCGGACACGAAACACGGTGTCTTTCAGGAGGTGCTCTAACAAGTGAGCTGAGACTCTGGCTTTTATATCTTACAAAACACTTGAGAGTACAATCAGGACAGTATGACGCAAAGGAAAAGACATCCCTATAATCCTCGTGTCAATCCTACCCCACATGTGTTCACAATAGGGACCCTTGACCTGCTGATAAGAGGGGAGGGCAATCACGCAGCTGAGTGTTTCATCAACAGTATAGGATGTGCGCGCCTAATCATAGCCAGGGGGTGGGGTGGCCAGGATCAATAGTGAGTCCTTTGGAGAGGAGTGACTTCATACAATAAGGGCAGTAAATGGTATCTCCTGGCTTAGGCGATGGCCTCGGACATGTGTGGTCAGCTGGGCTCGGGGAAAGGGGGTCATCAAAGGAGTGGCATTCATGCTGCGTGGACAATCGAGCGCGGAGGGAAGGCTTGTCAACAGAGGGGCATTCATGGAGGGAAAGGAGGTGTTGGTCAGGGGCGGCCGTGACTCCCAAGGACAGGGTCTTGCAGAAGAAGAAGGTTTATGACTTGCCCATGTGAGGAGAGGGAGGGGGTCAGGGTGCGCGCAGGGTCAGAGTCGCACAGAGAGAGAGAGATCTTATGACCTGTACATGAGAGAACAGGGGCAGTCAGATACAGCTGGGGGGCTATGTCAGCTGAGGCGAAGGATGCTTCTTCGAGAGGGAAATGGGGAATGCCTGGGTCAAGCAGGAGGGTTGCCTTTCACAGCAGGGTCGCGCAAAGGGAGAGGGTTTCATGGTCTATGCATGTGAGAGTGGGAGGGGGGGGTGCTCAAATGCGCGCAGGAGGGAAGCCGGGGATTTTATAAAAACGGACAGAGAGGCCATGGCCTGAAATGGCTGTCATGTACATATGGGCACGGGCTTTCATTGGCAGAATGATGTGGTCAACATTTCAGGGTATACGTGGTGCCTACAGGGAGGGGGACGGGAGAGGGCAAATGAACGCCGCTTAGGTACATTAATTTTGCTAATTTCCACAAACCTTTCAAAAGGAAATAGGAGCGCTTAAATCAGGGAATAACTCTTGCATACAGTGTGTGTCTCTTATTCTTAAAGCGCAGGTAACCTTTCCTTCTAGTCAGGTGTTACAGCCAGAACAGATGCTGCCCCATATCAGGTAAGTAGCCACTGAATAATTAGGGAGAGAGAGGAGCCCTTGAGCTAGGGAAATAGTTACACACTAAGTAATTCGGCCATTCCATAATATTATTGTAGTAGTGAACCTCTAGTGAATAGTGAGAGAAATCCCAACATAGAGAGAGAGAGAGAGCTGAAGGTATTCATAGGAAAGTGATCGTCGTTGGGATGCGGCGTTATACCCACCGGATTGTGGCTTGTTAATGAGAGCACCGGAGGGACACGGTGTGTAGTGAGATTGCTGCTAGAGAGAGAGTGGCATTAGTGAGAGCACTGATTGTGGTCAGTGTGTGTACCCACAGGATTGTGGCTTGGGACCTGGATGAAATAGTGAGAGCACTGGGGGGATACAGTGCCTATCTTGAGCGAGCACTGGGTGTAACCAGTGTGTAATGGTAAATAATCAGAACTGCCCCAGGGTAGATTAGTCTGGACCCATGTGGTCGCGAGACTATGAGGTAGGAGTGTGGTGTAGGGCATGGACGTCCTTAGTAATCAGTGAGTATTCCTAGTAATCCCTATAGATTTAGTGGTGTTTCTGATGATATGAGCTTGTATATTGCGAGTTCTCCATCCTCAGGTAGGTACCCAGGTGCCTGGACAGATGGGTCCTGAGGAGGGAGGTGGTTACGTTCCGGCTGGGTTGGAGGTGCTCTGAGGAGCTGATCCTATCTGGTCCGAGAATCCGGCCGTAACAGCTCGTTGCCAGATGTAGGCCATGAGGTCTCAGTATTGGCAAGGCTTGCATGGCATTTATCTTTACCCCCAGGCCAACAGATTGATATTGTGGATACTTTGTGGAGAAACTTTGAATTTGTTTGAGTCGCTTGTCGTCACAACCTCAGCGGGTGAGTGGACTCTGTTGTTTTTGGCTATGTGTTTCTTGTTTGTGTGAATTGGTCGTCATGATTAGATCTTTGATCTATTGTGTTGTCACTGTGTGTTTCTTTTATAGTTCGAAAGGGATTCATCCCTCCATATGGACGTTATTATTACGGCCTGTTTGACTTTTGACTTTGACAATATGGTACACCATTAACGGGTTAGTGCTATACCTGATGGATTTTAGATAATCGTTTTCCCCAGTCTGACCATTGCAGACTCTAAGGCCTATACATTCTTTCCTCACAGGTTGCCCACCGTATTCCTGGGGGCGCTACATCCGTCTACCTAGGTCAGTACCCGTCACCACTATGGTCATTTTATTGACAGTGTTTGTACATTTTGAAACAAGACTTTGATCCTATGGTTACTCTCCAGGTTCCCTTCCCCGTCCTGAGGAAGACCCGCAGCTGAGGAGTTTACTCACCCTTATTGCGTCTGGGACGAAACGTCAACAAAAACCCCCCATTGGGGCCTGTACCCTATGTACCCCCTCCCTTCAACCATGATCACAGATGAAGTATCGCTGGGTTATGTTAAAACAAGGATAATGGCTATGTTTTGAATAACAGCAGGGGCAGGCCCTTCTAAAACTAAGGTCTTTGGCCTTAGCTAGATATTATACAGAGGAAATATTGCTTTCTTATATATTTTTTCTGACCTTTTTGTCCTTTCACATGAACACTAATCTCTTCACTTCTCTTCACACTACCTGGTAGTAACCCCCTCTTTCCTCAATATATGTTCAATTGTTGTTTCTGAAATTAATGTGAATAATTGCCCAGAAACAATTATAATGTGCTTTTGCCCCATTAACTATACCATTGGGTACTCTATTCAATTGCGAATGTATTTGGTTGTTATTTCTCTTTTTCTATTGCAGGATTTAATCGCATAAGAAATATAAAATATTTTTATCATTTATTGTAACACTTAATATTAATGTCTAGGACCACTCTGTTCTCTGGACATTTATCTATGGCAGAAGAAACACTGGCTTCTCCAAGCTCCTTCTCAACTGTTGTCCCTTCATATTCGGTTGACGACAATTACGCTAAATCATCACGGATTCCTTCTCAATGTGCAAAAGTGTCACCTTCTGCCATCTACGGAGCTCTCCTTCATAGGAGCGAGATCATAGACAATGCACGACAAGGTCTTTCTTCAAGATGAAAGAAACTTTTGACTCCAAGATCTGGTATGGTTCCTCTTTGTAACCCAGGAAGCTACAGTTTATAAATCAATGGAGCATGAGGGACATATGGCTGCATCAGTGTTCACAGTCCAGTGGGCAACGGTACACCTGAGACACTATTGTAGCATATATCCAGGTGTGGAGCCCTTCTGGCCAAGAACCTGGACAAGAAAGTCCCTGGAACTCAGGAAATCCAAGCAGACCAGCAATGGTTGCTGGTAAGTGGCAATCTTTGCAAGGGAATGCCACTGTATCTGTAATCTCCTCAAGTGCTGATGCAAGCCTTTTGGGATGAGGGGAAACTCTGGAGAATGTCATTTGAAGCCGGGTGGACTAGTGCAGAAGCAATATCATCCAACTGGAGAAAGCTGACTGCTTTATTTAGAGGACTTGTGAACTTCAAGAGTCGTCCGCTTCATTGCAATGTTTTGGTACCGTCGGACACATAGTGTTGGTGGTGTATATCAATCACCAAGGCAGTACTCATTCTCATTCCTTTGACCAGGTAGCATGTTTTCTGGCACTGTGGGCAGAGAAACACCTGTTACAAATTACATCCATCGATATGAAGATACTCGACAATGTGCAAGCATATCAGTTGAGCAGGAACTATCCCACATTTCAAAATTCTCAATCTCAACACACATTTCGACTGATTTGCAAGAGGTTTGGAATTCCGTATAGTGATCTTTGTGCAACCAAGGGAACTAGTCTCCTTCCAAGATTTTGTTCCAGATTTACAGCTGAGGGAGCATGGGGAATCAATGCTCTCTCAATATAGTGACCTCGGAAGATGTCATGTGTGATTACCACATTTTTATTAATTCAACAGCTATTGGCAAGGATTCAAAGAGAAAATACTCATGTGATAGTGGTCCTTCCTTTTTGGCCCAGGAGGATGTGGTTCCCTTTACTGCTTTAGCCTCCATGGGTTCTTCCTCAAGTTCTGTCACCTCTGAGGAGCATCAATCTTCTTTCCTTTCAACTCGCCCTGACGGTCTGGCTGGAGGTTGGAAGGCTAAGTCTTGAGAAGAAGGGTTTGTCATCTCAAATCATTGGAGTGATTCAAGTATCTAGAGGATCTTCTATGGTAAACTCTTACTCTAATCACTGGAACATCTTTGATTCTTGGTGTGTCTACTTCTGTCTCTGATATTCTTAAATTTCATTTAGATGAATTTCACAATAATTTGTCTCTACTTTTAAAGTACTATGGTATGATATTAAGGCTTTTCGGGAGAACTATTTCAGCAATACTGGGGCGGGATCTTTGATGATGAGGATGTTTCAGAGTTTTTCTATCTCTCAGCCTATGGCCATAATTCTCTTCCTTCTTGGGATCCCTCTCTGGTGTTAAAGGTACTCCAGTTTGCTCCTTCTAAACCTTTGGATTCTATGGATCTCTAGTTTTTTTCTTTCAATGTCTTACTTTTGGTGGCGGTTACCTCAGTATGTAGGATGGGGGAGTTATCAGCTTTGCTTTGCCACCGTTCTTTCTTGACTCTATTGTAAGATTCTGTGATTTTAAGATTGGATCCTTACTTTCTGCCTAAAGTAACCTCTAAATCACACACTTCTCAAGAACTTATTCTTCCTACTTTCTATCCTTCTCCTTTATCTGAGGATGAGTGTTTGTTAAGCCTGTTGGATGTTAAACGAGCCAATGACTTCAGGAAGACACATTTGTTATTTGTTACCTTTGGGAATTCTAGAAAATACTATTAGGCTTCTAAAGTAACACTGAGCAGGCAGATTAAGGAACAATCCAGTTGGCCAGTTGGCCTCTCTGGCAGACAAGTCCGTACCAGGACACATTTTGGGTCATTTGATCTCGTGGTGTTGCTGCTTCTTCGGTGGAACTTCAGGGAATACCTCTGGATGACATTTGCAGAGCTGGCACTTAGGCTGCTGAAGATATCTTTATAAGACATTACAGACTTATAATATTCAGAATATGAGAAAGAACTTCGGTTCTAGAGTTTTGCAGGCGGAAAGACCTTTAAAAATGTAATACATTCATTATTTTGTTTAAACTTCAGTCTGTTTGCATGAGGCGGTGGCTATTTGTCCTTAGTATGATCAAAGGCCTTCTTTGCTTTGGTATATCCTCAAGGTGTATGGCTGTGGCGAGGATGAGGGACATGGAGATCATGTGCTGATTACTTACCCCAATAGCACCCAGCTGAGGATGGGTGGGGTTCCTGCTTTGTTTCCTGCCCTATGATTGGTTACAAACTTCAAGGTTAACGACTGGATCGAAGACACGTAGGACTAGGAGTAATGAAGATTACCAGTAAGTAATCGGGGCGCTTCCCATCATCTGCACGGTGCGCTCCCCTCTGTGAAGTGCTCATGTATTCCAGCAGCGTTGCTTGCTGTTGTAGTGTGTTTTCTCTCCTTCTTTTTTTGCACCAATACTCTCCCTTCCTTTCAGCCTGAATGACTGTAGGATGTATGATGATGTCATGGAATGTTGGTGTGTGGTCAGTTGAAGACGAGAGGCTGAGCAGCGGGGAGGCTGCTCCTGGTGAGGCTACTATTGATTACCATCCTATTTACTATCAACCATCTTTCTACTTACCTGGAACTGGATATAATAAATATTATCTTGGATTCTCCTACTCTGTCTACATTTGGACTTTTTTTACTTAGCACACGCGCTTCCCTCATATGGAAAGCAGGGCGGGTTTGTGCAAGGAGGGCACAGCATGTGGCAGCATCTGTGGGTGTTATATCTTCGAAGTGGATTCCCTTGTTTCTGAGAGAATAGATGTCTTCGCTCAATTCTTTTTGATCTGCCCTAATATTAGATCTCAGGGAGAATAGGCCACCCTTCACTGTCCAAAACTGTTCCATAACATTTTTTGTAGCTTTCAACAGGAACTCTATGTTCGCTGTTTCATAACAAACTGGAAGCAAAAAGATAACCCACATAAATACACTCAAACAATTGTAACGTGGTACGCTGTGTAAGGCATGGTATTGTAGGTCACACGTTTTAAGCCACGCCCTTTTTACACAGAGCATGTCTCTTGGAAAGCATCCCTAGTAGCACTCCTTTGGCAAGGGCCCCTTTTAGCCCCTCGACCTTTATCGCACCTAAAGCACTGATCTGACACTTTACGCGTGCCACATAACAGGGCTGTGTAATGCTACTGCTGGTCTGTTGCATGCCCTGGGACTTGGGGTGGCTACTGCTGAATTTCCTATTTCTTTTTGTCAACAGAAGTTTACCAAAAACTACCGTCCTGGGTGCTCGTAATCCGATCCTGAATTTACCAATTTCAAAGGTGCACTGACCGGATAACCCAAGTTTTTTTCTATTTCTGGGAGAGTTTAGCAGCGATTGAAGTTCGTGGTAAGGTGGTTGTTGTGAAGTTTGCCCAATAGAAGCTTCTATAGTTGGCAGGATTGTGAGCAAAGGGTCCCGGAGAACAGTATTTCCGCTCTGCACATGCTCTTTAAATGTGCCCTTTCAGCACTGCCTTTCTGCACATGCTCCTGGGACCAGTATGAAGTCTATCTCTGCTCTGCGCATGCTCTACAGACGTGCCTTTTTAGTAAGGCCTATATGCGCAAGCTCATGAGATTAGTGTTTAGTCTGTCGTATATTGCTATGCGCATGCAATTCAGATGTGCCTTAGCAGCACACCTTTTTTGTTTGTACATTCTGTAGAGTCGAGCTCTAGTTCTCGCGTGCTACGTCACGGCGAGAGAATAACGACAATCCACAGAGGCCCTGGCGGAACTAGCAGGACGCAGAGAAGGGGGAGCAGGAGAGCCCCGACCGAACCAAGCACAAGGCGAGAGCGCGAACGCGCCAGGCAGCCCGAGAGGTCAAGGGGCGGAACCAGAAAGATGCGCCACAATGAGCGCGCAGGCATCTTCACTCACGACGTCGATCCCGTTTTTGCTGGTCTGGAGAAGCTCAAATGAAGTGGGAGGACTGGAGAGAGTACTTCAAGAACTATATTGAAGCCCTAGAAGACGAAAATGGGGAGGTCTTCCCCAGTGCGAGGAAGACAAGGATACTCCTGCACAACCTAGGCCCGAAAGGTATAAGGGTCTTTCAGAACCTGGTGCCCACACCCAGACCAAATGCAGACGATAATGTATTGAAGCATGCCATAGAAGATCTCGACAACCACTACCATCCCGCGGTGTGTGTTTCTATCAACCGTTACAACTTCCAGCAGAGGAAACAAGAAGCTTGCGAATCCATAGATGACTAGGTCGCTGCATTGAGGAAGTTGGCAGTAACATGCAAGTATGGGACCCTGCACGACGAATTCATAAAAGATCAAATAGTCATGCACATTACCAACAAGACAGTACAAGACAAATTGTGGGTAAACGGAGAAGCATCGCTTAAAGAAGTAATAGCCATGGTAAAAAAGGCAGAGTTGTCAAAACCGTGTGCCGATGAGGCTAAAAGGGAGACTGTCCAGAGGACCATGGTGAACAAGGTGGATGACACAGAGCCACCGGGAAGGAGTAAAGCCATGACGACGGAAGGAAAGGAGCCAAACAAGTGGATGGGGAAACCAGGACAAACATGGAAGCAGAACAAAGAAAGCAAGACCACATGCTACAGGTGCGGAAGCCAGACCCATGCAGCTCAGGACAAACGTTGTCCGGCATTCAGAGCAAAATGCATGTTCTGCGGCATAGTAGGTCACTACTATAAGGTATGGCGCTAAAAAATGAAGAGACCCATAGTGAAGTACGTGACACAGGATCAACAGGAGGAAGAAGAAGAACCGGACGAGGAAGACAATGTACTATGCGTGGAAGAACAAGTGCTGGGCATTGACTGTAAGCAGTCCCTCTAAGAAGGACGGCGGCCTTACCTCTGGAGTTCATGACCGGAACGAGCCAGCAACAACACCGCTACCACCCAATGCATCTTGGGACTTGAAGGAAGTAGGGACGGGCCGGCTGACATTCCCGTGTGCTCTGTCTCTGCAGAGATGTGACCCGGAAGTTGACACAGAGGACCCAGGAAGGAAACAGGACGAACCAATGAAAAAGGACGTAGACCAGGAGGCGGGATCTTGGAACAGCGAGAGCGAGGACGGACGAGGAGGGAGAGCTGCCGAACGTCGGAGAGAGCCTGGAAAGGACACCGTGGAGTTCCAGAAGGAGACGGAGCCTGCCGTAGACCAGGAGGACGACGAGTTGGGAGACCGGTGGACCGAGGGGTGGTGGTACCCGCCGGAGGAGGTTGGAGAGCGGCCGCAACTCACGAAGAGAGTTGCGGCGGAGCCGGTGAGTGGGGCGTACTCCGGGGAATCTGGAGTCGGGAGGTGTGTAGAGGAGGGTAGCGGGTAGAGTTTCAATACTCGAGTCGGGTGGTGGGTAGCAGAGATCCAATTCTTGAGTGCTACATTGCCTTTGCCCAGTAATTGTACCCGTAGACCGCTATAAGAAAGCTACATGTTCTTGGCACTTTGAAGTTCCTCTTTTGTTGATCCGACCACTGAAACTGATAGCTTCCAGCACAATTATTTTCATTATTTCCTACCCTCCCTCATTCGAGCACATTCTTCCCTTGACTCAGCCTCCCTTCACTTACGGTGTGGTGACTAGTTTAGTTTGACCAAAAACCGTTACAGAGTGACTGACGGCTCCATTTATCTGTCTCTTCTATGAGCCTCCGGGGAGACCCCATCCCGTCCGAAGAGGAGGAGCTGGGAACATCTAGGATTGGCCACACTTCGTCTAGCAGTTCCGAAGAAGAAGACCAGGACAATAGACCCTCTGTATCATTGAATATTCCCATTACTACAAATAAACCACTTCCTTTTGGATCATACATACAGCCTTCTCGCCTGTTTGTTAAGCCCGCGCTCCCACAGTCCCGCAAACCACAATGTGACATGGCAATAGGAAGAGTGAAAATCAGGATCGCGGTAAAAGCGGGATCCCCGTACACCATTGTTCAAAGAGCAGTGTGGAATGAAGAATTCAGGCCCAGCTTGAGACCAAGATTAGAACCACCTGGTATACGACCGGTGTTGTACACAGGCAAACCCTTTCCTATGGTCGGATACAGGACTCTAAACTTCGAATTCAGAGGAAGGAGTGCGGAGTGCAAATTGTATGTAGCTGAGAAAGGCTCATCAGTCTTAGGATGGATGGACCAAGGTGACCTGGGGATCCAATTGGACCCAGGGGGGACACGCAAGTGCTGATGACAGCCCCAGAGAGCTGGCCGGACCTGGAGAAGATGAAGAGCGATTTCCCAAAAGTGTTTGCCGGGAAGGTCGGCAAGCTGGAGAAGTTCACACATAAGATCGTACTCAAAGAAAACTCCAAGCCGGTATCCCACAAGGTCAGAAATGTCCCCTTAGCTGCAAGGGAAGCAGTACAGCAGGAACTGCGCAGATTAGAAGAACATGGAATAATCGAGCCAATAGACAGCTCAGAGTGGCTGGCACCCTTGGTGGTAGCGATGAAGCCTAATGGCAAGGTCCGTCTATGTGTAGACCTTCGAGAACTGAACAAGTGCCTAATCGTGGAAAAATTCCCATTGCCTCGCATAGAAGAAATGCTGGCCAAGACGAAAGGGGTAAAGTGGTTCTCGACCATTGACCTCACTTCCGCCTATCACCAGATAGATCTACATCCTACAAGCCGGAACTGACATCCTTCATAACACCCTTCGGATGCTATCAATTCCGCAGAATGCCCCTCGGCCTTGCTTCGGCAGCCGCGGTGTTCCAGAAATTAATGCACCGCTTCTTCGAAGAACATCGAGGGTATCCAATACTTCCAGGACGATATACTGGTGATGGGGACAGACCGGAAGGATCATGATAAGAAGCTAGACAAGGTGCTTCAAGTGCTAGAGAACAATGGCCTGACAGCAGAATGGGAAAAGTGTCGACTAGGAATGACGTCGGTCACCTACTTGAGACATGAGATAGGAGGACACAGCATCACGCCTAAACGAGCAAATGTGAAAGCAATCTGCGATGCCATGGCCCCAACCAACAAAGAAGAGGTGAGATCCTTCCTAGGGATGGCCGAATATTATAGTAAATTTGTGCAACACTTTGCCACCAAGACGCACCACCTGAGGCAGCTGATAAGGGACAAAACGGTGTTCAAGTGGACAGAAGAGACACAAAAAGAATTTGATGCCTTAAAGAATGAGATTAGTCAAGCCGTACCACTACAGGGATACGACCCCCTTAGGCAGTCGATATTAACGAAGGATGCCAGCAAGAAAGGACTGGGAGCAGTCCTCATGCAGGAGAGGAAAGATGGGACGATGGAGACCCTCAGTTTCGCCTCGAGATCCCTATCGCCCACAGAACAGAAGTTTAGTGTGATCGAGAAGGAGATGCTGGCGGTGGTATGGGCCATGGGAAAGTTCCACCAATTCCTAATGGGCACGAGATTCCAACTCAAGACAGATCACAAGCCGTTGGTCAAAGTGCTCACCTCGAGTGGGCATGCAAGTGCCAAGATGCATTGCCAAGATGACGTTGAAATTGCTTGAATACAGGTATGATGTGGAGTACATACCGGGGACACGAAACAAAGTGGCAGACTACCTCGGTAGAGCTTCAGCTATGGAAGGAGCTCCCAACCCATCTGCAGAAAATGAGGAGATGGTAGCAGTGATGGAAGACCCAGAACGGGTGATAAGCAATCAGGAGTGGACCCAAGACTATGAAGAAGACAAGGACATCTGTGAGGTCTAGGAGTGCATAATACATGGATGGCCAGAGAAGAAACGTTTGCGAGAAGCTCTCCAGAAATTCTATGAAGTCAGAGAGGAGCTGTCAGTGGGTGACAATGGAATATTTCTGTACATAGGTGATAAAGTAGTCATGCCGACAACTCTGGTCCCTCACCTGTTAGCACTATTGCACAAAGGACATATACGAATCGTGAAAACCAAGATGAGGGCGAAGCAAATGTACTGGTGGCCAGGACTGGACATCCAAATGGAAAGACACGTGAGGGAATGTGATCAATGCTAAAGAGCGGACAAATCTCTGAAACCCTTAAGACCGGCCTTGGGGAAGTTTGCCCAACCGAGCAACCCCTGGGAAGAAGTGTGTGTAGACATTCTGGGACACATGCTTGACACCCAAGGAACGCCAAAATACCTCTGCGTCCTCGTCAACAAGTACTCGAAATGGCCGGAGGTGCACATACAGGAAGAGATGGACGCTAAGATGGTGCTTAGGTTCCTAACTTCGGTCTTCCTCAGGGAAGGTATCCCAAGAACTATTCTAAGCGACAATGGACCGCAATTAACCTCAGCGAAGTCGTACAAGTACGCTGAGAGGAACGGAATCAAAATCAAACACACCTCCGTATACCATCCGTCGAGTAATGGACAGGTGGAGCGGTTCAATAGAGTCATAATGGGGTCCATCCAAGCAGCCATCACCATGGGAAAAGATTGGGAGAAAGAAGTCCAAAGTATAATATGGGCCTACCGTATCACCTCCACCAGCACAGGGTATAGCCCTTTCCAAATTCTGAGAGGAAGACACCCCTTCACCAAGGACAACGTAGCCTGGAGGGAAAAGACAATCACTAGCAGGTGGTCCCCTGCGGTGGTGCAGCACAACCTAGAGAAGGCCCAGAGGATATATACCGAGCACTACAATCAGAGGAGAAATGAGAAGGAAACAGCTCTTGAGAGAGTGGAATGGGTGAGAGTCAAATTAGCGGTACTAAGAAGAAAAGGAGACAGCAAATACAGCCCCCCGCTGCAAGTGAAAGAAGTGTACGATAGAGCAGCACTGCTTAGTGACGGGAATGTGTGGTTCCAAGACAGCATGTCTAAATGCAACAAGAACCTACGATGGTCCCTGGAGGAGCACGACAGGACACAACAAGACCAAAGACAAAGAGAGAATGAGGGAAGTACCCCTGCAGAAGAAGAGGACCCGAGAGCGGAAGGAAGCTGTAAGGAGTCTGGAGACCAGGAAATGCCTGAGAGGGAGGAACAACATGGAGGGGAGAGTGTGACCCCGAGGAGAGAGGAGCCGGGTATCTTGAGAGACAAGATGGTGAGCCCTGCAGAGAACTGCACCGGGGAAGCCCTTTCCACTCCGGTAAGACGCACACGAGCAGGTAGAGTGGTAGTAAGGCCGAACCGCTTCCGAGACTTTGAACTGGGGGGAAGCTAGCATTCTGTGGGACCTTAAGGACATATGTTTCTGTTGTTTAATAAAAGAGGGAGATATGTAGAGTTGCGCTCTAGTTCTCACGTGCTACGACGTAGCATTCGAGGACGCCATTTTGAGAGCGTCTGCGCATGCGCGCAGAAAACGAAATATATCGGAGGACGGCGGACGCTCGGCGTTCTCCTGCTTGATATGAATAAATCAATAAGTTTACACACACCACTTCGTGTCTCGTGGGTGATTGTTCCTGGTGATTATACCATACATTACACATTCTCCTGAGTATAGTGTGTAGTCTGCTGTATACTGCTCTGCACATGCTGTTGTTTCCGTAGTAGGCGCACCCCCTTTCCCCACATTCTTCTGTGGGTAGTTCAAGTCGAGCAGTGTTTCTGTTCCACACACGCGTGCTTTACAGCCATGCCTCAGCAACACTGCCTTTCTGCGCATGCTCCTGTGACTGGTGTTTAGTTGAGGCATACTTCTGCGTTGAGCACTTCAGACATGCTTTACCTGCCGTGCCTTTCAGCGCATGTGTGTAGTGTTTAGACAAGCAGTATTTCTCCTCTGCGCATGCTCACGATCCTGCAGGCAGTGCAGTGAGTACAGCACTACGCATACTGAGAGTAAGTAAGTAAGTAATAATAAGCTTTATTCGATTTTCGTAAAATCATAAAAGCACAACACATACATGTAAAAACATCACACTTAATAGAAGCTTACATATGAGATTTAACAGTTAAAAAGAGCAGCTATTGTCATAATCAAGTCTTAAAAATTCATTCAATACAATACAGTGTGAGATGGAATTAGTGCTGACCAACACAAAAGGCATAGAAGGACCCAGGCAAAAATGTTTTACAACATGGTTTTCCGCAACAGCATGGCAGATCTTAAAAAACAAGATACCGCAAAGATCACATGCTCATCTTCGAGTTTTAACAGTCTTAAGAAGGCAGGCCTGCAATTTCTTACTCCCCAACGTTTTAACAGAGGTTTTAAATAAAGTTTTCTAGGGGTGGAATAAAAAGAGCAAAAGAACATTAAATGCAAGTTAGATTGAAGTGCGGTGTTGTCACACGAACATGTCAAAGTCAGTGGAGACCAGTTATTCATCTCCGGTACAGAAACCATACGAAAGAAAATACCAAAACGGAGACGAGTCAAAAGCATTCTGTGATAGGGGCTGGAGTCCACTTTTAAATACTTTTGCATGCCTTCATTAGGGGTGATTTCTTGAAAATTTAAGATGGTTTGTTTGTTCTTTTCGGTGTTCCATCTTAAAGTTTCCAGATGGGCGGTCAGTGTTTTCTTAAGAACTGATCTAGATACGCCCTCCAGGATCCTAGGATTTACATAATAATCTAGGAAACCTATCTCACTAAGTACAGATCTTACGTACGACAACCACCGGAAGTTTGCGACCCCATCTAGGGCCAAGCAGTCCTCCAGGAGGTCCCTATTAAAACTGGCCTCCCTAGTTGTCCATACCTTGTGCCATAAGAGAATTGGGGCCATCTTAATTGTGTCGCCCAAATGCTTGACTCCAGCCTCTATGTGTGTCATAAATGAGGATGTAGTCTTTGGGACACCTAGAAGGTAGCTGATGAATTGGTTCTCACAGCTCTGCAAAGATTGATCCTTCTCGAAGCCCCAAAGTCCCGCCCCGTAGGTGGCTGTGGACTCGCACTTCGCCTGATATATTTGAACCAGTTCTTTGACTGCATACTGAGAGTGTTTCTGAGTCTGTCCGCTTGCTCTGTTCTACCCGAAGTGTCAGACTGAAATAAACACGCGGGAGTCCATGAAAAAGGGTGCTTCCTGTCCTGATGCATGTAGGTCTCATGTAGGGAAGACCCGGCTTCCACTCGGTGTCATCATTGACACCCGTCCTGTCTTTGCTCAGACGACACACTCTTACTTTTAATTTTGGCTGTAGGAAAAGCTATGCGAGATATTTCTGCAGGTTGTATGACGATCCGTCGCCCACAATGTAATCGCGGCAGTTCTCATCACGGCAATTACATCGCAAAGGCAGTCACACCGGCCATTATCTCATCGCACGTTGTTGCAACGCAAATGCGGCAATGTAATTGGATCGCGTGTTACATCGGCGACTTTACATTGCGCGACATGACAACGCGATGAGCTCAGCGTGCTGTGCTGATCTCAGCTGGTACCTCAAGATTCCACTTCTGTGTGCCTTGTTGGAAGCCAATGTTCTGATTGCAATGCACGCTCACCCCCCACCCCCGAGGAGCAGAAGTAGGGACCCATTCAAGTGCTACATTTCGTGTGCAAACTGAGCGACTCGTGGTGCATCAGCAGCAAGGGTGGAGCACTGCATCAGAGGTCGCTGCTTGTTTAGATTGCAGCAGCAAAGACAAAGTTCTGTGAGTAAAATAACAAGTGGGATTGAACTCTCTGGCTTGGTTTTTTTGCTGTTGCAAAAGATGAATCCATGGTGGAAATTGTTTTGGCACGACATGCTCGTCTTTGTCACTTTTTGCTGAATATCTCTTCACGACCACTTAACTATATCGCAAAATAACAACTTTTACAGCGCTTTTCAATCTTTACACCTATTTAAGATGACATAACAAATTCTCCTGTCTTTGGTTTTTCATTTCTACTCATTCAAACCACGTACACAACTTTATTACACCTCACCTACGATTTTTCTAGTTTCTGAAACTATGGTGCTAACCATGTTTTTGCCCACAAGGGGGCACTCGAGTCAAGGTCTGAAATCAGATGGAACCTATTACAGCAATGCTGCCACCGGACCAGGAGCACTGGCAATGAATGGTACACAGACAAACCTGCTACCCAAATATTGCATTATTTAGGGTCATTGGGTGAAATATCAGGCCAACTTTTCAGAAACAATAGTATTAAATATGCAAAATTGTTGTGGCTAACGCAACCCAGGGTGCTTTTGGAACCCAGTGTGTTCCAGCTCCAAGTATGCAGCATCTTTTCATGAGATACTACAGCAGTTGTATCTAATGCTTGCAAACGATGTGACATGACGTTTTCCATGCACATTTTCCAAGTCTTGGGCAGGTTCAAGATGGACGTGTGCTTTTACATGTACAGCCTTCTCAATGGCTACACTGTATGAACCAATAAACATGCCAACATGGAAGGTGTATTACTGCATACATCTCTGCCTCTAACACTATTGTTGGGCTGTAGCGCCTTGAGTAGCGCCTTGAGACCCTCGCATGTGAGTAGTTGCGCTATACAAACCCCTGATTTATTGATTGACTAACCGCTCAATGACAGAAACTGTCCACTGCTCTGAAGCTACCGTCCGTGTTCTTAACGAACTCCACCTCAGACATAGCTACTGCCCTTACACGCTACAGCGCCGAGGGCCTGTCTATGTCCAATACTGACACACCCACCGTCTGCTCATATTGGTGGCTTCTGGGTTCAAGACATCGCTATAGGGCCCCAAGTACCCCATCTACATGACATGGGGGCGCTCAAGACAACCCCTGACTTCTATTGCCGCAAAACACCTGCCAGCCAGTGTTCCTAATCAATCCACACGCACCGCTGCAGGCCAGCAACAATGAGCTTGAAACCTCCGGCCAGAGTCATCTACAGCACACACCAAAACAGACGCTCTCACATGTATACAAATAATAATTGTGGGAATTGGCTACTTCTTACAGAGACTTGGTAACAGGAGGAGAATCATTCCACCCTCGATAACGCTGATCTTGAGATCTACCAATATGCTTTTAATAACAGGGCTGGATAACAGGGAAACTGCTGCCCTCATCCTCCTGGACCTCTCAGCAGCCTTCGACACCGTATGCCACCGCACCCTGATACAGCGCCTCAGCAACACCGGAATCCAAGGAGCAGCACTGGAGTGGATCATCTCGTTCCTCGCCGGAAGAACCCAGAGAGTCTGCCTCCCCCGTTCAGATCCGAGGCCATCGAAGTCACCTGCGGCGTTCCGCAAGGATCCTCACTCAGCCCCACCCTCTTCAACGTCTACATGAGCCCCCTCGCAGCCATCGCTCACCAACAAAACCTCAACATCATCTCCTACGCCGACGACACCCAGCTTATCCTCTCCCTCACCAACGACCCCGCTACCGCCAAAGCCAGCCTCCAGGAAGGAATGAAAGACGTCGCAGAATGGATGAAGATCAGCCATCTAAAACTGAACTCAGACAAGACAGAAGTCCTCATCCTCAGACCACCTCCCTCTGCATGGGACGACTCCTGGTGGCCCCCTGCCCTGGGTACCGCACCCAAGCCAACGGACCACGCACGCAACCTGGGCTTCATCCTGGACTCCTCCCTCACGATGACCAAGCAAGTCAATGCCGTCTCGTTCTTGGACATCCCTCGCCACAGCCACATCTCTGCCCACCTGAAAGACCTGCACTGGCTCCCCGTCAGCAAGAGGATTACGTTAAGACTCCTTACCCACGCACACAAGGCTCTCCTCGACACGGGCCGAAGTACCTCAACAGCCGCCTCACATTCTACACTCCCACCCGCCAGCTCCGATCCGCCAGCCTCGCCCTTGCCTCCGTCCCATGTATTCGCAAATCCACCATCGGAGGAAGATCCTTCTCCTACCTGGCAGCCAAGACATGGAACTCCCTCCCCACTCACCTACGGCTGACCCTGGATCATCTCTCCTTCAGGAAACAACTCAAGACCTGGCTGTTCGAGCAGTAGTGACCCCCCCCTCCCACCAAGCGCCTTGAGACCCTTATGGGTGAGTAGCGTGCTATACAAATCTTGTATTGTATTGTATTGTATTTTGCACAGATTTTTGTAAAGAATTAGGCTCTTACACCCATTACTTATGTCTTGATACCCGAATGAGCCATCCTAGTTTGTGCCATACAATTATCCCTCCTAAATTCAATCACTTTTGGCATAATTTTCAGGGCACTTAATTCTGAATCATTTAGAGATATTGCAGTTTGACTATAATAATGTAACAATAATGGGAGATTTCAGTCTCCATGTAGATGAGTGTTCTGATAGCCAGCGTGTACACCTTACCCCGTGTTGTGAAGTGCTGAGGCTGCTATTTCCACTCTACACATATCTCACAAATGAGCCTCCCACATCGCTGATAAAAAAACGAATACGGACACGGAGACCCTTATCGGTCAAAGTGGCAGTTTAATTGTATGTGATCTCAATAACATTCTATGCTCCCTTATTAATGGTCTGGGTATGACCGTTGAAAAAGACCTGGCAGCAATAAAAAACACTAAGACGATTAAGGAACATGGAATTCGTGCTACTCAGAGTCCCTTTGAACACTCAGCTCAATATGAGAAGAGCCTAACGTAAGTGGAGGACAAATTACTCCGATATGCATATCCATCTACCCATACTCCCATCCATCCATCCATTCATCCATCCGCCATCCATTCATCCACCCATCCACTTTTGCCCTCCGTTTCCCTCGTTTTTCGTGCCCTTCTGCCCTCTGTTTCCCTCGTTTTTTGTGGCCTTCTCTATTTTCTGGCAGGAGTGCTGGGACATAAACAGTGCTTCGAAAGCCTTTGCATGGGCACACTGTTATCATTCGCCCGTTTCTGTTAAAATAATAACAACTTGCATCTTTTTTTAAAGTTGCACCATTCGCCCGTTTTTACTAGTCTCAGCACGTCTCAAGCCCATTTAGCCCATTTTCGTTTGCGATGTTGTAGGAGAGTAGGGTCTGCTATCCTATGGTCACCCCAAATTTTTGCTTTTTGCTTCACTGGTTTCTGACTTAATGTGGCTGTGGGCCTGCTAATCAGACCCACAGCCTGCTGTTCTCTCTCTAAATTGATGCCAATGCACTTTAGGTGTATTACGAATTGGAACTGGTTCACCTTATGAGCCCCTGTAATAGTGCACCCTAGGTGCCCAGGGCATAGGTGTATCCAAGGCCTACCAGGGGCTGCAGCACGTATTGTGCCACCCCTGGCCTGGCCACCATCCTTGACACAACTGGCTGATCACTCAGCTGGGGTAAGTCGGTGTAACCACCTCTTACTTAGGTGCAGTATGTCTGTGCCTAACCCTAAACTGGACACATATGTTCCTATCAGCCACTCCTATGGAAGGCCTCATCAATCCTGGAGGCAGAGTGCTTGGAAATATGTGAGATGGTGCTCTGGCATGAGCTGAGCCTGTCTGCAGCTGTCGGGAACAACTCCCTAAGCTGTTCCGGGATATTGCCATACCATATACTCTTAAGTGCATTATAATCCTCGCGGTTAAATGCTATCTTTGGTTTGGCTTTATCAAAACATGTCGAGTAAGGTGTCATACGAATTGGAATACTATCCCCTCGCCAATTCTGGCGACGGGGATAGCATTCCACCCTTCTAGAGGGACACGACATGTGCGTAGCCTTAACCCCGGTTAAAGTTAAACAGAGCCTCAGCTTCACAAAATGGACGCTGCCACCACAGACACAAGTCTGGCCTCCTGCTGCTGACCGAAACTCGGCAGATGGTGGCCTGGACAAAGGGTTTCCTGCCTTGGGAGGTGCGAGCACCACCCCAGACAGGATTTTGTGTATTAGGTAGGACAGGGCTGAAAAGAATCAGACATGCCCGGGGCACACAAGGTGTCCCCGTGCATAGGCCAGTCCAAACCGGTTCTGGGGCCTTCCAGCCCCAGTCCTGGCGCGGAGCTGGACAAAGGAAAGGGGGTGTAACCGCCCCCCTTCCTGGTTCCTCCCAGAGGAGGGACCTAGTAGGTGATCCACCCCCAGTTTGGGAATAAGAGGGGGAGCAGTGCCATTGCACAGCAGATCATCCCGAAATCAACTTAAAACTAAGAAGAAGACTGGACTTCGACATTCTGCTGCACAGAAGACTGAAGAAGAATCTCCCTTGTGGCCAAGGAGTGACCACCCTGTGAACACAGGCACCAACCAGCAACTCGACGTCTGCTTTGCCGCCGCCTCCCGCCGGAGACCGAGCCCAGAGCCCGACAAGAACCAGACTCCCAGACCTCTCAGAGCCCGATCCACAGTCCCTGCGAAGAAGGGACCCGTGGAGGCACCGAGCGACGTGGGACCGAACCTCTTGAAAGACACCCGACAAGCTGACTGCGCAGCTTCTGAGGCATCCTCGACGTTGTGCTTTGGGGATTGAGAACCCCCACCACCGAGCAGCCCTTGCACCGAAGATCAGCCCTCCAGCATCTCCACGATCTGCGTGGGGCCCTTTTGCATTGTGCCACTCGACGCGCCATCCCGGCCACTAGCCACGCGGCCAGCGGCCATCTTGGCGACGAACCCGAAGATTTAAACAGCAGGTCTGGTTGCTCCAGACCTACCCAAGCTCCTGTGAAAAGGAGCACTCGTTCTGACCTTGCTGGTCCGAGTGAACAGCATCTTTCAACTCCTGCGTGGCTTGCATTTGCCAAGGCCTGTTTGCTCCGATCAGGTCGCCGACACCGCCAACAGCGAGAAGCCTACGTGGGACAGCTCGTGACCGACTCCTGGACGTCCTCGACCCCGGGTATCCACGTGGCTGCAGAAAGAAGCTACCCGACAACGCCTGTTTGCACCCGACATCGCCTGGTTCCACTCTGGTTCCACGGTAGTCACTGGCTAGTGACTTTGAACACTGTCCCCTCTGCTTTCAGGTCTTCAACTCTTCAGATCCACCCTTGGATCCACCGGAACTCTTCTCATCGAGCCGCCTGCAGCATCTTCAGCTCCAAGCACCATCGACCAGCGTGACGAAACCCGACACATCTTCGACCCTGTGCACCCGCTTCCTGTGGGTGAGGTAACTCAGCTCCGCCGGTGCTCCTGCACTGGTACACATCCCAAGGGCCTGTGTTTTAAGTTTCAGCTCCGTAGGTCACTCGGAAGGTTCCTAACTTTCTAACTTTGTGCTTTTTACGCACCATAGACTTTGTATTGAGAAGTGCGTGCACTTTGAACACTGCACCCGAGTCCCGTGGGCCTTTCCCGACTTAGTTAACTCCAGTCTCGAATAGCTCCAGCGATTCCCAAGGCCCTAGGCCTCTTCACTTTCCTTTAGGTATCTCTTATACCACTTATTTAGTATATGGTTTAGGTGGCCCCTAGGGCTCATCCATATTGTGCAACTTTTGTGTATTTTAAACTGTCTTGTGATTTTACGCTTGTGCTTCTGTGCTCATAAAGAGTCCAGGGGATTTTAATAGTTAATAAATCAATATATATTTTCAATATATATCTGTGTGGTGTCCCTTTCATTTGGTATTCAAGGGGGTTGTGTATGGTATAACAGCAGGCTTCACATGCCTTTCAGAGTTTAGCCTAAGACTGCTTTGTCCACGTTACCACTAGGATAACTGGTCTACAAGGTTGAATTACAACCATCATCATAAGGGTTGCTTGGCATGGTACAAAGTGATCACTAGAATTAGTGAGCATTATATACCAGGCCAACTTCTCACATTGGTGAGCAGCGGATTGGGATCTGAGCTTGCTGTTGTTTTACCATTACAATCTTTGAGATTATCATTTGAAAGATCATACAGGTACCTGCTAGGTACATATAAAACAAGACTAGTATACTTAAGTTCTACTGAACTTAGTTGTTGTAGAGCAAAGGGAGTAGCACACCCTAGCTACAACTACTAGATAGGTTTAGTAGGTAAACACCAGTGTAGGTAGATTGCAACACATCCACCCACACTAGAGCAATGTCTGGAACAGAGGGGTCCAGTGGACTTACTCCTGTTGAGAGTGACCCTCCAAGGGCACCATCCCAGTTTGCTATATTTCCCTTTAAGGAATTAAGACAGCTTTGTGTCTTAAGGGGTCTGAAGACAGGGCCTTCCCCTACTACAGACCACCTAAGAGAGCTCTTGGATCAGTCTGAGGCTCTAAAGACCTCTAAAGCAAACCCCACAGGGAATGCTGAAGGAGGCCATCCTTCAGAGGATGACACTGTAGACACCCCTACCCCTATCATCCTAGTAGATGAGGAAGCCTCCACCACTGGAGCTCCTCAAGTAGATGTAGAGGAAGAGGAAGAAGAAGAGGAGGAGGAGGTGGAAAGCAGTGAGTCAGATGATGACAGAGATAGTCAGGTGCTGGTCAGTAGACTGAACCAGGCTAACTTAAGTCAACTTGGGAATGAATCAGGTAACAACCCATTCAGACCCCCAGGTGGACTTAACCAGGGCCATAGGAGGAGAAGGCATCACTCAGGTGAATCCAATACCTCCCATGTCTCTAGAGGCTCTCATGGTCACTCCAGAAAGGAGATGACTAGCCCTCAGAGAAGGGAACATGAGGCCAAGATGAGAGAGGCTGAGCTTAGGATCCAGAGGCAAGAGTTAGAGGTTGCCCTGGCTAAGGAGAAACTTGCTAGAGCAAGACAGCCTAGAGAGAGTGGGGTAATAGAACCCACTGGTGGCAGCAATATCCACAAGGATAAAGACAGGTCTTTTGATAATAGAAACCTGAGTAAGATTGTGCCCCCCTACAAAGCTGGGGATGACATCCATAAATGGATTACTGCAATGGAGAGAGCCTGCAGAGTACAGCAGATCCCTCAGGAGCAGTGGGCAGCAATCTTGTGGCTCTCCTTTGAAGGTAGAGGCCGAGACAGACTCCTCACAGTTAGTGATGGGGATTCTAGAAACTACCTGGTCCTGAAGAGTGCTCTGATTGATGGGTTAGGCTTAACCACTGAACAGTACAGGTTAATGTTCAGAGATACCCAGAAGACACAGACTCAGGACTGGTCTGAATTTGTTGAGTGTGCCACTAAGGCTCTGGAGGGATGGTTGCTGGGAAGCAAGGTTACAGACTATGAAGGATTGTACAATTTGCTGATGAGAGAACAAATTTTAAATAATTGTCAGAACCAGCAGTTGCATCAACATTTGGTTGACTCAGATTTGACCTCTCCCCAAGAATTGGGAAAGAGGGCAGATAAATGGGTAAGAACCAGAGTTAAGCAAAAGAACCAGAACCAGAACCAGGGTGGTGACCAGAAGAAAACAGACCAGAAGGGTGGGGAGCAGAAAGCTAAAGACCAGAAGTCTTCAACAGGGCCCCAAACTGAGACAGAGGGTGGGTCCCAAACTTCCAAGAAGAAGAAGAAAGAAGGTCAGAAGAAACCCTGGTGTAAAACTTGTAAGAACACCTCTCACTGGACAAGTGAGTGTAAAAAGGGTGGAGCCCCCAGCACTGCAGCCCCTAAGGCACCTGCACCCACTAGTACAGTTAGCAGTGTTGGTCCTCAAGCCAAGGGTTTAGTGGGAATCACTTTGGGAACTGAAGGAGATTCTGACCTAGTCAGAACCCTTACACAGGCTGTTCTGGTTTGTGAAGGGGACATAGATTTGACCCCTGACATAAGTCCCAGTAACCTGGGCAAATACAGACAGACACCTTTGATTAACAACAAAGTGGCTCAAGCTTACAGGGACACATGTGCCAGTGTCACTATGGTGACACCTAACTTTGTGGACCCTGGACAATACATGCCAGGCGATGATTACCTGGTGACCAATGCCAGCAATGTCACTACTACACATAGTGTGGCACTTGTTAACTTTTCCTGGGGAGGGGTAACTGGCCTGAAGAAAGTTGTGGTTAGTGCTGATCTCCCAGTAGAATGTTTGTTGGGCAATGACCTGGAGAACTCTCTATGGTCAGAAGTTGAGTACAGGACTCATGCAGAGATGTTAGGGATATCATCACATGTCCTTGCTGTGACCAGGTCACAGGCCAAAAAGTGCCTCTCTGAACCTCAGGTCTTGGATCCTGGAACAATGGACCAAGTACCTCCCAAGAAGAAGAACAGGAGGGTTAAGGCTGTGCCTTCCCAACTGCCTACAAGTGAGGATCAGGCTTCACAGGAAACTGATCTTGAGACCCCTGAAGGAACTATCCCTGAAGAACTTGAACCTGATCAGGTTGAGTTTCTGGGGACAGGGGGACCTTCTAGGGCAGACTTGGGGCAGGCTCAGTTAACCTGTCCTTCTCTTGAACCCCTCAGACAGCAGGCTGCTGCTGAGGCTGCTGGGAATGCTCAAGGTGCCCATAAAGTATATTGGGACGATGGACTCCTTTATTCAGAGGCTAGAGACCCCAAGCCTGGTGCTACCAGGAGGTTGGTTATACCTCTGCAATTTAGGGGCTTCCTACTCACCTTGGCCCATGATATTCCTTTAGCAGGACACCTAGGCCAGAACAAGACTTGGGACAGGCTTGTCCCTCACTTTCACTGGCCTCACATGTCTGAAGACACCAAGGAGTTTTGTCGCTCCTGTGAAACCTGCCAAGCCAGTGGTAAAGCAGGTGGAACAACAAAGGCCCCCCTGATCCCACTACCTGTGGTGGGGGTTCCCTTTGAGAGAGTGGGGATTGATATTGTTGGTCCAATGGATCCCCCTACAGCATCTGGGCACAGATTCATACTGGTGGTAGTGGATCATGCCACCAGGTACCCAGAGGCAATTCCCCTTAGGACCACAACAGCTCCTGTTGTGGCCAGGGCCTTACTTGGAGTTTTCTCCAGAGTGGGGTTTCCTAAGGAGGTAATATCCGATAGAGGTACTAACTTCATGTCTGGATATTTGACAGCTATGTGGAAGGAATGTGGTGTAAACTACAAGTTCACCACTCCTTATCACCCACAATGCAATGGGCTTGTTGAGAGATTTAACAAGACCCTAAAGGGCATGATTAAAGGATTACCTGAAAAGCTCAGGCGAAGATGGGACATCCTTCTGCCCTGCCTTTTGTTCGCTTACAGAGAGGTCCCTCAAAAGGGGGTTGGCTTCAGCCCCTTTGAATTGTTGTTTGGGCACCCTGTAAGAGGACCCCTGTGTCTTGTGAAGGAAGGATGGGAGTTACCTCTCAAAAAGCCTAAACAGGACATAGTGGACTATGTACTTGGTCTCCGCTCCAGGATGGCAGAGTACATGGAAAAGGCATCCAAAAACCTTGAGGCTAGCCAAGAATTACAAAAAGCTTGGCATGACCAAAAGGCTGTCCTTGTTGAGTTTCAGCCTGGACAGAAGGTATGGGTGTTGGAGCCAGTGGCCCCAGCAGCACTCCAAGACAAATGGTCTGGACCCCATACAATTCTGGAAAAGAAGGGAGAGGTTACCTACTTGGTGGACCTAGGAACTCCCAGGAGCCCCCACAGGGTGCTCCATGTGAACAGATTGAAGGCATATGTCAGCAGGGCAGACATGGGCTTGCTCATGGCTACAGATGAGGGACAGGAGGAAGAGAGTGACCCTCTCCCAGACCTGCTCACTCAGAACCCTGAGGATGGCTCAGTTGATGGTGTGGCCTTAGGTGGCAGCCTCACTGAACATCAGCAACATGACTGCAGACAAGTTCTACAGGCATACAGGCATATGTTCTCATTGACACCCAGTCAGACTAACTGGTGTACACATGTGGTGGACACTGGTGACAGTCTTCCTGTAAAGAGCAAAATTTACAGGCAACCTGACCACGTCAGGGACTGTATAAAGACTGAGGTGCAAAAGATGCTGGAATTAGGTGTCATTGAGCCTTCAGAGAGCCCCTGGGCTAGCCCAGTGGTTCTGGTCCCCAAACCTCACACCAAAGATGGCAAGAGAGAGATGAGGTTCTGTGTGGATTACAGAGGACTCAATGCTGTCACCAGGACAGATGCACACCCTATTCCAAGGGCAGATGAGCTCATTGACAAGTTGGCTTCTGCCAAATATTTGAGCACATTTGACTTGACAGCTGGCTACTGGCAAATCAGGTTAGCTGAGGAGTCTAAAGCCAAGACAGCATTTTCTACCCCTAGTGGGCATTATCAGTTTGTGGTGATGCCCTTTGGTTTGAAAAATGCACCTGCCACCTTCCAAAGGTTGGTGAACCAAGTCCTCACTGGGTTGGATGACTTTTGTGCAGCTTATCTGGACGATATTGCTGTCTTTAGCTCCACCTGGGAGGATCACCTGATCCACCTGAAGGAAGTGCTTGAGGCTCTGCAGAAGGCAGGCCTCACTATCAAGGCAACAAAGTGCCAGATAGGGCAGAGCAAGGTTGTATACCTGGGCCACCTTGTAGGTGGAGGCCAAGTTCAACCACTGGAGAGTAAGATCCAGACCATCAAGGACTGGTCCCCTCCAACTACCCAGACTCAGGTCAGAGCTTTCTTGGGCCTGACTGGGTACTACAGGAAGTTTGTTAAGAACTATGGGTCCATTGTGACTCCTCTTAATGATCTGACATCCAAGAAGATGCCCAAAAAGGTTCAGTGGACAGAAATCTGTCAAAAGGCATTTGATGACCTGAAGAAGGCCATGTGCTCTGCACCTATCCTGAAGAGTCCTGACTACTCAAGAGAGTTCATTGTCCAAACAGATGCTTCTGAGTTGGGAGTGGGAGCAGTGCTTTCACAGCTTAATGTAGATGGCCAGGACCAGCCCATTGCTTTCATTAGCAGAAGGCTGACCCCCAGAGAGAAACGTTGGTCAGCTATAGAGAGGGAGGCCTTTGCTGTGGTGTGGGCCCTGAAGAAGTTGAGACCATACTTATTTGGCACTCACTTCAAGATTCAGACCGACCATAAGCCCCTCCTATGGCTTAATCAGATGAAGGGTGAAAACCCCAAACTACTCAGGTGGTCCATTTCCCTACAGGGGATGGACTTTACAGTGGAGCACCGCCCAGGGACTGACCATGGCAACGCAGATGGTCTCTCCAGGTACTTCCACTTAGAACATGAAGACACAACTGGTCAAGGTTAGTCTAATGTCCCTGCGTTTGGGGGGGGGTTATGTAGGAGAGTAGGGTCTGCTATCCTATGGTCACCCCAAATTTTTGCTTTTTGCTTCACTGGTTTCTGACTTAATGTGGCTGTGGGCCTGCTAATCAGACCCACAGCCTGCTGTTCTCTCTCTAAATTGATGCCAATGCACTTTAGGTGTATTACGAATTGGAACTGGTTCACCTTATGAGCCCCTGTAATAGTGCACCCTAGGTGCCCAGGGCATAGGTGTATCCAAGGCCTACCAGGGGCTGCAGCACGTATTGTGCCACCCCTGGCCTGGCCACCATCCTTGACACAACTGGCTGATCACTCAGCTGGGGTAAGTCGGTGTAACCACCTCTTACTTAGGTGCAGTATGTCTGTGCCTAACCCTAAACTGGACACATATGTTCCTATCAGCCACTCCTATGGAAGGCCTCATCAATCCTGGAGGCAGAGTGCTTGGAAATATGTGAGATGGTGCTCTGGCATGAGCTGAGCCTGTCTGCAGCTGTCGGGAACAACTCCCTAAGCTGTTCCGGGATATTGCCATACCATATACTCTTAAGTGCATTATAATCCTCGCGGTTAAATGCTATCTTTGGTTTGGCTTTATCAAAACATGTCGAGTAAGGTGTCATACGAATTGGAATACTATCCCCTCGCCAATTCTGGCGACGGGGATAGCATTCCACCCTTCTAGAGGGACACGACATGTGCGTAGCCTTAACCCCGGTTAAAGTTAAACAGAGCCTCAGCTTCACAAAATGGACGCTGCCACCACAGACACAAGTCTGGCCTCCTGCTGCTGACCGAAACTCGGCAGATGGTGGCCTGGACAAAGGGTTTCCTGCCTTGGGAGGTGCGAGCACCACCCCAGACAGGATTTTGTGTATTAGGTAGGACAGGGCTGAAAAGAATCAGACATGCCCGGGGCACACAAGGTGTCCCCGTGCATAGGCCAGTCCAAACCGGTTCTGGGGCCTTCCAGCCCCAGTCCTGGCGCGGAGCTGGACAAAGGAAAGGGGGTGTAACCGCCCCCCTTCCTGGTTCCTCCCAGAGGAGGGACCTAGTAGGTGATCCACCCCCAGTTTGGGAATAAGAGGGGGAGCAGTGCCATTGCACAGCAGATCATCCCGAAATCAACTTAAAACTAAGAAGAAGACTGGACTTCGACATTCTGCTGCACAGAAGACTGAAGAAGAATCTCCCTTGTGGCCAAGGAGTGACCACCCTGTGAACACAGGCACCAACCAGCAACTCGACGTCTGCTTTGCCGCCGCCTCCCGCCGGAGACCGAGCCCAGAGCCCGACAAGAACCAGACTCCCAGACCTCTCAGAGCCCGATCCACAGTCCCTGCGAAGAAGGGACCCGTGGAGGCACCGAGCGACGTGGGACCGAACCTCTTGAAAGACACCCGACAAGCTGACTGCGCAGCTTCTGAGGCATCCTCGACGTTGTGCTTTGGGGATTGAGAACCCCCACCACCGAGCAGCCCTTGCACCGAAGATCAGCCCTCCAGCATCTCCACGATCTGCGTGGGGCCCTTTTGCATTGTGCCACTCGACGCGCCATCCCGGCCACTAGCCACGCGGCCAGCGGCCATCTTGGCGACGAACCCGAAGATTTAAACAGCAGGTCTGGTTGCTCCAGACCTACCCAAGCTCCTGTGAAAAGGAGCACTCGTTCTGACCTTGCTGGTCCGAGTGAACAGCATCTTTCAACTCCTGCGTGGCTTGCATTTGCCAAGGCCTGTTTGCTCCGATCAGGTCGCCGACACCGCCAACAGCGAGAAGCCTACGTGGGACAGCTCGTGACCGACTCCTGGACGTCCTCGACCCCGGGTATCCACGTGGCTGCAGAAAGAAGCTACCCGACAACGCCTGTTTGCACCCGACATCGCCTGGTTCCACTCTGGTTCCACGGTAGTCACTGGCTAGTGACTTTGAACACTGTCCCCTCTGCTTTCAGGTCTTCAACTCTTCAGATCCACCCTTGGATCCACCGGAACTCTTCTCATCGAGCCGCCTGCAGCATCTTCAGCTCCAAGCACCATCGACCAGCGTGACGAAACCCGACACATCTTCGACCCTGTGCACCCGCTTCCTGTGGGTGAGGTAACTCAGCTCCGCCGGTGCTCCTGCACTGGTACACATCCCAAGGGCCTGTGTTTTAAGTTTCAGCTCCGTAGGTCACTCGGAAGGTTCCTAACTTTCTAACTTTGTGCTTTTTACGCACCATAGACTTTGTATTGAGAAGTGCGTGCACTTTGAACACTGCACCCGAGTCCCGTGGGCCTTTCCCGACTTAGTTAACTCCAGTCTCGAATAGCTCCAGCGATTCCCAAGGCCCTAGGCCTCTTCACTTTCCTTTAGGTATCTCTTATACCACTTATTTAGTATATGGTTTAGGTGGCCCCTAGGGCTCATCCATATTGTGCAACTTTTGTGTATTTTAAACTGTCTTGTGATTTTACGCTTGTGCTTCTGTGCTCATAAAGAGTCCAGGGGATTTTAATAGTTAATAAATCAATATATATTTTCAATATATATCTGTGTGGTGTCCCTTTCATTTGGTATTCAAGGGGGTTGTGTATGGTATAACAGCTGGCTTCACATGCCTTTCAGAGTTTAGCCTAAGACTGCTTTGTCCACGTTACCACTAGGATAACTGGTCTACAAGGTTGAATTACAACCATCATCATAAGGGTTGCTTGGCATGGTACAAAGTGATCACTAGAATTAGTGAGCATTATATACCAGGCCAACTTCTCACAGATGTAATGGCATTCTAACATAGCATGCGTTGTAATTACATGTGGTGTCAATGCCATCGCGCCGTTGTAGCATGCGGACTAATAGGCTGCAATGTGAACGACCATGCAATGTAAACGTATCGCACCGCGATGTATTTACATCGATGTAATGGGTGTTTCCCATTTCTGCAGGGTTCAACTGTGGTAAGTATTTTTAGGTCGAGCCTGCGCAAAGGATGCGCTGCGAGGCATGCTGTATTGGAGTAGGTATTTGAAGCCCCGCCCATATTTGTCATTGGTGTTGTGTTGTGGGCCCTAGGCCCACATGCTGAGGAAGGACTGACGCAGACTGTATCTGTAGTCATTCAACTGGCCTCGAGCATGTGCACTCGTGCCCTTTTATTAACAGGCTCATGTCACTCGTGACGCCTTTGAGGGATGCGTGTGGGGTGCCAGTGTACCCACTCCCATAGGGGAGTGGCTACTAACTCTGTGCCTGTCGAGACACTAGAACATGTCTCGCTGGACACAACGTTCCTCCCAAATTTTAATAAAAACAAGGGTTCCCAAGTCCAACCTGTAGGGAGAAATAACAATGAAATATACACCACAGTGTCCATCAGCTTCTCGGATCAGGCATCCAGAAGACAGCAGACCAGGACTGGTGACTGCTGCACTCTAGTAAAATGCCGGCGGAAGCATGCCCTTTGGTCCCAGGTGGCTTCCTTTCGCTGACCATGAGGGTGGTATGTGGTGATTAATAACAGTTCATTAACTGGGTGTGTCAAGATCATGGTTGGAGTCCATGGTGAAGGTTCACTGGATTATTTCTGGATCGCCTGAAGTCTCTCTTAGGGCCTGGAAATCAGGTGGCGATGATGAGCTAGGAGAGGAGGTTTCTGGATGAACGTCGTAGTCACTTGACTGCCTCTTCAAGATCTTCTCTTGCACTTCTGGCATTTGCGATCAGCTGCAGGGATACCGTTCGACTCTAACTGCCGCCACTCGGGCCGGACGGTCTCACTGTGAAGCGATGGGAGCAACGCGGTTTGATCTTGCTGCGGCTTACATGTGGTTCTCCCTTGGTGCTGCCTCCAGGGCCGTCGGTCCGCCTTGGTGGCTGTCTGGTGTCTTTGGAGGTGTTCTTGTCTTATGACGCTACGAGTCCTCATGCTTCTACTCTCTGTCTTTGACACACCTGCATCTGTACCGCTTCTTCTGGGTGACACAGTTTTCACTCTTCTGCTTTTTCTCCGGGTGCATTGACATGCACCATGTTCTAACAAGGCCAACGGGCCTATTAACTGCAATGGTCTCTTGACCATCAAGGTGAAACTTCAGTTGCTCTTCTCAGCTGCATGGCGAGCAGCCACTCATGTTGGGTGCTCCTTCTTCCGGCAACTGCTTGACGCTCATACTGCGGGTGTCACTCTCCAGGGAATGGCTTCCACGGGCAGTAGAGAGCTGTGGTGGCGGCTGGCCACTACTGGTGTACGACTCTCCTCTCGTCAGCCTTGGGTCTCTGACGACTCCTGCGTGAGGCAGTGTGAGGGAGGACACTGTTGCGTTTGGCCCCTTCCGGGCTCTGTTGCTGTTGTGGAGATGTGTAGAATCTCCCTGCTGGTTCCAGCAGTGCTTCTTTCCTTTGTAGAGATCTCTTTCCCTCCTGGGTTTTCCCCTCTACTAACATTCTTCTGGGTGCACATGTCACGCACTTCGTACTGCGTGCGCTTTGCTTTTCCCTCTTCCAGCACTTGCAGTACCTGCTTTCCTTCTTTGCAGTGGTGCTTGTTGACCGCCAGGGGCATATGATGCTCTTCTCACGTGTGGTGGCGTTGGGCCGCTTCTGATGGCGCACTTTCTGCAACAGTCTTTTCTTGCACTTTTGGCAGGGGGTAGCCTCCCTTGAGCTGTTGCATGATCAGTGATCACCTTCCTGAGACGGATTCTTGTTGGTGTGGCTGCTGTGGACTTTTCGCCTCTCTTCTTTAGCTGGACGTTACGTGCCGGTGCCTGGGCAGGCTTTCTGTAGAGTGAGCAGTCTCTCTACGTCAACCTGACATGCAGTCCATGGCGCAGGTGGCACTATTCTGATCCGTCTATTGCGGTGACGTCTTGACCATTGCTCAGCGTCTCCCACTCTGTCCTCTCCTTGTGTTTGAGCTGCGCAGTGATCAGTACAGTGGGTGTGGGCGCTTGTCCTTTTAGTGTTGTGTTACTTCATGCACTCACTGTGTTGCTGCGCATGTGCTTGGCGCTGTGTTCCTGAACTCCTGGCACCTAGCTGTGCATTATCTCTTCATCCTTTTAGCTGTGTAGTGGCTTGGTATTACGCTGCATCACTTTTGCGGGCACCTGGTAAACATCCAGGCTTGCTCTGTAGCATTGTGCCTGAGAGGGTGCTCTTGCCTGGCTCCCTGCATACTTGCTCTGTTTCCCCTCATGGATTCAGCAGACTGGTTCTTGGGCGTGTGCCCACCACTCTTCTCCACCTCCCTAGACTTTCTTCTGCTGCTAGGAAACTGCTGTGAGTGCAGCCTCGTGCATTCACCTATGCATTGCGGTACTGCTGGGTGCTGGTGGTGTTATGTAACTTTCTTTTTTTTAAATACGTGGATCACCTTATTCCCTGGCACTTATTGCAAGCTGCAGCAATTGGTTCCCTTTTCTTGCATGCTTGTCCAAATTATTCTTTTCCTTAGCTGCCATAGCGCAAAACGGCCACTAGATGGCACTGCAGGGCAAACTGTTGCTGTCTGCAGTCTGGAACCAGGCTCGCTTCCATGATGCCGCTGTTTGTCCTGCACTCGCGGGCTTCGAGGGGGCAGAGGCGTGGAGGGCAGCCTGGGCAGACAGCTCGTGGTGGGAGCGGACTTCTTCTTTACAGCCCGATGCCCACCGAGCTGCAGCCACACCTGGGTGCTCCTGGGCCCAGCGCTCAGCGCACGGCCCCAGCGATCCTCGTAGCTCCACTGTCATTCTGCATACCGCGGTAAGTAAGTTTTAATCTTCTTGGGGCCATACGGTCACACGAAATACACCTTCAGAGTTGGAGGTCTTCAGTTTCCTTCTCTGCGGCGCCAGCTGCATGTAGTCACCAGGCCCGGTTCTAGCGGGTGGGCCGGGTGGGCCGGGCCCACCCAAACTTTGGCCTGGCCCACCCAAACATAACCCTTGGCCCTGGCAGTGACGTCAGCAAGGCCAGCAGAATATGGCCACTGCAAGTTAAAACGTTCTTCGAACGTTATCTTTCTTTAGGAGTTGCGTGATTGGGCCTGGGCTCGCACCCCCAATCACGCATCTCCTATTAGGCAGGTGGGCTGTGTCCCCGCCGACTCGTGCAGGTACATTAGGGGCACTGCGACGGGGACAGAGCCTTTAGTTGGAACTGGATTTGTGGATAATTAATTCTTTTCTGCTGGTAAAGAGGAGTTTGTTTTGCCGTTTCGTTTTCCTGACCTTCCTGACCCCTTGAGCTGTTTGTTTAACCTATCCGGCTGTGACAGAGTTTGTAAGGAGCAGGTAAGAGAATGTGTGGCTATTGTGTTTTTCAAATCTGTGAGAAAGACATACTTAGAACGCCGTGTTTATTTCATTTACATCGTGTGTTTAAATCGTTGGTATCGTTCATGAGTGGTTCTGCAAGGATGCACGACAACTAAATGTCCAAATAACCTTGGGGATTGTTGATCTTGCTGGAGAGCGTTCTTTTTTTGGTTTGTAGTATTTAAATGCAATAGAACTGTAGTTAACATGGATAGCTCAGTGGGTTACTGCCTTTGTCACAGAGATCCTTTGATACATAGGACAGTGTGATCAAAGACGTGTATACAAACCAGAATGGTATAATTAGATTTTTTTTTTGTATTGCTAGTTAGTTCGAATTTTCCCAGTATTTCATTATTCTAATGTTACAATACAGAGTTTGGGCAGATATAATTTCTAATCAGTACAGCCAACCACTGGGGTATGCTTTAAATCCAGTGTTTGTGGTTCTCCAGACCCAACCCTCTTAATACATATTGCCCAACAGCATGGATGAGATGTGATTCCTACACCTGGTAATCTTCATTAGCTTATGTGACATTCCCTATAGGCTGATTTGGATACTTTTATGAATCATTGTGTCTGCATAATGTGTGTGTGATGTACAGTACTGTGATACCCTACACTACGAGTAGCGCTATACAAGAAATAAAATGCATATGAGAGAGGGGCTATGGAATGATGATGGGCTCTGTTGGAGGGTGGCAATGAGGGAATCCGAGGGGGGCATCATGAGGGGTGGAGAGATGGAAGGCACTGGTGGAGGTTGTTTGTGAGGGAGTGTGAAGAGGAGGTAATGGGGGAGGGGCTTTGGAGTGATGAGAGGCACTGGTGGAGGGTGGTAGGAAGGGATTCTGAGGAGGAGGTCATAAGGGGGAGTTGCTTTGGAGTGATGAGGGGCACTGGTGGAGGGGTAGGAAGGGAGTCTGCGGAGGATATCATGAGGGGGAGTTGCTTGGAGTGATGATGGGCACTGGTGGAGTGTGGTAGGGAGGGACTCTGAGGAGGCGGTCATGAGGGGGGTTGCTTTTGAGGGATGGGCACTGATGGAGGGTGGTAGGGAGGGAGTCTGGTCTGAGGAGGAGGGCATGAGGGGCACTGGTGGAGGGTGGTAGGGAGGGAGTCTGAGGAGGCGGTCATGAGGGGGTTGCTTTGGAGTGATGGGCACTGGTGGAGGGTGGTAGGGAGGGAGTCTGAGGAGCAGGTAATGGGGAGGGGCTATGGAGCGCTGAGGGGCACTGGTGGAGGGTGGTAGGGAGGGAGTCTGAGGAGGAGGTCATGAGGGGAAGAGGTTACGGAGAGATGAAGGCCAGTGTTGGAGGATGGCAATGAGGGAATCCGAGGAGGGGGAGGTCATGGGGAGGAGCTACGGAGAGATGAGGGGCACTAGTGGAGGGTGGTAGTGGGGCAGTCTGAGGAGGCGGTCATGAGGGGGGTTGCTTTGGAGTGATGGGCACTGGTGGAGGGTGGTAGGGAGGGAGTACGAGGAGGAGGTCATGAGGCAGAGGGGCTTTGGAGTGATGAGGAGCACTGGTGAAGGGTGGTAGGGAGGAGTCTGAGGAGGAGGTAATGGGGAGGGGCTATGGAGCGCTGAGGGGCACTGGTGGAGGGTGGTAGGGAGGTGGTCATAAGGGGAAGAGGCTAGGGAGAGATGAAGGCCAGTGTTGGAGGATGGCAATGAGGGAATCCGAGGAGGGGGAGGTCATGGGGAGGAGCTACGGAGAGATGAGGGGCACTGGTGGAGGGTGGTAGTGGGGGAGTCTGGGAGGAGGGTGGCAATGAGGGAATCCGATGAGGTCATGGGGGAGGTGCTTTGGAGCGATGAGGGACACTGGTGGAGGGTGGCAGTGAGGGACTCAGGAGGAGGTCAATGGGGGGAGGGGTTATGGAGCGATGAGGGGCACTGGTGGAGGGTATTTGTGTGGGAGTCTGAGGAGGTGGTCATGGGGAGGGGCTTTGGAGTGATGAGGGACACTGGTGGGTGCAGGTAGGGAGGGAGTCTGATGAGTTCATGACTGAAAGGGGCTAAGGAGAGATGAAGTGCACTGATGGAGGGTGGTAGTAAAGGTGTCTATCGAGTAAGAGGTCAGTGGTGGGACACCAATAAATACTTTTGCACCGGCGCTATAATAGACCCTGTAATGTTTTTGCTTATTTAATTAGCAGCTGGGTCATTAGGGCCACTGCATAACATATTTTAAAGTGTGTGCTAATTATATATACTCTTATATTCAGGGTTTTCAGTTTGAAGGTGATTTTACAAATCTTTTTAGTGGGATTATGGAGAATGAAACCAGGTGGTGCCTGATATGGGGCAGGGGACCAAGGTTAGCTGTGAGTTAAGGTGCACGGTAGAGAGATTGTAGAAAATTGATGATCAGGCCTGGTAGGGAGTGTACTGCAGAGTCTGGGGTCAGATGGAGGTATTAATGAAGAGAGATTCTCTCTGAAGGCTGGCAACGAGGCAGGCTGAGTAGTGTTACTTGCCTGATACTCCCACCTCAGAAACCTCCTCTGGCCATCAAAAGGACCTTACATGGGGATCAAAACACTTTTTGAGAGTGTTAACGATTAGAAAGAGATTTGGAAAATAATGGAGGGCCCTGAATCTCCTGTTATCCCCTTCTATCACACGCAGGAGTACAGTTTTTTCTATTTGTAGGCTACCTCCAGAAGCGACACATTGAGCCCGCAGTGGCCCACCCAAATGCGCCCTTGGCCCACCCAAACAAAAATTCCTGGAGCCGGGCCTGGTAGTCACTCACCCTAGGAGCTGCGGGGGCGTGTGCTTCGGCTGCTGGCCGGCGGGGCCACCCCCCTCCACCCCTTGGGCAGCAGTTGGAGCTGCGGACGGGGCCCCCACGGGGCTCTGGCACCCCTGTGATCATGGCCTGCAGCTAGGGCGGCCCGTCCTCATGTTCAGCTCCACACCTCTTGCTTGACACTTCTGATGGGGCTCTGTCCTCCCCTCGCAGGCTCACCTTCCGGCTGATCAGTACACCAGCATTTCAGGTCACGCAGGCATTACAGGGCCCTGAAGGGGGCCCGCTCCCCCTCCCCCTCAGAGGATAGGCAGGCTGATGCTGGGGGACACGTGGGGCAGACCCGCCTGGCCGCCTCGTCGCCAAATGTTGTGCTGTGGGCCCTAGGCCTACATGTAGCGTCGGATTGGTAATGGGGGAATTCGGGCAATGCCCGAGGGGCCGGGGGCGAGTTCCACCTGAGGGCTGCTTTTGAGCAGTCTGGGGGCCGATTTGGGTGGTGTCTCTATTGTTTGATGCAGCCAGCAGCCCAATGGGTGTTTAAGTGGCCTTTCTGGAGGGAGAAGGGCGCTCATTACCTCCCGTTTAGCAGCAACAGAGGTGTCACCCCTTTTCTCTCGCTGGGCCTCCCATTAACCCCTTCGCTGCGGCGGCAATTCCGCTGCAGCGCTAGGGTGGCGGGGGGCCGAGTGGCGCTCGCATGCTCGTGACGGAGCCGCTCCGTCACGAGCCGCGGTTGAGCTGTGCTCGTGACGAAGCGGTTCCGTCATGGCCCCGCCCGCTCAATAGAACGCGCCGCGCAGGCGCGGCGGCAGGGCCATGACGGAACCGCTCCGTCATGAGCGCAGCTCAGCCGATGCTCATGACGGAGCGGCTCCGTCATGAGCATGGGAGGGGTTAATGTAGGCGTACAGAGCAGGCCAGGGGGCCTGAGCAGAAGTGGCCCCACTTGTTTTCAGGTGTGTTTCACTAGTGTAAACTGATGAGTGCATTCCTCCCCCCATTTTTTATGTAAAATTACGCTGAAGCAGCGATTTGAGGGAAGGCATCATGCTAATGTGGGCCGATTTATTTATGCGTGCCCTGGCCGATTTTTAATCCCAATCCAACCCTGCCTACATGCTGAGGAAGGACTGCCGCAGACAGTATCTGTAGTCATTCAACTGGCCTTGAGCTTGTGCACTTGGGCCCTTTTATTAGCAGGCCCACGTCACTCGCGAAGCCTGTGAGGGATGCGTGTGGGGTGCCAGTGTGCCCACCCCCTACTAACTCTGTGCCTGGCGAGACAATAGAACGTGTCTCGCAGGACACAACAATTGGCTTGTGTCATTGTCCTCGTAAATGCTGGCTTCTCATTGTGTAATTGGGTTGTTAGTCCCTCTTTAGTACTGATGGAGCAAGGATTCACACGTAAAGCGACTTGCTTGGACTCAGCCCTCTCAAAATAACTATTAATGTAATAATAAACATGTTTTGTGTACTAATAATTGCACCACACAACGTTATTAGCATCTAGGAGAAGCTTGTCTATGTGCTTTTACTAACTGTAATCCGCTTGCATTAATATGGCTGCTGCTACGCAGGATTTCTACTGCGCATGCGTCTGTCACACTCACGTGACATGACTTACTATCTTCCTTGGAAGGAAACTTTTACTTCTGCGCACTAGAACTAAGATGGCTCCTTTGTGTCACAGCATGCATGAAGCTTGCACCGCTGCTTTTGCTAAGCTGTTTGTCTTGCCTAAACACTAGACACAATAGTTAAAATAAATGAATGGGAATAGAGTAGAGATAAGTGGTATACAGTGCATTCATTTATTCTGTGTTCTAAAACTGTTTCTTGTCTATTTTTCATGTATCGTCATTTTGGGCCTGGGATGTACTGTGACTCCATATTGAGAACCCACACTGCGCATGTCAAACTCCAAGAAAGAGCTCAAGTCATTTGTCATTGAACAGAAGCGAAGCTTTCCTAGCACTAGAAGATGCGCCTGGGAACATGAACCGATGACCCCAAGCGGAAGACAAACTGTTAAGATTGTATTTCTATAAGAACATTCATTGTTGGGTGGAAAAAAATGCATGGAAAACAAATTGATGGGCGGGAGCGCTAATTTCAATATTCAGAAGAAAAGTTTCATTTTGGTATGGTGTGATGACTTCTCCTCGTCTTTTGTCCAATCAAAATTGGGGATCCTTACACTTGCAACATTGGGGGTGGTACACTGCTCTGAAAAATAGCTAGAGTATGTTTAGTTAGTTAATTTGTCCCACTTGTTCGAATAGCTGACCTGTCGCTGACCCAACGCACTCAATAGGTGATCGAGAGCAGAGGTGCTGGTGTAGCACTCTGTCAGAAGAATCGATAACCCAATCGGGGTTACTGGGAAGGGAGAATCGAAGACCCAATCGGGGTTTGGCTGTTGGCTGCAGAGAAGGTGCAACGCAGGCGTAGCACGTTAGCTGTGGGTGCCGGTCTTAGCCTGAGGTGGTCCTGTCCTGATCCAACTCGGTCCGTACTTGTCCTGATTCTGGTCGTCACCTGTTCTTTTCTGCTGGCACCTGCACTTTGGGGTTCTGTCCTTTGTCCAGCCCGTGACCAGGGTTCGTCTTCACACCATTCTAGGTAATTAATGTGGGTTCGTCATTGTACTGTTTCCCTTTTCTACCCTTCCTATGTCTAAATGCTTAATGAAAGTTTCTCATTTCATCTTATTCTAATTATATTCATGCTGATTGATCAAGTGTCAATTAATGTAGTATGGACATTGATTTAAAGAGATTTACATAGATAAAGAGTTTAAACCTTTCCGAGTCTGTGGTTATTAAAAGAGTTTAAATGATATATTTTTACCTATTATGCTAGCACCTTGATCCTTTAGGATTTCAGGTACCGGTGACTAGGGTTGGTAAGTCAAGTGGTATAGGTCCTGAATGGGTAAACATTTGTTTGATTGAGTGTAGGTTTTACCTGTTCATTTTATGTATAAAATGTATGGGCCCAGGTGAGCATGGTAAGGCGAGCAGGTGAACCTGCGCTCTTTCAGTACGGCCTTGTCTTCATTGTAGCCTTCTTGAGGACTGGCCCTTTTTCCTCAGTCATTACCCAATATGTCTTATTTAGTCTGTAAGTACTATTTTCATTAACTCCTTTCTCCTACTGTAGAGATGACATGCTTTCCTGCAACATTCAGCGCGCCATGCTCTTTACAGGCCATCACGCGCACAAGTTCTATATACAAGGATGCCGATCCGTGTTTCAGTAGGCGCCCGCTTTGATTTAAATTTTTTTTAATTACAATGGGGCCCGCTACACGTACATCATGTTAATGCAATGCTTGTTTTATGTTTCTTGTGAAATCCATTTCTAAAAAGCACAAGCAAATCAGACCTTTTTTATAAGCTTTGCACAATTAGATTCTTGAGGGGAATAGTCTCTGAGAGAAATGTTCTCAGTGCAGTTGTTAGTTCTCGGATCCCACTGGTACATATCTGATCTCGTAGGAAGCTGGCCTGGAGTGTAGTGAAGGGTCTTTTGATGCCTAGTTCATTGAATTTCAGGATCCGGAGGCATCAAAGTGTGTTGTTAAGAGCAAAAGATCAGGGAATTGCTGTCACACTGAAGCTGGGCAGGCTTAGCTGCATCTTTTCTGTCTGCTAGTCCTTTCTTACATTGCTATAACTAACCAGGCCAGCCTCATTGCATTTGCTTTCTTTGGCCTCCATGCAGGTCTTCTTCCTGCATGGATTTATCCAAGCTGATGTGATTTTACACACTGGCTTCTTTAAGGCGGATTAGCAATTTTCTGAGTCTTTTTAGTTCCTGTGCTGGAAAGAAACAGACGTTCGTGCTTCTTCACTTCTGTCGCTTAACAAGCATTTGCAATGCATTAGGTCTCGCAATTGCAAGTAAATTACAATGCCTTTTATGTATATGTTTAAAATACCTGCAATAATTAAAGGCATTGTAATTTACAATAACAATAGTCAAACTTTCTAAAATGTGAGAACTATTGCATTGCAAATGGTTGTTTTATTTTGTAGTGTAAATAGGGCGAACTTGAATCAAAGGTATTGGAGCGCTTTACATGAGTTCTAGTTACATTACACATTATTTTTTTGTGTGTTTCTATTTAGGCACAGAGGATTACGGGATTTGTCCAGGATCACAGGACGTTGAGCCAATGCCAAGACTTGAACCTGGTTCCCCAGTTCCAAAGTGTAATGTGGCCGTTACTCCACATCCTCTCCCATTATGGACTGATATGTGTCTCTTCAGGGTACAGGCAGTAATTGCATATTGAGTATTTTCGGAACCACAAAGACAACCCTGGTGCATCTTCCGGGGACACCTCATATTCCCTCCTCGCACCACCTAAACTTAGGTCTCATCTGCAATTGCGCATGTTCTCTCGCTTGTGAGAGATTTTGTGCAAAACAAGGGACTTGTGCTCCATGCCATTTTGCTTGCAAGAGATATTTATGAAACTGGGGGCTTGGAGACCCCCATTGCTCCATTCTTTGGCTTCATTGTCACTCTTCTTTGCTGCTGCCTAATTGGCCAGCTCGTGCCAGCCTTGCTCTGCGTATTGGAGCATCGACCAAGTACTAATTGCTTCATATTTATGAGTGTCCTTCCGCTGCTCCCACTCTCAATCAGGTACTATTTTTTTTTATTATCCACCCGCCCTAGAAAACCCCCCCACTATGATGCAGCCAGGGCTTGCTGTGTCATAGTGCTTTTTTCATTTTAACTCCTGTTGTCTGTGTTTCTTATGCTTTTTTGCAACATATCTCTTACCTGTCCTATTTCAAAGCAGATTTGCGATTTTCATGTAGATTTATCATGATTCTTCCACCAAAAAAAGTGCAGAAAGAAACATGTTTTTTTTGTGTTTAGAATTTGTTCTTATGGAAATTTGAATCAATATGTGACTCTTGTGCAGCCCTGCCAAGTACCACGCATCAGGACTAACACATTTTAATTTGGTGGTCTGCATCACTACATTAAAAGGCATTAATCACACATTTTGAGCTCCCTGACCCCCCGCGCTCTGTGAGGGTTGAAGCAGGGCCGCAGCGACCGCCAGAGCTGTATGTAGAGTTGACAGTGAGGCGTCCGAGTGCTGAATGAGTGTCATCCGTGCCATGGAGGGGCTCCACAGCCGGCTCCTGCAGCAGGACGGCTCTCAAGGGATGAGACAGAAGCATTGCGAGCCCTGGACTCTGCCCCCGGAGCCGACCTGCTCTGACTCACTCTCATGGCGGTCTCCGCAGAGGGGAGCCTCGAGCCTCAACCCTGTGCAGCGATTATAGGCATTGTAATAGAGAGGAGCTGAGGAGACCAGCAGCCGCATGCATCAAGCTAAAAACCGGTCGCAAACGGGCAGATTCTCAGAATCTGCCCCTTTGCGACCGGTATTTTTGCATTTGGGATGCATCATCCCAAATGCAAAAATCGCAATTTGAGGAATCTCTAAATTGACATTCCTTAAATAGCGATTGCATTTCTGGAATCCCAAATTGAGATTCCTTAAATGTAATGCATCAAAGTAAAAAAATGAGCGATTTCGCTAATAGGAGTAGCAAAATACCATGAAGTTACACTTCATGGTAATTTGCAAAAACTTTGAAAAATGCACTTTTGTGCATTTTTCAAAGTTTCATGTTGCGCACACACATGCCCTTAGGGCATGTGTGTGCACAACATATGTGCACAGATCAATTTCAGGGGTGTAACAAGGTGTCCTTTGGACACCCCTGCTCCCTTGAAATTGCATTCTCAATTTGCAATTCCCTAATTGAGAATCGCATATTGAGAATGTCTTCCCATTCATTCCTTAATTGCGATACGCAATTTGCGAGTCGCAATTAAGGAATGTGTAGGAATCGCTATTTTTTTAGCGATTCCTACATGCATAGGCTTTTGCGATTCCTAAATAGCGACTCCTTGAAAATCGCTATTTAGGAATCGCAATTCCATCTGTTGATGCATCTGGCTGCAGATCTCTCATAATTGCATGCACCCCCACCCCAGCAGGCAGAAGAAGGCACGCTTACAGCCTGCCACTCCTTCTCCTCCGCTGCTGTGTGTGTCTGTCTCACGGCAGAGACGCTGCTGCAAGGTAAAAACCACTGCCCAAGAGTCTGGTCTGTATTCACTGTTTTTAATATTTAAAATACACACAATGGTGCAGTGGTGCACTTAAGGAGGCAGCGCGCACTGTTGGAAGCGCTGAGTTGCCCAGAGAAGAGCCTACGGTGTCAGCTGAGACTGGCATCTCTGTTTTTTTCAGGGCACAAGTCCTAAAAGAAGAAGTGGGGGACGCTGTCACCGGAAGTGACATCACGACAGGAAGCGACGTCACGAAAGGTGACTTGCACCATCGGGCTCATTGCCTCCCCTTGCTCACCCCTTAGATGCGAGTGCATCTGAGAAGTCAGCGTGTGAGCAGCGCAGAGATGCCAAAGAGTGAAGTACAGCTGTTTGGCAGGGGGGAACGGCGTCCACCCGGTAAAATAAGTGGGGGGACGCCGCCCACCCACGTGGTACCCCGACTCAAGCCCTGGTTATTTTAGAGAGTTATTGATGATCTAGCACTAGTAATTACACCTAAGGCGTTGCCTAGGACGGGGCTCACTTTAATCAAGCTGTGCAGCCTCTAAGTGTTATATCAGTTCGTGGTCTTGCAGCGCATTATAACAATTGAATATATATACAGGGGTTCCCCTGACACTCTATGGAGTTCCTAAGCCAGGGACAGCAAAGCATTTGTATTAAACAAGCATTTGCAATGCAATAGGTCTCGCATTAGGAAAGTTTGATGTTTTGGTATTGTAAATGATATTTATTTTTATTTATGTTTTACAATGCCAATAGTTTTAATTTTTTAAATGTGACACCTTTTGCAATTGTAATACAATATGTGTTGTTTGTATGTGACTTATATGTATTGATAGTACAAATAACAATGTCATGTAATGAAATGGATGAATTCATTTTTAAATAAAAGTTATTGTAATGTATAATGGTAATTGGTAAAACTTTTGCAAATAACTTGGTGGACTTGTATTTGGACGGTGGAGTTTGATTGTGCTTTTGTTTTTTGAGTTTGTTGTTTGATGGTGGATTTGGAGGGTTGAGGGTGTAGTTGGTGTTGGAGGGTGGATTTCGAGGGTGGATTTGTATGGTGGAGTTGGAGGATGGACTGCTGAGTGTTGCTGTGGTGGTGCTGAGTAGTTTTGTGGTGGTTCTGAGTTGTGCTGTGGTGGTGCTGACTGATGCTGTGTGGTGCTTAGTGGTGCTGTGGTGGTGCTGAGTGATACTTTGGTGGTTCTGAGTGATAATGTGGTGGTGGTGGTGAGTGGTGCTGTGGTGGTGCTGGGTGGTGTTGATTGCATTTGTGGTGGTTGTGCGTGGTGCTGTGGTGATCCTGAGTGATGCTGTTGTGGTGCTGAGTGGTGCTGTGGTGGTTTTGAGTGAATTTGTGGTGATTTTGAGTGGTGCTGTGGTGCTCCTGAGTGATGCTGTGGTGGTGCTGTGGTGGTTATGAGTGATGCAGTGGTGGTGTTGTGGTGGTTCTGGGTGGTGTTGAGTGGTGCTGGGCTTGTGCTGAGTGATGCTGTGGTGTTGCAGAGTGATAATGTGATGGTGCTGAGTGGCGCTGTGGTGGTGATGAGAGATGCTGTGGTGGTACGGAGTGGTGCTGTGGTGGTACAGAGTGGTGCTGTAGTGGTGCTGAGTGGTGCTGTGGTGGTGATGATTGATAATGTGGTGGTGCTGATTGATAATGTGGTGGTGCTGAGTGATGCTTGGGTAGCGCTGAGTGATGATGTGGTGATGCTGAGTGGTGCTGTGGTGGTGCTGATTGGTGCTGTGGTGGACCTTAGTGATAATGTGGTAGTGCTGATTGATAATGTGGTGGCGCTGATTGATGCTGGGGTTGCGCCGAGTGATGCTGGGGTTGCGCCGAGTGATGCTGGGGTTGCGCTGAGTGATGCAGGGGTTGCGCTGAGTGATGCAGGGGTTGCGCTGAGTGATGCAGGGGTTGCGCTGAGTGATGCTGGGGTTGCGCTGAGTGATGCTGGAGTTGCGCTGAGTGATGCTGGGGTTGCGCTAAGTGATGCAGTGGGTGCGCCGAGTGATGCAGGGGTTGTGCTGAGTGATGCAGGGTTTGCGCTGAGTGATGCAGGGGTTGCGCTGAGTGATGCTGGGGTTGCGCTGAGTGATGCTGGGGTTGCGCTGAGTGATGCTGGGATTGCGCTGAGTGATGCTGGGGTTGCAAGGGGAAAAAAACTAGCCTAACAGGGGCAGAAAGGCACAAAAAGCGAGTCTAACAGAGGGCAGAAGGGCAGAAAAGCAAGGGAAAAAACTAGTCTAATAGGGGCAGAAGGGCACAAAAAATGGGTCTAACAGGGGCAGGGCACAAAAAACGAGTCTAATAGGAGCAGAAAAACAAGGGAAAAACGAGTCTAACAGGGGGCAGAAGGGCACAAAAAAGCGAGTCTAACAGAGGGCAGAAGGGCAGAAAAACAGGAAAAAACAAGTCTAATAGGGGCAGAAAGGCACAAAAAACGAGCCTAACAGGGGCAGAAGGGCACAAAAAAGCGAGTCTAACAGAGGGCAAAAGGGCAGAAAAACGGGAAAAAACGAGTCTAATAAGTGCAGAAAGGCACACAAAATGAGCCTAACAGGGGCAGAAGGGCACAAAAAACAGGTCTAACAGAAGCAGAAATGCACAAAAAAGCGAGTCTAACTGAGGGCAGAAGGGCAGAAAAACGGGAAAAAAACGGGTCTAATAGGGGCAGAAAGGCACACAAATGAGTCTAACAGGGTCAGAAGGGCACAAAAAACAAGTCTAACAGAGGGCAGAAGGGCACAAAAAATGAGTCTAAAAGGGGCAGAAGGGCAGTAAAACAAGGGAAAAAACGAGTCTAATAGGGGCAGAAAGGCACAAAAAACAAGCCTAACAGGGGCAGAAGGGCACAAAAAAGCGAGTCTAACAGAGGGCAAAAGGGCAGAAAAATAGGAAAAACAAGTCTAATAGGGGCAGAAAGGCACAAAAAACGAGCCTAACAGGGGCAGAAGGGCACAAAAAGCGAGTCTAACAGAGGGCAAAAGGGCAGAAAAACAGGAAAAACAAGTCTAATAGGGGCAGAAAGGCACAAAAAAGGAGCCTAACAGGGGCAGAAGGGCACAAAAAACGGGTCTAACAGGGGCAGAAATGCACAAAAAAGCGAGTCTAACAGAGGGCAGAAGGGCAGAAAAACGGGAAAAAACGAGTCTAATAGGGGCAGAAAGGCACAAAAACGAGTCTAACAGGGGCAGAAAAAACGCGGCCGCGAAATGAAAGTAAATAAACGCGGCCGCAAAATGAAAGCCTTTGATGCAGCAGGGGGCGGAGCGGATCCCTTTGAAGTGAAGCTGCTGGCGGCACCACGCTGGGGAAGCAACAGATGGCTGGCTTTGATGTGGTGATGCGAGGCAGCCAGGCAGGCGGATAGAAAAGCGCGCACAGGACACATGCACTTCTGGAAATCCGCATTTTTGAGAGCTTAGTTTAGCTCTTAGTTTCGCACCAATAGTCTCGTCCTATTCATTCCTTGCGGAATGGAATAGGACGAGACCTAAAAATGCTTAGGCAACTTTGTTTTAAAATGTTTTATTTGTAATGGGTGCATCAAAATCAACAAACGGAATGGCCGCCGAGAGGTGAGGCTCCCGTCACCGGCGACATCATCCTCCAATTATCCTGCCAAACTACCAAAATAACTCATCTTGCAGTGAACGCCCTGACAGCTGAATGTGTTCGAGAACTGGCGAAGTGCAGAGATTAGCTACGGAAGGCTGCAACATTATGAAAGAAGCGAGGCGCTTCTGAGAGCGGACTGCTGCCTGCGCTAGCCGGGAATGAAGATGAGGGGAGGCTGACTACGCAAACCCCCGGACTGACACGAGGCACGAGGGCCAGACCTGCGCTGCGGTAAGACGCTGTGTGGCGCGGCTGTGGCGAGTCTGAAGCAAGCTGCTGACTGAAAAGGTTCCTACCTCCGGTGAACACCTGCAGGTATACGGAGCTCCATAGACGGTCTGCTGCCCGAGCAAGAGGCGGAATGAGAGCTGCTGAGACGGACTGTGAGCGGCCTTTTTAAGGTGCTGGCAGGACTGGATCGGAAGACGAGAGAGCGCCTGGCTGCGCTAGTTCTGCCTGGTGAACTGCAGGAGTGAGAGATAAAAATAAAATTGAAGTGGCCAGATTGAGTGCGGCTGCATACACTTTGAGGGATAGTGCAGTTGGCCTGAAATGCGGATTTAAGAACTATTGCAAGTATAGAGCGTACTGGTCTTCCATTTTGACCTGATGGGACCCGCGCAGAGAAACATTGATGAAGGGCGCTCCTAAATGCATTGCTAAATTACATTGCTGTGAAGGTGTGGTGCAAACAGCGCGGGACAGTGTCAAAGAATAGTGCACCATACTGAATACTGACTTCACGGAGGTGCGCAGGAGCGACTGCGGACTACTGGGAAGCAATAGTGAAGTGAAAACCCAGCCCTAGGTTGTTGGTCACGTTGGGGGGCTCTGATACTACCGCTAAGAATTAGACTGATTATACGAGTCATATTGTTTATTTTGCACATGTTTTAATCGGAATTTAAAAAAAATTGTACTGTAATGAAACCCTAACCTTTTAATTGTGCAGGACCCCTGTATATTGTCCCGCTAGCGCTCGCAGCGCTTAATCCTCACTTTGCTTGCTGTTCTCCCTCGCCCAGCCGATTTAGGTGCTGGGGCGAGAGACAGCCGCCATCTTGGAGGAAGACAGGGCAGCGCGCTAGTCGCTGGCAGACTCCTGCCCTCCTCAGCTACCTATAAATGTGCACCGTGAGCAGACGGCGCAGCGGGCTGGCGCAGCGGGCGCGCCGGAACCGCGCCAAAGTCACGCCAAAGTCCTGCCCGTCTGCGCCCGTCCGCGACAAGCCGGGACCAGGGGCCACAACCCCTGCCCAAACCAATAGTAATGCTCCTAATACAAGCATTATAACCTACTCTAGTCATGAGTTGAAGGAGATCAAATACAAGGCGCCAATTAATATCCATGCCTGTGCTCGAGTGGGTCCAACAGAGACGTTGGGCCCATTCAGCTGTTATAACTGTAGATGGGAGAGCATTCCTAAACAAACTCATGTGACAATGAATACCCCCACAACCCCCCTTATTTGCATGTATTTGAATGTTAGATCTCTGCCCAAACACTCCACATACATTTGGGATTTTTTAAACGAACACAAACCCGACCTGGCTTTTTTAACTGAAACATGGCTGGATGATCACAATACTCCAGATATAGCCACAGCCCTCCCTCCAGAATATAAGATTCTGAACGTGAATAGAATGAGGACAAAGGGAGGAGGCGTCGCTCTTTTATTTAGAGACTTTCTCACTTGTAAGCAAGAGACCGACATACAAGTGGAAAACTGTGAAACTATGGCTTTTTCAGTGTCCTTAAACACTAATGTGTTATTTGGAGGAGTACTAATCTACAATCCTCCTGGCTGCACATTAAATTTCAGTACACAATTACTGGAGCAAATTATGCCAGTCTGTTTGAAGAATAAAAATATCCTCCTCCTCGGAGATTTTAACATACATTTTGATAAATGCAATAACCCCCTAACAAAACAATTAGTGGAGGATATGGAAATCTTGCAGATATCCCAAAGAGTTAATCATCCTACACACACGGCAGGTCACATATTGGACTTGGTATTTTCTAACATGGAATCGATTGACATTGACTCTGTAACACCTCTGCTATGGACAGATCACTATATGATCACTTTCCGTATCAATCTACCTACTATACACACGAGAACACTGGGTCTAAGTGTAGCAAGCACGAGGAGTTGGAAAAATTTCTCAATAGACAAATTCAAACAACATTTTTCACACCCAAGTTTAGCATCTACTGACATTCATGAAGAAATAGATTTACTTCACACAAGTATTAAGACTGCACTTGAGTTCTGCTCCACCCTCCGAGTTCATCACAAACCCAGAACTACAAAATCGGAAAGGTGGTACGGACCAGAATTGAAATCTCTAAAGAGAAAATGTACATCTCTGGAACATAAATGGAGAATAGGCAAGTCAGACGAGACCAGAAACACTTATAAACAAGCACTCGTACTCTACAATAAAGCAATCAAGAAGGCTAAAAAGGAGTATTTTACACGTAGAATCACTGAGAATAAAAATTCCTCAAAGGAACTTTTTAAAATTGTCGGGGAATTATGCAACCCAACAAATCTTTCAGTAAAACTTACTCCATCACAAGAGAACTGCAATAAACTAAATGATTTTTTCTGTGAGAAAATTGATATCATTTATGCCTCTTTTCCTAATTGTAGACCAGAAACTATTGAGCGCAGTATGCCAACCACAACTCAAGTTACCTGTTCAAGTTTTGGCCCTTTTTCAGAAGCAGAGGTAGGCAAAGTCATGCTCGAAGTTAAGTCAGGATCCTCACTAGATCCATGTCCGCACCACATTTTTTCTCAGCTAACCCCTGTAATTTGCCCTGCCGTAACGAAAGCACTCAATCTTTCCTTAGGCTCTGCTAAATTTCCAAGATCTTGGAAGCAGGCCCTAGTCACCCCATTAGTAAAAAAAGCAGGATTAGATGTAAACAACCCTGCCAACTATCGACCAATATCCCAGTTACCTTACCTCTCAAAAGTGCTGGAGAAACTGGTCAATAGACGGCTATCCACTTATTTGGAAGCCAATGAACTGTTGGATGTCTCTCAGACAGGTTTCAGGGCGAACAACAGTACTGAAACAACACTTTTGGCGGTGACGGATAATATCAGGGCCCAGGTGGATCAGGGTAAGACAGTCGTCCTGATACTCTTGGATTTATCGGCGGCTTTTGATACCGTACCACACGACCAACTACTGAAAGCCCTGGAAGGGAAAGGTATTCGAGACAAGGCATTGGGATGGCTACAATCCTTTTTGGCGGATCGAACACAATCAGTGTGTCTGGGTGATTTCATTTCTCCCCAGCGAAACATTAAATATGGGGTTCCTCAGGGGGCTTCATTAAGCCCAACCCTGTTTAATGTATTTGTTTCCTCATTGGCAGCCATTGGAAGAAAGTGGGGTGTTGAAATGTGTTCTTATGCTGACGACACCCAGCTGATGGTCACCATTGATGAGAAAGATGATCCTAAAACTCGACTACTAAAATGCCTGACTGAGCTGGCCAATTGGATGCAAGAGCACTGTCTGAGATTAAATGCAGACAAGTCAGAAATCCTCCTGTTTGGCAAAAATCCCCAGCTCTGGGACAACAGCTGGTGGCCAAGTAACCTGGGCTTGCCCCCAAATCCTACCATAAAAGCGAAAAACTTGGGTGTGGTACTGGACAGTGCTCTGTCAATGAAATCACATGTCTCCACTGTCTGTGGCAGAGGCTTTGCATTATTGAAAATGCTCAGACGAGTCTTCCCCTGGATTCCGACTGAGTGTAGGAAGACCCTTGTCCAGTCGCTGCTGATGAGCAGACTGGACTACGGCAACTCTCTGTTTGTTGGAATGGCAGACTATCTTTTCTCTAAACTGCAGATAGTGCAAAATGCTGCGGCAAAGGCTGTATGCAATAAGAAGAGATATGATTCGGCCAAAAGTTGCATGCGAGAACTACATTGGCTCCCAATGCGACAAAGAGCCAACTTCAAATTACTGTGTATCACACACAAGGTACTTTACAATACAGGCCCTACCATTCTACACAATAAAGTCAAATTCCATAGACCATCGAGGAACCTTCGATCCAGAACTTCAGGAAGAGCAAACACCACCCACGTGAAGACTGTCAGGATGGGAGAGCGGGCTTTCTCTCATCTAGCTGCAACCAAGTGGAATGATCTACCTCCCATTCTCAGACTGACAGAATGTCTCTTATCATTTAGGAAACAATTAAAGACACTACTCTTCCCTAAACCAGAATAATCAGTAATCAATGCGGTCACCGTACCCCTCAGCACCAAACCTCAGCGCCGTGATATCCTACCTAGGATGATTGTTAGCGCTTTATAAATAAATTAAATACAAATACAAATACAAATCAAAATGTCAATACCAGAACCCAAATATAGGACTAGATTTGATAATTTCACTGTATCAAATGAAGAGAGAAATTATATAAATGCATACATTTCAGTCTACATACGATTCAATTAAAAAAAATGTTTGTCATTGCTTGAGTAGGCATGATGTTGTCGGAGGTCCATTGGGGCCTCTGAGTGGATGGACATCATGGTGGCAGCAGTTTCTTCTTGGGAACGGGTCTCCAATATTTTTAGTAATAAGAGCTACATGTGTTCAGTGATAATCATTGCTAGCTACTAATATTAGTGCTATACACACCAGAAAACATTATATTAGTGGCCACACTAACCAAGATTACTACCCCTGATCACCTCAGGGCAGGATTACCAGCAATAATGTAAAAAAAGGCCTAGTCTATTTTGAATGCTTCTGCAAGGGTAATACATAAGAGCCACATCTGCAATGCCCCTGGCACCAGGGTAATAATACCAAGGTAATATTATTAATACATTTCCCAATGCTGGATGATTATCATTTATCAGTTTTAAATAATTTTAGGAAATTATTGGATTTGAAAATGCACACTTTTTATCTTGAATACACACTTTTCAGTTTTGGTATATGTATATTAATTCAACTAAGCAAAAGCTACAAATGTAATAGGCTGAGCTGCACGCAGGAGAGCTACTCATGAGTAGCTGGCGAGCTACCAGTAGCTCACGAGCGACTCGTTGGAGAAGCCTGTGTAATCTAGGATGATGATGGGCCATATGGTTAGGACCTGGTTCTTTGGATTAAAATGAATTTGGAACTTATAAAGCGAGCATCTCCTCAACAAGGGTCTCCTGGCGCTGGACAAAGCAGCAAGCAGAGCCACAGCAGGCTGCTAATTAACACCCCGAATTGCAGAAAATCAGGCATGGCTGCTAAAGAGCAATGTCTTCATGTGACTGCGGGGCCTTTGCCACACGTGCCGAGGCCCTTTGTGAATCAGACGCTACCTTTGAAGCCCATTCATTTCTTTACTGTATGAATAATGATTTGGTGATTCAAGGTGTTAATGACCAATGAAAGAGGTAGTATTATAAAGACACCTCTCAAGAAGGAGATGGGTTGATGAGGGAAACATAAAGAGTGGACCTGCGAGCCAGAGATTACCCTTTTGAAGCACATATCACTGTGGCGGACATTCGGGTGTAAACTCTAATGACTCCCTTGGACTGTGTTGTGGGACGATCATCTTCCGAGTCTCTCCTGTTGTGACACACAGCTTTTGACGAGGAAGAGGGAGACGTGTATTAAGTACTTCAAAAACAGCAGAAACCCAACATAAAACTTCAAAGGCTCAGAACCTAATTCATATTTGGTGTGTAAAAATGGACTGTAAGAAGGGGAGATTGTGCACTTAGGTGAGCTGTGTGAGGAGAGGAAGCTCTGTAAGACTTCTGCCTGTGACCAGGACTGGGGACCAAAACTTGCTTAGTCTCCCTGATGGGTGAGGGGACATCACTCAAGGACCCCAAGACCACCTGCTCTGGAGCACCAGCACCTGCCTACTTGCCAAGACTAGCGTGTCCTGTGAGGAAGAGGAGAGCGTTGGAGGGAGTGAGGTCCAATGGGAATCCCTGGCGAGTGGAATCTAGGTACGAGGTGTGAGGAAACAGCTGCTGTCCAGACTGTGCTGTTGCCAGTGTGCAGGACTGTGTCAGCAACCCCCGCAAGCCAGGAGAGGGCTGTGTAAAACAATTGCTGCACGGTAAGGGCAGAAGCCTGTGTGGCACCATTGCGGTGGCCACATGAGTCAGGATGGGCTGCTGTGGAAAAGACTTCCTTGGGATCAGGGCCGAAACTTGCGCGACACCATATCGGTTGCCCTGTATGGTAGACGGGGCCATCCTTGTATAGACTGTCGTGTTGTATGGGCCGAAGCCTTAAGTGGCAGTGGTGTGGCAACCCCGTATGCCTGGAGGGACCGCTGGGAATAAGTGTGCTGTGTGGATCAGGCAGGAGGCCTTTAACTGTGAGAAGCGATGATCAGTAGGTCGCTAGGAGCAACATGAACTGCATCTGACTTGACCCTTTGGACCAAGTGAGGAGGCCCTGGGACCATCGCGAGCTCGGGGGGATCAATTGGAATCCCCCAACCCTCCCGGAGCATGGAAACGTATCTCAAAGGAGGAGCCTGGAAACATCTCTGATTGCTGACGGAGCATGACCACAAGGCTGGGGAGACAGCCTGTGCTCTCCGAGTGCTGCTGCTAAGTCTGCATGCCTCCGATTCACCTGAGTAGGACCAGAGCTGTTGAGAGTGCCCGCAGACGGGGCACCCTCCAAGAGGATGTATGCTTCCTCCCTGGCAGAGCCGGTAAGACTTGTTACAGGGCTACCAGGGCGCAGGGGTATCGTTGCCAAAAGCATAAAAGTTGATCAGCGAACGCATTCCCCATAACGTGCTCCATTCGTCCATGTTGCTGTGCGTGCGGTCATTGATTTACAAGTATCTTTGTCCTTCGGTATTCCAGTGTGAGGCCCCTTGTGAACAGGTACATGGCTACTGCTTCACTTAACCGCATCGCTGCGGCGGTTATTTTTCCGCTACGCGTTTTTTTTCTAAAAGCCACGTGCCACGCACACGACCACCGTGGCTGATGATGAGCTGAGCTCGTCATCAGCATCGAAGGGGTTAATGCTGTAGTTCATTATATTAGAACTGTCTTTATTGTTATTTCATGCTGTTATAATTGAATCAGAGGTCTGTTGTTTTCTCGCTTAGTCCATGGTACAGCAGTAGTTATTTGGTTACAAATTCCTTGTTTCTGATCTTCAGCTATACCGTAATCCATGCTGTGGCGATTCCATCCACAGAACCCAGGTTCCAATGGTAATCCAGGTTGTGGTGACTACATCAAAAATATCTTATCTTTGTTAATCCATTCTGTGCTTACAATTTTGCCAGTATCTTTGTTTCTGTGTTGATATGTGTGGTAATTGATTATGATTATGCATCTTGGCTCATGGGGTAACTCATGCTATGGCCATGGCTTCACAAGTGTCATGATGTCTGTCTTCATTCATTCTCTGATTGCAGCCATTGCATCTCGTATGTTAGATTCTTGTTCTGTCATTGAGGTGCTTCTTAGGTCATCAGTGTCAATCATTTAAATTACTTCATGCTTTCACTTTCAGTCTGCTCTGCTTTACATGGCTTCATTGATTCTGTTTCACGTGTCGGTGAAGCACACGTTTGTGACTGTTAGCAATGTAAAATTTGAATTGGTTTATTAGCTTACGGACAGCAAATTACAGTTTTTTTTCTTTTTAACAGGTGAAAGAAATGTCATATAAAAGGAATGCATAACGATGCTTGAAAAACCTGTCCAGAAATAACTGTGATAAAGTGTTTTTCAAAGAAGTCCCAGGAATGCCTTTCAAGGCACCAGAGAACACAGCTCAAACTTGGTGACTAGTCTTCAACTGAAAGACGTTACCTGCTCCAACAAAATCTATGTTTGTGATTGACATAGAGGAAGTGTCTAAAGCAGTCTTTCTTCCACTGCGTAGTCTTTCTTTGCTCAGTGGAAGCAGTAGACAAAGAGCAATATGTGTTTAGACTACAACAGTGAACATTAACTGGAATTGAAATCTACCAGTTGTATATAGGAAAGAGGCCTCACAAATGTTGTGAAAGTGACAATCTTACATGCAGTGTACCTAAAGGCCAACAGAAAATACCTGCTGAGAACACTGAATCCTAAACAGGCTAAATATACCTACCAAAAGGCTACTTTCCTTAAACTGCAACTTCAAGAGATCTGCAAATCCACCGAGGAGAGGGGATGCAAATGAGCACGAGCTCAAAAAGAGTTTACTAAAAATGTTAATTTAGTGAAATATAAGCATAGCTTTACTGAACTAGGATGCTATCAAAGTACTATATGTGAAAAGATGAGAATTACAAAGAACCATGGACAACTTTATTTTGAGTGGATACTAATGAGAATGGAGAAGGGGGATTCCAAATTGAATGGGCTGCTGAATTAAGCCTAAGCAGAGCACATGTGTGCTTGGACACATCATTAAAGATATTTACTTCATCTTGGCAAGACTAAGAAACTGCTGCAAAACATCCACCATTAAGACCTCCCGCCTGCAAACTGATTTGTTCCCATTAATGCATGTGTGCAAAATGTACCTGCCATGGCAACCTATGCCACAGCCATCTGTTCTTTAAATTTACTGAATCTCACAAAGTTTTCAGTGATGCATGGTAACTTCATGAAGATAATAAACACCCAGCTGAAGGAATGTTCTGCATATGCATGCAAGAAGGATTTCTACAGAAGAACCATTTTTAAGCAATGGGCAGACCTCACTAAATCTGAGCAATATAAATATAGACACTGTATCAATACTTTCATTGAAAAGAGCCAGCAACACTTGACCGGTGAGAAATGTTTGAAAGGCACTGAATATTACAAAGGTTTTTGTACATCACGTAGATGACACAAGACCGTAGCCCTATACATCGAATGTGTCAAATCATTCATTACTAACATGCACATGGTGACTGATAATAATGTATTACTAAATCAGAGAAATCACACTGTCAAAAGAACACGTGAATATATTCAGTGTGACAAGGCATTCCCTATAAAGCCAAAGCTGCTTCTGCATCCAAGAAACCACACTGGTGGGAAACCAAACAAATGTTCTGAATGTGATGAGGCTTTCGTTCAAATACGACAGCTGATCACACATCAGAGAAATCACACTGGTGAGAAACCTTATACAGGTTTTGAAGGTGATAAGGCTTTCAAGCAAAAGCATTACCCATCGGTACATGCCAGAGTTCACACCAATGAACCACCATATAAATGTTCTGAATGTGGCAGGGGTTTCAGGCGAAAGAGTAACTTATTACCACATCAGAGAATTCACACCAGGGAGAAACCATATAAATGTTGTGAATGTGACAAGGCATCCATTACAAAGCATAAAATGGCCACTCATAAGAGAGTACACTGGTGAGAGACCATATAAATGTTCTGAGTGTGACAAAACTTTCAAGCATAAGCATTATCTGTCCATACATCAGAGAACTCATACTGGGGAAAACCCGTATAAGTGTTCTGAATGTGATAAAACATTCAAGCAGAGGAGAGAGGTAGCACGACATCAAGTACGTCACACTGGGGCAAAACCATATAAATGTTATGAATGTGACAAAAGCATTCATGACAAATGAAAAGATGACCATACATCATCAGAGTGTTGTAAATAAAACAGCGATAATGTTAAGCATTAGTTGAAGACATGGTATCGTGATCTGTTTATCTGTTTTCCCGCTCCTATTCCAATTTCGGTCAGACTCCATTTTGTTTTCTGGCCTCCATCTTGTCTGTTACATATTGCCATGTGCCCGACATGTGGCGAGTCCTACCTCTCCGCTCGTCACCCTTGAAGTATGCCCAGCAACAAGCTATAAATAGTCCTTTGGACGTTTAGCGCATGCCCAGTAGGAGTCACATCTGTCTTTGATTAGGGTAGATAGGAATGTGCATTTCCGCGGGTCTCAAGAACCGTTAACCCCACCCATGTATTGATCATGTTCAAGAAATGTCCATATATGCTTGTAAATCATGTCTTGAGTTGTATCCGCCTACTTATGAGCCCCTTCATTGTGTATAAAAGGGGACTGTGTGCTTGAGTTCTTTGTGTTACCTTGTACAATACTGTAGAGTGTTGTGTGGGTTGTAATACCACCTTTAAAGGTTTATTAAACTATGTCTTTGTATTTTCAGTTTCCGTGCCAAATTCTTTGTGTAGTCTGAGGACCCCGTGCACAGAAGGGCGAGCCCTTTGCACTCGCAGGCCTTGCTGAGGCCTGTACTCATCAATTGGCGCCCGTCACATGGGGCTAATCGGCGACTCGGATGCTCGAAGGATTGGTCGTGACAAAGGATTGGAAACATGCCGGGGACGTGATCACTGCCAGCGGCGCCTTTAGTCCTGGCATGCCGAGGTGTTCTTCCTTCCCTTCCGATCTGACCATCTGGGAGGCGCCGGTCCTCGACCGAGACCTCTTCTGTCGGTTTGCCGTGCAGTGGCCGTTTGGGCAAATTTGGAACTTGGCAGTTGGAAACTGGACGCTCTTAATTGGTAAGAACCGTTGTACGGTACTTGCTGCGAGCCTTTTGTAGTCTGGGTTGGCAAGGCAGTTTTAGGATACGCTTGCTGTGACTAATTTGTTTGAAGTGATTAGTCATATTTTGTTTGGATTTGGGATATATGCGTTGCAACACATATAGGCAGGCAATGTGGAGATATTTCTCCTGACTTTTGCATTTGAGCGGCGCAACGTTTTAAGTGCCATTTTAATTATAATATTGCATATTTTGCACTATTTCTGACATGCCTGTTTTTGGCGCACTCCGTAAGTGGTGCTGCTGTTTTGGAAGTAACCGGTTAAGACTCAAGGAATCACAGCCGGCTCCCCTGGAAGGGACGCCGGATAGGGATATGTATGTGAAATTTGGTCTTTCCCCTATAATGTACAGCACATTATGGAGGAAATATACAAAAAAGATCCTGAGTTACGTTGGCCTCTGTATGGATCGTTTGATTTGCGAAAAATTGAGTATGTGGAGCAGTGTATGTGTAAGCGACGAGCGAGGCAAGATATGTTTGAATGTGTGCGTATGTGGGTGAAAGAAGTGCGTGAGTGCGAGAAACGTGAGCAAGCGCTGCTTGAGAAAGAACAACGAAAGAGTGAGCGGGAGAAAGCGCAAGAGTCGAGAAAGCGTGAAGCAAAGGAATCAGAAGAAAAGCAGGAAAAGGAACGTTGATTATAGATATCTGGCCAGTACGCTGTTCGACAGCCTCTTTATCCTGTCCTTAATGATGATGATTTTTCGTTATTAGATCGCTCTCCGCCCCGTATGCTGGTCCGTCCGCTCCGAGAGGAGGAGGTCAGGATTCTGGATCACCCACAGAGAAGGTGGATACGTGGTCCATGTTATCAACCGATCGTATGGCCGACCTCCGAAAGATTGCTTATCGGGTTAACAAGGCTACTGTTTCTCTTCCTGAGTTAATACAGGATCTTGAAGGATGGCAGGATAGGGAGAAATTATACTTTGGCCTGACTCTTTCTGATGAAGTTGTTACATCTTTTCGGAAGTATTCCGATGTTCTTGAACCTGATGATGTGGTAGCTGATTCTAAAGAATTGCGTAAAGGTCTTCTTCTTCCTTCTCAGGTGCCTGATGCGGTTCGACGGCTGTTTGCGTTATGGGACGAGATGTTTCGGCTACGGGATGAAGCGCGACAAAGGAAGGCGTAAGAGGAGAAAATGAATCCGAGCGGCGGCGGGAAGCAGTCAACCATCTTTTATTCAGATAAGATCAATCCAGTGCATGTTAAGCCGATGCGAGAGGCAGCGCCTTTGTACGTTCCTCCTAAAGGAGCGGGTACTAGTTCGGATAGAAGTTCTCCTGATGCAAAAGGGTATTTTATCTATAATTGGGTTTATACTCCTTGGAATAGAGCTGATGTTATGGCATTAAAAGCTGCACTACCCAATTCACAAAAGAATCCTGCTGCCTTTTATGAGGAAGTTGAGGGGGCCCTAAATTCTTGTACTATGACCTTAGCTGATATTGATCTATTCTTTGGGCTTATATTACCCCCGATATGTGGAGATCTGTGCGGAAAGTAGATGATCTCGTAATCTTTAAGGCAAAATGGGCAGATCTTGAGGATGAGGATAGAGGCAGGAAGCCTGCGCAAAAATCACCCCAGTCGATTTTAGAACTCCCTGCTGCCATTTTGACTAAGCTAAAAACAATTATCCCCCCTAAAAAGATTGATTGGACCATGTTAGCATCGTGTAAACAAAAGGTAGATGAAACGGTCTCAGATTTCTTTACACGATTCGAGGAAACTTTTCATGATTTCAGCGGTCAGTCGCTTACGGACGACACGGGCCGACATCTTTTTGTTGATAAGTATGTTTCGAATTTATTACCAGGAGTGGCAGCTTGGTTGAAAGCGAGTGAAAGCTCTTGGACGACTTCGTCTCCGGCATCCCTCCTGACGATGGCTCAGTATTACGAGCGTCAGGAATTAGAAGCGAAGGGTAATGAAGAAAAGAAGTCTAAGGATTTAAATACGAAGGTTATGTTAGCACAAGTTATGGACTGCCCCGTAGACGTGCTGATAGGGGTGGTCGAGATTCTTCTGGTTCTTCTTTTGGTCGTTTGGATTTGGCCAGGGATCAATGTGCATATTGCAGGCAGAAAGACCATTGGGCGAGAGAGTGTTCATTGCTGCGCGCACCGCGGCAAGAGCGCGGTCAAGGACCGATGAGAAATAGAGGAGGCTTTTCAGGTCCCCGGGGCAACACGAACGATCGTGCTACATTTGACTCTAGTATGCGACCGCAAGATGGGTCTAACGTCTTTGATCGACGGAATCAATGCCAAATATCTGAGTATGCACGTCCTGAATGTCACGATTCACAATATGCGTAGGATTGCGTAGGATGGGGTAAGGAATCAGTCGAAGTGCCAGTAGATCAGAGGGGTCCTTATGTTACAGCACATGTTTTGGGTTCTACTGATCGGTTCATGGTTGATACAGGAGCTACTCGTAGCGCTTTGTCTAAAGAATTGGTTCCGAGGGCTCCCCTGTCTGGCTTAACAATTACATCTAGAGGATTTGATGGAATGCCTTCTCTTAGCCCATTATCACCTCTTGCACTTTACGTAGATAAGTTTGTTGCACCATGTCCATTTTTGCTCTCCCCAAACACGCCTGATAACATTGTGGGTTTGGATATGCTCAAGCATTTTCGGGCCACAATACGATGCTCCTCTGAAGGAGTACGTGTTATTCTGAATGACAACTATCCGACAATGGAGAGGGTGTGTACGATTAAAGAAGATATTGCATTGGCCTCTTTACCTCATACCTTGTGGGCCACTTCGGATACTGATGTGGGACAGATGATCATCCCCCCTGGTACACATTAGTGTAAAGGAGGGAGCTGTGTTACCACGCCTGCCTCAGTATCGAATCTCACAGGAGGCGCTAATACAGATAGTGCAGGATCTGATTAAAGTAGGGGTTGTAGAAGAAGTTCCATACAATGTGTGTAACTAGCACTTGTAGGCTGCTCACACAGTTTGTTCCTCTTCCAAATATTTTTGTTCCTTCTCTCCGTTTTTTTCCTCTTATATTTTCTGTTTGTTTTTCTGTCACTTTCTAAAATATGCTTCTGGTTCAGGCACTGGCTCCGGCACATGAACTTTTGGCTCCCGAGACAAAATGGTATTTTGACATTTGACGCTTCCTTTCTATTAGTTAAAAGGCCTTTTGTTGCAATCCTGCATCAGTTATGGCTACTTAACTTGTCGCTGTGGTTCCCCCTCCCGCCTTGTGACAGCTTGCTTTTGTGCCACTTACACCCTCCCTCCGTTGCTTAATTATGGCCCTGCAAATATTCCTGCCCTCCACATTTCACCAGATCTCCCTGTGGCTGCACGCCTGTACTGTATTTGGACGTCTCCGTCTTGCAGGTTGTTGTTTTCCGCTGCTAAACCACCATTGCACACATCCACCCCACCCCCCAAATCGCAACCTTATGAAAACATGTTTTTCAGTTATATTCAAGTGTCAAATCCCCTCTGCGTGTGAAATGAAATGAAATGAAATGAAAAGCAATTTTTATAGCGCTACTAAGCCCAGTGGGCGTCAAGGCGCATAACCAGAAGGTATCAGCTATTCAGGAGTACTCCTATTGTGGGTAGGCCTTGACGAAACACCAGGTTTTTAGCGCCTTTTTAAATAAGGACAGAGAGGGCTGAGCCTTGATCTCTTGGGGAAGCGAATTCCACAGCTTAGGGGCAACGATGGAAAAGGCTCTATTTCCCCAACGTGCCTTTTTGGCACGAGGTACAACCAGTAGGTTTAGCTCTGCAGATCTAAGAGATCTATCTGGCAGATAGCGAGTCAGCAGACCGCCTAAGGGATCAGAGGAACTTTCCGACAAAGCTCTAAAGGCCAGGCAGAGAATCTTAAACGAGATCCTCAGGTGAATATGGAGCCAATGGAGAGTTCTTCTAGCCATAGTGGCAGAAGAAACATTAGGGAGTGCCAAAATAAAGCGGGCAGCGGCATTTTGTACGACCTGAAGTCGATGGATGAGCCCCTTGTTGGTGTCTGCATATAGTGCATTACAATAATCCAACCTGGAACCCACCAATGCCACTACCACCTGCTGCCGGGCTGGGAGAGAGAGATAGTGAAGGATTCTCCTGAGAATTTTTATGACCCCCCAACAGGTAACAACCGTGCGGTTAACCTGTAAAGTCATGGACAGCGTGGTGTCGAAAATTACGCCAAGATTTCTTGCTGATTGGGAAGGAGATGGACAAGTTCCCAACAAAGACGGCCACCACTCATTTGACCAGATATCCTGGTCTTTGCCAAAGACCAGGATCTCAGTTTTATCGCCATTCAACTTCAGGGAATTCTGAAGCATCCAGTCAGAGACTGTCTGCATACAGATTCTGAAGTTGGTGGCGGATGTAGAGACTGGGTGGGCTAATGACACCATGATTTGTGTGTCATCGGCGTATGACACCACTTCCATCCCCTGAGATTTTACTAACCTTGCAAGGGGGTGACATAAATGTTAAATAGGGTCGGACTAAGAGTCGACCCTTGGGGCACCCCACACTGCAAGGTTTTAACAGGGGAAAGAAATTCGCCAAGTTTGACTCTCTGCTCTCTGTGCTGTAAAAAGGAGTGCAGGAGGTTCAATGCCGCACCGGAAATCCCTGCCTCCCTCAACCGAGATGTTAAAATGGAGGGAGACAGGGTATCAAACGCTGCGGTGAGGTCCAGTAGGACCAACACCGTGGTTTGTCCAGAGTCTACCTTCATACGGATATTGTTTACCACCATGGTCAGAGCTGACTCCGTACTGTGTGCTTTCCGGAAGCCATGCTGGGAGCTATCAAGATATCCAGATGCATCAAGGAAGGTGGAAAAACTCTGATATCTTATCGCAAAGCTCTTGCGAGCCTACCACTGGATCAGGCACCTGAAGGGAACAAAGGGAGTCGACGATCTTAAATAGCTCCCTAGAGGAGGAAAGGGAGGTAGCGAGATTGGAAAAATACTGCTGTTTTTCTTTAATTACACTAGACTTATAGTCTGTTAACAATCTCTTATGAGCTTCCCTTTCAATTGGATCCCAAGATTTCCTCCATTTTCTTTCCTGTCTTCTGCAGCCTTGTCGAAGAAGTCTCAGAGATTCCGTGTACCATGGAGCCGTGGGCTTGCGGCGAGCGGAATATCTAAAGGATAAGGGAGCTAATTCCTCAACCGCCTTGGTGATAGAGTCTGAGAGTAGTACAGCTGCTTCATCCACATCTCCCAGGGAGGAGTAGCTATACTTCTCCATAAATGGGGCCAAGGCATTGTTGGTGATGTTCTTAAAGCTCCTTTTCGGACCTCCAGTGATGGAAGGAGGATCGGACCTTACTTCCGAGGAGAAGGCTATCAGGAGAGGGATAGCAAGATGATCAGACCAAACTAGGGGCATCTGAGTGTCACAAAATTTTAAACATTGCTGCGGTTTTATATAGGGACAACACCAACCAAAGTTTTTTAAATGTTTCCCTTTAACACAAGAACGCCGAATCACCAATTCTACACATGGCTGCCCGTATTTATTATATGCTGCACGTCTAACTCCTGTATATCATAATCTTACACGATGGGTATATACAGCAATGGCAAGGACATTTTTAAGCACGGATTTTCTTTTTTGGAGTTAACTGCACAAGCTGGTGTCTACAGATCATGTCTGCAGCAGTGAGGAGTATACAACTTAACGCAGAGAAGGCCATGAAGTTTAACGAAAACACTGCTAATCAGTCCCTACTATGATGGTCGGCCTTGCTCCCAAAGCTCGCTCGCCATAGGAACTCAAACTTTTACGCCTCACCACTTTCAAATGTCACCAGCTGCCTCTGGAATTGAGGCGAGGCCCAGGACTCCACGGAACCCATGACTGGCTGGAGGGTGAGGTCGCCCCCCAAAGACGACGCCAGCTATGCGGTGGGTGCCGCACCCACAAGAGGTGACCGTGAGCGGAACTATCTTGCCGACTCCACCGAGACCTGGCCACCGCGGTGACCCCGGAACAGCATAAGATTAAATGGGCTGGAACCAAAGCGGGCCCCTGATTTAAAAGATACAGGAACACCCGCGGTGACCCGGGACCGTCCAGTGAGCTGTCTGCTTGCCATCGATCACATCAAGGCCTACAGCGGGAGCAAGGTTGGCCCCGAGGCCCAGGTGGAATCCGACTAGACCGTATCGACCCATCTGGTGGGACGGCAGGTGACCCGGGCCGAGGCCTTAAGCGGGTGGCTACATTACAACAGATCTGGCCTATATAATTCCTCCCGGGCCTAGACACCAGCTCACAGATACCTGCATTTGACTCCATTTTCCACCTGCACTCAAAAAACTTTAGTCAGATCAATCAGAGCTCATTGCATCAGGTGGATGAGCTAGGATTGAAATGACCTTCAATTCAAGGTGGCTTACTGATCATAAGTTAAGTTGGGATCATCACGCTTCAATAAAGCAGGGAAAGGATTTGCCACCCACTTAAAGATAAGGCAACGTCTGCTAATTAGCACTGCCATGAAATAAATACAATAATGCCTCTGGTATTCTTTCAGTTCTCTCTATTTTTTCTTAGAAAGAACTGATAATAATATTCAGTGAAAAGAAGAATTGGTTGACTAAAACGAGTAATCCAAACCAACTTTTTGTGTCTGTGTATAATTTTGTTGATATAAATGTTTCTGATAGCGATTAGATGAACAAAGAATAACATGTGGTAGATTTATTCTGTGTGGAAATTAATAACCATGGACAGATAATCAGTAGTGTCTGTCTTCGACTAGAAGATTTCCTAAAAGAAATGCCAGAGGCATCATTGTATTTATTTCATTGTATTGTCCAGATGCCGTTTGGTTTATTGGGTTCCCCCTGAGATATATATAGAATTAGCACTGCCAGGCAGAGTCCTCCAGCCAGAACTGCACAAGAGTAAGCATTGGCTGCAGCAAAAGTCTTTCAATGTAGATGTGCCCCACATGATGCCCTCAATAACGGTGACCCCTTCGCCGACAAAGCGTCGCAAATGAACACCTCATGGTCTACGATGCAACCTCCTCTCACACATCCCCCCAAAATGCCAGAGTCGATGGAGAAGACACAACTATGTGAGACTGACAAGCCAGTGGGGATAGGCGAAACATGTCAGGGAGTCAACACATTGTGATAGTGCAGCCTCCATGTTGAGGAAGTAATCTGTACTTTGCACAGCAAGTGAAGATTTATTTTGACAAGCCACGAGAATGACAAAAAACACCTACCAACATTGACAGTTCACACTGGACTGTTCTGGCGGTGTAGTCTTTTGATCTCTAGTCCTTAAGCCTCACAAGATGATTAAAAACCTTGTGTGTGTTATGCGGTTTGTGGGCTCGGAACCGCAACAAAAGAGGTCAAGGTAACTGATATGTTTGCCTGGATAGAAAAGGCACATACTAAAAATTGCATTTATACAGTGACATATCCTAGTGGCAAAAGTACATAGGGAAACAATCAATCACATTTGTAAAGCGCGCTACTCACCCGCAAGGGTCTCAATGCGCTGGGGGGAGGGGTCTGCTACTGCTCGAAGAGCCAGGTCTTGAGTTGCTTCCTGAAGGAGAGATGGTCCTGGGTCAGCCGTAGGTGGGTGGGGAGGGAGTTCCATGTCTTGGCCGCCAGGTAGGAGAAAGATCTTCCTCCGGTGGTGGTTCTGCGAATCCGTGGGACGGTGGCGAGGGCGAGGCTGGCGGGAAGACAACCAGACCAGTAAAGATACAAATTACTGAACACCTCAGTAATGTTAGCTGTAAGAATACTAGCACTAAGATGTGGGCACACTTTGTCAATCAAGGCCATTCACCAGACGACATACGATGGGCGGTGCTGGAAGCTCCTTTGAATCTCAGAAAAGGTGCGCACTTTAAGAGAGAACAAAATTGCATTATCTGATTGTCAAACCATACTCAGGGGCTGAATGAGGACATACCTTGGGGGGGAAGTGAACCTCTGATACTAACCTTACATTGATGCGGTTGGCAACTCCATTTCCTCAATATGCCTTACTATCAGCAACACGTCACATGTGCCACGTATTATAGAAATCCCCTTAAGGCCTTATTATCTTAATCCTCATTAACAAGATTCCCTAGCTATCCATTAGTCACCTGTCTGTTTGGATCTGGCCTTCTCTTTGTGCCCCACCTTTTGTCCTTTGTGGTGTTAAATACTTTCACTTATGGGTAAGGATGGAGGCAACCCCTCCCCTGGCCTCGCCCTCTATTAGATGTCCCCAGAATTTTTTACTAGCATTGATACCGCTGTGTAGGATACTTGGCTTCCTCTCCCCGGTCACATGTGACATGGGCTATTTGACCCAATGCCTGTGCTATGGCCAACTGGACTACTCCCATGCTCAAGTCGGTCCGTGGCACTAGGCAACTCCACACCATGATCCCGTCCATGATGACGCAGTAAGTGGTTCTGGACAGCCGAGCGAGACTGGGCACCTCGGTCCAACTGTGATGGGTCTCACTGCTCCTCAGCTCCTTTTTTGCTGCACAACAACAGACCTCATATATTTAAATATGCTGCAGCCCTGGTTGGAATCATTACACTATGGACACATGACACCCACGCCTCCCTGCTAGCGCTAACCATAAAGCGCACCAATCACCACCCAAAACTGATTCACAGTCAATAGACAGGATATAAACTGCTGACCTCCCTCCTGCTCGAGACGGGGTAGGTTGCCGGTGTACCATCACCAGGACCATGTAAGTACTGCATCAGCGCATGACATATTTTTAATATCAGGTCAATCCCTGGGGCCTTTTCATTGTTTAAAATTCTGTTCCAACAGCACCCTAAAGAATAGCGTGTCTCCGGCGCTCACTCGAGGAGGCAGAAAGATTACCCAATTTAAGTAAGTGATATGTCCTTGATGTGTATAGTGTTTGAAACCATCTATAAGGTTGTCACTTGCTTGACGATGGTTTCTCTTTAGCACCCCTGTGTGACATAGTCACGGTTGGTATCATGCCAAATGTTGCATGCCTTGCCATTAATGTGCTATCAGATCTTTATATGCAAGAACCAGAGCAAATGCAAATTCTAATTATCGTCTTCTACTTTGCAATCCTGCATCTAAAATGAAAACCATACACTTTTGTAGGAGTCTTGGCCCTGAGAGGTTTCAAAGGTTTCAAAAAGATGAATGAGTTTGTACACTTCACTTGAATCAAGTCAGTCTAAAATTCCAAATCAAGAACACTATTCAGAGAGCTTTTTCAGGCACTTTTCGTTCGACTTCATTTTTTGTTTGGGTTCTCATGCCAGGTTCACCCTCAGCAAAGTATGTTCTTTCAGGAGCTGAGTACCTTTGACCAGTTATGCCCGGTTGTAGTGCTTGTAATTAGACACAATAGGACACACCTGGACCCTGCACTCCCAAGAGGAGGCAAATGCAATACTGCACCTTTAAACAACACACGTTAAACAGCACTCCCAAAAGACGAGGCGATAAAACAAAACCCAGCACTCTCTTAAGGGGAGGCAAGAAGACAAATTCAGGTGCATTTAAAGTGACACACACGTTTATTACTTCAATATTTTAGAAAGGAAGGCAAAATATATCAATTAATTCAGACTCCCAAATATCAAGTAACTCAAGTGCAAAACCAGAATAAACTGTAGTATATATGTAGCAAAGAGCAAATGAACTTAGAAATTATGTACATGAAGTAAGAAACACCTCACCGATCGATCATGCAACATCCTTGCCAACTCAAGCTAGAGGAGCCCTTCGACAGCCCAGCAAGGAGTTCAATTGGGACCAAAGTTCCGTTTGTTTCGTAGCAGTATGTCTACTCTGCAAATGAGCTCCTACCCGCCCTTCTGAAGACTTCCAGCTTTAATTCCTTTACTCAACATGAGGCGAAGGTTCTGGAAATCTCGCTCACTTTCTTCTGTTGCGAAAACCGAGCTGGTCGTACTGGTCTGTGTCAAGGTTAAGATAGAAGCTGGCCAGGCGCCTGTATTTTGATTCCGAGACGGAGCTGTACATTCCACACATTCCCTGCAAGGTACCAAGCACGCACCCCACACAACATGTTCCAGTTCACTCTGATCGTTGAAGAGCAAAAAACAAGTGAAGAGTGAAAACATGCCGTCCCCACTTTGCAGCTACGTGCAAGCACAGAAAATGGAGTCAGTTACACAAGACTGAATCTGCACAGAAAATGGAGTCAATTATGCCAAATGGAGCCAATGGTCAATATATCATTCTTAATTTCAGTACACCGGTGACTATTTGTGAAACCGCTTTTAAAAATCCTTGGGGTACCTAAGCTATGAAGAGGCCTTGCACAAACTGCAATCATTAGATACTCCAATTTTCTCCGTCAGGGTATGTTCTGTTCTTAAAGCATCTGTTTTCGCTAGGAAAACTGTGCACAAATAGCATTGCCTGTTTTCAAATGATTTTAGATGTTTACTGTACTCGATTAGTTCATATTTTATAGATGCATTTTAATTGCGGATATGCAAATTGTTTATAAAGACTTATATGCTGTAGTTTTATTTTGTGGGGCATTAGCTATTTTGTTTTATGGTTATTAGATCATTTATTGTTAAAATGATGTTGAGGTTGATGGAGTTGTTTGTTTTATAACCATTTAATTGCTCTGTATTGTTTCTGTCTTTTAAGGCCATATAAGGCTAAATGAAGAATGAATGAATGCATGATTAGGTACCCGTGTTCTCTTTGTTTTCCTGATCACTGGTTGGTAATTGTCACTGTCACTTTGCTTGCTTGTTTCTACTTCTTCACAGAATGTTTCTGGGAGCCAAACCTCTGAAACAACAGCTCTCCATCTCTCACCCTTCCTTGGCCAGTCTGTTCTTATTGGCCCTCTTCTAGCTGTACTGCTTGGCCTTTCGTCCGGGTCTGAATTGTCCCTCACAGTTCCTTCAGTTCAGTTAATTGTGACTACACTTACGTCATTCTCCACAGTCTGTGCAGTCATGCCAGCTCGACTTTGTGTCAATTTGGCACACTTTTCCTACCCACTAATCATTAGATATGTTTTGAAGCTTAACTCTACAAATAAGTAGTTGGAGTCACCATTTCTTCGCCAGCTTGTCTCACCATTCCTGGTATGTGAAGCATGCGCCCAGTTCAGAATGCTGATGCACTTTGCAGAAGTCTTGGTTACCAGGATAACTTTAAAGAAGCCACGCTAGTGGGTCTCTAGACACGATTTCCTCGTGTGCTTCTTCATAAAGTCCCAGTCCTCCGGACTAAGGTTGTGGACTGTGTTTGGTTTGAAGAGGGAGTTGCTTCTTCCACTTGATGAGAGACGGAATATCCCACATCAGCCAGTCCTTTGCAGTAGTGAAGATCCATATCATCTGTAATATTCACAAGTGCAGCTTCAGGCATAGAAGGAAGTCTCCTGGCTCTTCCCATGAGGATCCCTAGTGGGAACAATCCTGTCCTCCAGTCAGGGGTAGACTCATGAGCACTAAGGGAGGGGCATCTGGCCACTTCAGGGATGTGGATGCACATACTTTGGGTAGGCGGGACTTCAGCTTCCCGTTGATCTGTTCAACAATCCCTGATGCATCAGACCCATAATTGCAATTAAGTTTCTGATTCACTTTCAGAGCTAGACACATTTACATGAGTTCCACTATCTGATTCCAATAGATCCATCAGCCCAAACCTGGGGACGAACTCCCGGAGCAGTAGCTTGGCTACTGCGAAACTGTCATTTCTCCTGGTTGGATACACCTTCACCCGGCATGAAAAGATGCACACAACAGCTAAGATGTACCAGAGCCCATCACATACGGGGACCTTGACAAAATCAAGCTGCATATGAACTGAAAGGGTCATTTGATGTCCCTATGGGACCCATAAATATCTTAGTTTGCCCACCAGCATTTAACTGCTGGCAAGTGCCACATTTGTGACACTAATTTTCTGCAATGACATAGAAAGAGGGATTAAACCCCATCATGAACAGGCACACCATTGTTTTTTTCCCTATATGTATGCGGCCATGGAAATATCTGGCCATAGGAGACAACAGAGCATCTGTCAAAGCAGGACTTCCACCTACCAACATCAAAATCTCATCTTGATTCTTCACAGAGCCTGCTCTGAGTTTACTCTCTTGGGTTTCTTCCTGCAATCTCTTGACAACAGTAGTCAACAAGAGGTGCAGTAAACCATTATTCTCTGATTTGTATGAATAGTCTCCATTGAAGGTGCAAGAGTGTAGTATCTGGCTTCTTCATCCATGTAGTGGCTGCAAGCTGTCACAAGATCACATCTGCTCCAGTGCGCTGCACCCTTCACTGCTGCTACTTCAGTAGGCAGTTGCAGAGCCTCAAGTAAACCCATGATCACATTTCCGTTTCTAATGGGAGAGCCGGGCGTGGTCATGGAGCCCTCTGGGACCACAATTGTCTAAAATCATGGACCATGTCTATCGCGTATTGACTATCACTGCAAAGGTTCAGCCCCCTGTGCAGAGGTTACATTACACAAATTGGAGACTTGCACTATAGCTTCTATGGTGAACCTGGCCTAGGCTGCTTTCAAAATCCCTTTTTCATCTCTTAAGTAAGGGCCACCCATCATAAACATCAGGTTCTTCCAGAGGGAGATCTCGAATGTAGAGCTTGGCATACAGTTCTGTAAGAGCTAGGCAATCATTGTCAATCCCATCATCATTTTAACCAGGAACAGGCAAATGTAACATTGTAACGTGGTTGAGACAGGAGCTGCTATACAGACTACCTTTCTCCGCAGCGAGGATAACCTGTTGGTATCATGTGAGTCTATTGGCCATTTCTTGAGTTTGAGTGGGCATGACATTTCAACAAGTGTGGGACCATGACTGTAGAAGGGTCGCCACATGATGATATCATCACATTGCTGAATGCGGACACTAACTGCAGTTCCACCTTTAAACAACCCTGCAATGCTGTATGTTGGACTTGGCCCTTTTTGCAGGGTCATCCCTGAACTTTTTACCTTCCTCCTGTATTTTGTCTGACCCGTTTTTGTTGGTTTTATGACTCTGGACACTTTACCACTGCTAATCAGTGCTAAAGTGTATATGCTCTCCCTGGTACACAGTCTAAATATCGATTCCTAATTGTCGACCTACAGAAATATCTAGTTGGAAATATTGAAGGTACAGAATATCGATGTCAAGAATATCGTTGGACTGAATATCGACCCTAAGGAAAGTAATATCACATTTTTTTATATCGATGTAAGTAATATCTGAGTTAGTAATATCGATAGCATATATATCGATATAACTAATTTCGATGTTACTAATATCGATATTTGTATTATTTTTATGTATTTTATTATGTATGTGTAATATGTTTTTGTTAAGTATTTTAATTGTTTTAAATCATATGTATACTATTTTTATATATTAATAATGTTATTTTTAAGTAAATTTTATGTTTTAGTACTGGAGTGGGTTGTGGGTTTATAGGGGAATAGGCTGAGAAGTAATTTAAATATACTAAATTAATGATTAATTTTTAGGAATTATAAATTCATTTTAATTATTTTTTGTTTTTATTTCTGTAGTGGGTTGTGGGTTTATAGAGGAATTGGGTGGGAAGTAATTTAATTGTAATTAATTAATGATTTATATATTTTTTTTGTAATGGATAATTATTTTATTTATAATTTGTTATTAATTGGCAATTAATTATTTTAATTGATAATTTTTTTTGATTTGGTAATTGTTGTTTTTAATTGTTAAGTAATTGTTTTAATGGGTAATTCATGTTTTTAATTGGGAAATAATTTTTTTGATTGGGAAATAATTTTTTAATTGGTAAATAATTTTGTTAATTGGCAATTAATATTTTTAATTTGGTAATTATTTTTTAATAATTGGAAAATATTTTTAATTAATTGGTAATCAATGTTTCATAAAAAGTATTATTTGGTATGAAAAATAATTGTATTGTTTAATAATTTTTAATTGTGAATTAATTTTAAATAATTAATATTTGTTTTGTAATGAAACATATTTTATTGCTTAATATTTATTATTTGGTGAGTATTACTTATTAATTAATATTTATTGGTATTTGTTGTTAATTTATTGTTAATTAGTTATTCAATTGTAATTGCTTTTAATAATTATTAATTGTTTGTAAATGATGTAGATTTAATAAAACATTTAATTGTACATTATTTTAAATATAAAAATTATTTATGAGTATGTTATATTTAAATTCTACGCTATTCAACGCTTTCCCTACTGTTGCATCCTCTGGAGTTGGAATAGTAATTTTTACCCCTACGATATCCAACGCTTTCCCTACTGTTGCACCCTCTGGAGTTGGAATAGTAATTTTTACCCCTAGGCTATCCAACGCTTTCCCTACTGTTGCACCCTCTGGAGTTGGAATAGTAATTTTTACCCCTACGCTATCCAAAGCTTTCCCTACTGTTGCACTCACTGGAGTGGGAATAGTATTTTTTACCCCTACGCTATCCAACGATTTCCCTACTGTTGCAACCTCTGGAGTTGGAATAGTAATTTTTACCCCAATGCTATCCAATGCTTTCCCTACTGTTGCACCCTCTGGAGTTGGAATAGTAATTTTTACCCCTAGATTATCCAACACTTTCCCTACTGTTGCACCCTCTGGAGTTGGAATAGTAATTTTTACCCCTACACTATCCAACGCTTTCCCTACTGTTGCACTCACTGGAGTGGGAATAGTAATTTTTACTCACCCGCTATCTAACGATCTCCCTACTGTTGCCCTCTCTAGAGTGGGAATAGTAATTTTTACCCCTACGCTATCCAACGTTTCCACTACTGTTTCACTCTCTGGAGTTGGAATACTAATTTTTTCTCCTACGCTATCCAACGCTTTCCCTACTGGTGCACCCTCTGGAGTTGGAATAGTAATTTGTACCCCTATGCTATCCAACGTTTTCCCTACTGTTGCACTCACTAGAGTGGGAATAGTAATTTTTACCCACCCGCTATCCAACGCTTTCCCTACTGTTGTACTCTCTGGAGTGGGAATAGTAATTTTTACCCCTACGCTATCCAACACTTTCCCTACTGTTGCACTCTCTGGAGTGGAAATAGTATTTTTTACCCCTACGCTATCCAACGATTTCCCTACTGTTGCAACCTCTGGAGTTGGAATAGTAATTTTTACCCCAATGCTATCCAATGCTTTCCCTACTGTTGCACCCTCTGGAGTTGGAATAGTAATTTTTACCCCTAGATTATCCAACACTTTCCCTACTGTTGCACCCTCTGGAGTTGGAATAGTAATTTTTACCCCTACACTATCCAACGCTTTCCCTACTGTTGCACTCACTGGAGTGGGAATAGTAATTTTTACTCACCCGCTATCTAACGATCTCCCTACTGTTGCCCTCTCTAGAGTGGGAATAGTAATTTTTACCCCTACGCTATCCAACGTTTCCACTACTGTTTCACTCTCTGGAGTTGGAATACTAATTTTTTCTCCTACGCTATCCAACGCTTTCCCTACTGGTGCACCCTCTGGAGTTGGAATAGTAATTTGTACCCCTATGCTATCCAACGTTTTCCCTACTGTTGCACTCACTAGAGTGGGAATAGTAATTTTTACCCACCCGCTATCCAACGCTTTCCCTACTGTTGTACTCTCTGGAGTGGGAATAGTAATTTTTACCCCTACGCTATCCAACACTTTCCCTACTGTTGCACTCTCTGGAGTGGGAATAGTAATTTTTACCCCTACGCTATCCAACGCTTTCCCTACTGTTGCACTCTCTGGAGTGGGAATAGTAATTTTTACCCCTACGCTATCCAACGCTTTCCCTACTGTTGCACTCTGGAATGGGAATAGTAATTTTTACCCCTACGCTATCCAACGCTTTCCCTACTGTTGCACTCTCTGGAGTGGGAATAGTAATTTTTACCCCTATGCTATCCAATGTTTTCCCTACTGTTGCACTCTCTGGAGTGGGAATAGTAATTTTTACCCCTACGCTATTCAACGCTTTCCCTACTGTTGAATTTTCTGGAGTGGGAATAGTAATTTTACGTTCTACGCTATCCAATATTTTCATTACTTTAGTTTTTTTTGGACTTTAAATAGTAGTTTTATTTACTTATGTATTTAATAGTTTTTGTATTATTTTAGACAATGTTGTATTTCATTAATTTAAAAAATATTGAAAGTATATAATTTTTTTATTTATTAAATATAATTATTTCTTTTTATTTATATTATTATTTTGTGTGTTTATGCATTTGTAATTTATTGTATTTTTTAATAATGTATAAGTAATTAAAATAAATATTAAAAATTAGTATTAAGTAAGTATATATTATATATTTTATGTTTATTTTTAATTGAGGTTTTATCATTAAATATGTGTTATTTATTAATTTTAAACATTTTTAAAGATGTTTAAATATGTTTATTTTATTCATAAGTATTATTTACTTTATTTTACTTTTTTTTTACAGAAAAAAAACGACTTTTTTCAATTACGATATTTTTAACATCGATATTTTGGTTTAAATATTTTTGTACTTACCATGTTGTAGATAGGGTGTCGATATACTTGCCTTCGATATTCCAGCGTCGATGTTTTGTAGGTCGATATTCTGTCCGTCGATATTCTGTCAGAGATTTGCTCTCCCTATAGTAAATTGATGTATGGATTAATGACACCATGATTGGCTTTTTTGATTTACTGTCAGACCCTAGTACAGTGCACTGTGGGTGCTCAGGGCTGGTAACTCAAATGCTGCTGGTGGACTTGCATCACTGGTTGTGCCTCCCACAGAAGCAGTCTGTAAAGTATGTCTCAGGTCTGCCATTGGAGAGCCTGTGGACAGTCTGTTACTGCCATGTTGACTGGGCAAGTGCACCCACTTTCCAGTCCCTAAACCTTCCCTTTTCTGCATATTATTCACCCCTATGGTAGGCCCAAGGGCAGGGTGCATTGTAGGTAAAAGGTAGGACATGCCCTGATATGTGTGGCATGTCCTGATTGAATTACAGCCATTTTCGTTTTTCATCAGACCCATAATTGCAATTAAGTTTCTGATTCACTTTCAGAGCTAGACACATTTGCATGAGTTCCACTATCTGATTCCAATAGATCCATAAGCCAAAAACAGTGGACGAACTCCCGGAGCAGTAGCTTGGCTACTGTGAAACTGTCATTTCTCCTGGTGGGATACACCTTCACCCGGCATGAAAAGATGCACACAACACCTAAGATGTAGCAGAGCCCATTACACATGGGCACCTCAACAAAATCAAGCTGCATATGAACTGAAAGGGTCATTTGATGTCCCTATGGAACTCATAAATATCTTAGTTTGCCCACCAGCATTTAGCTGCTGGCAAGTGCCACATTTGATATATGTGAGTAAAACACGCGTCCTCCGCCGATCGAAAACAAAACCGATCGGCGGAGGACGCGTGCCACGCACAGCCTTCGGATCGGCAATATCCTGCTGACGATTAATCCACATACAACAGGGAATACCTTCCGTGGGAATTCATCGCTACAACCAGGGTCCAGATATCCCCTTACCTGGGCTTCAGGCTTTTGGTACTTTAGGAAGACGGGAGTGTTTTTCACCCATTAGCAGTCTATTATTGTCTGCTATCAGTCTCCCCTAGAGTATCCTTGATATCGACAAATACATATACCCACGCTACTTAGGATGTACCTATCTCTCCATTATTTGATCTAGAAGACGCCCACAAATCAAGTATACAACTTTGACTAGGATTTTTAAAGTCACCGTCGAAATTTTCAAAACCTTCATTCAGACGTATGACACCATTGTGACTCGATATTCACCTTTTTAGGTATTTGATTCGGAGTGAGGGCTGAATCCTTGACCGGCTCTAGAAGATATCACCCCTCCTGTTGTATGACTATGTTATATAGTCTCACTTATATACCATCGATTACTCCTGAAGAAGGCGTTTTCTGCCGAAACGCGCGTCGAGTTTTCTTTAATGTGTTTCAGTAATTTTTGGCACTGATTTTATATTTTTATATAACCTGTGTATACATGCTGCTATTTATTTATGTATAGGTCGAATTTTGTGTATATATGTGTTATCATATAGTCTGATTTTTGTTCAGTTTCTATATGATTTTTAAATATGACCATTAAAAACATGTTTTTTATATAAGTTTGTATTCCCTTGATTGTTCCCCATACGACTGGTACAGGTTTATTGTTCACCTCACTTGTCCACGGCCTAGGTTTTACTCACATATGTTTTCACCCTGCCCTAGGAGTTTGGATTACTACCCAGGGGGTCCTTGTTTACTTTATATAAGTGCCACATTTGAGACACTAATTTTCTGCAATGACATAGAAAGAGGGATTAAACCCCATCATAAACAGGCACACCATTGTTTTTTTCCCTATATGTATGCGGCCATGGAAATATCTGGCCATAGGAGACAACAGAGCATCTGTCAAAGCAGGACTTCCACCTACCAAAATCAAAATCTCATCTTGATTCTTCACAGAGCCTGCTCTGAGTTTACTCTCCTGGGTTTTTTCCTGCAATCTCTTGACTAGCAGCAGTAGTCAACAAGAGGTGCATAAAACCATTATTCTCTGATTTGTATGAATAGTCTCCATTGAAGGTGCAAGAGTGTAGTATCTGGCTTCTTCATCCATGTAGTGGCTGCAAGCTGTCACAAGATCACATCTGCTCCAGTGTGCTGCACCCTTCACTGCTGCTACTTCAGTAGGCAGTTGCAGAGCCTTAAGTAAACCCATGATCACATTTCCGTTTCTAATGGGAGAGCCAGGCGTGGTCATGGAGCCCTCTGGGACCACAATTGTCTAAAATCATGGACCATGTCTATCGCGTATTGACTATCACTGCAAAGGTTCAGCCCCCTGTGCAGAGGTTACATTACACAAATTGGAGACTTGCACTATAGCTTCTATGGTGAACCTGGCCTAGGCTGCTTTCAAAATCCCTTTTTCATCTCTTAAGTAAGGGCCACCCATCATAAACATCAGGTTCTTCCAGAGGGAGATCTCGAATGTAGAGCTTGGCATACAGTTCTGTAAGAGCTAGGCAATCATTGTCAATCCCATCATCATTTTAACCAGGAACAGGCAAATGTAACATTGTAACGTGGTTGAGACAGGAGCTGCTATACAGACTACCTTTCTCCGCAGCGAGGATAACCTGTTGGTATCATGTGAGTCTATTGGCCATTTCTTGAGTTTGAGTGGGCATGACATTTCAACAAGTGTGGGACCATGACTGTAGAAGGGTCGCCACATGATGATATCATCACATTGCTGAATGCGGACACTAACTGCAGTTCCACCTTTAAACAACCCTGCAATGCTGTGTGTTGGACTTGGCCCTTTTTGCAGGGTCATCCCTGAACTTTTTACCTTCCTCCTGTATTTTGTCTGACCCGTTTTTGTTGGTTTTATGACTCTGGACACTTTACCACTGCTAATCAGTGCTAAAGTGTATATGCTCTCCCTGGTACACAGTCTAAATATCGATTCCTAATTGTCGACCTACAGAAATATCTAGTTGGAAATATTGAAGGTACAGAATATCGAAGTCAAGAATATCGTTGGACAGAATATCGACCATAAGGAAAGTAATATCAATTTTTTTTATATCGATGTAAGTAATATCTGAGTTAGTAATATCGATAGCATATATATCGATCTAACTAATTTCGATGTTACTAATATCGATATTTGTATTATTTTTATGTATTTTATTATGTATGTGTAATATGTTTTTGTTAAATATTTTAATTGTTTTAAATTATATGTATACTATTTTTATATATTAATAAGGTTATTTTTAAGTAAATTTTATGTTTTAGTACTGGAGTGGGTTGTGGCTTTATTGGGGAATAGGGTGAGAAGTAATTTAAATATACTAAATTAATGATTAATTTTTAGGAATTATAAATTCATTTTAATTATTTTTTGTTTTTATTTCTGTAGTGGGTTGTGGGTTTATAGGGGAATTGGGTGGGAAGTAATTTAATTGTAATTAATTAATGATTTATATATATTTTTTGTAATGGATAATTATTTTATTTATAATTTGTTATTAATTGGCAATTAATCATTTTAATTGATAATTTTTTTTGATTTGGTAATTGTTGTTTTTAATTGTTAAGTAATTGTTTTAATGGGTAATTCATGTTTTTAATTGGGAAATAATTTTTTTAATTGGGAAATAATTTTTTAATTGGTAAATAATTTTGTTAATTGGCAATTAATATTTTTAATTTGGTAATTATTTTTTAATAATTGGAAAATAATTTTAATTAATTGGTAATCAATGTTTCATAAAAAGTATTATTTGGTATGAAAAATAATTGTATTGTTTAATAATTTTTAATTGTGAATTAATTTAAAATAATTAATATTTGTTTTGTAATGAAACATATTTTATTGCTTAATATTTATTATTTGGTGAGTATTACTTATTAATTAATATTTATTGGTATTTGTTGTTAATTTATTGTTAATTAGTTATTCAATTGTAATTGCTTTTAATAATTATTAATTGTTTGTAAATGATGTAGATTTAATAAAACATTTAATTGTACATTATTTTAAATATAAAAATTATTTATAAGTATGTTATATTTACATTCTACGCTATTCAACGCTTTCCCTACTGTTGCATCCTCTGGAGTTGGAATAGTAATTTTTACCCTTATGATATCCAACGCTTTCCCTACTGTTGCACCCTCTGGAGTTGGAATAGTAATTTTTACCCCTAGGCTATCCAACGCTTTCCCTACTGTTGCACCCTCTGGAGTTGGAATAGTAATTTTTACCCCTACGCTATCCAAAGCTTTCCCTACTGTTGCACTCACTGGAGTGGGAATAGTAATTTTTACCCACTTGCTATACAACGCTTTCCCTACTGTTGCACTCTCTGGAGTGGAAATAGTATTTTTTACCCCTACGCTATCCAACGATTTCCCTACTGTTGCAACCTCTGGAGTTGGAATAGTAATTTTTACCCCAACGCTATCCAATGCTTTCCCTACTGTTGCACCCTCTGGAGTTGGAATAGTAATTTTTACCCCTAGATTATCCAACGCTTTCCCTACTGTTGCACTCACTGGAGTGGGAATAGTAATTTTTACTCACCCGCTATCTAACGATCTCCCTACTGTTGCACTCTCTAGAGTGGGAATAGTAATTTTTACCCCTACGCTATCCAACGTTTCCACTACTGTTTCACTCTCTGGAGTTGGAATACTAATTTTTTCTCCTACGCTATCCAACGCTTTCCCTACTGGTGCACCCTCTGGAGTTGGAATAGTAATTTGTACCCCTACGCTATCCAACGTTTTCCCTACTGTTGCACTCACTAGAGTGGGAATAGTAATTTTTACCCACCCGCTATCCAACGCTTTCCCTACTGTTGTACTCTCTGGAGTGGGAATAGCAATTTTTACCCCTACGCTATCCAACGCTTTCCCTACTGTTGCCCTCTCTGGAGTGGGAATAGTAATTTTTACCCTTACGCTATCCAACGCTTTCCCTACTGTTGCACTCTCTGGAGTGGGAATAGTAATTTTTACCCCTATGCTATCCAATGTTTTCCCTACTGTTGCACTCTCTGGAGTGGGAATTTTTACCCCTACGCTATTCAACGCTTTCCCTACTGTTGAATTTTCTGGAGTGGGAATAGTAATTTTACGTTCTACGCTATCCAATATTTTCATTACTTTAGTTTTTTTTGGACTTTAAATAGTAGTTTTATTTACTTATGTATTTAATATTTTTTGTATTATTTTAGACAATGTTGTATTTCATTAATTTAAAAAATATTGAAAGTATATAATTTTTTTATTTATTAAATATAATTATTTATTTTTATTTATATTATTATTTTGTGTGTGGATGCATTTGTAATTTATAGTATTTTTTAATAATTTATAAGTAATTAAAATAAATATTAAAAATTAGTATTAAGTAAGTATATATTATATATTTTATGTTTATTTTTAATTTAAGTTTTATCATTAAATATGCGTTATTTATTAATTTTAAACATTTTTAAATATGTTTAAATATGTTTATTTTATTCATAAGTATTATTTACTTTATTTTACTTTTTTTTTACAAAAAAAACGACTTTTTTCAATTACGATATTTTTAACATCGATATTTGGTTTAAATATTTTTGTACTTACCATGTTGTAGATAGGGTGTCGATATACTTGCCTTCGATATTCCAGCGTCGATGTTTTGTAGGTCGATATTCTGTCCGTCGATATTCTGTCAGAGATTTGCTCTCCCTATAGTAAATTGATGTATGGATTAATGACACCATGATTGGCTTTTTTGATTTACTGTCAGACCCTAGTACAGTGCACTGTGGGTGCTCAGGGCTGGTAACTCAAATGCTGCTGGTGGACTTGCATCACTGGTTGTGCCTCCCACAGAAGCAGTCTGTAAAGTATATCTCAGGTCTGCCATTGGAGAGCCTGTGGGCAGTCTGTTACTGCCATGTTGACTGGGCAAGTGCACCCACTTTCCAGTCCCTAAACCTTCCCTTTTCTGCATATTATTCACCCCTATGGTAGGCCCAAGGGCAGGGTGCATTGTAGGTAAAAGGTAGGACATGCCCTGATATGTGTGGCATGTCCTTATTGAATTACAGCCATTTTCGTTTTTCACTATTGCAAGGCTACCTTTCCCCATAGGCCAGAATGGGCAGTTTGAATATAACATCTTATAATCCTAACTGACTCAGGGAACTAGGTAGAAATTCGAGTTTAGTATGCCTGTACTCAGCAAGATAAAATACATATTTTAGTGAAGTTGGTTTTAACATTCTGTGTTTGAAAATACCACTTTTAGAAAGTAGGTATTTTCTTGTCTAACCATCAAAGCCTGCCTCTGCTAGGTTGTGTAGTCCTGGTCTGGAGTTTGAGTGACAGGGGCTGGGGGATTCCAGGAGACAGGGTGAGACAGCACAGGGCTGAATAGAGAGATCTGCATGTACATGGGTGGGAGGAGTTGCACCTGGGACCTGAATATGGCTGTGCCTTCCCTCCACAATGCTGGCTCCACCGCCTGTGGTGCGTCAGATGTCCCTGGCCTACACTGTGAAAGGAAAGAAGAAATCTTGTCAACAAAGTGCTCCAGGACTGACCAGAAGTGGTTTGGACTTGGCAAAGGCCTCTCTGCCTTCAGAGAACAAAGGGAAACTGTGTATAAAAGTGGGGACCCAAACCCCAGAACTTTAGATCAGTTTTGGGAAACAAGAAGAAACCTTTGCTGAGGAGAGGAACCAGAGGAACTGAGGAAGAGACTATCCCTAAGCTGAGTGCTGTCTGGGGGATTGGCCTTGAGGGTTGCCTGGTTGCCAAAGAAAGGGAAAAGGACTTTCTACTGCTTCCATTCAACTTGTGAAGGATATCCAAAGGCTTGAGATAGAGCTTGCCTCCTATTGAAGTCTCGGGGACAACAGACTTCACCCACTAGCTCCCCAAGAGTTCTTTGGAAGTGCCTGCAGTTGTGTTGGGCTTTCTGAGGGACTGCATGTCGCAAGGAGCTGGAAGCGCGACTCACAGTAGAAGCGTGTCGCCGATGCAGCCGCTGTTGCTTCGCATCGCAGAAGCGCCTTGCATCGCCGGAAAAGAGTGGCGCCGTTGCATCAGATACCGTCGCATCATCTGGAAGCATTACACCGCCTCAGCCGCTGTTGTCGCATCACTGAAGAAGGGTGTCGTCTCTGCAGCTGTCGCATTGCATCGCCAAACAGCCTTGCATTGCCGGAGAAGAGGATTGGTGCCGCATCAGACACCGCCGCATCAAAGGGAAGCGTGTTGCAGGGCCTGTTGCGACTTAGAAAAATTGTTGAGTCGCCTCACGGCCGTCGGGTGTGCACGCATCGTGTCGCATGAAGGAGAAGATGCCATTTTGTTCATTGCACCTGATCTTCATCGCATCACAGCGCTGCTGGTTGCATCGCCACGGGAGTGCAGTAAGAAACCAACGCGGGGACCCGACGCATCACCATTCTTGTGTGTAAGGAACCGACGCATCACCTTTCCTGCAACACTTTCATTGTATAGCGTTACACATCCAAAGGTACATTGAACTCAAAGTGTTGCATTTTACATCTTAAGAGAACTAAGCTAAATTCTACCATTTTTTAAGTACAGTATTGTGGATTTTTGTCGTTTGTGGTCTTGTGTTAAGTCTGTATAAAAATACTTCATTTTATACTACAACTTGTGTGGTGTCCATCTGTAGTGTTGTCACTGGGTTACTGTATGTGTTCACAAATGCTTTACACACTGCCTCTGAGACAAGCCTGCCTGCTCGTGCCAAGCTACCAAGGGGGTGAGCAGGGGTTATTTTAGGAGTTTACCCCTTACCCTGACTAGATGAAAGGGTCCCTATTTGGCCAAAGGTACCTACCTCTGCCAACTAGAGACACCCAAATCTAACATTGGTGGTCAGCGATAAGGATTCTGGACTTGCATTTGTAACTCATATACAATGATTGGTGAACACTACTAGTGAGTGCAGACCAAACACAACCACATACTTTTGGTAGATTGTTTTTCCTGGGATTTTCTATTTTTGCAAAGAACTGCCAAGTTTAACCACCATGGAGAAAGCAGCATCCATAGCATTTGTTGATTTTGAGTGGGACGAGGAGAAACTGGAATGTTACAATGTGAAACAGCTAAAGCACTTCTGCAGGAAATTTAAAGTTGCAATGACCGGTCTCTCTAAGAAGGATGAGTTCCAAAAGGCGCTGAAGGCCTGGGTGGAAGCAAGTAATACCCCTGAAAATGAGGTATGAGAATGTAGAGGAGCAGCTGTATGGACCATTGGGTCCAGGGGGAAGGAGAGCCACCTCCCCAGTTGGTGGCAGTGTTTCTGCCAAAGGCCTGTCCCCAGAGGAGTTGGAGGACAGGAAGGCGAGTAGGATGCATGAGATGGAGCTGACCAAGCTCAAGTTAAGTAGGCAGTTAGAATTGGAATTGCAAACTAGGAAATTGGCCCTAGAGGAAAAGAGCATGCAGTTTGAGCATGAGTAGAAAATGAGGGCGCTTGATATGGAGCTCGAGAGGGTTAAGGCCATGAGTGTCTCAGCCCGGAACAAGAAATGTGTGTAGCTCAGAAAGTGAGCTTTGCTGAGTTGGAGGTGGAATCCAGCTCAGGTGGTGGCAGCAAATTGGGTTATCTAGTGCTGAGGGAGCAGTACATACACCCTGAGATGTGGCACCTGACCTGAAGGAGGGGGTTAACATACACCAGGAGGTTGAAGGACATGAGGTAGCTCCAGTGGTGTGCAGTGTCCCTGAGGAGAATGGGGAAACTGATGCAGGGGTTCATGGTCCTAGTGGTGGGAGGGACACTCGACTGACTCTAGATGAGAGGTGCAGGGAGAGGGGTTTCCCCAAGGTTGAAGTCCTAGTATGTGAGTGTGAAGACCGCCCAGAAGTGTGTGGGTTGAGTGACACAGACAGTCAGATACTGTCTTGCAAATCTCAAGTGAGTGGTGTGGGGCACGTGTGTGAGGGTTATTTTTGGAGTGTACCCCCTTACCCTGACTTGACGCAAGGGTCCATATTTGGTCAAAGGTACCTACCTCTGCCAACTAGAGACCCCCAAATCTAACACTGCGTCTAGAGTCAAGAGGCTGAAAAATATGCAATAGGATACTTTAAATTACCATGAGCCTCGTGTGAGCACAGTGAGGGAGCACCCATCCCTTTCCCTGCAATATAGGACAGACTCTGTCTCATAGACTGGCTTTTCTAGAGCTGGGACTTGACAGAGACTTTCTGTTTGAGGGAGGCACTAATGCATTTGCTGTCCCATGGTAGCGTATCAGGCACATCTAGCCTCTGTTGTCTGTAGAGATTTTGTCATTAGGGACACGTTGAGAATCCACTGACTACAGTAGGCCACCACTCCCAGCAACATCCTTACTTTTCTCTGGGATGTAGCAGGGTTCATTTTCAATTTGGCAGAGATTCTCTCTTGAGAAAACTTTCTTGCTCCTTTCTGAGTGTGAAGTGCTAGATTTGGGACCTCTTTCTGATAATACTGCAATTAGGGCCCTTTATCTCCCTTTTCAGCAAAATGATTCAACCGGGCAATAGTATCTTGTCTGCATGTTTCTTACCTTGTGGACGCCACCAATATACTCAATCAATCAATCAATCAATCAAAGCATTTGTATAGCGCACTACTCACCTGGGGGGTCTCAAGGCGCTAGGGGAGGGTGGGTCCGCTACTGCTCGAACAGCCAGGTCTTGAGCTGCTTCCTGAAGGCGAGGTGGTCCTGGGTCAGGCGGATGTGGGTCGGGAGGGAGTTCCAGGTCTTGGCCGCGAGGTAGGAGAAGGACCTTCCCCCTGTGGTGGCTCTTCGGATGTGGGGGACGGCGGCAAGGACGTGGCTGGTCGATCGAAGCTGGCGTTTGGGAGCATAGAAGTTGAGGCGGCTGTTGAGGTATCCTGGGCCTTGGTTGTGCAGGGCTTTGTGTGCGTGGGTAAGGAGACGGAAGGTGATTCGCTTGTTGACCGGGAGCCAGTGCAGGTCTCTCAGGTGTCCGGAGATGTGGCTGCGGCGGGGGATGTCCAGGATGTGTCGTGCTGAGGCGTTCTGGATCCGCTGGAGTCTCTTCTGGAGTTTGGCGGTGGTTCCGGCGTAGAGGGAGTTGCCGTAGTCCAGTCGGCTGGTGACGAGTGCCTGGGTGACCTTCTTCCTGGTCTCGGTGGGGATCCACCGGAAGATCTTGCGTAGCATGCGTAGGGTATTGAAGCACGATGAGGAGACGGCGTTGATTTGTCTGGTCATGGAGAGGGAGGAGTCCAGGATGAAGCCCAGGTTGCGTGCGTGGTCCGTTGGTTTGGGTGCGCTGCCTAGGGCGGGGGGCCACCAGGAGTCGTCCCAGGCGGAGGGTGAGGATCCCAAGATGAGGACTTCCGTCTTATCACAGTTCAGTTTCAGGCGGCTGTTCTTCATCCATTCGGCTACCTCTTTCATCCCTTCGTGTAGGTTGGCTCTGGCGGTGGCGGGGTCGTTGGTGAGGGAGAGGATCAGCTGGGTGTCGTCGGCGTAGGAGATGATGTTGAGGTTGTGCTGGCGTGCGATGGCTGCGAGGGGACTCATGTAGACGTTGAAGAGGGTTGGGCTGAGCGAGGAGACTTGAGGAACGCCGTAGATGACTTTGGTGGCTTCTGATCTGAACGGGGGGAGGCGGACTCTCTGTGTCCTTCCGGCGAGGAAGGAGATGATCCACTCCAGTGCCTTCTCCTGGATTCCGACGTTGCTGAGGCGCTGTATTAGGGTGCGGTGGCAGACTGTGTCGAAGGCCGCGGAGAGGTCTAGGAGGATGAGGGCCACCGTTTCTCCGTTGTCGAGCAGGGCTCGGATGCCATCGGTTGCTGCGATCAGGGTGGTCTCGGTGCTGTGGTTGGCTCGGAAGCCAGACTGCGAGAGGTCGAGGGATCCGTTCGTCTCGAGGAAGGTGGCCAGCTGTTTGTTGACGGTCTTCTCAATGACTTTTGCGGGTAACGGGAGCAGCGAGATGGGTCGGTAGTTCTTGAGGTCGGTGGGGTTGGCTGATGGCTTCTTCAATAGGGCGCTGAGTTCTGCGTGCTTCCAGCTCTCCCGGAAGGTAGCGGTGTTGAAGGAGGTGTTGATGATGTCCCGTAGGTGGTGTGCGATGATAACGTCAGCCTTGTTGAAGACGTGGTGGGGGCAGGGGTCGGTCGAGGATCCGGAGTGGATGGAGTTCATCATGCGGATGGTGTCTTCGGTGCTGATCGTGGTCTAGGCGCGGAGGGTGGTGGTGGGGGGCAGTGGTTCGGTTGTGGCGTGCGTCGGTTGCGTGCTGAAGCTGTTGTGTATGTCCGCGATCTTGTTGTGGAAGTAGGAGGCGAGGGAGTTGCAGAGGTCTTGCGAAGGGGTGATGTTGTTGTTTCCGGCGTTGGGGTTGGAGAGCTCCTTAACGATGTTGAAGAGTTCCTTGCTGTTGTGAGCGTTGTTGTCCAGTCGTTCCTTGAATGCCGTCTTCTTGGTGGTGCGAATCAGTTGGTGGTGTTTTCGGGTGGCGAGTTTGAGGGCAATCATGTTGTCCGGGGTGGGGTCTCTGCGCCAGGCGTTCTCAAGGGCTCTGCAGTTCTTCTTGGAGCACTTGAGTTCATCGGTGAACCAAGGAGCTTTCTTGCTGCCGGGTCTGCTAGGCGGGGTCCTCAGAGGGGTGAGGTCGTTTGCGCAGTCGCTGATCCACTTCGTGAGGTTGGTGGCAGCTTGGCTGGGGTTCGTTGCGGTGGTGGGTGGGCTCATGTTCAGGGAAGTTGCAAGCTGTTCGGCTGTGATCTTGTTCCAGCTTCTGAGTGGCATCTGTTGCTGGTGGTGGTGGATCGTGGTCCTTCTGAAGCTGAAGTGGACGCAGATGTGGTCCGTCCAGTGGAGTCCGGTGGCGTGGCTGAAGGCGATGTCCTTGCTGGATGAGAAGACGGGGTCGAGTGTGTGTCCGGCGTAGTGGGTGGGGGTGGTCACCAGTTGCTTGAGACCGAGGTTGTTGAGGTTGTCCAGCAGGGTGGTGGTGTTGCGGTCGTTGTTGTTCTCCAGGTGGAAGTTGAGGTCCCCGAGGAGGATGTAGTCAGCGGAGGGAAGGGCGTGCGGGGTGATGAAGTCGTCAATGTCCTCGCTGAATTGTGTGCGTGGTCCCGGGGGTCTGTAGACGAGGGTGCCTCTGAGGGTGGTCTTGGGGTCGATGTGGATCTGGAAGTGCAGGTGCTCAGCGACAGCGAGGGTGTCGTCGGTGTTGGTCGTGATGCGGATGGAGTTCCTGTGGATGATGGCGATGCCTCCTCCTGTCTGGTTGACGCGGTCCCTCCAGATGATCTTGAAGCCGTCCGGGATGGCGATGGCGATGTCGGGCGCTGAAGAGGCGTTCATCCAGGTTTCCGTGAGGAAGGCGACGTCTGGGGCTGTGGTGTCGATCAGGTTCCAGAACTCTACGGCGTGTCTGTGGACGGAGCGGGTGTTGAGCAGGATGCACTTCAGGTGGCTGCTGTTGTTGCTCGTCGGGGTCTTGGGCTCTGCTGGAGTGGTGCGGGTCCGGATGCAGGTGAACTTGCATGAGTTGCAGCAGAAGGGTCCGTGGGTGCGTCTCGGGGTGGCTTGGTAGCAACCCGGGAGTCTGCCGGCGTTGAGTGCGTTGAGTTCGGTGGCGTTGTAGGTCCGGCGGGTGGGCTGGTGTTGGCGGGAGCCAGGGGTCCTGGCGCTGGGCGCGGTCCGGTCACGGACGGGCGCAGACAGGCTTACCTTTGGCGCACCTTCGGCGCACAATCGGCGCGCCCGCTGCGCGTCACCGCTGCGCGTGCGCACGGTCGCCATTTATGGCGAAGTGCAGGGAGTGAGGGGCAGCTGGGAGGCGGGAGCGGGGAGGAAGGGGGCATGGCTACACTCCCCGGCGGCGGGAATCGACAGCCGGGAGCGGGTGCAGGGGTCAGCAGCACAGGGGGGGGAAACAGGTACATAGAGCAGTACGGGGACAAAAACAAAGTTACAGGGAACAGACTGAAAAAATAAAATACAGCAGAAACGAGTACAGGAAGACAGTGGCACACAACGCGGCAAAAACAACAGGCGGGGGCGTGGCCTGAGGGCGGACCCGAGGGCGGGAAGGCTCTGCGAGGCAGGAAGTATCGGCAGGCGGGGACACACGCAGCAGCTGGTGGCCGTGCGGCGCGGGGGTGTCCTACAAGTAGTACTCAACTAGAACCGAGCTGCTTGACAACTCCGAGGTCTACAGATTCATTTTCAGTATCGTCCTGAAGATGGGGCGAGCTTTCTGTATACCTCTGTGGAACATTCGTTACAAACCAAAACGCAAGACTGTCCTCCTGCAACGGGATGAAAAAGAATGCCTGGCACAGGTCGAAGACCGCGACCTACTCAGCGTCACAAGGTAACTCGAACAGTATCTCAACAGGATTCGTTCCCACCGTACAACAAGGGCAGCACTATTATTACCTTTCCATAGGTCCTGCTCATTTCTAGTTTGGTTTCTTCTGACCTATTATAAGAGAATTACAGGGATTTTCTAAAATCTCCCTTAAGATACCCTGCTCTGGCATGGACTCGATGATGGGAGTAATTCCGACCGCTGCCTCTGGCGAGAGGATGTACTCGGGCACACAGGGATACTCTGCATCCTTTTTTATTGTTATTCTCACAGATTCAGCATCTTTGATCAAGCCAATGTCTTTTCCGGTTTAATCCAGACTTCTTCCTTCACTGAGTCCTTCAAGTCAGCTTCTTTTGTCAAAATTGGAGATAGTTCAACAGCTGACTTATGAATGCTTCATTTAAAGTCTGAATCCTCCTCATGTGGAGTTCGACATCGTCCAGTGGACAGTAAATCACAAAACTCAGTTTGAATAAAAGATCCCTGCCCAATGATTGACCGAGATCGAATGACATATCACAAACTGATGGATCTGATCAAGAGGATCTGTCTTTACAGGGACCTTAATTGAAACAGGGATCCCTAACGCTTTATTTGAGATGCCTAGAATTTGGACTCGTTTTTCCAAGAAGTGTAGCTTTGGGAATTCTACAGTTCTTACATAATAGTGGATAGCACCAGTCACGATGAGAAATTACATGGGGTGGCCTATCACCTCTTTCTCTACGTATGGGTCACTCTGTCTACGTCAAAGATTGCGACAAGTACACAATCTTTCTCCCCTCAGGCACCATCATTGTGATTCATCAGAACCTGGACCCCCAAAACTGCTCAGACCGGGAACTGTCTAAGGCTGTCCGAACTTGTAAAGGTGTGCAGTTGAATTCTGGGGTTCGGGTTCACATTAAGGCTCAGATTATTCAGATTATGCTGCATTAAGGGGTGCTTTAGGCATATTAGGGTTCTAAGGTTGGTATTTTCATATTCTGAGCTGCCATGCCAATCATGTTAAGCATTTGACTATCCATCGGCATTTGATTTAGATTTGGTCTAAACTCCCTTATTCAATGGCCCAATTTATTACAATAAGGACTCAGTGTGGTCTTCTTCAGCATGGTTATATCCATTCCTAAATTTGGATTGACAGTCATTCCTCGTCCTCTGCCCTGTGGGACACTATTTCCATTTTTTATTTTATTTAATGCGATTTTAAATAGCGCAAACTTTACCCTAAGGTGTCAGAGCGCTTTACATAAGAATCAGTTGGAAAACGTAAGGATTTAGGATTACATGCGTTACATAAAAGATACAAACAGAAAAAATTGCAAATGTACAAGATGTAAAGTCACACAAGGAAGAGATACAAACAGAAAGAAAAATTGCAAATATACAAATAGTAAAGTCACTCAAGGAAGAGATACAAATGGATATACTGTAAGAGTCACATAGGAATGGTAGAGAGTACAAAGGTCTACTGCATATACTAGTGATTAGAGTTATCTCTATGTACATCGGGAAGGGATACGACTGGATATACTCTAAGAGCCGCATAGGAATGGTAGAGAGTACAAAGGTCTACTGCATATACTAGTGATTAGAGTTATCTCTATGTACATCGGGAAGGGATACGACTGGATATACTGTAAGAGCCTCATAGGAATGGTAGAGAGTATATAGGTCTACTGCATATACTAGTGATTTCCATTCTTCATCATCTGACCATTGCCTTAATATCCAATTCCCTGCATTACAGTACTAATTCCAAAACCATAACGTGGATAAGCGATATATGGGCCATTTTGAAATCCCTACTGCACTAACTTCATATGAGCTAACATTAACTTCTCAATGATTTTCCTCTGCTTCGCCGCACCTCTACATACCTGGTACCCCTGGTATGTATGATATGGGTATTGAAGAGGCTCCATTGGGGCTGCAGCACAAATGTTGCCACCCTAGGGAACCCTCACCGGAACCATGCACACTGCCACTACAGGCTGCGTGTATTGGTGCAGCGAAAACCGAAGAGTTGACATGGCACACAGCCCTGGTGTCCTGCCCCTATGCACTGCATGAGGTATATGTAAGCCACCCTTACTGCAGGTCTAACAGCCCTTGGGCAGGGTTCACCATACCCCATTTATGGACATATGTGCATGAGCAAATATGACCCTACAATGTCCAGTCTATAATTGAATATCATAAGTGCACAGGGAAGCCATAGAGAGTACATGGGCTGGGTGTTTGTCATTACGAGTTTCCTAGGTCCATGATGACTTTATTGTATGTAAGGAGGTTGGTACCAAAGATCTTTTCTTAATAAATCCTCATTGATGCCAGAGTTGGATTTATTAATAAATATAGGAGACACTTTAGAGGCTTCCCAGAAAACCTACCCAGCATGGGTGTGCCCTCTGACTAGTATAAGACAGCCTGCCACCACGAGACATGTTTCTGACCCCATGTGGGGAGGGCCCGTGCTCTCAGAGGCCAGGAACAAAGTCTGCTCAGAGCAGAGGTGCTTCACACCACCTTCAGGCCAGGATGGCTGTCCAGGGCACTTCAAAGGCGATGCCGCCTTTGAAATTCAAACCAGGCGGCTTCAACTAGTGGAGGACGCTAACCCCCCTTTCCTGCTCTACTTTTGGCAGGAGGAAAGGAGGGGAAATGAGTTAAATGAGGAGGTGTGCACACATTCTTCCAGCACCCCCCCTAAGGTGTGGCAGGCAAGGAGGACACTACTTTGCAAAACCTCCATCTTGAGAAGGTAGGAAATCAACCTATCATGGCTAGGGTAGTGAACCTACGCACAGGAAGTGGTCGCTTAGAGGGTGTACACACTTTAAAGGTAGGCAGCCCATTGGCTACTACCTGTCACACCCTTTAACACCCCTAAATTTAGTATTTCGGTGGCATCCCTGGACCCTGAATGTATGCTCGCTGGACCTAAGAAGAGCAACAGACAAAGAAGAACTGTTGACCTAAGAACCAAAGGCCCACTGCAGAAAATTGGCACCAAGCCCTGCCGGCTGCTTCCAGGACTCAACAATCATGGCCTGCTGTCTCATCCTGCATCTGTGAGGCCTCTAAGAATCCCGGAGCACCTCTAGCCACACACCCCTACCCCTATACTCACTATTAATGTTATAAAATCCCTAAACCCTAAAATAACCCTTGCCACCCAAAAATCCATACCCACCCTTAACCCTAAAAATACATTTGCCACCCAAAAACCCATGCCCACCTTAAAATTACCCTTGCCACCCAAAAACCCATGCCCACCCAAAAGTAAAAAAATACCCTTCCCACCCAAAAACCCAACCCACCCTAAATCCTAAAATTAACCTTGCCACCTAAACACCATACCCACCCTAAACCCTAAAATTACCCTTGCAACCCAAATACCCATACCCACCCAAAACCCTAAAATTACCTGTGCCAACCAAAATCACATGCCCACCTAAAAAGTTAAAAAGTATCATTGCCACCCAAAAAACCATACCCACCCTAAATTCTAAAATTAGCATTGCCACCCAAAAACTATACCCAGCCTAAACCCTAAAAATATCCTTGCCACCCAGAAACCCATACCCACCCTAAACCCTAAAATTACCCTTGCCACCCAAAAACCCATACCCACCCAAAACCCTAAAACTACCCTTGCCACCCAAAATCCCAAACCCACTCTAAACCCTAAAAATACCCTTGCCACCTAAAAACCCATACTCACCCTAAACCCTTAAAAATGCACTTGCAACCCTATATAAATACTTACCTTTAATACTTACTCAAATACCTCAATTTTTTAATGTATTTTCTTAACTACAAACATTCCTTTACCTTTAATGCATTTACAACGAAATTCAAACACATTTTCACACAATAAACAGTATTTTAGCAAATGGTAAATGGTAAACTTATTTTGTTAAAAAAAAAACAGAAATACACAAACCCATATAAAATACGGCCATCTACCATTTTACCAATAGTAATACATCTGTCATATGCAATCCAAGAGTGCCATCTACTGGATTTATGAGGTAATTTTAAACTTAATAATATTATAAGTTGTCAAGACTTGGTAGTTGTCAATGCATTAGTGGTTAAAAGACTTATTCAGGTCGTCAAGGAGTCGTTGTAAAGGCCGTTTCCCCTCTAGCACACCTGAAGTAAATTAAATTGGAGTCTCCAGATGGGATCACAGGTGAGCCCTGACCATGTTGAGGTGCTCACTGACGCAACTCTAGTCTCAGAGGGAGGGTTGAATGTAGGTACCCTGGTTGTATGGCTCAGTAATCTGGAGCGATAAAGACAAGAGTCAAATACTCATGGCGTGAGAGTGGAAGCCCTGAAAGGCACTGGGTCCAGGCTCACCAGGGTGACGGAGCAGCGTGCTTGGAGAGACCAATAGAGTCCTCAGTGCTGACAATCAGACTAAAGTGCATCCAAAGGCGTGGTGTCCTTGAATTCGGAAGGGGATACTGACACCGAAACAGAAGTGGTGTTTTCTGCTATCCCTGTACAGTGTCTGCTTGGCAATGATTTGGAGTACTCAGTTTGGACTGAGGTAGAAAAGAAACCCAAACCCATTCAGCAATGCTGGGAATACCGGAATGGGTGTGTGTGTAAACCAGAGCACAGTGTAGAACCCAGGGTGAAAAAGAAGTGTAGGACTTTTAAATTATGGAACGACCTTCCAAGAGAAAGGGCAAGAATTCTAGGAAACCAACTTCTATAGACTCCAGATTAAGTCCCCTCCCCTCATGGAGAAGACTTGTCAGCCCCAGAGGGATGATTAAGTCATGAATTAATAAATGGATTTATACAGCGCACGGCTACCCCATGTCTCGGTCATGAGGAGGACATCTAGGTGCACTTCCTCAATTAGGTTGTAGATATATAAGGCATGCTTGGGGAGGGAGCATACATTTATGAGTGCAGCTTTGAATTTGTTATTAGAGACCAGCGGGTCCTGTTTATCACTGATTCCAGAGTTTAATGGACTCAGGGGAAGCTTGCAGAAGCAGCAGGAGATGGGGCCTAAACATGCACTGTTTGTGGCTTAGGTTGAGGCAATAAAGCTCTGCTGATGAGTAAGTAAATTGGGGTCCTACCGCTGAACCGAAACCTTAAGAGTGTCAGGCGCTGGTCATGGTTGAGAAGCAAATGGATTTGCCTTAGGCGCGCCTACGGTGTGCTAGCGATGGGCCCGCTGCGCGCCTGTGGCGCGGCACCCACCATGGCCATTCTTTTTTGTCCTAAATGAAGAGGGCACCTGAACCACTAGCGAGCTGTCTCCGTGATCAGTGCCTCGCCCTCAGGAGTGCCTTTACCGCACGTTGCAGTGCGCAAGAGCATTCTTCCTCAGTCCCATTAAAGTTTATGCAATGTGGTGATCTAGAATAGAAGGTCAGAGCTACAGTTTTAAAAATCCTTCTCACGGCGCAAGAACACAGAATTAATTATATTAACTTTACGGTGCGATAAAAGGTTAAAAAGGTGGATGATAGTCTAACACATCAGATTCATGAAATATCTATAATTGATTATCTAACACATCAGATTCATGATATTTACGGCGTGTTTCTTAAAATGCTGCTTGAACAACTTTCTGAGTAATATTTTCATTATGATTTCAGCTTAAATAATGATCAGGATGATTTGGCTAATTATTCCCCAAGAGCAGTGTCAGTTACCTCTAACACCAGCAAGCCAAATATGCCAGCAGAGCGGCCATGCTTTTATGCCCTAAATGGAGAGGATGCCTGAACCACCAGAGCCTGCCTCTTTGATCAGTGCCCTTCCCCCAGGAGTGCCTTTAGTATGCCACACATTGGATGCAAGAGCAGTCTTCCAGAGTGCCATTACACCTTAGGCCATGCAGTGATCTAGCATTGAAGGTGAGAGCTACAATGTAAAAATCCTTCTCATGGCGCAAGTACACAGAATTAATTATTTCAATTTTACGGTGCGATAAAAGGTTGAAAAGGTGGTTGATGGTCTAACACATCAGATTCATAACGTTTCTGGTAAAAAAATTAATTAAGTGCTGTTTGAACAACTTTCAGAGTGATATTTCCAGTATGATTTCAGCTTGAATAATGATCAGGATTATTTGGCTATTGGCTAATTATTCCCCCAGATCAGTGTCAGTTACTTCTAAGGCCAGCATATCTCAGCTCCAGGAGCTTGTGTCTTACACAGCAGAGCTTTTGGGCCCTGGGGGACTCTCTAGGAAAGATCTGTGCCTGGGGCAGAGAACCTTTCCCACACTTGAATGCCTAAGGCAGCAATCTGCTGATCAGGAAAAGGGAAGTCTTAGTTGTACTAACGGGGCCTATTGGTACTAGGGATTTCTTAACACTGAGGCCAGAGATCCTAAACCTGGTGCCGCAAGGCGAATAGTAGTACCTCAGCAGTTTAGAGAGTTTCTGATAATATTGGCCCATGAAATTTCCCTTGCTGTGCATCTTGGCCAGAGCAAAACTTGGAGTAGGTTGGTAGAGTCAGAGTCAAAATCACTTTATTCGATTATTTTAAAATCATAAAAGTATGCTATACAAATACATTGATATATCAAGAACAGTAATTACTATAAAAAGCAATGTTCAGGTTAAAAGATTTAAAAAAAATTAAAATTCAGTATATACACAATATTCAGTGGCGGTCGATAGCGACTAATTGATAATTTGAGAAATTTTTACAAACTTTACAAAAACCCATCAATGAAGATCTCATCAATTCTTTCAATACAATGATCATTTAAACAACTAACACTGCTCGACATCTACAATATGTGTGGGGCAAAAATCGACTGAAGTCTAATCTGTCTGGTGCGTAGAGAGGCAGTCAAGAAGTTGGCTACACCAAACATGACTAGTGGGGACTCCATTAGTTGTAGGTACACTAAGGCAGGTTTTATCTGCTTAAACCCTTTGTTCTTTAATAATGGTTTAATACATGTTTCCCTGACAGTCTTAAAGAAGGGGCAAAAAAACACAAAATGTAGTAAATCCTGGTCAGAGAAATCATCACATTTACAAGGTACATTCTCATGTGGTTTACACCACTTGTCATAAATACCCAACAGAAAATGCACCTGATTAAAGCGAAATTTTGTAAGAAGCCACATATGGAATGGTTTAGTAACAATCGTCAAATATGATTGAATAGACATTGACGTAATCAGCATGTAATGTGACCTTACAGTTGGCTTCATAATTTCACACGCTTCCCTTTCCGCTTCTCGCTTTTTTATATAGTGTGTTTTAACCCATTTAATATCATCTCTTGTCAGGCTTTCAGGGTTAGTGTACAATTCGGGTCGACCCAGATATTCTGCTATAGATTTAATAGTAGCCAACCACCGTATCTCTGCCACGTTTTCCCTCCCCATACAGTCCCTAATGATTTCATGATTTAAAGACAGGTTTGGATTTAGCCAGGTTCTGATCCATGACAAAATTGGGGCCATTTGCAGGGTATCTCCAATGTAACCCAGTCCCAGTTCCATGTGCACTGCAAACGCCAGTGTAGATTGGGGGAGTCCCCAAAGGGATCGTAAAAATCTATTTTCCTCTCTCTGTATCAGGGCAGAGTCTTTAAAGCCCCATATCGAGGCCCCATACCCTGCAATGGCTAGGGTTTTTGCTCTGTAGATGGTCAATATAGCCTCGGCTGGTTTCCCACTCAGTCGCTTTGCAAAACCCAAGATAGCAGCCGACGATCTTCTCACAGCCGCTACCTTGTTGGTGATTTGTTGTACCCAGGAACCTTTATCATCAAACACCACTCCTAGGTAGGTAAAAACTTTAACTCTCGAAATTGCTGAGCCATTACAGGAGAGGGTTTTTATGTTATTCTTACATTTCCCCACAGACATTACATGTGATTTCTCTATATTTATCACTAGGTCCAAATCCTGCATAAAAGCCCCGAATGAATCAAGCAAGCGTTGTAAACCTATCGGGGTTCTTGATAGCAGTACCGAGTCGTCAGCATATAGTAAAACGGGCATCAAAGAGCTACCCATATGTGGCACATCGATCGATGCCACAGCCAAAGTTTTCCCCAGTGAGTTTATATATAGAGAAAAAAGCATTGGGGTCAGGATGCATCCTTGACGCACCCCTCTACCAGATTTAAAGGGTGCAGTGCAGTTCCCCTCTTGGGTCATACGTATAGACGCTCTCAGGTCTCTATGGAGTTCTGATAGAAAATTTACCAATGCCCGGTCCAAGCCCAGCTCCAGGAGCATTGTCCACAGCTTTGACCTATTGACAAGATCAAAAGCTGTGGACAAGTCCATAAATGCCAAGTAAATTGACCCCTTGGGCACAGCTGTATATTTGCTCAGTATAAGATGTAAATTTAGGCATTGATCCTCGGTGCCTCTCCCTGATCTAAAACCGTACTGGGCGTTACACAGAATATCAGTAGGTTGGTAAACCACTTCTACTGGCCAGGAATGTCTCAGAAGGTGAAAGAGTTTTGTAACTTCTGTGACACCTGTAAAGCCAGTGGCAAGGCAGTTAGCTACCTAAAGCGCCCCTTAATATCACTCCCAGTGGTCGAGGTACCCTTTGAGAGGATTGGGATTGAGATTGTTAGTTCCCTGGACCCTCAAACAGCATCAGAAGAGTGCAGCAAACTGATTTAGGACTTGCCTGCAATCCCTCGGCTGCTAGAGAGTGAGGGTGTCTTGTCAGACACCCTCACCCTCTAGCAGCCCCCTGATTGCAGGCAAGTCCTAAATCAGTTTGCTGAGCTCTTCTCCTTCACCCCTGGTCAGACTAACTGGTGTGCACATGATGTGGACACTGGTGGCAGCCTTCATGTCAAAATACAATCTAGAGACAGTGTGATCGTGTCAAAGAGAGCATCAAGTCTGAAGTAAGCAAGAGGCTGGATTTGGATGGCATGGAACCCTCAGGGAGTCCCTGGGCCAGTCCAGTTGTGTTAGTCCCCAAACCTCACTCCCAGGGTGCAAAGAAAGAAGTGAGGTTTTGTGTGACTACAGGGGCCTCAATGCTGTGACAAAACATGATGCACATCTAATTCCTAAAGCTGATGAATAGACAAGTTAGAAGCAGCCAAATATCTCCATACATTTGATCCCACATCAGGGTACTGGCAGAAAGGTCTGACCCCTGAGCCAAATCTGCATTCTCAACCCCTGATGGGCACTATCAGTTTACTGTGATCCCCTATGCTCAGAATGCTCATTCTGCCTTCCAAAGACCGATGAACAAAGTCCCTGCTGGTTTGGAGTCCTTTAGTGCAGCATATCTTGATGACATTGCTGTCTTTAGCTCCACCTGGCAGGATCACCTGACCCACAGTGGGAAGGTCCTGAAGGCTCTGCAGAGTTCAGGCCTCAATATCAAGGCAAGCTAGTGGGAGATAGGGCAGGGCACAGTTGTATTCTTGGGTCACCTTGTGGGTGGAGGCCAAGTTCAACCCATACATCTCAAACCCAGACCATTCTGCAGTGGGAGGCTTCAACCACTCAGACTCCAGTCAGGGCACTCTTTGGCTTGACTGGGTACTATAGGAGGTTTGTGCAGGGATATGTGTTAATTGTTACCCTCCTCACACAACTGACCTCCAAAAAGATGCCCAAAAAGGTTAACCAGACAGTGAGCTTTCAAAGGCTTTTGACACCCTGAAGAAAGCAATGTGCTCGGTACCCATGCCGAAAGCTCCAGATTATAACAAGTAGTTTATTGTGCAGACTGATGCCGCAGAACATGGGCTAGGAGTGGACCTATCCCAGACAATGAGGATGGCCATGACCAACCTGTTGCTTTCATAAGCTGGAGATTTCTCTGTTTTTGTTGTTGTTTTTTAATCCTCATTTTGCGATTGTATAGATAAGGAGGTTTCTGGAGAACTGATGATCTTTGCCTTCACGGCCCCATCGCTTTCCGGGAATGTTTATCTGGGGAGTGTCCCTTTCTTTGAATTGATACATCAATTTTCTCCACTTACCCTTTATCGATTCCAACAATACCATTGGTTAGTGGGATGTGAGCTAGCCGGTTTGGCTACTCGGCAAAAATCATTTTTGCCTGGTATTATTGATTATCGCGTTAATCATTGGACTTTATTATTCATGGCCTGTTGAGAAGTTTTTAATTACTTTGGAAGTATCGCTCCCAGATTTCCCAGAAATCCGTTTTCTTCGTATATCCCATATTTCTATCAAAGTTATTAATTTTCATGGCGTAGTTTAACCAGTTTGTATGACTTGGGATAGTCGATTTAACCCAGTTAATGCAGATTTCTCTCCGAGCTAATAGTATTAATACAAAAAGTAGACTTTCCTGTTTCTTATTTAATTTGTCTCTGTCAGCACCTGTGTTGTTATAAATCCCAAAGAATATTAGAGTGGTACTTACAGTTATGTTGGTTCCTAGTATCAAATTCACTGTCTTACCAATCTTCTCCCAATAGTTTGTTATTGCGGGGCATTTTTCAAACATATGTATGTCGTCTGCTCTTTCTTCTCCGCACTTTGGGCATAGCTTGGCATTGACTCCTTTAAATTTAGACAATTTCTTTGGGGTCCAATAGGCATGGTGTACTGTATACAGGTGGTTCCTTCTTAATGGTGCTGACTTTACACAGGACCAGCATTTTCCCATAGAGTCTTGCCATACCAGTTGTAGATCTATCTCCTGAGCAGGTATGTCTTTCCTCCATAGTTTTTCCGGGATTATAAAGTCTTCTTCTTTTGATTCAATAAGTGCCCAATACCACTTTGATACTTCTTTTATTATTGCTGTAGCTCTTGTCATTTCATTTTCAAGTGTCTCATTTCCCGTGTTTTTCTCTTGTAATGATTTCGCCCAATTTGATAGCTGGTAATATTTGAATTTTGATATCTTACCATCTGTAAGATCGTATATCGAATTCCATGAGATTATTTCATTTTCTTTTAGTAATTGTCCCCATAGTTCAATTCCTGCTATTTTAAGTGGCCCTGTTAGGGAGTCTTTTAAACATTCTGGCAACCCTGGAGAGTCCCATATCGGTGCTTTTGTGCTATAATACGGTATGTTTATGGTACTTCTTATTTGGAACCAGAGTCTAGCAGCGTTACATAGTATCTTCAGTTTTATTTTTTTGAAAAATTTCGGATGTCCGAATTTAAACAGGAAATGGTCTGCTTTCTCAGTCATACTTTGCAAAAAACTTGGGTATTCTTGATGTTTCCTCAGTAATGATCTAAAATTCTTGAATTGAAAGGATCTATAATATTCAAATAAATCTGGGCTGGCTATTCCTCCTTGAACTTTCTTTCTTCTGAGTTTACTCCAAGCTATTCTCGTTCCTTTGGAGGCCCAGATAAAGCTTGCAATTTCACCCTGAATCTTCTTCATGAGATCTTTTTTAAAGTTCAATGGTATGGTGTTGAAGAGGTAAGTGAATTTTGGGATGATAGACATTTTTATTATGTTAGATCTTCCTAGAAAAGTTAATGGTAATCCTGACCATGATTTAAAGAGTCTTCTCATTTCTTTAGCGATTATTGTTAAGTTTAGTTGTGGGACTTTCTCTACTTCTTTTACCAGAGTAATTCCCAGATATTTTAATTTGTCCCTACTATACGGTGTGGTTGGAGTACAGTTCCAGCTCATTGTTTCCGTTTTTTCTTTATTTGTTAAGTAACCCGAAACTTTGCCAAAGTCACTCATTATTCCTTCCGTTACTTGATAGGTCTCTTCGAAATTTGTTGTAAACACCATTAGGTCGTCGGCATATAATGCAACTTTCTTTATCCAATTTTGATGATTAAAAGCGGAGATCTGTGGGTGATCTCTAATCAAAGTGGCCAATGGTTCGATGTAGAGATTAAAAAGTAGCGGCGACAGTGGGCAGCCTTGTCTTGTACCACGCTGTATGTTTATATTGTTGGTTAAGTTACCGTTTACTAGTATTTTGGCTCTTGGATTTTTATAAATTTCTTTTATCGCATGAGCGATACTTTCCCCCAGGTCATATTTCCCTATTGCTTCATTTAGAAAGGACCAATTTACCCTATCGAACGCTTTTGCGGCGTCGTAGGTAATTATCGTGAGGGGAAGTTTTTTAGAGGTGGCAATGTCAATTGCTGCAAACAATTCATGAGTAATTTCATGAATTTGCCTCCCTTTTACGAAACCTTTTTGATCCAGGTTAATCAGTCCGGGCATAATCTTTGCTAGACGTTTTGCTATGACTTGTGTGAAAATTTTATAATCGCAGTTTAGTAACGATATAGGTCTGTAAGACTCACATGTTTTTGGATTTTTCCCGGGTTTTAAAATGATACTAATTGTCGCGTCATTCCAAGTATCTGGGATTTTTTCATGGTCTATATATATGCTGTTCATTAAGTCTGTTAGTTTATTGATTAGGTGTTCTTTTAATGTTATATAAAATTCGTTTGGAAGGGCATCAGGACCAGCGGCTTTTCCTCTTTTTAGATTGTTTATCACCTCTCTGACTTCTTCAGGTTTGATCTTTTGATTTAGTTCTGTTTTTTCTTCGTCTGTTAATTTTTGGAGGGGGATGGCTTCTAGGTATTTACTAATATGATCTTTGGTAGGATCTATATCTTCTTTATACATTCCAGCAAAAAATTTCGAGAATTCCTGCCTTATTATATTATCTTCAAAGGTTTCTATTGATGTTTCTGCTATCTGGATGCATGGTATATTATTTCTAGATTGTTCACTTTTTGTTTTCCAGGCCAATAATTTCCCGCAACCTTCCCCATATTCATAATGTGCTAGTTTACTATTTTCCCATTTTTCTCTCACAGTATTTTCTAGGTAAGTTGCTAGATTTTCTTTTAATTTTTGGTGTTTTTTCTCTAACTCTTCCTTTTCTCCTGGGGAGGCTACATTTTCTAGTTGTATTTCCGCATTCTTAATGTCTGCTTCCATTTTGTTTATTTCTAATTTCTTAACTTTGGCTTTATGTGCTCCTAAACTAAGTAGTTTGCCCCTTATCACGGCTTTATAAGCATCCCAAGTTGTTTGTTTTGAGGTGCCTATTGCGTTGTCTTCGAAGTAATATGATGAGACATTTTCTAGTTTGCTAATATATTGTTGATTAGTCAGTAAGGATCTATCTACTGTCCATCTAGAGGGAGTTGTGTCTTTAGGTAGGAGTAGAGTTAACTTTACTGCTGAATGATCGGATAAGTGTGCCGGAAGGTGTTTAATATTGCTAACTATATTTTGTAGAGATCTATTTAGGAGAAAAAAGTCTATCCTTGATTTATGTCCTAGCTTTTTATTGTGAAAGGTGAAAGGGTAAGTTTTATCTCCTTTTTGTGCCCACATGTCTTCCAAGTCCAAATCTTTTTTATATATACTTAACCAATCCCTCATCTTGGGAAGGTTTAAATGTTTGTTTGGAGGTAGTCTGTCTTTTTTTGGGTCTAATATTATATTATAATCTCCTCCCATGATTGTGGGGTTCGATGTCGATAGAAGTTCTGAGTATAGATTTTGGAGAGGTAGAGGGTCGTCTAGATTTGGACCATAGTATCCTACTATGTTGAAAGTGTTTCCTCCTATTCTAGTTTTCGCCATGGCCCATCTCCCTTTATTGTCTACTATTTTGCTTATGATTTTTGCCTTTAAAGATTTTTTAAAAATTATCGCTACACCTTTCACATTACAATCTTGGGTAGTGTATACACAGTTCTCTATCCAGTTTGATTTTTTTATTATTTGTTCCCATTCAGCACTAACAAGATGAGTCTCTTGTAAAATGATAATCTCACTCTCTATTTCCTTTATATACTCCATTAATTTCCTCCTTCTCTTGGGAGTTCTTAACCCATTAACATTCCATGAAAGGACACTTACTATTTTCTCTTTTGTCATTTCTCTTTAAAGAGTTTATTACGTTATAGCGATAGTCGTGTTAAGGCGTTTTTGTGTGTATTTTGTTTTTCCATCTTAACTCCAGTTTTTGATTTTTGAGGAATATTTTTTCGAATTTTTTCCCTAGTTTGCTCCCCACCCGTGTATTTACATTGTAGTGTTTCTGTACAACTCGTTCACCCCCCCCCCCCCCTCGAGGAAGCCTCCCTTCTTCTTTTGGATGGAATTTTCCACCCGATTCGAGCTCCAGTTCACCAGTTTTCTTGCTTCAATTTTATGTTAGGAGTTCCTTCTCTTCTTTAGTTTGGGTTTTTTTGAAGGAGTATTTCATATCAGATTTAATTTGTTTTTTCTCTTTGAATCTGATCTTTTATCTGAAGTATGAGGTTTTCTACTTCTTGGGGCTCTCTAATATTATGCATTTTGTTTCGCCACATAATTCTTAAAGCTGCTGGGAATTTCATTTGCACAGTTGCTCCTAATGTTTTCAGTTCCTGCATGTGTTGTCCCAACTCCCACTGCCTATCTTGTGTGGCTTTACATATATCTGAGCGTATTCTGAAGGACCAGTTGTCTTTGTTTAATGTTCCAGTTTTTAATCCTTCACTCAAGATCTTTTCTTTTAGAGTGTAGGTCATAAAATTGACCAGAATTTTCCTTGGGGTTTTTTTTTCTTTACTCTTCCTAAAAGGATCTCTATGGACCCTCTGAATGTCCTCCATTAAGTTGCAACTTTTAGTCCATGGAAAGAATTCTTCCAAGAGAGAGACGATATAAGTTTTAATATCAGAGCCTTCCATGTTTTCCGGAACATTTAGGATTCTAAGGTTATTTTTTCTTCCTTGATTTTCCAGTGATTCTAGCTTTTCTTTGATTGTTTTCTCACCGTCTTTTAATTTCCGAATTTCTTTTTGACTCGTGATTACTTTTTTACTTAGGGATTCCACTGCCGCTTCTACTGCTGTGACTCTCTCCCCCAACATATTTAATTTTTGGTCCAAACCTTCGCATACTTCACGTATCTTCACGTATCTTGTTTTGATTTTCCTCAGAGACTGAGAATTTCTCTGTCATAGCCCCCATTATTTTTTCGGTGAAGACTTCCATACCCTTTTCAGTTATTGTGACTTCTCGCTCCTTTGTTGTTGTTATGGTTGTTGTTTTTTCTTGTTCTGTAGGTCTTTCTGTGGGTTTAGTTTGCGTTACTGTGGTCTCCATTTTGAGTATGTTAGTTGGAGTTTTATTAAACTGAGTTTTGTTTAGCCGGGTGGTTGGTCTTTCTCTTTCGGCGGTCTTTATATTCTCCTCACCACTCCCGATGGACTCGCTCTGTACGGGGGAATGTCCACTTCTTACTTGCACAGACTGTTGGACTTTAAAATACGATCGTAGAGAAGGAGTGACTTTTATTCTTTGATTTGCGGAGAGCTTTGGTTTTGTAGATCTTATTTTAACATTTTCTGACAATTCTGCTAACTTTGGAAATACTCTCTGCTTTCGTTTAGTTACTTTTGGAGAGACACTTTTTTTTTGTGATTCAAACTGTGATACAAGTTTGCGGTTTCTTAAGCAGTAGGTAGACTTCACAGCTCCATCTAGATCTTGAATTTTGCTTACTGTTTTTACTATGCTTGTTTCAGGATCTTCGGGGGTACTTATTATAGCCTTGTCTCTTGTTTCTTCTTTACAACAGCTTGTGATTAAATCTGGTGTTGCTCTCTCCAGTTTATTTTCCCCACCACTAGGTGCGTTTTTTGGATTCTCTGGAATCTCTGGGCTGTTAATATCCTTTGATTTTTTTGCTTCTAGGCTCTCCTGGTCACCGTTTTGTTGATCAATGAGTAATACCCCCCTCTCAACCACCTGCTGTAAAGTATTCTTTTTATGGCTCATTAGCTGTGCACTTTTTTAATTCTCCCTCTGTAACTCTATATTTATAGTGGGCTTCACGATCTTCCCTTTCAGTTTTTCTGTCTCTTGAAAGTGATCTTTCATACTGTTTTGGCTGTTCGAATCACTCGGTTTGCAGTCTTCTCTATTTTTCTGTCCGCACTGCTCTCTCGATCCTCCCCCGCCGAACTTGCTGCTCAACCCCCGGAACTGGAAAGGGACTCTCTGAAACGCCCTCCGACAGTCCCACGCTGCTTTCCGCGCACTCACCCAGGCTCCGGTGTTAGATGAGGGCGGCTGCTTCTGCTGCGGGTAAATCAGCTCCCAAGGTAAGCTCCGGTCTGGATTCAGTAGGCGCCCGTCCGGCATACTCTGCGCCCTCTCTGCTGGAAGGCCGGTTTTTCGAGCGTTTTACCTCTCTCTTCAATTTTAAACACACTTATGCCCAAACTTTTAAACTCCTCTCAGAGGCATCCCGAAAACGCTTACGGGAAGGCAGAAACTCCGTTCTTCATAACTGGTGGTCGGAGCTCCCGACCGAGCGTGTTAGCCGGCCGCCATCTTCCTCATCACCGAAGCTGGAGATTTCTCCACAGAGAGCAGCATTGGAGTGCCATTGAGAGGGAAACCTTTGTTATGGTTAAGACCTGCTTCAAATCACTCTGCTGGATCCTTAGCGCCGGGAAACCCTTTGTTGGGTAGCTGTTGCGCTATATAAATGAACTAAATAAATAACATAAATGGTTTAGTCCCTGAAGAAGCTGAGACCATACCTGTTTGATTCTCACTTTCTTGTCCAAACTGACCACAGACCTCTCAGATGGCTCGTGCAGATGAGAGAAGAAAACCCCAAACTGTTAAGGTGATCCATATCCCTACAGGGAATCGATTTTACAGTGGAACAGAGACCTGGGACTTATCATACCAATGCATATGTTCTTTCCAGGTTCTTCAACTTAGACAATGAAGGCTCTCTAGGCAAAGGTAAGTCACATGCTCTTTTGTTTTGGGGGGTGGGGGATCATGTGGGAAATTACCTCTTTTGACATGGTTAGCCCCCACTTTTTGCATGATGTGATTTTGAATTAAAAGTGAACTGGGTCACTGCTAACCAGGTTCCCAGTGCCATATCTCTTTCCCAAAACTTTAGGTGTTAGATTTATTAATAAATGGGGAGAGGAGTTGGGATAACTGCTAGGGCGATCGACCTTGAATCTGGAGAACTAGGTTCGAGTCTTGGCAATGACGCTGAACATGCTGTGATTCTGGGCTAATCACTTAATCTCCCCGTGCCTAGCAAAAATCAATCTGTCCTCATGTAACGCAACTGGTGCTATGTATAGTGCTCTGATACCCGATTCGGGTCAAGTTCGCGCTATATAAAACTCCGCAAAAGAAATAAAAAAATAAAATGCACCCAGGAGACCCTTTAGAGGCTTCCCTGAAAACCTACCAATCACTGTTGTGGTCTCTGACTTGTTTTAGCCAGCCTGCCACCACCAGACATGTTTCTGACCTCATGGGACGAGGGCCACCGCTCTCAGAGGCCAGGAACAAAGCCTGCTCTGGGTGGAGGCACTCCACATCTCCCCCAGAACAGGATGGCCTTCCGAGGCAGGAAGCTGCAAAGGCAAAGATGCTTTTGAAATTCAACCAAGGCATCTCCAGATAGTGGAAGACGCTAACCCCCCATTTTTGACAAGAGGAAAGGCTGGAAAATGTGTTAGATGATGAGGTGTGCCCACATTTAGCCAGCACCACCCCTAAGGTGTAGCAGGAGATGTAGATTCTACGTTTACAAATTCTCCATCTTGAGATGGTAGGAAAATAATTAGGTCTAGGGTAGCTCTCCTTCACACAAGAAGTGGTTACTTAGAGGGTGTAGACACCCTAAAGGTCGGTAGCTCATTGGCTATTACCTTTCTCCACCTTTAACGCTCCTAAATTTAGTATTTAGGTGGCATTCCTGGACCCTGCAACTTAGATTTGACGGACCTAAAAAGAGCATCGGACAAAGAAGAGCTGCTTACCCGAGAACCGAAGACCTGCTGCAGAATATTGGTGCCAAATCCTGTCGGCTGCTTCCAGAACTCAACAATCATGGCCTGCTGTCTCGTCCTACAATTGCGAGGCCTCCAAGAACCCTGGAGCACCTCCACCCTTCAACAAAGTGCAGAAAACCTCCCTTGGAGTAGAGGAGCTACTTGCCTGCAGGCTCCGAACCATGATGTCCTGTTTACCAATCTACTGCTCACTAGTGACTCTGATGCAGCACCCAAGTAAGAAGAGGTACATCCACTCCAAAGGGTCAGATCTATCCCTCAACCAAGTGGAAGGACGCCAGGACCGACCGGAGCTGTGCCATACCAATGCACGGGGTACCGGATACCCTGCCCGAAGGCCGAGAAGAGAGTCCAATCTGGACTCTAATGACACAGGTCGCTGACACCTGTAGAGAGACTTTAAGACCCCTGAAGCTCGCTCTGTGAGTAGCCCAGGTTCCCGTAATCACCTCTGCAACCTACCTGTCCCTGACTACGATGACCGTCTCATTGCGCGACGCTTGACTGCCCTATCTGCTTGGCTCCCAGCCCGCCTGGCCTGGGTAACAACCAACCAGCTGTGCTCCCGTGGTCCAGAGGCCCTTGCAACCTACTCCCTAGAGTGGGACCCTTCAGACTTACCTTTAAGTCCTTTAAGTCCTCCTGTGCAGAGTGTTTTCAGGTGCCCCCCTTCTTCGTAGCGTGCCTGCTACCAACAACCATAGCACCTTGCACCCGACCAAATTGGGTACGCTCCCAAACTTCTGCTATTGGAACATTGGAATTGGTCTTGCTACTTGCCTGGATCCAGAAGGTGAACTTCGAGAACCCGCTGTGTGATATTCTGTGCTTTTTCCTATTTTCTCCCATTGACTTCTATTGTGCGTAATTGCCCACAACATGGATTTTTTTGCAAACTTTGACATTTCCTAACTTCAATAGTACTTACCTTAAAATTAATTTCTTGGGGCTAGATGTACGATCATGGAATTTTGAGACTCGTAAATTGTGACAATTGCAAGTCAATGTACAACAGTGTCACAGACACTGTTTACCATGCCCATTGGGGTTGCAAATTGCATGCCTCATGAATATTGATGAGGCTGTCACAATTTGCAACCCCATTGGGAATGGCTCGCACTCACTGGGATGGGGGCCTGCTGGGGTCAACAGACCACCATGTCTGTGTTTTAAATAAAGCAGTTTTTTTTAATACAGCCCGTTTTCCTTAAAGGAAAATGGGATGCATTTCAAAAACAAAATGAAACTTTGCAGTTTCATTTTTTAAGGGCAGTCAGCGGTCCCTGGGACCACTGCCTTCTCCTAAAAAATATTTGCGCACCCATTCATAAAGTGGAAGGTGTCCTCTGGGGACACCTTCCCATTTGCGAGTGGCTTCCCACCCTTCTGAGAAGGGTGGTGAACTAGAAGTGTTTTGTGACAAAATTGCGGTTGCAAAACAATCATACATAGGTTATGGACTCCCTATTAGGAAGGGACGCACTTGGCACGCCTTTTCCTAATAGAGAGCCGCTAACCATAATTTGCAAGTCGCTGATTGGTTAGCGACTTGTAAAATAGGGTTAGTACATTGGGCAGACGTTTTTCGCGGTCACAAAGGGGTCAAATTTCCCTTTACAACCTCAAAAAATGGTTGTACATCTGCCCCCAGGTCTGAAAAATTAGATAAAACCATATGTTATTTTTACAAATCGGTCTTGTATTTATTCTTGAGTGTTTGTCTCATTTATTGCCTCTGTGAGTACAACCAATGCTTAGCACTACCCTCTGATAAGCCTAACTGCTCGCCCACACTACCACAAAGAGAGCATTAGTATTATCTTATTTTACCTCTGTGAACCAAAAAGGGATCCACTGGACTCTCTGCACAGTGTACTTCATTTTAGTATATAAAGAGCCAGCATCCTACAATATATCCACAGATGTATAAGATAACTGGGGTGCTCTGGGGATACCTTCAAAAAGCTTCTGCACACCTGCTTCAAATGGTTCGATATCCTCTTCATATAATGAGTTATAAAGTATTTGAAAATCACTCACGATATCAGCATTAGAGACTGATGCAGTGTTATTATATTCATCAATAATAGAACCAATAGTTTTACATTGCATTAACATTTTGAAATAACTGGCAAGCATTTTGCCAACTTTATACTGACCCCCATTACATTTTGATTTAAGTTTAGGCAGGATATTACAGACATCAATTGTAGTGATTTTCTTCGGTCATTAAGTCATTTCATTAAATCATGCAGCGTAAAGGAGGATTCTAAGGTAAAGTATTTATGTTCAAGATTTTTAACCTTTTGCAATAAAAAATACACTGATTATTAAAATACTTTTTACTTTCAGCAGAGAAGGTATTAGCAAAAGCTCTAAAAGATGCTATAAAAGCACCCCGATTGGTGACAATGGACATATCTGAAGATTTATTAAACTGAATAAAATCAGTAATAGAGGCAGTGGCTTCAGATATGTAGGGTGGATCAGACAAAATATAATTCATAAATCTCCATCTCCTTATTGTGAATCAACTGTGGAGCTATCTAGAAACAGCAAAACAGCATTATGATCAGATATGGTAACCAAGCTATAATCAGTGCTAGAAAGCATGCTATGCATGTTGGAAAAAAGAATTCTGGCTTATCAGGATTACAAGTTCTCGAAACATCAAACAATGGTCTAGAGCATGGGTACTCACAAAGGTTAGAAATGGCGATTTCTGGTTGGCTAAGGCTTGCGCCAAAGCCAGGTAGAAACCATCACTCTAGTCAGGGCAAGGAAGTCACCTGCCAAGATAACCCCTGCTCACCCCCTTGGTCGCTTGGCACGAGCAGTCAGGCTTATCTCGGAGTCAAGGTGTAAAGCTTTTGCACGCGCACCCAGCAACAACCCCCAAGGCCCACCAAAAAGGAAACTCCACACAAGGTTATATATAAAAATAGCCTTTGTATTATACCAAACACATTAGATAATAAACACATACTTTACAATGTGCCACAGGCACGGGCAGAATTTACAGGGGATTATATACACAGGGCCACAGGGACTACTGTCAGGAATAAGCACTTGGTAGAACTAGCACTTGGTAGAATTAGCACTTTTTAGAAATAACGCTGAGCACATAGCACACATAATAACTGTAGCACCAACTAGCAAATGTAGCACACAACCAGTAACAGCCTTCCCGTGGAAATTAGGAGCACACAGGACCTAATGCCTTTTCCCAGGAAAGTAAAGACCTGGCTCTTTCCTAAAGTCTGTTCCCTGAGTATTTAACTCGATATCAGTGACCCCCACTTAGTTTATCTGTCTAGCACTCCGGTCGGTTTTTTGCTGTCTTAGCGCCAGGATGCCCGCAGGGTTACAGTGCGCTCTATAAATGGTAAAAATAAATAAATGAATAAATAATCACTGGTAAAAGGTAAGTACCACCTACGCAATCCTAAACACCTTAGGCATATATCACGCAGGGAACTAGGAACTCACTAGCAGAACCTATATTAGGGGAAACAACCTCCTAAGCATAAACATACATGTAGAGGTATAGGCATAAGCATTGCATGAATGTAGAATTCACATTAGGCAGGTAATCACAATTGAGCAAAGATCACATGTGGCAAAAACATGTACCCCATGAAAGGGCACAACACAATGAACTGTCACCCAGGCCAACTGGCCTCTCAGGGGCTGAAACGTCCTGTGTCCAGCAAAGTAGGGATAGGCTGTGCAGGCAGCAAACAGAAGGATGCGCAAAGGCCTAGACGTAGCAGCTGCCCACTAAGTGCTAGGCAGCTGTAGGACCTGAGCCTGGCACCAGCGTGCCTCCTGGCTCTTCTTCTGGGCTCCAATTAGCAAATGCCCCCTTCAGCACTGTGGCCTCGTGGGCTTGAAAGAACTGTGTGCCCGGGAGCCTCGTGGGCCCTGAAGAAACAAATGGGGCCTCAGGGGCCTTGTGGCTCAAAATTCAATGCTGCCCACTGTGGGGGGAGCGGCCCGCTGCCAGCTGGGGCCGCTCTTCCTCCCAAAATGCCCCCCAAATGTAGGGATTAACGTTGCAGCTTCTCGGGCTCAAAAATACAAACTGCCTCCGTCGTTGGAGTCCCGCTCGGGGGACTCAAGAAATAATGGCCCCTCTGAGTCCTTGTGGGCTCACCACAACAATGCCCCCAGGAGCCTCTTGTGGGCTCTGAATACGACTGTGCCCCTCATTGGAGTCCCGCTCGGGGAACTCAAAATGACAAAATGCCCAGGAGCCTCTTGTGGGCTCTGAATACAACGGTGCCCTTAGTCAGAGTCCCGCTCGGGGACTCGAGATACACAATAATGCCCCCAGGTGCCCCTCGTGGACTCAGAAATAGAGGAAGCGCTGAGGAGCGACCCGCGGGGACGCCCGCACTCACCGGCTGGTTGGGAGGCGGCGTCTCCTCTCTGCGGCGTCTCCTCTCTGAAGTAGTAGGGGAAGCTCTCTCCCCTTTTGCTTCCCCCGGCGGCTCTCCTCATGGCTCAGCACACGGATGCGGGACTTCCTAATTATCTCCGGTCTCCCTCTCCACACAGGAGACCGGAAAGGCGGGCAATGGCTTCCCCCCCGGCAGGAGGAAGCAGAAGGGACGCACTGAAGGCCCTGCCCACAGTCAGACGGGCGCGGGCCTGGCTTCCGGTTTTGCTGCGGCGGCGGCATCTTCTTGCCCCAGAACCGATGGGTAGGCACCCTCGTAATACAAATAGAGTTGGCGCGCGGGGTGGCACCCGCTAGGATAAATAATTAAATATAAAGCAGGGTGGGCTCCTGCTGTATCAAAGTCACCAATACTCAGCAAAAGAAGCGGGGTGGGCACCCGCGCTCGATGCACAAGGCGAGGGGAATCCCCAGGCAAGGGGAATCCTTTGCACACGATGCAGCCCAGCACTGCAGGGCTGAAATAAAGCGCTCCCTCAGGAGAAATAAAGCGCTTACTAGGATAGCCTTTTTTAAAAGTAAAATACAGCGTTTCCATGCTGCCAAAAGTCCTGGAGGAAGGTAAAGCCACAAGGGTTCCAGGGCAAGGCAGAAGGGTCCCAGAAAGCAGTCCTCCAGCAATCCAGGGGCTGGGCAGGGCCCAGGGAGGCAAGCCTTCCCCTGGGCCCCAGCTGCAGCACGCCCCTGGTCGATTCAAGTCTCTGCACAGTAGTTGTTTGTTGTTATCTTTGCCTTCAATTTTTTCAACAACTTCCAAAATGAGGAACCTTAGCTGCGCAATATTATGTTTCAATTCATGAAAGTGGGTTGCTACAGTAGACTTCAAGTTTTTTGTCCTTATATTGGATTTGTGTTCATTTATGCGCAAACAAATCTTTCGCTCAGTCTTCCCCACATAAATCTTTCATTAAAAAACAATTTACCTACACAGAGCAAACTTTTGGATTTACCATCTACAGGCTTTGAAACCTAATGGTTTGAATGAACGAACAGAATTTTTATGTTCCTTGTAAATCTCTTAGATTTGGTACTGAATTGCTCTGCAACTTCTGTAAATTGATGCCTTTATTTAGATTTCCATATATTGTTCAGTATGTTTACATTATTTGCATATTAGGTGAATCTGTTGTAATATGTTTAGCTGCCATTGTCATTTGATTCATTTAGTTTACTCCTTTACTCATTCAATATGGCCGTCGAATTCTTTTCCCGATTCACGGGCTGTTTAGAATAGTCCACCTACTATTTCTAGTATTCCGCACACATCACACATAAGACGCGGAAGCGCAGTGTCGGTGTTTCAGCCGGTCCCGATCTAAATGAGGAACGCTGTTTAAACTCGCGAAACCGAAACACTTTGGTAAGATTTCAACATATCTTAAGAAGTGCTCACGTTTTGTTAGGGAGCGCGACGCCTGTTTTTCTAACGTATTTTTGACTAGTGGTAGCGCTACCAGATGCGTTGTTTACATCTCTTCTGAAAACGCATTGGTGTATAATCGACGGTTTTTGTCCTCACAGATTCTTCTAAACAGAATTTATTTCACCTAATCTTTCATGGATTCGTGAGTAACTTTAGGAGTAATACTAAGAGGCATGGCCACTCACACATTTCACGAGTGTTGATTTTCTTTCACACTGAGTCTCTCTTGACCTAAATAGCATGCATTATGAAACTGTTTGAACCTGTTTTCTTGAATTATAGTTTATTGGTTGCATTATATGTCTATTTTCTTTTAGAATTTACTCCCTGATGAAGAGCAGTTTTATTGCTCAAAATGCATTGGAGAATTGATCATGAATTTATAAAGTTACATGGAATATATTAATTTCTTTTGGAGTGAAGTAAAAATTTGCAGATACTTGAAATAATAGAAGGAAATAATACATGGATAAAAAACGAAATTGAACTTTGATTATCATGAAATTATTGAATGAATAAATTCAATTTGTGAATGAACTTGAAGCTTTTTCTTGATCACTAAAGGAGTGCCCCACTGGGATTTGTAACCAAGCCTTTTGGAAACACACAATCGTGCATGACTTTTACATTTTATTGGACGGAAAACGTACCCTGGGAGCAACCTAAAATTGATAAATTTCTTTATGAATATATGTTTCAAAACAATTACGCTTATAATTTTACAGTGAAAACAGGGATGCGCACTTGACTAAAAGTTGTTTATATGTGTCTGAGGGCCCCACTGATGCCAGCAGGGTGGCGTTAGGGGGTCTTGGTGGGTCAGGGACTGTGTAAGGAGGCCCAAAAAATGTTAAATGAACGGACAAACATGTATTTGCAAGTTAATAAATGCTTGTCCATTTATTTAATATTTTTTTCTGAATATTAGAGCTCAGCAACTAAACAGCAACTCATGCTGCTGTTCACCAGAGGGTGGCACATGTAAAGGTCAAGAGGGCCGCAAGCGGCCCCAGTATCCCTGGTCTAGAGGAAACTGCAGATTTGAATCCCTGTTGAGATTTGTCAGGTCTAAATGTATACTTAGATTGTGAGTCTGTGAAGGAATCTAATAACTGATTAAAATCACACCAAACTATTATTTGAGTTAGGGATATTAGCAAGTTTAAAATTAGTGGTAAGCCAGAAGAGAGGATCAGGTTTACCGGGCCATGAACAATAAATATGGTCATAGGTTTGTTATCAAGGATATCATTAACATGTACCCAACTACAAAAAGTATCACGTCCAGTAGCTAAAACCTGTAAGTTTAAATATTTCTGACAGAGGATAGCAACCCCACCTTTCCTATGTACTGCTGGTTGAAATAAAATATGTCCTACTCATTGAATCTTACAATTTCTGGGATTCAGAGTGATTACAATGGGTTTCCTGCAAAAAGATATTTTTTTTGGCAGGTTTAGATAAATGAGAATGTGCCTTTTGTCTTTTAACTGGGTTCCCAAGACCACAAACATTCCAATACGCAAAGTTAGACAAAAGTGACACAGAAGTAGCAGGACACTGGATCAAGGATACAATCTGTAAAATATAGGAAAAAGACATATTAACAAGCACAATTATGATCCAAAATGGAAATACAACAGGATCACATATACTGTCAAGCATTGAAAAAGCACACAAAATATAAGAAAGAGGTAAAACAAAGTAAGAAAGAACAAGTAAAGGTGTACAAAAAAATAGCAGAGCAAGAAAAGGAACCAAGATTTGAAAAAAAGAGATGTACAGAAATAGATTTGATGTGTCGACAACATGACAACATAGACAACAGAACCAACAACAAAATGAATAATGCAGAACAATAACACTTCAAAAAGTAATAACAATAAATACATTAAAGAGCTCTAGGGAAGAGGTGTAGGGTTCTACATGTTAGGAGAACAGACATTCTGAAGAAAATTCTTTAATTTAAAAGGATCATCAAAGGATTGAGGGCCTGATGTATCAAAGGGTTTTCCCCATTCTATGTTTAAGGGAGAATGCTTTAGTACATATGGCCCTAAATGATTCAGTTAGGTGTTTTTTGCATATGCATGGACGAAGAATGCCAAATCTTATATATAGTTGTCTCATCCGAGGTCTCATTGCAAAAAATTATTTCTGTCTAGCATTGGTTTCATTAAAAAACATCTTGAGAGAGAAATTAATTGTGACCAGACCAGATCAGTCTCTGTTTATCTTTGGCTGCTTTTAAAACTCGAAGAAGATAAGTAAATTCTTGAAATAGAATGATGCCATGAGATTTTGAAGAAAGACGGAGAGCATGCTATTGATTGTTGGGAGGTAAAATAGAAATGCTCAAAATTCAGGAATATTAGGGCCCTCTACATTTTCTGGCAAGCCAAACAAGTGTAAGTTGTTGCAATTGTTTACATTTTCCAAATCCTATATGTGGGTTTTTTAGCTTAAGATTGTCTTGTTACAGCATAGTAATCTGTGTAGCTATATCCTGAAGTGAGCTAATGTGTTACCCCATATCATTCATTCTGTTTTCCATGAAGATCCAGCTGTCTTCAATCTGTTATAATTTTGCATTATGCATTAGTAGTGCTCATGAATGGCTGCAGTGCTTGCACCTCATCAAAAATAGTGTCCAAAATTGGATTGCTTGAAGAAGCAATACGTTTAGCACCAGAGTAAACAGCTCTAGTTCCAGGAAATGTATTACTCGCCATCCTGATATTAATATGATTGAGTTGAGTTAGTTATAAGAGAGGTTTCTTTGTGTTCATGTATTAAGAGATCATTTATGTAAGCATAGTACAATAATACATTCATTGAAAAAAAAATGCTAGGAGACAAATGATATCATAGTTAGTCAGGAGAAGATTCTTGAGAGTAAGCAGCAAGGCGAAGGAGTAATATAGGAAGATTTTTTTTAAGTATTCAGGGGGGTTCCTGGGAAAAATGGTATTGGGGGAGTGACCATTGATGACAAAGGGCAGTCACAAAGTGAACTCATGAATGCCCATCTAATCACTGGAATCTTCATTATTCAGAGTCCTGGTCTTTCTGTTCCATTCCATACGCATGAGCAGTTTGCCTGCTTCACAGAAACTATTACCTAGCTGAGGTCAAAATACTTTCTCCAATATGGTGCTGCCGAGACAGCATTCATTAATGGGATAGCACGCCACTAGGACATCCTGAGAATACCAAAGAAACTCTTAAGAAAGAAAAACAAAAGAACAATCACCATTAACAGAAACCAGGGAGCGAGGGACGGGATCAGGGATGGAACAGGAAGATCGGGACTCGGAGTAATGAAGATTACCAGTGAGTAACTGGGAATTACCTACTTGTCCACCTTCCAATCCCATTCCTTACACATGAGCCCATAACCATGTGCATGGTGATTGATTTACACAGAAACCAAGGATGATGCAACATACATGATAGGTAAAAAAATTAGCACAAATTAAAGATCATGTACAGCCTACAAAATATGAGCACCAAACTCTGAGGACAAAGCCATCTCCAACTGAAGAATGGAAAATAAAGATGTCGGGATAGCCCCACGTAGCAGTATTACAAATGCCACACAGTGAGGCACCCAGAAACAATGCCAAGGACGGTGAAACACAATGAGATGACCGCCCCTGGACCAAAAGAGGGTAGGAGGATGGTGTGAAATCACGTGAGACAAGACAACAGGGCACAACACCCCTCAAGTCCGAATGGAGAAAGAAGGCTGGAAACTCCTCCCAGAGAGACCAAAGGCGACACACAAGGAAGCCACCTGCCCACAGGCAAGTGAATGGCCCAGGGAGACGCGAAGGGCCCATAACCAACCCAGGGAACTGAGAACCTCCACCTTTGGAGAAGTCGTTATAGGAGAGTAGGATCTGCTTCCTATGGTTCCCCCACTTTTTGCCGATGTTTCACTGTTTCTCGACTTTATTCTGGCTGGGGCCCTGCTATCCAGGACCCCTTCTTAGCTGTTTCCTCTCTAAATTGATTCCCTGTACTATAGGTACACTCCAGTTTGGTCACTGGGGCACCCTTGTGAGTCCCTAGTATATGGTACACTAGATACTAAGGGCATAGGTGCCCCGGAGGGCTACCAGGGGCTGAAGCATGTATTATCCCACCCCTGGGAAGCCTTCCAAAATGACACCACAGGACTGTTACTGCAGCCTGGATAAAGTGGTGCATGCACTCCTTACTAAGATATAGGTTACCTATATCTACCTTAAACCACTGCACATATAAACCCATCAGTCACCCCTATGGCAGGCCTTATCAATCCTGAAGGCAGGGTGCTTGGTTTTGTGTGAGAGGGTGCCATGCATGAGGTGGGCCCTCTGCAGCTTTCGGAGTCTCTTCTCTGAGGCTGTTCTGTGATGCAGCCAGAACATGTACTCTTAAGTGCATTATAACCTCGCTGTAAATGATAACTTTGGAATTGCTACACTGAAACATGTCATGTTTGGTGTCAAACACTTTGGAATCCTACCCCCCCCCCCCCGCCAATCCTGGTGGCGGGGGTAGAATTCTACCCTTCTGGAGGGAGAGACATGTACACACCGGTATACCCGGTACAAGTTTAAAAGAGCCCTGGCATCACAAAATGGATGCCACAGACACGAGTCTGGCCTCCTGCTGCTGACCGAAACTCCGGCAGGGGAGGCCTGGACAATAGGTTTCCTGTCACAGGGAGGAGTAACCACCTCCCAGGCAGGCTTTAGTGTATTGGGGCTGGGTGGGTACCCTCCATGAGTGCTTTGAAGTCTGCACTGTGGGCACATTTGGTGTCCCTGTGCATAGCCCAGTTCAAACCGATTGCAGTGGCTACCTGCCCCATCTCTGGTGCGAAACTGGACAAAGGAAATGGGTGTAGCCACCCCTCTTTCCAAACCCTCCCATAGGTGGGTCCCCAGAGTTAGTCCAACCCCTTTCTTAGGTATAAGTAAGGAACCCCTGGCAACAGGACTTTAGATATCCCTGGTCGAAACTCTGCAACTGAATCCTGGAATTTTGACACTCTTCTCAAGATTAGAGGATGGAAGAATCTCCCTTGGGGTCAAGGAGGGACTCCCCTGCTTGGCAGGAACCAACAAAGCATTTGCCTGTCTGCATCTCCGAAGCTCCCGCCGGACTCTGAGAATTTTTAGCCCAGGAAGAAGATTTCCAGACTTCTCAGAGGCTGACTAGAGTCCCAAGCAAAGCTGAGACCCGCAGCCCTCACGAGTAAAGTGGAACCGGAACTCATTGACATCATGTGCTTTTGTAAGTGCATTAACTACTAGATGTCTCTTGAAGTTGTGCTTTGAGAAACTTGTAGCCCAAGCCCGAGCACCTTTTACACTGAAGATTGTGGGCCTACACTCCACGAGTATTCCATGAGCCCACTTCTTGCATTTCCGCTTGCGGCCCCTTGGCGATCCCTGGTCCGTCGACTGGAGGGTCCCTACAAAAGCAATTCTGATTTTCCTTGTGCTTTCCTTGTTGCTCCAGGCATGCCCTGACCCCCCCTGCGTGGTGAGTCCCTCGGACCTTGCTGGCCCACACTGTAGCATTTCTTTACTTACTGCATGGGTTGCTGTTGCCAAGGCTTGTTGGGTCCAATCTGGGCACTGACACCGCAGAACTCGACATCCTTTGTGGGACAGGTTGATTCCAGATCCTGGTCATCATCGACTCTTCCTGGTCCTTGTGGCTGAAGAATCAAGCTTCACCTTTTTCACCTGAAATCACCCGACATCGGTGGGCATTCGACTATCGTGCACCTGGTCACTGGCAAGTGACCCAGATTCTGTTCCCTCTGCTTTCAGGTTCTTCTAATCTTCGATCCAGGCTTGGATCACACCTGACACTTTCCTCTTTGACAGCAGCAGCACTTTGCAGCAGATCGCCATTGAAAACGACGACGATTCCCAACACCAAAAGATATCCAATGCACCCGGCTTCCCTGGGTAAGGTAACCAGAGCATTCCGGTGCTCCCGTGGGTGTTGGCCCTAGAACCCCTTTAGTCTAAAGGGGTTTGCTTAAAGCCCTCTCCTAAGTGTCCCTAATCTTTAAATTTCCAACCGAGACTTTCCCCATAGAAGCTAACGGCGTCCCGCAGCTGTGTTCTCACACTGCACGTGTTCTCCGTGGGTCCCCTGTGTCACTACCTTGGGTGGTTCCTTGTGGGCCCAGTGATTCTACAGGCTCTAGGGCTTGTGTCTAGTCAAGTTGTGGTTCTTATACCACTTTCTTAATATATGGTTTGGTATGCCCCTAGAGCTCAACGTATATTGTGCTAATTTACTGTGTGATGTTAAGTGTAACTTGTGTGTTTTGACCTCTGGTCTCATAAAGGGACTAGTATGGTGTGTTTAGAATAAATACATCTATTTTATATTTATACCTGGTGTGGTTCTCCTTTCATTTGGTCATTTAGGAGGTTATAGACTGGTAAAACAAACTGCTTTACATTCCTTCAAGACTTAGCCTGAAGGCTGCTCTCCATAGCTATCACTAGGACAGCTTCTATAAAGGTTGTCTCTAACCTATCACCTCTAAGGGGTTGTTTGGACTGGTGAAGGGTGCCCACTATAACTAGTGGACAGCATGTGCCAGGCCAACTACTCTCAGTCATGGCAATAGAAAACATCAGAAGGACAAACTCTTAAGGCCAACGGAAACCAAGGGTTCAAAGTAGGGCCAAAAGCACCAATGGAAGACCTTGGGCGTTGACCGAAGTGCAGGAGACAGGACTCCAAAGCAAAAAAACTCCCCACAAGGCAAGCCCACAATAGAGAGAAAGAAGACATAACTGAGCCTATGAAGGCCAGAATGGAGGCCTATTGGACAAGGAGAATGGAGATTGCTAGACCCAACATAAAAACATTCCCTCCAAAAAATGGCACCCTGACCAAATCACAGAAAACAGCAGACAGACCTGTCCCCTTCACCAAAATACAGAGTTCCTCCAATGACGACTGAAAGACGTCAGGGGTGAAGAGTCAACTGGGACAACCTCTCAAGTGCCAAACTGCCAGCCGGAGGCTCACAAGAGTGGCCGGTCTGAGAAGAGGAGCAAGCAGCATAGATGGGTGTATGGGAATCCACCAATGCAAACAAACCTTCAAATTCTCACGAAGGGCAAACCACGGTATCAAGATTAATAGAGAACAACCAGAAGAACCTCTGTCTACACCACCAGAAAACCCACAAGGAGCCAGGAAAGCAAGGGCCAAGGGACAGAGAAAGCATATATCATCCAGGCCAATCCTTGAGAGAAGCAGGCAGCAAACTGAGGGAGAAGGGCCAACTCTGTTGAGGCAAACAGACCCCGTGTGCTAGATGGGGGGAGACTAGAGTTCACTAATATGCCTTAGCTGGTCTGCCAGATCAGAACCCTGAACACAATGGCCCCTCCGGCTCTCCTCCCCATGGCCCCCATCATCAAACACATCCTGTCTAGGAACCTTAAGTGGTGGATGCCTGGGCCTCAAAGGCCGCCTCATTCCTAAAACTCCATCATGGCCTGTACGGAAGGCAATGAAGGTTGCACAGAAGGACCTGGTTCCACCTCTGATGGCTCCATCGTAGCACAAGCCACAATCCAACAACCCCAACCTCTCCGATTACCCTGCATCCCAAAAACTTGAGGTAGCAAAAGCTATCTACAGCAATATACTGCATGATGGCATGCAGAGAGGCTGGACTTATGGTTGGGACACCTGAATGGAACCTCCATATGTGCTCTGGGTGGGAAGTAAATCAGGCCCCAGCACACCCAGCTCCCTCACCGTAAGGAACGCTTTGAGAGTCCTGGCGAGAGAGAAACAACGAATAAGCCCACAGCAGCCGGGCAAACAGTGTTCCACACCCAGAGTCCCCAGACCCTGCTCGCTAAAGCAGAGCAATACAGGCTCGGGATACCGAAAACAGCCACGACAGACCCTGCCAGCCCTGCCAACTGAAGCAGGACACCGTGGGTAGGAGTGGCCAGAAAAACAGCGCAAAATCATGTGGAATCAAAGACCCCAGCCCACAACTCCTGAGAGTGAGAGCCTTCCACAGAGGACTCTTACAAGTCTGCTGTATCTGAGCGAAGGGGAGGACAAAAAACCTAAGAAAGCCAAGACCGGCAGCCTGAGACGTGAATTAAATGCACATTAAAAGGCCAATTACCTCCTCGTAGGTTTTCCTCTCCGCCTGAGTTCGGTATTGAGCTTTAGCTCCACACCAGAACCCTCCAAAGCAAATTCGTATCCCATGCCTCCCATCCTTCCCCAACATGAGGGCCACCATCACCTTTAACCCAGTCTAAGGGGAGGGCTGACCAACCCAGGAGGGTCGACCCTCCCCACTTCCTGTTTCTTTTGTTCTGCACTACAGACTCTCCAAGAGTGCATTTCAGGTAAGTTGGGGCAAGGTCCTGCTCAAGCGGGTCCCACGGCCCTGGGGTGGAGGCCCTCTGCAAGCGGGCTCATTTACTGGGTCCCTTCCTCCCCCCACACCTCATAGCATTCTTAGCTGCCCTGCACTATCGGGCTCTGAGGGTATGGGGCTCTGCTGTACTGTTCAGCCAGGCACTAGTGGGCTCTGGCGGAATGGGGATGTGCCATTTTTATTCAGCCCTGCACTAGCAGGCTCTGGTGGTATGGAGTTCTGCCACTGGCATAACGAAAAGGTCCCAGGGGACCTCAACTTCAACCTGGAGAACAACAACGACCGCAACACCACCACCCTGCTGGACAACCTCGCCAATCTCGGACTCAAGCAATTGGTGACCACCCCCAGCCACTACGCCGGCCACACGCTTGACCCCGTCTTTTCCTCCAGCGAGGACATCTCTTTCAGCCACGCCACCGGACTCCACTGGACAGACCACAGCTGCGTCCACTTCAGCTTCAGAAGAACCACGCTCCACCACAACCCGCAACAGGTTCCCCGTAGAAGCTGGAACAAGATCACAGCCAACCAGCTGGCCTCATCCCTGAGCCAGAACCCTCCCGCCAGCTCAGCGAACCCCAACCGAGCCGCTGACAACCTCACAAGGTGGATCATCAACTGCGCAGACAACCTCGCTCCTCTGAAGATCCCCCCTTCAGACCCGGCAACAAGAAAGCATCCTGGTTCACCGACGAACTCAAGAGCTCCAAGAAGAACTGCAGAGCTCTCGAGAAAGCCTGGCGCAGAGACCAGACAACATGACCTCCCTCAAGCTCGCCACTCGAAAACACAACCAGCTGATCCACACCACCAAGAAAACCGCATTCAAGGAACGACTAGAAAACAACGCCCATGACAGCAATGTACTCTTCAACATCTTCAAAGAGCTCTCGAATCCTAGAGCCGGAAACAACGACATCACCCCATCGCAAAAACTCTGCAACTCGCTCACCTCGTTCTTCCACAGCAAGATCGCAGACATACACAACAGTTTCAGCACGCAGCCGATGCACCCCACGAACGCACCAACGCCCCCCACCACCACCGTCCGCGCCTGGACACCGGTCAACACCGAAGACACCATCCGCACGATGAACTCCATCCACTCCGGATCACCAACCGACCCCTTCCCTCACCACGTCTTAAACAAGGCCGACTCCACACTCGCACCCCATCTCCGGGACATCATCAATGCCTCCTTCTACAGCGCCACCTTCCCGGAGAGTTGGAAGCACGCCGAACTCAGCGCGCTACTGAAGAAACCATCAGCGGACCTCTCCGACCTCAAAAACTACCGCCCCATCTCGCTCCTTCCTTTTCCTGGCAAAGTCATCGAGAAGACAGTCAACAGACAGCTGGACGCCTTCCTCGAGACGAATGGATCCCTCGACCACTCACAGTCCGTCTTCCGGGCCAACCACAGCACCGAGACCGCCCTCATTGCAGCCACCGACGACATCCGAGCCCTACTGGACAACGGGAAACAGCGGCCCTCATCCTCCTGCACCTCTACGCGGCGTTCGACACGGTCTGCCACCACATCCTAGTGTAGCGCCTGAACAACATCGGAATCCAGGAGAAGGCATTGGAGTGGATCATCTCCTTCCTCGCCGGAAGAACCCAGAGAGTCCGCCTCCCCCGTTCAGATCCAAGGCCACCAAAGTCATCTGCGGCGTACCACAAGGATTTTCACTCAGCCCCACGCTGTTCAACATCTACATGAGCTCCCTCGCGGCCATCGCACGCCAACACAACCTCAACATCCTCTCCTACGCCGACGACACCCAGCTGATCCTCTCCCTCACCAACGACCCAGCCACCGCCAGAACCAACCTACATGAAGGGATGAAAGACGTAGCCGAGTGGATGACGAATAGCCGCCTGAAACTGAACTCAGATAAGACGGAAGTCCTCATCCTGGGATGATCACCCTCCGCCTGGGACGACTCCTGGTGGCCCCCTGCCCTCGGCAGCGCACCCAAACCAATGGACCATGCACGCATCCTGGACTCCTCCCTCTCGATGACCAGACAAATCAGCGCCATCTCCTCGACATGCTTCATTATCCTACGCATGCTCCGAAAGATCTTCCGGTGGATCCCCACCGAAACCAGGAAGACGGTCACCCAAGCCCTCGTCACCAGCCGACTGGACTACGGAAACACCCTCTAAGCTGGAACCACAGCCAAACTCCAGAAAAGACTCCAGCGCATTCAGAACGCCTCAGCACGACTCATCTTGGACATCCCCCGACACAGCCACATCTCCGGGCACCTGAGAGACCTGCACTGGCTCCCCGTCAGCAAGAGAATCACGTTCCGGTTCCTCACCCATGCACACAAAGCTCTCCACAACCAAGGCCCCAGATACCTCAACGACCGCCTGACCTTCTACACTCCCACCCGCCAACTCTGATCTACCACCCATGCCCTCGCCGATGTTCCTCGCATCCGAAGAGCCACTACGGGAGGAAGATCCTTCTCCTACCTGGCTGCCAAGACGTGAAACTCCCTCCCCATCCACCTCCGCCTGACCCAAGACCACCTCTCCTTCAGGAAGCAACTCAAGACCTGGCTATTCGAGCAGTAGAGGACCCCCCCCCAAGTGCCTTGAGACCCTCCGGGTGAGTAGCGCGCTATATAAATGCTTGATTGATTGATCGATTGATGGGGCCTCCCTGCACGGTACTTAAAGGGGCCCCCTCCGGGCTCAATCAGGAGCTCTCCGGACAGAGTGCAGTGCCGAGGGGCCTGCATTATGACCCTGAGGTCTGCCGTGTAACGTGGCCGTGCACTTGCGGGCGTGCTTCGGTATGCTCACGTCTCTGCTACGGTGGAGGAAACGAGCATGCCGCAGTATTAAAGATCCGCGCACCTGTTCTCGATCTGTTTGTTTTTTGCATTTAGCTGACGGACTGTCTCTGTGATGGGACGTGGGGCGTGAGACGCTCTCCCACGCTCTCCCACTCGATAGGGCGACCCGAGGTTCTTTACGACCTCCGGTCTTCCTGCCTGTCCTGCCTCCATGGGGGTGGCGTCTCACACGGCCGGCTTCCCGCTTGGTTAAGGGTTACCTGGCAACATGTGCAGGCGGCTGTTTTTTGGTCTGACGTTTTTTCACAATCTCCTATAATATTTATGAGGCCAGTGGAGTGAGTCCTCTTACATGCTGCCTGTGTAGCGCTTGGATATACATTCTCCCCTGCTGTTTTTCTTGGTTTTTGTTTACCTCGCCATGGATCCTGGTGATGTTCCTTCGGGGAGGCTGGGCCCAGCTCTCAGCCAACGGCTGATTCCCTGTCCCTCCAGGCTACCCAATCTATGATTCAGGCTGCTGTGGCTAAGCCTTCAAGGTGCGCGATGGCCCCTCTTTCCCCAAACGACAGTGCGTGGATCCTCCCTCCTGCATTGAGGGTGAGGGTGAGGAGAAGGATCTAGGGGAGGATATGTGCAGGGCCAGGAATTGAAAGAGGTCCTACAGCACATCAAGGACAACATGGCCTTTTCTGTACCTCCAGTAGAGGAGCAGCTGGAGGACTTCTTTATGCAGTACCAGAGAAGGGAGCCCGAGTCCTTACCCTTACATCCTTCGGTCAAAAGAGTGTTTGACAATGAATGGCAGGAGGTGGACAAGCAGGCTTTCCCACACTACCTCTCTAAGCGCTACCCCATTCAAGAATTAGCAGAAGATTTTCCATCTTCCGTTAAGGTTGATTCCCTGATGGCAGGACTGGCCTCTCATGGGTCCATCATTTCGGAGGATGCCTCTACCTCAGATCCTATCGATAAGAGAGTCGAGGCAGCAGTTAAGAGTTTCAATGCGGCAGCAAAATTCTGCATTAGGGCTTCCGCCTGTGTGTCTTATACTGACTAGTTTCTTTTGAAGTACTTTCAATCTCCGAATGAACTGTTGGAGCAAGGGGCTGATGTCCTGCCTACACTGGCTGTCATGGTAAGACTGCTATCAGATATCTCCTTCGATAGCTTGGGGGGCCGCAGCAGCTATCCAGGCTCGGCGTCAGGTGTGGCTGCATCATTGGAAGGTGGAAGCTGCCCAGAAGGCCTTCCTTATGAAGATCCTTTTTTCAGGGACCAAATCATTTGGTTCCTCCCTGGAGGATATGGTGAAAAAGTCTGCTGAGGACAGGAAACTGTTGGCATCAGTCTGTTCTTCTCGAGGCCAATTCTTTGGGCCAAAGAGAGCTTTTGCTTCTACTTCTACTCCTTTGGGGGCATGCCCTTTCGAGGACGGGGTCCCGCCCGGCTGGGGCACCCCGTTCTCTACTAAATCCCAGTCTCAGAAGGCTGATTCTCCATGTGTCCATGTCCTGACTATCCACGGGTTCTGGCTGTCTGGGCTCCAAGAGGGGGTGTCTGTTGACTTTCATCACAACCTGGGAGGACTACGTTTGGGATCAGTGGGCTCTGTGGATTGTGCAAGAAGGATACTCGTTTCTTTTTCACTCCATCTCTCCAGACAATTTCATTCACACACCCCTACCTTTAGCGAAGCCAAAAAGGAAGGCAATGTTGGAACTGTTGGCAGGCATTCAGGATCTTCTTGAGAACGGGGGCATTCTTCTGGTTCCGGCTTGTCAGAAGTGTCTTGGAGTGGGTGAATTCATTTATCCCACATATTAAATTCAGGATGCTCTCTGTGCAGGAAATTCTTCCATTACTGGTTCAGGGGGAAGTTGTGGCTACCTTTGATCTGCTGATGCCTACCTCCATGTGCCTACCTCTCATCTCAGCGATACCTCTGCTTTTGTGTCGGGAACAATCACTTCCAATTCCATGTATTCCACTGTGGTTTGTCTTCTGCTCCAAGGGTGTTCACAAAGGTGTTGGTCCCCTTGATCTGGATCCTCCACAGGGAAGGCATTCTGGTATGCCTGTACTTTGATGAGTGGCCGATCTCTGCCTCTTCTTTTTCTAACGGTACTTTTCACGTCCAGAGAGTTTAAGAGGTCCTGTCCGTCATGGATTCCTGATCAACCACAAGAAGTCCCATCTGGATCTTATCCAGGTCTTGGTGTTCATTGGGGATCACCTGGGCATGGTCAAGAGGATGGTGTTCTTACCAGCAGAGTGGAGGGCAACCTTGAGGAGGGACCTGGATTGTCTCCTGGCCTCGGATTACGCCCCTGTCCATCAGTGGTTGAGGGTGCAGGGGATGATGTCTGTGACTACTAATGTGCTTCCCTGGGCTCATCTTCATCTGTACCCATTTATTTATATATAGTCCATACAGCGTGGATGTGACCCAAGCAGGTATCAAGGCGCTTTACAAATGATCAAGGTACAAACAGAGTTGCAGGTAAAAAACAACAACAATGATAAGTAAGATACTGGAGAAGATAGAGGAGCAATAAAATATGCCAACGCATGAGGAAATAGAGTAGCATGTAAGTACAACAGACAAATAGAGGGGTTGAGCACAAACCAACGTCACATACATAGTCAAAAGCATAGGAGTACCTACGGAAATAAATGAAGTAGCGTTAATGGAGGTAGGTGTCGTCAAACACGGGCATTCATCCATAGAGCTTTCACTTCTTTTTTCAAAGATGCCATAGAGGGGGTCAGCCTGATGTGCGGAGACAGGGAGTTGCAGATTCTCAGGCGATACCCGAGGATGCTCGATTATACGTTTTATTTTTCTGGAATTTTTGAGGTTTCAGCAGCAGAATTCTGGAACTTCTAGAAGATCGGTTCCCATCAGAAAGCTCCAGTTTTTGTGCTAGGTACAGAGGGGTGTTAAAGTGAATGCCCAGGTGAGTCATGTACACAATCTTAAGACGAATCCTAGCCTCCAAAGGCAGCCAGTTTAAGGATTTCAGTCCCGGAGTGATGTGGCTATCTTTTCTGGAACCTATGATGAGCCTTACAGCTGAATTCAGGGAAGCCCTGTGCGGAGCCAACTTGTAGCTGGGTAGCCGATGGAGCATTGCATAGCCATAGTCTAGCCTGGAAATTACTAGATTTCGAACAACAGACTTGAAGTCATCAGGGTTGAGGAAGGGTTTTATCTTTCTTACTCATGTGGTAGTTGCCACCTTTGGTGGCTGAGCTAATGTGGTTCTGAATGCTCAATGACTTGTCAAGTATAATTCCAAGAGACCTTGCAGAGTCAATGATGTGTGGGGTACAGTTAAGAGCAGTTAGGTGGTTCGAGTACTCAGCGATGATGGCAGTCTGTTGGTTGGCTTGATCAGGAGGAATTCCGTTTTGGAGGAGTTGAGCTTAAGATGTTGGGAAGTCAGCCAGTGTTGAGTTTTAAGTAGGGTTGAGTTGAGTGATTTGATGTCGTCTGGGGTTGGACCATCTCTTGTCCCAGTGGGCTCCTTGTTCCTTGGATTACTATCTGCCATGATTGTATCTCCACAGATTTGGTCCAATCTGGGTTGGTGGTTGGTGGAGTCCAATCTCTCCAAAGGTCTTCCTTTTCTGGTCTCTCCTTCCCGGTTGGTTCCGACCGATGCCAGCTTGAGGGGCTGAGTGGTGACATTGGATTCCCAGTCTGTGCAGGGTCAGTGGGATCGCCTGTAGGCGGGTTTCTCGTCCAACTTCCGGAAAATGAAGGCCGTTCATTTGTCTTGTTTGGAGTTTGCCCCAGCCCTTTGGGGAAACCATGTTCTAGTCCAGACGGACAATCAGGTGGTGATGGGCTACCTCAATCACCAGGGGGGTTGCAGGGTTTGCTCCCTTTGGCTCCTTGCACAAGTGATTCTGTCCTGGGCAGAGGTGACAGTATTGTCACTCAGGGCAGTTTATCTCCCGGGGAAGGAGAACTGCGTGGGGGATCACATAGGCAGGGCCTTTCCTGCCATGGCTTCCATCTCCCTGATGGTGGCAGTGTTCTATCTGTTGCAGGAACAGTTTTGGTGCCCAACTGTGGTTCTGTTTTCAGATGAGTTCAATGCTCACCTACCTCGCTTCTGCGCACTCCTCCCATGCACGGGCCATGGCTGTTGGATGCAATGTCATTCCATTGGTCAGTGCTCCCTGATTTATGCCTTTCCTATAATTCCTTTGATTGTGTAAGTTCTGTGTAAGATTCACCAGGACAGGGTGTTTGTTCTGTTGGCTGTATCCGGCTGGGTTTGACGCTCTTGATTTCCTCTGCTGAGGGAGATGGCAGTCCAGGAGTGCTGGGTGATCCCAGATCTTCCATACCCATTGTGGAGCCCTCTGCTTCCAGTGGGGGTTCTGCGTCCTCTTTATCTTCAGTCTTGGCTCTTGAAAGGTTGAGCCTGCTGTACATCCCTTGAGGTGGTGGAGTTGTTTTAGGGCTCTCATCGCCCACCTACTCTTCTGTCTTATTAATTAATTCATTCATTAATTGTGGGTTTGTAATGCGCTTGAATCGACTTCCGAAGGAGTATCTCTGCGCAGTAGAGTGCTGGGGAACCCATCCTGGCTTTCCCTGTGAGATGGTCCCTACTGGGTATCTCCAAGGTGAAACCAGGCATCCCCGGCGTATGTGGGGGGCCGTTGTGGAGATGAGGCAAGCTAATGCCCAGAGTTGCCGAGTGTGATCCCTGGTTAGAGTAGGCACTGAGGTGAGCATTATCGAGTCCGCTGACCCTGGTCCACGACCCTGCCGCATCAGGAATTGAACCCTGGTCCCGGGCCGTCCTCTGCTCTCGGGTCTGCCGCCTCTAACCAGTGAGCCACACCACTCCTCTCGCCATTGGGTGTTTTTTTCTCAATTGTGTGTTTCTGAAGGATTAGAATCTGTATCTGTGGACCAAATGAGGATGTTAGATTTCCTTTATGATGGCTTTGCCTTGGGTTTGGCCCCTTCTACTCTTCGGGCTTGGTGAGAGGCCTTGTGCACGTTCCGCAGTCCTCTGTTGGACAGTTTGAATCCTTTGATGGCCAGGTTGCTTCGAAGTTGTTTCCTGCAGCATCCTAGGGCAATTTTTCTTGTGCCATCCTGGGAGCTTCCATTGGTGTTGCGGGCCCTTCAGAGAGGTCCGTTTGAGCCCCTGGGGTCTGTGGACATTGTGTTCCTCACCATGAAGGTGGTATTTTTGGTGGCCATCGAATCTGCGGGTCGGATTGGGGAGCTGGGATCATTTCTGCGCTCTCCTCCGTTCTTGCGGGTCCTGCTGGACTGTATTGTGTTGCGTCCAGATCCTGAATTTCTGCCCGAGGTCCCCTCGGTTGTCAACCGTTCCCAAGAGGTTGTGTTGCCTTTTTCTCCAGTCGTTGGGTCTGGGGAGGATTCTGCTCTCTTGCTGTTGAATATCCGATGAGTGGTTTTGCTGTATTTGGAACAGACTGTGTCTTTTTGTTTGTCACTTTCGGCCCTGTCTGATCTTGTCATAAGTCTTCTCTGTCGACCCTGAGTAGGTGGATTAAGCAGACTATCTTGCTAGTCTGTGATGCACAGTGTTCTGAGGTGTCTGCCCGGGTGCAGGGTCGTTCTACCAGGGGTCTGTCTGTCTCCTGGACCTCGTTCAAGAGGGTCTCTACTGAAGATATCTGTAGGGACGCTGCCTGGTCGTCCCCGCACATGTTCATGGATTTTTAATTTTAATGTTGTTTTATGCGTTTTTATATAGCTCAGACTTTACCCGAAGGTGTCAGAACGCTTCACAATACTTCACAATAGGAACAGTAATGATACATGAGGAGAAAATTACAAGTGAACAAATCACAAAAGCAAACATAAAAAAAAAATGTATTAGCATTTTGAAGAAAAGGACATACAATGTCCAGCAAGTATTTAACTTCCAGACCGTTGCACTATAACATCCGTCATCCAACAAATACATCATGACATTATTGGCCATTATTGCATAATCATAGTACAGTTATACATCATATTTTAGTCAATTTGGTGTTGATCTAGATATGCGCCCAAATATTTCCAATAGTCTTTAGGTTTCAAACCCATTGGTAGTTCTTCTTCATATGTTTGCAAGGATTCTTTACAATAGGTTAGATCATTAATCCATTGTTTAATTTTTGGAATCTTTCTACTCCCCCAACATAGTGAGTGAGTAGTGAGTGAGGGCGTGTGGCTCACTGGTTAGAGGCGGCAGACCCGAGAGCAGAGGACGGGCCGGGACCAGGGTTCGATTCCCGGCGCGGCAGGTTTCTGGACCAGGGTCAGCGGACTCGATAATTCTCTCGCCTCGGTGCCCACTCTGATCAGCGATCACACTCGGCAACTCTGGGCATTAGCTTGCCTCATCTTCACTAACGGCCCCACCAGACCGCCGGGGATGCCTGGTCTCACCCTGGAGATACCCATTAAGGGACCATCTCTCAGGGAAGCCAGGAAGGGTTTCGCAGTGGTCGAAGCGCGGAGATACTCCCCCGGAGTGATTCTAGCGCTATATAAACACGCAAATTAAATTAAATTAAATAATGAAATTCTAAGTTTTGCCATAAGTAATGCAACCACACAAAATGTGCGCTTGGTGGCCCTTAATTCAGGTACAAGTCCCAACAAGCAAGTTCGGATTGAGCAGGTCACAGTAACCCCCAGCATAGTGCGCACCATCTCTGTGATTTCTTTCCAATATTTTGCCACCGTTTCACAGTACCATGCAAGGTGCAAAAAAAAATCTGCTACTTCTACCCCACACCTCTTGCACCTAGCATCTGTATGCAACCCGTAGCTACACATCCTTTTTGGGGCATAATAGGTTTGATGTAAATATTTGTAGTGCAACATACGCAGATTACCATTCGGTGTTAATAACTCTGTTAATGAACAGGTAGTAGCCCATTCCTTCTCCGTCAGTGGCACATCCAGTCCATCATTCCATTAACCCCATGCTCCCCCTGTGCCGCGTCACCTATGTCTTCCTGCAATGTAGCATAAAGCCTAGATACCATGTGTGCAGCTGTAGGTGCAGTGAGTAAAAGCTGTAACGTAGATAGTTGTGGCGGTTCCGCAGGATAAGACGTGTACACTTTCTTTATCGCCCCCTGTAAGCGATGGTACTTGAATCGGAACAGTAACGTCTGGTTACTTATGTATGAAAGTTCAGTAAGTGGCCTAAAAACCCCATCGCAATACAAATCTCCCATGGTATCCATCCCCACTTGATGCAGGAGACCCATTCTCACCTCTTTCTGTGTGACCGATAATTCCGGATGGTGATGCAGTGGTAGTGCAGGTGCATATTGTGGCAATTTGTTAGCTTTCCGACCCATTATCCGCCAACCTTTGTTAGTCGTATCTATTGTATTTATGTCTCGATTATGTAGCGGGGGGCTGCTGTGTGGTAGTATCCCACTTCAATCGCAACATGAGTCAAGAAAGGAATTCTGTGAAACCAAAAGTGTGCATATTGCGCCTGGGCACATAAATAATATAGAAAAAATCTGAAACTTTAAATCCGCCCTTCGAATATAGCAGAGTAAGATTGCGCAATTGGATATGAGCTTGTTTACCAGCCCATATCAACCGGAGCACCATGGTTGTTATCCTACGGAATCTCTGCTGTGAGTTGTATGGGGATATTATTAAATAAATAAAGCCATTTTGGTAATATTACCATCTTTACAATGGCCAGTCTGTCCGCTAATGATAATGGTAACTGTATTCATCGTCCAATTTTATCTTCCAGAACATCGATCGCTCTACCATAATTAGTGCGGATTACTACTTTTGGGTCCTGGTGGAACCAAACTGCCAAATATCCCTGCTCTGGTTGCCATTCCCGATTTAGAAAAGGGGGTGGTGATGAACAGAGTGTCTGAGTTAAACAGACCACTCTTACCCAGTCCAAAGATCAGGGCTTGATCCATCACCGTTATTTATCTCACTGCCCCATCCCAGCTCAGAACCTGGCTATATGCAAATCAGTCTGTCCCTGGCCCAGTGCATCATGGGAACAGGGCAGACTAAACTACCAAGCCAATTCTTCACCAGAAAGGAGACAAGCTACCGGGGACCGGTTTCTGGCATTTCAGCCTACTTCGGCCCGGCTTGCTTGAATCCTGATGGAGCAGTGAGAAAGGGACTCATGTCTGAGTATACCCTGCCACACCTATAGTGGCCAAAAACGATTTAGAAAAGGGGGTGGTGATGAACAGAGTGTCTGAGTTAAACAGACCACTCTTACCCAGTCCAAAGATCAGGGCTTGATCCATCACCGTTATTTATCTCACTGCCCCATCCCAGCTCAGAACCTGGCTATATGCAAATCAGTCTGTCCCTGGCCCAGTGCATCATGGGAACAGGGCAGACTAAACTACCAAGCCAATTCTTCACCAGAAAGGAGACAAGCTACCGGGGACCGGTTTCTGGCATTTCAGCCTTCTTCGGCCCGGCTTGCTTGAATCCTGATGGAGCAGTGAGAAAGGGACTCATGTCTGAGTATACCCTGCCACACCTATAGTGGCCAAAAACGATTGAGAAAAGGGGGTGGTGATGAACAGAGTGTCTGAGTTAAACAAACCACTCTTACCCAGTCCAAAGATCAGGGCTTGATCCATCACCGTTATTTATCTCACTGCCCCATCCCAGCTCAGAACCTGGCTATATGCAAATCAGTCTGTCCCTGGCCCAGTGCATCATGGGAACAGGGCAGACTAAACTACCAAGCCAATTCTTCACCAGAAAGGAGACAAGCTACCGGGGACCGGTTTCTGGCATTTCAGCCTTCTTCGGCCCGGCTTGCTTGAATCCTGATGGAGCAGTGAGAAAGGGACTCATGTCTGAGTATACCCTGCCACACCTATAGTGGCCAAAAACGATTTAGAAAAGGGGGTGGTGATGAACAGAGTGTCTGAGTTAAACAGACCACTCTTACCCAGTCCAAAGATCAGGGCTTGATCCATCACCGTTATTTATCTCACTGCCCCATCCCAGCTCAGAACCTGGCTATATGCAAATCAGTCTGTCCCTGGCCCAGTGCATCATGGGAACAGGGCAGACTAAACTACCAAGCCAATTCTTCACCAGAAAGGAGACAAGCTACCGGGGACCGGTTTCTGGCATTTCAGCCTTCTTCGGCCCGGCTTGCTTGAATCCTGATGGAGCAGTGAGAAAGGGACTCATGTCTGAGTATACCCTGCCACACCTATAGTGGCCAAAAACGATTTAGAAAAGGGGGTGGTGATGAACAGAGTGTCTGAGTTAAACAGACCACTCTTACCCAGTCCAAAGATCAGGGCTTGATCCATCACCGTTATTTATCTCACTGCCCCATCCCAGCTCAGAACCTGGCTATATGCAAATCAGTCTGTCCCTGGCCCAGTGCATCATGGGAACAGAAACCGGTCCCCGGGAGCTTGTTTCCTTCCCAGTGTAAGAATTGGCTTTTGTAGTTTGGTTTGCCCTGTTCCCATCATGCACTGGGACAGGAACAGACTAATTTGCATACAGCCAGGTTCTGAAACTGGGATGGTGCAGTGAGCTAAAAAACGGTGTTGGATCTAGCCCTGATCTCTTGACTGGGTGAGAGCTTTCTGCTTATTTCAGAGACTCTGTCCCTCACCACCCCTTGTTGTAAATATTTCTGGTTGCCATTCCAGCGGATAGTCTGTAATGTAGGGACATGTGGTGTCTGTTAAGGGTAAGATTATTGATTTAGACAAATTTATGGTTAGCCCTGATTGTTGTCCGAATTTAATATATTCTCTAAGTAAGGGGTTTAGGTATTGTTCTGGGCCTCCTACTGAGGTTCCGTGACGATTTGAACCCGTGTTTTCATTGTTGTCGGAAATACATAATATTGGTATCAGCGAACCGCAAATGATCCATTTAGCATATCCTGGTGTTTTCGCTACGATACGAGCAAGAGTACTCCTGTTATGAACACATTTCTGATCTACCCACGGCATCCATCTTAGATCATGGCAGCCATTTTGTGTTTCTTGCCCTCACATACGCAATAACCTCTGATCACTTCATTTCGATTAAGGACACGTAGCCTTAGCCGGAGATTCACCTCTTTCATGACACGTGCACCTTAAACCAGATCACGCTGTAGCTACATGACTTGACAAAGGCTGCCTCCTCTGCCTGAGGCCAGCCCAACTGAACTGGTTCTCGTGTCCATTGTCCCGATCATGATTAGGCGGCCGAAGCCGGTAGCCTTGCCCATTTACAACCCACAAACATCTCTTATCCCGCTTTTCTATCTTCCACACCTGGCTCCGTTCCTTTCTTTCCAAATCTTTATTAGGGGGAGGTAACGAAATTTACGATGAGGCGGTCCGGCTCTTGAATATAATATTGACAAGGGATTGTGATGAACTAGTGGGAACCCCTCTTCGTAGATGTTTTGTATCAAATTTTATCAACGGTTCCTGTGTACGCCAAATATTTATTGTTTATAACACAAAGGTTTTGGGAATGTACCAACATGTGAAGAATTTGCCTGAAGGCCAAAATTTAGTATATAAGGAGCAACCCTCTTTGTACAATTTGAACAGGCTCCTAGATACTGCCCATGCGTAGTTTCTGTGACTTCTGTGTCCCTGCAGTAATAAACCTTTGGTCTTTGACGCCACCATTGAGAAGCCCGTGTTTCTGTTCATTTGCGCACCAAGGCAGGTGGAACTCCGGGGTCTTTGGGTGTTGTTCCCTGACACCTCTGGACGGAACCAAAAAGTCCAGAACTCCAATTGGCGCCCAACGTAGTGGCGACGTCATTCGGTACCGGTCCAAAAGCCTGAAGAGTTCGAGAAGCTTCGTGTGAAGATTCCTAAGGGAGGCGCCCCACTTCATCGATCCCGGCATATCGCAAAAGTGGCCCGAAGTTCTCTTCCACGAGGGTTCCCGTTCAGGACGGCTGCAGTGGGCCGTTGCCTTGACCGTCGCCCTGTCTTGGACCCGAGGTGCAGCCCTTAGTACAGCGAAACGTGACGGGTTTCTCCTTGGTGACGTCTTCAGTGCCTCAGTTAAGTATTTAGTGGTTGCTAGCTAGTGGGTTACTTTGAGAGGGGTGTTAAAATCCTTTTTGGTTCCTGGTTTGGTTTAGTTTCGTAAGATTATCATTGGTTGTTCTGGTTACGATAATCTATTTGGTTCAGTTTGGGTATCGATACATCAGTTCGTTTTGGTAGGCCTAAGTTCTTGGTTCAGGTGCACATATCTGTTTTGTGTTTTGTTTGTTTTGTGTTCCGGACTGAAAAATGGTAAGTCGGAGAAACTGTGTGTTGTCTTGTTTCGGTTGCAACAGTGATTCACGATTGGAGGACTCATGTCTAGTTCCTCCGATTGGGACTCCCCTATATGACTTGTATTGTAAACATGGTGTGGGTCCTATATCTTATAATGAGGTGTGGGTCCGCTACACTAAGAAAGATGGTGTCCTTAGTTGGCCACTGCATGGTAGTTTTGAACCCGAAATTCTTGACAATTTAGAAGCGAAATTGTTTAGGAAGAAAGCCCGGCCGGCAATGTTTGATTCTTTCCGTTACTGGCGAAAAGAATCCAAACAGAGAGAAATGAAAAAGTTAAAGAAAGAACAGAAAGAGAAAGAAGAGTTGACTCTAGAGCAAGCAACTAAACAGTTGCAAGATAACGAGTGTGAGAAGGCCATAGAGGTGGCCATTAGAGAGCATAATTTAGCGATCGACAAGTGCTATCCTGCCTTGCCATCGAAAACAGCTAGGATACTAGAGGACCCCGAAAACGATCCTCTGTTGTCTTATCTGTTACGGTCACCTCCACCGTATGCACAAGGTGCTACGGCTCCACCTGTACCAAATGTTCAATTGCCGGTTGCTGGACAACCTGGTATTCCTGCTCCTGCCCCTCAGAATCAAGCTCCTGTACCTCCTGTGGTTAATGTGAATGTTCCTACGGCTCCTCCTCTTCCTGGGTTGCCGACTTCTATACCTGTATCTGTCTCGCTTACACCTACTGCTCCACGAAGTATTTTTCTCGATACTCCTACTGTTCCGCTATCTGTTCCTACCTCTACTGTGTTCTCTACGTCTGCGAGTGTGTTGACTCCACTTTCTGTTCGTCGAAGAATCACTGATTCTGTGTCTAATATGCTGTCTCCTTTCTATAAAACCTTAATTAAGACTCCTACTTCCGACTCTGTTCAGAGACGTAGTCAGCATCCAAGCACTGAGGAACGGGGAATTTTAGATTCCACGGCTCTCAGATGGATTTCGAAAAGTAGGAGATATAGTACGAGAGATGTGTTAGATACATTTATGCAGTGGAAGGAACCAACGCAACGGTATGTCTTTGATGAGATGTGTTCGTTGTTACGTGAGGAGATAGAAGAAGATGATGTTGAATCGAATTTAGAAGACTTAATTAAGGTTCAGAAAGAGTTTGCTGCTGGTATGATAGTAGGTGAAAATATAGAAGAAGCGATGGAACTGATCTTAAGTTTTAGAAATGATCCATCTCTTCGTTCACCGAGAGATTTAGACAAAGGTAAGACGAAGCTGAGTCGCCAATATCCAATGAGGGAGGTTCCTCCAATTTGGCGCGAAGCAGTGCAAGCTGATAATGTTCGTGGTATTGTAGCTGCTCCAGCCCAATTCCAAAGGGTGTGGATACACATTCCGTGGAAGCGAGCCGAAGTGCTAGCAGTGAAACAGGCCTTACCAGATCCGCGTAAGAATCCTGCTGGATATTACAAGGAATTAACGCAGACAGTGGAGGCTTGTATAATGAACTTAGCAGACATTGATATGTTATTTGGAAATGTAGTTCCTCAACCAGTGTGGGCTAAAATTCGTAGAGAGGATCATCAAGTTGCCTTAGGTGGTGATTGGGCAGCTATCACTGCAGCGGATGGTCAGCAAACGGGTGGTGCAAAACCTGAACCCCTAATTGCTAATCTTCCGGGTAGAATAATAGACTTAATGAAGACTCTGATGCCCGCATTACGTGTTAATTGGGACAAGTTATCTGCATGCAGGCAGAAGAAAGACGAAAGTGTCTCCGACTTTTTCACGAGGTTCGAAGAGACTTTTGTAGATCATAGTGGTCAAGATATGAGCACGGAAGGAGGACAGAGACTGTTTGTCGATAAATTTGTGCATAATTTGTCATCTGAGTTATGCAATAAATTAAAGGATTCAGAGAGTGCGTGGGCTGTTTCTACAACTGCGCAAATACTTGCAACTGCACAATATTACGAAAATAGGGATAAATACGAAAAAGAGAAATCAGACAAGAAAACGAAAGATTTAAAGACTAAAGTTCTTTTACAACAGGCGTATCCGCCTCGCACGAATCAGACTAACACGCAACAGAATTCATATCAAAGGACAGATTATAGTTCAACGAGGCCTCAATATCAGTGGAACCAGTGTGCGTACTGTAAGAAAGAGGGTCACTACAAGAATGAATGCCCGATCTTAGCGCAAAATAATGCAGCAGCAGCTCAGAGAGGTCGTGGTGGTTTTGTGCAGAATTCTAGAGGTCGAGGGCGAGGTGCTATGCCTCCACAGACGAATGATCGTCCTTCCAATCACTTTGATCAGCGAAATGGACAGTCTACTCAGCAAAATAGATCTCAACAATATCTTGTTGAAGACTAGTGTGAAGTGGATGAGGGATTTCAGCAAAATGGGTACTAGGACAGCCATGGACAGAGAGAGGGAGTAGTATCAGTTCCAGTGGATCAGAGTGGGCCTTATGTCGCAGTAGCAACATCAGGTGTAGTCGAACCGTTTCTGTTGGATACTGGTGCCGCAAAAAGTTCTATCATTCATGCGAAACTCCCTGGCGCACCTTTGTCCGGCTCGACAAATGTTTCTGTAGGTTTTTCAGGCGCCCCTGTTTACAACCCCATATCTGGTCCTTTGTCTATTTCTGTTGGACCGTGTCAATTGACAGCACCCCTGATTTTGACGACGGGTTGTAATGAAAATCTGCTTGGTTTAGACTTGTTAAAACGACTATATGCGACATTGTACTGTTCTCCGGAAGGGGTACAGCTTACATTGGGTAAAAGAATCACCTCTCCGATGTACTTGTCAATGGATGCACTCCCGCCAGAGCTGCGTTCACTCCCTGATTCTCTTTGGGCGACTGGTCCTAATGATGTAGGCCTTTTAGAAATACCACCATATGTAGTAACTTTGAAAGCAAATGTGAAGTTTCCAAGAATTCCTCAATACAAAATATCCAGTGAAGGTGAGCGTGCACTTTTACTGATTGTGCAAGATTTGATTCAGAAAGGTGTAGTTGAAGAAACTAGAGGAAATGTTTGTAATAGTCCTGTATTACCGATTTTGAAACGAACTGATCCTACAAAGCCTCCAGTGTATAGGTTTGTCATCGACCTCAGAGAAGTCAATAAGATTGTGGTCCCGCAATTTCCTGTGGTTCCAGACATTACTGCCTTGTTAACATTGATTCCTGCTACAGCTACTTGGTTTTCAGTTATCGACTTGAAGAATGCCTTTTTCAGCATTCCGATAGCCGAAAAAAGCAGAGATATTTTCGGCTTCTGTCTAGGAGGTCGCAGTTTCAGATTTAAACGCGCTCCACAGGGCTACTGTGAGAGCCCATCTATTTACAGTCAAGCATTAAAGAGTCAGTTAGATTCCTTTGTCCTTCCTCCAGGTTCTGCTCTAGTACAGTATGTAGATGATCTTCTAGTGGCTGCCGATGACAAGGAAACTTGCAAAGCAGCTACGGTTTCGTTATTGCATCACTTGTCTAATTTGAATCACAAGGTATCACCTTCAAAAATGCAATACTGCTGCCAAGAAGTGACCTACCTAGGTCATCTCTTGTCAAAGGAGGGAAGGAAGTTGACCCCAGAGAGAATAAAAGCAATTACGCAGATGAGTGTTCCACGCACACAGAGAGAAGTACGTGCCTTTCTAGGTATTACCTCTTACTGTAGGCAGTGGATCCCAAATTTTTCTCTTCTAGCGAAACCATTGGTAGCTTTGACTGGGAAAAATGTTCCGAGTCCGGTGCCATGGTCTGATGAATGTCAGGAGAGTTTTTCTGAGTTACGAAAAGCACTGTGTTCAGCTCCTGTATTGGGTACACCTGATTACAGCAAGCCATTCACGCTCTACGTTCACGAGAGAGAAGGTTGCGCGTTGAGTGTTCTGACACAGACATTTGGTGATAAACAACGCCCCTGTGCGTATTTTTCATCAACATTAGATCCGGTAGCTAGAGCGTTACCTAGTTGTTTGAGAGCTACAGCGGCAGCTGCGGCTTCCATTCGACAATCTGCTGGTTTGGTGATGAACAACATGCTAGTGGTCATGGTTCCTCATGCGGTGGATACACTTATGAACCGAACAAAGACACAACACCTTACCAGTGCGAGACTATCTGGTTACGAGCTGACATTACTAGCGAGTCATATTCAGATCAAAAGATGCAATGTATTGAATCCAGCAACGTTGTTGCCGGCTAATCAAGAGTCGAGTGATTCCGAGCCACATGATTGTTGCTTTAGAACGGAGGAAGAGACAAAAGGACGAATTGACTTAAAGGACACTCCATTATCAGATCCAGATGGCACATTGTATGTGGATGGGTCATGTTTTAAATTGGAGAATGGTGATGTGACTGCTGCTTACGCAGTAACGACTTTGAAGACGATTGTAGAGACTGCAAGAGTGAGTCAGAATTCTGCCCAAGCTGCAGAATTAATAGCTTTAACCAGAGCGTGTGTTTTAGCTAAGGGAAAGAGAGTGAATGTTTTTACAGATAGTCAGTACGCATTTGGCATGGCCCATAGTTTTGGCCGTTTGTGGAGAGAAAGAGGTTTCATTACGTCCCATGGGACTAAGATTCAACATGGTCAGCTAGTTAACGACTTGTTGGAATCTCTAACCTTGCCGACTGAAGTTGCGATTGTGAAGTGCAGTGCTCATAAAGCAATCACGGATGATGTTGGTCGTGGAAATGCTTTTGCTGATGAGACCGCTAAACAGACAGCTAGAGACATGATGAGCAGAATGTATGTTGCTACGTCTGCAAGATGGATTGCTGAATCTGGAATGTGTGAGGATACAATGGAAAGTGTGAAAGAGATTCAGAAAGAAGCAACTGAGGAAGAGAAACGTGTATGGAGAGAGAGTACGGGCAAGTTGGATTCGAATGGGTGTTGGATTGATTTGACAGAACAGCAGCGTTGGATGTTGCCTGATGCGTATGTGCTTGCAGTGGTGACGATGGCGCATGGAGTAGCGCATATAAGTTCTAAAGGAATCTGTAAGATGTTGGCTCCAGTCTGGAAGAATGATGGAATCAGTAAGTGTGCAGAGAGAGTGGTGAAAAATTGTATGGTATGCCTGATGCATAATCCTGGCAAGGGAACTCCAACTCCTGCTGGTCACTTCGCTCCTCCTTCCTGCCCCTTTGAAGTGATTCAGTTAGACTTCATTCACATGGATCGCTGTAATAATTTGAAATATGTCCTGGTGGTAGTCTGTGCTTTTTCCAGGTGGATCGAAGCATACCCACTAAAGGACAATACTGCCCTATCAACTGCCAAAATTCTTCTCAAAGAATATTTCCCTAGATTCGGTATGCCACGGATTGTATGGTCAGATAACGGAAGTGAGTTTATAGGGAAAGTTATGCAGAGTGTGTGTGCAGGCCTAGGTCTGAAACAAAAGTTCCACAGTGCGAACCATCCCCAGTCTGCTGGTTTAGTGGAGGGTTACAATGGCACCCTCAAGCTGAAATTAGCTAAGATACAAGCATCCACAGGTTTAGCCTGGCCAGACGCACTTCCTTTGGCTTTGTTATCAACGAGAGCAACTGTACATTCTAGAGTGGGGCTTAGCCCGTATGAGATAGTGTTTGGCCGCCCGGCAAATATTTGGGGTGTGCCGAGGCCTAAGGAGTTTTGTTCTCTAGAATATCCTATGTTAATAGACTACCTTTACGACTTGACTACTAAATTGAGTCTTATTCACCAACAGGTTTTCGATGCTTTACCAAAGCCTCCGGAGAGTCCAGGGCATCAACTGAAACCCGGAGATCAAGTGGTTATCAGGAACTTCGCGAGGACGAAGAATCTTCAGCCCAGATACATCAGCCCCTTCCAGGTCCTGCTTGCAACGAGGACAGCAGTTCGTGTAGCTGGTCGCAAGCATTGGGTGCACGCATCCCATGTTAAGCGTGTACCTTTGCCACTTCCTTACGACGACTGGGTGAAGAAGGGAATTGGTGCCTCCGAGTCTGAACGCACACCAAAGTTCATCCCTTTCAGCGATGCCGAATTGATTACTGACACTCCGAAATCTGACTCTCCTCCTGAAAAGACTCCTTTGAACTCTGAACATTTGTCTCCTGCATCAGAAGAAACTCTGTCATCTGCGAACTTGAACACTGCAACAGATACCAGTGATACGCTATTTGCCGATCAAACAGTACCTGCGAAGCAAAGATATAATTTACGAAACCGTAAAATGGACAAATAAAGCAGGCAACTGCATATTGTGATATTTTGAAAAATTGAACTTTTGCCTTCAGCCAGGAAGTTTGCTATTGTTTTATTGTTTTTTGAAATTGCCTTGCCGTCTGGGTAGCCGTAAGGTCGTGGCTGTGTGCCTAGTTGAATCTGCGGGGGTCTGACACAAGGTCGATCTTTCTGTTAGTTCTGGGAACTCCCAGGGCTGATAGAGGCATTTTCATCTACGTACACATCATCAGTGGTCGCGAGCGGATTGTAGAAGATGGAGCTTCCTGCGCTGCAACGAGAAAATGTGATTTATGTTCGCAGAAACAGACTTTACAGAATTCTTCACAGCAAATGCTTTTTGATGCAATGTGCCATTACATTTCTAATTGTTTTGATAACGTTGGTGGGTGGAATCGTTTTCGGTATAAGTTTGATTTATGTGCCAGTAACTACAGTACCTCCCCTTAATCCTGTTACCTCTACTGTTTCCTCTATACACTCTTTTCACTCGTTTCCTGAACATGAGCAAGCCCGACGCTCAGAATTCATTAATAACACTTTTGTACAGCTCTTGCACCAACACCAACTGGTAGTTAACACTACAGACTGCTGGGTGTGTGGCTTAATACCCCACACTATGGATAAAGGCATTCCCTATCTGGTTTTGCCTTTCAGCTACAATGGACCATTTCAGGCCCTTCAAACCATCTTTGCTTATGCCCTTGAAACCTATCCTCCACGTCCACCACGTTCTACTAAATATAACTCTGCCAACAAAGCCTTAGTTCAGGGAATTATTGACATGATCAAGGACGTCAATAATACTCCATCATACCCTAGAGACGAATTGCGAGTATATTTAAGTTGGAATTCTTCAGAGTATCGCCTTAGTTTGGGAGAAAACAAGCGTAAAAGCTCAACTCCAGTCTGGGTCGTACCTCACCGAGGTCAGGTCTGTTTGCAAGGTAATGGGAGAAATCCGAGAGCTCAGCTAGGGAGGAGTGAGTGCGTAGAGACTTATGTGTTTCCGGCTAACTCTTCCCCTGCCTTTCTTACTGCTAGGGGTACCTACTTCATCTGTCGAGACAGAGCGTATACATGGTTGCCTGCTGACTTTTCAGGTTCATGTTATATTGCTCGATTGTTGCCTCCAACATACACTGCTTCATCTGACTACCACAGAACCAGAATAGCAAGAGGTGTCTTCAGCAAGGAAGATACCGCTGGTCAGGAAGCTGGAGACTTCTTCAAAGGCTTCCTTCCGTTCTGGGGACCTATGGCCAATAGTAGAAACATACGTCAGCTAACACGGGTAGTTGAATCTACTATTACCGAAACTGCTGGTGCCCTTAGCAATCTGACAGCTGAGCTTCAGGCGGATAGACTCATGACGTTGCAGAACCGTATGGTTCTAGACGTTATACTTGCAGATCGAGGTGGGGTATGCAGAATGATCCAATCGAGCTGCTGTGTCTTTATTCCTAATAATGCTCCAACAGTCTACGAGGCGATCTCTAAGCTACATAAGATTTCCGACTCTATACACGTAGACAAGGGAAACTGGTCCTTCATGGAGTGGTTTTGGACTCTGATCTCAGCATGGGGATGGAAGGTTCTAATGGTCATTGGTGTCATCTTAGTATTCCTCTTCTCATGCTGCCTGATTATCCAGTGTGGTCCAGCCCTGTGTAGTCTTTGTGCTGCAACCTGTTTTAAGAAACCACCTGCGTTTGGAGAAAAGGCACGAGAAAGGATGATGATACAACAGCATGTCACTGACCTGATGAGTATAGAAGTAGATTCTGACATAGACTGAGTAATTGCCTATGTAAGGGCAAAAGGAGGGTCTGAGGTTCCGTGACGATTTCAACCCGTGTTTTCATTGTTGTCGGAAATACATAATATTGGTATCAGCGAACCGCAAATGATCCATTTAGCATATCCTGGTGTTTTCGCTACGATACGAGCAAGAGTACTCCTGTTATGAACACATTTCTGATCTACCCACGGCATCCATCTTAGATCATGGCAGCCATTTTGTGTTTCTTGCCCTCACATACGCAATAACCTCTGATCACTTCATTTCGATTAAGGACACGTAGCCTTAGCCGGAGATTCACCTCTTTCATGACACGTGCACCTTAAACCAGATCACGCTGTAGCTACATGACTTGACAAAGGCTGCCTCCTCTGCCCGAGGCCAGCCCAACTGAACTGGTTCTCGTGTCCATTGTCCCGATCATGATTAGGCGGCCGAAGCCGGTAGCCTTGCCCATTTACAACCCACAAACATCTCTTATCCCGCTTTTCTATCTTCCACACCTGGCTCCGTTCCTTTCTTTCCAAATCTTTATTAGGGGGAGGTAACGAAATTTACGATGAGGCGGTCCGGCTCTTGAATACAATATTGACAAGGGATTGTGATGAACTAGTGGGAACCCCTCTTCGTAGATGTTTTGTATCAAATTTTATCAACGGTTCCTGTGTACGCCAAATATTTATTGTTTATAACACAAAGGTTTTGGGAATGTACCAACATGTGAAGAATTCGCCTGAAGGCCAAAATTTAGTATATAAGGAGCAACCCTCTTTGTACAATTTGAACAGGCTCCTAGATACTGCCCATGCGTAGTTTCTGTGACTTCTGTGTCCCTGCAGTAATAAACCTTTGGTCTTTGACGCCACCATCGAGAAGCCCGTGTTTCTGTTCATTTGCGCACCAAGGCAGGTGGAACTCCGGGGTCTTTGGGTGTTGTTCCCTGACACCTGTGGACGGAACCAAAAAGTCCAGAACTCCACTACATACAGCATCATATCATCTGCATATAATGATATATGCAGCGGCCGTTGCGGAAATTGTAGTGCTGAGTAGTGGTGTCCCTGTCTAATCTTACACGCTAAGGGGTCCAGTGTTATCGCAAATAATAATGGGGATAGAGGACAACCTTGTCTCGCCCCCCTAGCAATTGGGGTGGTCGCCGATATATATTTGTTAACCCTTATACGCGCTGTTGGGGCTGCATAGAGCAATTTTATTCATTGTGTAAAACCAGGTGGGAATCCAATTCGCTGCAGCACGGTATGCATGTCCATTCAAGAGAATCAAATGCTTTAGCAGCATCTAGAAGGATTGCTGCAGCTTTTGTGCTCTGGGCTAGGTAGTGTGATAGTGCAAAGAGTGTTCTGGTGTTAAGCGCTGTTGATCTTGATGGCGTAAACCCTGATTGGTCCGGTCGTATCAGATTGGTCATCAGAGGTTTCAGCCGAACAGCAAGCAGCTTTTCCAATATTTTAGTGTCTACATTAATCAAAGACTAAGGGTGGGCGTAAAATCCGTTTCGCGGGCGAATTTGCGGATTTTCCGCGATTTTGCGATCTGCGAATCTCGCGAAATCGCGGTAAAATCCGCGAATCAGCGGGGACGAATTTTCAGCCAAGCAAGCGTTACAGCAGCAGGTGCAAAAGTTGAACCTAATTTCTTTGTAACCTGTCCAAATAAGCAAAAACCTGCCTTATCTTTTTCGGGTTTTTCAATCCTGTTACATTCCAAGTTAAGAGATTTAATTGTGTAGATTGCAATTTCTCATTTGACATTACCATCTCTCTTATTACCAATCAGTGTCCTGCATAACTTATAACATATAGCCTTGTCATTTTGAAGAAATATTTGCTACATGTAATAGGGTTCAGTATTTTCTGGATTTCAGTGATGTCTTCTAAATGCATTGGTCTGTTAAACGGCTCATAACTCCCCTTCCCCCTCCCCCCCACTTCAGCATCTTAATTATGCCAAAGACAAACCTTATGTCAACAAACAACATAACCCAAATGGTAAGTGGGGAACACCCGCCTAGGGGGTCCACCAGATGCACACAACTCCATCCAACTTAATGGATGTGGTCAGGTATACTTTACTATTGCAGATTCCACTTTGACCATTATATACATTTTGCATATTAACCAGTAGGCATGTAGTCCTGTCACGGGGGACAATTTCCGATAGTCTTTTGGACCCCCAATTTCCACATGCAGCCCACGGTGAGGACCTTAGTTTAAACATTTTTACAAACAAAAGAACAAAAAGGCATCTACAGCGGGATTTACTCGTTAGTGAATGTGTCATGCTCACAGTGGTATATCTCATGTATAGTTCTTCTGAGTCCACAGTTGAAGTACTTTGTGGTGCATGACTCCCTTAACCATCATAATATTCTAAACAAAGGAGGCATACGGTAATCATCACATATTACATCGGCCTATTTCAAAGGAAAGACAATACCTTGAGGTTGCAGCAAAATACCTCTTAAATAAACTGTCTGTTCCATTCAGGGTTAGAGGTACGACAGGCATCTGCTGGCAACTGTAATCATGAGGATGCTCTATCTAGTTTTAACTCATTCAACCCTCAAAGGTGTCCTCCTTCTCTTGCCATTAACCGCACAGTATGTTCATGTTCAAGTCTCCTACTCCCCCATTGTACACGTGTCATTACTGTCTTTCACCATAATACAATCTTATCCTTTACCATCTTCCACCATGTTCTATCAGCGACAGTTAACTCATCTGTAACTTATTAGTCCGAGTCTTGATTACGCTCTGTTCTCTGCTGCTCCTTTCGCCTCGAGTGAGCTTCTTTAGATAATCTTGTGCTGCTGCCGGTGTCTGTAGGACTGTAGTTTGGCCCTCGTATGTACCCTTAGCCGAGCCGGGTATAGCATTGCGTAGTCAATCCCAAATTCACGAAGTTTCTTCTTCGCTGGAAGAAATTCTTTTCGTGCAAGCTGAACCGACATTGTAAAATCCGGATAAAACTCCAACTTGTTCCCCTGATAATTGATCTTTTTCTTTTCTCAAGCCATTTTTAGAATCCCATCCGATCTCTGTAATTGTGTCCCCCCCCACTCCCGAAATCCATAACAAACCTCACCTACAGTCTCTCCCACAGCCTCCAACAGCCTGTCCACCTGCCACCATAATCCTACCACTAATCCCCCACCAAATCCAGAGGGAGAGAAAAAAAAGGGGGGAGGATAAAAGGCGAGTAGCGGGTTGTCAGGTGGTACAGTAAGTGGCATAATAATAGAGGCTCAATAGATACAAGACACTCAGACTTGTGGTCTCAAGGAAAAAGGAAATAAAAGGAACAACAGAATGAGGTCGGGGAGGCAGAGGGATAACATGGACAATGCTGCACCTCCAAACCCCCCGAAAAGGGCTAGGCAATCAAGAAAGTAGCTTAAAAAAGACCTGATGAATACGAGTGATGAAGGCTAGGGGAGCAGAGGGGGTAGGGGAAAGAAAGAAGGAGAGGAAGAACTCCCTCAGTTCTCCCCTTTGCTCACCTTGCTTTCCAACCCTGGAGGTCCAGGAGGCTCAGAAGTACAAGAGCACCCATGCAACCAAACCACCAATAAATTCAGTGTTCAACCAAAAATTTAGACAAAATTCGCATTCATTAAAGACCCCAGCACGCTTCTCAATCTAAACAATGTTAACAAAACCAACCTTCCGACGCAATTCAACCCAACCAAAACACACAGATTAACCCCCATGGAGCAGGGGTCAGAACGAGTGGAGGCAGAGGTAAGGGATCATGCCAACCCCCAAAAGTGGGCCTCATCGTGGTCCGTCGAAGTAAGCTCAGGAACCCAGGCGAGCCAACCGGAACCGGAGGACGGAACAAGACATGAGAGGAGCGTCCCTGAAGCAACTGCAACTGCAACTGCAACTGCAAAGGGCGATGTGCACGACAATTTAAATAACACAAACAAGGAGGACCCATTGGTGGACTCAATGGTGAACCCGACTGCAATCATGTAATAATAGCAACCATGGGGAGGTCCCACACATCCCCCACAAGCCCTGCAAGACAAAGAGAAACAAATAAAGGGAGCGATGGAACTAATCGCGAATCCCAAGCACCCCAGTTGAGAACCCAGGGACCACCAGGAACCACCGAGGCTCTCGGAGGTTCAGAAGTGGCGTCAGACTGCGCAACAAAATGGGGGTCCATGGACGAACCTCTCTGGGATGACGCGAACAAACTTTCAACGAATAAAGCCCAAGAGGTACAAAATGAATCAACACCTTGCAAATACACAAAGAAAATGGCAGCTGAGACACAAGTAACCCTTGCCCTCGGTAACAAGCATGATCCGAGCGCAGTGGCGGACCTCATTAAGGCCGGGCAAGCTTCCGACAAAACAAAACAGGTGCATAGGGAAAACGGCCAAAGCTCACCCCATATTACTGATCACGAACACTTGAAACACGATAAAATTGAGCCGAAAAAGGACGGTGACGAGCAAGTACCACCACCACCTGGCACAAATACTGGGTCTCAACCAGCCACGCCCAAAACACCACCCAGCACAGGACCTACAATACCCAGGCCAAACGTCCCGGATAGCTCGTATCTCACTCTGGAAGAATGGGAAGTTCTGGCTGCATCTTTCCCAGCGGAATTGGAGCAAGGAAAGTAAAGTGGCAGTATCTGCGACAGCCTGGGAACAGAAAGAACTAAGAACAATGGAGACATCTGGGTATCCCTCCTGCAGACTATGCAACTATCAGTAAATGCTATCCAGTACCAATCCGACTAGATGGACTTGCAACTCTCTGTCCTCAACTCCCTGGCAACATTCGTCTCTAATATAGACGGTAAGCTAGCAGACCTGAACGGACTGATAAAAAGGGCGCAAGCAGAGACTCAGCTGATAGCATCAAACTGTTCTTGTATCACTGTAGTGGATAAACTAGTAACGTTACCAACAGCTCTCGACAACCTCCTATCCGACATAAGGATGGCAGTCAAAAACAACCATCCTTATAATCAACCGGAGAGAATGCATGTAATTACATCATCTGAGCAAGATGTTCCACAGTCCACAAAGCATGAGTCTCCAAAGACACCTACTAATTCACTCACGCTAAGGGAAAAAACAAACAAAAGAAGAATACACCAACCATTAGCACACAACAACCCGAACGAGGGCAAAATGCCACTGTGTCCACAGTGCACCCAGGCAAAACCAATCGAAAAGACGGAGCATTGCCCCCCCCCCCCCCCTCCTCAAGGAAAAGCGGGAAGAAAACGGAAAATGAAGGGAAGAAACCAAAGGAAATTGTCAGGGATCATAGCATGGTGCAAGGGCTGCAATAGTGATCAACCAGCAGCTAACTTCCCACAAGCAAGGATAGAGGAGAAGAATGAAGTACAAATCCTCAAGAGTACTACCTGTGAAAACGCCGGCCAAGCGAATAAACCCGGAATAGGCCTGGCTCCACAAAGTTGTTCTATCAACAGCACCTCGTCCAAAAGTCTGAAAGTCACGCTGAGCACGCCACAAGCGGAAGAAAACACTGGCACAGACGGTACACAGACAAAATATCGATTTTTTTATATCGACATACAAAAATATCGAAGTTTAAATATCGATGGGACAAAATATCGAAGGTAAGTAATATCGACAGTCTTAATATCGATATTAGTATGATATCAGTAATATCGAAGTTTTAAATATCGATGTCAATAATATCGAAATAAATAACTTCGATGTTACTAATATCAATTTTTAAATAAATGTAGTGTATATTATATTGTATTTATTATGTTTTATTATTTATTTTTAATGTAATTTAATTAAATATTGTCTTTTACTACTGTAGCGGGTTGTGGGTTTATAGGGGAATAGGGTGGGAAGTAATGTAATTATGTTAAATTAATTATTAATTAGTAGGAATTAATAATTAATTAATTGAGAAATAATTTTTAATTAATTTTAATTAATTGATTAATTGATAAATATGTTCTGTAGCGGGTTATGGGTTTATAGGGGAATAGGGTGGGAAGTAATGTAATAATAAATAATTAATTAATATATGTTTGTACATATTTTAATTAATAATTAATTGGTAATTAATTTATATTAATTAGTTAATTAATTAATATAATTTTGTACATATTTAAAATTATTAATTAGTTAGTAATTAATTAATATTAATTAGTTAATTACATAAATTATAGTAATTTTTTTAATATATAATTTTTTGTTATTCTTAATTAATTAATTGGGAAAATAATATTAATTATTAAATTAAATTAATTACAGCTAATGTGCTAATATATTTACTTTATTGTTATTGTTAATTAATAATTAATTGGTAATTAAATAATAATAATTAGTTTTAGATAAAGGAGTGTTTTTAGGGTTCAGTGTCAGTTTTCAGTTTTTGGGTAAAGGGGTATTTTTAGGGTTCAGGGTCAGTTTTCAGTTCATGGGTAAAGGGGTATTTTTAGGGTTCAGGGTCAGTTTTCAGTTCATGGGTAAAGGGGTATTTTTAGGGTTCAGGGTCAGTTTTCAGTTCATGGGTAAAGGGGTATTTTTAGGGTTCAGGGTCAGTTTTCAGTTTTTGGGTAAAGGGGTATTTTTAGGGTTCAGGGTCAGTTTTGGGTTTTTGGGGTACAGGCGTTCAGGGTAAAAACTAAAAAATATTACATGAAATCAATTAAATAACATTAAAAAAACATAAAATTACATTACATTATTAAGTGTTTTATTTATTTTAAATGTATATGTATTACTTTTAATTTTGTTTTAATATTTTTAATTAATATTTGTTAAATTATATGTATTTTAAAATTATTTTTACATTATTATTAATACATTTAAAAAAACGATATTTTTAATTCCGATATTTTTGTACTACGATATTTTTTTTCGATATTTTTGTACTTACCTTTATGAAGATAGGATTCCGATATTTTTGATGTCGATATTTTTGTTCCGATATTTTTGTAGTTCGATATTCTGTCTGTCGATATTATGTCAGACATTCCGCACAGACAAGAATGAAATGAGGCATAATTTACAATCAACCTCAGATTCACCAACAGAGAAAAACAAGAAAGAACACGACAGAGTAAGGCAAACCACATTAAAAATCCCCCGGAGAATTTGGAAGATAGACAAATCCCAGTAAGCCCCGAGACGACTGTAACGACGAGGTTAAATCCCCCAGGACAAGATCCGCAGGAAATTAATACTAAAAACGACCAACTTAAAACAGCAGCACCCATGGTATTCCCCAACCAAGAGGAAACCCAATTCACCGCCCGGAACAACTCTCATCCAAACGAGAGAAGACCAGTCGGAACATCAATGACAGTAATATTCCACCCTGAGTATCACTCAAGAGGCCCAATGGACATTTTAAACAGGGGAAACATCCTGCGGCTACTGAAAACAATAGAAAGCCTCAAAACAATCACATCAGCAGACTTGGAATCTGTAGAATTTATTGAATCTCTGAGGCACCCAGGCGTTGAGTCAACAAAAAAAACTTGGACCACAGGAGAATTCAGATAAAACATTTTAGTTAATTGACTTTTCGATTGGTAATCTGTTAAAAACATGTATATGTCAAGACATGCATGAGTAATTTGAAAGTGCAGAATGTCCATAGTTCATTTTGCCCAGAGCCTCTGGCGTCTATACGCTGGTTGCAGTACCGCTGGTCCTTTGCTTGGATGCTACTAGAAGCATCCATTTAGTTGTGGATCCCTTGGGTTGAAGCATGTGAGTACTGCTTGTCTCCGGGTACGTACGCCTCGTTCATTAGAATGTGTTTTTAGAAGGCCTACGATTTATTTCCTCTTTTAGCTTGATGCAGGAGCATATTATGTTTTCAATGTCCTCATTTCCAACTCCACATAATCGGCATGAGTTCCCGTAGTTCTTTCACACCCATGGTGTAAATTGAGGTGTCGCTGGCAGGATTCCTAACCTATGTTTTATAAAGGCGTCTTTAGGCTTCCTAGAGTACCCCAGTTCAAAGTATGCCTGTGACCCAAACGATTTGTAGCTGCACAGAGTCATCCATGCATGGCTCCTGTGTGCAAAGGCGGCTTTATCTTCTGTGAGAGAAAGTTTCTTAACAACCTTATTTACAATGTGTTTAAAGTGCAAGTGCTTTGTTGGGATTTTCCATAAGTCAGCCAGTCCAGTAATGGCCAGTTATTCCTCCAAGTATGCTTTAGCCGGCAAGGTGGATGTGCTGCACAGTTCCTGCCAGAGCTGGTGGTTCAATGTATTCCTGGCGGAGTTCTTAATTTTGTGCCAGCACTTTATGGACGAGCCCCACTTTACAAGGAGTTGCTTCGTTAGACCAGGCTCCAGCCGAACCTGTGCTGGTGAGGTGTGTGGTTGAAGGTTTAGCATTACTCTGTATGCTTTTGCCAAGGTGGTATCCAGCAATGAAGCGTCCCTGCCTCTCAGTGTCTCACTGCCATATGTAACTGATAATGCAATTTTTGCTTGAACAACATGGAGAAGAGGGGCAAATGTTGGTCCTGTCAATTTTGTTTTGAGTTGCCTTAGCGTTATCGCAATCGCCATTCCTTTCCTCTTGATGGTCTTAAGCTGGTTCGTGAAATGGCCCCCCTTGTCGTTCATGACACCTAGGTACTTATACACATCATAGTTCGCAATTGCATTTTTTCCAAGCAACCAAAAGTGGGACTTTTTTTACATTCATTGTCAGAGTTTTAGTTTTGACAATTTTAACTTCTAAATAGTTCTCATCAGCGTACCCATGCAGTGTGTTGAGTAGCCATGGTAGACCTACTTGGGTGTGGCTAGTTAGAACAACATCGTCCGCATAAGACATGCTGGAAATGTTTTTTCCTCCTTTTCAAGGGGCGTGTGTTTTGTGCGTGTGCATTGCAAGCTGTTAGGGCTGTTGTCAGATCTGCTGTATAAAGGTTAAAAAGAAAGGGTGCAAGAACGCACCCCTGCTTATGGCCTTTTGTTGTTTGTATACGCCTCGACAGATGAGAGCCATTGCCAAGCTTGACCTGTATCCACGTGTTGGAATGTAATTCTATTAGGAGATTCAGGAGGGACGGAGGAAGCTCCCAGAGAGCCAGTTTCTTCCAGAGGTTAGCTCGGTTGACATTTTCGAACGCCGCCTTAAAATCCACGAAGCAAAAGTGGAGAGTCTGTTTGGTTAAAATTGCTTTATCGATAAGTAACAGCATTGCTAAAAGGTTGGTTGTTGTTCCAGTCACTCTACGGAACCCTGTTTGGCTAGGGGGAATTATGTTTTGATCTGTTGCCCATTCCTGTAGCTCAGTAAGTAGGTTCCCCGCAAAGTATTTTGCCTCTACATCCAACAGTGCAATTAAACTGTAGTTTTTTGGTAGGGTTTTGTCCCCCGCTTTATAAATTGGTGATATGATGGAGCCCTTTCATGATGCGGGCAAACACCAAGTCTGCCTAGCTGAGCTGAAGATAGGAGCTAGGGTTTCTGACCAGTATTCTGGATTTTGTTTAAAAAGAGCTGGCGGAATCCCATTTGACCCGGGTGCACCATCCTTCCTTCCTTTAAGTATTTGTTCCCTGATCATGACGGCATCGATTTCAGTTACCTCGGCCTCGTCAGTCATCACAGTTTGAAATTGAATTCAGGCTGGTCATCCTTACTGAAGTGTTTAATCCAAACACCTGTTGGTCGAAATGACGTTCTAAAAAGGATGTCCAATTATTTTCTGTTATATGTGTTGTTAGACCACCATATGCCGGTTGTAGGAATTTAGTTATTGTTGCCCAAATACGTGCACTGTTATTTCCTTTGGAATCATAATGGAGTTTAGCCCAGAGTTCGTTTTCTTGTGATTTTCTTATATCCCATTTAAATTTCTTAAGTTCGACCTTTTCCTTGCGGAGCTGTCGGTGTAAGTCCTTGTCTACTGGCTGTAACCTCAATGTCCTTAGCGATTTGTTTATAGCTTTTTTAAGGCTTTTCAAGGTCGCCCTATGCGCTCTCTTGGCCTTCCCTGCGACTGTTGGAACATTGGGCAGGAAATGTCGAACTGCAGATGAGTAGGAATTTGAAAACAAGGTCGTGAGGGTTTCCTATATGTATGTATGGTTTCCCATGGGGTGTTTGAGCTCATTTAGTTATTGTTTTGTGGCCAGGAGCACCTCCATTGAATTTTCTATAGATGACTTGATTCTTTTAAGGTTTATTGTGTGGCATGCATCCATTCTGACTGGGTTTGAGATTGATTTGTCTGGTAGTGCAAGAATTGAGATTTCCTGAGGCTGATGGTCACTGTCCCCTTTGTCTCCTAGGCAATAGCTTATTATTTGTTGGAATACTGAGAGGGACACTAGGGTGTAGTCAATTGTGGAGGTTACGTGGCCTGAGTGAACTGAGGCGGCCAGTGGGGAGTCATCCACAAATCTGCCATTTAGCACCCTTAGGCCATTGTTCCCCAGGTCTACCAGCAGCTCTGACGAACCCTTAGTTGTTCTTCCTTGAGCGCTATGCATTTGAGTTGGAATGTTCCAATAAAAAGACTGGACTTGAAGGCCTTCATTTGGGGTGGTACCTAAAATGTGTTGATTGAAGTCGCCTGACCTAATAAAGTTTGGAGTAGTGTATGTACTCATCAGTTGATAAATGTGTTCAATTAATGATTTTGAGTCTTGTTTTTTCTTTTTTTGTATTTAGGTATATATTAATTAGCCTTACTTCCTCCTTTTTTTCACTAAGATTTAGTTGAACCTTAGTGGTGTTTACAGCTGGGAGTAGAGGCTGTAAATCCTGCACACTATGGATTTTTGTTATTTTGATATAAGTAGCCAGGCCGCCAGATAGATGGCCATAATTACTTTTCCTTAGGGCGGGAGTATGGAAACAAGTGTACCCCTCCACTAGCAGAGACTGCTCTTGCCATGTTTCCCGCAATAGGATAATGCCAAAAGTTTTTAAATAATCAAGAAATTCAGCGTCCGCGGCCTTGTTGTTTAGCCCGTTGATATTCCATGAGTATATCCTCAGAGAATTGTGCTTGAAATAGCCGTACATTAGATCCCTACAGACATAACACTAATAGCAGGTGAGAACCATCCATCAGGACAAATAATATCCACAAAAAGCGGCACAAATCAAGATAATGGCTCCACCCCCTGTCGGAGTTCACGCAACGGCCACCATCTTTCAAGTGCCGAAGCTACGCCCCCTCACTATTCTTTTTGAACATGTTAATTCTACTTTTGTTTACTATAAACATCATTCAGAGATGAGGTAGACTACAATAAAATACCTTTTCATTGATTCCTTCCTTTATTTGTTGTTCCATTTTTAGATTTCTAGGGGGAAATTCCTGATTTCCTCAGTTAATTATTATTGGTCAAGCCGGTAAAATAATGTCCAGGTGGCAACTGTACATCCCAGCCCTCCAGAGAGGCCGGCAGTCTACGGCCCTTCTAGCCAGGGGTAGCTTCAGCCCCTAAAGGTGCAGGTGGAGAGGAGTGTCTCAGCCCAGCAGTTACAGGCGAGCTAGGGAGGGCCTTCACCTACTTTCACATCTTATTCAATTCTGCTCATGAGCTCTGATCCGTAATTGGAAGTCCATCGCCTGTAATTTGGATCCACAGGTTCTGTCTGTGCCTGTTCGACTCCACAGCCTGTAGTCAGTGCCCCTGTCCTTGGTTCTTCTCTGCTCGTTCTTAGCATCCCCATGAATGTCTGTTGTCAGCTGCCTGGGATCATAGACATTGTAACAAAAAGTGTATTTTGTGTAAAGCGCACATTCACCCAGAAGGGTATCTTGGCACTGAATGACAGATGTTTGTTGTTGCCCAACTCAATGGTACTCAATTTATCGTCCTCACAGTGGACCTGCTTGGATTTAAAATTGTGACCATTAGGTCAAACACATGTTCCTATGAGGTCAAACGCAGGCCCCCATGAGGTCAAACTCAGGCCCCCAAGAGGTCAAACGCAGGCCCCTATAGTGGGCGCATTAGCCCACTAAGCCACCAAACCGACTGTGCACTGCTGCTTCTCCTGTGGGCACCCAGGTCTGTGTGTGCATGTGTCAGTCTGCAACGTCTGGCCATTGTGCCTGTGTGAGGCCAGTAGTACTTGTGTTCTAAATCTACGGGCGGGTCTCTGCTTGTTTGCGTCTATAGCCTGCTCCCTGGCCCCGTACTTGGTGATGAGTTGCTGATGTCGGGGATCCCCATGTCTGCCGGTGCCACTCTCCATCCTGTAATCACTGAGGGGCTTTTTACAAGGGGTCTGCACCGCCAGAGCGTCACTTTTTTTGATGTTCCCACAGTATATGCTTCTCAATCATATCTATGAGGCGAGGCAAAGCCACCCTGCCTGGCTTCGCATGGCCTCTTAGATATGGAGTAAGGCCAGACAGTGCTGCGTCAAGGAGGCGTTGCGGTGAGTGTTCCCATGCGACACACACTGCCCCAGATTTACAAAATCACATAAACATGGGGACAGCGCCACAATCTTACGCCCCCCCAGAGCAAGGTTCAATGAACCGAAATGTTTTTATTTCTCATCGTTTCTTTCCTCTTTTCACGTGTGCTGCATCACTTAGAAGTTGGTTGGCATTTACAGGTGTTGTCTGTTTTTTTCAGGACCCAGTCGGTGGTCACTGTCTGTGCTCTAGCACTTTTTGGTTGTGTTGGGATCCCCACGTCTTTCAGTCTGTGCTTGTTTCTGTCTTCTGCCTGCGTTCACCAACCCTCTGCTGGGGCATTAGCTGCTTGTGTTTTGAGTCCCGTGTCTGTCTGTCTTTCAGTGTCCTGCCTGTGGTCACTGGCATTGAACGTGGACATCATTCACATGTGCTTGGTACCTCCAGGATTGTTTCTGCCTGTTCCAGTCTGAACTCTGTGGTCACTGTGGTGACGTGGGTCCTAGGCCCACATGCTGGGTAAAGAAACAAAACAGACACTGTAGTGTTGTACTAGAACTGGCCACGAGCACGTGCACCCGGGCTCTTTTATTAACAGGCTCACGTCACTCGTGACGCCAGTGAGGGATGCGTTTGGGGGTGCAAGTGTGCCCACTCCCATAGGAGAGTGGCTATCAACTCTATGCCTCTCGAGACCCTAGAACGTGTCTCGCAGGGCATAACATTCCTCCCAAATTTTAATAAAACAAAAGCTCTATAGTTCAACCTTAAGGGATAAGCAGTAAAGAAATATAGACCACAGGGTCTATCAGGTTCTTGGGTCCAACATCAGGAAGACGGCAGAAAAGGGCTGGTGAATTTGACTGTGGCAGGACACTCTCAGCAGGTAATCATCATTTAACCTGATCGGTTCAGGACACGACCTCTTGCTTGAAGATGTCATCTGCACACTAGGAAAGTGCTGGTGTAAACATGTCCTTTAGCCCCATGTAACTTCCGTTCGCTGACCTGGAGGAGGGTATGTGGTGTGCAACAATAGTTCATTAACTGCGTGTGTCAAGACCATGGTGGGAGTCCATGGTGGAAGTTCACTTGATTATTTCCGGATCACCTGAAGTCTCTCTTAGGCTGTCTTGCTGTGTCCGGTGACCTGTCAGCGGGCAATGTCTCTTCCGGCTCTCCCTCCTGGGGAGGCCCTTCGTCGGGCTTGCCAAAGGACTGTTGGTAGGCTGCGATGGGGCTGCATGTGTGCCGGCTGGGGGCAGCTGCAAACCACTGAGGAGCCAGTAGCTAGTCTCCCGCACTAACCTCAAGGGTGGATGGGTCTTGGTCAGGACATGCTCTTGCTGCTGCAGTTCAGGTTATCAGGTAGCCTTCGAGTTTTCTTGCTGGCTAGTTTGGCAATAGTGAAAGACTCCAATCCATGTGTATTCGAGATGGTATTGGTAGACGCACTTGATGAGGACTGGCCTGGTAGCATTGCCAGCCGTGTGGTGAATCAGGACAATCTTGGGTGATGACTTGCCTTGATGGTTGCAGGCGTTTAGTTTGGAGTCGATCACCGGAGGCAGGGAGTGGCCAGGTACCTCCATGTTCTCTGGGGAGGCACTTGCTTTCATTTACTTGGACTTATTGGGCTGTTGGGACTTTGATGACGGAGGAGTGATGCATCCGCTAAGAAATGTGAGGCATGAGACTCGGTTCACGTCGGCTATGCAGCTTACCCTCGTACTCCCGCTGTGTTGAAGGACTGGGCTATTCTAAGGCCCAGCGGTGCCAGGGGACAACACCTGAAACCTTTGTGGGTTACCTGTTCCGGCGTACAAATCACAGAGACAAGGGACACTTCCTTCGGCGTCAAAGATCAGCGTTTATTTACTGCAGGGATACAGAGATCGCTAGAAGTACAACGTAGTGTAGGTTCTGAGAGTCTGCTTCGAATTGCAAAAGTGGATCGCTCCTTTTATACACATATTCGCCATTGCACAACATACGAACAAAAGGTTACAACTCAGTTCTCACAGTAAACTTCAAAAGGGTCGCATTCATGTTTTCAGAAGCCCGGAACATAATTACAGTAGCATTGCCGGTTCCCAACTGTAAAAGCACGCTATCCCACCATTAGGCACATTCCATTCTGGTTGTAAACGAGCGAAGAGAAGAGACAGAAACAGGTGCAAGGAGAAACAAAGACAGACAACAGACAACAGATTGAAAAGAGTGTGGGGGCAATATCGGAAGCATGATCACAGGATCAAAGGATTTGAGCCTAGCGCATGCAAGGCTGAAACAATAGACCGGCACGGCAAGATGAGCCTCGAGCGGAGCCATCTGCCTCTGCCGTGTCATTCCCCTAGTCATAAAGACACACTCAAAAGGATATGCATCTTCCGCAAGAGCTTGGGAGTCCCAGGGTCATCAGGCGGACATTGGTCGTTCGCCGACTACGTGAGGGCAAGAAACAAAATGGATGCCGTATCTAAAATGGAACCCGAGGGTTCAGATGAAGAAACCCGTAAATAAGACGAACCTTTCGGAGTAGTGTAGCGAAAACACGTACACCCACTAAACTCGTCATTTGCGGTTCGTAGATACCAAACTCACCCATATTCGATCAGACCCAAAACGTCATTACGATTCTCACGGAACCTCAGACGCTCCTTTTGCCCTCATGTAGGCAAGCACTAGTCGATATCAGAATCAATATCGATATTCATCAGATCGTTCAGATGTTGCTGGAACATTATCTTATCCATCAATGTCTCTCTGGTACAGATGGCCTTCTTATACACGTTGTAGCACAGAGGCCACATAAGGCAGGACCACACTGCACGCAAAGACAACACGTGAACAGAAACGTCACAACAACCCCTACAATCATCAGAATCTTCCAACCCCAAGTCGACATCAGACCCCAAAACCACCCTAGAAGCGTCCAATCACCTTCGTCCACGTGTATGGACTCGGAGATTTTATGCAACTTCGAGATGGCTTGATAAACAGTTGGAGCGTTATCAGGTATGAAAATACAGCAGCTCGAATGGATCACCTTGCACACACCACCTCTATCTGCGAGTACAACGTCTAGAACCATACGGTTCTGTAACGTCATAAGTCTATCCGCCTGAAGCTCTGCTGTCAGGTTACCAAGAGCACTTGCAGTTATGTTAGCAGTCGATTCCACCACACGAGTCAACTGTCTCAGGTTCCTACTATTGACCATAGGTCCCCAAAACGGTAGGAAACCCTTAAAGAAGTCTCCTGCTTCTTGACCGGCAGTGTCCTCTTTGCTAATAACGCCTCTCACAACTCTGGTCTTGTGATAGTCTGAGGCAACTGTAAAAGTCGGTGGTAAAAGATTCGCGATATAACAGGTGCCCGAGAAGCGCGATCATAACATACAAAATAGGTACCCTTGGCAGTCAGGAAGACAGGGGAAGAGAGCATCGGTAACACGTACGTCTCAGTACAAGCACTCTTCCCAAGCTGAGCTCTCGGATTTCGACCAAGACCTTGCAGACAAAAATGACCTAGGTGGGGTAGGATCCAGATCGGAGATGAGCTCTTAAGCTGTCTATCACCCACTGACTATACTCAGCCTCACTCAGATCCATGTATGCTCGCACCTCTTCCTCTGGAATAAGCGATGCATCAAAAATATCTCTATCTAAATCAGCAATCGCTATCGCCAAAGACTTGTGGTACGGGCCAGGACCAAGGTCTGTGGAGCGTGGCTCTCGACGGGGGTAGGAATCTAGTGCACTACGGGACATAGTTTGAAATGCTCGAGCTGACCCCTGGGAGCTATAGGGAAGAACCAAATACGGAATACCCTTATCCATGGTATGTGGCATTAACCCACACACCCAACAGTTGGTAGTATTCATCACCAACTGATGCTGATGCAGAAGTTGTACAAAGGAATTGTTCATAAATTCCGCACGTCTGACCTGTTCATGTTGGGGCAGAAGATGGAAGGAATGCGGAGAAATTGTGGGAACAGACTTCAGATCATGAGAAGAAGAGGTAGGTGAAGTGGAAGGCAATAATGACTGAATCCCAAAATACACTCCACCCACCAATAGCATAGAAACAGTTAGGAACAGCATGAAAACCTGAAGCAAAAAACATTTTGTTCGCAAAATCTTATGCAATTTGGATCTTTGCGCCGACATCCTTTCTATTTCCGACAGCTTAGAGAACTCCATCCTCTAAAAACCGTCCGTAACGTTCTTGACGCACTTCGTTCTGAGTAGCGATTATCAATTCCCAGGAGTTCCCAGAAACCGACAAAAGTAACCGACCTAGTGTCAGAAACCTGCTAAACAGAAGGCGGTACCCGCACGGCCCTACGGTCAACCCAGATGGTAGTTTTAATCAATTGAACATTCAGTTTAATATAAGTCTCCTAGCTGCACGGAAGAGAAACACACGTAATATATATAAAAGAACTCAAAAATCAGGAAAAAATGCAAATGTTCACAATGTTCATAGCAACAGTGAGGGGGTAATGTATATTCAAAAACAAAAAGGGAATTTTTTATTAGTCCTTGTCACGCGATCGAAGAAAATATCGACTCTTTCCAGGTCAAGTTTGCTCTTCAAACAACGGTTCAGATGGCAAAACAGTGTTCGATTGTTCAAATGACAGTTCAGAACTTGAATTCTCCAATGCTGGGGACAAAGGTACAGTTTCAGATGATTCAACAGGTGTGTCTGACTGAGCTGAATCGTTCTCTACAAGTTGAGCATCACTGAATGGCACGTAGCGTGGAAGGGCATCGGTCTCCATTGGGGCGAATCCTGTCTTTACCCAGTTATCTGCTGGCAAAGGAAGCGGGACTTTCTTCGTATGGGTGGCATGCACCCAATGCTTCCTGCCGTCCAGCCGAACTGCAGTCCTTGTTGCCAGCAGAACCTGGTAGGGTCCCACAAACCTTGGCTCAAGATTACGTTTTCTCCCAAAGTTGCGGGTGACCACCCAGTCACCAGGTTGGAGCCGATGCCCAGATCCTTCTGTTTGTGCCGGTAGAGCTTCAAAAACCTGTTTATGAATCAAACTCAATTTAGCAGTCAGATCGTAAAGATAGTCGATCAACATTGGATATTCAAGACTGTCGAACTCTTTAGGCCTCGGAACTCCCCAAACGTTCGCAGGACGGCCGAACACAATCTCATATGGGCTAAGCCCTACTCGAGAGTGCACAGTCGCCCTGGTCGATAAGAGAGCTAGAGGCAATGCATCAGGCCATGACAAACCAGTTGTTGCTTGGATCTTGGCAAGTTTTAGTTTCAGAGTACCATTGTACCCTTCCACTAAACCCGCCGACTGGGGATGGTTAGCACTATGAAATTTTTGACGTATTCCCAGGCCCTTACACACACTCTTCATCACACTTCCCACAAACTCACTTCCGTTATCCGACCATACGATCCGTGGCATGCCATACGTAGGGAAATTTTCCTTGAGCAGAACTTTTGCTGTGGACAGGGCAGTATTATCCGTAAGAGGGTAGGCCTCAATCCATCTGGAGAACGCGCAAACTACAACCAAAACATATTTCAGGTTATTGCATCTCTCCATATGGATGAAGTCCAACTGGATAACTTCAAAGTAACCCTGGGCAAAGAACTACGCTCCGTTCGCGGAGTTTGCGGAGTTTCGGCAACTCCGCGCTCCGCAGAGAACGCGAAGTTGTCGAATACTCCGCAAACTGCTGTGAGGCGTAGTTCTCGCGCGCTCAATTGCATTTTCGCGTGCGCGAGGATGCTTGTCGGTAAGATCGAGTTGCCGAACACTCAGAAACTGCAATCTGGCACAGAATAACTCGCGAACGCGTTAGTTGTGACCGGAAATAAGGGGACGCGAGCGGGCGGGACAAACCTCATGGGTAACTTCGCGCGCTACACATCCCGAGCATGCAGCCAATCAATCAATCAATCAGGATATTTGTATAGCGCGCTACTCACCCAGAGGGTCTCAAGGCGCTTGGGGGAGGGGGGTCCGCTACTGCTCGAACAGCCATGTCTTGAGTTGCTTCCTGAAGCAGAGGTGGTCTTGGGTCAGGCGGAGGTGGATGGGGAGGGAGTTCCAAGTCTTGGCTGCCAGGTAGGAGAAGGATCTTCCTCCCATGGTGGATCTTCGGATGCGTGGCACGGCGGCGAGGGCGTGGCTGGTCGATCGTAGCTGGCGGGTGGGAGTGTAGAAGGTCAGGCGGTTGTTGAGTTACCTGGGGCCCAGGTCGTGGAGGGCCTTGTGTGCGTGGGTGAGGAGTTGGAATGTGATTCTCTTGCTGACGGGGAGCCAGTGAAGGTCTCCCAGGTGTCCGGAGATGGGGCTGTGCCGGGGGATGTCCAAGATGAGTCGTGCGGAGGCGTTCTGGATGTGTTAGAGTCTTTTCTGGAGTTTGGCTGTGGTTCCGGTATAGAGGGTGTTTCCGTAGTCCAGTCGGCTGGTGACGAGACGCCTGTGTGACCGTCTTCCTGGTTTCGGTGGCGAGCCATCGGAAGATCTTTCGGAGCATGCGTAGGATGTTGAAGCATGATGATGAGACGGCGTTGACTTGTCTGGTCATCAAGAGGGAGGAGTCCAGGATGAAGCCCAGGTTGCGTGCGTGGTCCATTGGTTTGGGTGCGCTGCCCAGGGCAGGGGGCCACCAGGAGTCGTCCCAGGCGGAGGGTGATGATCCAAGGATGAGGACTTCCGTCTTGTCTGAGTTCAGTTTCAGGCGGCTGTTCCTCATCCACTCGACTACGCCTTTCATCCCTTCGTGTAGGTTGGTTCTGGCGGTTCCTGGGTCGTTGGTGAGGGAGAAGATCAGCTGGGTGTCGTCGGCGTAGGAGATGATGTTGAGGTTGTGTTGGCGTACGATGGCTGCGAGGGGGCTCATGTAGACGTTGAAGAGGGTGGGGCTGAGTGATGATCCTTGTGGTACGCCGCATATGACTTCGGTGGCCTTGGATCTGTACGGGGGGAGGCGGACTCTCTGGGTTCTTCCGGTGAGGAACGAGATGATCCACTCCAGTGCCTTCTCTTGGATTCCGATGTTGCTGAGGCGCTGCACTAGGGTGCGGTGGCAGACCGTATCGAATGCTGCGGAGAGGTCCAGGAGGATGAGGGCCGCTGTTTCCCAGTTGTCGAGCAGGGCTCGGATGTCGTCAGTGGCTGCAATGAGGGCAGTCTTGGTGCTGTGGTTGGCGTGGAAGCCGGACTGCGAGTGGTCGAGGCTGGTTGGGCGAGCGCAATTGGTGATCCACTGTGTGAGGTTGTTGGCTGCTTGGTTGGGGTCCGTTGAGCTGGCGGGAGTGTTCTGGCTCAGTGAAGAGGTGAGCTGGTCGGTGGTGATCTTGTTCCAGTTCCTGCGGGGAACCTGTTGCAGGTGGTGGTGAGTCGTGGTCTTTCTGAAGCTGAAGTGGACGCAGCTGTGGTCTGTCCAGTGGAGTCCGGTGGAGTGGCTGAAGGAGATGTACTTGCTGGAGGAGAAGACTGGGTCAAGCGTGTGTCCAGCGTAGTGGGTGGGGGTGTTCACCAGTTGCATGAGTCCGAGGTTGGCGAGGTTGTCCAGCATGGTGGTGGTGGTGTTGTCGTTGTTGTTCTCCAGGTGGAAGTTGAGGTCCCCTAGAAGGATGTAGTCAGCGGAGGCGAGGACGTGCGGGCTGATGAAGTCTGCGATGTCTTCGCTGAATTGTGTGCGAGGTCCTGGGGGTCTGTAGATGAGGGTGCCTCTGAGTGTGGTCTTGGGGTCGGTGTGTATCTGGAAGTGAAGATGTTAAGCGGCTGTGAGGGTGTCGTCTGAGTTGGTCGTGATGCGGATGGTGTTCTTGTGGACGATGGCGATGTCTCCTCCTTTCTCGTTGACGCGGTCTCTCCGGGTGATCTTGTATCCGTCCGGGATGGCGACGGTGATGTCGGGCGCTGAGGAGGCGTTCATCCATGTGAGGAAGGCGACGTCTGGAGATGTGGTGTCGAGCAGGTTCCAGAGTTCCACGGCGCTCCCGAAGACGAAAAATGGCTCGCGAACGGGTCAAGCAAGCTACTACGCATGCTCGCGGAGCTATGCGTAGTTCGCGGAGTGCAAGTGCATCTTCGCTTAGCTCCGCGGAGTGCGGCTACGCGAACTACGCCCAGGCTTACTTCAAAGGGGCATGTAGGAGGAGCAAAATGACCAGGTGGAGTGGGGGTGCCCTTGCCAGGATTATGCATCAAACATACCATACAATTCTTAACCACTCATAGCACACTTAGTAATCCCATCATTCTTCCATACAGGAGACAACAACTTACATATACCTTTCGCGCTAATATGTGATATGCCGTGGGCCATAGTAACAACGGCAAGCACATATGCATCCGGTAACATCCACCTCTGATATCCTGACAAATCAACCCAACATCCATGCGCGTCTAACTTCCCCGTGCTTTCTTTCCACTTAGTCTTTTCAGTCTCGGTAGCCTCATTCTGAATCGCTTTCACACTCTCAACTGTGTCCTCACACATACCAGTCTCCGCCGGCCATCTCACTGAACTCGTAACATACATTCGACTCATCAAATTCTTGGCCGTTTCCTTAGCAATCTCATCCGCAAACGCGTTACCACGACCCACATCATCCGTAACTTTTCGATGCGCGCTGCATTTAACGATCGCCACTTGCTTAGGCAATGTAAGTGCATCTAAAAGATCGTTCACGAGCTGTCCGTGTTGGATCTTCGTACCATGCGATGTCATAAATCCTCTTTCTCTCCACAATCGACCAAAGCTATGCGCTACGCCAAATGCATACTGACTGTCTGTAAACACATTCACTGCTTCCCTTTAGACAGAACACACGCTCTCGTTAACGCAATCAATTCTGCCGCCTGCGCTGAATTCTGACTCAATCTCGCAGTTTCCACAACAGTACTCAACGTCACTACAGCATATGCAGTCGTCACATCACCATTCGGTAACTTAAAGCATGAACCATCAACATACAAAGTACCATCGGGATCTACCAATGGAGTGTTTTTCAGGTCAATACGACCTTTCGTCTCTTCTTCAGTTCTTAAGTTACAATCATGTGTGGCTACATCATCTGATTCCATATTGATCGGCAACAATGTCGCTGGGTTCAACACATTACAACGTTTTATCTGTATATGACTTGCCAAAAGTGTCAACTCATAACCGGACAACCTTGCGCTCGTCAGATGTTGAGTCTTTGTTCAATTCAAGAGAGTGTCAACTGCATGCGGAACCATCACTGTGAGCATATTATCCATGACCAGACCTGCGGACTGTCGAATGGACACCGCAGCTGCCGCTGTCGCTCTTAGACAACTCGGGAATGCTCTAGCTACTGGGTCTAAGGTCGAAGAAAAATATGCACATGGACGCTGTTTGCCGCCAAATTGTTGCGTCAAGACACTCAACGCACAACCTTCCCTCTCGTGAACGTATAGTGTAAACGGCTTGCTGTAATCAGGAGTACCTAACACAGGAGCCGAACACAACGCATCACGCAATTCAGAAAAACTTTTCTGGCACTCTTCAGTCCATGGCAAAGGAGTCGGAACATCCTTGCACGTGAGAGCTAACAATGGCTTCGCTAACAATGAAAAGTTTGGAATCCATTGTCTGCAGTATGACGTGATACCTAAAAAGGCACGTACATCTCTCTGAGTTGTTGGCACAGTCATTCGAGCAATTGCTGCAATTCTTTCTGGGGTCAACCTTCTTCCCTCCTTTGACAATAAGTGACCTAAATAGGTTACTTCTTGACAACAATACTGCAGCTTAGAAGGTGACACCTTGTGATGTAAGTCACATAAATGCTGCAACAACGATACTGTAGCGGTTTTGCAAATTTGCTCAGTGTCAGCAGCAACTAACAGATCATCAACGTATTGAATCAAGGCCGCACCCGCAGGTAACACAAATGAATCAAGTTGACTCTTAAGGGCCTGACTGTAGATCGATGGACTCTCACAGTAGCCCTGTGGTGCGCGTTTAAACCGAAAACTGCAACCACCTAATGAGAAGCCAAATAGATCTCTGCTTTCCTCAGCAATCGGAATGCTAAAGAAAGCATTCTTTAGGTCGATCACCGAGAACCAGGAGGCAGATGCTGGAATCAGGGTCAGCAAAGCTGTAATGTCAGGCACCACGGGAAACTGTGGGATCACGATTTTATTCACTTCTCTTAAATCAATTACAAAACGGTACACAGGAGGCTTGGATGGATCAGTTCGTTTCAAAATGGGTAACACAGGACTATTACACACATTTCCCTGAGTTTCTTCAATAACATCCTTTTCGATCAAATCATAAATGATCGCTAATAGCGCTCGCTCGCCATCAAGAGAGATACGATACTGGGGAATACGTGGTAATCGCACATTTGATTTCAATTGGACTACATAAGGTGGTATGTCCAGTAGACCCACATCATTGGGACCTGTTGCCCATAAAGACTCAGGAAGGGAACTCAATTCCGGCGGGAACTTATCAGTTGACAAGTACATAGGAGAGATCACTCTCTTACCTAATGTAAGCTCCACTCCCGTAGGAGAGCAGTACAGAGTTGCATATAACCGCTTTAACAAATCCAGACCCAAGAGATTCTCACCACAACCAGTAGTTAAAATCAATGGAGCCTCTAGCTCACGTGGTCCGACCGTAAGGGACAAGGGGCTAGAAACTGGATTGCTAACCGGGGCGCCAGAGAATCCAACCGAAACATTCGTTAAGCCAGACAAAGGTGCGCCAGGGAGTTTCGAATGCATGATGGAACTTTTTGCTGCACCAGTGTCCAACAGAAAAGGCTCAACTACGCCCGATGTGGCAACTGCGACGTAAGGCCCTCTCTGATAAACCGGAACTGATACTACTCCCTCTCTTTGTCTATGGCTGGCCTAGTAATTGCCGTCTGTACCAATCTCATGCTCAACGTAATAGTCATCCACATGATACTGAGTAGATCTACCAGACGATGTATTTCACTGATCAAAACAATTGTTCCCGTCCGATGAAGGAGTAGAACGCTCATTCTGAGTTTGAGAGGTGCCGCGACCTCTACCTCGAGATGCCTGCTGAGGACCACTACGACCTCCTCGGGCCGAAACACCATTATTTCGGTCACGTAAAACGGGACAATTAAACTTTAAATGGCCCTCTACCCTACAATATGCACACTGATTATACCCAAGCATAGATCTGGGTGCAGAAGAGTCAGAGCGTGACTGCATCCTAGAAGACTGCGCTTGCGGTCGATATTGCTGTTGCGAGTCATTTTGATTCGAGCGTGGGGGATACGCTTGCTGCAACAAGACCTTAGTCTTAAGCTCTTTCGTTTTCTTGTCTGCACGATCATTCTCTTCTTTTTCCCTATTCTCATAATACTGAGCCGTCGCTAATATTTGAGCAGTGGTTGAAACAGCCCATGCACTTTCTGAATTTTTCAATTTGTTGCATAGCTCAGGTAACAGATTTAACACAAACTTATCAACGAACAACCGCTGACCTCCCTCAGTGCTCATATCCTGACCACTATGATCGATAAATGCCTCCTCAAACCTAGTAAAGAAATCGGAGACACTCTCGTCTTTCTTCTGTTTGCAAGCGGACAATTTATCCCAGTTCACTCTCATCGCTGGCATAAGTGTTTTCATGAGCGTAATTATTCTTTGGGGCAGATCCGTAATTAACTGTTCAGGCTTAGCCCCACCAACTTGTCGTCCATCAGCCGCTACAAGAGCAGCCCAATCACCACCTAACTCAGCTGCATGATTTTCTTGACAAATTTTCGCCCAAACCGGTTGCGGTACAACATTACCAAACAGCATGTCGACGTCAGCGAGGTTCATAATAGAAGCATCCACTAATTGGGATAACTCCTTATAATAACCTGCCGGATTCTTTCGTGGATCAGGCAAAGATTGCTTCACCTGCAAGACTTCTGATCGCTTCCATGGGAGGTGTATCCAAACTCTCTGGAAGTGTGGCAACATTGCAGGATTAGCAGCAGCATCACCTGGCATCCACACTGGGGGAACTTCTCGCATAGGATACTGACCAGATGTCGCTTTCAGATCATCGGAGTCGTCGTCAAACGACACTCGAGAAGGCACTGTAGTCCTAAAAGCTAACAATCGGTCTAATGCACGTCGTACATTTCCACCTACAATCATACCGCTCGAAAACTGATTCTGAAGTTCAGTCATATCGGGCGGTACCTTATCTAACTCATCATTATCCCACTCTTCTCTCAAGGATTTGCACATTTCCTAGAACACGAATCTCTGTGTGGGCTCATTAAACTGAGAAAACGTATCGAAAACTATGCGCGAAGTGTACTTAGCAGGGTGTCTAATCCACCTGCGCGCCATAGTCATTAACGTCGAACTCTCCCTTCCACCAGGAATTTGACTCCGTCTCTGAGAGACGTCCGAGGCATCGGACTCAAGTAACGATCCGAAAAGTGGAGAATAGAGATTAGCAACAGTATTAGGTATACGACTACGAACAGAAGGAGAAGAGGAGAGAAGTACAGGAGCAACAACATGAGAACTAAACGTAGGAGCAGTGGGAGTAGCCAAGATAGCAGGAGTAGTAGTAACAATAGACTGAGAAGGTACAAGCAAAGGAGCAGTAGGAAGAAGAGCAGGTAAAGGAGCAGGTAAAGGAGCAGGGCCCACTTGAGGAACAAGAGGATTCGGAGGAACAGGACCAACGACAGGCTGACCAGCAGCCGCCGGAACAACAGGTGGAGGAACAGGAGGAACTACAGGAGCTATAGTACCCTGTACATAAGGAGGTGGTGATTTCAATAAATAAGATAACAAAGGATCCTCTTTCGGGGGGCGTGGTTTGGACGCCGATCGGGATGGCGGCGTGAGCTTGCAGCTCCGCGCAGGGTCCCGCTAATTCTCCTGAAATCAGCACCCGGAGCGACCCCTGGTCGGTGTGACTGGCCTACGAAGTGTTGGGGAGCCACTGGGGAGCGGCGGAAAGCACTTTTGGGGTTCGCTGGCCCCGTGGGGACCTTGTAAGACGACGGCCGAGGTGTTGCCTGGAGTGTGAAGAAAATGGCGGCGGCGCGGATCGATGGCCTCGGAAACCGAAACTGAGCGGAATTGGAGTTGACTGGCGGGGTGGCCCGCTTCTACGAGATCGGAGCTGTGGGAGCTGTGGATGCGGTCCTGAAGGCGGGGAGTTTGGTGCCCAGCAGCTGATCGTGGTATTGGGGGCGACCGCTCGTCTCTACTCCTTCTCCCCTCTCCCCCCGGATCTGGTGGCAGTGAGGTGGACGGTGCTGGTCCTTCTGATCCTTGGAGTTGCGGACATTGTGGTGGCACTCTGTCGCGATCATTGCTGAGACGCAAGTCCCACTGGACAGTGGTTGTTGGGACCTGGCGAGGCCCTCCGCCCATGTAGAGTCGACGGAGCAACCTAAGATGGCGGCTGCAGGGGGAGCGACCACCATGGAGCAGGGCCAGGAGGATGCGGCCGCACTATCCCAGGTTGGCGGGGCCCCCCCGCCGATGATGGACCAGGAACAGAGGCTACATCGGCGCTTGGATGCCATACTGGACGCTATTACCTCGACCAAGGAGGCATTGCAGCAGGACATTGTGCAGGTCGCTACGGGGCTGGGGCTCCTGCGAGCGGATCACGCCAAGTTGGCGGACAAGGTAAAGGACCATGAACAGCTATTATTGGACCTGAAACCGGCGGTGGTGACCGCGGAACACAAGATAACGGACATCCTGACCCGGCTGGACATGTTGGAACGACGGGCGGAGGATGCCGAAAGCCGCAACAGAAGGAACAACGTGCGGGTCGTAGGCCTGCCGGAACGAATTGAGGGGGAGGATGCGGTGGCCTACATGGAGGAATGGTTCCGGACTGTGGTGGCACCGGAGGGACTTACTTCCTTCTTTACATTGGAGCGAGCTCATAGGGTGCCAGCTCGCCCGCCAGCGCTTGGCCGCCCCCCCCAACCGATGGTGGTGAGGCTCCTTCATTATAAGGACCGGGACCTCCTCATCCAGAGAGCTCGGGCTTCGGGCCCATATGAGGTGGAAAACAGCAGGGTCACGATCTTCCCGGACTACACACAGGCGGTCCAGAAGAATAGGGCATCATTTCTGGCAGTGAAAAAGGAACTGAGGGAGGAGGGCATCCAGTACTCCTTGCTCTTCCCGGCCAAGCTGCGGATAATCCTGGATGGGGCCACGCACTTTTTTCAGACCCCGGATGAAGCATGGCTGTGGTTGGAATCGTACCGAGCTGGCACGGACAGGAATCACAAAAGTCGGCGAGATCGGCCTAAACCACCTCAGGTCCGGCAGTCCCAAAGGATCCGCTCCCGCAATAGGCGTCAGCGGGAGAAAAGGGAGGCCCAAATGGCTGCAGACAAGCGAGAGGCGCTTGCGGCGACGGCGGCCATTACGAGATCGCAGCCGGAGAGTGAACTGGCAGCGTCGGATTCTGGCGACGACGGCGGCAGGACCGGAGAGGAACTTTCGGAGGCGGAGAGCTCGAGGGGGCCGGTGGTCACCCCCCAGACGTCTGATGAGATTTTTAATGGCTGATTCTTCATTGGGACTTGGACACGGTTTTTGGTAGGGTGGTATCCTGTTGGAGCTGGGTGGGTCGCCGGGCAGGGTGTCGCGTAGGCATGGCGGGATGGAGAGCGCGGGGCGCGGGCTCCGCTTGCCGGGGTCGGCGATAACTCACCCCCCCAGGGCCCTTAAGGCCTTCTGTGGTGGCGACCACAGGTTAGTCGGATGTGTGTTTGGTTTAAGGTTTGGATTGGGGCTGACACCGGGTTTGTGGGCTCTGTCCTGGGGAGTGGGGTTCGGGGTGTTTTCTGTTCAATAGTTTGTTTCGGGGGGCAACTGCTATGGTGTGGGTATTGACTGGCTGCGTTTGAACTGGATCGCTCTATGCTGGTATGGGGACGTTACCTAACTTGAAATGCCTGACGTGGAATGTCCGAGGGCTGCGAACTATGGTCAAACGTCACAAAGTGCATGCGTATTTGGTGAGGAGGGGGATTCAGGTTGCCATGTTGCAGGAAACTCATTTAACGAAACAGGAATGCACCGCACTACAGAAGAGATGGCGGGGTCAGGTTTTTGGCACCACTTACTCAGCGTTTGCTAGAGGGGTACTGATATGGGTGAGAGCAGGGATACCGTTTCAGGTGCTGAATCAATTGGTGGATCCTGAGGGTAGATACGTGGCGGTGGAGGGGAGGTTATATGGTCGGGATGTGGTTCTCAGCTGTGTGTATGCTCCAAATGTTGATCAGGCCCGCTTTTTCGATGGTTTATCTGGGTCCTTGGCCTCCTTCCTAGCGGGTCCTGTGATACTGGGGGGGACTTTAATTCGATCACGGATGTGGCCTTGGACAGATCTCACCCTCCCCTTGTTGACTCCCCGGTACGTAAGCTGGCCATGCGTAGGAAGGATTGGCAAGATAGGTGGGGGCTGTTGGATGTATGGCGGGAACAACACAGGGATGTTAGGGACTACTTCTTTTTCTCGGCACTCCATGAGCTACATGTTAGAATTGATTCGGTACTGTGTGGCGGGTCCCTGGCCCCGTTGGTCTCTCATACGGAGTATCTGGCCAGAACCATCTCGGATCACAATCCTCTGCTGGTGTATATCCAATGGCAGCGGGAGCGTGCCGCGATTCCAACATGGCGGCTCCGGCCCGACACGCTGGAGGACTCGGTGTTCAGTGATGCAGTCCAACAGGGCATTGATCAGTATTTTAGCGAGAATGAGGGTACAGCTACATGCAGGTCCACTGAATGGGATGCGATGAAAGTGGTGGTGAGAGGTGTATGTTTGGGTAGGTTTTCGAATGCTCGCTTGTCGGTGCTGAATGCGCTTACCAGTGCGGAGGAGAAACTGAGGGAACTGGAGCGGCGTAGGCCGGACCGACCGGAATTGCAGGCCCAGTTGCTGGAGGCAAAGGAGGTGGTGGCCACCGAAACGGAACGGTTACGGAGCTATGACTACAGACAATACGCCATTAGAGCGCATGCCGAAAGGGATAAGGTGGGTACGCTCCTGGCCAGGCTTGCTAATCCTGAACTTAGAGGCTGCCCGGTCCTAAGCATCAAAAATGCACTGGGGGGAACGGTGTATTCCCAATCGGCGGTGCTGGAGTGCTTTAGGGCCTATTATGCGGAGCTGTACGAGAGTCAGTTGGGAGTAGAGGCCCACGTAATCGCGGCCTATCTGGAGTCAAGGCAGCTTCCGGTCCTTGATGATGACGATGCAAAAGACTTAGGTGGGCCTATCATGCTGGCCGAGATCAGGACGGCCATTAAGCATATGGCGAGGAATAAAACGCCCGGTGTGGATGGCCTACCGATAGAGTTCTACCAGAAGTACGTTGATAGTTTGGCGCCCAGACTGCTGGAGGTGTATACGGAGGCTTACAGATTGGGGGGTCTGCCCGGATCAATGAGGGAAGCACTGATAGTGCCGTTGCTAAAACCCGGCAGGGAAGCGACTGATGTGAGGTCCTACAGGCCATTGTCCATGCTGACGGTGGACTACAAGATACTGAGCCGGATCTTGGCCACCAGGTTGGCCCCACATATGACTGGCCTGGTGCATAGGGACCATGCGGGGTTTATCCCCACGAGGAGCACGGCGTTAAATATTCGTCGCCTGGTTGGGATATTGGATGGTACAGTGGATACGGACGGTGCCCAGGCGGTGTTGTCTGTAGACATTGAGAAGGCTTTTGATAGTTTGGAATGGGTCTATCTGGACGAAGTGCTAATGAGGTTTGGTATTGGTGAAGGGTTCTGCAGGTGGACGAAGGTGCTGTATTCCTCGGCGACGGCGCGATTACGCCTGGGCAATTTGGTATCCGCGGCTTATCCAGTTGGTAGGGGAACGCGACAGGGGTGCTCCCTTTCCCCTCTTTTGTTCGCACTGGCGATGGAACCCTTGGCGGTGCATGCCAGGTCGGGAGACGGGTATGCAGGGATTGTAAGCGGTGGGCAGCTGCACCACCTCTCACTGTACGCGGATGACCTGCTGCTGTATATGGAGGACACGGAACGGGCTCTGGAAGGGGCAGTGGGAATGCTGTCTGAGTTTGGCCGGCTGTCGGGCCTCAGGGTTAACTGGGCGCAGACCTGTGTCTTCTCGCTTCGAGCGGACGTGCCCTGCCCCGCACGTGACATGGGGGTGGTCTGGGAGCCATCTTGCTTTACTTATTTGGGAGTCCGTATCTACCACGAGGCTGCGGACCTATTAGAGGGCAATATTGGATGGTGCGTGCGGGCGCTGAGAGGTTGTATGTCCTTTTGGGCATCCCTTCCCCTGACGGTGTTAGGTAGGATTGCTCTGATGAAAATGGTAGCGCTTCCGCGACTCCTGTATTATTTTCGAACGCTGCCCATTTGGATTCCTCAGAGGATCTTTAGGGACTTGCGGACGATGGTCATTGACTTCCTTTGGGGACATGGCCGCCGTAGAGTGGCACCGAACACGTTGCTTCGCCCCAAGATTGAGGGGGGGATGGCCGTCCCTGACTTTGAGCTGTATTACTTGGCGGCGCAGCTTCAGGTTCTTACACAGCATGTGGCTAGGGTGTTCAGAGGGCCGGAGTGCGACCGGGAGTTGGGGATACAACGCCACGTCCTGGCCTATATCATTATGCAGTAGAAGCTGGAGTTGCGAGGCCTCACTCTGGAGGAGCGGACGCTCAGGTTATGCTGGCTGAGGAGTCTGAGGAGGGCGAAGGCGACCCGACCGTATGCACCGGAGATACCGATAGGCATGTTGACAGCATTGCCGCATGGGGGTGATTGGTCCCCACTGTCGAAATGGGAGGAGTCGGGACTGCAAGTGGTAGGGGACCTGTATGTTGATGGGACCTTGGTGCCCTTCGGGGTACTACAGGAACAGTTTGGGCTACCGGAGGGGAGCTTCCTCTTGCATGCGACCGTGGTGGCGGCCTTTCAGAAGCACTGGAGAGGGGGGCTCATTGAGCCGGACACGACTATGGCATGCCAATACGTGGTGATGGCCGCTGGCACCTTTAAGGCGGTGACCTGCCTCCATAATAGGATGCTGCATGAGGGGCTGGAACCGCTCCTGGGGCTGAAAGCGAACTGGGAGGCGAGCATAGGTAGGCCCATTCCGGACACGGTGTGGAGCCATATTCTTAAGCGTACGTGGAAGGGCACGAGGAACGCGCGCTTCCAGCAGGTGCATTTCTTTGTGTTGCATAGGGCCTATTTGACTCCGGAGAAGATCAAACGGTACTTCCAGGTGCAGGAAGCGCGGTGTCCGAGGTGCTTGGCGTCGGAGGCGGATATGGATCACCTGTTCTGGGGCTGTCTGAAATTGGAGGCTTACTGGGCGGAGGTAGGGGAACTTCTCAATACAGTGACCGACAGGGAGGTGGAGTTTGATATGGCGGCGTGCTTGTTGCTCTGGTTCCCACACACCAAACACACTAAGGTGACAAGTAAGTTTATCGACCTAGGGCTGATACTGGCGCAGAGAGAGATTACCTGGCACTGGAAGTCCAGGGAGGGGCCGTCTGTGAGGAGGCGGACGAATGATTTGCTGAGGTGGTCCGAGTGCGAGAGTGTGCTCCGAATGAGGCAGGCTGTCAAGCTTGATAATGAGAAGAACTTAGAATCAGCGCGTGCATGGGAATTGATAGTGCAGGCTCTGCGTGATTCATTGGTGGAGGATGAGGACTGAATGGATAGGACCCGAGGACACTGCGAGGCTTACGAGCGCGGAAGTAACAGCGGATCTGTAGCGAGACCCATGCAAGAGTCAGGAACATGGCACACACCATTAGCGGTTGCTGGGGGGGTGGGACTAGGGTTTGTTTAGGGGCTGTTGAGGGATGGGCTAGGAGCCAGGAGGCAGATTGGATACGGCAGCGATACTGGATTGGGACTGCTTCTGGGTCTGTGGAGCGTGGGTGGATAGCGGGAGGCGGTGGGGGCGCATGGGACGGATATGATGAGGCCCTCGTAGGGAACGGGGAACGGGATTGCAGCGGCTCCGTAGCCCTGGAATGCTAGACTAGGATGGCTGATGTTGGGGATAGGTTAGGGGTTGGGGGGGTAAAATGCAGATACGTAAAGAGATTTCGACCATTGTCCCTCAGGGACGTTCACCATGATGTCTTGCTACTAACTGGGACGCTGTGCCGCCCGGCCTCCGGGATGCGGGCTGAATGGCTGTGTATGATCTACGCTCTTACGATTGCTGCGGGGGGACACCATGAGTGTACTGGTTGAGCAATTGTATGCAATGGTTTCTAATTCTGCAATAAAAACAAATTAAAAAAAAAAAAAAAAAACAAAGGATCCTCTTTCGATTCTTCTCCTTTTTTTTCAGAGCTTGACGGTAAAACCGAATAACATTTATCCACCGCCATGCGATGCAATCTGGCAGAAACTTCCTTTTCCTTCTCTGCTTTATCTCGCTGATACTGTTCAGCACCTTGCATCATCGTAATGATACCCTCTCTCTTATTTTTCTTAATCTGCTTGATTTCTTTCTGTTTGGCCTCTTTGCGCCATAACCGAAAGGAATCAAACATTGCTGGCCTAGCTTTCTTTTTAAACAATTTTGCTTCGAGATTATCTAAAATCTCAGTTTCAAAACTACCATGGGGTGGCCAACTAAGGACACCATAATTTTTCGTATAACGGATCCAAAATTCATTATATGCAATAGGGCCCACTCCGTGTCGACTATAGAGCTCATAAATCGGAGTTCCAACTGGAGGTATCGGACACGAGTCCTCCAACCGGGAATCCGTGTTGCAACACTTAAGGAAACCAAACAAAATACTGCGGCCAGGCATCGTGCAAACTTCAAGGTTATCGAATTATGATATCCTCGCAAAAATACGAGACGCTCGGTTTTTGGCAATTGCAATCGCCAAAGAAAAACCCAACAACTAAGAATCAACAACTAAGAACCACAAATGCAATGGAACCATGCAAACAACCAAGTTTCAACAACAAAGCAAATGTCCCAAAAAGGAACCCAAGGATTAACAACTAAGGACTGGGAGCGACCCACAAATACTTAACTGAAAGAACAATGGCGTCACCAGGAAGGCCCGTCTATCGTCTCGCCGTACAAAGGACTACGCCAGGCGCCAAAACAGGTCGACAGTCAGGGCATCAGTCCATCGCAGCCGTCTGGAAGCGGGAATCTTCGCGGGAAAAATCTTCGGACCACTTATTTCGACAACAGGATCGATGAAGCGGGGTGCACCTTCCCTCGGAGATTTCACACGAAGTTCCTCACGATCGTCAGGCTTTGGACCAGTACCGCTGATATCGCCCCATGTTGGGCGCCAACTGAAGGACTGGGCTATTCTAAGGCCCAGCGGTGCCATGGGACAACACCTGAAACCTTCGTGGGTTACCTGTCCCGGCGTACAAATCACAGAGACACGGGACACTTCCTTCGGCGTCAAAGATCAGCGTTTATTTACTGCAGGGATTCAGAGATCGCTAGAAGTACAACGTAGTGTAGGTTCTGAGAGTCTGCTTCGAATTGCAAAAGTGGATCGCTCCTTTTATACACATATTCGCCATTGCACAACATACGAACAAAAGGTTACAACTCAGTTCCCACAGTAAACTTCAAAAGGGTCGCATTCATGTTTTCAGAAGCCCGGAACATAATTACAGTAGCATTGCCGGTTCCCAACTGTAAAAGCACGCTATCCCACCATTAGGCACATTCCATTCTGGTTGTAAACGAGCGAAGAGAAGAGACAGAAACAGGTGCAAGGAGAAACAAAGACAGACAACAGATTGAAAAGAGTGTGGGGGCAATATCGGAAGCATGATCACAGGATCAAAGGATTTGAGCCTAGCGCATGCAAGGCTGAAACAATAGACCGGCACGGCAAGATGAGCCTCGAGCGGAGCCATCTGCCTCTGCCGTGTCATTCCCCTAGTCATAAAGACACACTCAAAAGGATATGCATCTTCCGCAAGAGCTTGGGAGTCCCAGGGTCATCAGGCGGACATTGGTCGTTCGCCGACTACGTGAGGGCAAGAAACAAAATGGATGCCGTATCTAAAATGGAACCCGAGGGTTCAGATGAAGAAACCCGTAAATAAGACGAACCTTTCGGAGTAGTGTAGCAAAAACACGTACACCCACTAAACTCATCATTTGCGGTTCGTAGATACCAAACTCACCCATATTCGATCAGACCCAAAACGTCATTATGATTCTCACGGAACCTCAGTGTGGTTGCCAGTTCCTCTTCTGATTATCCCCCTCTTCCCTTGCTGTCGCCCTGCCGCTCACGACTTCCTCTTCTGACCTCAGCTGGTTGTCCTATTCTTGGTGCAGACCCTCCTGTCACTCTTCCACATTTCTTGCTGAGTGCGGTGTCATGCACATGGCACTGATGATGTAGCTGCCATTGGACCTGGACGATAGGTGGCGATGATCAACTAGGAGAGGAGGTTTCTGGAGGAACGTCTTAGCCACATGACTGCCTCTTCTGAATCTTCTCATTCACCTCTGGCAGTTGCGGTCAGGGGCAGTGATGCAGTTCGACTCTAACTGCTGACACTCCGGGCTGGATGGACTCACTTTGAAGCGATGGGAGCAACACGGTTTGTGCTTGCTGCAGCTTACGTGTGGTTCTCCCTTGGGGCTGTCGTCAGGGCCGTCGGGCCGCCTTGGTGTCTGTCTGGTGTCTTTGAAGGTGTTCTCGGCTTGTGGGGATATGAGTCCTCGTGCTCCTCCTCTCGTTGTGTCTGACACACCTGTGTTTGCCCAGCTTTTCTGGGTCTATTCTCGAACCATTGGGCAGGTACATCAACTTCTTCCTTAAACCTTTGGCGGAAGGAACACAGACATACCTGAGGGACACTCTACATACGATTAACATTGTTGAAAATCTACCTTTTGACCCTCAGCATCAAATCCTTGCAACATGTGATGTGGTTTCTCTCTACACCTGCATCCCCCAAGAAGAAGCACTTGTAGTTATAACCAGATGCTTACAACAAAGACCGGCGCCCATGCAAGTACCTACAGAATTTATTATTGCTCTACTAAGGATAGCGATGACCAAAAACTTTTTTATGTTTAAAAAACAGTTCTTCCTTCAGACCCAAGGTGTGGCGATGGGGGCTCCCTTCGCCCCTGATGTGGCAATTTTGTACATGGCAGCATTCGAGGATGACACCGTGCTGTGTGCACACAACCCATTCAGAGATCATCTATATCTCTGGATGAGGTACATCGATGATATTTTACTAATATGGAATGGTGACCCAATGGACCTGACATCATTTCATACATGGCTTAATCATCAGTTACCTCACCTTCAATTTACGCTCCAGTCAGACAACCATACTGTGAACTTTTTGGATATTACTATCTATGAAGAAGAAGGCCGTCTACTAACAACACTTTATCGAAAACCAACAGAGAGGAATTCGCTACTACAGTACAGTAGCCATCACCCCTGAGCACTACGCGAGAATCTGCCATTTGGACACTTTCTACGCATCCGCAGGAACTGTTCTAACAAGGAGCATTACCTAGAACAATCTGATGACTTGTCAAATCGTCTTCAGCAACGTGGATATCCAAGGAGACTGGTTACTAAAGGACGTAAAAGAGCCTGGTTCTATCCCCGGGAAGAATTACTGGCCCAAAAAGACCGTGTCACCCAGGAACAAGACCGAATCGTCTGTGTCACCACTTTCTCTACCAAGAGCAATAAAATTAAACGCATCATAAATCATCATTGGAAACTCATCTCAGATGACATTAATCAGACAGATACTCCACTACACGCTTTCAAAAAAGCGAAAAGTGTGAAAGACTATGTGGTACGCTCTCTTCTACCTACCCCTGACAATTTTACCATAACATCACTATGGAATCTTCCACCAGTAATTGGTCATTTCAGATGTGGCCACTGCAAGGCTTGTGATACTACGATTCAGACGAAGGAATTCCAGCACAACCAACGGAAGGTCCAGCTAAAATCACTCAGTAATTGCAACACATCAAACATTATCTATGCAATAGTCTGCCCGTGCAACTTGATCTACACCGGCCAAACACAACAAAGAGCTAAAATGCGAATCCTACAACACATGAGCAGGATCAGGTGTGAGGTACAAGGCGCACCCCTGGTAGACCACTTCAGATTGGCCTCTCATTCACCTGATGGTCTCCAATGGGTGATACTTGAGAAAGCGAGGTTAGGACCTCGCGGAGGGAACATTGCAACAATCCTTAATACCCGCGAGCTCAAGTGGATGTTCTTCTTTAATTCAATACAATCAGGTCTTAATGAACATGATAGTTCATTTTCCCAGTTTGCCACCCTGCCTTGATACTTCCCAAGTAGCATCTTAAACAACTGATATCTGTGTACTTATAGGAACGATATCCATGGGCAATAAATGTATTGGTATAGTCTTTCTGAATCCATTGGCCTGACTATCTTAAGTAATTAAAATGTGTGTACTTATCAGATGTGTCATCTAAGGTTTTACCGTCTTGTGACAGGTACACCCGGGATCAGACACTTTTTGCTCGCTTGCATTTATGTACAGACACTAGCATGGTAATGAATGTACTGATGTATACATTTCGAATTTTGTGGCAACATGGCCTTACCATCTTGCGATAGGTACGCCATTTCATACTCAAAATTTATGTTTCCCCCAATTGTCACTGTAGATTCGATAAACAATGTACTGCCACCTTCTGATCATCACGATCTCTTGTATCTATAATATGATTGGGCTTTTCTATAATACCCTGAATTAAATCCAACATGGGATTTTTCTCTTTCAATATCCTTTCATATTAATATAAATCATTGCGATTATGAATAACCTATCCACCATCGGATATTTATGGCCCCAATGTCAGATTCGCGCGAGTTAATACCGGCTCTTCAAATATAGTGGATCGGACTTCTGCAACCACTTGAGGAAATATAAATTTTATGGTCAAGAAATGTTCCCTAACGTGTACCCCACCGTCTCCATGTACGAGCTTAAAGTGCATGTAACTTCCCTCCTGTGCCAGCTATGAAGACGCAAACACATTTGCGTCCAACGTTAACATGTCCTCTTTCAGATCCACCCTGAATGGGTCGGATATTCTGTTCCTAAATATGCCTTGCCACCGTCTTTGTATGGTGCACTTTCATGAATTCCTGGCTCTGTGCGAGTTAGGCCCTGTTTTCTGTCATCAAGCCTCTTTTCAAAAGCATCTCTGCCTCCTGAAACTGCAAGGTGGGATGCCCCCACCCGTGAACTCTGTCCTACTCCCTGCGAGGCGAGCGGAGCCTGGCTCGGCCTGTCTGCCTGCCAAAGACAGTATTTTACTTTCATGCTATCAGTATAGCCAAGCTCAGCTTCCCGAAAACACATTCCAGTCCAGCAGAATAGATAAACAAACCCCCGGCTGCAGAGCAAAGGGCCCGGCCTCTCTGTCTCCATGCAAGTAATTCATAGCCCCGTTACCATGGTAGGCCCATACCCCCTCGCTTTACACACAGACACGTAGGCACATGTGCACGCACTCATAGTCAGTATAGGATAGCCTCTGCCCAAGAGACCTTTGCCTCTAGATAGTATGGTTCCCAAACATCAGATATCAGATATGATATAGGAACGAGTTGATCTGACATGCCAGACTTCTGTCTCTTTCCTCTAGTGTAAATGTCAAGTCCCCTGCACCCTCCAACTTTACGTCAATCACACGTCATGCAGCTGCGCGCGCATCCTAGCTACTGATTCCTGCTGACTCTGCACGATTCTGTCATAGAGCCACCCACTTCTGACACTTACATGTGACGTTTCTAGAACACACCTCTGTGCACGCCTTAGTTCACGCCTTCTGATTACGTATTGCTAACGCATGTGTGTTCTTATCTCGTTTCTCTCAGCTGTTACGCCTTCTGCATTGACTTCTATGGTGTATATTAAGTATAAAAGTAATGTAATGTCAATAAAGTATGCTCTATCCCTTCCTGAACCCCAGTGGTGTCAGGAATCCGATATCCGGTTCTAGAACCATTCCTTTTTAAGGAATAAAACCCCTAAGAACTCTAACACCACGGACTCTGCGTCTTTCTTTCCGATTGAGTTATTTTTGTTTAAGTACTTACCTGCATAGAAATTAGGACGGTAAATCAAATATTTACCACATTAAACTGGCGCCCGAATAGGGACCCCTCCCCCACCCCACGCGCCGGTTGGTGCGTTGCAGCCTTGGCCCCCTGCCACAGTCGAGACGGACACTACGCGTACCCGCGGGATTTCCTGTATCTCCCTCAGGCCTACGGAGGTGACGGAGACTGCGATCAGCACCCAGACGAGGCGGTGAGGAGTGCGGAGGATCCCGACCAGAGCCTAGCTGAAAGAAGCAAGGTCCGAGGTGTCAAGAGGCCCACCAGTTCCGAAGTATTCACGTATCGAGTTGAGTCGAGTCCAGTCCGGTCCAGTCCAGTCGAGTTTTCCGAGGCCTTCTGTTCCGTGCTGCCCGGTGAGTACCGTTGCTGGGGACGCATCTAGACGGGTGCATTATTATGTATCCGGTAAAGACGGGTTTGGGTACACAAACACGGTCTGCACTGTTTTAGACAGTGTATCTGTGCTGTTTAGCAGTACATAAAGTATTCAAGATTTTCAATTTTTGTTCTTGTTTTTTTTCTGAAACTCAAGGGTAGGCCATATGTGTTCGAAATGTTTTATGTGATAAATGTTGTGGTATGAGTGACTGTTCGTACGTACATTACTGTGTTTTGTGTAACTAGCTGTGTTCAGAGTAAGTAACAAGTATCAAGTGACCAGCACTACGTAACAAAATGCCGTTTTTCAATAAATTAAGACAGATAGGAACTAGGAAAGGGATACTAGAGGAAGAAATTCCTATTCCCCCTAGGGATACTCCTGGAAATTTTATGTACCATAAGCATGGCATAGATGCCATACTGTATCTAGATTTATGGGCCGATTATACCAAGCACCTAGAAGAGAGACACAGGTGGCCTGCTACAGGAACATGGGATGCCGAGTGCATCATGAGAGTAGAGGAAGCACTATGGAAAAAGAAAGCCAGACAATCCCAGAAAGATGCCATAGAGTTGTGGCGTAAAGAGTCACATAAGCGTACAGAAAAAGCACTCCGAAAAGCTGAGAAACATAGAGAAGAGTCAGATGAAGTCCGAGAGAACGAACTAGTTATTGAAGGTATCCGAGTAAAAGCAGAACAAGTAGACCACATGCGAAACACTCTTGCCAACGGCATGTATTTAGTGACCGAGGGTTCACCTAAGGACACTTCAGAAATACCGAAGGATCTGCCGCCACCATTGGTTCCGACTAAAGTAAGCCACAGAACCACAAAAGACATATTCCTTGCCTCCTATCTAGACGATGTAGCTCCCGCTTACGCAAATTCACATACTAATGTACCACCTACTGACAGTGACGGTGGTGGCAACCCACCCCGAGACAATGCCCAGCCCTTACCGCAACAAAGTTCACCTGCCCGAAATCCTGTTCCACCTGTTCCTCCACCACTTCCTACACCTAAGATAAATACCCTGAATCCGTTTGGGCCTGATCCTGGTAAAACACCAGTTCAGTTACTTACACAGACTCCACAGACAAGTCATGCTCAAGCCTCCGCCTCCGGAGGTGCGACAGGAGGTCACCAGACCCCGCCACAAACACATAGGTTAAACATAAGGGACATATTAAAGAACCGTACACCCCGAACACCAAGTTTCGACATGCTTAAAGAACCCCTTCCAGTTTGCAGATACGATCCAGTACCCGGTAAAGACGATAGGATGTTGTTAGCATCTCTACGCTTACGAAAAGTTACAGACTACTTAGTGTTGTTCCCAGGAATGACTGAATACCTAGATAGAATATACCATTTTATCCAGACTGGGGAAGATCCTGACAGTATTAAAGAGGCCCTGGCTCACCAGAAAGTTGACACTCAAGGTTGTATATTACGCTTCTTCATAAACTGTTTAATAAGAGAACGAGACAGGCCTGGGGTAGACCAGGACGAGATGGATGCACTAAACAAGTGGGGTCAGAACATAGCCGATGGAAAACACGATAAACAGAATTGTATAGCAAGTATGTACAAAAAGATCAGGAAAGAAGTAATAGAGATACACGAAAGAAAGAAACAAGAAAGGGAAGCAGATAACAACCGGCTTGATTCCTCCGAGGAGGACGACCCAGAGGAATCCGAACCACAACCTAAAGAAATAATAGCATATGTAGGTAAGGGAAATTACCTTAAGAAAGGCATTCGTCCAGAAAGCAAGAGAGTTTTTCTCTCTGGCATCTCGAAAACGAGTTCTCCTGAATATCTGTTTCAGGCTACCGATAAAATTCTTCAAGAACGAATGGGGTACCATGTACTCAATTCTATGGATGAACAAGAACTAGCCCGGTCAGCAGTACTATGGGCTGACAATCCTAGCACATATAATGATGATACAGTAGCACAAACATTTTTGAACCTTTCCCCAGACGAGCAGAAATTAGCTGGTATGTACATGATTCAGCATCTCATCGCGTTATACCGGCATCAACACTCTGATCCAGGTCCTTTACCTGATATATTGGAAGCACTACTTATGAATAGATGGAGAGGCCTAAGTACCAAGTTAATTCAAATAATTCTAGAACAACGGCACAGATATAGCGCTTTCTTAGGCCCACAATACGCTCCAGGTTCAGCTCCGCCCCCAGAAAGAAAAGAAATGTTTCATTTTGACAGGCAGAACCCTTTACGAGAAGTACACCCAGTTATGAATGCCGATAATACCCTACGACGTGTGTTTGTGTACACACCTTTAACAAAGCTGGAATTATTAGAAATGAAGAAACTAGTACCCTGTCATGATAAAGACCCTGCAGGTTTTCACTGAGAACTTAAGGACATGTTACTCATGGGAGATTATACGTACACGGATATTATGAAATTGTTAAAGGTACTGTTGCCCACAGGCATTTACGAGAAACTCATAGAAAAAGAATGGGAGGTGGGAGATAAAAAGATTATTTGGACTGAAATAGAAGACGAAGAAAAAATCCGTACTCCAGGGCTAGGCCTTGGGGAAAAAGCTAAAGCATTACCAGGATTAATAGTACAGGTTTTGCCAAGATTATTGACAACTAAAAAGGAAGACTGGGACGCGATCTCAGCCTGTAAACAGAAACACGATGAAGACACTAGTGACTTCTATTCAAGATTCGAGAAGTGTTTTATTATTAATAGTGGCCTGAAACCAAGCAGCGAGTCATACCCGCACCTTTTTGTAAGTAAATTAGTCGAGAATTCCCTGACACAGGTTAAGAATCGTGTATATAAAGTCGAAAGTACATGGCAAGCAAATACGCCATCTCAGATGTTGCAAATGTTACAATATCACCAGAACAGAATTAGAGAAGAGCAGGAACATGAACATAGACGTATGAAAGACACGAAAATGAAAATACTAGTTGCCCAGTCAGTCCCAGCTGACGGTCAGAAAAAGGGCGGGACGCAGACAAATAATTCAGCAGCTCCTGTTAAAGGGACATGCAACTATTGCAAGCAGCCAGGCCACTACGTAAACGAATGTTCAGTCCTGAAACACAATATAGCGACAGGTAAAACTAAAGAAAGACCACGTCAGCCTAGACAAGACCAGGTCCAGCAACAGACTTCACAGAATACACAGCCTATGCATGCTTCCCCACATAATGCACAGACCGTAGCGGTATCACAGCCACAGCCCATTGCCGCGACACAGCAAGTTTCACAGCAGATGTACCAGTATGCCCAATCTGACTATCCCGATTATCAGCGATACACATGAAATAGCCTGGAGAGGGAGGTTGGCTTGCCTCTTATTGAGATTCCTGTAGATCAAGAGGGTCCTTATGTACATAGTCAAGTATTAGGAAAAGACAGAAAGTTTCTAATTGACACAGGGGCAAGTCGCACCACAATCAGTCACGACGAGGTCCCAGGGGCACCCCTCTCAGGCTCACAGAATATTTCCCTTGGTTTCTCAGGACAGCCTATTGTAAATGAAGTATCCGAACCCGTTCCCCTAGCAGTAGGTCCATTATCACGTGTCACAGACCTATTACTGACGAAGTCATGTCCAGAAAACTTATTAGGTATCAAGACCCTGAAGGCTCTAGGAGCCGTGATATGTTGTTCTCCGGAAGGAGTCAGACTTTTCCTACGTGACTTTAAGGGTCACTATGTATTACGAGAGTTTGATGTCAGATTGAAAAATGTACCGAAACACCTGTGGGCACAAGGCCCAACCGATGTAGGTTGTATGCACATTACACCATACCGTGTTACACTCAAACCAGGGGTTGTTTTACCCCGAATCAGACAATACAAGTTACCACCTGATGCTGTAATGGCTTTACTGGAAATCATTGAAGAGCTCATTGCCCAAGGAGTGGTCGTAGAGACCGACTCCAATGTCTGTAATTCCCCTATCATTCCGATTCTTAAACGTACTGATCCCCAGGCACCGCCAGTATATCGGCTGGTGATTGATTTACGAGAACTGAACAAATGCATTGTACCACAGTATCCTGTGGTTCCCGACATCTCATCCTTATTGACTGCTATTGATTCAGAAGCGACGTTCTTTACCGTAATTGACCTCAAGAACGCCTTCTTCAGTGTACCCATTGATCCAGAGAGCCAATATCTCTTCGGATTCAGTTTAAATGGCCGAAGCTTCAAATTTTCACGCGCACCTCAAGGATTCACAGAAAGCCCCAGCATCTATAGCCAAGCACTGAAAAGACAACTTGACTGTATCCAAATGCCAGTTAACACTGCCTTACTCCAGTACGTCGATGATCTGCTGATCACCGCACGAAGCGAACCCGAATGTGAACAAGCATCACTGACAGTTTTACACTTTCTGGCTGACAAGGGACAGAAGGTGTCTCCCTCGAAGCTACAATTCTGTTTTCAGCAAGTTGTGTACTTGGGTCACTTGCTGTCCAAAGTGGGGAGACAGCTCACTCCTGACCGCATCCAGTTAATTGTAAATATGCCACAACCCCAGACACAAAAAGAAGTGCGGGCCTTTATAGGCCTTACCTCGTACTGCAGACAATGGATTCCTCAGTATGCATTTCTAGCTAAACCACTGATACAGTTGACGACACAGGAGGCAGCGACTTCGACTGCCCTCCCTTGGACTCAGGAACACACACAGGCTTTTGAGGAATTAAAGAAAGCTTTATGTCAAGCACCAGTTTTAGCGACACCATGTTACAGCAAACCTTTTACACTTTTTGTTACAGAACGTGATGGTACAGCGTTGTCTGTCCTCACACAAGATCAAGCAGGTTCGCATAAGCCTTGCGCTTATTTTTCAAGTACATTGGATCCAGTGGCCCAGGCCCTGCCTGCGTGCCTAAAATCAGTTGCCGCGACAGCCTTAGCAATCAGACAAAGCGATTCAATAGTATTAGGACACCAGTTGACAGTACAAGTTCCGCATTCTGTAGAAGTCCTTCTAAACCGAACACAGACTCAACACCTGACTATAGCACGACTGACAGGTTATGAACTGACACTGTTCCAGCCACACATAGAAATCAGACGCTGTAACATTCTAAACCCTGCCACATTGTTAGCCTCGGTTATGACAGATTCAACACCACATGATTGTATAGAAATAATTAATGCAGTAACAAAGCCCCGACGAGACTTAACAGATGTTGCACTGACAAATCCAGACCTGACACTTTATGTGGACGGTTCATGCATGAGAACAAGCACAGGAGAATTAGTGGCCGCATATGCAGTGACCACCGAAACTGAAGTCAAAGAAACACACCGTATTGATACACTGTCCGCTCAAGCCGCAGAGCTTATCGCTCTGACCCGAGCCTGTATACTAGCCAAGAACAGAAATGTTAACATATACACGGATTCACGTTATGCTTTCGGAGTTGTACACGACTTCGGAATGTTATGGCAAGAACGAGGTTTTTTGACCTCCCACGGCGCCAAGATCCAACACGGTCCGCTCATTCAAGCACTGTTAGAAGCAATACATCTGCCTTCAGGCATATCCATCATGAAGTGTAAAGCACATACTAAAGTTACTGACTCTATTTCCCAGGGTAACGACCTGGCAGATCAAACAGCGAAACATACAGCATTGACTCACACCCAGGCTACTGATGTGACAAAGGCAATAGTACCGACACATTGTATGGCAGTTAGGGATCCCACACTAGATGTGATAGATATTCAGACACATGCTACTCCGGACGAAATCAAGAAATGGTCCGAACTAGGAGGGGTCCAGACAGATCAGGGTTGGATGACGAAGGGAAAATCTACATGGTTTCTTCCCGACTCTATGGTTCAAGTCATAATAAATACAGCACATAGTCCAGCACATCTGGGAGAAAAAGCCATGTTAGACAGTTTACAGAATCTCTGGTACAACAAACATTTACGAGCAGCAGCAAAACAGAAAGTGCGTACTTGCATGATCTGTTGTCAGTTCAATCCAGGTAAAAGCGTCCCTGTAGAGCAAGGTGGATTTCATCCTCCCGATCACCCTTTTGAAGTCCTCCAGATGGATTATATCCAGATGGAACGTTGTCGAGGATTCAAGTACGTCCTCGTAGTTGTTTGTGCACTTTCCCGTTGGACCGAAGCATATCCAGTACCAGACTACACTGCCCCGACCACTGCCAAGCAGCTGGTTCGAGAATTCTTCCCACGGTACGGCTTGCCTCGTATCGTATACTCAGATAACGGACAGCCATTCTCGTCCGAGCTCATGAAGCAGGTTTCACTCCTGCTAGGATCTCAGTGGAAATTCCACTGCGTCCGACACCCCGAGGCGGCTGGCCTTGTAGAGAGACACAATCAGACACTGAAAACCCGTCTTGCTAAAGTTTGTAAAGAGAAAGGGGTCGACTGGATAGTCGCCCTGCCAGTTGCATTGTTCTATATGAGGATGGTTCCTCATTCGAGATCAGGGCTATCCCCGTATGAGGTGGTCTTCGGCAGGCCACCAAATATGTGGGGGACGCCCATGCCTAAGAAAATAACCGATGTTGATTGTAATATGCTGACAGATTACCTTGCCTCCTTGATGTCTGCACTCCAATCATGTCGTTCACAGGTTGCCGCAGCCTTTCCCGACAACACTGACGTGAAGCCACACGATGTCCGTCCTGGAGATACTGTGCTGATACGAAATTTCGACAGGAGGAGTCCGCTGGAGCCCCGTTGCCAGGAGCCGAAGCTCGTCCTTCTAACCACGAGGACCGCGATCAAGGTTGAGGGCAGAAAAGGGTGGATACATACAAGCCACGTCAAAAAATGTAATGAACTGCTGCTGCCAGAAACTGACTCTTCCACCCCCTCAAAGGACTGCCCAGATTCTAGTGACTTTAAACCTCCCATGGTAGAGAAAACTCCGCAAGAAGAGTACAAGTTGAAATTGCGGTCTAGCAAGTCAGACAGTTTAATTGTTTAAGTCCTCCCCTAGGTGAATCGGTTAAATAGTCTCTGACATGTATCCCCTAGACCCCAATAGAGAGAGAGATAGAGAGAAACAGATCAAGAAACAACGTTACTGCAAATCTCTCAAAAGTTACTGTATTGTTACCTTATGGATTATGTTTTCTTTAAGTCTTACGATTATTGTCACAAGTATAATTCTACATATATACTTTCCTATTGCTACACGTGCACATTCTTCTTCTAATGACACTGCCGAGCATTCTTTTAGCGAGTTACCTCTTCATGAATTGTCCTACCGACTTGCGCTGCGCAACAATACATTCATTAGTATGTTACACCACTCGCATCAGACCAGCAACGCTACAAATTGTTGGATATGTGGCCGACTCCCTCCCTACCAGAAATACAAGGGAGTTCTGCCCCTCTTCCCGTACCCGTTCACACACAATGGTTCATGTGGAGCCTGGTTTAGTTTGATTAATGCCTTAGATTCAAATTCCGTAGTTTATCAGGGTAACTGGGTATGGGGAAACCTGAACACAGTTCTGCATAGAGTATGTTATCCTGACAAAGAGGGAGTCCCCAAAAGAACAGGAACTGATCTAGAAAATGAAGTATATGGATTAGGAAATTTTACACTCAACCTCATGATTCTGAATGTTGAATCCGAAACCGAACCAGACTTGCCCACTATGTCAGTACTACCAGTCAAAGGTGAATTATGTATTAGAAAGAAGGGTTCAATACACCTGGGTCATAGTAAATGTACTACCGTGATCGAATTTAGTGATAAGGGCAAGTCCACATTCAAAGCTACACGTCATTCCTATTTCATTTGTGGTCAGACAGCATACATACGTTTGCCTCTAGATTGGGATGGGACCTGTTACATTGGATTCTTACTGCCACCTGTTTTCCTAGCTCCACCAGATTATCATAGAAATTCCCGTCTAGTTCACAGACCCAAAAGAGATCTCCCAATTGTCGACTATACGGAAACGGCATGGGAAAAATTCACAGATTTCAACAAAGGTTTCTTTCCCTACTTAGGTGCTATCTTTAATAGTAAGTCTATACGTCACTTGACCAGAACTCTCGAGGCAGTAGTGAAAGAGACCACTTCCGCCCTAGGTAACTTGACTGAGGAACAGTCTGCTATGAGACTTGTCGTTCTTCAAAATCGTCTTGTTATTGACGTCATACTAGCCGATCGCGGAGGAGCCTGTAAGGTCCTCGGGTCAGCTTGTTGCGTTTTCATCCCAGATAATGCTCCGTCCGTATATAAGGCTATTACCCGTCTCCATAAGATAGCTAGTCAGATACATCAGAATCCAGGCACTTGGACTTGGTCCGGTTGGCTCTGGACTACCATATCAGCTTGGGGTTGGAAAATACTGTCACTTCTTGGAACCATTCTACTTATAGTATTCAGTTGCTGTCTATGTTTACAATGTGGGCCAGCGATTTGCGGCTTGTGCGCCACATCCTGCACTCCCCATTCAAGTCAACGTTCTAAATCCCATGTGAAAAAGGATGAGCAGATGATGCTAACTACTCAAATAAATAGATTAATGACGATTGATATATCATGAAGGGTCCGTAGGGAACAAGGAGGGAATGAGGAAATATAAATTTTATGGTCAAGAAATGTTCCCTAACGTGTACCCCACCGTCTCCATGTACGAGCTTAAAGTGCATGTAACTTCCCTCCTGTTCCAGCTATGAAGACGCAAACACATTTGCGTCCAACGTTAACATGTCCTCTTTCAGATCCACCCTGAATGGGTCGGATATTCTGTTCCTAAATATGCCTTGCCACCATCTTTGTATGGTGCACTTTCATGTATTCCTGGCTCTGTGCGAGTTAGGCCCTGTTTTCTGTCATCAAGCCTCTTTTCAAAAGCATCTCTGCCTCCTGAAACTGCAAGGTGGGATGCCCCCACCCGTGAACTCTGTCCTACTCCCTGCGAGGCGAGCGGAGCCTGGCTCGGCCTGTCTGCCTGCCAAAGACAGTATTTTACTTTCATGCTATCAGTATAGCCAAGCTCAGCTTCCCGAAAACACATTCCAGTCCAGCAGAATAGATAAACAAACCCCCGGCTGCAGAGCAAAGGGCCCGGCCTCTCTGTCTCCATGCAAGTAATTCATAGCCCCGTTACCATGGTAGGCCCATACCCCCTCGCTTTACACACAGACACGTAGGCACATGTGCACGCACTCATAGTCAGTATAGGATAGCCTCTGCCCAAGAGACCTTTGCCTCTAGATAGTATGGTTCCCAAACATCAGATATCAGATATGATATAGGAACGAGTTGATCTGACATGCCAGACTTCTGTCTCTTTCCTCTAGTGTAAATGTCAAGTCCCCTGCACCCTCCAACTTTACGTCAATCACACGTCATGCAGCTGCGCGCGCATCCTAGCTACTGATTCCTGCTGACTCTGCACGATTCTGTCATAGAGCCACCCACTTCTGACACTTACATGTGACGTTTCTAGAACACACCTCTGTGCACGCCTTAGTTCACGCCTTCTGATTACGTATTGCTAACGCATGTGTGTTCTTATCTCGTTTCTCTCAGCTGTTACGCCTTCTGCATTGACTTCTATGGTGTATATTAAGTATAAAAGTAATGTAATGTCAATAAAGTATGCTCTATCCCTTCCTGAACCCCAGTGGTGTCAGGAATCCGATATCCGGTTCTAGAACCATTCCTTTTTAAGGAATAAAACCCCTAAGAACTCTAACACCACGGACTCTGCGTCTTTCTTTCCGATTGAGTTATTTTTGTTTAAGTACTTACCTGCATAGAAATTAGGACGGTAAATCAAATATTTACCACACACTAACCAATTAACCCATGATTCCTTTTCTTGATGGCCACACTATCTATCCCAATGTCTGATCTACTCTAAGTCTTTTTACTATGTCGAGACGGAGTTCACGGCCACGTGACTCTGTTTCCATAGTTACTGACTAAATAGGAAGTGAGCCGGCCATTTCTGACTCTGCCGTGAAGACGTTGGTTAAACTCAAAATTCAGTATACTGAAAACTCGGTAAGCTCACTCGCCGCTACGGCGTCCCTTCTTACTTTGTAAGCCATCCTGTGATAGTCCGACTACGAGCATGTCAGAAACTAACTCGATGCTCCATTCTTCCCCAGCGGGTGATTCCCGATTAAAGCACAGCGCCTGCTTACTACGTGGGGACGACCGAAATTCCTTCTGAACTCCCTGGTAAGCCTCTGCGGGCGTATTTCAAAATTGGTACCTATTGGCGTCCTCTTTGTGATGACTAATTAAGTCCCTTATACCACCAGATAAATTGTTGGATTTCCAGTGCCCAGCGTCCCCGGGCCTTTTCAAATCCCGCCATAATGCTATTGTTTACAATTACGATGTAAGTCTCATAAATTCCGATTTTCTCATACATCTCATGCCCTTAAAAGTGACTCAATCCGCACTTTGAGGACATTCATTTTAATAAGTTTGATATTGTTTGTTCATACCCCTCAGGAATTCGTGTTCTTCACATGGAGGTTTTCCAAAATGATAGATGACGATGAGCACCGATTAATTAGGTATGCTCTCCCCAATTGTGTGCTTATTTAAACAATGTAACTACGGTATGACTTGATTGGTTTTAGTAATCTGTACCCTATTATTGACATTAATAGGTTGCTAGTCCCCTACCTGTCCTGATGAAGACCCCACCGCAAGGGTTCCACTAATTCCTGCACCTTCTGTGGGTCGAAACGTCGACAACTGTCCTCCTTGTTCCAGCCCCCATTTGAAATTGCTACATATATTGTAATACGTGGGGCATGTGTCTGTTTAAGTGATACATTTGGATTCATGATCGTTTTGTATATTTGAATTTGGTTTACAAATGCGTCAGATTTAAGTCTAATTTTATGTCACTACTCCCTACCTGCACTACCCTCACCTTATCACTTCCTCTTTACTCCCTGGGGCACTACTCAACCTTTTGAAATGAGTAATGTTGGATACTATATCCTATTTTTGTCTACACTGTGAATAAAACATTGTAGACTCATTAAGTGTATTATTATTATTATTTAACTTGTGGTAATTAGTAATTCTCACTGGGACCCCTTCCCTCTCAGTAACAATACGACTCTAACTGCTGACACTCCGGGCTGGACGGTCTAATTTTGAAGCGTTGGGAGCAACACGGTTTGTGCTTCCTGCAGCTTACGTGTGGTTCTCCCTTGGTGCTGTAGTCAGGGCCGTCGGGCCGCCTTGGTGTCTGTCTGGTGTCTTTGTAGGTGTTCTCGGCTTGTGGTGATATGAGTCCTCGTGCTCCTCCTCTCGTTGTGTCTGACACACCTGTGTTTGCCCAGCTTTTCTGGGTGACACGCTTTCCACTCTTCTTCTCCAGGTGCAGTGACATGCACTATGTTCACGAAGGCCAACTGGACCTTCAATGGTCTCCTGACCATGCAGGCGAAACTCTTGTCACTCTGCTCTGCTGCGTGGCAAGCAGCCACTCATCTCGAGCGCTCCTTCGTCAGGCAGCGTCTTGAATCTCCTACTCCGATTGGTGGTCCCTCTCCTGGAAATGGCTTCCATGGGCAGTGGTGAGCTGTGGTGGTGGCTTGTCACTGGTAGTGTGCGACTCTTCTCTGGCCTGTTTTGGGCCTCTGGTGACTTCTACTTGCGGCATTGTGAGGGAGGACACTCTGCTGTCTTTGGTCCGCTGCGGGGCTTCGCTGGTGCAGTGGAGATGTAGAGGATCTCCCTTCTGTCTTCAGTAGTGTGGCTCACTGGTTAGAGCAGGCAGACCCTGAAGCAGAGGTCAGACCTGGGACCAGGGTTCAATTCCCGACGCGGCAGGGTCTTGAGCTCAAATGTCCATGGACTCGATAATTCGGTGCCTGACCTAATCATGGGTTCACACTCTGCAACTCTGGGCATTAAGCTTGCTTAATCTCCACAACGGCCCCACCGCGGCGGGATGCCTGGCTTTCACCTTGGGGATGCCCTGTAGGGGCTATCTCACAGGGAAAAGCCAGGATGGGTTCCCAAGGCAAGCGCGGAGATACCCCTTCGGGGGTCGATTCAGGCGCTATATAAGTAACATAATATTAATAATAATAATAATAAGTAGTGTTTCTTCTCTGTGGAGAGGTCTCTCTCTCTTGAGTTTCTGCGCGGGCCGTTAGGCTCGCCGGCGCAGCCTTCTGCGCACATCTGCCTTCGGGCGCTCTGTCCCCTTCTTGGGCCTTCTCTTTCAACACTTGTGTGCCCGTTCTTCTGGCTTGAGGTGGTGGCTACTCACCACCGGGGTCTGCACGTTCGGCGCATGTCTCTCTTGCGCTTCACGAGTCTTGGCTGCCCTTGGTCATATCGTCTTCTCTGAGGCAACTGTATGCGTCTGGTTGTTCCTTGCGGGGTTTACCTGGTCTTCCCCATCTGCAGCGAGCAATGGCCAGCCACCATGAGGCATGTGGTGCATTGAGCTAAGTTCTCTTCCCTTGGTTTGGCATCAAGGGGTCCTGTCCTGGTGCCTGCTGAAGCTGCAGGCTATGCTACTCCTTTTCTTCTTCCTGGGGCTGCCTTTGTTTTATAGTATCCGTTCATGGGGCACAGGGAGCGGTCCGTCCCTGTTTTGGCCATGTCACAAATCTTCAGTGTCTCTCGATAGCCAAGGAAGCATAGAGTTGTAGATGGCCCGGTTTGTGGCTGGCAAGTCTGTGTGGAGTAGTTCATTACTAGAGTCCTGGTCATGGGGCACTGCTGGCCTTGTTGACGTTGCGTTTGTACATTAATCAAGTACTGGTGCTCTGGCAGCTGTCCTCCGGGCTGAATGCGGTGCAACCCCTCCACACCAGGTGGAGCCCTCACACTCCGGTTTTTCAACAAGCCGCCACTCTTTGTACATTTAGAGTAAACTGAAAAAAAGTCAAAATTGATGTGCATGCAAATGAATTGAAATTGAGGCAATTGTGTTATCTGAAAGATAAAGTCACGATATCAAGTACAATTGTATTTATTGTCTAAAGGAGGAGCATACATGTGGTTCAAACTATATTATTAAGATTGTAAATTTAATTTTGAACACATTATTTATAAAAAATATTTTCTATGCAAAAAAAAACACTAATGAAAAAATTAAATCTGTCATGTATTAGCATTTGTATCTTGATTGTATATATTTTCCGTTTGTTTAGAGTTAACATGCCAATGGAAAGTAAAACCCACTGTGCCCAGTTTTCCTGTTTTCCAAATGGATGCCCTCACACTTCACCATGCCATGACAGCTTTTCATGGTGCTGTGGGCCACACAATTCAGGGTTCTCTTTTCACCTCTGGTGCGAGTGGTGGTGCGAAGTGGTGGCGGACTCAGGACTCAGTTCTGCTGCTGCTGGCAGATGGGTGCCTCTGCCAGCCATTAACATGTGAGGCGCTGGCGCGGAACACTACATGCTACCCTGGATGCAAGGCCCGCATTCCCATCTGGCATTAAGGTGTACCTGGCAATTGTTTCATTGCTTTTTCTTATCGTGAAGACTTCTGTGCAGTATTGCACATGGCCACTGGGTGGCAGTGCAGCGCTTCAGTTTGTCAAGTCCCAGCAGTCGTTCTCTGAACTGCGGGCGATGCAGCTCTTCCCTGCAACGGGGGTAAGAGGCTACCCCTGCTGCTACCCGGTCGGACCACAGGGCTCTCTTATCCACTGCCCACAGGTGTTCCTTCATTGAAAACCCAAAGGGGATGATGGACGGAGTGTTGAACATTGGAAGCGCTCACCCCCAGTCCACTGAATCTGGGTTTAATCCATCACCGTTCTTTAGCCCACTCTGCCACCCCAGTTCAGACATGGCTATATGCAAATCAGTCTGACCCTGTGCCTCATGGGAACAGTCCAGCCCGAACTGCCAAGCCATTAAAAACAGCAGACACATGAGGCATCTCTTTGGCCGGTTGCGGTGCAAACATACAACTTCTTGGTTGTGCTGCAGACCTCGTTCTTCCTAGGGCCTGTGTGTACAGGTAGCGGGGAAGCACGCGGTGCCACAGACAACCGGAGGGCACTGCGGTTCATGCTTCCCTTCTTTCTTTTCTCTGGGGTCAATTTGGTGGCGCCAGGTCTTCACTGCTGGTGTGGGCTCTCGATGCTGCGCGGGTGCGGCAGACCAGCTTGCAGGGTGGGGGTGCGCGTCCACTGTTGGTGCCGCAGGGAGGACTCGCTTCACCTCCGGGCTCCCGGGCAGTGGTGTTGTGGCACGCAGCTCCCTCGCTGGGTTGTGACCGCTTGAGCCCCGCAGAGGACTCATTGCTGGCACAGCAGGGGACAAGTCTAGCTCTCACCGGATTCAGATTGTCGCTGTGTCGCGGTTGGTGCCTCATGGGGAGTGCTTCCCACTCCTATTTATGCCGGAATCGATAGGTTGAGAGATGGCCAGTCTCCGTTCGCCCCTTTTTTTCATGGCATAGGGCCGCGTCGTGATCTTATCAGCAATTGCGGGTGTCCAGAGGCAGAAAGGAGGGGGATGCCGCATCCACTATCTCATTTCCTCCCCACGAGGGATGACGGGGTGTCATGCAGTGGGCATGCGGGGTCAGACGGGGTGACGTGGGCCCTAGCCCCACATGCTGGGTAGAGAAACCACACGGACACTGTAGTGTTGTACTAGAACTGGCCACGAGCAGGGGCGGATTGGCAAGGCGGGCATTCGGGAATGGGCCGAAGGGCTGGTGCCTCAGTGCCCTCTGTGGGCCGTTTTTTTTCTCCCCTGTCCCAGTCCACAGAGTGCACGGAGACAGACTGAGAAAATGAAAGCAGCCTCGCAGTGCGGCCAGACAGCGATTGTCAGCTGTGGGCTCTCCTTCACCCTTACCCTGCCAAGCAATCAAGCTGAGGCTGGGCAGGGGTGATTGTTTGCAATAATCGGCCTCCCTGGGAGTCAGGTGTTTCTCAGGCCTTTGAGCCATTTTCACCTCGGCCCCCCTGGGGCCCATGCAGCCCAGAAACGGTGTTAGTCGTAGCACCTTGCCCACAGCCCTTCACATTCAGGGCATAGTGGGCGAAGAAGAATGGGTCTTGCTGTGGGTGCCTGGTGATGTTTGGAGTTTTTTTTGTTTTATTTATTTATGAGATTTTATATAGCGCCGACTTTACCCGAAGGAGTCAGAGCGCTTCACACTAGGAACAGTAATAATACATGAGGTGAAAATTATAAGTGGGCAAATTACAAAAGCAAACGTTACGTTACATGAATCAAAAGTGACAATAGTGAGCAACCAAAATACAAGAGGAGCAAACGATACATTACAGGAGCAAAAAGATGTGTGCAGGTTACAAAAGCGTACAAAATAAAAGTAGAGGTATAATACTGCAATTAGTGGCAGACACTCCAGCACAAGAACACACGTTACGTAGGCAATGGTGGCACTTGTGCAAGTATCTAAAGCAAACAAAAGTGAGAGGTAGCAAACAGTGTGTTACAAGAGAAAAGTGACTTGTGCAAGTTACAAACGGGTACCAAACACAGGTACAAGGGTAGTACTACAGTAAATGGTAAATACTCAAACTGCCAGAACACACAGGGAAGACACTTCCCATGCACCAGCTTCACCTCAGCCTCCCCCTGGCTACCTGGCTACCTTGGATGACCCAGAAAGCTGTGTTTGTGCTCCCCTGCCAGGACATTTTCCCAAGGCCTGGAGGGTTGATTAATGTACTAATTGCAGGGGCCTTACCTCTGTTCATGTGCTCCTGAGCTGAAGGTCTGGGGAGGGCTAAGTAGGTTAGTAATAGCAGGGGCTTTGCTGCTTTTCAGGTGTTCCTGTGCTGGAGGGCTGGAATAATTTTGTGACAAAAAGGGGCCTTGCTATTTTTTTTAGTTGCTCATCATGTAGGCCATTGTCACCTTGGCCCTGTGTCGTGTGCAAGAACAGTATCCTCCCACTTTCATTCCTTGTCTGTGCAAATGGTGTTTCATGAAAGGGCACGCCCCTTGAATGTGGGCCACGCCCCTTAAATATGGGCCACGCCTCTTGAATGTGGGCCACTTTTTTTAATCAGTGCCCGGGCCGAATTGTGATCCCAATCCGACCCTGGCCACGAGCACGGGCACCCAGGCCCTTTTATTAACAGGCTCACGTCACTCGTGACGCCTGTGAGGGATGCGTTTGGGGGTGCAAGTGTGCCCACTGCCATAGGGGAGTGGCTATCAACTCTATGTCTGTCGAGACCCTAGAACGCATCTCGTTACAGGACACAACAGCCACTGGCCCTCTGCTCGGGCGTTAGTTGCGTGTTTGGATCCATGTCTGTCCTGTCCGTCTGTCTGTCGGTACTTGTTTCAGAGTGTTGCTTGTATTTAGTGACCCTGGACATGTCCATTGATTTCCTGTGCTTCGGCCCTCCTGCCAGTGGCTGTTCCACTCAGCAGCCTGTGGTCACCGGCCTTGTACGTGGGTGTTGCTTGTGTGTGGTGCCCCTGTCTGTCAGTGCTTGTTTCAGTGGCCTGCCTGTGGTCACCGGCCTTGTACGTGGGTGTTGCTTGTGTGTGGGCCCCGTGTCTGTCAGTGCTTGTTTCAGTGTCCTGCCTGCGGTCACCGCCCCTCTCTGCGGCCTCAATGGCTGGTGCTTGGTATCTCTGCCTGTTCCAGTCTGAAGCCTGCAGTCTCCTGGCCCCATACTTCGGCATTATACACCGCGCTTGGGGTGTTTCAGTAGTATCGGATGCCGCTCTGTGCTTTAGTTCTTGTTATTAGTCTGTCTCAAGTGATTTCATTTTGTGGATTTATTCAGATTTAGAGGCAGATGTGAACTTTCTTTTGAGTCAAGAGCGCCTTGACTCTCCACCCCTGGGCGCCTGTACTGTTTGTTTCCTTCATGTCGCGTGTGCCTCCTCTGTGCTGTTTGTTCATAATACAGCAGGGGGCGCTCGTACACTGTCTACAGGAGATTCGCCTCGAATTACAAGGGAAGGAGCTCAGCCGATCCTTAAACCCGTCTGTTTCTGACTCTTCTGCTGGAGGTGTGTACACCCAACGCAGTGAGAGGCCAGGGGGGCCTCTGGAGAAAGGGGGCTCTGCAGCGACAGTAATGAAGGGCCTCCCTCCAAAGTGTGGGTCACTACCTGGAAACAGGAGGCCCCTGGTGTAAACACTGCAAACTCAGAAAACAGGGACGTTTGCAATAAAGTGACTGATTCAGCGTGACGCAATCACCGGACCGAAATTACCGCTCGGGCTATTAATGCCCTCCTTGCCTTCAAACTGCTTCAGTGCCCGCAGCCTGGCATCAGTGTGCGCCCCGGACCCCTCGGTTTCCCCGGTCCATGCGTGACGACACACCCCGGCCTCTTCAGGTGTTTTCACTCCTAGATTTGTGCGACTTGTAGTCCTGGTTTTACACTTGGTTAAATAAAAGTAAAAGTCCCAGAATCCCTTGAACCCCCGGGGCTACCCGACCAGTCACGCACGGGTGAGAAACTTGGCCAGTACGACCAGTGCCCTGGCTGGGCCTCCTCCGCACTGTTGTCCCAGATTCCACAATAAGTGAATGGACGAAGACACAGGTAAAGCGCTTCGTGAGTGAATGAAGAGATGTGTGAAGCATGGCATGAGCAAAAGGGCATGTAAAGTGTAGCATGAGTGAATGAATTAATCAATCAATCATAGACATTTACAGTGGCGGCTGGTGACATTTGAAAGTGGTGTGGCGTAAAACGATTTTCATACTGCACCATAGCGAGCGAGTGTAGGGAGCGAGCACGAACAACTTAAGGGGGTGTTCAGGGAGATTCTTTTCCACGAAAAGTTTGAAAAAAGAGTGGACAAATGGTGCGTTTTCACACAAATTTGAGAAAGCAGGAAGGATAATAAAGCAATTGTGAGTGCAGTTATTACATTAATAAAGAGATGTTATATAACATAGGTAGCTGCTTATTCAGTATAATCACAAAGCTTCATAACAGGTACATGTTCTTTGCAGCAGGCACATTAATCTTCTGCGCTACCTTTCCATGAGTCAAAACTTTCACTAGACATTAAATAAAACTCTGATCTCTCTCTAGGAAAAACATTAGCCATCAGCGTTATCATGACATTTTTATTGTTTCTGAAAATTGCCAGAGGCCAGTGGTAGTGAGTGCTTTTAGAACCATAATATACTTGCAAGTGCAACTCCATTCAAATTACGCACTAGACAAGAGAGCAATATGCTGCCTAAATAAAAAGTACCAGCATCCTGGAAAAAGCCAAGTAAAGCATGTAAAATGTAAGCAGGAAGAACATGGTAAACAATCGACCCATCAATCAGTCATTGCAGTACCCCAGGATTGGTGCACTTCCCCACCCAGGGAAACAATGGAGTTGAAGAAAAGACAAGAAAACAAACTCTGCAAAGTAGGGCTAATATGTTTGTGTTTGAATAATATCAATCTAGCCACTTTGCGAACACTCAGACTTGCTTTATTTCGATTTTTTTTTATTTATTTTTCATAGTTTGAACCTGTTATTCCCAAAGCGCACTGTGAAAACAAACATTTTGACCTCCCCCCCACCCTCCCCCCCTTACTACTACAAGGAAACTGAGGCTATGGAACAGTGTCTGTAAGGTTTAGCACTGCATAGTCAGTGCTGCAAGCGAGACTAATTAATTACAGTGGCAGCAAAGTATGCTTGGATGCGGTTTGCAAGCACTGGCGCAGCAGTCTGTGAGCTCAACCGTGGCAGAGCTGCGGCTAATTGGTGTAACACTGTACAGCAAAGCACAGACTGCTGCTGGCCATTGCTGTATACATCAATAGTGCGCTGAATAGTAAAACACCCCAAAGTATAGTGTAGCAAAGCACAGCATAGTCTAGCAAGCCTCAGAACTGAGCAGCAAACATAGGACTGATATAAAAAGCACAGTGCACAACGCTACCGCACAATACTGTCCAGATAACTATAGCATACTACAACAGTGCAACATATCACACGACAAAAGCACAAATCCGGACATCCGATTCAATACGGGAAAACCCCTTGGCACTTGATTAAAGCATTGAACATCAAAGCAGAACAGAACACAACAATACACAGCACATTAAAGTACAGCACTGTACACAGTGCAATGCAATGCAAAACAGCAGCGCTTAATAGAGCACAGCACCGTGCAGCACTGCGCACAGCATACATACACGGGACAGCAGAGAACACAGCAGAACGGCATGCTAAAGCACAAAAGAGCATAGGACATGCACAGACACACACACTCATGCAGCTCAACCAGACCCCTGCAGCCCACACCTTGTGCAGAACAACTGACAATCGACCCCCATAATAGACAGCTAGGTTCCATCCAGGCGGTCTCCTACAGCACTCGCACAGTCGCACTACACAGTATCTCTTGATTCCATTCCCTAGAGAGAACTAACCCCGAAAGGGTGCACTACAGGAGAACAGCGTCAGCTATATCCAAAGGCCCCACTACAATTTGAGAGGAAACCCTTTCCTCGACTCTCCCCCCAAGCCTTAATTGATTCCGCTCACCCTCTTTTCCTCCTCCCTGAGAGGGTTGAAATTAGTTAACTGTTCAGAGGCTGGCAACGGAATCCTAAAATTCACGAAAGGAGGGAAGTGCAGACTTTTAGCACTAAACTAAGTCCATTTTAAATGTTAGTTTCGTTCCAGGCTCGTCGAGGCGCGTTATGACTTCAGATGGACACTCAGTCATGGAAAATATTCCTTTGACATGCCACTACACGTTTCCAAATGTATTATAACACTGTCCTGTTCAGCATCTAGTATTTATTGTGCACGTATGTATTTATTCCTGCATCAGAGCCCGTGCTGCATCATGGCCACTGTAGGCAGGTACAATACACTGCAACTGACAGGGACCCTTCCTAAGCCGGACTGTTGTACAACATCTACATTATCACACGTATCATCAGGGCATCATTCGGAGCCTGCGGTGAATCGAAATTAGGGCCCAAAAAGTGTTTGCATTTGGCTTTCAATTCCCAGCAGTGACCAATTTGGTGATTTTGCACTCACTGTTGCTTTCTTCTGGTCCAATTCCTCTAGGTTTCACCTTGCGGAATTTTTGTGCAGAAAAGGCCACTCTTGTGAGCTTTGCAGCTCTGGGAGAGGCATGTATATCCCTCACTCCAACCAGAGGACTTGAGAACGATGGAGTCTGTGGGCGATTCAGACGTCCTCTGGAGTCTGGGAGCGCCGCTTGTTGTAATCAGGCTGAGATTACATAGCCCAGCCGCCTCATTGCGCGCTTACTCGCGCTGGACCTACGCGCCTGCATTTTAACACTGCTTCATGCTGTACAACACTAACCCCTCTTTTGTTGTGCAGGTCCCCTGGAGCTGTCTTGTTTTATTTGCGCCGCCTGCTTTTAATTTTCCTTCGTCTTTGGAGTGCGCGCTGGGACCCGTCCGGTCGCGCTGCACTTTCACCAGCTGATTCCGCCTCCCGGCCCGCCCACTGCAGCCGAGCAAGGTGCTGCCTGGGTCGTGACCTGGTGAGCCGCCATCTTGGGTGAGGGAGTAGGCGAGCGGTGCAGCGCTCGGCCCCTCCCGCCCTCGGCCTTATAAAATGGTCCCTCCTCATAGGGAGCGCAGCGGACGGGCGCAGCGGGCGCGCCGTCATCGCGCCGAAGTCGCGCCTAAGTCCCGCCCGTCTGTGCCCGTCCGTGCCCAGACAGGCGCAGGGGCCAGAGACGCTGCCGCTCCCATTACTTACAGCGCCGAGGCACTTAAAGCCTTTCAGTTCCCCTCCTGCCCCCTCCACCCCATCACTTGGGCTCGTATTACCTCCCTGGAAATCATGGGAAGCTCACCCCCTCTACTAGGGGCTGTCACACCTGCTACCCACGAGTCAAGCCTCCGCGTTCTGTACCTCAACACTCGCTCCTTCATTAGGCACCAGATCGACATCTTCCTCTTACTGACCACCGAGAGTCCGGATATACTCCTACTCTCGGAGACATGGCTCTCGGAAGACTCGCTCCCAGACATTCTGGCAGCGTTACCTCCCGATTATTACATGCTGAATGCCAATCGATCTGGCGGCCGTCAGGGAGGAGGTGTTGCAGCAGTAATCTGCAAAAACTTGCAATTCGTCTCCACCTCCTCGCTCATTCTCCCTGCAGTTGATAACCTTGTGGTCAACCTGGGCACGAAAGAAGGCGCTGTCACGCTCGTGGTGCTATACCGCCCCCCGTACCCTATGCCTCTATTTCCCCCTTCTTTTGTCGAACAAATAGCCAACCTCACCACCTCCTCCCCTCGTGTAGCCATTTTTGGGGACTTCAACTACTGGTATTCACATCAGGACGCTGGCCCCCAGGCCACTGAGCTCTTCGAGGCCCTCTCGTCCCTTACCCTAAAACAACACATTGACGCCCCCACACACACCGGAGGCCATATCCTCGACCACATCTGGACCCATGGGGTCAAGCTTTCCCATCTGGTGATCACCCCCTGCATCTGGTCCGACCATTTCCTGGTAGACGCCACCCTCACTATCACTGGCCATATCAGAGCCCCTCCCTCTGAGGGCAGCATGGCACGAAAATGGAGGGCTGTAGACACGCAGGCCCTTCTTGACCTCCTCTCGAAATCCCGCCCTTCCCTCTCGTCTGACCTCAGCACTGACAAGCTAGCTCATGACATCTCTCACTGGCTTGTCTCGGCTAGCGACATCTTAGCCCCCCTCACCAAATTCCCTCGGTCACGGCACAATCACTCCCATAAGTGGTATAACCCCGATCTTAAAAAGCAACATCTTGAACTTCGCCAACTGGAGCGTAGGTGGAGAAGGGACTACCACACCTCTAGCAGGGAGTCTTACTTGGCTGCGCGCAACAAGTATAAGAAAGCCATCATTGCGGCCAAATCTACATATATCGCGGAAAGAATCCTCTCTGCACCCATTCAATCCAAAGAAATTTTCAAAGTGATTGGGGAACTCACTACTGACACCAGGACTCTCCCTACCCAGGCCCCTACCCAGGAATCTTGCAATGCCCTTAGCTCCTTTTTTGTTGAAAAAATTGTTATGATTAAGGACTCTATCACCACCCCCTCTCCTGACGCTGTTTCCACCCCGGTCCCCCATAACTCTTCCTCACTTCTACACTTCCCTATTCTTGACTCGACCACCCTAGCAAAACTAGCTACCCGGGTCAAGTCTGGTTCCCCGGATGACTGTTGCCCCCCGTCTATACTGCGAGACATCTGTCTCTCTCTTCCCGAAAGCATTCTTCCATTGCTGAACACGTCTCTTTCCTCAGGCACGGTGCCTGGCTCTTTTAAGGAGGCCGTTCTAGTTCCTCTCCTGAAGAAGCCAGGGGCCGACCCATCGGTCCCTGCCAATTACCGACCTATTTCCCTCCTTCCCTATTTCTCCAAAATCCTGGAAGCCCATGTTACGGCTAGCCTCTCACAGTTTGTCGAAAATTCGAACTTCCTGGAACCCAACCAAGCCGGTTTCCGACCCGGCCACTCCACGGAGGCAGTCATCTTAGCCGTGCTCGACACTCTGAGAGACAATGCTGACAAGGGCATCCCCCAGGCCCTGGTCTTGTTAGATCTGTCGGCCGCATTCGACACGGTGGATCATGACATCCTTATCCGCCGTGTCGAGCAGGCCGGCCTCCAGGGCCCGGCGCTGGCTTGGATCCACTCCTTTCTATCTGGTAGGTCTCAGACGGTCAGTCTGGGGACCTTTCGTGGACCCAAAGTCTCCTCCACTTGCGGTGTCCCCCAGGGTTCTTCTCTGTCCCCTCTCCTTTTCAATCTCTATCTGCGCCCCCTTCTTCTTTCTCTGAGGCAGTGGGACGTCACCGTCTTTAACTACGCTGACGACCTACAACTCATCTTTCCTCTCTCCACCCCTTCTGCTGTCTCTAATTTCCACTCTGTTATGTCCCATATTCTTCTCTGGATGAGCCAAAATCAGCTTAAGCTGAATCCCGGAAAGACAGAGCTCCTTCTTCCCGGCAGGAGCTCCATCCATTGGGGTCCACACTTCTGGCCTTCTGGACTTGGTCCTCCCCCTGTCCCTGTGACATCTGTGAAGAGCTTGGGTGTCATTATTGACTCCGAACTCTCCCTCAAGGCCCAGGTGGGGGCAGTGGTCTCGTCCTGCATGTTTCAGATCCGCAGGATCAGGAAGGTTGCTTACCTCCTGTCCCCCGCTGTCCTACTTCAAGTCACTCTGGCCTTAGTCCTGTCCCGTTTGGACTTTTCCAATTCTCTTTATCATGGCCTGCCAAAAACCCTGCTTCACAGGCTACAGGTCGTGCAGAACCAAGCGGCGCGTCTTGTATTTAGGACCCCCAAATGGCAATCGGCCAAGCCCCTCCTTGCTAAACTGCATTGGCTCCCTATCAATCTCAGGGCAGCCTTCAAGATCGGCTGCCTAGTATTCAAGTCCCTGACTGGTCCTTCACCTAGCTTTCTGAAATCTCTTACCACCCCCTACTGCCCCCCCGCACTCTCAGATCTTCCCATCTTCATCTCCTGGTTATCCCACCCTTCAAGCTTACAAGGATGGGAGGCCGAAGCTTCTCATATCTTGCCCCTACATTCTGGAATTCTCTTCCTTTTTCTCTCAAATCTGTCACATCACTTATCCTTTTCCGTAAGTCCCTTAAAACCTGGCTCTTCCCCCAATCTGGATAAACTCTAATCTGCCCCTCTCAGTATCCCAATCAGCGCCAGGAAACCTACGGTGATAGTGCGCTTTACAAAAACCTCCTAACATAACATAACATAACAGGGTATCCCCTGCCAGGACTCAGAGGTGCGGCAGCGCATTTCCATAGACCCTCTAACAGATTAAAAGGGCTTTATGTAGAATGGAGCGTGCGGAATCCTATCTGCCAAACTTAACTGGCTCACTCTATATAGAGTCGGGGGAACTGTCATGTTTCCCCCGGCATCAGACATCGACCCCCAGTACAAAGTGTCAGACTTTCCGGCATATATTTTTTTCTTGTCTGCGGGCTGCAGCCACTTTGGAAAGCATGGAAGTCGGAGTCCTAAAAATGAAAACCAATAAAGGGCCCCCCTCACATTGGGAGGACTTTTCCCAGAATGCCAAACAATATCTTGCTTTGGGAGCATGTTAAAAAAAACAAATAATGTCCGTGTAGGGGCACGGCACACCATGGCAGCGTCCCCACTGAAGACATTGACATATCCGATAGCAGGCAGGAGAGATCTGTAAATATGGTTGGCCGTCCTCTGCCAAGACAGCAGAGTACATCACTCCGACGTTAATACACAAAATATGGGGGACTCGAGGTGATGTGAATTAAAGAAAGAAAGAAAACTTACCTGACCGCCGGTCAGCGCCGCATCTTCTAAGTTCTGGGACCTTCCTTGGCGCCTTCACTGGAGCGGAAACCCCGCCCTCCGTCCTCAGCAAATCCTGGCGCTGAAGCAGCGCCAGATTGACTCAGGGCATGGTTGCTTTCTGCCCGCCTGCCCATTAGGAGAGCGAGGTTTCGCTCTTCTAATGGGCATGCGCAAACCAAGCTGGCACAAATGCGCATGAGTGGGCAAGGCTGAAAAATGTGCCCTCCGTCCCCACTCATGCGCACCTGTGCTGCTGCCTGCCCCTGACAATGCCTGCCTGTCAGTCAACATGACACAGGACCGCCCACCTCCTTCAGACTCTGAAGGGGGTGGGCGGTCCTGTGTCATGCTGACTGACAGGCATTGTCCGTCGGCGCCGTCTCTGAACTTAAGTAAACTGAGAGTTTACTTCAGTTCAGAGATGCCGAGGGAGCTGCGGTGCGGGCGGGGGGGCAACGCCCCAACGCCCCCAATGGACGCACCGCCACTGGACATTTATAGAGCGCTCTACTTACCCGTAGGGTCTCAAGGCGCTTGGGGTGGGGTGCCGTTACTGCTCGAACAGGCGGAGGTGGGTCGGGAGGGAGTTCCAGGTCTTGGCGGCCAAGTAGGAGAAGGACCTTCCTCCTGTTGTCGCTCTTCGGATGCGGGGGACGGCGGCGAGGGCGTGGTTGGCTGATCGGAGGTGGCGTTTGGGAGCGTAGAAGTTGATGGCGAGAAGTGTAAAGCATGGTATGAATACATGGACATATAATGTGTGGCATGAGTGAAAGAATGAAGATTCATGTGAAGTGTGTTGTGATTGATTGAAGAGATGTGTAAAGCACGGCTTGATTGACTAGATATGTAAAGTGTCACTTAAGTAAATGAATGAAGAAACACGTAAAGTGTGTCATGAATGTATGAAGAGACGTATAAAGCATGGCATGAATGTCTAGATATGTAAAGTGTGGCATCAGTGAATGAATGAAGAAACATGTAAAGCGCTTCGTGAATGTATGAAGAGACGTGCAAAGTGTGCACAATAGCACCTTTGTGCTCGACCGGATACATGCGCCTTGCATAGGATCCGCTTCACAAGTCTTCTGACGCGCTCTACACATTTTGTGTGTTACACATCAGCAGGGCTCGAGGTCCAGATTCACTGAGATTTCGCATCAGATCCCCCCACTCTGTGGTGCAGCCCCAGTGCAAAATCGTTGTTGGATTTTGCGCCACGGAAATCAAGATTTGCGTGGCTTTGTGTGGAACTTTCAGCAAAAAGAACTGTGAGGCAGTGCATAGTGCTGCCTTCATTACTATGCCTCAGGGAGGCGCTTTATGAGTGCAGCATGGGTGTCTCCATGCCCACCTATGTATTTTGATGCAGACCTATACTTACAAAAGTCAGTAAACATGGGTTTGTGCCAAAATGGTGTGTTATGTTATGCGTACTTGTACAGTACACAATCACATGTGAGGGTGTCCTGGTGCCGAGCAAGGGTGTGTGCCTGACCCTGCCTATGGGAGGAGGTCTAATTTAAAAGCCAGGTCTGCAGCTGCTTGTAAATTTCAAGAGAAAAGGAGGCTCTGATGTGGAGGGGGGTCGTTCCATGCTTTAGGAGAATGTAAGAGAATGCTCCTCCTCCTGACCGAGCTCTGTGTATACGTGGGATGTTGATGAGCAGGCGTCCTGCGGAGCGAAGGTGTCTGGGTGGTTGGAGGCAGGAGATGCACCTGTTAAGGTAGGTGGGGCCTGACATGTGGAGTGCCTTGAATGTGTGAGTGTGAAAAGTTTAAATTGAGCGCACTTGTGTATTGGAAGCCAGTGTAGTTCCCTGAGGTGTGATGTGAGTTCTGTGTGGGAGGTTGACGATGAGTCTGGCTGCTGAGTTCTTGATGAATTGCAGTCTTCTCGTGAGTTGATCGGTGGTGCCAGCATAGACGGTGTTCCCATGATCCAACTTGTTGGTGACTTGTGCAGGAGTGGCAGGTTTTCTTGCATCGCTTGCGAGCCATTTGAAGATCTTTCTCTGCCTCTCCAGGGTGTAAATGCAGGATGCAGTGATGCCACTATCTTGTACAGCTATTTCAAGTGTGCCGTTGATGATTATTCTGAGGTTTCTGGCATGGGTTCTGGGTGTGGGTCTGAGTTCGGCCGGCCACCAGTTGGAGTCCTATGGTGAGGTGTTCTTGCTGAGGATCACTACTTCTGTCTTGTCTGTGTTGAGCTTGAGACAGGTGGCTTTCATCCAGTTAGCGATGTTGGTCATGCAGGTGGTAAACTTGTTTCTTCTGTTGGGGTTCTAGCTCAGGACGGAGAGAATGAGTTGTGTTTCGTCTGCATAAGAGAGGATGTTAATGTCGTCTGCATGGATGACATTGGTTATAGGGATTATGTATGCTTTGAAGAGGGTGGGGCTAAGCAATAAACATTGAGAGACACAGCAGATGAGTTTTCAGGCTTTCAAGGAGTAAGGTACCAAGCTGACAGCTTATCCTGTATCCATTAGGAAGGTACAGATCCAGGGGAGAGCAGGCCCTTGGATGCTAAGCTTGTGTGGGTGCCTGTTGAGGGTGGGGTGTGAGACCATATCAGATGCTGCAGAGAGATCCGAGACAATGAAGCCGGCTGTGTCACCTCTGTCAAGAATCATATGCATGTTGTTTGTGGCGGCAGTGAGTGCTGCTTCTGTACTGTGGTTGGGCTTGAATCCAGACTGGGTGATATAGAGGAGCTGGTGGTTGCTAAGGTGGTCGGTGAGGCGTCGATTGTTTCGTTTCCCTGGGACCTTTGCTGGGTCTGGTAGGAGGGAGTGGGTATGGAAAGTAAGGCTGGTTCACTAGATAGTTCCTTGAGCAGGTGCTTGACAGTGGTATGTTTCCAGGTCTTCAGGAATGTGGTTGAGTCGCTGGAGGCATTAAGGATGGGTTTTTGTGCCACTCTGATTGGTAGAAATTGTTTGGTGAAGCTTAGGTGGGAGGAAGGTTCAGTTGGCGTCCCTGAGCGGATGGTGTTCATGGTAATAGTGATTCTGACTGTGATGAAGGCAGACAATGAGGTCAGGGCTTGCTCATCTGCAGTGATAGGAAGTTGAGTTGCAATGTTATCAGGGTCCAATTGAGGATCGACGTTGCTGTATATGTAGGCAATTTTGTTACAGAAGAGTTCTGAGAGCTTCTCACAAAGGTCTTGTGAGGGGGTGATGTTGCTGGAGGTGGCAGGAGGAGTGGGTAAATCTTTGATGATGTGAAAGATTGCATTACTGCTGGTAGTGCTGGCGTCGATGTGATCTGCAAGAGCTGTGTGCTTGCTGTTCTGTGTTTGCTGGTGGTCATAGCATCTTAGGGCTGGTTTGAAGATGTCTTTATCTGCGGTGTCTTGGCTTATTCTCCTTTGCTCTCCAGTTACTTGCAGTGGTGTTTCATCTGCCTGAGTTCCTCTGTACACCAGCTGGCTTGTGGTTGGGTTCTTCCCTTTGGGTGTGCTTGAGGGGAGTCAAGATGTCAGTACTTGCAGTGATCCAGCTGTTGAGATTTTTGTTGGCTTTCAGTAAGTCGCTAGTGTGCTTGACCAATGCTTGGAGACGGCAGAAGCCCACTCCTCTTCTGAGATGCTTTTCCAGTGGGCAGTTCCTGTAGTGGTAGGTCTGTGATGGTGCTGGGTGGGTATATTAAAACTGACAAGGGTGTGGTCTTTCCAGTCATAGTTGCTGGCTTGTCAACTGTGATGTTTCTGATTGAGGAGAAAATCAGGTCCTATAGGTGTTCTGCTGTGTTGATGGGTTTAGTAACATGCTGGACAAGGCCAAGATTTGCAAGGTTTTCTAGATGGACCATAGAGTTTGGGCTTGTATGGTCTTCTAGGTGAAATTTAAGGTTTCTGAGGAGGATGAAGGTGCTGGCTTTGATCAAGGGGGGTGAGAAGAAGTCGGTGATGAATCTGGGGAAATTGGTGCGGTTTAGCCATGTTTCTGTGAGAAAGGGCAGGTTGGGGCATGGTTGTGCAGTATGTCTCATATCTCTGTGTCATTTTTGGGGAGTCAGGGGCTGCTTTTGGGTGGTGTTTGGTCTGTGTAAGTGTGAGCAATGGGGTACTGAGTGCTGGTGGCGTGTGCGTGTTAGGTATGGGAGAGTGATTGACAACTTGCAGGAGGTACAATGCACGCCACTTCTGCATTCTGTGCCGAGTATGGCAACAGCGTAGTGAGCGGCAGCCACGGTAAAGAGGTAAAGAGCCACGGTAAAGAGGATGGTGGAGATCAGCAGTGTTTTGGCGGGTAGGGGGACAACCACGGTTCCTGGCGCTGGCCATGGTCCAAGTGCAGACAGGCTTGCCTTTGTTATGCCTTCGGCACGCCAGAGGTGCATCCACACTGCATCGGTCATTAGATAGGTCCCGGGGGGAGCGCAGGGTAAGATGAAAGCGACGTCCAGTGATATCACTTCCTGTGCAGATGGAAGATGGGCAAAGAAGTCCTTTTGCTTGGCTTCTTCCTCTAAAGAGAGCTTTAGTAGGAAACCAGAGATATTACTTCCTGTGCAGATGGATTGTGGGAAGTCCAGTGACTTCACTCCCTGTGCAGATTGATGTTGGCAAGCCCAGCATTGACACTTCCTGTGCAGATGGATGATGAACAATGAAGTCCTCTTGCGTGGCTTCTAATTGTAAAGAGAGTCTTGGTGGGAAATCAGTGATGTCACTTTCTATGCAGATGTGTGATGGGAAGTCAGTGATGTCACTTCCTGTGTAGAAGGATGATTGAAAGACCAGTGATTCACTTCCAGTGCAGATGAATAACTGGGAAATCATGCTAGTGTAAAGAGGAGAAATACCTTTATTTCTCCTTGATACTTCCTCTTTGCATCTGTGCTACAATCTACAGCAGACATACAAAGAGGAATCATCGTCTAAGAATAGATATTGTGCAGGGAGGTATCTGTTTCTTCATCCTGACGGAACAAATACTATTGGATCAGATACTCTCTGGACACTTTGATGCCATATAAATGGAGCCAAAAGAAGCCAACTAACAAACAGACACCTTGGTATTCATCTAAACTTAGGGAGCTGAAACAAAAGTGCAAAAAACTAGAAAGGGCCTGAAGGAGAGATTACAATACGGAAAAAAAAAAAAGTGTACAGAGAATCTATAAAAATGTTTTAATCGGAAATAAAGAGAGTGCAAGGTCTTTATTTTGAGAAAAAAAATTGGATCAGCTGCTAATACACCTAGGGAAATTTTCCAAATTGCAAAAAAACGGACTAAGCGTCCTTTACTTGAGTTACCTCGGGAGAACTCCCAATCTCGTTGTAACGAATTAAAAAAAATTGTGGACATATATATCACCTTCCCTGAAAATGTACGTACAGATAAGTTAGATCAGGAATTTCCCACCTCAGGGGGCTCTACCCCGCAGTTAGAGGACCTCCCAATTTTAGATATGCCAACTCTAGCCCAACCTTTTAGCCAGGTTAAGACTGGCTCTCCGCTCGACCCGGCCCGCTACATATGCTTCGCAAAGTAGAGGAAGTCATTTTTCCAGTTCTTATGGAGGTGCTAAACTCCTCCATATTAACTTGTCAAGTGCCTCTGCCATGGAAACATGCCATGGTAAGAGCCCTGTTAAGAAAACCCAACCTCGACACAGAATCTTGGGGTAACTATCACCCAGCCTCCCTTCTCCCGGGATCTAGTAAAATACTGGTGAACCATGTTAAAAGAACTCTCTCAGAACATCTAGAAAAACAATGCCTACTGCATACTTCGCAGACGGGTTTCCGTCCTAACCATGGGACGGAACCTGCACTGCTAGCAGTAGTAGAAGAATCGAGGAAGATCCTTGACCAGGGGGTGTCGTGTCAGTCATCTTACTTGACCTGAGCTCCGCTTTCGATACTGTCAATTATAACACCTTATTTGACAGACTTAGAATGGTGGGAGTATCAGGCATGGCTCTGGCTTGGATCAAATCCTTCCTGAAGGATAGAGTATTCCAGTTATTTGAGGGCCAATGTACTTCTGAGCGTGTGCCACTAACATGTGGATTGCTGCAGGGCTCATGATTAAGTCCCACGCTTTTTAATGTGTATCTGAAGCCGCTTGCTGAGCTAATTCTCACTTTTGGGTTTCAGATCATTACGTATGCAGATGATACACAGTTAGTGGTAGCACTTCAGCACCCAAAGAAGACGCCAGCAGACTTGGGATCTTGTATGGAAACAGTGGCCAGGTGGATGGACCAGTCTTGCCTTAAACTTAATGGTGATAAAACCGATCTAGTGATCTTGGGTAATGCCCCCTCCATATCACCAATAGTGAACTGGCCCAACGGCGTCGGCTCTCCAGCAGTGCCTAAAAACCAGATTAAAATCTCGGGAGTCTGGTTGGACAAGACTCTTAGATTCAACCATCAAGCAGTCAAGCTAGTTTTGGTATACTTTGAATGCTGCGAAAAATCCTTCCACTGCTCCCAGCTTCGGCTCAGAGACTGATGGCCCAGGCACTGGTGCTGTCTCGGCTGGACTACAGCGATTCTCTCTAACTCGGCGCCACAAAAGTCACTATTAGGAAACTACAGGTAGTGCAGCGAGGCTACTGTTTCCTATTCCCAGATCCCAATCAGCCAAGCCTGCATTAAAACAACTGCACCGGCTTCCAATAAATGACCAGGTGCATTTTAAATCCCTGTGCATAGCGCATAAAGCTCTCTGGGGGACCGGCTCAAAGATAAACCAGCGTCTCATCACATTTCATCGGCCAACAAGAGGCCTCCGGCCCGCCAGCTGGTCTATTGCAACTGTTCCTAAAATCAGAGGAGTCCGGTCAGGTGTCCGTTCCTTCGCATTCAATGCGGCGAGATTGTGGCATGCCCTGCCCATCCAGCTGCGTACAACTGTTCATCATCTGTCCTTTCGGAGGCAGCTGAAGACCTGGCTCTTCCAGAATCCGGCTTAAACCACCTCTATCTCTTGCTTGTTACTGCTAGCGCGGGGATGCCTAAGGGTAGCCAGGCGCTCTACAAATGATAATTAATAGTAATAAACTATTCTAACCACAGCAATGGCACCCTTGTTTTTTGGTGCCAGGGTGCCTGCGCTAATACCCACCAGCCAGAAATATGCATGAGCTTTGAGAAATGTGCCATATTTAAGCAGATATGGGGCATCTCAGCTCTCCCTGTTTGACACATCTCAGTGCAGCAACTTTCCTTGCTGCACTGTGCTGCATCAAAGTTTAGTAAATGTTGGATCCTCTTGGGCATCCTCAGGCAGGACAAGCCTTGTCATGGGCATCTATACCCAGGGGGAAGCCTCCTCATAGGCATCCTTAGCCAGGAGGCCACTTACATGGCACAGGAACTATTTTGAAATCCTTTTTGTAAGTCTTCAATTGTACTAGAGTCATGTTACTGCAGCAGCGAGTACATCATTTAAATATACAATATAACACCTGTAAAAGTCAGTTCCAATACTAGATTTAAACTCATCCAATTTAATGTAGTTCACCAAACCTATTTCACCCCGCGGGTGCTTCATAAAATATACCCAGATCGTTCCTCCTGTTGCCCCCAATGTGGTTATAATGACGCCCCATTCTTGCATATGTTATTGGAATGCCCGAGGCTGCAATTTTTTTGGACATGCACACTGGAGCGTTTACGACAGGTCTCGGGATTGACACTACCCCAGTCCATTAAAGAGGTACTGTTGGGTCTTCTCCCCTGTCCCAAGGGGAAGAAACTTACTCGTAGATTTCTCCAACTAAGGCTAGTGTTGGCCAAGTGAAGGATAGCGATTCACTGGATGGGCTCCCACCCCCCACGGTGGAAAATTGGGCTAAAGATTTAAGGGAATGGGCGACAGCGGAACTAATCCAAAGGAAGAGAGTCAGAAGGGATAAAGAGTTGGAAGAAGATGCTGGAGCCTGGTATATCATGATATCGGAGGTCCCCCTGAAGAAGGCCACCGGAACGCAGGGGTCGGTGGAAACGCACGCAGACCTAGTTGAGGCTGACATAGAGACATAGACCTCAGACACTCTCATGTTGAGCTCAGGGTAATCGCTTTGACATTCTGGGTGGTCGGATGCAGTGACACGTGGCAAAGTAGGAGAAGTTCTATGTGTATGTCCCGGGTGGGAGGGTTCGTTTATAGAGTTAGGGTCTTAGGATTTGTTTATTGGGAAATTTCAATCTGTTAAACGGTCTGTAAAGAAGACTGGCGCAGATATCTACTATTAGGAAACTCTTGTTCGCCAAGAAGGTATTGTTTCTTTCATGAATATATTTTCACTACAGTCTTTGCTACATGTACAAAATGTTGAGACCCTACTGCACTGCCACTGTTCAAGTTTGTACTGTGCTGGGATTTGGATGTATCTGCACTGATTTTATGTTGCCGGATGATTTAACCTCTCAATAAATAAAAAAACAATAAGAAAAAATAAAAAATAAACACCTGTAAACATGCCACTCGGAAGGAGAAACTGGTGAAAGAAAAGAAGTGAAAGCAAGTAACAGAAACTTACAAAGAGAGAGTGAAGAAAGAGAAGAACAACATAAATATAGGAGGTCGCTCCTTTTCCCTTAACGTGGCTAAGCTATGGAATACACTCCCTCTTTACCTGAGGTCTAATCCGCCATTAACTTCCTTTCGAAAGCAATTGAAAACGTTTCTGTTTAACAAGTAGTCCCCCTCCGGACCTAATGTCTCAAGCAACTGATATTATTTGTCCCACAACTTTTTCCCTCCCCGGCCCATGCCCTGCCAGACAATCACTCTAATCTTAGCGCTTGGACGCCTACGGGCAGCTATGTGTGCTTTATAAGACCCATTTTCATATCATTTCATATACATAAAAAAAGAAAGAATACTGTGTTAGTCGCAAAACGAGCTGCACGCGCAGTCAATTGGTCACTTTTTTTTCAAATATTTTAATTGGTTTATGATCGCGGCTGTTGACCTTTTACTGAGTTTTAGTGAGAAGAAAATTCTAAATATGAAACCGTTTTTGTATTCATTAGTTCAGTGATGTGCTGGTAGAGTTGATTCAAAGAGGCACTATGTATTGCTGATTTTATGTTTTTTTTTTATTGCGTTTGTTAGTGAATTGGGAAATTTGCTATATTTCTGTAAGAAATTATTTCTTGGAAATTAAGAAGTTTGCCTTCAAATAAATTGAAAAAGAGGGAAGAGTTCTAGGGACGAGCGAGGGCGAAGATGCCCCCGGGGAGGGGACTATTCATAAGAGCTGCGATGAACCGGCCCCCGTCACTGGGAGTATCAGTCACTGGGGGCTTTAGGAGCTGCGCAGAGGCAGCATTTAACGAGCGCTTTGTATTTCAACACAATGTACTCTACTGTTTAGCAGACGCTCTAGATTTATTTGAAGCAGTTAAGAGCATTTGCCACAAGTGCATGAAATATACATGCGGCAGATGCGGTCTGTGAGAGCCGCCACCCCCGGCCCTATCTGTGCTGAGTGCCTGGTGGGTCTCGCAGAGGCTGTAAGAGCAGAGCAGGTGCCCACAGCGGCTGTAAGTACAACGCATCTGATGCCCTGGGCCTTCAGGTGCCCACAGCGGCTGTACGTACAACGCATCTGATGCCCTGGGCCTTCAGGTGCCCACAGCGGCTGTAAGTACAACGCATCTGATGCCCTGGGCCTTCAGGTGCCCACAGCGGCTGTAAGTACAACGCATCTGATGCCCTGGGCCTTCAGGTGCCACCAGCGGCGGTAAGTACAATGCACCTGATGCCTCTACCTTCAGGTGCCCACTAGAGGATGTAGGTGCAGGGCAAGTGACACCCTGTGCCTTCAGGTGCTCACCAGAGGCTGTAAGTTCAATGCATCTGATGCCCTGGGCCTCCAGCTGCCACCTGAGACTGTAAGTGAAGAGCATGTGGTGTCCTGTGCCTTCAGGTGCCCACCAGAGGCTGTCTGTGCAGTGTCAGTGATGCCCTGTGCCTTCCACGTGCCTGCCAGAGGATGTAAGTGCAGGGCAAGCTGAGTCTTCAGGTGCCCACTAGAGAATGTACATGCATAGCATATGATGCCCTGTGCCTTCAAGTACCCACCAGAGGCTGTAAGTGAGAAGCATGCGATGCCGTGTCCTTCAGGTGCCTCAAGAGGTTGTTAGTTCTAAGCATGTGATGCCCTGTCCTTCAGGTGCCTAAAGAGGTTGTTAGTTCTAAGCATGCGATGCCCTGTGCCGCCTTCAGGTGCCCGCCAGAGGCTGTAAGTGAGAAGCATGTGAAGCCCTGTCCTTCAGGTGCCTAAAGAGGTTGTTAGTTCTAAGCATGTGATGCCCTGTCCTTCAGGTGCCTCAAGAGGTTGTTAGTTCTAAGCATGTGATGCCCTTTCCTTCAGGTGCCTCAAGAGGTTGTTAGTTCTAAGCATGTGATGCCCTTTCCTTCAGGTGCCCACAGCGGCTGTAAGTGAGAAGCATGTGATGCCCTGTGCCTTCGGGTGCCCACAGCGGCTGTAAGTGAGAAGCATGTGATGCCCTGTCCTTCAGGTGCCTCAAGAGGTTGTTAGTTCTAAGCATGTGATGCCCTGTCCTTCAGGTGCCTCAAGAGGTTGTTAGTTCTAAGCATGTGATGCCCTTTCCTTCAGGTGCCTCAAGAGGTTGTTAGTTCTAAGCATGTGATGCCCTGTCCTTCAGGTGCCCACAGCGGCTGTAAGTGAGAAGCATGTGATGCCCTGTCCTTCAGGTGCCTAAAGAGGTTGTTAGTTCTAAGCATGTGATGCCCTGTGCCTTCGGGTGCCCACAGCGGCTGTAAGTGAGAAGCATGTGATGCCCTGTCCTTCAGGTGCCTCAAGAGGTTGTTAGTTCTAAGCATGTGATGCCCTGTGCCTTCGGGTGCCCACAGCGGCTGTAAGTGAGAAGCATGTGATGCCCTGTCCTTCAGGTGCCTCAAGAGGTTGTTAGTTCTAAGCATGTGATGCCCTTTCCTTCAGGTGCCTCAAGAGGTTGTTAGTTCTAAGCATGTGATGCCCTTTCCTTCAGGTGCCCACAGCGGCTGTAAGTGAGAAGCATGTGATGCCCTGTGCCTTCGGGTGCCCACAGCGGCTGTAAGTGAGAAGCATGTGATGCCCTGTCCTTCAGGTGCCTCAAGAGGTTGTTAGTTCTAAGCATGTGATGCCCTTTCCTTCAGGTGCCTCAAGAGGTTGTTAGTTCTAAGCATGTGATGCCCTGTGCCTTCAGGTGCCTAAAGAGGTTGTTAGTTCTAAGCATGTGATGCCCTGTCCTTCAGGTGCCTCAAGAGGTTGTTAGTTCTAAGCATGTGATGCCCTGTGCCTTCAGGTGCCCACAGCGGCTGTAAGTGAGAAGCATGTGATGCCCTGTCCTTCAGGTGCCTAAAGAGGTTGTTAGTTCTAAGCATGTGATGCCCTGTCCTTCAGGTGCCCACAGCGGCTGTAAGTGAGAAGCATGTGATGCCCTGTCCTTCAGGTGCCTCAAGAGGTTGTTAGTTCTAAGCATGTGATGCCCTGTCCTTCAGGTGCCTCAAGAGGTTGTTAGTTCTAAGCATGTGATGCCCTGTCCTTCAGGTGCCTAAAGAGGTTGTTAGTTCTAAGCATGTGATGCCCTGTCCTTCAGGTGCCTCAAGAGGTTGTTAGTTCTAAGCATGTGATGCCCTGTCCTTCAGGTGCCTCAAGAGGTTGTTAGTTCTAAGCATGTGATGCCCTGTCCTTCAGGTGCCCGCCAGAGGCTGTAAGTGAGAAGCATGTGATGCCCTGTGCCTTCGGGTGCCCACAGCGGCTGTAAGTGAGAAGCATGTGATGCCCTTTCCTTCAGGTGCCTCAAGAGGTTGTTAGTTCTAAGCATGTGATGCCCTTTCCTTCAGGTGCCCACAGCGGCTGTAAGTGAGAAGCATGTGATGCCCTGTGCCTTCGGGTGCCCACAGCGGCTGTAAGTGAGAAGCATGTGATGCCCTGTGCCTTCAGGTGCCTCAAGAGGTTGTTAGTTCTAAGCATGTGATGCCCTGTCCTTCAGGTGCCTCAAGAGGTTGTTAGTTCTAAGCATGTGATGCCCTGTCCTTCAGGTGCCTAAAGAGGTTGTTAGTTCTAAGCATGTGATGCCCTTTCCTTCAGGTGCCTCAAGAGGTTGTTAGTTCTAAGCATGTGATGCCCTGTCCTTCAGGTGCCCACAGCGGCTGTAAGTGAGAAGCATGTGATGCCCTGTCCTTCAGGTTCCTAAAGAGGTTGTTAGTTCTAAGCATGTGATGCCCTGTCCTTCAGGTGCCTCAAGAGGTTGTTAGTTCTAAGCATGTGATGCCCTTTCCTTCAGGTGCCCACAGCAACTGTAAGTGAGAAGCATGTGATGCCCTGTCCTTCAGGTGCCCACAGCGGCTGTAAGTGAGAAGCATGTGATGCCCTGTCCTTGAGGTGCCTAAAGAGGTTGTTAGTTCTAAGCATGTGATGCCCTGTCCTTGAGGTGCCTAAAGAGGTTGTTAGTTCTAAGCATGTGATGCCCTGTGCCGCCTTCAGGTGCCTCAAGAGGTTGTTAGTTCTAAGCATGTGATGCCCTTTCCTTCAGGTGCCTCAAGAGGTTGTTAGTTCTAAGCATGTGATGCCCTGTCCTTCAGGTGCCTAAAGAGGTTGTTAGTTCTAAGCATGTGATGCCCTGTGCCTTCGGGTGCCCACAGCGGCTGTAAGTGAGAAGCATGTGATGCCCTGTCCTTCAGGTGCCTAAAGAGGTTGTTAGTTCTAAGCATGTGATGCCCTGTGCCTTCAGGTGCCCACAGCGGCTGTAAGTGAGAAGCATGTGATGCCCTGTGCCTTCAGGTGCCCGATAGAGGCTGTAAGTGAGAAGCATGTGATGCCCTGTCCTTCAGGTGCCTAAAGAGGTTGTTAGTTCTAAGCATGTGATGCCCTGTGCCTTCAGGTGCCCGCCAGAGGCTGTAAGTGAGAAGCATGTGATGCCCTGTCCTTCAGGTGCCTAAAGAGGTTGTTAGTTCTAAGCATGTGATGCCCTGTGCCTTCGGGTGCCCACAGCGGCTGTAAGTGAGAAGCATGTGATGCCCTGTCCTTCAGGTGCCTAAAGAGGTTGTTAGTTCTAAGCATGTGATGCCCTGTGCCTTCAGGTGCCCACAGCGGCTGTAAGTGAGAAGCATGTGATGCCCTGTCCTTCAGGTGCCTAAAGAGGTTGTTAGTTCTAAGCATGTGATGCCCTGTCCTTCAGGTGCCTCAAGAGGTTGTTAGTTCTAAGCATGTGATGCCCTGTGCCTACAGGTGCCTAAAGAGGTTGTTAGTTCTAAGCATGTGATGCCCTGTGCCTTCGGGTGCCCACAGCGGCTGTAAGTGAGAAGCATGTGATGCCCTGTCCTTCAGGTGCCTCAAGAGGTTGTTAGTTCTAAGCATGTGATGCCCTGTGCCTTCAGGTGCCCGCCAGAGGCTGTAAGTGTGAAGCATGTGATGCCGTGTCCTTCAGGTGCCTAAAGAGGTTGTTAGTTCTAAGCATGTGATGCCCTGTCCTTCAGGTGCCTCAAGAGGTTGTTAGTTCTAAGCATGTGATGCCCTTTCCTTCAGGTGCCTCAAGAGGTTGTTAGTTCTAAGCATGTGATGCCCTGTCCTTCAGGTGCCTCAAGAGGTTGTTAGTTCTAAGCATGTGATGCCCTTTCCTTCAGGTGCCTCAAGAGGTTGTTAGTTCTAAGCATGTGATGCCCTTTCCTTCAGGTGCCTCAAGAGGTTGTTAGTTCTAAGCATGTGATGCCCTGTGCCTTCGGGTGCCCACAGCGGCTGTAAGTGAGAAGCATGTGATGCCCTGTCCTTCAGGTTCCTAAAGAGGTTGTTAGTTCTAAGCATGTGATGCCCTGTCCTTCAGGTGCCTCAAGAGGTTGTTAGTTCTAAGCATGTGATGCCCTGTCCTTCAGGTGCCTCAAGAGGTTGTTAGTTCTAAGCATGTGATGCCCTGTCCTTCAGGTGCCTCAAGAGGTTGTTAGTTCTAAGCATGTGATGCCCTGTCCTTCAGGTGCCTCAAGAGGTTGTTAGTTCTAAGCATGTGATGCCCTGTCCTTCAGGTGCCTCAAGAGGTTGTTACTTCTAAGCATGTGATGCCCTTTCCTTCAGGTGCCCGCCAGAGGCTGTAATTGAGAAGCATGTGATGCCCTGTGCCTTCGGGTGCCCACAGCGGCTGTAAGTGAGAAGCATGTGATGCCCTGTCCTTCAGGTGCCTAAAGAGGTTGTTAGTTCTAAGCATGTGATGCCCTGTCCTTCAGGTGCCTCAAGAGGTTGTTAGTTCTAAGCATGTGATGCCCTGTCCTTCAGGTGCCTCAAGAGGTTGTTAGTTCTAAGCATGTGATGCCCTGTCCTTCAGGTGCCTCAAGAGGTTGTTAGTTCTAAGCATGTGATGCCCTTTCCTTCAGGTGCCCGCCAGAGGCTGTAAGTGAGAAGCATGTGAAGCCCTGTGCCTTCAGGTGCCTCAAGAGGTTGTTAGTTCTAAGCATGTGATGCCCTGTGCCTTCAGGTGCCCACAGCGGCTGTAAGTGAGAAGCATGTGATGCCCTGTCCTTCAGGTGCCTAAAGAGGTTGTTAGTTCTAAGCATGTGATGCCCTGTGCCTTCAGGTGCCCACAGCGGCTGTAAGTGAGAAGCATGTGATGCCCTGTCCTTCAGGTGCCTAAAGAGGTTGTTAGTTCTAAGCATGTGATGCCCTTTCCTTCAGGTGCCCGCCAGAGGCTGTAAGTGAGAAGCATGTGATGCCCTGTCCTTCAGGTGCCTAAAGAGGTTGTTAGTTCTAAGCATGTGATGCCCTGTCCTTCAGGTGCCTCAAGAGGTTGTTAGTTCTAAGCATGTGATGCCCTTTCCTTCAGGTGCCTCAAGAGGTTGTTAGTTCTAAGCATGTGATGCCCTTTCCTTCAGGTGCCCACAGCGGCTGTAAGTGAGAAGCATGTGATGCCCTGTCCTTCAGGTGCCCACAGCGGCTGTAAGTGAGAAGCATGTGATGCCCTGTCCTTCAGGTGCCTCAAGAGGTTGTTAGTTCTAAGCATGTGATGCCCTGTGCCTTCAGGTGCCTAAAGAGGTTGTTAGTTCTAAGCATGTGATGCCCTGTCCTTCAGGTGCCCACAGCGGCTGTAAGTGAGAAGCATGTGATGCCCTGTCCTTCAGGTGCCCACAGCGGCTGTAAGTGAGAAGCATGTGATGCCCTGTCCTTCAGGTGCCTAAAGAGGTTGTTGGTGAGAAGCATGTGATGCCCTGTGCCTTCGGGTGCCTAAAGAGGTTGTAAGTTCTAAGCATGTGATGCCCTGTGTCTTGATGTGCCCGCTCTAAGCTGTGAGTGTGGAGCAAGAGATGGTCTGTGCCTTGAGGTGTCCGCAGAGACTGTGAGTGCAGAGCCTGTGAGGCCCTATGCCGTCAGGTGCCAGCCTGAGGCTGTATGTGCAGTGTGAGTGATACCCTGTGACTTCTGGTGCCCACCATAAACTGTATGTGCAGAGCATGTGATGCCCAGTGCCTTCAGGTGCCCACCAGAGTTTGTAAGTACAGTGTAAGAGATGCCCTGTGCCTTCAGGTGCCCACCAGAGGCTGTAATTGCAGAGCATATGATGACCTGTGCCGCCTTCAGGTGCCCACCTGAGAATGTAAGCGTAGAGTATGTGATGCCCTGTGCCTTCAGGTGCCCACCAGAGGCTGTAATTGCAGAGCATATGATGACCTGTGCCGCCTTCAGGTGCCCACCTGAGAATGTAAGCGTAGAGTATGTGATGTCCTATGCCTTCAGGTGCCCACCAGAGGCTGTACGTGCACTCTCTCTCTCTCTCAACGCTCTCTCTCTCTCTCTCTCCCTCTCCACTCTCTCTCTCTCTTTGCTGTCTCTCTCTACTCTCTCTCCTCTCGCTCTCCACTCTCTCTCTTCACTCTCTCTCTCTCTCCACTCTCTCTCCACTCTCTCTCCACTCTCTCTCTCTCTCTCTCTCTACTCTCTCTCCTCTCGCTCTCCACTCTCTCTCTTCACTCTCTCTCTCCACTCTCTCTCCACTCTCTCTCTCTCTCTCTCTCTACTCTCTCTCCTCTCGCTCTCCACTCTCTCTCTTCACTCTCTCTCTCCACTCTCTCTCCACTCTCTCTCCACTCTCTCTCTCTCCACTCTCTCTCTCTCTCTCCACTCTCCATCTCCACTCTCTCTCCACTCTCTCTCCACTCTCTCTCTCTCTCTCTCTTTGCTGTCTCTCTCTACTCTCTCTCCTCTCTCTCTCCACTTTCTCTCTCTCTCTCTCTCTCTCTCTCTACTCTCTCTCCTCTCTCTCTCCACTCTCTCTCTCTCTCTCCACTCTCTCTCTCTCCACTCTCTCTCTCTCTCTCTCTCTCTCTCCACTCTCCATCTCCACTCTCTCTCCACTCTCTCTCTCTCTCTTTGCTCTCTCTCTACTCTCTCTCCTCTCTCTCTCCACTCTCTCTCTCTCTCTCTCTCTCTCTCTCTCTCCACTCTCTCTCTCTCCACTCTCTCTCCCTCTCTCTCTCGCTCTCTCCACTCTACCTCTCCACTCTCTCTCCACTCTCTCTCTCTCTCTTTGCTGTCTTTCTCTACTCTCTCTCTCTCTCTCTCTCTCTCTCTCTCTCTCTACTCTCTCTCCTCTCTCTCTCCACTCTCTCTCTTCACTCTCTCTCTTTCCACTCTCTCTCCACTCTCTTTCCACTGTCTCTCTCTCCCTCCACTCGCTCTCTCCACTCTCTCTCTCCTCTATCTCTCCACTCTCTCTCCACTCTCTCTCCACTCTCTCTCTCTTTGCTGTCTATCTCTACTCTCTCTCCACTCTCTCTACTCTCTCTCTCCACTCCCCACTCTCTCTCCCCCCACTCTCTCTCTCTCCTCTCTCTCTCTTTCCACTGTCTCTCTCCACTGTCTCTCTCCACACTCTCTCTCTACTCTCTCTCTCTACTCTCTCTACTCTCTCTCCACTCTCCCTCCACTCTCTCCACACTCTCTCTCTCCACTGTCTCTCTCTACTCTCTCTCCACTCTCTCTCCACTCTCTCTCTCTCCACTCTCTCTCTCTCCACTCTCTCTCTCTCCACTGTCTCTCTCCACTGTCTCTCGCTACTCGGTCTACTCTAGCTCTACTCCCTCTACTCTCTCTCTACTCTCTCTACTCTCTCTACTCTCTCTCTCCACTCTCTCTCCACTCTCTCTCTCCACTCTCTCTCTCCACTCTCTCTCTCTCCACTCTCTCTATCCACTCTCGCTCTCCACTCTCTCTCCACTGTCTCTCTCTACACTCTCTCTCCACCCTCTCTCTCTTCTCTCTCTCTCTACTCTCTCTCTCTTTCTCTCTCTCTCTCTCCACTATCTCTCTCCACTCTCTTTCCACTCTCTCTCCTCTCTGTCTCTCTCCACTCTCTCTCTTGCTCCGCTCTCTCTCTTGCTCCGCTCTCTCTCTCACTCCACTCTCTCTCTCTCTCTCTTGCTCCACTCACTCTCTTGCTCCACTCTCTCTCTCACTCCACTCTCTCTCTCACTCCACTCTCTCTCACAAAGTAGTGTGCGTTGCCATGGGCGTCCGCAGAAATGTTTCCAGGGGGGGCACGTTTCACTTCATCACCATCCCCCTTGCACTCTTCTACCCTCAGCCTTGCACCCTTCTCGCCCTCTCCCTTGCACCCTTCTGCCCCTCCGCCTTGCATCCTTTTCTACCTTGCACCATTCTCCCCTCTGCCTTGCACAATTTTCTCCCCTCTGCTTTGCACCCCTCTCCCAGGGGCGGCTGGTGACATTTGTGTAAAAAAAGGTAGGGCCGATGTCGATCGAGAACCTTTTTCAGTATTCCCCGGCGCTAACCGCCTCTCATACCACTCGAATCTATCAAACAAAGAGGCAGGCGCTGGAGACTGGAAGGCAGGAAACAGAAGTTTTTATTCCGACGGAGCAGAACACGTCAACTCAGACACCAGGGTATCTTCTCGAGGTGCTCTAACCGCATCTCTGAGGCCTGGCCTCTTATACACAGGTTTATGGCTTTATTGCATGAAACACATCTTTGTCAATACTTTGATGTACGGAAAGACATCCCCAGAATCCCCGCTTCAAGCCCGTTCCCACACACATTTACAGTAGAAGTCCCCACCCCGGTCACAATAGATGATGATTGTCACGCAGCTGGGCATTCCGCCGATTCCCGGAATGCGTGTGGTTGATCGGATCTCATGGGGTGGGGGCTTTGATCAGTTGTGGATCCTTTGATGGGGGAAGCTTCCTACTGTATGGGGGCAATAAACTGCATCCGCAGGGCCAGGTGGCAGCCTGGGAACGAGCAGGACAATCGGACACAGAGGAAAGGGGGTTTTATCACAGGGATACGGGATCATGAAAGGAATGGAGGGGGGTGTTGAGCTGGGAACAGGATGGGGTTCCGAGGCAGGGTTGCGCTGAAGAGGGGTTTATGGCCCAAGCATGTGAGAGCGGGGGCTGTCAGCGCGCGGGGGATGCCTGCGAGGTTAGGAGAGAGAGAGAGAGACGCACTGGCTATCGGCAGTGGGCAGAGAGGCCATGGCATTCGAAATGGCTGCCGCTTACGCGCACGAAGGGGCCTAAAAAAAGGGACAAGATGGCGCCAATAATGTTGATGTCGCAAACTAGATTTTAACAGTTGAACGCAGTGGGGCGTAAAAGTTAGGGATGATTTATAAGTAGCGGGAGAGCACTGCATTTCTTTTTACTTTTTCCATTATTTAATTTGTTTTTATCCCCATCTAACCCATATGCACAGAACTACAATTACAACTGGAACACATGCTCACTGCCCTGTGGGCTGTGCAGAGAGGCGCAGGACTGGACAGCCATCAAGGTTTCTGAACACCTTTTCACTCACCGACAGGCACTGTGGGAAACTCGCAGTGACCTCCGCCTCAGAGCTCTCAACTCGAGTGGTGCAACTCAGTACAAATGATGCACTGTACAAGAGCACTGTTATACATGAAAAAAATACAAAAGCAACATCGTTCAAATAGCTAATACTTTTAGGAAATGTAATTATGCAAGATGAATACTTGCATTTTAAATAGGAACTAAATCACTGAATATATCGGTTTAAATTCATAATTACATGTTAAAATGCTGGCATTTACTTTCCTGGATGCAGCTGCCCCTGGTTTGCCATCTCTCTTCCTGTAGTGCCCTCACTCCAGTGCCCCTGCACTCTTTGTCCGCGTGGCGCATCGCATAGCGCGGACTGTGCCACACAGGTCCCTTAAGTTCCCTCTAACCTGCATCTAACAATATTCAACGTAAAGTTAAATAGCGAAGACCGTCAAATCGTGCCCAGTACAATTTACTCACAAGAATATATTGGATGATACTGCTCAGCACAGGGCGGTGTGCCAGGCTGCCGGGGACCTGCCGTTTTTCCTTAGGCATCCGGCGTGGGAGGCCTGATAGATATCTGCAGGGCTGAGAGTCATGCGCGATTCAACCCTTTGTACATGGCATGAACAACAGGCACGAGGGAGTTCTATTAATTACGAATTACACTCTTGGCAGTTCGGCGCTGAAAGGAATCCACGGCGCAGCGTCCAGGAGGGCTCTGGTCTGAGGTGCAGACAGAGCTCCGGGTGGGTGGAATAAAGAGGAACAGTTTGTGCAGCAATATTACCCGGGACAGTCTCCAAACTTGCCAAGAAGGTCCCTGCAACAACGGGTCGATGATGATGTCATTCAAAACTCCTTTCACGCCATTCCAATATTTCATAACATGAATTTATATTCTTTAAATCGTGTTTTAAACTCTCATACATTTTACATCAATTGCAGTTTTTATTTTGTCCCTTTTATTTCATCCAGCAGGTGATTTCAACAGGAGGGGATTTCCCCCAATGGGTTTTACCAGACCTGTTATGTTTTATCGGCAGATCGCAGTAGATCTGTTTGGACCATGGGACCAATTTCATTTATGAAGCGAGCAGGGCAAGGAAGGTAAATCCCGGGTCTTGGAGAAGGTCGAGGGCACGTGCCTCCCGTTCAGCATTAGTCAGCTCTGAGCTGGACGCTGTTTCTGAAAATTAAATGTACAGGGTCAAGGACAGGTCTTACATTAAGGTACAGATTGAGGCAAATGTGAATTATTCCCAATACTAATCATGTTATGAAATGATAAAAGCCAGGAGAGCAAACGTGTCAGTATTCCACGAAAGCAGCTCCGTGAAGCTTCCAGCGCTCAATCATAACTGCAAGAAAATGATTTTTATTTTTTGCTAAATTAGAAATGTATCGAAAGTCTCGCTCTGAAAGACAGACGGCCTTTGTCTCAGGAGCGCTGGCCAGGGTTCGGCCCTGCCTTTGTGCGTGTGAATCTCTGGCAATCCGTCCCTTTGTTCGCACTTGGCACTGCCCTCTGTTGGGGGTAGAAACAGGGCGCCATAACAGAATTGTTTCGCATAATACTTGTGGTTCTCAGGTTTGCAGAGACACACTGCGTCCTCCGTTGGTTCATGTTGAGTTTCTCAGAGTTGGCATTTGTTCAGGTAGAGCCCTGGGTGAAGCCGGATGTAGCGCCCCCTTCCATTGGTCCTCTTACACTGTCTGGGGGGTGGGTTGGGGGGTATAGGGCAGAGAAAGGAGAGCCATGACATGACGAGCACTCAGAATGAGACACGGGAAGCAGCAGCCTCCAGAACTGGGGAGGGGGGATCGCAGGGGGGGGGGGGTCGCGAGGGAATTCATTATGCAAAGGAAAAAAACTTACCTTGCAGCTGGTCCGCGCCACCTCTCTGCTCCCCTGGTTTGGCGCCTTCAATAACGGCCCTCTGGAGTGAACTGGCAGTATCTCACAGCCAATCCTGGTGCTGCCAGCAGTGCCAGGATTGGTTGGGGCACAGGTTTCTCTTCGCCCGTAGCACGCCCATTAGGAGACCGAGGGGCTCCTACTGGGCATGTGCAATTAAGTGAAAACACAAGTGCGCATGAGTGGGCACGGGTAAAAAATGTGCCCTCCGTCCCCACTCATGGGCACTTGTGCTTTCTGCCTGCTGCCTCTGGGGACAATCATGTCAGTCAACATGTCGTCAGACAGCCCACCCCTTCAGAGCCTGAAGGGGTGAACTGTCCAACGTCATGCTGCCTGACATGATTGTCAGTTTTCCCTGGCCTCTTTGAACTTGAGTAACCTTCTCAGTTTACTCCAGTTCAAAGACACAGAGGGAGCCGCAGGCGGGGGGCTACGCCCCAATGCCACTATGGACGCACCGCGGCTACCCTCTCTTTCTGCCATGCACCCTTCTCCCCTCTGCCTTGCACCCTTCTCCTCTCTGCCTTGCACCTTTCTCCCCCTCCGCCTTGCACCCTTCTCCCTCTCCCCCTGCACCTTGCACCCTTCTCCGCTCTGCCTTGCACCCTTCTCCGCTCTGCCTTGGACCCTTCTCCTCTCTGCCTTGCACCCTTCTCCCCTCCGCCTTGCACCCTTCTCCCCTCCACCTTGCACCCTTCTCCCCTCTGCCTTGCACCCTTCTCCCCTCTGCACCCTTCTCCCCTCTGCCTTGCACACTTCTCCTCTCTGCCTTGCACCCTTCTCCTCTCTACCTTGCACCCTTCTCTCTACCTTGCACCCTTCTCCCCTCTGCCTTGCACCCTTCTCCGCTCTGCCTTGGACCCTTCTCCTCTCTGCCTTGCACCCTTCTCCCCTCCGCCTTGCACCCTTCTCCCCTCCACCTTGCACCCTTCTCCCCTCTGCCTTGCACCCTTCTCCCCTCTGCACCCTTCTCCCCTCTGCCTTGCACACTTCTCCTCTCTGCCTTGCACCCTTCTCCTCTCTACCTTGCACCCTTCTCTCTACCTTGCACCCTTCTCCCCTCTGCCTTGCACCCTTTTCCCCTCTACCTTGCACCCTTCTCCTCTCTGCCTTGCACCCTTCTCCCCTCTGCCTTGCACCCTTCTCCTCTCTACCTTGCACCCTTCTCTCTACCTTGCACCCTTCTCCCCTCTACCTTGCACCATTCTCCCCTCTGCCTTGCACCCTTCTCCTCTCTGCCTTGCACCCTTCTCCCCTCTGCCTTGCACCATTCTCCTCTCTACCTTGCACCCTTCTCTCTACCTTGCACCCTTCTCCCCTCCACCTTGCACCCTTCTCTCTACCTTGCACCCTTCTCCCCTCTACCTTGCACCCTTCTCCCCTCTGCCTTGCATCATTCTCCCCTCTGCCTTGCACCCTTCTCCTCTCTGCCTTGCACCCTTTTCCCCTCTACCTTGCACCCTTCTCCTCTCTGCCTTGCACCCTTCTCCCCTCTGCCTTGCACCATTCTTCTCTCTGCCTTGCACCCTTCTCCCCTCTGCCTTGCACCCTTCTTCTCTCTGCCTTGCACCCTTCTTCCCTCTGCCTTGAACCATTCTCCCCTCTGCCTTGCACCATTCTTCCCTCTGCCTTGCACCCTTCTCCTCTCTGCCTTGCACCCTTTTCCCCTCTACCTTGCACCCTTCTCCTCTCTGCCTTGCACCCTTCTCCCCTCTGCCTTGCACCATTCTTCTCTCTGCCTTGCACCCTTCTCCCCTCCGCCGTGCACCCTTCTTCTCTCTGCCTTGCACCCTTCTTCCCTCTGCCTTGAACCATTCTTCTCTCTGCCTTGCACCCTTCTTCCCTCTGCCTTGAACCATTCTTCTCTCTGCCTTGCACCCTTCTCCCCTCTGCCTTGCACCCTTCTCCTCTCTACCTTGCACCCTTCTCCCCTATGCCTTGCACCTTTCTCAGCCCCCCTTGTCCCCCCCCCCTGCGGACGCCGACATGGTGCTTCTAACAAGAGTGCTTACCTGAGCGCACCATTTTGCTGCCTCATCCCTTCTCATATGAGCTTTGCCCTGGAGAATGCTCTCTTTGGGGGCCACTCCCACCCTTGTCTGGGTCATGAGCAATGCTCTGTGCTGCCTCCTGCTCTATTTCTGGGGCCCACACCCCGTCCTTGTCAGGGTTCTGAGCAGTGCTCTGTGCTGCCTCCTCTCTCTCTGGGGCCCCCACTCCCACCCTTGTCAGGGTCCCGAGCAGTGCTCTGTGCTGCCTCCTCTCTCTCTGGGGCCCCCACTCCCACCCTTGTCAGGGTCCCGAGCAGTGCTCTGTGCTGCCTCCTCTCTCTCTGGGGCCCCCACTCCCACCCTTGTCAGGGTCCCGAGCAGTGCTCTGTGCTGCCTCCTCTCTCTCTGGGGCCCCCACTCCCACCCTTGTCAGGGTCCCGAGCAGTGCTCTGTGCTGCCTCCTCTCTCTCTGGGGCCCCCACTCCCACCCTTGTCAGGGTCCCGAGCAGTGCTCTGTGCTGCCTCCTCTCTCTCTGGGGCCCCCACTCCCATCCTTGTCAGGGTCCCGAACAGTGCTCTGTGTTGCCTCCACTCTCTCTGGGCCCCCGGCCCCCGTCCTTGTCAGGGTCCCGAGCTGTGCTCTGTGTTGCCTCCTCTGTCTCTGGGGCTCCCGGCCCCCGTCCTTGTCAGGGTCCTGAGCAGTGCTCTGTGCTGCCTCCTCTCTCTCTGGGGCTCCCGGCCCCCGTCCTTGTTATGTTATGTTATGTTATTTATTCTTTTGTATAGCGCAACGGTTACTCAAAAAGAGTGTCCCGGCGCTTTAGGTAAGGAGAACAGATTTCAGAATAACACAACACAGTTAAAAGAGGTTAAAAGGCAAACAGAACAAAAAAGAGGAACTACTAGCAAACCTATTGGGAAAACAGCCAGGTTTTGAGACCTCTTCTAAAATCAAGGAGAGTAGTCGCCCCCCGCAATGGGAGCGGTAATGAATTCCACATCTGTGGGGCCAACAGACTGAAAGAGCGGCCCCCAAGGCGAGCCCTCTTCACACGCGGAACAGCCGCCAAAAGTAGAGATTCCGACCTCAGCGAGCGAGCCGGGTGGTAAAAGGTCAGTCTCTTTTGGAGATGTTTTGCTCCCACAGCATGGAGCGCTTTGTAGGCCAAAGTCAGAGCCTTAAAGGCGATCCATTTGCGGATGGGTAGCCAGTGTAGCGTCACCAACAACCCAGAGACGCTGGTGCGTCTACTTAGGCCAAAGATGGCCCTGGCCGCCGCGTTCTGTGCAACTTGAAGCCTCTGCAGCAGGTACTCTGGCAGGCCCAGGTAAAGAATGTTGGCATAATCCAACCTGGAGCCTATCAGAGCCTGCACCGTCAGCCTCCTGTGCTCCTCGGACAAGAGAGGCAAAAACCTCCGCAACATTTTTAAAAGGCCGAAGCAGGTGCCGGTCACCCCCAGGATCTGGGCTTTCATCGTCAGCCCCTTGTCCATCTTAACCCCCAAGTTTTTAGCCATGGGAGAAGAGCCGGACGGAGGGAACATGTCGATGGGCCACCAAGCCTGCCAGCTAGGCTCCGTATCGCACCCGAAGAAGAGTACCTCAGATTTGTCGGAATTGCACTTGAGGCTGTTCAGTTGGAACCATGCGAACACAGCCCCAAGGCAATTCTGGATACTCTCCCCGTCAAAGTCAGCCCCTCTCTCGCAAGAGAAGAGGAGCTGGGTGTCGTCGGCATACGACACGATCCGGGCACCAAATGACTCCGCCACCGCCGCCAAAGGGGTCATAAAGATGTTAAAAAGGGTTGGGCTCAGTATAGAGCCCTGAGGGACCCCGACTCCCAAAGGCCGCATTACAGCGGTGTCAGATGATGTCCAGATTGTTTGCCGGCGGCCGGCTAAAAAAGATGAAAACCATCTGAGCACCGTCCCCCGCAGACCAATCTCAAAGAGTCTTACGAGCAGGGCCTCATGGGGGACGGTGTCAAAAGCTGCCGAAAAATCCAACAACACCAGCATGACTTTGCCCCCGGTATCCAACACCCCTTTAATGGTTTCAGAAACCTCAAGGAGCGCGGTCTCGGTGCTACGATTTGAACGGAAGCCCGACTTGTCAGGGTCCCGAGCAGTGCTCTGTGTTGCCTCCTCTCTCTCTGGGCCCCCGGCCCCCGTCCTTGTCAGGGTCCTGAGCAGTGCTCTGTGCTGCCTCCTCTCTCTCTGGGGCCCCCACCCCCGTCCTTGTCAGGGTCCTGAGCAGTGCTCTGTGCTGCCTCCTCTCTCACTGGGAGCCCCCACTCCCACCCTTGTCAGGGTCCCAGCAGTGCTTTGTGCTGCCTCCTCTCTCTCTGGGGCCCCCAGCCCGCGTCCTTGTCCTTTGTTAGGCCCCTGGCAGGCAGGGTTCTGGTTCCTACCAACCAAATTAGATGTTAGACCAGTTAGTTTTTTTTTTAATTCAGTTTTCAATATATGATTGTAAATAGATCTTTGAGCTTATTTAACACCACGTTAAAACCCCCACCTATAAACGATTTACAAAACTAATAATAAAAGCAGGAACTGTTTTAGAAGTCCTTGCCCTGTGGCCAGCAATGAAAGCGTGTAAACAAGTGTTGACGAGCAGTTTCACTAACAAGACCTCCTGCCACTCGTGAGTCAACCCTCTGTGACGTCTATCTCAGCACGCGCTCGAGGGACTCGTCCAACGTCATTGGATGAGCTCACTGTCACCAGATGCTCCTAAGATCGTTGCGCTTTGGCTAACCACCTGCTGGTGATGTCATGGATGCGTGAGTCGGTTTCAAACTTGAGGAGTCTACGGGGTCCAAGTTTGGACAATATTATCTATAAGGTTTTATTGACTGCTTTTGCAGATACATGGCAGATTCCAGCCACAGAATAGCTCCCACATACAATGTGCTCTATTGGCTTTTCCCTTACCAATGTCTTGGTACTCAAACCTCTGATTCAGACTTGTAAGTGTCTCTAGTTCTTTTGATTCAACTTGTTCAGCTTGAAAGCAGCACGTGGGCACTTAATTTAAGTGTTATCAGGTGCACAGCCGGAGACAGCTGAGGGTCTCAGTGATCATCAAACAAGGAAGGGATTGCAGTCATGTACAAAACATGTAGGTCCTCATTGCCCAGAATGAAAACACAACCACTTATGTGTATCAGTGCGCTTGTTCTTGTTGCTCATCTAAAGGTTATGTACCTATTTCACCTAAAAATGCCAGCGCTGTAACAAAAGAGTTTAAAAAACTGAAAATCAACAATACTGGCATTGAATTCGAACCTTAACCCTTTCCGTGCTGCGAACGTCCAACGGTCGTCGCGTGCACTACCTCGCTGGTGCTGCGCACGACCGTTGGACGTCCGAATCCCGTTAGCGCGATCGAACGTCCGCACTGGGGCGGAATGTTCGACGCGCTAAACGGGTTAATAACAGCGCTTAGAAACTGTATGCGTGTACCACTCGCTCATGCTTGTGTTCTTTTTGTATCTTTTTCACTTTCTTGTTCTTTAACCTAGGGTCACTTTCGTGCCCTGCTTTGCCTTCTCTGTCTTTCCATATATATTCCTCTATCTCTCTCATACTCTCTCTGGCTCTCTGTTTAGTTGTCTGACTCACTTTCTCTTTCATTGTTCTCCTCAATATCCATCTATAAGTTTATTTTTTTCTCTTTGCCTGTCTATTCCATTCTTTGTCCTGCTGTCTCTGTCTCACTCAGCTTCGCCCTTATGCTCTTTATTTGCCGCTAGTGTTTACCCTCTCCCTTGCCTCTTTCTCCTCATTGTCTTTCCCTACATTGAAGCACAGTAGCCTCGTCTCAAGCCCGGGTTGGCATCCCTTGACTCTGCACACTCAGAATCATGAAGTTCCAAATGGCCAGGCTGTGCTTGTGCGTACTCTAGAGAGGCTGGAAGTGAGCATGTGCATCTATGTGAGATTGATATATTGCAAGCGTGATACTCTCAGCCATTTCCAGCTCTTCAGCTAAGGACACTGAATGGTGGGATTTCCAACCTCATACGTGAGGGAAATGAATAACCTCTCCAAAAATGCAACATGCCATTGGCTCGAAGGTCAGGACTGTCTGGAGTTTGTCAAACCTGGCATAGCGGACTTGGCGGGGGTGTCACATAATTTATTTTTAAAAAGGTTTTATAATTGCAAAGTTTGGCTCGGTTCTCAATATCTATCAGATATACACTCCCCTCTTCATCAGGCCCTTAGGTTGGTATTAATGTAGAGTAAGTTTACCAGATAGGCCATGTCCCAGCAGTGCTTTGTGCTGCCTCCTCTCTCTCTGGGGCCCCCAGCCCGCGTCCTTGTCCTTTGTTAGGCCCCTGGCAGGCAGGGTTCTGGTTCCTACCAACCAAATTAGATGTTAGACCAGTTAGTTTTTTTTTTAATTCAGTTTTCAATATATGATTGTAAATAGATCTTTGAGCTTATTTAACACCACGTTAAAACCCCCACCTATAAACGATTTACAAAACTAATAATAAAAGCAGGAACTGTTTTAGAAGTCCTTGCCCTGTGGCCAGCAATGAAAGCGTGTAAACAAGTGTTGACGAGCAGTTTCACTAACAAGACCTCCTGCCACTCGTGAGTCAACCCTCTGTGACGTCTATCTCAGCACGCGCTCGGGGGACTCGTCCAACGTCATTGGATGAGCTCACTGTCACTAGATGCTCCTAAGATCGTTGCGCTTTGGCTAACCACCTGCTGGTGATGTCATGGATGCGTGAGTCGGTTTCAAACTTGAGGAGTCTACGGGGTCCAAGTTTGGACAATATTATCTATACAGGGCCATCTATTCCTTTTACAAAGCATTGTCATATGGAATCTATCTATCTATCTGGACAGAATAGAGAAATAAGGCTTTACATTTTAGGGATCGTATATTGTGTTAATCTTTGCAATCAAGACAACCGAGGAAAGTTTATTTCACAAAACAGAAAGCGACGGACACAAGAAGTTTGTGAGAGTTAACAGTTCTTATCGGCACCCTGCTTGCCTTCTGCTCTTCATTTTGTTGTGCCAACCATGGGTCACAAGGGGAGTGCCATGGGTCGGAAGGGGAGTGCCATGGGTCGCAAGGGGAGTGCCATGGGTCGCAAGAGGAATACCCTTGGTAGCAAGGTGTCGCAGATGCGATCCTGGCGACTTCTAAATGATAGTCCATGGCTGCATCCTTCCTCTTGGTAGTTTTCATTGGCTCCTGCCTCTGCTGCAGTGCCTCACTAGGAGCCCCTGCCTCGCAGCATGCACTGGCTACTAGAGAAGAGCTCAAACCACCAACCTCTGGAGGGCCTAGGATGACTAGGTGCCCTGGATTCACCAGGATGGTCCAGGTTTTTCACCAGCCGTCCCATTAGATTTCAAAAATTTAGCACATGTCCTGGTTTTCAGAGAGAGTCGACTAAATACATAGGGAGGCACGTTTTAATGTGTTTCATGGGCAGTATGGCGGGTCGCTGGCACAGAGAATGGGGGGCCCCCTCCCTGTACTTTGCAGGAGGGCCCCCTCAAGTTTCGTTACACCACTGTTTAAGGGCGTTTAGCTGGATGCCTATGCTGTGGATCTGTCCATGAGGGTATGGTGGGAGAAGGTGTTGAGTGCAGCCGAGAGGACGGGGAGGATCAGGGTCACAGTTTCTCCATGGTCGAGGAGGGTTCTGATGTCGTCTGTGGAGAAATCAGTGCAGTCTCAGTGCTGTGATTGGTGCTGAATCCTGATTGTGAGCCGTGAGTAGGTGGTTTTGTTCGAGATATTCGGTGAGCTGTTGGTTGATGGCCTTCTCCAGTACTTTTGCTGGGTAAGAAAGCATGGAGATCAGTTGGTAGTTCTTAAGGTTGCTGGGGTCAGCAGAGGATTTCTTTAGGAGGGGTTTCATCTTGATGTGTTTCCAGCTGTCCTGGAAGTTTGCAGTGGAGATGGAGGTGTTGAGGATGCTGGTAAGTTCTGTGCTGATTGGGTTGGTTCAGAGGTTGAAGAAATGGCAGAGGAAAGGGTCGGCTGGCCCCCTGGAGTGGATAGAAGGTATGATGGTTGTTGTGGTCAGGGTGGTAAGCGGAGACCAGGTTGTGATCGTTCAGCTGGTGTTTGCTTGCTGGTTGGTTGAGGTTGTCGAGGCTGAGAATGATGGGTTGGTGTTCGAAGTTGTTGTAGATGGTGGCGATCTTGCTGTGGAAGTATTCTGAGAGGGTGTCACAGAGTTCTTGCAAAGGGTGGACGGTGTTCTGTAAGGCTGTCGACTTGGAGAATTTCCTGTCTATCTTGAAGAGATCCTCCGTGTGGTTGGCTGAGGTGTCGATGCGGGCTTAGATCACTTGTCTCTTGTCTTTCTTGATGCACAGGTGGTAGATGCTGAGGGCTGGTTTGTGAGCGTCTCTGTTGGAGGTGTCCTTGGAGACACGCCACCGCCTCTCGAGTTGACAGCAGTGTTGCTTGGTGGTTCTACGCTCTGGGGTGTACCAGCTGGTGTGTTTGGTGGTCTTGTTGACTTTTGCTTGTTTCAGCGGGGCAACAATGTAGGTGCCTTTGGTGATCCAGGTGGAGAAGTTCTGGACGGCCTGGTGGAGGTCTGCTGACACGCAGATCTACCATCTTATCCAGTTTCAGTCCAGTAAGAGAAATGAGCCGCGCGGACCTGTATTGTGAGATGTTAGCAATTTCCTGTGGGGTATCCTCAACAGTGTCAGAGTTGAGGTGCTTTTGTCTCCATGGGTCATCATGTGGAGGGCTCTGCGGAGCACCAAGCAGGGCCACATCGGCTATGATGAGAGTCGGGGTTAAGAGAGTCGAAGGGGGGGTTCAGCCAACTCTCCCTTAGAACAGAGACTCAAACCCCGGTCCAGGACAGCAGCGGAGACCTCAGCGTCACTGGAGTCCATGGATCTCCAGTTGGCCAGGGCACAGTTCAGAGTAGACAACATATTCGCGTCAGGCTAGGAAGACCTATGTAAGTAGTGAGGGTTTCTGAAGTGCTAGATTGCCAGAATAGCGCCCTGAAGTCACTGAAAGGCGACACGCAGCGTTCTCCAAACTCCTAAATAAAACAGTTTAAGCGACCAGAGTTGTTGCAGGAATGAGGCCTCCCTGCAGGGTGGTGGGCAGGACACCAAGTAGAAAGAAACAGCAAGAAGCAGATCACCCCCACCCTACTTTGTTTATTTAATCCCTGCCCAGCGCCAAGGCTTGTGTCTCCACGCGCACGACACTACAGGGACAAAGCGTGTGTGCAATTAGTGACGCCACAGGCAGGAACACCCCACACCAGGCCATCGCTGGATCGATGCCAGAAATAGTGCTGAAAGGGCTCGACACAAAGGCCCAGAGCCTGTTCAGTGCTGACAAAGACACCCCGCAATTAAACATCAAACACGACTTAAAGAAACATAAAGAGGGCGTGCGTGGAAATCAGCTGATCTCAGAATAGAACACATCTGGGAATTATCAGTCACTTTTGCAGTTTTTATGTAGCGCGGGCTCGACCCGAAGGAAATGAAGCGCTTTACAGGAGCACCTGCTACAATACACAAAGACCCTTTCATATTTTTAGGCACAGGGAGATGAACTGATTTGCCCAAGATCACAGAAGTGTGAGTCGGGACTGTCGTGTTCTCTGCAGCGGCGCCACACAGCACAATATATTCAAGACACAGGTTGGTTCCAATACGCTTCCTTTATTTAAGATTACATGAGCTGGTCACATGTACGTCCGTCCTGTTGCTCGTCCTGGTCAATCTGTCCTCTTCCTGTCCCCTGGCCGGATGTGGTGTCCGGTGACCTGGTCACCTCGTCATGACCCACAGGGTCCTAGTGTCCTACTGTCGGTCGCCCATCCCATCAGGTCACGACACCTACCCCCTTGTTGCAAACAAATGTTCATGACACATTTATCATAATCACTGTCGCCCACCATTGACAGTCCTCATTCACAGTTACACTGAGAGAAGAGAGAGAGAGAGAGAGAGAGAGAGAGAGAGAGAGAGAGAGAGAGAGAGAGAGAGAGATGTTCTGTCAGTCTCGTCTATCCTTCTCCCCAGTCTCTGCTTCCTACTTTTTCCTACGTAGTTTCTTGGTCCCCTTGCACTCTTTCTTTGGTCGTCGTTTTCTGCCATCATCTTTGTTTCTGCTTTTCCGTTGTCCTCCAGCTGCTCTCAATTTGCCAGCTGCTCTTGTTCTTTGTCGTTGCCCTCTCTTTGCGGCCTTCTCTCTGTCCTTCCGTTGTCCTCTTTCCGTTCCCTTTTCTTCCGGCTCTCGTCGTCTTGACCATTGCTTTCTGCCCTCTGTTTTGCTTCTTGTTCCTTTCTTTCTACCACCGCTTTTTGTTGTATTTGTTTCCTCAATGATTCTCTTTTGTTCTCTTCCTCTTTCCTTGTTCTCTGAGTCTTCTCTTTGCTTGCTCTCAGACTCTCTGTTTTCGTCGTTGTATGTAATTGTTATAAGGCCCATAGTTTGGGCTGTGCGGTTGCTCATCAGGCATGGCCCTGGGACCTCGCCTTGTAGAACATGAATGTCCTCCTTCTTTATTCTGTTCTTGTATCTCAGTTCCTCTGTGAATTTTCCCAAATTAGTTATTTTTTTCCTTGCCCCCCAGGTAAAAACCTTTGTCTGGGACGCTCGCAGTGCCGGTTTTACTTCCATTCTTTCATATTCCGATATGCACATGACATTGCATGTTGCACCACTGTCCAGTATAAAGTCTGTTTCGTGCTCTCCTACTCTTATCTTTGCCTGGTCTGTCTTTTCTCTGGTGCTTCTGTCTTCTGGCTGTGTTGTCTCTCCTGCTTCTTCTTCCTCGCTCCGCTCAGTGCGCGCCTCCGACATGTGGTATAATCTTTCCACTTTCACTTCTTCCTCTTCTTCCTCCGACCCTCGTGATGAACTTCTCCTTTCATTGTCAACATACCTGACATGTCTTACTGTCGATTCCTGTCGCCTTCCCGTTCTCCCCTTGTCATCTCCTCTGAATTGTGCACCTTGGCACATGCTGGCGTAGTGATTTCTTCCACCACACTTTCTACACGTCTGGCCAAGTGCTGGGCATGGACCTCTGTGTGGAAATTCCATTCCACACTTGTAGCATGTTCTTTCTGGTCGTCTTCTTTCCTTTTGTTCCCTCCAGTCATTCTTCCATCGGTCTGTGCGATATGTCGTGAAGTGTGCGTTTTCTCTTTCAGCGCTCTTCCCTCTTTCCATTTCTTTGGCATGTTCCGTTGCTCTCGCCTCTGCTCTCGCTAGGGACAGGATGTTCTCCAATGAGGTCGGTTCCTTTAGTATTCTTGCTCTGAATCCGGTGTCGAGACAGCCTTCTATGATCCATAGTCTGATCGCTTGCTCGTTGTCGAATTTGTCAAACTCACAATGAGTTACCAACTTTCTCAGCCTTGTTGCGAAGTCATCTAGTGTTTCGCTGACTCGTTGACATGCAATGGTAAACGTATATCGTTCGAAATCAATGTTGCGCTGTGGGTCGAATTTGGCTGTTAGACATTTCTTTAGTTGGTCATATGTTTTTGTTTCCTCGGTAGGCAGTGTCACCAGTAGTTCTTCCACGTCATCCATCCCCTGCTAAGTTCAACAGTAATCCTAGCTTCTTTCCGTCTGCTACATCTGTATCTTGTGCATATCTTTCAAACCGTCTGATCCATTTCTCCCACCTTATCCCTGTTTGTGGCTCCGATAGGTTGAAAGGTAGTGGTCTCCTGTATTGCGCGCTGGGCTTTGGATCTGTGATTCTTTCCTTCTTTCTTTGTTCGGCTCTTGTTCGGCTCTTTTCTTTTGTTTCCTTTCTCTTCTTCTTTTTCTCTTCCTTATTTAATTTATTTCTTTATTTCTACCTCTTCCTCTGTGATTTCAGCGCTCTTCTTGGCACTCTTTTGTTATTTCTTCTACTGTCTCTTTACTGTCTTTATTTTCTCTTATGTGTCTTTGTTTGGTCTTTATATTTCTTTTTCTTGTTGTTTGTGCTTCTTTGTCTTTTTCTTCTTCTTTACTTCTATTACTTTTGTTGCTCTTTTATCTCCTTACTGTCTCTTTCTTTCTCTTTACTTCTATTTCTTTGTTGCTCTTTATCTCTGTTTTCAATGTCTCTTTTTCTGTCAATTTAGTCTTTTTCCTTTTTTCCGCCTGGCCTTGTGATGGCCGCCTTGTTATTTCTGGTGTCTTTTCCTTTTTTGTCCCACACAAAATGGCTGTCGTCGCTCTCGCGAGATTTCGATCGAAAATCTCGCCTTTCCTGACTCCAAGATGGCCTCCTTGCTGATGCTGTGCCTTGATTGGTCCGGCCGCCTGGTTTAAAGATGGCCGCCGAGACTTCTGAGCTCTCGCGAGATCTCGCGCGTCAATTCAAACGAGCTCGCGCCTCAATTGCAAGTGGTCGCGCTCTTACCGCAATCTGTTGTACGCTTTCTTGTCCGTCGGGGTGAGCACCCGCGTCGCTTCTTCACTCTTCGTCCTGGCGCATCCAGGGTGGGCACCTGGTATTCTTCGATGCTGTCCAGCCCAGACACGCGATGTTCCGATGTTCTCCGCGTTGGTTCGTTTCTGACCCTCGTCGCCAGTTGTCATGCTCTCTGCAGCGGCGCCACACAGCACAATATATTCAAGACACAGGTTGGTTCCAATACGCTTCCTTTATTTAAGATTACATGAGCTGGTCACATGTACGTCCGTCCTGTTGCTCGTCCTGGTCAATCTGTCCTCTTCCTGTCCCCTGGCCGGATGTGGTGTCCGGTGACCTGGTCACCTCGTCATGACCCACAGGGTCCTAGTGTCCTACTGTCGGTCGCCCATCCCATCAGGTCACGACAGGGACGTGAACCTGCTTCCTGTGTTCCAAAATCGGCTGCTCTGGCTGTAACAACCTGAGAGTACGGGTGGCCCCTCTTTGGGGTCCTAGGCTGACACCACAAGGTCCGGGATGGGCCCCGGGGACATGTTTTTAGAAGTGAGAGCATGGTGTGCACTGCAATGTCAAAATGGTCCTTGTGCCTTTTACGGTTGTTTTTATCACCTACGTCATATGTAGATGCACAAAAACGCACTTAGGTGACATAAATCCCTCACCCTGGACCTTAGAAAAGCTGACTGGTGAACTAGTGCTTTATATGATGCAGTTATGAAAGCGCTACGTCCAACAATGGGGTAAAATTGTTGCACTTGCTATCGCCACTGGGTAGTGATAGTTAGGATGGTGTTTCCATAGGAAATGCCTTTTTTGGTTGCCTAATAACTTTAGGGCCGTTTGACCAATCTTCAAGTAACTTTCACAAATAGAGTTCACCCACCTCAGCTCCTTCCCCGGAAGTTTCTTGGTGATCCTCCAAGCGGGGGCCAAGGCAAAAAGGGGGGGTCTCAAATAGCAAAATCCCCATGCATTATGCACTGTCTTTTTTGAACGGCGCTACTACAAAAACTGCTGAAAGGAATGACACCAAACAGGGCAGGAAGTTAGATCTTGGTCCAGAAAGAATGCTTTTGTGATTTGGTGTAAATCCGATCAGAACTTACTGAGAAATGAAGGTACAAAATTATTTGTATATCTGGACTGTTGGGTTTGAGAGACTCTTGAGAGAGTTTCTCGAACCGAATTATAAAAAAAATATGGCATTCTGGTATATATAAAGGGGCAGGGTAGGGTTAGAGATATCCGGCTCCCTATGCCGTGAGGACAAAGTATATACATTTTTTAATAATCTGCGATCTCGTGTGAGTCCTATTGGATTCCCATTGGATCGTTGCTTTAAGAAAAAAAATGCCCGCCTGCATTTTATAGTTTGATATTTGGCTGATACTGGCTATGGGGAACCCACCCCCCAGGGCAGAATGCATGAAATAGGGGAGGGGGCATGCAGCTCCCCCTTTCTGAGTCACTAGTGGGTCTTGTGGACCCCATCCTTTGGGGCCAAATTTTGAAACATAGGGAAGGGTGGCATGAGGTGGTCCTCACTGAACCTTAGTGAGTGCTTGAGTACCCCATTGCCCGGGTCTATTACAAATAAAAGGGTAGGGGGCGCAAGACCTCCCTCCATGAGGCTGTGAAAGCCCTGAGGACCCATCCCTGGGTGCCGACATGTAACTAGAGGGGAGGGGTGTGCTGACCCCTCCCGAGCCTGTAAAGTCTCTGTGAACCCTATTGCCCACGACCGGCTCAAACACTGCGCCCCTGAATACAGTAGTTATCATGCATACAAGAGCATTGAGATTCCTCCCACCGGGCAGAAGCAAGCAACACATGTGCTCCCACCGGGCGGGAGCAATGCCAGCTTCCGCAGCACCTACCATGGCCCCCAGCATACTGCTTGGTGGTTTCCCCAGGTGAACCCTTCACTATGCAAATTAGGGTCTGTGTCTTCCTTCTGTCCTGATGAAGAATCGATTCCAAATCATCCTCAAACGGGTCAAGAATTCAACGCCTACATACTTGAATGCTTGATAATTACAACGACGAATGGGCATCAGCATTGAGTTGACTGTTTGCCAATGTACGTTTCTTTGCATCATCGCATATCAAGATTTTGTTTGTTTTCCTTGACTGATGTTTGTCTTATGTCAGCTCCACCTTCGCGAATACTACGCCGTCATAGCTCACCATTAGGAACATCCTGATGTGATGTATGATGTCCTGCTTGAAAAATAGACTCAGTCTATTCATGAAATTGGTGCCTACCTGTTTTTTTCCTGGTAATTTTGTTGCATACAATTTCCATCCCTCCCCATTAACTGGATGCACCAGCCTTTTATTGAGTTACAACTTGTTGTATAATTGCTTCAATAAGAATCAAAATATCTGTAATTAAACACAAGCCCAGATTCTGAAGATTACCTGGTGTATCCCATGAGTTTGTATTCACAGGATACTTAAGGAGTGCGAGGTGAAGCCCTGCTTTGTAACGTCTGACAGTCATACTTGGGCCATGAGACATCGGGAAAACCTGCCCTACTGGGAGTAGATTAGCACCAGAGTTATCAGACACCATACCTTCTCCTTACCATGTACCTTCTCCTTACCATGTATCCTTACCATGTACCTTCTCCTTACCGTGTACCTTTTCCTTACCATGTACCTTCTCCATACCATGTGTCTTCTCCATCCCATGTACCTTCTCCATACCATGTGCCTTCTCCTTACCATGTACCTTCTCCTTACCATGTGCCTACTCTTTACCATGTACCTACTCCATACAATGTACCTTCTCCATACCACATGCCTTCTCCATCCCATGTACCTTCTCCATACTATGTACCTTCTCCATACCATATACCTTCTCCATACCATGTGCCTTCTCCATACCATGTACCTGCTCCATACCATGTACCTTCTCCTTACCATGTACCTTCTCTTTACCATGTACCTACTCCTTACACTGTATCTTCTCAATACCAGTACCTTCTCCATAACATGTGCCTTCTCCATACCATGTGCCTTCTCCAAACCATGTACCTTCTCCATACTATGTACCTTCTCCTTAGTATGTACCTTCTCCATACCATGTACCTTCTCCATACTATGTACCTTCTCCATACAATGTACCTTCTCCATACCATGTACCTTCTCCATACTATGCACCTTCTCCATACCATGTACCCTCTCCACACCATGTACCTTCTCCATACCATGTATATCTCCTTACTATGTACTTTCTCCATACCATGTACCTTCTCCATACCATGTACATCCTCCTTACTATGTACCTTCTCCATACCATGTACCTTCTCCATACCATGTACCTTCTCCATACCATGTACATTCTACTTACCATGTACCTTCTCCGTGCCATGTACATTCTCCTTACTATGTACCTTCTCCATACCACGTACCTTCTCCGTACCATGTACATTCTCCTTACTATGCACTTTCTCCATACCATGTACCTTTTCCATACCATGTACATTCTCCTTACCATGTACCTTCTCCATACCATGCACCTTTTCCTTACTATGTACCTTCTCCATACCACATACCTTATCCATACCATGTACATCCTCCTTACTATGTATCTTCTCCATACCATGTGTCTTTTCCATACCATGTACAACATTCTACTTACTATGTACCTTCTCCGTACCATGTACATCCTCCTTACTATGTATCTTCTCCATACCATGTGTCTTTTCCATACCATGTACAACATTCTACTAACTATGTACCTTCTCCGTACCATGTACATTCTCCTTACTATGTACCTTCTCCATACCACGTACCTTCTCCGTACCATGTACATTCTCCTTACTATGCACTTTCTCCATACCATGTACCTTTTCCATACCATGTACATTCTCCTTACCATGTACCTTCTCCATACCATGCACCTTTTCCTTACTATGTACCTTCTCCATACCACATACCTTATCCATACCATGTACATCCTCCTTACTATGTATCTTCTCCATACCATGTGTCTTTTCCATACCATGTACATTCTACTTACTATGTACCTTCTCCGTACCATGTACATTCTCCTTACTATGTACCTTCTCCATACCATGTACATTCTCCTTACTATGCACTTTCTCCATACCATGTACCTTTTCCATACCATGTACATTCTCCTTACCATGTACCTTCTCCATACCATGCACCTTTTCCTTACTATGTACCTTCTCCATACCACATACCTTATCCATACCATGTACATCCTCCTTACTATGTATCTTCTCCATACCATGTGTCTTTTCCATACCATGTACATTCTACTTACTATGTACCTTCTCCGTACCATGTACATTCTCCTTACTATGTGCCTTCTCCATAACATGCACCTTCTTCTTACCATGTTCCTTCTCCATTGAGAGTACATTGTTGCATTACAGACACCAAGAGTAACAGCCACATTGCAAGCCCATTAGGACCAGAGCTGTGAGACACCAGGAGTACCTTCCCCATTGAGAGAGTACGTTACCGGAGCCGTGAGGTACAATGAGCACTTGCCCCATTGAGAGAACATTACTGCCTGAGCTGTGAGACACCACAAGTACCAGCCACACTGAGCACTTCTGAGCATGTGTTGATTTTCGGAGCCAGGGCTCACTCCGCTGTATTCACACATTAACTCCCCCCCCCCCCGGGCTCCCCAAGGGTGACTTGGACTGCTCTGACCATGTGTACCCTGAGGGTCAAGTGCAGGTGGGGTACTTGGACAAGTTACTCAGAATCCAAAGTAAGTTTGGCCCAGGACATCAGGAGTAAAATGGCACAACCCACACGGTTGGGCACAGTTACCCCCTGCTTGCCCCGTGACCCTCTGAAGGGGGTTCTAACAACAAGCTTCAGTGTTAGCTGGTGCTTTGGGTTCAGAGCAATACCCCGGGACCCATGGTGGAATTAGTTTCATTCCACAATGAGAATCACAAATGTTCATTAGATAAAACTCTTCAGAAAAGAAGCCACTCCCTCCCCCATGCTATAACGGGCACTAGAGGGTGGCCTGACCTTGGCAGATGGACTCTTGTGACACTGATTTGCCCACATTCACACCTGCTGTGCTGCTTGAATGAGGGGCTCATGTGACACTGATTCACCCCTCGTTAACACCCGCTGTTGGAGAAGTGTGGCTCAATGATTAGTGCGACAGACCCTGATGCAGAGGTCTGGCCCGGGACTAGGGTTCAATTCCCCGCCTCGGCGGGTCCTGGGCTCAAAAATTCCACGGACCTGATCATTCTCGCCTCGGTGCCTCTTTCAATCATGGAGTCCCACTCTGCAACTCTGGGCAATAACTTGCTTAATCTCCACAACGGCCCCCACAACGCTAAGGATGCCTGGCCTCCACCTTGGGGGTGCCCAGGAGTGGACGCCTCACAGGGAAAGCCAGGATGGGTTCCACAGCGGTATTCGTACAAGCGCCTTGAGACCCTTGCGGGTGAGTAGTGCGCTATACAAATTTACAATTTAATTTTTCAATTTACCGCTGTGCTACTTGACACTGATTCACCCCTCGTTAACACCTGCTGTGCTGCTTGAATGATGAGCTCCTGTGACACTGATTCACACTCGTTAACACCTGCTGTGCTGCTTGAATGATGAGCTCCTGTGACACTGATTCACCCCTCGTTAACACCTGTTGTGCTGCTTGAATGAGGGGCTCTTGTGACACTGATTCACTCTCTTTAAAACCTTGTGCACTGCTTGAATGGGGGTGCTCCTGTGACACTGATTCAACCCTCGGTAACACCTGCTGTGCTGCTTGAATGCGGGCTCCAGTGACACTGATTCACCTCTCGTTAACACCTGGTGCAATGCTTGAATGGGGGGGGGGCTCCTGTGACACTGATTCACCCCTCGTTAACACCTGCTGTGCTGCTTGAAAGGGGGGCTCGCGTGACAATGATTCACCCCTCGTTAACACCTGCTGTGCTGCTTGAAGGAGGGGCTCCTGTGACACTGATTCACCTTCGTTAAAATCTGCTGTGCTGCTTGAATGATGAGCTCCCGTGACACTGATTCACCCCTGTTAAAACCTGCTGTGCTGCTTGAATGATGAGCTCCTGTGACACTGATTCCCCTCTCGTTAACACCTGCTGTGCAGCTTGAATGATGAGCTCCCGTGACACTGATTCACCCCTGTTAACACCTCCTGCCCTGCCTGCATGAATAGCTCCTGTGACACTGATTCACCCCTCGTTAACACCTGCTGTGCTGCTTGAATGAGGGGCTCATGTGACACTGATTCACCCCTCGTTAACACCTGCTGTGCTGCTTGAATGATTTGCTCCTGTGACACTGATTCGCCCCTTGTTAACACCTGGTGCAATGCTTGAATGGGGGGGGGCTCCTGTGACACTGATTCACCCCTCGTTAACACCTGCTGTGCTGCTTGAAAGGGGGGCTCGCGTGACAATGATTCACCCCTCGTTAACACCTGCTGTGCTGCTTGAAGGAGGGGCTCCTGTGACACTGATTCACCTTCGTTAAAATCTGCTGTGCTGCTTGAATGATGAGCTCCCGTGACACTGATTCACCCCTGTTAAAACCTGCTGTGCTGCTTGAATGATGAGCTCCTGTGACACTGATTCCCCTCTCGTTAACACCTGCTGTGCAGCTTGAATGATGAGCTCCCGTGACACTGATTCACCCCTGTTAACACCTCCTGCCCTGCCTGCATGAATAGCTCCTGTGACACTGATTCACCCCTCGTTAACACCTACTGTGCTGCTTGAATGATGAGCTCCCGTGACACTGATTCACCCCTGTTAACACCTGCTGTGCTGCTTGAATGATGAGCTCCCGTGACACTGATTCACCCCTGTTAACACCTGCTGTGCTGCTTAAATGATGAGCTCCTGTGACACTGATTCACCTCTCGTTAACACCTGCTGTGCTGCTTGAATGATGAGCTCCTGTGACACTGATTCACCCCTGTTAACACCTCCTGCCCTGCCTGCATGAATAGCTCATGTGACACTGATTCACCCCTCGTTAACACCTACTGTGCTGCTTGAATGATGAGCTCCTGTGACACTGATTCACCCCTGTTAACACCTGCTGTGCTGCTTGAATGATGAGCTCCTGTGACACTGATTCACCCCTGTTAACACCTGCTGTGCTGCTTAAATGATGAGCTCCTGTGACACTGATTCACCTCTCGTTAACACCTGCTGTGCTGCTTGAATGATGAGCTCCTGTGACACTGATTCACCCCTCATTTTCATCTGATTAGCTGCTTGATTTAGCTGCCTCTGAGGCACTAATTCACCCCTTGTTAACACCTGCTGTGCAGCTTGAATAGGGGGGCACCTATGACACTGATTCACACCTCGTTAACACCTGCTGTGCTGCTTGAATGAGGGCCTCCTGTGACACTGATTCACCCCCGTTAACACCTGCTGTGCTGCTTGAATGATGAGCTCCTGTGACACTGATTCACCCCTGTTAACACCTCCTGCCCTGCCTGCATGAATAGCTCCTGTGACACTGATTCACCCCTGTTAACACCTCCTGCCCTGCCTGCATGAATAGCTCCTGTGACACTGATTCACCCCTCGTTAACACCTACTGTGCTGCTTGAATGATGAGCTCCTGTGACACTGATTCACCTCTCGTTAACACCTGCTGTGCTGCTTGAATGATGAGCTCCTGTGACACTGATTCACCCCTGTTAACACCTCCTGCCCTGCCTGCATGAATAGCTCCTGTGACACTGATTCACCCCTCGTTAACACCTACTGTGCTGCTTGAATGATGAGCTCCTGTGACACTGATTCACCCCTCGTTAACACCTACTGTGCTGCTTGAATGATGAGCTCCTGTGACACTGATTCACCCCTCATTTTCATCTGATTAGCTGCTTGATTTAGCTGCCTCTGAGGCACTAATTCACCCCTTGTTAACACCTGCTGTGCAGCTTGAATAGGGGGGCACCTATGACACTGATTCACACCTCGTTAACACCTGCTGTGCTGCTTGAATGAGGGCCTCCTGTGACACTGATTCACCCCCGTTAACACCTGCTGTGCTGCTTGAATGAGGGGCTCCTGTGACATGGATTCACATCTCATTATTACCAGCTCTGCTGCTTGAATGAGGGGGGCTTGTGTTACACTGATTCACCCTCTTTAACACCTGCTGTGCTGCTCGAATGATCAGCTCCTTTGACACTGATTCACATCTCATTAACACCTGCTGTACATCTTTAATGGGGGTGCTCCTGTGACACTGATTTACCTCTCGTTAAGACCTACTCTGCTGCTTTTATGAGGGGGGCTCGTGTGACACTGATTCACCCTTGTTAACACCTGCTGTGTTGCTTGAATGATGAACTCCTGTGACACTGATTCACCCCTGTTAACACCTCCTGCCCTGCCTGCATGAATAGCTCCTGTGACACTGATTCACCCCTCGTTAATACCTGCTGTGCTACATGAAGGATCTGCTCCTGTGACACTGATTCACCCCTGTTAACACCTGCTGTGTTGCTTGAATGAGGGGCTCCTGTGACACTGATTCACCCTCGTTAACACCTGCTGTGTTGCTTGAATGATGAACTCCTGTGACACTGATTCACCCCTGTTAACACCTCCTGCCCTGCCTGCATGAATAGCTCCTGTGACACTGATTCACCCCTCGTTAATACCTGCTGTGCTACATGAAGGATCTGCTCCTGTGACACTGATTCACCCCTGTTAACACCTGCTGTGTTGCTTGAATGAGGGGCTCCTGTGACACTGATTCACCCTCGTTAACACCTGCTGTGGTGCTTGAATGATGAACTCCTGTGACACTGATTCACCCCTGTTAACACCTGGTGCAATGCTTGAATGATGAGCTCCTGTGACACTGATTCACCCCTCGTTAATACCTGCTGTGCTACATGAAGGATCTGCTCCTGCGACACTGATTCACCCCTCGTTAACACCTGCTGTGCTGCTTGAATGATGAGTTCCCGCAACACTGATTCACCCCTCGTTAACACCTGCTGTGCTGCTTGACTGGGTGGGCTCCTGGGACACTAATTCACACCTCGTTAACGCCTGCTGTGCTGCTTGAATGATGAGCTCCTGTGACACTCATTCACCCCTTGTTAACACCTGCTGTGCTGCTTGAATGGGTGGGCTCTTGTGACACTGATTCAACTCCGCTAACACCTGCTGTGCTGCTTGAATGATAAGCTCCTGTGACACTGATTCACCCTGTTAACACCTGCTGTGCAGCTTGAATGAGGAGCTCCTGAGACACTGATTCAACTCCGCTAACACCTGCTGTGCTGCTTGAATGATAAGCTCCTGTGACACTGATTCACCCTGTTAACACCTGCTGTGCAGCTTGAATGAGGAGCTCCTGAGACACTGATTCAACCCCATTAACACCTGCTGTGCTGCTTGAATGATGAACGCCTGAGACACTGATTCACCCATCGTTAACACCTGCTGTGCTGCTTGAATGAGGAGCTCCTGTGACACTGATTTACACCTCGTTAACACCTGCTGTGCAGCTTGAATGAGGAGCTCCTGTGACACTGATTCAACTCCGCTAACACCTGCTGTGCTGCTTGAATGATAAGCTCCTGTGACACTGATTCACCCTGTTAACACCTGCTGTGCAGCTTGAATGAGGAGCTCCTGAGACACTGATTCAACCCCATTAACACCTGCTGTGCTGCTTGAATGATGAACGCCTGAGACACTGATTCACCCATCGTTAACACCTGCTGTGCTGCTTGAATGAGGAGCTCCTGTGACACTGATTCACCCTGTTAACACCTGCTGTGCAGCTTGAATGAGGAGCTCCTGAGACACTAATTCAACCCCATTAACACCTGCTGTGCTGCTTGAATGATGAACGCCTGAGACACTGATTCACCCATCGTTAACACCTGCTGTGCTGCTTGAATGAGGAGCTCCTGTGACACTGATTTACACCTCGTTAACACCTGCTGTGCTGCTTGAATGAGGAGCTCCTGTGACACTGATTCAACTCCGCTAACACCTGCTGTGCTGCTTGAATGATAAGCTCCTGTGACACTGATTCACCCTGTTAACACCTGCTGTGCAGCTTGAATGAGGAGCTCCTGAGACACTGATTCAACCCCATTAACACCTGCTGTGCTGCTTGAATGATGAACGCCTGAGACACTGATTCACCCATCGTTAACACCTGCTGTGCTGCTTGAATGAGGGGCTCCTGTGACACTGAGTCACCTCTTGTTAGCACCGGCTCTGCTGCTTGATTGAGGGACGCTCATGTGATATTGATGCACCCCTCGTTAACACCTGCTGTGCTGCATGAATGAGGGACACCTGTGACACTAATCTACTCCTCGGTAACACCTGCTGTGCTGCTTGAATGATAAGCTCCTGTGACACTGATTCACCACTTGTTAACACCTGCTGTGCTTCTTGAATATGAACGTCTGTGACACTGATTCACCCCCTGTTAACACCTGTTGTGATGCTTGAATGGGTGGGTCTTGTGTGACACTGATCCACACCTAGTTAACACCTGCTGTGCTGCTTGAATTGGGGGCTCCTGTGACACTAATCCACCCCTTATTAACACTTGCTTTTTGCTGGTTGAATGACACTGATTCATCCATCGTTAACACCTGCTGTGCTGCTTGAATGGGGGGGCTCAAGTGACACTGATTCACGCCTCGTTAACACCTGCTGTGCTGCTTGAATGGAGGGGCTCAAGTGACACTGATTCACCCCTCGTTAACACCTGCTGTGCTGCTTGAATAGTGCGGCTCAAGTGACACTGATTCATCCCTCGATAACACCTGCTGTGCTGCTTGAATAGAGCGGCTCAAGTGACACTGATTCACCCCCCCCCCGTTAACACCTGTCATGCACCTGTCATGCATACAGCACGGAACTGGTGATGCTATCCGTGCTGGACGACCTGAGACTCAAGGCTGATAATAAAAAACCTTGTGCCCTGATCTTCTTGGATTTATCCGCGGCATATGATACCGTTAATCACTGCCAACTTCTATCGCGGATAAAGGACTTGGGGATTCAGGGTACAGCCTTTGCCTGGTTGACATCCTTCCTCGAAGACAGGTCGCAACGAGTGAAGCTTGCCGACCTTGTGTCCAAGTCAGCAAAAATGACATGTGGCTTGCCCCAAGGTTCGGCTCTGTCACCTCTACTCTTTAACATCTACCTTCAGCCACTGATCGCGTCACTGAACAGGATGGACTGTAGAGTCTACAATTATGCAGACGACACACAGATTCTGATTCAGATTGACAACACTGCTCAGCCCCATTTGAGAATGCAGAACATACTCAAATTCACAATCAGTTGGATGTCGAATAACTCCCTAAAAATAAACCCAGACAAAACCGAAGTCTTGGCAATCACTACCGATGCCAATCCTTGGTGTGACCAGTTCTGGCCTGCTGAATTGGGGCCACTTCCAGCACCAGCGCCAACAGTTAAAAGTCTTGGCATCAAAATTGATGCCCGACTTTCTATGACTCAGCAGGTATCATCTGTGGTGGGCATTTGTGTGAGTCTGATTCGCCAGCTGCGGAAACTCTCCTCATTGCTGTCCTTCTCCACAATGAGGCTGGCGGTCTCTGCCTTAATTCTGGCACGGCTGGACTATGGTAATTCCCTTTACTATGGCCTCCCAAACAACCTTCTGGCCCGACCACAGGTCGTAATGAATGATGCGGCCAGGCTTATCTTTAATAAACCTAGGCATACTCGTGCTACGCCCCTACTCTGCAGCTTACACTGGCTGCCCATTGTCCAAAGAACTAAATTGAAAAGTCTCTGCATTGCACACAAAGCTATCTACGGCTCAGCCCCTAAATACAGCAAAGACCGGCTTTCCAGGTACCTACCTACTAGGGCCCTCCGGTTGGCTGAGGCATGTAACCTACTTTGTCCTCGGTACAACCTTACATCCAAGGGCGGCAGAGCCTTCTCTAGCACTGTCCCCTTGGCATGTAACCATCTTCCTGCGGAACTCAGGAAGGAAACAAACATATTGCTGTTCAGGAAAAAGTTGAAGACGGTGCTTTTTGAGGAGGTGTGGGGACCTCTGCGATCTGGCTTCTGTACCCACTGATGTTGTGTATCCGCTGACAGCGCTTAGATACCCCTGGGTGATATAGCGCTCTACAAGCTTATTATAACATAACATATTATAACATGCTGCTAAATGGGGGCTCCTGTGACACTGATTCACCCCTCGTTAACACCTGCTGTGCTGCGTGAATTGAGGGGCTCAAGTGACAATGATTCACCCGCGTGAACACCTGGTGATTCCCTCATTTGCACTGAGCCTCAACCCCATGCAAATGAGGGAACGCCCTCTCACAATAGCACTGACGCTGCACGTGTCAATATCATAAGCGGCTCCACAAGTGTTTGCGTCCCCTTCTATAACACCAGTGTGTGTCGGGGGCACACAAAGTGAGCACACACCCCCATGCACCCCGGAGCACTGTGGAACACGGCACCTGGTGTTGATGCTCTTGCTTTAAGATGACAGAACTCTACAGATGAGGGGTGTCATTTTGTATACATTTACATGAGGGCAGCGGTCACTAGTCTGACACTAGCAGAGGTGCGGCCAAATAAATAACCATTATTTGGGGCCAGTACTAGGTTTGTTGTGCCCTCAATGGGCCTTCTACATTGCACAAAAGGCAAATGCAATGCAGTAATGGAGGCTTGGGGTGACAAACCAGCATGGCGCCACAAGACGGGGCACCTGCCCTCACTTCTTGTGCATGAAATTGGATGTTGAGTAGGGGTGGGTGACATTGTATCATTTTTCCTCCTGTGACATCCCTAATTACCATACAAATGAAGCGTTTTACGCACGTTATGCACAGGCCGTCATCTATGTGGCATCAGATGCCAGATCTCGCCTTTGCATAAAAGGCGCGTGAGACACCGGCCCCCACCTCTCGTTCACCCAGGGCCAGGTTACATAGAAGTCACTGAACACAGCACTTCCTGTAAAGGTGCTGCGCTGAGTTGTGTGAGCGGGAGAGCGCGTAAGGGGTCCCTTCCTGTACAGAAACTACACTTTAAAGCGGTGTCCCTGAAAAATGCAGCGCAAATGCACCGAAGAAAAAATATAAATGCAAACATTTCTTCGTGATACGCCAGCCTCAAGGAGGTGCAGAATTTCAGCTCAAATTCCTGTCCATGATATGTGTAGATAGGGATTTGAAACAAACCCCTAGGGCCTCATTTATGAGGCTGTACGTCACTTTTACGCCACTGAGGCGTCACTTTTTGTGACGCACCAGTGGCGTATAAATTGCACCTTGTTGCGTCATATTTACAAAGTGACGCCTCTAGGTAGATGCGTCATTTTGTAAACCCCTGCGCCATATTATACCTGCGCCAGGTATAATGTATGCAGGGGGGGCATTTTGACGCAAGAAAGGGTCATAGAAGTGACGCAGTGAAATCTTTAAGATTTCACTGCGTCACTTTTAGGACGCTGATGCGTCAAAATCTTCCGCCTGCCTCACGGCAGGCGTAAGACTGATGCAGGCCCTTTCACATGGGGCTTGCCCCATGTGAAAGGACAAATTGCTGGAGTTGCGTCACTTTTGTGACACACTCCAGCAATGCGTCACTTTTGCGCCTACAGATGCGTCAGAAATACTGACGTAACTGTAACTCCTTGCGACATGATGCGTCATATTGTAAATATGACGCATCATTGGTGTCGCAAGGAGGGCGCAATGAAAAGTGACGCATCGCTGTTTTTACGCAGCGATGCGTCACTTTTCATAAATGAGGCCCCAAGGGTGGGTGCCCGGGAAGGGCCGTTCATCACCCATGGAACGCCCTCCTTGACGCAAAGTAATGCGGGCATCGCATCTGCAAAGCGTTGAGTCTGGTTTGCATTTAAACACAAGGAGGTGAACTTTGCCAGCAGGGGGGCATATTATTAATGGCCAGCAATAATTATCGCTGGCCGTGCTTAGAGATAATTTTATTATTGCAGGCTATCTCTGGAATTTATAGCCCTGGTAGCGTGTTATTAACAACGCGTTACTCCAGGGCGATAAAAATTCCAGAGATAGGGAGGTTATCGCCGTTTTGCAGGGAACATTGCTGGTTTTCCAGCGATGTTCCCTGCAAAACGTCGATAACCTTGCTGATACGACCCACAGGGTCGTATCAGCATAATCCACCCCAATGTTGGGGATAGGTAAGTCTGCATTTTAGCAGACGTTAGTTTTTGGAGAAAACAGTGGTTTTCTCCAAAAACTAACGTGTGCTAAAGTGTTGGGGCAGCCTTGTAAATATCGCAATGTGAATATCAGCGATATTTGCAAGGTTGTCCATATGGGGTACGCCCAGTGACACCCACTTTGCATCTCATAAGAGATGCAAAGGGAGGCGTTGGGAAAAAGGGTGCTAAAAGGCGATTATGCATGTTAGCACCCTCTTGTAAATAGGGTCATAGTTTTATCTCCACTTTTTGTTTTTTTAAGACAAAAAAGTGGAGATAAAGATCCTTGTAAATATACTCCAGAGTGCGTGCGGCTGACAGCTCACGGGCAGTTTCACGTTTGTGTGAGACGTTTTCTGCTGAAGAAAGTGTCCCCGAGAGAAAAGGACGCGATCAGCGTTAGCCTAAGGAAAGAGATATTACACTTAATATGAATAGCACAATACATTTACTGGCGATTACCCCGGTGTAAAATAAATATGCACAGCCCCGGTCTGAGCCAGCGGGGCCATTACCTGCGGAAGGCACCGCAGACCAGCCTCCAGCTTCCAGCAGACAGAAATGAGATGAAACGCTGTCCGTAATCAAATAAACCTATATCTGAGCGCTGCTCTGCGCGTCAGCTGACACAGGCTGTCCTGTTCCATTCCACAAATCTGTGTCTTCATTTTTTATCATTTTATATTTACCCCCAGGGAGCTTTATAAAAAAAAAGAAATGCGCATTAATACCTTCCTGCTTGGTTTTTCAATATCTACATTTCTGTCTAAGGGCCCTTGAAACGTTTGGAGGGTCGTTCCCTCTCTTGCGCCGGATCCCCCGCGCGCAGTGGACACCGGGGAGCCTCATACTCTAGAGCAGAGGTCTTCAAATTTTTTGATGCCGGGACCCCCTTCTCAAAAGTTTATAGGTGTAAGGACCCCCTCCTGACAAAAAATTCTAGAACCTGTTACTCATCATCAATAACAATAAACACCCTCAATTCCCAGGGCGAATCATTTTCACAGGGAGAAATAATGTTGAAAATAGTGTATTCTGTAAGGTTTTTAGGTCTTTCAGTGCCAGGTAGCAAGGTATAAAATAACGGGTAGCTTAAATGAAAAATAAATATAAATCGTTGTTACTCAGTCAGAAATGCTCAATAGTTCACTATGAAACCTTTATTAGTTATTGCACTGCAGCCGGCTGTGTGTAGCCAGAGACCCGCAGAATTAAATCTTGGATGAGGCAGTGGAGAATAGTGATTTAATTAATTAATTGTGGGTTTGTAATGCGCTAGAATCGACTCCCGAAGGAGTATCTCTGCGCAGTAGACCGCTGGGGAACCCGTCCTGGCTTTCCCTGTGAGATGGTCCCTACTGGGTATCTCCAAGGTGAAATCAGGCATCCCCGGCGTCTGTGGGGGGCCGTTGTGGAGATGAGGCAAGCTAATGCCCAGAGTTGCCGAGTGTGATCCCTGGTTAGAGTAGGTACCGAGGCGAGAGAATTATCGAGTCCGATGACCCTGGTCCACGACCCTGCCACGTTGGGAATTGAACCCTGGTCCCGGGTCGTCCTCTGCTCCCGGGTCTGCCACTTCTAACCAGTGAGCCACACCACTCCACTTCTAACCAGTGAGCCACACCACTCCACTTCTAACCAGTGAGCCACACCACTCCACTTCTAACCAGTGAGCCACACCACTCCACTTCTAACCAGTGAGCCACACCACTCCACTTCTAACCAGTGAGCCACACCACTCCACTATGCATTTCTAGTGCTAGAAGGTCAACGCTTGTGACAGAAAGCACTGTGAATATGTAAGTCATTATTTAAATCTTGCATTTTAGTAATACCCAGATTGCAAGCAATTGTTTGTTTTGTTGCTTTACAAAACTGTTGCTTCAACACCCCCTGGTGTAGTAAGCGCTATGTAAATACAATTAGAAGCACACACTTCACAGTTCAATTGTTATCAAAAAGAATACATCTTGGTCATCACACAGCTTTGAGTGATTGGATCAATAAAACCAGTACCTGCTTCCAAGCATCGTTTGTTTACATGTGCAGAATAACGTGTACCTCACGTTTGCATTTCTTTCAGGCACGCTGGCAGTTAGCGGTCTGCCTGATCTCCGTTTCACACACGACACTCCTTGAATGACACGCCAGCTATCAGAATTAACCGTCCCAGGACGGCGGTTGTCTTTATCCAAAAAGTAGGAGAATGGCCATTTAAATGTGTTTGCAAGCTTTTTCACTGCAGAAACCATCTTTGTCACACAAAGGGTCATGCAATCGCACTTTATAAATATATTTAGCAAAATGATGCCCCAATAAGAGCAAGGAATAATAAATTAAAAGTTATTAGAAATAAATCTTCAACATATTCTGCAAATGTATTTAAAGAGAAATATAGATATTCTAGCAACAGATGTCAATAAGCCTTTCCTGTACAAAGGTTTTTTTATGCACCACAATAAAAAATATATTTTTTAAACCACCTGTAAATACAAGAGCCCTTTACAGGATGCATTATAAACGTTTTTGCATAAACTGGTGACAAAAACAGGAAAAATGACAAATGGCAAAAGGTAAGGAAAGTTCGTGACCGGGTGGTTTAGGCCTGTGTCTTCCATCCCATTTTCACCTCGGAGAGAACTGCCCTCTCCAACCCCCAAGTCCTGCTCGCACCTTCCCTTGTGGACGCAGTACATTAACAGGCGTGCTGGGCTCTATTAAGCTGGCACTTGCCTCCCGCATAAGCATGGGCGGAAAATCCGTTTCGCTCGCGGATTTTGCGGATTTTCGGTAAATTCGCAATCCGCGAGATTTGCGAATCTCCCGCAAAATCCGCAAATCCGCGAGCAGCGGATTTTGCTCGCACTGTTCGCACTGTTCGCGTGAGTTCGCGCCCCGCGAATAAGTGCAAAATTGCAGAAATACGATCTTAGCAAAACTGAAACTACTTACCAGGTTCAAAAGTTCAGGCTCATCATTAGTAGCCATTTCCTGTAGTGCTTCCTGAGGGGCCCCTCCAGAGTTCAGTTGCCAGTTGCAACTATTATGTGACCCTGCTCTGAACCTCAGAATAGTTACACATATGCCACAAAGGTCCTGAATTACAGCTAAGGGAGACAAGCAGGAGCCAGGCTGGAAGTTCAAATCCATTAATCAGCCCCTAATTCATTATTGTCAGTTGGGGCAGGGCAGGTGTTGTAACTAATTTTGCAACAATGAAAGCACTTAGCAAGTGCAAAAGATCACTAATCAGGAAGCACTAAGGAAGCAGGTGCCAGCTAAAAAAATATTCTGTGACACATTAATCAGCCCCAAATTAATTCAGGTCACTTGAGGCAGGGAAGGTGTGCTTGCGTTGCCATAATAATGTACACTGACTGGACAACCAGAGGGTGCTGTGATGAAACAGAGGGTGGCATTGGTGGGCCAGAGGGTGGCATGAGTAGTCAGAGAGTGGCAGTGGTGACAGAGAGTGGCAGTGATGAAGAAGAGTGTCCCAAACAGGCTGGACATGTAGAAACAACAAGTTCGCGAAACTTGCGACCCGACAGGTAAGTTCGCAATTTGCGACATTGTACAAAACCCTCGCGAACTGGCAGAAACCCGCGCAAACACACAAAAAAAAAAATCCGCAAATTCGCGAGAATTCGCGGATTTTGCGGATTGCGAGTTCGCAAATCCGCAAAATTTGCGAACGCGAGATTCGCAAAATTCGCCCATGCTTACTCCCGCAGCAAGACCAGTCCTCCTTCCTCAGCTGGTGAGGAGTGTACACAATAGGTTTGCTTCTCAGAGCAGATTCCAGTGCGAGGCTCTGCCTGGTACAGCCGCTGGGAGCTGATGCCATTCAACCATCCTTGCATATAGACAATAAGGCTGGGGAATGCGCGACCCCTTTCCCATGACTCCACGGCCCCCCTGGGGGGTCGCGCCCCACAGATTGAAGACCGCTGCTCTAAAGCTTTAGTAATTTTACCCCACAGCCCCAGGTCAGCAGCAACGGAGCACCATCCACCAAAGGGCGAGGTGGGCTCAAAATGTGGATGACATTCAGTTCTTAATTTGTTAAACAATAAGTGCCAAGGCCTTCATCAGGAGGCCCTTCCTCTTGCACCGCTGTCAGCACTTCCAATTACAGGATCAACAGTCCTACAAGTGCGACCACTCTGACTATACAAAGCCACCAAAGCTATTAGAATTTCCTGGCAACGGGTATTAATTACGTTTAATGTATATTGAATTAATGAACATCTGCTGTTGTGCTAAACTCTAAAAAGATAAACAGCACCACCGTGTGGCAGACTGTGATATGTGTTGGTGTTGACAATAAAGTGCAGGTGCTGAGCACCAAAAACCACCGGCTCAAATTAAGCAATGGTGGTCGCACGACATTAAAGACCACGGATGGGGCCCAAGGAGCCGGGAGGGTTCCATCCATGGCGGAGGAGCTGTTCATCCCAGAGATGGGTCTCCAGCTTCTTCCTGAAGTGGAAGAGGGAGGGAGTGAGCCTGATCCGTGGCGGGTGCTGATTCACATCCTTGTTGTCTAGTTCAAGAAGGGTCTTTCCTTTTCCCCCCTCTTGATTCCTTGTCCATTGAGGTCATAGGTTTGTGTGTTGCATTGGCCTCCGGAGAGGTGGATGGCTTTTGTTTGAGGTTGGTAGCTACTGCCTCGTAGCTGTCGTAGTAAGTCGCAAAGATGATGCTTCCTATAGGGGAAGTCAATGTCGCTTTGTTAGGCAGGAGTTACATATTTTTAGCGGTCCCTATGCGAGGGCTACCCATTGCTACATTTTAAATTAGGAGTCTCATCAGGGGCTGTTCACCACATTCTGTAGGGGACCTCATCACGGGTTCCCTCACACAATCTGTAGGGGGCCGCAACAGGGCCTATTGCCACATTCTAAAGGGGAAGGGGGCACATAAGGGGCACGCCCCCACATTCTGCAGAGGGTGGCTTATAAAGGGCCCACCCCCACATTCTGCGGGGGGAGGGTGGGCTCATAAGGGGCCCACACCCACATTCTGCAGAGGGGAGCTTATAAAGGGCCCACCCCCACATTCTGCAGATAGAGGCTCATAAGGGGCCCACCCCCACATTCTGCGGGGTAAGCTCATAGGGGCCCACCCACACATTGTGCAGAGGGGACACTTGTCATTTTGCATTGCAACAGCGTCTGGAGCTTTATTGATCCCTCATGCGCCTCCTCTTTGTACTGTGCCCGCCCCTGCAAGGAAGGTGCAGCTCTTGTGGTAAGCACCGGCTGCACCAACCAGGCCAGCTTCAGCTCTGTGCTTCGTGGAAACGAGATGGAACGGAGTGGGGTGCAGGGAAGAGAAAAGATGACAGAGTGAAGTTTTGATGAGCCACACTGACAATCCCCAGCAACGATAACTGGAAAATTGTTGGGTATCGCCTTCTATGGGGAGTATTATTGTGGATACCAGCTAGAAACAAGGAAAATCCTACAGAGAATAATGGAGGGGATAGATCGAGTTTAGGGGAAGAGGAGCAACGTGTGGACACTGACATCGATGGTTGTTTTGGAGAGCATGATGATGTAGGCGAGAGTCGCATCAGCATCTCCTTGGGAGTTCCGACTGTTCATATTTGCAATATTTACAAGGCCTGGGCAGTGTACTTTGCTCTGTTTGCGGAGTTTGCCGAGTTTTCTGCACTCTGCGCTCCACGGAGCTTGCGGAGTGCAGAAAATTTCGCTTTGCGAAGTGCAGCTGAGTTTTTTCCCTGATTGCAATTGCGAACGGTAAGTTTGGGAAAGCGAGCTGCTGCTCGGGTAGAATTTCTACCTGAGCGGCAGGAATACCAGCAAAATCTGCAGTTCGCACTGCAGTCTGCCACTCGCAGAACTTCGTGGAGGTTTTTATGTAACTTCGCGGAGTTCCCCGTTGCAAAACTCCGGCGAACTACGCCCACCCTTACATTTACGTGGAAGTTCTTTGTAGCATTTAGATTGTCAGAGGTGGTGATGGTAAAGACCTACTAGGGGCGCTGAGGGAAGATATGCAGCTGGCTCCCTGTCAGGAAATAGATAGCCTTCAAGCCGCTATGCTTGACACATAAAGCATTGCACGAAGCGGACCAGAGTATCTTAAAAGGAAATTTAGATGGTGCTCCAGGAAGATCGCTACGATCAGCCACTTCAAGATCACTGATCACTCCTAAAGCTAAGAAAGTTAATGGGGTGGTCTCAGTTTAGTTCATCCACTTGCAGCGTTTGGAATGGTTTGCGCTTGCCTTTTAAAAGTCAGGTTAACTTTCTTTGCTTTAGCAAGCAGCTGTAAACTCGACTTTTTTCAGCTTCTTTATAGCTATCAGTATTTTAGTGTCACAGATCAGGCTGACGATGGTCATAGGAGGTAGTATTATGCCAGCGCCAGGACGCCCAAGGGCAATTGCTCGCATTAGAAAATGTTAAATCATATCAAATCATGGAAGAGGAGAGAAGCAGATAAGAGTGAGAAAAAAGCAAAACTCATTAAAGCGCAGCGGGTTACGTGGTGAAGCTGAAGGTATCAGGGGTGAAGGTTATACCTCCCATCGGGAGGAGGATAGGGATACACTGTAGGTGATCCTGCGAGGGAGATCCTTGATGAAGGTGTGGCTACAGGACTCCCTCCCTCACCCCTCCATGAGTCACATGATTTAGCTATACAGGATAGTTTCCTCTTGGCACAGAAGGACCCAGAGTGGACTAAGGGCCAACAGGGTATTGTATGCATGTAAATTAGCATGGATGTAAAAGGGAAGCAATGTAGGGACATATAGGGTTCAATTTGGTCCCGAAGAAAGCACGGGACCCCTGTAGGGACCATTTTGGGGGCTGAAATATGTCGACCCAATTCACTAAACAGACCGGTTTATAATCAGACAATTAGCACCATAACAGGGTTATTATTGTCCATCTGCTTTTTAACCATCCCTCCTCCACTAAGGAGTAAAGATTCTAAAATGTAACGGGTAGGGATTCTTAGTATTAGACCCCTTTCCCTTTTCTTTTTCTCCTCAGTTTCCTGCTAATGCAGGAGCCACAGCCCATGTATGGGTACGTTTGCCATTAGAGGATTCTTTGGCGAGTGTGGGATGGTCGATGATGAATCCTAACCCCTGGATGGTGTGTGAGGTCATCCTGTAAATTTTCTTGCACAATTGTGTGGTATTGCACCGTTACATCGCAACTTTTACAACATACTTCTATTACATCGCATGCTTTTACAACGCATGACATTACATAGCAGATGCTATTACAACGCATGCCATTACAACGTAAGTATAGGTAAGTATATAATTTTTTAAAATTTTATTTAATATTATTTAATTAATTTAATTAATAATAATTATAAATAAATATATTTATTTATGTTTTTTTATTTTATAAATTAAATATATTAATGTAAGTAATTTTAAAAATAAGTATGAGTATAGGAGTATATGTTTTGGGGTACTGAGGTATATGTTTTGGGGTGTTTGGGTATTTTTAGGTTTCAGGGCTGGGTTTGGGTTTTGGGGTCCAGGGGTATTTTTAGGTTTCAGGGCTGGGTTTGGGTTTTGGGGTACAGGGGTATTTTTAGGTTTTAGGGCTGGGTTTGGGTTTTGGGGTATAGGGGTATTTTTAGGTTTCAGGGCTGGGTTTGGGTTTTGGGGTACAGGGGTATTTTTAGGGTTCAGTTTTTAAAAAAAACGACTTTAAACAAATTAAATTAATTAAATTAAATTAAATGAATTAAATTATTTTATTTACAATTTATAAATTAATTAAATTACATTAATTAAATTATATTAATTAAATCAAATTAATTACAATTTTAAAATTAATTAAATTAAATTAATTAAATTATATTAATTCCATTTTTTAATTTAATTAAATTAAATTACTTAAATTAATGTATTTAATTTAATTTAATTACTATTTTAAAATTAATTAAATTAAATTAATTATAATAAATTAATTAAATTAAATTAATTAAAATTTTTACATTAATTAAATTAAATTAATAGAATTAAATTTATTACATTAAATTAATTACTATTTTAAAATTAATTAAATTAAATTAATTAAATTAAATTAATTAAATTAACTTAATTACATTTTTTTAAAAAGATATACTTACCTATACTTACGTTGTAATGGCATGTGTTGTAATAGTATCTGCTATGTAATGACATGCGTTGTAAAGGCATGCATTGTAATGGATCCTGCGTTGTAAAAATTGCGATGTAACGGTCTGCGTTGTAAAATAACGCGTTGTAACGTCATACATCCCAATTGTGTTGGTCCATAAATATCAAATGAACAGAGTAGCTATAGTTTTTCGTCGGTGAAGGAACACCTATATCATAATGTGTTAAGGCCCCTGTAAGAGTTTGGGCTAGTAAACATAGTGACCCATTCGTTTCTGTGGTGGAAGTTATATTGATAGGGAGAACACGGACATTGGCCCTTGGCCTTTAGGCGAATCCTCGCCCTCGGACCCAGCTGTGGTCGGGTCCATTGTGTTAAATAGTGAAGGCAAAGAGACAATGGTTGAGATTCAGAAAAAAAGGGCAGCGGATATGATTAGAGCTGGGGAGGGAGACAGTTTGAGACACACTCTTGTAGGAGAGTCACAACTGCAGAAGGGTTTAGGATAGGCCTGAAGGAGTGACAGTTGAAAAGTTTGGGATGAAAGAGTAATGATTGTGTGTGGTGTTACTACAGCCAAAGAAGCTGGAAATGGGCTAAGCATGGACCTCCCTCACCAGGTGCAGAGACAAGGTTTATGGGTTTTCATCCACTCCATTGGAAGTGGACAACTGTACAAGTGGAGTTGAACAGCTACGGACATCAACTGCAACTGGATTTTAACAAAGAGACAGTGCAGTAGTATGGCCGTTCATTGAAATCTGCGAACATTCTTTATCACACGTATGCAGATGAGCCACAACTGTACCTGAAAATATACTCACCAGAAGACTTCATTTCCCTCAACTCTATCTTGATGAACACTCAAAAGTGGTTCGCTGATAACCACATCCAAGACGGAATTCTTCCTCATCGCTCCTCATAGCCACTCTCCCAAGATCAACCTCTGGATTAAACAGCTAACAGCCTTCAACTGCTCTCCTCACATTATTGAATCAGCTAAATCACTTGAAATCACACTAGACAAAAACCTGAACATGCAGAAGCTTATAAGCAATGCCACCAAGGGAACTAAATACCAGATGAGTACACTAAGAAAAATCAAACCTTTTCTACCTCTGGACGACTTCAAGATGGCGGTCCAAACTATTGTATTGCCGAGGCTAGATCACGGAAGCTCCACTCTTTGTGGTCTTCCTAAATACACTTTGGCCCCGCTAAGGGCCTCCCTTAATCTGCGGCCAGACTGTTAACCGGTACAAAAAGAATGGTCACATATCCCCAGCACTAAAAACCTTAAACTGGTTGCCGTACGAAGCAAGAATAAAGTTAAAGATTGCTTGCATGACTATAAGGCCCTACATGTCCAGACCCCTACATTTCTAGCTCAAAAGATAGAGTTTTCAGGGGGATGCAGATCCTCAAGAAGTGCAAGATCACTGCTACTGAGACCACAGGTTTTACACAAAAAGAGAACTAGTTACAGAGCCTTCTCGGGCTTTGCCCCAAAGATATGGAACTCTCTCTCACTGGATGTCCGTCAAATCTCATCTTCTTTTGAAAAAGAAGTGAAAACAATACTGATGAACAATTTTCTGCCCTAAGTGAATTTAAGCCGCAAAGTAGATCCTGCCCGGGGTAGACCGGTAGAAAGTAGGTGGCAGCAGGAGGCTCTGTGCAAAGAGCAGCAAGAATGGAAAAGGCCTTATTCTAAGTAGACTCAAATTCCTCATAAATGTACACGCCATAGGAGTTTATTGGTGATATTCTGCTGGGGACAGATCCAAGGTCCAGACGAGTTGATGAGTCTACACTCAGATATTAAGGGCTGTGACTCGCTCTTTTGGGAGTGGGTTATATTTGCGTTGTGTTACCCATGTCCTGAGGCGCCCAACTCAGTGGGCCGAAACGCGTCGACCAGAAGAAGAGGCGGGGTCTATTGAATTGAAATGTGTGTATAGGAATTTGACAACACACACTATACAGTGACTGAATAGATGGGGAGTGTCCCTCGGTTTTTGTTGTGTGTGAAAAAGATTACATCACCTCGGATTGCTTATATGTATGTATCTCATTGCAACCGTGTTTAAATGGATGGGTACGAAAAGGTTTAGGAGTTCTTGGTTAGATCTTTTGATTTTGTATGTATAATTATATTTATGTTTTAACATATATATAAAAGAAGAAAAATTTGTAGATACCTATATTAAAAAATAGATTAAAGATATGTGAAGGAATTGAGGATGACTTTGGGTCCGATTCACAGAACTGACTTAAGACAAAATGCTAAACTTACTACTTTTGGTATTCACAGAAGGCATTTAGTAGTAGTAAAGTTAGGATTTTGTCTTAAGTTTAACTTAAGACAAACTAAAGGCAAACTTAAGACAGACTTAAGACAAACTTAAGACAGACTTAAGTTAGGATTTTAACTTGAGTTTGTCTTAAGTCTGTCTTAAGTCTGTCTTTGTTTGTCTATTGGGGTTGTAACCCACCTGATAGGGAAGGTTTGGTCCAGGAAACTGGTTTGGAGTTGAAAAATGATAAAGGGTGTTTTGAGGAATAGAGGCAACAAATGGGGTGAGTTTGGGGCAACAGGAGGACAAGAATCACAGAGCATGTAGGGGGAGCATGAAAGAGGAGGAACTGGTAGGCAGGCAAGGTCCAGCAGCGAACAGACCTGGTATTCCAGAAGAAAGTGTTGAGACCAGCAGAAGGGGCTACAGGCCGGAACACAATGTGGGGAAACTGGAATTTATGCAGTGCTTAATTTGTAATAAGATAAGTGCCAGGGCCCTCGTCTGGAGCCTACTTCAGTTTGAACCACTCATCATGACCACTACCAGCGATCGAACTAACACAACTACTAACCGTCCATCACACTCTTACAAGTGTGACAATTTGGATTATTCCAGGCCCCCAAAGCTATAAGAATGGTGCGAGTAGCAGTAATAGTCATTTTATGTATATTGAATAAAAAAACAACTGTTGTTCTGCTCAACTTTAAATGACACAGAAAGAAGCCACCATGTGGCAGACTGTGATAAGTGCTGGTGTTTACAATCGGGTGCCGGTGCCAAGCATGGAAAACCACTGTCTCAAATTAAGCACTGGAGCGGGGTACAAGTCCTAAACAAAGTGGGGTGACTAACATATATGCATTTATTTTTATTAAAGGGAGGTGGAGACACACGATAGAGTTGACTCAGATTCCAATTATAATCTAATGTAAATCAAGGGTGCAGTGTACCTCACCACCCAGACCAGAGACTCAAAGTGCTGGCACTGTAAAGTGAGACAGTGAAAGTGCATATTACAAACGAGGGATGAGAAAAAGAAGAGAGAAAGAAGAGGCAAGAAGGACAGCAGTTAGAGTTTGAGGGAGGTTATGGTCTCTGAAAGTGGAGGAGGGAAGAGGGTGTATGAGATGGGTTTATGAGTGAAAGCTGGATTTAACAGAAGCTAGTGTAGGCATGAGTGTATCGGAGGAGAAGTTTTAATGAACAGTAAGTGAGAGGAAGTAGTTGTCAGAGTGTGTGTGTGAGATAGTTGGTCAAAGTACGTGTGGAAGACAGAAGGGAGTGAAAAGGCAAGCACAGAAGATGCAGAAAAGATGTTTTAAGAAGGATTTGAGAAAGGTTGGATATGTGCCTTGACCAGAAGCTGCCACTGGTGCACGTCAAGCCTGCTCCTGTAGTGCAAGGGGGTCGTGGGAGGGGGGGGGGGGAGGTGAAGGATACAGAGGGCTGGTGTTTATATGATGAGGGTTTGAGGAGGAGCCGTAGACACCAGATGTTCCATTGGATCTTATTGGGGACATAACCCCAATGTATGGGGGAAATAACCCCACTGCAGGAGCGCAGCAGAACTGCTTTATATCAACAATCTACAGAAGACATTTATCTAGTTGATTAATGCTCTATGGGCCAGTGATAGGCCTGGGTGGTGAACTTCGCTCCGTTCACGGAGTTTTCAGTTTGCCGCACTCCGCGGAGCTAGCAGACTGCAGAAAACTCCACTTCGCGATGTGCAGCAGAATTTTTTCCCTGTTTGAGAGCGGTAAGGTTGTGATCGCGAAAGGTGAGTTTGCGAGCGAGAGCTGTCGCTGGGTTAGAATTTCTACCTGAGCGGCAGGAATATTAGCACAAACTGCAGTTTGCACTGCACTCTGCCACTTGCGGAACTTCTCAGAGGTTTTTTGCGTAGCAAAACTCCTCGAACTTCGCCCAGGCCTGGCCAGTGATGGTCCTATCATGGGCCCGTCCATAAAAAGATAGTGGTATCTGTCTGTCACCCATGCCACTTGCACTGTAGAAAATACCAGAACCTCATGGAAGAGACTAGAATAGTGGCACCTTGCGGTCACGAAGTCCTAGAATGTGGAGTGTGGAGCCCGCGTGCCCCGGATTTGGCAATGGGTACGCTGCGGCTGAGGTGTATGGAATAAACCGGACGCCTCGCTTCACCCGCCGCTCTGCTTATTGAGCGTAAGCGTGGGTTTCTGTATTTATAAGTATGTGTATGAGAAAGCGGCAGTGAAAGGATGTGACTGGAAATGTGTGAGACAGCGTCAGTAAGTGATTAGGAGTGAGTCAGAGTGAATGAAAATGAGATGAAGGCTAACTTCAAGTGAGTGAGTGATAAAATGCTGTGGGCATTCTTGGCACGGGGTCACCAGCATCAAAGTGCTGGCACGAGCATATTTGAGGTCATTTCTGGCACAAAGGAGAACAACATGGGTTATAGAAGGGTGACAACCATGACAGAATGCTGGCACTGATACGCTTAGGCAATTTGTAACACAAGGGTGTCCGTGTACTGTGGTATATGGACAGCATTAATGCAAACTTCTTGCATTGGCATATTTTATATAATATTTGGTTCTGGGGGACCCCTAACAAAATGCTGGCGCTGGCACAAGGGAGGTACATTTTTGAAATATTATCCCACTCATAACAGGTTTTCATAATAATAAAGTGGGGTCCACTCCTGTGAAGGCGGGAGGTTTCACTGCAATGCGCACCGTGAAAAGATTTGAATATTTAATGAGTGTCCTATTGGAGCCAAATTTATGTGCATATTGTGCTTTAAAATACACTGTTTAGCCCCATTCTTTTGGATAAATTCCACGAGATCTTTAAAAGAGGTCTGGCTCACTCACTTCACTCACTCGCTACAATTCAGGGCAGTTTATACGCCCCGGATCACGTCACCGTCCTTCTATAGGTGTATCTAAAAAAGTCTGTGTTGTGTTGTCACATTATTCACACACTTATGATGGAACTTCAGCTATGTCAATTATTGTGACATGACTTCCTGGATAAATCCAGAGTGAAAGGTCACATGATGTCACTTCCTGTGACGTCAATGTGGTCAAAGCGTGTGATGTCATTTCTGCTACCCCAGGCATTTTAGTGAATTGACGCCCATGGGCGAGAGGCAAAGCTTGCAGGCACAGGGAGCTTGAACACTGCAGGGGCGCACACACTGAGACCTCAAACACCAGAGCTCACTCCTCACAGCTGCCCCACAGGAAAGAGTCCCTTATTGTCAGACTGGATGCATTTTGGGAACATAATCTGCCTTATAACTGAAAGTGCCACTTCATGGACTTGTGAGTTTGTAAGTGTGGTCTGTGGATGGATGAGTGGGTCAATGCAAGGGTGATTCACAGACGGATGAATGGATGCGTTTTGAAATGCCTCACTTATTTATTCATAGGAGCGCCTTATAGACTCAAGCATTCATTCACCATGCACTTGAGCACCCATCCTTGCATTCGTGGCCATTCATCTACCCATGGACTCATTTGGGTTTGTAACCGTGTCCGTGCACAATCAATGCTTGCGAGCAGTGGCATTAATACACCGCTGCTTTTCTTACCTTACAGGGCTACAAATCTTCATATTTCTTGCTGTGAATTGTAAGCAAGGGGTGTAAACAGTTTACGGCATCTGATTGGTAAAGCGCACATATATCAGAAAAGATCAATGGGCTTTATTAATACCAGTTGGTGTTTTCATTAGCAATGCTATGACTTGCAGGGAAGAAGTCTATAGAATGATTTAGAAGGATGTATGACGTTACTCCGCATACTTTTACTCCGCATACCGTTACAACGCGACTTTTACAACGCATACCATTACAACGCATAGCGCTTTGAGGTGCTGGATAGTGGTAAGTATAATTTACTATTCTAACTCCAGTCCCCGTGGACCCTAGGGAAGGTGTTGGATAGTAAATTATACTTATTCCCTGTCCTAGAGCGCCCCCCAGCGCAATGCGTTGTAATGGTTTGCGGAGTAAAAGTCGCGTTGTAATGGTAGTGCGGAGTAAAAGATGCGTTGTAACGGGTGTATACCGATTTAGAAGTCCAAGCATTTAAAAACCAGCCAAACACGTTAATACGTCCTCCAATACCCAGGCTTTCATAAGAGAGTTAGTGAAAGCACAGGGGCATCCTTTATTCCAAAGGGACCCTGGGAAATAATGGCATAAGAAATATTGGTCCACCAATGGCTCATTTGGGGTCAGATTGTAATTCAGACAGTAGTTCAATTACTATCAACAATGAATGAAACAGGGTCACTATTTTCAACTTCTCATCAGTAACCTCTTTTGTAAGTGTCTTCCCTAAGTCCCCAGACTTATCTATGATGAATTGCTTTCTCTTTATCTGACCACGTTTAATTCTATTCTTTCTTCATGTGGGCGCCGCTTACCACTTCTTGTCCTGATGACGACCTCTTAAAGTAACCTTTGATGTTGAAACACCATTCACACTACAATGTATATACCCGGGCCCCTTTGTATTCACTCATGGACGGAGCTGGGACTCATGAATTTTGAATCCAGTCTTCCTTCACTCGACCCTTGCTGCTGGTTTAGCTTCAAACAGACATGCAATTTTAATGTTATCACTTCTTTATGTGTGATGTGATGACTGAGATACTGTGCACTTCTCCACCTCTATGTTTTTATTGATGGTCTTAGTACATTTCGTCTATGATTAAATCAGACACTGGCTGTATGAAGGCGGCGGATTCTTAGTTATATTAAATGCTGAAGTGATTCTTTTGCCATTGAAAATATTGAATGTGTCGCATTCATTGGTGATAGTAAACGTGATACTACCTGAATAACGACAGGAGACCATGGTGAACCGCGGTCGCCTATGTCATTATACAATGCGTGACATGCCATACTAAATCTACTGTACTAGACCAACTATACGTTACCCATCGTGCTTAACTTACCACACCAACATGCCATTCAAAGCATATCTACCTGCCTATCATACTAAACCCCGAATCAAATGTAGCTCCAATATGAATTAACCTAAAATAAATGATAAGAGAAGAGCTGTTTGGCAAACCAGGTACTAGTTGGTATAATTAAACGCAGCGGCGGGGAGAGTATCGATAGATCCGTGTATGAATGAAGACGGTCTCGGAGTACAGACATTTTGGCCGCACATATATACATTTTTTGGGGTACATTAAAACACTTTGACATTCTTCGAAAAGCATGATAGTCATAAATAACTCTGATATGGGGGACACAGATGGCGCTTGACCTCCAGGAAAGATAGTGTGGGTCAATGTGTGCGTGTCCACATGTCCCGTTTGGTGAGTGCGTGGTCACCTTGTGCGGTGTGAATGTAGTGTCCTGCTTGGCTGAGTGTTCCTAACTACATGTGGCATCTAACTTTCTGGTATTTTGAGAACACAGGCCTTCGGCCAAAAGTGTTTTATTGGGGCCAATCTCCTCAGTCCTGTATGTGGTGTGACTGCCTATCTGTGGGATCTATCTGGGCTTTCCCTGGGTGTGCGCTTGTCTTTGGGCTGAGTGTAACCCCACCTGTGACTTGTCAATTGGTAGGCTTGGGTTTCGGTCGTAGGGCCTGTCTGACCATGTATCTCTGACTTGGGGTGGATGGGGAGGTCATCTCGGATGAATCCGGCAGAATTACAAGAGGTTGTGAGTGTGTGTACGTGTAACATACCGGTCATTGATACCATATTTTCCGATATTCTCATTATTAATGATATTGATGTCATTATGCGGGAATAAGTTATCGCGTACTTCGACATCGGGTTTACTGGTATTAACATCACTGTGCGTGCTTAGGTTACAGTGCACATTGGTATTGCATTTACTGATATTGACATTATTGTGCGAGCATAGATTACAGGGTACATCGATATTGCATTTATTGGTACTGTTGCTGCTATGCGAGCATTCATAAGGGTGTACATTGCTATCGTATTTATCAATTTCAACACATATCTAACCTGATATACCTAATGTGTCATGCCTATCAACTCAACCTACAGTACATACTTAAATACCGCACCCATGTTCCATACTTACAGTTAGTCCAACATAACTTATATACCTACCATACCTACCATACCTAATATACCATATATAACATGTCATACCTCACCTACTGCTTCTAGCCCACCTAACCCATCATCCCTAAACAAACCATGCCTAACATACCTCCATCACTGTGCATGTATCTTACACCTGCCCTATGGGACATGTGATAACAACGTATGGCACTGCAGCCAACTTCCATAAATACTCGTATCTAACTTGAGGGGTCTCTAGTAATGACCTAAGGCTCTGCAGATTCCATCGGGAAACTGTAAATTGCAACTTTTGCAGGGCTTGAACGGGTTTACCTCTTTAAAAAATAGCAAAACACAGTAACTTTGCCAATGCTTGTTAGGCTTTAACTGTCAGGGGTAGCAGGTTCGAGCAGTCAGTGCTCACTCTTGGAGGTTGGTGTGGGAGTAGACCTTCCCGTTCCTGCAGCACAAGTATCTCTCAGAATAAGCGGACTATCCAGCGGTGATATTTCTTTCCTGGAGAGGTGTCAGCCTTTTATCAGTTTTAAGCAAAAATGCTCAGTATCTTTAAGAAGTTAATGTCATTTTTCCCCTTATATCTGCACTTTAAGGGTCAGATATACAAAGCTTTTTTGAGGTCGCAAACGTACCGATTCACAGAATCGGGCCATTTGCGGACCCAAAAATGCATTTTCTAATGTACAAAGCCCTATTTGTGATTCGGTAACCTATTACTGAATCGTAAACTGGGTTTACGATTCAGTATTATGAAGGGGGGTGTTAAGGGTGTCCCTTCGTAATAGCTACTAAAAGTGGTATGTGTAAATGTTTTGCAACCAAAATGCGGTCGCAAAACGTTTGAATTTTACCACCTACTTTATGTCGGTGGTAACCCATTTGCAAATGGGATCTCCAAAGGACCCTTTCCCTTTGTGAGTGTTTGTAAAAACATTTTTAAGAGTAGCCAGTGGTGCTTTGGACCACTGGCTTCTCTTAAAAAGAACATGGGCTGCATTTCAAAAGAAAAAATTGCTTTGTTGAAAAGCAATCATAGACATGGTGGTCTGATGTCCACAGCAGGCCACCATCCCAGTGATTTTTGTGATTCCCAATGGGTTGCAAACCGAGACATACCTCATGAATATTAATGAAGTAGGTCTATTTGCGACCCACTGGGAATCACTAAATGTGTTAAACACACATTTTTTGCATAGCTGTTTGCGATTACCAAATAGCCAATCACTTACATTTGTAAATTGTTAATCGCAAACCCTTTCCTACGTACATCTTCCACTTTCTATGGTCAGCAGGGAGGAGGTGAGGAGAATGTGCAGGACCCAGGAGATGCAAACCAAGGGTTAATGACAAAACCGAGGTCACCCAAAGTCACCAAGTGAGACCTCCTCTTCTCAGAACAAGCATTTCAACCTTTTATCAAGCTAATATTTAAGACCACAGAGGTAGTTGGACTATTAACTGGAATGACGCGCAGTGCAACACTGACTGTGATTAGCCACGGGCAATGAGATAAAATGTAGTTGCCATGGGGAGACGCGCGGCGGGTGAGGGGTTTGTTATCTCTCGCAGTGTTTCCCAGTTCCAGGGCTTCCCCCTCCGGCCGCCTCGACTGCTGAGGCCCACCCTACGAGCAGCCGATAACTGCTGTGATATTAAACGCACCTGATAAAAACCCGCTCAGCCAAGTCGGGATTTATCAGATGTAATAAACTCACTCAATTGCAAGCGTTTGGGGAATAACATGTGGATTTTGGTGTTTACTTTGTCTAAATCTGCATTTTCCGGTAAATACTGGGCATTACCCATCATTTTTACCTCAATAAATATCGGGAGGTTTATCACAAAACTCAAGATTGTGATATGTGTGGTAACAGGAGTTATAGCACAGATCCAATCAACCGGGAGCCCGTCATGTATCACAAGTAAGGGCTAGACCCGACCCCACTATTGAGTGGTAATGATCCCACCCTCGCAGGGTTCGACCTGATTGATTCCCTGTGGGTTAAACCCGCTGAAACAATCGAGGGAACGGGTCCATAAATAGGCACAACACACAGCAGGCGGTGTGTTGAATACCCCTTACGCGTTTCAAGCCCCATCTGCAAGTTAAGCCCTTCGATGCTGAGCTCGTCATGAACAATGGGAATAAATCAGAAGTAGCACAGATGAGGAATTGCTGCAGCACTGATGGTGTTAAACACTCAGAATAGGAGGTAGATACCACACACGGTAAGTATCGCACCCCGGGTTAATGGATGTTACTACAGGGGTGAAAGGTGGACTAACCCTGATGTGTGATTTCCTGCAGTTGAATAGGGAATAACCACCGGGAAGCATGTTTACACTGGGATTTCTGCATTTATGTGTGGAGCGCCCTCTGGGGGTGGTAAGGTGGCATTACTGAACTTCAGTGATGCGGTATCATCGCGTTACTCGGTGTAAGTTTGGTAAAATCCAGTAACCTCTCTCAAATAACATGTCACGTGGGCACTCTCGCTGAGCCGTGGTCCTTGGCACCCTTGTGGTATCCGGGTTCAAAGCGCTTCACCTGCACACACTGTGCACGGTAGCAGTCAGTACACAAAACAAGGCAGGCAGCTGCAAGAAACTGAAGATGGGTGAGAGATACAGAAGGAGACACAAGAACAATTGTATTTCTGTAATTATGTATGGTTTAATAGAGCCACTCATCCAAGGAGGGGTCAGGGAGATCCTCATTAGGACAAGACTGGACCTGCTGAGACCTTTGCTCGGAAGCAGCAGGAGATAAAAGGGCGTGGCAGGGCACCAAAAGGCATCAGATGAAAAAGATGACGTCAGAGGAACAAAATGGCGTCAGAGGACCAAAATGGCGTTAGAGGACCAAGATGCGTCAAAGTACCAAGATGCGTCAGGACCAAGATGCGTCAGAGGAACAAGATGCGTCAGAGGAACAAGATGCGTCAGAGGAACAAGATGCGTCAGAGGAACAAGATGTGTCAGAGGACCAAGATGGAGTCAGAGGACCAAGATGCATCAGAGGACCAAGATGCATCAGAGGAACAAGATGCGTCAGGGGAACAAGATGCGTCAGAGGATCAAGATGCGAAAGAGGAACAAGATGCATCAGAGGAACAAGATGCGTCAGAGGATCAAAATGGCGTCAGAGGACCAAAATGGCGTTAGAGGACCAAGATGCGTCAGAGTACCAAGATGCGTCAGGACCAAGATGCGTCAGAGGAACAAGATGCGTCAGAGGAACAAGATGCGTCAGAGGAACAAGATGCGTCAGAGGATCAAGATGGAGTCAGAGGACCAAGATGCATCAGAGGACCAAGAAGGAGTCAGAGGACCAAGATGCATCAGAGGACCAAGATGGCGTCAGAGGATGAAGCTGGTGTCAGAGGACCAAGATGGTGTCAGAGGACCAAGATGGAGTCAGAGGACCACAATGGCATCAGAGGACCAAAATGGCATTAGATGACAAGGATGCGTAAGAGGACCAAGATGCATCAGAGGACCAAGATGTCGTCAGAGGACGAAACTGGCAGCAGAGGACCAAGATGGCATCAGAGGACGAAGATCGCCTCAGAGGGCCAAAATGGCATCAGAGGACCAAGATGGCGTCAGAGGACCAAGATGGCACCAGAGAACCAAGATGGCCTCAGAGGACCAAGATAGAGTCAGAGGACCAAGGTGGCATCAGAGGACCAAGATGGCGTCAGAGGACCAAGATGGCATCTGAGAACCAAGATGGCGTCAGAGGACCAAGGTGGCACCAGAGAACCAAGATGGCATCTGAGAACCAAGATGATGTCAGAGGACCAAGATGATGTCAGAGGACCATACCAGGATTGGAAGAACAGAACAGGAGAAGAGCTGCTGTGGCCATGAGATGAAGGGAGCGAGAGGGCAAAGGACAGGATAATGCAGCTTATTTTATGTACAAAGCAAGGGAGAGACACAAGAGGGAAGACAACGACAAAAGCAAAAGAAAAGGGAGAGTGGAGTGATAAAGACACTAAAAGACAAGAGCCACACGTTTACGGTAAAAGAGGGGTGATGGTGAAAAAGATACCAGACAAGTGAGGATACAAGTGATGGAGGCTGGGACTGTAGTCTGAGGGAAGAGTGGAAAAGAGGGGCAGTAAAGTAAAGCCCCTCCACCACGCAGCGCCTGGATACTCCTCGGGGTGATTAGTGCGCTCTACAAATACTGACTGATTGATTGAACGGCAATGAGGGGGATGAGAAGAGGACAGAGGGAGATTAGCGCAGGTACACTTTAAAAAAAAATGTTCTTGAACATTTTTGAGAGGGCACACAAATAAATTCATACATAAACAATTTCAGAAACAGATTTCATAGTTATAGAAACATTGGGGTGAAACCATTTCCACTTTGTAAATACATCATTGGTTTTATAAACAATAAAACAATTCCATACTGCCTCAAGATCCTTGACCTCGGCCTTCCACTGATAAATTGGTGCCCAAATAGTTTCCCCCAGTTTTTGTGCCTTTTGGCCTTTTGGTTCATAAATTTATTTCTCCAAGTAAAAAGTAGAAAGGAGTCTGGCGAGCCATTGAGAACAAAAGGGGGGCAAGAACATAAAATATGGTTGGGCTCCATCTGACTCACCACCAGCAGCATTAATCCAGGTGTTAAGACTACTTTCACCTTCAGAGAAAGCTCTAAGAACATCTATATCTCTCTTTTCAGATTGCTTATTCCTGGGCATGTCGAGAATACGTGAACCACGTCTGCCCTAGGGGCTTGGCAGCGAGGGCAGCTGATACCCACTAGACCACCCCATTTTGCTATTTTCCAAGGCGTGTAATAGAGATCTAGAATCGTCTTAAAGTGCTGTGCCTGGAGCTTTGATGAGCATAATATAGCCTGCCCCTTATTTAAGGAATCAAGGGAGCCCAATCCCTTTAACCCGAGCCTTTGATCCCATTTGTCCGCCAGCACTAGAGCTCGTCATGGTGATCAACTCGCTAAGGATCCAACGAATAGTGCACCCTTCTTCGTCCCTCAATTTATCCATAATGGTATCTTCAGCTATCCCTTTAGGACCCCCCGTGTTCTTCACCAGGAAGCTGCGTATCGGTAGATAGTAAAGAAGTCTTTTCTTTCCACCCCATACCTATCTGGAATCTCAGTAAATGACTTAACTCCGGCAGACAGACTTTTTACTCTTTCTCAAAATTAAAGACCATCTTTGGCACACCTCAGGTCAACGGATGGAGTACCAGATAGCAGCAGGTGTGCCAGAGGAGGACTGCGCTGCCACTTTGCAGCAGACCATCTTTAGCACGCCTCAGGTCAACGGATGGAGTACCAGATGGCAACAGCTGCCCCAAAGGAGGACTGCACTGCCACTCTTTAGGAGCCCGTTTGGCTTCCAGACAACGCTTGTTGGTGTTTCCAGGTAAGTTCTTGGTCCCACCAGGCATTTTAAGAGAGGCTCTCAGGTCGCCCAGGTGTCGATTGTGACTCTGTGAGGGGCCTTGTATGTGAAACGCGCTAACCTAAATATTATTCTGGCTGATAGAGGTATTTATCTCCTGTGCTGGACCATAATAGAAATGGGTGTGGTCATGAGGAGCTCAGCTCGTCATGAGCACAGGAGCACTGTGCCTAATGACGAGCTGAGCTCGTCATGAGCACCGAAGGGGCTTAGGTCTATCAGTAAAGCCGTCATGTGGTCGAAGGTTCTGGTTGCAGATGTCCTCCAAGCCACGGGGTGCAGAATGGCTTCCATAAGTACTGTGTACATGGAGATGCTACAATCCAGGCGAGTTAGAGCATTGGGCTGTGCTGCAGAGCAAAAATCCACGGCAAGAAGAAGAGGTGTCAGATATTTTTAGGTGAAGAAAGAAGGCTATAGATGCGGCAACAGCGGGAGCAGTTTGTGACGTCATATGCAAATGGATATCACCTACAATCCCCAGGACTTGACCTCATCTGCTTGTAGAGGGAAAGAAAGCATCAATGGTAAGCCCTGTAAGCCAGACCATTTTAAAACATTGGAGTCTTGTGGACGTCCCAAGAATATCACTTTGTGATTTTTAAAATTTCACCTGAAGAAGGCAATTGACATCCAGTTACGGAGTTTTGTTAGCAATATTTGAACGTACCAATGTCTTGAATTGGCAATATTTGTACATAGTTTGGTACAACCAAAAATTGGCACTTTGGAACTCCTGCCTCCTCCATCTAGTATTTAGAGGTTTTGTGTATAAGTTGAACAACCATGAGCCATGTAGATAGAACCTTGAGGCACCCCACATGTAACACTGAAGGTTAAGAAAGGCGATGGGACACTACTGGCTAATCATATTGGACATCGTCGATAAAGCAAGAAGGGTGAGCAGGGGGATATCACCACCATCCAGCACGCAACAAATACAATTTAGAATCTTGAGTGTGGTTTTCCATACCACACCCGTCACAAAGCTAACCCAGCACAGGCTTGCACTTTCTCTTGGCCAGTGGGTACGTTAAATTGGCCAGTAACACATTTCTCAATTATTCTGCACAACTGTGGTAAACTGGTCATGGCATGTGTTTAGAAATTTGGTTAATATATCCTGTGATTTCGTTAAAAGGGAAGTATTTTGTCCAGTTGTAGGTGAGTCGAGAAAGATGCCCTCTTGTTAGGGCAGCACGTCTAAGGTGACATCATGGTTTGCTCAATAGTGAACATTGGATGCCATTGATCACATTGATGGCATTAATGATAGATTATTATCGATGACGTTAACACTGATTGTCATTGATGATATTGATGACATTGTAATTGATTACACCGAGGATTGTCATTGATGACACTGATGACATTGACATTGATCACGTTGATGCCATTGATCACATTGATATTTACAACAAGGGGTGGTGGGGGACAGAGTCTCTGAATTAAGCAGAAAGCTCTCACCCAGTCAAGAGATCAGGGCAAGATCCAACACCGTTTTTTAGCTCACTGCACCATCCCAGTTTCAGAACCTGGCTGTATGCAAATTAGTCTGTTCCTGCCCCAGTGCATGATGGGAACAGGGCAAACCAAACTACAAAAGCCAATTCTTACACTGGGAAGGAAACAAGCTCCCGGGGACCGGTTTTTGGCCACTATAGGTGTGGCAGGGTATACTCAGACATGAGTCCCTTTCTCACTGCTCCATCAGGATTCAAGCAAGCCGGGCCGAAGACGGCTGAAATGCCAGAAACCGGTCCCCGGTAGCTTGTCTCCTTTCTGGTGAAGAATTGGCTTGGTAGTTTAGTCTGCCCTGTTCCCATGATGCACTGGGCCAGGGACAGACTGATTTGCATATAGCCAGGTTCTGAGCTGGGATGGGGCAGTGAGATAAATAACGGTGATGGATCAAGCCCTGATCTTTGGACTGGGTAAGAGTGGTCTGCTTAATTCAGACACTCTATTCATCACCACCCCCTTTTTTTAATCGTTTTTGGCCACTATAGGTGTGGCAGGGTATACTCAGACATGAGTCCCTTTCTCACTGCTCCATCAGGATTCAAGCAAGCCGGGCCGAAGACGGCTGAAATGCCAGAAACCGGTCCCCGGTAGCTTGTCTCCTTTCTGGTGAAGAATTGGCTTGGTAGTTTAGTCTGCCCTGTTCCCATGATGCACTGGGCCAGGGACAGACTGATTTGCATATAGCCAGGTTCTGAGCTGGGATGGGGCAGTGAGATAAATAACGGTGATGGATCAAGCCCTGATCTTTGGACTGGGTAAGAGTGGTCTGCTTAATTCAGACACTCTATTCATCACCACCCCCTTTTTTGAATCGTTTTTGGCCACTATAGGTGTGGCAGGGTATACTCAGACATGAGTCCCTTTCTCACTGCTCCATCAGGATTCAAGCAAGCCTGGCCGAAGACGGCTGAAATGCCAGAAACCGGTCCCCGGTAGCTTGTCTCCTTTCTGGTGAAGAATTGGCTTGGTAGTTTAGTCTGCCCTGTTCCCATGATGCACTGGGCCAGGGACAGACTGATTTGCATATAGCCAGGTTCTGAGCTGGGATGGGGCAGTGAGATAAATAACGGTGATTGATCAAGGCCTGATCTTTGGACTGGGTAAGAGTGGTCTGCTTAATTCAGACACTCTATTCATCACCACCCCCTTTTTTGAATCGTTTTTGGCCACTATAGGTGTGGCAGGGTATACTCAGACATGAGTCCCTTTCTCACTGCTCCATCAGGATTCAAGCAAGCCGGGCCGAAGACGGCTGAAATGCCAGAAACCGGTCCCCGGTAGCTTGTCTCCTTTCTGGTGAAGAATTGGCTTGGTAGTTTAGTCTGCCCTGTTCCCATGATGCACTGGGCCAGGGACAGACTGATTTGCATATAGCCAGGTTCTGAGCTGGGATGGGGCAGTGAGATAAATAACGGTGATGGATCAAGCCCTGATCTTTGGACTGGGTAAGAGTGGTCTGCTTAATTCAGACACTCTATTCATCACCACCCCCTTTTTTGAATCATTGATCACATTGATGGCATTGACGATAGATTGTCATTGACGCAAGATAGCAGACATCCAGGACAGCTTCAACACCCAGACATCCCCAACAGACAGCAACACAACAGACCCTCCACACACCATCGATCATGACCCCCTGCTAGCCTGGGCCAGCGTGAGCATCAATGACACCATCAAGACCATGCACACAATCCACTCCGTCTCTCCGTCAGACCCATTCCCGCACCACGTCTTCAACAGAGCAAGCAGCTCCATCGCACCCCACCAGCGAAACATCATCAATCTCTCCCTCGAGACTGTTACATTCCCAGAGATCTGGAAACAAGCCGAGATCAACCCCCTACTCAAAAAACTATAGGCAGACCCAAGAGACCTCAAGAACTTCCGACCAATCTCTCTGCTCCCCTTCCTGGCCAAGGTCATCGAGAAAACCGTCTAAAGACAGCTAACCCGATACCTCGAAGAAAACAGAATCCTGGAACCTTCCCAGTGAGGGTTCCGCAGCAACCATAGCAGTGAGACTGCCCTCATCGCCGCCACCGATGACATCAGTACCCTGCTGGACAACGGTGAGATCCAAGCACTCATCCTCTTAGACCTCTCTGCCGTCTTCGACACCGTCTGCCACCACACACTACGTTCACGCCTCCACGCCACAGGGATCTGAGGCAAGGCTTTGGATTGGACCACCTCCTTCTTCTCCGGCAGAACCCAGAGCGTCCGCCTCCCCCCATTCGGTTCCAAAGCCTCTGAGATCATCAGCAGCGTACCCCAGGGATCCTCCCTCAGCCCGACGCTGTTTAACATTTACATGGCCCCACTCGTACACATAGACCGACAGCACTACCTTAACATAATCGTCCACATGGACAACACTCAGCTGATCCTCTCCTACACCAAGGACCCCATCACCACCAAAGCCAACCACTACAAAGGAATGAAGGCCGTCGCGTACTGGATGAATATCAGCCGTCTGAAGCTGAACTCAGACAAGACGGAGGTCCTCATCCTCAGCTCCAACCCTTCTGCCTGGGATGACTCCTGGTGGCCGACGGCACTGGGGGCAGCCCCGACACGCACCGACCATGCACGCAACCTGGGAATCATCCTCGCCTCAACGCTCTCAATGACCAGCAAGTCCACGCCGTTTCCTCCTCCTGCTTCAACACCCTCCGCATGCTCCGCAAGATCTACAGATGGATCCAGACAGATACAAGAAAGACCATCACCCAGGCCCTCGTCAGCAGCAGACTCGACTACTGAAACGCCCTCTACGCGGGAGCCCCGACCAAGCTCATCAAACGACTACAACGCATCCAAAATCGCCTCGGCACGACTGATCCTTGATGTATCACGCCACGCCCACATCACCCCCCACCTGAGAAACCTGCACTGGCTCCCCATCAACAAGTGGACATCCTTCAAGCTCCTCATCCATGTACACAAGGCACTCCACAAGACCGGCCCAGCCTACCTCAACAGACGGCTCTCCTTCTACACCCCCAACCGCCAGCTACGCTCTGCCAACCTCTCACTCGCCACCATCCTGCGCATCCGAAGAACAACCACCGGTGGGAGATCCTTCTCCCACCTCGCTGCCAAGACATGGAACACCCTCCCACTGAGCCCACGACAGACCCAATACCTGCTGACCTTCAGGAGGATACTCAAGACCTGGCTGTTGGATCAGTAGCCCCCCTCCCACCCCAGCGCCTTGAGACACTCGTGGGTATGTAGTGTGCTTTACAAATGATTGATTGATTGATTGATGACATTAACATTGATTGTCCTTGGTGACTGATGATATGGATGATACTGACATTATTGACACTGATGATTGTTTTTTTTTTTTGTAAAACATTTTTTATTAAGAAAAACAAACATCAGCAATAGCGTGACAATACAGAAGGAGCAGTATGCTAGACATCAGTGGCACAGTAGGTAATATTACAAAATACAATCGTGTATGGTGGAAGGTCTAGGGTTACGGGGGATCATGCCATGCAGGGGCCAGAGGGAGCTAACATATTTCTCCACGATAGGAGTTCCACAAGCCCCACACACAAGACCATTTTTGGGGACATCCACGCGACATATATACAGTCTTTTCTCTAAACATTACCCAGTCCATGTCTTTTTTCCAATCCTGTGCCGTGGGCGGAACCGATGCCCCCCCATCACTGGGCAATATTCCTCTTGGCCAGCATTAGTCCCAATGTTACCCACTGCGTCAAACAGACATTCAAGTCAGTTGGGCCCCAAATGTTTAGGGGACACCTACGGGCCTCCACCCGGAGCTGGACAGACAGAACAGTATTGATAATGTCGTGAATAGCACGCCAGTGAGGTTGGATCCGTGTACATTCCCAAACTATGTGAAAAAAGGTCCCCAGCTGGCCACAGCCCCGCCTGCAGGCGCCCTCTTCTTCCCTCCCCATTCGTACCAGTTGGGGCCCCGTTATGTACATACGGTGGAGACATTTTAATTGGACAAGATGGAGACGAGCTGGTATTGCTATGACTCTGGGAGAGGAGATTGCCTCCTGCCATTCCTTGTCCTCCATTTCTTTGCCATCTCTGGTCCACTTTTCTCGGAGAGCCTGGAGAGGATCCGAGATGTTGTTGACCAGTTTTTTATATATGAAGGAAATGGTGCTGTGTGGGAGATGACCATCCAGCACCCTATCTTCCAGTGGGGAGGGACACTGATGATTGTTATTGATATTAATAGCATTGACATTGAAAACATTGATGGCATTGATGATCGACTGTCGTTGATTTGACCTTGGAAGATATTGATGAGATTTACATTGATGACGTTGATTATTGGAAACATTGACGCTGGTGATCACATCAACGACATGGGCGACATTAATGAAATTGACTACGTTGATGATTTATTGCCATTGCTAACACCGATGCCAGTGGTTATTGTCTTTGATGAAACTCATGACATTGATGGCGCTGATGCCATTGCGGACATTGGTTATTGCTATTGATGACATTGACATTGATAGCGTTGATGCCACTGATCACACTGATGGCATTGACAATGCGGACATTGGTTATTGTTATTGATGACATTGATTATTGTTATTGATGACATTGACGATATTGATTAAACTGACAACGTTAATGACAGTCACATTGCTAACCAGGAATCAACATAATATACAGTAGCAAATTATTGTTTATTGTGTGAAAAATGGAAATACAAAAGAACAGAGTGAGAAGGTGTGACACAGCGCCTTGGTACTGGAGGGTTGGCATGCACACTGACTTGTGGTTTGTGGCCTGGCACACGCTCCAGTGCCAGCAGTAAAGGAGGCTCCATGCTCCTCGCTTTCGGAGTCAGGAGGAACTCCGGCCGGACTGTCACAGACTTCTAAATTACTCGCGAAGGGAAGACTGCATGCTCCTCGCTTTCGAAGTCAGGAGGAACTATGTGCAGACTGGCAAAGACTTCTAAGCTACGAGGAGATGACTGCGTGCGCCTCGCTTTGGGACTTAGGAGGAACTACGCGTGGACTGACAAAGACTTCCAAGTTATGAGGATAAGATTGCGTGCGCCTCGCTTTGGGACTTAGTCTTAGGAGGAACTAGGCGTGGACTGACAAAGACTTCTAAGTTACGAAGAGAAGACTGCGTGCGCCTCGCTTTGGGACTTAGGAGGAACTACGCGTGGACCGACAAAGACTTCCAAGTTATGAGAATAAGATTGCGTGTGCCTCGCTTTGGGACTTAGTTTTAGGAGAAACTAGGCGTGGACTGACAAAGACTTCTAAGCTACGAAGAGAAGACTGCGTGCGCCTCGCTTTCGAAGTCAGGAGGAACTACGTGCAGACTGGTAAAGACTTCTAAGCTACGAGGAGAAGACTGCGTGTGCCTCGCTTTGGGACTTAGGAGGAACTAATCGTGGACTGACAAAGAATTCCAAGTTATGAGGATAAGATTGCGTGCGCCTCACTTTGGGACTTAGTTTTAGGAGGAACTAGGCGTGGACTGACAAAGATTTCTAAGTTACGAAGAGAAGACTGCGTGCGCCTCGCTTTGGGACTTAGGAGGAACTACGCGTGGACCGACAAAGACTTCCAAGTTATGAGAATAAGATTGCGTGCGCCTCGCTTTGGGACTTAGTTTTAGGAGGAACTAGGCGTGGACTGACAAAGACTTCTAAGCTACGAAGAGAAGACTGCGAGGGCCTCGCTTTGGGATTTAGTAGGAACTACACGTGAACTGACAAAGACTTCTAAGCTACCAGGAGAAGACTGTGTGTGCCTCGCTTTGGGACCTAGAGGAACTATGCTTGGACTGACAAAGACTTCTTAGCTACGAGGAGAAGACTGTGTGTGCCTCGCTTTGGGACTTAGAGGAACTATGCTTGGACTGACAAAGACTTCTAAGCTACGAGGAGAAGACTGTGTGTGCCTCGCTTTGGGACTTAGAGGAACTATGCTTCGACTGACAAAGACTTCTTAGCTACGAGGAGAAGACTGTGTGTGCCTCGCTTTGGGACTTAGAGGAACTATGCTTCGACTGACAAAGACTTCTTAGCTACGAGGAGAAGACTGTGTGTGCCTCGCTTTGGGACTTAGAGGAACTATGCTTGGACTGACAAAGACTTCTTAGCTACGAGGAAAAGACTGTGTGTGCCTCGCTTTGGGACTTAGAGGAACTATGCTTCGACTGACAAAGACTTCTAAGCTACGAGGAGAAGACAGCGAGCGCCTCGCTTTGGGACTTAGGAAGAACTACGCGTGGACAGACAAAGACTTCCAAGTTATGAGGAGAAGATTGTGTGCGCCTCACTTTGGGACTTAGTCTTAGGAGGAACTACGCATTGACTGACAAAGACTTCTAAGTTATGAGGAGAAGCCTGCGTGCGCCTCGCTTTGGGACTTAGTCTTAGGAGGAACTACGCATTGACTGACAAAGACTTCTAAGTTACGAGGAGAAGCCTGCGTGCGCCTCGCTTTGGGACTTAGTCTTAGGAGGAACTATGCGTGGACTGACAAAGACTTCTAAGCAACAAGGAGAAGACTGTGAGTGCCTCGCTTTGGGACTTAGGACGAACTACGCATGGACCGACAAAGACTTCCAAGTTATGAGGAGAAGACTGCGAGGGCCTGGCTTTGGGACATAGCAGGAACTACACGTGGACCGACAAAGACTTCCAAGTTATGAGGAGAAGATTGCGTGCTCCTCGCTATGGGACTTAGGAGGAAGACTAAGAGCTCCTCGCTTTGGGACTTAGGAGGAACTACACATGGACTGACAAACACTTGTAAACTACGAGGAGAAGACTGTGAGCTCCTCGCTTTGGGGCTTAAGAGGAACTACTTGTGGACTGACAAATATTTCCAAGCTACGAGGAGAAGACTGCGAGCTCCTTCCGTTAAGACTTAGGAGGAACTACGCGTGGACCGACAAAGACTTCCAAGTTATGAGGAGAAGACTGCGAGGGCCTGGCTTTGGGACTTAGCAGGAACTACGCGTGGACCGACAAAGACTTCCAAGTTATGAGGAGAAGATTGCGTGCTCCTCGCTATTGGACTTAGGAGGAAGACTAAGAGCTCCTCGCTTTGGGACTTAGGAGGAACTACACATGGACTGACAAACACTTGTAAACTACGAGGAGAAGACTGTGAGCTCCTCGCTTTGGGGCTTAAGAGGAACTACTTGTGGACTGACAAATATTTCCAAGCTACGAGGAGAAGACTGCGAGCTCCTTGCGTTGGGACTTAGGAAGAACTACACGTGGACCTACAAAGACTTCCAAGCTATGAGGAGAAGACCGCGAGCTCCTCAATTTGTGACTTAGGAGGAACTACATGTGAACTGACAAAGACTTCTACACGCGAACAGAGAAAGACTTCCAAGTTACAAGGAGAAGACTGCAAGCTCCTCGCTTTGGGACTTAGGAGGAACTACGCATGGACTGACAAAGAGTTCTAAGTTACGAGGAGTAGACTGCGAGCTCCTCGTTTTCAGACTTAGAAGGAACTACGTGTGGACCGACAAAGACTTCCAAGTTTTGAGGAGAAGACTGAGAGGGCCTGGCTTTGGGACTTAGTCTTAGGAGGAACTACGCATTGGCTGACAAAGACTTCTAAGTTACGAAGAGAAGACTGCAAGCGCCTCACTTTGGGACTTAGCAGGAACTACGCGTGGACCGACAAAGACTTCCAAGTTATGAGGAGAAGATTGCGTGCTCCTCGCTATGGGACTTAGGAGGAACTACACATGGACTGACAAAGAGTTCTAAGTTACGAGGAGTAGACTGCGAGCTCCTTGTTTTCAGACTTAGAAGGAACTACGCGTGGACTGACAAAGAGTTCTAAGTTACAAGGAGAAGACTGCGTGCGCCTCGCTTTGGGACTTAGCAGGAACTACGCGTGGACCGACAAAGACTTCCAAGTTATGAGGAGAAGACTGCAAGCTCCTCGCTTTCGGACTTAGGAGGAACTACGCATGTACTGACAAAGAGTTCTAAGTTTCGAGGAGAAGATTGCGTGCGCCTCGCTTTGGGATTTAGGAAGAGCTACACGCGAACTAACAAAGACTTCTAAGTTACTCACAAGTAACAAAAAAAACCTACTCCTTGAAAAACTCTCTGCGAGCCTGACCCTTGAGTGCCGGGCTCACCGAGGTGCCTGAGGTGTGCAGACGTCATATTGCTAAAGCCACGAACTTCTCTGGTTCTGGACAATTGTGTGAGCCCGACAAGGCCCGATGTTGCCCCAGGGGTACATTGAGGAGCTTTGCTGCCCAGTGCCCGCTCAGTCAATGGCTGTGAGGGAGCTGATAGAGGGTCCGGCGGAGGCGACCCCTGGCTCCCGGAGGGGCAGGGCACGGGGCCGGACCCGATGCAAGCCTCGTTATCAGGAACCCGCCAAGTAATCCTCTGATTCAAATGTATTTTCTCCTCTGGAATAATTGACTGTTTTATTAGCCAGACAAATGCTTTCAGGAACCTCAAAAGACACATAAATTGCGGAGTGTAAAAGTCCGCAGCGCAGCCTCTCATGCATAATTCAGGCCTCTCTCTCCAAAACCGCCGAAGCAATTAGGGGGGTGGGGAGAGGGGCAAAAGCGCGGGAACGGAGGCGCCGCTTCTGGAACCTTCCACCCCGGCCTCTCGTATCTGCAATTCAGAGCCGAGCCTGGCAGCGGCAGTGGGCGAGGGTGGGGGCCCGTGGTAGTGTAGGGGGGCACACAAACATCTTTCAAACGCTCTCTGTAAATTGGTGCGCAGGAGGAGGCCCCGGATCCATTTTTCTCTCTGTGGCGCACAAATCACTCCGGTGTCACGTGGAGCGCGGATGGGGCTCGGGATAGCTTGATGGCGATATTAGATGTGGCAGGAAGTAGTCTCCGTGCTGGGCCGTGGACATATGTCTTGGCTATCACTCCTGCAGCGCTAAGCACCCCGCAGCGGGCGCTGCACCCTTGGAGCAGCCAGGCCTAGTCCACATGGCGCGGGCGCTGCACCCTTGGAGCAGCCTGGCCTGGGCCGCATGGCGCGGGCGCTGTACCCTTGGAGCAGCCAGGCCTGGGCCGCATGGCGGGGGCGCTGCACCCTTGGAGCAGCCTGGCCTGGGCCACATGGCGCGGGCGCTGTACCCTTGGAGCAGCCTGGCCTGGGCCACATGGCGCGGGCGCTGTACCCTTGGAGCAGCCAGGCCTGGGCCACATGGCGCGGGCGCTGTACCCTTGGAGCAGCCTGGCCTGGGCCGCATGGCGCAGGCGCTGTACCCTTGGAGCAGCCTGGCCTGGGCCACATGGTGCAGGCGCTGCACCCTTGGAGCAGCCAGGCCTGGGCCGCATGGCGCGGGCGCTGTACCCTTGGAGCAGCCAGGCCTAGGCCGCATGGTGCGGGCGCTGCACCCTTGGAGCAGCCAGGCCTGGGCCGCATGGTGCGGGCGCTGTACCCTTGGAGCAGCCAGGCCTGGGCCGCATGGCGCGGGCGCTGCACCCTTGGAGCAGCCAGGCCTGGGACACATGGCGCGGGCGCTGCACCCTTGGAGCAGCCTGGCCTGGGCCACATGGTGCGGGCGCTGCACCCTTGGAGCAGCCTGGCCTGGGCCACATGGCGCGGGCCCTGTACCCTTGGAGCAGCCAGGCCTAGGCCGCATGGTGCGGGCGCTGCACCCTTGGAGCAGCCAGGCCTGGGCCGCATGGCACGGGCGCTGCACCCTTGAAGCAGCCAGGCCTGGGCCGCATGGCGCGGGCGCTGCACCCTTGGAGCAGCCAGGCCTGGGCCGCATGGCGCGGGCATTGCACCCTTGGAGCAGCCTGGCCTGGGCCACATGACGCGGGCGCTGCACCCTTGGAGCAGCCAGTCCTAGGCCGCATGGTGCTGGCGCTGCACCCTTGGAGCAGCCAGGCCTGGGCCGCATGGTGCGGGCGCTGTACCCTTGGAGCAGCCAGGCCTGGGCCGCATGGCGGGGGCGCTGCACCTTTGAAGCAGCCAGGCCTGGGCCGCATGGCGCGGGCGCTGCACCCTTGAAGCAGCCAGGCCTGGGCCGCATGGCGCGGGCGCTGCACCCTTGGAGCAGCCAGGCCTGGGCCGCATGGCGCGGGCGTTGCACCCTTGGAGCAGCCTGGCCTGGGCCACATGACGCGGGCGCTGCACCCTTGGAGCAGCCAGGCCTAGGCCGCATGGTGCAGGCGCTGCACCCTTGGAGCAGCCAGGCCTGGGCCGCATGGTGCGGGCGCTGTACCCTTGGAGCAGCCAGGCCTGGGCCGCATGGCGCGGGCGCTGCACCCTTGAAGCAGCCAGGCCTGGGCCGCATGGCGCGGGCGCTGCACCCTTGGAGCAGCCAGGCCTAGGCCGCATGGTGCGGGCGCTGCACCCTTGGAGCAGCCAGGCCTGGGCCGCATGGTGCGGGCGCTGTACCCTTGGAGCAGCCAGGCCTGGGCCGCATGGCGCGGGCGCTGCACCCTTGGAGCAGCCAGGCCTGGGACACATGGCGCGGGCGCTGCACCCTTGGAGCAGCCTGGCCTGGGCCACATGGTGCGGGCGCTGCACCCTTGGAGCAGCCTGGCCTGGGCCACATGGCGCGGGCCCTGTACCCTTGGAGCAGCCAGGCCTAGGCCGCATGGTGCGGGCGCTGCACCCTTGGAGCAGCCAGGCCTGGGCCGCATGGCACGGGCGCTGCACCCTTGAAGCAGCCAGGCCTGGGCCGCATGGCGCGGGCGCTGCACCCTTGGAGCAGCCAGGCCTGGGCCGCATGGCGCGGGCATTGCACCCTTGGAGCAGCCTGGCCTGGGCCACATGACGCGGGCGCTGCACCCTTGGAGCAGCCAGTCCTAGGCCGCATGGTGCTGGCGCTGCACCCTTGGAGCAGCCAGGCCTGGGCCGCATGGTGCGGGCGCTGTACCCTTGGAGCAGCCAGGCCTGGGCCGCATGGCGGGGGCGCTGCACCCTTGAAGCAGCCAGGCCTGGGCCGCATGGCGCGGGCGCTGCACCCTTGAAGCAGCCAGGCCTGGGCCGCATGGCGCGGGCGCTGCACCCTTGGAGCAGCCAGGCCTGGGCCGCATGGCGCGGGCGTTGCACCCTTGGAGCAGCCTGGCCTGGGCCACATGACGCGGGCGCTGCACCCTTGGAGCAGCCAGGCCTAGGCCGCATGGTGCAGGCGCTGCACCCTTGGAGCAGCCAGGCCTGGGCCGCATGGTGCGGGCGCTGCACCCTTGGAGCAGCCAGGCCTAGGCCGCATGGTGCAGGCGCTGCACCCTTGGAGCAGCCAGGCCTGGGCCGCATGGCGCGGGCGTTGCACCCTTGGAGCAGCCTGGCCTGGGCCACATGACGCGGGCGCTGCACCCTTGGAGCAGCCAGGCCTGGGCCGCATGGCGGGGGCGCTGCACCCTTGGAGCAGCCAGGCCTGGGCCGCATGGTGCGGGCGCTGCACCCTTGGAGCAGCCTGGCCTTGGCCGCATGGCGCGGGGGCTGCACCCTTGTAGCAGTCAGGCCTGGGCTGCATGGCGCGGGCGTTCAGTCCAGACTTGAAATTGGGTGCAGGTACTTTTGTGAGGAGATTTTTATGGCGCTATTAGCTGTCGCAGAAAATAATGTATGTGCTGGGCCATGGCCATATGTCTTTGACGTGGACTCCGCAGCTGGCGCTAAGCACTTTGCAGCGGGCGCTGCGCCCTTGGAGCAGGCCGCACAAGGCGTGCATGCACCTCAGGGGTGAATCTGGTGCAAGGGCTTTTGGTGTCCGGGGCAGGGTTACATTTTGGCTTTTGACGCCTCTCTGGGCAACGTGGCCACATTTGCCGCTTCCATGGAAGGTCTGACTACTACCCCCTGCTGGTGGCGGTGTCCTCAGCGTCTGCCTAGTATTGCCTTAGACATCACCTGCATGGACTCACCGCATGCCACCATTTCTAACCAACAGAGAAGGCCATCTGTGGGACCTGATGCACAATCGCGTCTCTTCGGCAAGAGAGGCGTCCAAGATCACAGTGTGATGCTGTTGTGGTTGCCCATATCATGATGCGCAAGATTCTAGTGTGAGTGCACAAGTAACATGGCTCCGGGCTCTACTGACTACACAAGTGACGTGGCACTACATGCTAATGTGACTGCATCAGGAGCCTTGCACCAGTATCCACAGTGATTGCGCATGTGAGTTGGCACCAGATTGTGTGTTGATAAGTCTCATTATCTAAGTGTACTCTACCAATTTTGTTGGAACAAATCGTGCCTAGATTTCTTAACGGTATACCTAATGTAAAGAAACAGCATTTATGAATGGGGATACTTACTAGAAGATGCTAACTGTACAAAAGATGCAGGTTAATATATATTTTCTTCAATTAACATAAAGTGTCCAGGGATAAAGTCCTCAGCGCCCTGGTGATCACACACCTCCAGCCCTGGTGATCACACACCTCCACGCCCTGGTGATCACACACCTCCACGCCCTGGTTATCACACGTCTCCACTCCTTGTCGATCACACACCTCCACGCATTGTCGATCACACACCTCCACGCCCTGGTGATCACACACCTCCACACCCTGGTGATCACACTACTCCACGCCCTGGTGATCACACACCTCCACGCCCTGGTGATCACACACCTCCACGCCCTGGTGATCACACACCTCCACACCCTGGTGATCACACTACTCCACGCCCTGGTGATCACACACCTCCACGCCCTGGTGATCACACACCTCCACGCCCTGGTGATCACACACCTCCACGCCCTGGTTATCCCACGTCTCCACTCCTTGTCGATCACACACCTCCATGCATTGTTGATCACAAACCTCCAAGCCCTGGTGATCACACACCTCCACACCCTGGTGATCACACTACTCCACGCCCTGGTGATCACACTCCTCCACGCCCTGGTAATCACACTACTCCACGTCCTGGTGATCACACTCCTCCACGTCCTGGTGATCACACTCCTCCACGTCCTCGTGATCACACTCCTCCACGCCCTGGTGATCACACTCCTCCACGTCCTGGTGATCATTCTCCTCCACGCATTGTCGATCACACACCTCCACACCCTGGTGATCACACACCTCCACGTCCTGGTGATCACACACCTCCATGCCCTGGCGATCACACACCTCAACGCCCTGGTGATCACACACCTCCACGCCCTGGTTATCACACGTCTCCACTCCTTGTCGATCACACACCTCCACGCATTGTCGATCACACACCTCCACGCCCTGGTGATCACACACCTCCACATCCTGGTGATCACACACCTCAACGCCCTGGTTATCACACACCTCCACGCCCTTGTTATCACACGTCTCCACTCCTTGTCGATCACACACTTCCACGCATTGTCGATCACACACCTCCACGCCCTGGTGATCACACACCTCCACACCCTGGTGATCACACTACACCACGCCCTGGTGATCACACACCTCCATGCCCTGGTGATCACACACCTCCACGCCCTGGTGATCACACACCTCCACGCCCTGGTTATCACACGTCTCCACTCCTTGTCGATCACACACCTCCACGCATTGTCGATCACACACCTCCACGCCCTGGTGATCACACACCTCCACACACTGGTGATCACACTACTCCACGCCCTGGTGATCACACTCTTCCACGCCTTGGTGATCACACTACTCCACGTCCTGGTGATCACACTCCTACACGACCTGGTGATCACACTCCTCCACGTCCTGGTGATCACACTCCTCCACGCCCTGGTGATCACACTCCTCCACGTCCTGGTGATCATTCTCCTCCACGCATTGTCGATCACACACCTCCACACCCTGGTGATCACACACCTCCACGTCCTGGTGATCACACACCTCCACGCCCTGCTGATCACACACCTCCACGCCCTGGTTATCACACGTCTCCACTCCTTGTCGATCACACACCTCCATGCATTGTCGATCACACACCTCCACGCCCTGGTGATCACACACCTCCACACCCTGGTGATCACACTACTCCACGCCCTGGTGATCACACACCTCCACGCCCTGCTGATCACACACCTCCACGCCCTGGTGATCACACACCTCCACGCCCTGGTTATCACACGTCTCCACTCCTTGTTGATCACACACCTCCACGCATTGTCGATCACACACCTCCACGCCCTGGTGATCACACACCTCCACACCCTGGTGATCACACTACTCCACGCCCTGGAGATCACACACCTCCACGCCCTGGTGATCACACACCTCCACGCCCTGGTGATCACACACCTCCACGCCCTGGTTATCACACGTCTCCACTCCTTGTCAATCACACACCTCCACGCATTGTCGATCACACACCTCCACGCCCTGGTGATCACACACCTCCACACCCTGGTGATCACACTACTCCACGCCCTGGTGAGCACACTCCTCCACGCCCTGGTGATCACACTACTCCACGTCCTGGTGTTCACACTCCTCCACGTCCTGGTGATCACACTCCTCCACGTCCTGGTAATCACACTCCTCCACGCCCTGGTGATCACACTCCTCCACGTCCTGGTTATCATTCTCCTCCACGCATTGTCGATCACACACCTCCACACCCTGGTGATCACACATCTCCACGTCCAGGTGATCACACACCTCAATGTCCTGCTGATCACACACCTCCACGCCCTGCTGATCACATGCCTCCGTGCCCTGGTGATCACACTCCCCCACGCCCTGGTGATCACATGCCTCCACGCCCTGGTGATCACACTCATCCACGTCCTGGTGATTACACGCCTCCATGTTCTGGTGATCACACTCCTCCACGTCCTGGTGATCACACTCCTCCACGCCCTGGTGATCACACTCTTCCACGTCCTTGTGATCACACTCCTCCACGCCCTGGTGATCATACACTTCCTCGCCATGATGATCACACTCCTCCACGTCCTGGTGATCATGCTCCTCCATGTCCTGGTGATCACACTCCTCCACGCCCTGGTGATCACACACCTCCAAGCCCTGGTGATCACACACCTCCACGCATTGTCGATCACACACCTCCACACCCTAGTGATCACACACCTCCACGCCCTGGTGATCACACACCTCTGCGCCCTGCGGATCACACACCTCCAAGCCCTGCTGATCACATGCCTCCTTGCCCTGGTGATCACACTCTTCCACGCCCTGGTGATCACATGCCTCCACGCCCTGGTGATCACACACCTCCATGCCCTGGTGATCACACACCTCAACGCCCTTGTGATAACACACCTCCATGGCCTGATGATCACAGGTCTCCACGCCCTGGTGATCACACTCCTCCACGCCCTGGTAATCACACACCTCCACGCCCTGGTGATCACATGCCTCCGTGCCCTGGTGATCACACTCCTCCACGCCCTGGTGTTCACATGCCTCCACGCCCTGGTGATCACACACCTCCATGGCCTGATGATCACACGCCTTCACGCCCTGGTGATCACACTCCTCCATGCCCTGGTGATCACACACCTCCACCCCCTGGTGATCACACACCTCCACGCCCTGCTGATCACATGCCTCCGTGCCCTGGTGATCGCACTCCTCCACGCCCTGGTGATCACACACCTCCATGGCCTGATGATCACACGCCTTCACGCCCTGGTGATCACACACCTCCACGCCCTGGTAATCACACGTCTCCACTCCTTGTCGATCACACACCTCCACACATTGTCGATCACACACCTCCACGCCCTGGTGATCACACACCTCCACACCCTGGTGATCACACTACTCCACGGCCTGGTGAGCACACTCCTCCACGCCCTGGTGATCACACTACTCCACGTCCTGGTGTTCACAATCCTCCACGTCCTGGTGATCACACTCCTCCACGTCCTGGTAATCACACTCCTCCACGCCCTGGTGATCACACTCCTCCACGTCCTGGTGATCATTCTCCTCCACGCATTGTCGATCACACACCTCCACACCCTGGTGATCACACACCTCCACGTCCAGGTGATCACACACCTCCATGCCCTGCTGATCACACACCTCCACGCCCTGCTGATCACAAGCCTCCGTGCCCTGGTGATCACACTCCCCCACGCCCTGGTGATCACATGCCTCCACGCCCTGGTGATCACACTCATCCACGCCCTGGTGATCACACGCCTCCATGTTCTGGTGATCACACTCCTCCACGTCCTGGTGATCACACTCCTCCACGCCCTGGTGATCACACTCTTCCACGTCCTTGTGATCACACTCCTCCACACCCTAGTGATCACACACTTCCATGCCCTGGTGATCACACACCTCAACGCCCTTGTGATAACACACCTCCATGGCCTGATGATCACACGTCTCCACGCCCTGGTGATCACACTCCTCCACGCCCTGGTGATCACACACCTCCAAGCCCTGCTGATCACATGTCTCCGTGCCCTGGTGATCACACTCTTCCACGCCCTGGTGAGCACATGCCTCCACGCCCTGGTGATCACACACCTCCATGCCCTGGTGATCACACACCTCAACGCCCTTGTGATAACACACCTCCATGGCCTGATGATCACACGTCTCCACGCCCTGGTGATCACACTCCTCCACGCCCTGGTGATCACACACCTCCATGCCCTGGTGATCACACACCTCCACGCATTGTCAATCACACACCTCCACACCCTGGTGATCACACACCTCCACGCCCTGGTGATCACACACCTCCACGCCCTTCTGATCACATACCTCCAAGCCCTGCTGATCACATGCCTCCGTGCCCTGGTGATCACACTCCTCCGTGCCCTGGTGATCACATGCCTCCACGCCCTGGTGATCACACACCTCCATGCTCTGGTGATCACACACCTCCACGCCCTGCTGATCACACACCTCCACGCCCTGGTGATCACATGCCTCCGTGCCCTGGTGATCACACTCCTCCACGCCCTGGTGATCACATGCCTCCACGCCCTGGTGATCACACACCTCCATGGCCTGATGATCACACGCCTTCACGCCCTGGTGATCACACTCCTCCATGCCCTGGTGATCACACACCTCCACGCCCTGGTGATCACACACCTCCACGCCCTGCTGATCACATGCCTCCGTGCCCTGGTGATCGCACTCCTCCACGCCCTGGTGATCACACACCTCCATGGCCTGATGATCACACGCCTTCACGCCCTGGTGATCACACACCTCCACGCCCTGGTGATCACACACCTCCACGCCCTGGTAATCACACGTCTCCACTCCTTGTTGATCACACACCTCCACGCATTGTCGATCACACACCTCCACGCCCTGGTGATCACACACCTCCACACCCTGGTGATCACACTACTCCACGCCCTGGTGAGCACACTCCTCCATGCCCTGGTGATCACACTACTCCACGTCCTGGTGTTCACCCTCCTCCACGTCCTGGTGATCACTCTCCTCCACGTCCTGGTAATCACACTCCTCCACGCTCTGGTGATCACACTCCTCCACGTCCTGGTGATCATTCTCCTCCACGCATTGTCGATCACACACCTCCACACCCTGGTGATCACACACCTCCACGTCCAGGTGATCACACACCTCCATGCCCTGCTGATCACACACCTCCACGCCCTGCTGATCACAAGCCTCCGTGCCCTGGTGATCACACTCCCCCACGCCCTGGTAATCACATGCCTCCACGCCCTGGTGATCACACTTATCCACGCCCTGGTGATTACACGCCTCCATGTTCTGGTGATCACACTCCTCCACGTCCTGGTGATCACACTCCTCCATGCCCTGGTGATCACACTCTTCCACGTCCTTGTTATCACACTCCTCCACGCCCTGGTGATCATACACTTCCTCGCCATGATGATCACACTCCTCCACGTCCTGGTGATCATGCTCCTCCACGTCCTGGTGATCACACTCCTCCACGCCCTGGTGACCACACACCTCCATGCCCTGGTGATCACACACCTCCACGCATTGTCGATCACACACCTCCACACCCTAGTGATCACACACCTCCATGCCCTGGTGATCACACACCTCCACGCCCTGCTGATCACACACCTCCAAGCCCTGCTGATCACATGCCTCCGTGTCCTGGTGATCACACTCTTCCACGCCCTGGTGATCACATGCCTCCACGCCCTGGTGATCACACACCTCCATGCCCTGGTGATCACACACCTCAACGCCCTTGTGATAACACACCTCCATGGCCTGATGATCACAGGTCTCCACGCCCTGGTGATCACACTCCTCCACGCCCTGGTAATCACACACCTCCATGCCCTGGTGATCACACACCTCCACGCATTGTCGATCACACACCTCCACACCCTGGTGATCACACACCTCCACGCCCTGGTGATCACACACCTCCACGCCCTGCTGATCACATACCTCCAAGCCCTGCTGATCACATGCCTCCGTGCCCTGGTGATCACACTCCTCCGTGCCCTGGTGATCACATGCCTCCACGCCCTGGTGATCACACACCTCCATGCCCTGGTGATCACACACCTCCACGCCCTGCTGATGACACACCTCCATGCCCTGGTGATCACATGCCTCCGTGCCCTGGTGATCACACTCCTCCACGCCCTGGTGTTCACATGCCTCCACGCCCTGGTGATCACACACCTCCATGGCCTGATGATCACACGCCTTCACGCCCTGGTGATCACACTCCTCCATGCCCTGGTGATCACACACCTCCACGCCCTGGTGATCACACACCTCCACGCCCTGCTGATCACATGCCTCCGTGCCCTGGTGATCGCACTCCTCCACGCCCTGGTGATCACACACCTCCATGGCCTGATGATCACACGCCTTCACGCCCTGGTGATCACACACCTCCACGCCCTGGTAATCACACGTCTCCACTCCTTGTCGATCACACACCTCCACACATTGTCGATCACACACCTCCACGCCCTGGTGATCACACACCTCCACACCCTGGTGATCACACTACTCCACGGCCTGGTGAGCACACTCCTCCACGCCCTGGTGATCACACTACTCCACGTCCTGGTGTTCACAATCCTCCACGTCCTGGTGATCACACTCCTCCACGTCCTGGTAATCACACTCCTCCACGCCCTGGTGATCACACTCCTCCACGTCCTGGTGATCATTCTCCTCCACGCATTGTCGATCACACACCTCCACACCCTGGTGATCACACACCTCCACGTCCAGGTGATCACACACCTCCATGCCCTGCTGATCACACACCTCCACGCCCTGCTGATCACAAGCCTCCGTGCCCTGGTGATCACACTCCCCCACGCCCTGGTGATCACATGCCTCCACGCCCTGGTGATCACACTCATCCACGCCCTGGTGATCACACGCCTCCATGTTCTGGTGATCACACTCCTCCACGTCCTGGTGATCACACTCCTCCACGCCCTGGTGATCACACTCTTCCACGTCCTTGTGATCACACTCCTCCACACCCTAGTGATCACACACCTCCATGCCCTGGTGATCACACACCTCAACGCCCTTGTGATAACACACCTCCATGGCCTGATGATCACACGTCTCCACGCCCTGGTGATCACACTCCTCCACGCCCTGGTGATCACACACCTCCAAGCCCTGCTGATCACATGCCTCCGTGCCCTGGTGATCACACTCTTCCACGCCCTGGTGAGCACATGCCTCCACGCCCTGGTGATCACACACCTCCATGCCCTTGTGATCACACACCTCAACGCCCTTGTGATAACACACCTCTATGGCCTGATGATCACACGTCTCCACGCCCTGTTGATCACACTCCTCCACGTCCTGGTGATCACACTCCTCCACGCCCTGGTGATCACACTCTTCCACGTCCTTGTGATCACACTCCTCCACACCCTAGTGATCACACACCTCCATGCCCTGGTGATCACACACCTCAACGCCCTTGTGATAACACACCTCCATGGCCTGATGATCACACGTCTCCACGCCCTGGTGATCACACTCCTCCACGCCCTGGTGATCACACACCTCCAAGCCCTGCTGATCACATGCCTCCGTGCCCTGGTGATCACACTCTTCCACGCCCTGGTGATCACATGCCTCCACGCCCTGGTGATCACACACCTCCATGCCCTGGTGATCACACACCTCAACGCCCTTGTGATAACACACCTCCATGGCCTGATGATCACACGTCTCCACGCCCTGGTGATCACACTCCTCCACCCCTTGGTGATCACACACCTCCATGCCCTGGTGATCACACACCTCCACGCATTGTCAATCACACACCTCCACACCCTGGTGATCACACACCTCCACGCCCTGGTGATCACACACCTCCACGCCCTGCTGATCACATACCTCCAAGCCCTGCTGATCACATGCCTCCGTGCCCTGGTGATCACACTCCTCCGTGCCCTGGTGATCACATGCCTCCACGCCCTGGTGATCACACACCTCCATGCCCTGGTGATCACACACCTCCACGCCCTGCTGATCACATGCCTCCACGCCCTGGTGATCACACACCTCCATGGCCTGATGATCACACGCCTTCACGCCCTGGTGATCACACTCCTCCATGCCCTGGTGATCACACACCTCCACGCCCTGGTGATCACACACCTCCACGCCCTGCTGATCACATGCCTCCGTGCCCTGGTGATCGCACTCCTCCACGCCCTGGTGATCACACACCTCCATGGCCTGATGATCACACGCCTTCACGCCCTGGTGATCACACACCTCCACGCCCTGGTAATCACACGTCTCCACTCCTTGTCGATCACACACCTCCACACATTGTCGATCACACACCTCCACGCCCTGGTGATCACACACCTCCACACCCTAGTGATCACACTACTCCACGGCCTGGTGAGCACACTCCTCCACGCCCTGGTGATCACACTACTCCACGTCCTGGTGTTCACAATCCTCCACGTCCTGGTGATCACACTCCTCCACGTCCTGGTAATCACACTCCTCCACGCCCTGGTGATCACACTCCTCCACGTCCTGGTGATCATTCTCCTCCACGCATTGTCGATCACACACCTCCACACCCTGGTGATCACACACCTCCACGTCCAGGTGATCACACACCTCCATGCCCTGCTGATCACACACCTCCACGCCCTGCTGATCACAAGCCTCCGTGCCCTGGTGATCACACTCCCCCACGCCCTGGTGATCACATGCCTCCACGCCCTGGTGATCACACTCATCCACGCCCTGGTGATCACACGCCTCCATGTTCTGGTGATCACACTCCTCCACGTCCTGGTGATCACACTCCTCCACGCCCTGGTGATCACACTCTTCCACGTCCTTGTGATCACACTCCTCCACACCCTAGTGATCACACACCTCCATGCCCTGGTGATCACACACCTCAACGCCCTTGTGATAACACACCTCCATGGCCTGATGATCACACGTCTCCACGCCCTGGTGATCACACTCCTCCACGCCCTGGTGATCACACACCTCCAAGCCTTGCTGATCACATGCCTCCGTGCCCTGGTGATCACACTCTTCCACGCCCTGGTGATCACATGCCTCCACGCCCTGGTGATCACACACCTCCATGCCCTTGTGATCACACACCTCAACGCCCTTGTGATAACACACCTCCATGGCCTGATGATCACACGTCTCCACGCCCTGTTGATCACACTCCTCCACGTCCTGGTGATCACACTCCTCCACGCCCTGGTGATCACACTCTTCCACGTCCTTGTGATCACACTCCTCCACACCCTAGTGATCACACACCTCCATGCCCTGGTGATCACACACCTCAACGCCCTTGTGATAACACACCTCCATGGCCTGATGATCACACGTCTCCACGCCCTGGTGATCACACTCCTCCACGCCCTGGTGATCACACACCTCCAAGCCCTGCTGATCACATGCCTCCGTGCCCTGGTGATCACACTCTTCCACGCCCTGGTGATCACATGCCTCCACGCCCTGGTGATCACACACCTCCATGCCCTGGTGATCACACACCTCAACGCCCTTGTGATAACACACCTCCATGGCCTGATGATCACACGTCTCCACGCCCTGGTGATCACACTCCTCCACCCCTTGGTGATCACACACCTCCATGCCCTGGTGATCACACACCTCCACGCATTGTCAATCACACACCTCCACACCCTGGTGATCACACACCTCCACGCCCTGGTGATCACACACCTCCACGCCCTGCTGATCACATACCTCCAAGCCCTGCTGATCACATGCCTCCGTGCCCTGGTGATCACACTCCTCCGTGCCCTGGTGATCACATGCCTCCACGCCCTGGTGATCACACACCTCCATGCCCTGGTGATCACACACCTCCACGCCCTGCTGATCACACACCTCCACGCCCTGGTGATCACATGCCTCCGTGCCCTGGTGATCACACTCCTCCACGCCCTGGTGATCACATGCCTCCACGCCCTGGTGATCACACACCTCCATGGCCTGATGATCACACGCCTTCACGCCCTGGTGATCACACTCCTCCATACCCTGGTGATCACACACCTCCACGCCCTGGTGATCACACACCTCCACGCCCTGCTGATCACATGCCTCCGTGCCCTGGTGATCGCACTCCTCCACGCCCTGGTGATCACACACCTCCATGGCCTGATGATCACACGCCTTCACGCCCTGGTGATCACACACCTCCACGCCCTGGTGATCACACACCTCCACGCCCTGGTAATCACACGTCTCCACTCCTTGTTGATCACACACCTCCACGCATTGTCGATCACACACCTCCACGCCCTGGTGATCACACACCTCCACACCCTGGTGATCACACTACTCCACGCCCTGGTGAGCACACTCCTCCATGCCCTGGTGATCACACTACTCCACGTCCTGGTGTTCACACTCCTCCACGTCCTGGTGATCACACTCCTCCACGTCCTGGTAATCACACTCCTCCACGCCCTGGTGATCACACTCCTCCACGTCCTGGTGATCATTCTCCTCCACGCATTGTCGATCACACACCTCCACACCCTGGTGATCACACACCTCCACGTCCAGGTGATCACACACCCCCATGGCCTGCTGATCACACACCTCCACGCCCTGCTGATCACAAGCCTCCGTGCCCTGGTGATCACACTCCCCCACGCCCTGGTGATCACATGCCTCCACGCCCTGGTGATCACACTTATCCACGCCCTGGTGATCACACGCCTCCATGTTCTGGTGATCACACTCCTCCACGTCCTGGTGATCACACTCCTCCACGCCCTGGTGATCACACTCTTCCACGTCCTTGTTATCACACTCCTCCACGCCCTGGTGATCATACACTTCCTCGCCATGATGATCACACTCCTCCACGTCCTGGTGATCATGCTCCTCCACGTCCTGGTGATCACACTCCTCCACGCCCTGGTGACCACACACCTCCACGCCCTGGTGATCACACACCTCCACGCATTGTCGATCACACACCTCCACACCCTAGTGATCACACACCTCCACGCCCTGGTGATCACACACCTCCACGCCCTGCTGATCACACACCTCCAAGCCCTGCTGATCACATGCCTCCGTGTCCTGGTGATCACACTCTTCCACGCCCTGGTGATCACATGCCTCCACGCCCTGGTGATCACACACCTCCATGCCCTAGTGATCACACACCTCAACGCCCTTGTGATAACACACCTCCATGGCCTGATGATCACACGTCTCCACGCCCTGGTGATCACACTCCTCCATGCCCTGGTGATCACACACCTCCATGCCCTGGTGATCACACACCTCCACGCATTGTCGATCACACACCTCCACACCCTGGTGATCACACACCTCCACGCCCTGGTGATCACACACCTCCACACCCTGCTGATCACAGACCTCCAAGCCCTGCTGATCACATGCCTCCGTGCCCTGGTGATCACACTCCTCCATGCCCTGGTGATCACATGCCTCCACGCCCTGGTGATCACACACCTCCATGCCCTGGTGATCACACACCTCCACGCCCTGCTGATCACACACCTCCACGCCCTGGTGATCACATGCCTCCGTGCCCTGGTGATCACACTCCTCCACGCCCTGGTGATCACATGCCTCCACGCCCTGGTGATCACACACCTCCATGGCCTGATGATTACACGCCTTCACGCCCTGGTGATCACACTCCTCCATGCCCTGGTGATCACACACCTCCACGCCCTGGTGATCACACACCTCCACGCCCTGCTGATCACATGCCTCTGTGCCCTGGTGATCGCACTCCTCCACGCCCTGGTGATCACACACCTCCATGCCCTGGTGATCACACACCTCCACGTCCTGGTGATAACACACCTCCATGGCCTGATGATCACACGCCTTGACGCCCTGGTGATCACACACCTCCACGCCCTGGAATTCACATGCCTCCATGCCCTGGTGATCACACGCCTCCATGCCCTGGTGATCACACGCCTCCACGCCCTGGTGATCACACACCTCCACGCCCTGGTGATAACACGCCTCTGCGTGCTCCAAAGATCTATTGAAGAATGTTCTTTAAATGTTGCTTACACTTCTATCATCAGAGATGGTGAAAGAAACATGCAGCTGACGTACAATTACAGACTGACATGCTGCTGTCCGTAATGGATGTGTTTGCACTTGGACCATTGTTCCCTTGCGGTTCTCACCTGGCACTGACTCTCTGCTTTTATCCTGAGCAGGTGGTGCTGCGTCTGATCCTAGAGGCATTACACCTACAAACTGGTGCAAAGCTGCGTTTACATTCAAAGCGAGTAATGAGATTCTCCATTCTATGTGGGCTTTTTTTGGCATCTCTTCCTCTTCTGATGTGAATTATTTTCACTATTTTCATCACTCAGCGAATATATGGTGATACCACGCATACCATCACAACGCAGTATTTTACATCGCGGTTTTGACAACGCAAGTCGTTACATGGACTTGCATTGGAGGGCGCTGGACTTAGGAATAGTGTGAATTACTATTCCAACTTCAGTCTAGGTACAGTAGGGAAGGTGTTGGAATAGTAATTCACACTATTCCTTAGTCTGGAGCGCCCTCCAGTGCAAGTCGATGTAACGTCTTGCGTTGTTAAAACCATGATGTAACCATTCTGCGTTGTAGTGGTTGCGTGCTAAGGGATGTTTCCCAATAAAAAATATTATTTGCAGGGCTCGAGTCGAGGGTATACTCGGAGACACACAGTCTAACCACTATTTTCTGAGAGTAGCCATCGTCTACCCTGCTGCAAATTCTACTCTGCTACAAAGCTGGCCACTTTCAGCGGACTGCCACTTCCTTTCCTACTTCTCCTGCAATTCACAGTAATATACTAAACTCGTCGCTGTGTCATTTTCAGACACCAGGACAGCCTGCACGTTGTCTGAGGGAAGGGGCTTATCAGATTCCAGCTGAAACCATAACAAAAGCCAGAGTTAAAGGGTCTGAGGGGAAACATAGGCTCTCAGCTTATCATTCACAGGAACTTAAGAGAGGCAGCTTTTGACTTTGTTCAGTCCCTGTATATAAGACATATGTGTGAACTGTAAGAATGTAGCTGTGTTGGCTGCCACACTGTTTACACAATAACAATTGAAATATCACCATTTTGTTTTCTTTCTTTTATAGTGCTTTAGTGCTACACGTCCCAATGCAGGGTGCTAGAACGCTTTACATCACACATACAGATTACACATTGACAATAAATCATATGTGTGTGTACATCTATATAAAGGACGTGTTACACAAGACAGTGAGGGTTATAAGGTGTAGCAGCCACATGCTCTTCAAACAATCATATTGTAACTTGCACCCACAGCATCCGGAGTACAGCGACGTAAAGACGCTGGAAGTGGATCCTCAGACTGGATGCTTCATCACCTGGAGGTCTGAATGTTATGGAAGAAAGGACAAGCTAATAATATGAACTCAAACAAGATGGAAGGGTCTGCGACATATGGGAGAGCGTCTGATATAAAGGTATTTTGAGGAAACATCAGCCCAAACTGTGATTTTTGTATCTAAAAATTATTGTCACAAATGTAACCTACGAAATAAGAAATAATTATTCAAGTACGCCGTTTAGATGTTCTCAGCCTGGTTCTAAAGTTGTAGGTTATAAGAGAACGTCAATGGACCACATAGTAGGCGCCCCTGGTCTGCTATCTGCGGGCAGATATTTACTCTACAATATCTGTTGGTGAACGGTAGCTTCTCTTCTAAAGCTGTTGTTTGTTCCTGTCTTTGCGGCTCCAAAGAGTGTGCACTGAGTTGGGCTGCAAGATGTTTTCATTTTGCAAAAAAAACCCTTGCTTGTGCGGATTCTAGTTGAAAATTTTGAAGAATTTCTTCAATATATCATATTACATGTATTATTACTGTTGTAATAAAAATGATTCATCTGTTGTGCTTCAACTGGAAGTGAAGCATATTGTTTTATATAATTTGATAAGTGTTTAAGTAACTGTCAATAGAGACTTTACTACTGTATCAAAGTCTAATAGGAATCAAGCCAAGTCCAGAGCACACAAATGAGGATTAAATACTGTGAAGTGTATCACATATTTAAGCAACCAAAGATGAGATCGTCACCAATAAGTGTTTTCTTAAAGATTTTTATTCCTTTTCACCGCTGGTGCTCCTCTCAGAAAGAGTTCCACCAGGGAAAATAGCCAAGCGACACGTGTTTCGTCAGTGGATAGTTATCCGTGACTCTTCAGGGCTGATCTCTTGTGATCCGGCAACCATTCCACGCTCTGACTCAGCGGTGGTAGACAGCCATTGCTGTTCTCGGTAGACGCCATTACCCGCCCGTCTTCCACTCTCAATACTCTGGTCCTAAGGCGATATTTCCTGGGAAACGACAATTCTTGCGTTTTCTTCAATACAGTAACCCGATTCGGACCGGGTTGGAAGTATCACCGGCCCACCGATACCGCTTTATCTCACAAGAGATCAGCCCTGAAGAGTCACGGATAACTATCCGCTGACGAAACACGTGTCGGTTGGCTATTTTCCCAGGTGGAACTCTGAGAGGAGCACCAGCGGTGAAAAGGAATAAAAACATTTAAGAAAACACTTACTGGTGACGATCTCATCTTTGGTTGCTTAAACATGCAATACACTTCACAGTATTTAATCCTTATTTGTGTGCTCTGGACTTGGCTTGATTAACTTGGAAGAGGGGGTCTCTGCCCACCCTTTTCTTTTTCAGAGGTTGTGGTTTTCCTTTGACCAAGAAGCACCAAAACTTAAATATTTCCAAACAAAACAGTTTTCTCCATGAAACAATATCGTAAATTGTTGAGCGCCATCATTTTCTGAAAAACTTAAAAAACCTCTCGCTGAAACCTGTAATAGGAATCAATTTCAGTACAAATCAAAAAGCACATTTCTCTGAACCGCCACAGGGGGGGCAGCAGTGCACCTTCTTTTACTACCCAGTAGAGCCATGAACCCTCAGCAATTTTCTTAGGTGAAACATTTCTTTGAAGCAGAGGCTGGTGTTAACATACTCCACGCTCCTCTAAATGGCGTTGGCATTACCCCCTGATTCTAAGGGAAAGTCCTCGTGGCGTCGCCACCCAGACAGGAAGTGTTGATGTCTTCAGAGCTGGGTCTTCAGATCCTGTTCTAAGGTTTTGTTGATGCCGGAAGTTTCCCTCAAGTCTTGTATTAGTTCCACTGCAAATAAGTTCTAACTCCTCCTGCATTTTGTTTTCCTGTAGTTGTTATCCGCTGCCTCATCTCCGGGACATGCTGCATCTTCCGGCCACAGGAAGTATCTTGCCAGGCGGCGAGCAGCAGAGATGGTCAGCTTGACCCACTGGGCCCTCCATGCTTGCACGAGCCTCCTCTGCTCCAGGACCTTCTGCAGCCTCCGGACACAGCAGGGGTTGTTTGGGGAAGCGAGCATGTTTATCTGACAGATCATGACCTCTTTATCCCTAGGATGTAATGCACACACCCTCGAGGACATACTGGATCTGAGTTTTAAGGCAAACACAGGACTCAACATATCAGCTGAGCGATGCACCTACTGGCTGAGAAGACGACATGATAGCTGAGAAGATGTACATATGGGCTGAGAGGATGTACATATAGGCTGAGAAGATGTACATATAGGCTGTGAAGATGTACATATAGGCTGTGAAGATGTACATACAGGCTGAGAAGGTGTACATATGGGCTGAGAAGATGTACATATGGGCTGAGAAGATGTACATACAGGCTCAGTCTGAGAAGATGTACATATAGACTGAGAAGATGTGCATATGGGCTGAGAAGATGTACATATAGGCTGAGAAGATGTACATATGGGCTGAGAAGATATACATGTAGGCTGTGAAGATGTACATACAGGCTGAGAAGGTGTACATACAGGCTGAGAAGATGTACATACAGGCTGAGAAGATGTACATATGGGCTGAGAAGGTGTACATATAGGCAGATAAGATGTACATACAGGCTGAGAAGATGTACATACGGGCTGAGAAGATGTACATAGAGGCTGAAAAGGTGTACATACAGGCTGAGAAGGTGTACATATGGGCTGAGAAGGCGACATGATAGCTGAGAAGATGTACATATAGGCTGAGAAGATGTACACATTGGCTGATAAGATGTACTTACAGACTGAGAAGGTGTACATATTGGCTGATAAGATGTACATACAGGATGAGAAGGTGTACATATTGGCTGAGTAGATGTACGTATAAGCTGAGAAGGTGTACATATAGGCTGAGAAGGTGTACATATTGGCTGAGAAGATGTACCCATTTGCTAGGAAGATGTACATATAGGCTGAGAAGGTGTACATATTGGCTGAGAAGATGTACATATTGACTCAGAAGATGTACATATAGGCTGAGAAGATGTACATATTGACTGAGAAGATGTACAAATAGGCTGTTAAGATGTACATATAGGCTGCGAAGGTGTACATATTGGCTGAGAAGATGTACACATAGGCTGAGAAGATGTATATATAGGCTGAGAAGGTGTACATATTGGTTGAGAAGATGTACATATTACCTGAGAAGATGTACATATAGGCTGAGAAGATGTACATATTGACTGAGAAGATGTACATATAGGCTGAGAAGATGTACATATAGGCTGAGAAGGTGTACATATTGGCTGAGAAGATGTACATATTAGCTGAGAAGATGTACATATAGGCTGAGAAGATGTACATATTGACTGAGAAGATGTACATATAGGCTGAGAAGATGTACATATTGACTGAGAAGATGTACATATAGGCTGAGAAGATGTACATATAGGCTGAGAAGATGTACAAATAGGCTGAGAAGGTGTACATATTGGCTGAGAAGATGTACATATAGACTGAGAAGATGTACATATTAGCCGAGAAGATGTACATATAGGCTGAGAAGATGTGTTTTTGTTGTAAATAACTTTTATTCGGTTTCCAAATTTTAAAGGAACCACAAAAAGTACAAATGAGAATCGACATACATAGTTTAAAAAAGAACAGGAGTTCGTTACAGAAATATAAAAGAATAAATAACTGTAAAAATTATAAAACACTGGAACTACAATTAATCATGATTGCAACGAATTTTTTAACAGATTTTAAGAAACATGGCAATACATTTATCACTGAATACTGATTCTAAATGTAGTAATGCCTAAAGGGCAGGACGGCATCTTCTCAAACCCAAGGATAACAATATTGGAGTGATGCAACGTTTGCGGGGTGATTCATAAAATTTGCAGAACAATATTACATGAATAGTGGACTGTTCGGAAATACAATGACAAGGGCACCGGGAAGATGGAGTGGACCAGTCTTGTTTCTTTGGAAATGTAACCAAACGAAAAAATATATTGAACCTGAACCGAGTCAACAGGTATTTTTCGTAAGTAGTCAGACAAAAGTTGAGATACGGTTGAATGCCCTGTGTGCATTGAATAGTAAAAATGTGTCGATTTGAGACTTTGTTAATTTCTTGGGCTATACGCAATTCCCTTAGATGTGACAAACATAACATTTTTAAGGTCTTTCTTGTAATAGTGGATAAGGTGGAAGGTTCTTTAAAGTATGTAGAAAGGTCCAAATCCTTAAGAAAATGTTGTACAAAGGACTGCCACGGGATATCTGACCAATTATCTAGGCCCAAACAGTCTAAAATTAATGCACGTGTTAAACTACACTGCTCCGTTGACCAAATGCGGTGCCATAGTAGTATTGGCTGAAATTTGATGTAGTCGGCAATGTAATCCATGCCCAGTTCGATATGGCAACCAAAAGTTGGAGAGCACTGCGGGACGGCCAACAAAAAACAAGTAAAGTTGTTCTCCACCCTCTGTAAGATGTCCACGGGTACATGGCCCCATACCCCAGCACCGTAAACAGCTACACTATGGCATTTTGCATGATATATAATTGCATAAGTTCTTTTGGGGAAGGCTTCCCTAATTTACGGTCAAAAGCAATAAGGGCAGAAGTAGCTCTCAAGAATAGAAGGTGCCTACTACTAATGGCCTGTTTCCAAGAAGAATTATTATCAAATAAAATACCTAAGTATGGATAGGTGTTAGTACAATAAATCTTGGCTTCTTCAATGAATATCGGTTTTGTCTTGGCTGTCTTTTTACCAAAATGCATAGCAAATGTTTTTTTGATATTAACCTTAAGGTCCAATGAGGCCATACATTTGCAGTAGCAATTTAACAAAATCTGAAGTTGTATTGTAGTTCGCGCCATGATCACCGCGTCATCCGCGTAGAGCTGAGAAGATGTACATATAGGCTGAGAAGGTGTACATATTGGCTGAGAAGATGTACATATAGGCTGAGAAGATGTACATATAGTCCGAGAAGATGTACACACAGGCTGAGAAAATGTACATATAGGCTGAGAAGGTGTACATATTGGCTGAGAAGATGTACATATAGGCTGAGAAGATGTACATATTGGCTGAGAAGATGTACATATTGGCTGAGAAGATGTACATATTGGCTGAGAAGATGTACATATTGACTGAGAAGATGTACATATAGACTAAGAAGGTATACATATTAGCTGAGAATATATACATATAGACTGAGAAGGTGTGCATATAGGCTGAGAAGGTGTACATATTGGCTGAGAAGATGTACATATTGGCTGAGAAGATGTACATATTGACTGAGAAGATGTACATATTGACTAGGAAGGTGTACATATAGGCTGAGAAGATGTACATATTAGCTGAGAAGATGTACATATAGGCTGAGAAGATGTACATACAGGCTGAGAAGGTGTACATATAGGCTGAGAAGGTGTACATATTAGCTGAGAAGATGTACATATAGTCTGAGAAGATGTACATACAGGCTGAGAAGATGTACATATTTACTGAGAAGATGTACATATTGGCTGAGAAGATGTACATATTGACTGAGAAGATGCACGACTCATCCTGGACATCTCCCGACACAGCCACATCTCAGGACACCAGAGAGACCTGCACTGGCTCCTCGTCGGCAAGAGAATCACGTTCCGACTCCTCACCCACGCACACAAGGATCTCCACGACCTGGGCCTAAGGTACCTCAACAACCGCCTGACCTTCTACACTCTCACCCGCCTGCTACGATCGACCAGCCACGCCCTCGCCGCCGTTCCACGCATTCGAAGAGCCAGCATGGGAGGAAGATCCTTCTCCTACCTGGCAGCCAAGACTTGGAACTCCCTCCCCATCCACCTCCGTCTGACCCAAGACTACCTCTCCTTCAGGAAGCAACTCAAGACCTGGCTGTTCGAGCAGTAGTGGACTCCTCTCCCCCAAGCGCCTTGAGACCCTCTGGGTGAGTAGCGCGCTATATAAATTTCTTGATTGATTGATTGATTGATGTACATATGGGCTGAGAAGATGTACATATAGACTGAGAAGGTGTACATATTAGCTGAGAAGATGTACATATAGTCTGAGAAGATGTACATACAGGCTGAGAAGATGTACATATTGGCTGAGAAGATGTACATATTGGCTGAGAAGATGTACATATTGGCTGAGAAGATGTACATACAGGATGAAAAGATGTACATATTGGCTGAGAAGGTGTACATATTGGCTGAGAAGATGTACATATAGGCTGAGAAGGTGTACATATTGGCTGAGAAGATGTACATACAGGCTGAGAAGGTGTACAAATCGGCTGAGGAGAAGACAACCTATTAGCTGAGAAGGTGTACAAATTTGCTGTCACTGAGCTTGTTACATAAGGGGACTTTGTTTATTCAACGATTTAGAATATTTATGTACTGAACGCATTATTCTATATTAGTGCAACACTCGGGCATGAGGCTGGAATTTCTTCCTGAAGCCTGAAAGAGATTGTTCTAATCACCAGGGAGTTCCCTTCTTACAGTGGGGCATGCAGGGTGCTTTCAAGGGTAAACTGGTCTGTGATTGCTGATGGCTCCTTAGCCGATCCTAATACGATTCCCAGGCTCCCTCCTCCCCGGTTTGCAGCACGCGGATGCCTTTCCTTTCTTGAGATTACCATTTGTGGTGACTTGTAGCAGAACATCTGCACGACAGGCCTCTGCTCAGTTGTGTGGAGTGCTCCTCTATTCCCTAACTTCAGTCCACTCTGCTTCCAAGGAGACCTCCTATCTGGGCCGCCACTTGTCTGAACACAGAGTAGAAAATACTCAGGGGTATATTCACAAGAGCGTGTGCTAAACATCACCAAAAAATGCTAACGCACCTTTACACATCGCAGCTAATCGCAGGAAAATAACCATGTGTTAACGTGGAATTCACAGCAAGGCGGTAGCATGCGATAGTCTGCAAGAATCGCAGCCAATGTCCGTGATAGAACCACCTCGATGGAGATAAAAACACAAACCTTAATACGAAAAAACCTGCAATGGGTCAAAGTGCGATGAGGAAAGCAGGGATAAGCCAGCGACACACACAGCAGGCGGGCATAAGCACAAAAGAAGCCTGAAAAACTGAGACAATCCAAACAGAAAACAACAGCCAAGCACAATGGAGGCAACTCGAGCCAGCATACAACCCCACAAGCCCCATTGACAACAAACCATTGCAGATGGCCGGCCATCTTGGACAAGGTGAATGCAGCCTGAGAGCGGAGGTGGACAATGGAAGAAAACCAGAACATCTGGAATGATGCGAAATGCACAAACAACAAGAAACACGCCAACAACAAGAAGGCAGCAATGCACACCGAAGGTGGGAGGCCAGCGCCACACCAGGAGCTGGAGGACATAGTGGAAATACCTTCCACCACATCAGTCTGGAGACGGTGGCAGGACTTGAGGACCAGAAACTGCCCAAAACAACAGACACAACAGCAAAAGGGAGATGAACCAGCAGGGCCAGTGGGGACGGGGGAGATGGGCACAATGGCACACATGCACAATTAAGCACAGCACAACTGCAGACAAACCATACCCAAGAGTAACAACACCTACCAGTAGTACAAGTCACACAACCCGGCAACATCACACCATTGAACAAGCACAGAAGTGAAACCACACTGCCTGAAAGTAAGAATGGTGAGCCAAATCAGAGCTGAAGGGACATCTCACACAATGCAGCACACACACATAGGAAGCAGAGCACCCCAACCTCGAACACAATGTGGCACAATGTGGGAGTACGTGGGAAGGCCATTTCATGTACGCCAACTACGACCAAGGACTACTGCGTGTGGGATGTGTACACATTGGTCTCACTGTGGGCAGCGCATAGTGTGGGATTCGCAAGCAAATGCTATTGTATCAGCCAGGGGGTGCTGGCCACATGCTATTTCCTGCTCGGAGCTGCATATGTGCCACTGCCTGATAGTTCACACAAAGGACCTTTCATACCTACAGTAACTTCACCATCTGCATGCATACAGGAGATGTACAGAGGCTGGTCGTGGGTGTGGTGGGATGTCTGCGACCCTGGGAACACTGTGACCCTGGCCTTTGAAGGTGTGGGGCCACGTGAGTGTATGCCAATGGACCGGACAGGGCGGACACAGGTGTAAACCCATGGCTGGCTGTGATCGCGCTGCAAATGAGGACAGGCAAATGACTCATGTATCCGCAACTGCTGATACACATTACACTTGGCATGCATGTGCCAAGACCCCAACGGTCTTGTGCACCTACATGTCCCCATACTTGCAGGTCCGCCCTCCTGGTGCATGCTACATTGCAACATCGACCCATGTGGCCCTGGTAGTGACTACACCCCAACACAGAGACACACTTACCGCACTTCCTGCACAAGGCCAGGTCGGAGCCACGCCACGTTCCCCTGCCGTATTAGCACACCCTTGCGCCGACCTGACGTACGCCAGACCAGCACAAGCTGCTTGTGCATGCAGGGGGGTGGGTGCGGAGCTACATGTCCAGGGTCACTGCCAACGCTGAGGTAACATGGTAACGTCCACTGAAGACAGCACACTGTGATGTTGCAGGGCCTGTGCCCATCATGCTGACACAATGACCACACTGACTCACTTGCTCAGATGGTTCGAATGGCTATGGGCACGTGTGCACGGCCACATTTATTAGCAGGCACACATTCTGAGTGACACCTGTGTTGGATGTGTGGGGGTTTGTGCATACCAGCTGGCAAGGTCTGCCTGGTGCAGTCAGAAATCGACAACAGTGTACATCGCAAAGGACACAACCATTCAACCATAAAGGCCCCATGACTTGTGCTGCACAGAGTTAGGGGCCCCGGATGCACAGCGTCCTGCATGGGCCTACCGCCATGGGACTCACACTTGCGGTGAACAGGGTTGATGGCACCAAGTCAGTCATTGATAGTGTTCGATCACTTGATCCAGCTTCCTTCCGGACTGAGACGCATCTTTCTCTTATTCCTCTCCGTGCATTCACTTGTGTGGACTCTGCCATTCTTGATTCACGACTTAGTGCTGGATGTGGGGCCTACTGGTCCGCAGGGTAGGCCTGAGCCCTCATCCACGTGTGGACGGCTGGCATCGAACAGGGTTAGTGGCACCTTGTGTGGCTGGCTGGCATTGAACAGGATTAGTGGCACCTCGTGTGGCCTGCTGGTGTTGAACAGTGTTAGTGGTACCTTGTCTGTCCGTCTGGCATTGAACAGGGTTAGTGGCACCTCATGTGGCCGGCTGGCGTGGAACAGGGTTAGTGGCACCTCGTGTGGCCGGCTGGCGTTGAACAGGGTTAGTGGCACCTTGTGTGGCTGTCTAGCGTTGAACAGGGTTAGTGGCACCTCGTGTGGCCGTCTGGTGCTGGGAAGGGTTTGTGGCACCTCGTGTGGCTGACTGGTGTTGAACAGGGTTAGTGGCACCTCGTGTCGCAGGCCTGCCATATGGAATTATGCCTCACTGATCGAAGGGAGTCTGGTGCTGTGGCCGCTGCCACAGCCTTGGGGTCACTTCCATTCAGGACTCAGGACAAAGTTCCACATGTGGTACCTACTGGGCCAAAGTGGTCGTTGGTGGAGTATGTAAACGAGAAAGGAGTGATGTGGGCCAGCGATGGTCTGCTGAGGCTGCAGACGTCGCGGGACTGGTGCTTGGAGCTTTGACAGGCACGTGGTGGGCCCTCTTTGACACATGCAGGTGTAGGCAGGTGAGCGGAGCCTCATTGGTGCACTGGGGCAGGCATGGCGGGTCTGGGTACCAGCGGCCCGGGGTGCAGCAGGCGCTGAAGGACGCGGGCCTCGCCCTGCTAGGCGCAGGACTCGTGGCGAGCTGAGAGGTGCTGCCCTGGCTGACGCGTGGTCCATTCCGAATGAGAACCAAGACCAGTGTGACAGGCTTTTTGTTCGCACCCCTATGCAGGCTTGGCATACACAAGTCCAACCCACTACAAACGCGCATGCAGGGGTGGACGTAACGTGCAATATTTCTGCGTTCTGAGGTTCCGTGACGATTTGAACCCGTGTTTTCAATATTGTCGGAAATACATAATATTGGTATCAGCGAACCGCAAATGATCCATTTAGCATATCCTGGTGTTTTCGCTATGCTACGAGCAAGAGTACTCCTGTTATGAACACATTTCTGATCTACCCACGGCATCCATCTTAGATCATAGCGGCCATTTTGTGTTTCTTGCCCTCACATACGCAATAACCTCTGATCACTTCATTTCGATTAAGGACACGTAGCCTTAGCCGGAGATTCACCTCTTTCATGACACGTGCACCTTAAACCAGATCACGCTGTAACTACATGACTCGACAAAGGCTGCCTCCTCTGCCTGAGGCCAGCCCACCTGAACTGGTTCTCGTGTCCATTGTCCTGATCACGATTAGGTGGCCGAAGCCGGTAACCTTGCCCATTTACGACCCACAAACATCTCTTATCCCGCTTTTCTATCTTCCACACCTGGCTCCGTTTCTTTCTTTCTGAATCTTTATTAGGGGGAGGTAACGAAATTTACGATGAGGCGGTCCGGCTCTTGAATGCAATATTGACAAGGGATTGTGATGAACTAGTGGGAACCCCTCTTCGTAGATGTTTTGTATCAGATTTTATCAACGGTTCCTGTGTACGCCAAATATTTATTGTTTGTGACACAAAGATTTTGGGACTGTACCAACATGTGAAGAATTCGCCTGAAGGCCAAAATGTAGTATATAAGGAGCAACCCTCTTTGTACAATTTGAACAGGCTCCTAGTTACTGCCCATGCGTAGTTTCTGTGACTTCTGTGTCCCTGCAGTAATAAACCTTTGGTCTTTGACGCCACCATCGAGAAGCCCGTGTTTCTGTTCATTTGCGCACCAAGGCAGGTGGAACTCCGGGGTCTTTGGGTGTTGTTCCCTGACACCTCTGGACGGAACCAAAAAGTCCAGAACTCCAATTGGCGCCCAACGTGGGCGACGTCATTCGGTACCGGTCCAAAAGCCTGAAGAGTTCGAGAAGCTTTGTGTGAAGATTCCTGAGGGAGGCGCCCCACTTCATCGATCCCGGCATATCGCAAAAGTGGCCCGAAGTTCTCTTCCACGAGGGTTCCCGTTCAGGACGGCTGCAGTGGGCCGTTGCCTTGACCGTCGCCCTGTCTTGGACCCGAGGTGCAGCCCTTAGTACAGCGAAACGTGACGGGTTTCTCCTTGGTGACGTCTTCAGTGCCTCAGTTAAGTATTTAGTGGTTGCTAGTTGGTTACTTCGTGAGGGTTGTTAAAATCCTTTTTGGTTCTTGGTTTGGTTTGGTTTCGTAAGATTATCACTGGTTGTTCTGGTCACGATAATCTATTTGGTTTAGTTTGGGTATCGATACATCAGTTCGTTTTGGTAGGCCTTAAAAGTTCTTGGTTCAAGTGCACATATTTGTTTTGTGTTTTGTTTGTTTTGTGTTCCGGACTGAAAAATGGTAAGTCGGAGAAATTGTATGTTGTCTTGCTTTGGTTGCAACAGTGACTCACGATTGGAGGACTCATGTCTGGTTCCTCCGATTGGGACTCCCCTATATGACTTATATTGTAAACATGGTGTGGGTCCTATATCCTATAATGAGGTGTGGGTCCGCTACACCGAGAAAGACGGTGTCCTTAGTTGGCCACTGCATGGTAGTTTTGAACCCGAAATTCTTGATAATTTAGAAGCGAAATTGTTTAGGAAGAAAGCCCGGCCGGCAATGTTTGATTCTTTCCGTTACTGGCGAAAAGAATCCAAACAGAGAGAAATGAAGAGATTAAAGAAAGAACAGAAAGAGAAAGAAGAGTTGACTCTAGAGCAAGCAACTAAACAGCTGCAAGATAACGAGTGTGAGAAGGCCATAGAGGTGGCCATTAGAGAGCATAGTTTAGCGATCGACAAGTGCTACCCTGCCTTGCCATCGAAAACAGCTAAGATACTGGAGGATTCAGAAAACGATCCTCTGTTGTCTTATCTGTTACGGTCACCTCCACCGTATGCACAAGGTGCTGCGGCTCCACTTGTACCGAATGTTCAATTACCGGTTGCTGGACAACCTGGAATTGCTGCCCCTCAGAATCAAGTACCTGTACCTCCTGTAGTTAATGTGAATGTTCCTACGGCTCCTCCTCCTCCTGGATTGCCGACTTCTATACCTGTATCTGTCTCGCTTACACCTACTGCTTCACAAACTATTTTTCTCGATACTCCTACTGCCTCGCTATCTGTTCCTACTTCCACTGTGTTTTCTACGTCTGCGAGTGTGTTGACTCCACTTTCTGTTCGTCGAAGAATCACTGATTCTGTGTCTAATATGCTGTCTCCTTTCTATAAAACTTTAATTAAGACTCCTACTTCTGACTCTGTTCAGAGACGTAGTCAGCATCCAAGCATTGAGGAACGGGGAATTTTAGATTCCACGGCTCTCAGATGGATATCGAAGAGTAGGAGATATGGTACGAAAGATGTGTTAGATACATTTATGCAGTGGAAGGAACCAACGCAACGGTACGTCTTTGATGAGATGTGCTCGTTGTTACGTGAGGAAATAGAGGAAGATGATATTGAATCGAATTTAGAAGACTTAATTAAGGTTCAGAAAGAGTTTGCTGCTGGTATGATAGTAGGTGAAAATATAGAAGAAGCAATGGAACTGATCTTAAGTTTTAGGAATGATCCATCTCTTCGTTCACCGAGAGATTTAGAGAAAGGTAAGACGAAGCTGAGTCGCCAATATCCAATGAGGGAGGTTCCTCCGATTTGGCGCGATGCTGTGCAAGCTGATGCTATTAATGGTATTGCTGCCGCTCCGGCACAATTCCAGAGAGTGTGGATACACATTCCGTGGAAGCGAGCCGAAGTGCTAGCAGTGAAGCAGGCCTTGCCGGATCCGCGTAAGAATCCTGCTGGATATTACAAGGAACTGACACAGACGGTTGAGGCTTGTATAATGAACCTAGCAGACATCGATATGTTATTTGGAAATGTAGTTCCACAACCAGTCTGGGCTAAAATTCGTAGGGAAGATCATCAAGTTGCCATAGGAGGTGATTGGGCAGCTATCACTGCAGCGGATGGTCAGCAAACGGGTGGTGCAAAACCCGAACCCCTAATTGCTAATCTTCCGGGTAGGATAATTGACTTAATGAAGACTCTGATGCCCGCATTGCGTGTTAATTGGGACAAGTTATCAGCATGCAAGCAAAAGAAAGACGAAAGTGTCTCCGACTTCTTCACGAGGTTCGAAGAGACTTTTGTAGATCATAGTGGTCAGGATATGAGCACTGAAGGAGGACAGAGACTGTTTGTTGATAAATTTGTGCATAATTTGTTACCTGAATTATGCAATAAATTAAAGGATTCAGAGAGTGCGTGGGCTGTTTCTACAACTGCGCAAATACTTGCAACTGCACAATATTACGAAAATAGGGATAAAGAGGAAAAAGAGAAATCAGACAAGAAAACGAAAGATTTAAAGACTAAAGTTCTTTTGCAACAGGCGTATCCGCCTCGCACGAATCAGACTAATATGCAACAGGGTTCGTATCAGAGGACAGATTATAGTTCACCGAGGCCTCAATATCAGTGGAACCAGTGTGCGTACTGTAAGAAGGAGGGTCATTACAAGAATGAATGACCGATCTTAGCGCAAAATAATGCAGCAGCAGCTCAGAGAGGTCGTGGTGGTTTTGTGCAGAATTCTAGAGGTCGAGGGCGAGGTGCTATGCCTCCACAGACGAATGATCGTCCTTCCAATCACTTTGATCAGAGAAATGGACAGACAGCACAGCAAAATAGATCTCAACAATATCTTGTTGAAGACTATTGTGAAGTGGATGAGGGATTTCAGCAAAATGGGTACTAGGACAGCCATGGACAGAGAGAGGGAGTAGTATCAGTTCCAGTAGATCAGAGTGGGCCTTATGTCGCAGTAGCAACATCAGGTGTAGTCGAACCGTTTCTGTTGGATACTGGTGCCGCAAAAAGTTCTATCATTCATGCGAAACTCCCTGGCGCACCTTTGTCTGGCTCAACAAATGTTTCTGTAGGTTTTTCAGGCGCCCCTGTTTACAACCCTATATCTGGTCCTTTGTCTATTTCTGTTGGACCGTGTCAATTGAAAGCACCTTTGATTTTGACGACGGGCTGTAATGAAAACCTGCTTGGTTTAGACTTGTTAAAAAGACTATATGCGACATTGTACTGTTCTCCGGAAGGGGTACAGCTTACATTGGGTAAAAGAATCACCTCTCCGATGTACTTGTCAATGAATGCACTTCCACCAGAGCTGCGTTCACTCCCTGATTCTCTTTGGGCGACTGGCCCTAATGATGTAGGCCTTTTAGAAATACCACCATATGTAGTTACTTTGAAAGCCAATGTAAAGTTTCCAAGAATTCCGCAATACAAAATATCTAGTGAAGGTGAACGTGCACTTTTATTAATTGTGCAAGATTTGATTAAGAAAGGTGTGGTCGAAGAAACTAGAGGAAATGTTTGTAATAGTCCTGTATTACCGATTTTGAAACGAACTGATCCCACAAAGCCTCCAGTATATAGGTTTGTCATCGACCTCAGAGAAGTTAATAAGATTGTGGTCCCACAGTTTCCTGTGGTTCCAGACATTACTGCCTTGTTAACATTGATACCTGCTACAGCCACTTGGTTCTCAGTCATCGACTTGAAGAATGCCTTTTTCAGCATTCCAATAGCCGAGGAAAGCAGAGATATTTTTGGCTTCTGTCTAGGAGGTCGCAGTTTCAGATTTAAACGCGCTCCACAGGGCTACTGTGAGAGCCCATCTATTTACAGTCAAGCATTAAAGAGCCAGTTAGACTCCTTTGTCCTTCCTCCAGGTTCTGCTCTAGTACAGTATGTGGATGATCTTCTAGTGGCTGCCGATGACAAGGAAACTTGCAAAACAGCTACAGTTTCGTTATTACATCACTTGTCTAATTTGAATCACAAGGTATCACCTTCTAAGATGCAATACTGCTGCCAAGAAGTGACCTACCTAGGTCATCTCTTGTCAAAGGAGGGAAGGAAGTTGACCCCAGAGAGAATAAAAGCAATCACGCAAATGAGTGTTCCACGCACACAGAGAGAAGTACGTGCCTTTTTAGGTATTACCTCTTACTGTAGACAGTGGATCCCGAATTTTTCTCTTTTAGCGAAGCCGTTGGTAGCTTTGACTGGGAAAAATGTTCCGAGTCCGGTGCCATGGTCTGATGAATGTCAAGAGAGTTTTTCTGAGTTACGAAAAGCATTGTGTTCAGCTCCTGTATTGGGTACACCTGATTACAGTAAGCCATTCAAGCTCTACGTTCACGAGAGAGAAGGTTGCGCGTTGAGTGTTCTGACACAGAAATTTGGTGATAAACAACGCCCTTGTGCGTATTTTTCATCAACATTGGATCCGGTAGCTAGAGCGTTACCTAGTTGTTTGAGAGCTACAGCGGCAGCTGCGGCTTCCATTCGACAATCTGCTGGTTTAGTGATGAACAACATGCTAGTGGTCATGGTTCCTCATGCGGTGGATACACTCATGAACCGAACCAAGACACAACACCTTACCAGTGCGAGACTATCTGGTTACGAGCTGACATTACTAGCGAGTCATATTCAGATTAAAAGATGTAATGTATTGAATCCAGCAACTTTGTTGCCGGCTAATCAAGAGTCGAGTGATTCCGAGCCACATGATTGTTGTTTTAAAACGGAGGAAGAGACAAAAGGACGAATTGACTTGAAGGATACTCCATTATCAGATCCGGATGGTACATTGTATGTGGATGGGTCATGTTTTAAACTAGAGAATGGTGATGTGACTGCTGCTTACGCAGTAACGACTCTGAAAACGATTGTGGAGACTGCAAGAGTGAGTCAGAATTCTGCCCAAGCTGCAGAATTAATAGCTTTAACGAGAGCGTGTGTTTTAGCTAAGGGAAAGAGAGTGAATGTTTTTACAGATAGTCAGTACGCATTTGGCGTGGCCCATAGTTTTGGCCGTTTGTGGAGAGAAAGAGGTTTCATTACGTCCCATGGGACGAAGATTCAACATGGTCAGCTAGTTAACGACTTGTTGGAATCTCTAACCTTGCCGACTGAAGTTGCGATTGTAAAGTGCAGTGCTCATAAAGCAATCACGGATGATGTTGGTCGTGGAAATGCTTTTGCTGATGAAATCGCTAAACAGACAGCTAGAGACATAATGAGCAGAATGTATGTTGCTACGTCTGCAAGATGGATTGCTGAATCTGGAATGTGTGAGGATACAATGGAAAGTGTGAAAGAGATTCAGAAAGAGGCAACTGAAGAGGAAAAACGTGTATGGAGAGAGAGTACGGGCAAGTTAGATTCAAATGGGTGTTGGATTGATTTGACAGAACAGCAGCATTGGATGTTGCCTAATGCGTATGTGCTTGCAGTGGTGACGATGGCGCATGGAGTAGCACATATCAGTTCTAAAGGAATCTGTAAGATGTTGGCACCGGTCTGGAAGAATGATGGGATCAGTAAGTGTGCAGAGAGAGTGGTGAAAAATTGTATGGTATGCCTGATGCATAATCCTGGCAAGGGAACTCCAACTCCTGCTGGTCACTTCGCTCCTCCTTCCTGCCCCTTTGAAGTGATTCAGTTAGACTTCATTCACATGGATCGCTGTAATAATTTGAAATATGTCCTGGTGGTAGTCTGTGCTTTTTCCAGATGGATCGAAGCATACCCATTAAAGGACAATACTGCTCTATCAACTGCCAAGATTCTTCTCAAAGAATATTTCCCTAGATTTGGAATGCCACGGATTGTATGGTCAGATAATGGAAGTGAGTTTATAGGGAAAGTTATGCAAAGTGTGTGTGCCGGTCTAGGTCTGAAACAAAAGTTCCACAGTGCGAACCATCCCCAGTCAGCTGGTTTAGTGGAGGGTTACAATGGCACCCTCAAGCTGAAATTAGCTAAAATACAAGCATCCACAGGTTTAGCCTGGCCAGACGCACTTCCTTTGGCTTTGTTATCAACGAGAGCAACTGTACATTCAAGAGTGGGGCTTAGCCCTTACGAGATAGTCTTTGGCCGCCCGGCAAATATCTGGGGTGTGCCAAGGCCTAAGGAATTTTGCTCTCTAGAATATCCTATGTTGATAGACTATCTATACGACTTGACTGCTAAATTGAGTCTTATTCATCAACAGGTTTTCGATGCTTTACCAAAGCCTCCGGAGAGTCCAGGGCATCAGCTGAAACCAGGAGACCTAGTAGTCATCAGGAACTTCACGAGGACGAAGAACCGTCAGCCGAGATTCATCGGCCCCTTCCAAGTCCTGCTTGCAACAAGAACAGCAGTTCGTGTAGCTGGACGCAAGCACTGGGTGCACGCGTCCCATGTTAAGCGTGTCCCTTTGCCGCTACCTTACGACGACTGGGTGAAGAAGGGAATTGGTTCCTCCGAATTTGAAAGCACGCCAAAGTTCATCCCTTTCAGCGATGCCGAATTAATCACTAACACTCCAAGCTCTGACTCTCCTTCAGAAAAGACTCCTTTGAACACTGAACATTTGTCTCCTGCATCAGAAGAAACTCTGCCATCTGCGAACTTAAACACTGATACAACTACCAGTGATACGCTATTTGCCGATCAGACAGTACCTGCGAAGCAAAGATATAATTTACGAAACCGTAAAATGGACAAATAAAGCAGGCAACTGCATATTGTGATATTTTGAAATTTTGAACTTTTGCCTTCAGCCAGGAAGTTTGCTATTGTTTTGTTATTTTAAAATTGCCTTGCCGTCTGGGTAGCCGTAGGGTCGTGGCTGTGTGCCTAGTTGAATCTGCGGGGGTCTGACACAAGGTCGATCTTTCTGTTGGTTCTGGGAACTCCCAGGGCTGATAGAGGCATTTTCATCTACGTACACATCATCAGTGGTCGCGAGCGGATTGTAGAAGATGGAGCTTCCTGCGCTGCAACGAGAAAATGTGATTTATGTTCGCAGAAACAGACTTTACGGAATTCTTCATAGCAAATGCTTTTTGACGCAATGTGCCATTACATTTCTAATTGTTTTGATAACGTTGGTGGGTGGAATCATTTTTGGTATAAATTTGATTTACGTGCCAGTAACTACAGTACCTCCCCTTAATCCTGTTACTTCTACTGTTTCCTCTATACACTCTTTTCATTCGTTTCCCGAACATGAGCAAGCCCGACGCTCAGAATTCATTAACAACACTTTTGTACAGCTCTTGCACCAACACCAACTGGTAGTTAACACTACAGACTGTTGGGTGTGTGGCTTGATACCCCACACTATGGATAAAGGCATTCCCTATCTGGTTTTGCCTTTTAGCTACAATGGATCATTTCAGGCCCTTCAAACTATCTTTGCTTATGCCCTTGAAACCTATCCTCCGCGCCCCCCACGTTCCACAAAATATAACTCTGCCAACAAAGCTTTAGTCCAGGCAATTATTGACATGATCAAGGACGTCAATAATACTCCATCATACCCTAGAGACGAACTGCGAGTGTATTTAACTTGGAATACTTCAGAGTATCGCCTTAGTTTAGGAGAAAGCAAGCGTAAAAGCTCAACTCCAATCTTGGTCGTACCTCACCGAGGTCAGGTCTGTTTGCAAGGTAATGGGAGAAATCCAAGAGCTCAGCTAGGGAGGAGTGAGTGCGTTGAGACTTATGTGTTTCCGGCTAACTCTTCCCCTGCCTTCCTTACTGCTAGGGGTACCTACTTCATCTGTCGAGACCGAGCATATACATGGTTGCCTGCCGACTTTTCAGGTTCATGTTATATTGCTCGATTGTTGCCTCCAACATACACTGCTTCATCTGACTACCACAGAATCAGAGTAGCGAGAGGTGTTTTCAGCAAGGAAGATACCGCTGGTCAGGAAGCTGGAGACTTCTTCAAAGGCTTCCTTCCGTTCTGGGGGCCTATGGCCAATAGTAGAAACATACGTCAGCTAACACGGGTAGTTGAATCTACTATTACTGAAACTGCTGGTGCCCTTAGCAATTTGACAGCTGAGCTTCAGGCGGATAGACTCATGACGTTGCAGAACCGTATGGTTCTAGACGTTATCCTTGCAGACCGAGGTGGGGTATGCAGAATGATCCAATCGAGCTGCTGTGTCTTTATTCCTAATAATGCTCCAACAGTCTATGAGGCGATCTCTAAGCTACACAAGATTTCCGACTCTATACACGTAGACGAGGGAAACTGGTCCTTTATGGAGTGGTTTTGGACTCTGATCTCAGCGTGGGGATGGAAGGTTCTAATGGTCATCGGTGTCATCTTGGTATTCCTATTCTCATGCTGCCTGATTATCCAGTGTGGTCCTGCTCTGTGTAGCCTTTGTGCTGCAACCTGTTTTAGGAAACCACCTGCGTTTGGAGAAAAGGCACGAGAAAGGATGATGATACAACAACATGTCACTGACCTGATGAGCATAGAATTAGATTCTGATTTAGACTGAGTTATTGCCTATGTAAGGGCAAAAGGAGGGGCTGAGGTTCCGTGACGATTTGAACCCGTGTTTTCAATATTGTCGGAAATACATAATATTGGTATCAGCGAACCGCAAATGATCCATTTAGCATATCCTGGTGTTTTCGCTATGCTACGAGCAAGAGTACTCCTGTTATGAACACATTTCTGATCTACCCACGGCATCCATCTTAGATCATGGCGGCCATTTTGTGTTTCTTGCCCTCACATACGCAATAACCTCTGATCACTTCATTTCGATTAAGGACACGTAGCCTTAGCCGGAGATTCACCTCTTTCATGACACGTGCACCTTAAACCAGATCACGCTGTAACTACATGACTCGACAAAGGCTGCCTCCTCTGCCTGAGGCCAGCCCACCTGAACTGGTTCTCGTGTCCATTGTCCTGATCACGATTAGGTGGCCGAAGCCGTTAACCTTGCCCATTTACGACCCACAAACATCTCTTATCCCGCTTTTCTATCTTCCACACCTGGCTCCGTTTCTTTCTTTCTGAATCTTTATTAGGGGGAGGTAACGAAATTTACGATGAGGCGGTCCGGCTCTTGAATGCAATATTGACAAGGGATTGTGATGAACTAGTGGGAACCCCTCTTCGTAGATGTTTTGTATCAGATTTTATCAACGGTTCCTGTGTACGCCAAATATTTATTGTTTGTGACACAAAGATTTTGGGACTGTACCAACATGTGAAGAATTCGCCTGAAGGCCAAAATGTAGTATATAAGGAGCAACCCTCTTTGTACAATTTGAACAGGCTCCTAGTTACTGCCCATGCGTAGTTTCTGTGACTTCTGTGTCCCTGCAGTAATAAACCTTTGGTCTTTGACGCCACCATCGAGAAGCCCGTGTTTCTGTTCATTTGCGCACCAAGGCAGGTGGAACTCCGGGGTCTTTGGGTGTTGTTCCCTGACACCTCTGGACGGAACCAAAAAGTCCAGAACTCCAGTTCTGCCCCACAGCCTGTGGGGACATGGTAGCGTTCTCTGGTCAATAAAATCCATGCACCAGCCATTTCTCTCCACATGGCCATTTCTGTGGTTTGCACTCTGCAGTCTGTCCTGCACCTGCACGCCACAACTGGCATTGGGTAGGTACACAATCCTTAGTCACTTGCCGCTCTCGCATATGCCAGCTCCGTGGCTGGGTTGTGGGCATGGCAAGCCGGGTTCCCAATGGAGTTGTGTTGTTGTGTCTGGTCAGTTGGCATGTTGTGTGTCATGTTGGATGTAGTGGTGCTGCGTGCCCATTAGCAATGTCATGAGTTGCATGACTGTGGGCGGCAGGTGCGTTTCAGGTGGCTCCTCTGTCTTTGTGTACACTTCCTCTGTGGTGGTCCCCCAGGGGGGAGGGGGATGGGGGTGGGACGGGTCCTGGGGATGTGATGGGCCTGGGTTGGTTGCGGTGGGTGTTGAAGGCCTCATGTGTATCCGCAGTGCATCGTCATTGTCTGGATGGCATCTGGGGGTCTTCAGTTACGTCACTTGGCTGGGCTCCCTTTTATGCTGCAGGTAGTGATCCTGCTTAACACCAGCAATAGGCAGGTGTTAATTCCTGGCTGCTACTGCGGCTTATCGCCTGTTTCTGTTTCACATCGCAGATCTGGCAGTTCGTTGTGAAAGTGGTGTTGTGGTGTTTTCGTGTGTTTGTGCACGGGAACGCCTATTCTGCATCTCATTAGGGTTAGTTGGTGGTGTCCACTGTGGTGACAAATTTTGGGGCAGTTATCGCGGGAATACTGGCGATGTCTGCAGTTTGCACAGGCTTGTGAATGGGTTGTTAAATCTAGCTCCACATTTGATGCATTAAGGTGGGGATAAATCGGAGTTGAGTCCTTGTGATTATCCCCTTCAGATGTGCTCAGGCAGAGCAATTCACTTTCATAACTTAGTAGAAGGAATGTAGATAATGGAAAACTGAACTTACTGCTGACCTTGGAAGTCCAGAGACTAATCTGTAAAAGTGGTTCCCATAGCACTTTCCTTTCTTTAAAAAAAAGTTTTTAAAAATACATTCATTAGGAAAATGTGATACAACCTAAGAACTAATATTTATGAAATAATACATTAGAATAACAGAGAACAGTTGAGGAAAGGGAAAGAAAAAGAGAAGTATGAACACAATTCATTTGGACTGTTGTCTGACTATAATCATAAGATATTAGAAAATATAGTAACAGATACATGATACAAAGATGATATGGTTAGGAGTGTGGAGTCAGGGAGGATGAAGACCGTCTTGAGCACTGGGGCCCTCATTCACAAGGAACTGACGCATCTGCATAGATGCGTCAGTTTCCTTGTGCCAGTGTCAAATGTCATTGCTCCTCCATGGTTGCGCTGTATTCTGACGCATCTGGTGGCACAAAAGTGACGCATTGCTGGAGTCGCTCATGAAAGCGATGCACCTCCAGCAATGCTTTGCCAAAATAGATGGATGAGTCCCATTCAAAAAGGCCTGCATCTTTCCTTACGCCTGGTCTGAGCAGGCGTAGGGATTTTGACGCAGTGAAGGCGTAGAGTGACGCAGTGAAATGTTGTAAATGCCACTACGTCCGCTCTACATGGCTTTCTGGGAGGGAACGCCCACCCTGCATACATTGTACCTGACGCAGGGCTTCACAACGTGATGCATCTCTCTAGATGCGTCACGGGGTAAATGGGACGCAATGTGGCGCATTGTTTACTGCGCTGCTGCGTCACAAAAAGTGATGCAACAGTGTCGCAAAAAAGTGTTGCAAAGGGCCTGTAAATCTGCCCCTGGGTGGGGTGGGGGGCAAACGACCAAAGAGCAGTTATCAAGGAGCTGTGCAAGGAGTGTCCACAGGTCCTTTAGTTTTACAACAAGGCGTAAGAGGTGCATATATGCAGTATGCAAGCGTTGCATATGACACACCGTGTACCTTCATACTTCAGATGATAACTACCTAGAGTCGTCCCAATTTCGAGTCATTTGCCGAGAGGCAATTGCTAACAATAAGTCCAATCATTTCACATTTCATGACAGAAGCACTTTCCTTGCTTGGCACCTGGCGTCTGTCTTACAGCCCAGACTGCAAGACACAGACTCTGAAAGCAGGTGTGAGGCCCCTCTCTCTGCAGCCCGACACATCTCACTCACAGTACTGGGCAGGAGTACTGGACAGAAACACTGGATGTATAGAAGCGATAATGGAGAAGTACATACAGACAAACCTACGTGGAAACAATTTTGCCGCCGGAGTCATCTCAAAAAAAATATCAAACATTCGCACGACTGGACTTTTCAGCCAGACTTTTCAGCCATTTCATTTGGATCAATAGATGTTGTTTTACATCCATCTAATCTTCCTATAAGAATTTCAATGTGGACCACCTATACCAACTGACGCGGTTCCCCCTGTAACTTTAAAGGGAGTTCTTTACAGCATATGAATAAACATCGTCCTGATGATGGTCTTATTGATGAATACAGCAAAGACCGAAACGTCGACATCTTTCATCATCTCCTTTAATGTTGTCTTTAGACACCAACTTACCATCACTTTTTATTGTATAATTTGGGTTGCTTGCTTGATTCAGCTGGAGTTGATGCATAATGTTATGAACTATTGAAAAAACATTGTCTATTTTTGTTCATGACTCTTTTTTTGCTTCAATTGATTTGTGTACATACATCTCCCATAACTTTTTTCAAGTAAAGAATTAATTTGAAATATAACCTCTTTTGCTCTGTATTCCTTTTTACCTTCCTTAAATTGATTTTGTGTTGAATAAGATTGATATCTCTTGGATACTACGGAGTGTGTTACTGTGATACCACTCAACAATTCACAGAAAATAACTCTAGAATAAGTCCCTTGTAGCACCCTTTGTCTTGAACTACATATTGCCCAAGCCTACAAGGATTGATTGGGTTTCCCCTGACAAAAATACAGGGATTATTTGTAGCACACATATTTACCAATATTGGCTTCTTGGTGCTAGAATTCATGATAACTTTTATCCAAAGTTAAAGCACAACGTCAAAGTTAGTAATAAATAATGCAGCAATCACACACGCTAGTGATTCGCTAATGGGTGCTCCCTGTACTAGAATTCCCCAGGCATTTCTAAATTTTACACACATTCAATTCATTTATACAAAATGAAATGTTTAGGTCCAAATGTTAGATATATTTTTGAAAAGAAGCTTAGAGTCCCTCTACATGTAGTAAATGTCAAACTGACAACGTGCCCACCTTTAGGGATACAAAAATGGCCAGCTCCCTTATGCGGATGCCCGGCCCTGTAAATGTGTGGCACATGCGGATCCCGCAGCAGCAGCACATCACAGGTCCAGGGATGTTGAGTCTTACACAGTGGTCGAAGTGGGGGAAAAAAAGTAGGGGAACAAGGAACAATGGGCGGAGAATCAGAGGGTGGGAATAACCCAAGGATTGGATCTGTGGGTGGAGCCAGAGGTGTGACCAGAATGCGCAGACATTCCAATTTTTTTTTAGTATTTGTTTGGGATTTCCCTGCCCAGTTTGATCAACCAATGGATACACATGATTATTTAAGGTTATAATGAGTTATTAACATTAAAATATATTCACAAAGTGGGATATGCTTCTAATCACAAAATGTACCAAATACGATAAAATGTGGAAACACAAGCTGTTTGTCTCTGAGCCATGGAGTTTCTGTCATCAGCACTACTCCTTTTTTCCACAGCAGCAGTTCAAACATGAATGGCAAAATATCCTAGTTTGCAAATGTTTTCTCTAAAATTATGGCTCTGCCATATTTACCTCATAATGCAAGATCTGCTGCACGATCTGACCATTTAAACTAATAAATTGTTTGTAGCTCAAACATATCAAAAGTTAATATAAAATGTGACTTGTGTTGCTGTGGAGTGGATGGCCTATTGTAAAGGTTGACTGGTCACATTTCTCACTGCTGCGTTTGTATGTTACACTGGTACTAATGAGGCAAAATCTTTCCAGAGACTGTTAGCATGTGTACACACGTCAAAATAATAAAATATCTAAAAATATACTGCATTACACTGCAGCCTTTTTTTAATGCATAATTTAGGCAATACTACGGCATAATGTTGTCATCCTTTGCTGCATAATTAATTCCAGTGGCCCCGCAACAGGCAGCACATGTTAAAAGTGCTTGTGAATGAAGCTGGGTGACTGTAAGTTTGCGAACTTAGTTTGGTGTGAGTGCAAGTCCTGCATTGCCAATCCCAGGTGAGTTGCAGCTACTACTGCTGAAACAAGGCCAATGTAAGTACCTATGGGTGAGGCACACTGGCCTCAAGGGCAGGGCCAGCCATAGCACTGGTGGTGTCCTGTGCATTAATGTTTGTTAGTGCCCCCCAATGACCACCTCTTCCATGGATTCCCTCACTACCACCCTTTAACTGTGCCCCCCAAGTTTCCATAGCCACTCTCTGCATTTAATTTGATTTACAGCGCCACTCATACCATTGTAGGGTGTCAGAACACTTTAAATCACACACATTACACAGAGACAATCAATATGTGTGTAAATCACTGTATAGAAAATGTTACATAAGACTAAGGACTACAAGGTGTAGGAGTCACATGACAACCATACTAGGAGCCTGTATAGTTTTATAGTGATTGGTCTGGAGAAACACAATACCCGGAATCTAAAACATAATACCATGGTTGGGGGTTCTCCATAATAATCAGAATTGATTTCTGTCAAAAAGAACATTTTTGGGACATTAGGATAATCAAAGACTGGGGTGGTTTGGTGAAACATAGCGCTCTAATTTATACCTTGCAGTTTGTATGCAGCTCTTAGATGACAGTTAATAGCTCACTGTTCTAAGTTAGGATTTTAACTTATAAACTGCAAGTAACAAAAGGATCTCTCTGACAAAAGCAGTAGCCCACTGACCTATTTACATTATGTGCATTTTATGATCTGCATGGCTCATGTTCTTTGCAGCCGGTACATTAACCCTCTGAGCTACCTTTCCATGAGTCAAACCTTCAACTAGACAAAATTCTGATCTCTCTCTAGGAAGAACATTAATCACCAGGGTCATCATGGCATTTTTATTGTTGCCTAAAATTGCTGGAGGCCAGGAAGGAGACAGCAAGCGTTTTTAAAACCATAATATACTTGCAAACATGATGCCTCCACCTAAAGTCAGCTCCCGGTGCGGTCACACTGGTTGCACCGCCCTAGAGCTGGCCCTTCTCAAAGGTCCTGTGACCTCAGTGACTGTTGTTCTAGGGCGTGCTGCTTCATAGGCCTGCCCGCAAGACTGGAGGTGAACTTCAGTATGGATAGTGGTGGACAAGCCTTGAAGGTTAACCTACCCTTGTCATGCTAGGGCCCACCTGGTGGTGCGAAGACACCAGGACTTCTAAGGTGTTGCAAAGCCTTCTAAGGCCTAGCATGTGATTGTGCTCTCGTAGGAGAGCGGTCTGGTGGACTTGTTATTAAGGCTGAACCTGGTTCCCAGTTCCAAATTCAGCAGCTCTGACCATAGTGCCACATCCTCTCCCCCACTGAACACCGTACTGCCCCACTGAGAAAAACTCCCACTGTCTTCAACTACAACCCAATTGTTGCCCGCTATAAACACCTGGATGCGGCTCAATTTAAATTACACACTAGACAAGAGTAATATGCGGCCTACAAAAAAAAAGTTACAACATCCTGGAAAAAGCAAACACTTATAGGAAATGCAAAATTTTGCAAACCATGGGAAATGTAAGCAGGAACAACATGGTTACCTTAATCCTTTTACACTCACTATTCAGAAATCAGTGAGTGCTTTTACCTGAAAAGTTAAGGACACAACTACAGGGCCCTGAATGGACCCATTTCAATGTCTATTGCTTATACCCGTACAAAAAGTAAGCAGTATGGTAAAAAGACCACATCCCTGGTCGCAGAGCCTTAGTACACATTTTGTTTTCCAATCCACACATTGGAGTAATTCCAGGATTGGTGCACTAGTTCCAAGTCCAGGGAAAACAAAGACATGAAAACAAAAATAGCGCTTCACTGGCAAACTCTGTAAAAGTGGCGCTAATGTGTTTCAGTGTGAATAAAATCAGTTTGGCCAGTTTGCTACCACTCTAGTGTTACTTTATTTAGTTATTTATCTATTTTTCATATTTTTTGCCTTTTATTCCCAATGCTGCACTTTGGAATTAAAATGTCAGAAAAATATGACATTTCCAGCAAAAGCGTCTTTCTTTTTTGGATCCATTTCACAGGGAAGCAAATAAAAGAAAGGAGAGGAAAGAGAGTGAGAACCCTGTCTTGAAGTCACGGTTTTCATGGGCGTCCGCAGGGGGGGCAAAGAGGGTCGCTCCAGGGGGGGGGGCAAGCGCCCCTCCTTGCCCTCCCCTGCGGACGCCCATGTCTAGAACCAAGGTACGGAGCTGATTAGACCTCTTCGAGAATTCTTGGAATAGATTCCTTGCATAAAATTACTAAACTTACACTACTCCTCACTGACTTCTTCCCTCGTACTAGACTTAGGTTAGGTACACCGGGGTAGGCGTATTTTAGAAGCACCAGTTGAGTACTTTTAGTCATTATTTATTACTGTATGTATTTTATACGTTTTATGCAATTTATGGCTTAGAAACCATATCATGCTTTTACAGTACTCCTTTTATAATACTGTTTGTATTATATGCATTGTACTTTATAACCAGTATTACGATTGTAGCAGTTCATTTCCAATGCTTGAGAAAGAAGACTGTTCAATAAATACTTTTTATTGAAAACGCCCGTCTCTCTATTTCTCTGCATCTCTGGTGAAATGAAGCATGCACAATTGACTGAGTAAAATAGTTATCTATTGTTTCTGCGACTCTAGAGATACGTTTCTTATCCTGGGGAAACAAAGTTGTCATGTTTATGCGGTTGTCAGATACTAATCCCTTCTTGTGAATTCAAGAAAGTTTCTAGTGACCTCTGAGCTAGCTGGCATTCACTATAAAGTTTAATATATTCGGTTGAGACACAGTAGACCTCAGTCCTTCGTCTAAACTACAGTATATATCATTCCAATGCACAGAGCCTATTGGGAATATAGGAACTACACTACATGGCGCCCAACGTTTGGTAAGGCAATAATTTAACGCTAGATACTAGAGTAACTCAGTCGTGCTTTTCACACAGAACCCTTTTTCCAGTAAAATACTCTAATAGACGTCTGGAGTGGGTAAAAGGTTAATATCCGCCACAACTGAGTAGGACAAAAATCCTATGTATTAGTTTTTGGTTTATTCAACTTTGAAGGATACAGTGTTCCAAAATATTTTGCACCTAATCTTTGTTTCCTTGAAACTTTGCTCTGCAAAAACTTTCAGTCGAAAAAATGTCAGAGAGTGAAGACTAAAGGGAGAGAGCTAGAGCAGCAGCTCAAGCAGTCTTAGATGACACAAATCTCCAACAAAATGACGCGGATGCGATAATCATCCCGGCAAATGTAAGGAAAACCATAACTATAAAACTTATAGAAAATGGGGTATCATCAAGAGGTGGTAAAGTAATCTTTGTTATAGAGGCACATGAATATCAGCAGACAGAGGTATTCTATTCATGCATTATCTTTCCTGAAGCAAATGCAGTAAAACACAAGTTCCACTGTTACAAGTTAGAGGAACCTCCAGCGGAATACGTTCCTTTCGAGGACTTTGAAATTCCATTAACTTACCAGGAGCATCAGCTCTGGTTTAAAGGCGCCCTACAACATCAAAATCACATTACCAGACTCGGTCCACTAGGTAGACCAGGAGCTACGTGGCCGGTACTAGCGAGCTATACACCACATCCTGACATTAACGGAATGACAGGTCCATAACTGTTAGCTCAGCTGAAACAGTTAATTAAAATACACAGACAATTGGTTCAATATGTCATGCGGATTCTAACAGTCCAAACAGCTATAAAAATTCCACAGCACACCCTGTATCAGGGGAACACAAATAAAATAACACCACAGACTATACAATCAGTCATTGGTAAAATTACCTGCAAAGAGGGAACAAATCCCGTTCTGGTTAGCTCAAAAAATTACTCAGATAGAGGCAGTATTCCCTGATAGTACACCTCATGAGGAACACAGAATTCTGACAATCTGTTTACCAATGGGGATCGCACCACATGTGGAGGACTGTGACACTTAGGGTGCAGTTTTTGCTTCAATCTACACAAAAACACATGGTGTACAGTCTATGGCGGTAAAACCAGACGTTCTGAGGCAGATTCAAAACAAATATGGCCCAGAACTGGCCTTAAATCTAGGTATAAAATTACTGAAAGATTTCAAACAGGTCTCAGCTATATTATTAGCTAACATTAAAGGTGAAACAGCATCCGTGGCAATCCGCCAAAAGTTGAAAGAAACAGATATAACAGATCATCCTTTTGAGCTTGCTAGAATTATTAAAAAATCTTATGAAGAATTAGGGAGATAGTTTGGGTGGGAAACCAGTTAAACCTGAATTAACAGAAAATCCTGAAAAGGTTTTTATTAAAAATAATCTCACTACTCCTAAATGAAGTGGGAAAAAAACTAAACAGACTATTCCTAGAGAGAAACGTTCTCAGTCCAGAGGAAGATCTCCCCAAAGGGGAGGTAGGTCTCCCCAACGGGAGCCCTCTGAAAAATGGTATAACCTTAGGAATAGGGATAATTTGAAAAAACCCGACAGATATCAAGATAAGGATACACGTCTCTCCCGATCTTTTCAGACTTCCTCGCAGAAATCGGAAAGAAGAGGACGGTCAGAATACAAGGAGGACAAAGACAAAGAACCAGTTCCTCAAAGTAAAAAAGCTCAGTTTCCCAAAAAGAAGGTAGCAAGCGTAAAAATCAGACATGCCGAGGATCTTGAGGGCACAACTCAAGAACGGGGAGTGGGCTCAAACAATGCTAGACAACGCAGCAGAAGTCACCATAGTTCGCAAGATCCTAAAGGATCATCTGGAGACAGTGGACTTGAATGAATGCATTCAGGTTGAAACTTCCGACACCAGGGGTAGTGTACCCCACAAGTTATATGAAGTAATACTCTGGATGGAGGGGGACACAACTAGAAAAATAAGAGCACTCTTTTGAGAAAAGCTCTCTAAGGGCTATGACATACTTCTAGCTGTACAAGACTGGCCGCCTGAATTTGTCAGGGAGGGCCCACATGACGAAGAGATAATTATGCCAGCTTTCTCAAATCACATTCCAATTCATAAAAAATACACCTATGCCAGAAAATGGGCAGTAGCTCATGCTCCAATATTATATAAAAATCATGTGGGATGGGATGAGGATTCTCCTCACCATAAAATGCAGTTAAAAAATCAACCTGCTGCACAAAAGCAGTACCCAGTTAAGCAAAAAGCTAAGAAACAAGTCAGGGAGATTTTAAATCAACTTGAATACCAAGGGGTGATTGAAACATGCACCTCATCAATGAACAATCCTTTGTTTCCTGTCTCCAAACCAGACAATTTATATCGTCTAGTCTTGGATTACAGACACTTAAACTCTTGTTGCAAAACCTTTGAAGTACAAAATGCACATAGTGCAGCACTGATGAATAACATTGTGGGCAAAAAATATAAGACCACATTAGACATTTCAAATGGGTTTTTCTGTCAAAACATTGCACCCGAAAGCAGGCATCTGACCGCTTTCTCAATTATGGGGACGCAGGGACAATTTTGCCGTCCCCCCCAAGGATTCAAGAATAGTCCAGGGTTATTTTCAGCCAGGGTAACAGAGTTACTACAAACGTACGACGATGACATCTATCTTACAGATGACGACTTGGACAGACACTTGGAAAGAGTGAACACCATAATACTTGGGTTCGCCTCTGAAGGGTATAAATAAAATTTTAAGAAATCACGAATTGCCCACCTCAATGTCCTATTTCTAGGATACGAGTTATTAAGTGAAGGCAAAAGCCTGGCAGCAAACTTTCTAGAAAAATGTGTGCTGCTCCAAACTCCAAGAACGCTGAAAAACTTACAGTCCATTCTAGGTTTCCTGAATTTTGGAAGAACTTACGTTCTAAATTACGCAGAAAGGGTTAAACCTCTCTGCGAACTAATCAAACCTGATTTCAAACCAACTAATTGGACTCAAGCACACACAGAAATTCTGCGTTCAGTCCAAACAGACATGTTAGCAAAAACACAGTTACAGACACGCGAAAACGCTTGCAATCTTGTGATCCGAATCATCCCAGGGAGCTGCAGATTCATGTACCTGACCTTTAATGAGGGAGCACTGGTACCAATAGCATACAAATCACACTTGTACACACAAGCTGAAATGAAGTTCACTTCTACTGAGAAAATTCTGACAGCGGTTCAAACTGCAGTAGCACAAGAGAGAGCTCTCCGGCAGGGTAGACGCATAATGATCGTTACACCTGTACATGCCTTAGAGGCAGTGACAAAAGCAAGTATCCCAAATGCTAAAGCTTTACATCCAAGATGGATACAATGGGTTAACTCTCTTGCTGCAACAAACGTTGAATATGTTTTTGACCCCAGCTTGAAGACACAAGAATGTCTCCAATACGAACATGAATGTCCTCTGCCGACCGAAATTCTGCCTCCTGAACATTACGGATGTATAATATATACAGACGGATCAGCACAACCCGCAACTGGGGGTAAACAAGCCTATAGTGCTGCGTGCTTGATTGTTACAGGTCGCTGGCGCGAAGGCAAATTAAGACCTATGGTCACTCAAACTCAATCACTCGGAGACTGTACAGCTCAGCAAGCTAAACTACAGGCTTTCAAGATGGCGCTTGAAAATACCGATCGCGAGTTCCCCACACTCATAGTGTGCGATTCGTATTTCTGCGTTGAATCTTACAACGAAAATTTGCAGAACTGGGTTAAAAACGGGTTCAAAAATTCAAAAGGTGGCACAATTAAGCATAAAATGCTTTGGGAACAAGTAATACTTTTACAGAAAAAACTACAAAAGACTCACATGATCCATACACTGAGTCATCAGCGTGATGGCGTTCGCATTGCAGGGAATTAATTGGCTGATGAAGCCGCGAAGGCAGCAGTGCAAACGGCTTCCGTAGCTACAATCGCTCGCTCAAAAAGAGTAATAGATGGTGAAACGCTAATAGCAGTAAAAGCCTCAATGGATGGCAATCATTCAGCGTTACCTCTAAACTATCCACTCACGTATACATACATAATTGATGCAAACTCCGTTCCTTTTGCTCGAATCCCTGGAGTGGGGGACAGAGTAATTCCAAATATGAAGCGGAGAGCTTACTTGGTTCAAGAAGCACACATGGGAGAGGGTCTGACACATCAAGGTATCTTGAAATCTCTTAAAGAATTAGAAGAGATGTACTGGTGGCCAGGAATGAGCATCCAAGTTTACGAGTTTGGAATAAATTGTTATACCTGTTGCAGGTATCATAGCTTTGACAACCAGCAGATACCTGACTACAGTGTAGCCAGCCCAGTTCAGATACCACTGTTAGATAGCATTCGGCTATCTACACGCAGATGTCATCATGGACAGATGCGGTCCCACAACTACTAGGAAAAGATTTATTTGGTTATGGCCCCAGCGCTCGGCTGATGCCAGAACTGTTACAAAGGATTTGCGAGTCTTTATCGGCACATACGCAATCGGCACGCTACATTCTGACCAGGGTCCTGCGTTTAGCTCTCGAGCTTACAAGGAGGCTATGGTTTGCTTGGGCGTTGCATTGCAATATTCTAGTCCCATCCATCCTGAGGGTACGCGGTAGTGGGAAGAAAAAAACGTGACATAAAGCAATCCATAACAGATAAGGTATTAGCTTCGGGTGATGGGTGGGTCAAACATTCAATAAGTGTCCAACGTAGTCTTAACAATCTGCCAAGAAATTCTCTGGGGGGAATCACTCCTTATGAATTACTGTTTGGTACTAGATTAATAATCGAAGACCTCGATTGTCAAACTTCAGTGGTGGAACAAAAACCCTTTGATGTCAAAGATCTTTTGGCTGTTTTACAGGACTTAAATGAAACAAGAAGAAGTCTGAGTAACACAACACAAAAGCCAACAGCCACTGAAGAAAAACCACCTGTCCCAGGAAGACCTGTATGGATTCCAAAGATTGGGGATCTAGTCAGGGAAAAGATAGCGGTGAAGAAAGAATTTGGACCTTCTTACAGAAAAGCAGTACCTGTCTTAGCAATCGAAGGAACAAGATCAGTAGTACTACCGCTCCTTGCTGGTAAAAAGGAGAACCGAGTCTTGTCCATCGACCTGGTCAAACCACAACATGTGGCCGATAATAAGTAGTAGGCCCAGTGGACTCCCAAGAAGTAGCAGAAGACCAAATCTTGCTACTATCCAAGAGGTTCAGACTGAAAGACTTATCAAGTTTGATAAACCTGCAGTACAAAAAGAAGGAATATGCAACAAAGCTATGGAACTCGTACCTCTTGAGACCCAAAAAACAGTTCGTCGAGAAACACCCGTCTACAATGATGTAGCCTCTGACTATACCAATATGACAAAGGCAGCTCAAAAACATTTTGTGAAAAGTTTTCGTACTTCTCAGTGTTTAATGTTACAAATCCAGAAGCGTTTTTTTTCAAAAATGTAAATAAGACAGAAATGAAAACAATGTTGACCAACACTATACAAATTTATTCTGCAAACTTTTATGCTCAGCTGTCTACATTAGGTTTCGACTTTTGGAAAGACAACATTAAGACAAAAACTGTCTGGGGCACGAAAGAATGGCAGGTACAAGGTTTAGAGGCCTTGTTCAGAGCCTGCATTATACCAGAACAAATAATGTTTGTAAACTATACTGTTCAACAGACTTCTTGTCTTGGCCTGGCTAAGATAAAAGATTTAAATAAACCGTCTTTACCTAGACCCACTTCTGAGAGCAATGACACTACAGAAAAAGAAGTAGACGTACCATATATTTTAAGACAAAACAGAACTAATCCTGATTGGAAAAAATGGTTAATCTGGCCCACAGACACCAATAACTGTCATGATAGATTCTTGAACAAAACACAGGTGTTAAAACTGAACAGGCCAGATCCAAGATACTCCCAGAGACAACATCCAGGGATAGTAACAACCTATAGTGTAGGAAAACTATGCCTTGAGTGGCTAAAAACATCCACACTTCCGGAAATCAAACAGCACTTATCTTTACTTAAAAAAGGCAATGATTTGCGAGATTTCTTATTGGGGCCTCGCAAACCACGGCAAAAACGTTTCATATACGCCGGTATATACGCTGCGTACAACGAAGCTTGGAAAATAACGAAAAAGGAAACTGCAGGAAGAATACGAGAAATTGATTGTATTCATTTAGAGAAAGCTCTCTCTGTAGTGAACAATGGGTTAACAACTCTGTCCTCCAGAATATAATCTTTGGACAGCACTGTATCCTCTGCAATTGACATAATGGAACAGGACTTGCTAATGTTACAACATGGCCAGTCTCAATTACATTATATAATGCAGTTAGGCTGGACGTTGCAAAATCTTCGTTCAGTCTACGTGCCATGGCATGTAATCAACACAACGTCATTGTTTGCTGTATTTAACCTTACAGATAAACATATCTCTTTGGCACAAAGAGGAGCAGACTATACGGTGCTGAGCATTGAAAAACTGGAAAGATTACCATTGACAGTTTCTGAGAAGCCTGTCATTGAATGGGTAATTCATGGCACCATCATGATACCAGTGACGATTATCCAATTTCAGTATTGTCTACAGCATATGCCAGCGGGCCTGTATGAAAGGTTGGGTAAAGAATACATTAAGTCAACATGGACTTTACCTTACACACACAAATGTTGGAACAAGGGAAAAGAGGTATTCCTTAGTGGAAAAAATTGTAAAAACTCACTAAGTGGGACACTTTTGTGCAAAGGTATTATTTTACAGGGAGCCTGGACGGTTCTGCAAATAGCCTCTCTTGCCACCTGCACAATACTCCCTCCACCGTGATCAGGCAACTATCCAATGGCAGTTACGTTATGTTGAATGATCACAGCTGCTGTGGCATGATGCCAGGAAAACTTTATCTCGTTAGTGTGTCGTCCATGGTCACTTGTTGTATGCAAGTATTGTATCCAACTCACAAGACAGACAGTGGGACGGCATTACGGCCTTCACTGAATATCTCTTCTATATGAATTGATACTTTAAGCAGAATAAAAGCCATTCTTTTGCAAAAATCTGTGCCACTGACCCCTTCTCGAGAAACGTATAATCTGCAAGTTGCGAGGACATCTGCAGAGATACATGCATAATTATCAACAAACTGCCCAGTACATTTCGCAGAAATGTTAAGTCAAATCTTAAACATGTCTGATACCAGTGGCATCGCACATGTATTTAAGACAATTTTTTCGGGACTGTTAACTCCATTCGAAGCAGTCCTCTGCATTTTTCCAAACTTCATGCACTCTGTGTTCGGCGGCCTGCCTCTCATCTTGGGACTCGTAGCAGGAATTCTATTTTTATTCCTTCTGCTCCAATATGGCAAGTCCGGCAACCAACGATACCCAGACCAACATGGAAGGGGCCCTCCTTGCCATGAGGTATCGTGAGAGGATTTCACAGATTCTTGGCTTGGCTTGTTTAAGAGATCTGAACACAACCTGGTTTCTATCGTTCAGACCAATCTGGCAAGATTGCATCTTACCTGTTCTACGATGCCTGCTTTGCGGAGAGGAATGCGTGTCGGACATCTGTCTTACACTTCCATCAGTCCTGCCATCGGATGTCGACGCCTTGCTAGGACCTGTAACGGCTCATGCATCGTGTTGTCCCCAACACCTACCAATCCTGATGACGGCATTCATTGAGGTCTCACCAGTAAGTCTAACTGAGGGTGAGATACGAGAATCAACAGGCACACAGGTACTATCTGATTTGAACACTGCTAATGCGACACCTGGCGCTGACGGCAATGCTTCTCATCAGTGCACATTTCATCTGCTTGATCAAGTGGTTCCTCTTTCACCTACTGGGGTAGGTGTTTTCTTTGCCAGCCTTGATGAACTGATGTTTTCTCCTGACACCGAGAATAACTTTTGATTCATGCACACAGCATTCCCTGAACTCTGAAATTCGGCCTTCAATTTTTCAAAACAATGAATTTTAACTTTGAGACTCTATTTTTTCACAACCATTTGAATTTTCTTTCTCCAAAAACAATGAACTTTTTTGGCACAGACTAATCTGCTTAAAGTAGAACTATTCTTAGAGAACATTAAATTATTTTCCTTTTTGAACACTGTCTAGAAAAAATATTTGGCTTTGTCCTCATATAACCATTGACATGATATGTTATGTTATGAAATGTTGTCGACCTTTCTTTCTGTATTTAAGAGCCATTTTCATAAATGTAAATTCATGATTCATTCAGTTTTTTATAATTGGATACCATACTTTATGCTTAGAATGTCAGCACTTCCTTACAATGCGTACTGTAGAAATGCTCAATACTTTTTCTCTTGTACAACCATTTCGAAGTGCATTTTTTGTATTTTGGGGTGGGATTGTAAACACTAGCTTTAGATATGTTCAGTGCTTATTAGGTTAGCTTAATTGAACTTAAGATCGTGGAGTGGGTGTTGTAAACGAATCTAGCCCCTAGTGTAATTTTCCCGATTCATGCCCTTATATAGGTATACTATATCATATCCTTAAATAGGCATAGAAATCACTACCCTATTTGGTCTAAGCCATACAGCCCAAATACGGCATGGGTACTTCCACTAGGTTCGAGAATTAACAACGATTTCTTGGAAAAACCCGCCTTCAGCAGCTAGGAACTTCCCCCCGCTTGAATATTAAGTTCTCCAAGAACTCCTGGCGTTTTCCAAGAATTTAGCCTTTGAGTGACGATATTAAGTCCAAACATGCGTCAAACTCGGCACCTTCAAAGTATAAATATGCCCAGTTTTGCCCAGTCAACAACACATGGTGGTTTGGAGCAGATCGACTATCTACTTGCCTGACGCCCTGCAGCAGCAAGTGCCAAAGGAAGCCGACCCTCCAGCTGACGCACCGAGAGAAACGCTGTCTTTTCTCTTGCCGAGAAATCCAGCTCCAGTGTTTCTGGCTTACCCTTGCGGGTATCTGGGAAATCGAGTCCTGAGAGAGAGATACAAGACCTCCTTCATTCTAAAACCAAGGTATGGAGCTGATTAGACCTCTTAGAGAATTCTTGGAATAGATTCCTGGCAGAAAACTACTAAACTTAGACTACTCCTCACTTACTTCTTACCTCGTACTAGACTTAGGTTAGGTACACCGGGGTAGGCGTATTTTAGAAGCACCAGTTGAGTACTTTTAGTAATTATTTATTACTGTATGTCTTTTTATACATTTTATGCACTTTTTGGCTTAGAAACCATATCATGCTTTTACAGTACTACTTTTATAATACTGTTTGTATTATATGCAGTGTACTTTATAACCAGTATTACAATTGTAGCAGTTCATTTCCAATGCTTGAGAAAGAAGACTGTTCAATAAATACTTTTTATTGAAAACGCCCGTCTCTCTATTTCTCTGCATCTCTGGTGAAATGAAGCATGCACGATTGACTGAGTAAAATAGTTATCTATTGTTTCCTCGACTCTAGAGATACGTTTCTTATCCTGGGGAAACAAAGTTGTCATGTTTATGCGGTTGTCAGACACTAATCCCTTCTTGTGAATTCGAGAAAGTTTCTAGTGACCTCTGAGCTAGCTGGCATTCACTATTAAGTTTAATATATTCGGTAGAGACCTAGTAGACCTCAGTCCTATGTCTAAACTACAGTATATATTATTCCAATGCGCAGAGCCGATTGGGAATATAGAAACTACACTACAAGAGTGGGTGTGGAGTCTCCACTAGCAGAAATGACGCGCTCACCATTAGAGCAGGGTAGAGCAGGTGTGGGGTCTCCACTAGCGGAAGTGACGTGCTGAACATGAGGGCAGAGTAGAGTGGGCGTGGGGCCTCCACTAGCAGAAGTGACACACTAAACATGAGAGCAGGGTAGAGCGGGTGTGGGGTCTCCACTAGCAGAAGTGATGCACTGAACATGAGAGCAGGGTAGAGCAGGCTTGGGGTCTCCACTAGCAGAAGTGACGCACTGAACATGAGAGCAGAGTAGAGCGGGCGTGGGGTCTCCACTAGCTGAAGTGACACAATAAACATGAGAGCAGGGTAGAGCAGGTGTGAAGTCTCCACTAGCAGAAGTGATGCACTGAACATGAGAGCAGGGTAGAGCGGGTGTGGGTTCTCCACTAACAGAAGCTACGTGCTCACCATGAGCGCAGGGTAGAGCTGGCGGGGGGTCTCCACTAACAGAAGCTACGTGCTCACCATGAGCGCAGGGTAGAGCTGGCGGGGGGTCTCCACTAGCAGAAGTGACGCACTGATCATGAGAGCAGGGTAGAGCGGGCGTGGGTTCTCCACTAACAGAAGCTACGTGCTCACCATGAGCGCAGGGTAGAGCTGGCGGGGGGTCTCCACTAACAGAAGCTACGTGCTCACCATGAGCGCAGGGTAGAGCTGGCGGGGGGTCTCCACTAGCAGAAGTGACGCGCTCACCATGAGTGCACGGTAGAGCAGGCATGGGGTCTCCACTAGCAGAAGTGATGCACTGAACATGAGAGCAGGATGGAGCGAGCGTGGCGTCTCCAAGGGCAGAAGTGACGCGCTGACCATGAAAGCAGGGAAGAGCAGGTACTGGGTCTCCACTGGTAGAAGTGACGCGCTGACCATGAGAGCAGAGTAGAGTGGGTGTGGGGGTCTCCACTAGCAGAAGTGACACACTGACCATGAAAGCAGGGAAGAGCAGGTATGGGGTCTCCACTAGCAGAAGTGACACACTGAACATGAGAGCAGGGTAGAGCGGGTGTGGGGTCTCCACTAGCAGAAGTGACGCTCTCACCATTAGAGCAGGGTAGAACGGGCATGGGGTCTCCACTAGCAGAAGTGACGCACTGAACATGAGAGCAGGGTAGAGCGCGAGGGGTGCCTCTACTAGCAGAAGTCATGTGCTCACCATGAGAGCAGGGTAGTGCGCGAGTGAGGTCTCCACTAGCAGAAGTGACGCGCTCACCATTAGAGCAGGGTAGAGCAGGTGTGGGGTCTCCACTAGCGGAAGTGACGTGCTGAACATGAGGGCAGAGTAGAATTAGAGTAGGGATTGCTACGTGCAGACACGTTCTTAAGGAAAACAGATTTTCACAAACTGCATTAACCTCTTTTGTCTGTCAGTGTCCCTCCTGGGAGTGGACCCAGACAGTGAACTGGATAAACCCCATCACTCACGCTGTCTGACAAGCCAAACATCCAATGGCTGTGCTGTGGGCTGATTGACACTGCTTGAAAGCCAGTAGCTGAAGGGGGCTGACCTGGTCTCTCTCTCTCTCTTTTGTATGCTATCCTGGGACTTATCTCAAGTATGGATGACACTAACAGAGCAAGATGACCCCAAGCCTCTTTATGTACATAGATTACTAATAATAGTGTGCATTAATGTTACAGGTAGCTCTCCCCTTGGTGGTAAATATGCACTGGAACATAGAATCCTTCTCAATTCCACTCCCTCCTGGACTGTTTGTCTCTATAGGGGAAACAATTCCATCCATCCTTATCTCATTTGAATCTATTACAGATTTTATTTTGGTAGAGCCACACAGGAACCTTTTCCATCTCTGCATCCAGGGTCTGGAACAACATCCCCGTCTGGACCACCCAAACGCTGCTCCAGTTCAGAAAGGGTTTGACGCCTCACCTGTTTAAAACACTACATAATGCATTAACCGTCCACAGCTTCCTCTTAAATTACTTATCAACTGTAAGCTTGCCTTTGACCTGTACAGCACTCTGATGCCTTTTGACTGGGTTTGTGCTATACAAATACTATATACATAGCCGAGCTGTGTTGGAGCTCAGCAAAATAAAGTATATAATTTTCTTAATGAGGTAAAAGCTTGGCCTTTCAATACCCTTAAAAATATGACACTTAAAGTAGGATAAGCAATATTATTTTCTGTTCTATCTGCAAATTGGCCATCAACAGGTTCCAAGCTTGACAACCAGATGTACAACATTTCCTCCTTACAAATCTGAGGTGGTCACACTAACGTAACAAGCACAAACATTTTTAGGCTTGAAACAAAAAAATTCACATTTATCAAAGTCAATTGTTCTAATATGCACCTCTGCTCTTTGTAACTCCTGACCTGAGGTTTGTCGCATGGGTGGGGCAAAAGAGGCAACTTTCCCCAGGCGCTGCTCATTGAAGAGGTCCCTTCCCGCGCTAGGATTGAGGTTGTCTGTTCTCTCATCACAGTTAGACATGGGTGGTGAATTCCACTGTTTGAGGAGTTTGCTGAGGTTTTCACCCTCCATGCTCCGCGGAGCTCCCCAAGTTCTGAAAGCCTCGCTGTAAGTTGGCGAGCGAGGAAAGTTCAATGGTAGACTGGTTCCCAGTGAGATTTCTCAACGCGGACGGTCTCATATGGTCACTACCGCTCAGTTGAGAAGCCTTCCGTTCACGTTGAGGAAGCTGTCACTCAAGTAGAACTTCTACTCGAGCAGCAGAAATAAGCATCGCTCTCTTGCGCTGTGGGTGATGCAGTTTCCGCTGACTATACAGCGTGGGACTAACACTCGGCACTAAAAACCAGTGCAAAAGGCGCAAGGTAACGTGCTCTGCCACTCGCGGAACTACGTGTAGCTTGCCAGAGGTTTTGTGTCAGTTCAGGGAGTTTCGTGTTGCTTAACTCCGTGAACTCTGCCCAGGCCTAGTCACAGTGCGAGTCACTGTGATGATATGAAACCGTCTGTGACACGCGACACGCCCTGCTTGCAGCTGACTGGGTGTGGGAGTCAGGCATTGAGATTGCTCGTCGCTTGCCCACTACCCAAGGATTTCCTGCCTCTCTACCATAACTAATATGGCAGTGGTAGTGAGGCGGTGATGGCTGAGTCCCAGAATTCTTCACAGCCCCCCTCCCACGTGCATCCTGTCTGAAAGAGCAGACATTTGTGGCTGAGGAGAGCAGATCTTAGGGCCTGATTCACAGAAGTTTTCTGAGATAAAATCCTAACTTTACGACTTTTGGTATTCACAAAAGGCATTTAGTAGTAGTAAAGTTAGAAATCCAAACGTAACTACTACTAAATGCCTTTTGTGAATACTGAAAGTTGTAAAGTTAAGATTTTGTCTCAGATTGCTTTTGTGAATCGGGCCTTAGTTCCGCCTGGACTTTCTGCATTGCCACCAGTGTCCTTGAGTTGCCACTTTATAGCTAAGTTACAAACTTTTACAGTAAAAAGTGTATTTTGGGGAGGAGCTTCACGCGCGTCCAAGATGGCCACGTGAGCTCGGGGCTCCCGAGACCCCCGCCGCCACGGGAATATCCTGATTACAGTCCTGTCCCGGTGAATCGGAATTGCGTGGCAGAAAGGAGGCGGCATCGACTGAGGGGTTCCGCGACCGGGTCCAATATTGGACTGCAAAGTTATGGGGTCGAAATGTTTGGGACCTACGACCGGGGTCTTGGGTGTGATCCAACCCCGGCCAGAGTTGAACAACAGCGGGTTTGGGCACTGGAAGTGGCCGTTCCGACCCCCATTTTGGTTGCCGGTCGCGGTCGCTTTAGTCGGGGTGACCCCCCCACTGCCCCCCCGCACCCGCACACCAGTCAACTGTGGACAAGTGCAATGGCATCGAATGTGGAGGTACCAGAATAGACTATGACTGAACGAGTGGAGATCGGTGAGGTGAAGTCCCCTGGGAGCTGGCCGAGGTGCTGAGGGAGGATTGTAGCCTCGGAGAACTGGCGGCCCTGCTCCAGGAGTTGCGATGGCGACTAGACCTGAGGCTGAGAAGTCCCAGGTTAAATCTACCAGGGGAGCCCGTCAAGTGCAGTCCAATAAATTGGATCGGTATACGATGCCTAAGGGCTCGCCTGTGGGGTCTGGTCGGACGCAAGATGGTGGGACGGATGTTTCTGGTCCCACTCCTGAACTCACACTACACGAGGTGATGGCAGCCATCGATGGTGTTAAAACATCTCTGGGCCATAAGTTGGATACGGTGACCATTGAGGTCAATCTGATCCGGACCGACCTCACTAAAACGAGTGAGAAGGTGAAGTCCCTGGATATTAAGACGGCAAGCCTGACTGATGATGTGGCGGAACTACAGCAGGAGGTGCGGAGCTTGAAGGCAGCTGGAGAGGCTGCAAGTCGCCCGTTGGATGAGTTCTAAGTGAGGGCCCAGAGGAACAATGTACGTCTTACGGGGGTCCCGTAGAAAGCAGAGGGGCGGGCCCCCGACCTGTTCGTCAAAGACATTATTTTGAATCACCTGCAACCTAAAGGCCTGAGTACCTTTTTTACCGTCGAGAGAGCGCACAGAGTACCTGGCGGGCAGCCACGCCCGGGCGCCCCTCCTCGACCGGTGATTTTAAGGGTCCTCAATTTCAGGGACAGGGATGCGATTTTGCAGGCCTCCAGGTCGAGGGGGCCTTTGAAGTTTGAAAATTCGACCCTTAACCTCTATCCGGACTTTACTCAGAAAGTACAGAGACAGCGGCAAAGCTTTCTTGGAGTTAAGCAGCGGCTTCGGGACAAAGGATACAAGTATGCTATGATGTTCCCTGCTAAGCTCCGAGTTGAGGCTCATGGAAAGGTCTGGTTTTTTGACAATACTGAGGTGGCGTCAGACTGGGTTGATGGTCTTCCGAAACAGACAGAGTCGCAAGGGCGCAGTGGCGAGGATGAAGAAGGAGCACAGGATCAGTGATTTTGTTTGCGGCCATAGACTGTGGTGTGGGGGTGGTGAGGGGCAGGAATTTTGATTGTGTGCACGCTCTCCTGGTGTGGGATTTAAGACCGTATTTGACCCGCAGGACAGGGGTTGGGGGTCGGGGGTGCTGTACTCCTCCTCACATCTATATTTAGATAGTAGTTTAGTTTGATTATGGGGCGACAGGCACAGGGGTCGGGGATGAAAATTTTGAGTTGGAACGTTAATGGCCTGGGGGACAAGATCAAGAGAGGGATGGTGAGTCAGCTTATTAGGCAGCATTCTCCGGATGTGGTGCTTCTACAAGAAACCCACTTAATTGGCAATAAATGTTTGGAACTTCACAAGGGTGGGTACAAGTTAGTGGTGCATGCTGGCTTCACTACTGGTTCCAAGGGTGTTGGGATTTTTGTTAAGAACTCCTTCCCGTTATCTGTGCAGGGCACTTGGATTGATCAGAGGGGAGATATGTGGGGGTATCCGGGCAGGTTGGGGGTCGGACTGTTGTCCTATTGTCGGTGTACGTGCCACCTGGCCTGCAGAACGAGACCTATCGTGATCTGGGCAACGTCTTCCTCTCTCTACCTGTTGGCGACTTAGTGATTGGCGGCGATTTCAATTCAGTTTTGGATGGCGAAATGGATCGTAGTCCATCCCGTGTGCTTCGACATTCACAAAAATGGTTGCCGGACTTTCTGGCAGCACTGGGTCTGATTGATAGTTGGCGTGTACGTAATCCGATGGCCATTATACCCATGTCTCAGCAGCTCATGGTAGCTTGTCTAGGCTGGATTATGTGTTGCTTCCGGCGGTGATTGTGCCTAAGATTCGGGAGCCACCTTACCTCAGGAGAGGAATATCGGATCATTCCCCGTTGTGGGTGTACCTTGACCTAGAGTTGCCGGCGGTTGGCAGGGTTGCTCCCCTTAGTGTGTGGCACTTAAAGGATCCCGCCATTAAGAAAGAAGTTCTTCGGATGTCGGATTGTTATTTTCGGGAGAATACAGGATCGGTAGGTTCCGCTCAAACCCTTTGGAAAGCATATAAGACCGTGGCGAGGGGGGAAGTGTTGTCCCTGGTGGCCGGGAAGAAGAAGAAGGCACTAGCGGAAATGGTTCGGAAGGAGGCAGATATTGCGCGCTTGGAAGAGAGGGTGACTGCGACACATGCGCCGGCTGATCTTTATCAGTTGTGTCTCCGTGAGGAGGAGTTTAGAGTGCTGGTTAGGGATAGGGCGGTAGCGAGTCATGCAGCTGTCCAGAACCGTATTTATGACCATAGGGATAAGGCCGGAAAGTTGATTGCTTGGCTTGAACGTGGGGAGCGGACCTCCGTGTTGGTGCCGGAGTTGGAGGGGTCGGTGTCACGGATGCTTACGGATTGATAGGCTGTAGCAGATGAGTTTGCTGATTATTACCAGAAGGTTTATACGTGGGGAGTGCCTTTACAGTTTCCGAAAATAGCGAGATGATTAGGGACATTGCTATGCCTTGTTTGTCAGAGGATGACCGAGGTTTCCTTGATTCCGCGCTGACAGACGACGAAGTTGCCCAAGCGATTAGGCAGATAAAATCTGGTAAGGCGACTGGTCTGAACGGGATCCCTATCGAATTGTACAAGTTGAGTGCAAATAAACTGGCTCCCTATGTGCACGCCATGTTTATGGAAAGTAAGGAGTGCAGTGAGCTCCCTTATGATTAGCGCATCGCTAAAGTAGTGGTTCTCTATAAAGCGGGCAAACCTAAGATGCAGTACTCCTCCTATAGGCCCATATCACTCCTTAATGCAGAGCCTAAGTTATCGGCTAAGCTCCTGGTGACCAGGTTGGTCAAGGTGATCACGTCTTTAATTCATTTGGATCAGTCTGGCTTTATGCCACGTCGTAATACGGCGCTGAATCTGCGTTAGTTGCAGGGGGTCCTTGCGGGGGGCTCTACCTTACTAGGCCTAAGGAGTCCTTGGGGGCTTTCTTGGATGTGTTGGCTATCTTCAGCTGATATTCCGGCTTGGTCATTCAATGGGCCAAGTCTGTGATTTTTGTAGTGGTCTGGGACCCTCCGATGGTCCCGCGGTCATGCCCTGTGCGGATTGAGACGACTGGGTTTCGGTATCTGAGTATCTACATTACGCTCGATCCGAAGTTGCGCTATGAGAATAACCTGGCTGCTCCGTTGAGTAGGTGTAGGCAGACATGGAACGCTGGAGGTCCCTTCCTCTTTCTTTGCTCGGGAGGGCCGTTTTGTTTAAAACGATGGCGCTTCCTCGATTTTTGTATGCATTACAGAACTCGATGGACCCTGTGCCGGTAGCTTATTTCAGGGAGATAGAGGCCCTCCAGAGGCGGCTCCTCTGGGGTGGTAGTGCTCGTAGAGCTTTCAGCAAGTTGGCCCTCCCTTGGTTCGATGGTGGGATTGAGCTTCCGGATATTCGTAAGTACTACTGGGCTTCTCAGTTGGCCGCAGTGAACCATATAGACTATGGGATTCCAGGAGACCCGGGCTACGCCATGGACCGGGGTCAAGCCCCCGGAGGGATGATTGATAGAGCTTTATATTCTAGACCTGGTAAGTTCCCCCTGACTGGTCCAACTACCCATGTGATACGGACGTGGCATGCGGCTAATAAATATCTATGGTGGGAGGGTAGACTTACATTGGCCACCCCTCTGTTCAATTCTGAGAAGTTAGGTAGTTTGTGGAAGACCAAGGGCTTCGATAAGTGGGACCTCATTGGCATTTCTAGGATTGGGGATATCTGGGGGAAAGGCGCTGTTCATACGTTTGAGTCCCTAGTGGAACAATATAACTTGCATCAGATTGAATATTTCAGCTATTTGCAGGTGAGGCATGCTTTGATTACACATGTCCCGAGGGGTGTGGTTATCCCGGAGGCTTCCCCTCTGGAGGACCGGGTACTAGACGGGCATATCCCGGAGAAGACAATATCGTTGATTTATCATAAACTGGTAAATCACTCCGAGGACCCACTGCTGAAGGTTAAGCTCAGTGGTGTGCAGATGGACTAGAGTTAGATGATGAGGACTGGACTGAGGCAGTGGCCTCTCCCAAGGTAGTGGCTATCCAGATGCGGCTCCGATTGGTGCAGCTGAAGATCCTGCATAGCTCTTAAATTACTGGGACGAATGGGGCTGGCTGAGAGTGGTGCCTGCAGGCGGGAGTGTGGAGAAGAGGGCACCCTGATGCATACACTGTGGCATTGTGATATGGTACAGACATACTGGGCCGGAACACATGCTGAGTTGGGGGAGGTGTTGGGAGTGGAGGCGGACTACTGCTTCCCATGTCCAACGAAAGGGGCAAGATGGCTGCCGACAGTCCGTAGGGGGTAGCAGCCCTCAAGCCACTCTCCTATGCTGACTACTTGATGTAATGGTTGCTGGCCTTCTTCACGATTGATCTTCGTTTTTTTTTTGCTACGTTGGATACAGAGATGTTCGAGGGCCTTCACAGGCTAGTGATTACCTTTGTTTGGTGGCCTGCGGAGGTGCAGTTTAAGAGAAAGCAGAGAAAGCAGAGTGGTGTTTGGGAGACGGCATCATCTACGGTTAAGGAGAGGATCGCTTATCTCTTGGAGAGCTGGGAGGCTGTGAAGCGGGTCATGGCCCCGAAAGTGCTGAGGGCTGTGAAGGGCATTCAGGAGCGAGAGGAAGAGGAGTTTGGATCGTTAAGCGAGCCCGACATTCCTGTAGCAAACCTTAGGGCTAAGGCACGGCAGAGAGCTCAGGCTCGGAAGGAGGCAGCAAAAAAGCGTGAGGAAGAGCACTTAATAGCAAGCCAGAAGCGGAGAGAAGGGCAGCACAAGGAATTACCTGCGGGGGGTGCCGTGGATCTTGCTGCTGAGTCCCTGAGAGAGGCGATCTTGCGGCAGCCTCTAATCTTCGAGTCCTTCCAGCCGCACGGAATACAAGTGTCGCCGGCGGTGATAGACTTGCCGAAGAAAGCGATGGAGGCGGAGATTGCACCCGTGGTCACAGAGGGTGTTGAACCAGAGCCAGAGTTTGCAGGGTCCGCGGCGGCGACTACAGGGTCCGTGAGGAGCGCTGACGCAGCTGAGGCATCAGAAGTGGATGTGGGAACGGTGTCTGCAGCGAGCGCAGCACGCCCTGCTCCAGTCGAAGTTACAGAGTGTATGACCGGAGCCTCTTTAGTAGGCGGGGGCAGCGGTGGGGGCGGAGTCAATGGAGTCAATGGTGTGGGAGATGAGACCTATGATGGAGACGGAGGGGACGGAGGAGGGGCTGAACTTGTGAAAGAAGCTGTGGAAGAAGGCATTAACGTTGGGTTGGATGCAGTACAACGCAATGGTGTACAAATTTTGCAACTTGCTGTAGAAACCAGTGTGCTGGCGAATGGAGAGTTTCAAGAAGGAGCAGATTCTGTGGCTAATGAAAATGAAAAGGATTTACATGTGAAAGTGAGCGATCTCGCTATAACAGCTATAACAGCGTCTGATTTTGTGAATGAGCAGCAAGGCGATCTACAAGGGGAAAGGCTGGCTGTAACTATAGGACATGCTGTGCAGTTAAACATGCAGGTGGATCCCACAGAGGGGGGGGGGAAACACCTTCTATGCAAGCAGGAGTCCCAGCAGGAGTCCCATATACAAGTGCAAGTGTATATGTAAGCGAGCAGGAAGCAGAACACAACGGTCAGCAAAGTGCAGCCGCTGATGTTATCAGAAACACAGAAAATGCGCTAACTACAATAACTACAGTAAAAGTAGTAGCTAACCCAAGCAGTGGAGCTATTCCTAAGGAAAAAGTTAAAATGAAGTCTAAACCGAGTAGTTCTGTCTCATTACCAGATCCAAGGAGGACAAAACAGGAAAGAAATATAAATATCACCAGACAATCATCTCCCACAGGGCCGCTTAGCAATGATGATGATGATGGTGATGGTGAGGACATGGAGGAAGAGGAGGATGATGAAACAGATCTAAGTACCACCTCATCTGCAGAGACAGAGCATTCTTCATTGAGTGATTCCGAAGAATCAGACATCTATTCCCCACGATTAGAGACGGAGCAGATCACTGCTTTAAAAAAAAGAAACCCGAAAAACCAAAACTTATAAATCTAGGGAAAGATCCCACATGCGAAATAATAGAGTAGGAAGTATGCTACAAAGAAGAGTATCTAAAAAGCTGGATTGGGATAAGACAGGTACAGCTACATCGCAGAGTCTACAAGATGGGATTAGAGGTGGTAGTCTGCAGGAGGTGAATGAACAGGAGCAGATTAAGGACCAACACCAAAACTTTGTAGAGTCGCATAAAGATAAATTTGACCTTCTACTCTCCACAATGCATTAGATACAAGGGGAAGCCCGGTTGGAGAGTCAAAGAGCCAAGCGTGCTAACAAGAAAATACAGAGATCTCTCCACAAAGTACATGAAATGTATGCTGAAGTTACCGGTAGATTGACGGAGGTTGAACAGAGGACTGGTAAAATGGAAGATGAGATGGTAAAGCTGCAGGAATCTAGACAGGGGCAGGAGAAAACAGAGTCTGACATACTCTGGAAACTGGAAGACTTTGAAAATCGTCAGAGGAGAAACAACATAAGACTGCTCGGAGTGGAGGAAGGAAAAGAAGGAGGAGATATAAGAGCCTTTGTTGTGGATTTGCTGAAAGGTGCCTTCCCAGAGATGGATAAATGGGGCTGGGATAAGGAGGTGCAACAAGCACATCGTTTTCCCCTCACGCTGAAAAAGGGCAATGTGGGCTCAAGAGCAAGAGCTATTCTCGTGTATGTGGGAAATTATTTATTAAGAGAGGAAGTAATTATGAAGGCTAAACCTATGAAGAAACGTACATATAAGGATATAACTTTTTTTGCTCGCCCAGATTTTTGCCACACGACAGTGGAAAGAAGATGGCGTATGAGGCAACTTATAATACCATTTCAAAATGTAGGGTGTGAAGTGTATCTGCTGTTTCCTTCTCGCCTTTAAGTAGGACTTAACGGTCAGTTCAGAGTATTTTTTTCTGAAATAGTTGCGCAGAAGTATCTGACTTTTCTTCGAGAAGAGAGAACACATAGAGAACGGAATATACAATCTGATCGGATTGAAGGCATAAGACAAGTAGCTTCCATAACAAAGAAATAAAGAAGATGGGATTGAGTTCTTTAATACCTTGAATAAAGGTTCAAAGAGATGGACCATGGGGGAGTGGCTGGGGGAAACTCCCCTGGGGGGGGGCTCGGCTGTCACACATAGGTCAGGATTGACCTATTTGCAGTAAGGGAGGGGGGAGGGGGAAGAGGGAGCTGAGGGGGAGTTAGGGGGGGGCACAGGGCACGGTAGGACACATAAGAGAGAGATGTAGCTTAGAAAGGGCACTTGCAAAAATGGGGGAACAGTTAGGGCGGCAAAAATTCAAAGGAGGTAATATAAGAAATAATGACACTGGAGAATTGCTAAGATGTTGGACAAAAATATGGTTAGAGTGCATACGAGATTGTAGGTGGGAAAAGTCATATTATAAGTTAAATTATGGGTGTTAGATGTGTAACATGGAATGTATGTGGTTTAAATGATGCTCAAAAAAGAGCAAAATTTTGGTAGCCTTGAAACAAATGAATGTGGATTTTGTATTTATCCAAGAAACACATATTATGGTAACACAAACACACTTTCTTAGTCATTTAGGATTTCATTTATTAGTACATTCAAGTCAAGGGGTTTAAAAAAAGAGGGGTAGCTATCCTAGCTAGAAATAATAATACCTTGACTAGGAAGAAAGCACAGGATAAATGGGGAAGATGGGCCATGGTTGAGTGTTTTATAGATGGGGAGTGGATAACGCTTGTAACTGTTTATGGCTCAACGGAGGATGACCCCGAGATTTTTCAATTTTTAGATGTGGAGTTAGCTACCTGGGCGCCGAAAATTATACTGGCAGGTGACCTTAATATAAATGGAGCAGATGGATTAGGATTGGGTTCTTTTGGAAAATATAAAGGTCAGAAAAAGAGAGTTAATCAGGCACTACATAGTTTAGTCTTAAAAAATGCTCTCTCAGATGTATGGGGGAAAAAGAGACTGGATAGCAAAGGTTTTACATATTACTCAGCCACACACCGAACATGTGCAAGATTGGATTATGTTTTTTGTTTCAAGTACTACTATATCGAACTCAAAGATTGAAAGGCTGCCACGGATCCTTAGCTATCATAACCCCTTAGTACTTACATTGGTAACAAAAATAAGTGCTAGACAATATACAAATTGGACTTTCGAAAGAGGGCTGTTAAAAGAGGATAAATATATAGAACATATGAATAAATGGATTAGTGATTTTTTTTTCTTTAATAGGGATACCGCGGAATTGGGGGTGGTCTGGGATACCTTTAAAGCAGGGGTACGGGGGGAAACGAAGAGTTATAATTCTTATAAAAGGAAACAGATGCAGCTGAGGAATTTAGAGCTATCCGAGAAGGTACTCAAGGCAGAGGAGAATTTAGAAAAATGTGTTTTGACTGGGAGTCAAATGGATGAGGCTCTGATAGAACTAGTGAAAGCAAAAGGCGAGGCAGAGAGCGATATAGCTAGCAAAGCAGCGAAAATTTACAATACTAAAAGGGAGAAGTGCTACGAATTGAGTGAGTCAGTAGGGAGAATCTTGGCTACCCGGACAAGGCAACAAGAAGCGGTGGGAACAGTGAGAGAAATTAGGGATACATTAGGCAGGGTGCACTCAGAGTCGAATGAAATAAGGGAAGTATTTAGGACTTTTTATGAGAAGTTATATGATGATGAATTAGCGGGGCAAGATATTCGAAGAGATAAAGAGGATATGAAGGAGTATCTTCAAGAGATCCCGGTAGATATAGTGGAGGAGGATGACGCAGATGGTCTAGAAGGGGTCTTGCAGACAGAAGAAATTAAGGAGGCAGTATGGAAACTTCCCTCAGGTAAAGCAGCGGGCCCTGACCAAATACCTATAGAGTTTTACAAAGTGTTTTGGAATATGTTGGGAGAAGAGCTAATAAAAGTCATGCAACTGGCACAGTTGGGTAAATCAGCACCCAAGTCATGGGGAAGTGCTGAGGTGGTAGTAATATTAAAAAAAGGGAAAAATCCCGAGGAACCAGGATCTTACAGACCCATCACTTTAATGAATGCAGACGTGAAAGTGTTCACCAAGGCATTGGCATCAAGACTTGCCAGAGTAATCCACAAAATAGTTAGTAGTTCTCAACATGGTTTTATACCGGGGAGAGGGACCACTCACCACATACGTAAAGTAATAACTTTATTTGATGGTACATCAGTCACAGGAGACCCAATGGCAGTAATGTTACTCGATGCAGAAAAAGCATTTGATCGGGTCTCCTGGGACTATCTTTGGTATGCTCTAGAAAGAATAGGCATTAAACAAGGATATCTTAAAGCATTACAGACTTTATATTTAAATCCGGTAGCAACTTTACGTGTGAATGGTGGGAATACGGGGCAATTTCGAATAAAAAGAGGTACTAGACAGGGGTGCCCTTGCTCACCGCTTTTGTTTGCTATATATATGGACCCACTAATCCGTAGAATAGAGGCATCTGAGATGATTATACCTCTAACAACACTTATCGGGCATTGTAAAATCTTAGCCTATGCAGACGATATTGCTGTACCACTCCAAATCCTACTGAATCTATAGAATTTCTGGAAACTGAGGTGATGAAATTTGGAAAGATATCGGGTTATAAATTAAATACATCTAAAACGCAGATAATTAAAAACTCTTTTACTCCCTGTATAGATAATCGAGTGACGCAGGTAGGTACATATTTAGGGGTTATTATCTTGGCAGACTTGGACGTGTTGGTAGAAAAGAATATTATCCCCTTAATTAAGAAAGTAGAGAAAGATCTGGACAGGTGGGATAACTTGCACATGTCAATTGTGGGGCGGACAAATATAATAAAAATGTTGGTCCTCCCAAAATTTTTATATTTATTTAGAGCTATACCTTTGTTATTTGAAGTCAAAATATTAAAAAAATTAGAGTGCATAATTAATAGATTCATCTGGGCAAAGGGGAAAACAAGAAGAGCCCTCAGATTTATGACACTCCCGAGAGAGAGGGGAGGCTGGGGAGTATCACGAATTAAAACTCTATTATTGGGCAGCAGCTCTCCAGAATATGATTGGCTTGCTGGGAGGGGCAGAGTCAGAAGGTTGGAGTAAATTTGAAACACTGGCAATTTATGGACTAACTTTGGGAATAGAAGTGCAGAATGTGTTATTGAAGTTTACAGAGGCTAGTTACTACAAGAGGACAAAGTTTAAGACGCTCATAGCAGCATGTACAATTTGGAAAAGTTTTGTTAAACGAATAGGTTTGGGGAAATATAATGTGTATACCAGATTCTCACATAACCCAAATCTTCCACAAGAGATTTTCTCGGGTTCCACATTTATTGAGTGGGAAAACAAGGGAATTAGAAGCATATGGGATGTAATGGGGGATCAGGGGGTTTTTCAATTCTCAGAATTACAGGCTAAATTTAAGTTAGATAATAGGCAATTTTTTAAATACCTACAAATTAGGAGTTTCCTTTTGAATAAAAAGGGAGGTGCTATGGGTTTTAGGCGCGATCCTATTATGGAAGTAGTTCAAAGAGGGGAAGATTGTACTATTAAGAGGTTTTATGCTGAATTGATAAAATCAAAACAGGATGATTACGAAAAATGGAACGAAAAATGGAATGACAATCTTAATATAAGCGGGGAAAGCTTTGGTATCTCTTTAGAAAAGGGATACTCTTTGTTATGCTCAGCACCTTTGCAGGCGCAACATTATAAAACGTTGTATCATTTATACTATACCCCTGCAAAAATAGCACAATGGGGAGGTACTGTGGGTATTAAGTGTTATAGGTGTGGAAGTCTGGAAGCTGATTTAAAACATGTATTTGCAACGTGCCCTCATCTATATTCACAAAAAAAAGATATTGAAGATTTCATAAATAATATTTTAGGAACCGAAATTGTGTTAACTCCCGGAACTATATTACTAGGAGTAAATCTGGAGGACGAACAGTTATCAAGCGGGAGGGCATTTTTATTTGTAGCATTATCAGTTATGAGATTATGTATAGCCTCGGCATGGATCGACCCTATACCACCTACCTTTCATAATTGGTTGGCCAAATTAATAACAACATATAATGTGGAGAAAGAGATCTATGCACGGAAAGGAAAAAGGGGAAAGAAGCTGGGTAAGCTAATATGGGATCCCATTACGCGATGGAAGAAGGGTGCAATAGAATAAAAACCTAGATGTGAGTAAAACTCGGGTGATTTAGGACAATATATAAGGTATTAATTGCTATGATGGTAATATTCTGAGAGATACAAGTGACTTTATGGAAATATTATAGAATGGAAACTTTGCTTGGTTAGTTTTATGTTTTAGAACTTGGATTGACACAAAGAGAGGAATTGGAAGCTCCAATCACGATGCTAGAACTTGAGACAGCCATTACAAGTTTAGCTCTGGGTAAAGCTTCGGGCCCTGATAAACTGCCATTAGAGTTATATCTTAAACTGTTTCCAATCATTAAAAAAGACATGCTGGAGACATTCATAGCTGCCCAGTCAGGACATCCACCGCCATCATGGGACGACGCCACTATAGCAGTTTTTAAGAAAAAAGATAAGCCTTCATATCTGCCTGGCTCATATCGGCCTATATCGCTTATTAATGTTGATGTCAAAGTCTACTCTAAAATTCTTGCGAACCGGCTGATCTGTGTGGTCCCGGGATTGGTTTCTAATCAACAGCATGGATTCCTACCTGGGCGGGATACAACTAATCATGTTTTTCGAGTCATTGCAGCCCTGGACTACGCCGAGACGACGCATAAGAATATAGGTTTAGTATTCTTAGACGCAGAAAAGGCGTTCGATCGCGTCTCATGGCCGTATTTATGGGCTGTCATGACGAAAGTCGGGTTTGGACCTCGCTATCTGCAGGCCATCCAGGTTATGTACAGGCATCCAAGGGCACAGATTTCTATGTCAGGACAGCTGTCAGGGTATGTAGAAATTTGTCGTGGTACACGTCAGGGCTGTCCCTGTTCGCCACTCTTATTCGCTATTTACATCGACCCACTGCTACAGGCGTTAACCACATCATCACATATACCATCTATGATCCTTCCGGGGGGCAGCATGCGTGTGCTAGCATATGCAGATGACATTGCAGTTGTAACATCAGACCCGGACACTGCAGTTTCCGAGATTGAAGCTATAACTAAAGAGTTTGGTCGGGTAGCAGGATACAAACTCAATATTTCAAAAACACAAATTGTATGTACGTCAGGATTATGCCCTAATGATAATCGAGTGACCCCAGAAGCCAAGTACCTTGGTATTAAAATTAGACTATCCCTTCATGATCTGGTCATGGTCAATTGGACCGATCTTATACGCTCAATAAAACAACAACTAGAAAAAATTGAATGTTTACATTTATCGATGGTGGGACGACGCAATGTGCTTAAAATGTCCATACTTCCTAAAGTGCTGTATTTCTTTAGGTCAGTTCCACTTGAGGTACCACCCTTAGAAGTGCGGAAACTTCAAGCAATGGTTGAAAGATTGATATGGGGATGGAAATCCCCACGTCGGGCATCTAAATTCATGACACTTCCTATGTTGAGGGGAGGTTGGGGCGTCCCAAACTTTATATTATATTATTTGTCTTGTTTGTTACAGAATATAAAGTTTGCTGTAAATGGAAATGACCCACCTCAATTTGAGGACCCTGATATTTTTTATTTATTACTTGGCCCACAAGCACGACAGATGCTTCTTCGTTTTTACGAGCCTAGCTATTACAAGAGAACGAAATTTAAGTTGGTGTACACTGCTTTTAAGGGTTGGCGCATGATTAGCAAAATTATGCATCTGCGTCGCATTAACTACCACACTCCTTGTGACTCCCCGGCACTACTACCATCTATATTTTGGGACTATAGAATGCAAATCTGGGGGGAAAAAGGCTTAAAAGCGGTTGGATCACTGTTTAAAGACGGTGTAGTGTTATCTTTTCAAGAGCTTAAAGACACCTATGCAATCCAACAGAATGATTTTTTTAAGTATTTACAGTTACGAGACTTTATTTTCAAACATCTAAATTCAATATCTATCCTGCCTAACGGTCTATTGACAATACTTAATAGACCGACACGGATCGGTATTATATATAATTATTTACTCGAATTATGACCTTGCGCTGCAGGAGTCCAAATGGTTGACGAGGCTTGTTACTAGTTCTGTACCCTTACAAGAGTCTATTAATATTGCGGCCGATATTATGCTATCGGCGAATTTACTTGCTCAGCACTACAAAACTTTATTTAATCTTTACCATACTCCTGCAAAAATGGCAAAGTGGGGCCACAGTTATAATGGGAAGTGTTTTAGATGCCAAACTAATATGGCTGACATTGTTCATATATTTGCTGATTGTAATGTGTTAAATTCATTCTTCACATGCATTGTACAATTTCTCTCAAGTATGCTAAAAGTTGATGTCATAATCTCCAAGGAAATGATTATCTTTGGTCTATCTAGTGACTTGGATGTGTTTGTATCGTATCGCAAGTATAGATACCTGCTATTTATGGTGACGGCAGTGGCTCGCCTCTGTATTGCCTCAATGTGGTTGAAACCGGAAGCTCCAGCTTATGAGATGTGGAGAGCGAAATTTTACAATGTGTTTTACCTGGAGTACAACCTATATTGCACTAAGTCAATTAAGAAAAAGCAAAGGGGGATTAAGGTTTGGCAGGCGATGATTGATCATATGGGGGTCGATGAGTGATGTTTGCATAAAGCTAGACCAAGGAAGGTCTTCACTGTAGCGTAACATCAACACTGTCTTATATTTGGTAATATTCATTTAATGTACTGTTTTTTATTTATCTATATAGGTTAAATGTTTTTTTGGAAGTGTATAACATCATAAGTGTATTATGAATATGAAAAGATATCGGTTTTGAACTGAACCAATAAAAAAAAAAAAAAAAAAATAGAACTTGGATTGATATTTTTGATCATGCTTTTTCTTCAATTGGATGTTGCTTCTTTTATTATTATTGTTGTTGCTTTATTTGCTTTTTCTTTCAATGTGATGTATTTTGTTAGTAATATTGCCGTGCCCTGTATGTAATAGTAAAAACTTTCAATAAAAAGATTTAAAAAAAAAAAAGGGGGAGTGGAGGTGAAGCTGGAGGCTCGGAGATGTCTGCTGAACGTTTGGGAACCGTCTGATTTGAGTGTGTACCAAAAACAGTGGGTTACGTTGATGTACATGGTGGCTAAGCGTAATATAGCCCAACTTTGGGGAGCTAGCCAGCCGCCCCGGGTCACCAAGTGGGCGGAAGACTTTGATTGGTGTATGTTCAGGGAGAGTCAGTCTATGTGGCCCGGGGGAGCCCGCGGAAATGGGGTAAGATCTGGGAAGCGTGGAATAGTCACCGGGGTGACATTTGTGATCCGCCAGTGTCAGGCCTCGATGAAGCACTGCAAGAATCCGATGGACCCTAACTATGAAATGTGAAAAACACCAGTTCTGCCCTGAGGATTTTATTAATGCCTGATTGAAGTTGTTTTTCTAGTGCCTCGAAGATAAGTTTTTATTGTTAAAGATGGAGCAACATTATGATCTATTAAACAGATTACAGAAGATATTTCCTTACAGTGCACACCTTGAAAAGTGTTTCAGGTGCTCTCAAATGCAGAGATCACGGAAAGGAGGCACAATGAAAAGCGTTATTGCCTAAGATCACACAGTTTGGACGCGCTGGGAAGCAGACATTGAAAGCAGGCTCTCTGGGGAGACTCGTTTTGCTCCAAGCACCATTAAAGCGCCTGCCTGTGTGACTCTTCCCTCGTAGCACAGGGCCTCCCTCTCGCTCGCCTCCCTTCACTCTTGCACTGCCTCCTCTTCGTCCCCTCACTCCACCCCGTCTCACTCCTGAACCTTCCCTCGTTCCTTACTCCCTTCCCGTTCTTCCGAACGGCTCATCCGCGTCCTCCTTCCTTTCTGTCGTTTTCTTGGTTTGTGGAACTGGTCCGTGTTAGTTTTCACCTTTAATGGCCCTCCTTGTTTATTGAAAGCTTTGTTTTGTTTTTCAGTGCACAGAAACTTCCTAGCTCACCAGTCGGTCCACGTCAAGGTCGGTGATCCCTCGAAGGCACAGCTGCAGCCTGTAAAGATAAAACATGATGAAACCATCTGAACGTCTGGGCATGCGAAGCACCTGCCTATTGCCTTTGGCATCTTTCCTTCTGCCGGTGCACGTGGACAGGTGCGCCTGGGGCAGTGTGGGGGCCCTCATGTGCCCACACCCTGAAGAGCCCCCTCTGCAGGTCAGCAGTCATTCCGAACCTCCACCTGGACCAAGACCATTGTGCAATGATGGAGAGGGGGCAGCGGCAAATAGGAGGATGGCACACCTGTGACGTGCCCTCTCTGGCACAAGCATATCCCACAATGGCATCAGCATTCGACCCCTCATACAGCTTCCCTGGGGACAGACTCCTCTCCCTTTTCCCTCGTTTCCCCACGGAATTAACTACTGTTAATTGGTGGCAAGCTGTGCTTAATTTCAACCAGTGGTTTCTGGTGTTAAGCACCGGCACCTACTTGTCAGCACTGGCGCTTATTAAAGTCTGCCACATGGTGGCATTGTCTGCCTATTTTAGGTATCAGCATCTGTCTATTAATTCAATATATATTGACATTGACTGTGGTACATAAAACTATGCATGCCCTAGGCCTCAGCTGTCCATCACACCTAGGGGCAGGCTGCACCCAGGCCACAGCTGACCATCACAGCCAAGGGCAGGCCGCACCCAGGCCGCAGTTGAGCATCACACCTATCTGCCTGAGCATCACACCCAGGGGCAGGCTGCACCCAGGCCGCAGCTGTCCATCACACCCAGGGGCAGGCTGCACCCAGGCTGCAGCTGTCCATCACACCCAGGGGCAGGCTGCACCCAGGCCGCAGCTGTCCATCACACCCAGGGCAGGCTTCACCCAGGCAGCAGCTGTCCATCACACCCAGGGGCAGGCTGCACCCAGGCCGCAGCTGTCCATCACACCCAGGGCAGGCTCCACCCAGGCCACAGCTGTCCATCACACCCAGGGGTAGTCTGCACCCAGGCGACAGCTGTCCATCACACCCAGGGGCAGGCTGCTCCCAGGCCGCAGCTGTCCATCACACCCAGGGGCAGGCTGCACCCAGGCCACAGCTGTCCATCACACCCAGGGGCAGGCTGCACCCAGGCTGCAGCTGTCCATCACACCCAGGGCAGGCTCCACCCAGGCCACAGCTGTCCATCACACCTAGAGGCAGGCTGCACCCAGGCTGCAGCTGTCCATCACACCCAGGGCAGGCTCCACCCAGGCCTCAGCTGTCCATCACACCCAGGGCAGGCTCCACCCAGGCCACAGCTGTCCATCACACCCAGGGGCAGGCTGCACCCAGGCTGCAGCTGTCCATCACACCCAGGGGCAGGCTGCACCCAGGCCACAGCTGTCCATCACACCCAGGGGCAGGCTGCACCCAGGCCACAGCTGTCCATCACACCCAGGGGCAGGCTCCACCCAGGCCACAGCTGTCCATTATACCCAGGGGCAGGCTGCTCCCAGGCCGCAGCTGTCCATCACACCCAGGGGCAGGCTGAACCGAGGCTGCAGTTGTCCATCACACCCAGGGGCAGGCTGCTCCCAGGCGGCAGCTGTCCATCACACCCAGGGGCAGCCTCCACCCAGGCCACAGCTCTCCATCACACCCAGGGGCAGGCTGAACCGAGGCTGCAGTTGTCCATCACACCCAGGGGCAGGCTGCTCCCAGGCCGCAGCTGTCCATCACACCCAGGGGCAGGCTGCACCCAGGCTGCAGCTGTCCATCACACCCAGGGGCAGGCTGAACCGAGGCTGCAGCTGTCCATCACACCCAAGGGCAGGCTGCACCCAGGCCACAGCTGTCCATCACACCCAGGGGCAGGCTGCACCCAGGCCGCAGCTGTCCATCACACCCAGGGGCAGGCTGAACCGAGGCTGCAGCTGTCCATCACACCCAGGGGCAGGCTGCACCCACGCCACAGCTGTCCATCACACCCAGGAGCAGGCTGCACCCAGGCCACAGCTGTCCATCACACCTAGGGGCAGGCTCCACCCAGGCCTCAGCTGTCCATCACACCCAGGGCAGGCTCCACCCAGGCCACAGCTGTCCATCACACCCAGGAGCAGGCTGCACCCAGGCCACAGCTGTCCATCACACCTAGGGGCAGGCTCCACCCAGGCCTCAGCTGTCCATCACACCCAGGGCAGGCTCCACCCAGGCCACTGCTGTCCATCACACCCAGGGGCAGGCTGCACCCAGGCTGCAGCTGTCCATCACACCCAGGGGCAGGCTGCACCCAGGCCACAGCTGTCCATCACACCCAGGGGCAGGCTCCACCCAGGCCGCTGCTGTCCATCACACCCAGGGGCAGGCTGCACCCAGGCCACAGCTGTCCATCACACCCAGGGGCAGGCTCCACCTAGGCCACAGCTGTCCATCACACCCAGGGGCAGGCTGCACCCAGGCCACAGCTGTCCATCACACCCAGGGGCAGGCTGCACCCAGGCCACAGCTGTCCATCACACCCAGGGGCAGGCTGCACCCAGGCCACAGCTGTCCATCACACCCAGGGGCAGGCTGCACCCAGGCCACAGCTGGGCATCACACCTAGGGGCAGGCTGCACCCAGGACGCAGCTGTCCATCACACCCAGGGGCAGGCTGCACCCAGGCCGCAGCTGTCCATCACACCCAGGGGCAGGCTGCACCCAGGCTGCAGCTGTCCTTCACACCTAGAGGCAGGCTGCACCCAGGCGGCAGCTGTCCATCACACATAGGGGCAGGCTGCACCCAGGCTGCAGCTGTCCTTCACACCTAGAGGCAGGCCGCACCCAGGCCGCAGCTGTCTATCACACCCAGGGACAGGCTGCACCCAGGCTGCAGCTGTCCATCACACCCAGGGGCAGGCTGCACCCAGGCCACAGCTGGGCATCACACCCAGGGGCAGGCTGCACCCAGGCCGCAGCTGTCCATACACACAGGCCGCAGCTGTCCATCACACCCAGGGGCATGCTGCACCCAGGCCACAGCTGTCCATCACACCCAGGGCAGGCTGCACCCAGGCCACAGCTGGGCATCACACCTAGGGGCAGGCTGCACCCAGGCCACAGCTGTCCATCACACCCAGGGGCAGGCTGCACCCAGGCCACAGCTGTCCATCACACCCAGGGGCAGGCTGCACCCAGGCCGCAGCTGTTCATCACACCCAGGGGCAGGCTGCACCCAGGCTGCAGCTGTCCATCACACCCAGGGGCAGGCTGAACCGAGGCTGCAGCTGTCCATCACACCCAAGGGCAGGCTGCACCCAGGCCGCAGCTGTCCATCACACCCAGGGGCAGGCTGAACCGAGGCTGCAGCTGTCCATCACACCCAGGAGCAGGCTGCACCCAGGCCACAGCTGTCCATCACACCTAGGGGCAGGCTCCACCCAGGCCACAGCTGTCCATCACACCCAGGGGCAGGCTGCACCCAGGCCGCAGCTGTCCATCACACCCAGGGGCAGGCTGCACCCAGGCCACAGCTGTCCATCACACCCAGGGGCAGGCTCCACCCAGGCCGCAGCTGTCCATCACACCCAGGGGCAGGCTGCACCCAGGCCACAGCTGTCCATCACACCCAGGGGCAGGCTCCACCCAGGCCACAGCTGTCCATCACACCCAGGGGCAGGCTCCACCCAGGCCACAGCTGTCCATCACACCCAGTGGCAGGCTGCACCCAGGCCACAGCTGTCCATCACACCCAGGGGCAGGCTGCTCCCAGGCCGCAGCTGTCCATCACACCCAGGGGCAGGCTGCACCCAGGCTGCAGCTGTCCATCACACCCAGGGGCAGGCTGAACCGAGGCTGCAGCTGTCCATCACACCCAAGGGCAGGCTGCACCCAGGCCACAGCTGTCCATCACACCCAGGGGCAGGCTGCACCCAGGCCGCAGCTGTCCATCACACCCAGGGGCAGGCTGAACCGAGGCTGCAGCTGTCCATCACACCCAGGGGCAGGCTGCACCCACGCCACAGCTGTCCATCACACCCAGGAGCAGGCTGCACCCAGGCCACAGCTGTCCATCACAACTAGGGGCAGGCTCCACCCAGGCCTCAGCTGTCCATCACACCCAGGGCAGGCTCCACCCAGGCCACAGCTGTCCATCACACCCAGGAGCAGGCTGCACCCAGGCCACAGCTGTCCATCACACCTAGGGGCAGGCTCCACCCAGGCCTCAGCTGTCCATCACACCCAGGGCAGGCTCCACCCAGGCCACAGCTGTCCATCACACCCAGGGGCAGGCTGCACCCAGGCTGCAGCTGTCCATCACACCCAGGGGCAGGCTGCACCCAGGCCACAGCTGTCCATCACACCCAGGGGCAGGCTCCACCCAGGCCGCTGCTGTCCATCACACCCAGGGGCAGGCTGCACCCAGGCCACAGCTGTCCATCACACCCAGGGGCAGGCTCCACCTAGGCCACAGCTGTCCATCACACCCAGGGGCAGGCTGCACCCAGGCCACAGCTGTCCATCACACCCAGGGGCAGGCTGCACCCAGGCCACAGCTGTCCATCACACCCAGGGGCAGGCTGCACCCAGGCCACAGCTGTCCATCACACCCAGGGGCAGGCTGCACCCAGGCCACAGCTGTCCATCACACCCAGGGGCAGGCTGCACCCAGGCCACAGCTGGGCATCACACCTAGGGGCAGGCTGCACCCAGGACGCAGCTGTCCATCACACCCAGGGGCAGGCTGCACCCAGGCCGCAGCTGTCCATCACACCCAGGGGCAGGCTGCACCCAGGCTGCAGCTGTCCTTCACACCTAGAGGCAGGCTGCACCCAGGCGGCAGCTGTCCATCACACATAGGGGCAGGCTGCACCCAGGCTGCAGCTGTCCTTCACACCTAGAGGCAGGCCGCACCCAGGCCGCAGCTGTCTATCACACCCAGGGACAGGCTGCACCCAGGCTGCAGCTGTCCATCACACCCAGGGGCAGGCTGCACCCAGGCCACAGCTGGGCATCACACCCAGGGGCAGGCTGCACCCAGGCCGCAGCTGTCCATACACACAGGCCGCAGCTGTCCATCACACCCAGGGGCATGCTGCACCCAGGCCACAGCTGTCCATCACACCCAGGGCAGGCTGCACCCAGGCCACAGCTGGGCATCACACCTAGGGGCAGGCTGCACCCAGGCCACAGCTGTCCATCACACCCAGGGGCAGGCTGCACCCAGGCCACAGCTGTCCATCACACCCAGGGGCAGGCTGCACCCAGGCCGCAGCTGTTCATCACACCCAGGGGCAGGCTGCACCCAGGCTGCAGCTGTCCATCACACCCAGGGGCAGGCTGAACCGAGGTTGCAGCTGTCCATCACACCCAAGGGCAGGCTGCACCCAGGCCGCAGCTGTCCATCACACCCAGGGGCAGGCTGAACCGAGGCTGCAGCTGTCCATCACACCCAGGAGCAGGCTGCACCCAGGCCACAGCTGTCCATCACACCTAGGGGCAGGCTCCACCCAGGCCACAGCTGTCCATCACACCCAGGGGCAGGCTGCACCCAGGCCGCAGCTGTCCATCACACCCAGGGGCAGGCTGCACCCAGGCCACAGCTGTCCATCACACCCAGGGGCAGGCTCCACCCAGGCCGCAGCTGTCCATCACACCCAGGGGCAGGCTGCACCCAGGCCACAGCTGTCCATCACACCCAGGGGCAGGCTCCACCCAGGCCACAGCTGTCCATCACACCCAGGGGCAGGCTCCACCCAGGCCACAGCTGTCCATCACACCCAGTGGCAGGCTGCACCCAGGCCACAGCTGTCCATCACACCCAGGGGCAGGCTGCACCCAGGCCACAGCTGTCCATCACACCCAGGGGCAGGCTGCACTCAGGCCACAGCTGTCCATCACACCCAGGGGCAGGCTGCACCCAGGCCACAGCTGGGCATCACACCCAGGGGCAGGCTGCACCCAGGACGCAGCTGTCCATCACACCCAGGGGCAGGCTGCACCCAGGCTGCAGCTGTCTTTCACACCCAGGGGCAGGCTGCACCCAGGCGGAAGCTGTCCATCACACCCAGGGGCAGGCTGCACCCAGGCCGCAGCTGTCCATCACACCCAGGGGCAGGCTGCACCCAGGCTGCAGCTGTCCTTCACACCTAGAGGCAGGCTGCACCCAGGCGGCAGCTGTCCATCACACATAGGGGCAGGCTGCACCCAGGCTGCAGCTGTTCTTCACACCTAGAGGCAGGCCGCACCCAGGCCGCAGCTGTCTATCACACCCAGGGGCAGCCTGCACCCAGGCTGCAGCTGTCCATCACACCCAGGGGCAGGCTGCACCCAGGCCACATCTGTCCATCACACCCAGGGGCAGGCTGCACCCAGGCTGCAGCTGTCCTTCACACCCAGGGGCAGGCTGCACCCAGGCCACAGCTGGGCATCACACCCAGGGGCAGGCTGCACCCAGGCCACAGCTGTCCATCACACCCAGGGGCAGGCTGCACCCAGGCCACAGCTGTCCATCACACCCAGGGGCAGGCTGCACCCAGGCCGCAGCTGTCCATACACACAGGCCGCAGCTGTCCATCACACCCAGGGGCATGCTGCACCCAGGCCACAGCTGTCCATCACACCCAGGGGCAGGCTGCACCCAGGCCACAGCTGTCCATCACACCCAGGGGCAGGCTGCACCCAGGCCGCAGCTGTCCATACACACAGGCCGCAGCTGTCCATCACACCCAGGGGCAGGCTGCACCCAGGCCACAGTTGTCCATCACACCCAGGGGCAGGCTGCACCCAGGCCACAGCTGTCCATCACACCCAGGGGCAGGCTGCACCCAGGCCGCAGCTGTCCATACACACAGGCCGCAGCTGTCCATCACACCCAGGGGCATGCTGCACCCAGGCCACAGCTGGGCATCACACCTAGGGGCAGGCTGCACCCAGGCCACAGCTGTCCATTACACCTAGGGGCAGGCTGCACCCAGGCCGCAGCTGTCCATCACACCCAGGGGCAGGCTGCACCCAGGCCACAGCTGTCCATCACACCCAGGGCAGGCTGCACCCAGGCTGCAGCTGTCCATCACACATAGGGGCAGGCTGCACCCAGGCCACAGCTGTCCATCACACCCAGGGGCAGGCTCCACCCAGGCCACAGCTGTCCATCACACCCAGGGGCAGGCTGCACCCAGGCCACAGCTGGGCATCACACCTAGGGGCAGGCTGCACCCAGGACGCAGCTGTCCATCACACCCAGGGGCAGGCTGCACCCAGGCCGCAGCTGTCCATCACACCCAGGGGCAGGCTGCACCCAGGCAGCAGCTGTCCATCACACCCAGGGGCAGGCTCCACCCAGGCCGCAGCTGTCCATCACACCCAGGGGCAGGCTCCACCCAGGCCACAGCTGTCCATCACACCCAGGGGCAGGCTGCACCCAGGCTGCAGCTGTCCATTACCCCAGGGGCAGGCTACACTCAGGCTGCAGCTGTCCATCACACCCAGGGGCAGGCTGCACCCAGGCCGCAGCTGTCCATCACACCCAGGGGCAGGCTGCACCCAGGCCGCAGCTGTCCATCACACCCAGGGGCAGGCTGCACCCAGGCCGCAGCTGTCCATCACACCCAGGGGCAGGCTGCACCCAGGCCACAGCTGTCCATCACACCCAGGGCAGGCTGCACCCAGGCCGCAGCTGTCCATCACACCCAGGGGCAGGCTGCAGCTGTCCATCACACCCAGGGGCAGGCTGCACCCAGGCTGTAGCTGTCCATCACACATAGGGGCAGGCTGCACCCAGGCCACAGCTGTCCATCACACCCAGGGCAGGCTCCACCCAGGCCACAGCTGTCCATCACACCCAGGGGCAGGCTGCACCCAGGCCGCAGCTGGGCATCACACCCAGGGGCAGGCTGCACCCAGGCCGCAGCTGTCCATCACACCTTGGGGCAGGCTGCACCCAGGCCGCAGCTGCCCATCACACCCAGGGGCAGGCTGCACCCAGGCCGCAGCTGTCCATCACACCCAGGGGCAGGCTGCACCCAGGCCGCAGCTGTCCATCACACCCAGGGGCAGGCTGCACCCAGGCCACAGCTGTCCATCACACCCAGGGGCAGGCTGCACCCAGGCCGCAGCTGTCCATCACACCCAGGGGCAGGCTGCACCCAGGCGGCAGCTGTCCATCACACCTCGGGGCAGGCTGCACCCAGGCCACAGCTGTCCATCACACCCAGGGGCAGGCTCCACCCAGGCCACAGCTGTCCATCACACCCAGGGCAGCCTGCACCCAGGCCACAGCTGTCCATCACACCCAGGGGCAGGCTGCACCCAGGCCGCAGCTGTCCATCACACCCAGGGCAGGCTGCACCCAGGCCACAGCTGGGCATCACACCTAGGGGCAGGCTGCACCCAGGCTGCAGCTGTCCATCACACCCAGGGGCAGGCTGAACCCAGGCCTCAGCTGTCCATAACACCCAGGGCAGGCTCCACCCAGGCCTCAGCTGTCCATCACACCCAGGGCAGGCTCCACCCAGGCCACAGCTCTCCATCACACCCAGGGGCAGGCTCCACCCAGGCCACAGCTGTCCATCACACCCAGTGGCAGGCTGCACCCAGGCCGCAGCTGTCCATTACACCTTGGGGCAGGCTGCACCCAGGCCGCAGCTGTCCATCACACCCAGGGGCAGGCTGCACCCAGGCTGCAGCTGTCCATTACCCCAGGGGCAGGCTGCACCCAGGCCACAGCTGTCCATCACACCCAGGGCAGGCTGCACCGAGGCCGCAGCAGTCCATACACACAGGCCGCAGCTGTCCATCACACCCAGGGGCATGCTGCACCCAGGCCACAACTGGGCATCACACCTAGGGGCAGGCTGCACCCAGGCCACAGCTGTCCATTACACCTAGGGGCAGGCTGCACCCAGGCTGCAGCTGTCCATCACACCCAGGGGCAGGCTCCACCCAGGCCGCAGCTGTCCATCACACCCAGGGGCAGGCTGCACCCAGGCCGCAGCTGTCCATCACACCCAGGGGCAGGCTGCACCCAGGCCACAGCTGTCCATCACACCCAGGGCAGGCTGCACCCAGGCCGCAGCTGTCCATCACACCCAGGGGCAGGCTGCACCCAGGCGGCAGCTGTCCATCACACCTCGGGGCAGGCTGCACCCAGGCCACAGCTGTCCATCACACCCAGGGGCAGGCTCCACCCAGGCCACAGCTGTCCATCACACCCAGGGCAGGCTGCACCCAGGCCACAGCTGGGCATCACACCTAGGGGCAGGCTGCACCCAGGCCGCAGCTGTCCTTCACACCCAGGGCAGGCTGCACCCAGGCCACAGCTGGGCATCACACCTAGGGGCAGGCTGCACCCAGGCCGCAGCTGTCCATCACACCCAGGGGCAGGCTGCACCCAGGCTGTAGCTGTCCATCACACATAGGGGCAGGCTCCACCCAGGCCACAGCTGTCCATCACACCCAGTGGCAGGCTGCACCCAGGCCACAGCTGTCCATCACACCTAGAGGCAGGCTGCACCCAGGCTGTAGCTGTCCATCACACCCAGGGGCAGGCTGCACCCAGGCCACAGCTGTCCATCACACCCAGGGGCAGGCTGAACCCAGGTCGCAGCTGTCCATCACACCCAGGGGCAGGCTGCACCCAGGCGGCAGCTGTCCATCACACCCAGGGGCAGGCTTCACCCAGGCTGCAGCATCCATCACACCCAGGGGCAGGCTGCACCCAGGCCACAGCTGTCCATCACACCTTGGGTCAGGCTGCACCCAGGCCACAGCTGTCCATCACACCCAGGGGCAGGCTGCACCCAGGCCACAGCTGTCCATTACACCTAGGGGCAGGCTGCACCCAGGCTGCAGCTGTCCATCACACCCAGGGGCAGGCTCCACCCAGGCCGCAGCTGTCCATCACACCCAGGGGCAGGCTGCACCCAGGCCGCAGCTGTCCATCACACCCAGGGGCAGGCTGCACCCAGGCCACAGCTGTCCATCACACCCAGGGCAGGCTGCACCCAGGCTGTAGCTGTCCATCACACATAGGGGCAGGCTCCACCCAGGCCACAGCTGTCCATCACACCCAGTGGCAGGCTGCACCCAGGCCACAGCTGTCCATCACACATAGGGGCAGGCTGCACCCAGGCCGCAGCTGTCCATCACACCCAGGGGCAGGCTGCACCCAGGCCACAGCTGTCCATCACACCCAGGGGCAGGCTGAACCCAGGTCGCAGCTGTCCATCACACCCAGGGGCAGGCTGCACCCAGGCCACAGCTGTCCATCACACCTTGGGTCAGGCTGCACCCAGGCCACAGCTGTCCATCACACCCAGGGGCAGGCTGCACCGTGGCCACAGCCGTCCATCACACCCAGGGGCAGGCTGCACCCAGGCGGCAGCTGTCCATCACACCCAGGGGCAGGCTGCACCCAGGCGGCAGCTCTCCATCACACCCAGGGGCAGGCTGCACCCAGGCCACAGCTGTCCATCACACCCAGGGGCAGGCTGCACCCAGGCCGCAGCTGTCCATCACACCCAGGGGCAGGCTGCACCCAGGCCACAGCTGTCCATCACACCCAGGGGCAGGCTGAACCCAGGTCGCAGCTGTCCATCACACCCAGGGGCAGGCTGCACCCAGGCTGCAGCTGTCCATCACACCCAGGGGCAGGCTGGACCGAGGCTGCAGCTGTCCATCACACCCAAGGGCAGGCTGCACCCAGGCCGCAGCTGTCCATCACACCCAGGGGCAGGCTGCACCCAGGCTGCAGCATCCATCACACCCAGGGGCAGGCTGCACCCAGGCCGCAGCTGTCCATCACACCCAGGGGCAGGCTGCACCCAGGCCGCAGCTGTCCATCACACCCAGGGGCAGGCTGAACCCAGGTCGCAGCTGTCCATCACACCCAGGGGCAGGCTGCACCCAGGCTGCAGCTGTCCATCACACCCAAGGGGCAGGCTGAACCGAGGCTGCAGCTGTCCATCACACCCAAGGGCAGGCTGCACCCAGGCCGCAGCTGTCCATCACACCCAGGGGCAGGCTGCACCCAGGCTGCAGCATCCATCACACCCAGGGGCAGGCTGCACCCAGGCCGCAGCTGTCCATCACACCCAGGGGCGGGCTGCACCCAGCTTGGGGGCCTGGAGGAAGAAAGCCCCGTCTGCAGATCGAAGCTCCGCGGCTCCAGCTGGGAAGGCGCCGGTTGCTTGCCTCCGAGCAGGGGAGCTGCCTCAATCCTCAGAGTTATTCAAGTGAATAATTAAAGTGTGACTTTGTTTACCTCCAGACATATGGCGCATGCACCGCGGAGAAGGGCAACTGCAGAGGAGCCTTTCTGCAGCTCAGCGCGGCTCATCTGTCCCTGATGAGGCCGGCTCAGGGGAGGGAACAAGAAGGGAAATGGAAAAGAGCCTACAGCAGGGCCAGCAGGAGCTCAGCCGGAAACCAGGAAAGAGTGGCCCGAGGGTGAGCCCACTGAGCGGGTGGCTCCTCCCCACCCCAGGTGCACCCCCAACATAGGTTCACCTCCACCCCAGGTGCTCCCCCACCCACTGAGCATGTACCTCCAGCAGGAGCCCAGCTTGAAACCAGGAAAGGGTGGCCCCAGGGGTGGGCCCCCACCAACTGAGCAGGTGGGCCCCCACCCGGGGGCCTCCCCCACTCACTGAGCCTGCACCTTCAGCAGAAGCCCAGCTAAAAACCAGGAATGGATGGCCCCACCCACTGACCATGTACCTCCAGCAGGAGCCCACTTGGAAGCCACGGACTGAGGGCCCGAGCCCACCCTGACTGAGCCTCTCATTCATCATAAAGGGCATTTGTAAAGCGCATGTGCACCCAAGGGTGTCTTGGTGCTGAGTAACAGATGTTTATTGTTACCTAACATAATGCTACTCATTTTATCGACCTCGGAAAGATTAAAGGCTGAGTGGACCAGCCAGGTTTGCAACAGTTCTTGAATCATTATTGTATATGATTAATAAAAACCGTTTACAAAATACATTTATAAAATTAATATTTCACAAAACCAAATCCAATTTATAGAAATAGGTACTGCATATAAATGTAAGATTAGAGTTAAAAATGTAACTCTTGATCTGGTTAACTTTAGGTTGCATAATTCTTCCTTTTCAACTGGCCATGAGAGTCCTCAGTACACGTGCTTCTTCCATTTTGTTGTCTACCATAGTTAAGAACTTCACTAGTTTGCGTTGAGGCGCTATCACTGCTTGCCGTTGTATCCGGATCCCGCGGACCTTAAATTGTGCTTCAATCAGTCTGGCCCTGTCTTGCTTTCGATGCAAACAGGGGCAGATCAAGTGGGCCACGTCCGCCGTTCCATTTCTGCGTAAACAACAGTTAGTTGAAGCATACCCCCTCTGCCCCGGTGGAAGGCGCAGGATAGACGGCCGCTTTCACAGTCGATCTTTGAGAAATGCATCTTTTATGCGCCTTGCAGCCCCGGGCTGAGGTAAGTTTGAGGGCGGAGGGCCTATTTATGAGCCCTTGCGTCACTTCTGCACCGCCAGAGCGTCACTTTTTGTGGCGCACCAGTGGTGTAAAACAGGCACCATGTTGCTCCATATTAACAAAGTGACGCATCTAGGTAGATGGTAGTAGTTTAAGGGCCACAGTGCGGTCTCTTCTTGCCCCTACCCCTATGCCCCTACGTGTTTATTTACCACATGCGCCTTGAAGCTGTGATATAGCGGCACATGTTAAAGTTCTTCTTCTTCTTTAGTACGGAGTTTCTAAGCATAATACATTGGCCACATCCACCCCTCCGCGCCAGTGCAGTGAATCTGGAAGCCTGAATAATGCAATCAGGCCGTCAAGTGATGGATAAACGCCTCTCTGCCGAGTCCTGAGTGCCTGCCATTTCCGGCCGCAGACATCCGCACGCGGCCTGCATCGCTCATCGAGAGCCCATTCATATCGGCGCGAGACTTCATCTCAAAGCCGGCACTTCACTCCCAGCCCCGGCGGCTTAATCAAAGCACTTCTGTTAATGAATCCCCCCTCCTGCCGCCCCTGGCGCCCTGGGCAGCCCCACGGCGCCCCTCCCTCCCCCGACTGGTACTTCATTCAACCTCTTCTGTTTATTTCACAAACACTCTGTACCGTGTTTCTTTAGTGTATTAATGCGGGTGTTTATATAGAGCATCGAAGTCCCATAAGGTGAGAGTGTACACTTGCAGCAACATAAATTGTGACTGCAACACATATTTAAAGAAATTCTAAGTTCTAGCATGCATGTCAGATGGTGTAACTTATGTAACAAGTGTGTGCTTCAAACACCCGGCAGTAGTGCAGCAACACAGATTGTACAGACTCTGAGGAGAGGGAAAAGCTCGCCACCCACAGAACATTACAACGACGCCGATGAGATATCTTCACATTATAGTGGCTGATAAATGTATGGAGCAGCGAGCACTTTACAGGCACCCACCTTCCAGGAGGTAAGGTACAATTTTAGGTCGAGCCTGGCAGCACATACGCTGCTCTGTGAGGCATGCTGTAATCTAGACAGTGGCTTGAAGCACCTCCCATCTTTTCCATTTGTTCCTGTTGATGCCCTTCATAAATGCATGCTTTTGGTTGGTCAGCATGCTTAATTAGTACCTCCTTTTTGTGTATCAAACCCTCCCAGGAGATGGCCACTGTTACACATAGTCGTAAGCTTTTTTTATAGGTTCCGTTGTGTGCATAATTTTGTTTTCTTTTTTGCCTCAGGTTGTGTATCAGCACAGCCAACACTCGCTTCACGGACACTGACTGTGCTTCATGTTTCAGTCGGCATTTGCAGCGGGAGTTTAATTATTGTTTTTACCTTGGAAGCTGTGCTCCTTTTAACAATGTGCCCACTTTCATTTTCACAACTGAGTCTTCTTACCTGCTTGTGGCAGCCTGCTCGCCCTGTGACGTCCCAGCCTCCCCCTTTTCCCCGCCCCGCCACCCCTGCGAGATCGCTGCTGCTTGTAGTTTAAGTGCTTTGCCCAAAATCACAGGATGTTGAGCCGACACCAAGACTCAAACTCCTGAGTCGGCAACTCTGCCAGAACGCCATTCACAATATGTTCGATGCCATTTCATTGCTGTTTTTTAAATGTGCCAGATGGCGTAATTTGTACGCTCAAATGCTGTTCCAGTCACAGTGCGTGCCACCTCTCCCCACCCCTCACTGCTTTCATTTTCACCATTGCGTCTTGTTTGCTGCTCGTCCTGTTCTGTTTCTCTCTACCCCTTCGCTCTGCACCCACCACCCCTCCGAGCTCGCTGCTTGTATTTAAATGATTTGCCCAAAATCACAAGACACTGCTTTCATTTTCACCATTGCATCTTGTTTCCTGCTCATGGCAGTCTGCTGGCCCTGTGCCGTCCTTCTCTACTCCTTCACGTAGCCCCCAGCAGCCCTCCAAGATCACTGCTTGTATTTTAAGTGATTTGCCGAAAATCACAGGATTTGATTTTGATTTTGATTAAGTAACTTGGAGGGCGCTCGAATGCCTGAGGGCGTCTTGGCGCTATAAGAGCTAAAAACTGACTGCCGCTCCAGATACAAAAAAGTTTAAGATGAAAACAGTTAGGTTTTCAAGTTCTTGCGGAACGACCATAAAGAGGGGCTGATTTTCAGTTTGACCGGAAGCTTGTTCCAGGTTTTTGCCGTATTGCCTATGAAGCTTCCCCCCCGCACCTAAGCGGTTTGAATCTGGGAGTTACCAGGAGTTTAGCGCTGCTAGATCCTAACGTCCTGGATGGTTTATACAGTTTAAGGTTGCAGTTTAGAAAACTAGGGCCTGAGCCGTGAAGTGATGAGTACGCTAGGCAAGCTGATTTAAACTGAATTCTTTTCCCGACCGTGAGCCAATGTAGGCCTCGCAATTTTATCGCAACGGGCTCGAACTTGGGAATATTCAGAACCAGCCTGTCCACCGCGTTCTGGAGGCACTGGAGTTTAAGTAGCAGCTGTTTCTGTAGCCCCACATAAAGAGCGTTGCCGTAATCTAGTTTGGATAGGGCTAACAAGGTGACCAGGGTTTTGGCGGTGTCAAGCGGAATGTATGGCAGCAGTTTTCTAAGAGTTTCAGCATATACCATACCGATGAGGAAAGAATATTTATTTGCGCTTCAAAGGTGAGTTTGGCGTCAAATATCACCCCTGGATTCCTCAATTTATCCACCGGTGTAGGACATCTACCTAGGCTGTCCGGCCACCAGAGATTGGACCAAATGTCCGGGTTAGCCCCCAGTAGCATAACCTCTGATTTGTCCCCGTTCAGTTTTAAACAGTTGTCCTGCATCCAGTTGCTGACCTGCTCCATACACAATCTGATGAGCTGATGCTGAGACTCGAATTCCTGAGTCAGCAGTTCTGACCAGGCACCCCTCACAGCATGTTTGATGTCGTTTCATTGCTGATTTTTAAAAGTTGCCAGATGGAGCCATTTATAAGCTCAAATACTGTTCCAGTCAAATTCCGTGCCGTCCCTCCCCACCCCATCACCACTTTTATTTTCACCATTGCATCTTTATTTTAATTTTATTTATTTTAAAAGTTTTATATAACACTAGCTCGACCCGTAGGTATCAGAGCGCTTTATATACACACAGTAATACAGCTGAAGGACAATACATTACAGAGTAGGCCGGCAGTAAGGAAGCAAACCACAGACAAAAATACAGCATGGGAATAAATATGCAGTGCAGCGAAGGGGGAGAGAGCAAAAAGAAAGGGCAAGAAAGACATAGTCCGGACACCCACTATCCTTAAAAGTCCAGGGAGAGGGGAGACAGCTTGGATAAAGAAGACTAGGTTAGTTGACGTTGGTCATGAAAGTATTTGTTTAGGAGATGGAGTTTCAGGTCCCTTTTGAAACAGGAGAAGGAGGGGGTGCATCTGAGGACTCCAGGGAGAGTGTTCCATATCCTGGGAGCGTTGTGGTTGCCCGGTGCTGTCTCTCCCAACCCCTTCAGCCCCCACCATCCACCACCTCTCCGAGAGCAATGCTTGTATTTTAAGTGATTTGCCCAAAATCAGTGGAATTCTGCAGAGTTCCGCAAGTGGGTGGAGTTGCTCCACTCGCTCACCCCTCGTGGCAGTACTGGCCTATGTGCTGCTGAAGATACCTTACTATGCCCTAAACTGCGTCTTCCTCTACTGCCCCGCCTGCCTGGTGCCTGGGCTATGAGCTTCACCTCCAGCCTCATCCTCTGCAGTGCAGTCTTTAACCCTTTCATCATCTTACTGACGCATAAGGAGACAAGAGACTGCTTCTGCCATGCTATGAGGTGCAGGCCACGACGGAAGGGCGGATGGTGGTGAGTCTGCTGCAGGTGGCCAAAAGTCCTGTAAAGAATGAACCCAAGTCTACTCTCAGATGCCAGACAGCCAGTACAAGGCAGTATATAATAAACTAAAGAAAGGTAGCTTCTTCAGTGCATTTTCTCAGTACCATCAGGCTCTTCTAAGGGCTGGTAGTTAAACTTGCACTGCAGTAGGTGAGGCCTGCCCGCAGCCTCTTGATTATTGGAAGGAGCAGTATAAAGTTTGGGGTGTGTCCCAGCAGGAAGAGCCTTACCAGCCTCTTTTACAGACAGTCCCCTTGATCTCCCATATGGGCAGACCCTGGAGCTGGGGCGAGCCCTCACCCCCAATCAGAAGGGAGGGGAGGGATTTCCTGTGGAGGGAGCAGATGGTGAGAGGCCTCCCAGACCCAGAGGATGAGCGAGATGGTGGGTCAGCGAGGAGAACCCGCAAAACGTAGAGTAGGAGGAGGACATGGCCCATGCCCGGTCCATCGATCTGGATGAGGATCAATACTGGTCCAAAACCCGGGGCCGGGCGGCCTGAAGACTTCTCACAAGTAGGACCTTCCTACTCTCCTACACTCTTCCTCTTACTAAGCGCCCGCTCCCCCTTCTCCTCCTGCCATCTGGGACTTTGAAAGGGATCTCTTCAGTACTGAAAACGATGCTCGAGATTCTGTGAGACCTCTGGCGTTCTTTGGACATGGCAATCAAATACTGTGTTCAACTCCTGGGTCCTCGCTTGGCTACATCGCCATTGGTGTATGCTGGTAAACTCTGCTATGTTGTAGACAGAAGGGTTCGACCCATGTGGTCAGTGGGACCTGGGTAATAAATTGAAGTATATGAAAGGGTCCCAGACCGGAAAGCACAATAGATAATTAATCTTCACACAGTTACACAAGATCAAAACCAAAAAGTACTTATGGTTGACAGTGTTTTTATTTTCACTGAACCCAGAAAAAACGTATAATGTTTTTACATTCACTAGTATTATGCACAAAATTCAAGTGCGCCCACACAGGGGAGGGAGAGGAGTGCAGAGGGAGGGGTGAGGGGGGGTTTTGGTGTTTCAATTAGTTAACATCACTAATCAAAAAATGTCCATAAGCACAAATCCACAAGTGAAACCATCATTATCATTGATCCATGAGTGAGAGATCAAGAAAAACACATGTTAAATAAACCATTGTACATGAAACAGAGACTCCTGTAATGATTCTTAATATCAAAATTGGGGTAAGGAGTTCGTATAGGTAGAAGATGGTCTACGTTTCGACCCAGAGGTGTAGGACATTGGATCCTTACTGGAGGGTCTTCATCAGGACGTGAGGGGGTGAAAGAAAAGGTGGGGCCGGGTCCTAAGTATAATATGAAAAAAATGCGCATTATTTTAAACGGTCTCAAAAGAGTCCCGACATACATAATTTAAAAAGCCCGAGGGCCGGTCACATCAAAATACACAAACGTGAGAGAGGAGTTATAAAGAATTAAAAAGGAGGGTAGATAAACTGAGGGCAGAACAAAAATGATTACCTGACAGCGCAGGTAGACAAAGTCACAGGCCTGCTGGGCGTGTTGCGTCTCCAGGCAGGGCCAGTCCGGGTAAATATTAAAGGTGTCTGAAAAAACATGAAAACCGTTCGGTACTATAGCACCAACGACCAATGATACCCTGTTAGGGAACAGGTAGGGGACAGGGGCGTTAAAAGCCTACCTTTTAGTAATTAGGTCAACCGTTCTGGATGGCACGGCGGATAAAGTCCCTCAAACGCGATTTTGGCAAACTCCCAGGCGCTCGTCTGTAAAGAGCGAGCGGAGTATCAGATATCAAACAATGGAGAGCTTGATATGCAAGCAGTATGGCACGCATTTGTAAAGAGCTGTGAATAACGAGCTATGACTCACCAAAGGGGGATTGTAAATTGCTATCAGCAAGGAGCCGGCTCAGCGTGTCTCCTTGGAAGTGGCAGGGGGCCTCCGTAGCCTGAGCGTCCCAGAAAGTGGATCAGGCAGCCATCTATAAAAGCGATTGTCAAGGACACAGTGAGGAAACAGGTTTGGCTCTAAAATAAAATAAACGGTAGCAGACGCGGCTGCTTTCAGGGAACTCACCCGTGATGGGTCAGAGCGGAGCCAGCGTTAGCGCGTGTCTGCCTGGAACCAGGAAGTGTTGCCATGGCTACCCGGATCGATTTTATAAACTCCTAAAAGAAAGACTCAGACGCGTTGCTGAGTAACAGGGTAGCGTCCCTATTAGAGGAAAGACTGGATCAAGGGAATTTATTGCAGAGGGTGACGGGGGGTGATATTGGTATGACACATTGATGTGGGTTCAACCTGCAGTAATTGACAATTAGAAAAACAGATTTGTGCGAAACTGCCAAGCATGGCGGTAAAACGCCCAGTGTCTCAAAACAGGGGAGGAAATAACCTTTGGAAAACCGCATTCCAAGGAAAGGGCTTGATTGTCGTACATATGCGTGGACCCACCCAGCATGGTGGTCAAGGCGCATATTGGTCAAAAGAGTTTTATACAAAGATTACGTATGTGTTGATTGTCCTACATGTGCGCGGACCAACCCAGCATGGTGGTCAAGGCGCATATTGGTCAAAGGAATATTATACAAAGATTACGTGTGTGTTGATTGTCCTCCATATGCGCGGACCAACCCAGTATGGTAGTCAAGGAGCATATGGGTCAAAGGAAAATTATACAAGAAATCCATATAGCAACCATTGTATAATAACATTAGCTATAACCTTGGTATACAGCACCTGTACTCCATGGTCGCGGACAAACCATACAAGGTAGTCAAGCGCCTAGGGGTCAAAAAAGAAACAGCTTGCAAAGATACACGTACGGTTCCCGAAGAAACACTCAAAATGGATTAAAGAGACAGGTGAATTAGATAGTCAGCATATTAGGCACCACAGAGCTTGGAAGAAAAAGACCTAATTCACAGCATGGCCATCTGTGCAAAACTACTTTCTGATTCATTTAAACCACTGGATGCTGAATCAAAAAAGCGAATCCACTTAATCTCCCTTACATTGAGGACGGGTTCGATGCTACCGCCCCTGGGGCCTAGTCGGACTTGTTCAAGGATTGTCCACTTCAGACTTTCAGGGGGGTGGTTGTGTGTGTTACAGTGATCGACCAGAGGGGCTCCCACGACCTTACATCTCACACGGCTGCAGTGCTGCAGAAAACGTACCTTCGCACGTTGCTGTGTCTGACCCACATATATCTGGTCACAAGGGCATATTATACAATAAACCACATTGGTGGAGTTACAATTGGTGTGTGACTTGAGGAGAACTTGATATTGTTTGTAGGTGAAGATCTTCGTCTGAATGGTCGACGGACAGGCTTTGCAGGACCCACATCGGTAGTGTCCTACAATAGGGGGAAGGTTCCACATGGTTGTGATCGATTGTTCAGCTGGGCTCGATAGAAAGGAGCGCACCACATAGTCTCGGATATTCCTTGCCTTTTCGAAAGCGTGGAGAGGAGGGCACTTCATACTAAGGTCCTCAGATATCAGGTTCCAATATTTATTGATGGTATGTTTTATCCTGTTGCTTTTTGTAGAAAAAGTTGTAACACAGATCATGCGATCCTCATTCTTGTTCTGTTTGTCTCCCGGTTCTAGTAAAGTCTCTCTGGGGTTGAACCATGCTCTCTTCATGGCTTTCTTTACCAACCGCCTGGGGTATCCGCGTTCAAGTAGTCTGCCCAATAGGATTGAGGATTGGTCCATGTAGTCCTCCTTCCTGCAAAAAGGAGGACTACATGGACCAATCCAGGCAAGGAATATCCGAGACTATGTGGTGCGCTCCTTTCTATCGAGCCCAGCTGAACAATCGATCACAACCATGTGGAACCTTCCCCCTATTGTAGGACACTACCGATGTGGGTCCTGCAAAGCCTGTCCGTCGACCATTCAGACGAAGATCTTCACCTACAAACAATATCAAGTTCTCCTCAAGTCACACACCAATTGTAACTCCACCAATGTGGTTTATTGTATAATATGCCCTTGTGACCAGATATATGTGGGTCAGACACAGCAACGTGCGAAGGTACGTTTTCTGCAGCACTGCAGCCGTGTGAGATGTAAGGTCGTGGGAGCCCCTCTGGTCGATCACTGTAACACACACAACCACCCCCCTGAAAGTCTGAAGTGGACAATCCTTGAACAGGTCCGACTAGGCCCCAGGGGCGGTAGCATCGAACCCGTCCTCAATGTAAGGGAGATTAAGTGGATTTGCTTTTTTGATTCAGCATCCAGTGGTTTAAATGAATCAGAAAGTAGTTTTGCACAGATGGCCATGCTGTGAATTAGGTCTTTTTCTTCCAAGCTCTGTGGTGCCTAATATGCTGACTATCTAATTCACCTGTCTCTTTAATCCATTTTGAGTGTTTCTTCGGGAACCGTACGTGTATCTTTGCAAGCTGTTTCTTTTTTGACCCCTAGGCGCTTGACTACCTTGTATGGTTTGTCCGCGACCATGGAGTACAGGTGCTGTATACCAAGGTTATAGCTAATGTTATTATACAATGGTTGCTATATGGATTTCTTGTATAATTTTCCTTTGACCCATATGCTCCTTGACTACCATACTGGGTTGGTCCGCGCATATGGAGGGCAATCAACACACACGTAATCTTTGTATAATATTCCTTTGACCAATATGCGCCTTGACCACCATGCTGGGTTGGTCCGCGCACATGTAGGACAATCAACACATACGTAATCTTTGTATAAAACTCTTTTGACCAATATGCGCCTTGACCACCATGCTGGGTGGGTCCGCGCATATGTACGACAATCAAGCCCTTTCCTTGGAATGCGGTTTTCCAAAGGTTATTTCCTCCCCTGTTTTGAGACACTGGGCGTTTTACCGCCATGCTTGGCAGTTTCGCACAAATCTGTTTTTCTAATTGTCAATTACTGCAGGTTGAACCCACATCAATGTGTCATACCAATATCACCCCCCGTCACCCTCTGCAATAAATTCCCTTGATCCAGTCTTTCCTCTAATAGGGACGCTACCCTGTTACTCAGCAACGCGTCTGAGTCTTTCTTTTAGGAGTTTATAAAATCGATCCGGGTAGCCATGGCAACACTTCCTGGTTCCAGGCAGACACGCGCTAACGCTGGCTCCGCTCTGACCCATCACGGGTGAGTTCCCTGAAAGCAGCCGCGTCTGCTACCGTTTATTTTATTTTAGAGCCAAACCTGTTTCCTCACTGTGTCCTTGACAATCGCTTTTATAGATGGCTGCCTGATCCACTTTCTGGGACGCTCAGGCTACGGAGGCCCCCTGCCACTTCCAAGGAGACACGCTGAGCCGGCTCCTTGCTGATAGCAATTTACAATCCCCCTTTGGTGAGTCATAGCTCGTTATTCACAGCTCTTTACAAATGCGTGCCATACTGCTTGCATATCAAGCTCTCCATTGTTTGATATCTGATACTCCGCTCGCTCTTTACAGACGAGCGCCTGGGAGTTTGCCAAAATCGCGTTTGAGGGACTTTATCCGCCGTGCCATCCAGAACGGTTGACCTAATTACTAAAAGGTAGGCTTTTAACACCCCTGTCCCCTACCTGTTCCCTAACAGGGTATCATTGGTCGTTGGTGCTATAGTACCGAACGGTTTTCATGTTTTTTCAGACACCTTTAATATTTACCCGGACTGGCCCTGCCTGGAGACGCAACACGCCCAGCAGGCCTGTGACTTTGTCTACCTGCGCTGTCAGGTAATCATTTTTGTTCTGCCCTCAGTTTAGCTACCCTCCTTTTTAATTCTTTATAACTCCTCTCTCACGTTTGTGTATTTTGATGTGACCGGCCCTCGGGCTTTTTAAATTATGTATGTCGGGACTCTTTTGAGACCGTTTAAAATAATGCGCATTTTTTTCATATTATACTTAGGACCCGGCCCCACCTTTTCTTTCACCCCCTCACGTCCTGATGAAGACCCTCCAGTAAGGATCCAATGTCCTACACCTCTGGGTCGAAACGTAGACCATCTTCTACCTATACGAACTCCTTACCCCAATTTTGATATTAAGAATCATTACAGGAGTCTCTGTTTCATGTACAATGGTTTATTTAACATGTGTTTTTCTTGATCTCTCACTCATGGATCAATGATAATGATGGTTTCACTTGTGGATTTGTGCTTATGGACATGTTTTGATTAGTGATGTTAACTAATTGAAACACCAAAACCCCCCCTCACCCCTCCCTCTGCACTCCTCCCCCTCCCCTGTGTGGGCGCACTTGAATTTTGTGCATAATACTAGTGAATGTAAAAACATTATACGTTTTTTCTGGGTTCAGTGAAAATAAAAACACTGTCAACCATAAGTACCTTTTGGTTTTGATCTTGTGTAACTGTGTGAAGATTAATTATCTATTGTGCTTTCCGGTAAACTCTGCTAAGCAGCGTAGGCGGAGGTTTTGCCAAACTGCACCCTCCAACCATAGTGCGGAGTGACAAAACCCTGTGAACTCTGCCAGCGAAGCGGAGCGGAGTTTACTACCCACCCTTAGCCATATCTCCCTACCCCTTCACTGCACCCCAACCACCTCTCCGACAGTGGTGGCTCCTCCATGGGGCGTCGCCCCACTGCTTTTTTGCAGTGCGAGAAGGCAGATACATAAAATGGTAAAACTACTGTTTCATGTTTCTGCTTCTCGCGCTGCGAGAAAGCAGAAGTGCCTGGAGTGCCTTGTTGGGGACGGGTGGTACTGCTCAAGGGCAGGGGGAGTGGCTTGCCCACCTTTGTGGGTACTGACTGTTTGGTCGGCCCCAGGGCCAACCAACCCAGTCATGCACACTCCCCCTTTTTCTCTATGTAGGCTGCTGCATGCTACACTCTACTCGGGGACCTGAATGTCCACTTCGACAACGGCAACAATCAAGATTACACCACTCTCCTCGCCAACCTCGCCAACTTAAGACTGAAGCAGCTGGTCAACACGTCCACCCACAGAGCGGGTCACACCCTCGACCCCTTCTTCGCGGGAGGAACCAACATCTGCATCAGCTACTCCACCCAACCCCTCTGGACTGACCACCACTGCGTCCACTTCACTTTCAACTCCACCACCCACCCACACCCACCAAGCGCCCGCCGCGACGAACTGGAGTAAGGTCACAGAGGAGCACCCCAGCACCACCCTCCGTCAAAACCCCCCATCACATGAACTACACCAACTCCACAGCCAGGGAATTTCACTGCTGGGTGTCCTGTTGCACTGACAAGCTTGCACCCCTCCGCCCCGCCAAACGAAAAGTTGCCTGGTTCACCACAGACCTTCTAGAAGCCAGATGCTCCTGGGGACGCCTAGAGAAAACCTGGCGAAGCCTGAAAACCACGGAATCACGGTACAACCACAAGAATGTCCTGAAGGAATATAACCAGCGCATAAGAGACACCAAATGGACCTTCATAAGAGAAAAAGTCCAGGCCAACGCGACCAACGCCAAGGAACTGTTCAACGTCATACAGCAGCTCGCCAAGCCCACCTGGGAAGCCATGGATGTCACACCCTCTCAGGAACTGTGCGACAAGCTCAGCTCCTACTTCCTTCTACTGAAGAGCAAGGCCCTCTACGACAACTTCAGAGAACCAACGACGAACACCACCCCCTTACCCACCGCCGCCGATAAGCCTACCATCACGTGCTGGGATCCGACTTCCGTCGAACTCATCATGAAGAAAACCCACTCTGGTCCCCAACGGACCCCAGGCCACCGCACATATTCCACGGGGCCGCCGCTGTCATCGCACCCGAACTAGGACGCACCATCAACACCTCCCTCGGATCAGGCATCTGCCCAGATGACTGAAAATGGGCGGAGGTTTATTTATTTATTTTTATTTATTTTTTAAACTTGTAAGGCGCAACACCTACCCAAAAAGGATTTCCCGGCGCCGAGACACAGCACATAGGTAGCAGGGGGTTTCAGGGTCATTCAGGTTATTGTTTGAACAACCAGGTTTTGATGCTCTTTCTGAACCTAGCATGGTTTTCCTCTTTGCGAATGTAGGGAGGGAGTATATTCCAAAGGGATGGTCCTAAGTGAGCAAAAGATCTGCCTCCCATTCTTGCAAGTTTGAACCTAGGCACACAGAAGTAGGCAGCTGATTGCGACCGTAGGTTGCGTTTGGGAGTGTAGGGATGGGCAAGTGCTAGAAGATATTTGGGTGCGGTACCTGCTTTTATTCTGAACATGTAGTTCAGGGCTTTGAATCTAATTCTGTTTTCTACCCTGAGCCAATGCAGCTCCTGACGGTAGTTGGAGACTCTGGAAGTTTTGGGAATTCTGCAAAGCAGTCTAACAGCTGAGTTCGGGACAAGCTGCAGCCGACGAACTACAGCTTTGTTGGAGCCAAGGTACAGTATGTTACCGTAGTCAAGCCGAGATGTAATTTAGGGCATTGACTACGATTTTTTTGGGTGGAGATGGGCAGCATCCAAAGGATTTTCTTCAGCCACTTAATGATGGTAAAGCAGAGGCCGACGACTTTGCTGGCCTGTTGTTTCATGGAGAGGGAGCTATCTATGATGACCCCTAGATTACGTACTTGGGTGGCCGGGGTTGGGAAATTTCCCATCTGGATTGGCCAGTGGGAGGGGTTCCAAAGATCACGTTGTTTCCCCAGTAGGAGGATCTCCGTTTTTTCTCCATTAAGCTTTAGCTGGTTTCTAGTCATCCAACTGAAGATGTTTTGTAGACCTAGTTTGAGGAGAGACGGGGATAAGGGACTAGATTCAGACAGGGAGAAGATGATCTGTGAGTCGTCGGTGTAGGTCATGAGAGTGAGTCTTGATTTATCAGCTAGGTCAGCCAGAGGTCTGAGATATAGGTTAAAAAACAGAGGACTTAGGATGGATCCCTAGGGCACTCCGTGTGGAGCGTTGAACATTTCGGAGCATGCCGAGGAAGATGTAATTTGGAACGTCCGCTGTGTCAGGAAAGACCTAATCCATTCAAGTGCCCTACCACGGATACCATTTTTTAAATCCCTCCTCAAGAAACCAATGGCCGACCCTACCGCCCGTCTCTCTCCTCCCCTTTGTCTCTCTCCTCCCCTTTGTTCTCCCCTTTCACTCTTCGCTTTTGGGCTGAGTGGTCACTCCCCAGCGTGGTATCGTTCTGCAGCGCTTTGCTTTGCTTTAAAAGTGCCTCGTATTTATTGACTACTGTTTGCCTTGGCTGCTGCTTTATTTATATGCACTTTGGATTTGCCTGTGTCAGTTTCAGGCTGATTGCGCGTTTTCCCCCTAGCGCTCCGCTCTGCTCCCCCCCCGCCTCCATTTTGTGTGTTGTTGTGCTCCTCTGTAGCCCGCCCCGCCTCCCAGCTGAGACGCCCTCCCACTGACTACTAACAGCGCTCCACTCCCTGGAAACGCTGTGATTCACTCTTCGCTTTTGGGCTGAGTGGTCGCTCCCCAGCGTGGTATCGTTCTGCAGCGCTTTGCTTTGCTTTAAAAGTGCCTCGTATTTATTGACTACTGTTTGCCTTGGCTGCCGCTTTATTTATATGCACTTTGGATTTGCCTGTGTCAGTTTCACGCTGATTGCGCGTTTTCCCCCTAGCGCTCCGCTCTGCTCACCCCCCGCCTCCATTTTGTGTGTTGTTGTGCTCCTCTGTAGCCCGCCCCGCCTCCCAGCTGAGACGCCCTCGCCCCTCCCCCCCCACCCTCCATATATGACAGGAGTTCCCACGTGCAGCGTTTACGCGCAGCACCGCGCCCAACCCGCGCCGAAGGTGCGCCAAAGGTAAGCCCGTCTACGCCCGTCCGCGCCTGGACCGCGCCCAGCGCCAGACCCCCTGCCCCTCGCGCTGCCCAGCCCTCCCGCATTACCTACGATGCCGCCACCCTCCTAGCCCTTAACCCCGGTCGCGCCCCCAACTGCGTCGAAGCCGCCCCTGGACAAACCCATGGACCTTTCTCCTGCTACTCCTGCAAATTCAGCGGCACCGACAACATCTCCGCTACGACCACACCACTGACTCCCGACCCCAACCACCTACAATGCATCCTTCTCAACACCCGCTCGGTCCACAGACACGCCATTGACCTATGGAATCTACTAGACGCCATTTCTCCAGACATCGCCTTCCTAACGGAAACATGGATGAACGCTTCCTCCGCACCAGACATCACCATTGCCATCCCTGAAGACTATAAGATCACTCGCAAAGACCGTACCAGCCACACAGGAGGAGGAATCGCTATCGTCCATAAGAAATCAATCCGCATCTCAACCAGCTCTGACGCCAACCTCGCCAACTCCGAACACCTTCACTTCCAGATCCACATCGACCCCAAAACCACACTCAGAGGCACCCTCCTCTACAGACCACCAGGACCCCGCGCAAAATTCAGTGAAGACATCACGGACTTCATCACTCCACACGCGCTCCCCTCCAAAGAATACATCCTTCTGGGAGACCTCAACTTTCACCTTGAAAAGATCAACGACCGCAACACCACCACCCTCCTGGACAACCTCGCCAACCTCGGACTTAAACAACTGGTCACTTCCCCCACCCACATCGCAGGTCACACACTCGACCCCATCTTCACCTCCAGCAAACATGTCTCCTTCAGCCACACTACGGATCTCCTCTGGACTGACCACAGCTGCGTTCACTTCACCTACAACAAGCCGAAACCCACCAACCACCTCCAACCAACTCTGCAAAGAAACTGGAACAAAATCACCACCGACCAGATCTCCTCATCGCTCCTTCTAAACACCCCAGCCCACTCCTCGGACCCAAACCTAGCCGCCGCCAACTTCACCCTATGGTTATCCAACACCGCCGACACCTTAGCACCACTGAAAAAACGTCAAAGCAAACCTGGCAACAAGAAGGCCTCATGGTTCAACGATGATCTTAAGAAGTCCAAGAAACTCTGCCGCACCCTTGAAAAAGCTTGGAAAAAAGACCCAACCACCAGCACCAAGGACGCCTTCAAAAACGCCACCCGCACTCACCACCAACTAATCCGAAAGGCCAAGAAAACAGCATTCAAGGATCGACTTGACAACAACGCCCACAACAGCAAGGAACTTTTCAACATCGTCAAGGAGTTTTCCAATCCCTCGGCCAACTCCAACGACATCACCCCCTCTCAAGCCCTCTGCGACTCCCTAGCCTCATTCTTCCACAACAAGATTGCAGACATCCACAACAGCTTCGACAACCAACCCGGAGTCCAACCCACCCAACCACATGCTGAACACTCTCCCCCCGCGAACACCCTTAACGACTGGAACCCAATCTCCACTGAGGACACCATCCGCCTGATGAACTCCATCCCCTCAGGATCCCCCACAGACCCATGCCCTCACCACATCTTCAACAAAGCAGACTCCGTCATAGCACCGCACCTCCGAGACGTCATCAACTGCTCCTTCAACTCCGCCACCTTTCCGGAAAACTGGAAACATGCTGAACTCACCGCCCTTCTGAAAAAACCCACAGCGGACCCCACCGAACTCAAAAATTACCGCCCCATCTCGCTCCTTCCATTCCCGGCCAAAGTAATCGAGAAAGCTGTCAACAACCAGCTCGCCACTTTCCTCGAAGCCAAGAAATCCCTCGACTCCTCACAATCTGGCTTCCGAGCAAAACACAGCACTGAGACCGCCCTCATCGCAGCAACAGACGACATTCGAACTCTACTGGACAATGGAGACACAGTCGCCCTCATCCTCCTCGACCTCTCTGCAGCATTCGACACAGTCTGCCACAGCACCCTTTTACAACGCCTCAGCAACATCGGAATACATGGAAAAGCACTTGAATGGATCACCTCGTTCCTAGGGTAAGTTGTATATAAACAGAAACAGTGGTTCCTGTGGACTAATACAATGATAATAGTAATTATAAGCACAATCACAATAAAAAAGGGGGTTGAGGCGATATCCGAAGGAGAAGAAACCATATACCACTCAATGTTTGGTAGTAGCAATAGTTATTTATATACATACAACAATGGAAATAAATCTTCAAAATAAGTAAATACGTATGTAGTGCAAGGTGTCCCCAGTGAAAAAATGGAACCTACAGAAATAGTGACATATTGTGACATAAACATATGGTTTCAAACAAATAAAGCCGACCATCAAAGTGATATACAGTAAAAGCAGCCGCCGTATACAATATTAGGGGCTCCAGAAAAGTACAGGTAGTGGTGTTCCCTAAAAGGGAAGTAACCACACAACCAATGTATTACTGTCTCAAGGAATCAATACTCTGCGTGACAAATATAAAGTTGCTATATTAGCAAACAGGTGCTGAATCAGCTTCAAAACACCTACTACCTAGAGGTGTCGTCTGCACATTAAACCTGTAACATGCATATTACAAAACACGAAAGAATGAAGCTGTTACAGCACAACCATTAAACCAAGTTGAATTAACCAAAAACAACATTGGTCATGGGTCAAAGTAATTCCATATTATAGTTTTTAATCCATTACACAATGAGGACGATGAGAAAACTCCAAAGAGTTCAATTAATCCAATCAGATCATCAAAACAAGTTTTCTTATAAACTTTATTGAAGTCTCAAAAGTTAACATTCCCAGCACACGATTGGCCGACACGTATTTCGTCTGATACACAGACTTTTTCAAGGCAATTAATGGGAATATTAGCGAACTGTCATCTATAAACAATCCATCACTGCAGCGCATCCGTTGGGAGTGGAACTAGGATCCAAATAAGAAAACCGTGATCTACATAATCCCAGACAAATATATGAGAAACCACTACCAGCGCTGGCCTTCCGCCACTTGGTTAGATTTAGCAAATTCACAGATTATCCTGGCCCCCGCTATAGACCAATAATAGAGTCCCAATTTTGAAATTCCCAAAAAATAAACAAATAACTTGTCGATGGACACCGTAGCAATGATACGTTTAGAGGACCACAAGTTCAGACAGGCAAGAGTCGATTCGTTTTGCCTAAACATTAACGTAGTACAACTCTGATAGGTTGACCCCTACCTGGTTGTTCACTCACTAGCCCTGTGCCCTATTGTCTGATTCAGAATCCTCAAGCGCCGAGACACCCCTGGGTATTTGCGCGCTATACAAATTGCAAAAACATAAACATAAAACATAAACATGTATTACCGTCTCATCCAAACACAAAGTCGTCTGAAGAGTGGCGAAAGGAAGTAAGACCCTCTGCTGATTCTAGGGTTTCTGGTTTTACGTGCAGTGATGTTTTCTGTGGAAGAATGTATCAGATGGTCTTTTAAATGTTTGCTCCGTTTAAATGCAAACATGAGAGATTCCATTGTGGAATCAATGTTCTTTAAGAGGTCCCAATTTTTTGTGATGAAGTTACGCACCTTATTGGTGTGCACACCAAAGGTGATTACACAGAGGAGTTTGTCGATGGGAGTCTTTTCTTTGGTGGTTAGGGATTTCTACCTTGGGCAGAACCACGCACGTTTGAGAGATTTTCTTATTAGCTATCTCCCAGCATCCAGCAATACATGGATCTGCGTGTACTGGCCTAATTTAAACGCAGTTGCATACCCTCGCAAGGCGAAGTGTTTGATATTGAGGCTACTAGCGATTATTGTTCTCATTCTGGTAGGGATATCCTCTATTCCTTACATACTGTTTGCCCAGTCATTTATTTAATTGTCTGTTCTCATAATTCCTCATTTAACTTTAGATTCCTATCCTGTTACACCGTGTTGTGCTCCACCTAATTACCATCCCTTGTGAGGACTACTACCACTGACCGACCTCTGTCAGTTCCCCTTACTGGGGTAAGTGTTTCCTTTCCACCAATCTTGTAACTGTACTTTTTCATACCGTTGTTAAATCTCCCATTTCCTTTTCCACATGTACAGCGCCCAGCGGCGTCCCATGTGAGTACACCTTTTCCCCTAGCACCGCCCTGTGGTGCACCTTTTCACGCTGACAGTTTTTGTCCCGTCTCAGGTACAGCCCCTTTTCTCAAATTGTCCCATACCACTCAGCAGTTGGTCCTGGACTCACACTCATGTTATCCCTCTCTTCTTCAAATACAGATATCCCTACATCATTAGGTCCTGAAGAGACCCCTTATTGTTACTGGGGTCGAAACGCCGTCGACAATAATTCAAAGTGAACCATTCAACAGCCCCTAATATTGTATACGGTGGCTGCTTCTATTGTATATCAATTTGATGGTCGACTTTATTATTTTATAATTTAAGACAGACTTAAGACAAAATCTTAACTTAAGTCTGTCTTAAGTCTGTCTTAAGTCTGTCGTAAGACAAACTTAAGACAAAATCCTAACTTCTGTGAATACCAAAAGTAGTAAGTTTAGGATTTTGTCTTAAGTTAGTTCTGTGAATCGGGCTCCTTTTGTTTATGTCACAATACGTCACTATTTCTGTAGGTTCCATTTTTTCACTGGGGACACCTTGCAATACATACGTATTTACTACTTTTGAAGATTTTTCCATTGTTGTATGTATATAAATAACTATTGCTACTACCAAACATTGAGTGGTATAGGGTTTCTTCTCCTTTGGATATCGCCTCAACCCCTTTTTTTATTGTTATTGTGCTTATAATTACCAATATCATTGTATTCGTCCACAGGAACCACTGTTACTGTTTATATTCACTTTCTGAGCAGCCCAGGACTCTTTGCCTCTCAGGAGTTAAAAGTACAAAGCAGTAGGGTGTCTCTTGGGATATTGTCTCATTATTACATACTCTCACAGGCCACCGATTGGGTACACCAGCGTGGGAGAGGTTAAGCAGAACAGTGAAGTAAATTAGGCCCCACCCATGCCATGGATTGGTGGGGAGGAAGCTGTGAGTGGGAAAAAGACTGTGGGGCATATTATCAAGGGCACTTTTTGCTGCTAAAGCGGCGATATTTTTATCGCCCTATCAACAAGCTGTTGCTAACAGCAGTTAGCGACAGCTTTCAGGTGATAGCGACCAGTTTGGGGCCCACTTTGCATGTCAGCGATATGTATCGCTAATGACATGCAAAGTGGGCGTACCCAAACTGTTAGCGACTGACAGGAGTTGCTAACACAGCTATCGCCTATTAGCAGGGCAGGCAAAGCAATAAAAAAATTTGCACTAAACAAGATTATCGCTATAATCTAACGCCTGCTAAAAACATGACTTACCTGTTTATCCAATGGGATGTGGATTATCAGGTTAAGTCCCCATTGACGTTAATGCGTGAATATCGCTGGATTTCCAGCGATGTTCACGCATTTCACAGCTATCGCTGGATATTTTGGCACAATGGAGAAAAGCGTTGCTGATAGCATTTTTTCTCCGCTAACATATCCATTGATAGGCAGCGATAAAAAAAATTGCTAAGCACGTTTAGCAATAAATATCGCTATTGCTTACTAATATGCCCCTAAATGACTGAATGCTCACTTCTACCATATCACGAGTCTGCGCCTCAGTCGGGGTTTGGGATGGAGGTTGTGACATCCACCTTGATGCACTCACGCTTTCAAAATAAGAAGACGATTCTCAGGGTACTCAGAATGGAGTCATAACTTGTGCAATGCGTTAGTTAGTGGTGCACTGCCGATGTGCAGATGGCTCTTTTCTGCATTCTTTTGTACATCCGCCTCAAAATCAGATAGAAACTACGTAAAATGGGAGCAGGCTGACCATATCGTATGGAGAATCTTTTTTGTCAATCTTTATTAAGACGTGTGGAGCAGGTACCACACGGAGGGAACAGAACCACACACACATGAAGGCACCAGTAGACCATGTGCAGGGAGGCATCTGGAGAAGGAGCATGAAGGCACAGGTGTGGCAGGGCAAAGGGGCTACTTAGGGCATGGGTATATAATCAATCTCTGGGCATGCGGGTGAAGACACTGAGGCCAAAGGTGGTGCTGGCAAGATGGGATGGAGATCAGGCAGAGAGGGCATTGGCAAGGCCATGCCCAGCAGGAGCACTGGCAGTGCGGCGCAGGTTGGTAGGATTGCCGTCTACAGGACTGTACCTCCTCTGTGCCCAAGCCTGGCCTACTAAGTCTCCTCATTCTCTCTCTGCTATTAGTGCCTTACATGATGCAGTGGCCCTGGGTTCATACAGTCTGCCACACACATCTAAATGCATAAAAACATTTATGTATTTATTTGACATTTATATGGCACAATGAATCATCCCCAGGGGGATCTCTCGGCACTTGGCAGCACACTAGCAAGACCCTCACCCACACCGACCCCCCCAAACAACCAGGTTTTTAGGCATTTCTTAAAGTAAGTGTCCCAGAGAGGTACAGCGACGTATCTCTTCTGGTAACCTGTTCCAATGAAAGGGGGCAAGGTAGGAAAAAGCAAGCCCTCCCATTCTAGATGAATTGATCTTGCATGGAACTAGAAGGTTTTGATTGCTTGATCTCAGCAGGCGGCCCTGGACATAAGCCCTTACCTTCTTTCTTAGGTATAGTGGCCCCAGGCCCCGCCTTGCCGTGAACACCAATGTGAGAAGTTTAAAGACTGCTCTCTTTCTGACGGGCAGCCAGTGTAAGGCTTGCAGCAAGGGTCGAGACGGGGAACGTCTAGGCTTATTCAGAGCCATTCTTGCAGCAGTATTTTGCAGTACCTGGAGCCTAGAGAGAAGCTCTTCTCTGGCTCCTACCAGTAGTGCGTTGCCATAGTCCAGCCTACTCACAATAAGAACCTAAATAAGGGTCTTTCTTGCATCCAAAGGGATCCAAGGAAATTCTTTCCTTGGCATTCTCAATATCCCAAAACAGGTGCTCGAAAGTGCCTTTACATAATCTTCAGATGATAATTTGCTATCCAGCAGGACTCCCAAATTCCTAACCTGTTTTGTGGGGGAAGGAGGCCCCCCCAATTCCGAGGGCCACCAATCTGTCAACCACAGTTCGTCCGCCTTCCCAAACAGGAGAATCTCCATTTTGTTGGAGTTAAGCTGAAGAAAATTGTCCCCCATCCAGGCCGCTATGTTCAACATACAGGTCTTAAACTTGCTCCTCGTGACAGCTGGATCCGATTTGAATGGGATTGTCACCTGCGTGTCATCCGCATACGAAATTGTCTCAAAGCCGCAAGCTCTTATGATGGCGGACAAAGGGGCCACATATATGTATGAACAGAGTAGGGCTTAGGATGGAGCCCTGGGGTACCCCCTTGTCGAGTGGGGTGGTTACTGACACAAATGAGTCTAATTTGACACATTGTTATCTGTTTGACAGGAATCTTTGCAGCCAAGCCAGTGCTGGACCTTCGACACCAATCTCCTGCAATCTGCAGAGTAGGATGTAATGTGAGACGGTGTCGGAGGCTGCTGACAGATCAAGGAGTACCAGCATAGTGGGAGTCCCGCTGTCAGTAACTTCCATCAGGGCCGCCTCCGTGCTATGACCGGCTCGAAAACCCGATTGAGCTGTGTCCAGCAGCTTATTCTTTTCCAGATAGTCTGTCAGTTGCTCATTAATCATCTTCTCCGTGACTTTCGAACAGCATGGGAGAAGGGAGATTGGCCTATAATTTCTCATCTCCGCTGACGTTTTCTTCAGGAGAGGTTTGATCAGCGCTTTCTTCCACTTGTTTGGAAATAGTAACTCTCCTTTTGCTCCAACACCTTACATGCTGAAGTGCCCCTAGGTTCAGACAGTCTGCCCATACATATATTCAATGCAAACATGTCATCTATATGACCTCTTTTCTGCTCTAAGCACTTTACATGGCGGCAGTGCTGCAGGTCCATACAGCCTGCCCACACATACATATAAATGGATGCCACTCGTGGAGCAAGCCTCTCTGCCAGATACTGTTTGAAACCCTCTACCTGCTGCCGTTTCCGCTACAGGAGTAGCACAGCTGACCGCCCAAAGCGCTGCTGAGAGACTGAGATCGTCGCGAGGCCGCAGAGGAGGACGAGGCGCCGGCCCCGGGACTGCGAGGACCAGCATACACCATCGCCAGCTGGTCCTCTTCCCGTGAGAGCCGCGCCCCCTTCCAGTGCCCCGCCCCCAGCGAAGCGCTACAACTTCTCGCGGCACCCGCTTCGCGGGTGCCACTCGTGGAGCAAGCCTCTCTGCCAGATACTGTTTGAAACCCTCTACCGGCTGCTGTTTCCGCTACAGGAGTAGCACAGCTGACCGCCCAAAGCGCTGCTGAGAGACTGAGATCGTCGTGAGGCCGCAGAGGAGGACGAGGCGCCGGCCCCGGGACTGCGAGGACCAGCATACACCATCGCCAGCTGGTCCTCTTCCCGTGAGAGCCGCGCCCCCTTCCAGTGCCCCGCCCCTAACAACCTCTCACTCCTCATAAACGCTACCAGGACCGCGCATCGCGGGACGCGTGCGGGTCGCAGCCCGGGGCGAAGCCTGGGCCAAGGGCGGGCCCGTTGTTGCCCGTTAGTGCCCGATAGAGACCAGACCGGGCCATCTCTCTTTCATCACTGTACCGGCAACAAGTTTATAAACATGCCACCAAAAACAAGGAGCACCTCTAAGTCAAAATCCAAACATGCACAGGAGGTAGCACAAGTTACAGGCCCTATCGACCTATTCATCTCGCGGGTCCACGAGACTATAAACCAGAGTATAGCCCTGATGGAGAAGAGAGTATCATTAGATCTCATGAGTGCTAATGCGAAGCGTTCGTCATTAGGCGCTATAGCAAACGCCACCTCTCCCATTAATCTCAACACACAAAACTGTTCTCTTCCAGTGACTCTGTCAGTACCAGATTCAAACACAGTCCCGTCGGTAGTAGACCTGTCAGTTACACAGTCTGAGTCAGACCTCTCAATAACATTTGACGACTTGGAAACAACCCCTGATCTAGCTGTTTGCCAAACTCAGGGGGACGCCCAATCAAACGAAAACCCGCTCCAGCAAGGTGAAAGGGAAGGAGCAATTCCAAAAACGCACCCAGTAAACAATGAAGAATTAACCAGTGTACCGTGTTCTGAACACGCAACAACTCATTCAAATTCTACAACGTCCCATAGCACACTACTTCTCCCAGTAACTAACCTACCACACAAGGCAATTTCAAATGACCATACTGAAAACCAATGTAAAACTTGCAGAATCACCGCGCAAGTTCTTACCACAACAAAAGATTTGTTATATCAATACTTAAAGCCCATTCAACTCAGCATTAGGAATCTCGAAGCCCAACTAACCATAATTTCGGCCACCCTCCTAGATACAAACACCCGTATAGAAACAAAGGGGCAGCGTAACATCTCGCTGCCACCTAAAAAACAGAATCAAGCACACATGCAGAAAACAGCCAACCACACAAACCCAACGTCCCTAGCACAGAAAAACCCCAAACAAAACACTACACTTCCTAAATCCGTAGTTAAATCATCCCAACCTCATAAAGAGAAACCTCCTGCTATAACCATTCAGCAAACAGTAAATACAGATTCAGTCATGATAGACACTCCAGGCCCAGCGACAAATACAGACACCAGTAGAGCCTGTTCAGAAAAAAGACCCGAAACTTTTCCATCGAAACCACTGCCCCCTCAAATGACTCCTAAAAACACATCCAAAAAACCTTCATCAACTAGACGTCCTGCCCATTTGCCTCCGGAAGCCACTCCCTACACAATAGTTCTCACAGGAGTACCAGAGCTAACCGATGACACACCAGAAACTGCATGGTCACTCAAAAACAAAGCCATGCAGTGGTTAAGCATCAATAGACCTCTCGAATCCCACCTATTGGGAGGGATCACTACAGCCCGTAGGGTAGCCTGGATAGGCAAAACGACAAAAACAATCCGCGGAGACTGCATCATTGTAACATGCAGAGATCCCTCAACAGTAGACTACATCTGTGCCTGGCCTCAGCTTGACAAAAAAGGGGGGATCGATGCTCGACATCTTTCTTTCTTCTATCCCCTAGCTAAACAACAGCGTAATCCTCCACCCTGGTCATGGCACCAGCTCCCCAAAGAACCATGGAACCAGGAGTCATGGTACCAAGTGCCGTGGAAACAGATGGAATACTCATACGACTATATAGGTAGGGGTGGACCGAGAGAAAGGCCCAGAGAACGCCAGAGGCCCTATTGGCAAGACAGACCCTATCAAACCTATGAAGGATGGCAGGGCCTTTCAACCCAAAACCGTTTCGATTGTCTCGAAATGGTCGACTGACCATTCCGGGACAAACCTAGCCCTCATAAACCCGATACTATTTCGCAATCAGTAAATGCTAAGCAGCATACAATATCTCCAGAGTCTACACATGTTAGACACAAAATCACATTGCAGGAACCATTTAATATCCTCACCACCAAAACCGAAAAACCCCTCCATACCTCCCAGGTACCATCTAAACCCCCAAAAAAGACTCCGCCTGTCATCCCTCCAGCAGAAGCTGATACTAACTCGGGAATATGCCATCAACAAGCAGCAGCCATTACTAACAACCCGACAACAACTGCAACCGCGAAGGAACAATCAACCCCGAGTTTGGCCATTGCATACTGGAACGTTGCAGGCTTAACTACAAAAATAACCTGTCCTTCATGGCTCGACACAGCAAGGAGTCAGCAAATTCTGTGCCTGCAAGAGACTTGGTGTACAACTCCACTTCATTTAGCGGGCTACAAAACATTTTTCACCAAAGCAGTACCTAGTAGTATGGGTAGACCAAAAGGCGGACTTATGACCTACTTTTCCAACACCCTTCCTCTCACTGTGAAACTGCTAAAGGAAACACCCATCTTTCAAATCATACAAGTCACACAGTTAACAGTATCGAAACGAAACTTACATATATTCATAAATTATTACAATAACTCAGGCACTCTGGAATGCTGCTCACACCTAGACGAAATAGCCGCATATTTATCCTCACTTCAAAAAACAAATAATAATTCCACAATCTACCTCATCTGGGGAGGCGATTTCAATTTCACATTGTGCCCAAACCACAAAAATGGGAACTGTGGGCTCCAGAATGAACTTGGAAATCCCATCCCCCACTTCGTGCACACGGTGGGTGGTAACAAATTAAATGAAATCCTTTTCACCCTAGACCTTGACTTTGTCAATGAACTAGTCAATCCGGAGCAGGACTTTCTACCCACCTTTCACGGGCGAGGCTGTCTGTCAACCATCGACTATATTTTAGCCTCAAACTCTTATAAAGGGCAACTAAGCAACTACAAATTAGGGTCCAATCCAATCAGCGACCATTATCCTCTTAGTGTGGAAATCCTCATGAAGCAAGCTGGGACACTCCCTCCAAAAGTTAGTTCCCTTGACCAACAATCGCTGGCCATGAAAAAGCTGAATGGGTACGCAATTAAATGGACAAAGATTGACCCGGAAGAGATAACACAGAGGGTTCTTGAAAAAACACACCCCTGGTTAACGAACTGTCTGTCCCCTGAGGCATCCCCAGAATTAATTGTCACCTCTTTCTATAATATCCAGGAAGTAATAAGGGATGAGCTATTCATTAACACAAAAAACAAGTGCAGACTTCCTACCACGAGATGGTTCGATACTGCCTGTCGGAAGGCTCTTACATCCCTCAAAGAAGCCCTAAGACAGCAACTGAGAGACCCTCAAATAATCTCACAATGGAGGAAAACTTACAATACCGCTCGGAAAAATCGTAAAAAACAGATAAAGCAAGATCTTTGGCTTCGACTACACGACAGTGCATTAAGAAAAGATAGCACTGCTTTCTAGCAGACCATAAGATCACCTCTCCTGGCCAACATCAGCGACCCAGACCACCTCGATGTGGCAATAACTGAGGATGACTGGGTCTCCCACTATTCAAAAATCTTCGGTATACCATCGGATGCCGTTCCAACAATCCAAATACAGGAATCCGAACCAGTTAAGAGCAAGATCTATCCAATCAAGCTACGCTTTACCCTCAACGAGGTCAGGAAGGCAATCAAGGCCTCAAAAACAGGCAAGGCCCCCGGCCCAGACGGGGTCCCCATGGACTTGTTCCTACATAACGTCGACTATTGGTCAATAATAATTACACGGGTCATGGCTGCAGTCGCCTCAACCGGTCTCTTTCACTCATGGTCAACATCTACACTATTGCCCATCTTCAAAAAAGGGGACCGTAATGACCCTGCGTGCTACAGACCGATCTCCCTTCTGGACTCCACGGGCAAGATTGCAGGTCGAATACTCCTGGACCGATTACAATCTTGGGCCCGGGAGAATAACATCATTACTGACCTGCAATATGGTTTCCAGAAGGGGCTCGGAACGGTGGAACAGGCCCTAAACCTCGTCCTCCTGGCTGCAAAGTATGCGCGCGCTAAAGGAGGCAACATCTTCCTGGTCTATGTAGACTTAAGCGCGGCATTCGATTGCGTACAGCATGCAAAGCTTTGGCAGATCCTGGCTCACCTCGGAGTGGACCCACCCATACTAGCCTTCTTGAGAGAGTTATACACCAACGCAGAAGGTCGAGTTCGTTTTGGCACCGGCGGTGAACTATCACGTCCCTTTAAAATATCAAGAGGAGTAAGGCAGGGATGCGTACTGGCTCCCTTCCTGTTCAACCTATACACAAACGGGCTTGAACAGGCTATGCTGGAAGGGAGCCAGGACCTCCCGCAGATAGATCACCGCCCGATACCCATTCTCCTGTATGCCGACGACTCTGTCATCCTGGCACGAACTTCTAATCAACTCCAGCGACAGCTAAATAAATATGTGACTTTTATGGACTCACTAGGCCTAAAAGTTATTATCAAAAAAACTTTTACAATGACCATCGGACCAAGGCCAGGAGTCTCCAAGCCCATACTCATCAACAACAGCAGATTAGAAAAAACTCCGGTGTACCCATACTTGGGCATTCTAGTGGATGACACAATGACCTGGCGTAAGGCAGTGGAAGCCAGAAATCTTAATTTTCGCCGTGCTGTATCAGCATTAAGTGCTTTCTCAAGGAAACTAGGCAAACCAGCCCCAGCGGAACTGTTAACGATATACTACGAATGAGTGAGTGCTTAAATTGGTGGAAATATAGACAGTATTGTTCTGTCAACAGTGTTTCTTAAATGATTTTTCCCGTTTCCTCGCAGGGCGGAGTATATCACAGGAACTCTTCCTGCTCCAGATCCTGACCCCCCCAGGTTGTATCTATCTAAATACGCAGCCCATTATGGGCGCTGATTTGAGTTTATGAGCACTTTTCTTGGTCCTGAAGAATTGCCTTGATGGCACGAAACATGTCGACCAGAGCACTTATTGAGGGTTGAAACGGGTTTCCCACACATCGACTGGTAGAAAATCCCATACCCCTCTTATTTTTAATAAAGTAGGCAGCTACAGGAATAAAAGTACCCAGAGTAGACTGTACTAACTTTTTTTAAAATCACCACTTTCACACGCTCACAACTTCACAATTAGGGCCCCTCACTCCCACTCAAACATCGGCTCTGGAATAAAAGATCTCCGTTAAAGTGCAGCACCAAGTGCTGCCCGTCAGGCATTGCAGTGCCGGCTTGACGCAGGAGCAGGAAGCCGATGATGATACGAAGCGGCCGGTTGGGAACGCGACAGTAGTCACAGGACCAGCCGGTTGTGTGAGGTTTCCCTAATTCCGACAAGGGACGATTGCCCCTGCCTTTCAGATACAACCACACTTTTAGAGAAGGGGAACCTTTCCACTCTTTCTCGCATAGATCTCACTCCCTGGGGAACTTTGTGCAAATTTTTGTTGATCAACGATATACTACGCAAAATGCCACAGTGTGGCTACTTACGGAGCAGGCATTTGGGGCTATGGATATATCGACCAACTCCAGGTTACCGAGAACACCTTTATCAAATACATCCTAGCTCTTCCCCAAAGCTCCCCGATCCTAGCCTCGCATCGGGAGCTTGGTATGGAATATATGATTGACACCATACGATGCCAGCCCATCTTACTGTGGCAGCGTATATGGTGTAACCCTGAAAGTCACATCACCCGTTCCCTCATTACCGACTGTCTTGGCCTAGCGTACTGGAGGAAAATACCGTGGCTTAATTACATTCACAAATTTTTTCTAGATCTTGACTGTGAGCACTACTTCCTCGAACCCCCCTCAATTGAAGACATCTCGAAGAAACAGCTGAAGGAATTATGTATGGGCCATTTAAGGGAACTCCGCAATCAAGCAGAGATTACCAAAACACAAAACGAAAAAACTTGTATATTGCAGACAGGGAAACTCATTCAGCCGTACCTGACATATTTCCTGTCAAACTACGAAAAGTTTTTAATTACAAGACTCCGGTTTGATCTTTTTTTCCGTCTGGTCTCATTCCCAGAAATGAAGAACTGGTCCCGAAATCTGACGAGTTGTCCTTGCGATGGAGTTTCTGTACAATCCACGACACATGTCGTCCTTTTTTGCAAATACTACAGACTAGCAAGAAAAACATGGATTTTTCCTATCCTCCTATCATGCGGTCTTAGACATTCATATCCAGCATTATCCCATTTACAATCCCCGAAATCCCCGCATGAAGCCAAATTGATAGCGACTTTTCTTAAAATAGTAATATCAACTCGTCGCAAAGTTTCCACCTAAACCTGTATCGATTCCAAAATGTAGAAACAGTACCCCACTCTGAAATTCTTTTTCTTGTACAGTGATGCAAGCTCTGTGACCTGATGCTTATTGATTTTATCTTTCTGATTTATGTTTAACTTCTCTTCTTAAATGTACTTTTTATGATTATACAACCTATAATCGAATAAAAGATGATGAAATGAAATGAAATGGATGCATCCAATCTACATCAACTCTAATTCTGGTGCTAACACCTTACAGATCTGCAGTGCTGCAGAACCATACAGTTGTCCTACACTGCACATACACATAAATGCATACATGTAATCTATATGACCTCTCCTCTGCTTCTTAGACCTCATCTTATCCTTTGTGACACCAGACTGGTAAATCCTCACTTTGACTCCTGTCCTGATGATGACCTCATCCATGTCCAGACACTGGAGGTTGAAACACTGATAAACGTAATCACCGGACTGACTCTTGTGCGAAGATGCGAATGAATCCTATAATCTGGTGCATATCTAGGGCAGTCAATATTTTCTGGAATATATTAAAAAATGGCACCACTTTTTTATGTTTTATATATTCAGGACTGACTGGCTAGTCACTGCACTGTATCACCTGGAGATATTAATACCTTTTATTATTTATAACTTTTAGTCTAGGTTTATGTCTCACATCCCCATACCACAGATGGATCAAACAGCTGAAGACCAATGCGATCTAAGAATGAGGCATGACACAAGGAGGGCGGTAGAGGCTCAGGATCACAGTTTGACCTGTGAAAGGCGCAAACCTGACATTGAGTGGCATTTAAAAGAGGATGAAGGGGCGGATGACACAGGAGCTGGGACGGCCACAGGTGACTTATTTAGAAGAAAGTCTTCTCTGTCCAAGTTGTGGTTCTTTGGAACAGTTCTTGAGTAGTGGACATGTTATAAAGAGCAGCAGGTGTGGCGCAGTCACTAGAGTCGGTCCAGGCCTTAGTGAAACGTAATAATTATCACTGGGCAGCACGTGAGTCTAAGTGCTAGAAGTTTTGTTGAAAACGTACTGGGCACCCCACAGAGAGTGAAGCTGTTTGTTGCACCAATATATTCAGCGATTGGTAGTAGTGCTTGATTTGTAAACAAAATAAGTGTCAGGGCTCTCGTCAGGTGGCCACTGTAGCTTGCACCACACATTGCTCCTGCCATCCTGCCAATGATAGTAACAACACAACTACTAACCATCACATTCCTAAAAGTGTGACAAGTTGGACCATTTCTGGGACCCAAATCTAGAAGAATGGCTTGGGCAGCAGGTAATAGTCATATGTAATATATATTGAAATAATAATTAACTGTTGTTGTCATCCCTAAATTTGCCAGACAGCGCCACCATGTGGCAGACTGTCACAAGCACCGGTGTTGACAATTAAGTGCCAGTGCTGAGCACCGGAAACCACCTGCTCAAATTAAGCACCGGATTTGCTTCACCTTTAATCTAGGGGTGTAGACATGGTTTAGTGGGATAGTGAGTGCCATAATATGTGGCTGGCACTTACATCTTAATGCTCGGGGCATGTGAACACAATAATTCAAACTGTCAGATAGTAATTACATTCAAAGGAAGTAAAGTCTGGCTGCGTGGATGGAGTGTCTGTGCTGTTTGCAGAGAGGCTTCACATCTTTACATGATGCTGTATTTGAGCTGCCTGAGCACAAGCAAGAAAAATACATGTCCCATGAAGGCCCAGGGCTCTCATAAGGGTTACGAGTCTGGCGGCCATTTTGAAATTACCAGGCATTATTTCCTCATGTCCCAGAGTGTCCTTTTTAGGTGATTATGATATATTGTCACTGCAGCCAGGTCCTTGTCAGAGTTATTTGGAAAACCTTGGTGACTGTTCTGATAATTCTAGAAGGACAGTTCTGAAACAGCATTTTAGTAATAGAGATTTGTTTCCCCAAAAAAGATTTGATTCCGAAGAATACTTCTCTGTCTTGAATTCAGATTTTGTTGACTCCAAGAGATATGCAGAAAAAACTAAATTTGAAGTGAAGTTATAATTAGGTGTTGGTGTGACTCCGGTAATTCCATGAAAAAACTTGTTGTAGCAGAATAATGCAGAATTACCTAAGAATGTCCATGGAATTATTCATTAATTACAGTATCGCCACTTTTGAAAGAATCCAATCTTGATCTCCTTGACACCAACAACTACTGCTCCATAGCTAGGCAACCTTTTGTAGCCAAATTGGTGGAAAATCCAATGAACGAACATTTAACATCCTTTATTGAACAAAACAACCTTCTAGATGCATCTCAGTTTGGGTTCCGCAGTGGACATGGCACGGAGGTTGCCCTTATAGTTGCCACCGAGGCGATTTGTGCCACCTTGGACAGTGGCGGAATGGCTGCCCAGGTCTTACTCGACCTCTCTGCCGCTTTCGATACAGTTAACCACACTCGTGTGGTCGATTGACTGAGCATAATGTAGTTAACGATTGGGCTATTGCTCTGCTTAAATCCTTCCTAACTTCTAGAGTCCGGTCGGTAAGCCAAGACGGACACACCTCTGAATCCAATATCTTACCCAGTGGTGCCCCCAGATTTCATCTTTGAGTCCATCCTTGTTCAATGTCTACGTCACCCCATTGGCAGCTCTCATCAGATCCTTTGGGTTCTGGTTGGTATCATATGCCGACGACACCCAGATAGTCGGTCCCTCTCCGATTCCAAGCACAGCATTGATGAACCATTTCGGAATTGTATGTCGGCCGTCGGGGACTGGATGGGCAAAAACTGCCTCAAACTAAATTCGACTAAAATGGAGGTGACGCTTTTCTGGCATAACACAAGCTTCTGGACACCCTCATGCTGGCTTCAAGACATGGGGGCTCCTTCCGCCCCTAAGAATAAAGTCAGGAACTCATGAGTCCAGCTGGGTAACAGCTTAACTTGTAAAAGCCAGGTTAATGCTGTAACCTCTTTCTCCTTTTTTGTCTTAAAAACCTTGAAGAAAATCAGACATCGGATTCCTCGTGACCTTCTAAAAACAGTATTCTTCGCACTGGTACTCTCACGCATGGACTACTGCAACGGCCGTTATCTTAATCTGCAAGTTATCTCATGCATAAATTGCAAACTGCACAGAATTCTGCAGCTAGAATTCTTCAAGATCAGCCTAAATTCCACTCTGCAACCCCAGCTCTGAAGGAGCGCTACTGCTTATTGCAAAAATACCCTTTCTAGTCTGAAATTGATGCAAGAATGCATTTTGCACAAAGAAATAGTGCTAAATGCAACAGGACACGAATAGCGACCACAAGCGGCCACTCGTGCTCACTAAATGTACTCTTGAGCTAGAATTTTCCTTCCGTTTACTGCTGGCTTTTAGTGCTCTTTTCTTAGTGCAAAATACACCAACATACACTCTTGCCACCAACATGGATGTGAGGATGCACTTTGCACAAAAAAAGCCGTAAATGTAGCAGAGCACGAACAGCTAGCATGAGTGGCCTCTCACTCTCTCTAAATGTGGTCTTCCATTAGGACTTCTTCCCTCAAACTAGTCTAAATTGTGAGAACGGGAGTAAATGCGTGATTATCAGTAATTCCATGACAAAGATTAAAGTAGAATTACCATAATTACTTGTAAATGGATTTCTGTCCAGGCCTAGTTATGATTAGTATTGGATATAAATCCTAACATATGCATTAAGGTTATATTTACAAGCATGTCGCGCTGGGTTAGCATCACAAAAGTGACGCTAATCAGCACAAAAATATTTTTTTCCTAATTTAGTTTCCAGTGCAAAACTTGTTCTGCATTGGAAAGTCCCCTGAAAGTACCGCGCAGTAGCCCAAAGCATTGCTTTGCGTTACTTAGCACCAAAGGGGCGTTACATGGATGGTACATGGGCGTTCCAATGCAACCACCCATGCCTTTTGACGCAAAACCCGATCTACAAACAATTGTAAACAGGGTTTAGCGTCAAAAGTTAACATCATTTGAAAGGAGGCCCTAAGAGGAGAAATGTTTTCATTTCTCCTTTCTTTTCCGTCTATGCATGAGTGCGGCCCTGCGCGGCAGCAGCACAAAGCAGGAACAGCTTTGAAGTGTGTCTAAGCGTCGTATTCTGTACTGGAAGAGAACGCTTCCAGTGCAGATCCTATGGTAGACTAAGGCACGCCCCCTTCCACTCTGGCGCTAAGGTCTGTGCCTGGCGCGCAGCAGCTAAAATCTGTACTGACGCTAGGGAGAGGGGAGTAGAGAGCCATATCTCTGTGAATACAGCGCTTTCCTGCTTTCTCCCGTTCACGCTGCTGCACTGCGCTCTGTGGCTGTTTAGCGGATCTGGGCTGAAGTGATACAGGACTGAGCGGGGCTGGAACTCCACTCAAACCTCAGTACCACTTTGGTGGTTGGGTTGGCTGATCTCCAAGCAGGGAGTGCATAGCCCAGGTTCCACCAGGTTAAACGTTTACCACCCCCTTGCTCCACGCTCTGCACATTTACGCACAGACTCCTGTGCACCCTGCACAGCTTGCATCCTTAAAGTGTTTTTTGGCCTGGTACCAAGGTTGGCACGCTTTAGATGCTTGCTGTTACAAATGAGGTGTTAATTATCATAATCTGGTAATTGAGAAAAATCTAATTATGCAGAGCAAATGGATTCTACAGTGGTGCCAGAAGATGGTGGGGAGGGGTAGGGTCGTTTCCTGGGCATTGGTTGCTTACAGGCAACTCTCGCCAATGGTGAGCCCGCCTGCAGAGGGGCACCTCGATGCCAGCACAGAGAGGTTTATTCCAGGGTGGGCGTTTGCACTTGTGGCACTCAGTGCATCAATTTCTCCCCCCCCCCCATGACCTCGTCCTCAGATTCCCTCCCTACCACCTGACAAAAGTGTCCCTCATCTCTCCATTGTCCCTCTCTCACATACATTTCATCTGTTTTAAAGCGCCAGTAAAGGCCGGCTTCCCTCATCCACTCAGCTATCCACATAAAATACAGATCTGTTCTTTGCAGCATGCATATTAACCCTCTGTGCTACTTTATGGTGAATCAAAACGTCCACTAGACATAACTCTGACCTCTTGCTCTTTTAGGAACATTAATCACAAGTGTTATTTTGAAATGTGTATTGCTGCCTGAAATCTGGCCACACAAGGAACTCTGCAGAAGGTGCTTTTCAATACTAAGTTATTTGGTAAACACAACCCCCCTCCCCAGGTCTGTGCCCCTCTCCCGGTCAGAGCCCGGTGCGGCTGCACCGGTCACACTGCCCTAAAGCCGGCCCTGGTTCATTCCGTGCTGACTGAGGACTGACCAGGGGTCTTGTGATGCCAGGAAGGACCCTGAGCCTTGCCTAGCCCTGCACCCACGCAGCTCCGGTGCAGCGCCCTTACCTCAGGGAGCTTGAATCTTCATGCGTGGGGAAAACGTGCACCTCCTTAGACCAGAATGTGAACCCCTGGTGGACATTAGCAGCATAAATGCAAGGGCCATTACATGTGCATTCTGTCTCACCTTTGTGGCCCAGGAAGCAATGATTTATGTACAGATATAAATATAGACCTATACAATAAAGCAACGTTGTTAACATAAAGATATCTTTACTCCAAAGACAGAAAACGTGTGACTTATGATATGACGTAAAAACAATAAAACATTGAAAATCATCAACTATGGATAACGATGCACTCATAACTCTCCCCAATGCACTGCTTACTGCCCCGCACATGATGCCACGGAGGACCTCATTGGCTGCATGTCTGGTGATGTCATCCACCACATCATAATTACCATAACCCATGACGTCATTGAAGTGACAAACGATAGCTCTATTGCACCTTGGCGGATGGGCATTTTAAGAACAAACTTTCTTAATTCATCATTGGCTACAAGAAGTAAGGAAGGCCCAAGCCATAGGCTGCGCCCAGTTAGCTAATGGAGGGAGGGGGGGACGCGCACCATCACATGGGTCTAACCACTGGCAATCTCCCGGGGTAGCATTCCCACCCACCATTCTTTTCCCACCTGCCATTTCAACTTGGACCCAGCCATATGCAAATCAGCCTGGACCCTGCTCCAATGGAAACAGTTCAGCCCCCACTGCCAAGTCAGGTCCTTCCTGAGCCAGAACACAAGCACCCCAAGACCGCGTTAGCCCTGACTGGGATTCTTCAGGTGGGCTTAAAATCCTACGTTTTCACTGACATTTTCCCTTCACTACGTCACCTTTGCTTTTTAGTGAAAACAAATAAATATATGAGTGTGTGTGTGTGTGTGTGTGTGTGTGTGTGTATATATATATATTAACAGCAAAAGAACAAACCGCTGACCAGGGTTAAGCACATCATATCCACATGTGCAGTCTATTTAGAGATGGTGCAATCGCTTCCAGCACCCGCCGTCCGAAGAGGCAGATAATGACAAAATGTTCATGAATAAGGAAGGTGCACTTGATGCGAAGTCAATCAATCAGGCCAAACTTGTCCAAAATTACTTCTTTCATTAAGTTAATCATGAAAACTGGCACACAGCCAAAGCGTTTCTTTCCCAGTTGTCAAAGGGAACTTCGTCAGGGCTCAGGAATATCAAGTTTAGGAATCAGTATATAGCATATAATATATATTCTGCTCACAATTCCAGGTTACTTTCACCAGAAATCACAGCACTCAGGAGGGTAGATCATCAGTCCACAAGTTTTATTTTAGGACCCACACACAAACGCGTTTCGGCGTACTTCCTTCGTCAGTGTCAAAGACACTTAGTAATTGACATATTTATAAAGTTTCTTGACATTGATGGACATAGACAAAGGACAGAAACCTCTCTGAAACACTATGGGCCCCATCTTATAGTGTGTTTGAATGACATAACATTTCCAATACGATGTTGTTAAATTCCACCTACAGACAGGTTTTTTACTATCTGCAATCAGAGGATACACATTATTTACAATATTAGAATATCAAGTCATACAGCCGTGGATCGGCAAATGTCCTATGTCATGCAGTCCCCTTTATACGTGTCACTTATAAGTTATAAACCATCGACCGAGCCAAAAGCAAAACATTTTAGTTCATCTAGTCCAGAAAAATTCAAAAGGCTCACGAATCGGTGAAATGGATCAAAAACAGAACACAAAACAAAAAACAAAAAACAAAACATAAGAGAATGTATCTCAATTTCTATATCTATGCTACATAGCAATATTAGCGCAGGTACAGATTTCCAGTTCTTTATGTAACAACCGTTGAGCGGATGCCTCCAGCATTCATCCCTTAAGCAAATCCTGTCCCAAATTCTATCTATGTGCTTTATATCTACAACCTGTCACACCATGCTATATCAGTTCAATACAGATAGATCAGGTATATCATATTTCTGTTTCCTAGATTACACACATAAGCATTAGGCTTCAATGAAAGTAGGACTATATTGGACTCCCCACGACATCATTTCCCAAGATGTACCTCCATCTCCTCCCCGCTATTTAGGCCCCCAGGGTACTTTGTGGAAAGATCTATGATGTACCTTGACTCAAGTCTCCGGAGCCGTCTCAGTCTATCTCCACCCCTGATGTTTAATGGAACTGTGTCCAGGCCAAAGAACTGCAGTTTGCTTCTGTCCCTATTGTGCACCTCAGAGAAATGCCGGGCCACCAGGTAAGCTGGATCTGCTTTGTCAATGGCCCTATGGTGTTCTAAAATCCTCATTTTGAGTTGATTGATTGTACTGCCAATGTAGCGTAGGCCACATGGGCAGACCAGGCAATAAACTGCGTATCTTATCTTATCTTATCAAAATTTTATAAAGCGCTCGCACACCCAAAGGTTTCATGGCGCTGACCAACAGGGAACTGACTTTACAAGAGACCTCAAGCACTAGGCCGCAGCCTGGGTAAACAACCATGTCTTTAAGAGCTTCCTGAATGGTAGAAGAGCGGTGCATGAGCGAATCTCCAAGGGGAGAGAGTTCCATAACTTGGGAGCAAGGGTGGCAAACCTACGGCCTCCCTTCCGCAACAGCTTGTAGCGGGGGACAGTCAGGAGAATTTGGGAAGCAGAGCGAAGGCTGCGAGAGGGGGTGTACCTAAGAAGAAGTTTTTGAATGAACTGAGGGCCGCAATTGTGAAGGGATTTGAAAATTATGCAGGCCGATTTGAAACTGGCGCGATGTTGAATCGGAAGCCAATGAAGTTGCCTCAGAAGCGGTCTGGCGGACTGCCATCGTGGATGGTGATATATCAGTCTCGCTGCCTGGTTTTGTGCCATCTGTAAACGTCTGCTGAGAGTGACAGGCACACCGAGGTAGATGGCATTAGCGTAGTCTAAGTGAGACAACACTAATGCTCTTACAACCTGCGTCAGAGCAGATCGAGTGAGCATCCGACTGATCTTCTTTATTTTCCGTAATTGGAAAAAGCAGGTGGACACAACGGAATTAACCTGAGGTTTTAAAGAAAGCTCGTCGTCAATAACTACCCCCAGGCTTTTGACTGATCTAGACGGCACAGGTGGGGACCCCAACTTAGATGGCCAGTATTGGGGGCCCCAGAAACGATGACTATCGCCGAACAAGACCAGTTCCGTTTTGCCCGGATTCAGCTTGAGTTGATTCACATCCATCCACTGGCAAATGTGGAGCATGGTGTTTTGAAATTGGTGAATTGAATCAGGGGAGTTATCAATTGTGAAGGTGAGCTGCAGATCATCTGCGTAGTTGAAGGTAGTGACTTTGAATGAGTGAAGGGACTGAAGCAGAGGAAGCATATAAATGTTAACCAATAACGGTGATAGGGATGAGCCCTGTGGAACTCCACAGGTGGTATGGAGTTTGTGGGAGGAGAAAGGGGGGAGACTGACCGCTTGAGTGCGGTCGCAAAGAAAAGATCTGAGCCAGTCAAGGGCACGGCCGCAGATGCCCACCGATCTGACACGGTCGAGAAGGATGTTGTGGTCGACCGTGTCAAACGCGGCCGACAAATCAAGCAGGACCAGCGCTTGAGGTATTCCCAAGTCAGCACTGAGGCGTAGGGAGTCCAAGACCGCTACGATAACTGACTCGGTTGAATGGGCTGGTCGAAAAACGGCCTGTGAAGGATGTAGCACACCTGACTGTTCAATGAATAGTGAGAGGTGAGAGGTGACGTGCGCTTCCAGTACCTTGGCCAAACAAATACGGAAGCAGGGAAATGGGTCTGTAATTCGAAAGGGCATTGGGATCTGCTCCTGGTTTTTTCAGGAGAGGCAGCAGGACTGCATCCTTAAACGATTCCGGTACAATCCCTTGGAGCAGAGAGGTATTGAGAAGGCTCAGCGCCGGAGTGGGGACGGCGGTAAAAACCGTCTTTAATATGTGAGGGGGACAACAGTCATGGGGGGAGCCTGATTTTACCCTATTTAATAGGGATGCAAGGGAAGTAGTGTCCAGAAGAGGAAAGCAATCCAAAATTGGATGGTTAGGTGGATAGGCCAAGACAGGCAAATCGGGGACAATGGCAGGAATGCTGGATTTGATTAAGGCAATTTTGTCCAAGAAATATTGATTCAAGGTGTTACAGAATTCTTGATTGGCAACAGGTTTACACTCAGTTCTACCAGGATTCGAGAGTTTTTTAACAATAGAAAAGGTCTCCTTAGGGTTGTTGTTAGATTGTTCGATTAAATTACAAAAGAACTTAGATTTGGCAGACAAAATAGTTTTCGTATAGTCTGCACGAGCAGCCAGGTAACTGGCCCTGTCAAGGGAATTATAGGTTCTCCTCCATGCACGCTCTTTTTGCCGAACAAAGAGCTTTTTTTCTCTCAGATCCGATGAGAACCATTTATGGGCTTTAGAGTGACGAATGGTGTTAAATTTTTTCAATGGGGGGTGGGTGTCGCTAGCAGCCTTATGGGGTACTGCAGGTGATACATTTCTTGATATGCATCATTCTCCCTGTGCCAGGTATCTCGTACACTAGGACTCTCCTGCTGCCTGCACAGGCCTTACAGCGATCACAGGGAAAGAAGCCTTTCATTTCCCGTAATATGTTTCTCTTGGGTGTGGGTCCTTCTAGATGGCTGGTTACAAGCATATCCCCTAGCGACCTGGCTCTGCTGAAGGTCACCAAAGGGTATGCTGGCAAATCAGTCTGTAGTACACTGTCCGTTTGCAAAATGTGCCAATTTTTCTTAAGCATGGCTCTTAAATCATTTGCCCCCATTGAGAAGGGGGTTATCACTCTGAATTTACCTTTATTCATGTCGTCCTTACTTTCAGGATGTCTCTTGGGGGGTTTGGCACCAAGTAGTTCCCTCCTCTGAATCTTTCTCACCTTACTTAAGGCATTTTTCAGCAACGTCTCGCCATATCCTCTCACTGCGAAACGTGCTAAGCACTCCGCGGCAGCCGCATCGAAGTCCTTGTCTCTTGAGCTATTCCTCCGGAGTCTCAATAACTCTCCATACGGAATGCTCTTCACTAGCTGGGGTGGGTGACTGCTGCTGGCAAAGAGTATTGAATTGCCAGGAGTCTCTTTCCTGTATAGTGCAGTTTGCACCTGGCCATCCTCAATGAACACCCTCAGGTCTAGATACTCTATTGTCCCTGGGCTAATAGTCCCAGAGAAGTGCAGATTGTACTTGTTGTTATTCAGTATCCTGATATATTCTTCCGCTGTGTTAGCTGACCCGTGCCATACAATGAATAATTCGTCGATGTAATGATGCCAGCATACCACTTCTCCCCTGTCATGTCCCACCATACAGCTCCTGGGCACCTGCTCCTCCCACCAGCCAACAAACAAGTTTGCATAGCTGGGAGCCAAGCAGGTGCCCATCGCCGTCCCAGGCCTTTGCTTATACATTTGATCCTCAAACAAGAATATATTATTGTTGAGACAAAACTTAACAAATTCCAGGATCATAATGTTGTGTTGTGCGAACCGCATAGGTCGTTGCTCCAAGAAATGCCAAACTGCCTCCAGGCCGTGACTATGTTCTATACACGTATATAAGCTGGTAATGTCCAGCACCATCAACAGATAATTAGAGTCCCATCTCATATCCTCGATTTTGTTCAGGAAGTCCTTGGTATCTTGTACATAAGATCCTAAGGTTATCACCAACGGGAACAGAATGTTATCTACAAAGCGGGACATGTTCCCTGTAAGGCTGTTGATGGAGGAAACAATAGAGCGTCCTGAGGGGCATGTATTGTTCTTGTGAAGCTTGGGAAGATGATAAAAGGTGGGGAGCATCGGATGATTATTGCGCAGGAAGAGGTGTTCATCTCTGCCTAGCATCAGGCGGTCATACCATTTGCGGATCAGAGTGTCATAATCCAGGATACTTTGTTGGTATACTTCATTCGTGCACTTCATGTAAAATTTATCGTCTGATAACTGCCTTAGTGCTTCTTTTCTGTAGTAATTCTTGCTCATGAGTACTACATTTCCTCCTTTGTCCGAGGGTTTCACTACGATAGTCTTATCGCTCATAAGATTCTGCAATGCCATTTTCTGGAAGTCTGTTATGTTATTCTTAATTGGATGGTTGGCCTTCCTGTACCTCATAAGATCATTCTTCATCGCTTCCGTAAACACATCCACAGGATCCCATGGTGTCTGCGGGATGAAAATTGAGACCGGTCTGAAATTGCTCTCCTCCCTTTCTTGCTTACTTGTTCTGTTCATAACTCCTCGAGAGCCTCCACTGCCGGTATATCCTTGCTACTCAATGCATCCGTAGCAGTTATTCTCACACCTTTCTTGGTTTGGTCTTTTATATGTGGACATAGCTTGAAATATTTATGAAGTTTTAATTTCCTTGTGAAGCGGAACAGGTCGATACGGGTCTGGGTATATTCAAGGTTTCTATCAGGGCAAAATGTCAGGCCTAGGCTTAATAGTTCAATTTCAGAGTCTGTCAGGATTCTTTCAGTAAGATTGACCACAGTCAAATTGGTCAAGTTACTGGCACCGTTCTTAATTACTTCTTCTTGTTGCGGGTGGCCCAGAGTTTATATATCCAAGCTCCAGGTTCTTGCGCTCGCTAGCGCACTCAGTAGCGGGTGCTGGAAATGCAACGACAAGATTGAATATAATCCCAATGCTGCAAAGAATAAATACCAGCACTCACGGGGGGGGGGGGTAAATCCTGATTTGGATTTAATGGCACAAAAGATAAGAAAACAAACGCATTTCAGTGGAACGCATTCGTCAGTGTTAGGCGGCCAACGCGCACGGACTTCGTAATTTATACATCATTACTGGGCGACATGATGGGCTTGTGGGCACCATTTTAACATCAGGCAAAATTAAACAAATTAAAATTAGATACAATTCATAAGCCAAAACGTAATCAGGCAGAATACATCCTCAACAAGCAGTTATACAATTCCACTGCCAAAATCCACAATGAGCGCATTGTGGGCCGTGTACATATCGTGCTCCAGATCGCCGGTGGTGCTCTGTCTGCGGCATGGTACATTTTTACTGCCAATAGGGCTGAATCCTGATTGGAAATATTACGTGTATTGTGCTTAAGCTCAGCTGTATTATGTATTTCACATTCACGACTTACCTATTGCCATTGATGCCTTTTTCAAACCTTTCAAGTGCAGAGCCAGGAGCTTCTCTGCCAAGGACGAGAGACAAGAGGAGCCTTGCGGTGTTTGAGGTCCTCTGCTGCCAAACCCCACTGCAGAGAGAGTGCAGGGAGGGCCTTAGAGGGGGAGAATGTCTTTGATGCAGGACGAAGTCTCTGGGAAACTAAAGGATCTGTACACAAGAGAGAAGATGACTAAGGGTGGGCGTAAAATCCGTTTCGCGGGCGAATTTGCGGATTTTCACGATTTCGCGATCCGCGAATCTCGCGAAATCGCGGTAAAATCCGCGAATCAGCGGGGACGAATTTTCAGCCAAGCAAGGGTTACAGCAGCAGGTGCAAAAGTTGAACCTAATTTCTTTGTAACCTTTTACAAAAGGGTTACAAACAAATTAACTTCAACTTGGACACCTGCTGCTAATTGCTTCCTGGCGCCTCGTTGCCTACTTGCAACTATTCTCTGACCCTGCTCTGACCCTTGAAGCAGGGTCAGAGAATAGTTACAAGTAGGCAACGAGGCACCTGTCCAAGGAATTAAACCTCATTAGGAAGCACTTACAGATATAAAAAACAGGAAGAAGGGAGAGGATGGCAAATACACCCATTTTGAGTTGTCAGGAGGGGTTAAACTAAAAGAGACCTTTACAGCCCAATTTTCGTATGCATTTTGCTAAAAATAAAAAGCTGTATGTTCTGTAGGGGCAACTCAGGAATCTGGCCCTTCAGAGATCCGGCCTCTCTTTCTTTCTCTTGTTCTCTCTCTCCCTCTCTCTTTCCCTCTCTTTCTTTCTCTCTCTTTCTATCTATCTATCTATCTATCTATCTATCTATCTATCTATCTATCTATCTATCTCTCTCTCCCTCTCCCATAAACGACTGCATGGGTAACTTCGCTATGCAAGCGGCTCGCGAAGACGCAAAAAGCCCTGCGAACACGCAAAAAACCCCGCGAACACGCAAAAAACCCAGCGAACACGCAAAAAAACAAAAATCCGCAAATTCGCACAAATCCGCAAATTTTGCGGATCGCGAATTCGCAAATTTGCGGATCGCGAATTCGCAAAATTCGCCCATGCTTAAAGATGACCCACCCGGACAGAGGCTGCAGTAAAGGGGGCTATGGGCTAGTTTCTCACCTGAGAGCGCCTCCCAAGAACAGGGCCTGGGTCACCCTGGGCACAGTGTGGGAGTGGAAAGCCTGGAGTGTTATTCTGATTCATTAAGATGTTCAAGCCAGTATCGACTGGTTGTACCCTTTAAAGTGCTCTGCTTGACCCACTCCCAGACGAGAACTGCCTGGAGCAGGAGGCGGTGCCCTTGCTACACTAAAGGGTTCCTGATTGCCTGACAGAGGCCAGAGTCAGGACGGTATTCAACTGCATGCATAGTAGGATTTAGCAGGCTAGACATGGGCCTCCTTTAAACACCGAAGAAAACCGTCCCAGTCCCCTCTCCATAAGGAAACAGCCTCTTGGATTAAGATTACCAACAAATGAGGCATGGAAGCTCTGCAGAAGGGGGCTGAAATCTAAGCAGGACTTCTGGGGCGCAGTCCACACGCGAGCTATTAATATTGATAAATATGATGTTGATGTACACCATGGTATATGTACGTATAACAACAAACTCAAATCTCTATTGTTGAATTCACCCGGAGTCAGAAATACATGGTCAGGCAGGCCCTGTGACCAAGGCCGGAAGCAACAGATTGACAGATCACAGGTGGGGGACACGTAACCCTTAGACAAGCGTGCATCGAGAAAAACCCAGAGCAATCTCACAAACGGTCTCAGGAGATTTATCCCAATAAAACAGAGGGACAGAATCACAGAGGATGGGGTGGGAGAACCGAAGATGGGGCGGGAGCAAGAACACAGAGGACGGGGCAGATGAAATATGAGGACACTGGCAGTTGGAAGTAACAGAGAGGGCACAAGTAAGGAAGTAAAGTAATGGGGACAGAAAGCAATGTGGAGAAGGGGAGTGGAGGAAATGAAAACTGGCAAGACAGCAACGGGAAGCAAACAGGCAAGAGGGAGAGAGAGCACAACCAAGAGCACAAAGGAGGCAAAGAAGTATGCAAGGAAGACAGCTGGAAAATATATACACTCTAGTGGAGGGCTTCCAAGAAGAACAAGCATTGGCATAGCCAATAGGTCTCGCCTTTGGGACCTTATACGTGTTTAGCCAGAGATTAGGTCTTTAGAAGAATGACTCCACCCTCCTCATTTTCACCTTAGCACATTAACGATTTCCCTGTCTGAAAATACAGTACTATCAATGTATGTTGTTTACTGCTTCCCTGCCCGACAAAAAGAAAGTATGCCATTTAAATTTCACATTTACAGTCCCAAATACCAGCATCACGAGAGGAACTCGTTTTTAATTTTGATAACCATGAGACAGGGGCACGAGGGCAGGAGCAAGCATCACTACTCTAACGTGCCCCAAGCTGCCTTTCACTAGCACTGGGTTTCCAGAGGCAGATTTGCACGGGGTCAATGTCAGCTAAGCACAGACATACATTTCTTTTAGCGGCGCATATGGTAATACAAGTCACAAATTCAAATGGTTGCATCAACATGAAATATGTGGGAAAAAGCAGAGCGCCGCAGCGTGTGGAAAGTACAGATACCACCCAGCTGTGTATCAGATGCACAATTTATTTTATTCTGCATCTTTTATTATTTTTATTAAGTGTTTTGAAAGTAAATAGGGAGAGGCTAAGATGCATGACTAATAGCTAAGCCCTCTGAAAGCTGGAAACTGGTTATCAAAAGATACCAAGACTTTGCCCTTCCTCTGCATTGAAACAATCGGTAATGAGGGAGTTCTCGAGCGGCCAATTCTCCAGCCTCAAGGAGGCATGGGAAACAGAATCCTCAGGGGAAGGTAACAGTTTATCCCCTCTACAAACACAGAATGCCTCATTTATAGACGAGCAAACGTAATTTTATTTAAGGAAAAAAAAAAGAAAAAAAAGAAAATCCAAGTCAATGCCTAACGCGTTCAGAGAACAGATGGGCACGATACCCGTTTTATAAATACCTTCAAAAGCCAATTCAAAAGAAAAGGTAATCTGCTGGGTCATACCTTATTTTGTCCTAGCTCTCACAAATCAATTAATACAAAACCCACCTCATAGAATGGGCTAAAAATACTTTCTGGTGGATTTGCTGGAATTAAGTTGTTAAGGTGTAATGCTTAAATGTTGGCCCAATTTACCTTTAAATTTATTATCCCATCAGTTAAATCCATATCCATGTCGATTCATCCTCTTTTTGGCTGACAAAAGTCAGATTTTGTCTTAAGATGAGAGTACCTCTAAACATGCAAATGTCAGGAACAACAGCGTGACGGATGCATTCAAACGGGAGGCCTGTTCAACAGTACTCGGCACACATTACGACAATTTTTTAAAACAAATAATAAAACTTGAGAGGCAGGCAAGAATTATGAGACTTGGGGTGCGCGGGAAAGATAGGCATGCATGGAGTTTATTTATACAAGCTCTCCTTTATTTTTTTTCCATCAAACAAAATTGTACAAGTTAATTCTTGGCTCTGGGTCAACTCTCGAGTTGTGCTCAAAGGCATGACATATGAAGAAAACAAGGGGGCAGCGCGGTGACTGCAAACGTGCTAATTGGTAACAGATGCGCACTGCAAACAATTTAAGGAATGCAGCGGGCCACTGCTCGCTCCCGAGAAGGCTAGGCCAAGGCACAAAGAAGGTGATACATGCACCCACCTTGGACCAATTGTGTGCTGTCTTTCTTAGAAAGACGCATGCAAAGGCCAATTGCGGGTGCTAAAAAAAAAGGACACGCACAAGCGTGTATTTAGTGTGGAAACGCCCTTACTAAAAGTCTCGTAGGGCAGCGCTGGCACGCAGGCTCAGGCAAGACCTAAAAAGTAGCACCTGAAAAATGAGAATTGGAAAGGCACAAGTAATGTGTTCAAGCTCCAGTGGAGGGACAAACCCAAGAAAAGGGAGGAAAACCCACACAATCAAGCGAATAAGAAGCAATAAAATGGGAGTCACGTGTGCTTGAGTCAACCAATGGAAAGCAATTTTGGACAGACTCTGGGTCCACTGTAAGCTAAGAATACACCTTGCAACAGACTGCAGTTGCGCTGTCTAGTAGTCAAGACCTAACTAACCCTTCCGGCAGTACCCACATGTTAGTCCACTCAGCCGAGAGCCTTATCATGACCCGAATAAATGAGCAGAAGGTATGCGTGCATTTAAAAAGCCCCCTGCGACAGACCCCACATTAATAGGCAGTGCCCGAACGCTACCAAGCATCAAGTAAGTGCATGAGAGCGATAAGTGCAGGCCGGCATTTAAAAAACAGGCCACCTTACTTCTCCCCAAGACCGGACCTTCTGGAAGGCTAGTTAAATATCCTGTGGTAGGAGAGGGGAGGGAGCAGGTCGGTTCATTGTCCTGGGATTCTGCACTCAGACTGACACCAGGAGACCAGGGCCTCATAGGGAGTAACTCTGAATCTTTTTGGATTGACAGACCACGGCTATTGGCTTCCTTGGCTGGAAGAGAGCAGGTCGAGATGACCATCTCCCTCCATTGCAACCTTACCAGCAGACTCAGGGCTGTGCTCTAGACAACTGTAACTAATACGTACCATAAATATCTGGTATCAAATAATGTGGTAGGCCAACAGATGGGCTGCTTCAGTAGTTGAACACAGAGCTGATGAGTGTCCCAACCACAAAGGCAAAATCTAATGTTAGAGGAATGGGCAAGCTTGTCAGCGACACGTGGACCTTACAGCAAGAAACTCTTTATAAATTCTGTGCAAGTCCCAGTTCTGGCACTGATTGTGCCCTCATCCCCCCCCCCCCCCACCTCCCCGGGTATTTACTTACATCATTTTTAACAGGGTACACCTGGCACAAAATGTGTGTGTGAGCTGCAGAAAAAGTAACAGTGCACCTCACAACCAGAGAAACTTGTGTAATTAGTGTGTAATCTAGGCCTGGGTGAAATTTTAATCACACCGATGTAATCAGAGTAATTTGGTAATTTTGTGTCACTCGTTTGGTGTGAAATTACTGATGATTACACGATTCTGCTTGTTCACATAATTATGAGTAATTTGGCACAAACATCCTACCGCAGGCTCATAGCAACAACAAACTTTGCAAGTGCAAGTGGCTGCCGGATGCTGCTGTTCATTTTCTGTTGAATTTAGAGCAATTTTCCAGTGCAATATTCATCAACAGGTCCATTTTGGATACAAGGGTGCACTTCACACTAAATGCTGGGCTATGATCCTCGTGTAATTCTGCATAATTTTCTGTAATTTTGCAAAATAACCCTACGGGACATCACTCGAGGTATGCCAACTCCTAGTGTAATTCATATTCCAAAGTTGGAACAATGCGCAAAGTAAATACCTCATCAATAATTACTTGGGCAAGTACTAGTGATGGGGCACTCTGCCCTGGTATGCACCATGGTATACATTTAACTTGGTGCGCTGGGAGCAGACTTGGGCAGTGTGCTCTATCACAATTAACACACTTTTCCCAGTGAAGAGGTGAACTTGTGCCTGCCCTTGGGACACTACATTAGTGAAAGCTACCGGTCTGCACCTCACTGAGCAGGTGGAAACCTGGTGTTATCTAGCCTTGTAATGTAAAAAATGTAATATAATGGTACTTGCATAGCGCACAAATCACCATGAGGCATCTCGGCACTTGTACGAATACTGCTGAGGTACCCTTCCTGGCCTTTCCCTGTGAAGTGCCCACTCCTGGGCACCCCCAAGGTGAAGTCAGGCATCCTAGCCTTGTTGGGGCAGTTGTGGAGATTAAGCAAGCTATTGCCCAGAGTTGCAGAGTGGGACCCATGATTAGAATAGGCACCGAGGCGAGAATTATCAGGTCCGGGGAAATTGAGCCCAAGAGCCGCCGAGACAGGGAAATTGAACCCTGGTCCCGGGCCAGACCTCAGCATCAGGGTCTGCCGCTCTAACCATTGAGCCACACTTCTCCACCTTGGGGGTCAATGCCAACATTCCTAAGTTAGCATGAGCATTGCTGCCATGATGCTGCTTTTGCTCACAATACTACATGACTTTGTTTTGCAAGACTCTGTGTATGCCTTTCACATGAGAACTGTCTGCTTTGAGTGTCCTCTGCCTGTTCCTGGAATTTAGACTGAACAGGGTCTGCAGGGTCGATAAACAATGCCCCTTGGTATTCTGTTCTGGTCAGTCCCTAGCACCTAGACAAAACATGCTACATACAGCTGCACATCTGAAAAACCTGTGCTTTGATATTATGGGGATGCATGTTGTTTTAACACACACTTGGACGGAGCCCTTTCCATGGAGAGAAGCGATGCTGTTCCTATGATGTAAACCTTACATCTAAGCATTAAGGTATAGGGTCTGCTGTCAAAGCCAGAGCTCTTCCCTTATATAATAAACTTCTTCCAGCCAAGGGGAGGGTTGTTAGCCCTTATAGTCCTTTTTCCACTGTCTTTATATAATGACTTCCCCCTGTGTACTCAATGGAATTGTAACAATGCTAATTGTGCTGAGTTTATGCATTTTGCCGCTGGTAGTGGTTCTTATACTGCATTATAGAGCGCTATTATTGAAATAAACATTTTGAACTATTATTGTGACTCTGCCAACTGTTATTGTGGACAAGTACGAGTGAGTAAGCGAAAGAGAACGTCTTGCTACAGCGATTCCTGAGAGAGTCAGGAGTGTTGTATTCTGGGTTGTCTAATCATGTGCAGCTTCGTGATTTTTGGAGAAGAATGAATGAGACACTATAGCTAGTCGGTATGGGGATTTTGTGTACTAAGGTGATAGGTTGGTACACCCCTATACACCGAGGTCCTAGTTTCCTGTGCATAGTTCTGTTTTGGTGCAGAATCCCTGCAACACTGGCCTGCATCTTAAAGAGGGCAGAGATCTCCCTCTAAGCGGATTCAGCCAATGAATGCACCCACATGCAGAGGGATGTTGGGGGCTATGGGCAGTCCTTACCCACTTTTAAGGGTTACTCTTGGGGTTTCAATTGCTGTGCACCACCTCTATGTGGTGGACAGTCAGTGTGGCCCCTGACAACTACCTTGCTTCTCTACCTACATCTATAATAGAAGGCAAACACTGTGGCAAATGGCTTTCTCATTCACATGGAGCAACCCACCCAGGGAAATGAGGAAGTGCCCCATTGAGACCATAGTTGCCCAGTGAGGCCATACTGGCCCATTGAGGCCATACTGGCCCATTGAGATCATACTGGCCCACTGAGACCATACTGGCCCCATTGTGACCATACTGGCCCTTTTGTGACCATACTGGTCCATTGAGACCATACTGGCCCATTGAGACCATACTGGCCCATTGAGACCATACTGGCCCATTGAGACCATACTGGTCCATTGAGACCATACTGGCCCATTGAGACCATATTGGCCCAGTGAGACTATACTGGCCCATTGACACCATACTGGCCCACTGAGACCATACTGGCCCCATTGTGACCATACTGGCCCTACTGGGACCATAATGGCCCACTGAGACCATACTGGCCCACTGAGACCATACTGCCCCATTGAGACCATACTGCCCCATTGAGACCATACTGGCACACTGAGACCATACTGGCCCACTGAGACCATACTGCCCCATTGAGACCATACTGGCCCACTGAGACCACACTGGCACACTGAGACCATACTGGCCCATTGAGACCATACTGGCACACTGAGACCATACTGGCCCACTGAGACCATACTGGCACACTGAGACCATACTGGCCCACTGAGACCATACTGGCACACTGAGACCATACTGGCCCATTGAGACCATACTGCCCCATTGAGACCATACTGGCCCACTGAGACCATATTGGCACACTGAGACCATACTGGCCCATTGAGACCATACTGGCACACTGAGACCATACTGGCCCACTGAGACCATACTGGCACACTGAGACCATACTGGCCCACTGAGACCATACTGGCACACTGAGACCATACTGGCCCATTGAGACCATACTGGCCGACTGAGACCACACTGGCCCATTGAAGCCATACTGGCCCATTGAGACCATACTGGCCAACTGAGACCATACTGGGTGACTGGGACCATACTGGCACACTGAGACCATACTGGCCCATTGAGACCATACTGGCACACTGAGACCACACTGGCCCATTGAGACCATACTGGCACACTGAGACCACACTGGCCCATTGAGACCATACTGGCACACTGAGACCATACTGGCCGACTGAGACCATACTGGCACACTGAGACCACACTGGCACACTGAGACCACACTGGGCCATTGAGACCATACTGGCACACTGAGACCACACTGGCCCATTGAGACCATACTGGCACACTGAGACCATACTGGCCGACTGAGACCATACTGGCCCATTGAGAGTATACTGTCAAACTGAGACCATACGGGCCCAGTGAGACCATACTGGCCCACTGAGACCACACTGGCCCAGTGAGACCATACTGGCCCACTGAGACCACACTGGCCCACTGAGACCACACTGGCACTCTGAGACCATACTGGCACATTGAGACCATACTGGCCCACTGAGACCATACTGGCCCACTGAGACCAAACTGGCCCACTGAGACCATAATGGCCGACTGAGAACATAGTGGCCCAGTGAGATCAAACTGGCCCATTGAGACCATAGTGGCCCACTGAGACCACACTGGCCCACTGAGACCATACTGGCCCATTGAGATCATACTGGTCCACTGAGACCATACTGGCCTTATTGTGACCATACTGGCCCATTGAGGCCATACTGGCCCATATCAGTCCTTGAGCTCGTCTGATCTGATACATTAGTCTCTGATCTCTTATTTCATACTCATCTCTCTTCGGTTCTGGTCTTCGGGTCGGGTGTTTCAGTCCTTGAGCTTGTCTGGTCCTGTCTATCAGTCCCTGATCTCCTTGAGTCTGCCTCTTATTTCGTACTCTGCTCTCTTCAGGTCTGGCATATCAGGCCTTGAGCTCTCTGGTCTTACATCAGTCTCTGCTCTCTTATTTCAGACTCTTCTCTCTTCAGGTTGTATGTATCAGTCCTTGAGCTCGTCTGGTCTTGTACGTCAGTGTCCGATCTCCTCAGGTCTCTTATTTCTGACTCTGCTATCTTCAGGTCTGGTATATCAGTCCTTGAGCTCGTCTGATATGATACATCAGTCTCTGATCTCTTATTTCGGACTCTGCTCTCTTCAGGTCTGGTATATCAGTCCTTGAGCTTGTCTGATCTCTTATTTCAGACTCTGCTACCTTCAGGTCTCGTGTATCAATCCTTGAGCTTGTCTGTTACTGTCTATCAGTCCCTGATCTCCTTGGGTCTGCCTCCTACTTCAGACTCTGCTTTCTTCGGGTCTGGTGTATCAGTCCTTGAGCTCATCAAGTCTTGAACGTCAGTCTCTGATCTCCTCTGGTCTCTTATTTCGGACTCTGCTCTCTTCAGGTCTGGTGTATCAGTCCTTGAGCTCATCTGGGCCATCAGTCTCTGATCTTTTATTTCAGACTCATCTCTCTTCGGGTCTGGTATATCAGTCCTTGAGCTCGTCTGGTCCTGTACATCAGTCTCTGATCTCTTATTTCAGACTCATCTCTCTTCGGTTCTGGTGTATCAGTCCTTGAGCTCTCTGGTTTGGTACATCAGTCTCTGATCTCTTATTTCAGAATCTGCTCTCTTCAGGTCTGGTATATCAGTCCTTGAGCTCTCTGGTCTGGTACATCAGTCTCTGATCTCTTATTTCAGACTCATCTCTCTTCGTTTCTGGTGTATCAGTCCTTGAGCTCTCTGGTTTGGTACATCAGTCTCTGATCTCTTATTTCAGACTCTGCTCTCTTAAGGTCTGGTATATCAGCCCTTGAGCGCCATGGTCTGGTACATCAGTCTCTGTTCTCTTATTCCAGACTCTGCTCTCTTCAGGTCTGGTTTATCAGCCCTTGAGCTCCCTGGTCTGATACATCAGTCTCTCATCTTTTTTTTCAGACTCTGCTCTCTTTAGGTCTGGTGTATCAGTCCTTGAGCTCGTCTGGTATATCAGTCTCTTATCTCTTATTTCAGACTCTTCTCTCTTCAGGTCTGGTGTATCTGTCCTTGAACATGTATGGTCTTGTACATTAATGTCTGAAGTCATCGGGTGCGTTATTTCATATTCTCCCCCCCCCACCTCTTCATGACTCTTTGCTTTAACCTGCGTCAACTCTCCTCTTCTCAGTTAATTTTTTAGGTCTCGCCTAGCATCGCAGCGCATGCACTGCTCGCTCTGCAAGATCTATTGTTATCGGGTTGCTTGTGGAAGTGGGGTGGAAGCTCTGCCTCTGCTTTTCATTGGCGCGTGTCACACTTTATGTTAAATGTGCACCTTTGATTTGCACTGAGGCTTTTTGCTCCCCTCCCTGTCTCTTTTCCGGCTCACCCACCCGGACCGGAGATTGTGCTTGCGCATGGTGTCTCTTTTACATGTGTGTTTCTCTCACGTCCCTGCTGTGCACTTCGCTTAACAACATGGTCACTCCCTTGGTGCTCTGATGGTGTTTGGGTGGACACGGCCAGCTGTTCTCCGGGCCTATGTCAGTGCTTTCTGTGTCTTTCCTTGAGTAAGTGACGTTATTTGCAGTAATATAAGCTGCCTCGAGCATATTTTGGATGGCTCTGGGTCTGTGTGGGTGTTTGTCAATGTTTGCCTGTTTCGGCTCTCACAGGCAGCGACGTTGCTGATTTAGAGTCGCTGAGGCTGAGGCGGTGCTCACCTACACGTGTGAACATTTCAGGGCCCTCTTAGGCAGTTGTGAAGGTTTTGGTGCTGTGAGGGCGCTCAGTTCCAATGTCAGCATAGTTCATGCTCGGAGGCTCGCTATGACGGTATGTTGAAAGCATGTGCATATTTCGGCCCGTCAGGTGCGGGATTTGACCATATTAGTTATGATGAGCGCATGCCACCCTGTCTCTGGTTGTTTAGTAGGCATTATTTACTTTATTTTCCATAACACGAAAGACGTTGTTTTCTACTATTGAACTATTTTCCTTTTCTGCATTTTTATGTCTGTTCTGATTATGAATAAGCATGCAGTTAGTTGTCCAGCATTATACATAGCTACTTTAAAGATCTCTTCCCTAGTACTGGCTGCTTGAGTCCAGCAGAGTATTTAGTGAAAAGACAAAAAACAGGTATCAGCTGATGTTCATCCACTGGTGCATGGCTTTCATAGGGCGCGAGCTCAGAGTGCAAAAGTATCACATGAGCTCAGTTAATGAATGCCCTTTCGGTGTGTGTGTGTAGGACACCAGTTCCGGTCTGCGAAGCCGAGGTGGATCATTTTTGGTTTGCTATTTCATTTTGCTGCTCCTGTTTTTTATCCGTATTTCCAATAGCATAAAATGTGGATTTTTGCTCCAAACTTAAAGCAGCTATACTTTGTCAGTGACAAAGACGTGGACTTTGTAACAAGCACTGTTAATAACTTGCATCAAATACTTTTGAGCGAGTAATTGTTCTTTCAATGCGTTCTTACTGGCCGTTTTATAGAAATTGGTTCTATTAATTTTGTGTTAACAGGCCAGTGGGGCCAGCCCCCCTGCCTCCCCTCCCCAGCAACGGGGATGTTCTGCATCAGGGGGTGCTTCTGTGAGCTGTTTGGGCTGTGTTTGCTGGGGACTGTGCACTTCGTTTTTTGGCCAGTAGAGGGAGTGGAGCTTTTTTCAGGCAGTGTTGTTGGATTTCAAGTTGATGAGACCTTTGCCTGCGGAGCTCCAAGGCGTGGATTGGGCCTGTCTGTCTCCTAGGAGATTCTGAATAGGAAAAGCAGCTCCCCAGCCCCCAACCTCCCCTACCCCAGGCCAGCAGACCCAGGCCAGGGGATTGGCTATTCAACTACCAGGCATCTCTGAGCCGTCCCCTCACACTAGCCCAGGCCCCTTAAGGCCTTGCTGGGTGCACCCCAAATCATTCTCCTCCATCTTGTGAGTTGCAGCCTCCCTGTGTCCCAGATCGCAGTGAGCAGAGTCCAGGAAGTGGTAAGGAAGCAGACTAGTGCTGTCTCTTCCCCAAAACAAAAGTTTTAAAAAAAACGATTTTCCCTTTCTGTGATTTCTGTCTTTGCCTGTGGTTGTTACCGTTTAAAGATTGTAGTTATAGCCTTCCTGTGATTGGATATTTTATCACCTGTTTTGTGTTTTAAACTTGTGTTTTTCCTGCCCATGATTGCTTCCATTTAATGTGTTGAATTGTGGGATTTTCAGTTCAAACTCTGTAGTTTTTCCCTCTCATTGCTGATGACTTTCAGTTTTCCCTCCAAATTTCTCCTTTGCTCTGTGCTAAGATCTGTATGTTAAAACAGTGCAACCCCAGGCACCATTTTGTGTTCACAAGCCAGTGAAACCAGCGCCCCTGCCTTCCCCCCCCAGCAAAAGGGATATTCTACATCAGAGGGTGCTTCTGTGAGCTGTTTAAACTGTGTTTACTAGGGACTGTGCACTTCGTTTTTTGGCCAGTAGAGGGAGTAAAGTTTTATTTAAACAGTAGTGTTAGATTTCAAGTTAGTGATGTCTTTACCTGCAGAAGTCCAAAGTGTGGACTGAGCCTGTCTGTCTCCTAGGAGATTCTGAACAGGAAAAGCAGCTGCCAACTCCCTGGCCAGCAAACCTTGTCTGAGGTCGCTGGGACCTTATATGGTCTGCTAGTTGTTGGCACATGTGTACACTGATTGGTGGTTCTGTCTGATGTTTCTATTGGATTCGGGTTAGTGTCCTCATTGGTTGGGTATTTGAGTGTTCTGATTAGTTTCTGGTTCTGTGATTCAATCAATGTAGGGTTGGGACTAGGGCTAGGGTTAGACTTTTAATTGGAAGTAGCGATTAGGGCTTCTGATGTGATTGGTTGCTGGACTGGTTGTGGGACTAAGAGTAGGGTGAGGCTTTCTATTGGAAGTAGGGACAAGGGCTTCCTGTGCCATTGGTTGCTTGGACTTGGGGTGGGACTACTGGTAGGGCTAGGGCCTCTATTGTACGTAGAGATCAGGGTTTTTGAACTGATTGGATGCTTGGACTAGGGCTAAGATTGGATGTAATGTCCTGGTCTCCTATTGGTTGTAGAGTAGGGCTAGTGTTGTGATTGGATATTGTTAGGGCTAGGGTTCCCTTTGGCTGACGGGGTCACCTGATTACTAGGGCTATGAAAGGCCAGGCTTAGGGCGTTTCAGCCCGGGCCTCGAGGCTAATGGCGGAGAGGACAAGGGCAGTTGCCTGTTTGAGCCTGTTCGAGGCTGACCAGGACCACGGCCAGAAATGCTGCCCAATATACTTACCTCCTTTATGCATCTATATTCTTTCAATGTACTTATGGATCTATATATTTATCACTTTCTTCTAATTTAGCATTTCCAATGCACTTCCCTATTTCTCAGCCTATACTTCGCTCAATATATCCTCTACATCCACTCTCTCATTTAACCCCAAACCCCATACCACAACTATGATACCCAAAATAACCCTTTCGAGACTCTCTCCTACTCTACCCCTCCTTTATTTATTTATTAAGTTTTATATAGCGCGAACTTGATCCCGAAGGATATCAGAGCGCTTTACAATTTGAGGCAAAGGTAACAAATCAGAACATTAGTCTAACATTGGGAATCTAATGGGCATTGAATCAACTAGAACAAACATAACAGCTCAATCTAACCTGAGTACAAAAGAACGGCCAGACTGGAGGTCCTAATCCTATGGCTTTCCAGGTGGTGATGGTTGATGAACAGCCGATGACTAATGCTGTCTCAGGGATCCATTCCTGGGTACTGCTACTATAGTGCTACACGGAGATCTCTATTTGCTCGAGAACAGGCGTTATTAAACCATGAGGGATTCGAATTAGTGTTGGTCTCAGGCAGAATTACAAAAGACCTTTTCCCCCAGATATTATTAGACCTGTCCTGAAAACAAGGCGGAATAAAAGCAAACATAGAAAAAGAAAAAAGAAACCATTTATTTATGTATTTAGTCAATAAAAACCATTCCACAGTCATTCATTCCTTACAATTAATAAAATTTGATTCAAGCTTTGGTTTCTGACAAATCTTTTAAAACAGACCTATGAACTCCAAATTAAAATGAACATAAAAAAATTAATTAATGCAGTTCTTTTGAGGCCTTAACTTGAATAATTGTTCTTTAAAAACTTGCTACTCGGAGCGAAGTGTAAGAGTTAATTCTTAAAGTGCTAATGTGCTGAAGTACATTTTAATTTGAATATCTACCCTCGCATTGTCCCAGGGCTTAAAGTGCACTCTCTTTATTCTTTTTTTTTAATCGCTCTTAAAACACTGATTTCTATTGGTTAGCCTTTGTTTCAATTGCTCAGAGTAATTACTGATCTTCTGTAGTAATTTAGCAATAATTAGATTAAGCATTAGCAGAAGACATCTCGTGTTTAGAGACTATCTTGTCCGTTTACGGAATCCATTTGTATTTCTGTCTGCCATTTTAGCTGCCATGTGTTTGGTTCTACCTTCCTGTCAACTGCTCTTAAAATCTGCCCAGAGACAAGATATCTTTATCCTCCTCTGCTTTGCGCATGCTCTGTCCAGCCTACAACTGTTGCTAATTTATAACTGTCAGGATGTGTCCACCAGAATTAGCTAATAGATAGCCCTTCCCACTTTTTGCTAGCACACTCTCTGAATCACCTTATATTTATTGTAACCAACACTCTGTGCCTTGTACCACCTTCATTTGAGCCCCTGCGTGGGTATAAAAGGACCAAGGGCCAGATGTAGGTAAATCTCATTTACCGATTCATAAATACCGAATTTTACCGATTCGATATTTATGAATCTGTAAATGAGATGTAGGTAAATATTCTGTATTTATTACCGAATCGGTAAGATTCGGTATTTACCGATTCGGTAAATACCGAATCAGTATTTGCTATTGAATCCTATGGGCCTTGAAGCCCATAGGATTCAATAGCAAATACCGATTCGGTATTTACCGAATTGCTAAGGGGGACAGGGTGTCACTTTGACACCCTGTTGCACCCCTGTAACTGGCTTTTGCGCCATGTGGCACACAGACATGCCCTTAGGGCATGTCTGTGTGCCACATGGCACAGGTGTACATGCACAGATGTGCATGTACACAGGAATTCGTAATTTACCATGCAATTGTATTGCATTGTAAATACCGAATTCCAAAGGCCCTGTAGCACTGTTAGAAATGCTACCTACATCACAAAATAAATTTTCGGTATTTTTACCGAATGGTAAATTTACTGAATCAGTAAAATGTACAGAATCGGTAAATTTACTGATTCTGTAAATTTACCGATTCGGTAAAATTACCGATTCGGTAAAATTACCGAAAAAGTATGGGTTTTTTTGCCCCTACATCTCCATAGCCCATTACCGGTCGGAAACGGCCGAAAATTTGTATTTTCAGCCGTTTTCGACCGGTAAAGGGCTACCTACATCTGGCCCCAACTTCCTTCTAGTCAGTGTGCTACCTCATACTTTACCGAAGGGTGCTGTGTGAATGTATTTCCACCTCATGAGGTTTAATAAACTCTGTCTTTTCTATTCCAGTTTTTGTGCCAACTTCTTACTATTGGTCTTAAGGACTTCATGCAGAGAAGGGCGAATCCCTTGCGCTAGTAGGCCTGGCTCAGGCTTGCTACTACGCTTCCTTTGTGCTTTACGTAAACCCTGGGTTGAAGTGCAGAAGCGATGTAATGATCTTCGTGTTATGCTTCCCAGTTGTAGTTCTTTGTCAAGGTGCTGGCCTCCGAAAATTATGGCTTCCATGTTTACTTTTACAAATTTTACTCCCCAGCATATGAACAGTATAGAGGAGCCAGCCAATGGGTTACCGATTGCCTGCATGTTCGTATTTCTAGCTCTCTAAAAATTATTTTCAGCATTATCTTTCTTTCTGTCAGGTAACTCGGGCAAACGCAGATTATATGTGCAAGTCATTCTTCCTTATATTTGCATAAACAACATTCTTTGTTCGATGTCTGATCCTTCCAGGATGGCATTAGATCTTTTGTTTTCCATTTTCCAAAACGGTACTGCATAAACTAGTGTTTTATTTTTGATGAAAAATGTGCTATAAGGTAATCCTGGTGCCGTCGTTTTTATAGGAAAGTATCACTGTCTAGGCGTGATGTCTAAGTGCAAAGCTTGTCTTTTCTGTTAAATATGAAAGATGCTTGTTTGTGGCTTTTTTTTACTTTACAAAAGGCCTGTTTCCCAATACTTGCACTTGAGGCATCTTTATTTCAAGTTCCTCAATAGCCTGTTTTGAAATAGCCCAATGAATCTTTTTTATTTTGCTGTGTTTGCTCCTCGATTTCCTTCCAGCACATGTAGCATCATCTTACACCTCTTTTACTATACCGATCCCCAAAAACAAACCTTTCTAAACGCTTACCTCTTTTCTACCCCTCCCCAACCCTTCTCAATCCAAATAACTGACTAACATATCCACCACTCAAATTACTTTCATTTTTCACCATACTAATTCAACACTAATCCTTATGGGTTCCAGAGTAGCGTGCTACTTGCGCTTCAAAACCCCATCAGGGGTAGCAAGCGCTATATAAATACAAACCTCTTTCCCTTCACTATCCCGCCACCTACCCTTCTCTACCCAAATAACTGAATAACATATCCACTACTCAAATTACTTCATATTTTTTTACTATACTAATTTTCAACACTAATCCTTTATGGGTTCCGGGGTGGCGTGCAATTCGCCAGAAAAGCGCTTCAACATCCAGCAGGTGTAACAAGTGCTATATGAATGCAAACCTTTCTCTCCCTTCTATCCCTCCGCTATCCTTCTCACTCCAAATGACTGACTAATATCCACCACTGAAATTACTTTCATATTTCACCATATTAATTCACCGCTAATCCTTTATTGGGTTCCTGAATAGCGTGCGTCAACAAGCGCTATATAAATACAAACCTTTTTTTTTCCTCTATCCTTTTGCTATCATTCCAAATCCAAATAACTGACTAACCTATCCACAACTTAAAATGTACTTGCATGTTTCACTCTACTAATTCAACACTAATCCTCTATGGGCCCCGGAGTAGCGTGCTACCTGCCGAAAAAGCGCTTTGACGCCTCGTTAGGGGTAGTAAGCGCTATACAAATGCAATTACAATACAATTGTATCGCTTTTCAGCTACACCAACAAAGAAAGAAAGAATGTTGGGTTGGGAGCACTCGACTTTCCTTCCATGCTGGCCCTGCAAACCATAATATCACTTCCCTTTCTTAGTTTGAGTGAAAACCATGTCCACCATTACAGAAGAAATGACTGGCCCAACGGCAGGATTGTGTTGCTATCCACAAATAGGAGTCAGAGAAAAACTCTAAGGGCCCGATCATGGAGTTAAGGCCCTATTCATCGCACCCTATAAATAACGATATTCAGATATTTTAGGGCCTATTACGGGTTTTCTGGGACTAACATGTAGGTTTTGGTGAATAGCGTACCACGATCTGCATGGTACGATAAAAGCATACGCATTTCCCCCGTTACATATCAGCGGGTTTCCTATAGTATAAAATGTTGGTTCTTGTGCTACACTTAAAGCTGCTACACTTTGTCAGTGGACCACATGGGTTTGTTTTACTTGGTTTTTGTTTACTCTACTTTCTGGATGATGAAGGGTGTAGATCCTGTTGATTATATCAGTAGGGTATCTGCCTCCTGTAATCGTGTTTTTCTAGAAGCCCAGCGGCCTAACTTCTTTAATTTGCCCATGGTAAGCAACCACGGGCACAGGCACAGAGAAGATTCACAAATTGCGCTTTTACTGTGAAGTTATCACAACTGCACACAGACGCTCACGCACATAGATGTACATACCTACCTACATTAAGACTTCGACATTTCCACCCATGCAACTCCTCTCCATATATACGCGTCACAGGTATTGGGAGGTATATTCCATGAGGAAATTAGAGAGACTGACAACTACCTCGAATTATGAAAACTGTATTAAAACAGTTGTTTGAGTATGTTTGACTTACACCACAGTCACCGTTATCTTCCATGCTGCCTCCAATTCCATATTTGCACTCAAAAGCAACCTCTGTGTGGGTGTGCATTATGTAATCTAACACTGCGCCATGACACACAAATAACACAAAATCTTCTCTTATGCATCCAGAAACCTCAACTCTATTTACCAGGCACCCACACAACACAACTATTCCTCTAGGCACCCTTATGCATCCAACACAGGGCTGCAGTTGCTTATTCTGAGTCCTCTAGGCAGCGCTGCAGCTGTGTCTCTATTCGTACATCCACTACACTCCAAACCAAAACACATAGGTGAAAGGCATTTTAATTTACAACGCTAATAGCTCTGACTCTAAAAAAAAATGAGCGACCTATTGCATTGCAAATGCTTGTTAATGAAATCTGCCCCTGTATTCTCAGTCTCCTCTGCAGGTGAAGCCTCAGAGCCCCCTGTGAGTCATGCAGTTGTGGTAAGTGACAGACACTGCTCTTGCCTCTCTCGAAGGCCCCTCCTCTCCTGCCAGTGCCCCCTCCCCTCACACTCCGTCCTGGCCCCGGGCTCTGCAGACGACGCGCCCTGTGCTCCTCGCCATAATGAGCCGGAGCAGGTCCGCCCCGGGCTCTGCAGACAGCTCTGTCACTGCCCGGTGTTACCGGCGGGGTATAAATAGAAAGGGTGTTGGATGTGGCTCTCTGCGCCTTCGATCCGGCGCCTTTAGTGCTAAAGAGCTCATTGGCACCGAGGCCCCCCGGGCAGAGCTCGGCGCATCAGTCTGCCGCCGCTGTGATCTCAGACAAGAAGACACGTCTTTACGGAGGCTTTAATGGGACATAACAGTGACACTTACACACTCCAGCGAACGGTACAGAGATGGATGGGGCTGTGATGCCGTGTCCATCCGTCGCATTTATTTCCATTACCAGTTGCGCGCGCGCTGCGCCATGAGATGATGAAGGGAGGGGGCTGCGGCCTGGAGAGGCTGGGGTGAGGCCTAACCGCCTGGAGGCAGTTGGGGGGCCCAGGACGGGTCCCACGCACACTCAACGGTGCTTGAAGGGTGGTGGCAGCACTCATAAGGGCCCGCTTGTGCATTTGGGGACAGACTGCGAGCTTGTGTGAGGTGCGGAGTTCTTCTGTTACCCGTTCTACCACTGTACCCTCCGCTGCTCTTTAAAATTGAATTTACGATCATTCTGTACTTTTTAAAACGTTTCTATTTTTTTGCACTCTACTTGCCTGACTCATTCCGGGGATACATCGCGGGTGATTGAATACCCGCTACCTCGCCAGGGTGTGCCTCCCTGCCCCGTTTCACTGCGGCTGATGTGCCGATTGTTGTGGAGGGCAGGAGCCATCTTGGGTGAGGTACCCGGATCCCGGTGGGGCCGCCCGCTGCGGTCTAGCTAGGGGTGGGGCTAAACCATAAATCGCAATGGCCGGCCGGAGGCGCAGCGGACGCGGGCGCGCCGCTGGTGTGCCGAAGGCGCGCCAAAGGTAAGCCCGTCTGCGCCCGTCCGCGGCCGGCCGGGGCAAGGGGCAGATAACTCTGCCAATTTTATTTTTTACCCAGCCCCAGAGTTGATACGTTTGCATGACCACTGGCCCCTCTGGCTCACCATACTTTCCAGACTGGACTCACTGGGACTCCTTTGTCCCCGGAAGGCTTTTTTGGAATTTGACTCCCCCCTGGCTACGACACCACCACCTCCTCTGCAAGCTTCTCGGACTGCTTCTTCTTCTTCTCCTGCTAAAAGAGCTGTAAACTCCAACTTCACGGTGAGCTACTTGAACACCCGCTCGCTGGTTAAACATCAGCTGGAGATTTTTCAGCTCCTAGACGCGTAGAAACCAGATATACTGCTGGTCACCGAAACTTGGCTCAACGAGGAGTCATCCCCCGACATCCTCGCGGCAGTCCCGCCGGGCTATTACATCCTTCAAGCCAATAGATCTTCGGGCAAGCCGGGTGGTGGGGTTGCAGCCATCATCAAACACTCTATCAGATTCTCCTTGATAGATGTGGCCAGCATCCCCCTGGTCGACTGCCTTATTTTAAGACTTGAATCCTCGGTGGCCCCTCTCATTTGCGCCTTCGTATACCGGCCCCCCCAGCCTATGCCCGGTTTCCCCTCACTGTTCCCCTCACTGTTCGGTGACATGCTTTCCCAGCTGGTAATAAATAATTCGAAAATTCTGATTATAGGGGATTTTAATTACTGGCCTTCTGACGTCAGAGAGAGCGCTTGCTCATCTACCTTTACTGACCTGTTAGTCAGCATGAACTGTTCTCAACATATCCATTCAGTAACCCACGTCAAGGGCCATATCTTAGACCAGGTCTGGACTTCTAACCTGGATATCTCCACACCTCTCATTCTTCCCTGCCCCTGGTCTGACCATTTTAATATTTCGTTTTCCTTTGCCATTACCTCTCACGCCAGTCGAACCCTCGAGGGAAACCTCTTAGCCAGGAACTGGAATAGGGCCGATCTTGGCGAATTTGTCACCCTACTCAGGTCTTCCCCCCTGCTGAGTGTGACTCTTTAGACGCCCAGGCCTTGGGCTTAAGGCGATGGCTTGAATCAGCAAGTGACACTGTAGCTCCCCTTAAACGCGTCAAACTAAAGCGCACTCATGACGCGCAAAGATGGTTCTCAGAGGAACTCAAAGCTATGAAACTTAAGCAGGCCGAGCGCTGCTGGCGGCGAGATTACGCCCCAGAGAAGAAGCTGGTATATGCGGCTCGGCTCAAAGAATATAAACAAAGTATTCTACAGGCAAAAACTTCATACTTTTCCCAAAAAATTGTAGACTCGGCCTCTAAGGCAAAAGACATCTTCTCTATTGTGGAAGAACTGTCGCACCCAGACAGGGTGACCATTAAACCCCTCCCCTCTCAGGCTCTCTGTGATTCCCTTAACTCCTTTTTTGTTGACAAAATTGTAAAAATTAAAAATAGTATTTCCTGCTGGACTCCCTCAGCCTTATCTATTCCGATCACTACCCCTGTCACCTCCAACCCCCACTCAGTTACACAGATACCCCCGACCTCTGAGGAGGAATTCTCGGCCCTGTTAAAAAAGGTGGCCTCTGGCTCTCCCACTGATTGCTGTCCCCCTCATGTCCTGCAAGAGGCCTTCACTGCCTGTCCTACGCCCCCTCTGACACTTCTTAATGACTCACTTAGAATGGGCTCGGTCCCTAGTTCCTTTAAGACCGCTGAAGTAGTGTCCATCCTAAAGAAACCCAATGCTGACCCGTCTCTCATGAGCAATTTTCGTTCCATCTCCCTGCTCCCCTACCTTAGCAAAGTACTGGAGGCCCATGTTACCAACTTTTTGAGCTCTTTCATCGAACGCACCCAATTTCTCGATCCTCAACAGGCTGGTTTTAGACCCGCCCATTCAACTGAATCGGTCATACTCTCAGTGATGGAGGAGCTGCAGAGGGGGGCGAACCTTATGATCAGCCAGATCCTGGTGCTCCTGGATTTGTCGGCCGCATTTGACACGGTCGACCATGATATCCTGGTCGGCCGTGTCAGTGATGCCGGCATCCAGGGGCTGGCCCTCTAGTGGGTTCGCTCTTTTTTAAGCGACCATCACCAGGCTGTCCGTCTCTCCCACTTTTCTGCTGATAAAGTTAGGTTGACATGTGGCGTCCCTCAGGGCTCTTCCCTTTCTCCCCTCCTTTTTAACCTGTACCTCACCCCCCTTATTCGTTCCTTACGAGGCTGTAATGTCACTGCATTTTTTACACAGATGATATCCAGCTGGTCTTTGACATTGACTCCTCGGTCCAATCTATCCACAATTTTCAATCCACCCTGTGTTTTATTAGCGACTGGATGGGGGGAAACCATTTGAAGCTCAACCCCGACAAGACCGAGTTGGTCTTGAACGGGGGTGTCTCCAACCCTTGGAGCTCCAATTTCTGGCCCCCATGCCTGGGCCTTCCTCCCCGCCCTGTTGACTCTGCTAAAAGCCTCGGAGTCACTATCTGCAAAGACCTCTCGATGAAGCCCCACATTAATGGCGTGGTCTCCTCCAGCTTCTTCCATCTACGTAAGGTCCTGAAGATATCTCGCTTCCTGACAACAGAGGCCCTCACCTTGGCACTCCTGGCTCTCGTAATCTCCAGGATAGATTATGCCAATTCCCTCTATGTTGGTATCCCTGCCTACCAGTCGAACCGTCTGCAGCTGGTACAGAACCAGGCTGCAAGACTGATCTTCCATCAGCCCAGGCACCACCATGTTCGTCCCTTGCTTAGAACCCTTCACTGGCTCCCGGTAGCCAAGCGATGTGAATTTAAACTAGGCTGTATCATTTTTAAAGCCCTGGCCGGCCTTGGCCCAGCCTTCATCTCCTCTCTCCTCCATCATTACTCCCCATCGCGCAACCTCCGGTCCACCCATCTCGCCTTGCTCACGATACCCACTTTTAAGAGCAAGAAGTATGGAGGGCTTAGATTTTCGTTCCTCGCTACCTCCTTCTGGAACGTGCTCCCTCTAGAGTTCAGACTTACCACTTCTTACGCCCATTTCAAATCTCTTCTGAAAACCTATCTGTTCCGTAAGGCATATGATTAGGTATTCTCTTCCCTCTTCTCCTCTCTTCTCTCCTGTTGCCTGCACTTCTCTCTGTTCGTCTCATTTTGCCACTAGCGCCATGAAACCGTTGGGTGTAAGTGCGCTCTACAATAATTTTAACATAACTCAACGCGAGGGGCCGAGACTCAGAATACTAAGCGCTTCATTGTAAGAGAAGCGCGAATCCTGATTAAGGCGCAAAATCCCATTCGGTTAGAATCAGAGGAGAACCTTGGTGCAAACTGCGCACACGCACTTTCATCAGATAAATGATGTTGCATGTTGTACAGACAAACACTCCCCAGCTGGGAGGATCAGGTGATATTGGGTGTGGAAGGAGGGGGGAGAGAAGGGAGGGGGGAGAATTGGCCACATTCCGAGGTGGACCAATCAGAATTTAGGCGCAGAGAGCACTTCCAGAAAATACCACACTCTTTACAATCGGGGGCAGATTTACAAGCCCCTTGCGCCACCGGTGCGTCACTTTTTGCACCGTACGGGTGGCGCTCCATATTTAGAAGGATAGGAAAAGCCACCCTGCCTGACTTTTCCTGTCCTTGTAAATATGTCCCCTTTGCACGCAGCACTTTTCGTGAAAAGGGTGTTCCATGGGTGTTGCTGTGGGTGCAACACCCATGAAACCTGACACATTTCCAGAATTACGAGGAACCATGAATCTGTAAATGCGTGTGAATGATACGCCTCCCCAGGGGAGGCGTAGGGCGGCGCAGCGAGGAGAAATGCATTAATTTCTCCTCGTTTTCTTTTCCTCTTTCTATGCGTGCTGCATTCTGAAGCACACACTAGAAAGAGGAAAACACATCTAGTGATTGTTTATGTACAGGAAGGGGGTCTCTTCCTGCTCATAAACAATCATTGAAACAATGATGTTTTTCAACTTCTATGTGTGCTAATGCAGCAAACGCAGAAGTTGAAAAACAGCATTTCAGATTATTTTTGTGCAGGAGGGGAACCCTTCCTGAACAAAAACAATCTCCCCACAACGCAGGCCTCCTTGCACCATGGTGCAAAGGTGCCTGCGCCGGCGCATGGCAGCAGTTTGTGCGCCAGCGCAGGGGGAAGCACAGAGATGCAATATATTGTTGTAAATATGTTCCATTCCTGTGCTTTGAAAAAGACTCAGTGCGGCGCAGCCAATTAGCTTGCGTTCCGCACTGTGTAACTTTCTTGTAAATATGCCCCTGGGTATTTACCAGGTGTGCAATTTACACCATTTGCTGTCTTCTTAGATTGAGGGACACTGTGGGGTGGGACTGCACTAAGCACATCATGGTAACAGTGCGGGGGCAGCGAGGGGGTTCTAGGTGGTCCCAGAACAATAGAACTTTGCCCACACAGTACTTGCAACACACCTGAGGAGCTGATGCAGTAATTCCTCACCACCACTAGAGGGCGCCTTCTTACTTTCCCTTATGGAAACCCTCGCCCTGCAGTGAGCGCGTGCAGAAGTGAGGCTGGGGGGCTTCCCTCTGCCACCCCACCCGTCTGTCAGGACTCCACACAGCTTCCTCCTCAATATTGACATGAAACTGATTTGCTCCCGTTTCTCCACACTTGCCAACATTGGGGCAGATTTACAAACCCATTGCGCCACTTTTGGGTCACTTTTCCCCATGTTAAAAGTGACGCAAAAGTGCCGCAAGGGCCTTGTAAATAAACCCCATTGTGTGATCACAAACACGTAGGATTTCAAAATGAATAATTAGCAAAGACAAGAGATTAGGGGCAGAAGAGAGCTGTGTGTGGAAAGAAGGTGAGGGGTAGTATGAATAGCTGCTGTGTGAAGAGATGGCCGCTAGGGGACAGAAGAGAGCTGTGTGTGGAAAGAAGATGAGGGGTAGTATAAATAGCTGCTGTGAGAAGAGATGGACGCTAGGGAGCAGAAGAGAGCTGTGTGTGGAAAGAAGGTGAGGGGGTAGTATGAATAGCTGCTGTGAGAAGAGATGGACGCTAGGGGGCAGAAGAGAGCTGTGTGTGGAAAGAAGATGAGGGGTAGTATAAATAGCTGCTGTGAGAAGAGATGGACGCTAGGGAGCAGAAGAGAGCTGTGTGTGGAAAGAAGGTGAGGGGTAGTATGAATAGCTGCTGTGAGAAGAGATGGACGCTAGGGGGCAGAAGAGAGCTGTGTGTGGAAAGAAGGTGAGGGGTAGTATGAATAGCTGCTGTGAGAAGAGATGGACGCTAGGGGGCAGAAGAGAGCTGTGTGTGGAAAGAAGGTGAGGGGTAGTATGAATAGCTGCTGTGAGAAGAGATGGCCGCTAGGGGGCAGAAGAGAGCTGTGTGTGGAAAGAAGGTGAGGGGGTAGTATGAATAGCTGCTGTGAGAAGAGATGGCCGCTAGGGGACAGAAGAGAGCTGTGTGTGGAAAGAAGGTGAGGGGTAGTATGAGTAGCTGCTGTGAGAAGAGATGGACGCTAGGGAGCAGAAGAGAGCTGTGTGTGGAAAGAAGGTGAGGGGTAGTATGAATAGCTGCTGTGAGAAGAGATGGACGCTAGGGGGCAGAAGAGAGCTGTGTGTGGAAAGAAGGTGAGGGGTAGTATGAATAGCTGCTGTGAGAAGAGATGGACGCTAGGGGGGCAGAAGAGAGCTGTGTGTGGAAAGAAGGTGAGGGGTAGTATGAATAGCTGCTGTGAGAAGAGATGGACGCTAGGGAGCAGAAGAGAGCTGTGTGTGGAAAGAAGGTGAGGGGTAGTATGAATAGCTGCTGTGAGAAGAGATGGACTCTAGGGGGCAGAAGAGAGCTGTGTGTGGAAAGAAGGTGAGGGGTAGTATGAATAGCTGCTGTGAGAAGAGATGGACGCTAGGGGGCAGAAGAGAGCTGTGTGTGGAAAGAAGGTGAGGGGTAGTATGAATAGCTGCTGTGAGAAGAGATGGACGCTAGGGAGCAGAAGAGAGCTGTGGGTGGAAAGAAGGTGAGGGGTAGTATGAATAGCTGCTGTGAGAAGAGATGGACGCTAGGGGGCAGAAGAGAGCTGTGTGTGGAAAGAAGGTGAGGGGTAGTATGAATAGCTGCTGTGAGAAGAGATGGACGCTAGGGGGCAGAAGAGAGCTGTGTGTGGAAAGAAGGTGAGGGGTAGTATGAATAGCTGCTGTGAGAAGAGATGGACGCTAGGGAGCAGAAGAGAGCTGTGTGTGGAAAGAAGGTGACGGGTAGTATGAATAGCTGCTGTGAGAAGAGATGGACGCTAGGGAGCAGAAGAGAGCTGTGTGTGGAAAGAAGGTGAGGGGTAGTATGAATAGCTGCTGTGAGAAGAGATGGCCGCTAGGGGGCAGAAGAGAGCTGTGTGTGGAAAGAAGGTGAGGGGTAGTATAAATAGCTGCTGTGTGAAGAGATGGACTCTAGGGGGCAGAAGAGAGCTGTGTGTGGAAAGAAGGTGAGGGGTATTATGAGTAGCTGCTGTGCGAAGAGATGGATGCTAGGGGGCAGAAGAGAGCTGTGTGTGGAAAGAAGGTGAGGGGTAGTATGAATAGCTGCTGTGAGAAGAGATGGACGCTAGGGAGCAGAAGAGAGCTGTGGGTGGAAAGAAGATGAGGGGTAGTATAAATAGCTGCTGTGTGAAGAGATGGACTCTAGGGGGCAGAAGAGAGCTGTGTGTGGAAAGAAGGTGAGGGGTAGTATGAATAGCTGCTGTGAGAAGAGATGGCAGCTAGGGGTGTAGAAGAGAGCTGTGTGTGGAAAGAAGGTGAGGGGTAGTATAAATAGCGGCTGTGTGAAGAGATGGCCGCTAGGGGGCAGAAGAGAGCTGTGTGTGGAAAGAAGGTGAGGTGGTGGTATAAATAGCTGCTGTGAGAAGAGATGGCCGCTAGGGGTGTAGAAGAGAGATGTGTGTGGAAAGAAGGTGGGGGGTAGTATAAATAGCTGCTGTGAGAAGAGATGGACTCTAGGGGGCAGAAGAGAGCTGTGTGTGGAGAGAAGGTGGGGGGTAGTATAAATAGCTGCTGTGACAAGAGATGGACGCTAGGGGGCAGAAGAGAGCTGTGTGTGGAAAGAAGGTGAGGTGGTGGTATAAATAGCTGCTGTGAGAAGAGATGGCCGCTAGGGGTGTAGAAGAGAGATGTGTGTGGAAAGAAGGTGAGGGGTAGTATAAATAGCTGCTGTGAGAAGAGATGGACACTAGGGGGCAGAAGAGAGCTGTGTGTGGAAAGAAGGTGAGGGGGTAGTATGAATAGCTGCTGTGAGAAGAGATGGCCGCTAGGGGACAGAAGAGAGCTGTGTGTGGAAAGAAGGTGAGGGGGTAGTATGAATAGCTGCTGTGAGAAGAGATGGACACTAGGGGGCAGAAGAGAGCTGTGTGTGGAAAGAAGGTGAGGGGGTAGTATGAATAGCTGCTGTGAGAAGAGATGGCCGCTAGGGGACAGAAGAGAGCTGTGTGTGGAAAGAAGGTGAGGGGGTAGTATGAATAGCTGCTGTGAGAAGAGATGGACTCTAGGGGGCAGAAGAGAGCTGTGTGTGGAAAGAAGGTGAGGGGGTAGTATAAATAGCGGCTGTGTGAAGAGATGGACACTAGGGGGCAGAAGAGAGCTGTGTGTGGAAAGAAGGTGGGGGGTAGTATAAATAGCTGCTGTGACACAAGATGGAGGCTAGGGGGCAGAAGAGAGCTGTGTGTGGAAAGAAGGTGAGGGGGTAGTATGAATAGCTGCTGTGAGAAGAGATGGACTCTAGGGGGCAGAAGAGAGCTGTGTGTGGAAAGAAGGTGAGGGGGTAGTATGAATAGCTGCTGTGAGAAGAGATGGCCGCTAGGGGGCAGAAGAGAGCTGTGTGTTGAAAGAAGGTGAGGGGTAGTATAAATAGCTGCTGTGAGAAGAGATGGCCGCTAGGGGGCAGAAGAGAGCTGTGTGTTGAAAGAAGGTGAGGGGTAGTATAAATAACTGCTGTGAGAAGAGATGGCCGCTAGGGGTGTAGAAGAGAGATGTGTGTGGAAAGAAGGTGAGGGGTAGTATGAATAGCTGCTGTGAGAAGAGATGGACGCTGGGGGCAAAAGAGAGCTGTGTGTGGAAAGAAGGTGAGGGTATTATAAATAGCTGCTGTGCGAAGAGATGGATGCTAGGGGGCAGAAGAGAGCTGTGTGTAGAAAGAAGGTGAGGGGGTAGTACAAATAGCTGCTGTGAGAAGAGATGGACGTTAGGGGGCAGAAGAGAGCTCTGTGTTGAAAGGAGGTGAGGGGGTAGTATAAATAGCGGCTGTGTGAATAGATGGCCGCTATGGGGCAGAAGAAAGCTGTGTGTGGAAAGAAGGTGAGGGGTAGTATAAATAGCTGCTGTGTGAAGAGATGACCGCTAGGGGGCAAAAGAGAGCTGTGTGTGGAAAGAAGGTGAGGGGAAGTATAAATAGCTGCTGTGAGATGAGATGGACTCTAGGGGGCGGAAGAGAGCTGTGTGTGGAAAGAAGGTGAGGGGTAGTATAAATAGCTGCTGTGAGAAGAGATGGCAGCTAGGGGGCAGAAGAGAGCTGTGTGTGGAAAGAAGATGAGGGGTAGTATAAATAGCTGCTGTGAGAAGAGATGGACTCTAGGGGGCAGAAGAGAGCTGTGTGTGGAAAGAAGATGAGGGGTAGTATAAATAGCTGCTGTGAGAACAGATGGCAGCTAGGGTGGCAGAAGAGAGCTGTGTGTGGAAAGAAGGTGAGGGGGTAGTATAAATAGCGGCTGTGTGAAGAGATGGACACTAGGGGGCAGAAGAGAGCTGTGTGTGGAAAGAAGGTGAGGTGGTGGTATAAATAGCTGCTGTGAGAATAAATGGACTCTAGGGGGCAGAAGAGAGCTGTGTGTGGAAAGAAGGTGAGGGGGTAGTATAAATAGGTGCTGTGAGAAGAGATGGAGGCTAGGGGGCAGAAGAGAGCTGTGTGTTAAAAGGAGGTGAGGGGGTAGTATAAATAGCGGCTGTGTGAAGAGATGGCCGCTAGGGGGCAGAAGAAAGCTGTGTGTGGAAAGAAGGTGAGGGGTAGTATAAATAGCTGCTGTGAGAAGAGATGGACTCTAGGGGGCAGAAGAGAGCTGTGTGTGGAAAGAAGGTAAGGGGGTAGTATAAATAGATGCTGTGTGAAGAGATGGCCGCTAGGGGGCAGTAGAGAGCTGTGTGTTGAAAGAAGGTGAGGGGTAGTATAAATAGCTGCTGTGAGAAGAGATGGACGCTGGGGGCAGTAGAGAGCTGTGTGTGGAAAGAAGGTGAGGGGTAGTATAAATAGCTGCTGTGTGAAGAGATGGACTCTAGGGGGCAGAAGAGAGCTGTGTGTGGAAAGAAGGTGAGGGGTATTATAAATAGCTGCTGTGCGAAGAGATGGATGCTAGGGGGCAGAAGAGAGCTGTGTGTGGAAAGAAGGTGAGGGGGTAGTATAAATAGCTGCTGTGAGAAGAGATGGACGTTAGGGGGCAGAAGAGAGCTCTGTGTTGAAAGGAGGTGAGGGGGTAGTATAAATAGCGGCTGTGTGAAGAGATGGCCGCTAGGGGGCAGAAGAAAGCTGTGTGTGGAAAGAAGGTGAGGGGTAGTATAAATAGCTGCTGTGTGAAGAGATGACCGCTAGGGGGCAAAAGAGAGCTGTGTGTGGAAAGAAGGTGAGGGGAAGTATAAATAGCTGCTGTGTGAAGAGATGACCGCTAGGGGGCAGAAGAGAGCTGTGTTTGGAAAGAAGGTGAGGGGAAGTATAAATAGCTGCTGTGAGAAGAGATGGACGCTAGGGGTGTAGAAGAGAGCTGTGTGTGGAAAGAAGGTGAGGGGTAGTATAAATAGCTGCTGTGAGAAGAGATGGACGCTAGGGGTGTAGAAGAGAGCTGTGTGTGGAAAGAAGGTGAGGGGTAGTATAAATAGCTGCTGTGAGAACAGATGGCAGCTAGGGTGGCAGAAGAGAGCTGTGTGTGGAAAGAAGGTGAGGTGGTAGTATAAATAGCTGCTGTGAGAAGAGATGGACGCTAGGGGTGTAGAAGAGAGCTGTGTATGGAAAGAAGGTGAGGGGTAGTATAAATAGCTGCTGCGAGAACAGATGGCAGCTAGGGTGGCAGAAGAGAGCTGTGTGTGGAAAGAAGGTGAGGTGGTAGTATAAATAGCTGCTGTGAGAAGAGATGGCCGCTAGGGGTGTAGAAGAGAGCTGTGTGTGGAAAGAAGGTGAGGGGTAGTATAAATAGCTGCTGTGAGAACAGATGGCAGCTAGGGTGGCAGAAGAGAGCTGTGTGTGGAAAGAAGGTGAGGGGTAGTATAAATAGCTGCTGTGAGAAGAGATGGCCGCTAGGGGTGTAGAAGAGAGCTGTGTGTGGAAAGAAGGTGAGGGGTAGTATAAATAGCTGCTGTGAGAAGAGATGGCCGCTAGGGGTGCAGAAGAGAGCTGTGTGTGGAAAGAAGGTGAGGGGGTAGTATAAATAGCGGCTGTGTGAAGAGATGGCCGCTAGGGGTGCAGAAGAGAGCTGTGTGTGGAAAGAAGGTGAGGGGGTAGTATAAATAGCGGCTGTGTGAAGAGATGGACGCTAGGGGGCAGAAGAGAGCTGTGTGTGGAAAGAAGGTGAGGTGGTGGTATAAATAGCTGCTGTGAGAAGAAATGGACTCTAGGGGGCAGAAGAGCGTTGTGTGTGGAAAGAAGGTGAGGGGTAGTATAAATAGCGGCTGTGTGAAGAGATGGACGTTAGGGGGCAGAAGAGAGCTGTGTGTGGAAAGAAGGTGAGGGGGTAGTATAAATAGCTGCTGTGTGAAGAGATGACCGCTAGGGGGCAGAAGAGAGCTGTGTTTGGAAAGAAGGTGAGGGGGTGGTATAAATAGCTGCTGTGAGAAGAGATGGCCGCTAGGGGGCAGAAGAGAGCTGTGTGTGGAAAGAAGATGAGGGGGTAGTATAAATAGCTGCTGTGTGAAGAGATGGCCGTTAGGGGGCAGAAGATAGCTGTGTGTGGAAAGAAGATGAGGGGGTAGTATAAATAGCTGCTGTGAGAAGAGATGGCCCCTAGGGGTGCAGAAGAGAGCTGTGTGTGGAAAGAAGGTGAGGGGGTAGTATAAATAGCGGCTGTGTGAAGAGATGGCCGCTAGGGGGCAGAAGAGAGCTGTGTGTGGAAAGAAGGTGAGGTGGTGGTATAAATAGCTGCTGTGAGAATAAATGGACTCTAGGGGGCAGAAGAGCGTTGTGTGTGGAAAGAAGGTGAGGGGGTAGTATAAATAGCTGCTGTGAGAAGAGATGGACTCTAGGTGGCAGAAGAGAGCTGTGTGTGGAAAGAAGCTGAGGGGTAGTATTAATAGCTGCTGTGAGAAGAGTTGGACTCTAGGGGGCAGAAGAGAGCTGTGTGTGGAAAGAAGGTGAGGGGGTAGTATAAATAGCTGCTGTGAGAAGAGATGGACTCTAGGGGGCAGAAGAGAGCTGTGTGTGGAAAGAAGGTGAGGGGGTAGTATAAATAGCTGCTGTCAGAAGAGATGGACACTAGGGGGCAGAAGAGAGCTTTGTGTTGAAAGAAGGTGAGGGGTAGTATAAATAGCTGCTGTGAGAAGAGATGGACTCTAGGGGGCAGAAGAAAGGTGAGGGGTAGTATAAATAGCTGCTGTGAGAAGAGATGGCCGCTAGGGGGCAGAAGAGAGCTGTGTGTTGAGAGAAGGTGAGGGGTAGTATAAATAGCTGCTGTGTGAAGAGATGGACTCTAGGGGGCAGAAGAGAGCTGTGTGTGGAAAGAAGGTGAGGGGTAGTATAAATAGCTGCTGTGAGAAGAGATGGCCGCTAGGGGGCAGAAGAGAGCTGTGTGTGGAAGAAGCTGAGGGGTAGTATGAATAGCTGCTGTGAGAAGAGATGGACTCTAGGGGGCAGAAGAGAGCTGTGTGTGGAAAGAAGGTGAGGGGTAGTATGAGTAGCTGCTGTGAGAAGAGATGGACGCTAGGGGGCAGAAGAGAGCTGTGTGTGGAAAGAAGGTGAGGGGTAGTATGAATAGCTGCTGTGAGAAGAGATGGACTCTAGGGGGCAGAAGAGAGCTGTGTGTTGAGAGAAGGTGAGGGGTAGTATAAATAGCTGCTGTGTGAAGAGATGGACTCTAGGGGGCAGAAGAGAGCTGTGTGTGGAAAGAAGGTAAGGGGTAGTATAAATAGCTGCTGTGTGAAGAGATGGCCGCTAGGGGGCAGAAGAGAGCTGTGTGTTGAGAGAAGGTGAGGGGTAGTATAAATAGCTGCTGTGTGAAGAGATGGACTCTAGGGGGCAGAAGAGAGCTGTGTGTGGAAAGAAGGTAAGGGGTAGTATAAATAGCTGCTGTGTGAAGAGATGGACACTAGGGGGCAGAAGAGAGCTTTGTGTTGAAAGAAGGTGAGGGGTAGTATAAATAGCTGCTGTGTGAAGAGATGGCCGCTAGGGGGCAGAAGAGAGCTGTGTGTTGAGAGAAGGTGAGGGGTAGTATAAATAGCTGCTGTGTGAAGAGATGGACTCTAGGGGGCAGAAGAGAGCTGTGTGTGGAAAGAAGGTAAGGGGTAGTATAAATAGCTGCTGTGAGAAGAGATGGACTCTAGGGGGCAGAAGAAAGGTGAGGGGTAGTATAAATAGCTGCTGTGAGAAGAGATGGCCGCTAGGGGGCAGAAGAGAGCTGTGTGTTGAGAGAAGGTGAGGGGTAGTATAAATAGCTGCTGTGTGAAGAGATGGACTCTAGGGGGCAGAAGAGATGTGTGTGGAAAGAAGGTGAGGGGGTAGTATAAATAGCTGCTGTGAGAAGAGATGGACTCTAGGTGGCAGAAGAGAGCTGTGTGTGGAAAGAAGGTGAGGGGTAGTATGAATAGCTGCTGTGAGAAGAGATGGACTCTAGGGGGCAGAAGAGAGCTGTGTGTGGAAAGAAGGTGAGGGGTAGTATAAATAGCTGCTGTGTGAAGAGATGGACTCTAGGGGGCAGAAGAGATGTGTGTGGAAAGAAGGTGAGGGGGTAGTATAAATAGCTGCTGTGAGAAGAGATGGACTCTAGGTGGCAGAAGAGAGCTGTGTGTGGAAAGAAGGTGAGGGGGTAGTATAAATAGCTGCTGTGAGAAGAGATGGACTCTAGGGGGCAGAAGAGAGCTGTGTGTGGAAAGACGGTGAGGGGTAGTATAAATAGCTGCTGTGAGAAGAGATGGACTCTAGGGGGCAGAAGAAAGGTGAGGGGTAGTATAAATAGCTGCTGTGAGAAGAGATGGCCGCTAGGGGGCAGAAGAGAGCTGTGTGTTGAGAGAAGGTGAGGGGTAGTATAAATAGCTGCTGTGTGAAGAGATGGACTCTAGGGGGCAGAAGAGAGCTGTGTGTGGAAAGAAGGTAAGGGGTAGTATAAATAGCTGCTGTGTGAAGAGATGGCCGCTAGGGGGCAGAAGAGAGCTGTGTGTTGAGAGAAGGTGAGGGGTAGTATAAATAGCTGCTGTGTGAAGAGATGGACTCTAGGGGGCAGAAGAGAGCTGTGTGTTGAGAGAAGGTGAGGGGTAGTATAAATAGCTGCTGTGTGAAGAGATGGACACTAGGGGGCAGAAGAGAGCTTTGTGTTGAAAGAAGGTGAGGGGTAGTATAAATAGCTGCTGTGAGAGGAGATGGACTCTAGGTGGCAGAAGAGAGCTGTGTGTGGAAAGAAGGTGAGGGGGTAGTATAAATAGCTGCTGTGAGAAGAGATGGCCGCTAGGGGGCAGAAGAGAGCTGTGTGTTGAGAGAAGGTGAGGGGTAGTATGAATAGCTGCTGTGAGAAGAGATGGACTCTAGGGGGCAGAAGAGAGCTGTGTGTGGAAAGAAGGTGAGGGGTAGTATAAATAGCGGCTGTGTGAAGAGATGGCCGCTAGGGGGCAGAAGAGAGCTGTGTGTGGAAAGAAGGTGAGGGGTAGTATAAATAGCTGCAGTACGAAGAGATGGCCGCTAGGGGGCAGAAGAGAGCTGTGTGTGGAAAGAAGGTGAGGGGTAGTATGAATAGCTGCTGTGAGAAGAGATGGACGCTAGGGAGCAGAAGAGAGCTGTGTGTGGAAAGAAGGTGAGGGGTAGTATAAATAGCGGCTGTGTGAAGAGATGGCCGCTAGGGGGCAGAAGAGAGCTGTGTGTGGAAAGAAGGTGAGGGGTAGTATGAATAGCTGCTGTGAGAAGAGATGGACTCTAGGGGGCAGAAGAGAGCTGTGTGTGGAAAGAAGGTGAGGGGTAGTATGAATAGCGGCTGTGAGAAGAGATGGACGCTAGGGGGCAGAAGAGAGCTGTGTGTGGAAAGAAGGTGAGGGGTAGTATGAATAGCTGCTGTGAGAAGAGATGGACTCTAGGGGGCAGAAGAGAGCTGTGTGTGGAAAGAAGGTGAGGGGTAGTATGAATAGCTGCTGTGAGAAGAGATGGACTCTAGGGGGCAGAAGAGAGCTGTGTGTGGAAAGAAGATGAAACTGGGGTAGTATGAATAGCTGCTGTGAGAAGAGATGGACTCTAGGGGGCAGAAGAGAGCTGTGTGTGGAAAGAAGGTGAGGGGTAGTATGAATAGCTGCTGTGAGAAGAGATGGACTCTAGGGGGCAGAAGAGAGCTGTGTGTGGAAAGAAGATGAAACTGGGGTAGTATGAATAGCTGCTGTGAGAAGAGATGGACTCTAGGGGGCAGAAGAGAGCTGTGTGTGGAAAGAAGGTGAGGGGTAGTATGAATAGCTGCTGTGAGAAGAGATGGACTCTAGGGGGCAGAAGAGAGCTGTGTGTGGAAAGAAGGTGAGGGGTAGTATGAATAGCTGCTGTGAGAAGAGATGGACTCTAGGGGGCAGAAGAGAGCTGTGTGTGGAAAGAAGGTGAGGGGTAGTATGAATAGCTGCTGTGAGAAGAGATGGCCGCTAGGGGGCAGAAGAGAGCTGTGTGTGGAAAGAAGGTGAGGGGTATTATAAATAGCTGCTGTGCGAAGAGATGGATGCTAGGGGGCAGAAGAGAGCTGTGTGTGGAAAGAAGGTGAGGGGTAGTATGAATAGCTGCTGTGTGAAGAGATGGACTCTAGGGGGCAGAAGAGAGCTGTGTGTGGAAAGAAGGTGAGGGGTATTATAAATAGCTGCTGTGCGAAGAGATGGATGCTAGGGGGCAGAAGAGAGCTGTGTGTGGAAAGAAGGTGAGGGGTAGTATGAGTAGCTGCTGTGAGAAGAGATGGATGCTAGGGGGCAGAAGAGAGCTGTGTGTGGAAAGAAGGTGAGGGGTAGTATGAATAGCTGCTGTGAGAAGAGATGGACGCTAGGGGGCAGAAGAGAGCTGTGTGTGGAAAGAAGGTGAGGGGTAGTATAAATAGCTGCTGTGCGAAGAGATGGATGCTAGGGGGCAGAAGAGAGCTGTGTGTGGAAAGAAGGTGAGGGGTAGTATAAATAGCTGCTGTGAGAAGAGATGGCCGCTAGGGGGCAGAAGAGATGTGTGTGGAAAGAAGATGAGGGGTAGTATAAATAGCTGCTGTGAGAAGAGATGGACTCTAGGGGGCGGAAGAGAGCTGTGTGTGGAAAGAAGGTGAGGGGTAGTATAAATAGCTGCTGTGAGAACAGATGGCAGCTAGGGTGGCAGAAGAGAGCTGTGTGTGGAAGAAGCTGAGGGGTAGTATGAATAGCTGCTGTGAGAAGAGATGGCCGCTAGGGGGCAGAAGAGAGCTGTGTGTGGAAAGAAGGTGAGGGGCAGTATGAATAGATGCTGTGAGAAGAGATGGACTCTAGGGGGCAGAAGAGAGCTGTGTGTGGAAAGAAGGTGAGGGGTAGTATGAATAGCTGCTGTGAGAAGAGATGGCCGCTAGGGGGCAGAAGAGAGCTGTGTGTGGAAAGAAGGTGAGGGGTAGTATAAATAGCTGCTGTGTGAAGAGATGGCCGCTAGGGGGCAGAAGAGAGCTGTGTGTGGAAAGAAGGTGAGGGGTAGTATGAATAGCTGCTGTGCGAAGAGATGGGCACTAGGGGGCAGAAGAGAGCTGTGTATGGAAGAGGGAGACGCAATGGTTGTTCACCTGTTTCCGAGCTGCAGCTAAAACACGCGATCAGTCAAGAAAGTTTTTGTTCCCAATGATTAGACCTCGAACAAAAAGGTTTTCTCTGCATTGCAGCCGAGGAATGTAGAGTCCCGGGAGGCCGAGTGGGGAGGGAGCGAGGGCAATGGAGAGTGAGGAGGGACTCCACCCCCCCGCCCGCTGTCAATAGGAAACAAGCTTTCAGATGCCGCAGATCAATGGCCGAGGCCGCAGGGCAGCGCTGGGATTGAAACCCATGGCAGCCCTGTGCCGTGCCAGCCAGTGGCGGCAGAGCAGGCGGCCGGCATTACAAGCATCCGGGAAACATGATGTGTCGGAAATGACGGGGGCAGGCAGCCTCGTGGGCGCACTGGGGGTCCCAGGCATAAACATATCTGACATTCACTGCCGCCTGCGTGAGCCGAGGACTGGACACGTTTTTAGGACTTCTCAGAGAATTTACAGGAGTATTCGCGAGATCCTGCGGCTGTCTCAGAGTTCTACCGGTACTCACACCTGCAAAGGTGTTTCTCATTATAAACCTGAGCAAATGTCACACATAGAAGGACTTTTATACATTTAACCTTTCTTCGTTTACCCAAGAGAAAAATACTTTTCCTTCTGGAGCACTCTTGTCTTTTTTTTACCTTAAAAACAGTCACTCCCCCCCCCCCCCCCCCCCCCCCCCCCTCATAGGAAGGAAGATGTCTCCGAACGCCTTGGTGGGAAGCTCTCTGCAAAAGCTTTGTGACTGACCACAGTTTGCAGATGACTGAGGGGCAGATTTACAAGGACTGGCGCATCCCTGCATATTAGCAGGGATGCGCCAGTAGAAATACCCGTGCGCCGCCTGGTATGCGTCGCATTGACAATGCGGCGCACGGATAGTCGGATGCGCGTCGCATCTTCTGTCGTAAGGGCAGCGCATTACTGGAGTCGTGTCAGAAACACGATGCAACTCCAGCAATGCTCAGGGGTGCCCCATACCAATTGTGCTGCGTCACTCCTTACGCCTGCTAGAAGCAGGCGTAAGGTTTTGACGCAGCGGGGACGTAAAAGTGACTCAGTGAAATCTTGTAGTTTTCCCTGCGTCACTTTTATGGGGTTTCCTTTCGACGGAACGCCCACCCTGTATACATTATACATGACGCAGGTATAATGTAGCGCAGGGCTTTACAATGTGACGCATCTCACTAGATGGACCACATTGTAAATATGTTGCATAGTGGCGCATTGTTTACGCAGCTGCTGCGTCACAAAAGTGACGCACCGGCCGTGTTAAAGTGTCGCCAGGGACTTGTAATTCTGCCCCTGAGTGTTCACATGCTTATGTGGAGAAGCGTGGCTCAGTGGTTAGAGGCGGCAGACCCGGAAGCTGAGATCGGCCGTGGACCAGGGTTCGATTCCCCACCTCGGCGGGTCTCGGGCTCAAAAAATTCCACGAAGTCGACAATTCTTGCTCCGGTGCCTACTCGACTCACGGGGTCACACTCTGCAACTCTGGGCAATAGCTTGCTTAATCTCCACTACGGCCCCTCGTGGCGGGATGCCTGGCTTTCACCTTGTGGATACCCGGCCGGGATATCTCACAGGGGAATACCAGGACGGGTTCCCTAAGCAAGCGCCTTGATGCCTTCGGGTGATACGTGCGCTATATAAATCGCAATACATTTACATTTACAATATACTGTCATCCCGCCCTGGTCAGACTCCACTTTTAATGTTCAGTTAGCCTGCCTGCCTTTGGCCCACGGTCAGTATGTCGTTAACTTTCGCAGAACTTGCCTAAGAGTTTTTTTTACACCGAAGCACTGATTTGTTATGACATTTGGTGACGCTGGTCATACACGACATCTCAAAGGTGAACTGTACACACTGAACAGGTAGTCCGAAAACACATATTTCAGCTCGCTGGTTTAGACCTGTTGCTTCAGGGATTTTGGAAAATCCTACGCAAACCCCTGAAACTGACCATTTCAGAGGAGAGCCCTGCACCCTGGGTTATCACGAGAGCTCCCACCAGATTGCTGGAGCATTCCCTCCAATGCCAAGAGTGGAGCCGGTCATGAGAGGAGCAGAGCCCAGATGCTGTTTCTTTTCTTTGAGGGCACGCTTTCTTCCCGGCCCACGTCTGATTATCATGGCTCATCCGCTGTGAACAGGGATGCAGAGGGCTGAGCCCGAAGAAACTCTAGAGGCAAGCTAGCTATTCCATGCTCTCAAAGTGTAGCGCATAGAAGCAGCTCTAGGCTGGTAGCATTCTAGGCGCTAAAAGACGTTAGAACTATTAATGTTATCCTTGCTGCTAGCAACATGCATAGGTGCTTTTTTTGTTACATGCCACGCAGTTTTTACTCGTGTACTAAGCAACAGAATTACATTGTTGAAATAAACACCTTAGAATATACAGTGTCAGCCTTAGTGCTATGCTGGGGTGTAAACAACTACTCTGTGCCTGAACCCTTTATGTGAGTATTGTCACCCAGACCACACCGCCCTTGCAGGAATGCTCAGTGGGTTGCGAGGGGCTGCAGTTCAAATGGATTTCCTTCTGCAGTGATGTAGGACTGAACCAACTCTTTGCACCTGTGGGTTAGGAACCCCCTCCCTACCGACCAGGGGCCTAGACCCCAGGACTCCTAACAATATATCCGTTCATGAACTTGCCCAAACCACCCCTGAGAGTAGGAATCAAAAATGGGAGCACACTGCTAGCCTCTCCGCCGGATCGCCCCTCTGCACTCTGGTATATGCGTATGACTTGAATAGTTGGGAAAAAGTTTGTGAGTGTTTCACCAAGGTTGGTGCAAGTAAGTACTTGATATTTCCAGTATCTCTAGACACGAGACATGGCTCGTGTTTCGGGATAGTATCCCTCATCAGTAGAGAAAAGTTCTGGGGTGGCAGAGAAGGCCGCCAAACAAACGTCACAGGATTCGTTGCCTCTCAGGCGAGCAGGTGCGTCTCCAAAAGCTCATCAGCTTGGGGGCTCACCACATCTGACCACTTTTCTTAATCATTCCTGCCTTTTCTTTACTTTATTTATTACTTTCTGATTTTCTTATTGTGTATTTACATTTCTATGTGTGTGTTTTTGTGACTTTTCGTACTTTGTCTTTCTTCTTGATCTGTCCACTCTGTCCTCCTGTTTTCCTTCCCACCCCAGTCAGACTCCCTCCCAGTCGCAACCCCAAATGGCAGAAGGAGGCAGCAGCACCCGCCCCCTGTGGGCGACACCAATGGGCGGAGTGCCACACCGCCAAAATGTATTGAATTTGGTGAATATATAAACACCAAATAAACAAAATTATAATCAACGATGTTTTGGGACAGTGATTCGAATTGTTTGAGGGGCCGCTGCAGCTGGAGGGGACGCCTCCTAACAATTCGAATACCTTTCCCAAAACATCATTGTAACAATAGCAATCAAATTATTGATGACAAAACTGTACATGGTGGAGTCATGGGTTATAGTTAACTGAGAGAACTATAACTGGTGAATTTCTGTGTTCATTTTAGTATAAAATGTTACATTGTTCCTGAACATTTTACCGTACCATAATATTATTAAACCTTCATTTTTTCAGTGAATACATATATAGATATCGCTATATTCGAGTGCTGCCTAGTGCCAGTGCAGGCACCCATGCTCCATGGTGCAAGAGTGCTGCGTTACGCCTTGGGCTGTTTTTGTTTTGTGCAGGACGGGACACCTCTTTGTTTACTTTCTTTGTAAGTCTCCTACATAACCCTTTAAGTGCTGCCGTCGGCCAACGGTCGTCGCGAGCACTACCTTGCCAGTGCTGCGCACGACCGTTGGCCAACGGGCCAGCATTCGTTCTCCGAACGTTCAGCACTGGGCGCTGAATGTTCGACGCTGCGTAGGTGTTAATGTTTGTTATTCCTACATTTCCCTGCATATTCAATATTTCCTGTTTTCACAGCTGACTTTCTCCTGCCTTATATTTCTACTGCTACCTTGTTTAGTATCCTTTCCCTCACTGCCGTGATTTAGAACTTGACGGATGTTTACTCTGGGGCAAATGTAATACGGCGGACAGGATATCCATTTTCCGTCAAATGTGGGACACAGTTTCCCATCTGACAGACTTCATGAGCCCCTAAATCTGGAGTCTGGACTCAGGGGAAAAATTGAAGAGTAAGTAGGAGAAAAGCAGGGCTATTGAAATATGGATAATAAGTTAATGACACGTCATTGCAGCTGCCCCAAAAACATGCTGAAAAGTATCAGACCCACCAGCGTGTCTCCATTAATGTTGCACATATAGTCAAGTAATTGTGCTGCATATATACGCCTTACTCATTAATGGCAGCTGATTAATTTATTAACTTAGAATGTTGGTCACGTAAAGAGGATCAGAAGCCCAAGTGTTCATCAAACATGTCAGCTGAGAAGGCTTTCTTGATCAAACAGTCACAAAGCACAGGGACAGAGACAGAGATAGAGTGGTCAATGTGGACCCCCAATGTTTCCATGACAGTGGGGCATGGCAGGATAAGATACTATTATCATTCAATAAGATATGTCTTTTGCTTTCCTTTCCACCCCTTCATTGTATTTCATTCTATGTTTGAAATCTATCTCTCCATTAGGACTCCTAAAAAAGTTTGTGGTTGACCACCTAGTTTTTAAAATGTTGTCAAACAAACATACCAAAGTGGAGTATCACTCCATAACACTCCAGTTGGGCTGATTAAGTACCTGCACTCAAGATGGGCATTCAGGGAAGCAAAATACAGATGCACCATCAATTTTGGCATTTTTATATACAGTATCAATTGGTTGAAAGTCATCCCTTGCCTGGGTTCACAAGCACCGGTTCCCTGAAAGAAAGAACCTAAACGGTGCAGCTGCCCACTACTTGCTGGGCAGCTGGGAATCACTGGGGATCACTGCGGCATGGGCTCTCACTGGCCCTAAGAACAAAACTGCCACACGTGGGAGACTTCTAGGCTCTGAGATCAACTAGGGGCCTTGGGGCACTCTGGCTCCCAAAATCAACTGTGCAACCAGGAGAACACTGGCTCTTTAAACCATCATGCCTCTCGTCGCAGGGGCCCTCTCAGGATGCATGGCCGACTGGAGCAGCTGCCCTCTAGCCATTGGGGCAACTGGAAACACTAATGCGGGTGCGGCATCACAGTGCCCTCTGGCCCCTACGGGGTCTGAAAAGAACTTGCCCCCGGTTGGAGCCATCTGGCCCGTAAACTGAATGCCATCCCCGGGGGAGCGGCCTGCTGCCAATTGGGGCCGCTCGGGACACAACTGGGAAAACCCCGAGCCCTCTCCTTACCGGGCTCCTGGCGTGGTCGTTGATACGCAGCGGGGGCCGGCACCAATCATGTGGCTCGGCCCCCGGTGCCGCAACCTCCCCACCTCGGGGCTCTCTCCTCAACTGCTGGCGCCTGCAGGGCTCTCCCACCTTCCGGGACCCCTTCAAGCCATGTGGCACATTGGAGCGGCCCACTGCCATCTGGGGCCGCTCGGACGTGGTGCCTCACACGGGCACCACCAACAGGATCTGCTCCCTCGAGGAGCGGAAGCAATCAGACGCCCATGTCCCCTGCCCAGCCCTGACTCACCGGGCTCCGGCATAGGGGAATCCTCGCTTCCAGGTGTGGCAGCACTTCTCCTGCAGGCAAAGGCGGGGCTCTCCCTGGCACATGGGAGCCCCGCCAAATGGCTGCATCACTTCCCTGTCTTTACCCGGGCCCCCTTCTGGTACCCCGGACTCTTCCTATATACGGCGCGGACCGCCGCTACTCCTGATCCTGCGGGGCTCTCCCTTCCTCACGGAAGCCCCACGTCACCGGACATCCGTGGAATAGTTTGCTGCAGAAATGTGTGGTAGGCACCCTCGAGTTGAAAAACAAATGTCGACAAAGGCTGGGCACCCGCGTTAGACTCCAATAAGCGGGGTGGGCACCTGCAGTAATTTGGCATAAAAAATGAAGACTCAGGGTGGGCATCTGTGCACATAAATCACCCAACAAGCGGGGTAGGCACCCGCAATGTGCTCAAGGAGGAGGGGGGAATCCCTACAAGGGGGATTCCCTCGACCAGTGCCGCAGCACTGTGCTGCTCAGCCCCCAGGCTCCCAAGGCAACATCAAACCTTGGCAAGAGCAAGCACAAAGGGAGCAAGTTCCAAGAAGCTCTGGCCATTAAGAAAAACAGCTCCCAGTAGTCCTCCAGGTATCCAGGGACAGGGCAGGGCATCCAGGGGCTGGGCAGGGCCCAGGGAAGCAAGCCTTTTCCTGGGCCCCAGCAGCAGCACGCCCCTGGCAGATTTAAGTCAGGAACAAGAGCATTTTTCATGGGGTCACAGCCCCTTTTTATCCATAGAAATCCTTTGTCCACAAAGGTGCAGGCAAGGGGCGAACCAGATGCAACTGGTTCTGGAGCACTTTGTTTTGCTCAGCCCCTGTCTATTCACAGGGTGGGTCAAGGACATCAGACACACCCCAGGGGGTGGAGCCAGCATTGTGGAGGGAAGGCCCAGCCCTATTCAGGTCCAAGGTGCACTCCTCCGTCCCATCAATATGCAGATCTCTCCATTAACCACCGGGGCAGACCCATCCTGATTCCTGGAGCCAGGCACACCAGCCAGCTTCAGCCAATCACAAGCCAGACAGTCAATTCACATTCACTGCACAGACATGCCAACTTCTAGAAGTGGCACTTCCACACTAGACACATTAAATCCGAGCACATCAGCGCACAGCATTTAATCTCACGAGTTCGCACATACCAAATTCGACCTGCACTCCCCACACATCAGGAACTACCATGGACACACATATTCCCCATGCATTCCTATGGGAGGGCAAGCCAGTATTACCACACATACACAGAGAGCGCACGCACTTTACACTGGTCCACAGTGAAAAAGTGCGCAGAGGCCTAAAATCACCAACACCAGGATACAGAAACAGGAGAGGCAAATGCAAAAAGTTTCAGGGTGAACCTGCCAAAAGGGCCAAGTCCAAAAGCTCTTATAGAAAAAGGGATATTTTCAAAGATCCATGCAGTGTGTGCCAAGCACAATGTTGAGCCAAGGCACACAGTGCATGGATAAATGGAGGGGGGGGGGGGGTACCACATGTGCTGCCCTTCCCCCATTGTGGAGGCCCATGGGGGGACAGGGGCCCCAAAGTCCCTTTCCGTCTGCCTTTCCATATTGGTCAGAATGCCATCTAAAGGCAGAGGGTAAGGGACATCCTAATCTCTACAGTGATGACTCTGCAAGCACCGCCCTCATGATAGGGATTATGCACTGACCGCTGCCCCGATGGGCTCCTTGAGCCTGTCAGAGGCAGCGGTCTACCTCCAGTCCAAATTGAACCAACCGCAGGCATTGTAATCCGATGGTCAGACCGACACTCTGGATATTGGACAGACCTTCACCTGTCAGTGGCAGTCCGTCCGACTTCGTAATCGGGCACAAAATTCTTAACAAGTTCTTAAATTCTTGCCTGAATAGATTAAGCAATGTCTTCTACCTCTCTCATTCTTCATAAACCTCATTGCAGGATTTCCCAAAGGGCCTTCTTAATGCTGGTGGTAATGCTAACATGGAAGACGTCACAAAAACGTGGTCGAATCTACTCCGAATGATGCTTGCAAGGTGAACTCCAACTATAGCATTATTCCGGAGGATTATCCATCACAGGCAACTAGACTGAAAGAAGACACAGAGTTAGTGAATAATCCAAGACTGAGACCACCATGACAAAAAATTAAAACAAACAACAACTAGCAAAAAAATCTGGGGAGCTCATATTTCATTTATTTAAAAAAAATAATACTAAACTAGCAAAAACCTCGAATCAGTACTCAGGAGGATACGATTACTCCACGTTGCACACCTTTTATAAGCAACACAAGGCCTGATTCACAATGCTAAAGTTACACTTTTGGTGTTACTTTAATCTTGCAGTGTAAGTTTAAGGCTATTAACTTTTCCACCAGTAACTTTACGAGTAGTACATTTGTGAGAAGTAAATAACTTCTAATATTTTAAAAGAAGTTACTACTAGTAGTTACATCTTGTAAAGTGAGTTACTATTTGTAAAGCTACTGGTAGTACAGTTACACTAAACACACAAAAAGTGATAGGAAGGTGCTTTCAATAAGCCTAACTACTGGCAATAGCTCGGGGTAGCACTCCAACTTATTGTTTTTTTGCTTACCATGCCACCTCAGTTTGGATCCAGCAATATGCAAATCAGTCTTCACCCTGCTCCTCATTAGAACAGTCCATCCTGAGCTACCAAGCCAGGTCCTCCCTGAATTGGTATACAAGCAACCCAGGATCAGTTTCGCGCTCGTTATTGGCTCATCAGCTGGGTACAGCTTGGTTTCAGTGACACAGTGAGCATTGGTATGCGAGCAACCCAGGACTGGTTTCGTCTTAGTACAGTTACACTGCAAGAGTACATTTACACCAAAAGTGTGACTTTACCTTTGTAGGTCAGACCATAGTGCACACTAGTACTACCTATTCTTGGACAGACATTGTTCTAAGACTCTGCACTATAATGATGCCGATTTCATGCCTGGTAGGTAGTAAGGCTGCCAGTGGCTGTTGTTTAGTTAAAAATATCCTGTAACAGTTGACATCGCTTTAACCCCATCTGCCCCACTAAGTGTGTGATCCATTTATGTTGTAAATTATGAAGTCACATCTCAATAGAACGCACAACCTGGAGGGAGAGGTTTAGCGGTTTATGAATGGAAGGGAAAGCGAGAGTTGGGAAAAATTAGAAAAAAAACAACACAACATTCATGAAGTTGATGAGGAGTAATATCATCACATCTGTTGTGGAAGGAAGAAGACAGTTCAGTTACCAAACGCAAACAGTCCTTCAGCCCCAGAGTATCAAGTTACCTAATTGCTATGTTACCTATGATTGAAAAGTACAAAATAGGGATGACCTGCCCAGTTCTAAAAATTGTTATTGTTACAAAAAGAAAAAATGATACTGTATATAAAAATGCCAAAATGGATGGTGCATCTGTATTCTGCTTCTCTGAATGCCCATCTTGAGTGCAGGTACTTAATCAGCCCAACTGGAGTGTTATGGAGCTTTCGTGCAGAAGAAGAGAAGGCCTGTGGAATGCAGACAAGTAAATGTCAATATTGTGGAGTCAAGGACAGTTAAGCTTCATGGTAGATGAGGATCAAAAAGGCAGAGCATAGGCTGGTGTAGTCGTATTCCAATAACTGAGAAGTGAGAACATCTCTCCACCAATCCCAGACAAACAGCTGCATATACCTGGCTGATCAATCCCAAAATGTCAATACCATTTAGGTGTGCCCAGTGACATTCGTTCCTCAGACTATCACCACTTAATTCTGACATTTGAGCCACGATTCTGCATTTTTCCAATCAATGCACCTCTATGTGTTCGAGTCATGTGTTTCCCATTGAAATAGATAGGCTTTATTCATAACTGCTTCTTCTGGCTGTTGTGGTAGTTCTGTCCTGACTCCCATCACAAGTTTGATTTGAATGAAATAGACTTGTAGTGTTGATGAACAAGAAAAACAAAATAATTTGAGCATTTTCTGTAGTTTTGGTAACTAAACTGACTGATCTTGGAACATGAAAACAAAAAATATACAGGAAAGGACCATATAAGTAATGATAGTGAAATGTGAAAGAATGACAGTTATTCCTTCAGAAAAATTGAGAGCTCCAAATATTACAAATCAAGTTTAAAAACTAGTTACTACACCCTTCCAGCTACCACATGAATTATCAAACACTCAAAACACAACTCATTGGTGCAATAGTAACCTATTCGAAGTGTGGTGCAGATTTGTCTATTGATCTCTTTTCCCATGGAAGCGGTACATAAAGGTAGTCTAATATAATTAATGATGCTCTTTACTGGCAGGCCAGCTAGGGAATGAAATAAAAGTAGTAAAAGGATGGGAGGCATGGTATTCATGTCCTAAATTGAATGGAGGCTGCCTCTGTGCACACTGGTCGACTCTATACATGTGTCTAAATGGGGCAGAGTAAGCCAGGCACCAAATATATATTTTCTTATATACATTTCTTTTTTCAGTGCAGTTAGATGATATGTAAGCAAGTTCTGTTGTGGGCTACTTAGGCAGGGAAGCTAAATTTGTTCTCCAAATCAGCAGGGTTTACCCAGAAGTTCATCAGCTAACACATTTGAGTCTGACCAATTGCCCCCATTCTCTTCCTGTGCTATTTCAGGAACAGTGTAATCTTGTGCTATGAAGTGTTTGTTCCTTTTAATCATGGCCAAGCTCTCCACGTTTTGAGATGAGAGACTGGAGTTTCTGACTGTGACAACTACACAGCTGCACTGAACACCAGCTCAGAAGACACACTGGGTACAAGACAAGCAGATACTTTATTGCCAGCCTGCTGATCTATGGCCATTGTTGTATCATGGCTTGGCAGTTCAGGCTGGACTGTTCCCATGAGGCACAGGGTCAAGACTGATTTGAATATAGCTGTGTCTAAACTGGGGTGGCAAAGTGAGCTAAAAAACAATGTTATGTTATAGGTTATGTTATAGGTTTGTTGAGCACAACAGCTGCCCCAGCAACGGGGCGTCCCGGCGTTAAGAACCATATCACAACCTACTGGGGGGGGGGGGGGGGTAGGGAGAGTAGAGACTTACAGAAGTGGGAAGAGGTGAGTTTTTATTGCTTTGCGGAAAGCGGACAGGTTGTCGAGGCGGCGGATGTGGAGGGGCAGGGAGTTCCATAGTTTTGCTCCCAAAAGTCTGAAGGAGCGACCCCCGATACGGCAGAGCTTCGTGCGGGGGACCACTACTAAGTGTTGACCCATGGAACGAAGATTGCGTTGGGGATGTAAGGTGTTAGCAGCGATCGGAGGAGTTCGGGGCCCTCAGTTTTAAGGATTTTGAAAGCAGTGGTAAGGGCCTTAAATTGAATGCGGGCTTCCACAGGAAGCCAGTGGAGTCTCTGTATGGTGGCTCTAGCAGAGCACCTTCTGGGAAGGCCTACAATTGCCCTGGCCGCTGAGTTCTGAATTCGCTGAAACCTGGTTGTCTCGGCTTTGTTAACGCCTAATAATAGGACGCTCGCATAGTCCAATCGGGCTAGGATGGTGGATTGGACAATGAGCTGCCGTGTTTTGGGGTCAAAGAAGCCTAGAATGGGGTTGAGGCTTCTCAGCAGCCCAATGCATGTAGCTGCTACTTTTTTGGTGTGAGTTTGGTAGTTCAGCGCGGAATCCAGCCATACTCCTAAGTTTTTAACCAGAGATTTGGGAGGGGGGATAGGGCCCAGCAAGGGGGGCCACCAGTGGTCATTCCAGCAACTGGGGTTCTTGCCCAGGAGTAACACCTCGGTTTTCCCTGCATTCAGTTGTAGGCAGTTTTCAGTCATCCAGTTGGCAACTGCGGCCAACCCATCCCTAAATCTTGTGGCAGAGGTAGAGGGCACCTCAGTGAGGGTGATTACCAGCTGTGTGTCGTCGGCGTACGACGACGACAATGATGGATTCAACCCAGTTCTGTGAGTGCGGGTGCGTGTCTGAAAAGCTTCAGTGCTCCATCCATCATCTCCTTGTGTTTCCTTTGTTCGCCCTAAGTTGACAAGCTATGCCCAAATGTAGGGCCCTTGCTCACTTTGCCACTGGTTTCAAGATAGCCTGGCTAATGAGGTCAGTTAGCCCGAAACTGGTCCTAGGATGCTTGTTTCTGGTTCAGGGAAGACATGACATGGCAGTTCGGGCTGTACTGTTCCCATGAGTCACAGGGTCAAGACTGATTTGCATATAGCTGTGTCTGAACTGTGGTGGTGAAGTGAGATAAAGAACGATGATGGATTCAACCCAGATCTGTGACTGGGGGTGAGTGTCTGGAAAGTTTCAGCGCTCTGTACATCATCTCCTTGTGTTTGCTTTGTTCACCCTAAGTTGACAGGGTATGCCCAGACGTGGCTCCCTTGCTCACTTTGCCACTGGATGCAAGCTAGCCTGGCTGATGAGGGCTGTTAGCATGAAACCATTCCCAGGGTGCTTGTTTCCAGTCCAGGGAAGACACGGTTTGGCAGTTTAGGCTGGACTGTTTCTATGAGGCACAAGGTCAAGACTGATTTGCATATAGCTATGTCTAAACTGGGGTGGGGAAGTGAGCTAAAGAGCGATGATGGATAAAACCCAGATCTGTGACTGGGGGTGAGTATCTGGAAAGTTTCCAGGCTACGTCCATCATCTCCTTGTGTTTTCATTATTGTATCTTCCCACACCAGTAGATCAATGGGGTTTGATTCAGGTAGACCTCGTTTGGGTCATCCAGATAGCCTTGGAACTTCTTCTGAATGGTTATTGGTGCTTCCACTTGCTCAATCTCTGTTGACCTTGCTGCCATTTGAAACCAAGCCATTGCAGCAGTTGGGTCAGATTTGATGTGTCTTCCCATTCATTCCTATGGGCCTTTAGGCCCATAGGAATGAATGGGGAGTTATTCCTTATTTGCAATTAGCAATTAGCTAATCGCGAATAAGGAAGCTGTAGGAATAGCTAAATAAATTGCGATTTGGACATGAATCCCACTTTGCAAGTCTGTAATAGCGATTCCGTAATAATCGCTATTACTGACTTGCAAAACGGGCCTTTGTTGAATCTAGCTGCAAATCCTTTCCTGAACTGGAAGCCAGTGCAGCTGATGTAATGTGGATTTGGCCGAGCTACGTTTGGGCATCTCCATGAGCAGACGAGCGGCACAATTTTGTACTGTTTGCAAAACTTTGATAGTTCCCAGTGGGGCACCCAGATACACTGCGTTCGCGTGGTCAAGACGTGACAAAATAAGTGATTGGACAAACAGACGTCTGGCTACAAAAGGGAGAAGAATTAAAATCTTTCTAAGTAGCCTAATTATACCATAGCAGGTAGCCGCAACCTTGCGTGCCTGTACCATAAAATTAAGGTTGGGGTCCAGCCAGACACCCAAACTCTTGATTTGCTTCTTGGGAGTGGGCGGTAGCCCAAGATAGCTTGGCCACCAGGGATCTAAATTGTTGGGTGCCATGTTTCCTAGCATCATGATTTCGGTCTTAGAACCATTTAGCTTCAGAAATGATGCATCCATCCATTCAAGGACCTTAGAAAGGCATGCAGAGAGGTTGGAGCCAGAGGTATCATGTCTGGAAAGGGCAACTACCAGCTGTGTGTCATCGGCGTAGGTGACCAACTCAATCCCCCAGGGAAGAACCATCTGAGCCAACGGCCTCATGTATATGTTGAACATGGTAGGACTTAATGAGGAACCTGGGGGACGCCGTACTGTAGGGGAATCTGCTTCGATATTGACCCCTCCTCAAAGACAGCAAACGTTCTGTCCATGAGAAAGGACTGGAGCCAGCTTAAGGCCAGCCCTGATACCCCAACATCACTCAGCCTCTGCATCATTATCGAGTGGTTAACAGTATCGAAAGCTGCGCTTAGGTCCAATAAAATAATAGCAGCGCAGCTTCTGGTATCCACAATTTTTCTCACCTCTTCGACTACTGCAATGAGAGCTGTCTCCCTGCTTTGTTTACATATAAAACCCGTCTGAGTAGGATGTAGGACACTGTCGGTTTCCAGAAAGGAAGATAATAAGATGTTAGCATGCTTTTCCGCCAATTTGCTTATGCCAGGTAACAAGGAGATGGGACGATAGTTCGCCCAGTCCTCTGGATCGAGATTGGGCTTCTTTAGGAGTGCCTTCACTCTTGCCTGTTTCCAGGGGGAGGTACCATCCCCGCTGTGAATGAACAGTTGACTACGTCTTGCAGAACTGGGGAGACAGTTTCCGAGGCTTTATTGAGAATTTTGGGTGGTATGACATCAGCCGGAGACCCCGATTTAAGGTTTCCCAGCAACTGCTGGAGAGTGGGTAGATCCAGGGGAGTGAATTCTTCTAATCTCATCAGTCCTGCCGGAGGGGCAGGAGGTACTATGGATTCTGCCTGAGGAAATTTCGAATATATGTTGTAGACTTTGGCTGCAAAAAAAGTTGCTAGCTCCTCACACCGATTCTGTGCTTTGGATGGTCCAGTAAGGGGACCTGCCGGCCAAACCAAAGATTTGAATATTTTTAAAATTTCCTTGGGTGAATTAGAAGCAGAGGTGATCTTGTCTGAATAGTAACTAGATTGTGTAGATTTTATTTTTATTGTATAGGATCGAAGGGCAGCGCTGTAATTACTTTTTTCAACTACTGAGAAGTCCTTCCTCCACTTCCTTTCCAACTGTTTGCAGGATTGCTTAAGCAGTTTTAATTCCAGTGTGCACCATGCTTTTTTGTTAACTCCAATACGATGACAGACTTCTGTCTTCGGGAGAATAACCTCCAAAGAAGATTCCAGCCAGTTATCAAAAGATACATTTGCCACTGAAGGATTGGTACTGATAGCTGGAATAGCCTAGCTAAGATTAGTAACCCAATCCTCCAAAGGCAATTTAGACCAGATAGGACTCATTCTTTTAGTTGTTATAGCCGGAGCTACCAGGTCCGAAGGGGACCAATCGAAGGACAAGAGAGCATGATCTGACCAAGGAACCACAATGGATTCCCTCGGGCTGATATTATCGAGGTTAGTTAAGAAATGGTCCAACAGATGGCCTGCTCTATGAGTGGGGCCAGTGACGATTTGTCTCAATTGGAGCACCTCTAAACCTGCCACAAGACTTTGGGAGGCAGGGGCCTCGGGTTCATCAAGATGGATGTTAAAATCTCCTAGAATAGAGAGGTTGGGGGTGGAGCTTACATGATTAATAGCGATTTTAGGAAGATCGGTACAAAAATTGGGGTGCTCCTGGGGGACGATATAAAAGAATCCCTGATAGCGCACATGTGTGTGAGAACTTGATAGAAAACAAACAACTCTCACAATCAGCAATAACGCAGCTAGTTGTTCTACAGCAATAGGTATTCTTTTAAATTATTGTGATTCCCCCATCCTGGCCTTTGCCTCGGTCCTGCCTCAAGATGGCATAGTTTGGGGGTAAAGTCTTGACCACATCAGGGTCAGAGGAAGCATTCATCCAAGTTTCTGTCAGAAAAAGAGCGTCGGGCATCTCTCTTCTAGGAGCATGTTTAGCTCCATAGCATGTTTGTGAAGTGAAATGAAGACAATGAAAATGCAGTCACTGCAACGGGAGCAATGAAAGAAAACACAGGCAATGCAATGGAGGATGAGCAAACCTACAGCCTACCACTGGCCACCTGGGATGAGGCGTAGGTGGTAGCCTGCGGGTGGAGGAGGGCCTAGAACTTCCTCAGCAGCGGCAGCTGGGCAGGGAGGCACAGGCGGTGCTTTGCGGAGGGGGGGCGACCTACCTGGAAGGTCAACTCTCATGAATATACACATATTTCTACAAAGGCACCCACAGAATACCTGCTCTTTCCGTAGAACTAGATACCTACTTAATTTCATCCTCAACAACGAGGCTAGTGTAAAGGTGAAATGGCCTGAGAATGTGAGATGGCACAAGGGCTGAGGTTTTGGAGTATAGTGCTGGATTGCGGACACCTTGAAGCATTCCTGGCTTTCTATTAACCACAATGCTTTTTCCGAGACACGTCATTTTTTACATTACAAGTTGAGTCTCAGAAAACTCAACGATGTAAAGTGTTTCTGGGTTAAATCCATGGTTTCTGAAGAAGTCAAACATTTCACAAGGTCAGTTGGATGCTGTGATGTTACTTGCTAGAAGGTTGATCAGTTCATTTCCAATACTGTAACTGTTTGACCCACACATGAAACCAAATATAAGGCCTGTACAGCTATTTTAAAGAAGTGTACTTTTCATTCACATACTTGTGTAAGAATGTGTGTGTGAGAGAATGTGTGTGTATGTTTGTTATGCATGCAAGTGTGGTGCAGGTCTTGGATACTGGAGGTTATACTAGACTTAATTTCCTGCCCAGTGAAGTAAGAACGGAGGGGTGCTGGCAAAAGATGCTGACGAGCGGGGTGGGCTGCAGGCAGCTGAGAAAGGGTGGGTGGAAGAACAAATAAAAAAAACGCAAAACATGCCTTGTACTTACGGCTCATGGCTGCCCCAAAAATAGTGTCCCCGGGGCAGACCTCCCCACCACTCCGTCCTAGCTACGCCATCATTGTCTATGGGGACACGAGCTGTCTAACTGAGAAAGCGAGAAAGCTGCTCAACCAGACATACCCAGCAGCAGGGACATAGAACACACACCACCACACCTGCCCGAAGGCCATGACATGATGCACGTAATTCTTAGCATATGGGGTGGATCCATAGCAGAATGTTGAAACTGATATTTGAGGTAACTCCTGTCAGAAAATTCCCTCTACTCATTTTATAGAGGGTCTCAATGTCAAAATTCTAACCCTGGTATTCCGGAGGGAATTTTTGGAGGTACCCATGGCTGTGGCTGAAGTATCCATGGTACATTTCTGGCACCGTCATATTGAATGTACTCCTTGACATAAGGGGCTCACCCAAGAAGAAATGAGGATCTTGGTTTAGTGGAAGTAATTTCTGACTTAAGACATTTGAAAATAATCAGATCTACTCCTAGGAAAAGCCAGGCTTCCTTGGTGCACCATGAAAGTACTGGAATATTCCATGAATGCTCTATAAGGGTCTGTGGCGTTATAGAAATTTCATTCCAAAGATGTCCAAATATTCTATGGGGAGAAGTCTACTCTCCTGTAAATCAACTACAAGAAATCTGTCAAAATGTTTTGCCTGGTGGGGTTTGGGGGAAGTATCACGCCCCACCACTTACACAGATCTTTTTCCTCATATAATGGCTGTGAGGTTACCTCTGACCCCATTTCTGGAAATACCTGTCCTGCCCCATTGCTGGGAGTGGGACTGGCTTTAGAGAGGTGCGACTGGTACAGCCGCACCCGGCGTTGACTTTGGTGGGGGGGCTCATTTTTAACAATCATTTTTGGTTTAAAATAACATAAACTTCCTTGTGTATCAGGCAGTTTTCAGGCAACAATAAAAATGTCAAGTTAACTCTGGTGATTAATGTTTCTACTAGTGAGACTTCGGAATTTTGTCTAGTGGACGTTTTGGCTCATCATTAAGCAGCACAGAAGGTTAATGTGCCTACTGAATAGAATGTGTACTACCATGCAGATCACAGACCTGAGTGTGTGTGAACTATGAGTAGCGCTATAAAAAATATGCATGATTTCTCTGCATTTGGTCTAATTATTTTATGAATGTAATTAACATTAAAGCATAATCAATATTTGACTTCAAAACTATGCAATTGTATTCGTCTAATGGGCATACGGTATCATGCAACGGGCGATTTGTATGGGATCACTGTAAAGTCTGCAAGGTTGTACCTGTCCCCCCAGAAAAGTAGTGTCTCCTACGCCCCTGTCCCCATGCACTTGCGAATGTGGCCACCAGGGGAAGTAAGGTCGCAGACCAGTCTTCCCCCGGGGTGTTCAAGCAAATGGCCGGAAGGACATAGCTGTAGAGGTTAACTGGAGGGGATTAGGGTAGGGTTATAAGGGTGCAGCGGAGGAGTGTCTTCCTCTTCCTGCACCAGGCACCACCGGGGAGGGTTGATCAAGTTTTCGGGAGCATAGGAGCTAGGGTTTATTAGGCAGAGGAAGGCAAAGTCAATCGAACTAATGGTGAGGTAGTTTAGGACATCAGGCAGGGTGTCAATTAATAAGAGCTTCTCTTACTGCAGAGGTGAGGATGTCGTCACCCGAAGCGGAGGCCGTCCGGGCTGCACTGAGGGTTCTTGGTCAGGCTGGCCGGGAGGACCTGTTGCGGCCTGGCATCCTTGATTAGCCGTGGGTCTGGATGGCCCGCACCCTGAGGTTGGCGTCGGCGAGAGTCGCTGCTGCGTTGGTGGCCTGTCAAAACAAGCATTTGCAATGCAATAGGTCTCGCATTAGGAAAGTTTGAGCTATTGGTCTTGTAAATGACAAATATTCAATTTATGTGTTGATTTTGAAAATAGCGAAATTAAGAGCTTTGTCATTTACAATGTCAATACTTTTAACTTTTGTAAATGTTTGATTGATGCTGTGGTGGCGACGAGTGATGTTGTGGTGGCGATGAGTGATGTTGTGGCGTTCAGTGATGCTGTAGTAGCGCATGTGATGTTGTGGTGCCCCTGAGTGATGCTGTGGTGGTGCGATAGATAGATAGACTGAGGGCGATAGATATCTAGAGGGAGGGCGAAAGATAGATAGATAGAGTGAGGGCGATAGATAGATAAATAGAGTGAGGGCGATAGATAGATTAATAGAGAGAGGGCGATAGATAGATAGATAAATAGAGTGAGGGCGATAAATAGATAGATAAATAGAGTGAGGGCGATAGATAGGGTGACGCGGATAGATAGATAGAATGATGGCGATAGATAGAGTGAGGGAGATAGATAGACAGATAGAGTGAGGGGCGATAGATAGATAGAGTGACGGCGACAGATAGATAGATGGAGTGAGGGCGAAAGATAGATAGAGTGAGGGCGAAAGATAGATAGAGTGAGGGCGACAGATAGATAGATATAGTGAGGGCAACAGATATATAGATAGAGTGAGGGCGACAGATAGAGTGAGGACAATAGATAGATGTGTGTGGTTGTGTGTGTGTGTGTGTGGTTGTGTGTGTTTTTGTGTCTGTGTGGTTGTGTGTGTGTGGTTGTGTGTGTGGTTGTGTGTGTGTGTGTGTGGTTGGGTGTGTTTGTGGCTGTGTATGTGTGTGGTTGTGTGTGTATGTGGTTGTGTCTGTGGTTGTGTGTGTGGTTGAGTGGGATTGTGTGGTTGTGTGTGCGATTGTGTGTGTGGTGTGGTTGTGTGTGTGTGGTTGTATGTGTGTGTGTGTGGTTGTATGTATGTGTGTGCTGTTAGAGACGGATGCATGTGGAAGAGAGCAGCAGATCAGCACGGGAGAAAAGAACAGGGAGTTAAAGAAGGAGGCGGGTGGAAGAGAGCAGCAGATCAGCACAAGAGAAGAGAACAGGGAGTTAAAGAAGGAGGCGGTGGAAGAAAACAGCAGTTAGGCACAGGAGAAGAGAAGAGAACAGGGAACTAGAGAAGGAGGCGGTGGAAGAGAGCAGCAGATCAGTACGGGAGAAGAGAAGAGAACCGGGAATTAAAGAAGGAGGTGGGTGGTAGAGAGCAGCAGATCAGCACAGGAGAAGAGACCAGGGAGTTAAAGGCTGAGGCTGGTGGAAGAGAGCAGCAGATCAGCACAGGAGAAGAGAAGAGAACTGGGAGCTAGAGAAGAAGGCAGTTGGAAGAGAGCATCAGTTCAACTCGGGAGAAGAGAAGAGACTAGGGAGTTGGAGAAGGAGGTGGGTGGCAGAGAGCAGCATAACATCACAGCAGAAGAGAACATGGAGTTAAAGAAGGAGGTGGGTGGAAGAGAGCAGCAGATCAGCACAGGAGAATAAAACAGTGAGTTAGAGAAGGAGGCAGAGTGGAAGAGAGCAGCAGATCAGCATGGGAGAAAAGAAGAGGACAGGGAGTTAGAGAAGGAAGTGGGTGGAAGATAGGAGCAGATCAGCACAGCAGAAGAGAACAGGGAGTTAAAGAAGGAGGGGGGGAAGAGATCAGCAGATTAGCACAGGAGAAGAGAACAGTGAGTTAGAGAAGGCTGTGATGTGGAAGAGAGCATCAGATCAGTGAGATTTGGAGGGTGGATTTGGAGGGTGGAGTTGGAGGGTGGATTTGGAGTGTTGAGTTGGAGGGTGGAGTCAGAGGGTGGATTTGGAGGGTACTTGGATTGTGGTTTTGGATGGTGGATTTGGAGGGTGGAGTTGGAATGTGGAGTTGGAGGGTCGTTTTGGAGGGTGGTGTTGGAGTTGGAGGGTGGATTTGGATCGAGTGGTGGGTGGTTCGAGTGGTGGGCGGATCGAGTGGTGGGCAGATCGAGTGGTTGTGCTAGAGTGGTGGCGCTAGAGTGGTGGAACTAGAGTGGTGGCACTAGAGTGGTGGCGCTAGAGTGGTGGAGCTAGAGTGGTGGTGCATAGAGTGGTGGATAGGGTGGTGGCGGATAGAGTGTTAGAGTGTTGGTGGTAGAAGGCTGTACTGTGTGTGAGAGAGAGAGTGTGCGTGAGAGAGAGTGTGAGAGAGAGTGTGTGAGAGAGAGAAAGAGTGTGTGTGTGAGAGAGTGTGTGAATGTGAGAGAGTGTGTGTGTGTGAGAGTGTGTGTGTGTGTGCGAGAGAGTGTGTGTGTGTGTGAGAGAGAGAGTGTGTGTGTGTGTGAGAGAGAGAGTGAGAGAGATAGAGTGAGAGTGTGAGAGAGAGAGTGTGAGAGAGTGTGAGAGAGAGAGTGTGGGAGAGAGTGTGAGAGAAAGAGTGTGAGAGAGAGTATGTGAGAGAGAGAGTGTGTGAGAGAGAGAGAGAATGTGAGAGAGAGAGTGTGTGAGAGAGAGTGAGTGTGTGTGAGAGAGAGAGTGTGAGAGAGAGAGTGTGAGAGAGAGAGTGAGAGAGAGAGTGAGAGAGAGAGTGTGTGAGGAGTAGAACTGGGGTACGATGTTGGTCACTGGTTTAAGTCAACGAAACCTGTGAGTGAGTGTGAGAGAGTGTGTGTGTGTGAGAGTGTGTGTGTGTGTGCGAGAGAGTGTGTGTGTGTGTGAGAGAGAGAGAGTGTGTGTGTGTGAGAGAGAGAGTGAGAGAGATAGAGTGAGAGTGTGAGAGAGAGAGTGTGAGAGAGTGTGATAGAGAGAGTGTGGGAGAGAGTGTGAGAGAAAGAGTGTGAGAGAGAGTATGTGAGAGAGAGAGTATGTGAGAGAGAGAGTGCGTGAGAGAGAGAGAGTGTGAGAGAGAGAGTGTGTGAGAGAGAGTGAGTGTGTGAGAGAGAGTGAGTGTGTGTGAGAGAGTGCGTGAGAGAGAGTGCGTGAGAGAGAGTGTGTGAGAGAGAGTGTGTGAGGAGTGGAACTTGGGTACGATGTTGGTCACTGGTTTAAGTCAACGAAATCTAAAAAACTTTACATACTCTTTTAACATGAAGATAAACAAAATACTATTAGGTTTCATGAACACAACCCAGTTTAAATATTTCTGCCGCACTCGAGGTCCTAGGACAAAATCAAAGTATGTATGTATGCGTGTTCTTATATAGCGCTCGTCTTACCCTAGGGCATCTCGGCGCTTGCATTGGGAACCCGTCCTGGCTTTTCAAGCCCTCGCTGCTGTACCTCGCATCAACAAAACCACCATGGGAGGAAGATCCTTCTCTTACTTGGCGGCTAAAACCTGGAACTCTCTTCCCACTCACCTTCGCCTCACTCAGAACCACCTAGCTTTTAGAAAGCAACTTAAAACCTGGATATTTGACAAATAATTCCCCACCCTTCTCCAAGCGCCTTGAGACCCTCTGGGTATGTAGTGCGCTATACAAATTGTTTGAATTGAATTGAATTGAATTTCCCTGTGAGATAACCCGTACTGGGTATCCCCAAGGTGAAAGCCAGGCATCCCGCCACGGGGGGGGGGCCTTTGTGGAGATTAAGCAAGCTTATTGCCCATAGCTGCATAGTGTGAACTTGTGCTTAGAGTGGGCACCGAAGCGAGAATTATCGAGTCCATGGACAATTGGGCTTAAGACCCTGCCGCGTCGGGAATCGAACCCTGGTCCCGGGTCTGACTTCTGCTTCAGGGTATGCCTCCTCTAACCAGTGAGCCACACTTCTCCACGAGTCATGTTATAATCCCTGTAAACTTGAAATTTGACATCATGAGGATTGCCATCATTACACAGGGAGGTAAAATAAAAAGATTAATTGAATAACGTGATCGCCTGGAATGAGGAAACTGAGAATATTTGACATATTTATTTCCTTATAGGAAATGGTGCACTGATTGTTCATATTAGCCGTATTTGAACAAGAAATACTTTATTTAGGTGCTTGAAGCAAATGGAGGACAAAGAACTAACTGTGACTCTCGAGGTGCATTTCCTCAGTGCGCACTGTGATCTTTTTGAGAGAAATATTTTGTCAAAAGTCTGTGATATTTTTAGCTGGAGGACGGTGATCGTAAACACTGGAATGTTGACAGAAATAGGCTTTACTAATTGCGTCTTTGGAGCGTGTGACTTTAAAAGCATTCAAACGTACCATGCCCTCTCAAAGTGAAAGTGGCATAAGATCTAACAGCCCGCTAGAACCTGCTACCACAAAAGCTGTTTTGCGCGATGCGAGCTATGTATATAAATAATAAATGGGGCATGACATATTACATGTTTTCATTGTCTCCCTTCCGAATTTGTGTTTAAGGGTCCTAGTGATGCATGCTTCCATGGTTAAGGATTCCAGTAGCATGTTGATACCCACGAGTCCTTTATCAGTGGTACAGGTGGCTAGCAGCCTGTGCAGTGTTCAGCAAATCCATCTCAATGTCGTGGGATCCCAGGTAGAGTCAGCATCTCGAAGAAGTACATTGCTATGCTGTAAAACCCCAGCAATAGACCCTTCCACAGGCAATGTCTACTCGGTGCTGTAGTCGCACGTACTCATAACAGCATGGAATTAATATTGTTGGGGATTAGGGGGTGGGGTGGGTTGGGTTCATTCTTTGGAGGAAAGCAGCGACCAAAACCGAATTGCCTACAAGCAGTATAATTATAGTTACAGGCCCCAATAAACTTTACAAAATAAGAACAACCGAAAGGTTTGGAATGAAATCGTGAAGCAGGAAAACACAGCGTAACTATCGATGGGTTGTAAACCCCTGCTGTATCACAGAGAAGGCAATGCTGAAACAAGCAATGTTCTGAGCAAATGGTGGGGGCCTGAAGCAGTGAAGTGGGAGAGGTGAGGGGGGAGTTACGGGGAGATTAAGGGACAGAAGGCAAGCAGATGAAGCGACAGGGGCACGGCCTGGCGGCCGTGAAGTGCAGGCGGGGGGCCGGGAGCAAAGCCTTTGAAGAGCCAGAGTCACGGCCTGCGGCCGTGAATAAGTGAAGTGAATAATTAGGGGAGGAGAACTGGCAGGCTGATAGGCAAAGGGCTCAGGCAAGCTCGTGCACGAGACGTGCACTTCCCAAAATCCGCTTTTGGGGAGAGCCCTTGGCCTTAAGTAGTGGTTTAGCTGCATTAGGGCTCTTTTTCCTATTCCTGCGGAATAGGAAAGGGGCGAGCCCTAAAGAGCCACCACTGGGAAAGAAAGGTACGTCTGGGAGGTGGCGTGGGCAGCCCAAGACGGAATCCGGGGAGCACAGGGGCAGGCATCAGAGCCTGCTTGAGTGTCTGCTTCCTGATGCATCCACACCTGACATGTGGCAGAGAGAAGAGGGGCGGACCGTGGCCCTACAGACGTGGCAGTGAGGCGCTGCTGCCGAGGTGAGGGAGTCGATTCTAATGGAGGGGGGTGGGTGGGGCCTTGTAAACCTGGCCTGGCAGTGCACTGGGGCTGGTGAGGGGCCATCGGCTGGTACATCAAGGCTGCCAGGGGGGTCTGAGGCCCCTCAGCTCCATAGTAAGCACACCAAGGGGGGGTCTGGGAGTGGTATGTTGGCACAAGCAAGCCCAAAGGAGCTGGGCAGTAGGGACAGAAGTCCACCAACCTCATTCCCCAGATTAGGGGGGGATGACTCTGGAGGAGAATATCAGGGATCAGCGCAGGCTCATCCTTGAGTCCGAGAGGAGGTAGGAGGACATGTGTTCAGCACTGGGGGAAGGGGGTTTTGACCTCTGGGAGGAGTGGCCACCAACCCCCACATCAGAGAAAGAGGCCACGGCGATACAGGAAGCCAGCATGCAGGCGCCAAGGGGCAAAAGGGTGTGGGTGGAAAAGGAGGGTCTACCCTGGACGGCGGAGAGACCTGATGGTGCCCGGGCTGCCTCAGGTTGGAGCAGCCTGAGAGGGGTACAAACCGGCATTGGAGGCTGGTAGAGAGGGTGGGTGGGCCAGAGGGGCACAAAACGGTCTCAAGATGCCAGCAAGAAGCAACAGGGGGTTCACTGCAGCCTACCCTCCACCGAGGGATTGGGCACCGATGGCGGCTGTGGGGGATGGTAGTGTTGTGTCTGCAATGAAAGGAAAAGGACGGAAGAGAGCAGTGCATGAGGTGATGTGGGGCGCCTGCGGCGACTGTGGTGATGAGAGGGATGAGTTGGAAGAGGGTGAAGTGCGGGATGATGATGATGGATGTGATGAGGGAGATGGCGGACGGATAGGGACGGCTACAAAGAAGCTTGGTGTTTTGCAGGAGGCAAGTGCAGCCAAAGGCAAGGCCAAGGCGGGGAGCCAGAAGAAGATCGACACCAAGGGGATGCACGACCAAGCCTATCAGGTGAGGGCGACTGGCGGGCTGCCTGGGAAGGCGGTCCAAACAGGGTAGCAGAAAAAAGCCTGCTGGTCAGTGGGTATGGGGGAAAGGTCCGTGAAGGAAATGGGAGTGGCGGCAGGGGAACCAGCGGCACCTTTTGTAGGGGGAAGGAGTCTGGAGCAAAACGTTTGGTTGTAGCAAGTGTACAGACTGACAAAACAGAAGGAACAGAAGAGAAGGACGAGAAAGGGGAGGACAAACACCAAAAGAAACTTTTCTATAGGAGTTTGGCCATGCCATTGGGGTCCCACTTATGAGACAAAACGAGATCCAGGATATGGAAGCACGAGTACCTGGATGTTTTCAAGCTATTACATAGATAGATTCAGGCAAAAGAAGGGTCAAAATAAGAGGAGGGGGAGCTGATTGTAAGGCCCAGAGTACCCATTAACATGGACAATTGGATCTAAGCTTTTCTGATATACGCCAGTATTTATTGTGAAAAGCATCTCAATAGGGCCATTGGTTTACTGAAATACATGGTCATCATCCGGAGGGCACAGATCTATTTCTGGGGGTTTGCTAGTTAAGCTTTGATGACGAGTTTAGGGCCCGTATCGGTATCAGATAAGGCATGGGGTGAGGTGGACCAGGAACTGTGGATGCAACGGATGCCATCCACGCAGTCGTCCGCATCCACTCACACAGCCAAAGGCCTGCAGGTGATGTATCGGTCTTTTCCGGCGCATCCTGCCCAGGCTGGGGCGGGAGGAAGTAACGTTTTATTAGAGTGTTGTTGGACTTTGTAGAAGACAGGACGATCTGGCAAGCTCAGATCTTTTCTAATGCAGCAGGGTCTTCTGGTTTTGGTGTCTTTTGGGATGGTTGATGGTGCGCTGAAGAATGGCCAGACCATTGGGTAAAACAAGGGAGGAGCATAGCTTTCCTTGAGTTTTTTCTGTTGCTGGTGGCTTTGGCTGAGAGGGGCACAGAGTTTCAGAATAGGTCGATGCTGTTCCATGCAGACAACATGACGTATGTAGAGCTAGTGAACAAACAGAAAGCGAATGACTTGATGGTCTTGCGGCTGTGGCGTAGTTTCATGCTGAAATGCCTGAAATTCAATGTAGCATTTCGGGTGAAGCATGTTCCAGGGGCAAGTAATGACATTGCGGATGCTTTGTCTCATTCGCAATGGCGCGATTCCGACGACTGGCACCTGGAGCGAATGCATGCAAGACAGAGATGTCGGACGGGCCTGTGGGGAGTGAGAGTGATAGGCCTGGTTAAGAAGTCTATAACGGAATCTACAAGGCTACAGGCTGGCTTGGGCTGAATTTAGATTGTTTATGGGCTGGACTGTGGATGCATGGAACATGTCACGTCAGGACACTGAACAGGGAGTTATACGTTTTGTTCTCAGTTGTATTGAAAAAGGTTTGTCACAGACGACGATAGCCGTGAAGTTGGCAGAGATTTCTTATTACAGTAAATTGTATGCAGGTTTCGACCCAGCAAAAGATGACATACTAAATAAAATGCTACAGGGTTGGGGTCGGGAGTGGGGGGAAAGACTGGGGGGGGACACCCAGGGCTGCTATTACCTTAGAATTGTTGCAGAATTTGCTGGGGTTTGGCCCACTTGTTATGATGGATATGAGGTTTCATTTTTTCCTTTTATGCATGTTGTTGATATTTTTTGGGGCCTTTCAGGTTTCGGAGTTGTTGGGCACGAAGGGGCGGATGGGTAGAACATATGAGGAAATACGATTAAATGGGGAACGACTGGGGATTTGGCTGGGGAATTAAAAAACAGACCAGGCAGGTAGGGGGAAACAGGTGTGGTTGAATGAGACTGGTTGCAGGAAAGCGGGCACTGTGAAAGAATGGAGAATTTTCTTGAGTGGGTCAAGAGGGCTGTCAGGTGAGATCTTTTGTCACACATCTGGGGAGAAGTTGATAGATTTTCAGTTGTTGGCGGTACTGCGCATGGCTTTAAGGAGATTGGGCAAAGACCCTGCTAGGTACGGCATGCACTCATTCGGCAATGACCCAGCCATGGCGACGGCACGACTGGGCTGGTCATGGGACAAGATACGTCACATTGGGGGGTGGAGGTCCAGGTGCTGTGTGAGATATGTGCGCAAATAGGGTGAGATGGTTTTCAGGGCGGGGGGGGTGAGTTCTGCAGCGCCTACGAAGGCAGCCTCAATTTGTGCACTATCATATTTTTCTTGTCATATGTTGTGTGGGTGGCCCAAGGACCAAGACGATTACCTGGAGTGTTGGACACCCTTTTATACATTGGGCAGCCAGATATGCAGATCAACAGGTCTACGGCCTTAAACTGGGTCTAAAGAGCAGCCACCACGAGGTGCATTGGCGGGGTAAAGGAGGGATGCGTTGGGGGGAATTATTGCCCTGGCAGACAAAAATGATATCGCAAAGAGGCTGCCCTGATATGTTGGTCCTCCACCCACGTGAAAACGACTTGATACGTCTGTCAGGAATGGCGATACTACAGCAGATGCTGAGGGTCCTGGAGGTTATGAAGAGAAATCTGACAGGAACATGCATTGTGGGGACTGAGTTCGTACCGCGTAAATTGTAGAAAGGGGCAGTGAAGCCGGTGGCAGTTGAGAAAGCCTGCAGGAAGTTAAACAGGGCAATGAGAGTTTTCTGTGCCTCTAGGGCAGAGGTCTTCAAACGTTTTTACTGTGAGCCCCCCCCTCCCAAAATATTTTGAAGTTGGGCCCCCCTCCAAACTTTTATGAAAAGACTGTAGAAAGCAAAAAGAGCAGAGCTGAGCACAGGGGGTGGTGGGTATGAGATCATTTCATGGGCAGTTTTTTAGTATCTCATAAGCCACACTAAATGTGAGACTTATGAGAAAATATACTACAAAACCTGAAATAGAGGAAAAACCTACTCCCTTATTTGGGGTTTTGTGAACCTCTCCCATTCCTGGTCCCCAATGGAACTGCACCTTCTGCACTAATCATAGCTGCAGTCCTGAGTAGCAGGTTATCTCCTCTGACTCTTTCACCCCCTTCCCGCCAAGCATGGCCGTCAACCAAATTTTGAAACACTGTCTCTTTCAGAACAAATTAGATCCCATGTGTTTCTCGCCTCTTTGCAGAAATGGTGCCCTCAGCCCTAATGCTCTCCAGCATGCTTCTATTCTAAAGTAAGACTGTCATAATTGTGAGCAGGGGGACCTTCACACTCTTGTGCAGGGCACCACTGCATCTGCCTCACTAATAAGAGCTAATGCCTTGTGAAGCAGGACGTCTCCTCTGCCCCTTGTTAACCCACCATCCGCCTTTCTATCTCTGAGGCCTTAGCTAAGGTATCTCCTCTGCTTCAATGCTCTTCTCTCTGGTGCCATTGGTTCAATGCTCAAAGCAACATTGGCACAACAAGGGAGCATTGAGCCCTAATATAAGACAGGAATGATGTAGAACAGCCATAATAGGGGCTTAGTTGGCACCTCACACCCTTGGGACCTTGTGACACTGAGCCTGCAGGAGCATTTGTACCTATTCCTCTGCCCACAATACTAGGCTATTTCTGCTAGACCTGGGGCCTAAAGCAGGCTGTCAGCTCTTTTCTGTAAAACAAAAAGGAAAAGTCCCACATTTCTTCCCCTCTGGTGCTTGGGACACGTTCTATATGCAGCATGGGGGACTTGGGCCCCAATACCAACCAGGAAAATGGCTCCCTTCTCCCCCCTTTTCTGCAAGTGACATAGCCGTAATTGGAGTGTAATGACTCCTCACACCAAAGCCCCAGTGCCAATGATGAGAAACATTTATAACGTTTTTGAAAGATAATGTAAGGATGCCGATTTTTGAAAAGTGTCCTTTAATGGACTTATAAAAATGTCTACACTAGGTTAGCTATTATGAAAATGTATTCTTGGGAACTACTGTGTTTTCATAATATATACCAAATTATTGTGTGCCCGCCTATTTTATGCTGTTACAACTTGAAAAGAATTACTTAAATATTTTCAGTGTTGTCTGTTACTTGTTAGTACCTCAGATCACTGCAAATCTATATCAGTATTCTGTACTGTGGCAAGTTGATCTCAGTTCTCTGACTCTAATCTCACAAAAAGACATCTGCAGTGACAGCATTAACCAATAAATGTTTCATAACTGAAAGAGTGCATTTGCCAACAATTAATTTAATTTGCACTGATTTTTTTTATATAAGGAGTAATTTAAGAGCATGTGCAGTTTCTGTATGCAGTTGCCCTGAATTTTAAAAAAGTAACAAAATACTTCTCAACCACAGGACTCAGGAACACAGTTGCTGGCACGACTCATAATTTAATGTCATGCAAAAATTAGAAAAATCACAGGCAACTGGTATTTCGTTTTGTTATTAACACATACTTTAAATAGAAAATGTTAAAAGGAAACACTTTAAAATGCGTTCTACTGTTGCCCTAATGACCTCTGAATGATAACGAAAGGAGCTGGACAGAAAAGCCATGTTAAGAATGAATGCCATGTCCAGGCCTTTGCAGAATCTTAACAAGTGAACAAATGTCAGGCATTCACCGTGAACGATGGTAATTTTATCCTCAACCGCTTCATGTAAATGAAGACGGCCTGGAAACAAGGTAAATAAAGAAAGCCACGCCTTCAGGCCATCATCATTATTTACAAGTATTTTGCCAAGCATTGGCGCCCCCCTGGGAATGCCTCCACGGACCCCTAGGGGGACGCGCCCCACAGTTTGAAGACCACTGCTCTAGGGACATTAAAGTAATTGGTCATGTGGACTACAGTTGGAAGAGCCTTTGCTTTTTAGGGATGATGGCATGCGCCTTTTACAACTGGGGAATGCGTACTATATGATGGCGATGCGGGACGCGATAAGCAAATTGTGGAATTAATCCATCTGGTGTCCCAGGGAGGTGAAAGGGTAAGGGCGAAAGGTGCACGGTGGAAAAAGGTGGGGCAGGTAACCGCCCTATGGGGGTTTCCCTAGTTGGCAGTACTTTGGAGGGGTGGAGAGTCCCTGACGGGCACACCCACCCCTCCGGGGGTGGGGAACACGTGAATGGTGTGGGGTGCGGTAGGTGAGTGTACGACGGCTGGAGATACAGGAGAGGATGTTGAAAGATAAGTGAGGAGGTGAATGGAGAGATGGAGGAGGTCGCAGTGAAACGGGGAGAGATTAACAGGAGTGAGGGGCGAATGGATGGTGTGGATGAAAGGTTTGGTTGGGGTTTGTTATAGTTAATGATGTTGTTTGGTTAAATTATTGTGTTTACAACCTTGTCCTAATAAATGGCCTTTTACGCTTCTACTACGGCGTGGAGTGTAATTATTGCGTGAAGGCAATCTTTCGGCCCTTTTCAGTGATTCGCCTCCACCAGGTGCTGCTTGCCTCACATTATTGATATGATAACCCTGAGCCCGGGAGCCCGTCCTCTGCGGCTCGGAGGCGCCTTTGCTCTCCAAATGAGATTGCCCAATTTGTGCTCCTTCCCGGCGGCCCTTGCTGCGAATGAGCCAAAGACGCATGTTCGGTGTCCAGGCCTGAGACCAATCTTGTTACAAGTCGTTTAAGACGCGCCTTATTGAGCGGGGGGCGGGAGGCGCCGAGGGTCATCTCAGCAGAGAAACAGATGAACTTCCCCTTCCCAGAGACTTGACGCGGCTGGAGCTCCGGGCCAGGCGACACAGCGCAGGCAGGATGGCCGCTGAGCGGGATTAATCTGCTTTCTCTCTAATTTCAGGCATCTTTTTCTTTTTTCCTCACTTGTCTCTAGGGCTTGCAGCTTGCAATGATTTTAAATGAGCTCCTTAGTGACACTGACGCTTCTCTTAGCAGCAGCCATGGACGGTCCTAGCAGCTTTGGGGCCCCGGGCAGAAAGAAAATGTGCAAGGCCCCCGCTAATTGTCCTATAATGTGACATCACAAGAAATGACATCACAGGAAGTGCCATCAAATGACTATTAGTCCCCTGGCACTGTTGAAGCAACTTTGCAAGAAGCATGATTCCTGGTGCAGATATCAGTAAGACAATAATAACCCTAATAAGATAAGTAGATGTATTCTGAATGTCTATTCAGTGGAAAAACATTATATTAGTCACACTGGATGGAATAACTTGATCTCAGTCTCCCCGAAACATATACCTTTCATCAAATGTTAACAAAGTGTTCCAGATTAATAGGTAAGGATGTATGTATACAGGTATGTGGTGTTTTACATAGAATCAGATCTTGTGCATTATTGGAGAAGGCCTTTTGCTTTGTATTTTTCTTTTTTGCAATTCTTTATCTTGTATTTTTCTTTTTTGTACTTCTCCCTCTTCCTTGCTCTGGGTGGGTGAACAGCCACTGGAGATGGTGAGCCCTGGTCCTGCATTGGGAGGAAAAAATAGGAGAGAAGACCCCTTGTGTTCCAGGGAACAGAGTACTGTCTGACCATGTAAGTCTAGAGAAAATCCCTGGAATAGTATTAGAGATTACAGCGAATAAGGGACAAATGTACTTTCTACATTCACAAGGCCCTTAGGTCTATTGTAAAGGGACACACCAAATATCAAAGTATAGCGTGTACAATCTTTTATTAAAAAAAAAAATGTTTTGACTGTCTAATATTAAAATTTCAGAAGAAAATCACGCAGTTCTTCTGAAAGTATACAATCAGTTTAAAAAAAATGTTACAGTGTCAACAAAGTAAATTACATTTCATACTAAAACTTTTTTGTTAAAAAACACATATATAACATATTCAGAATTTAAAAAGAAGAACATATAGAAATCTAGACATGAATCATATGTATTACAGTACAGAAATAGCACTGACACAGAAAATCAAAACAAAAGAACAACAACCCCACTAGTAACACTAGTTCGAATCTTGGGTCAACTGATCTAAGGGATCCAATAGCCTTATTAATTTGTAAAGTTATACCACAGTTATTAAATTTTGTATATGATTGGTATCTTCTAGGCTTTCTTGGATTCTCAGTATTTTCCGGGCGTCGACGCGTTTCGGTGTTAGTACCCTTGATGCGGTTACACCTTCCTCAGGACAATTAATATTGGGGTCCAGGGTTTCATAAGGTAAAAGTGTTTTTCCCTTTCGGGGTCTTGGCCGTAAGGCCCGCTGATGTATTAACGTTTTCCCTCAAAGGCAAGATTCTCTGGATTACTCTGATCTGGAATCGCTTTGAGAGGTATTGATCATTTCTGTCTTCCGTAGGAGAATTTAGTAGGCTACATTTGGTTCAAATGGTGGTAGATTAATTGGTGATGTATCCTTCTCTTCGGGATCCACGCCTGGCTACTTCGTGGGCATCTGTTTTTAAATTTTGACACGTTAGCCCACAGAAAAAGCCGGACAAACAAGGGAGAAACAAGTCTAACAGATGGCAGAAGGGCACAAAAAACGTGTCTAACAGGGGGCAGAATGAATCCCGCCCTACGTGTTTGTCCACGAGGATGCCACCTTTTTATACAATACCTCTACTCAACTGGAGTACTATAATCAGTAAGTGCTCCCTCGTTGGGTAAATGTATAGGGGCAGATTTACAATAACTGGTGCATCCCCAGGGATGTGCCAGTTACTGTGCGCCGCAGCTCCGCCACCCATGGTGCGCCGCATTTACAATGCGGCGCACCATGTGGCAAAAACGCATCTGTGCAGTAAAAGCAGCGCATTGCTGGAGCTGTGTCGCGCTTGCGACGCAGCTCCAGCAATGTTCTGGGGGGCCCAATCTCCCCAATGCTGCATCAAGCCTTGCGCCTGCTTCAAGCAGGCGCAGGGTTTTGATGCAGCATTGGCCTAAAAGTGACTGAGTGAAATCTTGCAGAGGGTGACAGTGCTGAACCAGAGGGTGGCAGTCCTGAACCAGATGGTGTCAGGGGTGAACCAGAGGGTGGCAGGGGTGAACCAGAGGGTGGCAGTGATGAACCAGATTGTGGAAGGGGTGAACCAGAGGGTGGTAGTGGTGAACCAGAGGGTGACATGGGTGAACCAGAGGGTGGCAGTGGTGAACCAGAAAGTGGCAGTGGTGAACCAGAGGGTGGCAGTGCTGAACCAGAGGGTGACAGTGGTTAACCAGAGGGTGGCAGTGGTGAACCAGAGGTGCTGTGATGAACCAGAGGGTGGCGGCTTGCCAGGATCACAAGACTGATTGCTGAGTGTGGGCCGGAGATGGGAATTCATATTATTTCACGGTAGGGGTGCGAGGTGGCTGTTATGAACGGAGGGGTTGCACTGGGAAAGCGTCCCAAGTGCCACCTGAGAAGTGTAATGGTTAACATGCAGTCTTCTGATGTTGTGAAAGGATGATGTGTAGTTGCTAGGTGTGGCCGTCTTCCTCCCTATCTTGAGGCACATCCAACACCACCACCACAACCACCACCACCACATCCACCACATCCACCACCATATCCACCACCACCACCATATCCACCACCACATCCACAACATCCATCACCACATCCACCACATCCACTACATCCACCACATCCACCACCACCACATCCACCACATGCACCACATCCACCACCACATCCATCACCACCACATCCACCACATCCACCACCACCACATCCACCACCACATTCACCACATCCTCCACATCCACCACCACATCCACTACATCTGCCACATCCACCACATCCACCACTACCACATCCACCAAATCCACCACCACCACCACATCCATCACCACATCCACCACCACTGCCACATCCACCACCACTACATCCACCACCACCACATCCTCCACATCCACCACATCCACCACCACATCCACCACCACATCCACCACCACATTCACCACATCCACCACCACATCCACCACATTCACCACCACCGCATCCACCACATCCACTACCACCACCACGACATCCACCACCACATACACCACCACATCCACCTCTACCACACCCATCACCACATCCACCACATCCACTACATCCACCACATTCACCACCACATCCACCACCACAAACACCACCACAATCACATCCACAACCACCACATCCACCACATTCACCACCACATCCACCATCACATCCACCACCACATCCACCACCACATCCACCACATCCACCACCACCACATCCACCACCACCACATCCACCACATCTACCACCACATCCAACACCACCACCACATTCACCACATCCACCACCACCACATCCACCACATCTACCACCATCACATCCACCATATCCACATCCACCACAACCACCACATCCACCACAACCACCCTATCCACAACATCCACCACCACATCCACCACCACCACCACATCCACCACTACATCCACCACATCCACCAAATTCACCACATCCACCATCAACCCATCCACCACCACCACATCCACCACCACCACATCCACCACATCCACGACCACCACATCCACCACATCTACCAACACATCACCACATCCACCACCACACCCACCACCACCACATCCACCACCACCACATCCACTACCACCTCATCCTCCAAATCCACCACCACATCCACCACATCCACCACCACCACCAACACCACCACATCGACCACATCCACCACAACATCCACCACATCCACTACATCCACCACAACCACCACCACCACATCCACCACCACCACATCCACCACCACCCCCACATCCACACCACATCCACCACCACATCCACCACATGAACCACCACATCCACTACCACCACCACATCCACCACCACCACATTCACCACCACATTCACCACATCCACCACATCCACGACCACATCCACCACATCCACTACATCTGCCACATCCACCCCATCCACCACTACCACATCCACCGCATCCACCACCACCACCACATCCACCACCACATCCACCACCACCGCCACATCCACTACCACTACATCCACCACCACCACATCCTCCACAATCACCACATCCACCACCACATCCACCACCACCACCACCACCCATTCACCACATCCACCACCACATCCACCACATCCACTACCACCACCACCACATCCACCACCACATACACCACTACATCCACCTCTACAACACCCATCACCACATCCACCACATCCACTACATCCACCACATCCACCACATTCACCACCACATCCACCGCCACAAACACCACCACGGCTAGCCTCTCACAGTTTGTCGAAAATTCGAACTTCCTGGAGTCTAACCAAGCCGGTTTCCGACCCGGCCACTCCACGGAGGCAGTCATCTTAGCCGTGCTCGACACTCTGAGAGGCAATGCTGACAAGGGCATTCCCCAGGCCCTGGTCTTGTTAGATCTGTCGGCCGCGTTCGACACGGTGGATCATGACATTCTTATCCGCCGTGTCGAGCAGGCCGGCCTCCAGGGCCCGGCGTTGGCCTGGATCCACTCCTTTCTATCTGGTAGGTCTCAGACGGTCAGTCTGGGGACCTTTCGTGGACCCAAAGTCTCCTCCACTTGCGGTGTCCCCCAGGGTTCTTCTCTGTCCCCCCTCCTTTTCAATCTCTATTTTCGCCCCCTTCTTCTTTCTCTGAGGCAGTGGGACGTCACCGTTTTTAACTACGCTGACGACCTACAACTCATCTTTCCTCTCTCCACCCATTCTGCTGTCTCTAATTTTCATTCTGTTATGTCTCATATTCTTTTCTGGATGAGCCAAAATCAGCTTAAGCTGAATCCTGGAAAGACAGAGCTCCTTCTTCCTGGCAGGAGCTCTATCTATTGGGGTCCACACTTTTGGCCTTCTGGACTCGGCCCTCCCCCTGTCCCTGTGACATCCGTGAAGAGCTTGGGTGTCATCATTGACTCCGAACTCTCCCTCAAGGCCCAGGTGGGGGCACTGGTCTCTTCCTGCATGTACCAGATCCGCAGGATCAGGAAGGTTGCTTACCTCCTGTCCCCCGCAGTCCTACTTCAAGTTTCATGCCTATCTGGACCCTGGTATGTAAACCTACCTTGCCCTTTCTTGCCCTTATGGACTTTGAGTCTTCCTGCTCTCCCGACTTATTATCTTTACCCCTGGTGAGCTAAGAGCTCACACAGAGCTTCCCCAAGCTCTAAACCCGGCCCTATCTGCCGGTCTAAGCCTACTCTGAACTCGTCCATAATACCCGAACAGGGCCTCGGAACCTCTCCTGCCTGTAGTCTCCCAGTCCCCAACAGTTACTCCACGCCACACCCATTTTCTCTAGCCTCATCCCGCCCGCGTCCTCCTGTCCTCCGCTCTCCCAAAACTACCTTCTGCTGACCCTATGTCCACCCTTGATCCTGATTCTACCTATCTCGCCGATACCACCCCACCACCCTCGTGTTCCTCGACCACTCTCCTCGTGTCCCCCTGTTACACCTCTCCCCAGCTCATAGCACGTTACACTCTCCGCACCACCCCAATTAACCCTCCACCCCTCTGTCCTCCACCTCACTCCCGCTGAGCCTCTCCCCCCCCGCCCAGCCAAGATGCCCCCAGCCACACACTCGGTCACTCATCTCGGCCCCTCCTCTAACCTCCTTTCCCTCCATGGACCGAACACCTTCGCTATATCGTACCCACGAACCCTCTCTTTCAAATCAAAAAAACGCTTCAAACAGAACATAATAAGGCAACACCCCGAAACGCTAATTGTTGACATTTACCACTGCACAACTAGAGGTCAGAAGAAAATGGACTTTATTTTCCACACCAACAGACCTGACGTATGGGCTACCATCTTTAATTCATCCCTCCCCGTCTCCAAAACCACCTTCACTGATCACAACCGCAAACTAACAATCGCCCCCCTGAATCATCTATCCCTGTCAGGAGACATCTCCATCACCATTTATAGGAACGGCACCATTCTAATCCAGGCGAAAGAGGGGAACCTAGAGTTCTTTGACTCTCTCTTCCCCACTCTTAGGATGGCTACCACCCATTACCCACTCAAAACTCCCCCCGCCCAACCTTCCGGCTCCGCTCAAACCCTCGTTCTCCAGAACTCGCCTCCCCAACGTCCTTCCACTACACTACCTAGTCCCTCCACCACCCAGCTGCTACCGACAGCCCTAGCCCCCCATAACTCACAACTCCCGCCCCCCGCCCGCCTCACCCAACCTCCCCCCACTCACCCCCCCTCGCTCCCCCTAGGGACCCCCAACTCACCCCTCCCCTGCCCCCGTAACTCCCCCTACTCTCAGTCCTACGCCCTCATTGACCCGCCCCAGCGTCCCCTCCCGTCCCTATCCCTCCAACCTGTCAATCTCTCGTCCTCACCAGACCCAGCTCCCCCTTTCTCCCTAGCCCCGCCCCCCCCCCATTGTGCCCAATCTCATCCCCAAAGGACCCCATCCCCCCTACTCCCTAGCCCACAAAGTTCCACTAACTCCCAGCCTCCCCCCCCTCGTGTTCCTAGACCATTCCCTAGCTCCAGAAGCACCACCCGCTCTCTGCCTCCACCCCTCAGTGATCCCAGACCCCTCATTAACACCAGCGCTCAATCCACCCCCGCCAATTCCCACCCCTCTTGTTCACATTGTACCCTCTAACGAAGAGAACTCGCACCCCCTTTTGGCCAGCAATCCACCCCACCCTTTAACCCTCCCACAATTGATATATAGACCTGACAACCCCATCACTCAACCACCTAACCCGCCATCCCTCTCTCCTCTAGCTCTCACTTCCCCCTCCACCGAAGATATCTCCCTCCCCCGAAGGGACCGCAACACCACACCCTTAACAGCCCTCTCACAACTTAACCCTAATCCAGATCCTGCCACCTCCCGCCCTTTTATTCCGCCCAGTGGAAACTCGCCCATAAGCCCCTCACACCCAGGACCCAGTTCCACTGATCCTCCTCTCCCCCCCGCACACGAGATATCGCACCGCCTCGACCTTGTTGAAGCACAGATCTCGACCCTGATACTAGGACTGAAGGAAACCCTTTCTGCCCTCGGGAATCTCCAGCTACCCCCCTCCCCCTCCGCCCCACTCCACATCCCCCCGCCTCCCCCTAGGAATGACTATCCCCGTACCGTCCAGGCTCATACTCTCCCTTGTGCCCTGCCTCCTCTCACGAAAGTCCAGATGAAGCCGCGAGCAGTCATTCCCAGCAGAAACTTAACCTCCCTCTCCCCTCTAGAAGTGAGCGCACTCGTCGCTTCATACGAACTCCCCCCGAACCAGCCTGTCCTGGCCCCACCCGTGAAGTCGACCCTCTCCTCCTCGATCCAAGTCATCACCGGAGTAGGTAGGGACCTGCCCACCCGTAGAACCGTCAGACCCCCACTCTATCTGTCCCCCATTCCCAGAGCCAACCCTGACAATTTGAAAGCAAAAGAAGACCCCCCCCACTTGAATTGCATGCTTATCAATAGCCGGTCCGCAGTCAAACATGCAACGGAAATAGCTGAATCCATCCTCTCCCATGACCTGGATGTAGCCTTCTTAACTGAAACGTGGCTAAACTCCCTATCCCATCCCATTCTGGATATGCTGGTGCCTCCCGGCTTCTCAATTATCCGCAAAGACAGGCCCATTCACAAAGGTGGCGGCATAGCGATCATCTACAAAAGCAACCTCGCAGTCTCTGAAGCTCCCTCCTACCAGCACAGCTCCTTCGAATGCCTGTCGGTCAACATCAAATCTCACGGTCATAGCTCTCGTCAGTGCCACCTCCTCTACCATCCCCCAGGCAATTCCAACAAATTTAAAGCTCAGTTATCGGATCTGATCACCCAATCCGCACTTAATGGCGACGACAATCTAATTATGGGCGACCTCAACCTTAGATGGAACGACCACAAAAACCCGCTGATTCAATCTCTCAACACCCTACTACAAGACAACGACCTGGTCCAACATTGTTCAGAAGAAACACACTACAGAGGAGCGACCCTGGATGCCATCATTGCGAACAAAACTGCAGTCTCGATTGACCACATCATCCCGGTGGACTGGTCAGACCACCACATAATCTTATTTCATATCATCCAGCCGGCTGTGTCACTCCCACCCACTCAAGCCCCCCCCAAATGGGTCAGGAACACCTCCAGAGTTCCCCGAGACAAGCTTGAGGAAGGACTCAGCACTCTCCTCCCGAACACGTCGGAGCCCCTCTCTACCTCGGAACTCACCTCGCTCTACCATTCCAATCTAGAGCTCGTCCTAGATCAGCTGGCACCTCTGAAACTAAAAAAATCCAGAAGCATCCCCTACAGAGCATGGTTCTCTACTGACATTAATGAGGAAAGAAGACACCTTAGATCCGTGGAAAGAACTTGGAGAAACAACCCCTCCGCCATGCATCGGGACCAACTCAAGGCAGCCCGCAAAATCTACCATACTCGCATCAAAAGTAAGAAGGCTTCCTTCTTCAGTTCTGCATTAGACAATGCGAGAAACCGACCCAAGGAACTCTTCGACATCATTAGAAACCAAACCTCCATTCCCAAGGCAGCCAACTTAGCTGCCTCCAAAATCCAATGCGACAACTTCGCAAGCTTCTTCAATGAAAAAATCGCCAAAATCGATCGCTCCTTCATCCAGAGCACTGCAATCATCCACAACCCCCCAGTAACCTCATCTTTCCGCTGGTCTTCTTTCCAGCCGGTCGAGGTTGAAATGATAAGCAATCTTATCGACGCAGCGAAACCCTCCTCTCACTCTCTCGATCTACTTCCCTCGAGACTGACCAAGGACTTGAAGCTCACCCTAGCCCCAATCTGGGGCAAGATCATCAATAGCTCCTTAAGAGAGGGCCTCATCCCTGACTGCCTTAAACTAGGACAAGTCACTCCTCTGCTCAAAAAACCCGGCCTTGATCTCACAGACATGAACAACTACAGACCGGTCTCGAATCTGCCGTTCCTAGTCAAAATCCTGGAAAGATGTGTGCTTTCTCAATTAAACCAACACTTAGAGAATTCTAACCTACTGGATCCTCTCCAATCCGCGTTCAGAAAGGGCTGCAGTACGGAAACCGCTATCCTAAATGTCCTTGATGACTTGCACATGTCACTTGACTCCAACCAATGTAGCCTCCTCATTCTCCTTGACCTCTCGGCTGCGTTTGACACAGTTGATCACTCCCTCCTACTTAATGGCCTCCGTGAAAGAGCGGGCATCGAAAACACAGTCCTAAAATGGTTCGCCTCCTTTCTTAACAACCGCTCTCAAAGAATAAAGATCAACAGTTTCGAGTCAGACCCCCTCCCCATCAACAGAGGTGTTCCCCAAGGATCAGTACTCTCCCCACAACTTTTCAACATCTACATGGAACCCCTCACCTCTCTCCTAAGGAACTCTAACATCCCCTTCCACCTGTACGCGGATGACACTCAACTCTACTTGGAAACCACTTCGATCGCTGACATCCACAGACTTAATGCTACACTCATGGAGGTTCAACACTGGCTCTCAGCCAACCACCTCAAACTGAACGAAGAGAAAACGGAAGTCCTCCTAATTTCGAACAAAGATGAAAACCCACAAATAGTCGAATGGCTCAAAGCCTTAAATGCCCTCAACGTCTCTCTTACTCCAACGGACTCAGCAAAATCACTAGGAATCACTCTCGACCCCAAACTGGACATGAAGAAGCACATCTCCAATACCGCCAAAAGCGCGTTCTTGAACTTGAAACTTCTCTACAAAATTAAACCCTTCCTCCCCCCCAAAGACCTGAAACATGCCACCCAGGCACTTGTGCTCTCAAGAATTGACTATGGCATTGCTGTACTGACTGGAACAGCCAAGTCACACCTGGGACCCCTCAACTCCACCCTCAACGCTGCCGCAAGAATGATCACAGGAACAAAGAAATTTGACCACATCTCACCGGCACTCAAAGAACTGAAATGGCTCCCGATTGAACAACGAGCCAACTTCCGCACAGCTTGCCTCACTCATAAAGCCTTGCATACAGGCAAACCAGAATACCTGGCCTCTAAACTCAAAAGGGCTGGACAATCCAGGAACCTCAGAAGCTCCAACACACTCCTGCTCATCCCGCTGAAATCACAGAAACGCAAGACCTCAAACAAATCCTTTGCGGGGAACGCTCCCAGGATTTGGAACTCCATCCCCCCACATATCAGAACGACCGCCTCCTTCCCACAATTCAAAACGCTGCTCAAAGCCCTCTTCCTTGAACGCTCCGGTGCTTAGCGAGAAGCCCATCTCCCAACAGCAGAAATCTGATAGCCTTTGCGGAACTCAGAACTAACTGATTCGGCCCCGAACTCCGTCTCTTACTGCGTTATTATTGTTGTTGTTCTGTTGGTGTACAGGCTATATTTCCCTCCTTTCGTTTCCGATTCTTGTTTTCTATGCTTATTGCCATGGTTGCATCTCTCTATTTGCTGTGAAGCGCTCTGATACCCTCGGGTCCAGCTAGCGCTATACAAAACTTCAATAAATAAATAAATAAAATAAATAAAAGACTTTTCCAATTCTCTTTATCATGGCCTGCCAAAAACCCTGCTCTACAGGCTACAGGTCGTGCAGAACCAAGCGGCGCGTCTTGTATTTAGGACCCCTAAATGGCAGTCGGCCAAGCCCCTCCTTGCTAAACTGCATTGGCTCCCTATCAATCTCAGGGCAGCCTTCAAGACCGGCTGCCTAGTATTCAAGTCCCTCACTGGCCCTTCACCTAGTTTTCTGAAATCTCTTACCACCCCCTACTGCCCCCCGCACTCTCAGATCCTCTCATCTTCACCTCCTGGTCATCCCACCCTTTAAGCTTACAAGGATGGGAGGCCGAAGTTTCTCATATCTTGCCCCTACATTCTGGAATTCTCTTCCCCTTTCTCTCAAATCTGTCACATCACTCATCCTTTTCCGTAAGTCCCTTAAAACCTGGCTTTTCCCCCAATCTGGATAAACTCTAATCTGCCATTTTCAGTATCCCATTCAGCGCCAGGAAACCTACGGTGATAGTGCGCTTTACAAAAACCTCCTAACATAACATAACATAACACAACCACATCCACCACCACCACCACATCCACCACATCCACCACCACATCCACCACCACCACATCCTCCACCACCACCACATCCACCATCACATCCACCACCACATCCACCACCACATCCACCACCACCACATCCACCACATCTACCACCACATCCACCACCACCACCACATTCACCACATCCAACACCACCACATCCACCACATCTACCACCATCATATCCACCATATCCACATCCACCACATCCACCACAACCACCCCATCCACAACATCCACCACCACCACCACCACATCCACCACTACATCCACCACATCCACCAAATTCACCACATCCACCATCAACCCATCCACCACCACCACATCCACTACATCCACCACATCCACAACCACCACATCCACCATATCCACCACATCTACCACCACATCAGCAGATCCACCACCACCACATCTGCCACATCCACCACCACATCCATCACCACACCCACCACCACATCCACCACCACCACATCCACTACCACCACATCCTCCAAATCCACCACCACATCCACCACCACCACCAACACCACCACATCGACCACATCCACCACAACATCCACCACATCCACCACATCCACTACATCCACCACAACCACCACATCCATCACCACCACATCCACCACCACCACCACATCCACACCACATCCACCACCACCACATCCACCACATCCACTACCACCAACACATCTACCACCACCACCACATCCACCACATCCACCACATCCACTACACCGACCACCATATCCACTACATCCACCACATCCACCACCACATCCACCACCACCACATCCACCACCACCACATCCAACACCACCACCACCACATCCACCACATCCACCACCACATCCACCACCACCATATCCAATACATCCAGCACCACACCCACCAACACCACATCCACCACCACATCCACCACCACGTCCACCACCACCACCACATCCACCACCACATCCCCTTTATCCACCATATCCACCACTTCCACTACAAACACCACATCCACCACCACCACATCTACCACCACCACCACATCCACCAAATTCACCACATCCACCATCAACCCATCCACCACCACCACATCCACTACATACACCACATCCACAACCACCACATCCACCACATCCACCACATCTACCACCACATCAGCAGATCCACCACCACCACATCTTCCACATCCACCACCACATCCACCACCACACCCACCACCACATCCACCACCACCACATCCACTACCACCACATCCTCCAAATCCACCACCACATCCACCACCACCACCAACACCACCACATCGACCACATCCACCACAACATCCACCACATCCACCACATCCACTACATCCACCACAACCACCACATCCATCACCACCACATCCACCACCACCACCACATCCACACCACATCCACCACCACCACATCCACCACATCCACTACCACCAACACATCTACCACCACCACCACATCCACCACATCCACCACATCCACTACACCGAACACCATATCCACTACATCCACCACATCCACCACCACATCCACCACCACCACATCCACCACCACCACATCCACCACATCCACCACCACATCCACCACCACCATTTCCAATACATCCAGCACCACACCCACCAACACCACATCCACCACCACATCCACCACCACGTCCACCACCACCACCACATCCACCACCATATCCCCTTTATCCACCATATCCACCACTTCCACTACAAACACCACATCCACCACCACCACATCTACCACCACCACCACATCCACCACCACATCTACCACCAACACCACATCCACTACCACCACCACATCCACAACCACATCCACCACCACCACATCTACCACCACCACCACATCCACCACCACATCTACCACATCCACCACCAACATGTCCACCACGACATCCACCACCAACACCACATCCACCACATCTACCACCACCACATCCACCAACACCACATCCACCACCACATCTACCACCACCACATCCACCACCACCACCACATCCACCACCACATCCCCTTTATCCACCATATCCACCACTTCCACTACATCCACCACATCCACCACCACCACATCCACCACCACATCCACCACATCCACCACCACATCCACCACCAACACCACATCCACCACATCCACCACCACATCCACCACCAACACCACATCCACTACCACCACCACATCCACAACCACATCCACCACCACCACATCTACCACCACCACCACATCCACCACCACATCTACCACATCCACCACCAACATATCCACCACCACATCCACCACCAACACCACATCCACCACATCCACCACCACCACATCCACCACATCCACCAGCACATCCACCACCACCACCACATCCACAACCACATCCACCACATCCACCACCACATCCCCTACATCCACCACATCCACCACTTCCACTACATCCATCACATCCACCACCACCACATCCACCACATCCACCACCACCACCACATCCACCACACCCACCACCACATTTACCACATCCACCACATCCACCACACCCACCACCACATCCACCACATCTACCACATCCATCACCACATCCACCACCACCACCACATCCACTACATCCACCACCACATCCACCACCACCACATCCACCACATTCACCACCACATCCACCACTACAACATCCACCACCACCACATCCACCACCACATCCACCACCACATCCACCACAACATCCACCACCACATCCACCACATCCACCACATCCAGTACATCCACCACATCCACCACCACCACATTCACCACATCCACCACCACATCCTTCACCACCACATCCACCACCACCACAACCACAACATCCACCACCAAATCCACCACATCCCTCACATCCACCACCACATCCACCACCACCACCACCACATCCACCACCACATCCACAACCACATCCACCACCACATCCACCATATCCTCCACCACCACCACATCCACTACCACATCCACCACCAACACCACACCCACCACTTCCACATGCACCAGAACTACCACCACCACATCCACCATATCGACCACCACAACATTCACCACAACCAACACATCCAACACATCCATCACCACCACATCCACCACCACATCCACCACCACCTCAACAACTGCCACCACATCCACCACTTCCACCACCGCATCCACGTCCACCACATCCACATCCACCACATCTACCACCACCACATCCATAACATCTACCACCACCACATCCATCACATCTACCACCACCACATCCACCACCACATCCACCACCACATCCACCACACCCACCACCACCACATCCACCACCACATCCACCACATCCACCACCACATCCACCACCACCACATCCACCACCAACACCATATCCACCACATCCACCACATCCACCACCACCTCATCCACCACCACATCCACTACCCCCACCACGTCCACCACTTTCACCACATCCACCACCACCACATCCACCTCAACATCCACCACCACCACCACATCCATCACCACATCCACCACATTCACCACCACATCCACCATCACCACCACATCCACCACCACATCCACCACCACCACCACATGCACCATCACCACCACATCCACCACCACATCCACCACCACATCCACCACCACCACCACCACATCCACCACACCCACCACCACCACATCCACCAGCACATCCACCAGCACATCCACCACATCCACCACCACATCCACCACCACCACATCCACCACCACCACATCCACCACCACAACCCCCACTACCACATCCACCACCACCACCACATCCACCACCACATCCACCACATCCACCACCACCACATCCACCACCACCACCAAATCCATCACCACATCCACCACATATGTGTGTGTGTGGCTCTCTCTGTGTGTGTGTGGGTGCAAATGCAAAAGGCCTTGCATTTGCGAGAGATTAAACTATTGGCATTGTACCACCACCACATCCACCACCTCCACATCCACCACATCCACCACCACATCCGCCACCACATCCACCACCACCACATCCCCCACCACCACATCCACCACCACCACATCCACCACATCCACCACCACATCCACCACCACCACATCCACCACATTCACCACCACCACATCCACCACATCTATGTGTGTGTGTGTGTGTGTGTGGCTCTCTGTGTGTGTGGGGGTGCAAATGCAAAAGGTCTCACTTTTGCGAGAGATTAAGCTATTTGCATTGTAAATGACAATGCCATTTATTTATCTGTTTTCAAATCCAACACATTAATACAAAATGTGTCATTTACAATGCCAATAGGTCTAGCTTTTGCAAAGGGGAGACCGTTGCATTATAAATGCTTGTTACATTTGTAGTCACTTTTGTTTATTTTTGGTTGTCTTCCACCACTTTACACAGAGTGATTGGGAAAGCAAAGCGGCATTATGAAAGTACAGGTATTAGCAGAAAAATGCTGTGTTCCAAGGCATACTGCAGATGGACCACGGCCACAAGGCCTCACCTCATGGCCTGGTAGCAAAGATCATTCCATTGGCTACCACAGGCCAGTTCTTCCTGCACACCCTTTCAAGACCGTCTTTGTTTAGGCATCCTCTCCTTGGCACGGGGACACATCCAGAAACCCTGCTCCGCAGTCGGTCAGCGCCTTCCGTCAAGGTAGTTCAGGGTAGCTTTTTCATAACTGTAGTGTTTCTGTTCCTAAATCTAGAAAAGGAGAGTTGACAGTGGGTGACCCCAATCCTGGACCACACATCTTTCCCAGTCTCCACTGCTGTGTAACCCCTGCACCCGAGTCTTTTCCAGTCTCCACTGCTGTGTAACCCCTGCACCCGAGTCTTTCCCAGGCCCCACTGCTGTGTAACCCCTGCACAGTGTAACCCCTGCACTAAAGCTTTTCCCAGGCTCCACTGCTGTGTAACCCCTGCACCTGAGTCTTTCCTAGTCTCCACTGCTGTGTAACCCCTGCACCATATAACCCCTGCACCGGAGTCTTTCCCAGTCTCTACTGCTGTGTAACCCCTGCACCAGAGACTTTCCCAGTCTCCACGGCTGTGTAACCCCTGCACCGGAGTCTTTCCCAGTTTCTTCTGCTGTATAACCCCTGCACCGGAGTCTTTCCCAGTCTCCACTGCTGTGTAACCCCTGCACTGGAGTCTTTCTCAGTCTCCACTGCTGTGTAACCCCTGCACCGGAGTCTTTCCCAGTCTCCATTGCTGTGTAACCCCTGCACTGGAGTCTTTCTCAGTCTCCACAGCTGTGTAACCCCTGCACCGGAGTCTTTCCCATTCTCCACTGCTGTGCAACCCCTACACTGGAGTCTTTCTCAGTCTCCACTGCTGTGTAACCCCTGCACTGGTCGATGAGGAATCCTGGCACAATGAATGGAGGTTCCTTCCCCGTGTTCATAGCGATGATGCAGTCGGAGCTTATGTATTCCAAATGTTCCAGTTCTGTGACTTCCGGTCGGCAGTTCCCTGCTTTTGAGCAATTGGTGAAACCACAGTCTTTATCTTCTAGTGTCCGCCGGAAGGAAGGGTGGGGCTGACAGTGGCGGGTGTTGGCGGCAGTGACCCTGAACAGTGAAGGGTCGTTGAGCTGAGGGCAAAACCAGTGGCAAGCTCTGTAACAAATCACAATCCCTTTAGGCTCAGATCCCAACACTCTCAATCAAGGCTTGTTAACAGATTTTATAATTGGCCGGGACTGAGCGCTCTGGAACTAGGGCTGAAGGCAGTGCAGGTTTCTCACAGTGCCTGTCAGTGGGCCAGAAGTTCTTAAATATAAACTAAAACATACATTCTCTCGCTTCCTTGTCAGCACGAATCCTCCTGGAGCCGCAGCCAACCCTCTCCAAACCCTGACGCTGTTCTCAAGCTGCCGAGGAGCCGCATGAGAGCAGTGAAAGGATTGGCTGGAGCGGGCCGCCTCAACGCTCCAGCAGGAGGTGGAGAGGTTTACTCTGCATATGCATAGTGCCCATTGCAAGAGAGACAGCCAAAGTGACATGCGCAGTCTAAACTGGTGCAGTGAGCACCACTCCCTGCTGCCAGTCAGCAGCAGCTCTGCCCACAAACACTGAGAGCAGTGGAAAACACAATGGCAATCCATTTTATTACTATTTTATTTATCACTTTTGCTGCACTGGCCGCAGTGGGGGTGATACTCTTCTGCCCTAATGAGGGGCTCACGCAGGGGGCTGGGAGATTTTTCCATAACCTACCTCGGATCCTGGTGGGGCCAACAGATCTAGAAAAGAATAGAAGAAGAAGTGCGCTCGGGGCTAGCCCTACAGTTTAAAGGACCCTCCGTGCCCTGTACTCCACACCCTGGAGTTGGCCCACTTTAAAGGACATTAGGAATGCTTTTACTGAGACCTGCAACTTACATTGCTCTCTGTGTCTTGTGTCCCACTCTCTCTCCTCCCACTATCTTTCTCTTGTGTCCTTTGTCCCACTCTCTTCCTCTTGTGCCTTGTGCCCCCTCTCTCTCCTCCACTCTCTTCCTCATGTGTCTTGTGCCCTCTCTCTCCTCCCACTCTCTTCCTCTTGTGTCTTGTGCCCATCTCTCTCTTCTGCCACTTTCTTCATCTTGTGTCTTGTGCCGCCTTTCTCTCCTCCACTCTCTTCCTTTTGTGTTTTGTGTCCCTCTCTCTCTCCTCCTCCTCTCTCTTGTGCCCCCCTCTCTCTCTCTCTCCTCTTGCTCTCTTCGTCTTGTGTCTTGTGTCCCACTATCTCTTCTCCCACTCTCTTCCTCTTGTGTCTTGTGCCCCTCTCTCTCTCCTGCACTCTCTTCCTCTTGTGTCCCTCTCCCTCCTCTCACTTCCTCTTGCGTCTTGTGTTCTACTCTCTCTCCCTCCCCAACTCTATTCCTCTTATGTCTTGTGCACCCTCTCTCTTTCACTCTTGTCCTCTTGTGCCTCTCCCTTTTCTCCCACTCTCTTCCTTGTGCCCCTTTCTCTCTCCTCCCTCGCTCTTCCTTTTGTGTCTTGTGCCCCCTCTCTCTTCCACTCTCTTCCTCTTGTGTCTTGTGCCCCTCTCTCTCTCCTCTCACTCTGTTCCTCCTTTGTCTTGTGCCGCTCTCTCTCCTCCCGCTCACTTCCTCTTGTGTCTTCTGCCCTCTCTCTCTCTCATCCTCATCTGTCTTGTGCCCCTATCTCTCTCCCTTACCCACTCTCCTCCTATTGTATCTTATGCCCCTCTCTTTCCTCTACTCTCTTCCTCTTGTGTCTTGTACTCCCTTTCTCTCCTCTCACTCTCTTCCTCTTGTGTCTTGTGCCCCTCTCTCTCTCCTCCACTCTTTACCTCGTGTGTCTTGTGCCCTCTCTCCTCTCACTCTCTTCCTCTTGTATCTTGTGCCCTTCTCTTTCTCTCTTCTCTCTCTCTGCCTCTTGTGTCTTTTGCCTATCTCTCCCTTCTGCCACTCTCTTCATCTTGTGTCTTGTACCCCCCTTTCTCTTCTCAACTCTCCTGCTTTTGTGTTGTGTGTCCCTCTCTCTCTCTCTCCTCCTCTGTCTTGTGCCTCTCTCTCTCTCTCCTCCCGCTCTCTTCCTCTTGTGTGTTGTGTCGCACTCTCTCTCCTCCCACTCTCTTTCTCTTGTGTCTTGTGTCCCACTCTCTCTCTCCCTCCCCAGCTCTCTTCCTCTTGTGTCTTGTGTCCCACTCTCTCTCTCCCTCCCCAGCTCTCTTTCGCTTGTGTCTTGTGTCCTACTCTCTCTCTCTCCTCACTCTCTTCCTCTCATGTCTTGTGCACCCTCTCTCTCTCAATCTCTTCCTCTTTTGTCTTGTGCCTCTCTCTCTCCTCCCACTCTCTTCCTCTTGTGCCGTGTGTCCTCTCTCTCTCCTCTACGCTCTTTCTCTTCTGTCTTGTGCCTCTCTCTCTCTCTCCTCCCGCTCGCTTCCTCTTGTATCTTCTGCCCTCTCTCTCTCTCCTCCTCCTCTCTCTTGTGCCCCTCTCTCTCTCCCTCCCCCACTCTCCTCCAATTGTATCTTATGCCCCCCTCTTTCCTCTACTCTCTTCCTCTTGTTTCTTGTGCCTCTCTCTCTCTCCCCACTCTCTTCCTCTTGTGCCCTCCTCTCCCCCTCGCCCTGCTCTCTTCCTCTTGTGTCTTGTGCCCATCCTTCCCTCTTCCTCTTGTGTATTTTGCCCCTCTCTCTCTCTCCCTTCCTCTTGTGTCTTGTGCCCCTCTCTCTCTCCTCCTGCTCTATTACTCTTGTTCCCCTCTCTCTCTCTTCCACTCTCTCCCTCTTGTGCCTCTCTCTCCCTCCTTCCACTCTCCTCCTCTTATGTCGTGTGTGCCTCTCTCTCTCTCTCTCGCTCTCTCCCCCCTGTTATCATCCTCTTGTGTCTTGTGCCCTCTCTCTCTCTCCTCCCACTCTCTTCCTCTTGTACTCTCCTCTCTCCCTCATCCCACTCTCTTCTTCTTGTGTCGTGTACTCTCCTCTCTCTCCTCCCGCTCTCTTCCTCTTATGCCCCTCTCTATCTCCTCCACTCTCTTCCTCTTGTGTCTTGAGCCCCTCTTTCTCTCTCCTCTCATTATCTCCCTCTTGTGTCTTTTACCCCTCTCTCTCCTCCCGCTCTCTTCTCTTGTGTCTTGTGTCCCCTCTCTCGCCTCTCACTCTCTTCTTCTTGTCTTGTACTATCCATTCTCTCATTCCGCTCTCTTCCTCTTGTCCTCTCTCTCTCCTCCACTCTCTTCCTCATGTGTCTTGTGCCCTTCTCTTTCCTCAACTCTCTTCCTCATGCGTCTTGTGCCTCTCTCTCTCTCCTCTCACTCTCTTCCTCGTGTCTTGTACTCCCCTCTATCTCCTCCCACTCTATTCCTCTTGTGCGCCTCTCTCTCTACTCCACTCTCTTCCTCATGTGTCGTGTGCCCCTCTCTCTCTCCTCTCGCTCTCTTCCTCTTGTGTCTTGTGCCCCCCTCTCCCTCATCTGGCTCTTTTCCTCTTGGGTCTTCTGCCCCACTCTCTCCTTGTACCCCCTTTTTCCTGTATCTGGTGCCCCTCTTTCTCTCTCCCTCTTTTGTCTTTGCCCCTCTCTCTCTCCTCTCACTCTGTTCCTCTTGTGTCTTGTGTCCCTCTCTCACTCCTTCCACTCTCTTCCCTTTGTTATGTTTCAAATAGGTATCCGAATATAGGCCCGGGTAACATCATACTCTTTCACCTACATTACCTCCCCTACACTACACATTACCTAGTTCTAGTCCTGGGCGCAGAAGGAGGGTTTTCCTTAACAATGACGTTCTATGACTCCAATTAGACTGACACAGTATGAATGAATGTTCATAAGCGTTTTTGGAAGCCAGGCTGGGGCTACATCCACCTGCATAACATCTACGCACAAGGTTCATCCATTACATCATCCTCAAACCCAAAAATGGCTAATACAAGAAATAAGGGACAAAAGAACCCTAGATACTTTTCTGTATAAATTCAGCACCTCTTGCTAGTATTAGTTAGAGAGAATTGAGACTTCCAGGCTGACACACTGACCAGAGCAATGAGGCTGGTGCATGCAGACGCTCCAGCTGACAGTGGTCTAAACATCCCTTGCGGGGTGTTGAACTTGAGACCAGGATGGGGTCCCACACTCTCTTGCTTCAGGTAATCGGGTTAGGTTAAACCTAGAGGGATTCTTGGCTTCACACCTACTCACATGCTAGGTACAATTAGGCACATCTCGATAGGCAACGCGGGAGTATGCGCGCTTTCTTTTATCATGCATTTTATATCCATGTATGTGTTCATGACTATTGCAAGATGGTAGAACTGTACTATCCTTTTATATTCACTGTGCCGCTGATCATATATCTATGCTACTGTCTAATAGTTGTCGAAGCACATATATTTTACACTAGAAGAAGAACTGTGCAATAAATACGTATTTTAACATGCCCGACTGTTTCTTTTGCGTAACTCCCAAGAGAGAAACTAAGTAAACACGAGTGACTGAGAGAAATGTAGTACATTGTTTCCACGATCCTGGGGGAATAAAGGTTGTCATGTTTTGTGTCTTGTGTCCCTCTCTCCTCCCGCTCTCTTCTTCTTGTGCCTCTCTCTCGCCTCCCGCTCTCTTCCTCTTGTTTCTTGAACTCCCCTCTCTCTTCCTCATGTGCATCTCTCTCTCGCGCTCCTCCTGCTCTTCTCCTCTTGTGTTGTGTGTGTGTGTCTCTCTCTCTCTCTCTTCCTCCTGTGTCTTGTGCCCTCTCTCTCTCCTCTTGCTTTCTTCTTCTTGTTTCTGGTACTCCCCTCTCTCTCCTCCTTTTTTCTTCCTCTCGCTTCTGATACTCACCTCTCTCTCCTCCTTTTCTCTTCTTCTTGTTTCTTGTGTTTCCTCTTTCTCCTCCCACTCTCTTCCTCTTGTGCCTTGTGCCCCTCTCTCTCTACTCCACTCTCTTCCTCTTGTGTTTTGTGCCACTCTCTCTCTCTTCCACTCTCTTCCTCTTGTGTCTTCTGCCCCTCTCTCTCTCTCCTTCCACACTCTTCCTCTTGTGCCTTGTGCCTCTCTCTCTCTTCTCCACTCTCTTCCTCTTGTGTCTTGTGCCACTCTCTCTCTTCCACTCTCTTCCTCTTGTGTCTTCTGCCCCTCTCTCTCTCTCTCTCCTTCCACACTCTTCCTCTTGTGCCTTGTGCCCCTCTCTCTCTCGTTCACTCTCTTCCTCCCGTGTCTTGTGCCACTCTCTCTCTCTTCCACTCTCTTCCTCTTGTGCCTTCTTCCACCCTCTCTCTCCCTCCTTCCACTCTCTTCCTCTTGTGCCTTGTGACTCTCTCTCTCTCTCCTCCAATCTCTTCCTCTTGGGTCTTGTGCCGCTCTCTCTCTCTCTTCCACTCTCTTCCTCTTGTGCCTTCTTCCACCCTCTCTCTCCCTCCTTCCACTCTCTTCCTCTTGTGCCTTGTGACTCTCTCTCTCTCCTCCAATCTCTTCCTCTTGGGTCTTGTGCCCCTCTCTCTCTCTCTTCCACTCTCTTCCTATTGTGTCTTGTGCCCCTCTCTCTCTCCTTCACTCTCTTCCTCTCGCGTCTTGTGCCACTCTCTCTCTCTCTTCCACTCTCTTCCTCTTGTGCCTTCTTCCCCCCTCTCTCTCCCTCCTTCCGCTCTCTTCCTCTTGTGCCTTGTGACTCTCTCTCTCTCCTCCAATCTCTTCCTCTTGGGTCTTGTGCCCCTCTCTCTCTCTCTTCCACTCTCTTCCACTCTCTTCCTATTGTGTCTTGTGCCCCTCTCTCTCTCCTTCACTCTCTTCCTCTCGCGTCTTGTGCCACTCTCTCTCTCTCTTCCACTCTCTTCCTCTTGTGCCTTCTTCCCCCCTCTCTCTCCCTCCTTCCACTCTCTTCCTCTTGTGCCTTGTGACTCTCTCTCTCTCCTCCAATCTCTTCCTCTTGGGTCTTGTGCCCCTCTCTCTCTCTCTTCCACTCTCTTCCTCTTGTGTCTTGTGCTTCTCTAGCTCCTCCTGCTTTCTTCCTCTTGTTTCCGGTACTCCCCTCTCTCTCCTTTTCTCTTCCTCTCGTTTCTGGTACTCCCCTCTCCTCCTTTTCTCTTCCTCTTCCTCTTGTATCTGGTACTCCCCTCTCTCTACTCCCGCTCGCTTCTGCTGCTCCATGTCTCCTCTCTCTCTGTTCTTATGTGGTCTTTGCCCCTCTATTCCTCTCCTTTCCTCCCACACTTTTCTTCCCCCTTTCTTTTGCCATCTCTCTATCTCCAGCCCTGCTGCTGGGGCTCCTGCAGCAGTCATCAGACATGAGGGTCCCCCTAACCGGTGGCCTGTCCTGATGCATCCCCCAGCCTCACCTCCGAGCTTCTCACCCCCTGCCGGCTGCTGTTCCAGCTGTGCATTGGCTGGGGGAGGGGCTCCCACTGGAGCCCCCCAGCTCTCATCCTATTAGTGCAGGTACCAGGCTGGCTTGAGCCGCGTGTCATGCTGGGATTAAGGTATCCTGAGTAAATCTTTGCTCAAGCATCACTTTAGCAGCAAACTAATTGTGGTTGTTCGAGCTGCCTGGTGCCTGATCCCTCCATCGATTCTTCCTGCAGGGGATGGAGGGGTGTGGGGGAGGGGGTGTCAGAGGGTTGGAAGCCATGACATTCCCCTGCCTGCACTGTCAGAATGACTGCAGGGCATGGGAACCACAGGAAGGTTGTAGGGCACCACAACTCAGGTCAGAACAACGCTAGTCATTGCAACGCATGCTTTACAACCAGTGTCACAACATAACTAAGCAGGTATGTTTGCTACTTTCGCAAAGTATAAATACTTACGTATATATATATATATATATATATATATATATAATTATTTATTTTCTCAGCAGTGGATACCACTGTATATTTTTAAGTAGAACAGAATTCCCATACGAAGAGCGTTTTTTGTTTTTACTAATCATTTTGTTGCCATTTCAGAAATCTTCATGAAACTTCCCCCAAAAAAGTTCATCCACCTCAGCTCTTTCCTTGGGGTGACCTGTCCAGTGGGGGCCAAGAAAAAGAGGTGAGTCCCAAAACGCAAAATCTCCATGCAATTTACATAGGGAAAGTGAACAGTGCTACAGCAAAAATAGCTGAACAAATTACAGTATATTTGGCAGAAATCTAGATATCTACCTAGAAAGAGCGCTTTTTGTGATTTGGTGTACATCTGTTCAGTCGTTTTTTAAAAATTAAGGTTAAATATGTAGAGATATTTGAACGGTTGGGTTCGTGGAATGCTCGCAGGACTCTCATGGCTGGGTCGAATCTAAAAATGGAGCAATCCTATTGGTTGTGTGGGCTTTTTCCCCCAGAAGCCATCGCGCTCTTGTGGGAGTAGCGCTGACGCGAGAGTGCACACTTCAATTGGCTGGTCACAACACAAAAAGAAGTGTCATGGCTGTCATTACATGGCTTGGGGACTCCGTTTCCATATCCTGAAATGTAAAAATATCTTGCACCCCTTGTGGGACTGTCCCAGAGTGATAGCCATTGATGTCAAATTAAAAAAAAAAAAAACATTTGGAGGCGCTGTGATCCCAAGAGACACTTTTGGTAGCCAGTGCGTGCACCTGTGCCACTGAGAGAGTGTGGCACACCTGAACGACCTACTGAGTACAACATGCACTTCCAACAGCGTCAATCAGTTGATTCCCCCGGGTTCTACTGCAGACTCTCACTGTGTTCTAATGAATTACTAGAGCACGGATGTACGTTGTTACAACGCATGCTGTAACAACGCAAGTTTTAAAACGCATTCCATGACAACGCATTACACTAAGGGGTGTTGGATAGTGAATATTTTAATTTACTATTCCAACACCAGTCCCCGTGGACACTAGGGAAGGTGTTGGATAGTAAATTAAAACTATTCCCTATCCTAGAGCGCCCCCCAGTGTAATGCGTTGTAATGGAGCGTTTTAAAGTCTGCGTTGTAATAGCACTGTGTGCTAAAAGTTGCGTCGTAAACGACGTTTCCCCTAGAGCGCTAACTCTGTTATTTATCACAAATCTGAGGCACGCCCGAAGCCATCTTAACTGAATTAAAACTATAAGAATGAAAAAAAATCCATAAAAAATTAGCCCAGCCTGGTGGTTTGTTTTGTCTTAGAAATGATGGTTGGTGCTGTAGAAAGCTAAAACATGACACATTTTACATGAGTTCTCAACTAACTTCCTCATTCAATTTAATAAAGCTTTACTTTTAACAGTCGCAGTAGGCTGTTAGTTAACTCTCTGGGGCTGAACTGCAATGTTACCACTGTGTTCTAATGAGCAACTAGAGCGCTAACATTCTGCATTGATGACAAAAGCTTGAAATAACTGAACACCATCTTGAGAGAATCAAAGCTGTAACCTGACATCATTTCCTACTGAGGATATTGCAATAAAATGAAGAAGTTTGAGAGTTTAATAACAAAAATAGTGTCCTAAGTTGACTGCCCGACAAAGAGCCCAAGTGCTTCCCAGCTGGCCCCAAAGTGTAGCCCAATATGCTTAAGTAACTCATTCAACAAATAACTAAGTGATCAATTAGATCTTCAGCACTAACCATAACTTATGAAAAAATAACCTCCATATGGTGCTCATTTCTAAAGGTAATGCTTTAAGTTTTACTGTTTTGAATCATCAAGATGACTTCAGGGGTAACAAGTTAACCATGGAGGACAGATGAGAGAGGCTGTGGTAGCACAGAACTTTGGAGCATAGGAGGAAGGGGCAGCGGCAGCACAAAAGACAGTGGAGGGCAGGAGGGATGGGACAGGGCCACGGACTCTGACAAAGGGGTGAAGACGGTAGTTGGCAGGGTCAGAAAGTTGGCCACACATGGCAGGCAGCTGCGGTAGGTGCAGCACAATACATCACACATGGCAGGTGGAAGGGCAGTAGTAGCACAACAGACTATGGAGGGCAAAATGGAGGAGGCAGTGGTATGCACACTGACAACAAAGGATGAGTGGGGAACAAGGTGTCTCTGCAGGGCAGGTGTAAGGGGCAGTGGTTACACAACAGACTTTGGAGAGTAGGAGAGAGGGGATAGGGGCATGCACACGGGCAACAGAGGGCAGGAGGGGGAGGTAGTACAGCAAACTGACAACACAGGGAAGGTAGGCGTTGCAGCACATGGGGCCATGGAGGGAAGGGGGGAGGGAACAAGAGCATGGACTCGGAAAACAGAGGGCAGGGGGAGGCAGGCAGGGTCAGTGCCAGGGCTCACAAGCTGACTACCTAGGGTAGGCAAGAGGGGCACTGGCAAGAAAACGGACCATTCAGGTACAGTAGGAGTTGGGATGGCAGCACAGCGGACTGTAGCGGGCAGGATAATGTAGCTCTGGCAATATAATGGACCTTGGCAGGCAGAAGGGGGTTCCTGGGAACACAGACTCAGAAAATGGAGTGCAGGAGAGTAGGGACAGGGCAGACAGCCGACCACACAGGGCAGGCAGGAGTGGAAGTGTCAGCATCATTGACCATGCAGGGCAGGTGGAAGAGGCAGTGGCTGCACAACAAACCATCTAGGGGTCCTGATGACCTCACGTATTACAACACCTTTTACATGTTAAATGGCATCAATAATGACATCACGGGTGACATCATCCAAGCTACTTCTCCCCAAATTACTATCTGAACTGCTTGATCTCTTTAGAAAACAAAGTCAGTAGTAAGAGGCCCGCAAACATATACAGCATGCATTGACTGTACACCTGTGCCTCTATTACATATGTATAGTGTAGTCCGGGAGACAAGTCTGATTCAGTATTTTAACATTTATATGGTGCATAGTTTAACTTCAAGCAACAGTTTAAGTGCAAATAGCTCTTAATCTAAACAAGGTAGAGACTGATTGCGTTAAGTGTGAGTATCAACACACATTACAAATAGGTTGTGGCTTAAATCAAAGTCCTGTTGCCAAAATATGGGAGGAAAACAAACGCTTATGTTTACAATACATTCTTCACCTGTGTATTTCTCTGCATATGCTGACATAAAGAGTTGTCATGTATTACTATCAACAATTTGAATATAAACTGGAGATTTATATGGTACAGATATTTATTACCAGAAGTTTAATGAAAATTCTGAGACATTAAAGATTGTTGAAGAGTGCATACTCTATGGGTCACTCACTTACGGCCTGCTCCAGTTGCAGAGTGACCATAAGCATTGTTGTAATGTGCACCATTCGGCTTATTTCAGTATATGAGTGAGATATTTTTACAAACATCCCGTAACTCTGGCTAAAGCACAGATCTGAAGCCACTGACTTAGAATGCTGTGTCAGATGAGGTGTTTAACAGATGCATCTCACTGAGGGAAATCATTATCAAAAACAGTTTCGAATGGTATTTAAGATGTAATTAATTGGTGTTTGCATTCTTGTTTGCAGAGACATTATGCTGCTTATAACATAACATAACATAATATAGCATGTGTATTTATAATGCGCTCACCCAGAAGGGTGTCATGGCGCTGAATAACAGAGGTTTATTTATTTACTAGCAGCCCGTCCGACGTTGTCTGGGTATGAATTGCTGCCGGCCAGTAGTATATTGTTTTGTAGGATTTGGTTTTGATAGCATTTCTTATCTGTGACAGGCCTGTGAAACGCTCCGATTCACAGTGCACTGCTGATGCACTTAAGAGTGCGCGTTCAGTAGTGTGTGAACTCGAGTTTCCCTACTTTATTTTTCCTTGCAATATTATATAGCGCGAACTCGACAACATGGCATGAGCATAATTTACATTACAGAAAAACATATTCATTTGTGGTAGGCACTGGGAGACAAAGCGATTTGCCTGGAATCACAAGATGTTGTTGAGCTGATGCCGAGATTCGAACGTAGCTCCCCAGCTCTAAAGTTCGCAATTCTAGAACTTGTGGCGGGAGATGTGTCTAAAAGTGTATGTCGGTGCTGGCCATCAATGAGAGAGACCTGTGCATTTTTCAAATGGGTGGTGAAAAAATATGAGTATGTTGCTGGAGATGTGTGCCGCCGTGCCACCAATGTACTTACTGGAGGAGGGTAAACACCCATTATTCCGCAACGTTCTTTCCGCATACCATCAGTCCGCATACTTTCAATTCGAAAGTACCATGACTCCGCAATGCCATTATAACGCATGGCATTACATTTTATAAGCTTTTAATACGCATACATTTACAACGAAATTCGTTGTAAATGCATGAATGGTAAAAGCATGTATTTTTTGTAATGTTTGGATAAGGTAAGTATGGGTATAGGGGTATAGGGGTATATGTTTTGGGGTACTGAGGTATATGTTTTGGGGTGTTTGGGTATTTTAAGGGTTCAGATATAGTTTTGGGTTATGGGGTACAGGGGTAGTTTTAGGGTTTAGGGATAGGTATGGGTTTTGGGGTACAGGGGTATTTTTAGGGTTCAGGGCTAGGTTTTGGTTTTGGGGTATAGGGGTATTTTTAGGGTTCAGGGGTAGGTTTGGGTTTTGGGGTACAGGGGTATTTTAAGTGTTCAGGGCTAGGTTTGGGTTTTGGGGTACAGGGGTATTTTTAGGGTTCAGGGCTAGGTTTGGGTTTTGGGGTACAGGGGTATTTTAGGGTTCAGGGGTAGGTTTGGGGGTACAGGGTTATTTTTAGGGTTCAGGGCTGATTTGGGTTTTGGGGTACATGAGAATTTTTAGGGTTCAGGGGTAGGTTTGGGGTTTGGGGTACAGGGGTATATTTAGGGTTCAGGGGTGGTTTTGGGGTACAGTGGTATTTTTAGGGTTCAGGGCTAGGTTTGGGTTTTGGGGTACAGGGGTATTTTTAGGGTTCAGGGGTAGGTTTGGAGGTACAGGGGTATTTATAGGGTTCAGGGCTAGGGTTGGGTTTTGGGGTACAGGGGTATTTTTAGGGATAGGTTTGGGTTTTGAGGTACAGGGGTATTTATAGGGTTCAGGGCTAGGTTTGGGTTTTGGGGTACAGGGGTATTTTTAGTGTTTAAGGATAGGTTTGGGTTTTGGGGTACATGGTATATTTATAGGCTTAAGATGGTTTAGTGTTTAAGGGTGTTGGGGTATTTTAAGCAGTAAGGGTGGGTTAGGATTATGGGGTGCAGGGGTATTTAACCCCTTCGATGCTCATGACGAGCTCAGCTCGTCATGAGGCACGGTTGAGCTGTGCTGATGACGAGCTGAGCTCGTCATGAACAATGGGATTTACACATCAGTCAGCACAGGAGGGGAAAACCATTAGCAGCTATGGTGTTAAAGGGAGCAGGGTGGGATTAGCACACGATATGAGACATGGCATGAAGGGCGGAACGTACCACACGCCCCCAGCATTTGTCACGCCCCAGCACACGCCCACAGCACAACGCAGACATGCCCACAAGGAACTACTTTGCTGGCACGTTTCTTTTACCTTTTAAATGTATATGGTGGGCGTCTACATAGCCTATGTCCTTCTGCTGCAACTGCCCTTTCCAACGCTGTATTGGGTGTTGTTATTGGTGCTGTGGTTCCTGAGATTACCCGCCTCAAAGGTTTGGGCTCTCTCTTTATTATATTAATATAGCAGCCCGTCCCGACCTTGTCAGGGAGCAATCAGGCTTCCCCGACCCCCGCCCGCCCCGACATTGTCCAGCAGCCCAGGACCCCGCCCGCCCCGACATTGTCCAGCAGCCCGGGCCCCCGTCCGCCCCGTCCCCCGCCTGCCCCGACCCCCGCCTGCCCCGACATTGTCCGTGGGTCCCCTGGAGCCTTACCTCAGCCACCGCTCCTCCCCCGCGCTCCTCAGTTCACCGCTCCGCCGCTCCTTGCCGCTCCTTGCCGCTCGTCACCGCTCCTCCCGTCTGGCCGCCGGTCCTCACCGCCTGTCTGCCGCTGATCAACGCTCCTCCCCCGCGCCATTTCCGCCGCTCCTCCTCGCGCTCCTGGACACCGCTCCTCTCTGCGCTCCTGATGTCAGCACCAAGGTCGCGGCCAGCGCTACTTCGAAGGGACTACTTTTTTGTTTTTTAAGGTACATTTTTTAAAGAACGCATATTTTTATAGTTTATATAGCCTATGTTCATCTGCAAACCCTGACGATTACAATGATGTATCGGGTGTGTGGATTGGTGCTGTGGTTCCCGAGTTTACCCGCCTCAAAGGTTCAAAGTTCTTGCTTTATAATAGTAGTATAGATTTATTAAGCGCCTGAATACTAGTAAAAGAGAATAATAGAGCATAATATCTACAAGATGTGGGTTCTGTCACAGATATGCTTCATGTCTTGCATGTTTGCAAAAGGTTACGTAGATTAGCACTACCGGGGGGGGGGGGGGAGTAGAAAATTGGGTCTTAGTATATGTCCCTAATACCTTCCAGTATAAAATGTGTATAGCAAACTGTTACATTTATTGGGTAATATCATCAGTGATGTCTCCAATATTGTCACTTAACGTGACATGAGTGATGTAATATGTAAGGGTATAAGAAGTGCATAGAAAAACCAAAGGAAATGATGGACGGAGCGTTGACAATACAAGCCTCACCCCCAGTCAACTGATCTGGGTTTAATCCATCACCGTTCTTTAGCTCACTCTGCCACCCCAGTTCAGACATGGCCATATGCAAATCAGTCTGACCCTGTGCCTCATGGGAACAGTCCAGCCCGAACTGCCAAGCCATGCCTTCCCTGGATCGGAAACAAGCTACCGAGGACCGGTTTCTGGCATTTCAGACGTCGTCAGCCCGGCTTGCTTGAATCCAGTGGCAAAGTGAGTAGAAAATTGGGTCTTATAGGTCCCTAATACCTTCCAGTATAAAATGTGTATAGCAACTGTTACATTTATTGGGTAATATCATCAGTGATGTCTTCAATATTGTCACTTAACGTGACATGAGTGATGTAATGTGTAAGGTTTTAAGACGTGCATGGCATCAGTGCAAGTTGAACTATAACTGGTGAATTTCAGTGTTTTTTGCTTCCCTTTTCTGATCCTTGGCTTCCTCCCTCTGCAGTAGCTGAGCCGCTCGCCTCATTCTCTTCCACTCATCTCTGCTTCACCAAGTTCTTCTGTTCTTCAGTTTATGTGCCCCTCTTCACTCTTCTACCATTCTATTTTACTATAGTCTTCTAGCCCCTGCTCCACTATCTCATCCACTGGTTCAGTATCTCTTTTAAGCAGGAACCCTTATTTTATTATTTATTTAAAATGTTTTGTATAGAGCGAGGGTGACTTCTACGGGTATCAGAGCGCTTTACAATTTTGGGTAAGAGGTATACAGTATTGGGAATCAAAACATTTGATACATAAATATGATGGCGCGTGCAGGACTCCTGTAGGTATCGGAACTCTTCACATAAGGGGAGGGAGGATACAGTAATGGGTGAGGAACATTCGAACATATGCATGTACAACGCACGCTAACAATGTCAATTCCCAGGTATATAATTATGTCAACAGTCAATCAAGGCAACCGAGCAGAGGGCAGTAATGGAGTCTTGGAGCCAAGGCCTATTAGGGCAGGAACTTGAGCATTAAGATGTTTTTCACTTCCTTTTTGAAGGAAGCGGTGGAGGAGAGTGTATGGATTTCTGGAGGAAGAGAGTTCCAAATCTTTGGGGCAATGCCCGAGAAGGCTCTGTTACTTGATCTCTTTTTGAGGAAAATCTGTGGTTTCAGGAGCATTGTACTTGCACTTCCAGAAGCTCTGCAGACCCCTGATAGTTCTAGTTTTTGAGCCAGATAGATGGGGGTCGCTGAATGAAGGGCTTTGTGCATCATGCAGGCACTTTTTAACTGTATTCTTGCCTCACACCGTAACCAAGTTAGGGATTTTAGGGATGGGGATATGTGTTCTATTATTTTTGTCTCAGTAATCAATCTAGCTGCGGCATTATGGGAAGCCCTTAGTGGGGCCAGGTTCTGTTTGGAGAGACCTCATAGCGTGGAACTACCGTATCCTATTCTTGGCAAAACTAGAGCTTGTGCTGCCAATTTGAAATCTTTCTAGGTAGGAATGGTTTGAGATTCCTTAGTATACTCAACTGATGTTTAGCTCCCTTGGTTGCATTGCTGATATGGTTCTTCATGTTAAAAGTGCATGTCTAGTGTAATTGCAAGGGATTTAGCTGAATCAATAATGTGGGGGAAGCAGTTAAAGGCTTTGGGGTGTTTCATCCAAAGGTCAGTCTTGGGAATGTGATTAGGGGGAGCGATGAGAAGGAATTCGGTTTTGGATGTGCTGAGAATGAGGTAGTTGTCAGTGAGCCACTTTTGAGTGTTCATCAGGATTGAGTTGAGGGAGATGATTGTCTTCTGGGGAGGTGATTTTCAGATAGAGTTGAGTGTCGTCCGCATACATATGAAAAAGAATGTTCGCAGAGTTCAAGGCATTTGCTAACAGGTCCAAGAATAAATTGAACAGTATCGGTGATAGGGCGGACCCCTGTGGAACCCCCATAGTTACTGTACGGGGCTGAGAAAGAGATTGATTAATCTTTATTTTTTGGGCTCTGTTTTGAAGGAAGAAAGTGAACCAGTTCAATACCAACCATGATAAGCCCATCCTGCGGTCTAGAGTAGATAGTATTTTGATATGGTTCACAGTGTCAAAGGCAGAAGATAAGTCGAGGAGGATCAATAAGCAGGATTTATTATGGTCTACAAGTTTTAAGATGTCATCCGTGATGTGTGTGAGTGCAGATTCGGTGCTGTGCCCAATCCTAAAGCCAGATTGATGATGATCCCACAATTGGAATTTCTCGATGTGTGAGCAGAGTTGAATTAGCACGTATTTTTCAAGAAGTGTCACCAGAGTGGGAATGTTGTAAATGGAACGGAAGTTTTTCAGATCGTAGCTTTCTGTGTTAAGTTTCTTTAGAATGGGGGATACCTGTGCTGCTTTAGGACAGTCGGGGATCGTGCCTTGCAATAGTGAAGCGTTGACGATCTTGGACCATAAGGGGAGGATGGAGGCTTCTATTTCCCTGAAGATGGGAGGTGGAAGAGGGTCGTTGAAGTTATTAGACGGATTGATTGCAAGAAGAGTGTTGTAAATGTCACTTTCGTCAAGGTGTGTAAAGGTGTGCCAAGATGCATTGTTCTTGAGGCTTAAACTAGGGGGATGAGTGGCTCTCGTGGGTAAGTGGGGCTGTGGTTTCCTATATTGGGAGAAGAGCCCTCTTTGATTCAATGTTTATATTGATGCTGTTAATAGAGAACCCCTTGTTCTCTGAACGGTGCATGTCTAGCTACTGCTAACATGAGAGATGAAACCCAGCTTTTTTTTGCACCCCATATGCTAGAACACCCCACAATTTACCTTAGGTGTTCCACTTTGGCACCCTTGATATAATGTCAAAACTCGCCACCTCTCTCAAGATTGAGGTCCATACAAATAACATTGATAGAGTAAAAAATAACAAGGACTGCTCAATAACTAATCTCCAGCCTAAGAGAAAGTTGTAAAATAATTTATTACAGAATCTTAAAAACAAGCAGTAAAGAATAGTTAAATCTTATGAAGTTATGCATTTCAGAAGACATAATCAGAAATCAGAATAAAACCCAAATTATGGAGATCCAGATGGGAAAACATGGCGGCCGCTAGCTAGAGCGGGCGCACGTCCCTGACACCGGCTCCAGCACTGATGCCCCAATTGAGATGAATTACCTACTTTCTCGGTCGGATATGGTGTTTTCCTAGGACGGACCCAAGCCAGTGTAGTGGTGTGACTACAAAGGATTGTTTTTTGGATTTTCAGGTGTTTGAGGCATCGAGGTCAGCACCCCTTCTCGGCGGTGTCTTGCAGAGGTTTGGCGGCTTCCAGGGCTACGGGCTACTCCGGACACTGCAAGTGGAGCAGCGGAACAGCCGATGTGTTGGGGGCGGTCCTCTCTCCCCGCGCCCTTCCGCTGGTACGAGGCAGCCGTGGAGCTGGGGAAAAGCCGAAGGGTGGCTACACAGGGCTCCTTTGCTAGAAGCGGGACCCCAGCAAAACGGTGCGGTAAGGTTTTTTTTCGGGATGATGGCATGTCAGAAGCTCTATGTATTGATAAAAATGCAAAAGTAAATATAAATCCAAAAATAGCGACTGCCAATATCAAATGCGATCATAATCACTTAGAAACAGTCATAGAAGTGGATACGAGCTCCCTGTCACGTGTGAATCAAGAAACAAGCGCTGGGCTATTACCCGCGAAAGACCTCTGACCCATACCTGCCCCTGCCCCGAGCCTGATCAGTATTAAGACTAAATTGCAGGCTCTTTCTAACGCAGTCCTAAGCCAAAAAAATAGTAAGACACAGGCTAAGAGGAGAGGATCAGAAGGGAAGAAGGGACCTACCAGCGACAACCTGGGGAAGCGAAAGGGGAAGGGGAAGGGAAAAAAGAAGGTCACAGCTCTTGGAGTTAAGATTGAGGATCCAGACTCAGAACTAGAATTAGAATACTTGACGGATGAGACCCCTGAGAGAGGATTAGAAACGGAGACCAGGTCGGAGCCCGAATCAGACTTACTACAAACAGCGCATGATAAAGTGCCTATCAGAACATGGGGTCACTTGTAATCATCTACTGCTAAACCAGTTGAAGAGGGACTGAGTAATAGTGTAAAAGAGGGTTACCTCAGAAGTCGTTTCAGAAGAAAAGTATAAAGAGTAAAGCCACACTGATTACGCCTTCCTTGAGGTCGTACTTTAAGACCCTCCCTCAGATCCTAAATATTAACCAAGAATCTCTGGGCCCTCAAAACTCGACTGCCGAACAAAATATACCTATTCTTGAACTCCCTGCCACACTAAGCCAGCCAGTCATGTATAGCAGCACCAAGTTTCCAGAAGTAGACAAAATGGAACAGGTAAACAAATTAACCACGAATGATGCAACCATAGAAGTGAGCACTGAATTGAGCAAAGGCACAAAGACCCTATCAGATTCTCTGGTGGCTAATCTAGAGAGCTCAGAAACCCCAAATGTAACAAATGTTTTGGACTTCTGCTTGGGGGGTAACAGTGAAGACAGCGATAGCACTCTTCAATATTTACTCCTCAATATGAGAGACAAGATCATAAGTGGTTTTGCCGAATCTAAAAAGAGCTTTGCTGAATCAAGGCAAAATCAATCAGATATTCGGGCTATGTGCAAAAACCTAGAGACTAAAGTGGATGGGCTTTTTGAGAGCACTGGGAGCTTAGAGAATACTGTATGCGAACTCAAAGCTTAATTAGATCATGGGGAAATAAGAATCCAGTCTCTGCGTAGAGAGGGAGACGCTGTAAAATAGAGAGTAGAGTCCTTAGAAAATTATTCAAGGAGGAACAATCTCAGAATTCTAAAAATTCCAGAAGGCAAAGAAGGAAGCAAAATCAAGAAATATGTTGTGTCTCTGCTCAAGGAAGCTCTTAACTTAGAGGAGTCTACAACAGAGCTAGAATCAGACATACAAAGGGTACACCGCGATCCATTCCGACTTAACCCTGGTAGGACCAAACCCAGAAAGATCCTCGTAAATTTCCTAACATACGCGATGAAGGAAAGGATACTCAATCTAGCATTAAAAGCTAAGTCACTGAGGGCTTCGGACTTTTCCTTTGAAGTGAGATCAGACCTATCTAAGACCACATTGGAAAGACTATGGGAACTAGGACAACAAATGGAAAAGTTCAGAGCTCTGGGAGCTCTGGGAGCCACTGTACAGATGTGATTCCCCGCGTTTTTTGAAGATCATGTTTAACAATAAAATGTACAATATCAAGACTCTTCTTGAGGCAGACGAACTATTAGTTTCCATTAGTGAATTCTCTAAAAACCTTGATACAGGAAGCCATCTAGAATGGGATAAGTAAATTTAATCTGGAAGAAAGTTTAAGGTATCTAACTGAGCTGCAGGTCGATACTCAGATAAAAGAGAAACATAACACATACAATTAATAAAACAAAGAAATTGAAAAGATGTATAAAAAAAGGGGAACTGATTCATTATTACACCAAAAGAGGAAGGAAAAGAATAAAAAAAGGGGGGGTTATCTATAATCACACGTTATAAAAAAAAAGGAATATAATAAAATAATGAGAGGTGTAACAATTGGAGAACACATGGTTAAGGAGGAAAATTTTAAGTGATATTTTCTTTTCTCCCTCTTTTCCCCCTCTAGCATTACCTTTATCTTTATTTTCTATCAGAAGATATTGGGTCCAACTCCTAAAACAACAATTATGATATCTATTTAAAAAAATATATATATATATATTCGACCAACCAACTAACGAATGAGACGGGGCGTCAGGGGGGGCTAGGTCGGCCAACCTGGCAAGTCATCTGGCCAGAGTAAGTAGGGGGGGTTCTAAGGGAGGGAGGTGGGGGGCGGGGGGGTGAAAGCACAAAAAAGTCCTCATAAGCAAAATGTCAAAGGGCTAAAAAGAGACATCAAGGTGGCCAAGAATGATCATAGTGAAAATCTCTGGGCGAAACTTCACTACGCTAGTAAGCAGAGAGATTCTAAGCTGTTCTGGGAAGTTATCAACCAGTTAACAAATGGCAAGAACCGACACTATAATTCAGACATAAGGGAACATACCTGGAGAGACCATATTTATCAGACATATAACGCTACCCCTCTCTTGGATGCTACAAAGCAGGAAGTTCCCACTTTAGAAACCACGTTTAAAACACAAAAGTTAGAATCTTCAGACCGTCCGTTACAGATTACACAAGACCGGGTTCTTAAAATTATAAAAAATTTAAGATCTGAGGGAGCACCAGGTCCTAATGGCCTGCCAAATGCACTATTCCAGCACGACCCTCCATTTTGGACTGGCACTCTAACTCCATTGTTTACGTACGCATTAACAACCGGCTCGATCCCCGACTCATGGCGAGGAAGTATTTTAAATCCTATATACAAAACGGGTTCATGTGCAGACCCTGCAAACTATAGATTGATTGCACTGATCGATGTGGAGGCCAAGATATATGCTGCAAATCTCTTGGCAGATCTAGAGGATTGGGTCAAACGCATAAACCTGATACCGAATACCCAAACTGGATTTCGGGCCGGAATGGGCACCCTTACCAATATCTCTGCTGTAACATTACTAGCTAATCAAGCCTACGCAAAAACTCGAACCTTGTATGCATGCTTTATCGACTTTAAAGCAGCATTCGACAAGGTTCCGAGAAAGAAGCTGTGGGCCAAAATGCAAACCTGGGGGGCACCACCCAAACTTTTGGAGGCAATAATCAATTTTTACTCAAATACGTGGGTGCAGATAAGAAAAGGACATGGCCGCACCAGAACAAACAAGATCACAACATCAAACGGTCTAAAACAGGGGTGTGTGTTGGCCCCCTGTTTATTCAACATCTACACAGCTGATCTTGAGAAGTGCCTCCAACAAGTGCAAATCGACCGACCAAAATTAGGCAAAACACCGATCAGGAGCCTTCAATACGCAGATGATATTGTGCTCCTAGCACAAACACCAATAGGCCTGCAGCGTTCATTGTCACAACTAGGATCTTATATCACCTCTGCTCAACTAATAATAAACTCATAAATGTCATGTATTACTATCAACAATTTGAATATAAACTGGAGATTTATATGGTACATATATTTATTACCAGAAGTTTAATGAAAATTCTGAGACATTAAAGATTGTTGAAGAGTGCATAATCTATGGGTTACTCACTTACGGACGGCTCAACGAAGCCGCCGCCAACCTCACCCTATGGTTATCCAACACCGCCGACACCTTAGCTCCACTGAAAAAACGTCAAAGCAAACCTGGCAGCAAGAAGGCCTCATGGTTCAACGACGATCTCAAGAAGTCCAAGAAACTCTGCCGCTCCCTCGAAAAGGCCTGGAAAAAAGACCCAACCACCAGCACCAAGGACGCCTTCAAAAGCGCCACCCGCACTCACCACCAACTAATCCGAAAAGCCAAGAAAACAGCATTCAAGGATCGACTTGACAACAACGCCCACAACAGCAAGGAACTTTTCAACATCGTCAAGGAATTTTCCAATCCCTCAGCCAACTCCAACGACATCACCCCCTCTCAAACCCTCTGCGACTCCCTAGCCTCTTTTTTCCACAACAAGATTGCAGACATCCACAACAGCTTTGACAACCAACGCGGAAACCAACCCACCCTACCATCTGCCGACCCTCTTCCCCCCGCGAACACCCTTAACGCTTGGAACCCAATCTCCACTGAGGACACCATCCGCCTGATGAACTCCATCCACTCAGGATCCCCCACAGACCCATGCCCTCACCACATCTTCAACAAAGCAGACTCCGTCATAGCACCGCACCTCCGAGACGTCATCAACTGCTCCTTCAACTCCGCTACCTTCCCTGAAGACTGGAAACACGCTGAACTCACTGCCCTTCTGAAAAAACCAACAGCGGACCCCACCGAACTCAAAAATTACCGCCCCATCTCGCTTCTTCCATTCCCGGCCAAAGTCATCGAGAAAGCCGTCAACAACCAGCTCGCCGCCTTCCTCGAAACCAACAAATCCCTCGACTCCTCACAATCTGGCTTCCGAGCAAAACACAGCACTGAGACCGCCCTCATCGCAGCAACAGACGACATTCGAACTCTACTGGACAATGGAGACACAGTCGCCCTCATCCTCCTCGACCTCTCGGCAGCATTCGATACAGTCTGCCACAGCACCCTTCTACAACGCCTCAATAACATCGGAATTCAAGGAAAAGCACTTGAATGGATCACCTCGTTCCTCACCGGAAGAACCCAAAGAGTCCGCCTTCCTCCATTCAAGTCCGAGGCCTCTGAAGTCATTTGCGGCGTACCCCAAGGATCCTCACTCAGTCCCACCCTCTTCAACGTATACATGAGCCCCCTCGCGGCCATCGCACGCCAACACAACCTCAACATCATCTCTTACGCGGACGACACCCAACTGATCCTTTCTCTCACCAAGGACCCCAGCACCGCCAAAACTAACCTACACGAAGGAATGAAAGAAGTTGCTGAATGGATGAAACAAAGCCGTCTGAAACTGAACTCAGACAAAACAGAAGTCCTCATCTTAGGTACATCCCCCTCTGCATGGGACGACTCTTGGTGGCCGGAAGCCCTTGGAAAAGCACCCATCCCGACAGACCACGCACGGAACCTTGGCGTCATCCTGGACTCCTCACTCTCAATGAACAGACAAGTCAGCGCCGTATCCTCTTCCTGCTTCAACATTCTTCGCATGCTCAGAAAAACATTTCGCTGGATCCCCTCCGAAACAAGGAAAACAGTCACCCACGCTCTGGTCACGAGCCGACTGGACTACGGAAACACCCTCTACGCAGGCACCACCGCTAAACTCCAGAAGAAACTCCAACGAATCCAAAACGCCTCAGCCAGGCTCATATTAGACATCCCACGCAACGAACACATCTCGGGTCACCTTAAAGACCTCCACTGGCTACCCGTCAATAAGAGGATCACTTTCCGTCTGCTTACCCACGCACACAAATCACTCTACGACATCGGACCAGATTGCCTCAACTCTCGACTGTCCTTCTACACCCCCTCCCGCCAACTACGTTCTTCCGACCAAGCCCTCGCCACAGTACCTCGCATTAACAAGACCACCATGGGAGGCAGATCCTTTTCCTACCTGGCTGCTAAGACATGGAACTCACTCCCCGCTTACCTTCGCCTCACCCAGAACCACCTAGCGTTCAGAAAGCAGCTTAAAACGTGGATATTTGACAAATAATCCTCCTCCCCTCCTAAGCGCCTTGAAACCCTCTGGGTATGTAGTGCGCTATACAAATTTTATGACTTGACTTGACTTGACTCAAGTTGCAGAATGACCATAAGCATTGTTGTAATGTGCACCATTCTGCTTATTTCAGTATATGTGTGAGATATTTTTATAAACATGCCGTAACTCTGGCTGAAGCACAGATCTGAAGCCACTGACGTACAATGCTGTGTGAGATGAGGGGTTTAACAGATACATCTCACTGAGGTAAATCATTATCAGAAACACTTTGGAATGGTATTTAAGATGTAATAAATTGGTGTTTGCATTCTTGTTTGCAGAGACATTATGCTGCTTATAACATAACATAACATAACATAACATAACATAACATAACATAACATGTGTATTTATAATGCGCTCACCCAGAAGGGTATCATGGCGCTGAATAACAGATGTTTATTTAGTTATTTATTAAGTGCCTGAATACTAGTAAAAGAGAATAATAGAGCATAATATCTACTAGATCTGGGTTCTTTCACAGATCTGCTTCATGTCTTGCATGTTTGCAAAAGGTCACGTAGATTAGCACTACCGGCGGGGGGGGAGTAGAAAATTGGGTCTTAGTCTAGGTCCCTAATACCCTCCAGTATAAAATGTGTATAGCAAACTGTTACATTTCTTGGGTAATATCATCAGTGATGTCTCCAATATTGTCACTTAACGTGACATGAGTGATGTAAAATGTAAGGTTATAAGAAGTGCATAGAAAAACCAAAGGAAATGATGGACGGAGCGTAGACAATACAAGCACTCACCCCCAGTCAACTGATCTGGGTTTAATCCATCACCGTTCTTTAGCCCACTCTCTCACCCCAGATCAGACATGGCTATATGCAAATCAGTCTGACCCTGTGCCTCATGGGAATAGTCCAGCCCGAACTGCCAAGCCATGCCTTCCCTGGACCGGAAACAAGCTACCGAGGACCGGTTTCTGGCATTTCAGCCGTCTTCAGCCCGGATTGCTTGAATCTAGTGGTGGGGAGTGCATGGAACTCACGTCTGAGCATACCCATCCCACTTGTGGTGACAAATGCAAAAACCACAGTTCATGGACAGTATGCAGAACAATGTCATACATTCACCCCAGTACAGAGATCTGGGCCCAAATCCATCGTTTTTTTGCACTCCACACAACCCCAGTTCAGACATGGACATATGCAAATCAGTCTGACCCTGTGCCTCATGGGAACAGTCCAGCCCGAACTGCCAAGCCATGCCTTCCCTGGACCGGAGACAAGCCACCGAGGACCGGTTTCTGGCATTTCAGCCGTCTTCAGCCCGGCTTGCTTGAATCCAGTGGCAAAGTGAGTCGAAAACTGGGTCTTAGTATAGGTCCCTAATACCTTCCAGTATAAAATGTGTATAACAACTGTTACATTTATTGGGTAATATCATCAGTGATGTCTTCAATATTGTCACTTAACGTGACATGAGTGATGCAATATGTAAGGTTATAAGAAGTGCATGGCAGCAGTGCAAGTTGAACTATAACTGGTGAATTTCAGTGTTTTTTGCTTCCCTTTTCCGATCCTTGGCTTCCTCCCTCTGTAGTAGCCGAGCCGCTCGCCTCATTCTCTACCACTCATCTCTGCTTCACCAATTCCTTCTGTTCTTCAGTGTATGTGCCCCTCTTCACTCATCTACCATTCTATTTTACTATAGTCTTCTAGCCCCTGCTCCACTATCTCATCCACTGGTTCAGTATCACTTTTAAGCAGGAACCCTTATTTTATAATTTATTTATTTGTATAGAGCGAGGGTGACCCCTACGGGTATCAGAGCACTTCACAATTTTGGGTAAGAGGGATACAGTATTGGGAATCAAAACATTTGTTACATAAATATGCAAGCGCGTGCAGGACTCCTGTAGGTATCGGAACTCTTCACATAAGGGGAGGGAGGATACAGTAATGGGTGAGGAACATTCAAACATATGCATGTACAACGCATGCTAACAATGTCAATTCCCAGGTATATAATTATGTCAACAGTCAATCAAGCCAACCGAACAGAGGGCAGTGATGGAGTCTTGGAGCCAAGGCCTATTAGGGCAGGAACTTGAGCATTAAGATATTTGTCACTTCCTTTTTGAAGGAAGCGGTGGAGGAGAGTGTAGGGATTTCTGGTGGAAGAGAGTTCCAAATCTTTGGGGCAATGCCTGAGAAGGCTCTGTTACTTGATCTCTTTTTGAGGAAAATCTGTGGTTTCAGGAGCATTGTACTTGCACTTCCAGAAGCTCTGCAGCCCCCTGAGTGTTCTAGTTTTTGAGCCAGATAGATGGGGGTCGTTAAATTAAGGGCTTTGTGCATCATGCCGGCACTTTTTAACTGTATTCTTGCCTCACACGGTAACCAAGTTAGGGATTTTAGGGCTGGGGATATGTGTTCTATTATTTTTGTCTTAGTAATCAATCTAGCTGCGGCATTAAGGGAAGCCCTCAGTGGGGCCAGGTTCTGTTTGGAGAGACCTCATAGTGTGGAACTACCATATCCCAGTCTTGGCAAAACTTTAGCTTGTACTGCCAATTTGAAATCTTTCTATGAAGGAATGGTTTGAGATTCCTTAGTGTACTCAACTGGTGTTTTGCTCCCTTGGTTGCATTGCTGATATGGTTCTTCATGTTAAAGTGCATGTCTAGTGTGATTGCAAGGGATTTAGCTGAATCAATAATGTGGGGGGAGCAGTTGACGGCTTTGGGGTGTTTCATCCAAAGGTCAGTCTTGGGAATGTAATTAGGGGGAGCGATGAGAAGGAATTCGGTTTTGGATGTGTTGAGCACGAGGTAGTTGTGAGTGAGCCACTTTTGAGTGTTCATCAGGATTGAGTTGAGGGAGATGATTGTCTTCTGGGGAAGTGATTTTCAAATAGAGCTGAGTGTCGTCCGCATACATATGAAAAAGAATGTTCGCAGAGTTCAAGGCATTTGCCAACAGGTCCAAGAATAAATTGAACAGTATGGGTGATAGGGCGGACCCCTGTGGAACCCCCATAGTTACTGTACGGGGCTGAGAAAGAGATTGATTCATCTTTATTCTTTGGGCTCTGTTTTGAAGGAAGAAAGTGAACCAGTTCAATACCAACCATGATAAGCCCATCCTGCGTTCTAGAGTAGATAGTAGTTTGATATGGTTCACAGTGTCAAAGGCAGAAGATAAGTCGAGGAGGATCAATAAGCAGGATTTATTATGGTCTACAAGTTTTAAGATGTCATCCGTGATGTGTGTGAGTGCAGATTCGGTGCTGTGCCCAATCCTAAAGCCAGATTGATGATGATCCCACAATTGGAATTTCTCGAGGTGTGAGCAGAGTTGAATTAGCACGTATTTTTCAAGAAGTTTCACCAGAGTGGGAATGTTGGAAATGGAACGGAAGTTGTTCAGATCGGAGCTTTCTGTGTTAGGTTTCTTGAGAATGGGGGATACCTGTGCTGCTTTAGGACAGTCGGGGATCGTGCCTTGCAATAGTGAAGCGTTGACGATCTTGGACCATAAGGGGAGGATGGAGGCTTCTATTTCCCTGAAGAATGGAGGTGGAAGAGGGTCGCTGAAGTTATTAGACGGATTGATTGCAAGAAGAGTGTTGTAAATGTCACTTTCGTCAAGGTGAGTAAAGGTGTGCCAAGATGCATTGTTCTTGAGGCTTAAACAAGGGGGGATGAGTGGCTCTCGGTGGGTAAGTGGGGCTGTGGTTTCCAACATTGGGAGAAGAGCCCTCTTTGATTCAATGTCTATATTGATGCTGTTAATAGAGAACCCCTTGTTCTCTGAACGGTGCATGTCTAGCTACTGCTAACATGAGAGATGAAACCAAGCATTTCTTTGCACCCCATATGCTAGAACACCCCACAATTTACCTTAGGTGTTCCACTTCGGCACCCTTGATATAATGTCAAAACTTGCCACCTCTCTCAAGATTGAGGTCCATACAAATAACATTGATAGAGTAAAAAATAACAAGGACTTCTCAAGAACTGATCTCCAGCCTAAGAGAAAGTTGTAAAAGAATTTATTACAGAATCTTAAAAATAAGCAGTAAAGAATAGTTAAATGTTATGAAGTTATGCATTTCAGAAGACATAATCAGAAATCAGATTAAAACCCAAATTATGGAGATCCAGACGGGAAAACATGGCGGCCGCTAGCTAGAGCGGGGCGCACGTCCCTGACACCGGCTCCAGCACTGATGCCCCAATTGAGATGAATTACCTGCTTTCTCGGTCGGATATGGTGTTTTCCTAGGACGGACCCAAGCCAGTGTAGTGGTGTGACTACGAAGGATTGTTTTTTGGATTTTCAGGTGTTTGAGGCTCGAGGTCAGCGCCCCTTCTCGGCGGGGTCTTGCAGCAGTTTGGCGGCTTCCAGGGCTACGGGCTACTCCGGACACTGCGAGTGGAGCAGCGGAGCAGCCGATGTGTTGGGGGCGGTCCTCTCTCCCCGCGCCCTTCCACTGGTACGAGGCAGCCGTGGAGCTGCGGAAAAGCCGAAGGGTGGCTACACACGGCTCCTTTGTTAGAAGCGTGAGCTCAGCAAAACTGTGCGGTAAGGTTTTTTTTCGGGATGATGGCATGTCAGAAGCTCTATGTATTGATAAAAATGCAAAAGTAAATATAAATCCAAAAATAGCAACTGCCAATATCAAATGCAATCATAATCACTCAGAAACAGTCATAGAAGTGAATACGAGCTCCCTGTCACGTGTGAATCAAGAAACAAGCGCTGGGCTATTACCCGCGAAAGACCTCTGCCCCATACCTGCCCCTGCCCCGAGCCTGATCAGTATTAAGACTAAATTGCAGGCTCTTTCTAACGCAGTCCTAAGCCAGAAAAATAGTAAGACACAGGCTAAGAGGAGAGGATCAGAAGGGAAGAAGGGACCTACCAGTGACAACCTGGGGAAGCGAAAGGGGAAGGGGAAGGGGAAGGGAAAAAAGAAGGTCACAGCTCTTGGAGTTAAGATTGAGGATCCAGACTCAGAACTAGAATTAGAATACTTGACGGATGAGACCCCTGAGAGAGGATTAGAAACGGAGACCAGGTCGGAGCCCGAATCAGACTTACTACAAACAGCGCATGATAAAGTGCCTATCAGAACATGGGGTCACTTGAAATCATCTACTGCTAAACCAGTTGAAGAGGGACTGAGTAATAGTGTAAAAGAGTCACCTCAGAAGTCGTTTCAGAAGAAAAGTATAAAGAGTAAAGCCACACTGATTACGCCTTCCTTGAGGTCGTACTTTAAGACCCTCCCTCAGATCCTAAATATTAACCAAGAATCTCTGGGCCCTCAAAACTCGACTGCCGAACAAAATATACCTATTCTTGAACTCCCTGCCACACTAAGCCAGCCAGTCATGTATAGCAGCACCAAGTTTCCAGAAGTAGACAAAATGGAACAGGTAAACAAATTAACCACGAATGATGCAACCATAGAAGTGAGCACTGAATTGAGCAAAGGCACAAAGACCCTATCAGATTCTCTGGTGGCTAATCTAGAGAGCTCAGAAACCCCAAATGTAACAAATGTTTTGGAATTCTGCTTGGGGGGTAACAGTGAAGACAGCGATAGCACTCTTCAATATTTACTCCTCAATATGAGAGACAAGATCATAAGTGGTTTTGCCGAATCTAAAAAGAGCTTTGCTGAATCAAGGCAAAATCAATCAGATATTCGGGCTATGTGCAAAAACCTAGAGACTAAAGTGGATGGGCTTTTTGAGAGCACTGGGAGCTTAGAGAATACTGTATGCGAACTCAAAGCTTAATTAGATCATGGGGAAATAAGAATCCAGTCTCTGCGTAGAGAGGGAGACGCTGTAAAATAGAGAGTAGAGTCCTTAGAAAATTATTCAAGGAGGAACAATCTCAGAATTCTAAAAATTCCAGAAGGCAAAGAAGGAAGCAAAATCAAGAAATATGTTGTGTCTCTGCTCAAGGAAGCTCTTAACTTAGAGGAGTCTACAACAGAGCTAGAATCAGACATACAAAGGGTACACCGCGATCCATTCCGACTTAACCCTGGTAGGACCAAACCCAGAAAGATCCTCGTAAATTTCCTAACATACGCGATGAAGGAAAGGATACTCAATCTAGCATTAAAAGCTAAGTCACTGAGGGCTTCGGACTTTTCCTTTGAAGTGAGATCAGACCTATCTAAGACCACATTGGAAAGACTATGGGAACTAGGACAACAAATGGAAAAGTTCAGAGCTCTGGGAGCTCTGGGAGCCACTGTACAGATGTGATTCCCCGCGTTTTTTGAAGATCATGTTTAACAATAAAATGTACAATATCAAGACTCTTCTTGAGGCAGACGAACTATTAGTTTCCATTAGTGAATTCTCTCAAAACCCTTGATACAGGAAGCCATCTAGAATGGGATAAGTAAATTTAATCTGGAAGAAAGTTTAAGGTATCTAACTGAGCTGCAGGTCGATACTCAGATAAAAGAGAAACATAACACATACAATTAATAAAACAAAGAAATTGAAAAGATGTATAAAAAAAGGGGAACTGATTCATTATTACACCAAAAGAGGAAGGAAAAGAATAAAAAAAGGGGGGGTTATCTATAATCACACGTTATAAAAAAAAAGGAATATAATAAAATAATGAGAGGTGTAACAATTGGAGAACACATGGTTAAGGAGGAAAATTTTAAGTGATATTTTCTTTTCTCCCTCTTTTCCCCCTCTAGCATTACCTTTATCTTTATTTTCTATCAGAAGATATTGGGTCCAACTCCTAAAACAACAATTATGATATCTATTTAAAAAAATATATATATATATATTCGACCAACCAACTAACGAATGAGACGGGGCGTCAGGGGGGGCTAGGTCGGCCAACCTGGCAAGTCATCTGGCCAGAGTAAGTAGGGGGGGTTCTAAGGGAGGGAGGTGGGGGGCGGGGGGGTGAAAGCACAAAAAAGTCCTCATAAGCAAAATGTCAAATCATAACATTTTGCCGATTCCAGGGAGAGTTACTTAAAACGGCTGGTCGAAATAAATCACAATAGCCAGATAACAGCAGAGAAAATATTATGGGAAAACGGGGGCATCTGGATGACAAAGTTGAATGTGTTAAATGAGGGACATTAAATTGCCGTCCTGGAATGTAAATGACCTGCGCGTGCGAGGAAGGAGACATAAAATCATGCAGTACCTCAGAGCCTCCCCCGCGCAGGTCATAACAATCCAGTTCACTGACACAATGAAAAAACTGAAATTGGTGGATAAATTCATAGGCACAGATCATAATGCCAATATTCGTGGAATAGCTATTATCTTTAAAAAGGGAGCCAGGGCTCAGATAGGGGATTGGAGGACAGATCAGAGTGGTAGATGGTTGATAGCCAATGTTCAGCTTGATGGAAGGCTATTCACCCTAGTGGGTTACTATGGTCCCAATCAGGACGACCCTTCTTACTTAAATACACTACAAAATCACTTGATCACCATCACAGACCCAATAATATGGATGTGTGATTTTAATCTAGTGATAGATCCGAAATTAGATAAATCCCCTAGTTCTAGAGCTGTAGTACATAATAAAATAAGAGATGCACTTCTACATTGTATGTCTAACTTGGGGTTGGAAGACCTGTGGAGACGGAGAGCCGGGAAAACTTTGGGGGTCTCGTTTCATAATCATAAATATAAACATAAATCGCGGATTGACTTTGCCCTATTTAGTTTCACCATAAAAGATTCCATAAAGAACTTAACATATTTACCTCAGCACATATCCGATCATTCAGCTATTCTCTTCTCGATAACGTTAGATCAGGGTCGCACCCATGCTTCTTGGTCTTTTGATCGCTCCATCCTATTGGAGGAAGAGGAAAGACAACATCTTATATCTGAAACCGCCTCCTTTCTGGAGTGGAATATAGAGTCTGCCTCCCTGGTAAGTGTGTGGGAGTCATGGAAAGCATATATAAGGGGATGCATCACTAATCGGGTGTCCTACAGGAAAAAGAAATACAGGGAGGGGATATTAAAAATAGAGCAAGATCTGGCCCTCTTAGAGTCGGCAGATCCAGGGTCATCGGGTAATCTAGAAACGAAAAAGGAGCTAAGAGATAAATTAGATTCAATACTGCAAGAGAGACTGAATAAACGATGGCAGGCCAGTAAGCTTTCTCATTTTGAATACGGGGAGTCGGCAGGGAAGCTGCTGGCCTGGAAAATAAAAGCTGACCAGACTGGGAACCATATAAAAGAAGTGAGGCTAGTAGGGGAAGCCGACGGTAGGAAGACAGATCTCGAAATAGGAGAAGCCCTAAGTGCTTTTTTCAAAAACATATATACAGACAAGACTAACGCCAACATCTGGGAAAGAACGGAGTGGTTGGAAAAGGTGAATCTTCCAACGCTTTCCATGCTACAGAGCGAAAACCTAGATAAAGAAATAACCGAGGCGGAGGTTGAAAAAGTTATTAAACAACTAAAACTGGGAAAGGCTGCAGGACCGGACGGTATTCCGGGTGAATTATACCGAGTGCTTAATTCAACTATCACCCCGATCCTAACGATTCTTTTCAATAACATCTTAATTAGGGGGGAGACACCACCCAGCTCCTGGGGAGAGGTAAATATTAGCTTAATCTTAAAAACAGGTAAAGACCCTGCGGACTGTGGATCATACCGTCCAATCTCGCTTCTCAACAACGACTATAAGATCTTTTCACCAGTGTTGGCTGCACGGTTGGGAAGCGAGATTGGAACAATCATCCATCAGGACCAAAAGGGGTTTATCAGGGGCCGACAATTGGCTGACTTAACTTACGATCTAGTCGGAGCAATAGATATTGCTTCAACCTTTGCTTTGCCTCTCGCTAATATGACACTCGATGCAACAAAAGCATTCGATAGGGTCAATTGGTCTTACTTAACTGCTGTTATGGAAAAGTTTCAATTAGGCCCTAAATTCTGTAGAGCTGTAGGTCTATTATATAAAAATCCGAGAGCCAGCCTGTTAGTTAATGGCACTCATACAAACTCCTTTGAAATAAGCAGAGGGACAAGACAGGGGTGTCCTCTCTCCCCTCTTCTATTCAACATTTATGTCGAACCATTCGCCCAGATCATAAGAGAGGACACTGACATTTTGCCTTTTGCTTTTTCTGGATGGGAGAAGAAAGTCGGATTACATGCCAATGACATTCTCATCTATACAACGGACCCGGCCCAGGCATTCCCTATAGTAATTAAAAGAGCTGAAGAATTCGGAAAATTTTCCGGTTACGAAATAAACGCCGGAAAAACAGATATAATAGCTTGGAACATCATAAATCTTCAGCTCCCGGTGAAACCTTCAATCCGCTATCTAGGGATCAAAATCACAAATGACTTAAATCTTTTGACCCAGACTAATCTGGACCGGATTTCCCGCGAATCCAAAGCACTCATGAAGTCGTGATCCTTTCTCCCCCTCACCATCTACGGGAGAACTAGTTTAGTGAAAATGACCATCCTCCCCAAATACACATTTATCTTTAATTCTATTCCACTAATATTCGATTCTAAGCAACTCTCCAAATGCCAACAAAATATTAACTCATTTATCTGGTGCTATAAGTCAACTAGGCTGGCATGGAAGAAGCTAAGAAGGAGGAGAGAAAAGGGAGCGCTTGCCTTGCCAGACCTTGAATACTATGCTTGGGTGTTTCATCTGACCCACTCCAGAATGTTATTAAAGACCCCGCTAGACAATTCAAATGGTCGTATGTTCAAAGCAATGTTATTGGGCTCCATTCTTCCATTGGACGGCTTCTTATTTAAGTTTGGACATCAGAGAATCTTTAAAAACGTTAGGTTAAAGACATTATATAACTCCCTTAAAGAATGGATTCAAATTAAATCTAAGGTTGGGATAGCATATCTTTCCAATCACGCTCCGATCTGGGACTTTACTGGACTCTCAATGCAACATACTGAGACTGTCAAAACCGTGTTACTGGAAGCAGGAATAACACGATGGGGAGAGCTAGTGGTAGAAGGATCCTTAATGGAATGGGAAATATTTTCAGACAGTGTAACCTCACCACTATCCTGGTATATTTATCTACAACTGTCCAGCTGGATGCGAACGCAATAAAAAAAAAGGCTAAATTTGGAGGAGATAGTTCTCTGGAAAAAAACCTAGTTGAGAACCTTTACGAAGGGAAAGAAGTAGCTTTCTTTTATTGGAATTATCATCGAAGAAGCTGAGGGCAAATGCAACCTTCCGTTAAATCTATGGGGAGCAGAGGGAGAATCCCAGGCAGAAGAGATTTGGATAGAATCCTTTAGCCTTCTCTACAAAATCATTAAACCCGCCTGGTTGAGGCGCAACCAACTATTTAAATTACATCGAGCGTACTATTCACCTAAAAAGCTCTCTAAGTTCCAACCAGGGAAGTGCTGCAGTAAATGCTCTCTCCCAGCTGCCTCAGATTTACACATGTTTTGGGAATGTCCGAACATCATTACTTACTGCCATGAAATTAAGACATCACTTGAATCAATTCTTAGAATTTCTATTCCTTTCTCATGGTCTTTAGTTATTTTTGGGTTAAACAACAGCATTAAGGGGTTAGAAAGAGAATTTCTATATTATGCTATTCTAGTAGCAAGAAGAGAATTATGTAAAAATTGGGTTAACATCAATCCACCGACCCATGCAGAGTGGCTGTCTTCACTTTATGCAACATCAAAAGTAGACCTAGCCAGAGCCTGTAGCCCTCGTACTTTGAGATTTTGGAACTTCTTAGTTGAGTGGAGACGAGACAACTAAAATGGCGTTTTTTTTTTTTTTCCCGGGTCCGATGATTAAGCCTACGTTTCCATGTCCAAGGGGAGGCACCCCACGCCATAACGTCACTGGACTATCGGCCGACAAAGGGCTCGAATGGAGATAGTTCGTGCGGGGCTCTTTTTCTCTAAGACATCAGGCGCGCCCTTTTGGAGGTCATGAAACCGATTTCTGGTCTCATGATGGCACAGACGCGATTGTCTTACTGCAACTAGAGCATCCCTGGAAGGATCAAGGGGCATATGCATCAAAAATCGGTAATACATGTCGGTAATAGCGAAAAATAAGGAATCGCTATTAAGGACATGCAAACCGCGATGCATCAATGAAATCGGTAAAAATTACCGTATCGGTAAAAATCGCAATGAGTCCGGTAATTGCGAAATCGGTATTAGCGAAAATGGGAAAAATACGCGACGCATCGGAAGCAGGCTGATGACATCACAACCAGGAAGTAGGACAGCCCATGCTCCATTCAGTGTTCCGAGGAGCTCAGAGGAGGAGGCAGAGCACAGGAGCTGAGGACCCAGACTGAACCAGCAGCAACCAGGACTAGGCAAGCAGGACAAGATGGAGAAGGAGGCCCCCCAGCAGGGAAAGGAAACACACCGAAAGAGAAAACGCAAGTTCTCTGATAAGGAACTGGAAATCCTGATAGAGTGTGTGACCAGCAACAATGACAGACTATTTGGGAAGTTGTCGCTGAAGGTGTCTGAGGCCGAAAAAAGAAAGATGTGGCTGCGCATCAAGGACAAGGTCAATGCCTGCAGAGTCACCCACCGCAGCATCGACGATTTAAAAAAATGCTGGTATGACCTGCGTAAGAGGGCCAAGGAGAGGATTGCGCAGAGGGTCAAGGATGCTGCTGGCACAGGTGGGGGCACATCCAATGTGACACCTAACACAGCCCTGGAGGACCTAGTGGAGTCCACCATAGAACCGGAAGCTGTTGTGGGGCTCACACGTCTGGACACCTCTGGTGCTGCGGAAGGAGGTCAAGGTAAGATGCATGGCAGCGTAACAATGCAGCGTGTAGTAATTCCCTGCACACTCCCCCATGCCAGACCCAGTGCACATGTAGCAGTCCCCAAAACACATACCCTCACCACTGTGTTGCACCATGGGAGTTGTAGTCAATACATGAATGAGTGCATGCCTGATCCCAGAGGTGAATACAGTGCAAAGGGCCAAATGTCTGTCCGAAAAAGTACTTTATTTTGAGATGCCAAAGCTATTTTCACATACAATACCATAATAATAACTATGCACTGTTTCACACACAGATGCATCCCCCATCGATTCTGACGACAGTGGCCGCCTCGTCATCTCAGAGACACCAGTGTTGACAGATGCGGAGTGCTCACAGGGACCTGAAGCCATGTCCTCCTCTTCACCACCACGGCGGACAACACCTCCACCATCCCTGCGGTCAAAGACACCACCACCGCCATCCTCGCGGTCCAAGACACCACCACCACCATCACCACCACCAGTGCGGCCCACTGCGCAGAGCCACAGGGCAGATGTTTCCTCCCTGCCCACGATGGAGTTGGAGCAGAGTTCAGCACCCCAAAATGTCCCACGCCAGGCTGTCGTCACTCCAACCAGCCAAACTGCAGCACGTCAGCGTATCAGACAGAGGGCTGTGCCCCCGGGTTGGGCAGCTGCAAGACCAGTGGATCCGTCCGAAGGGTACGGAGTTGTGGAGACTCAGATGCTGCGTGTCCAGCGCCTGCAGGGGAGACACATGGGTGCTACAAAACTCTCCATGACCAAACTTTGCAACAAATTAGGCAACATGACTGACGCTGTGCATGAGCACACCACTGCCGTAGCTGCCGGCAACAATGAAATCAAGCTTTGCCTGCAGGAACTGACACGTGCCGTAGTCACAGGCCAACAAAGTGAGCACCGGCGTCACAGGCAGATCATGCTCGCAGTGAATTCCACTAACAAGGCCATCAATAAGCTGTGCTGTCCCGCAGGTCCGTGTCCCTGCAAGTGGACCTAGGGCATTATTGTGGGAATGTGGCAAAGGCCCTTGAGAGGGTGACCACTGCAGTGGAGAAACTGCAGCCTGGGTCAGCCAGTGTCAGCAGTCTGGGAGCGGAAGAGGGGAGTGAGGCAGCCTTTAGTGTCAGCAGCGTCTCCCTGCCGGAGACCAGCGGGAGGAGGCGCAGTGGGCGCAATGCAACTGCCACTGACACCCATCGTGGAGAAGCGGAGGAGTCACAGGACAAGAGACTCGGGGTACGCGGCAAACGCAAGTAGACATGTGGCAAAGTCACACTGTCCATGCTGACGTAACCATGGGCAGACTATAGTGCCACACGCATCACCCGTTTTGAGAAGGGACAATTTAAGTTTGACTTCAACTGCAGCTGCATCATGTTTGTGTTACATATATTTGCACCAGTCAGGTGTTCATGACCATGGGCGTAACAAACGCCCCCGCAGACCCCGCAGTGCGGGGGGGGGGGGGGGGGGGCCTCACTCTCTACAGTTAATGAAGGGGGCCCCCAGGGGGCCGGGCCCCCTCAGCTCTTCTGAGGGCTGTGAGAGAGGCCTGCTGAAGCAAGCCTCTCTCCCTCTGTGTCTGAAGCAGGTGCAGCCTGCTCCGTTCCCCTCACCCCCTCCCTCTGACTAAAGAGAAAGAAAGTATCAACATTGTTTCTCTTCAGTCAGAGCTGGAGGCAGGCCCGGGACAAGGAGGGCCCCAGAGACAGCAGTCTCCACTGCTCCTCTGAGGCAGCACAGAGCCCGGCCCCCACTCTCTTCTCTCGATAAGCAAAGCCCACCCCACAAGAGAAGAGACAGGGACACGGAGCGGGTGGGGCTGGGGGCCCCACCCCACAAGAGAAGAGAAGAGACAAGGACAAGGATTGGGTGGGGGCCCGGCCCACCCCACAAGAGAAGAGAAGAGACAGGGACAAGATGGGGTGGGTGCCCCATCCCACAAGAGAAGAGACAGGGACAGGCCCCCACCGAGAAGAGACAGGGACAAGGATTGGGTGGGGGCCCCAACCCACAAGAGAAGAGAAGAGAAGAGACAGGGACAAGGATTGGGTGGGGGCCCCACCCAACAAGAGAAGAGAAGAGACAGGGACAAGATGGGGTGGGTGCCCCATCCCACAAGAGAAGAGACAGGGACAGGCCCCCACCGAGAAGAGACAGGGACAAGGATTGGGTGGGGGCCCCCCCGCACAAGAGAAGAGAAGAGACAGGGACAAGGATGGGGTGGGTGCCCCATCCCACAAGAGAAGAGACAGGGACAGGCCCCCACTGAGAAGAGACAGGGACAAGGATTGGGTGGGGGCCCCACCCAACAAGAGAAGAGAAGAGACAGGGACAAGGATGGGGTGGGTGCCCCATCCCACAAGAGAAGAGACAGGGACAGGCCCCACCGAGAAGAGACAGGGACAAGGATTGGGTGGGGGCCCCATCCCACAAGAGAAGAGAAGAGACAGGGACAAGGATGGGGTGGGGGCCCCATCCCACAAGAGAAGAGACAGGGACAGGCCCCACCGAGAAGAGACAGGGACAAGGATTGGGTGGGGGCCCCATCCCACAAGAGAAGAGAAGAGACAGGGACAAGGATGGGGTGGGGGCCCCATCCCACAAGAGAAGAGACAGGGACAGGCCCCACCCGAGAAGAGACAGGGACAAGGATGGGCTGGGGGCCCCATCCCACAAGAGAAGAGAAGAGACAGGGACAAGGATGGGGTGGGGTGGGGGCCCCAGAGACAGCACTCTCCACTTCCCCTCTGAGGCAGCTCAGAGCCCGGCCCCAACGCTCTCCTCTCCATAAGCAAAGCCCACCCCACAAGAGAAGAGAAGAGACAGGGGTTTGCTCTCTCTCACAATGATGGGGTGGGGGCCTCAGAGAGCAAGAGCAGGAGAAAGCACAGAGCAGTGCTCGGGACCCTGACAAGGGTGGGAGTGGGGGCCCCCAGAGAGAGCATTCTCCAGGGCAAAGCTCACATGAGAAGGGACGAGGCAGCAAAATGGTGCCCTCAGGTAAGCCCTCTTGTTAGAACACACCATGGGCATCCGCAGGAGGGGAGGAGGGGGGCCGAGAAGGGTGCAAGGCAGAGGGGGAAAAGGGTGCAAGGCAGAGGGGGAGAGGGATGCAAGGTAGAGAAGGGTGCAAGGCGGAGGGGAGAAGGGTGCAAGGCAGAGGGGAGAAGGGTGCAAGGTGGAGGGGAGAAGGGTGCAAGGCAGAGAAGAGAAGGGTGCAAGGCAGAGAAGAGAAGGGTGCAAGGCAAAGAGGAGAAGGGTGCAAGGAAGAGAGGAGAAGGGTGCAAGGTAGAGAAGGGTGCAAGGCGGAGGGGGAGAAGGGTGCAGGGTAGAGGGGAGAAGGGTGCAAGGCAGAGAAGAGGAGGGTGCAAGGCGGAGGGGAGAAGGGTGCAAGGCGGAGGGGAGAAGGGTGCAAGGCAGAGGGGAGAAGGGTGCAAGGCAGAGAGGAGAAGGGTACAAGGAAGAGAGGAGAAGGGTGCAAGATAGAGAAGGGTGCAAGGCGGAGGGGGAGAAGGGTGCAAGGTGGAGGGGGAGAAGGGTGCAAGGCAGATGGGAGAAGGGTGCAAGGCAGAGGGGAGAAGGGTGCAAGGCAGAGAGGAGAAGGGTGCAAGGAAGAGAGGAGAAGGGTGCAAGGTAGAGAAGGGTGCAAGGCGGAGGGGGAGAAGGGTGCATGGCAGAGGGGAGAAGGGTGCAAGGCAGAGGGAAGAAGGGTGCAAGGAAGAGAGGAGAAGGGTGCAAGGCGGAGGGTGAGACGGGTGCAAGGCAGAGGGGAGACGGGTGCAAGGCAGAGGGGAGAAGGGTGCAAGGCAAAGGGGAGAAGGGTGCAAGGCAAAGGAGAGAAGGGTGCAAGGCAAAGGGGAGATGGGTGCAAGGCAAAGGAGAGAAGGGTGCAAGGCAAAGGGGAGAAGGTTGCAAGGCAAAGGGGAGAAGGGTGCAAGACAGAGGGGAGAAGGGTGCAAGGCAGACAGTAGAAGGGTGCAAGGCGGAGGGGGAGAAGGGTGCAAGGCAGAGAGGAAAAGGATGCAAGGTAGAGAAGGGTGCAAGGCGGAGGGGGAGAAGGGTGCAAGGTGGAGGGGGAGAAGGGTGCAAGGCAGAGGGGAGAAGGGTGCAAGGCAGAGGGAGAATGGTGCAAGGTAGAAAAGGGTTCAAGGTGGAGGTGGACTAGGGTACAAGGGGAGGGGGAGAAGGATACAAGGGGGAGGGGAAAAAGGTGCAAGAGGGAGTGCAAGAAGGGTGCAAGGCAGAGGAGAGAAGGGTGCAAGGGGGATGGTGATGAAGTTAAAAATGTGCCCCCCCCCTGGAAACATTTCTGCTGACACCCATGGAACGCACACTACTTTGTGAGGGAGAGTGGGAGAGAGTGGAGAGAGAGAGTGGAGAGAAACAGTGGAGAGAAAGAGTGGCTAGAGAGAGAGAGAGAGAGTGGAGAGAGACAGTGGAGAGAGAGTAGACAGTGGAGAGAGAGTGGAGATAGACAGTGGAGAGAGAGAGTGGAGAGAGAGAGAGAGTGGGGAGAGAGAGAGAGTGGAGAGAGAGAGAGAGAGAGTGGAGAGAGAATGGAGAGAGCATGGAGAGACACTGGAGAGAGTGGAGAAAGAGAGAGTGGAGAGAGAGAGAGAGAGAGAGAGGAGAGAGAGAGAGAGAGTGGAGAGAAAGATAGAGTGGAGAGAAAGATAGAGTGGAGAGAGAGAGAGTGGAGAGAGAGTGGAGAGAGAGACAGTGGAGAGAGCGAGTGGAGGGAGCGAGTGGAGAGAGCGAGTGGGGAGAGCGAGTGGAGAGAGAGAGAGAGGGGAGAGAGAGAGTGGAGAGAGAGAGAGTGGAGAGTGGAGAGAGAGAGAGAGAGTGGAGAGAGAGAGAGTGGAGAGAGAGAGAGAGTGGAGAGAGAGAGAGTGTGGAGAGAGAGTGGAGAGAGTGCGGAGAGAGTGGAGAGAGAGAGAGTGGAGAGAGAGAGAGAGAGAGAGAGAGTGGAGAGAGAGAGAGAGAGTGGAGAGAGAGTGGAGAGTAGAGAGAGACAGTGGAGAGAGAGAGACAGTGGAGAGAGAGAGACAGTGGAGAGAGAGACAGTGGAGGGAGACAGCAGAGAGAGAGTGGTGGAGAGAGAGTGAGTGGAGAGAGAGTGAGTGGAGAGAGAGTGAGTGGAGAGAGAGTGAGTGGAGAGAGAGTGAGTGGAGAGAGTGAGTGGAGAGAGTGAGTGGAGAGAGAGAGTGGAGAGAGAGTGGAGAGAAAGTAGAGAGAGAGAAGGGGGAGAGGGTGGAGAGAGAGGGAGTAGAGGGAGACAGTGGAAGGAGACAGTGGAGGGAGACAGTGGAGGGAGAGACAGAGGAGAGACCGTGGAGAGAGAGACAGTAGAGATAGAGTGGACAGAGTTGAGAGAGAGAATGGAGAGAGAGTAGAGACTGACTGACTGAGAAACTTTACTGACTGAGAGAAAGAGTGACTGACAGACAGAGAGAGAGAGACTGATTGAGAGTGAGACTGACAGAGACTGACTAAGGTAGAGAGAAACTGACTGAGAAAGAGAGACTGAGAGAGAGAGGCAGAGACTGACTGACAGAGAGATAGACTGATTGACTGTCAGAGAGACTGACAGAGAGAGACTGACTTGGAGAGAGACTGACTGAGAGAGAGACTGACTGAGAGAGAGACTGACTGAGTGAGAGAGTCTGACTGACAGAGACTGACAGAGCGAGAGAGAGACTGACTGACTGGGGTAAAGAAAGAATGACTGACTGAGAGAGACTGACTGACTGAGAGAGACTGACTGACTGGGAGAGAGAGACTGACTGGGAGAGAGAGAGACTGGCTGACTGAGAGAGAGATTGACTGACAGAGAGGGAGACTGACTGACAAAGACTGACAGAGAGAGAAAGAGACTGAGAGACTGACAGAGAAAGAGAGACTGACTAACAGAGAGAGAGAGAGACTGACTGACAGAGAGAGAGACTGACTGACAGAGAGAGAGACTGACTAAGAGAGAGAAACTGACAGACTGAGAGAGACTGATTGAGAGAGACTGACTGAGAGAGAGAGACTGACTGACAGAGAGAGAGAGACTGAGACTGACAGAGAGAGAGAGACTGACTGACAGAGAGAGAGACTGACTGAGAGAGACTGACTGAGAAAGACTGACAGAGAGAGACTGACTGACAGACAGATAGAGAGCGAGAGACTGACTGAGAGAGACTGATTGAGAGAGACTGAATGACAGAGAGTGATAGACTGACTGACAGAGAGACTGACTGACAGAGAGGGACTGACTGACAGACTGACAGAGAGAGATAGAGAGAGAGAGAGAGAGAGAGAGAGAGAGAGAGAGAGAGACTGACTGACTGAGAGTGACTGACTGAGACTGAATGACAGAGAGAGATAGACTGACTGACTGAAAGAGAGATACTGACTGACAGAGAGAGAGAGACTGTGATGGAATTGGGGTCAAAGTGTGTATGAAGCTATGCAATGCCTCTTAAGATTGCTATTGTCTAATAAAAATAAAAATGTATTATCAAAATGTGCTCTTTGTAGTTATATCTGCTTTTGAAATGCTGCATTGTCGCTTTGTCCAATGTTTTAAAACGGAAACGGGAAGGAGCAGTGAATGCACTTTTGTCAAAACTAAACGATGAGTGGGCCCGATGTTGTATATCATGACAGGAGTCTGCATCAGGAAACCCACCTAAAATTGGGCAAACTTCCCCGGCCTACTGATGGCAGGGACCCTGTAATGAATGGACCACCACCTATGATAGCCTGCTGGCAGACTAAGCCCAACCTTTAACTCCACCATCCAGTGTTACTATTAATGGCTGTATTGGTGACAGTGGCGTAACAATCGCCCGCATCCCCTGCAGTATGGCGGGTCGCTGGCCTGAGAGCTCTAGACAGGCATGGAGGATGGGAGGGGGGCCCCCTCCATGTAGTTTGCAGGGGGGCCCCCTCATGTTTCGTTACGCCACTGCATTAAACCCCTGCAGATCTAATCCTGTTGTCAAGGCACTCTCTTACCTGTCTCAGAAATGATGCCTTGTGATGTATGTCCGCCTCCGTTGCCCTTCAGCTGTGTTGGGCACATGTGCCTGTCGGTGTTAGGGGGGGGGGGGGGGGTTGCTGTGCACGTAGTTCATCCTCTCCGTCCACCTCTATGGGTATCCCCCTGCGGGTGGCGATGTTGTGCAGGATGGCACAGACAGCAATGATCTGGCAGCAGGTCACTGGGTCGTACTGCAAGGCACCTCCAGTCTTGTGCAGTATTCGGAAGCGACTCTTGAGGATGTCGAATGTACGCTCAACCACATTCCTTGTGCTGATGTGTGCTCTTTTGTAGCGCTGCTCTTGCGGTGTAGCTGGGTTGAGGTAGGGAGTGAGTAGATATTCACGCAATGCGTATGCGCTGTCACCTGTAGGATGGGGAGAGAATGGTCATCAGTATGAATGCAAATATACATGTGGGGATGGAGTGGATGGAGAGTACGATGATGCATCAATATGTACCTAGTAGGTGTCCCTCTCCAAATTCACCGTTGATCAGGCACCTGTGGAGGCCACAGTGACGGAATATGTAAGCGTTGTGTGTGCTCCCGGGGAATTGGGCTACAATGTCCGTAATGATGTACTTGGCAATGCACACCACCTGCACATTAATAGAATATTATGACTTCCGGTTGCGGAATATGTATTCGGTGGCTGATGGAGGACAGATGGGGACATGCGTGCAGTCAACACACTCTATCACATGGGGGAATTGTGCCACCTGGTAGAATTCCCGTTTGGTGCAGGTCAGCTGCTAGGGGGTTGTGGGGAAGGTGATGTTGTGATTTATTAATGTCAGCATGGCCTCTAGGAACCAGTGGAAGAAGCGTGATAATGCGCTTTGCGACACGCCTCCAGTCTCAGCTATTACCCCCTGGAAGCTTCCAGACGCAAGCAGATGCAGGCAGCATAGGACCTGGACATGGGCTGGTATGGCGTTGATCCTACAGGTCTCGTGCTGCAGTAATGGTTCCAGGTCTGCTATTAGGCGCATGATCATGGCACGGTTGAGTCTGTACTTATCGTACACCTATTCCTCTGTCTGCCCCAGCAAAGTGATGCGCACCCTGAAGACCCTGTCCTGGATCATCCTCCTGCGCTGGGCCTGGGCGTTGATCCTCCTCCTCCTAGCAAGCACGTAGAGTGCAGCCATTTTGGATGACATGTGGGGTTTCCCAGGGCATTTGTGAAGGGTTACTGATTGTCAGCACCTGCTGATGAGGTGTATTTTTTTTTCCTATCCTTCAAATTACTTTACCTCCTGATTGTGATTCCCCTTATTTTGCTCATGCTAAATAGCGATTTTTGGGTTTTTCGGTATTAGTGATTTTTCATGCATTCCATTGCGATTCTTTAATAGCGATTCGGTATTTCCGAGGTCAGCTTTGGTGTTCGTTATTTCCGATTGTCTGATTTGCGATCCGGTAATTTACCGCGGGGGTTTTTTAGCGATTCTTTATTTTTTTCTGATTTTGGGTTGATGTATAGCATTTTCTGGTTTTGCGTTCGGTAACGGCCTATTTTACCGATTCGGTATTTTTCCGGGAGGTATTTTCGTTGATGCATCTGCCAGCAAGTGGCTAATGAGGACAATTAAAAAAAAAAAAAATCCCAATAATACCGCAAAATCAATAAAGTAGGGGTAAAGTTTTAGGAAGAAATATTATAATTGCCGGTATCACAAGTAAACTGACACCATCCGTAGGGGAAAAAAGAAGTCTCTGATCAAATAGAGAGTGTCTAGGGAGGTAAACCATTCTAACTAACCCCCCAAACCAGACGCTTTATACACATTTTTGCACAGCTCATGAGAAGACATTGCAAACTTACTATGGCAGTATCACATATTGAACATAGCAGAAGTTTGCATGTCATAGTTTTAATAGAATCCCACTCTCCTTAAGTCCCTAGCAGCTTCTACGTCTGGTGTCTCTAACCAGTTGAATGTGAGCTAACAGCGGCACACAGACGTCTTCAGAGTCGCTCACAGCCTTGAGCTCAGTTTTAAATAAGCTCGAGTCACATTTTCCTTTTAAAGATAAGTGAAGGCTGTGTTTATTTTACATTATTATAACAAGATTGCTAATAGCTGGACCTCCTAATGAGCAGTGCTGGAGTCAGATTTATGACCCAGGCTGGAGCTGGGCTGGACTGTTCCCATGAAGCACAGGGTCAGACTCATTTGCATATGGCCATGTCTGAACTGGGGTGGCTGAGTGAGCTAAAGAATGATGGTGGATTAAACCCAGATCAGTTGACTGGGGGTGAGTGTTTGATTTGCTCAAACGCTCCGTCCATCATCCCCTTTGGTATCACAGACTGGAGCTGAGGCACAGAGGTGAAGAACTGAAGCACTGAGGTGTTTAACTCTGAAACAAAAATCCTTGTCAACTCATATTGGAGCCTGGGAACAAAATTTGTCTGAATGCTTTTTAATGGGATAAATTGAAATGAAACGTTAACTTAATGATTAAGTTAAGTCTTCATTTTAATTCCCCCCATTTCAAAGTATTACATTTTATGCACAAAAAGGAAGGAAAGGGTGAGCAAAAGGGCTAAAGATATGCAGTCTGCTCAAAGACTGGGTGGAAGGATTGAGCTAGAAAAGCAAGCCCTGAATGTAAGATGAACTTAATGATAATTGTAGATGCTTTCTAAACCCTTGTCTTTGCTTTGTTTTGGCTCTCTCTCTCTTTCTTTTTTTTTTCTTCTTATTTCTTATTGTGTATTGTTTAAAAAACTATATGGCGCTATGACAATGAAAAGTCAGCTTTTGAAAACTTTTGAAAACTTTGTTGTTATTTTTGCATTGGTATACCTCTGTATGTTTGTCTATATAAAAACTAAAAATAAAAAATATAGAAAAAAACAAAGTGTTACATTTTTAAATGCAAAAAATGTAAAGTGAAGAAAAATATTTCTATGAAACCTTAAGAGCCTTATTATGACCACGGACAATGGACCACCAGACTGGCGGTCCACCTGCCCTACTACGATTTGGGTGGGTGAACCTCCACAGTACCCCTGCCACCCCCGGGATCTGTGATCCCATTGCGGTTTTGCAGCAGTCTGAGGCCGCTATATGCTAGGGGTGCTGCGGCGGCACCGCCAAGCATTATAGTGAAGGCAGGGCCTGACGTGCACACATTCCTATGTTGGCATGGGCGTATTAGATGTTTAAACACCATTTTGCAGCTTTTGCACACAACACTGCATGTAACTGTTGCTGTGAGTCAGACTGCTTGAATTTATTCACATGAGAACGGCTTGTTTTGAACATCCCTAGACTTACATCGCGACCTCAGTCTGTACAGTGTGTGCAGAAGCCTCCAAGGTTACCATACCAATGTAAACTGTTATTCGGGCTGATCATCCCATGCTCTAGACATAACATGCACACAGCCTCAGCTAACTGAAATTCTAGTGCCTTTAATATTGCACTGCGTGCATGATTAGGGCACGTGGAGGAAATCCTTTTCCAGAGAGAGAGAGCTTTGCTGATCCTGATGTGATTCACTCCTGCTGATCTTGGAGGTATGGGGTTCCCCATTCAAGCCTAAGAGACCTTCTATTAATATTATTACAAAACCTAGTTTCTACCAGGTGAGGGTGGTACACAGGACACTATTAGATCTGTTTCCACTATCATTATAATATGATTTCTCCCTTTGTGTTTTATGGAATTGTAACAATTCTGATCATATTATTTTTAATCATATGCCTGCTTATGTTAGCCAAAATCTCAGAGCACGTCATTAAAATAAACATTTTACATTTTTCCCTGTCTCTATTAACTCATGTTATGAGAATAACAACCGAAAGAGAGTTCTTGATTCCCCCCATTCCTGAGAGTAACCTAAGTCGCATGTTCTGGGTTGTCTAATCAATGGTAGCTTTGCTATAGGATGGAGAGCTAATGAGACACTGATGCTAGTCGGTTAGGGGTTGAGTGTTTTGGTCCACCACAATTCACTGAGGTCCTGGGTCTCTCTGCGCAGTTCTGTATATGTGCAGAATCCCCGCAACAGCATATTACAAGTTTCCTCACTGCCAGAGTTTTCATGACAGTGAGTCCGCCATGAAAAGTGCGGTGGTGAGGAAACTAAAGTGTTGTATGGCGTTTTAGGTTCCGATTGAATTTTCCTGATTCATGTCCTTATATAGGTACAATTCATGTTGCCCTTATATAGGCACAGAAATCAAACCCTTATTTAGGCATAGTCCATGCAGCCCAAATACAGGTATAGCTACTAACATCCGTTCACCAAACGTCACAACAATTTCTTGGAAAACCAGCTTAAGCCGTTAGGGACTTCCCCTTGCTTGAATATTGATTTCTCCAAGAACTCAGTTAAATTACCATGAACATCTATTCCTTAGGGGTTCATTCATGACGTTCCTATACCCGAATTTATGTTAATCATGGCATTCCTAAACACCTTCAAGGTATAAATATATCTTCACTTGCTATGGCAAAACACGGTGGTTCGGTGCATTTCGATGACCTACTTGCACAACGCAGCTCGCTACAGCAAGTGCCGAAGGAAGCTGTCTCGCCAGCTGACGCACTGACAAGAAGCTGTCCTCCTCTCCCGAGAGACTCCAGCTCCAGGGTTTCTGACTCCCCTTGCGGGGTGTTGGGAAATCGAGTCCCAAGACAGCGATACCAGACCTCCTTCATTCTAAGGTATGGAGTTGATTAGAACCCAGAGAAACCTTTGGCGAATTCTTGGCAAAACTAAACTTATGCTAAGGACCATACTTACTTCTTCCCTTGTACTAGACCTAGGTTAGGTACATTGAGGTAGGCGTATTTTAGAAGCACCAGTTGAGTATTTTAGCCTATGTTATTTATGTATGTATTTTTATATGGCTTAGAAACCATACAATGCTTTTAGCGTATTATTTTATAATACTATACTCGCTGTACGCATTATACTTTGCATTCTAACGATTGTAGCAGTTCACCTCTCTTGCATGAGAAAGTAGACTGTTCAATAAACCCTTTTATTGAAAACGCCTGTCTCTCTATTTCTGTGCAAACTTTAGAAACGAAGCATGCACGATTGACTGAGTAAAATACTTATCTATTGTTTCTACGACTCTTAAGATATTGTTCCAGTCCTAGGGAAACAAAGTTGTCATGTTTATGCATTTGTCAAGTCAAGTCAAGTCAAGTCAGGAATTTATATAGCGCGCTACTCACCCAGAGGGTCTCAAGGCGCTTAAGGGAGAGGGGTACGCTACTGATCGAACAGCCAGGTTTTGAGTAGCTTTCTGAAGGAGAGGTGGTTCTGTGTGAGACGGAGGTGGGTGGGGAGTGAGTTCCATGTCTTGGCCGCCAAGTAGGAGAAGGATCTTCCTCCCATGATGACTCTTCGGATGCGTGGAATCGCGGCGAGGGCTTGGCTGGACGATCGTAGTTGGCGGGTGAGGGTGTAAAAGGTCAGGCAAGTGTTGAGGTATCTGGGTCCTAGGTCGTGGAGCGCCTTGTGTGCGTGGGTGAGGAGACGGAACGTGATTCTCTTGTTGACGGGGAGCCAGTGCAGGTCTGTCAGGTGATCAGATATGTGGTTGTGGCGAGGTAAGTCAAGGATGAGTCGGGCGGAGGCGTTTTGAATGTGTTGAAGTCTTTTCTGCAATTTGGCTGTGGTTCCGGCGTAGAGGGTGTTTCCGTAGTGTGTCGGCTGGTTACAAGTGCTTGGGTGACTGTCTTCCTTGTTTCGGTGGGGATCCATCGGAAGATCTTTCGGAGCATGCGTAGGATGTTGAAACCTGATGATAAGACGGAGTTGACTTGTCTGGACATCGAGAGGGAGGAGTCTAGGATGAAATCCAGGTTGCCAGCATGATCCGTTGGTTTGGGTGCGCTGCCTAGGGCTGGGGGCCACCATGAGTCGTCCCAGGCAGAGGGGGATGATCCTAGGATGAGGACTTCCATCTTGTCGGAGTTCAGTTTTAGGCGGCTGTTCTTCATCCATTCGGCTACGTCTTTCATCCCTTCGTGTAGGTTGGTTTTGGCGGTGGTTGGGTCTTTGGTGAGGGAGAGGATCAGCTGGGTGTTGTCTGCGTAGGAGATGATGTTGAGGTTGTGTTGGCGTGCGATGGATGCGAGGGGACTCATGTAGAAGTTGAAGAGGGTGGGGCTGAGCGATGATCCTTGTGGAACGCCGCATATGACTTCGGTGGCCTCTGATTTGAAAGGGGGGAGGCGGACTGTAGGAGAGTAGGGTCTGCTATCCTATGGTCACCCCAAATTTTTGCTTTTTGCTTCACTGGTTTCTGACTTAATGTGGCTGTGGGCCTGCTAATCAGACCCACAGCCTGCTGTTCTCTCTCTAAATTACTGCCAATGCACTCTAGGTGCATTACGAATTGGAACTGGTTCACCTTATGAGCCCCTGTAATAGTGCACCCTAGGTGCCCAGGGCATAGGTGTATCCAAGGCCTACCAGGGGCTGCAGCACGTATTGTGCCACCCCTGGCCTGGCCTCCATAATTGACACAACTGGCTGATCACTCAGCTGGGGTAAGTCGGTGTAACCACCTCTTACTTAGGTACAGTATGTCTGTGCCTAACCCTAAACTGGGCACATATGTTCCTATCAGCCACTCCTATGGAAGGCCTCATCAATCCTGGAGGCAGAGTGCTTGGAAATATGTGAGATGGTGCTCTAGCATGAGCTGAGCCTGTCTGCAGCGGTCGGGAACAACTCCCTAAGCTGTTCCGGGATATTGCCATACCATATACTCTTAAGTGCATTATAATCCTCGCGGTTAAATGCTATCTTTGGTTTGGCTTTATCAAAACATGTCGAGTAAGGTGTCATACGAATTGGAATACTATCCCCTCGCCAATTCTGGCGACGGGGATAGCATTCCACCCTTCTAGAGGGACACGACATGTGTGTAGCCTTAACCCCGGTTAAAGTTAAACAGAGCCTCAGCTTCACAAAATGGACGCTGCCACCACAGACACAAGTCTGGCCTCCTGCTGCTGACCGAAACTCGGCAGATGGTGGCCTGGACAAAGGGTTTCCTGCCTTGGGAGGTGCGAGCACCACCCCAGACAGGATTTTGTGTATTGGGTAGGACAGGGCTGAATAGAATCAGACATGCCCGGGGCACACAAGGTGTCCCCGTGCATAGGCCAGCCCAAACCGGTTCTGGGGCCTTCCAGCCCCAGTCCTGGCGCGGAGCTGGACAAAGGAAAGGGGGTGTAACCGCCCCCCTTCCTGGTTCCTCCCAGAGGAGGGACCTAGTAGGTGATCCACCCCCTAGATTGGAATAAGAGGGGGAGCAGTGCCATTGCACAGCAGATCATCCCGAAATCAACTTAAAACTAAGAAGAAGACTGGACTTCGACATTCTGCTGCACAGAAGACTGAAGAAGAATCTCCCTTGTGGCCAAGGAGTGACCACCCTGTGAACACAGGCACCAACCAGCAACTCGACGTCTGCTTTGCCGCCGCCTCCCGCCGGAGCCCGAGCCCAGAGCCCGACAAGAACCAGATTCCCAGACCTCTCAGAGCCCGATCCACAGTCCCTGCAAAGAAGGGACCCGTGGAGGCACCGAGTGACGTGGGACCGGACCTCTTGGAAGACACTCGTAAAGCTGACTGCGCAGCTTCTGAGGCATCCTCGACGTTGTGCTTTGGGGACTGAGAACCCCCACCACCGAGCAGCCCTTGCACCGAAGATCAGCCCCCCAGCATCTCCACGATCTGCGTGGGGCCCTTTTGCACTGTGCCACTCGACGCGCCATCCCGGCCACTAGCCACGCGGCCAGCGGCCATCTTGGCGACGAACCCGAAGATTTAAACAGCAGGTCTGGTTGCTCCAGACCTACCCAAGCTCCTGTGAAAAGGAGCACCCGCTCTGACCTTGCTGGTCCGAGTGAACAGCATCTTTCGACTTCTGCGTGGCTTGCATTTGCCAAGGCCTGTTTGCTCCGATCAGGTCGCCGACATCGCCAACAGCGAGAAGCCTACGTGGGACAGCTCGTGACCGACTCCTGGACGTCCTCGACCCCGGGTATCCACGTGGCTGCAGAAAGAAGCTACCCAACAACGCCTGTTTGCACCCGACATCACCTGGTTCCACTCTGGTTCCACGGCAGTCACTGGTTAGTGACTTTGAACACTGTCCCCTCTGCTTTCAGGTCTTCAACTCTTCAGATCCACCCTTGGATCCACCGGAACTCTTCTCATCGAGACGCCTGCAGCATCTTCAGCTCCAAGCACCATCGACCAGCGTGACGAAACCCGACACATCTTCGACCCTGTGCACCCGCTTCCTGTGGGTGAGGTAACTCAGCTCCGCCGGTGCTCCTGCACTGGTACACATCCCAAGGGCCTGTGTTTTAAGTTTCAGCTCCGTAGGTCACTCGGAAGGTTCCTAACTTTCTAACTTTGTGCTTTTTACGCACCATAGACTTTGTATTGTAAAGTGCGTGCACTTTGAACACTGCATCCGAGTCCCGTGGGCCTTTCCCGACTTAGTTATTTCCAGTCTCGAATAGCCCCAGCGATTCCCAAGGCCCTAGGCCTCTTCACTTTCCTCCTGGTATCTCTTATACCACTTATTTAGTATATGGTTTAGGTGGCCCCTAGGGCTCATCCATATTGTGCAACTTTTGTGTATTTTAAACTGTCTTGTGATTTAACGCTTGTGCTTCTGTGCTCATAAAGAGTCCAGGGGATTTTATAGTTAATAAATCAATATATATTTTCAATATATATCTGTGTGGTGTCCCTTTCATTTGGTATTCAAGGGGGTTGTGTATGGTATAACAGCTGGCTTCACATGCCTTTCAGAGTTTAGCCTAAGACTGCTTTGTCCACGTTACCACTAGGATAACTGGTCTACAAGGTTGAATTACAACCATCATCATAAGGGTTGCTTGGCATGGTACAAAGTGATCACTAGAATTAGTGAGCATTATATACCAGGCCAACTTCTCACATTGGTGAGCAGCGGATTGGGATCTGAGCTTGCTGTTGTTTTACCATTACAATCTTTGAGATTATCATTTGAAAGATCATACAGGTACCTGCTAGGTACATATAAAACAAGACTAGTATACTTAAGTTCTACTGAACTTAGTTGTTGTAGAGCAAAGGGAGTAGCACACCCTAGCTACAACTACTAGATAGGTTTAGTAGGTAAACACCAGTGTAGGTAGATTGCAACACATCCACCCACACTAGAGCAATGTCTGGAACAGAGGGGTCCAGTGGACTTACTCCTGTTGAGAGTGACCCTCCAAGGGCACCATCCCAGTTTGCTATTTTTCCTTTTAAGGAACTAAGACAGCTTTGTGTCTTAAGGGGTCTGAAGACAGGGCCTTCCCCTACTGCAGACCACCTAAGAGAGCTTTTGGATCAGTCTGAAGCTCTAAAGACCTCTAAAGCAAACCCCACAGGGAATGCTGAAGGAGGCCATCCTTCAGAGGATGACACTGTAGACACCCCTGCCCCTATCATCCTAGAAGATGAGGAAGCCTCCACCACTGGAGCTCCTCAAGTAGATGTAGAGGAAGAAGAAGAAGAGGGGGAGGAGGTGGAGAGCAGTGAGTCAGATGATGACAGAGATAGTCAGGTGCTGGTCAGTAGACTGAACCAGGCTAACTTAAGTCAACTTGGGAATGAATCAGGTAACAACCCATTCAGACCCTCAGGTGGACTTAACCAGAGCCATAGGAGGAGGAGGCATCACTCAGGTGAATCCAATACCTCCCATGTCTCTAGAGGCTCTCATGGTCACTCCAGAAAGGAGATGACTAGCCCTCAGAGAAGGGAACATGAGGCCAAGATGAGAGAGGCTGAGCTTAGGATCCAGAGGCAAGAATTAGAGGTTGCCCTGGCTAAGGAGAAACTTGCTAGAGCAAGACAGCCTAGAGAGAGTGGGGTAATAGAACCCACTGGTGGCAGCAATATCCACAAGGATAAAGACAGGTCTTTTGATAATAGAAACCTGAGTAAGATTGTGCCCCCCTACAAAGCTGGGGATGACATCCATAAATGGATTACTGCAATGGAGAGAGCCTGCAGAGTACAGCAGATCCCTCAGGAGCAGTGGGCAGCAATCTTGTGGCTCTCCTTTGAAGGTAGAGGCCGAGACAGACTCCTCACAGTTAGTGATGGGGATTCTAGAAACTACCTGGTCCTGAAGAGTGCTCTGATTGATGGGTTAGGCTTAACCACTGAACAGTACAGGTTAATGTTCAGAGATACCCAGAAGACACAGACTCAGGACTGGTCTGAATTTGTTGAGTGTGCCACTAAGGCTCTGGAGGGATGGTTGCTGGGAAGCAAGGTTACAGACTATGAAGGATTGTATAATTTGCTGATGAGAGAACAAATTTTAAATAATTGTCAGAACCAGCAGTTGCATCAACATTTGGTTGACTCAGATTTGACCTCTCCCCAAGAATTGGGAAAGAGGGCAGATAAATGGGTAAGAACCAGAGTTAAGCAAAAGAACCAGAACCAGAACCAGGGTGGTGACCAGAAGAAAACAGACCAGAAGGGTGGGGAGCAGAAAGCTAAAGACCAGAAGTCTTCAACAGGGCCCCAAACTGAGACAGAGGGTGGGTCCCAAACTTCCAAGAAGAAGAAGAAAGAAGGTCAGAAGAAACCCTGGTGTAAAACTTGTAAGAACACCTCTCACTGGACAAGTGAGTGTAAAAAGGGTGGAGCCCCCAGCACTGCAGCCCCTAAGGCACCTGCACCCACTAGTACAGTTAGCAGTGCTGGTCCTCAAGCCAAGGGTTTAGTGGGAATCACTTTGGGAACTGAAGGAGATTCTGACCTAGTCAGAACTCTTACACAGGCTGTTCTGGTTTGTGAAGGGGACATAGATTTGACCCCTGACATAAGTCCCAGTAACCTGGGCAAATACAGACAGACACCTTTGATTAACAACAAAGTGGCTCAAGCTTACAGGGACACATGTGCCAGTGTCACTATGGTGACACCTAACTTTGTGGACCCTGGACAATACATGCCAGGCGATGATTACCTGGTGACCAATGCCAGCAATGTCACTACTACACATAGTGTGGCACTTGTTAACTTTTCCTGGGGAGGGGTAACTGGCCTAAAGAAAGTTGTGGTTAGTGCTGATCTCCCAGTAGAATGTTTGTTGGGCAATGACCTGGAGAACTCTCTATGGTCAGAAGTTGAGTACAGGACTCATGCAGAGATGTTAGGGATATCATCACATGTCCTTGCTGTGACCAGGTCACAGGCCAAAAAGTGCCTCTCTGAACCTCAGGTCTTGGATCCTGGAACAATGGACCAAGTACCTCCCAAGAAGAAGAACAGGAGGGTTAAGGCTGCGCCTTCCCAACTGCCTACAAGTGAGGATCAGGCTTCACAGGAAACTGATCTTGAGACCCCTGAAGGAACTGTCCCTGAAGAACTTGAACCTGATCAGGTTGAGTTTCTGGGGACAGGGGGACCTTCTAGGGCAGACTTGGGGCAGGCTCAGTTAACCTGTCCTTCTCTTGAACCCCTCAGACAGCAGGCTGCTGCTGAGGCTGCTGGGAATGCTCAAGGTGCCCATAAAGTATATTGGGACGATGGACTCCTTTATTCAGAGGCTAGAGACCCCAAGCCTGGTGCTACCAGGAGGTTGGTTATACCTCTGCAATTTAGGGGCTTCCTACTCACCTTGGCCCATGATATTCCTTTAGCAGGACACCTAGGCCAGAACAAGACTTGGGACAGGCTTGTCCCTCACTTTCACTGGCCTCACATGTCTGAAGACACCAAGGAGTTTTGTCGCTCCTGTGAAACCTGCCAAGCCAGTGGTAAAGCAGGTGGAACAACAAAGGCCCCCCTGATACCACTACCTGTGGTGGGGGTTCCCTTTGAGAGAGTGGGGATTGATATTGTTGGTCCAATGGATCCCCCTACAGCATCTGGGCACAGATTCATACTGGTGGTAGTGGATCATGCCACCAGGTACCCAGAGGCAATTCCCCTTAGGACCACAACAGCTCCTGTTGTGGCCAGGGCCTTACTTGGAGTTTTCTCCAGAGTGGGGTTTCCTAAGGAGGTAATATCAGATAGAGGTACCAACTTCATGTCTGGATATTTGACAGCTATGTGGAAGGAATGTGGTGTAAACTACAAGTTCACCACTCCTTATCACCCACAATGCAATGGGCTTGTTGAGAGATTTAACAAGACCCTAAAGGGCATGATTAAAGGATTACCTGAAAAGCTCAGGCGAAGATGGGACATCCTTCTGCCCTGCCTTTTGTTCGCTTACAGAGAGGTCCCTCAAAAGGGGGTTGGCTTCAGCCCCTTTGAATTGTTGTTTGGGCACCCTGTAAGAGGACCCCTGTGTCTTGTGAAGGAAGGATGGGAGTTACCTCTCAAAAAGCCTAAACAGGACATAGTGGACTATGTACTTGGTCTCCGCTCCAGGATGGCAGAGTACATGGAAAAGGCATCCAAAAACCTTGAGGCTAGCCAAGAATTACAAAAAGCTTGGCATGACCAAAAGGCTGTCCTTGTTGAATTTCAGCCTGGACAGAAGGTATGGGTGTTGGAGCCAGTGGCCCCAGCAGCACTCCAAGACAAATGGTCTGGACCCCATACAATTCTGGAAAAGAAGGGAGAGGTTACCTACTTGGTGGACCTAGGAACTCCCAGGAGCCCCCACAGGGTGCTCCATGTGAACAGATTGAAGGCATATGTCAGCAGGGCAGACATGGGCTTGCTCATGGCTACAGATGAGGGACAGGAGGAAGAGAGTGACCCTCTCCCAGACCTGCTCACTCAGAACCCTGAGGATGGCTCAGTTGATGGTGTGGCCTTAGGTGGCAGCCTCACTGAACATCAGCAACATGACTGCAGACAAGTTCTACAGGCATACAGGCATATGTTCTCCTTGACCCCCAGTCAGACTAACTGGTGTACCCATGTGGTGGACACTGGTGACAGTCTTCCTGTAAAGAGCAAGATTTACAGGCAACCTGACCACGTCAGGGACTGTATAAAGACTGAGGTGCAAAAGATGCTGGAATTAGGTGTCATTGAGCCTTCAGAGAGCCCCTGGGCTAGCCCAGTGGTTCTGGTCCCCAAACCTCACACCAAAGATGGCAAGAGAGAGATGAGGTTCTGTGTGGATTACAGAGGACTCAATGCTGTCACCAGGACAGATGCACACCCTATTCCAAGGGCAGATGAGCTCATTGACAAGTTGGCTTCTGCCAAATATTTGAGCACATTTGACTTAACAGCTGGCTACTGGCAAATCAGGTTAGCTGAGGAGTCTAAAGCCAAGACAGCATTTTCTACCCCTAGTGGGCATTATCAGTTTGTGGTGATGCCCTTTGGTTTGAAAAATGCACCTGCCACCTTCCAAAGGTTGGTGAACCAAGTCCTCACTGGGTTGGATGACTTTTGTGCAGCTTATCTGGACGATATTGCTGTCTTTAGCTCCACCTGGGAGGATCACCTGATCCACCTGAAGGAAGTGCTTGAGGCTCTGCAGAAGGCAGGCCTCACTATCAAGGCAACAAAGTGCCAGATAGGGCAGAGCAAGGTTGTATACCTGGGCCACCTTGTAGGTGGAGGCCAAGTTCAACCACTGGAGAGTAAGATCCAGACCATCAAGGACTGGTCCCCTCCAACTACCCAGACTCAGGTCAGAGCTTTCTTGGGCCTGACTGGGTACTACAGGAAGTTTGTTAAGAACTATGGGTCCATTGTGACTCCTCTTAATGATCTGACATCCAAGAAGATGCCCAAAAAGGTTCAGTGGACAGAAATCTGTCAAAAGGCATTTGATGACCTGAAGAAGGCCATGTGCTCTGCACCTATCCTGAAGAGTCCTGACTACTCAAGAGAGTTCATTGTCCAAACAGATGCTTCTGAGTTGGGAGTGGGAGCAGTGCTTTCACAGCTTAATGTAGATGGCCAGGACCAGCCCATTGCTTTCATTAGCAGAAGGCTGACCCCCAGAGAGAAACGTTGGTCAGCTATAGAGAGGGAGGCCTTTGCTGTGGTGTGGGCCCTGAAGAAGTTGAGACCATACTTATTTGGCACTCACTTCAAGATTCAGACCGACCATAAGCCCCTCCTATGGCTTAATCAGATGAAGGGTGAAAACCCCAAACTACTCAGGTGGTCCATTTCCCTACAGGGGATGGACTTTACAGTGGAGCACCGCCCAGGGACTGACCATGGCAACGCAGATGGTCTCTCCAGGTACTTCCACTTAGAACATGAAGACACAACTGGTCAAGGTTAGTCTAATGTCCCTGCGTTTGGGGGGGGGTTATGTAGGAGAGTAGGGTCTGCTATCCTATGGTCACCCCAAATTTTTGCTTTTTGCTTCACTGGTTTCTGACTTAATGTGGCTGTGGGCCTGCTAATCAGACCCACAGCCTGCTGTTCTCTCTCTAAATTACTGCCAATGCACTCTAGGTGCATTACGAATTGGAACTGGTTCACCTTATGAGCCCCTGTAATAGTGCACCCTAGGTGCCCAGGGCATAGGTGTATCCAAGGCCTACCAGGGGCTGCAGCACGTATTGTGCCACCCCTGGCCTGGCCTCCATAATTGACACAACTGGCTGATCACTCAGCTGGGGTAAGTCGGTGTAACCACCTCTTACTTAGGTACAGTATGTCTGTGCCTAACCCTAAACTGGGCACATATGTTCCTATCAGCCACTCCTATGGAAGGCCTCATCAATCCTGGAGGCAGAGTGCTTGGAAATATGTGAGATGGTGCTCTAGCATGAGCTGAGCCTGTCTGCAGCGGTCGGGAACAACTCCCTAAGCTGTTCCGGGATATTGCCATACCATATACTCTTAAGTGCATTATAATCCTCGCGGTTAAATGCTATCTTTGGTTTGGCTTTATCAAAACATGTCGAGTAAGGTGTCATACGAATTGGAATACTATCCCCTCGCCAATTCTGGCGACGGGGATAGCATTCCACCCTTCTAGAGGGACACGACATGTGTGTAGCCTTAACCCCGGTTAAAGTTAAACAGAGCCTCAGCTTCACAAAATGGACGCTGCCACCACAGACACAAGTCTGGCCTCCTGCTGCTGACCGAAACTCGGCAGATGGTGGCCTGGACAAAGGGTTTCCTGCCTTGGGAGGTGCGAGCACCACCCCAGACAGGATTTTGTGTATTGGGTAGGACAGGGCTGAATAGAATCAGACATGCCCGGGGCACACAAGGTGTCCCCGTGCATAGGCCAGCCCAAACCGGTTCTGGGGCCTTCCAGCCCCAGTCCTGGCGCGGAGCTGGACAAAGGAAAGGGGGTGTAACCGCCCCCCTTCCTGGTTCCTCCCAGAGGAGGGACCTAGTAGGTGATCCACCCCCTAGATTGGAATAAGAGGGGGAGCAGTGCCATTGCACAGCAGATCATCCCGAAATCAACTTAAAACTAAGAAGAAGACTGGACTTCGACATTCTGCTGCACAGAAGACTGAAGAAGAATCTCCCTTGTGGCCAAGGAGTGACCACCCTGTGAACACAGGCACCAACCAGCAACTCGACGTCTGCTTTGCCGCCGCCTCCCGCCGGAGCCCGAGCCCAGAGCCCGACAAGAACCAGATTCCCAGACCTCTCAGAGCCCGATCCACAGTCCCTGCAAAGAAGGGACCCGTGGAGGCACCGAGTGACGTGGGACCGGACCTCTTGGAAGACACTCGTAAAGCTGACTGCGCAGCTTCTGAGGCATCCTCGACGTTGTGCTTTGGGGACTGAGAACCCCCACCACCGAGCAGCCCTTGCACCGAAGATCAGCCCCCCAGCATCTCCACGATCTGCGTGGGGCCCTTTTGCACTGTGCCACTCGACGCGCCATCCCGGCCACTAGCCACGCGGCCAGCGGCCATCTTGGCGACGAACCCGAAGATTTAAACAGCAGGTCTGGTTGCTCCAGACCTACCCAAGCTCCTGTGAAAAGGAGCACCCGCTCTGACCTTGCTGGTCCGAGTGAACAGCATCTTTCGACTTCTGCGTGGCTTGCATTTGCCAAGGCCTGTTTGCTCCGATCAGGTCGCCGACATCGCCAACAGCGAGAAGCCTACGTGGGACAGCTCGTGACCGACTCCTGGACGTCCTCGACCCCGGGTATCCACGTGGCTGCAGAAAGAAGCTACCCGACAACGCCTGTTTGCACCCGACATCACCTGGTTCCACTCTGGTTCCACGGCAGTCACTGGTTAGTGACTTTGAACACTGTCCCCTCTGCTTTCAGGTCTTCAACTCTTCAGATCCACCCTTGGATCCACCGGAACTCTTCTCATCGAGACGCCTGCAGCATCTTCAGCTCCAAGCACCATCGACCAGCGTGACGAAACCCGACACATCTTCGACCCTGTGCACCCGCTTCCTGTGGGTGAGGTAACTCAGCTCCGCCGGTGCTCCTGCACTGGTACACATCCCAAGGGCCTGTGTTTTAAGTTTCAGCTCCGTAGGTCACTCGGAAGGTTCCTAACTTTCTAACTTTGTGCTTTTTACGCACCATAGACTTTGTATTGTAAAGTGCGTGCACTTTGAACACTGCATCCGAGTCCCGTGGGCCTTTCCCGACTTAGTTATTTCCAGTCTCGAATAGCCCCAGCGATTCCCAAGGCCCTAGGCCTCTTCACTTTCCTCCTGGTATCTCTTATACCACTTATTTAGTATATGGTTTAGGTGGCCCCTAGGGCTCATCCATATTGTGCAACTTTTGTGTATTTTAAACTGTCTTGTGATTTAACGCTTGTGCTTCTGTGCTCATAAAGAGTCCAGGGGATTTTATAGTTAATAAATCAATATATATTTTCAATATATATCTGTGTGGTGTCCCTTTCATTTGGTATTCAAGGGGGTTGTGTATGGTATAACAGCTGGCTTCACATGCCTTTCAGAGTTTAGCCTAAGACTGCTTTGTCCACGTTACCACTAGGATAACTGGTCTACAAGGTTGAATTACAACCATCATCATAAGGGTTGCTTGGCATGGTACAAAGTGATCACTAGAATTAGTGAGCATTATATACCAGGCCAACTTCTCACACGGACTCTCAGGGTTCTTCCGGGTAGGAACGAGATGATCCAATCCAATGCCTTATCTTGTATCCCGACGTTCCTGAGGCGTTGTACAAGTATGCGGTGGCAGACCGTGTCGAACGCTGCGGAGAGGTCCAGGAGGATGAGGGCCGCAGTTTCCCCGTTGTCGAGCAGTTTCCGGATGTCGTCTGTGGCTGCGATGAGGGCGGTCTCAGTGCTGTGGTTGGCTCCGAAGCCGGACTGTGAGGGGTCGAGGGAACTGTTAGACTCAAGGAAGGCGGCGAGCTGACTGTTGAAGGTCTTCTCTATGACTTTGGCGGGGAACGGGAGGAGCGAGATGGGGTGGTAGTTCTTAAGTTCGGTGGGGTCTGCTGTAGGTTTCTTCAGGAGGGCGCTGAGCTCGGCATGTTTCCAGCTTTCTGGGAAGATAGCAGTGTTGAAGGAGCAGTTGATGATGTCCCGGAGTTGGGGTGCGATGACAGAGTCGGCCTTGTTGAAGATGTAATGGGGGCATGGGTCGGTTGGCGATCCGGAGTGGATGGAGTTCATCAAGCAAATGGTGTCATTGGTGCTGATTGGGGTCCAGGCGCGGAGGGTGGTGGTGGGAGGCTTCCGTTCAGTGGTGAGGGGAGTGGGCTGGTCGCCGAAGCTGTTATGTATGTCTGCGATCTTGCTGTGGAAGAACGAGGCTAGAGAGTCGCAGAGGTCGTGAGAGGGAGTGATGTCGTTGTTGCCGGTGCTGGGATTGGTGAGCTCCTTCACAATGCTGAAGAGTTCCTTGCTGTTGTGGGCGCTGCTGTCCAGTGTATCCTTGAATGCTGATTTCTTGGTGGTGCGGATCAGCTGGTGGTGTTTGCGGGTGGCATTCTTGAGGACGGTCATGTTGTCTGTGGTTGGGTTTCTTCGCCAGGCTTTCTCGAGGGTGCGACAGTTCTTTTTGGAGTTCTTGAGGTCATCGTTGAACCAGGAGGCTTTTTTGCTTCCTGGCTTGTTGGGATGGTTTTTCAAAGGTGCTAGTTCGTTAGCGCAGTGGGTGATCCACTGTGCGAGATTGATGGCTGCTTGATTTGGGTCCGTTGCTGTGGCGGGAGGGTTTTGGTTCAGAGATGTGGTGAGCTGGTCGGTGGTAATTTTGTTCCAGCTTCTGCGGGGAACTTGTTGCGGGTGGTGGTGGGTCGTGGTCTTTCTGAAGCTGAAGAGGACGCAGCTGTGATCTGTCCAATGCAGTTCTGTGACGTGATTGAAGGAGATGTGCTTGCTGGATGAGAAGATTGAGTCGAGCGTGTGTCCGGCGTAGTAGGTAGGGGTGTTCACCAGTTGTTTGAGTCCGAGATTGGCGAGGTTATCCAGCAGGGTGGTGGTGTTGTTGTCGTTGTTATTCTCCAGGTGGAAGTTGAGGTTCCCTAGGAGGATGTAGTCATTGGAGGGGAGGGCGTGTGGGCTGACAAAGTCAGCAATGTCTTCGCTGAATTGTGTGCGGGTCCTGGGGGTCTGTAAATGAGGGTGCCTCTGAGTGTGGTCTTGAGGTCGGTGTCTATCTGGAAGTGGAGGTGTTCGGTGGCTAAGAGGATGTCGTCAGAGTTGGTAGAGATGCGGATGGTGTTCTTGTGGACGATGGTGATGCCTCCTCCTGTTTGGTTGATGCGGTCTCTTCGGATGATCTTGTATCCGTCCGGGATGGCTATGGCGATGTTGGGTGCTGATGAGGCGTTCATCCAGGTTTCCGTGAGAAATGTGACGTTCGGGGAAGGGGTGTCGAGTAGGTTCCATAGTTCAATGGCGTGTCTGTGGACCGAGCGGGTGTTGAGCAGGATGCACTTCAGGTAGTTGTTATTGGAGCTCTGTTTGGCGTTTGTGGTTGTAGTGTGGGTCCTGATGCAGCAGAACTTGCAAGATTGGCAGGGGAAGGGTCCATGGGTACGTCCTGGGGCGGCCTGCAGGCAGTCGTGGAGGCGGCCGGTGTTGAGTGCAGTGAGGGTTGTGGTGTCGTAAGGTCGGCGGGAGGGATGGCCTTTGCGGGATTCAGGGGTTCTGGGGCTGGGCATGGTACAGGCGCGGACGGGCGTAGACGGGCTTACCTTTGGCACACCTTCGGCGCGCATAGGGCGTGCCTGCTGCGCGTGAACGCTGCGCGTTTGCCACTCTGCCATAAGTGGAGGGGGGCGGAGCGAGGGAGGAGCAGCTGGGAGGCGGGAGCAGGGTGGCGAGTGGGGAGGGGAGGAGTGGTGATGCAGGAGGGAATGGGGGTTGGGCTGAGAAGCGGCAGGGAGCGATGTGGAGGGGCACAGGGCACAACAAATGGAATCCAGAAACAAAACCGAAACCAGAGAGGCACAGCGGGCTGCGGTGGCGGCAGCAATCAGGGGGCACAACAATTTGAATGCAGAGCAAACACGAAACAGGCACAACAATTTAAATACAGGGCAAAAATGAAAATAAAATACTGCACAAGACCAGATCCTTGGCGAGCTCAGGGGCACAGCAGCTCAGGGGCACACCAGAGGCACAGCGGGCAGCGGTGGTGGCAGCAATCGGGGGTTGGGCACGAGGCGGGTGGAGCGACCGGCTCTGACCAGGTCAGGTCCCTTCTTGTGTAATCAAGAAAGTTTCTAGTGACCTCTGAGCTAGCTGGCACTCACAATTAAGTTTAGTATATTCAATAGAGACCTACTGACCTAAGTCCTACATCACATCTATAGGATATATTATTCCAATGTGCAAAGCCTATTGGGAATATAGGAACAACACTACAAAAGTGGCCCTAAAGGACCCCATTTAGCCTCTTGCCCTATCTGGGCCTGTCTGTATGCACCACCCCCCTTACAGCACGGCATGGACTGTACAGTCCATGCTGTGCTGAAACATGCTTTGGTGCTCCTATTGCAGTGCCTTTCTAAGGCTCAGATAAGAGCCTTTGCAAGGGACCGCCATGGGACCACCAAAGCACCATCCGCCAGACCACTAATACATTTGTAATCTGGCAGGCAGTGTGCGGACGAGTTTAGCGGTGTGGCAGTGGGGCGCTGGCGTTGTGACCTGCTGCCACACTGCCGCACTCGCAATAAGGCCCTTAGGCATAGATGCATCAAGCCAAAAACCGCTCGCAAAGGGGCAGATTCTCAGAATCTGCCCCTTTGCGACCGGTATTTTTGCATTTTGGATGCATCATCCCAAATGCAAAAATCACAATTAAAGAAATTGCAAAATTGCGATTACTTGCAATTAAGGAATCTCAAATTGAGATTCCTTAAATGCAATGCATTAAAGTTAATAAATTAGGAATTTCACTAATAGGGGTCGAAATTACCATGAAGTTGAACTTCATGGTAATTTGCAAAAACTTTGAAAAATGCACTAAAGTGCATTTTTCAAAGTTCCATTTACACACAAACATGCCCTTAGGGCATGTGTGTGTGCAAGATGTACCCATATGCTGATTTCAGGGGTGCAACAGGGTGTCCTTTTGACACCCTGGCACCCTTGAAATTGCAATCTCAATTTGCGATTCTCTAATTGAGAATCGCAAATTGAGATTGTCTTTCCATTCATTCCTATGGGCAGGCCCATAGGAATGAATGGAGAGGTATTCTTTAATTGCGACTCACAATTTGCGAGCCGCACTTAAGGAATTTTAAGAAATCGCTATTTTTTAAGCGAGTTCTTCTTGCATAGCATTTTGCTATTCCTTATTAGCGAATTGTTATTTTTCGCTAATAAGGAAACGCAAAATGGATGCTTGATGCATCTGGGGGTTAGTCTTAATGTTGCTTTCCACTTTCAAATAAGCCAGTCACGTCTTAATATTTTATGGTGCATTTGTCTTCACTTTAACTACTTCCCAATTTAACAAATAGCTGTATTTGCCTGTATAAATTGGCACAGAGTCTACCGGCCACTGGGAGCAAGGTGCCTGCTGTTTGTAAATATGACACTTGGAAATGGGAGAACATTTCAATGATGAGTTTTAAGAAATCCATATAAATATAAAGTTAACGCTTCTGTTTAATTTTCTCCCAATTCAACGTGTCACCTTTGCTCACAGCAGGCATCTTGCTCACAGAGGTTGGTAGACATGGTGACATATTTATAACTGTGAAAATAGAGCCATTATTTAAGTAGGAAAAATTAAAACTGCAGAAAAATGTTACATATTATGGACATTTTTGCAGAACATTTTTTCTGCACTTTACATTTCCACCCATTTTAAGCAAGCATTGGCGTAGCCAATAGGTCTCGCCTTTGGGACCTTATAAGTGTTTAGCCATGCAACACTTGATATTGTTGAACCAAGGATATCGTGCTGCATAATTAAATACTTATAAGGTCCCAAAGACGAGACCTATTGGCTAAGCCAATGCTTGTCTTACTTTAAGCCATTGTGCACAGCAGCCAGCGCAGAAGAGCAAAATGTAAAAAAAAACAGAGTGAGGGGTTGGGACAAGAGGGAGGTGAAAAAGCACATTGGAGAGCGAGAGAGGTGGGTAGGAGAAACAGGGGAGGGGGTTAAACACAAGAGGAAAGCGGGAGTGAGAGGGAGTTTACAAACAAAGGAAAGTGGGACAGAACATTTGTCCTTATATTTTAGTAAATTTCAAACTTTTTCCAAAAGCATGTTCCCTCAAGTTGAGCCTTTCGCTTGTAGCCAACACGAAAGCAGAAATAGTAAACTGCAGCAGAATTGTACACAATGCGCTCCTAGAAACAGGAAAACCTACATTGTCCAACAATTACTCTGTGATATTCTGAGGTATTTTACAATCCAATCCGGCTTGTTTGCTGGTGATACCTTTACACTACGGCAGATCTTGGACAACGCGTGCTGAGGTTTGGTCTCCGAGAACCTTGAAAGAGGGAAGAGTCTGAATAAGGAGGAGCAGGAGGAGGGTGGGGCGATTCAAAATAAGGGCGAGCGGGAGGGGGGGTGAATGAAAACAACAGCAAGCAGGAAAAGGGAGGGATGCGTTGGTAGGTCAGAAGAACAGAGAGCTGGGTGGTCAAAAGAACGACGAGCAGAGTGGTCAAAACAACGACGAGCACAAAGGGAGAGCGTTAAAGCAATGATGAGCGGGGAGTGAGGGAGGATCAAAGCAACATTAAGAAGCGCACGCCTTGTGCTGAAGGTTTAAAAAGTACGTGCATATGATCTAAGTGCTGTCGTATCTATGGTGCCCAGGATCACACATGGCTAACTCAGTGGTGTGTAGACAAGAAGGAGCGAAGCAAATAATGGAGTTATCTGAAGTGAGCGCTGTGTATATGTTGCCTGAAATAACAAGCACGTGCCTCAATAGAGTTGTCTGAAGTGAGCGCTGTGTATATGTTGCCTGAAATAACAAGCGCACACCTAGCCCTGAAGGTTTTTTTTTATAAAAGGCGTGCAGGCTCAGGCTGCAGCTGGAGAGAGAGCCGGAGGGGTGCACCCGCAAGTGATGTGCGCACGCGGGGAGAGCAGTCTGCTCTTTTTCAAAGCACACACTTGTGTGGCTTGTGCTTGTGGCGCGCCGCTGCACACGCCACAAGCACGAGTATGTGCTTGGAAAAAGAGCTGCACGATGGCTAAAGGTCTCCTAATCAGCGCATGAGCGCTGCGTAGGCGAGACCTACAAATGGTTGTATGTTTGTGTTATACAAGTAACAGAGCTACATATGGCAAAACGTATATCTCCTGTGTCACAAGTACATACAACACAGGGTCTCAGTCACCCATACACATAGATCCCATTCACACACACACATGTTCAAACATCCCCACACACCACAATCTGACTGACACACAGGGCAGCCTTGTCTTAGTGCTCTTAGCCAAAGCATTTTGGTCCAGCCAAAGTATCTGGCTCTATAAACATTAGGCTCAAAGCCAATGAAGCTGGGATTGGGGGTGTCTGGTAACAACGCTCGAGCGTTTAGCCTTCAGTAGCTCACTGCGATTGTCACTGATCAGAAGTAACTCTCACTTTAGAAAAGGTTGGAGACCTCTGTTCTACGTAATTACCATCAGGAGATGCTGAGCGTGTAATGCCACGTCAGTACAATTGATGATGCAAAATGTTTGTAGCAAGCTCGCAGGCAAGCGTCTGCGAACAGAACCTTCACAGCTTGAAGCTGCTGCTCCTGTGAGCACACCCAAGAACAGGCTTCATTCGTAATACATGTACACCAGCCGCGTCACAGTACCCTGTGCTCTGCAGCGTCTGCAAAACACGGTGAAAAGACTCACGTAGGGAGCATTGACTAAGGGCGGATGAGTAAGAGCAGGGGGTGTACTTCAAGAAATAACCCCCATGTGAGCTGAAATGCAAAATATAGCACAACTCAACATATATTTAAACACACTTTTGAACCTGTCAGAAAACTCATGTTAAGTGCACATCTACCAATTCATCGGTTATGGTTATGAGCTAACATACAACCATGGTATTTAAAAATATTCTGTTATTTGAAATCACCCGATAAAAAAGAAAATGCAACTTTTACCTGCTGTCATTGTTTGCTTACAATCTTCAACATTCATTATTATTATTATTATTATTATAATTGCATTTATTGAGCGCGCAGCTACCCGGAGGTTTCCCGGCGCTAGTGAGCAAACAAAAGGTAAGGTAAGCTGAGACGGATTGGGCACACATTTTAAGAATTAAAAAGCCAGGTCTTAATTCCCCTGCGGAATTTAAGATAGCAGATTTCGGATCGCAGGGGTTGAGGCATGGAGTTCCATAGGGAAGGTGCTAGCAGCGCAAATGAGCGACCACCCATTTTGGCTCTGTTAAAGCACGGGATTTGAAACTTATTTTGCGTAGAGGATCTCAGAGTGCGGGTAGGGACATAATCCTGTACCAAGGAGGACAAGTATTTCGGGGCTTTGCCAGATTTGATATGATGCATTATGCAGAGAGCTTTAAATTTCACTCGGCTCTCAATGCGCAGCCAGTGCAGCTTGCGCAGATGGACGGCGACCGAGGACCTGGCAGGCAGATTACAGATGAGGTGAGCTGCCATGTTCTAAACCAACTGTAATTTCTTGGTGACCTCCTTGCAGGCACCCAGAAGAAGAATGTTCCCGTAGTCCATCCGTGAAGTGACAAGGGCCTGGACTGCGGTCCTCAGGGTGTCAGCTGGAAGCATCCACGTGATCTTTCTCAGCCACCTTTCGATGGTAGTGCAGGTGGCTGAGACTTTTACCACATGTTGCTTCATTGACAACTGGTTGTCAAGGAGGATCCCAAGGTTACGAGCTGTAGCTGAAGGGGTAGGAATAGGGCCCATCTGCTGAGGCCAGTGTTGCGGGCCCCAGAGCGATGGATTTGGACCAAATAGAAGCAACTCCGTTTTGTCACCGTTTAGTTTTAATTTATGTCTATGCATCCAGTTGGAGATTTGTTCCAGACCAGACTGCAGGGAAGACGTGGGCAAATGTTTATTTGTTGATAGAGAGAAGACGATTTGAGTATCGTCTGCATAAGATTAAAGCGTGAGACCTGCTTGCTCAGCCAGGAAAGCTAGAGGTCTCACATAAAGATTAAAGAAAAGGGGGCTGAGGATAGAACCCTGGGGAACACCGTGAGAGGAAGCATAGATGGAAGAGACAGAAGTTGAGGAGAAAACTTGAAAAGTGCGGTCAGAAAGAAAACTGGCAATCCAGGCCAGGGCAGAGCCGTCAATGCCCACAGATTTCAAGGTGGACAAAAGGATGGAATGGGAGACAGTGTCAAATGCGGCACTCAAATCTAACAGAATGAGTGCCACTGTCTCCCCATTGTCCACCTGTCTTCTGATGGTCTCTGACACTCCAAGAAGAGTGGTCTCAGTGGAGAAGCCGGCCCTGAACCCGGATTGAGAGCAGTGAAGGAAATTAGAGGATTCAACATAAGAAGTAAGAAGAGAATTGACGTGCTTTTCAAGAAGTTTGGAGTAGCATGAGAGCAGAGAGATAGGCCGGAAGTTAGGGGGATTATTTGGGTCCGCATTGGCCTTTTTTTATCAATGGAACCACCATCGCGTGCTTCCATTCTTTAGGAACCGTGGCTTCAATCAGTGAAGCACTCAGAAGATCTAAGATGATCTGAAGTGCAGATGAATCCAGGGTGCCAAGTATTTGCGGAGGCATGAGGTCAAGAGGAGAGCCAGTTTTTATTTCATTTAGATATTTTTGAAAAAGAGAGAACGAGATCAGATTCCAGGAGTGGAGTTGGGGGGCAGAGGGAGTTAGACTAGATGCCTCAATAGAGCAGAAGTTGGATGTTGGTGGATCAGAGATGAAAAAATCAGAAGAAGGGACGCTAAAGTTAGCGTAGATTTTATCTATTTTCTCAAGAAAAAAATTGGCGAGGGAGTTACATTGTTCTGTGTCAAGACAGGGGTCTTTGGGTACAGAGGACATGCCTGAAAGATCTTTTACAACTTTGAACAGAGCCTTAGGTCGATTTTGGGCATTAAGTATAGTAATATTGGCATGATTAGCTCTGGCGGTGTCGCAGGCAGAATGGTATGCATGAAGGGCAGCCTTATATCTTTTTTTATTATCCATGCAATAGTTGGAGCGCCAAATGCGTTCCAGTTTCTTGCAGCGAGATTTTTCCTGGCGAAGTGTATCATTAACCAGGGTGCCGGTGGATGGTGGATATCAGGCTTATTCCTCTGGGCTGGAAGGCAAGAATCTAAGGCTGATATCAGGCAAGAGTTGATAGCAGACACATCCTTAGTAGTGATGGTGGGAGGCGTGGGTCTAGAATTCTCAAGGCAGATGTTAAGTTTGCCATTGTCTAAGCGTTTCCAGTTCCTGCTGGCTTTATGTGGATGTAAACTAGTAGAGGATTTGTGATAATCAGATATATTGATTGAAAAGTTTATGATAAAATGATCGGACCAAATAACAGGTAGAGGGGGAAGGCAGGTAATGCTATTGAGATTGGAAATAATGGGATCTAGTAAATTTCCAGCTTTGTGGGTGGGGCCGGAATTATGCAGGTGAAGATCCAAGGCGGCTAAATCCTGTAGTAGGCGAGTGCTAATGAGACAGGATGCGTTGTTAAAATGAATATTTAAATCATCCACTATTAAGAAGTTGGTGGATTGTAACATCAGAGGGGCAATGAGCTCTGGGAAGGAGGATGTCCATGCACAGGCCGAGCCAGGGGGACGATAAATAAGGGTTCCAGTCAAAGTGAAATTAGGAGAAAGTAAAAGTTTAAAGAGACCAGCTTCACAATTGGGGAAATCAAGATCTTCCCATTTGCAAGAAAATTCCCTTTTAAAGATTACAGCAATACCACCGCCATCCTTGAGTACCCAGTTTCTCCCCACAAAGGTGTAGTTGTTAGGGAGAGCCATGGCGATGTCCGGGCCGGAGCTCTCATTTAGCCATGTTTCCGTCACAAACATGGCTGCCGGGCTAGATGACACAAGGAGGTCAAAAATATCTCTCTTATGTTTAGAGAGAGATCGCCAATTTATACTGATAAAGCCCAAATCAGGAAAAGCTTTGTAAGTAATAGGAGACAAATAAGTGACAGATGGAATATCCCAGAATGTAGATGATGTAGTACATACATCCGGGGTAAAAGAGTCAAGCGTGAGAGAGCAGTTCTTACACCTCAGAGGTGCATCTTGGCAACGTAGTGCAGGAGCAAAAGTACAGGGAGGCGGCTGCAGCCTCAATAAGGTAGAGCGGGAGTAAGTTATGTGACCGGGAGAAGAGAGAGTGGCCCCTGGTCCCGTCCTGTCGCGGACGGGCGCAGACGGGCTCGCCTTTGGCGAGCCTTCGGCGCGCCGCCGGCGCGCCCCCTGAGTTTGTCCGCTGCGCTTCCGATGCCAGGGGACCATTTATGCTTGTGGGGCGGGAGGGGCCGAGCACTAGACCGCTCGCCGGCTCCTCGCCTCACACAAGATGGCACCCAGAGTAGTCGATCCCTTGATGAGCTAACATACCCAACGTCCGGTAATTATTTCACCACTCTGAAGCTACTTCACATGCCATTACAATCAAAGCATAGTCACAGTGGTCTCAACATCATTGTAGTTGTTTAACAGTCAGCTGTTTAGGAGACAGTCTCTGCAAGTAGCAGAGTCTGTAAAGAGGAACACCTGGCTGGCAATACAGAGCAAAGTCAATGCCCTGGGAGTAACTAATCGCAAAATCGATGACATGAAGAAAATGTGGTATGATCTGAGGATCACCACCAAAAAGAAGCTTGCCACCCAGAGGAAGGAATCAGCAGCCACAGGTGGGGGGAAGAACCGTGCACCAAGCCTCACAGAACTAGAGCAGCTTGTGGAATCCACCATGGAGCCAGAGAGCATACACAGGATTGGGGATGCTGATAGCTCAGACAGAGCTGCAAGGAAGAAAGGTAAAATGCATGTACATGTACCCCACCCATTCCCTGGCCCCTTCCCCAATGTGGGTGACTCACTCACAATCCAGCACACATTACAGTAGTCACCAGCAATGCATCATGGTAGTTGTAGTCATAGGTACATACATCAAAGCTGCCAACACTGAACACAGCATGGCATGCCACACACCCCATACACAACCAGTTGAGGCAAAATACAATGTGTAGCAGGAATATGTGTGATGAGAACACACATCTGATCATTGTCCATGTCTCTCCACAGGAGAGTCATCGCACAGAGCAGCGCAGGGAGGAGAGTCAAGTGCACCAACAACGGCACAGAGGGAAAAACCAACAGATGCAGCAGGACCCAGCACTGTCCCAGAGGACACGGCCACTACGCACGCACCCACACCAACGGAGCAGGACACCACTGCCCAGCCACTGTCGCCCTTGCTGTTCGAGACACAGACTCCGGCACCACCTGCAGGTGCCACAACACCGAGCTCGGGGTCCCCTGTGCATGTGAGGCCAAGGAGGCAGGACGTACTTCCATTACGTATAATGGAAAGCTCTGATGAGGAAGTGGTGGAGGCACCCAGACCTAGCACACCACCACTGGCTAGCAACGCAGGCCAACAAAGGTCAATGGGAACTGGCCGTGAGCAGGATGAGGGGCAGAATGTGCAGGGTGTATTCGCTGGGCTGGAAGCCACAATGGTGAGGGTGCAGCGCATGCAGGCCAAGGGGATCCTTGCAGTGCACAGACAGGTCCGCATCCTGAACAGCAGGATGTCAGACATCGATCGGGGGATAGGTGCCATGGCGAAGGGAATGGAGGCCATGGGCAAAGGAATGGAGGCAATGGGCAAAGGAATGGAGTCCATGGCAGAGGGGGTGAGGGACATGGGTGTGCGAATGGGCTCCCTCTGTGACAGGCTAGAGAGTGACCACCAAGAAAGGCGCAGGTACAGGCGCGAGGTAAAGCAGCTGAACCAGTCTATTAACCGTCTGGCAAATTCTACCATGCTGCTATGCCGCCGGTCTGTGACCATGCAGACTGAAATTGTTCACTGCTGCAGTGACTTGCCCACGGGGATGGGGAGGGTGACCTCTGCCATAGAGGTGATGCTGACACAGCAGACAGCCACTGCTGGTGTAACGTGTGTAGTGGACACAGAGGAGTCCACAAGCAGGAGTGGAGCCAGCACGCCTGTTCCGGACATTCGTCGGAGCAGCAGACTCCATGCAGATGACACCGCTCCCACTGCGCAGGTTGACTCCCAGCCCCGTGGCTCACTCAACATCACGCGCAAGCTCAAGCATTAAGGGAACATTATGGACACAGGACAGGCATAGTGAATTTAACTTTGGCAACCCCGTGTGCATAGAGAATTTATTTTGATTTTGGTGATCTTGAATAGTGCAGTGGTGCTTATTAAGGTGAGTGTTACAAGACATGAACATGCCTGTGTGTCACTGTCATCACTATATTAAAAGTATCTGTTGGTGATTTCGGCGCGTCGCAGTCTACCATCTGTTGCAGGTGCTGCTCCTGCTGCAGTGTGATCGGCTTGTACAGTCCCATCATCTATGTCCTCATGATATGTTATTTCAATCTCTGTGCCCTCCTTGGTGGCAAGATTGTGCAGCATGGCGCAGGTAGCTATTATCTTGCAACAGATTATTGGTGTGTATTGCCGTGCACCTCCACTCTTATGGAGGCACCGAAATCTACTTTTCAGCAGTCCAAATGTGCGTTCCACCACGCAACGTGTTGTTCTGTGTGCCATGTTATAACGCCTTTTGCTCATGGTGGATGGGTTCAGGTAGGGGGTGATAACAAATGACCGCAGGGCATATGCACTGTCACCTGGGTGGAAAATTTTGATTAGTCACACACTCTCAATGTTTCCTTCAGCCTGGACTATCAGGGTCTCTTGCACATACTGGTGGAGTGGTGTGGCTCACTGGTTAGAGGCGGCGGACCCGGAAGCAGAGAACGGCCCGGGACCAGGGTTCAATTCCCGACGCGGCAGGGTTGTGGACCAGGGTCAACGGACTCGATAATTCTCACCTCAGTGCCTACTCTAACCAGGGATCACACTCGGCAACTCTGGGCATTAAGCTTGCCTCATCTCTACAACGGCCCCCCACAGACGCCGGGGATGCCTGGTTTCACCTTGGAGATACCCAGAAGGGACCATCTCACAGGGAAAGCCAGGACGGGTTCCCCAGCGGTCTTCAGCGCCAGGACACCCCGAGATGGGGTAACAGTGCGCTTTACAAGTATCATCATTACATTACATTACATTACATACTTACCCAGCAGGTATCCATCACCAAAATCACCAGCCACAAGGCGTCTGTATATCCCACTGTTGGTGAATATGTAGGAGTCGTGGGTACTCCCTGGATATTTGGCCACAATGTCCGTTATTATGTTGCCAGTGTTGCAGATCACCTGCACATTGATAGAATGTGTGGACTTTCGGTTTCTGTATATGTGTTCAGTAGCTGCAGGTGGGCATAGTGGGATGTGCGTCCCATCGATACAGCCTATGATGTGCGGAAACTGGGCGAGTTGATAGAAATCGGTTTTTGTCCTAGCAAGTTCTGCAGGTGTATCTGGGAACTCAATGTAGTGTTCCATCTTCTGCATCATGGCGTGTAGGAATTTCCTGAAAAATCGTGACAGACAGCTCTGAGACACCACACCTACTGCGGCTATCACTTGCTGTTAGCTACCAGAGGCAAGGAGGTGTAGGCAGCACAGCAGCTGCACATGGGGTGGGATGGCATGTGCTCCTGGGGTTGGGTGTTCCAGATATGGGTGGAGGTCCCCAATCAAGTCCAGGATGGTTCTGGGGGGGAGTCTGTACCTTTGCAGGATCTCAGCTTCTGTCAGTTGGAAGAGGGTGATCCTCTGCCTATACACCTGCTCCTCCCTTAGCCAGACCCTCTCTCCTGCTGCCTGTATCCGTAGCCGCCTTGCAATAATGTAAAATGCCGCCATTGTGGTTGCACTGTTGCATTTTGGGGCCTTCTTATATTTTCTGTTCCTGGTTTCCACCTGCTCCCAATCCATGGTAAATGCTGATTCTTAAATACCGATTTTCGTGAAATTCAGTATTTTTAGAATTTGCTACATCTCAACAGGCCTTTTTTACCACTTCTTATTTACCGAGTCGGTAAATATGAATTCGGTATTTTCCGATTCGGATATTTACCGATTCTTATTTTCCGAATCGGTAAACATGAATTCGGTAAAATCCGATTCGTTTAATACCGATTCGGTGTTTTACCGACAGGTATTTACCGATTCGGTACGTTTTTCGGCACTTACATCTCGATTTTCATTTACTGGTCGGTAATGGCCGGAATTACCGAATTCCGGCCGTTACCGACCGGTATTTGGCTACCTACCTCGGGCCCTTAGTCTTTTAACTGTAAAGCGCTCTAAAACCTTCGGATCATGTTCGTGCTATAGAAAAATGCAAACATAAAACTATGTATGGTTCGACAGTAACATCTGGTATCCGTGTTTGGCGTCGTATTTTTAATTAATTAAGAACGTATTAGGGAGGTGAGCAGCATACAGCACAAAGTGTGCCTTGTGTACTAAGATCGGCTGACCTGAAGGACTTGTCATCGTTCAAATGTTATCAAGGACTGTCTCTTGTGCTGTCGAGCTGTCTGAAGGCCAGCTCAGATGTGAGACTGGCAGACGGGGCCTCACAACTCGAGAGAGAGAGAGAGAGAGAGAGAGAGAGAGAGAGAGTGCTGCTTTCATCGACACAGAGACGCGCTCCTAATAATGCATTCGGAGCAGGCCTGGGGGAGCAGCCCTGCTGCTGAAGGGGAGATTGAGCGCCGGTGCTCAGGCCTCATTTCAGTAAAAGTGATTTTAAAGGGCATTATTTCCAAGCCTTTAATGCCGGGCTGAATGAAAACAAAGCTCTCCGTCAATGCCGCTAGATCTGAGAAACAGCAACACCGGGCAGAGGAATCCGAGGCTCGCTTTGAGAAACCAGAACAATATTTAATAACATGCTGAGAACTCAGCAGGAATCACAGACAAGAAGAGACGGTGCCGAGGAGGAGAGCGCAGGCTCTGTCACAGGCGAGCCTGTATAGGAGGGTAAATGATGGGCACACACAGGGGATGAGGGTGAGGGTGAGGGTGGGGACCAGCTGAGCAGGGGTCCACATACAGGAGGACACTAATGACCAGATACAGAGGGAGCTGCCATAGGCTGGAGACAGGAGCAGGCAGACACAGGCTGGCCAGGGCTACAACTACAGACCACTAATGACAATATACAGGATGAGCTACCACAGGCAGACACAGGCTGGTCAGGGATACAACTACAGACCACTAATGACAATATACAGGATGAGCTACCACAGGCAGACACAGGCTGACCAGGGATACAACTACAGACCACTAATGACAATATACTGGATGAGCTACCACAGGCAGACACAGGCTGACCAGGGCATTAAATACAGGCTGCTAATGATCACCTACATGATAAACTGCCACAGGCTGGAGACAGGAGCAGGCAGACACAGGCTGGCCAGGGCTACAACTACAGACCACAATGACCATATACAGGATGAGCTACCACAGGCAGACACAGGCTGACCAAGGCATTAATAATAATAATAATAATATTAATAAAAACATTTATTAAGCGCCTTGTTATACAGGAAGACAGTGCGTCCCCGCGCTGTGGATTCATACCGACAGAACTCTGAAACGAAAGTCCAGCAACCCGGGGGGGAGAGGACACAAGGCAGCAAGGTAACTAGACGTTGGGGAATAAGTAAGTTTTCAGTTTCAACCTGAAACGCGATTCTGAAGGTTCCATCCGGAATTCGAGCGGAAGTTCGTTCCAGTATTTGCTGGCAAAAAACCTAAAGGATCTCCCTCCCATCCGAGCACGACTGATGCGGGGGCCACCATCTGCATGCTCCCCATAGATCTCAGCAACCGTATAGGATGGTATATGGTCACCATCTTCTGGAGGTAAGTGGGGTCACGGCCATGGGCGATGCGGTGGGTAATGCACAAGGTGTTAAACCGAATGCGTTCTTGCATGGGAAGCCAGTGCAAGATATGAAGTGCCCGCTTACCAGATGACCTCCTAGGCATTTTTAAAACTAGCCTGGCCGCCGCATTCTGGACACATTGCAGTTGGCTCAGGCCCTTTCTACTAAGCCCACAGAGCAGTGAGTTCCCATAGTCGAGATGTGGGGTGACTAGGGCATGCGCTAGGGATTTCCTAGCTTTGAACGGGAGAAGGTCTAAGATTTTGCGGAGCACCTTGAGTGTGCCGTAACATTTCCCGACTACACTCCTCACATGTTGGGAATAAGAGAGATTAGAATCTAAAGTAACCCCCAGATTTTTCACCGAGGCGGATAGAGTGGGCATAGTACCCAAGTCAGCTGGCCACCAGGCAGAGGTCCAGACGGACAGAGACAGACCGATAATAAGGAGTTCTGTCTTGTTGCCATTGAGGCGCACACAATTACCCTTCATCCAGCCAGCGAGTGCTACAAGACAGGAGGAGAAGTTCTCTGCTGCCCCAACTGGGTTATGAGATAACGTAATCACCAGTTGGGTATCATCTGCATACGAGACAATATCCACCTCATAGGACTCCACTAATCCTGCAAGGGGCTCCATTGAGGTTCCGTGAATTCTGAACCTGGGTCAAAAAGGTCGTGGTTCTGTTACGATTTTGGTAACAGCGAACCGTAAACAGTGAGCTCAGCAAGTATGAGTGTTTTCATCATGTTACACCGATGGATTCACTGTGTATTTGAAGATTTCATTCTGAATCCTTGGGTTCCATTTTGTGCATGGCAGCCATTTTGTAGTTGCCCTCACATAGGCTGATGACTTTAGCTGACTTTTGAATGACCTGAGTGAACTGACCCTGTTGCCTGAAGCTGACCTTGTTAGACCAGTTCCTTGCCCAGTAGCTGATCAAGATTAAGGATCAGAGCACAGGAGATTGTAAAGTTTGGTATGCACATACACACCCCTTATCCTACCTCTCATCTATTTCTTCTTTTTATGACCTGTTTACAATATGGGTTGTGGTCTTTTATTATGGGTTTGTTCAGCTTCTGTAAGAAGGAATGTTGGGTTTTTGCATGCTTGCAAAAGCTAGGACTGCCCCTTACTTTTGTGCTGAGTCATGTAACCCTAAAACATGTAAAAGGCCTCTGTTCTCTGTATTCCTCAGACTGCCTCATTCAGTTGCTAAGGCAGCTGGGTGACGTGGCCTCATTTAATAAAGATGTCTTTTTCATATTTCAGCTTCTGTGCCAAGTTCTTTATTGATATTAGTAAGACCCCTGAGAATGAAGATTTTTTCAGTTCCCCAAATGGCACAGCCAACGCGGGGCTCATCAGAGAAGTGACTTTATGTGGGAGTGATCTTGTAAGGAGACTGAAATCTACTGAGGAGGACAGAACAGGATTCTACTAAGAAGGTACACTGTGCACAGGGATTCTGGAGATTCTTTTTCTGCAGCCCAGTATATTTCTGATCTTCCTGATTTTGATCCTCCACATGATGTCACTCCTGACTGAGAACCTTTTTGGCGTGAGTATTCTAAAAAGACCGCTAGGTCATGTAGAACTTGACAGTTAGAATTTGGATAACCTTTTGATTAGTAAAAGTAAGAGTTAAGTATAAGTGGGTCGCTCCCAGTCCTTTGGTTCTTTGGGTCTTTGATTTGGTTATCGCAATTACCAAAGCCGAGGGGTTGGTTTCTTGGTTTTTGATTTGGTCATTGCAATTACCAAAGCCGAGGGTCTCATATATTTGCGAGTGTATTGGTAGAGATAACCCCTTGAAGTTTGAAGATAGATTAGTGAGCTATAAAATGCCTGATCTTAGCAAAATTTGGAAATATAGCTTTGGAACTTTGGAATTTGTGTTGGCCAACTTTGGATTTGTATAGGTTTGGATTTGCGAATTGCAATTTGTCTAGGCAGGTAATGAGGAGATATTTCTCCATTTGGTTTAGTTGAACGGTGCACGTACGAAAAGTACCTTAAGCACCACTTTGATTATAATACTTGCGTTTTCCGCAGTATTTTTGGCATGCCTGTTTGTAAGCTCACATGGAAAAATGTGTTGCTTTTTTGGAAGGTATGATGTGAAGTAAATTAGCCGGCTTCCCCTAAAGGGAATATCTAAATAGGTTAGATGTAATAACATATTTCTTCCTTTGTGATTTTGTATCCCCAGGGAATTAAAATATGACATAATACAAAACAAGGATCCTTTGTTCTGCGCAGTTTTATGAATGAAGATATGCAGAACGATTTCGTCTGGTGTTCTGCTAGCCAAAGCTAGTGAAGTGAGTGTATTTTTGGTTCTTGGACATACATCAGTCTTTTGGGCTGTTTTTGCAGTCTTTTAGAACACTATTGAGAAGCGTTTCTTGTAAATATGACTTACAACTAGTATTTGCAAATGGTTTGGTTCAAGTACAGTCTGTGGGCTGTTCTTTGTTTTTGTTCTGAGTATTGATTTGTGGGTCAAATGTGTGTTTAAATGTCTATGTGATTTTCCCATTAGTGCAACTTCTGTAAGTGAATAGCGATGGCGCTATTCACGAAATGCATGGCGCGCCGTATTGTGTGTCCTGAGTGTTTGACCCCTTTTCTGTTTATGTCTGAAACGAGCTCAAATGTGTTTTTGTGGTTTTTTATGTTTTCAGTCTATTAAACAAATTTTGTAAGCATATTCCTGGGTCTTTTGCTAATTAAATTGTCCTTTTAAAAAAAGATAAAAAGTGACGCAAACATTTTGTCATGTTATAAGTTAAGGCTTCTGTGCTTAGGCTTATAAATGAATGTGTCTAAAATGATAGGCAAGGGATGCAGCTCGCTTTTATATGTGGAATTATCAAAAATGATTAGGTTTATTAAAAATAATTAATACATTTTGAAAAATAATTCTTAAAAATAAGTGCTACAAAATTCGTTTTTTACTATTCATGAAGCTTAATGCTCATACTGTGACCTCCTAGCATTATAATTTAATTTAAGTTGTGTTACACTGCATAATGAGAACATTAGCATATGGAATTTCACTTAGCGCAGGCGTACAAAACTCATTTTTCTAAAGATTTACCTGGGATATGTCTGATTAAAAATCTCTATAATTTGTAAAGAACATTCTGAGGATGATTAATATGTAAAACGATTATAGCATATTTATTTTAAGTGCCCCTAATATTAAAGTTGAATTTGGGTAAAATAGACCATTTAAAACAGCATTCTTGCCATTTATGATAGCTTTAAAGTGCTTTAGGCTTCAGTGAATGCATACATTTGGGTATAATACAAATTTGCAGGTTGTCCCCATTTGGGTTTACTTTTAAATGGCCCAGTGAGATCCAATTAAGGTTGCTGAAATGACTACCATTGCAACAAGCATTTGTTCTAAAAACTGGAATCTGTGTGTTATTAGGTTCTGTGAATCATTCACAGTAAATGTAGTAGGCCTTCTCTCTTTGTCATCCTCAGAATGAGCAGAAACTGTGGGCTAGGAGAACAGGCTGCTCAAGTTGCGCTAAGATGCTATCTTTAGTTTTCCTGTAAACAATGGAGGAGGCTGTCATGTTGACATTTGTGACCTTTTAAATTCGAGCCTTGTCTCTGTGGAATGCAGAATGACCTTGCTAAACAGGCCTCTGAAAGGTGAGATTTCTGGTTTCTCCATAAGAACATCAATAAAATTAAAAAACTTAATTCCAAAGGGACAATATAAAAAAAGGTTTCTTTGAAAGTCCCAACATCATGACATTTGTATTTCTGCTCTAAGAAATAATGTCTGCTAGTTGCTTTATTTGACAGAAAATGATTACAATTTTGAAGGCTACATGCCTAAGTGAGAACGATTTGCCAATTAAGAATTATTTTTTACAGTGGAGATTGTGGCACAAGGCTAACATGGAGTGTCAGTGAAAGGATTTTACTTTTGGAAAGTTAAAAGGGCTTCATGTTGCAAGGTGACTGACAAGATGGTAACAGTTAAGTAATGGAAATTTATGTTTGTGTTTGTTAATGTGGATCATGTTTTGTCTTCTGATTAAAAGTTATAATTGATATTCGTTTGTTATGAGAAATGTCTCTCTTTTGTGTGTGTTGTATTTTTTTTTTCTTTTTTCGCTTCTGCCTACAGATCATTCATGGATTGTTCTGGGTGATTTAAAGAAGTCAAGACACGTGAGTTTGGTGGTTGAAAGGAGATGTATTTTTACATAACTCCTTTGGAAAGAAATGTTCATGTGTTTTTTATGATTGTGTATTTGGTCCTATCATGAATTGTTCTTGTTGGTCCTGTATGTTAGAAAGTTGTATTTGAGGAGAGGCAAGATGGCCGCGGGTGGGTTGAGGTGAACAGTCGCACTAGAACCTCTCTCCCATCTGGTTTGATGAAGTTGGCTTAACGGAGCGCTAGACTTCCCCCAGTTAAAACTGAAAGGAATATTACTGACTTTTGCTGGAATTACAAGGTCGGGATGCTGTGATGCTGGAAATCGTTCTTTTTCAAAAAGCAGCGCCGATAAATGCCAGTTATCTCAGTGATCTCGGAGACGCAGTGGCAGCTGAAGTCGGCAGGTGGGCAAGGAGCCTAAAGTGGAAACTTGGAGTTTTGAAAACTAATCTAACCAAGCATTCGGCAAACATTGTAGCGTTAGGCCTAAAAGGCTGGAGCAGTACGATTCCAGATAAAATGCCACCAAAACCTATAAAGATCGACAAAAAGAAAAGTAAGGAAGACATCGAGACGGAACTGAACAACTCAAATCTCGCTGCATCGGAGACACCCGCCACGATGAAATCACAGGTACCAGCCAAGAACCCTGGAGCGATAAGGAAAGTGTTTGTGCCACCCATTAAGAAGAAAACGGACATGAAAGGAAAACCGCTGGGGGACGAGCGCACCAAAACAAACGAGAAGGCGGCGACTCTCAAAACTAAAAGCAAAGCAACCCCTCTTAGACAACCCACCCTACCTGAAACTTTCACCCGCCCTGGGTGTACAGACAGCGGATTAACCAGCAAGAGCCCGGATGCAACCAGCGTTACAGATCAAGTGTCCGATCCCGGTATAAGGCAAAGGAACGTCCTCGAGGACGCAGCAGCTCCGGCAAAAGCAGGAGCACAGAACGTGAGAGACGCCGAGTCAGTAGTTGCTAAGCAACCTACAGCGGAGTCTTCAGTGAGTCACGACCAGGACGACAGCAGCAAGGTAATAGCTGGGAGTACGGACAGAGGGCTGGGGCTGGGGCAAATACAGATGCTGAAAGGGGAGATGAAAGGGAGTTGTCTCAGAGGGGGTTGCTGGAAGGCAAAAAAATGGAGGCTGATGAAACGGACAATGACAAAGAGCTGAAAGTAGTAAAAGAGGCTGAAGGGCCAAGGGCCCATGAGAAAGCTGACGATATGATGCAGGCGATCATGCAGGTTGAAGCAGAGCTAATGGCTAGATCCCCCAATCCTACATGGGGGAGCACGGTTAGTTTGATGCATGAAAAATCAACACTTGGTCACCCTAAAGAGAAGGAGAAGGAGGATATATGCTCATTGGAGGGAGACCGCTTCTTTTCAGTCGATGAGGATTCCGACCCAGCTCAACATGAGAGGAAGGGTTCTGAGCTGGAGGAGGAGGAGGAGGAGGAAGAGGCAGAGAAGGAGGATGAAGACGATGAGGAGGATGATTCATGGACAGCCTCTACCTCCTCAGAAACGGATATTGATAAGGAATCTACATTAAAAAAGAAACAGACAAGGAGGCATAGGCACGAAAGGTCACCGATAAGGGGTGCTGAAAGGAAGCTGGACTGGGACTATTCAGCTACATCGCAGACGTACCAAGAAGAGTCGGAAGCAGGTGTGAATCAGGGAGATGCATTTGGAAGAGTGTTTAATATGCTGAAACAAATACAATCAGAAGCAAGATCTACAAGTCGGAAAACAAGGCAAGATTTTAGGAGAATCCAAACGACGCTCAGAAAAACTAACAAATTATACGAAGGCCTCGCAGGGAGAGTCTCCGAGGTCGAGGAGAGAACAGGCAAGATGGAGGATGACTTTCGTAGTTTTAGCGAATTTAAAGTACAAGAGAAGAAAGCGGATGACATTCTATGGAAGATGGAGGATTTTGAAAATCGCCAAAGGCGGAACAATGTTCGCATTTTGGGAGTGGCAGAAGGGCTTGAAGGGCAAGATCCAAGGGGTTTTGTGATCAAGTTATTAAGGGGGGCATTCCCTGAGTCCCAGTGGCAGTGGGAGGCAGAGATACAGAGAGCACATAGATTCCCCTTTGTTCAGCGGAAGGTATACGGAGCTGAAGGAGGATCGAAACCTCCACTCCCTCGAGCAATTTTGGTGTATGTTGGGAACTTTCTACTCCGAGAGGAACTCATTCAGAAAGCCAGACCAGATAGTAAAAGGTCGGCGGAGGGTGTTACATTTTTTACAAGACCTGATTTTTGTCACGTGACAGTAGAGAGGAGGTGGAGGCTCAGAAGACTGATTTCGGAGTTTCAGGCTCTTGGATCAGAAGCATATCTGCTATTTCCTGCCAGGTTGAAAGTGGTTACGAAGGGCAAGGTCAGGATGTTTATATCAGAAGTGAAAGCGCAGGAGTTTATTCAGGATTTGGAAAGGGCGAAGAAAGAGGGACACTGAGGGATAAAGGTCCTTTGTTGGAGAAAGGGGGAGGCACATTCCAGGAGATGGGAGATGGGAGAGGGGGGCGACTAACTCAACCAGGAAGCGTCCACATATAGGTCATTATTGACCTATTTGCCTGTAGGGGGGGGGAAGGGGGGGATAGTCAGGGGAGGCGGGGGGGAAGGGAAAGTAAAAAACAGTTGAAGCGTATGATTTTGATAGGGCAATTAGCACACATTGACTATGCATTTTGTTTGTTGTTTAAGTTTTTGGGCAAAGCAGGAGGGAGGAATAATGAAGGACGGGGGGAGAAGCCGAAAGAGATAGCTGGGTTAGGAAGAGTTGGCTCTTTTTTCTGTATAAAATGTCATGTAAGATTGTTTCCTTAAATGTATGTGGCTTGAATGATCCAAGGAAGAGAACAAATGTAGCGGCATACCTAAGAAATCTGCAAGTAGATTTAGCATGTTTACAAGAAACGCATATAGAGGAAAAGCAGATCTATTTAATGAACCAATTGGGCTTTGACGTACTTGCAGCTAGCAGGCAGGGATCTAGGACAAGAGGAGTTGTTATCCTGGGGAGAAGTGGAGAAGTAACTGTTAAGAGAAAGAAAGAGGACCGCTGGGGAAGATGGGTTATGACGGAACTAAATGTTAAAGGGCTCAATGTCACATTAGTAAATATATATGGTTCTACTGAGGATGATTCAGAAATTTGGGAGTTTTTAGATATAGAAATGGCACAGTGGCCTGAACCAATAATCTGCTGTGGCATTTTTAACATGCATGACCCTGCAAGCTCATTTATGAGTACAGGCGCAGTATATAATGGTAGAAAGAAAAAAGTAAACAGGGCCATTACTAATATGGTTAAAAATAATCTTCTGGCAGATCCCTGGTTAATGCAACACCCATTGGTAGATGGTAGCACCTTTTTTTCGGCACCTCATCAGGTGTTGGTGAGACTAGATTACTTTTTAGTCTCTAGGTCCTTGGTTTTGGAGACTCAGATTGAGAAGCAACCAAGAACTATATCTGACCATAGTCCATTGTTGTTATCAGTTAAGGTTGCGCAAGTGCAGAGAAAGAGGTCCACATGGACGTTTGAGAGGAGTCTGCTCCAAGACCTTGAATATAGGAAGCATATGGAAGAGTGGATTAGGTTATTTTGGGAGATCAATCACGGAACAGCCTCAGTTGGGCAAACATGGGATTGTTTTAAAGCAGGCATTAGAGGAGAAACACTAAGCTATGTGTTGACTAGACGCAAGAAAGAGAGATTAAGGTATGAAACTTTCCAGCAAAAGCTGATCATAGAGGAAGGAAAACTAGCTGCTGCAGTAAGATCTAAGTCCAGTTTGGAGAATATATTATTAACAATAGTAGCACTAAAGGCGGATGCGGTAGAAAGTCTCTCGAAAAGGTCCGCTGAAACATATTTGGCTAAGAAAGAAGAGCTATATGAATGTAGTGAGCAGGTGGGCCACATACTTGCGGTTAAAGTTAGACAGCAAAGGGCGGATACAGAAATAAAAGAGATATTAGATCCAATGGGTGTCACTGTTACAGGCTCAGATGAGATAAGAGAGGTTTTTAGAGGATTTTATGAAAAATTGTATACACAGGGTAACGCAGAGGACATAGAGGAAGTTAGGAATTATCTTGGAGGTGTGCGTTCATCCTCGGTTACAAAAGAAGAAGGTGAAATGCTAGACTCTACCCTAGGTCTGGAGGATTCCGGTTGAATTTTATAAAGTATTTCGTGACTGTTTGCTGATTTATATGTTTGAAGTTATGGTATATGTACAACAAGGAGGGCTAGCGCCAGATTCTTGGCATGGGGCAGATTTAATTGGTATTGCTAAAAAAGGGAAGCCCGCAACCCTTCCTGGATCCTATAGACCCATCACATTGATGAATTCAGATAGCAAGGTTTATTCTAAGATGTTGGCAAAGAGATTAGCAGGCTGTATTGAACATTTGGTGAGCCCATCACAGCATGGTTTTATACCCGGGAAGGGTACCACTCAGCATATTAGGACACTGATCACTATGATCGATGTGGCAGATGTCACAGGCGACCCTATTTCAGCATTGTTTCTAGACGCCGAGAAGGCTTTCGATAGGGTCGCCTGGGATTACTTATGGGAAACCATGAAGTGGTGCGGTATTGGGTCAGGCTATATACGAGCTATGCAAGCTTTATACAGAGACCCAGTGGTTAAAATTAGAGTAAACGGAGGGCACTCGGACTTAGTACATGTACAACGGGGGACTCGCCAGGGTTGCCCGTCTTCTCCACTGTTGTTTGCTCTGTACATAGAGCCATTATTACGTAAACTAGAGGGAAACTGTGTTATTCAACCTATGTCACTCAATGGCTGCACTGTGAAAATCCTTGCCTATGCGGATGACGTGGCTATATTGACTCCAAATCCGGATATTGCCATGGTTGGTGTAGAGGCAGAAGCGCATGAGTTTGGAATGATTTCAGGGTACAGCCTAAATAAAACTAAAACCCAGATCATTCTGAACAGGTATGCATCAAGTCTAGATAGTAGGGTGGTCAGTAATGCAACTTATCTAGGGATTGATGTAACTGTAAAATTGGAGGAATTAGTAGAGCGTAACATGGAACCATTGCTTACTAAGGTTAAAAAAGACCTGGAAAGGATAAGTAATTTACATCTTTCTTTGGTCGGATCTACAAATGTGTTGAAAACGATGGTCCTGCCTAAATTTTTGTATTTATTCAGGTCAATACCTCTGATTTTTGAGAACAAATGGTTCAATAGGTTGGAAAGTCTGGCCAACAGATTTATCTGGGCAAGAGGAAAAACTCGTAGGGCTTATAAATTTATTTCCCTGCCAAGAGATAGAGGGGGGTGGGGCGCACCAGATTTTAGATTATACTTTTTGGCTGCTGCACTCCAGTATATGCAGGGATTAATTGGAGGAGGTGGAGGGGCATCAAAGTCCATTAATATGTCAATTGAAACCTATACAATGATACTAGGACAAAATACTGTCAATGGATTCCTGTATTATACGGACTTGGGGTATCTTAGAAGGCAGACATATAAGACTCTAAGGGCAGCACTTAAAATTTGGAGCATTTTTTAAAAAAAGACTGGCATGGGTAGATTTAATAGGTACACCAAAGTCTATAAAAACAAATCATTCCCTGAAGAAATCTTTTCTGATTTATTAATGGCGGAATGGGAGGGCAAAGGGATACAGCAAATTGGGGACTTAGTCAACTCAGAGGGTATAATACAATTTGAGGAATTGATTAAAACATATAAAATAAACAGAAGGGACTTCTTTAAGTATCTTCAGATTAGGAGTTTCCTTAGGAATAAACAAGGAGGGCCATTGGGCTTTCAGCCAACTGAGCTGATTGAAGGGCAGGAATATTCCATTAGGTTAATATATGCTGCACTGGCAAAAAGCAGATCGGATGATCTAGATAAACATAGGGCCAAATGGGGGGAAAGGATAGAGGCTACACCTGAATCATTTAATGATTCACTGGAGCTAGGTCGGTCTATCCTATGTTCCGCCCCCTTGCAATCCCAACACTACAAAACGCTATTTTCGCTATACTACACCCCAGCCAGGATCGCGAAGTGGGGGGTACAGAAGGTACTACGTGCCCCAGGTGCAATTCTACTGAGGCAGATATTGTCCACATGTTTGCTACATGTCCTCAATTATACACATTAATTAAGGATGTCGAAAATGTTTTAATCAATTCATTAAAGATCAGGTTAACTCTTTCTGTAGGCTTAATCATGCTGGGTGTGGAGTTAGAAAATGAGTATTCGGATCCAGGTGATGCAATGTTTTTGTTTATGGCAGCGGCTGTCTTTAGATTAATGCTAGCCAGGGTATGGTTAGATAAGAATCCCCCGACCCTGCAAACATGGTTAGCAAATCTCATCGCCACACATAATTTAGAAAAATACATATATGCAAGAAAGGGTAGGAGTGGGAGAGCGCGAGGTATTAAGATATGGGGACCTTTGGAGAAATGGAGAACAGGAATAGGTTGATTTATTTTATTGATGTTATACGACTGTGTTTGTTATATAATTTGATATATGATATATGTTGTCCTGGCCTCCCACTTTGGCGGTTAAATAGTTGCAATTTAAAACTTATCTGGCTATATTGAATGACGAACAAATGTATGAGCAAAATGCTGTATTCTTTTTCTTTTTTTTTTTTCTCTCTGAAATGTGTGCTTTTTTGAAAGGAAAAATAAAATATATTTAAAAAAAAAAAAAAGAAAGTTGTATTTGACAGCAGATTTCCACCAACTGGTGATCTACTGTCAAAAGGAGGGTAAGGATTTTAAACCTGACAAATTAAGCAGGCCCGAATTTCACATATCTGATGGCTTGATGTTTTGTGCGTTTTTAATTTTATGCATGTTTGTTTTATGTTGCTGCTTCTGATACTATTACAAGTTTACCTGTGTTGTGAAGGGATATACATGACGATGTGTATCCTGAAAACAGTTGGGTAGATTTGCTTTGACACTAAATTTCACAGAAAGACAGACAACACTTCATCAGTGTATGTCATATTTGGCTTTAATGGTATTTGAAGTAAAATAAAAGAAATATACAGGATCAAAGTATGTCACATGCTGTTATCCACGTACTGCCCCTCCCCTTAAGGAACAGGCAGCCCTAAATGTATGTTTCCTGATTGGATGTAAGGATAAATTATAGATTTTTGACTCTTGTACATGGTGAACTAATTTCTATATTACATTAATCAGTTTTGTTCTGCTTCCTAAGTAGTGTATGGCTTTGCACCATAAGGGAAACCAGGTTTCATTTTTTTCCCTGAAGAAGGAACTGGAACATCAGCTGAGGTTACCGTATATGGTGTAGCGGCCAGCGGTAGAGTTACATTCTTAAACTATTGCGATTTTTTTGTGTATCACTCACACTCGAGGTATTGCGTCACATGCTTGACTATCACCCAAGTAATTTCTTGTTCTTCCTATACATCTTTCTTTTGTCACTTCTCCCCTGAGCAATGTCGCATCATGCCTAGTTATTGGGGATTTGAACTGTGACCTAGTCCCATTTCTCTTTTCTATATTTCTTTCACTAGTCAGTTTTTTATTATTGTTGATGTATTGTTCAGGTTCACACTTCCAGATTGCAGTAATGTACCAGAGACCCCCATATTATGTATAATTCCCTTTTGTATGACCAGACTGTTTTTAAGAACTTTCTTTAGACTAATCATGTCGCTATCTACCCTTAGATGATGGAGGATATGCTCTCACACGGAAACCCAATTGAAAACCCTAGAGGCACTGTTTTGCCTACTGCCTTTATATTTGTATTGCTTTTTGAAAATAACAGTGTATTCTAGACCAGAATTGTCCCATGGCATGTGGCCACTCCTTTGAAGATCGCAGGCCACCTGTTTGCAGTCCCCTTGTTATACAATGAACTGTTTAAAGCATCGCACTTGCTTCATCAGAAGGCATTCAACATCAGAAAAGAAGGAGGAGCTGGTTTTGCCACAGAACCAGAATTTCAGTGCAAAAGAGCGCCTGTCATGTGCTGGTAACCTCTGACACTGTGCAGTCCCTTGAGCCCCTTGGCCTGAGTTTTGGCCACTCGCACCCCCCTTTTCCTTTGCTCCAACGGAAGTGCAGTGCACCGGCGGATCCAAGATTGGCAAATGGCACTACATTCTGGTGCCCATGAAAGAGCAGCCTGAGTGTCCTCTGACACTGAATGATGAGTGTTGGAGCCTGAAAATGGTCCCGGGTCTGCACAAGATGATCTGTGCCCATGACCAATGAAGAGCACAATATCTGTAGTGTCTGCTGCAGAGGAGAGATACTGGTGCACTGCCTTAAGACATTGAGACTTTTTTGAATGAGCTATGAGTGTTTGCCAGGAAGACACTCTAACGGATCATGAAAGGCCTGAATGAAGAGGCCCATGCAACAACAAAAGAAGATTTGATGAACAATAGAAGCCTGCCAGAGAGGCTTTTTGAACGGACTCTGGGCATAGTTGGTTATACAAATGGTTTCCGTGCGAGTGCATAGAATGGGTGTTAGGAGACTGATTGTTTTGTTGGCATTGTTTTAAAGTACTATTCTGTTTAGTAAAAGCAGAATAAAGTCCATTCTCTGTGGAAGAGTATCCCCCTTTCACTTCAGAGCATTGATGAGGGTCACCACTGTTTCACCTGAACACATAAAAAATTACTGAAATACATAGGAGCCCTAGAAATGTTGCTAGATAATTTTAGGATTTGCTTTTTGCTTAGGGTTGTGAAAAATTATAATTTCGTTTGTAATAGTGGTCACTACTTTCTCCTGTTGTCTATATGTGCTTAATAACGTGTTTTCTACTGTTTTTTTTAAACATGACGTTGTCTTTTATGGGTGGGATTGTTTTTTCTACTCAATTGACATCTGTACCCACCTTCCAACCTGTGTCTCTTCCTACTATTACTCCTTTGCATTCTTTCCATATTTTACCTGAACATGAACTGGTTAGGAGATCAGAGTTTACTAATAATTCCTTTTGTACAGCTTCTGCATCAACACCAGTTAGTAGTGATCATCACTAATTGTTGGGTGTGTGGTCTTATGCCACATACTACAGATAGAGGTATTCCCTATTTGGTCCTGCCATATGTGGCCTTGTGCTACTACGTGTGTAAGGAGACCTGTCCCGAGAGAGTTACTAAGTAATAGGATTATGCTCCTGCAACATCTTGATGATCTGATGAATATAGACCTGGATTCAGATTGACATGAGTTTAGGTTATTGCCTATGTAAGGGCAAAAGGAGGGTCTGAGGTCCCGTGAATTCTGAACCTGGGTCACAAAGGTCGTGGTTCTGTTACGATTTTGGTAATAGCGAACCATAAACAGTGAGCTCAGCAAGTATGAGTGTTTTCATCATGTGACACCGATGGATTCACTGTGTATTTGAAGATTTCGTTCTGAATCCTTGGGTTCCATTTTGTGCATGACAGCCATTTTGTAGTTGCCCTCACATAGGCTGATGACTTTAGCTGACTTTTGAATGACCTGAGTGAAGTGACCCTGTTGCCTGAAGCTGACCTTGTTAGACCAGTTCCTTGCCCAGTAGCTGATCAAGATTAAGGATCAGAGCACAGGAGATTGTAAAGTTTGGTATGCACATACACACCCCTTATCCTACCTCTCATCTGTTTCTGTTACTTCTTTTTATGACCTGTTTACGATATGGGTTGTGGTCTTTTATTATGGGTTTGTTCAGCTTGTGTAAGAAGGAATGTTGGGTTTTTGCATGCTTGCAAAAGCTAGGACTGCCCCTTACTTTTGTTCTGAGTCATGTAACCCTAAAACATATAAAAGGCCTCTGTCCTCTGTATTCCTCAGACTGCCTCATTCAGTTGCTACGGCAGCTGGATGAAGTGGCCTCATTTAATAAAGATGTCTTTTTCATATTTCAGCTTCTGTGCCAAGTTCTTTATTGATATTAGTAAGACCCCTGAGAATGAAGATTTTTTCAATTCCTCATCATATATAAATTGAACAGCGTAGGGCTCAATATAGAACCCTGCGGAATCCCTTGTCTAAGAGATCTCGGTCTGGATTTATATGGGGGGCAGTGAACTTGAAATTTCCTGTCCGCCAGAAATGAGCTAATCCAATCATAGGCTTGGCCCGCTACTCCCATCTCACTCAGGCGTGCAAGAAGACCCGAGTGCGACACGGTGTCAAAAGCCGCACTCAGGTCCAATAAAATCAGCGTCGCAGTGTGACCATCGTCAGCTTTGCGGTGGAGCAGTTCGTTGGAGAAGAGGAGGGCAGTCTCCTTAGAATACTTCGCTCTAAAACCCAATTGGGAGGAGTGAAGAAGAAGGTTATCCTCCACAAAGCTGACCAGTTGGTTGTTCACCAATTTCTCAACTACCTTAGCACAAAAAGGCAGAAGGGATATGGGACGAAGGTTATCCAACTGAGTCATACTCAGACTAACTTTCTTTTTAATCTGAACGACCTGGGCCAGCTTCCATTCCTCAGGCACCCGACTTTCTCGAAATGATAAAGTGGCCAGATTGCCTATGTGGTCGCTCAGGAGATGTAGGTGATTTCTAAGGATCTTGGCAGGGGCGACATCTATTGGAGATCCAGATTGGATATCTGAAATAGTATTTATCAATTCCTCCCGCGGAGGAACCCTGAATTCCTCAAGGGCGCAACTGTCCCTGGGTCCATCACATCACATCATTAAATACAGACTGCTAATGACCACATACATTATAAACTGCCACAGGCTGGAGACAGGAGCAGGCAGACACAGGCTGACCAGGGCTACAACTACAGACCACTAATGACAATATACAGGATGAGCTACCACAGGCAGACACAGGCTGGCCAGGGCTTCAAATACAGACTGCTAATGACCACTTACATTATAAACTGCCACAGGCTGGTGACAGGAGCAGGCATCCTAACAACAAAAGAACCGGGGGTCTAAAACGGAGCTTCAAGTACTCCGAGCTGCTGCAAAACTCCTACATAAGTGAGTTAGGCGCTAATAGAGCTATATAAGTCTCTATATCAGAATGTGTGCCAGGACAAACCTGTCGAAGGACCTACTGAGATTGTTGGTAAGACCCGTACAGAGATGTGTTGGATTCCCATCAAATAGGTATGTAGATCAAGTGTTCTCATTTGGTCATCCAAAAATGGGGTGGTATGTCTCTTGATCAATGAGACCCATCCATCGCCCTTCCTCAATTGGGTCGCACCAAGATGGCCGCAGGGGTAGTGAGCTCCGAAACTGAGCTCCTGGCTCACCTGAAAAACACCTAAACAGAGCCCCCCCAGCGCTGCCCAGCACCAGGAACGCGACCGGAATCCATGGCGGAAAAGTGCAGCCTGTCCCGCTACAGGAGAGCAGAGACCTGCCGCCTGATCACGCTCAATGGTGATCGGCACCCACTGCCCTCCTCGCGACCCCAGGACACTCACCCGCAATTGCAGCCGACCGCTCCCGGATCCTGCAACACCAGCATGAGGAATCCTGTACTGTAGAGTCCTGACCAGCCTGGAAGATCCAAGTTCCTGCTCTGGAACCCAGGGACTCTCCGCCGACGCTGCCCTCCGCGCCTGTCCCCAAAATGGTGGCACTAGAGGACATCGCCTGACCAGAGCCTCACCCTGAGCCGAGGCTTCCACCCGCCGAGGTTCCAAAAGTTCTAAAAGGGATGAGGGCGCCAAGCAACAACCCCGATCATCACTGGAAGTCATTAAACTCTCCCGCCGGAGCTCCAAGAATCCCAAAGATGTCGAACCTGCGCCTGGCTTAAAATGGCGACCAAAGAGGACGTCGCCTGCCTGGAGCCCACTCCACAGCTGCTCTTCTTCAACCCCGTGAGTTACTGACTCTCATTTGGGCACCACCAAGCTTCTGCCCCAACTACTCCAGTAATCAAAGCCTCCTCATTAGAGCCCATTGTCTCCTGCCTCCGCCAGCCCCATGCCTGACTTTAAAATGGCAGCCAAAGAGGACGTCGCCTGACTAGAGCCTCCACCGGAATCACCTCTTTCCACCCCGAGAGGTACTGGAAGATACGGGACGCACAAGGAGTTACAGGGGCACGTGCCCCATCGCCAGTGTGTCCAAATCCTGAGATCTTACAACTGGGACACTTCAACAGAAAAGAAAAAGAAAAAAAAAAAAATACCAAACAAAGAGAAGGAAGAGAGTAGGAAATGATTCCTAATCACGTGTCCTACTGAGCCGCCCCGTCGGCCGGTCGCTTGCCCTCCGGGCCATCCTAGCGCCACACCGCTACCTAATCAGGCTCCCCCCTCCACCTCACCCACGATGGCCCGGGACCAGCCCCCACCCCCTCCTCCAGTTCCACTTGCCCACCTTAAACCTCACAGCCGGAACTCCTTCACCATCATTTTCCCCCCACTCCTCTCTACTAAATTGCGACGCACTTTCAAGCAGAAACTCATTCGCAATCATAAAGAAACCCTAATCACTGACATCTACCACTCGGCCTCCAATGGACCTACGAAGATGGACTTAATATTCCACACTGAAAGACCGGAATACTGGGTCTCCACGATTAGATCGCGGATGCTTATCGCCAAAACAACCTCCACTCTCCACAGCTGCATACTAACCGCGATTCTCCCGTTCAGATCAGCTGGTAGAGGCTTCATAACCGTGACCATCTTCACCAATGGCACGGTCCTCATCCAAGCCAATAACGAGAACCTGGAAGCTTTCGACTCCATATTTCCCGCACTTAGGTCAGCCCTCCCAACCCCCTCTAACCTCGCCCCAACCCCGCCTCTGACCACGACCACAACTAACAGAGAAGACCTTGATACGCCCTTCCGCGATCCTTACCCAGCCCGACAGGCCCCCCCCCACCCAGCCATACCTCACCCCCACACACAGCCACCCAACATCAGCAGGACACTCAATCCCCTCCCTCTATCCCTTCCTCCAATTACCTCACCTCCCCCAGCCTCAGTCTCCGACAGCCTCCTACGACAATCACCCCCACGCCAACAGTCGGCCTTCTGCCAACGAGCCTCATCCCCGCGAATCTCCCTACAATCCTCAATTCATCTATGCCCAAACCTCCTCCTGTCTTCCTCCCTACCTCCCCTTTGTCTAAACATCTTCCCGGCCCCCCCCGAACCCCCCTTCGTCCCTCTCCCTGACCCCTATCGCCCAACCCTCCCTCGCGAACCCTACCACACTTGGCCCCACCCCGGTTGCCCACATCCCCTCCCTTGAGTCCATAACAAAACGGCTCGCAGCCCTGGAAAATCAGGTCGACACTATCACCCTAGGTTTATCAGAAATCCTCTCTAACCTCGGTACAGCCTGTAACCCCCATAAACACTCTCCCCAGACCCCCCTGCACGCCAATACCATCATCTCCCAAGGGCCCTTAAAAGCCCTCAGTGCCCAGCCTCTCGATCCCCTCCCCAAGGTCCAGTGTTCCGATTCAAAAAAACCCGAAACAACAAGAGCCCCCTGCACCAGACCTGTGTTCTCCATTTCTTCTCCCACTTCAGCGGGCTCAAAACACCTAACCTCCAGGCCGCTTAGATCAGAAGCTCCCATGTCAGACAGGGAAGCAGCCTTACTAGCCGCCACCTACGACTCCCCCATTGCTGATTCACCTAAATCCAAAATCCAAGCTATCACAGGTCACCGGAAAGTTCTACCCATCGTCAAACAACAGAGACTACCAGTCCTCACCGCTATACCCAGAGAGACTAAAGATAGAACCACCAGCAATCAGGAGAAATTCACCAACTGCCTCCTAATCAATTGCAGATCGGCCTCACTACATGCAACAGACTTAGCTGAAGCCATCCTCACTCATGACATTGACGTTGCGTTCCTCACGGAGACCTGGCTTAATAAGACATCCCCCCCCTGCCTAGATATGCTGGTTCCACCCGGTTTCTCCCTCATCTCCAAAGACAGGATCAAACAACAACGAGGAGGTGGGGTCGCTATCATCCACAAGGATAGCTGGAGCATCACAGAAACCTCCTCCTTCCAGTATAACTCGTTTGAATGTCTATCCACCGTCATCAAGACAAAAGACAACGACTCTCTACTGTGCCACCTACTCTATCACCCCCCGGGGCAGAAATAATGAGTTTGGAGAACAACTATCAAACCTGATTGCTCAAGACGCACTTGGCGATTCTAAAATCCTAATTCTTGGTGATCTGAACCTCCGATGGAATGAGACCCATAACCCTCTAATCAGATCGCTATCTAGCCTCCTTGATGATAACAACCTCACCCAACACTGTACCGAGGAGACTCATTACAAAGGAGCCACACTGGATGCCATCATTGCCCAAAAGAATTCTATCACGGTCAACCACATACTACCCGTTGATTGGTCAGATCACCACATGATCCTATTTCATATCAATCACCCCATCATCTCGCTTAAACCTACGCAAGACCCCCCCAAATGGTCAAGAAACCTCTCCCAAGTACCCCAAGATATCCTGGAAGGTCAGCTAAGTTCACTTCTTCCAAATAACACACTGCACCTCTCGACCAATGATCTCGTCGACCACTACAACGCGGGGTTAGTCTCCATACTCGACAATCTTGCTCCTCTAAAGCTCAAAAGAAGCCGAGCCACTCCATCTAGAACCTGGTTCACTGCGGACCTCAACGCAGAAAGAAGAAACTTGAGAGCCAAAGAAAGAAAGTGGAGAAACAACCCTACCGCCATTCTCCGCCTCCAACTAAAATCTGCCCGCAGGAAGTACAACAACCATATCAAAAACAAAAAATCCAGCTTCTTCCGTGAGGCACTGGTCAAATCCAAAAACAGACCCAAAGAGCTCTACAACATAATCAGACAACAAACATCCAAACCCCGGCCCTCAACCCTGCAGGCATCCAAAGAACTCTGTGATAACTTCGCCAACTTCTTCAACAATAAGGTCTTAAAAATCGAACTGTCTCTAGACATCAACAACCCGCACCTCCAGAAGAGTAACCCCGCCTTCCCATTGGCAATCCCAACCAACTCCTTTCCTTCCCCCTGGCTAAGCTTTCGCCCCGTCCAGGAAACTGAGATAATCTCGCTGATCTCGACCTCCAAACCATCAGCACACGTCTCAGATCCTTTTCCCCCCTCTTTAATCAAAAAAATGAAGCTTACCTTAGCACCCATCTGGGGAAGAATCATAAACAGCTCCTTACAAAGCGGAGTGGTCCCCGATTGTCTAAAAATGGGGCAAGTCACTCCTCTGCTGAAAAAACCCGGTCTTGACTCAAGTGACTTGAACAATTTTAGACTGATATCCAACCTCCCTTTGCTTTCAAAAACACTTGAACGCTGCGTACTCCTGCAACTGACGCAACATCTGGACCACATCAACCTCCTGGACCCCCTCCAATCCGGCTTTAGACAAGGCCGCAGCACAGAAACCGCGATGCTGAACATCATAGACGACATTCATGGTTCTCTTGACGCTGACAAGTGCTGCCTCCTCATACTCCTTGATCTCTCCGCAGCGTTCGACACGGTGGACCACAAGCTCCTCATCATGACCCTGCAAGAAAGAGCCGGCCTCGGCGATGTAGTTCTCAAGTGGTTCTCCTCCTTCCTACATAACCGTACGCAAACAATAAAAATGAAGAACTTCACCTCCGAAACCCAGCAGGTCAACAAGGGTGTCCCGCAAGGATCAGTGCTCTCTCCTCAGCTCTTTAACATCTACATGGAACCGCTCGCCAAATTACTCAGGAACGCCAACATCCACTTCCACCTCTACGCGGATGACACGCAGATTTACCTGGAAACCTCTTCTCTTAAAGACATCCACAGACTTAACGATGTCCTAAATGAAGTTCAAGACTGGCTGACAAAGAATCACCTGAAACTCAACCCCGACAAGACAGAAACACTCCTCATCTCAAACAAAGAAGACAACCCTCAAATCACCGAGTGGCTAAAATCGATCGATGCTCTCAAAGGCAACCTCACGCTAGCCGACTCCGTCAAATCCCTGGGCTTCACCCTAGACCCCAAACTAACCCTGACAAACCACATTAAGAACTCGGCGAAAAGCGCATTTCTCAACCTCAGACTTCTGAACAAAATCAAACCTTACGTTCCCAACAAGGACCTCAAACTAGCCACGCAATCTCTAGTTCTATCAAGACTGGACTATGGGAACTCAATCCTAACAGGCATCCCCAAATCGCACCTGGCCCCTCTAAAAACAACACTTCATGCGGCAGCGAGAATGATCACAGGCTGCAAAAAATCTGACCACATCTCCCCGGCACTCAAAGAACTCGAATGGCTCCCTGCGGAAATGCGGAGCACCTTCAGAACGGCCTGCCTCACCCACAAGGCCCTCCACACCGGCAAACCGGAATACTTGGCAAACAAGCTCAAAAAAGCAGGCCAAGCCAGAAGCTTGAGAAGCTCCAACTCCCTGCTGCTCATCCTACCAAAAACCAGAAAGAAGAGAACTGCGGACTGCTCGTTCTCAGGAAATGCTCCCAAAATTTGGAACGCCATCCCCCCGCACATCAGAACTATACCGTCCTATTCAGAATTCAAGAGCCAACTCAAATCCTTGTGCCTGATCCGTTCCCTTGGTTGCGGGTAACCTGGATCAGCAAGCGTCCCCTGAACCCATGCAGTAACATTGAATCCTGCTACCAAGTAGTCCTGCTGTCCGAACTTTTCCGCATTCCAAATTGTCGCTCGCTGATCGCTTTATTGGATTTGTGTCATGTTGTTCTCTTTTCATTCCCTCTATTGTAAAGCGCTCTGCTACCTTCGGGTCTTGTTAGCGCTATAGAAAACTTCTAAATAAATAAAAATAAATAAATCAATCGCTAAGGTACCCATGAACAAATGATAAAGATGGGATCGAGTGCAGTGCAAAAATCAAAAGATGTGTGAGTTAAAAACAAGGGGTAAAAGGATCAATAGGCGAAAAACTCTAATGTAATTTGTCCTTTCCCTCAAACAAACAAGAACAATGCAGAGGAAGCAGTCTAAACATATCAATCAATCAATGACATTTATAGAGCGCACTACTTACCCGTAGGGTCTCAAGGCGCTTGGGGGGGGGGTGCCGTTACTGCTCGAACAGCCAGGTCTTGAGCTTCTTCCTGAAGGAGAGGTGGTCTTGGGTCAGGCGCAGGTCGGCCGGGAGGGAGTTCCAGGTCTTGGCGGCCAGGTAGGAGAAGGACCTTCCTCCTGTTGTCGCTCTACGGATGCGTGGGACGGCGGCGAGGGCGTGGCTGGCTGAACGGAGGTGGCGTATGGGAGCGTAGAAGTTCATTCGGTTGTTGAGGTAGGCCGGGCCTTGATCGTGTAGGGCTTTGTGTGCGTGGGTGAGGAGACGGAAGGTGATTCTTTTGTTGACGGGGAGCCAATGCAGGTCTCTCAGGTGTCCGGAGATGTGGCTGTTTCGTGGGATGTCGAGGATGAGTCTGGCTGAGGCGTTCTGGATCCGCTGGAGTCTCTTCTGGAGCTTGGCGGTGGTTCCGGCGTAGAGGGCGTTGCCGTAGTCCAGTCGGCTGGTGACGAGGGCCTGGGTGACGGTCCTCCTGGTCTCCGTGGGGATCCACCAGAAGATCTTCCGTAGCATGCGCAGGATGTTGAAGCACGACGAGGAGACGGCGTTGACTTGTCTGGTCATGGAGAGGGAGGAGTCCAGGATGAAGCCCAGGTTGCGTGCGTGGTTCGTCGGTTTGGGTGCGGTGCCCAGGGCGGGGGGCCACCAGGAGTCGTCCCAGGCGGTGGGCGAGGAGCCCAGGATGAGGTCCTCCGTCTTGTCTGAGTTCAGTTTCAGGCGGCTGGTCGTCATCCACTCGGCAACATCCTTCATCCCTTCGTGCAGGTTGGCTCTGGCGGTGGCGGGGTCGTTGGTCAGGGAGAGGATCAGCTGGGTGTCGTCGGCGTAGGAGATTATGTTGAGGTTGTGTTGGCGTGCGATGGCCGCGAGGGGGCTCATGTAGACGTTGAAGAGGGTAGGGCTCAGCGAGGATCCTTGAGGGACGCCGCAGATGACTTCGGTGGCCTCTGACTTGTACGGTGGTAGGCGGACTCTCTGTGTTCTTCCGTCGACTTCCGTATAACTGCATTTACAAGGCCAACATGTTTCAGCCGGTAGGGACAAGATCCCATGGCTTTCTTCAGGGCCAGAGTTCTAAGCATTAGCTACTGCATACATAAAGTGAACGTAACGACAATCTGTAAAGGATATACATAAATAGTCCAAAATCGTGTTCCTCTGTACCAAACGGTATCTCTTACATCTGAATAGTACAGGGAGTGTACCTCACCTCTCCTGGAACCCAGCTCAGGAAAAAGGAGGCCCCGCTCTGTCCGGCGTTGTCTCATGGCAGGACCCGAGCTTCGTGGGAGGCCGCAGACACAGGAGCAGGCAGACACAGGCTGACCAGGGCTACAACTACAGACCACTAATGACAATATACAGGATGAGCTACCACAGGCAGACACAGGCTGACCAGGGCAATAAAATATAGGCAGCTAATGACCACCTACATGATAAACTGCCACAGTCTGGAGACAGGGGCAGGCAGACACAGGCTGACCAGAGCTCCAAATACGGCCCACTAATGACCACATACAGGATGAGGTGCCACAGGCCGGCACAGGTTTACCAGGGCTCAAATACAGGCCACTAATGCCCACCTACATGATAAGCTACCACTGGCTGGAGACAGGGGCAGGATGACCAGAGCTCCAGATACAGGTTGCTAATGACCACATACAGGATGAGGTACCACTGGCTGGAGATATGGACAGGCAGAGACAGGCTGACCAGAGCTACAACTACAGACCACTAATAGTCATATACAGGATGAGCTACCACAGGCAGACACAGGCTGACCAGGGCATTAAATACAGGCTGCTAATGACCACCTACATGATGTACTGTCACAGGCTGGAGACAGAAGCAGGCAGACACAGGCTGACCAGAGCTCCAAATACAGACCACTAATGACCACATACAGGATGAGGTGCCACAGGCAGGCACAGGTTTACCAGGGCTCAAATAAAGGCCACGAATGCCCACCTACATGATAAGCTACCACTGGCTGGAGACAGGGTCAGGCTGACCAGAGCTCCAAATACAGGTTGCTAATGACCACATACAGGATAAGGTACCACTGGCTGGAGATATGGCCAGGCAAACACAGGCTGACCAGGGCTACAACTACAGACCACTAATAATCATATACAGGATGACCAGAAACAGAGTGAGCTGGCACAGGCTGGGGACAGGTGCAGACAGACACAGGCTGGCCAGGGCTACAACTACAGACCACAATGACCATATACAGGATGAGCTACCACAGGCAGACACAGGCTGACCAGGGCATTAAATACAGGCTGCTAATGATCACCTACATGATAAACTGTCACAGGCTGGAGACAGAAGCAGGCAGACACAGGCTGACCAGTGATACAACATTCAGACCACTAATGACATTATACAGGATGAGCTACCACAAGCAGACACAGGCTGACCAGGGCATTAAATACAGGCTGCTAATGACCACCTGCATGATAAACTGTCACAGGCTGGAGACCGGGGCAGGCAGACACAGGCTGGCCAGGGCTACACCCAAGAGGGTGGAATGTTCTAATTAGTGAAACAAAGCCCCACAGAGCAAGAGGTGGTTCAAATCCCCCGCCCTCTGTGAGACCTTTGTTCACAGTAACAGCTGTGAAAGGAAAACATTAGAATGTTGATACTCCGGGATTCTACCAGCCATTAGAAGCCCAAAGCACTCCACTGTCTTCAATACTGTGGAGCGGTCCAGACCGAGAGTGCGTTCAATCCTAGTTGTACATATGGATCAGCGAAACGCAGCCCCACTGTCATCTGAGACGAACCCTAGATCGGCTGACAAGGAATAGGATTGAAAGAGAGAGGGCCGAAGCCTCCCCCCATTCCGTCGATGCATATGATGAAGACACACTTTACCTAGTCCCGAAACCCTATGTCCATGAAGGAAATACCCATCCCACAGGAACAGCGTTACCGTTCATGTCCCCTGGACCCCATCTGACTTAATGAACATTAAGAACCATTCCATAAGAGTGGAGGAAACCCAGCCCCTCCCATGAAGAATTGCAAGGTGTGTTTGAAGTTTATCAAACTAACGGGGCTGATGGGAATCAATCGTTGTGTTTCGTGGTGCCAAGTGAAGTAATAGATCGATTGATTGAGAAGTCGGGTTGGCTGAGACGTGATACCTTGAATGAACATAACAAAGGATGCCTTGTTGAATGCAATTACAGATGAGTGCCCAGTAAAAATTGATTGGACTAAGATTGTGAATTGGAGGTAAAACAATGAATCATTGTCAGCACACTGGATGGACTTAAGGATTTGTTTGGGGAACATCAGGCATTTCCAGTCCGACAGGGATCCTAGGTGATGCTTTTGTGTAGGGATTATTGCTGCATGTGCAAAATCAATTGACAGCTGTTTGTATTGGATGGCAAACAAAACAGCTGGATACATTAGAAACTGTGATAAACCATTGTGTGGCATTACAAAAGCGAAAGAAAGGACCCACTTACCTAAACTGATGTCTTTCAAAATGTAGAATATTCAACAGGATGTGGGGGGAAGGGGATAGGGAGCTCACACAAAGAGGAAGCAAGGGGGGGGGGCAAACGAGGAGAAGATACAGGAGATCAAGGCAAAATCTCAGATGCGGGAGGATCATGTTTAGACCTGGGGTCAGTTGGGCCACTGGAAGTGTGATTTTAAATGTTCTTCATCACAGTGATCCACCCAAATTCAACAGGTTTCCCAGACCTCATATCCTAAATAGTAGGCAGCCAAAGAGATCCTGACTGTACCCTGAACACCTTTGATTTCTATGGATTAGAAAGAACCCTGTGTAGATTGTATGACAAACGAAAACATCCACCAGTTTCCCTGTTGATACTGGTGCAAGCTGTTCAGTCTTTCAAACCTCTGAGCTCCCCTATCCACCTCGCTGGGCTTGTCCATAGACGCAGTCGGTATTTCAGAGTTTCTACGCCACATTTCTAGCCTCTTTCCATTATCCTTAGTCCTTTCCTTTTAAGTGCTACCTCTGTCGCGAACACTGTGGCAGTCTGTTTCCATCCGGTGCCTGGTCTCAGCTTTTCTTTATTTTTATGACACAGTGTGAAGTTCCTAGAGCACATGCAAAATAAGGTGATGTCATTGTGCCGGACGACCCTGTACTGACATGCTTTTTGTTTATATTAATGTGTGCATCCATTACAGTATATACCCTTACAGTGTAAGTTTGTTGTTTACATAGGTGGAGACTTAGGGGCCGATGCGGTGGTCAGAGCCATTCCTTCCACCTCGTAATCATCTGGCGGATTCCCTTCTGACCAACCCATGAGGACGGTGTTGGTCGGAAAGGAATCCTACTAATGGTCATAACGACTCGCTTCTGACGGGCTCGGAGAACCCGTCTGCCAGTTGGAATGACTGCGGTAATCACAAGGGTGGCTCTTTCTGCCTGAGAGATTACCAGGTAGGATTCCTACAGCCTTTCTGTGCCAGCCTTTCTGACACAGAAAGGCTGTAGGAAGTCCGCTTTGGGGGTCCCCAGCAGGGCCGCCATGGGTGCACTGCCTCCGGTTGGAGGCCGAGGGGGCAACTATGGTGCCTGCCACGGGGTGCAGGGATGAAATACACCTCGCCGTTTTACAAGGAGAGCATACATTCCGGTCGGAACACATGCCCCCATTGTAAAGTCTAGGCATGCGACCGAACAGTGTTCGGTTGCATCCTAATTAGTCGGTCCAGCAGTCCCAATACCGAAACCATGTCGGGCTGACTTAAGTCCATCCGATATCATAAGTAGGCCCTTACTGCCAACATGTGGCTAGAGCTGAAATATCTTGCGCCATGTTAGATTAGTCTTATAGAAGCTCGAGTGCCTTCAAACCCTGTTTTGTTTTGTGCATATGAGATAAAATCAGTGGTCGAATGGTACATAAACCGAATTACTGACACAATATTGGGGTAAACAATATCGCTGAAAAAAATATAGTGCCAAAAACATTCCCACTCCAGTCTGTGGAGCAGTAGGAAAAGCATTGTAGTTCGGAGGGGTGAGGTTTACTATTCCACTTTCCAAACCGCACAAGAGTTGGCAAAATGTCAAACTACAAAGAGGTTAATGTTACTATTTCTACTACAGTCTAAACAAGAGTAGGGAAAGTACATTGCTCCCAACACATTACATATATAGGTAACACCATGAATGTAGAGAAAATGTTAAAGTCTTAATATAAAATGATTATTTAACATATATATATATTCAATGAAAAAACCATTGGTTTTAGGCCATATATAGTTAGGAATTAGCATTTACAAAACCTTATTTTACTCGCATAAAACCATTGAAATTCCATATATAGTTAGAAGCGCTAACTATATATCGCGCACCCGCAATCCACTGCTGATGATGTCACATATTACATCATTCATGACATGGTCAGTGACATCACTGATGACATCACTGATGACATCTCAAATGACATCACTGATGACATCACTGATCACAACATCCAGTGATTGTATGTGTCTGTAAAGTTTAAATATGTTTTACATATTGAAGAATGAGTGGATGTATAAGTGTCTGGATGAAGAATTTAGTAGGTGCATCACTGACTGTATGAAAGAGTGATTAAATGTGTCTCACTGAGTGCATGGGTTAGTGACTAAACTGTCTTAATTTGTGCATCAGTATGTTTGTTGTTGTGTAAGCTGCTGCATGTGTTGATCAGTAGCTATAAGAGTGGCCATATGGGTTATTGATTGGTTGCCCAAGTATTTGAATGGGAGGCTGAGTGTGTGTGTGGGTGGCTGGGAGGTGCGTGACTCTGTGCATAGATGTGTAAGCAGTTGATTCACTAGGAGTATGAGTTCAAGAGTGCATGTGGAAACAGCTATATGGGCGGTTGACTGTGCATGGGTGTGTTGGTGAGTGAATGGATTTCTCATTGCTACATGTGCAAGTAAGTACGTATGTAAAACACAATACATGTGAGAGTTGAAATATATAAATAACTGAACATAAGAGCCAGTGAATGTGTGAGTGGCTGTATCGATCACTGTGAGCTTGTATCAGGGATTATATAAGAGAGTAAATATGTGTTATTATATGTTTGAATAAGTAAGATGTGTATAACTGTATAGTTGAGGAAATGGAGGTGTGATTGATTCTTTGCATGACTGACTAGGTGTGTGAGTAACTCCATGGATGAGTGACAGTCTGTGAGTGTCTGTTTATACTGAGTGTATGTAAGGTTATATTAGAGTCTGAAGAGGTTCATTGTATTATCACATGAGTGATGTGATCAGTGATGACAAATGAGATGTCATCAGTGATGTCATTTGAGTTGTCATCAGTGATGTCATCAGTGATGTCATTTGAGATGTCATCAGTGATGTCATTTGAGTTGTCATCAGTGATGTCATCAGTGATGTCATCAGTGATGTCATTTGAGATGTCATCAGTGATGTCATCAGTGATGTCACTGACCATGTCATGAATGATGTAATATGTGACATCATCAGCAGTGGATTGCGGGTGCGCGATATATAGTTAGCGCTTCTAACTATATATGGAATTTCAATGGTTTTATGCGAGTAAAATAAGGTTTTGTAAATGCTAATTCCTAACTATATATGGCCTAAAACCAATGGTTTTTTCATTGAATTTTCAAGGTTTTGTAAATGCAAATTCCTAACTATATATCCACTATAACCTATGGTTTTTTCTGTGAATTTCATTGGTTTTTTAATAGCAAATATGAAAAGCTTTAAAATGTCAAGTACGTGATAGATAAAAACATTTTCGTATTTATGCACGCTGATGTGCTTTGAACGCTGCACCCCCCCCCCTCCCCTCTTTTGTCTTAGTAGTACTCTCTCTTTGCAGATACTGAAGGGTAGTTAACGCAGGCCTTTACCCCCGTTGTAATCCGTCGTGCCTCCTTGTCTCTCCATTTGATTGATTGTTGTCCAAGCATTTACTGTTTTAGAATTGGTTCTCTTTGGATCATTCTCTATTTACAAACAAGCACAAAGTCGCAATACTCTGTTTAGTCTTTGCAGATAGTGAAAAATCGTGTAAAAAAAATAAAAGTAATCGAGCAAAATCAGTAGGCCACTAATTGGATCTCTTTTTGACCTCGCTAAAATAGAAATATTAGGAACAACCCTTCATGAGAAATACGAAAATAGTGAGATGAACTGAGCTCCACACCATGAGGGCTGCAAGACAGCTCGGCTCCGTCACCCATCCCGCCCAAAATAACGACAAACCCTATGCAAATATTAAAAATATAGACAACACACCAGCAAAGAAACAGGGTAAAACATTTTATTAAAAAACTATTTACATAACGTTGGTTTATAAGATGATGTCAGTAGTGGACCGATGTGTGAATAGATCGAAAACAGCACAAGGCTCCAAGATCCGGATGGCAAGCTCCTGGATGTTGGGTGCCATAGTTTAGAGTTCTGAATTTCAGCCTTTTTCAATGCCTGTGCTTTGTTGAATCAAAATGGCGGCTTGACACAAAGCTGACTCAAGCGTTGCTACTGATGCTATGCAGACCAAAACTGGTTTTCAGTTTGTACATTTTTCTAGATTTTTCAATCCAAGTTTGGTTGACTTTGTAGAACGATGGCTTCAGATTTTCAACATACGGTGTGGTGGCGCTGACTGGGAGGGGGCGCTTCGCTCCTGCCCCCTCCCCAAGTAAGATTTTCATACGTGAAAGTACGTTAATGGTTTTGGTCCCTGAGATGCTTCGATGTCACTGCCATTCTCAAATAGCATAAGTTCTGGATGTTGGGTGCCATAGTTAAGAGTTCTGAGCAGTGCTTGTAACACTGTCTGAAGCTTATTTCCACCTACTGCAGCTTCACTATTCTCAAAGTAAGTGAGTGTCGTTTGTGGACCTGACTGCATTAGAAAACAATGTGATATGTTACCTTCCTAAACAGCTTGACGGAGGCCCCTGAGGGGCGGTGTGATGGCCATGGACTCGGAGAAGACGCTTGGCTCCGACACCCTCCCCAAGTCTTATAGCACTGGTGTAGCCTGAGATCGCCCCCGACATAGGCGGCCGGCTCCCGGGGTCCGGCGGAACTTTTTGCCTTTTGATGACTCTTCAATTCTGGACCTTGTCCCACAATCCGTTTGACCTGAAGACAAGCTGTAGTGGGGCGCCCCTTTATCGTTTTAGTTGCCATTCCGCCCGCTTTTGCTACACTGTGCCTCTTCCGCCATTCAGCTGTTTACCGCCCGCTCTTGCGACTACAGCGTCTCGCTCACCATGTAGTTGAGATGCGCCCGCTCTTGCGGTGCAGCGATAGGCGGCTGCCACAGGACTCTCAAAATGGCGGCCGGCTCTTCGGTTTTGGGCCTGGTCCACTAAAATGGCCCTGGGACACCTTGGAACTCGGACGCTTGTCTGCTAGGGCTTGGGTCCCATTCTCGAAAAGCGTCCCCTCAGCCGTGAAGATTCTACAAAAGTCTTGGGGGCCTCCGACTCCCGCAGGCTTCTGGTGGGGAGCGGCTGCCATGATTGCTCGTGGAATGGCCACGACGGAGCTACGAGATGGTAGTGGTCTCATGCTGACGCCAGCTTTAGTCTGAAACATCCAGAAACACTATAGACTACCAATTCGATCAGTTCCGGTAGCGCCCCAACATGACCCGGAAGAGAAGAACTTGCCCTCCCCTCTTTGACTGATGGTTCTTGTTGCCTGTCCCCTCTGTTGTCATTTAACAGAACTTTTTGGACTGCTGAAAGGGGTTGTGTTCTGAACGCTGGTTGGTGGAGACATTTAGACTATATTCTTGACCTACGTTGTCGCGTAATGCGTTTTATGACACGCCGCGTTAGCGCACCCGGAAGTGATCCGAGGCGCGGCGCGCAGCGCGTAACGTAAGCATAACAGGTCATGTGACTTGTTAATAAAACTTTTCATTGGTTCATTTTACTTTTGTTAATTTAATGATGAAAAGCTTGGTCATATGACCTAAAAATTACGCTTTTTATTATTTTCGAACAATATTTTTTTTTCAAACATATGTTATAATATTCCAGGCTAATGTACTTTCCCGGAAAATTTACAACTGTCTTGCAAGTAAAATATATTCCTTTTTCGAGAAAAAGGGCGTTTCTTCCTTCCATGACGGAGCCGTTGAGTAAAAGAGATTCGGCCTGCTGTCTTAGTCGCCGATACGCCTGATTATCAGATTCTTATCGATCACTTTATGTTGCAGACATGAAAAACACAACTGCCCTTGACCATTTATCTTTACTGCGTTCCTACATATTATACCTTTTATCCGTCATGTAATTGGACTGCTTTATTTCACTTGCCTTTTACTGATTCGAAAACAGTCACTAAAAGTAAAAACTTTACCAATGTAAATACTACTACCGTGTTTTGTTTTAAAAACCTTTATTGTGAAAATGTCAGTATACAAATACGGGCCTATAACCACGTGGGCCGGCCACGGAGCAAACTGAAATCGTATATGATGAGGAGACATTTACACTGTAGAGGAACGTAACGAGCGGGCCATTAGGTTGCAAGAACTAAGGTGTCTAACAGTTGCGGAATCGGTGGACATACATTTTGTAATTAAAATAGAACAGGGCCACTTACAATAACATTTTCTAGATATACATTTGCGGGCAAGGAGTTACGAGTCCCATTTATACCGGCGCCATTTTGGGCGAGGCCGGGCAGGTCCAAGATATAGTCAAAATGTCTCCACCAACCATCGGCCAGACCAGAACCCCTTTCGGCCCTTTATGCTACAAGATGGTGTCTTCCATTCAGGAAATATTGTTGGCAGCATTTTGAAAGGAAACAGAAACAGCCGTTCTCCTAGTGAGTTTCACATTGTTACATTTAGGAAGAATGTTGAAGAGTAGTATGTGGAAAATCTGAAGCCATTTTTCTACAAACTCTCAATCAGACTTGGATGGAAAAAAAAAACCTGAAGAATGTACAAACTGAAAACCAATTTTTTTCTGTATAGCACCAACAGTAACGCTTGAGTCAGCTTTGTGTCAAGCCGCCATTTTCATTCAATCAATAGCGTCCCCCTGCACACATTCAGGGACCTGGTCGTGTCTTCAGATGAAACGCATTGTAGGAAAAGAAGCAGAAAGGAAAAGGAAAAAAGTTCCGCCGGACCTAGTGAAGCTGCAGCAGGTGCAAATAAGCTTCAGACAGTCTTACAAGCACTGCTCAGAACTCTCAACTGAGGCACTCAACATCCAGGACTTGCCATTCGGATCTTGGCGCCTTGTGCTGGTTCCGACCTATTCACACATCGGTCCACTACTGACATCACCTCATAAGCCAACGGGGCACCCCACGCCGACTTTCGGCGCAGCATTGTAGGATGGCCACACCAGTGCGGCAACTTGCTGGACACAACATCGGGGCCATCCAGATCTCGGCGCGTTCGACTCACTGTACCGCAACAGTGACCGCAACTCAGCTGGACACGCCGTCTTTCGGCGCAGCATTGTAGGATGGCCACACCAGTGCGGCAATTTCCTGGACACCACCTCGGTGCCATCCGGATCTCGGCGCGTTCGAGTCACTGTACCGCAACAGTGACCGCAATTCAGCTGGACACGCCGTCTTTCGGCGCAGCATTGTAGGATGGCCACACCAGTGCGGCAATTTGCTGGACACCACCTAGGTGCCATCCGGATCTCGGCGCGTTCGAGTCACTGTACCGCAACAGTGACCGCAACTCAGCTGGACACGCCGTCTTTCGGCGCAGCATTGTAGGATGGCCACACCAGTGCGGCAATTTGCTGGACACCACCTCGGTACCATCCGGATCTCGGCCCGTTGTGCTGCCTTCGGCCTATTCGCACATCGGTCCGCTACTGACGCCGCCTCACGTGCCAACGGATTTTCTACGCTTTTTGTAGCCCTATGCCGCATAACAGGTCATGTGACTTGTTTATAAAACTTTTCATTGGTTCATTTTACTTTTGGTTTCCTAAAGATGGAAGGCTTGGTCATATGACCTAAAAATAACACTTTTCATTGGTTTAGAACATTTTTTTTTCCCAAACGATGAAAGCCCCACCTTGTTTCTGGATCATTCAGACTGAAGCTGGCGTCAGCATGAGAGCACCACCATCTCGTGGCTCCGTCGTGGTCATTCCGCGAGCAATCATGGCAGCCGCTCCCCACCGGAAGCCTGCGGGAGTCGGGGGCCCCCAAGACTTTTATACAATCTTCACGGCTGAGGGAACGCTTTTCGAGAATGGAGCCCAAGCCCTAGCAGGCAAGCGTCCGAGTTCCAAAGTGTCCCAGGGCCATTTCAGTGGACCAGGCCTAAAACCGAGGAGCCGTCCGCCATTTTAAGAGCCATGTGGCAGCCGCCTATCGCTGCACTGCAAGAGTGGGAGCAACTCAACAACATGGTGAGCGAGACGCTGTAGCCGCAAGAGCGGGCGCAACTCAGCTAGATGGCCGCCACCTGGGGAGGCCCGTTCACGCCGGCTCCCCCACGCCCCCCCCCGGGCCGCCGCACGCCAATTTTCGGAGCAGCATTGTAGGATACCAAAACCAGTGCGGCAGTTTACTGGACATCACCTGGGTGCCATCCACATCTCAGCGCGTTCTGCTGCCTTGGGACTATTCGCACAACAGACCGCTACTGACGAGGCCTCCCCCCGCACCACCCGGGACGCCCCACGCTGTTTTTCTGTGCTGCATTGTAGGATCCCTAAACCAGTGCGGCACCCAGGCGACATCACCTGGGTGCCGTCCAGAACTCTGCACGTTGTGCTGCCTTGGGACTATTCGCACAAAAGACAGCTTCTAACCATTGTTGCTTTTTGTGTTGAGAAATGTTTAAATGTTTTTAGTTTTTGTTCCGTTCGTTAAAGTTAGTAGTTAATAAAGTTTTATAACCTTACTTTGTTGGAGTGTTATCTATTTTTTTAAAAACGGGTGAATGGGGCCTTGAATCGGGTTATTGTCATGTGTGGGCTTTGGAAGTGTGCTTCTGCAGGATCGGACATTTCAAACTCAAATGCACGTTCTTTTTCTTACCTTTCCGAAGCATGGAGCGCAATAGCAAGCAGAGAAAGGGTGATGCACGTGTTGAACACTACCTGACCTGGCAAGTTGCTGGCAGTGCCCCCCCGCCCGCTCCTGAAAGAGGGCACACACACACACCGCCGCTCCGAGTACTTCACAAATCTTTAAAAGACCATGTGCTTGTTCATGAGGCTTAAATGGTTTATCACCTCTTCTAGAACCCCTGCATCGACCCTCTGACGTTTCCTGGAAAAATTACCATGTAACCCAATACCAAGCCCTGTCAGCTGAAACCCCCAAGGAATCGTGGGGCATATTATCAAGGGGGTTTATCTCCGCTTTTTTGGTTTGAAAAGCCTTGAAAGCGGAGATAAAATTATCTCCCTATTACCAAGCTGTCGCTAACACCAGTTAGTGACAGCTAAAAGGAGATTGCGACCATCTTGGGCCCCGCTTTGCATGTCAGTGATACTTATCACTAATGACATGCAAAGTGGCGTGCCAAGATGTTAGCGACTAGAAACAGTCCCTAACATCGCTACCTTCTATTACCAACTTTTGGAGATATTCGCGCTAAGCGCGAATATCTCCAAAATCTAACACCTGCCCTGAGCAGTTCTTAGCCATGTTATCCAATGGGAGGTGGATAACATGGCTAAGAGCATTAGGTCGATAATACATGAATATCGCTGACTTTTCTGCGATAATAGCAAGGTTTATCTGCGATAAAAATCGCCGATGTGCGGCGATAATTTTTGTCTCTAAACAAGTTAGAGACAAAAATTATCGCTAGTTGTTCGTAATATGCCCCCGGGTTTTTGCTTGCAGAAATCGGGAGGCGGGAGACTAGCACTGAAACAGTAGTCACACGCCTGTATCAGGAGGATTGGCATGTCTGAATTCTCTACAGCTGGGGCCATAAACTACATCCGCAGGGTTAGGTGATAGCCTGGGACCAGCCTGGCATCTAAAATGGCTGCCGTGCACGACAAAATTGTGGCATTCGAAAAAAGGCAAGATGGCGCAGCCGCTGGAAGAGATGTATCAACATATATCAGCCTCCTCAGCCACCCTCAGGAAACATAGGGGATTAGGACACGGAATCGTGGGGCATATTATCAAGGGGGTTTATCTCCGCTTTTTTGGCTTTAAAAGCCTTGAAAGCGGAGATAAAATTATCTCCCTATTACCAAGCTGTCGCTAACACCAGTTAGTGACAGCTAAAAGGAGATTGCGACCATCTTGGGCCCCGCTTTGCATGTCAGTGATACTTATCACTAATGACATGCAAAGTGGCGTGCCAAGATGTTAGCGACTAGAAACAGTCCCTAACATCGCTACCTTCTATTACCAACTTTTGGAGATATTCGCGCTAAGCGCGAATATCTCCAAAATCTAACACCTGCCCTGAGCAGTTCTTAGCCATGTTATCCAATGGGAGGTGGATAACATGGCTAAGAGCATTAGGTCGATAATACATGAATATCGCTGACTTTTCTGCGATAATAGCAAGGTTTATCTGCGATAAAAATCGCCGATGTGCGGCGATAATTTTTGTCTCTAAACAAGTTAGAGACAAAAATTATCGCTAGTTGTTCGTAATATGCCCCCGGGTTTTTGCTTGCAGAAATCGGGAGGCGGGAGACTAGCACTGAAACAGTAGTCACACGCCTGAATCAGGAGGATTGGCATGTCTGAATTCTCTACAGCTGGGGCCATAAACTACATCCGCAGGGTTAGGTGATAGCCTGGGACCAGCCTGGCATCTAAAATGGCTGCCGTGCACGACAAAATTGTGGCATTCGAAAAAAGGCAAGATGGCGCAGCCGCTGGAAGAGATGTATCAACATATATCAGCCTCCTCAGCCACCCTCAGGAAACATAGGGGATTAGGATACGTCTCCCGCACCCCCTTATACCTAGTACTTTAATTAACGAAGCACAAAATGGCGAATTCCCGTTTCGCTACCAGTTTGCGGCCCAGTTCGCGGCCCGTGAAGCGCTTCTACCGTGAAAAATCATTTTTTTTTTATTTTCCCCACGGGACCCTTTAATAACCCCAACAACATTCCTAGGGGGTCAAGAGGGGGATACCTTGCCCCCTTTCATTAAATTCCCCCTTAGTTTTTCACCTTTTCTTCTCTCTCGATCCTACCGAGAGACAAGATGGCGGCCGCTCCGGACTGTCACGCAGCAAAAAAAAAAAAAAGCTCACGCACAGCCGCTGGAAGAGATGTATCAACATATATCAGCCTCCTCAGCCACCCTCAGGAAACATAGGGGATTAGGATACGTCTCCCGCACCCACTTATACCTAGTAATTTAATTAACGAAGCACAAAATGGCGAATTCCCGTTTCGCTACCAGTTCGCGGCCCGTGAAGCGCTTCTACCGTGAAAAATCATTTTTTTTTTATTTTCCCCACGGGACCCTTTAATAACCCCAACAACATTCCTAGGGGGTCAAGAGGGGGATACCTTGCCCCCTTTCATTAAATTCCCCTTTCGTTTTTCACCTCTTCTTCTCTCTCGATCCTACCGAGAGACAAGATGGCGGCCGCTCCGGACTGTTTAGAATGTTGACAGACACCGGAGAGCCAATCAGCTTTCTGCGCGCAAAGTTCCGATAAGCGAAAAGTAAGCGGACCGGATCGCTGCCCGGAGCGCTGTTACAGATATATATCTTGATTTAAACGTTAATTTCTCAAAATCCACTGAAGCACATATATTGAGACCTAGCAAAGGCACATCGGGCTAACAGTCCCTACAATTTTGCCAAGTTTCGTGCAAATCCATTCAGCCGTTCGAGCTAAAAGTGAGGCCAAAGGCCCTATGGAAAAATGAATGGGAAAAACGCGTTTTGGGACCCCCCTTTTTTCTCGGCCCCCCCTTGACGAAACCCCACCAAATTTTCAGGGGCTGCTCAGAAACAAAATGTGCCATTTTCCTGAAAATTTCAGCCGATTCCGTCCACAAACGCCAAAGTTATTAGACATAGAATTTTCAGAAATCCCATAGGGAATTAATCCTAACTATATATACCTACTGGCGATAGCCAGTAGGTAATATATATATATATATATATATATATATACATATATATATATATATATATATATATATATATATATATGTATACATATATATATATATATCACTCACCAATAATTATCAATTAATAAATACTTATTATTTATTTATTAAGGAATTTTCTTCCCACTCTATACCACCACAAACATTGCAGCCTGCGCCTAAAGTTTAACTTAAAAAATTAGTATTCCATAATTGACATATTTAAAATCAATGAAATAATTAATTGGCAATTAATTATTAATTTTTAATTAATCATTACTCATTCAAACTTTCCCAGACTAGACCCCTAAAAAAGTAGCTGTCAGCAACTAAAATATGATTTTAAAAAGTTCCATAATTTAAATATTCAAATTTAAATTAAAAAAATAATTCACAAATAATAATAAATAATGAGTTAATTAAATAACTTCCCACCCTATACCCCTCCAAACCTGGCATCGCTCAACTAAAATATCAGTACAAGTAATCATATTGAGGATATGTGTTTTGGTACCAATTGATATAACACTCATACTTCATATAAAAAAGGTAGGACACACCAATGTGTACAGATTCATCCAAGATCAGCGGGCAATACATCATGTAGTTACCTCGAGGTTTCCTGAGCCCTCAGCCCGCTACCATCCTCTCCTGTATCCCTGCGAATGCCTAATGGCTCACAGAGATAGACTCTGCTCTGTCTTCTTCTCTGTACCCATCAACTACGAGAGCCAGTTTCTCTTTGCTTCTTCCTTTGGTGGATCCAACCTTGCACGGCAGGGACTCCATGAAGGATTTACAGTGTCTCCTTTACTGTTAAAGAAAGATTCAGATTCCTTGGCCTTTCCTGGGAACTCTACTTTAGTGCTGTGCATTGATACCTTTTGCTTGGCTCTGTTACTCTAGACCACTGCAAGCAAGACTCCGTCAGTCCGTCTACCTCCTCACTGACTTGGCGTAGAAAGGGGATAAGGCTACAAAGATGAAAGGGCAACTCTGCCTCCCCAACGTGCATTATCTTGCTTCTGGAAATCTCTGCAGGGAATCGCCACTTGTCGACAGAACGCAATAGAGCCATTCGTAGGTTACCCGGTCCAATAACCATCTCCCCGGGTCAAACGTTCATGGTTATGGCTGGGTATTGTAGAGCGTGGAGCTTAGGATTCGCCACTCTCACTAAGGCCCTATCAAAGGATGCTCGCAAGCCTTTGCAAGGGTCTAAAGGAGCTGGACATGGATTTGCAGAGATAAAGCTAGTTCTTACCTGTGCGCCCGCCTTTGGGCTCTCTGGCTATGAAAAACCATCTACATTGGACTGGCATGGACACGCTAGATTTGCTCCTGAATTACTGGTGCAGGATCATGTCGCTACTCGGTGTCCTCCATGTTTCTGTTCTAGAGCCAATGATGTACACCTTGTCAAAGAAGTCTCCAAAAACCTGCATTGGCTTTATCGTTTATACGCACAATAATCCAGCACTTCAACAAGTGATGTGAACTGTTATAACAAACTCATTTTTCAAAAAGGAATCAGCAGGTCGTGGTATAGCTTCTTTATTCAAGTTTCTTGTCTTTAAAAATTACGACACGGAGTAGCCAACGCGGTTCGTCCTCACGGACTTCTTCAGGGCAAACTTAGAATTGTAACGTCCTTTTCAATATTTTACTTCATATTTTCTTATAAACAGATGATGGCACTAGAGAATGCAAGATTTCAAAAGAGCTTCCATGTGCTCCCTCAATGATAATACAGAGACGACTTGTTCCAATGAACTCTAGTGAAAAGCTTCAGTGTAGATATAATATTCATAACCGTCCCGATTTGAATGAAATCACCATATAGGCAAAAAAGCGTCTCGGCCAGAGACAGACAGACACCTGCCTGCATGTGACGGCTGACAGAGCAGGAGACAGAGAGGTGAAATGCTTGCAAGCAAGTGACCGTGCACAGCAGCAGGTGATAGCAGCCAGAGACAGACAGACACCTGCCGGCATGTGACGGTTGACAGAACAAGAGACAGAGAGATGTAATCCCTGACACTGCACGACAGCAGGTGAGGGTCAGGATCCTATATGCCAGATATAGATGTAATAATGTACGACAATCAGTGACAGGGGAGGGTAAATGTGTGCTGTAGAAAGACAGATTAACTGGCAGGATGTGACTGCATGAGACGGTAGATGACAGTATGAGACAGCTATAGCTCACACTCAGAGAGACGGAATACCCAGCAGTGGGTGACACTATCACAGAGCAGCTGAGAACGGAAGGAAGCCAAAGCCAAAAAAGAGGTCTCGTTCCTACAATCATTTGGCAGCACGAGGCAGCCAGACCCAAAACAGACAACATATCACTCTAAGCCAGCAACAAAGCTAGACAAGAGATAGAAACCCACAGATTCAAAACCTGCCAGCAAGTATGGGAAAATAGCAGCCACCTACAAACCAGAGATAGGTCTGCAGGATGCCAGGCAGCAGTGACAGCATGAGACACCCAGAGCCCAGAGACAGGTGAGACACCCAGAGTTCAGAGCCAGGTGCAGGATGCCAAGCAGTAGTGACTGCATGGAAAAACCCAGAGATAGTGGTCTGAATATCAGGCAGCAGTGACAGCATGAGACACCCAGACCTAAGAGACAGTGAGTAAGATGCCAGGCAGAAGTGACTGCATGAGACACCCAGAGACAGGCCACAGAATACAAGATACATGGTGGAAGGTTGTGGGCTAACTTTGTACTCATACACAGACAACACCCAGATTATTTTCTCGCTGTCATCTGGGCGGGAAGTTAACTCAGAGGATCTCAACTCCTGCCTCGGCCTTGTCTCTACTTGCTCTCATCTGCCTCCGCCCTCACTACCTATAGCCTAAATCCCCTCCTTTTGTCTGCCCCAGTTCCTGTCGTGTAGTTCCTATATAACCTATACAGGATCTGCACGTTTGGATAACATAAACTGCGGGATTGGTGGCAGACTGATTCTGTGCACCCCCAATGGGTATGTTAGCCTGTCTGTATCAGCTAGCTCACGGTGCCACTATAATCTCCACTTGTCGGGGAGAGAATAGATCTTGGCAATGTCAGAGCATGACAACCCTGATCCCCCAGGATCGTGGAAACAATATACTACCTTTCGCTAAGCCACTCATGCTCACTTATATTCTCTCAGAGATACACAGAATAAACTATGGTACAGTTCTACCATTTTGCAGTAATCATGAATATCTACAAGTACATAAAATACATGATAAAAAGTGTGTACTCCTACGATGCCTCCCTAACTAGTTGTACCTAAATGTACCTAGCATCTGTGTAGGTATTATGCCAAGAATCCTTTTAGGATCCAGTCAACCCCATTACTTGAGAATGAGAGAATATAGGACCCCGCCCTGGACTCAAGTTGGACAACCCGCGAGGGATGTTAGACCACTGCGAGCTTGAGCATCTGCATGCAGGAACCTCAGCGTCTCTGGTCAGTATGTCAGCCGGGAAGTCTCGGTCTCCTCTGTCCTTCTAAGCAAGATGAGATGTGTATATACCCATAGGCCTCCCCAGGGGTCCTACCTTGCTGTGTTACTGTGTCGGCTTAAAGGATGATTTCGGGCCTGTACTTTATACAGAGATATTATACAGGAGATGGTAGTCCTGCTGTGCGTCCGAGAAACCTCATGCATAATGTATGAGATTTGAATTTAGGGAAAAACCTGCGTTCTGAATGCAGCGTTGTATCTATGTAAAAGGTCAGTCCCTAAGAACCGCTATGTATGTAATGTAGGGAAGAATATAGGCGAAAGGTTGTAATATTACCTGCGCCTATATGGGGTACCTGTATGGAATATAACATCCCGACTGCCTACAGCCCCATCACTCAGCGACCCCCACACCGGACCCTCACTGCCTCAATCAGTCAGTGGATTTATATAGCGCAGCAAATCACCCCAGGGGAGGGGTATCCAGGGGCTGCCTACATCTTAAAGCCCCCTATCATGTGCCCCACCCTCACTGCCAACACCCTAAAGCCCCTCCTCTCATCTGGCTCACCCAGGGCCCTCGCTCAGTACAGCCCCTACTATTATCCAGCCCTGCTCTGACTGCCTACAGCCTAAGGCTCCTCCTCTCATCCGACCAGTCCAGGGCGTTCACTGCCTAATGCCTACAGCCCCTGCCCAGGGTAGTCTGCCTACAGCTTTGAACCCCTCATCTCATTTGTCACAGTCCATGGCCCTTATGTTTGACAAAGCAAACACAAGGAGATGATGGACGGAGCGCTGAAACTGTTCAAACACTCACCCCGTCACAGATCTGGGTTGAATCCATCATTGTTCTTTAGCTCACTTCGCCACCCCAGTTCAAACACAGCTATATGCAAATCAGTCTGACCCTGTCCCTCATGGGAACATTCCAGACCGAACTGCCAAGCCATGTCTTCCCTGGACCGGAAACAACCATCCTGGGACCGGTTTCTGGCTAATCAGCCATCATAAGCCAGGCAAAGTGAGCAAGGGACCCATGTCTGGGCATACCCTGCGAACTTAGGGCGAACAAAGCAAACACAAGGAGATGATGGACGAAGCGCTGAAACTTTTCAGACACTCACCCCTAGTCACAGATCTGGGTTGAATCCATCATCATTCTTTAGCTCACTTCGCCACCCAGTTCAGACACAGCTATATGCAAATTAGTCTTGACCCTGTGCCTCATGGGAACAGTCCAGCCCGTACTGCCAAGCCATGACTTCCCTCGACCGGAAACAAGCATACTGGGACCGGTTTCGGGCTAACAGCCCTCATCAGCCAGGCAAAGTGAGCAAGGGACTACTATTGACAGCCTACATCCACTACTGTCATCTGCCTGTGCCCTCACTGCCTACAGCCTAAAGAACCTCCTCTCATCTGCCCTAATCTAGGGCCCTCACTACCTATAGCCTTCAGACCCTCCTTGCATCTACACCTGCCCTTACTGCCTACAGCCTAAATCTCCTCCTTTCATCTTCCCTGCCCAGGGCCTACACTGCCTACAGCCTAAAGCCACTCCTTTCATCTACACCCACCATCACTGCCTACAGCCTAAGGCGGCTCTTCTCACCTGTCCCCACCCTCAGTGCTTACAGCCTAAAGATCCTCCTCTAATCTGCCCTCCCCCAGGGTGCTCACTGTCTACTGCCTAAAGCCCCTCCTTTCATCTGCACCCACCATGAACGGAAAAATATATAAAGCGCTACATATACCCAGAGGTGTCTAGGTGCTTCCTTCAGACAGAGAAGACTGTATGGATTGCCAGGTGATCAGCATCTAAATAGTGGGGTTTTTAAACCATTTCTAAATCTTAAGATTGGTTTCTTTCTTCTCGTTAAGGTAAACCTTCTGCGACTCCATCTAACCTTTATATAGTGAAAGCTGCTCTGGCCCTAGGCCATGCAGAGATTTAAAAGCTATGCAAAGGGCTTTAAATTGGATGAGTTTTGCAAATGGCAACCAGTGTAGTTGCCTCAAGGCCTTAGAGGCGGCCTCGGATCTTGCAATCCCCAAGAGTAGTAGCGATGCGGCATTTTGTGCCATCTGGAGTCTGTTCATGCAGCAATTTGGAGTGCTGGTAACCAGAGCATTGCAATAGTCAAGCCTAGATGATGATGGCGGTGACCACTGATTTTGTAAGGTCAGAAGGAATAAAATGAAGACTCTTCCTCAGAACTTTGAGAATGAAAGTCAGAGGAGGTAGCATGATTGATTTGACATTCAAATGACAGTTTAGTATCGAACAGTACTCCTAAATGTTTTGCTTTATTCATTGGGATTGGAAAAAGGGCCATGTTTAGAGGGCCACCAGCTATCTGACCAGATTGAGGAGGTGTTGCCCAAAAGTAGCACCTCGGTTTTGGATGAGTTAAGCTTTAAGCAATTATCTAATATCCAATTACCTCTTTGACCCATGCAGTCATGAAAACAGACCGCTGTTGAGTTTGATGGGCTATTTACTGAAACAATTCTCTGCGTGTCATCTGCGTAAGACACCAACGCAAAACCATAACTCTTTATTAATTTAGCCAAAGGGGTGACAGAAGGGTTAAATAAGGTCGGGCTCGAAGAAGACCCCCGAGGAACTCCACAGGGAAGCAAGAAAGAGGGAGAAATATAAATACCCAAAGCAACAGATTGGGAATGCTCTGATAGGAAGGAGCCTAGCAGGGAAAGCACCTTATCCCTGATCCCAAGTGAGGCTAAAGGTTTGTGGTTGACCGTATCAAAAGCAGCTGACACTAGCCAAGGTTTTACTGAGCTCCTCAGAGGCAGGAATCAGAGCTAACTCTGTGCTATGGTCGGCTCAAAAGCCATATTGGGATGAGTCAAGGATGGAGTTGTTTCTGATAAAGGGAGATAGTTCCATGCTGATGGCTTTCTCTACTACCTTTGAGGGAAAGGGGAGTCTCAAGATTGGTCCATTGTTAAGAGTATCGCTGCTGTCCAAATTTGGCTTTTTCAGAAGTGGGAGTATGGATCCTTTTTCCATTCCTTAGGAAAGCACCCCAAATTAACATTCTATTGAATAAAGGTGCAAGACGCGTGGCTATGGTCTCTGGGGACAGATGTATGGTTCTCGGTGGACATGGGTCAGTGGAGGATCCAGACCAGATTGAGGTAAGAATATTCAAAGTCTGATCTGCAGTGAGGGTTGTGATTGAGGAACGATTACTTACAGTGGGCGTTACCGAGCCTGAGTTTGGAGTCAAAGAATGTTGTAGTATTTGCTGTTGGATGTGTATCTGAAGCAGAAAGGTGTTCTATCCTGACTTTACCTTATCCCGAAAGGAAGTAGCTTATCGAGTCACACACTTGCTGACTAATTCTAGGATTTTTTGTTTCAGAAAATTTAGAGAATCTTCGCACAGTGTCAAATAATGCTTCTGGACAGCTGTTGGCAGCTTTAGTTTTCTCAGAATAATAAGTAGCTTTTCCTTCAGGATTAGGCTCCTATCGACTTGGATAGACGCTTTGTATTCTGTTTTATTATGCAAGTTATCATTTAATCTTCATTTTCTTTCGAGTCTTTGATATGCTTGTTTCTGAGCTCTCAGTGTATCATTGAACCAGGGTTCAGGAGGAGAGGTCCTCGATCACCGATGGTTTCTCGGTGGGGATAGTGACATTGTTACTGAATCGAGCCAGGAGTGATCGTTCACCGCTGCTAAGTCGAGATCGAGGGGAGTCTCAGGCAGGGATTGATTGAGTAATGCTTTAAATCACTTCGCTTCTATCTAATTCTAAGGGAAACTTGTGTTTGACTTCTCAGGGTGTTTAACAAGTGTTTTATGTGTTAGTGAGATTTCAAACAAAATTGCATTATGGTCGGACCATATTAGAGAAAGAGAAATTGGGATTATCCGAGAAAAAAAAAATCCTGACAGGGCCCTGCAATATGAGAAGGGCCCTTCACTATCTGGCTTAACCCCTTTGCCGAGAGGCTAATTCCCCCGGCAGTGCGGGGGGAGGAGGGCTGCGTGCGTGGCCGTGGTGCTTACCACACCCGTTTCCATGGAACGCTCAGCACAGCAGGGGAATTATCCCCGCGTGGGCATTCCATGGGGGTCGTGATGAGCTCAGCTGGTCATGAGCACCCAAGGTGTTAATCCAGCAATGGTCATATGATCTAAGAGAGCTTCTGGGTCATAGTCATTAGTATTTTCCACGTGAAAATTGAAATCTCCTATGATAGAAAAATTGGGAAATTTGGCCTTGCGTTGTAGGAGGTGGCTGATATTATTAATGAATGAGGCTTTAGTCCTGGGTGGATGATAGAGCAGTATTCCATTGAATGAATCCTGGCTATTCAGTTCAATCTTGAAAGCCAAAGCCTCGCAGTCTATGATTTAGGGAAGGGTTTCGGAACATTATTTAAGGCTGGCTCTAAAAATTCAAGCTATTCCCCCCACCCCCTTTTTCCCCCACTCTATCCACTCGCTAGAGCCACAAGCAACTCCAAGTCCAACGAGACATCGGCCCACGTTTGAGTATCAATGGCCAGTTCTATTTGGTGAGTTTCTACGAATTCACAAAATACAATGTTTTTTTTACCAAAGATCTCACATTTATGAGAGCACATGGGACTGTGAGTCTTGGTGTGCCGTGTGATAGCAGGGTGGAAGTGTGAGGCTGTGTGTTATATACAGGCTGAACTAAGCCTTTAAGTTCGCACTGGGAGAAGTGTGACAAACTTTGGGCAACCTGTGGGTCATAGCGTGGACCATAGCACCTCTTACCTTGTGGTCTGAGCCTCAAAAGGGAGTCCCTAGAGTATTGAGCTTTAGGCGACGGTTTTAGTGCATCTGGAACCAGCCCGCAGAGTGGCTGGTGCTGAGTGTGGACTGTTCGCTGGGCAGAGAAGGGAAGCATCCACAGCATCTTCTTGAGCTGTTTCATGATAGCAGAGCCCGCGGAGGCTACTCTGGCCACTTGTGGCTCCATAGACAAGGTGGAATCGAGCAAGAAGTCAAGGTGTTTCACTTTTTGGTGGGAATAGGCAGCGTTCCTGTGTTTTAAAGGCCTGGCATCTGAGGGTGGGATGGGGGCGTGGGGGGTGTGGTCACAGGCACTGCGAAGCGCAAGGGCCAACCCAGCAGCAAACAAACAGTGAGGGAAAAGACAAAAAACTGGGGTCCAGCTACCCCGGCTATGCTCACAAGCTCCCTTGTGAAACCTAGCTAATGTGAACTTAAAAATAAGTTAAAATAAAAGTGAGAATGTTAAAGAAACTTAACAACAATCAGAAATCTGCCGGTCCAAGGTGGCGGCTGCAGTCAGGAGCCAGACAGCTCCCCAGCACTCTAGCGCCTGTAAGGGAAGGAAATGAAACGCTGATGCATGGGGGCCCTGCTGTCGCAGAAGGCTGCCTACAGCCAAAGGCCACTCCTCTCACCTGTCCCCACCCTCATTGCTTACAGCCGAAGCACCTCCTTTCTTCTGCTTCTGCCCAGGGCCCTCACTATCTTCAGCCTACAGCCCTTACTCTCATCTGCACCTGCTCTCACTGTCTACAACATAAAGCCCCCATAAGCTTGCCCCTGTCCAGTGTCCTCAATGCCTGCAGCCTAAACCCCCCCTCCTCCCCCCCTCATCTGCTCCTGTCCAGGGCCCTCTGTCTACAGCCTAATGACCCCACTCTCATCCGTCCCACCCTCACTGCCTACAGCTTAAAGTCCCTCCTCTCATCTACATTGCCCTCACTACCTGCAGCCTAAAGACCCTTGTAGGAATTGCAGGTATTGTCCTGGGGAAACCAGTGTTTCTCTCACCAGGGTATCTCTCAGGGCTACTTTTCAAATCTCATTAATAAAGGGGTACTGCTGTTCCTTTTTCAAATTGGGTGCCAGACAGCAGAGTGGCTAAATCTACCCCACCCTCAGAGACTAAAACAACTTCAATGTGACCCCTGATTTGCTCAGGGTTAACTGGAGAATGAGTATAGGTATGCTTTTTTGGGACAGGCAGAGTCTCCAGCCAACCATTGTCTTCCTAAAATATTGCACCTGGTGCCCGAAAATACCTGTGAACAACTCGCCATTATATACAAAGAGATAATTGGCTCGGGTACTTTCCCTGATCTTTGGAAGACAACATTGATTCTTCCACTTCTAAAAAAGCAGCCAATCCCAGGATAAGGTAAAGTCAGTGTACAACACCTTCCTGCTTCTGGATGAGCCAATCCTAGCAGCTACAGACCTATTGGCAGACTACCCTTCCTCGCTGAGGTACTGGAAAAAATACTAAATGCACAGCTCACAGCATTCATCTCTGCCACGGACATTCTAGATCCCTCACAACATGGGTTATAGGAGTGATACAGCACTGAGACTGCGCCGGTCATGGCAACAGAAGAATTAAGAGTCATACTGGACGCAGGGGGTAAGGCCGCCCTGATTCTGTTGGATCTATCAGCGGCCTTCGACACAGTGAATCATGACATTTTAACCAACAGGCTCGCTGAGCTGGGAATTAGAGACTCTGCCCTCAAATTGCTGACATCATTTCTCTCCGACAGGGTTCAATCAGTAGAGTCTGGAGATTTTGCATCTGAACAATTGAAACACGCCTGCGGAGAGCCACAGGTTTCATCTCTGAGGCCTTCGCTTTTTAATCTCTACGTAACCCTGATAGCTACTATCATGAGACGTCATGGCTTCTGAGTGGTATCACATGTGGACGACACACAGTTAGTGGTGTCAGTGTCAAGCAATGTCAAATAGCAGAACATTTTAACAGCTTCATGACACAGCTAAACCAGTGGATGAGATCTAATTACCTAAAACTTAAAGGAGTTTAAATGGAGGTCCTACTGTTGGGTACTGATACCTCCTTTTTCATTAACTTGATGGTGGCCCCCCAATTTGGGAGACCTACCTGTTCCTGTGCAGAAGGTGGAAAACATAGGTGTCATTTTCGACGACAAACTGACCTTTAAGATCCAGATCAACACACTCACCTCCACTATTTTTTTCATCTTAAAAATGATCCAGAAATTCCTCCCATTTATCCCACCCGACTCTCTGAAAACACTTGTAACAGCATTACCTTGTCTAGAATAGATTATGGTAATGCCTTGTGCATGGGTCTCCAATCATAGTTTCTGAAGAAGCTGCAGCACCTCCAAAATGTGGCGTCCAGACTACTGATGTATATACATTGGTCCCAGGCGTTTTCCTCAGTCTCAGAACTCTGCAGTGGCTCCCAGTGGACAAGAGGATCAAGTTTAAAACCCAATGCCTAGCTTTTAAAGCTTTGCCCGGTGCTGCTCCACAATTCCAGAAGAAACACCTGAATTGGTATGAACCTCCGAGAAATCTAAGATCCGCACATAGCAAACTCTTACAAACTCCCTGGATCAAGAGAACTCAATGGGGCGGAAGAAGCTTTCTGTTAGGGACAGTCAACACATGGAACTTGCATCCAGCATGCATAAAGAACAGCACTTTGCTGTTAGCTTTCAGGGAATCACTAAAAACCTGTCTCTTTGCCAATTAAAATATTCTTCCACTGGTTCTTTGGCACCCTATTGAACCTGCTGGTATAAGCGCCTAGATGCACTTGGGCATTTGTGCGCTATATAAATGCTACAATCAAATCAAATCCAGATCGGTGTCCCAACTTCTTACTAGTTCAACAAAATTTGACCATATCTCTCCACACCTGAAAGCTTTAAACGGGCTTCCCTTTGAGGCCAGAATGCAACTCAAACTGACTTGCATCACACACAAAGCTTTATACTCAAACTCTCCTGCTTACCTTGCACAGAAAATTGTGGTATCCGGCGGAAACAGAAACTCCCATTCCGCCAGAGACCTTTTACTCCAACCTGCACGTTTCCGAAAAAAACACGTATAACCGGGCTTTCTCTGGATCCGCTCCAAGAATATGGAACTCTCTCCCACCCGCCATCAGAAGAATCCCTTCTCTGGTGCGTTTCAAAAAGGAGGTCAAAACCTTCCTTATGGGTAAATTCCTCCCCTAAATGCTGCCTCCTAACAATAAACAGACCTTGACCAATACACAGACCTTGACCAATAAGCAGACCTTGACCAATGCACAGACCTTGATCAAATACGGACTAGCGCCTCCCTTTGGAATACCGACCTACCTCTTCAAGAAATCTGGGGCCTTATCTGGTGTTACTAGTATGTAAACTGTTCATACGTGTCTGCTACCCTATTATGATTCCTTGCCTTTTGTACACTGCTACATTACCCTGTAAAGCGCTCTGAAACCCTTCGGGTCAAGTTCGCGCTCTATAAAACAATAAAACAAAACAACAAAACCAAACAGTGGTGTCACGAGGCCTCAAGTGGATCAAAATGTTTACCCTTATACCCCCTTGTGGGCTAGGAAGAGCTCTGGGGCCCATCCTCCTCTGCAGGTTTTGGGGGGCCATTAGAAAACTCTTGGTTTTTATCTTTGGGCTTCTCACCCTCTTTCCCAGGGGAGCCTTTGTAACCCCTTTCTTCTCAGCACCCGCAGTGGTTTTCTTGGTCAACATTGTCTTGACCCAGTGATCTGCCTTCTTTCCCAATTTTTGGGAGAAAATGGGCCTATGTCTTCGCGATACTGATGCAACGTTTCATTAGTGCAATTACGTGACATGTCAACGGTCCTCTTCAAAAAAGAAGTCAAAGGGCTCCTGACGAAGAAATGTTTGCCTCAGTCTGGCCTCTCCATCTGATTTGGGGGCCAGTGATGTTGATTTTTGGCCCAGCTGGCAGACTTTCGAGAATGCTCAGACTGTTAATCTGTCGTTTTTGTTGATGCTGCTCTGTTTTCTTGTACTCTTCTTGATGTATAAACTTTAAAGGGCTCTGATACCCTTGGTGGTCATGTTCGCGCTATATAAAACTTTCTAAGTAAATAAATCTGTTCTTTCATGAACAGATTATCAAGCCCATCATAGGTATGCACCTCACTTTCAGTCAACCAGCCATCTAGCGTTTTCGCTGAGTAGTCTATAAAGTCAACCCAGGAACGAGATTTTGTGAGCCCCATGAATCACATTTTATATTCATCAGTGATGAGTCCAAAGCCCTCAATCAGAGTCCCCTTCATGAGGTCATAGTACTCAGCATCTGCCCCAGTAAGGGTCAGGAGTCTGTCCCTGCAGTTACCAGTGAACAGTTCCCAAAGCAATGCTCCCCGGTGTGACTTCTTCACATGTCTCATTCCATGGGCCCTTTCAAAGGCTGTGAACCATTTGGTGATATCAGCACCTTCCGCATATTTGGGGCAATCCCTTTGGAGATTTTAGGGTCATAAGAATTATCTCTGTCCCTGGGTATTATATTGCTGTCGTCTTTTAAAGGTGCCAGACCCATCTCTGCCCTCTTATTTTCTAAATTGACAAGTTTATCCTCCAGAACTAGTCTTTTAGTCAACCTTACTGTAGGAAAATAGGATCTGCTATCATGGTTAGCCCAACTTTTTTGCTGGTGTCATACTGTTTTTCTGACTAGTCTGACTGGGATCCTGCTAATCAGGACCCCAGTCACTCTGCTTCCTTCCTAAATTGCTTATGGTGAGTACCTTGGTACATTCCTAATTGGCTGCAGGTGTATCCTAGTAAGTCCCTAGTTTATGGTACTAAGGAACCTAGGGCCTAGGTACACCATGGGTCCCCCATGGGCTGCAGCATGTATCCTGCCACCCATAAGGAACTCTCCAAAGTCTGACTACAGCCCTGCCACTGCAGCCTGTGTGAGTGTCTTGCTTCGCCTTTCAGATAATACAGAATCTCCCACACAGTGGCTCAAACATGGTGGAGCAGGAGACATAAAACAAAACCACACATAGAAAAGGGATTTATTTTACAAAATGAAAAGACTCTCTTTTTAGAATAGGGCTTAGGGTTTTTAATTATGTAATGCTCTCTAACAGAAAGGCTTTCCCAGATGCCAAAATGAATCACATTCAAATACACATAGAGATATATAATGATATATTTATATGCAAGCAATAATAAAATACTTGATAGATGCAACAGTTAATTGCATCAATGATACTAATAGATTAACAAGCATCAATTAATATGAGATAAGACTCAAGCAATTATTATGGGGCTTACTGCACGAGATCAGAAAGATATATACTCTGAATTCTTCAAACGATTACTTTTGATGTGCACTCTAACTCATTTACAGATCACAAAGAAAACACCTCAGCACTAAAAAGAAACCATCTGTTCACCATGTATAGGGTTTATATAACTCCAAAGAAACTGCCTACATTTTCTAATCTAGTCTACCTTTGCCCAAGGTGCGGCCTGCTTAATGCGGACGATTTCCACATGTTTGCTGACTGCCCCGAACTAAAAGACTACTGGGGCAAGATTAGTGAGTTTCTGGAAAAGGTCCTCTCAGTGCCCATTGCAATTTCTACCACCAGAATATTTTCAGGGCTATATATGGGTTATAGAGTAAATGACCTCCCCACTAAATTTGTTTTCTATGTTATTCTTCTCGCAAGGCATGAGATTTGCAGAGCTTGGAAGGATCCAATCCCCCCTACTTTCCCGAGCTGCTTACGGCAAATTATGATAACTAGTAAGTTTGACGTAGCATGCGATCCTCTGAGTCTGGTTAAAGTTTGGGTGGCCCTGGAGGCATGGCAACTTCGATGATTGATTCTCCAATGATTTATCCGGAGCCCTGCTGGTTCCCTTGACTCCAAAGTAACACGGGAGCCCACAAGATGGTGAAAACAGAGTATTGATGGGAAGGTAGTGGCTACATGAGGGTTCAGGCATACCACCCTGCTATTGGCCAATTTCAACAAGGGCCGGACTAGGATGACCAAATTGCATCAAGGTGCCAGTGTCCCATCAAGAGTTCCATTATGGTATATGAGGATAACCAAAAAAAAAAAAACAAAGAAAACACCTCAAATGCTCAAAGCGACTGGCCACACATCACAATGGCAATAATCAAAGCTCAAACACCTCAAATGACCACAGCCACTGGAACCACGCATCACAATGGCACTAGTCAGAAACAAGTCACCTCACCCGATCGTTCACTTGACATCCTTGCCAATTCCCACTGGGGGGCACATTCACAGCTGGCTTGGGATCTCGACAGAGACTCAGGTCTTACAGCAGTACGTCTACTCTGTAAGTGAGCTCCCAATTCAGCTGTCAAAAAACCTCAGCTTCATAGTCTCAAAACACACACTAGAAGGTTTGAGAGGCTTCCTCCCAACACAAGGAAACTTACTGGGACTGGCCAGCTTCCAAGGAAGCATTCCACAGCAGGAAGGAGTTCTCACATCCCATCTACATTCTGGCATGTTCCAGTCTTTATCTTGACGAAGCTCACAAAAGCTTTCCAGGGTACATTAAACAATCTCTCACAAAGCAATCCTTGAACGTGATTAACCCAAACAACTTGCAAGCGTGCCTATGCGCGCAGATAAAGCTCAAGCCAGGCAGAGTCAGAATTCAGGATGATATGATGCCATGTCAAAGCTAACAGTAAGAAATTAATAATTCTTCCCAGGGTACAACACAGTGCACATTTGTTCACCACTGCTGCTCATAACACTGCACTTCATGTCCAAAAATTACATTCCACACCTCTCTATCGCATGCTTTCAAATGTACATCCCACACATTCTGTTCTTGGCAAGGCTGTCCTTCTCCGTCACAGCTCCCACTGAAAGAATGCAAGATTACAAGAAAGAAAGCTTTAAGAGAAACAAGGCATATGCAGGATGTTGTACATTCAGGCTACGATTAAATAACACACAAAAGTCGATTAAAATAATGGTAGTCAAAGGTCATCACAGGGTGTCAGACCACAAGAGTGCCTCTGGCACTAAAGTGTACTCAATGAATGTTCATTTTTTTAATTAATAAGATGTATTTAATTGATTATTAGTTGTGTTAATTATGGACATAAGTGTAATTTAAAATGTTGAAGGGTTTTCTTATTGTGGTGTTATAAGGTAGGAAATAAAATTTATACATTTATGTTTTGAATAATTTTTTTGTATGTTAATATTTGAGACTTTTAAATAATTATTGTTTATAAATGTATTTATCAATGTATTTTATACATTTGTAGGTTTTTTATATGTAATTAATATTATATGTGTTCTTTTTATATGTTTAGTATATTTAATTTATAATTTTAAAATAGTGTTTATATTTATGATTTTTTAAATTTTGTAATTTGTTTTTCCCCCCAATTATTTAAGTGTTATTGGTAATTTTTGTTTCTCTACTATCCAACACTTTCTCTAATGTTCCATTCACTGGAGGGGGAATATTAATTTTTACTTCTCGGCTATCCAACACTTTCCCTACTGTTGCACTCATTGGAGTTGGAATAGTAAGTTTAATTATTCCGCTATCCAACACTTTCCCTAATGTTGCACTTCTTGTATTGGGAATTGTAAGTTTAATTTTTTTTAAATAGTTTAATGTTTTAATTTATTATAGATTTTTTTTCAAATTATTGATATATATATATATATATATATATATATATATATATATATATATATATATATATATATATATATATATATATATATATATATATATATATATATATATATATATATATATTATATATATATATATTAATTTTATATACTTTTGAAGTTTAAAAATTAAAGATAATAATGTATAAATTATTATGTTTCTGTGTTTATATATTTTTTAATTACATTTTTTGTTAAAATGTAGTTAAAATGTATATTAAATGTAATTAATTTTGTTACACATAATATTAATATTTAATATATTTAATATATTTAATGTCATTTTATATGTCTTTACATCGATATTTTTTACATCGATATTTTTTACTTCAAAATGTTTTATTCTATTTTTTGTACTTACCTGTTTAAGTATAGGGGATCGATATTTTTGCATTCTATATTTTTTCTTCTATATTTTTGACATCTATATTTTTTACATCAATATTTGTTCAGTAAACCCTTGCCAGCACCACTCAGACTGCTTGAGGGCAACATTTGGTGCCCTCCTTGAACACTCCAGCTCAAACCAGTTCGGGGAGCCGTTGGCTCCTGCTCTGGTGCAAAACAGGACAAAGGGCATGGGAGTATCCTCCCAACTGTCATGACCCTCCTATGGTAGGGGCTCCTGAATCATCCTAACCCTTTCCTTAGGGTACTTAACGGCTTACCTGCGGGTGTTTCCCTAGATTTGTCATGGGATTTAATTCAGATCTAACTACGCATCCTCTTCAACCATCAGGACATTCTTACTGAGTTGTGCCTACCTCGTTGGACTGACCGCATCGGACCTTGCCTATGGAACCAAGATTGTAAGCGGGATGACTTTGTCTGCTCCTGATCTCTTAGTTCTGCAAGTCCACTGCACCGTCAATGTCCATGCTCCATACATGTCCTTTCCAGGTCCTGTGGGCTTCTAGAAACACGAGAAGGGACCTCCCTTGGAGTGAAGGAGTCACTCCACCGCATCCGCAGGCACCGCAATGCAACTGACCAATTGCTGATCCTGGTCTCCAACCGAGTTGGTAACACAGGAGGTGTTTCTACAACTTCCCCAAGGCCTGCACTGCCTTCCGACTGACTTCAAGGCTAGGATCCCTCGTTGACACTTCCTGAACCAGTCCCTGTGCACCGCGTCGGCTGGCCGTTACTAAGGCTGGGCGACTCTTGTCTCCAGAGATCTTCGGGCCCTGTTGATGGTCTTCTTTAATTCCAGTAAGCTCTCCTACTTGCTCTGGCCTAGTCTGACTTACTTGAACATGGTGTGGTGAGTTGCTTGGACCTTACTGGTCTCAGCACTGTACCGTCTCATCTTCTTCCACAAGTTGCTGTTGCCACGGCCTGTTGGTGCTCCCACCAGATAACTGACTCCCTGGATATTAACATCCAATGTAGAGAGCTCGCTCACCGTTCTCGATAATCCTCAGCATCATCTGGTCCACGTAGCTCCAGAGTCAACGGCATGGTCAACTCTCCTGTAACAGCCGAAACTGGTGGGTACTCGACTCCAGTCCTTCCTGGTCAATCCTGAGTGACCTAGACTCTGCCCCATCAGCCGTATTCACCTGGCTTCCCTGGGGCAGGTATCCTGGTCTCCGGGGTATCCACATGTGTCGAACCGTCCATCTTCCATGGGGTGTCTTCCAAATCCTCTCGGAAGAGCTCTTTTCCTAAGAACTGTAACCACAACTTCCTCATTGACTTACCCTGAGCACGCGGTTGTGTATTCATTCTGCACACAGCCTCTGTGGGGTTCCTGGGTCCTTACCTTCGGTGGATTCTTGGTCCCCCAGTACTTCTCAGACTTTTGGGTCCACTCTCGACTTCAGTCATTAGTCACATTCAACTACTTTTGTATATGGTTTGGTCTCCCCTGGGAGCCCACCGTATTTTTTCATGCTATTTATCAGTTGTATTAGTCTGGTGTGTATTGTAATTTCATCTCCGGGTAGGAGATATTGCATTGGATTAGGGAGTGTCTATAATAAATAACTATTTTTATAACTACACTGTGTGTTTTTTTCACTCAATCTGCACTATAGGGTTAGATATTGGTGAAAAAAGCTGCTTTACACCCCTCCTAGACTACGCCTGAAGGCTGCTCTCCATAGCTACCACTTAGAGACTTTTCTAATGTTGTCTAAAGCACTAAAAACACCATAAGGGTTGTCTTTATTAGTGCAGGGTGCTACACTTGAATATGTGTGCAGCATATACAGGCCAGCCTCCTACACCTACTAAAAGATTGTCTTCTTCATTGAGGCTGTCCCCAATGCGAATTGGGGTACTTTTCCCACCTATGTGAGATCTAGGTGCCCTACCTACTATTTTTGGAAAGATGGGTGTAGGGGTCACATCTTCTCTTTGTAGGTAAAGGGGGTGGGAATTGTCCCCCTCATTACTAATCCTTCTCCATGGAGGTCATCCTCTTCAAAAGGGTGTTCCTTAGTATTTTCTGCCAAGAGTTCCTGGAGCTTACCTTTGGTAGGATTGGAACCTAAGTTTGCAGAGGGTCCTTAGCTTCTTTCAGCCAAAAAGAAGGGAAGGGGTCAGTTTGAGATCCACAACCATGTTCTCTGCCTCCTCCATCATTTTACTTATAGTTGGGGTCTTTTTAAAAGAACTTAAAAAAGCTCAAAAGTACCTGTCCTCTAACTATATTTTTAAAAACACTTTCAAAATACTAAAGAGAATTGACCAATGCCCTAACTAGGTTTTTAAAAATGTATAAAAAATGTCAATTAAAAAATACAGTAAATCTAAAGGCAATTTTGGATTGTAGATGTTTGTTCACTTATTGTCAGAGTGGTCTAGCAAATGCAAAGTCACAGACCCCACCGCTGATCCATCAATGTAAGAAGCTGGCTCTGTATGCACTATACCAAAGTAAGGTATAGTGTGCACAGAGTCCAGTGGATTCCCAGAGGTATGCAGGGGCTTCAGTAGATAATACCAAGAGCTCTATTTGCGGTAATGTGGCCAAGCAGTTGGGCTCATCAGAGGGCTGTGCTAAGCATTTGTTGTACACACTCAGGCAAGAAATGACGACACACACTCAAAGACTAAATCCAAGACCAATTGTTTTGTATAGAAAGTTATTACTTTGCTATATTATTTTAGAACCGAGAGCAACTCAGTTGCAGGTAAATAACAGTTTCAAGAATAGCAATACTTTTCAAATGCAGTAGGTATAGTGTTGCAAAGGCAGTGAAATACTTTCCAGTGGTATCACATACTTTGGTAATGTCAATCAAACAGAAACAAGCGTACCAAATGTAAATGATAGACATTTAGGGCCTGATTCTGATGCGGTTAGGAAGGCCTCCTAATGGCATTTGCTCCTGCCACTTTGGATCGGAAAGGAGTCTTCCCGACCCAGGGCCCAATTATAATGCGGGTAGGAACATATATGCTCCTATTGAGGTCAATGAGAGTCCAACCAAATCGTATCTGGAAGCATCCGGATGCATCGTACTCCGTCGGCCAGACTCTCCAGATCCAAGTGGGTCGGAAACCATTTCCAAACCGATTTGATCGGGGAGCTTTCCAACCCGCATCAGAATCAGGCCCTTAGTGTAACGGGCAGAACATGCAATGCAAACAGGGCCGAACTGGCCGTAGCGGGCATGGAGCGTTTCCCCGGGGGGCTGGAAGGGTAAGGGCCGGTTTTGGAGCGATTGGGGCCGTTTTGTTACTGGGTATCGGTTTTGCAGAAGTGCTGTAATATCGGCCACCTGTAACAAAAGCTGCAGTGCTGTGGACCGGTTTAGTTCAGCCGCAGTGCCTCATACTAGCACCCTTGCTCCCTCACCTGGGTGCCGGTCCAATTTAATTGCAAGTGTTGCTTTATATTCTCAATCTATCCCTGAATGCAGTCCCATGGGAGGAACACAGTTATATGCATTAACAGGAAAGTGCTCAAGGGTTTGGACCACACTGGGCAAGGGTCAGATCAAGCAAGGTACTGCTCCACTAGAGGCACTGAGGCAGCCGGGTGCAGAGATCACTTGGTCCAATGTGAGTCAATGGAGACTGGGGACACCCACAAGAGGTGTGGTTTGCAGGTGAGCACCTGCAGTTTCAGGGCACAGGCCCCACGGGTCAAAACAAACACAGGGGCCACAATGCTGCACCAACCTTACACCACCAGTGGTACAGTGGCACCGGGTAGGGGTTGAAAATCAGCATTGGGCGCCCAATGCTTTTCAACTGGAAATCTGGGTCGCTCACAGAGGCTGAAGGCTCAGACCTGGAGGCTGGATGAAGGTGATCACCGGCTGGGCAGGTAAGTTAGGATGTAGAGGGAGGCTCCGCAAAGTAGGGGGTGGAGGATGTAGGGATGTCCATTGGGGTCGGATTCCCTTGACCCGAGCTGGTGGCAGTCAGGGGACCCTTAAATATGAGTCTGCAGACATCTTTGTGGAGTTCAGGAGAGGTCAGCCAACGCTGAATTTGGGGTCAGGTTCACCGGGTAGACTTCACTGGGCAGGTGAGCCTCTGAGCCTCTTTCCGTTGGAGTCTGGTGCAGAGTGGGCATGGATCGAGGCTCCAACATTATCCAGGGTCCTTGCAGTTGGATTCTTCTAGACAGGGGAGATAATTTCTCGGGAGATCTGGTCTTTGTTGAAGCGTGGGCAGTCTTCCTCTGGTTTTGGATGTCACTGACTGCAGTAAAGGCATTGTCTCCCTTGCAGGGTCTGAGAACAGGAGAAAGGCTGGTAGGGCTGGGGCTAAATCAGTAGTCGTTGTCAGGCTTGGCTGCACTGCGTCTTCTTCACAGGACAGTGAGGATCAAGGGTCAGGGGTGCCTCTAATTACTGAATTTAGGGGTGTTACAGGTACTGGCTAATGGTAGTCACTGGACTAATTGCCTGTTATGGTGCCTGCGCCCTTAGTATGCCCCCATGGCTTCACTGCACTTACAATATCTAAGAATGGACTTGGGCACTGCAGGGGCACTATGTTCTTGCAGCTATGCCCTCATCTGTGGGGTGGTGAACCCTGCCCTAGGGCTGTGAGGCCTGCTAGAGGTGTGATTTAACTATGCCACACATGGATGAAACAGACGATAACTCCTAAAGCAATCAACACTTCCTGAATCAATTAACTACATTAAGATTACCCCATCCCCCTGCCTTAGGGAACATAAATATACAAGCATACCGAGACCAAAAGGGGCACACAACATACCCTGCACCTCGGACCCAACAAGAATCTCAGGCAAACATACTTCGCGCTGTAATCAAATACGCACACCTGCAACACAACACAAAAGTAGACCCACTCAGCACTGAGGTACACCCAACCCTACAACTAAGAACAAGGTACTCACAACCCCCACTAGAGTATTCCCTACACTACAACTCTGCACTAGGGTACTCACAACCCTACAACTCTGCAATAGGGTACTCACCACCCTACAACTCTGCACTAGGGTACTCACCACCCTACAACTCCTCACTAGGGTACTCACCACCCTACAACTCTGCACTAGGGTACTCACAACCCTACAACTCCTCACTAGGGTACTCACCACCCTACAACTCTGCACTAGGGTACTCACCACCCTACAACTCCTCACTAGGGTACTCACCACCCTACAAGTCAGCACTAGGGTACTCACAACCCTACAACTCCTCACTAGGGTACTCACCACCCTACAACTCTGCACTAGGGTACTCACCACCCTACAACTCCTCACTACGGTACTCACCACCTTACAACTCTGCACTAGGGTACTCACCACCCTACAACTCTGCACTAGGGTACTCCCCACTCTACAACTCTGCACTAGGGTACTCACCACCCTACAACTCTGCACTAGGGTACTCGCCACCCTACAACTCTGCACTAGGGTACTCACAACCCTACAACTCTGCACTAGGGTACTCACCACCCTACAACTCTGCACTAGGGTACTCACCACCCTACAACTCCTCACTAGGGTACTCACCACCCTACAAGTCAGCACTAGGGTACTCACAACCCTACAACTCCTCACTAGGGTACTCCCCACTCTACAACTCTGCACTAGGGTACTCACCACCCTACAACTCCTCACTAGGGTACTCACCACCCTACAAGTCAGCACTAGGGTACTCACAACCCTACAACTCCTCACTAGGGTACTCCCCACTCTACAACTCTGCACTAGGGTACTCACCACCCTACAACTCCTCACTAGGGTACTCCCCACTCTACAACTCTGCACTAGGGTACTCACCACCCTACAACTCTGCACTAGGGTACTCACCGCCCTACAACTCCTCACTAGGGTACTCACCACCCTACAACTCTGCACTAGGGTACTCCCCACTCTACAACTCTGCACTAGGGTACTCACCACCCTACAACTCTGCACTAGGGTACTCACCACCCTACAACTCTGCACTAGGGTACTCGCCACCCTACAACTCTGCACTAGGGTACTCACAACCCTACAACTCTGCACTAGGGTACTCACAACCCTACAACTCTGCACTAGGGTACTCACCACCCTACAACTCCTCACTAGGGTACTCACCACCCTACAACTCTGCACTAGGGTACTCACCGCCCTACAACTCCTCACTAGGGTACTCACCACCCTACAACTCTGCACTAGGGTACTCCCCACTCTACAACTCTGCACTAGGGTACTCACCACCCTACAACTCTGCACTAGGGTACTCACCACCCTACAACTCTGCACTAGGGTACTCGCCACCCTACAACTCTGCACTAGGGTACTCACAACCCTACAACTCTGCACTAGGGTACTCACAACCCTACAACTCTGCACTAGGGTACTCACCACCCTACAACTCTGCACTAGGGTACTCACCACCCTACAACTCCTCACTAGGGTACTCACCACCCTACAAGTCAGCACTAGGGTACTCACCACCCTACAACTCTGCACTAGGGTACTCGCCACCCTACAACTCTGCACTAGGGTACTCACAACCCTACAACTCTGCACTAGGGTACTCACAACCCTACAACTCTGCACTAGGGTACTCACCACCCTACAACTCTGCACTAGGGTACTCACCACCCTACAACTCCTCACTAGGGTACTCACCACCCTACAAGTCAGCACTAGGGTACTCACCACCCTACAACTCCTCACTAGGGTACTCCCTACACTACAACTCTGCACTAGGGTACTCACCACCCTACAACTCTGCACTAGGGTACTCACCACCCTACAACTCCTCACTAGGGTACTCCCTACACTACAACTCTGCACTAGGGTACTCACAACCCTACAACTCTGCACTAGGGTACTCACCACCCTACAACTCTGCACTAGGGTACTCACCACCCTACAACTCCTCACTAGGGTACTCACCACCCTACAAGTCAGCACTAGGGTACTCACAACCCTACAACTCCTCACTAGGGTACTCACCACCCTACAACTCTGCACTAGGGTACTCACCACCCTACAACTCTGCACTAGGGTACTCACCACCCTACAACTCCTCACTACGGTACTCACCACCTTACAACTCTGCACTAGGGTACTCACCACCCTACAACTCTGCACTAGGGTACTCACCACCCTACAACTCCTCACTACGGTACTCACCACCTTACAACTCTACACTAGGGTACTCACCACCCTACAACTCTGCACTAGGGTACTCCCCACTCTACAACTCTGCACTAGGGTACTCACCACCCTACAACTCTGCACTAGGGTACTCGCCACCCTACAACTCTGCACTAGGGTACTCACAACCCTACAACTCTGCACTAGGGTACTCACCACCCTACAACTCTGCACTAGGGTACTCACCACCCTACAACTCTGCACTAGGGTACTCACAACCCTACAACTCTGCACTAGGGTACTCACCACCCTACAACTCTGCACTAGGGTACTCGCCACCCTACAACTCTGCACTAGGGTACTCACAACCCTACAACTCTGCACTAGGGTACTCGCCACCCTACAACTCTGCACTAGGGTACTCACAACCCTACAACTCCTCACTAGGGTACTCACCACCCTACAAGTCAGCACTAGGGTACTCACAACCCTACAACTCCTCACTAGGGTACTCACCACCCTACAACTCCTCACTACGGTACTCACCACCTTACAACTCTGCACTAGGGTACTCGCCACCCTACAACTCTGCACTAGGGTACTCACAACCCTACAACTCCTCACTACGGTACTCACCACCTTACAACTCCTCACTAGGGTACTCCCCACTCTACAACTCTGCACTAGGGTACTCACCACCCTACAACTCTGCACTAGGGTACTCGCCACCCTACAACTCTGCACTAGGGTACTCACAACCCTACAACTCCTCACTAGGGTACTCACCACCCTACAAGTCAGCACTAGGGTACTCACAACCCTACAACTCCTCACTAGGGTACTCACCACCCTACAACTCCTCACTACGGTACTCACCACCTTACAACTCTGCACTAGGGTACTCGCCACCCTACAACTCTGCACTAGGGTACTCACAACCCTACAACTCCTCACTACGGTACTCACCACCTTACAACTCTGCACTAGGGTACTCCCCACTCTACAACTCTGCACTAGGGTACTCACCACCCTACAACTCTGCACTAGGGTACTCCCCACTCTACAACTCTGCACTAGGGTACTCACCACCCTACAACTCTGCACTAGGGTACTCACCACCCTACAACTCTGCACTAGGGTACTCACCACCCTACAACTCTGCACTAGGGTACTCACAACCCTACAATTCTACACTAGGGTACTCACCACCCTACAACTCTGCACTAGGGTACTCACAACCCTACAACTCTGCACTAGGGTACTCGCCACCCTACAACTCTGCACTAGGGTACTCACAACCCTACAACTCTGCACTAAGGTACTCACCACCCTACAACTCTGCACTAGGGTACTCACCACCCTACAACTCTGCACTAGGGTACTCACCACCCTACAACTCTGCACTAGGGTACTCACAACCCTACAACTCTGCACTAGGGTACTCGCCACCCTACAACTCTGCACTAGGGTACTCACAACCCTACAACTCAGAACTAGGGTACTCCCCACGCTACAACTCGGTACTAGAGGAGGACTCTGCCACACTGCCAGACACAGGCTAAAACGACCAGAAACCTCTCTTTTGCCCATGCCCAGAGGGCTCACAATCTACTGCCTAAAACTCCTCCTTTCATCTACTCCAGGCCAGGGCCCTCACTGCCTACCGCCTAAGCCCCCTCATCTCATATTCCCCAGCGCAGACCCCTCTTACATCTACAGCTCCTCCTTTCATCTGTCCCGGCACAGGACCCTCACTGCCCACAACCTAACGGCCCTCCTTTCATCTGCCCCCGCCCTCCCTGCCTACAGCCTACCCCCCCCCCCCCCCCCCCCGCCCCCCTCTCATCTGCCCTCGCCTTGGGTCCTCACTACCTACAACCTAACACCCCTTCTTTCATCTGCCCTCGACTTCGGTCCTCACTGCCTACATGCTAAAGCTCCTCCTTTCATCTGCCCTCGCCTTGGGTCTTCACTGCCTACAACTTAAAGCTCCTCCTTTCATCTGCCCTCGACTTGCGTGCTCACTGCCTACATGCTAAATCTCCTCCTTTCATCTGCCGCAGCCCAGGCTCCTCACTGCATACAAACTAAAGCTCCTCCTTTCATCTGCCGCAGCCTGAATAAACATAACTCCCTGCTTCTGTTCGTCACCTCAGGGCTGTCACCGAGCAGTGGGCCCTGGAGATGGAGCGGGCAGGAGCCCCGCTGGGACGGGAAATTATAAATTACAAAACATAGTCAAACATTTAATGAACACGGATCTGGAAAGGGCGGGCGCAGTGGGATCCCCTTTCCTTGATGGATTATCCGCCCCGCCCCCACACCTCCCTGATGGATGCTCTGATTGAATGGGGTGCTTCAGACCTCAGATACAGCGCTGGCACGAGGGAGGGAGGGGGGCACTGGCGTGGCACAGGAAGCCAGCTTACGGGAGGTGAACACCCCGAGATATTCACAGCGTCTCCTGTGTGAGTGACAAGACACCCCTCCTGGGCCCCCGGGGTCAGTAGACTCAGGGAACCTTTCTCATAACCTAGAGTCGGAATCGCAATGCACCCCTCTCAGGCGGAAGGAAGGAGACACACAGCGCCCCTCTCAGGCGGAAGGAGGTAAGACACACAGTGCCCCTCAGGCAGAAGGTGGCAAGACACACAGTGCCCCTCTAAGGCAGAAGGAGGTAAGACACACAGTGCCCCTCTCAGGCAGAAGGTGGTAAGACACACAGTGCCCCTTTCAGACAGAAGGACGTAAGACACACAGTGCCCCTCTAAGGCAGAAGGAGGTAAGACACACAGTGCCCCTCTCAGGCAGAAGGTGGTAAGACACACAGTGCCCCTTTCAGACAGAAGGAGGTAAGACACACAGTGCCCCTCTCAGGCAGAAGGTGGCAAGACACACAGTGCCCCTCTAAGGCAGAAGGAGGTAAGACACACAGTGCCCCTCTCAGGCAGAAGGTGGTAAGACACACAGTGCCCCTTTCAGACAGAAGGACGTAAGACACACAGTGCCCCTCTCAGGCAGAAGGAAGGAGACACACAGTGCCCCTCTAAGGCAGAAGGAGGTAAGACACACAGTGCCCCTCAGGCAGAAGGTGGCAAGACACACAGTGCCCCTCTAAGGCAGAAGGAGGTAAGACACACAGTGCCCCTCTCAGGCAGAAGGTGGTAAGACACACAGTGCCCCTTTCAGACAGAAGGAGGTAAGACACACAGTGCCCCTCTCAGGCAGAAGGTGGCAAGACACACAGTGCCCCTCTAAGGCAGAAGGAGGTAAGACACACAGTGCCCCTCTCAGGCAGAAGGTGGTAAGACACACAGTGCCCCTTTCAGACAGAAGGAGGTAAGACACACATCGCCCCTCTCAGGAGGAAGGAAGGAAGACAGACAGTGCCCCTCTAAGGCAGAAGGAGGTAAGACACACAGTGCCCCACTCAGGCAGAAGGAGGTAAGACACACAGTGCCCCACTCAGGCAGAAGGAGGTAAGACACACAGTGCCCCTCTCAGGCAGAAGGAGGCAAGACACACAACGCCCCTCTCAGGCGGAAGGAGGTAAGACACACAGTGCCCCTCTCAGGCAGAAGGAGGCAAGACACACAGTGCCCCTCTTAGGCAGAAGGTGGTAAGACACACAGCGCCCCTCTCATTCACAAGGCGGTCAGACAGAGGTAAGACACACAGTGCCCCTCTCAGGCAGAAAGAGGTAAGACACACAGTGCCCCTCTCAGGCAGAAGGAGGTAAGACACACAGCGCCCCTCTCATTCACAAGGAGGTCAGACAGAGGTAAGACACACAGTGCCCCTCTAAGGCAGAAGGAGGTAAGACACACAGTGCCCCTCTCAGGCAGAAGGTGGTAAGACACACAGTGCCCCTTTCAGACAGAAGGAGGTAAGACACACAGTGCCCCTCTCAGGCAGAAGGTGGCAAGACACACAGTGCCCCTCTAAGGCAGAAGGAGGTAAGACACACAGTGCCCCTCTCAGGCAGAAGGTGGTAAGACACACAGTGCCCCTTTCAGACAGAAGGAGGTAAGACACACATCGCCCCTCTCAGGAGGAAGGAAGGAAGACAGACAGTGCCCCTCTAAGGCAGAAGGAGGTAAGACACACAGTGCCCCACTCAGGCAGAAGGAGGTAAGACACACAGTGCCCCACTCAGGCAGAAGGAGGTAAGACACACAGTGCCCCTCTCAGGCAGAAGGAGGCAAGACACACAACGCCCCTCTCAGGCGGAAGGAGGTAAGACACACAGTGCCCCGCTCAGGCAGAAGGAGGCAAGACACACAGTGCCCCTCTCAAGCAGAAGGTGCTAATACACCCAATGCTCCTCTCAGGCAGAAGGTGGTAAGAGGCACTGTTGTGTGTCGATTTAGATAGTGTATATAGATTTCCCGATTTATGCCCTTGTATAGGTACACTTCCCATTGCCCTTATTTAGGCATAGAAATATAGCCCTTATTTAGGCATTGTCCATGCTAACCTAATACAGGCATGGTCACCTACATCCGTCCATCCACGTGACAACGAGTTCTTGGAAAACCAGACTCTTAAGCCTTTAGGACTTCCCCTTGCTTGGATATTGATTTCTCCAAGAATTCATTTATTATGCATAAACATCTATTCCTTAGGGGTTCATTCATGACGTTCCTCTGCCTGACTTTTACGTCAATACTGGCATTTCTCAACACCTTTAAGGTATAAATATACCTTAACTTACCATGGCAAGCCACGGTACGGTTCGGCTGCATACTTGCACGGCTAGACTACGCGGCTCGTCACGGCAAGTTCGGAAGGAGATCGAGTCCCTGCCTGACACACTGACTAGACGCTGTCATCCTCCTCTCAGAGAATCCAGCTCCAGTGTTTCTGACTCCCCTTGCGGGGTGTTAGATATCGAGTCCCAGAAAGAGATTCCAAACTCTCTCATTCTAAGGTCAGGAGCAGACTAGAACCTAGAGAAACTTTTGGCAACTCTTGGCAATCCTAAAATATAGCTAGCTATACTTTAGAAGACAGCACCTACGGCAATTAATGTCAGGTACACTGGGGTAGAACTATTTAGAAGCACCAGATGAGTATTCACATTTTAGCCTGTGTTATTTATGTACATATTTTTATGAATATATGTCATAGCTACAAACCATGCTATTGCAGTATCATTTTATCTTACTGCTAACGCTGTACTTATTATACTTTGCATTCGGTCTTACGATTGTAGCAGTTCATATCTCTTGCATGAGAAATAAGACTGTTCAATAAACCCTTTTTATTGAAACGCCTGTCTCTCTATTTCTGCGCAACTCTGTAGAAATGAATCATGCACGATTGACTGAGTGAAACTGTTATCTATTGTTTCCACGTTTCTGAGACTGTTCCGATTCTAAGGGAAACAAAGTTGTCATGTTTATGCGGTTGACTTGAGAAGTTTCTAGTGACCTCTGAGTTAGCTGACACACACAAGTAATTAAGTTTAATGTACTCGATAGAGACATACTGACCTCAGTCCTATGTCAAATCTATAGTGTATATTATTCCAATGCGCAGAGGCTATCAGGGATATAGGAATTACACTAAATGGTGCCCAATGGTTTGGTCAGGCACTAATTTATTGCTAGATACTCAGTCGTGCTTTTCTCAGAGACCTCTACTCATAATACTCCTTAAGACGTCTGGAGTGGGTTTGGATAATATCCGTAATAGCTGAGTAGGATGAAAAATCCTATGTATTAGCTGTTTGGTTTGTTTAACGTTGAAGGATACAGTGTTCCAAAATATTGTGCACCTTATCTTTGTTCCTTGAAACTTGTTCTGCATTTTTTATTTACAAAATGTCCGATAGCGAGACTAACACCATGAACGGTGGAGCTGTAGCCGACCAAGTTGCAGCAGCTTTTAATCATACAGGTTTTCAAGAAACCGATGAGAATGCTATAATTATTCCTCCAAATTTAAGGAGAGCCATCACTCTAAAACGTATAAAACATGGCCAATTTCTGGTGATGGCGGCACATGAATCTCACCAGACAGAGGTATTCTACTCATGGATAGTATTCCCTAAATCACATACAGTAACACAATTGTTTCACTTCTACAAAGATGATCCACCTGAGAAATATATTCCTTTTCAGGATATTGAAATCCCACTCACATACCAGGAGCATGAGCTCTGGTTTAAAGGCGCCCTAAAATATTTAAATCACATTACCAGGCTCGGTTCAGTAGGTAGACCAGGAGCAACATGGCAGATTTTAGCTAGTTACGTACCTGATCCTTCAGTCGAAGAATTATTGAATCAAATCCAAAAATTAATATGAAATGAAATGAAATGAATGAAACTTATATAGCGCACGACTTACCCTGGGGCATCTCAGCGCTTGCTTAGGGAACCCGTCCTGGTATTCCCCTGTGAGATAACCCTGGCAGGGTATCCACAAGGTGAAAGCCAGGCATCCCACCGCAAGGGGCCGTTGTGGAGATTAAGCAAGCTATTGCCCAGAGTCGCAGAGTGTGAACCTGTGAGTCGAGGAGGCACCGGAGCGAGAATTAACGAGTCCGTGGAATTTTGGGCCCAAGAATTGAACCCTGGTCCCGGGCCGAACTCAGGCTCCAGGTCTGCCGCCTCTAACCCCTGAGCCACACTAATAGAATTAAATGGTTAACCCACAACTGCCTGAAAGTCCTGATAAGGTCTTTACTAAAAACAATTTTACCTCTTCTAAAAAGAAGTGGGAAAATAGCAAACAACATTCCAAAGAGAAGCGTTCTCATTCCGTAGGTAGGTCTCCTCAAAAAGAGCCCTCGGAAAGGAGGACAACCTCAGGAATAGGGATAATTTGAGAAAACCTGACAGGTATCAAGATACTGATACATGTTCCTCTCATACCTTTCAGATATCGTCACAGACATCCAAAAGAAGAGGACGGTCAGACAACAATGAAGAATGGCTGAAGTCCAAAGACGATCAACACGTTCAGAAAAACAAACAAAAACCACAATTCACCAAGAAGAAGGTAGCAGGTCTGAAGATCAGACATGCCGAGAATATTGAGAACACAGCTCAAGAACGAAGAATGGTCTCAGACAATGCTGGACAGTGCAGCAGAATTAACAATAGCCCCCCAGAACCTGAAGGGACTTCTGGAGACAGTGGAGTTGAATGAAGACATTCAAGTTGAGACTGCAGACACCAGGGTTAGCTCTCCACATAGGTTATATGAAATAACACTCCGAATGGAGGGAGACATACCAAGAAAAGTGAAATCACTCTTATGGGAGTGACTTTCAAGGTGTTATGATATGCTTCTAGCAGAACAGGACTGGCAACCAGCATTTGTCAGAGAGTGCCCACATGGCAAAGACAACATTATGCCAGCCTTCTCCAACCATGTTCCAGTACATTTAAAATATTCTTATGCCAGGAAATGGGCAATTGCCCATGCCACAGCATTATACAAAAATCACGTAGGATGGGATAAGGATTCACCTCATCATAAGATCCAGTTAAAAAATCAACCAATTGCAAAAAGGCAGTACCCAACTAAGCAAGAAGCTAAAAAACAGGCCAGGGAGATCTTAGATCAACTTGAATACTAAGGGATGATTGAAACATGGACCTCATCAATGAATAATCCTTTGTTTCCTGTCTGAAAACCAGACAATACATGTCATCTAGTTTTGTATTACAGACACCTTAACTCTTGTTGCAAAACATTTGCAGTGCAAAATGCACACAGTACAGCATTAATGAATAACATTGTGCGTAAAAAATCGAAAACCACATTAGACATTTAAAATGGTTTATTTTGTCAAAACTTAGCACCTGAAAGTAGATATTTGACCACTTTCTCAATAATGGGGACCCAGCATCAATTTTGTTGGCTCCCACAGGGGTTCAAGAAGAGCCCAGGGTTATTTTCAGCAAGAGTAACAAAGTTACTACAAACTTATGATGACAAGGCATTGTCATATGTCGATGATATCTATCTGACAGATGACGACCTGGACAGGCACTTGAACAGGGTGAACATCATTATACTTGGATTCGCCTCCGAGGGTTACAAATTCAATTTCAAGAAATCAAGAATTGCCCATCTCAACGTCCTTTTCCTAGGATATGAGCTTTCAAGCGGAGGCAAAAGCCTGGCAGCCAACTTTTCAGAAAAGTGTGCCCTGCTCCAACCTCCAAAAACGCTGAAAAACTTACAGTCGATTCTAGGTTTCCTAAATTTTGGAAGAACATACATTTTAAATTACGCAGAAAGGGTAAAACCTCTCTACGAATTAATCAAACCTGAGACAGAACGCACTCTCCTCCTTGATCTCTCTCTTCCATCTGGGACCCCTGTGTGACCTCAGGTGATACAGAATGCACTCTCATCCTTGATATCTCTCTTCCATCTGGGACCCCTGTGTGACCTCGGGTGAGACAGAACAAACTCTCCTCCTTGATCTTTCTCTTCCACCTGTGACCCCTGTGTGACCTCGGGTGGGACAGGACATGCTCTCCTCCTTGATCTCTCTCTTCCACCTGAGACCCCTGTGTCACCTCGGGTGGGACAGGACACGCTCTCCTCCTTGATCTCTACCTTCCACCTGGGACCTGTATTTGACCTTGGGTGTTTAAACAATGACCCCTTGTCTTTAGCCACTTGCACTTCCATCCTCGGGTTGTAATGTGCACACCTTTAGGGCCCTATCACGGAGATTCCACTCAGGGCAGTGTCTGTCTCTAGACCCCTAATGATTGGGTCCAGTGGTGGCCAACACAGATACAGAATGGTGGGGTGGGTGGTAGGGCCGAAGGGTAGGGGGAGCACCTAGGGGGAGAACACAGCAAGGTTAATGATAAACATAAAATTAAAAGACTTAACTGGTGCTGCCGGCCGCCTCCTGCTCCTCTGCTTCCAGTTACTGGTGCCCCCAATCCTGGCGACAGCATCACAGACTCTCCATCCAATGATCGCGCTGCTCTCAAGTATGAGAGCAGCATAGGGATTGTTCTGAGCTGGCTGGATTGATGCTTGCTCGGAAGTCTGTGATGTTTCTCCAACCCGACTGTGCAATGCAGCAGGGTTTCAGAAACCTGAGTGTGTGGTGTCAGTCTGGCCAGCAAAAGACAGACAACCAAACTGACATGCACACTTCAAAGTGCTCCTACCACTCCTCCTCTCCCCTGCCCTCCCATTGCCTGGCCCCTCCCTGCCCACACTGGCTCAGCCAGCAGCTGAAAAAATATTGTTTTATTTTCATTGCAGAGGAGCCGCCGCTGATTGTCCTCACCCTCCAGACCTGGGAATTAAAGGGCCGGAGACACCAAACGCAGAAACAACAGTGGATCTGCGCGTGCTGATGGCGGCTGCTGTGGCCACACCCTCTCAGCCCTCTAAACCGCATATTTAGCATGGGCGGGAGAAGAAGTGCCCCTTCCCTTGACTGGAAGAAAAAAATATCTTCCCCAGCAACTTTCTGCCTGGCAAGAGGAAACACCCCCGGAGCATTTATCACCTGCTCCAATCTAGTTAATAGGAAGTAGTCATTGGAGCTAGCACTGGTGATTGCAGCCCTGGTGACTGCAACCGTGGCGACTGCAGCCCTGGTGACTGCAGCCATGGCGACTGCAGCCCTGGTGAATGCAGCCCTGGTGACTGCAGCCCTGGTGACTGCAGCCGTGGCGACTGCAGCCCTGGTGACTGGAGCCGTGGTGACTGCAGCCCTGGTGACTGTAGCCCTGATGACTGCTGCCCTGGTGACTGCAGCCCTGTTGACCGCAGTCCAGTGGTGACTGCAGCCCTGGTGACTGCAGCCCTGGTGACTGTAGCCCTTGTGACTGCAGCCCTGTTGACCGCAGTCCAGTGGTGACTGCAGCCCTGGTGACTGTAGCCCTGGGACTGCAGCCCTGGTGACTGCAGCCATAGCGACTGCAGCCCTGGTGAATGCAGCCCTGGTGACTGCAGCCCTGGTGACTGCAGCCGTGGCGACTGCAGCCCTGGTTACTGGAGCCGCGGTGACTGCAGCCCTGGTGACTGCAGCCCTGTTGACCGCAGTCCAGTGGTGACTGCAGCCCTGGTGACTGCAGCCCTGGTGACTGTAGCCCTGGTGACGGCAGCTGTGGTGACTGTAGCCCTGGTGACGGCAGCTGTGGTGACTGCGGCCCTGGTGACTGCAGCCCTGGTGACTGCTGCCCTGGTGACTGCAGCCCTGGTGACTGCAGCCCTGGTGACTGCAGCCCTGGTGACTGCAGCTCTGGTGACTGCAGCCCTGGTGACTGCAGCCCTGGTGATTACATAAACAAAGGTCCTAAGCTAAGCAAAATGTACAAATTAATACTATATAGACCACAATAGGCTGCTATATATTTTCCTTGCCCAGCCGGACAAGGAATTTATTATAAATTGGATCAAGTGTTAAGAGTTTGAATATATTTAGCAACAAACAATTTATTGCAGTAAGGCACAGTCCTGCACCGTACTGGAGAGGTAAGCAAAAAATGAAAGGAAAAGTTGAGAGGAAATACAGTAGGAAAGAAGTGTTCTTCAGGCAAAAAGAGTGAGCGATCCGGGCACTGTTTGAATCAATGTTATCAGTGTTTCCAAGAGTAGCACATACAAACAATAATATACAATGGTCAGACGTATGTCTACTAGAAGGAGTCGACGTTTCGATCCCGTGCTCTTGTTACAAGGGGATCATCTTCAGGACTTAACAAATTAATTGCCTGGTTAAACAATATATACGCCTCTGCAGGGGCTTGGGTAAGACCACAGGGCGTGCAAAACCGCTCTGTGTTCTGTCAGGGCAGGGAGAGCTCATATGCCACGGCTCCTGGTGGGGCAGGGCGTATGATAACGCTGATGGCGCATAGGCTCAAGTTAGATAGAGACTGTCGGCGTTTCCAGGTGGGGCAGCCGCGATGGCAACGCGGGCTCAGAAGCCTTCATGTTGAAAAGCGGTCGATAGGTTCAAACGATTCGCAGATTTTAGAACGATGTCTGGATGCAGGCGAACCGCAGGAGGGGTTCGCTTCAGTTTCCGCGCTGGATAGGGAGCCGGAAGCCCTGGTGACTGCAGTTCAGTGGTGACTGCAACCCTGGTGACCGCAGCCCCAGTGACTGCAGCCCTGATAAATGCAGACCTGGTGACTGCTGTCCAGTGGCGACTGCGGCCCTGGTGAATGCAGCCCTGGTGACTGCAGCCCTGGTGACTGCAGCCCTGGCGACTGCAGCCCTGGTGACTGCAGCCCTGGTGACTGCAGCCCTGGCGACTGCACCCCTGGTGACTGTAGACCTGGTGACTGCAGCCCTGGTGACTGCAGCCCTGGTGACTGCAGCCCTGGTGACTGCAGCTCTGGCGACTGCACCCCTGGTGACTGTAGACCTGGTGACTGCACCCCTGGTGACTGCAGCCCTGGTGACTGCAGCCCTGGTGACTGCAGCCCTGGTGACTGCAGCCCTGGCGACTGCAGCCCTGGTGACTGCAGCCCTGGCGACTGCACCCCTGGTGACTGTAGACCTGGTGACTGCAGCCCTGGTGACTGCAGCCCTGGTGACTGCAGCCCTGGCGACTGCACCCCTGGTGACTGTAGACCTGGTGACTGCACCCCTGGTGACTGCAGCCCTGGTGACTGCAGCCCTTGTGACTGCAGCCCTTGTGACTGCAGCTCAGTGGTGACTGCAGCCCTGGTGACTACAGCAGTGGTGACTGTAGCCCTGGTGACTGCAGCCCTGGTGACTGCAGCCCTGGTGACTGCAGCCCTGGCGACTGCACCCCTGGTGACTGTAGACCTGGTGACTGCACCCCTGGTGACTGCAGCCCTGGTGACTGCAGCCCTTGTGACTGCAGCCCTTGTGACTGCAGCTCAGTGGTGACTGCAGCCCTGGTGACTACAGCAGTGGTGACTGTAGCCCTGGTGACTGCAGCCCTGGTGACTGCAGCCCTGGCGACTGCACCCCTGGTGACTGTAGACCTGGTGACTGCAGCCCTTGTGACTGCAGCTCAGTGGTGACTGCAGCCCTGGTGACTGCAGCCCTGGTGACTGCAGCCCTGGCGACTGCACCCCTGGTGACTGTAGACCTGGTGACTGCAGCCCTGGTGACTGCAGCCCTGGTGACTGCAGCCCTGGCGACTGCACCCCTGGTGACTGTAGACCTGGTGACTGCACCCCTGGTGACTGCAGCCCTGGTGACTGCAGCCCTTGTGACTGCAGCCCTTGTGACTGCAGCTCAGTGGTGACTGCAGCCCTGGTGACTACAGCAGTGGTGACTGTAGCCCTGGTGACTGCAGCCCTGGTGACTGCAGCCCTGGCGACTGCACCCCTGGTGACTGTAGACCTGGTGACTGCAGCCCTTGTGACTGCAGCTCAGTGGTGACTGCAGCCCTGGTGACTGCAGCCCTGGTGACTGCAGCCCTGGCGACTGCACCCCTGGTGACTGTAGACCTGGTGACTGCAGCCCTGGTGACTGCAGCCCTGGTGACTGCAGCCCTGGTGACTGCACCCCTGGTGACTGTAGACCTGGTGACTGCAGCCCTGGTGACTGCAGCCCTTGTGACTGCAGCCCTTGTGACTGCAGCTCAGTGGTGACTGCAGCCCTGGTGACTACAGCAGTGGTGACTGTAGCCCTGGTGACTGCAGCCCTGGTGACTGCAGCCCTGGCGACTGCACCCCTGGTGACTGTAGACCTGGTGACTGTAGCCCTTGTGGCTGCAGCTTAGTGGTGACTGCAGCCATGGTGACTGCAGCCCTGGCGACTGCACCCCTGGTGACTGTAGACCTGGTGACTGCAGCCCTTGTGACTGCAGCTCAGTGGTGACTGCAGCCATGGTGACTGCACCCCTGGTGATTGCAGCCCTGGTGACTGCAGCCCTGGTGACTGCAGCCCTAGTGATTGCAGCCCTGGTGACTTGAGCCGTGGTGACTGCAGCCCTGGTGACTGTAGCCCTGATGACTGCTGCCCTGGTGACTGCAGCCCTGGTGACTGCACCCCTGGCGATTGCAGCCCTGGTGACTGGAGCCGTGGTGACTGCAGCCCTGGTGACTGGAGCCCTGATGACTGCTGCCCTGGTGACTGCAGCCCTGGTGACTGCACCCCTGGCGATTGCAGCCCTGGCGATTGCAGCCCTGGTGACTGCAGCCCTGGTGACTGCACCTCTGGCGATTGCAGCCCTGGCGATTGCAGCCCTGGTGACTGCAGCCCTGGTGACTGCAGCCTTCATTCCAGTGTGCAGAACCCAGAATGAGGTGGTAATACCTCACCCAGTACACATAGCACCCCAGTGATATTGGTGGCGATCACGAGTGGTTCTGCCAACTCTAGAAGAGGGTATTCTAATCAGGGCATCTGTGGCCACTGCCTACAAAGATGATAGTCCATGCACTTCATCCATCCCAAGGGACTCGCTTATAGTTTGGAGGAAACTGAAACTACCCAGTTTCTGAAGGAAACTCTATGCATGGAGTAGAGTGCACCAGGTGAAATTACTCCAAGAAAGGGGCTGGATTGTGAACAATGAGAACAAAATTCGGTTCGTGCATTCTGCTCCAAAGGGAGAAAAGTCCTGGTGCGGTACATGGTTTGCACTGCAGGAATAATGTGAGTGGTCACAATAGGAAAGCAGCCATGTTTGTAGCGAAGAATTCTGGAGAGCTGGGAAAACTGGAATAGTGCCCAATGGCCAGATGAGTGAACAGTAGTCGTAAAGGAGAGAAGTGTTTCCAGTAACTAATCCTGCACCAACACAGGCCCATGCATGCACAAGCCGCATGCACGCAATCAAGTGCATATGCATGCACACGATGCACACAAATGTAGCCACACACACACATCAGGATTGTCACACATATGTGGATACTGTTGGTTTTAACATTGTAATTGCATTTATGTAGCGCTTACTACCCCTGACAAGGCGCCCACGTGCTTTTTGGCGAGTAGCACGCTACCCCGGAACCCAAAGATGAATTAATATAGGGAGATATGAAATCAATGTCAGAGGTGGACATGTGAGTCTGGTAGCTGGATATGAAAAGGATAGTTGAGACATAGAAGAGGAAAGGATCTACAAAGTGTTTTGGGAGATCTTGGCAATAGGAGGAGGTTTGTGATGAGTAAAGAGGAGGTGGAGGGGGAAGAGTCAGAGGGAAGGGTTTAGAAAGGCCTGTTTGGGACATATAAATATTAAAAGAGGTTTGAGAAGATGCAAGGGGGGTAGAGGAGAGTCTGGAAAGGGTTATTTTGGGGATCATAGTAGTAGAATGGACTTTGGATGAGTCAGAGAGTGCAGGCAGAGGATATATTGAGTGAGGTATAGGGTGAGATGTAGAGTAGTGCATAAGAAATGCTAGATTAAAATAAATATAAAGATACATAAGTACATGGAAGGTATATATGTACAAGGCAGGTAAAATATGTAGATTTAAGTTGTATTTAAAATACTCAGGGGCAGATTAAAAGCCCCTTGCGCCACGTTTACGCCGCCTTGCGTGACGCAACAGCGGCCTAAACGTGGTGCATCCCTGCGAGGCATTTACAACGTGACGCATCTAGGGAGATGCGTCACGTTATAAAGCCCAGTGCACATTGGGGGCGTTCCCACGGAGGGAGGGCGTTCCGGCGCCTGTGCGCCTCGCAAAAGTGCCTGCGTGAATTCTACAAGATTTCACGCAGGCACTTCCGCGACGCTGCTACGTCAATTCCTTACGCCTGCTTGAAGCAGGCGTAAGGACTGACGCAGCCTGTTAAGTATTGGGCGGCCCTGAGCATTGCTGGAGTTGCGTTGCGCTTGCGACGTGACTCCAGCGATGCGTCGCCCTTACGTCACGAGATGCGTCACGCATCTGCCTACCCTTGCGCCACGGCGCACCGCATTGTAAATGCGGCGCATCTGCCGTGACGCAAGTGTAGTTTTGGGTGACGCATTTGTTCTGGCGTATCTCTGCTGATATGCAGAGATGCGCCAGAACTTGTAAATATGCCCCTCAGACTTTCAAGTGTTGCTGTACTTCAAGTCAATGTATTTGTTTTTATAATTTTGTTTTGTAATTCAATAGTGAAGCAGTAGATACATAGTTATGATCAAATTTATTTATTTAAGCAGTGACCTACATACATGTTAAACATACAATAATATACCCATAAGTAATATGTACATTTGTTAAGCAGAAAGAAAGAATATATAAATAATTAAAAACATAACCATTATGCAAAGAAGTATACATACCTAGATACATACATATAATCAAATGAAATGTTTATATACACATGAATATGCTGATGAGTTTGAGTATGGTGCTTATGTGGGGAAGAGTCCATTCATGAGTAGTTTTCTGAAGATAAGGAGGTTATCCGTAGATCTTATGTTTGGGGAAAAGAGTTCCATAGTTTTCCTGTTTGAACAGCGGTGGATGTGCTTCCCATGGTTTTTTCTTGTATCTTGGGATTTTGAGGCGAGGTGCCATTCTAAACTGGAGATTCCTTTGCTGAATGTATTTGGTGATTTTATTCCTGATGAAGAGCGGTCCCGTTCTATGTATCTCTTTGTTGGTGATACAAAGCAGCTTGAACGTGGGTCTTCTGGCAACCGGTAACCAATGCGGGGCTTTCAAGGCAGGGGAGATGCTTCACATGTAGGGGCAGTCTGACAGCCGAGTTCGGAATCCGTTGTAGTCTTTTCATAGTTATTAAAGGTGATCCGGGGTAGAGGCTATTGGCGTAATCGAGTTTAGAAGAGCAAGGGAGATGGTAGCTTGGACTTTTAAAGAAGAATAAGTTTTCCCCATCGAGAAACCTCTTTACCTATAACCCCATCACTGCAAAATAATTTACTGCAGTCGTGTTCGTCAGCAGTAAATCTCAGTGTTTCAAGCATGGGAAAGGCTGAGAGAGGAGATTGTGATCACCCACAAACATGCAAGTCTGTGACAGGTCACAGCCTACAGGGGTAGACCCGCCTTGGAACGCCCACTCGCCTCCTACAGGAGTAAATGTACATACACAATGCCTGAATGTGAGTAAATGGTTTGGAAACATGCTCTGCTAGTTTGAAAAGTCGTTTTGCACTCGCATACAGAAGCTTGCATATTTAACTTACTCACACGGCCGTCACCTTGTCTATTTCAGCTGACTGAGGGGGATGAAATGTATGTGGCTGTTTAAATCTGGTTCAAGAGCCCACTGGACGCATATAAATCCTCTGGTGCCTGTTGTGGTAAAGTTGTTTTATGTAGAAGGATTCTGGTTTAGTAGCTGGTCATGAAATACAGAATAAATAGTACCAATATCATGAGGCCAAAGAGAGGAAGGGTGCCTCGTTTTCAAAATCACCAATTATCATAAAGATGACTTTAACTGCATTAGATAACATTTGGTTACTTCACAGGAAATGACGTCACATGATTGTATGATAAGATAGGTGACGTTGCATTATTGAGTACCCATTAAACACACAGATTACCCTTTCCCTGGTGACCAGATGCTCCCACAGCAGTGCAGCGTGAGCAAGAAGTATGTAAAGCTACTTCTCAGTTCCTAGAATTGTGGGTAATGCTCGTCCTGCCGAGTGACCCTTGACCTCTCTGATGTTCTACCAGCAGCTTCCATAATAGATGTGGGTGGAAGATCCAAAGAAAGCTGCAGGCTGTTGTGTTGCCTCAGCAGGGTTGGCACCCGGGCGGTGCCATCAGCCGCCCAGCGGGGGGGCTTGCAGGGCACCATGGGTTGGAATGGTCGACACATTTCACTGTCAATCTCCTCACCCTTTCCCTGCAGTTTCTGGTGGCCCAGAGGGAGCCAGGCCTCCCATGTATTGATGGAAGGTGGCTGCCCAGCCACTCACTGCCTACCCCATGCCCACCGCACTGGGCACGCGCGTCAGCGCAGTAAAACCCCTCTGTCGCTCCCTGCACCAGCTGAGCCCTGGCTCCTCCGTGCACCAGGCTGCATTGCTGCCAGCTGCTTCAGGGAGCATCTGTTTGCAAATCTACCCTGTCAATTATTAAGGGATGCCCGGCGCACTGTGCGGATGATGGAGGCGAGGAGCCGCGGTTCAGTGGTGGGTGGAAGTGTGTCTTTGGGACACGGATTCAAATCATGATTTAATGGAGCCTTCTGGCTTTGAAAAATGGCACTGCTTCTGGATCTGCTACTCTCAGGCTGATCAGAATGCAGCCACTTTAGTAGGTCTGGCGCGACGGTGCAGCTGTCTAGTGACCTATTGTTACCTGCTGAGTCTTGTCTTTGGCTGTCAGATGCCTTCTGACACGGTTGTGTTTTGGATGCCGAGGCGGCAGCCTCATTACTCCACATTCATTTTGAGTTTTTTAGTTGCACTTTCGGTTTCCTTATTGACCTGTGACACTTGTCACAGTTGACGGTCAGCGCTGTGATGGGCCACGGGTAGTAGTCAAATGGGTTTGCAGAAATGTCAGCAAGTTTCCTGATCAGTGGGTTTTCTTTTTGATCCAATGCTTTGTCGAATGTCTTGTTGAGTTTGTAGAGATGGTCATCCAGTGCCTAGATCTCTGTGGAGACCCTGCTGCAATCCGTAAGGCCTTACTCTGTTGTCTCGACAGGTCTTTCCGATGCGTCGGATGGCAACCACTCCAAACTCACGGTGGCCAAGCTTTTAGACTGCTTATTTGTGTGACATTGTTGTAAATCCAGTGTACTTATGAGTGACAGTAAACGACTATGTGTGACACTTAAAGGGACACTCTTGTAAGCAAAATAAAGCAAAGGAGACAGGGAAACTTATAAAAGGGTGAAATGACACCCATTTTAGCAACAAGAAACTCTAAGACCTTTAAACTTCTGCAAAGCACCAGGAATGGAAGGGCCCTAACCTGTGCCCTTGTAACTAATTGTACTGTTAGTTAAATATGTAAGCATCATACCAGTCTGTAAGCTCTCTCTCCCACGCCGACCACACCAAACAGACCTAGAGGCCCCAGGGAGGATCTCAACTACTCTCAATAATACATTTACTCAGTCAGTTCACTACTGTTGGTAGGGCAGCCAAGGCCGCCGCGGCACCAGCGGAGCCTGAGAGCAGTGGGCCACAGCGAGGCACAGAAAAGCAGTGTCGCTGATAAATACATTGCAATGCCCTCTAAAGTTGGACCCGTCATGACCTGACAAATGAAACAAATTCGACAATTTAATTTGTCAGGTCATGACATGATAAGCACAACGTTTTTGTGTGCTGGTATTCAGGACCTCCCCGGGTAGCGTCTGAAGTGCTATAATCTTAAAATTAATCTATCAATCCCGTTTCCGGCCTGAGCACACAGTCTTTTAACACACTGCTCTTCCCCTCTGATTACTGAATAACTAATACGTGTACCAGCTCTATGGATAAATTACCTGAGCCTTACCTGAGTCACTGAGCCTTACTGACCAGTGACAGTCTGCTGGTAGGGAAGAGCGAGACACGGCCAGTAACAATTAGAGGTTACAGGCACCAAACTCTTTGCAGGGCCACGGGCCACTCATCTTGATGAAAGAGGCTGCAGGCCTAACTAACCCTGGCCATAGTTTGCGTAGTAGCGCTACGTGTAGCTATGCGAAGTGCATTTCACACTACGCAAGCTACGCGTAGCTATGCGAACTGCATAGTGCACTATGCAAATTGCTGTTCTCACTGATTGCACAGTGCCGGATGCTTGTCCGCACTGTGCAATCAGTGCAAACCGCATCTTGCACAGTGCAAGCGGTCGTTTTCTTCCGCTCGAGTAGATTTCTACTCGAGCGGCAGCTTTCTCAACGCGGACTGGTAATTTATCATCGCGAGCGGTAGTGAGCATACGTGACCACTCGCAATGAGAAAACCTGACATCCCCGCGTTGAGAATCTCGCTGGGAGGTTTATTTTCCACGCTCGCGATCGGCAACTTGATGTTGCTGATCGCGAATGAGGAAAAAGTCTCGGCTTGATGTCATTTTGCTCACTCATGGTCGCCAACTTAATGCTAAGGACAATGATCAAGCAAACAATTACCGCTACTCGTGTTTGCACTGTGCTACGTGCAATTCGCGTAGTGCAAAGTAGCACAAACTTCGCAAACTACGCAAGCGTAGCGTAGTACTTCACCCAGGGTTAATATTAACTGGCGGCACAACAGATAGCAGTGCGAGCAGCGGCGGTCTCCAGCCAAACTTTAAGAAATAGATAACTGCCGACCTGCTCGCGCCTATTATGAGTCCTGTCTCTGACGACGATCATTGGGCAAATCACAGGACCTTGTAGACTCCATGATGATGTCATCATGTCACGTGAACGGCAATGTGCAGTGATTGGAACCAGAGAGCACAGCTGAGCCAGCCGCAGCCTGCAACAGTCTGTCAGCGACACTCTGCTGGTGCCAGAGAGCTCAGACTGCACAGGGCAGCTTTCCTCAGTGTTAATAGCAGCGTTCCGGCGGCACAACAAGATGTGTGACTTCGCATTTCGGTGCGGTGATGCGGATCACCATACTGAAATGCGTTCGTCTAATGCCTAATGCATAGTACTTGGCATGGTTGCAAACTGGTGAAGCGAACGTCATTGTTGGTCGAATTAATGGTTGATTGCTCGGACCTTGGTCTGCATAGGCATCGTCTTGGTTCTCAGGAGTGGGTTCAGTGCAACGAGTTTGGCTGTTGCTTTCTGGCAAGTCTTCTCTCTGTGGTTTCTCCAGCTGAGTTTGGAGTCCAGACCTATTGTTACCAATGCTCTAAAATATATATAAATAGTTGACTTTGGCTCCGCCCAGCGAGCATTCAGTCTCGCCATTTGCTGGATGGTGTATCGTTCCACTTTCCATGGAGGGCTTGTATTCCAATGCATGAAGGTCAATTTTTAATCTCAAAAGCATTCTGAATCATGACTCTTCGTTTTCTATCTTGTGGTTGCACTATGTACAGAATGCACTTGTATTCTATTTTTTCATTGTAATGGTATTTTTGATTTTTTTTACTCCAAAATCAAAATTCAAGCTAGCCCTATTGTCTGTGCCAGTGTTTGCTGCATTTATTTTCACTGCAATTAGCAAGTGGTCTCCTTGCACAGCACAGCATGAAAGAGTGCCTGAAGAAACTCGAGCACACAAACTGTGATCGAAGGGATGCTTGCAAATAGACTAAGCACCCAGCAATCACTTGGGGTAACATTCTCGCCCATCGTTTTTTGTCCATTCTTCCACTCCAGTCAGTGGTTCACCTTTGCAAACTAGTACTGAACCTGTGCCTCACGGGAACTGCCCATTCTGAATTACTAGGCATGACCCTTCCAGAAGAGAACACAACACACAGCAGACAGTATTCAACCTTGTTAGGCCTTGTCAGTGAGGTACAGCTTGAACCCTATAATATAACAAGCAAAGAACCCAAGTCTTGTCATACCCGCAGCCACGTAAGGTGTTACATCAAATCAAAGCTGATGGGAGGGATACTTGCAAAGGTCTAAAACACTGCACTCGCTCTGGGTAGCGTTCCAAGCATTGTGTTTTTGCCTGCTGGGCCACTCCAGTAAGAGGTCCATCTTATGCAAATCAGCCATGACCTCATCAAGAAGGGACTCCAAGCAGCCCCAGGCTGGTTTCAGCCTCATCGTCAGTAAGGTACAGCTTGGATCCCGGGGCACAGTGAAAAGGGACCCACATCTGGATGTACCATTGGCCAGTTGTTGCCGAGCGAACTGGGAAGTGCGATTGACAGGATTACAGAGGGAGAGATTAAAGGTCTTGGAGCGTAATAGACAGCCAGCCCTACGGAAGACTGCAATGTATGACGTTCCATCACCACCCATAAGGGTGTGGCCCTAGGCATGGGTAACCAATACATAGCATGGGACAACTGGTGTGCCAACCAGTGACCCACAAGATGTGGAATACGTAAGCCACCCTTCGCGGAAATGACGCCCGCATCGCTCTGTGGCCTCTCCAATAGCCCCCCTTAAAACGTCACTTCCTTACGTCACTGGAATTAGAACAAGGAAGAACAAGACAAACCACTGGACAGTGGACACTTGAAGAAAGTCCGTTGCCAGCGGTGATGGGCACGAGGGCATTAAGGAGGAGCAGCTGCTGCCCCTATATCTTCGATATAAACTCTTTCCACATCCCTGGGCAGGCAGGCCAATGTTTCCTCTATTCCTGACCTTTGCTTCATTATCCAATATTCCACCTTCAACTCAAATCTCAACATTTATTTTCATTTATTTATAGATTAAGACCTCTACAGAGATCAACAATTACTGTATAAATGATTACAGCACGTGTCAATCTTAGTAACTGGCACTGCGCTTCCAATCTCCGGTCTCAGGTGGCATGAAGACAGCATCATGACCAATAATAAACAACAAGTACCTGCTTAGTGTCTGTAGTTTGCAGTCTTTCCACCACACGACCCTCCAAGGAAAAACTGAAGGCTCTTTGAGGGAGAAGGGTGGAAACAAGGGGTCCACTCTGTTGTGTCATCAGAGTTCAAAGGGTGCGTGATCTCACATCTGCCACTTCTACAATTTTGAAGAAGTGACGTCTACGGTAGGGGAGGGGGCATAGAGCTTGATATGTGCTTTCGCTGAGCCCCACAGATGCCAGTCAAGGGTCTTCCTAAACTGTCCTTGTGTCTCCTCCAGCAGCACAGGCCAAGCTCGGGGTTTACTCCCAGGGTTCAGCCAGGGGTGCAGTGATCAGCAATTCAAAAGGATAGAGTTTAGTGCATTGAAAAATTAAGGTCGAAAAGAAGTTTTTTGAAAATAATCAATTTTTCCTAAGCAAACAGGAAAAAAAGACAGACAAAATTATTTGGAGAAACTGGGTAGAAATATATGTAACTATTTTCAGTAGGCGTCAGTAGGGTTAACCGTCAACACAGAACCAAGAGCTACCTATTTGCCAAATTTGATGTAATTCCGTTTAGCAGTTCGGGCTGCAGCCTATTCCAAAATTTCCTTTGGAAATTAACATGGAGAAAACGTGTTTTGGGACCCCCCTTTTTTCTTGGCCCCCACTTGACGAATCACCCTCAAACTTTCAAGCTAGGAGCTGACCGGAGCTGACCGGAGTGGGCCATTAGTTTAGAAAATGTTGGGAAGATTCGTCTGCATGCACCAAAGATATTGGCAAATCAAAAAACGCTTTTTCTATGGAAACTAGGTCCTCACTATCGGCCACATGCATCATCGGGACATTTTGCGATTCCTTATTTGCGAAAAATAGGGAATCGCAAATAAGGAATCGCAAAATGGGATGCATCAATTTATTCGCATCATTTTTGCGATTCAGTGAAAATCGCAATTTTTACCGAATCGCAAAGATTATGCGAATTCTAAATTGCGATTTTGCAAATCCCATTGATTCCTATGGGCCAAAAGGCCCATAGGAATCAATGGGAAGGCATTGACATTTTGCGAATTTCTATTTGCGATTCGCAAAATGTTAATGCATTACATGGGTGGAGGGGGGTCCAAATGACCCCCCCCCTGCACCCCTGAAATGCATTTTTAAGTGCATGTTTCACACACACATGTCCTAAGGACATGTGTGTCTGTAACATTACAGTGTTTAAAATGCAATTTTGAGCATTTTTTAACTTTTTTCGCAAATTACCACGAGGGTCAACCTCGTGGTAATTTGCACCCCCTAATTGCGAATCCGCAATTTAAAATGCAATCATGCATTGCTTTTAAGAAATCGCAAATTTGTGATTCCTTAAAAGCAATCGCATTTTTGGAATTCGCTAAAAATAGCGATTTTCCCAAAAATGTTTGATGCATCCAAAAAAGATATTTAGGAATCGCAAACGGTCGAATTTACCGATTCGCACCGTTTGCGACTCCTAAATACCTTGATGCATGTGGCCCAATAACTAAGTACTGGGGACCCCCAGTAGGCAATATATAAATATAACTAAATATATATATATCCACTCCATGTTTTCGAACTTGGTGCGAGAAAAGGATGCACTCACAGGTTTGTTGCTGCAGATTCACTAATTTTGTGTGCAGAGTTTGGTCACAACGCCCCAACGCGTTTCGGTCTCCTCCTGAGACCTTGGTCACACAATATATATTATTAAAGGGGTTTTACACAGACATTACCTTCCAAAAATTATGTAAACCACATTTGAGAATTGAAAATTTGAATAAATTCGATTTATAAGACACTTACAAAGCTTACAATACCACATGGATTGTTAGACCACCGTGTCCACCCGTGCTGGGTGGCACAGCAACGAGACAGGTAGGGCCAGGGGAGGGAAGTGTGGAGATCTGGCTTCCTCCTCACTTTCACAGCCACCTACTGGCTCTCTCAGGCACCTGCCCTTGTGTGTGTGGGTAGTCAGTCTCTGTCTCTCCTCTTTTGATTGGGTCAGAGCCCCTGTCACGCTCACATGGTGGGTGGTGGAAAGAAGAGCGAGGCACGTTTCTTGACTTGTTTCACTTTTTTTGTTACAATGCACAAAGGGGGCTCTGATATTTCTGAAACACATGGCAGACAAGAGGGAAAGGCTCTTCCCAGCACAGACTGGCAGAATCCACCAATCTTCAGAGGTGTAGCTTTTTGGGGGGGGGGGGTGTTTGGGATGTTACATCCCCCTAAAAATGTATTCTGTTGTAAATAGTTGGGTACAAGTGCTTTCAGTCGGGTATGGTGGAGTGTCTGTTCGAATTCACCTAGAATTTTTACATGCCCACACCAGTAGTCGAAGTGGGGGTGGGGGTGGGGATCTGAGGGGCACGACGTGCCCAAACATTTTTATTTTAAGAAAAGCAATTCACCGACTTTCTGTGAAAAGACAACCATCTGGGGAATGTTAATTTCGACATTTACTCTCTCATCCTCCCCATTGTGTGCATTATCACAGTGCCCCTACTTCTCTTTTTAATGCACTTCGGCCGCAGGCCCACACTGACAAACTCACTTTCTCACTCTCTCTCTCTCTCTCTCTCTCTTTTCTCTGTTTTGAAAGCCTTAAAAAATGCGGATCAGTTTGATTGTCTTTTAAGTGCCCCTAAAATACGCCCCCTCTGCCGTTGAACTCCCCCTCATGTCCTGCTTCTCATATATTGTTTTTAACAAGATATCCAGCGTGCTTGCTGGAACATCTGAAGCTCCCCCCAGTCTTATTCCCCAAGCCACGCCCCTGCCAGCCGCTTCTTCAGGCACTCGAACAGCAGGACACACACATCATTACAGCATGAAGCAATTACCATAAGGCAGGCGACCAATCAGAGGCGCCCAGTGGGGTATGCAGCCATATTCCTGCAAACAGCTTCACGTTCTTTTCTAAGCAGGCATAATATTTTCATGTCGCCTGATACCCAAGAATGATCCTCTCGGGCGTGTGAAGTTTGGCCGCCCACAGGGTGACCAACCGTCCGTAAATTTCACGGACAGTCCGTAATTTGGACCTCACGTCCGTTGTCCGTGAGGATCCCTTTTATGGACGCCTTTTGTCCATAATTTTGGCCATCACAGGGAGCAGCACTGCTCACCTGTGAGAGGCCTCACCTTCCTGATGGGGCGTCTCGCGCTCCTCCTTGAGCACAAGAGCAGCCCCTCCCCGTCCAGTGTCATTCTGTATGGGGCTGATGATTGCCACATACAGAATGACAATGGGGCAGTCTGGGCTGGTAAATCATGTTGCTGCATCCTCATGCCTCTGTGTACAGCAGGGCATTCTGTAAAATAAAAGGCAAAAGGCTAATGCTGCAACTTTATCAACGTAAGAAAACAGTTGATATAAAGAAGCCTATAAAATAAGTTAAAAAGAACAGGTTATCGATCTTTCACTGTCTCATCATTTTTTAACTGAAGTATTTTCAATATTATATCCAACAAAGCCATGGTTGCTGCTTTTTTTTAATTTTAAGCAACTAACAACCATTGACAAAGCCAATAGTCCTGGTTTTTGTTGCTGTAATGATACTTACTGTATTATATATCTGGATGCAATGACAGAAACAACATAATACCAGTCGGGCAGAACACTACGCTAGCGCTGATTTTTAGCCTAGGTGTTTTAAACTATGCCCTTAATGACACTGAACACCCCCTTTGAAGAGACCCCTCAGTTTTTTTACACCACTTCAAGCCCTGGAAACAACACCATGTCACAGTCACCTCACATCCTGGCACTGTGCATCATGCATGACTCATGACTTCTACGTTTTCAGACTGCCTATGTGCAGGGGCATAGTGAACTCTCCCCCACCGCACCCCACCCCTTGCTTTAGGAACTACAGCGAGGGTGAAGTTCTTCATGGGCCTCTTCTGTCTGCAACTCTGTAGACAAAGGCTCAGCTCATAATGTGAAAAAGTGGGTGAGTAAATAAGTGAAGGAATGTGTGAATGGCTGGATGGATGACTGAAAGGATGAATGAAAGGGTGAATGGATAGATACAAGAAAGGATGGATGGATGAATGAAAGGGTGAATGGATAGATAAAAGAAAGGATGGATGGATGAGTGGAAGTATGGATGAGGGAAAAGGTAAATAGATGGATGTATGGGTGGAAGGGTAGATGGATGGGTAAAAGGGTGGATGGGTGTATGAAAGGATGGATGGAAGAGTGAAAGCTTAGATGATGGGCGAGTGAATGGGTGGGTAGATGAGTGAAAGGATGGATGGATTGAATTGATAAGTGAAATGCTGAATGTATGAATGGATGAGTGAAAGGGGTAGATGGACAAAAGGATGAATAGATGAGTGAAGAAGTCAAAGGGTGGATGGATGAGAAACGGATGGATGGATGAGTGAAAGGATGGATGAGTAATAGGATCAATGGCTGGAATAAATGAATGGATGAGTAGATGGGTGGGTGGATGATGGATGGATGGATGGATGTATGGATAAGTGAAAGGGGGATGGAGAGAGAAAGGGAGGATGAATGACTGAAAGGGTGAATGGGTGGAAGGATAAGTGACTGGGTGGATGGATAAGTAAGTGAATGAATGAATGGCTGGATGGATGGATGAGTGACTAGATGGATGGGCGAAAGAGTGGATGGGTGACTGTATGGATGGATGGGGTGAAAGGGTGGATAGATGAATAATGGATGGGTGAGTGAAAGGGTGGATGGAGGGATGGATGAGTGTAATGATGGATGGAAGGATATATGGTGGATAGGTTTGCAAATGGTTGAATATGTTTGGAAATAAATGGGCACATAGATGAAAGGACAGAATGAATGGTGAAAGACTGAAATAGATGAAAGAATGATTACACCTTGTAGCGCCCATTATCTTAAGTAGCATTTCCTATACATTGACTTTCACGTTAATATGAGTTAATGTCTCTATATAATGTGTGTGATGTAACGCACTCCGACACCCTGCCCTACATACTTGGGATGAGTAACACTATAAGAGAAATTAAATACACATGAGAGACGGTCTAAGTGAAGATGAGGAGCACCATTGGAGGGTGGTAGCAAGGCCGGACAGGCAGGATCAGGCATCAGGTGTTTCCCTGGGAGGCTGGAAAGGGGGAGGGGCGGTTTGTTACTGGGGAATGGCACTGCAAAGTTGCTTATATATCCAGTAGTTTTCAATCAACAATAAAAGCGGCTTCACTTATATTCAGGTGTGGTTCACCATTGTCTGGTGATTAATGTATCTGCTGGAGCGAGATGCGAATTTTGAATCGTCTAAGGCAGCAAGCTGCGGCCATACTGAAAAACCGTGAAGTGCACGATTGTCTCAACCTAATATAAACCTTTTTTGACTTGTACTTAGATGGCTGTCTATTTACTTACATATATACTATTGCGATACCCCCTCTGACGTATCTGTAAAACTTACCTTTTGTCCCGAAGTTTTGTCCTGAATTTTGACCTTTTGACCTGAATTTTTGTCCTGAATTTTGACCCTTTGTCCTCAATTTTTACACTCACCGTCCTGAATTTGCACCTATGCCAGTTGGTCACCCTACCCACTATTGAGGGGGGAGGGGGAGCAGATGACCCCCGTCTTTGCTGATCAGGCCCCTCCTCTCACCTGTTGATCATCACCTAATTTGCGAATCCACTTCTGCCAAGCCTTTTTTCAGATACTATTATAAAGACCTTGGTTAAATTAGGCCTTTTCACTCTGGGGCGGTTATTTTTATGATGAGTCTCTCTGATTAATTAGTGAATTGCAGAATATCTCTCATATTCAAAATAACAAGTTTTTAATACCCACAGGTATGTGTTTTTTATTTAATTGCCGCCCCACTGTTAGCGTAGATCCGGATGAATTGATGACGCTATTGTATTCTGATCAACACAGCGGGAAGATAAGGGTTTTTTATTCAATACTTGTGGATTATTGGGGAGATGGCTTGGATAATTTGGCTCTGAAGTGGACGACAATGTTGGGTCAGAATTTTAGCCTTGCCAGTGTCACCACAGACCCAAAAATGGGCTTCGACATGTTTCGGTCATCTACGCTTCATCTGCACCAAATCAAAATACTCAATATGACTTATCACAGGTCATTGAAATCACGCAAAATTAAATGTCCTAGATGTCGTGAGGAGATAGCAGATGAAATACGAATGCTGGGACAGTATAGGACTTTAAGATATTTCTGGAATCAAATAGCAGGTGTTTTTGAAAAAATAAGGTTTCATAGAAGCCATCGACATGACCTGCTAACTCTTTTACATGCACACCTGCCTGTGTGCCTTAGTGGCTCTGCTTGTGATTGACAGGTTTCTCAAAGGGGCGGGCTCTGGACCATTTACTCTCCTCTCTGCTGACATCATAAGTCATTTAAAGGTTTAACCCCAAACAAACTAACTCGCCCCAGTACAGAGCCCATCACTAGCCGGGCCATCCTGAAGGAAGAGCATGAAAGAGCGCCATCGACTGCCCTGATCAATAGTCAGGTAGACTCCTCACACTTCGACTTCAGAGCAGAAAGAACTCCTCACACTGGAGACAACAAAGGCCAAGAGACGGGGAAGGAGTCCCCCATGTGCTGCTGCTCGGCAGATTTCAACCCACCCCCCACCCACCAGGAGCTTCTGCCCAGGGGCTGCCATGCACCCCTCACTGGGGGGGAGGCGGCACAATTAAAAATCCCACCTGGAGACTCAAGGGAGGGGTAGAAAGTCTAAACCTTTTGTGGAAGAGACAAAATTCACATAAAGAGAATCTAATTGAAGAAAAGTAGCCAATCTCCAGTAAAATACTAGAGCCTCTCTGACACCAGGGCAGAGAGACCCAGCAAAACAAAGAGGCATCATTCCTTTCAATGTCAGGGAGTGTCGGCATGGGAATGGACCGGAAGTGGCCGTTTTGATGGGATCTGACCCCTGGGGTGTGGCATCGAGCTGCGAGGTCCGTGCTGCGTGTGCACGCGCATGAGGATGCGTCTCAGAGACGGAATCCATGCGCAGCGCGCGCAGGGAGGGAATGTTCCCAGGAGTCAGTCAGTGAGCTCATGAAGAGAAGGCTGGGCTGCATCGGGTGGGGAACCCCATTTGTCAAGGCCTGTCTCTTCACCAGTGCCCCCAAGCACAGCCCCAAACACAACTTGTATTTACTAGACAGAGATGAGCGCAGCCCCCGCCCCCCAGGCCTAGCGTGTGACGTGTTTATTCATCCTCCAGTCCCCAGGGTGCACATTAATGCCTCCTTGCTTTTATGATGCATCAGATTGTTGTGCTATTGCCCTGAACACATATTTTCATAACTTTGCAGCCATAAAAAGACTAATGAATCCAGACAGAACCAGCATGCACCGGTGCCAAGGGCGGTTCTGCAGGCACGACTCATCTGCAAGACAATAAACTATTAATTGTCGCATTTATTATTGATGGGGCTTAAGTACCTTTAACCAGGGCCCATTTCATCAGCCTTCATCGCCCTGCACTGGTGAAACTGTCAGTTGAATCCCAGCCAAGGCTGAAATGGATCCGGACCAGGCACGTGATCTGATAGGAGGCTCCTGGGTCCCAGAGCAGGAAGCAGGGCGCAGCCTTGCACGCTCTCTGGAGCAGGTATGGGCACAGGATAATCTGCAGTGCCTCGATCAGGCAGGCGGGGCGCTATAGCGCTGCCCACATAGGGTCGGACCGGCACGTGATCTGGGCAGGAGGCTCAATGGTCCCAGAGCAGGAAGCAGGGTGCAGCCCTGCAGGAGAGCGAAGCAGCATTGGGGAGAGGAGTTGGCCTAACGGCTAGGGCGTTAGACCTCGAATCTGGGGAACTGGGTTCCAGTCTCTGCAATGACACTGAACATCCTGTGATTCTGGGCATATCATTTAATCTCCCCGTGCCTAACAAAAAAATAAATAATTTCCAGTTCGCGCTATATAAAACTCTGTTAAAGGACCCGCACGTGATCTGGATAGGAGGTTCCTGGGTCTCAGAGCAGTAAGCAGCATCGCGCAATAACCACTCCACGCTGTAGTTTAGCGTAACAGACTATTTATTAGGACAGGGTTGATAACCAATTCAGAACATTACATCAATAAACAGTTACAATCCCCAACCTCATACTTTCCAACCATCATCCACTCTCGCACTCCAATTACTCACTCCCAATTCACAACACGCCCTTGTAGTGTAGTTCCTATTTTCCCAATAGGCCCTGCGCATTGGAATAATATAAACAGTAGTATGGACGTAGAAGTGCGGATCTTCCAGGTCTCCACTGACTATGCTAAACTTAATTGGGTTTGCGCCAGCTAGCTCAGAGGTCACTGGAAACTTTCTTGACTGAAATAGGAAGTGATCAGCTTCCCTGGTACAGACAAGAAGGGACAACTTTGCTCCTTAGAATAAGAGTCAATCTCTAGAGTCGTGTGAAACAATAGACAGTTATTTTACTCAGTCAGTTGTGCAGATTACTTTCACCAAGATGCTGAGAAATAGAGAGACCGGCGTTTTCAATAAAAAGGTATTATTTATTGAACAGTCTTTCTTCTCGTGCAAGAGGAATGAATTGCCACAATTGCAAGACTAGTTATTATAAAAAGTGCGTACAGTAAAATGAGGATTGCGAAATAATACTGTAAAAGCATTGATATGGTTTCTTAGCCATACAATGATTTAAAATGAATAAAATATATACATTCATATATACATTTGACTAACATACTCAACTGGTGCTTCTAACTACGCCTACCCCAGTGTACCTGACCTAAGCCTAATACTTGGGAGGGAGTAAGTAAGTAGCAGTTTTAGTTAAGTTGGTTTTGCCAAGGTTTGCTTCAAGAATTCTCTCTAAGGGTTTAGTCAACACCATACCTCTGGAATGGAATGTTGGAGGTCTTGTATCTCCTTCCAGGACTCGATATCCCAGTCACTCGCAAGAGTAGGCTGGAAACGCCGGAGCTGGATTTTCTCGGCAGGAGAAAAGACAGCGTCTCTCTCAGCGCGTCGAGGAAGAGGAGGGGCAGCGTCCGTGGGCAGCTTGTATCTGCTGGGCTCTGAAGGGGACAGCTGTTCTGCTCCTATGTTCACCACACCATCGCTATCATCGATGTCGTTGAGGCTGCGTTTGCTTAAGGCAACGTTGGTAATATTTATACCTGAAAGGTGCCTTGTTTGACGTAAGTTTTTGGACATAAGACGTCAATAAAGATGTCACTAGGAAGTGATCGTCTCTCAGTGCTCATTAGAGTTCTATTACTAATCAAAACATAGCAAGCGGGGCCTTCCCAGGTTGCTGAGTTTTTATCTTGTTGAAGAACTCGGAGTGTAATCTAGGAATCTTAGATAGTGGCTTCTGCTGTGTCATTTGCTCTAATGAGCTGCAGAGGAAGTGATTCTGAAATGTGGCTCTGTTCGTGTTAGGCCAGAGACGAGTTTCTGAAATATTACTCTTGATCGTTTATGCCATTATAGGGGAATAAATGGATTATAGCCGTATAGGGGCATAAGGTCACAGTATTGATCAGGGTCCTAGATTAGAACGCGACACCCACTCCACGAATTTATGTCCATCAAATTATTGAAATACATGGATGTACTGTACGTCTTTAAGCATAGAAATCATTCAAAATTATAGCATATGTAATCAGTGAACGATTTTGCAAAAATTACACATGAAATATCTCATGTGTAATACAGAAAAGAAAGGCGAGATAATTTCATCACATATAAATGCAATTGCTGTAAAATGTGCTAGAGGCTGATGTAAAGTTATTATGTCTCTAGATTTACCTACAAATAGAAGCTTCTGTTCTTTATGAAAAGGTCTACTTTCAGCAAAGAATTTCGTGCCAGAAAAAGGTAAATATTTTGAAAAATGTACAATTAAAAAAAAAACTTTTCAGTGAACGGGGGAATAGAGTTCCAACGCTTTTCAGCAGTTTTTGTTGATCAAAACTGAAGGCCGAATTCAGAGTTCATGGGAACGCTGTGTGTCGGAATGCTTTTCTGAAATTATTGTTTCTGTTCGGGGGAGAACATCATATCAGACAGGCTCTCAAAGAATTGGTCTACAAAATCAGGTGACAGTTCGACCAAGTTCGATAGTGCTGTAACTTGGCAGGTGTGAGAATGATTGCTATCATCAAAGTCTGGATCCGCAATGCTCACAGAAGGTCGTACCTGGGTGATGTTGCTTTTAATTCTCGCTCCACTGTCACCACCTAGTCGTAGCACAGGAGTCTCAACGAATGCCGTCATCAGGATTGGTAGCCGCTGGGGACAACACAATGCGTGAGCCGTTATAGGACTTAGCAAAGTATCGATATCCATTGGTACTGCTGATGGAAGTGCAAGACAGATGTCCAACACGCACTCATCTCCGCATAGTATACATCGAAGCACAGGTAAGATGCAAGTCTGCCATATCGGTCTGAATGAAAGAAACCAGTTCATGTTCAGATCTCTCAGCCTGGCCAATCCAAGGACTCTAGTTATTCGGCCCCGGTAGCGTATTGCTAGGATCGTTTCTTCCATCCTTGTAGGAGTCCTGTCTGAGTTTTGGCTTGCCATATCGGAGCAGGAGGGCCAAAAATAAAATGCCTGCTACAAGTCCCAAAATCAGGGGTATGCCGCCAAAGACTGAATGGACAAAATTCGGAATGATTCCTAGAATTGCTTTGAATGGTGTTAGCAGTCCCGTAAAAATCGTCTTAAATATGCCTGGGATGCCTGTGGCACTAGACATGTTAAGGAGTTGGCTAAGCATTTCTGTGAAATGCACGGGGCAATTTGTTGATAAAAGGTCATGAATCTCAGATGTTGTCTTTGCAACTTAGAGTTCATACGTCTCTTTTGATGACGTGATGGGCACTGTTGTCTGCAAAAGCACAGACTTCATTCTGCTTAAAGTATCAATTCGTATAGAAGAGAAATTCAAACGAGGCCATATGGGAGTCTCAGTGTCTCCAGGGCCGTTTGGAAACAATGCTTGCATACAGCATTTGACCATGGAAGTTACGCTTACGCGATATCCTTTCCCTGGCAAAAGGCCACAACAGCTGCGATCCGTTCTTAGAATGTAACTCCCATTCGAGAGCTGCTTAAAGAAAGGCTCTATATGCGTTGCAGGTGTGACATGCTGGTGGCATGAAAGGTTGTTAGAATTTCCTTCACAGGCTCCGTGTAAATTAATACCCTGGCACAAAAGTATACCGCTTAGTGAATGTTTACAGTTTTCACCACTAAGAAATACATTTTTGTTGCTGTCACTATAGCATGTGTGTGTATATGGTAATTTCCATGTTGACTTAATATATCCTTTACCCAATCGTTCATACTGGCCAGTAGGTATGTATTCAAGGCAATTTTTAAATTGGAAAGTTGTTATCGGAATTGTGATAATCCCGTGTATTATCCATTCAATGACAGGACTTTCTGACATTGTCAAAGGTAATCTCTCAAGTTTTTTGATGCTCAGGATTGTATAGTCGGCTCCTTTCTGTGCCAATCTGATTTGTTTATCAGTAAGGTTAAAGATGGAAAACAATGACGTTGTGTTGATTAAACGCCAAGGCACATAGCCTGAACGAAGATTTTGCAGCGTCCAGCCTAACTGTACAATAGAAAGCAATTGCGACTGGCCATGCTGTAACATTAGCAAGTCTTTGTCTATTATATCTATGGCAGATGATACAATACTGTTCAGTGAATATATTCTGGAAGACAGAGTCATTAACCCATTGTCCACAACAGAAAGTGATTTTTCCAAATTAATACGATCAATTTCTCGTATTTTTTCAGCTGTTTCAATTTGTGTGACTTTCCAAGCCTCGTTGTATGCCTCATAGATGCTGGCCGATATGAAGCATTTTTGACGCTGTTTGCGTGGTCCCATAATAAAATCGCGCAAATCAGCACCATCTTTAAGTAAAGATAAGTGTTGCTTAATTTCAGCCAGTGTGGATGATTCTAGCCATTCAAGGCACAGCTTCCCTACACTGTACGTTGTTACAATCCCTGGATGTTGTCTCTGGGAGTATCTAGGGTCTGGTCTGGACATTGTTAACCCCTGTGATTTATTCAGGAATCTATCTTGACAGTTGTTTGTGTCAATAGGCCAGATTAACCACTTTTTCCTATCAGGATGTGTTCTGTTTAGATGTAAAATTTTAGATACGTCTATTTCAATATCTGTTGTTGCATTATCAGGTATTGGCTTTGGAATAGACGGTTTGTTAAGGTCTTTGATCTTAGCTAAGCCAAGACAAGTTGATTGTTGAATTGTGTCATTCAAGAACGTTATTTGTTCTGGGATCATGCAGGTTCGAAATAGTGCTTCTATGCCTTGTACCTGCCAATCTTTTGTACCCCAGATTGTTTTTGTTTCAATGTTATTTTTCCAATAATCAAAACCAAATGTCATCATTTTTTCATAAAATGCTTCTGAATGTATCAATTTAGTATTTGTCAGCATTGTTTTCAATCCTGCTTTAACTAACAGTTTATAATAAACGTTTCTGCATCACTCGTGTTAAACCCTGAGAAGTACTGAAATTTCTCATAGAATGTTTTAGAACTGCTTTTAGGTGGAGTAGCACAATGTTCCCATTGGTTATACTTAAAAACATTTCTAGGGTGTGCAGATTTATGCAAGTAATGATCACCATAGTGTGTGTAGCAGAACATCTGCTCATAACTAGACGAACCTTGTAAATAATCATGTTCTGTGAATCTTGCTGACATTACTAAATCAGACATCATATTATTAATACTTTCAAAGTCCCAATCATCAGAGAATGTACTAGGTTTTACAAAGTCACTTAAGGAAACCTTGAATTGATGAGGATATTTTAGGATTTCGACCGGACCATATATTTCATAGTCAGTTTTGTCCCATACTACCCCGCCGGGTATTGGAATGGCTGTGACATTTACTGTTGACAGTTCTCTTTTCTTCACGTGGGATGATCTGTGTGGTTTGAGGACTAAGTTGATGTTCTGACTTGCTGTGTCCATTGAACTATATTTTCCTTCAATTAATTTTCCCAAACAAAGTACCATGATGAGCCAAAGCAGGAGGAAAAATACACCTAGACCAAACCAGAACTCTAACCATGGAGAGATAAGGTAAATTTCTTTCAGTTGAGGATAGAGTTCTGTTGCTTTTTCTTTATAAGTCTTTGTTTCTGGCATCACTTCTGGGTTGCTTTGATCCTCAGAAAAGTTGTCGAAGTTGATGAAGTAGCCAGAGGCAGTTCTGTCAATTGTTGGAATTGTTCCTTCAATTTGTCTTTCGGTAGCACATTCTGATGCCACATCATTGTAGACTGGTGTTTCTTGACGAACTGTTTCAATCTGTGTTTCAAGAGGCACGAGTTCCATGGCATTATTGTGCAGTCCCTCTCTGTGCACTGCAGGCTTATCGAATGTGATTAGTCTTTCAGTTTGGACCTCTTGAATTGTTGCAAGTTTGGGTACTCTGTTGTTTCTCTGGAGTCCACTGGGCCTACTGTTGATTATAGGCCACATGCTTGTGGTTTTACCAGGTCGATTGATGCAACTCTGTTCTCCTTTTTACCAGCAAGGGTCGGGTGTACTACTGATCTTGTTCCGTTGTTTGTTAAGAAAGGTACTGCTTTTCTGTAAGAAGGCCCAAATTCCTTCTTCACCGCTATTTTTTCTCTGACTAGATCCCCAATCTTTGGAATCCAGGCAGGCCTTGCTGGGGCTGGTGGTGCCTCGTCAGTGGTAGTTGGCTGTTGCTTTAACTTTATGTTGCTTAAGGATTTTCTTGTTTCATTCAAGTCCTGTAAAACAGCCAAACGGTCTTTGATGTCAAAGTCTGTTTTCTTATCTTCTACCACTGATACCTGACTATCTAAGTCCTGAATGTGCATTCTAGTTCCGAACAATAGTTCGTATGGGCTGAAACCTTTTAGAGAATTTCTTGGCAAATTGTTAAGACTGATTTGGACACTTATTAAATGTTTGACCCACCCATCACCCGAACCTAATACCTTCGCTGTTATAGATTGCTTTATGTCCTGGTTTTTTCTTTCTACCACACTATTCCCTTCGGGGTGTGACGGACAAGAATACCGCAAGCCAACGCCCATGCTGGCCATGGCCTCCCTATAAGCTCGAGAGCTAAAAGCAGGACCCTGGTCAGAATGGAACATGGAAATTGTGTATGTGCCGATAAAGACTCGCAGATCTTTTATAACCGTTCTGGCATCAGCCGAGTGCTGGGGGCCACATTTTTTAAGTGTGTTTAGCCTTAATGATATACAATGGGACGCGTTTCTCTTGTTTGATTGCCCGGATAGATCGCCTTATGCTTTCTAGTAGGGTTTCTGACACTACACTGGCCTGTTCTCCACTGCGATCTCTGTTGCAGTCTTCACAGTTTTTTGCAAAATAATGAATATCTACGCTCATTCCCGGCCACCAATACTCTGATTGTAATTCTTTCAGAGAGTCCCTGATTGTTTGGTGTCTCAGACCCAACCCCATATGTGCCTCCTGTAATAGGAATCTTCTCCTGTTCATGTTTGGAATTACCCTATCCCCCACTCCAGGGGTTCGAGCAAAAGGAACGGAGTTTGCATCAATTACGTATGCATAATTGAGTGGATAGTTCACGGGTAGTGCTGCACAGTCGCCTTTTACGGATGTTTTTACTGCCAGCATGGTTTCCCCGTCTATGTATTTTTCTGAACGCTTTTTTGTGGCTACGGAAGCCGGTTTAGTTGCTTCCGCTGTGGCTGTATTAGCCAATGAATTCCCTGCAACGTGAACGCCATCACGTTGATGACACAGAGTGTGTATCACGTGAGTCTTTTGTAGTTCTTTCTGTAAAAGAACTACCTGTTTCCAAAGCATTTTATGCTTTATTGTGGCACCTGTGTCATCTTTGTAATCATTTTGAATCCAGCTCTGCAACTTATTATTGTAAGAGTTGACGCAAAAATGCGAATCGCACACGATTAGTGTCGGGAATTCACGTTCTGCATTTTGAAGCGCCATCTTTAAAGATCTGATTTCAGCTCTCTGAGCCGAACACGTCCTCACTGATTCAGTTTTTGTTATTTTCGGTCTGAATTTACCGCACAGCCAGCGACCTTTAACAATCGTGCAGGCTGCATCGTAGGATTTGTTCTCTACGTTGAAATGCTGTACAAATCTATCTGTATAGATTATGCAGGCGTACTGTGGGAGAGGCAGAAGTTCGATTGGCAGAGGATATTCTTCATATGTCAAATCATTCAGTTTTTCGAATTGCGGGGCGAAATAGTATTTCACATCTTCCGCTCCAAGAGAATCTACACACTGTATCCATTTCGGATCCAGTGACACTGTAGGCAGGTTTACTGGGCTGAATAGCGCCTCGAAGGCGGATTCCGCTGTGAGGATATTGATCCTTCTACCATGTGCTAGTTCTCGTTCATTCGCTAACGCAGTTTCTACTGCTTTCACAGTATTTTCTGTTGGACTGAATGTTTTTTCCGCTTGTGTGTACAAGTGAGATTTAATTGAAATTGGTACCTTTTCTCCCTCATTAGAGGTCAGGTACGTGAATCCGCATCTTCCTGGGATGACTCGGATTACAAGATCGCGTGTGTTGTCACGTGTATCTAATTTTGTTTTTGCTAACATGTCTGTTTGCAGTGATCTCAAAATTTCTGTGTGTTTTTGAGTCCAGTTGATTGGTTTAAAATCAGGTTTAATTAGTTTGTAGAGAGGTTTAACCCTCTCCGCATAATTTAGAATGTAAGTTCTTCCGAAATTCAGAAAACCTAGAATCGATTGTAAATTCTTCAGCGTTTTTGGAGCTTGGAGCACAGAGCACTTCTCTAAGAAGTTGTCCGCTAGGCTTTTTCCTTCACTTGATAATTCGTATCCTAAAAATCATACGGTCAGATGGGCAATTCGGGACTTTTTAAAGTTGCATTTGTAACCCTCTGCTGCGAACCCAAGTATTATGGTGTTCACTCTTTTCAAGTGAGTCTCCAAGTCGTCGTCTGTGAGATAGATATCATCTACATAAGATAATGCCTCATCGTCATATATTTGTAGTAACTCTGTTACTCTGGCTGAAAATAGTCCTGGGCTATTCTTGAATCCCTGTGGGAGCCTACAGAAATTTTTCTGTGACCCCATTACTGAGAAAGCGGTCAAATATCTGCTTTCTGGTACAATATTTTGACAAAAGAAACCATTAGATATGTCTAATGTTGTTTTATATTTTTTCCTAACTATGTTATTCATTAGTGCAGCACTATGCGAATTTTGTACTGCAAATGTTTTGCAACATGCATTAAGGTGTCTGTAGTCCAAAACTAGACGATATGAATTGTCTGGTTTGGAGACAGGAAACAAAGGATTGTTCATTTGAGAGGTGCAGTTTCAATCACCCCCTGGTATTCAAGTTGATCTAAGATCTCCCTGACTTGTTTTTTAGCTTCTTGCTTAATTGGATACTGCCTTTGTGCAGTTGGTTGACTTTTTAACTGGATTTTGTGAGGAGAAGAGTCCTCATCCCATCCTACGTGATTTTTATATAATGCCGGTGCCTGGGCCACTGCCCATTTCCTTGCATAAGTATATTTTTTGTGAATCGGAATGTGATTCGAGAAGGCAGGCATAATCATTTCTTCGCCACAAGGGCACTCCCTGACAAACTCTGGGGGCGAATCTTTTTCAGCTAACAGAATGTCATAGCCTTTTGAGAGTTTATCCCAAAATAGACCCCTTATTTTCCTAGTCTTATCATCCTCTATACACAGTGTTATTTCGTATATCTTATGGGGCTCGCTAACTCTGGTGTCTGCAGTTTCTACTTGAATGTATTCATTCGTGTCCACTGTCTCCAGATGACTCATCAGGATCTTGCAAGCTATGATGATTTCTGCTGCACTGTCTAGCATTGTCTGTGCCCACTCCCCGTTTTTCAACTGTGTCCTCAGTATTCTCGGCATGTTCGATTACTCTAATACTGGCTACCTTCTTTCTCGGAAATTGAGATTTTTTACTTTGAGCAGGTTCCTTGTCTTTGGACTTGGTGTGCTCCCCTGGGTCTGACAGTCCTCTTCTTTCCGATTTCTGCGAAAAAGATCGAGAGGGACGTGTATCAATACTTTTATATCTATCAGGCTTCTTCAAATTATCCCTATTTCTAAGGTTATATCTTTTCTCAGAGGGCTCCCTCTGGGGAGACTGGTGTTCTCGAGTTGGAGTTCTTTCCCTCCGCCGAGGAGACCTTCCTCTGGGCTGGAAAACTTTTTCTTTGGGAGTGGATTGTTTATTTCCATCCCAACTCTTTTTAGGAGTGTTTGAATTATTTTTAATAAATAATTTTTCAGGATTTTCGAGCAGTTGGGGCTTTACTGGTTTTCCACCCAAACTGTCTCTACCTAATTCTTCATAACATTTTTTATGATTCTGGCAAGCTCAATTGGTTGATCTGTTATATCTGTTTCCTTCAACTTATGGGGGATCGTTTTATCCTCCATTGTCAATTGAACTAACTCTCTATATGCCTTTGTTAATTCTCTTATTTTAACTAAGAGTTCTTCACTTGACATTTTATTAATGTCCGGATGTGGTGTGTAGCTGGCTAGAACCGGCCACGTTGCTCCTGGTCTACCTAGTGGACCGAGCCTGGTAATATGATCAATGTGTTTTAGGGCGCCTTTAAACCAGAGCAAATGCTCTTGGAATTTTAATGGGATTTCAATCTCCTTGAAAGGAGCGTACTCTTCCGGTGGATCCCCTATTTTGTAATAGTGGAACTCGTGTGTTGCGGCGTTTGCCGCTGGAAATTTTATCCATGAATAGAAAACCTCTGTCTGCCGATATTCGTGTGCCTCTATCACGAAGACGACTGGGCCACCTTGTGTGGTCAGTCCATTTTCTATAAGTTTTGACGTTATAGATTTTCTTAAATGTGCCGGGATAATTATTGCACCCGGTTCAGTAGTTCCTGTACCATCGGGACCCTGCTGAGTCGCATTTACTGCGGCATCATCGTCTGACATTTTATTGTCAGAAAGGTTTTTGCAGAGCAGGTCTCCAAGGAGAAAAAGATTAGGTGCACAATATTTTGGAACACTGAATCCTTCAACGTTGAATAAACCAGAGCTTTACATAGGAATCTCTTCCTACTGAGTTCGGGCGGATTTTAACCTTTCACCCACTCCAGACTATTGGAGTATTTACGGTAGAAAGGGGTCTGTGTGAAAAATGCACAACTGAGTTACTCTAACGTCTTGCGTTAGTTTTATCGCCTTACCAAACGTTGGGCGTCATGTAGTGTAGTTCCTATTTTCCCAATAGGCCCTGCGCATTGGAATAACATAAACAATAGTATGGACGTAGAAGTGCGGATCTTCCAGGTCTCTACTGACTATGCTAAACGTAATTGAGTTTGTTACCAACTAGCTCAGAGGTCGCTGGAAACTTTCTTGACTGAATAGGAAGTGATCAGCTTCCCTGGTACAGACAAGAAGGGATTCAGTTTTCCAACAACCGCATAAACATGACAACTATGCTCCTTAGAATAAGAGTCAATCTCTAGAGTTGTGTGAAACAATAGACAGTTATTTTACTCAGTCAGTTGTGCAGATTACTTTCACCAAGATGCTGAGAAATAGAGAGACGGGCGTTTTCAATAAAAAGGTATTATTTATCGAACAGTCTTTCTTCTCATACAAGAGAAATGAATTGCCACAATTGCAAGACTAGTTATTATAAAAAGTGCGTACAGTAAAATGAGGATTGCGAAATAATACTGTAAAAGCATTGATATGGTTTCTTAGCCATACAATGATTTAAAATGAATAAAATATATACATTCATATATACATTTGACTAACGTACTCAACTGGTGCTTCTAACTACGCCTACCCTAGTGTACCTGACCTAAGCCTAATACTTGGGAGGGAGTAAGTAAGTAGCAGTTTTAGTTAAGTTGGTTTTGCCAAGGTTTGCTTCAAGAATTCTCTCTAAGGGTTTAGTCAACACCATACCTCTGAAATAGAATGTTGGAGGTCTTGTATCTCCTTCCAGGACTCGATATCCCAGTCAATTGCAAGAGTAGGCTGGAAACGACGGAGCTGGATTTTCTCGGCAGGAGAAAAGACAGCGTCTCTCTCAGCGCGTCGAGGAAGAGGAGGGGCAGCGTCCGTGGGCAGCTTGTATCTTCTGGGCTCTGAAGGGGACAGCTGTTCTGCTCCTATGTTCACCACACCATCGCTATCATCGATGTCGTTGAGGCAGTGTTTGCTTAAGGCAACGTTGGCAATATTTATACCTGAAAGGTGCCTGGTTTGACGTAAGTTTTTGGACATAAGACGTCAATAAAGATGTCACTAGGAAGTGATCGTCTCTCAGTGCTCATTAGAGTTCTATTACTAATCAAAACATAGCAAGCGGGGCTTTCCCAGGTTGCTGAGTTTTTATCTTGTTGAAGAACTCGGAGTGTAATCTAGGAATCTTAGATAGTGGCTTCTGCTGTGTCATTTGCTCTAATGAGCTGCAGAGGCAGTGATTCTGAAATGTGGCTCTGTTCGTGTTAGGCCAGAGACGAGTTTCTGAAATATTACTCTTGATCGTTTATGCCATTATAGGGGAATAAATGTATTATAGCCGTATAGGGGCATAAGGTCACAGTATTGATCAGGGTCCTAGATTAGAACGCGACACCCTCTTCACTTAAATCATTCACTTCCCCACTTCTCTATCAACCTCCTCCAGCATCTCCCGCCATCGCACTCCTGCCTGCCACACCCCCATCCTGCACCTGTATCCCCCTCCCAGGAAGGGTGATTATGCCCGTCATGGACTCCCCCACCCCCAAGTACTGCCACAAGACACCCAATTTCAACCCATCCTAAACTGGCACACTTCAATAACCAACAGATTAACAAAAAAAACCTTTACCACTCCTGAAACTGTAGAGTGGGAGGGTGGGCAAAAACTTTCCTAAACTCTACCCTAGGGCGGTGGGGACCGGAAGAGGAAGAACGTCCTCCCCTGCCCCCCTTTATACTAACCCCACCCCTAACCCACCCCTCTACACTACCTAAACCCCCTGTCCTGCTCTCGCGCGAACTCCCCAGGGGAAGACTGGTCTGCCGACCTCACTTCCCCTGGGGGCCGCATCACTCAATACCCACTCCACGATGTAGTTTAGCGTAAAAGCCATTTATTAGGACAGGGTTGACAACCAATTCAGAACATAACATCAATAAACAGTTGCAAACCCCAACCTCATACTTTCCAAACATCATCCACTCTCGTACTCCAATTACTCACTCCCAATTCACAACACAACCTCTTCACTTAAATTATTCACTTCCCCACTTCTCTTCCAACCTCCTCCAGCATCTCCCGCCAACGATCTCCTGCCTGCCACACCCCCATCCTGCACCAGTATCCCCCTCCCCGGAAGGGTGATTATGCCCGTCATGGACTCCCAACCCCTCCCAAGTACTGCCAACCAGGAAACCCTCGGAGGGCGGTTACCTGCCCCACAAACTAGTGCACCTTTCGTTCTCACTCCCGCCGGCACCAGATAGACTCATTCCACAACAGACTGATAGTATCCCGCATTTCCATCAAATAGTATGCATTCCCCATGTACGGAAGGTGCACTCCATCGTCCCGAAAAAGGAGGGGTTCCTCCAGCCGCAGGCCCACATGAGCAATCACTTTGATCCCACGGTCGCCACGAAAAAGTCTCATAGCCATATTTAACTTGCGCCGTGCCCTCTCAATGGCTGCTGGCTTCAATCCCCCCTCCAAATATGTTGCGGCACAAACTCAGTTCAAACAATGCAGGCGCCAGCCAGATTGCCTCTTATTGCCTCCAAGTCCCGTTGCATCAAATGTAGCAAAGACACTCCCAACTGTTTGACCAAGTCATTTTCCCCCAAGTGGATAACAATCATGTCTGGGCAGCCCAGCTGAGCCACTTTCTTCGTCAACCAAGGCAATAAAGCGCCCCAGCGCATCCCGCTCTTACCCCACCAATGGACCTCATTGTGGCTGCTCCGCAGTACCAGGCTACGACCATACACCTGTCTGTATGCATACTTCGGGGCCCAATGAACAAAAGAGTGCCCAACAATCCAGGTAACCGACTTGGCTCCCGGCCCCCAAACGCAACCTATGAAGAAAAGGAGATTAGCACACAGCCAAAGCATTATCATTGCGCCTGCAGCAACCCCCAAACTGCCCCAACGAACCACCCTCCCATCATTTGCGCACATAGCGTTCGCAGCAGCGAGACCTCCAACGACCATTCCTTTTCATCGCATCCCAAGACCACCCCAAACCTGCCGCAGCCGTGGCCGCTCCTATCCGGAACGAGTGCGTCCCATACCTAGCCGGATCGTCACCCACGTGCAGCAGCGCCATCCTGAACACTGCCAAGAACTGAAACGACCTCAAACGCTTCTGAGAGGCATGCCAGAATATCTCACCGGCGGCCCACTGCACCTTGCCACAAAACCCCTTCCATTCACGCACCGGGCACACTTCCACACAACCACTCTCTCGCAGCCATACCCATTTGCCCCGACCAACGTGGTCCGTCTTAGAACGTCCCAACCAATACCCAAACAAGACTCATCCAAACGCACATCCTCAAAACGTCTGCCAGGTCTACCCCTTGTTCCAAGGGTCCAGCACACAGGTCCAAGAGGCAGTATCCCCTGGCAGCAGGTCCCCTCACGTTCCTGTCCCTGCTCTGACTGAGCACATGGTGCAGCAGCCCCCCTACTTATACGCCCCTCACCCCACCTACCAGGCAGTACCAGAAGCTTCTAGAAGCCTCTGGGGAACTGGTTCTAACTGGCTCAGGGGGAGTAGTAGAGCACCCTGGGTGCCAGGCTTTCCCTTCAAAAGCTGGGATGGCTGGCGACCAAACATCTAGAGCGCTAACCTACTGCAGTCAGGTGGCGCAACACACAGCCATGGCATCCATTTTAAATGCAGCATTTCAGTAAGGTGCATTTTTATACTGGGGGTATGACAGGTGCGAACACCATTGCGTCACATTAAACATGGCATCTCACACCACACATGGCCTATACATTTTCTACCATGGGGGAGACATCCTAAAACAGGGGGGTGAAAAGCAAAAACATTTGGGAAAATGGGCCAAGTCCAACAGGCACTCATTGGATGATTCTGCTAAAGAAATGCGTAAATCGTGCCCTTGAACCACGCGGGAAGTGATGGCCTCATCTGGAAATCTCTGTGAGCCTTCAGAGGCACTTCAAAGAAAGCAGCAGAGGATTCAATGATTCCCCCTACCACTCACCTTTAAACAGACAAATGTGTGGTCCTGATGAAGGTGGATATAAACTAGAAATTCCACCGAAACGTGTGTTGACCTGGTTGTTGTGAAATCCCAACCTACAACACGAATACAGATATTTCTTGAAGTGTTCTCTCCATGATTATCATTAGTGTATGTAATTGTGGATGTGGTTGGCCATGTATGAGATGAAACTGTTAGTTTGTATATGCGGTTAGAATGGTTTTGTGTTGTTGCCAGTAGGGGGCATACTATATGTTTCAAATCATATGTATTGTTTTCAAATGTGTTTTATTGTGATAGGATAAGCATCTGATGTATTACAATGTGGAAGAACTGTATATTTGTTTAAATGAATTCTTTGTGGTTTTCCAAACATGTTTCTAACTGAGTATATCTGAAAAACTCTTGAAAAAAATATGAACAAGTTTAAACATGTAACAAAATGATAAATACCATTATGTCTATGTCAATGACTTAATCTTTTAGCAATGGGCAGCTCATAGAGGTCCAGGGAGCCTACAGAGAAGGAACACAGGTCGTGTGGGAGCTTTCTCTAGTTTTTGTCAGGGGGTGCCTTGTTGTGTATAGCGCTGCCCACGCGCCTGGCTGCTGAATGCTCTTTTACTGCTCCCCCACAGGGCTGCTGCAGATGGAGTGCCCTGTACAGCTGCTCTTCCCACCCCCTCCCTTGTGACGCAGTTTGGCCATGAATATATAATCCGTCCATGGCTGGAGCAATGGTGGCACAGAGAGCTCGCAGTGTTATGGCGTCAACGAGTTCCCATCGAAGCCTCTGCCAATGCGCGCCGCAGGGAGCCCTGTGGGCAGGCGGGGCGGGGTCTCACAGGCGGCCCACCTGAACCCAGTGTCACCCAAGGGGGCAAGGCTCACAGCTGACACTACTTTAGAAGCGGGAAGAGAAGACAAGCGCATCTGTCACATCTGCTGGAGGAGAGATGGTTGGTCCAAAAACCTCTTTATTAAACTCTTCATCATGCAGCTGCTTAAGCGCTTGTTATGGATGAATCTCTCATCCCTAAGTTGAGTGTCACATCTCTACATCTGCAAGAGAATGGCGAGCTTCTGACAGGAGCGCAGCACAGGGAAGGATGCTTCGTGAAGTGCATGTGGTGCAGAGTGCACATGGACATGTGTGTCCTACCATGAGCTGGCCAGTCATTCCTGTAGGAGGGGGTTGGCTATCGGTGGGCAGCATGTGCTCAGAGTCACACTGCCCCCTGCAGGTCTTAGCTCTGCTGATGCAAGGCAAGCAGAATCGGTGTGTCTGGCTGCACGTGTGTGATCCCAGCAGGAAGCACCATGTTTGAGGTGGGACAGGACTCATTCCCCATGAGACCCTCTGCAGCAGTCCAGCCCCCTCTATGACCTCACCTTGAATCTAGCTCATAGAAGCGTTCCTTTGATCTCCGCCATGCTGAACATTGTACTCCTCTGCGACTCACTGCCCCAAATGGTGTGTCTTTGGAGTGCTGCCCTGTCCTGAGCATACTCCACTGCCCCCCTCTGCCCCCCCCCCCTTTGGTGACATACTTCACACATGCATGAACATAGCTATGAGATCTTGTCAACGGTGGCATGTGCCATTTTCATGTTCTTATTCATTCATTGATCAGGCTGTCCTCTTACACCTCGCTGGTGTCTCTCTCCACTCACCCACTTCCACTAACCTCTCTTCTCTAGCTCACCCATGGACCAGCCATCCTGTCCAGAAAAACTTTCCTCTTCCTGACCATCAAGGACGTCTTGTTGCTGCTCTACTTGCACCCCCATCATCTCCATCCTCGTGAATCCAAACCCTTCCCCCATGCCTTCACTGGAACCAGAGTATCTTTGTAAACACCCGGTGCCAGGGCTAAGTGCACTCTTGGGAGTCCACGGGAGCTCGCGCCATCCACTGGATTCTCCTAGAATGCCAACGGCAAAATATTGTTGGGGCAAAGTATTGAGGTCTACGTATCAAGGACTAAAATATCATTAACTGGGTACATATATGTAAGTATATTTATGCAATACTTAAAATAGCACATATATACCTTGAAAATATATTGTATTGCAGCATTTATACAGCGCTTCCTACCCCTGTGTAGGGTGCTGGAGCGCGTGCTTACATCGACAACAATCTATATAGGGTGTGTGATTGGAAGGGATTTGCCTTTGCTTTTGATCCTATTTTGGAAGTGCTTCCATGTTGTGCGTGGTGACCACCGAGGTGCGGTTATCGTGAGGTGGGATGCAGAGCTGAGCCGTGTGGTGAATGAGGAGGTGTGAGAGACAGGTGCACAGTTTATGGTTTTCAGTATGCCGGTACCTTTGAGCAGCTCTGCTCTTATGATCATCAAGTTCTTAGTCCTGAATAGGCATGGTGGCAGAGCGATGTGGTGGGAGGAGCTGCTGGGAGAGGCTTTGTTACTATTCACCCATATCTGATTGTCATTGTGAGATGTAAATAAGCTGTCATAGTTTGTGGCTAGTTGGGACCTGCAGTGGTGGAAAACATCAGAGTCCTCTTGTTGGCCATCAGTGTGTGAAAGATCTCTTCAGTTGTGCCATGCCTGCTCATTTGGTGATGGCCGGTCTATTGGCTGGTGCGGTGCTGGGTGATGGACAAGCCCTGCAATAGTCTTGTCTTCTCAAATGCATAGGCTCTCTGAGTCTTTGCATCTTGGCTGGTAGTTAGTTCCAGAGTTTGGCGATTTGCACTGTCAGAGCAGCACCTCCTATGGGTTTCTTATGCTGAGGTGGCAGGCTGAGTCATGCTGCAAGACTGAAGCGCTGTGCTCTACTTTGTTTGTATGGCTTGATTTGAACTGGTAGGTATAGGTATCTTCTCCTTCAAGGCTGTGTTAACAATGCCACGTACCTTGAACATTGCTATTTTAGCTCTAGGGAGCCGGTGAGGTGATTGCAGGACTGGGGTCATACATTCTCTTGAGTGAAGGCAGAGAAGGAGCCTTATAGCAGCATTAATGATGAATCTGGGGGGCATATTTACAACTAAAGTGTCGTAGCGCAGCATTAAGCCAAGAAGGCTAACACCTCACTCCGTCGCTTTAGAAACGCGGGGCTGCACCGTATTTACAATATGGTGCAGCCCAGTTTTTACCCCTGCGCTGGCACTAAATTTAGCCACCTAGTGCCAATACAGGTACCCCTGCATAATAGTGTAATGGTGCCTGCGTTGTGCGAAATGATTGTTTATGTGCAGAAAGGTGCCCCCTCCTACACATCAACACTCATAAATGTCGATTTGTAACTTCTAAGTGCGCTGCTTTGTGCTGCACCCATAGACGTTGCAACACGTAATTTTCAAAGTGATCGATTATGTGCAGGAAGGGACACTTTTCTGCACATAAACAATCTTACATGGCATTTCCCGGTTTCTACGTGTGCTGCACAATGCAGTACATATATAAATGGCAAACACGAGGAGAAATAAAGCATTTCTCCTCGGTTCGCCTGTTTAAGAACAGGCTTTTTCCTGGTCCTAATTTTGGCACTGCCCCATATTCATGCCATCCTTGCAAATAAGGGGTAGTGTCAATGGGTGTTGTGGCAGAACTCCCACCGCAACGCCCATTGCCCCCCCCTTTCACGTTAAGTATAGCATGAAAGGGTGCATTATTCACAAGGCCGCATTAAGCCACGTTAAGTGGCTTAACCCTCCTTGTATATAAGGTGAAGCCCCTATCGCCATCACAACGTCGATAAAAGTGACATCCCTGTGGCGATACGTGCTTGTAAATGTGCCCCTGGTGTGCCAAGGCAAAGGTTATTGGCATAGTCAAGCTTGGAGATCAAGAGTTGAAAATGGCTCCTAGCTTTTGTTGGTATCCAAGGAATGGGAAGATGCAATGCAGAGTTTTCATTGTGCGGAAGGCACTTTTTGTGACTTTGTTGGCATTTGGCATCAAGGGTGGGTCTGAATCTATGGTTATCCCTAGGTTTCTGATGTCTCTTGAGTTGTAGGAGGGGCCCCAGGTTCCTCAGGCCATATGGTGGCGAGATGCTATTTCTGCCATTGTCCACAAGTCATAATCTCTGTATTCGCGGTTTTTAACTTTAGATGGTTCTTCATCATCAAGGTGCTTATGGCATGAATGCAATCATCAAGTTTTGTGTTGTAGAGATCTTACTGCCCATCCATGGTTAGAATGATTTGGGTGTTTTTGCATATGAGGATGAATGATTTTACCAGGTTTCATAAGAGGATTATGTAGATTTTGAACAGAGGGGGCATGACGGTGTCCTGAGGGATGCCAATGTATTGGTTGTGAGGAGGTGATGTCAAAGGTGGTAAATAAACTACGCTTTGTCTCTGCGGTAAGAAGCAATGCATTTTAGAGCATTTTCACATATTCTGAGATGATGGGGTCTTTGTAGTAGTGTGTGGTGATGGACAGTGTCAAATGCAGCCGATAAATCCAGAAGGAATAGGGCAGCTGCTCCGGCAGCTTCTCCCTCTTGCCCACTGTAAGTGTTAGCTAGTCCCAATGGGTGATGGGCGTCTGTGCCTTCGCCTGGTCTGAAAACGGACTGTTTGTCTGACATTACATCATTACATTCTGTAAAATTTGAACGCTGAGTAAACACTGCTCCTTCAAATATTTATCTTCAGAACTAGATGCCACTCTCAAGTCAAAAGCAACTGCCTAACAATTCTTTGATAAAACCTGTAATAACTCACGTTGTGGCTGGATGTCCTTCGAGAGTCAGATGCAACTTCTTAAAATCTCTTTCACGTAGTTGAGAGGGTGTGACTCGAATATAAATATGTACATCGTCACTTTTGCTACTCTAAATAATGGTGATTGTCTTCTATAGGGTAAGTGCATTTGCCAAAGCTGGTCTGTGCTGATGAATCCATATCACAATTTTCAATTAATGTCTTGATTACTTGTTGTGATATTTCGGTGGCACACAGGGCTTAGGCATATCTACAAGACCACATAAAGCCGCTCTGCTTGGCTTTTTATGGCTGGCCCTGTAGATATGGAGTGAGGGAGCGCAGTGCAAGTCCCAGCCTTGCCTTACTCTGCGTGAGAGAGGAGTTTCATGGGTGTTCTCACTCAACACCCATGCAATTTGACACCACCCCAGAATTAAAACAACAGGTAAACCTGGGGCAGCGCCAGAACTGTGCGACTCCCTTACTCGTACAAAACCATATTTAGTTGAGCTAACTATAACTCGCGTCCCGGCAATGCACTGCTGATGACATCATATGTTACATCACTCATGGCGTGGCCAGTGACATCACTGATGGCATCATAGATGACATCTCATATGATATCAATCATCTGGTTAAAATCAGAAGCATCTCCTCACACCCTAATATAACCTTTCATACACCCACTTTAAAATGCAGACTACCATTCTCAAAACCATAGACACACCAATACCAGTTAGTACATGCCCACTCACTGATTCATAGGTCTACACACATCCACTCACTCACTGATACAGTCACTCATAGACGCAGTCACTCATCAATACAGCCTCTGATACATTCACTCATACACCTATACAGATACTCACACCACACCACTCACCCATAGTTACTCACACACCTGGTCGGTCACCCAAAGACTCAGACACAGTGTCATTTACTCATCAATACAGTTATACACACACCGCTCAATTACTCATACACATACTAGCACATTCTTACGCTCTTATACAATCACTGACACAAGCGTACGCTCATCCATAAAGCCACTCACTCACTCTCACATATAGTCACTTATATACTCCAACACTCACATATACTGCCTTTCACATATGTAGTTACTCACACATATACCACTGAGACACCCATTCACTTTTCCAACACAGCCATACACACACTCACTCACCCATAGAGCACCTCACAGATGCACTCATGAACACATACATCAACTGAATCACCCAGTCACACATCCATGCAGGAGGCTTCACCCCCTCACCCATTCACTCAGACACTCAGGCACCCATACAGCTACTCAGACAACCAACCATTAACTGATATAGACACTCCTATAGCTACTCACCAACCCATGCAGCCTCTTACATACCAACTGGCAGGCTGATACAGACATTCACACAGATTAGTCACTCACCCATGCATTTACTGCAACACATTTAATCACACACTTATACAGTCAGTCACGCACTCACGAAATCATCCATTCAGACACTCATACACCCACTCATTCTTCAATACACCTTGGCATACATAAATATGTCACATTATTAAATGTTTGAGAAACACTCACAGTCACTGGATGTTGTCATCAGTGATATCATCAGTAATCTCATTTGATATGTCATCAGTGATGTCATGAGTGATGTCACTGAAAAAGTCATGGGTGATGTGAAATGTGACATCATCAGCAGTACATTTGGGGGGTGCGAGTTATAGTTAGCTCGGCTAACTATAGCAGCCAAATTTCTCTGGTTTTTCATGAGTGAAATGTCAGCCTAACTCGAACGTCCCTGAAACCAGTGTTTCTTTTCGGGAATTTTTAAGATTTTTTGATATTAATTCCTAACTTTAACGTCCCTGACACCTCTGTTTTTTTAAGTGCCTTTCTAAGGGTTTTTAAACGCTAATTTTTGACTCTAACATCCCTGAAACCTATGGTTTTTACAGTGAATATATATACACAGACACAACCAATTTATTTGTGTTTATATAAGGATTTATATAAACACAAATATTAGTCGAATTATTTTATTTGACATTACATTAAATGTACAAATGTGTACGATTTATTACTTTAAACTGTATTCATATTAAATTATTGATCTTTTGTATGTTTTTGAATGAAATTAGTGTTGATATCTTGTTACTTACCATTATAAGTATAGGAGCATGATACTATGGTAAGAATATTTTTGACATAATATTTTGTCAATGATATTGTTTACCACAATATTGTGTCATTGCTTCCCCAGGACATCAATGGTTACATTGTTACAATTTCAGCTTGTGTTACTGTAAACTCTACAGGAGCTCCCTTTTTTTTCTCTGTGCCGGAAAAGCTTGTGTTACTGTAAATTCTGCAGGGAGCTCCCTCTCTCTTCCTCATGCTTGTAAAGCTTGTGTTACTGTATGTTCTGCAACAAGGTGTTGCCTCTCACCTCAGATTTCTGTAAACCTATTGTTATTGTAAACTCTGTATGGAGGAGTTTCCTTGCATCCAAAGGCGTGTTTTATTGTAAACTCTGCAGGGTAATTCCCCCCATTTTCCCATGCCTGTAAAGCTTGTGTTACTGTAAACTCTGTAGGGAGCTCCCTCTAATCTCCAAGTGCCTGTAAAGTTTGTGTTACTATAAACTCTATAGGGAGCTCCCTCTAATCTCCCAGTGCCTGTAAAGTTTGAGTTACTATAAACTCTGTAGGGAGCTCCCTCTAATCTCCCAGTGCCTGTAAAGCTTGTGTTACTGTAAACTCTGTAGGGAGCTCCCTCTAATCTCCAAGTGCCTGTAAAGCTTGTGTTACTATAAACTCTGTAGGGAGCTCCCTCTAATCTCCCAGTGCCTGTAAAGCTTGTGTTATGATAAACTCTATAGGGAGCTCCCTCTAATCTCCCAGTGCCTGTAAAGCTTGAGTTACTGTAAACTCTGTAGGGAGCTCCCTCTAATCTCCAAGTGCCTGTAAAGCTTGTGTTACTATAAACTCTGTAGGGAGCTCCCTCTAATCTCCCAGTGCCTGTAAAGCTTGTGTTATGATAAACTCTATAGGGAGCTCCCTCTAATCTCCCAGTGCCTGTAAAGCTTGAGTTACTTAAAACTCTGTAGGGAGCTCCCTCTAATCTCCCAGTGCCTGTAAAGTTTGTGTTACTATAAACTCTGTGGGGAGCTCCCTCTAATCTCCCAGTGCCTGTAAAGCTTGTGTTACGATAAACTCTGTAGGGAGCTCCTCTAATCTCCCAGTGCCTGTAAAGCTGGTGTTACGATAAACTCTGTAGGGAGCTCCCTCTAATCTCCCAGTGCCTGTAAAGCTTGTGTTACTATAAACTCTGTAGGGAGCTCCCTCTAATCTCCCAGTGCCTGTAAAGCTTGTGTTACTATAAACTCTGTAGGGAGCTCCCTCTAATCTCCCAGTGCCCGTAAAGCTTGTGTTACTATAAACTCTGTATTGAGCTCCCTCTAATCTCCCAGTGCCTGTAAAGCTTGTGTTACTATAAACTCTGTAGGGAGCTCCCTCTAATCTCCCCGTGCCTGTAAAGCTTGTGTTACTGTAAACTCTGTAGGGAGCTCCCTCTAATCTCCCCTTGCCTGTAAAGCTTGTGTTACTGTAAACTCTGTAGGGAGCTCCCTCTAATCTCCCCGTGCCTGTAAAGCTTGTGTTACTATAAACTCTATACGGAGCTCCCTCTAATCTCCCAGTGCCTGTAAAGCTTGTGTTACTGTAAACTCTGTAGGGAGCTCCCTCTAATCTCCCCTTGCCTGTAAAGTTTGTGTTACTATAAACTCTGTAGGGAGCTCCCTCTAATCTCCCCGTGCCTGTAAAGCTTGTGTTAGTGTAAACTCTGCAACGAGGTGCTCCCTCTTACCCCAAATTTCTGTAAGCCCCTTTTTACTGTAAACTCTGTAGGGAGGAGTTCCCTTGCATCCAAAGGCTTGCTTTACTGTAAACTCTGCAGGGTAATCCCCCACACTTTTCAATGCCTGAACACAGGTTCGATATACACCATTATTCCCAAGGTCATTTTCTATGGAACATGGTTACATATTGATGTGTTACCCAAAGATTTTAGTCAAGGGGGGTATCAGGAGGAAATAATTGATATATTGGGGTATTTTACTTATATAGTTCAAGACATGAAAAACACAAGAGAAAATATATGTTGCTGAAAATGGACCACATATTCTAGGGGAGACGCATCAGTACGACCTTACTATTATTGTAAACCCAAGGGCTTCAGAAGCAGTCTTGGTTGTGGAGGAAAAGGATGTTGATGAAATGTTGGAATAGGTAAAAGAAGTGTTTTGAGAAGAGTTGGCCATGTTAAAATGGTATGTGCACAAGATCCAAGTCAAACCAGGTGCGGTATCAGTAAAGAACAAGGGGCAAAATGTAGGTAGCCCAATACCGGTCGGTAACCGCCGAAATGACCGGTATTAGGCATCTGAGATGTAGGGGCCATATTTAAGGATTCGGTAATTTACCGAATCGGTAATTTAAGGAATCGGTAAATTACTGAATCCTTAATGTAGGGAGCACTCAAGTGAGTGCATTTGTCATTTAAGGATTCGTTGTTTACCACCAACTACAAGTTGGTGGTAAATTCCGAATACCTTTAAAAAGCAATTTTGTGCTTTCTTAAAAGTGCCATGTGGCAGACATACATGCCCTTAGAGCATGTATGTGTGCCACGTGTGCACCCATGCACTATTTAGGGGTGCAACAGGGTGTCAATGTGAAACCCTGCCTGCCACCCTTGTAAATGGTCCCCCTATTACCGATTCAGTAAATACCGAATCGCTATTTAGCGATTCGGTATTTACCGAATCGGTAGGCCCATAGGAATGAATGGGAATTACCGATTCGGTAAATACCAAGGGCCGGATCTAGGTAATTCCCATTTACCCATTCTAAAATACAGAATTTTGCCAATTTGGTATTTCAGAATCGGTAAATGGATGTAGATAAAGATTTAGTACATTTTACCGAATCGGTAATATTCGGTATTATCGAGTCGGTAAATACCGAATCGGTATTTACCAATTTGGAAGCATCTGTACAAGGAGTTAATGCCACCATAGTGTCAATTTTTTAACATTGCAACAGCCTTTTTATTACCACCATATGTATAAGTTGCCAAAAACCACAGTTAGCAGCAATTTTGCTCCGTAATCAATGAGATGCAAGGTAGGCGTTTCCGTGCAAAAACTGCAGATAACCCCACTTGGCGATATTTACAAGGAATTCTTGTATGGTGCAAAACCAAAAAAACTGCCTCTAACTGCAGTTAGAGGCAGCTTTTTAAGATCAGAAAATAGCTGGTCTTAAAAATGGTGCCAACACTTAGGGCTTCATTTCAGCAGGTGTTGATGCTGGATAGCGCTGCAAGGAATGTTGCTGCACTGCCCTGCAACAAAACTACAGGGCAGGAATGTGCACCATCAATAAGAAAGGGCACATTCCTGGGCCTCATTCATGAAATGTGTTGCAGCGCTGTGACAAGACAGCGTTGCAGCATTTTTCACTACGCCCTTCTTGCGATACCATGAATGCTCTGTATTCAACGTATGGTGCTCCATATCGCAATTAATGACAAATAGGTCAGGAAACCTGACGTATCAGCCAGCGCAAAAGTCAAGCATTGCTGCTGTTGTGTCACAAGCATGATACAACTCCAGCACTGCATGGGGCCAGCCTATCCCTGTGGCTGCGTCACCCTTACACCTGCCGTGAGGCAGGCATAAGGTTCTGACGCAGTGGTGTCCTACAATTGTTGCAGTGAAATCTGATGGATTTCACTGCACCACTCCTCTGCGGCTTTGTTGCGTGGGAAGATCTACCCTGCATACATCATACCTGATGCAGGTATATTTGGCACATGGCTTCACAACATCACACATATGCCTAAATGCACCACTTTGCAAATACGGCACAATGTGGTGCAAGATTCAAGCTGTAAGTACGTCAAGAAAATGATGCACCAGTGGGGTGAAACTGGCAGAAGGGACTCAAGAATAAGCCTCCCTGTCTTTTCCCCCTACGGTGGAGCACAATGGCTGCCATGCACCAATGCAGGCATCCTTGCACCATGGTACAAGGGTGACTGTGTTGCAGAGTTGATTGATGTTGTGGCTCCATCTCTCCTTGAGACGTCTGCAGGTGGGGCTGGACTAGAGGATGGCGGAAGTGAACCAGTTGGCCAACTTGGTCTCTTGTTTGCCTGGACTCTTCTTGAAGGGTGCCAGGGTGTCTGCGCAGTTGGAGATCCATTGGTGGAGGTTGCACGCTGATGTGCTGGCATCTGTAAGCATTGGTGGAGTGGTGGTGCTGAGAGAGTTGATGGGAAGTTCTTTGATGGTCCTGATATAGTTGCAACAGGGGAGAATGATGGTGATGGTGTACGGTGGGCATGGTGAAGGCGTGATGTAATAAAATGATGTTCGGTACAGGAGAGTCCAGTGCTGTGGCTGAGGTTGAAGTTTCCGCTGGCGGGGAAGACGGGCTTGAGTGTGTGTCCGGCTATGTGGGTTAGTGCAGTGACTAGCTGCTTGAGTCCGATGTTGGGAAGGTTCCCATGAGGGGGTGGTGTTCTAGTCACTGGGGTTTGTCCAGGTGGAACTTGTTGTCTCAGAGTAGGATGTAGTCCGTGGATGTGAGAGCCTGTGATGCGATGAGGTCTACAATAGCATTGGTGAATGGGGGTTTGTGGCCCGAGGGGCCTGTAGATGAGGGTGCCGCAAAGGATAATGTTGGGGTTGGTCCGGTTCAGGAAGTGGAGGTGTTCCATGGTCACCGTCGGGTCATTAGAGTGCATGGTCAGTCGGAGTGGCCTTTTTCAGGTAATGGCAATGCCTCCTCCTGGCCGCAAGGGGTGGTCCGTGCGATTGAATTTGAAGCCGTTATGGATGGTGATAGCTATGTCCTGTCCGGAGCGGAGGTTGCTCCAGGTTTCTGTTAAGAAGACAATGTCTGAAGAGGTGGCATCAAGGAGGTCCCAGATTTCTATTGCATGTTTGTGGAGGGACTGCACGTTGAAGAGGATGCAGTTGAGCCGGTCGGCTGCGCTGTTGGTTGGCTGGGCGGGAAGAGGTGCTGGTGTGCTGATGTGGCAGGTGTGTTTGCATTTTTGACAGGGGCAGGGTGCAAGAGAGTTCTACAGTGTTGCTAGATGGCAGGCGTTGTGGCATCCAGGGTTGATGGCGAGGCGGGGCCTTGGTGCTGGTCGTGGTTCAGGGGCGAACAGACACAGATGGTCTTGCCTATGGCACAGCAGTGGTACACCCACTGTGCATGGCCGCACAATGGCCACCATTATGTAGTGTCGCTGGGGGGATTGGACAGCTGGGAGGCGGGACAAGTAAGAAAGGACACTGAAGGGGGCGAGGATGTGGGGGGAGTGGGAGCAGTAAATATATATTTTTTTAAATTCTTACCTTGTGGCTTGGTCCTGTGTCTTCTGTGCTCCTGCTCTCCTGAGTCTGCTTCTTTGAACCGGAAGCAGGCAGCCAGGCACCCTCCCCAGCGTCACCCCACTGTTTCCTGCAGTGCGAGAACCGAGAAGCAGAAAAATAAAATGATAACATTCTATTTTATGTTTCTGCTTCTCTCACTGCAAGAAAGAAGAAGGGTTTGGTTGGTTTGGGTCTGCTTGAGGGCAGGGGAGGAGTGGCATGCCAAATGCTGCAGTCCCTGACTGATTGGTCGTCCCTCTGGGGCTGACCAAAACAGTCATGCGCACTCTCCGTTTTCTCCATGTAAGCTGCATGCAACCTACATGGAGAAAAAGGCCTCCCCATAGACGCCTGGCTGGTCGGCGTCCCCACCAATCACAACACTGCCATTGTAGCATTGTGATTGGCTTAGGGGAGGGGAGGGTGGCTACCTGCTTCTTGATCCACAGGACCCGGCCAGGAGACGGCACGGGACCCGGGATGGTAAGTTTTTTTTTTTTTAATTATACCCCACTCGCGCGAACCCCCTCATGACTCCCATACACCCCCCCACCCGTGAGTCAGGCCATCCGCGACTGGCATGATAGCTTTGGGCAGCCTTGGAGGGCCGACCAAACAGTCATTGCACACTTGAGTTGGCATACCACTCCGCCCTTTCCTTACTCCGTGAGTAGAGCAGCCCCACCCACCCTCCTGCCCGCAAAGGAAACATAGCATGAGTACATCCGAAAGATATCATTATGTTATGTTTCCTCTTCTTGCAGTGCTTGAAAGCATCGGGGCGACGCTCTTTCACCATAGCAGATGAGCTGCCACTGGGGGTGCGTCATCCACAGGTGCTAGACCTGGGCCCGACTCGACCCTCGGGCCTTCTCCACTATGAGTGCTACCTTCTCCTCACCTGGACATTGACACCGTGGCACAATCGCTGCACTCATTCCAAATCTGTAACTCAACCAGCAGGAGCCTCAGCCAGGTGGGATTTCACAAGCCTGGATACAGCAGTCGCCGCCAAGTCCAATGGGGAGCCTCCTAACGCAGGTGATGCAACAGGGCCCCCTTAGGCGTGAAGTTACAGCGCTCCCACCGCAGAAGTTTGGCGCAGCTCAGCGGCCTAACCCTCCACAGCTCCTGGCCAGCGCAACATCCTCCGGCCTGTGATGCAGAGAGGCACAGCCCACCATTGGTAATCCCCTCCATGCACCCCGGTGTAGTGGTAGTGCATAGTATACGAAAAAGAACTCCCTACTTTGGTCTGCAGGAGGGCCTCTACCGTTCACAGCTCCAAGGGGCACCAGGGGGTCTCCGTACACAGGTCAGCAATGTGTGTCCATGCGACCTGAAAGACTTCATCACCAGGTAAGGGTGATCGCTGACGCCTCAATGTCTACCTCCACAGCACAGCAACTCCAAAGCACGTCCACATCCCACTCTGGGTCCCAGACGCAGGCCCAGCGAGGCTTCCAAGCTCGGGGACTGTCCATGCTTTCAAGGTTTTGGATGCCATGTTGTTGCAAGAATTGTGCAGCATCATTTGCCCAGCAATGCGCCTCTTTTCATGATTGTAGCCCTGAATTTCCTCTTCCCCTGGGACTCTGGCTGGTCATCCTGGCTGTTGGGGGTCTTGTAGGGGTTGTCGATCTGTGCTACACCTGGCGCTGGCTGCGCTATTCAGCATTCCATTGGTTTTGTTTCAAATGTTTCATTGGAGGTGGACTTATAGGCTATTTCTGCCTCCAGAGGCAAAAAAAGTCCTATTGGGCGGACTAACATCAGTTTTTTTGCCGCTAATGGGCCTTTCGTCAGTTTTCGCACGCTAACGTCAGAATTTGTATCACCTTCATGCTAGTGTTAGAGCCAGCTTTCACTGCGGCTACCTGAAACTATCGCCATGTAGCGATGTATTGTAAATACATCGCTAACAGGGCGATCGTTTTTGGTGATAGGCCACGTTAAAAACACTGCTGCTAACTTGCATTGGCGTTACTTAGCAGCAGTTCTTGTTCATATACCCCTGAGTATGTGGGCCATACTATATCTGGTGAAGGAGTGAAACCAAAAAGGGATCTTTTAAAAGTTAAAAAGTTAGCTCTACAACCCAAAGACAAATATGAGTTAAGGTCATTTATGGGACTCATAGAATACTACACCACATTTCTGGATAAGTTTCCAACTAAGACAGAAGAACTGAAAGTCTTGTTAAGAAAGGGGTGACTTTCAGATGGGGTGAGGACAGACACATTTGATTTGATAAAATGAAAAAAAATGTGTGTAATGCACGAACTTTTGTACCTTTTGATACCTCATTGAATACCATTCCTACTGTTGATGCTAGAGCATCAGGAGTGAGTGCTGTTCTATTCCAACTCCATAAAGGTGTAGAACAAGCATTTACAATGCAACGATCTCGCTTTTGCAAAAGTTAGAGCTGTTGGCATTGTAAATGACACATTCTTCTCTATGTGTTGTTTTTGAAAACAGATAAATAAATGGTATTGCCGTTTACAATGACAATAGCCTAATCTCTCACAAATGTGAGTAGTGAATAGTTGTAGTAGAGTTAGTAGTAGATAGAGCGAGTAGTATAATGATTTGAGAGTAGAGAGTAGGAGAGTGAGTAGTAGAGAATGAGTAGTAGAGTAGTAGAGAGTAGTGGTGAGTAGAGTAGTAGAGAGTAGTAGAGAGAATAGTATAGAGTTAGAAGAGTTGTAGATAGTGAGTAGTAGAGAGTGATTAGTAGAGTGTGAGTAGAGTAGAGAGTAGTAGAAAGTGAGTAGTAGAGTAAGTAGTATAGAGTGAGTAGTAGTTGAGTGAGTAATAGTGAGTAGTAGAGTGATTAGTAGAGAGCATGTAGTAAAATAGTGGAGAGTGTGTTGTAGAATGTTAGAGTTAGTACTAGAGAGTAATAAAGTTATTAATAGGGAGTGAGTAGTAGTGAGTAGTAGAGAGTTGTAGAGTACTATAGTGAGTAGTGAGTATAGTGAATAGTAGAGTGTGAGTAGAGAGTAGTAGAGTGAGTAGTAGAGAGTAGTAGAGAGTGAGAAGTAGAGTGAGTAGGGAGTATTAGAGAGTTGTAGAGTAAGTAGTAGAGTACTAGAGGGAGTAGTAGAGAGAGCAGTAGAGAGAGTATTAGAGAGTGAGTAGTAAAGTGCGAGTAGTAAAGAGTGACCAGTAAAGAGTGAGTAGTTGAGTGAGTAGTAGTGAGTAGTAGAGAGTGAGTAGTAGAGAGTGATTAGTAGAGAGTGCGTAGTAGAGAGTGTGTAATACAGTATTAGAGTCAGTACTAGGGAGTAAGAGTTATTAAAAGAGTGAGTAGTAGAGAGTTTTAGAGAGTACTACAGTGAGTAGGAGTGAGTATTGTGAGTAGTGAAGAGTGAGTAGAGAGTAGTAGAGTGAGTACTAGAGAGTAGTCGAGATTGAGTAGTAGAGTGAGTAGGGAGTATTAGAGAGTTGTAGAGTAAGTAGTAGAGTAGTAGAGTTAGTAGTGAGAGTATTAGAGAGTGAGTAGTAAAGAGTGAGTAGTAGTGAGTGAGTAGTAGAGAGTAGTAGCGAGAGTAGTAGAGAGTGAGTAGCAGAGAGTAGTAGATAGTGAGTAGTAGAGAGTAGTAGAAGGGAGTAGTAAAGAGAGTAGTAGAGTAGTGTAGTGGATGGTAGAGGGTAGGGTGAGGGTGGAATTTTATGGTGAGGGTGGAGTTTTATGGTGAGGGTGGAGTTGGCGGGTGGAGTTGGAGGGTGAAGTTGGAGTTGGAGGGTGGAGTAGGAGGGTGATGTTGGAGGTTGGTGTTGGAGGGTGGAGTTGGAGGGTGGATGGTGGAGTTTGGACGGTGGAGTTGGCGGTGGATTTGGACTGTGGATTTGGAGGGTGAATTTGGATGGTGGAGTTGTGGGGTGGAGGTGGAGGAGGAGGGTGGAGGTGGAGGGTGGGGGTGGAGGGTGGAGTTGGAGGATAGAGTTTGAGTTTGAGTTGGAGGGTGGAGTTTGAGTTGGAGGATGGAGTTGGAGGGTGGAGTTGGAGGGTGGAGTTGTAGCGTGGAGTTTGAGTTGGAGGGTGGAGTTTGAGTTGGAGGGTAGGAGTTTGAGTTTGAGGGTGGAGTTTGAGTTTGAGTTGGAGGGTGGAGTTTGAGTTTGAGTTGGAGGGTGGAGTTTGAGTTTGAGGGTGGAGTTTGAGTTTGAGTTGGAGGGTGGAGTTTGAGTTGGAGGGTAGGAGTTTGAGTTGGAGGGTGGAGTTTGAGTTTGAGGGTGGAGGTTGAGTTTGAGTTGGAGGGTGGAGTTTGAGTTGGAGGGTAGGAGTTTGAGTTGGAGGGTGGAGTTTGAGTTGGAGGGTGAAGTTTGAGTTGGAGGGTGAAGTTTGAGTTGGAGGGTGGAGATTGAGGGTGGATTTTGAGTTGGAGGGTAGGGAGGGTGGATTTAGAGGGTGGAGTTTGATTTGGAGGATTGAGTTTGAGTTGGAGGGTGGAGTTGGAGGGTGGAGTTGGGGCTGGTGATTCGTCAGCACCGTACAGAATTGCTTCCAGGGAGCGTGTGGCACCGACATTGGTGGGGGCCGATGGAGCGGCTGACAAGGGGACTGCTGCCAAGTTATTTCTTTATATAGCGCTGTTACCTGCTAGTGGGGTAACTGTTGAGGGTCGCATAGAAGGGTGCACATACAAGCAACAGTAGGTTTATGGAACGTTACTGAAGCTCTACGCATTGGAGCTTTCGGGTTTTGAAAGAGGTTAGACTGCTGGAGTTTGAGGCGTGCCTTAACCAGGAGAGTATAAACTGAAGGCTCGGATCATGAGTAAGGAGTGCATGGGCAGAGGCGCCGGCCGGCCGCCTTTACTCTTTAGGCGTCTCTGCCTCTTTACTCCTATTAAGAGTTAACACCTCTTGGAATGGATGAAAAACTGTGCGGATATTGAATTACCCTGTGCTGTTCTGCGTGGTATTCTCTTTACCGAATGGTTTAACGCAGCCATTTACCACCTGCTCAAGCTCCTCACAGTCTTTGTAGCACATGCACTACAGGTCCGTAACTAAAGGTCTCACGCATTCTGTGCCAAAGCACTCTTCACTGTTTAGCGCCTACGCTCACAGTGCATATGCACGCAAAGCTCGTCGCAGGCTGAGTGACCCGTCACGCAGTCTGTGTGCCTGAAACAAACTCCTTAATCTGCGTGCTTTAACTAGAAGTGCAGTCTGTGTCCCAACTCCTCGAAGTGTATATTCTCACGAGCCCATAAGCCCGAGCAGCGTAAACTAAGACTCAGCCTGTTACCGATCCTATGTCGATGAAATGCGGAGCATTGAGTTGAGGTGCGGGGGGCAAAGGGCTGGTGCTCGCGCCTCTGTGCAAATGGATGTTATTAATATCCCCGGCTCGCCTCTCCTCGGAAACCATGACTGTGAATTATCCAAAGACCGGAACGTGGACGCCCAGAACGTTATTTACATTTTAACATTTGCAGTTCTTTCCATTACATCTATTTCAAACCCAACTCGTGTCTGTCCTGAAAACCCCCCTTGTATAATTGTGGAAGTAAAGATCCCACTCCCACCTCAACCAACACACGTCCCGTTCCTCCTGCACGCCAGGAGACGGGTCTCACGACCGACAGTCTCCTGAAAAACACAAACATGGCATTTCAAAGTCCACAACCATGGTTGACACGTTCTTTCTGAGCCCAAAAGGACAGCGCTTTCACAACAGCAACGTGTTCTGTATATAGATTTGTGGAAAAAGGTAGGGCTAGGACCTTTCTCAAGATTTGCCCGGCGCTAACCGCCCTTGTACCATTCAAGTTTACCAAGCAATGAGGCAGGCGCCGGAGACCAGAAGGCAGGAAACAGAAGTTTTATTCCGTCGGAGCAGAACACATCAGATCAGACAACAAGGTATCATCTCGAGGTGCTCTAACAAGTGAGCTGAGACTCTGGCTTTTATATCTTACAAAACACTTGAGGGTACAATCAGGACAGTATGACGCAAAGGAAAAGACATCCCTATAATCCTTGTGTCAATCCTACCCCACATGCGTTCACAATAGGGACCCTTGACCTGCTGATAAGAGGGGAGGGGTCATCACGCAGTTGAGTGTTCTGCCGAGTCTTAGGATGTGTGCGCCTGATCATATCACAGGGGGTGGGGGAGGCCTGGATCAATAGAGGGTCCTTTGAAGAGGGGTAACTTCATACAATAAGGGCAGTAAATGGTATCTCCTGGCTTAGGCGATGGCCTCGGACATGTGTGGTCAGCCGGACTCGGGGGAAGGGGTCATCAAAGGAGTGGCATTCATGCTGCGTGGACAATCCAGCGCAGGAGGGAGGTTTATCAACAGAGGGGCATTCATGGGAGGAGAGGAGGTGTTGGTCGGGCGTTGGCGTGACTCCCAAGGACAGGGTCATGCAGAAGGGTCATGCTCATAAGGAGGAGGAGGGAGGGGGAGCCAGGGTGCGCGGAGGATGCCTGCTGGGTCAGAGGGACGTGCTGGCGATCGATCGTGGACAGGGAGACCATGATATCTAAAATGGCTGCCGTGCACGTAGTACATAGGTGACAAGCTGGCGCAGATAATGTTCAGATCGCAAATTAAAATTCCACAGTCCTCCCTTTTAACATGTCTCGCCAACTTGTCAGTTTGGATTTATCCCCATAAGGCCACGTATTTCTACTTCATAGAGGGGACTCATGTGCTCATTTCGGAAGTCCAAAGTCTTTGGGCACATACAGTTAGAAACAAGGCCGCACAAAGGTGGCAGACATTGGATACCTAAACAACACCCACATAATATTACAACAGGTATCAGCACGAAGGAAAACAACTTCCAACCCCAATTCTTCAAAGTGTCCCAAAACCAGTTCCCAAGCGACCATCCTTCTTGTTCTTGGTGAACCTCTGAGGAAAGTCTGTGGAGGTGTTCAATGGCTTTGTAGACTGAAGGCGAGTTGTCAGGCACGTATGTGCAGCAGCTGGATCCGATGATGCGGCATGCTCCTCCTCGGTCGGCGAGGACTACGTCTAGGACAAGTCTATTTTGAAGGGTCACAAGGTGGACCGCCTGAAGTTCCGCAGTGTTGTTGGCGAGGATACCAGCAGTGATGTTGATCGTTGTTTCTACTGCCTGGGTCAGGTGTCGGATAGCACGGCTGTTTGCCATTGGGCCCCACAGAGGAACAAGTCCCTTTGCTGCATCTAGGAACTGTGCTCCGGTGGAGTCGGCTTGTCCAAGGTCGTCTGCACGCCTCTGCCGGTGATGGTTGGCAGGGGCTACATATGTGGGTGGAAGAACGAAGGCAATGTAACAGATACCCTTCCAACCCTTCGGGAGCCAGGTGTAAGCCTTGGTGCCACACACAAAGTACATGTTCGGAGAAGCAACAAAGGAAGGGGGGTCAGCTGAGTCCAATGTTCTGGTGATTCGGCAGGCGCTGTGACCCACCAGTTGCGTTCCCTGGCCTTCTAGGCACACAAGGCCGGTGACATTGATAACAGACAGGGCCACAGTCAGAGTAGCGGTAGTTTGTTTTTGCAGATGAGAGAAGGTGGTTCTGGCTGGATTGTGGAGCACCTGTACTTCGACTCGTTCCTTGGCTGGAATGTCTTTGAGGAAGGTGGCGCCGGCGAGCGCAGGACACAGGGCAGTAGGAGTCTTTCCTGTTTTGTTCAGCCAGAACCCAGAGTAGAAGTGTGACACTGTCCGGCTGGAGGTGGCGTTGTCCTTGTGGCTCTCTTGCATGAGGATCAGCCAGGCGAGGCAAGAGCCGTGAACTGAGAAGGGTGAAGGGATGAAGGGAATAGAGTGTCCAGTGGCATGCGGGAGCAACCCGCAGATCCAACAGTTCGTAGCATTCGCAGCAAGGTTGTGTTGGTGCAACAGTTGCACGAAGGAATTGTTCCAGAATTCCCTGCGCCTTTCTCGGAGCTGAGGCGACAGAGAGATTAGGTGATGCTCTTTCAGGGGGGTCGGCTGTGCAGTAGGTAGCAATGCCTCATGTGCCGGTGCGCTTTCCTCCAGAATCCAGAAGGAGGTCATGAGGAGGAGGCAGAAGAGGAAGACAATGAAGAGTGCGATTGTCTTTGATTTGTGCAAGTTGTCAGTCTTTGGATTTCTATACTGGGTATTTCCTGTTGCTTCCATCATCTTCTTATCTGGCGCTTCCATCATCTTCTTATCTGGCGCTTCCATCACCTTCAAGGGGGCTCGGTAGCGGGCAGAACCACAGACTTCGTTTAGCTTCTCTCCCGGCAACCCTTGATTGTGTTTAGGTCACCGTTCTGAGATTTAACTTAGTCCGTGGCCTACTTAGCCGAAACTCCCTCCTTTCGACGCAGGAAATACCCTTCTCTGGATGGCACAGTGGGATCAGAGAATTTTGCAAGTTCGAGTGCCTCAGTATCGGGATAACAGTCCAATATCGGTCGGTCTTTGCTCAGGAGCTCTTCTTGGGTGCTGACGTTTTCTGTCGTGGCCAGGTTTGCAGAGACCTTTCGGCAATGATGCGCGTGCAGCCAGTGCTTCTTCCCCTCCACTCGGAGTGCCGTTCGGGTGGTGATCAGCACTTGCCAGGGGCCCGTCCACCGAGGTTCCAGACTCTTGGTTCGCTGGAAATTTCGTATCAATACGAAATCTCCCGGCTGGATGTCGTGGCCGGGGCCCCTGGAAGCATCGGGGATGGCCTGCTGCACCTGTTGATGAATGACAGACAACGTTTTAGTTAACTTGCACAAATAATCAGACAGTAGGACGTCCGGGACGTCATGAATGGAGGTCGGTTTGGGAGCAGTCCAGAGATTCATCGGTCGCCCAAACACGACCTCGTAGGGGGTCAGATGGTGCTTGGTGGGAGTGGAGCGCATCGATAACAAGGCCAGTGGGAGGGCATCCGGCCAGTTAAGTCCAGTGGTGGCCACTATTTTTGCCAGTTTCAGCTTCAGTGTGGCATTATGGCGTTCCACTAGACCGGCAGATTGGGGGTGGAAGACCGCATGAAATCGTTGCTTCACCCCCAACCCCTTTAGGATTAATTGGATAACCTCAGCTATGAAGTGGGGGCCATTGTCGCTCCATAAAATTCGGCAAAGGCCATAGCGAGGGAAGAATTCTTTCAGTAGTACTTTGGCAGTAGTCATGGCAGTGTTGTCACGGGTTGGATAGGCCTCTACCCATTTACTGAAGGCACATACAATGACTAGTACATACTTCAGGTTTTGGCATCTCTCTAGTTGGATGTAATCCATCTGAAGGACCTCGAAGGGGTGATTGGGGGTCCCAAACCCTCCCCGGGGCACTACAGTTCCTTTCCCGGGGTTGTGTTGCAGGCAGATAAGGCACTGCTGAACTAGGCGTCTGGCTGAGTCGGGGATTTTGTCATTGTGCCAGAATTTGGAAATGAGTTCGATCATGGGTGCAGATCCTATGTGTGCGGGGGAATGTGCCATTGTCAGTATGGGGATCAGGTATGAGTCGGGCAGCAACCATTTGTTTGCATCCTTCGTTCGCCAGCAACCCTCTTCGTCCTTCAAACCCACCCTGGCCCACTTAGTCAGTTCATGAGGGGTGCTGGCCGACTGTATGTCTCTGATCATTTCCCTTGTGTCACTCCATTTTTCTGCTTGTGACCTGGTCACATATATGCGTGTCACCGTCCTATTTTCAGCTGTGGTTCGTGCAGTGATGTCGGCTAATGCATTCCCTTGTCCGACTAAGTCTGTCACCCTTTTGTGTGCCTGACATTTGATCACCGCTAATCGTTTGGGGAGGAGAACTGCCTCAATCAGAGCGGAGACTAAATCTCCGTGGAGGATTGGGGTACCGTGGGACGTCAGGAATCCCCTCTCCCTCCACAGGAGCCCAAAATGGTGGACCACTCCGAAGGCATACTGGCTGTCCGTATATACGTTCGTGGTGGTCCCTGCGGCTATGATGCATGCTCGGGTGAGGGCTATCAGCTCTGCTGCCTGGGCAGATCGTTGTGTGATGCAGGCTGTCTCAACTACTGTTCGGGCTGTCGTGACTGCATAGGCAGCTGAAGTGGTGCCATCTGGGAGTTTGATGCATGAGCCGTCTACCCATAGCTCTCCATCGGGGTCAGTGAAAGCAGTGTCTCGGAGGTCAACCCTACTCCTAGTCTGTTCGTCTGTGAGGGTCACACAGTCGTGTATGGGAGGGACGTCGGGGTCGTTTTCAGGCAGGGGTAACAATGTGGCAGGATTCAAAGTCGTGCATCTCTTTAGTGTGATGTGGGGTGCAAGCAGAGTCAACTCGTACCCTGTCAGTCGTGCGCTAGTCAGGTGTTGGGTCTTTGTCTGGTTCAAAAGGGTGTCAACTGCATGGGGCACTAATACAGTGAGGGAGTTGGAAAGTACAATTCCCTCGCTCTGGCGGATAGAGACAGCAGCGGCAGCTACTGCTCGAAGGCAGGCAGGTAAAGCTCTGGCTACAGGATCAAGAGTGGCGGAGAAGTAGGCACAAGGGCGCTGCTTAGGGCCAATCGATTGAGTCAGGACAGACAATGCGCATCCCTCCCTTTCGTGGGTGAAGAGGGAGAAGGGTTTGGAGTAATCCGGCGTTCCGAGGACGGGTGCTGAGCAGAGTGCATCCCGCAATTCCTTAAAGGAGGCTTGACACTCAGTGGTCCAAGGAAGCGGGGAGGGGACATCTTTGGTCAGCAGGGCAAGTAATGGTTTCACAATGAGGCTATAATTAGGCAACCACTGTCTGCAAAAAGAGGTTAGGCCAACCAAAGAGCGGACCTGTTTTTGTGTTTTTGGGATGGGGGTGTCTAGGATGGTTTGGATTCGGTCAGGGGTAAGTTTCCTCCCTTCTTTGGACAGAAGATGGCCCAGGTAAGTCACTTGTGGCTGGCAAAACTGTAACTTCTTTTTGGAGACTTTATGGCCATTTTCTGCAAGGAAGTGTAGGAGTTGGACAGTGGCTGTCGTTGCAAGCGGGGTGGTGTCGGCCGCCAAAAGGATATCATCGACATATTGGATCAACACCACTCCCTCTGGTGGCTGGAAGGCATCCAGCTGTCTTTTGAGGGCCTGGCTGTAAATGCTGGGACTTTCAGTGTACCCCTGGGGAGCTCTACAAAATCGGTACGAGCGGGATTTTAAAGTGAAGCCGAAGAGGTAACGGCTGTCTGGATGGATGGGGATAGAGAAAAACGCGTTCTTAAGGTCGATAACAGTGAAGGTGGTGGCGGTGGACGGGATGAGGGTCAAAATGGTGGTGATATCAGAGACTACGGGATATTGGGGTACAACTACTTTGTTAATCTCTCGCAAGTCGATGATGAAGCGGTACGCTTTCTCATCTCCTTCACCTTGCTTCTTAACAATAGGTAGGATTGGGCTGTTGCAGACGTTGCTAACCACCTCTTCAACCACTCCTGCATCTACCAGAGACTGAATGATCGCTACCAGTGCCTTCTCACCCTCTGGGGATATCCGATATTGCGGGAGTTTCGGGAGCATAGCGTCCTGTCGTACAGTTATGTGGATAGGATCAATCATCATTCGCCCCACATCAGAGTCATTTTTGGCCCACAGGTACGGAGGCAGGGTGTCAAGCAGGGACAGGTCAGCGTCAGTTATGGAGCACATGTGTCGTGGGGGAAGGGATCTGGGCATGTCTGGGTTGTCGTACAGGATGACTCGTATTCCATCTGGGGAACACCTAATGGTGGCTCGAAAATGCTTCAGTAAGTCAATGCCCATAATGGCGTCAGGGGAGTTGGAGGAGAGTAGAAATGTCGCGTCAGCAGTGTTGTTTTCTAGGTCAAAGGTAATAGGTACGGACAGGGGGTTAGTGGAGGGCGTCCCATCGAAACCTATCGACGTTATGTGTGAGCCAGACAAGGGTGCCCTTGGAATCAGTCGTTTTGATAACACACTACGTGTCGCCCCAGTGTCTACCAAGAATGGAGACTCTGTACCCAAGACCTTAGCGGTGACATAAGGACCTTGCTGGTCAACACAGAGCTCGACTGGATCCCTCCCTTGCCCCTGGCAGTCCTATGCAAAATCGGGGGCATTTTCACCTTCGGATAGCTGATATTGGTTCTGTCGGGGACGGTCAAATGTGTTCAGTCTTCCTGATCTATCATTGTTGGTGTCGTTGGAGTTCCCTCGTCCCTGTACTCTATTCCTCGGACCACCTGCCACATCCCTGGAATCCCTATTTCTATTCATCTCTAGCAGAACCGGACACTGGGTTTTCCAATGGCCGAACCCTTTGCAGAAGGCGCATTGGTCATTGCTAATGTCTCTCCGTCCAGTGTGGGATGTTGGGGTGTGATCTTTAGGAGGTAGATCTCTGGGGGTGTTTGATTGGTAGTTCCCCCTTTGATGTTCCCGTCCTAGCGCTATACCCTGTATCTGGGCTATCATTACCCTTTCCTTTAAATCTTTCTTCTTTTTCTCGGACACCCTATCATTCTCATTCTTTTGGTGCTCGTAATACTGAGCCATCTGAAGGATAGCTGCAGGTTTGGAGGCCCCCCAACTACTCTCACTCGTCTGCAGTTTTTGGGAGACTTCTTGTGTTAGTCCCTTTACATAATTTTGCACAAACAGGTGCTGTCCGGTTGCGGTGGTCATGTCTTGGCCACTGTAGTCGGAGAACACTGTCTCAAATCGGGAGAAGTATTCTGACACATCTTCCTGGGGTTTCTGTCGACAGGCCGTGACTATCGACCAGTCTACTTTTCTTTCCGGGACCAGTGTTTTTAATTTCTGAACTATTTTATCTGGGAGTTCCAGTATGTCTTTCACTGGTTTACTCCCCGGCTCTCACTGTCTATCTAGTTTACCGAGTTGGTCCCAGGTATGTCCAAACAGATCCGCGTGGTCAGCCTTCCGGATTTGCTTCCACACGTCAGCCGGCAGACATAACCCAAAGAACAAGTCAATATCTGCTAAAGTCATTATTGTCGAACCCAAGGCTGTGCCTAATTCGGTATAAAATGCTGTCGGGTTCTTTCTTAAGTCGGGCAGGGTTTGCTTAAAGGTTAGGATATCTTGTCGGTCCCATGGTTGGTAAACCCAATTGTACACAACCCTTCCCTTTGCATTTTCGTTATTAATATCATCGCTCGTTCCCTGGCCCCGTGGCGGGATCCAGTAAGGAGCCGCTTCTCTGATAGGCATCATAGTATTGGCTACTTCTGCCGAGGTTGTTTCAGGGACCGTAACCTTGGCTTCTGGCTTCTGTTCCGCGAGGTGGCGGAAGACCTCAAGCATTTGCATGAAGAGCTCCGTCGCCTCACGTTCAGTCCCATCTCCAACATCAATTTTCCTATACAGTGTTGTTAGTTTAGCGGGTCCCTTACTCTGATACCTATCTTCATACGCGTTCAGGGTGTAGTAGCTGAATCGCAAGATGAAATGCCGTCTGTGGCTGTCGGCATGTGAATTATATACGCTCATTGTATAATCTTCGCTCTCCCTTCGTTCTACTAATGTCTTTGCTATTTTGTCGATCCCATCCCGCTCATCTTTGCTCAACCTATTTAGTCTGGCTGGTGATTGTTTGCTAGGCTCGGGGTCGTCTGATGAGGCTGTTAATGTGGCTGGTGCAAAGGCCGTAAGGGCTGGTGCACTAGCACTGAGATCGCTTTCGCTCACACTCGGAGCGTGAAAGCTTTGTCGGCAGGGGGCATATGGAGGGGGCATGTAGATGATTGGGGGACCTAGTAGTAACTCATCGTTCGCCCGTTGTTTGGAGGGCAATTCAGGGTAGAGCGCAGAGGGGATCCTAACAGGACATTGGCCTGTCGACCCTGATTCTTGGTTTTGCATAGCATCTTTTCTTTCTTTTATTTCTTCTTCTAGTTGCTTCGCGGCTAAGTGGGCTGCCTTTCGTAATTCTTTCCCTATTTTTGCTTCTTCTCTTTTCTTTCGTTGTTCCGTTTCTTTGCGCCACATGCCGATACTGTCGAGCATAGTGGGCGTGGTTTTATTCTTCTGGAGCGCTATTTCTAATGTTTTTATTTTATTTTCGTCAAAGGAACCTATCAGTGGCCACTGACTTTCAGGGTTCTTTTTCGTATATTTATGCCATAGTTTAGTGTAAGCTATAGCGACTAGTCCATACTTAGTGAACATGTCCTTATTAGGGGTGCCCTCCAGTGGAGCTGGATGGTTCATCTCTAATAAGCGGTCCGGGCTAAACAGGCTACCAACCAGTGGGGAGAAGACAGGCATGACGGATTACAACGGGGACAAAAGTCTGCACTACCTATCTTATCACGGCGGACAAAGACTAGACAGAATATTTCTATTCTACGTTATTTGGAGGCCGTGAATACCTCAAAAGAACCAATACCGAATAATCGGCCAATCAAACAATCCAGTGGGGAGAATAAGTGGGTACGAAAAATTATCGTTACCCACTCTTTCTCTACCTGCAAAGAGAGACCTTGTTCTTCCCTGTTTGCAGACAAAGAATCTCCAGACAATAATCCACGAACGACAGTTCGGGAAACAGTGGGGGAGGAAGATAGGCACGGCGGATTACAATGGGGACAAAAGTCTGCGTTACCTATCCTTCACTGCTTGCAAAGAGAGAGCCTGTTTGTTTTTTCCCCGTTTGCAGACAGTGAATCTCCAGAGGGTTTCAACAAAGCGTAATACTAGTATTATCCAAACAAAAACAATTTTCCTCAATTCGTCGTGTTTACACGACCTTACCCGGACCGCATGGACGGTTTCCTGTCCTCTGGATCCAGCGCCCGATCGTCCTCTCTCCTTCGTGTTGTTCGCGGCACTCCTGATGGTTCCCAGTCAGGACCGTAGATCACTCGAGAGAGGTCTGTTCAGAACTAGTGAAGGTCGGATGATCGGCTGTCAGACGAGGGTCTATCGGACACGAGCTCTTCCCGATCGTTGCAGTCGTTCACTCTGTCATCGGGACCTCTCCCACTGGATCCACGTGTCGCTGATGGGCCCCACGCTTTGGGACGCCAATTGTGGAAAAAGGTAGGGCTAGGACCTTTCTCAAGATTTGCCCGGCGCTAACCGCCCTTGTACCATTCAAGTTTACCAAGCAATGAGGCAGGCGCCGGAGACCAGAAGGCAGGAAACAGAAGTTTTATTCCGTCGGAGCAGAACACATCAGATCAGACAACAAGGTATCATCTCGAGGTGCTCTAACAAGTGAGCTGAGACTCTGGCTTTTATATCTTACAAAACACTTGAGGGTACAATCAGGACAGTATGACGCAAAGGAAAAGACATCCCTATAATCCTTGTGTCAATCCTACCCCACATGCGTTCACAATAGGGACCCTTGACCTGCTGATAAGAGGGGAGGGGTCATCACGCAGTTGAGTGTTCTGCCGAGTCTTAGGATGTGTGCGCCTGATCATATCACAGGGGGTGGGGGAGGCCTGGATCAATAGAGGGTCCTTTGAAGAGGGGTAACTTCATACAATAAGGGCAGTAAATGGTATCTCCTGGCTTAGGCGATGGCCTCGGACATGTGTGGTCAGCCGGACTCGGGGGAAGGGGTCATCAAAGGAGTGGCATTCATGCTGCGTGGACAATCCAGCGCAGGAGGGAGGTTTATCAACAGAGGGGCATTCATGGGAGGAGAGGAGGTGTTGGTCAGGCGTTGGCGTGACTCCCAAGGACAGGGTCATGCAGAAGGGTCATGCTCATAAGGAGGAGGAGGGAGGGGGAGCCAGGGTGCGCGGAGGATTCCTGCTGGGTCAGAGGGACGTGCTGGCGATCGATCGTGGACAGGGAGACCATGATATCTAAAATGGCTGCCGTGCACGTAGTACATAGGTGACAAGCTGGCGCAGATAATGTTCAGATCGCAAATTAAAATTCCACAGATTTTACCTCAAATCTTTTGATTGCAGATCTACAAAAACATGTATTCATTTGCTGAGATTTAAAACTACGGAAGTTTAATCTCAGACGTCTGCAGCCGATGCGTTATCTCATTCAGCAAGTGCTGTAAAACATCAACAAAGGTTGGGAAACGCCGCACGCCATGTCTTAGCGCCTACCTCTGATTCCCTCCGAACAGCACTGAGCGGTGGATGCCTGCACTGCGAGGACATATTTCTTTCTCTCGAAGCCCTGTCCTTTTTAGATTGGGGGGCGTGTTTTTGACTGTTGTTTACATTCCAGCCAATGGAGAAGAGGGGAGAAAGAAAGTAAGAAACACGCACCCAATTCTGAAAAGGACGGGGCTTAGATCAAAAGAAGAACTTCACTGGGACCTCTTCTCCAATGGCTGGCCACCGTTTAGGAGGCCAGCCAATGGAGAAGAGGGGCGGGGCTTAACCTCGCTAGAGACGCTCACTCTATCCCATTAAGTCTTCCCAGTCAGACTGCGCATGTGCGCAGTCTTTTGCATGCGGAGACCAAAAAAACTGTGGACTTTGTTTCACGCTCACTGCCTGCGACAGAGAAAAAATAATTGTTCATTTAGAGTGAGGTATTGGTGGTGGCTTGGTCTGTGGAATATTTCAGGACATACCTGTCGAGTTTCAAATTTTAAAATGAAGACAGACCATAAGTATCTGTTGAAAGTATTGACTCCTGGAGGGCTGGGAAGGGGGCAGCAAAGTTGGCAAGATTGTGGGCCGTTTACAAGATTTCATGTATTCTAATGAGCACACTCCTGGGTGGCGCAACACTCACGCTGAGGCCCTTTCATTATTTTCTGTGGATTGGAAGCCTGTGCTAAGCCGGTGCTAAGTCTGTGATAAGTCCTCATCTTAGGTACTTCCCCCTCTGCATGGGACGACTCTTGGTGGCCGGAAGCCCTTGGAAAAGCACCCATCCCGACAGACCACGCACGGAACCTAGGCGTTATCCTGGATTCTTCACTCTCAATGAACAGACAAGTCAGCGCCGTATCCTCATCCTGCTTCAACATTCTTCGCATGCTCAAAAAAACATTTCGCTGGATCCCCACCGAAACCAGAAAAACAGTCACCCATGCTCTGGTCACGAGCCGACTGGACTACGGAAACACCCTCTACGCAGGCACTACCGCTAAACTCCAGAAGAAACTCCAACGAATCCAAAACGCCTCAGCCAGGATCGTATTAGACATCCCGCTCAACGAACACATCTCTGGTCACCTGAAAGACCTCCACTGGCTACCCGTCAACAAGAGGATCACTTTCCGACTGCTAACCCACGCACACAAATCACTCTACGACATCGGACCAGAATGCCTCAACTCACGACTGTCCTTCTACACCCCCTCCCGCCAACTACGTTCTTCCAGCCAAGCCCTCGCAACTGTACCTCGCATCAACAAGACCACCATGGGAGGCAGATCCTTCTCATACCTGGCTGCTAAAACATGGAACTCACTCCCCACTTACCTTCGCCTTACCCAGAACCACCTAGCATTCAGAAAGCAACTTAAAACGTGGATATTTGACAAGTAATCCTCCCCCCTCCCTAAGCGCCTTGAGACCCTCTGGGTATGTAGTGCGTTATATAAATTCTTTGACTTGACTTGACTTGACTGTGGATGGTGAGGCGGGCAGTAATAGAGAAAAAGAGGGGACTGTGGCATGCTTGGAAGATGTCGCGCACAATGGAATATGTGTTTTACTAGAGAAGAGTGGTTGGATGAAATGGCTAAGGGTAATATTTTGCAGGATTTGTGTAACATGGTGCTGAGGGGGGGAGGAGAGAGAGTGCAGGTGCTCTATCTGTGAAGCCATTTACTAAGATACTGGTTGAATTATTGGTCAGTGAAAAGAGGGTTTTGATGAGGGGGGGGGAAGGTTTGTACCACCAGAAAATCTAAGGAGAATAATCCTTCAGTTGGCACATGAAGGCCACTTGGGACAGATCATGACACAAAATAGAGTGAAGGAAACCCTTTGGCGGCTGGGGATTGACGTCCAAACTGGTCAGTGGGTTGAAAGGTGTGTGGATCGTAGGGGAAGTGAGAAAAGGCTTACATTTGGTGTGCAATCTGAGAGGAGTCATATTGAAGATCCTAAGGAGGTGTGGCATGCTGCGTGTATGGACTTTATTGGACCCTTGGCGGGAGTGAGTCCGGATTCGGGGTCAGGGTTTTGGATGTTTTTTCCAATTGGTTGGAGGTCCTATTCATGTGGGATGTGTCTACTAGGAGCGCCATAAGGAGCTCGCGTGAGAATTTTAGAAGGGAGGGTTCTCCTCATACTCTGATAACAGACAATGGCGCTCAGCTAACTTCTGCCCCCTCTGGCACACTGTGCCTGTAGGACGTGTCACTGTCAGCTGTAAAGAGAGCCCCCTCTTACTCACAGTGCCTGTATGACGTGTCACTGTCAGCTCCGCTGATAGCCCCCTCTCGCACACTGTGCCTGTAAAACATGTTACTGTAAGCTCTGCAGAGAGCCCGTCTCGCACACAGTGCTTGTAGGACGTGTTACTGTCACTTCTGCAGAGAGCCCGTCTCGCACAGTGTGTGTAAGCCGTGATACTGTCAGCTCTGCAGAGCCCCCTCTCGCTCACAGTACCTGTAAGATGTGTTACTGTAAGCTGCGCAGAGACCCCCTCTCCCCATCCGATAACAAGTCCTGAATATCCAAATCCAAGCCCTAGATATCCGAACCCGAGCCCCGCAGTAGGAGGAGGAACGGTTCCCTCTCAATGACCCAGGGATGCCGGGAGTCGGGTTCGAAAAGAGCAGTTTTCTGAGCACTGCCGTCTCTGGCTGCCCTCCACCGGGCTGTCGTCTGCCCCCGCCGGGCTCCCAGTGCCTCTGGCCTGCTGGCCAAGGAGCAGTCGGAGCCGGGTGCCCGGCAGCCGCTGCGCATCCAGGACATCAAGACGGAGAATGGCGCCCCGCCACCCCCACAGGCCGCCTCCCCGGCGCTGCTGGAGTTCTGGACTTTTTGGTTCCGTCCAGAGGTGTCAGGGATAACACCCGAAGACCCCGGAGTTCTACCTGTCTCGGTGCACAAATAAACAGAAACACGGGCTTCTCGATGGTGGCGTCAAAGACCAAAGGTTTATTACTGCAGGGACACAGAAGTCACAGAAACTACACACGTGCAGTATCTAGGAGCCTGTTCGATTTGTACAAAGAGGGTTGCTCCTTATATACTAAATATTAGGCTTCGGGCAAATTCTTTAAATGTTAGTACATTCCTAAACCTTTGCGTCCTAAACAATAAATATTTGGCGTTGCACAGGAATCGTCAACAATATCTGATGTCAAAACATTACGAACGAGGGGTTCCCACTGTTCCATCATAATCCCATGTCAACTTTTCATTCAAGAGCCGGACCGCCTCATCGTAAATTTCGTTACCTCCCCCTAATAAAGGCCCAGAAGGAAAGGAGCAGAGCCAGGTGCAGAAGATAGAAAAGCAGGATAAGAGATGTTTGTGGGTCGTAAATGGGCAAGGCTACCAGCTTCGGCCGCCTAATCATGATCAGGCCAACGAACACGAGAACCAGTATAGCAGGACTGGCCTCAGGCAGAGGAGGCAGCTTCTGTCGAGTCATGCAGCCATGGCGTGTTCTATCCTAAGGTGCACGTGTCACTTGCAAGGTGAATCGCCGGCTAAAGCTTACGTGTCCTTAATTGAAATGAAGTAATCAGAGGTCATTGTGTGTCCATTGACTATGTGAGGGCAAGAAATACAAAATGGCTGCCATAATCTAAGATGGATGCCATGGGTAGATCAGAAATGTGTTTGTAACAGGAGTACTCTTGCTCGTAGCATAGCGAAAACACCAGGATATGCTAAATGGATCATTTGCGGTTCACTGATACCAAAATTATGTATTTACGACAATGTTGAAAACACTGGTTCAAATCGTCACGGAACCTCAGACCCTCCTTTTGCCCTTACATAGGCAATTACTTAGTCTATGTCAGAGTCTAACTCTATGCTCATCAGGTCAATGACATGTTGCTGTATCATCATCCTTTCTCGCGCCTTTTCTCCAAACGCAGGTGGTTTTCTGAAACAGGTTGCAGCACAGAGACTACACAAAGCGGGACCACATTGAATAATAAGGCAGCACGAGAACAGGAATACTAGGATGACACCAATGACCATCAGAACCTTCCATCCCCACGCTGATAGCAGAGTCCAAAACCACTCCATTAGGGACCAGTTTCCCTTGTCTACGTGTATAGAGTCGGAAATCTTGTGTAGCTTAGAGATAGCCTCATAGACAGTTGGAGCATTATTGGGAATAAAAACACAGCAGCTCGATTGGATCATTCTACATACCCCACCTCGATCTGCAAGTATTACGTCTAGAACCATACGGTTCTGCAACGTCATGAGACGATCCGCCTGAAGCTCAGCTGTCAAGTTACTAAGGGCACCAGCAGTTTCCGTAATAGTAGATTCAACTACCCGTGTTAGCTGACGTAGATTTCTACTATTGGCCATAGGCCCCCAGAACGGAAGGAAACCTTTGAAGAAGTCTCCTGCTTCCTGACCAGCGGTATCTTCCTCGCTGAAGACACCTCTTGCTACTCTGGTCTTGTGATAATCTGAAGAAGCAGTGTACGTTGGAGGCAACAGTCGGGCAATATAACATGAACCTGAAAAGTCAACAGGCAACCATGTATATGCTCTGTCTTGACAGATGAAGTAGGTACCCCTAGCAGTAAGAAAGGCAGGGGAAGAGTTAGACGGAAATACGTAAGTCTCAACGCACTCACTCTTCCCTAGCCGAGCTCTCGGATTTCTCCCATTTCCTTGCAAACAGACTTGACCTCGGTGAGGTACGACCCAGACTGGAGTGGAGCTTTTACGCTTGCTTTCTCCCAAACTAAGGCGATACTCTGTAGAATTCCAACTCAAATATACCCGTAATTCATCTCTAGGGTATGACAGAGTATTATTGACGTCTTTAATCATATCAATAATTCCCTGGACTAAAGCTTTGTTGGCAGAGTTGTATTTAGTGGAACGTGGTGGACGCGGAGGATAGGTCTCGAGGGCATAGGCAAAAATGGTCTGAAAGGCCTGAAATGATCCATTGTAGCTGAAAGGCAAGACTAGATAGGGAATGCCTTTATCCATAGTGTGGGGTATCAAGCCACACACCCAGCAGTCTGTAGTGTTAACTACCAGTTGGTGTTGGTGCAAGAGCTGTACAAATGTGTTATTAATGAATTCTGAGCGTCAAGCTTGTTCGTGTTCAGGAAACGAGTGAAAAGAATGTACAGAAGAAACAGTAAAAGAAACAGGATCAAGGGGAGGTACTGTAGTTGTTACCGGTGTAAAAATTAAATGCACGCCTAAGACGATTCCACCCACCAACATTATTAAAACAATCAAAAACGTAACTGCACATTGCATTAGAAAGCATTTGCTGTGAAGAATTTTGTAAAGTCTATTTCTGCGAACATAAATTACATTTTCTCGTTGCAGCTCAGGAAGCTCCATCTTCTACAATCCGCTCGCGACCACTGATGATGTGTACGTAGATGAAAATGCCTCTATCAGCCCTGGGAGTTCCCAGAACTAACAGAAAGATCGACCTAGTGTCTGACCCCCGCAGATTCAACTAGACACACAGCCACGACCCTACGGCTACCCAGACGGCAAGGCAATTTTAAAACAACAAAGAAATACAAAGTATGAGCAAACTTCCTGGCTGGAGGCAATATATCAAAATTCAAATGTGTAAAATAGGCAGTTTCCTGCTTTATTTATCCATATTTCGTGATCGTAAATTGTATCTCAATTTTGCAGGAGCTGTTTGATCTGGAAACAGTGTATTTTCAGCAGGGGTTGCAATGTTCAAGTTCGCAGATGGCAAAGTTTCTTCCGATGCAGAGGGCGAATGTTCAGAATTCAAAGGAGCAGTTTCAGAAGGGGAGTCAAAGTTCGAAGTACCAGTGATTAGTTCTGCATCGCTGAAAGGGATAAACCTGGGAATTTGTTCAGATTCAGAGGCACCGATTCCTTTCTTTATCCAATCATCATAAGGAAGCGGCAGAGGCACACGCTTGACGTGTGTTGTATGAATCCAGTTCTTCCGTCCAGCCACACGAATAGCAGTTCTCGTCGCCAATAACACCTGGAAGGGGCCAACGAATCTGGGTTGGAGGTTTTTCGTCCGGGCAAAATTACGGATGACTACTTGGTCGCCTGGTTTCAGCTGATGACCTGGACTCTCCGGTGGCTTTGGCAATGCATCGAAAACCTGTTGGTGAATAAGACTCAATTTAGCAGTCAAGTCGAAAAGGTAATCAATTAACATTGGGTATTCCAACTGTTTAAATTCCTTCGGTCTAGGTACTCCCCAAACATTGGCCGGACGACCAAATACTATTTCGTATGGACTAAGCCCTACTCTAGAATGCACAGTCGCTCTTGTGGATAACAGAGCCAAAGGTAGTGCATCTGGCCAGGACAAACCCGTGGATGCTTGTATCTTAGCAAGTTTTAGTTTGAGGGTGCCATTGTAGCCCTCAACTAAACCAGCAGACTGGGGATGATTTGCACTGTGAAACTTCTGTTTGATCCCTAAACCGGCACACACACTCTGCATAACTTTCCCTACGAACTCACTTCCATTATCTGACCATACAATCCGTGGCATGCCATACCTGGGGAAGTATTCTTTGAGAAGAATTTTGGCAGTGGACAAGGCAGTATTGTCCTTCAGTGGATATGCTTCGACCCATCTGGAAAAAGCACAAACTACCACTAGGACGTACTTTAGATTGTTGCAACGATCCATGTGAATGAAGTCTAACTGAATCACTTCAAAGGGGCAAGAAGGAGGAGCGAAGTGACCAGCTGGTGTGGGGATTCCCTTGCCAGGATTATGCATCAGGCATACCATACAATTTCTCACCACTCTCTCTGCACACTTACTAATCCCATCATTCTTCCAGACTGGAGCCAACATCTTACAAATCCCTTTAGAACTGATGTGCGCTGCTCCATGCGCCATCGTTACTACTGCAAGCACGTACGCATCAGGCAACATCCAACGCTGTTGTTCCGACAGATCAATCCAACACCCACTCGAGTCTAATTTACCCGTGCTTTCTTTCCATACGAGTTTTTCCTCCTCAGTCGCCTCTTTCTGAATTTCTTTCACACTTTCCACTGTGTCCTCACACATTCCAGACTCAGAAATCCATCTTGCAGACGTAGCAACATACATTCTACTCATCATATTTCTAGCTGTCTGTTTAGCGGTCTCATCAGCAAAAGCATTCCCACGACCAACATCATCCGTGATTGCTTTATGAGCACTGCACTTCACAATCGCAACTTCAGTCGGCAAGGTTAGAGATTCCAACAAGTCATTAACTAGCTGACCATGTTGAATCTTAGTCCCATGGGACGTAATGAAACCTCTCTCTCTCCACAAACGGCCAAAACTATGGGCCACGCCGAACGCGTACTGACTATCTGTGAACACATTCACTCTCTTTCCCTTAGCTAAAACACACGCTCTCGTTAGTGCAATTAATTCCGCAGCTTGGGCAGAATTCTGACTCACTCTCACAGTCTCCACAATCGTACTCAAAGTCGTTACTACGTAAGCAGCAGTCACATCACCATTCTCCAATTTAAAACATGACCCATCAACATACAACGTGCCATCTGGATCTGACAACGGAGTGTCTTTTAAATCAATTTGTCCTTTTGTCTCTTCCTCGGTTCTGAAACAGCAATCATGTGGCTCAGAATCACTCAACTCCTGACTAGTCGGCAACAATGTTGCTGGATTCAATACATTGCATCTTTTGATCTGAATATGACTCGCTAGTAATGTCAGCTCATAGCCGGATAATCTAGCACTGGTAAGGTGTTGCGTCTTGGTTCGGTTCATGAGTGTATCCACAGCATGAGGAACCATAACCACCAGCATGTTGTTCATCACCAAACCAGCAGATTGTCGAATGGAAGCTGCAGCTGCCGCTGTAGCTCTCAAACAACTAGGCAACGCTCTTGCTACCGGATCTAATGTTGATGAAAAATACGTACAAGGGCGTTGTTTATCACCAAATCTCTGTGTCAGAACACTCAACGCGCAACCTTCTCTCTCGTGAACATAGAGCGTGAATGGCTTACTGTAATCGGGTGTACCCAATACAGGAGCTGAACATAGTGCATTTCGTAACTCAGTAAAACTCTCCTGACATTCAGCAGACCATGGCACCGGACTCGGAACATTTTTCCCAGTCAAAGCTACCAATGGTTTTGCCAAAAGGGAAAAATTTGGGATCCACTGCCTACAGTATGAGGTAATACCTAAAAAGGCACGTACTTCTCTCTGTGTGCTAGGAACATTCATTTGCGTAATTGCTTTTATTCTCTCTGGGGTCAACTTCCTTCCCTCCTTTGATAAGAGATGACCTAAGTAGGTCACTTCTTGGCAACAGTATTGCATTTTCGAAGGTGACACCTTGTGGTTCAAACTAGACAAATGATGCAATAAGGAAATTGTAGCTGCTTTGCAAGTTTCCTTGTCATCGGCAGCCACTAGGAGATCATCGACATAATGCACTAGGGCAGAACCAGGAGGAAGTACAAAGGAATCTAGCTGACTTTTTAATGCCTGGCTGTAAATGGACGGACTCTCACAATAGCCTTGTGGAGCACGTTTAAACCTGAAGCTTCGACCTCCTAGAGAGAAGCCGAAAATATCTCTGCTTTCTTCGGCTATCGGAATGCTGAAAAAGGCATTCTTCAAGTCGATAACTGAAAACCATGTCGCTGTAGCAGGAATCAAAGTTAACAATGCAGTAATGTCTGGAACCACAGGAAACTGCGGAACCACAATTTTATTAACCTCTCTAAGATCGATTACAAACCTATACACTGGAGGCTTTGAAGGATCAGTACGTTTCAAAATTGGCAATACGGGACTGTTACAGACATTTCCTCTAGTTTCTTCAACCACGCCTTTCTTAATCAAGTCTTGCACAATCAACAAAAGTGCACGTTCCCCTTCACTAGAAATCTTGTATTGTGGAATTCGTGGAAATTTGACATTTGCTTTCAAAGTGACTACATATGGTGGTATTTCCAAAAGGCCTACATCGTTAGGACCAGTCACCCAAAGTGTATCAGGGAGTGAACGCAGCTCTGGCGGGAGTGCATCCATTGACAAGTACATCGGAGAGGTTATTCTTTTACCCAATGTAAGCTGTACTCCTGAAGGAGAACAGTACAATGTCGCATATAGGCGTTTTAACAAGTCTAAACCAAGCAGATTTTCATTACAACCTGTCGTCAAAATCAAGGGTGCTTTCAATTGACGCGGTCCAACAGAGATAGACAAAGGACCAGATACGGGGTTGTAAACAGGGGCGCCTGAAAAACCTACTGAAACATTTGTTAAGCCAGACAAAGGTGCGCCAGGGAGTTTCGCATGAATGATAGAACTTTTTGCTGCACCAGTATCCAACAGAAACGGTTCGACTACACCTGATGTTGCTACTGCGACATAAGGCCCACTCTGATCCACTGGAACTGATACTACTCCCTCTCTTTGTCCATGGCTGTCCTAGTACTCAGTTTGTTGAAATCCCTCATCAACCTCACAATAGTCTTCAACATGATACTGTTGAGATCTATTTTGTTGGGCAGACTGTCCATTCCGCTGATCAAAATGATTAGAAGGACGATCATTCGTTTGTGGAGGCATAGCACCTCGTCCTCGACCTCTAGAATTTTGCATGGAACCACCACGACCTCTCTGAGCTGCTGCAGCATTATTTTGCGCTAAGACTGGACAGTCATTCTTATAATGACCTTCTTTCTTACAGTACGCACACTGATTCCACTGGTATTGTGGCCTCGGCGAACTATAATCTGTCCTTTGATATGACCCTTGCTGTGCATTCGTCTGATTTGTGCGAGGCGGATATGCTTGTTGCAAAAGAACTTTAGTCTTTAAGTCTTTCGTCTTCTTATCTGACTTTTCCTTCTCTTCTTTATCCCTATTTTCATAATACTGTGCAGTTGCAAGTATTTGCGCAGTTGTAGAGACAGCCCACGCACTCTCGGAATCTTTCAATTTATTACTAAGCTCTGGTAATAGATTGTGTACAAATTTATCGACAAACAGTCTCTGTCCTCCTTCCGTGCTCATATCCTGACCACTGTGATCTACAAAAGTCTCTTCGAACCTTGTGAAAAAGTCGGAGACACTTTCGTCTTTCTTCTGCCTGCATGCGGACAACTTGTCCCAGTTAACGCGCAATGCTGGCATCAGAGTCTTCATTAAGTCAATTATTCTACCTGGTAAATTAGCAATTAGAGGTTCGGGTTTAGAACCACCTATTTGTTGACCATCCGCTGCAATTATAGCTGCCCAATCACCACCTAGGGCAACTGGATGATTCTCTTTACAAATTTTAGCCCAAATTGGTTGCGGAACTACATTTCCAAATAACATGTCAATGTCCGCTAAATTCATCACACAAGCTTCAACTGTCTGCGCTAACTCTTTGTAGTATCCGGCGGGATTCTTACGCGGATCAGGCAAGGCCTGTTTCACTGCTAATACTTCGGCTCGCTTCCACGGAATGTGTATCCACACTCTCTGGAATTGGGCCGGAGCAGCAGCAATACCAAGATTCGCATTAGCTTGCACAGCTTCGCGCCAAATTGGAGGAACCTCCCTCATTGGATATTGGCGATTCTGCTTCGTACTACGTTTCTCTAACTCCCTCGGTGAACGAAGGGATGGATCATTCCTATAGCTTAAAATCAGTTCCATCGCCTCTTTTATATTTTGACCAACTATCATACCAGCAGCAAACTCTTTCTGAATATTAATTAATTCTTCTAAATTTGATTCGGAGTCATCCTCCTCTAATTCCTCACGCAAAAGGGAGCACATTTCGTCGAACACATATCGTTGTGTCGGTTCATTCCATTGCATAAATGTATCTAATACATCTCTAGTACTATATCTTCTACTTTTTGAAATCCATCTAAGAGCGGTGGAATCTAATATTCCCCGTTCTTCAGTACTGGGAAGCTGACTACGTCTCTGAACAGAGTCAGAGGCAGGAGTCTTAATTAAAGTTTTATAGAAGGGAGACAGAATATTAGAGACAGAATCAGTGATTCTCCGTCGAACAGAAATTGAGTCATAATACTAGCAGAAGCAGAAAATACAGTAGCAGTTGGAACAGATAGAACAGGAACAGTAGGAGTATCAGGCAAAGTAGCTTGTGAAACAACAGGTGTAAGTGATGCAGGTATAGGTAAAGAAGCCGGCAACCCTGGAAGAGGGGGTGCCGAAGGAACATTAACATTGACCACAGGAGGTACAGGAGCTTGATTCAGGGGAGCGGGAGCAGGAATACCAGGTTGTCCAGCAACCGGAAATTGAACATTCCGTAAAGGTGGAGCCGTAGCACCCTGTGCATACGGTGGTGGTGACCTTAACAAATAAGACAACAGAGGATCATTTTCGGGGTCCTCTACTGTCTTAGCTGTACTCGATGTCAAAGCAGGATAGCACTTGTCTATCGCTAAATTACGCTCTCTAACAGCCACCTCCATTGCTTTCTCAGACTCATTGAGTTGCAGCTGCTTAGCAGACTGTTCTAAAGTCAACTCTTGCTCTTTCTGTTCTTTCTTTAACTTTTTAATCTCTCTTTGTTTAGATTCTTTTCGCCAATAACGGAAAGAATCAAACATTGCCGGCCGGGCTTTCTTCTTAAACAATTTCACTTCCAAATTATCAAGGACTTCGGGTTCAAAACTACCATGCAGTGGCCAACTAAGGACACCGTCTTTCTCGGTATATCGGATCCATACCTCATTATAAGATATTGGACCCACACCAAACTTACAATACAGATCATAAAGAGGAGTTCCGATCGGAGGAACCAGACATGAGTCCTCTAACCGGGAATCACTGTTGCAACCAAAACACGACAACATACAATTTTTCCGACTTACCATTTTATAATCCGGAACACAGAACAGACAAAACACAAACAAAATTGTGCACTCGAACCAAGAACTTAGGCCTACCAAAGCGAACAAATGTATCGATACCCAAACTAAACCAAAAGATTATCGTAACTAGAACAACCAGTGATAATCTTACGAAACCAAACCAAACCAAGAACTGAAAAGGATTATCCAAACAGGAGCAACCCTTACGAAGTAATCAACTAGCAACCACTTAATACTTAACTGAGGCACTGATGACGTCACCAAGGAGAAACCCGTCTACGTCTCGCCGTACTAAGGTCTGCACCTCGGGTCCAAGACAGGGCGACGGTCAAGGCAACGGACCACTGCAGCCGTCCGAACGGGAACCCTCGTGGAAGAGAACGTCGGGCCACTTTTGCGATATGCCGGGATCGATGAAGTGGGGCGCCTCCCTCAGGAATCTTCACACGAAGCTTCTCGAACTCTTCAGGCTTTTGGACCGGTACCGAATGACGTCGCCCCACATTGGGCGCCAATTGGAGTTCTGGATTTTTGGTTCCGTCCAGAGGTGTCAGGGATAACACCCGAAGACCCCGGAGTTCTACCTGTCTCGGTGCACAAATAAACAGAAACACGGGCTTCTCGATGGTGGCGTCAAAGACCAAAGGTTTATTACTGCAGGGACACAGAAGTCACAGAAACTACACACGGGCAGTATCTAGGAGCCTGTTCGATTTGTACAAAGAGGGTTGCTCCTTATATACTAAATATTAGGCTTCGGGCAAATTCTTTACATGTTAGTACATTCCTAAACCTTTGCGCCTAAACAATAAATATTTGGCGTTGCACAGGAATCGTCAACAATATCTGATGTCAAAACATTACGAACGAGGGGTTCCCACTGTTCCATCATAATCCCATGTCAACTTTTCATTCAAGAGCCGGACCGCCTCATCGTAAATTTCGTTACCTCCCCCTAATAAAGGCCCAGAAGGAAAGGAGCAGAGCCAGGTGCAGAAGATAGAAAAGCAGGATAAGAGATGTTTGTGGGTCGTAAATGGGCAAGGCTACCAGCTTCGGCCGCCTAATCATGATCAGGCCAACGAACACGAGAACCAGTATAGCAGGACTGGCCTCAGGCAGAGGAGGCAGCTTCTGTCGAGTCATGCAGCCATGGCGTGTTCTATCCTAAGGTGCACGTGTCACTAGCAAGGTGAATCGCCGGCTAAAGCTTACGTGTCCTTAATTGAAATGAAGTAATCAGAGGTCATTGTGTGTCCATTGACTATGTGAGGGCAAGAAATACAAAATGGCTGCCATAATCTAAGATGGATGCCATGGGTAGATCAGAAATGTGTTTGTAACAGGAGTACTCTTGCTCGTAGCATAGCGAAAACACCAGGATATGCTAAATGGATAATTTGCGGTTCACTGATACCAAAATTATGTATTTACGACAATGTTGAAAACACGGGTTCAAATCGTCACGGAACCTCACTGCACCCCGTGCCCAAGATCGAGAGCCCGTACAGTAGCAGCAGCATGTCAAGCGGCAGCCCCTCGGGCCGCTCCCTCAGCCTGGAGGGCCCCGGCCCCCACCAGCAGCAGCAGCACCCGCAGCACCCGCAGCACCACGGCCAGGGCTTCATCGTGGATAACATCATGACCTCACTGCGGGGCTCCCCGCAAGGCACGGGGAGCGATCTCCTTGCCGTTCCCAGGACTGGTATCCCTCCCTCCTTGTCCCTCAACTACTCGCCCGGCCAGGGATCCCTCAACAGCTCGCCCTGTAGCCAGAACAGCAGCTCCAGCACCGGGAGCTACCACTGCAACATGCAGGCCATGAACCTGTATTTGGGAGAGCACTCTCTGACTTTGATTTCTGAACTATGTGCCCCCCGGACGTCTCCTGGCACTCTAATCCATACTCACTGGGTCACCCTCATGGACTTCTTTACGTCTTTTCTTTTGCCCTGGCCGCCATTTTGCTGCAGTTCACGGCCGCTTTTCTCTGGACCCTGACGCACCATCTTGTCCATACCCTCGTCCTTTCCCCCTTTCCCTCGTTTCCCCCTTGACAATCCTTAAATGTTTCTTCTTTTTTCTGATTTGCCTTTTCTCCATACCCTTGTATCTCTCCCACCCTCCCTTGGTGTTGTGACTGCGTCCCCCCTCCGACCCCACTTAATAGAACTCTGCTCTCCTGGTTTTTTGGGTCTTGACCTGAGAAAATCTACTATTTTTATATCTATATATATAGAGATAACTCTAATCACTAGTATATGTAGCAGACCTTTGTACTCTCTGCCATTCCTATGTGACGCTTAGAGTATATCCATTTGTATCTTCTCCTTAGGTGACTTTACATCTTGTACATTTGCAATTTGTTTCTGTTTGTATCTTTTATGCAACGCACGTAATCCTGAGTCTTTATGTATCGCAACTGGTTCTTATGTAAAGCGCTCTGACACCTTCGGGTGAAGTTCGCGCTATTTAAAATCGCATTAAATAAATAAATAAATAAATAAATAAAGCGAGCCCCCTCTTGCACACAGTGCCTGTAAGACGTGTTACTGTAAGCTGTGCAGAGAGCCCCCTCTCGCTCACAGTACCTGTAAGACGTGTTACTGTGAGCTCTGCAGAGGCCCCTCTCGCACACAGTGCCTGTAAGACGTGTTACTGTGAGCTCTGCACAGAGCCCCTTCTCGCACACAGTGCCTGTAAGACGTGTTACTGTAATCTCTGCAGAGCCCCCTCTCGCACACAGTACCTGTAAGACGTGATACTGTCAGCTCTGCAGAGCCCCTTCTCGCACACAGTGCCTGTAAGCTGTGATACTGTCAGCTCTGCAGAGCCCCCTCTCGCTCACAGTACCTGTAAGACGTGTTACTGTGAGCTCTGCAGAGCCCCCTCTCGCACACAGTGCCTGTAGGACGTGTTACTGTGAGCTCTGCAGAGCCCCCTCTCGCACACAGTGCCTGTAGGACGTGTTACTGTGAGCTCTGCAGAGCCCCCTCTCGCACACAGTGCCTGTAGGACGTGTTACTGTGAGCTCTGCAGAGCCCCCTCTCGCACACAGTGCCTGTAGGACGTGTTACTGTGAGCTCTGCAGAGAGCCCCCTCTCGCTCACAGTACCTGTAAGACGTGTTACTGTGAGCTCTGCAGAGAGCCCCCTCTCGCTCACAGTACCTGTAAGACGTGTTACTGTGAGCTCTGCAGAGAGCCCCCTCTCGCTCACAGTACCTGTAAGACGTGTTACTGTGAGCTCTGCAGAGAGCCCCCTCTCGCTCACAGTACCTGTAAGACGTGTTACTGTGAGCTCTGCAGAGAGCCCCCTCTCGCTCACAGTACCTGTAAGACGTGTTACTGTGAGCTCTGCAGAGAGCCCCCTCTCGCTCACAGTACCTGTAAGACGTGTTACTGTAAGCTCTGTAGAGAGCCCCCTCTCGCACACAGTGCCTGTAAGACGTGTTACTGTAAGCTCTGCAGAGCCCCCTCTCGCACACAGTGCCTGTAAGACGTGTTACTGTAAGCTCTGTAGAGAGCCCCCTCTCGCACACAGTGCCTGTAAGATGTGTTACTGTAAGCTCTGCAGAGCCCCCTCTCGCACACAGTGCCTGTAAGACGTGTTACTGTAAGCTCTGTAGAGAGCCCCCTCTCGCACACAGTGCCTGTAAGACGTGTTACTGTAAGCTCTGCAGAGAGCCCCCTCTCGCACACAGTGCCTGTAGGACGTGTTACTGTGAGCTCTGCAGAGCCCCCTCTCGCTCACAGTACCTGTAAGACGTGTTACTGTAAGCTCTGCAGAGCCCCCTCTCGCTCACAGTACCTGTAAGACGTGTTACTGTAAGCTGCGCAGAGCCCCCTCTCGCACACAGTGCCTGTAAGACGTGTTACTGTGAGCTGTGCAGAGAGCCCCCTCTCGCACACAGTGCCTGTAGGACGTGTTACTGTAAGCTCTGCAGAGATCCTCCCCTCGCACACAGTGCCTGTAGGACGTGTTACTGTAAGCTCTGCACAGAGCCCCCTGTCACTCCATGGGCATGCAGTGCTGCAGCCTGTACTAATGCAAAGCACACATCTTCGTTTCCTCCCTCCTGTCTCCCTTGGAGGCCGCTTCTGAGGAGATTGTAGAATTTCCTGGAGCAGCAGAGAAGGATTCTCCCCCCTCACCCTCCCTCCCTCCGCCCCCCCGTCCCCCCCTTCCCCACAGCGGGTTTTATTGTTGAAGTCCCCGAGGAGGCCTTGAAGTCTGAACGCAGGGAACAGATGGGCAGTCAGGGGACATCACCAGACAGGCCTGGAGCGCTGATGGTAAGTGCTGATAAACACAGCTGGTAATTGTAGCGCCTCTGGGATTGGCTCTTTCAGTTTGAGCTTTAGTCGGGGAAACATCCTGCCAGCAGCCGTGCTGCTGAGAGACGGGCTGAAGAGCAGGACATCCTGCCAGCAGCAAGAGACAGGCTGAGGAGATTCCTGCCAGCAGCCGTGCTGCTGAGAGACAGGCTGAGGAGCAGGACATCCTGCCAGCAGCCATGCTGCTGAGAGACAGGATGCCAGCAGCTGTGCTGCTGAGAGACAGACTGTGGAGCAGGACATCCTGCCAGGAGCCACGCTGCTGAGAGACAGGCTGAGGAACAGGACATCCTGCCAAGCTGCTGAGAGACGGCCTGAGGAACAGGACATCCTGCCAGCAGCCACGCTGCTGAGAGATGGTCTGAGGAGCAGGACATCCTGCCAGCAGCCGTGCTGCTGGGAGACGGGCTGAGGAGCAGGACATCCTGCCAGCAGCCACGCTGCTGAGAGACAAGCTGAGGAATAGGACATCCTGCCAGCAGCCATGCTGCTGAAAGACAGGCTGAGGAACAGGACATCCTGCCAGCAGCCACGCTGCTGAGAGACGGGCTGAGGAACAGGACATCCTGCTAGCAGCCGTGCTGCTGAGAGACAAGCTGAGGAACAGGACATCCTGCCAGCAGCCGTGCTGCTGAGAGACAAGCTGAGGAACAGGACATCCTGCCAGCAGCCGTGCTGCTGAAATACAGGCCGAGGAGCAGGACATCCAGCCATGCTGCTGAGAGACAGGCTGCCAGCAGCCATGCTGCTGAGAGACAGGCCAAGGAACAGGACATGCTGCCAGCAGCCCTGCTGCTGAGAGACAGGCTGAGGAGCAGGATATCCTGCCAGCAGCCACGCTGCTGAAAGACAATCTGAGGAACAGGACATCCTGCCAGCAGCCGTGCTGCTGAGAGACAGGCCAAGGAACATGACATCCTGCCAGCAGCCATGCTGCTGAGAGACAGGCCGAGGAGCAGGACATCCAGCCATGCTGCTGAGAGACATCCTGCCGGCCGCCGTGCTGCTGAGAGACAGGCTGGGGAACAGGACATCCTGCCAGCAGTCACGCTGCTGAGAGACAGGCTGAGGAGCAGGACATCCTGTCAGCAGCGACGCTGCTGAGAGATCGGCTGAGGAACAGGACATCCTGCCAGCAGCCATGCTGCTGAAAGACAGGCTGAGGAACAGGACATCCTGCCAGCAGCCATGCTGCTGGGAGACGGGCTGAGGAGCAGGACATCCTGCCAGCAGCCACGCTGCTGAGAGACGGGCTGAGGAACAGGACAATCTGCCAGCAGCCGTGCTGCTGAGAGATGGGCTGAGGAACAGGACATCCTGCCAGCAGCCATGCTGCTGAAAGACAGGCTGAGGAACAGGACATCCTGCCAGCAGCCGTGCTGCTCAGAGGCGAGCTGAGGAACAGGACATCCTGCTAGCAGCCGTGCTGCTGAAAGACAAGCTGAGGAGCAGGACATCCTGCCAGCAGCCATGCTGCTGAGAGACAGGCTGAGGAACAGGACATCCTGCCAGCAGCCGTGCTGCTGGGAGACGGGCTGAGGAGCAGGACATCCTGCTAGCAGCCGTGCTGCTGAGACACAGGCTGAGGAGCAGGACATCCTACCAGCAGCCATGCTGCTGAAAGACAGGCTGAGGAACAGGACATCCTGCCAGCAGCCATGCTGCTGAAAGACAGGCTGAGGAACAGGACATCCTGCCAGCAGCCGTGCTGCTGGGAGACAGGCTGAGGTACAGTACATAGAGTCTGGACCCAAGAAGCGACACACTTAAATAGAGATGTCCTGACAGATATTTTGAAATTGGATGGTGCTACAAAAATCCCATGGGTGAAGTATGTTTTTAACTTTCTTAAAGATATCGGGAGAGAAGAATACTTACAGAATCCCTCTGATATCTCAGCAGTTTCTCGAAAAGATTTGAAGAAAGAGTGTTTAGCCCTTCTGGATTCCAATAGGACTGCTGCCGAGGTCCTAAAATCCTCTATTCAGCAGCACCAACTGGTTTTTAGTAACTTTTAAGATTCAGCCCTATTTAATTTATGTAACAAGCACTTATGATCGATTTTTGCTCACGCGTTTCAGATTCAACATCTTCCACATATTGGTTAGCTTTCCCACGATCAACAACTGGACACACGAGCTACCTCTCTGTCCCTGTGATAACACCTCCCCCCAGAGTACGATTCATGCATTTCTTTTTTGTAAATTTTATGATGAAATGAGGAAAATTGTTTTATTAGCTTTATTAAGAGAGCTAGGACTTCGTCATTGTCGTGCGGCGATGATTAGCATTCAAGCTCTAGATAATCATGTATCTGTATCAAGAACAACTTTGTTCCTAAAAAACTGTCATAACTATCAGGAAACGTAGGGACACTTAATCTGCACTTTATATATGAAACTGTTTTACCTTTATAATTAATTGGTTTTAACTGAATATAATGAAATTCTGTATTTTATGTAACTATGTATTTTTGATATTTTATCTGTACTTTTATGATTGCACCAAACAATTGAATAAAGATATTTTGAATTGTATTGAACAGTACATCCTGCCAGCAGCCAGGCTGCTGAGAGACAGGCTGAGGAGCAGGACATCCTGCCAGCAGCCATGCTGCTGAAAGACAGGCTGAGGAACAGGACATCCTGCCAGCAGCCATGCTGCTGAAAGACAGGCTGAGGAACAGGACATCCTGCCAGCAGCCGTGCTGCTGGGAGACGGGCTGAGGAACAGTACATCCTGCCAGCAGCCACACTGCTGAGAGACAGGCGGAGGAGCAGGACATCCTGCCAGCAGCCCCGCTGCTGAGAGATAGGCTGAGGACCAGGACATCCTGCCAGCAGCCATGCTGCTGGGAGACGGGCTGAGGAGCACGGCATCCTGCCAGCAGCCGTGCTGCTTGGAGACGGGCTGAGGAACAGGACATCCTGCCAGCAGCCATACTGCTGGAAGAAACGCTGAGAAACAGGACATCTCGCCAGCAGCCAAGCTGCTGAGAGACAGGCTGAGGAACATGACATCCTTCCAGCAGCCATGCAGCTGAAAGACAGGCTGAGGAACAGGACAGTGGTGTACAGACAGGGGCTGGGACATGCACAAAGCAACAAAGCCCTGGAGAGCAAACCACGAGCATGTGGACTGAGTTCTGCGGAAAGGCACCTTCCAAAATAAGCATTAGCAAAGTCAATAGTCTCACCTACGAGAGGTATTAGCTTTGTGAACTTTTTAGGTGTCACCTAGACAGCCCATGCGCTGACTCCTTTTATTTTCTAATAGTGAGTGGGCCTAGAGACCACCCACTGCTTACCTTTAGTTAACCTAATTGTTTATTGTTTTTTTTATTTTTTATTAATTGTGTTCTTATTGAAATAAAGTGCAGACATCAAAAACACCGTAGCAGCAAGCAGTGTGCTTCTCCTAAGTTAAGCTCGGTTCAAAAAACAGATTCCAAAGGCAAATAAAGCAGCTTGCTGACAATTGTGCACACAATAATATTTCTATGATTTTTATTTTCTGTCAACACATTTCCAAGCAGTAGCATAAGTAACAAAAGAAAATCCATGAAAAAAAGCAAGGGTGCAGTACTATAGGCGGTTACTAGGTGTCCCTGTGGTGTTGTAAAAGGTCCTCTATTAAGCATACGAGGTACCGAACTGGTAATGAAATTATAAAAAGAAAGATAGCATTTGAGCACATGCTTCCATTGGTTTTTATTGAAAGTGAAATTTGTGTTACCTTAAATTTTAAAAATACACTATTAAAAAAACCAATAGTGCGTTTTTAAAACTCAAAACATATGCTCAGCTGCAATCTTTCTCATTATAATTGCATAATGGATGCAGTACCTTATGTGGCTAATAGAGGTCCCTATACAACTCCACAGAGACACCTAATACCAGCCTGTGGTACTGCAATTTTCTTGCTTCGTGGATTTTATTTCAATACTTATTCTTCTGCTGGGATATTCTTTTGACAAAAAACTGGGGCAAACATAATTTTTTGCAAAGCAAATAGCGCAAACTTTGAGTAATGTGAGCAGGGCAGAGAGAGCATGGCATTCTCTAAGACAGCTGGTAAAGAGGACTGCTTTTCAAAGACAGAAAAGTACTACATGAGACACAGGGGAAAGGGTGACACCCTGTGGGCAAAGAGAGAACAGCAGCATTTAAACAGAGAACAAGGGTGAGACTTGCTGGGAGGGGAGAGAAGGGCAGCATCTGAACCACAGAACAAAGTGGCCACCTGCTGGGAAAGAGATAGAACAACAGTGTCTCAAACACAGAACAAATGGGAGACCTACTGGCAATAGACAGAGCAACCGTGTCCTAAAAACGGAACAAACGTGACACCTGCCGGCACAAGATAGAATAGCAGTGTCCTGAACATCCGAGCAAAGGTGACACAAATAGAGAACAGCAGGTGTTTCAGACAGGAGAACAGAGGTGACACCTACTGAGCAGAGAGAGGACAGGGCTGATTTTGGTTCAGAAGCAGAGAGGTGACATCTGCTGGGCAGAGAAAGTATAGCAGTGATAAAAAGCCCATGTGCAGGAATAACAACTGCGGATCAGAAATGAAAGTTCTATTTTTGACCCTGTAGCAGTAGTCGTGCTAACCAAACATATACACTCTGGTCAGATGAGTGGGGTTGGGCAGGAGCGGGGGTGCAAGCTGCCAGCCTGCTTGGCTTTCGCTGTACTGGGTGGGGAGCTTCCAGGTGGGTGTTAACTCTTTGCTTGACACAATTGCTGAGGCTGGTCAAGCAGTCCAAACTAAAAGGACCATCCGTCCCCAATCCATCAGAGTATGGTGCTGGGTGGGCCATCCCCGAACAGGCCGCCCTCCATGGGAATGCCAGCTTCGCATCCCTGCCTGCTCTCCGGGGACGTTGACTTAGACTAAAGGCCCAATCGCAAAGGGCTGTAATGCAGCCGCAGACCTGGACCCCTTGTCCCTACTAATCTGAAGGAAGGCTACCTGCCTTTCTTGTAATTCATGTACATCAAGGGACAGAAGGGGATAATTCAGGGGAATGTATATGAATTCCTGGAGCCCTGGCTGTTCTAAAGGAGTGAAATGAGCCTTCATCAGGAGTTGCCAGGTTTATTCCTATAGCATATGCAACCAGATGGCTATCCCTCTGCCTCTCCCAGCTACTCGACCCTGACCCACATCCCAGAAATCTCCAAAGACATTCTTATCAGACTTTGCAACAAAGTCAAGTCTGGCTCCCCCGCAGACCCCATGCGCCCGGTTCAATTCTTAGAATCACTCAACTTCTTCCTACCAGCGCTAACCGCCATCCTGAACCTCTCCTTTACTTCAGCGTGCGTACCATCTGCCTGGAAGCAAGCGTGGGTTTCGCCTATCATCAAGAAACCCACCCTAGATCCATCTAAACCGGAGAATTTTCGTCCTATCTCCCTGCTTCCATGGCTTTCTAAACTCGCTGAAGCACATGTCAACAGTACTCTTTCCCAACATATGGTCAAAAACAACATTCTGGACCCATCACAAAACGGGTTCAGACCAGGCCATAGCACTGAGTCTGCTCTCCTAGCCACCACAGAGCACCTCCGGACGATCCTGGATGCCGGTCAAAGTGCTGCGCTGATCCTTCTGGATCTCAGCGCGGCCTTTGACACGGTATCCCATGTCATCCTTCTTAGACGTCTGGAGGCCTTTGGTGTAAAGGGCCATGCCCTGGAGTGGCTTAGATCCTTCCTCGAAAACAGGTCCTTTCGAGTCTCTGCCCCACCCTTTCTATCTAAACCCCATCCTATTGATCAGGGAGTCCCGCAGGGCTCGGCGCTAAGCCCCTCTCTTTTTAATCTTTATGTTCAGCCTCTGGCGGCAGTGGCCAAAGAATGGGGCTTAACATTAGTATCGTATGCTGATGATACACAATTGGCCATTGCCCTCTCAGATGGACCCTCAAACTTTTCCTCTAATTTTAAAAACGGACTCTCCGCGGTCGCCCAATGGATGACCACAAACTGTCTACAGCTCAACGGCGGAAAAACAGAGGTGCTCCTCCTCGGCAAAAACACCAGCCTTTGGAATGAGCACTGGTGGCCGTCCTCCCTCGGTACCATCCCTCCCCCCAAAACCGTTGTGAAAAACCTGGGTGTATGGATGGACGAGTCACTCAACTTTCAAGCCCACACCAAGAAAGTTGCTGGCACCTGCATTGGCTTACTGAGAAGCCTCAGCCACATACTAGGCTTCTTTGACGCAAAGACCCGACAGCTCATCATCCAAGCCACCATACTCTCGCGTCTAGACTACGCCAATGTACTCCTTCTCGGCGCCAACAAATGTGAGCTAGCACGACTCCAACGCGTGCAGAACTCGGCCGCTAGAACTCTGATCGGCCTGCCCCGCAGATGTTCAGCCAGAGCAACCATCAGGAATTTGCACTGGCTCCCGGTTGACTCCAGAATCAAGTTTAAGACCCTCATCATGACCTTCAAAATTCTCAAACTTGACACTCCCCCTCTGCTTCAACCCCTTCTCACTCCCTATGCGCCGTCACGGAACCTAAGATCTTCCAACCAAAACCTCCTCTGTGTCCCACGCATAAAACTCTCCCGCATGGGCGGACGCTCCTTTAGGTTCCTGGGACCCAAGATGTGGAACGAACTCCCACATCATATTCGCGCGCTGGACAACCTTTCTGCCTTCCGAAAGGCAGTGAAAACTTATCTTTTCCCTTGTCTCTAAACCCGCCTCTGCCCTTAGGCCTTCTTGCTCAGGATCGGATCTAGGTTTCAGCGCCGGGACGCCTCATTGCCGAGGCAGCTGTAGCGCTTCAACAAAACATTAAGATAAGATAAGATAAGTCTAATAGTGTCCAGATGGCTGGGCTGAGAAGGAAAGCTAACTAGTCGCACAATGTCTTATGAATCAGATTCCACTGTCCCTTGGAGGAGCCAGTGGCTCACTGTACCAGGTTCTTGGAGCCCGAGCTAGGCCTCAGACATGCGTCTGTTGGAGGACTCACTAAACTCTGACCCAGGGCCCAGTCGGAGCTTTTTCTCTCAGCCAAGCAATGGAGCACTGCCCCGGCATGCAGAACCCCTTTCTGTGCTTCATGTGCCGCATGGAAATGTTGATGGAGCCCAGGGCTGGGGGCTTTCACCTCTAGGCCAGCAGGAGCTCTGACCAGGGTCCTGTTACAAGCTTCTTAAACAGACGAGTAGAGGACACCTCCTCAGGACCTGCAGGTCCCAGTCAGAGCTTCATCGTGTTGCCAAGCAGGGAAGCCACCAACCTAGTAGTGGACTGGTCATAGCTATTTCACCTGGCCAAACAGGGAAGCCTTCCCCAAGACTGTGGGATCCTGTTTTAGGCACTTTATGACATGCTGGGCCCGGGAATGGAGCCCAGGGATGGAGGCTTCTGGCCCTGAGCCATCTGGAGCTCTAGTCCGGGGAACCGGTCAGAGCTTCACCCAGCCAAGAAGAGATCTCTCCTAGGGCCTGCGGAACCCCATTCCAAGCACTTTGCAACATGACAGCCTGGAGAATGGGGCCCAGGACTGTGCCTTCCACCCCTGGGGTAGCTGGTGCTCAGACACAGGACTCAAGCGGGAATTTTGGTAACCCGGCCAAGCACAGAACCTCTACCCAGGCCTCGGGGAAATCATCCGGGGGCACTCTGCGACATAGCGGCCAGTAAATGGAGCCCAGGGTAGAAAGGTTTTAGCCCTGGGCCTGCTGGACCTCTGTATCAGGGCACGTTCAGAGTTTCTTCACCCGACCAAGCAAAGGAGCCCTCCCAGGGCCTGCAGAGACCTGTTGCGACAGTTTGTGACACTGCACCTGGAGAATGGAGCCCAGAATTGGGGCTTCCATCTTCGGACCAGTCAGAGCACCAACCCTGGAGCCCGGTCAGAGCTCCTTAACTGGCGAATCAGGGAGCCCTCCTCAGGCCTGAAGGGCATTGTCCCAAGCAGTTTGGCACACTGCCACCCGGAGAATAAAGCCCAGAAACTGAGACCCTGATGCAGCTGTTCCTGGCCTCCATGCGAGCTGACAGCTGCCCTGGTGTCAGGATAGCTTGTGTCACCCTGATGTAGATTTCCAGGCCTCCATGTGAGCTGACAGCTTCCCTGGTGTCAAGATTGCAGCATGACCATGATGCAGCTGTTCCAGGCCTCCATGTGAGCTGACAGCTTCCCCGGTGTCAGGATTGCAGTGTAACTCTGATGCAGATGTTCCAGGCCTCCCTGTGAGCTGACAGCTTCATCGGTGTCAGGATTGCAGTTTGACCCTGATGCAGCTGTTTCAGGTCTCCATGTGAGCTGACAGCTTCCCCTGTGTCAGGATTGCAGTGTGACCCTGATGCAGCTGTTCCAGGCCTCATGCGAGCTGATAGCTTCCCAGGTGTCAGGATTGCAGTGTGATCCTGATGCAGCTGTTCCAGGCCTCCATGCAAGCTGACAGCTTCCCCGGTGTCAGGATTGCAGTGTGACCCTGATGCAGCTGTTTCAGGTCTCCCTGTGAGCTGACAGCTTCCCCCGGTGTCAGGATTGCAGTGTGACCCTGATGCAGCTGTTCCAGGTCTCCCTGTGAGCTGACAGCTTCCCCGGTGTCAGGATTGCAGTGTGACCCTCATGCAGCTGTGCCAGGTCTCCATGTGAGCTGATAGCAGCCCTGGTGTCAGGATAGCTTGTGTCACCCTGATGCAGCTGTTCCAGGCCTCCATGCGAGCTGACAGCTGCCCTGGTGTCAGGATAGCTTGTGTCACCCTGATGTAGATTTCCAGGCCTCCATGTGAGCTGACAGCTTCCCTGGTGTCAAGATTGCAGCATGACCATGATGCAGCTGTTCCAGGCCTCCATGTGAGCTGACAGCTTCCCCGGTGTCAGGATTGCAGTGTAACTCTGATGCAGATGTTCCAGGCCTCCCTGTGAGCTGACAGCTTCATCGGTGTCAGGATTGCAGTTTGACCCTGATGCAGCTGTTCCAGGCCTCCATGTGAGCTGACAGCTTCCCCGGTGTCAGGATTGCAGTGTAACTCTGATGCAGATGTTCCAGGCCTCCCTGTGAGCTGACAGCTTCATCGGTGTCAGGATTGCAGTTTGACCCTGATGCAGCTGTTTCAGGTCTCCATGTGAGCTGACAGCTTCCCCTGTGTCAGGATTGCAGTGTGACCCTGATGCAGCTGTTCCAGGCCTCATGCGAGCTGATAGCTTCCCAGGTGTCAGGATTGCAGTGTGATCCTGATGCAGCTGTTCCAGGCCTCCATGCGAGCTGACAGCTTCCCCGGTGTCAGGATTGCAGTGTGACCCTGATGCAGCTGTTTCAGGTCTCCCTGTGAGCTGACAGCTTCCCCCGGTGTCAGGATTGCAGTGTGACCCTGATGCAGCTGTTCCAGGTCTCCCTGTGAGCTGACAGCTTCCCCGGTGACAGGATTGCAGTGTGACCCTCATGCAGCTGTTCCAGGCCTCCATGTGAGCTGATAGCAGCCCTGGTGTCAGGATAGCTTGTGTCACCCTGATGCAGCTGTTTCAGGCCTCCATGTGAGCTGACAGCTTCCCCGGTGTCAGGATTGCAGTGTGACCCTGATGCAGCTTTTTCAGGCCTCCATGTGAGCTGGCAGCTTCGCCGGGGTCAGGATTGCAGTGTGACCTTAATGCAGCTGTGCCAGGTCTCCATGTGAGCTGATAGCTTCTCCGGTGTCAGGATTGCAGTGTGACCCTGATGCAGCTGTTTCAGGCCTCCATGTGAGCTGACAGCTTCTTCGGTGTCAGGATTGCAGTGTGACCCTGATGCAGCTGTTTCAGGCCTCCATGTGAGCTGACAGCTTCGCCGGTGTCAGGATTGCAGTGTGACCCTGATGCAGCTAATCCAGGCCTCCATGTGAGCTGACAGCTTCTCCGGTGTCAGGATTGCAGTGTGACCCTGATGCAGCTGTTCCAGGCCTCCATGTGAGCTGACAGCTTCCCCGGTGTCAGGATTGCAGTGTGACCTTAATGCAGCTGTGCCAGGTCTCCATGTGAGCTGACAGCTTCTCCGGTGTCAGGATTGCAGTGTGACCTTGATGCAGCTGTTCCAGGTCTCCATGTGAGCTGACAGCTGCCCTGGTGTCAGGATAGCTATTGTCACCTTGATGCAGCTGTTTCAGGCCTCAATGCGAGCTGACAGCTTCCCCGGTGTCAGGATAGCTTGTGTCACCCTGATGCAGATTTCCAGGCCTCCATGTGAGCTGACAGCTTCCCCGGTGTCAGGATTGCAGTGTGACCCTGATGCAGCTGTTTCAGGTCTCTATGTGAGCTGACAGCTTCCCCAGTGTCAGGATTGCACTGTGACCCTGATGCAGCTGTTTCAGGTCTCCCTCTGAGCTGACAGCTTCCCCGGTGTCAGGATTGCAGTGTGACCCTCATGCAGCTGTTTCAGGTCTCCCTCTGAGCTGACAGCTTCCCCGGTGTCAGGATTGCAATGTGACCCTCATGCAGCTGTTTCAGGTCTCCCTCTGAGCTGACAGCTTCCCCGGTGTCAGGATTGCAGTGTGACCCTCATGCAGCTGTTTCAGGTCGCCGTGCGAGCTGACAGCTTCCCCGGTGTCAGGATTGCAGTGTGACCCTGATGCAGCTGTTTCAGGTCTCCCTCTGAGCTGACAGCTTCCCCGGTGTCAGGATTGCAGTGTGACCCTGATGCAGCTGTTTCAGGTCTCCCTGCGAGCTGACAGCTTCCCCGGTGTCAGGATTGCAGTGTGACCCTGATGCAGCTGTTTCAGGTCTCCCTGCGAGCTGACAGCTTCCCCGGTGTCAGGATTGCAGTGTGACCCTGATGCAGCTGTTTCAGGTCTCCCTCTGAGCTGACAGCTTCCCCGGTGTCAGGATTGCAGTGTGACCCTGATGCAGCTGTTCCAGGCCTCCATGTGAGCTGACAGCTTCCCTGTTCTCAGGATAGCTTGTGTGACCCTGATGCAGCTGTTCCATCTGACAGCGGCCCGGGTGTCAAGAATGGAATTAGAGTTCTGGCAGGTGGTGTCTCTAGTTTCTGCAGTCACTCCCCAGCACTGGGACAAGGGGGCAACTAATCATGGAGGGAATTATATCCGGCTGCTCTGAAGACTCCTTATCCACATCTTATAATGGTGTCTCCTTTGAACCTGATCTGTGTCTAACTGAGAGACTTTCTCAAACTCTCTCTTCAATGTGCAGCGTTGACGGTGGCGTGGGACCACGCGAATGTGCCTCCTCGGCGGTCCTGTCTTTCATCCTATCTCCCTGCAGCCAGATAGGCTCCGACAGTTTTCCTCCCTCTTCCTAATCCAATTATGTGGCTGTCCCCTGCAGTGCACCTCAAGGCTCATCACTCAATCCAAATTTATTTAACATTTACATGAATCCCCGGGCTGCAACTGATGGAGAAGGGTTTGGAAATTGTATCTTATGCAAATGTGTACCAAATGATAATTTGCATCGTAGGCAACGCCAAAAGAACCAGAGGCACATTTGCGAGAACCCGCACCTCTTCTGCGCCACGTAAAGTGGTACATGCGTGACGTAGGGCTCTCTTAAAAATGTATGAAGCCATGCTTCATGCAGGGCCTTAAGGGAGATGTAATTAACAAGCTTTGGCAATGCCATTAGGTTTCGCCATTGGGACCTTGTAAGTGTTTAACCATTCAACAGTTGGTGTTGTTGCACCAAGGATTTTGTGCTGCATAACTAAATACTTAAAAGGTCCCAAAAGCGAGACCTATTGGCTATGCAAATGCTTGTTTAGTGGGTTGCATGCCAGCAGCACCGCTGCTGTTGCAAGCGGATGTGCACAACCTCGCCTGTTAATAAGGCACCATGAATGTCAACCTCGCTCCGTTCCTTTCCCCATACAGTAGCTGTGCTCGAGCGATCCTGACATTCTGCCTTTTCACCTCATTTGGGTAACTACAGGAAAAAAATCAGTCTGATGAGACTCCCTTGGCTCAAGTCATGGACCAACCATCAACAGCTCTCGCTGGAAGAGGGCGTCAGTCTACTGCTTCCCTAGGATTACCAGTGCGAACGTTTAAGCAATATAAAAAATCCACTTTATTGAATTCCTGTCGTCAATGGAATGGTTGTAGTTGATAAGAATGTTGGAGGGGCGGCGGGGGGTAAGGCTTTAATCATGGTGTGCACATAACTTATTTTGAAAATGTATTTCAGCAAACCTAATGACAGGTAGGGGGCAGTACATCACTTTTATTTTACCCATCGGAGGGTCGATCAGATTGTTGGTATGTTCCGCGATTCTTGGTCTGCCTGGAAAATAAAAAACAAAGATCATGCAACTGGCACAAAACTGGGTAACACTGTATTCTGTTTTCAAACTGAAGACAAGATTTCACAAAACCTTTACAGGAAACCAAACATAACAAGCATTGGCATTGCCGATAGGTCTCGCCTTTATAAGTGTTTGGTTACCCAGCACAATATCCTTGGTGCAACAACATCAAGTGTTACATGGCTAAACACTTATAATTTCCCAAAGGCAAGAACTATTGGCTATGCCAATGCTTGTTTTTGATTGAGAAGCGTTGTTCTGGACATCACGTTTTAATGCGCAACTTTCACACTCTCACTCAGACTACGAAATATATAAGAATAACGAGTACCTTACAAAATTAAATCCACATTAACACCACATAGAGCTAAGCATTCTCCGATAGACCAGTCTGTGTTATTTCAGTCATGAACTGATCCAGCAGAAAGATGCTGTGCCTTTTGCAGGAGTAGTGTTCACGGTAATGCACGTTTTGAAAAACACCCCCTTTCAAAGTATGTGTTGTCCTTTAGATGGCTATGTCCTCTCATAACACTGAAGTGAATGTATCACATCTAGAAAATGTCACCAAGGCGAAGCCTCTGGTGCCTGTGTGTACTGTGCTTTATTCTTTTGATTTGGTGGGAGGGGAAGTCACTTCCTGTTGACCACGCAGCTATTCAGCAAAACCATTACTGTAGCACATGTGCTTGCCCTCGCAAACACATAATCAATACACTTATGGCAGTGGATTTTCAGTAAGGGGTGTAGGTCCAAGCTTCGGACAAGTCAAAAGGGACCCACTTCTTTATGTATTATCCCTTAACTCACGCTCGATGGATTAAAAGAGCACCCACCTCAGATTTTTGGGACTATTAAAACTTGCAAAAACCAACACAAACTCGAGCATGTACTGTTATCGTCTTCTTAGCGCCATATTCTATGTTTGCTTAGTTGGAATTTCTTAAATAACAGTGAGCTGAGGCGTTTTACTCCTTCTGGGCACTGGCGTTGCAATCCCAACTGAAAACATAGGGGCATATTATCAAGAAAGGCGATAAAATTATCACCGCTGTAGTGGCAGTAAACTGCTGCTAATGCGGCAATAATGGGTTTGATAATAGGCCCTTGTGAATTCCCATAGTAGCCCAGGTTAACACCAGACCCTGGGCTGCTATGGGAATTCACAAGGACATATTATCAAGGCCATTATCGACGCTTCACCTATAGTGGCCAAAAATGATTCAGAAAAGGGGGTGGTGATGAACAGAGTATCTGAATTAAGCAGACCACTCTTACCCAGTCCAAAGATCAGGGCTTGATCCATCACCGTTTTTTAGCTCACTGCACCATCCCAGCTCAGAACTTGGCTATGTGCAAATTAGTCAGAACAGGGCAGACCAAACTACCAAGCCAATTCTTATACTGGGAAGGAGACAAGCTACCGGGGACCGGTTTCTGGCATTTCAGCCGTCTTCGGCCCGGCATCACCACCCCCTTTTCTGAATCATTTTTGGCCACTATAGGTGTGGCAGGGTATACTCAGACATGAGTCCCTTTCTCACTGCACCATCAGGAATCAAGCAAGCCGTGCCGAAGATGGCTGAAAAGCCAGAAACCGGTCCCCGGTAGCTTGTCTCCTTTCTGGTGAAGAATTGGCTTGGTAGTTTAGTCTGCCCTGTTCCCATGATGCACTGGGCCAGGGACAGACTGATTTGCATATAGCCAGGTTCTGAGCTGGGATGGTGCAGTGAGATAAATAACGGTGATGGATCAAGCCCTGATCTTTGGACTGGGTAAGAGTGATCTGCTTAATTCAGACACTCTGTTCATCACCACCCCCTTTTCTGAATCATTTTTGGCCACTATGGGTGTGGCAGGGTATACTCAGACATGAGTCCCTTTCTCACTGCACCATCAGGATTCAAGCAAGCCGGGCCGAAGACGGCTGAAATGCCAAAACCGGTCCCCGGTAGCTTGTCTCCTTTCTGGTGAAGAATTGGCTTGGTAGTTTAGTCTGCCCTGTTCCCATGATGCACTGGGCCAGGGACAGACTGATTTGCATATAGCCAGGTTCTGAGCTGGGATGGTGCAGTGAGATAAATAACGGTGATGGGTCAAGCCCTGATCTTTGGACTGGGTAAGAGTGGTCTGCTTAATTCAGACACTCTGTTCATCACCACCCCCTTTTCTGAATCATTTTTGGCCACTATAGGTGTGGCAGGGTATACTCAGACATGAGTCCCTTTCTCACTGCACCATCAGGATTCAAGCAAGCCGGGCCGAAGACGGCTGAAATGCCAGAAACCGGTCCCCGGTAGCTTGTCTCCTTTCTGGTGAAGAATTGGCTTGGTAGTTTAGTCTGCCCTGTTCCCATGATGCACTGGGCCAGGGACAGACTGATTTGCATATAGCCAGTGGCGGCTGGTGAATTTTTAAACTGGTGAGCCGGAAATTATAGACCCAATTATTTTGCTTGAGTAAACGTAGCAAGAGAGCCCAAAGTGAAAGAGGAGGGCACGGGTCTCTTCAAGAAAAGTTTTTTAAAACCGAATTTAAATTGTGGATTTTACAGAACATATTAACTATACATTTTTGAATGATAAGTGAGCACACTTCTTACATCTCCAAGCATCCTCTTTACCAAGTGCATCTGTTATGTTACGTTGGTTCGTCAAGCGCTGCTAATCATCCGGTAGGGTACCCATGCACTGGATTTAGTGTCCTAGAACTCTTGTTATCAGTGTGCCTGCCCACTTTCAAGCTCTCTCAGTCAAGTATTCCCATTTGGCATCCATCATACATCCTTTCATTCATATATGCACTGCTCTTATAACCCCTCCCACAACCATGAACTCTTCTTGCACTACCCCCAACCCGGCACCTCCAACATTCCTTCTCACAATCATGTATGCGCCCATTCAGTCTTTCTGAAACCTAAAAAACCTATTAATACTTTTCAGTGCTAATTGGGCAACCCTTCAAAGGCCTCCTGAGAAATACACTGCTCTCAAGGCACATACACGATACACCCCTCTAGCAGCCCATCCTTCATTTGAGCTGCTGACCACTGCTCCTACAGCCATTCTCAAGGCAATTCCCCCTTTTAGATCTAAGGCTACCAGGTGACGCTATGGGATTTTCTTTCACAAATGAAAGTTTTCATGTGTTTGTTCACTTGCATGAACTGAACTACCCCTTGACTACTATTCCCAGAATTCTCTCGATGCTTAATCTGAAGCACGTGAGTACAGCACTGCGTCGTCGGTGACAAGAATAAATCTGAGAAACTTAATTACTGACATTTAAAAAGCCCAAACAGCTCTTACGGCCTTTCAAGAACCATGTGACCCTCATACTATCCCCTCTCCCAGAGCTCCCACCATTCAGGTCTACCATGCCACTCCGTGGCAACCACACACAAATAATTTTTCACTAACAAAGCAATCTTTAAAATAAGAGCTGCCTGGCATCTTTAGTTTAAGCCTGTTGGGTGTTTTAAACCTCCAACTGAAAAAAATGCACGTTTTTTTTTTTATTAGTATGATGTTCTTTGAGGGGTGCTTTCTTTTTATGTACTCCCTAAAATGAATTGTTAAAAGATGGATTTCATTCCCCTGCACCACGCAGTTGAGCGAGAAATAAAATGCAATTAGAAGAATTTTGTAAAATGCAGTCTGTTGCACGACGAAAGCCCGCTTTGGCCCCTGTATTAGCGAGAGCGCTCCGCGGGTACCCCTTTGTCCAACTAGCTTACTCCCCATTGTTAAGAGTGCACATGATCACACTGCAAACAAGCTGCAGAGAAAGTGAATATATATCTGTAAAAAGAGCGCCAGGTGATATGCCCGATTAGTCTGTGAAACAAACACAAAGCGTTTCTCATATTCTCTTCAGAGACTTTTAGGAGTGGTGGTGAGCGGCACATTCCTACACTGGAGCTCAGCTGTGTGCCGGTGCTGCTCTTTAAGGGGGCCCACACGCCAGAAGGATGCATCTGATAACACGGAGGTGCCGAATACCTGACAACCTCTTTCACTTCCAGTCACGGTCGCCGGCCGGCATTACAGGTGGGTGGGGGGTTGAAATGGTGTCGTCGCGCCGCCGGGGGGAGGGGGCTTGGCGGGAGGGGTTTAATGAAATAAAAGTTATAATTTAAAACTTACCGTCCCGGCCAGCGCCATCTTCTGAATGGGTCCGACCCCCGCTCTTCTGCACCACCACGCGCGGCAACAGTGTTGAACTCTGCGCGGTATATTTACTCAGCCAATCCTGGCACAGTTTAACAGCGCCACTGCGCCAGGATTGGACAAAGAGCAGGGTGAATACTGCCCTTATGAGACTCGGGTCCCCCAGGTCCCTGCCTGTCTGCGAGCTAGAGGGGAGGGGGAGGAGGGAAGGGACTACCGCATCTGCGCATGCGTGGGCCAGTCGTAAATAAGGACTAGTCCAAAATGCGCACACACTGTGCTGCCTGCTGCGCTCTTATTTCTGCTCAGCTGGCGCTGTCACTCACTCCCGCAGCCCCGCCCCCACACCCTTCTGCGATGTCCGATTCTGCTTGTGCCGGCCGGTACAGCTGGCTCTCATTGACGCACGCACGCAGACTGTGAGTGCGCTTCTCAAGATAATTTATTTTTGAATCACTGCACTCACTGCACATACTTAATTGAATGATTACGTGACGACGGTGGCTAGTGGGACGGAGGCTAGTGGGGCAACACCCCAACGCCCCCAATGGACCCACCGCCACTGCATATAGCCAGGTTCTGAGCTGGGATGGTGCAGTGAGATAAATAACGGTGATGGATCAAGCCCTGATCTTTGGAATGGGTAAGAGTGGTCTGCTTAATTCAGACACTCTGTTCATCACCACCCCCTTTTCTGAATCATTTTTGGCCACTATAGGTGTGGCAGGGTATACTCAGACATGAGTCCCTTTCTCACTGCACCATCAGGATTCAAGCAAGCCGGGCCGAAGACGGCTGAAATGCCAGAAACCGGTCCCCGGTAGCTTGTCTCCTTTCTGGTGAAGAATTGGCTTGGTAGTTTAGTCTGCCCTGTTCCCATGATGCACTGGGCCAGGGACAGACTGATTTGCATATAGCCAGGTTCTGAGCTGGGATGGTGCAGTGAGATAAATAACGGTGATGGATCAAGCCCTGATCTTTGGACTGGGTAAGAGTGGTCTGCTTAATTCAGACACTCTGTTCATCACCACCCCCTTTTCTGAATCATTTTTGGCCACTATAGGTGTGGCAGGGTATACTCAGACATGAGTCCCTTTCTCACTGCACCATCAGGATTCAAGCAAGCCGGGCCGAAGACGGCTGAAATGCCAGAAACCGGTCCCCGGTAGCTTGTCTCCTTTCTGGTGAAGAATTGGCTTGGTAGTTTAGTCTGCCCTGTTCCCATGATGCACTGGGCCAGGGACAGACTGATTTGCATATAGCCAGGTTCTGAGCTGGGATGGTGCAGTGAGATAAATAACGGTGATGGATCAAGCCCTGATCTTTGGACTGGGTAAGAGTGGCCTGCTTAATTCAGACACTCTGTTCATCACCACCCCCTTTTCTGAATCATTATCAACGCTTTAGCGGCAGTTTCCTGCTGATAAAAGCGGCGATATTGTATCACCCTTTCTTGATAATATGCCCCCTAGTCCATGGATGTGGGTGTAACATGAATAGGTGCTTTTTCTGGGTTCTCCTTCCGTGTAGGGCATGCCTGAAAGCCTGGGTTTATAATCTATTTCCGGACAACTCCAGGCGCACTGTTCTTTCCTTTTGGGAGTGCAGTTACCCGGGCACTGCTAAAAGGAGAATTAAACACAGACGCATACAAAGACTTAAACAATGTTGCAAAGTTGATTTATTTAGACACAGTGAGCTGGTCATTATTGCAAGGGCATGATTAAACGCACTTCTTTACTGCAGCGGGTTATGTTGTACAAGTTACACAGTGCACAGCAGCACAGCAGCACGATGCAGTTACTCGGCTTTTGCACCCCACGAAGGCCAAGAGACGTTTCGTATTCATCAGTACGGGACCAGGTAGGAGGAATAAACATGAGATTATGGTTTGTCTTCATGGTTTGACAGTTCACTAGATACGTAAGTGACTGAGCGCCTGCTACACCAAGTATCTGACGCGAGTTTAAGAGGCGCAGATCTGCTTGTGTAAATAGAGCCACCACTTGGGAAGGGCGCCCTTTGAAAGTAAGGTACGACAGATGAGAAATAAGTCCACGGATTCTTCTCAATTCGTTCACTTCTACCATAGTAGAGTGGATTGCTTTAGATGCAAATACACCATAAAAAGTCATAGCTGCTTGTTTTGTTACTCAGTAAGTTAGACTTTGAAGAGTTTTTTTATGCTGCAATCCTAGCTCCCCCGCCCCCCCATGGACTTCGGTTGACCTTGTGAACAATGCAAACTGTTACATGAACGGCATCAGTATAAGTTCAAAAGATCAGGCTCAGTTCATAGATGGTTGATTTTGTCGAGAGGTGCACTCAGGAAGCAGGAGAAGCAAGTTGGAGAAGAGACAGGGCTTCACTTCGGGTCTGCCGGCCGGTAAAGTGGATGGTGAGTCAGGGCACTCAGATCGGATTTGCTTGTAGGTTCACAATTATAAACGTAAATCTGAAAATTATGTGGGCAATAATATAGAAAGAGAAGACACAAGTAACCACATGAAAAAACTTAAAGAATAGTTTTTGTTTTCGCCATAACCATGAAAATAAAAGGTTTAGGCAGGTATAAGTGGCATCAGAATCTCTTCTACAAAAAGCACTTTTATTCGACAAACGCATGTTTACCACTTCCAGCCACCTTTTTTGTAAGATAGAGATATGCATCAAAATAGAAAAACAAGCGCGGCCGGGCTGAAAGTTGAAAGACGCGCTCTGTGGTGAGGGAGGGGGAGGGAGTTGAAGCGAGAGACAAACAGAGGCAGAGCGAGGCGCGCGCACATGGGAGAGCGAGAGGAAAGTCAAATGGTGCCTCTGCTCATAAGTACGCACCCGCGCGCGTAACCGCAAGCTCTAGGCCACAGATTTCCAAACTTTTTATGTTGGGGACACACTTTTTTGAGGTTCATAATTTTGGGACACAGTAGGCAGTGTAGCGAGCGAACGTAGCGCAGCGAGCCCAAACTACCTAACGGTGATGCTGGGGGGGTTCTCACTCACTCTGTCTGTCTCCCTCTCTCTCGCCCTCTCTCTTTCTGTAACTGTCTCCCTCCCCCTCTCTCCCCCTCTGTCTTTCTCTGTCTGTCTTTCTCTGTCTGTCTACCTCCCTCTGTCTCTCTCTGTCTGTCTTGCTTCCTCTGTCTCCCTCCCTCCCTCTGCCTGTTGCCCTCTGTCTCCCTCCCTCTGTCTGTTGCCCTCTGTCTCCCTTCCTCTGTCTCCTCCCACTCTGTCTGTCTCCCTCCCTCCCTCTCTCTCCCTCTGTCTCCCTCCCTCTCTCTCCCTCTATCTCCCTCTGTCTGTCTATCTCCCTCTGCTGTCTGTCTGTCTATCTCCCTCTGTCTGTCTGTCTGTCTGTCTGTGTCTGTCTGCTGTCTGTGTCTGTCTCTCTCCCTCTGTCTGTCTCTCTCCCTCTGTCTGTCTCTCTCCCTCTGTCTGTCTGTCTCTGTCTCTGTCTGTCTGTCTCTGCCTCTGTCTGTCTCTCTCCCTCTGTCGCTCCCTCTGTCTGTCTCTCTCCCTGTCTGTCTGTGTCTGCCTGTGTCTGTCTCTGCCTGTGTCTGTCTCTGCCTGTGTCTGTCTGTCTGTCTCTGTCTGTCTGTCTCTGTCTGTCTCCCTCTATCTGCATCTCTGTCTGTCCCCGTCTCTGCATCTCTGTCTGTCCCCGTCTCTGTCTGGATCTCTGTTTGTCTGTCTGTGTCTCACTCCCTCTCTCTGTCTCCCTCCCTCCCTATCTCTCTCCCTTTCTCTACCTCTCTCTCCCTCCCTCTGTCTCACTCCCCCTGTCTCCCTCGCTCTCTCCCTGTCTGTCTGTCTCTGCCTGTGTCTGTCTCTGCCTGTGTCTGTCTGTCTCTGTCTGTCTGTCTCTGTCTGTCTGTCTCTGTCTGCATCTCTGTCTGTCCCGTCTCTGCATCTCTGTCTGTCCCCGTCTCTGTCTGCATCTCTGTCTGTCTGTGTCTCCCTCCCTCTCTCTGTCTCCCTCCCTCTCTATCTCTCTCCCTTTCTCTACCTCTCTCTCCCTCCCTCTGTCTCACTCCCTCTGTCTCCCTCCCTCTCTATCTCCCCCCTCTCTATCTCCCCCTCTCTCTATCTCCCCCCTCTCTCTATCTCCCTCCCTCTCTATCTCCCCCATATCTCCCTCCCTCTCCATCTCCATCTCCATCTCCCTCCATCTCTATCTCCCTCTCTCTATCGATCTCCCCCTCTCTCTCTCTCTCTCTCCATCCCTCTCTCTCTCCATCTCCCTCTCTCTCTCCATCTCCCTCTCTCTCCATCTCCCTCTTTCTTTCCATCTCCCTCTCTCTTTCATCTCCCTCTCTCTTTCCATCTCTCTCCCTCTCTCTTTCCATCTCTCTTCCTCTCTCTCCATCTCCCTCTTTCTCTCTCTCTATCTTCCTCTATCTCCATCTCCCTCTCTTTCCACTTCCCTCTCTCTTTCCATCTCTCTCCCTCTCTCTCTATCTCCCTCTTTCTCTCTCCCTCTCTCTCCATCTCCCTCTCTCTCCATCTCCCTCTCTCTTTCCATCTCCCTCTCTCTTTCCATCTCTCTCCCTGTCTGTCTCTCCCTCTCTCTCTCTCTCTCTCTCTCTCTCTCTATCTCCCTCCCTCTCCATCTCCCTCTCTCTCTCCATCTCCCTCTCTCTCCCTCTCTCTCCATCTCCCTCACTCTCTCTCTATCTATCTCCCTCTCTCTTTCTCTATCTCCCTCTATCTCCCTCTCTCTCGCTCTCTCCCTCTCTCTCTCCATCTCCCTCTCTCTCTATTTCCCTCTCTCTCTCCATCTCCCTCTCTCCATCGATTTCCCTCTCTCTCTCTCTCTATCTCCCTCTCTCTATCTCCCTCCCTCTGTCTGTCTCCCTCCCTCTATCTCCCTCTCTCTGTCTCCCTCTCTGTCCCCCTCTGTATCCTTCTCTCTGTATCCTTCTCTCTGTATCCTTCCCTCTGTCTCAATCCCTCTGTCTCAATCCCTCTGTATCCGTCCCTCTGTCTCCCTCCCTGTCTCTGTCTCCCTCTCTCTATTTTCCCTCTCTCTCACTGTCTCCCTCCCTCCCTCTGCCTGTCACCCTCTGGCACCTCACCCCAGCTTCCCGAGCATGCAGGTCTTTTAGGCGTGGTGTGGACCACACCGGATGACACCATCAGTGGGGGGTGACACCAATCTGTGAGCACAGCTCTCAGTGCTGCCTCGCCTCTGCAGACTGCTTTACTTTATATTTATAAAGTAGGAATGGAACAAAAGATCACATTAAAAAAAAATATTCTTCCTAGTTTAAATACGAAATGGACCAGTGAGGAACATAGAATTAAATGCGCCGCACGTTATAGAAAGAAGCAATTTTTACATAGAAATTTGACTGAGGAAATTGAGTAAATGCCGAGCCAGCAATGCATTTCTCTTACCAAGGACAGACAGGCAGTTTTTAAATTGGCCCACATTTATTGACAGATTGTTTTTTTTATTTTTGCTTTTCAGTAAATTAGTTTTGGGACATGTTTGCATTGATTGGCTACTGCGCACTCTCCTTTCAGATGTCAGCACTTTATAATTTAAACATTGAGGGAACAGGTAAATAAAAAAAAATCTAAGGATCTCTCGTTTTCGAGAAGTTAAAGGCGTCTTTAAAGGACCATTTACTTGTTAATGGGGCTTTGTTGTGAATCTCCCGGGCCCCCCTAAAGCAGAGTGTTTGGAGTCTGCACTGCTGTGGCTGACTCCGAGACACTCTTTCAAAGGAATGCCTCCTAATTGCAATTACGTGCTAAGTGCCTCATCCTGCGACACACCCACCACTTGCAGGCGACACACTACTGTGTCGGGACACAGAGTTTGGAAAGCTCTGCTCTAGGCCATAGTAGCAATTTCTGAATCCCACTTACTAAAAGTCTCGCCAGATCAGCGCAGGTGCTGGCTCAGGCGAGACCTAAAAATATTACTCTGAGAAAATTCATGACAGAGAGTCCCTCTTCAATCGACATTCTTTAGGGCCGGATTGGTGATGCTCTTGCTAGCTGCTTCCTTTCGTGTGATACTGCTGTAATGGGTTAGCTTTATAGATATGCTGAATTAAAGAGCGCTGCACGTCATCAGGAAAACCTGGGTTAAATTCATGCACAATCTGCACTATCAGCACAATTACCATCACAAGTATTACCCCTAAAATCACCATTACCAAAACCAACACCATTACAACAATTACCACCACCATCACCACTATAACTAGCATCATCACCACAGTTAAGACTATCACCATAGCCGCTACCACCAGCTCCATAAATAGTATCCCCATTACTCCATCAACATTCAAAAATGTAATTCTAAGGAGCCACCTTCCCTGTCAAAACCCACTGTCGACCTGCTGATATGAAGTTAACACAGACCAACAGCAAGCACACAGATAATGAAGGGGCGCCTGCTACCGGCCGAGGGATTACAGAGCCTGTAGCAATTGCTGGTAGGTGCGGTCAAGGAACAGTGACCGGGCGTACATTTTGCTCACAGCATCACAATAGGGCTCCTAATGACCAGATATACACTTCACTCAAATCACGGACAGTTCAGTAGCACCCACATAGGGTTATGTTCATTAACAAATAAACTTATAACATTCAATTCAATTCAAATAAAGCTTTATTCGATTTTTACAGAGAAAACAATAAAGTTAGGGATATGCCAGCATTTAGGAGTCGCACAAATATTTAAAATAAAGCACTTCCGCTGAGTCACTGAAGTCCCATAACGAACTTTGCAAATGTCTTTTTTATTTGGATTAATAAAATCAACATCAGATTACAGAGCTTTTTCGCAGATGCTTGGATGCATGTGGGGAAGACAGATTGCATGGGAAGGCCATAACATACGGAGTTCATTATTCGTGGCCGGCAGCCACACCACGAGCAATAGGAAACATTTGAAATATAGCAAATGCAGGGGAACAGGACGCTAAACAATGATGATTGTTTAATGCTGCCCTCGAGAAGAACCACTTTTGGAAAGTCGCTCAAAAGGACAGAACTGAATTTAGTAACACTTTCGGCTACGTTCTGATGTTAGTGCAAGATAAAAACAGCAGGCTGGAAGAAGATTGAGCGCCTAGACGCCCTTGGACATTCGTGTGCTATATAAATCTTTCTCACATCACAAGAAGGGAGAAAAGATGAGCTGAAAGAGAAAAAGGCAGACAGGAGATAATGTTTCGGGTGAGACTTTGAAAGGAAAAACAGGGTAAAAAGTAATAGTAATAGGCATTAAATGGTCAGGTGCTCTGCGTTTTGATATTCCGTGTTTGCTTCTGTCAGGTCAAGCTGGTTTTGCCCTCCTTATGTTTAGAAAGGTCTTTAAAAGCACATCAACAGGAAACCTGGGCTGGATTCATGCACAATCTGAACCGGAGCTGACGGTAATGGCTTTTTAAAATGGAAGCAGATTCACGGTAATATCAGTGAAGCGTGAGCACCGGGATGGCATTTGCCTTCTCCCATACAAATGTAATGATGATAACGATAATTGCTGCACATATGCAGCCAGGGCCTTTCTGTATTCTGTGCCGGCCTGCAAACACGCGTCTCCATTTCAAGCAGCAGCGGGATCTGTGACATGCTTCAGGGGGACGCCTTCATTTCATCAACTGCGTGGAGGCTGCAAGCAAAGTCAAATGCCTATAAGATTTAGAAGCCGATTGCTGTTGGCTGTTCGGTGGCAAACGGGCAGAGGCTGCACCAACAGCCACAGGGCCAGCACACGAACGACTAGTGCTGAAAGACAAGCGCGACCCGCGGCCGTGAAAGTTATTTGCTGTGAGAGAGAGGGGGAGCAGGAGGTGAGCCCCCGAGTGGTGCGCGCAAGCGCTTGGGAGAGTATTCACTTTTCAAGCACTGCACTCATGCTTGTGGCACGCCTCTGCTCTCTCCCGCAAGATGGATGCCACCACAAGCATGAGAGTGACGGCTAAAGGCCCTCCCAAATAGCGCTGCGTAGGCGAGACCTAAATACAAGCATTGGCATAGTCAATAGGTCTCGCCTTTGGGAGGGGTTATTAGTTTTGCAGAATATAGGGCCTTCATAAATAATTTGTTGAAAATTGTCTGATAAATGGGGAATAAGCACCGAATCGCAGCAGTTGATTTTTTTAGGGTATTGTAGTTGAAGGCCTACTCAGGGAAGTTTTTGTCGGCTAGTACTCCCAGGAAAAATAAATAAACCAGTGGACATTCTGCACTAGGGAGAGGTAGAACAGGCAGCGGGTGGCGTGTAGGATTTGTGGCTTTGAGGAGAGCACAACGGCAAAGACACATGGAGTCAGAAATGAGACTACCATAAAATTGGAGCACTTTATATAAGCACCACTTAAATTACCCAAAGACATAATCATTTTTATTAGACACGGGAGAGATTGAGTTAGATAGAGAGACGACGTTTAAATCAGCCACATCAGTTTTAAACTGCTTGCGCAATACAACTGCCTTTCCTGGATTGCTTGACAGGAAGAAAGCATTGAGTACTAAATCCCAGGAAAAATAAATAAATAAACCAGTGGACATGCTGCAGTGGCGCACCGGTAGACCCTGGCTGAAATTAAGCCCCCTGCAGGGGCCTGTATTACGTCCTTGGATCGATTGAGCCCCAATAGCCTTGAGTACTACACAAACAAACATTTTGGCCCTTCTAATATACTGCTTAACAATGCAGATACGCGTCTGCGAATATTGAGGTTTTTTTAATAATGCTGATCAAAGTGTATTTGTATCTTATTGATGGTTGCGCCTGCAAATAACCCAATGTTGTTTGGAAGGTAAAGTGGCTGTCTCCTGGGCGTAATTTATGCAAGAAGGTTTGTTAATAGGTTCCTGCACCACATATGTTGAGGAGGAGTCAGTGGGAGGGAGAGGGGGAAGAGTGAAGGAGGCGGGTGAGGAGCCAGAGGACGGAGATAGATTGCAACAATAAGAAACAGTACACAGACATTTTACTGTAGATCCGTTTGTCGGGAGTGTGGGAGGGGTGTTGGGTTTGCTTCCTGTCACAGTGGCGAGGCAGGTGTGCTTCCTGTCTGGGTATCACAAGAGCACAAATGTTGCCGTGACCCCAATAATCTGGCTGAAATACGTAAAAAACAGGAACAGCATATTCTCTAAGGAATATGTATGAAAGCAAGCCCAAAGTGCAAGCGCTAATAATTAAGTGCCAATGTGCGCACCTGTAAACCCCGGCTGAAATTGAGCCCCCAGCAGGGGCCTGCAACGTTGCATGACATTCTTGTTGGGCTTACCAGAGACCTTAAATAGAAAAGGAATCACCGCCTCGCTTACAAACAATCTCCTGCTGCAGTAGGGATAGGTGGAAGAGGCGGCGGGTGGCGTGTAGGATTTGCAGCTTTGGGGAGAGCACGACGGTAAGGACACATGGAGTCAGAAATGAGACAAACATGAAATTGGAGCGGTTTTGTATAAGCACCAATTACATTACCCAAATAAACAATCAGTTTTGGTAGACACGGGAGAGATTAAGTTAGATAGAGAGATGCCATTTAAATCAGCCACATCAGTTTTGAACTGTTCGTGCTACAAGTGTCTTTCCTGGCTTGCTTGAGTACTAAATCCCAGGAAAAATAAATAAACCGGTGGATACCATGCGAAAAAAGTGCGGCCGTAAAAGTGAAAGTGACCACGCTGTGGTAATTAGTAAAATGATCCAGGAATGCAAGGAGTGCAGCTGGCAGCCTGCGCGCCGCTGCTCGCTCCCAAGACCCAAACTCCATAGGAGTTAACGTTTAGACAAAAGGCGGGACATGCACCCGTCTTGAGCCATTGGCGTGCTTTCATTATTGAAAGCTGCACGCAAACGTCAATAAGATGTGTGGAAGGAATCCGACCCACACGGAGAAGTTTGTAGTGATTACATGAAGCCTCCCATAGGACAGCGCATGCGTGCTCTGCTAGGCTTGACCTAAAAAGAGTACCTGTTATGCAGCCGATGCGTCGCTGCTCCTCTTCACTCCTGACGGTGTCCCAGAAGTCGTTGTGACACCAGCACAGGCTCCCCACCTAATCCAGATGCTGCTCTCATAGCATAAGAGCAGTACCAGGATTGGTCTGAGCAGCCCCGTTTGACACTGACGGTGACTTAGTGCCCGTGCCGTTTCTCTAACCCGGCTTTGCAACTCAGCCGGGTAGGAGAAATGCTAAGTGCGCATGTCTGTGTGGCTGGCCTAAGATAGCCAGCCAAACTGGCCTGCACACTTCACAGTACACACTACCCCCTCCTCCCTGCCATGCTGTCACCCGCTCCGCCCCAGACATCCTGCCTGGGTCAGTTTGCTGAAATAAATGATAATATTATTATATTATGATTTTATTTTCTGCTGACTGAGTCAGTGGTGCGACGCTTCACTGCCATTAAGGAGGAGCCACCCGTGAGGCAGGCGTGGGAAGACGTTTCATGGGCAATGGTACTCCTTCCATCGGACCCTGAAATCAGCTGTAGTTCTTGGATGTGAGGGGGGATGCGTACAAATGAGGGATGTCTGATGAGTTCTATGCGCAGGTCTCCTTGTTTTGGTCCCCTCAACCCATAAGCCATGCAACTGCATTCCTAGCAGCAGGGCTTTAAGCGGGTCGGGTTCTGCCGGTGCTCAGCACAGGACGTTCCTAAAAGCAGGCACTGAGATGGGTCCCTGCGGGCTCTCCATTTGTGCCTCACCCTCCGGGTGAGAAAAAAGAATGTTACCTCTGCAGCAGCCACGTGGTCAGCCACCCTTCACTGCCTGTGATGTAACTACAAATGGACTTGTTACAGTTCTTTAACAGTCTAATCATATCAGAACTGAAGCATTTTTAATATTATATACTACAAAGCAGGCATGCAACGCCCACAGAGCTAAAAGGGCTACAACCCCCGGTCATGTGTCTCAGCCGGGCTGCTGCAGCTCGCGCTGCTGTGGGCTGTGCTGGGCAGTGTCCGGAGTCTTATCACTGGCACGCCAGAGTTTTTCACAAGTCTTTAAAGATCATTTGCATGTTTACATACCTTTGTAAACTGGTGACTGAGGCTTAGTTTTATTTTCTGGTTCCAGTACTCCCTGGGCCCACACTAAAGTAGGGTTGCCAAAAGAAAAATGCCAGCCATGTGTTGTTTAAAGAGCCCTGCAAAGACCTTGTCTTGACACTAACTAGAGCTATAAATAAAAAGTATGTATTCATTTGTAATGTGACTTTTCTGTTTTTGCTTCCTTTAATTATCAGTCCTGGATCATTCAAGCCACTCCAGAACACAATTAAAAGTGCTTTCTATTTATATTTTCTGTTCGAAGTATGCAGAGATAAGTGCTGAAAATACAGCTTTAGGTGACTGCTTCTTTTTGTATTTCTGGGATATCAAAATAATGAGATGGCAACCCTAATCACAAGACTCGAAGTTTGTTGCAGTATGAGCACATTCTTTTTTCCGCCACTCTCGATCCCTCATTAATTCCATTTTAGCAATAGTTTTACTTATATCTGAAACCCTACGCCTCTAATCAATAACATGCTGAATTACTACAAGTGTCTGGGAATGCACCATGCATTCAGACAACTCACAACTCACTACTCATTCTCGTCCTTTACTTTCACACTCACCCTGCACTCACAGGAATCACAATGCACTCACACTGATCCCCATGCACTCACACCATTCACCCACTCACTCTGTACTCACAGCGATCACTCTGCACTCACAATGCACTTGTGGTGTTCACTCTTTACCCCCACTCTGCAGTCACATGAGTACACTACCCACTCTGCACTCATGTGACACTTCACTCAACTGTCCCCCTCACTGCTCAATCTGCAATCTCACTCAAACAAGTCCATCACTAATCATGCATTCATTCGTCCCACTCAGCACTTACATCCGCACCCAAATTCATATGGTCACCTCACTCACCCTGCAGTCACTCCTCTTACCCTACTCTCACACTGTCGCATCGCTCACCGTGCACTCACATGGGCACTCCGTCCACCCACACAGTGCAGAGGGTTAATGTGCCTGCTACAAAGAACGTGCACCATGCAGATCACAGAACTGAGTGTGAGTAAACTGTGAGTAGCACTATAAAAAAATGAAATGTTTGCCAGAAAGGTGCTCTAGAGAGATGAAGTACATTGTTGGGAAGTGGTAGTGAGGGAATTCATGGAGAAGGAGTGTTGGACAGGCCACACGAAGGGCCGCTCCCCCTCTGCCCGACCAGGCCCGAGCCCGGTCCCTCAAGTGTCACACGCCACCACTGCACGTTTTTCCGTCCCCTCCGGGACCCTTGCCCCTGAACATATCGACCTCGTGGGCCCGATCCACTACCGGCCCGCGCGCCCAGCCTGGGCGCCATCTTGGACACTCCACCACGAGGCCGCGTGGCCCCCGATCGACCCCAACCCTGGGCCTGGCCAGGCCTCAGACATCCCGGCACCACCAACCACCCAGGAGGTGAGCGGGCTACTTGGCAGGTCAATGGGAGAAAGAGGTGTCGATGGCTCTCCCCCACCAGGTGCCGCTCGCCCACAACCTCCCCGGGCGCTGGCTCCACCCCCCTGCTGGGTGTCTGGACTCCTTCATCCCGGACCCCCCGACCTCCAAGTGCGAGGGTCCGGACATCAAAGGGCACCAGCCCTATAACTGGGGCAGCTCCAGAGCAGGAAGGCAGTTGTATCCTGGAGTCGAGAGACGCCGAGAAGAACTCATCCTTGACGGGCTACTGGCGCTGCCGTAGCTCTGCCTTGTGAACCATCGTCCTGCCTGCTGGCGCTGCCGCAACCTTCGTAACCTTCATCGTCGTCGGGACCTGCTGGCGTGGCCGCGGACCGTTTGTAACTACCATCTCCATCGGGACCTGCTGGCTCCGCCGCGGACCGTCGCTTCCTTCATCCATCTCGGGACCTGCTGGCTCCGTCGCGGCCCGATCATCTAGAACACCGAGCTCGAGGATTGAGAGCTATTTTCATCTATTGGTAACAAGACTGTCCCGCTACCCTTTTCCCATTCCAGAGACCAGAATCGAGGGGACCCCTGAGTCCAGACCTCCTTGTATCATTTTACCGTACTTAAAGATTTGCTTATAAAGTCTCGTTAAACCTTATCCTGGTGTGGTGTCCGTCTGTGGGGGGGAAGTTATTTGTCTGTACGATCGCTGGAGACGGCTCTCCCCGGAGGCCTCTCCCCTTATCCTCGGCCGACCCTCCCGGTCCGTCTAACATTGGTGGCCAGCGGCGCGATCCGAATCACCGCATAATCGTACAGAAAGTAGCTCACCCCACGACGAAATCACGATGACAACCAAAGAAAGCGGATCCACCGAGAAATTTCAGATGGAGAAATTGGACGAGTACAGCCATCGTGAATTAAAACAATTCTGCATTGAACTAGGTATTGCTACCACCGGCCTAAGTACCAAAGACGATTTCAAGCATGCCCTAGAGTCCTGGGCAGAAACCGGGGCCGTCGGAACCACCGACCAAAACATCGTAGCAGTAGAAAAAAACACCACGGCCCCCGAGGAGCGAAGAACGGGCCTCTCGCAAGACGAGATCCGGGAACGAGAAAAAACACGACTACATGAATTAGAAATGGCCCGGCTCAAAATGGATGTCGAACTTAAGTTGGCCGAACAAAAACTGAGCTTAGAGCACCTGCGTCTCTGAGAAGAAAGAGAGGAAAAACAGAGACAAAGGGAGCTCGAGGAAAAAAGACTGGCATATGAACACGAGCGCAAACTAGCTGAGATAGACTTACGCAAGCAGAACAAAGAATTAGGGGTGCCCGAGCAACCCCGCACCCAAGGGACAACAGATAAGAAGGTACACATCCCCAAGGATGTCGTTCGAGAATACTTCCGAGAGGACGACATCCAGCAATGGTTCAAGGCCTACGAAATCGCTATGACCGCCCACCGGATCGATCGAAGCGTCTGGGGAGCCGGTCTATGGGGGAGATTCCTCAATGAGGGCCGCGATGCCCTGCTACAGCTCCCGGACCATCAGATGACCTCCTATGACCACATGAAAGCTGCCCTCCTCACCCGCTATGGGCTCACACCCGAGATGTACCGTCAGCGGTTCCGAGACTGCACCCGCATCCCGGGTACGACTTGGGTGGACTACGTGAACTATTTTAGCCGAGCCTTCGAGGGCTGGATCAAAGGAAGCAATGTCACAACTTACGAACAACTCTTCAATCTCATGGTGTGGGAGCATCTATCAAACAATTGCTTCATTGAGCTCCGGCAGCACCTCCTCGACAGCAAATTGACTGATCCACGGCAGCTCGCAGCCGAGGCTGACCGGTGGGAAATCACCAGAGTGGGCCGAAATGGACCCTATGAACAGAACCGGAACAACAACGGTCAGCACCGTCCCCGAGGAGGAGGAGGGGGCCAAGGACGAGGAAGAGACAACGCTCCGGTCGCCCCCGCTACCAGCACCACCCCCCCGACCAACCGGGGCAGCACCCCGGCACGACCGGGATACAGAGCCAATGTCACGTGTCACCGATGCCAACGAGTCGGCCACTATGCAAACGACCCAAATTGCCCACAGTACCAGAGCCCAAGACCCCGCCAAGTGGCCGCTGCTGCCCTGGGGGAAGAGCAGATCGCCGAGGAGCAGGAAGAATATGAGCAAGAGCATCAAGAATGGGAGCCAGCCGCCATGGCGCTAGCATGCTTAGGGGGGAAAGACATGGTCCCGCGGGTCCCCCTACCCGCTAACACCCGGAAGTACAGCCAATGGGTGAGCATCAATGGACGCCAGGCCGAAGCCCTCCGTGACACCGGGGCCAGTGTAACAGCCGTCCGCTGTCACCTGGTGACCCCAGAACAGTTCCTACCAAACATTCTCTGCCCTGTCCGTTCAGCCGATAACTCGGAAAGTCTGTGTCGGATGGCCTGCGTCCCTTTCGAATGGGGAGGGGTCTCCGGCATGTTGAAAGTGACGGTCCGGGATGATGCCCCCGTAGACTGCCTCCTGGGAAATGACCTTGAAAGCTCTCCGTGGGCAGCCGTAGAACGAAGAGAACACCTGGGGATGTTAGGCATCCCGGACTGGGCGTGCGTCACCACCCGGTCCATGGCCGCCCGTGCCAATCCCCGACCAGAGGAACCCGAATGGCCAGCGCCCCCTCCCCCGGTCGCCCCAGTCGACGACACCGACCGTGCCGTCCCCCCAGAACCAGCTCAACCTCCGGACCTCGCTGGCCTCGACCAGTGGCATCAAGAGGGGGGACCCACACAGGAGCAGTTCCGCCAAGAGCAGAAGACCTGTCCCTCCCTCGAGGGACTCCGCCAACAAGCCCTCGCCCAGAGCGCAGGGGATACCTCCGGAACACATTGGATCTACTGGGACAATGATCTGCTATACAGTGAACAAAGGATCGCGGAGTTGGGGGCCAGCCGAGTGCTAGTGGTGCCCCTCCGTTTTAGAGACTTCTTGCTAAACCTGGCCCACGATGTTCCCCTGGCTGGACACCTGGGTCAGGATAAAACCTACAGCCGCCTAGTGACCCACTTCTTCTGGCCCAAAATGAGGAATGATGTACTCCAGCATTGCCGATCTTGCCCCACGTGCCAAGCCAGTGGAAAGAGTGGCCGCAAACTAAAAGCCCCCCTGCAACCATTTCCCGTGGTCACCACCCCGTTCGAGAGGGTCGGGATAGACATTGTGGGGCCCCTGGACCCCCGTACAAAACAAGGACACCGGTTCATCCTGGTACTGGTGGACCACGCCACCCGCTACCCTGAGGCTGTTCCCCTGCGGACTGTAACAGCCCCGGTAGTCGGCCGGGCCCTGATGGGGATCTTCTCCCGTGTGGGCTTCCCCCGAGAAGTCGTCAGCGACAGAGGCACGAACTTTATTTCCAAATATATGAAGTCCCTCTGGCAACAGTGTGGGGTCACCTACCGATTCACGACCCCCTATCACCCTCAAGGAAACGGACTCGTTGAGCGGTTCAACCGCACGCTCAAAGGGATGATTGGGGGGTTGGAAGAGCCCCTCCGTCGCCAGTGGGATGTGCTGCTGCCGTGCCTCCTCTTCGCATATCGAGAGGTCCCCCAGAAGTCCCTCGGCTTCAGCCCGTTTGAATTATTGTATGGACATCCCGTACGGGGGCCTCTCAGTCTAGTCAAGGAAGGCTGGGAAATGCCCCCTCTAAAGAACCCTCCAGATGTCTTCAAATATCTCCTAACCCTCCGCAACCAGACCCGACGGTTCAGAGAGCTGGCAAAAGCCAACTTGGAGGCCAGTCAAGAGGACATGAAAAAGTGGTATGACCAAAATGCCTCCTCCATCGAATTTGAACCCGGACAACAGGTATGGGTGATGTCCCCCACCGAACCCTGCGCCCTGCAAGACAAGTGGACGGGGCCCTTCAAAGTAGTCGAGCGCAAGGGTCCTGTCACTTATCTAATCGACATGGAATCTTCACGGAACCCCCTTCGAGTCCTCCACGCTAATAGACTGAAACCCCACTTTGTACGTTCAGAACTCAGCCTCCTGATGGCCACAGACAATGGAGCCGAAGAAGACTCCGAACCCCTCCCTGACCTCCTACGGACTCGGGAGAAAGATGGCTCCGTGGATGGGGTCCGACTCTCGGAGGCCCTCACCCTGGAACAACGCCAAGAATGTCGAGACCTTCTGTTGCAGTTCGCCGGCCTGTTTTCCCTCACCCCAGGTGTCACTTCCTGGTGTGTGCACGACGTGGACACGGGGGACAGCCCCCCTATCCGCCACCGGGCCTACCGCGTACCGGATCGGGTACGGGCCTGCATCCAGGAAGAAGTAACCAAAATGCTCACGCTCGGGGTCATTGAGCCCTCAGACAGCCCCTGGGCCAGCCCAGTAGTACTGGTCCCCAAAGCAGCCACTCCCGGCACCACACCGGAACTCCGGTTCTGCGTCGACTACCGGGGCTTGAATGCGGTCACCAGAACAGACGCACACCCCATCCCCCGAGCAGACGAGCTAATCGACCGCATGGGAGCTGCCCGCTACCTCAGTATTTTCGACCTGACGGCGGGCTACTGGCAGATCGGCCTCACACCCCGAGCCCAAGAATGATCTGCATTTTCCACTCCTGATGGCCATTATCATTTCAAGGTCATGCCCTTCGGCATGAAGAATGCTCCCGCAACATTTCAGCGGCTCGTCAATCAGGTCTTGGCCGGGCTCGAAGGATTCAGCGCCGCCTACCTAGACGACATCGCTGTGTACAGCCACCAGTGGTCCGACCACCTCCACCACCTCCGAGCGGTGCTACAGGCCCTTCAGCGAGCTGGCCTCACGATCAAAGCCAGCAAATGCCAAATTGGTCAGGGGTCCGTAACCTACCTCGGACACCAGGTGGGAAGCGGCCTAGTGGCCCCTCTGCAGCTCAAGATTGCCGCCATCCAGTCCTGGCAGCCCCCCATCACCCAGACCGAGGTACGCACCTTCCTGGGACTCACGGGCTATTACAGACGGTTCGTGAAAGACTATGGTACCATAGTGGGGCCCCTCACCGAACTCACGTCCAAAAATCAACCCAAGAAGGTCAACTGGACCCCAGATTGTCAAACAGCCTTCGAACAACTGAAGGCCGCCATGTGCTCCGCCCCTGTGCTCCAGGCCCCCGACTACAGCCGGGAATTCGTCGTCCAGACGGATGCCTCCGACCACGGCATTGGGGCGGTCCTGTCTCAATTGAACACCGAAGGCCTTGATCAGCCAGTGGCCTTCATCAGCAGGCGACTCCTACCTCGAGAACAACGCTGGAGCACCATTGAGAGGGAGGCCTTCGCCGTGGTATGGGCCCTCAAAAAGCTCCGGCCCTACCTCTTTGGCACACACTTCCGGGTGCAGACCGACCATCGACCCCTGCAGTGGCTGATGCAGATGCGGGGGGAGAACCCAAAACTACTACGTTGGTCCATCTCCCTGCAAGGGATGGACTTCACTGTTGAACACCGGCCTGGGCCAGATCACGCCAACGCGGATGGCCTGTCCCGCTTTTTCCGCCTCGACGAGGAGAGTCCCCAAGAGGATGGGTGACTCTCCCCGCCTTCAGCTGGGGGGGACGCATGTTGGACAGGCCACACGAAGGGCCGCTCCCCCTCTGCCCGACCAGGCCCGAGCCCGGTCCCTCAAGTGTCACACGCCACCACTGCACGTTTTTCCGTCCCCTCCGGGACCCTTGCCCCTGAACATATCGACCTCGTGGGCCCGATCCACTACCGGCCCGCGCGCCCAGCCTGGGCGCCATCTTGGACACTCCACCACGAGGCCGCGTGGCCCCCGATCGACCCCAACCCTGGGCCTGGCCAGGCCTCAGACATCCCGGCACCACCAACCACCCAGGAGGTGAGCGGGCTACTTGGCAGGTAAATGGGAGAAAGAGGTGTCGATGGCTCTCCCCCACCAGGTGCCGCTCGCCCACAACCTCCCCGGGCGCTGGCTCCACCCCCCTGCTGGGTGTCTGGACTCCTTCATCCCGGACCCCCCGACCTCCAAGTGCGAGGGTCCGGACATCAAAGGGCACCAGCCCTATAACTGGGGCAGCTCCAGAGCAGGAAGGCAGTTGTATCCTGGAGTCGAGAGACGCAGAGAAGAACTCATCCTTGACGGGCTACTGGCGCTGCCGTAGCTCTGCCTTGTGAACCATCGTCCTGCCTGCTGGCGCTGCCGCAACCTTCGTAACCTTCATCGTCGTCGGGACCTGCTGGCGTGGCCGCGGACCGTTTGTAACTACCATCTCCATCGGGACCTGCTGGCTCCGCCGCGGACCGTCGCTTCCTTCATCCATCTCGGGACCTGCTGGCTCCGCCGCGGCCCGATCATCTAGAACACCGAGCTCGAGGATTGAGAGCTATTTTCATCTATTGGTAACAAGACTGTCCCGCTACCCTATTCCCATTCCAGAGACCAGAATCGAGGGGACCCCTGAGTCCAGACCTCCTTGTATCATTTTACCGTACTTAAAGATTTGCTTATAAAGTCTCGTTAAACCTTATCCTGGTGTGGTGTCCGTCTGTGGGGGGGAAGTTATTTGTCTGTACGATCGCTGGAGACGGCTCTCCCCGGAGACCTCTCCCCTTATCCTCGGCCGACCCTCCCGGTCCGTCTAACATTGGTGGCCAGCGGCGCGATCCGAATCACCGCATAATCGTACGGAAAGTAGCTCACCCCACGACGAAATCACGATGACAACCAAAGAAAGCGGATCCACCGAGAAATTTCAGATGGAGAAATTGGACGAGTACAGCCATCGTGAATTAAAACAATTCTGCATTGAACTAGGTATTGCTACCACCGGCCTAAGTACCAAAGACGATTTCAAGCATGCCCTAGAGTCCTGGGCAGAAACCGGGGCCGTCGGAACCACCGACCAAAACATCGTAGCAGTAGAAAAAAACACCACGGCCCCCGAGGAGCGAAGAACGGGCCTCTCGCAAGACGAGATCCGGGAACGAGAAAAAACACGACTGTGAGAAGTTGGCCCGATATGCAACGTTCGCTATTCTAGCGACCGCTATGTATCGTTCCAGCGACCCTTATGGTGTTTGGTTGTAAGTCAACCTTATAGACCAGCTATCCTAGTAGCGTGGATACGAGCAGTCTAAGGCTAAAGACTCGAGAGGGCGCGTTAAGCCAGCTGTTTACCACACATGTACCCCTCGAACACCAAGTGAAAGGACACCACACAAGTGTTATGAAAATAAACAGGATATTTATTAAGAATCACAACAGCCCTGTACTCTTTATGAGGACAGGGTACTAAGCACAAACCAAATCTCTTAGGAAAATACTTCAAGTGCACAATTAACACAAGTGTCCGAGGACACGGAAAGGTTAAGGTCTCGGGCGGACCCGATAAGGCAAGTCGGAAGCGAGGGACTCGGGACCCTAGAGTAAAGAGGCTATGCAGGCACCGAAATGCCGAGTTACCTAGCCACGAGGGCTGCGGCTGCACAAGTCTTACAGGCGTCGGGGTCTTCGCTGACGAGCCAGGAGCCGGAAGAAAAGGAGTTGCTGGCCGGCGACCAGTGATGAATAGTTCGTAGAGATCCAAGCCTGGATCGGAGATTGATGAAACCTGAAAGCAGAGGGGACCAAGTTCGTACTACTAGCCAGTAGTCAGAGGGTACCAGGAAGGCACCGGTTGGCCGTCACCTCGACCAGGTGAGTGGGCGACGCTAGGCTCTGCAGTCTCACGGACCAGGAGGCGTTGTCGGCGACCACGGTGGAGGTGCGAGCTGTCCCACGAAGGATGATGCTGTCGGCGTCGCTGGGCCCAGGATGGGGCAACAAGCCTTGGCAAATCTCGGGGCCACGGGATGGGCCTAAGATGGCGTCTTGAGTGGACCAGGAGGGTCCGGGGTGCTTCTCGCAAGGATGGAAGCAAGGGCCAGTCTGGAGCAACCAGACCAGCAGTGATGATTCTCGGATGTCGTCACAGAAGGGCACAAGCCAGCGGCTAGTGACCAGACAACGCGCTGAGCAGCGAGCAGAAGGGCCCCACGCAGATCGTGGAGATGCTGGGAGACTGCACTTCGGTGCTGGATCGGCTCAGGGTCGGGGCTTCTCGGACCCCAGAGCACTCACCAGGGAATTGCTTCGATGGTCGTGCTGGTTTAAGAGCGTGCAGGTTCTGATGATGGCCGGTCCCTCGAGGTCTCGTCGCACCCACAGATCACAGCTGAGCTGATGACGTGGGTAGAGGTCAGAGGTGCCAGGGAAGCCGGTTCTCGTCGAGCTGGGCCGTCGGATCCTTGAGGAAGGACTTGCAGCAAACCGCAGAGTTCTTAGTTGGTGCCCGCTGATGCAGGGTGACTACTCCTTAGTCACAAGGGAGAAATCTTGAGAAGAGTCTTGAAGTCCTTTCGTAGAAAGTATTCTTGATTCAAAGATGATCTAATTTGGAAGGGTCCCCGCTCCGGTCTTTATCCTAAAGAAAGGGGTGGGTACATGACTAGGTCCTGCCCTAAGGGTGGGACCAGGAAGGGGGGTAGTTACGCCCCTCTCCCCCTGCCGGGCTTTCCCCAGGCCAGGGCTGTCGCCCCTGGAACTGGTTCTAACCGGCAGATGCGTAGTGAGCACCGGGGTGCCACTCCGCAGTCACCTTCTCGCCAAAGCCCTACCTACCCAGAATACACAAACCCTGTCTGGGACGGTGCGAACAGCGCCCTCGACAGGAAACCCTTTGTCCAAGTGCTCCTCGCTGGAAGGACTCCCAGCAGCAGGAGGTCAGACTTGTGTCTGTGGTGGCAGCATCCATTTTGTGGAGCTGAGGCTTTAGTTAACTTTAACCGGGGTTCACAGTTACGTACATGTCGTGTCCCTCTAGAAGGGCGGAATGCTAACCTCGTCGCCAGGGTTGGTGAGAGGGCAGCATCCCGATTCGTATGACACCTTACTCGACATGCCTTGATAACGCGATACCGGAGTTACCAATATGGTACGCGTTATCATGGAACAGCTATTGGGCCTTGATCCCGCAAGCTGCAGCCGGGCTCGGCTCGGGCCTGAACCTAACTCACACGAGCCCACGCACTCTGCCTTCAGGATTGATAAGGCCTGCCATAGGAGTGACTGATAGGGACTCGGGTGTCCAGTGTATGGTTAGATATAGGGCTACTATACCTAAAGCGAAGGGTGGTTACACGTCTTCGCCCCAGCTGTCGTGCAGCCAGTTGTGTCAAATTTGAGAGGCCAGCCAGGGGTGGCATAATACATGCTGCAGCTCCTGGCGGCCCTCTGTACACCTATGCCCTGCGTTACGGGGTCTGATAAGGTGGCCCAGTACCAATTGGTAAATGCACCTAGGGTACATATCGTAATTTAGAAAGAGAACAGCCAGGCTGTGGGTCTGATTAGCAGGCCCACAGCCAGAGAAAGTCGTAAACCAGTGAAACAAAAGCAAAAAATCTGGGTGATCATAGGATTGCAGACCCTACTCTCCTACATGACCCCCCCCCAAACGTCGGAACAATAAGCTAACCTTGACCAGGTGAGTCTTCTTGTTCTAAGTGGAAATATCTGGAGAGCCCATCGGCATTGCCATGATCAGTACCAGGTCTATGTTCCACTGTAAAGTCCATCCCCTGTAGGGAAATGGACCACCTTAGCAGTTTGGGGTTTTCACCCTTCATCTGATTTAGCCACAAGAGGGGCTTATGGTCGGTCTGAATCTTGAAGTGAGTGCCAAACAAGTATGGCCTCAGCTTCTTCAGGGCCCAAACCACAGCAAAGGCCTCCCTCTCAATAGCTGACCAATTCTTCTCTCTAGGGGTCAGCCTTCTACTTATAAAAGCAATGGGCTGGTCTTGACCATCAAAATTCAGTTGAGAAAGAACAGCTCCCACACCCAACTCAGAAGCATCTGTTTGGACAATGAATGGTTTGGAGTAGTCCGGACTCTTGAGGATAGGCGCCGTGCACATGGCCTGCTTTAGGTCATCGAATGCTTTTTGACAGCTCGCTGTCCACTGAACCTTTTTTGGCATTTTCTTGCTTGTCAGTTCGTTTAATGGTGTCACGATGGAACCATAGTTCCTGACAAACTTCCGGTAGTATCCAGTCAGGCCCAAGAAAGCTCGAACCTGAGTCTGGGTGGTTGGAGGAGCCCAGTCCCTGATTGACTGTATCTTGCTCTCCAGTGGCTGAACCTGGCCTCCACCTACAAGGTGGCCCAGGTATACAACCTGTGTCTGCCCTATCTGGCACTTGGTGGCCTTGATAGTGAGACCTGCGGCTTGCAGTGCCTCTAACGTCTTCCGCAGGTGGACCAGGTGATCCTCCCAGGTGGAGCTAAAGACAGCGATATCGTCAAGATACGCCGCGCAGAAGTCATCCAGCCCAGTAAGGACTTGATTCACCAACCGTTGGAAGGTGGCAGGTGCATTTTTCAGACCAAAGGGCATCACCACGAACTGATAATGCCCACCAGGGGTTGAAAATGCGGTTTTAGGCTTGGCGTCCTCAGCTAACCTGATTTGCCAATACCCAGCTGTCAGGTCAAACGTACTTAGGTAGTTGGCCGAAGCCAATCTATCGATAAGCTCGTCTGCCCTTGGTATTGGGTGGGCGTCAGTCTTAGTGACTGCATTGAGACCCCTGTAGTCTACGCAAAACCTCATCTCTCTCTTACCACCCTGGGTGTGAGGTTTCGGCACTAGAACTACGGGACTAGCCCAAGGGCTATCCGAGGGCTCAATGACTCCCAGCTCCAACATTTTCTGCACTTCACTCTTGATGCAGTCTCTAACGTGATCAGGCTGCCGGTAGATTTTACTCTTCACGGGCAAGCTGTCACCAGTGTCAACCTCATGGGTACACCAATCGGTCTGGCTGGGTGTTAGAGAAAACATATGTCTGAACGACTGAAGAACCTGTTTACAGTCGCTCTGTTGATGTTCGGAGAGGCTGCCACAAAAGACAACACCATCTACCGATCCATCGTCAGGATTCTGAGTGAGCAGGTCGGGGAGAGGGTCACTCTCCTCCTCCTGTCCCTCATCTAGGGCCATGAGCAAACTCATGTCCTTTCTGTCGACATATGCTTTTAGCCTGTTGACATGGAGCACCCTGTGGGGGCTCCGGGGAGTTCCCAGGTCGACCAGGTAGGTGACCTCTCCCTTTTTCTCCAGGATGGTGTAGGGCCCGGACCATTTGTCCTTGAGTGCTGCTGGGGCCACTGGCTCCAACACCCACACCTTCTGTCCGGGCTGGTAAACAGTCAAGACAGCCTTTTGGTCATGCCAAGCTTTTTGGAGTTCTTGGCTGGCCTTAAGGTTTTCAGATGCCTTTTCCATGTACTCAGCCATCCGCGAGCGGAGGCCGAGCACATAGTCCACTATGTTGGTTGCAGGCTTTTTGAGAGGTCTCTCCCATCCTTCCTTCACCAAACACAGGGGTCCCCTTACAGGATGCCCGTACAAAAGTTCAAAAGGGCTGTAGCCAATCCCCTTCTGTGGGACTTCTCTGTAGGCGAACAAGAGGCAGGGGATCAGGACGTCCCATCTACGCCGAAGCTTTTCCGGTAGTCCATGAATCATCCCTTTTAGGGTCCTGTTGAATCTCTCAACAAGCCCATTGCATTGTGGGTGATAGGGTGTAGTGAACTTGTAGTTAACACCACATTCCTTCCACATAGCAGTTAAGTAGCTCGACATAAAGTTTGCACCTCTGTCGGAGACGACCTCCTTAGGGAAGCCCACTCTGGAGAATACTCCAACTAGGGCTCTTGCCACAACAGGTGCTGTAGTGGTCCTAAGGGGAATAGCTTCAGGATACCTGGTGGCATGATCCACTACCACCAGTATAAACTTGTGCCCTGATGCTGTAGGTGGTTCCATGGGACCGACGATGTCGATCCCCACCCGTTCAAAGGGTACCCCCACCACAGGCAGTGGTATAAGGGGGGCCTTCGTCGTGCCACCTGACTTACCACTGGCTTGGCAAGTGACACAGGAGCGGCAAAACTCCTTGGTATCTTCGTTCATGTGTGGCCAGTGAAAGTGCGAGACAAGCCTGTCCCACGTTTTCGTCTGGCCCAAGTGACCTGCTAAGGGAATCTCGTGGGCCAAGGTAAGTAGGAAACCACGCTGAGACAAGGGTACAACCAGCCTCCTGGTCATGCCAGGCTTGGGGTCTCTTGACTCAGTGTACAGGAGTCCATCTTCCCAGTATACCTTGTGGGTACCTGTGGCGTTCCCAGCAGCCTCAGCAGCAGCCTGCTGTCTGAGGGGTTCAAGAGAAGGGCAGTCTAACTGGTCCTTCCCCAGGTCTTCCCTTGAGGGTCCCCCTGAACCCAAGAATTCAACTTGATCAAGTTCGAATTCCCTAGGCTCAGTTTCCCGCAATTCCTGTAGGTCAGCCTCCTCTGAGACTTGATCCTCGACCTGGGGCAAGGGGGAAGGCGCAGCCTTAACCCTACCGCTCTTTTTCTTGGGAGGTGTCTGGTCCGCTGTTCCAGGATCCAGCACCTGTTCAGTGGGGCATTTCCTGACCTGTGACCTGGTCACAGCGAACACATGTGCTGGCAAGCCTAACATTTCCATGTGAGTCCGGTGCTCCACTTCTGACCATTGTGACGACTCCAAATCATTGCCCAACAAACAATCCACTGGGAGGTCTGGACTAACTACAACCTTCTTTTGGCCAGTTACCCCTCCCCAGGAGAAAGCTACAATTGCCATACTGTGATTGGTAGTGACATTGCTTGCATTGGTCACCAGGAATTCCGTACCTGGCATGATCTGTCCAGGGTCCACAAAGTTAGGCGTCACCATGGTGACGCTGGCACAAGTGTCCCTATAGGCCTGAGCCATCTTTCCATTTATGAAAGGCGTCTGTCGGTATTTGCCCAAGGTATTGGGACTTATGTCAGGGGACACGTCCGCGTCCCCTGTACTGACAAGGACAGCCTGAGTGAGTGTGCCAACTAGGTTGTCACGCCCCTCAGAACCCAGGGTTAACCCTACTAAACCCTTGGGAGGCGCACTACCACTGCTGACTGTACTAGGGGGCACAGGTGCCTTAGGGGCTGCAGTGGCAGGAGTCTGCCCTCCTCCTTTCTTGGTGCACTCACTAAACCAGTGAGATTTACTTTTACAGTACTGGCACCATCTTTTGGATTGGCCTTCTTTCTTCTTTTGGGGAGCCTGACCCCCACCCTCTTTGGGTTGTTGGGGACCTGTCGAAGACTTCTGGTCATTTTGTTCCCCCTTAGAATCTTTACCCTTCTGGTCTGCTTTCTTCTGACCACCTTGATTCTGGCCCTGGTTCTGTTTAACTCTCGTGCGAACCCATCTGTCTGCCTTCTTTCCCAATTCTTGGGGAGAGGTCAGATCCGAGTCGACAAGATGCTGATGCAACAACTGGTTCTGACAATTGTTTAAAATTTGTTCTCTCATCATCAAATTATACAATCCTTTGTAATCAGTAACCTTACTGCCCAGTAACCAGCCCTCAAAAGCCTTAGTGGCACAATCGACAAAATCAGACCAATCTTGAGACTGCGTTTTCTGGGTATCCCTGAACAGCACCCTGTACTGCTCAGTGGTTAGGCCGAACCCTTCAACGAGTGTATTTTTCAAGACTTGGTAATCGTTCGCATCCTCTACCCTTGTGGTGAGGAGCTTGTCTCTTCCTTTTCCTTCAAAGGAGAGCCACAAGATAGCTGCCCACTGACTCTGGGGAACGCCCTGCACAGTGCAGGCCCTCTCCAAAGCAGTAATCCATTTGTGGATGTCGTCCCCTTGTTTAAAGGGGGGCACTATCTTCCCAAGGTGTTTCGTATCGAAACTCTTTTCCCTATTGCTAGGTACATTGCTGCCCCCAGTGGGGACTACCCCACTTAACTGTTGCTCTCTTGCAAAGGCAAGCCTCTCTTTGGCCAGGGCAAGTTCTTCCCTTTCGATCCTTAGATTAGCTGCCCTTTCCTTAGCTTCGTACACTCTCCTCTGAGGGGATGTCATCCCTCTCTGAGACGAGTTGTGAGAGCCATTGGTTTGAAGGGATCTGCCAGAGCCTCTCGACAGAGATCTGGCTCGTCCATTCCCCATGTTAAGCTGACCTGATAGTGGCCCCAGGGGTCCCCCAGTACCGCTATCATGTTTGCTTAAGTTGGACCTGCTTAGTCTGACGACTTCTACCTGTCCCTTATCTGCCTCATCCCCAGAGAGATCCTCATCCTCATCTTCCTCCCCATCTTCGTTCTCAGTTGCGAGGTGGATGAGGTCAGGATCGTCTCGGGTTCCCTCGAGGGGAGGCATGTCTCCTTCTGGATTAGAATGGCTAAGAAGCTTCTCAGCCTTTCTGGCATCATAAGTCTCGAGGAGACCAATCAGAAAGGAGGTGGTGGGGTTAGCCCCTTGCTTAATCTTCCTAGAGGTACATACTTGTCGTAACTCATGGAAGTTAAGCGCAGTATATCTTGAAGGGATGACCTGTGGAGGGTCAACTGACACAAGGGGAGACTCAGAGTTTCCTCCTTTGTCCGACATACTGCTTCTAGTGTGGCGTAAGTGATGCACCTACCTACACTATGTGTTTCCCTACTGTTCCCTTGCTAAGAGTTGCAGCCAAGGTGTGCTAAGCCTTGAGGAGCTACAACAGCTGGTTCAGTAGAACTCAGAGTATTCTAAGCTTTAGTTATATGTACTAACAGTACTTATGCGATCTTTCAACAAGATATTCTTAGGATACGTGTGGTAAAACAACAGCAAGCTCAAATCCCACCGCTGCCACCAATGTGAGAAGTTGGCCCGATATGCAACGTTCGCTATTCTAGCGACCGCTATGTATCGTTCCAGCGACCCTTATGGTGTTTGGTTGTAAGTCAACCTTATAGACCAGCTATCCTAGTAGCGTGGATACGAGCAGTCTAAGGCTAAAGACTCGAGAGGGCGCGTTAAGCCAGCTGTTTACCACACATGTACCCCTCGAACACCAAGTGAAAGGACACCACACAAGTGTTATGAAAATAAACAGGATATTTATTAAGAATCACAACAGCCCTGTACTCTTTATGAGGACAGGGTACTAAGCACAAACCAAATCTCTTAGGAAAATACTTCAAGTGCACAATTAACACAAGTGTCCGAGGACACGGAAAGGTTAAGGTCTCGGGCGGACCCGATAAGGCAAGTCGGAAGCGAGGGACTCGGGACCCTAGAGTAAAGAGGCTATGCAGGCACCGAAATGCCGAGTTACCTAGCCACGAGGGCTGCGGCTGCACAAGTCTTACAGGCGTCGGGGTCTTCGCTGACGAGCCAGGAGCCGGAAGAAAAGGAGTTGCTGGCCGGCGACCAATGATGAATAGTTCGTAGAGATCCAAGCCTGGATCGGAGATTGATGAAACCTGAAAGCAGAGGGGACCAAGTTCGTACTACTAGCCAGTAGTCAGAGGGTACCAGGAAGGCACCGGTTGGCCGTCACCTCGACCAGGTGAGTGGGCGACGCTAGGCTCTGCAGTCTCACGGACCAGGAGGCGTTGTCGGCGACCACGGTGGAGGTGCGAGCTGTCCCACGAAGGATGATGCTGTCGGCGTCGCTGGGCCCAGGATGGGGCAACAAGCCTTGGCAAATCTCGGGGCCACGGGATGGGCCTAAGATGGCGTCTTGAGTGGACCAGGAGGGTCCGGGGTGCTTCTCGCAAGGATGGAAGCAAGGGCCAGTCTGGAGCAACCAGACCAGCAGTGATGATTCTCGGATGTCGTCACAGAAGGGCACAAGCCAGCGGCTAGTGACCAGACAACGCGCTGAGCAGCGAGCAGAAGGGCCCCACGCAGATCGTGGAGATGCTGGGAGACTGCACTTCGGTGCTGGAGCGGCTCAGGGTCGGGGCTTCTCGGACCCCAGAGCACTCACCAGGGAATTGCTTCGATGGTCGTGCTGGTTTAAGAGCGTGCAGGTTCTGATGATGGCCGGTCCCTCGAGGTCTCGTCGCACCCACAGATCACAGCTGAGCTGATGACGTGGGTAGAGGTCAGAGGTGCCAGGGAAGCCGGTTCTCGTCGAGCTGGGCCGTCGGATCCTTGAGGAAGGACTTGCAGCAAACCGCAGAGTTCTTAGTTGATGCCCGCTGATGCAGGGTGACTACTCCTTAGTCACAAGGGAGAAATCTTGAGAAGAGTCTTGAAGTCCTTTCGTAGAAAGTATTCTTGATTCAAAGATGATCTAATTTGGAAGGGTCCCCGCTCCGGTCTTTATCCTAGAGAAAGGGGTGGGTACATGACTAGGTCCTGCCCTAAGGGTGGGACCAGGAAGGGGGGTAGTTATGCCCCTCTCCCCCTGCCGGGCTTTCCCCAGGCCAGGGCTGTCGCCCCTGGAACTGGTTCTAACCGGCAGATGCGTAGTGAGCACCGGGGTGCCACTCCGCAGTCACCTTCTCGCCAAAGCCCTACCTACCCAGAATACACAAACCCTGTCTGGGACGGTGCGAACAGCGCCCTCGACAGGAAACCCTTTGTCCAAGTGCTCCTCGCTGGAAGGACTCCCAGCAGCAGGAGGTCAGACTTGTGTCTGTGGTGGCAGCATCCATTTTGTGGAGCTGAGGCTTTAGTTAACTTTAACCGGGGTTCACAGTTACGTACATGTCGTGTCCCTCTAGAAGGGCGGAATGCTAACCTCGTCGCCAGGGTTGGTGAGAGGGCAGCATCCCGATTCGTATGACACCTTACTCGACATGCCTTGATAACGCGATACCGGAGTTACCGATATGGTACGCGTTATCATGGAACAGCTATTGGGCCTTGATCCCGCAAGCTGCAGCCGGGCTCGGCTCGGGCCTGAACCTAACTCACACGAGCCCACGCACTCTGCCTTCAGGATTGATAAGGCCTGCCATAGGAGTGACTGATAGGGACTCGGGTGTCCAGTGTATGGTTAGATATAGGGCTACTATACCTAAAGCGAAGGGTGGTTACACGTCTTCGCCCCAGCTGTCGTGCAGCCAGTTGTGTCAAATTTGAGAGGCCAGCCAGGGGTGGCATAATACATGCTGCAGCTCCTGGCGGCCCTGGGTACACCTATGCCCTGCGTTACGGGGTCTGATAAGGTGGCCCAGTACCAATTGGTAAATGCACCTAGGGTACATATCGTAATTTAGAAAGAGAACAGCCAGGCTGTGGGTCTGATTAGCAGGCCCACAGCCAGAGAAAGTCGTAAACCAGTGAAACAAAAGCAAAAAATCTGGGTGATCATAGGATTGCAGACCCTACTCTCCTACAACGACTACATGAATTAGAAATGGCCCGGCTCAAAATGGATGTCGAACTTAAGTTGGCCGAACAAAAACTGAGCTTACAGCACCTGCGTCTCTGAGAAGAAAGAGAGGAAAAACAGAGACAAAGGGAGCTCGAGGAAAAAAGACTGGCATATGAAAACGAGCGCAAACTAGCTGAGATAGACTTACGCAAGCAGAACAAAGAATTAGGGGTGCCCGAGCAACCCCGCACCCAAGGGACAACAGATAAGAAGGTACACATCCCCAAGGATGTCGTTCGAGAATACTTCCGAGAGGACGACATCCAGCAATGGTTCAAGGCCTACGAAATCGCTATGACCGCCCACCGGATCGATCGAAGCGACTGGGGAGCCGGTCTATGGGGGAGATTCCTCAATGAGGGCCGCGATGCCCTGCTACAGCTCCCGGACCATCAGATGACCTCCTATGACCACATGAAAGCTGCCCTCCTCACCCGCTATGGGCTCACACCCGAGATGTACCGTCAGCGGTTCCGAGACTGCACCCGCATCCCGGGTACGACTTGGGTGGACTACGTGAACTATTTTAGCCGAGCCTTCGAGGGCTGGATCAAAGGAAGCAATGTCACAACTTACGAACAACTCTTCAATCTCATGGTGTGGGAGCATCTATCAAACAATTGCTTCATTGAGCTCCGGCAGCACCTCCTCGACAGCAAATTGACTGATCCACGGCAGCTCGCAGCCGAGGCTGACCGGTGGGAAATCACCAGAGTGGGCCGAAATGGACCCTATGAACAGAACCGGAACAACAACGGTCAGCACCGTCCCCGAGGAGGAGGAGGGGGCCAAGGACGAGGAAGAGACAACGCTCCGGTCGCCCCCGCTACCAGCACCACCCCCCCGACCAACCGGGGCAGCACCCCGGCACGACCGGGATACAGAGCCAATGTCACGTGTCACCGATGCCAACGAGTCGGCCACTATGCAAACGACCCAAATTGCCCACAGTACCAGAGCCCAAGACCCCGCCAAGTGGCCGCTGCTGCCCTGGGGGAAGAGCAGATCGCCGAGGAGCAGGAAGAATATGAGCAAGAGCATCAAGAATGGGAGCCAGCCGCCATGGCGCTAGCATGCTTAGGGGGGAAAGACATGGTCCCGCGGGTCCCCCTACCCGCTAACACCCGGAAGTACAGCCAATGGGTGAGCATCAATGGACGCCAGGCCGAAGCCCTCCGTGACACCGGGGCCAGTGTAACAGCCGTCCGCTGTCACCTGGTGACCCCAGAACAGTTCCTACCAAACATTCTCTGCCCTGTCCGTTCAGCCGATAACTCGGAAAGTCTGTGTCGGATGGCCTGCGTCCCTTTCGAATGGGGAGGGGTCTCCGGCATGTTGAAAGTGACGGTCCGGGATGATGCCCCCGTAGACTGCCTCCTGGGAAATGACCTTGAAAGCTCTCCGTGGGCAGCCGTAGAACGAAGAGAACACCTGGGGATGTTAAGCATCCCGGACTGGGCGTGCGTCACCACCCGGTCCATGGCCGCCCGTGCCAATCCCCGACCAGAGGAACCCAAATGGCCAGCGCCCCCTCCCCCGGTCGCCCCAGTCGACGACACCGACCGTGCCGTCCCCCCAGAACCAGCTCAACCTCCGGACCTCGCTGGCCTCGACCAGTGGCATCAAGAGGGGGGACCCACACAGGAGCAGTTCCGCCAAGAGCAGAAGACCTGTCCCTCCCTCGAGGGACTCCGCCAACAAGCCCTCGCCCAGAGCGCAGGGGATACCTCCGGAACACATTGGATCTACTGGGACAATGATCTGCTATACAGTGAACAAAGGATCGCGGAGTTGGGGGCCAGCTGAGTGCTAGTGGTGCCCCTCCGTTTTAGAGACTTCTTGCTAAACCTGGCCCACGATGTTCCCCTGGCTGGACACCTGGGTCAGGATAAAACCTACAGCCGCCTAGTGACCCACTTCTTCTGGCCCAAAATGAGGAATGATGTACTCCAGCATTGCCGATCTTGCCCCACGTGCCAAGCCAGTGGAAAGAGTGGCCGCAAACTAAAAGCCCCCCTGCAACCATTTCCCGTGGTCACCACCCCGTTCGAGAGGGTCGGGATAGACATTGTGGGGCCCCTGGACCCCCGTACAAAACAAGGACACCGGTTCATCCTGGTACTGGTGGACCACGCCACCCGCTACCCTGAGGCTGTTCCCCTGCGGACTGTAACAGCCCCGGTAGTCGGCCGGGCCCTGATGGGGATCTTCTCCCGTGTCGGCTTCCCCCGAGAAGTCGTCAGCGACAGAGGCACGAACTTTATTTCCAAATATATGAAGTCCCTCTGGCAACAGTGTGGGGTCACCTACCGATTCACGACCCCCTATCACCCTCAAGGAAACGGACTCGTTGAGCGGTTCAACCGCACGCTCAAAGGGATGATTGGGGGGTTGGAAGAGCCCCTCCGTCGCCAGTGGGATGTGCTGCTGCCGTGCCTCCTCTTCGCATATCGAGAGGTCCCCCAGAAGTCCCTCGGCTTTAGCCTGTTTGAATTATTGTATGGACATCCCGTACGGGGGCCTCTCAGTCTAGTCAAGGAAGGCTGGGAAATGCCCCCTCTAAAGAACCCTCCAGATGTCTTCAAATATCTCCTAACCCTCCGCAACCAGACCCGACGGTTCAGAGAGCTGGCAAAAGCCAACTTGGAGGCCAGTCAAGAGGACATGAAAAAGTGGTATGACTAAAATGCCTCCTCCATCGAATTTGAACCCGGACAACAGGTATGGGTGATGTCCCCCACCGAACCCTGCGCCCTGCAAGACAAGTGGACGGGGCCCTTCAAAGTAGTCGAGCGCAAGGGTCCTGTCACTTATCTAATCGACATGGAATCTTCACGGAACCCCCTTCGAGTCCTCCACGCTAATAGACTGAAACCCCACTTTGTACGTTCAGAACTCAGCCTCCTGATGGCCACAGACAATGGAGCCGAAGAAGACTCCGAACCCCTCCCTGACCTCCTACGGACTCGGGAGAAAGATGGCTCCGTGGATGGGGTCCGACTCTCGGAGGCCCTCACCCTGGAACAACGCCAAGAATGTCGAGACCTTCTGTTGCAGTTCGCCGGCCTGTTTTCCCTCACCCCAGGTGTCACTTCCTGGTGTGTGCACGACGTGGACACGGGGGACAGCCCCCCTATCCGCCACCGGGCCTACCGCGTACCGGATCGGGTACGGGCCTGCATCCAGGAAGAAGTAACCAAAATGCTCACGCTCGGGGTCATTGAGCCCTCAGACAGCCCCTGGGCCAGCCCAGTAGTACTGGTCCCCAAAGCAGCCACTCCCGGCACCACACCGGAACTCCGGTTCTGCGTCGACTACCGGGGCTTGAATGCGGTCACCAGAACAGACGCACACCCCATCCCCCGAGCAGACGAGCTAATCGACCGCATGGGAGCTGCCCGCTACCTCAGTATTTTCGACCTGACGGCGGGCTACTGGCAGATCGGCCTCACACCCCGAGCCCAAGAACGATCTGCATTTTCCACTCCTGATGGCCATTATCATTTCAAGGTCATGCCCTTCGGCATGAAGAATGCTCCCGCAACATTTCAGCGGCTCGTCAATCAGGTCTTGGCCGGGCTCGAAGGATTCAGCGCCGCCTACCTAGACGACATCGCTGTGTACAGCCACCAGTGGTCCGACCACCTCCACCACCTCTGAGCGGTGCTACAGGCCCTTCAGCGAGCTGGCCTCACGATCAAAGCCAGCAAATGCCAAATTGGTCAGGGGTCCGTAACCTACCTCGGACACCAGGTGGGAAGCGGCCTAGTGGCCCCTCTGCAGCTCAAGATTGCCGCCATCCAGTCCTGGCAGCCCCCCATCACCCAGACCGAGGTACGCGCCTTCCTGGGACTCACGGGCTATTACAGACGGTTCGTGAAAGACTATGGTACCATAGTGGGGCCCCTCACCGAACTCACGTCCAAAAATCAACCCAAGAAGGTCAACTGGACCCCAGATTGTCAAACAGCCTTCGAACAACTGAAGGCCGCCATGTGCTCCGCCCCTGTGCTCCAGGCCCCCGACTACAGCCGGGAATTCGTCGTCCAGACGGATGCCTCCGACCACGGCATTGGGGCGGTCCTGTCTCAATTGAACACCGAAGGCCTTGATCAGCCAGTGGCCTTCATCAGCAGGCGACTCCTACCTCGAGAACAACGCTGGAGCACCATTGAGAGGGAGGCCTTCGCCGTGGTATGGGCCCTCAAAAAGCTCCGGCCCTACCTCTTTGGCACACACTTCCGGGTGCAGACCGACCATCGACCCCTGCAGTGGCTGATGCAGATGCGGGGGGAGAACCCAAAACTACTACGTTGGTCCATCTCCCTGCAAGGGATGGACTTCACTGTTGAACACCGGCCTGGGCCAGATCACGCCAACGCGGATGGCCTGTCCCGCTTTTTCCGCCTCGACGAGGAGAGTCCCCAAGAGGATGGGTGACTCTCCCCGCCTTCAGCTGGGGGGGACGCATGTTGGACAGGCCACACGAAGGGCCGCTCCCCCTCTGCCCGACCAGGCCCGAGCCCGGTCCCTCAAGTGTCACACGCCACCACTGCACGTTTTTCCGTCCCCTCCGGGACCCTTGCCCCTGAACATATCGACCTCGTGGGCCCGATCCACTACCGGCCCGCGCGCCCAGCCTGGGCGCCATCTTGGACACTCCACCACGAGGCCGCGTGGCCCCCGATCGACCCCAACCCTGGGCCTGGCCAGGCCTCAGACATCCCGGCACCACCAACCACCCAGGAGGTGAGCGGGCTACTTGGCAGGTCAATGGGAGAAAGAGGTGTCGATGGCTCTCCCCCACCAGGTGCCGCTCGCCCACAACCTCCCCGGGCGCTGGCTCCACCCCCCTGCTGGGTGTCTGGACTCCTTCATCCCGGACCCCCCGACCTCCAAGTGCGAGGGTCCGGACATCAAAGGGCACCAGCCCTATAACTGGGGCAGCTCCAGAGCAGGAAGGCAGTTGTATCCTGGAGTCGAGAGACGCAGAGAAGAACTCATCCTTGACGGGCTACTGGCGCTGCCGTAGCTCTGCCTTGTGAACCATCGTCCTGCCTGCTGGCGCTGCCGCAACCTTCGTAACCTTCATCGTCGTCGGGACCTGCTGGCGTGGCCGCGGACCGTTTGTAACTACCATCTCCATCGGGACCTGCTGGCTCCGCCGCGGACCGTCGCTTCCTTCATCCATCTCGGGACCTGCTGGCTCCGCCGCGGCCCGATCATCTAGAACACCGAGCTCGAGGATTGAGAGCTATTTTCATCTATTGGTAACAAGACTGTCCCGCTACCCTATTCCCATTCCAGAGACCAGAATCGAGGGGACCCCTGAGTCCAGACCTCCTTGTATCATTTTACCGTACTTAAAGATTTGCTTATAAAGTCTCGTTAAACCTTATCCTGGTGTGGTGTCCGTCTGTGGGGGGGAAGTTATTTGTCTGTACGATCGCTGGAGACGGCTCTCCCCGGAGACCTCTCCCCTTATCCTCGGCCGACCCTCCCGGTCCGTCTAACAAGGAGGAAATAGGGGAGGGGCTGTTACACCGTGTGCAACCAGTGCTAGGGCCAACCCTGGCTGGGAGTGTTAGCCCTCCTCCGAAGTTCGGGTATAATTGCGCCCCTGCAATGAAGCCATATGTTGGGTTCTGTGTCAAGCCCTGATCTCTTGACTGGGTAGGAGTATTCTGCATCATTCAGAAACTCTGTCCATCACCTTTTCCAAAATTGATTTTATCCACACTAAGTGTGGGAGGGTATACTCAGACGTGAGTCCCTAGCTCATTGCACCATCAGGATTCAAGCAAGCCGGGCCGACGACGGCTGAAATGCCAGAAACCGGTCCCTGGTAGCTTGTCTCCTTCCCAGTATAAGAATTGGCTTGGTAGTTTGGTTTGCCCTGTTCCCATGATGCACTGACCCAGGAACAGACTAATTTGCATATAGCCAGGTTCTGAAGCTGGGATGGTGCAGTGAGCTAAAAAACAGTGATGGACCAAGCCCTGATCTGTTGACTGGGTAGGAGTATTCTGCATCATTCAGAAACTCTGTCCATCACCTTTTCCGAAATCTAGCTCATATGCCACCATGACCATGGGTTGCATGTTTGAATGGTGGCATGTGGAATGGTCAGGAGAGTCGTTGGCGTTGGTGACTGCTCTGACCGGTTGCATACTCTGAACTGGAATAAAGGGTCTTTACTTACCTGACGAGTCCTGCACTTCCTTCCACTGGCGGCGAGGATGGGATTCATGGTTGCTGCTTTTTTTTAATCTTATGCAATTAACAACCATTGACAAAGTCAATAGTCCTGGCTTTTTGTAGGTGTAGTGTTACTTGTTGTTTCATATATCTGGTTGCAATGACAGAAGCAGCAAAATATCAGTCGGGCTGCACACTATGCTAAGCACAGATTTTTTGCAAACATTTATTTAAACCACGCCCTTAATTACATCAGCCATGTCCCTTGGACCCCCAGTTTTTTTATCCCACTTAAAGCCCTGCCTAGGAATGTCAAACAGGTAAATGCTTGTGAAGCAATTCTGCTTTCTGAGCAGAAAAAACAGAAATTGCAACACTGAACTTAATATCACCGGCAGAGAGAGGCCCAGCGGAAGGACACCCCTATTTCTCTGACTGCCCAGTTGGTGAGAGACTATAGCAAAGCAGGGGGCCAACAACACCCCCGTGTGAGGGGAGCACCCAGTGGCTGGTACCCCGACTGCTAACTTCGCAAAGCACATTTTGAAAGCTTGCATGATTAATGGCTGGGGTCCTGCACAAACAGGCTGATCTGGAAAGGTTCTGAAAATTGATTGGGGAAATCTTTGCTGGGCCCTACCTGGATCTCGCAACTGCGGACTCTGCCTTCTTGTCTTTGCTGGCTTGTTGTCTTTGCCGGCCACTTCGCCACGCCTCGCGGCCCCCGTTTCGCGGGTGCCGCTCGTGGCTGTTGCTCCTTGCTGCTGACCTGATCCCTGGGACCCGCCCGGCCGCCCGAGGCCCTGGAAATTGTGACCTGACCTGCTTTCCCCTGAACACGGACAGAGGCGGGACTGCGAGGACCAGCGTGCACAGCGGCGCTGATTGGCCGCAGCTGGTCCTCTTCCCGCCCCCTCCAGCAGATAAGAGCGTGCTGTAGAGTGAGTTCAGTGGGAAATCTTTGCTGGGCCCTACCTGGATCTCGCAACTGCGGACTCTGCCTTCTTGTCTTTGCCGGCTTGTTGTCTTTGCCGGCCACTTCGCCACGCCTCGCGGCCCACGCTTCGCTGGCGCCGCTCGTGGCTGTTGCTCCCTGCTGCTGACCTGATCCCTTGGACCCGCCCGGCCGCCCGAGGCCCTGGAAATTGTGACCTGACCTGCTTTCCCCTGAACACGGACAGAGGCGGGACTGCGAGGACCAGCGTGCACAGCGGCGCTGATTGGCCGCAGCTGGTCCTCTTCCCGCCCCCTCCAGCAGATAAGAGTGTGCTGTAGAGTGAGTTCAGTGGGAAATCTTTGCTGGGCCCTACCTGGATCTCGCAACTGCGGACTCTGCCTTCTTGTCTTTGCCAGCTTGTTGTCTTTGCCGGCCACTTCGCCATGCCTCGCGGCCCCCGCTTCGCGGGTGCCGCTCGTGGCTGTAGCTCCCTGCTGCTGACCTGATCCCTGGGACCCGCCCGGCCGCCCGAGGCCCTGGAAATTGTGACCTGACCTGCTTTCCCCTGAACACGGACAGAGGCGGGACTGCGAGGACCAGCGTGCACAGCGGCGCTGATTGGCCGCAGCTGGTCCTCTTCCCGCCCCCTCCTGCTCCTCCCCTATTTAGAGAGCACTTGCACCGTGCTCGCGGGACGCGCGCGGGACTAAGCGCGGAGCTAAGCCCGGGACAAGGGCGGGACCGTCTAAGGCCGTCATAGGCCGGAGTAGGCTGGGCTGGGCCTACCCCCTTGTGTCGGTCATTTGAACTCTGGTCCCATCTGCTGTTATTGCCCCCTGCTGAACACAATCCACCATCTATTGTTATGCCGTCCCCGGCAAGGGAGAGTACCCCCTTGAAGCAAGGAGGAGGAAAAAACAAGACTTTAGAGAATTATTTCTCCCGGGCTGTGGGGGAGGGGGACAAGGAGAGTAACTTATCCCGACTATGGGCAGAGCGGAGACGCTCAATAGATAATCTGAAAAATAGACCACTTGGAGAACACCTCACCACGCCTAGGGAGGAGTTGACCCCAATTGATGATGTCCCACTCCTGTTGAGGGATTGCACGAACAGCCCACTGGTTTTAACTATGAGTATAGCCCCAGCCATCAGCCCAAGCCCTAACGGGGTGACCATTGATCTAGTCTCCCAACCCCCCCCAGCCCCTAAAGCTAGGAAAGCCAAACCAAAGGAGTATATGGGCCCCCTCCTAATAAGCGTAGGAGGAAATCGAAGGGAGCCCAGGGGAAGAGCAAACCCAAAACCCCTCACTCCGATTTTGGGAGGTCGTCAAAACCCCCCACAATGGTAGTGAAATTACCGAACGAATTACACCCTAAACCCACTGTTCAAGATGCCTCGGCCCCTGTGCTGATAAAAGACACAGGAACTAATATTGCTAATGTCCCCCTTTCTGTTGTCCCGCTTGGAAACCTGGAATTCCTGCTAAGGTCTTTATTATTACCAATTAGTGAGAGTATAAAAAAGATCGAGATTAGACTAACCATTCAGGAGGCCACACTAAGTAGCTTGAAAATCCCGGCTGGTCACCAGGGAAGGCATCCAGAGCCCATTTCCACCCTATTGGCCCCTCATCAGCCCTTAAATAGCGCAGCAAATCCAGCCCCTTCACAGGCCGCAAATGCGGTGGTCCCGCAACAACCCTTGAGGACCAAGCCTGCACCAACTAAGTCCCTCAACTCTAATATGCCCATTCCTCCTGCAGACCATGTTCCTCCGGCACAGCCGGTAGATAGCACCACATTGACTCCTCTAATGAAGCCTCCCCCGAGACCACGTAGGCCTAATCTACCCCCTGAGACTAATGATTTCACTGTAGTCATGGCGGGTGTCCCCCCACTTGAAGTAGGTGAAACTGAGGACTTTTGTTCCCTGAAAAGTAGGGTAATCAAGTGGTTAAACATAAATAGACCCCTCCCGGTACACCTTAATAATGAAATCATAATGGTAAGAAGGGTGCCATGGGTGGGGAGAACATACAAATCCATAATAGGGGATTGCATATTGGTGAGCTTCAGGGACGCTGGCACGTCTCTTACATATGCCAAGGAAAGAACAGATCTAGGGAATCTACCATCCAAACCCTTCGTGTGTCTTTCTTTTTTCCCCTTATCCCCGCTCCATTGCAGCTGCCCCAAAATCATGATAACTGGGAGAGGGTTGGCCGGAGGGGGAGACACCATGAATTTAATTCTAGGCCATTATTTGGCCGACCAGAACCACCCTTTCACACCTTCAACCGGTTTAATTGCCTGAATGGTCTAGAGGGGGTGGATTGACAAACGGATAATGCCCCCCTGGGTGACAGGGAAAAGGGTGCTTTGGCAGAGGTGTTGGAGGAGCAAAGCATTCAGGCTCAGCAAATCCCACCGAGTGGTGTTGGGAAATCTGTGTATGCTGAATCTAGGGTCACAGACATAGAATGTATAGGAGGGGGACATGGGCTGGATACGCAAGGGTCAGTGCAGGAGATACAAATAAGGCCTCAGGGGGGTTTAGAGCAGAGGGGGGAGGCATTGAGATTGATCTCCTGGAATATAGCAGGCTTGGCAGGCAAATTTAATAATAAAGAATGGGTTGACTTCATTAGAAAATTTCACGTAATCTGTGTGCAGGAGACATGGGCCCCGGTGAATAATTATCACTTACAGGGCTACAAGTGCTTCTTTGTTCCCGCACGAAAAACCAGATCAGGGAGAGCAATGGGTGGATTGTCCATTTACGTAGATTTAGACCTCCCAGGCAACTGGTCTTCCCCAGATTGGATCTCACATGGGATTCAGGCAGTCAGGTTCCTAGGGAAGGGGTTAAGATTTACTGTTTTTAACATCTATAACACCGAGATAGCGGACAATCATACCCCACTAGTAGCTGAACTGGATTACAGGCTGGGACAAGAAACAACATTCCAAAATAAAGGGCAGTCTCACACGCTGCTGTTAATGGGAGACTTTAACTGCCATCTCTGTCCGGCACTGGTCAAGGCAAATACAGACTGGTCACAATGCCCTATGGAAAAGGGGCCGCATTTTTCTCATACGCCCACTGGGTCGGCTCTCAGTTTGCTTCGGCTCAAGTATGACTTAGAGCATACTATTAACATGATAGGCTCACAGATGGATGGCACACTCCCACCAACATTCAAGGGCAGGGGTTGCTCATCTATCATAGACTACATTCTGGCCTCGAGATCCCTGATAAATAAAATAATTAGCGTAGGGATAGAATGGAGCAGTTTCAGTGACCACAACCCTCTTGTTTTGGAGCTGATGTATAGGGCAGGCGCTAGAATCAGAGTCCATCGTACAATCACGGAGAGGGTCACAGACCAAGGCAGGAGACTTAAATGGTCCAAAATAGACGGGGACAAATTTTATAAAGCCTTGGTGGATATGGGCAAATCGGCCATTAATGATTGTTTAGACTTAGAAGTCCATGGATCAAGGTTACTGGAAGCATTTGACCAGATCGCTAACCTGATCGATGGCCTACTCAAAACTAGTGCGCCCACACGAAACCAGGCTAATCCCCAGTGGTTTGACAACGACTGTTCTAAAGCACTGAGGGAGTTGAAATGCTGCCTTAAATTAAAACCAAGGGACTCTCAAAAAATTAAGGTGTGCAGAGAAAAATACAAAAAAGAGACTAAGAGGAGGAAACTTGCTTTGCAGGCAGAAGCATGGGCAGATCTAAGAGAGGTAGGGGAAAGAAAGGATTTAGCGGGTTTCTGGAGAATCATTAATAAACCGACCTTCCAAGAAAATGATTCCTCGGTGATAGGGGCTAACATCCTCCCAGAGCAGTGGGTCACCCATTTTAAAGGTGTATATAACCACGAGCCCGGTACCCCTGTAGAGTCACCGGCGACCCCAAGCCAGGCTTCACCGGTAGTATTTACTCTCAAGTAGATTACTGCAGGGATGGAGGGTCTGACTAAAAACAAAGCCCCGGGCCCGGATGGAATTCCCCCTGACCTGTTTCTGAGCAACATAGAACTATGGGCCCCTCTAATGACCAGGGTCATAAATACTGCAACCACCTGTGGCCTGCCACCGTCTTGGTCTAAAGCAATTATTGTGCCGATTTTCAAGAAGGGCAATAGGGACGATCCCAAGTGCTATCGGCCTATTTCCCTGATTGATGTATCGGCCAAACTTTTGGGCAGGGCAATCCTTAACAGACTGTCCGAGTGGACCGAAGAAAATAACACCTTCTCGGACACTCAATACGGTTTCAGGACAGGGAGGTCCACTAGTGACCAATGCCTGAACCTGTATATGCTGACTGCCAAATATACTTTGGCCAGTGATGAACCGATTTATATGGGATTCATGGATTTGGCAGCAGCATTTGACCACGTCAATAGAGAAAAAGTGTGGGATATGATGTCAAGTATGGGGATTGAGAGTGGTTTAATTACCATATTAAGGGAATTGCACAGCGACACCACGGCCAAAGTCCGATTTAACAGGGAGGGGGGATTGACCAACTCTTTTCCCTGTAGGAGCGGAGTCAGACAAGGTTGCATTCTTGCCCCTTTTTTGTTTTCCCTTTATATCAACAATTTGGAGCAGTTTCTGTTGGGTTTAAAGGCAGATTCCCCAAGGGTGGGGTCGCGTCATATTCCTGTTCTGCTTTACGCAGATGACGCGGTCTTGATTGCACGTACACCCCGGAGCTTACAAATCCTGATTGACGGTTTTGTTAAGTTCACGGGTGCCTTAGATCTTTATGTTAACCTGGGTAAATCGTATGTGCTCCTGGCTGGTAAAAGAACTTCCTCTAAATTTACATATACAATAGGCAGCCATATTTTAGAAGAGGTTAAAACGTTTTCCTATCTTGGAGTAACCTTTGACGGCGCCCTGCAGTTTAATTCCCTGGTGGCGGTACGTTGTAGCAAAATGATTGCCTCTAACGGGGCAATAGCTAGCTATGGCAGGAGGCTAGGAAGATGGAGCCCGGAACAGGTGATGAACTTGTACAGCTCCATATCATGCTCCAAAGTAATCTATGGGGCAGAAGTATGGGGCTTTGTGAACACCACTAGAATCCAACAGGAAGAAAATAAATATCTGAAATCTATCCTGAGGGCACCACCCAGTACCGCTGGAATCATAGCACACTGGGAGTTAGGGAGGCCATACCTGGATGACCTGGTAAAACTTAGGCCAATTGTGGCCTAGTTAAAAATATGGGTTAATCCAGATGCGTCTCTCAGCAGAGAAATTTTATTGGACTGCTTGGAGAGGGCTAAATGTATGTGCATTCCCTGGCTCAAATACGTAAAGAATACCCTTGAGGAATTAGGTTTTGGAAACCTCTTCACGAACCCTGCAACAATTCTAGCCCAGCACAAGAAACAAGTAGGGGAAATTTTCCTAGAGCGGAAAAGCCAATGCAGAGCTGAGGCTGAAGGAGCTAAAAAGACAGTGAGGGCCTATAACCTGGTGAAGAGCGTGGAGGGTATGGAGCCTTATCTGTACCTTATGCATAACGCACAGGATAGATTTCTAATGTGCCATTTTAGACTGAATTTACTTCCATTTATGTTGGCTTCACCAGCAGGTTTCACCACATCAATTGAGCAGAAGGGACCCTGCGGCTGCGACAACAGGTCTCCGCAGGACTCCCTTCACTTTGTTTTGCTTTGTCCCTATTTTTCTATGCCCAGACGCAGATTTCTTGTAAATATTCTAAAAAAAGCCCAAAAGGAACACGCCAGGGAGGCATTAGTCTTTTTACAAAAAGCCTCTGACCCTCTAACTTTGTGCTGTATCATGAATTTTATTAAGGTTGCGGTCCGATTAAGGCTAACAAGGGGAGAGGAATGAAATGTTTTGGATTTTCTGTTTTAAAATTGCTGGACTTGCATGTCGATATTTCCATTTGTATCAATACTGTGTATAAGGATCTTGATTAATGTTTAATGACCTTTTATCTATGTATATATATGTGTGCTTTTATGGTGTTTTTTAATCACCGAATAAAGATTCTTTGAATTGAATTGAATTGATTGGAGCTGAGAGGTACTTGGAGGTACGACTGTCTAGTCCCCATCTGCAGAAGATCAAACTGGGTGTCATCAGCAGAGCAGAATCATGTTCACTTTCTGCGCCTCGTCTCATTGCAAGGCATGTGGCCTGAACCGAGGGGGCGGCTGGGATTACAATGGGTGGGCATGTCGCCTGCCCTCGCCCAATGTCTGGATCTGGCACCAGGGTCCAGTGAGCCAAGGCCTTGCAGCCTAGTGTCCCCGAGGAACCTTCACGACCTCCCCAGCAGAGTATGGTGAATGATGCAACATAAAGTAGCATTGTCCTTCAGTCGCACGTGGTGAAGGGCCAGAGACACCAGGACAACGTCTCTGCTGCAATTTGATAGACTTGTCATGCACTGTGATGTGAACTTTGATTAGAGGATTGTAGTGTAGAATTTGCATAGGGGTTTTTCTGCCCCTGAAAAGCCTGGATGCCCTTTAATAAATAAAATAGTAAATATAGAAACTGAAGTGAAAGGGGAGAGAGAATGAGTCAAGGAAACTGAAGTGACGTGGATAAGAGAATAAGAGCTTTGAAGGCGGATGTAGAAGGGAAACTTCAGGGTATACAGAAGTTGTGTGCATTTGTAAAGCGCTTACTAAGGGCCCCTAAGCACATTTAGAATCTGGGTGTCCTTTATTAACTTTTAGGTGATCATTCACCAGAATCTAAGAGGTCTGGTGAACCGAGCTGAGTTTCATGTTATGATGGGAGCCATGCTTGCTGGTGGTCTAGAAAGGAGAATAGAACACGTTATTGTTTTGTTGGAATGGGTGACCCTGATATCAACGAATACCATGATACGTGCAGGCCCGACAACGGCAATACCAATAAATGCAATATCATTGTATGCCATGACATGTACCCGCATGGCCATGCCAATACCTGTCAATGTAATATCAATGTGTGTCATAACATGTGCCAACGTAGCCATGCCAATACCTGTCAATGTAATATCAATGTGTGTCATAACATATGCCCAGTTGGCCATGCCAATATCTGTCAATGTAATATCAATGTGTGTCATAACATGTACCCGCGTGGCTATGCCAATACCTGTCAATGTAATATCAATGTGTGCCATGACATGTACCCGCATTGCCATGCCAATACCTGTCAATGTAATATCAATGTGTGTCATAACATGTGCCCACATGGCCATGCCAATACCTGTCAATGTAATATCAATGTGTGTCATAACATGTGCCCACGTGGCCATGCCAATACCTGTCAATGTAATATCAATGTGTGTCATAACATGTGCCCACGTGGCCACGCCAATACCTGTCAATGTAATATCAATGTGTGTCATAACATGTGCCCACGTGGCCATGCCAATACCTGTCAGTGTAATATCAATGTGTGTCATAACATGTGCCCACGTGGCCATGCCAATACCTGTCAATGTAATATCAATGTGTGTCATTTTTTTTTTTTTTTAATTTGTTTTTATTGCAGAATTAGAAACCACAGAATACAATTAGTCAACCAGTCCACTCGTGACATCCCCCCGGTCAACAGTAAAACGTATATCGTACACAGCCATTCAGCCCGCATCCCGGAGGCCGGGCGGCATAATACTCCGCTCAGTAGGAAAACATCACAGTGCGCGTCCCATAGGGACCATGGTTGATATGTCGTTTTACGTATCTGCTTTTACCCCCCCACCCTCAACATTGCTTCCGTCAGCCATCCCAGTTGTGTAATCAATGGTGCTGTCCTTGTCGGGGCCTACCCCGAGCGCTGTAGGTCTATCATGCCTGGCCGCTCCCCCCAGCCATTTCTCGCTCCGCACAGTACCCTACCGGCCTACTGAACTCAAGGCGCCCTGGCAAACGACCAGCTATTTGGCTTCCGACCCACCCCAAACTCCCACTAACCTACCCCCCCGAAGCCCCCCCCCCCTGGCAACTGCTAAAGGTGTATGCCTCGTCCCGACGTGTTGGATGGATCCACTACAGTGTAAGTTACAATACTGTTTGTGTTCGCCCCGCAGTGTCCGCTGGCTTAATTCCCTCCGTCCTCATCCTCCACCAAAGAATCACGCAAAGCCTGCACCACCAATTCCCACGCACGCGCTGCATCCAAAGCCTTCTCATTCCCAAGCTTAACAGCCTGCTTCATCCGGAGCACACTCTCGCATTCAGACCACCGCAGCAATTCATTCTTCCATCTACGCAGTGACGGCCCACCCCTGGACTTCCAATGCCACAATATTTCTCTTTGCGCCAGTATCAGACCCAGATCAATAAATTTGCTCGTCACCTTAGTGTGTTTGGTGTGCGGGAACCAGAGCAACAAGCATGCCGCCATATCGAATTCCACCTCCCTGTCAGTCACATCGTTTAGGAGGTCCCCCACCTCCGCCCAGTAGGCCTCCAAGTGCGAGCACCCCCAGAACAAATGATCCATGTCCGCTCCCGGAGACGAACACCGCGGGCATCGGGCGTCCGGCACCTGGAAGTACCGCTGTATTTTCTCGGGGGTTAAGTAGGCCCTATGGAGCACGTAGAAGTGCACCTGCTGGAAACGCGCATTTCTCGTGCCTTTCCACGTGCGCCGCAAGATGTGGCCCCACGCCGTGTCTGGGATGGGCCGGCCCACACTCTCCTCCCATTTAGCCTTGAGCCCCTGGAGCGGTTCCAGTCCCTCATTCAGCATCCTGTTATGGAGGCATGTCACAGCCTTGAATGTACCCGCCGCCATTACCACATACTGGCACGCCATAGTCGTGGTCGGTTCCATGAGCCCCCCTTTCCAGTGCTTCTGTATAGCAGCCACCACCGCCGTGTGCAGGAGGAACCCCCCGTCGGGCAGCCCGAACTGTTCCCGAAGCACTTCGAACGGTGCCAGAGCCCCATCGATGTACAGGTCACCCACCACCTGTAGGCCCGCCTCCTCCCAATCCAGCAATGGTGACCAATCACCCCCGTGTGGCAGTGCCGTCAGCATACCGATCGGGATCTCCGGTGCATAAGGCCGCGTCGCCTTCGCTCTCCTAAGGCTCCTCTGCCAGCACAGCCGGAGTGTTCGTTCCTCCATAGTGTGGCCCCGTAACTCAAGTCTCTGCTGCATGACAATATAGGACAGCACATGGCGTTGTATCCCCCGGTCTCGGTCCTCCTCCGGACCCCTAAACACCCTAGCCACGTTCTGCGTGAGGACCTGTAACTGCGCCGCCAAATAATATAGCTCAAAATCGGGCACAGCCATACCCCCTTCTATCTTGGGGCGAAGTAGCGTGCTCAGCGCCACTCTACGGCGGCCATGCCCCCATAGGAAACCAATTATCATTGTCCTCAGGTCTCTAAAGATCCCTTGAGGAATCCAGATAGGCAACGTCCGGAAGTAGTACAGGAAGCGGGGGAGCGCCACCATTTTTAAAAGAGCGATCCTACCCAGAACCGTCAGCGGGAGGGTCGACCAGAAGGACATGCTGCCCCTCAGTGCCCGGACACACCGACCAATGTTGCCCTCCAATAGATCCGCCGTCGCATGATAGATGCGGACTCCCAGATAGGTGAAGCAAGATGGCTCCCAGACCACCCCCAGATCGCGACCAGGGTTGGGCGACTCCGCTCTCAGTGGAAACACACAGGTCTTCGCCCAGTTGACCTTAAGGCCCGATAGCCGGCCAAACTCCGATAGCAGGTCCTTCGCTCCTTCCAGGGCCCGCGCCGTGTCGTCGAGGTACAGGAGCAGGTCATCCGCATACAACGATATATAATGCTGCTGCCCGCCGCTGGCTATCCCCGCGTACCTGTCACCCGACCTCGCATGGACCGCCAAAGGCTCCATCGCCAGAGCAAACAATAGGGGGGATAGGGAGCACCCCTGTCACGTGCCCCTACCCACCGGGTATGCCGCAGACACCAGACCGCCCAAGCGTACCCTCGCCGTCACCGAGGCATATAAGACCCTCGTCCACCGGCGGAACCCCTCTCCCATGCCAAACCTCTCTAACACTCCATCCAGGAAAGACCATTCTAAGCTATCAAAGGCCTTCTCGATGTCCATGGACAGGACCGCTGGAGCCCCGTCCCCATCCAAGATGGCGTCCATTATTCCCACCAGGCGGCGAATATTCAGCGCCGTGCTCCTCGTGGGTATAAACCCAGCCTGATCCCTGTGCACCAGGCCCGTCATGTGTGGGGCCAGTCTGGTGGCTAGGATTCGGCTCAGGATCTTGTAATCTACAGTCAGCATGGATAGCGGGCGATAGGACCTTACATCCGTTGCGTCCCTGCCAGGCTTTAGGAGCGGTACAATCAAGGCCTCTCGCATGGACCCAGGCAGTCCCCCTGCCTCATAAGCTTCCGTGTATACCACCAGAAGCCTGGGAGCCAGGCTGTCGACATACTGTTGATAAAATTCAATTGGCAATCCGTCCACCCCGGGTGTTTTATTACGAGCCATATGTTTAATGGCCACCCGTATTTCAGTGAGCGTGATCGGGCCACCCAGCTCCTTCGCGTCCTCTTCGTCTAGGACCGGAAGCTGCCTCTCCCCTAGGTTCTCTGCTATTTCCTGGACCTCCACTCCCAGCTGACTCTGGTATAATTCCTGATAGTACGCCCGGAAACACTCCAACACCGCTGCCTGGGAATACACCATCTCCCCCCGTGCATTGCTAATGCTAAGCACCGGGCAGCCCCTAAGTACCGGGTTAGCAAGTCTGGCCAAGAGGGTGCCCACCTTGTCCCTTTCTGCATGCGCTCTGATGACGTACTGCCTGTAGTCGTAACACCTCAAACGTTCTGTCTCGGTGGCGACCGCTTCCTTCGCTTCCAATAACTGGGCCTGTAAGTCCGGCCTGGCCGGCCTGCGGCGCTCCAAATCCCTCAAAGTCTCTTCCGCTTTCATGAGTGCATTCAACACAGTCGTACGAGCATTCGAAAACCTACCCAAACACACCCCTCTCACCACCACTTTCATTGCATCCCATTCAGTAGACCTACTCGTGTCCGTGCCCTCATTCTCGCCAAAGTAGCGGTCAATGCCTTGCTGGACCGCGTCGCTGAATACTGAGTCCTCCAGCGTCTCCGGCCGGAGCCGCCATGTTGGTATCGCTGAGCGCTCCCGCTTCCACTGAATGTGTACCAATAGGGGGTTATGATCCGAGATGGTCCTAGCCAGGTACTCCGTATGGGAAATCAATGGGGCTAGGGACCCACCGCAGAGCACCGAATCTATCCTGACATGCAGATCGTGGAGAGCAGAGTAAAAGGAATAATCCCTGGCGTCTCTGTGCTGCTCCCGCCAAACATCCAGCAAACCCCATCTGTCCTGCCAATCCTTCCTGTGCATGGCCAACCTGCGCACCGGGGAGTCTACCAGGGGGGGATGGGACCTATCTAAAGCCACATCCGTGATCGAGTTGAAGTCCCCCCCTAACACTATCGGGCCCGCCAGGAAAGAGGCCAAGGACCCAGAGAGGCCCTCAAAGTATCGAGCCTGATCAGTGTTCGGCGCATACACACAGCAGAGAACCACGTCCCTTTCATACAGCCTCCCGCTACCGCCACGAACCGACCATCAGGGTCCACCACTTGATTCAGCACTTGAAATGGTATCCCCGCCCTCACCCAGATCAGTACCCCCCTAGCATACGCTGAGTAAGTGGTGCCGAACACCTGGCCCGCCATCTTTTTTGCAATGCAGCGCACTCTTTTTTGGTTAGATGAGTTTCCTGTAGCATAGCAATCTGAACCCCCCTACGCACCAGGTATGCATGTACTTTGTGGCGTTTAACCATGGTTCTCAGCCCCCGGACATTCCACGTCAGGCATTTCAAATTAGGTAATGTCCCCATACCAACATCGAACAGTCCGATCCAAAGAACAAAGGTTCACAACCCCCCCATAGCAGTTGCCCCCCCCGAACACACCCTGAACAGAAAAACACCCCAAACCCCACTCCCCAGGACAGAGAACACGAACCCAATGTCAGCCCCCATCCAAACCTTGAACCAACTTCCCACTCTCCTACCCTGTGGTCTCCACCACAGTAGGCCTTAAGGGCCCAAAGGGGGTGAGTTACCGCCGACCCCAGCTAGCGGAGCCCGCGCCCCGCGCCTTCATCCCCTACTATGCGCTCAGCCCCCCTTCCCGGCAACCCGCTCATCATCAACAGGATACCACCCTACCATTAAGTCTCGATCAAGTCCCAATACAGTCTCAGCCGCAAAATATTCCATCAGATGTCTGGGGGGTCACTACCGGCCCCTTCGAGCTTTCCGCTTCTGAGAGGTCTTCTCCCGTTCTGCTGCCTTCCCCGCCCGAGTCCGTTTCTGCCAGTTCACTGTTCTGTTGCGACCCCGTAATGGCCGCCGTCGCTGCGAGCGCATCCCTCTTCTCCGCCGCCATTTGAGCCTCCCGTTTCTCCCGCTGTCGCCTGTTGCGGGACCTGATGCGCTGCGACTGTCTGATCCGGGGTGGCTTAGGCTGATCTCGCCTGCTTTTATGCGACCTGTCCGTCCCCGCTCTATACGACTCCAGCCACTGCCAAACTTCGTCCGGAGTCTGAAAAAAGTGCGTAGTGCCATCCAGTATGATCCGCAGCTTGGCTGGGTAGAGCAAGGAATATTGGATGCCTTCCTCCCGGAGCTCTTTCTTCACCGCTAGGAACGATGCCCTGTTCTTCTGGACCGCCTGGGTGTAGTCCGGGAAAATCGTGACCTTACTGTTTTCCACCTCATACGGGCCCGACATCCTAGCCCGCTGGATGAGGAGATCCCGGTCCTTATAGTGGAGGAGCCGCACCACCATCGGTCGGGGGGGGCGGCCAAGCCCTGGCGGGCGAGCAGGCACCCGGTGGGCTCGCTCCAGAGTGAAGAAAGGAGTAAGCCCCTCCGGTGCCACCACTGTGCGGAACCAGGTCTCCATGTAGGCCACCGCATCCTCCCCCTCAATCCGTTCCGGCAGGCCTACGACCCGCACGTTGTTCCATCTATTGCGACCTTCGGCATCCTCCGCCCGTCGTTCCAGCGAGTCCAACCGGGCCAATATGTCCGTGATCTTGTGTTCCGCGGTCACCACCGACGGCTTCAGGTCCAGTAACAGCTGATCATGGTCCTTGACCCTATCCGCCAGCTTCGCGTGGTCCGCTCGCAATAGCCCCAGTCCCGTGGCCACTTGGGCAATGTCTTGGTGCAGCGCCTCCTTGGTCGAGGCGATCGCATCGAGTATGGCGTCCAAACGTCGGTTCAGCCGCTGCTCCTGGTCCAACTCCGGCGAGGGAATCTCGCCCATCCGAGTCGATGTCGCCGGGTCCCCCTCAGCGCGCTCCTCAGCCACCAGCCCTCCGTCCGCCGCCATTCCAGGGTACTGCGTCACAGGCCCAAGAGCCCGTCTAGCTTCTGCACTCGTAGTTCAGTGCCAACTCCCCGGCACCGAGCAGGGTCAAATGCCGCCTCCGATGCCCTCAGGATCAATGACCAGCTTGGCGAGCACTGTTCAGCCGACCCCCTCGGAAGCTTGAGGGGGGAAGGATAGATATAGAGATGGCGGCCAGCGAGGGTCCCCAAGGTCTGGGCGGGGCAAATCACTGTCCCCTGATCTCTGGATCCAGCACCGCTGTTCCTAGTGCCTCGATCTATCGGTTGCAGGACCTCCCGCCAGTCGGCGACAACTCGGCTCAAAGCTGAAGTCCGGGGCCGCCCGACCTCCTCGCCGCCATTTTCTTCTCACTCTCGGCAACACCTCGGCCGTCTCCTCAACTCGATCTCCTCGGGGCCAGCAGTCCCCCAACGACTCTCCGATCGTGCCCGGCTGTCCCCTTACACTTCAGGGGGTAGGAGCGTCGACCTCGGGTCGCCCAGGGTGCAGAAAACAGGAGAATTAGCGGGATTCCGCGCGGAGCTGCGAGCTCACGCCGCCATCCCGATCGGCGTCCAAGCCACGCCCCCATCAATGTGTGTCATAACATGTGCCCACGTGGCCATGCCAATACCTGTCAATGTAATATCAATGTGTGTCATAACATGTGCCCACATGGCCATGCCAATACCTGTCAATGTAATATCAATGTGTGCCATGACATGTACCCGCATGGCCATGCCAATACCTGTCAATGTAATATCAATGTGTGTCATAACATGTGCCCACGTGGCCATGCCAATACCTGTCAATGTAATATCAATGTGTGTCATAACATGTGCCCACGTGGCCATGCCAATACCTGTCAATGTAATATCAATGTGTGTCATAACATGTGCCCACATGGCCATGCCAATACCTGTCAATGTAATATCAATGTGTGTCATAACATGTGCCCACGTGGCCATGCCAATACCTGTCAATGTAATATCAATGTGTGTCATAACATGTGCCCACGTGGCCATGCCAATACCTGTCAATGTAATATCAATGTGTGCCATAACATGTGCCCACGTGGCCATGCCAATACCTGTCAATGTAATAACAATGTGTCTCATAACATGTGCCTACGTGGCCATGCCAATACCTGTCAATGTAATATCAATGTGTGCCATAACATGTGCCCACGTGGCCATGCCAATACCTGTCAATGTAATATCAATGTGTCTCATAACATGTGCCCACGTGGCCATGCCAAAACCTGTCAATGTAATATCAATGTGTGTCATACCATGTGCCAACGTGGCCATGCCAATACCTGATAATGTAATATCAATGTGTGCCATAACATGTGCCCACGTGGCCATGCCAATACCTGTCAATGTAATAACAATGTGTCTCATAACATGTGCCCACGTGGCCATGCCAATACCTGTCAATGTAATATCAATGAGTGCCATAACATGTGCCCACGTGGCCATGCCAATACCTGTCAATGTAATATCAATGTGTCTCATAACATGTGCCCACGTGGCCATGCCAATACCTGTCAATGTAATATCAATGTGTGTCATAACATGTGCCCACGTGGCCATGCCAATACCTGTCAATGTAATATCAATGTGTGCCATACCATGTGCCCACATGGCCATGCCAATACCTGTCAATGTAATAACAATGTGTCTCATAACATGTGCCCACGTGGCCATGCCAATACCTGTCAATGTAATATCAATGTGTGTCATAACATGTGCCCACGTGGCCATGCCAATACCTGTCAATGTAATATCAATGTGTGCCATAACATGTGCCCACGTGGCCATGCCAATACCTGTCAATGTAATATCAATGTGTGCCATAACATGTGCCCACGTGGCCATGCCAATACCTGTCAATGTAATATCAATGTGTGCCATAACATGTGCCCACATGGCCATGCCAATACCTGTCAATGTAATAAGAATGTGTCTCATAACATGTGCCCAGGTGGCCATGCCAATACCTGTCAATGTAGTATCAATGTGTGTCATAACATGTGCCCACGTGGCCATGCCAATACCTGTCAATGTAATATCAATGTGTGCCATAACATGTGCCCACATGGCCATGCCAGTCAATGTAATATCAATGTGTGCCATAACATGTGCCCACATGGCCATGCCAATACCTGCCAATGTAATAATAATGTGTCTCATAACATGTGCCCACGTGGCCATGCCAATACCTGTCAATGTAATATCAATGTGTGCCATAACATGTGCCCACGTGGCCATGCCAATACCTGTCAATGTAATATCAATGTGTGCCATAACATGTGCCCACGTGGCCATGCCAATACCTGTCAATGTAATATCAATGTGTGTCATAACATGTACCCGCGTGGCTATGCCAATACCTGTCAATGTAATATCAATGTGTGTCATAATATGTACCCGCGTGGCTATGCCAATACCTGTCAATGTAATATCAATGTGTGTCATAACATGTACCCGCGTGGCTATGCCAATACCTGTCAATGTAATATCAATGTGTGCCATAACATGTGCCCGCGTGGCCATGCCAATACCTGTCAATGTAATATCAATGTGTGCCATAACATGTGCCCACATGGCCATGCCAATACCTGTCAATGTAATATCAATGTGTGTCATAATATGTACCCGCGTGGCTATGCCAATACCTGTCAATGTAATATCAATGTGTGTCATAATATGTACCCGCGTGGCTATGCCAATACCTGTCAATGTAATATCAATGTGTGTCATAACATGTACCCGCGTGGCTATGCCAATACCTGTCAATGTAATATCAATGTGTGTCATAACATGTGCCCAGTTGGCCATGCCAATACCTGTCAATGTAATATCAATGTGTGTCATACCCTGTACCCGCACAGTTGCGCTGACACCAGCAATATTGAGACCAATGTATGTTACAATCCATGCACAGATTACGATACTGTCGCTAGTAAAAACAATGTGAATGCACGTTATGACTTAAGCAAACTTAACTGTGTCAATACCGGTAAGAACAATGTCAATGAATGCAATGACAACAGTATGTACAATGTTGTGAATGTCGATAGAAATGATACCAGCGACTGCCATATTATTTTTGGGAGTTTCAATGAATTTGTATCATTGATGTCTGATCCACCTAAGGTGACCTCCCCATCAACCCTGAGTCAGAGAAACATGGTTAGACAAGTCCTACAACCCACACCCATGCCTAATGAATATCAGGTCACAGGTGGGGTCTCCCTTACCCTAAAGAAAAACGCGTGCCAAGGGAAAACCCTGATCAATCCCACAGATAGATAGATTCACCACAAACAGGTCTGAGGAAATTGGTCCCCATAAAATACGTTTGGCCAAGGGCTTGTGTTCCCCAAAATAATTTAAAGCTAGATACTTCATGTATATAGAAACACTCAGCAAAACCAAAGGCGATGATGGACGGAGTGTTGAACATTGCAAGCACTCACCCCCATTCAACTGATCTGGGTTTAATCCACCATCATTCTTTAGCTCACTCCCCCACCCCAGTTCAGACATGGCCATATGCAAATCAGTCTGAACCTGTGCCTCATGGCAACAGTCCATCCCGAACTGCCAAGCCATGCCTTCCCTGGACGGGAAACAAGCATCCTGGGACCGGTTTCTGGCTAATCAGCCGTCATCAGCCAGGCTAGCTTGAATCCAGTGGCAAAGTGAGCAAGGGACCCATGTCTGGGCATACCCTGCCAACTTAGGGCGAACAAAGCAAAATCAAAGGGAATGATGGACGGAGAGTTGAACATGGCAAGCACTCACCTCCAGTCAACTGGTCTGGGTTTAATCCATCATCTTTCTTTAGCTCACTCCGCCACCCCAGTTCAGACATGGCCATATGCAAATCAGTCTAACCCTGTGCCTCATGGGAACAGTCCAGCCCAAACTGCCAAGCCCTGTCTTCCCTGGACTGGAAACAAGCATCCTGGGACCGGTTTCTGGCTAATCAGCAATCATCAGCCAGGCTAGCTTGAATTCAGTAGCAAAGTGAGCAAGGGACCCACGTCTGGGCATACCCTGCCAACTTATGGCAAACATAGCAAAACCAAAGGGGATGATGGACGGAGTTTTGAACATTGCAAGCACTCACCCTCAGTCAACTGATCTGGGTTTAATCCATCATCATTCTTTATCTCACTCCGCCACCCCAGTTCAGACATGGCCATATGCAAATCAGTCTGACCCTGTGCCTCATGGGAACAGTCCGGCCCGAAGTGCTAAGCCATGTCTTCCCCGGACCGGAAACAAGCATCCTGGGATTGTTTTCTGGCTAATCAGCCATCATGAGCCAGACTTGCTTGAATCCAGTGGCAAAGTGAGCCAGGGACCCACGTCTGGCCATACCCAAGCAACTTAGGGCTAACAAAGCAAAACCAAAGGGGATGTTAGACGGAGTGTAGGCCCATATCTCTGTACTGGGGTGAATATATGACATTGTTCTGCATTCTGTCCATCAATTGTTCTTTTTGCATTAGTCACCCTGAGTGAGACAGGTATACTCAGACGTGAGTTCTGGGCTCTCCATGTCACTGGAGTCACGCCATCCTGGCTGATGAGGGCTGGAAGCCCGAAACTGGTCCTAGGATGTTTGCTTTCAGTCCAGGGAGGACCTTGCCTGGCAGTTCGGGCTGGACTGTTCCTACTGGGCGCAGGGTCAAGACTGATTTGCATATGGCTGGGTGCAAACTGCAATAGCATGGTGAGCAAAAAAAATATGGATTTAGGCGCAGAGCTCTGTACTGTGGTGAATGTATGACAGTGTTCTGCATTCTGTTCATCAATTGTTCTTTTTGTATAGAAATACTCAACCATTAAGGACACGACATGCACATCACACATAGCTATCACGCACTCCTCATGCCAGAGATCTGGACACATACACACTGGCCCACACTAGCTCTCCCCGAGGTCGAGAGCCATCTTTGTCGTAATCAGATGTCTGCATTTTTTGATTTATGACTGAGAATGATGTGCATGCGCCTGTGTGTGTTAGTTCACTACTGTTTCCTTCTATCTGAGGGGGTGTTTAGCTGTCCATTACTCTGATCGCATTGTATTCTGCATGAAGGCATCTTTGCCCTCTGTGGTCCTTATTACATGTCCAATCATTCAATCAATCAATGAGGTATTCGTATATCACAGCTTACCCGGAGGGGTATTCAAGCGTTGAGCTCCCGAGGGCCTTTACTCGAAGAACCAGGTCTTGAGTCCCTTCCTGAAGTTGCTGAAAAAAGGAGCGGTTCGAAGGGCGAGGGGGAGGTCATTCCAGGTCTTGACTCTCTTCCTGAAGTTGCCGAGATGAGGAGCGGTTCGAAGGGCGAGGGGGAGGTCATTCCAGGTCTTGAGGCCCTTCCTGAAGTTGGCGAGAAAAGAAGAGGTTCGAAGGGCGAGGGGGAGGTCATTCCAGGTCTTGCCAGTGAGGGAGGAGTTGCAAGAAATTCCAATCCCTGTGCAAACAGAACTTTGCACATTGATCAGACTTATGAGGCGGATGATAATTATCACACTCTTTGAGCTTTCCAGGGATTGAATCTAGAAAGTCAAACCTGCCGGCATTTATTGGAGGAAAAGGCCTGGAAAAAAGACATTGGCTGGGCCCTGCCACAGGTGGCATGTCATGGGACATACTAGTTGTTGAAAAGAGGAACAGAGGGAGGATCCTTGAGGAATGCCTTATATCACTCAGGATGTAGATGCTTTGATTGACAGATAACAATGATTGCACCCGTTCCAATGCAGGAACTAAGATCTTTACCCAGTGCTCAAACCTTTCCAGTAGTGTAGTGCAAGTGCAAATACCAAATGGAATCAGGGTATTTTTTCTTATTCTGGAGTCAAAGAAGATCTTATATTCACTCTTGCTATAGCACTATTGCCTGGCCTTCTTCATCTACACCCTGTAATGGAGGTTTGTTAAGTGCCTGGAGAAAAAAAGAAGATAGGTCGAAGTCACAATTTGAACACAACAGTGTAACCCATTTGGTCTCATGGTCAACAGATCGGGTTAAGTATGGATTTATTATAAATTTAGAGACAAGATTATCAGTCCATCTTAAGAAAATGGAATGGTAATACAAAATCACCAACAATTAGCCAAATTGGCGTACAAAATGTATCCTCCACAGCAAATAACAAATGAAGAATTCTGCGGCCACTGTTCATATAATAAGAAACAAAATCTGAGGTGGAGATTGGAAGCTTACCCTTGCCTAAAATGCATGAAGAGTTCTAATGATCCTTAACGAGCCTACACTAGAAGATGCCAAACAATGGACATCCCTAGTTAGATCCAATTGAACAGAAGAGTGTTAGCATAGCAGAGCTTCTGTAGAAGTTCACAAAGCTAGAATAGAGTATAGCTTAAAGCCACACAACGGGAAAGCCGCAAAGAGGTGAGTACCTCCCAAGTCCAAGGGGAATCTGAACTAGCTGGAGTGTACTCCCTTATTAATATCAGCAATAGAACTTTTGAGACTTCAGATCAAATATTGAATTCATTCTTAGTTTCAACTGTTAATATTTTTGGCAGCCACATTCGAGATGTTTTCCTTTGGACTACATCTCCAAAACGTCCTTGGGTACCATTGGCACAAACAGTGAATCCCTCCCCACATTCATTCAACAATGTCCTGCTTTCCAATAGATACTCCTTCCGAGTCTTCCATCTTTTCTGCTGGATGACACCCAGTTTGGGTTTAGACAAGGACATGGGACGGAAACAGCTCTTCTGAAAGCTGCGGACGAAATCAGAACAACCATGGACACAGGAGGGGCAGCTGTTCTGATAATCCTAGATCTCTCTGCAGCATTTGACACGGTCGACCATGTCACACTGATCGACCGTGTCTCGGCACTGGGCATAGGAGGCACAGCTAAAGATCTAATTGCCTCATTCCTTGCCAATCGTCCGCAGACTGTCAGGGTAGGGAATTTCACTTCTCAGACCTTCTCTCTCCCCTGTGGTGTTCCTCAAGGCTCCTCGCTAAGTCCGACGCTCTTTAATATCTACGTATCGGACTTAGCGAGAGTAATAAAAACCTACGGAATCGCCCTTACCACGTACGCCGATGACACGCAACTAGTGCTATCGGTGCACAACAATGGAGCCAGTGTCGCATCTAACTTTCAGGAAGGTATGAAGGCAATAAGCTCCTGGATGTCATCAAACTGCCTCAAACTTAACTCCGATAAAACGGAGGTGATGACATTCGGGAGCTTGCAGCCAGCATGGTCCCCAAAGTGGTGGCCACCTGAGTTGGGCTCCCCCCCCCCAACCAGTGGTAAAAGTCCGGAACCTAGGAGTCATCTTCGACAATAAGCTGACTTTTCACCATCATGCTAACGCTGTCGTATCTTCCGCCTTCTTTACCCTCAAAAAAATCAAAAAGCTTCTGCCATACCTACCTCAATCAGCCGGCAAAACCCTCATCAGCACACTAGTCTTTTCAAGAACAGACTACTGCAACTCACTCCTTCTGAATGCGCAGGAAGGGGTTCTTAACAAGTTGCAGACCGTGCAAAACGCGGCGGCTAGAACCTTACTTTCTATTCCTAAATTCACTCCCACTTCCCACCACATCAAAAGGCTCCACTGGCTTCCAATCAGGAGCAGAATCAAATTTAAGGCCCTATGTATAGCCTATAAAACCCTAAACTATCCAGGGCCCCAGTATCTAAAAGAAGCTCTTCGTCCAGCGGAACAACGCAGGACGTTACGATCTTCCACAGCCCTCTTGCTGAATGTACCTCGTACAAGAAAGGCCACCTGGGGAGATAGATGTTTCACCACTGCCACAGCTAAGCTATGGAACACTCTCCCACTCCATATCAAATCTGCCCCTACGCTTCTTAAATTTCGAAAAAGCCTTAAAACATGGCTTTTCTCTACCTCCTAACCCTTCGTCTTCAGTAGTGAGCTCATAGTTCTGCAGCGCCGAGACACCTGTATGGGTATTTGTTGCGCTTTAAAAATCGCATAAATAAAATAAATAAATAAATAAATTTTCCACATATTTCTTTTACAAGCTAATGAATGCCATTCGTCTGCACCTGCAGAGGAGAAAACATGCAGAAAACAACCTTCATGTTAATGTCAAATGTTTCAATTGTGAGCTTAAGGCCCTCAGTAAAGGGAACTGAACAGTTCTCCTTGATTGTATTTTTAATTCTACAACAAACATATAATGCAATAAATAAAATCCTTAATAAGAAGAGATAAAACATATAATTTTTGTACTCTCATTATGCGGTGCATTAAACATACACGTATTACTAAATAAAAACAACAACTGGTCACATTTTATAAGGCAAGAGCTAACCAGACGAATGATTCATTCTCACTAATCCCTGGCAAACGCACTGCCTCAAATGCATTTTAATGCACCACCTTACAATCTAAACCTACAGGAAATTAATATCAACAACCCAAAACGTTCTTATCATATAAATGCTAAGATTGCAGAGTAATGTCCTTTCTATATTAACTCTTTAATATTGGTTAAAGTCACACAAGTAAAAGTGTACGGGGCCAAATTCATCAGGAAAGGGTGGAGCTGCTCCAGTCGCGTGGCGCGTGTGGTGCCCACTCAGGTCCAGATCCAGACTGGTATTCCTACAGCAGGTGCTTGGTTCAACCTGCTCTGGGAGTTGTCTGAACCCTCTCTGAGAGTGAAGATGGCATGATTGACAGGCCAGGGACAGTCCCTGAAACCAGTGAAGCATTGATGACGCCAGTCATGATGACGCCGGTTGGTGAGGGACATTTTTTGGCACATGAGACTGAGTAGGGATGGGCCAAGCCAGGGGCATGTTGGGCATTGTGGCATTGTGGTAACTTGAATGGTACTGGGTACTGTGCCGGGTTACTGTTGAAACTAGCATCATGATAGTACTTGTACCCTTTGGGGAAACTGCTAAAGGGTCTCATAAAAGATGTGTCAGGAGCATAGAGCGCTAGCAGGCATTAAAACAGGACTGTGAACAGCCTCCTGCTCAAGCGCCCATCAGCAGCAGCACACTCACATTGTGACTCGAATTCAGTATTTGTTTCCAAATTAAGCAGAGCTCTGTATTATGGAATTAGCAGCATCTAAAAAGGACATTGCTGCAGCGCCATGGAGCATTGAAGCAACAGGCACGCACACTGGTGGCAGCAGGCACACACACACTGGAAGCAGCAGGTACACACACGGGAGGCAGCTGGCACACACAGGAGGCAGCAGGCACAGACAGTGGAGGCAGCAGACACTGGAGGCAATAGGCACAGGCACTTGAGGCAGTAGGCACAGACACTGGTGGCAGCAGGCACACACAAGGGAGGCAGCAGGCACACACAGGAGGCAGCAGGCACAGACAGTGGAGGCAGCAGGCACAGACACTGGAGGCAGCAGACACTGGAGGCAGCAGGCACAGGCACTTGAGGCAGTAGGCACAGACACTGGAGGCAGCAGACACCCACACTGGAGGCAGCAGACACTGGAGGCAATAGGCACAGACAGACACTTGAGGCAGTAGGCACGCACACTGGTGGCAGCAGGCACACACACACTGGAAGCAGCAGGTACACACACGGGAGGCAGCTGGCACACACAGGAGGCAGCAGGCACAGACAGTGGAGGCAGCAGGCACAGACACTGGAGGCAGCAGACACTGGAGGCAATAGGCACAGGCACTTGAGGCAGTAGGCACAGGCACTGGAGGCAGCAGACACCCACACTGGAGGCAGCAGACACTGGAGGCAATAGGCACAGGCACTTGAGGCAGTAGGCACGCACACTGGTGGCAGCAGGCACACACACACTGGAAGCAGCAGGTACACACAAGGGAGGCAGCAGGCACACACAGGAGGCAGCAGGCACAGACACTGGAGGCAGCAGGCATAGACACTAGAGGCAGCAGACACTGGAGGCAGCAGGCACAGACACTGGAGGCAGCAGACACCCACACTGGAGGCAGCAGACACTGGAGGCAATAGGCACAGACACTGGAGGCAATAGGCACAGACACTGGAGGCAGCAGGCACACACTGGAGGCAGCAGGCACAGACACTTGAGGCAGCAGGCACACCTTCAGAACATCCACAGAACCCAGCACCTGCTCCCACGCAGAAATTGGACTAAAATCACAGATGACCAGCTCACCACCTCACTCGGCAACTCCACCCCCATCATAGACAATGATGATCCCAACACCGCAGCCCAAACCATGCACAGATGGATCTCCGACTGCGCCAACACCATAGCCCCCTTAAGCAGACCAACCCACACGCCAGGAAAGCCAGCTGGTTCACCACCAAACTCCGAGAGTCCAGATGCACATGCCGTCGCCTCTAGCAGGCCTGGACGAACTCCAAATCTACAGAAGCCCACAACAACCTCAGAGCCGCCACCATCGCTCACCACCAACTCATCAAAAATACAAGAAAGAAAGCGATCCAAGACAGAATCTCCACACACGGGCACAACAGCAAAGAACTCTTCAGTATCATCAAGGAATTGGCCCAACCCATCAGCGAGCCTACAGGCATCCCTCCCTCAGAAGACCTCTGCGACATACTCAGCACCTTCTTCCACCACAAAAAAATCAAGAACATTTACGACAATTTCGACGGAGATAGCCAACACACAGAACTTCACCAGCCACCCCCGCCCCCATGAAGCCAAAGATTGACAGCTGAACAGCCCTCAACACCAAAGACATTTTGCTCACAGCATCACAATAGGGCTCCTAATGACCAGATATACACTTCACTCAAATCACGGACAGTTCAGTAGCACCCACATAGGGTTATGTTCATTAACCTCATGGGTGCTGCTGACGAGCTCAGCTCGTCACGGCCGTTGGAACGTTCGCACGCGGGGCTAATTTCCCCGCTGTGCTGAACGTTCCAAAAACAGGTGCGGCCGTGACGAGCTGAGCTCGTCATGAGGACAGTTCCGCTGTACTCCATGACGAGCTGAGCTCGTCACCAGCATGCGGACGCTGCGAGCGGCCCACTCCCCCCCCCCGCAGCAAAGGGGTTAACAAATAAACTTATAACAATAAAGCTAGGGATTTGCCAGTGTTTAGGAGTCGACAAAATATTTAAAATAAAGCACTTCCGCTGAGTTACTGAAGTCACATAACGAACTTTGCAAATGTATTTTTTATTTGGATTAATAAAATCAACATCAGATTACAGAGCTTTTTCGCAGATGCTTGGATGCATGTGGGGAAGACAGATTGCATGGGAAGGCCATAACATACGGAGTTCATTATATGTGGCCTGCAGCCACACCAAGAGCAATAGGAAACATTTGAAATATAGCAAATGCAGGGGAACAGGACGCTAAACAATCATGATTGTTTAATACTGCCCTCAAGAACAACCACTTTTGGAAAGTCGCTCAAAAGGACAGAACTGAATTTAGTAACACTTTCGGCTACGTTCTGATGTTAGAGCATATGATATTGATGATATATATCAAGATACAACAATATGGGTACCTCCCGAGCACGGGGGTAAAGAGCCATGTTGTCAATTATACCTCATTCTCTCGTAGAAACAGTGGATAGTTCATAACCAATATACTGAATAGAGTACGTAAAACGAGACATACAGGTATTCCGTAACTCCAGAACATGGGGGTAAACCCCCGTGCTCGGGAGGTACCCATATTGTTGTATCTTGATATATATCATCAATATCATATATTGACTGTGTATGATCCCACTAAGATGTTCATTTATGTCTGGTTTAGTCATGACATTCAGCATTCTCTCAACGGAGTATTTCATATATTTGTTGTGCCGGAACCAGGTATGAGGCCAATACCCCCATGCTCAGGAGGTACGCAACACCTGCATATTTCTATTCATGCATTCTATTCACTTTGTTGTTTATGAATTATCCATTATTTCTCTGAGAAAATGAGGTGTAATTGATGACCAGTTCTTTACCCGCGTGTTTGGGATTTACCCACACTGTTATATCTTTATCTATATCATCTATATCATACAGTGACTGTATATGATTCCATTAAGATGTTTATTTGTGTCTGGTTCCGCCTTGACATGCATCATTTTCCCCTACGGAGTAATTTGGTTATTTGCTCTGGCAGATATGAATCATCTAACATTCATTAATCGCAATTTCCTTGAGATCCCTACTTGATTGCACCAGGATACACTATTATGTGTATTTATTCATTTATAGTCCGTGGCCCTTACCTAAGATCAGTTGCACGATTATATGAGTACAATCCGAGTCTTTCCTCCAGATCTACGCTAGCGTCAGGCACCACGTGATATTGTCACCTAGGTTACTTCACTAATAGGAAATCGGGCTAGATTCGGCGAGTTCTAGCGGCGTCTACAGGCCCCGATACATTCGGCACCCGTAAGTACAATACCGCGCTCCGCGCACAAACCAACCCCCCCCCCCCCCCGCCACAAGCTGCACTCTTTTATGTTCTAAGTAGCCTTTTCTGTTATTATTTTTCCAACAGAATCACGGAAATAACTGACCCGCGATTCGATGACTGATCTGTTTTGATACTATACCACTGACGGTAAGCCCAGAATCTGGTTAGAGGTGCATGACTCTCTGTGCCTCTTCACATGCATGAACCCACACTGATCATGCTGTCTATTCACTTTCAGGGACGATTGCTCTACCGGCCCCCGTATACTCCTGTTAACCCACGGTCTCTAAATCGTATACCAGGTAAGCCGGTCCCACTCTTGCCATTCCTCTTCACATACGGCTAACTGAATTCAAGTTTTGATTTTAACACATAAATCGTGACATTGCCGGTCCCCATTAACTTAACCACATCGCTGCTTGAGAGATTCCTCTGCTGTGCTGGACAGCAATAAAAACGGGTGTGGTCATGACGAGCTCAGCTCGTCATGAGCACAGGAGCACTGTACTGCATGACGAGCTGAGCTTGTCATGAGCATGGAAGGGGTTAAGCTTCAATATTGTATCTTGATCATTAAGGTGGCCTCCATCGCGTCACGAGCCATTTCCTTGACCATTACGCCTAATCACTTTTCCAAGTACGATATGCTAGAGTTCCTACTAATCTCACCAGCAAGGAGCCGTACGGAAATAAAGGAGTGGACGAAAGTGGTGACTGCGCTAAACTGCACCCCAACATTAATCAAGTCAGCGAAATCTCTAGGAATCACTCTGGACGAGAATTTAGACATGAAAGCCCACATCAACTCAATGGCCAAGAATGCTCGATTCCACCTGAACTACCTAAGAAAACTGAAACCTTTCATCTCAGAGGCGGATCTCAAATTGGCTATCCAATCCTTAGTTTTCTCTAGGATTGAATATGGCTGCACCACCTTAGCGGGCTTACCAAAAATGTCCACAGCACCATTGAATATTTACAACAAGGGGTGGTGAGGGACAGAGTCTCTGAATTAAGCAGAAAACTCTCACCCAGTCAAGAGATCAGGGCTAGATCCAACACCGTTTTTTAGCTCACTGCACCATCCCAGTTTCAGAACCTGGCTGTATGCAAATTAGTCTGTTCCTGTCCCAGTGCATGATGGGAACAGGGCAAACCAAACTACAAAAGCCAATTCTTACACTGGGAAGGAAACAAGCTCCCGGGGACCGGTTTCTGGCATTACAGCCGTCTTCGGCCCGGTTTGCTTGAATCCTGATGGTGCAATGAGCAAGGGACTCACATCTGAGTATACCCTTCCACGCTTAGGGTGGACAAAAATATTTACAACAAGGGGTGGTGAGGGACAGAGTCTCTGAATTAAGCAGAAAACTCTCACCCAGTCAAGAGATCAGGGCTAGATCCAACACCGTTTTTTAGCTCACTGCACCATCCCAGTTTCAGAACCTGGCTGTATGCAAATTAGTCTGTTCCTGTCCCAGTGCATGATGGGAACAGGGCAAACCAAACTACAAAAGCCAATTCTTACACTGGGAAGGACATGAGTCCCTTTCTCACTGCTCCATCAGGATTCAAGCAAGCCGGGCCGAAGAGGCTGAAATGCCAGAAACCGGTCCCCGGTAGCTTGTCTCCTTTCTGGTAAAGAATTGGCTTGGTAGTTTAGTCTTCCCTGTTCCCATGATGCACTGGGCCAGGGACAGACTGATTTGCATATAGCCAGGTTCTGAGCTGGGATGGGGCAGTGAGATAAATAACGGTGATGGATCAAGCCCTGATCTTTGGACTGGGTAAGAGTGGTCTGCTCAATTCAGACACTCTGTTCATCACCACCCCCTTTTGTAAATCGATTTTGGCCACTATAGGTGTGGCAGGGTATACTCAGACATGAGTCCCTTTCTCACTGCTCCATCAGGATTCAAGCAAGCCGGGCCGAAGAGGCTGAAATGCCAGAAACCGGTCCCCGGTAGCTTGTCTCCTTTCTGGTAAAGAATTGGCTTGGTAGTTTAGTCTGCCCTGTTCCCATGATGCACTGGGCCAGGGACAGACTGATTTGCATATAGCCAGGTTCTGAGCTGGGATGGGGCAGTGAGATAAATAACGGTGATGGATCAAGCCCTGATCTTTGGACTGGGTAAGAGTGGTCTGCTCAATTCAGACACTCTGTTCATCACCACCCCCTTTTGTAAATCGATTTTGGCCACTATAGGTGTGGCAGGGTATACTCAGACATGAGTCCCTTTCTCACTGCTCCATCAGGATTCAAGCAAGCCGGGCCGAAGAGGCTGAAATGCCAGAAACCGGTCCCCGGTAGCTTGTCTCCTTTCTGGTAAAGAATTGGCTTGGTAGTTTAGTCTGCCCTGTTCCCATGATGCACTGGGCCAGGGACAGACTGATTTGCATATAGCCAGGTTCTGAGCTGGGATGGGGCAGTGAGATAAATAACGGTGATGGATCAAGCCCTGATCTTTGGACTGGGTAAGAGTGGTCTGCTCAATTCAGACACTCTGTTCATCACCACCCCCTTTTGTAAATCCACAGCACCATTGAAAGCATGCCTAAATGCTGCGGTAAGACTTATCACCGGATCCAGGAAATACGACCATATATCGCCACACTTGAAAGCTTTAAGTTGGCTACCTTATGAAGCAAGAATCCAAATGGAGATAGCTTGTATCACCCATAAAGCGCTACACCACAACACCCCAGGATACCTAGCGAAGAAACTCCAGCTATCGGGAGGGAATCGACCAGCGAGGAGTACTGAAGAATTTCTACTACGGCCAGCCTTTTTCCACAAGAAAAAAACCTATGACAGAGCGTTCTCAGGAGCTGCCCCCAGAATATGGAACTCAATTCCTCCTATCATCAGGAAGATCCAAAATGTGGCAGCATTTAAGCGAGAATTAAAGAGCTTTCTGATGAAGAAATACACTACCTAGAATAGATCAGTCACGAACTGACAATGAACTAAATATCATACTTGTTTACACACTCTAACTATGATAGAAATATATCCACCTCTGACTTTATTTATCATCTACCTCCTATCATCTACCTCATATTTGTTGTCAGTATAACTGTTGGACATAGTTGTCTACCTAGAATAGATTAGTCACGAAATGTCAATGACCTAATTAGTCTTACTTGCCTACACATTTTCTTGGGATTGAAGTATATCCAACACTGACTATATTTATTACCTACCTCTTATCATCTACCTCATATTTGTTGTCTGTATAACTGTTTGATATATATGTCTTTCTTCCACGCCTCATATGTTATTCGTTCCGATGCCCGTATAACTGTCTGATATATATTGTCTTTCGCATACGCCTATATGTTAAGCGCTCTGATACCCACGGGTCTTGTTCGCGCTATACAAAACTTTCTAATAAATAAATAAATAATAAATGTAGATTCCCTCTATTTTAAACGTACCAACGCGGCATATTAATTGATGGCCGACCAACATAATTAATGTTTTGGTTTGAACAATCCATCGTGACATTGCCGGTCCCCACTAGTTTTATTTTTTGACAATGTATCTTTATCACTAAGGTGGCCTCCACCGCTGCATGTGCCAGTTCTCCGACCATAACGCCTAAACCATTGTTTCAAGTATGACCTTTATTTATGTATGTAGATTCCCTCCATTTTACATGTACCAACGTGGCACATCAATTGATGGTCTATTGTGACACCACACGTCCTCACAGGAGGAGTAATCAATTAACTAATTTGCCATCCTTTATTTAACCATTGTGAATTCAATTAGCCCAATACAGGGGATAGTATTACCCCTTCGATAAGATACTAACAATTCCATTTATATCGCGTAACCAGGTTGCCTGCCCCTCCCCTTCGGTCCTGAAGAAGACCCCACAGCAAGGGCATGATCAAACCCTGCGTCGGTTAGAGGGTCGAAACGTCGACAACCACCTTCCTTTAAACAACTTCACGCCATCATTTTCACATTTATTGTACCATGTGAAGTATGCTGTTCTTGATTAAATACGCCGAGTTTATGGCTATTTTGTTTTGTATCGAAACTGTCAATATATTCTCACTGATTTACTGATTTTACTGTCACTAATACCCTTTATTATCACATCCTCACTTCAACACCACTTCCCACCCCCCTACCCTCTTTTGGGCACTGTACAACCGTGAAACTGTGTTTGCTAATTTGATTGTACATTCAATGTACTATATCCCATTGTGAAATTAAACAGTGTGGATCAACTCATTGTTTCGAAGAATAACTTTGTGATTTGTATATATTACTCCTTGTTCACACTGGGACCCCTCCTCCTAGTACCTTCAGAACCCAGGTCCCAGTGACTATGTTTGGGTAAACCCCCTCATTTATATAATACTGCATTCCTAGCAGCAGGGCTTTAAGCGGGCCGGGTTCTGCTGGTGCTCAGCACCGGACGTTCTTAAAAGCAGGCACTGAGATGGGTGCCTGCGAGTTCTCCATTTGTGCCTCACCCTTCGGGTGAGAAAAAAGAATGTTACCTCTGCAGCAGTGCCACCCTTCACTGCCTGTGATGTAACTACAAAAAGACTTGTTACAGATCTTTAACAGTCTAATCATATCAGAACTGAAGCATTTTTAATATTATATACTACAAAGCAGGCATGCAACGCCCACAGAGCTAAAAGGGGCTACAACCCCCCGGTCATGTGTCTCAGCCGGGCTGCTGCAACTCGCGCTGCTGTGGGCTGTGCTGGGCAGTGTCCGGAGTCTTATCACTGGCACGCCAGATTTTTTCACAGGTCTTTAAAGATCATTTGCATGTTTACATACCTTTGTAAACTGGTTACCAAGGCTTAGTTTTATTTTCTGATTCCAGTACTCCCTGAGCCCACACTAAAGTAGGGTTGTCAAAAGAAAAATGCCAGCCATGTGTTGTTTAAAGAGCCTGCAAAGACCTTGTCTTGACACTAACTAGAGCAATAAATAAAAAGTATGTATTCATTTGTAATGTGACTTTTCTATCTTTGCTTCCTTTAATTATCAGTCCTGGATCATTCAAGCCACTCCAGAACACAATTAAAAGTGCTTTCTATTTATATTTTCTGTTCGAAGTATGCACAGATATGTCCTGAAAATACAGCTTTAGGTGACTGCTTATCTTTGTACCTTCTGGGATATCAAAATAATGAGATGGCAACCCTAATCGCAAGACTCAAAGTTTGTTGCAGGATGAGCACATTATTTTTTCCTCCACTCTCGATCCCTGATTAATTCCATTTTAGCAATAATTTTACTTATATCTGAAACCCTACGCCACTAATCAATAACATGCTGAGTTACTACAAGTGTATGGGAATACACCATGCATTCAGACAACTCACAACTCACTACTCAATCTCGTCCTTTACTTTCACACTCACCCTGCATTCACAGCGATCAAAATGCACTCACAATGCACTTGTGCTGTTCACTCTGTACCCCCACTCTGCAGTCACACGAGTACACTATTCACCCTGCACTCAAGTGACACTTCACTCACCTGTCCCCCTCACTGCTTAACATGAAATCTCACTCAAACAAGCCCTTCACTAACCATGCATTCATTCGTCCCACTCTGCACTTACATCAGCACCCAAATTCATATGGTCACCTCACTCACCCTGCAGTTACTCCTCTCACCCTACTCTCACACTGTTGCATTGCTCACCGTGCACTCACATGGGCACTCCTGCCACCCACACAGTGCAGAGAGTTAATGTGCCTGCTACAAAGAACGTGCACCATGCAGATCACAGAACTGAGTGTGAGTAAACTGTGAGTAGCGCTATAAAAAAATGAAATGTTTGCCAGAAAGGTGCTCTAGAGAGATGAAGTACATTTTTGGGAAGTGGTAGTGAGGGAATTCATGGAGAAGGAGGAAATGGGGGAGGGGCTGTTACACTGTGTGCAACCAGTGCTAGGGCCAACCCTGGCTGGGAGTGTTAGCCCTCCTCTGAAGTTCGGGTCTAGTTGTGCCCCTGCAATGAAGCCATATGTTGGGTTCTGTGTCTTTAACACTAGCGCACATGCCACCATGACCATGGGATGCATGTTAGAATGGTGGCATGTGGAATGGCCCGGAGAGCCGTTGGCGTTGGTGACTGTTCTGACCGGTTGCATACTCTGAACTGGAATAAAGGATCTTTACTTACCTGACGAGTCCTGCACTTCCTTCCACTGGCGGCGAGGATGGGATTCATGGTTGCTGCTTTTTTTAATCTTATGTAATTAACAACCATTGACAAAGCCAATAGTCCTGGCTTCTTGTGGGTGTAGGGTTACTTGTTGTTTCATATATCTGGATGCAATGACAGAAGCAGCAAAATATCAGTCGGGCGGCACACTATGCTAAGCACAGATTTTTTGCAAACATTTATTTAAACCACGCCCTTAATTACATCAGCCATGCCCCCTGGAGAGACCCCGGTGTTTTTTATCCCACTTAAAGCCCTGCCTACGAATGAGAACCAGGTAAAAGTTTGTGAAGCAATTCTGCTTTCTGAGCAGAAAAAAACAGAAATTGCAACACTGAACTTAATGTCACCGGCAGAGAGTGGCCCAGCGGAAGGACACCCCTATGTCTCTGACTGCCCCTTTGGTGAGAGACTATAGCAAAGCAGGGGTCCAATAACACCCCCGTGTGAGGGGAGCACCCAGTGGCTGGTACCCCGATTGCTAACTTCGCAAAGCACATTTTTTAAGTTTGCAAGATTAATAGCTGGGGTCCTGCACAAACAGGCTGATCTGGAAAGGTTCTGTAAATTGATTGGAGCGGAGAGGTACTTGGAGGTACGACTGTCTAGTCCCCATCTGCAGAAGATCAAACTGGGCGTCATCAGCAGAGCAGAATCATGTTCACTTTCTGCGCCTCGTCTCATTGCAAGGCATGTGGCCTGAACCGAGGGGGCGGCTGGGATCACAATGGTTGTGCATGTCACCTGCCCTCGCCCAATGTCTGGAGCTGGCACCAGAGTCCAGTGAGCCAAGGCCTTGCAGCACAGTGTCCCCGAGGAACCTTCATGACCTCCCCTGCAGAGTATGGTGAATGAGGCACATAAAGTAGCACTGTCCTTCAGTCACACGTGCTGCAGGGCCAGGGACACCAGGACCGCGTCTCTGCTGCAATTGCATAGACCTGGCTTGCACTGTGATGTGAACTTGGAATAGAGGATTGTAGTGTGGAATTTGCATAGGGGTTTTCTGCCCCTGAAAAGCTTGGATGCCCTTCAATAAATAAAATAGTAAATATAGAAACTGAAGTGAAAGGAGAGAGAGAAGGAGTCAAGGAAACTGAAGTGATGTGGATCAGAGAATACGAGCTTTAAAGGTGGATGTAGAAGGGAAACTTCAGGGTACACAGAAGCTGTGTGCATTTGTATAGCGCGTACTATGGGCCCCTAAGCACATTTAGAATCTGGGTGTCCTTTATTAACTTTTAGGTGATCATTCACCAGAATCTAAGAGGTCTGGTGAACCGAGCTGAGTTTCATGTTATGATGGGAGCCATGCTTGCTGGTGGTCTAGAAAGGAGAATAGAACACGTTATTGTTTTGTTGGAATGGGAGACCATGATATCAACGAGTACCATGATACATGCAGACCCGACAACGGCAATACCAATAAATGCAATATCAGCGTATGCCATAACATGTACCCGCGTGGCCATGCCAATACCTGTCAATGTAATATCAATGTGTGTCATAACAGGTGCCCGTGTGGCTATGCCAATACCTGTCTATGTACCATCAATGTGTGCCATAACATGTACCCGCGTGGCCATGCCAATACCTGTCAATGTAATATCAATGTGTGTCATAACAGGTGCCCGTGTGGCTATGCCAATACCTGTCTATGTACCATCAATGTGTGCCATAACATGTACCCGCGTAGCTATGCCAATACCTGTCAATGTAATATCAATGTGTGTCATAACAGGTGCCCGCGTGGCCATGCCAATACCTGTCAATGTAATATCAATGTGTGCCATAACAGGTGCCCACGTGGCCATGCCAATACCTGTCAATGTAATATCAATGTGTGCCATAACATGTGCCCACGTGGCCATGCCAATACCTGTCAATGTAATATCAATGTGTGCCATAACAGGTGCCCGCATGGCTATGCCAATACCTGTCAATGTAATATCAATGTGTGCCATAACAGGTGCCCACGTGGCCATGCCAATACCTGTCTATGTACCATCAATGTGTGCCATAACAGGTGCCCACGTGGCCATGCCAATACCTGTCAATGTAATATCAATGTGTGCCATAACATGTGCCCACGTGGCCATGCCAATACCTGTCAATGTAATATCAATATGTGTCATAACATGTGCCCACGTGGCCATGCCAATACCTGTCAATGTAATATCAATGTGTGTCATAACATGTGCCCGCATGGCTATGCCAATACCTGTCAATGTAATATCAATGTGTGCCATAACAGGTGCCCACGTGGCCATGCCAATACCTGTCAATGTAATATCAATGTGTGCCATAACAGGTGCCCACGTGGCCATGCCAATACCTGTCAATGTAATATCAATGTGTGCCATAACATGTACCCGCGTAGCTATGCCAATACCTGCCAATGTAATATCAATGTGTGCCATAACATGTGCCCACGTGGCCATGCCAATACCTGTCAATGTAATATCAATGTGTGCCATAACATGTGCCCACGTGGCCATGCCAATACCTGTCAATGTAATATCAATGTGTGCCATAACAGGTGCCCGCATGGCTATGCCAATACCTGTCAATGTAATATCAATGTGTGCCATAACATGTACCCGCGTGGCCATGCCAATACCTGTCAATGTAATATCAATGTGTGTCATAACAGGTGCCCGTGTGGCTATGCCAATACCTGTCTATGTACCATCAATGTGTGCCATAACATGTACCCGCGTGGCCATGCCAATACCTGTCAATGTAATATCAATGTGTGTCATAACAGGTGCCCGTGTGGCTATGCCAATACCTGTCTATGTACCATCAATGTGTGCCATAACATGTACCCGCGTAGCTATGCCAATACCTGTCAATGTAATATCAATGTGTGTCATAACAGGTGCCCGCGTGGCCATGCCAATACCTGTCAATGTAATATCAATGTGTGCCATAACAGGTGCCCACGTGGCCATGCCAATACCTGTCAATGTAATATCAATGTGTGCCATAACATGTGCCCACGTGGCCATGCCAATACCTGTCAATGTAATATCAATGTGTGCCATAACAGGTGCCCGCATGGCTATGCCAATACCTGTCAATGTAATATCAATGTGTGCCATAACAGGTGCCCACGTGGCCATGCCAATACCTGTCTATGTACCATCAATGTGTGCCATAACAGGTGCCCACGTGGCCATGCCAATACCTGTCAATGTAATATCAATGTGTGCCATAACATGTGCCCACGTGGCCATGCCAATACCTGTCAATGTAATATCAATATGTGTCATAACATGTGCCCACGTGGCCATGCCAATACCTGTCAATGTAATATCAATGTGTGTCATAACATGTGCCCGCATGGCTATGCCAATACCTGTCAATGTAATATCAATGTGTGCCATAACAGGTGCCCACGTGGCCATGCCAATACCTGTCAATGTAATATCAATGTGTGCCATAACAGGTGCCCACGTGGCCATGCCAATACCTGTCAATGTAATATCAATGTGTGCCATAACATGTACCCGCGTAGCTATGCCAATACCTGCCAATGTAATATCAATGTGTGCCATAACATGTGCCCACGTGGCCATGCCAATACCTGTCAATGTAATATCAATGTGTGCCATAACATGTGCCCACGTGGCCATGCCAATACCTGTCAATGTAATATCAATGTGTGCCATAACAGGTGCCCGCATGGCTATGCCAATACCTGTCAATGTAATATCAATGTGTGCCATAACATGTACCCGCATAGCTATGCCAATACCTGTCTATGTAATATCAATGTGTGCCATAACATGTGCCCACGTGGCCATGCCAATACCTGTCTATGTAATATCAATGTGTGCCATAACATGTGCCCACGTGGCCATGCCAATACCTGTCAATGTAATATCAATGTGTGCCATAACATGTGCCCACGTAGCCATGCCAATACCTGTCTATGTAATATCAATGTGTGCCATAACATGTGCCCACGTGGCCATGCCAATACCTGTCTATGTAATATCAATATGTGCCATAACATGTGCCCACGTGGCCATGCCAATACCTGTCTATGTAATATCAATGTGTGCCATAACATGTGCCCACGTGGCCATGCCAATACCTGTCAATGTAATATCAATGTGTGCCATAACATGTGCCCGCATGGCCATGCCAATACCTGTCAATGTAATATCAATGTGTGCCATAACATGTGCCCACGTAGCCATACCAATACCTGTCAATGTAATATCAATGTGTGCCATAACATGTGCCCACGTAGCCATGCCAATACCTGTCAATGTAATATCAATGTGTGCCATAACATGTGCCCACGTAGCCATGCCAATACATGTCAATGTAATATCAATGTGTGCCATAACATGTGCCCGCGTGGCCATGCCAATACCTGTCTATGTAATATCAATGTGTGCCATAACATGTGCCCACGTGGCCATGCCAATACCTGTCTATGTAATATCAATGTGTGCCATAACATGTGCCCGCATGGCCATGCCAATACCTGTCAATGTAATATCAATGTGTGCCATAACATGTGCCCACGTAGCCATGCCAATACCTGTCTATGTAATATCAATGTGTGCCATAACATGTGCCCGCATGGCCATGCCAATACCTGTCAATGTAATATCAATGTGTGCCATAACATGTGCCCACGTAGCCATGCCAATACCTGTCAATGGAATATCAATGTGTGCCATAACATGTGCCCACGTAGCCATGCCAATACCTGTCAATGTAATATCAATGTGTGCCATAACATGTGCCCACGTAGCCATGCCAATACCTGTCAATGTAATATCAATTTGTGCCATAACATGTGCCCACGTAGCCATGCCAATACCTGTCAATGTAATATCAATGTGTGCCATAACAGGTGCCCGCATGGCTATGCCAATACCTGTCAATGTAATATCAATGTGTGCCATAACAGGTGCCCGCATGGCTATGCCAATACCTGTCAATGTAATATCAATGTGTGCCATAACAGGTGCCCGCATGGCTATGCCAATACCTGTCAATGTAATATCAATGTGTGCCATAACAGGTGCCCACGTGGCCATGCCAATACCTGTCAATGTAATATCAATGTGTGCCATAACATGTACCCGCGTAGCTATGCCAATACCTGTCTATGTACCATCAATGTGTGCCATAACAGGTGCCCGCATGGCTATGCCAATACCTGTCAATGTAATATCAATGTGTGCCATAACAGGTGCCCGCATGGCTATGCCAATACCTGTCAATGTAATATCAATGTGTGCCATAACATGTACCCGCGTAGCTATGCCAATACCTGTCAATGTAATATCAATGTGTGCCATAACATGTGCCCGCATGGCTATGCCAATACCTGTCAATGTAATATCAATGTGTGCCATAACAGGTGCCCGCATGGCTATGCCAATACCTGTCAATGTAATATCAATGTGTGCCATAACAGGTGCCCGCATGGCTATGCCAATACCTGTCAATGTAATATCAATGTGTGCCATAACAGGTGCCCGCATGGCTATGCCAATACCTGTCAATGTAATATCAATGTGTGCCATAACATGTACCCGCGTAGCTATGCCAATACCTGTCTATGTACCATCAATGTGTGCCATAACAGGTGCCCGTGTGGCTATGCCAATACCTGTCTATGCAATATCATCGTATGCCATAACATGTACCCGCGTAGCTATGCCAATACCTGTCAATGTAATATCAATGTGTGTCATAACAGGTGCCCGTGTGGCTATGCCAATACCTGTCTATGTACCATCAATGTGTGCCATAACATGTACCCGCATGGCTATGCCAATACCTGTCAATGTAATATCAATGTGTGTCATAACAGGTGCCCGCATGGCTATGCCAATACCTGTCAATGTAATATCAATGTGTGCCATAACAGGTGCCCGCATGGCTATGCCAATACCTGTCAATGTAATATCAATGTGTGCCATAACAGGTGCCCACGTGGCCATGCCAATTCCTGTCAATGTAATATCAATGTGTGCCATAACATGTACCCGCGTAGCTATGCCAATACCTGTCTATGTACCATCAATGTGTGCCATAACAGGTGCCCGCATGGCTATGCCAATACCTGTCAAATTAATATCAATGTGTGCCATAACATGTGCCCGCGTGGCCATGCCAATACCTGTCAATGTAATATCAATGTGTGCCATAACATGTACCCGCGTAGCTATGCCAATACCTGTCTATGTAATATCAATGTGTGCCATAACATGTACCCGCGTAGCTATGCCAATACCTGTCTATGTAATATCAATGTGTGCCATAACATGTACCCGCGTAGCTATGCCAATACCTGTCTATGTAATATCAATGTGTGCCATAACATGTACCCGCGTAGCTATGCCAATACCTGTCTATGTAATATCAATGTGTGCCATAACATGTACCCGCGTAGCTATGCCAATACCTGTCTATGTAATATCAATGTGTGCCATAACATGTGCCCACGTGGCCATGCCAATACCTGTCAATGTAATATCAATGTGTGCCATAACAGGTGCCCGCATGGCTATGCCAATACCTGTCAATGTAATATCAATGTGTGCCATAACAGGTGCCCACGTGGCCATGCCAATACCTGTCAATGTAATATCAATGTGTGCCATAACAGGTGCCCACGTGGCCATGCCAATACCTGTCAATGTAATATCAATGTGTGCCATAACAGGTGCCCACGTGGCCATGCCAATACCTGTCAATGTAATATCAATGTGTGCCATAACATGTACCCGCGTAGCTATGCCAATACCTGTCTATGTAATATCAATGTGTGCCATAACATGTGCCCACGTAGCCATGCCAATACCTGTCTATGTAATATCAATGTGTGCCATAACATGTACCCGCGTAGCCATGCCAATACCTGTCAATGTAATATCAATGTGTGCCATAACATGTGCCCACGTAGCCATGCCAATACCTGTCTATGTAATATCAATGTGTGCCATAACATGTGCCCACGTGGCCATGCCAATACCTGTCTATGTAATATCAATGTGTGCCATAACATGTGCCCACGTGGCCATGCCAATACCTGTCTATGTAATATCAATGTGTGCCATAACATGTACCCGCGTAGCTATGCCAATACCTGTCTATGTAATATCAATGTGTGCCATAACATGTGCCCAAGTGGCCATGCCAATACCTGTCAATGTAATATCAATGTGTGCCATAACAGGTGCCCACATGGCTATGCCAATACCTGTCAATGTAATATCAATGTGTGCCAAAACATGTACCCGCGTAGCTATGCCAATACCTGTCTATGTAATATCAATGTGTGCCATAACATGTACCCGCATGGCTATGCCAATACCTGTCAATGTAATATCAATGTGTGCCATAACATGTGCCCACGTAGCCATGCCAATACCTGTCTATGTACCATCAATGTGTGCCATAACATGTACCCGCGTAGCTATGCCAATACCTGTCAATGTAATATCAATGTGTGTCATAACAGGTGCCCACGTAGCTATGCCAATACCTGTCTATGCAATATCATCGTATGCCATAACATGTACCCGCGTAGCTATGCCAATACCTGTCAATGTAATATCAATGTGTGCCATAACATGTACCCGCGTAGCTATGCCAATACCTGTCTATGTAATATCAATGTGTGCCATAACATGTACCCGCATGGCTATGCCAATACCTGTCTATGTAATATCAATGTGTGCCATAACATGTGCCCACGTAGCCATGCCAATACCTGTCTATGTACCATCAATGTGTGCCATAACATGTACCCGCGTAGCTATGCCAATACCTGTCAATGTAATATCAATGTGTGTCATAACAGGTGCCCACGTAGCTATGCCAATACCTGTCTATGCAATATCATCGTATGCCATAACATGTACCCGCGTAGCTATGCCAATACCTGTCAATGTAATATCAATGTGTGCCATAACATGTGCCCACGTAGCCATGCCAATACCTGTCAATGTAATATCAATGTGTGCCATAACATGTACCCGCGTAGCTATGCCAATACCTGTCAATGTAATATCAATGTGTGCCATAACATGTGCCCACGTAGCTATGCCAATACCTGTCTATGTAATATCAATGTGTGCCATAACATGTGCCCACGTAGCCATGCCAATACCTGTCTATGTACCATCAATGTGTGCCATAACATGTACCCGCGTAGCTATGCCAATACCTGTCAATGTAATATCAATGTGTGCCATAACAGGTGCCCGCATGGCTATGCCAATACCTGTCAATGTAATATCAATGTGTGCCATAACAGGTGCCCACGTGGCCATGCCAATACCTGTCAATGTAATATCAATGTGTGCCATAACATGTACCCGCGTAGCTATGCCAATACCTGTCTATGTACCATCAATGTGTGCCATAACATGTACCCGCGTAGCTATGCCAATACCTGTCAATGTAATATCAATGTGTGTCATAACAGGTGCCCACGTAGCTATGCCAATACCTGTCAATGTAATATCAATGTGTGCCATAACATGTGCCCACGTAGCCATGCCAATACCTGTCTATGTACCATCAATGTGTGCCATAACATGTACCCGCATGGCTATGCCAATACCTGTCAATGTAATATCAATGTGTGCCATAACATGTGCCCACGTAGCCATGCCAATACCTGTCTATGTACCATCAATGTGTGCCATAACATGTACCCGCGTAGCTATGCCAATACCTGTCAATGTAATATCAATGTGTGTCATAACAGGTGCCCACGTAGCTATGCCAATACCTGTCTATGCAATATCATCGTATGCCATAACATGTACCCGCGTAGCTATGCCAATACCTGTCAATGTAATATCAATGTGTGCCATAACATGTACCCGCGTAGCTATGCCAATACCTGTCTATGTAATATCAATGTGTGCCATAACATGTGCCCACGTAGCCATGCCAATACCTGTCTATGTACCATCAATGTGTGCCATAACATGTACCCGTGTGGCTATGCCAATACCTGTCAATGTAATATCAATGTGTGCCATAACATGTACCCGCATGGCTATGCCAATACCTGTCTATGTAATATCAATGTGTGCCATAACATGTGCCCACGTAGCTATGCCAATACCTGTCTATGCAATATCATCGTATGCCATAACATGTACCCGCGTAGCTATGCCAATACCTGTCAATGTAATATCAATGTGTGCCATAACATGTGCCCACGTAGCCATGCCAATACCTGTCTATGTACCATCAATTTGTGCCATAACATGTACCCGCGTAGCTATGCCAATACCTGTCAATGTAATATCAATGTGTGCCATAACATGTGCCCACGTAGCCATGCCAATACCTGTCTATGTACCATCAATGTGTGCCATAACATGTACCCGCGTAGCTATGCCAATACCTGTCAATGTAATATCAATGTGTGCCATAACATGTACCCGCGTAGCTATGCCAATACCTGTCAATGTAATATCAATGTGTGTCATAACAGGTGCCCACGTGGCCATGCCAATACCTGTCAATGTAATATCAATGTGTGCCATAACATGTACCCGCGTAGCTATGCCAATACCTGTCAATGTAATATCAATGTGTGCCATAACAGGTGCCCACGTGGCCATGCCAATACCTGTCAATGTAATATCAATGTGTGCCATAACATGTACCCGCGTAGCTATGCCAATACCTGTCTATGTAATATCAATGTGTGCCATAACATGTGCCCACGTGGCCATGCCAATACCTGTCAATGTAATATCAATGTGTGCCATAACAGGTGCCCGCATGGCTATGCCAATACCTGTCAATGTAATATCAATGTGTGCCATAACAGGTGCCCACGTGGCCATGCCAATACCTGTCTATGTACCATCAATGTGTGCCATAACATGTACCCGTATGGCTATGCCAATACCTGTCAATGTAATATCAATGTGTGTCATAACAGGTGCCCGCATGGCTATGCCAATACCTGTCAATGTAATATCAATGTGTGCCATAACAGGTGCCCGCATGGCTATGCCAATACCTGTCAATGTAATATCAATGTGTGCCATAACAGGTGCCCACGTGGCCATGCCAATTCCTGTCAATGTAATATCAATGTGTGCCATAACATGTACCCGCGTAGCTATGCCAATACCTGTCTATGTACCATCAATGTGTGCCATAACAGGTGCCCGCATGGCTATGCCAATACCTGTCAAATTAATATCAATGTGTGCCATAACATGTGCCCACGTGGCCATGCCAATACCTGTCAATGTAATATCAATGTGTGCCATAACATGTACCCGCGTAGCTATGCCAATACCTGTCTATGTAATATCAATGTGTGCCATAACATGTACCCGCGTAGCTATGCCAATACCTGTCTATGTAATATCAATGTGTGCCATAACATGTACCCGCGTAGCTATGCCAATACCTGTCTATGTAATATCAATGTGTGCCATAACATGTACCCGCGTAGCTATGCCAATACCTGTCTATGTAATATCAATGTGTGCCATAACATGTACCCGCGTAGCTATGCCAATACCTGTCTATGTAATATCAATGTGTGCCATAACATGTACCCGCGTAGCTATGCCAATACCTGTCTATGTAATATCAATGTGTGCCATAACATGTGCCCACGTGGCCATGCCAATACCTGTCAATGTAATATCAATGTGTGCCATAACAGGTGCCCGCATGGCTATGCCAATACCTGTCAATGTAATATCAATGTGTGCCATAACAGGTGCCCACGTGGCCATGCCAATACCTGTCAATGTAATATCAATGTGTGCCATAACAGGTGCCCACGTGGCCATGCCAATACCTGTCAATGTAATATCAATGTGTGCCATAACAGGTGCCCACGTGGCCATGCCAATACCTGTCAATGTAATATCAATGTGTGCCATAACATGTACCCGCGTAGCTATGCCAATACCTGTCTATGTAATATCAATGTGTGCCATAACATGTGCCCACGTAGCCATGCCAATACCTGTCTATGTAATATCAATGTGTGCCATAACATGTACCCGCGTAGCCATGCCAATACCTGTCAATGTAATATCAATGTGTGCCATAACATGTGCCCACGTAGCCATGCCAATACCTGTCTATGTAATATCAATGTGTGCCATAACATGTGCCCACGTGGCCATGCCAATACCTGTCTATGTAATATCAATGTGTGCCATAACATGTGCCCACGTGGCCATGCCAATACCTGTCTATGTAATATCAATGTGTGCCATAACATGTACCCGCGTAGCTATGCCAATACCTGTCTATGTAATATCAATGTGTGCCATAACATGTGCCCAAGTGGCCATGCCAATACCTGTCAATGTAATATCAATGTGTGCCATAACAGGTGCCCGCATGGCTATGCCAATACCTGTCAATGTAATATCAATGTGTGCCAAAACATGTACCCGCGTAGCTATGCCAATACCTGTCTATGTAATATCAATGTGTGCCATAACATGTACCCGCATGGCTATGCCAATACCTGTCAATGTAATATCAATGTGTGCCATAACATGTGCCCACGTAGCCATGCCAATACCTGTCTATGTACCATCAATGTGTGCCATAACATGTACCCGCGTAGCTATGCCAATACCTGTCAATGTAATATCAATGTGTGTCATAACAGGTGCCCACGTAGCTATGCCAATACCTGTCTATGCAATATCATCGTATGCCATAACATGTACCCGCGTAGCTATGCCAATACCTGTCAATGTAATATCAATGTGTGCCATAACATGTACCCGCGTAGCTATGCCAATACCTGTCTATGTAATATCAATGTGTGCCATAACATGTACCCGCATGGCTATGCCAATACCTGTCTATGTAATATCAATGTGTGCCATAACATGTGCCCACGTAGCCATGCCAATACCTGTCTATGTACCATCAATGTGTGCCATAACATGTACCCGCGTAGCTATGCCAATACCTGTCAATGTAATATCAATGTGTGTCATAACAGGTGCCCACGTAGCTATGCCAATACCTGTCTATGCAATATCATCGTATGCCATAACATGTACCCGCGTAGCTATGCCAATACCTGTCAATGTAATATCAATGTGTGCCATAACATGTGCCCACGTAGCCATGCCAATACCTGTCAATGTAATATCAATGTGTGCCATAACATGTACCCGCGTAGCTATGCCAATACCTGTCAATGTAATATCAATGTGTGCCATAACATGTGCCCACGTAGCTATGCCAATACCTGTCTATGTAATATCAATGTGTGCCATAACATGTGCCCACGTAGCCATGCCAATACCTGTCTATGTACCATCAATGTGTGCCATAACATGTACCCGCGTAGCTATGCCAATACCTGTCAATGTAATATCAATGTGTGCCATAACAGGTGCCCGCATGGCTATGCCAATACCTGTCAATGTAATATCAATGTGTGCCATAACAGGTGCCCACGTGGCCATGCCAATACCTGTCAATGTAATATCAATGTGTGCCATAACATGTACCCGCGTAGCTATGCCAATACCTGTCTATGTACCATCAATGTGTGCCATAACATGTACCCGCGTAGCTATGCCAATACCTGTCAATGTAATATCAATGTGTGTCATAACAGGTGCCCACGTAGCTATGCCAATACCTGTCAATGTAATATCAATGTGTGCCATAACATGTGCCCACGTAGCCATGCCAATACCTGTCTATGTACCATCAATGTGTGCCATAACATGTACCCGCATGGCTATGCCAATACCTGTCAATGTAATATCAATGTGTGCCATAACATGTGCCCACGTAGCCATGCCAATACCTGTCTATGTACCATCAATGTGTGCCATAACATGTACCCGCGTAGCTATGCCAATACCTGTCAATGTAATATCAATGTGTGTCATAACAGGTGCCCACGTAGCTATGCCAATACCTGTCTATGCAATATCATCGTATGCCATAACATGTACCCGCGTAGCTATGCCAATACCTGTCAATGTAATATCAATGTGTGCCATAACATGTACCCGCGTAGCTATGCCAATACCTGTCTATGTAATATCAATGTGTGCCATAACATGTGCCCACGTAGCCATGCCAATACCTGTCTATGTACCATCAATGTGTGCCATAACATGTACCCGTGTGGCTATGCCAATACCTGTCAATGTAATATCAATGTGTGCCATAACATGTACCCGCATGGCTATGCCAATACCTGTCTATGTAATATCAATGTGTGCCATAACATGTGCCCACGTAGCTATGCCAATACCTGTCTATGCAATATCATCGTATGCCATAACATGTACCCGCGTAGCTATGCCAATACCTGTCAATGTAATATCAATGTGTGCCATAACATGTGCCCACGTAGCCATGCCAATACCTGTCTATGTACCATCAATTTGTGCCATAACATGTACCCGCGTAGCTATGCCAATACCTGTCAATGTAATATCAATGTGTGCCATAACATGTGCCCACGTAGCCATGCCAATACCTGTCTATGTACCATCAATGTGTGCCATAACATGTACCCGCGTAGCTATGCCAATACCTGTCAATGTAATATCAATGTGTGCCATAACATGTACCCGCGTAGCTATGCCAATACCTGTCAATGTAATATCAATGTGTGTCATAACAGGTGCCCACGTGGCCATGCCAATACCTGTCAATGTAATATCAATGTGTGCCATAACATGTACCCGCGTAGCTATGCCAATACCTGTCAATGTAATATCAATGTGTGCCATAACAGGTGCCCACGTGGCCATGCCAATACCTGTCAATGTAATATCAATGTGTGCCATAACATGTACCCGCGTAGCTATGCCAATACCTGTCTATGTAATATCAATGTGTGCCATAACAGGTGCCCACGTGGCCATGCCAATACCTGTCAATGTAATATCAATGTGTGCCATAACAGGTGCCCACGTGGCCATGCCAATACCTGTCAATGTAATATCAATGTGTGCCATAACAGGTGCCCACGTGGCCATGCCAATACCTGTCAATGTAATATCAATGTGTGCCATAACATGTACCCGCGTAGCTATGCCAATACCTGTCTATGTAATATCAATGTGTGCCATAACAGGTGCCCACGTGGCCATGCCAATACCTGTCAATGTAATATCAATGTGTGCCATAACATGTACCCGCGTAGCTATGCCAATACCTGTCTATGTAATATCAATGTGTGCCATAACATGTGCCCACGTGGCCATGCCAATACCTGTCAATGTAATATCAATGTGTGCCATAACAGGTGCCCGCATGGCTATGCCAATACCTGTCAATGTAATATCAATGTGTGCCATAACAGGTGCCCACGTGGCCATGCCAATACCTGTCAATGTAATATCAATGTGTGCCATAACAGGTGCCCACGTGGCCATGCCAATACCTGTCAATGTAATATCAATGTGTGCCATAACAGGTGCCCACGTGGCCATGCCAATACCTGTCAATGTAATATCAATGTGTGCCATAACATGTGCCCACGTGGCCATGCCAATACCTGTCAATGTAATATCAATGTGTGCCATAACATGTACCCGCGTAGCTATGCCAATACCTGTCAATGTAATATCAATGTGTGCCATAACATGTCCCCGCGTAGCTATGCCAATACCTGTCAATGTACCATCAATGTGTGCCATAACATGTACCCGCATGGCTATGCCAATACCTGTCAATGTAATATCAATGTGTGCCATAACATGTGCCCACGTAGCCATGCCAATACCTGTCAATGTAATATCAATGTGTGCCATAACATGTACCCGCGTAGCTATGCCAATACCTGTCAATGTAATATCAATGTGTGCCATAACAGGTGCCCACGTGGCCATGCCAATACCTGTCAATGTAATATCAATGTGTGCCATAACATGTACCCGCGTAGCTATGCCAATACCTGTCTATGTAATATCAATGTGTGCCATAACATGTGCCCACGTGGCCATGCCAATACCTGTCAATGTAATATCAATGTGTGCCATAACAGGTGCCCGCATGGCTATGCCAATTCCTGTCAATGTAATATCAATGTGTGCCATAACAGGTGCCCACGTGGCCATGCCAATACCTGTCAATGTAATATCAATGTGTGCCATAACAGGTGCCCACGTGGCCATGCCAATACCTGTCAATGTAATATCAATGTGTGCCATAACAGGTGCCCACGTGGCCATGCCAATACCTGTCAATGTAATATCAATGTGTGCCATAACAGGTGCCCACGTGGCCATGCCAATACCTGTCAATGTAATATCAATGTGTGCCATAACATGTACCCGCGTAGCTATGCCAATACCTGTCTATGTAATATCAATGTGTGCCATAACATGTGCCCACGTGGCCATGCCAATACCTGTCAATGTAATATCAATGTGTGCCATAACAGGTGCCCGCATGGCTATGCCAATACCTGTCAATGTAATATCAATGTGTGCCATAACAGGTGCCCACGTGGCCATGCCAATACCTGTCAATGTAATATCAATGTGTGCCATAACAGGTGCCCACGTGGCCATGCCAATACCTGTCAATGTAATATCAATGTGTGCCATAACAGGTGCCCACGTGGCCATGCCAATACCTGTCAATGTAATATCAATGTGTGCCATAACATGTGCCCACGTGGCCATGCCAATACCTGTCAATGTAATATCAATGTGTGCCATAACATGTACCCGCGTAGCTATGCCAATACCTGTCAATGTAATATCAATGTGTGCCATAACATGTCCCCGCGTAGCTATGCCAATACCTGTCAATGTACCATCAATGTGTGCCATAACATGTACCCGCATGGCTATGCCAATACCTGTCAATGTAATATCAATGTGTGCCATAACATGTGCCCACGTAGCCATGCCAATACCTGTCAATGTAATATCAATGTGTGCCATAACATGTACCCGCGTAGCTATGCCAATACCTGTCAATGTAATATCAATGTGTGCCATAACAGGTGCCCACGTGGCCATGCCAATACCTGTCAATGTAATATCAATGTGTGCCATAACATGTACCCGCGTAGCTATGCCAATACCTGTCTATGTAATATCAATGTGTGCCATAACATGTGCCCACGTGGCCATGCCAATACCTGTCAATGTAATATCAATGTGTGCCATAACAGGTGCCCGCATGGCTATGCCAATTCCTGTCAATGTAATATCAATGTGTGCCATAACAGGTGCCCACGTGGCCATGCCAATACCTGTCAATGTAATATCAATGTGTGCCATAACAGGTGCCCACGTGGCCATGCCAATACCTGTCAATGTAATATCAATGTGTGCCATAACAGGTGCCCACGTGGCCATGCCAATACCTGTCAATGTAATATCAATGTGTGCCATAACAGGTGCCCACGTGGCCATGCCAATACCTGTCAATGTAATATCAATGTGTGCCATAACATGTACCCGCGTAGCTATGCCAATACCTGTCTATGTAATATCAATGTGTGCCATAACATGTGCCCACGTGGCCATGCCAATACCTGTCTATGTAATATCAATGTGTGCCATAACATGTGCCCACGTGGCCATGCCAATACCTGTCAATGTAATATCAATGTGTGCCATAACATGTGCCCACGTGGCCATGCCAATACCTGTCTATGTAATATCAATGTGTGCCATAACATGTGCCCACGTGGCCATGCCAATACCTGTCTATGTAATATCAATGTGTGCCATAACATGTGCCCACGTGGCCATGCCAATACCTGTCAATGTAATATCAATGTGTGCCATAACATGTGCCCACGTGGCCATGCCAATACCTGTCAATGTAATATCAATGTGTGCCATAACAGGTCCCCACGTGGCCATGCCAATACCTGTCAATGTAATATCAATGTGTGCCATAACATGTGCCCACGTGGCCATGCCAATACCTGTCAATGTAATATCAATGTGTGCCATAACATGTACCCGCGTAGCTATGCCAATACCTGTCTATGTAATATCAATGTGTGCCATAACATGTACCCGCGTAGCTATGCCAATACCTGTCAATGTAATATCAATGTGTGCCATAACATGTACCCGCGTAGCTATGCCAATACCTGTCTATGTAATATCAATGTGTGCCATAACATGTACCCGCGTAGCTATGCCAATACCTGTCAATGTAATATCAATGTGTGCCATAACATGTACCCGCGTAGCTATGCCAATACCTGTCAATGTAATATCAATGTGTGCCATAACATGTGCCCACGTAGCCATGCCAATACCTGTCTATGTAATATCAATGTGTGCCATAACATGTACCCGCGTAGCTATGCCAATACCTGTCAATGTACCATCAATGTGTGCCATAACATGTACCCGCATGGCTATGCCAATACCTGTCAATGTAATATCAATGTGTGTCATAACAGGTGCCCACGTGGCCATGCCAATACCTGTCAATGTAATATCAATGTGTGCCATAACATGTACCCGCGTAGCTATGCCAATACCTGTCAATGTAATATCAATGTGTGCCATAACATGTGCCCACGTGGCCATGCCAATACCTGTCAATGTAATATCAATGTGTGCCATAACATGTGCCCACGTGGCCATGCCAATACCTGTCAATGTAATATCAATGTGTGCCATAACAGGTGCCCACGTGGCCATGCCAATACCTGTCTATGTACCATCAATGTGTGCCATAACATGTACCCACGTGCCCATGCCAATACCTGTCAATGTAATATCAATGTGTGTCATAACAGGTGCCCACGTAGCTATGCCAATACCTGTCTATGCAATATCATCGTATGCCATAACATGTACCCGCGTAGCTATGCCAATACCTGTCAATGTAATATCAATGTGTGTCATAACAGGTGCCCACGTAGCTATGCCAATACCTGTCAATGTAATATCAATGTGTGCCATAACATGTGCCCATGTAGCCATGCCAATACCTGTCTATGTACCATCAATGTGTGCCATAACATGTACCCGCATGGCTATGCCAATACCTGTCAATGTAATATCAATGTGTGCCATAACATGTGCCCACGTAGCCATGCCAATACCTGTCTATGTACCATCAATGTGTGCCATAACATGTACCCGCGTAGCTATGCCAATACCTGTCAATGTAATATCAATGTGTGTCATAACAGGTGCCCACGTAGCTATGCCAATACCTGTCTATGCAATATCATCGTATGCCATAACATGTACCCGCGTAGCTATGCCAATACCTGTCAATGTAATATCAATGTGTGCCATAACATGTACCCGCGTAGCTATGCCAATACCTGTCTATGTAATATCAATGTGTGCCATAACATGTGCCCACGTAGCCATGCCAATACCTGTCTATGTACCATCAATGTGTGCCATAACATGTACCCGTGTGGCTATGCCAATACCTGTCAATGTAATATCAATGTGTGCCATAACATGTACCCGCATGGCTATGCCAATACCTGTCTATGTAATATCAATGTGTGCCATAACATGTGCCCACGTAGCTATGCCAATACCTGTCTATGCAATATCATCGTATGCCATAACATGTACCCGCGTAGCTATGCCAATACCTGTCAATGTAATATCAATGTGTGCCATAACATGTGCCCACGTAGCCATGCCAATACCTGTCTATGTACCATCAATTTGTGCCATAACATGTACCCGCGTAGCTATGCCAATACCTGTCAATGTAATATCAATGTGTGCCATAACATGTGCCCACGTAGCCATGCCAATACCTGTCTATGTACCATCAATGTGTGCCATAACATGTACCCGCGTAGCTATGCCAATACCTGTCAATGTAATATCAATGTGTGCCATAACATGTACCCGCGTAGCTATGCCAATACCTGTCAATGTAATATCAATGTGTGTCATAACAGGTGCCCACGTGGCCATGCCAATACCTGTCAATGTAATATCAATGTGTGCCATAACATGTACCCGCGTAGCTATGCCAATACCTGTCAATGTAATATCAATGTGTGCCATAACAGGTGCCCACGTGGCCATGCCAATACCTGTCAATGTAATATCAATGTGTGCCATAACATGTACCCGCATAGCTATGCCAATACCTGTCTATGTAATATCAATGTGTGCCATAACATGTGCCCACGTGGCCATGCCAATACCTGTCAATGTAATATCAATGTGTGCCATAACAGGTGCCCGCATGGCTATGCCAATACCTGTCAATGTAATATCAATGTGTGCCATAACAGGTGCCCACGTGGCCATGCCAATACCTGTCAATGTAATATCAATGTGTGCCATAACAGGTGCCCACGTGGCCATGCCAATACCTGTCAATGTAATATCAATGTGTGCCATAACAGGTGCCCACGTGGCCATGCCAATACCTGTCAATGTAATATCAATGTGTGCCATAACATGTGCCCACGTGGCCATGCCAATACCTGTCAATGTAATATCAATGTGTGCCATAACATGTACCCGCGTAGCTATGCCAATACCTGTCAATGTAATATCAATGTGTGCCATAACATGTCCCCGCGTAGCTATGCCAATACCTGTCAATGTACCATCAATGTGTGCCATAACATGTACCCGCATGGCTATGCCAATACCTGTCAATGTAATATCAATGTGTGCCATAACATGTGCCCACGTAGCCATGCCAATACCTGTCAATGTAATATCAATGTGTGCCATAACATGTACCCGCGTAGCTATGCCAATACCTGTCAATGTAATATCAATGTGTGCCATAACAGGTGCCCACGTGGCCATGCCAATACCTGTCAATGTAATATCAATGTGTGCCATAACATGTACCCGCGTAGCTATGCCAATACCTGTCTATGTAATATCAATGTGTGCCATAACATGTGCCCACGTGGCCATGCCAATACCTGTCAATGTAATATCAATGTGTGCCATAACAGGTGCCCGCATGGCTATGCCAATTCCTGTCAATGTAATATCAATGTGTGCCATAACAGGTGCCCACGTGGCCATGCCAATACCTGTCAATGTAATATCAATGTGTGCCATAACAGGTGCCCACGTGGCCATGCCAATACCTGTCAATGTAATATCAATGTGTGCCATAACAGGTGCCCACGTGGCCATGCCAATACCTGTCAATGTAATATCAATGTGTGCCATAACAGGTGCCCACGTGGCCATGCCAATACCTGTCAATGTAATATCAATGTGTGCCATAACATGTACCCGCGTAGCTATGCCAATACCTGTCTATGTAATATCAATGTGTGCCATAACATGTGCCCACGTGGCCATGCCAATACCTGTCAATGTAATATCAATGTGTGCCATAACAGGTGCCCGCATGGCTATGCCAATACCTGTCAATGTAATATCAATGTGTGCCATAACAGGTGCCCACGTGGCCATGCCAATACCTGTCAATGTAATATCAATGTGTGCCATAACAGGTGCCCACGTGGCCATGCCAATACCTGTCAATGTAATATCAATGTGTGCCATAACAGGTGCCCACGTGGCCATGCCAATACCTGTCAATGTAATATCAATGTGTGCCATAACATGTGCCCACGTGGCCATGCCAATACCTGTCAATGTAATATCAATGTGTGCCATAACATGTACCCGCGTAGCTATGCCAATACCTGTCAATGTAATATCAATGTGTGCCATAACATGTCCCCGCGTAGCTATGCCAATACCTGTCAATGTACCATCAATGTGTGCCATAACATGTACCCGCATGGCTATGCCAATACCTGTCAATGTAATATCAATGTGTGCCATAACATGTGCCCACGTAGCCATGCCAATACCTGTCAATGTAATATCAATGTGTGCCATAACATGTACCCGCGTAGCTATGCCAATACCTGTCAATGTAATATCAATGTGTGCCATAACAGGTGCCCACGTGGCCATGCCAATACCTGTCAATGTAATATCAATGTGTGCCATAACATGTACCCGCGTAGCTATGCCAATACCTGTCTATGTAATATCAATGTGTGCCATAACATGTGCCCACGTGGCCATGCCAATACCTGTCAATGTAATATCAATGTGTGCCATAACAGGTGCCCGCATGGCTATGCCAATTCCTGTCAATGTAATATCAATGTGTGCCATAACAGGTGCCCACGTGGCCATGCCAATACCTGTCAATGTAATATCAATGTGTGCCATAACAGGTGCCCACGTGGCCATGCCAATACCTGTCAATGTAATATCAATGTGTGCCATAACAGGTGCCCACGTGGCCATGCCAATACCTGTCAATGTAATATCAATGTGTGCCATAACAGGTGCCCACGTGGCCATGCCAATACCTGTCAATGTAATATCAATGTGTGCCATAACATGTACCCGCGTAGCTATGCCAATACCTGTCTATGTAATATCAATGTGTGCCATAACATGTGCCCACGTGGCCATGCCAATACCTGTCTATGTAATATCAATGTGTGCCATAACATGTGCCCACGTGGCCATGCCAATACCTGTCAATGTAATATCAATGTGTGCCATAACATGTGCCCACGTGGCCATGCCAATACCTGTCTATGTAATATCAATGTGTGCCATAACATGTGCCCACGTGGCCATGCCAATACCTGTCTATGTAATATCAATGTGTGCCATAACATGTGCCCACGTGGCCATGCCAATACCTGTCAATGTAATATCAATGTGTGCCATAACATGTGCCCACGTGGCCATGCCAATACCTGTCAATGTAATATCAATGTGTGCCATAACAGGTCCCCACGTGGCCATGCCAATACCTGTCAATGTAATATCAATGTGTGCCATAACATGTGCCCACGTGGCCATGCCAATACCTGTCAATGTAATATCAATGTGTGCCATAACATGTACCCGCGTAGCTATGCCAATACCTGTCTATGTAATATCAATGTGTGCCATAACATGTACCCGCGTAGCTATGCCAATACCTGTCAATGTAATATCAATGTGTGCCATAACATGTACCCGCGTAGCTATGCCAATACCTGTCTATGTAATATCAATGTGTGCCATAACATGTACCCGCGTAGCTATGCCAATACCTGTCAATGTAATATCAATGTGTGCCATAACATGTACCCGCGTAGCTATGCCAATACCTGTCAATGTAATATCAATGTGTGCCATAACATGTGCCCACGTAGCCATGCCAATACCTGTCTATGTAATATCAATGTGTGCCATAACATGTACCCGCGTAGCTATGCCAATACCTGTCAATGTACCATCAATGTGTGCCATAACATGTACCCGCATGGCTATGCCAATACCTGTCAATGTAATATCAATGTGTGTCATAACAGGTGCCCACGTGGCCATGCCAATACCTGTCAATGTAATATCAATGTGTGCCATAACATGTACCCGCGTAGCTATGCCAATACCTGTCAATGTAATATCAATGTGTGCCATAACATGTGCCCACGTGGCCATGCCAATACCTGTCAATGTAATATCAATGTGTGCCATAACATGTGCCCACGTGGCCATGCCAATACCTGTCAATGTAATATCAATGTGTGCCATAACAGGTGCCCACGTGGCCATGCCAATACCTGTCTATGTACCATCAATGTGTGCCATAACATGTACCCACGTGCCCATGCCAATACCTGTCAATGTAATATCAATGTGTGTCATAACAGGTGCCCACGTAGCTATGCCAATACCTGTCTATGCAATATCATCGTATGCCATAACATGTACCCGCGTAGCTATGCCAATACCTGTCAATGTAATATCAATGTGTGCCATAACAGGTGCCCACGTGGCCATGCCAATACCTGTCTATGTACCATCAATGTGTGCCATAACATGTACCCGCATGGCTATGCCAATACCTGTCAATGTAATATCAATGTGTGCCATAACAGGTGCCCACGTGGCCATGGCAATACCTGTCAATGTAATATCAATGTGTGCCATAACAGGTGCCCGCATGGCTATGCCAATACCTGTCAATGTAATATCAATGTGTGCCATAACAGGTGCCCACGGAGCCATGCCAATACCTGTCAATGTAATATCAATGTGTGCCATAACAGGTGCCCACGTGGCCATGCCAATACCTGTCAATGTAATATCAATGTGTGCCATAACAGGTGCCCACGTGGCCCTGCCAATACCTGTCAATGTAATATCAATGGGTGCCATAACATGTGCCCACGTGGCCATGCCAATACCTGTCAATGTAATATCAATGTGTGCCATAACAGGTGCCCACGTGGCCATGCCAATACCTGTCAATGTAATATCAATGTGTGCCATAACATGTACCCGCGTAGCCATGCCAATACCTGTCTATGTAATATCAATGTGTGCCATAACAGGTGCCCACGTGGCCATGCCAATACCTGTCAATGTAATATCAATGTGTGCCATAACATGTGCCCACGTGGCCATGCCAATACCTGTCTATGTAATATCAATGTGTGCCATAACATGTACCCGCGTAGCTATGCCAATACCTGTCTATGTAATATCAATGTGTGCCATAACATGTACCCGCATGGCTATGCCAATACCTGTCAATGTAATATCAATGTGTGCCATAACATGTGCCCACGTAGCCATGCCAATACCTGTCTATGTACCATCAATGTGTGCCATAACATGTACCCGCGTAGCTATGCCAATACCTGTCCATGTAATATCAATGTGTGCCATAACATGTGCCCACGTGGCCATGCCAATACCTGTCAATGTAATATCAATGTGTGCCATAACAGGTGCCCGCATGGCTATGCCAATTCCTGTCAATGTAATATCAATGTGTGCCATAACAGGTGCCCACGTGGCCATGCCAATACCTTTCAATGTAATATCAATGTGTGCCATAACAGGTGCCCACGTGGCCATGCCAATACCTGTCAATGTAATATCAATGTGTGCCATAACAGGTGCCCACGTGGCCATGCCAATACCTGTCAATGTAATATCAATGTGTGCCATAACAGGTGCCCACGTGGCCATGCCAATACCTGTCAATGTAATATCAATGTGTGCCATAACATGTACCCGCGTAGCTATGCCAATACCTGTCTATGTAATATCAATGTGTGCCATAACATGTGCCCACGTGGCCATGCCAATACCTGTCTATGTAATATCAATGTGTGCCATAACATGTGCCCACGTGGCCATGCCAATACCTGTCAATGTAATATCAATGTGTGCCATAACATGTGCCCACGTAGCCATGCCAATACCTGTCAATGTAATATCAATGTGTGCCATAACAGGTCCCCACGTGGCCATGCCAATACCTGTCAATGTAATATCAATGTGTGCCATAACATGTGCCCACGTGGCCATGCCAATACCTGTCAATGTAATATCAATGTGTGCCATAACATGTACCCGCGTAGCTATGCCAATACCTGTCTATGTAATATCAATGTGTGCCATAACATGTACCCGCGTAGCTATGCCAATACCTGTCAATGTAATATCAATGTGTGCCATAACATGTACCCGCGTAGCTATGCCAATACCTGTCTATGTAATATCAATGTGTGCCATAACATGTACCCGCGTAGCTATGCCAATACCTGTCAATGTAATATCAATGTGTGCCATAACATGTACCCGCGTAGCTATGCCAATACCTGTCAATGTAATATCAATGTGTGCCATAACATGTGCCCACGTAGCCATGCCAATACCTGTCTATGTAATATCAATGTGTGCCATAACATGTACCCGCGTAGCTATGCCAATACCTGTCAATGTACCATCAATGTGTGCCATAACATGTACCCGCATGGCTATGCCAATACCTGTCAATGTAATATCAATGTGTGTCATAACAGGTGCCCACGTGGCCATGCCAATACCTGTCAATGTAATATCAATGTGTGCCATAACATGTACCCGCGTAGCTATGCCAATACCTGTCAATGTAATATCAATGTGTGCCATAACATGTACCCACGTGGCCATGCCAATACCTGTCAATGTAATATCAATGTGTGCCATAACATGTGCCCACGTGGCCATGCCAATACCTGTCAATGTAATATCAATGTGTGCCATAACAGGTGCCCACGTGGCCATGCCAATACCTGTCTATGTACCATCAATGTGTGCCATAACATGTACCCACGTGCCCATGCCAATACCTGTCAATGTAATATCAATGTGTGTCATAACAGGTGCCCACGTAGCTATGCCAATACCTGTCTATGCAATATCATCGTATGCCATAACATGTACCCGCGTAGCTATGCCAATACCTGTCAATGTAATATCAATGTGTGCCATAACAGGTGCCCACGTGGCCATGCCAATACCTGTCTATGTACCATCAATGTGTGCCATAACATGTACCCGCATGGCTATGCCAATACCTGTCAATGTAATATCAATGTGTGCCATAACAGGTGCCCACGTGGCCATGGCAATACCTGTCAATGTAATATCAATGTGTGCCATAACAGGTGCCCGCATGGCTATGCCAATACCTGTCAATGTAATATCAATGTGTGCCATAACAGGTGCCCACGTGGCCATGCCAATACCTGTCAATGTAATATCAATGTGTGCCATAACATGTGCCCACGTGGCCATGCCAATACCTGTCAATGTAATATCAATGTGTGCCATAACAGGTGCCCACGTGGCCATGCCAATACCTGTCAATGTAATATCAATGTGTGCCATAACATGTACCCGCGTAGCCATGCCAATACCTGTCTATGTAATATCAATGTGTGCCATAACAGGTGCCCACGTGGCCATGCCAATACCTGTCAATGTAATATCAATGTGTGCCATAACATGTGCCCACGTGGCCATGCCAATACCTGTCTATGTAATATCAATGTGTGCCATAACATGTACCCGCGTAGCTATGCCAATACCTGTCTATGTAATATCAATGTGTGCCATAACATGTACCCGCATGGCTATGCCAATACCTGTCAATGTAATATCAATGTGTGCCATAACATGTGCCCACGTAGCCATGCCAATACCTGTCTATGTACCATCAATGTGTGCCATAACATGTACCCGCGTAGCTATGCCAATACCTGTCCATGTAATATCAATGTGTGCCATAACATGTACCCGCGTAGCTATGCCAATACCTGTCTATGTAATATCAATGTGTGCCATAACATGTACCCGCGTAGCTATGCCAATACCTGTCAATGTAATATCAATGTGTGTCATAACAGGTGCCCACGTAGCTATGCCAATACCTGTCTATGCAATATCATCGTATGCCATAACATGTACCCGCGTAGTTATGCCAATACCTGTCAATGTAATATCAATGTGTGCCATAACATGTGCCCACGTGGCCATGCCAATACCTGTCAATGTAATATCAATGTGTGCCATAACAGGTGCCCACGTGGCCATGCCAATACCTGTCAATGTAATATCAATGTGTGCCATAACAGGTGCCCACGTGGCCATGCCAATACCTGTCAATGTAATATCAATGGGTGCCATAACATGTGCCCACGTGGCCATGCCAATACCTGTCAATGTAATATCAATGTGTGCCATAACAGGTGCCCACGTGGCCATGCCAATACCTGTCAATGTAATATCAATGTGTGCCATAACATGTACCCGCGTAGCCATGCCAATACCTGTCTATGTAATATCAATGTGTGCCATAACAGGTGCCCACGTGGCCATGCCAATACCTGTCAATGTAATATCAATGTGTGCCATAACATGTGCCCACGTGGCCATGCCAATACCTGTCTATGTAATATCAATGTGTGCCATAACATGTACCCGCGTAGCTATGCCAATACCTGTCTATGTAATATCAATGTGTGCCATAACATGTACCCGCATGGCTATGCCAATACCTGTCAATGTAATATCAATGTGTGCCATAACATGTGCCCACGTAGCCATGCCAATACCTGTCTATGTACCATCAATGTGTGCCATAACATGTACCCGCGTAGCTATGCCAATACCTGTCCATGTAATATCAATGTGTGCCATAACATGTGCCCACGTGGCCATGCCAATACCTGTCAATGTAATATCAATGTGTGCCATAACAGGTGCCCGCATGGCTATGCCAATTCCTGTCAATGTAATATCAATGTGTGCCATAACAGGTGCCCACGTGGCCATGCCAATACCTTTCAATGTAATATCAATGTGTGCCATAACAGGTGCCCACGTGGCCATGCCAATACCTGTCAATGTAATATCAATGTGTGCCATAACAGGTGCCCACGTGGCCATGCCAATACCTGTCAATGTAATATCAATGTGTGCCATAACAGGTGCCCACGTGGCCATGCCAATACCTGTCCATGTAATATCAATGTGTGCCATAACATGTAACCGCGTAGCTATGCCAATACCTGTCTATGTAATATCAATGTGTGCCATAACATGTGCCCACGTGGCCATGCCAATACCTGTCTATGTAATATCAATGTGTGCCATAACATGTGCCCACGTGGCCATGCCAATACCTGTCAATGTAATATCAATGTGTGCCATAACATGTGCCCACGTAGCCATGCCAATACCTGTCAATGTAATATCAATGTGTGCCATAACAGGTCCCCACGTGGCCATGCCAATACCTGTCAATGTAATATCAATGTGTGCCATAACATGTGCCCACGTGGCCATGCCAATACCTGTCAATGTAATATCAATGTGTGCCATAACATGTACCCGCGTAGCTATGCCAATACCTGTCTATGTAATATCAATGTGTGCCATAACATGTACCCGCGTAGCTATGCCAATACCTGTCAATGTAATATCAATGTGTGCCATAACATGTACCCGCGTAGCTATGCCAATACCTGTCTATGTAATATCAATGTGTGCCATAACATGTACCCGCGTAGCTATGCCAATACCTGTCAATGTAATATCAATGTGTGCCATAACATGTACCCGCGTAGCTATGCCAATACCTGTCAATGTAATATCAATGTGTGCCATAACATGTGCCCACGTAGCCATGCCAATACCTGTCTATGTAATATCAATGTGTGCCATAACATGTACCCGCGTAGCTATGCCAATACCTGTCAATGTACCATCAATGTGTGCCATAACATGTACCCGCATGGCTATGCCAATACCTGTCAATGTAATATCAATGTGTGTCATAACAGGTGCCCACGTGGCCATGCCAATACCTGTCAATGTAATATCAATGTGTGCCATAACATGTACCCGCGTAGCTATGCCAATACCTGTCAATGTAATATCAATGTGTGCCATAACATGTACCCACGTGGCCATGCCAATACCTGTCAATGTAATATCAATGTGTGCCATAACATGTGCCCACGTGGCCATGCCAATACCTGTCAATGTAATATCAATGTGTGCCATAACAGGTGCCCACGTGGCCATGCCAATACCTGTCTATGTACCATCAATGTGTGCCATAACATGTACCCACGTGCCCATGCCAATACCTGTCAATGTAATATCAATGTGTGTCATAACAGGTGCCCACGTAGCTATGCCAATACCTGTCTATGCAATATCATCGTATGCCATAACATGTACCCGCGTAGCTATGCCAATACCTGTCAATGTAATATCAATGTGTGCCATAACAGGTGCCCACGTGGCCATGCCAATACCTGTCTATGTACCATCAATGTGTGCCATAACATGTACCCGCATGGCTATGCCAATACCTGTCAATGTAATATCAATGTGTGCCATAACAGGTGCCCACGTGGCCATGGCAATACCTGTCAATGTAATATCAATGTGTGCCATAACAGGTGCCCGCATGGCTATGCCAATACCTGTCAATGTAATATCAATGTGTGCCATAACAGGTGCCCACGGAGCCATGCCAATACCTGTCAATGTAATATCAATGTGTGCCATAACAGGTGCCCACGTGGCCATGCCAATACCTGTCAATGTAATATCAATGTGTGCCATAACAGGTGCCCACGTGGCCATGCCAATACCTGTCAATGTAATATCAATGTGTGCCATAACATGTGCCCACGTGGCCATGCCAATACCTGTCAATGTAATATCAATGTGTGCCATAACAGGTGCCCACGTGGCCATGCCAATACCTGTCAATGTAATATCAATGTGTGCCATAACATGTACCCGCGTAGCCATGCCAATACCTGTCTATGTAATATCAATGTGTGCCATAACAGGTGCCCACGTGGCCATGCCAATACCTGTCAATGTAATATCAATGTGTGCCATAACATGTGCCCACGTGGCCATGCCAATACCTGTCTATGTAATATCAATGTGTGCCATAACATGTACCCGCGTAGCTATGCCAATACCTGTCTATGTAATATCAATGTGTGCCATAACATGTACCCGCATGGCTATGCCAATACCTGTCAATGTAATATCAATGTGTGCCATAACATGTGCCCACGTAGCCATGCCAATACCTGTCTATGTACCATCAATGTGTGCCATAACATGTACCCGCGTAGCTATGCCAATACCTGTCCATGTAATATCAATGTGTGCCATAACATGTACCCGCGTAGCTATGCCAATACCTGTCTATGTAATATCAATGTGTGCCATAACATGTACCCGCGTAGCTATGCCAATACCTGTCAATGTAATATCAATGTGTGTCATAACAGGTGCCCACGTAGCTATGCCAATACCTGTCTATGCAATATCATCGTATGCCATAACATGTACCCGCGTAGCTATGCCAATACCTGTCAATGTAATATCAATGTGTGCCATAACATGTGCCCACGTGGCCATGCCAATACCTGTCAATGTAATATCAATGTGTGCCATAACATGTACCCGCGTAGCTATGCCAATACCTGTCAATGTAATATCAATGTGTGCCATAACATGTACCCGCGTGGCACTGCCAATACCTGTCTATGTAATATCAATGTGTGCCATAACATGTGCCCACGTAGCCATGCCAATACCTGTCAATGTAATATCAATGTGTGTCATAACAGGTGCCCACGTAGCTATGCCAATACCTGTCTATGTAATATCAATGTGTGTCATAACATGTACCCGCGTAGCTATGCCAATACCTGTCAATGTAATATCAATGTGTGCCATAACATGTACCCGCGTAGCCATGCCAATACCTGTCTATGTACCATCAATGTGTGCCATAACATGTACCCGCGTAGCTATGCCAATACCTGTCAATGTAATATCAATGTGTGCCATAACATGTACCCGCGTAGCTATGCCAATACCTGTCAATGTACCATCAATGTGTGCCATAACATGTACCCGCGTAGCCATGCCAATACCTGTCTATGTACCATCAATGTGTGCCATAACATGTACCCGCGTAGCCATGCCAATACCTGTCTATGTACCATCAATGTGTGCCATAACATGTACCCGCGTAGCTATGCCAATACCTGTCAATGTAATATCAATGTGTGCCATAACATGTGCCCACGTAGCCATGCCAATACCTGTCTATGTACCATCAATGTGTGCCATAACATGTACCCGCGTAGCTATGCCAATACCTGTCAATGTAATATCAATGTGTGTCATAACAGGTGCCCACGTGGCCATGCCAATACCTGTCAATGTAATATCAATGTGTGCCATAACATGTGCCCACGTGGCCATGCCAATACCTGTCAATGTAATATCAATGTGTGCCATAACATGTACCCGCGTAGCTATGCCAATACCTGTCAATGTAATATCAATGTGTGCCATAACAGGTGCCCACGTGGCCATGCCAATACCTGTCAATGTAATATCAATGTGTGCCATAACAGGTGCCCACGTGGCCATGCCAATACCTGTCTATGTACCATCAATGTGTGCCATAACATGTACCCGCATGGCTATGCCAATACCTGTCAATGTAATATCAATGTGTGCCATAACATGTGCCCACGTAGCCATGCCAATACCTGTCAATGTAATATCAATGTGTGCCATAACATGTACCCACGTAGCTATGCCAATACCTGTCTATGTACCATCAAAGTGTGCCATAACAGGTGCCCGCATGGCTATGCCAATACCTGTCAATGTAATATCAATGTGTGCCATAACAGGTGCCCACGTGGCCATGCCAATACCTGTCAATGTAATATCAATGTGTGCCATAACATGTACCCGCGTAGCTATGCCAATACCTGTCAATGTAATATCAATGTGTGCCATAACATGTACCCGAGTAGCCATGCCAATACCTGTCAATGTAATATCAATGTGTGCCATAACATGTACCCGCGTAGCCATGCCAATACCTGTCAATGTAATATCAATGTGTGCCATAACAGGTGCCCACGTGGCCATGCCAATACCTGTCAATGTAATATCAATGTGTGCCATAACATGTACCCGCGTAGCTATGCCAATACCTGTCTATGTACCATCAATGTGTGCCATAACATGTACCCGCATGGCTATGCCAATACCTGTCTATGTAATATCAATGTGTGCCATAACAGGTGCCCGCATGGCTATGCCAATACCTGTCAATGTAATATCAATGTGTGCCATAACAGGTGCCCGCATGGCTATGCCAATACCTGTCAATGTAATATCAATGTGTGCCATAACATGTACCCGCATGGCTATGCCAATACCTGTCAATGTAATATCAATGTGTGCCATAACATGTACCCGCGTAGCTATGCCAATACCTGTCTATGTACCATCAATGTGTGCCATAACATGTACCCGCATGGCTATGCCAATACCTGTCAATGTAATATCAATGTGTGCCATAACATGTGCCCATGTAGCCATGCCAATACCTGTCTATGTACCATCAATGTGTGCCATAACATGTACCCGCGTAGCTATGCCAATACCTGTCAATGTAATATCAATGTGTGCCATAACATGTGCCCACGTAGCCATGCCAATACCTGTCTATGTACCATCAATGTGTGCCATAACATGTACCCGCGTAGCTATGCCAATACCTGTCAATGTAATATCAATGTGTGTCATAACAGGTGCCCACGTGGCCATGCCAATACCTGTCAATGTAATATCAATGTGTGCCATAACATGTGCCCACGTGGCCATGCCAATACCTGTCAATGTAATATCAATGTGTGCCATAACATGTACCCGCGTAGCTATGCCAATACCTGTCAATGTAATATCAATGTGTGCCATAACAGGTGCCCACGTGGCCATGCCAATACCTGTCAATGTAATATCAATGTGTGCCATAACAGGTGCCCACGTGGCCATGCCAATACCTGTCTATGTACCATCAATGTGTGCCATAACATGTACCCGCATGGCTATGCCAATACCTGTCAATGTAATATCAATGTGTGCCATAACATGTGCCCACGTAGCCATGCCAATACCTGTCAATGTAATATCAATGTGTGCCATAACATGTACCCGCGTAGCTATGCCAATACCTGTCAATGTAATATCAATGTGTGCCATAACATGTACCCGCGTAGCTATGCCAATACCTGTCAATGTAATATCAATGTGTGCCATAACATGTACCCGCGTAGCCATGCCAATACCTGTCAATGTAATATCAATGTGTGCCATAACATGTACCCGCGTAGCCATGCCAATACCTGTCAATGTAATATCAATGTGTGCCATAACAGGTGCCCACGTGGCCATGCCAATACCTGTCAATGTAATATCAATGTGTGTCATAACATGTACCCGCGTAGCTATGCCAATACCTGTCTATGTACCATCAATGTGTGCCATAACATGTACCCGCATGGCTATGCCAATACCTGTCAATGTAATATCAATGTGTGCCATAACATGTACCCGCGTAGCTATGCCAATACCTGTCTATGTACCATCAATGTGTGCCATAACATGTACCCGCATGGCTATGCCAATACCTGTCTATGTAATATCAATGTGTGCCATAACATGTACCCGCATGGCTATGCCAATACCTGTCTATGTAATATCAATGTGTGCCATAACATGTGCCCACGTAGCCATGCCAATACCTGTCTATGTACCATCAATGTGTGCCATAACATGTACCCGCGTAGCTATGCCAATACCTGTCAATGTAATATCAATGTGTGTCATAACAGGTGCCCACGTAGCTATGCCAATACCTGTCTATGCAATATCATCGTATGCCATAACATGTACCCGCGTAGCTATGCCAATACCTGTCAATGTAATATCAATGTGTGCCATAACATGTGCCCACGTAGCCATGCCAATACCTGTCAATGTAATATCAATGTGTGCCATAACATGTACCCGCGTAGCTATGCCAATACCTGTCTATGTAATATCAATGTGTGCCATAACATGTGCCCACGTAGCTATGCCAATACCTGTCTATGTAATATCAATGTGTGCCATAACATGTGCCCACGTAGCCATGCCAATACCTGTCTATGTACCATCAATGTGTGCCATAACATGTACCCGCGTAGCTATGCCAATACCTGTCAATGTAATATCAATGTGTGCCATAACAGGTGCCCGCATGGCTATGCCAATACCTGTCAATGTAATATCAATGTGTGCCATAACAGGTGCCCACGTGGCCATGCCAATACCTGTCAATGTAATATCAATGTGTGCCATAACATGTACCCGCGTAGCTATGCCAATACCTGTCTATGTACCATCAATGTGTGCCATAACATGTACCCGCGTAGCTATGCCAATACCTGTCAATGTAATATCAATGTGTGTCATAACAGGTGCCCACGTAGCTATGCCAATACCTGTCAATGTAATATCAATGTGTGCCATAACATGTGCCCACGTAGCCATGCCAATACCTGTCTATGTACCATCAATGTGTGCCATAACATGTACCCGCATGGCTATGCCAATACCTGTCAATGTAATATCAATGTGTGCCATAACATGTGCCCACGTAGCCATGCCAATACCTGTCTATGTACCATCAATGTGTGCCATAACATGTACCCGCGTAGCTATGCCAATACCTGTCAATGTAATATCAATGTGTGTCATAACAGGTGCCCACGTAGCTATGCCAATACCTGTCTATGCAATATCATCGTATGCCATAACATGTACCCGCGTAGCTATGCCAATACCTGTCAATGTAATATCAATGTGTGCCATAACATGTACCCGCGTAGCTATGCCAATACCTGTCTATGTAATATCAATGTGTGCCATAACATGTGCCCACGTAGCCATGCCAATACCTGTCTATGTACCATCAATGTGTGCCATAACATGTACCCGTGTGGCTATGCCAATACCTGTCAATGTAATATTAATGTGTGCCATAACATGTACCCGCATGGCTATGCCAATACCTGTCTATGTAATATCAATGTGTGCCATAACATGTGCCCACGTAGCTATGCCAATACCTGTCTATGCAATATCATCGTATGCCATAACATGTACCCGCGTAGCTATGCCAATACCTGTCAATGTAATATCAATGTGTGCCATAACATGTGCCCACGTAGCCATGCCAATACCTGTCTATGTACCATCAATGTGTGCCATAACATGTACCCGCGTAGCTATGCCAATACCTGTCAATGTAATATCAATGTGTGCCATAACATGTGCCCACGTAGCCATGCCAATACCTGTCTATGTACCATCAATGTGTGCCATAACATGTACCCGCGTAGCTATGCCAATACCTGTCAATGTAATATCAATGTGTGCCATAACATGTACCCGCGTAGCTATGCCAATACCTGTCAATATAATATCAATGTGTGTCATAACAGGTGCCCACGTGGCCATGCCAATACCTGTCAATGTAATATCAATGTGTGCCATAACATGTACCCGCGTAGCTATGCCAATACCTGTCAATGTAATATCAATGTGTGCCATAACAGGTGCCCACGTGGCCATGCCAATACCTGTCAATGTAATATCAATGTGTGCCATAACATGTACCCGCGTAGCTATGCCAATACCTGTCTATGTAATATCAATGTGTGCCATAACATGTGCCCACGTGGCCATGCCAATACCTGTCAATGTAATATCAATGTGTGCCATAACAGGTGCCCGCATGGCTATGCCAATACCTGTCAATGTAATATCAATGTGTGCCATAACAGGTGCCCACGTGGCCATGCCAATACCTGTCAATGTAATATCAATGTGTGCCATAACAGGTGCCCACGTGGCCATGCCAATACCTGTCAATGTAATATCAATGTGTGCCATAACAGGTGCCCACGTGGCCATGCCAATACCTGTCAATGTAATATCAATGTGTGCCATAACATGTGCCCACGTGGCCATGCCAATACCTGTCAATGTAATATCAATGTGTGCCATAACATGTACCCGCGTAGCTATGCCAATACCTGTCAATGTAATATCAATGTGTGCCATAACATGTCCCCGCGTAGCTATGCCAATACCTGTCAATGTACCATCAATGTGTGCCATAACATGTACCCGCATGGCTATGCCAATACCTGTCAATGTAATATCAATGTGTGCCATAACATGTGCCCACGTAGCCATGCCAATACCTGTCAATGTAATATCAATGTGTGCCATAACATGTACCCGCGTAGCTATGCCAATACCTGTCAATGTGATATCAATGTGTGTCATAACAGGTGCCCACGTGGCCATGCCAATACCTGTCAATGTAATATCAATGTGTGCCATAACATGTACCCGCGTAGCTATGCCAATACCTGTCAATGTAATATCAATGTGTGTCATAACAGGTGCCCACGTGGCCATGCCAATACCTGTCAATGTAATATCAATGTGTGCCATAACATGTACCCGCGTAGCTATGCCAATACCTGTCAATGTAATATCAATGTGTGCCATAACAGGTGCCCACGTGGCCATGCCAATACCTGTCAATGTAATATCAATGTGTGCCATAACATGTACCCGCGTAGCTATGCCAATACCTGTCTATGTAATATCAATGTGTGCCATAACATGTGCCCACGTGGCCATGCCAATACCTGTCAATGTAATATCAATGTGTGCCATAACAGGTGCCCGCATGGCTATGCCAATTCCTGTCAATGTAATATCAATGTGTGCCATAACAGGTGCCCACGTGGCCATGCCAATACCTGTCAATGTAATATCAATGTGTGCCATAACAGGTGCCCACGTGGCCATGCCGATACCTGTCAATGTAATATCAATGTGTGCCATAACAGGTGCCCACGTGGCCATGCCAATACCTGTCAATGTAATATCAATGTGTGCCATAACAGGTGCCCACGTGGCCATGCCAATACCTGTCAATGTAATATCAATGTGTGCCATAACATGTACCCGTGTAGCTATGCCAATACCTGTCTATGTAATATCAATGTGTGCCATAACATGTGCCCACGTGGCCATGCCAATACCTGTCTATGTAATATCAATGTGTGCCATAACATGTGCCCACGTGGCCATGCCAATACCTGTCTATGTACCATCAATGTGTGCCATAACATGTACCCGCGTAGCTATGCCAATACCTGTCTATGTAATATCAATGTGTGCCATAACATGTACCCGCGTAGCTATGCCAATACCTGTCAATGTAATATCAATGTGTGCCATAACATGTACCCGCGTAGCTATGCCAATACCTGTCAATGTAATATCAATGTGTGCCATAACATGTGCCCACGTAGCCATGCCAATACCTGTCTATGTAATATCAATGTGTGCCATAACATGTACCCGCGTAGCTATGCCAATACCTGTCAATGTACCATCAATGTGTGCCATAACATGTACCCGCATGGCTATGCCAATACCTGTCAATGTAATATCAATGTGTGTCATAACAGGTGCCCACGTGGCCATGCCAATACCTGTCAATGTAATATCAATGTGTGCCATAATATGTACCCGCGTAGCTATGCCAATACCTGTCAATGTAATATCAATGTGTGCCATAACATGTGCCCACGTGGCCATGCCAATACCTGTCAATGTAATATCAATGTGTGCCATAACATGTGCCCACGTGGCCATGCCAATACCTGTCAATGTAATATCAATGTGTGCCATAACAGGTGCCCACGTGGCCATGCCAATACCTGTCTATGTACCATCAATGTGTGCCATAACATGTACCCACGTGCCCATGCCAATACCTGTCAATGTAATATCAATGTGTGTCATAACAGGTGCCCACGTAGCTATGCCAATACCTGTCTATGCAATATCATCGTATGCCATAACATGTACCCGCGTAGCTATGCCAATACCTGTCAATGTAATATCAATGTGTGCCATAACAGGTGCCCACGTGGCCATGCCAATACCTGTCTATGTACCATCAATGTGTGCCATAACATGTACCCGCATGGCTATGCCAATACCTGTCAATGTAATATCAATGTGTGCCATAACAGGTGCCCACGTGGCCTTGCCAATACCTGTCAATGTAATATCAATGTGTGCCATAACAGGTGCCCGCATGGCTATGCCAAAACCTGTCAATGTAATATCAATGTGTGCCATAACAGGTGCCCACGGAGCCATGCCAATACCTGTCAATGTAATATCAATGTGTGCCATAACAGGTGCCCACGTGGCCATGCCAATACCTGTCAATGTAATATCAATGTGTGCCATAACAGGTGCCCACGTGGCCATGCCAATACCTGTCAATGTAATATCAATGTGTGCCATAACATGTGCCCACGTGGCCATGCCAATACCTGTCAATGTAATATCAATGTGTGCCATAACAGGTGCCCACGTGGCCATGCCAATACCTGTCAATGTAATATCAATGTGTGCCATAACATGTACCCGCGTAGCCATGCCAATACCTGTCTATGTAATATCAATGTGTGCCATAACAGGTGCCCACGTGGCCATGCCAATACCTGTCAATGTAATATCAATGTGTGCCATAACATGTGCCCACGTGGCCATGCCAATACCTGTCTATGTAATATCAATGTGTGCCATAACATGTACCCGCGTAGCTATGCCAATACCTGTCTATGTAATATCAATGTGTGCCATAACATGTACCCGCATGGCTATGCCAATACCTGTCAATGTAATATCAATGTGTGCCATAACATGTGCCCACGTAGCCATGCCAATACCTGTCTATGTACCATCAATGTGTGCCATAACATGTACCCGCGTAGCTATGCCAATACCTGTCAATGTAATATCAATGTGTGCCATAACATGTACCCGCGTAGCTATGCCAATACCTGTCTATGTAATATCAATGTGTGCCATAACATGTACCCGCGTAGCTATGCCAATACCTGTCAATGTAATATCAATGTGTGTCATAACAGGTGCCCACGTAGCTATGCCAATACCTGTCTATGCAATATCATCGTATGCCATAACATGTACCCGCGTAGCTATGCCAATACCTGTCAATGTAATATCAATGTGTGCCATAACATGTGCCCACGTGGCCATGCCAATACCTGTCAATGTAATATCAATGTGTGCCATAACATGTACCCGCGTAGCTATGCCAATACCTGTCAATGTAATATCAATGTGTGCCATAACATGTACCCGCGTGGCACTGCCAATACCTGTCTATGTAATATCAATGTGTGCCATAACATGTGCCCACGTAGCCATGCCAATACCTGTCAATGTAATATCAATGTGTGTCATAACAGGTGCCCACGTAGCTATGCCAATACCTGTCTATGTAATATCAATGTGTGTCATAACATGTACCCGCGTAGCTATGCCAATACCTGTCAATGTAATATCAATGTGTGCCATAACATGTACCCGCGTAGCCATGCCAATACCTGTCTATGTACCACCAATGTGTGCCATAACATGTACCCGCGTAGCTATGCCAATACCTGTCAATGTAATATCAATGTGTGCCATAACATGTACCCGCGTAGCTATGCCAATACCTGTCAATGTACCATCAATGTGTGCCATAACATGTACCCGCGTAGCCATGCCAATACCTGTCTATGTACCATCAATGTGTGCCATAACATGTACCCGCGTAGCCATGCCAATACCTGTCTATGTACCATCAATGTGTGCCATAACATGTACCCGCGTAGCTATGCCAATACCTGTCAATGTAATATCAATGTGTGCCATAACATTTGCCCACGTAGCCATGCCAATACCTGTCTATGTACCATCAATGTGTGCCATAACATGTACCCGCGTAGCTATGCCAATACCTGTCAATGTAATATCAATGTGTGTCATAACAGGTGCCCACGTGGCCATGCCAATACCTGTCAATGTAATATCAATGTGTGCCATAACATGTGCCCACGTGGCCATGCCAATACCTGTCAATGTAATATCAATGTGTGCCATAACATGTACCCGCGTAGCTATGCCAATACCTGTCAATGTAATATCAATGTGTGCCATAACAGGTGCCCACGTGGCCATGCCAATACCTGTCAATGTAATATCAATGTGTGCCATAACAGGTGCCCACGTGGCCATGCCAATACCTGTCTATGTACCATCAATGTGTGCCATAACATGTACCCGCATGGCTATGCCAATACCTGTCAATGTAATATCAATGTGTGCCATAACATGTGCCCACGTAGCCATGCCAATACCTGTCAATGTAATATCAATGTGTGCCATAACATGTACCCGCGTAGCTATGCCAATACCTGTCTATGTACCATCAAAGTGTGCCATAACAGGTGCCCGCATGGCTATGCCAATACCTGTCAATGTAATATCAATGTGTGCCATAACAGGTGCCCACGTGGCCATGCCAATACCTGTCAATGTAATATCAATGTGTGCCATAACATGTACCCGCGTAGCTATGCCAATACCTGTCAATGTAATATCAATGTGTGCCATAACATGTACCCGCGTAGCCATGCCAATACCTGTCAATGTAATATCAATGTGTGCCATAACATGTACCCGCGTAGCCATGCCAATACCTGTCAATGTAATATCAATGTGTGCCATAACAGGTGCCCACGTGGCCATGCCAATACCTGTCAATGTAATATCAATGTGTGCCATAATATGTACCCGCGTAGCTATGCCAATACCTGTCAATGTAATATCAATGTGTGCCATAACATGTGCCCACGTGGCCATGCCAATACCTGTCAATGTAATATCAATGTGTGCCATAACATGTGCCCACGTGGCCATGCCAATACCTGTCAATGTAATATCAATGTGTGCCATAACAGGTGCCCACGTGGCCATGCCAATACCTGTCTATGTACCATCAATGTGTGCCATAACATGTACCCACGTGCCCATGGCAATACCTGTCAATGTAATATCAATGTGTGTCATAACAGGTGCCCACGTAGCTATGCCAATACCTGTCTATGCAATATCATCGTATGCCATAACATGTACCCGCGTAGCTATGCCAATACCTGTCAATGTAATATCAATGTGTGCCATAACAGGTGCCCACGTGGCCATGCCAATACCTGTCTATGTACCATCAATGTGTGCCATAACATGTACCCGCATGGCTATGCCAATACCTGTCAATGTAATATCAATGTGTGCCATAACAGGTGCCCACGTGGCCATGCCAATACCTGTCAATGTAATATCAATGTGTGCCATAACAGGTGCCCGCATGGCTATGCCAAAACCTGTCAATGTAATATCAATGTGTGCCATAACAGGTGCCCACGGAGCCATGCCAATACCTGTCAATGTAATATCAATGTGTGCCATAACAGGTGCCCACGTGGCCATGCCAATACCTGTCAATGTAATATCAATGTGTGCCATAACAGGTGCCCACGTGGCCATGCCAATACCTGTCAATGTAATATCAATGTGTGCCATAACATGTGCCCACGTGGCCATGCCAATACCTGTCAATGTAATATCAATGTGTGCCATAACAGGTGCCCACGTGGCCATGCCAATACCTGTCAATGTAATATCAATGTGTGCCATAACATGTACCCGCGTAGCCATGCCAATACCTGTCTATGTAATATCAATGTGTGCCATAACAGGTGCCCACGTGGCCATGCCAATACCTGTCAATGTAATATCAATGTGTGCCATAACATGTGCCCACGTGGCCATGCCAATACCTGTCTATGTAATATCAATGTGTGCCATAACATGTACCCGCGTAGCTATGCCAATACCTGTCTATGTAATATCAATGTGTGCCATAACATGTACCCGCATGGCTATGCCAATACCTGTCAATGTAATATCAATGTGTGCCATAACATGTGCCCACGTAGCCATGCCAATACCTGTCTATGTACCATCAATGTGTGCCATAACATGTACCCGCGTAGCTATGCCAATACCTGTCAATGTAATATCAATGTGTGCCATAACATGTACCCGCGTAGCTATGCCAATACCTGTCTATGTAATATCAATGTGTGCCATAACATGTACCCGCGTAGCTATGCCAATACCTGTCAATGTAATATAAATGTGTGTCATAACAGGTGCCCACGTAGCTATGCCAATACCTGTCTATGCAATATCATCGTATGCCATAACATGTACCCGCGTAGCTATGCCAATACCTGTCAATGTAATATCAATGTGTGCCATATCATGTGCCCACGTGGCCATGCCAATACCTGTCAATGTAATATCAATGTGTGCCATAACATGTACCCGCGTAGCTATGCCAATACCTGTCAATGTAATATCAATGTGTGCCATAACATGTACCCGCGTGGCACTGCCAATACCTGTCTATGTAATATCAATGTGTGCCATAACATGTGCCCACGTAGCCATGCCAATACCTGTCAATGTAATATCAATGTGTGTCATAACAGGTGCCCACGTAGCTATGCCAATACCTGTCTATGTAATATCAATGTGTGTCATAACATGTACCCGCGTAGCTATGCCAATACCTGTCAATGTAATATCAATGTGTGCCATAACATGTACCCGCGTAGCCATGCCAATACCTGTCTATGTACCACCAATGTGTGCCATAACATGTACCCGCGTAGCTATGCCAATACCTGTCAATGTAATATCAATGTGTGCCATAACATGTACCCGCGTAGCTATGCCAATACCTGTCAATGTACCATCAATGTGTGCCATAACATGTACCCGCGTAGCCATGCCAATACCTGTCTATGTACCATCAATGTGTGCCATAACATGTACCCGCGTAGCCATGCCAATACCTGTCTATGTACCATCAATGTGTGCCATAACATGTACCCGCGTAGCTATGCCAATACCTGTCAATGTAATATCAATGTGTGCCATAACATTTGCCCACGTAGCCATGCCAATACCTGTCTATGTACCATCAATGTGTGCCATAACATGTACCCGCGTAGCTATGCCAATACCTGTCAATGTAATATCAATGTGTGTCATAACAGGTGCCCACGTGGCCATGCCAATACCTGTCAATGTAATATCAATGTGTGCCATAACATGTGCCCACGTGGCCATGCCAATACCTGTCAATGTAATATCAATGTGTGCCATAACATGTACCCGCGTAGCTATGCCAATACCTGTCAATGTAATATCAATGTGTGCCATAACAGGTGCCCACGTGGCCATGCCAATACCTGTCAATGTAATATCAATGTGTGCCATAACAGGTGCCCACGTGGCCATGCCAATACCTGTCTATGTACCATCAATGTGTGCCATAACATGTACCCGCATGGCTATGCCAATACCTGTCAATGTAATATCAATGTGTGCCATAACATGTGCCCACGTAGCCATGCCAATACCTGTCAATGTAATATCAATGTGTGCCATAACATGTACCCGCGTAGCTATGCCAATACCTGTCTATGTACCATCAAAGTGTGCCATAACAGGTGCCCGCATGGCTATGCCAATACCTGTCAATGTAATATCAATGTGTGCCATAACAGGTGCCCACGTGGCCATGCCAATACCTGTCAATGTAATATCAATGTGTGCCATAACATGTACCCGCGTAGCTATGCCAATACCTGTCAATGTAATATCAATGTGTGCCATAACATGTACCCGCGTAGCCATGCCAATACCTGTCAATGTAATATCAATGTGTGCCATAACATGTACCCGCGTAGCCATGCCAATACCTGTCAATGTAATATCAATGTGTGCCATAACAGGTGCCCACGTGGCCATGCCAATACCTGTCAATGTAATATCAATGTGTGCCATAACATGTACCCGCGTAGCTATGCCAATACCTGTCTATGTACCATCAATGTGTGCCATAACATGTACCCGCATGGCTATGCCAATACCTGTCTATGTAATATCAATGTGTGCCATAACAGGTGCCCGCATGGCTATGCCAATACCTGTCAATGTAATATCAATGTGTGCCATAACAGGTGCCCGCATGGCTATGCCAATACCTGTCAATGTAATATCAATGTGTGCCATAACATGTACCCGCATGGCTATGCCAATACCTGTCAATGTAATATCAATGTGTGCCATAGCATGTACCCGCGTAGCTATGCCAATACCTGTCTATGTACCATCAATGTGTGCCATAACATGTACCCGCATGGCTATGCCAATACCTGTCAATGTAATATCAATGTCTGCCATAACATGTGCCCACGTAGCCATGCCAATACCTGTCTATGTACCATCAATGTGTGCCATAACATGTACCCGCGTAGCTATGCCAATACCTGTCAATGTAATATCAATGTGTGCCATAACATGTGCCCACGTAGCCATGCCAATACCTGTCTATGTACCATCAATGTGTGCCATAACATGTACCCGCGTAGCTATGCCAATACCTGTCAATGTAATACCAATGTGTGTCATAACAGGTGCCCACGTGGCCATGCCAATACCTGTCAATGTAATTTCAATGTGTGCCATAACATGTGCCCACGTGGCCATGCCAATACCTGTCAATGTAATATCAATGTGTGCCATAACATGTACCCGCGTAGCTATGCCTATACCTGTCAATGTAATATCAATGTGTGCCATAACAGGTGCCCACGTGGCCATGCCAATACCTGTCAATGTAATATCAATGTGTGCCATAACAGGTGCACACGTGGCCATGCCAATACCTGTCTATGTACCATCAATGTGTGCCATAACATGTACCCGCATGGCTATGCCAATACCTGTCAATGTAATATCAATGTGTGCCATAACATGTGCCCACGTAGCCATGCCAATACCTGTCAATGTAATATCAATGTGTGCCATAACATGTACCCGCGTAGCTATGCCAATACCTGTCAATGTAATATCAATGTGTGCCATAACATGTACCCGCGTAGCTATGCCAATACCTGTCAATGTAATATCAATGTGTGCCATAACATGTACCCGCGTAGCCATGCCAATACCTGTCAATGTAATATCAATGTGTGCCATAACATGTACCCGCATGGCTATGCCAATACCTGTCAATGTAATATCAATGTGTGCCATAACATGTACCCACGTGGCCATGCCAATACCTGTCAATGTAATATCAATGTGTGTCATAACATGTACCCGCGTAGCTATGCCAATACCTGTCTATGTACCATCAATGTGTGCCATAACATGTACCCGCATGGCTATGCCAATACCTGTCAATGTAATATCAATGTGTGCCATAACATGTACCCGCGTAGCTATGCCAATACCTGTCTATGTACCATCAATGTGTGCCATAACATGTACCCGCATGGCTATGCCAATACCTGTCAATGTAATATCAATGTGTGCCATAACATGTACCCGCGTAGCTATGCCAATACCTGTCTATGTACCATCAATGTGTGCCATAACAGGTGCCCACGTGGCCATGCCAATACCTGTCAATGTACTATCAATGTGTGCCATAACATGTACCCGCGTAGCTATGCCAATACCTGTCAATGTAATATCAATGTGTGCCATAACATGTACCCGCGTAGCTATGCCTATACCTGTCAATGTAATATCAATGTGTGCCATAACAGGTGCCCACGTGGCCATGCCAATACCTGTCAATGTAATATCAATGTGTGCCATAACAGGTGCACACGTGGCCATGCCAATACCTGTCTATGTACCATCAATGTGTGCCATAACATGTACCCGCATGGCTATGCCAATACCTGTCAATGTAATATCAATGTGTGCCATAACATGTGCCCACGTAGCCATGCCAATACCTGTCAATGTAATATCAATGTGTGCCATAACATGTACCCGCGTAGCTATGCCAATACCTGTCAATGTAATATCAATGTGTGCCATAACATGTACCCGCGTAGCTATGCCAATACCTGTCAATGTAATATCAATGTGTGCCATAACATGTACCCGCGTAGCCATGCCAATACCTGTCAATGTAATATCAATGTGTGCCATAACATGTACCCGCGTAGCCATGCCAATACCTGTCAATGTAATATCAATGTGTGCCATAACAGGTGCCCACGTGGCCATGCCAATACCTGTCAATGTAATATCAATGTGTGTCATAACATGTACCCGCGTAGCTATGCCAATACCTGTCTATGTACCATCAATGTGTGCCATAACATGTACCCGCATGGCTATGCCAATACCTGTCAATGTAATATCAATGTGTGCCATAACATGTACCCGCGTAGCTATGCCAATACCTGTCTATGTACCATCAATGTGTGCCATAACATGTACCCGCATGGCTATGCCAATACCTGTCAATGTAATATCAATGTGTGCCATAACATGTACCCGCGTAGCTATGCCAATACCTGTCTATGTACCATCAATGTGTGCCATAACAGGTGCCCACGTGGCCATGCCAATACCTGTCAATGTACTATCAATGTGTGCCATAACATGTACCCGCGTAGCTATGCCAATACCTGTCTATGTACCATCAATGTGTGCCATAACAGGTGCCCACGTAGCCATGCCAATACCTGTCTATGTACCATCAATGTGTGCCATAACATGTGCCCACGTAGCCATGCCAATACCTGTCAATGTAATATCAATGTGTGCCATAACATGTGCCCACGTAGCCATGCCAATACCTGTCAATGTAATATCAATGTGTGCCATAACAGGTGCCCACAAGGCCATGCCAATACCTGTCAATGTAATATCAATGTGTGCCATAACAGGTGCCCACGTAGCCATGCCAATACCTGTCAATGTAATATCAATGTGTGCCATAACAGGTGCCCGTGTGGCTATGCCAATACCTGTCAATGTAATATCAATGTGTGTCATAACATGTACCCGCATGGCTATGCCAATACCTGTCAATGTAATATCAATGTGTGTCATAACATGTACCCGCGTGGCCATGCCAATACCTGTCAATGTACTATCAATGTGTGTCATAACATGTGCCCACGTGGCCATGATAATACCTGTCAATGTAATATCAATGTGTGCCATAACATATACCCGCGTGGCCATGCCAATACCTGTCAATGTACTATCAATGTGTGTCATAACATGTGCCCACGTGGCCATGATAATACCTGTCAATGTAATATCAATGTGTGCCATAACATGTACCCGTGTGGCTATGCCAATACCTGTCAATGTAATATCAATGTGTGTCATAACAGGTGCCCACGTGGCCATGCCAATACCTGTCAATGTAATATCAATGTGTGCCATAACATGTGCCCACGTGGCCATGCCAATACCTGTCTATGTAATATCAATGTGTGTCATAACATGTACCCGTGTGGCTATGCCAATACCTGTCAATGTAATATCAATGTGTGCCATAACATGTACCCGTGTGGCCATGCCAATACCTGTCAATGTACTATCAATGTGTGCCATAACATGTGCCCACGTGGCCATGCCAATACCTGTCAATGTAATATCAATGTGTGTCATAACATGTGCCCACGTAGTCATGCCAATACCTGTCAATGTACTATCAATGTGTGTCATAACATGTGCCCACCTAGCCATTCCAATACCTGTCTAGGTGCTATCAATGTGTGTCATAACATGTACCCACGTGCCCATGCCAATACCTGTCAATGTAATATCAATGTGTGCCATAACATGTACCCGCATGGCTATGCCAATACCTGTCAATGTAATATCAATGTGTGCCATAACAGGTGCCAGTGTGGCTATGCCAATACCTGTCAATGTAATATCAATGTGTGTCATAACATGTACCCGCGTGGCCATGCCAATACCTGTCAATGTAATATCAATGTGTGCCATAACAGGTGCCCACGTAGCCATGCCAATACCTGTCAATGTAATATCAATGTGTGCCATAACAGGTGCCCGTGTGGCTATGCCAATACCTGTCAATGTAATATCAATGTGTGCCATAACAGGTGCCCACGTGGCCATGCCAATACCTGTCAATGTAATATCAATGTGTGCCATAACATGTACCCGCGTAACTATGCCAATACCTGTCAATGTAATATCAATGTGTGCCATAACATGTACCCGCGTAGCCATGCCAATACCTGTCAATGTAATATCAATGTGTGCCATAACATGTACCCGCGTAGCCATGCCAATACCTGTCAATGTAATATCAATGTGTGCCATAACAGGTGCCCACGTGGCCATGCCAATACCTGTCAATGTAATATCAATGTGTGCCATAACATGTACCCGCGTAGCTATGCCAATACCTGTCTATGTACCATCAATGTGTGCCATAACATGTACCCGCATGGCTATGCCAATACCTGTCTATGTAATATCAATGTGTGCCATAACAGGTGCCCGCATGGCTATGCCAATACCTGTCAATGTAATATCAATGTGTGCCATAACAGGTGCCCGCATGGCTATGCCAATACCTGTCAATGTAATATCAATGTGTGCCATAACATGTACCCGCATGGCTATGCCAATACCTGTCAATGTAATATCAATGTGTGCCATAGCATGTACCCGCGTAGCTATGCCAATACCTGTCTATGTACCATCAATGTGTGCCATAACATGTACCCGCATGGCTATGCCAATACCTGTCAATGTAATATCAATGTGTGCCATAACATGTGCCCACGTAGCCATGCCAATACCTGTCTATGTACCATCAATGTGTGCCATAACATGTACCCGCGTAGCTATGCCAATACCTGTCAATGTAATATCAATGTGTGCCATAACATGTGCCCACGTAGCCATGCCAATACCTGTCTATGTACCATCAATGTGTGCCATAACATGTACCCGCGTAGCTATGCCAATACCTGTCAATGTAATACCAATGTGTGTCATAACAGGTGCCCACGTGGCCATGCCAATACCTGTCAATGTAATTTCAATGTGTGCCATAACATGTGCCCACGTGGCCATGCCAATACCTGTCAATGTAATATCAATGTGTGCCATAACATGTACCCGCGTAGCTATGCCTATACCTGTCAATGTAATATCAATGTGTGCCATAACAGGTGCCCACGTGGCCATGCCAATACCTGTCAATGTAATATCAATGTGTGCCATAACAGGTGCCCACGTGGCCATGCCAATACCTGTCTATGTACCATCAATGTGTGCCATAACATGTACCCGCATGGCTATGCCAATACCTGTCAATGTAATATCAATGTGTGCCATAACATGTGCCCACGTAGCCATGCCAATACCTGTCAATGTAATATCAATGTGTGCCATAACATGTACCCGCGTAGCTATGCCAATACCTGTCAATGTAATATCAATGTGTGCCATAACATGTACCCGCGTAGCTATGCCAATACCTGTCAATGTAATATCAATGTGTGCCATAACATGTACCCGCGTAGCCATGCCAATACCTGTCAATGTAATATCAATGTGTGCCATAACATGTACCCGCGTAGCCATGCCAATACCTGTCAATGTAATATCAATGTGTGCCATAACAGGTGCCCACGTGGCCATGCCAATACCTGTCAATGTAATATCAATGTGTGTCATAACATGTACCCGCGTAGCTATGCCAATACCTGTCTATGTACCATCAATGTGTGCCATAACATGTACCCGCATGGCTATGCCAATACCTGTCAATGTAATATCAATGTGTGCCATAACATGTACCCGCGTAGCTATGCCAATACCTGTCTATGTACCATCAATGTGTGCCATAACATGTACCCGCATGGCTATGCCAATACCTGTCAATGTAATATCAATGTGTGCCATAACATGTACCCGCGTAGCTATGCCAATACCTGTCTATGTACCATCAATGTGTGCCATAACAGGTGCCCACGTGGCCATGCCAATACCTGTCAATGTACTATCAATGTGTGCCATAACATGTACCCGCGTAGCTATGCCAATACCTGTCTATGTACCATCAATGTGTGCCATAACAGGTGCCCACGTAGCCATGCCAATACCTGTCTATGTACCATCAATGTGTGCCATAACATGTGCCCACGTAGCCATGCCAATACCTGTCAATGTAATATCAATGTGTGCCATAACATGTGCCCACGTAGCCATGCCAATACCTGTCAATGTAATATCAATGTGTGCCATAACAGGTGCCCACAAGGCCATGCCAATACCTGTCAATGTAATATCAATGTGTGCCATAACAGGTGCCCACGTAGCCATGCCAATACCTGTCAATGTAATATCAATGTGTGCCATAACAGGTGCCCGTGTGGCTATGCCAATACCTGTCAATGTAATATCAATGTGTGTCATAACATGTACCCGCATGGCTATGCCAATACCTGTCAATGTAATATCAATGTGTGTCATAACATGTACCCGCGTGGCCATGCCAATACCTGTCAATGTACTATCAATGTGTGTCATAACATGTGCCCACGTGGCCATGATAATACCTGTCAATGTAATATCAATGTGTGCCATAACATATACCCGCGTGGCCATGCCAATACCTGTCAATGTACTATCAATGTGTGTCATAACATGTGCCCACGTGGCCATGATAATACCTGTCAATGTAATATCAATGTGTGCCATAACATGTACCCGTGTGGCTATGCCAATACCTGTCAATGTAATATCAATGTGTGTCATAACAGGTGCCCACGTGGCCATGCCAATACCTGTCAATGTAATATCAATGTGTGCCATAACATGTGCCCACGTGGCCATGCCAATACCTGTCTATGTAATATCAATGTGTGTCATAACATGTACCCGTGTGGCTATGCCAATACCTGTCAATGTAATATCAATGTGTGCCATAACATGTACCCGTGTGGCCATGCCAATACCTGTCAATGTACTATCAATGTGTGCCATAACATGTGCCCACGTGGCCATGCCAATACCTGTCAATGTAATATCAATGTGTGTCATAACATGTGCCCACGTAGTCATGCCAATACCTGTCAATGTACTATCAATGTGTGTCATAACATGTGCCCACCTAGCCATTCCAATACCTGTCTAGGTGCTATCAATGTGTGTCATAACATGTACCCACGTGCCCATGCCAATACCTGTCAATGTAATATCAATGTGTGCCATAACATGTACCCGCATGGCTATGCCAATACCTGTCAATGTAATATCAATGTGTGCCATAACAGGTGCCAGTGTGGCTATGCCAATACCTGTCAATGTAATATCAATGTGTGTCATAACATGTACCCGCGTGGCCATGCCAATACCTGTCAATGTAATATCAATGTGTGCCATAACAGGTGCCCACGTAGCCATGCCAATACCTGTCAATGTAATATCAATGTGTGCCATAACAGGTGCCCGTGTGGCTATGCCAATACCTGTCAATGTAATATCAATGTGTGTCATAACATGTACCCGCATGGCTATGCCAATACCTGTCAATGTAATATCAATGTGTGTCATAACATGTACCCGCGTGGCCATGCCAATACCTGTCAATGTACTATCAATGTGTATCATAACATGTGCCCACGTGGCCATGATAATACCTGTCAATGTAATATCAATGTGTGCCATAACATGTACCCGTGTGGCTATGCCAATACCTGTCAATGTAATATCAATGTGTGCCATAACATGTGCCCACGTGGCCATGCCAATACCTGTCTATGTAATATCAATGTGTGCCATAACATGTGCCCACGTGGCCATGCCAATACCTGTCTATGTAATATCAATGTGTGCCATAACATGTGCCCGCATGGCCATGCCAATACCTGTCAATGTAATATCAATGTGTGCCATAACATGTGCCCACGTAGCCATGCCAATACCTGTCTATGTAATATCAATGTGTGCCATAACATGTGCCCGCATGGCCATGCCAATACCTGTCAATGTAATATCAATGTGTGCCATAACATGTGCCCACGTAGCCATGCCAATACCTGTCAATGGAATATCAATATGTGCCATAACATGTGCCCACGTAGCCATGCCAATACCTGTCAATGTAATATCAATGTGTGCCATAACATGTGCCCACGTAGCCATGCCAATACCTGTCAATGTAATATCAATGTGTGCCATAACATGTGCCCACGTAGCCATGCCATTACCTGTCAATGTAATATCAATGTGTGCCATAACATGTGCCCACGTGGCCATGCCAATACCTGTCTATGTAATATCAATGTGTGCCATAACATGTGCCCACGTGGCCATGCCAATACCTGTCTATGTAATATCAATGTGTGCCATAACATGTACCCGCGTAGCTATGCCAATACCTGTCTATGTAATATCAATGTGTGCCATAACATGTGCCCACGTGGCCATGCCAATACCTGTCTATGCAATATCATCGTATGCCATAACATGTACCCGCGTAGCTATGCCAATACCTGTCAATGTAATATCAATGTGTGCCATAACAGGTGCCCGCATGGCTATGCCAATACCTGTCAATGTAATATCAATGTGTGCCATAACAGGTGCCCGCATGGCTATGCCAATACCTGTCAATGTAATATCAATGTGTGCCATAACAGGTGCCCGCATGGCTATGCCAATACCTGTCAATGTAATATCAATGTGTGCCATAACAGGTGCCCACGTGGCCATGCCAATACCTGTCAATGTAATATCAATGTGTGCCATAACATGTACCCGCGTAGCTATGCCAATACCTGTCTATGTACCATCAATGTGTGCCATAACAGGTGCCCGCATGGCTATGCCAATACCTGTCAATGTAATATCTATGTGTGCCATAACAGGTGCCCGCATGGCTATGCCAATACCTGTCAATGTAATATCAATGTGTGCCATAACATGTACCCGCGTAGCTATGCCAATAGCTGTCAATGTAATATCAATGTGTGCCATAACATGTGCCCGCATGGCTATGCCAATACCTGTCAATGTAATATCAATGTGTGCCATAACAGGTGCCCGCATGGCTATGCCAATACCTGTCAATGTAATATCAATGTGTGCCATAACAGGTGCCCGCATGGCTATGCCAATACCTGTCAATGTAATATCAATGTGTGCCATAACAGGTGCCCGCATGGCTATGCCAATACCTGTCAATGTAATATCAATGTGTGCCATAACATGTACCCGCGTAGCTATGCCAATACCTGTCTATGTACCATCAATGTGTGCCATAACAGGTGCCCGTGTGGCTATGCCAATACCTGTCTATGCAATATCATCGTATGCCATAACATGTACCCGCGTAGCTATGCCAATACCTGTCAATGTAATATCAATGTGTGTCATAACAGGTGCCCGTGTGGCTATGCCAATACCTGTCTATGTACCATCAATGTGTGCCATAACATGTACCCGCATGGCTATGCCAATACCTGTCAATGTAATATCAATGTGTGTCATAACAGGTGCCCGCATGGCTATGCCAATACCTGTCAATGTAATATCAATGTGTGCCATAACAGGTGCCCGCATGGCTATGCCAATACCTGTCAATGTAATATCAATGTGTGCCATAACAGGTGCCCACGTGGCCATGCCAATACCTGTCAATGTAATATCAATGTGTGCCATAACATGTACCCGCGTAGCTATGCCAATACCTGTCTATGTACCATCAATGTGTGCCATAACAGGTGCCCGCATGGCTATGCCAATACCTGTCAATGTAATATCAATGTGTGCCATAACATGTGCCCACGTGGCCATGCCAATACCTGTCAATGTAATATCAATGTGTGCCATAACATGTACCCGCGTAGCTATGCCAATACCTGTATATGTAATATCAATGTGTGCCATAACATGTACCCGCGTAGCTATGCCAATACCTGTCTATGTAATATCAATGTGTGCCATAACATGTACCCGCGTAGCTATGCCAATACCTGTCTATGTAATATCAATGTGTGCCATAACATGTACCCGCGTAGCTATGCCAATACCTGTCTATGTAATATCAATGTGTGCCATAACATGTACCCGCGTAGCTATGCCAATACCTGTCTATGTAATATCAATGTGTGCCATAACATGTACCCGCGTAGCTATGCCAATACCTGTCTATGTAATATCAATGTGTGCCATAACATGTGCCCACGTGGCCATGCCAATACCTGTCAATGTAATATCAATGTGTGCCATAACAGGTGCCCGCATGGCTATGCCAATACCTGTCAATGTAATATCAATGTGTGCCATAACAGGTGCCCACGTGGCCATGCCAATACCTGTCAATGTAATATCAATGTGTGCCATAACAGGTGCCCACGTGGCCATGCCAATACCTGTCAATGTAATATCAATGTGTGCCATAACAGGTGCCCACGTGGCCATGCCAATACCTTTCAATGTAATATCAATGTGTGCCATAACATGTACCCGCGTAGCTATGCCAATACCTGTCTATGTAATATCAATGTGTGCCATAACATGTGCCCACGTAGCCATGCCAATACCTGTCTATGTAATATCAATGTGTGCCATAACATGTACCCGCGTAGCCATGCCATTACCTGTCAATGTAATATCAATGTGTGCCATAACATGTGCCCACGTAGCCATGCCAATACCTGTCTATGTAATATCAATGTGTGCCATAACATGTGCCCACGTGGCCATGCCAATACCTGTCTATGTAATATCAATGTGTGCCATAACATGTGCCCACGTGGCCATGCCAATACCTGTCTATGTAATATCAATGTGTGCCATAACATGTACCCGCGTAGCTATGCCAATACCTGTCAATGTAATATCAATGTGTGCCATAACATGTGCCCACGTGGCTATGCCAATACCTGTCAATGTAATATCAATGTGTGCCATAACAGGTGCCCGCATGGCTATGCCAATACCTGTCAATGTAATATCAATGTGTGCCATAACATGTACCCGCGTAGCTATGCCAATACCTGTCTATGTACCATCAATGTGTGCCATAACAGGTGCCCGTGTGGCTATGCCAATACCTGTCTATGCAATATCATCGTATGCCATAACATGTACCCGCGTAGCTATGCCAATACCTGTCAATGTAATATCAATGTGTGTCATAACAGGTGCCCGTGTGGCTATGCCAATACCTGTCTATGTACCATCAATGTGTGCCATAACATGTACCCGCATGGCTATGCCAATACCTGTCAATGTAATATCAATGTGTGCCATAACAGGTGCCCGCATGGCTATGCCAATACCTGTCAATGTAATATCAATGTGTGCCATAACAGGTGCCCACGTGGCCATGCCAATACCTGTCAATGTAATATCAATGTGTGCCATAACATGTACCCGCGTAGCTATGCCAATACCTGTCTATGTACCATCAATGTGTGCCATAACAGGTGCCCGCATGGCTATGCCAATACCTGTCAATGTAATATCAATGTGTGCCATAACATGTACCCGCGTAGCTATGCCAATAGCTGTCAATGTAATATCAATGTGTGCCATAACATGTGCCCGCATGGCTATGCCAATACCTGTCAATGTAATATCAATGTGTGCCATAACAGGTGCCCGCATGGCTATGCCAATACCTGTCAATGTAATATCAATGTGTGCCATAACAGGTGCCCGCATGGCTATGCCAATACCTGTCAATGTAATATCAATGTGTGTCATAACAGGTGCCCGCATGGCTATGCCAATACCTGTCAATGTAATATCAATGTGTGCCATAACATGTACCCGCGTAGCTATGCCAATACCTGTCTATGTACCATCAATGTGTGCCATAACAGGTGCCCGTGTGGCTATGCCAATACCTGTCTATGCAATATCATCGTATGCCATAACATGTACCCGCGTAGCTATGCCAATACCTGTCAATGTAATATCAATGTGTGTCATAACAGGTGCCCGTGTGGTTATGCCAATACCTGTCTATGTACCATCAATGTGTGCCATAACATGTACCCGCATGGCTATGCCAATACCTGTCAATGTAATATCAATGTGTGTCATAACAGGTGCCCGCATGGCTATGCCAATACCTGTCAATGTAATATCAATGTGTGCCATAACAGGTGCCCGCATGGCTATGCCAATACCTGTCAATGTAATATCAATGTGTGCCATAACAGGTGCCCATGTGGCCATGCCAATACCTGTCAATGTAATATCAATGTGTGCCATAACATGTACCCGCGTAGCTATGCCAATACCTGTCTATGTACCATCAATGTGGGCCATAACAGGTGCCCGCATGGCTATGCCAATACCTGTCAATGTAATATCAATGTGTGCCATAACATGTGCCCACGTGGCCATGCCAATACCTGTCAATGTAATATCAATGTGTGCCATAACATGTACCCGCGTAGCTATGCCAATACCTGTCTATGTAATATCAATGTGTGCCATAACATGTACCCGCGTAGCTATGCCAATACCTGTCTATGTAATATCAATGTGTGCCATAACATGTACCCGCGTAGCTATGCCAATACCTGTCTATGTAATATCAATGTGTGCCATAACATGTACCCGCGTAGCTATGCCAATACCTGTCTATGTAATATCAATGTGTGCCATAACATGTACCCGCGTAGCTATGCCAATACCTGTCTATGTAATATCAATGTGTGCCATAACATGTACCCGCGTAGCTATGCCAATACCTGTCTATGTAATATCAATGTGTGCCATAACATGTGCCCACGTGGCCATGCCAATACCTGTCAATGTAATATCAATGTGTGCCATAACAGGTGCCCGCATGGCTATGCCAATACCTGTCAATGTAATATCAATGTGTGCCATAACAGGTGCCCACGTGGCCATGCCAATACCTGTCAATGTAATATCAATGTGTGCCATAACAGGTGCCCACGTGGCCATGCCAATACCTGTCAATGTAATATCAATGTGTGCCATAACAGGTGCCCACGTGGCCATGCCAATACCTGTCAATGTAATATCAATGTGTGCCATAACATGTACCCGCGTAGCTATGCCAATACCTGTCTATGTAATATCAATGTGTGCCATAACATGTGCCCACGTAGCCATGCCAATACCTGTCTATGTAATATCAATGTGTGCCATAACATGTACCCGCGTAGCCATGCCAATACCTGTCAATGTAATATCAATGTGTGCCATAACATGTGCCCACGTAGCCATGCCAATACCTGTCTATGTAATATCAATGTGTGCCATAACATGTGCCCACGTGGCCATGCCAATACCTGTCTATGTATTATCAATGTGTGCCATAACATGTGCCCACGTGGCCATGCCAATACCTGTCTATGTAATATCAATGTGTGCCATAACATGTACCCGCGTAGCTATGCCAATACCTGTCAATGTAATATCAATGTGTGCCATAACATGTGCCCACGTGGCTATGCCAATACCTGTCAATGTAATATCAATGTGTGCCATAACAGGTGCCCGCATGGCTATGCCAATACCTGTCAATGTAATATCAATGTGTGCCATAACATGTACCCGCGTAGCTATGCCAATACCTGTCTATGTACCATCAATGTGTGCCATAACAGGTGCCCGTGTGGCTATGCCAATACCTGTCTATGCAATATCATTGTATGCCATAACATGTACCCGCGTAGCTATGCCAATACCTGTCAATGTAATATCAATGTGTGTCATAACAGGTGCCCGTGTGGCTATGCCAATACCTGTCTATGTACCATCAATGTGTGCCATAACATGTACCCGCATGGCTATGCCAATACCTGTCAATGTAATATCAATGTGTGTCATAACAGGTGCCCGCATGGCTATGCCAATACCTGTCAATGTAATATCAATGTGTGCCATAACAGGTGCCCGCATGGCTATGCCAATACCTGTCAATGTAATATCAATGTGTGCCATAACAGGTGCCCACGTGGCCATGCCAATACCTGTCAATGTAATATCAATGTGTGCCATAACATGTACCCGCGTAGCTATGCCAATACCTGTCTATGTACCATCAATGTGTGCCATAACAGGTGCCCGCATGGCTATGCCAATACCTGTCAATGTAATATCAATGTGTGCCATAACATGTGCCCACGTGGCCATGCCAATACCTGTCAATGTAATATCAATGTGTGCCATAACATGTACCCGCGTAGCTATGCCAATACCTGTCTATGTAATATCAATGTGTGCCATAACATGTACCCGCGTAGCTATGCCAATACCTGTCTATGTAATATCAATGTGTGCCATAACATGTACCCGCGTAGCTATGCCAATACCTGTCTATGTAATATCAATGTGTGCCATAACATGTACCCGCGTAGCTATGCCAATACCTGTCTATGTAATATCAATGTGTGCCATAACATGTACCCGCGTAGCTATGCCAATACCTGTCTATGTAATATCAATGTGTGCCATAACATGTACCCGCGTAGCTATGCCAATACCTGTCTATGTAATATCAATGTGTGCCATAACATGTGCCCACGTGGCCATGCCAATACCTGTCAATGTAATATCAATGTGTGCCATAACAGGTGCCCGCATGGCTATGCCAATACCTGTCTATGTACCATCAATGTGTGCCATAACATGTACCCGCATGGCTATGCCAATACCTGTCAATGTAATATCAATGTGTGTCATAACAGGTGCCCGCATGGCTATGCCAATACCTGTCAATGTAATATCAATGTGTGCCATAACAGGTGCCCGCATGGCTATGCCAATACCTGTCAATGTAATATCAATGTGTGCCATAACAGGTGCCCACGTGGCCATGCCAATACCTGTCAATGTAATATCAATGTGTGCCATAACATGTACCCGCGTAGCTATGCCAATACCTGTCTATGTACCATCAATGTGTGCCATAACAGGTGCCCGCATGGCTATGCCAATACCTGTCAATGTAATATCAATGTGTGCCATAACATGTGCCCACGTGGCCATGCCAATACCTGTCAATGTAATATCAATGTGTGTCATAACAGGTGCCCACGTGGCCATGCCAATACCTGTCAATGTAATATCAATGTGTGCCATAACAGGTGCCCGCATGGCTATGCCAATACCTGTCAATGTAATATCAATGTGTGCCATAACAGGTGCCCGCATGGCTATGCCAATACCTGTCAATGTAATATCAATGTGTGCCATAACAGGTGCCCATGTGGCCATGCCAATACCTGTCAATGTAATATCAATGTGTGCCATAACATGTACCCGCGTAGCTATGCCAATACCTGTCTATGTACCATCAATGTGGGCCATAACAGGTGCCCGCATGGCTATGCCAATACCTGTCAATGTAATATCAATGTGTGCCATAACATGTGCCCACGTGGCCATGCCAATACCTGTCAATGTAATATCAATGTGTGCCATAACATGTACCCGCGTAGCTATGCCAATACCTGTCTATGTAATATCAATGTGTGCCATAACATGTACCCACGTAGCTATGCCAATACCTGTCTATGTAATATCAATGTGTGCCATAACATGTACCCGCGTAGCTATGCCAATACCTGTCTATGTAATATCAATGTGTGCCATAACATGTACCCGCGTAGCTATGCCAATACCTGTCTATGTAATATCAATGTGTGCCATAACATGTACCCGCGTAGCTATGCCAATACCTGTCTATGTAATATCAATGTGTGCCATAACATGTACCCGCGTAGCTATGCCAATACCTGTCTATGTAATATCAATGTGTGCCATAACATGTGCCCACGTGGCCATGCCAATACCTGTCAATGTAATATCAATGTGTGCCATAACAGGTGCCCGCATGGCTATGCCAATACCTGTCAATGTAATATCAATGTGTGCCATAACAGGTGCCCACGTGGCCATGCCAATACCTGTCAATGTAATATCAATGTGTGCCATAACAGGTGCCCACGTGGCCATGCCAATACCTGTCAATGTAATATCAATGTGTGCCATAACAGGTGCCCACGTGGCCATGCCAATACCTGTCAATGTAATATCAATGTGTGCCATAACATGTACCCGCGTAGCTATGCCAATACCTGTCTATGTAATATCAATGTGTGCCATAACATGTGCCCACGTAGCCATGCCAATACCTGTCTATGTAATATCAATGTGTGCCATAACATGTACCCGCGTAGCCATGCCAATACCTGTCAATGTAATATCAATGTGTGCCATAACATGTGCCCACGTAGCCATGCCAATACCTGTCTATGTAATATCAATGTGTGCCATAACATGTGCCCACGTGGCCATGCCAATACCTGTCTATGTATTATCAATGTGTGCCATAACATGTGCCCACGTGGCCATGCCAATACCTGTCTATGTAATATCAATGTGTGCCATAACATGTACCCGCGTAGCTATGCCAATACCTGTCAATGTAATATCAATGTGTGCCATAACATGTGCCCACGTGGCTATGCCAATACCTGTCAATGTAATATCAATGTGTGCCATAACAGGTGCCCGCATGGCTATGCCAATACCTGTCAATGTAATATCAATGTGTGCCATAACATGTACCCGCGTAGCTATGCCAATACCTGTCTATGTACCATCAATGTGTGCCATAACAGGTGCCCGTGTGGCTATGCCAATACCTGTCTATGCAATATCATTGTATGCCATAACATGTACCCGCGTAGCTATGCCAATACCTGTCAATGTAATATCAATGTGTGTCATAACAGGTGCCCGTGTGGCTATGCCAATACCTGTCTATGTACCATCAATGTGTGCCATAACATGTACCCGCATGGCTATGCCAATACCTGTCAATGTAATATCAATGTGTGTCATAACAGGTGCCCGCATGGCTATGCCAATACCTGTCAATGTAATATCAATGTGTGCCATAACAGGTGCCCGCATGGCTATGCCAATACCTGTCAATGTAATATCAATGTGTGCCATAACAGGTGCCCACGTGGCCATGCCAATACCTGTCAATGTAATATCAATGTGTGCCATAACATGTACCCGCGTAGCTATGCCAATACCTGTCTATGTACCATCAATGTGTGCCATAACAGGTGCCCGCATGGCTATGCCAATACCTGTCAATGTAATATCAATGTGTGCCATAACATGTACCCGCGTAGCTATGCCAATACCTGTCTATGTAATATCAATGTGTGCCATAACATGTGCCCACGTGGCCATGCCAATACCTGTCAATGTAATATCAATGTGTGCCATAACAGGTGCCCGCATGGCTATGCCAATACCTGTCAATGTAATATCAATGTGTGCCATAACAGGTGCCCACGTGGCCATGCCAATACCTGTCAATGTAATATCAATGTGTGCCATAACAGGTGCCCACGTGGCCATGCCAATACCTGTCAATGTAATATCAATGTGTGCCATAACAGGTGCCCACGTGGCCATGCCAATACCTGTCAATGTAATATCAATGTGTGCCATAACATGTACCCGCGTAGCTATGCCAATACCTGTCTATGTAATATCAATGTGTGCCATAACATGTGCCCACGTAGCCATGCCAATACCTGTCTATGTAATATCAATGTGTGCCATAACATGTACCCGCGTAGCCATGCCAATACCTGTCAATGTAATATCAATGTGTGCCATAACATGTGCCCACGTAGCCATGCCAATACCTGTCTATGTAATATCAATGTGTGCCATAACATGTGCCCACGTGGCCATGCCAATACCTGTCTATGTATTATCAATGTGTGCCATAACATGTGCCCACGTGGCCATGCCAATACCTGTCTATGTAATATCAATGTGTGCCATAACATGTACCCGCGTAGCTATGCCAATACCTGTCAATGTAATATCAATGTGTGCCATAACATGTGCCCACGTGGCTATGCCAATACCTGTCAATGTAATATCAATGTGTGCCATAACAGGTGCCCGCATGGCTATGCCAATACCTGTCAATGTAATATCAATGTGTGCCATAACATGTACCCGCGTAGCTATGCCAATACCTGTCTATGTACCATCAATGTGTGCCATAACAGGTGCCCGTGTGGCTATGCCAATACCTGTCTATGCAATATCATTGTATGCCATAACATGTACCCGCGTAGCTATGCCAATACCTGTCAATGTAATATCAATGTGTGTCATAACAGGTGCCCGTGTGGCTATGCCAATACCTGTCTATGTACCATCAATGTGTGCCATAACATGTACCCGCATGGCTATGCCAATACCTGTCAATGTAATATCAATGTGTGTCATAACAGGTGCCCGCATGGCTATGCCAATACCTGTCAATGTAATATCAATGTGTGCCATAACAGGTGCCCGCATGGCTATGCCAATACCTGTCAATGTAATATCAATGTGTGCCATAACAGGTGCCCACGTGGCCATGCCAATACCTGTCAATGTAATATCAATGTGTGCCATAACATGTACCCGCGTAGCTATGCCAATACCTGTCTATGTACCATCAATGTGTGCCATAACAGGTGCCCGCATGGCTATGCCAATACCTGTCAATGTAATATCAATGTGTGCCATAACATGTGCCCACGTGGCCATGCCAATACCTGTCAATGTAATATCAATGTGGGCCATAACATGTACCCGCGTAGCTATGCCAATACCTGTCTATGTAATATCAATGTGTGCCATAACATGTACCCGCGTAGCTATGCCAATACCTGTCTATGTAATATCAATGTGTGCCATAACATGTACCCGCGTAGCTATGCCAATACCTGTCTATGTAATATCAATGTGTGCCATAACATGTACCCGCGTAGCTATGCCAATACCTGTCTATGTAATATCAATGTGTGCCATAACATGTACCCGCGTAGCTATGCCAATACCTGTCTATGTAATATCAATGTGTGCCATAACATGTACCCGCGTAGCTATGCCAATACCTGTCTATGTAATATCAATGTGTGCCATAACATGTGCCCACGTGGCCATGCCAATACCTGTCAATGTAATATCAATGTGTGCCATAACAGGTGCCCGCATCGCTATGCCAATACCTGTCTATGTACCATCAATGTGTGCCATAACATGTACCCGCATGGCTATGCCAATACCTGTCAATGTAATATCAATGTGTGTCATAACAGGTGCCCGCATGGCTATGCCAATACCTGTCAATGTAATATCAATGTGTGCCATAACAGGTGCCCGCATGGCTATGCCAATACCTGTCAATGTAATATCAATGTGTGCCATAACAGGTGCCCACGTGGCCATGCCAATACCTGTCAATGTAATATCAATGTGTGCCATAACATGTACCCGCGTAGCTATGCCAATACCTGTCTATGTACCATCAATGTGTGCCATAACAGGTGCCCGCATGGCTATGCCAATACCTGTCAATGTAATATCAATGTGTGCCATAACATGTGCCCACGTGGCCATGCCAATACCTGTCAATGTAATATCAATGTGTGCCATAACAGGTGCCCACGTGGCCATGCCAATACCTGTCAATGTAATATCAATGTGTGCCATAACAGGTGCCCACGTGGCCATGCCAATACCTGTCAATGTAATATCAATGTGTGCCATAACATGTACCCGCGTAGCTATGCCAATACCTGTCTATGTAATATCAATGTGTGCCATAACATGTGCCCACGTAGCCATGCCAATACCTGTCTATGTAATATCAATGTGTGCCATAACATGTACCCGCGTAGCCATGCCAATACCTGTCTATGCAATATCATCGTATGCCATAACATGTACCCGCGTAGCTATGCCAATACCTGTCAATGTAATATCAATGTGTGTCATAACAGGTGCCCGTGTGGTTATGCCAATACCTGTCTATGTACCATCAATGTGTGCCATAACATGTACCCGCATGGCTATGCCAATACCTGTCAATGTAATATCAATGTCTGTCATAACAGGTGCCCGCATGGCTATGCCAATACCTGTCAATGTAATATCAATGTGTGCCATAACAGGTGCCCGCATGGCTATGCCAATACCTGTCAATGTAATATCAATGTGTGCCATAACAGGTGCCCATGTGGCCATGCCAATACCTGTCAATGTAATATCAATGTGTGCCATAACATGTACCCGCGTAGCTATGCCAATACCTGTCTATGTACCATCAATGTGGGCCATAACAGGTGCCCGCATGGCTATGCCAATACCTGTCAATGTAATATCAATGTGTGCCATAACATGTGCCCACGTGGCCATGCCAATACCTGTCAATGTAATATCAATGTGTGCCATAACATGTACCCGCGTAGCTATGCCAATACCTGTCTATGTAATATCAATGTGTGCCATAACATGTACCCGCGTAGCTATGCCAATACCTGTCTATGTAATATCAATGTGTGCCATAACATGTACCCGCGTAGCTATGCCAATACCTGTCTATGTAATATCAATGTGTGCCATAACATGTACCCGCGTAGCTATGCCAATACCTGTCTATGTAATATCAATGTGTGCCATAACATGTACCCGCGTAGCTATGCCAATACCTGTCTATGTAATATCAATGTGTGCCATAACATGTACCCGCGTAGCTATGCCAATACCTGTCTATGTAATATCAATGTGTGCCATAACATGTGCCCACGTGGCCATGCCAATACCTGTCAATGTAATATCAATGTGTGCCATAACAGGTGCCCGCATGGCTATGCCAATACCTGTCAATGTAATATCAATGTGTGCCATAACAGGTGCCCACGTGGCCATGCCAATACCTGTCAATGTAATATCAATGTGTGCCATAACAGGTGCCCACGTGGCCATGCCAATACCTGTCAATGTAATATCAATGTGTGCCATAACAGGTGCCCACGTGGCCATGCCAATACCTGTCAATGTAATATCAATGTGTGCCATAACATGTACCCGCGTAGCTATGCCAATACCTGTCTATGTAATATCAATGTGTGCCATAACATGTGCCCACGTAGCCATGCCAATACCTGTCTATGTAATATCAATGTGTGCCATAACATGTACCCGCGTAGCCATGCCAATACCTGTCAATGTAATATCAATGTGTGCCATAACATGTGCCCACGTAGCCATGCCAATACCTGTCTATGTAATATCAATGTGTGCCATAACATGTGCCCACGTGGCCATGCCAATACCTGTCTATGTATTATCAATGTGTGCCATAACATGTGCCCACGTGGCCATGCCAATACCTGTCTATGTAATATCAATGTGTGCCATAACATGTACCCGCGTAGCTATGCCAATACCTGTCAATGTAATATCAATGTGTGCCATAACATGTGCCCACGTGGCTATGCCAATACCTGTCAATGTAATATCAATGTGTGCCATAACAGGTGCCCGCATGGCTATGCCAATACCTGTCAATGTAATATCAATGTGTGCCATAACATGTACCCGCGTAGCTATGCCAATACCTGTCTATGTACCATCAATGTGTGCCATAACAGGTGCCCGTGTGGCTATGCCAATACCTGTCTATGCAATATCATCGTATGCCATAACATGTACCCGCGTAGCTATGCCAATACCTGTCAATGTAATATCAATGTGTGTCATAACAGGTGCCCGTGTGGCTATGCCAATACCTGTCTATGTACCATCAATGTGTGCCATAACATGTACCCGCATGGCTATGCCAATACCTGTCAATGTAATATCAATGTGTGTCATAACAGGTGCCCGCATGGCTATGCCAATACCTGTCAATGTAATATCAATGTGTGCCATAACAGGTGCCCGCATGGCTATGCCAATACCTGTCAATGTAATATCAATGTGTGCCATAACAGGTGCCCACGTGGCCATGCCAATACCTGTCAATGTAATATCAATGTGTGCCATAACATGTACCCGCGTAGCTATGCCAATACCTGTCTATGTACCATCAATGTGTGCCATAACAGGTGCCCGCATGGCTATGCCAATACCTGTCAATGTAATATCAATGTGTGCCATAACATGTGCCCACGTGGCCATGCCAATACCTGTCAATGTAATATCAATGTGTGCCATAACATGTACCCGCGTAGCTATGCCAATACCTGTCTATGTAATATCAATGTGTGCCATAACATGTACCCGCGTAGCTATGCCAATACCTGTCTATGTAATATCAATGTGTGCCATAACATGTACCCGCGTAGCTATGCCAATACCTGTCTATGTAATATCAATGTGTGCCATAACATGTACCCGCGTAGCTATGCCAATACCTGTCTATGTAATATCAATGTGTGCCATAACATGTACCCGCGTAGCTATGCCAATACCTGTCTATGTAATATCAATGTGTGCCATAACATGTACCCGCGTAGCTATGCCAATACCTGTCTATGTAATATCAATGTGTGCCATAACATGTGCCCACGTGGCCATGCCAATACCTGTCAATGTAATATCAATGTGTGCCATAACAGGTGCCCGCATGGCTATGCCAATACCTGTCAATGTAATATCAATGTGTGCCATAACAGGTGCCCACGTGGCCATGCCAATACCTGTCAATGTAATATCAATGTGTGCCATAACAGGTGCCCACGTGGCCATGCCAATACCTGTCAATGTAATATCAATGTGTGCCATAACAGGTGCCCACGTGGCCATGCCAATACCTGTCAATGTAATATCAATGTGTGCCATAACATGTACCCGCGTAGCTATGCCAATACCTGTCTATGTAATATCAATGTGTGCCATAACATGTGCCCACGTAGCCATGCCAATACCTGTCTATGTAATATCAATGTGTGCCATAACATGTACCCGCGTAGCCATGCCAATACCTGTCAATGTAATATCAATGTGTGCCATAACATGTGCCCACGTAGCCATGCCAATACCTGTCTATGTAATATCAATGTGTGCCATAACATGTGCCCACGTGGCTATGCCAATACCTGTCTATGTAATATCAATGTGTGCCATAACATGTGCCCACGTGGCCATGCCAATACCTGTCTATGTAATATCAATGTGTGCCATAACATGTACCTGCGTAGCTATGCCAATACCTGTCTATGTAATATCAATGTGTGCCATAACATGTGCCCACGTGGCCATGCCAATACCTGTCAATGTAATATCAATGTGTGCCATAACAGGTGCCCGCATGGCTATGCCAATACCTGTCAATGTAATATCAATGTGTGCCATAACATGTACCCGCGTAGCTATGCCAATACCTGTCTATGTAATATCAATGTGTGCCATAACATGTACCCGCGTAGCTATGCCAATACCTGTCTATGTAATATCAATGTGTGCCATAACATGTGCCCACGTAGCCATGCCAATACCTGTCTATGTACCATCAATGTGTGCCATAACATGTACCTGTGTGGCTATGCCAATACCTGTCAATGTAATATCAATGTGTGCCATAACATGTACCCGCATGGCTATGCCAATACCTCTCTATGTAATATCAATGTGTGCCATAACATGTGCCCACGTAGCTATGCCAATACCTGTCTATGCAATATCATCGTATGCCATAACATGTACCCGCGTAGCTATGCCAATACCTGTCAATGTAATATCAATGTGTGCCATAACATGTGCCCACGTAGCCATGCCAATACCTGTCTATGTACCATCAATGTGTGCCATAACATGTACCCGCGTAGCTATGCCAATACCTGTCAATGTAATATCAATGTGTGCCATAACATGTGCCCACGTAGCCATGCCAATACCTGTCTATGTACCATCAATGTGTGCCATAACATGTACCCGCGTAGCTATGCCAATACCTGTCAATGTAATATCAATGTGTGCCATAACATGTACCCGCGTAGCTATGCCAATACCTGTCAATGTAATATCAATGTGTGTCATAACAGGTGCCCACGTGGCCATGCCAATACCTGTCAATGTAATATCAATGTGTGCCATAACATGTACCCGCGTAGCTATGCCAATACCTGTCAATGTAATATCAATGTGTGCCATAACAGGTGCCCACGTGGCCATGCCAATACCTGTCAATGTAATATCAATGTGTGCCATAACATGTACCCGCGTAGCTATGCCAATACCTGTCTATGTAATATCAATGTGTGCCATAACATGTGCCCACGTGGCCATGCCAATACCTGTCAATGTAATATCAATGTGTGCCATAACAGGTGCCCGCATGGCTATGCCAATACCTGTCAATGTAATATCAATGTGTGCCATAACAGGTGCCCACGTGGCCATGCCAATACCTGTCAATGTAATATCAATGTGTGCCATAACAGGTGCCCCCGTGGCCATGCCAATACCTGTCAATGTAATATCAATGTGTGCCATAACAGGTGCCCACGTGGCCATGCCAATACCTGTCAATGTAATATCAAGTGTGCCATAACATGTGCCCACGTGGCCATGCCAATACCTGTCAATGTAATATCAATGTGTGCCATAACATGTACCCGCGTAGCTATGCCAATACCTGTCAATGTAATATCAATGTGTGCCATAACATGTCCCCGCGTAGCTATGCCAATACCTGTCAATGTACCATCAATGTGTGCCATAACATGTACCCGCATGGCTATGCCAATACCTGTCAATGTAATATCAATGTGTGCCATAACAGGTGCCCGCATGGCTATGCCAATACCTGTCAATGTAATATCAATGTGTGCCATAACAGGTGCCCACGTGGCCATGCCAATACCTGTCAATGTAATATCAATGTGTGCCATAACATGTACCCGCGTAGCTATGCCAATACCTGTCTATGTACCATCAATGTGTGCCATAACAGGTGCCCGCATGGCTATGCCAATACCTGTCAATGTAATATCAATGTGTGCCATAACATGTACCCGCGTAGCTATGCCAATAGCTGTCAATGTAATATCAATGTGTGCCATAACATGTGCCCGCATGGCTATGCCAATACCTGTCAATGTAATATCAATGTGTGCCATAACAGGTGCCCGCATGGCTATGCCAATACCTGTCAATGTAATATCAATGTGTGCCATAACAGGTGCCCGCATGGCTATGCCAATACCTGTCAATGTAATATCAATGTGTGTCATAACAGGTGCCCGCATGGCTATGCCAATACCTGTCAATGTAATATCAATGTGTGCCATAACATGTACCCGCGTAGCTATGCCAATACCTGTCTATGTACCATCAATGTGTGCCATAACAGGTGCCCGTGTGGCTATGCCAATACCTGTCTATGCAATATCATCGTATGCCATAACATGTACCCGCGTAGCTATGCCAATACCTGTCAATGTAATATCAATGTGTGTCATAACAGGTGCCCGTGTGGTTATGCCAATACCTGTCTATGTACCATCAATGTGTGCCATAACATGTACCCGCATGGCTATGCCAATACCTGTCAATGTAATATCAATGTGTGTCATAACAGGTGCCCGCATGGCTATGCCAATACCTGTCAATGTAATATCAATGTGTGCCATAACAGGTGCCCGCATGGCTATGCCAATACCTGTCAATGTAATATCAATGTGTGCCATAACAGGTGCCCATGTGGCCATGCCAATACCTGTCAATGTAATATCAATGTGTGCCATAACATGTACCCGCGTAGCTATGCCAATACCTGTCTATGTACCATCAATGTGGGCCATAACAGGTGCCCGCATGGCTATGCCAATACCTGTCAATGTAATATCAATGTGTGCCATAACATGTGCCCACGTGGCCATGCCAATACCTGTCAATGTAATATCAATGTGTGCCATAACATGTACCCGCGTAGCTATGCCAATACCTGTCTATGTAATATCAATGTGTGCCATAACATGTACCCGCGTAGCTATGCCAATACCTGTCTATGTAATATCAATGTGTGCCATAACATGTACCCGCGTAGCTATGCCAATACCTGTCTATGTAATATCAATGTGTGCCATAACATGTACCCGCGTAGCTATGCCAATACCTGTCTATGTAATATCAATGTGTGCCATAACATGTACCCGCGTAGCTATGCCAATACCTGTCTATGTAATATCAATGTGTGCCATAACATGTACCCGCGTAGCTATGCCAATACCTGTCTATGTAATATCAATGTGTGCCATAACATGTGCCCACGTGGCCATGCCAATACCTGTCAATGTAATATCAATGTGTGCCATAACAGGTGCCCGCATGGCTATGCCAATACCTGTCAATGTAATATCAATGTGTGCCATAACAGGTGCCCACGTGGCCATGCCAATACCTGTCAATGTAATATCAATGTGTGCCATAACAGGTGCCCACGTGGCCATGCCAATACCTGTCAATGTAATATCAATGTGTGCCATAACAGGTGCCCACGTGGCCATGCCAATACCTGTCAATGTAATATCAATGTGTGCCATAACATGTACCCGCGTAGCTATGCCAATACCTGTCTATGTAATATCAATGTGTGCCATAACATGTGCCCACGTAGCCATGCCAATACCTGTCTATGTAATATCAATGTGTGCCATAACATGTACCCGCGTAGCCATGCCAATACCTGTCAATGTAATATCAATGTGTGCCATAACATGTGCCCACGTAGCCATGCCAATACCTGTCTATGTAATATCAATGTGTGCCATAACATGTGCCCACGTGGCCATGCCAATACCTGTCTATGTATTATCAATGTGTGCCATAACATGTGCCCACGTGGCCATGCCAATACCTGTCTATGTAATATCAATGTGTGCCATAACATGTACCCGCGTAGCTATGCCAATACCTGTCAATGTAATATCAATGTGTGCCATAACATGTGCCCACGTGGCTATGCCAATACCTGTCAATGTAATATCAATGTGTGCCATAACAGGTGCCCGCATGGCTATGCCAATACCTGTCAATGTAATATCAATGTGTGCCATAACATGTACCCGCGTAGCTATGCCAATACCTGTCTATGTACCATCAATGTGTGCCATAACAGGTGCCCGTGTGGCTATGCCAATACCTGTCTATGCAATATCATTGTATGCCATAACATGTACCCGCGTAGCTATGCCAATACCTGTCAATGTAATATCAATGTGTGTCATAACAGGTGCCCGTGTGGCTATGCCAATACCTGTCTATGTACCATCAATGTGTGCCATAACATGTACCCGCATGGCTATGCCAATACCTGTCAATGTAATATCAATGTGTGTCATAACAGGTGCCCGCATGGCTATGCCAATACCTGTCAATGTAATATCAATGTGTGCCATAACAGGTGCCCGCATGGCTATGCCAATACCTGTCAATGTAATATCAATGTGTGCCATAACAGGTGCCCACGTGGCCATGCCAATACCTGTCAATGTAATATCAATGTGTGCCATAACATGTACCCGCGTAGCTATGCCAATACCTGTCTATGTACCATCAATGTGTGCCATAACAGGTGCCCGCATGGCTATGCCAATACCTGTCAATGTAATATCAATGTGTGCCATAACATGTGCCCACGTGGCCATGCCAATACCTGTCAATGTAATATCAATGTGTGCCATAACATGTACCCGCGTAGCTATGCCAATACCTGTCTATGTAATATCAATGTGTGCCATAACATGTACCCGCGTAGCTATGCCAATACCTGTCTATGTAATATCAATGTGTGCCATAACATGTACCCGCGTAGCTATGCCAATACCTGTCTATGTAATATCAATGTGTGCCATAACATGTACCCGCGTAGCTATGCCAATACCTGTCTATGTAATATCAATGTGTGCCATAACATGTACCCGCGTAGCTATGCCAATACCTGTCTATGTAATATCAATGTGTGCCATAACATGTACCCGCGTAGCTATGCCAATACCTGTCTATGTAATATCAATGTGTGCCATAACATGTGCCCACGTGGCCATGCCAATACCTGTCAATGTAATATCAATGTGTGCCATAACAGGTGCCCGCATGGCTATGCCAATACCTGTCTATGTACCATCAATGTGTGCCATAACATGTACCCGCATGGCTATGCCAATACCTGTCAATGTAATATCAATGTGTGTCATAACAGGTGCCCGCATGGCTATGCCAATACCTGTCAATGTAATATCAATGTGTGCCATAACAGGTGCCCGCATGGCTATGCCAATACCTGTCAATGTAATATCAATGTGTGCCATAACAGGTGCCCACGTGGCCATGCCAATACCTGTCAATGTAATATCAATGTGTGCCATAACATGTACCCGCGTAGCTATGCCAATACCTGTCTATGTACCATCAATGTGTGCCATAACAGGTGCCCGCATGGCTATGCCAATACCTGTCAATGTAATATCAATGTGTGCCATAACATGTGCCCACGTGGCCATGCCAATACCTGTCAATGTAATATCAATGTGTGCCATAACAGGTGCCCACGTGGCCATGCCAATACCTGTCAATGTAATATCAATGTGTGCCATAACAGGTGCCCGCATGGCTATGCCAATACCTGTCAATGTAATATCAATGTGTGCCATAACAGGTGCCCGCATGGCTATGCCAATACCTGTCAATGTAATATCAATGTGTGCCATAACAGGTGCCCATGTGGCCATGCCAATACCTGTCAATGTAATATCAATGTGTGCCATAACATGTACCCGCGTAGCTATGCCAATACCTGTCTATGTACCATCAATGTGGGCCATAACAGGTGCCCGCATGGCTATGCCAATACCTGTCAATGTAATATCAATGTGTGCCATAACATGTGCCCACGTGGCCATGCCAATACCTGTCAATGTAATATCAATGTGTGCCATAACATGTACCCGCGTAGCTATGCCAATACCTGTCTATGTAATATCAATGTGTGCCATAACATGTACCCACGTAGCTATGCCAATACCTGTCTATGTAATATCAATGTGTGCCATAACATGTACCCGCGTAGCTATGCCAATACCTGTCTATGTAATATCAATGTGTGCCATAACATGTACCCGCGTAGCTATGCCAATACCTGTCTATGTAATATCAATGTGTGCCATAACATGTACCCGCGTAGCTATGCCAATACCTGTCTATGTAATATCAATGTGTGCCATAACATGTACCCGCGTAGCTATGCCAATACCTGTCTATGTAATATCAATGTGTGCCATAACATGTGCCCACGTGGCCATGCCAATACCTGTCAATGTAATATCAATGTGTGCCATAACAGGTGCCCGCATGGCTATGCCAATACCTGTCAATGTAATATCAATGTGTGCCATAACAGGTGCCCACGTGGCCATGCCAATACCTGTCAATGTAATATCAATGTGTGCCATAACAGGTGCCCACGTGGCCATGCCAATACCTGTCAATGTAATATCAATGTGTGCCATAACAGGTGCCCACGTGGCCATGCCAATACCTGTCAATGTAATATCAATGTGTGCCATAACATGTACCCGCGTAGCTATGCCAATACCTGTCTATGTAATATCAATGTGTGCCATAACATGTGCCCACGTAGCCATGCCAATACCTGTCTATGTAATATCAATGTGTGCCATAACATGTACCCGCGTAGCCATGCCAATACCTGTCAATGTAATATCAATGTGTGCCATAACATGTGCCCACGTAGCCATGCCAATACCTGTCTATGTAATATCAATGTGTGCCATAACATGTGCCCACGTGGCCATGCCAATACCTGTCTATGTATTATCAATGTGTGCCATAACATGTGCCCACGTGGCCATGCCAATACCTGTCTATGTAATATCAATGTGTGCCATAACATGTACCCGCGTAGCTATGCCAATACCTGTCAATGTAATATCAATGTGTGCCATAACATGTGCCCACGTGGCTATGCCAATACCTGTCAATGTAATATCAATGTGTGCCATAACAGGTGCCCGCATGGCTATGCCAATACCTGTCAATGTAATATCAATGTGTGCCATAACATGTACCCGCGTAGCTATGCCAATACCTGTCTATGTACCATCAATGTGTGCCATAACAGGTGCCCGTGTGGCTATGCCAATACCTGTCTATGCAATATCATTGTATGCCATAACATGTACCCGCGTAGCTATGCCAATACCTGTCAATGTAATATCAATGTGTGTCATAACAGGTGCCCGTGTGGCTATGCCAATACCTGTCTATGTACCATCAATGTGTGCCATAACATGTACCCGCATGGCTATGCCAATACCTGTCAATGTAATATCAATGTGTGTCATAACAGGTGCCCGCATGGCTATGCCAATACCTGTCAATGTAATATCAATGTGTGCCATAACAGGTGCCCGCATGGCTATGCCAATACCTGTCAATGTAATATCAATGTGTGCCATAACAGGTGCCCACGTGGCCATGCCAATACCTGTCAATGTAATATCAATGTGTGCCATAACATGTACCCGCGTAGCTATGCCAATACCTGTCTATGTACCATCAATGTGTGCCATAACAGGTGCCCGCATGGCTATGCCAATACCTGTCAATGTAATATCAATGTGTGCCATAACATGTGCCCACGTGGCCATGCCAATACCTGTCAATGTAATATCAATGTGGGCCATAACATGTACCCGCGTAGCTATGCCAATACCTGTCTATGTAATATCAATGTGTGCCATAACATGTACCCGCGTAGCTATGCCAATACCTGTCTATGTAATATCAATGTGTGCCATAACATGTACCCGCGTAGCTATGCCAATACCTGTCTATGTAATATCAATGTGTGCCATAACATGTACCCGCGTAGCTATGCCAATACCTGTCTATGTAATATCAATGTGTGCCATAACATGTACCCGCGTAGCTATGCCAATACCTGTCTATGTAATATCAATGTGTGCCATAACATGTACCCGCGTAGCTATGCCAATACCTGTCTATGTAATATCAATGTGTGCCATAACATGTGCCCACGTGGCCATGCCAATACCTGTCAATGTAATATCAATGTGTGCCATAACAGGTGCCCGCATCGCTATGCCAATACCTGTCTATGTACCATCAATGTGTGCCATAACATGTACCCGCATGGCTATGCCAATACCTGTCAATGTAATATCAATGTGTGTCATAACAGGTGCCCGCATGGCTATGCCAATACCTGTCAATGTAATATCAATGTGTGCCATAACAGGTGCCCGCATGGCTATGCCAATACCTGTCAATGTAATATCAATGTGTGCCATAACAGGTGCCCACGTGGCCATGCCAATACCTGTCAATGTAATATCAATGTGTGCCATAACATGTACCCGCGTAGCTATGCCAATACCTGTCTATGTACCATCAATGTGTGCCATAACAGGTGCCCGCATGGCTATGCCAATACCTGTCAATGTAATATCAATGTGTGCCATAACATGTGCCCACGTGGCCATGCCAATACCTGTCAATGTAATATCAATGTGTGCCATAACAGGTGCCCACGTGGCCATGCCAATACCTGTCAATGTAATATCAATGTGTGCCATAACAGGTGCCCACGTGGCCATGCCAATACCTGTCAATGTAATATCAATGTGTGCCATAACATGTACCCGCGTAGCTATGCCAATACCTGTCTATGTAATATCAATGTGTGCCATAACATGTGCCCACGTAGCCATGCCAATACCTGTCTATGTAATATCAATGTGTGCCATAACATGTACCCGCGTAGCCATGCCAATACCTGTCTATGCAATATCATCGTATGCCATAACATGTACCCGCGTAGCTATGCCAATACCTGTCAATGTAATATCAATGTGTGTCATAACAGGTGCCCGTGTGGTTATGCCAATACCTGTCTATGTACCATCAATGTGTGCCATAACATGTACCCGCATGGCTATGCCAATACCTGTCAATGTAATATCAATGTCTGTCATAACAGGTGCCCGCATGGCTATGCCAATACCTGTCAATGTAATATCAATGTGTGCCATAACAGGTGCCCGCATGGCTATGCCAATACCTGTCAATGTAATATCAATGTGTGCCATAACAGGTGCCCATGTGGCCATGCCAATACCTGTCAATGTAATATCAATGTGTGCCATAACATGTACCCGCGTAGCTATGCCAATACCTGTCTATGTACCATCAATGTGGGCCATAACAGGTGCCCGCATGGCTATGCCAATACCTGTCAATGTAATATCAATGTGTGCCATAACATGTGCCCACGTGGCCATGCCAATACCTGTCAATGTAATATCAATGTGTGCCATAACATGTACCCGCGTAGCTATGCCAATACCTGTCTATGTAATATCAATGTGTGCCATAACATGTACCCGCGTAGCTATGCCAATACCTGTCTATGTAATATCAATGTGTGCCATAACATGTACCCGCGTAGCTATGCCAATACCTGTCTATGTAATATCAATGTGTGCCATAACATGTACCCGCGTAGCTATGCCAATACCTGTCTATGTAATATCAATGTGTGCCATAACATGTGCCCACGTAGCCATGCCAATACCTGTCTATGTAATATCAATGTGTGCCATAACATGTACCCGCGTAGCCATGCCAATACCTGTCAATGTAATATCAATGTGTGCCATAACATGTGCCCACGTAGCCATGCCAATACCTGTCTATGTAATATCAATGTGTGCCATAACATGTGCCCACGTGGCCATGCCAATACCTGTCTATGTATTATCAATGTGTGCCATAACATGTGCCCACGTGGCCATGCCAATACCTGTCTATGTAATATCAATGTGTGCCATAACATGTACCCGCGTAGCTATGCCAATACCTGTCAATGTAATATCAATGTGTGCCATAACATGTGCCCACGTGGCTATGCCAATACCTGTCAATGTAATATCAATGTGTGCCATAACAGGTGCCCGCATGGCTATGCCAATACCTGTCAATGTAATATCAATGTGTGCCATAACATGTACCCGCGTAGCTATGCCAATACCTGTCTATGTACCATCAATGTGTGCCATAACAGGTGCCCGTGTGGCTATGCCAATACCTGTCTATGCAATATCATCGTATGCCATAACATGTACCCGCGTAGCTATGCCAATACCTGTCAATGTAATATCAATGTGTGTCATAACAGGTGCCCGTGTGGCTATGCCAATACCTGTCTATGTACCATCAATGTGTGCCATAACATGTACCCGCATGGCTATGCCAATACCTGTCAATGTAATATCAATGTGTGTCATAACAGGTGCCCGCATGGCTATGCCAATACCTGTCAATGTAATATCAATGTGTGCCATAACAGGTGCCCGCATGGCTATGCCAATACCTGTCAATGTAATATCAATGTGTGCCATAACAGGTGCCCACGTGGCCATGCCAATACCTGTCAATGTAATATCAATGTGTGCCATAACATGTACCCGCGTAGCTATGCCAATACCTGTCTATGTACCATCAATGTGTGCCATAACAGGTGCCCGCATGGCTATGCCAATACCTGTCAATGTAATATCAATGTGTGCCATAACATGTGCCCACGTGGCCATGCCAATACCTGTCAATGTAATATCAATGTGTGCCATAACATGTACCCGCGTAGCTATGCCAATACCTGTCTATGTAATATCAATGTGTGCCATAACATGTACCCGCGTAGCTATGCCAATACCTGTCTATGTAATATCAATGTGTGCCATAACATGTACCCGCGTAGCTATGCCAATACCTGTCTATGTAATATCAATGTGTGCCATAACATGTACCCGCGTAGCTATGCCAATACCTGTCTATGTAATATCAATGTGTGCCATAACATGTACCCGCGTAGCTATGCCAATACCTGTCTATGTAATATCAATGTGTGCCATAACATGTACCCGCGTAGCTATGCCAATACCTGTCTATGTAATATCAATGTGTGCCATAACATGTGCCCACGTGGCCATGCCAATACCTGTCAATGTAATATCAATGTGTGCCATAACAGGTGCCCGCATGGCTATGCCAATACCTGTCAATGTAATATCAATGTGTGCCATAACAGGTGCCCACGTGGCCATGCCAATACCTGTCAATGTAATATCAATGTGTGCCATAACAGGTGCCCACGTGGCCATGCCAATACCTGTCAATGTAATATCAATGTGTGCCATAACAGGTGCCCACGTGGCCATGCCAATACCTGTCAATGTAATATCAATGTGTGCCATAACATGTACCCGCGTAGCTATGCCAATACCTGTCTATGTAATATCAATGTGTGCCATAACATGTGCCCACGTAGCCATGCCAATACCTGTCTATGTAATATCAATGTGTGCCATAACATGTACCCGCGTAGCCATGCCAATACCTGTCAATGTAATATCAATGTGTGCCATAACATGTGCCCACGTAGCCATGCCAATACCTGTCTATGTAATATCAATGTGTGCCATAACATGTGCCCACGTGGCTATGCCAATACCTGTCTATGTAATATCAATGTGTGCCATAACATGTGCCCACGTGGCCATGCCAATACCTGTCTATGTAATATCAATGTGTGCCATAACATGTACCTGCGTAGCTATGCCAATACCTGTCTATGTAATATCAATGTGTGCCATAACATGTGCCCACGTGGCCATGCCAATACCTGTCAATGTAATATCAATGTGTGCCATAACAGGTGCCCGCATGGCTATGCCAATACCTGTCAATGTAATATCAATGTGTGCCATAACATGTACCCGCGTAGCTATGCCAATACCTGTCTATGTAATATCAATGTGTGCCATAACATGTACCCGCGTAGCTATGCCAATACCTGTCTATGTAATATCAATGTGTGCCATAACATGTGCCCACGTAGCCATGCCAATACCTGTCTATGTACCATCAATGTGTGCCATAACATGTACCTGTGTGGCTATGCCAATACCTGTCAATGTAATATCAATGTGTGCCATAACATGTACCCGCATGGCTATGCCAATACCTCTCTATGTAATATCAATGTGTGCCATAACATGTGCCCACGTAGCTATGCCAATACCTGTCTATGCAATATCATCGTATGCCATAACATGTACCCGCGTAGCTATGCCAATACCTGTCAATGTAATATCAATGTGTGCCATAACATGTGCCCACGTAGCCATGCCAATACCTGTCTATGTACCATCAATGTGTGCCATAACATGTACCCGCGTAGCTATGCCAATACCTGTCAATGTAATATCAATGTGTGCCATAACATGTGCCCACGTAGCCATGCCAATACCTGTCTATGTACCATCAATGTGTGCCATAACATGTACCCGCGTAGCTATGCCAATACCTGTCAATGTAATATCAATGTGTGCCATAACATGTACCCGCGTAGCTATGCCAATACCTGTCAATGTAATATCAATGTGTGTCATAACAGGTGCCCACGTGGCCATGCCAATACCTGTCAATGTAATATCAATGTGTGCCATAACATGTACCCGCGTAGCTATGCCAATACCTGTCAATGTAATATCAATGTGTGCCATAACAGGTGCCCACGTGGCCATGCCAATACCTGTCAATGTAATATCAATGTGTGCCATAACATGTACCCGCGTAGCTATGCCAATACCTGTCTATGTAATATCAATGTGTGCCATAACATGTGCCCACGTGGCCATGCCAATACCTGTCAATGTAATATCAATGTGTGCCATAACAGGTGCCCGCATGGCTATGCCAATACCTGTCAATGTAATATCAATGTGTGCCATAACAGGTGCCCACGTGGCCATGCCAATACCTGTCAATGTAATATCAATGTGTGCCATAACAGGTGCCCACGTGGCCATGCCAATACCTGTCAATGTAATATCAATGTGTGCCATAACAGGTGCCCACGTGGCCATGCCAATACCTGTCAATGTAATATCAAGTGTGCCATAACATGTGCCCACGTGGCCATGCCAATACCTGTCAATGTAATATCAATGTGTGCCATAACATGTACCCGCGTAGCTATGCCAATACCTGTCAATGTAATATCAATGTGTGCCATAACATGTCCCCGCGTAGCTATGCCAATACCTGTCAATGTACCATCAATGTGTGCCATAACATGTACCCGCATGGCTATGCCAATACCTGTCAATGTAATATCAATGTGTGCCATAACATGTGCCCACGTAGCCATGCCAATACCTGTCAATGTAATATCAATGTGTGCCATAACATGTACCCGCGTAGCTATGCCAATACCTGTCAATGTAATATCAATGTGTGTCATAACAGGTGCCCACGTGGCCATGCCAATACCTGTCAATGTAATATCAATGTGTGCCATAACATGTACCCGCGTAGCTATGCCAATACCTGTCAATGTAATATCAATGTGTGTCATAACAGGTGCCCACGTGGCCATGCCAATACCTGTCAATGTAATATCAATGTGTGCCATAACATGTACCCGCGTAGCTATGCCAATACCTGTCAATGTAATATCAATGTGTGCCATAACAGGTGCCCACGTTGCCATGCCAATACCTGTCAATGTAATATCAATGTGTGCCATAACATGTACCCGCGTAGCTATGCCAATACCTGTCTATGTAATATCAATGTGTGCCATAACATGTGCCCACGTGGCCATGCCAATACCTGTCAATGTAATATCAATGTGTGCCATAACAGGTGCCCGCATGGCTATGCCAATACCTGTCAATGTAATATCAATGTGTGCCATAACAGGTGCCCACGTGGCCATGCCAATACCTGTCAATGTAATATCAATGTGTGCCATAACAGGTGCCCACGTGGCCATGCCAATACCTGTCAATGTAATATCAATGTGTGCCATAACAGGTGCCCACGTGGCCATGCCAATACCTGTCAATGTAATATCAATGTGTGCCATAACAGGTGCCCACGTGGCCATGCCAATACCTGTCAATGTAATATCAATGTGTGCCATAACATGTACCCGAGTAGCTATGCCAATACCTGTCTATGTAATATCAATGTGTGCCATAACATGTGCCCACGTGGCCATGCCAATACCTGTCTATGTAATATCAATGTGTGCCATAACATGTGCCCACGTGGCCATGCCAATACCTGTCAATGTAATATCAATGTGTGCCATAACATGTGCCCACGTGGCCATGCCAATACCTGTCAATGTAATATCAATGTGTGCCATAACAGGTGCCCACGTGGCCATGCCAATACCTGTCAATGTAATATCAATGTGTGCCATAACATGTGCCCACGTAGCCATGCCAATACCTGTCAATGTATAATCAATGTGTGCCATAACATGTACCCGCGTAGCTATGCCAATACCTGTCTATGTAATATCAATGTGTGACATAACATGTACCCGCGTAGCTATGCCAATACCTGTCAATGTAATATCAATGTGTGCCATAACATGTACCCGCGTAGCTATGCCAATACCTGTCTATGTAATATCAATGTGTGCCATAACATGTACCCGCGTAGCTATGCCAATACCTGTCAATGTAATATCAATGTGTGCCATAACATGTACCCGCGTAGCTATGCCAATACCTGTCAATGTAATATCAATGTGTGCCATAACATGTGCCCACGTAGCCATGCCAATACCTGTCTATGTAATATCAATGTGTGCCATAACATGTACCCGCGTAGCTATGCCAATACCTGTCAATGTACCATCAATGTGTGCCATAACATGTACCCGCATGGCTATGCCAATACCTGTCAATGTAATATCAATGTGTGTCATAACAGGTGCCCACGTGGCCATGCCAATACCTGTCAATGTAATATCAATGTGTGCCATAACATGTACCCACGTAGCTATGCCAATACCTGTCAATGTAATATCAATGTGTGCCATAACATGTGCCCACGTGGCCATGCCAATACCTGTCAATGTAATATCAATGTGTGCCATAACATGTGCCCACGTGGCCATGCCAATACCTGTCAATGTAATATCAATGTGTGCCATAACAGGTGCCCACGTGGCCATGCCAATACCTGTCTATGTACCATCAATGTGTGCCATAACATGTACCCACGTGCCCATGCCAATACCTGTCAATGTAATATCAATGTGTGTCATAACAGGTGCCCACGTAGCTATGCCAATACCTGTCTATGCAATATCATCGTATGCCATAACATGTACCCGCGTAGCTATGCCAATACCTGTCAATGTAATATCAATGTGTGCCATAACAGGTGCCCACGTGGCCATGCCAATACCTGTCTATGTACCATCAATGTGTGCCATAACATGTACCCGCATGGCTATGCCAATACCTGTCAATGTAATATCAATGTGTGCCATAACAGGTGCCCACGTGGCCATGCCAATACCTGTCAATGTAATATCAATGTGTGCCATAACAGGTGCCCGCATGGCTATGCCAATACCTGTCAATGTAATATCAATGTGTGCCATAACAGGTGCCCACGTGGCAATGCCAATACCTGTCAATGTAATATCAATGTGTGCCATAACAGGTGCCCACGTGGCCATGCCAATACCTGTCAATGTAATATCAATGTGTGCCATAACAGGTGCCCACGTGGCCATTCCAATACCTGTCAATGTAATATCAATGTGTGCCATAACATGTGCCCACGTGGCCATGCCAATACCTGTCAATGTAATATCAATGTGTGCCATAACAGGTGCCCACGTGGCCATGCCAATACCTGTCAATGTAATATCAATGTGTGCCATAACATGTACCCGCGTAGCCATGCCAATACCTGTCTATGTAATATCAATGTGTGCCATAACAGGTGCCCACGTGGCCATGCCAATACCTGTCAATGTAATATCAATGTGTGCCATAACATGTGCCCACGTGGCCATGCCAATACCTGTCTATGTAATATCAATGTGTGCCATAACATGTACCCGCGTAGCTATGCCAATACCTGTCTATGTAATATCAATGTGTGCCATAACATGTACCCGCATGGCTATGCCAATACCTGTCAATGTAATATCAATGTGTGTCATAACATGTGCCCACGTAGCCATGCCAATACCTGTCTATGTACCATCAATGTGTGCCATAACATGTACCCGCGTAGCTATGCCAATACCTGTCAATGTAATATCAATGTGTGCCATAACATGTACCCGCGTAGCTATGCCAATACCTGTCTATGTAATATCAATGTGTGCCATAACATGTACCCGCGTAGCTATGCCAATACCTGTCAATGTAATATCAATGTGTGTCATAACAGGTGCCCACGTAGCTATGCCAATACCTGTCTATGCAATATCATCGTATGCCATAACATGTACCCGCGTAGCTATGCCAATACCTGTCTATGTAATATCAATGTGTGCCATAACATGTGCCCACGTGGCCATGCCAATACCTGTCAATGTAATATCAATGTGTGCCATAACAGGTGCCCGCATGGCTATGCCAATACCTGTCAATGTAATATCAATGTGTGCCATAACAGGTGCCCACGTGGCCATGCCAATACCTGTCAATGTAATATCAATGTGTGCCATAACAGGTGCCCACGTGGCCATGCCAATACCTGTCAATGTAATATCAATGTGTGCCATAACAGGTGCCCACGTGGCCATGCCAATACCTGTCAATGTAATATCAATGTGTGCCATAACATGTACCCGCGTAGCTATGCCAATACCTGTCTATGTAATATCAATGTGTGCCATAACATGTGCCCACGTAGCCATGCCAATACCTGTCTATGTAATATCAATGTGTGCCATAACATGCACCCGCGTAGCCATGCCAATACCTGTCAATGTAATATCAATGTGTGCCATAACATGTGCCCACGTAGCCATGCCAATACCTGTCTATGTAATATCAATGTGTGCCATAACATGTGCCCACGTGGCCATGCCAATACCTGTCTATGTAATATCAATGTGTGCCATAACATGTGCCCACGTGGCCATGCCAATACCTGTCTATGTAATATCAATGTGTGCCATAACATGTACCCGCGTAGCTATGCCAATACCTGTCAATGTAATATCAATGTGTGCCATAACATGTGCCCACGTGGCTATGCCAATACCTGTCAATGTAATATCAATGTGTGCCATAACAGGTGCCCGCATGGCTATGCCAATACCTGTCAATGTAATATCAATGTGTGCCATAACATGTACCCGCGTAGCTATGCCAATACCTGTCTATGTACCATCAATGTGTGCCATAACAGGTGCCCGTGTGGCTATGCCAATACCTGTCTATGCAATATCATCGTATGCCATAACATGTACCCGCGTAGCTATGCCAATACCTGTCAATGTAATATCAATGTGTGTCATAACAGGTGCCCGTGTGGCTATGCCAATACCTGTCTATGTACCATCAATGTGTGCCATAACATGTACCCGCATGGCTATGCCAATACCTGTCAATGTAATATCAATGTGTGCCATAACAGGTGCCCGCATGGCTATGCCAATACCTGTCAATGTAATATCAATGTGTGCCATAACAGGTGCCCACGTGGCCATGCCAATACCTGTCAATGTAATATCAATGTGTGCCATAACATGTACCCGCGTAGCTATGCCAATACCTGTCTATGTACCATCAATGTGTGCCATAACAGGTGCCCGCATGGCTATGCCAATACCTGTCAATGTAATATCAATGTGTGCCATAACAGGTGCCCGCATGGCTATGCCAATACCTGTCAATGTAATATCAATGTGTGCCATAACATGTACCCGCGTAGCTATGCCAATAGCTGTCAATGTAATATCAATGTGTGCCATAACATGTGCCCGCATGGCTATGCCAATACCTGTCAATGTAATATCAATGTGTGCCATAACAGGTGCCCGCATGGCTATGCCAATACCTGTCAATGTAATATCAATGTGTGCCATAACAGGTGCCCGCATGGCTATGCCAATACCTGTCAATGTAATATCAATGTGTGCCATAACAGGTGCCCGCATGGCTATGCCAATACCTGTCAATGTAATATCAATGTGTGCCATAACATGTACCCGCGTAGCTATGCCAATACCTGTCTATGTACCATCAATGTGTGCCATAACAGGTGCCCGTGTGGCTATGCCAATACCTGTCTATGCAATATCATCGTATGCCATAACATGTACCCGCGTAGCTATGCCAATACCTGTCAATGTAATATCAATGTGTGTCATAACAGGTGCCCGTGTGGCTATGCCAATACCTGTCTATGTACCATCAATGTGTGCCATAACATGTACCCGCATGGCTATGCCAATACCTGTCAATGTAATATCAATGTGTGTCATAACAGGTGCCCGCATGGCTATGCCAATACCTGTCAATGTAATATCAATGTGTGCCATAACAGGTGCCCGCATGGCTATGCCAATACCTGTCAATGTAATATCAATGTGTGCCATAACAGGTGCCCACGTGGCCATGCCAATACCTGTCAATGTAATATCAATGTGTGCCATAACATGTACCCGCGTAGCTATGCCAATACCTGTCTATGTACCATCAATGTGGGCCATAACAGGTGCCCGCATGGCTATGCCAATACCTGTCAATGTAATATCAATGTGTGCCATAACATGTGCCCACGTGGCCATGCCAATACCTGTCAATGTAATATCAATGTGTGCCATAACATGTACCCGCGTAGCTATGCCAATACCTGTCTATGTAATATCAATGTGTGCCATAACATGTACCCGCATAGCTATGCCAATACCTGTCTATGTAATATCAATGTGTGCCATAACATGTACCCGCGTAGCTATGCCAATACCTGTCTATGTAATATCAAGGTGTGCCATAACATGTACCCGCGTAGCTATGCCAATACCTGTCTATGTAATATCAATGTGTGCCATAACATGTACCCGCGTAGCTATGCCAATACCTGTCTATGTAATATCAATGTGTGCCATAACATGTGCCCACGTGGCCATGCCAATACCTGTCAATGTAATATCAATGTGTGCCATAACAGGTGCCCGCATGGCTATGCCAATACCTGTCAATGTAATATCAATGTGTGCCATAACAGGTGCCCACGTGGCCATGCCAATACCTGTCAATGTAATATCAATGTGTGCCATAACAGGTGCCCACGTGGCCATGCCAATACCTGTCAATGTAATATCAATGTGTGCCATAACAGGTGCCCACGTGGCCATGCCAATACCTGTCAATGTAATATCAATGTGTGCCATAACATGTACCCGCGTAGCTATGCCAATACCTGTCTATGTAATATCAATGTGTGCCATAACATGTGCCCACGTAGCTATGCCAATACCTGTCTATGTAATATCAATGTGTGCCATAACATGTACCCGCGTAGCCATGCCAATACCTGTCAATGTAATATCAATGTGTGCCATAACATGTGCCCACGTAGCCATGCCAATACCTGTCTATGTAATATCAATGTGTGCCATAACATGTGCCCACGTGGCCATGCCAATACCTGTCTATGTATTATCAATGTGTGCCATAACATGTGCCCACGTGGCCATGCCAATACCTGTCTATGTAATATCAATGTGTGCCATAACATGTACCCGCGTAGCTATGCCAATACCTGTCAATGTAATATCAATGTGTGCCATAACATGTGCCCACGTGGCTATGCCAATACCTGTCAATGTAATATCAATGTGTGCCATAACAGGTGCCCGCATGGCTATGCCAATACCTGTCAATGTAATATCAATTTGTGCCATAACATGTACCCGCGTAGCTATGCCAATACCTGTCTATGTACCATCAATGTGTGCCATAACAGGTGCCCGTGTGGCTATGCCAATACCTGTCTATGCAATATCATCGTATGCCATAACATGTACCCGCGTAGCTATGCCAATACCTGTCAATGTAATATCAATGTGTGTCATAACAGGTGCCCGTGTGGCTATGCCAATACCTGTCTATGTACCATCAATGTGTGCCATAACATGTACCCGCATGGCTATGCCAATACCTGTCAATGTAATATCAATGTGTGTCATAACAGGTGCCCGCATGGCTATGCCAATACCTGTCAATGTAATATCAATGTGTGCCATAACAGGTGCCCGCATGGCTATGCCAATACCTGTCAATGTAATATCAATGTGTGCCATAACAGGTGCCCACGTGGCCATGCCAATACCTGTCAATGTAATATCAATGTGTGCCATAACATGTACCCGCGTAGCTATGCCAATACCTGTCTATGTACCATCAATGTGTGCCATAACAGGTGCCCGCATGGCTATGCCAATACCTGTCAATGTAATATCAATGTGTGCCATAACATGTGCCCACGTGGCCATGCCAATACCTGTCAATGTAATATCAATGTGTGCCATAACATGTACCCGCGTAGCTATGCCAATACCTGTCTATGTAATATCAATGTGTGCCATAACATGTACCCGCGTAGCTATGCCAATACCTGTCTATGTAATATCAATGTGTGCCATAACATGTACCCGCGTAGCTATGCCAATACCTGTCTATGTAATATCAATGTGTGCCATAACATGTACCCGCGTAGCTATGCCAATACCTGTCTATGTAATATCAATGTGTGCCATAACATGTACCCGCGTAGCTATGCCAATACCTGTCTATGTAATATCAATGTGTGCCATAACATGTACCCGCGTAGCTATGCCAATACCTGTCTATGTAATATCAATGTGTGCCATAACATGTGCCCACGTGGCCATGCCAATACCTGTCAATGTAATATCAATGTGTGCGATAACAGGTGCCCGCATGGCTATGCCAATACCTGTCAATGTAATATCAATGTGTGCCATAACAGGTGCCCACGTGGCCATGCCAATACCTGTCAATGTAATATCAATGTGTGCCATAACAGGTGCCCACGTGGCCATGCCAATACCTGTCAATGTAATATCAATGTGTGCCATAACAGGTGCCCACGTGGCCATGCCAATACCTGTCAATGTAATATCAATGTGTGCCATAACATGTACCCGCGTAGCTATGCCAATACCTGTCTATGTAATATCAATGTGTGCCATAACATGTGCCCACGTAGCCATGCCAATACCTGTCTATGTAATATCAATGTGTGCCATAACATGTACCCGCGTAGCCATGCCAATACCTGTCAATGTAATATCAATGTGTGCCATAACATGTGCCCACGTAGCCATGCCAATACCTGTCTATGTAATATCAATGTGTGCCATAACATGTGCCCACGTGGCCATGCCAATACCTGTCTATGTAATATCAATGTGTGCCATAACATGTGCCCACGTGGCCATGCTAATACCTGTCTATGTAATATCAATGTGTGCCATAACATGTACCTGCGTAGCTATGCCAATACCTGTCTATGTAATATCAATGTGTGCCATAACATGTGCCCACGTGGCTATGCCAATACCTGTCAATGTAATATCAATGTGTGCCATAACAGGTGCCCGCATGGCTATGCCAATACCTGTCAATGTAATATCAATGTGTGCCATAACATGTACCCGCGTAGCTATGCCAATACCTGTCTATGTAATATCAATGTGTGCCATAACATGTACCCGCGTAGCTATGCCAATACCTGTCTATGTAATATCAATGTGTGCCATAACATGTGCCCACGTAGCCATGCCAATACCTGTCTATGTACCATCAATGTGTGCCATAACATGTACCCGTGTGGCTATGCCAATACCTGTCAATGTAATATCAATGTGTGCCATAACATGTACCCGCATGGCTATGCCAATACCTCTCTATGTAATATCAATGTGTGCCATAACATGTGCCCACGTAGCTATGCCAATACCTGTCTATGCAATATCATCGTATGCCATAACATGTACCCGCGTAGCTATGCCAATACCTGTCAATGTAATATCAATGTGTGCCATAACATGTGCCCACGTAGCCATGCCAATACCTGTCTATGTACCATCAATGTGTGCCATAACATGTACCCGCGTAGCTATGCCAATACCTGTCAATGTAATATCAATGTGTGCCATAACATGTGCCCACGTAGCCATGCCAATACCTGTCTATGTACCATCAATGTGTGCCATAACATGTACCCGCGTAGCTATGCCAATACCTGTCAATGTAATATCAATGTGTGCCATAACATGTACCCGCGTAGCTATGCCAATACCTGTCAATGTAATATCAATGTGTGTCATAACAGGTGCCCACGTGGCCATGCCAATACCTGTCAATGTAATATCAATGTGTGCCATAACATGTACCCGCGTAGCTATGCCAATACCTGTCAATGTAATATCAATGTGTGCCATAACAGGTGCCCACGTGGCCATGCCAATACCTGTCAATGTAATATCAATGTGTGCCATAACATGTACCCGCGTAGCTATGCCAATACCTGTCTATGTAATATCAATGTGTGCCATAACATGTGCCCACGTGGCCATGCCAATACCTGTCAATGTAATATCAATGTGTGCCATAACAGGTGCCCGCATGGCTATGCCAATACCTGTCAATGTAATATCAATGTGTGCCATAACAGGTGCCCACGTGGCCATGCCAATACCTGTCAATGTAATATCAATGTGTGCCATAACAGGTGCCCACGTGGCCATGCCAATACCTGTCAATGTAATATCAATGTGTGCCATAACAGGTGCCCACGTGGCCATGCCAATACCTGTCAATGTAATATCAATGTGTGCCATAACATGTGCCCACGTGGCCATGCCAATACCTGTCAATGTAATATCAATGTGTGCCATAACATGTACCCGCGTAGCTATGCCAATACCTGTCAATGTAATATCAATGTGTGCCATAACATGTCCCCGCGTAGCTATGCCAATACCTGTCAATGTACCATCAATGTGTGCCATAACATGTACCCGCATGGCTATGCCAATACCTGTCAATGTAATATCAATGTGTGCCATAACATGTGCCCACGTAGCCATGCCAATACCTGTCAATGTAATATCAATGTGTGCCATAACATGTACCCGCGTAGCTATGCCAATACCTGTCAATGTAATATCAATGTGTGTCATAACAGGTGCCCACGTGGCCATGCCAATACCTGTCAATGTAATATCAATGTGTGCCATAACATGTACCCGCGTAGCTATGCCAATACCTGTCAATGTAATATCAATGTGTGTCATAACAGGTGCCCACGTGGCCATGCCAATACCTGTCAATGTAATATCAATGTGTGCCATAACATGTACCCGCGTAGCTATGCCAATACCTGTCAATGTAATATCAATGTGTGCCATAACAGGTGCCCACGTTGCCATGCCAATACCTGTCAATGTAATATCAATGTGTGCCATAACATGTACCCGCGTAGCTATGCCAATACCTGTCTATGTAATATCAATGTGTGCCATAACATGTGCCCACGTGGCCATGCCAATACCTGTCAATGTAATATCAATGTGTGCCATAACAGGTGCCCGCATGGCTATGCCAATACCTGTCAATGTAATATCAATGTGTGCCATAACAGGTGCCCACGTGGCCATGCCAATACCTGTCAATGTAATATCAATGTGTGCCATAACAGGTGCCCACGTGGCCATGCCAATACCTGTCAATGTAATATCAATGTGTGCCATAACAGGTGCCCACGTGGCCATGCCAATACCTGTCAATGTAATATCAATGTGTGCCATAACAGGTGCCCACGTGGCCATGCCAATACCTGTCAATGTAATATCAATGTGTGCCATAACATGTACCCGCGTAGCTATGCCAATACCTGTCTATGTAATATCAATGTGTGCCATAACATGTGCCCACGTGGCCATGCCAATACCTGTCTATGTAATATCAATGTGTGCCATAACATGTGCCCACGTGGCCATGCCAATACCTGTCAATGTAATATCAATGTGTGCCATAACATGTGCCCACGTGGCCATGCCAATACCTGTCAATGTAATATCAATGTGTGCCATAACAGGTGCCCACGTGGCCATGCCAATACCTGTCAATGTAATATCAATGTGTGCCATAACATGTGCCCACGTAGCCATGCCAATACCTGTCAATGTAATATCAATGTGTGCCATAACATGTACCCGCGTAGCTATGCCAATACCTGTCTATGTAATATCAATGTGTGCCATAACATGTACCCGCGTAGCTATGCCAATACCTGTCAATGTAATATCAATGTGTGCCATAACATGTACCCGCGTAGCTATGCCAATACCTGTCTATGTAATATCAATGTGTGCCATAACATGTACCCGCGTAGCTATGCCAATACCTGTCAATGTAATATCAATGTGTGCCATAACATGTGCCCACGTAGCCATGTCAATACCTGTCTATGTAATATCAATGTGTGCCATAACATGTACCCGCGTAGCTATGCCAATACCTGTCAATGTACCATCAATGTGTGCCATAACATGTACCCGCATGGCTATGCCAATACCTGTCAATGTAATATCAATGTGTGTCATAACAGGTGCCCACGTGGCCATGCCAATACCTGTCAATGTAATATCAATGTGTGCCATAACATGTACCCGCGTAGCTATGCCAATACCTGTCAATGTAATATCAATGTGTGCCATAACATGTGCCCACGTGGCCATGCCAATACCTGTCAATGTAATATCAATGTGTGCCATAACATGTGCCCACGTGGCCATGCCAATACCTGTCAATGTAATATCAATGTGTGCCATAACAGGTGCCCACGTGGCCATGCCTATACCTGTCTATGTACCATCAATGTGTGCCATAACATGTACCCACGTGCCCATGCCAATACCTGTCAATGTAATATCAATGTGTGTCATAACAGGTGCCCACGTAGCTATGCCAATACCTGTCTATGCAATATCATCGTATGCCATAACATGTACCCGCGTAGCTATGCCAATACCTGTCAATGTAATATCAATGTGTGCCATAACAGGTGCCCACGTGGCCATGCCAATACCTGTCTATGTACCATCAATGTGTGCCATAACATGTACCCGCATGGCTATGCCAATACCTGTCAATGTAATATCAATGTGTGCCATAACAGGTCCCACGTGGCCATGCCAATACCTGTCAATGTAATATCAATGTGTGCCATAACAGGTGCCCGCATGGCTATGCCAATACCTGTCAATGTAATATCAATGTGTGCCATAACAGGTGCCCACGTGGCAATGCCAATACCTGTCAATGTAATATCAATGTGTGCCATAACAGGTGCCCACGTGGCCATGCCAATACCTGTCAATGTAATATCAATGTGTGCCATAACAGGTGCCCACGTGGCCATGCCAATACCTGTCAATGTAATATCAATGTGTGCCATAACATGTGCACACGTGGCCATGCCAATACCTGTCAATGTAATATCAATGTGTGCCATAACAGGTGCCCACGTGGCCATGCCAATACCTGTCAATGTAATATCAATGTGTGCCATAACATGTACCCGCGTAGCCATGCCAATACCTGTCTATGTAATATCAATGTGTGCCATAACAGGTGCCCACGTGGCCATGCCAATACCTGTCAATGTAATATCAATGTGTGCCATAACATGTGCCCACGTGGCCATGCCAATACCTGTCTATGTAATATCAATGTGTGCCATAACATGTACCCGCGTAGCTATGCCAATACCTGTCTATGTAATATCAATGTGTGCCATAACATGTACCCGCATGGCTATGCCAATACCTGTCAATGTAATATCAATGTGTGCCATAACATGTGCCCACGTAGCCATGCCAATACCTGTCTATGTACCATCAATGTGTGCCATAACATGTACCCCCGTAGCTATGCCAATACCTGTCAATGTAATATCAATGTGTGCCATAACATGTACCCGCGTAGCTATGCCAATACCTGTCTATGTAATATCAATGTGTGCCATAACATGTACCCGCGTAGCTATGCCAATACCTGTCAATGTAATATCAATGTGTGTCATAACAGGTGCCCACGTAGCTATGCCAATACCTGTCTATGCAATATCATCGTATGCCATAACATGTACCCGCGTAGCTATGCCAATACCTGTCAATGTAATATCAATGTGTGCCATAACATGTGCCCACGTGGCCATGCCAATACCTGTCAATGTAATATCAATGTGTGCCATAACATGTACCAGCGTAGCTATGCCAATACCTGTCAATGTAATATCAATGTGTGCCATAACATGTACCCGCGTGGCACTGCCAATACCTGTCTATGTAATATCAATGTGTGCCATAACATGTGCCCACGTAGCCATGCCAATACCTGTCAATGTAATATCAATGTGTGTCATAACAGGTGCCCACGTAGCTATGCCAATACCTGTCTATGTAATATCAATGTGTGTCATAACATGTACCCGCGTAGCTATGCCAATACCTGTCAATGTAATATCAATGTGTGCCATAACATGTACCCGCGTAGCCATGCCAATACCTGTCTATGTACCATCAATGTGTGCCATAACATGTACCCGCGTAGCTATGCCAATACCTGTCAATGTAATATCAATGTGTGCCATAACATGTACCCGCGTAGCTATGCCAATACCTGTCAATGTACCATCAATGTGTGCCATAACATGTACCCGCGTAGCCATGCCAATACCTGTCTATGTACCATCAATGTGTGCCATAACATGTACCCGCGTAGCCATGCCAATACCTGTCTATGTACCATCAATGTGTGCCATAACATGTACCCGCGTAGCTATGCCAATACCTGTCAATGTAATATCAATGTGTGCCATAACATGTGCCCACGTAGCCATGCCAATACCTGTCTATGTACCATCAATGTGTGCCATAACATGTACCCGCGTAGCTATGCCAATACCTGTCAATGTAATATCAATGTGTGTCATAACAGGTGCCCACGTGGCCATGCCAATACCTGTCAATGTAATATCAATGTGTGCCATAACATGTGCCCACGTGGCCATGCCAATACCTGTCAATGTAATATCAATGTGTGCCATAACATGTACCCGCGTAGCTATGCCAATACCTGTCAATGTAATATCAATGTGTGCCATAACAGGTGCCCACGTGGCCATGCCAATACCTGTCAATGTAATATCAATGTGTGCCATAACAGGTGCCCACGTGGCCATGCCAATACCTGTCTATGTACCATCAATGTGTGCCATAACATGTACCCGCATGGCTATGCCAATACCTGTCAATGTAATATCAATGTGTGCCATAACATGTTCCCACGTAGCCATGCCAATACCTGTCAATGTAATATCAATGTGTGCCATAACATGTACCCGCGTAGCTATGCCAATACCTGTCTATGTACCATCAAAGTGTGCCATAACAGGTGCCCGCATGGCTATGCCAATACCTGTCAATGTAATATCAATGTGTGCCATAACAGGTGCCCACGTGGCCATGCCAATACCTGTCAATGTAATATCAATGTGTGCCATAACATGTACCCGCGTAGCTATGCCAATACCTGTCAATGTAATATCAATGTGTGCCATAACATGTACCCGCGTAGCCATGCCAATACCTGTCAATGTAATATCAATGTGTGCCATAACATGTACCCGCGTAGCCATGCCAATACCTGTCAATGTAATATCAATGTGTGCCATAACAGGTGCCCACGTGGCCATGCCAATACCTGTCAATGTAATATCAATGTGTGCCATAACATGTACCCGCGTAGCTATGCCAATACCTGTCTATGTACCATCAATGTGTGCCATAACATGTACCCGCATGGCTATGCCAATACCTGTCTATGTAATATCAATGTGTGCCATAACAGGTGCCCGCATGGCTATGCCAATACCTGTCAATGTAATATCAATGTGTGCCATAACAGGTGCCCGCATGGCTATGCCAATACCTGTCAATGTAATATCAATGTGTGCCATAACAGGTACCCGCATGGCTATGCCAATACCTGTCAATGTAATATCAATGTGTGCCATAACATGTACCCGCGTAGCTATGCCAATACCTGTCTATGTACCATCAATGTGTGCCATAACATGTACCCGCATGGCTATGCCAATACCTGTCAATGTAATATCAATGTGTGCCATAACATGTGCCCACGTAGCCATGCCAATACCTGTCTATGTACCATCAATGTGTGCCATAACATGTACCCGCATAGCTATGCCAATACCTGTCAATGTAATATCAATGTGTGCCATAACATGTGCCCACGTAGCCATGCCAATACCTGTCTATGTACCATCAATGTGTGCCATAACATGTACCCGCGTAGCTATGCCAATACCTGTCAATGTAATATCAATGTGTGTCATAACAGGTGCCCACGTGGCCATGCCAATACCTGTCAATGTAATATCAATGTGTGCCATAACATGTGCCCACGTGGCCATGCCAATACCTGTCAATGTAATATCAATGTGTGCCATAACATGTACCCGCGTAGCTATGCCAATACCTGTCAATGTAATATCAATGTGTGCCATAACAGGTGCCCACGTGGCCATGCCAATACCTGTCAATGTAATATCAATGTGTGCCATAACAGGTGCCCACGTGGCCATGCCAATACCTGTCTATGTACCATCAATGTGTGCCATAACATGTTCCCGCATGGCTATGCCAATACCTGTCAATGTAATATCAATGTGTGCCATAACATGTGCCCACGTAGCCATGCCAATACCTGTCAATGTAATATCAATGTGTGCCATAACATGTACCCGCGTAGCTATGCCAATACCTGTCAATGTAATATCAATGTGTGCCATAACATGTACCCGCGTAGCTATGCCAATACCTGTCAATGTAATATCAATGTGTGCCATAACATGTACCCGCGTAGCCATGCCAATACCTGTCAATGTAATATCAATGTGTGCCATAACATGTACCCGCGTAGCCATGCCAATACCTGTCAATGTAATATCAATGTGTGCCATAACAGGTGCCCACGTGGCCATGCCAATACCTGTCAATGTAATATCAATGTGTGTCATAACATGTACCCGCGTAGCTATGCCAATACCTGTCTATGTACCATCAATGTGTGCCATAACATGTACCCGCATGGCTATGCCAATACCTGTCAATGTAATATCAATGTGTGCCATAACATGTACCCGCGTAGCTATGCCAATACCTGTCTATGTACCATCAATGTGTGCCATAACATGTACCCGCATGGCTATGCCAATACCTGTCAATGTAATATCAATGTGTGCCATAACATGTACCCGCGTAGCTATGCCAATACCTGTCTATGTACCATCAATGTGTGCCATAACAGGTGCCCATGTGGCCATGCCAATACCTGTCAATGTACTATCAATGTGTGCCATAACATGTACCCGCGTAGCTATGCCAATACCTGTCTATGTACCATCAATGTGTGCCATAACAGGTGCCCACGTAGCCATGCCAATACCTGTCTATGTACCATCAATGTGTGCCATAACATGTGCCCACGTAGCCATGCCAATACCTGTCAATGTAATATCAATGTGTGCCATAACATGTGCCCACGTAGCCATGCCAATACCTGTCAATGTAATATCATTGTGTGCCATAACAGGTGCCCACGTGGCCATGCCAATACCTGTCAATGTAATATCAATGTGTGCCATAACAGGTGCCCACGTAGCCATGCCAATACCTGTCAATGTAATATCAATGTGTGCCATAACAGGTGCCCGTGTGGCTATGCCAATACCTGTCAATGTAATATCAATGTGTGTCATAACATGTACCCGCATGGCTATGCCAATACCTGTCAATGTAATATCAATGTGTGTCATAACATGTACCCGCGTGGCCATGCCAATACCTGTCAATGTACTATCAATGTGTGTCATAACATGTGCGCACGTGGCCATGATAATACCTGTCAATGTAATATCAATGTGTGCCATAACATATACCCGCGTGGCCATGCCAATACCTGTCAATGTACTATCAATGTGTGTCATAACATGTGCCCACGTGGCCATGATAATACCTGTCAATGTAATATCAATGTGTGCCATAACATGTACCCGTGTGGCTATGCCAATACCTGTCAATGTAATATCAATGTGTGTCATAACAGGTGCCCACGTGGCCATGCCAATACCTGTCAATGTAATATCAATGTGTGCCATAACATGTGCCCACGTGGCCATGCCAATACCTGTCTATGTAATATCAATGTGTGTCATAACATGTACCCGTGTGGCTATGCCAATACCTGTCAATGTAATATCAATGTGTGCCATAACATGTACCCGTGTGGCCATGCCAATACCTGTCAATGTACTATCAATGTGTGCCATAACATGTGCCCACGTGGCCATGCCAATACCTGTCAATGTAATATCAATGTGTGTCATAACATGTGCCCACGTAGTCATGCCAATACCTGTCAATGTACTATCAATGTGTGTCATAACATGTGCCCACCTAGCCATTCCAATACCTGTCTAGGTGCTATCAATGTGTGTCATAACATGTACCCACGTGCCCATGCCAATACCTGTCAATGTAATATCAATGTGTGCCATAACATGTACCCGCATGGCTATGCCAATACCTGTCAATGTAATATCAATGTGTGCCATAACAGGTGCCCGTGTGGCTATGCCAATACCTGTCAATGTAATATCAATGTGTGTCATAACATGTACCCGCGTGGCCATGCCAATACCTGTCAATGTAATATCAATGTGTGCCATAACAGGTGCCCACGTAGCCATGCCAATACCTGTCAATGTAATATCAATGTGTGCCATAACAGGTGCCCGTGTGGCTATGCCAATACCTGTCAATGTAATATCAATGTGTGTCATAACATGTACCCGCATGGCTATGCCAATACCTGTCAATGTAATATCAATGTGTGTCATAACATGTACCCGCGTGGCCATGCCAATACCTGTCAATGTAATATCAATGTGTGCCATAACATGTACCCGTGTGGCCATGCCAATACCTATCAATGTACTATCAATGTGTGCCATAACATGTGCCCACGTGGCCATGCCAATACCTGTCAATGTAATATCAATGTGTGTCATACCATGTGCCCACGTAGTCATGCCAATACCTGTCAATGTACTATCAATGTGTGTCATAACATGTGCCCACCTAGCCATTCCAATACCTGTCTAGGTGCTATCAATGTGTGTCATAACATGTACCCACGTGCCCATGCCAATACCTGTCAATGTAATATCAATGTGTGTCATAACATGTACCCGCGTAGCTATGCCAATACCTGTCAATGTAATATCAATGTGTGCCATAACATGTACCCGCGTAGCCATGCCAATACCTGTCAATGTAATATCAATGTGTGCCATAACATGTACCCGCGTAGCCATGCCAATACCTGTCAATGTAATATCAATGTGTGCCATAACATGTGCACACGTGGCCATGCCAATACCTGTCAATGTAATATCAATGTGTGCCATAACAGGTGCCCACGTGGCCATGCCAATACCTGTCAATGTAATATCAATGTGTGCCATAACATGTACCCGCGTAGCCATGCCAATACCTGTCTATGTAATATCAATGTGTGCCATAACAGGTGCCCACGTGGCCATGCCAATACCTGTCAATGTAATATCAATGTGTGCCATAACATGTGCCCACGTGGCCATGCCAATACCTGTCTATGTAATATCAATGTGTGCCATAACATGTACCCGCGTAGCTATGCCAATACCTGTCTATGTAATATCAATGTGTGCCATAACATGTACCCGCATGGCTATGCCAATACCTGTCAATGTAATATCAATGTGTGCCATAACATGTGCCCACGTAGCCATGCCAATACCTGTCTATGTACCATCAATGTGTGCCATAACATGTACCCCCGTAGCTATGCCAATACCTGTCAATGTAATATCAATGTGTGCCATAACATGTACCCGCGTAGCTATGCCAATACCTGTCTATGTAATATCAATGTGTGCCATAACATGTACCCGCGTAGCTATGCCAATACCTGTCAATGTAATATCAATGTGTGTCATAACAGGTGCCCACGTAGCTATGCCAATACCTGTCTATGCAATATCATCGTATGCCATAACATGTACCCGCGTAGCTATGCCAATACCTGTCAATGTAATATCAATGTGTGCCATAACATGTGCCCACGTGGCCATGCCAATACCTGTCAATGTAATATCAATGTGTGCCATAACATGTACCAGCGTAGCTATGCCAATACCTGTCAATGTAATATCAATGTGTGCCATAACATGTACCCGCGTGGCACTGCCAATACCTGTCTATGTAATATCAATGTGTGCCATAACATGTGCCCACGTAGCCATGCCAATACCTGTCAATGTAATATCAATGTGTGTCATAACAGGTGCCCACGTAGCTATGCCAATACCTGTCTATGTAATATCAATGTGTGTCATAACATGTACCCGCGTAGCTATGCCAATACCTGTCAATGTAATATCAATGTGTGCCATAACATGTACCCGCGTAGCCATGCCAATACCTGTCTATGTACCATCAATGTGTGCCATAACATGTACCCGCGTAGCTATGCCAATACCTGTCAATGTAATATCAATGTGTGCCATAACATGTACCCGCGTAGCTATGCCAATACCTGTCAATGTACCATCAATGTGTGCCATAACATGTACCCGCGTAGCCATGCCAATACCTGTCTATGTACCATCAATGTGTGCCATAACATGTACCCGCGTAGCCATGCCAATACCTGTCTATGTACCATCAATGTGTGCCATAACATGTACCCGCGTAGCTATGCCAATACCTGTCAATGTAATATCAATGTGTGCCATAACATGTGCCCACGTAGCCATGCCAATACCTGTCTATGTACCATCAATGTGTGCCATAACATGTACCCGCGTAGCTATGCCAATACCTGTCAATGTAATATCAATGTGTGTCATAACAGGTGCCCACGTGGCCATGCCAATACCTGTCAATGTAATATCAATGTGTGCCATAACATGTGCCCACGTGGCCATGCCAATACCTGTCAATGTAATATCAATGTGTGCCATAACATGTACCCGCGTAGCTATGCCAATACCTGTCAATGTAATATCAATGTGTGCCATAACAGGTGCCCACGTGGCCATGCCAATACCTGTCAATGTAATATCAATGTGTGCCATAACAGGTGCCCACGTGGCCATGCCAATACCTGTCTATGTACCATCAATGTGTGCCATAACATGTACCCGCATGGCTATGCCAATACCTGTCAATGTAATATCAATGTGTGCCATAACATGTTCCCACGTAGCCATGCCAATACCTGTCAATGTAATATCAATGTGTGCCATAACATGTACCCGCGTAGCTATGCCAATACCTGTCTATGTACCATCAAAGTGTGCCATAACAGGTGCCCGCATGGCTATGCCAATACCTGTCAATGTAATATCAATGTGTGCCATAACAGGTGCCCACGTGGCCATGCCAATACCTGTCAATGTAATATCAATGTGTGCCATAACATGTACCCGCGTAGCTATGCCAATACCTGTCAATGTAATATCAATGTGTGCCATAACATGTACCCGCGTAGCCATGCCAATACCTGTCAATGTAATATCAATGTGTGCCATAACATGTACCCGCGTAGCCATGCCAATACCTGTCAATGTAATATCAATGTGTGCCATAACAGGTGCCCACGTGGCCATGCCAATACCTGTCAATGTAATATCAATGTGTGCCATAACATGTACCCGCGTAGCTATGCCAATACCTGTCTATGTACCATCAATGTGTGCCATAACATGTACCCGCATGGCTATGCCAATACCTGTCTATGTAATATCAATGTGTGCCATAACAGGTGCCCGCATGGCTATGCCAATACCTGTCAATGTAATATCAATGTGTGCCATAACAGGTGCCCGCATGGCTATGCCAATACCTGTCAATGTAATATCAATGTGTGCCATAACAGGTACCCGCATGGCTATGCCAATACCTGTCAATGTAATATCAATGTGTGCCATAACATGTACCCGCGTAGCTATGCCAATACCTGTCTATGTACCATCAATGTGTGCCATAACATGTACCCGCATGGCTATGCCAATACCTGTCAATGTAATATCAATGTGTGCCATAACATGTGCCCACGTAGCCATGCCAATACCTGTCTATGTACCATCAATGTGTGCCATAACATGTACCCGCATAGCTATGCCAATACCTGTCAATGTAATATCAATGTGTGCCATAACATGTGCCCACGTAGCCATGCCAATACCTGTCTATGTACCATCAATGTGTGCCATAACATGTACCCGCGTAGCTATGCCAATACCTGTCAATGTAATATCAATGTGTGTCATAACAGGTGCCCACGTGGCCATGCCAATACCTGTCAATGTAATATCAATGTGTGCCATAACATGTGCCCACGTGGCCATGCCAATACCTGTCAATGTAATATCAATGTGTGCCATAACATGTACCCGCGTAGCTATGCCAATACCTGTCAATGTAATATCAATGTGTGCCATAACAGGTGCCCACGTGGCCATGCCAATACCTGTCAATGTAATATCAATGTGTGCCATAACAGGTGCCCACGTGGCCATGCCAATACCTGTCTATGTACCATCAATGTGTGCCATAACATGTTCCCGCATGGCTATGCCAATACCTGTCAATGTAATATCAATGTGTGCCATAACATGTGCCCACGTAGCCATGCCAATACCTGTCAATGTAATATCAATGTGTGCCATAACATGTACCCGCGTAGCTATGCCAATACCTGTCAATGTAATATCAATGTGTGCCATAACATGTACCCGCGTAGCTATGCCAATACCTGTCAATGTAATATCAATGTGTGCCATAACATGTACCCGCGTAGCCATGCCAATACCTGTCAATGTAATATCAATGTGTGCCATAACATGTACCCGCGTAGCCATGCCAATACCTGTCAATGTAATATCAATGTGTGCCATAACAGGTGCCCACGTGGCCATGCCAATACCTGTCAATGTAATATCAATGTGTGTCATAACATGTACCCGCGTAGCTATGCCAATACCTGTCTATGTACCATCAATGTGTGCCATAACATGTACCCGCATGGCTATGCCAATACCTGTCAATGTAATATCAATGTGTGCCATAACATGTACCCGCGTAGCTATGCCAATACCTGTCTATGTACCATCAATGTGTGCCATAACATGTACCCGCATGGCTATGCCAATACCTGTCAATGTAATATCAATGTGTGCCATAACATGTACCCGCGTAGCTATGCCAATACCTGTCTATGTACCATCAATGTGTGCCATAACAGGTGCCCATGTGGCCATGCCAATACCTGTCAATGTACTATCAATGTGTGCCATAACATGTACCCGCGTAGCTATGCCAATACCTGTCTATGTACCATCAATGTGTGCCATAACAGGTGCCCACGTAGCCATGCCAATACCTGTCTATGTACCATCAATGTGTGCCATAACATGTGCCCACGTAGCCATGCCAATACCTGTCAATGTAATATCAATGTGTGCCATAACATGTGCCCACGTAGCCATGCCAATACCTGTCAATGTAATATCATTGTGTGCCATAACAGGTGCCCACGTGGCCATGCCAATACCTGTCAATGTAATATCAATGTGTGCCATAACAGGTGCCCACGTAGCCATGCCAATACCTGTCAATGTAATATCAATGTGTGCCATAACAGGTGCCCGTGTGGCTATGCCAATACCTGTCAATGTAATATCAATGTGTGTCATAACATGTACCCGCATGGCTATGCCAATACCTGTCAATGTAATATCAATGTGTGTCATAACATGTACCCGCGTGGCCATGCCAATACCTGTCAATGTACTATCAATGTGTGTCATAACATGTGCCCACGTGGCCATGATAATACCTGTCAATGTAATATCAATGTGTGCCATAACATATACCCGCGTGGCCATGCCAATACCTGTCAATGTACTATCAATGTGTGTCATAACATGTGCCCACGTGGCCATGATAATACCTGTCAATGTAATATCAATGTGTGCCATAACATGTACCCGTGTGGCTATGCCAATACCTGTCAATGTAATATCAATGTGTGTCATAACAGGTGCCCACGTGGCCATGCCAATACCTGTCAATGTAATATCAATGTGTGCCATAACATGTGCCCACGTGGCCATGCCAATACCTGTCTATGTAATATCAATGTGTGTCATAACATGTACCCGTGTGGCTATGCCAATACCTGTCAATGTAATATCAATGTGTGCCATAACATGTACCCGTGTGGCCATGCCAATACCTGTCAATGTACTATCAATGTGTGCCATAACATGTGCCCACGTGGCCATGCCAATACCTGTCAATGTAATATCAATGTGTGTCATAACATGTGCCCACGTAGTCATGCCAATACCTGTCAATGTACTATCAATGTGTGTCATAACATGTGCCCACCTAGCCATTCCAATACCTGTCTAGGTGCTATCAATGTGTGTCATAACATGTACCCACGTGCCCATGCCAATACCTGTCAATGTAATATCAATGTGTGCCATAACATGTACCCGCATGGCTATGCCAATACCTGTCAATGTAATATCAATGTGTGCCATAACAGGTGCCCGTGTGGCTATGCCAATACCTGTCAATGTAATATCAATGTGTGTCATAACATGTACCCGCGTGGCCATGCCAATACCTGTCAATGTAATATCAATGTGTGCCATAACAGGTGCCCACGTAGCCATGCCAATACCTGTCAATGTAATATCAATGTGTGCCATAACAGGTGCCCGTGTGGCTATGCCAATACCTGTCAATGTAATATCAATGTGTGTCATAACATGTACCCGCATGGCTATGCCAATACCTGTCAATGTAATATCAATGTGTGTCATAACATGTACCCGCGTGGCCATGCCAATACCTGTCAATGTAATATCAATGTGTGCCATAACATGTACCCGTGTGGCCATGCCAATACCTGTCAATGTACTATCAATGTGTGCCATAACATGTGCCCACGTGGCCATGCCAATACCTGTCAATGTAATATCAATGTGTGTCATACCATGTGCCCACGTAGTCATGCCAATACCTGTCAATGTACTATCAATGTGTGTCATAACATGTGCCCACCTAGCCATTCCAATACCTGTCTAGGTGCTATCAATGTGTGTCATAACATGTACCCACGTGCCCATGCCAATACCTGTCAATGTAATATCAATGTGTGTCATAACATGTACCCGCGTAGCTATGCCAATACCTGTCAATGTAATATCAATGTGTGTCATACCCTGTACCGAGGCGATTTATTAAAGCCACTTGGAAACCAGCCGAGTAACACAACAGAAGCGGAACCCTGCCGTGTGTTCTGAGGAGAGAGACCATCGTGTCTCCACCTCTAACCCAGCTACGAGCAACTTGCAACCTAAGCATCTTGAACGCCTAATACAGCGTTAGCTCACCAAACGGAGTGGCGCACTCCCTACCCTCGAGCCTACTCAAGGAGGACTCGTCCACGAGACTACGGCGCATTGTAAGCGCCACTGCAACTAGGATAAGGCACCCTGACCACCTGGGCACTTTGTCCAATTGCATACCGCGCCTGCCCAAGACCCTCAAAGTGAACCCGGCAGGCATTCGCAATAAAAACAGGCAATGATTGACATAGTCCTAATGATGATCCCGGTTCATTAGGAGCCAGGGGATCGAAACGTTGACGCTTAAACGGTGTTGCAGGACATTTATTGTATATTAACCTGTAGATACTGTATGTCGAAACTTGCTACAACTGTCTAAAAACCTACAAGCGACAGTTGGCTCCAAAAACCTTTCTGCCTGTAAAACTTTTTTCTTGTCTCACCCACCTTTTTACTATATGTCTTTTCTGACTTTTGGGATAGGTACAGGATTATACCCTATCTAAATGTTTGTATATGACCCTCTCTAGGTCAACCATTTTTTGATCATAAATTAAACATTTCCCCACCCGGCTGGGTTTGGAAACAGAATTATAGTACTGATTGTGGTCTATAACTTTATTGCTCTTTTCTATTGAAACTCCTGAAGACCCCTGTTCTCTGAAATAGTTGATTACCCATGGTCCAAAGGTATTTATTGGGTTCCCTTGTCTACATGAAAAATACCCTGTACCCGCACAGTTGCGCTGACTCCAGCAATAACGAGACCAAAGCATGTTATAATCCATGCATAAATTACGATTCTGTCGCTAGTAAAAACAATGTCGATGCCCGTTATGACTTAAGCAAACTTAATCGTGTCAATACCGGTAAGAACAATGTCAATGAATGCTATGACAACAGTATACACAATGTTGTGAATGTCGAAAGAAATGATACCAGCGACTGCCATATTATTTTTGAGAGTTTCAATGAATTTGTATCATTGATGTCTGATCCACCCAAGGTGACCTCCCCATCAACCCTGAGTCAGAGAAACATGGTTAGACAAGTCCTACAACCCACACCCATGCCTAATGAATATCAGGTCACAGGTGGGGTCTCCCTTACCCTAAAGACAAAAGGGCGTCCAGGGAAAACCCTGATCGATCCCACAGATAGATAGATGCGCCACAAACAGGTTTGAGGAGATTGGCACAAATAAAATATGTTTGGCCAAGGGCTTGGGTTCCCCAAAATAATACAAAGCTAGATACTTCATGTATAAGGAAACACTCAGCAAAACCAAAGGAGATGATGGACCGAGTGTTGAACATTGCAAGCACTCACCCCCTGTCACAGATCTGGGTTGAATCCATCATCATTCTGTAGCTTACTCCGCCACCCCACTTCAGACATGGCCATATGCAAATCAATCTGACCCTGTGCCTCATGGCAACAGTCCAGCCCAAACTGCCAAGCCATGTCTTCCCTGGATGGAAACAAGAATCCTGGGACCGGTTTCTGGCTAATCAGCCGTCATCAGCCAGGCTAGCTTGAATCCAGTGGCAAAGTGAGCAAGTGACCCACGTCTGGGCATACCCTGCCAACTTAGGGCGAACAAAGCAAAACCAAAGGGGATGATGGACGGAGTGTTGAACATTGCAAGCACTCACCCCCAGTCAACTGATCTGGGTTTAATCCATCATCATTCTTTAGCTCACTCCGCCACCCCAGTTCAGACATGGCCATATGCAAATCAGCCTGACCCTGTGCCTCATGGGAACAGTCCAGCCCGAACTGCTAAGCCATGTCTTCCCCGGACCGTAAACAAGCATCCTGGGACCGGTTACTGGCTAATCAGCTGTCATGAGCCAGACTAGCTTGAATCCAGTGGCAAAGTGAGCAAGGGACCCACGTCTGGCCATACCCTGCCAACTTAGGGCTAACAAAGCAAAACCAAAGGCGATGTTGGACGGAGTGTAGGCCCAAATCTCTGTACTGGGGTGAATGTATGACATTGTTCTGCATTCTGTCCATCAATTGTTCTTTTTGCATTTGTACCCCGAGTGAGATGGGTATGCTCAGACGTGAGTTCCGTGCTCTCCATGCCACTGGAGTCAAGCTATCCTGGCTGATGATGGCTGAAAGCCCGAAACTGGTCCTAGGATGTTTGCTTCCAGTCCAGGGAGGACCTGGCCTGGCAGTTCGGGCTGGACTGTTCCTACTGGGTGCAGTATACACATCTACACCCTGTAATCGAGGTTTGTTAAGTGCCTGGAGAAAAAAAGAAGTTAGGTCGAAGTCACAATTTGAACACAACAGTGTAACCCATTTGGTTTCATGGTCAACAGATGGGGTTAAGTATGGATTTATTATAAATGTAGAGACAAGATTTTATCAGCCCATCTTAAGAAAATGCTATGGCAATACAAAATCACCAACAAGTAGCCTGTTCCTACTGGGTGCAGGGTCAAGACTGATTTGCATATGGCTGGGTCCAAACTGGAATAGCATGGTGAGCAAAAAAACGATGGATTTAGGCCCAGATCTCTGTACTGGGGTGAATGTATGACATTGTTCTGCATTCTGTCCATCAACTGTCCTTTTTGTATAGAAACACTCAACCAATCAGGACACGACATGCACATCACACGTAGCTATCACGCACTCCTCATGCTGGAGATCTGGACACATACACACTGGCCCACACTAGCTCTCCCCGAGGTCGAGAGCCATCTTTGTCCTATTCAGATGCCCAAATTTTTTGATTTATGACTGAGATGCTTTTTTGGAATGTGGAAAATTGCGTTATTTTACCTCATGAACTGTGGCCAAAACTTTGTATACGGAGAGACTTCAAGCAGATGTCAATCTTCTACCGGCCGCAGCATTTAATAAATCCAACTTGTTCCTGTTTTGCCAAATGCCTCTTGTCATTTCAGGTAAACTTTTACCCGAGCCACCGTTTACTCATCAATTATATGGGATAAGGACTGGGCAGAAATGGTATTGATCTATGTGGACAATGATGTGCATGCGCCTGTGTGTGTTTGATCACTGCTGTTTCCTTCTATCTGAGGGGGTGTTTAGCTGTCCATTACTCTGATCGCATTGTATTCTGTATGAAGCCATCTTTGCCCTCTGTGGTCCTTTTACATGTCCAATCATTCAATCAATCAGGTATTCGTATCGCACAGCTTACGCGGAGGGGTATTCAAGCGTTGAGCTCCTGAGGGCCTTTAGTCGAAGAACCAGGTCTTGAGTCCCTTCCTGAAGTTGGCGAGAAAAGGAGAGGTTCGAAGGTGGAGGGGGAGGTCGTTCCAGGTCTTGCCAGTGAGGGAGGAGTTGCACAAAATGCCAATCTCTGTGCAAACAGAACTTTGCACAGGGATCAGACTTATGAGGGGGATGATAATTATCAGACTCTTTGAGCTTTCCAAGGATTGAATCTAAGAAGTCAAACCTGCCAACATTTATTGGAGGAAAAGGCCTGGAAAAAAGACATCGGCTGGGCCCTGCCACTGGTGGGATGGAGGGATGATCCTTGAGGAATGCCTCATATCACTCGGGATGTAGATGCTTTGATTGACAGATAACAATGAAGGCACCCGTTCCAATGCAGGAACTAAGGGGCATATTACCAAGCAGGGCGATAGGCAATTATTGCCGCTTTAGCTGCCGTTTTCGGCCGCTAAGCGGTGATATTTCTATCGCTCTATTAGCAAGCGGCCGCTAACAGCAGTTAGCGACAGCTTTAGGCGATAGCGAGCGGTTTGGGTCCCGCTTTGCATGTCAGTGATATTTATCGCTAATGAGATGCAAAGTGGGCGTACCCAACCTGTTAGCGACTGAAAGCAGTCGTTAACGTCGCTATCGCCTATTAGCAAGGCAGGCGTAGCGATTTAAATATTCCCGCTATCCCCAAAAACTAACGCCTGCTCTGACCAGTTCTTAGCCTTGTTATCCAATGGGAGGTGGATAACATGGATAAGAGCATTTTGTCGCTAATGCGTGAATATCGCTGTATTCTCAGCGATATTCGCGCTATCGCCGGAAAATGTATAGCTTTGGAGATAAACGTTGCTAATAGCACGTTATCTCAGCGATAATTTCCGGCGATACTTAGCGATAATAAATTTGTTGCTAAGCCTAGTTAGCGATAAATATCGCTAATCGTTGGTAATATGCCCCCAATATCCTTACCCAGTGCTCAAACCTTTCGAGTAGTGTAGTGCACATGCGAATATCAAATGGAATATGGGTATTTTTTATTTTTATTCATTTTTTTTACACACTAGAGGCAGCAGGCACAAACACTAGAGACAGCAGACACACATACTTGAAGCAGCAGGCATGCATACTTGAGGCAGCAGACACACACACTGGAGGCAGCAGACACACACACACTGGAGGAAGCAGGCACCGACACTGGAGGCAGAAAGCACACACTGGGGGCAGCAGGCACACACACTGGAGGCAGCAGGCACGCACACTTGAGGCAGCAGGCACAAACACTAGAGGCATCAGGCACACACACTGGAGGCATCAGGCATACACACTGGAGGCAGCAGGCACACACATTGGAGGAAGGAGGGACACACACTGGAGGCAGCAGGCACAGACACTGGAGGCAGGAGGGACATACACTGGAGGCAGGAGGGACAGACATTGGATGCAGAAGGCAGAGACACTGGCGGCAGCAGGCACAGTCACTGGAGGCAGCAGGCACAGACACTGGAGGCAGCAGACACTGGAGACAGCAGGCACAGACGCTGGAGGCAACTGGAGGCAGGAGGGACAGACACGGGAGGCAGGAGGGACAGTCACTGGATGCAGAAGGCACAGACACTGGAGGCAGCAGGCACAGACATAGGAGGCAGAAGGCACAGACACTGGAGGCAGCAGACACTGCAGACACTGGAGGCAATAGGCACAGGCACTTGAGGCAGTAGGCACACACACTGGAGGCAGCAGGCACACCTTCAGAACATCCACAGAACCCAGCACCTGCTCCCACGCAGAAATTGGACTAAAATCACAGATGGCCAGCTCACCACTTCACTCGGCAACTGGAGTTCTGGACCGAACTAAGGTCCAGAGGTGTCAGGGACAACACCCGAAGACCCCTGAGTTCTACCTGTCTCGGTGCACAAATAAACAGAAACACGGGCTTCTCGATGGTGGCGTCAGAGACCAAAGGTTTATTACTGCAGGGATACAGAAGTCACAGAAACTACACACGGGCAGATTCTAGGAGCCTGTTCGATTTGCACTAAGTGAGTTGCTCCTTAAATACAGATTTTTTAACTGCAGGCAACATTCTTCACGTGCTAGTACATTGATTTAAGCTTTGTATCCTAAACAATAAATATTTGGCGTCAAACAGGAATTGTCAACAAATTTCTGATGTTCAAACATTACGAATGAGAGGTTCCCACTGTTCGATCATAATCCCATGTCATTTTCTCATTCAAGAGCTGGACCGCCTCATCGTAAATTTCGTTACCTCCCCCTAATAAAGGCCCAGAAGGAAAGGAGCAGAGCCAGGTGTAGAAGATAGAAAAACAGGATAAGAGATGTTTGTGGGTCGTAAATGGGCAAGGCTACCGACTTCGGCCACCTAATCATGATCAGGCCAACGTACACAAAAACCAGTATAGCAGAACTGGCCTCAGGCAGGGGAGGCAGCTTCTGCCGAGTCATGCGGCCACAGCGTTTCTGACTTAAGGTGTACTTGTCATCAACAAGGTGAATTGCCGGCTAAAGCCTACGTGTCCTTTGAGTGTAATGCATTGATCAGAGGTCATTGTATGTCCATTGACTATGTGAGGGCAAGAAAACAAGATGGATGCCATAATCTAAAATGGATGCCATCAGTGTACCGGAAATGTGCTCATAACAGGAGTACTCTTGCTCGCAGCATAGCGAAAACACCAGGATAGACTATATGGATCATTTACGGATCACTGGTACCGAAATTATGGGTTTACGACGATGTCGAAAACACGGGTTTGAATCGTCACGGAACCTCAGACCCTCCTTTTGCCCTAACATAGGCAATTACTCACTCTATGTCAGAGTCAATCTCGATGTTCATTAGGTCAGTGATATGTTGCTGTAGCATTATTCTATCTCGTACCTTGTCTCCCAACACAGGCGGTTTCCTTAAGCAAGTTGCAGCACAAAGGCTACACAAGGCAGGGCCACACTGGATAATAAGACAGCACGAGAATAGGAACACTAAGATAATACCAATGACCATTAGAACCTTCCATCCCCACGCTGATAATAGAGTCCCGAGCCATTCCATTAACGACCAGTTTCCCTTGTCTACATGGATAGAGTCGGAAATCTTGTGTAGCTTTGAGATCGCTTCATACACTGTCGGAGCATTATTGGGAATATAAACACAGCAACTCGATTGGATCATTCTGCATACCCCACCTCGATCTGCAAGTATTACATCTAGAACCATACGGTTCTGTAATGTCATGAGACGATCCACCTGAAGCTCAGCTGTTAAGTTACTAAGGGCACCAGCAGTTTCTGTAATAGTAGATTCAACTACCCGTGTTAGCTGACGTAGATTTCTACTATTGGCCATAGGCCCCCAGAACGGAAGGAAACCTTTGAAGAAGTCTCCGGCTTCCTGACCAGCGGTGTCTTCCTTGCTGAAAACACCTCTTACTATTCTGGTTTTGTGATAATTTGAGGCAGCTGTGTATGTCGGAGGCAACAATCGAGCAATATAACATGAACCTGAAAAGTCAGCAGGCAACCATGTATATGCTCTGTCTCGACAGATAAAGTAGGTACCCTTAGCAGTGAGGAAGGCAGGGGAAGAGTTCGATGGATATACGTAAGTTTCAACACAATCACTCTTCCCCAGCCGAGCTCTTGGATTTCTCCCATTACCTTGAAAGCAGAATTGACCTCGGTGGGGTACGACCCAAACTGGAGTGGAGGTCTTACGTTTATTTTCACCCAAACTAATGCTATACTCCGTAGCATTCCAACTCAAATAAACTTGTAGCTCATGTTTCGGGACGAATGGGGAATTATTGACGTCTTTAATCATGTCAGTTATTCCCTTTAACAAAGCTTTGTTAGCGGAGTTATATTTAGTGGAACGTGGAGGACGCGGGGGATAGGTTTCGAGGGCATAGACGAATACAGTCTGGAAGGCCCGACATGATCCATTATAGCTAAAAGGCAAGACCAGGTAGGGAATGCCTTTATCCATAGTGTGTGGTATCAAACCGCACACCCAGCAGTCTGTTGTGTTAACTACCAGTTGGTGTTGATGCAAGAGTTGTACAAAAGTGTTATTTATAAATTCTGAGCGTCGAGCTTGCTCATGTTCAGGAAACGAATGAAAGGAATGAGGAGAATCAATAGTAGGAGAAACAAGAACAGGGGGAGGTACTGTAGTCGTGATCGGTGCAAAGATTAAATGTATACCAAAGACAATTCCACCCACCAATGTTATTAAAATAATCAAAAACGTAATTGCACATTGCATCAGAAAACATTTGTTATGTAGAATTTTGTATAGTCTATTTCTGCGAACATAAATTACATTCTCTCGGTGCAGCTCAGGAAGCTCCATCTTCTACAACCGCTCGCGACCACTGATGATATGTACGTAGTTGAAAATGCCTCTATCAGCCCTGGGAGTTCCCAGAACTAACAGAAAGACCGACCTTGTGTCTGTCCCCCGCAGATTCAACTAGGCACAAAGCCACGACCCTACGGCAACCCAGACGGCAAGGTAATAGAAACAATAGAAATATACAGGAAAATACAAAATATTCAGCAAACTTCCTGGCTGGAGGCAATGTAACGGATCAAGATATGAAACATAGGCAGTTTCCTGCTTTATTTGTCCTTGGTATGAGAGCGCAGGTTGTATCTCAATTTTCCTGGCGTTGTTTGATCCGGGAATAGTCTGTTTTCATCAGGGGCAACAATGTTCGAATTCGCAGATGACAAATGTTCGTTCGATGCAGTGTTCTGATCAGTGATCAAAGAAACAGCTTCAAAAGGAAAAACAGAGTTCGGTGAATCAGTAGTTAGTTCTGCATCACTGAAGGGAATGTATTTTGGGACAGGTTCTGTATCAGAAGTACCAATTCCTTGTCTAACCCAGTTGTCATAAGGGAGTGGTAGGGGTACACGCTTAGTGTGTGAAGCGTGGACCCAATTCTTTCTGCCAGCCACACGTACAGCAGTCCTCGTTGCCAAGATCACTTGGAAGGGGCCCACGAACTTTGGTTGTAGATTCCTGGTCCTTCCAAAATTTCGGATAACAACGTAATCTCCAGGTTTCAGCTGGTGACCTGGACTTTCCGGAGGCTTTGGCAATGCATCGAAAACCTGTTGGTGAATGAGACTCAATTTAGCAGTCAAGTCAAAAAGGTAATCGATTAACATTGGATATTCTAACTGTTTGAACTCTCGAGGTCTTGGCACTCCCCAGACATTAGCAGGACGACCGAACACAATTTCATATGGGCTAAGCCCTACTCGAGAGTGCACAGTCACTCTGGTGGATAACAAGGCCAGCGGTAGTGCATCTGGCCAGGACAAACCCGTGGAAGCTTGGATCTTGGCGAGTTTTAGTTTAAGGGTACCATTGTATCCTTCGACTAAACCTGCTGACTGAGGATGGTTTGCACTGTGAAATTTTTGCTTGATCTTCAAACCGGCACACACAATCTGCATAACTTTCCCTACGAACTCACTTCCGTTATCTGACCATACAATCCGAGGCATTCCATATCTTGGGAAATATTCCTTTAGGAGGATTTTAGCAGTGGACAGGGCAGTGTTATCCTTCAGCGGATATGCTTCAATCCATCTTGAAAAAGCACAGACTACCACTAGGACGTACTTAAGGTTATTACATCGGTCCATGTGGATGAAATCCAACTGAATTACTTCAAAGGGGCAAGAAGGAGGAGCGAAATGTCCAGCGGGTGTGGGGGTTCCCTTACCAGGATTATGCATCAGGCAAATCATACAGTTTCTCACCACTCTCTCTGCACACTTACTGATTCCATCATTATTCCAGACTGGGGCCAACATCTTACAAATTCCTTTAGAACTGATGTGCGCTGCTCTGTGTGCCATCGTTACTACCGCAAGCACATACGCATCAGGCAGCATCCAACGCTGGTGTTCCGACAAGTCAATCCAACATCCACTCGAGTCCAATTTACCCGTTTTCTCTTTCCATTCAATCTTTTCCTCTTCCGTCGCTTCTTTCTGAATTTCTTTCACACTTTCCACTGTGTCCTCACACATTCCCGATTTCGCAACCCATCTCGCAGACGTCGCAGCATACATTCTACTCATCGTATTCCTAGCTGTCTGTTTAGCTGTTTCATCAGCAAAAGCATTTCCAAGACCAACATCATCCGTAACTGCTCGGTGAGCACTGCACTTCACAATCGCAACTTCAGTCGGTAAGGTTAGAGATTCCAACAAGTCATTGACTAGCTGACCATGCTGGATTTTAGTCCCATGGGACGTAATAAAACCTCTTTCCTTCCACAATCGACCAAAACTATGCGCTACGCCGAACGCTTACTGACTATCTGTGAATACATTCACTCTCTTTCCCTCTGCTAAAACACACGCTCTAGTCAATGCAATTAATTCTGCAGCTTGGGCAGAATTCTGACTCACTCTTGCAGTCTCCACAATCGTACTCAAAGTCGTTACTGCATAAGCAGTTGTCACATCACCATTTTCTAATTTAAAACAAGACCCGTCAACATATAACGTGCCATCTGGATCTGGTAACGGAGTATCCTTAAGATCAATCCGTCCTTTTGTCTCCTCCTCGGTTCTAAAACAACAGTCATGTGGTTCAGAATCACTCGACTCCTGGCTAGTCGGCAACAGTGTTGCTGGATTCAATACATTGCATCTTTTAATCTGAATATGACTCGCTAGCAGTGTCAGCTCGTAGCCTGATAATCTAGCACTGGTGAGGTGCTGAGTCTTCGTTCGGTTCATAAGTGTATCCACGGCATGTGGAACCATGACCACCAGCATATTGTTCATGACCAAACCAGCAGATTGTCGAATGGACACTGCAGCTGCTGCTGTAGCTCAAGCAACTAGGCAACGCTCTGGCTACCGGGTCTAATGTTGATGAAAAATACGCACAAGGACGTTGTTTATCACCAAATCGTTGCGTCAGAACACTCAGTGCACAACCTTCTCTCTCGTGAACATAGAGTGTAAATGGCTTACTGTAGTCAGGTGTACCCAACACCGGAGCTGAACACAGTGCATTTCGTAACTCAGAGAAACTCTGCTGACATTCGTCAGACCATGGCACCGGACTCGGAACACCTTTTCCAGTCAGGGCCACCAATGGTTTTGCTAAGAGAGAAAAATTTGGGATCCATTGTCTGCAGTATGAAGTAATTCCTAAAAACGCACGCACTTCTCTCTGTGTGCTAGGAACATTCACCTGCGTAATTGCTTTTATTCTCTCTGGGGTCAACCTTCTTCCCTCCTTTGACAAGAGATGACCTAAGTAGGTCACTTCTTGGCAACAATATTGCAGTTTGGAAGGTGACACCTTGTGATGTAAATCCGACAAATGATACAGTAAGGAAATTGTAGCTGTTTTGCAAGTTTCCCTGTCATCAGCAGCCACTAGAAGGTCATCCACGTATTGCACCAAAGCAGAACCAGAAGGAAGTACAAAAGAATCTAATTGACTTTTTAATGCCTGACTGTAAATGGATGGGCTCTCACAATAACCTTGTGGAGCACGTTTAAACCTGAAGCTTCGACCTCCTAGAGAGAAGCCAAAAATATCTCTGCTTTCCTCGGCTATTGGAATGCTGAAAAAGGCATTTTTCAAGTCGATCACTGACAACCATGTAGCTGTGGAAGGAATCAGCGTCAACAATGCCGTAATGTCTGAAACCACAGGGAACTGTGGAACTACGATTTTGTTAACCTCTCTAAGGTCAATTACAAATCTGTACACTGGATTTTTTGAAGGATCAGTGCGTTTCAAGATCGGCAAGACAGGACTGTTACAGACATTTCCTCTAGTTTCTTCTATTACATCTTTCTCAATCAAATCTTGCACTATCAATAAAAGTGCACGCTCGCCTTCACTAGAAATCCTGTATTGTGGGGGGGCGGAGCTTGCCGGCGTCCATGAAAGACGTGTGAGCGCTGAGCTCCTCGCCTGAGCCCCTTTAATATCCGACAAAGCTATCCTGTTGGCACCTGGCTGGCCCTAGAAACTGTGGGTATCGCTTCAGTTGCCCCCGGTGCTAGTGGGGGCACCTTCCCCGGTCAAAATCGGTTGTGGTTTCGCTCCGCTGGTCGGCGGAGGGCGAGGTGGCGGACTAGGCCGCAATCCACGGACTATCCTGAGGGGCTGCCCGGCCTGCGTCACGCTGCGTGCGGCGTGAGGTGCCGAAGTGGACTCGGTCTACCGGGTTGGCGACTATCCTGTGGTTTCTTCTGGGTGACTTTAACCTGCGCTTTGGAGAGTGGGCATGGTCGCACTGCTCACAGGGGTGCGTTAACCGTGGCCCAACTGCTGTTGCCTGGAGGTGCGCCGGCAAGGCGCGGAAACCCCTCGGCGGGAAGCTATATCCTCCTGAAGACATTTGTTGGCGGACGCCTCCACCTGGGACGCCTCGGCGGCTGTCGTGGCACGGTGGCCTGGACGTGTGTTGGAGTGAGTTGGCACTATTCCCTTGTCATCAGTGAGATCTGAACTGTGGTGCGCCCGTTGGCGGGCTTCGTCGTCCTCTGGGCCGTCTCTAACGGCCTGCGGCCACCATTTTGGCCTCATTTTTTGCTACGCAACAACCTGCTCAGCGGAGTCTGCTCCCCCGGCGCTCCTGTTACGCCACGCCGGCACGGGCTGAGGAGCCTTGCCGACGACCCATAAGCGGCACTATGGGGAAGGGAGATAGGAACTAACCGAAATTATCGTTTGATCAGCGGAAGCCGAAGGGTGCTGAAGGGGCGCCCCCGGAGACCTCAACGCAGCCTGCGACTGCTGATAGCTCGCTGTGTGCGGACATTCGCGAAATGCTTTGCACCATGGAGAAGGGCTTGCAGGACAGTATGACGGCGATTGGCTCGAAAATTGACGCTCTGTCCTTCAGGATGGACCGCATGTCTGAAAGGGTGGACAAACATGCTGAGCGGCTAGATATGGCAGAGCGGCGGCTGACGGAGGCGGAGGAGGCCCAGACGGAGTGGGATTAAGATCGCAAGCAGTTCAGCCGCCTACTCCAGGTTATACAAGACAAGACGGAGGACCTGGAAGCACGCTCACGGCGCTCCAACGTCCTCATCACGGGAGTAGCGGAGTCTACCAACACTGGCAAGATGGAGCTGTTTGTGGAGAAGTTACTCCACACGCTGCTAGGGGAGGACGTCTTCTCCCCTATGTTCATCGTCGAGAGGGCCCATCGCACCCTGGGACCGAAGCCGCAACCTGGCCTTCCACCACGGCCGATCATCGCAAATCTCTTGAACTACAGGGACCTTGACTTGGCACTGCGGCTGGCGAGGGAGAAAGGGAATCTACAGTTTGAGGGCATGAACATCTCCCTCTATCCTGACTTCACGGCGAGAGTACAGGAGGAAAGGAAGCGCTTTGCCCCGTATAAAAAGCAGATGAGAGACATGGGGCTAGACTACGCCATGTTGTACCCAGCGAGACTCAGGATCAATAAGCAGGGGCACTCGCATTTCTTTACGGACCCAGCAGACCTGAAAAAATCTCTCAAGGAATGGGCCAAGGAACAGCGCAACAGCCCGAGGGGTTGACGTGAAGACGAGGAGGAGGCCGCCTCTATGGACGGCCAGGGGTGATTCACCCAATGGCCCTGAACTCAGCCTGGCTAGGTCTTCAGTGCATGTCATGTCACGACTACAGGTCCTATGAACCTACTTCTTTGACTTTGTGGAGTGTGGTTTTTTGCTGCTTTGGACATGCTGCAGGGATGTGATATTACTATGGTTTATTGATTCCTTTTGTATTGGGAGGTGCTACCCTAAGTCTGAGGGGCTTGTTATTTGTCACTCTGCTATTGCTGGGGCTGGGGGGATGTGCCGAACGATACTAGGGGGTAAGGCGGGGGGGTTACTGAGGTATTTGGTTCTTGCTTGATTGAATTGCTGTCTGGCTGGGAACCTCTGCCCCTACGCTTTCGGCTCTTGACTCTCTAGAGGGTCTTTGGGTTTGTAGTGTGTTGTGTTGGGGAGGGTTCAGGGTGGGTGGTGACGTGATCTGTCTGACCGGGTTGGGGTTGGTCGGCTGTGGGTGGGTAGACGTTTGTCCTATTCTTCTATTGTTGCTAATGCATTGTGGGAAGTTCGGGGACTGTTGGGGGGGGGGTCTGTTTGAGCCAGCTACTGGAATGTGTCTACTGTACCGTCTGCTCTACTCTGATACACACTCTGTATTGCAATGGCGAATGTTGAGTCTCTAAGGCCGGAGAGCGGCCCAGGCTCTCTTCGACTGCTATCGTGGAATGTGAGAGGGCTCAACGATTTTCGTAAACTTAGGAGGGTCCTGGCCTACTTGCAGCGACACCAGATTGATCTCGCCTTGCTGCAGGAAACCCACCTGCCTTTGTCCAGTCCCATGTTGCAGACGAAGGGTCTTGGGAACGCATGCGTTGCTGCAGGGTTCACCACACATGCAAGAGGGGTGATCACCTGGGCTAATCCTAAATCTCAGTTGTCGCTTCAGCAGGTAGCTGTAGACCCGGAGGGTCGATATGTGATTGCTCGTTGTGTGGGGAAGGAACATGATTTGTTGCTTGTGAATGTGTATGGCCCCAATTATGACTCTCCTACTTTCTATGCCTGGGAATTTGGTCACTGCCCCGATCGAGATTAGCAGGGGCACTCGGCAGGGCTGTCCCCTCTCCCCGCTGCTGTACGCCATGGTGGCGGAACCCCTGGCCTGCGCTATAAGAGAATATCACAGGTTCGAGGGAATCAACTTTCCATCATACCAGATTGGTATCTCGACTTATGCGAACGACACTCTGCTGTATGTCCGTGACCCGGAAGCAAACCTTTCGGCGGTACTGCGGGAAGTGGTGAGGTTTGGGGCCTTGTCGGGCCTTCGGGTCAATTGGAATAAATCAGTGGCGTTACCTTTGACTCCGGTAACGCTCCCATTCGACTCGGAGTACCCATTGCAATGGACCACGGACTCCATACGTTATTTGGGGATCCGCATACACACTGACCCTGAGGTCCTGATACGAGAGAACTACGGGGTTGCCTATTCCAAACTGGTGGATGATGTTGAGGTGTGGTGCAGGCTCCCGCTGTCCCTTATAGGTAGGATAGCGCTCATGAAAATGGTGGTGCTCCCCAGATTCCTCTTTCTCTTCACAAACATTCCTGTGGTCCTTTCTAAGGCCTTTTTTCGGCAGCTTACCAAAAACGCTTATACGACTGGCGTGGGGGGGCAAACAGCCAAGGGTTCAATGGCAAACGCTCCTTCTTCCCTATGAACATGGGGGTCTTGGGGCTCCGGACCTGGAACGGTACTATAGGATAGCGCAGGGGGCACATCTTCATACATGGATTCACGGGGATCCAGGCATCCCACATGTGAAATTGGAACGCCTCTTTGCTGACCCTACACCTCTCCCGGCCACGATATGCCATCCAGCCGATCGAAGGGTCGGTAACCTGGATTCCATTGCTGCCACAAACCACACTTGGCATGCAATGGTCCGCTCCCGAGAGAGTGAGCTGTTGTACTCTCCCCTACTGCCAGTGGAGTGGGCAGTATGGTTGGCCCCGCTAACGGAAAAGGGCGTACTGAAGGCGTTGCGGGAGTTGGGCATCGACACGATGGGAGATCTCTTCTTAAATGGCACTATGAAGACGTCGCAGCAGGCTCTCCAGTCCTACCCTGGGGCGACGCTATTGCATAGCTTCCAATACCATAGGGTTCGTAAAGCGGCGCTGGTATCACTGGGCCCGGAATTGGCAGAGCCGCAGGAAGTGCATGAGCTCATGTATGTCATTAAGACCCCCTCTTCCCGTAAATTGATCACTGCTCTTAAGAAACTTGGTGATGGGCACCGGCAGTGCCCCCCCTCCAAGGCCCGATTGGCCTGGCAGGCCGACCTTCAGTCTCCCATCTCAGACGAGATGCGGCATTATTGCTGCGCGAACACCAGGAAAATTTCACTTAATAGTAGGCACCGCCTAATTCACTTTAAGTACCTGCAGCGGGTATATTACACGCCGGATAGGCTACACAGGTATAGGCTGCGGGAGTCAGCGGAGTGCGAACGTTGCCATTTCCCTGTTGCTGATTTTCTACATATGTCCTGGACTTGCCCTGTTATCTATAAGTTTTGGGGAGAGGTCTTCACGGCACTTAGCTCTATCCTGGGTGTGGAGATTTTGCCCTGCCCGGCGCTGGCACTGCTGGGTTTCTCTAAACTGTTGCCAGTGGCATTGAGGCGACTTGCTGACATGGCGTTGCTGACGGCCAAGCGTTTGGTTGCGTTGTGCTGGATGAGGGGGCCAGTCCCTACTAAGAAGCGCTGGGAGGCGGATTTGCTTTACTGTTGCACGCAGTCGGAGGTGTACAGTGAACTGCTTCCCCCTAAAAGCCTCCCCAAGAACTTCTGGGGGTTATTTAAGGAATTCCAGAGCGCGCAAGGGGACAGTGAGTCAGATCCTGAGGGGGTGGAGTTGGATGAGCTGCAGGAAGGTGGGGTGGCGATGGTCGACTTTGATGAGAATTGTGGTTGAGTGTTTCCATGCTGAAGGTGGGTGGGGGATCCCGCCTGAGTCTTGCATGTGCAGTGTGATGGGTGGATACTTGTGACGGCTGTATTGGGTGGTGGTTCGCATGGTCCCTATCGGACTTTGCTCCGTTCCAATGGGCCCTTGGGTCAGTTGCTATGGGTCCTGAGTACGACTATAGACGTGGTAGTTGGTGCGGATGGGCGAGTGGACACGGGTATAGGTAGGCTGGCTAGTTAGTAGGGCGGGGTTTTGTTTTTTCGGGTGGGTTTTTTGTGGTTTACTACACCTTTCCATTTCTCCCTACCAGGAGACTTTATCCTCAGGTTCTCGAGAAGTTGGTTTAATATATGTATACAGACTGCATTACCTTTGCACACCGAATTGCGATATGGAGTGTCACCACCAACGCTGCTAGCTAGGTTTTTTTTTCTTTTTCTTTTTCTTTTTTGTTATCTTGAGGTCAGGCATCAGCTACTTTCATACTTCGATATTGTCTCACAATTTTTTTCTTTCCTTTCGGTGCGCCGCCAGGTCTCCGGGATGTTGGCGTAGTGGCTGTGTGTGTGGCCTCTACTCAGGGATCTGGGTGTGAACTACTGTTGCCGCCGGCCTCCGGGTTGTAGGCGATAACGGCTGTGTGCACATTTTAAAGGTGTAATAAAGTACAAATTTAACAAAAAAAAGAAATCCTGTATTGTGGGATTCGTGGGAATTTGACATTTGCTTTCAAAGTTATTACATAAGGAGGAATTTCCAAAAGACCTACATCGTTAGGACCAGTTGCCCAAAGAGTATTAGGGAGAGAACGCAGCTCCAGTGGGAGCGCATCCATTGACAAGTACATCGGGGAGATGACTCTCTTACCCAACGTAAGCCGTACTCCTGAAGGAGAACAGTACAGTGTCGCATACAGGCGTTTTAACAGGTCTAAACCAAGCAGATTTTCATTGCAACCGGTCGTCAAAATCAAGGGTGCTTTCAATTGACAAGGCCCAACGGAAATAGACAAAGGACCAGAAACAGGATTGTAAACAGGGGCGCCTGAAAAACCTACTGAAACGTTTGTTAAGCCGGACAAAGGTGCGCCAGGGAGTTTCGCATGCATGATAGAACTTTTTGCTGCACCAGTATCCAACAGAAACGGTTCGACCACACCTGATGTAGCTACTGCGACATAGGGCCCACTCTGATCTACTGGAACTGATACTACTCCCTCTCTTTGTCCATGGCTGTCCTAGTATTCATTTTGTTGAATTTCTTCGCTGACCTCACAGTAGTCTTCAACATGGTACTGTTGAGATCTACCAGGCTGTGCAGATTGTCCGTTTCGCTGATCGAAATAATTAGAAGGGCGATCATTAGTCTGCGGAGGCATAGTACCTCGTCCTCGGCCTCTAGAAGTTTGCATATAACCACCACGACCTCTCTGAGCTGCAGCAGCATTATTTTGCGCTAGTACTGGACACTCATTCTTATAATGACCTTCCTTTTTGCAGTAAACACACTGATTCCATTGGTATTGCGGTCTCTGAGAACCATAGTCAGTCCTCTGGTATGACCCTTGCTGTGTGTTTGTCTGATTCGTGCGAGGCGGATACGCCTGCTGCAAAAGGACTTTAGTTTTTAAATCTTTAGTTTTCTTTTCGGATTTTTCTTTTTCTTCTTTATCCCTATTTTCGTAGTACTGAGCAGTTGCAAGTATTTGCGCAGTCGTAGAGACAGCCCACGCACTTTCAGAATCTTCTAATTTATTACTAAGCTCTGGTAACAAATTGTGCACAAACTTATCAACAAATAATCTCTGTCCTCCCTCCGTGCTCATATCCTGACCACTATGATCTACAAAAGTTTCTTCGAATCTAGTGAAGAAGTCGGATACGCTTTCGTCTTTCTTTTGCTTACATGCGGACAATTTGTCCCAATTTACACGCAATGCTGGCATCAGTGTTTTCATTAGATCAATTATCCTACCAGGTAAATTAGCAATTAGGGGTTCGGGTTTAGAACCACCAATCTGTTGACCATCTGCCGCTATGATAGCTGGCCAATCACCACCTAAGGCAACTGGATGATTTTCATTACGAATTTTAGCCCAAATAGGTTGCGGCACTAAATTGCCAAATAGCATGTCGATGTCTGCTAAATTCATTATGCAAGCCTGAACCGTCTGAGTCAGCTCTTTATAATATCCGGCTGGATTTTTACGCGGATCTGGCAAGGCCTGCTTTACTGCTAACACTTCAGCTCGTTTCCACGGAATGTGTATCCACACCCTCTGGAATTGGGCTGGAGCGGCTGCAATACCATGGACCGCATCAGCTTGGATAGCTTCGCGCCATATTGGCGGAACCTCTCTCATAGGATATTGACGACCTTGTTTCGCGCTACGTTTCTCTAGGTCCCTTGGTGAACAGAGAGAGGAATCAGCCCTATAACTTAGAATCAGTTCCATCGCTTCTTTTACATCCTGACCTACTATCATACCTGCAGCAAATTTTTGCTGAACGTGAATTATCTCATCCGGAACTGATTCAGAATTGTCCTCCTCCCAATCCTCACGCAAAAGGGAGCACATTACATCGAACACATAGCGCTGGGTCGGTTCATTCCATTGCATGAATGTATCTAATACATCTCGTACATCATACCTTCCAACTTTCGAAATCCATCTAAGGGCTGTGGAATCTAATATTCCACGTTCTTCAGTACTAGGAAGCTGACTACGTCTCTGAGTAGATTCAGAGGCAGGGCTCCTAATTAGAGTTTTGTAAAAGGGTGATAGAATATTAGTGACAGATTCAATAATTCTCAGACGAACAGAAAGCGGAGTCATATAGCTTGCAGAAGATTTGAGTAGAGTAGTAGTTGGAACAGATGAAACAGCAAGAGTAGGGGTAGCAGGCAAAGTAGCTTGTGAAGCAACAGGTATAAGCGGAGCAGGCAAAGGCAAAGGAGCGGGCAACCCTGGAAGAGGGGGTGCCGGAGGAATATTGTTAATTACAGGAAGTACAGGAGCTGGATTCAAAGGAACAGGAGCAGGTATACCAGGCTGGACAGCAGCCGGTAACAAAACATTTGGCAAAGGAGGAGTTGTAGCACCCTGTGCATACGGTGGGGGTGATCTCAACAAGTAAGACAACAGGGGATCCTTTTCAGGGTCCTCTGCTGACTTAACAGTACTCGATGGCAAGGCAGGATAGCACTTGTCGATCGCCAAATTACGTTCTCTATCAGCTATTTCTATCGCTTTCTCAGTTTTAACAAGTTTCAGCTGTTCAGCAGCCTGAGTTAAGGTCAACTCTTGCTCTTTCTGCTCTTTCTTCAATTTCTTAATCTCTCTTTGTTTAGATTCTTTTCGCCAAAAACGGAAAGAATCAAACATTGCCGGCCGGGCTTTCCTCTTAAACAGTTGTACTTCTAAATTATCAAGAACTTCGGGTTCGAAACTACCATGTAGTGGCCAACTAAGGACACCATCTTCCTTCGTGTAGCGAACCCACACCTCATTATAAGATATGGGACCCACACCATGCTTACAGTATAATTCATAAAGGGGAGTTCCAATCGGAGGAACCAGACATGAGTCCTAAAACCGGGAATCCTTGTTGCAACCAAAACATGAAAACATACAGTTTTTCCAACTTACCATTTTACTAACCGGAACACAAACAAACACAGACAAAGATGCGCAATCGAACTTAGAACTTAGGCCTACCAAATGAACGAATGTATCGATACCCAAACCAAACCAAAGATTATCGTAACTAGAACAACCAGTGATAATCTACAAAACCAAGTCAAACCAGAGAACTAAAAGGATAAATCCTTAACCAAAAACAACTAGCAACCACTTAATACTTAACTGAGGCACTGAAGACGTCCCCAAGGAGAAACCCGTCCACGTTTCGCCGTACTAAGGTCTGCACCTCGGGTCCAAGACAGGGCAACGGTCAAGGCAACGGACCTCTTCAGCCGTCCGAACGGGAACCCTCGTGGAAGAGAACGTCGGGCCACTTTTGCGATATACCGGGATCGATGAAGTGGGGCGCCTCCCTCTGGAATCTTCACACGAAGCTTCTCGACTCTTCAGGCTTTTGGACCGGTACCGAATGACGTCGCCTCACGTTGGGCGCCAATTGGAGTTCTGGACCGAACTAAGGTCCAGAGGTGTCAGGGATAACACCCGAAGACCCCTGAGTTCTACCTGTCTCGGTGCACAAATAAACAGAAACACGGGCTTCTCGATGGTGGCATCAGAGACCAAAGGTTTATTACTGCAGGGATACAGAAGTCACAGAAACTACACACGGGCAGATTCTAGGAGCCTGTTCGATTTGCACTAAGTGAGTTGCTCCTTAAATACAGATTTTTTAGCTGCAGGCAACATTCTTCACGTGCTAGTACATTGATTTAAGCTTTGTATCCTAAACAATAAATATTTGGCGTCAAACAGGAATTGTCAACAAATTTCTGATGTTCAAACATTACGAATGAGAGGTTCCCACTGTTCGATCATAATCCCATGTCATTTTCTCATTCAAGAGCTGGACCGCCTCATCGTAAATTTCGTTACCTCCCCCTAATAAAGTCCCAGAAGGAAAGGAGCAATGCCAGGTGTAGAAGATAGAAAAACAGGATAAGAGATGTTTGTGGGTCGTAAATGGGCAAGGCTACCGACTTCGGCCACCTAATCATGATCAGGCCAACGTACACAAAAACCAGTATAGCAGAACTGGCCTCAGGCAGGTGAGGCAGCTTCTGCCGAGTCATGCGGCCACAGCGTTTCTGACTTAAGGTGTACGTGTCATCAACAAGGTGAATTGGCGGCTAAAGCCTACGTGTCCTTTGAGTGTAATGCATTGATCAGAGGTCACTGTATGTCCATTGACTATGTGAGGGCAAGAAAACAAGATCGATGCCATAATCTAAAATGGATGCCATCAGTGTACCGGAAATGTGCTCATAACAGGAGTACTCTTGCTCGCAGCATAGCGAAAACACCAGGATAGACTATATGGATCATTTACGGTTCACTGGTACCGAAATTATGGGTTTACGACGATGTCGAAAACACGGGTTCGAATCGTCACGGAACCTCACAACTCCACCCTCATCATAGACAATGATGATCCCAACACCGCAGCCCAAACCATGCACAGATGGATCTCCGACTGCGCCAACACCATAGCCCCCCTTAAGCAGACCAACCCACACGCCAGGAAAGCCAGCTGGTTCACCACCAAACTCCGAGAGTCCAGGAGCACATGCCGCCACCGCGAAAAGGCCTGGAGGAACTCCGAATCTACAGAAGCCCACAACTTCAGAGCCGCCACCATCGCTCACTACCAACTCATCAAAAATACAAGAAAAAAAGCAATCCAAGACACACCTGCTCAACACCCGCTCCGTTCACCGACACGCAGTCGAACTCTGGAACCCCCTAGACACTACTGCACCCGACATCGCCTTCCTCACGGAAACCTGGATGAACGCCTCCTCAGCCCCCGACATCGCCATAGCCATCCCCAACAGTTACAAGATCACCCGGTGGGACCGCACCAACCAAACCGGAGGAGGCATCGCCATCGTCCACAGAAAGACAATCCGCATCACAACCAACTAGCAAGACAACCTCACAGCTGCCGAATACCTGCACTTCCAGATACACACCGACCCCAGAACCACCCTCAAAGGCACCCCAATCTACAGACCCCCGGGACCGCGCACTCAATTCAGCGAAGCCATTGCAGACTTCATTAGCCCGCAAACCCTAACCTCCCCAGACTACATCCTCCTAGAAGACCTCAACTTCCACCTGGACAACCTCGCCAACCTCGGACTCAAGCAACTGGTGAACAACCCCACCCACTACGCCGGCCACACGCTTGACCCCGGCCCCTCCTCCAGCAAGTACATCTCCTTCAGCCACTCCACCGGACTCCACCGGACAGACCACAGCTGCGTCCACTTCTCCTTCAGGAAAACCACGACCCACCACCACCCGCAACAGGCCCCCCACAGAAGCTGGAGCAAGATCACCGCCGACCAGCTCACCACCTCCCTCAGCCAGAACCCTCCGACCATCACGACGGAACCCAACGATGAGGCCCGCAACCTCGCACAATGGCTCACCAACTGCGCCAACGAACTCGCACCACTGAGGAAACCACCCAGCAGACTCCACAGCAAGAAAACCTCGTGGTTTACTGACGACCTCATAAACTCGAAGAAAACCTGCCGCTCCCTGGAGAAAACCTGGCGCCATGATCAGACAACAGAGAACATGACAGCCCCGCCACTCGCAAGCACCACCAACTGATCCGCACCACCAAGAGAACTACATACAAACAACGTCTGGACAACAAAACCCACAACAGCAAGGAACTCTTCAGCATCGTCAAATAGCTCTCCAACCCCAGCGCCTGCAACAATGACATTACACCCTCGCAAGACCTCTGCGACTCACTCGCCTCGTTCTTTCACCACAAGATCGCCGACATTCACAACAGCTTCGGCCACCATCCGCACCTGGACCCAGGCCACCACCGAGGACACCGCCCGCACAATGAAAACCATTCACTCCGGCTCCCCTACCGACCCATGCCCACACCACATCTTCAACAAAGCGGACTCCATCATCGCACCCCAGTTCCGGGACGTCATCAACAGCTCCTTCATGTCCGCCACCTACCCGGAGAGCAGGAAGCACGCCGAGATCAGCGCCCTCCTGAAAAAACCCACAGAGGAACCTACGGACCTCAAGAACTTCCGATCCATCTCGCTCCTCCCTTTTCCTGCCAAAGTCATCGAGAAGACGGTCAACAAACAACTCTCCGCCTTCCTTGAGACAAACGGATCCCTCGACCCGTCACAGTCCGGTTTCCGAGCAAACCACAGCACCGAGACTGCCCTCATCGCAGCTACCGACGACATCAGGTCAATGCTCGACAACCGGGAAACCACCGCCCTCATCCTCCTGGACATCTCAGCAGCCTTTGACATGGGATGCCATCACACCCTGATACAACGCCTCAGCTACACCGGAATCCAAGGCGTGGCCCTGGAGTGGATCATCTCGTTCCTCGCCAGAAGAACCCAGAGAGTCCGCCTCCCCCCGTTCCGGTCCGCGGCTACCAAAGTCATCTGCGGCATCCCACAAGGTCCCTTGCTCATCCCCACCCTCTTCAACATTTACATGAGCCCCCTCGCAGCCATCGGATGCAAACACAACCTCAACATCATCTCCTACGCCGACGACACACAGCTGATCCTCTCCCTCACCAACGACCCGAACACCGCCAGAGCCAGCCTCCAAGAGGGATGAGAGACGTCACGGAATGGATGAAGCTCAGCTGTCTGAAACTTAACTCAGACAAGACGGAAGTCCTCATCCTGGGACCATCCCCCTCTGCCTGGGACGACTCCTGGTGGCCAGCCGCCCTGGGCACCGCCCCCAAACCCACAGACCACGCATGCAACCTGGGCTTCATCCTGGACTCCTCCCCCACGATGACCAAGCAAGTCAACGCAGTCTCAGCATCCTGCTTCAACACCCTGCGCATGCTCCGAAAAATATTCCGATGGATCCCCACCGCAACCAGGAAGACGGTCACCCAAGCCCTCGTCACCAGCCGCCTGGACTACGGAAACACCCTCTACGCCGGAACCACAGCCAAGCTCCAGAAAAGACTGCAGCGCATACAGAACGCCTCGGCAAGACTCATCCTGGACATCCCCCGCCACAGCCACATCTCTGCCCATCTGAAAGATCTGCACTGGCTCCCCGTCAGCAAGAGAATCACATTCCAACTCCTCACCCACACACACAAGGCTCTCCACGACGCGGGCCCCAGCTACCTCAACAACAGCCTCGCACTCTACACACCAACCCGCCAGCTCTGCTCCGCCAGCCTCACCCTCGCCATCATCCCACGAATTGGCAAAGGCACCACGGGAGGAAGATCCTTTTTCTATCTGGCAGCCAAGACATGGAACTCCCTCCCCACCCACCTCCGGCTGACACAGGACCATCTCGCCTCCAGGAAACAACTCAAGACCTGGCTGTTCGAGCAGTAGCGACCCCCCCTCCACCCCAGCGCCTTGAGACGCTTATGGGGAGTAGCGCGCTCTACAAATTCCTTGATTGATTGATTGACACGCGCACAACAGCAAAGAACTCTTCGGTATCATCAAGGAGTTAGCCCAACCCATCAGCGAGTCTACAGACATCCCTCCCTCAGAAGACCTTTGCGACATACTCAGCACCTTCTTCCACCACAAAAAAACAAGAACATTTACGACAATTTCTACAGAGACAGCCAACACACAGAACCTCACCAGCCACCCCGCCCCCTTGAAGACAAAGATTGACAGCTGGACAGCCCTCACCACCAAAGACACACTGAAGACGATGAAGTCAATCCACGCTTGGACCCCCACAAACCCATGCCCCCACCACATCTTCAACACCATTGCAACCGTGCTTCGCTACACCATCAACTGCTCCCTTGCGAACGCCTCCTTCCCCTACTACTGGAAGCATGCTGAGATCAACCCTCTTCTGAAAAAAAAACCTTTGCCGACCCCACCGACCTCAAGAACTACAGACCCATCTCCCTGCTGCCATTCCCAGCTAAAGTAATTGAAAAAGCCATCAACAACCAATTTGCCACTTTCATCAAAGAGTACAACATCCTTGACTCCTCCCAATCCGGCTTCAGAAGGAACCACAGCATGAAAACCGCCCTCCTCGCCGCAACAGATGACATCTGCTCCCTCCTGGACGGAAGAAAAACAGTAGCCCTCACCCTCCTTGACCTTTCAGCGGTCTTCGACACAGTCTCTCACCGTACCCTAACATGCAGACTTCACGATGCAGTGATCCGGGACACGGCCCTTGATATGATCCGCACATTCTTCGGCAGAACGCAGCGTGTCAGACTCCCTCCTTTCCTCTCAGACCTCAAACCAGCCACCTGTGGAGTCCCCCAAGGATCCTCCCTCAGCCCCACGTTGTTCAACATCTACATGGCTCCGCTCTCCCCATTGTCAGAACTCACAGACTCAACATTGTTTAATATGAGGAAGACACCCAACTCATCCTCTCCCTATCCAACTAACCCAACGCAGCCAAATACAACTTTCAAGAAGGCATGGAAGCAGTCTCCAAATGGATGAAGAGCAGCTGTCTAACCCGGACAAAAAAGAAAGTACTCATCATGGGTCCACACCCGACGCCTGGAAAAACACCTGGTGGCCCCCCGCCCTTGGAAGCCGGCCCACCTCCACAGACCACGCACGCAATCTCGGAATCATCCTGGACTCTGAACTAAAAATGGACCCCCAGATCCACTCCATCTCATCCTCGTGCTTCCAAACCCTCTGCCTCCTATGCAAGACCTTCAAATGGATTCCCCTCGAACACAGAAAGACCGTCACACACACCCTTGTCACCAGCAGACTTGACTACGGCAACACACTCTACGCTGGAATCAACAAAAGCCTTACCTGCAAACTTCAAAACATCCAAAACACCACCACCAGACTATTCCTCAACCTGCCACGACACTGCCACATCACCCAGCACCCCATCGAGGCAAGAATCACCTTCCAGATTCTCACCCACGCACACAAACCTGAATAGACGACTCACATTCCACGCACCCCAAAGGATGCTACGATCAGCACAGCTCTCCCACGCTGTGGTCCTCGGCACCAGGAAGTCCAGATCGGAAGGCTGTTCCTTCTCCTTCCTCATGGCTGGAGCCTGGAACGCCCTCTTGGTCCACCTCAGACAGACAACATCACTTCCCAACTTCACGACAGACCTCAAGACATGGCTCTTCAATACACCTCCTCCTTGATGGACAGGACCCCGCAGGACCCCGCAGCCTCCTCTCCCCAGCGCCTTGAGACCCTTACGGGTGAGTAGTCGTGCTCAACAAACACATGATTGATTGATTAAGTTTACCCGACATAATTTTGTAAACCAATAGCAAGGAATAGCAAGGAAAATCTTTTCTGGAAAGCTAATCCATGGAAATTTCTGTTGGGTAACCCCGGGCGGGTAACTACGCTCCGCCTGCGGAGTTTGCCTAGTTTTGCCTACTCTGCGTTTAGCTGCAAACGGAGAGTTCAGGCAAAACTACGACTCTGTGGCGGATAGTTGTTAGCCGGCCCCTCCATCCTCCCAAAGTTATTAAAAATAATTAAAAAGGTACTTACCTGCTGCGTCTTCCTCGGCTGCCTCCTCCTCACAATAGCTGCTCTCTCCTGCCTCCTCCTCACTCTGAATGACCCCAATGTGTGCATCTTGTAAATGCGTATGCGCAAGACGTACAACGTAGGTGTTATTTAGTGCGAGGAGGAGGCAGGAGAGAGCAGTCATTGCGAGGAGGAGGCAGCCGAGGAAGTTGCGGCAGGTAAGTACCTTTTTAATTGCTTTGGGAGGGGGTAGGGTGTGGAGCGGGCCTGGGCGTAGTTCCACAGGGTTATTTTTAAACTCTGAAACTACGCCAAGCACCACTCGGCACACTCCGCCAAGGCTTACTGTTGATTTTCTGGGAGAGGGTTGCTATCATCTGATATTTGAAAACTGAAGAGGGAGGGCCTGGTTGCATTGTGAGGCAATGATAGCCCCCATACAGCACACCATGCATGGTCCCCCTATGGTTTTGTTACGTCGATGTGTGGTGGGAGGCATACATGTACAACGAAAAGCGGTGGACTGCGACAGACCCAACACTGGGTTCTGGATGGATTTTTATGCTTGAGATCACAGGGGCAGGACCCAATAAGAACTATACTACCCAAAGGTGAGGGGATAGGATAAAAAGGGGCAGAACAACTTACTCTGGCCCATAGACAAGGTGGAGGAGATGAAGAGCCAGTTGTAGCCCCCCCCACCTGCACATGGTCAAGGTGGGTTTACAGTTTGACTTGACACCACTCTTGAGCCCTGAGTACGAGTGTAGGTTCTGATTATTGCCCCTGATGTATAACGATATCGGATAGTAATTTGTGGGAAATAATATACAGATTTTGGTGTTTAAAACTTCAGAATCCGTATGATATGGTAAATACCATATGGTTTTACAGGTTTCACCTGCTGAAATTTCACAAAGGTTGAATTATTTAACGCATCCGATAACTATCGGATGCATTCAATACTTTTGAACTCAGAATTCCAACCCGTGCAAACGAGTTTATGCATGGGTCAGAAAAATAGCGACCAACCCCTAATCAAGGCCTCAGAATTTGGGAAACATCGGGGAGTGACCAGAAAAACACGCTGAATCTCAAAGAACTGCTTGGGAGGCTTTTCATATCACATGACCACCTTGAAGGTCAGGGTATATCTCCCCAGGTCCTATACAAGCATAACATAACACAAAACATGTATTTGTGAAGCACACATATCACCCAGGGGTCCCGAAGTGCTGAATAACAGATGTTTATTGTTGCCCAACTCAATGGTGTTCATTTTATTAACCTCAAATGGATGCAAGGCTGAGTGGACCCGCCAGGATTTGAATCTGTGACCACAAGGTCGAATAAAGGCCCCTGCAGTGGGTGCATTAGTCCATTAATCCACCAGACAAGCCTTAGGAATTCAGGCTGTTTTAATCTTTCATAGTTTATATGGCACAGGGAAAGGTAATGCACAAATGGACCTCCCCCACCAAGGCATAATGATGTTGGTCCACCTTAACCCCAACACAACTAAACTTGTCCTCATCCATTTAAAAGGAAAATCATTTCCTGTTCATAACTGGCTAGCCTCCCTAACCACTTTTAACTATAAACTATCAATGTCCAACTCTAATAGACCACAAGGGATTACACTAGACACCAACCTGACCATGACAGACTCTATCAATGCCTCAACAAAAAGTGCCTTCTACGCACTGAAACAGCAAACAAAAATCAAACCCTTCGTCCCCCTGAAGAACTAAAGACGATAGTGCAAACCCTAGTCCTCTCCAAGCTGGACTATGGTAAGGCCATGATCACAGGCAAACCTTATATTCCGCCAGCTGCATAAAAACATTAGTAACAACTTTGGCATGGGCCAGACTGGACTATGGAAATGCCCTATATCTGGGTCTTCAGAAACAGCACAAGCTCAAACTTCAACGGGTTCAAAAGCGTAATTCAAAGCCTTATGTTTGGCTTTCAAGGCCCTTCAGGGGACCGGACACGAATACCTTAAACAGCCTTGTTATGGTATCTGCCAAATAGAACACTCCGCTCAGCCACGAGCAAACGTCTTCAGATACCCAAATTTAGGAGAGTTCGTTTGGGAGGAAGTAGTTTTCTCCTCCACACCGTCAAACTGTGGAACACCCTTCCGATATCTATAAAAAACAGTACAACACTTCTTTCCTTTAGAAAGGCGCTGAAAACTTGGCTTTTCTCGACCTAACCTATTATTCACTTCTGGCATCCTTCTTCGCTGTAGCGCCTAGACGCCCTTGGACATTTGTGCGCTATATACACTTTCAAATCAAATCAAATCATCTTTATTCGGTTTCCATTTTTTGAAAGCCATAAAAAGACAATAAATATTAAAAATCACATTCATTCTGTATCAAACAGTGCCTTGAAAGCGTATTTTTAGAAATCCATCTATATACATTGTAAATTCGTTCATTCTCTTAGGCCAATGCCTCTAGGGAAGCAGAGCAGTATCGCTCGCTTTTAACACACCCACTACTACATAGGCTGAGCTCTTCCTTTTTAATTTGTAAAACTGGACATTATTTACTCCTGGCCACAGCTCTCCTCAGCCCCTGGCCGCACACATTTGAAGCGTGCTTGTTGGCAATCGATTACTAACTTTCGTCATTCTACCAATGACTTATTTCCTAGGCTATGGCACCTTGCAACAGAATGACAATTCCCCATGTGTTATGTGTACATTGGAGAGACGGGTCCTGGCAAACCCTTCTTTTGAAGATGCAAGTCACACTTCTCACAAAACCACACTTACCAAAAATCAAGCCGAGAGCCCGTGCTTGCGCAATGAAACGAACAGCATATGCTTTGAAGCAGGTGACAGGCAAGACGGCTCCGAGAGAGTAGATATGGCATGGGCATTGAATGAGGGTGAGGGCTGCGGATAGCATGGATTGCTCACCTTAGCAAGAAATACAACGCACTCAGCACCCCCCGGCCTTGGGATCTGGCAGGAGCGTACAGTTGACTGCAGCTTGGCCCTGGATGTAAACTAAGAAGCCTCAATGAGTTGGGCCGTGTTGCATCTGTCCTCAGCCTCTTTAGGCTAAGGACAGATACGACATAATTACATAAGAGGTGTGGCGCCGCGGCCAGGGCGACTGACTCCGGAATCTGGGGATCACGGTTCAATCCCTGGCACTGATGGCAGGTTAGCCCAGCACCATGTGACTCCAGCGCGCAACACCCATTGGACTCACCGGGCTTCAGCCCCCCTCCCTCCCCCCCGTCGTGTGTGGCAGCCCGAGATGAGACAGATCCCGGGCACACACAGAGCCGCACCCGAACGTTTCACAGGTCTTTCAAAGATTATTTGAATGTTAATTAGGCCTTGCAGTTGTGTCACCCCTTCTAAGAGCCCCTGCAGCTCCACTCTGCCTACTGATTAAAGGTTCAGCCCCCCCACCCCAAAATTTGGCTCTAGTTGCGTCTCTGATGTGACTCTGGGCAATAGCTTGCTTAATCTTCCCGAGGGCCCCCAGCACCTAGAGACCCTTACGGGTGATTGTGCGCTTTACAAATGTGGATTATTAGGCGAGTGCGATACTTCCGGGCAGTGAGATGACGTCAAAGAGGTGATCTGTTGCTTGGGTCTTCGTGATCACCTTCCAGGGTCGCATTTGGATTTCCGAGACCTCTTCGACAGGGAGAACCTCCTGACTAAAGCCCTCGTCCTCTCCCATTGCCATAAGAGTGAGTCTTGGAACGAAAATCGTTTTCCCCCTCCCTGCCAGACGAGGAAAGCGAGCTTCCCTGTTGGACAGGCCACATGAAGGGCCCGCTCCCCCTCTGCCCGACCAGGCCCGAGCCCGGTCCCTCAAGTGTTACACACCACCCCTTCACGTTTTCCGTCCCCTCCGGGACCCCTGCCTCTGAACATCTCGACCTCTTGGGCCCGATCCACTACTGGCCCGCGCGGCCGACCTGGGCGCCATCTTGGACAATGCACCACGAAGCCGCGTGGCCTCCGATCGACCCTAACCCTGGGCCTGGCCAGGCGTCAGACATCCCGGCACCACCATCCACCCAGGAGGTAAGCGGACTACTTGGCAGGTCAATGGGAGAAAGAGGTGTCGATGGCTCTCCCCCCGCCAGGTACCGCTCGCCCCCAGCCTCCCCAGGCGCCGGCTCCACCCCCCTGCTGGGTGTCTGAACTCCCTCATCCTGGACCCCCCGACCTCCAAGTGCGAGGGTCCGGACATCAAAGGGCGACGGTCCTATAACTGAGGCAGCTCCAGAGCAGGAAGGCAGTTGTATCCTGGAGTCGAGAGACGCAGAGAAGAACTCATCCTTGACGGACTACTGGCGCTGCCGTAGCCCTACTTTGTGAACCATCGTCCTGCCTGCTGGCGCTGCCGCAACCTTCGTAAACCTTCATCGTCGTCGGGACCTGCTGGCGTGGCCGCGGACCGTTTGTACTTCCATCTTCATCGGGACCTGCTGGCTCCGCCGCGGACCGTCGCTACCTTCAACCATCTCGGGACCTGCTGGCTCCGCCGCGGCCCGACCATCCAGAACGCCGAGCTCGAGGATTGAGAGCTATCCATCCACCCCTTTGGTAACAAGACTGTCCCGCTACCCCTTCCCCGAACCAGAGACTAGAACCGAGGGGACCCCTGAGTCCAGACCTCCTTGTATCATTTGGCCGTACTCAAAGAATTGCTGATAAAGTATCGTTTAACCTTATCCTTGTGTGGTGTCCGTCTGTGGGGGGGAAGTTACTTGTCTGTACGATCGCTGGAGACGGCTCTCCCTGGAGACCTCTCCCCTTTTACTCGGCCGACCCTCCCGGTCCGTCTAACATTGGTGGCCAGCGGCGCGATCCGAATCACCGCATAATCGTACAGAGAGTAGCTCACCCCACGACGAAATCACGATGACAACCAAAGAAAGCGGATCCACCGAGAAATTTCAGATGGAGAAATTGGAAGAATACAGCCATCGTGAATTAAAACAATTCTGCATCGAACTAGGTATCGCTACCACCGGTCTAAGTACCAAAGATGATTTCAAACAGGCCCTGGAGTCCTGGGCAGAAACCGGGGCCGTCAGACCCCCGGACCAAAATATCGCAGCAGTAGACACCGCGGCTCCCGAGGAGCGAAGAACGGGTCTCTCGCAAGACGAGATCCAGGAACGAGAAAAAACAAGACTACATGAACTAGAAATGACCCGGCTCAAAATGGATGGGGAACTCAAGTTGGCCGAACAGAAACTGAACTTAGAACATCTGAGGCTCCGAGAAGAAAGAGAGGAAAAACAGAGACAAAGAGAGCTCGAGGAAAAAAGACTGGCATATGAACATGAGCGCAAATTAGCTGAGATAGACTTACGCAAGCAGAACAAGGAATCCGGGGTGACCGAGCAACCCCGCACCCCAGGAGCAACAGATAAGAAGGTACACATCCCCAAGGATGTCGTTCGAGAATACTTCCGAGAGGATGACATCCAACAATGGTTCAAGGCCTACGAAATAGCTATGACCTCCCACCGGATCGATCGAAGCGACTGGGGAGCCGGTCTATGGGGGAGATTCCTCAATGAGGGCCGCGATGCCCTGCTACAGCTCCCGGACCATCTGATGACCTCCTATGACCATATGAAAGCGGCCCTCCTCACCCGCTATGGGCTCACACCCGAGATGTACCGCCAGAGGTTCAGAGACTGCACCCGCATCCCGGGTACAACTTGGGTGGAGTACGTTAACTATTTCAGCAGAGCCTTCGAGGGTTGGATCAAAGGAAGCAATGTCACAACTTACGAACAGCTCTTCAATCTCATGGTGTGGGAGCATCTGTCAAACAATTGCTTCATCGAACTCCGGCAGCACCTCCTCGACAGCAAATTGTCTGATCCACGGCAGCTCGCAGCCGAAGCTGGCCGGTGGGAAATCACCAGAGTGGGCCGAAATGGGTCCTATGAACAGAACCGAAACCACCACGGTCAGCACCGTCCCCGAGGAGGAGGAGGGGGGGGCCAAGGAAGAGGAAAAGACAGCACTCCGGCCGCCCCCGCTGCCAGCACCCCTCCCCCGGCCAACCGGCGCAGCACCCCGGCACGACCAGGATATAGGGCCAATGTCACGTGTCACCGATGCCAGCGAGTTGGCCACTACGCAAACGACCCAAATTGCCCACAGAACCAGAGCCCGAGACCCCGCCAGGTGGCTGCCGCTGCCCTGGGGGAAGAACAGATCTCCGAGGAACAAGAAGAATATGAGCAAGAACATCAAGAATGGGAGCCAGCCGCCATGACTCTAGCTTGCTTAGGGGGGAAAGACATGGTCCCGCGGGTCCCCCTACCCGCTAACACCCGGAAGTACAGCCAATGGGTGAGCATCAATGGACGCCGGGCCGAAGCCCTCCGTGACACCGGGGCCAGCGTGACAGCCGTCCGCTGTCACCTGGTGACCCCAGAACAGTTCCTACCAAATATTCTCTGCCCTGTCCGTTCAGCCGATAACTCGGAGAGTCTGTGTCAGATGGCCTGCGTCCCTTTCGAATGGGGAGGGGTCTCCGGCATGTTGAAGGTGACGTCCGAGATGATGCCCCCGTAGACTGCCTCCTGGGGAATGACCTTGAAAGCTCTCCGTGGGCAGCCGTAGAACGAAGGGAACACCTGGGGATGTTAGGCATCCCGGACTGGGCGTGCGTCACCACCCGGTCCATGGCCGCCCGTGCCAATCTCCGACCCGAGGAACCTGAATGGCCGGCGCCGCCTCCCCCGGTCGCTCCAGTCGAAGACGCCGACCGTGCCGTCCCCCCAGAACCAGCTCAACCTCCGGGCCTCTCGGGCCTCGACCAGTGGCATCAAGAGGGGGGGCCCACACAGGAGCAGTTTCGCCAAGAGCAGAAGACCTGTCCCTCCCTCGAGGGACTCCGCCAACAAGCCCTCGCCCAGAACGCAGGGGATACCTCCGGAACACACTGGGTCTATTGGGACAATGATCTGCTATACAGTGAACAAAGGATCGCAGAGTTGGGGGCCAGTCGGGTGCTAGTAGTGCCCCTCCATTTTAGAGACTTCTTGCTAAATCTGGCCCACGATGTCCCCCTGGCTGGACACCTGGGTCAGGATAAAACTTACAGCCGCCTAGTGACCCACTTCTTCTGGCCTAAAATGAGGAATGATGTACTCCAGCATTGCCGATCTTGCCCCACGTGCCAAGCCAGTGGGAAGAGCGGCCGCAAACTAAAAGCCCCCCTGCAACCATTTCCAGTGGTCACCACCCCGTTCGAGAGGGTCGGGATAGACATTGTGGGGCCCCTGGACCCCCGCACAGCACAAGGACATCGGTTCATCCTGGTACTGGTGGACCACGCCACCCGCTACCCCGAGGCTGTTCCCCTGCGAACTGTGACAGCCCCGGTAGTCGGCCGGGCCCTGATGGGGATCTTCTCCCGTGTGGGCTTCCCCCGAGAAGTCATCAGCGACAGAGGCACGAACTTTATTTCAAAATATATGAAGTCCCTCTGGCAACAGTGTGGGGTCACCTACCGATTCACGACCCCCTATCACCCTCAAGGAAACGGACTCGTTGAGCGGTTCAACCGCACGCTCAAAGGGATGATTGGGGGGTTGGAAGAGCCCCTCCGTCGCCAGTGGGATGTGCTACTGCCGTGCCTCCTCTTCGCATATCGAGAAGTCCCCCAGAAGTCCCTCTGCTTCAGCCCGTTTGAACTGTTGTATGGACACCCCGTACGGGGGCCGCTCAGCCTAGTCAAGGAAGGCTGGGAAATGCCCCCTCTAAAGAACCCTCCAGATGTCTTCAAATACCTCCTAACCCTCCGCAACCAGACCCGACGGTTCAGAGAGCTGGCAAAAGCAAACTTGGAGGCCAGTCAAGAGGACATGAAAAAGTGGTATGACCAAAATGCCTCCTCCATCGAATTTGAACCCGGCCAACAAGTATGGGTGATGTCCCCCACCGAACCATGCGCCCTGCAAGACAAGTGGACGGGGCCCTTCAAAGTAGTTGAGCGCAAGGGCCCTGTCACCTATCTCATCGACATGGAATCTTCACGGAACCCCCTCCGGGTCCTCCACGCTAATAGACTGAAACCCCATTTCGTGCGTTCAGAACTCAGCCTCCTGATGGCCACAGACAATGGAGCCGAAGAAGACTCCGAACCCCTCCCTGACCTCCTACGGACTCGGGAGAAAGACGGCTCCGTGGACGGGGTCCGACTCTCGGAGGCCCTCACCCTGGAACAACGCCAAGAATGTCGAGACCTCCTGCTGCAGTTCGCCAGCCTGTTCTCCCTCACCCCAGGTGTCACCTCCTGGTGTGTGCACGACGTGGACACGGGGGACAGCCCCCCTATCCGCCACCGGGCCTACCGCGTACCAGATCGGGTACGGGCCTGCATTCAAGAAGAAGTAACCAAGATGCTCACGCTCGGGGTCATTGAGCCCTCAGACAGCCCCTGGGCCAGCCCAGTAGTACTGGTCCCCAAAGCAGCCACCCCCGGCACCACGCCGGAACTCCGGTTCTGCGTCGACTACCGGGGCTTGAATGCGGTCACCAGAACAGACGCACATCCCATCCCCCGGGCAGATGAGCTAATCGACCGCATGGGAGCTGCCCGCTACCTCAGCATTTTCGACCTGACGGCGGGCTACTGGCAGATCGGCCTCACACCCCGGGCCCAAGAACGATCTGCGTTTTCCACTCCTGACGGCCATTATCATTTCAAAGTCATGCCCTTCGGCATGAAGAATGCCCCAGCAACGTTTCAGCGACTCGTTAATCAGGTCTTGGCCGGACTCGAAGGATTCAGTGCCGCCTACCTAGACGACATCGCTGTATACAGCCACCACTGGTCCGACCACCTCCACCACCTCCGAGAGGTGCTACAGGCCCTTCAGCGAGCTGGCCTCACGATCAAGGCCAGCAAATGCCAGATTGGTCAGGGGTCCGTGACCTACCTCGGACACCAGGTGGGAAGCGGCCTGGTGGCCCCTCTACAGCTCAAGATCGCTGCCATCCAGTCCTGGCAGCCCCCCATCACCCAGACCGAGGTACGCGCCTTTCTGGGACTCACGGGCTATTACCGCCGGTTCGTGAAGGACTATGGTAGCATAGTGGGGCCCCTCACAGAACTCACGTCCAAAAATCAACCACAGAAGGTCAACTGGACCCCAGATTGTCAAACAGCCTTCGAACAACTGAAGGCCGCCATGTGCTCCGCCCCTGTGCTCCAGGCCCCCGACTACAGCCGGGAATTCGTCGTCCAGACGGATGCCTCCGACCACGGCATTGGGGCGGTCCTGTCTCAATTGAACCCCGAAGGCCTTGATCAGCCAGTGGCCTTCATCAGCCGGCGACTCCTGCCTCGAGAACAACGCTGGAGCACCATCGAGAGGGAGGCCTTCGCCGTGGTATGGGCCCTCAAAAAGCTCCGGCCCTATCTTTTTGGCACACACTTTCGGGTACAGACCGACCATCGACCCCTGCAGTGGCTGATGCAGATGCGGGGGGAGAACCCAAAACTGCTACGTTGGTCCATCTCCCTACAGGGGATGGACTTCACTGTGGAACATCGACCTGGACAAGACCACGCCAACGCGGATGGCCTGTCACGCTTTTTCCGCCTCGACGAGGAGAGTCCCCAAGAGGATGGGTGACTCTCCCCGCCTTCAGCTGGGGGGGACGCATGTTGGACAGGCCACATGAAGGGCCCGCTCCCCCTCTGCCCGACCAGGCCCGAGCCCGGTCCCTCAAGTGTTACACACCACCCCTTCACGTTTTCCGTCCCCTCCGGGACCCCTGCCTCTGAACATCTCGACCTCTTGGGCCCGATCCACTACTGGCCCGCGCGGCCGACCTGGGCGCCATCTTGGACAATGCACCACGAGGCCGCGTGGCCTCCGATCGACCCTAACCCTGGGCCTGGCCAGGCCTCAGACATCCCGGCACCACCATCCACCCAGGAGGTAAGCGGACTACTTGGCAGGTCAATGGGAGAAAGAGGTGTCGATGGCTCTCCCCCCGCCAGGTACCGCTCGCCCCCAGCCTCCCCGGGCGCCGGCTCCACCCCCCTGCTGGGTGTCTGAACTCCCTCATCCTGGACCCCCCGACCTCCAAGTGCGAGGGTCCGGACATCAAAGGGCGACGGTCCTATAACTGAGGCAGCTCCAGAGCAGGAAGGCAGTTGTATCCTGGAGTCGAGAGACGCAGAGAAGAACTCATCCTTGACGGACTACTGGCGCTGCCGTAGCCCTACTTTGTGAACCATCGTCCTGCCTGCTGGCGCTGCCGCAACCTTCGTAAACCTTCATCGTCGTCGGGACCTGCTGGCGTGGCCGCGGACCGTTTGTACTTCCATCTTCATCGGGACCTGCTGGCTCCGCCGCGGACCGTCGCTACCTTCAACCATCTCGGGACCTGCTGGCTCCGCCGCGGCCCGACCATCCAGAACGCCGAGCTCGAGGATTGAGAGCTATCCATCCACCCCTTTGGTAACAAGACTGTCCCGCTACCCCTTCCCCGAACCAGAGACTAGAACCGAGGGGACCCCTGAGTCCAGACCTCCTTGTATCATTTGGCCGTACTCAAAGAATTGCTGATAAAGTATCGTTTAACCTTATCCTTGTGTGGTGTCCGTCTGTGGGGGGGAAGTTACTTGTCTGTACGATCGCTGGAGACGGCTCTCCCTGGAGACCTCTCCCCTTTTACTCGGCCGACCCTCCCGGTCCGTCTAACATTCCCTCTTGAGGGCTCACTCATCACAGATGAACCTAATTGCTGCTATCAAATTTAATTGTAGTCCCCCTAAAAAGGCCCCTTCCATCAAGTTGAAGAGATGCAACACCGAGGTTTGAATGTGTCCTTGTGTCATGTAACCAGTGCTCATGTAAAGCGCTCCAAACCCTTCTCGTAAAGTTAGCGCTACATAAAACTCCAACACCAACAAAGATGCATATCGTTACCACAGCTGCCGGTTCCAGGGCCAGTGCGTGATGAGATGCTGCAGTCGAGGTGTAACAGGATACCTATGTACCAAGAAGTCTTTCGTCTTCCATCTCCAAAAAGGCTGTAGCTGAAATCAGTGGTGGTAATGATTGAATGGACAATATATTGGCTTTTTGTCAAAAAGCAAGTCATAACACTTTAACGAGTTTCAGTAAATTGTATTTCACAACTACTCACAAAGCTACAACTTACAATAGAAAACAGCTGACTAATAATCACATAGGCGAAACCTGATGCATTTACCAATGCTTGCTTTCTTGGCCTCTCCCTGCTTCCCATCTCTGAGTCATCTCAGGCCTCTTAGTCCCCTTAAACGCACGGCTCGGTTGTGGTGCTCACCAGCCATGTGCGCATGTATGACTCTTCCGGCGAAGATGGGCTGTGCCGGCCGCTGCTCCCTGCTTCCGCCCTCTCGTCTGGGTGAGCGTGCATCACTGGTCCAGGGCCGCGTGAACGCGCACTGCCCGCATCAGACCAAGCAGTGGTGACCTGCTCCAGGACACCCCCACGCCGCACGGTCCACCAGCTGTAGGCGTGGCCCTCCCCCAGCGCCACAGGTTCATCCCTGGCCTCAGGTGCCCCCTCGCTTCTGCTCGATATTGTCACCTGTTTTTTTCCGCTTTTTTGCCCCTCTATGCCCAGCTGTCAGTGTCCTGTATTCCTACTGCGATTTACTGTTTAGTGCTTCTTTTTTGTAAATAGGACTATTGCACCTTGTATTTTTGTCACTGTTCCCCCAGTGTGATCCCCCTCTCTGCTCCCCGCTTCCCGCCGCTGCTCCCTCGCGGCCCCGCTCCCTTTCATTTCTGTCAACCCCGCTCCCGCCTCCCAGCTGCTCCTCCCTCCCACTTGGCCTTAAATGGAACCGGCGCGCACGCGCAGCGTTCACCCGCAGCGGGCGTGCCGATTGTTCGCCGAAGGCGCGCCAAAGGCAAGCCCGTCTATGCCCGTCCGTGCCTGGACCGCGCCCAGCGCCAGGACCCCTGGCCCCCATCGACACCAGACCACACAACGGACCTACGACCCTGCCACCCTCAACGCACTCAATGCCGGCCGAACCCCCGCCTGCTACCGAGCCACCCCGAAACGCACCCACGGACCCTTCACCTGCAAAGCCTGCAAATTCACCTGCCTCCGGACCTGCAGCGCACCCTACAAGCTGAGCACCAGCAGCAACCACCTCAAGTGCATCCTGCTCAACACCCGCTCCGTCCACAGACACGCCGTCAAACTCTGGAACCTGTTCGACACAACATCACCGGACGTCACCTTCCTCACAGAAACCTGGATGAATGCCTCCTCAGCGCCTGACATCGCCATAGCCATCCCGAACGGATACAAGATCACCCGGAAGAACCGCGACAACCAGACCAGAGGAGGCATCGCCATCGTACACAAGAACACCATCCGCATCACGACCAACCCCGATGACACCTTCACCGCCGCCGAACACCTCCACTTCCAGATACACACCAACCCCAAGACCACCCTCAGAGGCACCCTCATCTACAGACCCCCGGGACCACGCACCCAATTCAGTGAAGACATTGCTGACTTCATCAGCCCGCACGCCCTCCCCTCCGCTGACTACATCCTCCTAGGGGACCTCAACTTCCACCTGGAGAACAACAAGGACAGCAACACCACCACCCTGATGGACAACCTCGCTAAACTCGGACTCAAGCAACTGGTGAACACCCCCACCCACTACGCCGGCCACACGCTTGACCCCGTCTTCTCCTCCAGCAAACACATCTCCTTCAGCCACTCCACCGGACTCCATTGGACTGACCACAGCTGCATCCACTTCAGCTTCAGAAGAACCACGACCCACCACCACCCGCAACAGATTCTTCGCAGGACCTGGAGCAAGATCACTGCCGAGCAGCTGGCCACCTCCCTCCGCCAGAACCCTCCCGCCAGCACAACGGACCCCAACGAAGCAGCCAACAACCTCCCACAGTGGCTCACCAACTGCGCAGGTGACCTTGCACCACAGAAGAACCCTCCCAGCAGACCCGGCAGCAAGAAAGCCCCCTGGTTCACCGACAAACTCAAGATCTCTAAGAAGAACTGCCGCACCCTCTAGAAAGCCTGGCGTCACGACCAGACCACAGACAACATGACCGCCCTCAAGCACGCCACCCGCAAACACCACCAGCTGATCCGTACCACCAAGAAGACAGCATTCAAAGAACGACTGGACAACAACGCCCACAACAGCAAGGAACTCTCAGCATAGTCAAAGAGTTCTCCAACCTCAGCGCCGGAAACAACGACATCACTCCTTCGCAAGACCTCTGCGACTCACTCGCCTCGTTCCTCCACGGCAAGATCGCCGATATACACAACAGCTTCGGCGCATCAACCACGCACCCAACCACCGAACCAATGCCCCCCACCACCACCATCTGCGCCTGGATCCCGGTCAGCACCGAAGACACCACCCGCACGATGAACACCATCCACTCCGGATCACCAACCAACCCCTGCCCCCACCACATCTTCAACAAGGCCGATTCCATCATCGCACCCCAACTCTGGGACATCATCAACACCTCCTTCAACACCGCCACCTTCCCGGAGATCTGGAAGCACCCCGAGCTCAGCGCCCTCCTGAAGAAACCAACAGCGGAACCCACCGACCGATCTCGCTCCTCCCTTTACCTGCCAAAGTCATCGAGAAGACAGTCAACAGACAGCTTGCCGCCTTCCTCGAGTCGAACGAATCCCTCGACCCCTCCCAGTCCGGTTTCCGAGCCAACCACAGCACCGAGACTGCCCTCATCGCAGCCACTGACGACATCAGATCCCTGCTCGACAACGGTGAAACAGCGGCCCTCATCCTCCTGGACCTCTCTGCAGTTTCGACACTGTCTGCCACTGCACTCTAGTACAGCGCCTCAACAACATCGGAATCCAAGAGAAGGCACTGGAGTGAATCATATCATTCCTCGCCGGAAGAACCCAGAGAGTCCGCCTCCCCCCGTTCAGATCCGAGACCACTGAAGTCATCTGCGGCGTACCACAAAGATCATCACTCAGCCCAACCCTCTTCAACGTCTACATGAGCCCTCTTGCAGCCATCGCACGCAAACACAACCTCAACATCATCTCCTACGCCGACGACACCCAGCTAATCCTCTCCCTTATCAACGACCCCGCCACCGCCAGAACCAGCCTACACGAAGGGATGAAAGATGTCGCCGAATGGATGAAGAACAGCTGCCTGAAACTGAACTCAGACAAGACGGAAATCCTCATCCTGGGATCATCGCCCTCCGCCTGGGACGACTCCTGGTGGCCCCCTGCCCTAGGCAACACTCCCATACCAACGGACCATGCACGCAACCTGGGCTTCATCCTAGACTCCTCCCTCTCGATGACCAGACAAGTCAACGCCGTTTCATCATCATGCTTCAACACCCTGCGCATGCTCCATAAGATCTTCCGATGGATCCCCACCGAAACCAGGAAGACGATCACCCAGGCACTCGTCACCAACCGGCTGGACTACAGAAATACCCTCAACGCCGGAACCACAGCCAAACTTCAGAAAAGACTCCAGCGCATCCAGAACGCCTCCGCACGACACGTCCTGGACATCCCCGACACAGCACATCTCCGGCCACCTGAGAGACCTGCACTGGCTCCCCGTCAGCAAGAGGATCACATTCAGACTCCTCACCCACGCACACAAGGCCCTCCACGACCTGGGCCCCAAGTACCTCAACAACCGCCTGACCTTCTACGCGCCCACCTGCCAGCTACGATCGTCCAGCCTTGCCCTCGCCGCAGTACCACGCATCCGCAGAGCCACCTCCGGTGGAAGATCTTTCTCCTATCTGGCAGCCAAGACATGGAACTCCCTCCCGATCCACCTCCGGCTGACCCAGGATCACCTCTCCTTCAGGAAGCTCCTCAATACTTGGCTCTTCAAGCAGTAACGGACCCCTCCCACCCAGCGCCTTGAGACCCGCCCGGGTGAGTACCGCGCTTTACTAATGCCCATGATTGATTGATTGATTGAGCAGTGCCGCTTTAAGGATTTTTGGGGCCGCGGTAAGGCATATTTGCGACCCCCCCCACCCCTTCCAAATACTTTGATTCTTGTCTCTATTTTGTGCTATTTCAAGCATCGCATCGTGATGTCTAATGAAACTCACCCATACATCTCATCATGTTGTCAGAGAAGGGGTCACAAACCAGGGATACAGAACTTGGCTCCGGCTTTAAAATCTCTCAAAGGGAAAGAAGTTGAGCTGGAGAAATAAAGGTGGTATTTAAAGAAAAAAACACCTTCCTTTCCCCCGCGGGCCCTTGGAAGAAGGCGGCTTTGGGCAACGCCTTAATGTCTGTGGGATGAAGGCCTTTGGGGGCCCCACGCGCCTTCCTGCTGCACTGTCGAGTTCTGTGTAGTGGCGGCAACAGTTGATTCAAAGAGCGTAACTTGAAGCTTTGTAAATGTCGCTGTACACGTGGACGGTATGACGTAAAAGTTGCTCTTGTGTAGTAGTGAGCAAGGGCTGTGACGCACACGTGTCTCCACTTCTTGCCTCAATGTCCGCTTCAGAATCGACATTCACTGCTCTGCACGCTCTGGTCACGCACCACAAGTCCATACTTAGCCCACAGTCTGGAAGGTGCACAATCCGAGGTCCAGTCCGACACCAGTGGTAACTGGAGGCCTACTGTTAAGTAGAGATCAGAAGCAGATTTTGATTGAAGAAAGGTTTATTCTCATTAACAGAAGCATCACCGGCAACGCCAGGCTCCGGGAAAACGGACTCTCTCGGGTCACTAGAACCTCATGGACGTGCCATGAGCCCGGAGACTCAAAAGAAACGTGGAATACATAAAGTGTGCGTGCAAGCACGAGGACACAAAGGAAGGGCATATACAACACCTACACCCTCCTCAGTGGAGTCCAGTCATCACATTCCCCAGGAGGCCCTCACCCAGAGGGAGCAGCCAGGGGGCACTTCAGGGTACCTGCCACCACCCAGGGTTCGGATAAGCCCAGTAGGGAACTCTTGACCTCACCCCCCACCCGACCCCAACCACTGGAGAGAGGTATGAGGTCCCAGAGGCCTCAAAGCGCTCTCTTTGTCTCTGTGAAGAATGTTTACAGGTTTTGACTCTGGGGATTACCGCAGCCCTTCTAGCGCTACATCAAAGTACAGTGAATGTGCACTTGTGAATATTAGATGTGAGTATGTGTGCTTGTGAATAGGTGGGTGTGAGTAGGTGCACTTATGAAATGGTAGGAGTGAGTTTGTGTGCTTGCGGATGAGAGGGTGTGAGTATGTGCACTTGTGAATGGATAGGTGCGAGTATGTGCACTTGTGAATGGGCAGGTATGAGTATGAGCACTTGTGAATGACCAGGCGTGAGTATGTGCACTTGTGAATGGGTGGGTGTGCAGGAATGCATGTGTATGAATGGGTGTTAGCATATGTGCTTGTGAATTGGTAGATGTTAGTATGTGCTCTTGTGAATGGGTGGGTGTGAGTATGTACACTTGTGAATGGGTGGCTGTGAGAAATGTGATTGTGGATGATTGGGAGTGATTTTGTGTGCTTGAGAATGAGTAGGTGTGAGTATGTGTGCTTGTGGATGGGTGGGTGTGAATATGTACACTTGTGAATGGGTGGCTGTGAGTATGTGTGCTTGTGGATGGGTGGGTGTGAGTATGTACACTTGTGAATGAGTGGCTGTGAGTATGTGTGCTTGTGGATGGGTGGGTGTGAGTATGTACACTTGTGAATGAGTGGCTGTGAGTATGTGTGCTTGTGGATGGGTGGGTGTGAGTATGTACACTTGGGAATGGGTGGCTGTGAGTATGTGCGCTTGTGAATGGGTGGCTGTGAGTGTGTGTGCTTGTAGATGGGTGGGTGTGAATATGTACACTTGGGAATGGGTGGCTATGAGTATGTGTGCTTGCGGATGGGTGGGTGTGAGTATGTACACTTGTGAATGCGTGGCTGTGAGTATGTGCGCTTGTGGATGGGTGGGTTTGAGTATGTACACTTGTGAATGGGTGGCTATGAGTATCTGTGCTTGTGGATGGGTGGTGTGAGTATGTACACTTGTGAATGCGTGGCTGTGAGTATGTGCGATTGTGGATGGGTGGGTTTGAGTATGTACACTTGTGAATGAGCAATGTTATTGTGGATGATTGGGAGTAATTTTGTGTGCTTGAGAATGGGTGGCTTTGAGTATGTGTGCTTGTGGATGGGTGGGTGTGAGTATGTACACTTGTGAATGGGTGGCTGTGAGTGTGTGTGCTTGTGGATGGGTGGGTGTGAGTATGTACACTTGTGAATGGGTGGCTATGAGTATGTGTGCTTGTGGATGGGTGGGTGTGAGTATGTACACTTGTGAATGCGTGGCTGTGAGTATGTGCGCTTGTGGATGGGTGGGTTTGAGTATGTACACTTGTGAATGGGTGGCTATGAGTATGTGTGCTTGTGGATGGGTGGTGTGAGTATGTACACTTGTGAATGCGTGGCTGTGAGTATGTGCGATTGTGGATGGGTGGGTTTGAGTATGTACACTTGTGAATGAGCAATGTTATTGTGGATGATTGGGAGTGATTTTGTGTGCTTGAGAATGGGTGGCTTTGAGTATGTGTGCTTGTGGATGGGTGGGTGTGAGTATGTACACTTGTGAATGGGTGGCTGTGAGTGTGTGTGCTTGTGGATGGGTGGGTGTGAGTATGTACACTTGTGAATGTGTGGGTGAGACCGAATGTGCTTGTGGATGAGTGGGTGTGAGTATGTGTGCTTGGGAATGGGTGGGTGTGAGTATGTGTGCTTGTGGATGGGTGGGTGTGAGTATGTACACTTGTGAATGGGTGGGTGAGAGCGAATGTGCTTGTAGATGAGTGGGTGCGAGTATGTGTGCTTGTGAATGGGTGGGTGTGAGTATGTGTGCTTGTGGATGGGTGGCTGTTAGTATGTGTGCTTGTGGATGGGTGGGGGTGAGTATGTACACTTGTGAATGGGTGAGTGTGAGCGAGTGTGCTTTGGATGAATGGGTGCATGTATGTTTGCACGGCACGCTTGTGAATAGATGAATGTGATTGAGTGTGACTGAGGATGTGGGTGTGAGAATATGTGCCCAATTGTGAGTGGATGAGTGTGAGAGAGCGTCATTGAGGATGGATTGTTAATCTGTTGATCACACCGACGCCTGCCGGGGTGTTCTCGCCTTATTACACGGGACTCCGGAAATAACTCACCGCTCCCTCCAGTTTTTCTTCGCCCCTCCCCCCATGGTGTCCGGACTTGCAGACCTCACGCAGCCTCGCTGCCATCGGCACTCGGGACTCCGGCTCTCCTCTGCCGTTCCTGCCCTCCTTCCTGGTCCCCCTGGCCTCTGGACCCGAACTCACCATCCTTTGCATATCCACACGGGCCCTCGCACACCCATATCCACACGGGCCCTCGCACACGCGAATCAACATGGGCCCTTGCACACCTGTATCCACAGGGGCCCTCGCACACCCTTATCCACACAGGCCCTTGCACACCCATATCCACATTGGCCCTCGCACACCCGTATCCACACGGGCCCTCGCACACCCGTATCCACACAGGCCCTCGCACACCCTTATCCACACGGGCCCTCACACACCCGTATCCACATGGGCCCTTGCACACTGTATCCAGACAGGCCCTCGCACACCCGTATCCACACGGGCCCTTGCACACCCGTATCCACACGGGTCCTTGCACACCCGTATCCCCACGGGCCCTCGCACACCTGTATCCACACGGGCCCTCGCACACCCGTATTCACAAGGGCCCTCGCACACCCGTATCCACATTGGCCCTCGCACACCCAGGGCTGGACTGACTAGCGGGCATTTTGGAATTATGCCGAGCTGGGGGCTGATTTCACTGCGGTGGGGGCCGATTTCGTTCATGGAGACCTGCGTCAACTTCAAAATAATTAAAGCAAAACGAATTTTGTTCAGTGCACGCAGGTCCCCATCAACAAAATCAGCCCCTAGCTCAGCAGCATTCCAAAACACCCGGTAGCCAGTCCGGCCCTGCGCACACTCGTATCCACACGGGCTCTCGCACACACGTATCCACACGCGCCCTTGCACACCCTTATCCACATTGGCCCTTGCACACCTGTATCCACACGTGCCCTCTCACCAGTATCCACACGGGCCCTCGCACACCGATTTTATCCTGGGTGTCCAACTCATTGGTTTACAGGCCTTGGACGAGTTCCCCACCGTTCCCCGCTTATATTGTCTGGCCCCCTGTGGCCCCGTGGCCTGCACTTGTTGGCAAATTCTACTTGCTCACACTCTTTTGCCCTGATGATGATCTCACATTATGAGATCTAAATGCCCTAGACCTTTTACAACCAAAACTTCTTCACTGCATTAATTTATTTTGGGGTTTTGTTTATTGTTGTCAATGCAATGTAATTTTAATGTCACTAGCACCCCTCACTTCATGCACCTTCACGATATTCTTGTGAGAGCACCAGAATTATCACTTGAAATACCAAAATTGATATTCCATTTATGCTGCTAATAAATGTGATGTCATTTCAACCTTGTGTCCCTGCATATATAGCATAACTAGTCCCCCGTGGATGTATTTCTTGCTTACCTGACTAATGCTCATTTAAATAAAAGCAGCCTAGGCTACACCGGGACCCTAGTGGCCTCTAGTGTACCATTGTTCCTTTCTATAACACTCTCGTCCCTCCTGTACCTGTTAGATTTGGGGGTCTCTGGTTGGCGCAGGTAGGTACTTGTGACAAATAGGGACCCTCTCCTCTAGTCAGGATAAGGGGGATTACACTCCTAAAATAACCCCTGCTCAACCTCTAGGTAGCATGGTGAGAGCAGTCAAGGCTTTACTTCAGAGGCGTTGTAAGTTAAGGAGTTGTGACCACAAACAGTAACCCAGTGACAACACTACAAATGGACACCACACAGGTTTTATATCAAAAATACGTAGACTTTATATAGAGTTACCACAAGACCATAAACGACAAAAATACACACTATGATTACTTTAAGATGGTAGATGTAAGCTTAGTTCAGTTCAGTTCTTAGATGCGACACTCTGCGTCAATGTACCTTAGGTTGCTTTGTGCTTCCACGACAAGCATTGTCGCAGCGATGGGAAATGCGGCAAAGTTCAGATACAAAAAAAAAAAAGACGTGAAGATCTTCCAGATGCGGCACGCTTCTCAGGGATGCAAGAAACTCTCGGTTCGATGCGTGGACTACAGCGGCGACATCTACGATGCGACGGCAGCAGCTCCAGCGGCGACACTCTTCTACCACGATGAGTGAAGCTTCCGCTCGATGCGACAGCTACAGCGGCGACATCCAAGGTGCGATGGCAGCAGCTCCGACTATGGCACGCTTCTCAGGGATGCGAGGTGCTCTTGGTAGATGCAGGGCAGTGCAACAGTTCCACTGGTGACACCCTCCTTCGGAGTTGCGACGGCAGGCACAGCGACGGCGACACACTCTGACCTCGTTGCAGGATTCTTCTCCTGATGCGGTGCAGTGTGACAGCTCCAGCGGCGACACCCTCCTTCGTCGGAGTTGCGACGGCAACACGCTTCCTCTTCATTGCTGCACGCTTCTCTCCGATGCGGTGCAGTGCGACAGTTCCAGTGGCGACACCCTCCTTCGGAGTTTCAACGGCAGGCCCAGCGACGGCGACACGATTCTTCTCGTTGAGTCGCACTTCCAGCTTCTTGCGATACGCAGTTCCTCAGAAGGCCAAAACAGCAGCAGACACTTTCACAAGAACTCTGGGGAGCTGGGGGGTGAAGTATGTTGTCCCTGAGACTTCAGCAGGAGGCAAGCTCTTTTCCAAGCCCTTGGGATCCTTCACAAGTTGAAAGCAAAGTACACAAAGTTCCTTTCTCCTTCCAAAGTGATCTAATTTCTTTGGATCAGGGTCCCAATATTTATATCCCAAAATCCTCTGTTCTCTGAGGGGAGAGGGGCCTTTGCCCAGTCCAAACCAGTTCTGAAGCACTCTGTTTACCAGACCTCTCCTTTCCTTTCCCAGTGCAGAGCAGAAACATCAGATGCCCCACAGGAGGTGGAGCCAGCATTGTGGCAAGTACAGTCCTGGAGCACTTTGTTGACAGGACTCCTTCTCTTCTTTCAGTGTGCAGGGCAGAGACATCAGCCGCTCCCCAGGAGGTGGAGCCAGCATTGTGGAAGGCAGGCACTGCCCTATTCAGAGTTCAGGTGCAACTCCTCCCTCCCATCTAGATGCAGATCTCTCTATTCACCACTGGGTGACTCAGCCTGTCTCTGGGAATCCCCCAACCTTGTCACTTCATGAAACCAGACATAGCAATTCACATCCTAGCAGAGGCAGGTTTGAATGGTTAGACAAGCAAATACCTACTTTCTAAAAGTGGTATTTGCAAGCACAGAATATTAAAATAAACTTCACTAAAATATGTATTTTATTATTCTGAGTCCAGGCATACTAAACTCAAATTTCTACCATGTTCTCTGAGCCTGTTAGGATTATAAAATGTAACAATGCAATTCTACAGCCCATTCTGGCCTATGGAGAACAGGTAGCCTTGCAATAGTGAAAAACTAAAATGGCTGTAATTCACTATTAGGATATGCCACACACATCAGGGCTTGTCCGACCTTAAACTTACAATGCACTCTGCCCTTGGGCCTACCAGAGGGGTGACTGATATGAAGAAAAGAGAAGTAAGCGTGAGCGCAAAATCCGTTCCGCTCACGGATTTCGCAGATTTTCGGTCAATCCGCGAACTACCGCGAATTTACCAAAAATCCGCGAATCCGCGAGTGGCGGATTCAGGGGGCAAAAGTTCAAGCCTTCAAGCTTGAAGTTGTTGTTGTAACTATTTTAGGATGGCGCCGGCAAGCTGCCAGCGCCATCCTAAAATAGTTACAAAGTTAGCTTCAACAGGAAGCACAGGAAGCACTAATAGATTAAATAAAGCAGGTGCTCGAGCACCTGCTTTATTTTATCTATTAGTGAAGCTAATTTAGTAACTATTTTAGGATGCCGCTGGCAGCTTGCCGGCGCCATCCTAAAATAGTTATAGGAAGATGATGGATGGACAGGTCACTCAAGGGACCCCTGCGCACATCGGTGCAATTGCATAGTAACACTCACATGGTCGCTGGAACTAGTTGAAGCTCAAATTCAGTGACTCATTCATCAGCCCAAAAACAATCGTGAGCGTCGTTGAGGCTGGGCAGGTGTGCCTTCTTCCCAAATCTACAGTCGACAATCAGCTGTGATGCTGGATAGAGGCCTTTGCATCCTTGACTTTCATGAGCGCAATCCTTGTGCTGTTCCTGTGACCAGGAGCTTCTTTCTCTTCATCTGCTGCTCTGATCGGTCTCTGACCTTTTATACACACAAGAGGCATGTGAACTTGCATGGAAGCCCCGCCCGTTTGGCCCCGCTCAAACACTCGCTGCGTGCACCGTCTTCCCGCCATTTACCCACTATGATGGACAGCTCACTCAAGGGACCCCTTTGGGGCGATTGCATAGTAACACACACATGGTCTCTGGAACTAGTTGAAGCTCAAATTCAGTGACTCATTCATCAGCCCAAAAACAATCGTGAGCGTCGTCGAGGCTGGACATGTGTGCCTTCTTCCCAAATCTACCGTCAAAAATCAGCTGTGATGCTGGATAGAGGCCTTTGTATCCTTGACTTTCACGAGCGCAATCCTCGTGCTGTTCCTGTGACCAGGAGCTTCTTTCTCTTCATCTGCTGCTCTGATCGGTCTCTGACCATTTATACACACAAGAGGAACTTGAACTCGCACAGAAGACCCCCCCATTAAAAAAAAATCCGCAAAATCCGTGAATACGCAAATTCACGGATTTTGCGGATCCGCGAATCCACAAATCCATCCGCAAAATCCACCCATGCTTAAAGGGAAGGTTTAGGGACTGGGAAGTGGGTGAACTTGCCCAGTCAGCATGACAGGACCAGACTGCATGCAGGCTCTGCAATGGCAGACCTTAGACACATTTTACAAGGCTGCTTCTGTAGGTGGAACAACCAGTGCTGCAGGCCCACTAGTAGCATTTGGATTACACACCCTGGCACACTCAGTGCACTAGACTAGGGTCTGACAAGTAAACCAAAATAGCCAAACATGGAATCACTAATCCATACATCAATTCACAACTTGCACTGTGGCACTGGATAGCAGTGGCACTGTGCCCAAAGCATCTAACACCAGCAAAAACACATGAGGCAACAGCAAAAATGGAAAGGAGACCCACGCCAATGGTGCCAGGTCTAACAGTACCTATTTAGTTTTGGAAAATATTAGTCTCGAAAATAAAAAGCCAGAACTTGTTAGCGATTTGTGTCTCGATGGTCTGCTTTTGATCAATTGCTCGGAAATGTTGAATATATCTTTTACATTGTGTGCAAATGATATCTTGATGCAGGTTGTGTTTCTAGCACCAATGTCATGTAATCCTGGTTGAGGATTTACCGCTTCCTCCAACCAATGGACTCCAACCACCAGACCAGAAACCAGTCAAACGACTGGTCAACTCTGGAGGTGCCACGCCTGCCCCAGCCCCCCACCCCTAACGCACACACGCCCTCTCCATCCAGTGGTTCCCTCTTAATGCGAACAACTCTCACCCTTAAAACACTTTTTTTTCACTGCCATATTATACGACTTAATTAAATTATTCTGTGCTAAACCTGAAGTAACCCCTTGAAACATAACTTTTCTTTAACTTTATATTTTGTGTTTGACTTTCTGGTTAACAACTTGCTGCATAATTTTCTGAAGATTTACAACAGGCATATTTTAATTTAACCAGTGTCTCTGTGTGTGCTGCTGCCCCCCGCTGTACCCGGACGGCTCATTAATTTAGCTTTGTGCTGGAGAGCACAGAATGTGCTAAACAATGTCTAGGTGTGAAAAGAAGAAAGATTGAGGTGTGGAGAGGGGAGGGGAGAAAGAGGCAGTGGGGACAGAGAGTGGTGGGCAGCAAGAGAGAAGTGAAAAGATGGAAGAGCTTTTTATGTGAGTACTTGCGCCTTACTCACGTCTTAGGTGTGAGTTATTTCAGAATTCCCACCTCTATTTTTTCTGAGTAGTTGTGTCTCACACCAGCCATAAGTGTGACTTTCTCTTGAATTTGCAGGAGTACTACCTGCTGAGAGCGGAAAAAATAGAGAATGAGAAGGGTGAGAGGGAATAGGAAAAGCAGGAAGAAAAAGGACAACATATAGAAAGAGAACAAGAGAAAATGAGGAGAGGAGAACAGAACAAAAAGGTATAATATGGAGAGAAAGTGAGGGGCAGAAAGAGAAGACGAGAGCTGGACTGAGAAGGAGGAAGAAACACTTGAAGAATCCGATGCCAAAGCGAAACAGAGGAGAAGAAAAGTCTAAGGAACAAGGTGACCGAGGCAGAGGTAGAAGAGAGAGGGAGAAAAGGAGGGAGATGAAGAGAAAGAGTGAGAGAGAAAAGAAACAGCAGAGAGATGAAGACACTAGAAAGAGACGATGATAAACTGAGACAGTGACAGGAGGGCGAGGGGGCGAAAAGCAGTGACTTAGGAGTGAACATCAGGAAAAACGTAAAAAAGAATGTGAAAAGAGAGAATGCTAGATACATTGGGTGGAAGGCAGATAAAGAGAGAGAGCACAAGAGAAATAGAGAGACAACAGAGAGCTCTGAGCAGTGAGAGAGGAGGGGGGCAGAGAGAGGAAGAGAGAGAGAGAGAAACAGAGAGAAAGGCAGAGAAAGAGATGGAGATAGAAGGAAAAAGTGAGAGAGGAAGAGAGATAAACCATAGTCTACGAGAAAGACAGAGAGAGACTATGGTCTATGAGACAGAGTGGGAGCGAGAGAGCGAGAGAAAAACAGACAGGGAGAGACACTAGGAAATATGAGAGAGAGAGAGAGACAGGCAGAGACAGAGGGAGAGACACTAAGTCCTGAAAGAGAGAGAGATGAGAGCGAGAGGAAGAGAGGGAGAAACAGATGGAGAGACACTGGGACGTATGAGAGAGAGAGAGAGAGAGAGAGAGACAGGCAGAGACAGGGGGAGAGGCACTAGGTCCTATGAGAGAGAGAGAGAGAGAGAGAGAGAGCGAGAGAGAGAACGAGAGAGAGAGGAAGCGATGGAGAGAGAGAGAGAGAGAGAGAGAGGAAGAAAGGGAGAGACTGATGGAGAGACACTAGAGCCTAGGAGAGAGAGAGAGAGAGCGAAAGCGAGAGGAAGAGAGGGAGAGACTGGTGGAGAGACACTAGGGCCTATCAGAGAGAGAGAGAGAGAGAGAGAGAGAGAGCGAGAGAGAGAGGAAGAGAGAGAGGAAGAGAGGGAGAGACAGATGGAGAGACACTAGGGCCTATGAGAGAGAGAGAGAGAGAGGGAGAGAGAGAGAGAGAGAGAGAGAAAGAGAGGGGGAAGAGAGGGAGGGACAGATGGAGAGAGACTAGGGCCTATGAGAGGGAGAGAGAGAGAGAGAGAGGAAGAGAGGGAGAGACTGATGGAGAGACACCAGGGCCTATGAGAGTGAGAGAGAGAGAGAGAGAGAGAGAGAGAGAGAGAGAGAGAGAGACAGAGAGAGTGAGAGAGAGAGAGGAAGAGAGGGAGGGACAGATGGATAGACACTAGAGCCTATGAGAGGGAGAGAGAGAGAGAGAGAGCGAGAGAGAAAGGAAGAGAGGGAGAGACAGATGGAGAGACACTAGGGCCTATGAAAGGGAGAGAGAGAGCTAGAGAGACAGGAAGAGAGGGAGAGACAGATGGAGAGACACTAGGGCCTATGAGAGAGAGAGAGAGAGAGAGAGAGAGAGAGAGGAAGAGACAGATGGAGAGACACTAGGGCCTATGAGAGAGAGAGAGAGAGAGAGAGAGAGGGAGAGAGAGAGACACTAGGGCCTATGAGAGAGAGAGAGAGAGAGAGAGAGAAAGAGAGGAAGAGACAGATGGAGAGACACTAGGGCCTATGAGAGAGAGAGAGCGAGCGAGAGAGAGAGAGAGAGAGAGAGGGAGAGAGAGACACTAGGGCCTTAGAGAGAGAGAGAGCGAGCGAGAGAGAGAGAGAGAGAGAGAGAGAGAGGGAGAGAGAGACACTAGGGCCTATGCGAGAGACAGAGCTCGCGGGTGAGCCCGCCCCGCGTGTGTCCTTCTGCCGCTCCCAGGTGGACAATCCAGGAGCTTCAGTTATAATTAAAACTAGAAAAATGTATAATTAAAAACATACCCTGCGCCCCCGGGAGGGGACTTTGCTAATTGATTCTGATAGACTGTCCCGTTGGTCTGAGAGCTGCTAGACAGCTCAGCTCGGAGACAGCGTGCCAGGGAAGGGGGCGGGGTGGCCCCAACAAGGGATCACCCATGATCCCACCCTCTGCCCACCCAAGAGGCTCACCTGATGCTGAGACGAAGGGAGCCCCAGAGGCGGCCAGGGAAGGCTGGAGACCGCCCCACACCGTAGGAGCTGGGGGTAGACCTCCCACGAGCCCGACCCGCCCTCACAACTGAGCAGGCGCTGCAAGCTCTCCCATTGGAGGAGCCGGGGCTGACCCAGAAAGATCCTAACAGCAGACATGAGCACCCCTGCTGGATGAGTCGGGCTGACACTCTTGAATTATTCATAGAGACCCTAACTGCAGACATGAGCGCCCCCTATTGGAGCCAAGGCTGACACTTTTGAAATACTCAGAAATACCCTAACTGCAGACATAAACGCCCCCTATTGAAGCCAAGGCTGACACTCTTGAAATACAGAGAGACCCTAACTGCAGATATAAGCGTCCCTCCCATCTAGATGCAGATCTCTCTATTCACCACTGGGTGACTCAGCCTGTCTCTGGGAATCCCCCAGCCTTGTCACTTCATGAAACCAGACATAGCAATTCACATCCTAGCAGAGGCAGGTTTGAATGGTTAGACAAGCAAATACCTACTTTCTAAAAGTGGTATTTGCAAGCACAGAATATTAAAATAAACTTCACTAAAATATGTATTTTATTATTCTGAGTCCAGGCATACTAAACTCAAATTTCTACCATGTTCTCTGAGCCTGTTAGGATTATAAAATGTAACAATGCAATTCTACAGCCCATTCTGGCCTATGGAGAACAGGTAGCCTTGCAATAGTGAAAAACTAAAATGGCTGTAATTCACTATTAGGATATGCCACACACATCAGGGCTTGTCCGACCTTAAACTTACAATGCACTCTGCCCTTGGGCCTACCAGAGGGGTGACTGATATGAAGAAAAGAGAAGTAAGCGTGAGCGCAAAATCCGTTCCGCTCACGGATTTCGCAGATTTTCGGTCAATCCGCGAACTACCGCGAATTTACCAAAAATCCGCGAATCCGCGAGTGGCGGATTCAGGGGGCAAAAGTTCAAGCCTTCAAGCTTGAAGTTGTTGTTGTAAAGAAGTGAGAGAGGAAGAGAGATAAACCATAGTCTACGAGAAAGACAGAGAGAGACTATGGTCTATGAGACAGAGTGGGAGCGAGAGAGCGAGAGAAAAACAGACAGGGAGAGACACTAGGAAATATGAGAGAGAGAGAGAGACAGGCAGAGACAGAGGGAGAGACACTAAGTCCTGAAAGAGAGAGAGATGAGAGCGAGAGGAAGAGAGGGAGAAACAGATGGAGAGACACTAGGACGTATGAGAGAGAGAGAGAGAGAGAGAGAGACAGGCAGAGACAGGGGGAGAGGCACTAGGTCCTATGAGAGAGAGAGAGAGAGAGAGAGAGAGAGAGAGAGAGAGAGCGAGAGAGAGAACGAGAGAGAGAGGAAGCGATGGAGAGAGAGAGAGAGAGAGAGGAAGAAAGGGAGAGACTGATGGAGAGACACTAGAGCCTAGGAGAGAGAGAGAGAGAGAGCGAAAGCGAGAGGAAGAGAGGGAGAGACTGGTGGAGAGACACTAGGGCCTATCAGAGAGAGAGAGAGAGAGAGAGAGAGCGAGAGAGAGAGGAAGAGAGAGAGGAAGAGAGGGAGAGACAGATGGAGAGACACTAGGGCCTATGAGAGAGAGAGAGAGAGAGAGAGAGAGAGAAAGAGAGAGAGAAAGAGAGGGGGAAGAGAGGGAGGGACAGATGGAGAGAGACTAGGGCCTATGAGAGGGAGAGAGAGAGAGAGAGAGGAAGAGAGGGAGAGACTGATGGAGAGACACCAGGGCCTATGAGAGTGAGAGAGAGAGAGAGAGAGAGAGAGAGAGAGAGACAGAGAGAGTGAGAGAGAGAGAGGAAGAGAGGGAGGGACAGATGGATAGACACTAGAGCCTATGAGAGGGAGAGAGAGAGAGAGAGAGCGAGAGAGAAAGGAAGAGAGGGAGAGACAGATGGAGAGACACTAGGGCCTATGAAAGGGAGAGAGAGAGCTAGAGAGACAGGAAGAGAGGGAGAGACAGATGGAGAGACACTAGGGCCTATGAGAGAGAGAGAGAGAGAGAGAGAGAGAGAGAGAGAGAGGAAGAGACAGATGGAGAGACACTAGGGCCTATGAGAGAGAGAGAGAGAGAGAGAGAGAGAGGGAGAGAGAGAGACACTAGGGCCTATGAGAGAGAGAGAGAGAGAGAGAGAGAGAGAGAGGAAGAGACAGATGGAGAGACACTAGGGCCTATGAGAGAGAGAGAGCGAGCGAGAGAGAGAGAGAGAGAGAGAGAGAGAGGGAGAGAGAGACACTAGGGCCTTAGAGAGAGAGAGAGCGAGCGAGAGAGAGAGAGAGAGAGAGAGAGAGAGGGAGAGAGAGACACTAGGGCCTATGCGAGAGACAGAGCTCGCGGGTGAGCCCGCCCCGCGTGTGTCCTTCTGCCGCTCCCAGGTGGACAATCCAGGAGCTTCAGTTATAATTAAAACTAGAAAAATGTATAATTAAAAACATACCCTGCGCCCCCGGGAGGGGACTTTGCTAATTGATTCTGATAGACTGTCCCGTTGGTCTGAGAGCTGCTAGACAGCTCAGCTCGGAGACAGCGTGCCAGGGAAGGGGGCGGGGTGGCCCCAACAAGGGATCACCCATGATCCCACCCTCTGCCCACCCAAGAGGCTCACCTGATGCTGAGACGAAGGGAGCCCCAGAGGCGGCCAGGGAAGGCTGGAGACCGCCCCACACCGTAGGAGCTGGGGGTAGACCTCCCACGAGCCCGACCCGCCCTCACAACTGAGCAGGCGCTGCAAGCTCTCCCATTGGAGGAGCCGGGGCTGACCCAGAAAGATCCTAACAGCAGACATGAGCACCCCTGCTGGATGAGTCGGGCTGACACTCTTGAATTATTCATAGAGACCCTAACTGCAGACATGAGCGCCCCCTATTGGAGCCAAGGCTGACACTTTTGAAATACTCAGAAATACCCTAACTGCAGACATAAACGCCCCCTATTGAAGCCAAGGCTGACACTCTTGAAATACAGAGAGACCCTAACTGCAGATATAAGCGTCCCCTATTGAAGCCAAGGCTGACACTTCTGAAATACTCAGAGAGACCCTAACTGCAGATATAAGCGTCCCCTATTGGCTGTGTTGGGGCTGACACTCTTGAAATACCCTAACTGCAGACATGAACGCCCCCTATTGAAGCAGAGGCTGATATTCTTGAAATACTCAGAAAGATTCTAAATGCAGACATGAGCGGCCCCTACAGGATGAGCCGGGGCCGACACTCTTGAAATACTCAGAGAGACCCCAACTGCAGACATAAGCGCCCCCTGCAGGATGAGTCGGGCTGACACTCTTGAAATACTCAGAGAGACCCTAACTGCAGACATAAGCGCCTCCTGCAGGATGAGTCGGGCTGACATTCTTGAATACTCAGAAGACCCTAACTGCAGACATGGGCGCCCCCTGCTGGAGCCGCTGCTGACACGTCACCTACTGGATGAGCAGGGTCTGAACACGTCAGACAAAACAGGGCCCAGCCGCTCTCCAGTCACTCTAGTAGATAAGCAGGGCTGACAGGGAGCCACATTCCTACTGAGCAGGCGGGAGGGCCCCCTCTTGGATGAGGCGGATGTGGTTCTGATTCACCACTAATCCTATCTGCGGCTAATCAGCTGGTGCATCTGCAATACTGTCATTCTACCTTTAGAGGGCGCTAAACACGAGCCACACTCCTACTGAGCAGGCGGGAGGGCCCCCTCTTGGACGAGGCTGATGTGGTTCTGATTCACCACTAATCCTATCTGCGGCTAATCAGCTGGTGCATCTGCAATACTGTCATTCTACCTTTAGAGGGCGCTAAACACCACCAAAGGATAGATCATAAATAAAATGACCCACCATGAATCAAACAGGGATAAGTGAAGGGTGGCCAGCAGCACCTCTGGCTGCGGCACAGTTGTCTGCCTGCATTGAATTGCAGCTACAGGAGTGATACTGGCTTCCCTGCAGTTATCCCTATCACAATAAACCAGTTCTTAATTTGAGCCAGTGGTTGTCCTCCAAAGGTACTCTTTTTTGGTGATAAGCACTTATTTTCCCCTCACCAGATATTGACACATAGAGAGGAAGGAATAGAAAGAAAGAAAAGGGGACACAAAGGGAGAAAGCAGAGACCGGCTGGAGTGAGATAAAGGGTGTTGTATTGCGATGCTTCAGGTACGACAGGATTGTGATGTAGGGTTTAAGTAATCTTTATTCTATGTGCTCTGCGCCAACCATACGTCCAGCCTCGTGCCCTGTTCTTCACATTCTGCCCGTCCCACACCCCTTGACCAGAAGTGGTGTTCGGTTCCTTGCCCCCTCCCCACCAGTCGGGTACAGGGTCCTAGTGCCCCTGTGCCCAGGTCACGACATCTCTCCTTTTGTTCCAGAAAATGACAGAGAGATGGTGATTGCCAAATAGGTGCAAAGAGAGGAGTGAAAGAGATATGAGAGACATATAAAAGACAGAGAGAGATGTGTCCAAAGACATGTCCCTGTGTCCTCATTACATTTCTTCAATCAGTCTTTTTGGTCTTTTGCGCTCCCTTTTTCGATGTGTCTCTCCTTTGTCCATCTGCTCGTCCTCATCCTGTCTCATGCCTGCATCCCCTGTGGCAGCATCTCTTCCTTCTTCGTCCATGCTCTTTAGCTCCTTGAAGTGTGAGCTGTTTCGTGTGATTTGGTAAGGACCCGCTGTTGCTGTTATCATGGGCCCTTTTACCTCGGTCACCGTTAGTACCTCCTTTGAGAATTGGCTGTCTGATTTTCTCAGCTGCCGCTGCCGCACCACCACAACATCCCCTTGCTTGAGGTGGGCGGAGGTGGCATGTCTCCTTGCATCGGCATATGCCTTCATTTTTTTCTTGGCCTCTTGGTCTCTGATGGCAATGCTGCTCTGCTCTGGCGTTGTTGTTGCTTCCAGCTGCGGTAGACTGGTCCTGCTTGATCTGCCCAGCACCAGCTCGGCGGGACACCGTCCTGTGGAGCTGTGAGGGGTGTTCCGACAGTCCCTTAGTACTTGACACAGGGCCTGTCCTATTGATGTCTGCACCAGCTTTGCTCTTTGGACGGCCTTCTTTATGTTTCCCATGAATCTTTCCACCATGCCATTTGCTTGTTGCCATAGAGGCGTTATCTTCCTGTGATGGATACCCAGATAGTCCATAAACTTTTGAAATTCTTCCCCTGAAAATGGCGGGCCATTGTCTGTCTTTAGCGTTTGTGGGGAACCCCACTCTGCAAATATATCATCCAGGGTTGGCAGTGTTGTACATGCTGACGTTGACAATACTGTCGCACGATGGGAAACCTGGAGAATTCATCAATGATCACGAACAGGTAGTTGCCCGTTTCCAGAGGCCCGTAGAAGTCTGCTGCCAGTTCTATCCACACTGCCCAAGGAAGCTATGACATTTGTAGTGGTTCTGGTTTTGCTGGCTGCCCCGTCGTTTGGCAGATGTGGCAGTTGGTGACGGTGGGTCCACCATGTTGTCCAACCCAGGGAACCACACTTTCTCCCGTAGCAGTTTCTTTGTTGCCACCATGCCTCTGTGTGATTCGTATGCCAAGTTTACAGTCTGTCTCTGCAGAGCCCTCGGAATCACTATTCTTGTCCCTCTCATTATTATTCCATTCACAGTCTCTATTAGCTCTTCATGAATCTGTTTGAACACCAGCATTTCCTCTTTGATCATTCCATATTCCATGATGCTGTTGTTGTTGATATGTCTGCATCTTTGTTGTCTTGTTACCATTTTTACCGCCTGCATTGTGGCATCCCTCTCTGTTTCTTGCTCCAGCTCTGCCATCGTTATCGGTACCGGAGTGTTTTGTTTCAGTTCAAAGTTCAGGTATTCCTCCGCTATTGAAGTGGCCTGAGGTGTCTGTGGTAAAGGATGCCGTGGCATGTCGCCCGCCGGGTTGTGTTCTTTCCCTGGTTTGTGTACAATCTTGAAGTTGTAGTCCATCAGCCTTATGCCCCATCGCTCGATTCTAGGTGGTATTTTCGCATTTTGATTTCCATAGATTGTTACTAAGGCCTGATGATCCGTTACAATAGTGAATGGTTTCCTGTATATGAACATGTGATAGTGCTCACACGCCCATACTACTGCGAGAATTTCTTTTTGCAGCTGTGAATATGCCCTCTCAATGTCGGACAGGCTTTTGCTTGCATATGCCACGATATTTCTTGGAGAGTCTTTGCCTGGCATATGTTGTGCCAGGATCGCTCCTAGTCCCACCGGGCTGGCGTCCACCGTCAGTTCTGTGCACAGCAGTGTATAGAAGTGTGCAAGATGGTCCACTTCTATCACTGCCTGCCTGATGGCCTCGAACGCTTTGTCGCATTCTTCTGTCCACATGAAGGTCTGGCCTTGCTTTGTCAGTTCTCGCAGTGGTGTGCTTACCATGGCAAAGTCATTTATGTATCTCGCGCAGTAGCTGGCAAGCCCAAGGAATGACCTCACTTCTTCAACATCGCCCCTAGGATTCGCTTTTTATAGCATCTCCACTTTGATGCGATCTGGTCGCATCCCTTTTTTAGAGAAGATGTGTCCAAAAAATACAAGTTTGTTTCTCCCTATTTCGCACTTGTCTTCATTCAGCGTTAGACCTGCTTGTTCCAGCTGGGAACATACGTCCCGCAATGCTTTGTCATGCTTGTCATCTGTTCGACTAAATACCATAATGTCATCACTGTAGTTAAGGCTGTTTTTTACTGGCCTTATTACTTGCCGTATTGTTTCTTGAAATATTTCTGCCGCCGATGAGATGCCAAAACTCAGTCGCTTGTAGCAAAATAGACCCATGTGCATGGAGAATGTCGTCATGTACCTTGACTGTGGGTCAAGCTCTAGCTAATGATACCCTTTGCACTGGTCCAGGTTTGAGAATCGGCATGTGCCAGTTAGGCAGCTGATCATGTCGTTTAGGTGTGTTCCAGGGTGTCTTTCCTGTTCGATTGCTGTGTTTGGTATCCTCATGTGGACGCAAATGCGAATCTTGGATGTGTTCTTCTTTAGGACAGCCACTATTGGTGACACCCATTGTGTCGGCCCATCTGCCGGCTCTATAATGTCCTGACTTAGCAACGTTTGTATTTCCTCCTCTACTTGCGGTTGCAGGTGTATCGGCACTCGTCTGTGATGTTGAGCTACTGGTTTTACTGCTTCATTGATGTGCAGTGTTATTTGCTGTCCTTTTAGTTTCCCTAGTCCATGTAGGATTCCGGGATAGTCTCGCAGGATGTTCTTCTTTTCTGACATGTGGAATGTCATTGCGAGGAGGCCCATCACCTGTGCTGTGATGTTGCTCAGTAGACATGGTGCTGGAATGTCACCCTTCAGTACATGTATGTCTTCCTTGCTTGATCAGTCTTTGTATATCAGTGTCCCTGTAAATTTGCCCATGATGATCACAGTTTTTTTTTTTATCAGTGGATGGCACTAATGCCGGCTTTGTTTTCCTTTTTTCACATTATGATACACACATTATGTTGTATGTTGCCCCACTGTCTCGCACAAAGGGTGTGTTGTGTTGTCCCACATCTATGTTCACGGTCACTGTTTTTTTAAGTTATTGTTTCTCTATTAGGTGGATGCTCTCTCGCCCTTTCGCTTCATCTGCAGGACTGACGTTGGACATCAGGTATAGTCGTTCTACGTTCTCTTGCACCGCTTCTCCGTCCGATTCAGCTGACGAAATGCGGTTTGCCGTTTCCATGTGCCTGGCATATCTGTTTGTCGTCATCCGTGGTCTTCCAGGTCGTCCTCTCTCACTTCTGAATTGTGTGCCCAGACACGCGTTTGCGAAATGATTGTTCCTGTTGCACTTTCTGCATGTCTGACCCATTGCAGCGTACGCGCTGGTTTGTGGGAACTCGAGTCCACATCTGTAACATGTTTTTTCATGTTGTTTTTTTTGCGGTTGCTCATTGTTTTCTTTCTTCCAGTTGTTCATGCGGCTTCTTCCGACCATGCGGTTTGCTTGTTCTATTTGCCTCATCTTACCCAGCTCCATCTGTTTTGCTTGCGCCGTTGCCCTCGCTTCTGCCCTGGCCATGGTCAGAATTTTCTCCAGCGAGGTCGGTTCTTTCAGAATTTGTGTGTGGAATTCCACAGACCGACATCCCTCAATAATGCGCAGGCAAATTGCTTGTTCGTTGTTGGACTTGTCAAATTTGCAGTGTGTGACCAATTTGCGCAGTCTTGTCGCAAAATCATCAAGGGACTCCTCTGTGTGCTGAAATGCAATTGCGAAGGTGTATCTCTCAAGTCAATGTTTCTTTGCGGGTCAAATCTGTCTGAGAGGCACTTGATTAGCCCTTTATATGTTGCCGTTTGGTCCTCAGGGAATGTCACTAGTAGGTCGTCTACTTCGTCCCCTACGAGGTTTAAAAATAGATCCAACTTAGCGTCCACTACATTCATGGCGCGCATGTATCTTTCGAACTTGCAAATCCATCGCTCCCATCTGATGCCTATCTGTGATTCTGGTAGGTTGAATGGAAGGGGTCTAGGGAACGTTGCTTGCCCGCTGGTTTTGTCATTTGCCTGGTCAGTCATTGTAGGCCTGTGGCACTTCTTTCTTTGATATCTCCGTGCTAGTTTCTGTTCTTCTCTAATTTGTCACTTTCGTTTTATCTTCTTTCTTTCTTGTGTCCTATTCCTTGCATTTCTTTTTCTGGGCTCCTTGTTACTTTGTCCCTTGTATTCTTTGTTCTTGTGTTTTCTTGTTTGATTTCTTTCTTTTGCACAGCTTTCTTTCTCTTCTTTGACTTTATTTTGTATTTTGCGCACTTTTTCCTTGTTTTTCCTTAGTTTCCTGACTTTAAATGTTTCATTCTTTTTTTCTCATTGTCTCTTTGTTTCTTTTTTTCCGCAGCTTTCCTTCTCTTCTTTGACTTTATTTTGTCTTTTGCACACCATTTTCCTCTCTGTTCTTTGTTTCCTGACCTTAAAATGGTCACCGGGCCTCGCACGCTCCTGATTAGCTGTTTTTGCCTGGTTCCAAAGTGGCCGCCCAAGTCTTGCGAGATCGTGGGGCCTTTTGAGTTCCTGCCTGACTAAAAGATGGACACCAGGCCTTCAGTGACGCTTTTTGGCCACTTTTGCCTGACTTCAAGATGGCCACTGTCTTCTTGCGAGATTGTGCGCGAGATTTCTTTTGAGTCTCTCGCGCATGCGCTTATTTCTTGGGCAGGTCAGGGCTTCTTACCGGCTCTCCTGTGCTGTTCCTGTTGCGGCAGGGTGGGCACCCGTGCCGTGACTCCGGTCCTTTACTCGGACCAGGATGGGCTTCTGGCTGCGTGGTTCTTTGCTCCTGGGGAGCCTGGACACACACGTCGATCCTTCTCCTCACAAGCTCGTCGCCAGTTGTTGTATCGTGATGCTTCAGGTACGACAGGATTCTAATGTAGGGTTTAAGTAATCTTTATTCTCTGTGCGCTGCACCAACAACACGTCCAGCCTCGTGACTTGTTCCTCGCATTCTGCCCATCCCCCACCCCTTGACCGGAAGTGGTGTCCGGTTCCTCGCCCCCCTCCCCACCAGTCGGGTGCAGGGTCCTAGTGCCACTGTACCTAGGTCACGACAAAGGGGAGGGGGTGTCAGGTAGTGGATTGAAGAGGCCGGAAGTGAATTCAGCACTACGCAGCCTCGTTTTACGGCCCACTGACTTTTAATAGCAGAGCTTTGGACACAGGCCCTCACTGTTTTACAAAAGCTGTTTAAAAGAAACAAAAAAGTGATGTGGTACAGTGGACAAATGAATGATGGAATGGAATGCTATCTGAGTGACTGCCAGTGGCTGAGACGTTTGAAAGCATTCCAACCCTCACCTTTGGTTGTAATAAAGTTACACCTCGGTGCAGGGGCATACCTAGATGAGGACCCTGTGCTCTCTGTGCCATCGCATGCAAGCTGCACGTGCCAGGGGTATACCTAGATGGTGACCCTGAGCTCACTCTGCCATCGCATGCAAGCTGCACGTGCCAGGGGTATAGCTAGATGGCGGCCCTATGCTCACTGTGCCAACGCATACAAGCTGCACGTGCTAGGGGCATGCCTGGATACGGGTCCTGTGCTCACTGTGCCAACGCATACAAGCAGCACATGCCAGGGCATGCCTAGATGTAGGTCCTGCGCTCACTGTGCCTTCGCATGCAAGCTGCACGTGCCAGGGGTATACCTAGATGGCAGCTCTGTGCTCACTCTGCCATCGCATGCAAGCTGCACGTGCCAGGTGCATGCCTAGATGCGGGTCCTGTGCTCACTGTGCCAATGCATACAAGCTGCACATGCCAGGGGCATGCCTAGATGCGGGTACCGTGCTCACCGTGCCTTCGCATTTAAGCTGCACGTGCCAGGGGTATACCTAGATGGCGGCCCCGTGCTCACACTGCCATTGCATGAAAGCTGCACGTGCCAGGGGAATACCTAGATGTGGGTACTATGCTCACTATGCCATTGCATACAAGTTGCACGTGCCAGAGGTATGCCTAGATGTGGGTACTATGCTCACTGTGCCATCACATTCAAGCTGCACGTGCCAGGGGAATGCCTAGATAGTAGCCTTGTGCTCACTGTGCCATCACATGCAAGCTGCACGTGCCAGGGTCATGCTTAGATGCGGTCCCTGTGCTCACTCTGCCATTGCATGCAAGCTGCATGTGCCAGGGGAATACCTAGATGGCGGCCCCGTGCTCACACTGCCATCGCATGCAAGCTGCACGTGCCAGGGGTATACCTAGATAGCAGCCTTGGGCTCTCTGTGCCATTGCATGAAAGCTGCACGTGCCAGGGGTATACCTAGATAGCATCCTTGTGCTCTCTGTGCCATTGCATGAAAGCTACACGTCACTGGTGAGGCTCGACAAGGCTGACATCGGTCGTGGTGGTTTAAGGTCTTGTCCAGAGGGGAGATGGCCTGACAGTTCAGGATGGACCAGTCCTATTGGAGCGGGACCACGGCTGGTTTGCACAAGGTTACTCTCTGCCTGGAGTGGTGCAGTTGGGGCAGAAACATGCAGTGACTGCAGGCCTGGGGGCTTGTCGGTCTCTTTGATTTGAAGCGTTCTACCCATCATCTTTGGCATTTTCAAAAAAAGTTTGAGTTGATTTGGAAAAAGCAAAGAACAGCGTTTCAGCAACGAACGCATGCCATATTTACAAGGACAAAACAGAGGTAATAAGAATAAGATCATTAAATATAGGAACATTTTTGTTAAAAATAGATAAGAAGATGTGCATTCTACACTGTAAGCAACTGTATAATAATATACAAAAATGTGAAAGCAGCAGGGAAAAGGAGAGCAATATGCAGCTCACGGTATCAAATAAAGAAATATAACAATAGGTAGAAAACTGTAGACATTTTAAGGAGAAATGGAGAAATAAAGTACCTTAAAAACAGGTTTATAACATTGTAAATAATAGACTATGGGCCCGATATAGGTAAATATAATTTACAGAATCTAAAATACCGAATTTCACCGATTCGGTATTTTAGAATTAGTAAATGCTATGTAGGTAAAAAATCGGTATTTTTTACCGATTCGGTAAAATTCAGTATCTGTCCTTCGTAATTTACTGAATCGGTATTTACCGAATCGGTATTTACCGAATTGGTATTTCCCATTCATCGCTATGGGCCTTTTGGCCCATAGGGATGAATAGGAAATACCGATTCGGTAAATACCGATTCGGTAAATACCGATTCGGTAAATACCGAATCAGAAAGCAAGTAAAACTGAAACTGAATCAGGCAGCCAATCAGGTGCTACCACCCTACCCCTCCCTACCAGGAAGTGGCTACACAGGCAGCTACAAGTAATTAGAAGGTTCTGGAGAGGCAGTTGGAGCTGAGCTGAGTGCAGGAGCCACTGAAAGAGTTTTGCAGTTTGAAATTGTGAAAATGGCAAGCAGCAGTGAAAAGGAGCAGCCAGAGACGAAGAGGAAACTAAAATTCAGCTCCATGGAGCTACAGGTCCTTGTGGAGGAGGTGGTGAAGGAACACCAGACTTTATTTGGCAAGCTGTCTCTGACTGTGCCTGAATCTGCCAACAGAAAGATTTGGCTGCACATTCAAACAAAGGTTAATGCTGTTGTAGTGACTCCAAGGGACATAGAGGACCTGAAGAAGAGGTGGTATGACCTCAGGAGCCTGACCAAGAAAACACTCTCTGACATCCACAAACAGGCAAACAAAACTGGAGGAGGGAAGAACCGTGCAGCCCCCTGACTGACCTGGAGGAGCTGGTGGGGTCCACCATTGAACCTGAGAGCGTCTGTGGACTGGGAGTTGCAGACAGCTCAGCCAGAGCTGCAAAGAAAAAAGGTAAGATGCATGCACATCAATCAACCCCACACCATCAGCCTTCCCTTTTTCCCATGTGGCGTAGTTAACCCCAGTCCAGTAGAGGTTGCACTATACAGGAGCAATGCATCATGGGACATGTAGTCAGTAAATGAAAGACCATGTCATTCAGCACAGTAAGCAAAAAGTCAGGCAAATCATGTCAGACATAATGAAGCGCAGGCAACATGTAAAGTGTCTAAGTACGAAAAATGTAATTATAGTGGTTGTGAGGCAGTAGCACTGACCTAATGTTCGTTTATATGTCCACAGGTGAGACATCTCGCAAGCACACCAGGGAGACGGAAGGCACGGCTCCAGAGAGGGATGACAGCCAGGATCCAGGACCAAGTGCAGGGAATGTCACAGAGATCACAGGTGCACCAACTACACAGCCACCATCCCAAGACACAGAAATGGCTCCACAACTGCATGCATTCCCAGAACGTTCATGTTCCCCTCTGCTAATGTCCTCACCTGAACTGCCTGCATCACTGCCTCTGACACAAAAGAGCATGAGGCATGTAGTTGGCCCACTAGTACAAATGGAGTCATCAGCAGGTGACATGGAGGAGGATGACACACAAACCATGGCAGGTGAAGGTAGCCCTGCAACACAGCAGTCCACTGCAGAGGTTGCCCGTACAGCTAATAGACGCCGCAGGCACAGAGAAAGCATTGTACCAGCACATGTTGAGGGGCCCATTGTCTTCCGTGGCCTTGATGGGAGCATGGTTAAAAATACCGAGGATGCAGGGGAAGGCCATCCAGTCTGTGCAACGCCAGATGAGGAACCTAAACACACATATGGAAGGAATAGGGAAGGGCATTAGAGAACTGATAGATGTGAACAAAGAGATGACACAATCGGCTTCTGTGCACCAAACTGGACCAGGACATGGCAGCTAGGCGCAAGGAGAGGCAGCGTGCGCAGCAGCAAAATATATCTATTAACCGCCTGGCCACAGCCACTTCCCTGCTATGCAGAAGATGCATTAACATGCAGGATGGACTCACACACAACAGCAATGAGGTGTCTAGGGGAATTGCTAGTTTGAAAAGTGCTGTAGAGGTGCTGGTTAATTCTCAGACAGCACAAACTTCTGCTCTGGATGCACCAGAAAGTGAGGAAAGCCCCAGTATAAGCAGCATGGTAAGCCCCCTTGTTGTGGAGACACGGAGGAGCAGCAGGCGCCATGGTGAGCCAGCAGCCCAAGCGCACTGTGAAGAGAGCCAGCACTTACATCTGGCACTGGTAGGCGTGGCCGTAAATGACTTGTTCAGTAAATGGGGAAGTGACCCAGGACTACGATTATTGCCTGGATGACGTTTATGTTGCACATTTGTGCTTTTGACCACCTGCGTAGTGACAAATATTAAACTACTTTGAGTGCATACTCCACCTGTCTGTGTCTCTTTACTTACTTAAAAGTAGTTGCGTGTGATCTCTTCCCGTCTGTGTCTGCCATCTGTTGGTGTTGCAACTCCAGCAGTGTTGGGTTCAGGCAGTGCTTGTTCGTCATCATGGTCCTCATAATCTGATAATTCCACCTCGGTGCCCTTCTTCATGGCAAGGTTGTGCAACATTGCACAGGTTGCAATCATCTTGCAGCAGGTGACTGGTGTATACTGGAGTACCCCTCCACTTTTGTGGAGGCAGCGGAACCTGCTTTTCCACAGCCCAAAGGTGCGCTCCACAATGTTCCTGGTAGTGTTCTGTTAGGAGATCTGAATCTGCATATGTATATGATAGCGGATTCTGATGCCTCTAAGTTGCGGGATATTACTGCACTGCTCGGGCTTGTCCCGTTCATTGACCGACCCACCCATGTTAAAGGCCATACTCTTGACCTAATTTTTTCTACGACGCAGATTGATGTGTCCCCGCCGCTTCCTGTATTATGGTCGGATCATTTTTTAATAAATTTTGGTATCCCATATGAGATGAGGACCAGCCAGAGAGCACAGAAGGGTGTGACTCGACAGTCTAGAGCTTTTCACCTAGTTACGTCAGAAATGCTGTCGGATGCCCTCTGTCGGCATCCTTGCAAACTTACAGGTGATCTAGACGCTGACCTGGTTTTGGTTCAGAAATGGCTGCAAACAAGATTTGAGGAGCTAGCCCCAGCTAAGTCAGCTAGATCAGTCCCCAGCCCCGAGTCTGCTCCTTGGTTTTCTCCTGCATTACGAAAAATGCGCCAAGATTGTAAAAAGGCGGAAAGACTGTGGCGGCGCAAATACGACCCAGAGGAGAAAATAAAATATCGTGATGCCATAAAACTGTACCATAAATACATCTCCGAAGGCAAAAAAGAATATCTTGAGCGCAGAATAGATCAAGCGGATAATATGAGTAGGGAACTTTTTAGAATTGTAAAGGAGTTTGCTGATCCTGCCGCATGCGCCTTTTCTCATTCCCACACTGAAGGGTGGATTAGGCAGCTCGCTGACTTTTTTGTATCGAAAATTAAAGCTATTCAGGAATCCTTCTCCTCCACTGATGCTGATGCGTTGGCATGTAAGCGGAGGCCTGTACCATCATCAGGGGCCGAGCCAGTGCCTATACTATCGGTCTTTCCACTGATGTCCTGTGCCACATCTCTCGAGTTGATGTCCCGGCTTCAATCTGGCTCACCCCTGGATGTATGTCCAGCAAAATGTTTGGGTAGAGTGGCTTCGGCAGTAAACATCTTGCTGAACCCCCTGCTCAATCTTTCCCTGAGTTCCGGAGTGGTGCCACAGGAATGGAAACACACATTGATTCTGCCGCTGCTCAAAAAACCTCTATTAGATCCCCTGATGCAGGCTAACTATAGACCTATCTCCCTGCTTCCTGCTCTGGCTAAGGTGGTTGAGAAACATGTACAGCACACACTTACCAACTTTATTGAGAGTAACAACATCCTCCATGATTCTCAATCTGGTTTCCGTGCAAACTACAGCACGGAGACAGCCCTCTTGGAGGTGACCGAAGCCATCAAGGAGACGCTCGATCGCGGGGGGAAGGCTATGCTAGTCATGCTCGACCTGTCGGCGGCTTTCGACACTGTCCCACATGACGGTCTCCTTTTAAGACTCTGGGAGATCGGGCTGCGTGGGACGGTGCTGGATTGGTTTCAATCCTTTCTATCGGGCCGTCGACAGGTGATCTGGGCACCACCGTTCTCCGCCGAAAGGCCACCGCTAGAGGTGGGGGTTCCTCAAGGGTCCATTCTGAGCCCCACCCTTTTTAATATCTATATGGCCCCTCTGGTGGAGGTAGCGGAGGCTTTTGGTGCCCAGATAATATCTTACGCGGTATACAACGTTTACAACAAAGTTTTTACCACGCACTACCACTACAACGCAGGCATTACCACACATACCATTACAACGCATTGCGCTGGGGGGCGCTCTAGGATAGGGAATACGTATAATTTTATATCCAACACCTTCCCTAGTGTCCACGGGGACTGGAGTTGGAATATAAAATTATACTTACCACTATCCAGCACCTCTAAGCGCTATGCGTTGTAACGGTATGCATTGTAAATACCGCGTTGTAATGGTATGCGTGGTAAAAGTATGCGTTGTAAGCATGGGCGAAAAATCCGTTACGCTCGCAGATTTTGCGGATTTTTGGGAAATTCGCAATCTGCGAGATTTGCGAATTTCCCGCAAAATCCGCAAATTCGCACGCAGCGTTTTTTTTTTGCGGCTCGCGTCGTTGGTGATACAATTTTTGCGGCGCGTGGCGTTTATCATCGTTTGCCGAGTTGTTTTTCTCGATATTTTGTGAGTGCTGCGCCATTTTAGATCTTGCTGTGTGATCCCGCGGGAATTTGGCGAGCGCGATTACGTCATCGCGGCTTGCCAACTTGCACAGCGAGAGTTTGTCAACGCGAGTACGGCGAGATCACGTCTCGCGGTACTTCGCAATTGCGAGATTTGAGATGCGGCGAGCAGCAACAATCACGCACAAGCGAAAATATAAAATTTGCAATTCTGCACAAGAAATCCACCAGCAAGCAGCATAAACCTTCTTGAAATGATGATTTTTATCTGAATAACTCCTTAGGTTGACATTTGCCTGCACTTTTTTAGCGAGGAGTCCATTTTGGGGAGGGGGGGAGAGGATGGGAGGAAGGAAGTGCACCACAGTCTTCAACTTCCTGTTCCTGTCCAGCAGGCTCCTCCCAGTGCTTTGTCCATCTCCTGGTCACTTTTCATTTGGATCTGGAGCTGGAAGGATTACTTTTTGTGGATGCTGCTGGATATTTGGATTTGAGGCCTTTTTGACTTTCTTTGGATCACTGTTGATTAGAAATTTTACAAGTAAGTTTGTTTGGGGCATTACAGTTGCTGCAACAAAAATTTTTGAATTTTCGATTTTTGGGCTGTTTTGGGGCCTTTTGCCCAGGGGTACTCAGTGGTGGGTGGACTGAGTCTTTCTGTGGGTTGTCTTGAACTTAAACATCATGGAGGGCATGGATAGATTGGGATTGTGCTGATTTTTCAGTGATTTTCGTTTTTTGGGGCTGTACTTGTGGCCTTTTCACCAGGGGTATTTGAGTCTAGCATGGGCCTAGTCTTTCTGTGGGCTGTCTTGAACTTAAACATCATGGAGGGCATGGATGGAATGGCATTGTGCTGATTTTTCAGTGATTTTCGTTTTTTGGGGCTGTACTTGTGGCCTTTTCACCAGGGGTATTTGAGTCTAGCATGGGCCTAGTCTTTCTGTGGGCTGTCTTGAACTTAAACATCATGGAGGGCATGGATGGATTGGGATTGTGCTGATTTTTCAGTGATTTTCGTTTTTTGGGGCTGTACTTGTGGCCTTTTCATCAGGGGTATTTGAGTCTAGCATGGGCCTAGTCTTTCTGTGGGCTGTCTTGAACTTAAACATCATGGAGGGCATGGATGGAATGGGATTGTGCTGATTTTGCAGTGTTTTTCGATTTTTGGGGGTGTTCATGGGGAGGGACAGGCCATGTGGCTGGTGGCCATTTTGAGGGCTGCTACAGGCACTGGCCATATGCTGGGAGGCAAGTGGCCATTTTGAATGCAGGCTTTGTTGTTAGGCCTGCAACCTTTTTGCCTACTTTTCAACCTTTATGCCCAGGGGTAGTGAGTCTTGCATGGGCCTAGTCTTTCTGTGGGCTGTCTTGAACTTAAACATCAGGGAGGGCATGGATGGAATGGGATTGTGCTGATTTTGCAGTGTTTTTCGATTTTTGGGGATGTTCATGGGGAGGGACAGGCCATGTGGCTGGTGGCCATTTTGAGTGCTGCTACAGGCACTGGCCATGTGCTGGGAGGTAAGTGGCCATTTTGAATGCAGGCTTTGTTGTTAGGCCTGCAACCATTTTGCCTACTTTTCAACCTTTATGCCCAGGGGTAGTGAGTCTTGCATGGGCCTAGTCTTTCTGTGGGTTGTCTTGAATTTAAACATCATGGATGGATTGGGATTGTGCTGATTTTTCAGTGATTTTCGTTTTTTGGGGCTGTACTTGTGGCCTTTTCACCAGGGGTATTTGAGTCTAGCATGGGCCTAGTCTTTCCGTGGGCTGTCTTGAACTTAAACATCATGGAGGCCATGGATGGAATGGGATTGTGCTGATTTTTCAGTGATTTTCGTTTTTTGGGGCTGTACTTGTGGCCTTTTCACCAGGAGTATTTGAGTCTAGCATGGGCCTAGTCTTTCTGTGGGCTGTCTTGAACTTAAACATCATGGAGGGCATGGATGGAATGGGATTGTGCTGATTTTGCAGTGTTTTTCGATTTTTGGGGGTGTTCATGGGGAGGGATAGGCCATGTGGCTGGTGGCTATTTTGAGTGCTGCTACATGCACTGGACATGTGCTGGGAGGCAAGTGGCCATTTTGAATGCAGGCTTTGTTGTTAGGCCTGCAACCATTTTGCCTACTTTTCAACCTTTATGCCCAGGGGTAGTGAGTCTTGCATGGGCCTAGTCTTTCTGTGGGTTGTCTTGAATTTAAACATCATGGAGGGCATGGACGGATTGGGATTGTGCTGATTTTTCAGTGATTTTCGTTTTTTGGGGCTGTACTTGTGGCCTTTTCACCAGGGGTATTTGAGTCTAGCATGGGCCTAGTCTTTCTGTGGGCTGTCTTGAACTTAAACATCATGGAGGGCATGGATGGATTGGGATTGTGCTGATTTTTCAGTGATTTTCGATTGTTGGGGGTGTTCATGGGGAGGGACAGGCCATGTGGCTGGTGGCCATTTTGAGTGCTGCTACAGGCACTGGCCATGTGCTGGAAGGCAAGTGGCCATTTTGAATGCAGGCTTTGTTGTTAGGCCTGCAACCATTTTGCCTACTTTTCAACCTTTATGCCCAGGGGTAGTGAGTCTTGCATGGGCCTAGTCTTTCTGTGGGTTGTCTTGAATTTAAACATCATGGAGGGCATGGATGGATTGGGATTGTGCTGATTTTTCAGTGATTTTCGTTTTTTGGGGCTGTACTTGTGGCCTTTTCACCGGGGGTATTTGAGTCTAGCATGGGCCTAGTCTTTCTGTGGGCTGTCTTGAACTTAAACATCATGGAGGGCATGGATGGAATGGGATTGTGCTGATTTTTCAGTGATTTTCGTTTTTTGGGGCTGTACTTGTGGCCTTTTCACCAGGGGTATTTGAGTCTAGCATGGGCCTAGTCTTTCTGTGGGCTGTCTTGAACTTAAACATCATGGAGGGCATGGATGGAATGGGATTGTGCTGATTTTGCAGTGTTTTTCGATTTTTGGGGGTGTTCATGGGGAGGGTCAGGCCATGTGGCTGGTGGCCATTTTAAGTGCTGCTACAGGCACTGGCCATGTGCTGGGAGGCAAGTGGCCATTTTGAATGCAGGCTTTGTTGTTAGGCCTGCAACCATTGTGCCTACTTTTCAACCTTTATGCCCAGGGGTAGTGAGTCCTGCATGGGCCTAGTCTTTCTGTGGGTTGTCTTGAATTTAAACATCATGGAGGGCATGGATGGATTGGGATTGTGCTGATTTTTCAGTGATTTTCGTTTTTTGGGGCTGTACTTGTGGCCTTTTCACCAGGGGTATTTGAGTCTAGCATGGGCCTAGTCTTTCTGTGGGCTGTCTTGAACTTAAACATCATGGAGGGCATGGATGGATTGGGATTGTGCTGATTTTTCAGTAATTTTCGTTTTTTGGGGCTGTACTTGTGGCCTTTTCACCAGGGGTATTTGAGTCTAGCATGGGCCTAGTCTTTCTGTGGGCTGTCTTGAACTTAAACATCATGGAGGGCATGGATGGAATGGGATTGTGCTGATTTTGCAGTGATTTTCGTTTTTTGGGGCTGTACTTGTGGCCTTTTCACCAGGGGTATTTGAGTCTAGCATGGGCATAGTCTTTCTGTGGGGTGTCTTGAACTTAAACATCATGGAGGGCATGGATGGAATGGGATTGTGCTGATTTTTCTGGTTTTTTTCCGATTTTTTTTTGGTGTATAACTGAACTGATGTTCCTCTGTCTTCCATTGTTTTTAGGTGCACAAGACTCAAGAGAACCACCAGTGCCAGGAAAAAGTCCTGCAGCGGTGTGTGTGTGCAGCATAACGTCACGCGACGTCACGTCTGGCCTCAGAAAACTCTACAATTCGTGCAACTGCGGCCTGCTGGGGGTGTTCATGGGGAGGGACAGGCCATGTGGCTGGTGGCCATTTTGAGTGCTGCTACAGGCACTGGCCATGTGCTGGGAGGCAAGTGACCATTTTGAATGCAGGCTTTGTTGTTAGGCCTGCAACCATTTTGCCTACTTTTCAACCTTTATGCCCAGGGGTAGTGAGTCTTGCATGGGCCTAGTCTTTCTGTGGGTTGTCTTGAATTTAAACATCATGGATGGATTGGGATTGTGCTGATTTTTCAGTGATTTTCGTTTTTTTGGGCTGTACTTGTGGCCTTTTCACCAGGGGTATTTGAGTCTAGCATGGGCCCAGTCTTTCTGTGGGCTGTCTTGAACCTAAACATCATGGAGGCCATGGATGGAATGGGATTGTGCTGATTTTTCAGTGATTTTCGTTTTTTGGGGCTGTACTTGTGGCCTTTTCACCAGGGGTATTTGAGTCTAGCATGGGCCTAGTCTTTCTAAAGGGTGTCTTGAATTTAAACATCATGGAGGGCATGGATGGATTGGGATTGTGCTGATTTTTCAGTGATTTTCGTTTTTTGGGGCTGTACTTGTGGCCTTTTCACCAGGGGTATTTGAGTCTAGCATGGGCCTAGTCTTTCTGTGGGCTGTCTTGAACTTAAACATCATGGAGGGCATGGATGGATTGGGATTGTGCTGATTTTTCAGTAATTTTCGTTTTTTGGGGCTGTACTTGTGGCCTTTTCACCAGGGGTATTTGAGTCTAGCATGGGCCTAGTCTTTCTGTGGGCTGTCTTGAACTTAAACATCATGGAGGGCATGGATGGAATGGGATTGTGCTGATTTTGCAGTGATTTTCGTTTTTTGGGGCTGTACTTGTGGCCTTTTCACCAGGGGTATTTGAGTCTAGCATGGGCATAGTCTTTCTGTGGGGTGTCTTGAACTTAAACATCATGGAGGGCATGGATGGAATGGGATTGTGCTGATTTTTCTGGTTTTTTTCCGATTTTTTTTTGGTGTATAACTGAACTGATGTTCCTCTGTCTTCCATTGTTTTTAGGTGCACAAGACTCAAGAGAACCACCAGTGCCAGGAAAAAGTCCTGCAGCGGTGTGTGTGTGCAGCATAACGTCACGCGACGTCACGTCTGGCCTCAGAAAACTCTACAATTCGTGCAACTGCGGCCTGCTGGGGGTGTTCATGGGGAGGGACAGGCCATGTGGCTGGTGGCCATTTTGAGTGCTGCTACAGGCACTGGCCATGTGCTGGGAGGCAAGTGACCATTTTGAATGCAGGCTTTGTTGTTAGGCCTGCAACCATTTTGCCTACTTTTCAACCTTTATGCCCAGGGGTAGTGAGTCTTGCATGGGCCTAGTCTTTCTGTGGGTTGTCTTGAATTTAAACATCATGGATGGATTGGGATTGTGCTGATTTTTCAGTGATTTTCGTTTTTTTGGGCTGTACTTGTGGCCTTTTCACCAGGGGTATTTGAGTCTAGCATGGGCCCAGTCTTTCTGTGGGCTGTCTTGAACCTAAACATCATGGAGGCCATGGATGGAATGGGATTGTGCTGATTTTTCAGTGATTTTCGTTTTTTGGGGCTGTACTTGTGGCCTTTTCACCAGGGGTATTTGAGTCTAGCATGGGCCTAGTCTTTCTAAAGGGTGTCTTGAATTTAAACATCATGGAGGGCATGGATGGATTGGGATTGTGCTGATTTTTCAGTGATTTTCGTTTTTTGGGGCTGTACTTGTGGCCTTTTCACCAGGGGTATTTGAGTCTAGCATGGGCATAGTCTTTCTGTGGGGTGTCTTGAACTTAAACATCATGGAGGGCATGGATGGAATGGGATTGTGCTGATTTTTCTGGTTTTTTTCCGATTTTTTTGTGGTGTATAACTGAACTGATGTTCCTCTGTCTTCCATTGTTTTTAGGTGCACAAGACTCAAGAGAACCACCAGTGCCAGGAAGAAGTCCTGCAGCGGTGTGTGTGTGCAGCATAACGTCACGCGACGTCACGTCTGGCCTCAGAAAACTCTACAATTCGTGCAACTGCGGCCTGCTGTCTGACCTGCTCTGAAGCAGATGGCCCCAAAAAAAGTTCTCCGTAGCTCCTCTAGCAAGAAATTTGCTAGTAAGGAGCAGAAGAAGCAAGTTACCAAGGAGGCTGGTGTGCCAACCGCCACGTTTTTTGGGAGCAAAAAAAAAAGTACGCCTGCAGCAGCAGCAGGATCTGCTGGGGACCAAGCTGGGAGCAGCACCCCTGCTCCATTGGGTTCAGTGCCTCCACCACCACGCCAACTTAAGTCAAAGCCCTTGAGTGCTTCAGAGGCAGTCAGTGTACTTCTCCAATCACCATCGACCAGTGATGTTGGCTCATCGCAAGAAAGTAGCAGCAATGTCCCTGAATCAACACATGTTGTTGTAACTCATCTGACAAGTGTTGAACAACCACAGCCGCAACAACAACACCATGTGCAAGTACACGCCCAAGTACATGTGGAAGGAGAGGCAGCAAAAGGAGATGCGCAAGCAGAGGTGCATGGAGGGTCACAAGTGCCCACAATAGTTGTTCCTCCCGAAGTAGGGGCACATCAGGAAATCGACAATGAAGCCTAGGTATCATTGGAAGCCACTCCTCCTGATGATCATTCATTGTCTTCCACATCCCTAGCAAGGAAAAGATCAAGGGGGGTGTCTACATCTTCTTCAAGCCCACCTCCTTCTGATGATACGGATCAAGCTTGGGAACCACCACTGCGGTCTGAGAGTGAGGCACACCATGATCTGACAAAGGTACCTAAGCGTAAAAGGAAGGTCGTCGAAAAACTCATAGCTATGGAGTGTGATGAGGCTCAACAAGAAGTGACAGATACTGCTGGTGATGAAGCCTCTCACGATGACGACGAGCCAGTCATCACAAAGGTCACTGCAGCCCCACCGGGCATGCAGCAAAGAGACATTTTGACCCTATCCCGAGAAGCTGCTGAGCGTGATGATGATGTTGACGAGGAGGCAATGGAAATGGAAACACAACAATCATTAGATTTGGAGTTAAGTAGTACACCAACACCCACCGCTTCCATATTTCTTCCTCGCAAGAAGGTACCCACCTCGACCTCAATTCGTGGTGGTGAAAGTGCAAAACGTACTGAAGTTCGGCAATCCACATCCTCCACTTCATCTGGCATTAGCAGCAGGACCACCACCACCAGTATCACCGCCTCCTCCGGCCCCCAAAGACATTTCAAGTCTCCAGTTTGGGACTTCTTTAGTGTTTGCCCAAAAATGGAAAACGTAGCCATTTGTAGCATTTGTAAGCTTCGAGTTAGTCGTGGTAAGCTTGGTTCTAACTATGGTACCGGAGGCCAGAGAGGTCATCTTAAGAGAGCGCACCCTGTCCAATGGTTTCCGCACCTAGAGGCGGTCAAGGAAGCCGGAATTGCACGTAATGAAAAAGTTGATTTTTCATCTGATGATGACGAGGAGGAAGAAGACGATTCAAACACTTCACTTACACCCAGTACCCCTGTCAGCAGCACACCCCATGTGAGGCACACTAAGAGTGTGGGAGAGAGTGAGACATCAATGCGGAAAAGTTCATCAGCGAGCGTAACTGGGTCGAAGATATCATCATCATCCCGTAAATCCTTGGTCCAGGGCAACATTAAAAAGAACGTCTTAAAAAGATCCACTCAGAAGAGCATTACATTTGTGCTACTATTCTGGATCCACGCTACAAAAAGGCGCTGGCAGGCCAAGCATTCTTTCCTTTTGATGATGAACATGTTCCAAAGTACAAACATTGGCTAGCCTTGTCAGCCAAGAGGTTTGAAAGAGAACGGCTGGAAATTGAAGGAAATGGCAGTACATCAGCAGGCCATCCCCAGTCAAAACAATCCACTTCTGCACCTGTGGCTGTGGCACAAGTGACCTCTCAGCCGTTAAAGACACCGGTAACCGGATCATCTGCACGAGACACAACTTAAGAGAGCGCACCCTGTCCAATGGTTTCCGCACCTAGAGGCGGTCAAGGAAGCCGGAATTGCACGTAATGAAAACGTTGATTTTTCATCTGATGATGACGAGGAGGAAGAAGACGATTCAAACACTTCACTTACACCCAGTACCCCTGTCAGCAGCACACCCCATGTGAGGCACACTAAGAGTGTGGGAGAGAGTGAGACATCAATGCGGAAAAGTTCATCAGCGAGCGTAACTGGGTCGAAGATATCATCATCATCCCGTAAATCCTTGGTCCAGGGCAACATTAAAAAGATGTTGTTTACAGAAGCGCAATATGAACGCAACCACCCACTGACGCGTCTGTATAACACTAAGCTGGCTAAAATGCTAGCTCTGGACCTTCTCCCTTTTTCTTTTGTAGAAGGGGTTGGTTTTCTAGAATTAGTGGCAGCGCTCTGCCCTAAATGGAAGGTTCCTAGCCGGTTCTATTTTCCCCGAGTTGCGGTTCCAGTACTACATGAAGATGTTCTGAAGGTGATTGGGGCAGCTTTGCAGAAGAGTGCTGTTCACACTATACATATGACAACAGACATGTGGACCAGTGGCGCAGGCGCTGATTACATGTGCATCACTGCACACTGGGTCTCTTTTTCAGGGGCTAAAGCAAAGCTAAACACAGGTGTTGACAAGGACATTGTTTTTAAAGCTGCTCGGAAACATGCAACACTAGCCATGTTTGGTTTGGAGAAACGTCACACAGCAGAAAACATATTGGATGTCTTTAACACAAAGGTCCTTAACTGGCTGTCCCCACTAAAACGCCAGGTTGGTTATGTTTCCACGGACAATGGCGCCAATATAGTTAAGGCCATGAGGGACGGTAACTATTTCAGAGTGCCGTGTTTGGCGCACTGTATAAACCTGGTTGTCCAAAAATTCTTGGGTAATAAAGGCAGTGCAGCGTACAGCGTATTGGACACTAGCCAAAAAATGTGCAAGCATTTCAGCCATTCTTTTAAGGCCCGGAAGCAGCTGAGGAGCCTGCTATATCAACGTAAAATGCCAGTGAAAGCACTCATCCAGGAGGTGGTAACACGTTGGAACTCAACCTTCTACATGCTTGAGCGTCTGTATGAGCAGTATACGGAACTCGATCAATATTTCCTTACAGAGGGTACAGAGGACCTGAGGATGGGTGAGGCGCAATGGAACATAGTTCAAAGCCTGACACGCATGCTTCGTCCTTTTGAGTTCTTCACGCGTGCAGTCAGCAAGGAGGACTGTAATTTGGGAAAAGCTATCCCATTGTTGTACATGCTGGAGGACCAACTGAAGGAGGTGTGTTCTGTGTTTCAAAAAGATGTAAAAAACCAAGACTCTTTTCTTCTGGCTGAGAAATTATTAGAGCTCCTACAAGGTAATGAACGTCTTAAAAAGATCCACTCAGAAGAGCATTACATTTGTGCTACTATTCTGGATCCACGCTACAAAAAGGCACTGGCAGGCCAAGCATTCTTTCCTTTTGATGATGAACATGTTCCAAAGTACAAACATTGGCTAGCCTTGTCAGCCAAGAGGTTTGAAAGAGAACGGCTGGAAATTGAAGGAAATGGCAGTACATCAGCAGGCCATCCCCAGTCAAAACAATCCACTTCTGCACCTGTGGCTGTGGCACAAGTGACCTCTCAGCCGTTAAAGACACTGGTAACCGGATCATCTGCACGAGACACAACTTAAGAGAGCGCACCCTGTCCAATGGTTTCCGCACCTAGAGGCGGTCAAGGAAGCCGGAATTGCACGTAATGAAAACGTTGATTTTTCATCTGATGATGACGAGGAGGAAGAAGACGATTCAAACACTTCACTTACACCCAGTACCCCTGTCAGCAGCACACCCCATGTGAGGCACACTAAGAGTGTGGGAGAGAGTGAGACATCAATGCGGAAAAGTTCATCAGCGAGCGTAACTGGGTCGAAGATATCATCATCATCCCGTAAATCCTTGGTCCAGGGCAACATTAAAAAGATGTTGTTTACAGAAGCGCAATATGAACGCAACCACCCACTGACGCGTCTGTATAACACTAAGCTGGCTAAAATGCTAGCTCTGGACCTTCTCCCTTTTTCTTTTGTAGAAGGGGTTGGTTTTCTAGAATTAGTGGCAGCGCTCTGCCCTAAATGGAAGGTTCCTAGCCGGTTCTATTTTCCCCGAGTTGCGGTTCCAGTACTACATGAAGATGTTCTGAAGGTGATTGGGGCAGCTTTGCAGAAGAGTGCTGTTCACACTATACATATGACAACAGACATGTGGACCAGTGGCGCAGGCGCTGATTACATGTGCATCACTGCACACTGGGTCTCTTTTTCAGGGGCTAAAGCAAAGCTAAACACAGGTGTTGACAAGGACATTGTTTTTAAAGCTGCTCGGAAACATGCAACACTAGCCATGTTTGGTTTGGAGAAACGTCACACAGCAGAAAACATATTGGATGTCTTTAACACAAAGGTCCTTAACTGGCTGTCCCCACTAAAACGCCAGGTTGGTTATGTTTCCACGGACAATGGCGCCAATATAGTTAAGGCCATGAGGGACGGTAACTATTTCAGAGTGCCGTGTTTGGCGCACTGTATAAACCTGGTTGTCCAAAAATTCTTGGGTAATAAAGGCAGTGCAGCGTACAGCGTATTGGACACTAGCCAAAAAATGTGCAAGCATTTCAGCCATTCTTTTAAGGCCCGGAAGCAGCTGAGGAGCCTGCTATATCAACGTAAAATGCCAGTGAAAGCACTCATCCAGGAGGTGGTAACACGTTGGAACTCAACCTTCTACATGCTTGAGCGTCTGTATGAGCAGTATACGGAACTCGATCAATATTTCCTTACAGAGGGTACAGAGGACCTGAGGATGGGTGAGGCGCAATGGAACATAGTTCAAAGCCTGACACGCATGCTTCGTCCTTTTGAGTTCTTCACGCGTGCAGTCAGCAAGGAGGACTGTAATTTGGGAAAAGCTATCCCATTGTTGTACATGCTGGAGGACCAACTGAAGGAGGTGTGTTCTGTGTTTCAAAAAGATGTAAAAAACCAAGACTCTTTTCTTCTGGCTGAGAAATTATTAGAGCTCCTACAAGGTAATGAACGTCTTAAAAAGATCCACTCAGAAGAGCATTACATTTGTGCTACTATTCTGGATCCACGCTACAAAAAGGCACTGGCAGGCCAAGCATTCTTTCCTTTTGATGATGAACATGTTCCAAAGTACAAACATTGGCTAGCCTTGTCAGCCAAGAGGTTTGAAAGAGAACGGCTGGAAATTGAAGGAAATGGCAGTACATCAGCAGGCCATCCCCAGTCAAAACAATCCACTTCTGCACCTGTGGCTGTGGCACAAGTGACCTCTCAGCCGTTAAAGACACTGGTAACCGGATCATCTGCACGAGACACAACAGAAACATTGGAGGCTGAAGAGGATTGGCTAGCTCTGCGTGGGTTTGGTTCTCCAAAGGTCAGAGGCACAGCAAGAGCTAAGCAAAGTGGAGGAACCTTGGATGAGGACCGTGAGTCGATGGTGAAGGACTATCTGAATGACTCAACAGAGGTCTATGTTAATTCTGACCCATTGGCGTATTGGCATGGGAAAAAAGAATTGTGGCCACAGCTCACCAACCTGGCTTTAAACTACTTGTCTTGCCCACTCGCAAGTGTGTCTTCTGAACGGGTTTTCAGTGCTGCTGGTGGCATTGTAACTCCCAAACGGAGCCGCCTCTCGCCCAAAAATGTGGAGAGGTTAACAATGATCAAGATGAATCAGCACCTCATACCACCAGATTTCAGAGTACGAGAAAGCGTGCCGGATGAAGAGGAGGTGGCCAGCAACATAGATGAGGGAATTTCTACTCTGTCAGGTGACACTGAGCTCACCCTGGCTGAATTCACAGAGTATGATGACGAAGCCTTATTCTCATTCCTGGACCGTGATACCGAGCCCTGAAAATGAGACAACGAATCAATAACTTTCTTTTTCGTCCTTATTCACTTTTATTCCTGTGTGTCTGTCTTTCTTTGTTGTGCACAGTTAATATATTTCAAACTTTAATCAGATAATCACAAAAACAAGCCCATCAGCAGAACTGTCTTCACTGGTTTGCTAATTGATTTGAAGTTGCCGCAGTCTGCATTCCTCAGGTTCACAAGTTCAGAAGAACATGCTCCTCTATCCTCCTCCTCCAGACTCCTATTTCCATCAAACCGGAGGGCAGGTTTACGCCCAATGAAGAAAGACTCAGCACTTGTGGGGGTGTTGTTGTACCTCTTTGCAGGTGAGTTGACGGCTCTGGGACCATTGTTGGGAAGCTCTAATACCGGATAAAAGTGGTTTGGACCAAATCCCAGGCGGAATTTTTTTTGTGTTTTTGATGACTTGCTTGCCTTTGAGGTGCTCTTAGGGGGGGTTCCGTCTGTTTGTGGGTGAGTTTCGTGGTCTGGGAGCACTGCTGGGACACTCTAATCTTGATTGCATTTGCTTTTCAGGAAATCCGTGGTGGCAACCCCGACTTATGGCCTAGCTACGCAGCGCATTTGGACCGAAGGCCGAGAAATATTGCAAGTATGAGATTTTGCTTTTGGACTGTTTGGGGGTGTTATGCTTCTTGGCGGGTGGGTTGGCGGGTTTTGGGGCATTCTTGGGAAGGTCTAATACCGGGTAGAAGTGGTTGGGACAAAATCCTTGCGGAAAAGCCTTTTGGCACTTTTTGTAACTTAGGGTTCGTTAGGGTTAGCCCTAGCAGAGGATTGCATGTGTTTCGGGGTGTTCTAGATTTTTGCAACTGAGTTCTGGGGTCTTAGAGCACTCGTGAGAATGTGTAATTTTGGTTGCAAGTCAGTTGAAGAAAATCCATGGTGGGAAAGGGGGGATTTGGCATAGTTAAAAAAAGCCTTTGCCACTATTCTTAACTTAGGGTTCGTTAGGGTTAGCAGTATTTCTATTGCATGTGTTTGAGTGGGGGGGATTTCGAGTCTTGGAGCGATGCTGGCTATGGATACTTTTGCTTGGTTGCTTGCAAGTGGTTTGAATGCAATCCACGGTGGGTAAGGGGTAATTAGTAAGGGGGTACTTCGGCCTACTTTTACTTTCAAAGTAAGTTTTATCACCAGTTTTCTGCTAGCCCTCGTTTTTTGAGATTTGATTGGGGGTCTTCTACATTTTTGCGACTGGCTTTAGTAAGGGTCTGGGTGGGAGCACTGCTAGGAAGATCTAATTTTGTTCTAAAACACAGTTTACAGTACACCTAGCTTGAGGGGAAAGATCCGCTACATTTATTTGCCCCTACTTATTTATCCTTCAAAAGGTGACTCAGACAGAGTACGCACTTTCAAAAATATTGTACTGTCTTCTAGGAAAATCAAATTGTGACTTTTTGCACTCCACAGCCTACATACCTTATATTTATTTATCAGTGGTGTTGTAATATTACATCACTTCCTGTTTTTCGTTGAATAATTACAGGCCGGGTTTCAGTCTCTGCAATGGGGAAAAAAGGATGGAGTCAGGCTTCACATTAGCGAGCCACAATTCAGCATCAGGCAGGCAGTGGACAGGGTGTCTTCTGGTGACCAACATCGATGGACGAAGCGTCGGCTGCAATGGAGGAGTGCCGCTAATAAGAGGATTTTTTTAATGCAGGCAACTTACTTACCACTTCCAACAGGACAACTACAACAACATAGATACAGCATCCCTTGCCTTTTTCTCTGACTGTGACTGCATTTCTTGGATCTCTCTCTGCTTCTAAATTGATCCCTTAACACATCACTTAGTCCACTCCACTATCACATCTGCACCACACATAGTCATTTGTAAGTGCTCCTACGTAATTCGCAAGTCGCAGCACGCCCCAGCCCGTAGAGGACTGGGATGGCCCCAATGATGAAGCATGTCACCAAGGGGCAACCCTGGTGAGTGAGGGGACACCTAGAAAAAAAGCAATTTCTCCTTTTCTATCTACTATACCTTCCAGACCAACCCCATTGAGTGTTGTTGTGAATGGATTTATAGTGACCAGCAAGGCTCTCAGGTATCTGGCTACAGAGACCTTATGTTGAATATAGTTATCAATAATTCCACACACGCCCTGTACTGTCGCATTCTTTCTTCCACAGTTGTCGAAAGTACTACTTACTTTTCACTGACATGCATGCAGTAGTGCATGCACTTTCAAAGATTGATGGATAGGTTTGTACCCAAAGAATTGTTTATGTTCAATTGTTTGTCTATGCTGTGCTTTTTTTACAGGGTGTCTTCTGGTGACCAACATCGATGGACGAAGCGTCGGCTGCAATGGAGGAGTGCCGCTAATAAGAGGATTTTTTTTCTGCAGGCAACTCACTTACCACTTCCAACAGGACAACTACAACAACATAGATACAGTATCCCTTGCCTTTTTCTCTGACTGTGACTGCATTTCTTGGATCTCTCTCTGCTTCTAAATTGATCCCTTAACACATCACTTAGTCCACTCCACTATCACATCTGCACCACACATAGTCATTTGTAAGTGCTCCCTACGTAATTCGCAAGTCGCAGCACGCCCCAGCCCGTAGAGGACTGGGATGGCCCCAATGATGAAGCATGTCACCAAGGGGCAACCCTGGTGAGTGAGGGGACACCTAGAAAAAAAGCAATTTCTCCTTTTCTATCTACTATACCTTCCAGACCAACCCCATTGAGTGTTGTTGTGAATGGATTTATAGTGACCAGCAAGGCTCTCAGGTATCTGGCTACAGAGACCTTATGTTGAATATAGTTATCAATAATTCCACACACGCCCTGTACTGTCGCATTCTTTCTTCCACAGTTGTCGAAAGTACTACTTACTTTTCACTGACATGCATGCAGTAGTGCATGCACTTTCAAAGATTGATGGATAGGTTTGTACCCAAAGAATTGTTTATGTTCAATTGATTGTCTATGCTGTGCTTTTTTTACAGGGTGTCTTCTGGTGACCAACATCGATGGACGAAGCGTCGGCTGCAATGGAGGAGTGCCGCTAATAAGAGGATTTTTTTTCTGCAGGCAACTTACTTACCACTTCCAACAGGACAACTACAACAACATAGATACAGTATCCCTTGCCTTTTTCTCTGACTGTGACTGCATTTCTTGGATCTCTCTCTGCTTCTAAATTGATCCCTTAACACATCACTTAGTCCACTCCACTATCACATCTGCACCACACATAGTCATTTGTAAGTGCTCCCTACGTAATTCGCAAGTCGCAGCACGCCCCAGCCCGTAGAGGACTGGGATGGCCCCAATGATGAAGCATGTCACCAAGGGGCAACCCTGGTGAGTGAGTGGACACCTAGAAAAAAAGCAATTTCTCCTTTTCTATCTACTATACCTTCCAGACCAACCCCATTGAGTGTTGTTGTGAATGGATTTATAGTGACCAGCAAGGCTCTCAGGTATCTGGCTACAGAGACCTTATGTTGAATATAGTTATCAATAATTCCACACACGCCCTGTACTGTCGCATTCTTTCTTCCACAGTTGTCGAAAGTACTACTTACTTTTCACTGACATGCATGCAGTAGTGCATGCACTTTCAAAGATTGATGGATAGGTTTGTACCCAAAGAATTGTTTATGTTCAATTGTTTGTCTATGCTGTGCTTTTTTTACAGGGTGTCTTCTGGTGACCAACATCGATGGACGAAGCGTCGGCTGCAATGGAGGAGTGCCGCTAATAAGAGGATTTTTTTTCTGCAGGCAACTTACTTACCACTTCCAACAGGACAACTACAACAACATAGATACAGTATCCCTTGCCTTTTTCTCTGACTGTGACTGCATTTCTTGGATCTCTCTCTGCTTCTAAATTGATCACTTAACACATCACTTAGTCCACTCCACTATCACATCTGCACCACACATAGTCATTTGTAAGTGCTCCTACGTAATTCGCAAGTCGCAGCACGCCCCAGCCCGTAGAGGACTGGGATGGCCCCAATGATGAAGCATGTCACCAAGGGGCAACCCTGGTGAGTGAGGGGACACCGAGAAAAAAAGCAATTTCTCCTTTTCTATCTACTATACCTTCCAGACCAACCCCATTGAGTGTTGTGAATGGATTTATAGTGACCAGCAAGGCTCTCAGGTATCTGGCAACAGAGACCTTATGTTGAATATAGTTATCAATATTTGCACCCACGCCCTGTACTGTCGCATTCTTTCTTCCACAGTTGTCGAAAGTACTACTTACTTTTCACTGACATGCATGCAGTAGTGGATGCACTTTCAAAGATTGATGGATAGGTTTGTACCCAAAGATTTGTTTATGTTCACAATTGTTTGTCCATGCTGTGCTATTTTTTCTTGTCCCCAAAAACCTTTCCCAAAACCCCCCGTACCCATCCATTTTTCAAACCCTAACCCTCTTCCCCCGGGCTGTGTGGTTTTGATTGATGTGTGACTAAATTACACCAATAAATCCACACACTTGCTGGGGAGGATAAGGTGATAGCAACAGGCTGGTGAAGAAATCCGAGGATATATTCTTACTCTGCTTGAAAAAGACCCATGGCTAATGTCAAAGAACTTCAACCGAATTAGTTATACTTTAACATTTGTTAGGCTACAATGTGGCACTGTTCTAGTGTACTTCTGTCACCTGCTATATTCTCTATTGTACCGTTGTATTGCTCAGGAGGACAAACCAGATTTCATTTTCTTTTTTTTCATAGGCATGCAACTGCCACTATGTCACACCACTAGTACCACCGCTATGAGGAAATTTTATCCGCCCAGGATTGCCAACCTTATTTGCTGTTTCCCGTGGAGCCAGCCCTGGGCCTAGCCCTACTTGCAAACAGAAATTACAGGTAAGATAGGCGTTTGGTTGGAGGTAGTATAATGGAGTATTAGGAGAGACGAGAGATTGAATTGACGGTAGTACTACTAAAGTCCTAGGACTATTCAGGAAAACAAACTTACTGTTAAACCCCCACCCACCAGACTCAAAAGCAGTAAAAAACAGGTATGGTCAGATAAAGTTTCAAAAAGTATATTTTTATAGCCCTAACAAAAGAATCTCCCGCAAGACCCTCCCTAACCCCAACGATTGTCCTTCAAAAGTCCCCAAAAATCCCAACTCCCAATTCCCACCCCCCAAAAGTCTCTAAAAAAGGGGCAAGGGACACTATGGCAGGGTGCTGTTGGAATTAGCAGCCAGGGCATCATGCTCCTTGCGGAGGGTGGCAAGTTCGAAGCGGAGGCCCTCCACCAGGTTCTTATAGTTATGGACCTCCTGCTCCAGGTAGGACAGTCTGAGGGATAAGCGGCGCCGGTGTGCCTTGCAAATCCTGTGAGGGGCAGCTGCTTTCTTTGCTGCTGGGCGGTGGCGTTTGGCTTTGGTAGCCCGGCTCCGTACCGCTGGAGCACTGCGCTAGCTGGCAGCCCGCACGGAGGAGGATGCAGCTGTCCCAGTGGACGTTGTTGTTGTATCAGACTGCGTCTCCTCCTCCTCCAGGGCCACCAGCCACCGATATTCAGCGACAGTGGCATCCAGCCTCCGTTGCCGGGCCATTCGAGCCAGCTCCTTCCTCCTTGATGGTGTCTTGGATTTGGAAGGAGCAACTACATGAAAAAAGAAAGACATAGTCTGTAACCAATGCTCCTTAAGATTAACACAAAATGATTGAGCAGAAAGTTGTCACAGTACAAGTAGCAAATTGAAAGCACAGTACATAACTATTGAGGACAGTATCTATGTAACCTCCGACTTCTTCATCCTTGCTCTAACATTAGTGGGAGTTTCAGGAACAAATTCTACGAGCACTATGGACTTCCATTACAGTCGACTATGACAGAACACCACTCTTATTCTTCTTCTTCTCTCTTGTTTAGGAAAATTGGTACGTTATCTTATGCAAGCCGGCATAATGCCAGCGTAGTGAACTTGCACCCGAGAAAAACAGACGCACACCATGGTGAGTGAGACAGACTTGCGTTACTGTACCGGTCCAGTACATGCAGGTGGTGAAGCTCTTACTTTTCTATTACGGGTGGCACTGAGAATACTCTGTTAAAAGGGCTACTGCTTAATTAATTTAGCTTTCACCCTACAGTGCAAATGAGTATTAGAAAAGGAAAATGAAGAAGGTAAATTATCTGATTATCTATCACTTCACATGGGATGTATTTGATGACATATGGGATGACTTTAGGTGCTTTGCTTATTATTGAGTGAACAGTGATACCCCCACACATGAATGACATACTACTACTAAACTAAAGTTATTAAGGGAGGTAGGGAGTGTCCACCGTAATAACCGGATATATGCTGTGCTTGCAGTTGCAATACAAACTACTGCTACTATTCATGGCATCCATCCATTCAAAGTATATTGCACACATACAGTTTCCGTCTCACCCACCCAGGCTGTTCTCCTTCCACCCATCCTTGCTTCATCATTCACCCAGCCATGCACCATACCATTTTCTTACCTTCCCAGCCACCTCGGGGACCAAGCAAACACATATCATTCTTCTTTGCCAGTGATCATTACATTTCTCGTGCTTCCACACTTACTTACACCCTTCTTTCGCTTTTCGTTCATCCCATCCATCAAGTTCACCTCAGATCTGATTGGGATTCTTCTCGCCAAAAACTTCACAGCTAAGTCGTAGTACATTTAGAGGAGGCTACTACCTGCTTTTTTTATAATACACCCGTGCAGAAAGCACACTCTGCAGTCTTCAATCTCAATGACTAAGGAATGTATAGCTTACCTCTGCCCGCCACCACCGTGTGAACCCTCACAGGCATGTCCTTGTCCGGCACTTGCACCGCCTCCTCCCCAGAGTTGTCCTCTTCGTCCAATGCCACCACCACCTCCGCGCTGGCCCCGTCTCCAGATGTTCCACCTACAAAGTACATTTAATAATGTTAGAATACACCACTCCCTACTATATAATATTTGGTCTAGGAGGAAGAAAGAAATGTGAAAAAAAGAGTGTACAATTTAATAATTTATGACTGTGTACTCTAGAGTAAAAATGTCCCTTTTTCCAGGGAAGGCTGTTGTCTTGCTGCACTTTTTGGCACAACTGATGAATGTTTGCTTTTTACTTTTTAACACGCACCACTTTTTCTCCTAACAGACAGAAGCTTGACTTCTAAGAACACGAGCAGGATCAAGTTCAAACCAGGTGAGAGCTCGGCTCGACCACAAGAAATGTGTCCAATTAATCGTCAGCACTAAGCACTTTTCCATTTTCAGTTACACGTTCACTTTTATGACAAACTTGAATTTAATAAATGTGTTTACTTTTAATAAAGCTTTTAAACTTAAATAGACTCTGTGGTTTTTGGTCCTCCAGACTAGAGTGGATGAGCTAAAGGTTTTCGAATTTTTGCAAGCATGAGTCCGTGCCTCTGCCATCGGTGACTTTGGGAGCTAAATGACTCTGCCACACTATCTAGTCAGTAAGGAGATTGGGGGTTCAACTACAAAGTCTGTTATCACTGAGGTATGTGGAAAGTCTAACAGTTACAGCACCTATTATAATTGATAAGCTAAGCGATGCATTATTTAGTGTCCATAGTTCTGTTGGTGCAGATTTGTCCCTGCAACAGTAGTAGAATGGATTGTCCTCCTATCCAAACCAAAAGTAAAGTAGGCTCTTATTCTTTCTTGGTGGTGGTCATTCACCTTTTTATTGTTGGCAATGGTCAAAGCATAAACATTTAGAATACTTGAAAAGACATTATGGACAATCCCAGAGGACTGCACTCAGTGCATAGAGCTATTGCTGACTAGAATGGGAGTCCAATGGAAATGCCAAATGTGCAATCTTAGTTAGCTACACAGACAGAATAATCTAGTAATACCACACGGAGTCATAGTCGAGGCAGGATAAGAATTTAGATCCTGTCTACAAGAAGATCAAAGACGATTTATCGAAAATCGAATGAGGAACGCTAGGAAAAAATAAGTACTTTATATTAAAATTAAAACTTACTGGGGCCAGCAAAGGAGCCCTCGACTGCCCGGTCCTGGCCTGCATCGTCAACAGCACCCTCCTCCTCCTCCTCCCGTGTCCTCCTCTTGCCCCTGGAGGAAGCTGATGTACAACATGAAAGAAAGAAAAACAGAAAACATGGATGATATTTCTCAACCAAATCAAACATTTCAGAGGAACTAACAAAGTAACAAAATATTTTTGCAAAATAGCAAATAGGGAACGACTCCACGGGATATATTATTGACCAATCTCATGTGGTCGACTACGTCATTACTTTATTATTGCTTGATTTGCGGACCGTCGCATTGGAAACTACCCTATGTAACTCACTAAACAAAGTACTAAAAAAGTTTGCCTAGGATTGGCAGGCAGCAGTCCGTAGCACGCAAAGTGACAGCCAAAGTCCATCGTGATTGAAGATCAGCGACAACACTAAAGTTTCCTACTACATTAACCAGTCATTAAAATACTCAAACTATTAATCCACCACCACTATTTCTTCTTATCGCCATGTGTACAAAGGAAGGACTGGACTTGAGTCTGTAGGGGCTGATTTAGAAGGCCCTTGCGGCTCTTTTGCTCCATTGTTGCGTGACTTTTGTGACGCAGCGACATGACAAAATAGGCGCAATGGTGCGGCGTATATTAACAACGTGACGCATATGGGAGATGCACCATCGTTGTGACGCAACTCCAGCAATGCGCCGCCTTTACGGCACAGATGCGTAACACTTTGGTGAGGTTTTGGGCCCATGGCGCGCCTCATTGTAAATACGGCGCACCATGGGTGATGGTGGCGTGACACACAATTACTGGTGCATCCCTGCAACTTTGCAGGGATGCGCCGGTAATTAAAAATCTGAACCTTAGTGTGTAGCATTACGCAGTTCTTTCAACTACACTCATACATAATTAGCATAGTAGCAACACTACTGAGAAGAAGGAGAGCAGTGTACCTGAAATGCACAGAAGATTTTGAAATAAAATTTACCTACAATGTAATGAGCAGCATTATTGCTCTTGGTAAAAAACAAAAATTTGCAATATAATAACACAGCAGGAGAAAACATAGTAGTAAAGACATAGCTACTACTACTCACCAAGCCCGGGGATCTCAAGGCCAAGGAGGTCGAGCAGATCTCGCTCACGGGTCAGGACATGCGTCCAGCGGTGGGTGACCTGGTTGTAGGTGCGCCAGACCCGAGAGTGGTGGTAAATGGACTGGCACACCTTCTCCCACCGCTTCCGGCGCTCCCGGGCCCCGTACCCGGCACTGATCTTGCCGCCTCCCATGATGGTCCTGGGAAGGCGGCGCTGAACATAAAAAATGAGTTGGGCCACCTCCTCCGGGGTAAAGATCTCCCGTGGCATCACTAGCTCCCCCCTCAAACGCCCGCACGGGAGCCGGACACGGGGTGCGGGACCCTTCCCCTTCTCGGGATGCTTCCCGGCTCCCTTCACCATGGTCAGGGCGGAAAGGAATAAAGAAAATAGAATAGGGAAGAGAAGAAAAGAAAAGAGTTTACAAAAGTAGTTTAAAATTAACCAAAAGTAGCAGTAAACACAAAAATATAGGGCTAGAAAAATAGAGGGATAGATAATAAGTAAAATAGATCAAAAAAAACTTCAAACAAGCAAAGGATGGCAGAGATTGACAGAGGATACAAAGACCATGCCCAGAACCATAGCAATGAATGAGAAACAAGATGGCCGCGCCCGTTCACAACCGCGCGGGTAAGTTCGCGCGAGATTTTCCTTGCGAACACGCGCGAAACTGTACTGGCAAGCCGCGGACTTTGCGAGATTACACTTCGCGCCCGGAAACGGAAATACGTCAGGCAAACAAGATGGCTGCGCCCTTGAACGACCGAGAGGGTAACTTCGCACCTTGTGCTACGAGCGGCTCGCAAAAACGCACAAAACCTTGCCAACTAACACGCCGCAAAAAAAACAAATTGCATATTCGCACGAATTTGCGGCTTCCGAATCCGATCTCGCGCGTGTTCGCGCCCCGGAACCCCGCAAAATTGCAGAAAAACGAGTTTTTCAAAACTGAAAGCACTCCGCAGGGGCAAGAGTTCAAACTCATCATTAGTAACAATTTCCGGTAGTGCTTCCTGACTGGAGCCCCTCCAGAATTCAGTTGCTAGTTGCAACAATTGTATAACCCTGCTCTGACCCTCACAGCAGGCTCATAGAATAGCTACAAGTAGGCCACAAAGGTCCTGGGGAAAAAAAATGCACTGCAACAGAAAGCAAAATTACAGATAAGGAAGCAGGTGCCAGACTGGAATTTTAAAACAGCGACACATTAATAAACTAACCCCAAATTAATTCATCTCAGTTGAAGCAGGGCTGGTGTGCTTGCTTTCCCCCCCATAATCTACAGTAATGATGAACCAGAGGGTGGCATTGATGTAACAGAGGGTTGCAGAGGTGAAACAGAGGGTGCTGGGAACCTTTGATGATGAACCAGACGTAGAAACAACATAATTCGCGACCGTTGCGCGCCGAAATGTAAGTTCGCAATTGCGAACTGGTACGAAACCCTCGCGAACTGGCAGAAATCCTTGCGAACACACAAAAAAAAAATCCGCAAATTCGCAAGAATTCGCGGATTTTGCGGATTGCGAGTTCGCAAATCCGCAAAATTAACGAACGCGAGATTCGCAAAATTCGCCCATACTTAATGCGTTGTAACGTCATGCATCCATCTTACGCTGATGACACCCAGCTCCTGTTCACTTGCAGGAAGGGAGAGGTTTTTGATGGCGACAGGATCAAAGGCTGTCTGAGTGGGTGCACAGACAAAATATCGACTCCAAAATATCGAATGGACAAAATATCGAGTTAAAAATATCGACAACAATAAAATATCGATAACAAAAATATCGTTGGTCAAAATATCGAATAAAATAATGATAAAAAAATATCGAGTACAAAAATATTGACTCAAAAAAATTGACAAGACAAAATATTCATAAATATTCAAAGTAAAAAATATAGATAATATGTAGAAAAAAGGTTAAATAAAATGTTTTATTAATAGTAATATAAATTGTAGTTAATGTTTAGGAGCGGGATGTTGGGTTAATAGGGGATAAGGGTGGGGAGTAATTTAATAATAATTAAGTAATTAATATATGTTTGTAAATATTTTGTAATTAATAATTAATTGGTAATTAATTAATATTAATTAGTTAATTAATTAATATAATTTTGTACATATTTTAATTAGTAATTAATTGGTAATTAAATAATATTAATTAGTTAATTACAATAATTAGAGTAATTTATTTATATATATAATTTTTAGTTATTGTTAATTAATTAATTAATTGGGAAAAATTATATTAATTATTACATTAAATTAATTACAGCTAATGTGCTAATATATTTACTTTATTGTTATTGTTAATTAATAATGAATTGGTAATTAAATAATATTAATTAATTTTGGGTAAATGAGTATTTTTAGGGTTCAGGGTCAATTTTGGTTTTTTGGGTAAAGGGGTATTTTTAGGGTTCAGGGTCAGTTTTTGTTTTTTGGGTAAAGGGGTATTTTTAGGGTTCAGGGTCAGTTTTCAGTTTTTGGGTAAAGGGGTATTTTTAGGGTTCAGGGTCAGTTTTCAGTTTTTGGGTAAAGGGGTATTTTTAGGGTTCAGGGTCAGTTTTCAGTTTTTGAGTAAAGGGGTATTTTTAGGGTTCAGGGTCAGTTTTCAGTTTTTGGGTAAAGGGGTATTTTTAGGGTTCATGGTCAGTTTTCAGTTTTAGGGTAAAGGGGTATTTTTAGGGTTCAGGGTCAGTTTTCAGTTCTTGGGTAAAGGGGTATTTTTTGGGTTCAGGGTCAGTTTTCAGCTTTTGGGTAAAGGGGTATTTTTAGGGTTCACGGTCAGTTGTGGAATTTGGGTAAAGGGGTATTTTTAGGGTTAAGGGTCAGTTTTCAGTTCTTGGGTAAAGGTGTATTCTTTGGGTTCAGGGTCAGTTTTCCCTACTGTTGCACCCACTGGAGTGGGAATAGTAATTTTAACCCCTACGCTATCCAACGCTTTCCCTACGCTTGCACTCTTTGGAGTGAGAATAGTATTTTTTACACTTCTGGTATCGTACGGTAATATAATAGTATCTTATTTAATTATAGTATGTTACTATATATATATATGTTTTAACAAATAAGATTGTACATTTTTTTTAATTATTTTCATTTATTATTTAATTATTATAAGATAATTTAAGTATTTTTAAGTATATTTTAGTAATTAAATTTGAATATTAATTTAATTTAACACTGTTTTTAATAAAGTCGATATTTTTTACAACTATATTATTGTAAACGATATTTTGTACTCGATATTTTTGTACTTACCTGTTTGTAGATACAAACTCGATATTTTGACTGTCGATATTTTGTCCACGATATTTTTGCAAGTCGATATTTTGTCCCTCGATATTATTTCAGTGATCCGTCTGAGTGCGGTCTTTGCGTGGTTTCAGCGGCACAGCCTGAAATGCAACTCGGATAAGTCTGAGCTGCTTTTCTTTGGCTGTGCCCCTGACCTCGGTTGGAAATCGTGGTGGCCTCAGGACATTTTCCCTCCAGAGAAGGCGTCCTCCCAAGTCAAGAATCTTGGGGTAGTGTGTGACGACGACCTTTCTTTTTGACCCCATATTATGGGGTTATCAGGGAAATGTTTCGGCATCCTGAAGATGCTCAGAAAATTTCTCCCACTGCTCTCCCTGCAATATAGAAAAATTGTCGTCCAGGCGTTAGTAGGGTCTCGACTAGACTACGCCAATGCGCTATATTCAGGACTGCCCAAGTATTTGCTGGCTAGACTGCAAATAGTACAAAACTCTGCGGCAAGAGCCATATTTGGCCTGCCACGGAGAGCAAGAGCCTCAGAGCTGCTAAATAGGTTGCATTGGCTACCTATTTCTAAAAGAATTGTGTTTAAAATCCTTACGTTGGCTTTCAAAGCCCTTCACTCAGTGGGTCCAAATTACATCAGGAAGCACATGGCTTTTTATGCGCCGCGGAGGATGTTGCGGTCAGCTGAGCTGGCTGAAGTGGATGTACCGCATATTAGACGTGTCCGGATGGGAGGACGGTCCTTCCAATATGTGGCGGCTTGCCGTTGGAATGAGCTCCCTCTCACCCTCCGTAAAGCCAACAGTCTCCTAGCCTTTAGGAAGGAGCTAAAGACCATGCTTTTTTCTGTCTAAACTCTGGGATCGTAGCGATTTGCTGCCTTTGTGCTTCTTTGGTTTTCAGGCCTCTTTGTCAAAGCGCCGGGACACCCCTTGGGATAGTTGTGCGCTCTAAAAGAATGGCGTAACATAACATAACAGATTTGTATGCCCCATTGTATCTCCTCTGGCTGGGGGTTGAAGGGTTGAGGTAGAGAGTAAGGATGAAAGACCGGACCCCATATGCATTATCCCCTATTTGTAACAGAAAATGACATTACTCATCCACACATACACATACATCTGCAATATGTAGCAAGGGAGTGCCACACAGTGATTTACCTAGCAGGTATCCTTCGCCAAATTCCGCCGCTGTCAGGTGTGTGTATATCCCACTGTTTTGAAAGATGTTTGAGTCGTGGGTACTTCCAGGAAACTTGGCAGCTATGTCCGTGATGATGTACTTTGCATCACAGATTACCTGCACATTTATGGTGTGGGTAGACTTCCTGTTCCTATATATGTACTCTGTGGCAGCAGGTAGACATATTGGTATGTGGGTGCCATCAATACAGCCAATGACGTTGGGGAAATGTGCGATTTGATAAAACTCTGTCTTGGTTCTTAGCTGTTCTTCGTGCGTTGCAGAGAAGCTAATGTAATAATGCAGTCTCTGCATCATGGCCACTAGGAATTTCCTAAAAAAAATGGAACAGGCAGCTCTGGACACCCCACCTACCGCAGCAACCACACTCTGGTAACTCCCAGAGGCAAGCAGGTGTAGGCTACACAGCACCTGCACATGGGGTGGGATGGTGTGCGCCCTTGGGGTTGGGTGCTCCAAAAATGGGTGAAGGTCCCTGATCAGCTCCAGGATAGTTTAGGGGTGTAGCCTGTACATTAGTATGATCTCTGGCTCAGTCAGTTGGAATAGGGTGTTTCTCTGCCTGTAGACCTGCTCCTCCCTTCTCCAGACCCTCTCTCCTTCTGCCTGTAGCCGTAGCTGCCTAGCAATCACGTAGAATGCCGCTATTCTGGTCAAACTGTTGTATTTTAGGCACTTTTTTATAGCCTGCACCTGGTTACCACCTGATTTGAATCCATGGTAAATACAGACTCTTAAATACCGAATTTCATGTAAATTCGGTATTTTAGAGGTTACATACATCTCAATAGTCATTTTTACAATTTCTTATTTACCGAATCGGTATTCAGTAAATTTACTGAATCATACTTTTTTGTGGCCCCTACATCTCCAAAACCAAATACCGGTCGGTAACGGCCGAAATTCAGTATTTTCGGCCATTACCTACCGGTATTTGGTTACCTACATCGGGCCCTTTGTCTACAAAGTCAGATTGGGTGAAATTCAGGGTGGCTTCCATACTTCATCTGGCACAGTAATTATGTTTTTGGCAGAAGAGGCACAATAGGATAAGTAATTGGTTAGTGGAAGCCATGACAGATCTCTTTTCATAGCTAGAGAAATTGGAGTGACATAGTTGGTGTCCAGACTATGGTGAAAACAAACAGCATTCCACAAGGAACTGAAAGTGACATTTTGAACTTGTTTCCATTTCGACATAATTAAATGGAATGCCAAAGCCAATAATACATCTATTAACTTATAGCCAGGAGTTAAGTTGGACCATTGAGCTGTCAAACTACCTAGGAAAATATTGGTGAAGGAGAAAGGAATAGCAACTTTAAAAACCTTATTATTTGAGTCCAGACACATTTCCAAAACTGATTAATAGCAGGACACTCAAGTAACATATCCGTAAGATCTGTGGTGGAGCATGAACAGGACCAACAGGATGAGGCTGCATCTGGAGGAAAGGACTTTAGGGTAACAGGTGTAAGTAACAAACAGTGAAAGACAAAGTAAAGGGTTTCTGTATTCACAACTCGCGTAGTTTTGTGGCGTTGAAGCCAAATCTTATTCCATAAAGTAGTTGGCCAACATTCCACCAAATCCCTTTCCCAAGAAAATTCAGGCTTTGACTTGGCTCTATCTGATGTTATTTGTAATGATTTATAAATCACAGATGCTGACGGAATGTTGTTGAGCAATGGAAACAGTGAGGTAGGCATGGGGGGGGAGGGTATCAGACGGGAATGTGGAAATGTATTGGTTGAGGGAGATACATAAAGGTTCATACCGTGACTCGGAAGTAGATGGCAAAGAGAATTTTGTTTGGAGATCATATAAGGATAAAATTTGGTCATCAGCAAAAAGTTGTAATAGCCAACTCAAACCCCTGGCTAGATAAACTTTCCAATATAAGAAACAATCCTTAATATGTAGGGATTTACTATGCCAAATGGATTGTTGTTGATAGTTAGCAAGTGAGGGATATGTGGTAGGTAAAATAGGTTTCAAGATTTTAGAGGAATGGGAAATAACTGGAAAGCGTGACTAAGATATAATTGTCGTGAAAGCAAAAAAAATTTTTTTTTTATTTTTTTATTTATAAGATTTTTTATTTTTCTTCATTACAACAAAGGATTATGAGCATTACATGTATCACAAGCCTTAAGTACTAACACATAAATTATACAATAGATCTAACCGGTCGCAACGTACACATTTATACAAATCAGCTATAATAAGAAAGCAAAGTCCGAAATCAGTAGAAAAAAAACTCGAAATCAAAAGTGACGGCAGCTACCTGCCCCTTCCCCTAGCTATTCCTTCTTTGTCTCTCTTTCCATTTACATAATGGCTCCCAAATTCTTCTCCCCAAACGTCTTCCACTCCTCCCCTTTCGGGCAAAAATTTTTTCCTCTATATTATATGCATATAGGGTATTTGCCAGCCAACATTGCATTTTCGGAGGGCTTTTATCTAGCCACGCCCTAGCTATTGTTAATCTATAGACAGCCATTATTACAAAAAGGAATTCAGCATATTGAGTCTGCTCATCATCGCTCACCCCTAGCATAATCCAGACTGGTGTAAGGGATATCTCAATATCCAGTGAGTTCGCCAAAAACCCCTCAATCTCCCTAATCAGAGTTCTTAGTTGTGGACATGTAGCAAAGATGTGCACGCTATCTACTTCCAGCTCATTACACCTGGGACAATTGATTCCTTGATTCCCTCCCCATTTTGCAATCTTTGCAGGAGTAAAGTACAAAGAGTACAATGTTTTATAATGCTGCGATTGCAGCGGTGCAGCACATAATATCGTAGAGCCTAAATTCAAAGAATCATAAAAAAGACTAGGATCAATACCCAGTTTATCTTCCCATTTTTTACTAAATTTAACTAAATCATCCTGCTTATCTTTCACCAATGCTGCATAGAAGGATTTGATGGTACAATCCCCCAGCAGTTTTATTTTCTCCATTATTTCTATTTTATTAAAACCTGCCGGGCCCCCAACTTTATTATTAAGGAAACTTCTAACCTGTAGATATTTAAAAAATCCCCTATTATCTAAGCCGTATTTTCCTCTCAACTCTGAAAATTGCTTAAAGCCATCTTGTGTATACAAATCTCCAATTTGCATAACCCCCTTTAGTGCCCACTCTGCCATAGTATGATCTCCAAAAATTTCCTTGGGGAGTGACCTGTTGTTATTTAATACGACATATCTGTTATACCTCCCAAGTTTTACCCTCTTCAAGAATGCATTCCATGTCGTAACTGCCGCTTTAACAGTTTTAAACTTAGTCCTCTTGAAGTAGCTATAATCAATACATTTTAAAAAGCAGTTCTCAGCATTTACCCCAAGGGCGACAGCATACACATCTGTGGACATTTTCTGCATTCTAACATCGTCAGGGCTTCCACCAATAAGGCCTTGAATATATTGCAGCACAGAGGCCATATAATATAAGCGAAAATCTGGTGCCCCCCATCCCCCTTTTTCTCTGGGGAGTGTCATATACCTATAAGCTCTCCGGGTTTTACCTTGGGCCCACATGAACCTATTACATATAGCCTCTATGCCATTAAACCAGCTGGCTTCAATCAACAGTGGTACGGCCCTGAACACATACAAAAATTTGGGTAAAATCATCATTTTGATGATGTTTGTACAACCAACTAGCGACAGGTGTAAATTGTTCATTCTTTCCAAATCTATTTTCATTTGAGTTATCAAGGGATCCATATTTTTTTCCACAATTTTCCTTACTTCTGCTGTCATTTGCACCCCTAGATAAGTTGCCATATTTGTCACTCTTACATCATTACACATTACCCACTGATTTTTAACTATCTGTGTTTTAGTTGTGTTCAAACTATACCCAGAGAACTGCCCAAACCTCTCAGCTTCTGATTCAATTGCCCTAATGGCAGCTACAGGGTCTGGAGTCAAGATAGCGACGTCGTCCGCATACGCTAGTGATTTAAGTCTACAACCATTTAGTACTAATGGTAATATTTGTTGATTCGTTTCCAATTTGCGGATATAAGGATCAAGGTATAGAGCAAACAGTAAGGGAGAAGAGGGACAACCCTGCCTTGTACCTCTCTGGATGTTAACTGCGGCTGAGTAACCTCTATTGACTCTTATCTTGGCCGTCGGACTTATGTATAGCGTCTGCAGGGCCTTTATAAATCCTGGTCCTATACCGTGCCACCTTAGAACCTCCCATAAATAACCCCATGAGACCCTATCGAAAGCCTTTTCAGCGTCGAGAAACACCGCTGCCATTGGGTCTTCCAGGATGTCTGCTACGTCAAATGCCGTAATTACCTGCCTAGTGTGGTGGGTTGTTCCCTTCCCTGGAATAAATCCATGCTGAGAGGGTATAACTAAAGATTCAATTGTCTTAGATAATCTTTTTGCTAATATTTTTGAAAACACCTTGACATCGGCGTTTATTAAGGTGATGGGTCGATAGGAGCCCGGGACATCTGCCGGTTTGCCTTTTTTTGGGATAACAATGATGTCTGCGCCACCCCAGGAGCCTGGAGCAGTCTCACCCAATTGTGCTGACAACATTATATTAAACATGTCTGCTAACAGAGAGGTCTGGAAGACTTTATAAAATTCAACTGGGATCTGGTCCGGGCCAGCAGCCTTCCCAGATGGCAGTTCCCTCAAAGCTTCAACTAGTTCCTCCACCTTGAATTTCTCTTCCAGCTCTTTTTTGTCTGCCTCCTCCAAGTTTGATGGCTCTATCTCCCTCAGATAAGCCCTCATATCCTCCTCTCTTCCATGCCCATCTGCTTGATACAATTCCGTATAAAACTGCCTAAAAACCTCTCTAATCTGTTCTGCACCCTTAACTTTAATTCCTTGACCATTTTTAATCTCCTTAATATCAGCCATCCCATCTCTTTGTCTAGCTCGTACCGCTAATATATGACCCACTCTTTCGCTGAGTTCATACGCCTTTTCTTTATTGGCTACATATTTCTCCACTGTCTTTTTTGCCATCCCTTCCATAACCTCTGCTTTGAGAGCGACTAGTTTTAACAATATCTGCTCAACTGGTGTGTGCGCGTGTATAGCCAACATAAGTTCCTCCTCCGCCTCTCTAATTAATTCGTTATCTCTTTCTAATTTCTCCTTTTCTCTTCTTTGCGTTCTAATAACATAGCTCAGGGTCTCTCCTCGTATTCCAGCTTTAAAAGCGTCCCACACAATTCCTGGAGATGAAGTACCTCTATTAATTTCCCAAAATTCCTTAATCCATTCAACCATTCTTTCCCTATACTTATGATCCTGGAGGAGCGATCTGTCAAATGTCCATTGCGACGGCTCCTTATTTCTCCTTTGCCCAAGATTTACAGTTAACACTAACGGACTGTGATCTGATATGATCCTTGGTTCTCTTACTATCCTTGCACCATCTAGCAGCCCTCTTGTGATTAAAAAATAATCCAGCCTGACTAAGATCTGATGGGGCGCTGAAAAGAAAGTACTCCCGTCGAGATTCGGATGGCAATATACCCATGGATCCTCGAGAGAGTTATTCCTTGCCAAATCTGCTAGGGCCCTATAGGTTCTCTTTTTCCTCCCCGTATAATTCCTGTTAGGGTCTAAAAAACTACTATCTGGATCATGAATGTTCAGGTCGCCACATAATATAATAGGCTCAGGCCACTGAGCAAGTTCTGCATCTAGGAATTGAGGTCTGGGTCATCTCCAGTAGAGCCATAGACTGAAACAAGCGTAAAGGTTTCCCCCCTAAACGTTAATTCTGCTATGACCCATCTTCCCCATTTATCCTCCAACTTTCTCTTAACTATTGTATCCTGTTTCTTGCCCAATATCACCACCCCTCTTGTCTTGGTGTTCTGGTTAGTTTTTGCTAGAACTTTAAAACCTAGTTGATCAAGTAAGTAAGCCTTAGTGCCCTCAATGTGTGTTTCCTGAAGGCACACTAAATCCGGTTTAAAAGATTTTAACAGAGACGCAGCTTTTAACCTCTTATTAATCTCATTGAGTCCACAAATGTTTATTGATACTATTCTACACGACATTTATATTTCATAGCTTTCCCTATTACGTATTTCCGATTTAACCAGCAGGATTTAGTAGTTATCTTTAGACTTTGATCTTTCCACAACAATTTCTCCCCCCTTTTAACTTGTTTGTGTACCTTAACCCCTACATCTTTTTTTGAGTCTTTTTTACCTCTTTCTTCTACACCATGATTGTGCCCAAGACCAGCATGTTTGTCTCCCCCCCCCACCCTCCCCCCTCCCCCCTTTACCCCCCACCCCTTAGGAACCCCCCCCCCTCGCTACAGGCAAATAGGCCAATCCTGGCCTATGTGTAGCCGACCGTAGTCTGCAGCGTCGCTACTCTCTCCCATCCTGTTTTCACCTCTATCCGGTATTACCAAATACCATCTTACCGTCTTACGGAGTTTTTGGTGGAGTTCTCAGGGGAGACTGTGATGGGGTTCTGGTTCTAGCTCTACTCTCCTTCCCTTTACCAATTTCCGAAATTTCTGTTAAATATTCTGCTGCTTTTATCTCCGATGTAAACATTTTGGTATAACCTTTCCTGATAACTTTCAACCTAGACGGGAACAAGAGATACGCTTCTGCCCCTTGCTTTTGGAAAGGCCCAATCATCTGTCTTAATTTCCACCTTCTTTCCACGGTAACGTGGCAGAAGTCTGGCCTAGAGAAAAAAGTATTTCCGTCAGCTGTTTTTCTTGAGTCAGGTCTAGCTTTATCAATTATTTCCTGTCTTGCTAGAAAATTACCCAAAAAAACCAACATTGCTCTTGGTAGTTCCTTCTCCTGCCCTCTCCGATTTTTCTTTTTGAACAGTGGGTACCTATGTGCTCTTTGCACTTCCACATCCCATTGCCATTTTGACTCAGGAAAAGCCTCTTCCAAAATCCTAACCACATAACCTCTGGGATCCTGCCCCTCTTTTCCCTCCTCCAGCCCCAAGAGTCTCACATTGTTCCTCCTTTGGCGATTTTCAAAGCTTTCTAGCTTCCACTGAAGATCTTCAACCACCTTCTCTTGGTCCGTTTTAAAAGTCTGCCAATCTGTCACTTCGTCTTCCACCCTGCTTGTCCTTTCCTCCACTTGCAAGACTCTTTCTTCAACCTCTTCCTGTTTTCTACTTACTTTCCTTAGTGATGCTTGCAGTTTTTTTGTGTCTCTTTTCGCCCTTCTGCTCTCCATTCTTGCCTCCTTCTGCATCTGTTTCAAGGTCCCAAACAGCATTTCGAGGGTTACATTTTGGTTATTCTGTCTCCCCTCCTTCTCCCCTCCTTCCTGCTCGTTTTCTTTGTAAGTCTCTGAGGTAGCGGAGTAGTCCCATGATAATTTCTTAGTCATACTGCTCCTTGAACCTCTTCCGCTTCTTTTTTTTACGCCCACAGTTCCTTTTTTCTTTTTTGTCACTAATTCACTAGATCCATTGCTAATATCTGAATCAGAAGTACATTCAGTTCCACTTTCCTCTTCCTCTGACTCCTCCTCGCTCGGATTTGATGAGTCCGAAGCCCTCATTGACCGAGAAAAACTCAGGCGAGCCTCCCCTCGCACTTCTATCTGTGCTTTTGTTATTTCTGCTCGAGTCCTGCTCTAAGTGTAGCCCATGGTGCTCCGTTAAGCTCTGCGTGCTGCCCCAGCTTGCCTCAGCGGCCTTCAAATGTTTGTTTTGTAACCCTGCCTCTACTGACAGGAGAGCGTCTAACATCTGCATATTATTTTGTTTTTCTAATTGTTTAGAAGCAATGTCAATGTCAGTATCACAGCCAAGCTCCTTACCAGCCTCCACCTCTGCCTCCTCGCCTCCCGCGACTCCTGGAGCTTCTACATGCCGCTCTGCGTTCACCGCGCCGTCTCCTGCACTGCTTACCGGTTGCCTAGCAACCAGGCCTCCGCCGCTTGCGTCCTCGCGGTCCGTTGATTCTGCTTCCGCGTTTGTCTCGCATCTGTCTCCCTGGACGCCGATCGCCATCAGCGGCTTCTCATCCAGCCGTTCCTTCTGCTTCGAACCATCTGCCTGGATCTCTATTCGTGGGACAGATGAAGAAACCCTCGTGGTGAACGACTCTGGTAAGGTTGCTTGCCGCTTCTGGTCTTTTATGATCGTTTGCGCTGCATGCACGCGCTGAGGCTTTCCATCTGGTACAGTCTCCCTCGTCGATTTGTACATCGCTGATCGGGTCTCCGGACCTGTTTCCGATTTCTTCTCCTGTTTTTCCGCTTTCTTTGCTGCTGTGCTCTTCGAGCTCCGATTAGGAAGTTCCGCCGTTTTTCTCACAGAGGCTGTTTTTGGGATTGCCCCCTCTCTCACAGCAACTCCTGAAGGTTTAATCGGTCCTGCAGCTGGTATTTTGTCTCTATCCGCCTTGAGCCTTTGGGACATCTTCAAAGGTACTTTCACGCTGTTTATCAGACTTCTCCAGCAGTTCAGCCAGTTTATCACTTTCTTTATCACCTTCTTTGTATGTAGGCCCCTCAGCCAGCCTGGGTTGAGTGTATCCACCGTATCAAGAAAAATCCGGTTAGCCAGACCCCACATCCCTGGGTTCACCAATACTCCATCATCCTAGGATAGGAGAGAGTAAAAATGCGACTGCCCTCTACAGAGCCACGGCGGCCATCTTGCCTCTGTACTTTTCCCGAAAGCAAAAAATTTTTAAAGCGAAAGGGGTAATGAGAGATTTCTCTAACTCTAGCCACAAAGGAGGGTGCATTAAGACATCTGAAGAAAACCAACAATCAGCCTGCCTCAAAAAGATAGCATAATGGTATTTTTAAAATCTGGATATTTAAGTCAGCCACTAGAGTTATCCTTTTTTAACAAGGACAAAGCTATACGAGGAGACCTGCCTTTCCAAAGGAATTTTTATAAAAGGGAATCAATTTTCTTAAAATAATTACCAGGGACATGTACAGGAATCATAGCAATAACATATAATATCAGGGGCTGTCACGTCCATGCCATGCAGGAGCTGGTGTGCATGTACAAAGGAGGGCACATGTTGTGCTCCCCCCCCTGTGTGCATCCACAGGGCGAGTAGGCACCAGGGAGCCCTGCTTTGTTTCCTCTCGCCAGGGTTTTCCATAGCGGAGAGGAAACTTGTAATATGCATGGAGATACCATGGCTATCCCGCCAAGCATTTTACTGCCTCTACACTGCCGCACCGCCACTAGGAAACAGCAGTTCCCTGGCAGTGGCAGTGGCAATGGGCAATAGCGGTCTGACCATCCTTATTTTAATAGGGCGGTCGGGAGACTGCCACCGCCATGCCCCCACGAGTCAAGCCCTTAGTGTCTTGATAATATAATCAAAATTCAATGTCAAAGTTTCCTTAATGGTCCGTAGGAGCCACAATCCTAAGTACCTTTCTTTGGTGGGTTGCCAGGCAAACCCTATGTGTACAAAAAGTTGTTTATTACACAATACATTAGGTGCTAATTCACACTTACCAGCGTTAAGCCGATAAGCCGACAAGAGGGAACAAGAAGTAATTTGCTGAAGCAAAGGGGGAAGGGTAACTGTAGGATTCCAGCAATATACAAGAATCTCATCAGCATAAACTGATATTTAAATTTGTTGTGATCCAACTTGAAAACCTATATGTGCACATCCTGGCAAATTATGGCTATAAAGGGTTCTAGTGCTACAATAAACAAAAGGGGTGATAAAGGACAAACTTGGCGTACCCCTCTGAACAAAGGAAAGTAATCTGATTGCAAGCCATTAACAAAAACTGTAGCTTTAGGACCTCTATATATCAAGGATGTTAAAGCAATCAATTTGGGTGAAAAACAATCCATTTCAATGCCTGAACCTTCAAGTCCCAACTGATCCAATCGAACGTTTTTTCTGCATCCAGGGCATTAGCAGCAGCAGGATGGTCCAGCGTAGAGGCCTTGATTAAGATATTGAAAGCCAATCAACCTTTAACAAAGCCAGACTGTTGAGGACCTATTAGATCCGGCAGAATAGAATCAATACTCAATACCAAAATCTGTGCAATTTGTTTTAATCAGTACTGAGTAAAGAAGTGGGATGATAATTTGTGCAATTTGAGATATCTTTGTTGTCTTTTGAAATAAAACTAATCATGGCATCATGAAAGGATCCCTGAGAAGCACCCTTTAGTGCCCAAAAAGTTAAATAAATGTAAAAGATTGGAAAGGAGAAGATTTGCGAAACGCCTATGAAATTCAGTAGTGAAGCCAACAGGCCCAGGAGCTTTCTCCCTATGCGGTACTGGAACTGCAAGAAGTATTTCTGAGAGCAAAACATCTGCCCCTACTGGATCAAAATCAACATGATGAGAAGAAGGGAGGCACTGGACTGAAAATCTGATTGTAGTGGTTGTGCTTCTGTAGAGTATAAAGTAGTATAAAAGGTAACAAATTCATGCAAAACATCCTTATCCTTAAAGAGAATAGTCCCTGTGTTGTTTTGTAAGGATTGCATTTTTGGTTCTGTTTTTTCTGAATGTTTTCTTTATAACATCTTTTTATCATTGAGCATGGTTAAGAGCACAAATCAATCAAAGGCGAGTCGTGTACAGTGGAGTTAAGAATCTGATGTAAATGATCGGGATTGATGTCTGTCAGTAGGGTAATGATTATTGGGCGTTTCGGGTGGGGGGATCGGGTGCCGCAAGAGCTAGGTGACTTACCTTGATATTGGAATGTTTTCAACTGGGTAAATTGCAGGCAGGTGTAGGTGTGGGTTTGATTATTGTGAATAGTGACCGTTCAAAGCTTACGGCCAGATTCATCAAAGTAAAATTGGCTCGCAACACCACCAGCTGAGAGGCCCAATAATAAGCTCGCAAGTCGGGGATCATCAGACCACCGTCATAGACAGCCAGCTGCAGTTTCCCCAATGAGATTCGGGCTGCCCCCGTCGCATAGCAGGGATCTCAGAATGCTATTAATTCTACGGAAGCAGGAGTTGGGCATTCTTGTGTTCTGAAGGGTGTAGAGCATGCGATGGAGGGCCTAAATGTAAAAAGGCTGCCCATCCCATTAGTGAGATGGGTAGTGTGCGCCAGTGGTTAGTGCCGGCCCGAAAGTGGTCGATCTGGGGAAGTAAGTTGCGGGCCAGGAATGTTTTCTCATCTCCAGTTATGTAGATTCAGAGATACGTGAATCCATCCTTTGCCATTGGAGCTGGGCACCGGAGTGGAAGGGACATGTTATTGGAGAAAAGTGGAAAGATCAAGGACTTGCCCAGTTGATTTGGTAGCAGGCGTAGCGCCCAAAAAGATCAAAGATGTGTAGAATTCTCGGTATCGAGAAAAAATGTTTAGTCACATATAACAAGATGTCGTCCGCGTAGACAGATATCTTCTCCTTCCTTTTGTCCTCCACTGTGATGCCCCGTATTACCGGGTCTCCGCGGACCGAGGCTGCTAAGGGCTCCAGGGGTAGGGCAAAAATCATAGGGGATAGTGCCCCTTTGCAACTCGAAGACACGGGAGGCCGGACCATTTACTCGCACCCTGGCCTGCGGTGCCTCATAGAGTTGCTGAACCCAGGAGCAGAAGATGGGTGCCAACCCCGTCCGAGGCAGCACTACAAAAATGTATTTTCACTCCACACTATGAAAAGCCAAACGGGCGTAGAGGGAGAGGACTGCCATCTCGTCTACGCGAAGCATCTAGGTCAAATGGAGTACCCCATGTAGCCATCTCAAGTTCAGTCAGGTGCTACTCTCGGCATGGAGCCCGATTGGTTGGGGTGAACCACAGACGCTATTACCTCTAATAGTCTATTTACTAGTCCTTTAGGCTGTAGGTTGAGCAGGGATATGGGGCAGTATGAGGCGCAGTCTGTTGGGGGTTTGGCCTTTTTTGGATTACCACAATAGTGGCTGTTCTTTGGTCGTCCAGGAGGGTCCTCACTTCCCTGGATTCCAGAAACATGGTCAGAAGGTAGGGCGCTATCTTCTGCACTGCCCTCTTGAATAGTTCGAAGGGTAGACCGTTCGGTCCAGGCGCTTTCCCAGATTTCAGTCCCTGAAGCGCCACCAATATTTCTTCTAACGTCAAGTCGCTGTCTAGGGCCTCTCTGTCGTCTATAGTCAGCATATTAAGGGTCATAGTTTCTAAAAGCTCTTCGCAGTCTGAGCTGGATCTGCCGGACTTGGAGGAGCATATATTTTCACAAAAGGCTGCAAATGCCCTGGTAATTTCACTGCCTCCCATGTGAGCCTCTCCTTTTAGGTCAAGGATTTCCATCACCCACCCTCAGTCGTTGTCCCTCTTGTCAAGGCATGCAATACATGTTGTTGCTTTGTGGCTTTATACCCTATGTCATAGAGCCTGCTCTGGACCGCTAAGGCTCGTGCCTTTGCTGCATTTTCTGCGATATCTCACAGTTCCTGTTGTGCAATGCATAATTGGTGTGCCAAGTTCCTCGTCTGACCCCCTTTTTACAAACTTTTTGCTCAAGTTCCTGATGTCTCCTTCTATCCTCTTTCTTCTTTACCCCGACCTGTGCTTGATATTGCTGATGTATTGCCAGTTTGTAGGATTCCCAGAGGTTGCAGTAGGAGTCCACTAACTCCTCGTTTTGGTGGAAATACCTCTCAGTGGCCTCTATCAGGTGTTCAGCAAACTTCCTGTCTGTCAGATGCCAAACTGGCGGTCGGGGTGGCAGGACACATCCCATTGTTCGCCCCCTCAACCTTGTCTTGAAAGCTCCCCATGTCTGTCCTAAAGGTGAACCGATAGTCTATAATTGGGTACAGGATGCCGTGTTGTGCCGGTAGGTGTGTATATTGGCGCTATCTCGTGTTCTGGGCTCTCCATAAATCAGCCCACGATAGCGCCTCCACGGAGCTGCTCAGGGGAGTCCCTGTTTTCATATCCGCCTTCCCCGGCCATCTATCCTCCGACCAGGAGATTTCATCGTTCATATCACCTCCCCGGATCAGGGATCCCACCGGCAGCTCGAGGAGTAGCATACCAAGAGGGGATAGAGTGTCTCCTTGTAACCCTGGCGGAGCGTCTACTGAGCCGAGATTTAACATTTGCCCATCCCATTTTCCCATTTGGAATACAAATCTGCCTAGCTGGTCCCTCCACATTTTCCCTACGGTGTATGCCGCAGCAGATCTGAGAAGAATCCCTACTCCCCAAGACTCTGAGGTGTTTCCTGCATGTGCCACCAAGGTGTAGCCCCACCTGTCCTGGGCCTTGTAGTAGTATCCCTGCAAATGTGTTTCCTGTAAAAGGACCATGGGGCAGATGTAAGAAGTCCAATACCGGTCGGTAACGGCCGAAAATCGGTATTTTCGGCTGTTACCGACCGGTATTGAGCATTTGGGATGTAGTAGTCCGAAAATCGTCCGAATCGGTAACTTTACCGAATCAGTAAAGTTACCGAATCGGTAAACTACCAAATCGGAAAATATACCGAATCAGTAAAGTTACCGACTCGGTAAAATACCGAATCGGAAAATTTACCGAATCGGTATATTTACTGATTCGGTAAATATACTGAATCGGTAAAATACCGAATCGGTAAATAAGAAGTGGTCAAATTGAATAATGAGATGTAGGTAAGCACTGAAATACCGAATTTGCTTCAAATTTGGTATTTAAGAGTCGGTATTTACCATGGATTGTAATCAGGTGGTAACCAGGTGGAACCCATAAAAAATGGACCCAAAATGCAATTCTTCTTGCACAATGGCGGCATTTTATGTCATTGCAAGACGGCTACGGCTACAGGAGGAAGAAGAGAGGGAATGGCAGAGAGAGGAGCAGGTCTACAGACAGAGGATCACCCTGTTCATGCTCACAGAGGCAGAGATTCTCCAGAGGTACAGGTTGGACTCAGACACCATCTTGGACCTCATCAGGGTCCTCCAACCACTGTTGGAGCACACTACCCCAAGGGCACACGCTATTCCACCCCACGTGCAGGTGCTGTGCAGTCTACACCTGCTTGCGTCTGGTAGCTACCAGAGTGTGGTTGCTGCGGTAGGTGGGGTGACCCAGAGCAGCCTGTAATGTTTTGTCCACAAATTCCTTGACGCCATGTTACAGAGGATGGACCATTACATATCTTTTCCTACAACCCATGCGGAACTGGTCCAAACAAAAGCAGACTTTTACCAGATGACACGATTTCCCAATATCATTGGCTGCATTGATGGCTCGCACATTCCGATTTGCCCCCCTGCTGCCACCGAATATATATACCGCAATAGGAAGTCAACGCACACCATCAATGTGCAGGTGATTTGCAATGCAAAGTGCGCCATCACTGACCTTGTGGCAAAATTCCCTGGGAGTACCCACGACTCCTATATATTTCAAAACAGCAGCATCTATGCACGGCTGACTGCAGGGGAATTTGGTGAAGGATACCTCCTAGGTAAGACACAGTGTCTGCCCTCCATAATACCTATTGCAGTAAGAAGTACATGTATGCATGTGAGTAATGTATTCCCATTTCCTTTTAGGAGACAGTGCATATGCCCTCCGCTCCTTCATACTCACCCCCTACCTCAACCCCTCAACACCCAGCCAAAGGAGATATAACCGGGCCCATAAGAGCACAAGAAATGTAGTGGAGCGTACGTTTGGTATCTGGAAAAGCAAGGCAGTATACCCCCATCACCTGCTGTAAGATCATTGCTGCCTGTGCCATGTTGCACAACCTTGCTGTGAAGAAGGGAACTGAGGTGGAGTTGTCAGACTATGAGGATCATGACGACAACATTGCTGTGCCTGAAACACAACCTGCTGGAGTATCAACACCAAGTGATGGTAGATACAGACGTGATGAGATTAGACGCAACTATTTCTGAGTAAGTAATGAGACACCGACAGGTTGTGTATGGGAACAACGTAATTTAATGTTGCCACAACGTACAAGCACGGAAAGTGCAAGAAAATAAACATTATGTACGTGGGGACTGTATGTCCCGGGTTACTTCACCCATGACTGGTAAAGTCACTTGCACCCGCGCTTCCCTGAGCCACTAGGATGCTGGTCGCTGTGTTCGGCATGCCCTGCAGCCTCAGCTGGGCACCTGCTACTCCTTCGTGGCTCCAGAACAGCCCTTGCCATGCTGCTCCGGCTACCACTGTCTTCAGCCTCTGCCACGTCCAGGGCAGGATTCTGTGCAGTGTGTGAAATAAGCATAGCCTCTAGTGCACTTGTGATTCTGGCCATGCCCCTGGTGACCTTAGCCGTGTTCTGTGTCAGGGCCTCCTGCATATTTATGCCCCTACGGCAAAGCAGGGATGTGGCAGTGGCCAGACGATTGATGGCCGTATTGTGGACACGGGCCTCCCTGCGCCTTGTGTGGGACAGACTGTCTTGTTTGGAGCAGAGCTGTGTAATCGAGTTGCTCATCTGCTGCATCCCTGCTGCAATGTCCGCATTTGTTTTGCAACCTCCCTATTTGACTCAACAATGTCACTCATGCCCTTACCCATGTCTCCTATTTTCTCATTCAGGACTCGGAATTGGCGATGGCAGGCTTGGATGGATCTGCCCTGCATCCTTTGTATGAGCACCATGCTCCCCTCCAGCCCGCGGAACACAGTGCCATCTCCACGTCCACCTGCACTGCTGGGTGTGCGTTGTGTTCTTCGTGCAGTGACTGGCTCATTTGTGGACTGCAGTGCTGCAGAACTCACATCTACAGTGATTTGAGCCTCACCCTCTGCTGCCTCCATTACTGGTAGTGGGGCTACAACACGCCTCCTGCCTGGTGAGGTTGCAGGAGTGGACAGGAACAGTGATGGGGAGGTTTCTGGTGAGAAAACCAGGGGAGGGGATTGTGAGAGCTGTGGGGAGTGTAGCAACTCTGTGGTCTGTACTGTCTCTTCTTCTTGGGAGATGCCAGTCGTGTCACCCTCCTCCTGCGAGGCTTGTACTTGGCTTGGCCCTGCTTCCTCACTCTCCTCCCTCGCTGGTGCAGTCCCTTCTGTTTCTGTGGGTCGACTGGCTGATTTTGCACCTAGGTATAAATAAGCATATATCAACTGTGTGCTACTGTGTCACAGTCACTACAATAAATACTTTACACATTTCACTTTCATTTATCTGCATTACTTTCAGTGACTTGCTGATGTCTGCGCAATTACACATGATCTTACATTAGCTGACTACATTTCCCATAATGCATTGCTCCTGTATTATGCTAGCAGTACTGGACTGGGGTTGGCTTGTCCACAAAGGTTAAAGGGAAGCAGGTTGTATGGGGTGTCATGCTGCGCATGCATCTTACCTTTTTTTGTTGCTCTGGCTGAGCTGTCAACATCTCCCAGTCCCAAGACGCTGTCTGCCTCAATGGCTGAGGCCACCAACTCCTCCAGGTCAGTCAGGGGGGGCGCTGGGTTCCTGCCTCCACCGGTGACACCAGCCTTCTTGTGTATTTCAGCCATCTTCTTTTTGGTGATGCTCCTGATGTCATAAAATCTTTTTTTTAAATCCTCAATATTCCTGGGTGTGACTCCCACTCCCCAACTTTTTCTGCAATTGCCAGCCAGATTTTTCGTTTGGCAGACTCAGGAACAGTGGGGGAGTGCCTGCCAAAAAGTTTGTTGTGCACTCTCACTACCTCCTCCACCAGTACCTGCAGCTCCATGCTGCTGAACTTTATTTTCCTCTTTCTTTCAGCCTTCTGACTTTCACTGCTGCTTGCCATTTTTCTTTTGATAAAGTTTCAACAAAACTCTCCCTGCTGCTCTGTGTCTCTGCTCTGCTCTGACTGCCTCTCCAGAACCTTCTAATTAGTTGCAGCTGCCTGGGTAGCCAATTCCTGGTAGGGAGGGGGAGGGTGGTAGCACCTGATTGGCTGTTTTCTTAAGTTTCACTTTTGCTTGCTTTCCGATTCAGTATTTACCGAATCGGTAAATACCGATTCGGTAAATTCCGAATGTCCGATACCGAATTTAACCGATTCGGTAAATAATACAGATTTTTCCCCTACGTCTCATTTACCGATTCTGGAATACCGAATCGGTAAAATTCGGTATTTAAGAATCAGTAAATTGAAGTTACCTACATCTGGCCCTAAGTCCAGCTTGTCTTGCTTAATGAATTGGAGTACCAACAAGCGTTTTATTTAGGACCCCAGGCCACTCATATTCTATGATATGATTTTAAGCGTATGCTGCATGTGAGTTCCCATTACCTAATGCAACATGTGTTGTGTTCGGGTCATCTCCGAGTGTCTGGTTGTTGAGCTTTAAAATCCCCACCGCCCACCCTCCCGTGTATACCCCGCCCTGAAACATAGTGTCTCGCACAACTGCTGCAATAAATCTTAAAGAGTGAACTTGCTCCTGAAACTCCACCCTCCCTGCCACCCTGAACTGTGGGACTTAAACTTCCCACAACCCCAATTTGCAGAGCGCCTGTCGCCCTTAACTGTAACTTAACCTATTTAGGGGGTTGGCTGCCCTAGCATTCCTTCTCTGTGTGGCCGTCCTACCCACAAACACCCCGCTGGGCTTGGGGGACTGCCCCCCTAGTCGGATCATTACTTTCTCATCCCTTTGCCTAGGACCTAGTGGTTAACTGTTTGAGGAATGCTCATGATCAACGAGCAGTACTTTCCATTGCCATGTGTCACTCCCCCATGCCCTCGTCCTCCAACCCCCTCGCTCCCCACTGTGTGCACCTCACCGCATCGATCTCCCCGCAGATCATACTGGCTACAATTCCCAAAGTTTCTGACGTCATCCATCACCTATTTTAGAGTCACAAGGCCATCTGGGACTGTTCCAAGAACAGTATTTTGTTTTCATCACCTGATCAGTCTCTGTCTTGTCTTCTATGAGGATGGGGCATCTTCAGACCTTTTGGGTGTCAAGACTCCTGCGTTGCCCACCCATCCACTAATTCCCAGGCCTCCGCTGGGGAGTAAAAGAACCAGGATTTCTCTTCTGCAACGACTTTTAGCTTGGCAGTAAATAGCATCATATATTTTAAATCCTTTTCTCTAAGGGCTCTCTTAACTTCCTCGAAGCACTTCATCTGGTTCTGGACCAGGTAGGTGACATCTGGGAAAAAAACGAATCATGGAATTCTCATATTTAGGGTCTCCCTGCATCCTGGCTGCTTGCAGGATGACATCGCAGTCAAGGAAGTTGAACATGAGGGATACAATGGTGTATGGTGAGGCCCCTGGTCTCGGTGGCAGGATCAGAGCCCTGTGCGCCCTTTCGACCGAAAAATATTTCAACAGATGTTTGGGTCTCAGGTTATTTGTGATCAAGTCTTCCACAAATAGGTCCATGATACAGGCTTCTGCTCCTTCCGGCACCCCAACAATATGTACATTGTTTTGCCTGGAACTCCCTTCTTGGTCTTCAACTTATGCTTCCAGACCCTCTTGTTGTTTGGCTAGTTTACGCACTTGCTCCTCTAAGGATCTCAAGGATGTTTGGGGCTCCCGGATATTGGTTTCTGCATTTTGAACTGTGTCCGACATCTTCTGGAAGTCTGCTCTAAGCAGCCCAACTTCGATTGTGACCCAGTCTATTTTGGGTTCCAGTGAGGACTGCAAGCTTTGTATTGCTGCCATTCTTGCCCCTGGGTAGGGCCCCCCGGTAGATGCTGAGCCCGTGGCAGGGTCGACTCATCTTGGTGAGGATTCGGGACTGGATATTGAACCATCTTGTTTGTTTGCAGTACTAAGTGTCTCTTGGGTTTCACCATGTCGTTCGGTCTCCTGCTGCTGTTTGGATTATTGGTTAGAGTCCCCTTCACCAGGCGTTGCCACTTCCCACGGCCCCTCTGACTGGTTGTTTGGTGACGTGTTGAGTTGTAGGTCTATAAACGTGCCTTCTGGTGACTGGGGGGCCTTGAGGTAGCACACCCAAGCCTCATCCCTTGTCTTCACCAAGCAGTCAGTGTGCAGTCTTATGCAACGCACTGTGTAAAGCCAAAGCTTTGGGTGGATGCCTCCCTCCACTTCCAGTAGGTTCCTGGTCCTTAGTTACAGGCTGCCCTATGCAGGCTCTGGCTACAGGTCCCCACTGAGTAGATTCTGGTCTTCAAGGCCTCTCCCGTGGCTGCTTACCCTCTTGCAGCCTGTGGGACGAGTGTTGCAGTCCTTTTAGGTCGCACATGATGGCTCGGGTCTCTTCTGGCACCAATGTGCCCAGGCTGGGCTAAGTACTGACTTCCTCTCCTTCCCTCTGTTCTGCAGGCCGAGCCCTTGAGGGATTGGCCCTACACAAGGCCATAAGGTGCCCCAGCTGCAGTCTCATCTCTTCCTGGTGGTGGTAGAATCTGAGCCTGTGGGGCGTTTAGGGGCCCCGGAGGCTGCTCCCACCTGGGCCCAAAGATTGTCCCCTTGTGAGAGCCAGCATCGAGGCCGCCCAATCAGTGACTGCTTGCCCTCCAGCAGTCTAAGGGGATGGTTATTTGCTACTCTGCCGGGGAATCTGCACCAACTTGGGGTCCTCCCTTCACCCCTGCCAGGGGGAGTATTTGTGGTGCTGTGAACACCGTCCCTCATCTGGTAATATCAACTATTCAGGGGGGCGGAGCTAGCCGGCGTCGATGGCGGACACGTGAGCCTTCGGCTCCTCGCAAAGCCCCGGAATAATCCTGATAATCTATCCTTAATTGTGCCCGATATGCCATAGCGGTCTCTCGACCACCCGTCTGCACCCCTAGATTCCTTTGGGGGCCTCTGGAGACGATTGCTGGCGAGCAACCCTGACATCGCTGGAGGGCGGCCCCTGCGACGCGGCTGAGGAAGACCAGGCCTACAGCCGCGGACTATCCTGCAGAGGAGGCCGGGCGACGACGCCAGACGTGCGGCCTCATAGTTGGGAGTGGCCGGACCGTGCTCCGACCGGACAATTGTGTGGACTTCTCCCTGACCGGAACGACCCCTCCTCGCCCGCCTGCAGTGGCGCTGAGAACGAATTGCTTGGAGACCCGGAGGACGGGAAAACGCTGAACGATTTCTTCACGACCTGGAGCGGTGGCCGCAGCGGCTCGCCTGACGCACTTTGGCGAACTGACTTTCTGGCGCCTGCCAGCCGCGGAGCTGGCAGGTTGGCCGATGCTAGCGTGGAGGCCCTGTCTGAACCCCGCGCCTCACAAACGTGAATCCTGCCGAAGTAAGAAGTAGGGTCTCGTCCGCCATTACAGGCGCCATCTTGGCTGCATCGGGCCCCTGAACAGTACTGGACGACAGGGAGCTAAGACTCTCTCGCTTGAAAAACTCTGATCTGCGCTCGAGCCTGCTGCAGGCAAGAAATCTCCCTGTCCTTGACCCCACCGCTACAGGCACAGCGATGGGGAAGAACGATGCCACCCAGGGGAAGATCTCCTTTGAACGACGCCGTTTGAAAGGGCCGGAAGCGGCGGCACCGGACTCATCGCCGAAGGGAGCCTCATCGACGGCCCCCGCAACCACGGAGCTCAGAGACATGTTATCGGCAATGGAAAAAGGCATCCAGGATAGCATTGCGACCGTCGGTTCTAAGATAGACGCTTTATCATACCGAATGGATCGCATGGTGGAGCGCATGGACAAACATGCGGAGCACCTTGATATGGCGGAACGTCGTCTCGCCGAAGCTGAAGAGGCCCAAACGGAGTGGGACAAAGATAAGAAGCAGCTGGACAGACTGTTGCACATTATTTGAGATAAAACAGAGGACTTGGAAGCGCGTTCGCGCAGGTCTAACATCCGGATCACAGGCGTAGCGGAATCTACGCAGACGGGGAAGATGGAGCTCTTCGTGGAAAAACTGCTGAAGCTGCTGCTAGGGGAGGAGGCTTTTTCCCCCATGTTCATAGTGGAACGGGCCCACCGCACGTTGGGCCCACAACCACAGCCAGGCGCGCCTCCTCGCCCCATTATTGCGAAGCTCCTCAACTACCGCGACAGAGACACAGCATTGCGCCTGGCGAGGGAGAAGGGCAAGCTTCAACATGAGGGTATGGACATATCTCTCTACCCAGACTTCACGGCCAAGGTGCAGGAAGAGAGGCGGCAGTTCGCACCGTATAAAAAACAACTCCGATCACTGGGCCTGGACTACGCGATGCTGTATCCCGCCAAGCTTCGCATCAATACGGGAGGGCGGTCACACTTCTTCACGGACCCTAAAGAACTACAAAAATCGCTGAAGACCTGGACAAGGGAACGGAAGGAGGCCAGGGATGGGCAGGAGGACGACGCCGGCTCGGCATCGAACCTAGACGAACAGGACTAGAGCACCTTGCAGCGCAGCTTGGTACTCCTCCCGGATTGGGGGACACTGAGACCGGGCACGGTCGGGACTCTAAGAGTCGTACATGCAAGGACCCCACGGATACTGCTGGTAGTGTTTGGCTAGTCGGTGGATATGCTGCTTGAACATGTGCCATGTTTGCTGCTGGTGAGGAGTCGAGGCCTCTGGGGGGGGAAGGGAAAAGATAGGTCTACTGTTGGGGGGGCGGAATGGGTTGTGAGAGGGTAGTCAGACTTGCTACTCGATGGGCGTTAACATACAAGTGGGGCTAGAGTGAGGCGCTGATCAGATGGTGTTGTTGGAACAGTTTGCGGTGGTTTCTACTTTGGCGCGCTCTGCCCCGGTGCCTTTGGTTGTGTAACTCTCGAAGGGGTTGGTACTGGACTGGCGAATACTCTACTTCCTGAGGGGAGATGGGGGGGTTTTTTGGGACCTGTCTGACCTGGTTGGGGGTGGTCGGCTGTGGGTGGGCGGGAGTTTGTGGGGTGGGGTTGGGGACACGGATAGTTGGGGGGATCTGTTGCCGGGGGTTCTTGGGGAGAATTGACTGTATTGAGTGTGAACTGCTACGCGGGCCTGTACCTGTTTGGGATTGTCGACCATTGGATGGAGGTCCCAGTGTACCGCCTTATCTTGTCTTGCCCTTTCCTGGAGCTACTATACATATAAACCCTTGTAATGGCTAGTGCTACACCACATTTACCGACTACTGCCTCGAATAAGCTGAACCTGATGACCTGGAATGTGCGGGGGTTGAATGACTTTCGTAAATTGAGAAAAGTCCTCAGTTACCTCCACAGGCACCATGTGGACATAGCCCTGCTGCAGGAAACGCATTTACCTCTCACTAGCAGAATGTTACAATCTAGGGGTCTGGTAGGAAATACAGTCGCTGCAGGTTTCACGACACATGCACAAGGGGTGTTAATCTGGGCCAATCCCTCATCACACCTGAAACTGATCCCGGTGCACACGTCACGGAGGGGAGGTATGTCATAGCTAGGTGTGTGGGCAAGGGTTTGGATCTATTGGTGATTAATGTTTATGGCCCTAATTATGACCACCCTGAATTCTATTCGACTTTGTCTGCCCTCAGCAGATCACATGCTCAGCCTTGGACGTTGGGGGGGGTGGGGGATTTTAATTTTGTTTTCGACCCAACCATGGACCGATCGTCGGGCCCCATTAGGCGCCCGGTGGCTTCGGCCTCACACATGAAGGCGGAGATGACCAAATTAGATTTAGTGGATGTGTGGAGGGACAAACACCCTGCGAAGGGTGGCTTCACGCATTACTCGGCCTACCACAACGTGCACACCCGGATCGATTACTGGTTGGCGTCCCCCCCGTGCTTGGTAATATTAGCTCATGTGAGGTTCTCCCTCGCACACTCTCAGACCACTCCCCCATCCTCCTTCATCTCTCCACGGCCAGGAAGGGGATCCCGGCCTTCACTTGGAGGTTCCCCCCTTTTGCGCTGCTGGATGACGCTTTTCGAGGGGAGATTGCAGATGACATAGAACGATACTTCGCGACTAACATAGGCTCAGTCGACGACTTCTTCACAATCTGGGAGGCTTTTAAGGTGTACATCAGGGGCGTTGCCATGTCCAAGCACTCTAGTGTGTTGCGCTCCATCAGGCGGGACCTTGCGACGCTGGAGACCAGATTAGCGGAGCTGGAGGCTCGGCAGCTATCGGCGCAAACCGATACTGAGGGCCCAGCGCTCACTCAACTCCTGTCCGAGTTCCAGACTCTAGCAGATAGAGAGATTCTGTACATGGGCAAGTATGCCACTGCCAGAGTATATGGTGAGGGAGATAGGCCGGGCGCGCTGCTGGCACGCATGGTTCGTAGCTCTCGACGCCCCCTGGTGGTTGAGGAGCTGGGGACTCCGGAGGGTGACGTGGTCACAGCTGAGGAACAGATACTAGAGACCTTTACCAGATTCTACGCGGAGCTGTATCAGACCAAGACGCGGGGAGTTGAGGGAGAAATGGAAGACTATCTAGACCACATAGCAATGCCGTTCCTCAAGAACTCGGATAGGGAATTCTTGATGGCCCCCTTTCACCAGGATGAAATACTGGAAACCTTTGCGAGAATGAGATCGGGAAGCGCTCGGGGCTCGGATGGGCTAACGGTTGGCTTCTATAAGTCCTTCCAGGACCTGCTACTCCCACGCCTGGTTGTCCTCTTTGACAACATTTGTGAAAACGGGGAAATGCCGGCTACCATGCGTGAGGCGTTGCTCATCACGATACCTAAACCAGGGAAACCGCCGGACCTCTGCGGCTCGTATAGACCGCTTAGCCTACTGAACGTGGATGCGAAGATTTATGCCAAGGTCCTGGCCAATCGGTTGGCCTTATTGGTCCCCGAGCTGGTTACCCCGGAGCAATCCGGGTTTGTCCCGAGCAGAAATTTGACCTATAATATACGCACGGTCCTGGGCACAATGTAACACGTCAGGCAAGAGAACACCACGCTGGCCATCTTCCTTGACATGGAAAAGGCGTTCGACTTGGTTGAGTGGCCCTTTATGGTGCGGGTACTGCGGAAGCTAGGCCTTGGCGAGCCGTTTCTGCAGAGCATTGGGGCTCTATACCACCGGCCCTCTGCCAGACTGCGGCTGGGCGACAGAGTTTCGAACCCGATTTACATCGGCAGGGGCACACGGCAGGGTTGCCCGCTGTCACCGTTACTCTATGCTTTGGTCGCGGAGCCCCTTGCATGCGCCTTTCGGGAATACCATGCCCTGGAGGGCATCAGTTTTCCCACCTACAAAATTGGAATCTCAACTTATGCCGATGATACGTTACTATACGTCAGGAACCCGGAGACCAATTTGACCTCGATCCTCCGGGAGGTGGTCCGCTTCGGCTCACTGTCTGGCTTAAAGGTGAACTGGGATAAATCCATAGCCTTTCCCCTCACGCCGGTGACGCGGCAGTTCGAGATGGAGTACCCGCTACAGTGGTCCTCTGACTCGGTTCGATACTTAGGTATCCACCTGCACACGGATCCCGAGATCCTAGTGCGGGACAATTATGGAGTGGCATACAGTAAACTGGTTGATGACGTTGAGGCCTGGATCAGGCTGCCTCTCTCCCTGTCGGGCAGGATTGCTCTGATGAAAATGATAGTGCTCCCCCGGTTCCTGTTCCTTTTCCTCAACTTACCTGTGGTCTTGTCAAAGGCCTTCTTCAAACAACTAACACGCGTCTTGATACGACTGGCATGGGGCGGCAAGCAGCAGAGAGTCAGATGGGCGATTCTGACTCTCCCGTGTGAAATGGGGGGCCTGGGTGCGCCTGACCTAGAACGTTATTATCGAGTGGCACAGGCATCGCACCTGCACTCGTGGATACACGGTGACCTGCGTACCCCGCACCTTATCCTGGAGCAATTGTTTGCAGACCCGCTCCCGTTGCCTGCTACTGTCTGCCTGCCCATGGATCGGTCGGTTGGCCAGATGGACTCGCTAAAAGCGACCAATCATGCCTGGCACTCTTTGACGAGCTCTCGTGGCTGTACTCTCCTGTACTCCCCACTGATGCCCGTGGAATGGGCCCTCTGGCTGGATCCGCTGGGAGAAAAGGGAGTAGTTAAATCCCTACAGGCTCTTGGCGTCGTGAGGACGGAGGACTTGTTCTCTGATGGCACGCTGAAAACGTGGGACCAACTCGCCGCGGCGGGGTCGAACCCTACCGTGCTGCAGAAGTTCCAATACCATTGACTTCGATCAGCGTTCCGGGACACACTGGGAGCTACCTTGGAAGAGCCGGAGGAGGTCCCGGAACTGACTTATGTCATTAAATCCACCTCGGCCACTAAGCTCAACTCTCAGTTCAACAGGTTGGGAAAGGTGCATCAACAACTGCAACCCTCCAAGGCTAGGGAAGCCTGGCAAGTTGACTTACAAATCCCTATAGACGATCCTATGTGGCGATACTGCTGCGTAAACACGCGAAAGATTTCCCTGAACAGTAGGCACAGGTTGGTGCATTTCAAATAACTGCAACTGTATACTATACCCCTGAGCAAGTGCACCGCTATGGCCTCCACACCACAGCGGAGTGCGAGCGCTGACGGACGTTGGTGGCGGACTTCTTTCACTTGGCGTGGCTCTGCCCCGGGGTGCAGGCATTCTGGGGGGAGGTGTTTGACGAACTGGACCAGATCCTGGGGGAGTCACTACCCCGCTCCCCGGCGCTGGCGCTCCTTGGATACTCAAAGCCATTGGCCCCTTCTCTGCGCCGACTGGCGGACATGGCGTTACTGCTGGCTAGGAGGGTGGTGGCGTCCTGTTGGATGCGAGGGCCCCTACCGGCCAAAGCGAGATGGCTGCGGGACCTACAGTATTGTTGCACCCAAACAGAACTATATAGCGACCTGTTACCTCCCAGAAGCAGGCCCAAGAACTTCTGGGATCTCTATAAAGACCACCTGCAAAGGGGGGAGGACGGCGACTCTGACACTTCTGAAACGGCTGAGCTGCAAGACCGGATGGGGGGAGTGGAGGATTGAACACATACGCTTCTAATCCGGTATATGGTGCTGGGATGAGCTCCTAGTTAGACGGGGGAGGCGTTGGGGCACTTACACTAGGCACAGCTGGGTTCTATGGGGAGGTGACGTTCCTCAGAGAGGGGGGGACACGGGACACAGGGTAGTACAATATGGGACACTTTTGAATGGACAGGGTAGGCAGCCACACAGACACACTCTAGGGGAAGGGGCGGGAGTTTAGTTGGGGTAATTTTGTTGAGTTGCATTCGTTACTAGACCTTCTGGCAGCGATTGCAGTAGGGGTTAGCCAATTGACACACTACTCCACAACACTACTTGCGGTGTGCACACACCTAGGAACTGGCGAGCTGGTAGCACACCCCCACGCCGCCGGGCCCCTGGGATGCCGGCAGTAAGGCTGTGTATGGACTCGTTGCAGCGATGCTAATGTGATTATTGTGCTGTATGTCATATAGTATTGTGCATTTGCAAATGCTTGATGGTGTCAATGGTTCTGCTATCAATAAAGGTCTTTAATAAAAAAATAAAAAAATATCAACTATTCAGGGCCCTCAGGGGGTTTCTGCATGGGGAGGCCTGTCTCCCATGTGTCTGCTGTTGCAGGCCCGCTCCCTTACTACGGCATCTGTGCTGGCCCCAGTGTGGCCACCTCAAGGCCCAATATCTGCACAACTTCGGCACGGTAATTGTTCTACTTGTGCGATTCCTCCTCACTCACTGGCAGGTAAAATCTGAAGTCCTGTAGCCAGTTATCCCACTTTATACCCACGGGAAGGGGTTGGAAAGATTCAGTGGACCCTCCTAGGGAAGGGGCAGAACTGAGGGGTGGCTACACTCATGTCCTTTGTCCAGTTTCACGCAAGAGCAAATGGCTCCTAGAACTGGTTTGAGCTGGACTATGCACAGGGACATCAAATACACTAAATCCTGTCTCGGAGGTGGTTACACCACCCTGTGACAGGATGCCTATTGTCATGCCTTCCTTTGTGCGAGCTTGGCTCAGCAGCAGGAGAGCAGAATTGTGTCTGTGGCTGGCAGCATCCATTTTGTGCTGCCCAGGTCGAGATAGCTGGTACCGGGTATACCAGTGACCCACATATGTCTCTTCAGAAGGGTGGAATCATACCTACCACGCCAGTTACTGGCATGGAGGTATGAATCCAAGGTGTTTGACAACAAACACAAAATTTTTCTAAGCAGCCATTTTAAAGTTAGCATTTATCACAAGATTATAATGCACTTAAACATATATGTCAGGCTGCATCACTGACAACGCCGTAGAATGGTCTCCGAAGGCTGCAGAGGGGCTCTGCTCATGCAGGGCCACCCTCATATGATAAACCCAGCACCCTGCCTTCAGGATTGATAAGGTCTGGCATAGGTGTGACTGATATGTTTTTAAGAGTAGTGATTAGAGTGAAACTATATCTTAAGTGTTCAAGCAAGCACCAGCTTACACAGTCTGCCGTAGCAGACTGGTCATGTCAATTTGGATGGCCTCTCAGGGGTGGCACAATACACACTTCAGCCCAGGGGAGGCCTCTGGGGTACCTATGCCCTGAGTACATGGTGTAGTATATACTAGGGACTTACATGGGTACCCCAGAATCTGGAGTGTTCCTAAAGTACATGCATATCAATTTAAAGGAGAAAAAAGATAGACTGGGGTCCTGGATAGCAGGATCCCAGTCAAACTAGGCCAAAAACAGTGTGACATCAGCAAAAAGTGGGGGTAACCATAAGAAGCGGATATTACTTTCCTACAATGGGCATGAGGCTCTCTCTTATTTGCTGTGTCCCCTTATCTTCAAGATGGAGGGGACTAAGATGTGCGCTTCACCTCGCCTCCCTCACCCGAGGGATGGGGTTTGCAAATGTGGGCACACCTCTCTTCCTGACTTGGTTTTCCCGCCGATTCTCCTGCTCAAAGTGGGAGTCAGAACCGTTGGGAGCCCGTTGCTGGGGGGAGCACAAGGCAGGGTCGGCTATCAAAGGTGGTAGGCCTTTTAAGCTTCCCCTTTGTGGACCCAGCCCATCCTGGGGGAGGAGGCATGATACCTTCACCCAGGATGGGCTTAGTTTCTGGACTGAGAGAGCAGAGGCCCTGTACCTAGGGGTTTAGAAACCTGTCTGGTGGTGACAAATCGCGGGTAGCCATTCAGGAATCACACCAGGGCTGATTGATTTTCAGGATGTATCTCTAAGATGTGATAACAATTTGAGAGAGAGGGCAAGGGACACTCTCAGTCCCCCAGAATAAGTTTATATCAAACAGCAAAAGAGTGTCATATGCAAAAAAGGTTTTCGTTTGGTACAGTTTTAGACATTTTTAAATCACATTTCCTTTTTCACATCACTGTCACGAAAAACCAGCTCCGCAGTATTCTGGCGTTGTAGCACACCAGGGAGGCATTCGGCTTCTCCTGGTGGGCCCGATGATGAAGCATGTCACCAACCAGGGTGGTGAGTGAGGGCTTCTAAAAAATCCCTAATGATTTCCAATGCGTTCTTATAAGGGAGTTTTTTCTGTCTCTGTATTAGTGCTCAACCACAGACCTTTTTTATATATCTCTAAGATGACATCTAAGTGCTTTTTACATCAAATCCCACTCTGACATCAGTGTGGGCTTAATGTGCTTAGAAGTTTCCTACCAAGTAACCCTGGGTGTAGTGGGTGTGGCAGGGCTACGCGAGGTCCACTGAGTTTGTTCGCAACCCTGCTACGCCACCCGCCTCCACCCCACCTATATTAACAAGTAATTCTAAATTACTTAAAGTAAATTAAAACCACTTACCTTCCCTTGCGAGAAATGCGCATGTGCATGCCTGCGCATGCGCAGTTTCCTCAAGGATTATCGGTGAGGAAGAGGAGTTTTAATTTACTTGAAGTAATTTAGAATTACTTGTTAATATAGGGGAGGTGGAGGCAAGGCCTGGCCAACTCCTCCGCTGTGGAGTGTTCAGAGATTTGCCTTCTCTGCGAAACGCAGAGGAGGCAAATCTCCACACACTCGGCGGGCGGAGCAGAGGTCTCCGCCGGGGCTTACTACCAAGCTTCCCAGGTTTAAGTAAAGCCATTATGGAGCTGTGGAGTTCATAAGAGCCAACTCCCAGACCTTACACTCTTTATGGCCTTACTGCACTTACAATGTTTAAGAATGGATATCGACAATTTAGGATTACAGTGCTTAGGCAACTGTACCTTTACCTGTGATCTAGTGCATCCTGCTAAAGGGGTGACTTACCTAGGACATTGGCAGTGGGTTGCAGGCATGGCACACAGGGATGTGTGAATAAAGATATGGATCCTGTATCACAAGATGCATTCCATCCATGCACTCCTTTCTAATTTTCATAAATTTTCATGAAATGTTATTCGATAATCAATAATTCATTTATTCATAGCGAAGATTTTTCAAAAGTTCATATTTTTCAAAAGTATTTTGCAAACATAGTATATCATATTTCAAAATAATAGTATTGCCCAATGCATTTCAAGCATATCGCCCTTCCTCAGGGGACTTCCATTATATCTTTGAAAAGGTAGTCATACTCGTCGGGATGTGTGCCATGTTGACTCTTCACTTTTGTCTGCACCAAGACAAACAGCCTGCAATGGCAGTGTGTGGGTGTTAAAGTGCAGGGTCTCTAAGAGTGGCACAATAGGTGCTGCAGCACTTAGAGGCCTTCCCTGGTCACAGTGTCCTTGGTACCTATGGCCAGAGATGTGCCAATTTTGGGTACAAAATGAAAGTTTTGGGAAAGAATACAGGCCCTAAGAACCTGATTTGCAGGGACCCAGGAAACATCAAGTGTTAGGCAAAAAGTGTAGGGGGGGGTTACTGAAACAGAAACCCGCTTTCCTACAGCGCTATAGTGAGGAAGACAATTGATTGAAATAAAAATAATTGTAGGGCACAGAGCAATTGTTTCTGAGGCAAAACAACTTTTTGTATAAATATTGGTATCAGAAGGGGCCAATGTAAGTATTTCCCTGATAGCAGTATTAGAAATGAGGCCATTTTATTGAGCACAATCGCTCCACACGCAGCATTGTGAGGAAATACGCCCACCGCATTTCAAAATTGCGGGCACAACCTCTCACTGTACGGCGTTATACCACCGGGCCGGCTGCTTACGAAAATGAAATGCACGAAACTTGTAAATAGGCTCTAATGACTCACCACTCCTGAAGAGACGCATGCTTACCTCCTCCGTCGGGTGAGCGCCGAAGCCGTCCCACAGTCCCGAAAGGCTACCGCATCCGACGAAGCTTAACACAGGCCGCCATCTTGATTGACGCTGAAACCACGCCCCATCTTTTATATTTTAATGCCACGCCCTATGTGTGACAGGCATTCCCAAATATAGAGTTGCTGTTTGCTAGGCCATAGGATACAAGATGACCCTCTCTGATGACATCCTATATCCAGAGGGGGAGATCTTGCTGCTCTTGGTGCAGGGCCAAAGCTGACTGTCCCCCTTACCCCCCCGAATTGATGCAGCCTTAAAACCTTGCTGGGCTAGAGTGTGCCAGGGCGGCTGTGACTGAGACATCTGCCCACCCTCCACCTATCACTGTGTTGCTTTAGTAGCAACTATTACATTAAAGGTAAACTTTGTCTCTGCTTTTTATTTAAGGAACACACTAGGTCCCACTGGTTCTTTAGTGGTACACTCTGCCTTCTGTGCATTTTCAATGTAGTGTCTGGTTAAAACAGGAATTCTCTCACTCTCTGGTGAACACAGGTTTAAGGGAGGTGAGTGCTTAAAATATCAACACATTTCCCCAGGGGCACAGAATTGGCATGTCCCTGTGGTGCATCAGGTCCTAGGATACTTAATATAAGAGCTTGCGTTGCTCCAGTGCGAACGGATCACCGGGGAAAACAGCAGCGATTTTCACTTACTTCAATAGTTACTATGGGCCATAGGCATACACACACTTTCCCATAGACACAGAATGGGCAAAACTTTTTGATGCATCTGGCCCTATGTCATTATAGTGCCTCCACTCTCACTTCTAAACACATGAAGGACGGACAGACACAACTGCAATAACAAAAAACGAAGCGGCATATTTATAAACGTAACACTGCGCAACGCAGCAATTGACCTTGCTGCGCTGCGTTACAGGTAAAGTCACGGCATGCCCCATATTGATCCCAATGCAGCACATTCCTGTCCTTTCCCCAGTGCTGGCGCACAGTTAGCAGCCCAGCACCAACGCAGGTAATCTTGCACACTGCTGCAAGGGTGCCTGTCGCACACAGGGTTGTTTTTGTTCAGAAAGAAGCCCCTTCCTGCAGAAAAACAATCCCCCGGGGCCGGTGTGGTGCACACAGGGCTAAAAGGGCTTTGTGCTCCCCCCTCGCCATTGTATGTCTCAGTCTGGGCTGCTGCAGCTTGAACTGCTGTGGCATTGGCTGGGCAGTGTCTGGAGTCTGATCTCCACTGCACACAAGTTTTACACAGGTCTTTTAAAGACCATTTACATGACTTTGTGAACTGGTTAACAAGGCTTTGTGTTTTTCCACTGGTACTAGTATTACCTGGGTCCACAATCTGCCTATTCCTTACATCTGTATTTTATTCTTGCTGCCACGATGGGAGAATGCATTTAATGAAAAGGCATCTCATGAATAGGGATGCCACCTTTCCAAAATAAAAATACCGGTCATTTGTTATTGTTTTAAGAGTGTTCATCCTGCCTGCACAGAGGGACAATAGTCTGCCGGAACCCACTCTCCACTAACTCCTCTCACCATGCTCTTGCCAGGCTCTCTCACAGATCACCCTTCACTCTCTCTGCTCGTCCTGTACCACACACAGGCACACCACCCTGTATTCACTCCTCTCCCTCTGCATACACTCCTCTCACCCGGCACTCCCATGGGCCCTCCTCTCACATTGCATTAATGCAGTTCACCCGACACTCACATTGACATAGTTTTCACCCTACACTCGCACCACTCACGCTGCACTCACTCACACTATTCAACCTCACACAGCACCTACATTAGCACAGATCTTATTCTGCACAAATAAAAATCACACAACTCTCATGAATATACAGATATTTCTACAAAGAAACCTACAGAATACCTGGTCTTTCCATAGTTTTAGATGCCTACTTAATTCCATCTGCAATACGAGGCTAGTGTAAGAGGGGAGAGTGGACTGAGGATGTGGGATGGCGCGAGGAGGGAAACTAGGGTATGGTGCTGGATTGAGGATCATGTGACACCCTGAGTCATTCCTGGCTGTTCCTTCACCACAATACTTCATCCTGAGATATGTAGATTTTGTTTTGCATTGTAAGTCGGGTCTCAAAAACCCCAACATGTAAAGTGTGAATAGATTAAATTCATGGTTGCCGGAGAAGCCAAGCATTTTATAAGATCATTTGGATGCTGTGGTGTTACATGTTAGAACGTGGATTAGTTAATTTCTAATACTGTTTTTTCTGCACTCAGGACTCGTGTGCTGCTTACCTCTGAACTGCTGCTGACATAGCTTTGGACTTGCCTTCATCATCGTCACCGGATCTCTCCTGTCATCTTCCTGCACTGTACCGCAGCTCGCCGGACCCGCTTCGTGGGTCCCGAAGCGCCTGTCTCTCGGCGAGAGCTGCCTAAGGACTCATGGTGTTTAGGGCGCTTGCAGGGCTGCGAGCACTAACAGGGACTCCATCTCCCAGGAGTCCCTGTGAGGCCAATTCCCTCCACCTGGCTGGCTCTCCCTGCTTGTCCCGCCCCCCCGCCCACGGAGAAAAAGAGGAGTGAAGGAGTGCTCCTTGCTTTTCTGCACTCAGGACTCGTGTGCTGCTTACCTCTGAACTGCTGCTGACATAGCTTTGGACTTGCCTTCATCATCGTTACCGGATCTCTCCTGTCATCTTCCAGCACTGCACCGCAGCTCGCGCAGCGCCTGTCTGTCGGCGAGAGCTGCCTAAGGACTCGTGGTGTTTAGGGCGCTTGCAGGGCTGCGAGCACTAACAGGGACTCCATCTCCCAGGAGTCCCTGTGAGGCCAATTCACTCCACCTGGCCGGCTCTCCCTGCTTGTCCCGCCCCCCCCGCCCGTTACCCCTCCTATTTTAGTGGGCTCGGCTACTGCTGCGCGGGAGCACGCAGGAGAGTCCCGGGAGAAGCCCAGGACAAGGGCAGGACCGACTGAGACCGACAGAGGCCGATTGAGGCTGGGCTGGACCATTCCCCTTTATTCCCCTTCATTTTGAATCACTGGGCTCTTTTGTTTATAGTTATTTACTTGTGGGATATATTGTTTTTATCTTAATTTATTTCAGTGTTTCTTTCTATTTTCCTACTTGTTAATAATGACGACAAAAAATTAAGATCGGGAAGAGTATTAGTTGGTAGAGCTTGTTCCAAGACTAAATCCAATCCCTTGCGGAATAGAGATGTGTCAGCTTTACAATTAAAAAGTAAATGTCAACTATACTCTCTTTGGGACAAGGGAAAGTATAAAGTAGTGCGGAAGGGGCCCTATGCTGAAGATATTAAGAACAAAGAGCAGGTGAGGGACCCTGTTGTTACAAAAGGTGATAGTAGTTTATTGGGTATAGTTGCCCTGTCCCTTACAGAAGATTTATCTTACAAAAACCAAGTGGGAGACTCTGTTTATATGTTTGAAACCCAAGCCAAAGCAGCAACTGTTGCAGATTTAGGTAACATCTCTGCTTCTTCTGCCGCGGCTGTAGTAGATAACTTCTCTCCTCCTCTTAAGGCAGACCAAAAAATTAATCTCGATACATCTCCTTCTCTAAATTTTCTGCCAGAGGATTTCACTTTACCAGATATAAACTTAGAGTCTCTGAAGCGATTAATCAAAGTGCAGAACCCTATTATTACACAAGACATTGTAGCAACCCCCAGGTTACATCTTTTTAGTAGCACTCCCTCTAAAAATTCTGAGTTCTCCATCTCTCAAGTGAATTCTTTTCCTAACCCCGTTCACATACGAAATAAAGATCCCCCTAACTCTTATTCATGTGATGATAACGTAATATCTAAATCCTTGTCCTCCCTAGAGCATCTTATCTCGTCTATCCTACAGCTTCTGGAAAAATTAGTTAGTGGGTCGGATAGTGTATTTGATACAGTAACCCTGATTCTAAAGGCGCTACTGAGTAATAAAAAAGGATCAGAAGTTGTTACACCTCCAAAAATAGCTATTCCAACAAAAAATCCCAGTAAGGAAGTAAATGAGGAAACGAGCACTAAAACAAATCTTGAGGTACCCCTATCTACCACAGTTTTAGATCCTCTGGTTAAAATTAACACTCATACAGCGGTTATTTCCGAATTTCCCTTAAATAGGAATGTGAATCCAATCAATGGTAATTGTGTGGCACTTATTGACCAAGAGATAGAGGCTTTGACGATTCCAGATGATAATTCAACTAGGATTCTACCTTCCATCTTTCCTATTTTTATTTCTCAAACAAACAAAGAAACACCAACCCCTACTGTTCTCCTGAACAAGGTCTCTCCGATAAAGGAGAAAAAATCTGTGACAGCAGTACCAAAAAAACAAAGAGGCAAAAAAAGAAAACCACACCGTAGATTTTATAAAAAAAGGCAAAGGAAAATCATCTTTGAATGTGATGAAGAGCCCTCTTTGGAAAATTCTAACCTGGAGGTCTCTGAATCTAATCCGTTACATGACGGGGACGAAGTTGGTCCCCATAGAGTCACAACATGAATCTTTAATTCACTCAAGCCAGCCATGTTCTGAGGAGCAGATCAAAATGGTGAATGATCCAAAATCAAAACCAATTCTTGATCCAAAATTAAAATCAATTCTTAATCCTTTGGCTATCCCCTTTTCAGATGTGGTCGCAACTGAATATGAATCCAAGATCGTGCCTAAGAATAGAGAAAATGTGGACACTCTTTTCTTGGACTTCATACCTCTTTTTGACCCAGATCTTATTTTAAATAGATCCGTATTGGTTAATTGTTTTCGTGAAATAGAGAGCCTAAAACTAATCCAATCTGTAGACCTAGATGTAATAACACTAATAAATGCAGAGAGTGATTGCACGGGTAAAACTTTACTTCAAATTGATAACAAATTATGTCTTACAACTGGCCGAGGAATTTCAAATAAGGGGGATTGATGTTGATCCCTTCTTTCCGGTCAAAATAGGAAGCCGAAGACCCCAAAAAATGTCATCATTTCAGGGAATAAATTCCGGTCCCTCAGATGGATCCTCTGTAGTGCCTGAGGAATAAAAAATTTGTATATTAAAAAATGAGCGACAGGTGATTATAAATAACCCTCAGCCTATAAAACAAACTATGGTAAAGGACGCCGATTTTGAGTGGAGTTGGTTACCCACTATTCTATCAAACAAATCTGGTTTTACATCTAGAATGAATTCCCATTTTTAATGCTGATTTAAAAATAATATCGTGGAATATTGCTGGACTATCACAGAGTCCAGAAAAGTTGTTATTTTTGCAATCTCTAGAGGCAGATGTGATCTGTTTGCAGGAAACCTGGTTGGTGGGGAAATTCCCGGTGGGAAAAGATTTTTATGTATTAGAGGGTAGTGCCACCCCTTCTATGAGAGGGCATGCGAAGGGAGGACTAGCCTGTCTACTGTCCAATAAAATTAATTGGAATTATTTGCATTATCTGGATCCGAATAAATTATTTCAGGCAATAACTTTAATGAATCTAGCTGTGGATGCCCCTCAGAACTCATTTGTGCTAATAAATGCCTACATACCTCCAGATGTATGTCATAACGCCGGTATAAAGACGATTTGTTCTTTCATATAGAATCTTCAGGAATCTATGTCTCCCCCTCATATTCTATTATTATGAGATTTAAATGGCAAAATATCCAATAGTGCCCTGGATCTATTTAGGAATAAGTTAAAGGAGGAAACACTCCTGATACCAAAAGCCATATTCCCAGAGAACATTAAAACTAATAAAAGAGGGAAACTAAACTTGGAGAGTTTATCCGAAGTAGATTGTATTATAATTAATGGAAAGTTTCCTTCGGATAGTCCCGCTCATTGTACTCATAAATCAAGGAATGGTGGCTCGATCCTTGATTATATGATAGTAGATAGCTCTTTCTTTAGTTCTCTGATGGACCTGTCTGTACTTATCACTGATCTCAGTGATCATTATGTTTTGTCCGTAAATTAAATGTAACACCATTTCAAATGGATGCATGGAATATCGGGGATGACTTATTGAACTTCAATATTAAAAAAGGGAAATGTTATTGGAACCCAGGGGTTATTAAAAGTTTGGTTACTATACTGGAACACACAGTAGAGAACTTACTCCTATGGGAAGGGAGTGAGCTACTGTGTTTTGCTTCCTTCTTACATACCTTACAATCTAAAGTAAAAAAGTCTCCCCCTAGGAAGATAACTCCAAAAATCCCCTCTGGCCTCCGTTACTTAAACATAGAAATAAATAAATTGGTTAGGGATCAGTACCTCTTCTTTATTCCTGAACGCAAACAAAGGATAGCTCTTTTAAGAAGAAGGAGAAATAGGATAAAGGCCAGATTAAAACGGGAGAAAGAAGATGCCCTATGGGTTAAACTCCGCGAGGCATCCAGAAGTGGGCAGGCTAAGACCTTTTGGTCATTAATCGGAGAAGGATGCGGGCTAAGATCTAGACCCTTACCGATATCTATTAATGAGCAGTCTTGGGTTGATTTCATTCAGCATTTATATAGTGGCAATGATGTGATGTTTGACTCCGGTAAGCTACAGGAGGATTTGTTACCCTATGGTCCTCCGTCCGAATTGGAAATTGTTTCCGCCATTAAGGGTCTGCGCACATCTGGTGCAATGGGCCCAGATGAAGTTCCTATTTCTGTGCTAAAATCTCATTGTACTTTATGGGGAAAAATGTTATATCCAGTCTTTAAACTTTGCTTTACCAAAGGCATTGTCCCGCATTCTTGGAAAGGGAGTATATTGGTTCCTCTCTTTAAAAAGGGGGCAAGAGATTTACCACAAAATTATCGACAAATTGCCCTCCTAGATGCCATTGGTAAGGTCTTTGCTAAATGCTTACTTAATTCTCTAAATGACTGGGTATCTTCGACAGAAATATTACCGCTTGAGCAGACCGGCTTCAGGAAACAACATGATACCCTAGACAATCTTACCGCTCTCCAGGTTTTGACAGAAAAATATCTCATAGTCTGTGGAGGAGGTGTATATGGTGCTTTTATTGACTTCTCTACGGCATTTGATAAGGTGGACAGATCTTTGTCCACCTTATCAAGTAAGTTATTTGATCTAGGGATGCCCTCTAGTTTATTAAGGTTAGTTATTGCCCTGCATACAGACACTTGGTGCAGAGTATTAATGGGAGGTGAGAGAGGACTATCTAGGGTTATTCCCACGATTAACGGACTTAAACAGGGTTGCTTATTGGCTCCTCTGCTGTTCTCTTTATACATAGCTGACCTCCCCCAGGCTTTATTATTATCCAGTAATGGCATTGCTCCAGTTTTAGGGGGAACTCCAATAGTGTGCCTAATGTATGCGGATGACATTTTAATTTTGGACCTTACCCCAAAAGGTTTGAATGGTCGTCTACACGCCCTGAACACCTACGCTGAGGCCCATTTTCTAAAAATAAATATTTCAAAAAGCAAAATAATGTGTTTCCTGGGAAGGAAAAAATCCAAATATGACAATTTCTATTGGTCTGTTGGGGGCGAAAGACTAGAAGTAGTCAAATCTTATCCTTTCCTTGGAAAGATTGTCACGAGTAGTCTAAGTGACACAGCCCATATCGAGAACAATAGCAGGAAAGCTCTTGCTCAAGGGAAGAGCCTTGTTTCTCTTTATAAGGCGACAGGTAGAAGGCACTTCTCTATATTGCTCGAGGTATTCCGAGCAAAAATCCCCGCATCCTTTATGTATGGGTTAGAAACAGTAGATATGACAAGTTGGAATTTTTTGGATTCCACTGAAGGAAAGATATTACGTAACCTCATCTCTGTAAATACTGCGAATTCCATGTCCTCTCTGAGACAGGAATTCGGTTTGCGTAGTTCCTGGGCTCAGGCAGTTGTGAGTGTGGTGCGTTGGGTTTTTAACATAGCTGAGGGAATGCCGGGTACGCTGAGGCATATATATAAAAAATGAGCTGTTGGGTACTTTTAATGCTTATTCTTTAATTGTAAGGAATTTTCGACAGGCAGTTACATTATTACAATTGGATGAATTAGGTATTTTTTCACTATCCGCGGCCCAACTAAAGTAGGTTTTAAAGTCGGCTTCCTGGGAGCTGGGTTACGGAGTAGATAGAGGGGCAAGTAAATTGAAGAGAGGGATGTTCCCTACCAGTAGCTTTTGTCAAATGAAAAAACCTCAGCCATACATATTGTGGAATCTCCCCCATGGAGTTCAGCGATTTACCCTTTTGCTAAGGCATAATTTACTCCCTTTGAATTGTCTTTTGTCTAAATGGTACGGCCGTTCCAACATTTGCGATTTTTGTAATTCCAATTTCCAGGATGTGTATCATGTCATTTTTGTCTGTCCGGCACTTATGGTATTTAGATGTAAATGGTTAAGACCTATGTGTTTTCCAAATGGGTATCCTTACAGCCTCCGATTTTATTGAAGCAATGCTTAACCCTCCAAATGAAATGTTTTGTTTTAAATTGTTTCATTATTTTAAATGTTTTCTGCCGTTATATTGATAGATTGATATCATGTATTTTTCTATGGTATTTTGAGAAACATTTTTTTATTGTTTTTTTACTGTTTGCTTGAATTATTATGTGGACCTCAATTGAGTTCCGTCATCATAAATAAATAAACTTGAAACTTAATACTGTAACTGCTTGATCCACTTGTGAACAAAATATAATCCCAGTGCAGCTATTTTAAGGAAGTGCACTTTTCATTCACATCATACTTGTAACAAACATTGACAAGGCAATATATTATTATTTCTGAATAGCATATAAAGAATATGTTTTTTATTAAGCTTCACTAAAAGGCAAGACAGGTATAGCAGGAGCAGCAGGGCAAGTTTTTCTAACACAAGCGCAGATTGACTAATGGAAGTGGAAGCAGCAGTGTATCTGTGTGTGAGTGTGACAGAGTACAAAGGTACAAAAGAGTGGAAAAGATATAGTGAGAGTGAGTGAGAGAATGTGTGAGTGTATGTGTGTTATGCATGTGTTTTGCATGCAAGTGTGGTGCTGATCTGGCATACTGGAGGTTATTCAAGCCCTATGGACAAGAACACTAATACTGCAGGCCCTGACGTGCTTCTTTTACGACACTATCACTGGCTGTGGGGCCTTGAACTGTCTAACTAAGAAAGCCGCTAGCCCAGTCATACCCAGTGGTAGGGACAGAGAACATGCAACACCTCACCTGGCCAAAGGCCCTGACATGATGCACAAAATTCTTAGCATATAGGGGGGATACATAGCAAAATGTTAGTAGTCTTGTCATAAGATTTCCTGTACTCATTTTATAGGGGTGTGAATGTCAAAATGCAGACCCTTTTATACTGGAGGGAATTTTTAGAGGTACCCAGGACTGTGGCTGAAGTATCCTTGGTACATTTCTGACATCTTCATATTGAATGTACTCTTTTTGCATGAGGGGCTCACCCATGAAAAAATGCTGACCTTGGTATAGTGGAAGTAATTTCTGACTGAAGACATTTGCAAAAAATTAGATCTAGTCCTAGGAAAGGCCAGGCTTCCCTGCCACTGAGGGCCATGCAAGGGGGCCCTGTGTGTCTTGATAAATCGCATTTTGGGTTAGAGTTGCGTATGTGCCACATTGCATGGTAGAACCGCGACACTAATCATCTATAAATAAGCCCAAAGTCCACACCCCCAATACTTAAGTGTACAGCATTTAACTTCAGAGCTATTCAGGAATATTCCGCCGCTGCAGTCTACTCTCCAGAGCTGTGCTTCCGGATGCGGAGACCTGGGGTCTCAGCAGGAGCGGCCCGTGCAGGTGAGAGCGGTGAGAGCTCTTACCTGCACGGGCCGCTGCTGGATCTCAGCTCAAATATCACATCTCTTCACATTCTCATGTCTCTGAAACTATTAAACCTGCCAATATCATAGGGACCATTAAAGATGAATGTCTTTTCAGCCCTGCTTAAATGCCAGCTTGGCGCCACTAACATAAGTTGTGAATTACAGTAATATACAGCCAGTGAGGTGTGATCCACAATCACAGAGGTTCAATGATTTCACCCATCACAGTGTGTTGGTGTTGGCCCCGGGCCCCAAATAGAACCAGGGGCCAGGAACAGGAACCCTTCATATTCTCTGTTAGATCCCAGACACCTGATCTGCTATTCTAAAGAGGCTCTCATTAAATGAGACAGCCTACACACATGCGTCATCACCCTGTGCCAAGATTGACCCAGGAAAGGCAGAGGGCTCCTTCTCCAGCCTCAAGTGCAAGTGGGTAAGCTGGGCAGCGGCAGAACAAAGTCCTTCAGAGAAAGGCAATTGGCCCGGGCACTCATTAAGCTGTGTCTATTTGAACTCCAGATCTCTGCCTCAACATAGCTTGGAGATCTGGGACATTATAACAGGTAAAAAACAGACCTGGGGCCATATTATCAAGAACAGTAAGAACATTACCGCTGCTTTAGTGGCAGGAAACTGCAGATAAAGCGGTGATAATGGGCGTGATAATATGCCCTTGTGAATTCCCATAGAAGCCCAGGTTCTGGTGTGAAGGACATCAAACCTGGGATTCTATGGGAATTCACAAGGGCATATTATCAAGCCCCTTATCGCAGCTTTAACGGCAGTTTCCTGCCGCTAAAGCAGCGGTAATGTTATTGCCCTTCTTGATAATAATAATAATAATTGATAATAATAATAATATAATATGGCCCCTGGTCTTTATCACTGAACACTGGTTGGATGATAATAATTCCCCATATATTGCCTCTGCCCTGTCTGTTGGCTCTAATTTGCTAAAATACAATAGACAGGGACAGAACCGAGGGGGGATTGCCATTATTTTCTAATGGCTGCTTAACATCCCTAGGAGAGCATGACATTCTGACATTCCAAATCTCAAGTGGGGATACCAAAGCACTTGGAGGTGCAGCAATTTATAATTCTCCAGGCTATAAGCCTGAATTCCGCACCAACATACTATTTCCCTCCTGCCTGAAACAAAACCAGTTTGTGGCAATTGGCGACTTTAATATCCATTACGAAGATAGGACTGACACTAGGGGCAAGCAACTAAGAGACGACATGCAGATCTTACAACTCAATTTCAATTTCAAAAGCTTTTATTCGATTTGCAAACAAATCATACAAGCAAAACATGAAAGCAAACCATTGCATTAAAAAATTGTTATAAAATACAAAATTTATACGGGGAATCCAGAATAATTCATGTAGGAATAGGACACATACTAACAAGCGTTTAAACATTGGATCGTAATTAAAAAACATAGAGATGGCAAAAGGGTATAGAAGTTAAAATCGTACAGACAGGAATAAATAAATTGGCACAAAATGCTTATCCTGGCAGCTGTACGTTGAATAACAAGCCCCTGCCTAAATCATGGGACATGTAAATTTTTGATTTAAAATTTTTGATACAGACAGGAAAGTATAGAAATATAGCAGCACTAAACATTTCCTGGCAGCTGTATGATAAAAGTATGAAAAATCAAAAAGAAGAAAACATGTACAGACAGGGTTAAATATAAGTTAAACACTGTTAAAAAAGTGCTCCCTCTGGCAACTGTACATTTTGGGGGAGTACAGACAGGACTATAGAAATCATAGCAATACAATACTTTTCCTGGCAGCTGTACATTTCAAAATATAAGTGGCAACAAAAAAACATATGTCCACATTTTCTAAAGCTGATAATAACACAAGGGCATTCTTAAAAGACCGTATATTATATTTAATAAATATGGGTTTTAAGTACCTTAATCTTAAAAAGTGATAAAATTTACAAAAAAGTAAGAAATGGCAGCAACTCTGGCGTGAAACATTGTCACAAGGGCAGGGGGTTTCAGATTTCTGTTTCTGTACTGGGAACGCAACTAGATGGTGTACAATACCCAACCTGACGCGGGTTAAAACATATTGATGAGATGGGCGGCAGACATATAGGAGATAGGCTTGGAACCCCGATGGTAAGTTAAGTTCTCTATAGAACTTCACAGTAGTTAACTTACCATATACCTCATCTCGCCCTTTCTTTTTGTACATCAAAAAAGTTTGTTTGATCTCTTTTTTGGGTATTTCTACCGCGAGTTCGGGGTCGGTAAGAACATCAATATCAAACAAAGTCTTAAACCAAAAACTGATATATTTCAGCCAAAGAATGCGTAAAGAAAAGTCCAGGCCTATACAGTCAAGAATAATTTCTTGAGTGAATCGAGTTTCTGGCTTAGCCCAAATAGAACGCCACAGTAAGAGTGGACGAACGGCTGCTAAGTCCGAGATAAACTCGACCCCAACCTCGTCATGAAGTAATTGAGTGGAAGCGGAGTGGGGAACACATAGCACTTTTTTTAGGAACTTGTTCTCCTCTTTTTGGAGAGAGGTGCCATCTATGTGGCCCCACACCCCAGCCCCGTACAATGCCGAGGGAACACAGCGAATATTATAGATGTTAATCATATCACGAATGCTTCTCGAACCGAGCTTAGAAGAAAATTGAAAAACGCTGCTAGTACAGCGAGTCATTTTCAACCTGGCATTGTCAAGCTCTGATTTCCAGGACCCATCGTTAGCATAGGTGATTCCTAAATAACAAAATGTTTTAACTTGTAACATTTTATCGCTGTCTAGATAGAAATTGGACTTTAGTTTGTTGGCTGACTCACCGCACAACATAACATAGGTCTTGGATTTGTTTACACAGAGTCTCCTGTTTTGTATGAACAACATAAAACCATCAATGAGACGCTGTAAGCCTATCTGAGTGCGTGATAAAAGTACTGCATCATCCGCATAAAGTAAGATTGAGACAGAATTGCCTCCAATCTGCGGGGCGTCTGCTGATATGGTAGCCAAGGTGCGATCAACACAGTTAATAAAGAGGGAAAATAAAAGAGGAGCTAGTACGCATCCTTGGCGGATGCCCCTAGATACCTTAAAGAATGGTGTACATTCACCGTGGGTGCCATATCGGACTTTACAGGAAAGTTTCTGGTAAAGCCTAGCCAGAAAATGTACTATTTCTTTCGGTGCTCCTAACTCCAATAAAACCTGCCAAAGAATGCCGTGATCAACTAAATCAAATGCGCTGCTCAGATCAGCAAAACATAAAAATAAATTGCCCTTTTTGGCCACTGTATATTTGTTAATTAAAAGATCCAAATTCACGCATTGCTCCAGGGTACCCATCCCCTTCCTGAAGCCGTATTGCACTTTAGTTAAAATATTCATATCTTCTGCCCAAGTTTCTAGTCTTTTGAGCAGAATTCTGCTCATAACCTTTACTGAGGCATCCAATAAAGAAATTGGCCGATAATTGGAGGCCTCGGATTTGCTGCCTTTTTTAAATAAGGGGACAATAACCGATTGACCCCAAGAGGGAGGAAAATTGCCTTCCGCTGCACAACTCAAACAGTGGGCCAATGAACCCACCCATATCACTGGACATACCCTGGATCTTTTATTCTCCACCATTGAGTCTTTAAAGATCACAGAAATGAATCCCCTCATTTGGACTGCCCATTATTTAATACCATTTTCTTTCACTTTGCCACCCAATAAAACTAACTCAGGTAGTCCCTCGACAGGGGTAAAGCGACCTTGGAATCTTATCACCCCTGAAGTGTTTGCCTCACACGTTCCACTAAGAGACCAGGTATTCTTAGGGTCTCCTCCAGTCCAGGTAATGGTTGACACTTTTGACTATGCAACTACTTTGACAGTGGATACATGTGCCCCAAAGATAGCTAATACGTTTACAAGAAAATCACCTTTTGAAAGGTGGTATTCCGTTAACCTTAGGCTCCAGAAAAGGAAATGTAAGTCGCGAGAACATAAATGGAGACTACTAAAGATCTGAACAACAAATTATCTTACAGAACTGAGCTAAAGAACTACCAAATAGCCCTTAAACAAGCAAAAAAAGCATACTTCCTGAAACAAGTTGAAGCTAATAGCAATTCAAACAAATAACTAGTCAAAATTGTGAAGGAGCTATGTAAACCAGCAGACCTGTCACAAAGTCAGACCCTATCGGCAGACATCTGTGAGAATGTTAGCAACTTTTTCTACTTTTAATAAACAGCCTTTCTTTGAGGACACTGATTGGGAACCTGTTACATCAGGTCTTCGAAGAGAAACGGAGAGAAGACTGAAGAGTAGAAAGGTTCTTTAATGTAGATCCTTCACAGCAAATACAAAGCACGTCAGCCAGGAACAGAGGTCAGGCAATAACTGACACCAGTTAGAACATAGACCATAGAACCATAAAAGCATTCCAATAACAATAGAGTAACACAAAGAAATACAGACAACCCAAAACTCTAAACCATAGATACCACACATCTCCCTTCCCCAAAACAAAAACAAAAAAAAACATTAAAGATAAAAATCCTTGAGATAAGCAGGAGCACAGGTGTTGCGACTACTCCGTCTAAGGACAGGTGGAACATCATTTGGAGCTGAAACAGAACAATCAGGTAAAGAATTGGAAGGAACATCATTCGGAGCTGAAACAGAACAATCAGGTAAAGAATTGGAAGCACTAAACTCATCAATGACATCAGGAAGCGAACAATGTTCCGACAAAACAGAAGAGGGACCGGGAAGTTGCGAATCACCAGCTCCAGACAGAGAGAAAGAATCCCCATGATGAAAAGATGAAGAAGGCTGCAAATCCGGAGTTAGACTGTCCGAAAGATTGCTGTCCTTTAGGCTTTTGCAGTCTCTGAAAACAGGAGGATTAACAACAACAACATTTCTCTTGCTCCACCATTTGCCATTAGCAAGTAACACAGCATTCTTGGAAACCCTGATGATTTTTGAAGCGGGATAAAATTTAGATTTCTGACTATTGTTTTTTAAAGGTCTTTTGACCTTGACAAAATCACCCACATTGAAAAGAACATCTTTAGTTTTGAATTTGTCATCATAAGCAACTTTCATTTTGTTTTGCACAGAAACTACTCTGTCACGAACTTGATCAACATTGGGTAATTTCTCATCAACTTTTGTCTTGTCAAGGACCCATAAGGGACTGAGCTTCGAAGAACCAAAACGTTTCTTTAACAAGACAAAAGGAGTAACACCAGTTGTGGAATGAGGTGTATTATGATAACTCCACAACCTTTCTTGGACAGCTTTTGAAACATCCAAATTCTGCATACAGGCTAACTGGATAGTGTCTTTTAACATTTTGTTGACCCTTTCAACCATGCCATTGCCCTGTGGACTGTACAGGGCAACAGTCAAATGTTTGATATCAAGATTAGATAAAAAAATTTGGGTGACATGGGACTTGAATTGGACACCATTATCAGATACCAGATATTTAGGAATACCTTCTCTATGAAAAAGATCATCCAAAAAATCAATAACACCAACAGTGGAAGGATCAGACATGAACCTACACTCCACCCACTTTGAAAAGTAGTCCACAAGGACTAAGGCAAATCTTAAATGAGGTTTCAAGTTGTACATAGGACCAATGAAGTCAATGCCCAGTTTCTCCCAGGGGCCCTGAGGATAAGGGACAGGAAGAAGAGGAGAATTCCGCAGCTTAAGAGATTTGTCTGCTTCAAAACAACTAGAACATCTCCCAACAAAATTTCCGACATCAACATCCAAATTTGGCCACCAGTAATAGAGCCTTAACCTTTTCTTAGTGCCAGTGATCCCTAAATGACCAAGATGAGCCAAATTCAACAATTTTATCTTGAGCTTGTTAGGGGGAATTAACAAGGAGCCTCTCATCAAAAAGTCATCCTCAACAGTGAGCTCATCTTTGACTTTAGAAAACAAACGTAAACCAGAATCAAGATTCCTATCATCGGGCCAACCCTTGATAATAAGTCCCTTGACTAAGTCTTGAACCTTGTCCAGTTTGACACAATCCAACCACTCATCCTTGCTAATGATACTCTCCGAGAACATCAATCCATCCACAATACCAACAACGCACTCAGAATCCTCACAAAGAGAGGAGGAACTTTCCGAATTACTCAGAGGACACCTAGAAAGGAAATCAGCACGAGTCGTTTTACGTCCAGGGATATGTGTGATGGAGAAATTGAACTCATACATCCTGGAAAGTAACCTGACTAATCTAGGACTGAGATTATTGTGATCTTTCTTTGACAATAGGAACACTAAAGGCTTGTGATCAGTCACCAAAACAAATCTCCTACCCCAAAGATAAGTTTCGAAATGTTTAGTGGCCCAAAGACAAGCCAGGGCTTCCCTCTCAATGGTGCTGTATCTGCGTTCCGCAGGTGAAAGGGATCTGGAAGCAAAACCAACAGTCTGTTCAACACCATCAACTAATTGGGACAAAACAGCCCCTAAACCGATGCCACTTGCATCCACAGTGACAACCGATTGAATGTCATCTCTAAAGGAGTGAAGAGAGGGAGCCTGTACAATAAGTTTCTTTAAATGCACAAAAGCCTCATTTACTGAATCATCCCAAGAAAACTTCTCACCTTTCCTAAGCAATTTCCTTAAAGGTTCAGTTTGCAAGGCAAAACAATCTACGAATCTTGAATAATATTCACAAACACAGAGGAAAGACCTGAGTTGATCCTTGTTCTCAGGACTAGGACTATCCACAATGGCCTTAATGAGATCTTGTTTAGGAGAAATGCCATTACTGGAAATGTGATGACCAAGATAATCAATGCTGTCAACCATAAACTTGCACTTCTCTTTTTTTACAGTAAAGCCATTGGTTTCAAGAATGTTCAACACTTCAGATAGTTTCTTCAGATGATCATCATCACATTTGGAATAAATCAAAATGTCATCCTGGTAAGCTAAAACGTTGCTACAATTACCAAACAATTTGTACATGAGCTTCTGGAAGACTGAGGCAGCAGACGCAAGCCCGAAAGGCATGCGTAGGAATCTATAGGGACCAAAAGGGGTATTGAAGGATGTCAAATCACGAGAGTCCTCACAGAGTTCAACCTGGTGATACGCAGATCTTAAGTCCAAACACGAAAAAACTTTGGCATCACCAAGTTGAGCTAACATGTCTTGGATCTTGGGAAGGGGAAAACAGTCAATTTAAATATTTTTATTCAAGGATCCCAAATCAATGCATAATCTTATGTCTTTGCTACCCTTTTTCTTCGCGATAACAATGGGGGCAACCCATTCTGACGAATTTATAGGTTCAATAACCTTGTCATGACATAACTGCTCTAAATGTAGCTTGAGTTGAGACCTAACAGAAAGAGGGACATTCCTTACTTTATGGACAACAGGAATGGCATCCTTTTTGAGAACAATGCGATGCTCAAAGTCATGAACAAGACCCAGCTTGTCCTTGAAGAGGGCACTATGTTTGACAAGAAGTTGGTGTAAAGCCAAATTAGAGGAAGAACAAACATCAACCAAGGAAATCGGGCAAGAAGTCCCTGGTCTTAGAACCATACCAAATTTGCCCTGATCCTTCCATCCCAAAATGTTGTACCCATTTTTAGCTACATATATTTTAGTGGCAATGCACCTGTCCTCAAACTTAATGGTGTCATTGAAAAACCCTAACATGTCAATGGAATGACCACCAAACGAAATAGTGTGAATATCAGGAGGAAACAATTGGGAGGATTTCCAATACATGTTAAATAAATTGTCAGTAACAAAGGTGATTGGAGATCCAGAATCTTGAATTACTGTATCACCAATGGTGACATCACAGACAGGACCCCCATCATCCAACTCAGCATCTATGTATAAAACAATCTTTTTAGAAGAGACCACTGTACAGACATTCTCAGGATCAGAAAGATCAATATTTTCAATCGTGTTAACTTTTACAGGATTTCTGTTACACACCCTAGTGAAGTGTCCGGTTCTTTTACAATTAAGGCAGGTCTTGGTAAGAGCTGGACAACTTTTCGAATTAGCTAAGTGTGAAGAAGAACCACACCTGAAACACGCAAAGTTTTTCCTAGGCTCTTTAGAATCTTTGTTTTTAAATTGGAAAGACTTTGGTTTAATGCTTAATGCATTAACAGTTTCAGCAACTGTTTCACTTTTATTTTTGTTCAAAACCCTTTGAGAAGAGACAGATCTCTCAATACCTCTCGCAAGCTCAAGAGTTTCTTTGAGAGATGGGTCCCGGCAACATAGCAATCTCTCTTGAACCTTTTTATTATAACAATTCACAATTATTTGATCTCTGAGATAAGAATCAATGTTACCATCAAATTCGCAAGTAGCAATTAAAACTCTGAGTTCTGTTAAAAATGTGTCAATTGACTCAAATTCAAATTGATGTCTGGTATAGAATTTGTGACGTTCAACAACTACACTGCTTTCATCAATAAAATACTTGGCTAGTCTGGAAACAGCTTCTTGGAAACAATCCCAATCAGTTTCATGAGATTGAGGAGAAACAGGTAAATGGTCAAAAATGCGTTGACCCTCAGCTCCGAGACTATTATAAAGTAAAGCCAATTTCCTGTCTGGATCAAATTTCTGACCATCTAAGGCAATAATATAACTACCAAAACCTTTGAACCACTGTTTCCATTTAGTTTTAGGTACACCTGGATCAGGAAGAAAGTAAGGAGGAGTGACAATATTTTGTGACATATTATTACTAAAAGTGAACAATGAAAAATGAAAAAAATCAAAGGCAACAAGAAAACACTAAAATAAAATTGTCTCTCCTAACAATTTTCCTGTATATTCTTTAAAGTACTTTGTAGGATGTGCACATCATCGAGTAAATTCACGGTAAAAGGATGTGCAGTAGTCAATGTAGAATCGAATAGTTCTTAAAAAAAAAAAAATCGAAGGCCAAACCTGAAGAAGGTGCAGACTGCTTGAAGAAGAAATCCAGAACAGCGCAGTGAATGAAAAACGCTGTGAAAACGCTGTCAAACGTAATGAGTTGAAGAAATAACAGACTTTAAGAACCGACCGTATGAAACTGACAACGCATTCAAGTCGGCTTGAAGGACTTCTGTGAACTGTACCAAAATGGAGGCACGTAGCACGAACCAGCGTAAGATGCGTCACTCCGTCATTGTTTCGACGGAAGGCAGTGACGACAGAGGCTGATCGGGAGGCGGAGACGAGGATGGCAGGAGAAGAAGACTCAGAGGTAGGAGTTCGAAGGAACGCTCGAGCTGTAATTCGCTCGAGCTGTACGAACGTGGAGTCTTAGTGGCGCTCGAGCAGTAACTCGCTCGAGCTGTTAACTGAAGTGCGCAATGAAGGTAGAATAGCGCTAGACAGATGAGGAATTTCAGTCGGAAATAAAAAAAAATTCATACGACCTTATCAATGTCACAAAGCGCTTCTTCAGAGAAAGGTTCAGGCGCATACATATGAGAACACCTCCCGGTGCTTCGAAAATGCTGGTGAAGTAAAGGACGAATCCCACCCTCGTCGCCAAATGTTACATCAGGTCTTCGAAGAGAAACGGAGAGAAGACTGAAGAGTAGAAAGGTTCTTTAATGTAGATCCTTCACAGCAAATACAAAGCACGTCAGCCAGGAACAGAGGTCAGGCAATAACTGACACCAGTTAGAACATAGACCATAGAACCATAAATGCATTCCAATAACAATAGAGTAACATAAAGAAATACAGACAACCCAAAACTCTAAACCATAGATACCACAGAACCCCTAGAATCCCCATCCTGGGGAAATGTTGTCTCTTTCACTGAGGAACAAGTTGCTAAAGCTATGTCTGAGGTCAAATCGGGTTCTCCTCTCGATCCCTGTCCACATTTTATCTTTTCTCGTTTTGTACCAGTTCTTTGCATTTATGCACACACATTTTTAATCATTAACTAGATACTGCCATGTTCTCTAAGTCTTGGACACTAGCTAATATATCCCCCATGGTAAAAAAAAGCTGGTATAGAGGTCACTAATCTAAGAAATTATAGACCAATCAAGTTTTTGAGAAATTGGTCAACAGACAATTAATCAACTACTTTGAGATAAATTAGCTATAGCACCCCACTCAGACTAGCTTTAGTGCTTCCAACAGCGCAAAGGCCAACCTGCTGGCCTTACTAGATAACACGAGACTTCTGTTAGACCAGGGTAAAGCTGCCCTGTTGGGCCTGTCGGCGGCATTCAACACTGTTTAACATGAGCAGCTGCTAGGAACTTCACATAATAAAGGGGTTCACTCTAAAGCTCTTCAATGGTTCAACTCTTTTCTGCTGAATAGAACCCAATCCGTACAAACAAGCTTCTCCTCCAACCCCAAAACTATCCAATGCGGTGTTCCGCAGGGAGCCTCCCTCAGCCCATCGCTTTTTAATGCCTATGTATCTCCCCTGGCTATGATAGGTAGGAAATGGAATTTCAACATCTGGTCAAACACTGATGATGCCCAGTTGTTAATTGCATTCAAGGAGAACCATGAGACCATCAATAGCAATCTGAGCCACTGCCTCTCAGAAACTGCAGGCTGGAATTTAGCCCACTGCCTAAAACTAAATGCAGATGAATCCGAAATACAGCTGTTTGTCAATGCATCTTCAGCCTGGGACACAACTTGATGGCCCCAGTCATTGGGCACTGTCCCCATGCCCAAACGTGTGGTGAGAAATCTGGGAATCACAGTAGATAATGCACTAAACATGCAGGACCAAGTCCGAGCTCTCTGTGGCAAAGGTTTTGCTAGGCTAAAACTACTCAGGAGACTTTTCGGGTGGATCCCTTTAAACTGAAGGAAAACCATTACCCAGGCCCTACTGACAAGCAAACTGGACTATGGGAACTCATTTTATGTTGGCATGGCTGACCACCTTCTTTCCCGCCTACAGGTTGTTCAGAATGCTGAGCCAAAATGGTTTGCAACAAAACTAAGTGCAGTTTGGCCTCGGCCTGTCTGAAAGATTTACATTGGATGCCTATCAGGCAAAGAGCCAAGTTTAAGCTCCTATGCAATGCTCACAGAGCGTTGTATAAACGTGGCCCCAGAATACTGCAGGATAAACTGGAATTCTATGTTCCATCTCGTAGCCTTAGGTCTGGCATCCTCACTCTAGCTAAAACTCTAAACATAAAAAGAGCCAGAACGGGAGGTCACTCCTTCAACTACCTGGCAGCTACCCACTGGGACCACCTCCCGCTAGAGCTTTGTCTCATGGAAAATCACGCAAGTTTCAGAAAGAAACTGAAGACTTGGGGGCATATTACCAAGCTATTGCTTGGTTAGAGACAAAAATTTACTGCTGAGCTGCGGGGATTTTTATCGCAGATAAACCTTGCTATTACCAAGGTTTATTGCAAATGCGATAAAAATTGGCCGCAATGCATGAATATTGCTGAAAAGTCAGCGATATTTATACATTACCGAGCTAATGCTCTTAGCCATGTTATCCACCTCCCATTGGATAACATGGTTAAGAACTGCTCAGGGCAGGTGTTAGCTTTTGGAGATATTCGCGCTTAGCGCGAATATCTCCAAAAGTTGGTAATAGGAGATAGCGATGTTAGCGACTGTTTCCAGTTGTTAACATCTTGGCACACCCACTTTGCATGTCATTAGTGATAAATATCACTGACATGCAAAGTGGGGCCCAAGATGGTCGCTATCTCCTACTAGCTGTCGCTAACTGGTGTTAGCGACAGCTAGGTAATAGGGAGATAATTTTATCTCCGCTTTCTTGGCTTTTAAAGCCAAAAAAGCGGACATAAACCCCCTTGATAATATGCCCCGTTGTTCTTTTCAGGGCTCAAGTAGTGACACCTTCTGATTTTGAGCTCTAAATCCGAGGTATTTAGCATGCACCACATCCCACTCTAAACAGTTTTTCTGTTTATCTTAGCACTGTGATGTCCCTTGGGATGAATGTTGTGCTTTATAAAATACAAATACATCAGGAACATCAGGAAACTACACACTTTATGTGGGCAGATTTAAATGTCCTTTGAGGGGTCGGTTTTGGTTTCGCATGAGCATAGAATCTGTTTAACTTTGTTGGGTTTGTCCTCATTTCGCGTGTCTGCTGAGTTACTGTAATTATCACAAGTCCCTCCAAAAAAGAATCTTCCATCTGCAGCATAATAGGACCCTCAAACCTCATCAGAAACTGAACCACTTGAATCAAAATATTCTTCAGAACCCATATGTGGAAATCAGAGGCGCTTCATTGGATGGTAAATACTCCTGTTCACATGCTCACTGTACTCGAACAATAAACTTCTTTTAGATGAGTCTTAGAGCATGGGTATTCTCAAACATTTTCCCAGGGTCCAAACGTTTGGTGTATAGTGTCACTGATGGCTGCAATTATGCCAGCAGGGCGGCAGGGGCCACAGTAATGCAGGGGGCCGATTCACAGAACTAACGTAAGACAGAATCCTAAACTTACTACTTTTGGTATTCACAGAAGGCATTTAGTAGTAGTAAAGTTAGGGTTTTGTCTTAAGTTTGAATTAAGACAAACTTAAGACAGATTTAAGACAGACTAAAGACAAACTTAAACAAAACTTAAGACAAAATCCTAACTTAAGCCTGTCTTAAGTCTGTCTTAAATCTGTCTTAAGTTTGTCTGTCTTTTAAAAAAACTTCTCAAGCAATATAATCTGATTTACTATAGGGAAATGGTTCTGCATGGTAAGGAAATACAGTTTTTTTAATTTTTATTTTGTACAGACTTTATCATATTTTTACATATTTGCTGCAAGATGTCGTTAAACATTAAGGTGTACCTAAATGTAAGGTGTGCAGGACATCCTAGTTCCTTTCTTTAACGTCAATTAACCTTTAATCAAATGCTCACCTGTTTATTTAACATCTTTTTAATGTCAGTGCTGAGCTGAGTGAATTGTTGCCCTGTGTTACTGTTGGTCAAGGGGCCACATGTAAAGGTCAGGAGTACTTTTACTATTACAGGCTTACAGGATTCTCATTATACTGTTGGAAAGTGAATTATTAGTAATGGTAAAATTGCATCTACCCCTGGCAATAAGGCCACTAACACCGTAAAGGACTAAGAATGGATCTCAGTTAATTATTCCCATGCGGAACACTGGGTAGCTTAGCTGCAAGTAAGCAGTTTTAACTTAGGAGACAGGCATATAAAGAATTTCAAAACACTGATTCAGTAAATAATTAGGACACAAAACACAATAAAAATTCAACTTCAATTTATAAGAATAGGAATATATTTATCTTTAAAATGACACCAAAACAACAAAAATCCAATGTATTTATTTATTTATTTAGTTTACAGATTTGTAGAGCGCATGGCTGCCCGTGAGCGTCCCAGCGCTAAGTGACAAGAACCTGATGAGGGCGAACCTCATGGGAATAGCCATGTTTTGAGTGCTCTGCGAAATGAGAGAAGGGTGGGTTGAGCTCTGAGGTTTGGAGGTAGCGTGTTCCATAGTTTGGACGTGTTGTATGAGAACAGTCGGCCACCAGAGCGAGCTTTCCTAATTCTAGGTACAGAGGCTAGATTGCAGTTGGAAGATCGAAGCGTTCTTGTGGTGGTGTGAGGTGAGATGAGGTTTTGTAGTATAGGGGGGGCCTTACCGTGCAGAATTTTGTAGGTAGTGCAGAGAGCCTTAAATTGTATTCTCTCCTGAATGGGGAGCCAGTTTAGGACACTCAAGGAGGGTTTGGCTGAGCAGCAACAATGGGTTCCTGTGAGAATGTGGGCTGCAGCGTTTTGTACTGTCTGAAGTTTTGACAGTACTTTTTTTGGGGGCACCTAGATACAGGGCATTACCGTAGTCCAGGCGGGACAGCACAAGGCCGTGGACAAGGAGTTTGCGGGACTGTGCCGGGAGTAGGGGTAGGATTTTCCTTGCTGACCTTAGGAGGCCGTGACATGTTCCAGCTGTTTTCCTTGCCTGGGCTGAGAAGTTGAGATCTTCGTCTAGCCAAATACCCAGGCTCTTAATTTCTTGTTTAGGAGCAGGGGGAGGACCCATGGTTGATGGCCATATGGATGTGGAGTGATAGAGGGATTTATTGCCCAGAATCATTATCTCTGTTTTATCGTTGTTTAGCTTGAGGTGGGAAGTGTTCATCTACTTTGTTATTTCAAAAGACAGGTTTGGAGGCTGGGAAGGGAATGGTCTTGCTGGCTTAAGGATACCACCAGTTGAGTGTCGTCGGCGTAGGTCAGTAGCTTAATTCCAAAAGGGGCGACGACTTTCTCAAGGGGGGACATATAAACATTAAAAAGGGTCGGGCTCAAGGATGTAGGGAACTGGAGATATGCATTTTTAAAGATTAAACACTTTCTAGCAGATCGAAACCTAAAGCACCACCCTGGTACATCTGGTCACGCATGACAAAGTCAAAGTTTCAGGCCGACCATGATGAAGCCCTGGCTAGATACCCCACGTGGTAGGCCAAGATCAAAACTTTACTTTCGGATGTAGAAACTTTTCTGAAGCTTTTTCTTCCGAGGGCCCTAGCTGATCTTCACCACCCTGGATTCAGTGAGGGTTCGCCGGTTCGACTTTCAGTGAGCTGCGTTAACACTCTGTAAGTCGGACTCCGGAGTTCTTCAGCGAGACAAACCTGAAAACTGAGCCGGGTTATGATTGAAGGTCGCTGTCTTGGCTCTTGCTGTTGAGTCCATCACCTTATAGAGCTTTTTTCCAAAGTTGCTCCAAAGTTCTCCAAACTTCTAGAACATATTCCTGAAGTTCCTCTTGAGGGCCCAAAGTGTCCAAGACACATTGCAATGGTCTGGAAGCTTCAAGATGGTCATTGAAAGTTTAGGACCACATTTCCCAACGTGCACCTGGACAAAAAAACATCCACATTCACTGGACACACTCCAGCCTGGGAAGTCTTGGTGGTGATGGTCCAGGTGAACTCTAATGACCTGTAGCTTGCAGGAATTTCACCCTTTAATCCTTTTGTAGCACGGTACATCAACAGGGCTGTAGTTTCAGATAATGCAGCAGGCACAGTCCGTCAGCATGCAGGGCCTGATGGTGCAAATCAAGTTTCGAGCATGGCAAGCCTTCTTCTTCTCATAGTTTTAAGCTGCAGATATGAGAGGTTCTGCACCTCTCACATATTTATTTAGTGATCTCTGGGGTCAAACAGGAGAGCACTACTGTCCAATGGGGTATACACTCCAGAGAGCGAAGGGATATCCATACATTTCAACACCCCAGAGCATGACCACTTCATTCAAAGTGTGGCAAATTCTTCTCCCAGAAAGCGCTATTCCTCCAAAATTCAGTATGGCTGACACTCAGCAGAGGAGCAAGTACTCGCTAAACCAACCTCCAGAGGTTCGTTTTCATGGCTTCTCTCCCCCTGGCATCTGCAGATTCCTTCCTTAAGCCTGCCATCTGGTTTGGTCAGAGGGGATGGTGGTATATGGACCTGTCATTCCCTGCCTGTCCTATCCCCCTTTGAAGCTTCATGCTTTACGACCTCTACCCCCTGCTCTGGCATTTCTGTGTAGCAGAGCCCTCTCCACAAGATAGCCTCTCCCTGAATGAGCCACTTATCTCTTCATAAAAGCATCTTGGCTAATCCTGTTAACTCTGACCAATCGGAAGAGTACAGGTAGGCTAAATTCAACTATAGCATGTTGGATTCATGAATGCCTTTCTCCTAAGTCCTTGATTGATATTTATGCGTTCATAAACTATTGCAATGTTAACCTATGTAATTTTCCCAACGCAAGGGCATTTAAAACATCTTTTGTAAGGTTCCTGCTTATAGGTTTATGACCCCTCACGCCTGGGACACCTAGGGGAGATCTTGGAGGTTCTGAATATGCAAAGCTAGTGTAGATCCTCACTCCACAGTGCTCATAGTCAATTTTGTGTGGCACTTTACCACAATGGGGAAAGTGAAATGTGTAATTTCTCTATTCCCAGGACATATAAAACATCTTTTATAAGGGCCCTCCTTATAATTACATACCCCCTTCTCACCCCTGGGACTCCTAGGATGCCCTGGGGGCAACTAATATCCCCAAATATTGTAGATTACCACTTTGTAAGTGCCCCTACTACTAAAGTCAAGTTTGCAGTGAATTTACACTTTAAAAGCAGTTCTGCAACACAGGGCTGCATTTAAAATGACCTCAGGCTCTCAGCAGTGCACACATGCAAGTGCAGAAAGAATGCTCGCCTCTAAACTGCCATGACCTATGCAATCAATCAATCAATCAAAAGAACTTTATTCGGATATCCAAGTATCCGCAAAAGTGCAGATACATAAAAAACACTGCAAAAAGACATCATAAAATCCCAAAGTACCTACAAAAATTGACCAAATTTACATGTCAAGCATCGTCTGCTTTGCTCGAACAGCTATTCGCAAAAAAGTGCCAGTACGAAAAATAAGTTCAACATCATCCAGGGTAAATATCATTAGATAAGCATTTTCCAGGCTAATGGGTTTATATGTTTTAAAATAGGAAGTTAAAAAACATTTAATATATTTCATATAAAATTTGCAAAAGAATAAAAAATGCAAAGCAGATTGATCCCTCAGGCCATCACACGGGCAAGGCAAAAAATCAAGTTCATTGTGGTGGCCGAGGGGAAAACAAAGTGCAAATTTAATTGTGCCTGCCCTTAGGCGCAATAATAAGCCCCGCTCCCAATGACTCATCGGAATTGTCAAATAGCGAGGCATGGGTGAGATCAAAAGATCGTGAGCCAAATAAATAGAGACAGTTGTCTTCATGGATTCCCTGAATAATCTTTCTCGGCCGTACAGTGTGTGTAAAGCATGTCGTAAGTCTTTTTTATGTGGGAGATCGTTTGCAGTATGATTAGTAAAAACACTCCCTTGATTAATACTGCAAAGGCTATTATACACTCCAGAGAGCGAAAGGATATCCATACATTTGTCACAATTCAAGCAATCAGTGATAATATCTCTTGTAAGTGATGCCGCAGAGTTCTTCCAGATAGAAAGCCAGAAGAGAGCAGGGCGGGCACGAACAAAATCTTCAATAAAATTCACTCCCAATTCCTCATGACAAACATATTGTGAGGTGGAAATAGGAACGCAAAGTATCTTCCTGAGAAATCTGTTCTCTTCAGATTGAATAGATCGGCTCTTAGTGGTACCCCAAACCTCCGCGCCATAAGTGGCGACGGGAATGCATTGGGCTTTAAAAAAAATGTAAATTGCCAATATGGTGCCAGTATTTTTAGAACGGGGTAAGCTGAGTATTGAGTTAATGGCCTTTGAGAACCCAACCCGGGAGTGAGCAATATGCTCAGTCCAGGAGTTGTTCGCAGCAAAGACTACCCCTAAATAGGGAAAACTGTTAGTAGACCACAGCTTATCAGCGCCCACCGAAATACATCCCAGCTGTCGTTTCTTAGGGCCACAGGACATGATAAAAGATTTCTTAAAATTAGTTTTTAGGTCGAGGGACTCCATGTAATCAACGAATCCCTTGACCAAGGCACGTAAGGCATTTGGAGTGCGGCCCATGAGGACCGCATCATCCGCGTGAAGTAAAACAGGGAGGGATTTACCCATAATTTTGGGGACGTCATAGCAAAGAAGGGTTAGTGTTTTGTGCAGCCCGTTAATATAAATAATAAAAAGAAGGGGGGCTAACACGCAACTATTAAATACTGGGGATTTATAGATAGATTTAATCCCTCTGCCCTATTATGTACTAGGAATTTATAGGGTAGGTCATGCCAATTGTAAGTGTATCTTAATATATAGTGTACCCTAATGTGTGTGTGTGTTATAGCACTGCACTGGGCCTAGTTAGACAGAGCCCAGGGACAGTCAGAGTCAGTTCACTCCAGTACCAATCAGCAAACAATGGGGGTGAACAGGGTCCACAGCATGACTTTGCAATATATACCAGCTATGGTACTCAGTACCTTTGCCTTTCCTGGTACTCAGTACCTTTGCCTTTCCTGTATAGTCAGTCACCAGCTTTCTCACTCCCATCCACTCTTTTCTGTCTGCCACCATCTTTGTCAGCCTTCTGCTGCTGCCTCTTGGACAGGATCTGATTTGTTTACTTGCAATCCTAAAACTACAAGGTTCACCTCTCACACAGGTGCCAGACTGAATCCAGAACCCTGTGCCCCAGACGAGTGTCCCGTGCTTGCTTTTACACTGTATTCAAGCTAGGCTGGCTGATGATGTAGCCTGTCCCAAGATGCTTGTTTTCCGGTACAGTTTTCAGATCCAGGGAGGACCAGCCCTGGCAGTTTGATCTGGACTGTCCCCAAGGGAGCAGGGTCAGTACAGATTTGCATATGGCTGGGTCCAAACTGGGGTTGTGTGGTGAGCAAAAAAAGTGATGGATTTAACCCAAACCTATGATTTGGGGTAAATGTTTGACATTGTTTTGCATTCCGTCGGTCATGTTTTTGTGTTGCTATAGTCGTCTTAGTGGCACAGGGATACTAAGACGCGAGTCCTGTGCTCGCAATGCCACTGGGTCCTGATGAGGGGTGATACCCTGAACCTGGTCCCAGGATGCTTGTTTTATGATTTAGGGAGAATTCGACCTGGCAGTTCGGGCTGGAGCACGGTCAAGACTGATTTACCTATGGCTGGGTCTAAACTGAGGTGGCATGGTGAGCAAAAAAAGATGGATTTAACTCGTATTTGTACTGGGGGGTGCATGTTTGACGATGTTCAGCATTCTGTTCATCATCTCTTGGTGTTGCTATGATCGTTCCATAATTGCCATGAGAGGGAGCCTCACTGGGGCTTTAAGTCTTCAGGACATCTACGGAACAGCTCTTTACTTAGATCCCTTCATACTCCACCAATGACAGAAGCTAGCTTTCAGTCCAACAAGCCTAGCATTCCATCATGACATCACAGACAAGCTCCACCAATGACAGAAGCCAGCTTTCAGTCCAACAAGCCAAGAATTCCATCATGACATCACAGGCGGGCTCCACCAATGACAGAAGCCAATTATCAGTCCAACACGCCTAACATTACATCATGACGTCACAGGCAGACTCCTGCTGTAGCTGAACCACTGACCTAGCAAAAAGATGGGCATCTTCCTTCAGAATGTAGTGAAGGGCTGGGAAGCTCTCATGTATCACAGACGTTTATGTGCCACCACTAAAGGGTGGCACCCCTGAAGGGTAAGGTCACACCCTCCACTACCACCTCAAGGCCTGCATTACACCCCTGTGCTTGTTCCAGAACTGTACCACCTGAAAGCAAAGAAATCACATTCACAGTTTCTAAAGAGCATGCGCTTTGATCAAAATTCAGTCTTACAGAAGAGAATAGTCAAAAACCTGAATTTAAAAATAAACTCTGAAACTCACTAGTTTAACAATATTTATTTGTCTTCTCCAGCCTCTCACTTTGTTTGGTGATTCCGACCACATACATCCACCTCTCCCCTCCATGCTCCACTTTTCACCTCATCTCTTCCTAACCTATTACCTACTCTTGCTGGTTCAGCCCCTTTTATCTCCTGTTCACCCCTGCATTATCTTCTATTCACCTCTCCTCTCTCCCTATGCCTCTTACCTTCTTTCTGATTCTGACACTCTCACGTCCATCTTTCCCCTCAAAGCTCTTCTACTTTTCTCTCATCTTCCCACCCAGCATCTCACCGTCTCTTACCTCATCTTTTTTTTACTGGTTCTGTCCCCTTTACATCAACCTTCCCTTTTTCACCACCATCCTTTTGCTGGTTCTGCCCCTTTTACATCCTCATCTTCCTTCTATGCACTGCTCTTTACCACTCTTCCCCTCAGCCTCTTACTTTGTTTCAGCCTTTCTCTTTTACATCCATCTCCCCCTTGCACTCTCCTATTTTTCTGATTGATTTTGATATTTTTGCATGGATTCTGCCCCTTCTAGCATGACTGTCTTCTGCATGTTAATATAGGTGGGCTAGTTACTGAAAACTTGAGCCAAAGGCCTGGCTCTGCTCAACTCAAGGTCCTCTTGGAATCTTGAGCCCAAAATGAGCTGAGTTTTCGCAGGAGTCGATGTGGCCTAGGGGCTACTGCTGGCCATCATGCATCATGGGGAGTCCGGATTGAATCCCGGCCTCGACTCAGCATCCTGTGAATCCAGGCAAATCTCTATGCTGGAGTTGTATTTTTGCATAGTCTGAATCTGTTGCAAAATGCGCTCTCAAGTCCATGGCCAAAGTTCGAGCTATGGAAAACTGCCATATACATAGTCTGGACCATGGCTGTCACCCACGCTCTACTCTTATCCTCGAAGAATTAAAGACAAAGCTTTAAACTTTTTTGTCAAGAGTGACCCATGTAGTGGTTAAATTGCTCTTTAAAAACTGGAAAATCTAGTATCAATACCGACTTCCCTGATTGACCAAATTGTGTAATCCTAGGCAAATGCTCTATTTCACAAACCTCCATTTTGCAGTGATGTAATCTGATGCACTAAGGTAAATGCTTCTGTGTGTTAAACAAATCTGCATTTTTGGATTTTGATGACACCGCCTCCCATCCTAGCTGAGTGAGGCCCATTGGCGATTGGACCTGATTCTGTCTTTTGTTGTGAGCCCCGAAGGACACCCTGTATTTCATTCAGGATGGGGCAGGGCTCACTTCACTTACTTCAATAGATACCATGGGCCATATGCATGAAAACATTTCCCCATAGACACAGAATGGGCAAAACCCTTTGATGCATCTGGCCCTATGTCATTATAGTGCCTCCACTCTCACTTCTAAACACACGAAGGACGGACAGACACAACTGCAATAACAACAAATGAAGCGGCATGTTTATAAAACGTAGCAGTGCTCAACGCAGCAATTGACCTTGCTGCGTTACAGGTAAAGTCATGGAATGCCCCATATTAATCCCAATGCAGCACATTCCTGTCCTTTCCCCAGTGCTGCTGCATAATTAGCCGCCCGGCACCAACGCAGGGAACCTTGCACACTGGTGCAAGGGTGCCTCTGTCGCACACAGGATTGTTTTTGTTCAGAAAGAAGCCCCTTCCTGCAGAAAAACAATCCCCCGGGGCAGGTGTGATGCACACAGGGCTAAAAGGGCTTTGTGCTGCCCCTCGCCATTGTATGTCTCAGTCTGGGCTGCTGCAGCTTGAACTGCTGTGGCATTGGCTGGGCAGTGTCTGGAGTCTGATCTCCACTGCACACAAGTTTTCCACAGGTCTTTTAAAGACCATTTACATGACTTTGTGAACTGGTTAACAAGGCTTTGTGTTTTTCCACTGGTACTAGTATTACCTGGCCACACTCTGCCTATTCCTTACATCTGTATTTTATTCTTGCTGCCACAGTGGGAGAATGCATTTAGTGAAAAGGCATCTCATGAGTGGGGATGCCATCTTTCCAAAAGAAAAATACCGGCCATTTGTTATTGTTTTAAGAGTGTTCATCCTGCTGCACAAAGGGACAATAGTCTGCTGGAACCCCCTCTCCACTAGCTCCTCTCACCATGCTCTTGCCAGTCCCTCTCACAGATCACCCTTCACTCTCTCTGCTCGTCCTGTACCACACACAGGCACACCACCCTGCATTCACTCCTCTCACCCGGCACTCTCATAGGCACTCCTCTCACATTGCATTAATGCAGTTCACCCGACACTCACATTGACATAGTTTTCACCCTGCACTCGCACCACTCACGCTGCACTCACTCACTCTATTCAACATCACACAGCACCTACATTTGCACAGCTCTTATTCTGCACAAATAATCATCACACAACCTTCATGAATATACAGATATTTCAACAGAGGCACCCACAGAATACCTGCTCTTTCCATAGTTTTAGATGCCTACTTAATTCCATCTGCAATACGAGGCTAGTGTAAGAGGGTAGAGTGGACTGAGGATGTGGGATGGCGTGAGGAGGGAGACTAGGGTATGGTGCTGGACTGAGGATCATGTGACACCCTGAGTCATTCCTGGCTGTTCCTTCACCACAATGCTTCATCCTGAGACATGTAGAGTTTGTTTTGCATTGTAAGCTGGGTCTCCAAAACCCCAACATGTAAAGTGTGACTAGATGAAATTCATGGTTGCCGGAGAAGCCAAGCATTTTATAAGATCATTTGGATGCTGTGGTGTTACATGTTAGAACGTGGATTAGTTAATTTCTAATACTGTAACTGCTTGATCCACTTGGGAACCAAATATAATCCCAGTACAGCTATTTTAAGGAAGTGCAGTTTTCATTCACATCATACTTGTAACAAACATTGACAAGGCAATATTATTATTTCTGAATAGCATATAAAGAATATGTTTTTATTAAGCTTCACTAAAAGGCAAGACAGGTATAGCAGGAGCGGCAGGGCAAGTTTTTCTAACACAAACGCAGATTGACTAATGGAAGTGTGAGTGACAGTGTGTCTGCGTGTGAGTGTGACAGAGTACAAAGGTACAAAAGAGTGGAAGAGATATAGTGAGAGTGAGTGAGAGAATGTGTGAGTGTATGTGTGTTATGCATGTGTTATGCATGCAAGTGTGCTGCTGATCTGGCATACTGGAGGTAATTCATGCCCTATGGACAAGAACACTAATACTGCAGGCCCTGACGTGCTTCTTTTACGACACTATCACTGGCTGTGGGGCCTTGAACTGTCTAACTAAGAAAGCCGCTAGCCCAGTCATACCCAGTGGTAGGGACAGAGAACATGCAACACCTCACCTGGCCGAAGGCCCTGACCTGATGCACAAAATTCTTAGCATATAGGGGGGGATACATAGCAAAATGTTAGTAGTCTTGTCATAAGATTTCCTGTACTCATTTTATAGGGGTGTGAATGTCAAAATGCAGACCCTTTTATACTGGAGGGAATTTTTAGAGGTACCCAGGACTGTGGCTGAAGTATCCTTGGTACATTTCTGACATCTTCATATTGAATGTACTCTTTTTGCATGAGGGGCTCACCCATGAAAAAATGCTGACCTTGGTATAGTGGAAGTAATTTCTGACTGAAGACATTTGCAAAAAATTAGATCTAGTCCTGGGAAAGGCCAGGCTTCCTTGCCACTGAGGGCTATGCAAGGGGGCCCTGTGTGTCTTGATAAATCGCATTTTGGGTTAGCGTTGCGTATGTGCCACATTGCATGGTAGAACCGCGACACTAATCCTTGATAAATAAGCCCGAAGTCCACACCACCAATACTTAAGTGTACAGCATTTAACTTCAGAGCTATTCAGGAATATTCAGCTGCTGCAGTCCACTCTCCAGAGCTGTGCTCCTGGATGCGGAGACCTGGGGTTTCAGCAGGAGCGGCCCGTGCAGGTGAGAGTGGTGAGAGCTCTCACCTGCACGGGCCGCAGCTGGATCTCAGTTCAAATATCACATCTCTTAACATTCTCATGTCTCTGAAACTATTAAACCTGCCAATATCATAGGGCCCTTAAAGATGAATGTCTCTTCAGCCCTGCTTAAATGCCAGGTTGGCGCCAGTAACATAAGGTGTGAATGACAGTAATATACAGCCAGTGAGGTGTGTTCCACAATCACAGAGGTTCAATGATTTCACCCATCACAGTGTGTTGGCGTTGGCCCCGGGTCCCAAACGGAACCAGGGGCCAGGAACCCTGCCCCTTCTCTGTTAGATCCCAGCCACCTGACCTGCTATTCCAAAGAGGCTCTCATTAAATGAGACAGCCTATACACACGTGGCATCACCCTGTGCCAAGATTGCCCCAGGAAAGACAGAGGGCTCCTTCTCCAGCCTCAAGTGCAAGTGGGTAAACTGGGCAGCGGCAGAACGAAGTCCTTCAGACAAAGGCAATTGGCCCGGGCACTCATTAAGCTGTGTCTATTTGAACTCCAGATCTCTGCCTCAACAGAGCTTGGAGATCTGGGACATTATAACAGGTAAAAAACAGACCTGGGGCCATATTATCAAGAACAGTAAGAACATTATCGCCGCTTTAGTGGCAGGAAACTGCTGCTAAAGTAGCAATACTTGAGTTGATAATATGCCCTTGAGAATTCCCATAGAAGCCCAGGTTCAGGTGTGAAGGACATCAAACCTGGGCTTCTATGGGAATTCACAAGGGCATATTATCAAGCTCATTATCGCCGCGTTAACGGCAGTTTCCTGCCGCTAAAGCAGCGATAATGGTATTGCCCTTCTTGATAATAACAATAATAATTGATAATAATAATAATAATATAATATGGCCCCTGATCTTTATTACTGAACACTGTTTGGCTGATAATAATTCCCCTGATATTGCCTCAGCCCTATCTGTTGGCTATAAGTTGCTAAAATGCAATAGACAGGGACAGAACTGAGGGGGGATTGCCATTATTTTCTAATGGCTGCTTTACCTTTCTCCCTAAAGCAGTAACATCCCTAGGAGAGCATGACATTCCGACATTCCAAATCTCAAGTGGGGATACCAAAACACTTGGAGGTGCAGCAATTTACAGTTCTCCAGGCTATAAGCCTGAATTCAGCACCAACATACTATTTCCCTCCTGCCTGAAACAAAACCACTTTGTGGCAATTGGCGACTTTAATATCCATTACGAAGATAGGACTGGCTCTAGGGGCAGGCAACTAAGAGACGACACGCAGATCTTACAACTCAAACAATGGGCCAATGAACTCACCCATATTGCTGGACACACCCGTGACCTTTTATTCTCCACCATTGAGTCTTTAAAGATCACAGAAATGAATCCCCTCATTTGGACTGCACATTATTTAATACATTTTTCTTTCACTTTGCCACCCAGTAAAACTAACTCAGGTACTCCCTCGACAGGAGTAAAGCGACCTTGGAATCATATCACCCCTGAAGTGTTTGCCTCACACTTTCCACTAAGAGACCAGGTATTCTTAGGGTCTCTTCCAGTCCGGGTAATGGTTCACACTTTCGACTATGCAACTACTTTGACACTGGATACATGTGCCCCAAAGATAGTTTATGCGTTTACAAGAAAATCACCTTCTGAAAGGTGGTACTCAGTTAACCTTAGGCTCCAAAAAAGAAAATGTAAGTCGCTGGAACATAAATGGAGACTACCAAAGATCTGAACAACAGATTATCTTACAGAACTGAGCTAAAGAACTACCACATAGCCCTAAAAGAAGCAAAATAAAGCTTACTTCCTGAAACGAATTGAAGCTAATAGCAATTCAAACAAAGAACTATTCAAATTCGTGAAGGAGCTTTGTAAACCAGCAGAACTGTCACAAAGTCTGACCCCATCAGAAGACATCTGCGAGAATGTTAGCAACTTTTTCTACTTTTAATAAACAGCCCTCCCCTGAGGACACTGACTGGGAATCCCTAGAAACCCCATCCTGGTGCCCGCTCTCACTTAGGAAATGTTGTCTCTTTCACTGAGGAACAAGTTGCTCAAGCTATGTCTGAGGTCAAATCGGGTTCTCCTCTCAATCTCTGTCCACATTTTATCTTTTCTCGTTTTACACCAGTTCTTTGCCCCTACGTCACACACATTTTTAATCAGTCACTCGATACTGCCATGTTCCCTGAGTCTTGGACACTAGCTATTTTATCCCCCATGGCAAAAGAAGCTGGTATAGAGGTCACTAATCTAAAAAAATATAGACCAATCTTCCAACTTCTCTATCCGTCCAAAGTTTTCGAGAAATTGGTCAACAGACAATTAATCGACTACTTTGAGATAAATGAGCTATTGGACCCCACTCAGACTGGCTTTAGGGCTTCCAACAGCACCAAGGCCACAGTGCTGGCCGTACTAGATAACATCAGACTTCTGTTAGACCAGGGTAAAGCTGCCCTGTTGGGCCTGTCGGCGGCATTCAACACCGTTTAACATGAGCAACTGCTAAGAACTTTACATAATCTTTACATGGTTCAACTCTTTTCTGCTGAATAGAACCCAATCTGAACAAACGGGCTCCTTCTCCTCCAAACCCAAAACTATCAAATGCGGTGTTCCGCAGGGAGCCTCCCTCAGCCCATCCCTATTTAATGCCTATGTCTCTCTCCTGGCTACGATAGGTAGGAAATGGAATTTCAACATCTGGTCATACGCTGATGATGCCCAGTTGTTGATTGCATTCAAGGAGAACTATCAGACAATCAAAAGCAATCTGAGCCACTGCCTCTCAGAAACTGCAGACTGGATTTTAGCCCACTGCCTAAAATTAAATGCAGATGAATCAGAAATACAGCTGTTTGGCAATGCATCTTCAGTCTGGGACACAACTTGATGGCCCCAGTCATTGGGCACTGTCCCCACGCCCAAACGTGTGGTGGGAAATCTGGGAATCCCAGTAGATAATGCACTAAACATGCAGGACCAAGTCCGAGCTCACTGTGGCAAAGGTTTTGCTGGGCTAAAACTACACAGGAGACTTTTCAGGTGGATCCCTTTAAACTGGAGGAAAACCATTACCCAGGCCCTACTGACCAGCAATCTGGACTATGGGAACTCATTTTACGTTGGCATGGCTGACCACCTTCTTTCCCGCCTACAGGTTGTTCAGAATACAGCAGCCAAATTGGTTCACAACAAAACGAAGTGCAGTTTGGCCTCGGCCTGTCTGAAAGATTTACATTGGATGCCTATCAGGCAAAGAGCCAAGTTTAAGCTCCTATGCCTTGCGCACAGAGCGTTGTATAAACTTGGCCCCAGAATACTGCAGGACAAACTGGAATTCTATGTTCCATCTCGTAACCTTAGGTCCGGCAGCCTCTCTCTAGCTAGAACTCCAAACATCAAAAGAGCCAGAACAGGAGGTCACTCCTTCACCTACCTGGCAGCTACCCTTTGGGACCACCTCCCGCTAGAGCTTTGTCTCATGGAAAATCACTCAAGTTTCAGAAAGAAACTGAAGACGTGGTTCTTTTATGGACTCAAGTAGTGGCACCTTCAGATTTTGAGCTCTAAATCCGAGGTATTTAGCATGCACCACATCCCACTCTAAACACTTTTTCTGTTTATCTTAGCACTGTGAGGTCCCTTGGGATGAATGTTGCGCTTTATAAAATACAAATACATCAGGAACATCAGGAAACTACACACTTTATGTGGGCAGATTTAAATGTCCTTTGTGGGCTCGGTTTTGGTTTCGCATGAGCATAGAATCTGTTTAACTTTGTTGGGTTTGTCCTCATTTCGCGTGTCTGCTGAGTTACTGTAATTATCACAAGTCCCTCCAAAAAAGAATCTTCCATCTGCAGCATAATAGGACCCTCAAACCTCATCAGAAACTGAACCACTTGAATCAAAATATTCTTCAGAACCCATATGTGGAAATCAGAGGTGCTTCATTGGATGGTAAATACTCCTGTTCACGTGCTCACTGAACTCGAACAATAAACTTCTTTTAGATGAGTGCTTAGAGCATGGGCATTCTCAAACACTTTCCCAGGGTCCAAAATTTTGGTGTATAGTGGGACTGATGACTGCAATTACGCCAGCAGGGCGGCGGGGGCCACTGTAATGTAGGGGGCCAATTCACAGAACTAACTTAAGACAGAATCCTAAACGTACTACTTTTGGTATTCACAGAAGGCATTTAGTAATAGTAAAGTTAGGATTTTGTCTTAAGTTTGAATTAAGACAAACTTAAGACAGACTTAAGACAGACTTAAGACAAACTTAAGACAAAATCCTAACTTAAGCCTCTCTTAAGTCTGTCTGTCTTTCAAAAAATCTTCTCAATCAATATATTCTAATTTACTATAGGGAAATGGTTCTGCGTGGTAAGGAAATACAGTTTTTTAATTTTAATTTTGAACAAACTTTATCATATTGTTACATATTTGCTGCAAGATGTCTTTAAACATTAAGGTGTACCTAAATTTAAGGTGTGCAGGACATCCTAGTTCCTTTCTTTAATATCAATTAACTTTTAATCAAATGCTCACCTGTTTATTTAACATCTTTTTAATGTCAGTGCTGAGCTGAGTGAATTGTTGCCCTGTGTTACTGTTGGTCAAGGGGCCACATGTAATGGTCAGGAGGACCGCATGTACACCCAAACAGTACTTTCACTATTACAGGCTTACAGGATTCTCATTATACTGTTGGAAAGTGAATTATTAGTAATGGTAAAATTGCATCTACCCCTGGCAATAAGGCCACTAACACCGTAAAGGACTAAGAATGGATCTCAGTTAATTATTCCCATACGGAACACTGGGTAGCTTGGCTGCAAGTAAGCAGGCTTAACTTAGGAGACAGGTATGTAAAGAATTTAAAAACACTGATTCAGTAAATAATTAAGACACAGAACACAATAAAAATTCAACTTCAATTTATAAAAATAGGAATATATTTATCTTTAAAATGACACCAAAATGACAAAAATCCAATGTAGGGAACTGGAGATATGCATTTTTAATTTCAAATCTGTTTTATTGGAGTCAAAAGCGAAGAAAGGCATTTCAAAACTGCAGGTGAATAGCAGGCATATATAGCGAGCGAGACAGACAGGCACGTCTTCTCTAGAAATCAGCAAGAGAGCAAGAGTAATACACCAATGTAGAGATGTAGAGCCAGTGCTATAACCAAGGTGCCATGCGAAAGGGTCAATCGACCAAAACAAAAGGAACCAAACCCCCCTCCCCCTTCCCAACTTTCCTATCCCTCCCTCCACCCCGACCAGTATGCCGTGCACACGAGACCTGTGTTATGACACTGTTAAAGCCGCGTGTTGGTGGGTGTTTGAGCTCACAGAGGATTATGCGGCGGCCCTGTGAGTCGCAGGATGCGAAGATACTTGGGGCAGGTGATTTCATTAATTTCTTTGGACAACAAGGATAGAAGCGGCTGCCAAGTTTTCTGAAAGGAGTCTGTGGAGTGTGTCAGTGTGGCCTGGATACGCTCCATGTCTAGCGTGAACCATAATTTGTGTAACCAGCCAGTGTGGGTAGGGGCAGTGGGCGAACCCCAGAGTGATAGGATATGCTGAGACGCTGCTTGCATGGCAATGCCCATCTGTTTGCCGTGTATAGACCTCAGGGGAAATGTGAGCTCGTTGGGCAGTCCTAAAACAGCATATGCGGGGAAGCGTGGGATTTCGGTCTGGAAGGTGGAGTCAATGTCATCTAGGACCGCTTTCCAGTAGTCCCGGACAATGTGGCAGTCCCACAGAAGATGAGTTAACGTGCCCTGCTCGCCGCAGCCTCTCCAACACAGCGCGCTCCGAAGGGGGTTGCCACGGTTGAGTCTGACTGGGGTAAGATGCCAATATATGGCCAATTTCATTGCTACTTCCCTGGCAGCGGTGTTACGGGTGGTGTGCTCCGCTCTGTAATAGATAAACCCCCATTCCTTGGGTGACAGTGCCCTGCCGAGTTCCGATTCCCAGCGTTTCTGTCCCGCCGTTTTGTTTGGGCCAATCGCAGGAGAGAGCATCTTGTAAAGGTCTGAGATAAGGTGTCGGTCGGAGTCTTTTGTGATCAGCCATTTTTCGAACGGTGTCAGCAGCCGACTCACCAAGGGAGCGCGATCGGGGCTCGACAGCCAATGACGTAGTTGGAAGTACTGGAACAGGTGAGGGTTGGTTATCCCATAGTCCTGCACAATGTCGGTAAGGGAAAGGAAGCTTTCGGATTCGAAGAAGTAGCCAGCCGAGCGGCACTCTGTAGCGCGCCATTGCGGAAAGGCGCGGGGGTCATTGCCTGGTGGGAATTCCGGATTGTCTAGAATCGGGGTGAGCGGGGAGGGGAAAGTTGTTAATCCTCTTTTGACCGCTACTGCGTCCCAGGCCCTCATGATGGTGCGCATGATGGGGGAGTTAAGGAGATATCGCGGCCTATGTTGACGGGAGAGAAACGGTATCTTCCATAGGGAGGTCTGGGCCATCGCCCTGTCCTGGAACAGCCACCTTTTTTCAGATTCCGGTCTGTACTATTCTACCAAGTAGCGGATTTGCGAGGCATGGAAGTACTGCAGGAGGTTGGGGACCCCAAGACCACCCACGTCCACCGCTCTGTATGCAACTTGTTTGTGCAGGCGCGCGCGCTTCTTTCCCCAGATGAACTGGTGGAGGGCGGCTTGTAGGTCCGGCAATGCGCCAGCCGGCAGAGGGATTGGGAGGGTCTGAAAGATGTACAAAATATTAGGCAAGGCTGACATTTTCACCGCGGCTATGCGGCCTAGCAGGGAAAGGGGTTGTTTTGACCAGCGTGCAAGATCAGCTTGGATCTGGGAGGTGAGCTTTTTATAGTTAAGGGATGCTGTTACGACGGTGGTGGAGGTGAGGGTGACCCCTAAGTATGGGAGTTGTGAGGATGTTTGGAGGTCGCACCCAAAGTTTGGTGTAGGGGTGCGCGAGTTGGCATTACTGCCCAGAGGCAGAATCAGAGATTTTACCCGGTTGATCTTGAAGCCAGATATTGCTCCAAATGTTTCCAATTCCTGTAGGAAGGCGGGTATAGAGGGGGATGGATTGTTGAGGGTGGCAATGATATCATCGGCGTTGAGTCCCACCACGTGAGATTCACGGCCGAAAGTGATACCGTGGATGTTAGGGTTATCTCTAAGTTTCTGCGCCAGCGGCTCCACATAAAGGGCAAACAGGAGGGGTGAGAGAGGGCATCCCTGACGTGTGCCCCGCTGTATCTCGAAGGGGTTTGATTTAAGACTACCTAAGCGGACCTTAGCTTGAGGGTGATGGTAGCAGCTCGCTATCCAGGATTGAAATCGGTCGCCCAGCTGATATCGTTGCAGGACTTTCTGCAGGTAAGTCCAGTCGACACGATAAAACGCTTTCTCTGCGTCTATGGCTAACAGTGCTGAATCCGAGTCCTGGAAATGTGTTTTGTCTACCAAGTGCAGGAGCCTTTTAGTGTTGTCACTGCAGTGGCGATTCGGGACGAATCCCGATTGATCTGGCTCGAGGATTCCCGGGAGACAGGGGCCTAGGCGTGCTGCCAGTACCCCAGTGAATAACTTTAAGTCCAGATTAAGTAACAAGATGGGGCGGAATGCCGAGCAATGTGTAGGGCTCTTGCCTGGTTTAGGCAACACCACTATGTCTGCTGCAAGCATATCTGGAGGTATGGAACTCGGGCCTTCAAACGAGTTGAATAGCCTTGTGAGTATCGGCGCCAGAAGTTGGCCAAATAGTTTATAGAAGCCTGATGAGAAGCCATCAGGGCCCGGAGATTTGAGCGGCCGTAAGCAGGAGATTGCGGCTAGGACTTCGTCCGACCGAATAGGGGCATCTAAGGCGTCTGAAATCGTTTTGGACAGTGGTGTGATATTCGCTGATTGCAAATATGCATCTATATCCGCGGGTGGTATTTGGTCTTCCCTATATAGGGAGCGTAAAACGAGCGGAAGGCATCAGCAACCTTTGCTTCGTCAGTGAGGGTTTCCCCAGGAGGGTGGTGATTTTAGAGCGCTGGGTCTTGGCTTTTAGGGCGCTAGCTAGGAGGCGCCCGGTGCGGTTACCCCCCACATAGTAGGAATGGCGGAGTCTGAGGGCAGCGAACTCAGCTCTGGCGGTATCAAGGCTAGCTAATTAGGCCCTGGTAGCTTTTAACTATCTCCAAACCCTCGGGGCTCCAGTACGGCTGTGAACCCGTTCAAGCTCGGCCACTTGAGCTGTGAGGTCATCTCTTTTTTCCTTTCGTAGTTTGGCGTCCGCTGCCGCTGTAGCAATCAGTTCCCCCCTCACTACAGCCTTCAAAGCGCCCCACAGAGCCGAAATGGAGGTGACAGAGCCATCGTTGGTGGCAAGGTAGTCCGAGATGCATTTATGGATTTGCGTGGCGACAGCCGGTCTCTGCAACATGGTTTCGTTGAGCCGCCATGAGCCCGGGGTGCGTGCGGTGGTGGACATGGTGAGCATCAGTTCTATCGCGTCATGGTCGGAGAGGGCTGCTGGGACTATGGAGACATCGGTGATGTGAGTTTTCAGGTCGGAGGAGCCCAGGAAATGATCTAAGCGCGCGTATGTGCGGTGTACATGGGAGCAGAGTGTGAAGTGTGTCATGTTGGGCTGTACCGCCCTCCATAGATCTAACAGGCACCTTTCTTTCAGCCACAGCCCGCCCGCCTCAAATAATGCTCCAGTGTCCCCATAGCGGTGTCCGGATCTGTCTTTGTGTGTGTCCATAGCAAGGTTGAGGTCCCCCCCAATGAGTAGGTGTGTGCTAGGGGGTTGTAGCGCTTCTGAAAGTGCATTCTTAAGAAAAGCTTCCTGGCCAGTGTTTGGGGCGTATACGGAACCAATTGTCATCGTACTGGTGCTCACAAGAAGGGTGTATGCCAGGAGGCGGCCTTTGATTTCTCCCACTTTGACCCCTACCCGGCCCGAAAGCGTTGGGACACAAGCATCACCACCCCCGCCTTTTTAGTTGTGAGTGATGAAAAAAATTGTTGAGGGAAGGCCCTGGAGCGCATCCTGTGCCAATCCTTAGCTAGGAGGTGAGTTTCCTGCAATAAGCATATGTCCGCCCCTGAGTGTTCTAGATATGAAATCACAGCTCGTCTCTTAATGGGATTGTTGAGGCCTTTTACATTGAGAGATAATATCTTAAGTGTATCGGGCATCTTGGGATGTTACGGGTGTTGCGTAGCGCGATGGCAGTCCTATCCACGTGCGCGGCAAACAGTGTGCAGTGTACGAAGCTTGTTTATGTCCCTTGGCATACTGGTCCCCTCCCCAATCCCACCTCTGCCCCCCCCATCAGAACGAACTCTATCCGGATCCCAAACATCACCCGGAGTGGCACATTGTCCGCAGTCCCACCAGATCAGAACAGTCCCCGCTCCCCCCAACCATCAACTGTGTCCTCCCCTTCCCAACCTAACCCCAAATTTCAACAACCAACCAGTAGTCATAGTCCCGGGCCTATTGAGAGTCAGTTCAGGCCCGTGGGGTGAAAAAATAGAAGAGGCTGAGGCAGTGGCGACCCATGTGGCCCCCCGCCCTTCTCCCCTCCCCCCCACTCAGAAAGAATGTAATAGCTATGGCTCCCCCACTGAGTCAGGCTTAGGAATGAGCGGCGGTATCTTTAACGACTTCCTCAATGGCTGCAGCTTTGTCTTTGGCAATTGTCCCCAAATCTGGGCAGAGGCGATGTTTGGGTGTGCGGCGCCTTCGTACTTGTTGCCAGCCGTTGCCAGGGGGTTGCGGGCGGTTAGCTGGGGAAGATCCCTGGGTGGAGTCTCCGTCAGAAGCATTGTGTGGCAGTTCCAGGCCCAGCAGGGCGCATGTGTCCTGCAACGAGCGGAGCTGGTGCAGGGTGCCCTCCCACTTAAAGATCAGGCGGAACGGGTGCCCCCAGGAATAGGGCATGCCTTTGTCCCTCAGGAACATGGTGACCACCTTGAAGTCCTTGCGCTTCTGAAGGGTGATGGCGGTGTTGAAAAAGGTACAGGCAGAAGACCTTTTCCGAAGTTGCCCGGCGTTAGCCGCCTCTATACCCACTCAAGTTTACCAAACAAAGAGGCAGGCGTTGGAGACTGGAAGGCAGGAAACAGAAGTTTTATTCCGACGGAGCAGAACACATCAAATCAGACAACAGGGTATCTTCTCGAGGTGCTCTAACCGCATCTCTGAGGCCTGGCCTCTTATACATAAGTTTACGAACTTTATTGCATGTAACACATTCTTGCAATGCTTTGAAGTATGAAAGGACATCCTCGGAATCTCCCCTTCAGGCCCGTTCCCACACACATTTACAGTTGAAGTCCCCACCCCGGTCACAACAGGTGATGATTATCGCGCAGCTGGACATTCCGCCGATTCACGTAATGTGTGGGGTTGATCGGATCTCATAGGGTGGGGGCTTTGATCAATTCGAGGGTCCTTTAATGGGGGAAGCTTCCTACTGTACGGGGGGGGCAATAAACAGTATCCGCAGGGCCAGGTGGTGGCCTGGGAACGAGGAAGACAAACGGGCACACAGGAAAAAGGGGGTTTGTATCAAAGGACCTGGGACCATGAAAGGGATGAAGGGAGGTGTCGCGCTGGGAACAGGATGGGATTCCGAGGCAGAGCTGTGCCGAAGAGGGGTTTATGACCCAAGGCATGTGAGAGCGGGGGTTGTCAGCGTGCGGGGGGGATGCCTGCGAGGTTAGGAGAGAGAGAGACGCGCTGGCTATCCGCGAGGGGCAGGGAGGCCATGGTGCTCAAAATGGCTGCCGCTTACGCGCACGAATGGGCTCAAAAAGGGCAAGATGGCGCCGATAATGTTGACGTTTGCAGCCTAACTTTTAACCCCTTAAGTGCTGCTGACGGCCAATGGTCGTCAGCAGCGCTACCTCCCCAGTGCTGCGCACGACCATTGGACGTCCATTCAGCACTGGTTCCAATGGACAGCGCAGCACTGGGGAGGGATGTTTACACGCAGCTAAGGTGTTAACAGTCCTCCCTTTTCAACATATCTAGCCAACTTGCCTACTCAATGTCAATCTTCATCAAATTCCTAACCTCGGCATCATATAATGCTCCCATGCCTTCGTTTCCAAAGTCCACAGTCTTAGGGCAAATACAATTTGTACATAATGAACACAGAGGTGGCAGACATTGAATTCCTAAGCATAGACCACATATCACAACTACAGGAATCAGGATAATGGTGAACAGTCTCCAGCCCCAGTTCTTAACGGTGTTCCAGAACCAACCACCAAGCGACCATTCTTCCTGTTCCTGGTGGACTTCTGAAGAGAGTCTGTGAAGATGTTCGATGGCTTTATACACCGAGGGTGAGTTGTCCGGTATGTATGTACAGCAGCTGGACCCAATAATGCGGCATGCTCCACCACGGTCCGCAAGAACCACATCTAGGACAAGGCGGTTCTGAAGGGCCACCAGGCGGACCGCTTGAAGTTCTGCGGTGTTGTTAGCAAGGATACCAGCTGTGATGTTCATTGTTGTCTCAACTGCCTGGGTCAGGTGTCGGATGGCACGGCTGTTTGCCATCGGGCCCCAGAGTGGAACAAGTCCCTTCATAGCATTGAGGAACTGCGCTCCTGTTGAGTCGGCTTGTTCAATGTCCTTGACTCGTTTTTGTCTATGATGATTCGCTGGAGCCACATAAGTCGGAGGAAGGATGAAGGAGATGAAACAAGTGCCCCCCCAGCCTTTGGGGAGCCAGGTGTAGGCTTTTGTGCCGCAGACGAAATACATATTTGGGGACGACACAAAGGAAGGTGGATCAGTGGAGTCCGAAGTTCTGGAAAAACGGCAAGCACTGCGGCCTACCAGCTGTGTCCCAAGCCCTTCTATGCACATGTGGCCTGTGACGTTGATAACTGATAGGGCCACAGTCAGAGTGGCAGCCGTTCGTTTCCGCAGGTAGGAGAAGGTGGGTCTGGTTGGATTGTTGAACACCTGCATTTCAATTCGTTCTTTAGCAGGGATGTCCATGTGAATTGAGTCGTTGGAGGTCTGCGGGCAGAAGTGTGTCTTTGTTTTGTTTCGCCAGACCTCATGGAAGAAATGTGTTACAGTTTTGCTGGAGGTGGCATTGTCTTTATAGCTTTCTTGCAAGAGGATCAGCCAAGCAAGGCAAGAGCCGTGAACTGAGAAGGGTGAAGGGATGAATGGTATCGAGTGTCCAGTGGCGTGAGGTAGCAACCCACAGATCCAACAGTTGGTGGCGTTGGTGGCAAGATTGTGCTGGTGCAGCAACTGTACAAAAGAGTTATTCCAAAATTCCTTTCGTCTCTCTCTGAGTTGAGGAGAGAGCGAAATCAGGTAATGTTCCTTCATGGTGGTAGGCTGAGCGGTGGTCAGGAATATTTCGTGAGCAGGTGCATTTTCTTCCACAATCCAGAGCGTGGTCATGAGGAGAAAGCAGAAAAGGATCGTGATGAAAAGTGCAATTGTCTTTGAGCTGTGGAGCCTGTCTGCTCTCGGGTTTCTGTAGTGGGTATTTCCTGTTGCTTCCATCATCTTCTTATTTGGCGCTTCCATCATCTTCTTTTTTGGCGCTTCCATCATCTTCAAGGTGCTCGGTAGCGGGCAGAACCACAGACTTCGTTTAGCGTCTCTCCGGGTGACCCTTGGTGGAGTTTAGGTCACCGTTCTGAGATTTAACTTAGTCCGTGGTCTACTTAGCCGAAGCTCCCTCCTTTCGTCGCAGGAAATACCCTTCTTTGGATGGCACAGTAGGATCAGAGAATTTTGCAAGTTCAAGGGCTTCGGAATCAGGATAGCAGGCTAGTGACGGTCAGTCCTTGTTCAGGAGCTCTTCTTGGTTGTCGATGCTTTCTGTTGTGGTCAAAGTTGAGGAGACCTTCTTGCAGTGGTGCGCGTGCAGCCAGTGCCGTTTCCCCTCCACACGAAGAGCTGTCCGGGTGGTGAGCAGCACTTGCCAGGGGCCCGTCCACCTGGGTTCCAGACTTTTTGTTCGCTGAAAATTTCGGATCAGCACGAAATCTCCAGGTTGGATGGCGTGACCCGGACCCCTGGAAGCATCGGGGATGGCCTGCTGCACCTGCTGATGAATGACAGACAGAGTTTCAGTCAATTTATACAGATAATCAGACATTAGGACGTCCGGGACGTTATGAATGGAAGTTGGTTTCGGTGCAGACCAGACACTCATGGGTCGACCAAAAACAACTTCGTAAGGTGTCAAGTGGTGTTTGGTGGGGGTGGAACGCATCGATAGTAATGCCAGTGGGAGGGCGTCTGGCCATTTCAGACCCGTGGTAGCCACTATCTTGGCCAATTTGAGCTTTAGGGTGGCATTGTGTTGCTCAACGAGACCCGCAGACTGGGGGTGGAAGACTGCGTGGAACTTCTGCTGGATGCCCAGCCCCTTTATGATGAGCTGGATGACTTCGGCTATGAAGTGGGGGCCATTGTCGCTCCATAAAATCCGACAAAGGCCGTAGCGAGGGAAAAATTCCTTTAATAGTACTTTTGCAGTGGCCATAGCAGTGTTGTCACGGGTTGGGTATGCTTCCACCCATTTGCTAAATGCACACACCACGACAAGTACATATTTCAGGCCTTGGCATCTATCTAGCTGGATGTAGTCCATCTGCAGGACTTCAAACGGGTGATTTGGGACCCCAAACCCTCCCCGGGGTACTACAGTTCCTTTCCCGGGGTTGTGTTGCAGGCATATCAAGCATTGTTGGACCAGACGTTTGGCAGAGTCTGTGATTTTATCATTGTGCCAAACTCTGGAGACAAGTTCAATCATGGGGGCTTATCCTATGTGGGCAGGGGAGTGTGCCATAGTCAGTATGGGAATCAGGTACGAGTCAGGTAGCAACCATTTGTTTGTGTCTTTTGTCCGCCAGCAGCCTTCGTCATCTTTTAATCCCACCCGTGTCCATTCAGTCAGTTCGTGTTGTGTGCTAGCCATTTGAATGTCTCTAATAGTGTCCCTAGCGTTAGTCCATTTTTCTGCTTGTGACCTGGTCACGTACATACGTGTTGTCGTCCTATTTTCGGCTGTCGTTCGGGCAGTGATGTCGGCTAGTGCGATTCCCTGTCCAATAATGTCCGTCACCTTCTTGTGTGCCTGGCATTTAATGACCGCAAGCCTCTTGGGGAGAAGGACAGCTTCGATCAAGGCGGAGACTAGGTCTCCATGCAAGATGAGGGTGCCGTGTTAGGTCAAGAATCCCCTTTCTCTCCAAAGGAGCCCAAAATGGTGAACCACCCCGAAGGCGTACTGGCTGTCAGTGTAAATGTTCGCTGTGGTTCCTGCTGCTAGAATGCAGGCTCGTGTCAGGGCAATCAGTTCCGCTGCCTGGGCAGATCGTTGCGTGATGCGGGCTGTCTCGACTACAGTTCGAGCCGTGGTGACTGCATAGGCAGCTGAAGTGGTGCCATCGGGGAGTTTGATGCAAGAACCGTCCACCCACAGCTCTCCGTCAGGGTCCGGAAAAGCTGTGTCTCTGAGGTCAACCCTACTTCTAGTCTGTTCGTCCGTAAGAGTCACGCAGTCATGTACAGGGTGCACATTGGGATCGTTCTCTGGTAAGGGTAACAGAGTTGCCGGGTTCAGTGTGGTGCATCTTTTCAGGGTGATATGGGGTGCAAGCAAAGTCAATTCGTATCCAGTCAGTCGTGCACTCGTCAGGTGTTGCGTCTTGGTTTGGTTCAGGAGGGTGTCAACTGCATGGGGTACCAGTACCGTGAGGGGATTCGAGAGCACGATCCCCTCACTCTGTCGGATAGAGATTGCAGCGGCAGCTACAGCTCGAAGGCAGGCAGGCAGGGCTCTGGCTACAGGGTCAAGAGTGGCAGAGAAGTAAGCGCACGGTCGTTGCTTTGGGCCAATGGACTGGGTCAGGACAGACAAAGCGCACCCCTCCCTTTCGTGGGTGTAAAGGGAGAAGGGCTTTGTGTAATCGGGGGTACCTAGGACAGGGGCCGAACAAAGGGCATCTCGTAGTTCCGTGAAGGAGGTTTGGCATTCAGGGGTCCAAGGGAGTGGGAAGGGGACGTCTTTGGCTAGCAGAGAAAGCAGCGGTTTCACAATGAGGCTAAAGTTTGGTAACCACTGTCGGCAGAAGGAGGTGAGGCCTAGTAGGGAGTGAACCTGTTTCTGAGTCTTAGGGACAGGAGTTTCGAGAATGGTTTGGATCCGGTCGGGAGTGAGTTTCCTTCCGTCTTTGGACAAAAGGTGGCCTAAGTAAGTGACCTGGGGTTGGCAGAATTGCAACTTCTTCTTGGAGACCTTGTGGCCATTTTCCGCAAGGAAGTGCAGGAGTTGAATGGTGGCTGTAACTGCTAATGGAGTGGTGTCGGCTGCCAAAAGGATGTCATCGACATATTGCACTAACACCACTCCATCGGGTAACTGGACTTGATCCAGTTGTCTCTTGAGGGCCTGGCTGTAGATGCTAGGGCTTTCTGTGTAGCCCTGGGGTGCTCGGCAGAACCTATATGAGCGGGCTTTTAAGGTGAAGCCGAAGAGATATCGGCTGTCTGGGTGGATGAGAATGGAAAAGAATGCGTTTTTGAGGTCAATGACAGTGAAGGTGGTGGCAGTAGAAGGAATCAAAGTCAGGATGGTGGTGATGTCTGAGACCACGGGGTACTGGGGTACCACCACTTTGTTGATCTCTCGAAGGTCAATGATAAAGCGGTATGCTTTCTCATCTCCCTCTCCCTGTTTCTTGATGATGGGCAAGATAGGGCTGTTGCAAACGTTGCTAACCACTTCCTCTACCACTCCTGCGTCTATCAGTGACTGAATAATATTTACCAATGCCTTCTCGCCCTCGGGCGATATCCGATATTGTGGAAGTTTTGGGAGTGTTGCGTCTGGTCGGACAGTAATGTGCACTGGGTCAATCATCATGCGCCCTACGTCCGAATCCGTCTTGGCCCACAGATGCGGAGGCAGAGTGTCAAGCAGGGATGTGTCAGCGTCAGTGATGGAAAACATGCGTCGGGGAGGGCACTGTCTAAGCAGGACGGGGTTGTCGTAAAGGAAAACTCGAACTCCGTCTTGAGAACATCTAATTGTCGCTCTGAAGTGTTTCAATAAGTCAAGTCCCATAATGGCGTCAGGGCTATTGGAGGAAAGCAAAAACGTGGTGTCAGTAGTGTTGTTCTCTAAGTCGAAGAGGATCGGGGCGGACAAAGGGTTAGTGGAGGGCGTTCCATCGAAACCTGTCGATGTTATGAGTGAGCCAGACAAGGGTGCCCTCGGAATCAGTCGTTTAGATAACGCACTACGTGTTGCGCCAGTGTCTACCAGAAATTGAGACTTTGTACCCAAGACCTTAGCAGTGACGTAAGGGCCTTGCTGGTCAACATAGAGCTCGACTGGATCCCTCCCTTGCCCTTGGCAGTCCTATGCAAAGTCGTGGGCGTCATCATAGTCAGATTGCTGGCATTGGTTCTGTCTGGGTCGATCAAATGTATTTGGTCTGCCTGATCTGTCATTAGTCGTGTCATTTGAGGGCCCTCGCTGCTGTCCCTTATTTCTCGGTCCACTTGCTATGTCCTTGGGGTCTTTGTTTCTGATTATTTCCAAAAGGATCGGGCATTGGGATTTCCAATGGCCAGTTCCTTTACAGAAAGCGCACTGGTCCTCTCTAATGTCTGTACGTCCAATGTGGGGAGTCGAAGTACGGTCCTTGGGAGGTGCAGTCTTAGGGACGTTCATCTGATAGTTTCCCCTGTATTGGTCACGTCCTATAGTCACCCCTTGCAGTTGTGCGATCATCACCCTCTCTTTCAAATCTTTCTTCTTTTTCTCTGTGGCTCTATCGATTTCTTTTTTCTGATGTTCATAATATTGGGCCATTTGGAGGATAGCAGTAGGTTTGGAGGCTGCCCAGCTACTCTCGCTGGCCTGCAGTTTCTGGGAGACCTCTGGTGATAGACCCTTAACATAATTCTGGACGAACAGATGGTGTCCGGTTGCAGTGGTCATGTCCTGGCCGCTGTAATCGGAGAACACCGTTTCAAACCGGGAGAAGTAATCCGATACATCCTCCTGGGGTTTCTGGCGACAGGCCGTTACTATCGACCAGTCCACTTTCTTTTCTGGAATTAGGGTTTTTAATTTCTGGACGATTTTATCTGGTAGGTCTAAAATGGGTTTCAAAGGCTTTTGTCCAGGTTCTCGTTGTTTGTCGATGCCATCGAGTTGTGACCAGGTATGTCCAAACAGCTCAAGGTGGTTGACCTTCCGGATTTGCTTCCACACATCAGCTGGTAGACATAACCCGAAAAACAAGTCGATGTCAGCCAGGGTCATAATTGTTGAACCTAGGGCTGTAGCTAACTCAGTATAGAAGGCAGTGGGGTTTTTACGTAGATCAGGCAGGGATTTCCGGAATGTCAGAATCTCTTGCCGGTCCCACGGATGGTAGACCCAGTTGTACACTACCCTCCCTTTTGCATCTTTGTGGTTCGCATCATAGTTAGTCCCTTCACCTCGTGGAGGAACCCAGTAAGGGGCAGCCTCTCGTATCGGCATCATGGCGTTAGATTGCTCAGTTTGTGGTTCGGTCACTACGGATGTCGTGGTTTTAGTTCCCGATTTTTGTTCAGTGAGGTGGCGGAAAACCTCAAGCGTGCGCGTAAGGAGGTCCGTCACATCACACTCGCCCTCATCCCCGATATCGACCTTCCGGTACAGAGTCGTTAGGCTCCCGGGACCTTTGTCTCGATATCGGTCCTCGTATGCGTTTAAGACATGGTAACACAGTCGAACGGTAAAATGTCGTCTGTGACTTCCTGTATACAAATTAAACATATCTGTGATATACTCTTCATCTTCCTTTCTTTCTACCAGTGTCCTTGCTATCTTGTCAATCCCTGCTCGCTCATCTTTGCTTAATCTGTTTGTTCTTGCAGAACCGGCCCTTCGGGTCTCGGGGTCGCCTAACGTTGTTGTTTGTGTAGTATCTAATACAAGGAGTTCGGCCGACACAGAGGCCGTGGGGGCCGAAGCTGTGGCACTACTCTCGTTTGTACCTGGCCTGGGGGTGGTGGGTGCTGTGCTGTCGTAATTTGACAATGGCCGGGTTAGCGCTTAGCTGTGCTACACGTTTTCTCGCTTAACTTGGCCGTACTTGGGAACGCCATCTTGTTTGTTACGGCGGCCATCTCAGATCATGAGCGGCCTCGTGGCCGGCATGCCCTTTAGTCCGTTGTCTGTACCACTGACCATTCGAGTTTGCCCAGCAACAGGCTATTTTTAGTAACGGTCAAGCCTGTACATGCGCAGTCCCAACTGACCAGTCACCCCTCAGGAATGTGCCGCCAAACTGACCAGCGGGGTTGAAACCCCTCCAATGAGCTGGCAGTGTTCCAAAAATGACCATATATGTACATAACGCTCTGTAACTCTGTACCGCCTATTGTTTTATTACCTGTAAATTGTATAAAAGAGCGAGTCACACCGATGTTCGGTGTGATACTTCTTGCATTACCGAAGGGTGCTGTAGGAATGTACCACCACCCCATGGGGTCTTAATAAACTTGTTCTTTGAATTTTTCAGTTTCCGTGCCAACAGTTCTTTCAATGTAAGTGGGTTATCTTCGGAGCATGTAGGCTTTGGGAACCCGATACTACAAATTGGCGACCACGAAGGGACTCATCGGCGACTCGGATGCCCGAAGGAGAGGTCGTGACGAAGGTTTGGACACTCGCCATGGACGCGCGCTGCCACTGAGTGACCCGAGTCCACGGTGTTTCTTTCCTTCCTTCCGATCTGACCTTCCAGGTGGCGCCGGTCTCCGACTGAGTTCTTGATCGTCTGCGTTGCTGGATAAATGCCGTTTGGCTGATTCGATTAAAGACCTTGGCAGTTGGAATCTGGACCATTGAGATTTGGGTAAGAGTTGTGATCGGTAAGGTAGTCTGCGGACGCTTACTGAAGCTCTATGATTTGTGATCGGTAAGGTAGTCCTCGGACGCTTGCCGAAGTCCTATGAATTGTGCCTATGATTTGAGTTAGCTAACATTTGTGACTTTGTGACCTTTGTGATCTTTTGAAATATATGTGTAGTGCACTTCACATAGGCAGGCATGTAGAGATGTTTCTCTAATTTTGTTTTTTTCCTTTGAGCGGCACATTTGTGTGAAGTATTGTAAGTGCCAGTTTACACGGTATCACGTTTTCGTGATACTTTTTGAACATGCCTGTTTTAAGCACACTCCGAGGGATGTGCTGTCTCGGAAATGGTACCACAATTAGTTTAGTGGAATCACAGCCGGCTCCCCCAGAAGGAACTCCGAATCGTGAAATGTATATCAAATTTGGCCTTCCCCCTATCATGTATAGCAAATTATGGCATAAATACACAAAAGCGGATCCTGAATTGCAATGGCCACTACATGGGTCGTTCGATTTGCGAAAAGTTCAATTTGTGGAGCAGTGTTTGTTTCAACGTAGGTCCAGACAGAATATGTTTGATTGTGTACGAATGTGGGAGAAAGCGGTGCGTGAACGCATGAAACGTGAAATTGCCTTGGCGGACAAAGAGCAGCGCAAGGCTGCTCGAGATAAGGCTTTACAGCTTGAGGAAAAGGAGGCGCAGGAGAAGAAAGAGAGGGAGGAACGAGAACGTAATTTGCAAACGGCTGGTCAATTCCCTATTCGTCGTCCGCTTTATCCTGTCCTTAATAATGAAATTGATGATTTTTCGTTACTAGATCGTTCTCCGCCTCCGTATGTTCATCCCACGGCTCCGTCTGAGGATTCTGGTGACGAAGGTCGGGACAAGTCGGATGGAAAGGACAGATCGAGTGTCAGGTTATCTGCGGACAGAGCCGCGGAGTTGCGTGGTCTTGCTAGGAAATTAAATTTAAGCCATATCACGGTAGCAACGGTTTTGGCTGAAAAGAATTTGTGGTCCGAACGAGAATTAATGTGTTTTATAACTACTTTAGCGGAAGAGGTTGTTGCTCGTTTTCGTAAATATTCAGACACTTTAGAACCCAAAGCTGTGTCAGTTTATTGTGAGAATTTGGATAAAGGTTTATTTGCTCTTGCAGATACTGATGACCTTTTCAAGCGACTACTTCATCTGCGGGATGAGGCAACCAGACTGCGGGATGAAAAGAAAGATGCTACGGGGTCCGCGTCGGGGTCAACAGAGGAATCCAAAGAGTGTCCTCTTCGGGGTTCAGATAAGATTACCAAACTGCATGTTATGCCTATGCGTGAAGCTGCGCCTCTGTATGTTCCCCCGAAGGGAGAGGGTACAGATGACGATAAAATGTCAAAGGATGCGAAGGGGTACTTTATATATAATTGGGTATATACGCCTTGGAATAGATCGGATGTTATGGCATTAAAGAACTCCCTGCCCGATCTTCGTAAAAATCCAGCTGCGTTCTATGAAGGGGTTGAGGGGGCCATCTCTTCTTGTGTAATGACGCTTGTGGATATAGATCTCTTCTTTGGGTTAATTCTCCCCCCTGACATGTGGAGGTTGATTCCTAAAACTAATGATCAAACGACTTTTGGGGCTAATTGGAAGGACTTAGAACAGGCTGACTTGCAAAGGGAACCTGCATGTAAACCGTGTGCCTTGATTATAGATTTGCCGACGGCTATTTTGACTAAATTAAAAACTCTGATACCCCCTAAAAAGATCGATTGGACCATGTTGGCTTCATGCAAACAAAAGCCGGATGAATCGGTATCTGATTTCTTTACACGCTTCGAAGAAGCTTTTCATGATTACAGTGGGCAATCATTAACAGACGATACGGGTAGGCATCTGTTTGTCGATAAGTATGTGGCTAATCTCCTACCGGAGATTGCGAAACGATTGAAAATGAGTGAAAGTTCCTGGACCACGGTGACCCCTGCGTCTTTGTTAACCATGGCACAGTATTATGAGCGGCAGGAATTGGAGGCTAAAGAAAGTGTTGATAAAAAGGCGAAGGAATTGAAAACTAAGGTGATGTTGGCACAGGTTCGTGGAACACAGTCGAGAGGGAATGATAGAGGTAGACGAGGAGGGGGAAATGCGTCGTACGGGCGTACGGATATAGCGGAGGATCAATGTGCCTATTGTAAGGAGTTTGGACATTGGGCTGATGATTGTCCGGTACTTCGTGAGCAGCGTAGTCAGCGTGGTTGAGGAGGTGGAAGGTCAAGGAACAGTTATTCGGGGGCGAGAGGCGGTGGAGGTGATCGTGGTAGGTTTGAAGAGAGGGGCCGTGGCCAGGATGAGCGTAATACATTTGATAGACGGAACAAGTATCAGATATCGGAGGGTGAGAATGTGGAACATCAAGATTATGTGCATGCATAGGACTGCGTAGGATGGGGTACGGAATCAGTTGAAGTGCCAGTAGATCAGAGTGGTCCATATGTATCAGCGGGTATCTTGGGTTCTACTGATCAGTTTCTAGTTGGCACAGGGGCTACTCGTAGCGCTTTGTCTAAAAACTTGGTTCCGAGGGCTCCCCTGTCTAGCGATATGATTACATGTATTGGGTTTGATGGCACACCCACTCCCAGCCCATTATCAAAGCCCCTTGCACTTTGTCTCGACAAATTTTTTCGTTTTGGTCAATTTTTGTTGTCACCTTATACCCCCGATAATATTCTGGGCATTGATTTGCTTAAATATTTTCGAGCAACAATACGTTGCGCTCCGGAGGGAGTGTGAGTTATTTTGAATGATAACTATCCAGATTCGAACAGATTTTTTACTATACAAGAATGTGAAGCATTAGCCTCTCTCCCTCATACGTTGTGGGCGACCTCGGATACGGATGTGGGACAGATGCTTATTCCACCCATTCGCATTACTGTAAAGGAGGGAGTACTTTTGCCACGTGTACCACAGTACAAGATCTCTAGGGAAGGAGAAATTGCCCTGACACACATTGTTCAAGATTTGATCATTGCAGGGGTAGTGGAGGAAGTCCCCTATAATGTTTGCAATAGTCCTATTCTTCCGATTCTTAAGAAAGATACTGACGACAAAGTCTATCGATTTATTATTGATTTGAGAGAAATTAACAAAATTGTCATTCCCCAATATCCGGTGGTGTCTGATATTACGACATTGCTCACATTGGTCCCCCCAACGGCGATGACCTTTAGTGTCATTGACCTGAAAAATGCGTTCTTTTCCATTCCTATCCATCCTGACAGCAGATACTTATTTGGCTTTACGTTAAATAATAAATCGTATAGATTTTGTCGTGTTCCTCAAGGTTACACTGAGAGTCCGAGTATCTACAGCCAGGCTTTAAAAAGACAGCTTGACTCTTTTCAATTGCAATCTGGAGTTGCCCTTATTCAGTATGTCGACGATCTTTTGTTGGCTGCTGATACTTATGCTCAATGTGAGGAGAGTACGATTGCTTTGCTCTCCTTTTTGGCTCAAAATAATCATAAGGTCTCGAAGAAAAAGCTACAATACTGTAGACCCAAGGTGACCTACCTCGGTCATCTTTTGTCTAAGGAGGGGCGTGCATTAACATCGGATCGAATCCAGGCAATTTTAGATACACCAGTCCCCCGCACACAGAGAGATGTACGTGCCTTCATAGGATTGACGTCCTTTTGTAGACAGTGGATCATGGGGTTTTCACACATTATCAAACCGTTGTTGGCGTTGTTGTCCAAAACTACACCTATGCCTCTTGAATGGACAGATGAATGTCAAAATGCCTTTGAACAATTGAGACAAGCCCTTTGTTCTGCACCCGTGTTAGGTACACCAGATTACACAAAGATTTTCACATTGTACGTACACGAGAAAGATGGGTGCGCGTTATCAGTGTTAGTGCAAGCACACGGGGACAAACAAAGGCCATGTGCATACTTCTCGGCGGTCCTTGATCCTGTAGCACGTGGGTTACTTGGGTGTTTTCGAGCAGTCGCAGCAACAGCGGTAGCTATACGACAGAGTGAGGGAATAGTTTTATCGCACAACTTGTTGGTGTTAGTTCCTCCAGCAGTCGATGCCCTGTTGAATCAGACGAAAACCCAGTATCTCACGAGTGCACGTTTGACAGGATATGAGCTTACACTTCTGGCGCCACATATCACGCTGAAAAGATGTGCTACTCTGAACCCCGCCACTTTATTGCCCTATCCGGTTGAGGAGGGTCAGGAAGAACAACATCATGACTGTGTTTTCCTGACTGAGGAACAGACAAAGGGTCGTGTCGACCTACAGGATGTGCCACTTCCAGATGTGGATGGGGAACTGTGGGTTGATGGATCGTGTTTGAGGCTGCCAGATGGTACGACTTCCGCAGCATATGCGATCACGACTCTTAAGACAGTGGTAGAAACAGCACGAATACCACAAAAATCGGCCCAGGCAGCAGAACTGAAAGCTTTGACGAGAGCCTGCGAATTGAGTGCTGGCCTATGTGTGAACATCTACACAGACAGCCGGTACGCCTTCGGAGTAGCGCACGATTTCGGGCTACTCTGGAGAGAACGTGGGTTTTTGACTTCTCATGGAGTACACATTATGCACGGAGAACTGGTGCGTGATCTCCTAAACGCGTTGCTTTGCCCAAAGAAAGTAGCGATTATTAAATGCAGTGCACATAAAAAGATCACTGATAAAGTGGGTCAAGGAAATGCCTTTGCCGACAGCATAGCAAGGCAAACAGCTATGTCCCGAACTGACTCCCCTATGTATGTAACAAAATCACAATCTGAGCGATGGTACGATGCTAGAGCGGAGATACTAGATATCCAAAAGTCAGCGACTGAAGCAGAACTTGTGGCATGGGCAGTAGATGGGGCACTAGATGATGAGGGCTGTTGGAGAAGCAAAGACATGGAGAGATGGAAATTGCCTGCAGCTTACTTGCAAGCGATGGTTCAGATGACACACGGATTAGCACATGTGGGAGCTCTTGCGATCACTCGATTGTTATCACGAGTTTGGGAGCATCCCGAGATTGCCAATACAGCCAAGAGAGTAGTGCAGACCTGTCTGATATGTTTACAGCACAATCCTGCAAAGGGGACCCATACTCCAAAAGGAGGGTTCGTTCCACCCTCTGCACCATTCGAGGTACTCCAAATGGATTACATCCAGCTTGAGCGTTGCAATAACCTTAAGTATGTCTTAGTGGTGGTGTGTGCTTTTAGCAAATGGGTTGAGGCCTTCCCCACGAAAGATAATACAGCTTTGACAACAGCTAAGGTTTTGCTCAAGGAGTACTTCCCTCGATTTGGAGTTTGCAAATTTTTGTGGAGCGATAATGGGCCTCATTTTGTCGGGAAAATTGTGGAGTATGTGCTGAAAGGCTTGGGGATTCAGCAGAAGTTTCATGCTGTGTTCCACCCTCAGTCGGCAGGTCTTGTTGAGCGGTATAATGCCACGTTGAAATTAAAACTGGCTAAGATTGTGGCGTCTACGACATTGAAGTGGCCGGATGCCTTACCGCTAGCATTGCTCTCTCTCAGATCAGTGCCCCACTCTCGAACAGGCCTAACACCATATGAAGTGGTGTTCGGAAGGCCTATGAATATTTGGGGAGTGCCTAAGCCGCGATTGATACATGATGTGCCTTGTATAATGATGAACGATTATTTGGCACGATTAACAAATGATTTGCTTTCTATTCATCAACAGGTTCGAGAAGCGCTCCCTGACAACTCTACTGGAGAGGGCCACGATCTCCACCCTGGCGACTATGTGATGATTAAGTCGTTTGAGAGGGCGAGCAGCTTGGAACCGAGGTGGCGAGGCCCCGAGCAGGTCCTCCTGGCAACTCGGACAGCTGTACGAGTGACCAACAGGAAGCGGTGGATACACTCAACCCACTGTCGTCGTGTTTCTCCTGATCTGGTGAATCCTGCTGTGTTGACTGACTACAAGGAGATCCTGGAGAAAGAAAAGAGCCCAGCTGTGACATCGGCCGAAGTTGAGGGGGCCTTCCCGGACCACACTGTTTCTGGACGAGAGCGCTATAATCTGCGGCCACGATAAGAAGATTTTTTTTGGTTTTCGAGACTGGTTGGTTACCGCTCTGGGGTTTGTGAAACGGAAGCCGGGAATCTCAAGGGGGGGGGGATCAGTTCTGCCAAGAGTAGCGACACCCGTCTTGACCCCGGAGAAGAAAACAACGGCTACCTCGGAGCTCAGCACCTTATTTTTCCTTTTTAGGTGTAAATATACACACATATACATTTGAGACTTAGTGAACTTTTTGAACTACTTAAGACTTTGAGAATTCATTGAACTATGGCGTCTTCTGCATCACGAGACAAAAGAATACTTGGTGCCATCCTTTTTGTCTTGACAATTGTGGTAATAGCAGTGATAGCCTGGGTAGTTGAACTTGTGGTGCCTGCACGTGAACCTTTGCTGCCGACTACCCCGGCTCCATCTGAACATTTTCACTTTACCTTGCCTTACCATGAAGAACGGCACCGACAGACTTATTTGAACAATAGCTTTATTCAGATCCTGCATCATACTCATAACATGACAAATACGTCTAATTGTTGGGTGTCTGGGATGTTGCCCGGGCACCAGAAGAAAGGGGGCACTCCACTCATTCCACTCCCGTTCTCACATAATGGATCTTGCAATGCCTGGTACACTCTTCTCTTCACTTTGAGATGGCCAACAAAAGGGGGGGTGCTTTTCCGTTTGAATAAAATTTGCTACCATGACCGGGATGGGTATCCACGAGCTGAGGGTACTCGATTTGAATGGGAAGAGTACCGCCCCGATAATGTGTCTGCCCCACGTGTTTACAGCAACCAACGGAACATTAATGTCTCCAGCTCACATGTTATTACTGTTATTGCCACTAAAGCTGATTTGTGTATACGAAATAAAGGTACAATCTCGGTTGGGAAAAGCGAATGCAACACTACACTCACGTTTGACAGCCCAAATGGCATATTGTTTGTAGCATCTCGTAATACGTATTTTATTTGTGGAACGAAGGGTTATCATCAGCTCCCGTTGGGATGGTTAGGTACTTGCTATTTATCTTTTGTATTGCCCCCTGTATTCATTGCCCCACCAATGTATCATAATGACTAGATTCTTTATCACGATTTCGTGTTGAATCGTGTTAAACGTGCTGTTGTTCTGGACGACATCGACCAGACGGACACTGCTTTGCAACAGTATGTGGACTTCAATTTGGGACTGTTTTCCTTTGTGGGGCTGCTTTGAATAGTCGAAAGATACGACGACTGACCCGTGTTGTTGAGGCTGTAGCCAATGATACTGCTATTGCACTAGGGAATATTACCGAAGAACTTCAGATCTCTAGGATTGTTACGCTCCAGAACCGAATGGTTCTAGATGTGGTTCTAGCTGACTGTGGGGGGGGGCATGTAGAATCATCGGAAGTAGCTGCTGTGTATATGTACCTGACAACTCACCATCTGTTTATGATGCCATTTCGAAATTGCATAAGATTGCTGCTGAAATACACCCGGACAATGGAACTTGGACACTTTCAGGGTGGTTCTGGTCAATGCTTACCACTTGGGGTTGGAAACTGCTAACAATTCTATGTATCATTGTTGGAATATTGTTTTTTGTATGTTTATGTATCCAATGTGGCCCAGCGTTATGTTCCATGTGTTTGTCAGCTTGCATACCATCAAGACGAGCTCTTGCTCACAACAAAATAATGCTTCATAAAGAAGTAGCTCAAATAATGCTAATTGATATTGAAGATGAATGCCCTGATTATGTTCACTATGAGGTAGCTTCAGCTAAACGCTAAAAGGGTCGTCTGTCGTAATTTGACAATGGCCGGGTTAGCGCTTAGCTGTGCTACACGTTTTCTCGCTTAACTTGGCCGTACTTGGGAATGCCATCTTGTTTGTTACGGCGGCCATCTTAGATCATGAGCGGCCTCGTGGCCGGCATGCCCTTTAGTCCATTGTCCGTACCACTGACCATTCGAGTTTGCCCAGCAACAGGCTATTTTTAGTAACGGTCAAGCCTGTACATGCGCAGTCCCAACTGACCAGTCACCCCTCAGGAATGTGCCGCCAAACTGACCAGCGGGGTTGAAACCCCTCCAATGAGCTGGCAGTGTTCCAAAAATGACCATATCTGTACATAACGCTCTGTAACTCTGTACCGCCTATTGTTTTATTACCTGTAAATTGTATAAAAGAGCGAGTCACACCGATGTTCAGTGTGATACTTCTTGCATTACCGAAGGGTGCTGTAGGAATGTACCACCACCCCATGGGGTCTTAATAAACTTGTTCTTTGAATTTTTCAGTTTCCGTGCCAACAGTTCTTTCAATGTAAGTGGGTTATCTTCGGAGCATGTAGGCCTTGGGAACCCGATACTACAGTGCTAAGAGTTGGGAAGGGGCATATGGAGGGGGCATGTAGATGATCGGAGGACCTAACAGCAGATCATCGTTTTCTCGTTGTTTCGAGGGTAATTCAGGATAGAGCGTAGGGGGCGTTCTAACCGGACACTGGTTTGATGTTTCTATTTCTAGTTTCTGTTTGGCTTCCTCTCTTTCTTTTATCTCTTCTTCTAGTTTCTGAGCAGCTAGGTGGGCTGCTTTTCGCAGCTCTTTTCCCAACCTACTCTCAGTTTTCTTTTTACGTTGTTCAGTTTCTTTGCGCCACATGCCGAAACTATCAAGCATAGTGGGCGTTGTCTTGTTTTTACCAAGGGCTGTTTCTAGCGCGTTTATTTTATCATCATCGAAGGATCCTATCAGTGGCCACTGACTTTCTCGATCCTTTTTCGTATATTTATGCCACAGCTTGCTATAGGCTATAGCGATCAATCCATGTTTCATGAACATGTCCTTATTAGGGGTGCCCTCCAGTGGAGCCGGATGGTTCATCTCTAATAAGCGGTCCGGGCTAAACAGGCTACCAATCAGTGGGGAGAAGACAGGCATGACGGATCACAATGGGGACAAAAGTCAGCACTACCTATCTTATCACTGCGTGCAAAGACTAGACAGAATATTTCTATTCTACAATGTTTGCAGGCGGTGAATACCTCAAGAACCAATATCAAACGGTCAATGCTCGGTCAATCAAACAATCAGTGGGGAGAATAAATAGGCACGCAAAAGTCTGCATTCCCTACCCTTTCACTACCTGCAAAGAGGGAACCTGTTCTTTCCTGTTTGTAGACAGAGAATCTCCCGAAAGCAATCAGCGAACAGTAGTTCGGGTTCAATCAATTAATCAGTGGGGGAGAAAGATAGGCACGACGGCTGTGTTACCTATCCTTCACCGTTTGCAAAGAGAGAGCCTGTTGTTTCTCTGTTTGCAGACAGCGAATCTCCAAACAAATCAATCAAAGAGTAATACTAGTATTTTCCAAACAATCAAACAATCATTTCGCAATTCGTCGTGTTTACACGACCTTACCCGGACCGCATGGACAGTTTCTTGTCTTCCGAATCCAGCGCCCGATCGTCCTCTATTCTTCGTATTCCTCGCGGCACTCCTGATGGTTCCCAGTCAGGACCGTAGATCACTCGAGAGAGGTCTGTTCGGAACCAGTGAAGTTCGGATGATCGGCTGTCAGACGAGGGTCTATCGGACAGGTGCACTCCCGATCGTTGCAGTCGTTCACTCTGTCGTCAGGACCTCTCCCACTGGATCCACTGGTCGCTGATGGGCCCCACGTTTGGGGCGCCAATTGTTGAAAAAGGTACAGGCAGAAGACCTTTTCCGAAGTTGCCCGGCGTTAGCCGCCTCTATACCCACTCAAGTTTACCAAACAAAGAGGCAGGCGCTGGTGACTGGAAGGCAGGAAACAGAAGTTTTATTCCGACGGAGCAGAACACATCAAATCAGACAACAGGGTATCTTCTCGAGGTGCTCTAACCGCATCTCTGAGGCCTGGCCTCTGATACATAAGTTTACGAACTTTATTGCATGTAACACATTCTTGCAATGCTTTGAAGTATGAAAGGACATCCTCGGAATCTCCCCTTCAGGCCGGTTCCCACACACATTTACAGTTGAAGTCCCCACCCCGGTCACAACAGGTGATGATTATCGCGCAGCTGGACATTCCGCCGATTCACGGAATGTGTGGGGTTGATCGGATCTCATAGGGTGGGGGCTTTGATCAATTCGAGGGTCCTTTAATGGGGGAAGCTTCCTACTGTACGGGGGGGGGGGCAATAAACAGTATCCGCAGGGCCAGGTGGTGGCCTGGGAACGAGGAAGACAAACGGGCCCACAGGAAAAAGGGGGTTTGTATCAAAGGACCTGGGACCATGAAAGGGATAAAGGGAGGTGTCGCGCTGGGAACAGGATGGGATTCCGAGGCAGAGCTGTGCCGAAGAGGGGTTTATGACCCAAGGCATGTGAGAGCGGGGGTTGTCAGCGTGCGGGGGGGATGCCTGCGAGGTTAGGAGAGAGAGAGAGAGAGAGAGACGCGCTGGCTATCCGCGAGGGGCAGGGAGGCCATGGTGCTCAAAATGGCTGCCGCTTACGCGCACGAATGGGCTCAAAAAGGGCAAGATGGCGCCGATAATGTTGACGTTTGCAGCCTAACTTTTAACAGCGGAGAGGTCTTGGAAGAGCTCAATAGGGTTGTCTCAGAAGCGGATAGGTTGCGCCCGGCGTGCTTCTCTCAATATCCTCTCCTTCAGGGGAAAGTCTGGGAGGAATGCCAGGATGTCGGGAGGAGGCGCAGGGGCACGGCGGGGCAGACCTACTCGTTGCGCTCGGTTAATACGGATGGGGAAGTTAGCAGACTCGTTGAGGATCTCTCGGAAGAGGTCTTGGAGGTATTCCGTGACGCTATTCCCTCCGCTTTCGATGGCACGCCTCTGACCCGTATGTTATTCCGTTGGGAACGGTTTTCAAGGTCTTCCGCGTGAGCCTGAAGGCCCACCTGCTGTTCCTGAAGGCGGAGAACTTCTTGCTGGAGGTGCACCAGGTCTTCACCACGGGCCTGATTAGATTCCTTCACTGCCACCACTCTTTCCCCCAGCCCGTCCAGATCTCTGCGCAGTTCTCTCTGTTTACTGACCAGTTCGTGTTTCAGGGTCTGGAGGTCGGTGCGTAGCGTGTTGAAGAGGGTTTCCAGAAACAACTTCGTTATAGGGGCGTCCTCAGCCTCCTTATTTGGGGTGGCCGCCGATGTTGACGGTGATGTGGGTGTATGGGATTTCTCGGGTTTAGAGGACGTCTTCATGAGTAGTTCGTTAATCGGTCAGCCCGCTCTGCGATTGGTGGAGGACATTGTGGCATGAGGTGAGGATCAGTCCTGAGCCTTAAGGATTAGGGGTGCGTTGCCAGAGTCTGAATACCAAAAGACAGTCCCAGGGAGTCCCAGAGACAGTCACCGACCGTGGCTCACATTGGTGTAGCGGATGGTGGCGCAGAGGGGTCGTGGGCGAGTTTGAACTGCTCCGGGGGCTCGATCCGCGCCCCGAGTTCAGATTAGGACAAGGTACTGCCGCCCGGGCCGGCCACTAGGGTCACAGCGTCTGCTTAGGGTGCTGGCTGAGCCCAGTCCGTGTCCGTTCGGTTCCCAATGTAGACTTCAGTGGGTTTGGAGGGGGGTCCACCAGTGGGCATGTGTCAGCTCTCCTCCCGCCGGGGGCGCGACCACCAGGCCCCCCGAACACCCCCCGCTCCTCACCTCAGGGTTGTTTAGATGTGGTTCGCCAGGAGCCCCGCAGACGCCGCCAAGAGGCCCGCTCACAGCTGGGAAAGGGCCCGACCCCGCAGATGAGAGCAAGTCTTGGTTGCTCACTGGAGGTGGCGCATCCTGCTGCAGGCCGCAGCGCCGCACACGGCCATGCCGCATGTGGATCCGAAGGGGTCCCTCAGAGGCCTCAGACTGCAGGGCGGCACACAATGGTGGGGGTCCGCTAGATGGACGGGCAATGTGGTTGCTTCCCTAGCATTGCCGGACTCAGGCTGATGGGGGCCCCTGCCCAGGCCGCATCACAGTCTAGGCCCAAGCCGGGTACCAGCGCAGATCGCGCCCGGGCCGCAATCCGCCCAGGTCACACTTGTGCCTGCACCAAAGCGCTGTGTTGTGGGGGAAGCAGGCAGCCACTCACTCGCTCTGTAGGTGATCCCGCGCCGGGAGGCAGCGCCGACGAGGTGGGCGCGCCGCCGCGGGCTTCTTCCGCAGCTGAGCAGGCCGAAGCCGGGAGCTCGATTAGAGGAGCGGCCGGCCCGGGAGGCGCGGTGGGTACTCGGGTCTCGCTCTTACCTGGCGGCCAATCCAGGGCCCAGAGCGGGCCGACAGTCCCGGGGGGCCACTCCGGTCGCAGGACAATCAGGGTCTTGGAGCCCGTTTGCCTCCTCTACGCAGCGGGGCCAGGCAGCGCCAGACCCGGTCCCAGGCGTTCTCCTGCCGCGGCAGGCGGCGGCGGTGGATCCAGGCGACTGCACCCTCCCCCCCCCTGCTCACACTGCGGGGCCGTGGGCTTGGGCTTCTCCACGCCGTGGGGTGTGCAGGGGAGCCAGATTAGGCGAAGTCAAGGGCGATTGTGGGGGATTCAGGGCGAGGAGCTCCGCAACTATGCCTCCGTCCCGGTCGCCATCTTGGCCACGCCCCGAGATATGCATTTTTACAGATTAAACACTTTCTAGCAGATCCAAACCTAAAGCACCACTCTGGTACATCTGGTTACGCATGACAAATTCAAAGTTTCAGGCCGTGATAAAGCCCTGGGCGGAAACCGCAGGTGGTAGGCAAAGATCAAAACTTTACTTTCGGATGTAGAAACCTTTCTAAAGCTTTTTCTTCCAAGGGCCTTCGCTGCTCTTCACCACCCTGGATTCAGTGAGGGTTCGCAGGTTCGACTTTCAGTGAGCTGCATTAACACTCTGGAAGTCGGACCTCCGGAGTTCTTCAGCAAGACAAACCTGAAAACTGAGCCGGGTTATGATTGAAGGTCGCTGTCTTGGCTCTTGCTGTTGTTGAGTCCATCACCTTATAGAGCTTTTTTCAAAAGTTGCTCCAAAGTTCTCCAAACTTCTGGAACATCTTCCTGGAGTTCCTCTTGAGGGCCCAAAGTGTCCAAGACACAATTCAATGGTCTGGAAGCTTCAAGATGGTCATTGAAAGTTTAGGACCACATTTCCCAACGTCCACCTGGACAAAAAAACATCCACATTCACTGGACACACTCCAGCCTGGTAATTCTTGGTGGTGATGGTCCAGGTGAACTCTGTTGACCTGTAGCTTGCAGGAAGTCCACCCTTAATCCTTTTGTAGCACGGTACATCAACAGGGCTGTAGTTTCAGATAATGCAGCAGGCACAGTCCGTCAGAATGCAGGGCCTGATGGTGCAAATCAAGTTTCGAGCATGGCAAGCCTTCTTCTTCTCATAGTTTTAAGCAGCAGATATAAGAGGTTCTGCACCTCTCACATATTTATTTAGTGATCTCTGGGGTCAAACAGGAGAGCACTACTGTCCAATGGGGTATACACTCCAGAGAGCGAAGGGATATCCATACATTTCAACACCCCAGAGCATGCACACTTCATTCAAAGTGTGGCAAGTTCTTCTCCCAGAAAGCGCTATTCCTCCAAAATTCAGTATGGCTGACACTCAGCAGAGGAGCAAGAACTAGCTAAACCAACCTCCAGTAAGGTTTGTTTTCATAGCTTCTCTCCCCTTAGCATCTGCAGATTCCTTCCTTAAGCCTGCCATCCGGTTCGGTCAGAGGGGATGGGGGTAGATGGACCTGTCATTCCCTGCCTGCCCTATACCCCTTTGAAGCTTCATGCTTTATGACCCCTTCCCCCCTGCTCTGGCATTCCTGTGTAGCAGAGCCCTCTCCGCCAGATAGCCTCTCCCTGAATGAGCCACTTATCACTTCATCAAAGCATCTTGGCTAATCCTGTTAACTCTGACCAATCGGAAGAGTACAGGTAGGCTAAATTCAACTATAGCATGTTGGATTCATCAATGCCATTCTCCTAAGTCCTTGATTGATATTTATGCGTTCATAAACTATTGCAATGTTAACTTATGTAATTTTCCCAACGCAAAGGCATTTAAAACATCTTTTGTAAGGTTCCTGTTTATAGGTTTATGACCCCTCACGCCTGGGACACCTAGGGGAGATCTTGGAGGTTCTGAAAATGCAAAGCTAGTGTAGATCCTCACTCCACAGTGCTCATAGTCAATCTTGTGTGACACTTTACCACGATGGGGAAAGTGAAATGTGTAATTATTCTATTCCTAGGACATATAAAACATCTTTTTTAAGGGCCCTCCTTATGATTACATGCCCCCTTCCCACCCCTGGGACTCCTAGGGATGCCCTGGGGGCAACTAATATCCCCAAATATTGTAGATTATCACTTTGTAAGTGCCCCTACTACTAAAGTCATGTTTGCAGTGAATTTACACTTTAAAAGCAGTTCTGCAACACAGGGCTGCATTTAAAATGACCTCAGGCTCTCAGCAGTGCACACATGCAAGTGCAGAAAGAATACTGGCCTCTAAACTGCCATGACCTATTCAATCAATCAATCAAAATAACTTTATTCGGATATCCAAGTGTCCACAAAAGTACAGCTACATAAAAAAAACACTGCATAAAATCCCAAAGTACATACATAAATTGACCAAATTTACGTGTCAAGCATCGTCTGTCTTGCTCGAACAGCTTTTCGCAAAAAAGTGTCAGTACGAAAAATAAGTTCAACATCATCCAGGGTATTCAGCGCCGGGACACCTCCTCGCGAGGTAGCTGTTCGCGCTTTACAAGAATCAGTATTATTATTATTATTATTAAATATCATTAGATAAGCTTTTTCCAGGCTAATGGGTTTATATTTTTTAAAATAGGAAGTTAAAAACCATTTAATATATTTCATATAAAATTTGCAAAAGAATAAAAAATGCAAAGTAGATTGACCACTTTCGCCATCACACGGGCAAGGCAAAAAATCAAGTTCATTGTGGTGGCTGAGGGGAAAACAAAGTGCAAATGTAATTGTGCCTGCCCTTAGGCGCAATAATAAGCCCCACTCCCAATGACTCATCGGAATTGTCAAATAGCGAGGCATGGGTGAGATCAAAAGATCGTGAGCCAAATAAATAGAGACAGTTGTTTTCAAGGATTCCCTGAGTAATCTTTCTCGCACGTACAGTGTGTGTAAAGCATGTCGTACGTCATTTTTATGTGGGAGATCGTTTGCAGTATGATTAGTAAAAACACTCCCTTGATTAATACTGCAAAGGCTATTATACTCTCCAGAGAGCGAAAGGATATCCATACATTTGTCACAATTCAAGCAATCAGTGATAATATCACTTGTAAGTGATGCCGCAGGGTTCTTCCAGATAGAAAGCCAGAAGAGAGCAGGGCGGGCACAAACAAAATCTTCAATAAAATTCACGCCCACTTCCTCATGACAAACATATTGTGAGGTGGAAATAGGAACGCAAAGTATCTTCCTGAGAAATCTGTTCTCTTCAGATTGAATAGGTCGGCTCTTAGTGGTACCCCAAACCTCCGCGCCATACGTGGCGACAGGAATGCATTGGGCTTTAAAAAAAAATTAAATTGCCAATATGGTGTCAGTATTTTTAGAACGGGGTAAGCTGAGTATTGAGTTAATGGCCTTTGAGAACCTACCCCTGGAGTGAGCAATATGCTCAGTCCAGGAGTTGTTCGCAGCAAAGACCACCCCTAAATAGGGAAAACTGTTAGTAGGCCACAGCTTATCAGCGCCCACCGAAATACATCCCAGCTGTCGTTTCTTAGGGCCACAGGACATGATAAAAGATTTCTTAAAATTAGTTTTTAGGTCGAGGGACTCCATGTAATCAACAAATCCCTTGACCAAGGCACGTAAGGCATTCGGAGTGCGGCCCATGAGGACCGCAACATCCGCATAAAGTAAAACAGGGAGGGATTTACCCATAATTTTGGGGACGTCATAGCAAAGAGGGGTTAGTGTTTTGTGCAGCCCGTTAATATAAATAATAAAAAGAAGGGGGGCTAACACGCAACTATTAAATACTGGGGATTTATAGATAGATTTAATCCCTCTGCCCTATTATGTACTAGGAATTTATAGGGTAGGTCATGCCAATTGTAAGTGGGCCTAGTTAGACAGAGCCCAGGGACAGTCAGAGTCACTTCACTCCAGTACCAATCAGCAAACAATGGGGGTGAACAGGGCCCACAGGATGACTTTGCAATATATACCAGCTATGGTACTCAGTACCTTTGCCTTTCCTGTATAGTCAGTCACCAGCTTTCTCACTCCCATCTACTCTTTTCTGTCTGCCACCATCTTTGTCAGCCTTCTGCTGCTGCCACTTGGACAGGATCTGATTTGTTTACTTGCAATCCTAAAACTACAAGGTTCACCTCTCACACAGGTGCCAGACTGAATCCAGAAGCCTGTGCCCCAGACGAGTGTCCCGTGCTTGCTTTTACACTGTATTCAAGCTAGGCTGGCTGATGACGGAGCCTGTCCCAAGATACTTGTTTTCCGGTACAGTTTTCAGATCCAGGGAGGACCAGCCCTGGCAGTTTGGTCTGGACTGTCACCAAGGGGAGCAGGGACAGTACAGATTTGCATATGGCTGGGTCCAAACTGGGGTTGTTTGGTGAGCAAAAAAATGATGGATTTAACCCAAACCTATGACTTGGGGTAAATGTTTGACATTGTTTTGCATTCCGTCCGTCATCTTTTTGTGTTGCTATAGTCGCCTTAGTGGCACAGGGATACTAAGACGTGAGTCCTGTGCTCGCTATGCCACTGGATCCTGATGAGGGGTGATACCCCGAACCTGGTCCCAGGATGCTTGTTTTATGGTTTAGGGAGGATTCGGCCTGGCAGTTCGGGCTGGAGCACGGTCAAGACTGATTTACCTATGGCTGGGTCTAAACTGAGGTGGCATGGTGAGCAAAAAAAGATGGATTTAACTCGTATTTGTACTGGGGGGTGCATGTTTGACAATGTTCAGCATTCTGTTCATCATCTCTTGGTGTTGCTATGATCGTTCCATAATTGCCATGAGAGGGAGCCTCACTGGGGCTTTAAGTCTTCAGGACATCTACGGGAACAGCTCTTTACTTAAATCCCTTCATACTCCACCAATGACAGAAGCTAGCTTTCAGTCCAACAAGCCTAGCATTCCATCATGACATCACAGACAAGCTCCACCAATGGCAGAAGCCAGCTTTCAGTCCAACAAGCCAAGCATTCCATCATGACATCACAGGCGGGCTCCACCAATGACAGAAGCCAATTATCAGTCCAACAAGCCTAACATTACATCATGACGTCACAGGCAGACTCCTGCTGTAGCTGAACCACTGACCTAGCAAAAAGATGGGCCTCTTCCTTCAGAATGTAGTGAAGGGCTGGGAAGCTCTCATGTATCACAGACGTTTATGGGCCACCACTGAAGGGTGGCACCCCTGAAGGGTGAGGTCACACCCTCCACTCCCACCTCAAGGCCTGCATTACACCCCTGTGCTGGTTCCAGAAGTGTACCAGCTGAAAGCAAAGAAATCACATTCACAGTTTCTAAAGAGCATGCGCTTTGATCAAAATTCAGTCTTACAGAAGAGAATAGTTAAAAACCTGAATTTAAAAATAAACTCTGAAACTCACTAGTTTAACAATATTTATTTGTCTTCTCCAGCCTCTCACTTTGTTTGCTGATTCCGACCACATACATCCACCTCTCCACTCCATGCTCCACTTTTCACCTCATCTCTTCCTAACCTATTACCTACTGTTGCTGGTTCAGCCCCTCTTATCTCCTGTTCACCCCTGCATTATCTTCTATTCACCTTTCCTCTCTCCCTAAGCCTCTTACATTCTTTCTGATTCTGACACTCTCACGTCCATCTTTCCCCTCAAAGCTCTTCTACTTATCTCTCATCTTCCCACCCAGCATCTCATCATCTCTTACCTCATCTTTTTTTTACTGGTTCTGTCCCCTTTACATCAACCTTCCCTTTTTCACCAGCATCCTTTTGCTGGTTCTGCCCCTTTTACATCCTCATCTTCCTTCTATGCACAGCTCTTTACCACTCTTCCCCTCATTCTCTTACTTTGTTTCAGCCTTTCTCTTTTACATCCATATCCCCCTTGAACTCTCCTATTTTCTGAATGATTTTTATATTTTCTGAATGGATTCTGCCCCTTCTAGCATGACTGTCTTTTGCATGTTAATATAGGTGGGCTAGCTACTGAAAACCTGAGCCAAAGGCCTGGCTCTGCTCAACTCAAGGGGGCATATTACCAACAAGTAGTGATATTTATCGCTAAATAGGCTTAGCGGCAATTTTTTTATCGCTACCTATCGCTGGATATGTTAGCGGAGAAAACATGCTATTAGCATTGTTTTTCTCCATTGTGCTAAAATATCCAGCGATAGCGGCGTAATGCGTGAATATCGCTGAGAATACAGCGATATTCACGCATTAGCGACGAAATGCTCTTAGCCATGTTATCCACCTCCCATTGGATAACATGGCTTAGAACTGATCTGAGCAGGCGTTAGTTTTTGGTGATAGCGGGAATATTTCCATCGCTACGCCTGCCTTGCTAATAGGCGATAACGACGTTAGCGACTGCTTTCAGTCGCTAACTGGTTGGGTACGCCCACTTTGCATGTCATTAGCGATAAATATCGCTGACATGCATAGCGGGCCTGTGGGAGGGCAGGTTTGATGAACAGGCGTGGAGGCTTAAGTAAAGGTTTAAATGATGATTTATTAGACAAAGTAAGAGATTTGGATTGGTGAGATACAGTTACTGGGTGATTTTCCTCTTCATCCGATGACTCCCGTGAGCTGGAATGGTCTCGTGAGGATAAAGGTGATGTTCTCCTTTCTGGTTGTCCTTGACCGTGGTGGTCACCCCGGAGGCTCTTAGGAGGATAAAGAGAGGAAAAGGAGCCGTCAGAATGTTATATGGCACTATTTTAAGGGTATACTCCCATCACCACACCTTGGTGCACTATGTTTGCTACGGTGCCTCGTGAGTTTCCAACAGCCAAGGATGAAGTAAGGAAAAAGGAAGAACGAAATCGGGGAAAAGAAAAACGATGGAGGAGTTGAATTTAAGTGCCTAAGTCGTGGAAAGAAATGGTGCACACTCGTTCAAAAATAAGGGTTCTTTAACGGTGGGCGTATCGATTCACAAAAGGGAATTAACACTATTGCCCTCTGTTATACGCTTTTGTCCTGCTGTCCCGATATTCCCCACCCACTTCTTCTCCAACCCTCACTCTCTCTCAATTCTCACACAAACACTCACCTGGCTCCGCCGTAACTCTCCTGAGTCACCGCCGCTCTCCAGCCACCTCCGGACACCACCAGTCTTCGGACCAATCGTCTTCACCGTCCTCAGTATTCTCCGCCGGCGGCCAGGTCTTCTCTGTGTACGGTCCCGCGTCTTCTCTCCGCAAACCGGGTCCCGCGTCTTCTTTCCTTTTGTCGGTTCCCGCGTCTTCTCCTTCTCAGGCCGGGTCCCGCGTCTTCTTTCCATTGGTCGGGTCCCGCGTCTTCTTTCCTGGTAGTTTTTTTCCCGCGTTCTTTCTCTTCTCCGTCACAGTCATTCCACTCTCCCTTTATTGGTCCTGAACATCCTCTTCCGGTTCGCGAAGGCAGGACTTCTGGGTTGTATCTCTGACCGCGTCCCGTGGAAACAGAGTAGAGGAGTCTGGATCTCGTGGTCTGGTTGGAGGAACCGTCACCCACTTGGTAAGGGTATCGTTCCGCTCGGTATCTTTCTTACAGAGCCCCAAACCGCTCATTATCGCCTAAAAGCTGTCGCTAATATCAGTTAGCGACAGCTTGCTAATAAAGCGATAAAATTATCGCCGCTTAGCAGCTGAAAACGGCTGCCAAACCGGCGATAATTGCCTATCGCACCCCTTGGGAATATGCCCCATGGTCCTCTTGGAACCTTGAGCCCAAAATGAGCTGAGCTTTCACAGGAGGCGATGTGGCTTAGGGGCTACAGCTGGCCACCATGCATCATGGGGAGTCAGAATTGAATCCCGGCCTCAACTCAGCATCCTGTGAATCCAGGCAAATCTCTATGCTGGAGTTGTATTTTTGCTTTGTCTGAATCTGTTGCAAAATGCGCTCTTAAGTCCCTGGCCAAGGTTCGAGCTATGGAAAACTAATGTATATATAGTCTGGACCATGGCTGTCACCCACGATCTACTCTTATCCTCGAAGAATTAAAGACAAAGCTTTAAACTTTTTTGTCAAGAGTTACCCATGTAGTGGTTAAATCGCTCTGTAAAAAACTGGAAAATCTAGTATCAATACCGAAATTGTGTAATCCTGGGCAAATGCTCTATTTCACAAACCTCCATTTTGTTAATTATCACACATCAAAGCACTTTCAAATATGTGCCGTCATGATGTGTCCTGTACACCTCTTATGTAACAGACTATAATTTTGCTCCATGTTTAATGAGAAACTAAGAAACAAGCCCGATTCACAGAAATAACTTAAGACAAAATCCTAAACGTACTACTTTTGGTATTCAAAGAAGTTAGGATTTTGTCTTAAAACAGACTTAAGACAGACTTAAGTTAGGATTATATTTTAAGTCAGTCTTAAATCTGTTTTAGGACAAACTTAAGACAAAATCCTAACTTCTGTGAATACCAAAAGTTGTAAGTTTAGGATTGTGTCTTAAGTTAGCTCTGTGAATCGGGCCCATTGAGTAGAAATGCACCCTGACATGCCTCACAGTCAGGGCCCCTGGAATTATGCAATATTACGGTCTCTGCATACTCCACATAATTATGGATTAAGCACAAAAGCTATCTGATGCATAATCTGCAGTGTATAACAACAACAAAACATTTCTAGCTCCAAGGGATCTAAAGTTAATCAAAATGCAGCAGCACTTGTTGGTGCACTGAGGCGAGCTCTTCGCTTGAACTGGTCATCCTTCTGCGGCTTCTGGCTGTCCTCGGGTGTCAGACTGCCACTAATGAGATGAAACCTTTTCCCAGATAGTAATAAAATGGTAATAAAAATGACAAAATAAGGAGGTAATACTATCACGAAATATGCTGCATTATGCTACTTAATTTGCGGTTTCCTGCTACATACCCATTAAACACTGCCCTCTCCTTTCCTGCCGCATAATTCCTCTTCTTGGTTCACGAACACCGTTGTCATCAGGGCGGCGGCAGGAATGTTTCTCAGTTCATGTTTAAAAACTCTCACTTTTACTAAATACATCCCAATGCAGTGATGTAATCTGATGCACTAAGGTAAATGCTTCTGTGTGTTAAACAAATATGCATTTTTGGATTTTGATGACACCGTCTCCCATCCTAGGTGAGTGAGGCCCATTGGCGATTGGACCTTATTCTGTCTTTTGTTGTGAGCCCCGCAGGACACCCTGCGTTTCATTCAGGATGGGGCAGGGCTCTCTTTACACCAAAGGGCGCTTCAAGCACCTCGCTGTTATCATGCAGACACAACATTAGATTTCTAAAGCCCTTTCAGCCAAGGGCTGTGTGGCCCAGGGGAGTGGCTCGCTCCCTTGGCCTCGCAGCGCTGCACCCCTCGTGGTGCTCTGGTGTGGGGCCCTTAGTTAGCAGGCAAGAGGCCCTGTGCAGCTGCCAACACTGCCCACACTGGCACTGTCCCTGCAGGTAAATGTGAGTACTTTGATATATATATATGTGTGTGCGTGGTTGTTTTTATGCACGCGTGCGAGTAGTGTGTGTCTCCATGTCGTAGTTGTGGGTGAACGTGTGTGTGTGAATTTGTGTGTCTATGTGTGTGCCTGTGCATGAGTATCTGTGTGTGTGCACGTGTGTACTGGTGGATGCAATTATGTGTGTACATGCATGCATGTGTTGGTGCATGCAATTATGTGTTTGCATGTGCAAATGTGTGTCATTGTGTGTGTGTGTGAGTGCATGTCTATGTGTGGGTGTGTATGCACGTGCAGAAGTGATTGGTTTACAGGGCAGGCATGGGGGTGACTACACTCTTGCAACTAACTGTTCCTGGCCAGGACGCTGCCCGGCTACATCCTGCAGCAGATGGCATCTCATTAGCATCAAGTGACGTGCACCCTCCGGTAATTAGTACAAAGTTAATACTGCCCACGAGGACTTCCCTGGTATCGATTTGGCCACCAGCCTGAGACGTCTCTGATGGTTGGCGTTGGCACCTGTGCCACGTGTTCTCACTGTAGCCGAAGAGGAGAACGAAGGGCAAACCCCAGAGACTCTACCAGTGGTCCCCCCCACAGCCTCTAGTCCTGCTTGTGCATGTCATTGTATCATTCCCTGCGGTCTTCCTGGCCTATGTCCACGTGGGCTTCTGTCCAGCCTCATACCGAGCTCCACTCGGCTTCTCCCCTCTAACCTATGTCCTCAGGTCCAGCCCGGCCTTGGAACCCAGAGCAGCTCTGCTAAAGTTTGCCAGACCAGTCCACGTACGGTGCATAGCGAGCTCAGCGAGCGAGCCTGACCACTACAAAGGAGGGTTTGGGGGCTCCCCCAAGAAAGTTTCGGCACAAATGCTGCATTCTACAACACATTTTTCCTTTTATATTCCATTTTATCAGCTTTTAATGCATAGTAAATGAAGACCAGGATTCAACACTCTGTGTTGGAGCTCCTCAGGGAATACCATCTCTCTCACCCTCCAACAGCACCCCTCATCCATCCACAGCCCCTCTCACTTGTATATCATTTGTTTTATAGCGCTTCTCCTACCAGTGTAGGGCGCTGAAGCACTTTACATCACACACAAACACAGAGACAATGCATAATGCATGTGTAGGTTGTCATGTCTTGTGAATAAGGACAGACAATTCTCATTGATTTATAAAGGAGCTTTATTCTGTGCCTCCTTTCATGTCCCTGTCCCTACTCTAACTGCCCTAGTTCCTGTCCCCGGCTCCTCCCGTTCCTGCTCCTCCCTTTCACTCCACCCCCCAACCACTAGACTACATCACACAATCCTACATAGGTCAGTGTATAGTAAATGTTACGGAGGGAAATACGAGGGGGAGGCTTCACATCTCATCCACACTGGTGTGCCTACCTTAAGAGTGCTTCGTGCGGAGATGCACAAATCCGGATTTTAAAAAATAACACAGTGGTTAGGGTTAGCTTTACTAATAAGAATATATTTCTACCCACACAAACCCTGTTTAGCAAAATTAGGATAATGAAAGACCAAAAAAAGCATAACTTTCTAACCTGTACCATGTAGGTTGCATGCAGCTCTTTGATGGCACTTCATAACTCGCTGTGCTAGATTATGATAGCAACTTATAAACTGCACATAAATACTGTTCTGTGATTGGCATGGCGCACATCCTGTGCGGCAGGCATATTAACCCTCAGCGCTATCTTAGATGGCTCAAAACTGTCCCTAGGCAAAACACTGAATTGTCTCCAACAGGTACATTAATCACCAGAGTGATCTTGAAACTTATACAGTTGCCTGAAAACTGCTGGATATACAAGGAACTCTGCGGGTGCTTTCAAAACTGCTGCACAGCTACAAAAATGCCCCCCACTAACAAAGCCACCCGCCCCCCCTTCCAGCCTCTCGGGGAATCGCCCGATGCCCCGCCCAGCCAGTCTGGCATTGTATCCTTCCCAGCACTGAAGAGTCACAGGATCACTCCTTGTGACTAAACACGTGTCGGCTAGTTGTTTGGTTTAATACAGTCGTTGCCTTGTGATAAAAACCTTTTCAAACTTACACTGGTGTCGACCGCCGCATTGTCAATACGTGAAAATAATTATACTAACCCTGTAATATCCTCACCACGTGTGCCCAGGACTGTGCTCAATTATGGCAACCTGTTCAACCAGTTTGAAAAGAAGGAACTGGGTAATTGTATAATCAATTCCAATCTTTATTCGATCAAGTTAAAATGATCATAAAGGCACAGATAAAAAGAAACATAGTTTCATAAAAGAAGAATTTCCCCCCTCTAGTTCATCATAAATTCTCAGAAAAAAACCAGGCCTAATACGATAAAATTATTTCATATGTTAAAAATACTGTACAATTGAGTTAATCATGAGATAAGCTCACAAAACTTGACACCCCACCCTTCCTTTTTCTCGTGCAGGCCCATAGGAATGTCGCTACCGAATAACAAATCAACGGATCGGATAATGATTTTATGAAATATAGTGCCACCCGACACTGATTAAAATTCCTTTGTTTTAAGATTGGGGTGAGGTCGTGATTCCTTTCTTTCTTATAGAGCCTGCAGAAAAGAACTAAATGTAACTCTGTCTGTGATGAAAGATTGTCACATGGACATATACTTAAGTCTGAGTGATTGTCTGTTTTTTCTGGGTACCCTAGCATCAAAGGGATCATGTTTAGGCGGAACCTCAGCAATATGAATCTATGTTGCGGCAAAGTAACATTTACTAAATATACAAACCCCTCTACTCGTAATGGGGGATTTTGTCGGTATAAACAGATCGCTTGTTTCTCTTCATGGTGTTCCTTTCGCTTGTACTCAGACCTCAATAAAAACATATTTGTGACCTTTTGTTTGGAGACTTTTCGGCAAGCCAGTGGATTATAAAACAATTCAGGGAGGCCAATCTCCTTTAGAGCAGATTCCACATAGCTTAGCCATCTAGAAGTCTTCCACTTATCCATGCTTAAACAGCTCTTTATAATTGTTTGGGTGAGTGTCACTGTATCTCTCCGCCAGATTGAGTGCCAGAGGAGAATCAGGATAAGCTGTATAGAATCAGAAATGTAGGATATGGCCAGTTCTAAATGTAAGATATAGTTACAAGTCGAAGGAGGAAGGCCCACTGTGGACTTAAAAAACTGTTTTCAGTGGATTGGAGTGGTGTTGATGTTACCATAACCCACACACCATAGGTCGCTTCTGCCTTTACCTTGGCCTGAAAGATGTTTTTCATGGGTATGATAGATTTAGCACCCAATTTCCGAGTGAAGAATTTAACAGCAGCGATACCTCTATCCATTGCCAACTCCCTATCAACTTGGACCATGAAAGATCTTCGTCAAAGAGGACCCCCAGGTAGGGAAAGGAATCCACCACCTCTATTCTTTTGGCATCCGCGTGCAGATGAGGTATTTTGTCTCTATATTTCGCCCCGATATTATTACAAAGGACTTGGATTTTTTTACCTTCAGTTGAAGTGAATCCATGCAGGAGACATATGCATTTATCAATCGTTGTAAGCCAAGTCCTGTTCTGGCGATTAACACCGCGTCATCCACGTAAGCCAATATTGGTAGCGGTTGGGAGTCAAAAACAGGGACATCTTGGGAGGCCATAGTGAGTGCTTTCTTGACGCCATTAGTATATAGGAAAAAGAGGAGTGGGGCAAGGACGCAGCCTTACTCTTCTAGCAATTTTAAAGGGGCGTGTACAGTCTCCGTCCTTGGTATAACGGACTGTTGCCACAGCATTTAGATACGATTGTCAAATGAAGTCTAGTATTGGTTTGTCGACCCCCATCACATCCATTATATTCCATAGCTTAGCATGGACCACACAATCGAATGCCGCCGCCAGGTCCACGAAAGCCAAATAAATCAATCTCCTTTCATTCTAGTATATTTTTATATGGTCAGTGCTAAGTTTAAGCACTGATCCACGGTACCCCTTCCCAGCTGAAATCCATACTGGGCCTGGATCAAGATGTTATTTTCCTTAGTCCACCCCTCTAGCCTGGAGAGGAGGAGGCGACCCATCAATTTAGATGTTGTATCCAATAAGGAAATCGGTCGATAGTTCTTTAGATTATCCCTGTTTCCTTTTTTATGGATTGGTACAATCACACCTGTTGACCATGATGGGGGGACCTACTAGAACTGTACTATTCATTACATTTATCAGGAGTAGTACCCACAGATCTAGGTTTTCTTGGAAAAAATCGATTGGGACACCATCCGGACCTGGAGCCTTTCCCTTACTGCAGGATTCTAGTTTAAAGCAAAGATGTTTTCAAAAAGGGATACCCATGTTTCCTCATCCACATTTGTATCTATTGTGGGGTCACTATGATTTTTAAAATAAGGTGCATTTACCAATTTCCGAAAATCTTGGCTATTGCCTGTGCTAGCCGCCTTGTCAAGATCTGTCCATAAATTCTCCTTAGTGGCCCTTTCTCCATTTTTACGTATCAGTTTGTGTGAGGCCTGTAATGTTTTTATCTCTTCCGGAACTCTGAGCGTAGTTTTCAATGCTAGGTGCAGTGCCTTCCTTGCTTTAGAGCATGGTGAATCAAACCAACCCCTGTCCTTCTCTTTATTCAACTTTTTTGTGCGCGTAAGGGCCAGTTTTACCTTCTCTAGTATATTACAGAAAGCCAGCACCACCCCCCGCTGCATCAGCCTCTGGATCTAGGAACAGTAATATGTTATCTTGTGTATTTGTTTTAACCTCTGAAGTCATCTTTAATCTATCAACGTGTGGCCATTTCAGGTGGACTCCATTCTTCCTTGCCACTATTGGGGATCCGACTTGCTTGTGGTTGTATGTGTCCCATATCGATACTTTCACCTCCATAGATAACATAGAATGATCACCAAAAGTTGTAAAACAGTTTCCTACCCTGGAAACCCTTTAATCTGAGGGGGGTCGTTAAGATTATATAATCAATCGTTGACTCCTGCCCGTTTCAGTGGAAAGTTCCCCCTGAGTTTTCTATAGCAAGATCTGTATCACAGACTACTTCCAAATTTAGGGAGGCTAATAACCTGTTTAGGGAGTTGCCATACTCATTATGAGTAAAATGATATATAGGGTTACCCCCCATATACTCTAGTCCACAGACGGGGAGTGCATTGTAACTACATGGGTGAATGTTAAAATGACCCATCCAAATAATATTGGCATTCACACCCTAAAGATTTTGAACAATGTTTTCTATTGTCGTAAAAACTGTTGCGTGTTTATCTAGGTTCCTGATCGATACTGTGACCTTATGCCCCTATTCGGCTATAAATCCATTTATTCCCTATATTGGCATAACCGTTCAAGTGCGATATTCAGAAAGTCATCTCTAGCCTCACACGAACAGAGCCACATTCCAGCATAGTTCTCTGCCACTTCCTTTGCGACCAATTAGTGCAATGACAGAGCAGGAGTCACTATCTGATATTCCTAGATTTACACTCCGAGTTCTTCAACAAGATAAAAACTCAGCAAACCTGGAAATCCCCGCTTGCTGTGTTTTGATTAGTAATGGAACTCTAATGAGCAACTGATAGCTATCACTTCCTAGTGACATCTTTAATTGACGTCTTATGTCCAGCAAACTTGCGTCAATCCCGGCACCTGTCAGGTATAAATATTACCAACGTTGCCTTAAGCAATTGCTTTTGTGTAGGCTCATTGCCTGTTGTTAGCTGTCTGCAAGACCTCGTGTTGGTGAAGCTAGCACCCTGTCGCTGCAGTCTGCTGTCCCCTTGGTGGTGAAGCTACTGATACCATTATCGCTGCTAAAGCGTGAACTATGGTGCGGTACACTTAGGAGCTGAACAGCCGTCCCTCTGCGAAGAGCCCAGCAGATTCCAGCTGCCCGCGGACGCTGTCCCCCCTCCTTCCTCGATGCGCTGAAAAGAGCCGCTGCCTTTCTCCTGCAGAGAAATCCAGCTCCAGCGTTTCCGGTCTGCCCTCGCGGGTGACTGGGATATTGAGTGCCCCCTGAAGGAAATACCAGACTTCCATCATTCTATTCAGAGGTATGGTGTTGACTAAACCCTTAGACGAGAATTCTTGAAGCAAACCTTGGCAAAACCAACTTAACTTAAAGCTACTTACTTACTCCCCTTCCACGTGTCAGGCTTAGGTCAGGCACACTGGGGTAGGCTTAGTTAGAAGCACCAGTTGAGTATTTTAGCCTAATGTATATATGACTGTATATATGTTTTATTACTTTTAAACCATTGTATGGCTAAGAAACCATATCAATGCTTTTACAGTTCTATTTCGCAATACTTATCTTACTGTACGTACTTTTTATAATAACAAGTCTTGCAATTGTGGCAATACATTTCTCTTGTACGAGAAGAAAGACTGTTCAATAAATGTTAACCCTTTATTGACAAACGCCCGTCTTTCTATTCTCTACATCTCGTGAAAGTAAACTGCACTAACCTGACTGAGTGAAATACCTGTCTATTGTTTCACACGACCCTAGAGATCGACTCTTAATCTGAGGAGCAAAGTTGTCATGTTGCACGGTTGTTGGAAAGCTGAATCCCTTCTTGTCTGTGCCAGGTAAGCTGATCACTTCCTATGCAGAGAAGAAAGTTTCCAGTGACCTCTGAGCTAGTTGGTAAGACACCCAATTAAGTTTAGCATAGTCAGTGGAGGCCTGGAATATCCGCAGTTCCACGTCGATACTACTGTTTATGTTATTCCAATGCGCAGGGCCTAGTGGGAAACTAGGAACTACACTACAAAACCTCATCCACAATTAGGTGCATGTTTCGGCCAAATCTGTTATTGTAAAAAAGTACTAGTAACCATATCCCTTCCGGTTGTATCTCCAACATCAGGATATGGAAATTTGAGTTTGTAAAATCACACTTTTTCACATCGACCTTTAGATCGTTTCTGATTAATGTCAAATGCCTCCCTTTGCCCTCCCCGAAATTGAGGGTGTGGCTTTAGTCTGGAAGGAGCGGTAGCCATTGATGCACAGTGGCCCCACAGCCCACGTTTCCTGAAAACATACTATTTCGTGCTCTAGCCATACAGTTATATCACCCAGTTTGGAAACAATACCAGCTACATTCCATGAAGCTAGTTTTAAGATCTTTTTTTGGTTCCTCTGTTGTCTTGTTGGTATCTGTGGTAATTCACCTGTAATAGGGGTCAAGATGGGCTGGCTCTCACTACTCTCTGTGTGACTTAGTTTCACTGACTGTAGTCAGTCGCGGGCTTCTAGATCAGAGAGGGATGCAAATCTTTTTTCAAGTCTCAAATCTGTTACCCTGGGGATCCCCCACAAGGCCCCCTGTGTCTGTCTCTCCATATGTTGCGGGCAGCTCCCTGTTACTTGTCGGAAGAGTGGTCTATAAAAAAAGCCCAATGGTAACACAGTAATAGTGGAGTTTCGATCAAAGGCATTACCCAAATTGTCCAAAAGGAATCTGACAATGAAACGATTATTAAAGCTTAAGATTACACAATCTCCCCACATTTCTTTCCTTGTGGGCCCTACCTGGGTAATTCCTCTAACCATAATCATTTGACTTTGTAGGTTCCTGACCAGGCCTCCCTCCCCCTTCGATGCATGGCTTTAGACATTAGTTGAGATGTTGATTCTGCCTGGCCCTCCCGCAGTGGTGGCACATTCCCCAATACCACCACCAGGGGAGCAGCCGCAGGGGGCAAATGTAAAGTCTGAGTTAAAGCCATCAGTGATCCACGGCCGTTCTTTCATTCTTCTTGTTGGCTCCTGGACTGCCCTTCCCTGGAGGTAATCAGCTTTGCAAGGTTTTTGCACCATTAAGGTTATCTGTTAATGAATTGGTTTTATCAACCACTTTATTCAAATCTTTGGCGCATGTTGGGCTCGAGTAGCTTTGGGCAAATTCACTGGATATGTCGGCTGTCAGGATGTTAGTCTCATCAGTGCTAATGGTAGAGTTAGTATCTATAGGCGGCGCCAAGTTTTGGGGTGCAGTCATCATCCTTATAGATTTTGAAGGTTTTGTAATTAGGGCTATTATACTTGCTTCTTGGGTAACTTGGGTAGTTTGGGATTCTCCATCTGAAGTTGACCTGTTCCTTACTAATAATATATCTAAAGCACAAAAGATATTCTTAGCCTGGGATTCCAGGCTATTTATTTTTCCTTCAATCCGGCTCAATCTCAATGTAATGGGGTTTAGCATGGTGGAGACCAAGGTTACTAGTCTCTGCCACATAGCCTCATTCATCGCCGGCCATTGTGGAAAAAGGGTTTGGCCGATGACCTTTTTCAGAGTTGCCTGGCGTTAACCGCCTCTATACCCACTCAAGTTACCAAACAAAGAGGCAGGCGCTGGAGACTGGAAGGCAGGAAACAGAAGTTTTATTCCGACGGAGCAGAACACATCAAATCAGACAACAGGGTATCTTCTCGAGGTGCTCTAACCGCATCTCTGAGGACTGGCCTCTTCTACACAAGTTTATTGCTTTATTGTGTGACACACATCTCTGTCAATACTTTGATGTACGGAAAGACATCATCGGAATCCCCGCTTCAGGCCCGTTCCCACACACATTTACAGTTGGAGTCCCCACCCCGGTCACAACCGGTGATGATTATCGCGCAGCTGGACATTCCGCCGATTCACGGAATGTATGAGGTTGATCGGATCTCATAGGGTGGGGGCTTTGATCAACTCGTGGATCCTTTGATGAGGGATGCTTCCTACTGTACAGGGGGGGGCAATAAACAGTATCCGCAGGGCCAGGTGGCGGCCTAGGAACGAATAAGACAAACGGGCACACAGGAAAGGGGGTTTTATCAAAGGACCCGGGACCATGAAAGGAATGAAGGGAGGTGTCGCGCTGGGAACAGGATGGGGTTCCGAGGCAGAGCTGCGCTGAAGAGGGGTTTATGACCCAAGGCATGTGAGAGCGGGGGCTGTCAGCGTGCGGGGGATGCTTGCGAGGTCAGGAGAGAGAGAGAGAGAGAGAGAGACGCGCTGGCTATCAGCGATGGGCAGAGAGGCCGTGGTACTCAAAATGGCTGTCGCTCACGCGCACGAATGGGCTCGAAAAGGGGGCAAGATGGCGCTGATAATGTTGACGCTGCAGCCTAAGTTTTAACAGTCCTCCCTTTTCAACATATCTAGCCAGCTTGTCTACTCAATGTCGATCTTCATTAAATTCCTAACCTCGGCATCATATAATGCTCCCATGCGTTCATTTCCAAAGTCCACAGTCTTAGGGCAAATACAATTCGTACATAATGAACACAGAGGCGGCAGGCATTGAATTCCTAAGCATAATCCACATATTACAACTACAGGAATCAGGATAATGGTAAACAACCTCCAGCCCCAGTTCTTAACAGTACTCGAGAACCATCCACCAAGCGACCATTCTTCCTGCTCCTGGTGGACTTCTGAAGACAGTCTGTGGAGGTGTTCGATGGCCTTGTACACTGAGGGTGAGTTGTCCGGTATATATGTACAGCAGCTGGACCCAATAATGCGGCATGCTCCACCACGGTCCGCAAGAACCACATCTAGAACAAGGCGGTTCTGGAGAGCCACCAGGCGGACCGCTTGAAGCTCGGCTGTGTTGTCAGCAAGGATACCAGCTGTGATGTTCATTGTTGTCTCGACTGCCTGAGTCAGATGTCGGATGGCACGGCTGTTTGCCATCGGGCCCCAGAGTGGAACAAGTCCCTTCATAGCATCGAGGAACTGTGCTCCTGTTGAGTCAGCTTATTCAATGTCCTTGGCTCGTTTTTGTCTATGGTGATTTGCTGGGGCCACATAGGCCGGAGGAAGGATGAAGGAGATGAAACAAGTGCCCCCCCAGCCTTTGGGGAGCCAGGTGTAAGCCTTTGTGCCGCAAACGAAGTACATATTTGGAGAGGATACAAAGGAAGGTGGATCGGTTGAGTCCAAAGTTCTGGTGAAACGGCAAGCACTGCGGCCTACCAGCTGTGTCCCAAGCCCTTCTATGCACATATGGCCTGTGACGTTGATGACAGATAGAGCCACAGTCAGAGTGGCAGCTGTTCGTTTTCGTAGGTAGGAGAAGGTGGGTCTGGTTGGATTGTTGAACACCTGCATTTCAATTCGTTCTTTAGCAGGGATGTCCATGTGGATAGAGTCGTTGGAGATCTGCGGGCAGAAGTGTGTCTTGGTTTTGTTTCGCCAGACCTCATGAAAGAAATGCGTCATGGTTTTGCTGGAGGTGGCATTGTCCTTATAGCTCTCTTGCAAGAGGATCAGCCAAGCAAGGCAGGAGCCGTGAATTGAGAAGGGTGAAGGGATGAAAGGTATCGAATGTCCAGTGGCGTGGGGTAGCAACCCACAGATCCAGCAGTTGGTGGCATTGGTGGCGAGATTGTGCTGGTGCAGTAGCTGCACAAAGGAGTTGTTCCAGAACTCCTTTCGCCTTTCTCTGAGTTGAGGAGAGAGTGAGATCAAATAATGTTCCTTCATGGTAGTAGGCTGCGCAGTGGTTAGCAATATCTGATGAGCAGGTGTGCTTTCCTCCAAGATTCAGAAGGAAGTCATGAGGAGGAGGCAAAAGAGGAAGACAATGAAGAAGGCGATTGTCTTTGATTTGTGCATATTGTCAGTCTTTGGGTTCCTGTAGTGGGTATTTCCAGTTGCTTCCATCATCTTCTTATTTGGCGCTTCCATCATCTTCTTATCTGGCGCTTCCATCATCTTCAAGGTGCTCGGTAGCGGGCAGAACCACAGACTTCGTTTAGCTTCTCTCCGGGTAACCCTTGGTGGTGTTTAGGTCACCGTTCTGAGATTTAACTTAGTCCGTGGTCTACTTAGCCGAAGCTCCCTCCTTTCGACGCAGGAAATACCCTTCTCTGGATGGCACAGTGGGATCAGAGAATTCCGCAAGTTCAAGTGCCTTGGTATCAGGATCAAAAAAGAAGGGTGGCTGGGCCCAAGGGGAGGGAGGGTAGGCAGGGCCACACAATATGAAATAGAAGTATTTGCCTATGCCTCCATACTGCTTAAAGTACACCTTATTTATGTACAAGTAAACCACAACCTGTTAGTTTACAAAAAACAATTTATGTTTCCAATTTTATACTTAGTTTTCAGAATTTTTTTTTCGCAAAAGAACAGAACTAAGACCACTATCAACCTCAAGTCTTAGCCATATACAATTTCAAAACACTTATTATACATGTGCAATAACCCAAACATGTGATAAACAAATAAAACTACAGTGATTTTGGACAATAAAAAACATTCAACATGAATACATGGACCATACAATCTTGTGCATTTATGAAAAAAATGCTTTTGCTAGCAATTAGGAACACAGGGAGAAGATCAAACACAACTTTTTTACTCCCATGACCTGAACATGAGCTAATCAATTAATTAACAGGAGTATTGCCAATGTCAGCAACGAATAACAATGGCCAACTAGCCAGACAAAACAAAGGGGATGCCGACGCGTTTCGAATCCTGATTAACGACTTGCAGAATTCTCGTCAGGGCAGACTGAATCTAGTCCATGGGAACTGTTAAAATGAAAAACAAAATAAGGTATTTACTATCTAGCGGGTCCTCTTCCCACTACTCTCAGGACAGTGAGTTTGCCTTTACGTGGTAGTTAGTGAGCAGGGTTCTAAGTCGCACTTTGTTACCCTTTTTCAGACAATATAAGAACTTCACCAGACGTGGCTTAGCTTCCTGAATTAACACAGGTAAATTTACAATATGAGAGCTCTTTTGTAAGTAATCCCTCCCTGTGTACCCTTGAAGGGACTTACCCATCCTATTACTCTGTTGCAGCGTAGGCCACCAATGCATAGACGACATTTTTCACCGAAACAAGATTGACTGTGGGCAGGATTTATACCAGGTATGAATTTAAAGGCAAACTCACTGTCCTGAGAGTAGTGGGAAGAGGACCCACTAGATAGTAAATACCTTATTTTGTTTTTCATTTTAACAGTTCCCATGGACTAGATTCAGTCTGCCCTGACGAGAATTCTGCAAGTCGTTAATCAGGATTCGAAACGCGTCGGCATCCCCTTTGTTTTGTCTGGCTAGTTGGCCATTGTTATTCGTTGCTGACATTGGCAATACTCCTGTTAATTAATTGATTAGCTCATGTTCAGGTCATGGGAGTAAAAAAGTTGTGTTTGATCTTCTCCCTGTGTTCCTAATTGCTAGCAAAAGCATTTTTTTCATAAATGCACAAGATTGTATGGTCCATGTATTCATGTTGAATGTTTTTTATTGTCCAAAATCACTGTAGTTTTATTTGTTTATCACATGTTTGGGTTATTGCACATGTATAATAAGTGTTTTGAAATTGTATATGGCTAAGACTTGAGGTTGATAGTGGTCTTAGTTCTGTTCTTTTGCGAAAATTTTTTTTTGGTATCAGGATAGCAGTTCAGTGATGGTCGATCCTTGTTCAGGAGCTCTTCCTGGCTGGTTGTCGATGTTTTCTGTTGTGGCCAGGGTCGAGGAGACCTTCTTGCAGTGGTGCGCGTGCAGCCAGTGCCGTTTCCCCTCCACTCGAAGAGCCGTCCGGGTGGTGATCAGTACTTGCCAGGGGCCCGTCCACCGGGGTTCCAAACTCTTCGCCCGTTGAAAATTCCGGACTAACACATAGTCCCCCGGTTGGATGTCGTGGCCCGGACCCCTGGAAGCATCGGGGATGGCCTGCTGCACCTGCTGATGAATGACAGACAGAGTTTCAGTTAACTTATAGAAATAATCAGACATTAGGACGTCCGGGACATCATGAATGGAAGTCGGTTTTGGTGCAGACCAGACGCTCATGGGTTGGCCGAAAACAACCTCATAAGGTGTCAGGTGGTGTTTGGTGGGGGTGGAACGCATCAATAGCAATGCCAGTGAGAGAGAGTCTGGCCATTTCAGTCCCGTGGTAGCCACTATTTGGCCAGTTTGAGCTTTAGTGTGGCATTGTGTCGTTCGACAAGTCCAGCGGACTGGGGGTGGAAGACTGCGTGGAACTTTTGCTTGATTCCCAGCCCTTTTAAGATGAGCTGGATGACTTCAGCTACGAAGTGGGGGCCATTGTCGCCCCATAAAATTCGACAAAGGCCGTAGCGAGGGAAGAATTCTTTTAGCAGTACTTTTGCAGTGGCCATAGCAGTGTTATCACGGGCTGGGTATGCTTTCACCCATTTGCTAAATGCACACACCACGACAAGTACGTATTTCAGGCCTTGGCATCTGTCTAGTTGGATGTAGTCCATCTGCAGGACTTCAAACGGCTGATTGGGAACCCCGAACCCTCCCCGGGGGACCACAGTTCCTTTCCCAGGGTTATGTTGCAGGCATATCAGGCATTGTTGGACTAGACGTTTGGCGGAGTCTGTGATTTTATCGTTGTGCCAAACTCTGGAGACAAGTTCAATCATGGGGGCTGATCCTATGTGAGCAGGGGAGTGTGCCATAGTCAGTATGGGAATCAGGTATGAGTCAGGTAGCAACCATTTGTTTGTGTCCTTTGTCCGCCAGCAGCCTTCGTCGTCTTTCAATCCCACCTGTGCCCATTCAGTCAATTCGTGTTGTGTGCTAGCCATTTGAATGTCTCTAATAGTGTCCCTAGCGTCGGTCCATTTCTCTGCTTGTGACCTGGTCACGTACATGCGTGTTGTCGTCCTATTTTCAGCTGTCGTTCGAGCAGTGAGGTCGGCTAGTGCATTTCCCTGTCCAATAATGTCTGTCACTTTCTTGTGTGCCTGGCATTTGATGACCGCAAGTCTTTTGGGGAGAAGGACAGCTTCGACCAAGGCGGAAACTAGATCTCCATGTAGGAAGGGAGTGCCGTGTGAGGTCAAGAATCCCCTTTCCTTCCAAAGAAGTCCAAAATGGTGAACCACCCCGAAGGCATACTGGCTGTCGGTGTAAATGTTCGCTGTGGTTCCTGCTGCTAGGATGCAGGCTCGTGTCAGGGCAATCAGTTCCGCCGCCTGTGCAGATCGTTGTGTAATGCGGGCTGCCTCTACTACAGTTCGGGCTGTGGTGACTGCATAGGCAGCTGAAGTGGTGCCATCGGGGAGTTTGATGCAAGAGCCGTCCACCCACAGCTCTCCGTCAGGGTCAGGAAAAGCTGTGTCTCTGAGGTCAACTCTACTTCTAGTCTGTTCGTCCGTGAGGGTCACACAGTCGTGTACAGGGGGCACATTGGGATCATTCTCTGGTAGGGGTAACAGAGTTGCTGGGTTCAGCGTGGTGCATCTTTTCAGGGTGATGTGGGGTGCGAGCAGAGTTAGTTCGTATCCAGTCAGTCGTGCACTCGTCAGGTGTTGCGTCTTGGTTTGGTTCAGGAGGTTGTCAACTGCATGGGGTACTAATACTGTGAGGGAATTGGAGAGCACGATCCCCTCACTCTGTCGGATAGAGATAGCAGCGGCAGCTATAGCTCGAAGGCAGGCAGGCAAGGCTCTGGCTACGGGGTCAAGAGTGGCAGAGAAGTAAGCGCACAGTCGTTGCTTTGGGCCTATGGACTGGGTCAGGACAGATAAAGCGCACCCCTCCCTTTCGTGAGTGTAGAGGGAGAAGGGCTTTGTGTAATCGGGGGTACCTAGGACAGGGGCCGAAAAAAGGGCATCTCGTAGTTCCGTGAAGGAGGATTGGCATTCAGTGGTCCAAGGGAGGGGGAAAGGGACATCTTTAGCTAGCAGAGAAAGCAGCGGTTTCACAATGAGGCTGAAGTTTGGTAACCACTGTCGGCAGAAGGAGGTGAGGCCTAGTAGGGAGCGGACCTGTTTCTGAGTCTTAGGGACAGGGGTGTCAAGAATGGTTTGGATCCGGTCGGGAGTAAGTTTCCTTCCGTCTTTGGACAGGAGGTGGCCTAAGTAAGTAACCTGGGGTTGGCAGAATTGCAACTTCTTTTTGGAGACCTTGTGGCCATTTTCCGCAAGGAAGTGCAGGAGTTGGATGGTGGCTGTGACTGCTAGTGGAGTGGTGTCGGCCGCCAAAAGGATGTCATTGACGTATTGTACTAACACCACTCCATCGGGTAACTGGACCTGATCCAGCTGTCTCTTGAGGGCCTGACTGTAGATGCTGGGGCTTTCCGTGTAGCCTTGGGGTGCTCGGCAGAACCTATATGAGCGGGCTTTTAGGGTGAAGCCGAAGAGATATCGGCTGTCTGGGTGGATGGGGATAGAGAAAAATGCGTTTTTGAGGTCAATGACAGTGAAGGTGGTGGCAGTAGAAGGAATCAAAGTCAGGATAGTGGTGATGTCTGAGACCACGGGGTACTGGGGTACAACCACTTTGTTGATCTCTCGAAGGTCAATGATGAAGCGGTATGCTTTCTCATCTCCCTCTCCTTGCTTCTTGATGATGGGCAAGATAGGGCTGTTGCAAACGTTGCTAACCACTTCCTCTACCACTCCTGCGTCTATCAGTGACTGAATAATCTTTACCAATGCCTTCTCGCCCTCGGGCGATATCCGATATTGTGGAAGTTTTGGGAGCATTGCGTCCGGTCGAACAGTGATGTGCACTGGGTCAATCATCATGCGTCCTACGTCCGAATCTGTCTTGGCCCACAGATACGGAGGCAGAGTGTCAAGCAGAGACATGTCAGCGTCATTGATAGAAAACATGCGTCGGGAAGGGCAATGTCTGAGCAGAATGGGGTTGTCGTACAGGAAAACTCGAACTCCGTCTTGGGAACATCTAATAGTTGCTCGGAAGTGCTTCAGTAAGTCAAGTCCCATAATGGCGTCAGGAGTTTTGGAGGAAAGCAAAAACGTTGTGTCAGTGGTATTGTTTTCTAAATCGAAGGGGATCGGAGTGGACAAAGGGTTAGTGGAGGGCGTTCCATCGAAACCTATCGATGTCACAAGTGAGCCAGACAAGGGTGCCCTTGGAATCAGTCGTTTAGATAACCCACTACGTGTTGCGCCAGTGTCTACCAGAAATGGAGAATTTGTACCCAGGACCTTAGCAGTGACATAAGGACCTTGCTGGTCAACATAGAGCTCGACTGGATCCCTCCCTTGCCCTTGGCAGTCCTATGCGAAGCCGCGGGCATCGTCGCAGTCAGATTGCTGGTACTGGTTCTGTCTGGGTCGGTCAAATGTATTTGGTCTGTTTGATCTATCGTTAGTCGTGTCATTTGTGGGCCCCCGTTGCTGTCCTCTATTTCTTGGTCCACCCGCTACGTCCTTGGGGTCCCTATTTCTTTTCATTTCCAAAAGAACCAGGCACTGGGATTTCCAATGGCCGAATCCTTTACAGAAGGCTCACTGGTCCTCTCTAATGTCTATACGTCCAATGTGGGGTGTCGAGGTGCGGTCTTTAGGAGGTGCGTTCTTAGGGACATTCGTCTGATAGTTTCCTTTGTATTGCTCTCGTCCTATAGTCACCCCTTGCAATTGTGCGATCATCACCCTCTCTTTTAAGTCCTTTTTCTTTTTCTCTGTTGCTCTATCGTTTTCATTTTTCTGGTGTTCGTAATATTGGGCCATCTGAAGGATAGCCGCAGGTTTGGAGGCTGCCCAACTACTCTCGCTGGCCTGTAGTTTCTGGGAGACCTCCGGTGACAAACCCTTATCATAATTCAGGACAAACAGATGGTGTCCGGTCACAGTGGTCATGTCCTGGCCGCTGTAATCGGAGAACACCGTTTCAAACCGGGAGAAGTAGTCTGATACGTCCTCTTGGGGTTTCTGACGGCAAGCCGTTACTATCGACCAGTCCACTTTCTTTTCTGGAATCAGGGTTTTCAATTTCTGTACGATTTTATCTGGGAGGTCTAAAATGGATTTCAAAGGTTTCTGTCCAGGTTCTCATTGCCTATCTATGCCATCGAGTTGTGACCAGGTATGTCCGAACAGCTCAAGGTGGTCGACTTTCCGGATTTGCTTCCACACATCAGCTGGTAGACATAACCCGAAAAACAAGTCGATGTCAGCCAGGGTCATAATCGTCGAACCTAGGGCTGTACCTAATTCAGTATAGAAGGCAGTGGGGTTTTTACGTAAATCGGGCAGAGATTTCCGGAACGTCAGAATATCTTGCCGATCCCATGGTTGATAGACCCAGTTGTACACTACCCTCCGTCTTGCATCTTTGTGGTTGACGTCATCGTGAGTTCCTAGACCTCGTGGAGGAACCCAGTAAGGGGCAGCCTCTCTTATGGGCATCATGGTGCTAGCTCGCTCAGTTTGTGATTCGATTGCTACAGGTGTCGTGGGTTTAGCTTCCGATTCCTGTTCAGTGAGGTGGCGGAAAACCTCAAGCGTACGCGTAAGGAGGTCCGTCACATCACACTCGCCCTCATCCCCGATATCGACCTTCCTGTACAGGGTCGTTAGGCTCTCGGGACCTTTGTCTCGATATCGGTCCTCGTACGCATTCAAGACATGGTAACACAGTCGTACGGCAAAATGTCGTCTGTGGCTCCCTGTGTACGTGTTGAACATGTCCGTGACGTGCTCTTCACTTTCCTTTCTTTCTACCAATGTCCTCACTACCTTGTCAATCCCTGCTCGCTCATCCTTGCTTAATCTGTTCGTTCTTGCATAATCAGCCTTCCCGGTCTCTGGGTCATCTAACACTGTCGCTTGTGCTGTACCTAATACAAGGGGTTCAGCCGGCACAGAGGCCACGGGGGCCGAAGCTCTGGTACTACTCTCATCCGTGCTTGGGGGTGGTGGGTGCTGTGCTAAGGGTTGGGAAGGGGCATATGGAGGGGGCATGTAGATGATCGGAGGACCTAACAAAAGATCATCGTTGGCCCGCTGTTTCAAGGGCAATTCAGGATAGAGCGTAGAGGGCGTTCTAACCGGACACTGGCTTGATGTTTCTACCTCTAGTTTCTGTTTGGATTCCTCTCTTTCCTTAATCTCTTCTTCTAGTTTCTTAGCAGCTAGGTGGGCTGCCTTTCGCAGCTCTTTTCCCAACCTACTCTCATTTCTCTTTTTACGCTGTTCGGTTTCTTTGCGCCACATGCCGAGACTATCAAGCATAGTGGGCGTTGTCTTGTGTTTCCCAAGGGCTGTTTCTAGCGCGCTTATTTTATCCTCATCGAAGGACCCTATCAGTGGCCACTGACTTTCTCGATCCTTTTTCGTATATTTATGCCACAGCTTGCTATAAGCTATAGCGATCAATCCATGCTTCATGAACATGTCCTTATTAGGGGTGCCTTCCAGTGGAGCCGGATGGTTCATCTCTAATAAGCGGTCCGGGCTAAACAGGCTACCAATCAGTGGGGAGAAGACAGGCATGACGGATTACAACGGGGACAAAAGTCTGCACTACCTATCTTATCACTGCGTGCAAAGACTAGACAGAATATTTCTATTCTTCGTTGTTTGCAGGCGGTGAATACCTCAAAAGAACCAATATCGAACAGTCAATGTTCGGTCAATCAAACAATCAATGGGGAAAATAAGTAGGCACGACGGGTTACAACGGGGACAAAAGTCTGCGTTACCTACCCTTTCACTACCTGCAAAGAGAGAACCTGTTCTTCCCTGTTTGCAGACAGAGAATCTCCAGAGAACAATCCGCGAACAACAGTTCGGGCCAAACAATCAATCAGTGGGGGAGGAAGATAGGCACGACGGATTACAACGGGGACAAAAGTCTGCGTTACCTATCCTTCACTGCTTGCAAAGAGAGAGCCTGTTGTTTCTCCGTTTGCAGACAGTGAATCTCCAAACAAATCAACAAAAGAGTAATACTAGTATTTTCCAAACAATCAAACAATCATTTCGCAATTCGTCGTGTTTACACGACCTCACCCGGACCGCATGGACATTTTCTTGTCTTCCGAATCCAGCGCCCGATCGTCCTCTATTTTTCGTGATCTTCGCGGCACTCCTGATGGTTCCCAGTCAGGACCGTAGATCACTCGTGAGAGGTCTGTTCGGAACCAGTGAAGTTCGGATGATCGGCTGTCAGACGAGGGTCTATCGGACAGGAGCTCTCCCGATAGTTGCAGTAGTTCACTCTGTCGTCGGGACCTCTCCCACTGGATCCACGAGTCGCTGATGGGCCCCACATTGGGCGCCAAATGTGGAAAAAGGGTTTGGCCGATGACCTTTTTCAGAGTTGCCCGGCGTTAACCGCCTCTATACCCACTCAAGTTACCAAACAAAGAGGCAGGCGCTGGAGACTGGAAGGCAGGAAACAGAAGTTTTATTCCGACGGAGCAGAACACATCAAATCAGACAACAGGGTATCTTCTCGAGGTGCTCTAACCGCATTTCTGAGGACTGGCCTCTTAAACACAAGTTTATTGCTTTATTGTGTGACACACATCTCTGTCAATACTTTGATGTACGGAAAGACATCATCGGAATCCCCGCTTCAGGCCCGTTCCCACACACATTTACAGTTGGAGTCCCCACCCCGGTCACAACAGGTGATGATTATCGCGCAGCTGGACATTCCGCCGATTCACGGAATGTATGAGGTTGATCGGATCTCATAGGGTGGGGGCTTTGATCAACTCGTGGATCCTTTGATGAGGGATGCTTCCTACTGTACAGGGGGGGGCAATAAACAGTATCCGCAGGGCCAGGTGGCGGCCTGGGAACGAATAAGACAAACGGGCACACAGGAAAGGGGGTTTTATCAAAGGACCCGGGACCATGAAAGGAATGAAGGGAGGTGTCGCGCTGGGAACAGGATGGGGTTCCGAGGCAGAGCTGCGCTGAAGAGGGGTTTATGACCCAAGGCATGTGAGAGCGGGGACTGTCAGCGTGCGGGGGATGCTTGCGAGGTCAGGAGAGAGAGAGAGAGAGACGCGTTGGCTATCAGCGATGGGCAGAGAGGCCGTGGTACTCAAAATGGCTGTCGCTCATGCACACGAATGGGCTCGAAAAGGGGGCAAGATGGCGCCGATAATGTTGACGCTGCAGCCTAAGTTTTAACACCATGGAGCAGGGGTCAGCGTTTTCGAGTTGCTTAAGTTACCTTGTATCTGATGTGCCCCCCCTTTTTTATTTGGCATTTGCAGGTTTCGGTCTCTGTGGGCCTCCCACTCTTTCTCGTTACAGCAGGGTCAGGAGTAGAACTTACAGATTTTATCAATACTGCAGCCCTGGTGGAGGCTCTGAGTCTTGGGTTATCAATCCCGAAAGTATTCCTGGGTCTGGGTCTGGTTGTACTTCCAATGTTCTGTCTGGGCTTACAAGTTGGTTGGGGGTAATATGGGGTGCCAACTGCCAAGCCCCCCAAAGAGTATCTTTTGTGGGCAAAAGGCTCGAAAGATAGACGTTGCTCTGTTATTTCAATCATGTACGCAAGTACAGAGTTTGCCCTAGTTAGAAATTAGTTGAGTGTCCCCACAATGATTCCACCAAATTGCACACCCTTTCCCATTCCCTCTTGCTTACTCATCTTGTTAGTAGCTGCCTACAGCAGGAGTTGACGTGTGAGAGGTCAATGCCAATGCTCCAGAGGTGATAAAAGTTAGCAATTATTAGGAACCATCCAATGTATCTTCTGATAACGCATATCTCAGGGGGGGCCAGGCCCAGTCTCCTCCGGGCTCCAACAGGCATGGACGGGCCCGCACTTGGCCCGGGTGCGCCCCGCACGCGTCCCATGCCGTCGGCCGGCGTACTGGTTAAATAGCACGTCCGCCCGCAAGTGCTGCTGGTACTTGTTGTCCTTTAGGAAGGGAAACTGCGGGCAGAACAGCGGAGTCTCAAAAGACGGCTACAAGAGGCCGCGGGCGGCGTGCAGGTTAAATAGCGCATTCGTGCGCTAGTGCTGCTGGTACTTCTTGTCCTTTGGCAAGGGAAACTGCGGGCAAAACAGCGGAGTCCCAAAAGGTGTATATAATCATTTTAGGTAACAAAGTCAAATGCATCTGTGAATATACCGAGGTCATTAATATTACCATTGGTTACGCCTATTTTGTTGATTTCTAACTATATATATTTATCTACACCTCTTAAAGTGCTGCGTGCATCCAATTGCACTCTCCCTATAAGGTGCTAAGTATTTGAAAAAGTGCTATTGTGCAATAAAAGGGTTTATGCGATTCTCTAAACACATTTTATGCCACCATGAAGCCTCATGTATGGAAATAATATAGTAGTGCACATCATAAATTATCAAAGTGCTAATGCAAGGTAAAATATCTCAATGCAATTTCTATACACAATATAATATCCATGGGGAGAGAAAGGAAACCTCAATAACCATTATGGACACCACAACAGTCCTATCAATTCACTATGGGGACTAATGCCTAGATGCATCAAGGGTTTTTGCATTCGCAAACGGTGCGAATCGCAAAATTCGGCCGTTTGCGAATGCAAATCCCGTTTTTGGGATGCATCAAGCATTTTGGTATTTTCGCAATTTTAGAAATCGCAATTTTGTTGCGATTTCTGAAATTGCGATTGCATTTAAGAAATCGCAATTTTGCGATTTCTTAAATGCAATGCATGATTACTTTAGAATTACGAATTCGCAATTCGGAAGGGATAAATTATCATGAAGTTGAACTTCATGCTAATTTATAGAACACTTTCAAACATGCACTAGTTGCATATTTGAAAGTTTTAATTTACACACACACATGTCCTTGGGTCATGTGTGTGTGTAAATTGCACTTACAGTTCAATTTCAGGGGTGCAGGGAGGGGTTCTTTGGACCCCCCCTTTACCCTTGAAATTGCATTCACATTTTGCGAATCGCAATTTGAAATTCGCAAAATGTGAATGCCTTCCCATTGATTCCTATGGGCCTTTTTCGCCCATAGGAATCAATGGGAAGGGTTTTCCTTAATTGCGATTCGCAAATTGTGAATCGCAATTAAGGAAAATTACCGAATCGCAAAATAATTTGCGATTTTTTGACGTATAGCATTTTGCGATTTCTTAATTGCGATTCCTTAATTTTCGCAATTAAGAAATCGCAAAATGTTACAATGATGCATCTAGGGTTATATAATCACTTTAGTATATAAGACTCATGGATATTACTAGCTGATAGCTTACACTGGAAATGGTGTAAAACCACTTTATAAAACTTATAAGAAATTGTGGAGATCTTCACTGGTATTCAACCTGTTCGGCATTTTAGTGTCAAGTTCTATTATGAAGTCTGATTCCAATTGTCTTAAACGTTTCTCCCTGTCGCACCCTCTTCTGGATGTGGGAACCGCCCAATCACAAAATATTTGAGTTCCCTTGTGTTGTTCTGGTGCACCAGTGTGAAATTCCTGGCCACCAGGTCACTTGGTTCTGACTTTACTACAGCCCTTATGTGTTGAAGGATTCTATTGTAAACTTGGTGTTTAGAGCTCCCCACGTATTTTAGCCCACATGGGCACTCAAGCACGTATACTACATATTCCGTTCTGCGGGTGTAGTGACCCCGATTTTCAACGGGTTTTGTAGTAAATGCAGTCATGTAGTCTTGTTTTGTTGACTCCAAATTTACAGGCTCTACACGAGGTACATTTAAAAAATCCTGTCTTGGTTGATAACCAGGTAAGAGCCGGGGTGACCCCAGGGCTGCTCCTCACTAGTGAATCTCTGATGGAGGGTGAACGTCTGAATGTTAAAGACGGTTTCTCTAGAAGAATCAGACTAAGTGTAATGCCAGTTACCACTATGGGCCATTGGGTGTTGATGATTTTCTTAATTTGCCTTTCTAGTTTGCTATATGTCTGATCCTTCTGGTGTCTCCTCTGTACTCAACAGAGGTCCACTGATAGGCTCCATCTGTATGTATGTATGTATGTATGTATAAACCATTTTATAGCGCGCTCCGTTACTTGAGAGTATCCTGGCGCGGGTACGGGAGAGGCAGACAGCAAAACATCTCATCCTTCTTTACGTACCAACTGGCCTCCCTTATTTGGGCCTTGGATTTAAGGATGGCTTTTTGCAGGTCTTTATTTTGTACCCACAAACAATGAATCTATTGGTTGCTTCTTTCCGCCACTGCGTTAGATCTTTTTCAAAGCTACAGATTCTACCTATTCTCAAATCCTCCCCATAGGGGAGGCTCCAAATCATATGCCTAGGATGTGCACTTTAAGCGTGCAGGATAGAACTTGCTGCTGTGATTTTTCTGTGTAACTTTGTTGCTAATTTGGGCTGTGAATTTTAAATGTAAGTCGTTAGCATTAATCAATTCTACAAATCCCTTACCGACATCTGCATTGCCCTTCCAAATTACACAGACGTCATCAATAAAACGCCACCTCTGCATCACATGTAACTCCCACATTTACTTAAATTGTGTTTGGAGGACCTGCCCACATGAAGACACGCGTAGCTGGGGGAGAAGCAGGCCCCCGTGGCCACTCCCCTCATCTGTTGGTACACATCTGGGCTGAACAAAAAATACTTGTTTCAGGGCATAATTCGATCATCGAAATTAGCATTTTGTTATGTTCATAAAGATTTATCGATCTCTGGTCGAGGAAGTATTTTACCGCTCTTATGACGTCACAGTGGTTGATGCTGGTGTATAATGATGTGATGCGCATCACTATAAACAAGAAATCTTCATATTGTGCATTTTTCTTTGAAAGTCTCCTGTGTCCTTAATGAATGATGGTAATCCAGACACACAATCATGCAGAAAATAGTCCCCATATTTGGACACGGGTTCAAACAGACAAAATGATGGGTCGCCCAGGGACCTGCATGATACCTTTGTGAACTTTAGGAATAAAACAAAGTACAGGTGTTATATGGAATTCTGGCCATATGTACGACCCGCCAATTAGCGAGTCAGAAATTTTATCACATTTGCGACTTGCAATTTGCGACTCGCTAATTGGAATGCACAACAGTGTCTCAGACACTATTTGCGATTCCTAATGGGTTTGCAAATTGCATACCTCATTAATATTCATGAGGCAGGTGCAATTTGTGACCCCTTTAGGAATGGTTAGCATTCACAGGGAGGGTGGCCTGCTGGGGTCAGCAGACCACCATGTCTGTGTGACTGCTCTTTTAATGCAGCAGTTTTTTTTTTTTGATGCAGCCTGTTTTCTTGAAAGGAAAACAGGATGCATTTAAAAAAGAAAAATGAGATTTTTCAGTTTCATGTTTTTTGAGGGCAGCAGTGGTCCCTGGGACCACTGCCTGCTCTTTAAAAATTATTTCCTACATACTCACAAAGGGGATGGGGTCCCATGGAGACCCCTTCCCCTTTGCGAGTGGTTTACCACCTACTTAAAAGTAGGTGGTAAATTGTGAGGGTTTAGCAGCCGCAAATGCAGACGCAAAACATTAGTACATAGCATGTTTACTTGCTATTAGGAAAGGGCGCCCTTCCTAATAGCAAGAGTCGCAAATGCTATTTTGCGAGTCAGCAACTCGCAAAATAGCATTTGTACATGGTACTACCCTTTTTGCGGCCGCAAACGGAAGAATCTCCAGTTTGCCGCCGCAAAACAGGGTCATACATCTGGCCATCTGTCTTGAGGAAATTTGTCTCATCTTTGGTCAGCAAACCCTTTCGTTTCCATTGTGATAGTTCTTTAAACACTGTTTCCTTTATTTTTGGTAAATCCTAGAGATTAGCTTTCCTGTAAATGGCTGTGTCTTCCAGATCCCTTTTGGCCTCCTCCAAATACTGGCCTCTAGGCCACAGAACAATATTTCCTCCCTTGTCTGCTTTATTGATTACAATTTCTTTGTTGTCTCCCAACTTTTTCATTAGGTTGTAATATTGCACCTCTTGATGTTTCCTTTTGTACACCTTATGATTAACAGACTGATGAAGTGTTTTGAGTTATCCTATGACTCCGTCATTGAACACATTGTTTGTTTCTCTGGGCATCATGGGTACAAAGGTCGAGGCAGGTACAAAGGTCTAGCAACTGCTTCACTTACATTGATTCCAGCTTCATTCATGGCTTGTTGAGTCGAGATGACAGAATCGCCCTCATCCTTGGCCAGTGTATGGAGGGTTTTCAATCTTCTCACATCAGCTGCCTGCACAGGGGTGTTACACTCAGTGTCATTGGTTATTGTCTCATTGGATGGGTTAGTCGTAGAGTTCATCAATTTAAAGAATTTCATTAAGTTCAATTTTCGAATGAATTCGTAGACATCCACCCTGGATTGTTTATATTTGCAGTTGCTCTCAGGGCAGTATGTTAAACCAAGGGATAGTAGTGAAATTTCAGCAGTTGTTAACACTATGGGGGTCATTAGGATGGCAGGCGGACTGTGTCCACCCGCCATTCTTCCGTGGAATGGGAGCACCCGCCATTGGTTGCCACCAGGGAAAGGCATGTCCCGCTGAAATGCAAATATGGATGGCGGTGTCTCCCAGACATCGCAACCATGTTAACAGCTTTTCCGCCCAGTCGACTCTTCGACTTGGCAGAAAACCGGCGGACGGACTTTCTGTCCACCGGGGCCCGCCCGCTAACCTAATGACCCCCTATGTATGTCAAAGTAATGAATGTGTTGTCAGTAGGAGCAACCACTGTCTCCATTTCCAGGCCTGTGCCCCTCTGTTGGAATTGCCCTCTTGATTTTCTCCTCCTCTCCCTTCTTCTTTGGTGTCTGCGCCTCCTTGTTTGTGTCGAGGGTTCGAAAACGCAGGCTTTGCCTTCGGTCCTGTCTTAAAAAATTCAACTCCTCCGCAGGTGTAAGGTTCGTTGGGACACTGCCTCTAATATCATGTGACATGTCACTGCTGTCCTCGGAATCTGTACTGCTTTGTACCAAGCTCAAATCAGAGGTATTGCCCACCCGTGTTGCTTGGCAATTTGCTGACACTGTTTTGGTTAAATATCGTCTTTTCCTTGAGAATGTAAATACCCTTCCTGACTTATAGTCGTTTTTGTCCCTCGCAAATCTGAAGGCTTTTCTCGCCTTCATCCCCTCGTCATGCTTTGTCAGTGGTCCATCTACCTCCTTACCACTCTTCATTATTAACTCTTTTTGTTCAATCCCATCCAAAAAGCCATTAATGCGTTCAATTTCTTTTAAGGTTCCCTCCTGATCAATTTCTGCATACTTGATTTAAGTCTTAACCATATTCATGGATGCTTGCAGATTGTTTTTAGCCCACTCTTTAAGCATTAACGGATTGGGATTCTCAAATGTGTGTGCTATCATTACACGCAATCCTCTCGATACGCTTTCAACATTGCAATATTTTTCTAGGCACTTCTTTTCCCACCACTTGGTAAGTTCTGTTTTGAGGTGTTTTTCTAGAGATCTTAATAAAGTTGTTGCATCGTTGGTGATTTCCTTCGTCATTGCACCTGCATTTTGGATCATTATTAACCTGAGGAAGGTTAAAGAACAGTTCTTCCGCTGCGGCTTTGCACATATATATCTATGTCTATATCTATCTATCTATCTATCTATCTATCTATCTATCTATCTATCTATCTATCTATCTATCTATCTATCTATCTATCTATCTCTCTCTCTCTCTATCTATCTATCTATCTATCTATCTATCTATCTATCTGTCTATCTATATCTATCTATCTATATATATATATATCTATACTACTATAATAAAGGAAGAACTTTCAGCCTTTGAGGCGGGTAAACTCGGGAACCACAGCGCCAATCCACACACCTGATACACCGTTGGAATTGCCAGGGTGTGTAGATGGTTATGGGCTATATAAATAAAAAAAAACGTTATTTAAAAAATTGACAGTAAAAAAAAAAGTAGTCCCTCTGAAGTAGCGCAGGCCGCGACGTGCGTGCTCACATCAGGAATGCGGGGAGGTGCGGCGTCCAGGAGCGCGACGAGGAGCGGCGGACATGGCACGGGGGAGAAGCGGTGACGTGAGGAGTAGCGGACAGGCCAGCGGCGGTGGGAGCAGCGGACAGGCTGGAGGAGCGGAGGCTGTGGTAAGGGAGCGGTGGACATGGCGTGGGGGAGGAGCGGTGACGTGAAGAGCAGCGGACAGGCCAGCGGCGGTGCGAGCAGCGGACAGGCGGGAGGAGCGGCGGCTGAGGTAAGGGGACCCATGTCGGGGCAGGCGGGGGACGGGCTGGGCAGGGTCCCGGGCTGCAGGAGAAAAGAGAATGATCCAGTGTTTTTATGGTGAAACAGCAATCATTAACACACCTCTAGGCCAAAAAGATTAGCTATGATTGAAGCTTTCCAAGCCAGTGTACACTCTGTAGAACGGATTGGTCAGCTGTACACCTCTGCAAACAAGAACAGACATATTTAAAGCAGTATATCAGCAGCGGACAGGCGGGAGGAGCGGCGGCTGAGGTAAGAGGACCCATGTCGGGGCAGGCGGGGTCGGGGCAGGCGGGGGTCGTGGCAGGCGGGGGACGGGCCGGGCGGGGGCCCAGACTGCTGGACAATGTCAGGGCGGGGAAGCCTGTTGCTCCCGGACAAGGTCGGGACGGGCTATATATATATATATATATATATTCACTGAAAAAACCATAGGTTATAGACCATATATAGTTAGGAATTCGCATTTACAAAACCTTATTTTACTCACACAAAACCATTGAAATTCCATATATAGTTAGTTGCACTAACTATATATCGCGCACCCGCAATCCACTGCTGATGATGTCACATATTACATCATTCATGACATGGTCAGTGACATCACTGATGACATCACTGATGACATCTCAAATGACATCACTGATGACATCCCAAATGACATCACTGATGACATCACTGATGACATCTCATTTGACATTACTGATCACATCACTGATGATATCATTCATGTGATAATACGATGAACCTCTTCAGACTCTAATATAACCTTAGATACAATCAGTGTAAACAGACACTCACAGACTGTCACTCATCCATGGAGTTACTCACACACCTAGTCAGTCATGCAAAGAATCAATCACACCTCCATTTCCTCAACTATACAGTTATACAAACTTTACTTATTCAAACATATACTAACACATATTTACTCTCTTATACAATCCCTGATACAAGTTCACAATGATCCATACAGCCACTCACACATTCACTGGCTCTTATGCACAGTTATTTATATATGTCAACTCTCACATGTACTGTGTTTTACATATGTACTTACTTTGACATGTAGCACTGAGATATCCATTCACTCACCAATACACTCATGCACACAGTCAACCGCCCATACAGCTGTTTCCACATGCACTTTTGAAACCATACATCTAGTGAATCAACTGCTCACACATCTATGCACAGAGTCATACACCTCCCAGCCACCCACACACACACTCAGTCTCCCATACAAATACTTGGGCAACCAATCAATAACCCATATAGTTACTCATATAGCTACTTATCAACACATGCAACAGTTTACAGAACAACAGACATAATGATGCACAAATTAAGACAGTTTAGTCACTAACCCATGCACTCAGTGAGACACATTTAATCACTCCCTCATACAGTCAGTCATGCACCTACTAAATCCTTCATCCACACACTTATACATCCACTCATTCTTCAATATGTAAGACATATTTTAACTTTACAGAAACATACAGTCACTGGATGTTGTCATCAGTGATGTCATCAGTGATGTCATTTGAGATGTCATCAGTGATGTCATCAGTGATGTCACTGACCATGTCATGAATGATGTAATATGTGACATCATCAGCAGTGGATTGCGGGTGCACGATATATAGTTAGTGCAACTAACTATATATGGAATTTCAATGGTTTTGTGTGAGTAAAATAAGGTTTTGTAAATGCGAATTCCTAACTATATATGGTCTATAACCTATGGTTTTTTCAGTGAATTTTCAAGGTTTTGTAAATGCTAATTCCTAACTATATATGGTCTATAACCTATGGTTTTTTCAGTGAATTTTCAAGGTTTTGTAAATGCTAATTCCTAACTATATATGGTCTATAACCTATGGTTTTTTCAGTGAATATATATATATACATACATATATAAACATATATCATCTGTATATCTATATAAATACAAACATAAATGTATGCATACATATACTTATATGCATACAGATGCATGTTATTTACATGAAAGTTGAAAAAACACTAATAAAAGCAAAGCTAAAAAGCCACCTCATTACAAACAGAATGGCTTTAACTTAAACGAGGGCGAGATCTATTGCATTTTCAATGCTTGTTTACTTTGGTTCCATCAAGAAGGCATTCAGATGTGTCACACATTTGCCATAAATTCTGAATGTTAGCACTCTAGTTGCACATTAGATCACTGTAGTAAAGCTACTGCTCACCAGGGACGTCTGCTGCTGGTATTCAAAGTGCATGTTTCAGTCTGCATGTCAGAATTCTTTTAATGAAATAGAAGAGGATTTGAGAAGTCACTCAAAATGATCCCTAATTTTTCTTTCTGAAGCACTAATCATACTTTCTATGGCAAAATTAACCCCCTCATGTTGTTCCTTTTTAAATTGAGTGTTTTCAGACTTACCACTTCATTCCAATCAAGATGGCTTCTGGTGTGCCATACTTTTGTCATAAGTAAGACTGTTAGCGCTCTAGTTGTTCTTTAGAACACTCTGGGACATTCTGTCATTGGGCTATACTTGGGGTACATCTGGGTGATATTTGGGCTACATTTAGGCTCTTTTGTCTCTGGTGGCCATCTTGGGAGACTGTATGTCAGAATTTTTTAATGAAATTGAAGAGGGTTTGAGAAGTCACTCAAAATGTGCCCTAATTGTTCTTTCTGCAGCACTAATCATAATTCATATGGCAAAATATACCCCCTCATTTTGTTCCTTTTTAAATTAAATGTTTTAAGAGTTACCACTTCATTCCAATCAAGATGGCTTCAGGTGTGCCATACCTTTGTAATAAGTAGGACTGTTAGCGCTCTAGTTGTTCTTTAGAACACTCTGGGACATTCTGTCATTGGGCTATACTTGGGTTACATCTGGGTGATATTTGGGCTACATTTGGGCTCTTTTGTCTCTGGTGGCCATTTTGGGAGACTGCATGTCAGAATTTTTTAATGAAATAGAAGAGGATTTGAAAAGTCACTCAAAATGTGCCCTAATTTTTCTTTCTGCAGCACTAATAATACCTTCTATTGCATAATATACCCCCTCATTTTGTTCCTTTTTAAATTAAATGTTTTAAGAGTTACCACTTTATTCCCATCACGATGGCTCCAGGTGTGCTATACGTTTGTAATAAGTAGGACTGTTAGCGCTCTAGTTGTTCTTTAGAACACTCTGGGACATTCTGTCATTGGGCTATACTTGGGCTACATCTGGGTGATATTTGGGCTACATTTGGGCTCTTTTGTCTCTGGTGGTCATTTTGGGAGACTGCATGTCAGAATGTTTTAATGAAATAGAAAAGGATTTGAGAAGTCACTCAAAATGTGCCCTAATTTTTCATTCTGCAGCACTAATTATACTTTCTATGGCAAAATATACCCCCTCATGTTGTTTCTTTTTAAATTAAATGTTTTAAGAGTTACCACTTTATTCCAATCAAGATGGCTTCAGGTGTGCCATACCTTTGTAATAAGTAGGACTGTTAGCGCTCTAGTTGTTCTTTAGAACACTCTGGGACATTCTGTCATTGGGCTATACTTGGGCTACATCTGGGTGATATTTGGGCTACATTTGGGCTCTTTTGTCTCTGGTGGCCATTTTGGGAGACTGCATGTCAGAATGTTTTAATGAAATAGAAAAGGATTTGAGAAGTCACTCAAAATGTGCCCTAATTTTTCATTCTGCAGCACTAATCATACTTTCTATGGCAAAATATATCCCCTCATGTTGTTTCTTTTTAAATTAAATGTTTTAAGAGTTACCACTTTATTCCAATCAAGATGGCTTCAGGTGTGCCATACCTTTGTAATAAGTTGGACTGTTAGCGCTCTAGTTGTTCTTTAGAACACTCTGGTACATTCTGTCATTGGGCTATACTTGGGCTACATCTGGGTGATATTTGGGCTACATTTGGGCTCTTTTGTCTCTGGTGGCCATTTTGGGAGACTGCATGTCAGAATGTTTTAATGAAATAGAAAAGGATTTGAGAAGTCACTCAAAATGTGCCCTAATTTTTCATTCTGCAGCACTAATTATACTTTCTATGGCAAAATATACCCCTTCATGTTGTTTCTTTTTAAATTAAATGTTTTAAGAGTTACCACTTTATTCCAATCAAGATGGCTTCAGGTGTGCCATACCTTTGTAATAAGTAGGACTGTTAGCGCTCTAGTTGTTCTTTAGAACACTCTGGGACATTCTGTCATTGGGCTATACTTGGGCTACATCTGGGTGATATTTGGGCTACATTTGGGCTCTTTTGCCTCTGGTGGCCATTTTGGGAGACTGCATGTCAGAATTTTTTAATGAAATAGAAGAGGATTTGAAAAGTCACTAAAAATGTGCCCTAATTTTTCTTTCTGCAGCACTAATAATACCTTCTATTGCATAATATACCCCCTCATTTTGTTCCTTTTTAAATTAAATGTTTTAAGAGTTACCACTTTATTCCCATCACGATGGCTCCAGGTGTGCTATACCTTTGTAATAAGTAGGACTGTTAGCGCTCTAGTTGTTCTTTAGAACACTCTGGGACATTCTGTCATTGGGCTATACTTGGGCTACATCTGGGTGATATTTGGGCTACATTTGGGCTCTTTTGTCTCTGGTGGCCATTTTGGGAGACTGCATGTCAGAATGTTTTAATGAAATAGAAAAGGATTTGAGAAGTCACTCAAAATGTGCCCTAATTTTTCATTCTGCAGCACTAATCATACTTTCTATGGCAAAATATACCCCCTCATGTTGTTTCTTTTTAAATTAAATGTTTTAAGAGTTACCACTTTATTCCAATCAAGATGGCATCAGGTGTGCCATACCTTTGTAATAAGTAGGACTGTTAGCGCTCTAGTTGTTCTTTAGAACACTCTGGGACATTCTGTCATTGGGCTATACTTGGGCTACATCTGGGTGATATTTGGGCTACATTTGGGCTCTTTTGTCTCTGGTGGCCATTTTGGGAGACTGCATGTCAGAATGTTTTAATGAAATAGAAAAGGATTTGAGAAGTCACTCAAAATGTGCCCTAATTTTTCATTCTGCAGCACTAATCATACTTTCTATGGCAAAATATACCCCCTCATGTTGTTTCTTTTTAAATTAAATGTTTTAAGAGTTACCACTTTATTCCAATCAAGATGGCTTCAGGTGTGCCATACCTTTGTAATAAGTAGGACTGTTAGCGCTCTAGTTGTTCTTTAGAACACTCTAGGAGGCTGCAGTAGAACACAAAGGAATCAACTGACAGTCTCTGTCCTTGTTGGATGTACATGTTTTACTGAGAATGTCAGACTTCATTTTCACATGACTGAGAAAGATAATGTGAATTTACAGAAAATATGCTTTCAGTTTAGCTTATAGATCCCCTTCCAAACCACTGTGGGAAAATCATGAGATATTAGTTTTCTTTCAAACAATATTCATGATATCACAGCAGAAGGTTTTTTCACATGGTAAAATCACCTTAGAACCCACCACAATTCCTAAAACGAGTATGGTACCATCAACAAATGATTTATAATGTAACTAAAGTCCTAAAACCCTCTATTAACTACAATGCTTTTTAATGAGGTGCTATCATGTATATTGGTCCCAAGATGGCTGCCAACACTTCTTGGATGAAGTGCTGACACCCAATCAGATCAGATGTGTGGTTAGGCTCCGCCCAGATATATATCTTTTTTTGAACCTAAATTACTCAAAATCCACTGGAGCACATATATTGAGACCTAGCAAAGGCGCATCGGGCTAACAGTCCCTACAATTTTGCCAAGTTTCGTGCAAATCCATTCAGCCGTTCGAGCTAAAAGTGAGGCCAACCGCCCTATAAAAATTAACATGGGAAAAACGCGTTTTGGGACCCCCCTTTTTTCTCAGCCCCCCCTTGATGAAACCCCCCCAAATTGTCAGGGGCTGCTCAGAAACAAAATGTTCCATTTTCCTGAAAATTTCAGCCAATTCCGTCCACAAACGCTAAAGTTATTAGACATAGAATTTTCCAAAATCCCATAGAGAAAAAATCCTAACTATATATACCTACTGGCGACCGCCAGTAGGTAATATATATATATATATATATATATATATATATATATATATATTACCTACTGGCGGTCGCCAGTAGGTAGTTATAGTTAGGATTTTTTTCAATGTTAAATCTCAAAATTCTATTTGGAATAACTTTGGCACCGGTTTACGAATCTGCCTGAAAATTTCCTGAAAATGGCCTCGTCGAGCTCCGGTCCTTCCTTGAGAGTTTGGGGGGGATACGTCAAGCGGGGGCCGAGATTAAAGGGGGGTCCCAAAACGCGTTTTCCCCATGTTAATTTCCATAGGGCGGTCGATTTCACTTTTAACCCGAACGGCTGAATGGATTTCCACCAAATTTGGCAAAATTGTAGGGATTGGTAGCCCGATGTGCCTTTGCTATGTCTCAAGATATGTGCTGCAGTGGATTTTGAGTAATTTAGGTTACAAAAAATATATATATCTATAGCTGCGCACCGGTGCGCGCACCAGGGAGCGCTCCGGGCGCGTGACGCGAGGTGCGCATGGAAAGCTGATTGGCTCTCGGGTGTCTGTAAACATTCGAAACAGTCCAGAGCGGCCGCCATCTTGTGTCTCGGTAAAATCGAGACATAAGAGGTGGCTAAAACAAAGGGGGAACTGACCATAAGGCGTCAGGGATAGACCCCTTTGACCCCCTAGGTTTGATGTGGGGGCTATAAAAGGGCCCCGCGGGGCATTTAAAATATTTTTTTTTTTTGTTTTGCGCGGGGGAAGCGCCCGGTACGCGCACCAGGTAGCGCACCGGAGAGCGTAAAATGAGGGAAAAAGATGACAGAGTTTTTAAAAAATGAAGTTTTCATTTAGAAATTGGAGGTAGTTCTAAAAAGAACTTTTTTTTTCTTCTTTTTGTTGTTTTATATTTTTTTGTGTTTTTTGAACTTTTTGAACTTTTTTTGGCTTTTCTAAACAGTTTTATATTTTTTTTGTATTTTTTTAGGGGGAGAAACAAAAAAAGGGAATTGAAACTGGCTCAACTGGAGCAAAAAAACAAAAAACCCCAAAAATTACTTCTTTTTGGGGCACTTGTGATTATCACCTGCAAGGACGATGAGCTTAACGCTTTTTTCGCCATAGGCGATAAGCTTGCCACATGCAGAACAAGTGATTTTAAAATCAGCAAATCTCGGCTGAATGCAAGGCATCACCTCGGATGTTTCTGGTTCTGATGAGGTGGGTTGGTTTCTTTGGGAGGGGGTCCTTGATGACTGGGGGAGGTTACTGGCCAGTTCCCTGAACTCTGCACGAGAGTAGTTGTTTGGGTGCTTTCTGGTCATGTGCCGAATCATGGTATAGTTACCAAAAGAATATTTTTTGTTTGGGTTGCCCCGTGAAAGTTCATCATTGCAGATGAGGCAAGTCACCTTGGGCGCATTCACCTTTTTTTGCCCCTCTGGGATTGAAAAAAACTGCCATACAATGTGTGGTTTGGGTTTGTAAGGTGTATTTTCTTCTGGCAGCCATCTTCTTCTCCCCTCCTCCTCTTCCTCTTCCTCCTCCTCCTGTTCTTGACCACCAATATAATTTGGAGCTGGTCCTCTTGGTGGTTGTGGTGGTGGTGGTGGGGCAGATGCACCAGCTGATGCTACTACTGAAGCCATTATTTGGAGCAAAAAAGTAGAGAGAGCAACAAACAGGTCTTCCTCAGTCAAAGGACAAAGTCAGAATAAGGAAAAAAGGTGGGGTCTTTCATCATTTAGAAAAAAAACTGTCCTGAACCAATGAGAAGTGTTATTTTCAGGTCACAAGACCAGGGGCTTCATCATTATGAAACTAAAACTGTTATGAACCAATGAAAAGTGTTATTTTCTGCTCACATGACCCGACGCGCTTACGCTACGCGCCCGGGGCGCGCCCGGGGGCGCGCAGCGTAAGCGCGTCGGAAGTTTACATTGTGCGATCGTATTCGCTCGAGTACTTCCGGGTGCGCTTACGCCGTGCGTATCACGCGGTCGCGGCTACGCGATACGTCACGATCATGTTTTCATTTGCGATATTGGCGCTCACGGGACGCTCCCCGGAGCGCGCCTCGGGGCGCTTTTCAGAAATACGCTTTTCGGGGCGCTCTCCGGGGCGCGCTCTGGGAGCGCTCCCCCCAAAAATTAAAAAAAAAAAAATGGGATAATTGTAGGGACAGGTAGCCCTATTCTGAAGTGGTTTGTAAAAAAATTAACTTTATAAAAATATGTATTGTGCTACATTGGGCTTAATATATGTTAGAGCCAAAATGTAGCCCAAAGTAGCCCAATGTAGCCCAAAGATGGCCACCAGAGACCAAAAATTGTAAATGTAGCCCAAATTTCCACTAGATGTAGCCCAACTGTAGCCCAATGACAGAATGTACCAGAGTGTTAAAAAGAACAACTAGAGTGCTAACAGTCTTATTTATAAAGTGAAACTTATAGTTAGGAATTAGCATTAACAAAACCTATGAAATTCACTGAAAAAACCATAGGTTTCACACCAGTTATAGTTAGGAATTAGCATTTAAAAAACCTATGAAATTCACTGAAAAAACCATAGGTTTCACACCGGTTATAGTTAGGAATTAGCATTTAAAAAACCTATTAAATTCACTGAAAAAACCATAGGTTTCACACCAGTTATAGTTAGCTGGAAATTTTACTGATATAAAACCATTGAAATTCCCACGTTATAGTTAGTCGGACTCACTATAACTTGCGCGTGCAATGCACTGCTGATGACATCACATATTACATCACTCATGACATGGTGAGTGACATCACTCATGACATCACTGATGACACCATCCTTGTGACACAGTGACAGACCTCCTCTCAGTGTAAAGTAACCCTTGAGACACATATTCAAAAATAGAAACTGAAATTTTAAAAAAATGGACATACCTATATCAGTTACAACAAGCAATTCTGTACTTCCACTATCTATATACACATCCACTCATTCACCAACAGTTCTATATAGTCACTCATACATATACTCACTCATCATATGAAGAGATACACCTATACATCCTGTTACACACTGACATTCATCCAAAAGTTACTCACACACATATTCACACGTGCAAATAAACTATTGAACAACCATTTATTTGAATATAGAGTTATACACACACTTCCACCTTACTTCTATTGAAAATTACACATATTTATTCTCTTAAACAATCACTTATAGAAACACATACTTATTTAAACAGGAACTCCTACAATCTCTTACTCTCACATATACTCACTTATATACATCAATATTCATATATACTAGATTAAAACATATGTAGTTACTGATAAAGACACTAGTGAGACAGTCATTCACTCACTAACAAACACATATAGACACTCATCCACCCATACAGTCCTGTACATATGCTGTCTTCAAAACACATACAAACAAAGAGTCAGTCACTCATGCATCTATGTGCTAAGTAATACCCCCACCAAACCATATAGACACTCAAACTGATACTAATAAAAATATCAAATAACCCATATACATACGCATGTAGCTACTTATCAACACATGTAGCCACTTATACACAAAGTGAAACACTAATATATGTATTTAAATATTTAAACATAACTCACTAATATTTATTTTTCAGAAAGACACATATTCACTGGATGGTGTCATCAGTGATGTCATGAGTGATGTCACTCACCATGTCATGAGTGATGTAATATGTGATGTCATCAGCAGTGCATTGCACGCGCAAGTTATAGTGAGTCCGACTAACTATAACGTGGGAATTTCAATGGTTTTATGTCAGTAAAATTTCCAGCTAACTATAACTGGTGTGAAACCTATGGTTTTTTCAGTGAATATATATATATATATATATATATATATATATATATATATATATATACACATATATATACATCCAATCCGACAATTAAAATATTAAAATGACTATACCTACCTCCCATGCCGTTCTTAGGTATTTGGGGAGCGTCAATAGTCTGAATTGTCCTGCTTTTTGAGTTTGATGGTTAGTAGTTTGTTGGTTCTGTCACTGGCAGCATGGCAGGGGCAATGGGTGTTGCAAGCTGCACTGCTCTCTTAAAGAAGGCACTGACACTTATTTTTTTTGTACTCATTAAGCAGGGTCCTGCGCTTACTTGCAAGATAAAAATGAGTATTTGTTAGTAAATAAAACTTTCAAATGGATCCCAAGGATATGTATACTTTCTTACAATGACTTTTGTATAGTTGTGTATTTATTAGTTGCCTCAAACTGTGCTGCATTATGCCACATGTTGTGCTATTTCATACCACATACTTTACTTAACCCTGTTGTATAACTGCGTCCTCCACTATGACATATAAGTTGTAAACAAACATATTTAACTAAAACCTTCCAGGGTTACATCAGTACACTGAAATCAAATGTCACTAAAGATGCCTTTTAAAAACTTACCAGCAGGAATGCTGAATTTATTTTGCCACAGAAACAAGAAAGAGCTGAGTCTGAAATTGTGAGAGTGCTAACGTTAAATCCTTTCTGTGTCACCAAGGAATGCACTTTTACAGTGGATGCACGGTTGTCTGCTGTAGGAAGCGTAGCTTCACAAAAGTGTGGGACGGAGGAATGGAATGTGGCATTTGCCTCTCATACTCTGAGTGACACTGGAAGAAGGTACTTTTTTCTAAAGACAGTGGTCCCCAGACAAAAAATAGTTGAAAGACAATAAATATAGACCCAATCAGTACTATATTGTAGAAATCTGTCCAGCCGGACAGATATTTAATGTGCAATCAATTCAATATTTACAAAGAGTAAACAAGAAGCAGTTTTAAGTGGGACACAAGCCTGAATCCAACTTTAGCAAGAAAGACATACAACATAAAATGAAGGGTTCAGTTAAGGGAAAATGTTTGTTTTCAGCACATTTCTCATATAAAAAACAGAATATAAAGTAGACACAAAAATTAAGACATTTTAAACAAGCATATATGGTGTACAAGGTGTCGACTTCATTTCAATCCCTTAAGAAAATACTGGGATCATCTTCAGAACATTTTAATAAACATGCCTGTTTACATATTACTTATTATTATTATTATTATTATTATTATTCTGAGTTTTATATAGCGCCTGGTTACCAAAACAGGCATCCAAGCGCTCACCAGAGAATGAAACTACAGAGTAATGTGGGGGTTTAGGCAGAAAACAGAAAAGTTTTTAAAAGCTTGCGGAACCGAAGCAAACTGGTTTCCGAGCGAAGTTGTAGGGGAAGAGAATTCCACAGAGTGGCAACATTTATAGAGAACCTTCTGCCACCAGTTCTTACTTTCTTCACCCTCCCAACCTGCAAAAGATGTTGGTGATCAGACCGGAGAGAGCGGAGGGCTTTGTAGGGCTGAACCATCTTCCCCAGAATAGGTGGACCTGCCCCCTGCAGGACTTTATGGGCGATGCAGAGTGATTTAAACTTCACCCTGTCCCTCACAGGGAGCCAATGCAGTGCCTTGAGCGCAGGGCGAGCAGATTGATATCTGGGTATGCCCGTCAAAAGCCTGGCGGCAGCATTCTGCACTTGCTGCAGTTTGTTCATGGTAGATTCTGGAGCACCCAGGAACAACGCGTTGCTGAAATCCAGCCGCGAGATGATAAGCCCCTGGATGAGAAGTCTCCTAGTGACCGCTGGGAGCAGCGGTAGAATCTTCCGAGCCGAGCGGAGCAGGCCAAAGCACACGCCAGCAGTCTTTTTGGCATGGGTTTTAAACGACAGGTCCTGCTCAAGCCAAACCCCGAGGCTCTTAATCTCCTGCTTGGGAGTGGGTACAGGTCCAAGGCAGTCGGGCCAGCTGCTGGGAGACAGAGATGGAGAGGAGTTTCCCAGCAGCATCAGCTCCGTCTTGGAACCGTTGAGCTTTAAAGCTGAGCTGCACATCCATGTGTAGATCTTCTCCAGACACGAGTGCAGTCGGTCAGGATGGTGAGCCGACTGGGAAAGGCCTACCACCAACTGAGTATCATCAGCATAACTGATGATTTTGATACCCAGCGGCAGTACCACACTCTCCAGGGGTGCCATATAGACGTTGAATAACGTAGGGCTCAATGAAGAGCCCTGTGGCACACCACACTGGAGAGGGATTGAAGATGATTTTCCAGGGCCTTCCCATACCTCGAATGTGCGACCTTCCAAGAAGGAAGCAAACCACTTGAGGGCCAGACCGGTGATCCCCACCTCTGCCAGCCGTTGGAGAAGCACCTGATGGTCCACGGTGTCAAAAGCAGCACTGAGGTCCAGGAGGATCACTGCCACTGATCCCCCTGAGTCCAAAATGCTCCTAGCGTTCTCCACAACCGCCAGCAAGGCGGTGTCAGTCCCCTGACCGGGACGGAAACCGGTTTGGGAGTCACCTAAGAGGGAATTGGCCTCCAAGAAGTCCGACAGGCGGCTGTTGACCAGCTTCTCAGCGATCTTACTAAGGCCCGGCAGCAGCGAAATAGGCCTAAAGTTGGCAAGGTCGGCGGGGTCCAGATTAGGCTTTTTTAAAAGGGCCTTCACGACCGCCCCTTTCCAACTGGGGGGAACTACCCCTTGAGTGAGGGACAAGTTGATAAGGTCCGTCACTGGGCCACCAATGGTAGATGCCACCTGTTTTAGATATTTAACAGGTACCGGATCTTTCGGGGAACCACTCTTCATGGTCCTCAAAATCAAGAGAACTTCCTCCATGGTAACAGTACCAAAGGAGGTCAGCTCCACTGATCGCATCCTACCCTGCGGACCAGGGATGTCACCCGGGGAAGATACCTCACCTGGGTGGGGAAGGGAAGCCAGAATATTATGAATTTTTGTTTTAAAGAAGGACGCCAGTTCAGTGCATTTTTTGCGTGGGTCCTCATGGATGATCTGGGGTTCGGGGATGTTCAGTAGTTCCTTGATAACTCTAAATGATTCTTTAGAAGAGTTGGCCGCAGAGCCTATTCTCTCTTCAAAGAATCCCGATTTTGCCGCACGAATGGCGGATTTGTATATACTCAGGGCCTCCCGATAATCTTTCCGCTTCGTTTCACACCAGTCTTTCCTCCAGGACCGCTCTAGCCTCTTGCAACCCTTCCTTAGGGATCTCAATTCAGGCGTATACCATGGCGCCGAACCCACTCTCTTCCCCTTCATAAGCTGTTTCTTTTTGGGAAGAAGGATATCTAACGAGTCCGTAAGCCAAGTGTGTACATTCGCTTCCGCGACTAACGGGTTAGAACCAGGAGGGGGCCGCGTTGCCTCCAGATGTGCCGACCAGGTGTCAATCGAGAGCCTCGACCAGGCTCTTTCCAAAGTGTGGACCCTTGGGACCATTGCAGCTAGATTCTCAAATTGCCACACTGCAGACACCAAGAAGTGGTCTGTCCAGGGCAGGGGCAGCGCCGGAGAAGGATTAAAATGGCCCAGGTTAGAGAAAATAGGGTCAAGCAAGTGACCCTTCTCATGGGTCGCCCCCGGGTTGGCCAGAGTGATTCCAAACGCTTTGAGATCATCCAACAGATCTACTCCCGGGGCGTTAGAGGGGTCGTCAAGATGGATATTAAAATCCCCAAGAGCCACAAAGTTGGTGGCTGAAGAAGCAAGTGCTAGAGCCGTGGGAGAAATTGAAGGAAGAAAAAGAAAGGAAATTTGGAGTTAATTTACATAAAAGAGGAATTCGGCGTACATCCCCACACTCTAACAGGTAGTTAGATTAGGCCCTTTGTCCATTCAAGGTGCTTCTTGGCCTGTTTTGGCTGGATTTACCCCACACCCACGTGCGGGTGAATGTCCCTTACTTGAATTAAGGCCCCTTTATGCCTCAGCTGTAGCGTTTATTAAGGCTTTGGTTCATTACATTTCCCTCAACATGCCAGGTGGGGGCCCTGGTGTTTGCGGCGCATCCAGTTGGGCCGAACGGGTTGAAGCTTAGTCCCGTTATGGTTAATGCGGTTATGGGGAAGCATCCCCAAGATAAGGATGAAATGCCTTTTTGGCTTGCCAAGAAATGTTACCAACTGGAGGCAGTATTTCCTAATACTACTCCTGTGGAGAAACACAGGATTCTTACGATTAGTTTGCAGAAAGACTTAGAGCCCAAAGTTACTGACTGTACCACTTGAGGTATGATTTTTGGGGCAGTCTATATGAGATGCTTCGGCACCCCGCCAATGTCTGTCCTACCCTCCGTCATTAAGCGTGTTCAGGATGAGCACGGTCCGGAGGCGGCTTTTGAATTGGGAACTCATTGGAATGTTTGACGTAGTTTCCGATCTCATCCTTGCTAATGTTAAGGGAGATGTGGTAAGCTTTCAGGTGTCTAACACTTTGCGCAATGTCCCCGATGCAGAGAAACCCCATCAGTTGCCGAGATTTATCACGGCGGCTTATAAGCCCGTTGGCCGTAATAGTTTAGGTGTTAAGCATTTTGCCAAGGTAGCTCAAAAGCAAACACATGGGGTGATGTCTGACAAAGATGATCACTCTTCAGGTCCAAAACAAAATTGGACTAAAAATAAAAAAAACAGGGGAAAAAGCAACAGAAAGAGGGGTCCCATCCTGCCTCACCAATACCTATGTCTACTGAGTGCACTTATGAATTGCACGACCGTGCTACGATTAAGTCACCTAATCGTTTTCAGGTTCCTGATCAACGTTCTCCTCGCTCTTTGCAGGATTCATTGGTCTCACCCACCGGTGGAGGAGATGGCGGCCGGAGGAGGGGTGGGAAGCAAGGCCCACCCCGCAAGGCTGACGGTAAAGGCAAGAAGGACGATTCTCTCAGAGGCCCCAGTTTCAGAAGAAGAAAGTTGCTGCTGTAACAGCGAGATATGCCACAGATAGTGAGAATGCAGCTTCGGAATCTGACATGGGCGCTGATGCTGTTGGACAGCACAGCAGAGATTACCATAGTGCGAGAGGGACTGCGTTCACTACTGAAGGTGACAGCGACTGCCACGATTGTTGTAGTTCAGACAGCTGACGATATAGTGGCTCCCCCTGAAAGACTATTTGAAATTGTCCTTTTAATTGAAGGTGACATACAATGTACCATAAAAGGGGTATTTTGGGAGAACCCAATTGTTGGCGGTGAGGTCGATTGGCCCCCACCTTTTGTTTTTGCAGCTCAGCAAGGGGAGGAGGTGATTCTCCCTGGTTTCGCGCACACAGTGCCGAAGGAGCAGGCCATGCATTTTGCAGAAGACTGGGCTAAGGTGCTTGCGCCGGCTTTGTACCATACTCACTGTGGTTGGGATACATTTTCTCCCAGTCATGAGCCCTTACGTCTATGCCACAGCCTCATCCTCAATAGATACCCCATGCGACGTGAAGCGAAAGCTCCCGTAGCTGAAATCCTTGAACAATTGGAATATCAAGGTGTGATTGAAACATGTGCGTCTCCGATGAATAACCCTCTTATTACTGTGACTAAACCTGATGGATCGTTCCGTTTGGTATAGGATTGCCACCACCTGAACTCCCATTGTTGTACGTGTGTGGTACAGAATACTCACAGTTCTGCTCTAGTAGATAGTCTCGTGTGCAAAAGGTTTAAAACCACACTTGACATATCCAATGGCTTTTTTGCCCACAATCTGTCCTCTATTAGTAGTCAATGGACAGCTTTTACCAGTGGTGGTAAACAACGCCAATTACGTTGTTTGGCTATGGGCTACAAAAACAGTCCAAGCAGATGAATGTTCGTATGTGGATGACATTTATCTCACAGATGATGATTTATGGCTGCATCTGTGTCATGTTGACCGCATAATTTGCAATTTTGGCTATAAATTTAACCTAGCAAAATAAGACATTGCAGAGTACACAGTGTTGTTCCTGGGCTACAGGTCAACAATGAAGGTCGAGGTTTAGCACCTCACTTCCTTGAGAAATGCGCACAGCTGCGCGCTCCCTCAACACTGAAAAAAATACAATTTTTACTGGGCTTTTTAAATTTCGGGCGTACTTACATTCCCGATCATGCCCAGAGTATCAAGCCTCTTTACGCTTTGGTACAACCTACTTTCTCCAAATCTTGCTGGCTGCCTGAACATTCAGCCATCTTGCAATCTTTGCAGGCTGATCTTCTAGAATCTAAATTCGTATTGCCTCGTGAGAACCACACCTACCTGGTGATAAGAATCGTACCTGGGGCGGTGGGTTTCACGTATATGACTTTTAATGAGAGTGACAGTCCCTATAGCTTACAAGTCACACTTGTACAGTTCGGCTGAGTTGTGTTTTTCCACTGTGGAAAAAGTTTTGACAGCAGTGCAAATGGCAATTCTCAAAGAACGTGCACTGTCGCAGGGAAAATGCATTTTGGTTGTTACTCCGTATCCTGTCTTGGAGGCAGTGATGAAAGCCAGTGTACCAAATTCGATGGCTTTGCACCCACAGTGGAAACAATGGGCTATGTCATTGACATCTCCGGATGTCACATTCATTTTTGATTCCTCTCTGCTGACTCAAGAGTTTTTGCAGTATGAATTTGTTCATCCTGCTCCTCTGACCATGCGGCCACTGGAGGATTTCCATTGTATCATTTACACTGACGGTTTTGCTCAAGCGGCTACGGGTTCAAAGCACGCATATTCTACGGCCTGCACAACAGTGGTCGGTACTATGGTGTATGGTGAATTCAAGTCCGATGTTGTGCATACACGGACATTAGTGGACTGTACAGCCCAATTGGCAGAGCTTTGTGCTCTGATGCTTGCAATACAGTACGCAGATCCTAGTGTAACTACACTTATCGTAAGTGGCTCTTACTACTGTGTTCAATCATACAATGACAATTTATTCTTTTGGACTCAAAATGACTTTCGTGACTCCAAAGGTCGCACAATAAACATAAAATGATCTGGGTTCGAATGGCTGAATTTAAAGAACGACTCCCACTCGTCTATGTAATTCATGCTCTTGGTCACCAGCGTGTTGGAGTTCATGCTGTTGGCAATAGTCTTACCGATGAAGCGGCCAAGACAGCAGTTGCAGCATACTCAATAGCAGCAGTTACATGTTCCAAAAGTAAGATTGATGATGACATCTTGGCAGCTATTGCCGCAACAGAGAAGGGAGGTAATTACCCGAAAGGTTTCCTTCTTAATACTCCTATCATTTAAGTCCTGATAAAGTTCCTTATGAGAGAATTAACGACGTTGGTGACAGGTTGATTCCCAACTCGGACAGCAGGCAGACTTTGATTACAGCGGCTCACGAGGGCATGGCTTCAGCGCATGCCGGCGTGTCAGCTACTGTGTCTCTCCTACAACAGCGTTACTGGTGGTGGGGATTGTACAAACAGACATGTGATTATGTCTTTCATTGTGACATTTAACAACAGATTAAACCTTCTACAAGCATATATGGTGTACAAGGTGTCGACTGCATTTCAATCCCTTAAGAAAATACTGGGATCATCTTCAGAACATTTTAATAAACATGCCTGTTTACATATGACTTAATTGCTAGAACCGTGGTAGAAATTGAAGGAAGAAAAAAGAAAGGAAATTTGGAGTTAATTTACATAAAAGAGGAATTTGGCGTACGTCAAGGTGTTCGTGAGATTGCCTCTAGTGAGATTTATGGTTTCTATGGGTGAGGCTCCTCTATTTAAAAACAAGCAAGTGAAAATATACGTGCAGTGAAAAATTCTAGAGAAGGTGATGTGAGGAGACACATACAAGGAAAAAAGAAAGCCGACAATCAGGACGGAAGCGAGATCTGGCAAGGGTGTTTGAAGGGGTGAAAATAAACATATTTGTAGCTGTGTGGTATGTGGCAGTTACACGGAAATGCCAGAATTTCCAAAAGTTAGGGAAGCGCATTAATGCTTTCGCATGGGGGGCCTGAGAGGTAGGATGAGATTGGCTTATCCTGGGTTAATAGCCAAGCTGCCTTTGGAGGCAACATATAGAATGACCAGTGTGGGACTATTTAAATAAAGGTCTGGGTGCAGGTACAAGGGAAGATGTACTGACAGGCTGAGACCTACAATGGGTATAATTTATATTAATAAAGGGAGATATATGGTTTGGAAGTAACCACAGCGGGCAGGGCAGGCGCGCTTACCGAGTAGGAGAGTTCCAAGATGACAATAGTTCAAGTTGGAGCATGCCGCTTGTGCGGATTCGAGTTAGGAGGAGTAGACGGTGGTTAGAAATGAGAGAACAACAAGTGGGAAGAACCACAGCGTGTGTGGTGACCAGGCTTACCGGTTAGGGAAGATCCAGAAGGTATTTTTAGCAATATAAACCAAGCCGCAGATGTGGTTTCGAGTAGGGTTCCGGAACCATGCTGTGGGAAAGAAGTGGAGGGATAGATAAGGATTGGAAGCGTAGCCTGTGATATGAGGGCAAGTAAATAAGGCAAGCGCGCTTACCATCTCTAGTCTTCAGTCTGTCACGACATGAATGTTGCCGGTCACAGCAATACCTGAACCGGGAGTGGGTACTATTTAAGGCACTTCCAATTGGAACAACTAGGTCAGGTGATCGGGGATATGAAAATAGAGGAGAGACTCCTAGTTGTCAAAACAGTGGCCATCTTGGAGTGTGAAGGAGTCAAGATGCACAGCTAGTCGTAGTAGAAAGACAGAATAAACCAAGTAATAGAGTATTTTTGCCAGGAATAACAGATCTAGTATAAAAAGTAGCGGAACGAACCTTAGTGCATTCCATTAGAGATAACATCAACAATACAATTAAAAAGCCCATTAACACAAGGAAATGGAAGAGAGACTCTCCTAGTTGTCAAGAACAAGGACACCTTGAAGTGTGTAGGAATAAATAGGCATGGTGAATTGTAATAGAGAGACAGAGTAAAACCAATAAGATAGGTAGAAGAAAAAAGAAATTGCCAGAAATGGCAGAGCTCCTAATAAAAGAGCAAAACGAACCTCGATACAGTGAAATAGTGGCGAAATCAGTAGTGGAGTTAAAAAGGCACCATAGACATTATCAACAGGACAAAACAGGGCAGTTGATATAATAAATGTCTATGGTAAAAATCATACACACAGAAAACCTCAGAAAAAGTAACATTAATGAAGTCCAATCCTCCAGGAGATTAAGGCCTGTGTGGAGAGTGAGACTTCCAGTTCTCAATATCCATTTCAGTTCTTCTTTGTTAAGGAGCTGTGCAATGTCTGCATCCCTTGGTGGTGGCTTTATCACGCTAAAGATTGTCCACCGTATGTCATCTTCAGTATGGCCTGGTGCTTGAAAATGTTCCACCAGCGGGGCATTTGGAGTGTTGCAGCCCATTCTGCTATGGTGCTGGCATATCGGTATTCTTGCCTTTTGTGTTGTTTGACCAATGTAAATTTTGTTAAAAAGGCAAAGAATTGCATAAATTACATTGTTGGTATTGTGTAGTGTGGGCTGGGCTTTGTTGCGCACATTGTTAAGTTAGCAAAGGCTTATTAGAAGTTAAGACGCCATTTTACCTTTTTGCGGCTTTTGCACACAACACTGCATATAACTGTTGTTGCAAGTCAGGCTGCGTGAAATGCTTCACATGAGAAAGGTTTGTTTTCAGCATCCCTAGACTTATATTGTGACTCTAGTCTGCACACTGAGTGCTAAAGCCTCCAAGGTTATCATAACAAGGTAGCTGTTGTTCGAGCTGATCGGCTCACGTTTTAGCCATAATATATATACAGCTGCAAGCCAACGTGATTCTGGCGCTTTTAATAATGCACTGTAAGCATTTTTTTCAGACATGTGGAAGAAGCCCGTTTTCCCAGAGACACAGAGAACTTTTGCAGATCCTGATGTGATACACTTCTGCTGATTCTAGAGGTATGGGGTCCCTCGCACAAGCCTACGAGACCTTCTATATTGTATAAAACATAGTTCCTACCTAGGGAGGGTGAATTACTAGGCACTATAGGACCTATTTTCACCATCATTGTAATATGATTTCTCCTTTTGTGTTTTATGGAATTGTAACAATGCTGCTCATATTTTTTCTAATCATATGTCTGCTTATGTTAGCAAAGATACTGCATCTTAGAGCTCGTCGTTAAAATAAATATTTTAACCCTTCCCGTGTCTCTTTTTTACTCCTTTTGTGCACTGGTATGAGAGTTTAACGAAAGAGTGTTCTTACTTCCCACCATTCCTTAGTATAACCTAAGTTGCATATTCTGAGTTGTCTAATCATTGGTTCCTTTGCTAATGTGACACTGATGCTAGCTGGTTAGGGTTTCTAGGCACTAAGGTGAGTTTTTTGGCACACCACAATTCACTGAGGTCCTGGTTCTCTGTGCACAGTTCTGTGTAGGAGCAGAATCCCTGTGACATGGCGCACCTAACATTGTGGTCTTATTGTGAGACTCTCCAGTAGTGCTGTATCAGTCCACGACCCCCTCACTATTGTTTCCGGTTGACAGTGTTGACGGATAAACGGTTTCTATTGGATTACTACCCAGTTGTGCTATAATACTTTGTATTGTACTACTTTCTTTCTGTGTCGATTGGCTGTTCGCAATCATTTGCAGGGTTTCAACGTCGCCTTGGAAGGTATGGCAGTCGTTTGGTTTGTGATTGCTGACGCATCTTACCCGTTTGAGCTTTTTTACTCGTAGGTTACGTTTCTGGCAGTTAATGCATATACTAATGTGTTTCATACATACACTCCCACTGCTGGGCCTGCGGAATATACTCCTTATTGGACACAGGAGTTTTCGATTTCTGCTTGGCAGCACCGCGTTTAGTTTGATGGCGCCCTTCCCCACACTCTAACTGTACCATAAAAGGGGTATTTTGGGAGAACCTAACTAGTACCTATGATATTTTGTTGGCGGAGAGGTCGATTGGCCCCCACCTATTGTTTTTGCAGCTCAGCAAGGGGAGGAGAGGATTCTCCCTAGTTTCGTGCACACAGTGCCGAAGGAGCAGGCCATGCATTTTGCGGAAGACTGGGCTAAGGCGCTTGCGCCGGCTTTGTACCATACTCACTGTGGTTGGGATACATTTTCTCCCAGTCATGAGCCCTTACGGTGTATGCCACAGCCTCATCCTCAATAGATACCCCATGCAACGTGAAGCGAAAGCTCCCGTAGCTGAAATCCTTGAACAATTGGAATATCAAGGTGTGATTGAAACATGTGCGTCTCCGATGAATAACCCTCTTATTACTGTGACTAAACCTGAAGGATCGTTCCGTTTGGTATAGGATTGCCGCCACCTGAACTCCCATTGTCGTTCGTGTGTGGTACAGAATACTCACAGTTCTGCTCTAGTGGAAAGTCTCGTGCGCAAAAGGTTTAAAACCACACTTGACATATCCAATGGCTTTTTTGCCCACAATCTGTCCTCTATTAGTAGTCAATGGACAGCTTTTACCAGTGGTGGCAAACAACGCCAATTCGGTTGTTTGGCTATGGGCTACAAAAACAGTCCAGGCAGATGCATGTTCGTATGTGGATGACATTTATCTCACAGATGATGAATTATGGTTGCATCTGTGTCATGTTGACCGCATAATTTGCAATTTTGGCTATAAATTTAACTTAGCAAGATAAGACATTGCAGAGTACACAGTGTTGTTCCCGGGCTACAGGTCAACAATGAAGGTCGAGGTTTGGCCCCTCACTTCCTGGAGAAATGCGCACAGCTGCGCGCTCCCTCAACACTGAAAAAAATACAATTTTTACTGGGCTTTTTAAATTTCGGGCGTACTTACATTCGCGATCATGCCCAGCGTATCAAGCCTCTTTACGCTTTGGTACAACCTACTTTCTCCAAATCTTGCTGGCTGCCTGAACATTCAACCATCTTGCAATCTTTGCAGGCTGATCTTCTAGAATCTAAATTCTTATTGACTCGTGATAACCACACCTACCTGGTGATAAGAATCGTACCTGGGGCGGTGGGTTTCACGTATATGACTTTTAATGAGAGTGACAGTCCCCATAGCTTACAAGTCACACTTGTACAGTTCGGCTGAGTTGCGTTTTTCCACTGTGGAAAACGTTTTGACAGCAGTGCAAATGGCGATTCTCAAAGAACGTGCACTGTCGCAGGGAAAATGCATTTTGGTTGTTACTCCGTATCCTGTCTTGGAGGCAGTGACGAAAGCCAGTGTACCAAATTCGATGGCTTTGCACCCACAGTGGAAACAATGGGCTATGTCATTGACATCTCCGGATGTCACATTCATTTTTGATTCCTCTCTGCCGACTCAAGAGTTTTTGCAGTATGAATTTGTTCATCCTGCTCCTCTGAACGTGCGGCCACTGGAGGATTTCCATTGTATCATTTACACTGACGGTTCTGCTCAAGCGGCTACGGGTTCAAAGCACGAACATTCTACGGCCTGCACAACAGTGGTCGGTACTATGGTGTATGGTGAATTCAAGTCCGATGTTGTGCATACACGGACATTAGTGGACTGTACAGCCCAATTGGCCGAGCCTTGTGCTCTGATGCTTGCATTACAGTACGCAGATCCTAGTGTAACTACACTTATCGTAAGTGGCTCTTACTACTGTATTCAATCATACAATGACAATTTATTCTTTTGGACTCAAAATGACTTTCGTGACTCCAAAGGTCGCACAATAAAACATAAAATGATCTGGGTTCGAATGGCTGAATTTAAAGAACGACTCCCACTCGTCTATGTAATTCATGCTCTTGGTCACCAGCGTGTTGGAGTTCATGCTGTTGGCAATAGTCTTACCGATGAAGCGGCCAAGACAGCAGTTGCAGCATACTCAATAGCAGCAGTTACATGTTCCAAAAGTAAGATTGATGATGACATCTTGGCAGCTATTGCCGCAACAGAGAAGGGAGGTAATTACCCGAAAGGTTTCCCTTCTTAATACTCCTATCATTTAAGTCCTGATAAAGTTCCTTATGTGAGAATTAACGACGTTGGAGACAGGTTGATTCCCAATGCGGACAGCAGGCAGATTTTGATTACAGCGGCTCACGAGGGCATGGCTTCAGCGCATGCCGGCGTGTCAGCTACTGTGTCTCTCCTACAACAGCGTTACTGGTGGTGGGGATTGTACAAACAGACATGTGATTATGTCTTTCATTGTGACATTTAACAGCAGATTAAACCTTCTACTGCTGCACACCTTCCCCAGACACAGTTGTACATATCTAATAAACCACTTGCGTGTGTTTATTTAGACCACTGCGGTCCTTTGTCTTCTGATACTGCGTATAAGTACATCTTAGTTGCAGTTGATTCGTGCACATGCTTTGTGCGGTTGTGGCCACAAAGGAATGCTGATTCTCGAACTGTCTTAAGGGATTTGCGTGTTTTTGTGGGAATGTTTGCATTTGGTACCTTCCATTCGGACCAGGGTCCAGCGTTTCCTCTAAGGCATACAAGGATGCCATGCATTCATTGGGGGTCCAAGTCAAATTTTGTCTCCATATCGTCCTGAGGGCAATAGTGTTGTGCAGCGGATGAACCATGACTTGAAGCAATCCTTGACAGCTAGGGTAATAGGTACAGGCCGGAACTGGCTAGCCCACCTCAATAGCGTTCAGCATGCACTTAATCTCCCTAGAAGGTCTCTGGGTGGGCAGACCCCATATGAAATGCTCTTTGGCATCAAAATGTTTGCTCTGGACCCAGAGGGTCTAGACATGGCGGCGTCTGCCACATCCTTTGACGTAGATGAACATTCTAATATTTTACAGAACCTACTAAAGACCAGAGACAGTCTGGCAAAGAAATATTTGCTCTCCACATTTGATGCTGCATTGCAGATTCCGGCAGTTGGCTGGCTACCCCGAGTTGGTGAACTATTCTGAGAAAAGGTCGCAAACAAGAAGGAGATTGGTTCCTCATATCGTGCTCCAGTTCCTGTGTTTGATGTGCAGAGCACAAGAATAGTCATTTTACCTCCAATTCCTGGTCGAAAGGAAAACAGGTACATCTCTATGGACAATGTCAAGGTACACAGAGTAATTAAACAACAAGGGGTGGTGATGGACAGAGTTTCTGAATTAAGCAGAATACTCTCACCCAGTCAAGAGATCAGGGCTAGATCCAACACCGTTTTTTAGCTCACTGCACCATCCCAGCTTAGAACCTGGCTGTATGCAAATTAGTCTGTTCCTGTCCCAGTGCATGATGGGAACAGGGCAAACCAAACTACAAAGCCAATTCTTTCACTGGGAAGGAAACAAGCTTCCGGGGACCGGTTTCTGGCATTACAGCCGTCTTCGGCCTGGCTTGCTTGAATCCTGATGGTGCAATGAGCAAGGGACTCACATCTGAGTATACCCTTCCACGCTTATGGTGGACAAAATAATTAAACAACAAGGGGTGGTGATGGACAGAGTTTCTGAATTAAGCAGAATACTCTCACCCAGTCAAGAGATCAGGGCTAGATCCAACACCGTTTTTTAGCTCACTGCACCATCCCAGCTTAGAACCTGGCTGTATGCAAATTAGTCTGTTCCTGTCCCAGTGCATGATGGGAACAGGGCAAACCAAACTACAAAGCCAATTCTTTCACTGGGAAGGAAACAAGCTTCCGGGGACCGGTTTCTGGCATGACAGCCGTCTTCGGCCCGGTTTGCTTGAATCCTGATGGTGCAATGAGCAAGGGACTCACATCTGAGTATACCCTTCCACGCTTATGGTGGACAAAATAATTAAACAACAAGGGGTGGTGATGGACAGAGTTTCTGAATTAAGCAGAATACTCTCACCCAGTCAAGAGATCAGGGCTAGATCCAACACCGTTTTTTAGCTCACTGCACCATCCCAGCTTAGAACCTGGCTGTATGCAAATTAGTCTGTTCCTGTCCCAGTGCATGATGGGAACAGGGCAAACCAAACTACAAAGCCAATTCTTTCACTGGGAAGGAAACAAGCTTCGGGGGACCGGTTTCTGGCATTGCAGCCGTCTTCGGCCCGGCTTGCTTGAATCCTGATGGTGCAATGAGCAAGGGACTCACATCTGAGTATACCCTTCCACGCTTATGGTGGACAAAATAATGAAACAACAAGGGGTGGTGATGGACAGAGTTTCTGAATTAAGCAGAATACTCTCACCCAGTCAAGAGATCAGGGCTAGATCCAACACCGTTTTTTAGCTCACTGCACCATCCCAGCTTAGAACCTGGCTGTATGCAAATTAGTCTGTTCCTGTCCCAGTGCATGATGGGAACAGGGCAAACCAAACTACAAAGCCAATTCTTTCACTGGGAAGGAAACAAGCTTCCGGGGACCGGTTTCTGGCATTACAGCCGTCTTCGGCCCGGCTTGCTTGAATCCTGATGGTGCAATGAGCAAGGGACTCACATCTGAGTATACCCTTCCACGCTTACGGTGGACAAAATAATTAAACAACAAGGGGTGGTGATGGACAGAGTTTCTGAATTAAGCAGAATACTCTCACCCAGTCAAGAGATCAGGGCTAGATCCAACACCGTTTTTTAGCCACTGCACCATCCCAGCTTAGAACCTGGCTGTATGCAAATTAGTCTGTTCCTGTCCCAGTGCATGATGGGAACAGGGCAAACCAAACTACAAAGCCAATTCTTTCACTGGGAAGGAAACAAGCTTCCGGGGACCGGTTTCTGGCATTACAGCCGTCTTCGGCCCGGCTTGCTTGAATCCTGATGGTGCAATGAGCAAGGGACTCACATCTGAGTATACCCTTCCACGCTTATGGTGGACAAAATAATTAAACAACAAGGGGTGGTGATGGACAGAGTTTCTGAATTAAGCAGAATACTCTCACCCAGTCAAGAGATCAGGGCTAGATCCAACACCATTTTTTAGCTCACTGCACCATCCCAGCTTAGAACCTGGCTGTATGCAAATTAGTCTGTTCCTGTCCCAGTGCATGATGGGAACAGGGCAAACCAAACTACTGAGCTGGGATGATGCAGTGAGATAAATAACGGTGATGGATCAAGCCCTGATCTTTGGACTGGGTAAGAGTTGTCTGCTTAATTCAGACACTCTGTTCATCACCACCCCCTTTTCTGAATCGATTTTGGCCACTATAGGTGTGGCAGGGTATACTCAGACATGAGTCCCTTTCTCACTGCACCATCAGGATTCAAGCAAGCCGGGCCGAAGACGGCTGAAATGCCAGAAACCGGTCCCCGGTAGCTTGTCTCCTTTCTGGTGAAGAATTGGCTTGGTAGTTTAGTCTGCCCTGTTCCCATGATGCACTGGGCCAGGGACAGACTGATTTGCATATAGCCAGGTTCTGAGCTGGGATGATGCAGTGAGATAAATAACGGTGATGGATCATGCCCTGATCTTTGGACTGGGTAAGAGTTGTCTGCTTAATTCAGACACTCTGTTCATCACCACCCCCTTTTCTGAATCGATTTTGGCCACTATAGGTGTGGCAGGGTATACTCAGACATGAGTCCCTTTCTCACTGCACCATCAGGATTCAAGCAAGCCGGGCCGAAGACGGCTGAAATGCCAGAAACCGGTCCCCGGTAGCTTGTCTCCTTTCTGGTGAAGAATTGGCTTGGTAGTTTAGTCTGCCCTGTTCCCATGATGCACTGGGCCAGGGACAGACTGATTTGCATATAGCCAGGTTCTGAGCTGGGATGGTGCAGTGCGATAAATAACGGTGATGGATCAAGCCCTGATCTTTGGACTGGGTAAGAGTTGTCTGCTTAATTCAGACACTCTTTTCATCACCACCCCCTTTCTGAATCGATTTTGGCCACTATAGGTGTGGCAGGGTATACTCAGACATGAGTCCCTTTCTCACTGCACCATCAGGATTCAAGCAAGCCGGGCCGAAGACGGCTGAAATGCCAGAAACCGGTCCCCGGTAGCTTGTCTCCTTTCTGGTGAAGAATTGGCTTGGTAGTTTAGTCTGCCCTGTACCCATGATGCACTGGGCCAGGGACAGACTGATTTGCATATAGCCAGGTTCTGAGCTGGGATGGTGCAGTGAGATAAATAACGGTGATGGATCAAGCCCTGATCTTTGGACTGGGTAAGAGTTGTCTGCTTAATTCAGACACTCTGTTCATCACCACCCCCTTTTCTGAATCGATTTTGGCCACTATAGGTGTGGCAGGGTATACTCAGACATGAGTCCCTTTCTCACTGCACCATCAGGATTCAAGCAAGCCGGGCCGAAGACGGCTGAAATGCCAGAAACCGGTCCCCGGTAGCTTGTCTCCTTTCTGGTGAAGAATTGGCTTGGTAGTTTAGTCTGCCCTGTTCCCATGATGCACTGGGCCAGGGACAGACTGATTTGCATATAGCCAGGTTCTGAGCTGGGATGGTGCAGTGAGATAAATAACGGTGATGGATCAAGCCCTGATCTTTGGACTGGGTAAGAGTTGTCTGCTTAATTCAGACACTCTGTTCATCACCACCCCCTTTTCTGAAAGGTACACAGAGTGGCCCATACTTCTTAGTATGACACCTGTGGTCTCTTTTCCAGCTATGATGTGAAACTCTGTTTTGGTTCCGACACATGCGGCCGGACCTGGTGTTGCCATTGAGATGACTACAGTTACGAATCCTTTATTAAATCCACCTGCTTGTGATCCTCTTGATGTTGCTGAGTACATTTATCCAACAGACTTATCTATGCCTGATTTAGAGACCTGTGTGGGTAATCAATCACGTTTTTCATTTGACACTAACTCTACCACATCAAAATTTCCTTCGAAAGTTTCGATTTTTGCAGTTTGATTCAAAAAACATTTTTTAATTCCCCCATGGACTTACATTTGGCTTGTGCTTTTTTCAATTTTGTTTTCATGTCCATTGGAATTGTGGTGTATTTTTTCTGTTTTGTGAATGGAAACTATGTTAAAGAAAGAAGTATAATTAGACTAATTGATTGAACTTTGGCACCCCACTCCTCATCGCACAGAATGAAGAGGGACCAGACTTTCATGAATATCACTGCTTGGCCTGTCTTAGATGGGATTGTATGGGATGCAGTTAAATTTAAAATCTCGGGCCCACCGAGGTTATTAATGTCCCTAATGTACTTCGTGTTCCAATGGGGGATGTGGTTAAACAAAATATTTGCTCTGATGATTGGGACGTCCAGGCCGTACAGGCTTTATTTTCTGATTTGAAATATTATGCTGCCTTTGATGCTGAGGATTTGTACTTAGATTCTGCTAATTATGGTGATTTGTTCTGTTACCAACACTATGGAAATCCCTTCCTGCACAAGGCAAACACATTTAGAAATGTGGTTAATCACACACAGTGGGAACAGTGCCCAGTGTCAGGATTCGAGTGATGGCGCCTACAGAACTACAACTCCCATAAAGATAGGTGTGGAACAGAGTCTATATAATTGTGATGACCACTAGATGGCGCTGTAAATGATTACTCCTTGGAATCTGGATGAGAGAGTGTGGTCGTGTTCCCTGTTTCGGGAGCTTTATTCCAGGATCAAAGGTTGGGATCCGGTACTTTGCTGGAGGCTTTCCCTCATTGTTCTTTCTGATCGCGAGCGGTTGCCGCGAAGAGAGAAAAGCGTGTCATTTCAGGAAGATGCCGGGTTGGTGTAACGGCTGTGGAGAAAAGGCTTCCTGTGTCCAGAGGAGAATTTCCCGATCGCGAGCGGCTGCCGCGAGGGAAGATCCCCGGTTTCTAGGTGCCCGTTGCAAGGGGCGCTTTTCACTTGGAACTTAGTGTTTGCTAAGAAGCTGTTCAGTACTGAGAAGTTCTACGGTGCCTTGGTCTTTACCGCGAGCGGCTGCCGCGAGGTGAACGCATCTGATACTGTGACTGTTCGGGTTGCTGAAGACGATAAAACTCGTGCAACCACATTTCTGAACTATACCAATCTTAATTAAGGGAAGCTGGTAAGCCTCGGATGAGGAAGCATTATTTTGTTCTATTTTTGTTAATGTTCCATTATTAGTTATTATAGTGCACTCCGGGCGCCATATTGATTAGGTCGAGGGACGCTGGAGGCGGACTTCCGCACCCGGTGGGCTTATTAAGCCACCTGGTGCAGTCATTTGCCAGAACTTTAGCCTACGCGCTTCAGCGCTGCTGCCTAACTATTTTTCGCGCTCATTTGTTTTAAAAATACCTTGCGCTGCTGGTCATCGCCAGAGCTTCTAGAGCTCGCTTTTAATTGTGCTATTTTGTTTTGTGTCGGCTCCGTAGGCCGGGGAACTATTGACAGGCTTACCTGCACGCAGCAACTGCTTCAACCCGTTTTCGGCGGGACAGAGTAAGTTTAGCGGGTCCGTCCGCCATCTTGGGTAGGGGTGAGGTCTCTGTGCACTCCGGGCGCCATATTGATTAGGTCGAGGGACGCTGGAGGCGGACTTCCGCACCCGGTGGGCTTATTAAGCCACCTGGTGCAGTCATTTGCCAGAACTTTAGCCTACGCGCTTCAGCGCTGCTGCCTAACTATTTTTCGCGCTCATTTGTTTTAAAAATACCTTGCGCTGCTGGTCATCGCCAGAGCTTCTAGAGCTCGCTTTTAATTGTGCTATTTTGTTTTGTGTCGGCTCCGTAGGCCGGGGAACTATTGACAGGCTTACCTGCACGCAGCAACTGCTTCAACCCGTTTTCGGCGGGACAGAGTAAGTTTAGCGGGTCCGTCCGCCATCTTGGGTAGGGGTGAGGTCTCTGTGCACTCCGGGCGCCATATTGATTAGGTCGAGGGACGCTGGAGGCGGACTTCCGCACCCGGTGGGCTTATTAAGCCACCTGGTGCAGTCATTTGCCAGAACTTTAGCCTACGCGCTTCAGCGCTGCTGCCTAACTATTTTTCGCGCTCATTTGTTTTAAAAATACCTTGCGCTGCTGGTCATCGCCAGAGCTTCTAGAGCTCGCTTTTAATTGTGCTATTTTGTTTTGTGTCGGCTCCGTAGGCCGGGGAACTATTGACAGGCTTACCTGCACGCAGCAACTGCTTCAACCCGTTTTCGGCGGGACAGAGTAAGTTTAGCGGGTCCGTCCGCCATCTTGGGTAGGGGTGAGGTCTCTGTGCACTCCGGGCGCCATATTGATTAGGTCGAGGGACGCTGGAGGCGGACTTCCGCTCGGTCCAATACCATAAAGGCATGAAGGACCTAACGCGCAGCGGCTACGCGCAGCGGGCGCGCCGTAGGGGCGCTGGAGGTGCGCCAGAGGTAAGCCCGTTTGCGCCCGTTCGCGCTACGGGAGCACTAAGGCCTGTATCCTCTGATGCCCTACTGTCCCATCGCTTGGTGTACTCTCGGGCTGCTCTAGTGGACCTAGGACCTGCTCAGATGCCCACCACTCGGAGGGCTAATGCTCGCGGCCCATTACGATCTCTGTCTTGTGGACTCCTTAATGTTAGGTCGCTCTGCAAGCATTATACTGAGATTGCCTTCCTGATTGAATCCTCTGGGTTGGACATTCTGTTTTTAACGGAAACGTGGACCCGGGAGGATTGTCTGGTCGAACTAGGACTGGCCTGTCCCCTAGGCTTTAAAATTACTCACACCCCACGCCCAAAGAACAGAGGTGGTGGAATCGGCATCATCTATAGAGAGTCGCTGGGTCTTTCCCAGCTTAAAATCAGTGAGGTTTCGGGTTTTGAGCTGATGGGCTTCACCATTAAAGATCGGGAACGAACACAGTTCGCGGGGGTGTTATGTTATCGCCCGCCGGGCTCTGCCCCTTCCCTATCAGACTTTCTTGATCTAATATATGATCTCTCGAATTCTCACGCCAAGCTGTTGGTTCTGGGGGACTTTAATCTTTGGCAGGGTGGACCTCAGGATGGGGCGTTTTCGACACTTTGTCAAGCTCTCGGCAACATTCAGTTGCAGCAACTGGTAGGCGCTGCGACTCACAGTGGAGGGCACATCTTGGACCTGGTATTCGCTGACGCTCAAGCAGCAGCGGTAAACGACATCTTAAGCCAGTGCTGGACAGACCATGCACTGGTGGCCTTTTCCCTTGATTTAGGGCCCCACCCTGAGGTAGCTGCGGGGGTAGGAGGCTCGAAACTGGGTAGACCCTGGTCTCGTCTCTCTAAGTCATCCTCACTACCCGCACTACTATCAGCCAACTTTTGTCTGAGCAACTCGGTGGAGGAAAGTTATCTCTCCTTATGTCAGTCTATCACCGAATCGTTGGATAAGCTGGCTCCCCTTCGTCAGTCGCGAGGGAGAGTGAACCGAGCTTGCCCCTGGTATACGGAAGAGCTACGACTGCTTAAACTGGGTTGTAGACGTGCTGAACGGGCGTGGAGGAAGCTGTATCTGCCATCGACAAAGGCCTCGTTTAGGGCTGCTTTGCTGGGGTACAAGGCGCAGATCAAGTTGGCCAAGGCGGCCTTTTTGGAATCCACCTTGAACAAGGCGCCTAATAAATCGCAAGCCCTGTTCAAAATCGTCAGGGACCTGTCTCATCCAGCTTGTGTGGCCAACACGGTCGTGGCGTCGCAAACCTTGTGCGATGCACTGGCGGGTGCCTTTGAGGAGAAGACTGCCAAGATCCTAGAGGGCTTAAAAAACCCTCTGCCAGCAGACCTCGGTCTGGGAGCTCCGGTTAGCCCGATCAGTCGACCCCGGTCAGTCGGGTTCTGTCCTGACCCGGGAGCTCCGAGCGGGTCACCCAGTCGACCCCAGCCGAATGATGCAGGCCCTATACAGGTTTCGCTTGGAGTGGGAGCTCCGGGTGATCCCTCCAGTCGACCCCAGGTGGACTCACCTGGTTCCAATCTGGGAGCTCCGGTCGGAACATCCAGTCGACCCCACTCGAGTGACCTTGGTCTTTGTTTGGGTGCTCCGGATATTTTATCCAGTCGACCCCAACTAAGACAGTTTCCCCGTCCCTCTTATGAGGAATTCTGTAGCTTGGCACAAACGGTTGCCTCGGGCTCTCCGCTCGACCCACTACCTCCCAAATTTTGGAAGATCTTCCAGGCAGAACTTTTTCCGCCGCTGCATGCCATCTGTCTCCAGTCTTTGGAGTCGGCTTGGGTTCCTGATTGCTGGAAGTTAGCAGTGGTATCTCCACTGCTCAAGAAGCCAACGTTAGACCCTGCCTGTCTCTCCAACTACAGGCCTATCTCTCTGCTCCCATTTCCTATTAAGATCATGGAAAAATGGGTGACCCGCTCGCTCTCTGGTTTTCTTGAAAACATCAGTTGGTTTGACGAGGCACAGTTTGGCTTCCGCCCCGGGCATGGGACGGAGTCAGCACTGGTTACCGTACTGGACAACCTCCGGACGCGTGTCGACAGTGGACGGGCAGCCTTTTTAGTGCTGCTCGACATGTCGGCCGCGTTCGACACGGTCTGCCATCAAACCCTCATCAGAAGACTGGAGGAATGCGGGGTCACAGGTAGCGCAAGAGATTGGTTGGCTTCTTATCTGGGTAGCCGGCAACAGCTGGTCTCGCTTCCTCCTTTCCGCTCTGAGCCTCGGAAAGTGGGACAGGGGGTTCCACAGGGCTCGGCCATCAGCCCGATACTTTTCAATCTGTATCTTCGCCCCCTAGTCCAGCTTATTAAATCTTTCGGTGTCTCGGCTTTCAACTACGCCGATGACACCCAGCTGGTCTTTTCTCTGGAAGGTAACAACGCGGTCTCACTGGAAACTTTCCATCGCTGTATGGCAGCTACAGCAGATTGGCTTCGAGCCAACTCCCTCCAATTTAACAGCTCTAAGACGGAGGTGCTCCACTGCTCCAGTGACCGAATTCCGCGGGCTCTTCCAGAGAACTTCTGGCCCACTGCTTTCCCGGAACCAGTAGCGGCGGCGGAATCAGCCCGCAACTTGGGGGTTATTTTTGGCCCGAACCTACAGCTCGACCTGCACGTAAACAAAACTATCTCTACGTGCATGATGCTGTTACGCATGTTGCGCAAAGTTCTGCCCCTTCTCCCCGCCCAGGCCAGGCCAGAGGTAGTTCGCAGTACTATTTTAAGTCGCTTAGATTACTGCAATGCGCTGCTTCTGGAGGCCCCAAAAATCCTGGTGGGGAAGTTACAACGGGTGCAGAACATGGCGGCCAAGTTGGCTCTCTCGCGGGCTAGATCTAGCTCTTCCACTCTGGCTTTAAGAGACCTGCACTGGCTCCCGGTGCATTTGCGAGTGATGTATAAGGCCGCGTGCTTGGTGTTCAAGGCTGTACACCAACAGGGCCCAATACCACTTCGCGACATGTTTGCTTGGTACGCTGCTTCGCGGCCCCTCCGCTCATCCTCAGCCAGCCTGTTGGTGGTCCCGAGGTTCCAGCGAGTCAGGATGGGTGGCCGCTCATTTAGTGTGGCGGCGGCCAGACTATGGAACTCCCTTCCTCTCTCTCTGAGAAGCCATAAGGATTACCTACCATTTAGGAAAGCGCTGAAAACGCATTTGTTCCCGAAAATTGTTTGAGCAGTGAGTTGTGTGTCTGCCGAAGTTCAAAGCGCCAAGATGCCCTCTGGGTGATAGGTTGCGCTTAATAAGTACACAAATAAATAAATAAAATAAATAGTTGGGCCCAGCTAGGAATACTAAATTGAACTCTATTTTTTGTCCTTGGATGAACTGGAAGTGCTTATTGAGATAATATCACGAATTCCTGATCTTCATTTGTTTTTGGAACTACGGCAGCATCATAAACTAATACGCTCTGTGTTATTTGTACAGTCAGAGTGTGGGGAAATCAGGAGGTGGACCCCTTTTGGCATCACCCTGATCCTGAGGTTTCCAGAATCGTGACACCCAGCTCCTATTGGAGGCAGCTCCAAAACTCTTTTGAAAAAGTTTTCGTATTTTACTGATTTTAATCAATCCAACCCTGAGTCATTTTATTTTAAGATGACTGAAAAGTCCTCTTCCAAGGTTAGACTTACCCACACAAAATTATTGTATTCAAAGTCTTTTATAGACCAATTGGCAATAGGAGGCTATGAGCTGTGGAAAGATACCATTGATCTTAAATATGTTTGGGGGTCTAGGCATTGGCAAGTGCAAGGCACTGAGACTTTGCATTGTGCATGTCTCATCCCGAACCATATGTTGTTTCTGAATTGGACTATTTCTCAAACCACCTGCTTTGGATTGGCTACGTCTAAAAAAATAAATGGTCCCTCTATTCCCGATTTGGGAGAATACTACAATTGGAATAATCAAACCAGTAGGTCCCTTAGTGATTTACAAACTCTGTTACAGAATTCATCCTTTAACATTTCCAGTTTGGGTCCCAAAGGCTGGCTGTTATGGAAAAAAAGTGCAAATTCATGCCAGCATCATTTTCTAGGTTTGGCCCCTGGTTATATACAAGTTAGGGTGGACCCCATTTTGAGACTGACCATTCTGTCACTACCTATTCTATTGGCACGCTGTGCCAGCCCTGGATTGAACACTCCATCTTAGTGTCAGTTAAACTCCATTTGTCTAAATTGACTGACCCCGTTGACTTGAAGGACTTTATCAGAGGTCCTGCAAAAGGCATCTCCAAAAGATGGATCTATGCGGTTTGTAACTAAGTTTGGAAGCTGTCCCAGATTGAAGTTGCTTTAAGGTTGTGGGCTATTGATCAAGCTAATTTAGAAAAAGTGCTTGCAGTTGTAGATAATAGCATTAACACCCTTTCTTCCCGAATTTACACATTAGATAATACTGTTCCTTCTGTTGTTGATATTGTGCAAGATGAAGTCTCTGTTTTGTACCATGGTCAAAATCAATTGTGTTCCATTATGCAGTTTGGATGGACTTTGCAAACATTAAAGGCTGGGAAGGTGCCTTGGGACTATATCAACACTTCCTCACTGTTTTTACCATTTATTCTGACTGTTAAACAACAATTTATTTCAATGAAAGACGCCACGTTTTCACTTTTGCATATTGAAAAGTTAGAACACTTACCATTTTCAGTGGCTGAGACAAATTCTGCTGTTTGGCTTATTCACAGGTTAATAACACTCCCGTTCCTGCTGTTTAAATTTGAACCATTCATGAAACACTATGCCATAGGCAGATATGAACCATTCAGTAGCGCATAACTCCATGTGGGTTGGTCTCTTCCTTTTACCTATAGGTGTTTGAGGGAGGGGAAAGAAGTTTATTTAAAAGGTGAAGATTGCACTTCCACCCCTGATCACTCATTGGTCTGTAGGAATTTACAATTGCACGATTTCTGTAATACTAACGCGTCATTTAAAAAGGTACACCCGTCCCGGCTATTACACCTACTTTCACGTTATTAGCAAACAGTAGTTATTTGCTTTTAAGTAATGAAGATTGCTGTGGTATGCTGACGGGAATTCCGTACATAGTGACTGTTTCCCAACGTGTTGTCTACTGTAAGAATTTTCTGTTTCCTCCTCCACATGGGAAGCTCGATGTATCCATCTGGCCTTCCATTCTGACCTTGAAAGCAGAGTTCAACAAGATGAGTCGAATAAGAGCGCTTTTGTCTAAAAAAGAAGTCACCCTTACATCTGCGCATGAAACATTCATCCTTCATTTGGCTAATACTCGTACTGAGGGGCATGCCTTATTAAACACAGATCCCCCCCTGCATTTTGGGGCATTGATGCACACTATCTTTAATGCCTCCTCGACCACGGACCGGGCACACTTTTTTAAAGTAGTAAGTTCTGGCCTTGTGTCTTAATTCCATGCTATATTCGGTGTGATACCGGCATTTTTTCATTCTATTTTTTCCAGCGTCTTTGGTGGTTTCCCATTAATTCTCACCTTGGGTGCCGGTGTATTGCTTTTAATTTGCCTAATCCAAAATAATTGCACATTCTGTACCCCATGACGGTCTGCCCCGGCTGCTCCAATTTCGTAACCGGATGCTCGAATACTATAGATCTCTACCTCTGGCTACTTTGAGTGTGGCATATGGTTTATCTTTCCAGTTCTCTTACTTTACATGCATGCAGCCAGTTTTCTAATGCCTGGATTGCCGATTTGAATGGGCTCTGGATTTTTGTCTCTGCAACACAGTGTCTCCTAACCCTGATTATGATCTACTAATGAGCCCCTTAGTTGCCCATAAATTAGACTGTTCTGGAGTCGGGATTATGGCCTGTGCAGCGGCTCATGGGGTCCTGGGCAACTGGAACATATGGACTGCAGCCTATGACTTTCTGGCACGCAGTTATCTCGAAGAACACCCGAGTTGTCCTCTGATGGTGCCAGAGGCTTCGGCTGTTGAAAACATGTTTGTTCTTTTTTCTTTACTGAATTGGATGGCTGAAATGTTCACTGCCAATAACAACAACTTCCTATTGGAGGCGGTTGCAACAAACTGTGCCTAAATGCTGTTGAATTGAGGTTAAGATTTTTTCTGCTTCATAGACACGTAATGGACTCACACATTTTTTCCCTTAATTTTGTTTCTCTATCCCTTTTCAGGTTAAATGTTGTTTAAGAACTATACATCCCTGTTGGGTTTTAAATAAAAAAAAATGTTTTGGTTACTAATTCGGATTGTGTTCCTAATTATCCACTTTGGCGAAATTTTGCACTTGGTTCTGTCTCATTCAAACTTGAACTCTGCGTTCTACATATTGCCCCCGCTATTGTGCGTTCTCCGATCAAGGGAGGGTGTAGTTTGGGCTGGGCATTGTTGCGCACATAGGTTAGCATAGGCTTATTACAAGTTTAAACGCCATTTTACCATTTTGCCGCTTTTGCACACAACACTGCATATAACTGTTGGTGCAAGTCAGGCTGCGTGTAATGCTTCACATGAGAAAGGCTGGGGTTCTGGACTTTTTTGGTACCGTCCAGAGGTGTCAGGGACAACACCCGAAGACCCCTGAGTTCTACCTGTCTTGGTGCACAAATAAACAGAGACTTGGGCTTCTCGATGGTGGCGTCAAAGACCAAAGGTTTATTACTGCAGGGACACAGAAGTCACAGAAACTACACACGGGCAGATTCTAGGAGCCTGTTCGATTTGTACTGATGGGTTTGCTCCTTAAATACAGAATTTTTAGCTGGGGGCAACATTCTCCACATACTAGTACGTTTCTAAACCTTCATGTCCTAAACAATAAATATTTGGCGTTACACAGGAATCGTCCACAATATCTGATGTCAAAACATTACGAATGAGAGGTTCCCACTGTTCCATCATAATCCCATGTCATCTTTACATTCAAGAGCCGGACCGCCTCATCGTAAATTTCGTTACCTCTTCCTAATAAAGGCCCAGAAGGAAAGGAGCAGAGCCAGGTGCGGAAGATAGAAAAACAGGATAAGAGATGTTTGTGGGTCGTAAATGGGCAAGGCTACCAGCTTTGGCCGCCTAATCATGATCAGGCCAACGAACACGAGAACCAGTATAGCTGGACTGGCCTCGGGCAGAGGAGGCAGCTTTTGTTGAGTCATGCGGCCACAGCATTTCTGTCCTAAGGTGCACGTGTCACTGGCAAGGTGAATCGCCGGCCAAAGGCCTACGTGTCCTTAAGTGGAATGAAGTAGTCAGAGGTCACTGTGTGTCCATTGACTATGTGAGGGCAAGAATACAAGATGGCTGCCATAATCTAAAATGGATGCCATGGGTGAATCAGAAATGTGTTTATAACAGGAGGGCTCTTGCTCGTAGCATAGCGAAAACACCAGGATATACTAAATGGACCATTTGCGGTTCATCGGTGCCAAAATTATGAGTTTACGACAATGTTGAAAACACGGGTTCAAATCGTCACGGAACCTCAGACCTCCTTTTGCCCTTACATAGGCAATTACTCAGTCTATGTCAGAGTCTATCTCTATGTTCATTAGGTCAGTGATATGTTGTTGCAGCATCATCCTTTCTCGTACCTTATTTGCAAACGCAGGTGGTTTCCTAAAGCAGGTAGCAGCACAGAGGCTACATAAAGCGGGACCACATTGGATAATAAGGCAGCACGAGAATAGAAATACTAGGATAATACCAACGACCATCAGAACCTTCCATCCCCACGCTGATAGTAGAGTCCAGAGCCATTCCATTAAGGACCAATTTCCCTTGTCTAAGTGAATAGAGTCGGAAATCTTGTGTAGCTTAGAGATCGCTTCATATACTGTCAGAGCATTATTGGGGATGAAAACACAGCAGCTCGATTGGATCATTCTGCATACCCCACCTCGATCTGCAAGTATTACGTCAAGAACCATACGATTCTGGAACGTCATGAGACGATCCGCCTGGAGCTCAGCTGTTAAATTACTAAGGGCACCAGCAGTTTCTGTAATAGTAGATTTAACTACCCCTGTTAGCTGTCGTAGATTTCTACTATTGGCCATAGGCCCCCAGAACGGTAGGAAACCTTTGAAAAAGTCTCCAGCTTCCTGACCAGTGGTATCTTCTTTGCTGAAAACACCTCTTGCTATTCTGGTCTTGTGATAATCTGGGGAAGCAGTGTATGTTGGAGGCAATAGTCGAGCAATATAACATGAACCCGAAAAGTCAGCAGGCAGCCATGTATATGCTCTATCCTGACAAATGAAGTAGGTACCCTTAGCAGTTAGAAAGGCAGGGGAAGAGTTAGACGGATACACATAAGTCTCAACGCAGTCACTCTTCCCTAGCCGAGCTCTTGGATTTTTCCCATTACCTTGCAAACAGACTTGACCTCGGTGAGGCACGACCCAGACTGGAGTGGAGCTCTTACGCTTGCTTTCACCCAAACTAATGCGATACTCTGTAGAATTCCAACTCAGATATACTCGTAGTTCATCCCTAGGATAAGATGGGGTGTTATTGACGTCTTTAATCATGTCAGTGATTCCCTTGACTAAAGCTTTATTAGCGGAGTTATATTTAGCGGAACGTGGTGGACGCGGGGGATAGGTCTCAAGGGCATAGACAAATATAGTCTGAAAGGCCTGAAATGTCCATTATAGCTAAAAGGCAAGACCAGATAGGGAATGCCTTTATCCATAGTGTGTGGTATCAGACCACATACCCAGCAGTCTGTTGTGTTAACTACCAGTTGGTGTTGATGCAAGAGCTGTACAAAAGTGTTGTTTATGAACTCTGAGCGTCGAGCTTGCTCATGTTCAGGGAACGTATGAAAGGAATGAGAAGAATCAATAGTAGGAGAAACAAGGACAGGGGGAGGTATTGTTGTTGTTATCGGTACAAAAATTAAATGGATACCAAAAACGATTCCACCCACCAACATTACTAAAACAATCAAAAACGTAATTGCACATTGCATCATAAAACATTTGTTATGAAGAATCTTGTACAGTCTATTTCTGCGAACATAAATTACATTCTCTCGGTGCAGCCCAGGAAGCTCCATCTTCTACAACCGCTCGCGACCACTGATGATATGTACGTAGTTGAAAATGCCTCTATCAGCCCTGGGAGTTCCCAGAACTAACAGAAAGACCGACCTTGTGTCTGGCCCCCGCAGATTCAACTAGGCACAAAGCCACGACCCTACGGCTACCCAGACGGCGAGGTAATCAGAACAACAAAATATACATAGGAAAATACAGAATATTAGCAAACTTCCTGGCTGGAGGCAGTGTATCAGATCAGAATATGAAAAATAGGCAGTTTCCTGCTTTATTTGTCCTTAGAATGAGAACGTAGATTGTATCTCAGCTTTCCTGGCGTAGTTTGATCTGGAAATAGTGTATTTTCATCAGGAGCAACAATATTCGGGTTCGCAGATGGCAAGTGTTCGTTTGATGCAGAGGACAAATGTTCAGTGTTCAGAGGAGCAGTTTCAGAGGGGGAGTCAGAGTTCGGTGAATCAGTTATCAATTCTGCATCGCTGAAAGGAACGTATCTAGGAGCTGGTTCGGTTTCAGAAACACCAATTCCCTTTCTCACCCAGTTATCATAAGGGAGGGGAAGGGGTACACGCTTAGTGTGTGTCGCGTGGACCAAATTTTTTCTACCAGCCACACGTACAGCAGTCCTTGTGGCCAGTAACACCTGGAACGGTCCGACGAACTTGGGTTGAAGGTTTCTGGTTCGTCCGAAGTTCTTAATCACAATGAAGTCCCCGGGTTTCAGCTGGTGACCTGGACTCTCCGGAGGCTTTGGCAATGCATCGAAAACCTGTTGGTGAATAAGACTCAATTTAGCAGTCAAGTCAAAAAGGTAATCGATTAACATTGGGTATTCCAGCTGCCTGAACTCCCTAGGTCTTGGTACCCCCCAAATGTTAGCAGGGCGACCGAACACAATCTCATAGGGACTAAGCCCTACTCGGGAATGCACGGTCGCTCTTGTGGATAACAAGGCCAAAGGTAAGGCATCTGGCCAGGACAAACCCGTGGAGGCTTGTATCTTGGCCAATTTTAGCTTGAGGGTTCCATTATAGCCTTCAACCAAGCCGGCTGACTGGGGGTGATTCGCACTGTGGAACTTTTGTTTTATCCCTAAGCCTGTACACACACTTTGCATAACTTTCCCTACAAATTCACTTCCATTATCTGACCATACAATCCGTGGCATGCCAAACCTGGGAAAGTATTCTTTTAGAAGAATTTTGGCAGTGGACAAGGCAGTATTGTCTTTGAGTGGATATGCTTCAATCCACCTTGAAAAAGCACAGACTACCACTAAAACGTATTTGAGGTTATTGCATCGATCCATGTGAATGAAGTCTAACTGGATCACTTCGAAGGGACAGGAAGGAGGAGCGAAGTGACCAGCGGGTGTGGGGGTTCCCTTGCCAGTGAGGTTCCGTGACAATTTGAACCCGTGTTTTCAATATTGTCGGAAATACATAATATTGGTGTCAGCGAACCGCAAATGATCCATTTAGCATATCCTGGTGTTTTCGCTATGCTACGAGCAAGAGTACTCCTGTTACAAACACATTTCTGATCTACCCATGGCATCCATCTTAGATCATGGCAGCCATTTTGTGTTTCTTGCCCTCACATACGCAATAACCTCTGATCACTTCATTTCAATTAAGGACACGTAGGCTTAGCCGGCGATTCACCTCTTTAGTGACACGTGCACCTTGAAACAGAACACGCTGTAGCTGCATGACTCGACAAAGGCTGCCTCCTCTGCCCGAGGCCAGCCCTGCTATACTGGTTCTCGTGGTCGTTGGCCTGATCATGATTAGGCGGCCGAAGCTGGTAGCCTTGCCCATTTACAACCCACAAACATCCCTTATCCTGCTTTTCTATCTTCTGCACCTGGCTCTGCTCCTTTCCTTCTGGGCCTTTATTAGGGGGAGGTAACGAAATTTACGATGAGGCGGTCCGGGTCTTGAATGAAAACTTGACATGAGATTATGATGGAAAAGTGGGAACCCCTCGTTCGTAATGTTTTGACATCAGATATTGTCGACGGTTCCTGTGTAAACGCCAAATATTTATTGTTTAGGACACAAAGGTTTGGGAATGTACTAACATGTGAAGAATTTGCCTGAAGCCTAATTTTTAGTATATAAGGAGCAACCCTCTTTGTACAAATCGAACAGGCTCCTAGATACTGCCCATGCGTAGTTTCTGTGACTTCTGTGTCCCTGCAGTAATAAACCTTTGGTCTTTGACGCCACCATCGAGAAGCCCGTGTTTCTGTTTATTTGTGCACCAAGGCAGGTGGAACTCCAGGGTCTTCGGGTGTTGTTCCCTGACACCTCTGGACGGAACCAAAAAGTCCAGAACTCCAATTGGCGCCCAACGTAGGGCGACGTCATTCGGTACCGGTCCAAAAGCCTGAAGAGTTCGAGAAGCTTCGTGTGAAGATTCCTGAGGGAGGCGCCCCACTTCATCGATCCCGGCATATCGCAAAAGTGGCCCGAAGTTCTCTTCCACGAGGGTTCCCGTTCGGACGGCTGCAGTGGGCCGTTGCCTTGACCGTCGCCCTGTCTTGGACCCGAGTCGCAGTCCTTAGTACGGCGAAACGTGGCGGGTTTCTCCTTGGTGACGTCTTCAGTGCCTCAGTTAAGTATTTAGTGGTTGCTAGTTGGTTACTTTGTGAGGGTTGTTAAAATCCTTTTTTGGTTCTTGGTTTGGTTTTGTTTCGTAAGATTATCACTGGTTATTCTGGTTACGATAATCTATTTGGTTTAGTTTGGGTATCGATACATCAGTTCGCTTTTGGTAGGCCTAAGTTCTTGGTTCAGGTGCGCATATCTGTTTCGTGTTTTGTTTGTTCTGTGTTCCGGACTGAAAAATGGTAAGTCGGAGAAATTGTATGTTGTCTTGTTTCGGTTGCAACAGTGATTCACGATTGGAGGACTCATGTCTGGTTCCTCCGATTGGGACTCCCCTATATGATTTGTACTGTAAGCATGGGGTGGGTCCTATATCTTATAATGAGGTGTGGGTCCGATACACTGAAAAGGATGGTGTCCTTAGTTGGCCACTACATGGTAGTTTTGAACCAGAAATTCTTGACAATTTAGAAGCGAAATTGTTTAGGAAGAAAGCCCGGCCGGCAATGTTTGATTCTTTCCGTTACTGGCGAAAAGAATCCAAACAGAGAGAAATCAAAAGATTGAAGAAAGAACAGAAAGAGCAAGAAGAGTTGACTTTAGAACAGGCGGCTAAACAGCTGCAAGTCAACGAATGTGAGAAGGCCGTAGAGGTGGCCATTAGAGAGCATAATTTAGCGATCGACAAGTGCTATCCTGCCTTGCCATCGAGTACAACTAAGATACTAGAGGATCCCGAAAATGATCCTCTGTTGTCTTACTTGTTACAGTCACCCCCACCGTATGCACAGGGTATTGTGGCTCCACCCGTACAAAATGTTCAATTGCCGGTTGCTGGACAACCTGGTATTCCTGCTCCTGCCCCTCAGAATCAAGTTCCTGTACCTCCTGTGGTTAATGTGAATGTACCTTCGGCACCTCCTCTTCCTGGGTTGCCGACTTCTCTACCTATACCTGTGTCGCTTACACCTACTGTTCCACAAACTATCTTCCTCGATACTCCTACTGTCCCGCTATCTATTCCAACTACTACTGTGTTTTCCGCATCTGCCAGTATGTTGACTCCGCTTTCTGTTCGTCGAAAAATTACTGATTCTGTTTCCAGCATTCTGTCTCCTCTCTATAAATCTTTAATTAAGACTCCTACTTCTGATTCTGTGCAAAGGCGCAGTCAGCTCCTAAGTACTGAGGAACGGGGAATCTTGGATTCCACGGCTCTCAGATGGATTTCGAAGAGTAGGAGATATAGCACGAGAGATGTACTAGATACTTTTATGCAGTGGAAGGAACCAACGCAACGATATGTTTTTGACGAGATGTGCTCCCTGTTGCGTGATGAATTAGAAGAAAATGATTCTGAATCGAACCTAGAAGAATTAATTAATGTTCAAAAAGAGTTTGCTGCAGGAATGATTGTAGGTCAAAATATAAAAGAAGCGATGGAACTGATTTTAAGTTATAGGAATGATCCATCACTTCGTTCTCCGAGAGACTTAGAGAAAAGTAGTACGAAGCTAAATCGCCAATATCCAATGAGGGAGGTTCCTCCAATTTGGCGCGAAGCTGTGGAAGCTGACGCACCGAATGGTATTTTAGCCGCTCCGGCGCAATTCCAGAGAGTGTGGATACACATTCCATGGAAGCGAGCCGAAGTGCTAGCAGTGAAGCAGGCCTTGCCAGACCCGCGTAAAAATCCTGCCGGATACTATAAGGAATTAACACAGACAGTTGAGGCTTGCATAATGAATTTGGCGGACATTGACATGTTATTTGGTAATGTAGTTCCACAGGCAATTTGGGCTAAAATACGTAAAGAGAATCATCCAGTTGCCCTAGGTGGTGATTGGGCAGCTATCATTGCCGCAGATGGTCAGCAAATAGGTGGTTCCGAACCTCTAATTGCTGATCTTCCGGGTAGAATAATCGACTTGATGAAGACCCTGATGCCCGCATTGCGCGTTAACTGGGACAAGTTGTCCGCATGCAAGCAGAAGAAAGACGAAAGTGTCTCTGACTTCTTCACGAGGTTCGAAGAGACTTTTGTAGATCATAGTGGTCAGGATATGAGCACAGAAGGAGGACAAAGATTGTTTGTCGATAAATTCGTACATAATTTGTTACCCGAACTATGCAATAAATTAAAAGATTCTGAAAGTGCGTGGGCTGTCTCTACAACTGCGCAAATACTTGCAACTGCACAGTATTATGAAAATAGAGATAAAGAGGAGAAAGAGAAATCAGACAAGAAAACGAAAGATTTAAAGACTAAAGTTCTTTTGCAGCAGGCGTATCCGCCTCGCATGAATCAGACTAATACGCAGCAAGGTTCGTATCAGAGGACAGATTATAGCTCACCTAGGCCTCAATATCAGTGGAACCAGTGTGCATACTGTAAGAAAGAAGGTCACTACAAAAATGAGTGTCCAGTTTTAGCGCAAAATAATGCAGCAGCAGCTCAGAGAGGTCGTGGTGGTTTTGTGCAAAATTCTAGAGGTAGAGGGCGAGGTGCTATGCCTCCACAGACGAATGATCGCCCTTCCAATCACTTTGATCAGCGAAATGGACAGTCTTCCCAGCAAAACAGATCTCAACAGTATCATGTTGAAGACTATTGTGAAGTAGATGAGGGATTTCAGCAAAATGGGTACTAGGACAGCCATGGACAGAGAGAGGGAGTAGGATCAGTTCCAGTGGATCAGAGTGGGCCTTATGTCGCAGTAGCAACATCAGGTGTAGTCGAACCGTTTCTGTTGGATACTGGTGCCGCAAAAAGTTCTATCATTCATGCGAAACTCCCTGGCGCACCTTTGTCCGGCTTAACAAATCTTTCTGTAGGTTTTTCAGGCGCCCCTGTTTACAACCCCATATCTGGTCCTTTGTCTATCTCTGTTGGACCGTGTCAATTGAAAGCACCCTTGATTTTGACGACGGGTTGTAATGAAAATCTGCTTGGTTTAGACTTGTTAAAACGCCTATATGCGACATTGTACTGTTCTCCGGAAGGAGTACAGCTTACATTGGGCAAAAGAATCACCTCTCCGATGTACTTGTCAATGGATGCACTCCCGCCAGAGCTGCGTTCACTCCCTAAAACTCTTTGGGCGACTGGTCCTAATGATGTAGGCCTTTTGGAAATACCACCATATGTAGTCACTTTAAAAGCAAATGTCAAATTTCCACGAATACCTCAATATAAAATTTCTAGTGAACGTGCACTTTTACTGATTGTGCAAGATTTGATTAAGAAAGGTGTGGTTGAAGAAACTAGAGGAAATGTCTGTAACAGTCCTGTATTACCGATTTTGAAACGAACTGATCCTACGAAACCTCCAGTATATAGGTTTGTCATTGATCTCAGGGAGGTTAACAAGATTGTGGTCCCGCAGTTTCCTGTGGTTCCAGACATCACTGCCTTGTTAACATTGATTCCTGCTACAGCCACATGGTTTTCAGTCATCGACTTGAAGAATGCCTTTTTCAGCATTCCGATAGCCGAAGAAAGCAGAGATATTTTCGGCTTCTGTCTAGGGATCGAAGCTTCAGATTTAAACGCGCTCCACAAGGCTATTGTGAGAGCCCATCTATTTATAGTCAAGCGTTAAAAAGTCAGTTGGATTCCTTTGTCCTTCCTCAAGGTTCTGCCCTAGTGCAGTATGTAGACGATCTTTTAGTGGCTGCCGATGACAAGGAAACTTGCAAAGCAGCTACGATTTCGTTATTGCATCATTTGTCCAATTTGAATCACAAGGTGTCACCTTCGAAAATGCAATACTGCTGCCAAGAAGTGACCTACCTAGGTCATCTCTTGTCAAAGGAGGGAAGGAAGTTGACCCCAGAAAGAATAAAAGCAATTACGCAGATGAGTGTTCCCCGCACACAGAGAGAAGTACGTGCCTTTCTAGGTATTACCTCTTACTGTAGGCAGTGGATCCCAAATTTTTCTCTTTTAGCGAAACCGTTGGTAGCTTTGACTGGGAAAAATGTTCCGAGTCCGGTACTGTGGTCTGATGAATGTCAAGAGAGTTTTTCTGAGTTACAAAAAGCATTATGTTCAGCTCCTGTATTGGGTACACCTGATTACAGCAAGCCATTCACGCTCTACTTTCACGAAAGAGAAGGTTGCGCGTTGAGTGTTCTGACACAAAAATTTGGTGATAAACAACGCCCTTGTGCATATTTTTCATCAACATTGGATCCAGTAGCTAGAGCGTTACCTAGTTGTTTGAGAGCTACAGCGGCAGCTGCGGCTTCCATTCGACAATCTGCTGGATTGGTGATGAACAACATGCTGGTGGTTATGGTTCCTCATGCTGTTGATACACTCATGAATCGAACCAAGACACAACACCTTACCAGTGCGAGATTATCTGTTTACGAGCTGACATTGCTAGCGAGTCATATTCAGATCAAAAGATGTAATGTATTGAATCCAGCAACGCTGTTGCCGGCTAATCAAGAGTCGAGCGATTCCGAGCCCCATGATTGTTGTTTTAGAACCGAGGAAGAGACAAAAGGACGAATTGATTTAAAAGACACCCCATTGTTAGATCCAGATGGCACGTTGTATGTGGATGGGTCATGTTTTAAATTGGAGAATGGTGATGTGACTGCTGCTTATGCGGTAACATATTTACAACAAGGGGTGGTGAGGGACAGAGTCTCTGAATTAAACAGAATACTCTCACCCAGTCAAGAGATCAGGGCTAGATCCAACACCGTTTTTTAGCTCACTGCACCATCCCAGTTTCAGAACCTGGCTGTATGCAAATTAGTCTGTTCCTGTCCCAGTGCATGATGGGAACAGGGCAAACCAAACTACAAAAGCCAATTCTTACACTGGGAAGGAAACAAGCTACCGGGGACCGGTTTCTGGCATTTCAGCCTCTTCGGCCCGGCTTGCTTGAATCCTGATGGTGCAATGAGCAAGGGACTCACATCTGAGTATACCCTTCCACGCTTAGGGTGGACAAAAATATTTACAACAAGGGGTGGTGAGGGACAGAGTCTCTGAATTAAACAGAATACTCTCACCCAGTCAAGAGATCAGGGCTAGATCCAACACCATTTTTTAGCTCACTGCACCATCCCAGTTTCAGAACCTGGCTGTATGCAAATTAGTCTGTTCCTGTCCCAGTGCATGATGGGAACAGGGCAAACCAAACTACAAAAGCCAATTCTTACACTGGGAAGGAAACAAGCTACCGGGGACCGGTTTCTGGCATTTCAGCCTCTTCGGCCCGGCTTGCTTGAATCCTGATGGTGCAATGAGCAAGGGACTCACATCTGAGTATACCCTTCCACGCTTAGGGTGGACAAAAATATTTACAACAAGGGGTGGTGAGGGACAGAGTCTCTGAATTAAACAGAATACTCTCACCCAGTCAAGAGATCAGGGCTAGATCCAACACCGTTTTTTAGCTCACTGCACCATCCCAGTTTCAGAACCTGGCTGTATGCAAATTAGTCTGTTCCTGTCCCAGTGCATGATGGGAACAGGGCAAACCAAACTACAAAAGCCAATTCTTACACTGGGAAGGAAACAAGGTACCGGGGACCGGTTTCTGGCATTTCAGCCTCTTCGGCCCGGCTTGCTTGAATCCTGATGGTGCAATGAGCAAGGGACTCACATCTGAGTATACCCTTCCACGCTTAGGGTGGACAAAAATATTTACAACAAGGGGTGGTGAGGGACAGAGTATCTGAATTAAACAGAATACTCTCACCCAGTCAAGAGATCAGGGCTAGATCCAACACCGTTTTTTAGCTCACTGCACCATCCCAGTTTCAGAACCTGGCTGTATGCAAATTAGTCTGTTCCTGTCCCAGTGCATGATGGGAACAGGGCAAACCAAACTACAAAAGCCAATTCTTACACTGGGAAGGAAACAAGCTACCGGGGACCGGTTTCTGGCATTTCAGCCTCTTCGGCCCGGCTTGCTTGAATCCTGATGGTGCAATGAGCAAGGGACTCACATCTGAGTATACCCTTCCACGCTTAGGGTGGACAAAAATATTTACAACAAGGGGTGGTGAGGGACAGAGTCTCTGAATTAAACAGAATACTCTCACCCAGTCAAGAGATCAGGGCTAGATCCAACACCGTTTTTTAGCTCACTGCACCATCCCAGTTTCAGAACCTGGCTGTATGCAAATTAGTCTGTTCCTGTCCCAGTGCATGATGGGAACAGGGCAAACCAAACTACAAAAGCCAATTCTTACACTGGGAAGGAAACAAGCTACCGGGGACCGGTTTCTGGCATTTCAGCCTCTTCGGCCCGGCTTGCTTGAATCCTGATGGTGCAATGAGCAAGGGACTCACATCTGAGTATACCCTTCCACGCTTAGGGTGGACAAAAATATTTACAACAAGGGGTGGTGAGGGACAGAGTCTCTGAATTAAACAGAATACTCTCACCCAGTCAAGAGATCAGGGCTAGATCCAACACCGTTTTTTAGCTCACTGCACCATCCCAGTTTCAGAACCTGGCTGTATGCAAATTAGTCGGTTCCTGTCCCAGTGCATGATGGGAACAGGGCAAACCAAACTACAAAAGCCAATTCTTACACTGGGAAGGAAACAAGCTACCGGGGACCGGTTTCTGGCATTTCAGCCTCTTCGGCCCGGCTTGCTTGAATCCTGATGGTGCAATGAGCAAGGGACTCACATCTGAGTATACCCTTCCACGCTTAGGGTGGACAAAAATATTTACAACAAGGGGTGGTGAGGGACAGAGTCTCTGAATTAAACAGAATACTCTCACCCAGTCAAGAGATCAGGGCTAGATCCAACACCGTTTTTTAGCTCACTGCACCATCCCAGTTTCAGAACCTGGCTGTATGCAAATTAGTCTGTTCCTGTCCCAGTGCATGATGGGAACAGGGCAAACCAAACTACAAAAGCCAATTCTTACACTGGGAAGGAAACAAGCTACCGGGGACCGGTTTCTGGCATTTCAGCCTCTTCGGCCCGGCTTGCTTGAATCCTGATGGTGCAATGAGCAAGGGACTCACATCTGAGTATACCCTTCCACGCTTAGGGTGGACAAAAATATTTACAACAAGGGGTGGTGAGGGACAGAGTCTCTGAATTAAACAGAATACTCTCACCCAGTCAAGAGATCAGGGCTAGATCCAACACCGTTTTTTAGCTCACTGCACCATCCCAGTTTCAGAACCTGGCTGTATGCAAATTAGTCTGTTCCTGTCCCAGTGCATGATGGGAACAGGGCAAACCAAACTACAAAAGCCAATTCTTACACTGGGAAGGAAACAAGCTACCGGGGACCGGTTTCTGGCATTTCAGCCTCTTCGGCCCGGCTTGCTTGAATCCTGATGGTGCAATGAGCAAGGGACTCACATCTGAGTATACCCTTCCACGCTTAGGGTGGACAAAAATATTTACAACAAGGGGTGGTGAGGGACAGAGTCTCTGAATTAAACAGAATACTCTCACCCAGTCAAGAGATCAGGGCTAGATCCAACACCGTTTTTTAGCTCACTGCACCATCCCAGTTTCAGAACCTGGCTGTATGCAAATTAGTCTGTTCCTGTCCCAGTGCATGATGGGAACAGGGCAAACCAAACTACAAAAGCCAATTCTTACACTGGGAAGGAAACAAGCTACCGGGGACCGGTTTCTGGCATTTCAGCCTCTTCGGCCCGGCTTGCTTGAATCCTGATGGTGCAATGAGCAAGGGACTCACATCTGAGTATACCCTTCCACGCTTAGGGTGGACAAAAATATTTACAACAAGGGGTGGTGAGGGACAGAGTCTCTGAATTAAACAGAATACTCTCACCCAGTCAAGAGATCAGGGCTAGATCCAACACCGTTTTTTAGCTCACTGCACCATCCCAGTTTCAGAACCTGGCTGTATGCAAATTAGTCTGTTCCTGTCCCAGTGCATGATGGGAACAGGGCAAACCAAACTACAAAAGCCAATTCTTACACTGGGAAGGAAACAAGCTACCGGGGACCGGTTTCTGGCATTTCAGCCTCTTCGGCCCGGCTTGCTTGAATCCTGATGGTGCAATGAGCAAGGGACTCACATCTGAGTATACCCTTCCACGCTTAGGGTGGACAAAAATATTTACAACAAGGGGTGGTGAGGGACAGAGTCTCTGAATTAAACAGAATACTCTCACCCAGTCAAGAGATCAGGGCTAGATCCAACACCGTTTTTTAGCTCACTGCACCATCCCAGTTTCAGAACCTGGCTGTATGCAAATTAGTCTGTTCCTGTCCCAGTGCATGATGGGAACAGGGCAAACCAAACTACAAAAGCCAATTCTTACACTGGGAAGGAAACAAGCTACCGGGGACCGGTTTCTGGCATTTCAGCCTCTTCGGCCCGGCTTGCTTGAATCCTGATGGTGCAATGAGCAAGGGACTCACATCTGAGTATACCCTTCCACGCTTAGGGTGGACAAAAATATTTACAACAAGGGGTGGTGAGGGACAGAGTCTCTGAATTAAACAGAATACTCTCACCCAGTCAAGAGATCAGGGCTAGATCCAACACCGTTTTTTAGCTCACTGCACCATCCCAGTTTCAGAACCTGGCTGTATGCAAATTAGTCTGTTCCTGTCCCAGTGCATGATGGGAACAGGGCAAACCAAACTACAAAAGCCAATTCTTACACTGGGAAGGAAACAAGCTACCGGGGACCGGTTTCTGGCATTTCAGCCTCTTCGGCCCGGCTTGCTTGAATCCTGATGGTGCAATGAGCAAGGGACTCACATCTGAGTATACCCTTCCACGCTTAGGGTGGACAAAAATATTTACAACAAGGGGTGGTGAGGGACAGAGTCTCTGAATTAAACAGAATACTCTCACCCAGTCAAGAGATCAGGGCTAGATCCAACACCGTTTTTTAGCTCACTGCACCATCCCAGTTTCAGAACCTGGCTGTATGCAAATTAGTCTGTTCCTGTCCCAGTGCATGATGGGAACAGGGCAAACCAAACTACAAAAGCCAATTCTTACACTGGGAAGAAAACAAGCTACCGGGGACCGGTTTCTGGCATTTCAGCCTCTTCGGCCCGGCTTGCTTGAATCCTGATGGTGCAATGAGCAAGGGACTCACATCTGAGTATACCCTTCCACGCTTAGGGTGGACAAAAATATTTACAACAAGGGGTGGTGAGGGACAGAGTCTCTGAATTAAACAGAATACTCTCACCCAGTCAAGAGATCAGGGCTAGATCCAACACCGTTTTTTAGCTCACTGCACCATCCCAGTTTCAGAACCTGGCTGTATGCAAATTAGTCTGTTCCTGTCCCAGTGCATGATGGGAACAGGGCAAACCAAACTACAAAAGCCAATTCTTACACTGGGAAGAAAACAAGCTACCGGGGACCGGTTTCTGGCATTTCAGCCTCTTCGGCCCGGCTTGCTTGAATCCTGATGGTGCAATGAGCAAGGGACTCACATCTGAGTATACCCTTCCACGCTTAGGGTGGACAAAAATATTTACAACAAGGGGTGGTGAGGGACAGAGTCTCTGAATTAAACAGAATACTCTCACCCAGTCAAGAGATCAGGGCTAGATCCAACACCGTTTTTTAGCTCACTGCACCATCCCAGTTTCAGAACCTGGCTGTATGCAAATTAGTCTGTTCCTGTCCCAGTGCATGATGGGAACAGGGCAAACCAAACTACAAAAGCCAATTCTTACACTGGGAAGGAAACAAGCTACCGGGGACCGGTTTCTGGCATTTCAGCCTCTTCGGCCCGGCTTGCTTGAATCCTGATGGTGCAATGAGCAAGGGACTCACATCTGAGTATACCCTTCCACGCTTAGGGTGGACAAAAATATTTACAACAAGGGGTGGTGAGGGACAGAGTCTCTGAATTAAACAGAATACTCTCACCCAGTCAAGAGATCAGGGCTAGATCCAACACCGTTTTTTAGCTCACTGCACCATCCCAGTTTCAGAACCTGGCTGTATGCAAATTAGTCTGTTCCTGTCCCAGTGCATGATGGGAACAGGGCAAACCAAACTACAAAAGCCAATTCTACACTGGGAAGGAAACAAGCTACCGGGGACCGGTTTCTGGCATTTCAGCCTCTTCGGCCCGGCTTGCTTGAATCCTGATGGTGCAATGAGCAAGGGACTCACATCTGAGTATACCCTTCCACGCTTAGGGTGGACAAAAATATTTACAACAAGGGGTGGTGAGGGACAGAGTCTCTGAATTAAACAGAATACTCTCACCCAGTCAAGAGATCAGGGCTAGATCCAACACCGTTTTTTAGCTCACTGCACCATCCCAGTTTCAGAACCTGGCTGTATGCAAATTAGTCTGTTCCTGTCCCAGTGCATGATGGGAACAGGGCAAACCAAACTACAAAAGCCAATTCTTACACTGGGAAGGAAACAAGCTACCGGGGACCGGTTTCTGGCATTTCAGCCTCTTCGGCCCGGCTTGCTTGAATCCTGATGGTGCAATGAGCAAGGGACTCACATCTGAGTATACCCTTCCACGCTTAGGGTGGACAAAAATATTTACAACAAGGGGTGGTGAGGGACAGAGTCTCTGAATTAAACAGAATACTCTCACCCAGTCAAGAGATCAGGGCTAGATCCAACACCGTTTTTTAGCTCACTGCACCATCCCAGTTTCAGAACCTGGCTGTATGCAAATTAGTCTGTTCCTGTCCCAGTGCATGATGGGAACAGGGCAAACCAAACTACAAAAGCCAATTCTTACACTGGGAAGGAAACAAGCTACCGGGGACCGGTTTCTGGCATTTCAGCCTCTTCGGCCCGGCTTGCTTGAATCCTGATGGTGCAATGAGCAAGGGACTCACATCTGAGTATACCCTTCCACGCTTAGGGTGGACAAAAATATTTACAACAAGGGGTGGTGAGGGACAGAGTCTCTGAATTAAACAGAATACTCTCACCCAGTCAAGAGATCAGGGCTAGATCCAACACCGTTTTTTAGCTCACTGCACCATCCCAGTTTCAGAACCTGGCTGTATGCAAATTAGTCTGTTCCTGTCCCAGTGCCGGGCCGAAGAAGGCTGAAATGCCAGAAACCGGTCCCCGGTAGCTTGTCTCCTTTCTGGTGAAGAATTGGCTTGGTAGTTTAGTCTGCCCTGTTCCCATGATGCACTGGGCCAGGGACAGACTGATTTGCATATAGCCAGGTTCTGAGCTGGGATGGGGCAGTGAGATAAATAACGGTGATGGATCAAGCCCTGATCTTTGGACTGGGTAAGAGTGGTCTGTTTAACTCAGACACTCTGTTCATCACCACCCCCTTTCTAAATCGTTTTGGCCACTATAGGTGTGGCAGGGTATACTCAGACATGAGTCCCTTTCTCACTGCTCCATCAGGATTCAAGCAAGCCGGGCCGAAGAAGGCTGAAATGCCAGAAACCGGTCCCCGGTAGCTTGTCTCCTTTCTGGTGAAGAATTGGCTTGGTAGTTTAGTCTGCCCTGTTCCCATGATGCACTGGGCCAGGGACAGACTGATTTGCATATAGCCAGGTTCTGAGCTGGGATGGGGCAGTGAGATAAATAACGGTGATGAATCAAGCCCTGATCTTTGGACTGGGTAAGAGTGGTCTGTTTAACTCAGACACTCTGTTCATCACCACCCCCTTTTCTAAATCGTTTTGGCCACTATAGGTGTGGCAGGGTATACTCAGACATGAGTCCCTTTCTCACTGCTCCATCAGGATTCAAGCAAGCCGGGCCGAAGAAGGCTGAAATGCCAGAAACCGGTCCCCGGTAGCTTGTCTCCTTTCTGGTGAAGAATTGGCTTGGTAGTTTAGTCTGCCCTGTTCCCATGATGCACTGGGCCAGGGACAGACTGATTTGCATATAGCCAGGTTCTGAGCTGGGATGGGGCAGTGAGATAAATAACGGTGATGGATCAAGCCCTGATCTTTGGACTGGGTAAGAGTGTTCTGTTTAACTCAGACACTCTGTTCATCACCACCCCCTTTTCTAAATCGCTTATGCGGTAACGACTTTGAGGACGATTGTGGAGACTGCAAGAGTGAGTCAGAATTCTGCCCAAGCTGCAGAATTAATAGCTCTAACAAGAGCGTGTGTTTTAGCTAAGGGAAAGAGAGTGAATGTGTTCACAGATAGTCAGTACGCATTTGGCGTGGCCCATAGTTTCGGCCGTTTGTGGAAAGAAAGAGGTTTATTACGTCCCATGGGACTAAGATTCAACATGGTCAGCTAGTTAACGACTTGTTGGAATCTCTAACCTTGCCGACTGAAGTTGCAGTTGTGAAGTGTAGTGCTCATAAAGCAATCACGGATGATGTTGGTCGTGGGAATGCTTTTGCTGATGAAACTGCTAAACAGACAGCTAGAGATATGATGAGTAGAATGTATGTTGCTACGTCTGCAAGATGGGTTTCTGAATCTGGAATGTGTGAAGATACAGTGGAAAGTGTGAAAGAGATTCAGAAAGAGGCAACTGAGGAGGAAAAACGTGCATGGAAGAAAGTACGGGCAAGTTGGATTCGAGTGGGTGTTGGATTGACTTGTCGGAACACCAGCGTTGGATGTTGCCTGATGCGTATGTGCTTGCAGTGGTGACAATGGCGCATGGAGTAGCGCATATAAGTTCTAAAGGAATCTGTAAGATGTTGGCTCCAGTCTGGAAGAATGATGGGATTAGTAAATGTGCAGAGAGAGTGGTGAAAAATTGTATGGTATGCCTGATGCCTAATCCTGGCAAGGGAACTCCAACTCCTGCTGGTCACTTCGCTCCTCCTTCTTGCCCCTTTGAAGTGATTCAGCTAGATTTCATACACATGGATCGCTGTAATAATTTAAAATACGTCCTGGTGGTAGTCTGTGCTTTCTCCAGATGGATCGAAGCATATCCACTAAAGGACAATACTGCCCTATCAACTGCCAAAATTCTTCTCAAGGAATATTTCCCTAGATATGGAATGCCACGGATTGTATGGTCAGATAACGGAAGTGAGTTTATAGGGAAAGTTATGCAGAGTGTGTGTGCCGGTCTGGGCATCAAACAGAAGTTCCACAGTGCAAACCATCCCCAGTCTGCTGGTTTAGTTGAGGGTTACAATGGCACCCTCAAACTAAAACTAGCTAAAATACAGGCATCCACAAGTTTATCCTGGTCAGACGCACTACCCTTGGCTTTATTATCAACGAGAGCAACTGTACATTCTAGAGTGGGGCTTAGCCCCTATGAAATTGTTTTTGGCCGTCCGGCAAATATTTGGGGTGTGCCTAGGCCAAAGGAGTTTTGTTCCCTAGAATATCCTATGTTGATCGATTACCTTTACGACTTGACTGCTAAATTGAGTCTTATTCACCAACAGGTTTTCGATGCATTGCCAAAGCCTCCGGAGAGTCCAGGGCATCAGTTGAAACCCGGCGACCACGTTGTGGTCAGAAACTTTGCGAGGACAAAGAACCTTCAACCGAAGTTTGTTGGCCCCTTCCAGCTGCTGCTTGCGACGAGAACCGCTGTTCGTGTAGCTGGTCGCAAGCACTGGATTCATGCATCTCATGTCAAACGTGTACCTTTGCCACTTCCTTACGACGACTGGGTGAAGAAGGGAATTGGTGCCTCCGAATTTGAACAAACGCCAAAGTTCATCCCTTTCAGCGATGCCGAATTGATTACCGACACTCCGAACTCTGACTCTCCTCCTGAAAAGACTCCTCTGAACTCTGAACATTTGTCCTCTGCATCAGAAAAAACTCTGTCATCTGCGAACCTGAACACTGCAACAGCTACTAGTGATACGTTATTTGCCGATCAAACAGTTCCCGCAAAGCAAAGATATAACCTACGACCTCGTAATATGGACAAATAAAGCAGGAAACTGCCTATTGTGATATTTGAAATCTTGAACTTTTGCCTTCAGCCAGGAAGTTTGCTATTGTTTTATTGTATTTAAAATTGCCTTGCCGTCTGGGTAGCCGTAGGGTCGTGGCTGTGTGCCTAGTTGAATTCGCGGGGGTCTGACACAAGGTCGATCTTTCTGTTGGTTCTGGGAACTCCCAGGGCTGATAGAGGCATTTTCATCTACGTACACATCATCAGTGGTCGCGAGCGGATTGTAGAAGATGGAGCTTCCTGCGCTGCAACGAGAAAATGTGATTTATGTTCGCAGAAACAGACTTTACAGAATTCTTCATAGTAAATGTTTCCTAATGCAATGTGCTATTACATTTCTAATTGTTTTGATAACGTTGGTGGGTGGAATCGTCTTTGGTATAAATTTGATCTTTGTGCCAGTAACTACAGTACCTCCCCTTGATCCTGCTACTTCTACTGTTTCTTCTATACACTCTTTTCACTCGTTTCCTGAACATGAGCAAGCTCGACGCTCAGAATTCATTAATAACACTTTTGTACAGCTCTTGCACCAACACCAACTGGTAGTTAACACTACAGACTGCTGGGTGTGTGGCTTGATACCCCACACTATGGATAAAGGTATTCCCTATCTGGTTTTGCCTTTCAGCTATAATGGATCATTTCAGGCCCTTCAAACCATCTTTGCTTATGCCCTTGAAACCTATCCTCCGCGTCCACCACGTTCCACTAAATATAACTCTGCCAACAAAGCGTTAGTCCAGGGAATTATTGACATGATCAAGGACGTCAATAATACTCCATCTTACCCTAGAGACGAATTGCGGGTATATTTGAGTTCGAACTCTTCAGAGTATCGCCTTAGTTTGGGAGAAAGCAAGCGTAAAAGCTCAACTCCAATCCAATCGAGCTGCTGTGTCTTTATTCCTAATAATGCTCCAACAGTCTATGAGGCGATCTCGAAGCTACACAAGATTTCCGACTCTATACACGTAGACAAGGGAAACTGGTCCTTCATGGAGTGGTTTTGGACTCTGATATCAGCGTGGGGATGGAAGGTTCTAATGGTCATTGGTGTCATCTTAGTATTCCTATTCTCATGTTGCCTGATTATCCAGTGTGGTTAGAAAACCACCTGCGTTTGGAGAAAAGGCACAAGAAAGGATGATGATACAACAACATGTCACTGACCTGATGAGCATAGAATTAGACTCTGACATAGACTGAGTAATTGCCTATGTAAGGGCAAAAGGAGGGTCTGAGGTTCCGTGACAATTTGAACCCGTGTTTTCAATATTGTCGGAAATACATAATATTGGTGTCAGCGAACCGCAAATGATCCATTTAGCATATCCTGGTGTTTTCGCTATGCTACGAGCAAGAGTACTCCTGTTACAAACACATTTCTGATCTACCCATGGCATCCATCTTAGATCATGGCAGCCATTTTGTGTTTCTTGCCCTCACATACGCAATAACCTCTGATCACTTCATTTCAATTAAGGACACGTAGGCTTAGCCGGCGATTCACCTCTTTAGTGACACGTGCACCTTGAAACAGAACACGCTGTAGCTGCATGACTCGACAAAGGCTGCCTCCTCTGCCCGAGGCCAGCCCTGCTATACTGGTTCTCGTGGTCGTTGGCCTGATCATGATTAGGCGGCCGAAGCTGGTAGCCTTGCCCATTTACAACCCACAAACATCCCTTATCCTGCTTTTCTATCTTCTGCACCTGGCTCTGCTCCTTTCCTTCTGGGCCTTTATTAGGGGGAGGTAACGAAATTTACGATCAAGCGGTCCGGGTCTTGAATGAAAACTTGACATGAGATTATGATGGAAAAGTGGGAACCCCTTGTTCGTAATGTTTTGACATCAGATATTGTCGACGGTTCCTGTGTAAACGCCAAATATTTATTGTTTAGGACACAAAGGTTTGGGAATGTACTAACATGTGAAGAATTTGCCTGAAGCCTAATTTTTTGTATATAAGGAGCAACCCTCTTTGTACAAATCGAACAGGCTCCTAGATACTGCCCATGCGTAGTTTCTGTGACTTCTGTGTCCCTGCAGTAATAAACCTTTGGTCTTTGACGCCACCATCGAGAAGCCCGTGTTTCTGTTTATTTGTGCACCAAGGCAGGTGGAACTCCGGGGTCTTCGGGTGTTGTTCCCTGACACCTCTGGACGGAACCAAAAAGTCCAGAACTCCACCAGGATTATGCATCAGGCATATCATGCAGTTTCTCACCACTCTTTCTGCACACTTACTAATTCCGTCATTCTTCCAGACTGGAGCCAACATCTTACAAATCCCTTTAGAACTGATGTGCGCTGCTCCATGCGCCATCGTTACCACCGCAAGCACATACGCATCAGGCAACATCCAACGCTGCTGTTCCGACAAATCAATCCAACATCCATTTGAGTCCAATTTACCCGTTTTCTCTTTCCATGCAAGCTTTTCCTCTTCAGTCGCTTCTTCCTGAATCGTTCTCACACTTTCCATTGTATCCTCACACATTCCCGAATCAGTAACCCATCTTGCAGACGTTGAAACATACATCCCACTCATCATATTTCTAGCTGTCTGTTTTGCTGTCTCATCAGCAAAGGCATTTCCTCGACCAACATCATCCGTGATTGCTCGATGTGAGGTAATATAAATTTTGTGATCAATTGTGTCCCCTATCTTAGACCCCAACGACTCCGTGTACACGCTTCAAGTACATGTATGTTCCCTCCACTTCAAGCTATGAAGACGCAAATACATTTGCGTCCAACGTTAACATGTCCTCTTTCAGATCCACCATGAATGGGTCAAATAGTCCGTTCCTACATATGCCATGCCAACGTCTTTATGTAGTGTACTTTACACGTTTTTCAGCTCTGGCGAAGTAGGCCCTGAATTCTGCCATCGAGCCTTTTCCTGCCTTCTGACTCTGAATCTCAAACCTGGGCCTGCATCTGTACCCGTGACCCCCGCCTTACTCCTTGTGCGGCTAACGGTGCTTGGCTCAGCCTGTTGCCTGCCAAGACTGTATTCAACCTTCGAATTATCTGCTCCACTCCTCGAAAATACATTCCTGTCTAGTAGTTTCATGTCAACATCCTTCCAGCTGCAGAGCAAAGGGCTTGGCCTCACTGTCTCTGTGCAAGTAATTCATGGCTCTGTTTCCATGGTAGGCCCATGCCCTCCCTCGCACCCCTCGCTTCTCATGCAGACACGTAGACGCTCATACACGCACTCACAGTCAGTATAGAATAGCCTCTTGTCCGAGAGACCTTTTCCTTCCAGATAATACAGTTCCTTAAACATGAGATATTAGATACGATTTGGGATTAGGTTGATCTGACATCCAGACATCTGTCTCCACATGTTCGGCTAAATGTCAAGTCCCCCTTCACCCCTCAAGTTACACGTACATTACACGTCATACTGCTGCGCGCGCATCTCTGCCATGTATTTCTGCTGACACTGCCGGATTCACTCATGGATCCGCCTACTTGTGACATCATGATAAATGACGTTCTCGTTCACGCCTTCATGCACGCCTATTGTAACGCCTTTTTGTATTACGTACATGCACTCTTATCTCTCTTCTCAGCTGTTACGCCTCCTGCATATGCCTTTACTGTAATGCATTGACTATATATATGAATGTCTGTCAATAATGTATTGTCGCATACTTGCATACTCGCATATTACCATTGACTCTGTCAGTCTGTCCCTTCCCGAACCTATATGGTGACGGAACGGTATGCCACCTTGGCTCGAGCCAATATGCTAATCACCCAATTCCTTTTATAGGAATAAAACCCTTTTTGAGAAACCTCAAACATCACGGATTTTGCCTCTTATTTATTATGAGTTATTCTTATTGACTTTACCGCATAGAAATTCAGTACCAGGTAATTAAATTTACCACATAATTGGCGCCCGAACAGGGACTCCTCCCCCCTCTCACCCGCCGGAGGTGCTTTGCAGGCTTAGTCCCCTGCCACAGCCGGACGGAAACTACGCGTACCCGCAGGATTTCCTGTATCTCCCTCAGGCCAACGGAGGTGACTGAGGCCGCGATCGACACCCAGACGAGGCGGTGAGAAGTGCGGAGGATCCCGACCAGAGCCTAGCTGAGAGAGCAAGATCCGAGGTATACGGAGGCCCACCAGGTTCCGAAGTTCCGAAGTATCTGCGTCACGAGTTGAGTCCGAATCCAGTCCGAATCCAGTCGAGTCCAGTCCAGAGTTTCCGAGGCCTTCTGTTTCCGTGCTTCCCGGTGAGTACCGTTGCTGGGGACGCATCTAGACGTGCGCATTAGGTTGTGCCGGTCAAGACAGGTTTGGGTACACAGACCTGGTCTGCACTGTTTTAGACAGTGTATCTGTACTGTTTAGCAGTATATCCAGTCTGCACTGTTGAGCAGTGTATCTAGTATTATGCAGTTAGCGAGTTACATTCTAATTGTTATTGTTCATCTCAAAATGTTTTAATGTGTCTCAAAATGTTGTGGTATGAGTGATTGTTCGATCGTCATTATTGTGATTATTGTGTTCATTGTGTTCATATCTGAGTAAGCACTAAGTAGCCAGATTTTTAAGATGCCGTTATTCTCCAAATTAAGACAGATAAAGACTAGAAAAGGGATACTCGAGGAAGCTGTTCCCATCCCACCTAGGGACACTCCAGGGTACTTTATGTACCACAAGCACGGCCTAGATGCCGTTCTATTTCTCGATTTATGGGTGGACTACACTAAAGATCTAGCAGAGAATCAGAGATGGCCCGCTGCAGGGACATGGGATTCAGATTGCATCATAAGAGTAGAAGAAGCATTACGAAAAAAGAAAGCCAGACAGTCACAGAAAGATGCCATCGAATTATGGCGTAAAGAATCGCATAGGCGTACAGAAAAAGCACTTAGAAAAGAAGAGAAAAGGAAAGAGGATTCAGACAAGGCCCAAGAAAACGTATTAGTTGAGGAAGGTATCCGAGTAAAAATAGAACAAGTAGACAGACAACTAAACACCCTTAGGAATGGTATGTATCCTCTCCTGACCGAAGGTTTACCTAAGGCCACTCCGGAAGCACTAAAAGATCTACCACCTCCCATGCTCCCGACTAAAATGCATCCCAAAACCGCGAAGGACATTTTCCTTTCTTCCTATCTAGATGATGTAGCGCCCGCATATGCTAATGCCGCACCGCCGCGCACACCTCCCACCGGCGGCGCTCGACCCCGAGACAATCAGCCCCTACCCCCGCGACAAGCTACTCCTCCACCTCTTCCTCCCGTTCCGAATGTCCCTCCTGGTCTTCCTCCCGTTCTTCCAGCTCTTCCCGCACCCATTCCTCCCACTTTTCACCCGAACAACCCCTTCGGAGCCAGCGCCTCAGGAGGCGCGTCCGGAGGGGCGATAGGTTTCCAGACACCTCCACAAGTACATAGATTGACTTACAGGGATCTAGCACAACAACGTACACCTCGATCAGCCGATTTCGATATAATAAAAGAACGTCTCGGGGATTGTAGATATGATCCAGTACCCGGTAGAAATGATGAAAGATTAATACTAGCATCAGTACGACTAAGACGGGTCACCAACTTTTTGTTGACCCTACCCGGAATGGTTGAACATCTAGACAGAATATATCATTTTGTCCAAACAGGGCAGGGACCTGAAAGTATTAAGGAAGCCATGGCTCACCAGAAAGTGGACATTCAAGCCAAGATATTACGGTTTTTCATAAACTGCTTAATAAGAGAACAAGACAGGCCGGGGATGGACCCGGAGGAAATGAAAGCACTTCATAGATGGGGTCAGAATATAGCAGACGGGAGCCATGATAAACAGAATTGTATAAAAAACATGTATCAAAGAATCAGAAGTGTAGTAATAAAAATACATGAAACAAGACAGTTAGAACCAGAAAATGAATCAGACAAGTTTGAGTCCTCAGAAGAGGAGCAACCAGAAGAAGCTACAGGACAAGCACAATTACCAGTTAGAGAAACGATAGCGTATGTAGGCAAAGGAAGACCCTTTAATAATTCAATGCGCCCAGTGCGTCCAGAAAGTAAAAGAATTTTTCAAGAAGCCATGTGTAACCCAAGAACTCCTGAGCACTTATTTCAAGCTACTGATAACAGACTCCGAGAACGAATGGGGTACCATGTACTAGATTCTATGGATGAACAAGAATTAGCGAGGTCAGCAGTACAATGGGCTGACAGTCCCGAGAAATATAGTGATGATGCGTTAGCACACACATTTTTGAACATGACACCAAGTGAACAGTGTTTAGCTGGTACATACATGATACAACACCTACTTCTATTGTATAGAAGCCAACATTCCGATCCAGGCCCCCTGCCTGATATATTAGCAGAACTACTCATGAATAAGTGGAGAGGTCTAGGTACCGATCTAATTAAGGTAATTCTAGAACAGCGGCACAGATATAGTGCCTTCCTATGTCCACAATCTGATTCAGCACACTCCATGGAAAGAAAAATGTATTACATGGATAGACAGAATCCGTTACGAGAAGTGCACCCAGTTCAGAATACCGATAATACACTTAGACGTGTGTTTGTGTTCACACCCATAACCAAAATAGAATTATTGGAAATGAAAAAACTAGTACCTAGCCATGATAAAGACCCCGCAGGTTTTCACCGTGAAATAAAAGACATGTTACTCATGGGTGACTATACTTATCCCAACCTTATGAAGATATTGAAAGTATTACTGCCTCCTGGTATTTATGAGAAACTTAAAGAAAAAGAATGGGAAGTGGGAAATGCAAAGATTGATTGGACTGCATTAGAAAACGAAGAAAATACTAGAATTCCAGGCCAAGGGCTTGGGGATAAGGTTAAAGCATTACCAGGATTGCTAGTACAAGTGTTGCCACGTTTATTAAGTACGAAAAAGGAAGATTGGGGTGCAATCTCAGCCTGTAAACAGAAACCCGATGAAGACACTAGTGATTTTTATACTCGATTTGAGAAATGTTTTGGTATTAATAGCGGCCTGAAACCAAGTAGCGAGTCATATCCACACCTTTTTGTAACAAAATTAGTTGAGAATTCACTGCCCCAGGTTAAGAACAGAGTACTGAAAGTCGAAAGCACTTGGCAAGCTAACACCCCTTCACAAATGTTACAAATGTTACAGTACCACCAGAATAGAATTAGAGAAGAACAAGAACATGAACAAAGACGTATGAAACACACGAAAATGAAAATGTTAGTTGCCCAGTCAGTTCCTGCTGATGGTCACAAAAAGGGTGCGACCCAGCCTAGTAATTCGACGGCTCCTGTTAAAGGGACATGTAACTATTGTAAACAGCCAGGTCATTATGTAAACGATTGTGCAGTTCTGAAACACAATATCTCCACGGGTAAGACCAAGGAGAGACCGCGCGTACCTAGACAAGATCAGGCCCAGCAACAAGCACCACAGAATATACAACATATTCCGCCTATGCCAGCTCCATCACAAACTATAGCAGTGCCACAGCAACAGCCTATTACTGCAACACAGAACACGACACAACAGATGTACCAGTATGCACAGAATGACTACCCTGATTATCAGCGATACACATGAAACGGCCTAGAGAGGGAGTTTGGCTTGCCCCTTATTGAAGTTCCTGTAGATCAAGAGGGTCCTTATGTACACAGTCAAGTGTTAGGAAAAGACAGAAAGTTTTTAATTGACACAGGGGCAAGCAGGACCACAATCAGTCACAATGAGGTTCCAGGGGCACCCCTCTCAGGCTCACAGAATGTTTCCCTTGGATTTTCAGGAAAGCCTATTATTAATGAAGTATCACAGCCACTTCCCCTTGCAGTTGGTCCTTTGACACGGACTACAGATTTATTGCTTACAAAATCATGTCCAGAAAACTTGTTAGGTATAAAGACACTGAAAGCTCTAGGAGCTATAATATGCTGTTCTCCGGAAGGAGTACGATTATTCTTGCGAGATTTTAAAGGCCATTATGTATTAAGAGACATGGATCCCCGGTTACAGAGTGTACCTGCACACTTGTGGGCGAAAGGCCCCACTGATGTAGGTTGTATGTACATTACACCATATCGAGTCACACTTAAAGCAGGAGTGGTATTACCACGAATTCGACAATACAAGTTACCTCCAGATGCTGTAGTGGCTTTACTGAGAATCATTGACGAGCTCATTGCACAAGGAGTGGTCGTGGAAACCGACTCCAATGTATGTAATTCTCCAATCATTCCAGTTCTTAAACGTACTGATCCAAATGCACCACCTGTTTATCGATTAGTTATTGATCTGCGCGAATTGAATAAATGCATTGTACTACAGTATCCTGTGGTTCCAGATATGTCTTCATTACTGACAGCTATTGATTCAGAAGCGACGTTCTTTACTGTAATTGACCTCAAGAACGCCTTCTTTAGCGTCCCAATTGATCCAGAAAGCCAATACTTGTTCGGATTCAGTTTAAATGGACGAAGTTTCAAATTTTCACGCGCACCTCAAGGATTCACAGAAAGCCCCAGCATCTATAGCCAAGCACTGAAAAGACAACTTGACAGTATCCATATGCCTGTTAACACCGCCCTACTCCAGTATGTCGATGATCTGCTGATCACCGCACGAAGCGAACCCGAATGTGAAACAGCATCACTGACGGTTTTAAATTTCCTGGCTGACAAGGGGCACAAGGTTTCCCCTTCGAAGCTGCAATTCTGTGTTCAGCAAGTTGTGTACCTGGGTCACTTGCTGTCCAAAGTGGGGAGACAGCTCACCCCGGATCGCATTCAGTTAATTGTAAACATGTCACCACCGAAAACACAAAAGGAGGTGCGGGCTTTCATAGGCCTCACCTCGTGCTGCAGACAATGGATTCCCCAATATGCATTTCTAGCAAAGCCACTCATTCAGTTGACGACTCAGGAGGCAGCGACATCGACTGTCCTCCCTTGGACTCAGGAACATACACAAGCTTTTGAAGACTTAAAGAAAGCCTTATGTCAAGCACCAGTCTTAGCAACACCATGTTACAGTAAGCCCTTTACACTTTTTGTTACAGAACGTGAAGGTACTGCCTTGTCAGTCCTCACTCAGGAACAAGCAGGTTCACACAAACCGTGTGCTTACTTTTCTAGCACATTAGATCCAGTAGCCCAAGCTTTACCTGCATGTTTGAAATCAGTCGCAGCGACAGCTTTAGCAATCAGACAGAGCGATTCCATAGTATTAGGACATCAATTGACAGTACAAGTTCCACATTCCGTGGAAGTTCTTTTAAATCGTACACAGACCCAACACTTGACCATAGCAAGACTGACAGGTTATGAATTGACATTGTTTCAACCACACATAGAAATCAGACGCTGCAGCACATTGAATCCTGCCACACTTTTGCCATTAAGTGGTGTAGACCCACTGAAGCATGCTTGTATCGAAGTCATCACTATTACGACGAAACCCAGACAAGACTTGACAGATGTCCCATTACCAGACCCAGACCTGACACTTTATGTGGATGGTTCATGTATGAGAACAGGTACAGGAGAATTAGTGGCAGCTTACGCAGTCACGACAGACACCGAAGTTATAGAAACAAATTGTATCGACACCCTGTCAGCTCAAGCAGCAGAGCTCATCGCTCTGACACAAGCCTGTATTCAAGCCAAAAATAAGAGAGTTAACATATACACTGATTCACGTTATGCATTCGGAGTCGTTCACGACTTCGGAGTCCTCTGGCGAGAGAGAGGTTACTTGACTTCTCACGGTGCCAACATTCAACACGGTCCCCTCATTCAAGCCTTGTTAGATGCAATACATCTACCTACTGCGATATCTATTATGAAGTGTAAAGCACATACAAAGGTTACCGATACGATCTCCCAGGGTAACGACCTGGCAGACCGAACAGCTAAGCAAACTGCCCAGAATCGAATGCATGCAACTGACTTGACAAAGACAATAGTTCCGACGCAATCACACTGCATGACAGTCAAGGATCCCGCACATGATGTAATTGACATACAGACACATGCCACACCAGATGAAATCAAGAAGTGGACTGAACTAGGAGGGATCCAAACAGATCAGGGATGGATGACGAAGGGAAAATCTACATGGTTTCTCCCCAATTCTATGGTTCAAGTCATCATTAACACTATACATAGCCCAGCACACCTAGGAGAAAAGGCAATGCTAGATAGCATTCAACACATATGGTACAATAAGAACTTACGAGCAGCAGCGAAACAAAAAGTGCGTACTTGCATGATTTGTTGTCAGTTCAATCCAGGTAAAAGCATTCCTGTAGAGAAAGGTGGATTTCAGCCTCCCGATCACCCTTTTGAAGTCCTCCAGATGGATTATATCCAGATGGAACGTTGTCGAGGATTCAAGTATGTCCTCGTAGTCGTGTGTGCACTTTCCCGATGGACAGAAGCATATCCAGTCCCAGATTACACTGCTCCGACCACTGCCAAGCAGCTGGTTCGCGAGTTCTTCCCACGGTATGGTTTGCCCCGTATCGTGTACTCAGATAACGGTCAGCTATTCTCATCCGAGCTTGTGAAACACATAACACTCCTGTTAGGGTATCAGTGGAAGTTCCACTGTGTCCGGCATCCCGAGGCAGCAGGTCTCGTGGAGCGCCATAATCAGACTCTAAAGATCCGACTTTCAAAAATATGTAGAGAGAAAGGCGTTGACTGGATAGTAGCCTTGCCAGTTGCCCTTTTCTATATGAGGATGGTTGCGCACTCTCGAACCGGGCTATCCCCGTATGAAGTGGTCTTCGGTAGGCCACCAAATATGTGGGGGACGCCTATACCTCGTAAAATCACAGATGTTGATTGCGTTATGCTGACAGATTACCTTGCCTCCTTGATGTCTGCACTACAATCTTGTCGTTCACAGGTAGCTGCAGCCTTTCCCGACAACACCGAGGTGAAGCCCCATGAAGTGGTCCCTGGCGATTTTGTGTTCGTGCGGAACTTTGACCGGAGAAGTCCACTGGAGCCCCGCTGGCAGACCCCGAAGTTGGTTCTTCTGACGACAAGGACGGCTGTTAAATTGGAGGGCAGAAAAGGATGGCTGCACTCGAGCCACATCAAAAAGTTTCACGGACTTCCTTCGGACTTGGACTCTAAGCCCTGCCCTCCTCCACAAACTGACTCAAAACTCCCCCTGGTTGAGAAAACCGCCTCCGAAGAATATAGACTAAAGTTACGGTCTAGCAAGTCAGACAGTTTAATTGTTTAAGTCCTCCCCTAGGTGAATCGGTTAAATTAGTTTCTGACATGTATCCCCTAGACCGAGATAGAGAGAGAGATAGACAGAGACAACTCAAGAAACGTGCATATTGTAAATCACTTCGTAGTCACTGTATAGTGACATTATTAATTATGTTTTTTCTAAGCCTTCTTATTATTGCTGCCAGTATATTATTGCACATGTACTACCCTATTTTCAAGCGTGCACAATCTGCTTACAATGTCACTGCCGAACATTCTTTTAGCGAATTACCCCCCCATGAATTGTCTTACAGACTTGCGCTGCGCAACAACACATTCATTAGTATGTTACATCACTCCCATCAGACTAACAATGCTACAAACTGCTGGATATGTGGCCGACTCCCTCCCTACCAGAAATACAAGGGAGTTCTGCCCCTCTTTCCGTACCCGTTCACTCACAATGGCTCCTGTGGGGCATGGTTTAGATTGATTAATTCCCTAGATTCTGACATTGCTGTTTACGATGGGAATTGGGTTTGGGGAAATCTGAACTTAGTTCTACTTAAAGTCTGTTACCCTGACAAGAAGGGACTTCCCACTAGAACAGGAACTGATCTAGAAAATGAAGTATATGGATTAGGTAATTACACAATTAACCTCATGATTCTAACTGTTGAATCCGAAGCCGCACCAGTATTACCTGCTATGTCAGTGTTACCAGTCAAAGGTGAATTATGTATCAGAAAGAATGGTTCCATACACTTAGGTCATAGTAAATGTACTACTGTGATCGAATTCAGTGATCAAGGCAAATCCACGTTTAGAGCTACTCGTCATTCCTACTTTGTCTGTGGCCATACCGCATACATACGTTTGCCTCCAGATTGGGATGGTACCTGTTACATTGCATTCCTTCTGCCACCTGTTTTCCTAGCTCCTCCTGATTATCACAGAAATACCAATCTAGTAAACAATAGACTCCGAAGAGATCTCCCGATTGTCGACTACACTGAAACGGCATGGGAGCAATACACAGACTTCAATAAAGGTTTCTTCCCCTACATAGGTACTGTTACTAATAGTAAACTGATACGTAGATTAACTAGAACCCTCGAAGCAGTAGTGAATGAAGCTACTTCCGCTCTAGGTAACTTAACAGAGGAACAGTCTGCTATGCGGGTTGTTGTTCTTCAAAATCGTCTTGTCATTGACGTCATCCTAGCTGATAGGGGTGGAGCTTGTAAGGTCATCGGGTCAAGTTGCTGTGTTTTCATTCCAGAAAATGCGCCAACGGTATATAAAGCTATAACACGTCTCCATAAAATTGCAAGTCTGATACATCAGAATCCAGGCACCTGGACTTGGTCCGGTTGGTTCTGGACAACGTTGACCGCTTGGGGATGGAAGATCCTATCCTTCCTAGGCATTGGCCTTCTCATAGTATTCAGTTGCTGCCTGTGTTTACAATGTGGACCGGCGATTTGCGGCCTGTGCGCCACATCATGTATTCCGCATTCAAATTCCCATTCAAAACGTCAAAAGAAGAAAGAAGAGCAAATGATGTTACATGAACAGATTGATCGATTCATGCAGATCGATATATCATGAAGGGTCCGTAGGGGACAAGGAGGGAATGAGGTAATATAAATTTTGTGATCAATTGTGTCCCCTATCTTAGACCCCAACGACTCCGTGTACACGCTACAAGTACATGTATGTTCCCTCCACTTCAAGCTATGAAGACGCAAATACATTTGCGTCCAACGTTAACATGTCCTCTTTCAGATCCACCATGAATGGGTCAAATAGTCCGTTCCTACATATGCCATGCCAACGTCTTTATGTAGTGTACTTTACACGTTTTTCAGCTCTGGCGAAGTAGGCCCTGAATTCTGCCATCGAGCCTTTTCCTGCCTTCTGACTCTGAATCTCAAACCTGGGCCTGCATCTGTACCCGTGACCCCCGCCTTACTCCTTGTGCGGCTAACGGTGCTTGGCTCAGCCTGTTGCCTGCCAAGACTGTATTCAACCTTCGAATTATCTGCTCCACTCCTCGAAAATACATTCCTGTCTAGTAGTTTCATGTCAACATCCTTCCAGCTGCAGAGCAAAGGGCTTGGCCTCACTGTCTCTGTGCAAGTAATTCATGGCTCTGTTTCCATGGTAGGCCCATGCCCTCCCTCGCACCCCTCGCATCTCATGCAGACACGTAGACGCTCATACACGCACTCACAGTCAGTATAGAATAGCCTCTTGTCCGAGAGACCTTTTCCTTCCAGATAATACAGTTCCTTAAACATGAGATATTAGATACGATTTGGGATTAGGTTGATCTGACATCCAGACATCTGTCTCCACATGTAGGGCTAAATGTCAAGTCCCCCTTCACCCCTCAAGTTACACGTACATTACACGTCATACTGCTGCGCGCGCATCTCTGCCATGTATTTCTGCTGACACTGCCGGATTTACTCATGGATCCGCCTACTTGTGACATCATGATAAATGACATTCTCGTTCACGCCTTCATGCACGCCTATTGTAACGCCTTTTTGTATTACGTACATGCACTCTTATCTCTCTTCTCAGCTGTTACGCCTCCTGCATATGCCTTTACTGTAATGCATTGACTATATATATGAATGCCTGTCAATAATGTATTGTCGCATACTTGCATACTCGCATATTACCATTGACTCTGTCAGTCTGTCCCTTCCCGAACCTATATGGTGACGGAACGGTATGCCACCTTGGCTCGAGCCAATATGCTAATCACCCAATTCCTTTTATAGGAATAAAACCCTTTTTGAGAAACCTCAAATATCACAGATTTTGCCTCTTATTTATTATGAGTTATTCTTATTGACTTTACCGCATAGAAATTCAGTACCAGGTAATTAAATTTACCACAGATGAGCACTGCATTTCACAATCGCAACTTCCATTGGTAAGGTTAGAGATTCCAACAAGTCATTAACTAGCTGGCCATGCTGGATCTTAGTCCCATGGGACGTAATAAAACCTCTTTCGTTCCACAATCGGCCAAAACTATGGGCAACCCCGAACGCGTACTGACTATCTGTAAACACATTCACTCTCTTTCCCTTAGCTAAAACACATGCTCTAGTCAGTGCAATTAATTCTGCAGCTTGGGCAGAATTCTGACTCACTCTTGTAGTCTCCACAATCGTACTCAAAGTCGTTACTGCGTAGGCAGCTGTTACATCACCATTCTCCAATTTAAAACAAGACCCGTCAACATACAACGTGCCATCCGGATCTGACAACGGAGTGTCTTTTAGATCAATTCGTCCTTTCGTCTCCTTCTCAGTTCTGAAACAACAGTCATGTGGCTCAGAATCACTCGACTCCTGACTAGTCGGCAACAATGTTGCTGGATTCAATACATTGCATCTTTTGATCTGAATATGACTTGCTAACAGTGTCAACTCATAGCCTGATAATCTAGCACTGGTAAGGTGCTGCGTCTTTGTTTGGTTCATGAGTGTATCCACGGCATGACCACTAGCATGTTGTTCATGACCAAACCAGCAGATTGTCTAATGGACGCTGCAGCTGCCGCTGTAGCTCTCAAGCAACTAGGCAACGCTCTAGCTACCGGATCTAATGTTGATGAAAAATACGCACAAGGGCGTTGTTTATCACCAAATCGTTGCGTCAGAACACTCAACGCGCAACCTTCTCTCTCGTGAACATAGAGTGTAAATGGCTTACTGTAGTCGGGTGTACCCAACACAGGAGCCGAACATAGTGCATTTCGTAACTCAGAGAAACTCTGCTGACATTCGTCAGACCATGGCACCGGATTCGGAACACCTTTCCCAGTTAAAGCCACCAATGGTTTTGCCAAAAGAGAAAAATTTGGGATCCATTGCCTGCAGTATGAGGTAATGCCCAAAAATGCACGCACTTCTCTTTGTGTGCTAGGAACATTCATCTGCGTAATTGCTTTTATTCTCTCTGGGGTCAACCTTCTTCCCTCCTTTGACAAGAGATGACCTAGGTAGGTCACTTCTTGGCAACAGTATTGCATTTTGGAAGGTGACACCTTGTGATTTAAATCAGACAAATGATGCAATAAGGAAATTGTAGCTGCTTTGCAAGTTTCCTTGTCATCGGCAGCCACTAGAAGATCATCGACATATTGCACTAATGCAGAACCAGTAGGAAGTAAAAAAGAATCTAACTGACTTTTTAATGCCTGACTGTAAATGGATGGGCTTTCACAATAGCCTTGTGGAGCACGTTTAAACCTGAAACTTCGTCCTCCTAGAGAGAAGCCGAAAATATCTCTGCTTTCTTCGGCTATCGGAATGCTGAAAAAGGCATTCTTCAAGTCGATCACTGAGAACCATGTGGCTGTAGCAGGAATCAACGTTAACAATGCAGTAATGTCTGGAACCACAGGAAACTGTGGAATCACAATTTTATTAACCTCTCTAAGGTCAATTACAAATCTATAGACTGGAGGTTTTGTGGGATCAGTGCGTTTTAAAATTGGTAGTACAGGGCTATTACAGACATTTCCTCTAGTTTCTTCTATTATGTCTTTCTTGATCAAATCTTGCACTATCAATAGAAGCGCACGCTCGCCTTCACTAGAGATTTTGTATTGAGGGATTCGTGGGAATTTGACATTTGCCTTCAAAGTCACTACATAGGGTGGAATTTCCAAAAGACCCACATCGTTAGGACCAGTCGCCCAAAGAGTATCAGGGAGAGAACGCAGCTCCAGTGGGAGCGCATCCATTGACAAATACATCGGAGAGGTGATTCTTCTACCTAATGTAAGCTGTACTCCTGAAGGAGAACAGTACAATGTCGCATAAAGGCGTTTTAACAAGTCTAAACCAAGCAGATTTTCATTACAACCAGTCGTCAAAATCAAGGGTGCTTTCAATTGACGAGGCCCAACAGAAATAGACAAAGGACCAGAAACAGGGTTGTGGACAGGGGCGCCTGAAAAACCTACAGAAACATTTGTTAAGCCGGACAAAGGTGCGCCAGGGAGTTTCGCATGTATGATAGAACTTTTTGCTGCATCAGTATCCAACAGAAACGGTTCGACTACACCTGATGTGGCTACTGCGACATAAGGCCCACTCTGGTCTACTGGAACTGATACTACTCCCTCTCTTTGTCCATGGCTGTCCTAGTACTCATTTTGCTGAAATTCCTCACCAACGTCACAGTAATCTTCAACATGATACTGTTGAGATCTAGCTGGCTGTGCAGATTGTCCATTTCGCTGATCAAAATAATTAGAAGGACGATCGTTCGTTTGCGGAGGCATAGCGCCTCGTCCTCGACCTCTAGAATTTTGCGTAGAACCACCACGACCTCTCTGAGCTGCAGCAGCATTATTTTGTGCCAATACCGGACACTCATTCTCTGACCTTCCTTTTTGCAATAGGCACACTGATTCCATTGGTACTGCGGTCTTTGTGAACCATAGTCGGTCCTTTGATATGACCCTTGCTGTGTATTCGTTTGATTCGTGCGAGGCGGATATGCTTGTTGCAAAAGGACTTTAGTTTTTAAATCTTTCGTTTTCTTATCTGATTTTTCCTTTTCTTCTTTATCTCTATTCTCATAGTACTGGGCAGTTGCAAGTATCTGTGCAGTCGTAGAGACAGCCCACGCACTTTCAGAATTCTTTAATTTATTACTGAGCTCTGGTAACAGGTTGTGAACAAATTTATCAACGAATAATCTCTGGCCTCCTTCCGTGCTCATATCCTGGCCACTGTGGTCTACGAAAGTTTCCTCGAATCTGGTGAAAAAGTCGGAGACGCTTTCGTCTTTCTTCTGCCTGCATGCGGACAACTTATCCCAGTTAACGCGCAATGCCTTCATCAGAGTTTTCATTAAATCTATTATTCTACCAGGCAAATTAGCAATTAAAGGTTCAGGTTTAGAACCCCCAATTTGTTGACCATCTGCCGCAATAATAGCTGCCCAATCACCACCTAGGGCAACAGGATGATTCTCTCTACGAATTTTAGCCCAAATTGGTTGCGGTACTACATTACCAAATAGCATGTGAATGTCCGCTAAATTCATTACGCAAGCTTCAACCGTCCTGGCCAACTCTTTGTAATATCCAGCGGGATTTTTACGTGGATCTGGCAAGGCCTGTTTTACTGCTAACACTTCAGCTCGCTTCCACGGAATGTGTATCCACACTCTCTGGAATTGCGCTGGAGCGGCTGCAATACCATTCACTGCGTCAGCTTGAATGGCTTCGCGCCATATTGGTGGAACTTCCCTCATAGGATATTGGCGACTTTGCTTCGTGGCGCGTTTTCCTAAGTCTCTTGGTGAACGGCGGGAAGGATCAAATCTAAAATCTAAAACCAATTCCATTGCTTCTTTTATCTCCTGACCAACTATCATTCCTGCAGCAAATTTTTGTTGAACATGGATTAATTCATCTGGTACTTGTTCAGATTCGCTCTCCTCCCACTCTTCACGTAAGAGGGAACACATTACATCAAACACATAGCGCTGCGTCGGTTCATTCCATTGCATAAATGTATCTAATACATCTCGTACATTGTACCTTCCAACTTTCGAAACCCATCTGAGGGCAGTAGAATCTAATATTCCACGTTCTTCACTACTAGGAAGCTGACTACGTCTCTGAACAGATTCAGAGGTAGGACTCCTAATCAGAGTTTTGTAGAGTGGAGATAGAATATTAGAGACAGAGTCAGTAATTCTCCGACGAACAGAAAGCGGAGTCATATAGCTAGAGGAAGTTAGAAGTAGAGTGGTAGTTGGAACGGAAGAAACAGCAACAGTAGGAGTAGGAGGCAAAATAGCTTGCGAAACAACAGGTATTAGCGGTACAGGCATAGGCAAAGGAGCTGGCAACCCTGGAAGAGGGGGTGCCGGAGGAACATTGATAACCACAGGGAGTGCAGGAGCTTGATTCAGGGGAGCAGGAGCAGGTATACCAGGCTGTCCAGCAACCGGTAACACAACATTCGGCAAAGGTGGAGCTGCAGCACCCTGTGCATACGGTGGAGGTGACCTCAACAAATAAGACAACAGGGGATCATTTTCGTAGTCCTCTACTATCTTTGCCGTACTCGATGGCAAGGCATGGTAGCACTTGTCTATCGCTAAATTACGCTCTCTCTCAGCTACCTCTATCGCTTTTTCAGATTCATTGAGTTGCAGTTGCTTAGCAGACTGTTCTAAAGTCAACTCTTGTTCTTTCTGCTCTTTCTTCAACTTTTTAGTCTCTCTCTGTTTGGATTCTTTTCGCCAACAACGGAAAGAATCAAACATTGCCGGCCGGGCTTTCTTTTTAAACAACTTTCTTTCTAAATTATCGAGAATTTCAGGTTCGAAACTACCATGTAGTGGCCAACTAAGGACACCATCTTTCTCCGTGTAGTGGATCCATACCTCGTTATAAGAGATAGGGCCCACACCGAACTTGCAATAAAGATCATAAAGAGGAGTTCCAATCGGAGGAACCGAACACGAGTCCTCCAACTGGGAATCCTTGTTGCAACCAAAACATGAAAACATACAACTTTTCCGACTTACCATTTTATAAACCGGAACACAGAACAAATACAAACAAAGGTGCACACTCGAACTAAGAACCTAGGCCTACCAAAGTGAACAAATGTATCGATACCCAAACTAAACCAAAAGATTATCGTAACTAGAGCAACCAGTGATAATCTTACGAAACCAAACCAAACCAAGGAACTAAAAGGATTATCCAAACCCTTACAAAGTAACCAAACAACTGGCAATCACTCAATACTTAACTGAGGCACTGAAGACGTCACCAAGGAGAAACCCGTCACGTCTCGCTGTACTAAGGTCTGCACCTCGGGTCCAAGACAGGGCGACGGTCAAGGCAACGGACCACTGCAGCCGTCCGAACGGGAACCCTCGTGGAAGAGAACGTCAGGCCACTTTTGCGATATGCCGGGATCGATGAAGTGGGGCGCCTCCCTCCGGAATCTTCACACGAAGCTTCTCGAACTCTTCAGGCTTTTGGACCGGTACCGAATGACGTCGCCCCACACTGGGCGCCAATTGGAGTTCTGGACTTTTTTGGTACCGTCCAGAGGTGTCAGGGACAACACCCGAAGACCCCTGAGTTCTACCTGTCTTGGTGCACAAATAAACAGAGACACGGGCTTCTCGATGGTGGCGTCAAAGACCAAAGGTTTATTACTGCAGGGACACAGAAGTCACAGAAACTACACACGGGCAGATTCTAGGAGCCTGTTCGATTTGTACTGATGGGTTTCCTCCTTAAATACAGAATTTTTAGCTGGGGGCAACATTCTCAACATACTAGTACGTTTCTAAACCTTCATGTCCTAAACAATAAATATTTGTCGTTACACAGGAATCGTCCACAATATCTGATGTCAAAACATTACGAATGAGAGGTTGCCACTGTTCCATCATAATCCCATGTCATCTTTACATTCAAGAGCCGGACCGCCTCATCGTAAATTTCGTTACCTCCCCCTAATAAAGGCCCAGAAGGAAAGGAGCAGAGCCAGGTGCGGAAGATAGAAAAACAGGATAAGAGATGTTTGTGGGTCGTAAATGGGCAAGGCTACCAGCTTCGGCCGCCTAATCATGATCAGGCCAACGAACACGAGAACCAGTATAGCTGGACTGGCCTCGGGCAGAGGAGGCAGCTTTTGTCGAGTCATGCGGCCACAGCATTTCTGTCCTAAGGTGCACGTGTCACTGGCAAGGTGAATCGCCGGCCAAAGGCCTGCGTGTCCTTAAGTGGAATGAAGTGGTCAGAGGTCACTGTGTGTCCATTGACCATGTGAGGGCAAGAATACAAGATGGCTGCCATAATCTAAAATGGATGCCATGGGTGAATCAGAAATGTGTTTATAACAGGAGGGCTCTTGCTTGTAGCATAGCGAAAACACCAGGATATACTAAATGGACCATTTGCGGTTCATCTGTACCAAAATTATGAGTTTACGACAATGTTGAAAACATGGGTTCAAATCATCACGGAACCTCAAGGCTTGTTTTCAGCATCCCTAGACTTTCATCGAGACTCTAGTCTGCACACTGAGTGCTAAAGCCTCCAAAGTTTCATAACAAGGTAGCTGTTGTTCGAGCTGATCGGCTCACGTTTTAGCCATAACATAACATATATGCAGCTGCAAGCCAACGTAATTCTGGCACCTTTAATAATGCACTGTAAGCATGATTTTTAGACACATGGAAGTAGACAGTTTTTCCAGAGAGACAGAGAGCTTTTTCAGATCCTGATGTGATACACTTCTGCTGATTCTATAGGTATGGGGTCCCCCGCACAAGTTTAAGAGACCTTCTATATTTTATAAAACATAGTTCCTACCTAGGAAGGGTGAATTACTAGGCGTCATAGGACCTAATTTCACAATCAGTGTTTTATGAATTGTAACAATGCTGCTCATATTTTTTTCTAATCACAAGTCTGCTTATGTTAGCAAAGATATTGCATCTTAGAACACGTCATTAAAATAAATATTTTAACCCTTCCCGTGTCTCTTTTTTACTCCTGTTGTGGACTGGTATGAGAGTATAACGAAAGAGTGTTCTTACTTCCCACCATTCCTGAGTATAACCTAAGTCGCATGTTCTGGGTTGTCTAATCATTGGTTCCTTTGCTATAGGACGAAGAGCTAATGTGACACTGATGCTAGCTGGTTAGGGTTTCTAGACACTAAGGTGAGTTTTTTAGTACACCACAATTCACTGAGGTCCTGGGTCTCTGTGCACAGTTCTGTGTAGGCGCAGAATCCCTGCAACAATTGCAATTTGAAAAGGTCTTCAATTCAGTCTTAATTTTGTCAAATTCTAATTCTTTAAGGGGGAGAGGACGAACCCACAGTTTTCACATGTGCCTCCCTCCCCTATGTCCCTCGGCACAGGCCTACAATCATGCAGCACCCCCTCCCTCCCCCTTCATACCCATAAGCTCACTAGCAGTATAAGTCCCTTTATGCCATTCCTCCATCATGTGACCGGCACTGGCTGCGATGCGGACGGACTTGCATAGGCCAACATTTGTTTTTGGTTTCGTTATGACGGCCCCAGGTAAAGGTGACTGGTGGAGAATTTGCACTCAGCAAAAGAGCACCTAAGATTGGTGGAGAGGAGTTTCAGGATGGAGCGCCTGAGAGCTGGATGATGGGTCTTTTGACTGATTGGCCCTTGGAAGGAGGACTGACTGAATATGCAATTTGTAAAACCCAAAGGTAGCGGGAAGACGTTTGACCGCAGATTAGAAATGAATGCTGCTTAGACAGGACCAACAGGACTGAATTATTCAAGTGTTCAGCCTTGTCTTGAATGAAAATTCATCATGAGAAGTCTGAATATTTCCAGAGTTGAGAGGGCAAATAGGAAAAAGATCAGCTGCCCTCATGGGAGCAGGAACCACAAGCAGCAACTGATGAACAATGGAGAGGGGGTAAAACGCTGAACTCTGTTCCTTCGGTGGGCAGGACCTCTGTGATGGAAAGCATGGAAAATAATCACAAGCTACTAAATTAAATGTGCCTGCAGACTGGGAGCCACTGTGGAGACTTTAGGTGGCCAGAGATAGATTCATGTCTAAGAATATTGAGCAGCAGCCGAGTAGCAGCATCTGATTCAACTGAAGGCGCTGAGAAGATAATCCGGAAGGCCGGGTTACTGAATGTTCACGTAATCAAGGCAGGAAGTGATCAAGGAGTATGCAGTGGTTTTCCTAGAAAACTCAGGGACAAGGCTCAAAAATGTTTTAAGACTTTTTTATCTAAAAAAAACCAAGTACCGGAGAAAGCCTTCAATTGGGGGGCAAAGGAAAGCTCCTGATCAAATATGAACCCTGGATCCCTGAAATGCTCCACAGGGGAGGGAGGAGAGCCAAGGTATGTGGGCTGCTAGGTGCTAGATCAAAGAGAAGGGCAACAACAGAAGACCTGAGTTTTGAACACATGCAGTTTTAGACAGCTGTGCTTCATACAGTCCTCTGAATTCAGCTTTAGAGAGCCGTGCTTTATCCAGTCTGCCGCATTGAGCTTTAGACAGCTGTGCTTCATCCAGTCCACTGCATTCAGCTTTAGACAGCTGTGCTTAATCCAGTCCCCTACTCTCACCAGACAAGATTGGAAGGAATGTTGTAAATGTCAATGTCAATGTCAAAGGCTTTTATATAGCGCAACAAACCACTAAAAGAGGTCTCATGGCGCTTTTTACTATTACTATTGTCCTCAGAAATGGACAGCAAGAGCTGAATATCATCTGCAAATTACACTTCCTTGAATGCAAAAGGCTGAAGAACGTCTGCCAGGGGAGCCATATATGCTGTGAAAGTAGTGGGGCTCAGGGTTGACCCTTGCGGAACACCATAAAGGAGAGGCTTTGATTAGGACCAAAAATGCAGAGGAAAGACTGATTGAGATTGATCAGTTATATAACATCTTAGCCACTGTAGGGCCTGGCCACCAATCCCACAATGAGATGAATGCTGAAGCAATATCCAGTCTGAGACAGTTTCAAAGGCTGCTGACAGACCCAGTAAAACCACTATTGCTTTGGGCCCCGTTCAAGACTCAGTTTTACAAACTCAGTGAATTCCAATACCGCTGATTCAGTGCTTTAACAAGGCTGGAACCCAGACCGGAATTCAGGAAGATTATTAGCTTAAAAAAATAGTTAAGCTAAACATTCACTGATTTTTCAGGTAACTTGGATACAGCTGGAAACAGAAAAATAGCTTGTAGTTTGATAGGGCATCTGGATCCGCTAATGGCTTTTTTAGGAGAAGCCGGATGTAAGCATATTTCTAAGACTTAGGGACTACAGCCTAATTAAAGGATTAATCATTTTCAAGGCTTTGGACAGAAGGACAGGAGGACAGAGATCCAGAGGAGTTCCCGAGCGGCAGTACAGAATAGCTTGAACCAAAGCATCTAAAGAGATAGACTGAAAAGATGTAAGTGAGGAGATAGACTCAATAGATATAAATGAGGAAATAGACTCAATAAATGTAAATTAGGAGATAGACTTAATAGATGTAAGTGAGGAAAACATGTAAGTGAGGGCATTAACTCAAAAGATGTAAGTGAGGAGATAGACTCAATAGATGTATGTCAGAAGACAGACTGAAAGGATGTAAGTGAGGAAATATGCACAAAAAATGTAAGTGAGGGTATAGACTCAAACAATGTGAGGAGATAGACTCAATAGATGTAAGTGAGAAGACACACTGAAAAGATATAAGTAAGGAGATAGACATAAAAAATGTAAGTGAGTGCATTAACTCGATGTAAATGAGGAGATAGACTCAATAGATGTAAGTGAGAAGACAGACTGAAAAGATGTAAGTAAGGACTGGAGATAGACACAAAAAATGTAAGTGAGGGCATTAACTCAAAATATGTAAGTGAGGAGATAGACTCAATATATGTAAGTGAGGAGGTAGACTCAATAGATGTAAGTGAGAAGACACACTGAAAAGATGTAAGGAGATCAACACAACAAATGTAGGTGAGGGCATTAACTCAAAAGATGTAAGGGACGAGATAGATTCAATAGATGTTAGTGAGGAGATAGACTGGAAATATGTAAGTGAGGATTGACTGAAAATAAATAAGTGAGGGTATAGACACGAAAGATGTAATTGAGGAGATAGACTCAATAGATGTAAGTGAAGAGATAGGCTTAATAGATGTAAGTGAGGAGATAGACTCAATAAATGTTAGTGAGGAGATAGACTCAATAGATGTAAGTGATGAGATAGACTCAATAGATGTAAGTAAGGAGTTATATTCTAAAGATGTAAGTGAGGAGATACACTCAAAAGATATGAGTGAGGAGATAGGCTTAATAGATGTAAGTGAGGAGATAGACTCAATAAATGTTAGTGAGGAGATAGACTCAATAGATGTAAGTGAGGAGATAGACTCAATAGATGTAATTGAGGATATAGACTCAATAGATGTAAGTGAGGAGATATACTCAATAGATGTAAGTGAGGAGATAGACTCAATAGATGTAAGTGTGGAGATATACTCTAAGGATGTAAGTGAGCAGATATACTCAATAGATGTAAGTGAAGAAATAGACTCAATAGATGTAAGTGAGGAGATATACTCTAAAGATGTAAGTGAGGAGATATACTCAATAGATGTAAGTGTGGAGATATACTCTAAGGATGTAAGTGAGGAGATATACTCTAAGGATGTAAGTGAGCAGATATACTCAATAGATGTAAGTGAAGAAATAGGCTCAATAGATGTAAGTGAGGAGATAGACTCAATAAATGTAAGTGAGGAGATAGACTCAATAGATGTAAGTGTGGAGATATACTCTAAGGATGTAAGTGAGCAGACATACTCAATAGATGTAAGTGAAGAAATAGACTCAATAGATGTGAGTGAGGAGATATACTCTAAAGATGTAAGTGAGGAGATATACTCTAAGGATGTAAGGAGGACATATACTCAATAGATGTAAGTGAGGAGATTGACTCAATAGATCTAAGTGAGGAGATATACTCTAAAGATGTAAGTATATAAGCATGCGTGATTTACTCCCCCCCCCCGTACCCCCGGATACTCTTTCCTCAGAAAAGACAGACCTGATAGAATAGGGGGGCTGGCCTTAATATTCAAAAGTGAACTTCAGCTATCCCTTGTTAAACACTCTTGCCACTCCACCTTTGAATACCTTGAAGCTGAACTTAAAGTTCAAGATACCCACCCGATTCACTTACATACTATCTATCACCCTCCTTGTGATCCTTACCCCTTTATTGACAAACTTTCTGACTTGATGAAGCAAGCTTCAATATCCAAATCAAAAAATATCTTCCTTGGCGACCTTAAACTCCACTTGAATGACACCAATGATCCCACTACCACCCTCTTCGCCAACCTTCTCAAGATCAACGACCTCAAACAAACATGTCAGTCCCCCACCCACACCAAAGGAGCCATCCTGGATGCCATCATTACCAACAATGACTTGGTATTCCTGACCAACTTCATCCCCATTGACTGGTCAGACCACCATCACTGATGATCTTAAGTCCAAACTCCAAGCTCAACTGTTCCTTATACCTCCCTCACAAAATGCAAATGAGCTTACTGAGCACTTTAATCAAGCTGTCATGGATGTCCTAGACCAATTGGCCCCTCCTAAACTTAATACTCTAAGAAACATCCCTTGCAAATCATGGTTTAACCTAGAAATTAACAACGAAAGATGCTCATTAAGACTGATGGAAAGAACCTGGAGACAGCATCCCTCCCACTCTAACCTGACACTCCTGGATTTGCTAGATCTGTATATAAAAAACAATTTTTTTATGAAAAGGCATCCTTATTCCGCATGCAACTCGATCGGGCCAAAAACAGACCTAGAGAACTGTTCATCATTATCCGTCACCAAACCTCCTCAGCTCCCCCTAAGCAGACGGCCTCTAACGCTAGATGTGATGAAATTGCCCTCTTCTCTGAAAAAAATCGCCAAAATAGATCAATCTTTCTGTGCACTGCTGATCCCAACCAACCCCCTACTTACTCCTGACATCTCCTCTAAATCACCCCCACACTCCTGACCCCCCTGATACTCCCACTCACTCTCCCGCTTCCTCACTTCACCCTAACCCCTCCTCTCACATTCCTTTTCCAATTACCACCACCCTAAACCACCCCTTGCACCAAAAATCACAACTTAAAAACAATGCCTCCTGGCAAAACTTCCTCCCTGTGACAGCATCATTGCTAAACTAAAACCATCCTCCCATACCAAATACCCTCTCCCTTATAACCTTGTCCAAGACCTAAAACACATCATTGTCCCATCCTGGACCACAATCATCAACACCTCCCTAGCTACTGAAAATGTCCCTAGCTCCCTTCAACAGGTTCAAATCTCCCCCATTAGCAAAAACACTAATGCTGATCGTAATGACTTAAACAATCTCCGCCCCATCACTAACCTCCCTCTTCTTTCTAAAGCCCTCGAAAAATGTGTCTTGCTCCAATTAGACAAACACAATGAAAAATTCAACCTTCTGGACCCCTTACAATCAGGCTTCAGAAAAGGCTGCAGCACTGAAACGGCCATGCTTAACATTTTTGACGACATCCACCACTCCTTTGATAATGGCGAGACCTGCCTACTTATCCTCCTTGATCTCTCCCCAGCTTTTGACACTGTTAACCACTTTGCCCTACTTAATGTTCTCAAAGATCGTTTCGGCCTCAATGGTACTACCCACAAATGGTTTGTCTCCTATCTTCAACATCGAACCCAGCAAATTAAAATTCAAGACTGTCTATCTAAACCCACTCCGGTCAACCTAGGAGTTCCCCAGGGATCTATTCTCTCTCCCTCTCTCTTTAACCTCTTTATGGAACCCCTCGGTCTCATTCTTAAACAAGCTGGTATCAACTATCACCTTTATGCCGACGACACCCAAATCTACTGTAAGATCAAAACCCACGCTGACATCATTCACATTAATTAGCGTCTTCCAACAGAGCCACGGCTACGATCCCCCCTTCCCAACACCTATGCGACTCGCTCAATGATTTCTTCATTGAGAAAGTTGCAAAAATTAAAACTAATATACCCCCCTCACCAACATTTGTCAACCCCTCCCCCCCTTCCACTGCCTCCAAACTGACCATCATCCCCCCACTGACCTTGGACTCTCTTCCCCCGTTGCTCCAACGGGTAAAATCGGGCTCTCCCTTGGACTTTGGCCCTGCTCGCGTTCTTAGAGAGATCTACTTAACTTGTCCCATCCCCCCCCTCACTCTCCTTAACGACTCGCTCAGCAACGGTGTTGTCCCCAACTTTCACAAAGCAGCGGTCGTTATTCCCATCCTGAAAAAACCTGGTGTTGACCCCTCATCCCCCTCCAATTACCGCCCCATTTCCCTACTGCCCTACCTGGGAAAGGTTTTGGAAACTCATGTTACCATCACCCTGAGCGCTCACGTGGAAGCAAATTGCTGTCTCTCCCCCCGTCAGGCGGGCTTCCGACCTCTACACTCCACGGAGAAGGTAGTGATTTCAGTAATGGACAGACTTCGCGAGGGCATCGACACCGATCACTCGCAGGCCCTTATCCACCTGGACCTGTCCGCCGCCTTTGACACGGTGGACCATTCCACCCTTCTCACCCGTGTCAAGGCGGCGGGCATAGAGGGCTTAGCCCTCTCATGGCTTGAGTCCTTCCTTTGCGACAGGGCTCAAGCGGTCCACCTTGCTGGCTTCACTGCCGCCTCCCGTAAGGTGGAGTGTGGCGTCCCGCAGGGCTCATCACTTTCCCCCCTTTTGTTTAATTTATACATCTACCCCCTCATTTTTATGTTGCAGCAGCTGGAGGTCACAGTGTTCAATTACGCCGACGACCTCCAGCTAATCTTCAATCTTTCCCATTCCCCTTCGTCCGCCCAAAATGTTCAAACTGTCATGCTATTCATTCAGGACTGGATGAACTGCAACCACCTCAAGCTCAATCCAGATAAGACTGAGTTAGTCCTGACTGGAGGTGGTTGCAGTCCATGGTCCCCGTCATTTTGGCCCCCATCACTTGGTGTCCCCCAACTCCCGGTCCCCAAAGTTAAGACCCTTGGGATTCTACTCAATTCACAACTCTCTGTGAACTCCCAAGTTTGTTCAGTGGTATCCTCCTGCTTTTTTTTCCCTCAGGATAATCAGAAAAATATCTCATTTTTTTTCCCTCCCGGCGTTAAAGGTCATTGTAATGGCCATGGTGCTTTCGCGCCTAGATTATGGTAACATTATCTACAACGGCGCGCCGGCCTATGCCATACACCGCCTGCAGCTAGTGCAGAATCAGGCTGCCCGCCTGATTCATGGATTGCCCAAATATCATCGAGCCACCCCCTTGCTGAAGGCTCTGCACTGGCTGCCCGTGAGAGAACGTTCCCTTTTCAAACTAGGTTGCCTCACTTTCCAGGCCAGGATGGGCACGGCCCCCGAGTTCATCAGTTCAGCCATCAGTCCCTACTTACCGGCCAGAGACCTCCGTTCAACCCACATGGCACTTTTGACCGTACCCCGCTTCAAGAAAAAGAAAGCCGGCGGGGCGAAATTTGCGGCCCTGGCACCTGTGTTCTGGAACTCCCTCCCCTTGGCGCTCCGTACTTCATCCTCCTACCTGGAGTTTCGAAAAAACCTGAAAACCTTTCTCTTTTCTAGCGCCTTTGCCTCTTAGCATGCCCTCTCCTGCTGCTGTCCGCTGGTTGTAATCTTCAAAGCGCCATGAAACCGCTAGGTATAAGTGCACTCAACAAATGTTTTTAAATTCAAATTAATAACACCCTCACTAATATCCAATCCTGGTTCCTCCTTAAATATCTCAAACGAAACCCCAAAAAACGGAAATAATTCTCTCTCCCCTAAAAACAACCCTCTCCCCATAAAAACCTGGATCTCTGACCTCAATGTCCTCAACTGCTCTCTCTCCTTGTCCAACTCAGTAAAATCTCTTGGTATCTCCACTGATAACTGTCTCAACCACAATGTCCACATCAACAATTCAGCTAAAGGAGCCCGTCTCACTCTCCGCCATCTCAAGAAAATCAAACCCTTACTCCCAACTGAAGATTTTAAATTAGTAGTTCAGTCCTTTGTCCTTTCGCAAATTGATTACGGCAATGCCATCCTCATCGGAATCCCTAAGGTCCGCCTAGCTCCACTCAAATCTGAACTTAGTCTTGCGGCCAGGCTCATCACAGACTGTAAATGGTTCAACCACATTTCTACAGCGCTCAAAATTCTCCAATGGCTACCCATCGAAGGCAGATCTGCCGACAAAAACGCAAGCATCGCACACAAAGTTCTCCACCAAAATCCTCCTTCATACCATGCCAATGAACTCTGCAAAGCGGGCAGCACACAACCTATGAGAAGCACTAACGCTCTCCTCCTTGTAACTGTGTTGTCAAAGTTGGAGTCAGTGTCAAGATCAGAGGTCTGTACCATGGCACGCTATATGATCCTGCAGACACATTCACAAACCCTGACAGGAGACATGCTTCACACTTGTGAAAGAAGGCAGAAGAGTTTCATGAATGGTCTGACGGTGCATCCCGTGCTCGCTTGTGCGTCAAGGAAGCGTCTGTGGTACTGGTGGAGACATGGTTGGTGCACGGTCCAGAATGGACTGAAGGGTGGTTCAGTAGCAGAAGGAGTGCATAGCTTCTCACTGTGGGAAAAACAACGAGGCAGTGGCACCAAGACATCTTAGAATATGTAAAGTAGTACTTATGTAGAACCCTTTTACGCTATATTGCCTGGTTTTATTTTGGCCACAACAAGGAGATAAAATGGAATTTTCATTTACAGTTAGTACAAACAGATAGGACTCTGCCCCTTTACACTTTTACTAATAAATATTTTGAAGGCGTGTACGAACGCATTAAATACAACTCCTTATAGCACAAGTTCCAATACTCATACACACTCATGCTTTCGTGACTCTGCCGGGAGATATTTTAGAAGCTGTGGGTGATGTCTAAAGCACAGCTGAGCAGGTTCAAGGATAGGGCCGATGGTCAAGAATCCCTAGATCCGCTAGGATCACCAAACATCTTAGGGACCTGCATTGGCTCAGGGTTGAAAACCGGATTCGTTTCAAAACCCTGAACTACCTATTTAAAATCAAAGCTGGCACTGCCCCCAAATACCTACAGGACCTTGCTAAGCCCTACCTCCCCAATCGCAGCCTTCGTTCATGCACAGCAGCGAATTTTGCGGTGCCGAGGTTCAAACGGGCTAGAATAGGCGGGAGATCCTTTTCCTATTTGGGCCCAACTCTTTGGAACACATTGCCCATTCATATTCGCAAGGAGGAAAGCTATATGAAATTCAGAAAAAGCGTAAAAACCTGGTTGTTCGGCAAATAAGTGCTTTGACTGTTCTCTATCCAGTTGTGTTTTGTGTTTTGCTGGTCCGGCGCCGGGAAACCCTTTGTGGGTAGCTGTGCGCCTTACAAGTGTTATAAAATAAATAAAATAAGGATAGAGAGTTCTGTTGTGGAGCAATCTGGGTGAGTAGTAAAACTGTTTGTGAGGGCTCTGGATTTGTAGTAATATTGTTTGTGCCGGCTATGTGTGTAGTAAAATTGTTTGTGAGGGGTATGTGTATATATACATTTCTTTTGTGAGGGCTGTAGATGTATACTAAAAATGTGAGGGCTATGGATGTGTAGTGAAATTGTTTGTGAGGGCTATTGATGTGTAGTGATATCGTGTGTGGGGGCTAATGATGTGTAGTGATATTTTGTGTGAGGGCTATTGATGTGTAGTGATATTTTGTGTGGGGGCTATGTGTGTGTAGTAAAATTGTTTATGCAGGCTATGGGTGTAAAGAAAATGTGTTTGTGAGGGCTGTAGGTGTATAGTAAAATTGTGAGGGCTATGGATGTGTAGTGATATTTTGTGTGAGGGCTATGGATGTGTAGTGGTATTTTGTGTGAGGGCTATGGATGTATAGTAATATTTTGTGTGAGGGCTATGGATGTGTAGTGATATTGTTTGTGAGGGCTATGGATTTCTAGTGATATTTTGTGTGAGGGCTATAGATGTGTAGTGATATTGTTTGTGAGGGCTATAGATGTGTAGCAAAATTGTTTGTGCGGGCTATGTGTGTAGTAAAATTGTTTGGGAGGGCTATGGATGTGTAGTAATATTCTGTGTGAGGACTATGGATGTGTAGTTATATTTTGTGTGAGGGCTATTGATGTGTTGTGATATTTTTTGTGTGGGCTTTGAATGTGTAGTGATATTTTGTGTGAGGACTGGATGTGTAGTGAAATGTGTGTGAGGACTGAATGTGTAGTAATATTGTGTGTGAGGGCTGTGGATGTGTAGTGAAATTGTTTGTTAGGGCTATGGATGTGTAGTGATATTTTGTGTGAGGGCTATGGATGTGTAGTGATATTTTTTGTGAGGGTGTTGGATGTGTAGTGATATTTTGTGTGGGGGCTATGGATGTGTAGTGATATTTTGTGTGAGGGCTATGGATGTGTCGTGAAATTGTGAGGGCTATGTGTGTGTAGTAAAATTGTTTGTGTGGGCTATATGTGTGTAGTAAAATTGTTTGTGCGGGCTATCGATGTACAAAAAATTTGTTCGTGAGGGCTGTAGGTGTATAGTAAAATTGTGAGGGCTATGGATGTGTAGTGAAATTTTGTGTGAGGGCTATGGATGTGTAGTGATATTTTGTGTGAGGTCTATCAATATGTAGAGATATTTTTGTGAGGGCTTTGAAGGTGTAGTGATATTTTGTGTGAGGGCTATGGATGTGTAGTGATGTTGTTTGTGAGGGCTTTGGAGGTGTAGTGATATTTTGTGTGAGGGCTATGGATGTGTAGTGATGTTGTTTGTGAGGGCTATGGATGTTTAGTGATATTTTGTGTGAGGGCTATAGATGTGTTGTTGTAGTTTTTTGTGAGGTCTATTGGTGTGTAGTGCTATTTTCTGTGAGAGCTATGGATCTGCAGTGATATTTTGTGCGAGGGTTATGGTTGTGCAGTTATATTTTGTGTGAGGGCTATAGATGTGCAGTGATATTTTGTGCGAGGGCTATGGATGTGTAGTGATATTTTGTATGAGGGCTATGGATGTGTAGTGAAATTGTTTTTGAGGGCTATGGATGTATAGTGATGTTTTGTGTGAGGGCTATGTATTTATATATATATTTTTTTCTACTTGGTGCTGGAATGATATTCAGAGCGGCGGTGCTACACTCACTGAACTCATACGGATTCTGAAAATGTTTCAAAATTAACAGGTGTCGTGCCAGGCCCAATCAGATGAAGGGTCCTAAAAGGGTGGGGTTTTTTTTGTCTCTGAGTTTTATATAGCTCGAACTTGATCGAAGGTATCAGCGCGATTTACAGGAGCACCAGTTGCGTTTCATATAGACAGATTATTTGGGAGGGAGAGAGGGAGGCAAGCACTACCGACTACCATTTTGTGTGTGTAAAAGGCCGCTTTATTGAAACAGGTGCACATCACATTATTTCCAAAACTGGCAAACCGCCTTACAAAACTAGAACCTCTCTAAACATTGAGTTACCTGACCCCCTTTTTGTTTTTCTCCCTCCACCCCTACGATCCCACATGATAATATCCCTCCACCCCACAACATAACAATATATAACAGCATTACATCCTATGAATATTCAAATTTCTCCCCTACCTTTTAAATCTAAGACCTCACAATAGCTACATTCCTGTCTGTCCTATTGCAACTGTAACCAAACTACCCTCTACTGTAACTGCCAAACTATTTACCCCTTTCCCCGCTCCCGTTCCCCAAGTCCCCAAACTTAACGCCAAAATACCGAACTCCAGCCAAACTTGGCCAACATCCCAACCAAACTCCACCACCAAGGGAAAGGTGGATTGCAGGTGAATACACTGCCTCACCTTTCCCTGACCCCCCAGCCCCACTCCATTCAGCACCACGCAGCAGATCAAAACAGAAACAACCAGGCTCCAATTCCCGGCACACTCCTAACAAACAGGCCAACACCTCCCGTAGCTCCAACAGGTACAAGTCCATCCCCATCCTCGAGAGGTGTACCCCATCATCCCTGAACATTTCCGGTGCATCATAGTGAATATCTCTGTGCCAAATCCTCACAAACCCCAAATGCCGACAGAAACGCACCATTAAAACGTTTATCTTTTTCCGCGCCTTGTCCACTGCCTGTGGCCGGCTCGCCCCGCGCCAAACCCTCCGCGGAACCAGCTCTGTCCACACCACCGAACACCCAGCCCAACTTTTCCGCAATTCTGCCAAATCCCGCCGCATCTCCCTCATTAAAACCAGGCCAGTCTCCCGCACCATGTCGTTCTCCCCCAAGTGGAAAATATCTGGGCATCGCCCCCCTTGCACTATACCGTTCAACGAGGACATAAGTTATTTCCACCGCATGCCCCCCATCCCCAGCCACACCACCTGAAAAAGCACAGGATTAAAGCCTAAGTTCTCCCCGAAATAGCTATCCTGGGCCTGCAACTTCGCCCTCTTCACAAATGAATGGCCCACAATCCAAATCAACATTCCCTGTGCCGCAGGACCCGCCACCAAACCTGAAACGAAAAACAAATGTAAGTAAAATTGTCCCCCCCAACATTCAGCGCGCACTTAAGCCAACTCAGAGCTATGCACAAACCGCCTGTAGCAAGCCGAGGACCACCTCCCCAGGCGCATGATGGCCCCCCGCCCGCAACCTCTCTGATGCGCTTCCGAAGCTGCCCCAATTCTGAAAGAGTGAGTGCCATACTGTTTGCCATCGACCCCAAACCTGTCCAGAGCCGACCTCAACACCCCCAGCAACTGCGGCCCCGTCGCCCGAGTCCCATCCGCATGCTGAAAAACCAAACAGTCCCCCGCCAAACGCCGTTCCAGGTCCACCCCGAGCGCACCGGGCACGCCAATCCTCCTCCCTCATGCAAAGTCACCCAGTCACCCACCCCACGCTGGTCCATTTTCGACTGCCTCAGCCATACACCCACTTCCCGGTGCCCCAACCGCACCTCTGCCCAACCCAGACCCGTTCTCCCTCCTACCATTTCAGACACCCGAAACCCCCCCGCAAACATCCACACCATCAGAGTCGCAAAAAAGTACATTTCCCGCTCGTCCATACACACCAAATGCAACACCTCCAACACTCTCCTTAACAGGTCCTCCGACAACGGCCACCACAACACCCCTGCCCGCTGGCACTCCCGGGCACATCCCTCCAACATCCTTGACCCGAGGTCCCCCGCGGAGGGTGCGTAGCCCCAACACAGCTTACCCATGAATGATATCCCTACCAACTTGCCCACTATGGTCACCCTCCGGAGGCCCTTATCTATCAACGAGAGCATAAATCGAACCACATCTTCCCGCCTTTCAGCTCCCGGCGGCCTCCAATGCACCCCGGATGCCAAAAACTCCCCCCATGCCGCCACATACATTGCCCTGGTCGAGTCCGCCAGCGATCCTAGAACCAGCTGTAACATCCGGTGTTGCCCTCTCGCCACAGCTGCGCCAGCATGGGCGTCGGGTCCTGCTCCGCGTCCTCGGCCAACCCACAGAATCTACCCCACTGCGAACGAGACAAGGCATCCGCAATGTCATTGTCGATTCCCGGGACGTGCACCGCACGAAAAGCAATGTCATGTCGCAAGCAGCCAAGCACAAACACACGCAACAGCTTCAACACTTGTTCGTCCCTGGCCGACTGCCGGTTCACCACCTGTACCACCAATATTGTCCACATGGAAAGTCACCCGTCGGTGTGCGGGCACCTCTCCCCACAGCCAAATTGCCACCACCAAAGGGAAAAGCTCCAGAAAGGCAATGCTCCAGGCCCCCTCCTCGCCACTCTAGGTGCCAACTCTCCGTACACCATTTCCCATTCCAGTACAAACCGAAACCATCGCTGCCCGCCGCATCTGAGAAAATCTGCACCTCCCAAACCATGTCCACGTCCCGCTGTAGGGGTACACCGTTGAACTGGTTCAAGAAAAACCGCTGCTCCGCAAATCTTCCCGCACGCCCGCCGACAAATACACGTGGTGGTGTGGAGGCCTGTTGCCCGCCAGCTCCCTACCCAAACCCCTACAGAAGGTCCTCCCCATGTGCACCAATCTGCATGCAAAATTCAGGTGTTCCAGCACCTGAATGTCCAGTACTGCCACCTTGTGCTTTGCCACCATCACTTCCAGCAATCCCAACATCTGCCTCTTTTTGTCCTCCGGCAACTGTGCCTCCATCCGCAGTGTCAAGCTCAATGCCCAAAAACGACAGCGCCGTGCCTGGTCACACTGTCTTTTCAGGTGCCAAAGGCACCCCTAGGTCCTCCATGAGCTCCTGAAACCAGTCCAGCGCCACCTGGCAGTCCGTGAAGTCTGGAGCCCCGACCAAGAAAAAGTCATCCAGGTAGTGTGTAACTCCCTGGTGACCCGTGCGTTCCGTAAAAAACCATTGGAGGAACGTGCTAAAACATTTAAAAAGGGCACAAGACATTGAGCAGCCCATCGGCAGCGCCTTGCCCACATACCAGCAGCCGCGAAACTGGATCCCAGTAGGCACCAGCCGTCTGGGTGAAGTGACAACAGCCGGAAAGCCGATTTTATATCGCACTTAGCCATTTGAGCACCGGGGCCTGCCTCCACCACCAAAACCTTGGCCGCCTTCACCGAGGAGTACGACACCGTGGCCTCCTTTTCATCAATGAAGTCGTTCACCAACCCCCCTTCCGGCCAGGACAAATGTTGGATAAGGCGAAACTGCCCTGCCTCTTTCTTGGGCACCACTCCAATCGGGGACACTATCAAGTGTTCCAACGGCCAATCCGAAAACGGACCTGCCATGCGGCCCTCCTGCACCTCCCTGTCCAACTTGCTCTGCACCACCTCCGGGTGTTCCCTTGCTGACCGCAGATTGTCTGCCCAACGCCCATGTCAGGCGTACCTCCACAAGGTTCCTGTTGTTTCCGTCTAGAAGATGCTTAATTCCAATTCCACAAAGAACTGACTAAAGTGACAAGGAAGTAAGCACTTATCACTACCAGTCAACTCCCAAAGGGAAGGGGAAGTGGAAAACAAACAAGGAAACACTGGATCTCTTCTGAGATGTCTGGCGTTGTTTCTCTCGAAGTATTCTGGGCTGTGTGTCATAATTTGCAACACCTTGAAACATTCAGTAGTTCAACAATTTGGTTACTAACAAGTCTACCAACAAGAAGATTCCTTGAAAATATTATACATACATTTCAATACATACCTAAAGTAAGATCAGCCCATTCCTATACTTCTTTGCAAGGACATAAAGTCTTTGATATAATGTTTTGTGAACCTTCAAAATGAACATATATTTATGATCGTTACTGCTGGACTCCAAAGATTGTTCTGTTTTTCAACTGGTTATTTTGTTAGTACAACTTATTAGGTAACACCAACTAAAGGCAACTTCTCTTACCTTGCAAATGTATGCTAACGCCGTTAAACTGGAGTCTGTAAAATAGGGTAGACAAGAAAACACAAGGCAGCCTAAAATTCTTTGCACTGAATTGTTGTGCTCACTTTTGTGCAGTTATGGTTCACTGCTACAGTTAAAATTCACTGCAGTATAAAGCACTGTGAATGTTACTATTATTGTGAATACAAAACACTCTCTCACAAATGAATCTAAGTAATTACAATCATTACTCAAATTGTCACCAATGTGTTTCAAAAACGCTACAGTTTTAACCTCAGCAAATGTCCAAAGACGTTATTTGAAACAGTCTCAGTAATTTTCCGAATTGCATTTACCAAGGTTTATTTGTTTTCTCATTGTCTATAGACTAAGTTCTTACTGTCTCCTAGGATACCGGAAGGAGCACGTTGGGGCCTGGATCGCCGTGGGACAAGGTCCGGTTGTAAACTCGTCCCGTCAGAAAACCGGAAGTTCGGATGACTGAGCGCAGTGCCGACGGAGCCTTCTCTGCAGCTCGGATATTCCCCTGCAGTCCGGCGCGATGGAGGAAGACGAAGGGAAAAAGAAACTGGAGGTAAGCGGGTGCAAGAACTGGAACGCCCGTGAAGGGACGCTGAAAACTCCAAGCGAAGCATCTTTCACGGGTTGGGTGGGGGTTTTATAGTCTTTTCCATGCGTGAGCTTTACGTGAGCCTGTGTCTTCACGTGTAACAGAAAGACAGTTTGGGTAGGGCTTCCACGTGCAGACTTCTTGAATATTCATCAGCCCTCTTGACTCTCAAGGAACAATAAGTCCCGGCAACAGCAAGTTGCAACAACAACCCTTGGCAAAATCACTGCATACAATAACCAACAAGCATTGCCAGTGCCAAAATAAACAATACATTCTAGATATGTTTCCTTCTAAACCAAGTTTCCTGACTAAACCCTACTAAACCCTATTTACTCATAACAGGCCCGCGTAACCTAAATTAAACCCCACCCAGAAACCATCTCCCAAGCACTCGGCGGCCCCTACGTCCGGGTAGGTACGCAGGGCCGCTGTCAGTCGTTCCAACTTGGTCCCAGAGCCCCTACCCCCACGCCCGCTGCCCGCCTGTGGGGCGGCTCCCGGACACGCGCCTTCTCCCGGCACCTGGGATTCCCCTTGCTGTCGTGTGGGGCCCCAGCAACGCACCATGGGGTATCCGTACCTACCGCAACCCAAGCATTTGTGCTTAAAACGGCAATTCTCCCTGGCACCTGCACCCACCCCCTCAAGGGTGGGGCGCCCCTGAAAGGGCTGATACACTATCGGCAAACCGCGGGCGGTAAAGATAGCCTTCCCCGACCCCGCCAGCCCCATGGTGTGCTGCCAGAGGTCGCAGTCCAGTTCCCCCCACTTTGCCTCCGGATCCCATGCAATCCGTGCCCGAAACTCCTCGTCGTACTGTGCCCATGCGTAACCCCCCGTGATCTGCACCTTCCGTATAACGTCCATGTACTTAAACATGGACACCGACCGCTGAGGGAATTTCTCACAATAGACACTCGCGAAAATTAGAAACGCCACTGTCCAATTCTCCATCGTCAAGGGCATCCTCGGCCGCTTCTGCAGCTCATATTCCCCCTCCTTTGACCCTTCCATACTCCCCTTTCCATATCTTTTCCTTAGTGGACGCCATTAAATGCGCCCCCAGCGGCTTCGTGACCCCCATAAAGGGAGCCGCTTTATCTTCAGCTCCTTACTCTCTACCTTTTCCCCACTGCCAACCAACGCCGGCTCCCCGCCGCACTTCCCGAGGTTTCCCCGGCCGCCGGCCCTGCCGCACCCTGTCCGGAGCCAACAACACCTCCTCGGAACCCACCCCTTTATCTGTCACATACTTGCCTTTGCACAACCGATCCCCCCCGCTCCCCCGTCCCCCACCCCCTCGGACACCGTGCGCGCCGCATTGCCTTTACCTGGCACCAACGCCTCCCTGTGGCGCTCCACACTTCTCCGCTCCATCGCTGACCAGTCCCTGGTTTGTGTCCGGGCCGCTGTCGCACCCAGGTCCCGTGACACCTGCAAAAAAAGAGCTCAAACCATTAACGGTCCCCCGTCCGCCCTCGCCATCCCGTAACTCCCCTTCCTCCAAACTCTCCTCATCACCCTCACGTAGCTCTACCTCGCCCCATCTATACACTTGGCGAGCCAGCGGAGCCACCGACTTTACCCTACCAGCTACCCGCTCCCCTTCTCTACCACCAGACCATTCAATACAGTCCTCCTCCATGCTGCTCTCCGTTCGCCGCTGGACCCCAAGCCGTGGGGGCCCTGTGGGGTGATGGGCCAGCGAGCCCACCAGGGGCCTTCGTGTGCCAGCCATGTCGTGTTCCCTTGCTGTCTCCGGGCCTGTTGCAAGAAACACGGCCCTCCCTTCACCTTGGCGCCGTTCCGCCACACCAACCCTGGCCAAGTCTGCAGCCCCGCGCTGACCATCCCCCTGCAATAAAAACGGTACTGCTGATGTGCTGGGACCCTGCCACTGCGCGACCCCCCCGCCTTCCTGCCCCCTGTCCCGTGACCTCACGGCCTTTCCCCCCTCCTCCTCATCGCTCCATGCCAGTTCCCCAACCCCAGATCCCCCTGCCTCTGGGGAGCCCACTGCCACCTCCCTTGCACCCGACCCTCCGCCTGCCCACCCCGTTGCACCGCCACCCCTCCCACTGTCCTGCCCCCTGGCGCACCCTGAGCCTCTCTCAACCCCTCCTCCCAGGAATCAAACACATCCAGGCCCTCCCAATCGTGAACGCCATCCCCCGCTTCTATCAATAACGGCGAGACCCAACCGCTCCCACCCAGCTCCTCCCTCCACCCGCACCCCCAGCTCTCCTACCCACTGCCTCCCTGCCCCCCATCCCTTGCCTCACTCCTCCCTGTGCCCCCCTTCTATTCTCCGGCCTCGCCTCCTGCCTGCCCCTCCCTCCCTGCAAGCTGTCCCCGTGTCTGGCCAGTGAGGGGCTTCCCCTCCCCCCCGACATGTCTCCCCTACCCGCCCTCTTTCAGGGGGCCCTGCTCTCTTCTGGGACTTCTTGCCCCCCCGCCCTGCGGCTGCCACAACGTTCAAACCGCCCTCCCCCCCTTTGCCCCACCCCCCCACGGCCTTCTTCTCCTGTTGCTGCCTGATTCCTGTGTCCCTGCCTCTCTGGCATATCTCCCCGCCGTCAGCCGACGTGCTAGGGAGATCAGCGCGCTGCCCCGGATGTTTAGCCGGGGATTTCTTACCCTGCGGCCTGCCTGGCTGCCCCGCTCCTCCCTTCCCATCGCGGCGCTCCCGCAGCGGGGCGGCTCTGACAGCGCGCGTCACCCTCGGCGGCTGCCCCGCCCCCCCGGCTAAACCGCGGGCCGCGCTTTTGGCATCGGTGTGGCCCCCAGCACCCACCTGCAATCTCGGCGATTTGCGCGGTGGCGAGCTGGCAAGGATCGCCGCCCCCCACTCCTGCCGCAGCGTGCCTCGGCGGGCACGTCGACGTTACCGGGCCCACTAGGAAGTCCAACCGCCCCGCCTCGCCCAGCAGGCGGATGGCCTCCAGCACCCTAAAATCGCCATTCTCGGACATTCTAAACTCCTCCGATCCACTGCCCAGAAATAACGCTCCAACAACAGACCTACGCTAGCCCTCCACAAGAAAACCCTTCACCCTGCACAACACGTTTCAATACCTAAAATGGTGGCTGGGTCACGCGGGAAGCCCTTTTAATCGTTTGGCTGTAAAACATGGGATTGGGCTGCATTTGGGCTATACCCAATGCAGCCCAAAACAGCAAAATGGCCGCGCCCATGTCTCGCTCCCTCCCCCTCCCAAAACTGCCCGGGGGCAGACCTCGCGGCTCGGCTGCCCCCAAACCCCTCTTTAGGCACGGGGAGATTAAGTGATTTGCCCAGAATCACAGGATGTTAAGCTTCCCCACCGAGACTCAAACCCGTTTCTGTAGTCGGAGGTGTGTTTAGGTATCCCCAAGGATTGTAAAATGCCCAGATGTCAGTACCTTGATAGTTTTTAAGCTACCTGGGATTTTCCAAGCTTCAAATGTCTTCATTTTTTTTTTGTTGCTAGGGTCAACACTTAAGAAATGTACGAATAAAGGCGCGCAAAAGAAACAGACATTAAAAGGTTAATTAAGACAAGAAGGGTAGAGACATCGATTAACTTTATGACTCCATACACAAGCACCGGTCATTGCATGTGTCGTTGTTTCTTGAGCAAGTTTGCCTTTCCAGCTGACACATGTGCTTGGAAAGAGAGTTAAGTATGGGAAAGTTGCAATACCAGCTTTCTCGATGCAGAGCACCTGGGCCACTGTGACGTCACTCCGACCTTCAAAGGATGGTGGACTTCCTGTGAACAAATATTATGTGTGAGGTGCCTCAATCCTAATTTCTTTAATACCATTTGAGGGTTCAAAAGCGTATAAAAAGACAGATGCAGAAATAAATGTTTTATTCTGAAACGCTATGTGCATTTTTATGTGGCATTCACTAAGGGCCATATGTATCAACAAACCCTTTTGCGATTCCTAAATAGCGATTTTTAAGGAATCGCTATTTAGGAATCGCAAAATGGTATGTATGAAGAAATTCGCTTTTTTTAGCGATTCCTTAATCTTCCTTATTTGCGAATTCGCATTTTGCGAATTTGCAATTAAGGAATAATTTTCAATGCATTCCTATGGGCCAGGTGGCCCATAGGAAAGATTGTGAAATAATTCTCAAATTGCGAATTCGCAATTTGCTAATCGCAATTTGAGAATTATTTCAAGGGTGCAGGGGTGTCTCAAAGACATCCTGCTGCACCCCTGAAATGTACATGAGTGTGCATATGGCGCACATAAATGCCCTATGGGGCAAAATTGCGATTTCTTAAATGCTATGGCAAAATAAGGGATCGCAAATCTTTGCTATTCCTTATTTTGCGAATATTTCATACATACCAAAACATGCAAAAAGGCCTTTTGCGATTCGCAAAGGCCGAAATTCTGTGAATTTCGGCCTCAGCGATTCGCAAAAGGATTGATACATACTGTATGTATCATAGTTCCGTTTTGTGAATTCGAAATAGCGATTTTTAAGGAATCGCTATTTAGAAATCGCACACGGTATGTTTGAAAAAAATCGCATTTTTATTGCGATTCCTTAATCTTCCTTATTTGCGAATTCGCAAGTTGCGAATTCGCAAATAAGGAATAATTTCTAGGAGGCCCATAGGAATGATTGTGAAATGCATTTCATTTTGCGAATCGCAATTTGCTAATCGCAAAATGAGATTGATTCCAGGGGTGCAGCAGGCTGCTGCACCCCTGAAATCAGCATGCGTGTGCATATGGCGCACATACATGCCCTATGGGCATGTATGTGCGCCACATGCCACATTCAAAAATGCCAATTAGTGTATTATGAAAAGAAATCGCAATTTACCACCAACTGAAATTCGCTACAGTAAAATGCTTCATACATAGCATTTAAGGAATCGCAAAATTTCGATTCCTTAAATGCTATAGCAAAATAAGGAATCGCAAATATTTATGCGATTTTTTTTATACATATCAATAAATGCAAAACTGCCTTTTGCGATTCGCAAAGGCCGAAATTCGGCGAATTTCGGCCTTTGCGAATCAAAAAAGGCTTGATACATATAGCCCTAGGTCCTTGACTCCTACACCAATTTTGTAATCTGGGAAACATTTACAGTTCTGGGGAAATTGTTAAATCTGTTGACACTGTAATTGGGTTTGCATTTTACCATGTAGGGTAATGTACATTTACATTAATAATGTTCGGGGAGGTTGGAAGAGAGTAGTTCTCGCAGTTTTGACTGTTTAGTTACTGACCTCTGTTACTTCAGGAATACTGGAAGTTATACAGTTCTTTTAGAAGGAGTGCAGGCCTTTAGAAGGCATGTGGATGAGAGAGCATGAAACTGAGTGAGCTGTGGGGAAAAATAGGTACATTGTATTTTTTGAAAATAATGGGGGGTTCATTTGGGGAAAAAATTGGCAAAGCAGGTTTGTTTTTGGGTAAAATTATTCCTTCATAAAATGGAACACCTTGAAGCTGTGGACTTTCTTGCACCTCCAGCATATTGGGAGGGGTGGGGGCTAACCTAGTTAGTCAGTATGCAAGTGACATTGTGGTGTGTACCATCACAGTCACAATGCATGACATCACACGTGGCATCACAGTAAGTGATATCACAAGAAGTAACATCAGATATTTTGATCTCGCACATTTGTTTTTATTAGGTATATCATGAGTTCATTTAAGCACATTATGGGATTTACCAAACTGGATTTTGCTTTTGGGTTGTGCTAAAAAAGAGATGCAATCCCGCTGCAAAATCTGCGTCTCAACTAATTAAAAAATTTTTTTAAACCTTGACACATAGAAAATGGCAACAAGGAGAAGCACGTTAGTAGATCTTTTATGATTATTGGTTGCGTTTTCTAATATTTTTATAGGGTTAGGACATCTGCTGCAGAGATGCCCAGTAAATATCAGGGAATAATAATTGGTGAGATAACCCTGGAGGTTAAAATATTTCTTGAAGAGATTTCTGTTCGTGTAGTCCCAGATCTGACTGAAAGTAATATAGAAGGTTAATGTGCCTGCAAAGCACATCATGTAATACGGAGATGGCAGAATTGTGTTTTTACTTTTTAAATGTAGCTAGGTAAGTGGGTTACTGCTTTGAACACAGATCCTTTTGTTGCAGTTCTTAAATACTAAGTTTTTTAATATAGCACAGTGAGCTAAGTAGGATATGTGACTGCTACATCTCTTAACCCTCACTGACTCATGCAACACATCTTGTACACTGATTTACACACTTGCGTGATTTATTGTCAATCTGTATGTAATGTAAATCGCTCTGACACCGTGCATTGGGATTTGAGGTTAGTTTTGGGCATGCAGCACCCCGGCTGACAACATTTGCTTTCACCTGCCCCACCTACCTGCCATGGGCGGCAATCAGGGAGATAGCCCCGGGCGCCAGAATCTCTAGCTACGCCACTGTGTAGTGATATTTTGTGTGAGGGCTATGGATGTGTAGTGATATTTTGTGTGAGGGCTATGGATGTATTGTAATATTTTATGTGAGGGCTATGTATGTATTGTAATATTTTATGTGAGGGCTATGGATGTATTGTAATATTTTGTGTGAGGGCTATGGAATGTGTAGTGATATTTTGTGTGAAGGCTATGGAGGTATTGTAATATTTTGGGTGAGGTCTATGGATGTGTAGTGATATTATGTGTGAGGGCTATGGGTGTGTAGTGATATTTTGTGTGAGGGCTATGGATCTGCAGTGATATTTTGTGTGAGGGCTATGGAATGTGTAGTGATATGTTGTGTGAGGGCTGTGGATGATTTGTAATATTTTATGTGAGGGCTATGGATGTGTTGTAATATTTTGTGTGAAGGCTATGGATGTATTGTAATATTTTATGTGAGGGCTATGGATGTGTTGTAATATTTTGTGTGAGGGCTATGGAATGTGTAGTGATATTTTGTGTGAAGGCTATGGAGGTATTGTAATATTTTGTGTGAGGGCTATGGAATGTGTAGTGATATTTTGTGTGAGGGCTATGGATGTGTAGTGATATGTTGTGTGAGGGCTATGGAATGTGTAGTGATATGTTGTGTGAGGGCTGTGGATGATTTGTAATATTTTGCATGAGGACTATGGATGTGTAGTGATATTTTATGTGAGGGCTGTGGATGTGTAGTGATATTTTGTGTGAGGGCTATGGGTGTGTAGTGATATTTTGTGTGAGGGCTATGGGTGTGTAGTGATATTTTGTGTGAGGTCTATGGATGTGTATTGATATTTTGTGTGAGGGCTATGGGTGTGTAGTGATATTTTGTGTGAGGGCTGTGGATGTGTAGTGAAATTGTTTGTGAGGGCTGTAGATGTGTAGTAATATTTTGTGTGAGGGCTATGGATGTGCAGTGATATTTTGTGTGAGGTCTATGGATGTGTAGGGATATTTTGTGTGAGGGCTATGGAATGTGTAGTGATATTTTATGTGAGGGCTGTGGATGTGTAGTGAAATTGTTTGTGAGGGCTTTGGATGTACTGTAATATTTTGTGTGAGGGCTATGGATGTATAGTATATTTTGTGTGAGGGCTATGGATGTATTGTAATATTTTGTGTGAGGGCTATGGATGTATTGTAATATTTTGTGTGAGGGCTGTGGATGTGTAGTGAAATTTTGTGCGAGGGCTATGGATCTGCAGTGATATTTTGTGTGAGGGCTATGGATGTGTAGTGATATGTTGTGTGAGGGCTTTGGATGTGTAGTGATATTTTGTGTAAGGGCCATTGATGTGTAGTGATATTTTGTGTGAGGGCTATGGATGTGTAGTGATATTTTGTGTGAGGTCTATGGATGTGTAGTGATATTTTGTGTGAATGGTATGGATGTATAGTAATATTTTGTGTGAGGGGTATGGATGTGTAGTGATATTTTGTGTGAGGGCTATGGATGATTTGTAATATTTTGCGTGAGGGCTATGGATGTGTAGTGATATTTTGTGTGAGGGCTATGATTGATTTGTAATATTTTGCGTGAGGGCTATGGAGGTGTAGTGATATTTTGTGTGAGGGCTATGGATGTGTAGTGATATTTTATGTGAGGGCTGTGGATGTGTAGTAAAATTGTTTGTGAGGGCTGTGGATGTGTAGTGATATTTTGGGTGCGGTCTATGGATGTGTAGTGATATTATGTGTGAGGGCTATGGGTGTGTAGTGATATTTTGTGTGAGGTCTATGGATGTGTAGTGATATTTTGTGTGAGGGCTATGTGTGTGTAGTGATATTTTGTGTGAGGGCTGTGGATGTGTAGTGAAATTGTTTGTGAGGGCTGTGGATGTGTAGTGATATTTTGGGTGCGGTCTATGGATGTGTAGTGATATTATGTGTGAGGGCTATGGGTGTGTAGTGATATTTTGTGTGAGGTCTATGGATGTGTAGGGATATTTTGTGTGAGGGCTTTGAATGTGTAGTGATATTTTGTGTGAGGGCCATGGATGTGTAGTGATATTTTGTGTGAGGTCTATGGATGTATAGTAATATTTTGTGTGAGGGCTATGGATGTGTAGTGATATTTTGTGTGAGGGCTAGTGATGTATTGTAATATTTTGTGTGAGGGCTATGGATGTGTAGTGATAGTTTGTGTGAGGGATATGGATGATTTGTAATATTTTGCATGAGGGCTATGGATGTGTAGTGATATTTTGTGTGAAGGCTATGGATGTGTAGTGATATTTTATGTGAGGGCTGTGGATGTGTAGTGAAACTGTTTGTGAGGGCTATGGATGTGTAGTGATATTTTCTATGAGGGGTATGGGTGTGTAGTGATATTTTGTGTGAGGGCTATGGGTGTGTAGTGATATTTTGTGTGAGGGCTGTGGATGTGCAGTGAAATTGTTTGTGAGGGCTGTGGATGTGTAGTGATATTTTGTGTGAGGGCTGTGGGTGTGTAGTGATATTTTGTGTGAGTTCTATGGATGTGTAGGGATATTTTGTGTGAGGGCTATGGAATGTGTAGTGATATTTTATGTGAGGGCTGTGGATGTGTAGTGAAATTGTGCGGGCTATGGATGTATTGTAATATTTTGTGTGAGGGCTATGGAATGTGTAGTGATATTTTATCTGAGGGCTGTGGATGTGTAGTGATATTTTGTGTGGGGCTATGGATGTATAGTAATATTTTGTGTGAGGGCTATGGATGTATTGTAATATTTTGTATGAGGGCTATAGATGTATAGTAATATTTTGTGTGAGGGCTATGGATGTATTGTAATATTTTGTGTGAGGGCTATGGATGTATTGTAATATTTTCTGTGAGGGCTGTGGATGTGTAGTGCCATTTTGTGCAAAGGCTATGGATCTGCAGTGATATTTTGTGTGAGGGCTATGGGTGTGTAGTGATATTTTGTGTGAGGGCTTTGGATGTGTAGTGATATTTTGTGTGAGGGCCATGGATGTGTAGTGATATTTTGTGTGAGGGCTATGGATGCTTAGAGATATTTTGTGTGAGGGCTTTGGATGTGTAGTGATATTTTGTTTGAGGGCCATGGATGTGTAGTGATATTTTGTGTGAGGACTATGGATGTGTAGTGATATTTTGTGTGAGGGCTTTGGATGTGTAGTGATATTTTGTGTGAGGGCTATGGATGTATAGTAATATTTTGTGTGAGGGCTATGGATGTGTAGTGATATTTTGTGTAAAGGCTATACATGTATTGTAATATTTTGTGTGAGGGCTATGAATGTATTGTAATATTTTGTGTGAGGGCTATGGGTGTGTAGTGATATTTTGTGTGAGGGCTATGGATGTGTGGTGATATTTTGTGTGAGGGTTTTAGTTGTGTAGTGATATTTTGTGTGAGGGCTATGGATGTGTAGTGATATTTTGTGTGAGGTCTATGGATGTGTAGTAATGTTTTGTGTGAGGGCTATGGGTGTGTAGTGATATTTTGTGTGAGGTCTATGGATGTATAGTAATATTTTTTGTGAGGGCTATGGATGTGTATTTATATTTTGTGTGAAGGCTATGGATGTATAGTAATATTTTGTGTGAGGGATATGTATGTATAGTAATATTTTGTGTGAGGGCTATGGATGTATAGTAACATTTTGTGTGAGGGCTATGGATGTTTAGTGATATTTTATGTGAGGGCTGTGGATGTGTAGTGATATTTTGTGTGAGGGCTGTGGATGTGTAGTGATATTTTATGTGAGGGCTGTGGATGTGTGGTGATATTTTGTGTGAGGGCTATGGATGTATAGTAATATTTTGTGTGAGGGCTTTGGATGTGTAGTGATATGTTGTGTGAGGGCTTTGGATGTGTAGTGATATTTTGTGTAAGGGCCTTTGATGTGTAGTGATATTTTGTGTGAGGGCTATGGATGTGTAGTGATATTTTGTGTGAGGTCTATGGATGTGTAGTGATATTTTGTGTGAATGGTATGGATGTATAGTAATATTTTGTGTGAGGGGTATGGATGTGTAGTGATATTTTGTGTGAGGGCTATGGATGATTTGTAATATTTTGTGTGAGGGCTATGGATGTGTAGTGATATTTTGTGTGAGGGCTATGATTGATTTGTAATATTTTGCGTGAGGGCTATGGAGGTGTAGTGATATTTTGTGTGAGGGCTATGGATGTGTAGTGATATTTTATGTGAGGGCTGTGGATGTGTAGTAAAATTGTTTGTGAGGGCTATGGATGTGTAGTGATATTTTCTGTGAGGGCTATGGGTGTGTAGTGATATTTTGTGTGAGGTCTATGGATGTGTAGTGATATTTTGTGTGAGGGCTATGTGTGTGTAGTGATATTTTGTGTGAGGGCTGTGGATGTGTAGTGAAATTGTTTGTGAGGGCTGTGGATGTGTAGTGATATTTTGGGTGAGGTCTATGGATGTGTAGTGATATTATGTGTGAGGGCTATGGGTGTGTAGTGATATTTTGTGTGAGGTCTATGGATGTGTAGGGATATTTTGTGTGAGGGCTATGGAATGTGTAGTGATATTTTATGTGAGGGCTGTGGATGTGTAGTGAAATTGTTTGTGAGGGCTATGGATGTATTGTAATATTTTGTGTGAGGACTATGGAATGTGTAGTGATATTTTATGTGAGGGCTGTGGATGTGTAGTGATATTTTGTGTGAGGGCTATGGATGTATAGTAATATTTTGTGTGAGGACTTTGGATGTATAGTAATATTTTGTGTGAGGTCTATGATGTATTGTAATATTTTAAGTGAGGGCTATGGATGTATTTAAATATTTTGTGTGAGGGCCATGGATGTGTAGTGAAATTTTGTGCGAGGGCTATGGATCTGCAGTGATAATTTGTGTGAGGGCTATGGATGTGTAGTCATATTTTGTGTGAGGGCTTTGGATGTGTAGTGATATTTTGTGTGAGGGCCATGGATGTGTAGTGATATTTTGTGTGAGGTCTATGGATGTATAGTAATATTTTGTGTGAGGGCTATGGATGTGTAGTGATATTTTGTGTGAAGGGTATGGATGTATTGTAATATTTTGTGTGAGGGCCATGGATGTGTAGTGAAATTTTGTGCGAGGGCTATGGATCTGCAGTGATAATTTGTGCGAGGGCTATGGATGTGTAGTCATATTTTGTGTGAGGGCTTTAAATGTGTAGTGATATTTTGTGTGAGGGCCATGGATGTGTAGTGATATTTTGTGTGAGGGCTTTGGATGTGTAGTGATATTTTGTGTGAGGTCTATGGATGTATAGTAATATTTTGTGTGAGGGCTATGGATGTGTAGTGATATTTTGTGTGAAGTGTATGGATGTAAAGCAATATTTTGTGTGAGGGCTATGGATGTGTAGTGATATTTTATGTGAGGGCTGTGGATGTGTAGTGAAATTGTTTGTGAGGGCTATGGATGTATTGTAATATTTTGTGTGAGGACTATGGAATGTGTAGTGATATTTTATGTGAGGGCTGTGGATGTGTAGTGATATTTTGTGTGAGGGCTATGGATGTATAGTAATATTTTGTGTGAGGGCTTTGGATGTATAGTAATATTTTGTGTGAGGTCTATGATGTATTGTAATATTTTAAGTGAGGGCTATGGATGTATTTAAATATTTTGTGTGAGGGCCATGGATGTGTAGTGAAATTTTGTGCGAGGGCTATGGATCTGCAGTGATAATTTGTGTGAGGGCTATGGATGTGTAGTCATATTTTGTGTGAGGGCTTTGGATGTGTAGTGATATTTTGTGTGAGGGCCATGGATGTGTAGTGATATTTTGTGTGAGGTCTATGGATGTATAGTAATATTTTGTGTGAGGGCTATGGATGTGTAGTGATATTTTGTGTGAAGGGTATGGATGTATTGTAATATTTTGTGTGAGGGCCATGGATGTGTAGTGAAATTTTGTGCGAGGGCTATATATCTGCAGTGATAATTTGTGTGAGGGCTATGGATGTGTAGTCATATTTTGTGTGAGGGCTTTAAATGTGTAGTGATATTTTGTGTGAGGGCCATGGATGTGTAGTGATATTTTGTGTGAGGGCTTTGGATGTGTAGTGATATTTTGTGTGAGGTCTATGGATGTATAGTAATATTTTGTGTGAGGGCTATGGATGTGTAGTGTTATTTTGTGTGAAGTGTATGGATGTAAAGCAATATTTTGTGTGAGGGCTATGGATGTGTAGTGATATTTTGTGTGAGGGCTGTGGATGTGTAGTGATAGTTTGTGCGAGGGATATGGATGATTTGTAATATATTGCATGAGGGCTATGGATGTGTAGTGATATTTTGTGTGAAGGCTATGGATGTGTAGTGATATTTTATATGAGGGCTGTGGATGTGTAGTGAAACTGTTTGTGAGGGCTATGGATGTGTAGTGATATTTTCTATGAGTGCTATGGGTGTGTAGTGATATTTTGTGTGAGGTCTATGGATGTGTAGTGATATTTTGTGTGAGGGCTATGGGTGTGTAGTGATATTTTGTGTGAGGGCTGTGGATGTGTAGTGAAATTGTTTGTGAGGGCTGTGGATGTGTAGTGATATTTTGTGTGAGGGCTATGGGTGTGTAGTGATATTTTGTGTGAGTTCTATGGATGTGTAGGGATATTTTGTGTGAGGGCTATGGAAAGTGTAGTGATATTTTATGTGCGGGGCTGTGGATGTGTAGTGAAATTGTTTGTGCGGGTTATGGATGTATTGTAATATTTTGTGTGAGGGCTATAGATGTATAGTAATATTTTGTGTGAGGGCTATGGATGTATTGTAATATTTTGTGTGAGGGCTATGGATGTATTGTAATATTTTCTGTGAGGGCTGTGGATGTATAGTGCCATTTTGTGCAAAGGCTATGGATCTGCAGTGATATTTTGTGTGAGGGCTATGGATGTGTAGTGATATTTTGTGTGAGGGCTTTGGATGTGTAGTGATATTTTGTGTGAGGGCCATGGATGTGTAGTGATATTTTGTGTGAGGGCTATGGATGCTTAGAGATATTTTGTGTGAGGGCATTGGATGTGTAGTGATATTTTGTTTGAGGGCCATGGATGTGTAGTGATATTTTGTGTGAGGACTATGGATGTGTAGTGATATTTTGTGTGAGGGCTTTGGATGTGTAGTGATATTTTGTGTGAGGGCTATGTATGTATAGTAATATTTTGTGTGAGGGCTATGGATGTGTAGTGATATTTTGTGTAAAGGCTATACATGTATTGTAATATTTTGTGTGAGGGCTGTGAATGTATTGTAATATTTTGTGTGAGGGCTATGGATGTGTAGTGATATTTTGTGTGAGGGCTATGGATGTGTGGTGATATTTTGTGTGAGTGTTTTAGTTGTGTAGTGATATTTTGTGTGAGGGCTATGGATGTGTAGTGATATTTTGTGTGAGGTCTATGGATGTGTAGTAATGTTTTGTGTGAGGGCTATGGGTGTGTAGTGATATTTTGTGTGAGGTCTATGGATGTATAGTAATATTTTTTGTGAGGGCTATGGATGTGTATTTATATTTTGTGTGAAGGCTATGGATGTATAGTAATATTTTGTGTGAGGGATATGTATGTATAGTAACATTTTGTGTGAGGGCTATGGATGCATTGTAATATTTTGTGTGATGGCTATGGATGTATAGTAATATTTTGTGTGAGGGCTATGGATGTTTAGTGATATTTTATGTGAGGGCTGTGGATGTGTAGTGATATTTTGTGTGAGGGCTGTGGATGTGTAGTGATATTTTATGTGAGGGCTGTGGATGTGTAGTGATATTTTGTGTGAGGGCTATGGATGTTTAGTGATATTTTATGTGAGGGCTATGGATGTGTAGTGATATTTTGTGTGAGGGCTATGGATGTTTAGTGATATTTTATGTGAGGGCTGTGGATGTGTAGTCATATTTTGTGTGAGGGCTATGGATGTGTAGTGATATTTTGTGTGAGGGCTATGGATCTGTAGTGATATTTTGTGTGAGGGCTGTGGATGTGTAGTGATATTTTGTGTAGTGATATTTTGTGTAGTGATATTTTGTGTGAGGGCTATGGATCTGTAGTGATATTTTATCTGAGGGCTGTGGATGTGTAGTGATATTTTGTGTGAGGGCTATGGATGTATAGTAATATTTTGTGTGAGGGCTATGGATGTATTGTAATATTTTGTGTGAGGGCTATAGATGTATAGTAATATTTTGTGTGAGGGCTATGGATGTATTGTAATATTTTGTGTGAGGGCTATGGATGTATTGTAATATTTTCTGTGAGGGCTGTGGATGTATAGTGCCATTTTGTGCAAAGGCTATGGATCTGCAGTGATATTTTGTGTGAGGGCTATGGATGTGTAGTGATATTTTGTGTGAGGGCTTTGGATGTGTAGTGATATTTTGTGTGAGGGCCATGGATGTGTAGTGATATTTTGTGTGAGGGCTATGGATGCTTAGAGATATTTTGTGTGAGGGCATTGGATGTGTAGTGATATTTTGTTTGAGGGCCATGGATGTGTAGTGATATTTTGTGTGAGGACTATGGATGTGTAGTGATATTTTGTGTGAGGGCTTTGGATGTGTAGTGATATTTTGTGTGAGGGCTATGTATGTATAGTAATATTTTGTGTGAGGGCTATGGATGTGTAGTGATATTTTGTGTAAAGGCTATACATGTATTGTAATATTTTGTGTGAGGGCTGTGAATGTATTGTAATATTTTGTGTGAGGGCTATGGATGTGTAGTGATATTTTGTGTGAGGGCTATGGATGTGTGGTGATATTTTGTGTGAGTGTTTTAGTTGTGTAGTGATATTTTGTGTGAGGGCTATGGATGTGTAGTGATATTTTGTGTGAGGTCTATGGATGTGTAGTAATGTTTTGTGTGAGGGCTATGGGTGTGTAGTGATATTTTGTGTGAGGTCTATGGATGTATAGTAATATTTTTTGTGAGGGCTATGGATGTGTATTTATATTTTGTGTGAAGGCTATGGATGTATAGTAATATTTTGTGTGAGGGATATGTATGTATAGTAACATTTTGTGTGAGGGCTATGGATGCATTGTAATATTTTGTGTGATGGCTATGGATGTATAGTAATATTTTGTGTGAGGGCTATGGATGTTTAGTGATATTTTATGTGAGGGCTGTGGATGTGTAGTGATATTTTGTGTGAGGGCTGTGGATGTGTAGTGATATTTTATGTGAGGGCTGTGGATGTGTAGTGATATTTTGTGTGAGGGCTTTGGATGTGTAGTGATATTTTGTGTGAGGGCTATGGATCTGTAGTGATATTTTGTGTGAGGGCTGTGGATGTGTAGTGATATTTTGTGTAGTGATATTTTGTGTGAGGGCTATGGATCTGTAGTGATATTTTGTGTGAGGGCTGTGGATGTGTAGTGATATTTTGTGTGAGGGCTATGGATGTTTAGGGATATTTTATGTGAGGGCTGTGGATGTGTAGTGATATTTTGTGTGAGGGCTGTGGATGTGTATTGATATTTTATGTGAGGGCTGTGTATGTTGGGTGATATTTTGTGTGAGGGCTATGAATGTGTAGTGATATTTTGTGTGAGGGCTATGGATCTGTAGTGATATTTTCTGTGAGAGCTATGGATCTGCAGTGATATTTTGTTTGAGGGCTTTGGATGTGTAGTAATATTTTGTGTGAGGGCTATGGATGTGTAGTGATATTTTGTGTGAGGGCTATGGATGTGTAGTGATATTTTGTGTTAGGGCTATGGATGTGTAGTAATATTTTGTGTGAGGGCTATGGATGTTTAGTGATATTTTATGTGAGGGCTATGGATGTGTAGTGATATTTTGTGTTAGGGCTTTGGATGTTTAGTGATATTTTATGTGAGGGCTATGGATGTGTAGTAATATTTTGTGTGAGGGCTATGGATGTTTAGTGATATTTTGTGTGAGGGCTATGGATGTGTAGTGATATTTTGTGTTAGGGCTTTGGATGTTTAGTGATATTTTATGTGAGGGCTATGGATGTGTAGTGATATTTTGTGTGAGGGCTATGGATGTTTAGTGATATTTTATGTGAGGGCTGTGGATGTGTAGTCATATTTTGTGTGAGGGCTATGGATGTGTAGTGATATTTTGTGTGAGGGCTATGGATCTGTAGTGATATTTTGTGTGAGGGCTGTGGATGTGTAGTGATATTTTGTGTAGTGATATTTTGTGTGAGGGCTATGGATCTGTAGTGATATTTTGTGTGAGGGCTGTGGATGTGTAGTGATATTTTGTGTGAGGGCTATGGATGTTTAGGGATATTTTATGTGAGGGCTGTGGATGTGTAGTGATATTTTGTGTGAGGGCTGTGGATGTGTATTGATATTTTATGTGAGGGCTGTGTATGTTGGGTGATATTTTGTGTGAGGGCTATGAATGTGTAGTGATATTTTGTGTGAGGGCTATGGATCTGTAGTGATATTTTCTGTGAGAGCTATGGATCTGCAGTGATATTTTGTTTGAGGGCTTTGGATGTGTAGTAATATTTTGTGTGAGGGCTATGGATGTGTAGTGATATTTTGTGTGAGGGCTATGGATGTGTAGTGATATTTTGTGTTAGGGCTATGGATGTGTAGTAATATTTTGTGTGAGGGCTATGGATGTATAGTAATATTTTGTGTGAGGGCTATGGATGTTGAGTGATATTTTGTGTGAGGGCTATGGATGTATAGTAATATTTTGTGTGAGGGCTATGGCTGTGTAGTGATATTTTGTGTGAGGGCTATGGATGTATAGTAATATTTTGTGTGAGGGCTATGGATGTATAGTAATATTTTGTGTGAGGGCTATGGCTGTGTAGTGATATTTTTTGTGAGGGCTATGGATGTATAGTAATATTGTGTGTGAGGGATATGTATGTATAGTAATATTTTGTGTGAGGGCTATGGATGCATTGTAATATTTTGTGTGAGGGCTATGGATGTATAGTAATAATTTGTGTGAGGGCTATGGATGTTTAGTGATATTTTATGTGAGGGCTGTGGAAGTGTAGTGATATTTTGTGTGAGGGTCATGGATGTGTGGTGATATTTTGTGTGAGGGCTATGGATGTTTAGTGATATTTTATGGGAGGGCTGTGGATGTGTGGTGATATTTTGTGTGAGGGCTATGGATGTGTAGTGATATTTTGTGTGAGGGCTATGGATGTGTAGTGATATTTTGTGTGAGGGCTATGGATGTGTAGTGATATTTTGTGTGAGGGCTGTGGATGTGTGGTGATATTTTGTGTGAGGGCTATGGATGTGTAGTGATATTTTGTGTGAGGGCTATGGATCTGTAGTGATATTTTGTGTGAGGGCTATGGATGTGTAGTGATATTTTGTGTAAGGGTCATGGATGTGTGGTGATATTTTGTGTGAGGGCTATGGATGTTTAGTGATATTTTATGTGAGTGCTGTGGATGTGTGGTGATATTTTGTGTGAGGGCTATGGATGTGTAGTGATATTTTATGTGAGGGCTGTGGATGTGTGGTGATATTTTATGTCAGGGCTGTGGATCTGTAGTGATATTTTCTGTGAGAGCTATGGATCTGCAGTGATATTTTGTGTGAGGGCTTTGGATGTATAGTAATATTTTGTGTGAGGGCTATGGATGTGTAGTGATATTTTGTGTGAGGGCTATGGATGTGTAGTAATATTTTGTGTGAGGGCTATGGATGTATAGTAATATTTTGTGTGAGGGCTATGGGGGTATTGTAATATTTTGTGTGAGGGCTATGGATCTGTAGTGATATTTTGTGTGAGGGCTATGGATGTGTAGTGATATTTTGTGTGAGGGCTATGGATGTATAGTAATATTTTGTTTGAGGGCTATGGCTGTGTAGTGATATTTTGTGTGAGGGCTATGGATGTGTAGTGATATTTTGTGTGAGGGCTATGGATGTATAGTAATATTTTGTGTGAGGGCTATGGCTGTGTAGTGATATTTTGTGTGAGGGCTATGGATGTGTAGTGATATTTTGTGTGAGGGCTATGGATGTATAGTAATATTTTGTGTGAGGGCTTTGGATGTGTAGTGATATTGTTTGTGAAGGCTAAGTGTGTAGTAAAATTGTTTGGGAGGGCTACGGATGTGTAGTAATATTCTATGTGAGGACTGGGGGTATAAACCAAGGGTGATCTCCACGTGGACCCTTTTTGTGATAATACAGCTTTGAGATTTTACAACTATAAAACAGTGTTCACAAAAGGCAAATTTGTTTCTCTTCAGCTCACTCTGTCAGTCTGCAATAATAAATAAAAGCTTGGAGTGCTGGCCCCGCTGTGACATATCGTCAATACTTTGAGAAATGGAAACATTGACTTCAAAATGTGGCAAGAGGGAAGTTAAAGGCTGCAGTTTGTTTGTTCACTGCTCCACAGTCCATAGTCACAGCTGAGCATTGGCATACTGTGGGGCCAACGCTGACCCCATTCTGTGCCCATGCTGCGCCAGCGTGGTGCCACACTGCGCCCACATTGCTCAGATGAAGTTTCTTCATACCAAGCAATCTGATATTTTTAAAGTGCATTCAAGGACTAACTCTGAAGTCACGGTGTTTATTTGTTTGTGATATACAGTAGGCCTCGGGCTTCTTTCGACCATTACTTTCATAATGCTCTATTTCTCACAATAGCATTTTTCTTTTTCTTAGAGGCTGTTATCTAAAAGACACAATTTATATTTTCTGGAGATGGATGGCCGCCTGCTGTTTCATTTTTAAGCTGTGCCTTTTATTTTTTTTCTCCAGCTGTAAGTGTTTTGTGTTATGACAGCTCAGAACAAAATGAACCCTCAATGCTTGTAAGGTATCTTGTGGTAATCTCAAATTCATGGGAATTTACATAGAAATTGTTTACGGTTTGCCGCCTCTTAGATTTATAACTCCCCACGCATTTCAATTGTATTGCACACACCGATGCATGCCTGGAGGCAGTGTTTTCCACGCAGAATGTAGTAAAATGCAGTATATCGGTCGATTGACCCTACAGAGGGAAAAGCATGTCCATGATTATTGAACATCTTTGAGGAGTCTTCTGTTTGGCTTACAAAGACACGTTTAAAGATTGTGACTTTATTCAGAGATTTTGCTTGGAAATATTTGAGACTAAGAACTGATATCCCTCAGAGAGATTTTGGGGTGAAACCCCGTTATAAATGGCGGTCGATGTGCACTATTGAAGTATGTATCAAGCTGTTTTCTTTCAAGAGCCTTTGGTGCAAATCTCGATTTACTAGTAACAAATGTGTGCAGTGCATCTTTTTGTTGTCAAATTGGAGTTTCAGACATATAATGCACAGCTAGTGATGTCTTCTGCTTTTATTGCAGTTACACACAGGAGCTTGTTATTAATGTATAAGAAGTCTGTTGGTTTCAGGTGATATTTTTATGTAATTAGTACAATGCTTCAGTTGGCCTCATACAGACCCGTACCTAAAAGTACATATGGTGCAACTGGATCCAGTAGAAACCAATTGCAACTGGCCACAATGTTAGAGCGATGAGGGGTAGGTCGCGTTGACTTTTAGGATGGAGCACAGTAAGAGTTTTATGGGAAGAAACAACCTCTGGCTCCCAAAAGGGCCAGTTTGAGAGTAGCACATTTAACCCATTTGCCAGCCAAAAAGACTGAGGTTTATACTAAGGGTGGGCGGGCGGCTACGCTCCGTGGACGGAGTGTGCGTAGTGCCGGCTTCTACGCATTTTGCGTAGCAGGCGTAGAATCCGGCACTACACACGCTCCGCAGACGGAGCGTAGCTGGCCGCCACCCGCCTCCCTCCCGCCCTCCCTAAATACTTTAAATTAGGAGTGTAAAAGAATTAAAAGGCACTTACGTTACCCGCCGCTGCCCGCCGCGTCCCCGGGGCTCGCTATCTCCATTCTGCCGTCTTGTGCACTAATGTGGGGCTACGCGGAGTGCGGAGGTGGGCGTAGTTTCTCGCCCACTTCACGTAGCTCCGCGAAGCCCTACTACGCCCACTATGCCCAGGGTTAGTTTATACTCAGAACACATGGACAACATTTTCCAAACTGTGGGTTGGGGCCCCCGTGTAGGTCGCCAGGCTAGTTTTGGTGGGTTGCCAAAATCCAAGCAATAAATACATTCTGAATTTATCTAGAAACATTTTCTGCGCTTCAATGACAGTGGCTGAATATTAGGGTATGTGTTCTGCCTATTTTTTAACATTCGGACTGGTGTTTCCAAACTTCTCTCACTGTGCAGCCAGAGAGTTCAAATAAAAGTGAATTATGTGTCATTTTTTGGGTAACACACAACAGAATGTAAGTACCTGTAAATAAACTGCAAACAGGCAGCATTTAGGAAAGCAAAAATGAAGCATATTTATTTGTAATTCAAAAGTGTGATTGAAACAATGATTGATCAACACAACAAATCCAGACACTTTACTTGGTGATGCACAAATAATAATTATTCACTGAAACCCGTCTTCCCCACATTATCCTTTTTGTGCAATAAAGTTTTGTCAGCAAAATCGTATGTCTGTGGAAATTTGGTGACCATTAGTTGATAAATGTCTTGTCTGTAAATGATCGTGCGCTACCAAACGATGCTTTAGTTACATTAAAAATCACCCATCTCATGTCCATTAAAGATAGGTGGGTTGCGAACGTTTGTCACTAAAAAGTGAGTCGGGTTCTAAAAAGGTTTAGGAAATACTGACATAGACTCTACTCTTACCACAAATTGAGTGAAACACATATTCTCCCTCATTCATCTCCACACAATTAAAAGTTTGTTATCAAGTTCGGGAAAATCAACTGAGTGTGAAAAATGATACTGCTATTTACAAGTTCCAGTTGAAACTGCCTGTGGCAGGAAATTCCCACCCAAAACCCGCCTCCTGTTCTAAACAGGTGGTAAACTAAACAAAATTAAATCAAAGTACACCCAAAGTATGAAATCATTCAAACACACTACCTCTGATATCAACAAAGTTGTTACATGAATAATACATAGGAAATAAGAAACAAGAATTTGCATAACCAATAGGTCTTGTCTTTTCGCCCCTATAAGACGGAATTATTGATGTTTGGCAACAGCAGCAACACGTGTAATGACTCCTGGCGGACCCGCACCCACTCCCTCCAACCACATCAGAAACCTCAGAATCATCATTGACAACAAGCTCACCATGAAATCACAGTTCAACCCCTTCTGCTCCCGATACTTCCTCACTATGCGCATGCTACATAAGATCTTCAAGAGGCTATCCCTGCACACAAGACGCACTGTGACACAAGCTCTTATCAACAGCCGACTGGACTACGGCAATCGTAGCACACCATCTTAGTCACATCGCTGCGGCGGCTATTCTGCCGCAGCGCTAAGTGGGCGGGGCTGCTGCTAGGCGGCCGCATGCTGGTGACAGAACCGCTCCGGCACCAGCTGCGGTTGGGCTGTGCTGGTGACGGAGCGGTTCCGTCATGGCCTGCCCGCTCAATAGAACGCGCCGCGCAGGTGCGAAATCAGCGCCACGCGGGCGCTGCGGCAGGGCCATGACGGAACCGCTCCGTCATCAGCACAGCCCAACCGCAGCTGATGACGGAGCGGTTCCGTCATCAGCATCAAACGGGTTAAGTATACTGCAGACCATACAGACTACTGCAGCCTTATGTATCCTCAGCCATCCCTGACGAACCCACATCACACTCAACCTTAAAAAACTCCTCTGACCCACGCACACACGCTTTACACAACCAAGGACCCGCCTGAGTTTTCACCAACCATTGAGAAAACTACACTCAACCTCCCTTTCACTTGCCCACACTCCCCGGCATCTACTGAAGCAGAAGTGAAGAACACTCCTTCTCCCACATTGTAGGAAAGACCTGGAACCGCCGCCCCACCCGCCTCAGGACCATCACCTCGTTTCCGGAATTCCGAATGGCCCTCAAGACCTGGTTGCTCGTATAAGCCTCCGGGACTGCAAGCGCCTGGACACCCTATCGGGTGATTAGCCGCACTTTATGAATCCTGATTGATGGTGTAAGTGTTTAGCCATGCAGCACATTATCCAAGGCGCTACAACATCTACTGTTAAGAGTCAGCCATATTGTGTAGCGGATGGCAGTGTACACCTCACACATTGAGGACTCTCCCACCTCATGCTGGTCAATGGGCGTAGGCTTGCCTGCTTGCCGACAAAAGTGCCGCAAAGAAGAACTGGATCACACGGGAAACAATAACAAAATGTGCATTTACTTCTAAAGAAAGGCAGTGGCATGTTCAAATAAATGAAAGTGTGGAACTAAATAGACAGTTATCTCGAAATATTAAACCATGAGTACACAAAAACACGGTTGTGTGATAAGCTGGCAAATCACGCCCGCAGAGCACCAACACTTTAAAAAAAATACACAAACTGAGAAAAGGAAGTTATTTTAATCGCCGACTTCTCGAGGAAGACACAATGCAACAGTTGCCTTCATATGAAATCCTGTCACATGAATGCGTACGGAGGCAACAAGGTATCAAGCTTGAACCAAATATGTTTCCAGCAAAAAACATAAACACAATATCAAAAGCACACTGGAGACCCCAGACTCTGCATCTGTCCCCTCCCGCACAGAACTCTGCATTCAGGGAGCAGTTCATTTGGAATAATTAGTGAGCACGACCTCTGTTTGCTATGTAAACAAGTCAATCACGGCGCCACTCGGTGCGCAATGTGATCCTAGACAGATGAGGTACAAAGACAGTTCGCATCCTTGTTCTGCATCAGGACCCCTACAGTTTACAGCTACACTCCTGGACCCCCACAAATGACGTTTACAAGCGTGACTTTCAAACACACCCTGACATTCTCGCTCAACAGAAGATTAAACACCCTTCCAGCTTTACAAAGTACTAATATTAAATATATATAGATTGGCAGCAAGGCTGTGGGTGGACGCACCCAGCTGCCACCACAATTCAGCATTTTGTTTGTTAGTTTTTCATACACAATGGTAGACTTTCTTTTTTTGCTTTCCATTTTTTCACCCTGAAAGTAACACTTGTCGCTTGCTAGACAAAGGTGTGAATTTCAGGCACCTCCTTCTAATGGAACTCTTGGAGACAGGGTCTGAAGTGATGGGGCGTGGGTAGGTGGGGGGTGCTGTCATTCTCTTCGTGCAGTGAACTTTCGATTGTGTGACAGATTTTTGAGTTGCTACGCCACAGTGCGAATTATGTGTTCCTGGTGCATTTAACCAGTCGTATAGTCTTATATGTTTCCCTTCACCTTTATCCTGTGTCTACTATGTCTTATTCTTTGCAGGTACTATTTGACCTCCTTTGGAGCAACATAATGTTTTGTTCCATTATTTAAAACTTTTTTCTTACCACTAATAGAGGCGTGAGAGGTCTCTATTACACATCACAGTCCTGAAGAAAGCCCACATGACCTACCAGGCATAAGAAAGGGCTGAAACATGTCGACCTTTTTCACTTAGTGTGAACGAGTCATAATAACTCACGTTCACCGACTTAATTTTAACTTTATTGCCTCTTAATACAGAATTAATAAATAATTTTTCTGATCAAGAGAGACTTTTTTATTCCATCACTTTTTCACCTCACCATCACTTATCACTACTGTTTTTAACAATGGGTAATGCCTCCTGGATGGAGGTTGCATGAAAAAACAACCCGATGATTATGCACACACGTGCAAGGGACGGCGGAGAATAAGATATACCGCTCAATACCACACCTTTACCAGCACGTGCATGAGGGTTAACATTGGGACTACTCGGAACAGTGACGGCATACCCAAAGTTATGCAGGACAAGTGATCCTTCCCCCCTGATCAGAGCATATACCGGGCCAGCAGATTGTGGTAGCAGATAGGAATTCCATATATCATCCGGCCAACAGCAATTGTAGGCTCCATCCTTGGAGGTTTCACTGGCTGAGCCACCTATGGGGTCCCTGCAAAGTGGACCTTTTGTCTCAAGACTCAACACGCAGCTGGAGCAGCTTTTAGTTGGCAGGCTGACTCTTTAACTCTGACCATAGACAGATTTCAACAGAATTGGTCTGGGTAACTACGCTGCATGTTTCCTCCTTTCATGATGAAACCTGGATGACAGTGCATGTAGAGAGGTAACAATGGAACTGATTCTGGTGGCTTCACTTTGGAAAGTCCAATTTTGGTTTCCAGTCCCACTGGAAATGTCATTCGCTGCTCTGCTGTTGTGGCCTCTTTGGACAGACCTGCTACAGGACCTGCTTCTACCTCCACACCCTCCAGCAGGCAGGGAACCTATCTACCATGGAATGGCAGAGTCGCTGGCAAATGTTAGGACTTTCGCGACAAGCTTCTCTCAATGTTAGACATGTTTGGGGGACAGCATGCGTAAGAGTTATGCTTTGGCCTGGGGACGATAGATTTCCTGGTGTGACACACAGCATGTGGGTCCCATGGAAGTGTGTCTACCTTCCAAATGAAACTTTTTGTCTGAGCGAGTGGACAGTGGTACAGCTCATCAGACAGTTAACAATTCCTGTTCTGCCACTTTGGCAGGGCATAGCCCAGTGGAAGGTACACAACTGGGAAAACATCCCATGGGCCTAAGCTCATGAGCGGAGTTAGATTGTCCAATCCTCCTTTGCCTTGATATCCAGCTTATGGGATGTGAGTGTAGTCTTGAAATTCTTGGAGCACTGGCCTGATGATGAGGGTTTAAGAAGCTAGGTTGACAAGGTTACTGTGTTTAATTTCCTGCAGACGTGTGCGAGACCTCATGCCACTCGATTTAACAGGTAGAGTGTTCTCACCAGACGGGTGACGGTTCATATTTCTAAGAATACTAAATGGAATTCCAGAGTGATTTCATATCCAACTTTTCCAAACAATAGGAAGTTGTGTGTGGTTCAATGCCTAAAAGTGTATGACAATGAGACACAACTGCTGCGCTGGGAAGGCAGAGGTCAAGCGCTTTGCAAACCCTTTAAGCCAGTTCGTTGCGCCACTTTGGCCTGGTGGGTCCTATGGTTGACGGCAGAGGCTGGGACTGATGTTTCTCAGTTTCAAGAGCACTTGTTACGAGGCGCTATGGCTTCAAAGGCCTTCACAGTGGGATCCACGTTGGAGAACATGATGAAAGTAGCAGATTTGTAATCTATTTTCAAGAGTTTCTATTAGAAACCAGTTGTTATGTGACATCCGTTGTAGTGGGACAGCGTTATATAAACATAAACTGAGTCTCTGGTCTGCCATAGAATTAAACGTTTCCCAACATACAGGCCGAGAAGTTTCCATTCTGCTAATGATGCGGAGGCTAGGATTATCTCACCTGTATTGAATGGCTGAGGCATGTTACGTTGATGCTTTGCTTTTATTAGTGTACAGTCATATACGCCCACCGGGTGTTCAGTGAGTGATGTACTTACCTCATAGGATAGGAGCAAAGTTTGTCTAGTCTTTATTTTCTTAGGGGCAATCACAAACAGGAGTGAGTTTGCAGAACTCTGAGGACATCGTGACAGAGACCTTGGTGGTAGCATCTGGGGCCCAAGTGTGGTTTGAATAGTCGACAATCTGGTCAGAGTGCATTTCTAGTGGATTGAACAACCCTGTTGGGTTGAGACTGTTGCTGTCCAGTTGAGGTCAAGTTAAAGAGCTGCTATTATTTCGATCTGACAATTGAGTGCAAAGAAAGAGGCTGGCGGATGGTGCCAGCCCTGTTTGAAGGGAGTTCTGCCTCATAAATTGATGGATATTGAGATTACTGTTCTCCTATTGGCTGCTGATGTGTTGGCAGTAAGCAAATGAGTGGCATAGCGCTCGCCTCTGTGTCCTTAACAAAATTGAAATTCTTGACCTGGAAGCTAGGAGTGTTTGTATTCAGCTAGAGCAACATGTGCAGGGGATCCTTCAGAGGGCCAAAGGCGACACTGGTGCCCCCTGAGAGGGGCCGCGTGCACAGCTGAGCCACAGGGAGTGAGGAGGTAGGTGTTCAGAGAAAATGGGGGTGAGCACTGGGGCACCATGTATTTGATATAGTTGATATTTATTAGTTTATATAGTGCCTGAATCCCCCCCCCCCGTCAGGGGTATCTCTGTGCTAGGACAGCATGTTAGAGTCCGACAAGTGGACCTTAGAAGAGAAGAGTTTTTAACAGTTTCCTGGAAAGGGAAACCTCTGGCAGTCTCGTAGTTGGTGGGGGAGATCCTTCCTGAAGGTCAGGCAAGGTAAAAAAATTCTTTGTCAACTGACCTAGACTTTTTGATTCTAGGAGTACAGAGAAGTAGCTTTGAACTTGATCAAAGGGGCCGGGAGGGGGTGTATTTTAACAGTTTGTCTGACAGGTAGGCAGGCCCCAGGCCAGTAAGGGCTTTAAAGACTGTGTAGCAAATCTTGAATTTTTCCCGCTTTCTCACCAGAAGCCAATGGAGTTTGTTACGAAGTGGTGAGGAGGCCGTTCTGGGGGCGGCATTTTCTACTGGTTGGGCTGCTGTATTCTGGACTACCTGAAACTTGTTTAAAGAAGCCTCGCTTCCTTAAAGGCTTCCTTATGTAGCAGAGAGATTCTTCCCCGTACTGTCTGGGCCATCAGGAAGTGGATTGCCTTTGGTGCAGCCGAGTATGGTGAAGTCATTGTAGGAAAGGGCGCCCACCCTTGAGACCTAGGAGAAGGACTCTGCTGGAAGAATGGGGGGTGTTTAGACTTCCTGAGCACCTCCCCCATGTGGAACTATAAGGGGTGTTTCCGTGGGACTCGAGTAGAGGAATACCCCCTTCTGTGTGTGAGACAGGGTACAGGTGAGCTTCTGAAGCCACCAGGACGGGTGGTTGACAAACCAAGAGTCTCCCATTGAAACAGTGAGCATTGAGGGGACATTTCAGCGACCACAGGGTGCGCCAGCAGGCGGCAGCAAGGTGGCTAAAACATCACATAGAAGAAAGAAAGAGAGACTAGTGACTGTGGACTTGGAGCTGGAGCCATTTATTTCCTTTACTTTTCATTAACCTGTTCCGTGCTGCCATCGGCCGTTGGCCGACGGGAGCACTACCGCCCAAGTGCTGCCATCCGCCAACGGCCGACACAGCCTCGCCCACCCTTTAGAACGCCCGCACCGCGGCGGAAAAACCGCCGCGGTTATGGCGTTAATCACCATCATTTGTAACAACATATGCACAGTGCTTAATTTGTAAAAAAGAAATACAGGTGCTGAAAATTTTGCCAAGGAGGCCACCGCTCACGTCTTCCTCAGGTGAGCCCCACTTTCAACACTCTCACTGCCTCAGTCTCTGTCTTCTAACCTTGATCTGTTGTCTGTCCCCTAAGTCTTTCTAGGAGTCTATCCTCTCACCTCTCTAATTGTTTTCTATCATCTTTGTTACACCTGGTGTATTACTTTATTCCCTGTATTTCTGATTTGCCCTCTATTCATTCTAGCCCTGCCCTTTTTTCTCTTCACTTTTATCAATGCTCTGCTCTCTCTCCCCTCGATCTTAGCTCTTTAGTATCACTCTATAGCAGTGATTAGCTGTGTCTCCATTTTATCATTTGTCTGCTTTTTTTCCTCTGTCCTGTCCTCCAAATCCTTTCATTCTATCTTTTCTCTTCTTAATGCTCTCTTCTTCACATCATGGCTGCTTTCTCTTTGTATCTGATTTGCTCTCCTCCTTTTCTTCTACTTTGATCCGTTTTATCTCTCTTCTCTCTTGTTGTTTCTTCTCTCTACTCTTGCTGTCTCTCATCTATAACACTGCTGCTGCCTGTGACCTCTGTTGTCAGCTTGTACATGTCCCTGCTATTTTGAACTCTGCGTTTTCCTGTTGTTTTTCCTAAAGAAGCGGAAGATGACGTGTTTTACTTTCTTACCTAAACCGAGTGCAAAACCAAAATGTACACCAAATGAAAATGCTTTTTTGCATATATTAATTAGTTTGGTATGACTGGGTTTATTGCGGAACAGGCGACTGCTTGAGCACAGCAGGTCATGTCACTGCTAGTGCTGCCTGTAATTAGTAGGTCCAGGGATGGCGACGGCATCGGCATCCACTGCTCAGCTTGCTGTGATCCTGCCTGCTACAGCACAGGCATTGTCCCCAGCAGTAATTCTGCTAATGCCGGTAAGTATGGATGTGGTGCCTACTGGACTCACTCACGCTCAGCAATTACCATGCTGTGTTGCAGTGCACAGATTCTACCAGTGACGCCATGGTGCACAAAAGTCATGTGGGGCCACAGCCGCATCAAGCACATTGAGGATAGCAGCAATGCAGGGCTGCCGGATATGCTACTCTGGCTAAGCACCTGAAAGCACCTGCTCAAATTAAGCACTGCATATGCATTGTTTTAAAGATGCATTAATAAAATTACATCCCCAGACTCCCTATGTCATGCCCATCGAACTATACATACACACACACAGCCTCTAACACCCACCATGTCCACTCTAACCCCCTCATATTACGGTGCCCTTTAAGCCTAACTATTACTACCCCAACCCCAAAGAAAATACACACACACACACAGGGCCCGATTCACAGAACTAACTTAAGACAAATAACTAAACTTACTACCATTTTGGTATTCACAGCACAGAAGGCACTTACTCATTTTGGTATTCACAGAAGACACTTACTCATTTTGGTATTCACAGAAGTTAGGAGTCCAATTTAGGAGACAAGATCCAGAGGTGTCATGCCTGCATCATCACCGGGGCTGATCTGCCCGACAATCCTGTTATCACCGAAAGGCCCAGTTTGTCTCTGTGGGAGAGGGTGAGTCTGGATTTCGGGAGCTTCCCCGATGGCCATCAAATGGCTGTGATTGTCGACAGTCATTCAAAGTTCCCTGTTGTAGAATTGGTGGCATTGACAGTATTTGAATGTTTGCTACTGGCGCTGGAGAAGACGTTTTCACTCCTAGGACTGCCGGAGGAAGTGTGCACTGATAGTGTGCCCCTATTCCAAGGACAGGAGTTTCAGGAGTTTCTCAAGCAGCTGGGCATGAGGCACCAGAAAATAACACTGCAGTGGCCACAGGCCAATGGAGATGTGGACAGGTTCATGCGCACCCTGAATAAGGCTCTCCGGATTGGGGTGGCCCAAGGTGTACACTTGGAGACGTGTCTACACCAGTTCCTGAGGGCATACAGACAGACACCTCACTGCATGACGAAGTGTGCACAGCATGACCTTCCACTAAGAAGAGCAGTGAGAGATGGAATACCTACCAGTAAAGGATGGTAAAATCTAGATTGCGACGTAAACATTATCGGCGCCATCTTGTCCCATTTCAGGCTCATATGTGCACGTAAGTAGCAGCCATTTTGAATGCCATGGCCTCTCTACCCACTGCCGATAGCCACCGCGTCTCTCTCTCTCCCTCTGGCCTTGCAAGCATCCCCCGCGCACTGACAGCCCCCGCTCCCACATGCATGGGCCATAAACCACTCCTTCAGCGCGGCCTTACCTCAGAGCCACATCCCGTACCGGGCCAAAACCTCCCTCCATCCCTTTCATGATCACACGTCCTTTAATGAACCCCCTTCCTCTGCGTCCGTTTGTCCGGCCCGATCCCAGGCCACCACCTGGCCCTGCGGGTACAGTTTATTGCCCCCTACAGTAGGAAGCTGCCCTCTTCAAAGGATCTGCGACTGATCAAAGCCCCCACCCCATGAAATCCGATCAGCCGCACACATTCCGGGAACCAGCGGAATGTCCAGCTGCGCAATAGTCATTACTTACTGAGATCGGGGTGGGGACTTCTACTGTAAATGTGTGTGGGAACGGGCTTGAAGCGGGGATTCGGAGGATGTCTTTCCGTACATCAAAGTGTTGACAAAGATGTGTTTCATGCAATAAAGCCATAAACCTGTGTATAAGAGGCCAGGCCTCAGAGATGTGGTTAGAGCACCTCGAGAAGATACCCTGTTGTCTGATTTGACATGTTCTGCTCCATCGGAATAAACTTCTGTTTCCTGCCTTCCAGTCTCCAGCGCCTGCCTCTTTGTTTGATAATTTCGAGTGGTATGAGAGGAGACTAACGCCGGGCAATACTCAAAGGTTATCGGTTCAAATCGGCCTTACCTTAACAGCCCTATCCAACCCATTGTAAAGAAGCAGGGTGAGGGAGATGAGAAAGCGTACCGCTTCATCATCGACCTACGAGAGGTCAACAAAGTAGTTGTACCTCAGTACCCCGTAGTCTCAGACATCACCAACATTCTGACTCTGATTCCTTCCACTGCCACCACCTTTACTGTAATCGACCTCAAGAACGCATTCTTCTCCATCCCCATCCACCCAGACAGCTGATACCTCTTCGGCTTCACCTTAAAGGCCCGCTCATATAGATTCTGTAGAGCACCCCAAGGATACACTGAAAGTCCCAGGATCTATAGCCAGGCCCTCAAGAGACAACTGGACGCAGTCCAGTTACCAGACGGAGTGGTGTTGATACAATACGTCAATGATATCCTTTTGGCAGCCGACACCACTCCACTTGCAGTCACAGCCACCATCCAACTCCTGAACTTCCTCGCGGAAAATGGCCCAAGGTCTCCAAAAAGAAGTTACAATTCTGCCAACCCCAGGTCACGTACCTAGGCCACCTCTTGTCCAAAGACGGGAGAAAGCTTACACCCGATCGAATTCAAACCATTCTAGAAACCCCTGTCCCTAAAATCCAGAAACAAGTCCGCTCCCTGGTAGGCCTCACCTCCTTCTGTCGACAATGGTTGCCAAATTTCAGCCTCATTGTGAAACCACTACTTTCCCTACTGGCTAAAGATGTCCCCTTCCCGCTCCCTTGGACCCCTGAATGCCAATCCTCCTTCAAAGAACTACGAGATGCCCTTTGTTCAGCCCCCGTCCTAGGAACCCCCGATTACACAAAGCCCTTCTCCTCTTCACTCACGAAAGGGAGGGGTGCGCTTTGTCTGTCCTGACTCAGTCTATTGGCCCCAAGCAACGCCCATGTGCCTACTTCTCTGCCACTCTTGACCCCGTAGCCAGAGCTTTGCCTGCCTGCCTTCGAGCCGTAGCTGCCGCTGCTGTCTCTATCTGACAGAGTGAGGGGATTGTGCTCTCGAACCCCCTCACGGTGTTAGTACCCCATGCGGTCGACACTCTCCTGAACCAGACTAAGACGCAACATCTGACTAGTGCACGACTGACTGGGTACGAACTGACTCTGCTTGCACCCCACATCACACTGAAAAGGTGCACCACGCTGAATCCAGCCACTTTGTTGCCACTACCTGAGAACGACCCCAATGTGTCCCCTATACATGACTGTATGACCCTCACGGACGAACAGACTAGGAGTAGGGTTGATCTCCAAGACACTGCCTTCCCCGATCCTGACAGAGAGCTATGGGTGGACGGCTCTTGCATCAAACTCCCCGACGGCACCACCTCAGCTGCTTATGCAGTTACCACAGCCCGAACTGTAGTTGAGACCGCTCGCATCACACAACGATCTGCACAGGCAGCAGAACTGATTGCCCTCACACGAGCGTGTATCCTAGCAGCAGGAACAACAGCAAATATTTACACTGACAGCCAGTATGCCTTCGGGGCGGTTCATCATTTTGGGCTCCTGTGGAAGGAGAGGGGATTCCTGACCTCACACGGCACCCCCATCCTACACGGAGACCTAGTCTCCGCTCTGACTGAAGCGGTCCTCCTTCCCAAACAACTTGCTGTAATTAAATGCCAAGCACACAAAACGTTGACGGACATCATTGGACAGGGGAATGCACTGGCCGAAATCACTGCCCGGACCACAGCTGAGAATAGCACGCATGTACGTGACCAGGTCACAAGCAGAAAAATGGACGGACGCTAGGGAAAATATAAGGGACATCCAGATGGCCAGCTCACCACACGAATTGACTGAATGGGCACGGGTGGGATTGAAAGACGATGAAGGCTGCTGGCGGACAAAAGACACGAACAAATGGTTGCTACCCAATTCATACCTGATCCCCATACTGACCATGGCACACTCCCCTGCACACATAGGATCTGCCCCTATGGCCGAACTTGTCTCCAAAATTTGGCACAATGACAAGATCGCAGACTCAGCTAAACGCCTGGTCCAACAATGTCTGATATGCCTACAACACAACCCTGGGAAAGGAACTGTAGTACCCCGGGGAGGGTTTGGGGTCCCCAATCATCCATTTGAAGTCCTACAGATGGACTACATCCAACTAGAAAGATGCCAAGGTCTGAAGTATGTGCTTGTTATCGTGTGCGCATTTAGTAAGTGGGTGGAAGCCTATCCAACTCGCGACAACACTGCCATTGCCACTGCAAAGGTATTACTGAAAGAATTCTTCCCTCGCTACGGCCTTTGTCGAATTTTGTGGAGGGACAATGGCCCCCACTTCGTAACCGAGGTTATCCAACTCATCTTAAAGGGGTTGGGTGTAAAACAAAAATTTCACGCAGTCTTTCACCCCCAATCTGCTGGGCTGGTTGAGCGACATAATGTCACACTGAAGCTCAAACTAGCAAAGATAGTGGCTACCACAGGACTAAAATTGCCAGACTCTCTCCCACTGGCATTGCTATCAATGCGTTCCACCCCCACCAAACACCATTTGACCCCTTACAAAGTCGTTTTCGGCCGACCTATGAGCATTTGGTCTGCACCAAAACCGACATCCATTCACGACGTCCCGGACGTCCTAATGTCTGACTATTTGTACAATCTGACTAAAACGCTGTCTGTTATCCATCAACAGGTGCTGCAGGCCATCCCTGATGCTTCCAGGGGCCCTGGACACGACATCCAACCCGGAGATTTCGTACTGATAAGAAATTTCCAGCGTGCAAAGAGTCTGGAACCCCGGTGGACGGGCCCCTGGCAAGTTTTGATCACCACCCGAACAGCTCTTCGAGTGGAAGGGAAGCGAAATTGGCTGCATGCACACCACTGCAAGAAGATCTCCTCTACTCTGACGACGACCGAAGACGTGGCCACCCAAGAAGAGCTCCTGAACCAAGACCGACCATCACTGAGCTGTTACCCTGATACAGAGACACTTGAACTGGCAGAATTCCCTGATCCCACTGTGCCATCCAGAGAAGGGTATAACCTGCGAGGAAAGGAGGGAGCTTCGGCTAAGCAGACCACTGACTAAGTTACAATTCTCAGAGCGGTGGCCTAACACTACTAAAGGTGCCAGGAGAGAAGCCAAACGAAGTTTGTGGTTCTGCCCGCTACCGAGCCCCTTGAAGATGATGGAAGTGCCCGATACAAAGATGATGGAAGCACCCGACACGAAGATGATGGAAGCAACCGGACATCCGAAGACCCCGACACGAAGATGATGGAAGCAACCGGACATCCGAAGACCCACTACAGAAACCCAAAGACTGACAAAATACACAGTTCAAAGACTATTGCCCTCTTTATCACCCTTCTCTTTTGCCTCCTCCTCATGACCACCCTCTGGAGCGTGGAAGAGAGCGCACCAGCTCATAAGACATTTCTAACTACTGCACAGCCTATCACCATGAAAGAACACTACCTGGTCTCTCTTTCACCTCAACTCCGAGAAAGACGTAAGGAGTTCTGGAACAATTCCTTCGTGCAGTTGCTGCACCAACACAACCTTGCAGCTAACGCCACAAATTGCTGGATCTGTGGGTTGTTACCACATGCCACTGGACATTCTATCCCCTTCATCCCTTCACCTTTCTCCGTTCATGGCTCCTGCCTTGCTTGGCTGATCTTCTTGCAAGAGAGCTACAGGGATAATACCACTTCCAGCAACACTATGTCACACGTTTATCATGGGGTCTGGCAGAACAAAACAGGAAGAACTGATGCTCCCTTTTGCCCTCTGACATCCAACGCGTCTATTCACATGGACATCCCTGCCAAGGACCGGGTTGAAATGCAGGTGTTCAACAACCCAGCCAGACCCACCTTCTCCTACCTCCGGAAACGAACAGCTGCCACCCTGACTGTGGCTCTATCTGTCGTCAATATCTCGGGCCTTGTATGCATTAAAGGCCTTGGGACACAGTTGGTGGGCCACAGCGCTTGCCACATCACCAGAACTTTGGACTCAACTGATCCACCCTCTTTTGTCACCTCTCCGAACATGTACTTTGTTTGTGGTACGAAAGCCTACACCTGGCTCCCCAAGGGCTGGGGAGGTACCTGTTACATTGCCTTCATCCTTCCTCCGACCTATGTGGCTCCAGCAAACCATCATCGACAAAAGCGAGCAAGAGACATTGAGCAAGCCGACTCCACCGGAACACAGTTCCTAGACGCAATGAAGGGACTTGTTCCACTCTGGGGTCCGATGGCGAACAGCCGTGTCATCCGACATTTGACCCAGGCAGTTGAAACAACAATGAACATTACAGCTGGCATCCTCACAAACAATACAGCCGAGCTTCAGGCGGTCCGCCTGGTGGCTCTTCAGAACCGCCTTGCTCTAGATGTGGTTCTAGCGGATCGTGGAGGAGCATGCCGTATCATTGGGTCCAGCTGCTGCACCTACATACCGGACAATTCGCCCTCAGTCTACAAAGCCATTGTACACCTTCACAGACTTTCCTCAGAAGTTCACCAGGAACAAGAAGAATGGTCGCTTGGGAGTTGGTTCTGGAGTGCTGTAAAGGACTGGGGGTGGAGGTTGTTAAAGATCGTATTGATACCGATTGTCGAAATATGTGGATTCTGCCTGGGTATTCAATGCTTGCCACCCCTGTGCTCATTCTTTGCTAACTGTATCTGCCCTAAGACTCTGGACTTCGAAGCTGAACGCATGAAAGCTTTGTATGAAGTAGAAATCCGTATTATGATAGACATAGATTGACAAGCTGGCTAGATATGTTGAAAAGGGAGGACTGTTAAAATCTAGATTGCGACGTAAACATTATCGGCGCCATCTTGTCCCATTTCAGGCTCATATGTGCGCGTAAGTAGCAGCCATTTTGAATGCCATGGCCTCTCTGCCCACTGCCGAGAGCCAGCGCGTCTCTCTCTCTTCCTCTGGCCTCGCAAGCATCCCCCGCGCACTGACAGCCCCCGCTCTCACATGCTTGGGTCATAAACCACTCCTTCAGCGCTGCCTTACATCAGAGCCACGTCCCGTACCGGGCCAACACCTCCCTCCATCCCTTTCATGATCGGGGTGGGGACTTCTACTGTAAATGTGTGTGGGAACGGGCTTGAAGCGGGGATTTCGAGGATGTCTTTCCGTACATCAAAGTGTTGACAAAGATGTGTTTCATGCAATAAAGCCATAAACCTGTGTATAAGAGGCCAAGCCTCAGAGATGCGGTTAGAGCACCTCGAGAAGATATCCTGTTGTCTGATTTGACGTGTTCTGCTCCGTCGGAATAAACTTCTGTTTCCTGCCTTCCAGTCTCCAGCGCCTGCCTCTTTGTTTGATAATTTCGAGTGGTATGAGAGGCGACTAACGCCGGGCAATACTCAAAGGTTATCGGTTCAAATCGGCCTTACCTTTCACAAGGATGGACACCCACGGTGATCGATGTGGAGGAGTCCTAGTCCTGCCTTAAGACCAACAATGACTGGGCCAGCAAAAAGAGGGGTGCCTGACCAGCTGACATCCAGGTTGTGGACTATGTAGTCGGGAAAGACAAGTATCTGGGATCCAAGTTTCACACGCCGTTTTAACCAGAGCCCCGGAGAGTGGTATGGGTTCAAGGAACCCTGGTAGTAGCGGAGAAAGGACACCAAAGGATATCTGCGCAACATCTCTTGCTTAAAAAAAGTACCCCGGCCATGCCTCGCGGTTCCGGCACTTGAAGGAGAGCCGTTTGGGGAAGAATCTGACCCTGGGCTGGGGGAGGCTAGCCAAAATGTGAGTGACACCCCAGGCTGCCCAGAAGGAAGGGAGGAGAGCCGACCTGCGACACCTGGGAGTGGTAGCTCGCCGGAAGGGACTGAAGAGGGCAGAGTCTGGAGTCAGCATCATCGGTATGATTTTCGCGACAAGCCAGTTCCAAACACCCAGCTGCGGGACTTTGTATTGTGAGGTGGTGCCATGAAGTGGCCTGTTGGAGCTAGGGGTGTTGCCATTTACACTGGACAGTCTGAGCAGGAGGAGCTGTGTGTGGACATAGTACCTTGATAGTTACATGTCATTTTATATGTTGGATGGGATGTGGCGAGCCACCCCGGTGCTACAATAGATTGTTTGCATGCACCTCCCTTGGCCGGGTGCGGACCAGGGAGTATTTAATAAATGGTGACAGTGCATGTGGCTAATGGCACAGACCAAGTATCTGTGCGGTTGTTCTCTGGAGTGCTCCGCTAGAGTTTAAGGGCTGCTATAGACGCACCCTGCCGGTGTGCATTGCACAAGTGCACCAGGTACCTGCACATACCCCTCTAGATATTCGGGGGTTGTAAGAAGCTTCTGAGAAGGAGGCATTGCAGTGTGTGTAGGGTTAGCTGTCTTACCCCGCGTCTTTGACAGGGCGCGTAATCAGGCTGTTTGCCTGAGACCGTGGGAGATATCTGGAAAGCATCGGAGAGGATTCTGCGGCAAGTAAATATGAACAGCAGGGGTTCCGTCTGTGATAATGTAATGATGTAATATAGAATGGTATGAAGGGAAATATTCAAGGTTGGTAGGAAAGGGTTTCAAGGTATTACAGTTGGCTTGGAGCAAGAGTAAGAAGCAGAGTGGGACTCTCTTATAAACTCAGCTTCAAGTAGTACTGCTGTTCCTGATGTACTTGAATATAATGGCGATGAGTGGAAGAACCTAAGTAATTGGTACCTCCCGGAGCCGTCTGTATGCTGCCTGGAACCCTTTCTGTTCATGCTGCTGCAAAGAACTACATGGTAACTGAAACGTAAAGCCCAGTGCCCAGTGTCATACACGTGTATGAAATACAGAGGAAAACCTTCATGAGCTGCTGAGCGAAGAAGTTATAAAGTGAAGGCAAATAACCGCATATTACGGACTTCTTGCGCATGCGCTGAGCACGGCACAGCCATCTTGAAGGTGAGTCAGTAAGTGCAGATCAGGCAGTGTATTAGGAAGCACACAAGTGCATGATTGCTGCAATTTTGGAGGTAAGCTTGTAAGCATACGCGGAGGATGAATAAGGTTTTTTTGAAAGGTATCGGTGGCGAGCAACATCAAAGAGAAATAATAGTCACTGAGATTAAGCATTTAAAAGGTAACTGAAAATAATCTTGAGAAAACTGTTTACACATTGAAAAAAACCAATTTATAAACAATTTCAATGAGAGCTTTCAAGAAATAGTATCTCACTCCCTGAGGTTTTTCAAATAAATAATTGATAAAGCAACAGAAAACATGAATTAAGACACATATGTTGAAGAAGATGGTACTGAGAAAACATTGAGTACAATTTTTAGGAGATCATTGCCTTTTGATTTATCTGAACAACAAAATGTTACTCAGAGGTGAGAGAAGTGGACAAGAAGGTTTGAACACTTTTCACAGGCAACATCTGAAAACTACACTAATAAGCAAGCACAATATCTATTCCTTAATCTTGTGGGAGATGATGTAGATGTAATATTCACATTTCCAGAACAAGAGAGACAAACATCCAGAGGGCTTATAAAGTGTTTAAATGACAAGTTTGACCCTCACAGGAATTTAGATTTTGAGAGGTAGTTTCAATATTGCAAAAGGAGGATGAAACAATGGATGATTTTGTTACATGACTAACAGAGCTAGCAGCATTTTGTGAATTCAACAAATGTAATAATGAAAAGGCAGTAAGATTGAGAGTGACACCGGGCTGTATCTCGGTAACGTCAGGAAAAAGCTCCTGGAAAAAACATGACATCCCAAGAAATTTTACATATGGCTAGAAAAGAGTTGCAAGCACAAAAACATTCAGCGAATATGGAAGAAGGGAGAGTAAATAATCTGAAACAAGTGAGACAAATGCCAGGAAAAATGAATGATGAAAGAAAGATTGAAATAAAATACAAAGAAAAGAAGAAAAGATGAAATTGTGTTATAGGTGTGGATTTCAGTTTCCACACCAAAGGCCATGTCCAGCAATGGGACAACAATGCAAGGAATGTGGAGGGTACCATCATTTTGCAAGTGTGTGCAGATTTAAGAAAGAGAAAAAAGAAAGTGGAGGGAAGCAAATTAACTTAAATGGGAAAAAAAGAACTGGAAACATAAAACATATTAGAGAAATGGAGGAAGTTGAAAGAGACTCAGAAGAAGAACTTGAACAATGTGAAAGACTATATATAATGCAAGAAGGAAGTGAAGTTCAGCAGCGCAATTTTTTAAAGAAGGAAGGCATTCAAAAGACCACAGCAGTTGATTTAATAGTGGGTTCCCAAATAGTACAGTTTGTTCTTGATAGAGGAGAAACGTGTAACACGATGTGAATGAGTGAATATGCCAAGATGACTGAGCAGCCATCTCTAAGCCCTTCAAATGTGAAGGTTTTTCAAGGGGGCAAAGCATCCTGTTTACTGTCTAGGTAAATCTGAAGAAATATTAAAATATGAAATATAGTTGGCAAAAAAGAAATACATGTTCTACAAGATAAGTTTTAGGACCTTGTTTGCTAAGCAATGTAACTGCTCAGTTTATGAAATTGTTATAAGTGACTTGTAATATGATAACAGATCACCCAGTTCTGAGAAAATATCCAAAGTTGTTTAATGGTTTAGGCAAGCCAGAAGGTAAAGCATTTACTTTCCAAATAAATGAATCGATAAAACCTATGGCGTAAACACATAGAAGAGTTACAGTTCACATGCAGACGAAGGTAGAAAAGAAAATACAGTTGCTACCTGAACAAGACATAATTGAAGTAACAGGTCCAACGCCGTGGGTGTCGCCCATTGTGATCGTTCCCAAAAATGTTACTGAAGATATTAGGATCTGTGTGGACATGAATTCCAAACACTGCCATTGAAAGAGAGGGATATCTAGGTCCTCATCTAGATGATATGATTAGTAGGGGTGGGTGGAATTTGCGTAGTCGCGCTACGCAAAACTCTGCGAAATAGTAAAAAATCTCCACGAGCATGCAAAAGTTCTGCGAACACGCGGAATTGCTTGTTCCGCCCGTTCGTGATGCTTTTTTACTGTCCGCGAATGCTGTTTGCGTGCTCAGGGAGAAATATCTTGCAAACACGCATTTTGAAAGCGTAAACAAGCAAAAAATTCCACACAGCAGCGAATCGCGGCATTTTTAGCAATTCTCAGCGAAATGCAAATTTACCTCAATTCTGCAAATCCTATGAGCAGAACGGAATTTACCACCCAGGCCTAACGATTAGCAGCATCAATGGGGCTAATGTTTTTTTAAAACGTGAGTCTTACATGTTAGGATAAGGATATCATCAGATTGATGATCACTCAAGATATATCACAACGTTTTCTACGCGCTTGGGGCTGTTTAGATATAAACAATTGCATTTTGGGATATGTTCAGCTGCTGAGATTTTTCAAGAAATCATAAAAAATGTCATAAGTCCTGTGCAAAACAGCATGAATTATAGTGATGACTTTTAGTCTTTGGCAAAACTCAAAAAGAACATGATCAGGCCCTTCTCAAAGTGGGGTTAACTCTCAACTTTAAAACATTTGAAATAAATACGAATAGATTAACATTTTATTGAGACATATTTTCTCAGGAAGGAATGGAACCAGACCCCACAAAAGTATGAGCCCTAAATGCAGTACAAAGACCTGCAGATGTAACAGAATTACAAACATTTTTGGGAATGGCTAGTTATTTTGCAAGATATGTTAATAACTTTGCAACTTTAAGCTCGCCACTTAGGCAGTTAACAAAAAAGGATGAAGATTTGATTGGAATGATGATTTTGAACATGTCCTCAAAGAGATAAAATTACAAATATCAATGGCAACAAATGTAAAATATTTTGACCCAAAGTCGTGTACGGAATTGGTAGTGGATGCTAGCTCTATAGGGCTAGGCGCAATTTTGGTGCAACATAAGCCAGGAAGAGAAACTCCTAGATATGTAGTTTCTCATGTGGGTAAAGGTCTTTTTGATGTTGAACAAAGATACTAACAGCCTGAAAAGGAAAGTTTGGCAGGTGTTTGGGCATGTGACACTATCAAGATATCATATATGGAAAACCATTTGTAATCATAACAGATCATCAAGCTCTTTCAAACAAGATGTCATTTGCAGAAGCTGTCATTCACACAAGAAGTTATTCACACACGCCGTCATTCACACACGCCGTCATTCACACAAGCTATCATTCTCACAGCCTGTCACTTTAATAGGGACACAATACATACCTTAATTTGACGTTCTTCTCTAAGGTTGAAAGTAGCATGTTTGTGGCTGTGATTGTTCACAGCTGCGTGATTGCTTCGTACCCTGGTAAATACAGAGATGCATGCCTTACTATGGGAAACAGCCAACACGTTTCATCCTTTGCATCTCTTCGCCTAGGGCCTTCTCCAGGGTTGAGCATCCCTCGAAGTCAGCAGTGGCCACAGCTTTGCGGAAGAAAAGTGAATGGCGCGGTCTTCATGTGGTCGGATGGGTGAATCCTAATGCTATCAGTGGGTAATATCTCAGCTCTATATTTATCTAGTGTAGGTTTTCCTTCTCTACCAAAAATACGTATTCTATATCAAGCACATTAGAAGATACAAGTATGCATTATTACAGAAGATATAGCTACATTTCTACGTCTGACTGTGCTTGTACTTGCCTTGAAATGTCTGTGCCAGGCATATGAATGACTTCCCACATACACTGCGAGGCGGCATTAGGTTGGCCTCTACCACGTGGATGATAGAACCATACTTTGTTTTCCTGCATTATTTTTAATAAATATATAATTAATCATGTAACTGCTATGCTTTGCGAGGCAGCTTTATTGAACAGCAGTCATTTGTGGCCTGAATATACCCCTCTCGGATTGCATCACTCATGCACTTTCTATGCAGCATTTCCACGGCGACCTGAAATTATCTTTTCACTGCCAAGGATGCACTAATCCATCACAGGGCAAACATGTCATTTTGTCCAATCTGCAGGCCCGCGTCATTAATATTAATGAGGCATACCAATGAGGCAAAGCCCTCCCAGATCCTGGTTCTGCAGCGGTGGAGGCACGCAAGGGACACTAGACCCCCGCCTACATCTGCAGATTGTCAGCCTGGGGGCCCTGGGCCTCCCGATTGGTGCGAGTCTCATATCTTGAACTCAGTCTCACGTATTTGGAGTGAGTCCCACACCTTGGTGCACAGTGTCTCTGTCATTGGGTGAGTTTCACCTCTCTCTGGATAGCCTCTCTCATTTTGTAGCATTCTCACACATTACAGCAGGATCTCGCTCACTGGGAGTGACTGTCACGTCTTGAAGTGCAGTGCAGTGAAGTGCAGTTCATTCAGTGTGAGTGAAAGAGGTGAGCGTGTGAGAGGAATGCAGGTGAGGCCCTTGCAGGCACATGCATCAACCTTTTTTGTGAGCGAAACGGTGCGATTCGCAAAAATCGGCAGTTTGTGCCTGCAAAAAGGGCTTCTGCGATGCATCAAACTGTAAGGATCTCGCAATTTAAGAAATCGCAATTTATTGCAAATTCCTAAATTGCGATTGCATTTAAGGAATCGCAAATTGAGATTCCTTAAATGCAATGCATGATGCAATCGCAAATAGCGATTTCGCTAATAGGGGTCTCAAATTACCATCAATTTGAACTTGATGGTAATTTGCAAAAACTTTGAAAAATGCACTAAAGTCGACGCGTTAGTTGCTTAAGATGTTTAATCCCCAATATCGCTTCGTTGGATAGCATACTGAAAGTGCTACCATTCTGTAATAGTGGGAAAGAATTATAGTGATTCACCCCAAACGGCCCCGAACTCAACACGAGGAAAACACTGATTCTGCCTGTTGGCAATGGAGTGCGACTCGGCACAGCGCACAGAGTATACAACAGAGCACCCCAACTGCTGCGATCTTGTGCGGGAATGCACTCACTCTACCTGGGCCATTACCGAACAGGGGCTTTAGATTAACAGTGCCCCTCACTCCTGCCACCCAGACTCAAACCGGAAACAGAACGAATATAATGTAATGCTTGACAATTATTATGTGTACTTGATGCTGTCCCTCGCATTCCAACACAAGTACAACCGACAGCATTTGCAGTGAGAGGCGACTACCCCTCCCAGCGCACCTTGAAATTATGCACCGCCACCTTATTGTGCTACGTTGTAAGCGATTAAGTACCTAACTTATATCTCTTTGCCTTGAAAAGATTGTAGATTTTTTATTTTTTTTATTTCTACTTTAGCAGCTATATTCAGGTTTGTTCTGACAGCATTTAAAACGTAAATATTCTTTTTGCATTATCAGCTCAACCGGATTTCCTACTCAGATAAGGAGAAATAAGAATGCCCGTAGTGACTGGAGACTAAACCAGAAACAGTGGGATCTGTTTATTCTATGTTATTTATTGGCACAAAATCTTCTAACCATTGCATCAACCTGGACTATAGTCATGTGGAGAGTAAGAGGTCTGGCAGACCAGTGCACTGTGCTGTATTTTTATCATCTTTGTACGGGTGCTGTTTCATTTCCAACAACTTGAGAACAAGCGTCACTGACACTGAGGCCGTCACTAATACAGTAGTTAGACATTTTACCTGTGGAAATAGGCTAAGATTTCCTACCTTAGGTCCGAAGAACCAGAAAGGTGTGGATTTGATTTTGTTGGAAAAAACAGTGCAACCGCTTTAACTTTTGCAAATCATGTGGTCTCTGAGGTCTCTGGGCATTTGTGGCTCAGTCTAGGAATGGATCATCTCCTTCTTGGATGGCCGTACATTTGAGATTTGCCACGGATAGTTGTAACATTCACCCATCACCCTATGGGGTAACCCAGTTCTCCATACTTAGTCCGACGCTTTTTAACCTGTATGTCAGGCCTTTAGCTGACATTGACAAACAGGCCGCTCTGACCCTTTTTACCTATGCTGATGATTCTCAGATAATTTTTTCACTTTCACATACTGACCCCTGCTCCACATCCTGCCTTCAGTTGGGTCTCAGGAGAATTACAACATGGATGAACCAAAACCATCCGAAACTAAATGGTGATAAAACCGAGGTCTTAATCCTTGGCAAGGAGAAAGATCTCTGGGGCCCGCTACATTGGCCTGCCGAGATGGGTGCCCTCCCGCGACCTTCCAGCCATGTCTGTTACTTGGGCGTGTATATAGATGACTCTTTGACCATGCATCATCAAGCACTCAAGGTCACAGCCATGTGTTTTACCATCCTAAAATGGCTTAGGAAGATCATCTGGATGCTGCCAAACGCCACCCAGAAACTGGTGGTCCATGCCCTTATCACATCACGGCTGGACTATGGAAATGTCCTTTGTCCAGGTACAAATAAGGTTGTGACTCGTAGACTGCAGCTGGTACAGAACTCTGCAGCAAGACTACTTTGCAGAGTTCCCAGAGCCACTCCCATCTCTGGCTATCTCCGTGACCTACATTGGCTCAGGGTATAAAACCGCATAAAGTTCAAAGCCCTGAGTTACATGTTTAGGATCAAATGGGGTTCAGCACCACAATATCGGCACTCTCTTGTTTGCCCATATGTTCCCACTCGTCATCTTCGATCTGCCACTCTTGCAAAAATTACGGTGCCTAGGTTCAAACTTGCCAGGATGGGTGGAAGGTCCTTTTCGCATCTTGACCCGACACTCTGGAATACTCTTCCTCTCACTGCAAAGAAACCACTTACACCTGCTTTCGCAGATGCCTGAAGACCTGGTTATTTAACCAGTAACCTCTTCTCACCACTATCATTTTGCACCGTTCGTTCAGGCACCGGGAAACCCTTCTTGGGTAGCTGTTGCGCCCTATAAATTCACCTAATAAATAAATAAATAAATGTGGGAAGGCTTAAGGATCTGAAAAAACAGAGCCATAACTATCTCATTATCGAATCACAGAATCACTGGCATATTTTCAAAACCACTGCAAGCAGAGCAGCCATTGGTTCTGTTACAACAATACCAGTGGAAGATATCATATAGGCTAAACAATGAATAGCTCTTAACTTGTTTAAAGAATAGTGAACCCTACTAGCAGGCCAGGCTAATTGGAACCCTAAATACAGCCCCACTCGCCACATTCACTGATCGTGGCACCACTTACAATCCAACGCATGCAAACGAAAGGAGAAATCGCCGGCAAAAGACTCATTTAAGTGGCAATCCAATACGTAAACAGTGCTGAAAATCAGAGTTGCGCCATTCTTCATCAAATGAACTACTTCTGAATGCCTGCAAATGGGAAGAGGCCAATGCTTTTCAAATTAAGTGAGTAGTCAGTGAGCTACCCTCTAACATTTTAACACTCACACCCCAAACATTTGCAAAAAGGAGGGGCAGAGACCAGAGTTGAAGTTTTACTGCAAACACTTTTTGCGAATGCGGGCAGCGATCTAGGTACGCTTCGACTAGCGACTACCCCATCTGATGCTCTGCATGGAGGCCAATCCGTACAACCCCCACAGCCCAAACTGTGCCGTATCAGGCAACGTCCAGGCTCAGAGATTGCCGCTGCCCACAACAGCAACCTTACACCCTTCAAAAATGCTCCAAATCTTGTCTTTGATCCAATCAGATGCATGATTAGATCACCAACACATGCAGAAGCTATTGTGTACAATTTCACGGGGTGAAATGTTGCAGAGGATACAATGCTCTCCAACCTGAGCCTCCCCGACGAAGCCCCTAGCTCAGCCCTCCATCACTGCCATGACTGCCCGAGACCTCCACGTTGGTCTCTGTGCAGCGAGAAACGGGACTGGGCCAGCCATCCACGAGAGCCCGACACTCTATGTTCGGGCGACCAAGGCTAGTGAATCAGACAAGCCTACAAGTCCTCACAGTAAGGTTGTGCTCGAACCCAGCTCCTCGGATAAACCAATGGACCACGACGGCAACTGCAACCTGGCTGAGCTGCCGAAACCACTCGGAGGGCCATGTCTGATAACTGCCCAGAGCGGGAACTACCCCCGAGACGGTTTGCTGATGGTGGGGCCAGTTGCCTATGCACCCGTCGGCATTGTCGCCTCTGCCCCAACTACCGGCTACACTCGCAGCGCTGTTCGACAACGGCATATTGCCCCCCCCTGACCCCTAGTAACCATATTTGCAATAGAGGACGAGGGGGGCAGCGGTGAGCTCTGACTATACCTTGGCATCCAGCCCCAAGAGAGCGTCTCCAAGAGACACCACAAACTGCCCAATGGCCCAGCCTCATGGCTGCAAACGACCGACTCTACTGATACATGCAGGCGACACGGAACCATTGACATCGACCTGTGGACAGCGTGTCCAGCGGGGGACTGAGAGAGTGGCCAGTGGGTGTGGTCAGGTTTAAATACCGGGAAACAGTGTTTACATCACATGCGCTACAACGCATGCGATTAGAACACGGTTGTTACAACAACCGCATTGTTACAACGCAAGCCATTGTTACATCGTAAGTTGTTTCTACGACTTGTTGTAGGGGGCGCGCTAAACTAAGTAATATTATAATTTACTTTTCCAACACTTTCTCTACTGTTGCACACGCTGGAGTCGGAATAATAAATTATACTATTCCTAAATCCAGCGCACCCCCTACACCTTCCCTACTGTTGCTTCGACTGGAGTGGAAACAGAAATTGAACCCCTCTGAAGCCCAGCACTTTCCCTACTGTTACTGAGAATGGAGTGAGAGCAGCAAATGTAACCAGTCCATAGCCCAACACTTTCCTAACTATTGCTTGGACCGGCGTGGAAATGGTAACTCCAATCCCTCCTAAATCCCAAACGACTTGCGATGTAATGGCTTGCGTTGTAACAACGAGGATGTTGTAACAACCGTGTTGCAATATCATGCTTTGTAACACATGCGATGTAACAATGCATATTCATAAATACCTGTCCCCAGCCCACCCCGCAACGGGGATGACGCCGAAGAGACGCCAGACCCGAGGGGGGGGCTCCCAGGTCAGGGGGTCCCAGAGAAGGCGCTGGGCTGGACCTGAAGCGGCACTAAGGGGTCGCCCTCTTAAGAGGCCCACTGCGCGCGCCGCAGTCAGCTGCAAAGTCCAGGTATCCATTTGTAACTGGTTCCTGTTGGACACCGAGGCTGGCATGTGGGCATCTTAACCATTCCTTGCATTATTTAGGTTCTGTAACCCATGTTTTTGATGGACACAAAATAACACCCTCCATCTCGAAGTAAAAGCCATTTGCCACTGGTCAACTGGTCTTTGTTCAGCACTGCTCCGGTTGTGAAAGCTGCCTGTCGGCTTCCTCCTGAACCTTAGTCGTAGATGTCATTTAGGGGTCGCCAGGGGTCGCAGCTGCGTACCCAGGCATTAAATTGCCAACGTTGGCACTGCCCTTTCGACCACTGGCATCAGAGGTGGCAACATCAGTGCCAGGAACACACGGGCAGCTCGCCCTTATGGGCCTAGGGTAGGGCTTCAATGTCATTGTTTTTTGTCGATCATTTGTTACACTAATAGGAAATAATGCTGCATGGGTCACTATTAGGGAGAGAAAGAGTGGAGTGCAATTACTGGAATATAACCCTCCCTGGCAGCTGAGGGAAGTACAAAATGCTTTAAATGTGCTGTGTGCGTGCTTGACTGAGAGCGTTTACGGGAGAGAATGTGTGTGTGACAATCTGTGTGTGTATAAAAGTGTGTGTATATGTAAGAGACGTGTGTTTGAGTGAAATTATAGGTCAAATGGCATGTGACGTCACTTGACCACCCCTGGCATGTTGGTGAAATGATGTTAATGCTTAAAAATGATGCGTCTGTGTGTGCGTGTGTGTGGAGGGGAGGTCTGAGCTGCAGGGGCAGGCTGGATTGAGGGGTGAGGGGGCGCAGGGCTGCTGGAGCTGGAAGCAGCCACCAGGCACGGCGCGGGGGGGGGGGGCGGGGGGGGGGGGGGGGGGGAGGCTGGAGGGAGGGGGCGCAGGGCTGCTGGGGATGGAAGCATCCACCAGGCACGGACCCGGAGAACCACGCGGCGGAGGCCGGAGCCAGCCCCGCGCCTGCTAAAGCTCCTCCAAGGAGGCCCTTATCTCTGCAGACAGAGCCCCGGTCCCCGCCGCGCTCGCAGCCCGTCAGCCAGGCCACCGTGACTGCGCCCTGAGCCGCCATGCCAGGCTGAGCCGGATAATGAGTACTGCTGGGGCCGGGGCGGGCGGGCGGGAGATCGGCGGCCGGGCCCTGCAGAAACATTACAGCCCCTCCCCCCACTGAACTGAAGCCTGCAGGCCTGAAACAAACTTCCATCCAGCAGCCATCATGCCTGGCCTGGTACAAACACGCCTTACCAGCACCCCCATGCCAGGCTGGTACCAACCCCTCACCAGAATCACCCATGCCAGGCCTGGTACAAAACACTCCTTACCAGCACTCATCATGCCAGGCCTGGTACAAACACGCCTTACCAGCACCCCCATGCCAGGCTGGTACCAACCCCTCACCAGAATCACCCATGCCAGGCCTGGTACAAAACACTCCTTACCAGCACCCCCCATGCCAGGCCTTACCAGCACTCCCCATGCCACGCCTTACCAGCACCTCCCATGCCAGGCCTGGTACAACACACGCCTTACCAACATCCCCCGTGCCAGGCCTTACCAGCATCCCAATGCCAGGCCTGGTACAAAACATGCCTTACCAGCACCCCCCATGCCAGGCCTTACCAGCACCCCCCATGCCAGGCCTTACCAGCCCCCCCAAGCCAGGCCTGGTACAAACACTTCTTACCAGCCCCCCCAAGCCAGGCCTGGTACAAACACTTCTTACCAGCCCCCCCAAGCCAGGCCTGGTACAAACACTTCTTACCAGCCCCCCCAAGCCAGGCCTGGTACAAACACTTCTTACCAGCCCCCCCAAGCCAGGCCTGGTACAAACACTTCTTACCAGCATCCCTCATGTCAAGCCTGTTACAAACTTCTGTCAGTCATCCCTGATACCTGGCCTGGTCCAAACTCCTCACCAGCATCTTCCATGCCATGGCAGGTACAAAACACTCCATACCAGCATCCCCCATGCCAGGGCTTCCCAGCATCGCCGTGCCAGGACTGTTTGTTACAAAAAATCCTTTCCAGCATACCTTATTCCAGTCCCGGCCTCATTTCCAGCACACCCCATGCCAGGCCTGGTACCAACTAAGCATGGGCGGAAAATCCGTTCCGCTCGCGGATTTTGCGGATTTTCGGGAAATTCGCAATCCGCGAGATTCGCGAATCTCCCGCAAAATCCGCAAATCCGCGAGCAGCGGATTTTGCTCGCACTGCTCGCACTGTTCGCGTGAGTTCGCGCCCCGCGAATAAGTGCAAAATTGCAGAAATACGCTCTTAGCAAAACTGAAAGTAACTACTTACCAGGTTCAAAAGTTCAGGCTCATCATTAGTAGCCATTTCCTGTAGTGCTTCCTGAGGGGCCCCTCCAGAGTTCAGTTGCCAGTTGAAACTATTATGTGACCCTGCTCTGAACCTCAGAATAGTTACACATATGCCACAAAGGTCCTGAATTACAGCTAAGGGAGACAAGCAGGAGCCAGGCTGGAAGTTAAAATCCATTAATCAGCCCCTAATTCATTATTGTCAGTTGGGGCAGGGCAGGTGTTGTAACTAATTTTGCAACAATGAAAGCACTTAGCAAGTGCAAAAGATCACTAATCAGGGCGCACTAAGGAAGCAGGTGGCAGCTAAAAAAATATTCTGTGACACATTAATCAGCCCCAAATTCATTCAGGTCACTTGAGGCAGGGAAGGTGTGCTTTGCTTTGCCGAAAATAATGTACACTGGACAACCAGAGGGTGTGGTGATGAAACAGAGGGTGGCATGGGTGGGCCAGAGGGTGGCATGAGTAATCAGAGAGTGGCAGTGGTGACAGAGAGTGGCAGTGATGAAGAAGAGTGTCCCAAACAGGCTGGACACGTAGAAACAACAAGTTCGCAAAACTTGCGACCCGACAGGTAAGTTTGCAAATTGCGAAATTGTAAAAACCCTCGCGAACTGGCAGAAACACGGGCGAACACAAAAAAAAAAAAATCCGCAAATTCGCGGGAATTCGCGGATTTTGCGGATTGCGAATCCGCAAATCCGCAAAATTCGCGAACGCGAGATCCGCAAAATTCGCCCATGCTTAGTACCAACCCCTCACCAGAATCGCCCATGCCAGGCCTGGTACAAAACACTCCTTACCAGCACTCCTCATGCCAGGCCTTGTACAAAGTCCCATGGCACCCCAAGTCCAGGGGCGGTTGACATTGAACACAGATAATTGTAGAAGAAGGAGGTCAGAACATGGAATGAACAAAAATAATAAGAAAACATGTAGAAGAGGAATGAGAGAAGAAGAGGTCGTAGGGTGTGTGTAGGGTCGAGGTGGCAGCACATAGGGAAGGGTTCTAGGGTGTAAGTAGGGTAGAGGTGACAGCACATAGGGAAGGGTTCTAGGGTGTAAGTAGGGTAGAGGTGACAGCACGTAGGGAAGGGTTCTAGGGTGTAAGTAGGGTAGAGGTGACAGCACGTAGGGAAGGGTTCTAGGGTGTAAGAAGGGTAGAGGTGACAGCACGTAGGGAAGGGTTCTAGGGTGTAAGTAGGGTAGAGGTGACAGCACGTAGGGAAGGGTTCTGGGGTGTGTGTAGGGTAGAGGTGACAGCACATAGGGAAGGGTTCTAGGGTATGAGGAGGGTAGAGGTGATAGCACATAGGGAAGGGTTCTAGGGTGTAGGTTGGGTAGAGGTGACAGCACGTAGGGAAGGATTCTAGGGTGTAAGTAGGGTAGAGGTGACAGCACTTAGGGAGGTTCTAGGGTGTAGGTAGGGTAGAGTTGACAGCACGTAGGGAAGGGTTCTGGGGTGTAAGTAGGGTAGAGGTGACAGCACGTAGGGAAGGGTTCTAGGGTGTAAGTAGGGTAGAGGTGACAGCACGTAGGGAAGGGTTCTAGGGTGTAAGTAGGGTAGAGGTGACAGCACATAGGGAAGGGTTCTTGGTGTGTGTAGGGTCGAATTGACAGCACATAGGGAAGGGTTCTAGGGTGTAAGTAGGGTAGAGGTGACAGCACGTAGGGAAGGGTTCTAGGGTGTAAGTAGGGTAGAGGTGACAGCACATAGGGAAGAGTTCTAGGGTGTAAGTAGGGTAGAGGTGACAGCACGTAGGGAAGGGTTCTAGGGTGTAGGTAGGGTAGAGGTGACAGCACGTAGGGAAGGGTTCTAGGGTGTAGGTAGGGTAGAGGTGACAGCACGTAGGGAAGGGTTCTAGGGTGTAAGTAGGGTAGAGGTGACAGCACGTAGGGAAGGGTTCTAGGGTGTAAGTAGGGTAGAGGTGACAGCACGTAGGGAAGGGTTCTAGGGTGTAAGTAGGGTAGAGGTGACAGCACGTAGGGAAGGGTTCTAGGGTGTAAGTAGGGTAGAGGTGAGAGCACTTAGGGAGGTTCTAGGGTGTAGGTAGGGTCGAGGTGACAGCACATAGGGAGGGTTCTAGGGTATGAGGAGGGTAGAGGTTATAGCACGTAGGGAAGGATTCTAGGGTGTAGGTAGGGTAGAGGTGATAGCACATAGGGACGTGTTCTAGGGTATAAGTAGGGTAAAGTCAATAGCCTATATTGAAGGATTGTAGGTAGGGTAGTGGTGACTGCACATAGGGAAGGGTTCTATGGTGTGTGAGGGGTAGAGGTGACAGCACGTATGGAAGGGTTCTCGGTGTCGGTAGGGTAGAGGTAAGAGCATGTAGGGAAGGGTTCTAGGGTGTAGGTAGGGTAGCGGTGATAGCACATAGGGAAGGGTTCTAGAGGGTGGATAGGGTTGAAGTGACAGCATATAGGGAGCGGTTCTAGGGTGTAGGCAGGGTAGAGGTGACAGCACATAAGGAAGGTGTAGGAAAGTAGGTTCTGCTTTTGTGGTTAACCCTACTTTTTGCCCAGTGTTATGCTGTGCTAGCACTTGTTGGTGGCTCTCCAACCTTCTGCCTCCCACAGGATTTCTTCAGGGTGCACTGGGAAGGTTCCTTCTTCTTTAAAATTACAATCATGACTTACCCATTGGCTTGCATTGATCCTGCCTCGTGTTCCCACTCTGCACATGGCCTCCGTGGGGTTCCTGGGTACTTACCTCGGGTTGCTCCATGGGTCCCCAGCACTACTATGTCTTCAGGGCATAGTCTTGACTTGAGTTGTGGTATGCATACCACTATTTTAGTGTATGGTTTGGTCTCCCCCTGGTGACCACTGCGTATTTCGTGCTACTTACCTGTTTCTATTGAAAAGTATTATGTGCATTGTAACACCAGGCAGAGCAGGCGTAGTGCCACTATGCCGAGTTCCACGGAGTTGGATAAAAACTCCAAACCACTCCTCTCTGCTCCCCGCCTCCACCAAAAAATATTTTTAATAAAAAGAAATAAGGCACTGCATGCACTGTCCTACCAAGTACGTGAACTCCACTCCATCTCATCTACCTTTACAAAGAAACTTTTACAACGCAACATCCATTACAACGTATACCATTACAACGCAACCATTACAACGCAGTCATTACAACGCATACCATTACAACGCATACCTACACTATCTAATACTTATTCTACTGTTGCACCCCCTGGAGTTAGAATAGTAATTTTTACCCCTACACTATCCAATACTTACCATACATGAAATGTAATGGTATGCGTTGTAATGGTATGCGTTGTAAATGTAGTATGCATTGTAGTGGAATGCGTTGTAAAGGTAGTTTCAAAGAATTCGTTGTAATGGAATGCGTTGTAATGGATGTTGCGGTGTAAAAAATGTGTTGTAAAAGTATGCGTTGTAACGACATACATCCCTGGGGATTAGGTGGTAACTTGTGAGTTCTGGCATACTTGGGGGTGGACGCTCCAGATAAGAATTTTATGATTTGAAGTAAGTGAAGAGTTGGAGCAGAGAACTGACCGCTGACGGATGGGGTCAGATGTATGAGACATACTGAACTTGAAGTGCTAAAATGAGGTGTGATCTATCATGTACCTGGGTCACACCGTACCCAAGGGTGAGCTTAAACCTACATTTGACCTAATCAAGGCAGTTAAAACACACCCCTGCTCTTGTAAACAAGGATGAACTAAAGTCCTTTATAGGGCACACAGGTTAGTATTCAAAACCTGTGCACAATTTTGGAAGTATTGTAGATGCTCTGGGAAGACTGGGGATGCTCTTAAAGAAAGTCACACATTAGGTAGGAAGTCTATTATTGTGAGAAAGCATTGGCCAAAGTCAGAAATTAGATTTCTGAGTTGCTTCCTTCTTTTCGGGTTTTTTGATGATAAAAAGAAAACAATTTCAACAATAGATGTTAGGGAAAAAGAGCTAGGTGCTACCCTGACTCAAATTGTTGACAACAAGGAAAGGGTGGTGGGATCACTTCGGGTCCTTCAAGGGTTTGGTAAAATATGACTCAGCGGTGGAAGAAGAGGCCGTTGTGAGTTGTTGACCATTAAGCATTTCATGCTCTGTTTGGGGGGGTTATCATTTATGGTACACTGAGACCCGAAGCCCCTGTTCAGTGGCTTCACAACTGAAGCATCACAGTGCACCGCATTCAGGGCTACAAGGGGGTTTTGAGAATTGGATTGAAACAATTTTACAATGGAAGACCTTCTTGGGTTGAGAAACAAACCTGCCAGCTGCCTATCCAATCTACCAATAAATAGGGCCCTGGAAGAAGAAAATAAAGTAAAAGATGTTATAGCGTCCTCTGTTTTCAAATGTATTGAGCTGTAAGAGTGGAGACAACTGAGGATTCAGAGAAAGTTTCAGTCATGTTAAGGAAGTTGTATTGCAAGGATGGCTGGAGGAGCATGTAGTGAATTAAACTCCAGGGGTTAATTGAGAGGTCAGAGATGAACTTTGTCAATAGCTACAAAAGGAATAAGGGGAGTTAATGAGAGATGCAAAGCTTGTAGCCCAACTTTGTTGAAAGACTTTTAGGTCATGACCATGAGAGACCATGAGTATGTACCAAAATGAGCAAGGAATGGATAGTGGTGGCCAGGTATAGATTCAAAGGATGCCCACAAATGATGTGACTTTGCCAGGTGGGCAACTAGTGACAAAAGTGTGAGCAAACCACCTTTGAGCCCCACAGTGCTACCTGACAAGCCACGGATATGGATCTTAATCAATTACCACAGAAAAAGGGTAGTTGTACAGTTTGACAACCAAATCACCACAAAGACACCTATTGAGGTCTTGAGAAATATTTTCAGAGAGGAATGGGCACCTGAAATAGTAGTGATGGACAACAGGGTCTAACTAACTCCAGAATTGTTTTTCGTGAGATGCCCATCAGACACGTTTGGAATTTGGAATTTGGAATTTGGAAGGGTATTTGTAGAGCGCGGCGTTCGCTCCGGAAGGAGCATCATGGCGCTGTCAGTCCTTGAGCCAGATCGCAGAGTGATAGGAGAGGGGGACTAAATGGCCGCCTTTGTCCAGTCATCCGGAAGATTGAAAATCCAGGTTTTGAGGAGCTTCCTGAAAGGCTTCTCAAGAGTCTGAAGTCTGAGATGTCTAGGCATGCTGTTCCAGGCCTTAATGGCTAAGGTGGTGAGGGTTTTTCCGCCTTTAGACTTCAGATTGTACTTGGTGGGGGTCATGAAGTTTTCATGAGAAGATCGTAGGGGGCGACTCGGATTATAATGAGGGAAACGTCTGGACAAATAGGAGGGGCCGGTTTTGTTGAATCCACGAAAGGCTATGGTGAGAATTTTGAAGAGTATTCTCTTGTGCAAGGGGAGCCAGTGCAGGGTTTTAAGGGCTGCGGAGATTGATGATTTGCGTGGAAGTTTTAAGACAAGGCGGGCAGCAGTGTGCAAAACACTTTGGAGTTTCAAGAGAGTAGACCTCTTAGTCCCTGCCAGAAGACCATTACAGTAGTCTACTCGAGAGAGTATGAGGGCTACCGCCACAGTCTTTCTGGAGTCTAGGGGGAGAAATTCAAAGAACTTTCTTAGGGACTTGATTATGCCGAAGCATCTTCCTGCTACAGTCGAGACGTGGAGGTCGAAAGAGAGGTCGGAATTGAAGAGGACCCCAAGGTTTCTGGCTGACGAGACAGTCTGAGGGGGGGCTGTGGAGTTGTCAGGCCACCATAAGGCAGGGCAGAAAGAGGCATTCTTTCCAATGGGGAGGATCTCGGTTTTATTTGAGTTGCAGAGTAGATGGTTGGCATCCATCCATTGAAAAACAGCTGTTAGGCAGTGTTTAAAATTGAGCTCTGCCTTGTTGGAATTGTCATCTAGGGGGATGATGAGCCGAGTATCGTCGGCATAGGAGGTAACGGTTATGCCGAACGATTCTATGAGGGTGAGAAGTGGAATGAGATAAATGTTGAAGAGAAGGGGACTTAGGATGGATCCCTGAGGGACTCCGGAGGATACCTTTTTCTCATTGGATTGGAAGGGGCCAAGGGTGACGGTTTGGTACCTATCACTGAGAAAAGATCTAATCCAGGATAAGGCTGAGTTGGTGATGCCGATGTCCTTAAGTCTATTGATCAGGATGGAATGAGAGATAGTATCGAATGCCGCCGTGAGGTCGAGAAGGATCAGGATAGCCTTCTTCCTTTGGTCTTGAAGGATTTTAATAGTCTCGGTCAGCTCGATAAGGGCGGTCTCGGTAGAATGTTTGGGCCGAAAGCCGGACTGCTGGGGATGGAGTAGGTTATGCGAGTCTAGGAAGGACTTCAGCTCTTTATGGACTAACTGTTCTGTAATTTTACCCAAAGCGGGTAGCAGAGTGATGGGGCGGAGATTAGTCAAGTCAGTAGGGGGTTTGTTCACGTTAATGCTGAACTGTACTGCCTGTGAGCCAACGGGAAGGTAGAAAGGATGAACCACATCACAAAGGACTTTCGACAATTAGCCTCTGTGCCTGGCATACCTGGCAAAGCAGCCACTCAGAAAATGATATAGGCATACCGCACCACGCCTCACTCCTTCACTCGAAAATGTTCATTTGTATCCTTGAAGGAAAGATAGGGCACAAAGCCGCCATGGATCCTGCTAATTAGAACAAAATGCCCTCTTCAGCAGACATTCTGGTTGAGGTCAGCTCTGCTGGCATTTTCCTGCATTTCAGCCTCTATTTTGAATCTAGGGCGCCCCTTGCCTGCCTGGAGGACGTGGGTTCTGTTTCTGGGCAGAGGTGGTTTCAGGCTCCTTTGGCTCCCAGCATGCACCGGGCCTCTCCAGAATAGGGCCCAAGTTACAGGTTGTTGGGAAGTGGAAATCTTTCAATGTCTGAAGTAAACTCTAAGGGGGTCATTAGGATCGCGGACGGACTTGAGTCCGTCCGCGAACCCAGAGTAGGAGGGAACGTCCGCATGGGCTGCGGCGTTCCCTCTGTGCAGATTAGGATGTGACCGCCAGGGTGGCGGTCACATCCTCTATCTTTAACATTGCGGCAAATGCAGCTTCAAGCTGCACCCGCCGCAATGTTAAAAATGCATGCACAGCATTTGTGTGCACAAAGCGGCAGGCACCGCGCGGTGCCTGCTGCTTTGTGCACGCGAATGCAGGGGGGTACCAAAGGTACCCCCCATGTGCACCCCCCACCACCCCTTCACCCAGGGGGCCCGCAACGGGCCCCCGAAGTGAAGGTCCGTATGCTTTTCCACGGCGGAAAAGCCGCCGTGGAAAAGCATAGAAGTGCAGACATCCTAATATGCCTGGTGGTGTCTAATAGACATCGCCAGACATGTTAGTGCTTTTCCGCCGCGGTCGGAAGGCGACTGCGGCGGAAAAACTGCGGACGGAATACCAGACCCACCAGCCATCCTAATTTGACAGTGGGTCTGTGGAGGCTCCGCAGCAGTTTTCCCGCATCCTCCGGGCAGGCGGTTGCTTCCGCCGGCCCGGAGGATGCGGGAAAACCGCAATCATAATAGGCCCCCTACTACGGAGGAGCGTCCGCCCACAATTCCATCCACAGCACTAGCTTGAAGACATTTTTTGCGCATTAAATGTTATTTGTGCATTAACAACATGCAGAATGTGGATCTTTACTCGAATGTTCATGTATACATTTATATGATGCTATTGCCTTTGAAACGATTGTGCTTTGAGCTGTTAAAGTGCATTTTCTTGGCTTATACTAATGCCTACGCTAAGATACGACGCGGTCTTGTTTAAAATGGATGCCTCTCCCTGCACATTCACTGTTTATTATTTCCCCTGCACATACTCATGTCATGTTTGTTCAATTCTGAATGACTATGGGGCATATTATCAAGACAGGCGATAATATTTTCGCCATTTTAGCGGCAGAAAACTGCCGCTAAAACGGCGATAACGGGCTTCGACATGGGCTTCAATTGGAATTCCTTAGAGCATATTATCAAGGCCCATTATCACCGTTTAAGCGGCAGTTTTCTGCCGCTAAAACTGCAAAAATGTTATCACCTGTCTTGATAATATGCCACCCTGTTCTCAAAGAAGGTTCTCTAACATGGGTTTAGGACAGCTTTTACCTTCATGGGGGCATATTATCAAGGGCCATATTGCAGCTTTTCTGGCTTTAAAAGCCAGGAAAGCAGCGATATTTACAACGCACTATTAACAAGCTTGCGCTAAGCCTTGTTAGCTCTACTTTCCGTGAGTTTGCTCCCATTTTTTTATTGTTCTGCATGCCATAGCTAATGACAAGCAAAGTACATGTTCTGGAGCAAAGCAAAATGGAAATAGTCGTTAACAAGGCTTTGCGGTATTTACAAGCCTGCAACAGACCTGCTTAGCGACAAGAATAATCGTGCTAAGCCACCTTATCGCAGGATTTTAACACCTGCTTAAAAGTTGACTAAGCCATTTACATAATGGGAGGTGGATTGCAGATGTAAGGTCACAAGGGTGTATTAGCAAGGATTTTATTATCTCCCACAATTTATCTCTGATTTTCAAGCGATAGCGGCGCTTTTCGCCGCTATCGCTGGATTTATATTGCCTCGGAGATAAGCGTTGATAATAATGCGCTATTTCAGCGGTGAAATCCAGCGATAAAAGAAATAGCGCTAAGTGCGCTTTGAGATATTTCTCACAATTTGTTGTAAATATTCCCCAAGGTTTCTTCCGCCTGCTCACTGTATTGCATTCATTCGCAATAGTTCACTACTGTTGTGTAACTAGTTTGTTCTCCGGAGGACATTAGCATAGAGGGGGCTGAATCAATATTCATGTTGTTGAATAGTGCTTAGGTGGTAAGGCAATATTTATTTATTTATTTATAAAGTTTTATATAGCGCAAACATGACCCATGAGGGTATCAGAGCGCTTTACAATATACAGTTATTAAACATTAGATGGTTGAGGTAGTAAACATATATTTGGTTTTCGCCATTCAGTACAAAAGAGGTAGATAGTAGTATGACGCTCTGCATATTAATGCCCTGATTTGCTCAAACTGTAATTCATTTGCTCACACCATCGAGTTTATATTTAGTCTATGAGAACATTTCCGATATAAACCGTCAGATTTGGGGGGAGTCAGAGACCTTTCTGGTGCTACTAGAGATGCTGTTAGTTTTTTTACTGATTTTGCTGTTCATTTGGACTTAGAATATTTTAGTTTTTTTCTACTATTCTGTATTGCCCTATTGCTGGGTGCATGTACAGCAATTCCTTTAAGCATCTCTCTGTGACAAATTCTGACCTACACCTCTTTAATTTTTGTAAACTCTTTCTAAGTTTTACAATTCTGCCCTGAAACCCACTTATTGAGCCTGTTCTTTATTTGACTGTATTTTTGATATACTGTTTTGTACCTCATCTCGAGACACATTGTCTCATGAAACTGAGGTTTAACAACCCCCCCCCCCCGATCCACTCAACAGGGGGCGTGCTTTTGAGGTGTCTTTGGGGTGTCAGATTTTAGTGTTCACCACTCACACACTGTGGAGCAGATTTCGCCACTCAATTGCACTCTGTGTTTATAGGATTCAGTCCTCGGCGGGCATAGCCCCTGGGACACAGGGTTTATCACAGCCCGGGCGGTTGCTCCTGTAAGGGGCAGGGTGGCTTGACTTTTGGTAGCAGAATGTGGATCTTCCCATCTCACAAACACCGCTGAAGATGAGAGGTCCCCATCACTGGGCTTGCCGAATTTGTCATCAGGAGCACCTCTTCCCCCAGGGCGCAGCCATAATACACCCTTGGAAAGTGTGCATGATGCCTCCAACCAGCATCGACAGAATGGGGCCTGTAGTGAACACAGCATAAGACTCAATCAATCAATCAATCATAGCATTTGTAAAATGCACTATTTACCTGTGAGGGTCTCAAGGCCCTGGGGGGTGAGGATGCTGCTACTGCTCAGAAAGCCAGGTCTTAAGGAGTCTTCCGAATGCCAGCAGGTCTTGGGCCTGCTGTAGGTGGATAGGGAGGGTGTTCCAGGTCTTGGCGGCGAGGTGGGAGAACAATCTGCTGCCACTCTTTGGTTGCGGGAGACTGTGGCGAGGGCGAGGTTGGCAGAGCGTAGCTGGCGGGTGGGGGTGTAGAAGCTGAGTCGTCTGTTGAGGTACGCTGGTCCAGTGTTGTGGAGTGCCTTGTGTGCATGGGTGAGGAGCTTGAAGGTTATCCTCTTGCTGACGGGGAGCTATTGCAGGTCTTTCAGGTGGGGTGTGATGTGGCAGCGGTGAGGGAAGTCAGGGATCAGGCGTGCAGAGGCATTCTGGGTGCGGTGAAGTCGTTTCAGGAGTTTGGCTGAGGCTCCTGCATAGGGGGCGTTTCCGTAGTCCAACCTGCTGCTTGCGAGGGCCTGGGTGACTGTTCTTCTCATTTTGGTGGGAATTCACTTGTAGATCTTGTAGGGCATGCAGAGGGTGTTGAAGCAGAAGGAGGAGACGGCATTGACCTGTTCTGTCATGGAGAGGGTTAGGTTAGTGATACAATTTTAGTATCGCGCACTGCTCCAATGATCTGTCGTGATCTTCCATGTGGACCATGGGAGGAAATTGCCATGGATATTGTGGGTCCTCTCTCAGGTGAGCATCGTACCCCCTATTTGATTGTAGTGAATGATCTTTATTCAAGGTGGGTTGAGATCTCTTCCGTTTCCGAGGTGACCTCTTCTTCTGTCATTGATTTTTTAAAAGAAATATTTAAAAGGGAGGGTTTTCCTAAATCCCTTTTGTCTGATAATGGTCCACAATTTTGCTCTGGTTTGATGTCGGACTTTTTTTTGTCTTGTGGAATTAAGCATAAAAGATCTTCTGTCTATCACCCAGAGACAAATGGGACAGTAGAAAGATTTAATAGGGTGATAAAGTAATAATAAGCTTTATTTCGATATAAAAACATATCATAAAAGCAGAACATCATAACATAAAAACAATTTAGCAGTAATCAAAACAAAGCAACTTACAGTTCATTTTATCGTTAAAAACATCTCATCGTTTACACGAGAAAAGCATTAAATAGATAAGGATAAGAGGGGACACTTTATTGGATCGTCAGTTGTTTAGCAGTTCTTATGCGCCAAGCCCAGCCTAGGAATTTTGCCAAACAAATAGCAAAAAAAGGTCTAGCATCTGAAAGCAGTATTCTTATAGCTTCCATATCTGAGCGAGTTCCCAGGCTCCTACAGAGAGCCTTCAACCACCTCCGTCTAGGGGCCACATAGGCTCTACACTCAAACAACAAGTGTGCAACAGATTCAACTTTTAGCTCACAGAATGGGCAGTAGGGTACAGTTTGCAGGGGTGGTTTCCAGGTAGAAGTAAACTGGCATAAAGGTAAAACCCCGACCCTGAATTTAAAATACAATGGCCTGTCGTGTGAACTGTGGATCAGATCCAAATATGGTTCCCTAACGGGGATGTCTTTGACCATCAAGAAATTGGCAACAGATTTTGGATGATTTGATTTGCCTACTCTCTCATTGTCCACCCATGACCAATAGGCCTTCTTCAGATCTTGTTTAGGAGGTGCTGTTTTATTTTCCCACGCAGCTCCTAGACCCAGCATGTACAGAACCCTCTTGACCTCCCTGAGCCAGGCGACCTTGTGCCAACCAGGTAAGGACAGTACATCTTTTAGGGCGTCTGCATAGCTGTGGAGTTCGGGGACATTCCAAATTCTGGACCATAGTAATAGGGGGCGTAGTTTAGCTTGCTCACAGATTGGGCGGGTACCTGCGTCGAGCAAAAGGGGGATTGTGGGAGTGCTCTGGGGTAGCCTCATCAGATCTTTATGAAATTTATTTTCTAAGTGGGCCAAGGTGTCCACTCTCTGGGTACCCCAAAGTTCTGCGCCGTACAGTGCTGCACTCACAACCCTACCCCTGTAAATATCGAGAAGTGCCCCAAAAGGTTTTATGGAGGAAGCACGCTGTTCTTTAAGTAAAGCACCAACAACCCTCTTATGGGTTAGAAACACTTTTTGATGGTGCGCCTTCCAGCTCATGCTATCACTAAGACGTATGCCCAGATAGTCAAATTCTTTGACTCGTTCTAATGTGAGAGTCTAGAGCGGGGGGTTTGACAGATTTCTTAGGGGGGTTGAGGACAAGAAATTTGGTCTTACTAATGTTTATGGCCAATCCCCTGGTGTCACAGAAGGCCTTAAAGCTAGAAAGTAATGACTGTATGCCTGCAGGTGATTTCGAAATCAGAAGGGTGTCATCCGCAAACAGGAGCGTCGGGATTTTCCTTCCAGCCAGGGATGGTGCATCTGCAGGATGTTGGGGGAGGTGCTCCACCACTCCGTTGACGTAAAGCGAGAACAGAGTGGGGGCAAGCACACACCCCTGGCGGACGCCCCTGTCTACTGGGATACGTGGTGTTTTTTCTCCCTGGGCACCCCATCTGATTTGGGCAAAATTATTGTCATGAAATTTTATGAGCAAGGCCAGCAAGTAGGGAGGTAGACCTAACCCATCGAGGACCTTCCACAATAATGCTCGTGGGACCAGGTCGAAGGCTGTTTTTAAGTCTATAAAGACTAAGTATAAGCTGCCCCCTCCTAGCACCACTACTTTCCAATAGAGCATTAATAGGCGGAATGTCTGCTCGATGGTGCCTGTCCCCGTTCTAAAACCCGCTTGGAAATCAGACAGTATCTGATTTTCGTCCACCCACTCCAGAATCCTGCCCAGTACCACTTTCCCCGCTACCTTTTGCGTCGAATCCAACAAACTGATGGGGCGATAATTAGCTGGGTCTTCCCTGCAGCCTTTCTTGAAAATGGGGACAACTTCAGCGCCCCCTCCAAGAGTCAGGGAAAGACCCCCCCAACATAACCTCATTGAGAAGTGCAGCAATTAATCTACTCCAGAATAGGGGATTACTTTTTATCAAATCGCCCGGAATCCCATCAGGGCCTGCCGCTTTGTTAGGAACAATACACCTAATTGCCTTCTCTACTTCCAAGGTGGTGAATAAGCCTTCATTTGGTGGGAGATCTGTGGGGCTGGGCATGGGACCAGGTCTGATTGTGGAGGCCCTGTAGGAGCCGAATACAATTTCGAAAAATGGGCAAACCAAGCATCGCCAGGGATATTACAGGTCAATTGTTGGTCAATGGGCTTTTCTCTTGATCTTAGCAAGTCCCAGAACCCCTTAGCATCTTTCCTTGTGCTCGCCTCCATTAGATCGCGCCAAAAGTTGAAATCATATGTCTGCTTGGCCTCGGTCACAAATTTTCTATAAAGTTTCCTTGCAGACCTGATGTTAGCTTGATCTTTTCCTTTCACTGCCGCAACGAGATCACCCTTAGCAATCCGACATTTAGATGTGAACCACTTTTCGCTTGTTCTAGGAGCTCCTTTTGAAGCGGTTCTGGAGCTGGGTTTGGGAATGATGAACAGCCCACTTAGTGCCGTTACAGTCTCCGTAAATAACGATAAGACCATCTTGCTAATGGCATTTGTGATGTCAAGCCGAGGTTCAGCCTCTGATAAAATGATTCCGGCTTGTGTCATCCTTGCCTCATCTGCTGAGACTCTTGCCCATTTCAGACGTCTGCCACAGTTTGAGGGAAGAATCTCATGTGAAGCTTTCCATGTCTGATCAGGAATTTCTTGAGTCCCAGTTTGCCAAGGGACAAAGATAGTTTGGGCAAGAGGGTTGTGGTCGCTATCACAGGTCTCTATAACCTCCATGTCGTGATGGTATGGCCAGAGGTTATAGTTGAGCATGATAAAGTCAATTCTGGATGAGTGACCCGTCCTATTGTATGTATGGGCACCCATGGGATCTGATTTAGAACGCCCATTCGTTGCTCTCAGGTTGTACTCCATGCAAAGAGCGTTTATATCAATCGCATTTTGTGTCCATTTAGGGATCGGCTCAAGGTTCAAGATAGGGATACCCCTCCTGTTATCCTCGTCATTGGTATCCAGAATGTCTTCTTTAGCTAAAGGCTCAAAACAGCAGTTAAAATCGCCTGCTAGGAGGACAAGGGAATCAGCGTCGCAGGCAGCCAAGTTGTTGCTTAAGCCTAGTGAATTTAAAAATCCTCCACTCCTGTTGCCCCTTAGGTAGAGATTAAATAGTTCTAATTTCCTTCCCCCTTTGTAGCGTAGTGATATCCATTGAAGGTCAGATGTTTGAGTGGTCCTTTGGGAAACACTAAGATCTAATGCTATGTTGATCCAAATAAGAAGACCGCCGGACGGGCGTCCTTTAGAACCTTGGTGATGTACAGCCGGGACATAGAAGGTCGAAAAACCCACTCTATGTCTTGGTTCCTGGCACCATGTTTCCTGTAGCAAACAAATGTCATAAGGTGCCAGGAAGGTATTCCATTCCGGGATATCAAAGTTGCGTGCAAGACCAGCCACATTCCAGCTTAGGATCTTCAGTAAAGGTTCACCAGATGTAAGGTTTTTAGGTGAGTGGATAAGTAAAGGAGGGTTTACCACAGCCGGTACAGTTGGTCTTGGAAGAATCTCAGTCTGGAGAAAAGCTGGGGTTGCGGCTCTATCAGGCGGGTCGATCTCCATTGAGTTAGTTTGTGCAGGAGGAGGGGGGATCGAGCAGAATAGATCTGTCCTCATTTCGACTCTTTTGCAATCTAGAGTAATCACTTTAGTTGGTTCCATGTCACGGGTCAAGCTGTTCAGGAGCCCGCCTTGGCTCGTTAGAAGGCCGTGGGTTGGATTTCCAACAATGTCTACATCCTGAAGTGTCGTTGCTTTTTCTAGTTGTGGGCAGACGGGGAACATAGAGAGTCAATCGACCTCCTCTAGGCCACCAAATCTATTGTAAGTTGAGAGGCCATTCCAGTGTAAAAGAGTATTCTTTTGCCCCATAGGATGGGTGTTCCATGGGTGGTGCTGCACCAAAGACCAGTTATCAGCTTGGGTATGGGCTTGACGTGGGGGGCAAAAATAGGATAGCGGCCTTGGTATGACTAAGGATTCTTCGCTGGTTGGCCAGGAACAGATGTGGTGTGCCATGTGTGGGTCCTTGAAAGTCACAACTACACAATCCCCTGGCTTAGATTTCTTTGTTGGACCCACCCAGGGTGTTCTACGGACCATCATTACTCGGCTTCTTCTACCATTGGGAATCGGCCTATTGACGTTGAGCCAATGCATAATTTTATTTTTCAATGACCAGTGGTTTTCGTGTTGGTCAATGTCAATCACAGGAACGCCTGTCAACACGACCACGTAGTCATTGGCCTCTGGGGGAAGGTCTATGTAGCCTCCTCTAAAATTATCTTTTGGACGAGGGGCCTGGGTTTCAACAGGGTGGGGTCTAGTAAGTACTCCCGGTTTTGAATTTGCTTTATGAGGCTTGGAGTTCCGTATGGGAATCTGTGGTTTGGAGGCCTGAGGTTTAGCGGTTATGGAAACTTGGTCCACGGCCACAGTCCTCGGTTTAGGAACAGGCCTTGCAGCAACAGGCGCTGGTAGGGGGTGCTGCTCAGCTTGCGAAACGGGAGCTGACGAATGTGGGTCAGTTGGGGACAAGCCCTGATTTTCAAGACTTCTCAGGCCGAGAGTGGCCAGAGCAATAATGCTCTTCTCCATCTCGAGTAGATTGTTTTCTATCCTCGACAATCTTAAGTCTAGTGGTGAGAGAAGTTTTTTTAATGTTTCCCAGACTTGGTCTAAAAATTCCTTATCATTCCTACCCAGGTCCTGTGCCTGCGCGCCCCCATCTTCTAGGGTGGTAGTTGCTAGACCCTCTCCCTTGCTTTGGCATGATGGCTGTGTGCTCGAGGAACATTCAGGTAAAACATTACATGCCGGAGCGTTAGTCGCTGTCAGGTGGTGAGAGACTGCCACTTTTGCCTTTTTACGTCAATAGGCTGAGCGTGATTGGCGTTTTCTTTTAGGTTGTGTACCACTAACGCAAGAAGTGATTGGGAATACTTGGGGAGGTGGATTGAGGGTAGGAGTCTGGGCATGAGAAGGTGCAGGGCAATTTGTCTCTTCTACAATACGTAGTTGCTCTAAGGGCGGAGTGAAGGTAGGAAGGATAGGGGGCTGGTGTACATCGACCTGAGTGATGATACTATTTGGGCGGACCGGGCGTTCTGGAGTAACAGAAGAGGCTATATGGCCTAAGGATGATTTTTTTGAAAGAGCAATTACTTGGGACAACCTTCGTGCGGCTACTAATTCTAGAGATACCCGGGTTTGAAGTTTAGATATTTCTTCATCTATGGCTATATTTGTGCGGGTAATGAAGTCGTCCATGGGGCCACAGATTTGTGAACCACCTTTGGAGGCCTTGCTGCGTGTCACCCTAGTGCTCATGGTGCTTAAGGTGGAAAAAGGGTCGTCACTCAACGTACTAATTAGGATGTTACAGTTTGAGCTAGCCTATCTCACCACAACAATACAATAAGCAGGTTGGGAGCGATAAGGGGGGTGGGCCGGGGCCGTCCGCTGCCGTCCTCGAACGGCCTCAAACGGCCTGCTCTTTGCCCGGTCTTAGCCCCGGTGTTTGCCCCGTGCGCGTCCCGCATGTGCGTTCGGATGCCTGCTTATCAGTGTTTTTGCGGGTGGAGGGGGCGGGAAGAGGACCAGCTGCGGCCAATCAGCGCCGCTGGGCACGCTGGTCCTCGCAGTCCCGCCTCTCTGCTGAAGGTCCCTCTGTTGTGACCCTTGGGTTTCGTTGGTGCTCAAAAGCACGTCCTGGAGCCGGGGCTGGATCCCCCGCAAAAGTCTCAAGCCTTCGAGCGGCGCCCGCGGAGCGGGAGCCGCGAGGCGTGGTGGCAAAGTGGCCGGAAAGGTCGCTGGCAGGCAGGCAGGTGAACGGAAGCAGCGCTCCCACAGGGTCGGCTTTGGTATCCCAGGCAGCACCCCTGATAAAGGAGAATTTTCAGCTTTCAAGGGTGAATGGATTGGATTGGAAGGTAGAGTTGCAGAAGTGTATTTTGGCGCATAGAATTTCACCACAGATGTCAACCAAGAAGACTCCATTTGAGCTTTTCAAAGGAAGAACTCCTAATACCAGTTTGAGTCCGGCATGGATGTTTTGGGGAAAGGGGATAAAGGATAATGGCATTGGTGAATGGAGAATGAGAGAGATAGAGCTACGTCTGAAAAATAAAAAGTGTTTTGATGAAAGGAAAAGAGTGCAAGAAGGGAGAGTTGAGGTTGGAGCACCTACAGGAGCCTTGAGTAAATGTCAAGGCTCCTGTAGGTGCTTTGTCATGGTCCAAGTACTCTTGTCCCATGAAGGTTATCAAATGTTTTAATAATTCTGTGAAGTTAGAGAATGGGAAAATATGGAATTTGAATCGTGTTGCTATATTTAAAAAATGCAATGCTGATATTGATACTGGTGCACATCGTTCTAACTCCTTTGATGACACTATGGTACCTGCAATTAGATCAAGCTCACGTGTTAAGAAGGTACCTTCTTATCTCAGTGATCCACCTCCTAGAAAAGGGAAAAATCCTTTCCATCATATGAGTTGATCTCTTTTCTGCATTTTCTACCAAGCTGTCATTTTGATGCTTCATTATTTTTGTTGTTTCATTTGTATTTTATTAGAAAGTTTTATCTTATTATAAGAAAGAGGATGTGTAGTATGCTCTTTATGTCTATCTTAGGCCCATGTCATGGAATCTGGAATGTCTAGATGAATGTGATTCTAATGTGACAGTTACTGCCTGGTAGCTGATGGTGAGGGTGTTAATGAATAAACCTCATTTGTTCAACTTCACATTTTCTGGTGTATTTACAACTTTACAGGTGGAGTCGAGGATGACCCCTAGGTTGCGTGCGTGGTCGGTGAGTGTTGAGGCTGTACCCAGTGTGGTCGGCCACCAGGAGTTGTCCCAGGCCGAGGGGGTGGATCCGAGGATGAAGACCTCTGTTTTGTCCGAGCTCAGCTTCAGTCGACTGTTCTTCATCCACTCGGCGACGGCTTTGATTCCTTCGTGGAGGTTAGTTTTGGCAGTGTGGGGGTCCTTGGTGAGGGAGAGGATCAGTTGGGTGTCATCGGCGTAAGCGATAATGTTGAGGTCGTGGACGAGGGCGAGTGGTGCCATGTAGATGTTAAACAGCATTGGGATGAGCCTGGGGAACAGTGCAAATGATCTTGGTGGCTTCGGAGTGGAAGTGAGGGAGACAGGCGCTCTATGTTCTCCCGGACAGGAAGGAGGTGGTCCAGTCCAGGGCCTTCTCTTGGATCCAGGCATCGTGGAGGCATGTGCACAGTGTGCGGTGGCAGACCGTGTTGAAGGTGGCTGTCAGGTCCAGGAGGATGAGGGACGTGGTTTCTCCGTTCTCTAGCACGGCCCTGATGTCATCGGTGGCGGCGATGAGGGCAGTTTTGTTGTGCTGTGGTTTCTGTGGAACCTGGACTGGGACGGGTCCAGGATGCTGTTCTCGAGGTAGCGGGTCAGTTGTTTGTTGACGGTCTTCTCGATGACCTTTGCTGGGAACGGGAGCAGGGAGATGGGCCCGAAGTTCTTGAGGTCCTTAGGGGTCCGCCTTGGGTTTCTTGAGTAAGGCGTTGATCTTCCAGCTCTCCGGGAAGGTTGCTGTTTCGAAGGAAATGTTGATGACGATGCGGTGGCGGTGCAGGCTTTATTGAAGATGTGGTGTGGGCATCGGTCTGACGGAGATCCGGAGTGGATGGTGTTCATGATTTTGATGGTGTTGTTGTTGTTTATTTTGGTCCAGGAGAGCAGGCGGTCGGTGCGGATGGTGGTCATGGGGGCAGAGGTCTCAGTGGTTGTCGGGGGGTCGTGGCATTGAAGCTAGTGTGGATGTCTGCGATCTTGAGATGGAAGAAGGTGGCAAGCGAGTCACACATGTCTTGCGAAGGTGGGATATCGTTGGTGTTGGAGCTGGGGTTGGAGAGTTCCTTCACGATGTTGAAGAGCTCTTTGCTGTTGTGTGCCTTGCTGTCTAGGTGGTCTTTGAAGGAGGCCCTTTTGGCACATCTGAAGAGGCGATGGTGTCTGTGGGTGGCGTTCTTGTGGGCTGCGTAGCTGTCCGGTGTTCGTTCACAGTGCCAGTTCTTCTCTAGCTTTCGGCAGGTTTGCTTGGAAGCCTGGAGGTCTTCAGTGAACCAGCTGGCTTTCTTGCTGGTGTAGTTGTTGGAGGGTTTCTTGAACGGGAAGAGCATGTTGGCGCAGTCATTGATCCACTGCCTGAGGTTGCGGGTGGCGGTGTCGGGGTCGGTGGGGTTGGCGGGGGGCTTCGGGCGAGGGTGGTGGTTAGCTGGTCTTCTGTGACTTTGCTACAGCAGCAGCGGGGCATCTGTTGGGTGCGGTGGTGTGTGGTGGGTTTCCGGTAGGTGAAGTGGATGCAGCGATGGTCGGTCTAGTGGAGTTTGGTATTGTGGTTGAAGTAGATGTGGGTGCTTGCAGAGAAGATGAGGTCAAGCGTGTGGCCGGCGGAGTGGGTGGGTGTTGTGACGAGTTGTCTGAGCCCGAGGTTGGCGATCAGGGTGGTGGAGTTGGTGTTGTTGTTGTTCTCGAAGTGGAAGTTCAGGTCACTGAGGAGGATTTAGTCCATGGAGGCGAGGGCGTGTGTGCTGACGAAGTCGGCGATGGAGTCACTGAACTGTGGTCAGGGTCCGGGGGGTCTGTAGATGAGGGTTCCTCTGAGAGTGGTGTTGGGTGATAGAGCGTGCAGGTCACCCGACTCATTTTACCATACTCACCTGGGCCCATAAATAACAGTCAGTAATTTAATCAGGTAACCTGTGCTCTTACTCAAATCAGTGATTTATATATTATGTTTTTAGGACCTATACCATTGACTTACCAGTCCTTATCATCGGTACCTAAAGTCCTAAGGGATCAAGGGAGATAGCATAATAGGCAAACAAATAAACATTTAATTTACTTTTAATGTATAAAAATAACCACAAACTCGGGAACGGTTTAAACTCTTTATCTATGAAAATTCTTAAATATCATGATCCAATCATTTGAAATTAAAGATCTTTCAATTAGGAAATAGCAATTAAATTGAGAATACGCTAAGCCATTTATAAGTCTGTGTTTAAGCATTTGACAGTAGGAAGGGTAGAGAAAAGGAAACAATACAATGACATACCCACATGAAATATTTACCTAAAATGGTATGAAGACCAACCCTGGCCACGGGCTGGGATAAAGGACAGAACCCCAAAAGTGCAGGTGCCAGCAGGAAAGAACAGGTGCAGACCAGAATCAGGACAGGTGTAAGGCAAAGTGAATCAGGACAGTACAACCTCAGGCTAAGACTGGCACCCACAGCTAAGGCACAACGCCTTGGCAGTGTACCACCCCCCAATGTTGCAAGTGTAAGGATCCCCGATTTTGATTGGACAAAGGATGAGGAGAGGTCAACGCACCATATCAAAATGAAACTTTTCTATTGAATATAAAAATTTGCGTTCCTGCCCATTCATTTTGTTTTCCCATGCACTTTTATTCTACCCGTCAATGAACGTTCTAGTAGTGAATACATTGTTATAACATCTGTACAGTTGGTCTATCTCTTGTGAGGTCGAAAGGTGACCTTCTCAGACGCATCTCAGTCGAGACTGTCCTTGGCATTCATTCAATGCCATGACTTGAGCGTTTCTGAATTCTGGTGCGTATGTATGGGGTGGGTTTTTCAAGATGGAGTCACAGATACATCTCAGGCCCAAACACGAGCTATTAGCAAAGTGGAAAAGAAACACTTTTAGAACAAAGAATAAATTAATGTTCTGTATACCACTTATCTCTAATCTATTCCCATTCATTTATATTTAACTTCAGCATTGGGATTAAGCAGAACGAACAGCTTAGCAAAAGCAGCAATGCAAGCTTCTTGCACGTTAGGACACAGAGCAGCCATCTTAGTTCTAGTGCGCAGTAGGAAAAATTTTCCCTCCAAGCGTAAGATACATCACGTTCCGTGAGTGTGACAGACGCATGCGCAGTAAAAAATCCTCCATAGCAGCAGCCATTTTAATGCAAGCGGATTACCGTTAGTAAAGCACATAGGTGAGCTTCCCCTGGATGCCTAATATGTCATGAAGGGAGATTATTAGTACACAAAACATGTTAATTAATATATTACAAGTTATTTCGAGGGTGTTGGAAGTCGCTTTACTTGCGCAACCTTGCTCCATTATGGGGTCGGTGTGGATCTGGAAGTGTAGGTGTTCGGCGGTGCTGAGGGTGTCATTGGTGTTGGTCGAGACTCTGAGAGTGTTCCTGTGGACCATGGCAATTCCTCCCCCTACTCCATTGGTGCGGTCCCTGCGGGTGATCTTGTAGCCTTCCAGGATGGCTATGGTGATGTCGGGTGCCGAGGAGGGGTTCAGCCAGGTCTCCGTCAGGAAGACGATGTCTGGGGAGGTTGAGTCGAATAGGCCCCAGAGTTCAACAGCGTGTTTGTTTGCGGAGCGATTGTTGAGAAGAATGCATCTGAGGTAGTTGGGTTCTTTCCTGGTCGGTGGGTTGGCAGGCCGGATGCTGGTGAAGCTGCAGTTCCTGCAGGAGAAGGGTTCTTGGGTGCGCTTTGGGGTGGCCATGCAGCAGGTGTGTGATCGTCCGGCGTTGAGTGCGTGGAGGGTGTTTAAGTCGTAGCGGAGACGGGTGACGTGGCATTCACGGGGCCAGGGGTTCTGGCGCTGGGTGCGGTTCAGGTGCAGACGTGCTTGCCTTAGCCAGCAGCTCGATCACTTCGTGTGGTCGCGCAGCAGCCGCCATAAGAAGGGGAGGTGGGAGGGAGGAGGCAGCTGGGAGGAGGGGGCTGACGAATGGGCGAGCAGGGGCAGGGAAGCAGGGGACGCAGCGGCTGGAAAAACGGGGGCAGGAACAGCGAAAGGAGACAGAAGGCAGAAGGGAAACAGGGGACACAAAATAAGCCGGGGACCAGGGGGGAAGAACAAATAAACAGGAACAAATAAAAAATACTATAGAGGCAATAAAATTATGGCGAAAAACCGGGGGCAGGAATGGCGAGAGGAGACAGAAGGCAAAGGGCACAGGGCACCGAAAATAAGCAGGGAATAGGGGGGAAGAACAAATAGACAAATACAGCAGAGGTAATACAATTAGATCAAAAGACAAACCTACGGCCTACCACTAGCCACCAGGGGTGAGGCGCAGGTGGTAGCCTGCGGGTGATGGAGGGCCTCGAACTCCATCAGCGGCAGCTGGGCTAAGGCACACAGGTGGTGTGGGGAGCAACCTGCCTAAAAAGGGTCAAGGGTCGTTCCCTTGACATTTTTAGGGGGTCACCTCGCCCGGGACACCTCCTAGGTACCACTGGCAATAGTGTTTGAGGAGGCTCACCACAGGTAGCCAGAAATGAAAAATGCAGCATTACGAATGGTGGCAAAAGGAAGATTTAAACAGGTGCCTGGAACAACTGAAGGCTTTTGTGGCTAAGGCTGGGAGAAGCGCCTAGACACCTCCGGCTGATTTGTGCGCTACACAAATACACATATCATGGCAACCCGTGTCTGTGCCATCGAAGAAGAGTGCCTTGAGTTCAGACATCTTGAAACGAGACGAAGCACCCCCTGCATTATGTCTGATCTGGGAAGTGACACAAGTTAAAGAGCGCCCACAGTCTCATTCAAGGCACACTCAGCTCTTTCAGACTGAGAACAAAAGGTCAAGGGTCGCCCTGGGTATTGATTGCTGCAGGCACGAGGAGGCAGTGCCCGCCTGCCATGTTTCACCTAGTCTGGCCTGTCCTGAGATTTCACCCAGTAAAGGTGGCTCTTTGCCAGGCCACTGACGCCTTTGGGTGAAGTCCGCGCTATATTAAAATGCATAAATAAATAAATAAATAAATTTATGCTGACCTTTGACCCCGAGTCGTAGACTCTGATAGCTGACTTTGCACCCACTCTGCACCCCACGTGGCCTCTGCTCCCTCCTAGCAGGCTATGGTGGGGGGTGGAGTGAGCCCATCTTGAACCCCCACTGGTGTCCTCATAAGTGGTGTCTGGTTCATGGTATGCGAGTACCGGACCTCGAGTAATGCCCAAAAAGGGACAGTGAGAGCTCGTGGACAGGCTGACGGACAGAGTGAGAAGCAGAGCAAGGGAGAGAGTAAGACCAGGCACGGTTGATGAGGGAGACGAGGGAGGGAGGGGCAGGGCTGGCAGGAGTGAGACGTGGGGGGGGGGACAGAGCTGGCAGAAGTGAGTCGTGGGAGGGAGGGACAGAGCTGGCAGGAGTGAGACGAGGGGAGGGAGGGACAAAGCTTGCAGGAGTGAGACGTAGGAGGGAGGGACAGAGCTGGCAGGAGTAAGACATGGGAGGGAGTGACAGAGCTTGCAGTAGTGAGTCGTAGGAGGGAGAGACAGAGCTGGCAGGAGTGAGATGTGGGAGGGAGGGGCAGAGCTGGCAGGAGTGAGATGTGGGACGGAGGGACAGAGCTGGCAGGAGTGAGACGTGAGAGGGAGGGACAGAGCTTGCAGGAGTGAGTCGTAGGAGGGAGAGACAGAGCTGGCAGGAGTGAGATGTGGGACGGAGGGACAGAGCTGGCAGGATTGAGACGTGGGAGGGAGGGACAGAGCTGGCAGGAGTGAGATGTGGGAGGGAGGGGCAGAGCTGGCAGGAGTGAGATGTGGGACGGAGGGACAGAGCTGGCAGGAGTGAGACGTGAGAGGGAGGGACAGAGCTTGCAGGAGTGAGTCGTAGGAGGGAGAGACAGAGCTGGCAGGAGTGAGATGTGGGACGGAGGGACAGAGCTGGCAGGATTGAGACGTGGGAAGGAGGGACAGAGCTGGCAGCAGTGAGACGTAGGAGGGAGGAGCAGAGCTGGCAGGAGTGAAATGTGGGACGGAGGGACAGAGCTGGCAGGAGTGAGACGTGGGAGGGAGGGACAGAGCTGGCAGGAGTCACGGGTCAGGTCTGAGGTACATTGGCAGAGCTGTGTTTGGGCCTCAGTGCTCAGGTAACAAGAGAAGTCACGGGTCAGGACTGAGGTACATTGGCAGAGCTGTGTTTGAGCCTCAGTGCTCAGGTAACAAGAGAAGTCACGGGTCAGGACTTGGGTACATTGGCAGAGCTGTGTTTTGGCCTCAGTGCTCAGGTAACAAGAGAAGTCACGGGTCAGGACTGAGGTACATTGGCAGAGCTGTGTTTGAGCCTCAGTGCTCAGGTAACAAGAGAAGTCACGGGTCAGGACTTGGGTACATTGGCAGAGCTGTGTTTGGGCCTCAGTGCTCAGGTAACAAGAGAAGTCACGGGTCAGGACTGAGGTACATTGGCAGAGCTGGTTCAGGGCCTCAGTGCTCAGGTAACAAGAGAAGTCACGGGTCAGGACTGAGGTACATTGGCAGAGCTGTGTTTGGGCCTCAGTACTCAGGTCACAAGAGAAGTCACGGGTCAGGACTGAGGTACATTGGCAGAGCTGTGTTTGGGCCTCAGTGCTCAGGTAACAAGACAAGTCACGGGTCAGGACTGAGGTTCATTGGCAGAGCTGTGTTTGGGCCTCAGTGCTCAGGTAACAAGAGAAGTCACGGGTCTGGACTGAGGTACATTTGGGCCTCAGTGCTCAGGTAACAAGAGAAGTCACGGGTCAGGTCTGAGGTACATTGGCAGAGCTGTGTTTGGGCCTCAGTGCTCAGGTAACAAGAGAAGTCACGGGTCTGGACTGAGGTACATTGGCAGAGCTGTGTTTGGGCCTCAGTGCTCGAGTAACAAGAGAAGTCACAGGTCTGGACTGAGGTACATTTGGGCCTCAGTGCTCAGGTGACAAGAGAAGTCACGGGTCAGGTCTGAGGTACATTGGCAGAGCTGTGTTTGGGCCTCAGTGCTCAGGTAACAAGAGAAGTCACGGGTCTGGACTGAGGTACATTGGCAGAGCTGTGTTTGGTGCTCAGGTAACAAGAGAAGTCACGGGTCTGGACTGAGGTACATTGGCAGAGCTGTGTTTGGGTCTCAGTGCTCGGGTAACAAGAGAAGTCACGGGTCAGGAATGAGGTACATTGGCAGACCTGTGTTTGGGCCTCAGTGCTCGAGTAACAAGACGAGTCACGGGTCAGGACTGAGGTACATTGGCAGAGCCGTGTTTGGGCCTCAGTGCTCAGGTAAGAAGAGAAGTCACGGGTCAGGACTGAGGTACATTGGCAGAGCTGTGTTTGGGCCTCAGTGCTCGAGTAACAAGACGAGTCACGGGTCAGGACTGAGGTACATTGGCAGAGCTGTGTTTGAGCCTCAGTGCTCAGGTAACAAGAGAAGTCACAGGTCTGGACTGAGGTACATAGGCAGAGCTGGTTCAGGGCCTCAGTACTCAGGTAACAAGAGAAGTCACAGGTCAGGACTGAGGTACATTGGCAGAGCTGTGTTTGGGCCTCAGTGCTCAGGTAACAAGAGAAGTCACGGGTCTGGACTGAGGTACATTGGCAGAGCTGTGATTGAGCCTCAGTGCTCAGGTAACAAGAGGAGTCATGGGTCTGGACTGAGGTACATTGGCAGAGCTGTGTTTGGGCCTCAGTGCTCAGGTAACAAGAGAAGTCACGGGTCTGGACTGAGGTACATTGGCAGAGCTGTGTTTGGGCCTCAGTGCTCAGGTAACAAGAGAAGTCACAGGTCAGGACTGAGGTACATTGGCAGAGCTGTGTTTGGGCCTCAGTGCTCAGGTAACAAGAGGAGTCACGGGTCAGGACTGAGGTACATTGGCAGAGCTGTGTTTGGTGCTCAGGTAACAAGAGAAGTCACGGGTCTGGACTGAGGTACATTGGCAGAGCTGTGTTTGGGTCTCAGTGCTCAGGTAACAAGAGAAGTCACGGGTCAGGACTGAGGTACATTGGCAGAGCTGTGTTTGGGCCTCAGTGCTCAGGTAACAAGAGAAGTCACGGGTCAGGACTGAGGTACATTGGCAGAGCTGTGTTTGGGCCTCAGTGCTCAGGTAACAAGAGAAGTCACGGGTCAGGACTGAGGTACATTGGCAGAGCTGTGTTTGGTGCTCAGGTAACAAGAGAAGTCACGGGTCTGGACTGAGGTACATTGGCAGAGCTGTGTTTGGGTCTCAGTGCTCAGGTAACAAGAGAAGTCACGGGTCAGGACTGAGGTACATTGGCAGAGCTGTGTTTGGGCCTCAGTGCTCAGGTAACAAGAGAAGTCACGAGTCAGGACTGAGGTACATTGGCAGAGCTGTGTTTGGTGCTCAGGTAACAAGAGAAGTCACGGGTCTGGACTGAGGTACATTGGCAGAGCTGTGTTTGGGCCTCAGTGCTCAGGTAACAAGAGAAGTCACAGGTCAGGACTGAGGTACATTGGCAGAGCTGTGTTTGGGCCTCAGTGCTCAGGTAACAAGACGAGTCACGGGTCAGGACTGAGGTACATTGGCAGAGCTGGTTCAGGGCCTCAGTGCTCAGGTAACAAGACGAGTCACGGGTCAGGACTGAGGTACATTGGCAGAGCTGGTTCAGGGCCTCAGTGCTCAGGTAACAAGAGAAGTCACGGGTCAGGAATGAGGTACATTGGCAGAGCTGTGTTTGGGCCTCAGTGTTTGAGTAACAAGACGAGTCACGGGTCAGGACTGAGGTACATTGGCAGAGCCGTGTTTGGGCCTCAGTGCTCAGGTAAGAAGAGAAGTCACGGGTCAGGACTGAGGTACATTGGCAGAGCTGTGTTTGGGCCTCAGTGCTCGAGTAACAAGACGAGTCATGGGTCAGGACTGAGGTACATTGGCAGAGCTGTGTTTGAGCCTCAGTGCTCAGGTAACAAGAGAAGTCACGGGTCTGGACTGAGGTACATAGGCAGAGCTGGTTCAGGGCCTCAGTACTCAGGTAACAAGAGAAGTCACAGGTCAGGACTGAGGTACATTGGCAGAGCTGTGTTTGGGCCTCAGTGCTCAGGTAACAAGAGAAGTCACGGGTCTGGACTGAGGTACATTGGCAGAGCTGTGATTGAGCCTCAGTGCTCAGGTAACAAGAGGAGTCATGGGTCTGGACTGAGGTACATTGGCAGAGCTGTGTTTGGGCCTCAGTGCTCAGGTAACAAGAGAAGTCACGGGTCTGGACTGAGGTACATTGGCAGAGCTGTGTTGGGCCTCAGTGCTCAGGTAACAAGAGAAGTCACAGGTCAGGACTGAGGTAAATTGGCAGAGCTGTGTTTGGGCCTCAGTGCTCAGGTAACAAGAGGAGTCACGGGTCAGGACTGAGGTACATTGGCAGAGCTGTGTTTGGGCCTCAGTGCTCGAGTAACAAGAGGAGTAACGGGTCAGGACAGAGGTACATTGGCAGAGCTGTGTTTGGGCCTCAGTGCTCGAGTAACAAGAGAAGTCACGGGTCTGGACTCAGGTACATTTGGGCCTCAGTGCTCAGGTAACAAGAGAAGTCACGGGTCAGTTCTGAGGTACAGTGGCAGAGCTGTGTTTGGGCCTCAGTGCTCAGGTAGCAAGAGAAGTCACGGGTCTGGACTGAGGTACATTGGCAAAGCTGTGTTTGGTGCTCAGGTAACAAGAGAAGTCACGGGTCTGGACTGAGGTACATTGGCAGAGCTGTGTTTGGGTCTCAGTGCTCAGGTAACAAGACGAGTCACGGGTCAGGACTGAGGTACATTGGCAGAGCTGTGTTTGGGTCTCAGTGCTCAGGTAACAAGAGAAGTCACGGGTCTGGACTGAGGTACATTGGCAGAGCTGTGTTTGGTGCTCAGGTAACAAGAGAAGTCACGGGTCTGGACTGAGGTACATTGGCAGAGCAGTGTTTGAGCCTCTGTGCTCAGGTAACAAGAGAAGTCACGGGTCAGGACTGAGGTACATTGGCAGAGCTGTGTTTGGGTCTCAGTGCTCAGGTAACAAGAGAAGTCACGGGTCTGGACTGAGGTACATTGGCAGAGCTGTGTTTGGTGCTCAGGTAACAAGAGAAGTCACAGGTCTGGACTGAGGTACATTGGCAGAGCTGGTTCAGGGCCTCAGTGCTCAGGTAACAAGAGAAATCACAGGTCAGAACTGAGGTACATTGGCAGAGCTGTGTTTGGGCCTCAGTGCTCAGGTAACAAGAGAAGTCACGGGTCAGGACTGAGGTACATTGGCAGAGCTGGGTTTGAGCCTCAGTGCTCAGGTAACAAGAGAAGTCACGGGTCAGGACTGAGGTACATTGGCAGAGCTGTGTTTGGGCCTCAGTGCTCAGGTAACAAGAGGAGTCACGGGTCAGGACTGAGGTACATTGGCAGAGCTGTGTTTGGGCCTCAGTGCTCGAGTAACAAGACGAGTCACGGGTCAGGACTGAGGTACATTGGCAGAGCGGGTTCAGGGCCTCAGTGCTCAGGTAACAAGAGAAGTCACGGGTCAGGACTGAGGTACATTGGCAGAGCTGGTTCAGGGTCTCAGTGCTCAGGTAACAAGAGAAGTCACGGATCAGGAATGAGGTACATTGGCAGAGCTGTGTTTGTCCTCAGTGCTCGAGGAATAAGAGGAGTCACGGGTCAGGACTGAGGTACATTGACAGAGCTGTGTTTGGGCTTCAGTGCTCGAGTAACAAGACGAGTCATGGGTCAGGACTGAGGTACATTGGCAGAGCTGTGTTTGGGTCTCAGTTCTCAGGTAACAAGAGAAGTCACGGATCAGGACTGAGGTACATTGGCAGAGCTGTGTTTGGGCTTCAGTGCTCGAGTAACAAGACGAGTCATGGGTCAGGACTGAGGTACGTTGGCAGAGCTGTGTTTGGGCCTCAGTGCTCGAGTAACAAGACGAGTCACGGGTCAGGACTGAGGTACATTGGCAGAGCCGTGTTTGGGCCTCAGTGCTCGAGTAACAAGACGAGTCATGGGTCAGGACTGAGGAACATTGGCAGAGCTGTGTTTGGGCCTCAGTGCTGGAGTAACAAGACGAGTCACGGGTCAGGACTGAGGTACATTGGCAGAGCTGTGTTTGGGCCTCAGTGCTCGAGTAACAAGACGAGTCATGGGTCAGGACTGAGGTACATTGGCAGAGCTGTGTTTGGGCCTCAGTGCTCGAGTAACAAGACGAGTCACGGGTCAGGACTGAGGTACATTGGCAGAGCTGGTTCAGGGCCTCAGTGCTCAGGTAACAAGAGAAGTCATGGGTCAGGACTGAGGTACATTGGCAGAGCTGGTTCGGTGCCTCAGTGTTCAGGTAACAAGAGAAGTCACGGGTCAGGAGTGAGGTACATTGGCAGAGCTGGTTCAGGGCCTCAGTGCTCAGGTAGCAAGAGGAGTCACGGGTCAGGACTGAGGTACATTGGCAGAGCTGTGTTTGGACCTCAGTGCTCGAGTAACAATACGAGTCACGGGTACATAGGCAGAGCTGGTTTAGGGCTTCAGTACTCAGGTACCAAGAGAAGTCACGGGTCAGGACTGAGGTACATTGGCAGAGCTGTGTTTGGGCCTCAGTGCTCAGGTAACAAGAGAAGTCACGGGTCAGGACTGAGATACATTGGCAGAGGTGGTTCAGGGCCTCAGTGCTCAGGTAACAAGACGAGTCACGGGTCAGGACTGAGGTACATTGGCAGAGCTGGTTCAGGGCCTCAGTGCTCAGGTAACAAGAGAAGTCACGGGTCAGGACTGAGGTACATTGGCAGAGCTGTGTTTGGGTCTCAGTGCTCGAGTAACAAGACGAGTCACGGGTCAGGACTGAGGTACATTGGCAGAGCTGTGTTTGAGCCTCAGTGCTCAGGTAACAAGAGAAGTCACGGGTCAGGACTGAGGTACATAGGCAGAGCTGGTTCAGGGCCTCAGTACTCAGGTAACAAGAGAAGTCACAGGTCAGGACTGAGGTACATTGGCAGAGCTGTGTTTGGGCCTCAGTGCTCGAGTAACAAGACGAGTCACGGGTCAGGACTGAGGTACATTGGCAGAGCCGTGTTTGGGCCTCAGTGCTCAGGTAAGAAGAGAAGTCACGGGTCAGGACTGAGGTACATCGGCAGAGCTGTGTTTAGGCCTCAGTGCTCGAGTAACAAGACGAGTCACGGGTCAGGACTGAGGTACATTGGCAGAGCTGTGTTTGAGCCTCAGTGCTCAGGTAACAAGAGAAGTCACGGGTCAGGACTGAGGTACATAGGCAGAGCTGGTTCAGGGCCTCAGTACTCAGGTAACAAGAGAAGTCACAGGTCAGGACTGAGGTACATTGGCAGAGCTGTGTTTGGGCCTCAGTGCTCAGGTAACAAGAGAAGTCACGGGTCAGGACTGAGGTACATTGGCAGAGCTGGTTCAGGGCCTCAGTGCTCAGGTAACAAGACGAGTCACGGGTCAGGACTGAGGTACATTGGCAGAGCTGGTTCAGGGCCTCAGTGCTCAGGTAACAAGAGAAGTCACGGGTCAGGACTGAGGTACATTGGCAGAGCTGTGAGGAGTCACGGGTCAGGACTGAGGTACATTGGCAGAGCTGTGTTTGGGCCTCAGTGCTCAGGTAACAAGACGAGTCATGGGTCTGGACTGGGATGTTTAGCAGGGCTGTGCTTGGTGCCACTTCAGGCATGGTTGCTGGTTATAAATCAGTTGTGGAGACGCAGGCAGCTTCAAATTAGGGTTGAGGTGCTTTGACACGGCGGGGTGCAGACCTCTGCTTTGAAGTAACAAGAGCTGCAGAGAGGCCAGGCGTTAGAAGCACTGCACGGTTAATGATTACGCTGTTCTGTTCCCCCAGTGTGGAGGAACATGAAAGCCAGCAGCGGCACACATGTAAGGGGCTTGTTCTGTCATTTGTTACTTGAAATGCAATTCTTGTTTCCTTGCTTGGATGGGTTCCCACAGGCCTGTGATCGATTCTTCCGCCTCCTGGACTCACCTTCCATTCGCCTACTGGCGGAAGCGACCTCTCCTTCCCTCGTGCCGCCAGACAGGTCTATGCCAGTGGCTGGCACTCTCGGAGAGTCTGTGCCACACAGCAGGGGTCTGTGCCACACCCCTGGAGCTGCCTCGCCTCTCCTGGCCAACCTGTGCCACCAGGAGGGAATCCCTGGAGCAGCCCACCCCCAGAGCAGGCGGTCCCGCCAGGCACAAAGTACTGAAGCAGAACATCACACAGTGGCGGCTCCACCACTAAGGCGGAGGAGCGTCGCCCCACTACTGTGCAGCAGTGAAACAAACTGCTAGTAACTCAATGTTGTTATCATTTTATGTTTTCCGCCTGCAGCAGCTTTACAGGTGGGGCGGGGCGGGACAGGGCGGGGCAGGGCGGGGCAGGGCGGGGCTGGGCGGGGCAGGGCAGGGCTGCTCACACAGGAGCAGTGGGAGGAGTGGTTTGTCCACTCCAAGTGCGCATGAATATCTGACTGGCCCGAGCACTTTGCATGTTCTCCACCCAGGCTACTTTACAACCTGGGTGGAGAGCATGCCCGGGCTCACACTGCCTGTCTGAGCACCGAACCATGGCGCTTAGACCAATCAAAACGCTGCATTGCAGTGTTGTGATTTGCTATGGGGAGCCTGGTGCCTCCTGTTCTGGCCGGCATAGACGAGGGAGTTGAGATGCAGCAATCAGGTACGTTTTTTATTTATTTACACTCACTCACCCATCAACCCCGCTAATCCCTTTTTTACTTCCCCCATCCCTGCCCAGATCAGTGCCAGCTGCCACTGGCAACACATGTCTCTTGCCACATTCAAGGCTCCCAAAGCCCCCAACCAGCATGTGCCTCCAGACAGGAAGTCCTGCTGTCTCCCCTCTCACTTGCACCATTCAAGGCCCCCAACGCCCCAAGCAGCATGTGCCTGTCTGGAGAAGTAGGGGCTGGTGTCCATAAAAGTAGGGACTGGTGTCAGTGAAGTGGGGCTGGTGTCTAGAGAAGCAGGGGCTGGTGTCTAGAGAAGTAGGGAATGGCATCCAGAAATGTAGGTGTGGGACTAGAGAAATAGGGTCTGGAGTCCTGAGAACTAGGGGCTGAGGTCCAGAGACGTAGGGTCTGGAGTCCAGAGAAGTAGGGGCTAGGGTACAGAGAAGTATTGGCTGGTGTCCAGAGAAGCAGGGTCTCTTGTGTAGAGAAGTAGGTGCTGGCATCCAAAGAGGAAGAGGCTGCCGTCCAAAGAAGTAGGGGTTGATGTCCAGACAAGTAGGGGCTAGTGTCCAGAGAAGTAGGGGTGGTGTCCAGAGAAGTAGTGGCTGGTGTCCAGAGAAGTAGGGGCTGGTGTCCAGAGAAGTAGGGGCTGGTGTCCAGAGAAGTAGGTGCCGGTGTCCAGAGAAGTAGGGGCTGGTGTCCAGAGAATAGGGGCTGGCACCCAGAGAAGTAGGGGCTGGTGTCCAGAGAAATAGTTGCTGGCAGCCGGGGAAGTTGGGGCTGGCACCCAGAGACTATGTGCAGGCATCCAGAGAAGTAGAGGCTGGTGTCCAGAGAAGTAGGCGCTGGTGTCCTGAGAAGTAGGGGCTGGTGTACAGAGAAATAGGGGCTGACGTCCAAAGAGGAAGGGCTGGCTTCCAAAGAAGTAGGGGCTGGCATCCATAGTAGTAGGGGCTGGCATCCAAAGAAGTAGGGGCGGACGTCCAGAGAAGTAGGTGCTGTGTCCAGAGAAGTAGAAGGTCCTGTGCAGAGAAGTAGTGGCTGGCGTCCAAAGAAGTAGGGGATGGCATATAGAGAATTAGGGGCCGATTTCCAGAGAAGTAGGGATGGGTGTCAGAGAAGTAGGTGCTGCGTCCAGGGAAATAAGGACTGGCGGCAGAGAAGTAGGGGCTGCCGCCCAGAAAAAATGGGGCTGGTGTCTTCAGAAGTAGGTGATGGTGTCTAGAGAAGTAGGGACTGGTGTCAGTGAAGTAGGGGCTGGTGTCTAGAGAAGTGGGGGATGGCATCCATAAATGCAGGGGTGGGGCTAGAGATCACGGGGCTGGCCTCCAGAGAAGCAGGGTCTCTTGTGTAGAGAAGTAGGTGCTGGCATCCAAAGAGGAATAGGCTGCCATCCAGAGAAGTAGGGGCTGGTCTATGCAAAGTAGGTGCTGGCGTCCAGAGAAGTAGGGGCTGGTGTCCAGAAAAGTAGGGGCTGGTGTCCAGAAAAGTAGGGGCTGGTGTCCAGAAAAGTAGGGGCTGGTGTCCAGAGAAGTAGGGGCTGGTGTCCAGAGAAGTAGGGGCTGGTGTCCAGAGAAGTAGGGGCTAGGGTACAGAGAAGTATTGGCTGGGGTACAGAGACGTATGGGCTGGTGTCCAGAGAAGCAGGGTCTCTTGTGTAGAGAAGTAGGTGCTGGCATCCAAAGAGGAAGAGGCTGCCGTCCAAAGAAGTAGGGGTTGACGTCCAGATAAGTAGGGGCTAGTGTCCAGAGGAGTAGGGGCTAGTGTCCAGAGAAGTAGGGGCTGGTGTCCAGAGAAGTAGGGGCTGGTGTCCAGAGAAGTAGGGGCTGGTGTCCAGAGACGTAGGGGCTGGCATCCAGAGAAGTACCTCGGGTGATGTCGAGAGAAGTAGGGGCTGCTGTCCAGAGATGGGGCTGATGTCCATAGACATAGGGGCTGATGTCGAGAGATGTAGGGGCTCGTGTCCATAGACATAGGGGCTGATGTCGAGAGAAGTAGGGGCTCGTGTCCCTAGATGTAGGGGCTGATGTCGAGAGAAGTCTGTGCTAGAGTCCAGAGAAGTAGGGGCTGGTGTCCAAAGATGTAGGGGCTGGTGTCCAGAGACGTAGGGGCTGGCATCCAGAGAAGTACCTCGGCTGATGTCGAGAGAAGTAGGGGCTGCTGTCCAGAGATGGGGCTGATGTCCATAGACATAGGGGCTGATGTCGAGAGAAGTAGGGGCTCGTGTCCATAGACATAGGGACAGATGTCGAGAGAAGTAGGGGCTCGTGTCCATAGACATAGGGGCTGATGTCGAGAGAAGTAGGGGCTCGTGTCCCTAGATGTAGGGGCTGATGTCGAGAGAAGTCGGTGCTAGAGTCCAGAGAAGTAGGGGCTGGTGTCCAAAGATGTAGGGGCTGATGTCCATAGACATAGGGGCTGATGTCGAGAGAAGTAGGGGCTCGTGTCCATAGACATAGGGACAGATGTCGAGAGAAGTAGGGGCTCGTGTCCATAGATATAGGGGCTGATGTCGAGAAAAGTAGGGGCTCGTGTCCCTAGATGTAGAGGCTGATGTCGAGAGAAGTCGGTGCTAGAGTCCAGAGAAGTAGGGGCTGGTGTCCAAAGATGTAGGGGCTGATGTCCATAGACATAGGGGCTGATGTCGAGAGAAGTAGGGGCTCGTGTCCATAGACATAGGGACAGATGTTGAGAGAAGTAGGGGCTCGTGTCCATAGATATAGGGGCTGATGTCGAGAAAAGTAGGGGCTCGTGTCCCTAGATGTGGGGGCTGATGTCCATAAACGTAGGGGCTGATGTTGAGAGAAGTAGGGGCTCGTGTCCATTGACAGAGGGGCTGATGTCGAGAGAAGTAGGGGCTCGTGCCCCTAGATGTAGGGGCTGATGTCGAGAGAAGTCGGTGCTAGAGTCCAGAGAAGTAGGGGCTGGAGTCCAAAGATGTAGGGGCTGATGTCCATAGACATAGGGGCTGATGTTGAGAGAAGTAGGGGCTCGTGTCCATAGACATAGGGACAGATGTCGAGAGAAGTAGGGGCTCGTGTCCATAGATATAGGGGCTGATGTCGAGAAAAGTAGGGGCTCGTGTCCATAGACATAGGGGCTGATGTCAAGAGAAGTAGGGGCTCGTGTCCCTAGATGTAGGGGCTGATGTCGAGAGAAGTCGGTGCTAGAGTCCAGAGAAGTAGGGGCTGGTGTCCAAAGGCTGATGTCCATAGACATAGGGGCTGATGTCGAGAGAAGTAGGGGCTCGTGTCCATAGACATAGGGACAGATGCCGAGAGAAGTAGGGGCTCGTGTCCATAGATATAGGGGCTGATGTCGAGAAAAGTAGGGGCTCGTGTCCCTAGATGTGGGGGCTGATGTCCATAAACGTAGGGGCTGATGTTGAGAGAAGTAGGGGCTCGTGTCCATAGACAGAGGGGCTGATGTCGAGAGAAGTAGGGGCTCGTGTCCATGGACATAGGGGCTGATGTAGCGAGAAGTAGGGGCTCGTGTCCATAGACATAGGGGCTGATGTCGAGAGAAGTAGGGGCTCATGTCCATAGACATAGGGGCTGATGTCGAGAGAAGTAGGGGCTCGTGTCCATAGACATAGGGACAGATGCCGAGAGAAGTAGGGGCTCGTGTCCATAGATATAGGGGCTGATGTCGAGAAAAGTAGGGGCTCGTGTCCCTAGATGTGGGGGCTGATGTCCATAAACGTAGGGGCTGATGTTGAGAGAAGTAGGGGCTTTTGTCCATAGACAGAGGGGCTGATGTCGAGAGAAGTAGGGGCTCGTGTCCATAGACATAGGGGCTGATGTAGAGAGAAGTAGGGGCTCGTGTCCATAGACATAGGGGCTGATGTCGAGAGAAGTAGGGGCTCATGTCCATAGACATAGGGGCTGATGTCGAGAGAAGTAGGGGCTCGTGTCCATAGACATAGGGACAGATGCCGGAAGAAGTAGGGGCTCGTGTCCATAGATATAGGGGCTGATGTCGAGAAAAGTAGGGGCTTGTGTCCCTAGATGTGGGGGCTGATGTCCATAAACGTAGGGGCTGATGTTGAGAGAAGTAGGGGCTCGTGTCCATAGACACAGGGGCTGATGTCGAGAGAAGTAGGGGCTCGTGTCCATAGACAGAGGGGCTGATGTCGAGAGAAGTAGGGGCTCGTGTCCATAGACATAGGGGCTGATGTAGAGAGAAGTAGGGGCTCATGTCCCTAGATGTAGGGGCTGATGTCAAGAGAAGTCGGTGCTAGAGTCCAGAGAAGTAGGGGCTGGTGTCCAAAGATGTAGGGGCTGATGTCCATAGACATAGGGGTGATGTTGAGAGAAGTAGGGGCTCGTGTCCATAGACATAGGGACAGATGTCGAGAGAAGTAGGGGCTCGTGTCCATAGATATAGGGGCTGATGTCGAGAAAAGTAGGGGCTCGTGTCCCTAGATGTGGGAGCTGATGTCCATAAACGTAGGGGCTGATGTTGATAGAAGTAGGGGCTAGAGTCCAGAGAAGTAGGGGCTAGAGTCCATAGATTTAGGAGGTGGTGGCCAGAGAAGTAAGGACTGGTTTCCAGAGAAGTAGGGGCTGCTGTCCAGAGAAGTAGGGGGATGGTCTCCACAACTCAATCATCAAAAGTGTTTCTACTCAATACACCTAAAGAGGAAAGGACATTTGCAAATGGACAGATAAATTGTCCAGGACAGGGGGTAGTTCTGTCATTGGGGGGCGATCATCTGGGTGCTATAGGAGGGGGGCAGAGCCAGGGCCAGGCGACGAGAAGGCCTCTAGAGATGGTCAAGCGGTCATGTGTGTCCACACTCATCGCAGACACCCCACAGAGGGCCTGACCACAGCCGGGGGCCTCAAAGACAGCCCGCTTTCAATTTACAGCAGACACAACAGCGTTAAAGGTTTCAGGACCAGTGCAGCTGAGGGGCGATGCCTACATCTCTCCTGCCCAGCCTGTGCCAGCAGTCAGAGCTCCCCCCGCTCGCCCACCGGCTCTGCTTTGTGGCTCCCACAAGAACCACTTAACAGCAAGCTTGACTTCTCGGGTAAAACCTGGGATAGGCCATAAATGCCCCCATCCTTTCAGATGTATACCTTCTGCTGTCCTCGAGCACCCCAGCTCCAGCAATCCTCTGCATTAAAACAGGGAGTTTATCTTCATCATCTTCATTTAATTGGAATGAGATACACAACGCGCCTACCAAAAGGGGCCTCCAGGCGCCTCGCGACAGAGACGCTCATAAAACAACGGAACAGGTAGAAACGCCTCCAAGTATCACCTGCCCAGTGGAAGATGAGGAGTGCTGCCCAGTCTGCCCCCTCCTCGCCTGCTCAGACTACAGCTCCACCCCGGCTCCCCCAGCACTGCTGTTACTCCAAATCTGGGGGGTCTCAGGGTTGGTCGGACTAACTGTGTAATAGTTTGATGTGCTCGCACCAGGATACCCGAAACCCTGCCTACACAATCAGACGTTTTCCATTTCTCCTTGCACTGAGCACTCAACACAGTGGAAAGGGGGAGAATGCAGTTGCTGTGATGTATCATTTCAAGTGTTTGATATGGCTAATTGGGGCTTAAATTGTACCGGAACCTCCACCGGCACCTGTTTTTAGGAAGAGGAACTATTTTGTTCCCTCCTGCCGAAAGTGGTCGAATAAAAAACGTTGTCGGCCGGCAGGGTGTCCTTTAAAGGAAAAAGAATCCTGTGGTGAGTAGTAAACCTGTGACACTGAGTAAATGCCCTGAATCTTGGCCCCCCTGTGGTGCAGGAACTTGCCCCAGGTGCTCACAGCTCTTCTGATGGCTCTAGCCACCCGTCGACCACAATGAAATTACCTAAAAATGCAATTAGCGGCCGTTAAGAGCCTGTGGCTTTACAACTAGGGGTGGGTGGAACTCGCAGAGATTCACTCCGCGGTATTCCGTGCAGTTGCATAAAAACTCTGCGAGATTCCACGGAGTTCTGCGAGCAGTGGAACTTCGGCCCGCCGCACTGCACGCACTGCACGCACTGGTATTTATTGCTGGGAGCTTGTTCCACGCTGTGAAATCAGCACAAACAGCACCACGAGCCACTCCAGAGGGCGCTATTTCTTTCTGTCACTCGAGTAGATTTTCTACTGGAGTAGCAGCTTTCTCAACATTAACGGTAACGACCTGCCATGACCGCTCGAGTTCAGACATCGCACCGGTACTCGTCTTAGTGCTTGACTTTCTCACTCCCCCTCACCAACCCAGGGGCATATTACCAAGCAATAGCGATAATTATCGCTATTGCTTGGTTAGAGACAAAAATTTACAGCTGAGCTGCGGCGATTTTTACCGCAAATAAACCTTGGTATTACCAAGGTTTAACGCAAATGCGATAAAAATCGCCGCAATGCATGAATATCGCTGAAAAATCAGCGATATTCATGCATTACCGAGCTAATGCTCTTAGCCATGTTATCCACCTCCCATTGGATAACATGGCTAAGAACTGCTCAGGGCAGGTGTTAGCTTTTGGAGATATTCGCGCTTAGCGCGAATATCTCAAAAAGTTGGAAATAGGAGATAGTGATGTTAGCGACTGTTTCCAGTCGCTAACATCTTGGCACGCCCACTTTGCATGTCATTAGTGATAATGATCACTGACATGCAAAGTGGGGCCCAAGATGGTCGCTATCTCCTACTAGCTGTCGCTAACTGGTGTTAGCGACAGCTAGGTAATAGGGAGATAATTTTATCTCCGCTTTCTTGGCTTTTAAAGCCAAAAAAGTGGAGATAAACCCCCTTGATAATATGCCCCCTAACGTTGGCGAGCCTCGCATGAGAAAATCTTCGCCATGTGGCGCTTCGCTGAGCTTTTTGTGAAACTCCGCACTCCAGTCAGAGTGGGCAAAACTCTACAAAATCCCAATCTTCAGCAAATTTAATTGAAAACTGTGCTGTAAAATGTAGTGTTTGCCTCCTTTTTGTCTAATTTTCCTTGGGGAGAGCTCGACGAACGCCCGCAAGAGGGAGGCGGGTGTGCTCGTTTCTATCTGCTGCAATCCGACGTTGGGTGCTCCCGTTGAAGGAAGCAAGCAATGCAGGAGGTAGAAATGGGCATCAGACTTCCAAGACAGACCGTAAGCACCAGCATTTATTCATATTGATTCATTTATTTTAGAAATGAAGCAGTGACTCAGCCCCTTGCATCAACCCTCCTCCCCTGCCCTCCAGACACCCTTCCTCCTGCCCCATGCCACATTTTTCATACTGAACATGGCATTGAAGACTGTCCCAAAGGAGAAGCTGCAACTCGTTTCTCTGTGATGAGCTCCTTGAAGTCTGGGAGGCACGTTCTAGGCACGTACAAGTGAAACCTCTTTGCTGCGATGGGACAAAGTGAGCGGGAAATATCCCAACATTGCTTCGTTATCCAGCAGTTTACGCCCCTCCCTGTATTTTTATGTTTTAATAGGGTGAAGAGGGAATGTGTTTAGAGCCCTCCATGGATGCGTTCTTCCTTCCTAGCTGTCCATCGCTTGGAAAATACCCCTGGCTATCAGACCGACACATTGACATCGGTGCAAGTATTCCATTTGTTTTTCATCTTGAAAGTCCGTTCTGTTGAAAGTTGGAATGTCCCGTTATATCCATAGGGAGCATCAATATATGCTTAAAGCCTCTTCACATAAACAACTTCGTACTTTATTATAACAGCAGTGAAACGAAGTGAAGTTTACAGATTCTAATTCCACTGAGTACAAATGTTTTCTATCTGCGCTAAAAGGGTTTCCTAGCGAAATAGTTTCAGACTGTAGTGTCTAATTTTTCTCTAGGGAGGCGCAGCACGTTCAAGTACAGTGTAGCTGGATCGCCTTGTACCGCTGGCGAAGTTTTTTTTTTATTTACAAAATACAGTTATGCATTCGAAAAAAAAGTAAATGGATTTTAATGACAACTCGATAGGTGAAAATAACAACGCTGAGGACAAACCACGTGCAAAAGGCTCGTCTGTCATAAGCCATTACCGCATGAGAGGGTCACAGCCTCCCATCTCCTGAGAAGTGCCTAGGAGCATCCAATGTAAGGCGCTATGAAACCTGTGTGCTTTCTTCTATCGGACTGAGAGGAAGAACAGGAATGGACTAGAAGCCTTCGGAGAGCGTCGATAGCGCCTAGAAGGTCTATCAGCCTGCTTCTAGGTGCTCTTGTGCACATACAAGGTGTAGAATATCAGACTGATCACCTGGTGGCAGGTTTTCTGTGTTATATCCTAAGTATGACATTTATGTGTAATCAGCCTAGGTCCCCCCAGCTGCTCAGCCAGTGTGAGAGTTGGTTATGGAATGATGGAGTGACTGTGATGCGTGGAATGCCGGGGTGCCTGAGTGGATGAGTGGATGACGGCTGGAGATGGGCGGAGCAGCAGGGAGGCTGCTCCTGATGGGGCTGGAGTGTGGCTGGGACATCACCTGTACCTGGGAAGAGCTGGCTGGACTAAGATTGTTAATATCCTGACGTGGATCTAATAAAGAAGACTTGAAATTACACTACAAGCCTCCTAGCGTCTCTATGCAGGGTACAACATTATTTTGGTGTCGAGCGGACCCGGAAACAAGCGTTTGTAACATAAGAGACTCTGAAGACTACAGAAACCAAGAGACCAAAACGAACTTGAGCATCTTGTTGGAAGAAATTAACTGTGTAACAGTAAAGAGCGTCTCATTGGATCAACAGGCGAGCCAGCCCCACCAATGTCATCGGAGGGCCCCAACAACCGTGTGTGTCCAGCCTGATCGGGCTCCATGGATTTCACCACAAGTATGGTCTGTTTGTCAGGGTGTGTCTGAAATATCTTTCACCCTACCACATCCTTTTGTATGTGCTGCTTGGATATTTCTATGGCGTGAAGGGATTGTGGCTGCACAAAGGCGAGTTGAAGACTAACTCAGTGGATGTATTCACGTGTGCCACACAGGAGAGGTTTTGGTTATGGCAAGTTTGGTGTCTTGGTGACGCATGGAAACCACTAATTACATCTGAGTAATACTATATGGACCTGTGAAATCAGCAAGCGCAGTACAGATGTGGCTCTACGCAACTTCTGCTTTGGAAGTCGGACCTTCCACAACAATGCCCATAGGGCGGCAGTTCTTAAAAGAGCTTCTCGCAGTCATGTGCGTGTGTTCTCTCTCAACCACGCAGGCATTTTATGGATATTTATCTTACCTTACTGGTAATGAGAGATCTTGGACACATGGAGTTCCCCTCCAAACTGTCCTGGGGGGTCTGTCCTGGTATGATGAAGATGAAAGGCCGCTTGTAATGTTCCAGCTCAGTATGCCCCGCACCCCCCCATCACTGTCGCACAGTTTTATAGAAGAATAAATGCATTGCTAGAGAAAGTCATCTTGGCAGGACCATTACTCCTGTTTGGGCTTCAAAAATTTTACTCTGCCAAAGGCAGAGGAAGGCCCACATGTCTACAACATCTGCAGTGCTTGTAGTTTACGACAAGTTTACTCAGGGCCCAATCAGCACATTCACTGCCAGCGACTGACCTGGGTATGTTTGGAAGAGATCCATCAAACCTTTTCTACTGACTGAAACCCCATTCACAATTCAACCCCATACCGACGATCAAGCACAACCTCAACATTACCCGTCTTTTCTCTATGAAGTGGAAGCATCTCAAATGAGAAGAGGCTACCTCGACCTTTGTGGTTCAATAAAGGAGTACAATCCATACACGGGATCAAGGGTAATCCGCTTGTGGAGATGAGGACATCTTCTAAGGCTTTGGAACTGGCACCACTTGCTCCCGTGGTCGCACTCAGAACAACATTTGTCCCGCCTCTTACTTAGCAATTACTAGAGCAGCACACACTAAGCTAATCATATCCAAGGGTCCGAGTGACCCCAAAAGCATACCGTAGTTTTAGAAACAAGCACTCTACTTCAGACCTGACACATTCGACCATTAGGTACAGAGCATTGCCAAGTAAACTAGATGTTAAAACACCTTCAGAGACCACTTGGTCTCAAGTCAGCCAGCCCTGATGGCAAAATATGGCGGCCACCACTCAAATGCTCACACTCGGCCTCTGACTTCAGCAATGAAGCCCTTTGGTGGCTCAGCAGTCTCTGTAAGGCGGGCATCTTTGACTCTGACCAATCCTGGCAATGCCACAGCAAGGGAGCAGCTCTTCAGTTTGGGGCCTTCACTTGTGACGTAAGAACTATTGACCAAGTTGAAAACCCTACAATGGTATCTTGGCTAAGAATTAGTTTTTTTTTGCAGAGTTTTATATAGCGCGAACTTGACCCAAGTCGGGTATCAGAGCGATTTCCATAGCACCAGTTACGTTACTTGAGGACACATTCATTTTAGTTAGGCACGGGGAGATTAAGTGATTTTCCCAGAATCACAGGATGTTTTAGCGTCATTACAGAGACTCGAACCCAGTTCCCCAGGTCCAAGGTCGAGTGGATGCCCTAAAACTACATCCCAACCCCAGGTGGCTAAATGAGCTGCTACGTAATGACCATCTCTGCCCTAAAGCGCTGAAATGCAGTCTAATAGGTTGTTGTGTTTATATCTAGGACCCTAATTCAATATTCCCGATTTATGCCCTTTTGAGGTTATAATCAATAATATCCTGATAACGGCATAAGAATCAGATCCATATTCAGTAATAGCCCATGCAGTCCAAAGCACAGCACGGCTACTCCCATCGACTCCTAGAAAGCACAATGCGTTCTTTAAACAAACCAAGCCTCCAGCAGCCCGGGAATTTCCCCCCTGCTTTTGTTTTGATTTGAACAAGAACTCCTGGAGTCCGGCAAGAACTGTTAGTTCTTAGTGATGTCTTATGTCCAACCTTACGTCAAACCCGGCACCTTCCAGGTATAAAATGCCAACAGTTGCCTTAAGCAAACACACGGTGGTTTGGAGCAGAGCGGACGTCTACTTGCCCGAGAGCCCAGCTGATGCGAGAGCCCACGGTAGCCGCCCCTCCCGTTTTGACGCACTGAGAGAGACACTGTCTTTTTCTCCAGCCAAGAAAATCCTCTCCGGTGTTTCCAGCCTACTCTTGCAGGTGGCTGGGATATCGAGTCCTGAGGAAAGAGATACCAAACCTCCCACATTCTATTACCAAGGTACGGAGCTGACTAAACCCTTAGGAGAATTCTTGAGTCAGATTCTTGGCAAAACAATCTTAACCAACTTAACTTAAACTGCTACTTACTTACTCCTTCCCACGTATTAGGCTTAGGTCAGGTACACCGGGGTAGGCGTATCTTAGAAGCACCAGTTGAGTTTATTAGTCAATGTTTTTATATATGTATATATTTTATCTATTTTAAGTAGTATATGGCTAAGAAACCATATCAATGCTTTTACTGTATTATTTCATAATACTACTTTTACTGTACGCACTTTACTTTATAATGAGTATTGCAATTGTGGCAATTCATTTCTCTTGCATGAGAAGGAAGCCTGCTCAATAAATAACATCACTTTTATTGAAAACGCCCGTCTCTCTATTTCTCTGCATTTCTGGTGAAATGTAGCATGCACAATTGACTCAGTGAAATAGCTGCCTATTGTTTTCACACAACTCTAGAGATACACTCTTATTCTGAGGGAGCAAAGTTGTCATGTTTATGCGGTTGTCAGAAACTGAATCCCTTCTTGTCTGAGTCAGGGAAGTTCACCCCTCCCTATTCATTCAAGAAAGTTTCTAGTGACCATTGAGCTAGCTGGCGCAAACCTGAATTAAGTTTAACATGGTCAGTAGAGACCTAGATGACCTCAGTCCTACGTCTACACTGCTGTTCATGTTATTCCAATGCGCAGAGCCTATTGGGAAAATAGGAACTACACTACAAGGTCATAGGTCCATCAAGGTCTCAGGTCCTTCCTGATAGGAACCATGGTGGAATGGATTGTTCAAGACCCTTATTCCACTCTCATATTACACAATGTACAAAAGGAAAGGACCTGGGCCGTAGCTCCGCTGAAGGGTACATGTCTCCCCGACTCTTTTCCAAGAGGAACACCCAAAGGAGCTGCCCTTGAGGAAATACCTATTCCTGTGACTCCCCAGATCAACTCCTCTCATGAAGGGATACTCCCTTTGGAAATCACTCCAGAAAATCATTCTATATTGTTATCTTATGCTTAATTTCTAAAATTGAGGGTGGTATGTGTGACATGTTTATGGGTTTTCTTGAAAGCTTTATTAAAAAACTATTTGGAAAAGGAGAGATAGCTTGGTGGTAGTAACCACAGGGGGCCCGATTCACAGATCTCACTTAAGATAAAATCCTAAACTTACTACCATTTTGGTATTCACAGAAGGCACTTACTCATTTTGGGATTCTCAGAAGTTAGGAGTCCTAAATGCCTTCTGTGAATACCGAAAGTCTTAAAGTTAGGATTTTGTCTCAGTTTAGGAGTAGTAAATAGGACTCCTAACTTATGGACTCCTAAATGCCTTCTGTGAATACTAAAAGTATTAAAGTTAGGACTTTTCTCCTCAGTTTAAAAGTCCTAAAGTTAGGAATCCTAACATTACTACTCCTAAACTGAGAAAAATCCTAACTTTAAGACTTTTGGTATTCACAGAAGGCATTTAGGAGTCCTAAAGTTAGGAGTCCTATTTACTACTCCTAAACTGAGAAAAATCCTAACTTAAAGATTTTTGGTATTCACAGAAGACATTTAGGAGTCCTAAAGTTAGGACTCCTAACTTCTGTGAATACTGAAATGAGTAAGTGCCTTCTGTGAATACCAAAATGAGTAAGTGCCTTCTGTGAATACCAAAATGGTAGTAAGTTTAGGATTTTGTTTTAAGTTAGATCTGTGATTCTGGCCTTAAATTTGTCCACTGCTGGAAGGCACGGCCAAGAGTCATCTTGAGAGTCCATCTTTACTTTTAGCTTGCATCTCCTGTGTTGCCATGGCAATGATCTGCATTGTGTCCATTTGTAACTCCAGCTTGTGGGATTGCCTCGTGAGTGCATTTATTGCGGCGGCTAGAGTCGAATAGCTTGAATCTAGTAGTGCTTCTTGTTGTATATGGCTGGTTTGCAAGGGAGGTTTGTTGCTACTACTGATTGTTCTGAAATCCTGCTATTGCTGTAGCCCAGTTTTTCTTAGTTATAGCCGGCTTGTCCAGTTATGTCAAACCGGGTGGGTAGGATTTTCATGGATGGGCCATCCCACTTGGCAGAACTCAGAGAGCAGGTCTGTTCCAGAGGGGACCCTGCGCGGCGTAAGTCCTCCTTCAATTTCGTTCCTGGATGCCTGATGGACTTAGGATGTTACCTTAAAGTCCCTTGTGTTGTAGGATAATTTGGCAAAAGGGTTATGCACTGATGCTGAGGTAAAAGTGTCCACTGATGCTCCCTTTTTTCTAGTTGCAGGGCAGCCTGGTGCCATCTCACCCCCTTCCTGGGTCAAGTCCTCTTCCAACTCCTCTCACCTCTCAGATCCAGACAGTCAATCCACATTCAGCAGAGACACACAGAAATCCTTAGAGCTCAAAACTCAGCCACTTTCTAAAAGAGTTGTTTATGAACACATAGTGACAAAACCACTTTCACAGAAAGCTGTGCTATGATACGGTGAGTTCATACATACTAAACTTCACTTCTCTATTTTAAACTTATAGGAAACTAGGCTAACAAACACAAAACCCAGACTCCCCCATTCTGTCCTATGGGCAGGATGGCCTTTCAGCAGTGAAAAACAAAATGAGGTGTTTTTCACTGTGAGGACATAACACAACCTTAGTAGATGTCCTGCCTTTTACTTACACTGCACCCTGCCCAGGAGTTACCCGGGACCTACCACAGGGGTGCCCAATGTGTATGCAAAAGGGAAAGTAAGGCCTGACAAGTCGTTGAACTTGTCAGGACAATATGTTAACTTAGCAAACTGCATGCCTGCCCTACACTGCAGGCCTGAGTTCCCTTCTCCGTGCGCCTTTGCATTACTAGCCCCTGCACACACAGTGCCCATGACTATAGGGTCTTTACTAGTAAGGCAAACATACCAATCATGGCCAACCAATTACTATTACACTTTACATAGGGAACACTTGTACTCTGACACTGATCAGCAGTGGCAAAGTACCCAAAGCATTTAAATTGGCAACTCTATGTCAGGAAAACAGTGTAGGGGGAAAGCAAATAGTTTAGGGAACTTTAACCAAAAAGGCCAAGTCCTACATGTCATATTTACACTGCAGCATATCATATCACAAGGAGTTACAGATGTCAGTATTACTGACATATCTGTAGGAGAAAAAGGGACGCATTGCTGGGGTTTGTCTGAAAACAGATGCAACTCCAGCAATGCGTCCTTTCACATGGGGCAAGCACCATGTGAAAGGGCCTGCATGACCCATATGCCTGGCGGTTGACGTAAAGCTTTGATGCAAAGGCGTCCTAGAAATAGCGCACTGAAATCGTTTAGATTTTGATGTGCCACTTCTACGAGGCTTTGATGCGGGGGAATGTGCACCCTGCATACAGGTATAATGTAGCACAGAGGTTTACGAAGTGAAGCATCTGCCTAGATGCGCCACTTTGTAAATATGGGCAAACTTGGCGCATTATTTTTGCCGCTGCAGCATCACAAAAAGTGACAAAATGGCAACGTAAATGTGACGCAGGGCTTCATAAATAAGGCCTTTTTACCTACGTAATGAAGGGTTAGATTACACCTGGGTTTCAGGGAAAAGTCACGTTTTATTTTGATCAGTTTGCCTGGCATCATTTATGTTGTTGTTATCGTTTCATACTTGAGCATATTTATGCTGCTTGTTTTTTAATATTCTCGTTTAAATTGCATCATAATTTATTTGATTAATTTTCATGTTTTATAAGTACAGACAGAGAAAAAATCTATAAATAAAAAAAGAATAACAGTTACACATCAGGGTACATTGTTGGTAGTCGAGCAAGGCATCAGCAATGCAGGGTTCATATCACTGCATCTGTGTAAATCTTCACACATTTCACAATGTTTTAGGTAAATGCAGTGAGAGCCGTCCAAGCCCATCAGAGCGAGTGCAACAGGCCCTAAATAGCAAGGTACAGTTTGACCCTCACAGAGGTTAGACTTCATCCTGCGTTGAAGTCTGTCAGATCCCTGTGCACCGACAGCATATATCACAGGCATAGAAGGCTTGCTTTAATATGAGCGATCGGCGACGGGAGGTCAATGGCTCAACATCCTCATCTTCAGCAGCGTGGAATAAAAGGTACACAGCAGGCCAGAGATCTGCTTGAGTCTTGAAAAAGGGCGGTTGTCATTTCACATATAGTCAACTTCTTGTGTTACAGAGGGCAAGATCTCGTAAACAATGTTCTGACTTGTATCATAATTCATTCATCATGATCAGGAGATCACTGAATGTTCAGTTCCATACAGCACTCCTCCACGTGATGTACATTTTAGTGCAGAGTTCTTAATATAGACTGTAACACCAAGAGCCACCAAGCTCTGACTTATCTGGAGCTGCCCAAGATCACGCAGATGAGTAGGACTACGGTCTCAGGGCCAGTTTACAATTGTTGTACCTGATCGATTTTGATATCTCCAGTTCAGTTTTAATTGCTGGAGGAGAGGGGCATGATCCGGCGTGTGCACAGCGGCTCCGAGGAGAGAGGGATGACCATAGTGGGTCCGCAGAGAGGCTGGACTGGGTAAATCGAGTTTAAAGGGAGGGGTATGATCTTTACTGAACACAGAGGAGCTGGGGGGATAGGAATAGTCTATTAAATAAATTCCAAGTAATAATTGTACACCACACATCCTGAGCTCACAAATTTGAAGGTGCTGTCATATGTGGTAATGAAGAAATAAGTCGGCCTGGGCGGTGAACTCTGTTCCATTGTGGAGCTTGCGGAGTTTTCTGCACTCCACACTCCGCCGAGCTTGCGGAGTGCAGAAAAAACCGCTCCTCGTAATGCACCCGAGTTTTTTCCCCATTCGCACTTTATCAACGGTAAGTTGGCAAGCACGAGCTGCTGCTCGGGTACAATTTTTACTTGAGGGGCAGGAAGATCAACACAAATGGCAGTTCGCACTGCACTCCACCACTTGCGGAAGTTCGTGGAGTTTTTTGAAACCTCGCAACGTTCCGCATAGCGGAAGTCCGCAAACTCCGCTCAGGCCAAAAAATAAGAATGCACAGTGAATAAATCTGCTTGGCAGACAGGTTGGTCAAGCGGAGAAGCTTGGATTGACCTCAGATTTTGTAGTTTTACATTGTGTGGATAGTTACTTCTCTTTTCTTATACATTAAAGGTTAATGCTTTGTCTTGTAATTCTTGGCGGCTGATAATAGAGCCGTATAAAGGATCAGCTGACTTTGGGGTCGAGGGCCCTATAGGAGCTCGAGCTGAACCAGAGCCCGACTATAAAGTTTAGCCAGATTGCTAAAAGGCTATGGGGTGAAGTTCACTTTCATTTCCAGGACCTGCTTACTTTTTACATTTGACATGGTCTCGCACATGAGCAAGCTGAGCCAACCCCACCCCTTCTTAGCCCATGGAGGAAAAGAAAGCATATGATTACAGCTGTCTGGTGCAAAATATGACTGAATTATGCTTCCCAGAAGTTGTCACAGACTGGCTCAAGAACCATAAACAGTGAGAGGCAGGGCACGCCCGGCCCTCCAGATGAAATTTACGCTGTTTCACACTGGAACCACTCACAGTAGAATTCTTACAATGTAAGTACAGTCAGCGCTGCAGCATGCAGTCTCAATGGCCTTTTTCTGTGCTGCACATGCTTATCCATTCAAAAATTTGTTTTACTATTTTCTGAACGTGTTCTGAGAAATCTTGCCATGCAGAATGCCAGCTTATAGTCTTCTGAAGTAATTGTTTGAGCTTTCGTTTACACAAAGAAAACTCGAAGTGACGCAATAAAGGTAATCTAGTCCTTCCAAGAACCTTTTACCCAAATACCTCATTAGTATTCTTTTTATATCAAGCCACTTGAGATTGGTACGGCTTCTTTGAAAGCTGGGTCATTCCCTCAGGGAGCTAATGTCACCAAAAGCTGGTGGCCTTGTTCAGACTGTTTTGAAGGGGTCTGAGCACAGTTGGCAAAGCTATCCTGTGGGAGAAAATGAATGGGTGAGAGTCTTAAAATACAGAGGAAAAGGCCAGGAAAACATTCAAAGGGGCATTTTAAGCACTGGGCAGTTTCCTCCTGTTTGGCCTGGCACCACTGGCGTGGGTCTCCCTTCCAATTTTTCATTGTTGCCTCCTATGTTTTGCTATGTTTTTGTTGGTCTAGATGCTTTGGACACCTTGCCACTGCTATTTAGTGCCAAAGTGCAAGTGCTCCCTATTGTAAGTTGTTGTATTGGATAAGTGACTCCATGATTGGCTTATTTGATTTACTTGTCAGAACCTAGTACAGTGCACCACATGTGCCCATTGCCTGTAAGGCAAATGCTGTTGGTGGGCTTGCAGCACTAGTTGTGCCACCCACAGAAGCAGCTTGTAAAGTGTGGCTCAGGCCTGCCATTGCGGAGCCTCTGTGCAGTCTAGGACTGCCATGTCGACTTGGCAAGTGCACCCACTTGCCAGTCCCTAAACCTTCCCTTTTCTACATATTAGTCACCCCTAAGGTAGGCCCAGAGGCAGGGTGCAATGTATGTAAAAGTTATGACATGCCCTGATGTGTGTGACATGCCATGATAGTGAATTACAGCCTATTCCGTTTTTCACTATTGCAAGGCTACCTGTTCCTATAGGCCAGAATGGGCAGTTTGATTATAACATCTTATAATCCCAACTGACCCAGGGAACAAGGTAGAAATTCGAGTTTAGTATGCCTGAACTCAGAATGTTAAAATACATCGTTTAGTGTGGGTGATTTTTACATTATGTGTTTGAAAATACCAGTTTTAGAAAGTGGGTATTTTCTTGGCTCCAGCAGTCTGATGGGTCAGGGCTGGGCTGAATAGGGCCTGCATTGAATAGAGAGTTGGGAGAGGAGATTTCCTTTCAGCTACCTGGGCCAGGTCTACTTACCACAATGCTGCCTCCGCCTCCTGTCAGGAAGCTGCACAGAACTGGTTTTGGCTGGGCACAGGCACCCTCTGCCTTCCCAGGTCAAAGGGTTTACTGGTATAAATATTGGGGCCCAGACCCCAGAACTTTAGATCACTTCTGGCAATCAATACAAACCTTTGCCAAGGAGAAGTACCATGGAAGCTGGAGTGGGGAGACTGCCCTTGTGCTGTGCTATTTCATGGGTTGGCCTGCAGTGGTTACTTCATTTGCCAAGGAAAGGGGAAGAGTACTTTTGTGAACTTTTCATCATCTTGAAGAAGAATCTCCAAGGGCTTGAAGTGTTCTTGCCTCCTGCCTGAAGTCTTGGGGATCCAAGACTTCACCACCTGCTCCCCTGAATTCCCTTGCTGGGAATTCTACCTGCAGAGAGGTGCCTACTGTTGCTTGAGAAGACTGAGTGTTAATGGGAGCTGGACACAACGAGGAGAAGCTTGTCGCCGCTGCTGCAGTTGCTGTCGCATTGCTGAAGAAGCATGCCGCCGTTGCAGTTGTTCGCCGTCGCATCATCGACAAAGGATGTCGCATCACCGGAGAAGCGTGTCGCCACCACAGAGGTCGCCGTCGCATCACCAGAGAGGTGTGTCGCAGGGCCTGTCGTGGCTCAGAAGTCACCAAGTTCGCCGCACAGCCAGGGGCGTGCACACATCGCATCCAATGTTATCGCATCAAAAATGACATTTTGGAGCATCCTATCAGCGCATTGCATTGACGTGCCATCTTGTCGCATCACAACTGTGATGCAATAAGAAACGACGCGTCAACTCCCCACACAGTACGGAAGCGAGCCTCAACTCCGCTGCCCAGCAGTAAGCAACCAATGCATCCACTCTCCTGAGTGTAAGGATGGCGCTTCAGCTTCCCTGCGACCCTTTTTGTTTGTATTGCTTGACGCATCCCAGGTACTTTGAAAGTAAAGTGTGGCATTTAACATCTACATTGAGCTAATCTATTTTTATTTTCTACCATTTAAAATTTTATTTTTGATTACAGTATTGTGGATTTTTGTCATTTGGTCTTGTGTTAAGTGTAGTAAAGATGACCTCTTTTTCTAAACTGGTGTGGTGTCCATTTGTAGTGCTTTCACTGTATTACTGTATGTGTTCACAAATGCTTTACACACTGCCTCTGAGATAAGCCTGTCTGCTCGTGCCAAGCTACCAAGGGGGTGAGCAGGGGTTATCCAGGAGTGTAACCCCCTTTCCCTGACTAGAAGCAAGGGAACCTTCTTGGTCAAAGGTACCTAGCTCTGCCATCTAGAGACCCCCAATTCTAACACCTCCCATGTGATGCAACACCGAAAAGTCTTGGGTGTGCAATTTCAGTGTTAGCTAGACTAAGCCATTGTTGGACACCTGTCCACTAACCCCCTCCCCATCACACAACAGATAACCCATTGAGAAAGATAAAATCGTCTTAGTACCTGCAATGTAACTTTATCTCCCAAATGGACAACATTAGTAAAGAGATATGACTTGTAATTCATTGATCTCATAGCACGGTGTGACCCTCCATCACAGCTTACCGAACCCACCACATATTTCCCATTTGGAAATGCAAAAGCAGAGACAGAGGCCTACTATCCTTTGCAGGCCCCATGTGTTCATTTACAGCCAATCACCAAGGGTCGCAGATTGTGCGGTTCCATTAATATTCATTAGGCAACTCATTTTACGATCCTGTGTGACTGGATACTTTATTATGTGATCTATTAGTACATTGGTCACATTGATAAAAAGCACACCCATTCTAAAACCAATCAGTGTGAAAATTGCACATTCTGGGAATGATTGTAAGTATCCCTGGTGCATATTCAGTGGTCATCTGGCTTGAAAGCCGAAACTGGTGTTCAGGTCACCAACTAAAGCCAAACACTGCACCATAGGCTGGAGATCATGGGCCTCATTTATGAGAAATTACGCATCGCTGCGTGAAAGCAGCGATGCGTCACTTCTCAGTGTGCACTCCTTGCGTCATGATTGATGCGTCATATTTATAATATGACGCATCATGTCGCAAGGAGTTACAGATACGTCAGTATTTCTGACGTAGCTGTAGGCGAAAAAGTGATGCATTGCTGGAGTGTGTCACAAAAGTGACGCAACTCCAGCAATGTGTCCTTTCACATGGGGCAAGTCCCATGCTGTTAGTGCCTGCGTCAGTTTTACGTCTGCCATGAAGCAGGCATAAGATTTTGATGCATTAGCGGCCAAGAAATGGCGCAGTGAAATCTTATAGATTTCACTGTGTCACTTCCATGACCCTGTCTTGCGTCAAAACGCCCCCATGCATAAATTATACCTGGCGCAGGTATAATGTGGTGCAGGGGTTTACAAAATGACGTATCTATCTAGATGCGTCACTTTGTAAATATGGCGCAATAAGGCGCATTTTTTACGCCACTGGTGCGTCACTTTTTGTGACGCACCGGCGGCGTAAAAGTGACGCACAGCCTCACAAATGAGGCCCCAAGACTTTAAACAAAGCCCATCACTTGCCTGACCTGCATTGACTTCAAACATGGCCTGCAAGACGTGTTCTGTCTGTGTAAAAGATACTGCATTTAGCCCATCACCCTCCAACTGTGCCACTCATCTCTTCAAAGTCTTGCTGTTACATCACTTTTTTTACATCACTGCTCATCCGAGCATAGGGTGTCAGAGTTCTTTACAGCACACATTACACAGAGGCAATGAATCGTACAAGTGTGTAAATCAATGTTCAAGAAATGCTACAGAAGACAAGCTTCAAGTTTCTTTATTAATGCACGATTAATCAAAATCATTGCAAATGTTTAAAAGAAGACACAAGACCATTACCAATTTCAACTAGTGCAGATACAATAAGATGTAAAGAGAAGCATATTCTTGCATGCTGAAGCAAAAACATTGCAATTTTCAAAAGAATACACAAGATGATTACCAATTAAAAACAAAGAAGCTGCACTGAGATCTCAAAAGTAAGGCAGGAAATGCGACAGAAGACCACGCGGAGTCGCATTCCATACTGGCATGCATTGGACATAAAGAAAAATTAGTCTGGAGAAACATAAACTCAGGGTTTGAAAAGTGACACACTGGGTGGGGTGGTCTACATTTTTAGAAATGTATTACTGGTCAAAAAAAGCCTTGTTAGCAACTTTACAGTAAGGGTGGGCGTAGTGGGCGTAGCAGGGTTACGCTGAGTGCCGCGAGATGATAACAATCCCTGCACACTCCGCATAGCTTCGCTACGCGCCACCCGCCTCCCACCCACGCTATTAACAAAGTAGTTTATGTTTAAAAAAAGCGATTTTAAGACTATAAAAACTCCTTACCTTATCTGCGGCATCCCTCTTCCTCCATCGCGATTTCTGCATGAAAACTGCGCAGGCGCGGGCACCTGCATTTTTTCATGAGGAAGTCGCGATGGAGAAAGAGGGATGCCGCAGATAAGGTAAGGAGTTTTTATAGTCTTAAAATCGCTTTTTTTAAACATAAACTTCATTGTTAATAGCGTGGGTGGGAGGCCAACTCCGCTCCGCAGCAAGTGTGCGGGGATTTGCCAGCTCCGCCTACTTCACGGAACGCAGAAAAGGCAAAATTCCGCTCATTCCGTGGGCGGAACTGAGTTGTCAGCCCACCCCTATTTTACAGTAATAAAAAATGTCAAACAAATCCTGTAATGTTCTAAACCTGCGCACTGCAGTTCGCATGCAGCTCTTTGTAGCCGGTGCACAGGGATTACTGACAGCCTATCCGAAAGAAGAATATGGTGTGGACAGAATATAATTTCAAACATATTGAGGACCAAAATATCAAGAAGGTAGGGGCAAACAGGTAAGCATAGATTTACTATTCTTAACTCCATATCTACGTACCGTAAAGATATATATATATATTGTCAATGTACATATATGTGGAGTAACATACAGTAGAACTTTGCTTACCTATGGAAACTAACCTTCATGATATTTTTGGCCTTGAAATTCTTGACACAATATTTTGTCCCACGATATGTTTGTTTCCTATATTCTGTCTAACCACTGGTGCATAACTCACCCTGCTCTGTGAGAATGATTGTAACTTGAACTGCAAAGAACAAAAGGTCATCCGTGCAAAAGCAGTAACCCCTGGGCTAGCTGCATAAAATACAAATCTATGATCTGAATGTTTCATATTGTGCTTTATAGCAGGCACATTAACCCTCTATGCTACTTTATCATAGGTCAAAATTGACACTAGGCTAAACCCATCTCTCTCCAGCAAGTACATTAATCACCAGAGTTATGTTATGTTATGTTATGTTACAAAAGTTTTGGTACCGCGCTCATACACCAATTGATTTCTTGGCGCTCGAAGACAGTGAGAGTAGGCACGGGGAATATGAACAGCTAACCGTGAGCGAGGTGGAACAGATGAGTTTTTAAAGATTTGCGGAAAGTGGGATAATCAGGGGTGAGCCGAGTAGAGAGGGGGAGGGAATTCCAAGTGAATGGGGCAAGAAAGGAGAAGCTAGCACCACCGTGCTTCTTACGTCGAAACCTTGGAACGACCAACAGATTGTGGGCGGAGGATCTGAGGTGTCGGGAAGGGATGTAAGAGTGGAGACAGGAAGAGATAAAAGCGGGAGCAGAAGAGAAGAGAGATTTGAAAACGGTGCAGCCAAGTTTGAAAATGCATCGTTGCGCAACCGGGAGCCAGTGCAAGGTCTTTAACAGTGGGGAGACATGTTGGTGTTTTGGTTGCTGGAAGATTAATCTAGCAGCCTGATTTTGCACCAGTTGAAGGCGTTGGAGGTGGTAGGCTGGGATCCCCACGTATAGACAGTTGGCATAGTCTAAACGTGAGGTAACCAGGGCCAGGATGACAAGTATGAGGGCCTCTGGGGACAGGTACCTTCGGATCTTCCCGATCCTGCGGAGATGAAAAAAGCAGGCCGAGGTGACAGCATTGATGTGCGGCCGCATCGAGAGATCACTGGAGATAACAACACCTAAGCTCTTTACGGAGTCAACTGGGCAAGGGGAAGGGCCGAGGGCATGAGGCCAGAAGTTGGCAGTCCAGGGGTGAGGGAGTCCGCCAATCAGGACCAGCTCTGTCTTACTGGGGTTGAGCTTCAGCTGACTGAAGTTCATCCACTCATAGATGGAAAGCATGGTGGATTGGAAATTAGAGCGGGAGAGAGGGGAAGAATCAATAGGAAAGATAAGTTGCAGATCATCTGCATAATTAAAAGTGGTAACAGAAGAGTGACGCAGGGAGACCAGAAGAGGCTGCATATAGAGATTGAACAGAAGGGGAGATAAGGCAGAACCCTGGGGGACACCACAAGAGAGTGAAGTGGAAGAGGCAGAGAAGGAGGATAGGTGAACAGATTGGGTCCGGAGATGGAGAAAGGACACAATCCAGGACAGGGCCAGGCCCGAGATCCCAGCATTTCTGACACGGTCGACCAAAATGTCGTGGTCGACCGTGTCGAAAGCGGCCGAGAGATCAAGTAATACCAGGGCCTGGCCCTGGTATTACTGGCATTATTGTAATGTAAAAATCGCTGGCCGCTTGAAGAGCTCTACTGCAGGTGCCTTTAACACCATCAGATATTTTGAAAAATATTATTCTATTCTGTCATTCTTATAAAGAGCATAGCTACCTAGAGGCCTCCCAGTGCTAGAACCAACACCAACCAGCAAAACTGGCACAGGCACGGGGGGCTAATTTTTAAGTAGGTAAGTATTTAGGGCCTTATGGAAAGGAAGTTTATGTTCCATCAGTATAACTCCATCGGTAGGGTGTTCCACAGGGATCACTGACAGAATATCGACATGCCAAAATATCGAGGTAAAAATATAGAATGCCAGAATATCGACTTCCTATCTACAAACAGGTAAGTACAAAAATATCGACTCCAAAATATCGATAGGAAAAAATATAGACAGTCAAAATATCGAATTTTTTAAATATCTTAAAAGTAATTTTAAAGTAAGATATTAATAAATATAATTAATTTAAACATACTTAAAATACTTAAATAAACTTAAAATTAATACATGATTAATGTAAATATAAAAAAATATTTTAAAACATATTTATATATATATACATATTATTAACAAAACATATACAATATTTTTTCCGTAGGGTAGCGAGAGGGTTAAATTTACTATTCACACTCGAGAGAGTGCAACAGTAGGGAAAGCGTTGGATAGCGTAGGGATAAAAATTACTATTCCCACTCCAGAGAGTGCAACAGTAGGGAAAGCGTTGGATAGCGTAGGGGTAAAAATTACTATTCCCACTCCAGAGAGCGCAACAGTAGGAAAAGAGTTGGATAGCATAAGGTTAAAAATTACTATTCCCACTCTAGTGAGTGCAACAGTAGGGAAAGCGTTGGATAGCGTAGGGGTAAAAATTACTATTCCCACTCCAGTGAGTGCAACAGTAGGGAAAGCGTTGGATAGCGTAGGAGTAAAAATTACTATTCCAACTCCAGAGAGTGAAACAGTAGGGCAAGCGTTGGATAGTCAGAGGGTAAAAATTACTATTACCACTCCAGAGAGAGCAACAGTAGGGAAAGCATTGGATAGCGTAGGGGTAAAAATTACTATTCCTACTCCAAAGGGTGCAACAGTAAGGAAAGCGTTGGATAGCGTAGAGATAAAAATTACTATTCCCACTCCAGTGAGTGCAACAGTAGGGAAAGCGTTAGATAGCGTAGGGGTAAAAATTACTATTCCTACTCCAGAGAGTGCAACAATAGGGAAAGCGTTGGATAGTGTTGGGGTAAAAATTACTATTCCAACTCCAGAGAGTGCAACAGTAGGGAAAACGTTGGATAGCGTAGGGGTAAAAATTACTATTCCCACTCCAGTGAGTGCAACAGTAGGGAAAGCGTTTGATAGCGTAGGGGTAAAAATTACTATTCCCACTCCAGTGAGTGCAACAGTAGGGAAAGTAAATACTTCATATATAAATATAACTAACATAAATATTAATACCAATTACAAAATAATTAAAATATTTTACAATTTTATAAAATATATTAATTAATCAATTAAAATTACACTAAAAATTAACTAATAATAAAAATTACCTACTAATACTAATTATTTACCAATTACCAATAAATTAATTTACAATATAAAAATAAATAAAAATTAGACACAAAAAATATTTAAAATATATAATTACTTACAATTAAATTACTTCCCAAGCTATTCCCCTATAAACACACAACCCACTACAGAAAATAATGTAATAAAAGTAACATATTTATCAATTAATCAATTACAATAAATTACAAATTATATTTTAATTAATTACCAATTAATAATTAATTGACAATTAATTCTAAGGGCTCGATTCCGATCTGGTAAAAAAATCCACTGTACGATTCGTATTCGTAGCCCTTTCTGTATGAATCGTACCCGTCCGTCCGAGTCGCGTAGTACGATCCGCATTCCGTGAATCCGTCCGAATCGTCACGATCCGTACGTATTGCAAGGCTGAGACTGTGAACCGTACGACTCGTACACACGCCGTACGACCCGACGAGTACGATCCGGACCGGGGAATCAGGACGCAATTCGTACGGTCCACGTCAGGTAAGGGTGATTCGTACGGAAAAGCGCACGATTACATACACCACGTACAGCACGTACCCCCCCATGATTGCAGTGGTACGGCACGTACCCCTGCGATCATGGGGTGTACGAGCCGTACACCTATTGTACGATCGGTGTATGAACGGTGTACGAGCCGTACCCCCATCGTACATGGGGTACGGCTCGTACACCGATCGTACAATGGGGTACGGCTCGTACACCGATCGTACACCGATCGTACAATGGGGGTACGGTTCATACACCGATCGTACATGGGGTACGGCTCGTACACTGATCGTACAATGGGGGATAGACTCGTACACCGATCGTACAATGGGGGTACGGCTCGTACACCCCATGATCACAGGGGTACGGTGCGTACCCCTGCGATCATGGGGGGTACCCACCGTACCCGGGGGGGCCGTTCCGTACCTGTTTCGGCACAAACTCTGCTTTTACGGCTGTTTTCAGCTCCCGTAGAAAAAGGGTCGTACGGTGCGTACCCGACACGTATCGTACTTGCTGGGTTGTAAAAACCAGCCGCGAACCGTACAGATGTCGCGTACAGCAGGTTACGAGGGAGAATCGTACGGATATTAGAGTCGTACCGTGTCTTGTACGATTCGTACGGAGTACGGCTCCTGGTACGAATCGTACTTTGTCGTACGTACGGGGGACGTTGCAGGGTACGATTCGTATGGGAAAAACGCTCCGAACGGCTATTCGGAGCGGTTTTTCCCGAATTGGAATCGACCCCTAAATAAATACCAATAAATAAAATAACATATTTAATTAATTATAATTAAATTACTTCCCACCCTATTCCCCTATAAACCCACAACCTGCTACAGAAAATAAATTACTAAAATTAACATAGTTATCAATTAATCAATTAAAATTAATTACCAATTATATTTTAATTAATTACCAATTAATAATGAATTAACAATTAATTCTAAATAAATAACAATAAATAAAATAACCTATTTAATTAATTATACTTAAATTACTTCCCACCCTATTCCCCTATAAACCCACAACCCGCTACAGAAAATAAATTACTAAAATTAACATATTTATCAATTAATCAATAAAAATTAATTACCAATTATATTTTAATGAATTACCAATTAATAATTAATTAACAAATAATTATAAATAAATAACAATGAATAAAATACCATATTTAATTAATTATAATTAAATTACTTCCCACCCTATTCCCCTATCAACCCACAACCCGCTACAGAATTATATTACACAAAAAATAAAAATTAATATTAACTTACCTCAAATTCAATATTTTTGTTGTCTATATTATGTCTAGTCGATATTATGCCCATTCTATATTTTTGATTCGATATTATGTTCATTCTATTCGATATTAACATTTTTTAGTTGATATTTTGGTAGTCTATATTATGTCTAGTCGATAATATGTCCATTCTATATTTTTTACTCGATATTATGTTTAGTCGATATTAAAAACTCAATATTTTGACTCTATACCTTTGGAGTCTAGGAAGGTGGAGAGATGTTGATTTAAGTGCTTCTCCAGGAGCTTGGATACTCCTGGCAGCCGAGGGATCAGCCTGTAGTTACCCAAACAGAGGGTGTCAAGCCTTTTTTTTTTTTTAATAGTGCGTTTATCACTGCTTGCTTGTATTGAGAGGTGACCAGTCCACTGATAACTGAACTACAGAACCCCCACTTCTGAGGTTATTACTAGGCACGGGTGGAGGACTCCGCTGCACCAGCGGAGTGTGCAGAGATTTCACTACTCCACGCTACGCTGAGAACACGGAGTAAAAAATCTCACTCCGCAGCGTAGCAGAGTTAGCCAGCCCCCGCTAAATTAGCCCTCGCCTCCACCCCTCTAATAAAATAACAGTGACAACCTATTTTAAAAGAAATAAAGTCACTTACCTGTATTGCGGCACATCGGCTGCCCTCCTCCTCCTCGCCGTATATCTTGCACGAACTGCATATGCGCGCAAGCATACTCAGTTCGTGCAAGATGTACGGCGAGGAGGAGGAGGGCAACCCGGGACGCCGGAATACAAATAAGTTACTTTTCATTTCTTTTAAATTATGTTTTCACTATTATTTTATTGGGGGGGGTGGAGGCCGGTGGCGGAGAGGAGCAGAGTTCCACAGAGTTTTCCCCCACCCTTCTGGACCTCCGCATATGTGCACTTCACCAGCTCCACCCAGGGTTAGTTATTCCCTGTTGTGACGATGCTGGCCATACCACCCTAAAGCTGGCATCAAAAATATGCCTTTTGATCTGTTTCATACAATCTCACAAAATAGCAGACAGGGAAGTGTTGTAATGCAATTTATGTAGGCCAACACGTTAAATGATTTAAACTCCTTTATTCTTGCCGGAGCGCCGGGATCCGTGACCGTTACACTAGCGGTCGGCGCCTCTCACAAGATGGCCACCTTCCGCTTCCTCTTACTCCCTTCCTGTTCCAGTGACGGAACAACTAGAGCGTCACCACATATCTCCCCCCTTTTAATCAATACAAACAATATAACAATAGAGTCCTTACTTCCAGTTCATGTCAAAGTCCTTGAACTTCTCAGGTACCTTTACAGTCCTTCCCGCTCTGGTTCTCACTGCTTCAATACCACCTTCTTCCAACTCCTTTCTGTCCAGCCTTCCTCCAGCGCCTTCTCCTTCTCTGTCTATCACTTCCTCACTGCTCTCTTCCTTGCACCAGCTCCTCGTTTCCTCGTTCGTACCTCCTTCTCCTTCACTGTCTTCCACTTGCTGCATTCCTTCTCCGACCTTCTCATTTCGCCTTCCACTACATTCTTCTTCACCCTCATCTCCTACATACTCTGCGCCTTCTTCCGTTTCATTTCCCCACTTGATGATCTTGCTACATTTTGCCATTCTGTCCTGTGACCACACTTTCCCATCACTGAGTAAGGCAGAACATGCGTAGGGCTCCAGTACTTGCAAGGGCGGTGAGAATTTGCTCTCTCCCTTTTTCTTGAGGATAGCTAGCTTCACCCTTACCCAGTCACCCTTCTCCAGTTCTGCACCTTGCACGTTGCGTTTCTTGTTGAAGTGTGTCGTGTATGTTTCTTGAGCTTTTTCCAGATTTCTTCTGACCACTGCAGGTGACCATTTGCTCTGCACCACTAGTTTCCTCCATGCTAAGTTGTCTCTAGTGAAGGCTTCTCTTCCTCTTAAGATTTTAAATGGGCTGTATCCCGTGCTCCCTAGGGTGATCCGATAGGCCCAGATCATCTTCTCCAATTTTTTCTCCCAGTCCAATCCATTATTAATCGCCGCTTGGATAGTGCCCATGATTACTCGATTGAAACGCTCCACCTGACCGTTGCCTGCAGGGTGGTAGATGGGCGTGTGTTTGACTTCTATCCCATTCCTAGCTGTGAAGGCAACCCATTTGGCGGAGGTGAATTGCGGCCCATTATCGCACGTGACAACCTTTGGAATTCCTTCTCTGACAAATGTGGAGCGCAAAAAGTTCACCACTGCTTCCGTGTCTACATCCTCCGTCACCTCTACCTCCGGCCACTTGGAAAATCTATCGATGAGAACTATGGCATACTTCTGAGTTCCTGCTTTGTTGAGGATGGGGCCCATAATGTCCACTGATAACATTTCCCACGGGCCATTCGGGACTGGGAACTTTCCCAACGGTGGTCTTAGCATGCTCTGCGACTTGTCTGCCCTGGCACATAATTCGCACTGCCGTACATATCGTTCTATCTGAGCATCGATGGCCGGCCACCAGTACGCTTGTCTAGCAAGGGCCTTGGTCTTTGTGATGCCCTGGTGCCCTTCATGCAGTAAAGACATTAAATGATTTAGTATGCCGCGCGGTGGGATCACTTTGTCACCTCGCAATAGGAATATTGGATTCTCTGCCAACGACAGTTCCTCTCTTACTTCCCAATATCTCCTAAGTTCTTCCTTGAGGTGCCTCTTTTCCGGCCACCCGTGGATCACGTACCCCTTGATGGCCTCCAAGTCGTCGTCCTCTTTATAGGCTTCTTCCCACTCCTGGGCACTGATTACGTTCTCTGTCTCCTGGATGGTGGCTACCACGTATCCTTCCCACCTATGTTTCTCGTCGTTATCCGCCTCTTCCATGGCTGCCGCTCTGCTAAGGAAGTCTGCCACTTTGTTTTGCGGCCCCGGGATGTGCTCCACTTCATACACATAGTCCAATAGTCTGAGCGTCGTGATGAAAGACGTAAGGTGGCAACATGATGGATGCAGTTTGACTTGGTGGTAGGCTGACGATAAATCCACTGTGGAAAACCACTTGATGTTTTTAGTCTTCGCCAGCATCTCATTTATGCGGGGCAGGGGGAATTTGTCAATCACGATGTTCTTGTTCAGTTCCCTGAGATCGACGCACAGCCGCACCTTGCCATTGGGTTTCTGGGCCACCACCAGTGGTGAAAGCCATTCTGCACTCTCTACGGCTCTGATCACTCCTTCTTTTTCTAGTCTGTCCAGCTCCTTCTGCACTGCTTCTCTGCAACGGAACGGGATGTTCCTCACCTTATGAACTACGGGTTTCACTCCTTCCTTCAGTTTTATGAGGTGTTTGTACTTTGATAGTTCACCGATTTGTCCGTTGAAGACTTTGGGGTATGCTCTGTGCCATGACTCAGCATCATCTTTCTCTTCCCTGTCCATTAGTAAAATTTTCTCAATGCCTCCCGGGTTGAGTTGTATTCCCAACGCACCTTGGTCCTTCCAGCTTAGTACTGAGGGGCCTTTCTCTGCGATGTATAGCTTGCAATTTGCGTGGCGGCCCCTGAACTCGAACAGGAGGGGGCAGTATCCCAACATGGGAATCTTCTGTCCAGTGTGTGTGACCGGTCTCAGGTCCATCGGACGTAGTTCCTCCTCAATGTTGGAGACGAATGTTTCCTCCCACACTCGTCTCTGTATGATGGAGATGGGAGCACTGCTGTCCGCAATCATCTCTATGGTATCCCTCCAATGTGCATGTCCAGCCTCGGCTTGTCCGACTCAGAACCATCCATCTCTAACACCTGAACGTCGATGTAGAGGACTTCTTCTAAGTCATCATCTTCCTCTTGGTTGTCTATGTTCTCTTGTTGCTCTTGGTCGACGTACTTGACCATCGCTCCTTTTTGCTTCCGGCGACACACTTTCTCGTAGTGCCCGAACACGTTGCAGTATGAGCATCTTACCCTGAATGCTGGGCACGCTTTGTCGTTACCGAGATGCGATGTACTCCCACACCTGTAGCAGCTCAGCCGCCCACCTTTGCTCATTCTCTGGTCTGTTTGATTGGTTGGGGCTGGGCGTCGTCCATCTTGATTCTTCGGTTGGTCTCTCTGCTTCGGCCGTTCACTCCTCCCCGGCGTCAATATCTTGCACACTGTTTGCGTTCCCCCAGTTTCCTTCTTGGCCGCTTGTGCACATCGTTTGGATAATTCAGCCTTTTTCACCATCGCCCAGATTTCTTTGAGGGGGGCGTCCCCATTAGCCCACAGTTTTTCTTGGACGTGGGTGCTGGAGGTGTGCATGATGATTTGGTCCCTGATTAGGTCGTCGTGTAGCGCGCCAAACTTACACGAGAGGGCTAACTTTTGGAGGGCCACGACATACTCGTCCACAGACTCACTGCTCTTCTGCTTCCTTTGAAAGAAGTTGTATCTGTCTATGGCGACGCACACCACCGGTCTGTAATGTGCGTCGAGGTCAGCAATGGCGTGGCTGAAGACGTCTGTATCCGTGGCGTCCCTTGCGCCTTTAACTATGGTATCGTATACTCTTATCCCTTCAGGGCCCAAATTATGTAACAGTATTTTCTTCCTCCTCTTGCTAGAAAACAGGGTATCACCTTCCTCCTCCAACGCATCAAGGTAGTTCAGGCAGTACCTCTTCCAGTCTTCCCATTGCATCTCCGGTTCTCCGCTCTTCATTAGGAATGGCACCAGCTGAGTGAGGGAGGAGGACTGGGCAGCCATTTTGGGTACGCTTCTCTGGTTCGCAGAAGCTGGGATCGCTCGACTGAGTGGACTCCCCGGCGTGGGTTGCTCGGCTGCGTCCCCTTCGCCACGATCGCCGTCGCTATCTTCACCACCTTCCACTTCAGAGGGACCAGGTAAAGCCTGTAGATGGCTTCCCTTGGCTGGGTCTGAAGAGCCAGGCACCTCTTTGCCTGATCGCCGCTCCGCCAGCTTGCCGGGCACACTTTGGCTTCAGCTTGGGGTGGGGCACTCCACTAAGTAGGGCTAGGTGTCTCCTGTCTGCGCCTACTATGCTGCACTGCCTGAGCTTGCCTTCTTCCAACCTTTGCTGCAGCCCTGGGGTGATGTGCACCAATGAACAGGGCTCTGTGGCTTCCACCCGTGCCCACTCTGCTCTATACCGCTATTTCCTCCTCCAGGTCTCTCCCCCCGCAGGTAGGGTGCAAAACTGCTTCCTTGCAGGTCCGTGGTGCCTTGCTGGCGCGCTGGTGCCGTTTCGTGCTCTTTTTCAGGTGCAGGTCGGGACCTCTGCCACGCTCCGGCGTTTCTTCCCGCTGGTTGTGCTGCGACAGAATGCTGGCAGTGCGCGGGGTTCATTGACCAATCCTCGTCGCCATTGTTGTAATGCAATTTATGTAGGCCAACACGTTAAATGATTTTAAACACCTTTATTCTTGCCGGAGCGCCGGGATCCGTGACCGTTACACTAGCGGTCGGCGCCTCTCACAAGATGGCCGCCTTCCGCTTCCTCTTACTCCCTTCCTGTTCCGGTGACGGAACAACTAGAGCGTCACCACAGGAAGCGGGTGGGATCTGATCAGCTACTTTATGTCTTGTGTCACATTGCTGGTCTACGTGTGGGTGTGCACAATATGGCATAATATTAACACATAGGGAGGGAGAAATTGCATAAAGGAGACACAACCAAGTGATTATAAAAAACTATATTTCATTTAATACGTATATAAATGTTCATATTAAAAACAGTTAATAAAAAAGCATGAATATAAATCAATTATACAAACAGCAAAATATACAGTAATCATATAATACATAAAAAGTACAATTAAAAATTCGGTAACAGTGGCAAACAAAATTATTCGACGCGCGTTTCGGCGTTGTTGGGAACGCCTTCCTCAGGAGCCACAATAATATCTGAAAAACATAGTTAATTTATAATTAAATAAAAACACATATATGACTATTTTATTCAGAAGTTGCATTCTGAATTACATTACAATATAACAACCGAAAATGACAACAAAGAAATAAACTATATAGTGCCTAAATGACAATAACTCCCTACTTGTATAGCTGATTGAATATAGCTACACAAGGTACAAACTAGCATTCCTATATTTGAGCAGTGGTAATTGTGGGTAAAGATAGTACCTGTTGAGCAACCAATAGTGAGACATTGGGAGTACTCTCTTCTTAGGGAGCCAATCTAGTGGATAAGCTCTAAATGTAAAGAGATATGTAATTCATATATGAGTGACTTGATGATACTCACACATTTGACATAAGAAGATGGATCTGTATGTAAGAAATCATCTGTCAAAAAGCCCATCTAGCTAACACCTGTCATGGTGATACAAAGCACTTCCAACTGCTATTACAGCTGATAAGATCATAGATCAAGAGAGTCCATGTGAGGGGGGGGGACTATTCTAGTCAATCGATCAAATAAATATAGGGGCTAAATGGTCAAAAGGACCTGAACTAAAGATGTAGGAAATCACTTACCAAGGTATCGATGGTGGGGGCGAAAGTTGAACAAACAATGCTTGTCTCTCTCTTTATATCAATGTCCATAAGTTATAATCTGGAATAGGATATTACAGTAGACAAAGAAAAAGGAAAGAGCTATAGTGGTTTATCAAAATATCGGTGCAATGTGTCAAAAAGGTAACTACAGAGGTAATATCCTGTTCAACTTTCGCCCCCACCATCGATACCTTGGTAAGTGATTTCCTACATCTTTAGTTCAGGTCCTTTTGACCATTTAGCCCCTATATTTATTTGATCGATTGACTAGAATAGTCCCCCCCCCTCACATGGACTCTCTTGATCTATGATCTTATCAGCTGTAATAGCAGTTGGAAGTGCTTTGTATCACCATGACAGGTGTTAGCTAGATGGGCTTTTTTGACAGATGATTTCTTACATACAGATCCATCTTCTTATGTCAAATGTGTGAGTATCATCAAGTCACTCATATATGAATTACATATCTCTTTACATTTAGAGCTTATCCACTAGATTGGCTCCCTAAGAAGAGAGTACTCCCAATGTCTCACTATTGGTTGCTCAACAGGTACTATCTTTACCCACAATTACCACTGCTCAAATATAGGAATGCTAGTTTGTACCTTGTGTAGCTATATTCAATCAGCTATACAAGTAGGGAGTTATTGTCATTTAGGCACTATATAGTTTATTTCTTTGTTGTCATTTTCGGTTGTTATATTGTAATGTAATTCAGAATGCAACTTCTGAATAAAATAGTCATATATGTGTTTTTATTTAATTATAAATTAACTATGTTTTTCAGATATTATTGTGGCTCCTGAGGAAGGCGTTCCCAACAACGCCGAAACGCGCGTCGAATAATATTATTTGCCACTGTTACAGAATTTTTTATATGTACTTTTTATGTATTATATGATTACTGTATATTTTGCTGTTTGTATAATTGATTAAAATCATGCCTTTTTATTAACTGTTTTTAATATGAACATTTATATACGTATTAAATGAAATATAGTTTTTTATAATCACTTGGTTGTGTCTCCTTTATGCAATTTCTCCCTCCCTATGTGTTAATATTATGCCATATTGTTTACACTGTTTATTTCCCTGTACCACGAATTGAATTTCTTAACAGGGGGTCCTTGTTATTTACATTACTACGTGTGGGTGTGTGCATGCGTGTGGGTGTGCATGTGTGCGTGTGTGTGTGCACTTTTCACATCTTAAGCTTCTCGTGTATGCATGCAGCTCATGTGGCAAGCTTCTCACATTTGCGCACATCACATATTGTAATGAGCATTTTAATAACATCCTGTTCATTTTTGTGAGAATCCCACCTATGAAGTTTTTGTGCTTTTGTGTATCCCACACATTACTCATTTGTGACCTTCTGTGTATTTTGACCTTCTGTATATTGTGACCTTCTGTGTATTGTGACCACCTGCTGTATTCACTTGTAAGCTTCACACACTAACACTATTGTTTACAAGTATCACACTCAGCTCAACATATTTGTGTTAATCACGAACACTCACTTCAGAGCTTCGCCCACTCACATCTCTTGCTGCAGGAGTCACTTTACCTATCTTCAGTGCAAGCAAATGACTTACAATACGTCTTGCATACGGGTCTTGCATAGCCGGCTCTTTCACGATTTAAGCATCTCTCTTCCACACAAACGCTGTTCATCTCACTTTTGCAAACATCTCCAAGGGCTTCTCATGTTTGTGTGCACTCTACACTCATCATCCATCTGCAAACACTCTTACCATAGATTAGACAACAAATGTTTGAATCTTTTGTATTGGAGGCCCTGAAAATGTGTTGAAAATAAAGCTGTTGTGTCCAGTTGTGCTGGGCGGTCTGTGTAAAAGTTGTACAAAAAGTAATGGATAACTACAAAACTATTCTGAAAAACCTAGAATGAATACCAAATGCCAATACAAGTAGCAATGTGTTTGATTTTGCTCGTTGTTTGCTGGCACAAGTTTAGAATGGAACAGACGTCCTAAGCCTTCCGACTGGTCTCCAAGTACTGCAGCTTCTGGAATGTTTGAATATTGCCCTGCAAAAACGCCAGCAAAGTATATCAGGTCTACCACCAGCTGCTGGGAATGCAGTGAAAAGTGCAACACTAAGGGCTCCATTACGATGTCGGGCGGATCGCCACCGCCATGGTAGCGGTGGCGAACTGCCCGACAGAAATGACCGCCCTCCACCCTTTCCCCCCGCCACATTACAATGGCAGGGGGACCGCAATGGAGGGAAACACCGCCCGCCACTTTTCCGCCCTGGTCGCCTTACGGCCGGGGCGGAAAAGGAATAATATGGTGGCGGTGTCTAATAGACACCGCCAGACATATTATGATGAGTGGTGTGCAGTGCCTTTCCGCGGCGGCGATGCCGCCAAGGAAAGGCATGCGGTCTTCCCTCTGGGGGCCCCCTGTGGCCCCCCAGAGTGAAGTACAGGTCGGGGTGCACATGGGGCGTACCTGTGGTACCCCCCTTCATTGTCATTTACAAAGCGTCAGGCACCGCGCGGTGCCTGCCGCTTTGTAAATGACAATGTGAAAGTGCATTTTCAGCATTGTGGCGGGTGGTGCAGAGAGCACCTCCCGCCACAATGCTGAAAATACAGGATGTGCCCGCCACTGTGGCGGGAACATCCTAATGGCACCCCCGGGACCTCTGCCCCTTGGCGGGCGGTCCCGATTTAAGATGGGATGACGGGCAGGCAAAGTCCGCCCGTCATCCTAATGGAGCCCTTAATCTTTGGAGTGATGGCTCATTCGGCAGTCTGCACAACTACAAGACCCAGTGTAGTGTCTGTACTGCTGAGTACCATCTTCATGCAACTGACCTGCCATGACTGTGGTGATAGATGAATGAGCAGCAGATATCTTCCATCCTGTAACTGTCAGGGATTACTGTCACCCATAGTATTCTGAAAATCTTGAAAATGCAATGGCAGTGGCACTATTGATCAAAATGATGACATTGACCCTTTGCTGCTTTCAGATCAATTAGCTGCATTGCCAAGTATGCTGAAGCACTCTTCAGTCCTGGAACTGGCAGACATACTCCCATACATGCTTCTAACAGAGAGAGCTTTCTTCACCCAGGTTGGTAAGCTACTAACGATTCTTTGAGATATTTCAGCATCTTCTTGGAGGCTGAGAGAAGCTTTAGTGGTCTCTGCTGACTAAAAACTTGGCTAAAATTTGCTGTGTCCCAGAAAAGACTGAACCGTGTTGCCACGTGCAACATACATAAAGTGATGGTGGAAGCATTTGACACACAGACAATAGCAAAGTAATTTGGGCTCTGCAGTGAATGGCACAAGTAAATAACAATCCTCAACCTACTCTGTGAAGAAACTGGAACAAAATCACCACCGACCAGATCTCCTCATCACTTCTTCAAAACCCCCCTGCCCACTCATCGAACGCCAACCAAGCAGCCATTAACCTCACTCATTGGCTAACCAACAGCGCCGACATCCTAGCACCGTTGAAAAAATGCCACATCAAACTAGGCAGAAAAAACGCCCCCTGGTTCAACGATGATCTTAAGAAATCTAAGAAACTCTGCCACTCCCTCGAGAAGGCATGGAAAAAAGACCCGAACACCAGCACCAAGGACGCCTTAAAGAACGCTTCCCGCATTCACCACCAACTAATCCCGTCTGCCAAAAAAGCCGCATTCAAAGACCGACTAGATAACAACGCCCACAACAGCAAGGAATTATTCAACATCGTCAAAGAATTTACCAACCCATCAGCCAACTCCAACGACATCACCCCCTCTCAAGCCCTTTGCGACTCCCTAGCTTCGTTCTTCCACGACAAAATCGCAGACATCCACAACAGCTTCGACAACCAACCCGGAGACCAACCCACCCAACCGTCTGTCGTACCTTCACCCCCCTTGAACATCCTCAACAACTGGAACCCAATCTCCACTGAGGACACCATCCGCCTGATGAACTCCATCCACTCAGGATCTCCCACAGACCCTTGCCCTCACCACATCTTCAACAAAGCAGACTCCATCATAGCACCGCACCTCAGAGACGTCATCAACTGCTCCCTCAACTCCGCCACCTTCCCGGAAAGCTGGAAACACGCATAACTCAGCGCCCTTCTGAAAAAACCCACAGCTGACCCCACCGAACTCAAAAACTACCGCCCCATCTCGCTCCTTCCATTCCCGGCCAAAGTAATCGAGAAAGCTATCAACAACCAGCTCGCCACTGTCCTCGAAACCAACAAATCCCTCGACTCTTCACAGTCCGGCTTCCGAGCCAAACAGAGCACTGAGACCGCACTCATCGCAGCAACAGACGACATTCGAACTCTACTGGACAATGGAGACACAGTCGCCCTCATCCTCCTCGACCTCTCCGCAGCCTTCGACACAGTCTGTCATAGCACCCTGCTACAACGCCTCAGAAACATCGGAATCCAAGGAAAAGCACTTGAATGGATCACCTCGTTCCTTACAGGAAGAACTCAGAGAGTCCGCCTTCCACCATTCAAATCAGAGGCCACTGAAGTCATTTGCGGCGTGCCACAAGGATCTTCACTTAGCCCCACCCTCTTCAACGTATACATGAGCCCCCTCGCGACCATCGCACGCCAACACAATCTCAACATCATCTCCTACGCTGATGACACTCAACTGATCCTCTCACTCACCAACGACCCGAACACCGCCAAAACCAACCTACATGAAGGAATGAAAGAAGTAGCCGAGTGGATGAAGCAAAGCCGTCTGAAACTGAACTCAGATAAAACAGAAGTCCTTATCCTAGGTACCTCCCCCTCCGCCTGGGACGACTCTTGGTGGCCAGAGGCCCTTGGAAAAGCACCCTTCCCGGCGGACAACGCACGGAACCTGGGCGTCATCCTGGACTCCTCACTCTCAATGAACAGACAAGTCAACGCCGTTTCATCATCTTGCTTCAACATTCTTCGCATGCTCAAAAAAACATTTCGGTGGATCCCAACCGAAACTAGAAAAACGGTCACCCACGCACTGGTCACGAGCCGCCTGGACTACGGAAACACCCTATACGCCGGTACCACCGCAAAACTCCAGAAAAAACTCCAACGCATCCAGAACGCTTCAGCCAGACTTATACTAGACATCCCGCGCAAAGACCACATCTCCGGTCACCTGAAAAACCTCCACTGGCTCCCCGTCAATAAGAGGATTACATTCCGCCTCCTAACCCACGCACACAAAGCACTTTACGAACTTGGACCCGAATGCCTCAACACACGACTTTCCTTCTACACCCCCTCCCGCCAGCTACGATCCTCCAACCAAGCCTTTGCTACTGTACCTCGCATCAATAAAACCACCATGGGAGGAAGATCCTTCTCCTACCTGGCGGCTAAAACCTGGAACTCACTTCCCACTCACCTTCGCCTCACTCAGAACCACCTAGCATTCAGAAAGCAACTTAAAACCTGGATATTCAACAAATAATTCCCCTCCCTTCTTCAAGCGCCTTGAGACCCTCTGGGTATGTAGCGCGCTATATAAATTATTTGACTTTGACTTTGACTTTAAAGTTCATGATTGTATTATAGATGCCGGCAACAGAAAGAATGGTTTCTAACTCGCCCAGTGGCATTGTGAAATTTCCTAGTGTCTCTAAGAACTTTTTGTTTGTTCTCCCTTTTTTTCCTCCCCCCTTTACTTGCTTGGTGCATGAAGATACAAGGTTCATCAACATGTATTTTCACTTTTAATGTAATTACTTTGCACTTATAAATAACAATAAAACATACCTTCAAACTGTGACAATATCCTACCTTTCTCCGTATTTCACTTCAAAACTATCTGATTGTGTAGTTTCTTGGAGCCTGTAGTTTGCAAACAACGGGCGATTTGTGTAGGGTCAATAGGAAATCTCCAAGGCTGTCTCTGTCTCCCCCAGAAGTGTATTGTCTCCTACACCCCTGGTCACCTCTGCTGCTCCTGGTGTGATGGGAATCGACAGCCAAGCTGCCACCTCTACTGAACATTTCTGCCACCCCCCTTCCTGCTCACCCTGTACATCCCCGGAAGTCGTTAGCTACTAGTTAGGCCATTGTCTGGGGTGGCATTTTCAATGAAAACTGATTACAGCTGTGATTATTGTTATTGAGACTGTCTTCATGATGCCCTGAACATTAAGAGTCATTGATGTATGATTAGCCACTTGAACAAGGAAAGAAACATGAGGAGGGAGGAGAGAGCGCAATGGGAAGAAAGACTAAAGGAGAGATGCATGGATGGATAGAGATGCAGACAGACAGTCAGAAGCGATGGATGGATGAAGGGATTGATAGTTGGATGGGAGGGGGATGGGCAGTGGGTTTGGTGGATGGATGGACGGGTGGATGGGTGGAAGGATGGATGGCTGGTGGGTTTGGTCGATGGATGAATGGTGGGTTGGATGTATGGATGGATGATGGGATGGGTGGATGGATGGATGGCTGGTGGGTTTGATGGATGGATCAATGGATGGACAGATGGACGGGTGGATGGATGGATGGCTGGTGGGTTTGGTGGATGGATGAATGGTGGGTTGGATGTATGGATGGATGATTGGATGGGTGGATGGATGGATGGGTGGTGGGTTTGATGGATGGATCAATGGATGGACAGATGGATGGGTGGATAGGTGGATGGGTGGATGGATGGATGGGTGGTGGGTTTGATGGATGGATCAATGGATGGACAGATGGATGGGTGAATGGGTGGATTGGTGGATGGAAGGCATGGGTGGTGGGTTTGATGGATGGATGGATGAACATATGGACGGGTGGATGGATGGATGTTGGTGGGTTTGATGGATGGATGGGTGGATGGGTGGTGGGTTGGAGGATGGATGGATGGACGGTTGGATGGGTGGGTGGGTGGAAGGAAGAATGCTGGGTTGGGTGGATGGTTGGATAGATGGACAGACACATGGGTGGAGGGTTGGGTGATGGATGAGTGGATGAGTGAATGGATGGGTGGTGGGTTTGGTGGAAGGATGGGTGGTGGGTTTGGTGGATGGATGGGTGGTGGGTTGGGTGGATGGATGGATGGATCGTCAAAGAACCAAAGATACCAAGGCTGATGAGATTCACATACGTGATCCTGAATTATAGGCAGGACCTGAAAGGTTCCAAAGATTCCAGAATGAAGCAGAATCAGGTCCAGATGGGATCAGAGACCATGAAAAGGGACCTGAGTTAGGCTGCAGGCTGTAGGACTCAATATATAGAATAATAACTAGAGACTAAGGGCGTGTGTTGCCCTTGCGTCACACACAGTGACACAACAACACTGCAAGCCCTTAGTGAGATTTTCTATACTGCACAGAGCCACCTTTCATGGCTCTGCGTGTCATGTTAAATCTGGCGTAATGCAAGGTAGTGCAAGGTAGACGCTGGGTGGAGGATGGATCCATCCCTAGTTTTAGGGGCTTTCCCACATTTACTAACACCAGTAAACCTGGTAATAAGTCAAAATGGTGTGCCTTTCCAGGGGAGGCATAACAAGGAGACATATGTTCATTACTCCTTGTTTTTTTCCTCTGCCCACATGTGCTGCATTCTGCTCACACGTAGAAAGAGGAGAAAGCCTCATGGGATTGTTTTTGAACAGGAAAGTGTCCCTTTGTGCACAAGAACAATCCTAGCTGTAATGCAGGGAGGGTGCCTGCGTTGGAGCTAGGCAGCCACAAGTGGGCCAGCGCAGAGGTGGAGCAGGGATTCACCATATCTAGATTGACATGGCCCATTCTTGCCCTCTCCACTTGATACCCTGCAGTAAGTTGTCTTGCTGCTTTGCACTAAATATGAGTAAACCTGCCCCCAGATTCACGACATAGGCCCTATGTGGAGGGGGGAGCCTACCTCCGTCACACACGGAACACTGGGAAGGACCGTACGGTCCAATGCAGTAGCGGATGACATAGGCAGCCGTTTTATCACCCATAACTGCACAAGGGATATTGCATGTAAGATTGCGTGTAACATGGTGCTTCATCTGTGAAATGGACAGAGGTGGCTTTGGTGAGCTGCTCTGAGCCGGTTGCTTGACTCCAGCGAAGTGTGTGGGGGGGGGGGGTATCACTTTCGGAAGGAGATGGTTGGTCCCAGATGGTGGCATCTGCGGGGTTTCTGGATGCAGGTCTGGCTTGTGACTCTACTGTCAGCAGGAGGGGCAGTGGGACCACCCGCTGGTGCTGTAAAGGGACCCCATTGGAACAACAGGCAAGCATGGGGAGGAGGGGCAAAGACACCCCAGCATTACACCCTCCATCCATGTTTCACTGCCTCTTCCATCTCTCTTTATGCTCCTCATTCAGCATTAACTCTCTCATGATCTCTCATTACACCTTCCATCCACCCTTCGAATATATGACAGTACATCGCATGCCAACACAAGACATGGCATTGCAATGCGGTTGTAACAACACAAGAGCTGTTACAATGCGTTTCCATTACAACGCACACTTTTACCATGCATATGCCTTTACTACGCATGCCATTATAACACAAAAGACATGCGTGGTAAAGGTATATATATATAGAGGCCTTGATGTGATCAAGGCCTCTGTGAAGGCCGAAACGTCATGCTGAGGTGTGCCGTCTTCCCGATTGAATAATAAAAAACACTGCTCACCTGCACTCGGGTCTCCTCTCTTCTTCTGCGCTGCGGTATCCAGAATTGGGCTCCAGGCGAGAGTAAGCAGAGATTGTCTCATATATATATATATGTTTATAAAAGCTCCAAGTTTGTCCACAAACAAGAGTGGACGCAGGCTGCAGCAAATCCCCTCAGACCTTCACCCACAGCGGGATGTCGCCGACGCGTTTCGGATAGATTCCTTCTTCACAGGCTGCTAACCACAGAACACAGCGTTTCATGCCACACCACTTTATTCAATTACAAGCCTCCTGATAGGCCGGTAAGCCTCTCCAATCAGCAACGTCCCAGGTCTTATGGGACATGTAGTGCAGTGATTCTACCCAGTTGGGTGCAGTGTTCTGTGGGTCCCCAATCAAGCCCACAGATGGGCCCCGGAGTGGGAAAGGTCTATATTCAAGGTGCTGCTGCCCCATATGCAGAGTTCGACAGGATGTCAAGTTCAAAGGCCCGCTGCCCTTAGAGGCGGTGGTGCGCTCTCCACGGCTGGACTGCCGTGTAAATACAAAAGCTCCAAGTTTGTCCACAAACAAGAGCGCACGCAGGCTGCAGCAAATCCCCTCAGACCTTCACCCACAGCGGGATGTCGCCGACGCGTTTCGGATAGATTCCTTCTTCACAGGCTGGTAACCACAGAACACAGCGTTTCATGCCACACCACTTTATTCAATTACAAGCCTCCTGATGTACGAATGACCTTATGGGTGAATGAATGAATGTGCATGTAGACGTAGGAATCAGTGAGTGGGTATGTAGTAAATGGTATTGGTGTGTCAATAGTTTCAAAAATGATACTCTGTATTTTACACTAGGTGTATTAGAGTGTAAGGAGGTGCATTGTATTATCACATGAAGTATATCATCAGTGGTGTAATTATTGATGTTAAATGAGCTGTCATCAGTGATGTCATCAGTGATGTCACTGACCATGTCATGAATGATGTAATATGTGACATCATCAGCATTGGATTGCGGATGCGTGAAATATATAGTTAGTGCACCTAACTATATGTCGAATTTCATTGGTTTTATATCAATAAAATGTCCAGCTAACTATATAGGAGGAATTTAAATGGTTTTTTATATGTTAATTCCTAACTATATAAGGCCTAAAACCTATGTTTTTTTTAGTGAATTTCATTGGTTTTTTAATATCTAATTCCTAACTATATATAGTGTATAACCTATGGTTTTTTCAGTGAATTTCATTGGTTTTTTAAAAGCTAATATCTATAGCTGTAAAATATATTCTTTATTACGTGACGTATCACGTAGCCACGTGAGACACCTCATGACGCGTCGCATAACCGTGACGTATCGGCTCTGCAGCGCAAACAAAACCCGTAACAGAAGCGCGCCGGAGCACGCTTACAGATATATATATTTTGTCCCTAAATTCCTATGTTTATAAGAAAAGCGCCCCCATAAAGGGTAGTAAGCGCTTTATAAATGTTACAATACAATACACACACAGGCGCACACTAAAGATAAGGAAATATTTAAATGAGAGCACAGCACACCTTCAATCTCAGAAATCTCCTGAGCCCCGCAATACTGCTCTTTGACGAGCGTTGTAAGTAAGGCCTAGCCGCCTTAATAATTTATTTTTGATTTTGGGGACACGACACAATGTGAAATCAGCCGGGCCTCCAGTGCCGTGCGGCCGCCTAAAGAATGGTGCCGCCTGGGGCTGACCGCCCCACCCCCCCTAGCTACGCCAGTGGGCAAAACCCAACATGCATTTAGAGGTAACTCCGCAGCACAGCGTGGGGGCAGGTTTAGGTCCCTTGACAGATGAAATATGGGCCCATTGCTGTCCACAAACAGTCAGTGGCGTCTAATCCACTACGGCCACACTCACTGAGGTCCGTTTTTTTTGCTGTGTTCTATATAGCGCAAACTTGACCCGAATCGGGTATCAGAGCGCTTTACAGAGCACCAGTTACGTTACATGAGGACACAACACTCACCTTTAAAGGTGCCGGGGACGGCCGCCGGTACAATCTGCAGACTGCAGACTTCACAGGAGAGGAGGGGCTGGGGCCGGGAGGAGCAGCTCAGGCTGAGGGGCTGCTACGAGTCGAGGGCCTCTCTCCCTCGCACAGTCCGTCCGTAGTCGCAGCAGGCTCCGGTCAGCTTGAAAGGAATTTGAAAAGGAGGAAGTGGGGGGGGTCCCCAAAGATAAAGGGCAAAGGTATGGGGTGGGGCAGTACCCTACCTGACGCGCCCACCACAGCACAACTGACTAGATAATCTGACCCTTGATTGGGTCACAGGAACCCCAGGGCAGGTCAGCACACTTTTGGGGGCAGGTCGGGAAGTCGCTGCTGGTATTAGCAGACCCTCATTGGAAGCAGCTTCCCGCCCTGCTTCCCGCCTGCAAAGATATACGGCCCTGGCCTGCAGGTGTTACTTGTGAGCAGGACGGAGCCGCAGGGCACAGAGAAAAGGGGTGTGATGACTGAGGAGGCAACCTTCAGCTGCAGCGTGGGCGGCACCGCACAAAGCTTTGAATCCGCCGCACACTCGGCGGATTCTAGCCCAATTTTCGGCAGCCCGCCCAACACGATTTTTTGGGCAAAATATCGCCCAATTGTGTGAGAAATAGCCCAATCTGGCAACCCTGGCAGGCACAGGCTTCCCCCAGGCAGGGGGAAGCGGAAACCACGTCCTCCCGGCCCTGCCCACAACCAGGCAGCGGCGGCCATCTTGAGGCGGCTCGGGCCGCGGCGGTGATCTCGGGGGTAAAACGAGGGGTGAGCACCCTCGAAATTTAAATAAAACAAATAAAAATAAAAGAGAGAAGCCCCCCAACCCCCCCCCCCCAAAAAAATCGCGAAAAATCGCGGGGTAGATATATAATTGATTTCTCTTCTAATTTTCTCAGAAACCACTGGAGGGATTTACACTATTTAACAAAAAGCGTGATCTGCGTACCAGACACTACCATCTTGACAAGTTTGGTGTCATTCCCTTCAGCTGTTCAAGCTGTACCTGAGTCTAAAGGTCCTATGGAAATTAACATGGGGAAAACACGTTTTGGGACCCCCCTTTTTTCTCAGCCCCCACTTGACGAATCCCCCCCAAACTTTCAGGGAAGGAGCGGAGCGGAGCGAGCCATCTTCTTTGAGAAATTTGCGAATATTCATCAACCAGCGCCAAAGTTATTCCCAATAGAATGTTGGGGATTTCCTATGTAACTAGGTCCTAACTATATATACCTACTGGCTACCGCCAGTAGGTAATATGTATATATATATATATATATTACCTACTGGCAGTCGCCAGTAGTTAGTTATAGTTAGGACCTATTTTCCATAGGAAACCAGCAATATTCTATTGGGAATAACTTTAGCGTCGGTTGATGAATCTTTGCGAATTTCTCAAAGAAGATGGCCCGCTCCTTCCCTGAAAGTTTTGGGGGGATTCGACGATTAGACACGGCTACAGCCCAAACGGCTGAACGGAATTACAAGAAATTTGGCAAAATGGTAGAGTCTGATTCTCAGATCACGCTTTTGCTTAAATGGTGTAAATCCCTCCAGTAGTTCCTGAGAAAATCAAAAGGAAAAAAATATATATATCTATAAGCGCGCACCGTACGCATACAGGTCCGCATACCGTACGCGTACGTGCGCGTACATACGCGCACCTTCCCGTGCACGAGCTGCATGCTGATTGGCAGCCACTATCTGTCAACACTCTAAAACAGAAATTGTTGGCAGCCATCTTGTGTCTCGTAGACTGAGGCACAAGAAAGCAGAAAAACAAACGTGTAGAACTCAAAAAGGGCCTGCTCAGGGGGTCCCACAACGACCCCCAAGGCCCAAAAAATGTATTTATTTTTTTTGAATAATCGCGGGGTACGCGTACCGTGCGCGCACAGTACGCGTACGGTACGCGTACCTTACTGAGAAAGTTGCATGCTCATTGGCTGTCAACAATTCAAACCAGAAAGTGTTGGCAGCCATCTTGTGCTAGGTAGACCAAGGCACAAGAAAGCAGAAAAACAAACGTGTAGAACACAAAAAAGGGGCAGGGTAGAAACACCATGACCCCTAGGCCTGCCCAGGTGGTCCCACAAGGACCCCCAAGGCCAAAAAATGTTTTTAAAAAAACCTGGTCTGTTTTTTTTCAAATTACCCCCCGGGGGACCAAATCCCGGGGGCATAGTGATAAAGAAGTGTAGGGGGGCCCCAATCCCCCCACACTGCCCCGGGGACCACCGCCCCCCGGAGCAAAGCAACGCAGCCCCCTGGCGCATACTGGAGACTCCTGGTGGGCTAGTTGGCCCCCAGGGACCCCCAGTATGCAAGGGGAATTAGTTCCCCCTCTACAAACGCGCCCGGGGGCTGCGTTGCAGAGAGGTGTAAAAAAGGGTGTGGCCTCATTACACCTCTCTGCAATGCAGCCTCCTGGCGCATACTGGAGGTTTCAGGTGGGCTAGTTGGCCCCCAGGGACCCCCAGTACGCAAGGGGAATTAGTCCCCCCTCTGCAAACTCGCCAGGGGGCTGCGTTGCAGAGAGGTGTATTAACGTTTTTTTCAATTTATATTAAAAATATGTACTGTCATTTAAAAAATAAAATATCTAAAAATAAATAATTTAAAATAATGTAGTAAATCAGTATAACAAATATAACAATTAATACATTTAAAAATTATCATGTACAAAACCATTGAAATTCACTGAAAAAAACATAGGTTTCAGCCACGTTATAGTTAGGAATTACCATTTAAATAACCTATGAAATTCACTGAAAAAACCTTAGGTTTCAGCCACGTTATAGTTAGGAATTAGCATTCAAAAAACCTTGCAAATTCACTGAAAAAACCATAGGTTTCACACACGTTATAGTTAGGAATTAGCATTTTAAAAACCATTGAAATTCACTGAAAAAGCATAAGTTTCACACTAGTTATAGTTAGCTGGTCATTTTACTCATACAAAACCTTTGAAATTCCTCCATTATAGTTAGTTCAGCTAACTATAACTCGCGCACCCGCAATACACTGCTGATGACGTCACATATTACATCACTCATGACTAAGCATGGGCGGAAAATCCGTTCCGCTCGCGGATTTTGCGGATTTTCGGTAAATTCGCAATCCGCGAACTCCCGCGAATTTACCGAAAATCCGCAAATCCGCGAGCGGCGGATTTTTCCGGGGGCAAAAGTTCAAAACTTGCAGCCTGGCCTGTTGTAACTATTTTAGGATGACGCCGGCAAGCTGCCAGCGCCATCCTAAAATAGTTACTAAGTTAGCTTCAACAGGAAGCTCTAATAGATAAAATAAAGCAGGTGCTCGATTTTATCTATTAGAGCTTCCTGTTGAAGCTAACTTAGTAACTATTTTCGGATGGCGCTGGCAGCTTGCCGGCGCCATCCTAAAATAGTTACAACAGGCCAGGCTGAACTGATCTTTCTCTGACCTTTTATGCACACAAGAGGCATGTGAACTCGCATGGAAGCCCCGCACGTTTGGCCCCGCGCACACACTCGCGGTTTGCACCGTCTTCCTGCCATTCACCCACTATGATGGACAGCTCATTCAAGGGACCCCTGCGTCCTTCGGGGCGATTGCATAGTAACACACACATGGGCGCTCGAACTAGTTGATGCTCAAATTCAGTGACTCATTCATTAGCCCAAAAACAATCATGAGCGTCTTCGAGGCTGGACAGGTGTGCCTCTTCCCAAATCTACCGTGGAAAATCAGCTGTGATGCTGGGTAGAGGGCGGCCTTTGCATGGTCGCTCAAACTAGTTGATGCTCAAAATCAGTGACTCGTTCATTAGCCCAAAAACAATCATGAGCGTCTTCGAGGCTGGACAGGTGTGCCTCTTCCCAAATATACTGTGGAAAGTCAGCTGTGATGCTGGGTAGAGGCCTTTGCATCCTTGACTTTCATGAGCGCAATCCCCATGCTGTTCCTGTGACCAGGAGCTTCTTCCTCTTCATATTATTGTGTTCGCACGGGTTGCTGCAAGTTCACACGCGTTTTGTACAATTTCGCAATTTGCGAAATTGTACAAAACCCTTGCGAACTTGCAGAAACCCGTGCGAACATAAAAAAAAATCCGCAAATTAGCGAGAATTCGCGGATTTTGCGGATTGCGAGTTCGCAAATCCGCAAAATCCGCGAACGCGAGATCCGCAAAATTCGCCCATGCTTACTCATGACATGGTCAGTGACATCACTCATGACATCACTATAAGGAGGGGACAAAAATGTTAATAATGAAAAAAAGAAAATAACGAACACAACCACAATTGCCCATACAGGCCGGCAAAACACCTGCATATCATAATCCAAGAAAATTTAAACAAGGGGAAACTCTTTAATAGGCTGCTGATGACATAATCTATTATTTTTTTGAACTGGGACTATCAACTATGAATATGCTTTAAATTATATAAAATTGTAACTTAAATTCAACTGTTGTTACATGATGTATGTGGAAATTATGAATTTGTGACTGTAAATAGGTGTATTCGCGTCCCAAGTCAAGAGTAGTTAATTTTCTGTTTCCCCTCGTAACGAATTTGGTATGATATGCTATGCAATGAAATGTATAATGAATCTATTTGGTGGTTACCACATTGTTTTTAACTGCACAAGCACTTTATTGACACCATTCTCCTTGTATTATTACTATAATGTCCTTTTTTCGATGTTTTTATAACAAAACATACTGTAAGATGGCTACCATTAAGAACTCGGCACTTCAGTCCTCTCTCTGTTACTAGAAAGGGGTGGAGATAAAATGGTGTCATTTCCTATGCACGGGTTGACACTGAGGAAGCCTTAGCGGCAAAACGCGTCTGTTATCTTGGGGGCAGGGGGGTCTGCCAATAAGTCATCTTTAAATCACAGCTCAGAGTGCTGTCAACTTTCGTGAAACGAAGCAAGCGTGTTTTACATATATATATATATATATATATATATATGTGTGTGTGTGTGTGTGTGTGTGTGTGTGTGTGTGTGTGGGACTTTAATACCCCCTAAAACCCCAAAATTACCCTTAGTAACCCAATAACTATACCCCCTAAAATGGATGTACCATGTTACAACGCATACCATTACAACTACCTACTGTTACAACGCGACCATTACAACGCATACCATTACAACGCATAGCGCTTAGAGGTGCTGGATAGTGGTAAGTATAATTTACTATTCCAACTCCAGTCCCCGTGGACACTAGGGAAGGTGTTGGATAGTAAATTATACTTATTCCCTATCCTAGAGCGCCCCCCAGCGCAATGCGTTGTAATGGTATGCGTTGTAAAAGTTGCGTTGTAACAGTAGGTAGTTGTAAAAGTTGCGTTGTAACAGGTGTATACCCCCTAAAATTACCCTTGCCACTCCAATACCCATACCCACTAAACCCTAAAAGTACCTTTCCCACCCACATACCCTCCCTGAACCCTAAATGTACCCTTAGCACCCAAAAACCAATATACACCCTGAACTATAAAATTACCCTTGGCACCCCAAAACCCATACCGACCCTGAACCCTAAAATTACCCATGGCACCCCAAAACCCAAACCCACCATAAATCCTAAAGTTACCCCTAAGCCCCAAAAACTATACCCACCCTGAATCCTAAAATGACTCCTACCCTCCAAAACCCATACCCACCCTGTATCCTAAAAGTACCCCTACACCCCAAAACCCATACCACCCTGAACCCTAAAATGATCATTGGCACCCCAAACCACAAACTAACCCCGAACCCTAAAATTACCCTTGGCACCCCAAAACCTAAATCCAACCTAAAACTTAAAATTACACTTTGCACGCCAAAACCCAAACCCACCCTGAACCCTGAAATTACCCCTACACCCCAAAACCCATACCCACCCTGAACACTAAAATTATCCTTGGCACCCAAAACCCATGCCCACCCTGAAGGCTAAAATTACCATTGGCACCCCAAAAACAAAAAAACACCCTGAACCCTAAAATTACACATGGCACCCCTAAACCCATACCCACACTAAAACTTAAAATTACCCTTGGCACCCCAAAACCCAAACTCACAATGAACCCTAAAACTACCCCTACACCCCAAACCACCCTAAACACTATACTTGCCTTATACTTACATGTAAAACACATATGCCTTCACCATGCATGCCTTTACAATGAAATTAGTTGGAAAGGCATGCGCAGTAAAGGCATATGTGTTGTAAAGCCATGGATTGTAATAGCATTGCGTTGTGATGGCATGCGTTGTAGTGATTCCTTGGAATGGCGGTTTCCCCCACCCTTCACCTTCCCTTCCATCTCCACCCGTGATATGTATCAAACCCCAGTCACCCTCTCTAACACGTGACGTCATCAGCATCTACCTGTCAGGAGGTTGGCAGGTACGGTCTCCCTCTTCACCCCACCCCTTTCCTCCTCACTCCCTCCATTCGTCCTTATAGCCCTTCATCTCTTCTCACTACCCCAGCTCTCCCTACCCTCCACACCCCTTTCAGCTCCTGTCCTGCTCTGCCTCCCGCCACCTCTGTCCGTCCCTCACTCAGCCTCCCCCTTCTCTATCCCCCACTCCCTGCTCCACCCTTCTCTCCGTCCTCACTCTGTCCTTCCTTCCCTCCTCCTAGTCCCTCACCCCTTCTCACCCGCTCCTTCCTTATCTGCCTTCACACCCTCACCCATCCCTCCTCACCTTCTGTTTCTATCTCTCCTTCCTGTTCCTTCCTTCTCTCCCTCCCCACCCTCACACATCCCTCCTCACCTATTTTTATCTCTCCTTCCTGCTCCCTCCTTCTCTCCCTCACCACCCTCAGCCATCCCTTCTCACCTTCTGTTTCTATCTCGTCTTCCTTCTCTCCCTCCCCAACCCCTCTTCCCGTCCCTCCTCTTAGCCCTTCACCCCCGCTCATCTCCTCTCCACTCACCACACTCCACCTCTCTTTCTCCTCTTCCCCACTCTCTCTTTCTCTCCCTCCTCTTAGCCCTTCACCTCACATCTCCTCTCCCTTCCTCCCTGCTCCTTACTCCTCTTTTTCCTCCTCTCTCTTTCCTTCCCTCCTCCTGGTCCTCCGCCCCCTTCTCAAGCCGCCCTTTCCTTCTCTCCTTCCCTCTCTCTTTCCTTCCCTGCTCCTAGGACTTCACTCCCCTCTCTCCTCTCTCCGCTCCTTCTTTCTCTCCCCCCCCACCCTCTCTTCCCCTCCCTCTCTCCTCCCCTTCTCTTAGCTCTTCACCCCCCCCTCCTACCCCTGTCACTCCCCCTGCGTGTCTTCCAGTGGGGGCTGCACACAATGAAATATCACTCTGCCCCCCAGGCGATTGTTTTTTTTTCCATGTTCATGATTGTTTTCCAACTCCTGTCGGCCTTTCCGTAGAGAAAAAAACAGGCAAGTCCCCCCTCCCCCCACCCCGCCTCCACCCCCTCGCACCTCTGCTTCAGCTCCTCCAGCCCCCCACCCCCTTCCTCTCCTCTTTAATGAAGCCCCTCCAGAGTTTGCAAGCTCTGCTCTGCACACAGGAGCTCACTGCCTGCTCCTGCTTCTGAATGCAGGGATCTCACCAGTCCCTGAAATGGTCCTGACCCTCTTGTTACCCCCCCTTTCTCCTACTGAGTAAAGCTGGGGCCCATGAACCGGATGTTAAGAGAAGGGGGTGGGGTTTGCACTGCACAGGAGCCCAGGGCAAGCTGGAGCGCTGGTGGCCCCTGGTGAGACAATCTTTATGGTGCCCCCTCCATTCCCTCCTTCTGTTATGTTATGTTATGTTAAATGGGACTTTTATAGTGCAACGGCTACTCCAAAGGAGTCTCCATTAACTTCTTTGCTACCCCCCTCCTTAAGTGCCCCTCATCTCTCCAAAGCCCCTCCCTCGTGTCACTCATACAGTGTAGGGGGTCAGAGCACTTTATATCACAATCACAACAGAGACCATGAGTCATGCCTGTCTGAATCAGCCAATAGGAAATGTTACATAAAACAGTGAGGATTACAAGGTGCAGGAACCACGTCATTCGAGCTAGCAGGAAATATATTTTAAGAGTGATTGGTCTGGAGAAGCACAAACTCAGGATTTAAAACGTACCACACACAGTGGCTGGGTTTGGCTTTACTAATAATAATGTATTTCTACATAAACAAGCATTTTTAGCTCCATTAGCATAATGAAAGTCTGAGAGAAAAACATAACTTTCTATGGTATACTATGAGTTTGCATGCAGCTCTTTACCGAAAATCCGCAAAATCCGCGAGCGTAACGGATTTTCCGCCCATGCTTATTTGTAACTTATGAACGGCAAGTAAATAAAGGAGCTTTTGACAAAAGCACCGTAGTGTCCTGTGAGTTAGAAGTGACCGACCATTTTGGATCTGGATCGACTTTATAGACTGATTACGAGAACTTTTGAATATTGGGAAAGGAAGACCGGTTTAGAATGTTAAGTTCACGCTCACGCGCTGATGAATAAAGACGTGTAAAACTACCCTCTGTGTGTGGAGCAGTCATTTACGAGTGCCGGGGCTGGGGAGAACGCAACAACTGGCAATGAGTTGGAGATAAGTAACCCAAAGGCTGACAGTGTTCTCCCAGAGAGTTTGCCGTGACCCAGCAAACGACTCGTACGTGCCATGTGTGCCGCAGTCGAAGTGCAGAATCGACCTTGGCGTTTGTGGCGTGACCCCACATCAGCCGCAAAAAAGGATTTGAAGATTACCGAGGATTCAGTGAGAAGTCTATATGTTGATGGCCAAGAACTGAATGAGAAGGTCGCAAGTAAAGGTATTATGCTGCTGTGCTACATAATCCATTACAGTATACGGAGTGATAACGCTAAAAGCCGATGCAGCTAAGCTTGAAGATACAGAAGCAAAGAAACAGCTAAGAGCAACGCCAAAGCAACGATAGGAGGTGCTACCAGGCACAGATCAAACAGGTGTTTCAAACGTATTAGAGATTGGTTACTCACCAGAACCCAAATTGAGAGAGTTGTACAACCTCAGTGCCAGGCGCCGCAACCCAAGAAGGAGCCCCCAGGGCTCTGCTGACAGAGCTGTCTTCAAGCAAAGTGTAACACCAATTGAATATCATAATCCTATCTGCTTCCCAAGCCATTGATTTAAGCGAGCCATCATTACGGAGTGGTCAGCAGAAGTGTCGGGATTGTGCTTATGAAGCTGTTCATAGTTGTGGCAGCATGTGAACAAGACTGCAGGTGGGCATCAGAACAACTCCGTAGATCTTCAGAAAAACAAGATGTCATTTGTTCAAAAAAGGATGACAAAAGCCAAATTTCATGAGCTTCATGTGAATAGTAAAAATGACCGAGCGGCCAGCACGTTGCAAGGCCTTAGAAATTGGATGTCTGAATAAGATTATCAAGGCCTGTCTGAGAGGCTACTGCTGTCCACCAATAGTTACACCGCTGCTGCCTTCCTAAAGCCGCCATCCACATTTAAAACTGCCAAAAAATAAAACATGGGCAGTTAATGGACTGAGTAGTTAGAAGCATTTGAAGATTTCATCGATGCAACCAAAGAAAGTGATAGCAAAATTATAAAGTACCTCAGAAATCTTGCTGGCGATGGTGCAAAAGATGTTATCAAGAAAATACCACAAGTTAATGAAATTACGTATGATCAAATCAAAGCAGCCGTAAATCTCAAATTCAATCCAATTCCGCATATTAACTATGAAAGATATGTGTTTAATCAGGAACAACAGAAAGTGGGTGAAACCATCAATGGATTTGTGGAGCAGGCTGGATAAACTCATCAAACATGTCTCAAAGGAATGTCGGACTAATTATCGACAGACAGAATATCGATATACAAAAATATCGCAACACAAATATCGAGGGACAAAATATCGGGATGCTATCTTTAAAAAAGGTAAGTACCAAAATATCGGAAAAAAAATATCGAATGTAAAAAATATTGTTTTTTGTAAAATATCGTTATATTTTAATTAAATAAACATATTATATTAACAAAATAATAATTATGAATGTAATAAGCATGTTAAAAAAGTATAATATATTATAACATATAAAAAATTAATGTAAAAAAAGAATTATTAATAAATTTATAATACATAGTATATTTTTCATTAATAATAACTCTAAATTAATTATTGTAATAAGTTATAAATATATAAAAATATAATAATATAAATATAAATCTATATACATACAATAGTAATATAAATTACAATTAATAACAACATAAAAGTACTAAAAAAATACATACATTACATATATATAAATAATTTTATAAACATAATTTAATTTTATAAATAACAATTAATAACAACATAAAAGTAACAATAATAAATTATAAACATAGATAGCGTATGAGTACACATTACTATTCCAACTCCAGAGAGCGCAACAGTAGGGAAAGTGTTGGATAGCGTAGGGGTTAAAATTACTATTCCCACTCCAGAGAGTGCAACAGTATGGAAAGTGTTGGATAGCGTAGGGGTAATAATTACTATTCCAACTCCAGAGAGTGCAACAGTAGGGAAAGTGTTGGATAGCGTAGGGGTAAAAATTACTATTCCCACTCCAGAGAGTGCAACAGTAGGGAAAGTGTTGGATAGCGTAGAGGTAAAAATTACTATTCCCACTCCAAAGAGTGCAACAGTAGGGAAAGTGTTGGATAGTGTAGGGGTAAAAATTACTATTCCCACTCCAGAGAGTGCAACAGTAGGAAAAGTGTTGGATAGCGTAGGGGTAAAAATTACTATTCCCACTCCAGAGAGTGCAACAGTAGGGAAAGTGTTGGATAGCGTAGGGGTACAAATTACTATTCCTACTCCAGAGAGTGCAACAGTAGGGAAAGTGTTGGATAGTGTAGGGGTAAAATTTACTATTCCTACTCCAGAGAGTGCAACAGTAGGGAAAGTGTTGGATAGCGTTGGGGTTAAAAATTACTATTCCCACTCCAGAGAGTACAACAGTATGGAAAGTGTTGGATAGCGTAAGAGTTAAAATAACATACTTATAAATAAAAAATAACATTTATTAATCAAAAAATAAACTATTACATAAATAATTACCAATTAATTAAAAATAATTACCAAATAATAAAAATTATTTAATAATTCCTACAAATTATTACTTATTTTAACATAATTAAATTACTTCCCACCCTATTCCCCTATAAACCCACAACCCGCGACATAACATATTTATCAATTAATCTATTAATTATAAATTATTACCAATTAATTAAAATTAATTACCAATTAATTAAATTTAATTATTCATTCCTACTAATTAATACTTATTTTAACATAATTAAATTACTTCCCACCCTATTCCCCTATAAACCCACAACCCACTACTGAACTAAAATGCAAAATTTAATTAAATTACAGAAATAAATACTTAAAAACATATTATATACATTATAATATACAAAAAAATTATTAGAAAATCGATATCAGTAACATCGAATTTATTTACATCGATATTACTACACATCGATATATTTAACTTCGATATTACTGATATCGATATTAAATAGTGTTGATATTACTTACCTTCGATATTGTGTTACATCGAAATTTAAACTTCGATATAATTGTATATCGATATTTAAAATTCGATATTATGTCTATGTACCGTCTCAAAGTCATTGATGAATTTCTTTAAGATTCATTTCTGAGACAAAGGTTCTTGGCTTGGATCTTGTCCTTGCGGTGGCTAGAGCTAAAGAACAAGCTGATCGACAAGCTTCTGACATTGAGGCCGTGGGTGTCCCGAGTGAATCAGTCACAAACATGGAAAATAACCCAAGGCAAAAGACCGAGACACACCAAGCAGTGTCTCCCCAGAAAAAAAAGTTGTGCTTCAGGTGTGGGCAGTCATTTCCACATGAAGGAAAGTGTCCTGCTATCAGAAGGGATTGCAACTGCTGAGGTAAAGCTTCCATAGTGTCTCTTCCATAGTCGTAGTGCCTAAAAGAGCTAGTGAAGGAGCTGTGGGCATATACACTGACATGCGTCAAGTTAACCCTTTCGATGCTGATGACGAGCTCAGCTCGTCATCACCCACGGGTGTCGTGTGCTGATGACGAGCTGAGCTCGTCATGAATAAATGGTGTCAAGGATTTTCCAGCACACAGCGGGAAAACGCCTAGCAGCCAAGAGGTTAATAAGGCAGTTGAAAGAACGCAGCATCCTGGGACGCGCATTGCTGACAAGGATAACCCAATTGAATGGTGCAAAGGTCTTCTCTCATCTCAACTTGACCAAAGGATATTACCAGCTGGAACTAGAAGAAGATTGCAGATACATTACGACCTGTTCTACAAACATTGGTCTACTTCTTTGCAAGCGACTGACCTTTGGTGTGTCAATTACTGTCGAGCTTTCTCATGATGTTGTTCGATGTATCATACAGCCTGTTGTTAATGCTTTTAATCATAGCAATGCAAATACATGGTCCATCAATTGTTCTATTTGCATTCGTCACCTTGAGTTAGACGGGTAAGCCCAAACGTGGGTCCCGTGCTCTCCATTGGGTTCAGGGTTAAGACTAATTTGCATATAGCTGGGTTCAAACTGGAATGGCATGGAGAGCAAAAAACAATGGATTAAGGCCCAGACCTCTGTACTGGGGTGAATGTATGACATTGTTCTGCATTCTGTCCATCAATTGTTCTTTTTGCATTCGTCACCCTGAGTGCGATGGGTATGCCCAGACAGGGGTCCTGTGCTCTTCATGCCACTGAAGTCAAGCTATCCTGGATAATGAGGGGTGAAACCCCAAAACTGGTCCTAGGATGCTTGTTTCCAGTCCAGGGAGGACCTGGCCTGGCAGTGTGGGTTGGACTGTTCCCATCGGGTGCAGGGTCAAGACTAAATTGCATATGGCTGGGTCCAAGCTGGCATGGCATGGTGAGCAGAAATATGATGGATTAAGTCCCACATCTCTGTACTGGGGTGAATGTATACATTGTTCTGCATTATGTCCATCAATTGTTCTTTTTGCATTTGTCACCCAGAGTGGGACGGGTATGCCCAGACTTGGGTCCCGTACTCTCCATGCCACTGGACTCAAGCTATCTTGGCTGATGAGGTGTGAAACCCTGAAATCAGTCCTGGGATGCTTGTTTCCAGTCCAGGGAGGTTCTGGCCCGGTAGTTCGAGCTGGACTGTTCCCATTGGGCACAGAGTAAAGACTGATTTGCAAATGGCTGGGATCAAACTGGAATGGCATGGGGAGCAAGAAAACTATGCATTAAGGCCCAGATCTCTGTACTGGGGTTAACGTATGACATTGTTCTGCATTCTGTCCATCAATTGTTCTTTTTAATTATAGCAATTACATGTTAGTTTTCAGAGCTAATCAGAAGCAGGCTCTCATGCATGTCTGTAGATTGCTAACCAATGCTGGCTTAATTCTCTTTTTTGATGGGGGCATGTAGGAAGGTAGGATCCTTCTGCATGGTTACCCCCACGTTATGCCTGGTGCTAAGCAGTTTTTGACTGGTCAGACTGGTATCCTGCTAATCAGGACCCCAGTCTCTCTGCTTTCTCCCTTAAATTGTTATGTTTAGTACTTAGGTACAGCACAGATTAGATACTGAGGCATGCTTGTCAGTCCCTAGTATGTACTACTAAGGTACCCAGGGCCCAGGTACCCCAGAGGCCCCTCATGGGCTGAAGCATGTATTATGCCACCCATGGGAGACCATTCAAACTGTAACTACAGGCCTGCCAATGCAGACTGTGTATGCTGGTGCTAGCACCACTTACAAAATATATAGGGTTCCTATATCAAGGATCACTACACTTAAAACCTATAAGTCACCCCTATAGCAGGGCTTTCCAATCCTGAAGGCAGGGGGCTTGGTTGTAAGTGTAAGGGTGCCCCTGCGTGAGCATTACACCCCTACTGCCTACAGAGTCCATTCTCCTAGGTTGTAAGTGAGGCAGCCATAGACTATATAGAGGGGCATCGCTTAATTACGTGATGACATCTCGAAACTGGCTGCAACAAATCCTATCATGTTTGGTATCAAACATGTTGGAATTATACCCCCATACCGTAAATGGTGTGAGAGGTATAATTCCAAGCACTGGAAGAGCCCTCTATTAGGCTCTCAGTGTTCCCGGAGGCAGTCTTCTAGACCCAAACAGCACAACATAGCTGCTGCCGGCCAGAGACACGTTTCTGCCCTCCTGCTGCTGAGCCAAGCTCGAGCAGAGGATGGCAGGACAATAGGTATCCTGTCACAGGGAGGTGTGACCCCCTCCCAGACAGGGTTTAGTGTATTTTGCCAGCGCCACCAAGTCTGAAAAAGGAACATATTTGTTGCCTACTTGCATAGTCCAGTTCAAACTAGCTCTGGGAGCCATTGGCTCCCGCTCTGGTGCGAAACTGGATAAAGGACATTGAAGTTTCCTCCCCCCTGTCCAAACCCTACCCATGGAGGGTCCCCTGAATCATCCCATCCCTTTCCTTAGGGTACTTCAGGGCTTACCTGTGGGTGGGTCCCTAGATTTGTCATGGGACAATATTCAATTCAGACACCACTTCAACTTCTACCATCTGGGCACTCTGGACTTTGCTGGACTTGGTTTGGGCTCAACGTTGTCCCCTTTCCATTCTGCTGCATCGTCTGTGCCTGTGCACCATAGAGTAACCTTCCAAGGCCTGTGGGTATCAAAGACATGTGAAGGAATCTCCCTTGAAATGAAGGAGTCACTTCCCTGCATTCACAGGCACCACAACTAAGCTGACCAATCTGCTGATCCTGAGCTCCTACAGTCTACAAAAGGTTCTGCAACACAGGTGGTGGTTCTCCAAAGCTCTGGAAGCCAGCCCTGGCGTCTCATCAAGTTTGAGGCCGGTATCCCTCGTGGGAGCCACAGGAACTGAACCCCTGTGCACCGCATTGACCTGCAGTTGCAGAGGCTTGTTGGTTTCTTTCCCCCAAGTTCTTTGGGCTTCGAGTAGCCCCAAACTCAGGCCTCTCCAGTGACCAAAATCTTTGTTCACATCGCATTGTTTGCACTGTGGCCACCATCTTTTGGAGAGTTGATTTAGGTCCTCTTGCGACTCCATTGCCTCTGGCTTATGTGTCCTGTTAAGGGTCACCCTTGTTTTTTTTGGCTCCCCTGATTTCTCCGGGTCTGCCCTGACTTCCCTGCTTGTGGTGAGTCCCCACGACCTTTCTGGTCCCAACATTGTACCATCTTTGACTTCTACATTGGTTGCAGTTCACAAGACTTGTTGGTGCTCCTGCCAGACACCGACCCCTCAACTTTTGACATCCGACGTGCAACAGCTTGCGCACGGCTCCTGGTCTTCCTCAGCATCGCATGGTCCTCACAGCTGCAGAGTCAAGGTCACCTTCAACTCTCCTGCAACACCCGACATCGGTGGGCATATGTCTTCCAGATCTCCCGGTCACTCCTGACTTACATAGAGTCTGTCCCCTCTGCTTGCAGGTACTTCTTATCCTGAATACACCTTCGGGTTCCTCTGGACACTTTCTCCTTCTCCAGCAGTGGCACTTTCCTGAAGTCCTCTATTGGGTTCGACTGTGATTTCCAACACCACTTCACACCTATGCACCGGCTTCCCTGGTGTAGGTAACGTGGGTACTAGGGTATCCATGGGTGAGGTGGCTCTCCAACCTTCTTTCATCTACGGGGTTTCTTCAGGGTCCACTGAGAAGGGTCCTTTTTCTTTAAAATTACAACTACGACTTACACATTGATGTGTACGGAGAACGCGGTCGTGTTACCACACTGCACATGATCTACGTGGGGTTCCTATTCACTCACCTTGGGTGGTTACTTGGAGGCCCGGCACTTCTACGTCCTCTAGACCATGTCTTGACCTGAGTCGTGGTTCTTATATCACTTTCTTAAACCATGGTTTGGTCACCCCCTCCCCCGGGGTTAACTGTGTATTCTGGGCTATTTACGTGATTTCTATGCAAAGTATTGTGTTCATTGTGCATCCCTCCAGGTGGGAGATATCTAAACATGTTAGAGAGTATTATATAAAAAATACATATTTTTATAAATACCTTGTGTGGTTCTTTTTAATTGAATCTATACCTATAAGATTGCATTCTGGTAAAACAAGCTGCTTTACACTCCTTCTGGACTAAGCCTGAAGGCTGCTCTCCACGGCTGCCACTTAAAGAGCTTTCTAAGGTTGTCTAAGACCTCTTAAATGACCATAAGGGTTGTCTGGACTGGTGCAGGGTGCCCACTTACATAAGTGGACATCATATACCAGGCCAGCTTCTCACATTGGTGTGCAGCGGTGGGATTCAAGCCTGCATTATTTTACCAGATAAATCTTTGTATTGATTAATTGAAAAAGCATCACTAATACTGGGCACATAAAATACAATCTTAGAATAGTAAGTTCTACTGAACTTAGGGTTGTGTAGCCAAGGGTCTAGCACATCCTTTCTCCAACCTATGAGAGTTTAGTTCCCACTAGTTGAGGTAGGTGCAAAACCACACCACACTTAGTATGTCTTCAAAAGGAGAAGCCAGTGGCTCTCTGACTGCTAGATACAGTGAACCTTTGTTCCAGGCCAGAAAGCACTGTGTGCCTCTAGAAAGGCGAATACAGGTAAAGGAGACACTACTCCACGCCTCCTAGAGGTGTTACTGTTAGATGACCTCAGGAAAAGCACTGGGTCAGATGAGCAGGAAAGGGTGGGTGGGGCAGGGACAGTAGATTGGCCAGGAGGGGAGCCTCTCTTTGACCTTGACTCTAACCCTGACCAGGAGGAGCCTAATGACTCCCACCTGGAAAACTCAGGTCTCCCAGAGGATACAGGTGGCCAGGAGAGTGCAGAGTAGACAAAGGAGGTCTAAATCCTCCCCTGCATAATCCAATGCCTCAGGACAGTCAGTAGGGACCTCCATATCTAGTAAGAGGGAGAACTCTTTGGATAGGGAATACCAATTTCTTGAACTTCGCAAGCTCAGGCCAGAGCAGTTGGCTCTTGACAAAGAGTCTCTAGAAGTCCAGAGAGCTAGGAAGAAATTGGGATTATGGTCCCATGGTGGCAGCAACACTATCCCTAGATTAGAGAAACTTCTTTTGACCATAGGAACCTGAACAAGATAGTCCCTCCCTGCCATGTTGGGGATGACATCCACAAATGGATAAATGTTTTGGAGAGGGCCCGTAAAGCTCAGAGGGTCCCCCTGTGCTCTAATAGATGGGTTTGGTTTACCACTGAACAGTATAGGATTACGTTCAGAGACAATTGAAAGCACACACCTAGGACTGGGCAGGTTTTGTGGATAGTGCCATTAAGGCTCTGGAAGGCTAACTACATGGAAGCAAAGTGATTGACTACCAAGGATTGTGCAGTTTGATTATGAGGGAGCATTTTCCCGAGGAACCAGAGAAGCAGGCAGTCCGTCGTGAAACAACAGGAAAAGATTCTTATAACACAAGGACATGACGGTAATGCCTCTGGTTCTACAATTTAAAGACTAACGGTTACCAGAGAAGTGAGCAGTCCTTTGCGGATTATTAGAGTAACGGAATCTATCTCTGCAAGGACAAGACTTAGGCGCCTCTGGATTTTAACACTGTAGAGAAGAGCAGCAATGCATATTGGGCACAACAATTCTGAACTGGCTGTATGCCCACGTACCTATAGTAACAGGAGCACCATATCGGTAGCACGACCCAGACACACAGTTTTATAATTTGTGTCCAACAATGGATTAACATAAAAATTCAATTCAACCCTCGCATACGGACTCCAAGGGTAACTATATTCACCCCAATACCTCGACAGAAATTAAAAGGTGTCTTGATAATGGTGGACAAAAATTTGGAAAACCACCGAAACGCGTCGACGCTTCACCCAGTATAATTCAGGATCTCAACATCTTTGCTGATATACTGTATTATAGTGCACATAGCTTAGGTGTTAACAATAGAGTCCGAATATACAATCAGTATTGCACAAGTTCCATGTCTTACAGTTTTTTCTGTTCTTGTGATTCAATCTTGCTGGCGGAAATTTGTTTATGTTAAAAAAAACTTTTTATTGTTTTATCTGTGTTGAGTGGGTTCCACTTTGGACCACTCTCCTTTTAACATTTGTATTTTCAAATAAATTGTAAGAATTCTTTATATATACTTGTATTTTGTAATTATTCTTCTCCATGACCCTCTGGCTTCTCCCATTTATTAACGTTCAAGGGAACACTTTATTTCACCGGTTAGTTAACCCTATTTCCCTTGACTCTAGTTAAGGGGTACCTCTCATATTTACCCTCCTTATGAGGGAGCAGAGCCTTAATAATTGTCAGAACCAGCTTTCACACCAGTACCTGGTGGACTCTGATCTGACCGCTCCCCAAGAAATATGATTCTGATTGCCCCAACGCCAGCAATAAGGATACTGCTAATACTACTGCTACTAATACAACACCCTCTAGTGCCCCAAGTAGTAGTCCCCCAGGTGGTAGTAGCACACCCAAAAGTTTAATTGGGTTCTCATGGGGTACTGAGGTGGATGCTGGTGTAGCCAGAGTCCCCCTCACAGGCTACCTTAGTCTGTGATGGTGGTATGGGGTTTTCCACTTTTACTGTAAGTCCCAATATGGGCAAGTACAGACAGACACCTCTGATTAATGGTCAGAAAGCTGTAGCCTGTAGGGTCACAGGGGCTAGTGTCACTATGGTGACAGGAAGACTGGTGTCCCCACTTCAGCTTTCACCTGGGTACATGTACCAGGTGACCAACACTGATGGTGTTAGGACAGATCATCTCATGGCCATAGTCAATCTCAGCTGGGGAGGGATCACTGGCCCTAAAAGGGTTGCAGTGTCTCCAAACCTGCCTGTAGATTGCCTCTTGGGCAATGATTTGGAAACTTCAGCCTGGTCTGAAGTAGAACCGAAGGCCCATCTAGGAATGTTAGGCCTCCCTGAGAAAGTTGGTGTGACTCTTAGGGCACCAGTCCAACCACAGGGAAATTCAGGAGCAATGGAGCCTGAACGAATGGGCCACACTGCTCTAACAGATAGCAAAGGGGAAGAAGAAAAGTCTTTTCCCCCCTAGACTTCAGGTGAGGGTCATCCTCCTCAGGTAACTGGTCCTTACCCTCGTGAAGAAACTGCCCCAGAGGAGGTCAGGGCTGTCCTGGCAGAGCCCCTGAGAGCAGGGGAACCTTCCAAGGAGGTACTCATTCTGGAGCAGGTATCCTGCCCCTCTCTACCAGGACTTGTACAGCCTAGGGCTGCAGAGGCCAGGGATGTCAGTGGACCCCACAGGACCCACTGCCTCTAGTCAGTCGCACAAAGGGAGTTGTGGTGTGCCCTGCATATGCTGATGGCCCATCACCAAGCTGACGGGCATTCATGAGCGAGAGTGTTGGGAGGAGCTGTCACCTGCACCTGAATACGGACGTGCCTGCCCTCTCACAATGCCGTCTACACCCTCCTGGAGTGTGTCTGGAGCCAAGGCAGGCAATGCAGGAACTTGTAAACTTCAAAGACTTCAGAGGCCAAAAGGTGTATAAGTATTGGACCTAAAATCCCAAACTGTTAGAACACTTCTGGACTAAGAGGACCCTGCCAAGAAGAACAGCTGAAGAGCTGTCAGGAAGAGTACTACCCCTTTGCTGGGTGTTGCTTTTCTGTGTTGGCCTGCAGTTGCTGCTTTTGTCTGTGTGCAGTGGAAAGGACTGTACTTTTACTTTCCTGTATTCTGTTTAAGAAGATTTTACAAGGGCTTGAAGTGGATCTTGCCTCCTGTTACTAAGTCTCAGGGACACAAAGACTTCACCTACAGCACCTAGACTCCATTGCTGGGAGTATTGAATAGGCCTGGGTGGTAAATTCTGTTCCACTCGCGGAATTTGCAGAATTTGGGTACGTTCGCATTCCGTGGAGATCGCGGAATTGCTAACAAATTCCACGATCGGTGGCTTCGCGGAATTTTTTGCTTGTTGGCGCTTTCAAAACTCGTGTTCACAAGATATTTCCCCCGAGCTAGCAAACAGCATTCGCGAACAGGAAAAACGCTTCATGAATGGGCGAAAGAAGAAATTCCGCGTGTTAGCGGAACTCTGCATGCTCGCAGAGATTTTTCACCGTTTCGTGGAGTTTTGCGTAGCGCTCCTACGCAAATTCCGCCCACCGCTAGAATGAACCTTCCAAGTGGTTCCTATGCCAGTTCTGGGCCACTGGAGGTGTTTGCTGAGCTGCAACTACAAGAATATTATTCCCAATGCCATCAACGTAGCCATTGCCTGCACTGATGCCGTGATCACCGCTCGCTGAGTGAGCGCAGCACCGACCTCGATGACAACTCAGTCCTCCTGGTCTCACTGACGATGTTACATTTTGCTGAACTCGACGCTGCTGCTTGCACTGTGGCCATGGGCAACGCTTCATTGCACTGAACTGGACAGCACCGCAACAATGGCCTCACCCATGAAGATGCCTAAGTGCCTTACTGTCCAACAGCTTAATCACCCCCTCGCAGCCCCGCCCTCGACAAGACCATAGCCTTGGGCTGCAGACTACAGCATCATCAACTCCGACACCAGTGCTCCGCACCGATGCCACGTTGCTGCCTGCACTGAAGCCACAGACACCGCATGTGAAGTGCGCGATGCACTACCTGCGATGACACGCTGCCCGCCACTGCCTACGACGGCGCTCTTGACTTCGATCTCACAGAGTTCGTTCTACATGTGACTCCGAGGACTCACCGACTTCTGCCCTGACCTGCAGCACCGACACCTGCCACACCGTGACACCTCACCACCACATTTCACCACAAGGTCCTTGAGGCCTCTTCAATTTCCAAAGTACTGATTGCAGATCTTCCCCGACGCTGTAGCGGGCCCTCGACTCCATCGAGGTCGGACTAAATTGATGGAGTTGTTGGGCACGATGCCCTGAAAGCCCTGGCTGGCGCTATTGACATCAAGGAACTGTATTTTTACTTTAAACTTAAGAAATTCATATCTTTGCATGTGTAGGTTGGATTTTAAGCAGTTTTGGTCTTGTTTTGTTTGGATGAATATTGGTTATTTTTCTAAACTGGTGTTGTGTCCAATTTGTAGTGTTTTATACTGTGTTACTGTCTGTTGTTTGTACAAATACTTTATACATTGCTGTTGTGATAAGCCTGACTGAATTTGCCAAGCTACCAAGGGGGTGAGCCGGGGTTATATAAGGTAGGTAATCCCCTTATCCTGACTTGCACCCTACTTGGACAGGGTGCAAGCCACTGCCAACTACATATCCCCATTTCTAACAGTGACCATTGCTCTGTGCACTCTGCAGAGAGGCCAATGATTGGATGAGCATGTATTCTGAACACTTTTTTGACCCACTGACTGACACTGTGAGAAACTCGCACTGTCTTTAGCCTCAACGTCAGAGCTCTCAATCTAGGCCATTGTAAACACCTGGAGGCAACTCCGCTCAAAGTATACATTATACTATTGTAAAAGACTACACAAAAAGAAATATAGAAACACAACAAATCAAAAAACTCACAGGAGTCTGTTTTGGCTCGCTCAAAGCCTTGAGGAGATTTTTTCCTCTGCTGCCCTGAACCTCTAGGGAAACGGTTGCCCGGGTACCTTCTAGGAAAACTTCAGGTTATACAAAATGCAACAGCCAGGCTCCTGTTCAATATCCCAAGGAGATCGAGTGTCCGGCAGCAGCTGAGGGACCTTCATTGGCTTCCCGTTGCCCAGCGAGTACGTTTTAAAACGTTGACCATGATTCATAAGGCACTACACGGCTCTGGCCCTGTTTACATTAGAACGCGGTTCGCGTTCTATCTACCCAGGCGCCCTCTACGTCCGCTCTCCAATGTCAGCTGGTGGTCTCTAGGTTCGCCGGTCGCGGATTGGGGGTCAGTCCTTTGCGGTAAAAGCAGCCACGCTGTGGAATGCTCTTCCAGTTGACCTCCAGCATACCCAGGAGCTTCCTATCTTTAAAAAAATTCTCAAAACTTTCCTGTTCAAACAGTTGATTTAATTTTACTGTACAAGTATGCCACTGTTCACCTACGCGCCAGGACACTCCAGAGTATTAGTGCGCGGTATAAATCTTTTTATAACATAACATCCTGAAAAAGCTAACATTCTTAAGGAATGCAAGAATAATTAAAACGCCTAAAATATAAACAGGAACTAAATCACTGACATGGATCACCTTAACATACTGTGAATCAATGAACAGTTTGTAAAGGGCACAGCTGCTCCAAGAAGTGTCCCAGTGCTGAGTCGGCAGTGGAACCCCAAGACGCATAGCCCACTTACAGGAAAGCAAAGAGATCCTTCTCCCACCTCGCCTCCGAGACCTGGAACACCCTCCCACTGAGCCAACAACAGACCCAAGACCTGCTGACCTTCAGGAGGCTACTCAAGACCTGGCTATTCGACCAGTAGCAGCACCCCCCCCCCCCTTTTTTCCCCAGCACCTTGAGACCCTCGCGGGTAAGTAGTGCGCTCTACAGATTCTGTGTTTGATTGAGAAAGGTTTTAGGAGCTTTCCTAAAAGCGAATGTCGGGACCCGAGCCCTTAGTGGGAGTGGCTGTCGATTCTATTCTTTACTCGCCATGCCCAGAAAGGAAGTCCCGCCTCTCCTCACTCTTCTGAGGGGCGGGACCCTGACCAAAAAGGCCGACCAAGATGGAAGCGAACTAGGTGGAAGGTAAACATCTGGGTGAAAGGTATTGCTTAAATATTTTGGACCCCTCTTCTGGAAGGCTCTGTGCGTAAGGGTGAGGGCCCTAAACAGAATCCTCTCTTGATAGGGAGCCGGTGGAGAGCGTGCAGATGGTGAAATATACCCCCACATCCCCTGCCAAGGGATATCAAAAATAAAATGGACAGCAGGATTCTGAACCATCTGAGGTGTCCTGGTCCACCTCCCTGGAAGGCCGCGGTCGATGACATTAGCTTGGGCGAATCTCGATGTTGTCAAGGCGTGAACGACTGTCCAACGAGCCACCCTGGGTGCAAGTCCAGCAACTTTGCCACTGTCTGCACCCTGAGACAGAAAGCAGCTGGGATTCAAAGGAAAGCTTGTGGTCAAAACTGACGCCTAGATTCCTGGCATCGGAGTAGGAGCCGGGTGGGTTGGGGGTCAGACGGCAGCTGGAAAAGAGACGGTGTCACTCCCTTGGCCCAACAGTCGAATCTATATTTTGCCAGTGGTGCATTGCAAATGGCTCACTCAACATCCAACAAACAAGAGTTTAGTTATCCTCATTCTTCAGAAGTAGAGTGGTGTTTTTGCAGGTAATGGACATGGATACAGGGCCAGAAAGGTCCTTGTTTCATCGTCCATTTTTAATTACTACAGTCTCTGAGAGTGAGACCCGGCCCACTTAAAGCCCTCAGCCCACTGCCAGGGTTTGGTGGCCGCATATCCTGGTTCAGCCTCTGGCCTGCGCTTCTCTCAAGTTTGCTTTCCCCTTCCAAATCCCAAATATCGAATCCTACTGGCGGTTTCCTGCCACACGCCCCATCCAGTGATCCCAAGAAACCAGACAGAGCAAGAAATCCTTCAAGTCATGTGTCAATGTGGAGGCAGAGCCTGGGGCAGATAGGGCCTGTTCGTTTATGGGCAGTACCGGAGGAGAATAAAAACACTGGTCTAGCAGCGACGCCCAGTGGCCAGTCAGAATGTTACATTGGCTGAGGTTCCACAGAGAGCAGACACTGGCTCGGCAGTGACGCCTAGTGGCCTTTTACAGTACTGCAAAGCATAACTGCACACACGTGCTACAGACATGCAGGAATGGAATAAATAATGTATGCCTGTGCTTACGGCTGGAAATGCGACTTCGCGTCTCATGTAAACGTGAGGGCCGGGCCTGCAAACGCGACCAGCCGTATCCCCCCGGGGAGAAGCAAATTGCAATCGATGTAGACCTGGAATAATTTGTTTGCGTGATATTGTGTGTTAATTAACTGAGCTGATAAATACGATAGGAAAGTGATCTCAGGCGCTCTGCGTGGTATTAGACCCCCCCTAGCCCCCAGCTCACGGTAGACTCTCCCTTAATATATGCTGATTGCTTTTCTTTGTTTCCCGTCTTTACAGAACGCCTCTGGCATGTGCCACCTGTGTCAGAATGAGCGCTGTTGGGAAATACCACAGTGGGGAGGGGAGAGGCTGGGAGGGGAGAGGAGGGACCGGGGATGTGGGGCCCAGGACAAAAACGTGGTGCCCCCCCTCCCCCACCTCGCCCTATTACTGATCCCCCTCCCTGGATTATCCACACCCACCTCTCTGCCCCTTTGTATTCCCACCCCTCCTCCCATCTATCTCCAATCTCTCCCCTCTACCCACAGGCACAAGCTGTTCATCAGTGGAACAGAAGCATCATTGGAGCAGAAGTATCAGTGGAGCAGAAGCATCAGTGGAACTGAAGCATCAGTGGAGCAGAAGCATCAGTGGAGCAGAAGCATCAGTGGAGCAGAAGCATCAGTGGAGCAGAAGCATCAGTGGAGCAGAAGTATCAGTGGAGCAGAAGTATCAGTGGAGCAGAAGCATCAGTGGAACAGAAGCATCATTGGAGCAGAAGCATCAGTGGAGCAGAAGCAGCAGTGGAGCTGAAGCATCAGTGGAGCTGAAGCATCAGTGGAACAGAAGCATCAATGGAGCAGAAGCATCAGTGGAACAGAGCATACACATCAGTGGAACAGAAGCATCAGTGGAGCAGAAGTATCAGTGGAACAGAAGCATCATTGGAACAGAAGCATCAGTGGAGCAGAAGCATCAGTGGAGCAGAAGCATCAGTGGAGCAGAAGCATCAGTGGAGCAGAATCATCAGTGGAACAGAGCATACGCATCAGTGGAACAGAAGCAGCAGTGGAACAGAAGCATCAATGGAGCAGAAGCATCAGTGGAACAGAGCATACACATCAGTGGAACAGAAGCATCATTGGAGCAGAAGTATCAGTGGAGCAGAAGCATCAGTGGAGCAGAAGCATCAGTGGAGCAGAAGCATCAGTGGAACAGAAGCATCATTGGAGCAGAAGCATCAGTGGAGCAGAAGCATCAGTGGAACAGAAGCATCATTGGAGCAGAAGCATCAGTGGAGCAGAAGCATCAGTGGAGCAGAAGCATCAGTGGAACAGAAGCATCATTGGAGCAGAAGCATCAGTGGAGCAGAAGCATCAGTGGAACAGAAGCATCATTGGAGCAGAAGCATCAGTGGAGCAGAAGCATCAGTGGAGCAGAAGTATCAGTGGAGCAGAAGCATCAGTGGAACAGAAGCATCATTGGAGCAGAAGCATCAGTGGAGCAGAAGCATCAGTGGAGCTGAAGCATCAGTGGAACAGAAGCATCAATGGAGCAGAAGCATCAGTGGAACAGAGCATACACATCAGTGGAACAGAAGCATCAGTGGAGCAGAAGTATCAGTGGAACAGAAGCATCATTGGAACAGAAGCATCAGTGGAGCAGAAGCATCAGTGGAGCAGAAGCATCAGTGGAGCAGAAGCATCAGTGGAGCAGAATCATCAGTGGAACAGAGCATACGCATCAGTGGAACAGAAGCAGCAGTGGAACAGAAGCATCAATGGAGCAGAAGCATCAGTGGAACAGAGCATACACATCAGTGGAACAGAAGCATCATTGGAGCAGAAGTATCAGTGGAGCAGAAGCATCAGTGGAGCAGAAGCATCAGTGGAGCAGAAGCATCAGTGGAACAGAAGCATCATTGGAGCAGAAGCATCAGTGGAGCAGAAGCATCAGTGGAGCAGAAGCATCAGTGGAGCAGAAGCAGCAGTGGAGCAGAAGCATCAGTGGAGCTGAAGCATCAGTGGAACAGAAGCATCAATGGAGCAGAAGCATCAGTGGAACAGAGCATACACATCAGTGGAACAGAAGCATCAGTAGAGCAGAAGTATCAGTGGAACAGAAGCATCAGTGGAGCAGAAGCATCAGTGGAGCAGAAGCATCAGTGGAGCAGAAGCATCAGTGGAGCAGAAGCATCATTGGAACAGAAGCATCATTGGAGCAGAAGCATCAGTGGAGCAGAAGCATCAGTGGAGCAGAAGCAGCAGTGGAGCAGAAGCATCAGTGGAGCTGAAGCATCAGTGGAACAGAAGCATCAATGGAGCAGAAGCATCAGTGGAACAGAGCATACACATCAGTGGAACAGAAGCATCAGTGGAGCAGAAGTATCAGTGGAACAGAAGCATCATTGGAACAGAAGCATCAGTGGAGCAGAAGCATCAGTGGAGCAGAAGCATCAGTGGAGCAGAAGCATCTGTGGAGCAGAATCATCAGTGGAACAGAGCATACGCATCAGTGGAACAGAAGCAGCAGTGGAACAGAAGCATCAATGGAGCAGAAGCATCAGTGGAACAGAGCATACACATCAGTGGAACAGAAGCATCATTGGAGCAGAAGTATCAGTGGAGCAGAAGCATCAGTGGAGCAGAAGCATCAGTGGAGCAGAAGCATCAGTGGAACAGAAGCATCAGTGGAGCAGAAGCAGCAGTGGAGCAGAAGCATCAGTGGAGCTGAAGCATCAGTGGAACAGAAGCATCAATGGAGCAGAAGCATCAGTGGAACAGAGCATACACATCAGTGGAACAGAAGCATCAGTGGAGCAGAAGTATCAGTGGAACAGAAGCATCATTGGAACAGAAGCATCAGTGGAGCAGAAGCATCAGTGGAGCAGAAGCATCAGTGGAGCAGAAGCATCAGTGGAGCAGAATCATCAGTGGAACAGAGCATACGCATCAGTGGAACAGAAGCAGCAGTGGAACAGAAGCATCAATGGAGCAGAAGCATCAGTGGAACAGAGCATACACATCAGTGGAACAGAAGCATCAGTGGAGCAGAAGTATCAGTGGAACAGAAGCATCATTGGAACAGAAGCATCAGTGGAGCAGAAGCATTAGTGGAGCAGAAGCATCAGTGGAGCAGAAGCATCAGTGGAGCAGAAGCAGCAGTGGAACAGAAGCATCAGTGGAGCAGAAGCATCAGTGGAACAGAGCATACGCATCAGTGGAACAGAAGCAGCAGTGGAACAGAAGCATCAGTTGAGCAGAAGCATCAGTGGAGCAGAAGCATCAGTGGAGCAGAAGCAGCAGTGGAACAGAAGCATCAGTGGAGCAGAAGCATCAGTTGAACAGAAGCATCATTTGAACAGAGCATACGCATCAGTGGAACAGAAGCATCAGTGGAGCAGAAGCATCAGTGGAGCAGAAGTATCAGTGGAACAGAGCATACGCTTCAGTGGAACAAAATCATCAGTGGAACAGAAGCATCAGTGGAGCAGAAGCATCAGTGGAGCAGAAGCATAAGTGGAACAGAGCATAGGCATTAGTGGAGCAGAAGCATCAGTGGAACAGAGCATACACATCAGTGGAACAGAAGCATCAGTGGAGCAGAAGTATCAGTGGAACAGAAGCATCATTGGAACAGAAGCATCATTGGAACAGAAGCATCAGTGGAGCAGAAGCATCAGTGCAGCAGAAGCATCAGTGGAAAAGAAGCATCAGTGGAGCAGAAGCATCAGTGGAGCAGAAGCAGCAGTGGAGCAGAAGCATCAGTGGAGCTGAAGCATCAGTGGAACAGAGCATACGCATCAGTGGAAATGAAGCAGCAGTGGAACAGAAGCATCAATGGAGCAGAAGCATCAGTGGAACAGAGCATACACATCAGTGGAACAGAAGCATCAGTGGAGCAGAAGCATCAGTGGAACAGAAGCATCATTGGAACAGAAGCATCAGTGGAGCAGAAGCATCAGTGGAGCAGAAGCATCAGTGGAGCAGAAGCATCAGTGGAGCAGAATCATCAGTGGAACAGAGCATACGCATCAGTGGAACAGAAGCAGCAGTGGAACAGAAGCATCAATGGAGCAGAAGCATCAGTGGAACAGAGCATACACATCAGTGGAACAGAAGCATCAGTGGAGCAGAAGTATCAGTGGAACAGAAGCATCATTGGAACAGAAGCATCAGTGGAGCAGAAGCATTAGTGGAGCAGAAGCATCAGTGGAGCAGAAGCATCAGTGGAGCAGAAGCAGCAGTGGAACAGAAGCATCAGTGGAGCAGAAGCATCAGTGGAACAGAGCATACGCATCAGTGGAACAGAAGCAGCAGTGGAACAGAAGCATCAGTGGAGCAGAAGCATCAGTGGAGCAGAAGCATCAGTGGAGCAGAAGCAGCAGTGGAACAGAAGCATCAGTGGAGCAGAAGCATCAGTTGAACAGAAGCATCATTTGAACAGAGCATACGCATCAGTGGAACAGAAGCATCAGTGGAGCAGAAGCATCAGTGGAGCAGAAGTATCAGTGGAACAGAGCATACGCTTCAGTGGAACAAAATCATCAGTGGAACAGAAGCATCAGTGGAGCATAAGCATCAGTGGAGCAGAAGCATAAGTGGAACAGAGCATAGGCATTAGTGGAGCAGAAGCATCAGTGGAACAGAGCATACACATCAGTGGAGCAGAAGCATCAGTGGAGCAGAATCATCAGTGGAACAGAGCATACGCATCAGTGGAACAGAAGCAGCAGTGGAACAGAAGCATCAATGGAGCAGAAGCATCAGTGGAACAGAGGCATCAGTGGAGCAGAAGTATCAGTGGAACAGAAGCATCATTGGAACAGAAGCATCAGTGGAGCAGAAGCATTAGTGGAGCAGAAGCATCAGTGGAGCAGAAGCATCAGTGGAGCAGAAGCAGCAGTGGAACAGAAGCATCAGTGGAGCAGAAGCATCAGTGGAACAGAGCATACACATCAGTGGAACAGAAGCAGCAGTGGAACAGAAGCATCAGTGGAGCAGAAGCATCAGTGGAGCAGAAGCATCAGTGGAGCAGAAGCAGCAGTGGAACAGAAGCATCAGTGGAGCAGAAGCATCAGTTGAACAGAAGCATCATTTGAACAGAGCATACGCATCAGTGGAACAGAAGCATCAGTGGAGCAGAAGCATCAGTGGAGCAGAAGTATCAGTGGAACAGAGCATACGCTTCAGTGGAACAAAATCATCAGTGGAACAGAAGCATCAGTGGAGCAGAAGCATCAGTGGAGCAGAAGCATAAGTGGAACAGAGCATAGGCATTAGTGGAGCAGAAGCATCAGTGGAGCAGAAGCATCAGTGGAACAGAGCATACACATCAGTGGAACAGAAGCATCAGTGGAGCAGAAGTATCAGTGGAACAGAAACATCATTGGAACAGAAGCATCAGTGGAGCAGAAGCATTAGTGGAGCAGAAGCATCAGTGGAGCAGAAGCATCAGTGGAGCAGAAGCAGCAGTGGAACAGAAGCATCAGTGGAGCAGAAGCATCAGTGGAACAGAGCATATGCATCAGTGGAACAGAAGCAGCAGTGGAACAGAAGCATCAGTGGAGCAGAAGCATCAGTGGAGCAGAAGCATCAGTGGAGCAGAAGCAGCAGTGGAACAGAAGCATCAGTGGAGCAGAAGCATCAGTTGAACAGAAGCATCATTTGAACAGAGCATACGCATCAGTGGAACAGAAGCATCAGTGGAGCAGAAGCATCAGTGGAGCAGAAGTATCAGTGGAACAGAGCATACGCTTCAGTGGAACAAAATCATCAGTGGAACAGAAGCATCAGTGGAGCAGAAGCATCAGTGGAGCAGAAGCATAAGTGGAACAGAGCATAGGCATTAGTGGAGCAGAAGCATCAGTGGAGCAGAAGCATCAGTGGAACAGAGCATACACATCAGTGGAACAGAAGCATCAGTGGAGCAGAAGTATCAGTGGAACAGAAGCATCATTGGAACAGAAGCATCAGTGGAGCAGAAGCATTAGTGGAGCAGAAGCATCAGTGGAGCAGAAGCATCAGTGGAGCAGAAGCAGCAGTGGAACAGAAGCATCAGTGGAGCAGAAGCATCAGTGGAACAGAGCATACGCATCAGTGGAACAGAAGCAGCAGTGGAACAGAAGCATCAGTGGAGCAGAAGCATCAGTGGAGCAGAAGCATCAGTGGAGCAGAAGCAGCAGTGGAACAGAAGCATCAGTGGAGCAGAAGCATCAGTTGAACAGAAGCATCATTTGAACAGAGCATACGCATCAGTGGAACAGAAGCATCAGTGGAGCAGAAGCATCAGTGGAGCAGAAGTATCAGTGGAACAGAGCATACGCTTCAGTGGAACAAAATCATCAGTGGAACAGAAGCATCAGTGGAGCAGAAGCATCAGTGGAGCAGAAGCATAAGTGGAACAGAGCATAGGCATTAGTGGAGCAGAAGCATCAGTGGAGCAGAAGCATCAGTGGAACAGAGCATACACATCAGTGGAACAGAAGCATCAGTGGAGCAGAAGTATCAGTGGAACAGAAGCATCATTGGAACAGAAGCATCAGTGGAGCAGAAGCATTAGTGGAGCAGAAGCATCAGTGGAGCAGAAGCATCAGTGGAGCAGAAGCATCAGTGGAGCAGAAGCAGCAGTGGAACAGAAACATCAGTGGAACAGAAGCATCAGTGGAACAGAGCATACACATCAGTGGAACAGAAGCATCAGTGGAGCAGAAGCATCAGTGGAACAGAAGCATCAGTGGAGCAGAAGCAGCAGTGGAGCAGAAGCATCAGTGGAGCAGAATCATCAGTGGAACAGAGCATACGCATCAGTGGAACAGAAGCAGCAGTGGAACAGAAGCATCAATGGAGCAGAAGCATCAGTGGAACAGAGGCATCAGTGGAGCAGAAGTATCAGTGGAACAGAAGCATCATTGGAACAGAAGCATCAGTGGAGCAGAAGCATTAGTGGAGCAGAAGCATCAGTGGAGCAGAAGCATCAGTGGAGCAGAAGCAGCAGTGGAACAGAAGCATCAGTGGAGCAGAAGCATCAGTGGAACAGAGCATACGCATCAGTGGAACAGAAGCAGCAGTGGAACAGAAGCATCAGTGGAGCAGAAGCATCAGTGGAGCAGAAGCATCAGTGGAGCAGAAGCAGCAGTGGAACAGAAGCATCAGTGGAGCAGAAGCATCAGTTGAACAGAAGCATCATTTGAACAGAGCATACGCATCAGTGGAACAGAAGCATCAGTGGAGCAGAAGCATCAGTGGAGCAGAAGTATCAGTGGAACAGAGCATACGCTTCAGTGGAACAAAATCATCAGTGGAACAGAAGCATCAGTGGAGCAGAAGCATCAGTGGAGCAGAAGCATAAGTGGAACAGAGCATAGGCATTAGTGGAGCAGAAGCATCAGTGGAGCAGAAGCATCAGTGGAACAGAGCATACACATCAGTGGAACAGAAGCATCAGTGGAGCAGAAGTATCAGTGGAACAGAAACATCATTGGAACAGAAGCATCAGTGGAGCAGAAGCATTAGTGGAGCAGAAGCATCAGTGGAGCAGAAGCATCAGTGGAGCAGAAGCAGCAGTGGAACAGAAGCATCAGTGGAGCAGAAGCATCAGTGGAACAGAGCATATGCATCAGTGGAACAGAAGCAGCAGTGGAACAGAAGCATCAGTGGAGCAGAAGCATCAGTGGAGCAGAAGCATCAGTGGAGCAGAAGCAGCAGTGGAACAGAAGCATCAGTGGAGCAGAAGCATCAGTTGAACAGAAGCATCATTTGAACAGAGCATACGCATCAGTGGAACAGAAGCATCAGTGGAGCAGAAGCATCAGTGGAGCAGAAGTATCAGTGGAACAGAGCATACGCTTCAGTGGAACAAAATCATCAGTGGAACAGAAGCATCAGTGGAGCAGAAGCATCAGTGGAGCAGAAGCATAAGTGGAACAGAGCATAGGCATTAGTGGAGCAGAAGCATCAGTGGAGCAGAAGCATCAGTGGAACAGAGCATACACATCAGTGGAACAGAAGCATCAGTGGAGCAGAAGTATCAGTGGAACAGAAGCATCATTGGAACAGAAGCATCAGTGGAGCAGAAGCATTAGTGGAGCAGAAGCATCAGTGGAGCAGAAGCATCAGTGGAGCAGAAGCAGCAGTGGAACAGAAGCATCAGTGGAGCAGAAGCATCAGTGGAACAGAGCATACGCATCAGTGGAACAGAAGCAGCAGTGGAACAGAAGCATCAGTGGAGCAGAAGCATCAGTGGAGCAGAAGCATCAGTGGAGCAGAAGCAGCAGTGGAACAGAAGCATCAGTGGAGCAGAAGCATCAGTTGAACAGAAGCATCATTTGAACAGAGCATACGCATCAGTGGAACAGAAGCATCAGTGGAGCAGAAGCATCAGTGGAGCAGAAGTATCAGTGGAACAGAGCATACGCTTCAGTGGAACAAAATCATCAGTGGAACAGAAGCATCAGTGGAGCAGAAGCATCAGTGGAGCAGAAGCATAAGTGGAACAGAGCATAGGCATTAGTGGAGCAGAAGCATCAGTGGAGCAGAAGCATCAGTGGAAAAGAGCATACGCATCAGTGGACCAGAAGCATCAGTGGAGCAGAAGCATTAGTGGAGCAGAAGCATCAGTGGAGCAGAAGCATCAGTGGAGCAGAAGCAGCAGTGAAACAGAAGCATAATTGGAACAGAAGCATCAGTGGAGCAGAGGCATCAGTGGAGCAGAAGCATCAGTGGAGCAGAAGCATCAGTGGAGCAGAAGCATCAGTGGAACAGAGCATAGGCATCAGTGGAGCAGAAGCATCAGTGGAGCAGAATCATCAGTAGAACCGTAGCATCAGTGGTGCCGAAGCATCAGTGGAGCATACGCATCAGTGGAACAGAAGCATCAATGGAGCAGAAGCATAATTGGAGCAGAATCATCACTGAGTTCTCCTCAGACAGACTACCTCTTGAATATTCATGCAGTTCAGGAGTAGGGAGGTTGTGGATGATTCTTACTACATGGCAGCCTGGGCGTGGCGGGTCGGTTCACGTTACGCTGGAACGATCCTACGTTCAGCAGCTCCACTAATGTCAGCGTCCCTCGCAACCTTCATATCTCTGGCATCGAAAGAGTGCATGGTCTCTGGATGGATTCAAGTTCACTCCTAGGCCAGAGCTGATACTGTCACTTAACTCTGAAACTGCTCCAGTACTTCATCCCGAGGTTTGGCATCCCTCACCAGAACAGAAGGGACAAAGGGGATCATTTTGTGCCTTCTGAAGTTCAGGAACTGTGTACAACTGAGAACACTCTGGCCATTTCTGTGAAGTTGGTTCTGGCCAATAGGTCTTTGTGGAAGCCTGCGAGGAAACGGGGATGACAACAATTTGCATATCTCCCAATAAGTGTGACCATTAAGACCACACAAGCAAGGTCTGAGTCTGTAACTTGAAGTTAAAAGATGTATTAAAAGGTCAAAGCCAAACTGATGTAAGTCAATCTCAAAACATACTATAGAAATGTACGATTATTAGAGAAAGACCGAAACATCTTATAATGTTGGACTTCACCAGCAAAGAACAAATTGAGATCTTTGTGGCAGCGATACAAAAAATAAGAAACAAAACTTGATGACTGAACACAGGGTCCACTGACAGTCTACAAATTACAAAACAAAGAAAAGATGAGAAGGGTTCTAATAAGAGCACACCTGGAACAAAAGGACACAATCTGCAGTGCCCCTCCTATGCATGGTCAGGCAGTGAAGAGCGCTCTGCGCGTGCGCGTGCCTCCCACTGCGGAAGCTCAGCTCTACTAGAGATGCCTTTAGACCAGTGATGCTCAAAGTGCGCCCCGACCTGTACATGCGTCCCTCCGGTCAGCAGCACCCCTTGGCTGCTGTTTACTCGACTCAGCACTAATTTTTTTTTTAAATGTAAAAAAATAGGCAAGTATGTATGTAAAGGTTAATTGAAGTTAAAGACAAGAAGTAGCTATGGTGTCCTGCTCCGCTTAACTTTAAAAACATTTTAAAGACATCTTGTAGCAAAAGTATCTTCAAGTCTGTGCAGAATTCAGGTGTATGCCATTAACATGCAGAACCAATTCACCTTTGCACATCAGATTATATCAGTGCATCGAGAGGTATCTTTTTAAAGTGAAAGTTTTCAAATATGCATTAAACATTTAATCTTCCCCCACACCCTGACACCACAGCAAAGAGTGTACTAAGAGACAAGTCAGTTATGTCAACACTTTGGGAGGCCTGGGTTTCTATTATACATGAGCAACACTATATTTAGTTTATTAGATCAAATACAGAAGGTTTTCTACAGCACACATTCTGAAGTAATATATTTTGAGGTCCTCATACATGAAGAAAAAAAGGAGCTAAAGTGAAATAAAACAATTACCTAGGATCAAACAAATTGGTGAAATAGAGAAGCTGAAATTCTTTACTTCCCCTACACCCACCTTACCACTAACACCTCCCCCCACCCCAACCGCCACCCTGCTGACACCAATGTAGCCATCGGTCACATCACAGGCTTTGCAACTCTGGGAAAATATGTGGGACTACCCATGCTGTAGACCAGTGATACTCAAAGTACGGTCCGTGGGTCGCGTGCGGCCCACCTGACTTCCACATGCGGCCCCCAGGTTAACAATCGCGCTGGGCTGCTGTTTACTTCAGAGAGCACTAACATTCAGAAAGATATTAAATAAATAGGAAACATTTATTTACAATCCATCTAAAATGAAGGAAAAGTATCTAATGAAGCACCCTGCAGATGTAACCACCAACAAAGCCTCACTCCCATCCTGCTGGCATCCGTGCAGCCCTCGGCCCCCCCACAGACTTTACTCTTTGGCCCCTTGGAACATTCTGTGAGGATCTGTGCTCTAGACCCTTTACGACGAAGGCCTCGTGCTAAGCGCCATCACTGGCCCGTACGCGCCCGTTTGCACTGCGCGCGCTCCTCATAGACATTAGTCCCTTTTCATTGCATATATTATGCGCGTTGCCCATCTCAGCAGAGTAATAGGAGTTTATTAAGTTAATCTTTCTGAAATGATATTTGAATTGATTTTAGAGTGCCCATTTGTATAATTGATAGCTCTTAGTTATTGAATCACTTTCATTCACAGCGCTTTCCCCCCTCCCCCCTTAGCCCCCGCACTAACCATCATTTCTTGCACAACAATGAGGCTCTCGCTCATTTATGGGAAAAACCAAGACCAGATGCACAAAACCTTTCACAGTCTCTGAAATGTGTAGCCGGCACAGCACTACTCCAGTGTATCATTCATGTTGCATTTACCACTCTTAGTGGTGTGACTGAACGACCCCCACGGAGAGTCCAGTGTGGGAACAGATTACACAAAACGTACACATGTGCAGAATGGAACACAAGCTGTTGCACCATTTTACTGCTCACACAATCTGGTGTGGAGCACACTGGGTAACTGCAATTCAGTGCTTAATTTGTAAATAAATAGGTGCCGGGGCTCTCGGCAGGAGGCCACTGCAGCATGCACCACACATTGCACCAGCGATGCTGCCAATGACAGCACCTACACAACTACTAACCACCACACCCTACAAGTGTGACAATTCGGACTATTCCAGGCCCCCAAAGCTATAAGAATGGCTTGGGTGGCAGATAATAGTCATGTTAAATGTATATAGAATTAATAATTGACTGCTGTTGTGGTCATCTGAGACAGCTTCACCGTGTGGCGGACTGTCACAACCGCCGGTGTTGACAATTAATTGCCGGTGCTAAGCACCGAAAACCACCAGCTCAAATTAAGCACTGCTCGAATTGCGGATGTATTTATTTTGGTGTTTTATAAGGTGAACAAAGTTTACAACAATGTCTAAACAATTAATGTCTTTACAACAAAGGCTTTCAAACGAAACAGTGTTTACCACAGCTGTTTTTACAACAATTTGTTTTTACCATGAGCATGCTTTGACCATGGAAACCTTTACACCGAATTTTGTTGTAAAGGCATGAATGGTAAAGACATATGCATGGTTAAAAATGTACATGTAAATGTAAGTATTTTGCAGGTATTAAGTGGGAATATGTGTATAGATATAAACTTTATAATATGTACTAGCAGCCCGTCCCGACCTTGTCCGGGAGCTTTCAGGCTTCCCCCTACCCCCGCCTGCCCCGACATTGCCCAGCAGCCCGTGCCCCCGCCCAGCCCATCCCCCGCCTGGCACCTGGCCCGACCCTCGCGTGGCCTGAGTTAATCCCCGTCCCCCGCCTTCCCCGACCCCTGCCTGCCCCGACATTGCCTTTTGTCCATTCCCCACCTGCAGCCCGTGGCCCTGCCCGCCCTATCCCCCACCTGCCACCTGGCCCGACCCTCGCGTGGCCTGAGTCAATCCCCGTCCCCCGCCTGCCCCGACATTGCCTTTTGGCCGTTCCCCGCCTGGCCCGACACCCGCCTGCTTACCTTTTCCAGCGCTCCTGAGTTCACAGCTCCTCGCCGCTCTGCTCCTCACCGCTTGTCCGCCGCCGCTCCTCCCCCACGCCATGTCCCCCTCTCCGTGCTGCTCTTCACGTGACTGCTCCTCCCCCGCGCCGTGGCCGGAGCTCCTCTGACGCCGCTCTGACACCGCTCCTCGACGTGAGCACGCACGTCGCGGCCGGTGCTACTTTGGGGGGGGGACTACTTTTTTTTAAATATTACTTTTTTGAATAAGGTTTATTTTTAAACTTTATATAGCCTATAACCATCTATACACCCTGACGATTTCTACGGTGTATTGGGTGTGTAGATTGGCGCAGTGGTTCCGAAGTTTACCCACCTCAAAGCCTGAAACTTTCTCCTTTATTATAGTAGTATAGATATATGTGTGTGTTTATATATGTATATATGTGGTAATCCCTTGTAATGTATGATACTGGTCTTTGGGCCAGATGTACGACCATGACAATTTGCGACCTGCAAATTGTGCTCGATTGCGAGTTGCAATTTGAGAGTCTTAAATTGCCTTGTACAAAAGTGTCTGAGACACTGTTTGCGATTCCCAATGGGGTCGCAAATTGCAAGTTTTATCAATATTTATGAGGCACTCGCAATTTGCGACTCCATTGGGAATGGCTGGCCCTCCCAGGGATGGTGGCCTGCTGGGCTCAGCAGACCTCCATGTGTGGGACTGCTTTTAAACAAAGCAGTTTTTTAAAAATTTTAAATGCAGCCCATTTTCCTGAAAGGAAAAGAAGAATGCATTTGGAAAAAAAAAAATGAAACATTTTCGTTTCATTTTTAAGGGCAGGTAGTGGTCCTTAGGACCACTGGCTGCCCCTAAAAAATGTTTGCCCCTGCATTCACAAAGGGGACCCCTTCCCTTTTCTGAGTACTTTACCACCCTCTTGAAGAGGGTGGTTAACTGCGAGTGTTTGGCGACCGCAATTGTGGTCGCAAAACATTCTTACATGGCTTGCGGGGTCACTATTAGGAAGGGAACATCCCTTCCTAATAGCGAGTCGCAAAACACTATTTTGCGAGTTGCAAATTATTTGCGACTCGCAAAATAGTGTTAGTACATGGCCAACAGGATTTTTGCATGTGCAAAATGGGTCGTATCTGGCCTTCGTTTCTTAATGAGCAGCACTAATCAAGATCAAACCTTGGAAGCAAATACTTATGGTAAGAAATGCAAAACTACAAATCCCAGATTTCAATGTGCCTCTTGCGAAAAAGCAAGGCCAGAAATGTGTCAAATACCATGGGCCCCTTTGCAGCACCGGAGATTGGATTCCACGGGTGGCTGCTGTTCAGACCCTGCTGCACGGCGCTGGCTGCCTCTTCCTCTAGTCTCTTCCATGCAAATGCATTTCCGGCTCTTTATTGTACATTATTCGTTCTGTGGAGTATGTAAAACAACCCAAAATTGGCATTTGAATTTGTAAGCGATGTCCTTGAGGAAGTTTTAGCCTTGATTTGTTTTCCAAACACTGCAGGTCTTGATAAATTGTATCAGTGAGCCTGAGGAAAGGCATGTAAGTGTTTTAGAGTTTCTTCGGTTTATTTTGGAAAAAGGAGAGCGTGTTAATGAGCCAGTACCCATTGCAGCATGCGGGTGCCGGTCCCTGGGGGATAAATGTTTCTCAGTCACATGCAAAACACTTTCAATTTCACAGGCGGATGTGGCTTTTTAAGGGAGATGTGTGGTCCAGTGGTTAAACTGTTGTCTCTAACACTGATGAGGTTGCATACATTTAGCCACAGCGTAACCATTGCACAGAACCCCCAGCTTTGAACCGAAAAGGAGCGTTTTTGCACGGTAGGTTGCTGCAAATGGAGCAAAGCAGAACTCTAAAGTTTCCCAGCCTCGTTTGCGAGCGGGCAGGTTTTCTCTTTGCATTCAGGTACTTGCCCTACTGATTTTCGAAAGTTTTTTGTATTTCTTATTTTGCTGTAAGCCCTCGCTTGTCTGCAGGATTTTAGGACGGACGATCCTCCCCTCGCTTCACCTACCTCAGCTTGAGTTCCTCGCTCCTGTCCGCTGCTCCTCGACCTCCTGTCCGCCACTCCCCCCCCCCCCCCCCCCCCATGATGTCAGCACGCATGTTCACGTTGTTAGCACAAACGGCCGGCGCTACTTCCAAGGGACTACTTTTTTATGAATGTATATTTTTTATAGAACGTATATTTTTTGGGTATATATAGCCTATGTCACTCTGCAGACCCTGACAATTCTAATGATGTATCGTGTGTTAGGATTGGCGCTGTGGTTCCCGAGTTTACCCGCCTCAAAGGTTCAAAGTTCTTACTTTATAATAGTAGTATAGATATATATATATATCACAGTCCACTGCTGATGCACTTAAGTGAGCGCGTTCAGTAGTGTGTGAACTCGAGTTTCCCTACTTTATTTTTCCTTGCAATATTATATAGCACAAACTCGACAACATGGCATGAGCAAAATTTACATTACAGAAGAACGCATTAATTTGTGGTAGGCACGGGGAGACAAAGCGATGTGCCTGGAATCACAGGATGTTAAGCTGATGCCGAGATTCGAACGTAGCTCCCCAGCTCTAAAGTTCGCAATTCTAGAACTTGTGGCGGGAGGTGTGTCTAAAAGTGTATGTCGGTGCTGGCCATCAATGAGAGAGACATGTGCATTTTTCAAATGGGTGGTGAAAAAATATGAGTATGTTGCTGGAGATGTGGGACGCTGTGTCACCAATGTACTTACCGGGGGAGGGTAAACACCCTTTATTCCGCAACTTTCTTTCCGCATACCATCACTCCGCATACTTTCATTACAAAAGTACCAATGCCATTATAACGCATGACATTACATTTTATATGCTTTTACCACGCATACATTTACAACGAAATTCGTTGTAAATGCATGAATGGTAAAAGCATGTTTTTTTAAAACTGTTTGGATAAGGTAAGTATGGGTATAGGGGTATATGTTTTGGGGTACTGAGGTATATGTTTTGGGGTGTTTGGGTATTTTAAGGGTTCAGATATAGTTTTGGGTTATGGGGTACCGGGGTAGTTTTAGGGTTTAGGGATAGGTATGGGTTTTGGGGTACAGGGGTATTTTTAGGGTTCAGAGCTAGGTGTGGGTTTTTGGGGTATAGGGGTATTTTTAGGGTTCAGGGGTAGGTTTGGGTTTTGGGATACAGGGGTATTTTAAGGCTTCAGGGCTAGGTTTGGGTTTTGGGGTACAGGGGTATTTTAGGGTTCAGTGGTAGGTTTGGGTTTTGGGGTACAGGGTTATTTTTAGGGTTCAGGGCTAGGTTTGGGTTTTGGGGTACAGAGGTATTTTTTGGGTTATGGGGTAGGTTTGGGTTTTGGGGTACAGGGGTATTTTAAGTGTTCAGGGCTAGGTTTGGGTTTTGGGGTACAGGGGTATTTTAGGGTTCAGGGGTAGGTTTGGATTTTGGGGTACAGTGGTATTTTTAGGGTTCAGGGCTAGGTTTGGGTTTTGGGGTACGGGGGTATTTTTATGGTTTAGGGATAGGTTTGATTTTTGGGGTACAGGGTATATTTATAGGGTTAAGATGGGTTAGTGTTTAAGGGTGTTGGGGTATTTTAAGGAGTAAGGGTGGGTTAAGATTATGGGGTGCAGGGGTATTTAAAGGGAGCAGGGTGGGATTAGCACACGATATGAGACATGGCATGAAGGGCGGAATGTACCACACGCCCCCAATTTGTCACGACCCCAGCACACGCCCACAGCACAACGCAGACACGCCCACAAGGGACTACTTTGCTGGCACCGTTCTTTTACCTTTTAAATGTATATGGTGGGCTTCTGCATAGCCTATATACTTCTGCTGCAACTGCCCTTTCCAACGCTGTATTGGGTGTTGTGATTGGTGCTGTGGTTCCTGAGATTACCCGCCTCAAAGGTTTGGGCTCTCTCTTCTCTTTATTATATTAGTATGGATATATATATATATATATATATATATATATATATATATATATATATATATATATATATATATATATATATATATATATATATATATATATATTCCAAACTCAACCTCAACACGAAGTATGGAGAGGAGACGACATCAATGTGGTGAAAACCTCTTTATTTTCTATTTTCGCCGCTTTTCAACGCGTTTCGCCTGACCCAGCAGGGTTGGTCACAAATAAAGTTTTCAAATAACAAACAACATTTAAAGTGCATAAGTGTCATGTGACTCATCACATGACACATAAAATCATAAAACTGAACAACAGACTAATGAAACCATCCATGATGCACAATTCGATCATACAAATAAAATTCATTTGCATTAGAAAAGGAGTTACTTCTCGAAAAATGGTCACATAATCATTTTAGATGAATGAAGAGTATTATTACCATTACAGCAAAGAATATTCGCGCAATAAAACGCGAATGGTCACGCACATTTTTAAAGCACAATATTCAAAGGAAAAGGTATAACTGTCACCTATTATTACAAGCAATCCAGCCCAAGTGGGCATAACAATTTACCTCTTCACAAGCTCAATATACTATGTGTGAAAGCCTGCTTAGCAAAATGTTTTATTATGCTAAATTCATTCTCCCATTCCTCTCTATGCTAAAGTTTATACTCGCAATTATATGACGGAATATCATCAACAATCAAAGTCTGACAGACTTTAGAATCTAGCCCCAGTGGGCGAGTCATTCAGTTCATTTTAAAGTGAAAAAGCAAAATTCTAACTAGTGATATAACTTAAACTTTAAAAATTTAAGAAATAAATGGCACTACCTAGAAAGCAGAAATACAGAAATAATCATCACGTCAATATTAGTCAAAATTCATAGGTGCGTATACAGATCCTCTTCAATATTTAATCCGTATGGACTTTTAGAATTTAATTCCACAATGTACCACGATTCAAGCTTGCGAAGCCTCTTAATCCTGCCCCCCCCTCTTTCATTAACAGGTATAGAATTAATTACAAAATAGGACACACTGCTGGCATTTCTATCATGAAACCTTTCGAAATGCCGGGCGACCCGATAAGATCTATCTGCATTTTTTATCGCCCTTAGATGTTGCAACACCCGTTGATGAACGGGCTTAATCGTGCTCCCGACATATTGCAGGTTGCAGTCGCATTTCAAAACATAGATGGCATAATCTGTCTTGCAGTCGTATTGTCCTTTTATCTTTTATATATATATTTATAGATAGATATATATAAATAGAAATATATATATAGATATATAGATATATAGATATATATATTTTGGTAGTTGTATTGGTTTAATTTATTCATGTATTTAAGCCGAAATAGTACAAATTTTGCACAAACTCAATGGTATTTATTGTTATATGTTGATTTGTACACCAAATAAGGAATATCTGGCAGAAAAACACCCAAAAAAATAGATGAAATTGTGATACATGTAGATCGTTGACATAAGTCTTCATTTTTAGTTTCATGAACATGTGACTACACCATGTGATTATGGGCGGAGAGGTAACAGCATTGAAGAATGGCGAATTTACACACAGTCTCTATGTAATCAAGGGCTTTGCAAGCCCGAAATGCATCATCTGCCGTACTGCCGTAGCTGTACTGGATGTGAAGGTCAAATAAACATCTTTCCTGAATCAAGTGGTCCGTCTCTCCTTCTTTGCCGCTGCGGTGGAAGTAGTAGGAGTTGCAGTCGTTTGGATATATATATATATATATATATATATATATATATATATATATATATATATATATATATATATATATATACATATATATATGAACACAAACCTCCCTCCAAGGAAACGAGGCAGATACCCATGGGGATTTAGTTGGAAGCAATTTAATGAAGAACTGGCGAATGCATTTCGGCAGACTCCTGCCTTCTTCAGCGCCCAAAGCGTCCCAACAGTGCAATCACAGAATTGTGGTGAGTTCAGCTCCCTTGCAACTTGTTGGAGCAGGATCGCTCCTCCCCCTTTCAACCGATTGCACACCTGCGTGGAGTCCCCTTGTTGCTGAAGGACTTCATTTCCCAGAGTCCAGTGTTTAGACCCTTGAAAGTTGTGCGCGGGGGGCCAAGGATAGATGCCAAAGTTAGTTCAGGGGAGTGCAAGGAATAATATACATCCACTGGAATGGAGGAATAGTTTATTGCTTTGGAGTCCCACATGAAATTGCTTCCTCCGGTCCCCATATACCGCCTCAGCCAAGTAGCCCAAGAGTCCTTTCAACAGGGGTCCAAGTGGCAATGCACAGGAGCCCGGCGTGGGATTGGAAATCCCAACACTGCAGTCTTTCTCCCGGTATCCGTGGCGAGCTATATAGATATATAGATATTCCTTGGATTCTTCACACTACTCCTCACACGGCGAAGTCACGGCACAGCAGACAGGTAAAGTTTACAAATGTTTTCTTTTTATTCACACACCATGTGCAAATATGCGTGCATAGATATGGACGGCCTACGCGTTTTGGCTACTCCTAGCCTTCCACTGGACCAACAGAGATATAGATATAGGTATATGTTTAGGGTAGGTTTGGGATTTTAGGTGGTAATAGTAATTTCAGGCTTTAGGGTGGGTATTGGTTTTGGGATAGCAAGGGTCATTTTTTGTGTTTAGGATTGGAGAGGGTTTTGGATGCCAAGAGCAATTTTAGGGTTTAGGGTGGGTATGGACTTATGGGTGGGAAGGGAAATTTAAGGGTTTAGGATGGGTATGAGTTTTTGGGTGGCAAGGGGATTTTAAGGGTTTAGGGTTAGTATGGGTTTTTGGGTGGCAACAGTTATTCTAGGGTTTAGGGTGGGAATGGGGTTTTGGGTGACAAGGGTAATTTAAGGGTGAAAGGTGGGTTTGGTTTGTGGGTGGCAAGGGTATTTTTTAGGGTTTTGGGTGGATATGATTTTTTGGGAGCAAGGGTGATTTAACGATTTAGGGTGGGCATGAATTTTTGCGTGGCAACAGATTTTTTTTCAGGGTTTAGGGTGGGTATGGGTTTTGGGGAGGTGAGGGTAATTTTATGGTTTAGGGTGGGTATAGGCTTTTGGATGGCAAGGGTAATTTTAGGTTTTAGGGTGGTATGGTTTTTTGGGGAACAAGTGTAATTTAAGGATTTAGGGTGGGCATGGATTTATGCATGTCAAGGGATTTTTTTCAGGTTTCAGAATGGGTATGGATTTTTGTATGGTAAGGGTAATTTAAGTGTATAAAGATTGTTGGTTAAGAGGGTGATATATCATACATACATATATATATAAATATATCTATATTCAATGAAAAAACCATAGGTTATAGACCATATATAGTTAGGGATTTGCATTTACAAAACCTTATTTTACTCGCACAAAACCATTGAAATTCCATATATAGTTAGTTGCGCTAACTATATATCGCGCACCCGCAATCCACTGCTGATGATGTCACATATTACATCATTCATGACATGGTCAGTGACATCACTGATGACATCACTGATGACATCTCAAATGACATCACTGATGACATCTCATTTGACATCACTGATGACATCTCATTTGACATCACTGATCACATCACTGATGACATCACTCATGTGATAATACAATGAACCTCTTCAGACTCTAATATAACCTTACATACACTCAGTATAAACAGACACTCACAGACTGTCACTCATCCATGGAGTTACTCACACACCTAGTCAGTCATGGAAAGAATCAATCACACTCCATTTCCTCAACTATACAGTTATACACACCTTACTTATTCAAACATATTCTTAGACATATTTACTCTCTTATACAATCCCTGATACAAGCTCACAGTGATCCATACAGCCACTCACACATTTACTGGCTCTTATCCACAGTTATTTATATATGTCATCTCTCACATGTATTGTGTTTTACATACGTATTTACTTGCACATGTAGCACTGAGATATCCATTCACTCACCAACACACCCATGCACAGTCAACCGCCCATATAGCTGTTTCCACATGCACTCTTGAACTCATACACCTAGTGAATCAACTGCTTACACATCTATGCACAGACTCACACACCTCCCAGCCACCCACACACACACTCAGTCTCCCATACAAATACTTGGGCAACCAATGAATATCCCATATAGTTACTCATATAGGTACTTATCAACACATGCAGCAGTTTACAGAACAACAGACATAATAATGCACAAATTAAGACAGTTTAGTCACTAACCCATGCACTCAGTGAGACACATTTAATCACTCACTCATACAGTCAGTCATGCACCTACTAAATCCTTCATCCAGACACTTATACATCCACTCATTCTTCAATATGTAAGACATATTTCAACTTTACAGAAACATACAGTCACTGGGTGTTGTCATCAGTGATGTCATCAGTGATGTCATTTGAGATGTCATCAGTGATGTCATCAGTGATGTCACTGACCATGTCATGAATGATGTAATATGTGACATCATCAGCAGTGGATTGCGGGTGCGCGATATATAGTTAGCGCAACTAACTATATATGGAATTTCAATGGTTTTGTGCGAGTAAAATAAGGTTTTGTAAATGCAAATCCCTAACTATATATGGTCTATAACCTATGGTTTTTTCATTGAATTTCAATGGTTTTTTAAATGCAAATTTCTAAGTATATATAGTCTATAACCTATGGTTTTTTCTGTGAATTTCATTGGTTTTTTAAAAGCTAACATCTGTAGCTATAAAATGTATTCTTTTTTAAATCCCAAAATATTTTTAGATGTTTATTGATAATTTTTTTTTTAATATTTTTTTTTTCTTCGCTTCTAGTTCGCGAACCGGGAAGCTTTCTGTTAGCTCATCTTGATGCCGCGATCTAGTCGGCGAACCGGTCAACGTTACGTTAGCGGAACTGTGACGCGTCGCGGAAGCGCGACGTATCACGTTATCGCGTAATGCGTCTAATGACGCGCCGCGTTAGCGCTCCCGGAAGTACTCCGGACCGCGAACCAGAAGCGATCTGGGACGCGGCGCGCACCGCGTAACGTAAGCGGAACAGGTCATGTGACTTGTTTATCAAACTTTTCATTGGTTCATTTCACTTTTGGTTTCCAAATGATGTATGACTAGGTCATGTGACCTAAAAATAACACTTTTCATTGGTTCAGAACTTTTGCTTTCCCCAAATCATGTAAACCCCTCCTTATTTCCTCACTCTGACTTTCATCTTGGTGAGAGAAAGACCATTTAGCTAGAATTGAACAATGGCTTCTGTACTTGCTGCAGCTGGTGGACCCCCACCACCACCTCCACCTCCTCATAAGAAGAGAGGACCACCTAGTCAATTTATCACTACCAGAGAGGAGGAAGAGGAGGAAGAAGAAGAAGAGGACAGAGAGGAACCACAATTTGTCCAAGAGTTGCCCCGGTTTTCAAAACGAAAAACAAGTTTCATCTGGCAGTTTTTCTCCATCCCTCCTGGATCAAAGAAGGTGAATGCTAAATATTGCACCTGCCTCATCTGTGATGAGAGATTGTCGAGAGGCACAGAGAAGAAATACAGTATGGGCAACTATACGATGCATCGACACATGAGCAGGTGGCATCCCTTAAACTACAGCCGGGCTGAGTTAAGGGATCTACAAGACAATCCCACGACAACTCCTGTGGCCAGATCTACATCCACAATGTCTTTGACGGGAAGAGAGGCACATGAAACTGTGCCAAACATTCAACCCAACTTCCAACATATGAAGTTAACTTGTATACACTGTGGTGCTATGCTGTCCTATGGCAACATGAGCATCAACCTGATGAATACGGCATTCGAAAATCATAAATGCCCTAATGCACCCAAGAAGTAATTTTTTTTTTGCTCCAGTTGAGCCGTTTTCAATGCCTGTTTTTTGTTGTTTCCCCTCCATAAAAAACACAAAAAAAACATAAAACAGTTCTAAAAATACAAAAAAATCAAAAAATGTTCAAAAACAACAAAAAAAAAAAAAAACAACAAAAACAAAAAAAAACAGTTCTTTTCAGAACTACCTCCCCTTTCAAACAAAATTGCTAGAATGTTTATCACTCTGGCAAGCACTATTTCTTTTGGTTCGCTTCAAGTTCGCTGACCGGTTCGCGAACTGGAAGCGAACCAAAAAAAATATTTTTAAAAAAAAAAGAAGAGTTAGTATAAGGGAAGTAAACAGAGAATAATGTAAAAAGAAAGACAGCTATAGAGAGTAAATGAGAGATACTGTCAGTGACATCATCAGCAGTGCATTGCGGGTAAAAAGAGTAGAAAACATTTACCTTATAATTCTTGTTACCTTTTTTAAATATTTTTTCATACTTTCAATCTGTAAAACAAAGAACAAACATTTTCAAAAATATTAAAACATGTATTTAAAAATTAGAAAAGACAAGGGAAAAGGTTCAAAAACAAACAGTTTTTCAACAACTTTGACATTTACAGAAGTCTCTGCTTCTCTACGTCCCCTACACAATCCTAAAGATATATATTTTAAAGAAACTGTATCTTGATGTTGATGAACTGAGGCCTATTTTGGAACATGGTGCTTTTTTTGCACTGCTAATGTCTCACAATAGTGATGCAATAGCAGCGCAAAAAAGATGTAAAGACATCATAAAATTGTGTCTAACATTTTAAATGCTTGATTTAGGATGCAAATAAGATGTGTGCTTTCAAGAGCTTTCTTTGAGGTGAGCCCTCTTTTCTTTTTTTAAAAAAAACACTACCCAGAAGTACAGCACTGAAAGCATTAAAATTGATATTTAAAAAACTCAGCTTACCCATATGTACCTCACATTTCTAAATGTATATCATAAGGACAAAAAGCATAACATTAATTATACATGTTAAATGGTTTCTTTTTGCTGTTCTCAGAATGTATCAAATTTCACTTAAATCAGTGACTTGAAGGTATTCATCATGTAACAGCGGGGAAAAAAAACACAATCAAAATGACTGTGTTTAAAAAACCCATACAACCTAAGAAATCTGATTTCAAAACTCCTTAAAATTAACTTACTTTCAATGACGTCGAACGATCTCCTATAAACAGCATCCACTCTGTTGTGCTACAAATATTTTCAGCCCGCCACTTTCTGAAAGAAAACCTCCATCGATACGTAAAATATGTTACATAGAAAAAAAACTTCTCTCATTATATCACATGTTTCCACTAGGCCAAATCATGTTGCCGCGATTCGCAAGTCTTGTAATTCTTCCAATCAAATCCCGACATTTTCTATTTTCGCAACTTTCAAAAATAAAATATTTGAGATTATTTTCACAATCCTGGACTACTAATATCTTACTCTTCTTTGTCACTCATGTTCTCCTTTTCCTATGACACTGATACTGCTTACTATGAAGCAGACTTACTTGCATCAGGTTTATATAGTTGGATTTTTAATCTAGACAGCATTGCAGACTTACATTCCCTCTACTTAAAATTTTGGTTTTAAAAACACCAGGTAAGAATTTTTAAGGTCAAACGGCAATTTTTTTTTGAAAGTTACAACGGAATCATTACAGAATGACCAGCCGTTTCCAGACTTTAAGTAAGCTGTATAATGTCCTGATGTTGTTGATGGACCATCGTGATAGATAATTGCTACAGTAACAAAAGTCCTCCCTGATATTGACAGCTGAGAAGCCACAACATTTTTTATTAAAGTTGACAATTTTGATCCATCAGGCCTACAACGTTGAATCATTAAAATGACATACTGGCCATATCTACGTATAAATAATGTTGACATCATATGACATTTACATTGGCTACACTCCATGTTGTGATCCGCTGCTTTTACTAGCTTATTAAAGGACACTGATTTACTGTCTGGCAAAGTTAAATATATAAATCTTTCTGAGTCTACACTAGTAGTACTTGATACCATACAGTTCTCGCAGTCATGCTGCCATTGATAAGAAAGCCCAAACAGGTGATCTACATCTACACCCTCATCTTGCAATACATCAAGCATATACATTAAAAACTCCTGACAATCTTGCTGATTATTTTCAGAGAAGTCTGTTTGACCTGAACATTCATCTAACAGATAACGAACTTCAGACACACTTTCTACTTTTGTTCCATCAGTGCTACATTTCTCTAACACAGAATTCAACAAGCAGCATAAACTTTGTTCTGAATTGAACACAATCTGTTCTTTTAAACTCTCTAGTGAAAAGAGAACATTAACAACTACATTTGCATAGCAGTTGACACCAGAACTGTTTTCAAATTGAAAACCAACAATCTCTTCAACAGTATCCACTTTCTTTCTGCTAACAACTTTCGGTTCATTGACTTTTAGTCTTTTTGCAACAACCTCCCTACTGTTACTGATATTTCTACGTTTCCGGCCTACCACACGTTTCTCAAACAAAGGATATTGAGGCAAATGTGGCGCATACTCTCTTCTTAACCTATTGTATTCCTTAACACAATCTAGATCCGCACAAATGTTTGTGACATCACAGTCAATCAAGTACAATCCCGATAAAGTTCTAACTCGTGACAATGCCACATATGCCATACCCTCCTTGAACACAGAACTGCCAATATTCACCAATGCACAGTCTACACTTAAACCTTGCGATTTATGGATTGTCACCGCATATGCCAAGCAAACAGGAAACTGTTTACGGCGAACATATAAGTCTTTAACAAGCAAAAACCTAGCAGAACAACGACCAATTTGCTGTACTTCCTCAATGCCATCAAATTTAATTCTTAAAAATTCTATTTCATCTCTATTTTTGTATTTCTCAAAATCAACAACATTACCCATTGATCCATTTACCAGACCTCTTTCTACATGTAAATTCCTTCTCAAAATAATTCGGCAATTTAAACACACATTCAAAGTCTTTTCAAAACCCGCTGTCTTAGATATAGTCTTCTCTAATGAATCCAATTTTGATTTCAAATTGTCTGACAAAATAATTGTTGATCCCATATGCTCTAATTTGTCGATAGCTTCAAGTTTCACAATCTCTTGCTTTTCTAAATTCAACATTTTGTTGTTGAAGATGGCACATTCTGCAAGAGTTGGCATGAGACATATCCCAGATTTCTTCTCAGTAATTTTCTGAAAAATATTCTCAGGCTCAATCTCTTGTTTGGGATATAAATTTGACAGTAAACGTGCATTTAAAGCTTCTTTTCCATGCTCGGTCACTTTTCCAATTCTAATATCTTGTAGAATATTCTTGTAATCTTCATCCTTTGCCTGACGCATATTTTGATGCAGTTCAGCATAATTGAAGTTTAACCATATATTGACGTTGCCAATGCTCCCTAGGCACTTCCTGGTATCTTCATGCGTGAGTATTTTGAACACAGGTTGACCTTTTACTGGTGTCAGCTGCAGAAGATCTCCGAAAACAATGATGTGTTTCCCACCAAATAACACATCATATTCAGTTTTAACTACTTCTTGCATTCTCAAATGCACAAAGGCAAGCATGACATTGGAAACCATGCTTACTTCGTCAATGATAAGTAGTTTCATTTTCCTCAAGACTCTTGAAACTTCACAGCATGCATCTCCAGATAACTTGTTGTATTGTAATTTGTTGTCATGCTCCACCGGCAGCATCAGTAGACGATGCAAAGTAATACCTTTAATGTTATGTGCTGCCAGTCCAGTAGGAGCGGTGACAACACAAGACAGCGATGACTCAGTCCTTTCCTGCAAATAACAAGAGATTGCTTTAATGAGGAAACTTTTTCCAGTTCCCGCTTCTCCACTCACGTACAGTCGGACAGGCTTCAACGATGTACATGAGCACTTGTTCTTCTCATGACTTAATCCGTGCTCAATTTCCTTGGTAACTTCATCATATATTTTCCTCTGCTCAACGTTGAGTTGTTTTTCCAAGTCTTCTAAGTTAACTGAATCCTCCTGAGCATGTGCCATGGCTCTTTCTACTTCATTCATAGCAGTGGCAGCTTCATTTTCGATAATAGGTCCTCCAAGTGGATCTTGACTCAATGAAACAGAACTCTGACTGTCCTGAGAACTGTCTCTGGCAATCTCGGCTGCAATCGTTGCTTCCTGCTCAATTTCCAAAGTTAGCATTTCTTGATATTTAGAAAAAGCAGGACATTCTATGGACTCCTTGGCTGCATTGAAAGAGTCTTCGTAACAGAGGAAATCTCCAAGCAGTTCCTCTTCTGCACGCCAAGGCTTGAAAAGTTGCAAAAGTGCTAAATAGAAAAACTCCTTTTTTCCTGGAGATTCACCACTCAATTTTCGATGGTTTACTAATTGGCATTTTCTTTGCTTGACCAGGCATCCCTCACTTCCAATTACAGCATACACTCCTTTCTCAATATCTTCTTTGATGTTCCTCTTGAATATATAATTTTGGAGAACCTCATATAAACAAACATTCTCAAGGTGACTGCTTCGATTTGGATAATATGTATCCAACATGTTGGTCTTCAAAATGTCGGTACTGTTTGGTTCCTTTTCTGCCAAATACTCAATTTCCCGAACAGGTTTTAGAACTCGATTTCGCGTTGCAGCAAGACCAAGACTCGCCCAAACGAGACTCCTGGATTTGGCATAGAGACTTGCTGAAGACAATCGATCAGAACATTCGTAAGCTCCGATTTCTCGATGCGACAACATCTTCAGACTGAAACTGTACAACTTCTTGCTGAGGCTCTTTTCATGGGAAATGTCCTCCCACATATCCTTCAGTTCGGTCTTTTCTTTTTTGGTGATGTAAGATGTCACATACCGAGCCACAGCCATACAGTTGTCAGCCACAAACTGTATATCCATGTTGGCATTCCACATGGACAAAATCACTGGGTTGTAGTCATTGATGTACTTGGACTCTTCATTCCTTTTCAAATTGTATGTATTCTTGGGTGATTTCCTCGTCACATTATGTCGCAGAGAAGACATCAAACTGTTCACTCTTCCTTTAGAAATCACCGGTCGTGGAAAGTTGAAACGACATTTGGTGTAGAACTTGTCCTTGTTTCTGAATTTACGACGACAGTACTTTCCACAACGATGGCTTTGGAAACGTAGAACTTGTTCTCTTAGACTTTTCTTCTCCGTTGCGTTTGGAACAGCACACGTAGAATACTGTTCTATGAAATTCATCACTAAGTCATCCGGATCTGTTCCAAATTTAGGTGCATCCTTGATCCACAACAACATATGTATATGAGGGGCACCTCTTGCTTGGTACTCCTTTCTCCAGAAGAAATCCAACACCTCTCCAAGAGGTGGATTCTTTTTATTTGTGATGAAAGACATCATAGCTTCAAATCTATGATTGAAGTACCTGCATACATTCACTGGATCCAAAGAACACAGTTCTCCAGGTGTCTTGAATTCAATGTTTTCAATATTTCCATTTGCCTCTCGTAGAAATTCAAGTAAGTCTTCCCAGCCATACTCGGCACAGCTCAGAGTGAGGAACCATGTTGGAGTTCCTAAGTTCCTCAGCATACATTTTAAATCACCATGACGACGGTACCAGTACTCATTAGTACCACGCTGACACGCCATGAGATTAATTAAGTGAGAATCCAAAATACTGTCTTGGACATTGACTTTATGCATAAAGTCACTTGCCGAGATGTTTTGCATCTGTATACCACTTTTTAAGATGTGGTTCACTGCATATGACAGTCCAGACAGATCGCTTTCAAACAGGAGATGAAATAAATAGGGAATGCATTGCCGAAACCTAGCATCTTCTGCATACAATCGTAAAGTCCGGTATTCAGACGCAGGGATTTGATGAGGTCGCTCATCATATCTTCCTCCTTGACCTGTGGGAAATAGCTGTGGGAAATACCGAGCTTCCAAACTTTCCTCCCAAACACTAATGGGACTCCCTTTGGCTTGTTTCATTTGAAACAACTCAATAGCATTCCCCATGACTTCCTTGGAATGCAAAGGATGAACACTATAATGTTCATATATTTCTTCACTTTTAGAGGCCTCTACTTTCTCAATTTGGCCAGCACACAAATCGCTATCCTCTTCATCACTTACTTCCTCTTCTGCAACATATACATTCTTATAGTACTTATTATTTTTCTTCAAATACACTGTTGCCTTTTTGACTTTCCTAACATCCACTAAATCTTGCCATATTTTCTTATTCTTTGTCGGAACCCCGTTAACCAAGATAACCAGAGGTTCCTCTTCCACTTTTTCTATTCCAATTGTGTTAATGTTTTTCTTCAAATCTAGAGGCAAATAAACAACTCTTCCCTTTAATCCTCTCTGTAAATCTGCTGGAGGCAACTTCCCTGTCTTAGGCTCCATTCTTACAATAGCCTGAAAGGGATGGATACTTTGAATCAAAATAGATTCATAAGTATTTAAATCCTTCAATTCAGAAGGAATCTCAACCAATTCCAGATTATTATGAACTGCCCTAGCAGGCATCTGGTTTTGGTTTAATTTGTTACAACAATAAGTACACACACGTTGGTCCACTCCCAAATCAAAACAATTTTCTACCATCAAGTATGTGGCAAAATCCTTCCATTCACTATTATTTTCCCTTTCAGTTTTTGCATATAAATCCACTAACTTAGTCTGATTCTTATAATAAGTGCGTCGACAACATACACAAGTGAAATTAGGCCTCTCACTTGATTTCATCTGAAACGTGGCAATTTCCTTCTGAAAATTATCTGTACTGGAAACCTGTACATTATCTTCAACATTACCTTCTACTTCTGGGTCAATTTGAACATTCTCATCTTTACTACCAAAGTAACAAAACTCAATTTCTTCACAAATATTCTTGACATCTATTTCAGAACCATGCAAAAGAGCAGCACATAATTTTTTAAGCATAATTGCTGGACTCTTAGCATAATACAACATTCTCACTAATTTTCTCACTTTATTATGATGCACTGCTAGCATCCTGAAATGATGAAAAACACTCTGGCATACTCTCCTGGAAAGACAAGCCAGTGAATGACCACGCAAACCTGTCATTTGTCTCACTCTGCAAGGATCTAAATCTTGCAACAACTTCATTTTCTGCTTCAAACTTTTCTTATTAAATGTCCGTATAAAATCACAAAGCAAATTGATGGAAACCTGTCGCACACTGCAAATAGAACTACACTTCCAAATGTACACAGGACCCTTAGGACGTCTTCCTAAAACCTCATCACTTAGCGCCTCTTCTGTCTCTGTTGTCACAAGTTGTTCTTTTTCAACTGGACAACCATCCTTCACTTCATAAGCTCGACCACTGATGTCAACTGCATGCACCAAATCATTATCCTGAAAATAAGTCTCCTCATTAAAAAATGCCTCAGAACTTGAACTATGCATCCATTCTCCGGAAAAAACTTCACAAAAGTTAGTACGATTTACTACTCTCTTCCATCTACTTTTTGTTTTGAAATCAGAAATTACCTTGCTTAGTTTCCTAATTCTATTGATTACCAAAATAAACAACTTTCGCTTAATTTCAAAAGCATGATCAATAATTTTCTCTACATTTTTCTTCTTCTTATAAAATGCCGCTTTCTGTTGGCCTTTCTTTTTAATACTTTTCAATAAATTAACTAATATCCTATTACGGAACATTCGACTTCGAATGTCCCTAAACTGTTGTTTCCTTCTACTATCATGCATAGAGTTATCTCTTCCTCTACCAGTAACATTTGTGATGGGTCTCTCCTTTCCATTTAAATTACTTTTCTTTTTGTGAACTAAAACATTTTTTTGAGCAAAACTTTTTTTACTACAAATATTTCTTAAGAATGATTTCGTGCTCTTACCCGGACCTTTCTTGGTGTTTTGAGAAGTATTTGGGGAAGAGGACTGCTGCAATACAACATCATCCTGCTGTCTTTGACGTTTTCTAGCCTTTCGTATTCGACATTTGGAAGGCATTTTCCAAACTATGAAAGAATCTGCAGTTGAATCTGTGGAAAAATATAATATAAAATGTTATTAACCACTATTAGCAAACAGTAAATAAATAACAGTCATCTAAAACTTAATGCCGTACTAATTATTTAACATAGCAAATGTTTTCCACCAGCACTGCATCACAAAAATGACACTCAATGGTACAAAAAAGGCATACAACACTCATAAATCACTCCCTAATATTTTAAATCATTAAGTATGGATGACGATAAGATGTAGCCTATCTAAAGATTTGTTTAGGCCCTGATCTTTAGACTGGGGTAAATGTTTGTCATTCATCCACATTCAGTCCATCACCTGTTTTGTTTATTTGAGGTGAGGCCAACACATGGTTGCAGATAAGATTTTCACTGAAAAATACCAAAATAAAAAAACACGTGAAGGCCTACCAATGAAGTAAATCATTAAATGAAAACCAATACATTTCTGGAAATATGCACTACTAGTGCTTCATAAGATGTTTTGGGTCATATTTATAAGGCATTTGAGTATCTAGTATGCTATTTTACGTTCTTCCTGGTGCAAATTTATTGTAAATATGCTCCCACCTGCGGTTGGCAAATTTAGAAGTTGATTATGGGAGTTAGATAGGCATGTTAATAATTTCCCAAAAATGGTGTATAACCCCAAACAACCTTTGAAGCAAATGCTCTTAGCCATGTTATCCACCTCCCATTGGATAACATGTCTAAGAAGTGCTTGCAAATGTGAAAAAAAACGGCCGCAATGCATGAATATCGCAGAAAAGTCAGCGATATTCATGCATTTTCCAGCACATGCTCTTAGCCATGTTATCCACTTCCTATTAAATAACATGGCTAAGAACTGCTCAGGGCCCCATGAGGAACGCTTTCCATTTAAAAAGCGAAACATAACATCAAAGACACTAAAATGCCTTCTAAATATGACCCCAAACAACCTATGAAGCTCTAACAGTACATATCCTGAAATGTAATTGATTTCAAAATTCGTTTTTAAACACAGCATATAAATCAATTGTATACCTGCATTCATGGAGAAATGACTGAAAATGTCCTTGAGACACATGAAAGTGTTTTCTGGAATGCCCTAGCACCATTTTTGGGACACTATTAACATGGCTACGTAACTCCCATAATCAAAATCTTAATTTGCCAAGCGCAAGTGGGAGCGTATTTACAAGACACTTGCCCCAAGAGGAACACTTTCCATTTAAAAAGGGAAAAATAACATCGCAGAAAAGTCAGCAATATTCATGCACTTTCCAGCAAATGCTCTTAGCCATGTTATCCACTTCCTATTAAATAACATGGGTAAGAACTGCTAAGGGCCCCATGAGGAACGCTTTCCATTTAAAAAGGGAAAAATAACATCAAAGACACTAAAATGCCTTCTAAATATGACCCTAAACAACCTATGAAGCTCTAACACTACATATCCTGAAATGTAATTAATTTCAAAATTCATTTTTAAACACAGCATATAAATCAATTGTATACCTGCATTCATGAAGAAATGACTAAAAATGTCCTCGAGACACATGAAAGTGTTTTCTGCAATTCCCTAGCACCATTTTTGGGACACTATTAACATGGCTAGGTAACTCCCATAATCAAAATCTAAATTTGCCAAGCACAAGTGGGAGCATATTAACAAGACACTTGCCCCATGAGGAACACTTTACATTTTAAAAGGAAAACATAACATCTTAGACACTCAAATACCTTATAAATATGGCTCAAAACAACCTATGAAGCTCTAGCAGTACATATCCAGAAATGAAATTGATTTCTTAAATCGTTTTTAAAACACAGCTTTCTTCATCATTTTCTCCTTAAATCACACTATTCTGTATCTAAATTAAATAAATCTTTTCTCACCTTAGCAAATCTTTTTTGAGTTTTGAAAACAGTCTAAGAAATACACCAAATTGTCTTCAGCAGAAGAAAAAGGCTGCAGCTATTGAAAGCACAGAAATACAGATATTCTTTTCACATATCTCTCATATTAGCCAATCATACCTCTTCCCTCACTTTTTTCAAATCTAAACCCTTCCCCCCTCTGCCCTGTCTGCCTTTTTTCCATAGCAACCACCTCCTGGAAGACCTCTCATGTTTGCAAATTCACACAACAATGTTTCAATTGAACTCTGAACTCTCAGTGCACCTGCGTATCCAGTGCAATCTTTCATTAAATGTTTCTTTCTTGACCATTCAAATTACATCTTTCAAAGAACACATCCATGCACCCTAACTTTCTGTTTTCAGAAATGGAAATGCACCAATCACTGCTAATGAATCAATAGCACTGGAAATCCACAGTTTTTTTTCTTTAGAAACTCCTACTGTTTCAACTGCCCTTTCATTACCACACTTCATCTGACTGCAGAACAACCTTCTCCCACCATGTTTAAGGTCTGGATTGTTGGACATAGTTACATCCACTGGGCTCAAAGGTATGCTGAGAGCAGAAATTTACCTAACCTCAATTTACAAGATGTGGAAATTAAGTGGTTGGGCCAAAGAGGATTAAAATGTCACCAATTGATACCATTAGTGAAAACCTTTATGCATTTGCCAAAACCTGACCTGTTAATAGTGCACTGTGGAGGTAATGATTTGGGCACTTTGACAGGGGTAGGTCTGGAAATGCTTTTAAAGGACACCTTTGAGCAATTAATGGCACTTTTTCCTCAAACTGCCTTGGTATATTCCAATATATGCCAAAGACAGAAATGGAGGTGGTCCAACCAATTTTGTCCACAAATTGAGAAAGCGAGGAAGCATGTAAACAAATCTGTTTCAGCTTACATGAGAGACCATGGAATGGGCTCTCTGTACAACAATAACTTGCGTTACTACATGCAAGATATCTACAGAGGAGATGGAGTTCACTTCTCAGATGAGGGCAACAGAATTTTCATTCTGAATTTAAGACTGTGCATTGGTACCTACTTATAAGTACCTAAATGTACCATAAACCCAAAAGCTCTTCTCAGAGCTACCCTACATCTGATCACTCACAATTATTATTTTTCTCTAACTTTTTTCACTAATTATCCACAAAATTCGCTCCCCGGAGCGCTACCCGGTTCGCTAACCGAAAGCTAACCTCGCACATATAAGCCTCCTCAGCCACGCTCAGAAAACCTAGGGGGTCAAGATAAGTCTACCATGACCCCTTCTACCCATTCTAAACATTATTTGCCCTCCATCTTGTATCTTAATGCGACCGAAACACAAAATGGTGGACTCCCGTGACGCTTAAGGTTCGCTAACCTCGCGGAATTTTTTAAAAAAAAGTTTTTTTTCCGCACATATAAGCCTCCTCAGCCACGCTCAGAAAACCTAGGGGGTCAAGATAAGTCTACCATGACCCCTTCTACCCATTCTAAACATTATTTGCCCTCCATCTTGTATCTTAATGCGACCGAAACACAAAATGGTGGACTCCCGTGACGCTTAAGGTTCGCTAACCGGGCCGCTTCCCGGAAAGCGGTCCAAAAAAAGGTGGGAAAGTAATTTACAGAAAAACGACTAGAGACACTCTCACCAAATATAGATTAGCTCATACTACATAACAATCCCTTCCATTCTCACAAATTTCATTGAAATTTCATTTAGCCATTTAGCCTGTAGACCTCTCCAAGTACCGTGAGGTAAATTACTTCACAAAACACATCTGAATTGTTGGAATTGACAACCAATGAAAATGTTACTTTCATTTTCTACTTTTATTACCTGACATTTGATTGGTTATATACCTGTATATATATAAAGGGAGAGAAGGAAACACAGCCATTTTGACTACTACTTCTTGTTGTACCTCCTATTTCAATAGCTTCAAAAAACGTCAACTTCTTTGTGAAGGTAAGTTATAATTTAATATATTGTGCAGTATAACTTAATATAGTAGGCTTTTTCTGCTAAATATACACTATCCCTCTGTAGTAGTAATGTATTTAGATAGACTTCTCTGTTATAGTTATGAATGGAGTAAGGCTTGTCTTGGTTAAATCACATACACTTTTTTATAGTCCTATTTCCACTCTCATACTATACACTGCCAAAAGATAAATTCACTGATAAAAACTGCCTATCTAAAATTAATCCCAACAGTGCCCTATCTCTACTAATATATATATTTTTTAATCCAAATTTCAGGCAAAATGGAAGGCGAGCAGCAAGTTTCTTTTGAGATGGACCTGCAAGAGAGCAGCCAGGAATTAAATGAACAAATTGACCTGGAATTTATGGATGAAAGCTTGGATAATGAACTGCTGCAATGTGTCCAAGCAGTAGATGTCCTCCTTGCAAATGAGGACATTTTGCAACCTCACCGATTGCAAACAATATTTCAAGAAAATAATAACATTTCAGACACTGAAATGTTAGAAAGTTTAATAAATTATGAAAAAGAATCAAAATAAAAAAAACACTTTAAAAAAAGAAAACAAAAAAAAACAAGAAAAACAACAAACAATTAACATACAGTATTAGAAAAGTCTTTCATTCTTTTATCCATAAAGTTCGCTGCCCAGAACGCTTTCCGGTTCGCGAACTTGGCGCTTACCACGCAAAAAAAAAAAATTTTCATTTTTTTTTTTGGACCCTCCTAGGCCCTTTTAAAACCTCCACATAAAACCTAGGGGGTCAACGAGGATCTACTATGCCCCCTTATGGTAATTTCCCCCTTTGTTTTGGCCTCCTCTTGTCTCTCGATCCTACCGAGAGACAAGATGGCGGCCGCTCCGGACTGTTTAGAATGTTGACAGACACCGAAGGGCCAATCAGCTTCGCATCGCAAAGTTCCGATACGCGAAAGGTTCGCTAACCGGGTCGCTGCCCGGAGCGCTGTTACAGATATATATCTTGATTTAAACGTTAATTTCTCAAAATCCACTGAAGCACATATATTGAGACCTAGCAAAGGCACATCGGGCTAACAGTCCCTACAATTTTGCCAAGTTTCGTGAAAATCCATTCAGCCGTTTGGGCTAAAAGTGAGTCCAACCGCCCTATGGAAATTAACATGGGAAAAACGCGTTTTGGGACCCCCCTTTTTTCTCGGCCCCCCCTCCACAAAACCCCCCCAAATTTTCAAGGGCTGCTCAGAAACAAAATGTGCCATTTTCCTGAAAATTTCAGCCAATTCCGTCCACAAACGCAAAAGTTATTAGGCATAGAATTTTCAGAAATCCCATAGGGAAAAAATCCTAACTATATATACCTACTGGCGACCGCCAGTAGGTAATATATATATATATATCTATATATATATATATATATCTATATATATAACGCCAAATTTCCTATAACTCACACATATATATATATATACATATATATATATATGTATTACCTACTGGCGGTAGCCAGTAGGTATATATAGTTAGGACCTAGTTTCCATAGGAAATCCCCAACATTCTATTGGGAATAACTTTGGCGCTGGTTGATGAATCTTCGCAAATTTACCAAAGAAGATGGCTCGCTCCGCTCCTCTCCTTCCCTGAAAGTTTGGGGGGGATTAGTCAAGTGGGGGCTGAGAAAAAAGGAGGGTCCCAAAACGTGTTTTCCCCATGTTAATTTCCATAGGACCTTTAGACTCGGCTACAGCTTGAACCGCTGAAGGGAATTACACCAAACTTGTCACAATAGTAGTGTCTGGTACGCAGATCACGCTTTTGGTAAAATAGTGTAAATCCCTCCAGTGGTTCCTGAGAAAATTAAAAGAGAAACAAATTATATATCTATAAGCGCGCACCCGTGCGCGCACCCCCGCGATTTTTCCCCAAAAAATTTTGGGGGAGGGGGGGCTTGGGGGGCTTCTATCTTTTATTTTTGTGTGTTTTATTTCAATTTTGAGGGTGCCCACCCCTCGTTTTACCCCCGAGATCACCGCCGCGGCCCGAGCCGCCTCAGGATGGCCGCCGCCGCCGCCTGGTTGTGGGCGGGGCCGGGAGGACTTGGTTTCCGCTTCCCCCTGCCTGGGGGAAGCCTTCGATGTGTGTGTGCCCGGTCTTCCATGCCGAGGGGTGGGTGCTTATTAGAAGTATGTCATTGCCCGTATCTGCACCCCCATAACCAAATGGTTTCTCTAATTACACTGTTGTTTGCCCGGCAATCATTCGCCTTCCCCAGAGCTGTGCACTGACTGCAAGACGGGAAGATCCCTTGACAGCGCCTCGCAACTAACACTATGCGCTCTCTTAAAGTACTTTGATAAAGGCTAAACACTTCCCTGGGCAAAACAGCACACGTTCAATGCTGGCTCGGACAAAAGGCCCAGGAGATCAAAGGCCCTATAGCACGCTGATGGGAGGCGGGAAATACAGAAGATCAAAAGCCCTACAGCGAGCTGATGGGAGGCGGGAAAGCCTACTGGAGATTAAAGGCCCTACCGCGCGCTGGCGGTAAAGCAAACAAAGGATCCTCTATCAACGTAGTTAACAGCCTAAATAGCACCAGCACCCTGGGCCAAATTAAGCTGTGAGCCATAATAATTACGTGCCTTGACACACTGCACACGGCTGTTGTATACTGGTGACGGCATTTGAACCTGGGCGCGACCCGCACGCCTCCTGCCCAACCTATTTTCAAACCTAACTTTCACTTGAAGCCCTCTTTATAGCCAAGTAACACGGCTATTTTGTGTCGACTACTGCAAACTCTTCGAACCGCTAAGGGACACGCACCCTTCCCAATTCCCTGACACAAAGTTAGACGCTTTATACCTGAGGCCACGAGATCCAATATTGGTGAGTGTGGAACCATGAGAAAACGCAACCCCTGACTTTCATCAGCCTCCTCATAAGTGATTGGTGAGCTGTGAACTCCTAGCGCTGCGAACCCCTCCCTTCCGTAAAGAGCAGGCGCACAGCGCTTTCCCCGTTCGCAATGTGATATGCATTCTTGAGCATAAATAAATACAGGATGGGCGCACTGCGCCTTCGGTATTTCGGTATTTTAAAACGCTTTTCTTTTGCGACGGAGCTCGCCGCGCTGTAGCGCTGCAAGACACTCTTCTTCTAAAGAACAACCGCATCTCTTGCCTCCCTGCAGCTGATAAGCGCGGGAACAAGTAGCCCAGTTAGTTGTAAAACGAAATCATATAAAAACCGACATACTTCACCAACAGTCAAGCACTATTAAAACTATGGATGTGATATCTGACTATTCACAGTCGTGCATACATTTAACTCATTCAAGAGGCATTGATAACATGACGCGCATGTTGAGTGTGTTCACATTTTTAAAGTGACAGTGCTCTGAATCGTGATGTAACATCTTATCATAGACATGGAAGAAATAAACATTGTTGTCTGAACTGTATATCCCATCGATACTAAAATGCTTTTTTCATTCACATTTATAGGTGTCAATAACGTTGTTATAAATATATAAATAAATATTTATTTATATAAAATAGGCATTGCATAATATATAAGTCAAAATGCAAACGAGAATTAAAACCACAATTCTGGATAAAATGCATATTAAAAAGTTGATCTAGTGCAAACTTTTCATATGTGAACATAACCCAGTCTTGTATCAATCGGTAAAAACTCTCATGCCCATATCAGTCACCCCCGAAGCATTTCTTAATTTGTAGGGGTTGCTAATAAAAAAAAAAAAAAATATATATATATATATATATATATATATATATATATATATATATATATATATATTACCTACTGGCGGTAGCCAGTAGGTATATATAGTTAGGACCTAGCTACCATAGGAAATCCCCAACATTCTATTGGGAATAACTTTGGCGCTGGTTGATGAATCTCAAGAAACTGCGCAGGAGCCACTATCCCAGTGTTATCACTACCGTGCCACAAAATAGGCTTTTATTTTACGTACTAGTTTTTAAGGCAAAACTAAATCACATTACACGTTGTATGGCGTTCAATGTTTTTTAACCTTCAAAATGCATAAAATCAGTACCTAAAAATGACTTTAACCCAGTTTTTCTTCTGTCAAAGGGTACAGCAGCATTATATATATATATATATATATATTAGTTTTTAAAAAAACAATGAAATTCACTGAAAAAACCATAGGTTATAGACTATATATAGTTAGGAATTAGCCTTTAAAAAACCTTGGAAATTCACTGAAAAAACCATAGGTTTTAGGCCTTATATAGTTAGGAATTAACATATAAAACACCATTGAAATTCCTCCTATATAGTTAGCTGGACATTTTATTGATATAAAACCATTGAAATTCCACATATAGTTAGTTGCACTAACTATATATTTCGCGCATCCGCAATCCAATGCTGATGATGTCACATATTACATCATTCATGACATGGTCAGTGACATCACTGATGACATCACTGATGATGATCTGGGGCGGCTGGAATTGCTGGGGTAGTTGGGGGACCGGTACAACCTCCCTTAAGTCACACTAGTAGACAGCTTGGTGAGGCCTTAATGAATGGCGAACAAGTATCTCAAGCTACAGAGCTCCAATCTTCTCATACAGTGCCAATACTAAGTATGGAAAGTAATGGTTCATTTCCACCCTTAAATGAGGAAGCTGGGGCTGGCGGAGGAAGCGAATCAGCAGAGAAAAGCCTGGGTTCCTTACTTCACTCATTGAGAGGAGATTTATTGGAAAGATTTGAGATCTCCGAAAAAAATCAGAGGGGATTACGTGATAGATTCGATCTTTTGGAAAAACTAGTGCTTTAGAGGGAAAAGTCTCAACTCTTACAGAGTCCTCGAAAGTTAACTCCCAAGACATAGTAGCCTTAAAAGCTCAGAATCGGACCCTAACAATGGATTTGGAAATGTTGGAAACCCAATCTCGACGTAACAACCTGAGGATTCTAAAAATTCCGGAAGGGGCAGAAGTGGAAGATATAAAGGGATTTGTTTGCAGACTGTTACGTGAAGACATTCTTAAGGATCGACCTGATATTAATTTGGAAGCTGAGATTCAGCGGGTCCACAGAGATCCATTTAGGTTACATCCGGACCGAAAGGCACCTAGGAAGATCTTGGTATACTTTCAAACCTATAGCATAAAAGAGCTGATTCTCACTAGATGTTTATCTCGCACTTCCTTACACTTTCGAGCTAATCCCTACCACATTAGATCTGATATAGGTAGTAAGACTGCCCAAAGACAATGGGAGCTTGGTTCTAGGATGCCAGAATTACGTTCTTTTGGGGCACAGGTCCAAATGAAATTTCCAGCGCTCCTCAAAATTATGTGGAATATTAAAATGTATACGTGCCATTTTCCTGAGGAAGCTGATGCAGTTTTAGCTAGGATGAAAGAGCAGACAGAATAGTGTACATTTGAGTTGTCAACTGTACCTCCTACCAACTGCCCCAACTCTAATTAAGTTCGGTGAGGGGGAGAGTGAGAGTAAAAAAAAAAATGTATATATAGCACGCTGTGGGGTGTTTAACAAGGGTAAAAAGGGTAAAAATAAATAAATAAAAAAAAATAAAATAAAAAAAGTGATGAGAGTGGTGTGGTCTGATTTAGTAAAAATAGGGAGATAAATTAATGGGGAAAAAAAATAAAAAAATAAAAAAAAATAAGGAAGTAAACAAATAAATATAGTTACAGAAGGGGATTTAGAGATCTATACTTTCTTATAGGCAGGGCAACAGGGTTTCAGGGCCTCCTAGGGCGTATTTTCGCCAATCAGGAGGGAAGGGTTCCTCGGGGGTGGGGGGGAGGGGTTTCAAGGGCTGGGGGAAAAAATCAGATAAAAAAGTCCTCATGCGCCATAAAGTTTCATTTTTTTTTTAGATTTAATTGTCATTATAGGTTAATATGCTCTTTGCTAGCCACAAATCATAGGTTAAGAATTTGTTATGTCTCAAGCTAGGCATACTAAAATCCTTTCCTGGAACTTGAATGGTTTAGGGAGTCGCAAGAAACAATTAAATGTTTTTCACTTTTTGGAAAATGTGGGGGCTTCTTTAATTCTTCTACAAGAGACCCACTTGGAAGCAGACGAATGTAGAATTTTTTTTAATAAGAACAAATGGGTTCAGCACATTTTCTGTTCAAAACAATCAGGCACCACGAGAGGGGTGGCAAATATAATCTGCGCTAATAAAGGAATTGTTATGCATGATTGGGCCACAGATCAGTCAGGTAGGTGGTTAGTCGTAATAGTATCAATAAGTGCGGTTAAATTCTTATGTGGGGTTTACTATGGCCCAAACGAGGATAAGCCCTGTTTTCTACAGAAACTAGAAAACTATATGTTGCAATATACGATCCCTATGTTATGTTATGTTATATTGTGTTTATATAGCGCACGGCTACTCTAAAAGAGTGTGCCGGCGCTTTCCACATGCAGCTCAGTGTAAATAACATAACAGACAAATAACAGACCACAAAGCAAAAAGGGGAGAAAGTAGAAGGCCTAGAGGTAAAAAAGCCAAGTCTTTAGGCTCTTTCTGAACTGAAGCAAATTGGAGGTGCTACGTAAAACCATCGGAAGCGAATTCCAAAGCTGAGGGGCCTTGAAGCTAAAGGAGCGACCCCCAGTGCGGGCCTTTCTCACACGCGGAACCACGGCCATGAAAAGAGATTCTGACCGCATTGAGCGGGCGGGACGGTAAAAGGACAGCCTCCGTTTCAAATACCTAGCGCCTTAGCCAAAAAGTGCTGTATGCATCAGCGTCAAAGATTTAAACATGATCCGCTTCCGGATGGGCAGCCAGTGATCCCTATAGTGTTAGGAGGTGATTTTAATCTGCTATTAGATCCTGAAGTAGACCGCACCTCGAAATCTAAATATAACTGCCCTAAGAAATCTCTGTCCATTCTGAAAAATATTATGAAGGAGTATTTGTTGTGTGACGTGTGGAGAGTTAAGTACGGTACCCGCAGAAAGTATTCTTTCTACAGTAAAAAATATCATCAGTTCTCCAGAATAGACTTTTTCTTGCTTAATAGATCACTGTTAGCAAACACCGATTCCATTTCTTACACCCCAATTGGGTTGTCTGATCACTCAGTAGTTGAGTTAAACATTAACCTTCAAAAGAATTTTTCAGAATACAGGTGGACCCTGGACAGGACCATCTTGTTAAATGAAGAGTTCAAGATTAAAATCAAGGAGAATATATTAGAGTTTTTTGTGTTCAATCATAAAACAGCTCCAGATCATATTATATGGGATGCATTTAAATCCGTTTTAAGAGGAATATATGGTTCTCAAATGGCCCACACTAGAAAGCTAAATAAAGAAATGGATATTAATGATCTCAGTTCGATCAAATCAAAAGAACAGCAACTCTTTTCTGCCATTTCTAACAATCAATTTGGTATATCAAGACTGGAAAAAGAACTTTTTGACTTACAAACAAATTTCAGGTTAAGAAATGAAAAAATACTTAAAGATAAATGGGAGGTAAGTAAATTACGTAACTTTGAATATGGCGAGAAATGTGGGTCATTGTTAGCCTGGAAAGCTAGGTCGGAGAGGACCAGAAACAACATCAAATCTCTAAAACAAAGAGGGACGGGTTTTGTTCTGTCAGAAGATGATGAGATCAAGGAGGAAGCTAGATCTTTTTATGAAGATCTTTATTTTGAAAATATTAATCGCTCATCTGATGAACTAGAAAATTTGGCTATTTTGAGAAATCTACCACAGCTGAGCAATGAAGATATAGCCTTTTTGGCAAAGGAAATAACTGAGTGGGAGATCAGATCTCAATTGAAGAAGATGGCAAGGAATAAAGCTGCAGGTCCGGATGGACTTCCATTAGAGATTTACAAGGACAATATAGATGAAATTCTAGTCCCTCTCCAGAAATTATTTAACAATATTTTTATCCAGGGAGAACAAATTCCGTCCTCTTGGTTAGATGCTTCAGTTTCATTAATTGCAAAACCAAATAAAGACCCGGAAAAAATAGGGTCCTATCGACCCATTTCACTTTTGAACTCTGATCTGAAAATTTATTCGGGCATATTAGCAAGTAGATTGGCTAAGGTTATAAAAACTATCATCCACCCTGATTAGCGAGGATTTATTCCTGGTCGACAATTGAACGAACTTACATTTCAAGTAATTGGTGCGATAGACTATGCAATCCAGAAGAAGAAGCCACTCGCTATTGTTGCGATTGATGCTGCCAAAGCCTTTGATCAAGTGAACTGGCTTTACTTATGGAAAGTGATGAAGAAATTTGGCTTCCCTGAGATTTATATAAAAGGTGTTGAAACTTTATACAGGGGCCCGAGAGCAAGGATTTTGGTAAATGGCGGCTTGTCAGATTGGTTGAATGTTTGTAGAGGAACAAGGCAGGGATGTCCCCTGTCCCCATTATTATTTGACATATATATTGAGCCTTTTGTTTGTTCCTTAAGGCAAGACCCTATAATTTCTTATTTTAGCATTGGGGAGTTATCAATTAGGACAGCACTATATGCAGACAACCTTCTCCTTTATACCTCTAACCCACTAGAAGCAATCCCAAGATTATTTAGGCTCGCTGAGGATTTTGGTTTTGTCTCAGGTTATTGTATTAATCGGGATAAAACTGACGTTATGTGCTGGAATATTCCAGTTCCTATCCCAGAAGCTAAACCAAAGATGAGATACTTGGGTATCCAATTGACCCATAATTTAGAGGAAACTCCTAAGACTAATTGGGAAGTGGTGATAAAGGAGATTAAAAAACTTCTGTCCAGGTGGAATGCTCTTCCCTTTAACATTTATGGCAGAGTTAATTTAGTTAAAATGATTATCCTACCTAAGGTGACGTTTTTGTTTAATTCTATTCCTTTAGTATTCAATAATAAAGATATTATTAATTTGCAAAGCAGGATAGGATCTTTTATTTGGGCAACTAAAACTCCAAGGATAGCTTGGAAGAAGTTAAGGAGAGGATTGAAATTAGGCGGACTAGCCCTTCCGGACCTAATACTTTATTGCTATGCCTTCCAGCTTAAAAATTTTAGGTTATTAGCCAATAAATTGGACTCAACTTCTAACAGTTTACTCTTTCAGGCTATGCTGCAAGACCTCCCTTATGACGCAGACTTTTTTCTGTTTAAGTTTGGTGATAAAATATTTTTTAAAAAGGTTAGACTAAAGCTCTTGAAGGCTGCTCTATATTATTGGTCACAGATTTGTAAGTTGTTATGTATTCCTTACTACCATCTATACGCCCAGATTTGGGACTCCCCTGGTACTCCCGAATGTTTAACTGACCAACTGGCCCTTCCTTTAAAGAGAGCTGGCCTCTCCAGATGGGGGTTTTTTGTGATGAGTCGAGAGTTTTAAAATGGGATTTTTTGGTTGGTCTAACCGGCGGCACTCTTACGAGATTTAAGTTTTATCAACTCTCTGCCTGGTGGGGAAGCCAATATTGGGATACAGAGGATGAGAACCCCTTGTTGGGGTTCATTAGTAGTTCCAGTGGCAGGAAAGGAGAGGCTGCTCAATGTTATAAAATTTTACTAGACCATAAAGATAATCTGGAATCAGAAATCACCAAATTATGGGATCCTACTACGGTTCCGATTACAGATAATTTAGAAAAACTGTGGACAGATTCTTTTTCGATATCTCAAAAAGTAATCAAACCTTCTAATTTAAGAAGAAATCATTTATATACAATGTATAGAGTATATTGGACTCCAGCGAAACTTTCCAAGTTGTCAGCAACCCAGTATCTTTGTCCCAGATGCAATTCACAAGATGCAAATGATATCCATATGTTTTTTGATTGTCCTAACATAAGTAACTTCTGGGGACAAGTGTGTAAGTTTTTGGAGGAGGTACTCTCACTTTCAATTATATGTACCCCTAGATTGTTTTTTTTTGGTCTTATCCCTGATTATGTTGTTAATAGTAATTTATCACAGTTTATTTTCTATGTGATAGTGATCGCTAGAAGAGAGATCTGTAAAGTGTGGAAGTCGGTACTCCCTCCGACGTTTGCAGACTGTCTTAAAAACATTATGGCGGTGAGTAAACTAGATACTTTATGTGGGGGTGAAAAGTCTGCTAATTTGTGGTCGGTGCTGAAAGCCTGGAGTGAAAAATAAACTAATAGTCCAATGATTATGCCAGACGTCTTGTGGTCCTGTCCTTCCTATGCAGCAAGTATCATTACGAGAGGAAGTTGGACGGGTAACAACCTTACCTCTGGGCAATCTTCAATGGCTATCCACAAACATGAGGGCTGGGAAGGAAGGTTTGTGTCAGTGGCTTGAAGAGCACCAATTCAGAGTATTTATCAACTGGTGGCATGTATGAGGACACAAAACAAAAATCTCTAAAACACCATGGCAGTGTGAGTCCAGTTGGTGGGCATCACCGCAGACCCCCTTCAGAGCAGACCCAGGGCAGACCTAGACAAAAGCATGGCTTGCAGTTCTCAGTTTGTTCTGGTCCGGAGAGAGTTAGGTTCGAATCTGGGCTTTGATCCTGGGTCTTCCATGGTGTTGGACCCATTCTGTAACTATATTGGTTCTATAGAGGCTTGTGAATTAGGGCACAAGTTCGAACCCCTGCATACCAAACTCAGCTTTCATCCTTCTGAGGTTTGCAATCTGAGCCCTGTTACACTGGGTTCACCTAACATCTCTTCACTGTGCCTTTGAAAGTCAGGGGTGTGGCTTATTAGGTTATTATTAGTAATATGCTTGTTTTACTCGATGTCATGTACTTATGTTTTTCTTGCTCTTAATGTGATGGAATTTAATGTAATTTTTTGTTCTCCATGTATTGCGACACTGAGTCTCATTTGACTGCGAATAGCTGAGTTTAGATGTTGCAAGAACTAATATATAGTTTCAAAAGTCTTTTGTCGCCCTCTTCCTGCTGGTCGAAGCATTCTCAGTGCAGTGTAGATTTGGTGAGGTCACTTCATATGATGTCAGAGGAGACAACGACGGTCCTTGACCGCTCTGCACCTTTTATTGGACATCACAGGCAAACTAGACATTACAGATAAATGTACATCTAATATCAGCCTCAGGTGATCTCCCGTAGAACTGACCAGATGACGCTCCCAGCCTGACTGGACTACTGTCAGCTGGTGCCATCGAACCGCCAGCTCCTAATTAAAGCTGATTCTAAGTCTAGGTTACAAGGAGCCTTTATCAACACTCAGGTCCCAGTTATGTGTTTCCTGGTGCTTGTGGGCGGATATCTGCATTCGTAATTACCGATACCATGCAGTAACATCCTGTCAGTAGGGATGGACGGTAAACTCTATTCTGCTGGCAGAGTTATCGGAGTATTGCCCACTCCGCACTTCACTTGAAGCTTGGAGGTTGGCAAAAACTTCATCAACCACCGAGTGGGCTGTGAGCAGCAAGACCGACCAGAATTCCACCCCTTGAGGAATTCTGAGGAATCGCGCAGAGTTTTTAGGTAACTCTGCAGAATTCCAGGGAGTAAAACTTCCTGAGTTCTGCTTACCCACCTCTGCCAGTCCTGTGAAATTACCAGGAAAACCATTGGAATGGGTGCTGACTGTGTAGACCTCTTTTACAGAACATAAAAGTGCACAGCTTTCCCAATTCAGTAGGGTTTGACACTCCTGCCTACCACCAGCGCTCAGCTAGTGGTACTAGCGCTAAAAGGGCCTTTTTGGGGTGGGGGCTGGTGGTGGGATAGGGCATGGAAGAGGAAGAAGTGTCCTGGACGGAGGAGGCAATGGATATGAGATTCTCCAGGAGAAAAGCACAAGGACCTCCAGGCGCGAGAGGAAATCGCCCGACTAGTCTGTTGTGATCTTACAGTTTGAGCAGGCTTACCTTTTCAGCCAATAACACCAAGTGCATCCCTCAAAATAGGCATTCGGATTGGTTAAGCGGCACATATGGGTGCTGAAGGAAGGATAGTGCAGGCAGCTGTCTGAGGGCATCTCCTGTGCCTTGAGGTGTGGTTGGTGGGCTTCTTAGCACCTCTAGTGGATCCCAGGCTTCCCGTAAGTAGTACACAGATGGGCTCTGCGGCAGGAAGCACTAGAAGGATAAAGAGGAAGCTGGACACAGTCTTCAGGAAGGGGTGGGTGAGCCAGAATCGAACCTGCTTCTAAGTATTACAAAATGTACTTCTGAGAAGAGAAACCTTGAGGTTCAGTGTTATCTCTTAGTGTGCACCACAAGTTGCTTTATTATTAATGGAGCCTGAAGGCTGGCTTGCACTTAAACAGTCTATAAATAAATGTTGCTGAAGGAGAGTGGGGCCCTGAGAAGGGCTACGCCTGGATCATAATCTCCCCACTCCCTTGTGACACCCTTGCACCTTTCCAGTCACACCAATATGCATTGTTTATGTGTGACGTCAGTCATTCACAAGCTCCTGTCCCAGGACAGTGAATCTTCACAATCACACAACAGCCTCCAGAGAGAATTCTTGGGGAAAATGGGGCAGGCGGTTTTCCATACCTCTCCCTATCTATGGGTCGCATCCTATCAGGGCATAGTATGAGATGTATTTGTAGCTGTATATAGCGCAAACTCGCCCCGACGGTATTAAAGCGCTTTACATATTTAGGCAGAAGGAGGTGACGTGATTTGCCCAGATTCACGGGATGTTGAGGAGACGCTGGGACTGGGTGCTGTGGTTCCCAAGTTAGCAGCACTTGCCCTAAAGCCACATCCTCTTCCGATTGGTCAGAAAGAGGGGGCAGCTGGGGTGCTTACCTTCTACATGAAAGCATCTTTTATAGGTCCAGCCACTGCTGTGCCCGGAGTATGTGCCGCACAGACCTGCTTAGTCCCACACTAATGAGTCCCTGTTGAAGGAATGTTGAGTGTCGAATGTGGGCTTGTGCCCTCCCGACTGCACGGTTGCATCCCTTACTGGCACAGTGCTGCTCACTGTCACTCCTCAAGCTCCTCGAAGCAATTGGAAGGTAACATTCCAATTTCGAGACATATTTTCTGGGGTTTTGCACCCACTCATATAAAAAATCGTAAAACTTGACATAGCCTTTAATACAAGAGATAGGGCAACATAAGAAGATAGTAAGGTCATATAAAATTAATTTCATATTTCACTATACTAATTCACCACTAATCCTTTTTGGGTTCCGGAGTAGGGTGCTGCTTGGCGAAAAAGGGATTCTACGCCCGTCTGTTGTAGTAAGCGCCAAATAAATGCAATTTCAATACAATATATAAAGGTCCTGAAGAATCCCCACCTGCCCCAGTTGGGCAGCAAGGCGCGAAACATGTCGACCACACAAAGGACTGAAGAATCACTGAAGCTAAATTGGTCCACACTAGTGTTTAACCTTCCCTTAGATCACCTTCAGGAATAAAAGCTGGCTATTTAAAGGCAATTTTAATTTTCTCGTTGCACCCACTCAGGCCCTCTGTTCGGTGATTTCTTCGAGACCCCACCCGAGTCGCCGTCTCAGTTTCTAGCGCTGTCTTCCTGCTCCGATGATAACTTCTGCTCGCACAGATCCATGTGTCATAACACAATGTTGGCGCCTCCTTCTGTGGGGATGCTGTCTCTCAAAGACAGCTTGGATGAGCGCCACTCTAATCATGCCACAAGCCTTGTTGACTCCCTGGCTCATCACACAGGGAGGCGGCCCGCTTCCTTTCCCGCAATCACTTCTCTGTCATTAAAATGTCAAAAACTACAATTTCTGATGCTTTGTTTAATGCTGTTATTGAAGAGGAGAAATGGGAACCCAGCTGCCAAAAAAACTGGCCCTTTTCCCTGCCTGAGTCGGATCCATCAATTTCGAAAGATAAAGGCATGAAAGAGAAACACGTTTTATTGCAAGGTGTCTCATCTGCAGGGTTAACTTGACAGCCCTGACAAGCGAGTGGCACTAAACGCTGCATGACGGGGCCTCGATTTGAAACAAAGATCTGTGCTTTCCATGTTTTACATCACATCTTTCTGGAAAGTTGCACAATTCCACATATTTAAATTTTAAAATCTTGCTATGTTTGGTCAGGTACCACAGATGGGATTAGACCCCAGGTGTTTGGGTTCCCAATCACAGTGCGCTCACAACGTGCAAGTCGCAAAACTTCACCCCTACGCAATCATCGCATCCTCGCGAGGAGCGAGAGACATACGTGAATTGTGCGGCATCAGAAAGACGCAGCTATTTAATCAAGTGGAATCTTGGAAACACAGAGAGAGAAAGGAGTTGCGTCCGTAGTTGCTGGACGGGGAATACTCCTGTTTCCCTGGTCAAGGATTAGAAAAGAACAAATGAAGGAGTATTACCCGATGAAGGTGATGAAGGCTTAGTCCCAAGTGAGGAAACACTGTTCCTTTGTTAGTAAACCCCTCACTCACCACCTGGTGGTGACTTGCTTCATCATCGGGGCCCACCCAAGTGGCCTAGCATCACTTGGGTGTGCTTCAACACCTGTGTTACAGTGGAGCAGGTAGTGAAGTGTGGGATGTAAACAAAAAAAGGTGCGAGTGTTAAAATTGTCCTGGTTAATGCTTTTGTACAGATTTTAATAAAAAAGTAACTGGACAATATTAAAAATATTGGTGAGATAATAGTAGGAGAGTTACGGCCTACGTATCTCAGCTTATGTGTTGGTCAACATGTTTCTACCTTGTGGGGCAATCCCCGGTATTCATCAGGACCAAAACAAGGAAGTGGGTGGTGTGCGCCCCCTAAAAGACGCACCCAGTCCTAAATCCTTGGTCATCCAGAAGAAAAATATACTTCTGGGCAGACACTCCTAAAATTTAGGGTGCAGATAAAAACTGGAGAGGAACTCTAGTTGAGCTGCATCAAGCAGGAGGTAGGGGCTTCGCCGGTAACAACATATTAGTTGGAAGTAGCGAACAAAGGCGGATCACCTACGTCTACCCGTCGCTGCTCGGATGCCTTCATCACCTTCATCGGGTAATACTCCTTCATTTGTTCTTTTCTAATCAAGTGGAATGCCATTAGCAAATTAAATAGCAAACTTATAGGAGTTTGATGCAAATGCAAGCAATCAAGGGAGGGGAACACACAGGGGGATATGTACTCGGAAGTGGCGGAGCGTGCCGTTAGCTTTCTTGGCTTAATGCCTCACTCGGCCACTTCTGAAACGCAAGGCTGCACCATATCTACAAGAATGAGGTGCAGCCGTGTTTCCCCTGCGATGCCGCTAAGTTTAAGAACTTAGTGCCAACGCAGGCACCCTTGCACCAGAGTGCAAGGGTGTCTGTATGCAGGGGAGGATTGGTTATGTTTAGGAAGTTTTCCCTTGCTGCAATCCTAAAATGCCATTTTGTAACTTTCATGTGTGCTATTCCATGCAGCAAAATGGCATTTTAAAAAAATGTTTGTTCATGTACAGGATGGGACACCTTCCTGTACATAAACAAACCATGGCATTTTCCTTTGGAAAAAGCAACAACGAGGAGAAATAATGCATTTCTCAACGTTTTGTCAACTTAAGACTGGTATTTTTATGGTCTTCATTTTGGTGCTGCCTCCTATGTATGCCACCCTTGTACAAAAGACACAGCCCCTATAATCACCACCACAATGTCCAAAAAGTGACGTTGTGGTGGCAATAGGGGCTTGTACATTGTAGAGTAAGTCACTCTGGAGATAAATTCAACAACATACATTTACGGTCCCTTTAAAGCAGTGTTCCTATATAGAATTGGACAAAAGGTTATGTTTCTGAATTAGCATTAGCATAGAAGTGAGGTGAGGGGTTCCATGTAGATGTTGAAAAGTTGTGGGGCGAGTACTGAACCTTGTGGAACTCCTCTTCTAACGGGGAGGGGGTCCAACTCAAAGCTATTGATTTTTATGCTTTGTGTGTGGTTGTTGAAAAAAGAAGAGAACTATTTTAGAACCGTCTTTTCAATACCCGCTCTCTCCTGGAGGACTTTGAGGAGCAGGGTGTGGTCAACTGTATCGAACGAGGTCGAAAGGACTAGGAGGATGAGAAGGCTATATTGGTCAGAGTCAAGTGACATGTGAAGATCGTCTGGGACATTTAAGATTGCAGTTTCGTTGCTGCAGCCCTTTGTGAATCCTGATTGGTGTGGGTCTAGAAGTTTGATGTTCTCTAGGTGTTGGGTTAACTGTGGCAGAACACATCTTTCTAGAATTTTGGATAAGAGAGGAAGGTTCGATACCAGTCTAAAGTTGTTCATGTCCTTAGGGTCAAGGCCAGGTTTTTTTAGTAGCGGCGTGGCTTGTCCTACTTTGAGTCAGTCTGGAATGGTTCACTCGCTCAAAGAACTGTGGATTATCTTGCACCAAATTGGGGCTAGTGTAAGCTTCAGGTCTTTAGTCAGTCTCGTGGGTAGCTGATCAAGGGAGTGGGAAGAGGGTTTAGCGGAGGCAATTAGATTGCTTATCACTTCTTCCTGGACGGGACGGAAGGATGACCAATGAGTAGACGTGATCACTGGGGTATTGCAATTTGTTGCTGGAGGCGGGATCTCCATGGGGGAGTAGCACTTAGTGCTGAGCGATTAATCAAATTTGGCGATTTTTTCATTGAAAAAGCTTGCAAAGTTGTCGCAGTGGGTTTTGGATGCCACCAAGTTGGCAGTCACTGGGTTGGATGTTTGGCTCCTAATGATATTAAAGAGTTCTTTGGGGGGGGGGGGGGTTTAGCATTGTCTAAGGCGGAACAGAAGAAGGTTGTCTTTTTGCTCTTGCTGTGTATATAGTAGTTTCTGCGTGCTGCTTTGAGTTGATCCCGGTGGAGCGAGGAGGGGTTATTACTCCAGGTTCTTTCTAGGGTTCTGAGGTGTCCTCTTTCCTCATTTATGTCTGTGGTGAACCAGGACCTGGAGGGTATGGTTCTGTGTTTTTTAAGTTTCAAGGGTGCCAGCCGGTCCAAGGTGAGCGCCAAGTTGGAATTGCAGAGCGAGGTGAGTTCCATCGTTGAGAGGTGCTCCGCTATGTTTGGGAGGAGCGTGCTTAGTCCTTCTTCTAGCTTGTCTCGGGGGTCTCGGGATGTGTTCCTGACCCATTTAGGAGAGGCCTGAATAGGTGGTTGGGATAGGGCCGGTTGGTTGATATGAAAAAGTATGATGTGGTGGTCAGACCAGTCCACTGGGATGATGTGGTCAATTGTGATTGAATTTTTGTCCACAATGATTGCATCCAGGAACGCTCCTCTATGGTGTGTTTCCTATGAGCAGTGTTGGATCATATCATTGTCTTGCAGGAGGTTGTTGAGAGATTGGATGAGTGGGTTTTTTGTTTTGTTCCATCTTAGGTTGAGGTCGCCCAGAATCATGCTGTTCTCGCTGTTGAGTGCGGATTGGGTGATCAGGTCCGACAGCTGAGCTCCAAATTCGTTGGAGTTGCCTGGAGAGGTATAGGAGGTGGCATTGTAGTGAACTGTTTGTGGGCGATTTGATGTTGACCGATAGAGTGAACTGTTTGTGGGTGATTTGATGTTGACCGATAGGCATTTGAAAGAGTTATACAGGCAGGAGGGACTTTCTAAGATGGAGATGTCACTTTTGTGAATAATTGCTATGCCGCCACCTTTGTGCTCTGGCCTGTCTTTGTGGATAATTGAGAAACCGGGCAGCACCAGCAGGTTCATATTGCGGTAGGAAATGGGGTTCTGGTAGGTCTTCGTGATGAAAGCTACATCCAGGTCATGGGAGAGGATTGATAATGCTATTTCCGTTGCATGTTTGACGGCAGATCGGCTGTTGATAAGCATACAGTTAATGGAAGGTTTATCATTTGTTTTCGGATTGTCAGGCTGGGCTCTGGGAATGGAGGAAAGATATGTTGGGGGTCTGTTGGCTCTTCGGTGGGGAGGGTCCCTACCCATTCCAGTAATGACTTGGATCAAGGAGATGGGAGTAGAGTTTGGCACGGAGCCTGAGCTAGCTGGTTGATGGGATGTTCGTATGATGAGGCGACTGCGGTCGCTTCCTGGGGCGGAGAGGATGGGATTTGTTCTTCTGGGTCTGTCAGCTCGTGACTCAGTCCAGGGTTTGGTGAGTGATGACCGAGAACCTGGGGGGTCAGGGTCCGATTGGGGGAAGGAAATTCATTCCTTCTGGGAAGCGGTGGGATGGGGGGTGTTGCGGAGTGAGGGCTGGGCAGCTGGATTTTCCATAGGGAAGGTTTCCTTCAGGCCGTGAATCAGGGTTGCGAGCTGCGCTTCCAGAAGATCAAGGTTTTACGTCAGCTTGTGTGAGGGGGAGGGGAGGGGAGGATGGGCGGAGCTGAGCACTGTGGGAGAGGGACTGTAGGCCGTGTGAGTTCTGGAGGGGTTAGGAGGAGGAGGGGTGTTAACTCTGGATTAGAGTTCGACTGTGGAAAGGCTGGAGGGGGAGGGGGTTATGTCCTAGTTGGGGATGGGAGTAGTGTTCCCCTCTTGGGGGTGTGGCTGTGTACTTGAGGAGTGGGGGTTAGTGGGCTGTGAATCGGTTTTGCTTGGGAGTCTGGTTTCTTTATGGGCGGGTGACTGTGTTCTGGGAGTGCTTCGGGTGCTGGGGGAAGGGGGGTTAAGGGTCAGTTGAGGAAGGCAGGGGGGCTGAGTTTTGGGAGGCTGGGTGAGATGGGTGGTAAAGGGGGGTTGGGTGATAGGAGGGGCTATGGATGAGGGTGACGCAGGGCTGGCGGAATGACGAAACTCGGGGGGATGAGTTTGCTGCGCTGGCGAAAGCGGGGTCATTTGGCTTGGTGATTGTAAGGAGCTGCTGGGGGGGGGTCTTTGAAAGGTGTGAGTAGTGAGATGTTGCCATCTTTAGTGTGGGGAAGAGAGAGTCGAAGAACTCTAGGTTCTCGTCTTTAGCCTGAATTAGGATGGTGCCGTTCTCAAAAATGTTAATGGAAATATCTCCGGTCAGTGACTGTTGTTTCAGGGGGGAGATTGTTCGTTTACGGTTGGGGTCGGTGGTGGTGGTTTGGAAACGGGGAGATGTGAGTTGAAGATAGTGATCCAAAGGTCGGGCCTGTTGGTATAGAAAATGAAGTCCATTTCCCTCTGCCCTCTAGAAGAGCAATGGTAGGTGTCAACAACTAGTGTTTAAATGTTGCCTAATTAAATTCTGTTTAAAGTGTTTTTTCGCTTTGAAGGAGAGACTGTGGGGGAAGGTTATAGCGAAGGTGTTCTGTCCATGTGGTGTCAGGTAGTTGAGTGAAGGGCGGGGATAAGTGTCCAATTGCATGGCTGGGGGCATTTTGGCTGGACTGGGGGAGGCGTGGATCCTCAGGGGCGAGGGAGGGGAAGTGTTGTGTTGGGTGGGGGCTGGGCTAGTCAATGAAGTGGGTAGTGGGGTGTAGCATACTGAGGTCACTCTTGAGGGGTGGTCAATTTGCGGGAGGGGGGAGGGAGGCTGGTTGCCAAGGAGGAGGGAGGGGATATTGGAGGAGCGCTCAGGGGACCTCTCTGGGGTCCGGGGAAAGGAGGGCCGAGAATGCAGGAGCCCTCGGCTCTCTTGGTTGAGGGGGTGTGGCAGGATAGGGGGCCACACTAACCTGGAGAGGGTGGCGAGTAGATGGTCTGAACTGCATGCACTGTCCCAGTTCTTCGCAGAGTGGTCTGATCGAGAGCTTGGCCGGGTATCACCTTCCCACCGTACACTTGGGGGTTTCATCCAAAGAGGAGGACCTCTGGTAGGGTTAAATTGAGTCACTCCAGCCCCTTGATGTTGCTTGAGACGCCGTTACTCCTGGGACCACAAAGATTTATATTGAGGAATGGAGGTTATGCTGGCGTCTGTATGGGTCAGTTCCAGCCTGGATGACCTCACTCATGACTGTTTGAGGCTAGCGGGCGGCCATTTTGAAACAGGCAACCCTGAAGGGGCAAGGCATTTTGCCAGACCGCTGAAGTGGCCAGCGTTTTCTTGCAGGGGGGTCTCTACTGCAGGATCAGGTGTTTGTTGGGGGCAATGCTTTGCCTGCAACCTCCGCTGCACCTTTGCTGGAAGATTGGATTCCACCGCGGTTAGTGCCATTTTCTCCTTGAATTGAGCAATTAATGTCAGTAGTGGGGGCCATTTTAGGGTCAGGCGGCCCTCTTAGTCCTGAAGCGAGTTGGTGCTCGTGGTTCTCCCGTGTAGGAAGGGTTTGGAGTCCCTTTGGGTCGGCGCTGGATCCTCTTGCCGCGACTCAGGGCTGGCAGTGTTCGGGACCGTTCCAGTTTGTCTGGCCTCACTTTTATTCAGGATGGTTCGGCAAGCGGGTGGCCATTTTGGAGGCAGGCAGCCCCGGCGGTGGAGAATATAGAGCAGGACCGTTGTGTGGCCCACGACATCCCGCAGAGGGTCCCCTCCTCGGCTCCGCTGCTCGGTTGGGACGGCGCTCAGCCGCAGCCTCCGCTGAGCCCCCGCTATCCGTTGTGTGAAAAGGATCCGGTTCCGCCGCTGCTCGTGCCCACCAGGAGCTGCGAGCCTCGGCGCAATTGCCTCGGGTCGCTACGCCGTCTCTCCACACTCAGGGGAGGGCTTAGCTTGGTTACCCTTTTTGGTTGGGGGCTGCTGATGGAAAGCGAGACACTCCGGTAGACATGTAATGTAGGGAGGGTGCTCCAGTGTGTTTGGGACCCGGAACACCTTGTTGGGCACGCCAACCCCTGTGTCGTTTCCCCCCGTGTTCCTGGATGGATACGGGGTCCAGGGTTCCGGTTCTTTTGAGGGGCCCATTGTTAGTCGTGCCGTTGGAAGGGGGGTGAATCGGTGGGGTTGTTCCGGTCTGGATTTACACAGACAGTGATCCCTTAACCTGGAGCTCATCCCAGTAGATGGAAGGATGAATGGATGAGTGGACCAGTACTTAGGATAGGCGGGTGGGCTGACAGATTCTTAGGATAGGTTCTGGGACAGATATATGCATGGGCGTATGGATGGATGGATGGCACGGTGCTTAGGATAGGCAGTTGGGCTGATAGATGCTTAGAATAGGTCCAGGGACACATATGTATGTATGGATGTATGGATGGCTGGATGGATGAATGAAAGAATGCATTGTTTGCTGGATGAATGGATGGGTGGATGAATGGATGGATGGAAGGATGAATGGATGAATGGACCAGTACTTAAGATAGGCGGGTGGTCTGATAGATGCTTAGGATAGGTGCAGGGACAAATGTATGTATGTATGTAGGTAGGAATGTATGGATGGATTGAAAGATGGTTGGATAGCGCAGTGCTTAGGATGAATGGATGCAGGTCTTTAAGTGGGCCGGGTCTGAGCACCAGCAGTTATTCTCAGGGGGCCTCGAAACGGGTCTCTATCGGGTTCTATTTTCGGGCCTCACAAAGGTAGTACGCTCAATAGAACGTTCAGCGCAGGCGCGAAATTCGCGCCGCGCATGAGCGGCGAGCGGGCCATGACGGAACCGCTCCGTCATCAGCACAGCGCACCCGTAGCTGATGACGGAGCGGTTCCGTCATCAGCGTGCAAGGGGTTAAAGAGAGTGTTTTCTGAAGGTAGGATAATTGGAGGGAATTGTCTTAAGCACACACTGCTAGTTATCTTGATTTAGACCACACCCCTACTTGGATAGGCCACACCTCTTTAAGAGGTTTGCCCCGCCCCGCCCCTTTTAGGTCACCCCCTGTTTTTTTCCCACTTAAAGCCCTGGCTATACGTCTTGGCTAATTGATTTCAATAAAGATTTCTTTCATACCGTTCTGCCTGGATTATCTGGATATCCTCTTCAACATATGGAGACGAGGCGGGAAAACTAAAAAATGTGAACTTTGGAGTCCAGTGACGGCTGCTCTGCTCCATGTGCAGAACAGGGGACCCTAGTAACTAAGGATCACACGAATAATAGACATATACTGAATAGTATATATGACCTCTGTCCAGCCTGACAGGTATTTATTTTTAAATTTTTTTGTGTTTAGTTCATATATATAACATTTATACAAACGTGGGCACAGCCTGTGACCCACAGGGGACAAGACAAAACAAGTGACAAAAAATTATGTAAAAGCGCACAAAAGCGGTCTGTACTATCGTTCAGTTTTACAGACTAGGATTCATTCATAGCAACCCATTGTTTTACACAATTCGTGAGTTCAAACAAACAAATGGTGCAGTACGGTAGACGACGTTTCGATGCAGCTAGGAGATACATGCATCATAATCAGGACAAAAACCAATGTGTCATGTTTGTCTTGAGAGTTTTTTCAACAGTTACAAAGCCTCTATGGCAATTTACATGATGTTAAATACACGTTTAGAAAGAAGGAAAAATGGGGGGAAGAAACATGAACAAAAGAGTATTCATTAGAAATGACTAGGCATGAATGCATTTTATATTTTCAGTTTCCACAAACAACCAGCGCAGACTTATTAGTGCTGTTGTGGAGTTTACAGTGACTTAGTGAGGACTAACGACTGTTTGAAGATGTACTTTGTGAATTCTGGCACATGCTTGTGACCATAAAACAGGGAGAGGGTGATGGCTTGCAGTGTATTCGATGTTTTTTTTAAAAAATCGGCGCAGTGAAAAGGACATGTGCTTCAACCCGTGAATTTATTGGTTTAAAAATTATGGCGCAGTGTTTTTTGTTGGGCATACTGGACTGTGTTTTTTAGAGCTAGTGAGGAGAGGTGGAAGTGCCCGCTTGCAGTGGCATGTGGTGTAAGATTTAAAAGAGAGACGGCGCATTACACTATCAAATACCTCATGTCGGCTTAATCATATTCCTTTGATATATTTGGACTGTCTGCATAGATATGCATCTGTTGAGAACCGAAATCTAACCATTAAGTTTACTCTACGTTTATACGAGTGCAAGAAGTGCTCGTGGATACTGAACTATATACTCACAATAACTTCGTCGGCATAAAGAAATTTTGGGGGAACTGAGGGAGAGAGATGCGATAATCAGCCGGGGAATATACGGGATAAACAAGAGTACTAAGCGCCTTGGCAGGACTTACTTAAAGTAGTGGCTCGAGGCTAGTTCTTGCGACGGTCCAATTCTCCATCTTGGGATTTCTGGGGAGGCAATGAGCATAAATGAACTGAGGGTTTAAGGGAGACGGTGCTGTGAGAGGGGGTGGCCGCGAGCAGTACTCACATGGTAGTCTTGCCTGATAGCAGGACGGTGGGGTTCTGGCGGTGATCGCTGCCGGAGAGTGGGAGGGACCTAGTATTTATTCACTCATAATAGAAAGGGGACTTGACAGGGTGGTTCCGTAACAGAGGCGGCCATCTTAGAGTGGTAATTGTGAATCACCCAAGGTGAAGTGGAGTGCTCGGTGAAGGTTTGGTGACATATCGTAATATACATATAATTGGACATTCGTTTAAAAAAACATATTTATCCTGTGTAGCAGTTAGGTTGAACTGATGGAGAGGAACTTTTTTCATAGCAGAGAGGTCCAATCCTCAACTCTGTTGAGCCCCTTTCGTATACTGTCTGTTCTCAGGATCCAGTGCAGCTCTTCCTTGTTCAAAATTTGCGAAATGTCTGCTCCTCTTGGGGGAGCTTTGACCTGTGTGATCACAGTCCATGTAAAGTCATTCTCCGTGTGCCCCTTTTCCATGAAATGTTCTACCAGGGGTGCATTTGCAGTTTGACAACGGATTCTGCTTCTGTGTTGTCCCATCCGCAGCTTGATCTTCTGGCTTGTCTGTCCTATATATATCAACATACATGGACACAAAATTGCGTACACTACATTGTGGGAATTACAGTTTGTAAAGTGATGTCTCTCATATTTGATTGTGCCAAAGGAGAAGGTTTTGCAATCAATAGTTGAATCGCAAGAGACACATTGACCACATTTGGCATGACCTTTAAGAGTAGGCAGGTTCCACATATCATTTAGAGTACTTCTTGTGTCAGGTTGAGGAAGTGAGGCACAGACCAGGTGATCACAAGAAGTACTCTAAATGATATGTGGAACCTGGAAAAACCTTTTGTGTCCATGTATGTTGATATATATAGGACAGACAAGCCAGAAGATCAAGCTGCGGATGGGACAACACAGAAGCAGAATCCGTTGTCAAACTGCAAATGCACCCCTGGTAGAACATTTCATGGAAAAGGGGCACACGGAGAATGACTTTACATGGACTGTGATCACACAGGTCAAAGCTCCCCCAAGAGGAGCAGACATTTCGCAAATTTTGAACAAGGAAGAGCTGCACTGGATCCTGAGAACAGACAGTATACGAAAGGGCCTCAACAGAGTAGAGGATTGGACCTCTCTGCTATGAAAAAAGTTCCTCTCCATCAGTTCAACCTAACTGCTACACAGGATAAATATGTTTTTTTAAACGAATGTCCAATTATATGTATATTACGATATGTCACCAAACCTTCACAGAGCACTCCACTTCACCTTGGGTGATTCACAATTACCACTCTAAGATGGCCGCCTCTGTTACGGAACCACCCTGTCAAGTCCCCTTTCTATTATGAGTGAATAAATACTAGGTCCCTCCCACTCTCCGGCAGAAATCACCGCCAGAACCCCACCGTCCTGCTATCAGGCAAGACTACCATGTGAGTACTGCTCGCGGCCACCCCCTCTCACAGCACCGTCTCCCTTAAACCCTCAGTTCATTTATGCCCATTGCCTCCCCAGAAATCCCAAGATGGAGAATTGGACCGTCGCAAGAACGAGCCTCGAGCCACTACTAAGTAAGTCCTGCCAAGGCGCTTAGTACTCTTACTTATCCCGTATATTCCCCGGCTGATTATCGCATCTCTCTCCCTCAGTTCCCCGAAAATTTCTTTATGCCGACGAAGTTATTGTGAGTATATAGTTCTGTATCCACGAGCACTTCTTGCACTCGTATAAACGTAGAGTACACCTAATGGTTAGATTTCGGTTCTCAACAGATGCATATCTATGCAGACAGTCCAAATATATCAAAGGAATCTGATTAAGCCGACATGAGGTATTTGATAGTGTAATGCGCAGTCTCTCTTTTAAATCTTACACCACATGCCACTGCAAGCGGGCACTTCCACCTCTCCTCACTAGCTCTAAAAAACACAGTCCAGTATGCCCAACAAAAAACACTGCGCTGTAATTTTTAAACCAATAAATTCACGGGTTGAAGCACATGTCCTTTTCACTGCGCCGATTTTTTTTAAAAAACATCGAATACACTGCAAGCCATCACCCTCTCCCTGTTTTATGGTCACAGGCATGTGCCAGAATTCACAAAGTACATCTTCAAACAGTCGTTAGTCCTCACTAAGTCACTGTAAACTCTACAACAGCACTAATAAGTCCGCGCTGGTTGTTTGTGGAAACTGAAAATATAAAATGCATTCATGCCTAGTCATTTCTAATGAATACTCTTTTGTTCATGTTTCTTCCCCCCATTTTTCCTTCTTTCTAAACGTGTATTTAACATTATGTAAATTGCCGTAGAGGCTTTGTAACTTTTGAAAAAACTCTCAAGACAAACATGACACATTGGTTTTTGTCCTGATGATGATGCATGTATCTCCTAGCTGCATCGAAACGTCGTCGACCGTACTGCACCATATGTTTGTTTGAACTCACGAATTGTGTAAAACAATGGGTTGCTATGAATGAATCCTAGTCTGTAAAACTGAACGATAGTACAGACCGCTTTTGTGCGCTTTTACATAATTTTTTGTCACTTGTTTTGTCTTGTCCCCTGTGGGTCACAGGCTGTGCCCACTTTTGTATAAATGTTATATATATGAACTAAACACACAAAAATTGAAAAATAAATACCTGTCCGGCTGGACAGAGGTCATATATACTATTCAGTATATGTCTATTATTTGTGTGATCCTTAATTACTAGGGTCCCCTGTTCTGTACAATAGATGACTGCCCAAGGACCCTAGTGTTATTCCTTTTGGGTTTCCCTTGTCCTGTCAAAATATACTGCTCCATGTGAAGCCACGAAAAGATTCCGGACTATACAGCTAGCACAAATTGTGCCTGCACTGGAAGCGCCTTTCTGTGTGGTCAAGAGTCCACCTTTCATCGCCGAGGCAAGTTGGGACACACCCCCTGACGTAATTGGAGGTAACACGTTGGGGCTTTGCATCATATGCACACAACTTTCAGCGTGCACTGCAGAGTTGTCAGGGGGCACCTAGCAACCAACTTTATAACTGCCGCATACGTGTGTGCTCACAGCGCATTGTTAACAGTGGTTGCCTGAAAACGACTCCCAGTGACTGTCACGGTGTGCACGCCATCTTGGCGTGTTGTAGTCAGCTCGTACATGCTCTACATACTGCTTTGCGCTTCCTCTTGGCTACTTGGTTTCAATAAAGAAGATTTCTTTCATACATTTCTACCTGGAATATTTGTATATCCTCTTCAAGACACTGCCTGATTGCCCTGGTGGCCGGTCCAACCAACCCTGCTGGCAGAGTGGAGTGCTGGAACTGGGGTCCCTTGTACCCAAGCTGGTTGTCTACTTTGTATACAATATCTCATCCTAAACTAAGGGCTGTCCCTCGAGCTGTTCCATTAGCTGAAACACTCTGCATATTTTATCATGTAAAATTGGTCAAAGCTCCCAGGCTGGCTGAGGGCCTAGAAACTCGCAGAAGATCACGATGAGCTAGACCAGCAGCGGGGAAAGGGGAACCAGGAGAAATCTCTTCTGTGGTGGGAACTATTAGCAGATTTCGTATTTCTGCGTTCTGCCATGAAGATTGAGTTCATCCTTGCATCCACCCAAACCCTCTGGTTCTCATCAGGCAGTCTTCAACCTTGGCTTCTGAAGGAACTTCTCCACAAGGAGACCGATTTGCTCAGGATTACACAGTTTGGTAAACTAGGGTACTGAGTTCTCAACACGTGCTCTGATGCAGCATTCAACACACAAAGGCACTTGAGAGCAGCACCCACATTCCTCACCGCTGGGGCCCAGATGCACCAACCAAACAAAACACATATGCATCAGAAATCAATCAAGAGAAGGAAATCAGTAGGCTTCAGACTGATGCTACACTGCAGAGAACATAACTTCCACATCCAGCCACACCAATCAACAACTCAACACACTTAGAACTCAGTATGACACCATGAAATATTCCTTAAAAACACAACAATTGTGCAGGGAACCAGCGTGCCTACGATTGTTCGGTCTGTATGTGTATGTGTGTGGCTATAAAGAAGGTCAAACTATTACTAAACCTTCGAAACGTGTCGACGCCTCTCTACCATAAACTCACCACTCTCAATTCACTCCAAATGCTGATGAATTTTGCAGCACTGGGGTGTTTGTGTGTAGTGTAGTTCCTATATTCCCAATAGGCTCTGCGCATTGGAATAATATATTCAGCAGTGTAGACGTAGGACTGAGGTCAACTAGGTCTCTACTGACTATATTAGACTTAAGTTTCGCCAGCTAGCTCAGAGGTCATTAGAAACTTTCTCGAATAAACAAGGAGGAGTTTAACCTCCCTGGATAGACAAGAAGGGATTAGCTTCTGACAACCATATAACATGACAACTTTGCTCTCCCAGAATATGAGTGTATCTCTAGAGTCGTGTGAAAACAATAGACAGCTATTTCACTCAGTCAATTGTGCGTACTTGGTTTCACCAGAGTGCAGAGAAAAGAGAGACGGGCGTTTTCAATAAAAAGGCATAATTTATTGAACAGTCTTCCTTCTCATGCAAGAGAAATGAATTGCCACAATTGCAATACTTAATGTAAAGTAAAGTGCGTACAGTAAAAGCAGTATTATGAAAAAAGCAGTATTATGAAATAATACTGTAAAAGCATTGATATGGTTTCTTAGCCATAAGATACTTAAAATGGATTAAAATCTATACATACATATTTACATTGGCTAACGTACTCAACTGGTGCTTCTAACTAAGCCTACCCGGGTGTACCTGACCTAAGCCAAATACGTGGGAAGGAGTAAGGAAGTAGCAGTTTAAGTTAAGTTTGTTTTGCCAAGGATCTGAATCAAGGATTCTCTTTAAGGGTTTGGTCAGCTCCGTACCTTGGTATTAGAAAGCAGGAGGTCTGGTATCTCTTTATCAGGACTCGATATCGAAGCAACCAGCGAGGGTAGGTTGGGAACGCCAGAGCTGGATTTTCTCGGCTGGAGAAAAAGACAGCGTCTTTCTCAGCACGTCAAAGAGGAGTGCAGCGTACGTGGGCTCTCGCATCAGCTGGGCTCTCGGGCAAATCGATACTACTCTGCTTCAAAACCACCACCGTGTGTTTGCTTAAGGCAGCGTTGGTATATTTATACCTGAAAGGTGCCGGGTTTGACGTAAGGGTGGACATAAGACGTCAATAAAAATGTCACCAAGAACTAGCCGTTGTTACAGTGCTCGCAGGAGTTCTATTCCAAATCAAAACAAAAGCAAACGGGGATTTCCCAGGTTGCTGGAGGTTTGATGCGTTTAGAGAACTCGTTGTGCTTTCTAGGAGTCCGGGGAAGTAGCCTTGCTTAATATGACTGCACGGGCTACTGCTAGATATGGATATAATTCCTATGCCGTTACAGGGATATTATGGATTATACCCGTGTAAAGGCATAAAATAGGAACATCGATATAGGTTCCTAGATAAAAACACAATATGTGTACAGCTGTTTGGTAGTGGTTGTGGTACCTAATGACAAAAATGTTATGTCTTTATTATATCTTGTGTTGTGTTTTTAAGGAATATTGTCGGAAACTGTTGCTTTTTAGTCCTCAATGCTTTTTTTCAGATGAAATGTTTTTAACTTTGTATTACAATTTTAATAAAGTCAATTTTATCAGTGCATCAATTGTAATTTTCTTTGTCAACACGTAGACCACTGGTGTTTACAGTGATACTTTTGATTGAATGTGTAATGGTGGTTACGTGAATGGTAACGCTGTCTGTGTAGGAATGCTATGTAACTAGGATTTAGTACTCCCAGAGGACGCTTCATCTAGAATTTCTGTTTGAATCCTAGTCCTTTGGGTCTCAAAGGGTCCCTCTCTTTTTAAGAAGGAATGCACTCTGAGAGTACCAGAAAGTCTACACTGAGGGCACAGTGTGGCTCAATGGTTAGAGCGGCAGACCCTGATGCAGAGGTCTGGGCCGGGACCAGGGTTCAATTCCCGTCGCGGCAGGGTCTTGGGCTCATTTGTCTGCGGACTCGATAATTCTTGCCTCGGCGCCTACTCTATTCATGGGTCTAACGCTGCAACTCTGGGCAATAGCTTGCTTAATCTCCACAACGGCCCCTACAACACTGGGATGCCTGGCTTCACCTTAGGGTGCCCAGGAGGGGCATCTCACAGGGAGAGCCAGGAAGGGTTCCACAGCGTTATACAGCGCCGGGAAGCCCCGGTGATGGGCAGCTGTGTGTTTTACAAATATACTACATTTACATTTACATTTGGTGTCCATGTGCATAGTCCGGCTCAAACCGGTTGCAGGAGCCATTTGCTCCCGGTCTGGCGTGAAGCTGGATAAAGGACATGGGTTTAGCCACCCCTCTGTACTTACCCTCCCCTAAGTGGGTCGCCAGAGTTAGTCCTTGGGTATTTGGGATTCTTGGATGGATGCATACCAGATAAGATAGATTCTTGGATAGATGCATACCCGATAAAAAGGATTCTTGGATATTTGCATACCTAACGAGAGGGAGTCTTCGATATTGCCATACCGGATGGAAGGTATTCTTGGATATTTGAAGGAGACAAATTTGCTGAGTTCATGAAAGGTGAAGAAGACTGCCTGTCCCACACAATATGAGGGGATCATGGCATGGCAGATCCAGCCTTGAACATAAAACTTTTTTTGCATATTTTTCTTGAATCCGATTTAAATGGGGGAATCGCTGAGCTCACGGATCCACGTCTCCCCAGTGTATCCTACAAACCATCATTGGCGCCATCTTGGATCTGCTGAGTTTGTGCAAGATCCATGGATTTAAAGTAAAAAATACTTTGAAAACATATGGAGACCTTAGTGCCCAATAAAATCTGAGTGTAGAGAGATTGGACACAGGGTATAGGCACCCAGGGTCCACTGAGCAGAGCTGAATTCTTTTTGTAGGAAGTTACTGTTGCGACAGGGACTATGAGCATGACACCAAAAGGCCATAGTAGCATGCTCTGGGGTCATGTGGACAGGGCACACAGTATGGCTGGGGGCCATGCTTGTGGCCATTTTATTCTGGACACTGACAAAGACCTTGCACGTCGGTTTTGGGGGCATAAGAGTTGGGTGCAGGGTGTGTGAAGACATCTCTGGACATAGCTGAAGGTAATATCTATCGGGTGCTTGGAAAAAAGGTACTGAATGCAGGGCACGTTCCCAGAGCAAACTGGACACGGGTGGAGTCTATGCCCAGGGAACTGTAGAGTTAGATGTGTTGAGCACAGGGCTAGACCAACAATGGACCTGGGTGTAATAATCTTTCCACTCAACTCAAGGCCTGTTTGATGCAAGTTCCTACAAGCAGTCCTGCTCTTTTAGCTAGATATGTCCAATGTTTACTGCAGTGCATTCTGGGGCACAGGAGGTTGAGCGTGTTTGAAGATGTCATTGCTGATATCAATGCTCATGCTGTATAATCTATAGTGTCATGAGTGATGTCATTTGTGACATCATGGGTGATGCTTTGAGCAGAGTCTTCAGGGAGCTAAAGTTGCGTTGGTCACCAGAAGTGTAGTATTTTAGTGTTTTTCAAATTATGTTTTGTTAGGAATTTTTTTTTTTTATATGATAAACATTTCATTTTGAGTAACATGAAAATATTCACACTAAAATATACAAATAGGATTTTTTCTTCATCACAATGCTGCAGGTGGCCTCTGAGTGGTGGCTTCCTTTGGTAATTCTCCGCATACAGGCTCCTCGTTGGTAGTTCTCCTCTATTGCCTCTACTCTATTGCCATTCAGCATCTCCGAGATAGCTAGGGTGTGAAGGCATTCCGCTGGGCGCCATGTTGTTTTTTGTGTGCTTGTCGGTTTTCCGACCGCACTATACAAATAGCACAATATCTTTACATATTTCATGCAAGAAAAAATAATTTCAATCAATCAATCAATCATTGCATTTATATAGCGCACTACTTACCCAGAGGGTCTCAAGGCGCTGGGGGGGGGGGATCTGCTACTGCTCGAACAACCAGGTCTTGAGTTGCTTCCTGAAGGCGAGGTGGTCCTGGGTCAGGCGGAGGTGGGTGGGGAGGGAGTTCCATGTCTTGGCGGCGAGGTAGGAGAAGGACCGTCCCCCTGTGGTGGCTCTACGGATGCGGGGGACGGCGGCGAGGGCGTGGCTGGTCGATCGAAGCTGGCGTTTGGGAGCGTAGAAGTTGAGGCGGCTGTTGAGGTATCCTGGGCCTTGGCTGTGTAGGGCTTTGTGTGCGTGGGTGAGGAGACAGAAGGTGATTCTCTTGTTGACCGGGAGCCAATGCAGATCTCTCAGGTGTCCGGAGATGTGGCTGCGACGGGGGATGTCCAGGATGAGTCGTGCTGAGGCGTTCTGGATCCGCTGGAGTCTCTTCTGGAGTTTGGCGGTGGTTCCGGCAGAGAGGGTGTTGCCGTAGTCCAGACGGCTGGTGACGAGGGCCTGGGCGACCGTCTTTCTGGTCTCGGTGGGGATCCACCGGAAGATCTTACGTAGCATGCGCAGGATGTTGAAGCACGACCAGGAGACGGAGTTGACTTGTCTGGTCATGGAGAGGGAGGAGTCCAGGATGAAGCCCAGGTTGCGTGCGTGGTCTGTTGGTTTGGGTGCGCTGCCTAGGGCTGGGGGCCACCAGGAGTCGCCCCAAGCGGCGGGTGAGGATCCCAGGATGAGGACTTCCGTCTTATCTGAGTTCAGTTTCAGGCGGCTGTTCTTCATCCATTCGGCTACCTCTTTCATCCCTTCGTGAAGGTTGGCTCTGGCGGTGGCGGGGTCGTTGGTAAGGGAGAGGATCAGCTGGGTGTCGTCGGCGTAGGAGATGATGTTGAGGTTGTGCTGGCGTGCGATGTCTGCGAGGGGGCTCATGTAGATGTTGAAGAGGGTTGGACTGAGCGAGGAGCCTTGAGGGACGCCGCAGATGACTTCCATAAGTTCTTCGAAACTGGTATTGGGAAATTACGTTGTTGAATAGATAATGATTGTTGTTATATGCACATAAATGCATTTTGATAAGTATACTAGCAGCCCGTCCCGACGTTGTCCGGGTATGAATTGCTGCCGGCCAGTAGTATATTGTTTTGTAGGATTTCGTTTTGATAGCATTTCTTATCTGTGACAGGCCTGTGAAACGCTCCGATTCACAGTGCACTGCTGATGCACTTAAGAGTGCGCGTTCAGTAGTCTGTGAACTCGAGTTTTCCTACTTTATTTTTCCTTGCAATATTATATAGCGCGAACTCGACAACATGGCATGAGCACAATTTACATTTCAGAAGAACACATTCATTTGTGGTAGGCACGGGGAGACAAAGCGATTTGCCTGGAATCACAGGATGTTGAGCTAATGCCGAGATTCGAACGTAGCTCCCCAGCTCTAAAGTTCGCAATTCTAGAACTTGTGGCGGGAGATGTGTCTAAAAGTGTATGTCGGTGCTGGCCATCTATGAGAGAAACCTGTGCATTTTTCAAATGGGTGGTGAAAAAATAAGAGTATGTTGCTGGAGATGTGGGCCGCCGTGCACCAATGTCCTTACCGGGGGAGGGTAAACACCCATTATTCCGCAACTTTCTTTCCGCATACCATGACTCCGCATACTTTCATTACGATAGTACCATGACTCCGCAATGCCATTTTAACGCATGGCATTACATTTGATATGCTTTTACCACGCATACATTTACAAAGAAATTCGTTGTAAATGCATGAATGGTAAAAGCATGTTTTTTTTTAATGTTTGGATTAGGTAAGTATGGTTATAGGGGTATATGTTTTGGGGTACTTAGGTATATGTTTTGGGGTGTTTGGGTATTTTAAGGGTTCAGATATAATTTGAGGTTATGGGGTGCAGGGATAGTTTTAGGGTTTAGGGATAGGTATGGGTTTTGGGGTACAGGGGTATTTTTAGGGTTCAGGGGTAGGTTTGGGTTTTGGGGTACAGGGGTATTTTAAGGGTTCAGGGCTAGGTTTGGGTTTTGGGGTACAGGGGTATTTTTAGGGTTCAGGGTTAGGTTTGGGTTTTAGGGTTCAGGGGCATTTTAGGGTTATGGGGTAGGTGTGGGTTTTGGGGTACAGGGTTGTTTTTAGGTTTCGGGGCTAGGTTTGGGTTTTTGGGTACAGGTGTATTTTTAGGGTTCAGTGGTAGGTTTGGGTTTTGGGGTACAGGGGTATTTTAAGGGTTCAGGGCTAGGTTTGGGTTTTGGGGGACAGGGGTATTTTAGGGTTCAGGGGCAGGTTTGGGTTTTGGGGTACAGTGGTATATTTAGGGTTCAGGGCCAGGTTTGGGTTTTGGGGTACAGGGGTATTTTTAGGGTTCAGAAGTAGGATTGGGTTTTGAGGTACAGGGGTATTTATAGGGTTCAGGGCTAGGTTTGGGTTTTGGGGTACAGGGGTATTTTTAGGGTTTAGGGATAGGTTTGGGTTTTGGGGTGCAGGGTATATTTCTAGGGTTAAGATGGGTTAGTGTTTAAGGGTGTTGGGGTATTTTAAGGAGTAAGGGTGGGTTATGATTATGGGGTGCAGGGGTATTTAAAGGGAGCAGGGTGGGATTAGCACACGATATGAGACATGGCATGAAGGGCGGAACGTACCACATGCCCCTAGCGTTTGTCACGCCCCCAGCACACGCCCACAGCACAACGCGACACGCCCACAAGGGACTACTTTGCTGGCCGGTTCTTTTACCTTTTAAATGTATATCGAAGACGTCTGCATAGACTATGTCCTTCTACTGCAACTGCCCTTTCCAACGCTGTATTGGGTGTTGTGATTGGTGCTGTGGTTCCTGAGATTACCCTCCTCAAAGGTTTGGGCTCTCTCTTTATTATATTACTAGCAGCCCGTCCCAACCTTGTCTGGGAGAAATCAGGCTTCCCCGACCCCCGCCTGCCCCGACATTGTCCAGCATTTCGGGCCCCCACCCGCCCCGTCCCCTGCTGCCCCAACCCCCACCTGCCCTGACATTGTCCCCCGGAGCCTTAAAAGGCGACATATGATAGTCACAGCAGTACATTATAATGTAAAACCGTCTCACTGTATTGCAGCTATTACTTCAGCCTTCGCCTGGAAATTACCGTTTCCATGTGTTTAGAGTGGGGATAAACCGAACCAGATTTCCTGGCTTTCCTTCGGGCTGCTTGCTTTCCCCGTCCCCGCCCGCCCCGTCCCCCACCTGCCCCGACCCCCGTCTGCACCGACATTGTCCCCCGGAGCCTTAAAAAGGCGACATATGATAGTCACAGCAGTGCGCTTTGGGCTGTTTGCTTTCCCCCTCCACATGAAATGTACCACGAAAAGAGGGCACATTTAAACACGGCTCCGAGGTTGATGGATCACTTTCGCCTGTGGGGTCTCTTTGAGCAGGGTTTACCCATGACGGAGCTCGGCGTGCCGAGATTCCAGCATGGTAACATAATTCCCGCATGTCAACCTAAACCCTTAAAGCTGAAACGCTGAAACGCTGGCGCTCTGCAGTTCAACTTCCTGAGCTGTGTTTGAGGTAAAACTAATGAGCGTGATCGTGGTAGTTTGGAGACTTACATCACCCCGTACCCCCGCCTGCCCCGACCCCCGCTGCCTTACCTCAGCCGCCGCTCCTCAGTCCACCGCTCCTCGCCGCTCGTCACCGCTCCTCCCCTGTGCCATGTCCTCCGCTCCTGGACGCCGCTCCTCCCCGTGCTCCTGACGTCAGCACGCAGGTCGCGGCCAGTGCCACTTCGAAGGGACTACTTTTTTAATAATGTAAATTTTTTAAATATAACATATTTTTTAACTTTATAAAGCCTATGTCCATCTGCACACCCTGAGGATTCCAACGATGTATCGGGTGTGTGGATTGGCGCTGTGGTTCCCGAGTTTACCCGCCTCAAAGCCTCAAAGTTCTTCCTTTATAATAGTAGTATAGACTATGGATTCACCTGTTCTCCCCAATCCAAGATGGCTGATGCTTTTGGAGAATTATGTCATGCGCTCCACTATGAAAGGCAATTTCATTGTTAACCAGTTGCATTGCAATTGCTCCTGAATCATTGCTCACTCGCTTCATTGACTGCGTTCTCTCCAGCTTCTGTTGTTTTTCCTCAGCTTGTGCCCTGTGGTTTGGCCTGGCCAGCTGGATAGTTTCTTCTGGTCTCCAGTTTTCACCCCTTGCTCACTTATTTTTAGGAGCATTGCTGGACTTCCTGTTTAAATCTGACGTCTGGCCCTGTTTTTGGAGCTAAAAGGCCATTTCTTTGAATCAGAAGAATACTCAACCGTTGCCCCAAAAACCCTTGCTTGACACAGACGTTTTATAAACGCGTGCCTGTGAGGACGCGCATGCGCGAGCCTGGTACAGCGCTGCCTTTTTCTACAGCAGTATTAATGAATTGAAGCAACACTGTCTCTTAGACCCAAGCAAACAGTTCACAGAGAAGAAATCCATAGGGCCCTCCAGTGATTGGAACGCTAACCACCACTGCCTCCAGAGCAAGCCGCTCAATTCCATTATTGATCAGCAGCGGTCTCGCGAGCCTCCACAAAGACAATCACAAGAAGGGGTTTCTTACAGGTGAAATGGATTTTGCAAACTTCAACGATTCTTTCCTCAGCTCGATGCTGGGGACTATTTAGCAATGTCCGCCCTCTGGCTTCTATTTGTATATAAAACAGACAACTGCATGGAGAACACTTCAGCAGATTCGACATTTAAAAGTCTGTTGTAGCCAGAAGTCAAGACCCTCTGGAAAAAAATGGAGCTGCACTAATCTTAAAAGACATTTCCACAATTTGAGGATTGTTGCTTTTCAGTTAAAACTCCTATTCTCAGCAAATGGATTAGAAGTCTACAAACCTCCTAACTCCAAGCCACTCAACCAAAGTTTGGGCTTAGTTTTTACTTTGTACTTTGTTCATCATCGCATTCGCCACAGAGGCAAAGGGCAGCTCAGAGTCAAGCAGGGTTCTTGGATTCCTTAGTGGTTTGAGTTGGCATTTGGGGGTCATTAAAGATAGACACTAAGTGAACATTAGAGAGGCTTTCATCGAGTGACCAACCGAGAAGACCCGGGTCTTGGAGCCCTTTAGACATGAGAACCCTGCTTTATCCAGAAGCAGGTGTTCCATCCAGGAAGTGACGTATGCCTGAGCCTCTGTTTGCTTCCCAGAGGTAGTGTAGTGTCTTCTGTATACTTTTAGAACTCTGGCATAAACTAATGGGTCCAGCTTGTAACCACCCATATTAGCCAGTGGCGGTTCCTCATCGATGTCAGAGGAGCATCGCCCCCCCTTTTTTAAAGCAGTGCGAGAAGCAAAAACACAAAATGATAATAACTTTCAGGTATTATTATGTTATGTTTGTGCTGCTTTGCTCGGGGCTGCTCTGCTCTCGGAGCAGTGCAAGGAAGGAGTGGATTGCCCACTCCTAAGTGCGCAATGACTGTTTGGTCGGCCCTTTCGGGCCGCCCAAACCTGTTATGTGCACTTTACCCCTTCTCCATGCAAGCTGTATTACAGCCTAGATGGAGAACATGGCCACCCCTCCAACTCCTGGTTAGCGCTGTGTCACGTTGCTCAGATCAATCACAATGCTGCCTTGCAGCGTTGTGATTGGCTTAGGGGAGGGAGCCTGGCTGCCTGAATCCTATTCCTGAAGTCAGAGGCAGGAGAGCAGGAGCAGAGACGAGGGACCCAGCAGCAAGCTAAGTTATTTTTTATATTCTGCTCTGTCCCTCTCGCAATCCCGTTCCCCCCAAGCTCCCCCATGAGGCACCATGTCCCCCACGCCTGCCTCACCATCCCAAGCCATGCAAACTGCCACTGATATTATTCACCAAGAGCCGAAGAGACCTTATGGTCCTGGTCTGGAGAGTATTTTTGCCTCAACGTTGGTGAGTCTTTGATGGCCCAGGTGCAAAGCCAGAGTCAATGGAAATCCCAGACTGGAAGAGTCCTGACTTTGACCAAACCATGAAGAGTCGGGTCGCCTGTGGTGCTACCATGACAGCCCCACACAACACTATCTCCCATCCACTGTAGGTCTTCGGCTGCATCTGCACAAGGAAATAAAGCTGGATTTCTAGAGCTCTTGCACCTCACAAGACTTCTGCTGGCCATTGTGCTGCGGCCTCTGTATATCAGCCTCACTGTACACAGTGGTACAAGCTTGCTTAGTTCCGAGCTTTCGGGCATGGCCCGACTTACCTGAATTTGTCGTTCCTGTTGCACCTTCAGTAGCCAACGGCTCTCTGTGAAGGCACCTCATCCGTGAAACGCGACACAAAGTCTGATCATTGAGACCAAAGGGTAGAACCAAAGGATGGTGGGTAACTAAGGAGTCTAATGGCGACCAAGGCAGGCGGCCAAGTAGAACCTTACCTTCTGACAGACCACCATAGCCACTCCGAAGGGTAGAGTACATAACTCGGGCATTGGAAACCGGGTCAATTTCCCTGTACAATGCAACGCAGACCCTGTGAACGCTGAAAGGAGAGAGTACATAACTTGATGAAACTGCCCTTGCTCAAGATTGCTGCCAGTAGCATTTAATTTGCATATATGTTTTTTCGTTACAGTGTTCAGCAATCACATGAACCATATATTAAATCCATAATCTTCGAGCATTTGTCTGTATGTGATTAACATTTCCTATAACATTTATCAGATGTTATAAAAGAGCCGAGTCAACATTATAACCATCTTAAATAAATTGAGGGCTATTTCCTCTATATTTAGGATGTGCCTTTAAGGTAAGTTGTCCATTAAAAATCGTCTCCAGCATTTTAAGCCCAATCGTAGCAGGTTTAAGTTCTTTCGTGAATGGGCGGCGCTACTGGACTGACACTTGTCTATCACACGAGGGCTGCTAGTCCTACATTGAGCTTCCAAAGAAGAGTACTAAAATAAAGTGATACAAACAACAATGAACTTGAAACCATGCGCTTACCAATAAGCCTAGATTTCAAAATTTCCTCTTACAGCTTTAACAGAAACACTCCTATAATGAAGCTGATCGCCGTTCCTGATATTTAGATAAAGGTAACTTCATTTGACGACTTGCATTTTTGGAAATGTGTGCCATACATGTGGGCTAGAGCCTTATAGGAGAAACATTGCAGTCTATTTAAAAGAGGTGCTCATAGAGCACACACCCTGAACTCACATCCTTCAAAGTGCTCTCAAATGGGACGAGGGAGCACCATCAAACTAAATCTTTGCCCAGGACCCCACATTTTGGTCAAGGTGGAAGGCGGTAAAAATCCCAGGTTTTCACATGATGCTATTCCACCTCTAGATGGGTCGCTCTTTCCCTCTCCTGCTTGTTAGTAAAATGTATATTTTTTTCTTTAATGTTTGGCGCATTCGCATTCGGACAGGGTGGGGTGGCAGGCAGAGGCCGCATGAAGGCTCGGCTCGCCTTGGGCTAGAGGGTGGACGAGGGCCTCGAGCTGAGCCAAAGGCAGGCATCGGGCTCAAACCTGGCTCGAGCTTTCAGTCTCCTGCCCGCCTCTACACCAGACCCGTGAAGACAAGTTGGTTCTGGAAGGAATGCCTGTGCTCACTCCTGCTAGCTTGGATTCAGCAGCCAAGCATGCTCAGAAATCCTGCAGAAAGCCTTTGTATAACGGCTAGCGAATAAACAAAGCAGTCAAGATATGCATAACCTATAAGCCCAAAGCAAGACAGATAAAAGTTACACAATAATGGAAATGTGGCAAAAAGTTTCAGAAGACATACAGCAAAAATATGAAAAAACACTCATTTTTTAAGTGGGCCAAAAGTAATTTCAAAGTCACTCAATGGTCTTCGTGTTTTAGCTTAGGACAAAGACGGGGAACCCCAATGCAGGTTGTGGTATTTTAGAGGTCGCACATTCAGTCCTCTCCAATCAGCATCCTTTGATCAGCCAAACTGAAGAGCGCCTCGCTCTTGTCTCAGGCACTTCTCAGCGCCACATCTCTCAGGCCTCTAAGGGCAAGTCCCATCCGCAGTCAAGCTTCATCCAGCAGGTGGGTTGACTCCACTCCTCAGCACTTGGACTGTCTGACGCAAAAGTTACCAACCCCCATGGCACTTAGTTGAGGAAATCAACATGTCCCCGCAGAGCTTAGGCAGATAACTGAATCTATCAGTTCTAGAGAACATTTTTGGCGGAGAAAGGCACTGTTAGAGGGTACCACTCCTCAAGGGAAGCTGGCAGGGGAACACAGATTCCTTCTCTTCTTCTTCTTGGAATTCTTTCTTCATCAGCTGTAAGCTCTTTGCACAGGTCAAGAATGGATTCTAAAGATTAGATTTAGTTTATCAGTGATAGTGGCCACTAAAGCAGTCCTAGTACAATTCCCACACTTCCCACTGATGTTTCTTCAGCAGTATGTGCTTCCTGCTGAGGATGTGTGTTCGGGGGTGCAACATGTGTCCTGGAGTCATTTGCTCTAAAATTCCAATATAGCAGCATCCTGGTGCAGCAGCACCATACTAACTCTGCTCACCTGCGCTACCATGCCACTCTACTTTCAGCAATGCGATCTACAGATATAGACACTCCACAAGGTCACTCCTCAAGGTCACTGGTAAGGTCACTTCGCAGGTCTCTCCTCACGTTCTCTCTGCAAGATCACTCCTCAAGGTCACTTCTCAAGGCCACTCCTCAAGGTCACTCCTCAATGCCATTCCTCAAGGTCAATTTGCAGCTTCCTTCTCAAGGTCTCTCCTCAATATCTCGCCTCAAGATCACTCCTCAAGGTCACTCCTCAAGGCTATTCCTCAAGGTCTCTCCTCAAGGTCTTTCCTCAAGGTCACTCCTCAAGGTCACTCCTCAAGGTCTCTTCTCAAGGTCACTCCTCAAGGTCACTTTGCAAGTCTCTCCTCAAGGTATCTCCTCAAGGCCATTCGTCAAGGTCACTTCACAGGTATCTTCTCAAGGTCACTCCTCAAAGCCATTTCTCAAGGTCTCTCCTCAAGGTCACTCCTCAAGGTCACTCCTCAAGGTCTCTCCTCAAGGTCACTCTTCATGGTCACTTCGCAGGTCTCTCCTCAAGGTCATTCCTCAAGGCCACTCCACAATGTCACTCCTCAAGGCCATTCCTCGAGGTCACTCCTTAAGGTCACTCCTCAAGCTAGAACATGATCCAGTCCTTTCATGAGCAGGAGGCACCATTGGTCTGTCTTTTGAAAAGAAGGAACATCCTTTCCACAGAGATCCCTCAGTTCTAAAGCACTGAGGGACCTGCCCAGTATGCTTCTCTCAAAGCAGCAAATGCTCTTGTTGCCTCTGTGCACGGGTCTGGTGATTCGTTTGCAGACCTGATATCACATCTGGGGCTTTTGTTGTTCTTTCTCCATCCAGTGATTAGCGAAGTTGGATTCCATATTTTGTTTCCTTGTTATAGGTTTACGTGCCCTTAATGTATAGTCAGGATCCCGTGCGTGCTTTATAAGCCTCGCGTCACCAAGCTGTGGGTTTGGGGCATAGGGTCTCCAGGAGTGGATCAGGGTTAGCACCAGTCTGTGTCATCAAAGACGCTGACGTGTTTTTATGCTAGTGTCGGCCATGAGCGAACTCGGTGGCCGAGTTTGTTCTTTCAGGTTGTGAAGACTCTTGCCAGTGCTTTTCTTAGTTCTAAGTTAAGAGAGTGTCTCAAGTGAACAAGACTAGTAGAGAGTCCTCCCTTTACCATCACAGTGGCTGATCTGAAGCACCTTTGTTTACTCTCAGTCACAATCAACACATATGATTACTTATTGTCACTATGTCATGTTGTCGTTTTAATGTAAACAGTGAAAATAGCTTTGCAAAAAGTGATTAATTAAGTAGTTTCCTATCACAACATAATTAAAAATATACGCACAAACACATACTGAATTCAACTAAACTCAGAAGTAAATTGCTGGTCACAATAAACTGAATTGATTACTATGATCAATACAATTTACATCAATTGTGTGTTTAATTAGGCCTGTCTTCCCCTCTGTCTCAGTCTACAACAGGGCAGCCATAGTTGGTGTCTTATTCTGGGAAGGCTGTTGTCTGCTGGCTGGTTGGCTGCTGAGTTTACTTGTCTTTGTTGCAAGCCCATCTGAAGTGACTCAATGGGCTGAAGAATTCAACACATAGCAGTAACCTAGACTAGCTCATAGCCTGGTCCTTCCGTGTGGGTGGGTCTCATCGAACGCCACGCCCACTTTGCTCTTCATTGCCATTTTCCTGTGACCTGAATGCCCGACTCTTCTTACTTTCACCAACCCTCATGCTTGCTTTCAGCTGTGAAGGCCATCATGGTGCTGGATTGTCAGCATCCCATTCCCAGCCCTGCTGCTCACTGGTCTTACAAAGCCCCAGCATCCTTTACAAGATCTTTGGGTGTTCTAGTCACAGATGAGCGGTATCAGCACCAGATGTTGGCAGACTGTTTTCCTTTCGCCTTTACAAGCTGCCGTCTTACTTCTGGTTTAGTCCGAAGCCATTGTTATCACATGGGACTGGGAGTAGAAGAGTTCTTTGCTACTCAGGGATGTACAATGAAGTGGGGGATGTTTCATTAGCCTCCTTGGCTTAACACCTCGCTCCGCGACTTCTGAAAAGCAAGGAAGGGAGACCTTCTTGTTCATAAACAATCCATGTCATTTTGCTTTTCCCATGTGTGCTGCAGAAGGCATCCTACATGGAACATTCAAAAACGAGGAGAAATAATGCATTTCTCCTCATTTTGCCAACCTAAGACAAGGATTTTCCTGGTCTTAATTTTGGCACTGCCTCCTATGTACGCCACCCTTGTACATAGCTGGCACCGTCAAATACATTGGGTGTTGCGGAGGAACGCCCATCACAGCACCCAATGCACGCCCCTTTCACCCTAACCATAGCGCAAAAGGGGGCCTATGTAAAAGGCAGCGTTAAGCCACGTTAAGTGGCTTTCCGTTGCCTTGTACATAAGGCAAGGCCCCTATCGCCACCACAGCGTCGGTAAAAGTGACGTTGCGGTGGCGATAGGGGCTTGTACATATGCCCCTCAGTGTTTAAGTTTCCAACTTGAGATAACGAAGAACATTCAATCACGTGTTCCACTTTTGTTCAAATTCGTATTGGCTAAGTGTTTTAAATTCTTTATGTTATTCTTCCAAACCATTCAGCCACATGACCTCAGTGTCTTTTGACGAAGGAATGTTGAAATTTGTAATGGCATTATAGGCATCTCAGTTCCATGAAACTCTGCATTTACCTTTTCAACTTGATGTATAAAAACATTTAATTAGATTCTTGTTAACTCGATATCTTAAAACATGAGGCTGCATCATAAGTGTGGGCTTGGGTTTCAGGCGAGTTCTGGACCTGAGAACATTAACCTACTGTGCCCACTAAACCCAGCCCAGTTCCGAGACAACAACCTCAAACTACCATAACATGTTTTTCCTTTGGCCAATAGAGCACAATATCAACTCCCACTCCATTGGGGCGTCGGGCAGTTTATTCCTGGTCAGAATTTTGAAACATCACATGTCTGGTGCTTTTCGCCCTGGGCTATAGGAATTCTCACCAGCCTTCCTTTTTTTTTACAAAAAAAACCTCTTTGCTGTGTTTTCATGAGTATATTACATAACAAGGGGGCTGCGAACAGAATCAATCGATGATCATCTGCGACGACTTTCCTTTCCCATGGATATTTACAGCTGGCCCAGGAATCTATAAATATATATCTATAAATATATACATGGCTCTTGCACCCTACTGATTGCAGTGGTAAAATTAATAACATATAACAATGAAAACTGCTCCCAACCCTCCAACCCCCCAATGTCGTGTGGAAGGTAGGAGGGTTCCCAACCCCCCCTCCCCCCCTGCCCACCCCCAATCTGGAAAGTCGCATGGAAGGAGTCTGTGGGATTTTCATATAAGTCCACTGTCTCATAAACGTGTTCTCTGACAATGCATTAAAAATGTAGTGTGTATGTAGTGTTCTTACATGATGTTTTATTCCCTATGTTTCTCTGCTCTAGCTGCTCAGCCTGTGTGTGTGGCTTCTGTATTGAATGTTGGTGAGTGTACCCCGAGTCGAATGCCTGGGTGACTGGATGAAGAGTGGCAGTTGGTGGGAGGGGCTGAGCAGCTGGCAGGCTGCTTCTGGTGGGGCTGTTGATTTCCGCCGACAGACTGCCTACAGGACTTATATACTTGTTAATGATGACCTACCTGTTGATAAGGTTCTACCTGTGAATAAACCTACTTGGATTACAAGTTAGAGCGTCTCATTACTACAGTATAACACCCAGTTGAGGGCGCGCCAAGGCGCCTTGGATCTCCAATTGAGGGATCGAAAGATGTGTGGCAAGGGGGAGGAGGGGTTACATCAATGCCAATGAGAGATGTTGTTGGGTATCACCTTCAGTGAGGGTAAGTAGAGGCATCTTTCCATGGGGGGTCGACACCTCGACACAGAGATCATGTGGAATATGAATTGTGGATTCATGGGGGTCTGTCTTGGTCCTGTGTTGTCTCTGGCCTAAGAGATGCAACCGGCCACTGGTGAAGCCCACGCCTCTCCTCTTTATGGAGTGCCTTATTTTCCGCTTCCGCTCAGAGAAGCACATCTGCCTTCCAGGCACCCCGACTGGGGGTGTTCACAGATTTCCAGCACATTGTTGAACTATGCATAGCCAATAGCAGTAGAAGGTCTGTGAAGTTTGTGTGACCCTTGCCTTAGACAATCTAGGGTACGTGCCTAGCAGGCAGGCTTCCATAATGGTGATCTTGGGTTTCCTGCTGATTTCAGAGAGCTGGTCTCCACTGCATTCCAAAACCCCCTAAGATTGGGACAGTCCCCTACGGCATGGTGGAAGTCTGCGGGGGAGCGATGCACCTATCACAGTTGGATTGTGCCCCGGGGTATAAACGTCCCATCTTCTGCAGCAAGGGATAGGTTCTGTGTTGAATGTTGAGCAGTATACATTGAAAATGGGCATTTCTAGAGACTTTATGGGATACTCCAATGCCCCTTGCCATTCTCTACCCCTATAGCACACATGGAGAGGGCTTCCCAGTGCTCCGGTGAGGTTGTAGGGAAATGTCCGTATGCTCTCATACTGCCTTATAAATCCAGGAAACCTGCCTGTGGCCATGCCTTTTGTTGTGTAGAGTTTGTAGTAGTACATTTGTTGCGGATTCATCTGAGGTTTCACCCCAAAGCTGCTGTAGAGAACTTCTAATTCCGCCATATTGCAAGAATTGGCCAGTATCGTGCAGCGACTGAAAGTCCACAGGCATTTGGTCCTTATAGAAGTCACCCAGTGTGTGCAGGCCCACCCTGTCCCACTGTTCTAGCTATAGGGCCGTTGGAGCCCCAGATTCAGTGGGGAGACCACAAAGTGGCATGGCCGCTGCACATGGCCTTCTGGTGCTGGTATAGTTGAAGCACCCCTTGTCGGGGTGAACCTCAACTTTGCAAGACTTATCCCATGCCTGCCCAACCCCATACAAGGTCAATAAAGAGGCTATTGAGCTGGTGAAAATATATTTTTAGCATTTAGTATGTAGTATGGAGATGGTAGGCTTGTAAACAATAAAGGAGTCACAGAGCATGATCATGTTCGATATTTCTATATGGCTTGGGGCTGACAGTGGCCGTGGAGTCCGGTAGGATGATTGGTATATTTGATATTTGATATTTATGGATATTTGTAAAGCGCGAACTTTCGCTCCGGAAGGAGCATCTTGGCGCTGAGCATGCGTGTAAGTGATACGTGGTGAGAATCTAGATAGCTGCCAGAACAAAGGTGTCTGATTGTTGATACACCCATGTCTTGAGGAGTTTCCTGAAGAGACTCTCCTTTTCGATTAGTCTGAGGTTAACGGGCAAGTTGTTCCACGCCCTTGCTGCCAGGACGGTGAAAGTTTTCCCACCCCTAGTTTTATACTTGAACCTCGGGATCATGATGAGATTGGTCCCTGAGGATCTCAGACATCGTGTGGGGTTGTAATGCGTGAAACGATTAGCAAGGTAACAGGGCCCTGTATTTTTCGTAGATTTGAACACAGTGAGTAGAAGTTTGAAAAGGATTCTTTTATGAAGTGGCAGCCAGTGGAGGAAGTTTAGTGCTGCTGAGGCTGATGACCTTCTAGGGAGTTTCAGTACCAAACTGGCAGCTGCGTGTTGTATACTTTGTAACTTCCTAAGAGTGGACTTCTTTACTCCAGCCATTAAACCATTGCAGTAGTCGAGTCGGGAGAGTATTAGAGCTACCGCGACCGATTTTCTAGCTGCAATGGTGAGGAAGTCGAAGAATTTCTTTAAGGATTTAATAAGTCCGAAGCAGCGCCCAGCAGTGATCCTGACGTGGTCATCAAAAGAGAGGGATGAATCAAATTGCACGCCTAGGTTCCGCGCGAAAGACACTGCACTGGGTGGGGCCTCTGATCCTATGGGCCACCATTCTTTCGGGCAGAAAGATAGGTCTTTACCCAGCGGTATGATTTCGGTCTTCGCACTGTTGCACCTCAAGTGGTTTTTGTTCAGCCACTGGAATACATCAGTGAGACAGTTCCGAAATCGCAAGTCTGCGTCCGTACACTTTTTATCGATGGTGACGACAAGTTGGGTGTCGTCGGCGTATGACGTTACGAGGATCCCATGAGACTCTATCACAGCAAGGAGGGGAGCCATATAGATGTTAAAGAAAAGTGGGCTTAATATGGACCCCTGGGGTACTCCTGATGTAATGAGTTTTTTGCTGGATAGGTAGGGACCCAATGACACAGTTTGGGACCTGTTAAACAGGAAAGATTTTACCCATGCCAACACTGTGTCACGCCAATCTCTCGCATTCTATTAATCAAAATGACATGAGAGATAGTGTCGAACGCTGCTGTTAGGTCAAGCAGAATGAGGACGGCTTGCCTTCCCTCATCCTGCAGGAACTTGATGGAGTCGGATAGTTCTATCAAGGCTGTTTCGGTGGAATGGCCGGAGCGAAACCCCGACTGTTGAGGATGCAGGATGTTGTGAGTCTCTACAAATGTTTTTAACTCTCCGTGCACTAACTGTTCCGTGATCTTACCTATAACAGGTAGTAGTGAAATGGGGGGCATGTTGGTAAGATCAGTTGGAGATTTGTTCTGCTTCTTCATCAGGGGCTTCACAATAGCCTTTTTCCAGTTGCTGGGCACTATCTCTGAATGAAGAGATTCATTGATGATGGCATTAATGCTGGGGTTTACTACCTCGATTAGATGGTGTAGAATGCTAGTTGGAGTTGGGGCTCCTGATTTGCAGGCCAGAATTGCCTTGCGTGTTTGCTGGAGGGAAACAGGTTTAAAGCTGCAAAGAGGGGGATAGTTATTAGTTACCTCATGAGGAGTGATCGAGGGAGGAGGAAAGTCTCTCTGAATATTAACAATTTTATCCACAAAGAAATCTGCGATTTGATTACACAGAATTTCGGACGGTGGGATTTCGGGCATGAGAGCTTTGGGGTGGGTAAAGGACTTGACTATTGAGAAGACAGTTTTTTGTTTTTGGTGAGCTTCATTTATAGCCTTAGTAAAATATTCCTTTTTAGCCGCTTTTATGCTGGAGAGGTATAATTTCCTCTGCTGAACATAGAGTGTTCTTGAGGCCTCATCATAAGTTTTTCTCCACTTCCTTTCTAGTATTCGGCAAAGGAGATGGCTATCGGTTAGGGTCTGGGTGAACCAGGGTGCATTCAGCTTTCTTTTGTGACATTTCGCATGGTGGCCATTGGAGTCGGAATTATCCGAGACGATTTGGTCCATCCAGGCATGGAAGTTGCGGGAATCGGCTACTACATCTCCAACTAGTTTGGGGGCCTGGGCCAGGGGTTGGGTATCCAGCTTAATACGGTCAGTCACTTTTCTCCAGTTGACTGTGAAGGAGGGGTGAGAACTCTTAGTGCTGGGTAAGTCGTGGGCTTGTATCTCAATGTCAAATGGAATGAGACAATGATCAGTCCAAATTTGAGGGATCGGAGGGGACGTGGTCATGGTTGTAAATTAGAGCAAATGCCATCGAGAGTATGACCTGCACGATGGGTAGAAGCGGTAACAATTTGGGATAATCCAAAGATGTTTAACGAGTGTTGGAAGCAGATGGTGTGGGGATCGACACATGATTCTAAATGTATATTCATATCCCCTAATAAAGTGAAGTTGGGATAATGTAGCATAAGTGCCCCGAGAGCATCATCTAAGGAGTCCAGAAAGGGAGTGGCATTGCCAGGAGGGCGGTATATCAGTCCCCCCGGGAAGGAGGTGGAGGCATTAATTTTAATCGAGAAGCCTATGCCCTCGCTTCCTTTAAGGTGGCCTAAGTCAAATGTGTGGCAAAGGAAGGTTTTCTTAATAGCAAGTGCTACCCCGCCCCCACGCTCAATAGGTCTGTCCCGCCTAAAGATAGTGAAGTCTGAAGGGAGGGCAGTTGCCAAATCAGGATTAGATGAGTCATTGAGCCAAGTTTCAGTAATAAAAAGAGCATCCAAATCGTGGACTAATATTAAATCATGTATGTCTTGGCAGTGGCAGGATAGGGACCTGGCATTAATGAGACCTCCCTTAAAATTATTGGGATTACACTTTAATGGGGAAGACGTTTCATATGCTTCGAAAGCTGTCACAGGGTACATCCATTTGCAATGTAGGCATGAGAAGGGGCCCCAGAGGAGGTCGATAGGGGGGCAACCCTTACAGTGATCACCCGTTTCAGAGCGTAATGCAAGTAAATCATTGCTGTCATACCTGATGATAGGAGGTTTTTGGGCAGCATGCCCTGCGCCCGGCGCGGTCCGGTCGCGGACGGGCGCAGACGGGCTTGGCTTCTATCTATGTACCCTTGAAACCTTCGCCAGGGTACCATCTACCTGACCTGCGTGTGTGGTAAATGTTAATTCCCAGATTTTGAAAGGTGGTGGGGGCCCACTGTAGGGGCCGGGCACCAAGCAGGAACATTAGTTGCAGCAAGGGACATACCAGTGGGAAAACATGAGAGTTTCTATGGTTGACCCTCAAGCCCAAGATGGCAGGGATATCAGTCAGGATAGTCGAGATTGGGGTGACATTCGCTGTCGTGTTACACATTTAGACCAACATGTCCACACATAAAAAGGTCTGGCTGTGATTTCGCAACTTTATAGCCAGAGGTTTGATAAAGCATGCAAACAATAAGGAGGAACGAGGTATCACTGCCTCCTCCGCTGGCTAAGCAAAAGATTCAGAAATGTGATTGCTCATTTACACCCTGGATGCCGGTGGCTTGTATAAGATCTGGGATCTGAGGGGGGTCTTGTATCTACTTAGGATGTTAAGAAGGTAAGACCTCTAGAGGGTGCCAAAGGCTGTTTAAGGTCCAGGAAGAGGCAAGCCAATCTGGGCCACTCTACTGGGACTTTGTCCAGCACTTGTTAACATTTCCTGATGTTCAGGGAGGTGTTCTTTCCAGGGAGAAGCCATTCTGCTCTCTATGAATCAGTGTGGGCATGGCCGGGAGTAGCCTATCCCCTTAAATTTTACTGAGGATCTTGTATTCTGTGTCCAAGACCAAAGTAAGGGCAATAGAAGATAACGTTGTTTTGTCCTAAGACAAGTTTTGGATAGCCATAAGAATTTCCTGCTCCATTACCAGGGCAGCTTGGCCATCAGCTATATTCTGGGGCCCCTAGGAAAGCTGAGTTTTTCCAGGAACAAGCCCAATTCTCCTTCATCCCGGGTACTATTGTGTGAATAAAGCACTTCAAAATAATCCTGAAATGCTGTGTTCTGGTGTAGTTATTTCTCTATCTGTTTCCTCTATGTTAGCCAACACAGGGGATTGTGTTTGTGAGGGTTTAACTAGCCAGACTAGCAACCACCCCTCCCTATTTCCTTCAGCGTGAATTCTTTCTACATATGCATTGTGATCTAGACATTGGAACCTTTCTATAAAATCGCTGTGCATACCTCTAGCATCCTGCCTGCTTGGGCCAATGCATCCTCCAACTTGAGTTCTAACAATGAGTCTTCCACCTTCTTCAGTTCGGCATTAAGCAAACTAGGGTCTTGCTTAATGCCGAGCTCAAGAAGGTATGCAGGCAGGATCCACGGATGACCACCTTGAAAGCCTCCCATTCTACCGAGGTCGAGAAGGCTGTATTGTCATTGTGACAGAAATGATCTATATGGCAACTTGAAGTTTCTTCCTATTGACTTGATCTTCAAGTCAAGTAGATTTAAGTCTCCGCATTGGAATCTGGATTGGAATTCAGGCATCGTTTAACCGCACCTCCAAGGGGTTATAGTCAGAAAGAGTTTTTCCCACCCAAATGACTAAGGACTGATGGTATATGAAGCTCAGGATGTAATCAGGCCTGATGTACAACCCTTGAGGAGGCGAGTGAAAGGAGTATTCTTTCATCCCAGCATTTTTATGTCACCAATAGTCAGCAAGAGACCAGTCTCTCGTCTATGTCTCTAGTGCTTTGAGTCTCAGGGTTGTTGGGGTGCTCGGTATGGTGGGCGTGGGAACTGTCAAGTTCCAGGTCAATGGCAGTGTTAAAATCCCTGCCAAAGATTCAGGGTTTGCCCACTCAATCAGCCACCCATTGTGAGGGTTCTGCTAGGAATGCTGGCTGCTCTATGAGAGCGGAATATTTGCTCCCTAAGACTAATGGGTCTCCATCTAGCCTGCCCCTGCTCTGAGCAGGACATAACAACGCTATGGGTGCATCAGAGCCTCGTGGTACATTTGTGTCAGCCATATTGACACGCCACATGCACATGATGAGTAGGTGGTATGATATAGCTGGCCCCACCATTTGGGTTTAAGTTACTGACTTTTTCCTCAGTGAAGTGGGTTTACTGCAAGAATACTGTTGGGCTCCATGATGACATAGTAGGTCTAAGACCCCATAATGGTTCTGTATCGTGCCCAAGCCCCATCCGGTCCATGTTGTTATTATAGATTTAACACCGGTGGCCAGGGAGAGTTAGCGTTTAATAGTGAAGGGCTCGTGAAATATGTGTTAGACCCTCACACTGCACACCATGCACCCGTCTGTAGACAGGGTTTCACTAATATTTGGTTGCAATAGGACACATCCAAGTACAACAAAACTTTCGCAAAAAACATCTCCCAGTAGGATGCAAAACAGCAATCTGACCAAAATACAGGATTCCTGGTGACCATATCAGTAGTGAAGCAAAAGTGTGTGGAGCTAAGTTTTGTGGCGATTACTAGCCGTGGCAGCATGAGACCTCTAGAGCGGCAGTGTCAGATCTGTCCTCTAGCAATGTTAGCCAGTGTGTGAGCTCAGGTGGGGGGGGTACCCAGTGTAGCAAGAGAGGTCGTCAAGTATGGTCATGTATGCGTGAGAAGCTATGTTTTTGGCCCCCACTCTCATTTGTTTTCTGAGATGCTGTATTTCTGAGGGCCAACGGGCTACGAGCATGTGTTAGGATATATTCTAAGGAGTATAGGTTGCTTCTAGTAGAATACTGGGGAAGTTACTAAGCTCTGACCGAGTTGAATCATCTCTGGACGCATCCGATATAGGGCTGGACTTCAGAAATCAGATAGTTGCAGCTGCTGCGACAGCAACCATACTGTTGTCTCACATCTGCTGATGGATAGTGGCTTCGCATGGGGGACCGTTCCTATGTCTCCTTATGAGGAGAACAGCAGTTGTCAGTAAAATTGCTTCCCTCATCGCACAGCTCCGCCTGGTTGCTGGTACCCCCTGACCATTCCAGGTCCTTAGTTAGTGGCCCGTTTTCCCTGATAGTCCAGTAGGGAGTATCTCTGCTCTGCTGCTGCTCTATGCCCACTGTATTTCTGTTTCTGGTTTTTTAATCCTCTGCTCTTTTTTCACCTTCCTTTCTAGGTCTCGCCTACGCAGTGCTCATGCGCTGCATAGGAGGACCTTTAGCAGTCGCTCTGCTCTTTTTGGAAGCACAAACTCGTGCTTGTGCTGGCATCCATCTTGAGGGAGCGAGCAGGGGCGTGCCACAAGCACAAATATGTGATTCCAAAAAGAGTAGACTGCGCTCACCCGCAACACTGCCGGGCTTGATTCATACAGCGGCAAGTGCAGGGGCCATTTGTTTTTCAAAATACTTGTTATTCAGAGGTTTGTGTTTGTGAATACTCTTTACTTGCAGTGATTTTATGAAATGAACTTGTTATTTTATTAGAAAAGTGGAGGGTCTCCAAAGAGGAGCTGAAGTACCAGGATGTTGGTTTAAATATTCATCATTCTCTAATGTGGAAGCACTTCCTGGGAAAATATCCCAACTTGTTGCGCTTATAATTTGCAGACGGAGGCAGGACTCAATCGTTTAGCCAGGTCTCTAACCATCACCAGTTTGTGGAGACACGGTACATTCTAACACATTTTTTGACCAATTTCTGTGAATGGTACCGTGCACATTACCACAATAACATTGTGGACATTTTAAGGATTTTTGTTTGCTTGTCTGCAGTTTATTGTTGGGGTTGTTTAATTCCAGGTGCGTCCAGCGTATGTCAGGGTGGGCTGGCCCCATGCCCTATTTTAGGTGTAACCATGATCTATGCAAATTAGTTTCAATTCGAATTGGAGAGCAGAATTAAGCTTTGCTCTGATATGTCACTAAATTTGTTTATTTACATTTATCTTTATTGTAATTTATGCTACTTTGCAGACTTTACTAATAAACTTCAATTAAAAAGGGGACAACAAACCCACCAACTCTTACATACAATCTGGTAAATGTATCAATCTATTCATTAAAATAATTAACAGAATCATGATAAAACTCTGTAGGAAGTGGTAATGACAAACTAGTACTCCAGAGCCATTCTGGACTCTGCCAAGCCACTAACCACATGGGGTAACAAGCATTGGCCTAGCCGATAGGTCTCACCTTTGGGACCTGCTGCATAAGTAAATAATTATAAGGTCCCAAAGGCAAGATCTATTGGCTATTCCAAAGTGTGTTTCTATTACTGCTTTCTTTTCACTTTCTTTCTGTTTTTTCACCTTTATTCCTTACCAATAACGCTGCTGGTCCCCCGCGACTCGTCTCCTCTAGTGAAATGTTCCCGCTTCCCGCCTCCCAGCTGTCCAACCTTCCCCAAACACTACTTAATGGTGGCCGCTGCGGGCCGCACATAGGACACTACAATTGCAAGCCCGTCTGTGCCTGTCCATGCCTGACCCACGCCCATCGCCAGGGACCCTGGTCCTCGGACCATGCACCGCTCATCTCCAGCACCCTTGATGCCCTCAACATCGGATGTTATACTGCCTTCCACCTCACATCGCCAAAGAACACCCAAGGTCCGTCCACCTGCCTCAACTTCACTTGCCTCCACACACCAGAACCACCAACCACACAAACCTCAAGAACTGGACCAAATCCCCTCAGATGTAACCTGCTCAACACCCACTCCCTCAAAAGACACACTGTGGAGATCTGGGACCTGCTTGTCACCATCTCCCTCGATATCACCTACTTCACGGAAACAAGGACAAACCCACCTCAGCCTTGGACATTGCAACCGCCATCCCCATAGGCTACAAAATCATCCACAAGAACCGCATCAACCGACTGGGAGGAGGCATTGCCATCATACACAAAAACACCCTCTGCCTCAGTACCAGCTCTGATGACCACTCACCCGGCATGGAGCACCTCCACTTCCAGTTCGAGACCAACCTGATCTCCATCCTCCACTGCAGTTTCATCTACAGACTCCGCTTCCTTTCAGCAAAGCCATAACTGATTTCATGGTTCACCACGCACTCGTGTTAATTAATTACACCACATTCAGACTCAAACAACTGGTCACAACACTAATCCACTCAGCATGACACATGCTCTACCCCATGTTCTCTTCAGGAAACAACATATCCGTCAGTCGCACCTCTGAGCAACACTGGACCGACCACCACTGCGTCCACTTCTCCTTCACCAAACCCACCCTACACCACCATGCCCACCGCGACCCTTGCAGCAGCTGGATCAAAGTCACTGAATACCAGGCTATGCCCTCAGTCAAGAGCCCTCCAAGAACGCAAGCTGATTCTTCCACACCCTCCAAGAATCCAGGCGCACCTGTAGAAGGCTTGAGTAAAGATGGAGAAGCAGCAAGACATAGCTGAAAACGCAGCTTTCAAAACCGCCATCATAACACACCACCACCTCACCAGAACAACAAAAAAAGCAGCCATCCAGGAACGAATTAACACCAACACACTAAACAGCAAGGAACTGTGCGCTGTAGTAAAATAATTCACCAAACCCAGCACAGAAACAGAAGACCTTCCCCCCGCTCAGGACCTCTGCAACAGACTCGCCACCTTCTTCCATTACAAAATCAAGGAGATCTACAACAGCTTCGCAACTCAAGACCCACCTGCAGCCACCACACTCAATAACTCCTGACCCCAGCAGACCTTGCCCAACTGAACCTTCGTAACCAAGAATGACACCCTCAGGATCATAAAGAGCATCCACTTTGGAGCCCCCTTGGATCTCTGTCCTCACCACATCTTCAACAGAGCCAGCGCCGCCATCGCACTCTCACTCCGCAGCACCATACACTGCTCCATTCAGTCCGCCACCTTCCTGGAAGACTGGAAGCGCCCAGAGATCAACCCCCTGCTAAGGAAAACCCCTGCCTACCCAATAGACATGAACAACTACAGACCCATCTCTCTGCTCCCTTTCCAACCAAAGTCATCGAGAAGGCCATCAACGCCCACCCCTCCGAGCTCATCGAAACATACCACAATCTGGACCTCTCCCAATCAGTCTTCAGAAGCAGCCACAGCACCAAAACTGCTCTTCTCACTGCTACAGACAACAGCAGCATCCGCCTGAATGAGGCGAAACTGCTTCTCATACTCCTGGACCTTTCAGCGGCCTTTCACACTGCCTCCCACCACACCCTCTGCGCAAGACTCCATGACACCGACATCCACAACAAAGCCCCAGAATGGATAAACTCCTCCCTCACTGGCCAAACACAAAGAGTCAGACTTCTGCCTCTCTACTCAGAACCCACAAAGCTCAGATGCGGAGTGCCCCAGCAGTCCGCTCTGCGCCCCACCTCTTCAATATCTACATGGCAACGCTTCCAGCCATCATCAGAAGCCACAGACTCAACATTGTCTCCCACGCCCATGACACCCAGCTGATTCCCTCCCTCACAGACAAACCCACAGTCTCCAAAAAGCAACTTCAACAACGGAATGAAGGCAGTCACCACCTGAATGAAGGACAGCTGCCTCAGGCTTAACTCAGAAAAGACTGAAGTCCTCATTGTGGGCTCCACCACCTCTGCCTGGGATGACCCTTGGTGGCCTGCAGCGCGAGGAACCCCCCCAAACTCACAGGCCATGCACGAAACCTTGGCATCATCCTTGACTCCTCGCTGTCTATGAAAAACCAAATGAACACCGTTTTGTCCTCCAGCTTCCACATGCTCTGCCTGCTTCCTAAGATCTTCAAGTGGAACCCCACCAACTCCAGGAAAATGGTCACCAATGCGATCGTCAGCAGCAAACTCAACTGCGACAATGCACTCTGTGCTGGCACCACCCAGAAACGTCAAAAGAACACCCGGAACACCTCAGCCTGACTCATCATGAGCATCCCATGCCACAGCCACATCACCAGCCACCTGAGAGACCTTCATAGGCTACCTATCAACAAGAGAATTACCTTCAAACTCCTCATGCACACCTACAAAGCCCTTCACAACGTCTTGACCTTCATGCCTCAACCACGCCTCTCCTTCTACACTCCCACCAGACATCTTCACTCCATCCAAATGGCCCTGACCACAATCCCACAGATCCGAAAGACAATGACTGGAGGAAGATCTTTCTCCTACCTCGCTGAGAAGACCGGGAACTCACTCCCTCTGCACCTCAGGCAATCACCATTGCTGCTTCAATTCAGGAAGAACCTCAAGACCTGACTCTTCAAATAAACTGCAGATCTACCCTCCACCCCCTCACGGGTCAGATGTCAGCTGGTATGAGAATCCTGGTTGATTCATTTGCATGGGGTGCCTGTAACCATCATGTATGCTATTTGCAATGGTTTGATATTGTTCCATCCATGGCCACAGAACATCCAGCTTAGTTTAAAAGTGTGCCTTTTCATCTGTTATTATCTTTAACTTTGTGGAAGGAGGAATGCATACATAAGGTTACTGTCTCCAAGACATTTTTTATTGATCACGAAGTTGGTTCTCTGGCGTTGTACTGCCAGAATAAATTTGGTGAAGATCATCACCCTGGAGTTGTTGACTGTCAGAGTGCTCTACATGAGGCTTTTTGGAGGCATAGGTTGCCGTAGTTCCGAATTCTTGCCACTATGGATCTGTGGGGAGTCCATGGAGGAGGTGCCCTGGCAGGAAACTGGTGTGCTCACTCCACCATGAACACTGAGGAGAGACTCTGTGAGAACATCTATTCTTGAATCCATGTCTAAATGTATCGGGTAGCTTTAGGACCCTCTGTCTTCTCCAATAGGTCAAATAATATGAGTTTATTACGTTGGGCACTCTCCTCCACATCTTCGGCCCTGTACCTGAGGAGCTTAAGCCATTCTGTTAAGCATTGAAGTTCCGTCCATTGGTTATTAGTTTACGGGGCAAGTTCTTTTATGGATTTCTTAGCCTGTTTTATTCTACCGCTAAGTTTCATCTGATGTTCTTGAAGGATAATGAGATCAGTGCAGTAGAAAATTCCCCAATGGAGGTGAGGGTCTGTGCCGTGTCACCAGACAAGTGTAGGGAGCATGAGGACATTAGGGAAAGCTCTGCTGCTTCAGACAGACATGCCACTTGTTGTGACATGGTTCTGTTTGTCTTGCTCTTCCCCATTCTTAGTTTGGCAGACAGTGGCGTCCCAACGTTTGCAGACATGGCGCCTCCTGTGGTTGTATTAGAACCTGCACACCAGCTAGGCCGCCACCTGAAGGAGGAGTCTGTATGCCCCCCAGGGACGACATGTACAGCTGTCTCAGGGAACTGTTTTATCCAGGGTTGAGGTCGCCAAAAGTACTCATGGCTTAGGGGTAGGCAGGTAGGTAGGTTTCTGTCCCAGCTGGGCGGCAGAAGATGCAAACTGCAGTCAGTCTTTGGATCCCAATTTGCTACTATTTATACTGCGTGATGTCCTGGGAGTCAGCAATGATCTACAGCGGTGCACTCATTGCTTCTGTTAGGAGTCTGCGAGGGAGGGAGGTGTGTTGGCGGCTGGTCTTCCTCCATCCTCGGGGAATCAAAGATCTGTATACTACCTTGCATGGGTGTGGGAGGATGATTGCTTGTGCACAATCTGTTTAGTGTAAAGCCAGGGTCCCTCTCACAGTTGCGACCCCTGCCATTGGGCAGCAATGCCTCTCCGGCAGTCTCTCTGTGTTGACCTCTTTAAGGTATAAGTATCAATCACAGAAATGTTTCCGAGCTGCCAATCTCTCTCTGAAGAGCCTGGTCAGGGACCCAGGTAGTGCTGTGCTGGCCCTCTGCCCCCATGCTCTACTGAGTCCATACCCGTACCTGGGACTCACATGCTGTAGCGGGCTGTTCCAACACTTTCCTCCAGTAGGTGGGGGAGAAGGGGCCCTAGTTTTGGCACTGCTGGGCTCCAGGTTTCACTTCTGCAGCACCGCTCCGACCCTCTCCTTCAGGGCAGCTGAGGAGAGTTTTAGCGCCGCCATCTTCGGCTCTCCACAGACCCGTAGTCGATTCTACCATTGGGATTTGGAAGGAGCCTGACAGCAGCAGGCAGAAGCTCTGTCGGGTCGGTCACCTTCACCTATGTCGGACCCGATGCACTCCTCAGTGCCAATCTCTGCTGGGGGCTGCTTCACCTTGGCCGACCGTCCTCACAGAGCTGTTGTCATACATGTAGTAAATGAAGATGCAGGATAGCCAGTAATACAGGTGAAACAGGATAACATTTATTCACAAGGTAGGAGTCTCAGGTTACAGGTAAAGATGATATTAAGGAAGCAGGAAGGTATCAGGAAAGTCCCAACGCGAGCAGCCTCCTTGCTGCTGAGCCCACGCACTCAACTGACATTCACTCAACGAAAGAACACTTTAGCATTCACAGTCACTCTGGCTGAGCAGCAGGGGACATGACACCAGGGCACGAGTCGGGGGTCTAGGCGGGTGGATGGCGTCCCCCCACTTCTTTCACAGGGTGGATGCCATCCACCCTGCCAAGAAGTTGGGCCCTACTAAAAAAAGATGCTGAATTCGTCCTGGTGTAATTTCCAAACACCGGGACACATTCAGCAGCGCCTGCACGTTGTTGTCTGCTTTCGATCTACAACAACGTGCAGGCGGGCACAAGGTTCTCTTATTTCTTACTCCTGCTGGCCTAACAAAGGCCGAATCTCAGTGGTCAACAGGCCTCCTTTTGTTGACGTTTCCTGGATGGCAGTGGTCAGGAGCCTCACACCTGATGTAAATGAAGTGGAAGGGAAACAAAGGCTCACACCTTGTGAGCACTTCACACATACTTAAGAGAGGCAGCTTTTCACTTTGTTCAGAATCTGTTTAGGAGATCTGCATTCACTGTAAGAACGTAAGATGTGTTGATCTTTCCCAGTATTTGCACAAAATAAACAGCATTATATAGCGCTTACTACCCCTGAAGAGGCGTTGCAATAATTTAAATATCACTATTTCTTTTAAAGCACTTTGGCTATAGAAAGCTTAAGGCTGGCCAAGCAGGCCACGCCCCCTTTTCGAGGCCACGCCCCCTGACCATCGTATTTAAGGCGCTGACTCGCTAGCGTCATCAGATACTTTGAACTCCTGAGGCGGAAAGCCGGGAGCCGATAATCACGTGCATAATTTTAATATTTGTGTGTCACATTACTCTACTGTGTTTTTACCTGTACTTTGTTCTGTGGCTCTGCTATCCCTTCAAGACACCCGCGCAGCGGAGCTTAGCACTGCCGCGGGACGAACAAGTCCTTTGCCGCCATTACTGGCGAGCCCGCAGGCCACGCCCCTTCCGGCCCTTTCCCTTTGGAGATAAAATGTGTATCTACCGGAAGCGCAGCGGACGAGCGCAGCGGGAGCGCCGTTTGCGCGCCGAAGGCGCGCCAAAGGGTAGCCCGTCTGCGCCCGTCCGCGTCCGGACGGGCCCAGGGCCCTCACTTTCTGGAGGAGTAACCATCTACACACCCAATCTTTTACGGTCCCTTTGTCCACCTGCTAAACACAACTGCGAAACACTATCTAACTATCGGGAATCTAGTATCGCATGTCGTGCTTGTAACTTTCACCTTGACACCCCACAACTATGTGGCCAGCCGCCCAGACCTAAAAACCACAAGTCAACTCGCTCCTGGCTACTTGGTAGTCTCAACTGCAGATCCCTCTGTAAACACAAAAGAGACCTCTTTGACCTCCTATTTGACAACTCCCTCGACGCTCTTTTTCTTACCGAGACGTGGCTACACGCCAGTTCTGGCCCAGACATCGCCAAAGCCTTACCGGCCAATTACACCATCATTCGTCAAGACCGAATTTCCGGTATCGGATGCGGGATTGCAGTTATTTTCAGAAAGACGCTGCAATGCATCCTGGAGCCTATTTCTCTTCCCAATAGTGAGGCTGCTCTTTTTAAACTTCAACTTCACCCGACCTTTACTTTTACTGGCCTTCTCATTTACCGCCCACCCGGCCCCACTCTGTCTTGGGCTACCCAACTAGTGGATTTGATTGCCTCGGTAAGGGTGAATTACAACCATCTATCCATTCTAGGAGATTTAAACATTCATTTCGACGATCCTGCTAACAAACCAGGCACTAATCTAATTCATGACCTTGCCGCCATGAATCTCACCTTATGGAATTCAGGTCCCACCCACTACAGGGGACACCTTCTGGACCCTATTTTTTCCAGCCTCCCCCAGCTACAGTGCCAGCAGGCCCTGCCCTTAGACTGGTCTGACCATTTTTTAATAAAATTCCAACTGGGAGACCACTCAGCTGTCAGCCCTCCCAGTAAGACCATTAAGTCTTTAAAAAGAAACTGGAAAAACCTGGACATTAACCGCCTCATGTCCACTCTAAGCCTGACTACTCCAGTGGAAGCGCTAAACACCGGTGACATCGAAATGATAGCCACCATCACTAATAAATGGCTCCTAGATGCCTTAGACGTCTGCTTGCCCCTAGCCCACAAAAAAAACACTTCCCACAACCCACCTTCCCCATGGTACAACAAGCACCTGAAAGCCTCTAAATCTAAATGTAAACGACTAGAACGCCTGTGGAGGAAGGACTACTCTCCGGCTGCCAGCTCGCACTACAAAAGTGAGCTCAAACTTTACCATAAAGCCTGCAATAAGGCAAGATCTAACTATGTCACCAAATCCATAGCTGAAGCTACAAACAAATCTAAAATTCTTTTCAATTTGGTTAAGGAGCTTGCAGGCGCTAACACTTCTTCTAAACCTCCCCCCCTCAACAGTCTTGAGTGTGAGGAACTGGCTATATATTTCACTTGGTAGGTTTCAAAAAGGGGGGAGACGAGAGGACACTATTAACCACTCAAGATGGTGGAAGGTCCAGTAGCAGCTTAGTGTCCGTACTGAGTACTAGAGATTCAAACAAAAAGGGGGGTTGCTGCACTGTTCCTGGTGAAAGATGAGAAAGTGGGGAAGGTTTTTTCTGGCGTGACCAAGGGTGATTTAATGATACCCTGGGGCATCCATTATGTTGGACGTAATGGCCTCACACACCCCGAAGAGTGTCATGCTTCATCATCGGCGGTTGCTCCTCGTCGGGGAGGCGGTGCAATCCCCGACGGGCACACCTCAAAGAGGGGCTCTTTGGCGGAGATCTTTTTTCCAACTGCCTTTTGGTGAAGTGGGGGTATGTGGGCAGGATGGTGTATTCCTATGATCAGGTAGTTAAAATGTAACAAGGGGTACCGGAATGGACTTTATTCTGGGGGTCCCCTGGCTACTGTTAAAAGGTGGGGCTAGTTTCCTAGGTGTCAACTAATTATGTTGTGTGACCCTAGAAAAAACTAGAAGTGCATGTGGTCAACATGTTTCTCGCTAATGGTATATTAACCGCGATACTTCAGGACCAAAGTGAAAACAACAACATGCTAGTATCATATGTGTTGTGTTTGTTACCTTAGTGGATCCTCCTATGCCTGTACATAGAGAAGGGATAAGGGAACAGTAATTAAACAGATATATAAGTCACAACATTGCCAGGGAGAAAATATATACATATACTTACATGCTGGTGGTACTGAGAGTGATTTTACACAACCACCGCATGCCAAGTGTATTGAGCGTGCAATGTACCAGGTGAAGAGCACACGCAATAACTGTAACTGTGACTGTGACTAGGACTGTGATTAGTGAGGGTGAATTAAAAACATAATTGTAAAGGTTTCTAGTTAAAAATGCAGCAGTCTTAATATGGATGCCTGCCTGTAGTTTGTAAGGTGCTGGGCAGGTCTTTAGTGCAAACACCAGTTGGCAACTTTTTAGGTGTAGCTACAAACTCACACTGTGATCTGAGAAAATCGTTAATAGAAACACATGTTTGGTTCCCTACTCACCTTGGGTCAGCATGAACTTATATAGTCATCTGCACTCCTATGCTCTAGCGATCTCAGGGACCCCTTACATCATGGCCGCCGTCCGTCATACAAATACAAGCCCGGTCTGTATTCACGTGAGTGCAATAGTTATTGGATCGTCTCAATAACCCCTACCGACATACCCTTTGAGGTTCATTCCATGTCCTAAGTTGTACAAATGTCTCTGCAACCGAGGCTCTGTTTAGCGATAAAAACGGTGTGAAAACCCAGGGCAGAAGTAACTCCGCTGTTCTTACACCATCATAAGATGGCCGCCACACACTCGACTCTACACACGTGACCTAGGGCAGGGGGCGGTGACCAGACGCGGCACGCAGGTCTTCCGGTGTGGTTTAAATAACCCTCGCCGCCGAGCTCTTACATCTACTCGAGCTCGGCGGTCATGGGTAGGTCAAAACACGCGGAACCAGAAGACTAAAGGTGAGTGCACTGAGCGCTAAATAGAGGGGAAGTGACTAGTTCCACACCAGTTACTTGGTCTTGTGTAGCCTACCTGTACTAACTCAGGGACACGTTTCTTCTACCCCTACTCCAGCCACACTCTTAGGGCTCAACTCTGTAGTTCTGCCCCGCCGATCACTCATGTGGCCTCTAGCACATGACCAGTAGGTGAGTAGGGAACCAAACATGTGTTTCTATTAACGATTTTCTCAGATCACAGTGTGAGTTTGTAGCTACACCTAAAAAGTTGCCAACTGGTGTTTGCACTAAAGACCTGCCCAGCACCTTACAAACTACAGGCAGGCATCCATATTAAGACTGCTGCATTTTTAACTAGAAACCTTTACAATTATGTTTTTAAGTCACCCTCACTAATCACAGTCCTAGTCACAGTTACAGTTATTGCGTGTGCTCTTCACCTGGTACATTGCACGCTCAATACACTTGGCATGCGGTGGTTGTGTAAAATCACTCTCAGTACCACCAGCATGTAAGTATATGTATATATTTTCTCCCTGGCAATGTTGTGACTTATATATCTGTTTAATTACTGTTCCCTTATCCCTTCTCTATGTACAGGCATAGGAGGATCCACTAAGGTAACAAACACAACACATATGATACTAGCATGTTGTTGTTTTCACTTTGGTCCTGAAGAATCGCGGTTAATATACCATTAGCGAGAAACATGTTGACCACATGCACTTCTAGTTTTTTCTAGGGTCACACAACATAATTAGTTGACACCTAGGAAACTAGCCCCACCTTTTAACAGTAGCCAGGGGACCCCCAGAATAAAGTCCATTCCGGTACCCCTTGTTACATTTTAACTACCTGATCATAGGAATACACCATCCTGCCCACATACCCCCACTTCACCAAAAGGCAGTTGGAAAAAAGATCTCCGCCAAAGAGCCCCTCTTTGAGGTGTGCCCGTCGGGGATTGCACCGCCTCCCCGACGAGGAGCAACCGCCGATGATGAAGCATGACACTCTTCGGGGTGTGTGAGGCCATTACATCCAACATAATGGATGCCCCAGGGTATCATTAAATCACCCTTGGTCACGCCAGAAAAAACCTTCCCCACTTTCTCATCTTTCACCAGGAACAGTGCAGCAACCCCCCTTTTTGTTTATATATTTCACTTCCAAGATTGAGAACATTCATCAAGATATAGCATCACAACAGCAAGCTCAATCTATATGTTCGCATAATCTCGGACCTTATATCGATGTCAGCATGGCCCAGGCTCATCTGCCCCACATGCTACTCACTTCTTGGCCCGAGATAGACGTCCCAGGTTTACAGAACATCCTAGGGAAAGTCAAATCTGGGTCGCCAGTTGACCCTCTCCCGATTTCTATACTTAGACTCTTGGACACCTCTTCCCTGGCCGTGATATGTCAAACCATAAACCTATCTCTTTCCACAGCCACGGTCCCGGCACCTTGGAAACATGTCATGGTCTCCCCCCTCCTTAAGAAACCTACGGCTGATCCCAAGATCTTAGCAAACTTTCAGCCGATATCCCTCCTGCCTGCACTTTCCAAAGTCTTGGAAAAACACGTTCATGAACATCTTACCAAGTTCACGGAGGCAAATAACATTCTACACCCCGCCCAATCTGGTTTCCGCACAGGATTTTCGACGGAAACCACTCTACTTGGAGTCGTGGAAAATCTTCGACGTCTGGTCGACATGGGTAACTCCGCCGTGCTGTTCTTCTTGACCTCAGCGCGGTGTTTGACACCATCTCCCATAACACTCTGCTCGCTTCCCTCTCCAATATGGGCTTAAGAGAAAAGGCACTAGATTGGATAGCATCTTTCCTGACACTCAGGACTTTCCAAATTTCCTCTAGCAATGCGACATCCAAGATCCATTTTTCTCCGCATGGAGTCCCACAGGGTTCAGTATTAAGCCCCCTGCTTTTTAACCTTTATGCAGCCCCGTTGGCCCAGATCGCTAAATCTGATGGCCTCACCATGTACACATACGCTGACGACTCCCAAATCATATTCTCACTTTCGGATGAGAACCAAGATACTCCTTCACGCCTTCAGACTGGCCTTAGGAACATTTCATCCTGGATGACCAAAAATATGCTCAAACTCAATGGCAGTAAAACCGAGGTTCTGATAGTAGGCCCCGACCAGAACCTCTGGAACTCCAGACACTGGCCATCTGAAATGGGCCCCCTGCCTTCTCCATCATACCAGGTCCGCAATCTGGGCTTTATCATTGACAGAGACCTAACCATGGAGCCCCAGGTGAGCGTTCTCTCAGCCACCTGTTTTACGATCCTAAGATGGCTTAGAAAAATCTTATGGATGCTCCCTGGTGACACCCAAAAGACAGTCGTCAATGCATTAATTACCTCCAGCCTGGACTACGGGAATGTCCTTTACCTGGGGGCATCCCAGGCAGTTACAAGGCGCCTCCAACTAGTACAGAATGCGGCAGCCAGGCTGCTCTGTAAATGCAACAGGCGAGACCGTATGTCCAGTCACTTAAAGGCACTTCACTGGCTAAAAATTGACAACAGGGTCAAGTTTAAGACTCTCAGCCTCATGCAGAGGACCAACCCCCCCAAATACCTTCTGACCCTTGCGCACACCTACATGCCTGCCCAAGACCTGAGATCTGCCACACAAGGTCTCTTCTGCGTCCCTAAAATACGCCGGGCTAGGATGGGAGGTAGATCTTTTTCCTTCCTAGGCCCAAAGCTCTGGAATTCCCTTCCCCAACCGCTCCATCTTGAAAACAGGTACTTATATTTTCGCAAGGCCATCAAAACCTGGCTTTTCAACCAGTGAGCACTTTCGATCTCCCATACAATACCCTTTTTTGTCCCCTCAGTTCAAATTTCTGTTTAGCGCCGGGAAGCCCTTTTTGGGTATCTGTCGCGCTCTATAAATTAAATAAATAAATAAATAAATAATAAAGGCTGACGAAAGGTAACATTGTTTTATGTGTAGCTACAAAAGTGTGAATCTTCTGCCTAATTCAGGAGGGCTTGCAAGTATGGTCGAAATGTGCTCAAATGTACTCATGATACTCCTGCTAAACATATATGTGAAGGCTTAAGATCTGATGTCACTTACTGTGATGCCAGTTCCAGTGATGTCACACGCTGCGATGCCATGCTCTGCGATGCCACTTGCATACTGATTAACTAGGTTAGTCCCCCCACTTCTTTTTTAGGACTTGTGTGTTGTGCCCTGCATGACACTAAGGAGAGAATGCATGGCATCGAAATGCAGATACAACACTACACTTCTCGGATCCCCTTGATGTCGGTCCCTGAAGCACCCACGGGGTCAGCGCTTGATAAACGTCCCCAGTGTCGGTCCTTTGAGGGGTGCCCTGCAGCGGATGGTGTTGAATTCACTGGCCCGTGACTGGGAGCTGTCTCGCCGTGAGCCCACCGTGTTAGGCGGTTAGTCACTCCTCCACCACAGCGCTGGCCTTCCTAACAGCGCTTAGTTCTGGTGCTCGGCACCCGCACTTGCATTATCCAACCCGCCTCTTATGACAGCCTGCACCTGGTGGCGCTGATCTCAGCAGCTGTTGCTTAGTAATGAAATATACATTAAAATCAACATAGCTGCACCGTAAGCTATAGGAATAGCCTGGGCGGCATGTATTAGTCCTTTTAATGTACATTTAAAGTCTGAATTGTCACACTTGCTTGAGTGTGATGGCTAGTAGTGATAGTACTGTCTTTCGCAGCCCTAGTGAGTGCAATGGTTGGTGCAAGCTGCAGTGCCCTCATGACGAGGGACCTGGCACCTCTGTTTACAAATTAAGCACTGCAAGTTATTCTAGAATCTCTTACAGCTGGCAGAGGCCCTCTCGTTTCGCTTCTGGTTGCAAGAAATTCTTGCCCAATGTCCCGGTCTGGTCAACTCTTTACTGGTTTTTCATTGAAGCAGACCACAATTATGGAACAGCATCACTGACACATGTCTTCACATATGTATGTCCTTCCTTTTAACAGAGAGGCTGAAACTCCCTGCTGGCCAACCGAGCTCAAGGAAAGCAATCACATCTCCCTATGCCTCCCAGCTTTAAAAAAAGAACACTGCATGAAACAATTGTTCTCTGGCACCAGCCACAGGAATATGAAATGTGCTTCCACCTTTTCCCCAAACAAGCCCATGTCTGTCAAATCTCAAAGAGGAACATAAAATCCTCCTGGTTCATAGACACTGATGGTGTCTCCCAGGTGGCTGGTGACTTAGATTATGTTCCGGCTTCCTGTTGGCCCCATATGCTGCTATGATTGGCTCTTTCCCGGAAGTGGTCTTACTTTCAATGTTCACATTGCCCTACAATCAAATGTTGTTGTTTTTTCTTATCCAAGATTAACTTGTACATTCTTCTACTTCTTTACGTTTGTTTGCTTGTGCTCAGTATTCGTGAATTCATTTGTAAAGCGCTATAATGCCCTTGGACCAAGTAGGCGCTATAAAAATTGCATAAATAGAAGTCCCAGTGATGGGGGAGGAGATTGCTACTTTGATGCAGAGATGAGCTAAGTGTGACCAGTGCAGTGGAAATGCGGAATCACTGACAGGCGTGTCAGGAGCATCCCCCATCACCCCTCTGCAAATTAAACGGGTAACACAATGCATATGTGTGGAGGTGGAGGTTTGCAACCATCATGGTTCATGAATAATGGATCTGCGGCGTCATACACAGCCACGACAACCACTGTGGCAAGGGCTTCAAGTGGGATCAAAAAAAGTGTTTGTGTGTGGGGGGTGGGGTCTCTAAAACGGGTGTGGTCTGTGTAATTAGGGGCGTAGCTTAAACACGAAAAACGACATTGTGTGAAACAGAACATTTTGGAAGTAGCTAACACTCTTGGGTAATGGAAGGTTAAATTAAGTGAAGTACATAGAGACACTAAACTGCTGATGTGGTTTACTGTAACTTTTTTGCATTCATTATTCAGAAATAGATCCATGTTTTGCCACTAAACTTAAAGGCATCAATACAGGGCCCAAAAGAAACCCGTTTCAATGTCTGTTTTTAAATACTACCAGGCCTGAGACCCAGAGGGACCTGGCCAACTTAAAGCTCTGATTGTGGATTCATCCATGTTCAAGACGACCATATTGAACCACTCAGTGGTGTGACACTGCTTAATTTGAGCCGGTGGTTTCCGGTGCTGACATGGTACTTAATTGTCAGCACGGACACTAACGACAGTCTGACATGCGGTGGCGCTATTGGTATAATTTTAACATAAGCACATCAACAGTTGTTAAATAATATAATAAACATTACAATGACGAATTCCCGCTGCCATAGCCATTCTAGTAGCTTGTGTGGCCTGGCAAATGACGAATTGTGATACTTGTAGGCAGTGGTCGAAGTGAGGAAAAAAAAAGTAGGGTAACTGTGGGTGGAGCATCAGGGGGCAGGAATAATCTGACGATTGGGTCAGTGGGCGGAGTCGGAGGTGTGGCTAGAAAGAGCAAAACATCCCAATTTTTACTATGTTTGTCATTTCACTGATGAGTTACAGCTTATAACGTTATTCAATGCAACCAATAGATACACGTTTATCCAAGTGCACTGGTGCCATTTCGTCGGCTTAGTGCCAACGTAGGCACCCTTACACCATAGTGCGAGGGTGCCTCCGTTGCATGCAGGATTGTTTTTGTGCAGGAAGGGGCACCTTCCTGCACAAAAACCATCCAGAGAGGCTTTTTCCTCTTTCCATGTGTGCTGTACATATAGATCAAGGAAAAACAGGGAGAAACAAAGATATTTCTCCTTGTTATGCCTCCCTTGGGGAGGTGTAAGATTTTGATGCAGTTCCAGATTTACCTTTCATTGCGTAAAAAAACTGGGAGAGTTGAGTGGGAACACCCACTGCAACGCCTCCCTTGTGCAGAGTAAGACAAAGCAGCAATGTGCGCTGTGTTGCATTACTACATATTTATGAAACCATTCAAAGCCATGCAAAGTGGTGAAGCGTGGCTTCATAAATGCGACTTGCAGATTTGTGTTGTGCACTTACCTCTTTGCCTGGTGCAAGCATGACGCAAGGCCCTCATAAATACGTCAAGGATTTCCCCAAGCACTCAGTTTAGGCAAATTAAGAAAGCAGGGCATGGGAAGATGATACAGAATATTACATTTGCTCAGGATTACAGAATGTGAACAAATGGAGAACTGGGCTTTGGACTAGCTTACATATTTCGCATTTGGCAGTGTATGTGTTTCCACCACCCTCCTCGACCCCCACCACACACACACACACACACACACACACGCACACACACACACACACACACACCCCACACCTGTGTGCACATTCCTCCGGCTAGGAGAGGGCTATTGTTTGGGCAAGGGGTTCATTTTACCTTCAAGGCTTTTCAAATCCAAAGATCAGCTGTGCTGTAGGCATTCATTTGGTTCATGGTCAATGGTTAAAACCACCCGTGTGGTAGAAATATTTCAGTTTTGTTGCATCAAGTGAATGGTGAATAGGGCCATAAGACCCGATGAGGGGTGGGCATGCTGCAACTCCCCCTCTGCCCCCCTTCACAGGATTCTTTTGGGTTAAATGGAATATAACAAGTTTGCTCTAGCTGACAGTTTACATAATATCACCAACACCGCATAATGCCAGAGGCGAGAGGAGACTTGATGTAAGCTCAGAGCTTTAAGTAGAAAGGTGGTTAGGCCATCCCAGAATGTGGACAAAAAGACTCGGCATTTATATACGGTCACAGCTAGCTGAAGTCTGCTTCGAGACTCGTGTTATAAGGGCTGGTATAAAAATAAAGCTGCCCGGCAGAGAACCGGTTTTTGTTTTGTTACTTGGTTGCTTTATTGTACGTTCATAAAAACCATCACAAAAAATGCAAATCACTTAGTTCCGTCTGAAATACTATTCTTGGTATTTTCGATTATTAAAATGAGTATAGTTAAAACACTAACTAATTCTGTCATAAATCAATTGCGCAAAAGATTCCTAAAACATTCAGTCCTTTGAATGCTGATCAAAGGTCTTCTTTTTCTAGCAGGTGAAGTGTGGAATCAATATGTGATCCAAGACGATGACCAATTCCATTTCTTCAATGCCTGGTGAATAGCCTAAAGGCTGGCAAGGGCATAATGCAGTTTTCCTTGGTGGCATCAACACACACCAGGCAGATTCCCTTTTGTGCTCAGACAAACTTGGGTAGAATGGCACAGGCCCAGCATCTTTTAGGAAAACAACTATTAACACAATAAACATTTTCCACAGTAAAAGCGCCAAGGTTTGGGCACAGTCTGCCAGGAATTACGAATTCTTTGTGGCAGCGTCCGTCTGGGTGAACCCGGAAATAATGGGAAGATGGGGTCAAGGGCGGTGCTGCCAATGTGTCCTGATGTGCCCATGGTATTGGTCACAGTGGGGGCAGTTATGTGGCCTCCTCACTAAATGAGACGTAAATCACTGCAGCAGCCGGGCCATCAGAGGTAGCCGTTTTTCCGTGCGGATTGATTGCTCCTCCAGTGCAACCCGGACCCTGCCCACAGACACAGAGGGGAAGGGAGAGGAAGTCCTGGCAACTGCAGAGGCCTTCCTCGATGTGCACCACACAGGGCTCGGGGGTCCAGTAATATTTTTTGTGTTCGGAGCATTCCTGCCGTCCTGGGACTTATTTTTGAAATGAAGAAGAGGGATTGCATATCGGTGTTTTGGTGATGCTACATTAGTGTCAATCATTTTATATAGAGGCCACAGTCAAGCCACCTAAAATAAAATGTTCAATCGCCAGCAGGCATCATGCCCCTTGGATCCGCCTCCTCGAGGCCCGCAGTTTCAGCAGCTGGTGCAGGGATCCATTGAGGTGGAGGGGGGCCTCGTCTGCTTGTGAAGGACCGAAGGGCCTCAAGGAGATGAGAGTCAGGGAGTCAGTGCTCCCTGGGGCCACTGGAAAGACATGTGCGGGGGGGGCGGTGGGCACACTGCCCATGTATCCAATGAGCCCTGTGGAGGCTGGGGCCATTGCTTGTGAGGGCTGATAACGACAGCGGTGGGCATCAGCACTGGCAGGCTGGGAACAGACAGGCTAGATCAAGCCTCACAGACCATGCTAGAAGGGGGCACACGCTGGCAGGGCGTAGGCAATGCATTAATCAATCGAGCCTGTGACCAGACAGGATTACATGTTTGGGGGCCACTTTGTTCATGCACATGTTCACTAGTGAACCCCTTGCCCTATAAAGGCAGAAGCCTGAAGCACATAATGCACATTGAGCAGCCCAGGACTCTTATCTGGACCCTGAGTGCAAGAGGACACACGGATCTAGCGCTTAGAACCTTGGAGGACACTCATTTGGGCCCTGAGTGCAGGAGGACAGACAGATCTAGCACTTAGAACCCTGAAGGACGCTCATCGGGGCCCTGAGTGCAAGAGGACAGACGGATCTAGCGCTTAGAACCTTGGAGGACACTCATTTGGGCCCTGAGTGCAGAAGGACAGACGGATCTAGCACTTAGAACCCTGAAGGACGCTCATCGGGGCCCTGAGTGCAGAAGGACAGACGGATCTAGCACTTAGAACCTTGGAAGACACTCATCTGCGCCCTGAGTGCAGAAGGACAGACGGATCTAGCACTTAGAACCTTGGAGGACACTCATCTGCGCCCTGAGTGCAGAAGGACAGACGGATCTAGCACTTAGAACCTTGGAGGACACTCATGTGCGCCCTGAGTGCAGAAGGGCAGACGGATCTAGCACTTTGAACCTTGGAAGACACTCATCTGCGCCCTGAGTGCAGAAGGACAGACGGATCTAGCACTTAGAACCTTGGAAGACACTCATCTGCGCCCTGAGTGCAGAAGGACAGACGGATCTAGCACTTAGAACCTTGGAGGACACTCATCTGCGCCCTGAGTGCAGAAGGAAAGACGTATCTAGCATTTAGAACCTTGGAGGACACTCATCTGCGCCCTGAGTGCAGAAGGACAGACGGATCTAGCACTTAGAACCTTGGAAGACACTCATCTGCGCCCTGAGTGCAGAAGGACAGACGGATCTAGCACTTAGAACCCTGAAGGACGCTCATCGGGGCCCTGAGTGCAGAAGGACAGACGGATCTAGCACTTAGAACCTTGGAAGACACTCATCTGCGCCCTGAGTGCAGAAGGACAGACGGATCTAGCACTTAGAACCCTGGAGGACACTCATCTGCGCCCTGAGTGCAGAAGGACAGACGGATCTAGCACTTAGAACCTTGGAGGACACTCATGTGCGCCCTGAGTGCAGAAGGACAGATGGATCTAGCACTTAGAACCTTGGAAGACACTCATCTGCGCCCTGAGTGCAGAAGGACAGACGGATCTAGCACTTAGAACCTTGGAAGACACTCATCTGCGCCCTGAGTGCAGAAGGACAGACGGATCTAGCACTTAGAACCTTGGAGGACACTCATTTGGGCCCTGAGTGCAGGAGGACAGACAGACTTAGCATTTAGAACCTTGGAGGACACTCATCTGCGCCCTGAGTGCAGAAGGACAGATGGATCTAGCACTTAGAACCTTGGAAGACACTCATCTGCGCCCTGAGTGCAGAAGGACAGACGGATCTAGCACTTAGAACCCTGAAGGACGCTCATCGGGGCCCTGAGTGCAGAAGGACAGACGGATCTAGCACTTAGAACCTTGGAAGACACTCATCTGCGCCCTGAGTGCAGAAGGACAGACGGATCTAGCACTTAGAACCCTGGAGGACACTCATCTGCGCCCTGAGTGCAGAAGGACAGACGGATCTAGCACTTAGAACCTTGGAGGACACTCATCTGCGCCCTGAGTGCAGAAGGAAAGACAGATCTAGCACTTAGAACCTTGGAGGACACTCATCTGCGCCCTGAGTGCAGAAGGACAGACGGATCTAGCACTTAGAACCTTGGAAGACACTCATCTGCGCCCTGAGTGCAGAAGGACCGACGGATCTAGCACTTAGCACCTTGGAGGACACTGATCTGCGCCCTGAGTGCAGAAGGACAGACGGATCTAGCACTTAAACCTTGGAGGACACTCATCTGCGCCCGAGTGCAGAAGGACAGACAGATCTAGCACTTAGAACCTTGGAGGACACTAATCTGCACCCTGAGTGCAGAAGGACAGACGGATCTAGCACTTAGAACCTTGGAGGACACTCATCTGCGCCCTGAGTGCAGAAGGACAGACGGATCTAGCACTTAGAACCTTGGACGACACTCATCTGCGCCCTGAGTGCAGAAGGACCGACGGATCAAGCACTTAGCACCTTGGAGGACACTCATCTGCGCCCTGAGTGCAGAAGGACAGACGGATCTAGCACTTAGAACCTTGGAAGACACTCATCTGCGCCCTGAGTGCAGAAGGACAGACGGATCTAGCACTTAGAACCTTGGAGGACACTCATCTGCGCCCTGAGTGCAGAAGGACAGACGGATCTAGCACTTAGAACCTAGGAGGACACTCATCTGCGCCCTGAGTGCAGAAAGACAGACGGATCTAGCACTTAGAACCTTGGAAGACACTCATCTGCGCCCTGAGTGCAGAAGGACAGATGGATCTAGCACTTAGAACCTTGGAGGACACTCATCTGCGCCCTGAGTGCAGAAGGAAAGACGTATCTAGCACTTAGAACCTTGGAGGACACTCATCTGCACCCTGAGTGCAGAAGGACAGACGGATCTAGCACTTAGAACCTTGGAGGACACTAATCTGCGCCCTGAGTGCAGATGGACAGACGGATCTAGCACTTAGAACCTTGGAGGACACTAATCTGCGCCCTGAGTGCAGATGGACAGACGGATCTCGCACTTAGAACCTTGGAGGACACTCATCTGCGCCCTGAGTGCAGAAGGACAGATGGATCTAGCACTTAGAACCTTGGAGGACACTCATCTGCGCCCTGAGTGCAGAAGGACAGACGGATCTAGCACTTAGAACCTTGGAGGACACTCATCTGCGCCCCGAGTGCAGAAGGACAGACGGATCTAGCACTTAGAACCTTGGAGGACACTCATCTGCGCCCCGAGTGCAGAAGGACAGACAGATCTAGCACTTAGAACCTTGGAGGACACTCATCTGCGCCCTGAGTGCAGGCAAATGGAGGAAGAACTCAGGACCTGTGAGAACCCTCATCTGGGTCTTTGTCCGCATGAGGACAGACGGATCAAGCACTTAGAACCTGGGAAGAGGTGTGGCACCTCGGCCAGGGTGACTGACGCTGGACGTTGGGGATCACGGTTCGATCCCCGGCTCCGGCGGTAGGGGTCTGCCCAGCACCATGCGACTCTGGGCAATAGCTTGCTTAATCTTCCCTTCGGCCCCCAGCGCCGAGACACTCCTTCGGGAGTGATTTGTGCACTATACAAATACTGGATTTACTTTTACATGAGCTCTGACTGTGGGACGGCAAACAGAGGAAGAACTCAGAACCTGTGAGGACCCTCATCTGGGCCCTGAGTGCAGGAGGGAAAACAGGTTAGCATGGGGGCAGTGGCCCCTGATCAGCCCCCGGGGGGCCAGAAAGCCCACTAGGCACCAGCGATTATGCTGGCTTTTTTATGCGGTTTGGCAGGTTTCCCTAGATAGCCACCAAGCCTGGGACCAAAAACTCATGTGATCCCCCCTTGCAAAACCAGCCCCTCCCTCTTTAACATCTTCATGACACCATTGGCGGCACGTGTGGAGGAGCTAGGGGCCCAGATCGTATCCTATGCGGATGACACACAGCTCCTGTTCACGTGTGACAGGGGCTGTGACTTCGACGGGGCGGCCATCCGGAAGTGCCTGGAGTTTGTGTTTGATTGGTTCGGCAAAAGCGGCCTCAAATGCAACTCAGACAAATCCGCGATATTGTTTTTTGGCTGTCCTGCCGACCCGAGATGGAAGCTTTGGTGGCCTTCGGCCATGTTCCCCCCCGGCCAGCGATTCTGTTACAGCAAAGAATCTGGGCATGTTGGTCGATAACACCCTCTCCTTCAAAGCCCAGGTAGCTGGCCTGATAGGGAAGTGCTTCGCCATCTTAAGGATGTTGAGAAAGTTTCTGCCGTACCTATCTTTGGAACACAAGAAGATAACGGTGCAGGCCATGATAGGCTCTCGCCTAGACTATGCCAACATCCTTTACTTGGGTCTTCCTGAATATCTGCTGACCCGTCTGCAGATAGTCCAAAATTCGGCAGCCAGGGCAATCTTTGGTCTTACCAGAAGAGCCAGGGCGAGCAATCTCCTTGCTACTCTGCATTGGCTGCCGATTCGCAAGCGCATCTCATTTAAGACCTTAACTGCAGCTTTTAAGGCGCTTCACAATCTCGGCGCTGGCTATTTGCAGAGATGGGTCAATTTCTATCTTCCTTCTAGACCCTTGAGGTCTGCTGCCCAGGCCTATGCCATAGTGCCAGTAGTGAGACGTGTTCGCTGTGGAGGTCGCTCCTTTAGCTACCTTGCCCCCCGTCTTTGGAACACTCTGCCCCTGATGCTGCGAACGTGCCCTAATTTGTCAGCCTTTAGAAAAGGACTTAAAACTTATCTCTTTGTTCTGTAAGTTGTTCCTTGTATTTCTAGTACCGTTTGGCTGTCCTGTTGGTTGCTGGTATTTTGTGAAGAGGATCTATAGCGCTGGGACGCTCCTTGAGCAGCTGAGCGCTCTACAAAACCCCCAGTAACATAACAAAACATAACATAACATTTTTGGATACATAGGGGACATCTGCGTTTTTGGTCCCGGGGTCCGCAGCCATCTAGGGAAACTTACCAAACCCACATATTTCTGAAAACTATACACCCCGGGGAGTCCAGGAAGGTATGGCTTGCGTGGATCCCCCAACATTTTCCTATCCAGAATCCCCTGCAAACCTTTAATGTAGCTGAAATAAATACCTTTTTTCTCAAATTTCTGTCTGGCAAAGTTCTGGAATCTGTGTGGATCCACAAATTTCCTATCGCCCAGCATAATCTCGGGTCTCCCGATAATAATGATACCTCACTCGTGTGGGTGGGCCAAGAACCCATGACAGGCAAGGACCCAAAAAGTTTTGAGGAGACATCAAAATGACCTATAACAAAACAACCTGGTTTTGCAAGGGGGGTCACTTGGGTTTTTGGCCCTGGGCTCTGTGGCCTTTTGGGAAACTACAAAACCCACACATTTCTGAAAATGAGACACCCCGGGGAGACCAGCGAGGTATGGCTTGCATGGGTTCCCCAACATTTTATTACCCAGAATTCCCTGCAAACCTCAAATTTAGCTGAAAAAATCATTTTTTTCTTAAATTTCTGTCTGGAAAAGTTCTGGAATCGATGTGCATCCACAAATTTCCTACCACCCAGTGTTCCCCCATGTCTCCTGATGAAAATGATACCTTACTCGCGTGGGTGGGTCAAGAATCCGTAACAGGCAAGGGCCCAAAACTTATTGAGGAGACATCAAAATTACCTATCACAAAACAACCTGGTTTTGCAAGGGGGTCACCTGGGGTTTTGGCCCTGGGCTCTGTGGCCATCTTGGGAAACTACCAAACCCACACATTTCTGAAAACTTGATACCTGGGGGAGTCCAGCGAAGTATGGCTTGCTTGGATCCCCAATGTTTCCCTACCCTGAATGCCCTGCAAACCTCAAATTTAGCTGAAAAAACAAAGTTTCCACATATTTTTGGGTGGAATCACTGTACCAGCACACATGTCCTACCCCACAGCGTTCCTCTCAGCCTCCTGAGTAAAATGATACCACACTTGTGAGGATGGGGCAAGGGCCTGTGACTGGGAAGAGCCCAAAACATAGGGATTAGTGTATAGCACCGACAATTCTAAGCACCACATTTTTTATAAAAAAGTCGTTTTAGCTAATTCTTCATTGGATACCCACACAAGTGAGGTTTCATTTTACTCAAGACACTACGGAGAATGCTGTGGGGTAGGACATTTATGCCAGCTCGGTGATTCCACACAAAAATCTGTGGAATATATGTTTTTTCCCGATAAATTTGAGGTTTGCAGGGGATTCTGGGTAGGGAAACGTTAGAGGATCCATGCAAGCCATACTTCATTGGACTCCCCCGCCTGACTAGTTTTCAGAAATGTGTGGGTTTGGTAGGTTTCCCTAGATGGCGCTAAGCCAGTGGCCAAAAAAACAGGTTGCCCCCCCCCCAAACCAGGTAGTTTTGTTTTAGGTATTTTTGAAGTCTCCACAGTATGATTTGGGCCATTTCCCGTTGCAGCCACTATGCCTACCCCCACATGTGAGGTATAATTTTTATTGAGAGGCCAGGAGGAACACTGAGTAGTAGGAATTTTGTGTCAGCCCAGTGATAGTACAACTTTCTCACACAGAAATGTGAGAATAAAATGTTTTTTTCAACAGAATTTGAGGTTTGCAGGGGATTCTGGGTAGGGGAATGTTTTGGGACCCATGCAAACCATACCTTGCTGGACTCTCCCAGGTGTCTAGTTTTCAGAAATGTATGGGTTTGGTAGGTTTCCCTAGATGGCCGCTGAGTTAGGGGCCAAAAACTCATGTGACCCCCCTTGCAAAACCAGGCTGTTTGTGATAGTTATTTTTGATGTCGCCTCAATAGGTTTTGGGGCCTTGCCTGTTGCAGGTATTTGACCCACCCACACAAGTGAGATACCATTTGTCTCAGAAGACTTTGGGAAATACTGGGTGAGTGAAATTTTGTGGATCCACGCAGATTCCAGAACTTTCCACCACTGGAATGTGTGGAAAAAGTTATTCTTTTTTTTTTACAAATGTTGAGGTTTTCAAGGGATGCTGGGTAACAGAACCTGGTGAGAGCCAGAAAAGTCACCCCATCCTGGATTCCCCTGGGTGTCTAGTTTTAAAAAATTAATAGGTATTCTAGGTTTCCCTATGTGCCAGTAGAGGTAGGGTTCAAAGTCTACAGCTAGGCCCTATGCAAAAAAGGTGTCCATTTTCACTGTGAAAATGTGGTGTCCATGTTGCTTTTTGGGCCATATACTGTCGCGGGCACTAGGCCTACCCACAATAGTGAGGTACCATTTTTCTCGGAAGACTTTGGGGAATGCGGGGTGTGTGGAAGTTTGTGGATCTACATAGATTCCAGAACTTTCCACCACAGAAATGTGAGTAAAATGTGAATTATTGGACAAATGTTGAGGTTTTCAAGGGATTCCGTGTAACAGAACCTGGTGAGAGCCAGACAAGTCACCCCATCCTGGATTCCCCTGGGTGTCTATTTTTTAAAAATGTATAGGTTTGCTAGGTTTCCCTAGGTGCGGGCAGAGCTAGGGTTCAAAATCTACAGCTAGGCACTTTGCAAATACAGGGTCAGTTTTCACTGTATAAATGTGTTGTGTCCATGTTGCGTTTAGGGCCATTTCCTGTCGCGGGCACTAGGCCTACCCACACAAGTGAGGTACCATTGTTCTCGGAAGACTTTGGGGAGTGTGGGGTGGGTGCAAGTTTGTGGATCCATGCAGATTACAGAACTTTTGTCCACAGAAATGTGAGGTTACCGTGTTTGTTTACACATTTTTAGATTTGCATAGGATTTTTTGGTACCAGAACCCAGTGAAACCATTCAAGTCACCCCATTCTGGATTCCACTGGGTGTCTAGTTTTCGAAATATTTATAGGTTTGATAGGTTTCCCTAGGTACTGGCAGAGTTAGGGTTCAAAATCTAGAGCTAGGCACTTTGCAAAAAAATTGTCCGTTTTCACTGTGAAAATGGGGTGTGGCCACATTGCATTTTGGGCCGTTTCCTGTCACGGACCCTAAGCCTACACACACAAATGAGGTAACCTTTTTCTCAAAAGACTTTGGGGAACGCGGGGTGGGTGCAAATTTGTAGATCCACGCAGAATCCAGAACTTTCCAATACAGAAACGTGAGGAAAATGTATTTTTATGATAAATTATTCGGTTTGCAAGGGATTCTGGGTAACAGAATCTGGTGAGAGCCAGCCAAGTCACCCCATACTAGATTTCCCTGGGTGTCCAGTTTTTAAAAATATATAGGTTTGCTAGGTTTCCCTAGGTGGCGGCAGAGCTAGGGTTCAAAATCTACAGCTAGGCACTTTGCAAAAAAAGGGTCAGTTTTCACTGTAAAAATAAAGTGTGTCCATGTTGCGTTTTGAGCCGTTTCCTGTCGCGGGCCTTACCCACAGAAGTGAGGTACCATTTTTATCAGGAGACGTAGGGTAATACAGAATTGTAGAGCAAATTTAATTACCTATTGACTTTAGATGCGCTTCTGCCTTCCAAATAAAAGACAATGTATTAAAAAGAAGTCATTTTGAAAAATGACCTATAATTCTCATGCTAGTATGGGTACTCACAATTTCGGAAATGTACAAATATGTACTGTTTCTAAACTCGATATTTTGTTCCCATTTCAGAAATATATAGGTGTCTTTCATACCTATTTGTCCATGTATATATTTTCCCAAATTCATTGCTATATACCCGGTACATAATAAAAAATAATTGCAAGAAGCTGCTCAGTTATTGGCTCTGGGATCATCGGGCTCTTGGTGAACCTACAAGTCCTATATATTTCCCCACAACCAGAAAGGTCCAGAGGATGGAACAGTATATTTCTTTTAAACAGCTGTCATAATTAGAAGCAGTTACAGGTGAAAACGTCGACACAATTGTCTGTATTTTTCAACTAATTTTCAATTTTTCCTATATTCAGCTGTTAGTTTCTATAAAGAAACATTAAATGATCTACATAAATGACCCCTTGCTGAATTCAGAATGTTGTCTTCTTTTTAAAAATGTTTAGATTTCCAGGATCCATTATGGGTTTCCTACCCATTTCTACCAATAACTGAATGGAGGTTGGAAGCACAAAACATAGCAAAAAAAGGCTATGTCCCAGAAAAAAGCCAAAACTGTGTAAAAATAATGTTTTGGTTTTCTGACAAAAGTCTGCTTGTCCCTGAAAGCGGGTGGAGATGGTGATGGTGATTTCAGCACCACAACCCCTTTGTTGATACCATTTGCAGCAACAACAAAAAAACAGACGCTTTCATCTGTAGCCCTTTTTCCCATTTTTCAAAAAAATACATATAGCTGTATTTAGGCTAATTTCTGAGTCCTCTCCAGCAGAATCCACAAACCCTGGGAACCTTTAGACTCCTCATGATGTTGGAAGAAAAGGATGCAAATTTGGCGTTGATACCTTATGTGGTCAAAAAGTTACAGGGGCCTAAGCGCAAACTACCCCAAATAGCCAAAAAAAGGCTTAGCACAGGGGGTAGAAAGACCCAACAGCGAAGGGGTTAAACAATAGATCCTTTGGTCAGCCTGGGCTGTGGAGGGCTGAAGGCTGAGCAAGTAGGGTTTTAGGTTGTCACGGCGGTGGGAATGCAGGGCCTGGCTACAGGTGAAGAGTTTGACGTAGGGTGTGGTCATTAGGAAATATCATTGCTCAACCCCTATTTTATGTTGAATGCAGAGTTTTTTGTGACACCAATGTCACTATGGGCCTGATTCACAAAGGTAAACTTACTCTTTTGTATACGTTTACAATTGTTTGGTATTCACAAAGGGATTTATGAGCAGTATCTTTACAAGTACGGAATTTCCGGCCAAAAAAAGATAGGTCTTGTTATGCGCGGAGACTCACCACTCGTAAATATACTTCTCTTAAATCTCTTTGTGAATAGCAGACAATCGTAAACGTATACAGAAGTGTAACTTTACCTTTGTGAATCAGGCCTTAGGTCCTGCAGACAGCCTTTAGTGTGTATGTCCAAAGTCTGTGCACAGCGGGGGTTGGCCGTTTGTTGAGGGGCGAGTGCAGTCCCTGGCTACAGGCTAAGCCCTGTTTCAAACGTGCCCTAAGTATAGGGTTGCCACATGGCTGTTTTTTTTTCCCAGCATAATCTGTATTTTTATATTCTGGCCAGTTCAAAAATTAGAATAATCACCTAAAGCTTGTATTTTATTCCCCTTATCAGTACATTCTTTAAAAAGAGCCCTGACTGATAATGACAGTAAACAACAATAAAAAGAATCCATGTTAAAAATGACAGCCGTTCAAACTTTTTTTGTACTAGAAAGCAAAATGTCCTGGGAAATGGGAAACCACACTTTTGCGACCATCTCTTTTTCTTGGCCCCCAGCTTGATGGATTAACGTTAAAGTTTCCATGAAGGAGTTATAGTGGACAACATTTTTATTTGGAGAGTTTCAGACAGATCTGCCAAAAAGTGCCAAAGTCATTCATGAAATGAAAAAAATGCTCTTCGGATGGAAACTTTGACTAACTATGACTAAACAATGTTGACTCTATTCATTAAAACAAAATCAAATAAACAAAAAAACTAAGGTTAAAGTGGTATTAAAGTAGGTTGGGTGCTAAGACCTTGACATATTACATTTTTTTCACTGAAAATAATAAAAGTTAAAGTAACATTACAGATAGGCAGGGGATCAGGAGGGAGGACATTCTCCGTAAATGTTGCAACCCTTTGGAACTCACTCCCCCTAGGTTTACGCTCGGAGCCATGTCTCTTACGTTTTCGTAAACAACTGAAAACTTTCCTCTTATGCTAAACTCCTGTGCCTCTATTCTGTCTTTATTGTTACTCTGTTTGGTGAAGCGCTGGGATGCTCCAGGGTAACCACGCGCTATACAAAACTGTTTTAATAATAATAATAATAATAATAATAATAATAATAATAATAATAATAATAATAATAATAATAATAATAATAATAATAATAATTGAGACTCCCATTCCGATTGCCTGGTCCGACCATTTCATTGTTCCTTTTGAGAGTAGGCGGCCGTTGCTCGCTGGTCTACATAATACGATTACCACCAAACGGAGTAGGAAATGGGTGAACTTTTCCACGTCTAGTTTTAACATGGCTCTCACAAAGGGGGGGCCTCCCGGGGGCAGTGACATTGTGCCGGCATGCGCTGCTCTGGAAAATCGCATCTTAGAGGCACTGGACACCACTGCTCCTCGGTCCTCTAAAGCATCTGGCGAGTAAGGAAAGACTGCACCTTGGTTCAGCAAAGATCTCAGAATGGCCAAATCGGCCTGTAAGCGCCTCGAGAGGATCTGGAGGATAAACTTTTTTTATTATTTTTTTTTATTGGTTTTTGAGCAAAAATCAAAACAAAAGCACAGGGTGCCAACTTAAAGCCAGTCAGAATATATCCATATTACATATTACAAAGCATGACATAGCATTTTGCATCCCAGTACCCGCTGCAGTGTTGTACAGCAAAAATCTCTACTGATCAAACGTTGGAGAACATTGCAATGACAACGATAACAGGCATCATCAGAAGTACAATAATTAGAGTTAGCGTAGACATTCCATTACAGAGTTGTACATATTACACCCACGTCACATGCATAACAATAAATGTAAAAAATTATTCTGACATATGAAGCAAGGCTCAACCGCACCCTATATTAACAAGCGGAGTCCACGAACTCACCCGTCTGCCCTTCAGCGCAACCCAACTCTTGTAGTTCCTGTCCCTCAGCTGTCCGCGACCACTCCAAGAATGGTTCCCATATATCCTTTGGGCGGGATGCGGACGGCATCTGCTCCCAAAAGAGCTTCAACTGTGTATGCCCATAAGTCACATCCAGTAGCCAGGCCTTAAACTGTGGCATTCGTTTTCTACCCCAGCGCATAGCAACTTGTCTACGAGCGTATAACAGCAAAAGAGCATGCAGTGTACGCCTCTGGGGCACTGTGTCACGTACATATCCCAAAAGGCCCAAAAGTGGGGATGGTTGATGAGTTCTGCCAATTATCTGATTAACTGCGCTAAAGATCTTACTCTAGTATTCATGTAAGTACGGGCAATCCCATGCCACATGAAGGAAGGTTGCCCGATCTAGCCCACACCTCCAACACCTAGCATCATCCCTCAATTGCATGCAATGCAAACGAACCGGATCCGGTAATATCTATGTAAGAACTTGAAGTGAATCAACCGCAAGCGGTAATTAGGAGGCAAGTCCGTCAGCTGACCACAACAATACTCCCACTGTTCATCCATTATCTGCGGGTTCAATTCCCCATTCCAAAGCTCCATGGATTTCAGCCTTACAACTGGATAAGAGGACTGCATAAGAGTGTAAAGCCCCGTAATCAGCTTTTTAGCCGACTGCGACTTAAGTACATTTTCCAGTGGTAACATGATTGGGTGTGTGTCAAGATACTCCGAATACATTGCACGACACGCAGTGCGCAGCTGGTGGAATAGAAATGTTTCAGCAAACGGCACGGTAAGCTCGTCAGTATCCAGCGGGGGGGCAAAAATTCCCTCTGGATAGAGGTCAGCAAAAGTATTCAGTTTCAGTGCAGTCGTTAGGGTCTTATCGACACCTTTCGCCATACATGCCAACATAGGATTATTTTCAAGCACCTGCCCGTTTCTGCAGTTCCCTCCATGCCCAGCATAACGTCCTGGCAGTATCAACATCTACCCTGGGCCTGGTAACGGTGCGATATAATGCCACATTTAGCTGCGTTGGTGCCACTCCGTCTCTCTCGAACGCACCATGGGGCTGAAATGGGGTCTCATGGACCCAGAATTGAAGGAATTGCACTTGTGCGCACAGTACATACAATTGCATATCAAGCGCTCCCAGCCTGCCCTGTCTCAGGGGTAGAGTCAAGAATACCAGGACACCCTGGCCTGCCCTCCCGCCCACACCAAGGACAGCAGCTGTATATGCAACAATGCAAAAAAATGTTTAGTAAGGGGCACAAGTACATTCACAAACAAATAAAGAAATGTAGGCAATATAACTATATTAGCCAGTGCCACCTTACCCGCCACCAAAAGAGGCAATGTAGACCAAAGAGCCACCTTTCCTACTAGCCATGTATAAGCCCTCCCGAAATTCAGTGTCCATATGTCTTGCAAATTTCGGCTGAGCCACTCCCCCAAATATTTAACTTCTGTAGCCTCCCATCGAAGGGGGAACTCAGAGCAGACCTCCCTCGTGCCATCAGTAAGCGGGAATATTACGGGCTTAGACCAGTTTATAGTAATGCCTGTAAGTCCCCCAAATCTTATAAATTCCCGCAGCACTGGATCAAGGTTCATCTCAGGGTCAAGAATGTGAAGGGTAACGTCGTCGGCGTATAGAGAGATCACAAGACTACGTGCACTAAACCCTATTCCTCTGGCAGTATGATGTTGCCTTATCTGTGCAGCCAATGGCCCCATCGCAATAGCAAATAATAACGGTGACAGAGGACATCCTTGTCTCGTGCCACTCGCTATCCGGAAAGGGACTGACACCATGCCATTTACCTGGACCCGAGCTCTAGGTGCTTCGTATAGCAGCTTTATTCTTTTAATAAATAAGGGGCTGAATCCCATACAGTGGAGGATCAAAAATAAGTACGACTACTCTAAGGGATCCAATGCCTTAGTGGCATCAAGGAATATCATTGCAGCCTGAATACTAGGGTGTAAATAATGGATGACGGAGAACAGCGTCCGCAGGTTATGCGACGTTCACCTCCCCGGAATGAAGCCTGACTGATCAGGTAATGCAATCATTGACAACATTGGTTGGAGACGGTTTGGCAGTAATTTAGCATATATCTTGACATCCAAATTAATCAAAGACAGTGGCCTATAGGAGTCTAGCTTATTGTCAGCCTTGTCAGGCTTCAATAATGTGCTAATCATAGCCTCCCTCATTGATGGAGGCAAAATTTCCGTCTCTAGCGCCTCCTCATAGACTGCCAGTAATTTGGGAGCTAACTCGTCAGCGTATGCCTTATAGAAGGCAGTCGTCAGGCCATCCTGAGCCGGGGCCTTACTCAGAGGTAAACGTTTGATCACTTACATCACGTCTTCTTTTGTTATGGGTAGATCCACATATACTCTGTGGAAGTCGTTGAACCACGCCAAGGCAATGGAATCTAAAAATTCCGCCATGTTGTCTGGATCAGCCATTCCTGTCGTTTTGTACAAATTAAAATAGAATTCCTGAAACACTTTCAGTATGTCTTCCTGGCTGCCAATAGTCTCTCCCGTAGTACTATTAATGTCATGCACAAACGTGGTCCCTCTCATCGGCCTGTTCATATTTGCCAACGTACGCCCCGGCCTGTCCCCCTCACCATATCGTCTGGCCTCTGCATATTTGCCTAGGAACTTCACCTCTCTATTTGCCTCCTCTTTAAACTCCAGCAGTTTAGTTTTTAATAGGCCACCTGTCTAAACTTCAGATCGCATGAACAATTGATTCTTCAGGTTTTTAATCTCCCCTTCTAAGCTAGCCAATGTCCCCCTGATGGCCTTCAGCACCCCCGCCTAGCTTGCAATACACTTCCCACGTATGACAACTTTAAAGGCGTCCCAAAGAACAGCCTCAGTATCTACTGACCCCTCATTTGTCTCAAAATACAGCACATTATCTTTCTGAATCTCTTCTCTGAACGCCTCGTCTAACAAAGCATACTGAGGCTGTCTCCAGGTAAAAGCTCGAGATGGGGCTCCAGGCAAAGCTAATCAGAGGAGGCAAGGTGCATGATCCAACAAAGAACGCGCCATATGGGCTACCTCCACTGTCCAGGTCGCGACATTCTCCGACACCAGCCAAAAGTCCAATCTGGACCAGGCCTGGTGTTGGATGGATATGCACGTACCCTCCCGTAGGTCGGGGTGTTTGTCCCTCCAAATGTCCAGTAGCCCCCCATCCAGCATGATATCATGCAGGGCTATTCTCGCCTGCTGGTGTAGCGACCTAGCCGTGCCTCTTCTATCATCCTCATCAGACAGTATGGCATTAAAATCCCCTCCCCAAATCACTGTTTGACATCCAATAGCTCTTATCTTGGACCATACCTGACGGAAAAAATCAGGGGAGTCTGTATTCGGACCATACACTGCAACAAGGGTCACCACTTCACCGACCAACCTCCCATTCAAAAGCACAAAGCGCCCCTCTGGGTCCACATGTGTATGAATACATTTCCAATCAGTACCCCTCTTTATAAGGATAGTGACCCCTCTTGCATAACTAGAATAAATTGCAGAATATATCTCTCCCCATCTGTTATGTTTAAGCCTCTTGCGACGGCGTCAAATTCAAATGCGCTTCTTGCAGGAAACATATATCTATAGCATGTCTCGTTAAATATGCATGTACTAGCCTCGCTTTTCTGCAATCATTCAAACCCCTTATGTTCTAGGTGACAATGTTCAAAGTTTTACCGTTAGACGTCATTGCAATAAAATACACATATAGTGATGACCCTGCTGTTTACAACTGCGCACCAGCATTACTACTTTGCTACGTGTATAGTCCTGACCATGTGGCTTAAACAAAATATCACCCCACATCCCATTCCACCCTCTCCCACATTAACCCCCCAATTAGGTTGTAGTGTAACCCTCCCATGTGCAACATAAACTAACATCAACATTTCTTCGGGAACCTTCCCAGGGGGGAGGGTAAACCAGCTTACTCCCCCACTTTTGCGGGGTGACCGGGGTTAGATATCCAGTGCTTACCATGTACCACTCCATTTGGCAAATCTAAATATAACAAGGCTGTACCCGGGGTGGGGGATCACCAGCGTAGTCCACACATATAATCTGCAGCAAATCTGGTCCGACCCAGGGCAGACCACCGCAGTCCCACCCATCAGACAACTAACAGCCGCCCCAACAAATATGCAGAAATCTCAATCAATGTAACAACATTTTAGCTTTTTTAGTCATTGTCACTTAGCCTGCCGGATTCGGATCTTTCTGCAGCTCCTTTCTTTTTGGCCCCCTTCCCAGCCACATGCTTGGCGAATTTCAGCGCCAATTTAGCGTCCGAAAAAAAGTGCGTTTTGCCATCATGAGACACCTTCAATTTCACCGGACACAGTAGGGAGTATGGGATTTGCGCTTGCAATAGGAGACGCTTAGCTGGTCGGAATTCTTTCCTCGCAGTTTGTACCAGTTGGGTAAAATCTGGATAAAAAGAAATAGTGTTCCCCTGGTACGTGATTTGACCTTTCTCTCGTGACAACCGCAATATTGTGTCTCTATCCTGGTAGTATAGCAGTTTTATCAGTATGGGACGTGGTGTACTCCCTACCGGTGGCTTTGGGCCTAGTGTCTTGTGTTCCCGCTCCACAATGAATACTGTTGAGAGGTGCGGATCAAACAGAGCATGTAGGAGATCTGATATATAAGTCTCCATTTTGGACATCGCTCTCGTTTCCGGTATTCCTGTCACGCGAAGGTTGATTCTACGAGAGCTCGCTTCTAAATCATCATTCTTCTCTCGTATGACTCCCAGCAGCTTGTCCATTTGGAGCAGTTGCTCCTTAGTTTCCGTCTGAAACGCATGGAACTCCACCTGCCTGTTTTCGAGACCGTCCAATCTCGTCTCATGCTATGACACTTGAGATTTCACTGTGTCACGTTATTGAGTCAGCGTATCCAGCTTTGAGTCAATGCTTCTGAGGCTAGATCGCATCTCCAATAGCAGGTCCTTCACATCTTCATCTCCCGTCCCAGACTGCACGTCCATCTCCGCACCGCCCTGCGCACCTGCACCCGTTTCATTTTGTCAGGTCGACCACCTTGAGTCAAATGTGATCTTTGGCTGTTTAGGGTCTTGTTTGCCCATATTACCCTCAAACTGGGGTGCCCTTTCGCAGTATGCGCTGTCTGGAGCAGATTCAATAGCGATGGAAGCAAAACTCTTGACAGACTCCTGTATCGCCTCTAGTGGTCACCGCATCAACGTCTCTGTCCGCCACAGACACCGCAAGGCACAGGACTTTTGTACACGGGCAAGCTCTCAACAAATACCAGTCTGGTATCGGGCCAAAGGTACACACCAGAGGTCCCTCGGACTGCCGCCGCCTGCGCCGCACTCCGCAAATGGATAGGTATACAATAGTCTTCAAACGCAACTCCAGCCTCCTCTCACCACCACCATCCACTGCAGCGCTGTATCCCGGCCGAGATCAGGGGAAGGCCAACTCATCACTGCCCACCATACAGTGCCGCGTGTGCCACCACTTCCGCAATAACTTCCACTGACCAGACTTCCAGCGCAGACCAGATCTCCAAATCCAGATAATATTATCCCGTTGGTCAAGGATAGGCTTACACCGGCACGCACGGTAAATAGTAATAATAATAGTAATCTTTTATTGCATGATTAATTAAAATCTTTGCAATTAGGCAGTAAAAACAAGAAAAAGTACATGAATAAAGCCTTTAAAAAGCAATTTGTAAAAAAAAAAAAAAAAGACGTTTAGAAGAGTTAAAAAGGTGAGAGAAGAACCCTGCGGGAAGTACAGTACTATACGTTGGAAAAAAAGGTCTTTCACGATCGATTGTGACTTTGATTTTCAAAGGAAAATAGTCTGAGAGCGGAAACCATTCACAATACGACAAATTTAATTACTAACTGCTGAGTTTAGGGCCGTGTTGACTGATTTCATAAAGCGCACTAGCCTGCATGCTAGTTGGATGTTTTCTCCCTTAAAGCTCATCAACAGAGCTTGTCTACGGGTTCGCACACGTCTCTGATTCCAAAGCTGTGTTAGTAAGCTTTCGGATACTATCTAGAGCTTTGCAACTACACAGCAGATGCAGAACGTCGTCCTTAGCATTGTCGCAAAGCCTACACTTGGGGTTGCAGTCCAGACGCATCCAGGGGGCAAGATGTGGCTGAGATGGTATTACCCCCATCCTCAACCGCAAAAAGTCTTCCTTCGCCTTCCTTGAAAAGCCGGTGCTATGGTATGGTTGTGGTGAGGCGCTGGTGTAGCCTTGAATCACAAACCACCCATGAGACCTCTTGGTTAGTGCTGTTTTGTCCTCCTCCAAGGAAATTATTTTCACACATTTATTGACCAGACGCTTAAAGCAATTGTGTGTGCAACTCGAGTCCCAGAGATCTCTTAGCGCAAGAGAATTTATGGCTGCTTGGAGGTAAATCATTGCAGGGGAGTCCTTGTTTGTTTCCAGTTCTTTCCAAAGATGGGCATTCAAAGAGTCTGTTTCTGCATTCTTTACTTTATGCCAGCATTTTGCATATGCACCTTTATGTGCGATTTGCTGCTTCTGTAGGCCAAACTCGAGCCTTAGCTGTGCTGGCGAAGTGTATGGAGGAAGCGCAAATAATATTCGCAATGTTTTATTGACCACGTTGTCTAAGATGGTCTCATCCTTTCCTCTCATACATTTGCTGCCATATGTAATTGACGGCAGCAATTTCGCACAAAATATGTCTAGCAAGGGGATTAAATTTGGGCCCGCTATTTTATTTTTGATGTTTTTTAATGCTATGGCCAGTGAGATCCCTCTGTTCCTAATTGTTGTTAGTTGTTGCTTGAAGGATCCTTTTGAGTCAAAATGCATGCCCAGATATTTGTATTCTTGAACTGTTTCCATTTTTTTGTCTTGGAGAGACCGTTGGAGAGCATGCCTTTTTGATTTTTGATTAAGTACCATCACCTTTGATTTTTCAGTGTTTACGCTTAGCCCATTCTTTTCGGCAAATTTGCTCGTGGTGTTGATGAGGTGTTGCAGGCCGACTGGTGTTTGACTGATTAGTAACAAATCATCTACATATAGTAACTTTGGGGCATGATGGTTGCAGTTGTCCAGATCTTTGGAGAGGTCGGACATAAAAAGGTTGAACAGGGTCGGTGCGAGGACGCACCCCTGTTTCAACCCTTTTGTGGTTGGTATTTTTTTTGACAGACAGTTGCCGGCCCCCAGTTTTACTTGGATCCAGGAATCTGTATGTAGTAACATCAGATGTTTCAGCAATTTGGGGTCGATTCCCCACCGTGAAAGTTTTTCCCACAGTTTTCCTCTGTCAACGCTGTCAAATGCAGCGGAAAAATCGATGTAACACACATATAGTTGTTTTTTGTGTTTGATTATAGCATCTGTCATCAGGGAAAGGGCTAAAATGTTTGTCGTGGTCCCCATATTTTTTTGAAAACCAGTTTGATTAATGGGGATTAATTTTTTGCGTGATGCCCATGCAGTTAATTCTTCTAAGAGAAGCCCCGAAAAATATTTAGCGTCTATGTCTATAAGGGCTATGAGCCTATAGTTCTTCGCCTCGTTCTTGTTGCCCTTTTTGTAAACTGGGGCAATTATTTAACCCCTCCAAGAGGATGGGAGTTGTTCGGCCCTCCAGATTTCTACAAAAAGAGGGAGCAATTGATCGGCCCAATAAGTCGGATCTTGCTTGTAGAGAATGGGTGGAATTCCATTTGGGCCTGCAGCTCCCTCCTTCCGGCCTTTCGCAATTCGGCCCTTCAGCTGGACTGTTGAACCTGGGAAGTCTGACTCCTCAGCTAAGCTAAGCTAAGCTTTGTTCAGTGGACTCCTGCTTGATTCGCCACAGGATTTTGTTCTTTTGACACTTTAATACTCTCAGTTTGGTAATTAGGTCATTATCACTTCCGGCTTTCCGCAGCTCGCGCAGTGTTCTATTTATGGCCGTTTTTATTGCCCCTAAATCGAGAGATAAAAGAGTCTGGGGATGTTTGTTTGAGACGCTGATGGGCCGGACGGGTGTTTTTTGGCCTATCTGTACATCAATTTCTTGAGGCAATTTAGACTTGGAATTCGAGAGGGCAAAAGATTTCAAGAAGGACTCCCAGGCAACGATGTTATCAGCATTCTGGTCTGCAGCACTTTCCCAGCGCATCTTCGCATCTTCCGCTAGTCACTCCGGGTCATTGATGTTACACTTGATTCTTTTACATTTTGTAGTTGTCGATAACTTAGGGCCATTGGTGGGAAATGTCAGAGCTGTTCCTTGAGCCCTTAGTGTCAGTTCTTGCGGGAGATGGTCGCTGCAGTCGAATGTGCCAATTCTGAAGGCTTGTACTAATGTGAACATTGAAAAAGATAGAAAGGTGTAGTCGATCGCCGAGCTGGCCACGGTGTTATGGAAAGTTGCCGCCTGGGGTCTGTCCCGCAGGGACCGGCCATTTATCGAAATCAGGCCCAGTTTGATAAATCTCCAATTAACCTTTTTGATAGGTTTGTCAAAGTGTCCCAGGGACATGCTTCCAGTGGGGGAATCCCCCTGACAAGCAGATGATCTTCCATTGGCAGATTCTTGCCAGATGACTTCGAAAGGAACAAGTTAAAGTCTCCTGAGACAATAAGGTTCGAGTTTTCCGCTTCCGTTATTAATTTAGTCAATTCTGTTACTAGGTGTTTAGCCCCTCTTTTTTTGGCTTTTGGGTGCAAATAAGTGTTAACCAGGATTAATTCCTGCCTAATGGTTCGCACGGTAAATAGAGAACCATGCCCCACGCACCTCGAGGTCCGGAGCCGGCAGCTACGCCTCCTCTTAGCACTTCGCCTGGCTATTGTACCATTAGCCACCCAGCCTCAGCAGATCTCCATTCCGTCGCGCACATATATTGTGTGGCTGCCAAGCCCTTCATCCACCTTGCAGCCACCGCCGATCTCCCTCCGTAATGAGCGCAGCACCCCAAAGCCGGGCTGATCAGCATGAACCTGGGGCACCACAAGCTTGCAATTGCTCTGTCTGCCTGCCCGCTCCCAACTTCAGGAGTCCAATCTGCGGGGCGCCGCCATTTTGTCGAGGGTCAGGCTCGCGTAGAGCGCTAGCGTCCAACAATTAGTTGTAAACAGCCCCGCTCTCCACAAAGTTATACTTGCAATATGCAGATTGTGGTCTTGGGACAACGTGGTCTGCCAGGATAAGGAATTTCCATTTGTGTTGGCTTGTTCTCCACAGCTTCCCGCATTTGGGGCCTCCAACTTCACTCTCCGCCCCGGACTCAAGTTTAGCATCAAGGCAGAGGTCCTCGGCGTCGCCTAACGCAGCTCCTCTCGGTCGGGTCCCGCTTTCCGCCAGATCTGATCCAGCAAGGCACCTTTCACACAGCTTTTTCCTGTTCGTGTGGGCACCACCTTCTCCCCCACCTTACAGAGTGCACAACACTGCAGTTACAGCTCTCATAACAGAATAAATGAAAGGATTAAACCCCCGGTCCGCGGAGCTCGCTCATATGACGGCCATCTCGCAGCACGGCTAGCCACGCCCCCCATCTGGAGGAGAAACTTTGATGACTTTGCTAAACTTGAAAATAGATCCAGTCTTAGGGAATACCATGCCATGATCAGGCAGGCTCAGGCCACTTTCTATAATAATAGGATTATAACAGCAGAGAATCCCTCGAAAGAGCTATTCTCTATTTTTAAAGAGATTACATCCTTAGCTAGAGGTACTGCACCTGACATGTGCTCCTTTGAGTCTTGCAACAAAATAGCGAACTTTTTTTCGGAAAAAGGGGAGGATTTATGCCACTTTCCCTATGTTCGCTCAACAGGATAGTGATAGTGACCTGACCTGACCTGGTCAGTGCCGGTCGCTCCACCCGCCGCGTGGCCCACCTGCGTGTGCCCAGTCCCTGTTTGCCGCCAACACTGCCGCTACTGCCGCCACTGCCAGTAACTGTTTCTTGCATTGTTATTGTATTGTGCCAGTACTACCCAAGACCACCTCTCCTTCAGGAAGCAACTCAAGACCTGACTGTTCGAGCAGTAGTGGACCCCCCCACAAGCACCTTGAGATCCTCTGGTTGAGTAGCGCGCTATACATGTTTCTTGATTGATTGATTGATTGATAGTAACAAGGAGGTCCTTATGATCCCAGAGGCAGACTGTTTATGTGATTTTTGTAGTACCCAGCGGAAACAGACTTATAGCAGTGGCAACCAGTATTAGGTCAGGCTCACCCAATGACCCAGCGTACCCAAGGATCCTGAGGGAGAGTCTTATTATACTGGAACCCCACTTAAGGCATCTTTTGGAGCTTTCCTTTTCTTCCAGGATAGTCCCAAATAAATGGAAGGAGACCATTGTTATTCCCCTGAAAAAAAAACGAACATTAGTATTAATCAGATGGAGAACCTCCGTCCAATTTCCCTCCTGCCATATTTTGCGAAAGTAGCGGAAAAGGTGTTTAATATGCAATTAAGTGAGAATGTTAATAATCGTAATCTACTACACCCCACCCAATCTGTTTTTTGTGCCACTTACTCTACGGAGTCAGCTCTGCTTTTATCCACTGAGCTCATCCAGGGATTAGTGGATGCAGGACAGACTGCAGCACTAGTTCGACTTGACCTGAGTGCCGCTTTTGACACCGTTGCCCATCACACTCTTTTGCGGCGCCTATATGAGGGTGGTGTAGGCGGTAAGGCTATGGAATGGTTGCGATCCTTCTTAACCGACCGATGCTTTTAGGTGTCACAAAAACCATTTCTTTCGGAAAATGTTAAGCTTGACCAGGGGGTCCCACAAGGCTCTATGCTTACTCCGACTCTCTTTAATCTTTACATCGCCCCTTTGGAAGAAATGGTGGACAAGTTTGGAGTTAGTGTGGTGTTGTATGTGGACGACACACAACTTGTGGTAACTCTGGCTAAAGAATCGGCTGTGGCCGCACAGAATTTTATACTGTGTCTCCAGGAATTGGCGTCCTGGATGGCTGCAAACTGTTTGAAACGGAATGGTGATAAAACTGAGGTTCTAATTATAGGCAAGTCCCCCTCAATCTGGTCTTCTGTCTGGTGGCCATCCACTTTGGGACAGACCCCCTCCCCGAAAGATCAGGTGAAGAACCTGGGGATATGGTTGGATCCTAAACTGTCCTTTGAGAGCCACACCAGACGGGTGATGGGTAATTGTGTGGGGGTCCTACGCACTCTTCGCAAGACCTTAGATGTTCTCCCAGTGTCAGCAAGAAAGTCAATAGTCCATGCCCTTGTGATATCTCAGCTGGACTATGGGAATGTTCTGTACCTGGGGGCTAACATCAAGTGCGTTCAGAGACTCCAGCACATTCAGAATGCGGCCGCTCGTCTGGTTCAAAGACTTCCCAAGAGAGCAGCCTCTAGCAATGCTCTTGAATCGCTTCATTGGCTTCCAATGAGGAACGTGTTCTGTTTAAGACCATGTGCTTTAGTCATCGGATCCTGCAGAAGAAAGGCCCCCTCCTATCTACACAATCTTTTAATCCCGCATGTCCCCGCCCGAGGGTTAAGATCTAGTGGTAAGGGTCAATTACGCACCCCTGCCATTAGAAAAGCCAGGATGGGTGGTCGCTCTTTTAGGTTCCTTGCAGCATCCTACTGGAATAAGCTTCCGGTGGAGCTCCGACTGGAACTATCTGAGAGTGTCTTTCGGCAAAAACTTAAGACATGGCTCTTTCCAGCGGATAATTCCATTGTCTGATATTTTTTTCCCTTCTTTTCTTTCGGCTGGGACCTTGTCGCAGCGCGGGGACGCACAGGTTGTGCAACCAGGCTCTTTATAAGCTTAAATTAATTGATTGATTGAAGATAATGTTTGAAATTCCCAAAAATACTGAAATGGGCCTGTTATATTTCAGTGAACTAACTATAAATTATGCCCTGCCATGCATGGCTCTTGCTCTCACGCATTACATCACTCATGACATGTTAAGTAACATAATTAATTGCATTTAAGAAGACACTACTGATAGCTTCATACAATCATTGTGACACCATTCTGTACAGTTTGTAGACTTGAGGTAATCGAATAAACTACAATTGTGGACAATTTTCTATTCACCTTAATGGGAAAGCTTAATTAAAGGCTTCACATGGCCGGCAATTTCATGTCAAGTGGTTGAAAGATGTTTATTTGCCGCTGAAAAATACATCTTCCTTGAAGACTTATCAAAAACTCTCCGTAGTGTAGTGAAATACACTACGCACATTTATGAGAAGGACAGAGTGGCATACATCCTTAGAGCTAAGCTTACAACACCAGTGTGAGAAAACCACATCTAAACTAGACACTTGTATATCCTACAATGTGCAATAAAACTAAACACTATAGCAAAGCCTTTATGAACGTCCTTGTTACAAATAATTTGTGTATATCATTGTACTGCACCTATTTAATATCGGTACATGACCAGATATGCACTGGTGTTAAATCCTTTGTCAACAGCAGCCTTTGCCTTTCTCGTGGTTTTTTTGGGACATTATTTGGCTTTAAGTTACAACCTACGTTTAATCATTCCTCTAGAACCTACATTAGATGCGCTCAGCCTTTACCTTATTTATCTTATAGCACTACTTCACAAGCGTTAGTGGTTTGTGAACAGTGTTCCATATAACTTTAAACATCCACTGCTAAAATAACCTTAAGGGCATGTGCAATTTCCATGCTACGGATCCACACGAGCACTCTGTAACTCTATAATGTAATGACTAGTGTGTTATCGGTCATCAATGATGTCATCAATGATGTAATTTGAGATGCCATGAGCGATGTAATATGTGAGGTCATGAGCAGTGCAAGGTGGACCTCAAGAAAAAGTTTTTTTGTTATGCCAACACCTAACTATACAGAGGAAGCGAGAGAGATAGAGAGAAAGAGAGAGCGAGAGAGAAGGAGAGAGAGAAAAAGAGAGCGCAAGAGAGGGACAGAGAGACAGAGAGAGAGAGAGAGAGAGAGAGAGAGAAATAGAGAGCGACAGAGAGAAACAGAGGGACAAAGAGAGAGAGAGAGAGAGACAGAGAGAGAGAATTGGCTTTGTTAATGTCACTTAGAATCCCTCAATGACAATGCAGGCTTTAGGTTCGACTTTCCATAGGAAAAGGGTTTTTTGTTTTGCTAATAACTTTGGTACCGTTTGATGAATCTTCATAATACTTTCCAAATAAAAGTTCATCCACCTCATCTACTTCCTGGAAAGTTTCAGGGAGCCCCGTTACAAAAAGAACCCCACAAAAACGTTCCTTTATGTGTGGACAGATGGTGCTCCAATGGCAAAATTACTGTTAGAACCGGAGGTCTCTGGTTGGCACAGGTATGCGCTTGTGACAAGCAAGGACCCTCAGCTCTACGTCAGGGCAAGGGAACTACTCCTTAGAATAACCCCTGCTCACCCTCTAGGTAGTGTGGTGCGAGCAGACAAGGCTAATCCTCAGGGCGATAGTAAGTTAAGCATTCATGATCACACGCAGTAAACCCACTGACCCACCACAAATGGACACCAGTCGTATGGTTGCATTAAAAATACGTATATTTTATATAAAAGATAGATTCAAGCAGGATTATCACAAGACCAGAATAACGTTTAGTAAATTGAGGTCACCAGATTACAATAGGCAAACTTAGTCTTTCAGTGTTCGTTGTTTGGCAAGGTACGATTACAGGGAAATAAGAACATTGCGGACCCTGGATCCGATCTGAACTCGAGACGGAGTTCAAGTGTACCTTGCTGGTGGAAGTCCGAGGCGTTTCAGGCGTGGCTACTTGTGAGGGCGGACCCCGAATGAGGCAGACGGTTCTCCAGAGGATCTCTCTGTCTCAATCCCCCTCGAGGAGCCAGGTGAAGGAGCTAGACTGTGGAGGGTTGCGGCGATCCGGGATCGGTGCAGCTCACGGGGCGAGGCGCCGTTCAGGCCTGCGGGGCGTACTACTTCTTAGCACGCAGGGTCTGGCTCGTGGATCTGTGAGGGGCAGACGGGTGCAGCACCAGGCTTCCTGTACCACGGTATGGGGAGGCCTTTCTTGAGGTGCGGCACGAGCCTTGATATGCAGGAGCGCAAAGCAAGACAGTCGGGTACGTTTCGACGTACGGACCGTCCGAGGCTATGAGATGCTCTCCGTGCAGATTCCGGCTGGAGAAGATGAGAGGTCTGAAGCTTGCTCCGTAAGCGGCGAGGTGACAGGAGAGCAGGTGGCCCGGCACTGAAGCGGAGAGTGGCTCAGGGATGAGCGGGCTCTCTACGGCGGGGCGACCAGGCTCCGAGCTGTCACGACCTGGGAGAGGGCGAAGGCACCCGAGTCACAACTCTGGCGAGGGAATAAGAACTGAGGCCCAACAGCAAACGAGCACAAGCAGATAGAACCCAATGGTCCTGGGGTTCCGTTCAGGGGGCAAGCTCTCGATCAAGCCCTTGGAGATCTTTTCAGGCACAAGTCTGCAAAGTCCTATCTGGTCCTTTCCTCTCTGTTCTCAGCAAGGCACCACTGCAGGCCAGTCTTACAGGATACAGACTGGTTTCCGTCCTTCAGCTTCTCTTGGTCCTTCTAGTCAGGCAGAGGTTCGTCGTGGTCAAAACTGGATCTGATTTGTAAGGAGCGGAGCTCCTATATTTTTACTGCATTTCTTTTGTCTTTGCAGGCCAGGGGGCCTGAGCCTGGTTCAACCCGGTTCTGAAGTACTTTGTTGACAGAACGCTGCCGTCTTCTTTCAGGGTGCAGGACAGAGACATCAGACGCTCCACAGGAGGTGGAGCCAGCATTGTGGTGGTGGAGCACAACCCTATTCAGAGTCAAGGACTACTCCGCCCACCCATCCTGATGTAAGCATCTCATTCATCCTCCTGAGCACCCGACTATCCCTACGGGAATCTCCCAGCCCTGTCACTCACACAAACCCAGACAGCAGATACACATCTTGGCAGAGGCGGGCTGAACAGTTAGGCGAGCAAAGGCTAACTTTCTAAAAGTAGCATTTGCAAACACAGGATATTAAAATAAATCTTTCTAAAGGAAGTATTTTATTATTCGGAGTTCAGGCATACTAAACTCGACTTGCTACCGTGTTCCCTGAGCCTGCCGGGACTATAGCGTGTAATAGCTCTACCAGCTCATCTGGCCTAAGAGAACCGGTAGCCCTTCAATAGTGAAGAACGAGAGAGGCAGTAATTCACTACTAGGACATGCCTCACTCTAGGCTTGTCCTACCTTACGCTTACAATGCACCCTGCCCGTAGGCCTACCATAGGGGTGACTGATATGAAGGTGAGGGAAGGTTCTGTGACTGGCAAGTGTGGGCACTTGCACAGTCAGCGTGACAGTACGGAACTGTACGCGGGGTCAGCAATGGCGTACCCAAGACATATCTTACGAGGCCGCTTCTGTGAGTGGCGCAACCAACGCTGCAGGCCCACTAGCTGCATTTGTATCTACAAGCCCCGGCACGCCTCGTGCACTTTACTAGGGACTGACAGTAAACCAAATATTCCAATCGTGGAAATCAATTGTACATACACTTTACATTGGGAGCACTTGCACTGCGGCACAGATCGGCTGTGGCGCAGTGCCCTGAGCATCGAACACCAGCAAAAATATCTGAGGCACATCAGCAAAAAGTGGAAGGGAGACTCACACCAAGGTGCCAGGTCTAACAATTACGTTTTTCTCCCAGAACAGTGAAAATCTTTGCATTGCTCCTGTTCACAACCTAGCTAAATCACATCAAGAATAATGGAGGAAATCAACAGCTTAGTGGGCCACAAGATAAAACACGTGCCCGAAAGCACTCTCTGAGTGGCTGGGAACGACTGCACAGCAGTGTCCCCAAAAGAACTGCCTGTTCCCACTGCGCCTTTCCACTCCACCACAAAAACTCAGCTTGCTCGGGTAGTTCTTAATTCAGGCCTGACCTTTTCTCCTCTTCTCTCCGCCCCCGCCTCCTGCGCTCCCCTCGGCTCTCTTTCTTCATCCTGTTGCTTTTACAACAGAAAGAAATAAAGACGACCCTTTCCCGCTAAAGACTTTAATCTGATTAGCAGCAGTGTGTCCGCAGCGGTGTTAAATCAATGCTTCCAAACACATCTCCCTGGCTGGAAATCAATTACTGTTTAAGCAGAGGCTGCGCGTGAGGCCGGATCGATGCGCACTCTCTGCGGCGTCGCAGCACTGGAACCTTCCGCGCGCAGAGCTGGGCGGGGGAGTGGCCTGTGGCCGCCATTGTGCTGCTCCTGCCTCCCAGGGCTGCGTTCACAGCTTCTCCTTGTGTGAACCTTTGTTTAAAGGTTGGCTTGTACAGCTGTGTTAATCAAAGGAGTTGTTCACTGTGTGCGCAAACACCCCCTCCCCTCCCCCCCACACCAGTGCTGCCTGCATTGAACGCACATCTGTATTTACACGGTTCTCTTTTTAGGTCTGGCTTGAAAGCGCAGCTAAATCCCCCCCCCCCCCCTTCACGCACACACTTTAAGCAGTATGGCAATAAATGACTAAGCAAAGGGAGCCATTTTGACCCTTCTCATGAGGAAAATGAAGCAGTTTACAGCGGATTTGAAAGGCAATTTGCCTAAAATTTCACATTTACCTTCTAGCTTTCATCCTGTCTTTTGTTCTTTCTATCTTGTTTCTTTTCTTTTCTCTTTCCTTCTTTCTATTTTACTTTCTAATATTCCTTCTTTACCTCTTTCCATCCTCATCCCATTCCTTCTTTCCACCCTTCTGTATATTGCAGTCCGTCCCTCTTAAAACCCATATTTCATTTTGTTTCCTTCTTTCTATCTGTACTTTCTTTTGTTTTTTAATTGTTTTATTGTTCCTTCCTTATTCCTTAATATCCGCCCTTCCTTCCTTCCTGTTCTTTCCATTCTTCTTTCTTTTTGTATTGTTGTCTCTAATTTACTCTTTGCATCATTTCATTCTATTTACTTACTCTGCTTCCCTCCTTGTTTTTCTTTTTTAAATTCATTATGCCTTCTTTTCCTTCTTTCTCCCCTTCTTTCTTTCTGTTTTTTATTTATTTATTCCATTTCTTTCCTTCCTTCTTACTCCTTTTTCTTCCTTTCCATCTTTATTGTACTTTCTTTCCATCCTACTACTTTCTTTCCTTCTTTTGTTATTTGCAGTCTAGTTTCCTTACTTCACCATCTCCCACTCTATTTGCCTTTAATTTATTTTATTTTTGTTAGCCATTTTCATAATTTCTCTTTCAGTCTCTTGCCTTTCATTGCTTCCTTGGCACTCTTTGACTTCCACCCGACATTTATTCTTACCACGTTTATTATGTGCTGCGTCTTTCTTCCAATGACCTGCGAGCCGCAGATCAAAGTTAAAACTACTATTAAATCAGTTAATCTGCCCCAATAGCACCTACTACGACTCTAGCGCTGCAAGAGGGACTGTTTATCATCTGAAAAGTACACCCAATAATCCCACTTTGGTGACATTCACTTCTTTGTCCCTCATTTGCACGACATACAAAAATCAATCCTTTTTGGGGTTTTTTCACTCCAAGACATATTTGTTCCCTTTATGTAAGAAAAAGAACTGAGAAATTGCTTGTGACACCAAAGGACTCCTCCTCCAATGGTTTTCATTAGAGGAAGGGTCCACTAGTGTCCCTAGCAACCACTCTGAGCCGCTGGATAGCTGATGTGATTTGGCGTGCTCGTCAGCTTCCCTGCTCCTGTCCACGGGCCACTGCTGAAATACAGACTCAGCCCCCCACCAGCAATGGTAAAACTAGTAGGTCTGGCTTATAGCTGAAAATCCAAGCAAGAGCTCTTGGCTTTGTCAATGCCTGATTAAACGCTATGGGGTCTATTAGGATGGCGGTCATCCGCCCGCGATCACATCTCAGAAAACCGCCAGTGCCATTAGCATGACGGTGATGACCGTGGCGGTGAGATTTTCCGCCCGCAACTTTTCCGCCGGTAGCAGTACTCATGCTTGCCTGGCAGGTGGAGCTGGACCGCTAAAATGGGACAGGTGCAGGGCCAGGCTGCGCCGGCATGATTATGATGCCGGCGGAAGCCCGCCTTTCAGCGGCGGTGGAACCGCCATGGAAAGGCATGTGGAGAATGTCTATGTGGGCCCATTGCGAGCCTCCAATGTGTTTGGCGGGGCTGGGTGAACTGGAGAGGTACATGTCCCAGTACCAGGTGGCAGGCACTTTGCAGTCCATGCTTTGTTTGGACATCGCAGCAGTGCTGCTGGCAGCAGCAACTGCCGCAATGTTGAATGCCGCAATCCGACCGCCGCTGTCGGATTTTGACAGCGGAGCATACTAATTGGACTGAAGTATATTTCGCAGTCCTAGCGTGCAGTGTTTTCCCGCTACCAAGGCGGTCGGAGTGATTTTCCGACCGCCATTCTGTTAGACCCTATGTTTGAAGTTTCAGTTTCATACAGTTTTGTTAATTTATTCATACAAATGTACAAAGCATTTTTGCAGTCGAAAACAGGCGATCGGGCAGTTTCCGACAGTAAAAATGCTTTTACAAATGTACAAAACACAAATTGCAATTCTGTAACACATTACCGAATCATAATATGTGTTTGTGATTCGGTATTTGGAACAGGTGTGTTTTGAGCTTCCTTTCCACATACTGATTCTCATTGCTATGGACGAATGTTTCACAAAACATTCTCATTTTAACACCAGCTTGTAGTTGGTAACCCATTCGCAAATGGGAAAGGGTCTCTAAGGGACCCCTCCCAATTTGAGAAGAGTTGAAAAAATATTTTTTTAAGAGAAGGCATTACTCCCACAAACCCCTGCCTAATCTTAAAAAATGAAAAGAAAACTTTTCTTTTTTTGTTTGAAACACATCCCAGCTTCATTTAAAAAAAAAAAAGACTGCTTTATTCAAAAGCAATCAGACGTGGTGGTCGGCTGACCCAAGCAGGCCACAATCCCAGTGATTTTTCCTATTCACAATGGGTCATAAACTGAGACCTACCTCATTAAAATTCATCATGTCAGTCTACTTGCCACCCACCGGGAATTCCAAAAAGTGTGAAATACATTTTAGTAGATTAGTGTTTGCGATTGGCAAATATTGAATTGCAAAAAATTGCTATTTGGTAACCGCAAACACTAATGTTAGTTCATGGGACCGTAGGTGTTAACATGTACTCGTCATTCAATCAATCAATCAATCAAGGCATTTATATAGTGCGCTACTCACCCAGAGGGTCTCAGAGGGTTGGATGGGCATTGTCTTGCCCATCCAACGTTCCCACTGTAGCCTCTTTTACAAACCTTTTGTTTAACCCCTTCACTGCCGCGGCTATTCCGCCGCAGTGCTAAGGGGACAGGGCGGCCGCGCGGCGGCCGCATGCTGGTGACGGAACCGCTCGGTCACCAGCCTCGGTTGAGCTGTGCTCATGACGGAGCGGTTCTTTCATGGCCCGCCCCACTCAATAGAACGTCCAGTGCAGGCGCGGAATTCGCGCCGCGCAGGCGCGCCGAGCGGGCCATGACAGAACCGCTCCGTCATCAGCACAGCGCACCCGCAGCTGATGACGGAGCGGTTCTGTCATCAGCATCCAAGGGGTTCAAATATAATTGTTTTGCAGAATTATTAAGGCTAGTAGAATGTCTGTCAATGAGTGTGGATGCATATTATCGGATGATTCTGGGCAAATCACTTAATCTCCCCGTGCCTGAATGTGTCCTTGTGTAACGTAACCGGTGCTCATGTAAAGTGCTCTGATACCTTCGGGTCGAGTTCGCGCTATATGAATCTGCATTAAAAAAAATGTAATCCAACTCATATATTGTATATCCCACTTTCCGGTTCATCAAGATTTTGTTTGTAAATAGTTATTAAAAAGCATGTAACACTAATCACCATTGTTATGGCTTTGCAGCACATTCTCTGTTGAGGTACCCCCTCAATAGGACTGGAGGAGCCATTCACGTGCGATTGGTAGTGTCTGGTGTTTTGTAGCTTTTACAGTGTTAGCTTTTTTTAATGGACTCTGTGTGAGTTAATATGAAAGTCAGATGAGTTTCATTGAAGAAAATGTTTGAACATTTTTACATGTGTGTGTATATCTTCGCCGAAAGATGTTCAGTTTTTGGGGGAGCGGCATCCGCTTAGCCAGTGGATATTGCTTTTAATATGAGCATGACAACCACGACTGGCGTGTTATATTATGAGGATGCAATCTTCAAGGTGTGTTTTATACGGTAGTCCTATACACATACTGCTACTGTGTATGTTGGCGTGTTATGGTATGAGGGTGCACTCTTCAAGGTGTGTTCTATATGATAGTTTTATCCACATGTTGGGGTGTTATGGTATGAAGTCTTCATTGTGCATTGTATATGGTAGTTTTATCCACATGTTGCTACTGTGCCTTTTGACATGTCTTTTGGCATGTTATGGTAATCACTCTTAAAGGTGTGTTCTATATGATAGTTTTACCCACAAGCTGCTACTGTGTATGTTGGCGTATTATGGTATGTACTCTTCAAGGTGAGTTCTATATAGTAGTTTTATCCACATGTTGCTGCTGTGTATGTTGGTGTATTATGGTATGTACTTTTCAAGGTGAGTTCTATGTGGTAGTTTTATTCACATGTTGCTGCTGTGTATGTTGGTGTATTATGGTATGTACTCTTCAAGGTGAGTTCTATATGGTAGTTTTATTCACATGTTGCTGCTGTGTATGTTGGCGTATTATGGTATGTACTCTTCAAGGTGAGTTCTATATGGTAGTTTTATTCATATGTTGCTGCTGTGTATGTTGGCGTATTATGGTATGTACTCTTCAAGGTGAGTTCTATATGGTAGTTTTATCCACATGTTGCTGCTGTGTATGTTGGCGTATTATGGTATGTACTTTTCAAGGTGAGTTCTATGTGGTAGTTTTATTCACATGTTGCTGCTGTGTATGTTTGTGTAGTAAGGTATGTACTGTAGTGTAGTTCCTAGTTTCCCACTAGGCCCTGCGCATTGGAATAACATAAACAGTAGTATCGACGTGGAACTGCGGATATTCCAGGCCTCCACTGACTATGCTAAACTTAATTGGGTGTGTTACCAACTAGCTCAGAGGTCACTGGAAACGTTCTTCTCTGTATGGGAAGTGATCAGCTTCCCTGGCACAGACAAGAAGGGATTCAGTTTTCCAACAACCGTGCAACATGACAACTTTGCTCCTCAGATCAAGAGTCAATCTCTAGGGTCGTGTGAAACAATAGACATGTATTTCACTCAGTCAGTTTAGTGCAGTTTATTTTCACGAGATGTAGAGAATAGAGAGACGGGCGTTTGTCAATAAAGGGTTAACATTTATTGAACAGTCTTTCTTCTCGTACAAGAGAAATGTATTGCCACAATTGCAAGACTTGTTATTATAAAAAGTATGTACAGTAAGATAAGAATTGCGAAATAGAACTGTAAAAGCATTGATATGGTTTCTTAGCCATACAATGGTTTAAAAGTAATAAAACATATATACATTCATATATACATTAGGCTAACATACTCAACTGGTGCTTCTAACTAAGCCTACCCCAGTGTGCCTGACCTAAGCCTAACACGTGGAAGGGGAGTAAGTAAGTAGCTTTAAGTTAAGTTGGTTTTGCCAAGGTTTGCTTCAAGAATTCTCGTCTAAGGGTTTAGTCAACACCATACCTCTGAATAGAATGATGGAGGTTTGGTATCTCCTTCAGGGAGCACTTGATATCCCTGTCACCCGCAAGGGTAGACCGGAAACGCCGGAGCTGGATTTCTCTGCAGGAGAAAGGCAGCGGCTCTTCTTCAGCGCGTCGAGGAAGGAGGGGGGACAGCGTCCGCGGGCAGCTGGAATCTGCTGTATGTCTTCGCAGAGGGACGGCTGTTCAGCTCCTAAGCGTACTGCACCATCGTTCGCGCTTTAGCAGCGATAATGGTATCAGTAGCTTCACCACCACAGGGACAGCAGGCTGCAGAGACAGGGTGCTAGCTTCACCAACACGGGGTCTTGCAGACAGCTAGCAACAGCAACAGTAGCTCATTGCTTAAGGCAACGTTGGTAATATTTATACCTGACAGGTGCCGGGTTTGACGCAAGTTTGCTGGACATAAGACGTCAATTAAAGATGTCACTAGGAAGTGATAGTTATCAGTTGCTCATTAGAGTTCCATTACTAATCAAAACACAGCAAGCGGGGGGGATTTCCAGGTTTGCTGAGTTTTTATCTTGTTGAAGAACTCGGAGTGTTAATCTAGGAATATCAGATAGTGACTTCTGCTCTGTCATTGCACTAATTGGTCGCAAAGGAAGTGGCAGAGAACTATGCTGGAATGTGGCTCTGTTCGTGTGAGGCCAGAGATGACTTTTCTGAAAATCGCACTTGAACGGTTATGCCCATATAGGGAATAAATGGATTTATAGCCGAATAGGGGCATAAGGTCACAGTATCGATCAGGAACCTAGATAAACACGCAACACCCACTCCACGTATTCATGTCCATCAAATTACTAAAACTAGAGCAATTAGATGCATGTGTAACATTGCCCACCCCAAAATACATAAATGCATTCGAAATAGGCGTATTTGTAATACGTGAAATTTAGGTACTGTACGTTTTTTGAAGCATAGAAATTATTCAAAAAATTATTGCATATGAAATCAATGAACGATTATGCAAAAGAATTACACATGAAGTATCTCTGACAGAAGAAGGGCGAGATAAATCATCACATATAAATGCATTGTAATAACATGTGCTAAAGGCTGATGTAATGTTGTTATGTCTCTAGATGTGTTTAGAAATAGAAGTGTGAAGCTTCTGTTCTCTAAGAATAGTTTTTACGTTAAGCAAAGAATTGTTCATGCCAAAAAAAGGTCAATATTAAAAATGTCCAATTCAAAAAGAATTAATGCTTGAACGGGGAAATAGAGTTCCAAAGCTTTTTGCAGTTTTTGTTGATCAAAACTGAAGGCCGAATTCAGAGTTCATGGGAACGCTGTGTGTCGGAAAGCTTCTCCAAAAGTTATTATTTTTGTATGGGTGAGAACATCGTATCAGACAGGCTCTCAAAGAATTGGTCTACAAAATCAGGTGACAGTTCAACCAAATTCAATAGCGTTGTAACTTGGCAGGTGTGAGAATGATTGCTGTCATCATAGTCAGGAGCAGCAATGCTCACAGATGGTCGTACCTGGGTCATGCTGCTTTTGTCGCTTGCTCCACTGTTACCACCTAGTCGTAGTACAGGAGTCTCAACGAATGCCGTCATCAGGATTGGTAGCCACTGGGGACAACACAATGCGTGAGCCGTTATTGGACTGAGCAAAGTATCGACGTCCATTGGTACTGCTGATGGAAGTGAAAGACAGATGTCCAACACGCACTCATCTCCGCATAGCATGCATCGAAGTACCGGTAAGATACAGTTCTGCCATATAGGTCTGAATGAAAGGAACCAGGTCATGTTTAGATCTCTCAGCCTGGCCAATCCAAGGATGTTAGTTATCCTGTCCCGGTAGCGCATTGCTAGGATTGTCTCTTCCATTCCCATGGGAGCTTTGTCTGAGTTTCGGCTTGCCATAACGAAGCAGGAGGGTCAAAAATAAAATCCCTGCTACAAGTCCCAAAAATAATGGTATGCCGCCAAAAACAGAGTGTACAAAATTAGGAACGATTCCCAAAATTGCCTGGAAGGGTGTTAGCAGTCCCGTAAAGACTGTCTTAAATATGCCTGGGATGCTTGTGGCACTAGACATGTTAAGAAGTTGGCTCAGCATTTGTACGAAATGCACGGGGCAATTTGTTGATAAAAGGTCATGAACTTCAGTAGCTGTCCTTGCAACTAGAAGATCATACGTCTCTTTTGATGACGTTATAATAATAATAATAATACTGAGTTTTATAGAGCGCAACAGCTACCTCCGAAGGAAGTGTCCCGGCGCTGGCATGGGCAGTGAGAGTCATAATGCAAGAGAGATGAGATTTATTGCGTGAAAAGCCATGTTTTCAGTAGGCTTCTGAAGCAAGGTTCGGAGGGTGCTTGCTGGATTTCCTGTGGCAAGGTGTTCCAAAGCCGTGCCGTACTTACGGAAAAAGTTCTTCCACCTAAGCGCGCCCTTTTCACTTGAGGAACGTGGAGATGGACCTTATAGCTAGACCTTAGGAGTCTGACCTGAGAATATCTAGGCAGTCGTTTTTTTAAGTAATTTGGGCAGGTCCCATGAAGGGCTCTGTAGGCCAAGGTGAGCGCCTTGAATTGTATGCGACTTGCCACAGGCAACCAGTGTAGCATGCGCAAGTGGGGAGAAATGTGATGTCTAAAAGGGACCTGCCTGAGTAATCTAGCCGCTGAAATCTGAACGATTTGCATCTTTTGCAACAAAAACTTCGGAAGGCCTAAATAGAGGCCATTGGCATAGTCAAGCCTTGAAGTGATTGTGGCGTGGATAATCGTTTTGCGGCAGCTCACTGGGAGCAGTCGAAGAAATCTGCGTAGGCTCCTCAGTTTACCAATGCATCCTCCAACGACCTTCTGTATCTGGGGAGCAAAGGATAGGCCATTATCCCATGTAACCCCCAAATTCTTTGCCTTTATGCTCGGAGATGGAGCGGGACCCATCTCTTTCGGCCACCAAAACTCAGCGGGGGGTGGTCGCTTGTGCCAAAGAAGATCACCTCCGTTTTGCCTGCGTTTAATTTCAGTTTGTTGGTATTCATCCAACAGGCCACGTCGCGAAGGCAGCCCTTAAAGTTAGAAAATGCTGCCTCCGAAACCTCAGAGAATGGGAAGACCAGCTGGGTGTCATCAGCGTAGGAAATTGCAGTGACTCCCCAATTGGCAATCAGTGTGAACAGCGGGGCCAAGTAAATATTAAAAAGCAGCGGGCTCAGGGCAGAGCCCTGTGGGACCCCGCAGTTCAAACTCCTGGAATCTGAGGAGAAGGTACCAAGAGCCAACTTCTGCGATCTGTTGGACAGATAGGAGTGGAGCCAGCCTAATGCCTGGGCTTGGAGGCCGATCCCAGCCAGGCGTTGTAATAGCCTGTCGTGATCCACCGTATCAAAGGCGGCCGATAGATCCAGGAGCACCAGCATTGCCGATGCTCCTGAATCCAGCGACCACCTGACTGACTCGGCCACCTCAATCAGGGCGGTCTCGGTGCTGAAACCGGCTCTAAAGCCTGATTGTGTTTCATGCAGAGCGTTGCTGTCCTCCGTGAATTTATTTAGCTGCCGCTGGATTAATTTCTCAAGCATTTTACCCGGCGCTGCCAGTAAGGAAATGGGACGAAGATTACTCAAATCTTCTGGGGCCCCGTTTGGCTTTTTTTTCAACGGGAGTAAGGTAGCATGCTTCCAGCACTCTGGGAACACTCCAGAAGAAATGGACACATTCCATATGTGCTGGAGAGTAGGTGCCACAAAATCCGCCATCAAACTCCAGAGTTTTGGTGGGCAGGGATCATCAGGAGATCCTGATTTGCAACTGTTAATTTCCTGTATAACAGCATCTCGTGTGATTGGTTGAAATTGGCCCAAAGTTAGTTGCGGCGCTCTATACTCCATGACATCAGATTTAACAGTGCTTACTGCAGGAGTGAAAGAGTCAGATACTTTCAGAATTTTGTTCTCAAAATATTCAGATATAGTATCACAGAGTTTGTCAGACGGAGTCACATCCAGCTCAATACATCTGGGTTTAAAAAAAGACTGCACTATCTGGAACACTTCTTTGCTAGAGTGTTCTGCTTGCTGGATGGAGGTGAGGAAAAAAAGTTTCCAAGCAATTTTTATAGATTTGTGCAAAGCGCGGATGGCGGCCTTGTAACGTGCCTTCGCCAAGCTGCAGTAGTCCACCCTCCAAAGTCGCTCTAACTTTTTGCAGGCGGACTTCTCCGCCCTCAGTTCCTCAGAAAACCAGGGAGCGGAGGGGGAGTCTCTGCGGGACATAGCCCGTTTAGCTGGCGCAATGGAATTCACCATATCGCCAATCCATTTTGACATAGCCACTGCATCCTTATTAACATCAGATGAGAGTACAGGAGGGTTGTGGGCCAGGACAGGGCCTATGTTTTCAGGGATCAAGCTTTTCCACTGCCTCTTCAGAAAGGAGCGTCTCCCTGTTTTGGGCCCTGACCCGGTTAGCCTGACCGAGAATGGGATTAAAGCATGGTCCGACCAAGTCAGCTCTAGAGGTGAACCCACTACCAGATCATTTATATTGGAGAAGATTAGGTCAAGCATATGGCCTGCTTTGTGTGTGGGAGCTGTGCTGCATAGTGTCAGATTAGCGGCATTCAGTGTTGAAATAAGCCGCTCAGCAAGTGGACAAGCCGCCACCTCAGCATGCACATTGAAATCCCCTACAGCTATAAAGTAGGAATGGAGGACAGAGCTTTGGACAATGGCGTCAATAAGCGCCAAAAGAGCTGTATCTGTGCAGTCTGGAGGACGGTAGATAACCATGCCTGCCAGGGATTGGCGGGGATTGATTTGTAGGCAGAAGAACAAGCCTTCCAACCCTGCAATTGTAGTGGGTAATGAGGACGTGAGTTTATAGCAATCTCTGAAGAGAAGAGCCACCCCCCCGCCTCGCCTCCCATCTCCTCTATTAGAGAAACACATTTTATAACCAAGTGGCACCGCTAGGGCGATGGTAGGCATAGTGTGTTCATTCAGCCATGTTTCGGTTAGAAACATCGCATCCCACTCACCATCCTCAAGCAATAGCCAGATGTCATCGGCGTGTTTGGGCATGGACCGGCAGTTTAAGAGACCCATTTTCAGGCTGCAACAGCTTGAGTCAGGCCGGTCAGCAGATATGTAAGAGGAGCTGGAGCCAGAGAGAGTAACCCAGCTCAGCGGGAAACCGCACAGCGAGCAGACCTGCAGACTCTGATCAGCCGCTGGATCCAATAGGGCTTTGCAAGGCAGCTTCGAATTTAAAGCAACCAGCTCCTCTTTGGACCAGACAATCCTGGCTGTGTCTGAGATCAAACCATCAGCGTGGCAGGCCCTGGCCGCGGTCCGGTCGCGGACGGGCGCAGACAGGCTTGCCTTTGGCGCGCCTTCGGCGCGCCCGCTGCGCACGTCCGCTGCGCGGCCGTGGACACATTCCAATATATAAGAAAGTGCCCCGGAAGTAAACCAACAAGGGGGAGGAGTCGCGTCCCTCCGTTCAAGCGGCACAGATAGCCGTGACGGACCGGGGACCGACCGGGGAAGTGCAAAATAGGCAAAGTGCAAGGTGCAATAAACAGTTTAATGACACCAGTTCACCCACACACTAATTAAAAAATCGATCTTGATTTTAAAAGCACAGAATGTACAAATGCTAAAAAACGAGTTGTGGTACTTTTAAATAGCCACACACATTAGCTAGAAACCTCCTTTAAGCAATGCTCGCCTCCAGCGCCTGTCTCACGCTGCTCTCACCAGCGAGGCTGTTGAATTCTGGCGCTTTTGAAGTTATAGGCACTGTTGTCTGTAAAAGTACAGATTTCATTTTGCTTAATGTATCAATTCATATAGAATAGAGATTCAGACGAGGCCAGATGGGAGTCACTGTGTCTGCAGGCCCACTCGGAAACAATGCTTGCATACAGCATTTGACCATGGATGTTACACTTACTAGATAACTTTTCCCTGGCACGAGGCCACAACATCTGTGATCCGTTCTAAGAATGTAACTCCCGTTTGAAAGTTGCATAAAGAAGGGCTCTATCTGAGTTGCAGGTGTGACTAGCTGGTGGCATGAAAGGTTGTTAGAATTTCCATCACATGCTCCGTGTAAATTAATACCCTGACACAAAAGTATACCGCTTAGTGAATGTTTACAGTTGTCACCACTAAGAAATACATTTTTGTCGTTGTCACTATAGCAAGAATATGTGTATGGTAATTTCCATTCAGATTTTACATATCCTTTACCCAATTGTTCATACTGGCCAATAGGTATGTATTCAAGGCACTTTTTAAATCGGAAAGTTGTTATCGGAATTGTGATAATTCCGTGTATTATCCATTCAATGACAGGGCTCTCTGACATTGTCAATGGTAATCTCTCGAGTTTTTCGATGCTCAGGATTGTATAGTCTGCTCCTTTCTGTGCCAAACTGATCTGTTTATCAGTAAGGTTAAAAATGGAAAATAATGACGTTGTGTTGATTAAACGCCAAGGCACATAGCCTGAACGAAGATTTTGCAGCGTCCAGCCTAATTCTATAATAGAGCGTAATTGAGATTGGCCATGTTGTAACATTAGCAAGTCTCTGTCTATCACATCAAAGGCAGATGATACAATATTGTCCAACGAATATATTCTGGAAGACAGAGTCATTAACCCATTGTCTACCACAGAAAGTGATTTCTCCAAATTAATACGATCAATTTCTCGTATTTTTTCAGCAGTTTCAATTTGATTGACTTTCCAAGCCTCGTTGTACGCAGCATAGATACTGGTCGCTATGAAACGCTTTTGACGCTGTTTGCGTGGTCCAAGAATGAAATCGCGCAAATCAGCACCATCTTTTAGTAAAGACAAGTGTTGCTTAATTTCAGCCAGCCATTCAAGGCAGAGTTTCCCTACACTGTATGTTGTTATAATCCCTGGATGTTGTCTCTGGGAATATCTCGAGTCTAATCTGGTCATTTTTAACCCCTGTGTTTTATTCAGGAATCTATCTTGACAGCTGTTTGTGTCAGTAGGCCAGATTAACCACTTTTTCCAATCAGGATGTGTTCTGTTGAAATGTAAAATTTGTGACACGTCTAACTCAATATCTGTGGTTGCATTCTCAGGTATTGGCTTTGGTATAGACGGTGTTTTAAGGTCTTTGATCTTAGCTAGGCCAAGACAAGATGTTTGGTGTATTGTGTCATTTAAAAACAACATTTGTTCTGGTATCATGCAGGTTCTAAATAGTGCTTCAATGCCTTGCACCTGCCAATCTTTTGTACCCCAAATTGTTTTCGTTTCAATATTATTTTTCCAATAATCAAAACCAAATGTCATCATTTTGTCATAAAATGCTTCTGAATATATCAATTTAGAATTTGTCAGCATTGTTTTCATTCCTGTTTTATCTAACAGTTTGTAATAAAACGTTTCTGCATCACTGGTGTTAAACCCTGAGAAGTATTTGAATTTCTCATCAAATGCTTTAGAACTGCTTTTAGGTGGTGTAGAACAATGTTCCCATTGATTATACATAAAAACATTTCTAGGCTGTGCAGATTTATGCAAGTAATGATCCCCATAGTGGGTGTAACAGAATAGCTGCTCATAACTAGATGAACCTTGTAAATAATCATGATCTGTGAATCTAGCTGACATTACTAAATCAGACATCATGTCATTAATACTGTTAAAGTCCCAATCATCAGAGAATGTACTAGGTGTCACAAAGTCACTTAAGGAAACCTTTAGTTGATGAGGATACTTCAGGATTTCGACCGGACCATATATCTCATAGTCTGTTTTCTCCCATACTACCCCACCAGGTATTGGAATTGCTGTGACATTTACTGTTGACAGTTCTCTTTTCTTCACGTGTGATGATCTGTGTGGTTTCAGGACTAGGTTGATGTTCTGACTTGCTGTGTCCATTGTAATATATTTTCCTTCAATGAATTTTCCCAAACACAGTACCATGATGAGCCAAAGCAGGAGGAAAAATACACCTAGACCGAACCAGAACTCTAGCCAAGGGGAAATAAGGTAGATTTCCTTCAGTTCATGAAAGAGTTCTGTTGCTTTTTCTTTAAAAGTCTTTTTTGATTCTGGCATCACTTCGGGGTCGTTTTGGTCTTCAGAGAAGTTGTCGAAGTTGATTAAATAACCAGAGGCAGTTCTGTCAATTGATGGGATTGTTCTTTCAATCTGTCTCTCGGTAGCATTTTCTGACGCCACATTAGTGTAGACTGGTGTTGTTTCTTGGCGAACTGTTTCAATCTGTGTTTCAAGAGGCACGAGTTCCATGGCATTATTGCATAGTCCTTCATTGTGCACTGCAGGCTGATCGAATGTGATTAGTCTTTCAGTTTGAACCTCTTGGATTGTTGCAAGTTTGGGTATTCTGTTGTTTCTTGGGAGTCCACTGGGCCTACTGTTGATTATAGGCCACATGCTTGTGGTTTTACCAGGTCGATGGACGCGACTCTGTTCTCCTTTTTACCAGCAAGGTGCGGTAGCACAACTGATCTTGTTCCGGTGACTGCCAAGACAGGTACTGCTTTTCTGTAAGAAGGCCCAAATTCCTTCTTAACCGCGATCTTTTCTCTGACTAGATCCCCAATCTTTGGAATCCAGACAGGCCTTGCTGGGGCTGTTGCTGGTGGTGCCTCGTCAGTGGTATTTGGCTGTTGCTTTAACTTTATGTTGCTTAATGATTTTCTTGTTTCATTCAGTTCCTGTAAAACAGCCAAACGACCCTTTACATCAAAGTGCGTTGTTTCTTCTTGTACCACTGACATCTGACTATCGAGGTCCTGAATACGCATTCTAATTCCGAACAATAGTTCGTATGGGCTGAAACCTTTTAGAGAATTTCTTGGCATGTTGTTAAGACTAGTCTGGACACTTATTAAATGTTTGACCCACCCAGCGCCTGAACCTAATACCTTCGCTGTTATAGATTGCTTTATGTCCCGGTTTTTCTTTCTACCACACTGTTCCCTCCTCTTGGGTATGACGGACAAGAATACCGCAACCCAATTCCCATGCTAGCCATGGCCTCCTTATAAGCTCGAGAGCTGAAAGCAGGACCCTGGTCAAAATGGAACGTGGTAATTGCGTATGTGCCGATATGGACTCGCAAATCTTTTATAACCGTTCTAGCGTCAGCCGAGCGCTGGAGGCCTCATTTTTTAAGTGCTTTTTGTCTTAACTGTGTACAATGGGATGCGCTTCTCTTCTTTGATTGCGCAGATAGACCGCCTTATGCTGTCTAGAAGGGATCCTGAAACTACACTGGCCTGTTCATTACTGCGATCTCTGTTGCAGTCTTTACAATTTTGAGCAAAACATTGAATATCTATACTCATTCCTGGCCACCAGTACTCTGATTGTAATTCTTTCAGAGAGTCTTTGATTGTTTGGTGTCTCAGACCCAACCCCATGTGTGCTTCCAGTAAGAGGAAGCCCCTCCTGCTCCTGTTTGGAATTACTCTGTCCCCCACTCCAGGGATTCGAGCAAAAGGAACGGAGTTTGCATCGATTATGTATGCATAATTGAGTGGATAGTTCACGGGTAGTGCTGCACAGTCGCCTTTTACGGTCGTTTTTACTGCCAACATGGTTTCCCCGTCTATGTATTTATCTGTACGCTTTTTTGTGGCTACAGAAGCCGGTTTAGTTGCTTCCGCGGTGGCTGTATTAGCCAATGAATTCCCTGCAACGTGAACGCCATCACGTTGAAGACTCTGTGCGTGAATCACGTGAGTCTTTTGTAGTTCTTTGTGTAAAAGAGCTACCTGTTTCCAGAGCAATTTATGCTTTATTGTGGCACCTGTGTCATCTTTGTAGTCGTTTTCGATCCAACTCTGCAGTTTATTGTTGTAAGAATTGACGCAAAAATGAGAATCGCACACTATAAGTGTCGGGAATTCACGTTCTGCATTTTCGAGCGCCATCTTTAAAGATCTGATTTCAGTTCTCTGAACCGAACAGTTTCTTACAGATTCAGTTTTTGTTACTTTCGGTCTGAATTTACCGCACAGCCAACGACCTTTAATGATCGCACATGCTGCATCGTAGGATTTTCTCTCTACGTTGAAATGCTGTACAAAGCTATCTGTATAGATTATACATGCGTATTGTGGGAGAGCCAGAATTTCGATTGGCAGAGGATATTCTTCTTCATATTCTAAATCATTCAGTTCTTCAAATTGCGGGGCGAAATAGTATTTCACATCTTCCGCTCCTAGAGAATCTATACACCGTATCCATTTCGGATCCAGTGACACTGTAGGCAGGTTTACTGGGCTGAATAGCGCTTCGAAGGCGGATTCCGCTGTAAGGATATTAATCCGTTTGCCGTGTGCTAGTTCTCGTTCAGTTGCTAATGCGATTTGCACTGCTTTCACAGTTTTTTCTGTGTGACTGAATGTTTTTTCTGCTTGTGTGTACAAGTGAGATTTAATTGAAATAGGTACCTTTTCTCCCTCATTAGAGGTCAGGTACGTGAATCCGCATCTTCCTGGGATGACTCGGATTACAAGATCGATCGTGTTGTCACGTGTATCTAATTTTGTTTTTGCTAACATGTCTGTTTGCAGTGATCTCAAAATTTCTGTGTGTTTTTGAGTCCAATTGATTTGCTTAAAATCAGGTTTAATTAGTTCGTAGAGAGGTTTAACCCTCTCTGCGTAATTTAGGATGTAAGTTCTTCCGAAATTCAGAAAACCTAAAATGGATTGTAAATTCTTCAGCGTTTTTGGAGCTTGGAGTACAGCGCACTTCTCTAAGAAGTTGTCCGCTAGGCTTTTCCCTTCACTTGATAATTCGTACCCTAAAAATAGTACTGTCAGATGGGCAATTCGGGACTTTTTAAAGTTTAATTTGTAACCCTCTGCTGCGAACCCAAGTATAATGGTGTTCACTCTTTTCAAGTGAGTATCCAAGTCGTCGTCTGTGAGATAAATATCATCTACGTAAGATAATGCCTCATCATCATAGATTTGTAGTAACTCTGTTACCCTAGCTGAGAATAGTCCTGGGCTGTTCTTGAACCCCTGTGGGAGTCGACAGAATTTTTTCTGCGACCCAAATGCTGAGAAAGCGGTCAAATATCTGCTTTCTGGTGCAATGTTTTGACAAAAGAAACCATTAGATATGTCTAATGTCGTTTTATATTTTTTCCTAACTGTATTATTCATTAGGGCTGCACTATGCGAGTTTTGTACTGCAAAAGTTTTGCAACATGTATTAAGATGTCTGTAGTCCAAAACTAGACGATATGAATTGTCTGGCTTGGAGACAGGAAACAAAGGATTGTTCATTTGAGAGGTGCATGTTTCAATCACCCCCTGGTATTCAAGTTGATCTAAGATCTCCCTGACTTGTTTTTTAGCTTCTTGCTTAATGGGATACTGCCGTTGGGCAGTTGGTTCACTTTTTAATTGGATTTTGTGAGCAGGTGAATCCTCATCCCATCCTACATGATTTTTATACAATGCAGGTGCCTGGGCTACTGCCCATTTCCTTGCATAGGTATATTTTTTGTGAATCGGAATGTGATTCGAGAAGGCAGGCATAATCATTTCTTCGCCACGAGGGCACTCCCTGACAAACTCTGGGGGCCAATCTTTTTCAGCTAACAGAATATCATAGCCTTTTGAGAGCTTATCCCAAAATAGACCCTTTATTTTCCTAGTCTTATCACCCTCTATACGCAATGTTATTTCGTATATTTTATGGGGCTCGCTAAGTCTGGTGTCGGCAGTTTCAACCTGAATGAATTCATTCGTGTCCACTGTCTCCAGATGACTCATCAAGATCTTGCGCGCTATACTGATTTCTGCTGCACTGTCAAACCTTGTCAATGCCCACTCCCCGTTTTTCAACTGTGTCCTCAGTATTCTCGGCATGGTTGATTACTCTAATACTGGCTACCTTCTTTTTCTGAAATTGAGATTTCTTATTTTGAGCAGGTTCCTTGTCTTTGGACTTGGTGTGCTCTCCTGGGTCTGACCGTCCTCTTCTTTCCGAATTCTGTGGAAAAGATCGAGAGGGACGTGTATCAATACTTTGATATCTATCAGGTTTCTTCAGATTATCCCTATTTCTAAGGTTATATCTTTTCTCAGAGGGCTCCCCCTGGGGAGACTGGCGTTCTCGAGTCGGAGTTCTTTCCCTCCGTCGAGGAGACCTTCCTCTGGACTGGAAAACTTTTTCCTTGGGAGTGGATTGTTTATTTCCATCCCAGCTCTTTTTAGGAGTGTTTAAATTATTTTTAATAAATAATTTTTCAGGATTTTCGAGCAGTTGGGGCTTTACTGGTTTCCCACCCAAGCTGTCTCTACCTAATTCTTCATAGCATTTTTCTATGATTTTTGCAAGCTCAACAGGATCTGTTATATCTGTTTCCTTCAACTTCTGGCGGATCGCCACAGATGCTGCTTCTCCTTTTATATTGGCTAATAATATAGCCGAGACCTACTTGAAGTCTTTCAGTAATTTCATACCTAGATTTAAAGCGGGCTCTGGACCGTATTCATTCTGAATCTGTTTTAGCACTTCTGGTATTACCGCCATAGACGGAACACCGTGTGTTTTTGTGTAGATGGAAGCAAAGACTGTACCCCAAGTGTCGCAGTCCTCCACGTGTGGTGCGATTCCCATTGGAAGGCAGATGGTCAAGATTCTGTGTTTCTCTATAGGGGTAGTATCAGGAAATACTGCCTCTATTTGGGTGATTTTCTGTGCTAACCAGAAAGGAATTTGTTCCCGTTTTACGGGTGTTTTACCAAGACATGACTGTATGTTCTGTGGTGTAATTTTATTTGTATTCCCCTGATGAGGGGTCAGCTGTGGTGTATTAACAGCTGGTTGGACTGTTGCAGTCCGCATTACATATTGGACTAATTGCCTATGTATTTTTATAAGTGTTTTTAGCTGTACTTACAGATCTTCTCTAGACATTTTTACAATGTCCGGATGTGGTGTGTAGCTGGCTAGAACCGGCCACGTTGCTCCTGGTCTACCTAGTGGACCGAGCCTGATTATGTGATCATTGTGTTTTAGGTCGCCATTAAACCAGAGCAGGTGCTCTTGAAATTTAAGTGGAATTTCAATCTCCTCGAAAGGAGCGTACTCTTCCGGAGGTTTCTCTATTTTGTAATAGTGAAACTCTTTTGTTATAGCGTTTACCGCTGGAAAGTTTATCCATGAATAGAATACCTCTGTCTGCCGATACTCGTGAGCCTCTATCACAAAAATTACTGTACCACCTTGAGGTGTCAGTCCGTTTTCTATAAGTTTTAAAGTTATAGATTTTCTTAAATGTGCCGGGATGATTATTGCACCCGGTACCATATCGTCGGAATCCTGCTGAGTTGCATTTACTGCGGCCCCAGTGGTTCCTGTTTCTCCTGGCATTGTTAAAATGCAAGGTTTGCAGAGTAGGTCTCCAAGGAGACAAAGATTAGGTGCACAATATTTTGGAACACTGTATCCTTCAACGTTGAATAAACCAGAGCTTTACATAGGAATCTCTTCCTACTAAGGTCGGGCGGATTTTAACCTTTCACCCACTCCAGACGTCTATTGGAGTATTTTTACAGGAGAAAGGGGTGTGAAATATGCACGACTGAGTTACTCTAACGTCTTGCGTTAGTTTATCGCCTTACCAAACGTTTGGGCGCCATGTAGTGTAGTTCCTAGTTTCCCACTAGGCCCTGCTCATTGGAATAACATAAACAGTAGTATCGACGTGGAACTGCGGATATTCCAGGCCTCCACTGACTATGCTAAACTTAATTGGGTGTGTTACCAACTAGCTCAGAGGTCACTGGAAACTTTCTTCTCTGTATGGGAAGTGATCAGCTTCCCTGGCACAGACAAGAAGGGATTCAGTTTTCCAACAACCGTGCAACATGACAACTTTGCTCCTCAGATCAAGAGTCAATCTCTAGGGTCGTGTGAAACAATAGACATGTATTTCACTCAGTCAGTTTAGTGCAGTTTATTTTCACGAGATGTAGAGAATAGAGAGACGGGCGTTTGTCAATAAAGGGTTAACATTTATTGAACAGTCTTTCTTCTCGTACAAGAGAAATGTATTGCCACAATTGCAAGACTTGTTATTATAAAAAGTACGTACAGTAAGATAAGTATTGCGAAATAGAACTGTAAAAGCATTGATATGGTTTCTTAGCCATACAATGGTTTAAAAGTAATAAAACATATATACATTCATATATACATTAGGCTAACATACTCAACTGGTGCTTCTAACTAAGCCTACCCCAGTGTGCCTGACCTAAGCCTAACACGTGGAAGGGGAGTAAGTAAGTAGCTTTAAGTTAAGTTGGTTTTGCCAAGGTTTGCTTCAAGAATTCTCGTCTAAGGGTTTAGTCAACACCATACCTCTGAATAGAATGATGGAGGTTTGGTATCTCCTTCAGGGGGCACTCGATATCCCTGTCACCCGCAAGGGTAGACCGGAAACGCCGGAGCTGGATTTCTCTGCAGGAGAAAGGCAGCGGCTCTTCTTCAGCGCTTCGAGGAAGGAGGGGGGACAGCGTCCGCGGGCAGCTGGAATCTGCTGGATGTCTTCGCAGAGGGACGGCTGTTCAGCTCCTAAGCGTACTGCACCATCGTTCGCGCTTTAGCAGCGATAATGGTATCAGCAGCTTCACCACCACAGGGACAGCAGGCTGCAGAGACAGGGTGCTAGCTTCACCAACACGGGGTCTTGCAGACAGCTAGCAACAGCAACAGTAGCTCATTGCTTAAGGCAACGTTGGTAATATTTATACCTGACAGGTGCCGGGTTTGACGCAAGTTTGCTGGACATAAGACATCAATTAAAGATGTCACTAGGAAGTGATAGTTATCAGTTGCTCATTAGAGTTCCATTACTAATCAAAACACAGCAAGCGGGGATTTCCAGGTTTGCTGAGTTTTTATCTTGTTGAAGAACTCGGAGTGTTAATCTAGGAATATCAGATAGTGACTTCTGCTCTGTCATTGCACTAATTGGTCGCAAAGGGACCAAAAGCGGCGAGCTAGGCTGCGGATGCACACTCGCTGTGGCTGCTATTTTACTTTTAAATTACTGATGTAATGTAATGCTGATTTTAATAGCACTTTTCGCAATTGGGTTTGTGTAAGCGCGCAACCTAATCCTTCATTTTAACTTTGTTTCTACTCTGCTACGCTCGTGACCCCGGTCCTCCCCGGCTCTGTGCCGTTTGCGCGGAGGGTCAGTCCGAGGAGCGTCACTTCCTGCCTGCCTGCAACACCACTTCCGCCCTGCTTCCAGGCATCGCAGGTTAGCGGTCTAGTGTTGCAGAGCTGGTGTAGACTTATTCTTGCTCCCAGCGCCCGGCCAGTGACTAAAGCGGTGAGCTAGGCTGCGGATGCACACTCGCTGTGGCTGCTATTTTACTTTTAAATTACTGATGTAATGTAATGCTGATTTTAATAGCACTTTTCGCAATTGGGTTTGTGTAAGCGCGCAACCTCACCTTCATTTTAACTTTGTTTCTACTCTGCTACGCTCGTGACCCCGGTCCGCCCCGGCTCTGTGCCGTTTGCGCGGAGGGTCAGTCCGAGGAGCGTCACTTCCTGCCTGCCTGCAACACCACTTCCGCCCTGCTTCCAGGCATCGCAGGTTAGCGGTCTAGTGTTGCAGAGCTGGTGTAGACTTATTCTTGCTCCCAGCGCCCGGCCAGTGACTAAAGCGGCGAGCTAGGCTGCGGATGCACACTCGCTGTGGCTGCTATTTTACTTTTAAATTACTGATGTAATGTAATGCTGATTTTAATAGCACTTTTCGCAATTGGGTTTGTGTAAGCGCGCAACCTCACCTTCATTTTAACTTTGTTTCTACTCTGCTACGCTCGTGACCCCGGTCCGCCCCGGCTCTGTGCCGTTTGCGCGGAGGGTCAGTCCGAGGAGCGTCACTTCCTGCCTGCCTGCAACACCACTTCCGCCCTGCTTCCAGGCATCGCAGGTTAGCGGTCTAGTGTTCCCTCTCACAGGTATAAATGGCAGTATGGAGGAAGCGCAGCGGACGAGCGCAGCGGGAGCGCCGACTTCGTGCCAAAGTCGCGCATAAGTCAAGCCCGTCTGCGCCCGTCCGCGGCCGACCAGGCCCATGGCCCCGTCGTAATGCCCATTTCTTGACATACTCTGCCACCGAGCTCCTCAACCTGAACCTCCCTACGCCCATCTCTGATCGTGCCACCAGGGCCGCCCAACAATGCGGCATCTTAATCCCTCAGGATATCCCTGCCCTTAACACTATCTCCACCCTGGAAAGCCCGGCCTTCCCTTCCTCCTCCACGTCTCCTGTGCCTGTTCCTCTGAGGGTGCTGTACTTAAACACCCGCTCCTTAGTTCGCCACCAGCTAGAAGTTTTCCAACTCTTGCATGATAGCTCCATCGACATCCTCCTTTTAACCGAAACGTGGTTAACCGAGGACTCAGGCCCTGACATTCTAGCCGCTATTCCAGCTGGGTATTATATTATGCAAGCTAACCGACCTGCTGCTAAGACGGGTGGAGGGGTGGCGGCCATTATCCGTTCTGAACTAAAATTCTCGGAGCTGACGATGACCCCCATCCCCAAAACTGACTGTCTCACTATAAAATTCTCCTCACCCAAATCTTCATTTGTCTGTGTTCTAGTCTACAGGCCCCCGGATCATATGCCTCTCTTCTCCCAGCTTTTTGGTGATTCCATCTCCCAACTCTTGATCAATCATGCTAACATCATGATCTTAGGAGATTTTAACTATTGGCCATCAGATACCCATGAAAGCCATCTCTCCGTGGAATTTACGGACCTATTAGTAGGCATGAACTTTCACCAACATATTCATACCCCTACGCACTGTAAAGGTCACGTCCTGGACCAAGTGTGGACATCTAATCTTGACATCTCCCTTCCCTCTGTACTTCCCTGTCCATGGTCTGATCACTTTTCTATTTCCTTCTTCCTCCACCTTCACATCCCTCGCCCACCTCCCCTCATCAAAAACCTATCTGCGCGTAATCGGAAGAAAGCCAACTTAACTGACTTTCACGCTCTGTTGGCTTCCTCTGTTCCAGTCCCTGCGAGCTCGGTCAATGATCAAGCCGCCCATCTGGAGGAATGGCTGCTAACTGCCTGTGATATTGTTGCTCCCTACAAAACCATCAAAGCGAAGCGCCCCCATGACGCTCAACGCTGGTTTTCTGATCAGCTTAAGACTGATAAACTTGCACTGCGGCAAGCAGAGCGCCGCTGGAGACGCAACTATGACCCTCAACTCAAACTGGTCTATGTAGATACTTTAAACACCTATAAAAAAACAATACTATCTGCCAAAACAGCCTACTTCTCTCAAAAGATTCTTAATTCGAACACCAAAGCCAAAGACATTTTTTCCATTGTTAATGAAGTTTCCCTGCGGGATAGGATTACCCCCCAACCTCAACCTACCCAAAGCTTAGGTGATTCGTTAAACTCCTATTTTATAGACAAAATTTCTTCCATCAAAGACAACATTCCCCCCCCCTCCGTCACCCCTTCCTTTACCTCTTCCCCCTATGAATTCCAGCCGCCTGACTCAGCTCCCACCAATTTCTCAAGATGAATTCTTCATTCTTCTCCGCAAAGTCAGCTCAGGTTCTCCTAATGACTGCTGACCCCCTCAGATCCTCAGAGAAGCCTTTTTGTCATGCCCTGGTCCCCCATTAGCCTTGCTCAACAACTCTCTCGCTACTGGGGAGGTCCCCCGTTCCTTTAAACAGGCAGCTGTTCTGCCTATTCTAAAGAAAACCAATGCTGACCCCACAGTTTTAAGTAACTATCGCCCTATTTCCCTCCTTCCCTACTTGGGCAAAATCCTTGAGACCTATGTCACTCGCTACCTGAGTACCTTTATAGAGAATTCCTCCTTCCTGGATAACCAACAAGCTGGCTTTCGACCCCTCCACTCCACCGAGGCGGTCATAGTAGCCGTCATGGATGCCTTGAGGAAAGGTGCCGACAACAACATCTCCCAGGCCCTTGTCCTCTTGGACCTGTCGGCTGCATTTGACACGGTCGATCACACCATTCTGATCGACCGTCTCCACAATGCCGGCATCCAGGGGGTGGCTCTCGAGTGGCTCAGATCCTTTCTGAGCCATCGTACTCAAGCAGTCCACCTATCTACATTTTCTGCACACTACTCACTCCTTACTTGCGGGGTCCCTCAGGGCTCCGCGCTCTCACCTTTATTGTTTAACCTGTACCTCCAGCCCCTTCTTGTTTCCCTACGTAACACTCCGGTCACCATTTTTAACTACGCAGATGACCTTCAGTTAATTTTTCCCATTGACCCCCTTCCTTCCTCCCGCTCCAACTTTCAATCCATTATGCTCAACATTGCTGAGTGGATGCTCCACAGTCAGCTAAAACTGAACCCTACAAAAACTGAGCTGGTACTAGTTGGAGGCTCCACGAACCCGTGGAATTCCACCTTTTGGCCCTCCTCTCTGGGGACTCCACCTAACCCAGTCAGCACGGTGAAGAGTCTGGGGGTGATCATTTCTGAGGACCTTTCCATGAGGCCTCAAATTAATGCAGTTACCTCATCCTGCTTTTTCCATCTCAGGCGGATCCGTAAGATCAGTAGGTTCCTCACTTGAGATGCTCTGATCCTGGTCATCCTAGCATTGATCACCTCCAGGCTCGACTACGCTAACACGTTGTATGTCAGAATTCCATCTATCCATCTTCACCGGCTACAACTTGTTCAAAATCAGGCAGCCCGCCTGATTTTTCGCCAGCCGAAATACCAGCATGTCACTCCTCTTCTGCGTAGTCTCCATTGGCTCCCCATCACTAAACGCTGCATCTTTAAACTCGGCTGTGTCATCTTCAAAGCCCTATCAGACTCAGCCCCAGTTTTCATCTCGTCCTGCCTGACACGCTACGTCCCTCATAGAGACCTCCGCTCTGCTACTCATAACCTCCTGGTTATCCCTAAAACCAGGCGGAAAAAGCACGGAGGCCTCAGCTTTTCTGCCATAGCACCCGCCACCTGGAATTCTGTCCCCAATACACTCCGCCTCTGTCCCACTTACGATCACTTTCGAAAACTCCTGAAGACCTTTCTCTTCCAGTCAATCCCCAGGTAACTCCTCCACCCTAGTTGTCGTTACGTCAAGAGCGCCATGAAACCGTCGGTGAACGTGCGCTATATAAATACTTTTAACGTAACGTAACGTAAAGGAAGTGGCAGAGAACTATGCTGGAATGTGGCTCTGTTCGTGTGAGGCCAGAGATGACTTTTCTGAAAATCGCACTTGAACGGTTATGCCAATATAGGGAATAAATGGATTTATAGCCGAATAGGGGTATAAGGTCACAGTATCGATCAGGAACCTAGATAAACACGCAACAGTACTCTTCAAGGTGAGTTCTATATGGTAGTTTTATTCACATGTTGCTGCTGTGTATGTTGGCGTATTATGGTATGTACTCTTCAAGGTGAGTTCTATATGGTAATTTTATCCACATGTTACTGCTGTGTATGTTGGCGTATTATGGTATGTACTCTTCAAGGTGAGTTCTATATGGTAGTTTTATTCACATGTTGCTGCTGTGTATGTTGGCTTATTATGGTATGTACTTTTCAAGGTGAGTTCTATATGGTAGTTTTATCCACATGTTGCTGCTGTGTATGTTGGCGTATTATGGTATGTACTCTTCAAGGTGAGTTCTATATGGTAGTTTTATCCACATGTTGCTGCTGTGTATGTTGGCGTATTATGGTATGTACTTTTCAAGGTGAGTTCTATATGGTAGTTTTATCCACATGTTGCTGCTGTGTATGTTGGCGTATTATGGTATGTACTCTTCAAGGTGAGTTCTATATGGTAGTTTTATTCACATGTTGCTGCTGTGTATGTTGGCGTATTATGGTATGTACTTTTCAAGGTGAGTTCTATATGGTAGTTTTATCCACATGTTGCTGCTGTGTATGTTGGCGTATTATGGTATGTACTCTTCAAGGTGAGTTCTATATGGTAGTTTTATCCACATGTTGCTGCTGTGTATGTTGGCGTATTATGGTATGTACTTTTCAAGGTGAGTTCTATGTGGTAGTTTTATTCACATGTTGTTGCTGTGTATGTTGGTGTATTATGGTATGTACTCTTCAAGGTGTCTCCTATATGGTAGTTCTATCCACATGTTGTTGCTGTGTATGTTGGCGTATTATGGTATGTACTCTTCAAGGTGAGTTCTATTAGATAGTTGTTTGCACATGCTGCTACTCTGCATCAACACCCTGTGGGTTCTGCAGTGCATCTTCAACTATAACGCACTGGTGTTGTGATGTGCGTGTGATGATGAAGGTTTGTGCATGAGTATGACCGTTTGTAGGAGAGATTAGAAAGATGGTGTATGGTCTTCTTCTTAGGTACAACGTTCTGTTCTATGTTTGATGAAAGCTCAAGTAGTGTAAGCAGAAGTGTGTTGCTTGTGGTAAGAGCTGTGGACACCACTCAGAGCTGTCAGCACATGAAACTGATAACCGAATAACTAAACTACAGAAATTCAATCAGCGTTTTGGGTGGGTGGGGGATGCATGAGTGCCTGTCTGCAACAGAAATTTGGCATCTCGGGGTGTGTAATTTAATGTAGTTTCTGGAAAATCCTGGGGGATGGGTTGCCTCCTCCCCATCTGCCCGTGTCGGCTCTCAGACCACGGAAACCATCTTCTCACTGGATCAAATTTTTACCTGCAGAGCTGGGCACAAATACCTGCTCAAGATACACACGGGGTGATAGGGGACTTTACAAATACACATGACATAACATGGCCGGTGGTATTCAGTCAAAATTTTGAGTTGGAAATGTGGACTTACATTAATATTGAGTTTCAAATATCGTGACAAGGAAATATCGATAGCAAAAATATTGTGGTGAAAAATATCCACTTTAAGGTAAGAAATATCGATTTTTAAATTAGTTTTCTGTATTTAAGAATATATTTGAAATGTATATAATGTATTATTTTTGTATTAGTATTGTTTATGCTTTTTGATATATGTGTTACATTTTTTGTAGTTATTAATTTCATTTGGAATAAATATTGTGTTTTTAGCAGGTTGGGGGTTTGTAGGGAAATAGGGTGGGAAGTCATTTAAATATAATAAATTAATTAATATTTTTTATTTATTGATACTTATTTAATTGAGATTTTATAATGGTAAATATGTTTTTAATTTTCTGGGATACATTTTCAGTACGGGTTGTGGGGTTTACAAGGGTAAAGGGTGGGAAGTAATTCATTTTCAATCAATTAATAATTAGTTGTTAATTAATATTAATAAATGAATTGACAATTGATTATAGTAATTTTGTAATTATTTGGAGGTGCTGGTTGTGGGGTTTAGAGGGGTAAAGGGTGGGAAGTAATTTATTTGTAATTAATTAATAATTAGCTGATCATTAATATTAATTAATTAATTGTCAATTAAATATAGAAATTGCATCATTTTTTTAATTACAGGTTGTGAGTTTTTTAGGGGTAAAGGGTGGGAAGTCATATATTTTTCATTAATTAATAATTAGCAGATAATTATTATGAATTAATTTATAATTAATTAGGGTAATTGTTTAATTATTTGTTTTGTGAGTGGGTTTTGTGTTTATAGGGGTGCAGGGAGGACATTAATTTTACTTAGCTTATAATTAGTTGTTAAATACTATTTGTTAGTTAATTGAATTTATTTTTATTGTGTAATTCATTTTTTACAGTTTAGTTTTAGGTGTGGGTTGTGGGGGTATAGGTGTAAAGGCTGGGAAGTTAATTGAATTTAATGTGTTTTTGTTTAGTTTATTTATTTAATAACATTTGTTTAATTGAACATTATTTATGTTAACTATGCAAATACATTTTTTTATTTTTGATGTGGGTTGTGAGTTGTGTGGTGTTATAGGGTAGGAAGTAAATCAACTAAATTTATGTAATAATTAATGTTTTTGTTAAATAATTTCTAAATAAAAATATGTATTTGTTTGAAAAATGTTGTTTATATTTTATTTACTATAATATTTTTAAATATTTGTGATGTGTATTTAACATTACTTAAAAAAATATATTTTTAATCTGTTGATTATATTTTGTTGATTTTTCATTTTGAACTGACTGGAGTGGGACTGATACATTTTACCCATCTGCAATACAACACTTTCCCTGTTGTGCACTCACTGGAGTGGGAATAGTAGATTTGATCCCTCTGCTATCCAAAACTTTCCCTACTGTTGCACTCATTGGAGTGAGCCTAGTAATTTATACCCCTCCACTATCCAACACTTTTTCTGCTGTTTCACTCGCTGGAGTTAAAGTAGTAATTTGTACCCCTCAGCTGTCCAACACTTTCCCTACTGTTGCCCTCACTGGAGTTCAAATGGTAATTTTTACCCCTCCGCTGTCCAACACTTTCCCTACTGTTGCACCCACTAGAGTGGGAATAGTAACGTTTACGCCTCCGCTATCCAACACTTTCCCTACTGTTGCACTCACTGGAGTTGGAACAGTAATGTTTACCACTTAGCTGTCCAACACTTTCCCTACTGTTAAACTCACTTGAGCGGAAATAGTATTTTTTACCCCACCGCTATCCAACACTTTGGGGTTGATTCCGATTTGGGAAAAACCGCTCCGAATAGCCGTTCGGAGCGTTTTTCCCATACGATTCGTACCCTGCCACGTCCCCCGCATGTACGATGAAGTACGATTCGTACCGGGAGCAGTACTCTATACGAATCGTACAAAGACCGTACGATTCAAATCTCTGCACAATTCTCCCTCGGAGCCCGCTGTACGCGACAGCCGTAGGGTTTGCACTGGTTTTTCAGACCCAGCAAGTACGATCCGTGTCGGGTACGCACCGAATGACCCTTTTCCTACGACAGCCGAAAACATCTGTAAAAGCAGAGTTCGCCTCGAAACAGGTATGGAACGCCCCTCCCGGGTACGGTGCCTACCCCCCATGATCACAGGGGTAAAGTGCGTACCCCTGTGATCATGGGGGGTACGCACCGTACCCCGTAATCATGGTGCGCACGGACAGTACCCCATGTTCGCAGGGTGTACGGTGCGTACACCCTGCGATCGCAGGGGTATGATGCGTACACCCCATGATCGCAGGGGTACGTACCGTACCCCACGATCATGGGGCGTACCAACCGAGCAGTGTGTATGTGATTGTGTGCTTTTTCGTACGAATAGCCCTTACATGACGTGGACTGTACAAGCCGCGTTCTCATAACCCGTTCCGGATCGTACCCATCGGGTCGTACGGCATGTGTACGAGTCATACGGTTCACGGTTTCAGTCTTGCAATACGTACGGATCGCGACGATTCGGACGGATTGACGAAATACGGATCGTACTACGCGACTCGGACGGACGGGTACGATTCGGAATCGACCCCTTTATATTACCGTTGCTTCCACTAGAGTAGGAATAGTAATTTATACCCCTCAGCTATCCAGCACTTTCCCTACTGTTGCACACACTGGAGTAGGAATAGTAATTTTTACCCTTCCGCTATCCAACACTTTCCCTACTGTTGGCACGGAGTGGGAATAGTAATTTGTACCCCGACCCTATCCAGCACTTTCCCTACTGTTTCACTCCCTGGAATTGGAATAATAATTTTTACCCCTCAGCTATCCCAACACTTTCCCTACTGTTCCACTCTCTGGAGTGGGAATAGTAATATTCACCCCTTCCCTAGCCAACATTTCCCTACTGTTGCACACAATGGAGTGGGAATAGTAATTTCTATCCCTTTGCTATCCATCACTTTCCCTACTGTTGCACTGACTGGAGTGGGAATTGCTTTTCTTTGTTAATTATACATTTTATTGTTTTGTTAAGTGTAGTGGGAATAGTAAATTGTAGTGTCTTGTGAAGTTATATTTTATGTAATTTTATATTTCTCGTAGTCAGAATAGTTAATCTTAGTTTTTGTTTGGTGTAAAATATTTTGTAGCTATTGTGTTCTTTTCCGTGGGAGAAATTATTTTGATATTTATTTAGTAGAATTTTGTTCTTTTTAATGTGGTGGGAAATTAATATGCATTTATTTTAATTAGTAATAACTTATTTTATGTTGTGATTTATATAATTATGTGTTTGATTTATTATAATAATAATAATATAATTTGCAGTAGTTTTTGTTTGTAAGTTATTTTTAATTAAATTGTAAAATATGTGTTTTGTTTAATTTAAATTTTAATTGTAAATTACATTTATTCCCTTTTTTATATTTTATGTTTTTGGTATATTTGAATATGTTTACATATATTTCTTGATAATTATATGCAAATTACGATTTCTTTTATTTATATAATTAATTAAAATATTAGTTCATATTTTTATCTATGTATAATTATATATATCTATGTGTGTGTTTAAATTTTTAAAAACATTTTATTTGTTATATTTGTTAAAATATACATCTAATTATATTGTTTTTATAAATTAAAGTTATCATTTCGTTTTTGTTTATTTTAATATTTTAAATATATATTTATATTTTTTCATCGATATTTAATACAACAATATTATTGTAAACACTATTTTTTTCCAATATTTTTGTACTTACCTGTTTAAGTATAGGGAGTTGATATTTTAGCATTCTATATTTTTACCACGATATTTTTTACATCTATATTTTAGTGGTCAATATTCTGTCAATGAACCTCTCCCCTGATGATACATTTACCTGCAGCGCTAGCACACACACCTGCACAGCGCCAGGTCTCACTAAAGGCATCATCGTCTGTCCATGAACCTGGCGGTCAGGAGCAGCCATCAGTGTGGTGTGTTGGCTCTTGTTGATGTTGGTTTGGGGTTTGTTAAGTCACTGTGCGGCGTGTGGGAGTGTTTCATTGGATGCTGAGTGGCCAGCAATGAAGTTTACAGGAGTTGATGGTCCCACGTCGACCTAGCAGAAGCCACTCTTTGATAACGATGCAAGTTTAAAGTTATCTCCATTCTTTGATAGGAGTCCGGATCCTCAGGATGACCCCCTTCAGGGTAAGGGGTGACATTTACTAATCCTGTCCAGATATCCTCTCTGACGTATCATGAACCCAGCACATCTAAGGTTTTACAGAGCTGCCTGTCACTCATTTGCCAGTCAAGGTTCAGCGTTTGGTTAGTTGGCAGTCGATAGTCAAGGAAACTCCCTGAGATCTCCTTCAATATAAAGTTAACATATGTTCGGTGAATACTTTTCACCCTTCATCCTCCACCGTACAGACTCCAGACCACAAGGGGAGCCAGGAAACAGCTCATTAGAAGGATCTGACCAGGCAAGGCCCGGAAAACAGGATTCTCTTCAGATTCTTCACAACCAGAAGGTTGTAATATTTTATGTATTTGGTTATTTTGAGAGTTTTATAAAGCACGAACGTGACCCAAAGGTTTCAGAGCGCAGTACAGAGCAAGGGCAGTTGCCGTAACATGCAACAGTGGTATCTTATTGATATAAAGGATGACTTTATCCACCCACCCCTTAAGAGGAGTGCATTGCCGCAACACTACAGGGATCATTGTCCTCGTGGTCTGATCATGTTCTGTGGGAAAGTGCCATCTTTCTTGCATAGGTATGCCCCCACTATTTGATGAATTGCTGATTTACTTTGACGGAGTGTGCCCTGGGCTCCTGCCAACCAGGTTCCCAGGGCCTGTGTTCCTTCCCTAAGACTGTGTTGAAACTAAAACCCAATTGGCAACTCTGTACACCTGTCAGCCCTTAGTAAATGGTACCCTAGGTACCCAGGGCATGGTGACCAGGAAAAACCCCTAAGGGCTGCAGCACTTATATAGAATATAAAACTAAACTAACATACTACCAGATGCTGTGCAGGAAAGCAAAAACAGAATATGTTTGTATGACGATTACGGATGCTCTTAACCAATCCAAAAAATTGTTCAATATCGTTAAAGAACTCGCTGGGTCAAATACCGTTCAAACACCTCCTGATTTAAACAAAATGCAATGTGACCAATTAGCTTCCTTTTTTGTAAATAAAGTGGATAAAATTTACCAGGGTATTGAACATATACAAAAGGACCAAAATCAGTCGAACACGACTATCCTTAGTATCCCCAACCGAGGACTTATGCAATAATATTAATGTATCAGATTCACGTGTCACTGTTAACATGCACGCTACGTTAGAAAGCTGGCCTTTGCTGAGTGTTGATTCTGTCATCGACTTACTAAACACGATCAAATCTGGCTCACCAAAAGACCCTCTACCATTTTCTATTCTAAAGCAATTAAATAGGAACGCCATGACTACGATCACGGACCTTCTAAATGCTTCCCTTCAGGAAGAACATGTTCCAGCAGAATGGAAGCATGCAATGGTTCATCCATTGTTGAAGAAAGTTGGAGCTGATCCAAACATGCCCTCAAATTTTAGGCCAATTTCTCTTCTGCCTATTTTTTCAAAAAAATTAGAAAAACATGTTCATCAGTCCCTCACTGAGTTTATAAGGACACACAATCTCTTGCCCCCGCAACAATCTGGTTTCCGCGTAGGCTTTTCAACTGAGACTACGTTGCTTGGAGTGACAGAGAACATCCGCGCCATGATGGATAGAGGAGAAACGGTTGCACTCGTATTATTAGACCTTAGTGCCGCGTTTGATACGGTGTCACACGCGGTACTTTTACGAACACTCTCCTCTATAGGTATTCATGGCGCTGCTATAAACTGGATTAAGTCCCTGCTAAGCAATCGTACGTTTCAAGTCTTCTCCCATTCTGCCTGCTCAGAGACTTTAACTCTTAAGCATGGAGTACCGCAGGGTTCAATTCTAAGCCCATTGCTTTTTAACTTATATATGAGTCCACTTGCCAGAATAGTAGAAGAGGCAGGTTTAAATATGTTTTCCTATGCTGACGATTCTCAGCTCCTTTTCTCTCTCTCTTCAGCAGAAAGCAATCATCCTTCCACGTTAAAACTAGGACTGGGTAAGATCACGGGATGGATGCAAGCTAATTTTCTAAAATTAAACGGCGAGAAAACAGAGCTAATCGTTCTAGGAAGAAATAAAGAACTATGCGGACCCCAGCATTGGCCATCTGAAATGGGCCCTCTTCCGATGCCAGTCCTACAGGCTCGAAATGTAGGTGTCATCATTGATGAATCTTTGAATATGCACCAGCAAGCCGTTAAGACTTCAGCCACCTGTTTTGCAGTCTTAAAATGGCTTAAAAAATCTGTTGGATGCTACCTGATTGTACAAAAAAACCAGTTATTAATGCTTTGGTAACTTCAAGGCTTGATTATAGCAATGTGCTATATTTAGGGGCAAAGAAAACTACGATCAGAAGAATGCAAATGGTGCAAAATGCTGCGGCGAGACTCTTATTCAAAATTCCTATGTCTTGCTCTACTTCTAAATACATTTGTGACCTACATTGGCTGAAAGTCGAAAATAGGATTAAGTTTAAATCCTTGTGCTTCATGCATAAAATCTCAACTGGCACTGCCCCAAAATACTTGCAGAAATTGTCCGTCCTTACCAACCATCTAGGACCCTTAGGTCAGCAACAGCCAATAACTTCGTGATCCCTAAAATTAAACTGTCACGGATGGGTGGGAAATATTTTGTTTTCCTGGGTCCATCTCTCTGGAATGCGATGCCATATGCATTACGTACGGAGATGAGCCACGTGAAATTTAGAAAGGCCTTAAAAACCTGGTTATTTAACATCTAATATTGCTTGGCACTAGAACGCACTTCTGAATTATCAAGCGCCGGGAAACCCTTTGGTGGGTAGCTGATTTGCGCTATATAAATTAAACAAATAAATAAATAAACTTATTGTGCCACCCTTAGGGGCCCTGTACCTTGACACCCATACACTGCCTTTGCAGGCTGAGTGTCTAAGTATAGAACTAAACAGAGAGTCAACATGGCACACCACCCTGTGTGTCATGCCCACAAGCTCACTGCCCTGGCATCCATCAGTCACCCCTCTAGCTGGGTGCCCTATGCCAGTGGTGTGGGCACAGGTGCATGAGCCATGTGCCCCTACAGTATCCAGGGCCATTCTTGGGCACTGTAAGTGTAGTGGTGCCATTAAAAGTATATGGTGCTGGGAGGTTGTCATTACGAACTCCACAGCACCATGATGGCTTCACTGAAGACTGAGAAGTTTGATATCAAACTTCTCAGCGCATTAAACCCACACTGATGTCAGTGTGGGATTTAATGTAAAATGCACAACATAGGGCATCTTAGAGATGCCCCCTGAAACCTAACCAACTACCAGTGTCCTGACTGTGAGGCTGCAACCACCAGACATGTTTCTGGACCCCTGGGTCAAAAGCCTGCCGCTCTCGGGGGCCTGGAACAATGCACATCCTTGGACGAGGTACCAAGCCTCCTCCCCCAGGATGGGCAGGTGAAGCTTCAAACGCATACTGCCTTTGTGAGCTTTTCCAGGCCACTTGCTGTAATCACCGGTTCTGACCCCCACTCTGGCGGGAAGAATGGCGGGAAACCCAAAGTGAGGAAAGGGGGTGTGCCAACCTATGCCAACCCCACTCCTCAGGTGAGAGAGGCGAAGAGAAGCACGACTCTGGGCTCCGTTCATCTTGAAGATGGCGAGCCCTGCCTTTTCACAGCTAGACTCCTGTGCCCCTCCCTCAAGAGAGGAGCAGTCTAGGGGGTGTACCCACCCCAGGACAGGAACCCATTGGTCCCTGCCCTTGCCCTACCTGTAACGCCCCTAAATTTAGTATTAAGGGGCACCCTGAACCTTCCTTCCTCAGATCCAGATTGCAACAAGAAGAAGAACAAGAAACAAGAAGACCTGCCAAGCAGCTGCTAACAGAAGGACGACGCCCACTGACTTGACCCCAGAACCCTACAAGCCTGTTGATCCTTGAACCTGCTACTGCGGAACTCCGGCGTCTCCAGCGGACAGCATCCTCCAAAACCCCGGAGGATCTGCCTGCCTTGAACCTTCCAAAAGACTGGGACTACCACGAGCAGTGACTCTGCTCAAACAGCAATACCCCTGGTGCCAGCCAGGAACCGCGAATCCAACCCACTCTGCACTCGCCAAGCCCGGCTTGTGCCTGAGTTATCCAAGACGGCGAGGACGTCCCCCTGGCGACTGGGACCCAAAGTCCAGTGCCCAAAGACCCTTCTCGACGAACCAGACGACGCCTGCAGACTCAGAACCAGGGACCCTTCCAACCGCGACTAGCTGAGGGTAAGATTTTCCGACACCAAAAGACACCCCTGCACCAGGTGCCCTTCGGCCCCCTGTGCCTTCCTTTGGGGCACCTACCTCTTCTCCAAGATCCTAACTTACCTCTAGAAGTGGTGGTCGCCCCTGAAGAATCTCCGTCCCTGAGTTTGCAGCCTTTGTCCACTTTTTAACTTTCCCATTGGATAACATTGAGCGCCCGAAGGCTCAAAAGCACCCTGCACCCAGCCGCCCGAGTGATGGAGTTGACAAGCTGAGCACGTATGCAATCTGCGCTGGTTTTTATTCCTGGGAGCTCTTTTAAATCATTTACACTACAAATAACTTTGCTAGAGAGGGGAAAACATCACATGCTGGCAAAGGAGGCGTAGGAAATATTTAGTTTAGGGACCAGACCTAAGGACAAACCAAAGCTACCCTTTAAAGCTCATGCTTGACCTACTTGAAAAGGAAAAGTCTAAAAACAAAGGACGCCTTCTCTTCCAGGCTGCTGTCAAGATGTACCATTACATTCCTGACAAGGAAACACTGGGCAGGTCCCCAGCTCCCCCTTGCACTTCCACCTCCAGTAGTTGCCTCCAGAACAGGGGGAGACAAACCCCCACCAGTGCCCATTGAGAAACTTGGACCCGTCTCCTGCGGAGATCCTGCCCACCAGAATAACTTGTTCTAAAGGACAGATGTTTTACTAATTTTTCCAAGAGTGACATATTTAATTTTCTTACATTTTTGTCTTTCATGTGAACTGGTCTGGATCTTCGCTGTGCTTACCTAGTGCGTAATCTATGGCAGGCCAGCCTACGCTGCACACAGCGAGCCAGGAATCTCCTTTCTAACATCTAGGACCTGATTACGATCTCGCTAGGAAAGCCCTCCATACGACTTGTATCTGGAGTGCTTTCCTAGTGAATCTCGCTGTGAGAGTCCGACCAAACAAGTGCGATAAGCCTGTATGGTGACAGACACTGTTCACTCAGACTCCCATTGAACTCTATGGAAGCCTGCATGCGGAACACGTATACAGGCTCCCATAGCAAAAAGGAGTGGCTGGGGAAAAGCGTACACCCTGTGTCGGACACCCCATGCTGCCTGCCACACTGTGCATGCTTGGATCGGGGAAACCCATTCGCACCCCCGCGTGACTGATGCGGTGGGCCCCGGGCATAGGGGGGCCTGCTATGGCCCCCCAAATTCTGATTCCGACAGCTGTTCGTCTTGCCGAGACTGAGTCGATATAGCTGTCCGAATCGTGCATTGTACTCGCTTGTTCGGAATCCAGCTCCATTGCGCAGCACGATTCGTCTGCGAATGAATCAGACTGACAGGATCGGATTCAGCAATGATTCAGTCAACGCGGCCGAGATCTTCACATCGTACTTGGTCGTTCTGAAGATTTGGTTGGAAACATAGTCTCCGAATCGGATTTACTCATTCCGGAACCCGTCTGGAGGCCTTCTTAACGAGATTGCAATAGGCTCCCCAGCTATCGCTGTGGGCCCGACTGTGGGTCTCAGAGGCGCAGTGTCATATGCAGTTCACAGATCACAGATTTGTTTTTTAAGTCGTTAAATCAGTTGGTTACTGCTTTTGTCTCAGTGATCCTTTTCTTACTTACAGGTCATAAATTATAATCCTTCTGATATTGCACAGTGAGCTATAAACCGGCGTCAACAGCTACATGCAAACTCCAAGGTGTAGGTTCAGAACCTCATTTTTGTTCCCAGTTGTTTGTTAATCTAAGGTTTCTTAACATATGTTCCGTTGGGTAGGAATAGATGTGCTGGAATACACAGCCCAAGTACTGTGGGGCTTTAGACGCTGAGTCCATGTTTCTCCGTAGAAAGCACTCTTAACATATAATCCCTACCACGACTGAAGATATGTGACTCCCACACCCTGAAGCCAGCAGTGTCTTCTGTGACTCTTCCTATGCGTTGAACTACACACTAGGATGACGTCTTTTTATATTGTTTGCGTGTGATGGAAAGCGCTCTGACATTCTATAGTGGGTTGAGTAGCGCTAGAAACAAAATTATATAAACGTGTAAGAGGGGCTATGAAGAGAAGAGAAGCATTGTTGAAGGGTAGTAAAGAGGGTATGCCTGGCAGAGGCCAGTGGGGGGGGAGTGGGGGCGGCTCCCACAAAAATTTTCGCACCGGATCACACTGGCGCTAAAGCCGGCCCTGACCACTGTATGTACAGCAGTGCTTAACTTGAGCTGGTGGTTTCCGGTGGAGGCCACCGGCGCTTAATTTTGTGTACCAGCCCCTACTTACTGCATCCCATATCTACCAAGTGCAAGATAGGGAAAAATACACAAATCAGCGACACGGAGGAAAAGAAAGAGGCAAAACCGCCACAAAGGAAGTAAGCAGGACCCTGCATGATTGAGACAGGGCAGGGAGTGTCTGGCAGTGGATTAAAGATACATGGGGTGGATTTAAGATTACTAGCCTTGGTATTCGACGCACTGACATTTAATTCCTGGCTTCTGAGCAGAGCTTCAGGCACCACACTCTTTCACAAATTAAGCATTGCTGTGTATCTTTGTAATGTCCAACATTTGAAAATCATTCTAAATGCAAACACTCAGAGGCCCACGGAGGGTATCCAGAGAAATAATGATTATCGCCATTGTCACTCGCGTTACCCGTGTTATCATTTCCGGCCATGCACTTGTTCAATCGATCGCAGAAGGATGAATGCCTGCAATGCATCTCTCAGTATTCGAATCTGTGACCTGCAGATCGAACAGTGATGTATGCAGCAGGGGGTCAGCTCACTGTGCTATCTTACCAGCGGCCTTAGCTCCTCATGGAGGCAGTACTGTGAGGCCTGGCCCCTCCTTGGTGCCAGGCTGCCCCCACAGCCCCCCGCAGCCCCCCTCTCCCTGCAGACGCGTCACCGCCACACACCTCGATAGATGTCTGCTCTGCAGCACCCCGGAGACAGGCAGACTCCCGACACCGCTCTGATGAGGAGCACTCCCGCCTTCACTAATTAATTATGATAAGGATCTTTAATTAGCCCTGAATATTAATGAAGTACATGGCAATTAATCATCTACTGACCTTTCAGAGACACACAAAAGCTTGATACTCCATTCTCACTCAAGATAATGGGCACCGACGCACGCGCTCACGTGCACGCGCTTACACGCACGTGCACGCGCATGCTCGGACTACAGAGCTGCAGAGAGGCCTGCGCACTCTCCAGCCGTGCCTCTCTGGTTCCACTTAGACACAACCAACAGCTACTCGAATACTAAGTGTGCTTGTGAAACAAACCTTCACATATCCTTCAAAGAGTCCTTGTAACTCAAACCCTCACATATCCTTCACAGAGAGAGTCCTTGTGGCACAAACCTTCACAAATCCTTCAAAGATTCCTTGTGACTCAAACCCTCACATATCCTTCACAGAGAGAGTCCTTGTGGCACAAACCTTCACAAATCCTTCAAAGATTCCTTGTGACTCAAACCCTCACATATCCTTCACAGAGAGAGTCCTTGTGGCACAAACCTTCACAAATCCTTCAAAGATTCCTTGTGACTCAAACCCTCACATATCCTTCACAGAGAGAGTCCTTGTGGCACAAACCTTCACAAATCCTTCAAAGATTCCTTGTGACTCAAACCCTAACATATCCTTCACAGAGTCCTTGTGATACAAACCCTCACACATCCTTCACAGAGAGAGTCATGTGGCACAAACCTTCACAAATCCTTCAAAGATTCCTTGTGACTCAAACCCTCACATATCCTTCACAGAGAGAGTCCTTGTGGCACAAACCTTCACAAATCCTTCAAAGATTCCTTGTGACTCAAACCCTCACATATCCTTCACAGAGTCCTTGTGATACAAACCCTCACATATCCTTCACAGAGAGAGTCCATGTGGCACAAACCTTCACAAATCCCTCAAAGATTCCTTGTGACTCAAACCCTCACATATCCTTCACAGAGTCCTTTTGATACAAAACCTCACATATCCTTCATAGAGAGAGTCCTTGTGACACAAACTCTCACATATCCTTCACAGAGTCCTTGTGACTCAAACCCTCACATATCCTTCACAGAGAGAGTCCTTGTGACACAAATCCTCACAAATCCTTCACAGAGAGAGTCCTTGTGACACAAATCCTCACAAATCCTTCACAGAGAGAGTCCTTGTGACACAAACTCTCACATGTCCTTCACAGAGAGAGTCCTTGTGACACAAACCTTCACAAATCCTTCAAAGATTCCTTGTGACACAAATCCTCACAAATCCTTCACAGAGAGAGTCCTTGTGACACAAACTCTCACATATCCTTCACAGAGAGAGTCCTTCACAAATCCTTCAAAGATTCCTTTTGACTCAAACTCTCACATATCCTTTACAGAGAGAGTCCTTGTGACACAAATCCTCACAAATCCTTCACAGAGAGAGTCCTTGTGACACAAACTCTCACATATCCTTCACAGAGAGAGTCCTTGTGACACAAATCTTCACAAATCCTTTACAGAGAGAGTCCTTGTGACACAAATCCTCACAAATCCTTCACAGAGAGAGTCCTTGTGGCACAAACTCTCACATATCCTTCACAGAGTCATTGTGACACAAACCCTCACAAATCCATCAAAGATTCCTTGTGACACAAACTCTCACATATTCTTCACCGAGTCCTTGTGACACAAGTCAAGTCAAGTCAAAAACATTTGTATCACGCACATATCACATCTAAAGAGTCTCATGGCGCTTGCAGATGGCTCTGACAAGAAAAGGGAGAGGCCTAGTTGGCAAAAAGCCAGGTCTTCAACTTCTTACAGAAGCAGCTGTGTTCGGAGATGGCACGGAGATTGATGGGCATTTTATTCCACAGGGCAGGGGCGAGGAAAGAGAAGGAGCGACCACCATTTCTGGAGGTTTGTATTCTGAGAGGAGTGAGCAGGACTCAGCACTAGATCTGAGTTCTCTTCGAGGCATGTACCATGTTAGTTTTCGAGACCAATATTTTGGACCCTTTCTGTACATGTGTTTATGGACTAGGCATAGCGTTTCAAAACGTATTCGTTTTTTTACTGGGAGCCAATGAAGGCTCTTCAAACATAAGGCCGATGGAGACCTTCGTGGTAAGTTTAAAACGAACCAGGCTGCAGTGTTCTGAAGAACCTGTAATCTATTCAGGTGTTGTTCATTTATGGCTAGTAGGAGCGCATTCCCATAGTCCATTCTATTTATGATTAGACCCTGGACTAGGGGTTTCCGAGCCTCAGCGGGGATCCACCTTAAAACTTTCCTAAGGCTGCGCATAAGTACGAAGCCGGTGCCAACAATATGATTTATTTGGTTCGTCATAGACAATTTATTATCATGTGAAAGCCCAAATTCCGCACTGATTTCTTAGGAATTGGACAGCTACCCAGATTCGTTGGCCACCAACCCTGAGCCCAATGTTTCGTCTGTAGCTTTACCAAAGAGCATGATTTCAGATTTACTACCATTGAGCTGCAGATGGTTAGTGCTCATCCATTTCTCAACCTCAATCATGCAGTTTCTAAAAATCTGTCTTGTCTCATTTGGATCAGGGCCCAAAGTAATCAGGATCTGGGTGTCATCGGCGTAGGAAAGAACTTCAAAGCCAAAGGCTCTAATCACTCTAGCAAGAGGTGTCATATAGACATTAAAAAGTGTATGGCTTAAAATAGAGCCCTGCAGAACACCCATCTTGACAGGCCTTTTCCTTGCTATATGTTTGCCAATTTGGACAGCTATTGTACGGTCAGATAAATAGTTTGTGAACCATTTTAGGGAAGTTCCTCTGACACCAATCTCCCACAGCCGTTGGATTAGAATACAATGAGAGATGGTGTCAATTGCCGCTGACAAATCAAGCAGGACAAGAATAGTGGGTTGGTGTTTGTCTGAGACCAGCCTGATATTGTCCACAACTTTGACCAACGCTGTTTCTGTGCTATGAGATGCACGAAAACCCGATTAAGAAGGATCTTAAAGCTCTTGGTTTTCCAAATGGCTCACAAGCTGTTGGTTGACAAAAAAATCAAGTATTTTCCCGAAATACGGAAGCAGTGAGATCGGTCGATAGTTTAGAAGGGTGTTAGGGTCGGCTGAGGGTTTCTTCAGTATTGGCCTAATTCTTGCTGCTTTCTGTATTAAGGGAAAGTTAGCCTCGGAAAGAGATTTATTAAGGAGACCAGTCAAAGCTTCCACCAAGGCCGGGCCAGTATAGAAAATAGTTTAGGGGAAACCTGGTCGGTAGGGGACCCAGACTTTATTTTCAGCGCAACCGACATGGTTGTATCCTTTGTCGAATTTTTCAAATTCACTCAAGAAAAGAGGAGGATCACATGGCTGGTGTGTCAGTGCTTCCGGTTGCATTATAGTTTGATAGGGGGGGGAATGAAACGTGAATAGCATTTATTTTTTTCTCAGAGAATACTGTCCATTCTTGAGTATTAGGAGTTGATAAGGAGTTTTCCGCTTTGTTTATTCACTCCGTAAGAAATGCTCGCTTTGACGTCCTTATATCATGCATATAGCCAGTGTGGAGTGCTTTGTAGGCTTTGCGGTCGGATGGATCTTTGCTCTTATGCCATTTTTTCTCCGCAGTTCTGGTTATAAATTTGGTCATTCTTAGTTGTTCAGTGAACCAAGGAGCGTTTCTAGTCTTACGTTTGACATTACACCTAGGGGCGATTTTATCTAATGCTATCTCGATCGCTTTGTCAAAATGACACAAACCCTCACATATCCTTCACAAAGTCCTTGTGACACAGACTCTCACAAATCCATCACAGAGAGAGTCCTTGTGACACAAACCCTCACACATCCATCAAAGATTCCTTGTGACACAAACCCTCACATATCCTTCACAGAGAAAGTCCTTGTGTCACAAACCCTCACAAATCTTTCAAAGATTCCTTGTGACACAGGGGTGTCCAGTCAAAATATCGAGTTTTTTATATCGAATTACAGTAATATCAATTCAAAAATATAAAATGGACACAATATCGATTTGACAGAATATAGACTACAAAAATATCGACTAGAACAGCATTAATATCGATTCCAAAATATAGAATGGACAAAATATCGAATGGACAAAATATAGACAACAAAAATATCGAATTTGAGGTAAGCAAGTTAATATCAATTTTTTTAAAGTGTTTTTTATGTTACTATATGTGTGAAAAGTGTATATTTTTTTTATAATTAAATTTTACTTCATTAATGTTATGGTATTTTATTTTTGCGTGATATAAATTAGTAGCGGGTTGTGGGTTTATAGGGGAATAGGGTGGGAAGTAATTTAAATATAATTAATTAAATAGGTTAATTTATTTATTGATATTTATTTTGAATTTATTGTTAATTAATTATTAATTGGTAATTAATTAAAATTTAATTGGTAAATCATTTTAATTAATTGATTAATTGATAATTAAGTTAATTATATTAATTTATTTTCTGTAGTGGTTTGTGGGTTTATAGGGGAATAGGGTGGGAAGTAATTTAATTATAATTAATTAAATATGTTAATTTATTTATTGGTATTTATTTTGAATTAATTTTGAATTAATTAATTGGTAATTAGTTAAAATAACATTGGTAATTAATTTTAATTAATTGGATAATTGATAATTATGTTAATTATATTAATTTATTTTCTGTCACGGGTTGTGGGTTTATAGGGGAATAGGGTGGGAAGTAATTTAAATATAATTAATTAAATTTGTTAATTTATTTATTGGTATTTCGTTTAAAATAATTTTTCATGAATTATTATTTGGAAATTAATTAAAATGTAATTGGTAATTATTTTAAATTAATTGATTAATTGGTAAATAATTAAAATATAATTGGTAAATCATTGTTAATTAATTTATAATTGGTAAGTAATTAAAATATAAATGGTAATTATTTTAATTAATTTATTAAATGGTAATTATGTTAATTATTTTAATTTCTTTTCAGTAGTGGGTTGTGGGTTTATAGGGGAATAGGTTGGGAAATAATTTAATTATAAATATTAGCATTGTTTAATTTATGTATTTTTTTTGTATTAATTTATTATTTTGTAATTGTTAATTAATATATTGTTAATTGGTAAATACTTTGTATTAGTAGGTAACTTTTTTAAATAATTATTTTTTATTTGTATTTTTAATTGATTAATTAATTTATTATAAATAAATATTAATTATTTTAAAAAAATATTGGTATTAATATTTAATTAATTTTCATTCAGATATGAAGTATTAACTTTCCCTACTGTTGCACTCATTGGAGTGGGAATAGTAATTTTTACCCCTAAGCTATCAAACGCTTTCCCTACTGTTGCACTCACTGGAGTGGGAATAGTAATTGTTACCCCTGCGCTACCCAAAACTTTCTCTACTGTTGCACTCTCTGCAGTGGGAATAGTAATTCTTACCCTTACGCTATCCAGCGCTTTCCCTACTGTTGCACTCACTGGAGTAGGAAAAGTAATTGTAACCCCTACGCTATCCAACGCTTTCCCTACTGTTGCACTCACTGGACTGGGAATAGTAATTTTTACCTCTACGCTATCCAACGCTTTCCCTACTGTAGCACTCTCTGGAGTGGGAATAGTAATTTTTACACTTACGCTATCCACCGCTGTTCCTACTGTTGCACTCACTGGAGTGGTAATAGTAATTTTTACCCCAACGCTATCCAACGCTTTCCCTACTGTTGCACTCCTTGGAGCGGGAATAGTAATTTTTATCCCTATGCTATCCAACGCTTTCTCTACTGTTGCACTCTGTGGAGTGGGAATAGTAATTTTTACCCCTACGCTATCCAACGCTATCCCTACTGTTGCACTCACTGGAGTGGGAATAGGAATTTCTACCCCTACGCTATCCAATGCTTTCCCTACTGTTGCACTCTCTGGAGTGGGAATAGTAAATTTTACCACTACGCTATCAACGTTTTCCCTACTGTTGCACTCATTGGAGTGGGAATAGTAATTTTTACTCTCCCGCTATCCAACGCTTTCCCTACTGTTGCACTCATTGGAGTGGGAATAGTAATTTTTACCCCTACGCTATCCAATGCTTTCCCTACTGTTGCACTCACTGGAGTGGGAATAGTAATTTTTAATCTCCCGCTATCCAACGCTTTCCCTACTGTTGCACTCACTGGAGTGGGAATAGTCATTTTTACCCCTACGCTATCCAATGCTTTCCGTACTGTTGCACTCTCTGGAGTGGGAATAGTAATTTTTACCTCTACGCCACAGCTTTCCAAACTTTTCATGTTGGTGACACACCTTTTTGCGGAAAAAATTTCAGGGACACAGTAACGTGAGCGAGCGCAGCGAGCGAGCTCAAACCACCTAAGGGGGTTGGTTTGCATGGTTAAATTGGTGCACAGGCAGCACAAGGGACATGACCGTGCCAAGGTTGTATGCACGAAATCTGCATGCATTTTATCACCCGCCTAAGGATTACATTGCTGCTTCAGCCTGCCTTAAATCGAACCGGTAGCCGACAGCCCACTGACCCATCTGTCCAGTACTTGTACTCTTTTGTAACATGCACACGTCACTTTTCTCTTGTAACATACTGTTTGCTACCTCTTACATTTTGTTTGCTCTCGATACTTGCGCAAGTGCCACCATTGCCTCATGTAACGTTTGTTCTTGTGTTTGAGTGTCCTCCATTAATTGCAGTATTATACCTCTACTTGTAATTTGTATGCTTTTGTAACCTGCACAGATGTCACTTTTTCCTCCTGTAATGTATCGTTTGCTACCTCTTGTATTTTTTTTGCCCACAATTGTCACTATTGCCTCATGTAACTTAACGTTTGCTTTTGTAATTTGTTCCCTTGCTATTTTCTCCTCATGTATGATTACTGTTCCTATTGTGAAGTGCTCTGATGCCTTCCGGTAAAGGCCGCGCTATATAAAAACGCATAAAATAAATAAACAAGTCTCTCCTGGAACATTTATAAACGGGAGTTAGGGCCAGAGCTGACAACGTCTGTACTGGGGAACCAGGTGCCAATCTCCACATTTTTGATTGGTCTTCAGGTCTGTCCAAGGTCGATGAAATAGGAATTAGTGAGTGTGGAAGTGGAAGTGTGCAAGAAAGCAATTCAGATGCGTGGCGACTGTAAAAGCCTTCCCATACGTTCTTTTGTTATGTCCTGAATAGTGCCTCCCACCGCCACCCATTAGATTTTACAGCCCCCTCTTAGCCCCACTGTGAAAGATCTTTGGATAAGCAAATGACTCAGCAGACACACCCCTGCTCTGATTTACAAAGCAGCTCACGCTGGGTCCTGGTGACGAGCTCCATTGCCTCCCCTTTGGAAGTCGCCGCAAGTGGCCTGCAGCACCAGAGATTAGTCACGGATCCGCGAGACGCGCCCCAACGCACGCCTCGAGGGGGCCTGACTGGGGGGCCTGACTGGCGCGACACACCTATATACGGGGCGCAACACAGAAACGTGTCGCGCCACACAGATTGAAAAGCTGTGCTCTACGCTATCCAATGTTTTCCCTACTGTTGCACTCTCTGGAGTGGGAATAGTAATTTTTACCCCTACGCTATCCAATGTTTTCTCTACTGTTGCACTCACTAGAGTGGTAATAGTAAATGTAACCCTCTCGCTATCCTACGTTGAAAATATTGCATATGTTTTGTTAATAATATGTATATCTATCTATATATATATCTATATATATCTATATATATATATATATATATATATATATACATATTAAAAGAATAAAAAAAATGTAAGTTACATTAATTATTTATTAATTTTAAGTTTATTTAAGTATTTTAAGTATGTTTAAATTAATTATATTTATTATTATATTAATTTTAAATTACTTTTCAGACAATTAAAAAATTCGATATTTTGACCGTCTATAATTTTTACAATGATATTTTGGAGTCGATATTTTTGTACTTACCTGTTTGAAGATAGGAAGTCAATATTCTAGCATTCTATATTTTTTCCACGATATTTTGGCAGGTCGATATTTTGCTCCTCGATATTCTGTCAGTGATCCGACACAAGACCTCACAAATCCATCAAAGATTCCTTGTGACACAAACCCTCACATATCCTTCACTAAGTCCTTGTGACACAAACCCTCACAATTCCATCAAAGATTACTTGTGACACAAACTCTCACATATCCTTCACAGAGAGAGTCCTTGTGACACAAACCCTCACAAATCCTTTAAAGATTCCTTGTGACACAAACCCTCACAAATCCTTTAAAGATTCCTTGTGACACAAACCTTCACAAATCATTCAAATATTCCTTGTGACACAACCTCTCTCATATCCTTCACAGAGTCCTTGTAACACAAACACTCACATATCCTTCACAGAGAGAGCCTTTGTGACACAAACCCTCACAAATCCTTCAAAGATTCCTTGTGACACAAACACTCACATATCCTTCACAGAGAGAGTCCTTGTGACACAAACCCTCACATATCTTTCAAAGTGTCCGTATGACACAAACCTTCACAAATCCTTCAAAGATTCCATGTGACACAAACTCTCACATATCCTTCACAGAGAGAGTCCTTGTGTTACAAACCCTCACAAATTCTTCAAAGATTCCTTGTGACACAAATCCTCACATTTCCTTCACAGAGTCCTTGTGACTCAAACAAACCCTCGCGTATACCTCACAGATTCCTTGTGACACAAACCCTCACAAATCCTTAGGCAGAAGAAAGCTAAAATAAAGTCAGTTTTGTTTTTAAAAATCAGGAGTATCCCACCTGAATTAGGGCACCCAGGCATCCCAAATTTGCTTAGACAGCCCTGGCTTGCCACCAGCTCGCCTGGAAGATTTCTGCAATTTTGGCTCAAGTCCTGGGGGTCTATTAGTATGTCGGGCGGATCGACACCACCCGCATGGCGGTGGCGATTCGCCCAACAATAACCTCCGCCCCCATGCAATTTACCCCCGCCTGATTATGTTGCCGGGGGCAGCATGGTGGATGGGAAGAACGTCCGCCACTTTCCCGCCCGGTCGATGAGTCGACCGAGTGGAAAAGGTTTGAATATGGTGGTGGTGTCTGCTAGACACCGCCATCCATATTACAATGCGAGTGGGAAGCAGTCTTTCCGTGGTGCCGTTGCTGCCACGGAAAGGCATGCAGATTGCTCATTTGGGGGGGGGGGGGTTCCGGGGCACATAGGGGGTACCTATAGTACCCACCTGCATTTGCATGGACGCAAATGCATCCATGCCTTTTTTGCATTGTGGCCGGTGCTGCTGACAGCACCGCCCGCCGCAATGCAAAAAAATGCGGGATGCATCCGCTAGTGTGGCGGGCGCATCTTAATTGCGCATGCGGGACCGCTGCACACATGCCACCGGTCCCGTTTCCCGGGGCGATGTCCGCCCACCATCGTAATAGACCCCCAGGTTTTTAGAGGGGGTTAATTGAAACCAGTGAGAGGCACTTTTTGGGTGTTCTAAAGCTGTGCTAGTTAGCAGCTGTTATAAGTAACCAATTTAATTAACAGGTATGATGCTGCTTTTATAAACAACATTTTATTTATTTATTTTCTTAGTGCCTCTTCTGCATTTCTACGTTGATAAGAGCTGTCATTCTGTGCTGCTCCGTTGATGTAAAAGTGCAGTCCTTCTTCTATTTTTGCAAAATGTTCCGGGTTTTGGTTCTCAAGATCTGGTCACCTAACCTGAATTCAATTGAGCACTGGCGTAACACCAGCCCCTGCAGCTCCCGAGCTGCAGGGGTCCCCTCAGCACAGTACTCTGGTCCCAGATCTCCTGATAAAATCTGTTGCGGGGCCCCTCCGTACACCTTGCAGGAGGGGGGCTCTCAAATTTCGTTTCGCCACTGCAATTGAGTCTACTGGTGTGTATGCAGTGCCATTATACAGAAATAATTTTCTCTTCTGAGGATCACACTGAGTGCTCTATGCAAGGGTGTGCCTGCAGGAGAGGTGTTTGAGGCGGTTCACTGACAGAACATCGACAAAAAAAATATACATTTAAAAATTATCGAGTCAAAAATGTAGGATACAAAAATAGCGACTGTCTATACTTTAACAGGTAAGTACAAAATATCGGAAAAAATATTGATTACAAAAATATAGTGGTATTAAATATCGATTTTAAATTATACATAATTTAAAATATTAAAGTAAACATAAATTAAATACAAACTTTAAGTTATAAAAAAACATAGTTAAATGTATATTTTAACAAATACAACTAATAAACTTCCTTTTAGAAATTTAAACACACACACACACATATATATATTTTTATATATATATATATATATATATATATATAAAAAATATTTATACTAATATGTTAATTAATAATATAATTTAAAAAATCTTAAATAGCATATTAAAAGCAAAAATATATATAAACTTATTTAAATATACCAAAAACATAAAGTATTAACAAAGGGAATCAATTTAATTTAAAATAAAAATTAAACAAAGTAATATTTTACAAATTAATTAAAAATAAGTTACAAACAAAACATATTTGCCAATTATAATATTAATAATATAATAAATCAAACACATATTTATATAAATTACAACACATACATTACATATTAAAATAAACACATATACATTTCCCACCACATTAAAAAGAAAACATCATTCTACTAAGGGGCAGATTCTGATCTCGGTCGGAACGCCATCCGACCGAGTCGGATCTGGGGTGTTTCCGACCGATCCGGACTCCTGCAGTCAGACCGAGCGAGTAAGATACGGCCGTATGCTGCCGGACTCGTTTCGTCAGACTGCCATAGAAGTCAATGGGAGCTGGTCGTACAACGCATACTTTGGCTCCCATTGACTGAATGGGTATGTTGTGGACAAGTGCACCCCTTACAGTGGGTACGCGTCAGTGCCTTAGGCACCATACATGCCTGTGTTGGGGAAACCCATGGGTCTCCCCCTGTGTCCGAGCCGTAAGGCTGTGGTAACAGGGGACTGATGCGGACCCCCAAAGTCCAGCCCTGGGAGCTATTGCAAGCCGTAAGCTCTAACTCAATCCAGCTGTCCGAATCGAGCATCATACTGGCTCGGTCGGAATTCGCCTCCATTGTGCGCCACGGTTAGCTTACGGCCGAGACGTATGGAGCGGTTCGGACCCGGAAACGATTCAGACAGAGATTTTGCGCTTGTTCGCATTGTACTTCGACGTCCGGACCCGTGAACGAACCGGAAGGAAATTCAGGCTCCGAATCTGACCCGCTAATGGCGAACCCGATTCGGAGCCCTTCTGACCGAGATCGGACTCGGCCCCTTAATGTAGAAACAAATAATCAATCCTACCTAACACAACACAACAGTAACAAAATAGTTTACACCACACAAAAATAAGATTTACTTTTCTAACTACAATAAATTTAAAAAATGCATAAAATATAACATTACAAAATACAATTTACTATTCCGACTACACTTAACACAACAATAAAATTTATAATTAACAAAAAAACAGCAATTCCCACTACAGTCCGTGCAACAGTAGGGAAAGTGTTGGATTGCACAGGAGTAAAAATTACTATTCCCACTCCAATCAGTACAACAGCAGGGAAAGTACTGGCTAGCGGAGGGGTAAAAATTACTATTCCCCCTCCAGTGAGTGCAACAGTAAGGAAAGTATTGGATAGCGGAGGGGTAAAAATTACTATTCCCACTCCAGGGAGTGCATCAATAGGGGAAGTGTTGGATTGCAGAGGGGTAACATTTTATATTCCCACGCCAGTGAGGGCAAAAATAAGGCAAGCGTTGGATAGCTGAGGGATAAAATTTACTATTCCCACTCCAATGAGTGCAACATTAGGGAAATTTTGGATAGCGGGGGGATAAAATTAACTATTCTCACTCCAGTTAGTGCATCAATAGGGAAAGTGTTGGATTGCGGAGGGGTACAATTTTATATTCCCACGACAGTGAGGGCAAAAATAAGGCAAGTGTTCGATAGCGGAGGGATACAATTTACTATTCCCACTCCAATGAGTGCAATAGCAGGGAAAGTGTTGAATAGCAAAGGGGTAAAAATTACTTTTACCACTCCTATGAGTGCAACATTAGGGATAGTGTTGGATAGCGGAGGGATAAAATTTACTATTCTCACTCCAGTCAATGCATCAATAGGGAAAGTGTTGGATTGCCGAGGGGTAAAATTTACTATTCCCACTCCAGTCATTGCATCAATAGGGAAAGTGTTGGATTACGGAGGGGTAACATTTACTATTCTCACTCTAGTCTGTTAAAAATTTAAAACAAGCAAAATATCATCAACATAATAGCAAATATTTTTTTTTAGAGTAAAAAAATATAAATGTGTTAAAAATAAAAATATATTTAATATTAAAAATAAAAAATAAAAATAAACATATTGTAATGTTAAATACATATCACAAATATCTATAAATATTATGTTAACTAAAATAAACACGTCATATTCAAACAAATAAAATTTTTATTTAGAACTTTAATAAAAAAAACATTAATTATTACATACATTAAGGGGTCTATTATGATGTCAGGCAGATCACCACCGCCTTCATGGTGGTGGCAATCTGCCCAACATCATCCCCTACCCGCCTCCCATTTCCCCCGCCACATTATGATGGCGGGGTGTACCGTGGCAGACGGGAAGACCGCCCACCGCTTTTCTGCCCAGTCGACGAGTCGACCTGGCAGAAAAGGGTTGAATATGGTGGCAGTGTCAGCTAGACACCGCCATCCGTATTACAATGGCAGCGGGAAGCAGCCTTTCCATGGCGGCAACGAAAGGCATGCAGATTCCTCAGTTGGGGGCCCGTTGTGGCTCCCAGGATGTTGGGGGTTGAGGGGGCACATGGGGGTACCTATGGTACCCCCTGCATTTGCATGGACAACATGGCAAGCACCGCGCGGTGCCTGCAATGTAGTGCATGCAAATGCACAAGTGCCTTTTTTGGATTGCGGCAGGTCCTGCCGACAGCACCGCCCGCCACAATACAAAATCAGCGGAATGCGCCTGCCAGTGTGGCAGGCGCATCCTAATTGCACATGCAGGACCGCCGCACACATAGCAGGCGGTCCCATTTCCCGGGGCGATGTTTTCCGCCCGCCATCGTAATAGACCCCTTAGTCTTTTTACTTCAAACCCTATAGCACCACACAACTCATAACCCACATTGACCCAAAAATAAATATTTTCATAATTAATAAAATACATTTTTATTTAAACAAATATTATTAATTACAAAACAAATAATACGTAAAATGTCATTAACTTTCCAGCCTTTACAACTATATTGCCCACAACCCACAGCTAAAATTAAACTGTAAAAAACAAATTACACAACAAAAAAATCTATTAAATAACTAATATTATTTAACAACGAATTATAAATCAACCAAAAATAATTTACTCCCCACTCTTCACCCCTATAAACCCAAAACACACACACAAAAAATAAGAATTGAACAATTACCCTAAATATTGATCAATTAGTTAATTAGTATTAATTATCACGAAATATTAATGAACTATAAATAAATTACTTCCCACCCTTTACCCCGAAAACAACCAAAACCAGCAACTAAAATTAATTGCACAATTTTCATATTTAATTTTCATTTTCATCAATTACTATTAATTAACAAATAGTTATTAATTAATTAAAAATAAATTACTTCCCACCCTTTAACCCTATAAATCCCACAACTCGCACTTAAAATTAATTACACAATTACCATAATTGTCAATTAAATAATTCATGTCAATTATCAACTAATTATTATTTAATTAAAAATAAATTCCCACCCTTTACCCCTATAAACCCCACAACCCACACCTAAAATGTACCCTAAAAAATTAAAAACACAATTAACATTATTAAATCTCAATTAAATAAATATTAATATTAGAAAATATTAATTCATTGATTTTGATTGAATCACTTTCCACCCTATTCCCCTATAAACATGCAGCCAGCTACGGAACTAATAACTGCTAAAAATGTAACACACATATTAAAGAAAATAAACAATACTTATACAAAATTACCTCACATACACTTAAAATATATTCTAAAATACATAACACTAATTTAAAAATCGATATTTTAAACAAATATTTTAGCAAACAATATTAATAACTTCTATATTTCTAAAATCGATATTACTTATCTTCAAATCAGTATTCTTGACAACAATATCCTTGCACTCGAGATTTCCATTTCACAATATTTTTAACTTGATATTATGGTAGTTCGACATTTTTACCCTCGATATTCTGTTTCATTACCGTGTGAGGCGTAACACTGCCCTTATAAATACACTGTTCTAGGTGCAGTGGTCTATGGACTTTCAAACAGAGGTGCGCACAGAAATGTGTTCCTCTGAATCAGGGCTTTAAGTGGGATGAAAAAACTGGGGGTATCTCATAGGGGCGAGGCCAATGTAATTAAGGGTGTAGCTTAAAACACCCAAGCTAAAAATCTGTACTTAGCATAGTGTGCAGCCCCACTGGTATTTCGCTGCTTCTGTCCATTTATCCAGATAAATAACACAACAAGTAACATCACACCTACAGCAAGCCAGGACTATTGGCTATGCCAATGGTTGTAAATTGCATAAGATAAATAAGCAACAACTATGGGGTCCATTAGGATGTAGGGCAGATCGCCACCACCTGCATGGCGGTGGCCATCTGCCCTACATCCTACCCCGCCCGCTACCCATTTCCCCCCTCCATATTAGTATGGCAGGGGTGAACCTGGCAGATGGGAAGACTGCTGCTTTTCCGCCCGGCCAACGAGTCGCCCGGACAGAAAAGGGTTTAATATGGTGTTGGTGTCTACTAGACACTGCCATCCATATTAGTATGCAGGCGAAGAGCAGCCTTTCGGTGGCGGCGTTGCCACCACGGAAAGGCCTGCAGAGTTCAACGGGCCCCCAGGTAGTTGGGAGGGTGTGCACATGGGGGCTACCTATGGTACCCCCCGCATTTGCATGCACAATGCGGCAGGCACAGCGTGGTGCCTGCCACTTTGTGCATGCAAATGCACAACATGCATTTTTACTATTGCGGCGGGTGCTGCCGAAAGCACTGCCCGCCATAATGTTAAAAATGCGTTATGCGCCTGCCAGTGTGGTGGGCGCATCCTATTCTCCCCCACGGGTCTGCCGCACATATGGCGGGCGGTCCCGTTTTCCGTCAGGATGTCCGCCCGCCATCTTAATGATGCCTTAAGACTTTTTTGTGTATAATATTGAAAATGCTTCCCTTCTTCTGGGTGAGGTTGTGGCGTAAGGATGGAGATGCCAGCTTTTGAGCTGAGAAAGTAGATTTGAGCCTCACTTCGGCTCAACATCCTGTGATTTCAAACATGAATATGTCCTTGCCTAAAGTTACTGGTGCACATGTTTGCCCCATATAAAACTGAAAAATGTGTCTCTTTGAAGTTACATCAAAAGCACTGCCGGATTGTACTATTGCAGAGTTAAGCTTTTTTTTCCTCCACCCTGAAGGTAAAAATGGAGAGCCCGATAGAGACTCGTCTCGGCACCTGCTTTTAAGAACTGCCGGAGCTGAGCACAGGCAGGACCCGGCCCACTTAAAGCCCTGCTCTGAGTCCATAAACTATTTAGTACTAAATACTGCCTCTATCAAACAAGTGCGCATGAGTTTTTCGATAATGTTGTGTACACAGACACAAACACACACACAAACAGCCCAACAGGCTGTCTCACTGGCGCTGGAGAGTGGAAGGATGCTAGAACAATCTTCAGGGTGAGGGTAAGGCCATTAATGTTATGTCTCCGGCATCACAGTGAGAGTGGAGCACCCAGGTGTCTCACAAAGAACAAGTGTACAGTGTTCATTCCCCAGGAGAGTGCTGGGGAGCAGTGTGCGTTCAGTCGTGCACTCTGGAGCGCACTATCCCCAATATATGATTAAAGGATGGGTGCTGGGAGGCTGCCATTTAAAACAATCACAGTTTACATTTAAATGTCCCCTTGAAATGACCCCTACATTTGCATCAGATGCACATTTTATTGTTAAGCCACTGAGGTGCACAAACAATAAAATGTGGAATTCTGTGTAGCTATTGCTTGGTTAGAGACAAAAATTTACTGCTGAGCTGCGGCGATTTTTGCCGCAAATAAACCTTGGTATTACCAAGGTTTATCGCAAATGCGATAAAAATCGCCGCAATGCATGAATATCGCTGAAAAGTCAGCGATATTCATGCATTACCGAGCTAATGCTCTTAGCCATGTTATCCACCTCCCATTGGATAACATGGCTAAGAACTGCTCAGGGCAGGTGTTAGCTTTTGGAGATATTCGCGCTTAGCGGGAATATCTCCAAAAGTTGGTAATAGGAGATAGCGATGTTAGCGACTGTTTTCAGTCGCTAACATCTTGGCACGCCCACTTTGCATATCATTAGTGATAAATATCACTGACATGCAAAGTGGGGCCCAGGATGGTCGCTATCTCCTACTAGCTGTCGCTAACTGGTGTTAGCGACAGCTAGGTAATAGGGAGATAATTTTATCTCCGCTTTCTTGGCTTTTAAAGCAAAAAAAGCGGAGATAAACCCCCTTGGTAATATGCCCCTAGTGTCATGGGCATATGTATCCTTTGTTTTCTACTCGTGGAAAGTGTTTTGCTTTATTCTGAGCCCATTAACATTTTTGTATCCATCAAACTTCAGAAAACACGACGTGCCTCATTTATACTTTGCAAGCTGCTGGCATATTTTGAAATATTTGGATAGTTTATTTACAGCTATTTACATTTGGTTAGGAAACATTGGCCCTCCTATGGAGGGAAGAGGATGTGGTGTAACGACATGAGCTGCTGAATTTGGAGCCGGTAGAACCAGGATCGAGTCTGGGCGCCAGTGTCAACATCCTGTGATTCTGGGCAAATCACTTGGGGCTGGAAGTACGATGCATTTTACTGTTCATAAAAGGCCCATCTGGCCTTCTGCAACCTGTAATATGCATTTTTCTATGGACAAACCCTATTGTGCGAGTCGCTAACCTATTACCGACTCGCAAAACAGGGTTGATCAGGCAGCTCAATCGCGACATCATCAGAAATCGCTAATGTGTCTGAGACAAATTAGTACATTTCATTTTGCGAGTCTCTAATTGCGTTGCAAAAAAAAAAAATGGTTCTCCATCTGGTCCTTAATGGACCTGTGTGTACAATTCGGCATTTTGTGACCCTTTAGCTCACAGATGATTTGTTGCACTTTACAAATCCTGGATTTAATTATTTATTTATGTATTTATTTATTTCTTCTAGACCCATTCCTGTCACAGCTCCCAGTACCCCAGTAAGATTGTCACTTTGATTCACATGATAAATGTCCCTCATGGTCCAGCCAGAGAAGGGAGAAGTAAAGAACTATTACATGATGAAAGACTATGCTTGACATTTGACCCCTGTCTTTGAACACACAGAAGATGCAATGTAATACATTGTTTACTGCTAATTCTCCTCCTGGAAGGGTATTATGGGGGTGCTGCTGTCCCTCCTGCACCCCCACTTACAGTGCCCCTGCGGGAGTGACACTGCAGCCTCTCACCATCCTCAGCTAGGTCATTGCTGGTGGATGTAGTCTGTGAAATGTGTGTGAAATGTATTTGTGTAATCCCCACTTGATGTACACGATCTTGCATACCGTCGTAGGACCCCTCGTGTACTGCACAGTGCCTCGTTGCTTCACAGCTAGGTGTTTGCATTATAAGTACCAATGCATGCATACATGGAAAGATTCTGCAGGCAACCGAAGGTCTTGATTCAGGCGCGGACGGAGGTATCATCGCCATCACCACATTCACTAGTGGTAAATGTCCTCAGTGGCACCGGCTGGCTGGGTGACGGGGGCAGGATTGTGGTGCTGTGGCAGGCATCAGCCTGGCACTCCAATCCTGGAGAGGTGTGGTGCAGCGGCCAGGGCAGCTGACTTCAGAGCACAGGGTTCACAGTTCGATCCACAGCGGCAGCTCAGCACCATGTGACCCTGGGCAATGGCTCACTTAATTTCCACGACGGCACCCAGCGCCTTTAGATCCGTAAGGGTGAGTAGTTTGCGCTTTACAAATACGGATTTACATTTACATCCCCACAATGATGACGCCCCTCATCTTGCTGGACTCACATGGCTCCCTGGGGCAGTCAGTGCCTGGAGGAGAACTCTGGCCTCGGTGAGATGCATGGAGTGCACAGCGGTACCCCAGGGTCTCAAGGAGCAATGTTAGCGTGCGGGGCATATTCACCCGCTGTGTTGAGGGGAGGGGGAGTGCGCAGCGCCCCCATGCTCATGATGAGGTCAGCTCGTCATGACCACACCCATTTATGTGGAACCCTCGCATAGCAGGGGAATTAGCCCAGCATGCGAGAGTTCCAACGGTCATGACGAGCTCAGCTCGTCATGAGCACACGAGCACCGTTGCTCATGACGAGCTAACCTCTTCATGAGCATGCAGGGTGTTAACCACACAGATCACTTCTGCTAGGAAACTTGAGTATTCCAAGCCCAACAAAAGGGGGCATCCCTGACTGATGTCACACATTCATTCTCCTGGTATTGCCAAGATAAGTGTGTATCTTGTCAATTGAGCTCACTGGAGACGCAAGTAGATAAGAGCAGTGCTTTATTGAGTACAACTGGGTTACACCTCGGACACAGCCAGCTGCTAGCCTGCTAGGCTCCGCCACCATTGTGAGCATGCTGACCGCTCCGCAAGGCAAAATGGCGGACAGACTTTCCGTCCGCCGCGATAACCACCGCCATCATAATGTGGCGGGGGCTAAATCTCACGACGATTGCGGAATGATCACCACCTCCGGCCCGGCGGTGGCTATGTTTCTGCCATCATAATGAGCCCCTTTGTTTCTGGTCTGGAGATGCTCTGGCTCCTGATGCAGCCCTGTCAGTGTTCTCTGTCCTGCGTTTCTTAGTTTCTGATCTGGTGATGCTCTGGCTCCTGGTGCGGCTCTGTCAGTGTTCTCTGTCCTGCGTTTCTTAGTTTCTGATCTGGTGATGCTCTGGCTTCTGGTGCGGCCCTGTCAGTGTTCTCTGTCCTGCGTTTCTTAGTTTCTGATCTGGTGATGCTCTGGCTTCTGGTGCGGCCCTGTCAGTGTTCTCTGTCCTGCGTTTCTTAGTTTCTGATCTGGTGATGCTCTGGCTTCTGGTGCGGCCCTGTCAGTGTTCTCTGTCCTGCGTTTCTTAGTTTCTGATCTGGTGATGCTCTGGTTTCTGGTGCGGCCCTGTCAGTGTTCTCTGTCCTGCGTTTCTTAGTTTTTGATCTGGTGATGCTCTGGTTTCTGGTGCGGCCCTGTCAGTGTTCTCTGTACTGCGTTTCTTAGTTTCTGATCTGGTGATGCTCTGGCTTCTGGTGCGGCCCTGTCAGTGTTCTCTGTCCTGCGTTTCTTAGTTTCTGATCTGGTGATGCTCTGGTTCCCGGTGCGGCCCTGTCAGTATTCTATATCATGCTTGTCTTAGTTTCTAGTCTGTTATTTGTTACCCCACTGGAGAGGTTATAAAGTGAACCATTACAGGACTGTGCTGAGGCATCGCCTACACATACCCCCTCCCCGTGCCCCGCCCACACCGCGTGGGCTACCTGGACCTTTGTTACCCCACTGGGCAGGCTATGAGGTGAACCATTGCAGGACTGGGCTAAGAGTCCCCCTCCCACCTCACACCACGGGTGCTGTGGGGGCCTTTGTTACCCCACTGGAGAGGTTATAAAGTGAACCATTGCAGGACTGTGCTGGGGCATCGCCTCCACATAGCCCCCCCTCCCCCTTTCCATGCCCATGGGCTGTCTGGCCCTTTTTTACCCCACTGGGCAGGCTATGAGGTGAACCATTGCAGGACTGTTCTGAGATCCTCCCTACCTCGCACCGCTGGGGCTCTGGGGGTCTTTGTTACCCCACTGGGCAGGCTGTGAGGTGAACCATTTCAGAATTGTTCTGAGATCCCCCCTCTCACCACGGGGGCTCTGGAGGTCTTTGTTACCCCACTGGGCAGGATATGAGGTGGGGTCCGGTTCAGAGGAATCCTGCAGGTTGACAAGCGGGTTGTGAGCGCTGAGTGCGATGTGCCAATCGCGCTCCAATCCCCCTCCCGAGACCCATGGTGCTAGTAGCGCCCAGTTTTAAAAGTGCTGATACACCCCTAAAATTGGGGTTTTTTGGAATGAGCAATTGCTCTTCTAATTTTTAAGCACTTTTTCACTTTTCCTTTTTCACTTTCACGTCCCCAGGTTAGGGTGGACTATTAGAGTGTCCATACCGCCGGGGTATAGTCCTGAAGAATGCCATGGTGAATATATACCACAAGTAAGGCAGAAACATGTTGACTGATTAATTTTAAAACTCGTGGTATTTAGCTGAATTTAATCAAAATCCTAACAACCTTGGCCCTTAAATTCAGACACATATACCACTTACACGTGTCTTAGGGATCACTCATTAAAAGTTTTTTGATACCCTGTTAGTCACTTTTAATTTTATAATTTCCACAACACGTCCTCCCCACACGACCAGCTCCGCAGTCTTTCTGGCGTCGCAGCACACCGAAGAGACATTCGGTCTCTTCGGTGGGGCCCGATGATGAAGCATGACACTGACCAGGTCGGTGTGTGAGGGCTTTCCTACTCAAATAGAGTGACTGTGATCAAAATTACCCTCTTATCTTTTTGCTCCATATTTCTGGTAGCTTTGTGCTTGACCAGACCTCTCTTCTTTTGTTGTTTGATACTTAACCGGGGATCAAGAGAGAGTCGCTGATTCTCCCTACCTCTCTCCTTGTTGATATATAGGATATGAGGTGAACCATTGCAGGACTGTTCTGAGATCCCCCCTCCCTCCCACCGCGGGGGCTCTGGGGGGTCTTTGTTACGCCACTGGGCAGGCTATGAGGTGAACCATTGCAGGACTGTTCTGAGATCCCCCCTCCCTCGCACTGCGGGGGCTCTGGGGGTCTTTGTTACCCCACTGGGCAGCCTATGAGGTGAACCATTGCAGGACTGTTCTGAGATTCCCCCCTCCCTCGCACCGCGGGGGCTCTGGGGGTCTTTGTTACCCCACTGGGCAGGCTATGAGGTGAACCATTACAGGACTGTTCTGAGATCCCCCCTCCCTCGCACCGCTGGGGCTGTGGGGGTCTTTGTTACCCCACTGGGCAGGCTATGAGGTGAACCATTGCAGGACTGTTCTGAGATCCCCCCTCCCTCGCACCGCTGGGGCTCTGGGGGTCTTTGTTACCCCACTGGGCAGGCTATGAGGTGAACCATTGCAGGACTGTTCTGAGATCCCCCCTCCCTCGCACCGCGGGGGCTCTGGGGGTCTTTGTTACCCCACTGGGCAGGCTATGAGGTGAACCATTGCAGGACTGTTCTGAGATCCCCCCTCCCTCGCACCGCGGGGGCTCTGGGGGTCTTTGTTACCCCACTGGACAGGCTATGTGGTGAACCATTGCAGGACTGTTCTGAGATCCCCCCTCCCTCGCACCGCGGAGGCTCTGGGGGTCTTTGTTACCCCACTGGGCAGGCTATGTGGTGAACCAGTGCAGGACTGTTCTGAGATCCCCCCCTCCTTCGCACCGCGGGGGCTCTGGGGGTTTTTGTTACCCCACTGGGCAGGCTATGAGGTGAACCATTTCAGGACTGTTCTGAGATCCCCCCCTCTCACCACGGGGGCTCTGGGGGTCTTTGTTATCCCACTGGGCAGGCTATGAGGTGAACCATTGCAGGACTGTGCTCCAGAAGCCCAACTGAGTTTGATAAAATGTTTGATAAAATGTGGATTACTTCTTGGTGGCTGACAGCATCAAAACATGCACAGTGTCGTTTATTCATTTAGGGCTCTAATTAGGCACACGCGTGTCTGAAAGTCACATCCAAGATTTACTGGTGCTGATAAATGCCCTTCTGGCATGCTCCACAGCCTTCCCTTTAAGAGACTCTGAAAACCTGATCTGGTCACTAGTAAATGTCTCTCTAAAAAGTGGTGTGAAAGCACAGTGTGGTGCCATTGTTGTCCACTTTGTCTTGAAGGGGCCCCCCTTCTGCCCCCACACATTCTGGAGAGTTTGGCTTCACTGCTCTTTGAAATATGTGTGTGGTAATGACGCCTCAACTTTAGACTCAACCACCCATAGGCTCTCCCTAAATCTGCAGGTGGGGAATCGATGCACATTGTTTTCAGTGATGTGCCTACGATTACACAGTTTGGTGAATGGGGGAGCCAGGATTCAACCCTATCCGTCTACTGGTTCTCTCAGCCACTAGGCAACAGCTTATCCAAGTGAGCGAAATTCCTTATCAATGACACAGATGACACACAGAAGAAACCGCATTGAGTGTTGTCCAACAAAAAGTATAAAACGCAGAGCTCCACAGCAGGAAGATGCATACCGTTTTAGTTCTAGCCTAGAGACAGCTTTAGCTTCACGACCTTATGTTATCAACAAAATGTCAAATAATAAATACATGCATGCATGGTGGAGCTTAGCTCAGTCCTCTTCATCCATTGGTTCATTCAGCTGTCATTCAAATTTTCCTTCTGCCCCATAGCATGCATCATGGGGCAGTCGGCTCCATCCATTGGCTGTCCTGCACTGTGAGTGGGAGCATTGTTTTTAATACTTGTGTATATCCGCCTAAAAGGAAGTGCACCTTAAATCCAAGGATGGCGGGTCATCAATACATCCGCTTATCAATGCATTTATTCCATTCTATTCTGTATCCTTTCCAATTTTAGTCATTCTTGTGTATGGGAACCTTATCTTCAGGTTACATTGATTAAAATCAACAGTACCTTTTATTTGGACCAAGAAGCACAAAATTTGAATCCACTGATTCTGGCTCCTGGCGGCTCGCATCTCCTCAGACAATGTTGCTAATCAGTGGCGGCTCCTCTGCTAAGGCCAAGGAGCGTAGCCCCACTACCTCTCAGCACTGCAATAAAAGAAAAAGAAAATGATGATAACACAAGGTTGTTATCCTTTTTATTTTTCCATGCTGAGACAGTTTTTCGGGCGGGGCTGGACAGCACAGGGGGGAAGAGTGGTTGCACTCTATAAGTGTGCATGAATATTTGGCCGGCCGTCTTGGGCTGGCCAAACAGGCATGCCCAAGCTCCCATTCCCTGTTTGAGCGCTGAACCATGGTGCTCAGACCAATCACAATGCTGCATTGCAGCATTGTGATTGGCATAGGGGAGCCTGGTTGCTTCCTGTTTACACAGAAGCCAGGAAGAGGACGGAGAGGATGGAGGAGAGGCGGAAGTGATTCTTTTTAAACACCTTCCCCCCCCTTCCTTGGTTCCTGTCCCACTACAGCTTCCCGGGACCAGTCACCACTGATGCGCTGATGATACCCAGTTCCTCTTCACCTGGAATACGAACGATCCATCCACTTCCCAAGCTAGAACATGCCTTACAGCTGTTTCCCAATGGCTCCTCACCGAGCAGCTTAAATGTAACAAGGACAAATCACAGATCCTCCTGTTGGGGACTTCACCCCCCAAGTTTAGGGAATCACTCTGGCCGGTAGACTACCCACTGCCTGCTTCTGTGGGGCAGCCCACCAAAAGCCTCGGAATCTTGTTTGATTAAAATCTCTGGTTTTCCACACAGAATAAGTGGCTAGCGGGTCAATGCTTTTGGCACTCTCAAATCACTTAGGAAATTCCTCCACCTCCTCCCGAGGGCAGCCAAGGGAATGATTACTCGAGCCTCCCTTGATCCTTTTGGCCTGCCAGGATCCTTGCTGAGGAGGTTGCAGGTGGTTCAGAATGCGGCAGTAAGGTCGCTTCTCAACATTTCTGGGAGATCGAGCATAAAGCAACACCTGCATGAACTTCATTGGCTTCCGGTGGTTGAAAGAGTAACATTTAAAGCCCTCCCCTGGCTCACTCAGCCTTGTACGAACTTGGCCCAGAATACCCCAGGAAGCATCTCAAGTTCTATGTCCCTATGAGACGGCTGCGTTCAGCTTCGCAGCTTAGGGCAGTCACCCCCGATTTCGTCTCACACGTATTGGCGGCAGCTCTCTGGCCTATGAGGCAGCCATGGCCTGGAATTCTCTTCCTTTGGACCTGGGTGGCGTCCAGGACCCGAAGCTCTTCAGGAAACGGCTGAAAACCTTTCTCTTCATTTAATGATCCGCTGACCTTCACCCCAGCTTGGCTCGCGCCGGAACGCTCTCTGAGTCGCTGTGCGCGCTATAAACGCCTATAACATAACATAACATAACATAACATAACACTGTCGCTAATGAAGGGGAGGTTCGCAATAGGTCTGTGGTTCTTTGGTTTCAGTGGGATGGCCCACAGTTTCTGTGCTATGTCTGGGTTAGATGATAGAGAACACACTGGGTGAAGGGACACACGTGTGGACTGGCCTACAGGGCAATCAAGAAGTGCCCAATGTGCTGATCTGTTAGATCTGTGGCTAGGGTGTTTGACTGTTTTTTAGCAGTTTGTGGCCTGTTTTATGCAAGTTGGGCCAATTTTGACTGTTGATTTCGCTGATATTACCACAAACATTGCCTGCAGCACCCAGTCTGCTGTACCTTGCAAAACAACCCATACAACGTGTCTTTAAAGTTTATTATTGGCCTGATTTGCAAATGTGGGCCACTTTTTTAGCTATCTAATTTGCTAAAGGGGCCACTATTATTTTGGCACCTGGGCCTTTTTTTAGTCCCAGCCCAACCCTGCATTTGGGGGTTTATCAGCATCAGACGAGGGAGCAGGAGCCGGCTGTGCTAGGCCTTTAGTGTTTGATAAATTATGCCTCTTTTTCAGGGCATCCATTCGTCACTGCGGCATGATGCAGCTAGACGGCAGGCGCGGTACGCGACCAAGGGTGCCCATTCACAGCCCACAATGCTCAGCCAGGGCCTTATCACGGGTCCAATAACAAGAAGTGTGAGAAGCATCACTTCCCCTCAGACTATCTCTGATGACTCATCCTTGCAACGGTGGGATTGGGGCAGGTGTGCATGGCTCACACTCATGACCACCACCCCCTCCACCTCCACCCCCCCACCCCAGTACAACAGCAGTCTTTTGGAACCTCCAAGTCTCTCTGCTTAGAACTGTCACTAACGCGTTTTTATTATACTTTGTGGCGACACAGTTCTCTGGAAGGAAAAAGGCAACAACATCTCAAAGGGGGTACAAATTGGGGATGTGGAAGATGATTGAAAGGCGGGCAAAGGGAACGGAGCGGCTGGGAGGTAAGGGTTAGGAGGGGCGTAACTGTCGGTTGTGAAAGAAGTTCTGGTAAAGGGTTGGACCAGCGTAATTTAGTGCTCCATACATTTATTCATTAAGGCCCTCATTTACAAGCGGCCCGCGCCGCCAGAGCCCCGCTGTTGATGACGCTCCACCGGCGCAGGCCTCTCAATCATATATAGGAGGCGACGCAGGGACACCCTGCCTGGCTTTTCATGGCCTCGTAGATACAGAGTAAGTCAGGGAGGCATTACATGCGTGCTGCTGTGGATGTTAACACTCAACACCCATGGATCTTGACACTGCCCCAGATTTACATCAACACGTAAACCTAGGCAGCGCCAACAAGGCGTACATTTTCGTGCGCCTTTTGGGGAGGCAGAATTTTGCGTTCCGCAGCATAATTAGAACTCGGAAAACACCTCTTAGGACAGTTTTTGGTACAGGCAGGCACCCCGTCCTGCACAACAACAATCATGTCAACAACATGGACACCCTTAGAAGGGAGCCCGCGATGGTGCTCGGCCGCACTGGCTGAAAGGACAGGAATGCGCCCTATTGTGTAGATACGGTGCCTTCCTGCCCTTTCAAATTAACATGAGCTAAAGAAGCAAGATGGCTTGCGGTGCTGCCCTGCGCCAATTCTTTGTAAATGAGGCCCTAAATGTTAGCATATGTAATTATTAATCCATGTGCACTGTCTTATTCAACATTGCTGGTGTGTGGCTGTATTACCTACAGTGAAAGCCACACTTATATAATTGAACTACAGCATGTATGTGCTCATGCTAAGGGCATTCATCTGGCTGCCGTTTTCTTCTCTGTCAGCGGGATTGTGACCAGGCTGAAGCCACTCGAAGTGCCTCATTATAACAGGCACAGTGAGGTTCATGCTCTTATCTCTGCAGGTGCCCATCAAAAAGTACTCCTTGGCTAGATTAGTCTATTTACTGTAGTTCAAGTTCAAGTTCAAAAATGTGTATAGCGCGCTACTCACCCAGAGGGACTCAATGCGCTTGAGGGAGGGGGGGTGCTTTACTTATCGAAAATCCAAGTTTTTAGTTGCTTTCTGAAGGAGAGGTGGTTCTGTGTAAGGCGGAGGTGGGTGGGGAGAGAATTCCAGGTTTTGGCCGCTAAGTAGGAGAAGGATCTTCCCCCCATGGTGGATCTTTGGATGCGCGGAATTACGGCGAGGGCTTGATTGGACGATCGTAGTTGGCGGGTGGGGGTGTAGAAGGACAGTCGCGTGTTGAGGCATTCGGGTCCTAGGTCGTAGAGGGCTTTGTGTGCGTGGGTGAGGAGACAGAACGTTATTCTCTTGTTGACGGGGAGCCAGTGGAGGTCTTTCAGGTGACCGGAAATGTGAGCTTGACGAGGGATGTCCAGTATGAGTCTGGCTGAGGCGTTTTTGATGCGTTGGAGTTTTTTCTGTAGTTTGGCTGTGGTTCCGGCTTAAAGGGTGTTTCCGTAATCCAGTCAGCTTGTGACCAGTGCGTGGGTGACCGTCTTTCTTGTTTCGGTGGGGATCCAACGGAAGATTTTTTTGAGCATGCGTAGGATGTTGAAGCATGATGATGAGACGGCGTTGACTTGTCTGGTCATCGAGAGGGAGGAGTCCAGGATGAAGCCCAGGTTACGTGCATGGTCTATAGGTATGGGTGCGGTTCCCAGGGCCGGTGGCCACCATGAGTCGTCCCAGGCAGAGGGGGATGAACCTAAGATGAGGACTTCCGTTTTGTCCGAGTTTAGTTTTAAACGGCTGTTCTTCATCCACTCGGCTACTTCTTTCATTCCTTCGTGTAAGTTGGTTTTGGCGGTGTTTGGGTCTTTGGTGAGGGAGAGGATCAGCTGGGTGTCATCTGCGTAGGAGATAATGTTGAGGTTGTGTTGGCGCGCGATGGATGCGAGGGGACTCATGTATGCGTTGAAGAGGGTGGGACTGATTGATGATCCTTGTGGTACGCCGCAGATGACTTCGGTGGCCTCTGATCTAAAAGAGGGGAGGCGGACTCTCTGTGTTCTTCCGGCGAGGAACGAGATGATCCAGTCCAATGCTTTTCCTTGTATTCCGGCATTGCTGAGGCGTTGTATGAGGGTGCCATGACAGACTGTGTCTAAGGCTGCGGAGAGGTCGGGACTGTTAGAATAGACAGGGCTCGATTGAAGCTCGACCTTGGATGTGTCATGCGTGGGGATGGGAGAGAGCTGCCTGTACAGGCAGACTGGACTGGTGCTTACTTTCAGGTCCTATGGCTGCATGCTCCTGAAATGACCGGTGGGAGCCTGGGGAGTCCACCGGCTCCCGAAGAACATTGCCTTGTGACCCGTCCGTCCAGAGGGAGCTGGTGGGGCAAAGCTCCCAGAACCTTCTACTGTTTATTAGTTGTGTGTTCCCAGAATACTTTAGCAGAACTAACTTCGGTCTGACTTCGGTGAGGAAAGGCCTGTCTTATTGAATAATGTATTCGTAACCTTTACTAAAATTTGCTAATAAACGTTCTTTTGTTTTTGTGGAGCCACATTGGTTTCACTGAAATTGAAATGTGTTGTGGATGCTACCTTCTTTTGTACACTTTCATTCGACACTCAAAGGTACCATCTGTTCAGTGATGGTACTTAAATATTTAGGTACAGAAAAATTAGCAGGATCGGGGGCGGAGCTTGCCGGCGTCCATGAAAGACGTGTGAGCGCTGAGCTCCTCGCCTAAGCCCCGATAAAATCCGCCCAAAATATCCTTAAGGCGCCCTAATAGCCTTAAAAGTAGGTGAGAGCTTCCCTTCTTCTCTCCGGAGCAGGCGGCGGTCTTTTTCCGCCCGAACAAAGAGTTGTCGGGGCGTTTCTGGTGCGAGGAGTTTGCTGAGGTGGACAAGGCCGACATCCACGGACTGGCCTACGGTGGTGCCCGGGCTGCGTCACACTGCGTGCGGCGAAGGAGACGGAGGACGAACCGGCAGCGCGAGCCCGCCGCCGAAAACGAGACGACACATCGCTCTGATACGCCCGACCTCCCGAAGTAAGTGTGGCACCCACGGAGACCGGGACTGTGGCGGAAGGGGGACTGGCACGCAGCTACCAAACACGGCAGCGCTGGGCTTACGGAACAGCGGTTGGTGGCTGGATCTTTTTGGGGAAGCCCGCCTGTTGCACTCCCACCAACTGGCCGAGCAGTGTGTAGCCCCGGTGCCAACGGACTAGGGCAATTGAGCGAGCTGGGCACAACAACGGCAGCATTAATCGCGGGAAACCGGCAGTGGGCTGACCTTGGCCCGGAGGAGCATGAGCGAGGTACCCCTAACCTCCGGTCTGCACAGCGCACGGGAGGTGCAGGCAATCTGAGCTAAAAACTGCGATCTTCCAATGATGTGGTGGAGAAGGGGTGCCCCCGATGAAGAGTTGCTGTAAGACATTTGAACGTGGCCCGCGCTTATGTACTGGCCCCACGCAAGACCGCCATTTTGTATTCATTTTTGCTGCGTAGCGAGTCGCTACTTGGAGCTTGAGAACCGCATAGGACCACTTGGTGACACTAGTTCACCCTAGCTGCATACTGTGGTTGGCGAAGTTGTAGACATTGATGTCCAGCAGGTACACCATGGGGAAGGGCGACAGGACACAAGCTAAGCTAACGTTTGACTAACGCAGAGCTAAGGGGCCTGACGTGCCTGCCCCGGAGGCAACACCGCGGGGTGCTGCCCCAGACAGCTCCATGTGCGCAGATATCCGTGAAATGCTGGTATCGATGGAAAAGGGTCTTCAAGACAGCATGGCATCGATTGGAACTAAGCTTGACGCTCTGACATACCGCATGGACCTCATGTCGGAACGTGTAGACAAGCATGCGGAGCGACTCTACATGGCGGAAAGACGCCTGACAGAGGCGGAGGAGGCACAGTCGGACTGGGATAAAGATCGCAAACAGTTTGGCAGACTTCTGCAAGTCATTCAGGACAAGACTGAGGATTTGGAGGCGCGATCGAGGCGCTCCAACATACGCATAACAGGGGTGGCAGAGACCACTCAGACTGGCAAAATGGAGCTGCTTTTGGAGAAACTCCTGAAAGCACTGCTAGGGGATGACGTCTTTTCCCCTTTGTTCATAGTGGAAAGAGCCCATCGCTCATTGGGACAGACACCACAGCCGGAGCACCTGCGCGACCCATCATAGCGAAACTATTGAACTACCGTGACAGGGATACGGCGCTACGACTGGCCAGAGAAAAAGGGAAGCTACAATACGAGGGAATTGACATCTCCCTCTACCCAGACTTCACGGCAAAGGTACAAGAGGAGAGGAAACATTTTGCTCCATACAAAAAACAGCTACGCGATCTCGGATTGGACTACACGATGCTGTACCCTGCGAAACTTCGGATAAACAGACAGGGGCACTCGCATTTCTTCACTGACCCCAAGGAGCTGCAGAAGTCGCTGCAGGAGTGGTCTAAAGAATGCAGGAACAGCCCGAGGAGCCAACGGGAGGAACCTAACACCTCTTCACAACTGGAGGATCAGGAATGAGCAGCTAGTAACCGCTTGGCCTTGCTAGTATGTCCCTATCGAGAGATCATCCCTGGCTGGGGGAGTGTGCCTCTGATTGGATCTTCCTGCCGGAACAGTTCTCTACAGCGGATGCTTGCATCCAGAGGGGTCACGTAAGAACCCTAAGAGACTATCGCCTGGTGAGATTTTTCTGGTTTATATATGTTCAACTATGTGTCTGGGTGCCTTCCCGTTGGTGAAGGGTTATGGAATGAAGGGAGCAGATTCCTAGATTCTACCCTCTTTATTTCGCAAGGAAACGAGGGTACAAGATGATTCTGCCGCTGCAGAGCGGCCACCCCCCTCCTGGGTCCTGTTTGCTCTCTCCCTTTGTGCCCTTTTCTTCTCCACCTGAGTTTGACTTGCGACATCGTGTTGCACAGTGTGCTGTGGAATCGCATGACCTCTGATGTGGGGGACCGAGTGGAGTGGAGATTGCTGCCCACAGGATTGTTATGGGTTGAAGCCTACATGAGGGGGAGTTCATCTATGTGACAATTGGTCAAGGACTAAAGTGGGCGCCGAATGCTAGTAGGGGGCATGGATCAGGAGTGCTTCAGCATTGAAGTATCGGACTTGTGTTTAACTGCTTTTTGTCTGGCAACTTCTGCCCCTGCGCTTTCGGCTCCGAGGCTCTAGATAGGGCCAATCAAGGGACTGTTGAGTCAATTTGTTTCTCAGGGGGAATGGGGGGTGGAAGTAGGTACTGTCTGACCAGGTTGGGGGTGGTCGGCTGTGGGTGGGGGGTTGGTGGTTTCTGCCTGACCATTTTGGGGATGGTCAAATGGGGAAGTTGGGTTGTTTTGTTTCAGGGACGCACTGTGCCAAGTGGAGGGAAGGTTGCTGATGCACCCGGGGTGCTGCCTATTAAATCTGTATGTCTGGGACATAATGGGTGCAAAATCGCCGAACAGATTGGGATAAGATGGCGGATACTGAGGTCCTAGGGTTAGACAGTAGCCCCAACCTTGTTAGAATGTTGACCTGGAACGTCAGAGGGTTGAATGATTACCGCAAGCTCAGGAAGGTAATAAGCTACCTACACAGACACCGAATTGATATAGCTCTCCTGCAAGAAACGCACCTCCCGCTCACAAGTAAAATGTTAACTGCAAGAGGCCTAGGGGGTAATTGTGTCGCAGCAGGCTTCACCACTCACTCCAGGGGGGTGGTCACGTGGGTCAATCCCAAATCACAGCTGGCGTTGTCACTGTTGGCCGCTGACCCCGAGGGTCGATATCTCCTAGCAAGATGTACAGGTAAAGGTCACGATTTACTGGTTGTGAATGTTTATGGTCCCAATTACGACAATCCTGAGTTTTACTCTACCCTAGCAGACATGTGCAGGTCGTATGTTGGTTCATGAATGTTGTGGGGGGGGTGATTTCAATTTTGTGCTGAGCCCGGAACCGGATAGATCGGCTGGGACGGCCCACAGCCCAGCGGCTTCTGCCGTCCTAGTGCAGACGGAATTGATTAAGCTGGACATGTTGGATATATGGAGGCATAGACACCCCGGGAGGGGAGGGTACACACATTACTCGGCCTACTATGACATACACACGAGGATTGATTATTGGTTTGCATCTTACTCACTCCTCAACTCTGTGAAGGGCTGCGTAATACTACCCCGCACTCTGTCGGACCACTCACCATTACTGCTGCTCCTGGACGTTCCGGCTAGGAGAATTCTCCCGTTCACATGGAGGTTTTACCCCCTATTCATTGTTAGACGAGGTCTTCAGGGGGGAGTTAGCAGAGGACATAGACACATTCTTTGAAAACAATGTGGGGTCTGTGGACAGTTTTCAGACGGTGTGGGATACTTTTAAGGTGTATATCCGGGGCATGTCTATGGCAAAACATTCCGGGGTGCTTAAATCCATTAGACAACGGCTGAAACACCTCGAATCACAACTGTCGGACTTGGAAAAACAACTTAGGCACACATCGAATAGTGACACTGAAGAACAGCTCAAGAAGCTGCTTATTGAATTTAATGAGGAATCGGATAGAGAGGTTCAACACATGGGGAAATATGCCACTGCACGCACGTACGGGGAGAGGGACCGTCCTGGCTCATTGCTGGCTAGACTAATGCGCAATAGAAGACGCCCGCTGGTAGTTGAAGAATTGGTCACATCCAGGGGAGAGGTGGTTACGGAGGAAGGCGACATCCTTGCAGAATTCCAGGATTACTATGCTAGGCTCTATCAGGTGACCGCCTGGACATCGTCCTGAATGGCAGCTCCCCTCGCTTCCTGACTCCAGCCCAGTGCAGCGCCCACAGCCCACAGCTGAATCTCGTTTGCCTTGTGATTCGCCTGCAGTGTTTGGTATTGTTGCTCCGACCTAATCATAGCACTCTGTGCATTACTTTTAGGCAGCGCTTTAATATCACTGTACTGTTTATTTTAGAAGCGCTCTGGACTGCAGCTTGTTTTAATTTGTAAGCGCTCTCACCGGGATTCACTGAGTGAGCACGCTGCTAGTTCTGTGTATTCCACATTATCAGGCTTTGCATTGCGCCCTACCGGTTTCGCTTTCTAGCTACCCCACCATCTTGTTGTTGTGCTTTTCCCCTGGCCCGCCTCCATGATCCCGCCTCCCAGCTGACCCTCCCACGCTCCGCCCCCTCCACCACCCATGTAAGTCAGATGGTTCCACGCGCAGCATCCACGCGCTACGGCCGCGCCGAAGGTGCGCCAAAGGTAAGCCCGTCTACGCCCGTCCGCGCCGAGACCGCGCCTAGCACCAGACCCCCTGGTCCACACAATACCCAGCCCTCTCGAATTACTTACAACGCCTCCACCCTCCTAGCCCTTAACCCCGGCCGACTCCCCTTCTGCGCCCAAGCCGCTCCTGGACACACCCATGGACAATTCTCTTGCAAATCCTGCAAGTTCGACGGCACCACGAACAACTCCTCATCCACGAACACAAAACAGATATCTGACTCCAACCACCTAAAATGCATCTTGCTCAACACCCGCTCAGTCCACAGGCACGCCATCGACCTCTGGAACCTACTAGACACCATTTCTCCTGACGTCGCCTTCCTAACAGAAACATGGATGAATGCCTCATCAGCCCCTGACATCACCATTGCCATCCCAGAAGGCTATAAGATCATCCGTAAGGACCGCACCGACCAAACAGGAGGAGGCATCGCTATCGTCCATAAGAAATCCATTTGCATCTCAACCAGCTCAGACATCAATCTCGCCTATTCTGAACACCTTCACTTCCAGATCCACATCGACCCCAAGACCACACTCAGAGGCACCCTCCTCTACAGGCCACCAGGACCCCGTGCACAATTCTGTGAGGACATCACGGACTTCATCACCCCACACGCCCTCCCCTCCGAGGATTACATTCTCTTGGGAGACCTCAACTTTCACCTTGAAAAGAACAACGACCGCAGCGCCACCACCCTTCTGGACAATCTCGCCAACCTCAGACTTAAACAACTTGTCACTACCCCCACCCACATCGCAGGCCACACACTCGACCCCATCTTCACCTCCAGCAAACATGTCTCCTTCAGCCACACCACTGCTCTCCTTTGGACGGACCACAGCTGCGTTCACTTCACCTACAACAAGACCACAACTAACAACCATCTTCAACCTACACTGCGAAGGAACTGGAACAAAATCACCATCGACCAGATCGCCTCATCGCTTCTTCAAAATCCCCCTGCCCACTCCTCAAACCCCGACCAAGCAGCCATTAACCTCACCCAATGGCTATCCATCAGCGCCGACATCCTAGCACCGTTGAAAAAACGTCATACCAAACTATGCAGTAGGAAGGCCTCCTGGTTCAACGATGATCTTAAGAAATCTAAGAAACTCTGTCGCTCCCTTGAGAAGGCCTGGAAAAAAGACCCTAACAACAGCACCAAGGACGCCTTCAAAAACGCCACACGTATACACCACCAACTGATCAGGAATGCCAAGAAAGCCGCTTTCAAGGACCAACTAGATAGCAACGCCCACAACAGCAAGGAACTATTCAACATCGTCAAGGAATTTACCAACCCCTCAGCCAACTCCAATGACATCACCCCCTCTCAAGCCCTCTGCGACTCCCTAGCTTCGTTCTTCTACAACAAGATTGCTGACATCCACAACAGCTTCGACAACAGGTCCGTAGACCAACCCACCCAACCTTCTGCAGGACCCCCACCCCCCTTGAACATCCTCAATAATTGGAAGCCAATCTCCACTGAGGACACCATCCGCCTTATGAACTCCATCCACTCAGGATCCTCCATAGACCCTTGCCCTCACCACATCTTCAACAAAGCAGATTCCATCATCGCACCCCACCTCCGAGATGTCATCAACTGCTCCCTCACCTCCGCCACCTTCCCAGATAGCTGGAAACACGCCGAACTCAGCGCCCTTCTGAAAAAACCCACATCTGACCCCACCGAACTCAAAAACTACCGCCCCATCTCGCTCCTTCCATTCCCGGCCAAAGTCATCGAGAAAGCTGTCAACAACCAGCTCGCCGCCTTCCTCGAAACCAACAAATCCCTCGACTCCTCACAATCCGGCTTCAGAGCCAAACACAGCACTGAGACCGCACTCATCGCAGCAACTGACGACATTCGAACTCTGCTTGACAACGGAGAAACGGTCGCCCTTATCCTCCTCGACCTCTCCGCAGCCTTTGACACAGTCTGTCATAGCACCTTAATACAACGCCTCAGAAACATCGGAATCCAAGGAAAAGCACTGGAGTGGATCACCTCGTTCCTCGCCGGAAGAACGCAGAGAGTCCGCCTCCCACCATTCAAATCAGAAGCTACAGAAGTCATCTGCGGCGTGCCACAAGGATCCTCACTCAGTCCCACCCTCTTCAACGTATACATGAGCCCCCTCGCGGCCATCGCACGCCAACATAACCTCAACATCATCTCCTACGCTGATGACACTCAACTGATCCTCTCACTCACCAAAGACCCGAACACCGCCAAAACCAACCTACATGAAGGAATGAAAGAAGTAGCCGAGTGGATGAAGCACAGCCGTCTAAAACTGAACTCCGACAAAACTGAAGTCCTCATCCTTGGTACCTCCCCCTCCGCCTGGGACGACTCTTGGTGGCCAGAGGCCCTCGGAAAAGCACCTGTCCCGACGGACCACGCACGGAACCTAGGCATCATCCTGGATTCCTCACTCTCTATGAACAGACAAGTCAACGCCGTCTCATCTTCTTGCTTCAATATTCTTCGCATGCTCAAAAAAACATTTCACTGGATCCCCACCGAAACCAGAAAAACGGTCACCCACGCACTGGTCACGAGCCGCCTGGACTACGGAAACACCCTATACGCCGGCACCACCGCAAAACTCCAAAAAAACCTCCAACGCATCCAGAACGCCTCAGCCAGACTCATACTAGACATCCCGCGTAAAGACCACATCTCTGGACACCTGAAAAACCTCCACTGGCTCCCCATCAATAAGAGGATTACCTTCCGCCTCCTAACCCACGCTCACAAAGCACTCTACGAACTCGGACCCGAATGCCTCAACACACGACTTTCCTTCTACACCCCCCCCCCGCCTCCTACGATCCTCCAACCAAGCCCTGGCAACTGTACCCCGCATCAACAAAACCACCATGGGAGGCAGATCCTTCTCCTACCTGGCAGCTAAAACCTGGAACTCACTTCCCGCTCACCTTCGCCTCACTCAGAACCACCTCACATTCAGAAAGCAACTTAAAACCTGGATATTCGACAAGTAATTCCCCTCCCCTCCTCAAGCGCCTTGAGACCCTATGGGTATGTAGCGCGCTATATAAATCACTTGACTTGACTTGACTTGACTATCAGTCAAGGTCTGGACAACTAGAAGAGGAAATTGACGACTACCTCAGTTATATCAATATGCCCTTCCTGGCTAACTTCCAGAGGGAATTCTTAATGATGCCCATACAGAAAGACGAGATTGTGGAGGCGCTAGAGGGAATGAAATCAGGCAGCGCTCCAGGCGCAGACGGGCTTACGGTAGCCTTTTATAAGGCGTTCAACGATAAGCTGATACCGCATCTGATGTCTCTCTTTGATGATATCTGTCAACAGGGTAGTATGCCGAAATCTATGAGGGAGGCCCTTCTTATCACAATACCTAAACCGGGGAAACCCCCTAATGAATGTGGATCATACAGACCGCTCTCCCTAATTAATGTGGACGCCAAACTGTATGCGAAGGTTTTGGCCACACGGCTTGCTATACTGGTCCCGGAGCTTGTTTCTCCGGAACAAGCTGGGTTTGTTCCTGCAAGGAATCTAACATATAATATACGCACTGTGCTAGGCACCATACAACACGTGAAGCAGGACAACAAGGCGGTTGCAATACTTTTAGACATGGAGAAGGCCTTCGACTCTGTGGAATGGCCCTTCATGTTAAGAGTGCTGAGGAAATTTGGGTTGGGTGAACCCTTCTTACAGATGCTGGGGGCTCTATATTACAAACCCTCGGCTAGACTGAAACTAGGGGACACGGTCACTGCTCCGATTGCGATAAGCAGAGGTACTAGACAGGGATGCCCCCTTTACCCTCTCTTATACGCTCTTGTGGCAGAACCGCTAGCGTGCGTGATCAGAGAATACCATAGGTTCGAGGGGATCAACTTCCCTACTTATAAGATTGGCATATCTACTTACGCAGATGATACCCTACTGTACGTTAGGGAACCAGAAGTAAATATGGCATCTGTGTTGAGGGAGGAGGTGAGATTTGGTGTGCTATCTGGCCTACGAGTCAACTGGGACAAATCAGTGGCGCTTCCCCTGACGCCGGTGACTCACCCGTTTGACTTGGAGTATCCGCTACAGTGGACCTCGGATTCCATAAGATATCTGGGGATACGCTTGCACACAGACCCCGAGATATTAGTTCGCGAGAACTATGGGGTGGCGTATGATAAACTTGTGGATGATGTGGAGGTGTGGTGCAGGCTACCTTTGTCCCTGATGGGAAGGATAGCGATAATGAAGATGGTGGTGTTGCCCAGGTTTCTATTCCTATTTACTAACATCCCGGTAGTACTGTCTAGAGCCTTCTTTCGGCAACTCACACAGACGCTTATCAGACTTGCGTGGGGAGGTAAACAACTCAGATGGAAAACATTAATGCTCCCATATGAAAAGGGAGGTCTGGGTGCACCTGACCTGGAGCGTTATTACAGAATAGCGCAAGCGCCGCATCTTCATACGTGGATTCATGGGAATCCCGATATTCCACATGTAAAGTTAGAGCATCTGTTTGCAGACCCTACCCCTCTCCCGGCCACAATATGTCGGCCCGTGGACCGCAGAACTGGGATATTGGACTCCTTAACGACTACAAATCACGCATGGAATGAGTTGTTGCGCGTGCAGGATAGCGAAATAATGTATTCACCACTCATGCACGTAGAGTGGGCGATATGGCTTCCCCCACTGACAGAGAGAGGGGTAATCAAGGCACTACATGAGTTAGGTATCGTCAAGATGGCGGATCTATTCCTCAACGGGATAGTGAAAAACTCTCCAACAAGTACTTCAGTCTCAGTCAGGGAAGACGCTGCTGCACAGCTTTCAATTCCACAGAGTACTCAGTGCACTGCAGGAACTGCTTGGACCAGAACTGGCTGAACCGCCGGTGGTGCCGGAACTCACCTATGTGATTAAGAACTCAGCGTCCAGCAAACTGGTAACCAATCTCAAGAAGTCTGGGGACCAACACCAGAAACAACTGCTCTCTAAGGATAGAATTGACTGGCAGCATGACCTACAGATGCAGATTTCTGATGAGATGTGGCACTATTGCTGTATCAATACCAGGAAGATATCTCTCAATAGCCGACAAAGGCTGGTTCATTTCAAATATTTGCAGCGTGTCTATTATACGCCGGAGAGATTGCACAGGTACGGGCTGAGGAATTCGGCGGAATGCGAACGCTGCCACCTCCCAACGGCGGACTTCATTCACATGGCGTGGTCCTGCTCCTGGATCCACAGGTTCTGGAAGGAGGTTTTCTCTGAGCTAGAGCTGATACTGGGTGTAGACATTCCACTTTGTCCGGCCCTGGCGCTGCTGGGTTATTCCAAGACACTACCGGTGGCCCTGAGGCGTCTGGCGGATATGGCCTTGCTGACCGCTAAACGTATAGTTGCTATATGTTGGATGAGGGGGCCACTACCAACCAAAAAAAGGTGGGCGACAGACTTGCTGTACTGCTGTACACAGTCGGAGACATACAGCGAACTGCTTCCTCCGAAAAATCGACCCAAGAACTTCTGGGGGCGATACAAGACCTATCTAAACGCCAGAGATAGTGTAGACACTGAGCCTGACCAAGAGGGGGAGGAGATAGACGTTGTACAGGATGAGGGTATCGTGACCCTGGGGAGTGATGATCTGTACACTTAAGCTCGGTGCGGGCTGGGAGTAGCTGTCTAGTCCTTAAGGACCACTTAACACAACGGATGGTATGAGTTGGCGTAAAGGTATGAGGCACACGAGATGGGAATGTGGCGGGGTAGCAATCTGGGGTTCCTCTTCCACGCATTAGGCGACATTCACTGATAGGTGGAGGGAGCGGGATCTGTCACATGACGTTCACAGGCAGCACATAGGAATGCAGCAATAAAGTGGGTAGGCAGGCATACGTTGGGGTGGGATAGCGTCTTTTGGGGTGGGGAGGATAGGTTAGGGGATAGGTGTTAAGATTAATTAAAAGAAGGACACTACTTTTGGCCTGTAGACCTGTGGGGTTTGGACGTAATATAACGCCTTCAGCAGAGTAGTGAAGTGCGGTCCTATGCCGATGCAAGCAGAGCAGCGTCACATTGATTGTTAGCTGATGACATTACAAATACTTGTCAATATATATATTTTTTTTTTACTGCCGCCAGGCCCCCGGGATGCAGGCATGAAGGCTGTGTGAGATATATCAAGACCTTAAGGATGTGCTGCTTTGAGCTGCTGCCGGCCCCTGGGTTGTAGGCTATAAGAGCTGTGTTAAAATTGGATGTGCAATAAAGTACAAAGTTAATAAAAAAAAAAAAAGAAAAATTTGCAGGAACAGTTGGTAGCATTAGAGGATGGTGTGTCACTGAAGTGTACATTTCAGAAAAGATCTAGAACTTGCCCAAGTTCAGCCCAATGTCCCTAAAGCCCATGGCCCAGTGTGGAGTGTCGGCAGTGTTCAAGATGTTCTGAAGGCAATTGTGATGTTCGAGGAGTAAGTGTAAGTAGGGTTGTGTGTCCCAAATTGTATGTGCCAAACTTGCAGTGTTTGTGTTGATATTGTGTGTGTATCATGTTGCGGTGTCCATTATAAGTCTCAGAAGGCTGTGAAGCTGGAAAAGAGTTAATGTGCCTTTAGTGAATATTGCTGTTCATGTAAAAGCATAAACGCTTGTTGCTGAAATGATGAAATAGTTATCGAGCTCCTCACAGTCCAAGATCCCGGGAAACATATTAAGTATATTGTGGTTTAACTTGTCTGTAAAGACTTGAGGTGTCAGTCCGCGAGGTACCATTGGCCGCACAATTAAAATAGGGAACTGTAACAGACTGTTGTGAGTGCACTAATAGCTCATGGTGCTGGTAGATCCTGTTGAGCAAAGGATTAGCTAACTAGTCAAGGTGATTTCCCGTTAGTTGAGATTTCACTTGTGTGTATGATAACGTTGAAAAGCATTAGTTTCTCTTTATCCTCTTGAGTGAGTGGTAACTTTGAGTTTCTTTAGTGAAACAGACAAGAATTATTTTTATAGGTTAAGTTAAGTTTATGCACTTTACTTTACTTGCAAAATCCTATGTTTTATTCATTTTTAACCAATAATATCACTTGAAAGTTTCTGTGTTTGTGGAGCAGAGTGTAATGATGGGTGCACACGCATGGTGCACTAGGACCTGCCCGAGGGAGTTCGAGGACGGGCGATAGGGAGGAGCCAGGGACTAGGGACGGCAGTTAGCCGATGTACCAGGACGACGAAGGAAGTACAATAAAGAAGCTCCCCACATGATACCCTGTGTCCTTGTATAGATAACAGAAGGACACTACACAGAGGTCAAGGGCCATTTTTACTTTTTCTCTGAGGAAGTTCGGCTGCGTTCAGAGCCACTTCCTGTTTCACGTTGTGAGAACTAGAGCCGCAATCTTCGCCAAAAGCAAGCCTGTCGGTGCCCATCCGTGTCCAGCCGGGGCCTGGGCCATACACTCTGCCAGTTTTCCACCATGCTGCAAGCCTACACCATGGAGGAACTTCTTCAACTCAATCAGATAATGGGTAAGAGTTTTTGGCTTTATTTAGCAGTGATATAGATCATTAATCTTGCTCGCATCTAGTATAGGTATTCTTAGCCTGTGTTGGCCCTTTTAAGCCCTTTCTCCAGACCTAGAAGAGGATAGCTGCTTAATATGCCTTTATTCTTGACTTTAACCTGTCTATTGCCTATTGGCTTTGACATATTAGACACATTGGTATGGTTTATGTAGGTATTCTGACAGAGCTAAGGAGCATTTCACCCCTTTCAGGCCTACAGGCCTAGAGCTAGAGGGACTCCATTTTGATGAAGCTGAGAGGCTTTTCAGGGCAAAGGCAAAGTTTATAGTTAAGGCTGTTGTTCGCTTGGAGAGAACCGGTTCAGGCTGGCCCTTATCGAAGGAATGTATTTTTTCCCCACTCCGAAGACACAACTTCAGGCTGGCCAGCTGGGAACGTGTCCTTGGTACGGGGAGGTACAAGAATTTGGTGGGCGGCAGGTTACTGGCCGTAACTTTCCATGAAAGGACAAGCATCCATATTAGCGAGCTACAGGAGAGGAGGAGTGTTCATTCCAGCTTGTGTGCAGTTCAGTTCAGTTTGGAGGTCAGTTCAGCGTGGTGCTCAGAACAGCTTGGAGCACAGAACTGCTGGGAGCTCAGAACAGCTTGGAGCTCAGAACAGCTTGCAGAGAGAGAGAGGATGTCTGCTGGAGCTGCAGAATAGAGTGCAGTTCTTGAATGGAGAAAGAAGGCAGACGATTGCTGAAGATGAGGAGAGAGAAAGCAGTGCAGAGAGCATCAAAGAAGGCTGTCAGCTGGAGCAACTGAACCAGAGGCGTGGTGATGTGGTGAAGGAGGGAGAGACAGAGAGAGCCCTAATCCCACCAGAGGCAGAGAGAGAGCCCTAATCCCACCAGAGGCAGAGAGAGAAATCTTCCTTCTAATAGGTGAGGTAGTCTGAATTAGTTACACTTACACTTTATGTCTAATCTTTTCCCTTTCAGCGGAGTGTTCCTGTTATGTTTAATCCTTCTCTTTCAAGCGGTGTGTTCTACCTATAGTCTTTGTCAGTTCTGTGTAAAGGTTTATATTGTACTAATAATAAATGACCCCATTAATTAGTGATGCCTGAGTTCTTTTATGATAAAGTTATCCTGGCTTCAAGCCAGTTGCTGTTGAGCCACTGATGGATCAAAAAGGGGGGTAGGAGCGCTTAAATCAAGAAATAACTCAGTCACATAGTGTGTATATCTTTATCCCCATACAGTGAGGGTAATCACTCCTGGTAAGTATTACTGTTTGAACAGATGCTACCCCTGATCAGGTAAGTAATAGTGAGGGAGAGAGGAGACTTGCAACCAAGGGACTAAGTTAGTACACCATCCCATAATATTATTGTAGTAGCAGACCCTTAGTGAAGAGACTTCCCAATATATATATATATGTATAGGTGTTCATAGGAATGTGGTCGTCGTTGATATGCGGCGTTAGTGAGAACACTGGGTGGGAGACCAGTGTAGATACCCACTGGATTGTGGCTTGAGTAAGTGAGAGCACTAGGTGGTCGAACTAGTGTGTAGTTTCGCAGGATTGCGAACAGTTTGGAAAAGGGAGCATTGGGTTCTGCAGGCCCATGTGTAGTCGCACCGGATTGTGCGCAATATCTGCCCTAGGGTAGACCGGTCTGGGTCTGAGTGGCCGCGAGACCAACTGATGTGAATAAGTGTGGTGTAGGGTATGGATATCCCTAGTAATCAGTGAGTATTCTTAGTATCCCTATAGATTTAGTGGTGTTTTTGATAATATGAGCTTGTATATTGCGAGTTCCCCATCCTCAGGTAGGTACCAGGTGCCTGGATAGGTGGTCCTGAGGAGGGAAGGTGAGTACGTTCTGGCTGGGTTGGAGGGGCCCCTGGGGGCTGATCCCACCTACTCAGAAAATCCAGCCATTACATTTTGGCGTAGTCGGACAGTTTACGAAGCCTGTGTGCCTGGCCATGTGCTTAGATTGTTTCCCATGTGTTGTGAGTGAGTGCCATGAACGCCATAACATCTGGCGTAGTCGAACGGTTTACCTATCCTGTGTGATCTGGCCATGTGCTTAGAGAGTTTCCCATGTGTTCTGAGGGAGTGCCCTGAACGCTGGTTCCATCTGGCGTAATGTTGCAGTTTATGTAGCATGTGTGACCTATGGGCTTCAACAGTTGCAGCGTGAGGAGATTGCATTACATCATGGCATTTGGCTTATTCAGGGTGGAAGGAATGGTTTTCATCTTTGTGTTTAAACTGTCAGAGTTGAAGGATGGCATTACATGAGGAAGCCAGTTACATCTTTGTGATGGTCCAATTGTATAAATGTGTGTAAAAAATGCTTTTAAATTGCCCATTAAATTGCTTGCTGCATCTGCTTATGCTGTGCAATGTGAAATATGTTCATTGTAATATGATTTGTGAAGTTCTTTGAATATAGCTCCTTGTAAATATGACTTGTGAATAGCGCCATTTTACTGTGGCTTGTGAGGTGCATGTTCTTATGTTAATCTGCTGTGTTCCTTGGAAATGTTGTTTGTGAAAAGCTTGTCTTGTAAATATGGCTTGTGAATAGCGCCATGTGGTCATGGCCTGGACAGGGCATGTTATCATTACGTTTGGCAGGAGAGAGCTGGATCTCTCTCGGGTGCTTGGGGATAACGTTTTTGAAAATATGTGTACGTGTTAGCTGTGAACGTGAAGAAATGATTGTGCTTGAGCTGCCAAAGGGTTAATATCTTGAGTTGAGATGGCAGTCTTTATTTTTTACATGCTGTCAACATGCATGGTTATCTGACCTGACTATAAAAGTCAGTGGATTATTTTAAGGATTATTTGATGGTTTGATTTTGACTTTTTTTGATTCCTTGGTCTGCCTATGTGCTTTGTCAACCTCTTGATGGGAAGGTAACATCTTGTGCTTTGCAAAGGGTTTTGTTCATTTCACATTCTTTTTGAAATGCGTCTACGAATTTGTGTGGGTTTGCCTTGGAACTGATGTGGTTATAAATCAACCAGTCGGATTACGGAGAGAGCTGTGTTCTTTTAAAATGAGTGAAATGTTAAAAAGATGGCCCGTTAGAATGCATGCTACGGAGCTGTTTTCATTAATTATTTCTTTGGGGGTTTCCATCTAGACAGGAATGTGCTGGTTGCAATAATGATAGGTTTAGAATAATAAATCTTGCCCGACAGTGCGTGGTAACATGTGCTTTTAATTAGTGGAATGCAACCATGTGCCTTTGAAGAAAAAAATGTTAAAATGTAACATTATTATTTTCCCAAATGTAAATTAAAATGTATGCTTTTATAAATGTGTCAGCAAAACCTTACATTAAATACAATGTTGAAATGTATCTGCATTTTATGTTGTTTTCCCAAATGTAGAATGTATAATTTTGTGTGCAAAACTGAGTTGCCATTTCTAAATAAGTGCCCATATTTTAAATGTCTTGCCCTTTAGCTGAATTAGTTAGACAAAAGTCTTTTTGGAAACTGGAGCTTTTAATTTTAAAATGCTAGCTTTCGTTGTTTAGCACAAATAAGCCATGAGAACAGGCAAAAGGCATTTGTTTGTCGACCTTGGCAGACCAGCTGGTTTGTGCAGACGAGCTTTTTTTCCCTTTGCTCTGCAAGTTTCGATCACGTCCCTGTTCGTTATGATTGGCTACAATCCAATTTTCTTCCGCGGATGGCTTGTTTATTTAAGGGCGGGGTGACCTGGCTCTTCCCTTGGAGTTAGTTAGTCATGATGGGCCTGGGCGGGCTTCTCTGACCAGGGAAATGGGAGGCTTGCAGTGCCCTGCTGAGGCTGAGAGGCTCATCACTTGGCGGTAGTCCAAAGTAGCGTCATACTGTAGCCTGGCTCCTGCTCTGAAGGGAGGGGGCTGGCTTGGTGAGGATTAGGGTATGTTAGGCCCTGCTAATGTTATTAAAAGTTAAATTTTGAATGTTTTTAATTAATTAGGATATTTTCTTTTCAATAATGAAAGGCACCCGGGGTGCTTTTTCAATGGAAAATTTTATTTTTGCAAGAATAATGATACTTGTTCTCTTGTTCCTAGGATTGCTGTGGTTGTAGTTCTGTGTGGGTCCGTCCCCCTTCCACTTCCTTTTCTTGTTTTAGCTTTTTACTTTCATGTTTTTATTTTAGTTTATTATTTTTGGATGATGGAATCAGACCAGAACAGACCAGACCAGACCGGAAGGGTGATGGATGGCCGCATTGGAGGAAGTGTCCGGATACCGAGGATGCAGGGTGGTGGCCTACACTGACGAATTTGGACTTAATTCCTTGGCCTGCATTTTTTTATTGACATCACTACAAGCAGGCCCCACTTTTAAAAAAAAATAAAACCCAAACATGTTTTATTTGTAACAGAATTATATAAGGATTTGATGCATAATCCCTTGGACAAGCAGGCCCCACTTTTAAAGCAAAAAAAAAGATGTCACCTATTATAGTTTTCCTGTTTTCTTCAAAACAGTTTTTGCCAATGAAGGACTTTTTTGAATGGTGGCGCACACATGTGTTCCACCGTGTGATTCACAATGATTGTTTTGTTGTTCTAAGCTTGATGTTACACCAGCTATCTTGTAGAAATGGGGTTTTTTTTTTTTTTACTGTTCTTATATTTTCACCTTGATTGATCAAAGGGTGGTTACCTTAAATTTTGGATTAGTATGATTATGTGTTAATGTTTATCCAGACCTTGCAACAGTTTGTCATGTCTATTTCTCAGATTTCACTTTAAATTGACTAATGTCAGTAGGTAGGCCTCATTTAGGAACATTGTTATTTTCATCCCACAAACAAGCCCCTACACCAATAGTTTCATGAGTCATCATTAGCTTAAGTTGCCTATAGTACGTAGGGCTCATTTGGTCCCTTTGTTGTTTTCTCATTAGGAGTTGAAACACATTTAGTTCTTAAGTTGACAATAGTAGGTAGGCCTCATTTAGCCTTAAGTTGTCCGAAGTAGGCCCCATTTACATCCCTTGCTGTTTTCATTCAACACATAAGTCCCTACATCACTAGATTTCACCAGTTATCACTAGAAGTTGAGGCACATTTAGTTTGAGGATGCTTTGGTTAGTTTCTGTTGTTATCAGATCCAATCTCAGATATGTTTCAGCATTCAAGTCAAGGGTGCTTTGATTTGTTTTTAGGTTTGTATTCCCTACAATTGATTTCAGGTGGAATTTCCTTGTGTTGTCATTGTTTTTAGAGAGTTTTTTAGGTTTTGATTTGTTGATAGATTGTGTTGATGTTTGTTTATCTGGATGTTATTGTTTGTAAGATGTTCGCAAGATAAGGATCTAAGGGTGGATGGCAGAGTTATTTAGCAGTGATATAGATCTTAATCTTGCTCACATCTAGGATAGGTATTCTTAGCCTATGTTGGATAGATTATGTTGATGTTTGTTTAGATGGTTGTTGTTGTTATAAGATGCTCGCAAGATAAGGATCTAAGGGTGGAATGTTATGGCAGAGTTTTTGGCTTTATTTAGCAGTGATATAGATCATTAATCTTGCTCGCATCTAGTATAGGTATTCTTAGCCTGTGTTGGCCCTTTTAAGCCCTTTCTCCAGACCTAGAAGAGGATAGCTGCTTAATATGCCTTTATTCTTGACTTTAACCTGTCTATTGCCTATTGGCTTTGACATATTAGACACATTGGTATGGTTTATGTAGGTATTCTGACAGAGCTAAGGAGCATTTCACCCCTTTCAGGCCTACAGGCCTAGAGCTAGAGGGACTCCATTTTGATGAAGCTGAGAGGCTTTTCAGGGCAAAGGCAAAGTTTATAGTTAAGGCTGTTGTTCGCTTGGAGAGAACCGGTTCAGGCTGGCCCTTATCGAAGGAATGTATTTTTTCCCCACTCCGAAGACACAACTTCAGGCTGGCCAGCTGGGAACGTGTCCTTGGTACGGGGAGGTACAAGAATTTGGTGGGCGGCAGGTTACTGGCCGTAACTTTCCATGAAAGGACAAGCATCCATATTAGCGAGCTACAGGAGAGGAGGAGTGTTCATTCCAGCTTGTGTGCAGTTCAGTTCAGTTTGGAGGTCAGTTCAGCGTGGTGCTCAGAACAGCTTGGAGCACAGAACTGCTGGGAGCTCAGAACAGCTTGGAGCTCAGAACAGCTTGCAGAGAGAGAGAGGATGTCTGCTGGAGCTGCAGAATAGAGTGCAGTTCTTGAATGGAGAAAGAAGGCAGACGATTGCTGAAGATGAGGAGAGAGAAAGCAGTGCAGAGAGCATCAAAGAAGGCTGTCAGCTGGAGCAACTGAACCAGAGGCGTGGTGATGTGGTGAAGGAGGGAGAGACAGAGAGAGCCCTAATCCCACCAGAGGCAGAGAGAGAGCCCTAATCCCACCAGAGGCAGAGAGAGAAATCTTCCTTCTAATAGGTGAGGTAGTCTGAATTAGTTACACTTACACTTTATGTCTAATCTTTTCCCTTTCAGCGGAGTGTTCCTGTTATGTTTAATCCTTCTCTTTCAAGCGGTGTGTTCTACCTATAGTCTTTGTCAGTTCTGTGTAAAGGTTTATATTGTACTAATAATAAATGACCCCATTAATTAGTGATGCCTGAGTTCTTTTATGATAAAGTTATCCTGGCTTCAAGCCAGTTGCTGTTGAGCCACTGATGGATCAAAAAGGGGGGTAGGAGCGCTTAAATCAAGAAATAACTCAGTCACATAGTGTGTATATCTTTATCCCCATACAGTGAGGGTAATCACTCCTGGTAAGTATTACTGTTTGAACAGATGCTACCCCTGATCAGGTAAGTAATAGTGAGGGAGAGAGGAGACTTGCAACCAAGGGACTAAGTTAGTACACCATCCCATACTATTATTGTAGTAGCAGACCCTTAGTGAAGAGACTTCCCAATATATATATATATGTATAGGTGTTCATAGGAATGTGGTCGTCGTTGATATGCGGCGTTAGTGAGAACACTGGGTGGGAGACCAGTGTAGATACCCACTGGATTGTGGCTTGAGTAAGTGAGAGCACTAGGTGGTCGAACTAGTGTGTAGTTTCGCAGGATTGCGAACAGTTTGGAAAAGGGAGCATTGGGTTCTGCAGGCCCATGTGTAGTCGCACCGGATTGTGCGCAATATCTGCCCTAGGGTAGACCGGTCTGGGTCTGAGTGGCCGCGAGACCAACTGATGTGAATAAGTGTGGTGTAGGGTATGGATATCCCTAGTAATCAGTGAGTATTCTTAGTATCCCTATAGATTTAGTGGTGTTTTTGATAATATGAGCTTGTATATTGCGAGTTCCCCATCCTCAGGTAGGTACCAGGTGCCTGGATAGGTGGTCCTGAGGAGGGAAGGTGAGTACGTTCTGGCTGGGTTGGAGGGGCCCCTGGGGGCTGATCCCACCTACTCAGAAAATCCAGCCATTACAATTGCCAAGACACAGCTCAGAGCTATTAATTTTCCTAAAAGATAAGAAGCTGGAGGCTGTGTTTCTTACAGAAACATGGCTTAGAGAGGATTAATTGTCGGACTCCCCCAGGGTTACTTTATAGCAGAGTGTAATGGGAAGGACAGAAGAGGCAGTGGTGCTGACATAATTTTGAAAGAAAAAATGAAAGGACGTTTCTCACCCACTGACTTCCCAGCGAGTGAGATCCTGTGATTCTCAATTAAGATACCCCGTACTTTTACCTTCTCGGGTATTCTGATGTACCGGCCCCCTGGGACAGCATCTCAATTTTTCAAGCTTTACCCGACATAATCAGAGAATGTAGTCTCCAGAAAGCCAACTTTATATTGTTAGGAGAACTAAACCTGCCCTTCAAGGAGGACAGCTGTGATAATGCTCAAATGTTAGCCAAGATCCAGCTGCTATCAAATGAACGCAACATGTTAAGATACCAACATGTCGGGGTGGGCCTCAGCTAGGCCTACCAGTGCTAGGGGTTTTCCCTTCTCTGTACAAAGTCCTCAGACCAATAGGATAGAAGTTGGCACGGAACCTGGAATATTACTGTGGTCTGGCCACTACATTGTCCCCTTCTGTCTCTACGCGCCAGGATTCCCCCCAGACTCAGACGGTGTTGGTCAAAACTCAACACTGTGGAGTTGGAAAGCACACTCATTGACTGCCTCCATGATGGAGGGGGATACAATGGAAAGATACAACAAATGATGGAGTTGGGTAAACAATTCCATAAATACCCTGACCTCCCGTAGGCTCCAACCAGACCAGTGGCTGGGCCCCATGGTTCACTCCTGAGTTGGCAGACTTAAACAGGGAAGCCAAAGAAAATGGTAAGAATATGAAGAAAGACATATGATGAACCTAATAAAGATAAAGACATATACAGGAAAGGAACGAAAAAATATTGCTATGCTATAAAACAGGCTAGACTGTTGTACTTTAGGGCAAAGATAAAAACGCCCCTAACTTGTACAAGCTCATGAAACCACCCACAAGTTCTGCAGTTCCCCACCATCTGAAGCACAATGTACTATATTTGCTAATTTCTTCCTCAGCAAAGTAATCAAAATCCTTAGCTCTCTGCCCAAAAACCCCAGACCCTAGTCCGACCCCACATGCAGGTTCTTCGATCTTAGCCAAATTAACCTAATTTCCTGCCTTAAGCGAAGGAGGCACTGAAAAACCCTAAAGACTATCAAATCTGGCTCGTCACTCAATACCGTACACCCAGATATTCTGAGGAAAGAGGCAATGCATTCCTGTCCATCTTAACGAAAATTTTCAACCATTTCTTGGATTTTGTCAATATCCCCCTGCATGGAAACGCGCTATTGTGAAACCCTTACTAAAAAAGCCCACTGACGACCCTCTACTTGCAGAAAAGTACAGGCCAAAATCCTTACTCCTAGTAGCGAGCAAAGTATTAGAAAATATGTGAATAAACAGCTCTCCTTCTATTTTGAAACTCAAGCTATTCTCCATCCCTCCCAAACAGGCTTCAGACCTGGCAGCAGTACCGAGTCTGCTCTGGTAGCCGCCACAGAGGAACTCAGGTCAATCCTTGACCGAGGCGACTCAGCAGCTATGATATTGCTTGACCTGAGAGTGGCCTTTGATGCTGTCTCACATCCCTTATTGTTAATCCAAACTGGATATGGGTTCCCAGGCAGTAAGGCCAAACCCTGCCTTAACTAGTAATCCAAAACTAAATGCCAATACTGCCACGTAATTTAACATCACTTATTTCATACCGTGCATATGAGCAAAACTATATGCAAGAAGGAATTTTATCTCAGAGTTTATCAATTCAAATTTGCATTTTATTTACACTTTTCTTCTTTTATGTATTTTTCAAACCATTTTTTGTTTCAACAAGACTTTTTTGTGAAGTGAAGCACATTACACAAGAACAATACAAAAAATATACATGTCACTACTTACTTTTACACGTCATTCATACAAAAAGACATTGCAATCATACTATAAGCACATTCACACCACTAACAATATAAAAGGGCATACATTTTTCGTACAATTTATATACAGTTCATGGGTAGGAAACCATAGATCTATATTTTTAGATATAAATCTCTGTGGTCGAAAGATTTGTTCAGTTCTCTTATGGTTTCCACGTAAGAAACGTGATATAGAGGGGTCTACGCATTTCAAACTCCTTGGTTTTGGAGTTCTCGTCAGGACCAAGGGCTGTGAATGACAAAAGGGGGGGAACCTGTATTGATGTATGATCTATTTCTACGTGAGCCACCTTAGGTTCAACGCCCACTTCTCTGCTTCTTACCTCTCTAAATGGAAAAAGATGTGCCTCATGAATTCATCATCTATCGCGGAGCGGGACCACCTATGTAACAAATATACACGTTTGTTGGTGTGAATTTCTAATGACAACATTCCGTATCAGGCATGCTCAGCATCATACTTACTTCTGGCGTGATATCTTTCTCCTTAATTCTATAATGGGGAAAGGACAGGGAATCTGTCAGCGGCTTGTATTTGTATTAAGCTTAAATTCACATGCGTTTGGTGGCGTGTCTTACCGGTTAATTAGGTGGTGAACGCCGAAATTTGAAATTCTGTGATGGATCGAGTTGAAAGTCACAGGGCGTCTGTGGGAGCCAAGAGCGATAATATCTTAATATGTGTTTGCGCATCGGTAATGCATCTTTTGGATTGCATGTACAATTCGTGGCGAGACTTACCGGTTGATTCGGTGCTGCACGCCGGGATCTATAATGGATCGGGCGGAGGGTCACAGGGCGTCTGTAGGGCCAAGAGCGAGAGTATCTCAGTATTTGATTGCACATCAGTAACCGGTTTAAGTATCCCGAATGTATGTGTTGAATCATATCTTAATTCGCAGTGTGCTCCGTTTGGGTCCCGTCTTCCGATCTCACAGTGAAGACACGCAGAGATGTTTTGACTTCCTGGTTTATGGGTCACATGACTTACTCGTGTGTTATGGTCGCCATGTTTGTGTGGTCAAATTGTCAATATCGAAGATAGCGTTTGTGTATGTGAAAGGTTCACTTGGTATTACTTAAAGTTCTTGATGGTCATGTAGCCGATTTCGGGTATTGATAGATAAACGTGTTTAATTTAATTACGGTGAATCCGGTGGTTTCTCCGATGGGGGCCATCTTGGAAAGGGGACCTATTCATCAGTTGTGTCCTGGGTGCCATTGTGTTCTTATAGCTTGAACATTTCAGATAATTAATTTAGTCCATTGGTAGCCGTATTAAATCTGAGAATCATTGATGCCTCTTTTTTGACAGTTTAGTGTCTATATCCCCTCCTCTCGGATCTTGTTCCACCTTTGTTAATACAGTCCATCGAAAATCATTGTCCTCATGATTTTTTAATTGCCAGTGACTGACTAATGGGGCGTTGGGTACCTTCCGTTTTATCCTGGATTTGTGTTGTTGTATTCGGGAGCGGACCTCCTGGTTGGTTTTCCCAATGTATAGGCGGTTGCATGGGCATTTGATCCCATAAATCACATGTTTTGTTTTGCAATTTGTGAATTGCTCATGTTTCCACGATATTCCATTGTGTTTAAACACTGATCCTTCTTCAGTCGATTCGCAACAATTACATCCTCCACATTTATGGTGTCCCATCACTGGGGGTAAGCCCATCATGCTTCTTAAATTGGTGGATGGTTTCGTTGAGAACTCCAAAACCAAGGAGTTTGAAACGCGTAGACCCCTCTATATCACGTTTCTTACGTGGAAACCATAAGAGAACTGAACAAATCTTTCGACCACAGAGATTTATATCTAAAAATATAGATCTATGGTTTCCTACTCATGAACTGTATATAAATTGTACGAAAAATGTATGCCCTTTTATATTGTTAGTGGTGTGAATGTGCTTATAGTATGATTGCAATGTCTCTTTGTATGAATGACGTATAAAAGTAAGTAGTGACATGTATATTTTTTGTATTGTTCTTGTGTAATGTGCTTCACAAAAAAGTCTTGTTGAAACAAAAAATGGTTTGAAAAATACATAAAAGAAGAAAAGTGTAAATAAAATGCAAATTTGAATTGATTAACTCTGAGATAAAATTCCTTCTTGCATATAGTTTTGCTCATATGCCCGGTATGAAATAAGTGATGTTAAATTACGTGGCAGTATTGGCATTTAGTTTTGGGTTACTAGTCTCACATCCCGTCCTTATTCAGTAGATGGTGGAAACCGGAGAGTCCAGGGGCTGCACTAAAATGTCTAGTAGCCTTCCTGGAAAGTAGGAGCTTCCATATCTGAGAAAAAGACCTTTCTTCTGCCAGTCACCCCTTAAAATGGGGGGTCCCACAGGCTCCTCCCTTAGCCCCACATTATTTAAAATGCGGGGTCCCACAGGCTCCTCCCTTAACCCCATATTATTTAAAATACGGAGTCCCACAGGCTCCTCCCTTAACCCCACATTATTTAAAATGTGGGGTCCCACAGGCTCCTCCCTTAGCCCCACATTATTTAAAATGCGGGTCCCACTGTCTCCTCCTTTAGCCTCACATTATTTAAAATGCGGATCCCACAGGCTCCTCCTTTAGCCTCACATTATTTAAAATGCAGGGTCTCACATGCTCCTCCCTTAGCCTCACACTATTTAAAATGCAGAGTCCAACAGGCTCCTCCCTTAACCCACATTATTTAAAATGTGGGTCCCACAGGCTCCTCCCTTAACCCCACATTATTTAAAATGCGGGTCCTACAGGGTCCTCCCATAGCCTCATATTATTTAAAATGCGGGTACACAGGCTCCTCCCTTAACCCCACATTATTTAAAATGCGGGTCCCACTGTCTCCTCCTTTAGCCTCACATTATTTAAAATACGGGGTCCCACAGGCTCCTCCCTTAGGCCCACAATATTTAAAATGAAAAATGCGGGTTCCACAGGCTCCTCCCTTAGCCTTATATTATTTAAAATGCGGGGTCAGACAGGCTCCTCCCTTAGGCCCACATTATTTAAAATGCGGGGTCCCAGAGGCTCCTCCCTTAGCGCCCACACTATTTAACCCCTTCCCTGCTGCCGTCGGCCTATATTTAAAATGCGGGTCCCACTGTCTCCTCCTTTATTTATTTATTTAGTTGCTTATATAGCGCTGGAATCAAGCCCGGTTGGGTTATCTCCGCGCTTTGACTGCAACAACAGGTGACAAGACTACTTTACAGATAACTTGAGAATGCAAAAAACAGCTATAAATTATATCTCCATAAACAAGTTGGTTTTTAACATTTTCCTAAATGTAAGGTGATTGGAGGTCTGTCTAAGGCTGAGCGGCAGGTTATTCCACAAGGTCGGCCCCACTGAGGAGAGGGCTCGGCCGCCTTGTCTGGTCTTTTTAATGAGAGGTGGTTTAAGCAGAAGTTGATTTCTTGACCTTAGATCTCGTTCTGGTTTGTAGGGCTGTAGTAGTTGAGCTAGATAATTGGGGCCCTTTCCAGATAGACATTTGTGGACCGTGCAGCAGATTTTAAATTTAACCCGTTGGCGTATTTGGGGCCAATGTAGTTCTCTCAACAGGGGTCCAGAAGATGTTCTAGGGGGGGCATTCAGGATCAGTCTGGCCGCCGTGTTCTGGACCACCTGCAGTCGATTGATGGCATCCTCATTGGCTTGTATCAGAAGCCCATTGCAATAGTCAAGGCGACTTATTACAAGGGCTTGTACCAGGGTCTTTCTGTAGGTGTCTGGTAAAAGAGGAAAGACTCGCCTGAGTAGTCCAATGGTGTGAAAGCAGGCTCCTGCAGTTACATTTGCGTGATCTTTTAGGGTTAAATTTTGGTCCAGTTTCACACCCAGATTTTTAATGGATGGTTTTGGGGAAGGTACAGGTCCCAAATCCTGGGGCCACCAGTCGGGAGACCAGAGCATGCCAGCTTTCCCAAAGAGCATCACTTCTGTCTTCCCGACATTACACTGGAGGTAGTTGGAGGCCATCCTTTAGCCTCACATTATTTAAAATACGGGATCCCACAGGCTCGTCCCTTAGGCCCACATTATTTAAAATGGGGGTTCCACAGGCTCCTCTCTTAGCCTCATATTATTTAAAATGCCGGGTCGGACAGGCTCCTACCTTAGGCCCACATTATTTAAAATGCGGGGTCCCAGAGGCTCCTCCCTTAGCACCCACACTATTTAACCCCTTCCCTGCTGCCGTCGGCCATTGGCCGTCGCGAACACTACCTTCGTAGTGCTGCGCATGTCCAAAGGCCGGCGTGGCCCCAACCGCGCACGGAAATGCCCTCACCGCCGCGGAATTACCGCCACAGTTAACGAGTTAAAATGCAGGGTCCCACAGGCTCCTCCCTTAGCCTCACATTATTTAAAATGCGGGTTTCCACAGGCTCCTCCCTTAGCCTCACGTTATTTGATCTATATGTGCTTTCTTTAGCTGAGATTGTGCGATCCCATAGCTTCACACTTGTGTCTCATGCAGATGACACTCATATCGTCATATCTCTCACGCCAGAAATAGGGAAAAGCTCCTACTAATTACATTGTCCTCTTTTTCACAATTTCATTAGTGCTGTGGCCTATTGCACTTATTCGCGCGTGTGACAATGTTGGATTTGTTTCTCTGAAACTACTTCTGTGTACACATCTAGCTTCGCATAACATAATCACGATGCCTCGAACACCAAGTACAAGGCATCTATGCCTGAATGTACAAATGTTGTTCTATCTTCATCTGCTGGGCGACAGGGCTACCTGCATATCCATAACATTGCTAATCTATACGTACTTCGCAAGGATACTTTTTTATTATAAATAATAAGTGGTCGAGCAGGGATTGATAAGCTCCCGCTTAGATTATAGAAACTCCCTTTATCTAGAAAGCCCCAAGTCTGTGATAAAAAAACTACAAGTTGTCAAAAATATGGCAACTCAGTCCAGCATTTGCTTCCGGTGCAGAAAAAATTCACTTTACAGTACTGTGCCCTGCCCATCGGGCTATGCATTGGGGCCATTCATATAGCGACTACTCAATCCTTACATTCCTAAGAGGTCCCTGAGGACCCAGGAATCCAAGGTTGCTGATAGTCTATAGGGTTAACAAGTCAAGGTGTGGAATCCTTCTTTTGCTTACCTTGCCCCCAAACTTTGAAGCAAACTCCTCGCCACCCTCAGAATGAACCAATCCGAATCCAGTTTTAGGAAACTCTTAAAAACACATCTGCTGTAGCCTACTTTCACTCACTTTTAAGTGAATCTAGTGAACTAGCACTGGGAGGCCCTGTTGGGTAGCTATGCGCTATACAAAAAAACCCAGGAAAGAATAGAATAGAAAATGATTGTGATTGCTTTAGAGTCATTGTATGGGTGCCGGCTGTGCGAAGGAATTGTAAAAGAAGGAGGGCCTCTGCAGGGTGCTGTAACCTACGTCATCAAGTGCCGTTCTAGTATCAGTTGGTTGGGGTGAGTGCCGCGCTGGTATGCTCATGAGTCATTAAGGGCCCCGCTGTGAAAGGTTTGCAGAGAAGGCGCTGCGCTGCGATTGGACTCTGGCATCGCTACGTGAAATTGTTTATTCCTTATTATTACCGATCACTTTAAAAATGGAGGGCCATATTATCCAGAAAGGGCAATACAATAGCGCCGCTTTTATCGGCAGGAAACTGCCACTAAAGCGGCGATAATGGCCTTGATAATATGTCCTTGTGAATTCCCATAGCAGCCCAGGTTGTGGTGTTAACCTGGGCTGCTATGGGAATTCCCAAGGGCATATTATCAAGCCCATTATCGCCACTTTAGTGGCAGTTTCCTGCCTATAAAAGCGGTGATAATGTATCGCCCTTTCTTGATAATTTGGTCTGAAATGTTTTAGATTTAACGCAATGCAATGTGAGGTTCACTGTCCGTGAGGGCAAAAAAGCACCTCTGGGAAGAAAGCCAGGTTATTACATGGCCTTAAATGTCTGGCTCCACGCTTAACCAATGGAACAAGATCACTGAGAAAGAAGAATCTTTTTACTTTCCCAGATATGGTACCTTAAATTTGTATAGAGTTGAGAATCTGAGACCAGTGTTATCTGACATGAAACCTCCACCTAGACCAGCACAGTGTGAGGCTGTAACTGCTTGGGAGGGGGCTGCACAAGCAAAGAATAAAGAAAGATATCACAAGAAAGTTAAAAGGACAGTTCACAGTAGATGGATGCTAAGTTGGGTTCTAAGCCGCAGGTGTGGAGAAGGGATATGGGCGAGGGAGTAGCCAGTACTAGCGAATGACAAGTCAAAGACGCCAAACACCAGGGAGGGAGGATACAGATGTTCAGAATGAATCTAGCCCGATAGTGACTCTAGTGAGGAATTCCTGGAGGATTTTCTGTTCTCCCAAGCACCACCCTGCAATATAGTGCAGCCTGCTCAGGAGTCCCCCAGGTACTGGCAGAGTCATGACTGCACCCTTTCTTATCACTCCAGTTCGGTAGAAGAACCGGCTCCAACAGCCAATTCAGGTACCACCAATTGTGGCAAGTTCTTTGATGACTGCCCCTGTTATAAAGTCCCAGACTGTAACTGTTCTTGTCATTACAGCCCCAACTTCAATAGCCCTGACTCCCATTCTCTCTCATGCAACTGCTGAAAGTGCTGCTACTCTAGTGTTCCCATGACTTAAAGTTCACAAGTAATTGTATGGAATCCCAACAGGAGTCATAGCTGCCGAACCGACGGTAGTATTCACAACACAGATTCCTCAGGGAGCTACTGGGTGTTTAGACCTGGAAGCCCGGGCCCTGTAGGGGGGCAATATCTCCAGGAAGTGGAGGAACAGAGGAGATGAATGATAATCCAACTGCTCCAATGACTTTAAGACCTTTAAATGTCTCTAGATTGGTTGTGGAATCGGATGAACTTATTAAGAGCATGTACTAGGAACCACATGAGGAGTGTGAGAAGGATCACAAGAGCCAGGTCAGATGGGAAAGGGTCATGAAGACCAGGAAAGAGAAGAAAGAGCTAGGAGAAGGGGACCTGAAAGGATCAGTAGGACCACAACCAGGACCAAGGGGATTTGGCATACAGAGACCAAAACAAGGAAACAAAAGGATCAGGTCTAGTGGGCACCCACCCAGGAAGAGAACACGGACTGTGAGGACCAGAAATAGGAAGATCATTGCTAAGCACACCAGACTGAGATTGACTAAGTCTAGGAGAACCAAGAGAATCAAGAGTTAAGAGCACCTAGGAAAGGAGGAAGCATGGGACCACAACCAGGGGGAAAAGGAAACCGACAGAGGCCCAGGAGTTTCAGGACCTGGCAGACCAGGATAAGAAAGGCCAGGATGGCAGGAGCCATGATGACCACACCAGGTGGCTAAAACAGGATGACATGCACAAGGAGAATCACAACAAAGTGGACAAGATAGTTAAGAATGACAGCAAGCAGTAGTACTAGGGCAAGAGCATCATAACATGTTGGAGGAGGATCTGGAGAACTAGTTATGTCAGGAGCGGGTGGACTAGGTCCTTTAATACCAGGGTCTAGATGTTGATGGTTTAAGTGGACTGGAAGGATCAGAGTATTTAGGTCCAGGAACAGGGCTAAAAGGACCAGAGAGGACATAACCAAGGGGACCAGGACCTGAATCTCCAAGTAGAGCAGGAGGACTAGAGACTGGGCTATTAGGACGAGACTGGCGAGGATTTGGGGAACCTAGACAACTGAAAGCAGGAGGGCAATGGGACCAGACCAGGACCAAAATGACCAGCGCCCGGTTGAAGAGGAGCTAAAATGGAGAACTAGGACCAATGGAAGCAGTACCAGTTTGACTTCAAGGACCAAAGCAATGAGAATCAGGATGACCCAAACCATGCAGACTGAGAGTGACCATCCGAGGAGAGCCAGGACAACAGCGCTAGACAGACTCAGAACTGAAGTGAACGGAAGTGAGAAGAAATGGAGAAAAGGCTATCCAAATACATTTTATGAGCTCCTTTTAGGCAAAAGACTGCTGATTTGTTCATCCTGAGTATCGAAATAAGGTGGATTGTAGGAGTAAGGACTAGGTCATAGGGTTCTCTTGTTAAAGGTATCAAAGTTTATAAGCAGAGCTACCCTTTTGTCTGTGCCTGATGACTGCTTAGGAAGGCTGATGACAGTCAGGTGCTGAGCTCTCGTGTGTTTTTTGTTGCAGTCTTTATATAGCACTAGCTTACCCGCCTAGTGTTGCTGCGATCTCAGAAGAAAGGAAATTTAATTAAACTTGTTATGGTAACATTCAATTTACATTGTGTCATTTTTATTGAAAAAAATTCATTTTAATTTGGAAAACATTTTAAAGTGTTGTTTTAATTCTGTTTATTTATTCGAGTGCTTGTGGATACACAGTATTTTTTGTTTTTCCATCTGGTGCGTACACGAATAAATCAGAAGGTTTTCTGACGCGTGAGCTGGCCACATAAGCTGTCCATGTGAGAAGCACAGATTCTCCAAATCTAGTCCACACACCTGCAGCGATTTACTTGTGCTTTGTTGATGGTCATTGCAAAAGTGAGTCGCGTTGGAAACTGTAAACGTTCAGTATTGGAAAGATTATGAGGGCCCTGGGGTTCCCGAGGGCCGATATTTAACAAATTTTTTAATTTTTTTTTATTTGTTTTGCCAGAAACCTTCACGGGAGTGTACTCAACAACTTTTAACAATGTTTTTTTTTTTGCCAGAAACTTTTGCGGGAGTGTACTCCACAACTTCCCAAAGTTTCATGCCGATCGGATGAAAGGTGTAGTAATGCATAAAGGACAAACAGACAGACATACTTTCGTTTTTATATATATAGATGAACTCGACCTGGCATTGGAGCTCTTTACATGAGCACCAGTTACATTACACAAGCACACATTTATTCTTGACTGGCATAGGCAGATTAAGTGTTTTGCCCAGAATCACAAGATATTGAGCCGAGGCTTAAACCTGGTTCCCCAGCTCTAAGGTCATCATCCCTGGCTGTTATGCCACATCCTCTCCCCTCATTGGGTCCTTGTTTTGGACACTTCTGCTTGGAGTCAGCACTATTGCAACTGCCGTCACCTAGCACAAAGGCTGTATCTGTGCTACAGCCAGAAAATGATTATTGATAGAGAATCATCCCAATTCAGTTCTGAAACCTCAAAAGTGGATCCACATCCCCTTGTTTGGAAAATGAGTATAAAAGTGGAACTGCGAAATAATCAATTGGTAGGTCACAAGAATGGAGTAGCAAAATGTCTCTGTTTATTCAGTGTCCTATTTCTTACAATTATTTTAACAATTAATTTAATACAAATCTCTGTGAGTTTCTATTCTTAAGTGTCTGTTTTACTGGGGAAATGAATTATAAGGGGATGAAGCTGGAAGCATGAGTCTGAGACATTGCGGTGAAGGGAATTGCTTGGAAGCAAGGAAGCTGTAAAGATGTAGGAAAAGAAAGGCCATAGAGAGATGTCTCAGTAATTTGACAGAGAAGACGGGTATTTTAAAGAGATGCAGTCCAAAAGCAGGTGGTATACTCCAGTGAAATCGTACAAGATCAGAGGTGACAATTTGGGGGTGGAGGGGAATCGGTCAGGGAGGCACATCAAGGCGTGGTCAATTTCTGAGTTGGAAGCCAATCAGTAGACGAGGGGACGGAGAAGGATATACAGGGAGCCCTGCTAGTGGTTAGTGTGGTGGGAGGATGAAGGAGGCAGGTTGGTGTTGCCGTAGGATGGCGAGTGTAGCCCAGAGGGTGTGAATGTTACAGTGCTAACACTTAGCGGTTGTCCACTGAGAGAGTTGATGAGGTGACACAAGGGACAGCCAGTTAGAGTTGTGGTTAAAGGGATAAGGAATGAGAGAAACATTATGAATGAGTCTGGAATGAGAAGATGTGGTTCAAGTGATAGTATTCAAGTTATCATAAGCTCTGGTTATGGTGGGGAGGGATTGACTGGATCTTTCCAGGATGTGATGGGATGAATTTCCAGTCATGCCATTGAGACCTGCTGTAGGTGCTCAGAGATTGGATGCCACTGGAAATCCATGCTGTGCACATGCCTGGTGAAAATTGCAAAAAACACAGTTGATGGACAGAATGTAGAACAATGTCATACATTCACCCCAGTAGAAGGATCTGGGCCTAAATCCATCGTCCAGCCATGTCTTTCCCAGACTGGAATCAAGCATCCAAGGACCGGTTTCTGGCTATCAGCCTTCATCAGCCAGGATAGCTTGACTCCAGTGGTGTGGAGAGCCTGGGACTCACGTCTGAGTATACCCAGCACACTCGGGGTGAAAATTGCAAAAAACACAGTTGATGGACAGACTGAAATAAGTGAGTGAAGGCGGCACTGCCAGTGTGGGTGGCGGCAGCCGGAAGAGGGTGGCATGGTCAGTGTGAGTGGTTGCAGGCGGAAGAGGGTGGCATGGTCAGTGTCAGTGGTTGTAGGTGGGTGAATGTGGCATGGTCAGTGTGAGTGGTTGCAGGTGGAAGAGGGTGGCGTGGTCAGTGTGAGTGGTTGTAGGTGGGTGAAGGTGGCATTGTCAGTGTGGGTGGCTACAGGCAGAAGAAGGTGCCAGTGTGAGTGTCAGCAGGAGGGTGAAGGTGCCACTGTGACTGGCTGCCAGAGGGTGAAGGTGGCACTGCTTGTGTGAGTGCCTGCAGGCGGGTGAAGGTGCCACTGGCAGTGAGATTGGCAGCAGGAGGGTGAAGGTGCCACTGTGAGTGGCTGCCGGAGGGTGAAGGTGCCACTGCCACTGTGAGTGGCAGCAGGAGGGTGAAGGTGCCACTGTGAGTGGCTGCCGGAGGGTGAAGGTGCCACTGCCACTGTGAGTGGCAGCAGGAGGGTGAAGGTGCCACTGTGAGTGGCTGCCATAGGGTGAAGGTGACACTGCTAGTGTGAGTACCTGCAGGCGGGTGAAGGTGCCACTGCCACTGTGAGTGGCAGCAGGAGGGTGAAGGTGCCACTGTGAGTGGCAGCAGGAGGGTGAAGGTGCCACAGCCACTGTGAGTGGCTGCAGGAGGGTAAAGGTGCCACAGCCACTGTGAGTGGGTAGGAGGGTAAAGGTGCCACTGCCAGTGTGAGTGGCAGCAGGCGGGTGAAGGTGCCTGCAGGCAGATGTGGGGAGAGGGTTATATTAGTACACCACTAGTAAGATGCCATTGGTCATGTGGCATAATGGGATGTGTCCAGCAAGCTTGAAACTCGGGTTAGGGAAGAGGAGCATTGAGGTAGTTGGGTGAGGCATACCTCAGGGTGATGGTAGACCTGCTCTTAAGGCCGGCAGAGTTTGTGGATACAGACACCGAGGGGGTCATTAGTATAGCAGGCGGATCGCCACCTCCCGTATGGCGGTGGCGATCCACCCGCCATACACCACTGCCCGCTTACAAATTCCTTCCGCCACATTACCATGGCGGGGGGGACACCAGTGGATGGAAAGACGGTTTGCCGGTTCTCCACCAGGTTGAAGATTCGTCCAGGCGGAAAAGCTGCTAACATGGTGGCGGTGTCTGGAAAACACCATCAACCATATTAGCCTGTCTGCGGGGAAATGCCTTTCCGTGTCGGCGTTGGTAGGCGGATCAAGCAGTTGGGGGCCAGTAGCAGGGATTCTGGGAGGTGGGGGGTGCACATGGGGGTACCTATGGTACCCAGGAAGCCATTCACACTGGCAGTGGCACCTTCACCCTTCTGCAGTTCCATGCACAACATGGCAGGCACCGCTCGGTACCTGAAAAGTTGTGCATAGAAGTGCACAACATGCCTTCTTGGCATCGCGGCAGGCGGTGCTGAGAGCACCGCCTGCCGCAATGCCAGGAATGCAGGATGTGCCCGCCAGTGTGGCAGGCGCATCCTAATGTCGACAAAAGTACACCCGCAGCAATGGCGGGTGGACCCATTTCCCGAAAGGATGGCGGGCGGACAAAGTAATCCTAATGACTCTCCTAGTGTTTCTGCAGGTACCATCACTCTCTCACTTTTGGCACTCCGGGCAGGACTTCTGGGGGTACCTAGTGTGCTTCAGTGCGCATCACCAATCACTTACTTGGGAGGGTTCTAGCATGGTAATGCAGCGAGATGGGGCCCTTTAAACCTCTCATTGAAGCAGAGAGTGGTGATGTGAAGATTAAACAAAGTAATGGTGTCTTAAAGAGTGCAGGTGCCACCACTCACTGAAGAAGGAAGTGGAGAAGCCGCGAATCAGAAAATTCTGTATAGAAGTTTATAGAGGGCTCCCTTAACTCCAGCAGAGAGGGTGGGCGTACAGGAAATCACGCAGTAAAGCATGGTACAGGGGTGACCACTCACTTAAATGGTGGGTAAAGAAAACTACTCATAGATACTGGTGTTGGGCCACCTTTCACTTGAGTAGTAATTTGTGGGGTAAAGCAACAGGGATGTACAGGACGGCGCAGGGAACAAAATGTACAGTGATGTAAAAAGCAGGGCAGTTTAACAAAACTGTCACACTAAAGGGTGTGTCGGACACCAAAAAGGTGAGTGAGGGATGGGTTACAATAAATGTGTAGTGTGTGACGGCCACTGCGGGCATGGGCTTCATGTCCTCAAAAGGAGTGCCAGGAGTAAATTCCACAGTATCTGTGTCAGCACCGCCCTACTCCACTTCATTAAGGTTTTGGGCCAAATTTAGAGGTTTTCGATAACTGGACATTTGCCAAAAATTGGCCAATATCCTGCCAGCTGGCATCTGACATCCCCCAACTCATTTAAAATGCGGCAGTTGATGGTTTCCAAATGGCGCAGCATGAACGTGCAGTTACCAAAATGCCAAATGTAGCAGGTGACATCACACCCCATTTGAACTTTGCATTCACACACACACACACACACACACACACACACACACACACACACACACACACACACCCTGCAGCTCTTACCAAAACATATATTTACTCACCTAATCTGCTAAGGACAGGCATGTTACAGCTAGTTATACTCTATTCTTTATTACACTAATATAATATAATAAAATATAATATAATATAATACAAAACAATACAATATGATATAATGTAGTATAGTGCTATATAATAGAGTATAATATAACATAATATAGTATAGTGCTATATAATAGAGTATAATATAATATAACATATTATAGTATAGTGCTATATAATAGAGTATAATATAATATTATTCACTATTAGAGTAATACAAAGTGCCAGAAAACAAGGAAATTGGAGCCCCAACCGACGTCCATAAGGATGTGTTGCCCCTGTCCACCTGACACTGATTTTGCCACCTCTGAGGCTAGGTGTCAAAGGCAGTGCCAGGGGTCGCAAGTGGCAAGCCAGTGGTCGCTGCTGTGACGCCTGATGCCCACTGAATGGCATCCATGTGGTGCCGCCACCACCTGCTCCACCAGTAGGAAACTGTGGCATGGATTTGAAGCCTGGCGGTAATGACGTCAGAGGGGCCGGCTGACCTACTTAGATCAGAATTTCTGATGACGTCCATTCTGCGTATTTCCTGTCTTGAGCCACAATGAAGGTCCTATGGGGAAAGTCGACAGAGACTCCGAGCATGTGGCAGACATTACTTTTGCTTTTTCAGAGAAGACAAAAAGCCCAAAGGTGTGCCCCGCTAGCATGGCACGGCAGAACTCCTGCTATTGTTTGCCCCAAAGCTATTCCCGACATTGAGGTGGAAGCAGCCTTCTGTGCGGGCTGTCCAACAAAAATAACCACATGCTTCGTTTATATTTCCTCTCTTGCCTTGCTTCTCCCTCTGTGTGACACAGTCCTGAGTCTGCCTTGAACTGAAGGGTTTGGTGCTTGTGAAGCCCTTTTATAAACCACAGCATCCCTACAGACCTGAGACCTTTCTCAAAAGTCTCACAAGGCTAAACTTGAAGGAACATTTGCCACCATGAGTAACACTGACAGCCCTGCAGGGATGGAGCTGAAGAAACCCTAAACCGAAGGCGAGTCCCTCAATGAAGTCCTGTCTATGCTCTTCCTTCTTACCGTGGTTCTTAGAGCTGCCTGATTAAGAGCCATTGCGGTGTGACGCCTGCGCGAAATCCCCTTAATGTACAGAGAGCCGTAGAAATAGCTGAAATAACAATGGGATCCTTTTAAGGAACCTACTGTGAACATTAGTCAACAGCATTATAGCCAAACTGTATATGGGGTACATATGTCTCATTACCTCAGAGACTCACCATTCCTGAGTACAGAACCCTCCAAATATGCAACACCCCAAACTCTCCAACTTGCAGTCGATGCAGTAGTGCAGGATGACCCTATTCGCAGGCTCTAATAGTTACATATCCCATATGGCGATCGCCGGCACTTAAGCAGCGCGTGAATGTCGATGATTGTTGGTGAGGGATGGATCGGGAAATTGACTGATTGGTGCCAGAATACTGCGATTTTGTACTTGAAGTGGAAAAATGGAAACGTCTCATCTGTCTGCTGATTCCTGGAGCTCAAAAGAGTTAAATGTGCCTAAAACCATTTGGAGGAAGGGTGCAATACATTGTTTCATTGCATTCAAAGGGGACAGAGTTGCTCTTCATGCTTGTGTTATTACATGATGTGTAGTGATGTCCTTTCTGGAAAGATATTCACAAGAGAATCTTATGTGCATTCGTAAAGCGCACTATCACCCGCAATGGTATAGTGGCGCTCAGCAGGTGTGTCTACCTAGCCCAGCCTATGATTGGTTGGTTAATTGAAAAGCCAAGTCTTCAGATTCTTGGGGAATTTATGAAGAGAGGTGGAGGCCCTGGTGTGGAGTGGGAGATCCTTCCACACTGTAAGAGCAATGCAAGAGAACATCTGTCCTTCTGATCTGGTTCTTTCTATGCGTGAGATGTGTGTGAGTCAGAGTCCTGCAGAGAGGAGATCTCTGGGTGGTTGGTGGAAGGAGATGTGACTGTTGAGGTAGGTGAAGCCTAAGTTCTGTAGTGCCTTCAAAAAGTGTGTGAGGAGTTTGAATGGAGCTCATTCGTATTAAAAGCCAGATTAGCTCTCTGGGGTGTGGTGTGATGTGAGTTCTGTGTGGAAGGTTGAGGATGAGTCTGGCTGCAGAGCTCTGGATGGTTCGTAGTCTTATAGCGAGTTGCTTGGTGATCCCGGTGTAGAGGATGTTCCAATAGTCTAACTTACCAGAGACAAACTTGCTGGTTGAATACAGTAATGTTTGAGGAAGAAGGGTATCGAGCCATAAAAATCTTGGATATACCATCCAAAGATGAATGGCTTGCTGGATCGGCTCAATGCAACAATAACGAAGAGAGTAATCATTGTTTTGAGGGCAGGTAGATATTCCAAAAAGGAAATTTAAAGGATATTTTTAATTGAAAAGATAATACTGTTCAGAGCTTTAGGGGTGGAACCCCATGCGGTCCTGAGCGAAAGAACATCCAAATACCGAAATGTGTCTGGAATGGATTCAAAGGAGTAATGCTGTGAGGGTGGATGAAAGTCATAAAGAGCAGAGGGCAGTAGCCACAGGAAGTAACAAAAGGCATTAAGTCAGAAGTAGATGTGGAGAAGGCAAAAAGAGGAGAGCGTATGAAAGGATCCATGAGAGTTAAGCAGTTTTTGTAGAAACGTGGGAGTGGAAGGAGAAAATGTGTGGCTGCTGAATCGGATTACCTTTGAGCGATTCACTGGGATCAGCTTCACTATTTCTAGCATCAGAATATTTTAAACAATCTGCATTAATTGAAGGGAACTGCTGCTGGAGTGTGCGAAACATCCAATTATGTAAATCCAACATTCCAGTCTACATTCAGATTCACAGAACCAGGATTTGAAAACGTTTAGGATCATTAATTCCACTTATGAGGATGGAAAATCTGCGTGTGTTTCATTTCCACCACTGTCCAATCAGGTGCAGGCACAGAGCAGACGTCACTGGGGGAGGAGTAACCTTGTCAAATGCGGTAAAGCATTTGATAGGGCCTCTACACTTATGTTAGGATATTTAATTGGAGGGTAGGGAAATGTCATTCTTTATTTGGAAAAGATCCTCATTAGAGAAGAAAGATGACGTTATATACAAATGTACATTTTGGTCTGATTTCCTTATGCAGTAGGAAGGAAATCAGTGGGAGCAGAAATTGATTAAAAGTGATACTTGTGGAAATATTTTAACCATTTTAGCTTTCCATTTGTACTTTTGGGATTCTGGTTATCCAGAAAACCTGTGAAATCTCCTCCAAGAGTTGAAGGATACCTAAAGAAATTGATTTTTATCTTTTCAAGCTCACATTTTTTAATTAGGCCTAAAGTAACTTTTCACCTGTTGTCCTGTGTAAATCATCAGGAAATAATTAAAAGTTGAGTCTCTGGTCCTGCTCAACATGTCCTACTTTTTTTGCTTTGCACAATAATCAACTTAACTAAAATTGTTGACAATGTCTCCTGTCTTCCTTAGAGGCAAGCTCCAGAGACATTTAAGATGGAGTATGCTGTTTTTAAGCAGGGCATGACATCTGTGCATTCATTAAAATATTTTGTAGAGAGCCTGGCATCACTCGTGCCATCAGCAGAGTGATGAGCATTTACTGAACGAGGTGAGGAATGAGGCTGTTAGACTTAAATCAGTGAAGAAAGATCCATTTCCACATTTTTTGATAGACTTGATTGACATTTACATTTACATTTAGAGCTCAATTCTAAGTGACCAGGAGCAGATCCTTTTTTAGGCCTCTCCTGCGGCAGGTTTAGTCTGTTTTTGATCGATTGAGTGCAGTGCGCCCTCTAGATCCATGGATACTCAAGGATCCGCTGGAGATCTGTTGGGTACTCCAATGACCCGGTGTCCACTGAAGGTTTTGCATGAAATTCTGGTTTTGCAAGCAGTGTGAAGAACCTGCAATGTGCTCATCTCAGCCCATGACGTGCTTTCTAAGCTCGTTTTGAGCACTCATCCAGCCACAGGTCCAGCCCATTCTGGAGACGGTCAATGAGTTTCTTTGGTACTCAGTGTAGGCGACGGACAGCTCTCTGACGGTGCCATCAGCAGGGTTGGTGTCGGCTCTACTGAGCGGTCGGTTCAGAGACGATGGTGGAGCCTCCAGACCAGGAAAGATGTATTTTGATGCTCTTGTGCACACTGTTGACTTGGGGAACAGAGGAAGACTTACATTAATAATGCCTAAGGTGTATGGGGCGCTCCCAGATGAGAGACTCAGACAGCCGCTCGGACGAAGGTGAGTTGGATGCTGCTCGTTTCATGACCAGGATCTGGGCTTTGGCTTCCTTCAAGCAACTCATGGCCCAGAGAGCTCCAGGAGGTCGCTGGTTCTTAAAAGAGCAGGACAACAGCCCCTTCAGCAGAAATCCTGTTTTTCATTTCATTTTATTGGGGTGATTTAATCAATCAATCAATCAATCATGGCATTTGTATAGCGCGCTACTCACCCGGAAGGGTCTCAAGGTGCTGCATCGCATTGATCTTGCCCTCAGAGGCAGCGGAGTGTTTTAAACAAACCAAGGACCTAAATCCAGCCGGTGCGGTGTGTCGGACAGTATACACAAACCAGTCTCAATGGATGTGCATTTGCAACAGGCCAGTTTTATGTTCAGAGGGGAGGGTGTGGCAGGTTAGAGGGGCAAACAGCACCAGGTAAAGCTGGAGTAAAAAGGATAAGCCAAGATGCACCTTGGGTGCGACTCAATGCAGTTCAGTTAAAAGACAATGTTTATTTAGACTATACAGTCCTTAAACTTATAAAAATCGTCATAAAAACAGTGCTTCAAAATCACAAATTACACAATAAACACTAAAACATCATCATAATTAATGAGTTAAAAATTGTTCATTCCTTAACTTCCAGCATAAACTATATCCTAATACATTTCATAGGTTAAAACAAGACTCATTGTTGAGAGTATTTCGAATTACTTTAGGTTGTTGTATGCACTCCCTGAGGCACAACTTTAAACGCAACACCATACGAATCCAGGGTAAGATAATTTCTCATATTTTCAGCTCTGCTTCCTACACATATCCTGCAATCAGGTTCACTTTGGGATACTATTCGCATTAAAAAAATTCCTTTATTTTTTCACTAGCAGCCCGTCCCGACCTTGTCCGGGAGCAACAGGCTTCCCCGACCCCTGCCCGCCCCGACATTGTCCAGCAGCCCTGGTCCCCGCCCGGCCCGTCCCCCGCCTGCCCCGACATGGGTCCCTTTACCTCAGCCGCTGCTCCTCCTACCTGTCCGCTGCTCCTCACGTCACCGCTCCTCCCCGCGCCATGTTCGCCACTCTCTTACCTCAGCTGCCGCTCCTCCAGCCTGTCCGCTGCTCGCACCGCCGCTGGCCTGTCCGCTGCTCCTCACGTCACCGCTCCTCCCCCGCGCCATGTCCGCCACTCCTCGTCGCGCTCCTGGACGCCGCTCTTTCCCGCGCTCCTGACATGAGCACGCACGTCGCGGCCGGCTACTTCCGAGGGACTACTTTTTTTTTACTGTAATTTTTTAAATAACGTTTTTTTTTACATTTATATAGCCTATAACCATCTACACACCCTGACGATTCCAACGGTGTATCGGGTGTGTGGATTGGCGCTGTGGTTCCCGAGTTTACTCGCCTCAAAGGCTGAAAGTTCTTCCTTTATTATAGTAGTATAGATAAACCTTCCCATCGCACAGGCTATATCCAAATTTCTAATTTCTAGTAAAAGTTCTGCTCCCTGTGCCCTGTTTTATATACAATACTTTTTTAAAAAGTAGACGTAAAAATTCTTTCCGTATATCTATAACCAGTTGGCAATCCAATAAAATGTGTATGGTATCGCATGTTGTCCCCATAGAACAGTAACATTTCCGTTTACTATTGATCATTGCTCTTTTTACTTCATTATTGGAGTAGCAGGGGTTAAGACCAATTCTCAGCTTAAAAACTCTACTCAGTCGTCGACAGGGTAATCTATCAATGTATGGGAAATTAAATTAATTTTGCCACGCAGTAGCCATAAAGCATACCGATTTTTTCCCCATTAGGTACTCTTGATCTTTAACTTGCAAGATTTCTTCCCCAGAGACCTAAGTACCCTCTTCTTGTTCTCAATTTGTAAGGACAGGGGGCTAAATTTGAACCTCATCATTGTACAAACTTTTATCAGGGTTTTTCTTACCCCTTTAGCCAATGTTAGATTACTCCTCAATATCTAGTTTCTGCACCACCGTGAGACTTTATTATCCTCACCTAGTCCCTGGCGCTGCCAGAATCTTACTAGGGCCATGCCGACTGTTATATTCAATGAGGTGATACCTGTTTTTAGACTTACTGCTTGCACCATTGTGGATTTGGCCAGGGAAAGTAGGTTTTTCAGTGCCCCTCCCTCTTCTCCATCCCAGCCTGTTTTCCCACTCAGGTATAAAAGTTTCGCTCCATATAGGAACTGTAGGGGGACCATAGCTGTATATGCTTTTAAAACTGGTCTGTCCGACTTTTCCCCGTATATCCCATTGAATTTCTTTAAACCCCCCACCGAAGCTGATGTCCTTACTTTCAATGTTTCGAGTTGGGTAGACCAGTTCATATTTTTCTGGAACCACATACCAAATACCTATATTCATCTACTATTTCCACCTTTGTAGAGCCCAAGTACCAACAGAACCTTATTCTCTTTCTCCCAAAACTCATAATCTTTGTTTTATCCATGTTCACTAGACGTTTTTTATGCCCACAGCATTTACTGAAACTGTTCAGTTTTTTTTGTAGATCAATCTCTGTTTGGTCAACTATTACTAGATCGTCTGCATATATAAGGCAAGAGATATGCTGCCCATCTACCTTTGGGCTGGCCCCCAATCTTTGCCTAAGAGTCAGGATCAGTCTGCAACGAATAGGGAGAATAACAGAGGGGCCAGAACACACCCCTGTCTCAGCCCATTTCCAATCTGTGCTTTTTGAGACAGGCTCCCCTCTGTATCTAGAATTACTTGTGCCCAGTTGGAGGTATGGAGTACTTGTATCAGACTTAATAGATCTTTTGGTATGTCATAACCAATCAGCGTCTCCACAGCCTCTCCCGGTCCACTAAATCAAATGCTGCGCGGAAGTCCACGAAGCAACAATACATACTTCCAGTTTGCTCAATGGACTTCCGTGCAAAGAAGTGGTCGACAGTTGAGTGTCCCTCCTTGAACCCCCCCCCTACTCCGGGGGTACAATCTGGTTCACCTCTGCCCACTCCTTACAACTCTCCAAGATGACTTTGGCGAATACTTTTTCACCTATATCTAAGAGGTTGATTAATCGATAGTTCTTTGGGGCATTTATGTCTCCTTTTTTGTGGATGGGTCTCATTATTGCGTCTCTCCAGTTTTCCGGTATGCTCCCTGTATTAAGTAGAAGTCTGCTTGTTTTGAGTGAGTGGCTCGTGCAGGAAGTCTATAATCACTGCCGGGAGGTTATCTGGGCCAGCTGCTCGGGTCAATGTTAGATTAGCTATGCTTTTTTTTTTCTTGCTCACACTAAACTGACCCTTGACTTCCTTTCTCACTCCTAGCCATAGTTTTAGCATTAATACCTCCTGTTCCTTCCAATTTCCATAAATTTCCCCTAGGTAATTAACCCAATCCTCTTCTGGTACAACGCAGTTCAAGACACTTAAAGATTTCCTCGAGCTTTCTTGGACCAATTTCCAGAAGCCTTTAAAATCTTTAGTTTCTATCGCAATTAGCAATCTAACCCAACAGCTCTCTTTGTAGGATATTTTTTTATTTCTTACTATCATTTTATAATTTCGCCTTTGTTTCTGAAGGCTGTAATGTAATTCTACCTTATACTTTACACTAAGTTTTCTTTCTTGCTGTCTGATACTTGCTTTCGCTTTGCGACATTCTTTGTCGAACCATTTTCTCTCTATGCTTTGCGTTGGGTTTTTCCTCCCACACCCTGTTGTCTTGATTTAATTTTTACCCTTATACATTCCACCAGTTTCCCGATCATATTGTTAAACCAGATCTCACAGTTATTCTGAACATTTTCCAGTAAAAGTGTCTGCTGTAGGACTGCTAACTTTTCTAGAGAATCTTCTGATATCCTAGTTGTGAGGCGTCTTGGCTAATCGACATTGACCTGTAGCAAAGTGTCTCTTTATTTTTTCTTCTTTGTGCCATATACTTCTGTCTTCAGGGGGTAATGATAGCTTCCTTCCACATTTACCACCTCAAAGCATATATTAGGTCAAAGTTCTAGGCATGCACAAAAACATAATCTGTTGGGCAAAGTTGGTGGCCTAACTTAAAGGTGCGCTTTGCTGGTCTATCCATGACCAATTTGCCGTTCACACAGACCAGACCCAAGGTGCCAAACATTTGACCTAGGGACACATCATGTGTTGACATAGCCCACCTTCTGGAATAGGGCATCCCTAATTTTATATGAACTTAACAATTTTTTACACCATTGGTCAGTCCTACCTGGATACAGTTTATGGTTAAAATCACCCATCACAAACAACACATCTTTTTGTCTTTCGAGCTGTCTGTTGCCGCTGGTCTGCTCTCTGTGTCCAGCTCACCAAACCCCGGATTTTTGCCTCAACACCTCGCGGTTCCCGCTCCGCGGGACCCGCTTCGCTGCCAGGACCAAGGAAGCGCCAAGGACTACTCAGGGCGCAGAAAGGGCCAAGCAGGGCTGCGAGTAAGTGCAGGGACTCAATGTTCCAGGAGTCCCTGCCGGCCGATTGAGCACACCTGGCGGCTCTCCCTGCTAGCCCCGCCCCCCTGAGCAACGGGTGATCAAAAGACCCACCTCTTTCTTCTTTCAGCGGGACCCTCTGTCTTTCGAGCTGTCTGTTGCCGCTGGTCTGCTCTCTGTGTCCAGCTCACCAAACCCCGGATTTTTGCCTCAACACCTCGCGGTTCCCGCTCCAGCGGGACCCGCTTCGCTGCCAGGACCAAGGAAGCGCCAAGGACTACTCAGGGCGCAGAAAGGGCCAAGCAGGGCTGCGAGTAAGTGCAGGGACTCAATGTTCCAGGAGTCCCTGCCGGACGATTGAGCACACCTGGCCGCTCTCCCTGCTAGCCCCGCCCCCCTGAGCACCGGGTGATCAAAAGACCCACCTCTTCCTTCTTTCAGCAGGACCCTCTGTCTTTCGAGCTGTCTGTTGCCGCTGGTCTGTTCTCTGTGTCCAGCTCACCAAACCCCGGATTTTTGCCTCAACACCTCGCGGTTCCCGCTCCGCGGGACCCGCTTCGCTGCCAGGACCAAGGAAGCGCCAAGGACTACTCAGGGCGCAGAAAGGGCCAAGCAGGGCTGTGAGTAAGTGCAGGGACTCAATGTTCCAGGAGTCCCTGCCGGCCGATTGAGCACACCTGGCCGCTCTCCCTGCTAGCCCCGCCCCCCTGAGCACCGGGTGATCAAAAGACCCACCTCTTCCTTCTTTCAGCGGGACCCTCTGTCTTTCGAGCTGTCTGTTGCCGCTGGTCTGCTCTCTGTGTCCAGCTCACCAAACCCCGGATTTTTGCCTCAACACCTCGCGGTTCCCGCTCCGCGGGACCCGCTTCGCTGCCAGGACCAAGGAAGCGCCAAGGACTACTCAGGGCGCAGAAAGGGCCAAGCAGGGCTGCGAGTAAGTGCAGGGACTCAATGTTCCAGGAGTCCCTGCAGGCCGATTGAGCACACCTGGCCGCTCTCCCTGCTAGCCCCGCCCCCCTGAGCACCGGGTGATCAAAAGAACCATTCCTATTTGTCCAAATAACCTTTTAAGTGGACCATACTACCGCAGCGCTGGAGGGCGTCGGGAGAAGCCCGGGACAAGGGCGGGACCGTCTGTGGCGTCAGGGGCCGAAGGAGGCCGGGCTGGGCCACCCCACTGACATTTACTGAAATGGTATTCTTCTTTGTTGGTAGTGTTAGTGACCTAACTTGCTTTTATTTATTGAGGTGGTAAGAGGGTCGCTAACATAGCTTGTTCTATAAACACTCCTACCTTGCTGCCCTCTTTGAATGAGACAGGGGCTGCTATCATGGGCCCCCTAGATACTTATTTTAAACGGCTGCCTCAGGATATTGACAGGGAAATTGCCCTGGCAGAAAGACGTGCGGGACGCAGGTTGTCTATTGAGCTTCTAAAAACCTCTGTTGATAAACGTCCAACCCAAAGTTTTCCATCATTGGTCACGCCTTTATCATCCATCATTCTGCCTGTTGCACAGGAAATCCCACACCTCTCTCCCCCAACAATTGAGCCATTCGCTACTTTTCCTTTGGAAATAGTAACCTCTACTTTGCCTGTAACCCCTCCTAGTGTTCTTACTAATCCATTCACTGGGCAGCAGCCTACAGCTCAACCCAGTGTTTTAATACATGTTGCAAAACCCAAACCCTGTTCCAAAAGGAAAAGGAGTGTAGTTCCAAAGAAATGTCATGCTCCAAAACCTCCAAAAAAATACAGGAAATTAGGAACATGTACACGACCTCGTGATACTACTGGGAGTAATCTTAGTGGGCCACCAATGGGCGAGGGAGCAGCTGTTCCATCAGGCTCAGATCCCATAGTAATAGCATCCCCTGGGACACCACTACCATCAGGCTCAGATCCCATAATAATAGCATCCCCTGGGACACCACCAAGTAACCCGCAACTCTTCTTGGAGTTGGAAAAATTAATACGATCCCTCCTGAACCCCTTTGAAGACAGACTTAAAAAGCTAGCTGACCAGCTAGACCACCTAGAGCAGGCTAGTCTAGATAATTTCTTTTCAACAAAATCACTAATCAAGTCCTGTCTTAAAACGGGCAAGAATAGGAATCACCAGCAATCAGCTGAGCGAGATGGAGGTGCCCCCTCGGTCGAACTACATCCTCCCGTGGCTAGTATTGCAACTGGCCTACGGGGGAAGGGACAAAGCAGTAAGACTACTACCGAATCGCCAGCTATCCCAAGCAAAAGCAATTGCGGGAAAACCAAGCCCCATATTACGGTGGTTAAAGGTAGCAAGGAATGCCTAAAAAATGTCACCCCTGCTAGTAATGTTATCCAACCCCTACCAAGTACCCTGATAGCTTGCCAGGGTCCTTCGGTTAGTGATGATAGAAATTCCTGCAAAAATAGTGTTGAAACAAATAAGTCCCATGCTCCAAAAGTTCAAAACAGGGGTGGTTCTGTAACTGGTGGTAACGATAGCTTTAGGAAAAATAATGCTTCCTTGGTGTCAAAGAATGTTCTCCTTCCACGCCCTGTTGTTCCAGAACAAAGCCGACCAACATCCTGTGTGACAAAACCTCCCTTTGTGGCTATTCTTACCAATGTTCCATCTCTATTGGTAGGTCAAAGAGAAACCTTCCAGATGTTAAAAAATAAGGTTATGCACTGGTTAAGGGTTAATAGACCACTGCCCGGGGAAGTGGATGGTTTGGTTATCGGGGTAAGAAGGGTTAACTGGATAGGATGTACCCCGAAAAATCTGGGGGGAGAATGTATTATAATCAACTTTCAAGATCCAAGGTAGGATTGATCACGAGGCCAGGCTGGAGCACTAGCAGTGGTGGGATTGGTATTGTGAATCTCACCTTTTTCTATCCAAGACCAGTTGGCGCCCATCTTGGTGGGAATAACGAGCTAGGGAGATTCAGATTTCCTCCACAGGCAGAGACCATCCCTTTTAACGTTCCTTTTCCACAACCAAATTTTTGTTATGATCAAGTTTATAACTCTCATGATGGGATGAAAAATTTAAGGTGGGGATGTTGACGAAAATCGGGTGATTTCTTGGAAACTGGGGCAACATGGATAGGGAGGATATATCCGAGAATTTTGTGGCATTAATTATGGACGTAATAGTAAGTCCTAATGAAGTGATTACTGACGGGAAGAATGAGAATTGGAGGGGGTACAGTAGGGTGTGCATGGAAAGTTTGGGGGGTGAAATAAGGTCCATATTAAATACTGCTGTTATCCAGGGAACTGATGTTAACTGTGCGGATATTGTTGTAGACGAGGAAGGTAATTGTGAGAGTCTGGCCAACCTCCCGTCTATGCCAGTCCTCGATGCGGGAACTTGCAATGGCACTAGCCCGGGGAGGCTTTTTTCGTGGAATATCGCGGGGCTAGGTACTAGACTATTGTCCCAAAATTGGATAGACTTTGTCAACGGGTTTGAAGTGTGTCTATTTCAGGAGACATGGGCTTGCGATCCGATCTTCCTTCCAGGCTATTTAAACTTTTGTATTCCAGCGAGCAGAGGCCCTAGGGGTCGACCCATGGGAGGCTTAACAGTTTGGATCAAGCAAAGTCTGCAAGTTAAAATAAAAGTGCTTGACCTGGGTTGCAAGGATATCCAATTGATAAGAATGTCATCGGATAAGGGGGGTGTGATAGATATATATAACATTTATGCTAGGGGTATCAATGCTGGGAATTCTCCCACCCTAGAGGCTCTATCCACCTTTCTTGAATCACAGTCCCTGGGAAATAGAGTGGTTGTGGCTGGCGATCTCAATAGGACCTTCGAACCATTGGAGAATATGGAAAATCCGATAGGGCAAGAGGAAGACGTCCAATGGGGTGTCCCGAACCTAAATCTTGCACCAGTCAAACGGTGGACAAAAGACATATTGCTATTAAATGCACTATGTCTGGAATATGGGTTGAGGGCCCTTAATGAAAGGACAAAGAGCGACCAGGGAGGCAACTGTACATTTGACAATGGTCATAGTAAAAAAAGAATAGACTATGTCATTTGTAGCCTTAACCTATGGTATGGGATAGGCGATATGGAAATAAAGGGTAGATTACAAAGCGACCATAATCCCCTTTGTGTCACCCACACTTGGTGGACGGCCACGCCAGACAAGCTACAATCGCGTAGTGAAGTATTACCTGTAATGGCCAATGATATGCGTAGAGTTAAAGGGCCAAATGTGCTGGCAAATGTAGCGTCCATGGACTATATAAGTTCTGAGGTGGACACTGCAATTGCCGCCATGGAGATAGCAAATCCCGTAATACCGGGGTCTGCCTCAACGACAGCCATACACGATAAGTTCTTTTCCCTTTTAAAACCACATTTTATGAGATTGACTAGTGCAAATAGAAAAGCCTCACTCAAAATGGCTAGGTGGTTTAATAAGCAGTGCAGGTTAGCTAGATTGGAACTGGGTAGGGCAATCAGAAGTAGGGACAAGGTCTTGATTAGTGCAGCCAGGAAACACTATAATGTTAGTATTCGCCCGGCTAAGAAAAAGTGGGATGAAGAATATTGGGATGAGTTGCTGGAAGCCTCCGGGGCAAGGGATCCCAGACTTTTCTGGAAAATTGTGAAGTGGGGCCGAGGTGGTACCCCTAACAACCCAGATAACAATGTCGAGGAGGCATCCTGGGTCGTGTATTTCAAACCCCAGTACGCAGAGAACAGGGAGATTGTGGTTATAGAACCAATTCCAGTTGTATTTTGCAAGGAAAACTTGTTTTCAAACAAAGAAGTAGAATTGGTAATCTCCTCTTTACAAGGGGGAAAGGCACCGGGTTTAGATGGGATACCCTCTGATATATTTAAGAATGATAAGGTACGGTGGGCTAGGTATGTGACCCTACTGGGAAACGCCTTAGCTAAAGGGGCTGCAATCCCAGAAATATGGAAGGGGGCAATAATCATACCCATCTACAAGAAAGGTGATCGGTCACTCCCGGCCAATTACAGGCCGATAAGTTTGATTGCCACTGTCCAAAAAGTGGTGGGGAAGATGGTGGTTAATAAACTTATGGACTAGGTAGAAGAGAACAATGCTCTTTCCCCTTACCAGGCAGGCTTTAGACGGGCGACCAGCACGGTAGATCAAATATTTCGATTTACCTTGTTGCGGTGGGGGACGGTACTCCTTGGCGCGGGCAGCCTATATGTCGCTTTTGTAGACTTGAGGGCTGCCTTCGACCTGGTTCCAAGGAGCAAGCTCTGGGCAGTCTTGAAAGGGATAGGGGTCCCACCCGAGTTGCTCACCCTGATAATGCGACTCCATGAGTGTAACTATGCCAAAGTCCAATGGAGGAGGAACGGGGAATCTACTGTTAACTTTCCTGTCGAGCGGGGTGTACGGCAGGGATGTGCAATGGCACCCCTGCTCTTCTCCCTATTCATCAATGGTATTGTGGATAGGATGTTGGACGCAAGTGTGGATGCACCTTCGCTAGTGGGCATCAGGGTTCTGATCCTGATGTTCGCTGACAACACCCTAATTGTGTCCAAAACCCCAGTTGGACTGCAGCGTGCCCTAAATATATTTTTGTAGGGAGCATGGCCTTGAAGTTAATGCTGGCAAAACTAAGCTGATGGTCTTCTCCCAAAGGCGCCGACCCCAACCAAGGGTATCTCTGAATAACATCGAGCTCGAGGTAGTAAATGTTTTTACCTATCTTGGGGTAGAGATATCGAGCAAGCCAGGTTGGTCCCGCCATATAGAAAAGGCGGTACTAAGACACCAGCAGATTGCAGGGGCGCTTCGGGTAGAGCAAGCTAAATAAAAAACTAGGCCTATAAAACAGGTCCTCATGGTTTATGATGCCAAAGCTTTAGGGTCAGCCCTGTATGGGGCAGAAGTATGGGGTTTTGAGAGGTTCCCTACTCTACAAATATCAGAGAATAGGTTTCTGAGGGGAATTACGGGTCTCCCCCAGAGCGCGCCATTAATCCCGCTTGGCCTTGATCTAGGGAGGAGATCGGTTAGTGACCGTGCTCGATTAAGGCCTATCCGTTATTGGAGACGGCTTTGGAAAACCCCAGAGATCCGACACTATGCTGATGGGTTTTTAGCCTTAATCAAATCAGATACTTTTCACAAAATATCATGGTTGAAGACACTCAGGGTTGTTCTTGGTGAGCTTGGTCTCCCTAACCTTTGGTAAAATCCCTCCGGGGAAGTATTCCCAAGTATAAATACCATCAAGGCCATCTATTGGGATCACGTAGAAGAAAGGCTCTGGAGGAGTACACAATCCGAAACAATGGGGGGTAGATTTCTGGAAATTAAAACGAGACCTGTATTAGAACAATACTGGGACAGTATTACTGTCCCGATAGACAGGAAGTTATTTTTCCAGCTAAGGACAGGTTCTCTCCCCCTGAGGTCATTGACGGGTAGGTGGAGGAGTTCGAACACCTCATGCGGCCCGGTGTGTGGTGCTCCTAACGAAAGCATAGCCCACTTCTTATTTTTGTGTGAGGCCTATGCAAACCCAAGGAGAGTATGGTTGGCTCCAGTTTGTAGAAACCTTGGGGTATCTAGTGGTGTTGAGGGGTTGAGAATTATTTGTACCTCCACTGACATGCCCATTGTGCTGGGAACAGCAAAGTACTTGGGGTGGGCATGGTCCATTAGGCGGAGGGCTTTATCTCCCAATATGAATTGAAATTTTATAGTAATTTTTATCATCCTTCTTGTTAAAGCTTGCAAAACTGTTCAAAATGTATTTTTATGTATGAAATATGAATTTTAATTACAATGTATTTTAAAATGTATGTATTTTAAAATGTATGTTTGTGCTTTTATGAGTCTATAACTCGAATAAAGCTTTTCCATCAAAAATCGATAGTTATCGGCTAGATTTAACAAATCCTCATTTAGTTTTTCCACTTCAGCCTGATAAACCTTCTCTTCCCCTTCTGAATGTCTACATTTACAATAACTACACCTTCAAATCACTGCTCTGGACTCAATAGCAAAACTCTACACCCCATTGCCCATTTGAATTTTTCATCTTGAGGTACCACCTTCCTGGCGATTTTAGATGAAACAAGTATCAGTTGCCCTCCTGAAGGTCCACCAAAACGATTCTTTTTTGCTACCTTTGTCTGATGAGCAAAACGGTCAATTATTAGGGTTTCGTCGCACAGCCATGTCTCCTGCAGACAAATGATCTCATTGCTGTCGTTGGTCTTTTTAAAGCTATCCTGGTTCGCCATTCTGCTATAACCCTTTATATTCCAGGATATTATAGATAGGCTCTGCGACGACCCGAGCTCCTAATCTATCTCACTCAGGCACCCCTCTCCCTCAAATCCTGGGGATGCTAGAACTCTAAATCTGTTTCCTGTTAGGGGTCCTTCATTGTCTGTCTCACATTCCCTACCTCTTATAGTGATTTCAAGTTCATCTTTTTTATCCCAGCGGGTATCAATCAATCTGACCTGCCTTTGGCCCAGCCCTGCATGGTTTTTAAGAAAAGATCTCTCATCCTTATTGTTGATTTGTAATTCTAACCTTTTTACTAATCTGATCCCTTCCCTAGAGAGCTCATGTTCCGCTTTATGTATTGCAGTCTTTAATAAACCAGAGTAAAGTAAGACCTTTGTTACGTCCATCCCCTCTCCATTTTGGGTAAAGCCAACCTCTCTAAGGTCCTCTTTGCCAATATTTCATAGGCTTTTACAATTAGATAGGGAGGAAAGCAGTTGTGAGCTATTTAAAGGTATTAATTTCCTCACTTTTTCCCCTCCTTTACTCCGGCCAATCGGCTCCAAGAATAACCACATGTCCTGTCTACTATTTGTCTCGGTCTCCTGGGGGTCCCCCTTCAGGTCGTACTCGCAACTACCTTGATACTGCGACTCTTTGTTTTTCTCCGTATGGCCTCTGATAATTCTTGTTCTTCCTAGCGAAGGCTTCATCAACTTACTTTCCCTTTCCCCCTTTTTTTTCCCTACTCGTTCTTTAGTTATACTATTTTTAGTGGTCCTAAGATTCCCTGGGCCTTTGTCTTTCCTCTCCTTGGCTTCTGTGTTATTCACTGATATTCCTCCTCCGAGTTTATGTTCCATGGGAGTGTGTAACCTTACCTTCTTACCTACGAGCACTTGTTCTTCTTCCCTTACTATTACTTTCTTCTTTAACCCCTGCTGTAATGGAGCTTGCCCCTTTCTAGTTTTCCTCTTCCATCTCTTTGGGCGTAGGATATGCTGTTTATAGCTTCTCCTTTCCCTCCGTGTTTTTATAATCATTGGGTGCCGTGAGATATATACGCTGTGCTCTTCGTTGACCTCACCAACTGGTCTAACTATAGAGGGCATGAGCTCCCTGATTTGTTTCAGCTCCCCTATCATAATTTTAAACTGTTCCCTTTTTGTTTTTATGACCTCATTATTCATTACGGCTACTTCTAGCTACCCTTGTAAAAAAATTTGTAGGATTAGCATTGCGTCCAGCATAGAGGCGCTAGAGGTACCTGTTACCTCCAAATTGAATATAGAGGGTCCCGAAATGTAATTTACTTTGTCCTGGAAATTTTCCACATCCCCCTTTTTATCTACCATTCCTTTTATAATATGGATATTATTCTGTCCCTCGTCGTCTGTATCCAAGTCTTCGCTTTCGCTCCCCAGCTCTATTTCTTGAGCGCTCGCAAAAGGAGAAAGTCTCGGGGATGAGGACAGGCTTGGGTCCAGAAAGAGTCCCGAGAGGTTAAATTGACTTTGATAAGGTGAGGCTCGCTCCTGGGGGGCCACATTGGCTGGGGTTAACAGAGTCTCACTTGCTGATAAATCTTTCCCTTTTGTGCCCATTCCTTTAAAATGTTTCTCCACAAAGTCTTTGATTGAGTTAGTAACCGAAGCTCCGCTCATTGCCCCCCCGGCCTTCTGATCTGCGGAGTTGTGGTCGGTGGTTGGATTTCCAACTGTGAGACTTTTTTGCTTCCATAGGTGTTATCATGGATGGTTTTCCTCGTTCCTTTCTCTTTCAGGGACTTGGCTACCTCCTCTCCGCCCATTATACAAAAGTACAGAGAGGTTTTTTTTGGCCTCTCCGTACTTTTGCTTTGCTAAGAGCCATCACCTTTTGGGTCCTTTTGCACTTATCCTCCTATATTCCAGGCAAAACTCAGTAATATCTTTCTTCTTCTTCCCCTTTTAAGATTCACTTTAGGCGTCCACGCACTACTCTCTGCGTCACCTTTGTTGCCTGGAGCCTTCTCATGCACACTTTATCCGTCTGCCCCATTCACCCTGCCCCTGCACTTACCTCTGCTCCACAGCTGCGCGCTATAGTTTCTCTGCTTCAACTCGACTGCCCATTTGATTAGCGGCTGGATTATTCTATATTCTTCTTCCACCACGTACGCCGGAGAGTCGAGAGCAGAACCAGGTGCAGCTCAGTACTGTTTGGTGCCCAAAACTGGGAGCACTGGGGGCTGTCGGCCGGCAGCAAAATAAAGGAGGCGGAAGAGATAAGGACATTAAGAATGTGTCAAAAATCTGCATGTTTGTGACCTAAGACCTTTGGATCATACAGTGTACATCAGGGACAGGGGCAGAACACAGTCTACCAATAATAACAAGCATTGGCATAGCCAATAGGTCTAGCCTTTGGAACCTTATAAGTGTTTAGTTATCCTGCACAATATCCTTGGGGCAACAACATCAAGTGTTGCACCAACACTTATAAGGTCCCAAAGGAGAGACCTATTGGCTCTACCAATGCTTGTTTTGAGTGAGTGGCTCGTGCAGGTACGCCACTGTGAGGTAGAGATGCTGCACGTGCTTTTACAGGAGCCCTTGTGACATTGCGCCTCTTCAAAATGTATCTCGGGTCTGGTGTAATACTTCTAACCCCTATTCCTGTCTTCTCACACACTATGCATCCTTAAATGTCCCATGCAAAGCCGGGGTTGACACTCCTATTACCCCTGCCCTCCAGTGACACTTTACCTGTCGTGACGGATGGTGGTGGTGGATGTGGTGGTGGTGGTGGTGGAGGACGTGGTGGTGGATGTGGTGGTGGTGGGCGTGGTGATGGATATGGTGGTGGTGCTGGTGGATGTGGTGGTGGTGGATGTGGTGGTGAATGTGGTGGTGGACATGGTGGTGGAAGTCGTGGTCATGTTGGTGATGGTGGTGGACATGGTGGTGGTGGTGGGCGTGGTGGTGGTGGTGGACAAGGTGGTGAACGTGGTTGTGGTAGATGTGGTGGTAGACATGGTGGTGGTGGTGGTAGACGTGGTGGTGGTGGTGGACGTGGTGGTGGTGGACGTGGTGGTGATAGACGTGGTGGTGGTGGACATGGTGGTGGACATGGTGGATGTGGTGGTGGTGAAAATGGTGGTGGTGGATGTAATGGTGGTGGTGGGCATGGTGGTGGTGGACGAGGTGGTGGTGGGGGTGGAAGTGGTGGAGAACACGGTGGAGATGGCCATGGTGGTGGTGGTGGACGTGGTGGTGGACATGATAGATGTGGTGGTGGTGGACCTGGTGGTGGTGGTGGGTGCGATGGTGGTGGAGGATATGGTGGTGATGGACATGGCGGTGGTGGTGGATGTGATGGTGGATGTGAATGTGGTGGTGGATGTGGTGGTGGTGGTAGATGTGGTGGATGTGGTGGTGGTAGACTTGGTGGTGGTGGACGTGGTGGTGGTGGATGTGGTGGTGGATGAGGTGGTGGATGTGGTGGTGGTGGACATGGTGGTGGACGTGGTGGTGGACGTGGTGGATGTGGTGGTGGATGTGGTGGACATGGTGGTGGACGTGGTGGTGGACGTGGTGGTGGTGGATGTGGTGGTGGACATAATGGTGGTGGTGGATATGGTGGTGGTGGATGTGGTGGTGGTGGACATGGTGGTGGTGGACATGATGGTGGGGGTGGATGTGGTGGTGGTGGTGGACATGGTGGTGGGCATGGTGGTGGAGGACCTGGTGGTGGTGGTAGTGGACATGGTGGTGGTGGATGTGATGGTAGTGGTGGACTTGGTGGTGGTGGATGTGGTGGTGGTGGACGTGGTGGTGATGGATGTGGCGGTGGTGGTGGAGGACGTGGTGGTGGATGTGGTGGTGGTGGGCGTGGTGGTGGCGGACGTGGTGGTGGACATGGTGGTGGAAGTAGTGGCCATGTTGGTGATGGTGGTAGACATGGTGGTGAACGTGGTGGTGGTAGATGTTGTGGTAGACATGGTGGTGGTGGCAGACGTGGTGGTGGACACGGCGGAGATAGACATGGTGGTGGTGGACATGGTGGTGGACATGATAGATGTGGTGGTGGTGGACCTGGTGGTGGTGGTGGATGCGGTGGTGGTGGAGGATATGGTGGTGATGGACGTGGTGGTGGATGTTGTGGTGGATGTGGTGGTGGATGTGAATGTGGTCGTGGTGGTGGATGTGGTGGTGGTGGTAGACGTTGTGGATGTGGTGGTGGTGATAGAGGTAGTGGTAGAGGTAGTGGTGGTGGACGTGGTGGTGGTGGATGAGGTGGTGGACGTGGTGGTGGTGGACATGGTGGTGGACTTGGTGGTGGTGGATGTGGTGGTGGACATAATGGTGGTGGACATAATGGTGGTGGTGGTGGATGTGGTGGTGGTGGACATGGTGGTGGTGAACGTGATGGTGGTGGTGGATGTGGTGGTGGACATGGTGGTGGGCGTGGTGGTGGTGGACCTGGTGGTGGTGGTTGTGGACATGGTGGTGGTGGACATGGTGATGGTAGTAGTGGACTTGGTGGTGGTGGATGTAGTGGTGGTGGATGTGGTGGTGATGGACGTGGTAGTAGTGGACGTGGTGGTGGTGGACCTGGTGGTGGTGGTGGACGTGTTGGATGTGGTGGTGATGGTGGACGTTGTGGTGGTGGTGATGGTGGACGTAGTGGTGGTGGACGCGGTGGTGGTGGAGGTAGGGGTGGTGGCCCTGATGGGGTGGTGGATGTGGTAGTGGTGGGCCTGGTGGTGGTGGACGTGGTAGTGGACGTGGTGGTGGTGGACGTGGTGGTGGTGGTTGATGATTGTTGGGTAGGAGGGTGCTGGCAGAATGTGGAAGGAGAGGAGGATCTTGAAGGGTGCACTTGGGAGAGCAGAAATAGGCTGACTATTAGAAACAAGCCATGGCATTGTTTTAGTTGATGTTTGGGAGGTGGGAGGGGTGTTCGGTGCAGAAAGGCATTAGAGCGCTCTAGTAAATAAATAAATAAAACAAGCACAGTATGTGAAAGAGAAAGCGACCGAGTTTGGAGCTGAAAGTGCACGCTGTGCTTAATGAGCCATGACAAGCGAGGAAAGCAGCGCTCGCTCCCGCTGACCCTAGACCAGGGCAGAGAGAAGGAGGGACATGCACCCGCCTTTGGCCAATTGCATGCTGTCTTTCTTAGAAAGACGCATTCAAAGGCCAATAGCGTGTGAAGAAAACAAAAGCACACGCAGAAGCGTGTATTCCAAAGTTTAAAGTCCTTACTAAATGTCTTGCAGCGCATGCGCCCTGGCTCAGGCGTGACCTAAAAAATATAAGTAAGGGGCAAAATGATACATACTGATTGTGACCCAGAAATGAAGATCAAACTGCTATAAACTCTGAGCAGAGACTGTAATAACTGTTAGCAGTGACTTCAATGAGATAAGAAAATAAACTGTAAACTTTAAGACGATCTGCATATAAACAGCAATATGACTGGACTGTAAAAAAAAACTGAGCACAGACTATAACAAGCGCTGCACAGAACCAGCAATTATCCTCAAACACAGACTGAAAAAAGCCATAAACACAGTCTGAAATAATCTCTAATCTCAGACTGCAATGCACCTGGGCAGTTAAAAGCTCTGAACACAGACTGAAACAAGCTGTGAACACAGAATGAAAACATCTCTTAACACTGACTGCAAAACACTTAAACAGCTCCATACAGACTGCAATGAGGTCTGAACTCAGACTGCAATAATCTGCCACATGTAAACTATGAGAACAGACTGCAATGAACTCTGCAGATTAACAGCAATAAGTCATTTACACAGACTCAAACAAACTGTTAACACAGATTGAAATTATCACTGAAAACAGCATGCTATTCAATATAAACACAAAGTGCAATATTTCTGAACATAGACTGCAATAATCTTAAACTACAATAAACTGAGCACAGACTGCAATATAGTTTGAACATAAACATCATTATCCCCGCCTGAAATAATCTCTGAATGCAGTCTACTGTGAGATCGGAATTTAGACGGCAATACACTCTGACTAGAGACTACAATAACGTGAAACTTCTATAAACTCTGAGCACAGACTGCAATAAACTCTTAAAATCAACAGCAATATCCCGTACTACATGCTGAAACAAACTGTGAACACAGACTGAAATAATCTCTGGACACAACCTGCTGTGAGATCTGAATTTAGATGGCAATACACATTGAACACTGACTACAATAACCTGTAGCTTCTATAAACTCTGAGGTCAGAACGTAATAAAGTCTTAAAATTACAGCAATAACCCCTAACACAAACTGAAACGAGCTGTGAACACAGATTGAAATAATTGCTGTTTATGTGCAAAGTATATTGCAGTCTGAGCTCAGTTTATAGGAGTTTGAGGTTATTGTAGTCTGTGCTTAGAACGTATTTCAGTTTGAGTTCAGATCGCATAGCAAGCTTTGTCCAGAAATTATTTCAATCTGTGTGGCGATGGGTGTTGTGGCCCTGTTGGGGCTTGGAGCTGCATGATCAGTAGCTCCATGGCATCTGTTGGTCTTCAGGTGTGGCTGTGGTCTGGGCTCTCCTGTCTGGTGCCGGTTGTCGTCTGACTTTGCACCAGGTCAGAGCAGGTGCTAATTTCCTGCTGCTAACGCGTCTTATCACCTGTTTTGTCGATCTGGCTGGTCGTTGAGAATGTTGAGGTGTGGTGTTGTCGTGGCTTTTTGCTCGGGAACACCTACTATGCATCTCATTAGCGATAGTTGACGGGGTCATCCGTGGTGATGTTTTTTGAGAATGCTATCGCCGGAAAACTGGTGATGTCGGCTGTTAGCACCGGCTTGTGAATGGGGCGATAAATTTATCACGACTTTGGCTGCGCTAAAGTGCCATTAACTCAGCGATAGATCCTTGAGAAGATGTCCCCTGACTCTTATAAACTCTGAGCACAGCCTGACATTAGATCTGAGCTAAAACTGAACTGTGGTCTGAACAGACTAAAATAGCGTTACATTGTTATACACTTTCCCAGACTGCTATAAACTCTGAACATAAATAATAATAATCCTAAACACACCCTGAAACAAACAGTGAACACTGACTGAAATAGGCTCCACCCATTGTATATAATGGCATCAAACTACTATGAACTGTGAACGCAGACTGCAAACAACTTTACACATAAAGCAGAACAATACTCCCTGAACACAGACTGCAATACGCTAATATACATGAAAAATAATCTGTGAACATAGACTTCAATATACAGGGGCTGTCATAAACTCTGAACAAACACTGCAATAGGCTCTGAATGTACCAGTCTCTTAGCAAAGGCTGTGATACATTCTCCTAGGACCTCTGAATACAGATGTAAAATAGCAGTGGGCATAGACTGCTGTGAACTCAAAATACTGATGGCCAACAGAACTGGACATGCGCTGCTCTGAGCTCCTAATACAGCTGGCAAAAGGCACTCGTCGTAGGCTGATGTGAGCTCTGAATACAGATGGCAATAAGCACTGGACAAGGGCTGCGGAGAGCTCTGATTGGAGATTGCAATAACCACTGGACTTAGGGTGATGTGAGCTCTGATTACAGATGGCAATACATAAATAATGTACACTGGATGGAGACTACTGTGAGCACTGATTACAGATGGCAATAAACACTGGATGAAGACGGCTGTGATCAATGATTACAGATGACAATAAACACTGGATGTAGACTGCTGTGAGCACTGATTACAGATGGCAATACATACTGAATGTAGACTGCTGTGAGCAGTGATTACAGATGGCAATAAACGATGGATGTAAACTGCTGTAAGCCCTGTTTACAGATGGCAATAAACACTGGGTGTAGACTGCTGTGAGCACATATTACAGATGGCAATAAACACTGGATGTAGACTGATGTCAGCACTGATTATATATGGCAATATGCTCTGGACACGGGCTGCTATGAGCTCTCATCATAGATGTCACTAAGCAGTGGGCATAGACTGCTGTGAACTCCAAATACTGATGGCCAAAAGAACTGGACATGGTGTGCTGTGAGCTCCTAATACAGCTAGCAATAAGCACTCGACGTAGGCTGATGTGAGAGCTGAATACAGATGGCAATAAGCACTGGGCGTGGGCTGCGGAGAGCTCTGATTGGAGATTGCAATAAACACTGGCTGTAGACTGATGTGAGCTCTGATTACAGATGGCAATACATACTGAATGTAGACTTCTGTGAGCAGTGATTACAGATGGCAATAAACAATGGATGTAAACTGCTGTAAGCCCTGATTACAGATGACAATAAACACTGGATGTAGACTGATGTCAGCACTGATTATATATGACAATATGCTCTGGACACGGGCTGCTATGAGCTCTCATCATAGATGTCAATAAGCAGTGGGCATAGACTGCTGTGAACTCCAAATACTGATGGCCAAAAGAACTAGACATAGGCTGCTCTGAGCTCCGAATACAGCTGGCAATAAGCACTTGAAATAGGCTGCTGTGAGCTCTGATTACAGATGGCAATAAGCTCCGGACATAGGCTGCTTTGAGCTCTGATTACAGATGGCAATTAGATCCGGACATAGGCTGCTGTGAGCTGTGATTACAGATGGCAATAAGCTCCAGACATAGGCTGCTGTGAGCTCTAATTACAGATGGCAATAGGCTCCGGACATAGGCTGCTGTGAGCTCTGATTACAGATGGCAATAAGCTCCGGACATAGGCTGCTGTGAGCTCTGATTACAGTTGGCATTAAGCTCCGGACATAGGTTGCTTTGAGGTCTGATTACAGATGGCAATAAGATCCGGACATAGGCTGCTGTGAACTCTGATTACAGATGACAATAAGCTCCGGACATAGGCTGCTGTGAGCTATGATTACAGATGGCAATAAGCTCCGGACATAGGCTGCTGTCAGCTCTAATTACAGATGGCATTAAGCTACGGACATAGGCTGCTTTGAGCTCTGATTACAGATGGCAATAAGATCCGGATATAGGCTGCTGTGAGCTATGATTACAGATGGCAATAAGCTCCGGGCATAGGCTGCTGTGAGCTCTGATTACAGATGGCAATAAGATCCGGACATAGGATGCTGTGAGCTCTGATTACAGATGGCAATAAGCTCCGGACATAGGCTGCTTTGAGCTCTGATTACAGATGGCAATAAGCTCTGGACATAGGCTGCTGTTAACTCTGATTACAGATGGCAATAAGATCAGGACATAGGCTGCTCTGAGCTCTGATTACAGATGGCAATAAGCACTGGATGTAGGCTGCTGTGAGCTCTGATTACAGATGGCAATAAGCTCCGGACGTAGGCTGCTGTGAACTCTGATTACAGATGGCAATAAGCTCCGGACATAGGCTGCTTTGAGCTCTGATTACAGATGCCAATAAGATCCGAACATAGGCTGCTTTGAGCTCCGATTACAGATGGCAATACGATACGGACATAGGCTGCTGTGAGCTCTGATTACAGATGGCAATAAGCTCCGGACATAGGCTGCTGTGAGCTCTGATTACAGATGGCAATAAGCTCCGGACATAGGCTGCTCTGAGCTCTGATTACAGATGGCAATAAGCTCCGGACATAGGCTGCTGTGAACTCTGATTACAGATGGCAATAAGATTCGGACATAGGCTGCTCTGAGCTCTGATTACAATGGCAATAAGCACTGGATGTAGGCTGCTGTGAGCTCTGATTACAGATGGCAATAAGCTCCGGACAAAGGCTGCTGTGAACTCTGATTACAGATGGCAAAAAGCTCCGGACATAGGCTGCTTTGAGCTCTGAATACAGATGGCAATAAGATTCGGACATAGGCTGATGTGAGCTCTGATTACAGATGGCTTTAAGCTCCGGAAATAGGCTGCTGTGAGCTCTAATTACAGATGGCATTAAGCTCCGGACAAAGGCTGCTGTGAGCTCTAATTACAGATCGCATTAAGCTCCGGAGATAGGCTGCTTTGAGCTCTGATTACAGATGGCAATAAGCTCCAGACATAGGCTGCCGTGAGCTCTGATTACAGATGGCAATAATATCTGAACATAGGCTGCTTTGAGCTCTGATTACAGATGGCGATAAGATCCGGACATAGGCTGCTGTGAGCTCTAATTACAGATGTCATTAACCTCCGGACATAGGCTGCTTTGAGCTCTGATTACAGATGGCAATAAGTTCCGGACATAGGCTGATTTGAGCTCTGATTACAGATGGCAATAACATCCGAACATAGGCTGCTTTGAGCTCTGATTACAGATGGCGATAAGATCCGGACATAGGCTGCTGTGAGCTCTAATTACAGATGGCATTAAGCTCCGGACATAGGCTGCTTTGAGCTCTGATTACAGATGGCAATAAGCTCGGGACAAAGGCTGCAGTGAGCTCTAATTACAGATGGCAATATGCACTGGATGTAGGCTGCTGTGAGCTCTGATTACAGATGGCAATAAGCTCCGGAGGTAGGCTGCTTTGAGCTCTGATTACAGATAGCAATAAGCTCCGGACATAGGCTGCTTTGAGCTCTGATTACAGATGGCAATAAGTTCCAAACACAGGCTGCTTTGAGCTCTGATTACAGATGGCAATAAGATCCGGACATAGGCTGCTGTGAGCTCTGATTACAGATGGCAATAACCTCCGGACATAGGCTCCTGTGAGCTCTGATTACAGATGGCAATAGGCTCCAGACATAGGCTGCTCTGAGCTCTGATTACAGATGGCAATAAGCTCCGGACATAGGCTGCTGTGAGCTCTGATTACAGATGGCAATAAGCACTGGATGTAGGCTGCTGTGAGCTCTGATTACAGATGGCAATATGCTCCGTTAGTAGGCTGCTGTGAACTCCGATTACAGATAGCAATAAGCTCCAGACATAGGCTGCTTTGAGCTCTGATTACAGATAACAATAAGATCCGAACATAGGCTGCTTTGAGCTCTGATTACAGATGGCAATAATATCCAGACATAGGCTGCTGTGAGCTCTAATTACAGAAGGCATTAAGCTCCGGACATAGGCTTCTTTGAGCTCTGATTACAGATGGCAATAAGCTCTGGACATGGACTGCTGTGAGCTCTGATTACAGATGGCAATAAGATCCGGACATAGGCTGCTGTGAGCTCTGATTACAGATGGCAATAAGCTCTGGACATAGGCTGCTGTGAACTCTAATTACAGATGGCAATAACCACTGGATGTAGGCTGCTTTGAGCTCTGATTACAGATGGCAATAAGCTCCAGACGTAGGCTGCTGTGAACTCTGATTATAGATGTCAATAAGCTCAGGGCATAGGCTGCTTTGAGCTTTGATTACAGATGGCAATAAGATCCGAACATAGGCTGCTTTGGGCTCTGATTACAGATGGCAATAAGATCCGGACATAGGCTGCTGTGAGCTCTGATTACAGATGGCAATAAGCTCCGGACATAGGCTGCTGTGAGCTCTGATTACAGATGGCAATAAGATCTGGCCGTAGGCTGCTCTGAGCTCTGAATACAGAGGGCAATAAGCACTGGATGTAGGCTGCTGTGAGCTCTGATTACAGATGGCAGTAAGCTCCGGACATAGGCTGCTGCGAACTCTGATTACAGATGGCAATAAGCACTGGATGTAGCCTGCTTTAAGCTCTAATTACAGATGGCAATAAGCACTGGATATAGGCTGCTGTGAGCTCTGATTACAGATGGCAATAAGCTCCGGACATAGGCTGCTGCGAACTCTGATTACAGATGACAATAAGCACTGGCTGTAGGCTGCTTTGAGCTCTGATTATAGATGGCAATAAGCTCCGGACATAGGCTGCTGTGAGCTCTGATTACAGATGGCAATAAGCTCCAGACATAGGCTGCTGTGTGCTCTGATTACAGATGGCAATAAGCTACGGACATAGGCTGCTGTGGGCTCTGATTACAGATGGCAATAAGCTCCGGACATAGGCTGCTGTGAGCTCTGGTAACAGATGGCAATAAGCTATGGACATAGGCTGCTGTGCGCTCTGATTACAGATGGCAATTATCTCCAGACATATGCTGCTGTGGGCTCTGATTACCGATGGCAATAAGCTCCGGACATAGGCTGCTGTGGGCTCTGGTTACAGATGGCAATAATCTCTGGACATAGGCTGCTGTGAGCTCTGATTACAGATGGCGATAAGCTCCAGACATAGGCTGCTGTGAGCTCTGATTACAGATGGCAATAAGCTCCGGACATAGGCTGCTGTGAGCTCTGATTACAGATGGCAATTAGCACTGGATGTAGGCTGCTGTGAGCTCTGATTACAGATGGCAATAAGCTCCGTACGTAGGCTGCTATGAACTCTGATAACAGATGGCAATAAGCTTTGGACATAGGCTGCTGTGGGCTCTGGTTACAGATGGCAATAAGCTCCATACATAGGCTGCTGTGAGCTCTGATTTCAGATGGCAATAAGCTCCGGACATAGGCTGCTGTGAGCTCTGATTACAGATGGCAATAAGCTCCGGACATAGGCTGCTGTGGGCTCTGATTACAGATGGCAATAAGATCTGGCCGTAGGCTGCTCTGAGCTCTGAATACAGATGGCAATAAGCACTGGATGTAGGCTGCTGTGAGCTCTGATTACAGATGGCAGTAAGCTCCGGACATAGGCTGCTGCGAACTCTGATTACAGATGGCAATAAGCACTGGATGTAGCCTGCTTTAAGCTCTAATTACAGATGGCAATAAGCACTGGATATAGGCTGCTGTGAGCTCTGATTACAGATGGCAATAAGCTCCGGACATAGGCTGCTGCGAACTCTGATTACAGATGACAATAAGCACTGGCTGTAGGCTGCTTTGAGCTCTGATTATAGATGGCAATAAGCTCCGGACATAGGCTGCTGTGAGCTCTGATTACAGATGGCAATAAGCTCCAGACATAGGCTGCTGTGTGCTCTGATTACAGATGGCAATAAGCTACGGACATAGGCTGCTGTGGGCTCTGATTACAGATGGCAATAAGCTCCGGACATAGGCTGCTGTGAGCTCTGGTAACAGATGGCAATAAGCTATGGACATAGGCTGCTGTGCGCTCTGATTACAGATGGCAATTATCTCCAGACATATGCTGCTGTGGGCTCTGATTACCGATGGCAATAAGCTCCGGACATAGGCTGCTGTGGGCTCTGGTTACAGATGGCAATAATCTCTGGACATAGGCTGCTGTGAGCTCTGATTACAGATGGCGATAAGCTCCAGACATAGGCTGCTGTGAGCTCTGATTACAGATGGCAATAAGCTCCGGACATAGGCTGCTGTGAGCTCTGATTACAGATGGCAATTAGCACTGGATGTAGGCTGCTGTGAGCTCTGATTACAGATGGCAATAAGCTCCGTACGTAGGCTGCTATGAACTCTGATAACAGATGGCAATAAGCTTTGGACATAGGCTGCTGTGGGCTCTGGTTACAGATGGCAATAAGCTCCATACATAGGCTGCTGTGAGCTCTGATTTCAGATGGCAATAAGCTCCGGACATAGGCTGCTGTGAGCTCTGATTACAGATGGCAATAAGCTCCGGACATAGGCTGCTGTGAGCTCTGATTACAGATGGCAGTAAGCACTGGATGTAGGCTGCTGTGAGCTCTGATTACAGATAGCAATAAGCTCCGGACATAGGCTGCTTTGAGCTCTGATTACAGATGGCAAAAAGATCAAAACGCAGGCTGCTTTGAGCTCTGATTACAGATGGCAATAAGATCCGGACATAGGCTGCTCTGAGCTCTGATTACAGATGGCAATAAGCTCCAGACATAGGCTGCTGTGAGCTCTGATTACACGTGGCAATAGGCTCCGGACATAGGCTGCTCTGAGCTCTGATTACAGATGGCAATAAGCTCCGGACATAGCCTGCTGTGAACTCTGATTACAGATGGCAATAAGATCCGGACATAGGCTGCTCTGAGCTCTGATTACAGATGGAAATAAGCACTGGATGTAGGCTGCTGCTAGCTCTGATTACATATGGCAATAAGCTCCGGACTTAGGCCGCTGTGAACTCTAATTACAGATGGCAATAAGTTCCGGACATAGGCTGCTTTGAGCTCTGATTACAGATGGCAATAATATCGAGACATAGGCTGCTGTGAGCTCTAATTACAGAAGGCATTAAGCTCCGGACATAGGCTTCTTTGAGCTCTGATTACAGATGGCAATAAGCTCTGGACATAGACTGCTGTGAGCTCTGATTACAGATGGCAATAAGATCCGGACATAGGCTGCTGTGAGCTCTGATTACAGATGCCAATAAGCACTGGATGTAGGCTGTTTTGAGCTCTGATTACAGATGGCAATAAGCTCCAGACGTAGGCTGCTGTGAGCTCTGGTAACAGATGGCAATAAGCTCCAGACATCGGCTGCTGTGAGCTCTGATTACAGATGGCAATTAACTCCGGACATAGGCTGCTGTGGGCTCTGATTACGGATGGCAATAAGCTCCGGACATAGGCTGCTGTGGGCTCTGGTTACAGATGGCAATAATCTCCGGACATAGGCTGCTGTGAGCTCTGATTACAGATGGCGATAAGCTCAAGACATAGGCTGCTGTGAGCTCTTATTACAGATGGCAATAAGCTTTGGACATAGGCTGCTGTGAGCTCTGATTTCAGATGGCAATAAGCACTGGATGTAGGCTGCTGTGAGCTCTGATTACAGATGGCAATAAGCTCCGTACGTAGGCTGCTGTGAACTCTGATAACACATGGCAATAAGCTCCGGACATAGGCTGCTGTGGGCTCTGGTTACAGATGGCAATATGCTCCGGACATAGGCTGCTGTGAGCTCTGATTACAGATGGCAATAAGCTCCGGACATAGGCTGCTGTGAGCTCTGATTACAAATGGCAATAAGCTCCGGACATACTCTGCTGTGAGCTCTGATTACAGATGGCAGTAAGCACTGGATGTAGGCTGCTGTGAGCTCTGATTACCGATAGCAATAAGCTCCAGACGTAGGCTGCTGTGAACTCTGATTATAGATGTCAATAAGCTCAGGGCATAGGCTGCTTTGAGCTTTGATTACAGATGGCAATAAGATCCGAACATAGGCTGCTTTGGGCTCTGATTACAGATGGCAATAAGATCCGGACATAGGCTGCTGTGAGCTCTGATTACAGATGGCAATAAGCTCCGGACATAGGCTGCTGTGAGCTCTGATTACAGATGGCAATAAGATCTGACCGTAGGCTGCTCTGAGCTCTGAATACAGATGGCAATAAGCACTGGATGTAGGCTGCTGTGAGCTCTGATTACAGATGGCAGTAAGCTCCGGACATAGGCTGCTGCGAACTCTGATTACAGATGGCAATAAGCACTGGATGTAGCCTGCTTTAAGCTCTAATTACAGATGGCAATAAGCACTGGATATAGGCTGCTGTGAGCTCTGATTACAGATGGCAATAAGCTCCGGACATAGGCTGCTGCGAACTCTGATTACAGATGACAATAAGCACTGGCTGTAGGCTGCTTTGAGCTCTGATTATAGATGGCAATAAGCTCCGGACATAGGCTGCTGTGAGCTCTGATTACAGATGGCAATAAGCTCCAGACATAGGCTGCTGTGTGCTCTGATTACAGATGGCAATAAGCTACGGACATAGGCTGCTGTGGGCTCTGATTACAGATGGCAATAAGCTCCGGACATAGGCTGCTGTGAGCTCTGGTAACAGATGGCAATAAGCTATGGACATAGGCTGCTGTGCGCTCTGATTACAGATGGCAATTATCTCCAGACATATGCTGCTGTGGGCTCTGATTACCGATGGCAATAAGCTACGGACATAGGCTGCTGTGGGCTCTGGTTACAGATGGCAATAATCTCTGGACATAGGCTGCTGTGAGCTCTGATTACAGATGGCGATAAGCTCCAGACATAGGCTGCTGTGAGCTCTGATTACAGATGGCAATAAGCTCCGGACATAGGCTGCTGTGAGCTCTGATTACAGATGGCAATTAGCACTGGATGTAGGCTGCTGTGAGCTCTGATTACAGATGGCAATAAGCTCCGTACGTAGGCTGCTATGAACTCTGATAACAGATGGCAATAAGCTTTGGACATAGGCTGCTGTGGGCTCTGGTTACAGATGGCAATAAGCTCCATACATAGGCTGCTGTGAGCTCTGATTTCAGATGGCAATAAGCTCCGGACATAGGCTGCTGTGAGCTCTGATTACAGATGGCAATAAGCTCCGGACATAGGCTGCTGTGAGCTCTGATTACAGATGGCAGTAAGCACTGGATGTAGGCTGCTGTGAGCTCTGATTACAGATAGCAATAAGCTCCGGACATAGGCTGCTTTGAGCTCTGATTACAGATGGCAAAAAGATCAAAAAGCAGGCTGCTTTGAGCTATGATTACAGATGGCAATAAGATCCGGACATAGGCTGCTCTGAGCTCTGATTACAGATGGCAATAAGCTCCAGACATAGGCTGCTGTGAGCTCTGATTACACGTGGCAATAGGCTCCGGACATAGGCTGCTCTGAGCTCTGATTACAGATGGCAATAAGCTCCGGACATAGCCTGCTGTGAACTCTGATTACAGATGGCAATAAGATCCGGACATAGGCTGCTCTGAGCTCTGATTACAGATGGAAATAAGCACTGGATGTAGGCTGCTGCTAGCTCTGATTACATATGGCAATAAGCTCCGGACTTAGGCCGCTGTGAACTCTAATTACAGATGGCAATAAGCTCCGGACATAGGCTGCTTTGAGCTCTGATTACAGATGGCAATAATATCGAGACATAGGCTGCTGTGAGCTCTAATTACAGAAGGCATTAAGCTCCGGACATAGGCTTCTTTGAGCTCTGATTACAGATGGCAATAAGCTCTGGACATAGACTGCTGTGAGCTCTGATTACAGATGGCAATAAGATCCGGACATAGGCTGCTGTGAGCTCTGATTACAGATGCCAATAAGCACTGGATGTAGGCTGTTTTGAGCTCTGATTACAGATGGCAATAAGCTCCAGACGGAGGCTGCTGTGAGCTCTGGTAACAGATGGCAATAAGCTCCAGACATCGGCTGCTGTGAGCTCTGATTACAGATGGCAATTAACTCCGGACATAGGCTGCTGTGGGCTTTGATTACGGATGGCAATAAGCTCCGGACATAGGCTGCTGTGGGCTCTGGTTACAGATGGCAATAATCTCCGGACATAGGCTGCTGTGAGCTCTGATTACAGATGGCGATAAGCTCCAGACATAGGCTGCTGTGAGCTCTTATTACAGATGGCAATAAGCTTTGGACATAGGCTGCTGTGAGCTCTGATTTCAGATGGCAATAAGCACTGGATGTAGGCTGCTGTGAGCTCTGATTACAGATGGCAATAAGCTCCGTACGTAGGCTGCTGTGAACTCTGATAACACATGGCAATAAGCTCCGGACATAGGCTGCTGTGGGCTCTGGTTACAGATGGCAATATGCTCCGGACATAGGCTGCTGTGAGCTCTGATTACAGATGGCAATAAGCTCCGGACATAGGCTGCTGTGAGCTCTGATTACAAATGGCAATAAGCTCCGGACATACTCTGCTGTGAGCTCTGATTACAGATGGCAGTAAGCACTGGATGTAGGCTGCTGTGAGCTCTGATTACCGATAGCAATAAGCTCCGGACATCGGCTGCTTTGAGCTCTGATTACAGATGGCAAAAAGATCAAAACACAGGCTGCTTTGAGCTCTGATTACAGATGACGATAAGATCCGGACATAGGCTGCTGTGAGTTCTAATTACAGATGGCATTAAGCTCCGGACATAGGCTGCTTTGAGCTCTGATTACAGATGGCAATAAGCTCCGGACATAGGCTGATTTGAGCTCTGATTACAGATGGCAATAATATCCGAACATAGGCTGCTTTGAGCTCTGATTACAGATGGCGATAAGATCCGGACATAGGCTGCTGTGAGCTCTAATTACAGATGGCATTAAGCTCCGGACATAGGCTGCTTTGAGCTCTGATTACAGATGGCAATAAGCTCGGGACAAAGGCTGCTGTGAACTCTGATTACAGATGGCAATAAGATCCAGACATAGGCTGCTGTGAGCTCTAATTACAGATGGCAATACGCACTGGATGTAGGCTGCTGTGAGCTCTGATTACAGATGGCAATAAGCTCCGGAGGTAGGCTGCTGTGAACTCTGATTACAGATGGCAATGAGCTCCAGACATAGGCTGCTTTGAGCTCTGATTACAGACGGCAATAAGATCCGAACATAGGCTGCTTTGAGCTCTGATTACAGATGGCAATAAGATCCGGACGTAGGCTGCTGTGAGCTCTGATTACAGATGGCAATAAGATCCAAACACAGGCTGCTTTGAGCTCTGATTACAGATGGCAATAAGCTCCATACATAGGCTGCTGTGAGCTCTGATTTCAGATGGCAATAAGCTCCGGACATAGGCTGCTGTGAGCTCTGATTACAGATGGCAATAAGCTCCGGACATAGGCTGCTCTGAGCTCTGATTACAGATGGCAATAAGCACTGGATGTAGGCTGCTGTGAGCTCTGATTACAGATGGCAATACGCTCCGTTAGTAGGCTGCTGTGAAATCCGATTACAGATAGCAATAATCTCCAGACATAGGCTGCTTTGAGCTCTGATTACAGATAACAATAAGATCCGAACATAGGCTGCTTTGAGCTCTGATTACGGATGGCAATAATATCCAGACATAGGCTGCTGTGAGCTCTAATTACAGAAGGCATTAAGCTCCGGACATAGGCTTCTTTGAGCTCTGATTACAGATGGCAATAAGCTCTGGACATAGACTACTGTGAGCTCTGATTACAGATGGCAATAAGATCCGGACATAGGCTGCTGTGAGCTCTGATTACAGATGGCAATAAGCTCTGGTCATAGGCTGCTGTGAACTCTAATTACAAATGGCAATAAGCACTGGATGTAGGCTGCTTTGAGCTCTGATTACAGATGGCAATAAGCTCCAGACGTAGGCTGCTGTGAACTCTGATTATAGATGGCAATAAGCTCCGGACATAGGCTGCTTGGAGCTCTGATTACAGATGGCAATAAGATCCGAACATAGGCTGCTTTGGGCTCTGATTACAGATGGCAATAAGATCCGGACATAGTGTGCTGTGAGCTCTGATTACAGATGGCAATAAGCTCCGGACATAGGCTGCTGTGAACTCTGATTACCGATGGCAATAAGATCCGGACGTAGGCTGCTCTGAGCTCTGAATACAGTTGGCAATAAGCACTGGATGTAGGCTGCTGTGAGCTCTGATTACAGATGGCAATAAGCTCCGGACATAGGCTGCTGCGAACTCTGATTACAGATGGCAATAAGCACTGGATGTAGCCTGCTTTAAGCTCTAATTACAGATGGCAATAAGCACTGGATGTAGGCTGCTGTGAGCTCTGATTACAGATGGCAGAAAGCTCCGGACATAGCCTGCTGCGAACTCTGATTACAGATGACAATAAGCACTGGCTGTAGGCTGCTTTGAGCTCTGATTATAGATGGCAATAAGCTCCGGACATAGGCTGCTGTGAGCTCTGATTTCAGATGGCAATAAGCTCCGGACATAGGCTGCTGTGAGCTCTGATTACAGATTGCAATAAGCTACGGACATAGGCTGCTGTGGGCTCTGATTACAGATGGCAATAAGCTCCGAACATAGGCTGCTGTGAGCTCTGGTAACAGATGGCAATAAGCTCCGGACATAGGCTGCTGTGAGCTCTGATTACAGATGGAAATTATCTTTTGACATAGGCTGCTGTGGGCTCTGATTACCAATGGCAATAAGCTCCGGACATAGGCTGCTGTGGGCTCTGGTTACAGATGGCAATAATCTCCGGACATAGGCTGCTGTGAGCTCTGATTACAGATGGCGATAAGCTCCAGACATAGACTGCTGTGAGCTCTGATTACAGATGGCAATAGGCTCCGGACATAGGCTGCTGTGAGCTCTGATTACAGATGGCAATAAGCACTGGATGTAGGCTGCTGTGAGCTCTGATTACAGATGGCAATAAGCTTCGTACATAGGCTGCTGTGAACTCTGATAACAGATGGCAATAAGCTCCTGACATAGGCTGCTGTGGGCTCTGGTTACAGATGGCAATAAGCTCCGTACATAGGCTGCTGTGAGCTCTGATTACAGATGGCAATAAGCTCCGGACATAGGCTTCTGTGAGCTCTGATTACAGATGGCAATAAGCTCCGGACATAGGCTGCTGTGAGCTCTGATTACAGATGGCAGTAAGCACTGGATGTAGGCTGCTGTGAGCTCTGATTACAGATGGCAATTATCTCCGGACATAGGCTGCTGTAGGCTCTGATTACCAATGGCAATAAGCTCCGGACATAGGCTGCTGTGGGCTCTGGTTACAGATGGCAATAATCTCCGGACATAGGCTGCTGTGAGCTCTGATTACAGATGGCGATAAGCTCCAGACATAGGCTGCTGTGAGCTCTGATTACAGATGGCAATAAGCTCCGGACATAGGCTGCTGTGAGCTCGATTACAGATGGCAATAAGCACTGGATGTAGGCTGCTGTGAGCTCTGATTACAGATGGCAATAAGCTCCGTACGTAGGCTGCTGTGAACTCTGATTACAGATGGCAATAAGCTCCGGACATAGGCTGCTGTGAGCTCTGATTACAGATGGCAATAAGCTCCGGACAAAGGCTGCTGTGAGCTCTGATTACAGATGGCAGTAAGCACTGGATGTAGGCTGCTGTGAGGTCTGATTACAGATAGCAATAAGCTCCGGACATAGGCTGCTTTGAGCTCTGATTACAGATGGCAAAAAGATCAAAACACAGGCTGCTTTGAGCTCTGATTACAGATGGCAATAAGATCCGGACATAGGCTGCTCCGAGCTCTGATTTCAGATGGCAATAAGCTCCGGACATAGGCTGCTGTGAGCTCTGATTACAGATTGCAATAAGCTACGGACATAGGCTGCTGTGGGCTCTGATTACAGATGGCAATAAGCTCCGAACATAGGCTGCTGTGAGCTCTGGTAACAGATGGCAATAAGCTCCGGACATAGGCTGCTGTGAGCTCTGATTACAGATGGAAATTATCTTTTGACATAGGCTGCTGTGGGCTCTGATTACCAATGGCAATAATCTCCGGACATAGGCTGCTATGGGCTCTGGTTACAGATGGCAATAAGATCCGTACATAGGCTGCTGTGAGCTCTGATTACAGATGGCAATAAGCTCCGGACATAGGCTGCTGTGAGCTCTGATTACAGATGGCAATAAGCTCCGGACAAAGGCTGCTGTGAGCTCTGATTACAGATGGCAGTAAGCACTGGATGTAGGCTGCTGTGAGGTCTGATTACAGATAGCAATAAGCTCCGGACATAGGCTGCTCCGAGCTCTGATTACAGATGGCAAAAAGATCAAAACACAGGCTGCTTTGAGCTCTGATTACAGATGGCAATAAGATCCGGACATAGGCTGCTCCGAGCTCTGATTACAGATGGCAATAAGCTCCAGACATAGGCTGCTGTGAGCTCTGGTTACAGATGGCAATAATCTCCGGACATAGGCTGCTGTGAGCTCTCATTACAGATGGCGATAAGCTCCAGACATAGGCTGCTGTGAGCTCTGATTACAGATGGCAATAAGCTCCGGACATAGGCTGCTGTGAGCTCTGATTACAGATGGCAATAAGCACTGGATGTAGGCTGCTGTGAGCTCTGATTACAGATGGCAATAAGTTCCGTACGTAGGCTGCTGTGAACTCTGATAACACATGGCAATAAGCTCCGGACATAGGCTGCTGTGGGCTCTGGTTACAGATGGCAATAAGCTCCGGACATAGGCTGCTGTGAGCTCTGATTACAGATGGCAGTAAGCTCCGGACATAGGCTGCTGCGAACTCAGATTACAGATGGCAATAAGCACTGGATGTAGCCTGCTTTAAGCTCTAATTACAGATGGCAATAAGCACTGGATATAGGCTGCTGTGAGCTCTGATTACAGATGGCAATAAGCTCCGGACATAGGCTGCTGCGAACTCTGATTACAGATGACAATAAGCACTGGCTGTAGGCTGCTTTGAGCTCTGATTATAGATGGCAATAAGCTCCGGACATAGGCTGCTGTGAGCTCTGATTACAGATGGCAATAAGCTCCAGACATAGGCTGCTGTGAGCTCTGATTACAGATGGCAATAAGCTACGGACATAGGCTGCTGTGGGCTCTGATTACAGATGGCAATAAGCTCCGGACATAGGCTGCTGTGAGCTCTGGTAACAGATGGCAATAAGCTATGGACATAGGCTGCTGTGCGCTCTGATTACAGATGGCAATTATCTCCAGACATATGCTGCTGTGGGCTCTGATTACCGATGGCAATAAGCTCCGGACATAGGCTGCTGTGGGCTCTGGTTACAGATGGCAATAATCTCTGGACATAGGCTGCTGTGAGCTCTGATTACAGATGGCGATGAGCTCCAGACATAGGCTGCTGTGAGCTCTGATTACAGATGGCAATAAGCTCCGGACATAGGCTGCTGTGAGCTCTGATTACAGATGGCAATTAGCACTGGATGTAGGCTGCTGTGAGCTCTGATTACAGATGGCAATAAGCTCTGTACGTAGGCTGCTGTGAACTCTGATAACAGATGGCAACAAGCTTTGGACATAGGCTGCTGTGGGCTCTGGTTACAGATGGCAATAAGCTCCATACATAGGCTGCTGTGAGCTCTGATTTCAGATGGCAATAAGCTCCGGACATAGGCTGCTGTGAGCTCTGATTACAGATGGCAATAAGCTCCGGACATAGGCTGCTGTGAGCTCTGATTACAGATGGCAGTAAGCACTGGATGTAGGCTGCTGTGAGCTCTGATTACAGATAGCAATAAGCTCCGGACATAGGCTGCTTTGAGCTCTGATTACAGATGGCAAAATGATCAAAACGCAGGCTGCTTTGAGCTCTGATTACAGATGGCAATAAGATCCGGACATAGGCTGCTCTGAGCTCTGATTACAGATGGCAATAAACTCCAGACATAGGCTGCTGTGAGCTCTGATTACACGTGGCAATAGGCTCCGGACATAGGCTGCTCTGAGCTCTGATTACAGATGGCAATAAGCTCCGGACATAGCCTGCTGTGAACTCTGATTACAGATGGCAATAAGATCCGGACATAGGCTGCTCTGAGCTCTGATTACAGATGGAAATAAGCACTGGATGTAGGCTGCTGCTAGCTCTGATTACATATGGCAATAAGCTCCGGACTTAGGCCGCTGTGAACTCTAATTACAGATGGCAATAAGCTCCGGACATAGGCTGCTTTGAGCTCTGATTACAGATGGCAATAATATCGAGACATAGGCTGCTGTGAGCTCTAATTACAGAAGGCATTAAGCTCCGGACATAGGCTTCTTTGAGCTCTGATTACAGATGGCAATAAGCTCTGGACATAGACTGCTGTGAGCTCTGATTACAGATGGCAATAAGATCCGGACATAGGCTGCTGTGAGCTCTGATTACAGATGCCAATAAGCACTGGATGTAGGCTGTTTTGAGCTCTGATTACAGATGGCAATAAGCTCCAGACGTAGGCTGCTGTGAGCTCTGGTAACAGATGGCAATAAGCTCCAGACATCGGCTACTGTGAGCTCTGATTACAGATGGCAATTAACTCCGGACATAGGCTGCTGTGGGCTCTGATTACCGATGGCAATAAGCTCCGGACATAGGCTGCTGTGCGCTCTGGTTACAGATGGCAATAATCTCCGGACATAGGCTGCTGTGAGCTCTGATTACAGATGGCGATAAGCTCCAGACAAAGGCTGCTGTGAGCTCTTATTACAGATGGCAATAAGCTTTGGACATAGGCTGCTGTGGGCTCTGGTTACAGATGGCAATATGCTCCGGACATAGGCTGCTGTGAGCTCTGATTACAGATGGCAATAAGCTCCGGACATAGGCTGCTGTGAGCTCTGATTACAAATGGCAATAAGCTCCGGACATACTCTGCTGTGAGCTCTGATTACAGATGGCAGTAAGCACTGGATGTAGGCTGCTATGAGCTCTGATTACAGATAGCAATAAGCTCCGGACATAGGCTGCTTTGAGCTCTGATTACAGATGGCAAAAAGATCAAAACACAGGCTGCTTTGAGCTCTGATTACAGATGACGATAAGATCCGGACATAGGCTGCTGTGAGTTCTAATTACAGATGGCATTAAGCTCCGGACATAGGCTGCTTTGAGCTCTGATTACAGATGGCAATAAGCTCCGGACATAGGCTGATTTGAGCTCTGATTACAGATGGCAATAATATCCGAACATAGGCTGCTTTGAGCTCTGATTACAGATGGCGATAAGATCCGGACATAGGCTGCTGTGATCTCTAATTACAGATGGCATTAAGCTCCGGACATAGGCTGCTTTGAGCTCTGATTACAGATGGCAATAAGCTCGGGACAAAGGCTGCTGTGAACTCTGATTACAGATGGCAATAAGATCCAGACATAGGCTGCTGTGAGCTCTAATTACAGATGGCAATACGCACTGGATGTAGGCTGCTGTGAGCTCTGATTACAGATGGCAATAAGCTCCGGAGGTAGGCTGCTGTGAACTCTGATTACAGATGGCAATGAGCTCCAGACATAGGCTGCTTTGAGCTCTGATTACAGACGGCAATAAGATCCGAACATAGGCTGCTTTGAGCTCTGATTACAGATGGCAATAAGATCCGGACGTAGGCTGCTGTGAGCTCTGATTACAGATGGCAATAAGATCCGGACATAGGCTGCTGTGAGCTCTGATTACAGATGGCAATAAGCACTGGATGTAGGCTGCTGTGAGCTCTGATTACAGATGGCAATAAGCTCCGTACGTAGGCTGCTGTGAACTCTGATTACAGATAGCAATAAGCTCCGGACATAGGCTGCTTTGAGCTCTGATTACAGATGGCAATAAGATCCAAACACAGGCTGCTTTGAGCTCTGATTACAGATGGCAATAAGATCCAGACATAGGCTGCTGTGAGCTCTGATTACAGATTGCAATAAGCTCCGGACATAGGCTGCTGTGAGCTCTGATTACAGATGGCAATAGGCTCCAGACATAGGCTGCTCTGAGCTCTGATTACAGATGGCAATAAGCTCCGGACATAGGCTGCTGTGAACTCTGATTACAGATGGCAATAAGATCCGGACATAGGCTGCTCTGAGCTCTGATTACAGATGGCAATAAGCACTGGATGTAGGCTGCTGTGAGCTCTGATTACAGATGGCAATACGCTCCGTTAGTAGGCTGCTGTGAAATCCGATTACTGATAGCAATAAGCTCCAGACATAGGCTGCTTTGAGCTCTGATTACAGATAACAATAAGATCCGAACATAGGCTGCTTTGAGCTCTGATTACGGATGGCAATAATATCCAGACATAGGCTGCTGTGAGCTCTAATTACAGAAGGCATTAAGCTCCGGACATAGGCTTCTTTGAGCTCTGATTACAGATGGCAATAAGCTCTGGACATAGACTACTGTGAGCTCTGATTACAGATGGCAATAAGATCCGGACATAGGCTGCTGTGAGCTCTGATTACAGATGACAATAAGCTCTGGTCATAGGCTGCTGTGAACTCTAATTACAAATGGCAATAAGCACTGGATGTAGGCTGCTTTGAGCTCTGATTACAGATGGCAATAAGCTCCAGACGTAGGCTGCTGTGTACTCTGATTATTGATGGCAATAAGCTCCGGACATAGGCTGCTTGGAGCTCTGATTACAGATGGCAATAAGATCCGAACATAGGCTGCTTTGGGCTCTGATTACAGATGGCAATAAGATCCGGACATAGTGTGCTGTGAGCTCTGATTACAGATGGCAATAAGCTCCGGACATAGGCTGCTGTGAACTCTGATTACAGATGGCAATAAGATCCGGACGTAGGCTGCTCTGAGCTCTGAATACAGTTGGCAATAAGCACTGGATGTAGGCTGCTGTGAGCTCTGATTACAGATGGCAATAAGCTCCGGACATAGGCTGCTGCGAACTCTGATTACAGATGGCAATAAGCACTGGATGTAGCCTGCTTTAAGCTCTAATTACAGATGGCAATAAGCACTGGATGTAGGCTGCTGTGAGCTCTGATTACAGATGGCAATAAGCTCCGGACATAGCCTGCTGCGAACTCTGATTACAGATGACAATAAGCACTGGCTGTAGGCTGCTTTGAGCTCTGATTATAGATGGCAATAAGCTCCGGACATAGACTGCTGTGAGCTCTGATTTCAGATGGCAATAAGCTCCGGACATAGGCTGCTGTGAGCTCTGATTACAGATTGCAATAAGCTACGGACATAGGCTGCTGTGGGCTCTGATTACAGATGGCAATAAGCTCCGGACATAGGCTGCTGTGAGCTCTGGTAACAGATGGCAATAAGCTCCGGACATAGGCTGCTGTGCGCTCTGATTACAGATGGCAATTATCTTTTGACATAGGCTGCTGTGGGCTCTGATTACCAATGGCAATAAGCTCCGGACATAGGCTGCTGTGGGCTCTGGTTACAGATGGCAATAATCTCCGGACATAGGCTGCTGTGAGCTCTGATTACAGATGGCGATAAGCTCCAGACATAGGCTGCTGTGAGCTCTGATTACAGATGGCAATAGGCTCCGGACATAGGCTGCTGTGAGCTCTGATTACAGATGGCAATAAGCATTGGATGTAGGCTGCTGTGAGCTCTGATTACAGATGGCAATAAGCTTCGTACGTAGGCTGCTGTGAACTCTGATAACAGATGGCAATAAGCTCCGGACATAGGCTGCTGTGGGCTCTGGTTACAGATGGCAATACGCTCCGTACATAGGCTGCTGTGAGCTCTGATTACAGATGGCAATAAGCTCCGGACATAGGCTTCTGTGAGCTCTGATTACAGATGGCAATAAGCTCCGGACATAGGCTGCTGTGAGCTCTGATTACAGATGGCAGTAAGCACTGGATGTAGGCTGCTGTGAGCTCTGATTACAGATAGCAATAAGCTCCAGACATAGGCTGCTTTGAACTCTGATTATAGATGGCAATAAGCTCCGGACATAGGCTGCTGTGAGCTCTGATTTCAGATGGCAATAAGCTCCGGACATAGGCTGCTGTGAGCTCTGATTACAGATGGCAATAAGCTACGGACATAGGCTGCTGTGGGCTCTGATTACAGATGGCAATAAGCTCCGGACATAGGCTGCTGTGAGCTCTGGTAACAGATGGCAATAAGCTCCGGACATAGGCTGCTGTGCGCTCTGATTACAGATGGCAATTATCTCCGGACATAGGCTGCTGTAGGCTCTGATTACCAATGGCAATAAGCTCCGGACATAGGCTGCTGTGGGCTCTGGTTACAGATGGCAATAATCTCCGGACATAGGCTGCTGTGAGCTCTGATTACAGATGGCGATAAGCTCCAGACATAGGCTGCTGTGAGCTCTGATTACAGATGGCAATAAGCTCCGGACATAGGCTGCTGTGAGCTCGATTACAGATGGCAATAAGCACTGGATGTAGGCTGCTGTGAGCTCTGATTACAGATGGCAATAAGCTCCGTACGTAGGCTGCTGTGAACTCTGATAACAGATGGCAATAAGCTCCGGACATAGGCTGCTATGGGCTCTGGTTACAGATGGCAATAAGATCCGTACATAGGCTGCTGTGAGCCCTGATTACAGATGGCAATAAGCTCCGGACATAGGCTGCTGTGAGCTCTGATTACAGATGGCAATAAGCTCCGGACAAAGGCTGCTGTGAGCTCTGATTACAGATGGCAGTAAGCTCCGGACATAGGCTGCTGCGATCTCTGATTACAGATGGCAATAAGTTCCGGACATAGGCTGCTGTGAGCTCTGATTACAGATGGCAATAAGCTACGGACATACTCTGCTGTGAGCTCTGATTACAGATGGCAGTAAGCACTGGATGTAGGCTGCTGTGAGCTCTGATTACAGATAGCAATAAGCTCCGGACATAGGCTGCTTTGAGCTCTGATTACAGGTGGATGCGTATGGAGGAGACTTGAAGAATCGATACCGGTAAGATAGCCCTCCCGCGCAACTACATCATAAACCTTGGATGCGCTCGGGGATTTGAACTGCCCGTCATTTCATTTTATTTCGTCAATACATCCCCCCTTTTCCACGAGGCACTGAAGCGCTAATTTTGTTCAGTCATTTCCTTCCTCCGACTATACGGGCGCGATTACATGCCCACCATTTGATTCTCGCCACCCACATAGCGAATGTTATGCACCCGGTCCTTGAAGCCCTTGATTGAAATAGGCACTTATGCGTGTCAACACAGAGCATACAAGTGCCAAAGTAAAAAAACATCTCCCTCCTTTTTTATAGAATCGTTTGAAGAAAGTGAATAACCCGGCCACGTGGTCACATTGTCGACCTATGTAAGTACTTAAACTGATGCATGCCATCATTTAATCTTTTTTGGCAAACCAATTCTAATTATGCTCATTCAATTCTAATACATTACAGCTACATGAGCAAACCATCTTTTGGGAGACCGACTACTGAAAATTAAAACACAGGTATGATCTGAGAGAGTGTGTGACTGCTTGAAGTTGAGTGTTGTCTAGCATGACTGACAGAATGTTTATTTATTTATTTTTGTAGATTGAGCCTACACGGTCCTGATGAGAATCCCTGCCATATAAGGGATTCGAAACGCGTCGACCCCTGTTCTCTTGAAGCTCCGCTCTTTTAATAGACCAATCTCCTCATGACTAAAACCCAAAAATTAACTACTGGATGGTCTATTGCATAAAATATGCTTGAACAAACCTTGTACTAAGCACTAGTATCCGCACCTGTTGCTCCAGAAGAACTTTATTTAAAACAGGGCATTTACACTTACTTTAGAACAGTGAATTTTCGGCATATTGTTGTCAATTTGTCTAGTCTTGTATGTTTATATCTTTAAGTGTACTAAGTGATGTCTTTTGAATGTTTTATGTGTTCACCAAACGTTTTGTAAAATGACACATATTGGATTTGAATTGTGATATATTGTTGTTCTTGTACATATTGGATGTTTTTGTATATACCTTACAAGTCTCTTCCTTTGTGAAATAATGTTTGTTTAAATGTATTCTCATAACAAAAAGAAAAAATATATAAAAGAAGATCAAAAATAAAAAGAAGTATTCATAAGATTTCAGACTAAAAGATTGGTCTTTCTGAATTGAGGATTGTTACTCAATTGTTGAAAATATTGAATTGTAGTGCAGTACTGGCATCTCTTTGTTGACTCTTATATTGGCGCAGCCTTACTGCTTTAGCCAGAACCCTCATTGTTGCCACTGATTACAGATGGCAATAAGCTCCGTACGTAGGCTGCTGTGAACTCTGATAACAGATGGCAATAAGCTCCGGACATAGGCTGCTGTGGGCTCTGGTTACAGATGGCAATAAGCTCCATACATAGGCTGCTGTGAGCTCTGATTACAGATGGCAATAAGCTTCGGACATAGGCTGCTGTGAGCTCTGATTACAGATGGCAATAAGCTCCGGACATTGGCTGCTGTGAGCTCTGATTACAGATAGCAGTAAGCACTGGATGTAGGCTGCTGTGAGCTCTGATTACAGATAGCAATAAGCTCCGGACATAGGCTGCTTTGAGCTCTGATTACAGATGGCAAAAAGATCAAAACACAGGCTGCTTGAGCTCTGATTACAGATGGCAATAAGATCCGGACATAGGCTGCTCTGAGCTCTGATTACAGATGGCAATAAGCTCCAGACATAGGCTGCTGTGAGCTCTGATTACACGTGGCAATAGGCTCCGGACATAGGCTGCTCTGAGCTCTGATTACAGATGGCAATAAGCTCCGGACATAGGCTGCTGTGAACTCTGATTACAGATGGCAATAAGATCCGGACATAGGCTGCTCTGAGCTCTGATTACAGATGGAAATAAGCACTGGATGTAGGCTGCTGTGAGCTCTGATTACATATGAGAATAAGCTCCGGACGTAGGCCGCTGTGAACTCTAATTACAGATGGCAATAAGCTCCGGACATAGGCTGCTTTGAGCTCTGATTACAGATGGCAATAATATCCAGACATAGGCTGCTGTGAGCTCCAATTACAGAAGGCATTAAGCTCCGGACATAGGCTTCTTTGAGCTCTGATTACAGATGGCAATAAGCTCTGGACATAGACTGGTGTGAGCTCTGATTACAGATGGTCATAAGCTCCAGACGTAGGCTGCTGTGAGCTCTGGTAACAGATGGCAATAAGCTCCGGACATAGGCTGCTGTGAGCTCTGATTACAGATGGCAATTAACTCCAGACATAGGCTGCTGTGGGCTCTGATTACCGATAGCAATAAGCTCCGGACATAGGTTGCTGTGGGCTCTGGTTACAGATGGCAATAATCTCCGGACATAGGCTGCTGTGAGCTCTGATTACAGATGGCGATAAGCTCCAGACATAGGCTGCTGTGAGCTCTGATTACAGATGGCAATAAGCTCCGGACATAGGCTGCTGTGAGCTCTGATTACAGATGGCAATAAGCACTGGATGTAGGCTGCTGCGAGCTCTGATTACAGATGGCAATAAGCTCCGTACGTAGGCTGCTGTGAACTCTGATAACACATGGCAATAAGCTCCGGACATAGGCTGCGGTGGGCTCTGGTTACAGATGGCAATAAGCTCCGGACATAGGCTGCTTTGAGCTCTGATTACAGATGGCAAAAAGATCAAAACACAGGCTGCTTTGAGCTCTGATTACAGATGATGATAAGATCCGGACATAGGCTGCTGTGAGCTCTAATTACAGATGGCATTAAGCTCTGGACATAGGCTGCTTTGAGCTCTGATTACAGATGGCAATAAGCTCCGGACATAGGCTGCTGTGAACTCTGATTACAGATGGCAATAAGATCCGGACGTGCTCTGAGCTCTGATTACAGATGGAAATAAGCACTGGATGTAGGCTGCTGTGAGCTCTGATTACATATGAGAATAAGCTCCGGACGTAGGCCGCTGTGAACTCTAATTACAGATGGCAATAAGCTCCGGACATAGGCTGCTTTGAGCTCTGATTACAGATGGCAATAATATCCAGACATAGGCTGCTGTGAGCTCCAATTACAGAAGGCATTAAGCTCCGGACATAGGCTTCTTTGAGCTCTGATTACAGATGGCAATAAGCTCTGGACATAGACTGGTGTGAGCTCTGATTACAGATGGTCATAAGCTCCAGACGTAGGCTGCTGTGAGCTCTGGTAACAGATGGCAATAAGCTCCGGACATAGGCTGCTGTGAGCTCTGATTACAGATGGCAATTAACTCCAGACATAGGCTGCTGTGGGCTCTGATTACCGATAGCAATAAGCTCCGGACATAGGTTGCTGTGGGCTCTGGTTACAGATGGCAATAATCTCCGGACATAGGCTGCTGTGAGCTCTGATTACAGATGGCGATAAGCTCCAGACATAGGCTGCTGTGAGCTCTGATTACAGATGGCAATAAGCTCCGGACATAGGCTGCTGTGAGCTCTGATTACAGATGGCAATAAGCACTGGATGTAGGCTGCTGCGAGCTCTGATTACAGATGGCAATAAGCTCCGTACGTAGGCTGCTGTGAACTCTGATAACACATGGCAATAAGCTCCGGACATAGGCTGCGGTGGGCTCTGGTTACAGATGGCAATAAGCTCCGGACATAGGCTGCTTTGAGCTCTGATTACAGATGGCAAAAAGATCAAAACACAGGCTGCTTTGAGCTCTGATTACAGATGATGATAAGATCCGGACATAGGCTGCTGTGAGCTCTAATTACAGATGGCATTAAGCTCTGGACATAGGCTGCTTTGAGCTCTGATTACAGATGGCAATAAGCTCCGGACATAGGCTGATTTGAGCTCTGATTACAGATGGCAATAATATCCGAACATAGGCTGCTTTGAGCTCTGATTACAGTTGGCGATAAGATCCGGAAATAGGCTGCTGTGAGCTCTAATTACAGATGGCATTAAGCTCCGGACATAGGCTGCTTTGAGCTCTGATTACAGATGGCAATAAGCTCAGGACAAAGGCTGCTGTGAACTCTGATTACAGATGGCAATAAGATCCAGACATAGGCTGCTGTGAGCTCTAATTGCAGATGGCAATACGCACTGGATGTAGGCTGCTGTGAGCTCTGATTACAGATGGCAATAAGCTCCGGAGGTAGGCTGCTGTGAACTCTGATTACAGATGGCAATAAGCTCCAGACATAGGCTGCTTTGAGCTCTGATTACAGATGGCAATAAGATCCGAACATAGGCTGCTTTGAGCTCTGATTACAGATGGCAATAAGATCCGGACGTAGGCTGCTGTTAGCTCTGATTACAGATGGCAATAAGATCCTGACATAGGCTGCTGTGAGCTCTGATTCCAGATGGCAATAAGCACTGGATGTAGGCTGCTGTGAGCTCTGATTACAGATGGCAATAAGCTCCGTACATAGGCTGCTGTGAACTCTGATTACAGATAGCAATAAGCTCCGGACATAGGCTGCTTTGAGCTCTGATTACAGATGGCAATAAGATCCAAACACAGGCTGCTTTGAGCTCTGATAACAGATGGCAATAAGATCCGGACATAGGCTGCTTTGAGCTCTGATTACAAGTGGCAATAAGCTCCGGACATAGGCTGCTGTGAGCTCTGATTACAGATGGCAATAGGCTCCAGACATAGGCTGCTCTGAGCTCTGATTACAGATGGCAATAAGCTCCGGACATAGGCTGCTGTGAACTCTGATTACAGATGGCAATAAGATCCGGACATAGGCTGCTCTGAGCTCTGCTTACAGATGGCAATAAGCACTGGATGTAGGCTGCTGTGAGCTCTGATTACAGATGGCAATACGCTCTGTTAGTAGGCTGCTGTGAAATCCGATTACAGATAGCAATAATATCCAGACATAGGCTGCTGTGAGCTCTAATTACAGAAGGCATTAAGCTCCGGACATAGGCTTCTTTGAGCTCTGATTACAGATGGCAATAAGCTCTGGACATAGACTGCTGTGAGCTCTGATTACAGATGGCAATAAGATCCGGACAAAGGCTGCTGTGAGCTCTGATTACAGATGGCAATAGCTCTGGACATAGGCTGCTGTGAACTCTAATTACAGATGGCAATAAGCACTGGATATAGGCTGCTTTGAGCTCTGATTACAGATGGCAATAAGCTCCAGACGTAGGCTGCTGTGAACTCTGATTATAGATGGCAATAAGCTCCGGACATAGGCTGCTTGGAGCTCTGATTACAGATGGCAATAAGATCCGGACATAGGCTGCTGTGAGCTCTGATTACAGATGGCAATAAGCTCCGGACATAGGCTACTGTGAACTCTGATTACAGATGGCAATAAGATCCAGACGTAGGCTGCTCTGAGCTCTGAAAACAGATGGCAATAAGCACTGGATGTAGGCTGCTGTGAGCTCTGATTACAGATGGCAATAAGCTCAAGACAAAGGCTGCTGCAAACTCTGATTACAGATGGCAATAAGCACTGGATGTAGCCTGCTTTAAGCTCTAATTACAGATGGCAATAAGCACTGGATGTAGGCTGCTGTGAGCTCTGATTACAGATGGCAATAAGCTCCGGACATAGGCTGCTGCGAACTCTGATTACAGTTGACAATAAGCACTGGCTGTAGGCTGCTTTGAGCTCTGATTATAGATGACAATAAGCTCCGGACATAGGCTGCTGTGAGCTCTGATTACAGATGGCAATAAGCTCCGGACATAGGCTGCTGTGAGCTCTGATTACAGATGGCAATAAGCTACGGACATAGGCTGCTGTGGGCTCTGATTACAGATGACAATAAGCTCCGGACATAGGCTGCTGTGAGCTCTCGTAACAGATGGCAATAAGCTCCGGACATAGGCTGCTGTGCGCTCTGATTACAGATGGCAATTATCTCCGGACATAGGCTGCTGTGGGCTCTGGTTACAGATGGCAATAAGCTCCGGACATAGGCTGCTGTGAGCTCTGCTAACAGATGGCAATAAGCTCCGGACATAGGCTGCTGTGAGCTCTGATTACAGATGGCGATAAGCTCCAGACATAGGCTGCTGTGAGCTCTGATTACAGATGGCAATAAGATCCGGACTTAGGCTGCTGTGAGCTCTGATTACAGATGGCAATAAGCACTGGATGTAGGCTGCTGTGAGCTCTGATTACAGATGGCAATAAGCTCCGTACGTAGGCTGCTGTGAACTCTGATAACAGATGGCAATACGCTCCGGACATAGGCTGCTGTCGGCTCTGGTTACAGATGGCAATAAGCTCCGTAAATAGGCTGCTGTGAGCTCTGATTACAGATGGCAATAAGCTCAGTATATAGGCTGCTGTGAGCTCTGATTACAGATGGCAATAAGCTCCGGACATAGGCTGCTGTGAGCTCTGATTACAGATGGCAGTAAGCACTGGATGTAGGTTGCTGTGAGCTCTGATTACAGATAGCAATAAGCTCCGGACATAGGCTGCTTTGAGCTCTGATTACAGATGGCAAAAAGATCAAAACACAGGCTGCTTTGAGCTCTGATTACAGATGGCAATAAGATCCGGACATAGGCTGCTCTGAGCTCTGATTATAGATGGCAATAAGCTCCAGACATAGGCTGCTGTGAGCTCTGATTACACGTGGCAATAGGCTCCGGACATAGGCTGCTCTGAGCTCTGATTACAGATGGCAATAAGCTCCGGACATAGGCTGCTGTGAGCTCTGATTACAGATGGCAATAAGATCCGGACATAGGCTGCTCTGAGCTCTGATTACAGTTGGAAATAAGCACTGGATGTAGGCTGCTGGGAGATCTGATTACATATGGCAATAAGCTCCGGACGTAGGCTGCTGTGAACTCTAATTACAGATGGCAATAAGCTCCGGACATAGGCTGCTTTGAGCTCTGATTACAGATGGCAATAATATCCAGAAATAGGCTGCTGTGAGCTCTGATTACAGATGGCAATAATATCCAGAAATAGGCTGCTGTGAGCTCTAATTACAGAAGGCATTAAGCTCCGGACATAGGCTTCTTTGAGCTCTGATTACAGATGGCAATAAGCTCCGGACATTGCCTGCTTTGAGCTCTGATGACAGATGGCAATAATATCCAGAAATAGGCTGCTGTGAGCTCTAATTACAGAAGGCATTAAGCTCCGGACATAGGCTTCTTTGAGCTCTGATTACAGATGGCAATAAGCTCTGGACATAGGCTGCTGTGAACTCTAATTACAGATGCCAATAAGCACTGGATGTAGGCTGCTTTGAGATCTGATTACAGATGGCAATAAGCTCCAGACGTAGGCTGCTGTGAGCTCTGGTAACAGATGGCAATAAGCTCCGGACATAGGCTGCTGTGAGCTCTGATTACAGATGGCAATTAACTCCGGACATAGGCTGCTGTGGGCTCTGATTACCGATGGCAATAAGCTCCGGACATAGGCTGCTGTGGGCTCTGGTTACAGATGGCAATAATCTCCGGACATAGGCTGCTGTGAGCTCTGATTACAGATGGCAATAAGCTCCAGACATAGGCTACTGTGAGCTCTGATTACAGATGTCAATAAGCTCCGGACATAGGCTGCTGTGAGCTCTGATTACAGATGGCAATAAGCACTGGATGTAGGCTGCTGTGAGCTCTGATTACAGATGCAATAAGTTCCGTACGTAGGCTGCTGTGAACTCTGATAACACATGGCAATAAGCTCCGGACATAGGCTGCTGTGAGCTCTGATTACAGATGGCAATAAGCTCCGGACATAGGCTGCTGTGGGCTCTTGTTACAGATGGCAATAAGCTCCGGACATAGGCTGCTGTGAGCTCCGATTACAGATGGCAATAAGCTCCGGACATAGGCTGCTGTGAGCTCTGATTACAGATGGCAATAAACTCCGGACATACTCTGCTGTGAGCTCTGATTGCAGATGGCAGTAAGCACTGGATGTAGGCTGCTGTGAGCTCTGATTACAGATAGCAATAAGCTCCGGACATAGGCTGCTTTGAGCTCTGATTACAGATGGCAAAAATATCAAAACACAGGCTGCTTTGAGCTCTGATTACAGATGGCAATAGGATCCGGACATAGGCTGCTCTGAGATCTGATTACAGATGGCAATAAGCTCCAGACATAGGCTGCTGTGAGCTCTGATTAGATGTGGCAATAGGCTCCGGACATAGGCTGCTCTGAGCTCTGATTATAGATGGCAATAAGCTCCGGACATAGGCTGCTGTGAACTCTGATTACAGATGGCAATAAGATCCGTACATAGGCTGCTCTGAGCTCTGATTACAGATGGAAATAAGCTCCGGACATAGGCTGCTGTGAACTCTGATTACAGATGGCATAAGCTCCGGACATAGGCTGCTTTGAGCTCTGATTACACGCTGCAATAGGCTCTGGACATAGGCTGCTCTGAGCTCTGATTACAGATGGCAATAAGCTCCGGACATAGGCTGCTGTGAACTCTGATTACAGATGGCAATAAGATCCGGACATAGGCTGCTCTGAGCTCTGATTACAGATGGAAATAAGCACTGGATGTAGGCTGCTGTGAGCTCTGATTACATATGGCAATAAGCTCCGGACATAGGCTGCTTTAAGCTCTGATTACAGATGGCAATAATATCCAGACATAGGCTGCTGTGAGCTCTAATTACAGAAGGCATTAAGCTCCGGACATAGGCTTCTTTGAGCTCTGATTACTGATGGCAATGAGCTCTGGACATAGACTGCTGTGAGCTCTGATTACAGATGGCAATAGGCTCCGGACATAGGCTGCTCTGAGCTCTGATTACAGATGGCAATAAGCACTGGATGTAGGATGCTTTGAGCTCTGATTACAGATGGCAATAAGCTCCAGACGTAGGCTGCTGTGAACTCTGATTACAGATGGCAATAAGCTCCGGACATAGGCTGCTTTGAGCTCTGATTACAGATGGCAATAAGATCCGAACATAGGCTGCTTTGGGCTCTGATTACAGATGGCAATAAGATCCGGACATAGGCTGCTGTGAGCTCTGATTACAGATGGCAATAAGCTCCGGACATAGGCTGCTGTGAGCTCTGATTACAGATGGCAATAAGATCCGGACGTAGGCTGCTCTGAGCTATGATTACAGATGGCAATACGCACTGGATGTAGGCTGCTGTGAGCTCTGATTACAGATGGCAATAAGCTCCGGACGTAGGCTGCTGTGAACTCTGATTACAGACGGCAATAAGCACTGGATGTAGGCTGCTTTAAGCTCTAATTACAGATGGCAATAAGCTCCGGACATAGGCTGCTTTGAGCTCTGATTACAGATGGCAATAAGCTCCAGCCATAGGCTGCTGTGAGCTTTAATTACAGATGACAATAAGCACTAGCTGTAGGCTGCTTTGAGCTCTGATTAAGCTCTGGACATAGGCTGCTGTGAGCTCTGATTACAGATGGCAATAAGCTCCGGACATAGGCTGCTGTGAGCTCTGATTACAGATGGCAATAAGCTCCGGACATAGGCTGCTGTGGGCTCTGATTACAGATGTCAATAAGCTCCGGACATAGGCTGCTGTGAGCTCTGATAACAGATGGCAATAAGCTCCGGACATAGGCTGCTGTGAGCTCTGATTACAGATGGCAATTAACTCCGGACATAGGCTGCTGTGGGCTCTGATTACCTATGGCAATAAGCTCCGGACATAGGCTGCTGTGGGCTCCGGTTACAGATGGCAATAATCTCCGGACATAGGCTGCTGTGAGCTCTGATTACAGATGGCGATAAGCTCCAGACATAGGCTGCTGTGAGCTCTGATTACAGATGGCAATAAGCTCCGGACATAGGCTGCTGTGAGCTCTGATTACAGATGGCAATAAGCACTGGATGTAGGCTGCTGTGAGCTCTGATTACAGATGGCAATAAGCTCCGTACGTAGGCTGCTGTGGACTCTGATAACAGATGGCAATAAGCTCCGGACATAGGCTGCTGTGGGCTCTGGTTACAGATGGCAATAAGCTCCAGACATAGACTGCTGTGAGCTCTGATTACCAATGGCAATAAGCTCCGGACATAGGCTGCTGTGAGCTCTGATTACAGATGGCAATGAGCTCCGGACATAGGCTGCTGTGAGCTCTGATTACAGATGGCAGTAAGCACTGGATGTAGGCTGCTGTGAGCTCTGATTACAGATAGCAATAAGCTCCGGACATAGGCTGCTTTGAGCTCTGATTACAGATGGCAAAAAGATCAAAGCACAGGCTGCTTTGAGCTCTGATTACAGATGGCAATAAGATCCGGACATAGGCTGCTCTGAGCTCTGATTACAGATGGCAATACGCTCCGGACATAGGCTGCTGTGAGCTCTGATTACAGGTGGTAATAGGCTCCGGACATAGGCTGCTCTGAGCTCTGATTACAGATGGCAATAAGCTCCGGACATAGGCTGCTGTGAACTCTGATTACAGATGGCAATAAGATCCGGACATAGGCTGCTCTGAGCTCTGATTACAGATGGAAATAAGCACTGGATGTAGGCTGCTGTGAGCTCTGATTACAGATGGCAATAAGCTCCGGACGTAGGCTGCTGTGAACTCTGATTACAGATGGCAATAAGCTCCGGACATAGGCTGCTTCGAGCTCTGATTACAGATGGCAATAAGATCCGAACATAGGCTGCTTTGAGCTTTGATTACAGATGGCAATAATATACGGACATAGGCTGCTGTGAGCTCTGATTACAGATGGCAATAAGATCCGGACATGGGCTGCTGTGAGCTCTGATTACAGATGGCAATAAGCTCCGGACGTAGGCTGCTGTGAACTCTGATTACAGATGGCAATAAGCTCCGGACATAGGCTGCTTCGAGCTCTGATTACAGATGGCAATAAGATCCGAACATAGGCTGCTTTGAGCTTTGATTACAGATGGCAATAATATACGGACATAGGCTGCTTTGAGCTCTGATTACAGATGGCAATAAGCTCCAGACGTAGGCTGCTGTGAACTCTGATTACAGATGGAAATAAGGACTGGATGTAGGCTGCTGTGAGCTCTGATTACAGATGGCAAAAAGATCAAACCACAGGCTGCTTTGAGCTCTGATTACAGATGGCAATAAGATCCGGACATAGGCTGCTTAGAGCTCTGATTACAGATGGCAATAGGATCCGAACATAGGCTGCTTTGGGCTCTGATTACAGATGGCAATAAGATCCGGACATAGGCTGCTCCGAGCTCTGATTACAGATGGAAATTAGCACTGGATGTAGGCTGCTGTGAGCTCTGATTACAGATGGCAATAAGCTCCGGGCGTAGGCTGCTGTGAACTCTGATTAAGGATGGCAATAAGCTCCGCACATAGGCTGCTTTGAGCTCTGATTACAGATGTCAATAAGCTCCGGACATAGGCTGCTGTGAGCTCTGATAACAGATGGCAATAAGCTCCGGACATAGGCTGCTGTGAGCTCTGATTACAGATGGCAATTAACTCCGGACATAGGCTGCTGTGGGCTCTGATTACCTATGGCAATAAGCTCCGGACATAGGCTGCTGTGGGCTCCGGTTACAGATGGCAATAATCTCCGGACATAGGCTGCTGTGAGCTCTGATTACAGATGGCGATAAGCTCCAGACATAGGCTGCTGTGAGCTCTGATTACAGATGGCAATAAGCTCCGGACATAGGCTGCTGTGAGCTCTGATTACAGATGGCAATAAGCACTGGATGTAGGCTGCTGTGAGCTCTGATTACAGATGGCAATAAGCTCCGTACGTAGGCTGCTGTGGACTCTGATAACAGATGGCAATAAGCTCCGGACATAGGCTGCTGTGGGCTCTGGTTACAGATGGCAATAAGCTCCAGACATAGACTGCTGTGAGCTCTGATTACCAATGGCAATAAGCTCCGGACATAGGCTGCTGTGAGCTCTGATTACAGATGGCAATGAGCTCCGGACATAGGCTGCTGTGAGCTCTGATTACAGATGGCAGTAAGCACTGGATGTAGGCTGCTGTGAGCTCTGATTACAGATAGCAATAAGCTCCGGACATAGGCTGCTTTGAGCTCTGATTACAGATGGCAAAAAGATCAAAGCACAGGCTGCTTTGAGCTCTGATTACAGATGGCAATAAGATCCGGACATAGGCTGCTCTGAGCTCTGATTACAGATGGCAATACGCTCCGGACATAGGCTGCTGTGAGCTCTGATTACAGGTGGTAATAGGCTCCGGACATAGGCTGCTCTGAGCTCTGATTACAGATGGCAATAAGCTCCGGACATAGGCTGCTGTGAACTCTGATTACAGATGGCAATAAGATCCGGACATAGGCTGCTCTGAGCTCTGATTACAGATGGAAATAAGCACTGGATGTAGGCTGCTGTGAGCTCTGATTACAGATGGCAATAAGCTCCGGACGTAGGCTGCTGTGAACTCTGATTACAGATGGCAATAAGCTCCGGACATAGGCTGCTTCGAGCTCTGATTACAGATGGCAATAAGATCCGAACATAGGCTGCTTTGAGCTTTGATTACAGATGGCAATAATATACGGACATAGGCTGCTGTGAGCTCTGATTACAGATGGCAATAAGATCCGGACATGGGCTGCTGTGAGCTCTGATTACAGATGGCAATAAGCTCCGGACGTAGGCTGATGTGAACTCTGATTACAGATGGCAATAAGCTCCGGACATAGGCTGCTTCGAGCTCTGATTACAGATGGCAATAAGATCCGAACATAGGCTGCTTTGAGCTTTGATTACAGATGGCAATAATATACGGACATAGGCTGCTTTGAGCTCTGATTACAGATGGCAATAAGCTCCAGACGTAGGCTGCTGTGAACTCTGATTACAGATGGAAATAAGGACTGGATGTAGGCTGCTGTGAGCTCTGATTACAGATGGCAAAAAGATCAAACCACAGGCTGCTTTGAGCTCTGATTACAGATGGCAATAAGATCCGGACATAGGCTGCTTAGAGCTCTGATTACAGATGGCAATAGGATCCGAACATAGGCTGCTTTGGGCTCTGATTACAGATGGCAATAAGATCCGGACATAGGCTGCTCCGAGCTCTGATTACAGATGGAAATTAGCACTGGATGTAGGCTGCTGTGAGCTCTGATTACAGATGGCAATAAGCTCCGGGCGTAGGCTGCTGTGAACTCTGATTAAGGATGGCAATAAGCTCCGCACATAGGCTGCTTTGAGCTCTGATTACAGATGGCAATAAGATCCAAACAGAGGCTGCTTTGAGCTCTGAGTACAGATGGTAATAATATCCGGACATAGGCTGCTGTGGGCTCTAATTACAGATGGCAATAAGATCCGAACATAGGCTGCCTTTAGCTCTGATTACAGATGGCAATAAGATCCGGACATAGGCTGCTGTGAGCTCTGATTACAGATGGCAATAGGCTCCGGACATAGGCTGCTCTGAGCTCTGATTACAGATGGCAATAAGCTCCGGACATAGGCTGCTGTGAATTCTGATAACAGATGGCAATAAGCTCCGGACATAGGCTGCTGTGAGCTCTGATTACACATGGCAATAAGCTCCGGACATAGGCTGCTTTGAGCTCTGATTACAGATGGAAATAAGCACTGGATGTAGGCTACTGTGAGCTCTGGTTACAGATGGCAATAAGCACTGGATGTAGGCTGCTTTGAGCTCTGATTATAGATGGCAATAAGCTCCGGACATAGGCTGCTGTGAGCTCTGATTACAGATGGCAATAAGTTCCGGACATAGGCTGCTGTGAGCTCTGAATACAGATGGCAATAAGCTCCGGACAAAGGCTGCTTTGAGCTCTGATTACAGATGGCAATAATAATCGGACATAGGCTGCTTTGAGCTCTGATTACAAATGGCAATAAGATCCGAATATAGGCTGCTTTGAGCTCTGATTACAGATGGCAATAATATCCGGACATAGGCTGCTGTGAGCTCTTATTACAGATGGCATTAAGCTCCGGACATAGGCTGCTTTGAGCTCTGATTACAGATGGCAATAAGCTCCGGACATAGACTGCTGTGAGCTCTGATTACAGATGGCAACAAGATCCGGACATAGGCTGCTGTGAGCTCTGATTACAGATGGCAATAAGCTCTGGACATAGGCTGCTGTGAGCTCTAATTACAGATGGCAATAAGCACTGGATGTAGGCTGCTTTGAGCTCTGATTACAGATGGCAATAAGCTCCAGACGTAGGCTGCTGTGAACTCTAATTACAGATGGCAATAAGCTCCGGACATGGGCTGCTTTGAGCTCTGATTACAGATGGAAATATGATCCGAACATAGGCTGCTTTGGGCTCTGATTACAGATGGCAATAAGATCCGGACATAGGCTGCTGTGAGCTCTGATTACAGATGGTAATAAGCTCCGGACATAGGCTGCTGTGAGCTCTGATTACAGATGGCAATAAGATCCGGCCGTAGGCTGCTCTGAGCTCTGATTACAGATGGCAATAAGCACTGGATGTAGGCTGCTGTGAGCTCTGTTTACAGATGGCAATAAGCTCCGGACGTAGGCTGCTGTGAACTCTGATTACAGATGGCAATAAGCACTGGATGTAGGCTGCTTTAAGCTCTAATTACAATGGCAATAAGCCCCGGAAATAGGCTGCTTTGAGCTCTGATTACAGATGGCAATAAGCTCAAGCCATAGGCTGCTGTGAGCTCTAATTACAGATGACAATAAGCACTGGATGGAGGCTGCTGTGAGCACAGATTATAGATGGCAATAAGCTCCGGACATAGGCTGCTGTGAGCTCTGATTACAGATGGCAATAATTTCCGGACATAGGCTGCTGTGAGCTCTGATTACATTTGGCAATAAGCTCCGGACATAGGCTGCTGTGGGCTCTGATTACAGATGTAAATAAGCTCCGGACATAGGCTGCTGTGAGCTCTGATTACAGATGGCAATAAGCTCCGGACATAGGCTGCTGTGAGCTCTGATTACAGATGGCAATAAGCTCGGGACATAGGCTGCTGTGAGCTCTGATTACAGATGGCAATAAGCTCCGGACATAGGCTGCTGTGAGTTTTGATTACAGATGGCAATAAGCTCAGGACATAGGCTGCTGTGAGCTCTGATTACAGATGGCAATAAGCTCCGGACATAGGCTGCTGTGAGCTCTGATTACAGATGGCAATAAGCTCCGTACATAGGCTGCTGTGAGCTTTTTCTTCAGATTGAAATAAACCCACGACCTAGAAAGCTATAAGCTTAGAAGTCTTGCTGCATTAAGCTCGAAACAAAAACTGCAGAGAGAGAGACAGCAAATCACTGTGAGAGTCGAGAGCCGGCAGCTCTGAACTCGGCTGCTGTCAGCTCTGAACACGACTGCAACACCTGCAAAGATACACTGCGGGCGACTCAGCACAGGGGCTGCAGAGACATAACAATAATTTATGGCAGCCAGAGACATCGCCTCTGGGATCGGGGCGCTTCATGGAGAGCTCTTTATTGTTGCTAAGAAGGGATCAATAAAACACTTCAGAGCTGCCTGGGGCTTTGTTTTATGGGCGCTGGTCTAGCCGTGAGTGTCTGCTTCCAGGCAGGAAGGGGTGTCCCTCCCCTTGGCCCTGCGGGGTGGGGGTGTATCTACGTTTGCATCAAAGTTCATGTGTTCATCCCAAACAAATCCATTAACAGTAGATGCATATAGAGGGATTTCCAGACAGCGCTCTTCACCCTCTGCTCTGTTGTAGTGCCATGTACACTTTGCTTCGGCCCCCCACTGCATGGAGGAGGCCCCCCCTTCACGTACCGGTTCCATGTTTGCCAACATTTTAGAAGAGGTAAGGTAGAGAGGGGGAAAGCATTTCTCCCATTGACTTCTATTGAAGCAGAGGCAATTTCAGGTGGGAGACAAACAAATAAAGGGCCCGATTCACAGAACTAACTTAAGACAAAATCCTAAACTTACTACCATTTTGGTATTCACAGAAGGCACTTACTCATTTTGGTATTCACAGAAGTTCGGAGTCCTAACTTTAAGACTCCTAAATGCCTTCTGTGAATACCAGAAGTCTGTAAAATTGGATTTTTCTCAGTTTAGGAGTAGTAAAGTTAGGACTCCTAACTTTAGAACTCCTAAACTGAGAAAAATAATGACTTTAAGACTTTCGGTATTCACAGAAGGCATTTAGGAGTCCTAAAGTTAGGAGTCCTAACTTCTGTGAATACCTAAATAAGTAAGTGTCTTCTGTGAATACCAAAATGGTAGTAAGTTTAGGATTTTGTCTTAAGTTAGTTCTCTGAATCAGGCCCAAAGCCATTTTGGGCTTTAAACACCGAGAGCCTGAATCAGGTCTGCTGGCCTCTATGTGGTTCTCTTGAGTGGGATCAAGACATTTTATGAATTGACAATGACATCATCCCCAGAGAAGCTAGCTACCTTCAGTGCCATTGCAAGAGAGCAGAATACAATTAAATAACAACATAATCTTGACACAGAAAAAGCGGCTGAATGGAATTACACAAACATTGTAAATGCCTTTGCAGTCGTTTTTTGGACCTTAGGGCCCGATGTAGGTAAATCTCATTTACCAACTCTAGAATACCGAATGTTACTGATTCGGTATTCTAGATTCGGTAAATGAGATGTAGAAAATAATTCGGTCATTTTTACTGAATCGGTATGATTCGGTAATTACCGAATCGGTATTTACCGATTTGGTAATTGCCATTGATTCCTATGAGGCCTATAGGAATCAATGTCAATTACCGAATCGGTAAATACCGATTCGGTAAAATTACCGACTTGTCAAGGGGGACAGGGTGTCACTTTGACACACTGTTGCACCCCTGATTCTGGCTTGTGTGCCATGTGATACACATACATGCCCTAAGGGCAAACATACATGCCCAAAGGGCATGTATGTGTGTCACATGGCACAGGTGTACATGCACAGATGTGCATGTAGACTGGAATTCGTTATTTACCACAAAATATTATTTCGTGGTAAATAACAAATTCTTAAGGGCCTTTGGCTCTGTTTTCAGTCCGATTCTGGCCCTTAGTGTCTTAAAATAGTTTTGATCTAGGCTAGCAGAAGTTTGATCATACAGGTATCTTGTCTTTCATGGAGGTCCATTAACCCAGATCCGAGAATGTTTGTGGATCTGAAATCTTTGAAAATATATCAAATTTGATTTTGCAGAGCAAACCTTTTTCCTCATCACATATTTTGGGAATGCGGACCCAAAGTTAGGTTCACAGACACGATGCACTCTTATTGGCTGACCATAACTTCAGGAATATATTGCAGCCACCATTGCTGGGCGTGGAGGGCGGGTGCCTATGTTCTTTTTAAGTTCTATAGTATTGAACGCTGCTATTGTTTTGTTCAAATTCTCCAGTACTTGTTTGGCATCGTCTAATGAATCTGTCTCAAGAAGTATTTTTTCGAATTGTGAAACCTCTTCCACCTCTTTCTTACTACTTTCAAGATCACTTTCTATGCCAAGCACGGGAAACATCCTTTACAACGCAACTTTTACCACGCAGTACCTTCACAACGCAGGTTTTTCACCGCAAGTCATTACAACGACTTGCGCTGGGGGGAGCTTCAGGATAGGTAATAGTTTAATTTACTATCCACCACCTTCCCTACTATCCACAGGGACTGGAGTTGGAATAGTAAATTAAACTATTCACTATCCAGCACCCCCCAACGCAAGTCGTTTTAACGACTTGCGTTGAAAAACCTGCGTTGTAAAGGTATGCGTGGTAAAAGCATGCGTTGTAACAACGTACATCCTACAAGCACCATCCAGTGTCTTGAGCAGGTCGTGATGATATGACTTAAACCACCCCTGAGCTTCTTATTTTCTCTAAAGATGCCCGGAAGGTTGCGTACTTCCAAGCCTAGCAGTATCATACCAGCTTTAAAATATTCAGTAAGCATACAGGCATGCAGTTCCGTCTGGACGTGCTCTTTTTCATGTCTCAAGCTCCTTCAATCTGTCTGTTTAGGATCTATCCTGATCGGTTTTCTGATACCTAATAATTAGGGGCCATTTATGACCTTAGCTACTGAGTACGTAGGGGCCTCGCTAGCTATATTTTTATGGTATCGGGCACCTATTGACCTAAAGTCTAAGGTTCGAGGCATGTGGGCTGCTGAATTCATATCTTGTGCATAGATCGCCGCCTAGTGTTGGGTCCGGATGATCGCACATTGTAGTCCTGGAAGAGTCTTCGAAGTATCACGAGATAGGTGGCTCCTCCCCTGGACTACAGTGCGCATGGGCATCGACTCCATCCCCAGATTGTTTTTTTCTGCCATTGGGTTCGGATGCATATTGGTTCACTCAAGTTCGGAATCGATATAAAACTTTCCTTTGGCCAAAAGGCCTTTAGTTTATCGTCGGTATTGTCTTGCGATCGGTGCCCAGTTCTGTTCCAGCTCAGTTCCCGAGTCGGACATCTGAGGAGCCGCGTGGCTTTTCGGCACTGAAGGCCCGGTCGACGCCAGAGGCCTTATTGACGAACCATCATGGAACGGAGCCCGTTCAAAAGATGTCCCGTGTGCAACTCAAAATATCCGCACATCGACGTACACCCGGTGTGCAACAAGTGCCTGTCGCCGGATCACGATGAAGCTAGCTGTATGGCTTGTTCCCGTTTCAGATCCAAGAATACGATTCGACTTCGACGCGCAGCGCGCAAGGAAGCACAGCAGACGGCACCTGAACCGGTGAACATATTTGATGCCAAGATGATGAGGATATTTACAACAAGGGGTGGTGAGGAACAGAGTCTCTGAATTAAGCAGAAAGCTCTCACCCAGTCAAGAGATCAGGGCTAGATCCAACACCGTTTTTTAGCTCACTGCACCATCCCAGTTTCAGAACCTGGCTGTATGCAAATTAGTCTGTTCCTGTCCCAGTGCATGATGGGAACAGGGCAAACCAAACTACAAAAGCCAGTTCTTACACTGGGAAGGAAACAAGCTCCCGGGGACCGGTTTCTGGCATTACAGCCGTCTTCGGCCCGGTTTGCTTGAATCCTGATGGTGCAATGAGCAAGGGTCTCACATCTGAGAATACCCTTCCACGCTTAGGGTGGACAAAAATATTTACAACAAGGGGTGGTGAGGAACAGAGTCTCTGAATTAAGCAGAAAGCTCTCACCCAGTCAAGAGATCAGGGCTAGATCCAACACCGTTTTTTAGCTCACTGCACCATCCCAGTTTCAGAACCTGGCTGTATGCAAATTAGTCTGTTCCTGTCCCAGTGCATGATGGGAACAGGGCAAACCAAACTACAAAAGCCAGTTCTTACACTGGGAAGGAAACAAGCTCCCGGGGACCGGTTTCTGGCATTACAGCCGTCTTCGGCCCGGTTTGCTTGAATCCTGATGGTGCAATGAGCAAGGGTCTCACATCTGAGAATACCCTTCCACGCTTAGGGTGGACAAAAATATTTACAACAAGGGGTGGTGAGGAACAGAGTCTCTGAATTAAGCAGAAAGCTCTCACCCAGTCAAGAGATCAGGGCTAGATCCAACACCGTTTTTTAGCTCACTGCACCATCCCAGTTTCAGAACCTGGCTGTATGCAAATTATGATGATGAGGAAGCAGACCGGGAGGTTCAAGAGAACCCGTCTAATCCCACATCAGAGGTCGACTCCAGCTACGACGCTGATGTTGAGATGCTCGATGCCGAAGACGTCGTCGATGAGGTAGGAGACGACGATGGGGCCTTTGGGGCCATGGAAGATAGCTCAAGCGAAGAGCTAGGTCCACAAACTGATACTAGTGCCAAAATACCTCAAAAAGCTCAGGTCGAGGGATCGCCAGATGGCCTTACCCACGATCTTCCAATGGGTTCTACAGCCCCACCTTCGGGCCCGGCTACAGACATTTCTATGGAGCCGCAAGTTGCCAAACCGAAACCAAAACAGAAAGCTTCGGTGTCTACGCAACCCAAAGCACAAGAGGCAAAATCGAAACCGAAAGTGCGTGTTGCCTTGGTCGGCTCGAAGTCCTCGGAACTATCGGCACCGACGAAACTTAAAGCTGTTATCAACCCTAAGAGGCCATTACAGGGCTTTGAGCCAAAGACTGCCACACCAAAAACACCGGTCAAGGTCGTCGACCCGAAGAAATCGGCGCCAAAGACTGTCGACACCGACAAAGGACTCGGAGCCCAGAAGGTTCTCGAGCATACGCGTCGACCGGACAAGGCTAAATGTGGTGCAGCCCTCGAGTCCATGTCTGGCGGGGGCTCAAAGTATTCCGTCAAGTCAACGCAGCCGTCCGCTTCCTTCTCGAAGCAAGTAGCGGACTCGCTAAAACGCATTAGGGAGAAGGATTCGGCTGTCGAACCGAAGGTTTTCTACCTCCAAAGACTGCAGACAAACCTCAAAAGGCGTCAACACCCATCCACTTCATGCTGCCGCTGAAAGTGGTACCGAAGGCCTTCGTCCCCGAAAATGGCAGTCGAAGTGCCCAAGAAGGTGTCGAGGGTCCCGAAGCCCACAACTGTGGTACTATCCACAAAGCATCGACAACCCCTGCTCGAAGAGCAACAGGAACAACTCATCGATGCCGAGACAGGCAGACTTTCTATTTATAAAAGAAAATCACCCCGGAACAGCCCATGTAGTCGTATAAGATCCCATTGAAAAAGAAGAAGGATTCCACTACAACCCCAGTTCTTGTGGAACCTATATCTCCACGTGATCAAAATTTCTCCCCCACTTATTCTGATGTGGAGCCAGCAGAAGGTGATGATGAGGAGTACAGCTATCCTGTCCAGATGATCAAAATGAACCCTGGCCAGATGCTACTGACCCAGTGGATCCACACACTGCCCCAGACACTCATGTATATACTGTAAAAACATTGCCTACTGATGATTCAGCGGCGTTCAATGCACTTATTGAGAGGGCGGCCAAGAATCATGATGTCCAGCTCCATGCTGACCCCATTGAAGTGGACTGGATTTCTTGTTTGACACCTTTTCCATCTCAGAAAGGACTGTCAAGACTCTGCCTATGCTGAAGGGTGTCTTAAAACATGCTGGGGAGATATTCAAAGAGCCTACAAGGGCCAGGGTGATTAACCCCAGAATTGAAAAGAAGTCCAAGCCGGCGCCTGGGGACCCGACCTACATTAAAGGGCAGTTGCCATTGGACTCTCTGGTTGTTTCATTAAAGGGCAGTTGCCATTGGACTCTCTGGTTGTTTCCAATGCCCGGAAGAGGGCTAACTCACAAACAACGGGTGATGCTCCTCCCCCTGATAAAGAATATAAGGTGTTAGAGGCATCAGGGAAAAGGGTGGCAGCTCAGGCAGCTAATATTTGGCGCATTTCAAACACTCAGGCGCTCTTAGCCAGGTGTGACAGGGCCCATTACGACCCTCTTGAGACCCTATTGCAACACCTACCTGATGAATATAAGGAGGCAGCAGAGATGCTCATACAGGAAGGGAAGCTCTTATCAAATGCTTCTATCATATGTGCACTGGACGCAGCAGACACCGCGGCCAGAGCAGTGAATACAAGTGTCATGTTGAGGCGACATGCCTGGCTCAGGATCTCCGGGTTCAAGCCAGAGATACAGACCACCATTCTAAATCAGCCAGTTAACCCTGACCATTTATTTGGCCCAGAGGTGGACACCACCTTAGAGAAAATCAAGAAAGACACTGAGACTGCAAAGTCTATGGGGGCTCTCCAGTCGCAGCAGTTCAGGGGTGGTTCTTTTCGTCGCTCAAGCACTAGAGGTGTTTCCAGAGGCCAGCTGTCTCAGCAAACACAGTACAATAAAGGTGGAGCGCAAACCACATACACCAAACAAAATAGAGGAGGCTGTCGTGGAAACAGCGCCAAGGGCAGAGGTCGTGGAAACAACAGCTCCAGATCCTCTGCCACTAACAAATAGTGACGACCATACAACACCGGTCGGGGGGAGACTCCAACAGTTCCTGCCGGTCTGGAAGTCCATCACCACAGACAGGTGGGTCACAAAGCTTATATTGTCTGGAGTTAACATCCACTCCACCCAACATACCCCCAAGACACCGTCCTATGTCCACAGAGCATTTGCACTTATTGCAGCAAGAGGTACTCGACATGCTGCAAAAAGGTGCAATAGAGCTCGTGCCTGTGGAAGAAAGAGGCACAGGAGTGTACTCACTGTACTTCTTAATCCCGAAAAAGGACGGGTCCTCAGACCCATACTGGACCTCAGACCACTCAATCAGTACATTCTATCAGAACACTTTCACATGCTAACATTGCAGCAGGTTCTACCGTTGCTCAGTCAGGGAGATTTCCTCGCAACATTAGATCTAAAGGATGCATATTTTCATATTCCGCTACACCCGTCACACAGAAAATACCTCAGATTCACCATCCAAAATCAGCATTACCAATTCAAGGTCCTACTGTCAGGGTTTTGCGAGTAGCCTTTATTTATGCTCCAAGGTTAGGAAATAGGGTCAAGACAATTGCAAAACCCAGTCGGGTAAATGTGTGGTATCCATGTCCTTAAATCAGATCTCCTCAATTACTGTGTATATAGTTTCTCCTGTGTAGAAAACGTAGTGTACTTCCCAAGATGGCGGCCGCTGTGGCCATTAAGAAAAACCTCGAGTTAGCAGACGGTCTAGTTAACGTGTGACACGCGCTGTTTTGTAACTGCGCACTTCAACTGATTTGGTTCCTGAGGTAGCAGCTTGAGTCCGAGGCTCTGTGTCTATGTTCTTGACAGGAGTTGTCAGAGTCAGTAGAAAAGGTTAAATTCAGAGTCTGGTTCTTTCCCGCATACAAGTAGGAAGAGCCAGAGTAAGACTAGTGAATATTTTCGTGACGAACTCTGAGATATTAGAATAATCCTCCTCGCAAGAATTCAGTTTGTCTTCAGTTTCCTGAGTTCTAGAGACTACAAAGGAGTATCGTCAGTTCAACCTTCAATGCTTCAACTCTCGAAGTAGAGAGGTATTCCTGCCCGCTTTTCTTGAACTGTCGTAACAGAAGACTGTGAGAAGTTGACCCGATATGCAACGTTCGCTATTCTAGCGACCGCTATGTATCGTTCCAACGACCCTTATGGTGTTTGGTTGTAAGTCAACCTATAGACCAGCTATCCTAGTAGCGTGGATACGAGCAGTCTAAGGCTAAAGACTCGAGAGGGCGTGTTAAGCCAGCTGTTTACCACACATGTACCCCTTGAACACCCAGTGAAAGGACACCACACAAGTGTTATGAAAATAAACAGTATATTTATTAAGAATCACAACAGCCCTGTACTCTTTATGAGGACAGGGTACTAAGCACAAACCAAATCTCTTTAGCAAATACTTCAAGTGCACAATTAAAACAAGTGTCCGGGGACACGGAAAGGTTAAGGTCTCGGGCGGACCCGATAAGGCAAGTCGGAAGCGAGGGACTCAGGACCCTAGAGTAAGGAGGCTATGCAGGCACCGAAATGCCGAGTTACCTAGCCACGAGGGCTGCGGCTGCACAAGTCTTACAGGCGTCGGGGTCTTCGCTGACGAGCCAGGAGCCGGAAGAAAAGGAGTTGCTGGCCGGCGACCAGTGCTGAATAGTTCTTAGAGATCCAAGCCTGGATCGGAGATTGATGAAGCCTGAAAGCAGAGGGGACCAAGTTCGTACTACTAGCCAGTAGTCAGAGGGTACCAGGAAGGCACCGGTTGGCCGTCACCTCGACCAGGTGAGTGGGCGACGCTAGGCTCTGCAGTCTCACGGACCAGGAGGCGTTGTCGGCGACCACGGTGGAGGTGCGAGCTGTCCCACGAAGGATGATGCTGTCGGCGTCGCTGGGCCCAGGATGGGGCAACAAGCCTTGGCAAATCTCAGGGCCACGTGGTGGGCCTAAGATGGCGTCTTGAGTGGACCAGGAGGGTCCGGGATGCTTCTCGGAAAGATGGAAGCAAGGGCCAGTCTGGAGCAACCAGACCAGCAGTGATGATTCTCGGATGTCGTCACAGAAGGACACAAGCCAGCGGCTAGTGACCAGACAACGTGCTGAGCAGCGAGCAGAAGGGCCCCACGCAGATCGTGGAGATGCTGGGAGACTGCACTTCGGTGCTAGAGCGGCTCAGGGTCAGGGCTTCTCGGACCCCAGAGCACTCACCAGAGAGTTACCTCGATGGTCGTGCTGGTTTTTAAGAGCGTGCAGGTTCTGATGATGGCCGGTCCCTCGAGGTCTCGTCGCACCCACAGATCACAGCTGAGCTGATGACGTGGGTAGAGGTCAGAGGTGCCAGGGAAGCCGGTTCTCGTCGAGCTGGGCCGTCGGATTCCTTGAGGAAGGACTTACAGCAAACCGCAGAGTTCTTAGATGGTGCCCGCTGATGCAGGGTGACTACTCCTTAGCCACAAGGGAGAAATCTTGAGAAGAGTCTTGAAGTCCTTTCGTAGAAAGTATTCTTGATTCAAAGATGATCTAATTTGGAAGGGTCCCCGCTCCGGCCTTTATTCTAAAGAAAGGGGTGGGTACATGACTAGGTCCTGCCCTAAGGGTGGGACCAGGAAGGGGGGTAGTTACGCCCCTCTCCCCTGCCGGACTTTCCCCAGGCCAGGGCTGTCGCCCCTGGAACTGGTTCTAACCGGCAGATGCGTAGTGAGCACCGGGGTGCCACTTCGCAGTCACCTTCTCGCCAAGCCCTACCTACCCAGAATACACGAACCCTGTCTGGGACGGTGCGAACAGCGCCCTCGACAGGAAACCCTTTGTCCAAGTGCTCCTCGCTGGAAGGACTCCCAGCAGCAGGAGGTCAGACTCGTGTCTGTGGTGGCAGCATCCATTTTGTGGAGCTGAGGCTTCAGTTAACTTTAACCGGGGTTCACAGTTACGTACATGTCGTGTCCCTCTAGAAGGGTGGGATGCTAACCTCATCGCCAGAACTGGTGAGAGGGCAGCACCCCGATTCGTATGACACCTTACTCGACATGCCTGGATAACGCGACACCGGAGTTACCGATGTGGTGCGCGTTATCATGGAACAGCCATTGGGTCTTGATTCCGCAAGCTGCAACCGGGCTCGGCTCGGGCCTGAACCTAGCTCACACGAGCCCACGCACTCTGCCTTCAGGATTGTTAAGGCCTGCCATAGGAGTGACTGATAGGAACTCGGGTGTCCATCGTATGGTTAGATATAGAGCTACTATACCTAAAGCGAAGGGTGGTTACACGGCTTCGCCCCAGCTGTCGTGCAGCCAGTTGTGTCAAATTTAGGAGGCCAGCCAGGGGTGGCATAATACATGCTTCAGCCCCTGGCGGCCCTGGGTACACCTATGCCCTGAGTTACAGGGTCTGATAAGGTGGCCCAGTACCAATTGGTAAATGCACCTAGGGTACATATCGTAATTTAGAAAGAGAACAGCCAGGCTGTGGGTCTGATTAGCAGGCCCACAGCCAGAGAAAGTCGTAAACCAGTGAAACAAAAGCAAAAAATCTGGGTGATCATAGGATTGCAGACCCTACTCTCCTACATGACCCCCCCCCCAAACGTCGGAACAACTAGCTAACCTTGACCAGGTGAGTCTTCTTGTTCTAAGTGGAAATATCTGGAGAGCCCATCGGCATTGCCATGATCAGTACCAGGTCTATGTTCCACTGTGAAGTCCATCCCCTGTAGGGAAATGGACCACCTAAGCAGTTTGGGGTTTTCACCCTTCATCTGATTTAGCCACAAGAGGGGCTTATGGTCGGTCTGAATCTTGAAGTGAGTGCCAAACAAGTATGGCCTCAGCTTCTTCAGGGCCCAAACCACAGCAAAGGCCTCCCTCTCAATAGCTGACCAATTCTTCTCTCTAGGGGTCAGCCTTCTGCTTATAAAAGCAATGGGCTGGTCTTGACCATCAAAATTCAGTTGAGAAAGAACAGCTCCCACACCCAACTCAGAAGCATCTGTTTGGACAATGAATGGTTTGGAGTAGTCCGGACTCTTGAGGATAGGCGCCGTGCACATGGCCTGCTTTAGGTCATCGAATGCTTTTTGACAGCTCGCTGTCCACTGAACCTTTTTTGGCATTTTCTTACTTGTCAGTTCGTTTAATGGTGTCACAATTGAACCATAGTTCCTGACAAACTTCCTATAGTAACCAGTCAGGCCCAAGAAAGCTCGAACCTGAGTCTGGGTGGTTGGAGGAGCCCAGTCCCTGATTGACTGTATCTTGCTCTCCAGTGGCTGAACCTGACCCCCACCTACAAGGTGGCCCAGGTATACAACCTGTGTCTGCCCTATCTGGCACTTGGTGGCCTTGATAGTGAGACCTGCTGCTTGCAGTGCCTCTAACGTCTTCCGCAGGTGGACCAGGTGATCCTCCCAGGTGGAGCTAAAGACAGCAATATCGTCAAGATACGCCGCACAGAAGTCATCCAGCCCGGTAAGGACTTGATTCACCAACCGTTGGAAGGTGGCAGGTGCATTTTTCAGACCAAAGGGCATTACCACGAACTGATAATGCCCACCAGGGGTTGAAAATGCGGTTTTAGGTTTGGCGTCCTCAGCTAACCTGATTTGCCAATACCCAGCTGTCAGGTCAAACGTACTTAAGTAGTTGGCCGAGGCCAATCTATCGATAAGCTCGTCTGCCCTTGGTATTGGGTGGGCGTCAGTCTTAGTGACCGCATTGAGACCCCTGTAGTCTACGCAGAACCTCATCTCTCTCTTACCACCCTGGGTGTGAGGTTTCGGCACTAGAACTACGGGACTAGCCCAAGGGCTATCCGAGGGTTCAATGACTCCCAGCTCCAACATTTTCTGCACTTCACTTTTGATGCAGTCTCTAACGTGATCAGGCTGCCTGTAGATTTTACTCTTGACGGGCAAGCTGTCACCAGTGTCAACCTCATGGGTGCACCAATCGGTCTGACTGGGTGTTAGAGAAAACATATGCCTGAACGACTGAAGAACCTGTTTACAGTCGCTCTGTTGATGTTCGGAGAGGCTGCCTCAAAAGACAACACCATCTACCGAGCCATCGTCAGGATTCTGAGTGAGCAGGTCGGGGAGAGGGTCACTCTCCTCTTCCTGTCCCTCATCTAGGGCCATGAGCAAACTCATGTCCTTCCTGTCGACATATGCTTTTAGCCTGTTGACATGAAGCACCCTGTGGGGGCTCCGGGGAGTTCCCAGGTCGACCAGGTAGGTGACCTCTCCCTTTTTCTCCAGGATGGTGTGGGGCCCGGACCATTTGTCCTTGAGTGCTGCTGGGGCCACTGGCTCCAACACCCACACCTTCTGTCCGGGCTGGTAAACAGTCAAGACAGCCTTTTGGTCATGCCAAGCTTTTTGGAGTTCTTGGCTGGCCTTAAGGTTTTCGGATGCCTTTTCCATGTACTCAGCCATCCGCGAGCGGAGGCCAAGCACATAGTCCACTATGTTGGCTGCAGGCTTTCTGAGAGGTCTCTCCCATCCTTCCTTCACCAAACACAGGGGTCCCCTTACAGGATGCCCGTACAGAAGTTCAAAAGGGCTGTAGCCAACCCCCTTCTGTGGGACTTCTCTGTAGGCGAACAAGAGGCAGGGGATCAGGACGTCCCATCTACGCCGAAGCTTTTCCGGTAGTCCATGAATCATCCCTTTTAGGGTCCTGTTGAATCTCTCAACAAGCCCATTGCATTGTGGATGATAGGGTGTAGTGAACTTGTAGTTGACACCACATTCCTTCCACATAGCAGTTAAATAGCTCGACATAAAGTTTGCACCTCTGTCGGAGACGACCTCCTTAGGGAAGCCCACTCTGGAGAATACTCCAACTAGGGCTCTTGCCACAACAGGTGCTGTAGTGGTCCTAAGGGGAATAGCTTCAGGATACCTGGTGGCATGATCCACTACCACCAGTATAAACTTGTGCCCTGATGCTGTAGGTGGTTCCATGGGACCGACGATGTCGATCCCCACCCGTTCAAAGGGCACCCCCACCACAGGCATTGGTATAAGGGGGGCCTTTGTCGTGCCACCTGACTTACCACTGGCTTGGCAAGTGACACAGGAGCGGCAAAACTCCTTGGTATCCTCGTTCATGTGAGGCCAGTGAAAGTGTGAGACAAGCCTGTCCCACGTTTTCGTCTGGCCTAAGTGACCTGCTAAGGGAATCTCGTGGGCCAAGGTAAGTAGGAAACCACGCTGAGACAAGGGTACGACCAGCCTCCTGGTCATGCCAGGCTTGGGGTCTCTTGACTCAGTGTACAGGAGTCCATCTTCCCAGTATACCTTGTGGGTACCTGTGGCGTTCCCAGCAGCCTCAGCAGCAGCCTGCTGTCTGAGGGGTTCAAGAGAAGGGCAGTCTAACTGGTCCTTCCCCAGGTCTTCCCTTGAGGGTCCCCCTGAACCCAAGAATTCAACTTGATCAAGTTCGAATTCCCTAGGCTCAGTTTCCCTCAATTCCTGTAGGTCAGCCTCCTCTGAGACTTGATCCACGACCTGGGGCAAGGGGGAAGGCGCAGCCTTAACCCTACCGCTCTTCTTCTTGGGAGGTGTCTGGTCCGTTGTTCCAGGATCCAGCACCTGTTCAGTGGGGCATTTCCTGACCTGTGACCTAGTCACAGCGAACACATGTGCTGGCAAACCTAACATTTCCATGTGAGTCCGGTGCTCCACTTCTGACCATTGTGACGACTCCAAATCATTGCCCAACAAACAATCCACTGGGAGGTCTGGACTAACTACAACCTTCTTTTGGCCAGTTACCCCTCCCCAGGAGAAAGCTACAATTGCCATACTGTGATTGGTAGTGACATTGCTTGCATTGGTCACCAGGAATTCTGTACCTGGCATGATCTGTCCAGGGTCCACAAAGTTAGGCGTCACCATGGTGACGCTGGCACAAGTGTCCCTATAGGCCTGAGCCATCTTTCCATTTATGAAAGGCGTCTGTCGGTATTTGCCCAAAGTATTGGGGCTTACGTCAGGGGATACGTCTGCGTCCCCTGTACTGACAAGGACAGCCTGAGTGAGTGTGCCAACTAAGTTGTCACGCCCCTCAGAACCCAGGGTTAACCCTACTAAACCCTTGGGAGGCGCACTACCACTGCTGACTGTACTAGGGGGCACAGGTGCCTTAGGGGCTGCAGTGGCAGGAGTCTGCCCTCCTCCTTTCTTGGTGCACTCACTAAACCAGTGAGATTTACTTTTACAGTACTGGCACCATCTTTTGGATTGGCCTTCTTTCTTCTTTTGGGGAGCCTGACCCCCACCCTCTTTGGGTTGTTGGGGACCTGTCGAAGACTTCTGGTCATTTTGTTCCCCTTTAGAATCTTTACCCTTCTGGTCTGCTTTCTTCTGACCACCTTGATTCTGGCCCTGGTTCTGTTTAACTCTTGTACGAACCCATCTGTCTGCCTTCTTTCCCAATTCTTGGGGAGAGGTCAGATCCGAGTCGACAAGATGCTGATGCAACAACTGGTTCTGACAATTGTTTAAAATTTGTTCTCTCATCATCAAATTATACAATCCTTCATAATCAGTAACCTTACTGCCCAGCAACCAGCCCTCAAAAGCCTTAGTGGCACAATCGACGAAATCAGACCAATCTTGAGACTGCGTTTTCTGGGTATCCCTGAACAGCACCCTGTACTGCTCAGTGGTTAGGCCGAACCCTTCAACGAGTGTATTTTTCAAGATTTGGTAATTGTTAGCATCCTCCACCCTTGTGGTGAGGAGCTTGTCTCTTCCTTTTCCTTCAAAGGAGAGCCACAAGATAGCTGCCCACTGACTCTGGGGAACACCCTGCACAGTGCAGGCCCTCTCCAAAGCAGTAATCCATTTGTGGATGTCGTCTCCTTGTTTAAAGGGGGGCACTATCTTACCAAGGTGTTTCGTATCAAAACTCCTTTCCCTATTGCTAGGTACATTGCTGCCACCAGTGGGGACTGCCCCACTTAACTGTTGCTCTCTAGCAAAGGCAAGCCTTTCTTTGGCCAGGGCAAGTTCTTCCCTTTCGATCCTCAGATTGGCTGCCCTTTCCTTAGCTTCGTACACTCTCCTCTGAGGTGATGTCATCCCTCTTTGAGAAGAGTTGTGAGAGCCATTGGTTCGAAGGGATCCGCCAGAGCCTCTTGACAGAGATCGGGCTCGTCCATTCCCAATGTTAAGCTGACCTGATAGTGGCCCCAGGGGTCCCCCAGTACCGCTATCATGTTTGCTTAAGTTGGACCTGCTTAGTCTGACGACTTCTACCTGTCCCTTATCTGCCTCATCCCCTGAGAGATCCTCATCCTCATCCTCCTCCACATCCTCGTTCTCGGTTGCGAGGTGAATGAGGTCAGGATCGTCTCGGGTTCCCTCGAGGGGAGGCATGTCTCCTTCTGGATTAGAAGAGCTACGAAGTTTCTCAGCTCTCCTGGCATCATAAGTCTCCAAGAGACCAATCAGAAAGGACGTTGTGGGGTTAGACCCCTGCTGAATCTTCCGGGAGTGACACAGTCGTCTTAACTCCTTGAAGCTCAGCACAGTATATCCTGAAGGGATGACCTGTGGAGGGTCAACTGACACAAGGGGAGACTCAGAGTTTCCTCCTTGGCCCGACATACTGTTTCTAGTGTGGTGTAAGTGATGCACCTACCTACACTATGTGTTTTCCTACTGTACCCTTGCTAAGAGTTGTAGCCAAGGTGTGCTAAGCCTTGAGGAGCTACAACAGCTGGTTCAGTAGAACTCAGAGTATTCTAAGCTTTTAGTTATATGTACTAACAGTACTTTGTGCGATCTTTCAACAAGATATTCTTAGGATACGTGTGGTAAAACAACAGCAAGCTCAAATCCCAACCGCTGCTCACCAATGTGAGAAGTTGACCCGATATGCAACGTTCGCTATTCTAGCGACCGCTATGTATCGTTCCAACGACCCTTATGGTGTTTGGTTGTAAGTCAACCTATAGACCAGCTATCCTAGTAGCGTGGATACGAGCAGTCTAAGGCTAAAGACTCGAGAGGGCGTGTTAAGCCAGCTGTTTACCACACATGTACCCCTTGAACACCCAGTGAAAGGACACCACACAAGTGTTATGAAAATAAACAGTATATTTATTAAGAATCACAACAGCCCTGTACTCTTTATGAGGACAGGGTACTAAGCACAAACCAAATCTCTTTAGCAAATACTTCAAGTGCACAATTAAAACAAGTGTCCGGGGACACGGAAAGGTTAAGGTCTCGGGCGGACCCGATAAGGCAAGTCGGAAGCGAGGGACTCAGGACCCTAGAGTAAGGAGGCTATGCAGGCACCGAAATGCCGAGTTACCTAGCCACGAGGGCTGCGGCTGCACAAGTCTTACAGGCGTCGGGGTCTTCGCTGACGAGCCAGGAGCCGGAAGAAAAGGAGTTGCTGGCCGGCGACCAGTGCTGAATAGTTCTTAGAGATCCAAGCCTGGATCGGAGATTGATGAAACCTGAAAGCAGAGGGGACCAAGTTCGTACTACTAGCCAGTAGTCAGAGGGTACCAGGAAGGCACCGGTTGGCCGTCACCTCGACCAGGTGAGTGGGCGACGCTAGGCTCTGCAGTCTCACGGACCAGGAGGCGTTGTCGGCGACCACGGTGGAGGTGCGAGCTGTCCCACGAAGGATGATGCTGTCGGCGTCGCTGGGCCCAGGATGGGGCAACAAGCCTTGGCAAATCTCAGGGCCACGTGGTGGGCCTAAGATGGCGTCTTGAGTGGACCAGGAGGGTCCGGGATGCTTCTCGGAAAGATGGAAGCAAGGGCCAGTCTGGAGCAACCAGACCAGCAGTGATGATTCTCGGATGTCGTCACAGAAGGACACAAGCCAGCGGCTAGTGACCAGACAACGTGCTGAGCAGCGAGCAGAAGGGCCCCACGCAGATCGTGGAGATGCTGGGAGACTGCACTTCGGTGCTAGAGCGGCTCAGGGTCGGGGCTTCTCGGACCCCAGAGCACTCACCAGAGAGTTACCTCGATGGTCGTGCTGGTTTTTAAGAGCGTGCAGGTTCTGATGATGGCCGGTCCCTCGAGGTCTCGTCGCACCCACAGATCACAGCTGAGCTGATGACGTGGGTAGAGGTCAGAGGTGCCAGGGAAGCCGGTTCTCGTCGAGCTGGGCCGTCGGATTCCTTGAGGAAGGACTTACAGCAAACCGCAGAGTTCTTAGATGGTGCCCGCTGATGCAGGGTGACTACTCCTTAGCCACAAGGGAGAAATCTTGAGAAGAGTCTTGAAGTCCTTTCGTAGAAAGTATTCTTGATTCAAAGATGATCTAATTTGGAAGGGTCCCCGCTCCGGCCTTTATTCTAAAGAAAGGGGTGGGTACATGACTAGGTCCTGCCCTAAGGGTGGGACCAGGAAGGGGGGTAGTTACGCCCCTCTCCCCTGCCGGACTTTCCCCAGGCCAGGGCTGTCGCCCCTGGAACTGGTTCTAACCGGCAGATGCGTAGTGAGCACCGGGGTGCCACTTCGCAGTCACCTTCTCGCCAAGCCCTACCTACCCAGAATACACAAACCCTGTCTGGGACGGTGCGAACAGCGCCCTCGACAGGAAACCCTTTGTCCAAGTGCTCCTCGCTGGAAGGACTCCCAGCAGCAGGAGGTCAGACTCGTGTCTGTGGTGGCAGCATCCATTTTGTGGAGCTGAGGCTTCAGTTAACTTTAACCGGGGTTCACAGTTACGTACATGTCGTGTCCCTCTAGAAGGGTGGGATGCTAACCTCATCGCCAGAACTGGTGAGAGGGCAGCACCCCGATTCGTATGACACCTTACTCGACATGCCTGGATAACGCGACACCGGAGTTACCGATGTGGTGCGCGTTATCATGGAACAGCCATTGGGTCTTGATTCCGCAAGCTGCAACCGGGCTCGGCTCGGGCCTGAACCTAGCTCACACGAGCCCACGCACTCTGCCTTCAGGATTGTTAAGGCCTGCCATAGGAGTGACTGATAGGAACTCGGGTGTCCATCGTATGGTTAGATATAGAGCTACTATACCTAAAGCGAAGGGTGGTTACACGGCTTCGCCCCAGCTGTCGTGCAGCCAGTTGTGTCAAATTTAGGAGGCCAGCCAGGGGTGGCATAATACATGCTTCAGCCCCTGGCAGCCCTGGGTACACCTATGCCCTGAGTTACAGGGTCTGATAAGGTGGCCCAGTACCAATTGGTAAATGCACCTAGGGTACATATCGTAATTTAGAAAGAGAACAGCCAGGCTGTGGGTCTGATTAGCAGGCCCACAGCCAGAGAAAGTCGTAAACCAGTGAAACAAAAGCAAAAAATCTGGGTGATCATAGGATTGCAGACCCTACTCTCCTACAAAGATTCTTCAGCAGTCAAGGAGAGAGACAGTAAGATAGCGCTCTTTTCCCTTTGCCTGCGAACTTAAACTGTACTTTCCCTTCTTGCGCTTTCCCTTGATTTTCCTCCCCCTCTTGCCTTCCTTGTACCTTTTTGCGCGTTGAAGGAATTCACTGTATGGATACTTCACAGAGTCAAGCACAACCATCAGAACCTACAAAAGAATCCTATTAAGGCGACATTTGGAAGTATTCAGGTATTTACAGTAGGAGCTCCGGGAGTGGGGTTAGTAAGCCAGTAAGAAAACCACAGTAACAATAGTCTATCCCTTTTCAGGCAAGAAGCTTACCAACTTCCAAAGAGTCTCCATCAATCCTATAGAAGAGTAGCAATATCTTGAGGACAACTGGTAGGATAAGCTTTGTTTACTAAATAGAGAGAATTGTAAAGAAGGTGGGTTGTTGTTTATTATGTTCCCCTCTGTGTAATAGGCACCCTACTTGAACGGACAGCAGAAGCATAAGCAGAGCTCCGCAGTCGTAGAGGGTGACAGCAGTTCTCAAGGTGTCTCTTCTCTCTTCCACTTCCCCTTTCCCTTCCGCTGGTGGATTTGCTCTTGGTAGCGAAGACACTGGAGGGAGGGCGATTGGGACTAGCGTCCATGCTGCCTCCGCGAAGAGATTGAGCCTTCTGACACCTCCCTTTCGGAGTGACAACGGCACCCAGGGTGTTCACAAAGTGCCTGGCAACAGTGGCTGCACACCTACGGAGACGGAACATTCACGTCTACCCTTATCTGGACGACTGGCTTATTCAGGCAAAGTCGGCCCAGCAGTGTGCCGCCCACATGTCCCACACCATTCACCTTCTTCACGATCTGGGATTCTCACTGAATTACCCGAAGTCCCACCTTCAACCCGCCCACATACAGCAGTATCTGGGCACAACAATAGACACTCTGGCAGCCAAAGCACAGCCAAATTCAGTGAGGATCAACAGCATTCAATCGCTGATCCAAAAATTCAGACCTCAACACTCGCTTCAGGCACGAGTGTTCATGCAGTTGATAGGCATGATGGCCTCCTGCATCTTCATAGTCCTGCACGCGAGACTACATATGCGTCCACTTCAGGAGTGCTTAGCACATCAGTGGAATCAGGCTCACGGACAGTTTAAAGACCTAGTGTTGGTAACCGGTCGTGCATACAACTCTCTGCATTGGTGGAATCCACAAAACCTTTGCAAGGGACGACCGTTCCAGGAGCCTGTGCCACAGATCATTCTGACGACGGACGCATCTCTCCAGGGTTGGGGAGCTCATGTACTCCACTACACAGTGCAGGGACTATGGACAACGCAGCAAAAGAAGATGCACATCAACCTTCTAGAGCTGATGGCTATCTTCATGGCAATGAAGGCATTCAAGGTACATTTGTGCAACAAGGTCGTGTTGATCCGGACGGACAACATGACAGCCATGTACTACATTCAGAAACAGGGAGGAACACACTCTCCACAGTTGTCTCACCTAGGTCAGAGCATGTGGAAGTGGGCCATTCAGAGGAACATCTTCCTCATGGCGGAACACCTCCCAGGCAAGGACAATCAGATGGCGGACCTGCTCAGCAGGTACAGCCACCAAATGCACGAGTGGGAGATACATCCATCAGTTCTCCACCCGTACTTCCAGCGGTGGGGTCATCCAGAGATAGACCTGTTCGCCACAAAGGAAAACGCCAAATGCCAAAGCTTTGCCTCCAGGTTCCCACACCCACAGTCGCAGGGCAATGCGATATGGATGAACTGGTCAGGCATATTTGCGTATGCTTTTCCCCCAGCACCTCTGATACCGCTGGTGGCACGCAAACTAAAGCAACACTCGATGACGCTCATCCTGGTTGCTCCAACGTGGGCACGCCAACCATGGTACACCACGTTTCTAGAACTTTTTGTGGTACCGCATCAAAGGCTGCACGTCACACCCAGGCTTTTGACGCAGAGCCATGGCGACATTCAGCACCCAGATCCGCAACAGCTGAACCTGGCGATCTGGCTCCTGAAGTCTTAGAATTTGGCTACCTCAATTTGCCTCCTGACTGTATGGATATCATAAGGGAGGCAAGAAAGCCCACCACCAGAGCATGCTATGGAAGCGGTTTGTCATTTACTGTGCAGACCATAATATCAACCCGCTAGACGCTTCCACTCACGACATCATTTGTTATCTGTTACATCTATACAAATGTAATCTGGCATATGCTTCCTTTCGCATTCATTTGTCCGCAATAGCAGCTTATCTACAAAACAGGCAGCATCTCTCACTTTTCAGAGTGCCAGCCATTAAAGCTTTTTTGGAGGGACTCAAGCGAGTCATTCCTCCCCGGACCCCACCAGCTCCTGAATGGAACCTAAATGTGGTCCTCACCAGACTGATGGGTCCACCTTTTGAGCCTCTACATTCCTTCTTGACGTGGAAAGTGGCTTTCCTGATAGCGATCACTTCACTGCGACGCGTTAGTGAACTCCAAGCACTAACTATCCAGGAACCTTTCATACAAATTCACTCCAACAGGGTGGTGCTTCGCACTAACCCAAAATTTCTTCCTAAGGTGATTTCCCAGTTCCATATCAATCAGACTATTGAACTGCCTGTGTTTTTCCAAAATCCTGAGTCAGTGGCGGAGAGGATGCTCCACACACTGGACGTCAAAAGAGCCTTAATTTACTACATTGATAGGACCAAAGACTTTCGGAAAACAAAACAGCTGTTTGTTGCCTTTTCGCCACAGCACAAAGGCAACCCCATTTCCAAAGCAGGTATAGCCAGGTGGATTGTTAAGTGCATTCAAATCTGCTATCAAAAAGCAAAACGCACTTTAACAATCCCCCCTCGAGCCCACTCCACCCGCAAGTTGGGGGCCTCCATGGCGTTCCTTGGAAATATTCCTTTAGAAGACATATGTAGAGCAGCCACATGGTCTACCCCACACACATTTACAAAACACTATTGTGTAGATGTGCACTCTAAACAGCAGGCAGCTGTAGGGCAGGCTGTTCTAAAAACACTTTTTCAAACTGCTGCAGCTGGCACAGGCGGCCGCCGCTAATGGAGGGACTGCTATATATTCTATGCACAAGATATGAATTCAGCAGCCCACATGCCTCAAACCGAATATGCTACTTACCAGTATGCATCTGTTCTTGGCATGTAGGGGTGCTGACATTCATATCGCCCGCCCTCCTCCCCGGCGCCTGTAGCGGCTGCAGCAATCCTAATTACTCTTAGCATGGTCATCACTCACGGTGTTACACTCCATCTTTGCCGCAATGGCTAAAAACAATCTGGGGATGGAGTCGATGCCCATGCGCACTGTAGTCCAGGGGAGGAGCCACCTATCTCGTGATACTTTGAAGACTCTTCCAGGACAACAATGTGCGATCATCCGGACCCAACACTAGGCGGCGATCTATGTACAAGATATGAATGTCAGCAGCCCTACATGCCAAGAACAGATGCATACTGGCAAGTAGCATATTCGTTTAAACCTGAAGTCTAAGGACCTGAAGTCTAAGCTCAAACTTGAAGTCTAAGTTTAGCGTAAAGTCTAAATTTAGAATGATGTCTAAGTTTAGACATGAAGTCTAAGTTAAGACCTGAAGTCTAAGTTTAGACCTAAAGTCTAAGTTTAGCCTAAAGTCTAAATTTAGACCTGAAGTCTAAGTTTAGACCTGAAGTCTAACTTTAGACCTGAAGTCTAACTTTGGACCTGAAGTCCACGTTTAAACTTGAAGTCTACTTTTAGACCTCAAGTCTAAGTTTAGACCTGAAATCAAATTTTAAACTTGAAGTCTAAGTTTAGCCTGAAGTCTAAATTTAGAATGATGTCTAAGTTTAGACCTGAAGTCTGAGTTTAGCCTAAAGTCTAAATTTAGAATGATGTCTAAGTTTAGACCTGAAGTCTAAGTTTAGACCTGAAGTCTAAGTTTAGCCTAAAGTCTAAATTTAGAATGATGTCTAAGTTTAGACCTGAAGTCTGAGTTTAGCCTAAAGTCTAAATTTAGAATGATGTCTAAGTTTAGACCTGAAGTCTGAGTTTAGCCTAAAGTCTAAATTTAGAATGATGTCTAAGTTTAGACCTGAAGTCTAAGTTTAGACCTGAAGTCTAACTTTAGACCTGAAGTCCATGTTTAAACTTGAAGTCTACTTTTAGACCTCAAGTCTAAGTTTAGACCTGAAATCAAATTTTAAACTTGAAGTCTAAGTTTAGCGTAAAGTCTAAATTTAGAAATGACGTCTAAGTTTAGACTAAAGTCTAAGTTTAGAAATAAAGTCTAAATTTGGACCTGAAGTCTAACCTTAGACCTGAAGTCTAAGTTTAGCCTAAAGTCTAAGGGCCTGATTCACAAAGGTAAACTGATACAAAAGTCTAACTTTACGACTTTCGGTATTCACAAAGGGCATTTACGAGTAGTAAGTTGTAAAGTTAGACTTTTGTCTCAGTTTACCTTTGTGCATCAGGCCCTAAGTTTAGAAATGAAGTCTAAGTTCTAAACTTAGACTTCAGGTCAAAGTTTACCTTTGTGAATCAGGCCCCAAGTCTTTGGAAGAGTCTCCAATATGACTGTCCTGAGATCAATCACTAACCGTAATTCCACCAACGTAGTATACCGCATATTGTGTCCTTGCGATCTAATTTAAGTGGGACAGAAGCCACAACAAACAGAGAATTGGCCGGTGTTGCAGGGATTTTGCAAATACACAGAACTATGCGCAGGAAACCAGGACCTGGGTGTGTATTGATGTACCAGAAAATCCACTTCAGTACCCAGAACCCCAATCCAACTAGCTATAGTGTCTCCTTCGTTCTCCGTACTACAGCGAAGCTACCAATGATTAGACATCCTAGAACATGTCTCTCCGTCCCTCTCAGGAATCACGAGAAGAAGAATACTCTTTAGTTCAAACACTCATACTTGTCCACAACGTGAGTAAATAGAGACACTGTATAGTTAAAACATTAATTTAACTAACGTGCTCTACAATGCAATATACTAGCCAACACAAGCAGCGAAATGCATAAGAACAATATAATCAGCATGGTTACAATTACAAAAAGCACAAACAGGGCAATCATTTTAGAATGATAGTGGGGACAGGGCTACAGCACCTTACCACCCTCCCCGCGCTACAAGCAAGTCTATTTTATTTATGGAAGACCTCTAGGCTTTGTCAGGGGGACCCCATACCTCTAAGTTTAGATGCAAGGAATCATATCTTAGGACAAGCACAGCTCTTCTGTGTTTGAATGAATCTCTCCAAGTGCCTTTTCATGCATGCAATGCCATATTAAAAGCACGCGACTTTCAATAGCGGAGCTGTGCTCTATGTTGTGTCTATGGGCGCAGGACTGACCAAAGTGAATCAACAGCATATATTGTTTTTCGACCTTGAACACACTGTGCAGACTAGGAGTACGGTGTACAGCTAAATGTGTGAAGAGCAGACAGTTCTCATGCACAAATGCATCTGCAGTTTATCCACGGGAATATAGGCATGTAGTAATGTGCGCAAAAGCGGCAAGATGGCTGCCAAGCATAAACTAACTAATGCTAACTTAGCAATGTCTGCAGTTAATTCTAAGACTTTACTACACCGGCACTGGAGCCTAGTCAGATTTCAAATACTGAATGCACTATGAGCTGCACATTTTGTGGAACATAATGAATGAATGATGTGACTTAAAAAAGCGCTCAAAATGGCCGGATGTGCCTTTGTTGCTATAGTGACCGGGGTAGAGCTGATGATAAATCTGAAAAGAATTTGAAGAAATCACTGATTAAAAAGCCAAGTTTTGAGTTTCCTCCTAAAAGCAACGAGAGTGGATGCTGTTTTCAGCTCCAAAGGGAGACAATTCCAGTTAAGGGCAATGACTCTGGGGAAACTTCTTACCCCTGAGTGGTCAGCTTAAATGGGGCGACCTTGAAAAGTCTGGCTGAGCAGGAGCGTAACGTTCTACCTGGTATGTACCATACAAACTTTTCCTTAAAATAGGCAGGGGCTTTCCCATAAAGTGATTTATACGCTAAGCAGAGAGCCTTAAATGTGATACGATGTTTAACCGGCAGTCATTGCAGTTGTCTGATGCTTGCCCTAATGAATTGAGACTTAGGAATTTGTTGAAGAAAGCGTGCAGCCGCATTTTGAGTGGTCTGCTGCTTTTTAAGTGGGTCATTCGGAAGACCCAAATAAAGACTTTCACAATAATCCAGTTGAGACAAGACCAGAGCAATAACCACTGCCTTCAGTAGGTCGGCGGGAACATCAAATGGCAGGTAGTACTTATAGCATGTCTACCAGACATAGAGGGTGACCTGACAGTTATCCTACAAAGCCTGGAATGTATCCATAATTGTAACTTGTCAGACCTGCCACCATTGGCTTGAGTCTCCCCTGCATTTTTTCCTTTGCCTCCTGTGGGTTTGCTGTGTTTTGGACTCAATTCTGCTGGTCTAGATGCGTTGGGCTCTTTGCCCCTGCTGTTCAGTGCCAAGGTGCAAGTGCTCCCTTTGTAAACTGTTGTTATGGATTGGTGTTTCCATGATTGGCAGATTTGATTTACTAGTCAGTCCCTAGTACAATGCACTGTGTGTGCCCAGGGCCTGTAAATCAAATTCTGCTAGCGGGCTGCAGCACTGATTGTGCCACCCACATAAGCAGTCTGTAAATGCAACTCGGGCCTACCATTGCAGAGCCTATGTGCAGTCTGGTACTGCCATGTCAACTTGGCAAGTGCACCCACTTGCCAGGCCCTACCCTTCCCTTTTCTTACATATTAGTCACCCTAAGGTAGGCCCAAGGTACCCCTGTGAGCAGGGTGCAGTGTACGTGAAAGATAGGACATGCCCTGGTGTGTATGGCATGTCCTGATAGTTAGTGCTTGAAATGGAAAAATAGTAGTGCAGGTACTCTGTAGCAGAGTACCTACTTGTTTCTGAGAATTGCTGGTACTCTCCAATTAAAAGTATAACATTTCTCTTGAGAAGTGCCGGTACTCTACCTCCCCAAATAAAAAAGTGCTGGTGCTCCGTACCCGACAGTACCGGCCCATTTAAAGCACTGCTGATAGTGAAATACTGCCAATTTCGTATTTCACTATAGCAAGGCTACCTGTTCCCATAGGATGGAATAGGGAGTTTGCTTATAACATCTTATAAACATACCTACCCCTGGGAACAATGTAGGAAAATAAAGTTTAGTATGCCTGTACTCAGAATGTTAAAATGCATAATTTATTGAGGGCGATTTTTACTTTCTGTGTTTGAAAATACCACTTTTAGAAAGTAGGTATTTATCTTGCTTAGCTATCCAGTATGCTCTTGCTAGGTTTGTGTATTGCATGTCTGTCTTTGGATGACAGGGGCTGGGGAGGAGCAGTGGTTCCAGAGAGTCTGATGAGTCAGGGCTCTGCTGAATAGACCTGGGCTGTATTTAGAATAGGGGGAGGAGATTTCTTTTCACCTGAATGGGCCTGGTCTGCCTTCCACAATGATGTTTCCACCTTTTGTCAGGAAGCTGCACCAGAGAGGACAGAACTGGTATTGACCAGGTACTGGACTTCTCTGCCACCAGAGAACAAAAGATTCTGTTGTATAAATATTAGGGCCCAGTCCCCAGAACTTTAGATCACTTCTTGGAAATCAAGGGGAGCCTTAGCCAAGGAGAAGAGCCAGAGAAGCTGAGGACTTGAGGACTATTGCCCCTGTGCTGTTTGCTGTTTGGGGTTGGCCTGCAGTGGGTACTTGCTGCCAAGGAAAGGAGAAAGGACTTTGCTGTTTGCTGCGTCCCCTACTTCAGGAAGCTCTCCAAGGGTCTGAAACTGAGCTTGCCTCCTGTTCTGAAATCTCAGGGACACAAAGACTTCACCACCAGATCCCCTTAAATTTCCTTGCTGGGAGGTTTGACCTGCAAATAGGTGCCTGCTGTTGTTTTGGATCTCTAGAGACTGTTTTATGCTGGGAGCCTGTAAATGAATGCAACACCGAGATGGATGATGCATTCGTACCTATTTCTGATGCATCGGCGAAGAAACCTTCTCACGCCTGCCGCAGCTCAAGAAATTGCTGCACGTTGCATCGAGTGCAATGAGCTCCGAAGTCCGAATCACTGTACCGATTCCGAAGCAAGCCCTGCTGTGCAGCTGCAAGAATTCACACATCGTCCTGGATCCTCGCATCGCATCAAGATGCCAAGTCTGTTGCATCGTTGGGGACACAGTAAGAAACCGATGCATCACCTCCCCACGCAGTAAGAAACCGTTGCATCACCTCCTCTCTGGTAAGGAACGGTCGCATCACCTCCTCTGCACAGCAGTAAGAAACCGGCGCATCAACTCCCCTTGAGCAAGGAACCAATGCATCATCTTCCCTGAGTGTAAGGAACTGACGCATCACCTCCCCTGCGGCCCTTTTTGTTTGTTTGTGTGATGCATCCAAGGTACTTTGTGTGAAAAGTGTCACATTTGCAATTTGCTTTGAACTGAACTATTTCTACTATCTGAAAGTCATATTTTTATTATTGTATTGTGGATTTTTGTCGTTTGGTCTTCTTTTGGTTTAGATAAAGATTACTTATTTTTCTAAACTGGTGTGGTGTCCATTTGTAGTGTTTTCACTGTATTACTGTATGTGTTCACACATGCTTTACACACTGCCTCTGAGATAAGCCTGTCTGCTCATGCCAAGCTACGAAGGGGGTGAGCAGGGGTTATTTTAGAAGTGTATCCCCCTAGCCTGACTAGAAGCCAGGGTCCCTATTTGGACAAAGGTACCTTCCTCTGCCAACTATAGACCCCCATTTGTAACATTGGTGGTCAGCGGTGAGGATCTGGATTTGCATTTGTGACTTACATACAGTGATTGGTGTACACTACTAGTAAAGTGCCGCCCATTACACAAGCACATACGTTTGGTAGAACTTTTTTTTCCTCAGAATTTTTTTGCATCTTGAGCACAGCCAATTTTCACCATGAGTAAACCAGCATCACTTGCATCTTGTGGATTTTGAATTTGAAGAGATAAGGGATGATGCCTACACTGTGCCACAACTTAAAGCTGTCTTCAGAAATGTTAAAATCTCTGTGAGGGGCCTCACCAGAAAAGAGAAATGCCAAAAGGCGCTGAAGGCCAGGTTGGAATCAAGGAATGCCAGTGAGCCTACCGAGGAGCCTATGGTGGAGGAAGAGAATTTAGATGGGCAGCAGAAGGGGCGATTGGGCCTGACTGGATGGAAGTTGCCTTCCGGGGGTGGGCAGCAGTTTGTCTTCAAAGGCTCTGTCTCACGAGGAGTTGGAGGACAGGGAGAGAAGCAGAGTGCATGAGTTGGAGCTTACAAAGCTCAGGGTGGGAAAGGAGTGTGACATGGAGAGTAAGAAATTGGATTTGGAGAGTAAGAAAATGGCCTGGAAGAGAAGATGCTCTTAGAGCATGAAGGAGGGTTGAGGGAGTTAGATCTGAAAGCCAAAAGTCTAGAGATTAATCCTAATGGTGGCAGCGCACCATCAGTGCCAGGAGAAGGGAAGATATACATCCCCATAGAGGCTATTAAGGATTTCGCAAAGCATGAGGACATTGATCAATGCTTCAAGGCCTATGAGGTAGCCAAGAGGTCCAACAGAGTCCCTGAGAGAGATTGAGGAGCGGGGAATGGGGCCGCTTTGTCAGTAAAGGAAGGGAAACATTGCTAAACTTGTCCACTGAAGATTAGATTTCCTTTGCCCCCATGAAGGAAGTCTTAACAGCAAGGTATGGGTTGTCCTCAGAGCTGTACATGCAGAAATTTAGAAACTGTAAGAAGCTTGTGCCAAGTACTTGGGTGGGATATGTGTCCTATGTTTGCAGAGCGCTGGATGGCTGGGTGAAGGGTAGCAAGGTGAATGATTTGCAGAGGCTATATGATTTGGTTGCACGAGAGCACTCGTCAGATAATTTTTTTTTCCAGAGCTGCGGCAGCACTTGATTGACAGTAAGCTGACTGACTCCAGGAAGCTTGCTGTGGAGGCGGACTGCTGGGCCAGTACCAGGGTCCAAAAAGGTTGTGAGGGGGACTCCACCGAAGGTGGGCAGGGTCCTCAGCAGAAGAGTGGGGGGGGAGGACAAGGGGAAACAGTAGGAGTGCCCAAAGGGCCACAAAGTAATTCCCAAGTGAACCAAGGTAAGGGTTCCCAGTCTCCCACTGAAAAGATTCCATGGGTCCCAACAGGTAAGCCTGTTCATAGGGGTCCCAAGGCATGTTATGGTTTTGGTCTGGTGGGCCACTTCCAAGGGGATCCTAAGTGTCCCAAGAAGGTTACCACCGCACCTACTGGTGCACCGTCCCTGGAAATGGCTAATGTAGCCTTGGGGGAGGAGTCGGTGTCCAAGAGAAGTGGGTCCCGCAGAAATGTCTCTGTTTCTTTAGTAGATAGTGGGATGGTTCCAAGAGCTCACCTGCCTGATAGCACTAAAAAGTACAGGCAGTGGGTGATCATCAATGGCCATAGTGTGGAGGCTCTGAGAAACACCAGGGCCAGTGTGACAGCTGTCAGTTGTCGGCTGCTATCTGAGGAGCGGGTGGTCCCCAACACATTCTACACAGCAGTTGCAAGTGGCAACTCAGAGTGCCTCTGCAAAGTGGCACAGGTTCCCCTTTGAGTGGGGGCGTTCTCAATTAATCAATCAGGGAGTTTTAAGCGTGCTACTCGCCCATGAGGGTCTCAAGGCACTGGGAGGGGGTGAGCAGCTCCGGTCAGTCGAAGAGCCAGGTCTGGGTGTCTTCCTGAAGATGTTCAGGGAGGGGGCATGTCTAATGTTGACCAGGAGTTCATTCCAGGTGTTGGCCGCAATGTAGGACAAGGCTCTTCCACCTGTTCTGGTTCTGCAGATCCGCGGGGTTTTGGCGAGGGCAAGGTCGGCAGATCGAAGGTTTCTCTTGGGTATGTGGAAGGTGATTCTTTTGTTGAGGTATTGGGGTCCGGTGTTGTGGAGGCATTTGTAGGTGTGGGTGAGTATCTTGAAAATTACTATCTTCTCGACGGGGAGCCAGTGAAGGTTGCGCAGGTGTTGGGTGTTGTGTTTGTGTTGAGGGATGTCGAGGACGAGTGTGGCTGCTGTGTTCTGTTTAGTCTGGGGTTTGTGGAGCAGAGATTTGTTGACCCCGGCGTAGAGGGTGTTACTGTAGCTCCAGAACTATGACACACCATCAACACCACATTCGAGACCGGCACCTTTCCCAATGACTGGAAACACGCAGAAGTCAGATCACTGCTCAGGAAACCCTCAGGAGACCCCACAGACCTCAAGAACTACCAGCCATATATGAGTATATGAAGTTCCTGTTGCAGGAGTGCGGTGTTACCTACAAGTTCACCACTACTTACAACTCCTTTCCACCCCTACGGTAATGGGCTGGTTGAGAGATTCAACCAGACCCGAAGGGCAAGATTATGGGTCTTGGTGAACCCATGAGGCATAAGTGGGACTCCCTCTTATCATGCCTTTTGTTTGCTTACAGAGAGGTACCTCAGAAGTCCTTAGGGTTCAGTCCCTTTGAGCGCCTGTATGGGCATCCTGTATGAGGACCTCTAAGTCTGGTCAAAGAAGGCTGGGAGAAAGCTCCCAGTAAACCTCCCCAGGATGTATATAGCAACATGCTGGCCTTCAGGAACCAGACTAAGCTCTTCAGACAACTCGCTCATGCAAATCTGGATTACAGCCAGGAGGAGTTGAAACTCTTGTATGATCAGAATGCCACTCTGATCAAGTTTCAGCCTGGACAGAAAGTGTGGCCCCAGTGGAACCTTGGGTGTTCCAGGATAAGTGGACCGGACCCTTTGAGGTGTTAGAGTGCAAGAGTAAAGTCACCTCCTTGGTAGACTTGCAGTCTCCGAAGGAACCCTTTGCAGGTCTGCATGTGAACCGCCTTAAGCCCCACTTGGAGAGGTCCGAAGTGGGCATGCTTTTAGCAACAGATGCTGGAATGGAGGGGGAGACTGCGCCTCTTTCTGACCTCCTGTCTGCAAAAGGAACACAATGGGTCAGTGGACGGTGTAACACTCTCCCCCGCCCTGAATTCTGAACAGCAGAGTGACTGCTGCCAACTGTTGGGGCAGTTTGCTGCTCTGTTCTCCCTGACCCCTGGTGTCACTCAGTGGTGTGTGCATGATGTGTTCACTGGGGACAGTCTTCATGTGAAACATAAAATTTACAAAGTGGCTGACAGGGTCAAGGCCTGCATCAAGGAGGAGGTATCCAAGAGGTTAGCGCTAGGGGTGATTGAGCCCTCAAACAGCCCTTAGCCAGCCTAGTGGTCTTGGTCCCAAAGGCTGTCGCACCGGGTGCCACTCCAGAACTCTGGTTCTGTGTTGACTACTGAGGGCTCAATTTGGTCACCAGGACTGATGCACACCCCAGAGGTGATGAGCTTGTATATCGGTTGGGAGCTGCCCGGTACCTCAGTACGTTTGACTTAATGTCTGGGTACTGGCAGATTTCCTTAACTGAGGGGGCAAAGGATGGGGGGCGTGTCCAAGATGGCGACGTGAGCGGACGCTTCTCCAGCTCACTCCGCCACGACCGCCAAATATCCTGCCTCTAGCCATCTAAAACCTGCCAGCGGTCAAAGAAATTACTGCGGGACAAGACTCAGGAGTCCTGCAAACAAGTTGAGCCCTCAGGAGAAATCCACAATCACAGGGAAGCAAGAAGAAGCGGGATCGACAGACCGCCTCATAGAGGCCTGGGCCTCCATACTTTATACAGCGCACCCTGCTTCTCCAGCAAGGCCCACAAGGCCAGCCCACACCGCTGAGCTCACCAGGCCTGTTGTGGACAAGACACTGCCTAATCTGAGATTGTGGATAGGCAGCGGACACAGCACAGAGGCCCCCACACCACACTGGTCAGACTTCATCCCTCACCGCTCATGGGTCTGGGAGGCTCTTTCACGCTCGGGGGTACAGCGGGCATGGCCTATAGCGCCTCTTCATCATGAACCAGCACATGATTGCCCCCTCTCTGAACAACGCTGCACTCCCACATCATAGGGCCCGGAAAGCCCACTTTATTTCTGGTCAGGGAGTTGTACAAGCAAATCCCACAACGCCTTTTGAACGGGCGTGACGTATCGCCCCAACACATGGCAACCACTTGAAGAGACTATACTACAGGTCCCCTTTCTTTGAAAATAAAAATCCTTACAAGGCTGAATACAACAATACTGTCCTGCAAATGGCGTCCCTCAGACAACTGTTCCACGAGGCTTGAACTCCTCCTCCTCCTACCTTGTACGCCTGCACCACATTCGGCACCACCACTCAGTGATCTGGTAGGGGTGCAACGCACAGGGAGGGGGCAAAAACCAGCAACAACCCCACTTTGACTGGCGGCTCGCCCAGCAGAGAGACGCGACTGCTAGAACCAACGCATTCTTCCTCCTCCTTTCCCTGGATGCTACGGAGTGCTTCTATCACCAAGATGGGCAAGTCAAGACCTAAAAAACAACAGCCACATACCACTGACCCACAGGGCCCACCACACAGTGTCACGGATACCGACCAAACATTAGCAGGACAACCTATGCCACAGGCTGACCTTTCACACCACGTAGATGATCTAATGAAGGCGGTGATGGACATTAAATCCACCCTGGTCCCTAAAATAGACACCCTGTGCGCTGAGCTCAGTTTCCTGTGAGAGGACCACAAGAAACCTAAAGACAGAGTGGATGATGTGGAGTCCAAAATTGCAACTGTGCAGCCCTCAGTGTCCTCAACGGTGGCCCAAATCAAGTCACTACAAGAGGAGGTGAAACACCTCAGAGACTGTGTTGACGACAAGGAAGGCAGAACATGCCGTAATAATGTATGTCTGGTAGGCCTACCGGAGCGCTTCGAGGGACAGAGCATGGAGCTATATTTAGAGACCTGGTTCTCGGATGTCATACTCCAAGGCAAGCACTCCAGGTTCTTATCTGTGGAGTGTGCCCATGGAGTTCTGGGGGGACCCCATCATCTGGGAGCCCCCCTCGACCGGTTGTTGCATGCCATTTTAACTACCGCGACTGGGACCATATCCTGCATGCACGTGGTACGTGGTCGATTGAAAACTCAGAAGTACACATATATCCGGACTACACGCTATCAGTACAGCGCTGCAGGGCCTCTTTTATGGACGTTAAATGTTGTCTTCGTGAACATGAGATAAAATATGTGTTAAAAATTGTGATTTCTGGCTAGCTGAGACTTGCCCCACAGTGAGGCAGAAACCACCACTCTAGTCAGGATAAGGGAGTTATACTTCTAAAATAACCCCTGCTCGCCCCCTTGGTAGCTTGGCACGAGCAGCCAGGCTTATCTTAGAGGCAGTGTGCAAAGTATTTGCACATAACCAGCAGTAAAACAGTGTACGCACTACAGAAGGACACCACACCAGTTTAGAAAAATATCCAATTTTTATATACTTAAGACAAGACCACATACGATAAAAATCCACAATACTATACTTCAAAATCTTCACTTATCAATATATGCTTTTAAAAATAGTTCCTTTGTGTCGATAGCTCCGTCCAGGGCTATCACGGTGTCGTGAACAACAAATCCAAAAACAGTTCTGGCTGACCGCGGGGTCGCAGGCCAACTACGGTGTCGAGAAGACCCACAAACAGTACCTTTCAGAGATGCAGTGCGATGGGGCCCTTGAAGTCACTCGCGTTGCAGGTCGAGCTCCTTTCTGATGTGATGCGGAGAGCTGGCACCAACAGGAATCGGGTGCTGCGGTGTGAAGCACAGCGGTACGGTGTGCTGTGCCCCCCAGGTCGCGGTGCAAGCAGTGGCTCAGTGGCGGCGACAGATGGCGTCGTCGGTGAAACAAGGGTCGCGGTGCGAGAATGGAGGTGGTGCTTGTCACGGTGCTAGCAGATCACGGTGCAAGCAGTGGCGCTGTCATTGCTGAAGAACTGTCGTCGGCTGACGAACTGGAGTCAATGGTGCCAGCGTCGGTAGGCCAAGGCTGCTGTGCGGGATGAGGGTGGTGCATCCTGTAACTTATGAGGGGTGCCCTTGAACCACGGTGCAAGCAGCGGTGTTGATTTCAATGGGAAGTGGCGTTGTCAGGCCAGCCAAGGCGTCCTCGTGAAGCAAGGCGGTGCGGCATTGCGGCGGTGCCCTCTGTGAGGCCAAAGCTTTGGCGTGAAGCGAGGAGGTGCAGAGTGAAGTGCCCACAGGTCACAGTGCAAGCAGTGGATCGGTGGTAGCATCAACAGGCGACGTCAGTGAAACCAGGGTTGCGTTGCGGCGGTGCCCTCTCCGGTGTCAAAGCTTCGGCATGAAGCGAGGCAGTGAAGAGTGCGGCTTGATGGCGGCTTCAACAGGCGTCGTCGTTGAGACCAGGGTTGCGGTGCGACGTTGCGGCGGTGCCCTCTGCGGTGCCTTCAGGACACGGAGTTAGCAGTAGCGTGGTAAACTTCGTTGAGTTAGTGTTATTTGGGTTGCAGCACAAAACACACAGTCCCCAGTGCTGCGGGTCGAAGAACTTGAAGTATTTGCTGTTCCTGAGACTTCGTGAACAGGGGGCAAGCTCTGCCTTAAGCCCTTGGGGAGACTCACAAATTAGGTTGCAGAAAGTCCAGTCCAGGCCTTTCACTGCCCAAGACAGAAGCACTGGCAGCCACTGCAGGTCAGCCCAGCTCTACTTTTTTGGCAATCTTCTTGATCCAGATGAGTGTTAAAGTTCAGGAGTCCGAGACCCAGTATTTATGTCCAAAAATCCTTTGATCTTTCAGGGAGAGGGTGTCTGTTCGCGGCCAGAACCAGTTGGGAGTGGAGACAGCATTTGTCAGAGGCAGACTAGGCCCTTTGAGGTGCAAGGATATCTCCTCCCCCTTCCACCATCGTAGCCCTGGTCTATTCAGCCCGTTTCCTGACCTACTTAGTCCATCTGGAGCCCCTCCAGCACCCCAGCCTTCTGTCATCCAAAATCCATTTAGGCAATCCACATTCCAGCTGAGACACACGGGATGACTGAGCAAGAAAATACCCACTTTTAAAAAGTGGTATTTTTAAATGCAGAATGTAAAAATCACCTTCAGTAAAAGATGCATTGTTAGATTCTGAGTTCAGGCATACTGAATTTTATTTTCTTACCAAACTCCCTGGGCCAGTTATGTTTATAGGATGTTATAAACAAACCTCCCATTCTATCCAATGGGGAACTGGTAGCCTTGCAATAGTAAAAAACAAAATTGGCTGTAATTCACTAGTAGGACATGCCACACATACCAGGCATGTCCTATCTTTCACATACATTGCACCCTGACCACTTGGGCCTACCTGAGGGATGTCTGACATGTAAGAAAAGGGAAGGTTAGGGACCGGCCATGGCAGTTACAAACTGCGCGCAGACTCTACAATGGCAGGTATGAGTTACCGTTTTCAGGGTTACTCACGGGGGTGGCACAAACAGTGCTGCAGGCCCCCGGGTAGCATTTGATTCACCGGCCCTGGCACACGCAGTGCACTTTACTATGGGCTAACAGGTAAATCAAATATCCAATCATAGAAACACCAAACCATAACACAATTTACACAGAAAGCATATGCACTTTAGCACTGATTTGCAGTGGTAAAGTACCCAAAGTCCTAAAACCAACACACACAGATCCGGAAAAAATAGGATGAAAAAGCAAAAAAGTTTATGGATAACCCTGGAAAAGGGGCCATTTCCAACAATATGCCTTACAATACCCAGCTTCATTGCGAATACAGTACAAAGGCAACACGGTCTTCTGCCACTCTCCTGACAATGCCTGGAACTGGGTGTGAGGTTCCGTGAATGCTGAAACCTGTCCAATAAAGGTCGTCGTATCGTGACGATTTTGGTATCAGCGGACCGCAAATGATGAGTGCGGCATGTACGAGTGTTTTCGTCATAATCGATCAATGAGAACACTACGTATTCATGGATTTCGTCCTGAACCCTTGGGTTCCATTTTGTGCATAGCAGCCATTTTGTGGTTGCCCTCACATAGGCTGATGACTACAGAATGACTGTGGCCAAACAAGTCTCTAGGGACACATACACCTTAGCTGACTTCTGTGTGACCTGGCCGAACTGACTCTGTTGCCTGAGGCTAAACGTGCTAAACCAGTTCCCTGTTAGGCAGCTGGTCAGATAGAGATCAAAGAGCAGGACATTGCTGATTTTATGACACACGCACACACCCTCTATCTTGCTTCTCATCTGTTTCTGTTCCTTCCTTTATGGCTTAATTATTGATTTGGTTTGAGGTCTTTATGATGGGTCTGTCCGGCCTGTCCGAACAGGAATGTTAGTTTCTGCCTCGTCATTTCTGGTGGGCTGGACAACTGAAAGTGGGTTTGTCGTTACATGATACCTCTGAAATGTCCTTTTGTCATTGGTCAGTTTGTAAGTAATTGATGCTAGCCAGGAATGTGATTTTTGGCATAAAAGACGATGCTCCGCTCTATGAATTTATGCAGTCTCTAGCGAACCACCCGTGTTGTGCTTCGTAGACCTCTGTTCCTGGTTGCAGCCAATAGAATTTGATCTCTGACGTCACCAAGAAGTATCCCGTGTCTCTGTACTCTAAGACAGGTGAATCCGAAGACTTCGGGTGTTTTCCCCTGGCGCCGCTGGGTTCTAAAACCCGGTTCTTCAGTTGGCGCCCAACTCGGGCCGACTTCAGTGGTACCGGTCCAAGCCTGATGATCGTGAGGAGCTTCGTGTGAAAATTCTGGAGGAAGGCCTGCCACTTCATCGACCCCTGTATGTCGTCGTGGTCCAAAAGTCTTTGCTGCGAAGTTCCCCGCTTTCCAACGGCTACGAAGGACTGCTGCCCTGACTGTGGCCAAGTCTTGGAGCCCTTTGATGATTTGTAAAGCGAGACGATAGACGGGTCTTCTGGCGATGTCATCGATACCTCAGTTAAGTATGAGTGGAGCGTCTCCCAGTCCTTAGTTTGTTTTGGTATCCTTTGGGATCGCTTTGATTTGGTACCTGCAGGCCCCAAAGCCGAGGGACTTGTGTTTTCACAAGGCTATCGTGTTCGATATTCCCTTGAAGTTTGAAGCTAGACTAGTGAGCGAAGATGCCTGGTCATTGCAGACTTGGAAAGATATTTTGTTGTGGTTGTAATAGGGATTCCCGATTGGAGGACTCGTGTCCAGTTCCTCCGATTGGAACTCCGACCTATGAGCTTTATGTTAAACATGGTGTGGGCCCCATTGGTTATAATGACATCTGGATAAAATATACCAGGAAAGACGGTGTCCTACAGTGGCCCTGTTATGGTAGTTATGATACTGAGATTTTAGATAACTTAGAAGTTAGATTGTTCAAGAAGAAAGCCCGGATGGCAATGTTTGACTCTTTCCGCCTATGGCGAAAGGAAGCCAAACAGAAAGAAATTAAGTTAGCAAAGCGAAACAAACGAGAACGAGGTATGTCAATGGTGCAAGCTGCTATACAGTTTAGGGATAATGAAGAAGAACAAGAAAGCGAACAGATGCTTAGGCAACGTAAACTAGCGGTAGACAAATGTTATCCAGCTTTGCCGCCCCAACAGCAAGAAGAGAAGAAAGATCTTGTGAAAGATCCTTTAATGTCGCATTTATTGAGTTTTCCACCCCCTTATGTGCAGAGTGCTATAGCACCTCCGCAACCTCCGGTTGCTTTGCCTCCTGTTAATTGGTTCCTATTCCTTTGGCGCAGCCTTCTCAAGGGCCGCCAACTTTGCTACCTCCTTTGTCTGCTACTCCTACACCTGTATTGTCTGTTCCTTCTGTTACTGTTCCGACTTCGGTTTCTTCTCATTCTGCTCCGTCTCCTGTTCTTTTGTCAACTTCTCTTTCTGCTCGACAGAGAATGACTGATGCGGTTGCTAGTATCTTTTCTCCTCTGTTGGGTTCATTGGGTATGTCTCCTGTTGTAGAGTGTAAGCAATTGCGTAGTCAATTGCCTGGTCCTGATGAACGATCAGTATTGGATCACTTAGCGCGTAAATGGGTTACGTATCCTTCGCATTATGACCTTGAGGGTGTTATGGATGTTTTCCAGCAATTGGAAGCACCGAAACAAAGATACGTTTTTGATATGATGTGTTCTTTCCTTCGCGAACAATGGGAAGATAGTGAGGTATGTCAAACTCCGCCTGAGTTGTATCGTATACGTTCTGAGTTTGCGACAGGGACTGTTGTGGGTCTCGAAATTAAGAAAGCAGTTGGGACGTTGTTGCCATTACGGAATGCATCTCCTTCTGAGAGACTGTTTGAGCCTGATTCGTCAGTTAGGAGAAAGGCGCGTCAATATCCGATGCGAGAGGTTCCTCCAGTTTGGAGCTGCTAATCCAGCGATTTTGCCACACTTTCAGCGTGTCTGGGTACATGTTCCTTGGAAGCGTGCTGAAGTTTTAGCCCTTAAGCAGACTTTGCCTGATCCGCGCAAAAATCCAGCAGGGTTTTATAAGGAGCTATCTCAGACTGCGGATTCATGTATTATGAATCTGGCTGTTATAGATATGTTGTTTGGGAATGTTGTTCCACATCCTATTTGGGGAAAGATTCGTCACACGGATCATGCGCAGGAATTAGGTGATACATGGAATAATCTTAGAGATGCAGATAATAGACAAGTAGGTGGTGCTAAGCCGGAAGATATAATTGCCGAACTCTCTGGTAGAATAATTGATTACATGAAGACTTTGATGCCTGCTTTGCGTGTTAATTGGGACAAGTTGTCCGCATGCAAGCAGAAGAAAGATGAAACTGTGTCCGACTTTTTCACTAGATTTGAAGAGACGTTTGTGGACCACAGTGGTCAAGACATGAGTACCGAAGGTGGGCAACGATTGTTCGTCAACAAGTTTGTCCATAATTTACTTACAGAATTGTGCAATAGATTGAAAGATTCTGATAGTGCTTGGGCTGTTTCTACGTCAGCAGAGATTTTAGCTACTGCCCAGTACTATAAAAATAGAAATAAGGATGAGCTAGAGAAAGCGGACAAAAAGACTAAAGAATTGAAGACTAAGGTTCTTTTGCAGCAAGCTTATCCGCCTTGTAATAATCAGCGCGATTATCAGCAACATCAGCAATATCAGAGAAACTCGCAAAGGTTCGAGTCTTCTCAACTTCGTTTTCCCGTAGGCCCTAATCAGTGTGCGTATTGCAAGGAAGAGGGTCATTTCAAAAATAGTTGTCCGGTTCTGTTACAGCGCACAAATGGTATTTCTGGTGTGAGAGGTCGAGGTGTTCAGCAAGCTCCTAGAGGTAGAGGACGTGGTGTGTTTCCTCAGAATGCGCGTTCTTTGCCTCCACAGAATTCTAAGAATAGCTTTGATCAACAGAATGCTGCGTCTGGTAGGACGGCTCAGTACTATGCGGACGATTATTACGTTGAAGGTGAGAATATGGATGGTAATGATTGCTAGGACAGCCATAGACAAAGAGAGGGATTTGTTTCATTCCAGTAGATCAGAGTGGACCTTATGTTGAAGTAATTGCATCAGGTGTGTCAGAGCCTTTTCTGTTAGATACTGGTGCTGCGAAGAGTTCTATTATGCACTCTGAACTCCCTGGCGCACCTTTGTCTGGCTTAAAGAATGTTTCAGTAGGTTTTTCTGGTGCCCCGGTTATGAATCCGATTTCTAGTCTGTTGTCTATTTCTGTTGGACCTTGTGAATTCGAAGCACCCCTCATTCTGACGACAGGTTGTGGTGAGAATTTGTTGGGATTGGACTTATTGAAGAGATTGTATGCGACGCTATATTGTTCTCCTTCAGGAGTACAGCTTACATTGGGAAAGAGAGTGATCTCTCCAATGTATTTATCTAAAGAACGACTTCCACCTGAATTGTCTTCTCTCCCTGATTCTCTTTGGGCTACTGGTCCTAATGATGTAGGTCTCTTAGAGATTCCACCATACGTTGTGACGTTGAAAGCAAATGCTAGATTGCCACGCATTCCACAGTACCGGATTTCTAGTGATAGTGAAAGAGCACTTTTGGCGATCATCTATGATCTGATTGAGAAAGGTGTGATTGAGGAAACAAGAGGTAACGTGTGCAATAGTCCTGTTTTGCCTGTTCTGAAAAGAACTGATTCCTCACATCCTCCTGTATATAGGTTTGTGATCGATCTTCGCGAAGTGAATAAGATCGTTGTTCCGCAATTTCCCGTTGTACCTGATATCACTGCTTTACTGACTTTGATTCCGGCTACAGCTACTTGGTTTTCGGTGATTGACTTGAAGAATGCTTTCTTCAGCATCCCGATTGCCGAGGAGAGTAGGGATATCTTTGGCTTCTCTTTAGGAGGTTGAAGTTTCCGGTTTAAGCGCGCTCCTCAAGGCTATTGTGAGAGTCCATCCATCTATAGTCAGGCTTTGAAAACACAACTTGATTTGTTTGTTTTACCTGATGGTGCTGCCCTTATTCAGTATGTCGACGATTTGTTAGTTACTGCTGACAATGAAGAGATTTATAAAGAGGCTACCTTGTCGTTGTTGCATCATTTATCTGATTTCCATCATAAGGTTTCTCTTTCGAAGTTGCAATATTGTCGACAAGAGGTTACCTACTTAGGTCACCTCTTATCGAAGGAGGGAAGGAAATTTACCCCAGAAAGAATTCAAGCTATTGTGAAAATGAGTGTGCCTACGACACAGAGAAAAGTGCGTGCTTTCTTAGGTATTACGTCATATTGTAGGCAGTGGATTCCTAATTTTTCACTGCTTGCGAAGCCTTTGATAGCTCTTACTGTTAAGGATACTCCAAATCCTATCCCTTGGTCTGACGAATGTCAGAAGAGTTTTTCAGAATTGCGTGATGCGTTGTGTTCGGCTCCTGTGTTGGGTACTCCCGACTACAGTAAGCCTTTCACATTGTATGTCCATGAGAGAGAGGGATGTGCATTGTCAGTTTTGACTCAACAGTTTGGCAATAAGCAACGTCCATGTGCTTATTTTTCGTCGACTTTGGATCCGGTAGCTAGAGCGTTGCCGAGTTGTTTGAGAGCTACAGCGGCAGCGGCTGTTTCAATTCGACAGTCTGCTGGTTTGGTAATGGATAATACATTGATCGTGATGGTTCCACATGCAGTGGATACCTTGTTGAATCGTACCAAGACACAGCACTTAACTAGTGCTTGGTTGTCAGGTTACGAATTGACCTTGTTAGCGAGTCATGTGCATATAAAGAGCTGCAACACGTTGAATCCAGCCACGTTGTTGCCGATTTCAACTGAGATACACGATACTGAATATCATGATTGTTTCCTTAGGACTGAGGAAGAAACGAAAGGGAGGATAGACCTTAGGGATACTCCTCTTCCAGAGTGTGATGGTACTTTATGGGTTGATGGTTCGTGCTTTAAGCTTCCGAATGGTGATACGACTGCGGCGTATGCTGTTACGACTTTGCATACGATTGTTGAAGCTGCACGTATCCCACATAATTCAGCGCAAGCAGCAGAGTTGATTGCATTAACGAGAGCGTGTGTGTTGGCGAAAGGAAAACGAGTGACTGTGTACACTGACAGCCAGTATGCGTTCGGTGTGGCTCATAGTTTTGGACGTTTGTGGAGAGAGCGTGGGTTCCTGACTTCGCATGGGACGAAGATCCAGTATGGTCAGTTGGTGAATGAACTTCTTGAATCACTTACTTTGCCGTTGCAAGTCGCGATCGTGAAATGCAGTGCGCATAAGAAAGTTACTGATGATGTTGGTCGTGGTAATGCGTTTGCAGATGAAGTCGCGAAAGAAACTGCGAGAGATGTGATGAGTCGAATGTATGTTGCGGGTCCGGCGAGATGGGTTCCGGATAGAAGTATGTGTGAAGATATGATTGAGAGTGTGAAATCCATCCAAGCTGAAGCTACAGAGAAAGAGTTGAATGAATGGAGAGAAAGTAATGGTAAATTGGACTTGAATGGTTGTTGGATTGAATTGTCAGAGCATCAGCGATGGTTGTTGCCTGACGCGTATGTACTTCCAGTGGTTACGATGGCGCATGGAATGGCACATATTAGCGTGAAAGGGATTTGCAAGTTGTTGGCCCCGGTTTGGCAGAATGTAGGAATTCCTAAATGTGCAGAGAATTTGGTTAAGAATTGTATGGTGTGTTTGATGTACAATCCTGGTAAGGGAACTCCAACTCCAGCTGGTCATTTTGTTCCTCCAACGTATCCGTTCGAGGCTTTGCAGCTAGATTTCATCCACATGGAGAGGTGCAACAACCTAAAGTATGTGTTAGTGGTTGTTTGCCCTTTTTCTAGATGGGTGGAAGCTTACCCTTTGAAGGACAATATTGCCTTGTCCACAGCGAAAGCCCTTATCAAAGAGTTCTTCCCTAGGTTCGGATTGCCGAGAATGATCTGGAGTGACAATGGGAGTGAATTTGTGGGTCAAGTGATGAAGAGAGTATGTGAGGGATTAGGAATAAGGCAGAAGTTCCACGCTGCAAATCACCTCCAATCAGCTGGTTTGGTAGAATGCTATAACGGCACCCTTAAGTTGAAACTGGCCAAGATTCAAGCTAGCTCTGGTTTACAATGGCCAGACGCCTTGCCCCTAGCCCTTCTGTCCACAAGTCCATTAGCGAATGGGTTTGAGTCCGTATGAGGTCGTGTTTGGCCGCCCGGCGAATATTTGGGGCGTGCCAAGACCGACTAAGTTCAGTGAGATTGAACATCCTGTGTTACTTGATTATTTGTACGAACTGATGGCTAAACTGCTTGTCTTACACCAACAGGTTCATGACAGTTTACTACAGGCTTCTGAAGATCCAGGACACGCTATTGAACCTGGCAGCTGGGTGCTGGTGAAGAATTTTCAGCAAACCAAGAACGAGCAGCCTCGCTAGGTCGGCCCCTATCAAGTTCTGTTGGCTACACGTTCTGCAGTTTGAGTGAACTGCAAGAAAAACTGGATCCACGGCGTACATTGCAAACGGGCTCCGTCGCCCTTACGGTACGACCGGTGGGTCCAGGAAGGACTTCCAGACTCTGAAACAGAAACTGTGCCACGATTTTTGCCATTCAGCGATGCCCGTTTCATTGGAACGAACACTAAGCAAGAAAGTGACGATCTCCTTCAAGAAGCTGTGCCTCCTCTGAATCGATTGAACACTACTGAGCCTGAGCTTTTATTTAAGGAACAGACATTGCCTGGGAAAGATCGTTATAATTTGGGACCAAGAGTCGTGGGACTAATAAAGAATAAATGAAGTTTTTATGATTTTTATGATTTTTGCAGGATAAGAATGTGAATCAAAATATAAAACGGCGGTCAGGAGTACCGACGGTTAGAGCGGTGCTTCATTTCTCCCTGAGCCTCTGCCAGGTGGGGTGAGGCCAGCCTGCCTTACAGATTTAGTGACGTGCACAGACTGTAAGGGCACCCAAAGCATTCAGGTGACTGTGTGCACTTGTTTATGTTCTCTTGGGTGTTAGTTTTATATTTTGATTCACATTCTTATCTTGGTGCAGTAGTTTTATTGTAAATCTGGTCCTGATGAAAGCAAGGACGCAATAGTCCCCATATTGCTGAAACTAGTCGACCACATGACCACACTTACCATAGGCTGTCTTCATAAATAGTCAGCTTAAGGTTGCACTGTTTTTAACATTGGTATGGCAAGCACACCTGGAATAAACTTTTGTTAAGTGCTTTTTCTAAACCAATTTTAAACACACTTTTTCTTGGTTTCTTTTCTTTCACACTTTTTCTGCACTGCACACCCCAGTCCCACTTTATTGGCCACTCACTAACATCAAGTGGTATACCACACTGTCGTCTCTAACACTGTCGGAGGGTACCCCCTACCACCGGGTTGACCTTCCAGTAGAGCATTAATAACCTCTGACGGGTGGTACGGACAAAATCCCAAATGATGAAGGGCGGATCCGAATGGTGACTGATGGGTATTTTTCCTCATCCTTGGAGAGCTCTCTGTGACACTATCTGTGTGAAATTGTGGGTTCTTGGTTGGTCTTTCTTTACTTTTGGGCGTTTTCATTTAAGACCCTCTGGTACCTTTGTTGTTTATCAGTTCTTCTGGGGATAGTACCCAGAGCTTGGTCTTTAAACTTCCCCTAGGTCCTCCCCCACCGTTGTGTTCTGTTGTCAATATTTACTTAGACACAAAAATCCCCATAGCTTTACTTCAAGAGACCTACTTAACACAGCAAACGCTGCAGTCCCTTAGTAAAGGATGGAGGGGCACGGCAATTGGTATGACCTACTCTGGCTGTGCAGGAGAAGCCTTGATATGGGTGGCGCCTGGCACTCACTACAGATAATGCACACACGTGTCCATGCCCAGGGCTGTTTCGCAATATTGGAAGGTTCTTTAGATGTTCGTCCACTGTCCATGATTTCTCTGCATTTGCCTAACTGAGGGCAATCCAAATTCCTTCAGACATAAACCCCAGCACTTCTTAGAAACCCTTTGTTCCCTACTTACTGGGGGAGCAACTATAACAGCGTACCCAACCTGTTTCTAGATCGTTCCCGTCCTCCACTCCCCGGAGCCCAGCCCTCTGGGCTCGCACACAATATGTCCACCTGGGCCACACCGATGCAGTTGTTCGACGGATGGTGCTCAAAACATCCCGCAGACCATATTTATTCACACTACTTCACTCTCCAAGACCTGTACACGCGCAGTAATGCCATTTACTCCACAGACGCAGCATTGACACATGTAACCCACGCTGACTATCTAGCTTGCACGATATCGGACCACAGCCCACTGCTTCTTACATTGAACTGGGGCATGTCCAGGCCCAGTATACCAATGTGGCGCCTCCCCTTGGAGGCACTCCGTGACCCCGTTCTGAGCACCACTTTAAATTCGGCCTTGGCAGCCTCTAAGCCTAGATTGGAAGGAGAGATTGAGGATCCGCTTGCGGTGTTTTCTAGCTGGATCTCACGCTTCACCAGGTCGGCTAGAGAATCTCCATCCAAACCCTGGTTCAATTCATCTCTTAAAGCTTTGAAGCACGATTGTAAAATCCTTGAGCGTTCCTGGCGGAGGAGTGGATACTGCCCAGCCGAAAAGAGAAAGCTTAGAGGTAAGCAGAATACAAATTACACAGCGATCAAGTTGGCTAACGGGCAATTCTACTCAGCCCGTATTGAATCCGCCAACAATAACTCTAAGGAAATCTACGCGATTGTCCAGAGCTTTATGTCTCCTGTGGCCCAGGCAAGTGTGGTGTCATCTTCACCTTCTTGGTGCAACATCCTCTCTCGCTTCTTCATGGATAAGATCCTGGCTATTCAAGCTGCATTCACCCCCTGCAGTCTCCATTCAAAGTCATCTTTGGAGGGTCAACCGGTTGATTTAGGTTTATTCACTGTCAGAAGTTAGGCCAGTTGATTCTCTGGAATGTCTTAAAATTCTTAAAGGTCTAAAGTCAGGCTTGCCTCTGGACCCGTGTCCTGCCAGGATTCTGGTAGCGGTAGCTGAGGTCGCTAACGAGGAAGTGAACTCCATCATTAATTTATCCCTCCAGAAAGTGGTGGTTCCTCTGGCTTGGAAGGAGGCTAAGATCTTGCCTCTCTTGAAAAAGCAGTCATTGGACAACCTCTGCCCGGGGAACTACCAGCCTCTCTCCCTCCTCCCTGCATTGGCAAAGGTGTGTGAGAAGGTGGTAAATAAACAGCTCACCGTTTCTGTGGAAAAGGAGGCACTCCTACACCCAGCTCAATCTGGGTTCCAGGCATCACATAGCACAGAAACTGTGCTGGTTGAGGTGGCGGAGGATATTTGGGACTGTCTGGATGCAGGTGGGAGGGCGGCGCTGATCTTGCTCAACTTCTCGGCTGCATTTGATACGGTCCAGCACTCACTTCTTTTGACACGTCTGGCTAAGATTGGTCTGTCAGGCACAGTGTGGGGCTGGTTCCGATCATTTTTGGAAGGGCGGTACGAGCAAATCTGGATTCCACCATCTTCCTTGTACCCTCAGCCGGTAACAACGGGCGTCCCACAGAGTTCCTCCCTTAGTCCCCTCTTATTTAATATCTATGTGACTCCACTGATATACCTGGCTGAGGAGCTGGGGGCTAAGGTGTTGGCCTACGTGGACGACACCCAGCTACTTTTTACCTGGGGCAAATGTGTGGACTCTCTACTTCGGGTCCAACATTGCCTTTCATCTATCTTCAAATGCCTGGCGGAGGCACAGCTTAAGTATAATGAAGGGAAATCGGAGATTCTGTTCTTTGGCACATTTCCCCTTAATTTCAGAGAGCTGCTCTGGTCTCCTGAGTACCCACTACCAACATCAATTGGGCAGCCTGTAAAAAACCAGGGGGTCTGGTTTGATGAAGGCCTTTCCTTTTCAGTACATATCAAGAATCTGGCCGGCGGTTGCTTCTGCCTGCTTAAATCTTTCAGAAGGTTCTTTTCCCTTCTGCTGATTGCAGCGAGGGAAATGATTACTTGTGCGTTGATCCTGTCTCGGCTGGATTACGCCAATGTACTTTTTGCTGGTATCCCGGGCTACCTGCTGAAGAAGTTACAGGTGGTCCAAAACACCACAGCTAGACTTTTATTTGGTCTGTCAGCCAGGGACAGTGCGCTCTCTCCACTGGCTGCCCATGGCAGCCAGAGTGAAACTTAAACGTCTGACCTTGGCCCACGGTGCGCTCCATGGGTGTGGCCCTCTCTACCTGCAGAGGCGTTTATCCTTCTATGCTCCTGCAGGCTCCTTGCGCTCTTTGTCCTTATGCCTTGCCCAGGTCCAGCATTTTAAGCATCAGAGGATAGGGGGCCGCTCTTTTTCAGTAAAAGCAGCAGTGGCATGGAATGCTCTTCCTTTGATCCTGCGTGCCATCCAGGATCCAGCGGTATTCAAGAAGAAATTGAAAACCCATCTATATACTTGAAGTTCATGGCTGTACCCTGCTGCTTCGCGTCGTGACACTCACGAGTAGCTGTGCGCGTAATAAATTCATTTAACATAACACTATATCACAGTCCATAACCTCATACTTTCAAACCAACGAGGGAACAGCCACACATGATGGCATTGAATGGGAAGCCCTTAAGGTGGTCCTGCGTGGGCAGGTCATACAGGCAGTATACTGTGTCAGCATGACACTTACTAGAGAACTCCAAGAGTTGGAAACTGAAATTCAACAGCATGAACATAAGCCCCACACGGAACCGCGCATAATAACAACACTAACCAAAGCCAGACTGACACACAAGGAAACACTGGACAAACTATGCGCCCTAGACTACAAGCAATATTCGCTAGACGCCATGCAGAAGGTGATAAGGCAGGCAAAACACTTGCATGGTTTCTGAAAAGCAATCTTCCACAGCCACCTATTACTGCAATATATACCCTGGAAGGTACCTTAGTTAACTCACAGGAGCAAATAAACGACTCCTTCTATAAATACTATACACCGCTGTACAAGGCCCCAGAATCAGGTGACCCTCAGGAGATGTAATTCTTCTTGGAACAGACGTCTCTTACGCAGGTAATGCAGGCCCTATTCACTGAGCTAGAGGCCTCACTCACAGAGGAAGAAATCTCTGACAATATCAACAGTTAGCAGGAGGTAAAACCCCAGGGATGGATGGTTGGCCTACGGAATTCTATACTATATTCTTGACCAAGCTGGCTCCCCGGTTACTTACCATACATAACGAGTCCTTTGATGGGGTCAAATTGCCTCCTTCTTTATGTGAGGCTATACTTGTGGTTCTACCAAAACCTGGCAGGAACCCCTCCTTATGAGCTTATACGTTCTGTTATAATTTTTTACCTCAGATTATAAAATCCTGGGAATGTAAAAATCAGCCTCACTTAAAGATGCATTTTAACAGTCTGAGTTCAGGCATACTAAACTTTACTCTCCTACCTTGTTCCTAGGGGTAGTTATGTTTCTAAGATGTTATAAGTAAACTCCCCCTTCCATCCTATGGGAACAGGTAGCCTTGCAATAGTGAAAAAACAAATTGGCAGATATCACTATCAGGACATGCCACACACACCAGGGCATGTCCTATGTTTCACATACACTGCACCCTGCCCACAGTGTTGTAATTTGGCAGCGATCAGGTTTGCAATAGCAGAAGCCATCCTGTATTGAGAGACTATCTTGTCGATTTTGTGGAATCCATTTGTATTTCTGTCAGCCATTTTGTTTGCGATGTGCTACCACGTGCTTGCCATGTGCTCTGTCCTATCTTTCTGTTAATTTCTCTTGAAATCTGCCTAGAGACGAGATATATTTAGCGTCTTCCACCTTCTCACATGCTCAGTTGAGCTTGCAGCTGTCCTTTTAGCTGCTACTAGAATGTAACTGTCAGGATGTGTTCACCAGAATTAGCAACTGTTAGCTCCTCCTCTATTGACTGTGCATTTTCTGTATGACCTTATATGTACCTAAAACCTTCTTCTTGTACTTGTACCGCCTTCATTTGAGCCCCTGTTTGGGTATAAAAGGACCAAGATCCTTCCATTCAGTGTGCTACTTCATACATTACCGAAGGGTGTTGTGTGAATGTAGTTCCCCCTCATGAGGTTTAATAAAGTCTATATTTTCTATTCCAGTTTATGTGCCAATGTCTTCCAATTTGTATGAGGACTCTGTGCAGAGAAGGGCGAATCCCTTGCACTGGTAGGCCTTGCTGAGGCTCACCACCACAACAGGGGTACCTTGGGCCTACCTTAGTGATGACTAACATGTAAGAAAAAGAAAGGGTAGGGCCTGGCAAGTGGGTGCATTTGCCAAGTCGACATGGCAGTACCAGACTGCACACATGCTCTGCAATGGCAGCTGCTTATGTGGGTGGCACAATCAGTGCTGCAGCTCACTAGCAGCATTTGATTTACAGGCCCTGGGCAACACAGTGCACTGTACTAGGGACTGACGAGTAAATCAAATCAGCCAATCATGGTAACACCAATCCATAACAGCAATTTACAAAGGGAGCACTTGCACTTCAACACTGAACAGCTGTGGCAAAGTGCCCAAAGCATGTAGACCAACAAAAAAGATTCCAACACACAGCAAAAACACAGGAGGCAAAGGCAGAAAATGCAGGGAAGACCCACGCCAAGGGTACCAGGTCTAACATGTGTCCCCTCCGGCTGAAATGTGGGGCAAACTACCCACCCTCCTGGGAGTTCTATTCACTAAGGTGGAAAAATCTGGACAGACCATCACCATTGGCTTGTTCTGTACCAGGGTGGTGTTCCACTGTGAAGTCCATCCCCTGTAGGGAAATGGACCACCTCAACAGCTTTTGATTCTCACCCCTCATCTGCATCAACCATCTGAGGGGCCTGTGGTCGGTCTGAACCCGGACGTGAGTCCCAAATAGTAGGGCCTCAGCTTCTTCAGCACCCAGACCACAGCAAATGCCTCACGCTCAATCGCACTCCACCTCTGTTCCTGTGGAAGTAACCTCCTACTAATGAAGGCTATGCGTTGATCTAGGCGCTCTTCATTTAGCTGTGAGAGCACAGCCTCCACACCATGCTCTGCAGCATCTGTCTGCACAATGAATCCCCTTGAGAAGTTGGGCACCTGAAGCACGGGCGCCGTGCACATGGCAGATTTCAGGGCATCAAAAGCCTACTGGCAGGCGTTAGTCCAGGTCACCTTTCTGGGCTGCGTCCTGGAAGTCAGCTCTGTCAAGGGGGCAACAATGGCGCCATACCCCATGACAAATCTCCTATAATACCTGGTGAGTCCTAAGAAGGCTCTCACCCCTGCTTGGTCATGGGGGGTTTCCATGCCAGAATGGTATCAATCTTGGGCTGTAGGGGCGCCACCTGGCCGCTCCCCACCTGGTGTCCCAAGTACACCACAGATCCCTGCCCGAGCTGGCACTTAATTGCCTTGATCGTGATGCCTGCCCTCTGCAGAGCCTTCAACACTTCCCAGAGGTGGTGCAGATGTTCCTCCCAAGTAGCACTGAACACTGCAACATCATCCAGGTAGGCGGCACTGAAATCCTCCAGTCCAGCCAAGACCTGGTCGACCAACCTCTGAAAGGTGGCAGGGGCATTCTTCAACCCAAAGGGCATCACCCGGAATTGGTAGTACATTACTGTATTGTGTTTTTTTGTCGTTTGATCTTGTTTTTGTTTAGATAAAGATTACTTATTTTTCTAAACTGGTGTAGTTTCTATTTGTAGTGTTTTCTCTGGCGTTCTGTATGTTTTCATGAATGCTTTACACACTGACTCTGAGATAAGTCTGTCTGCTCATGCCAAGCAACCAAGGGGGTGAGCAGGGGTTATTTTAGAAGTGTATCCACATTATCCTGACTAGAAGCAAGGGTCCCTATTTGGACAAAGGAACCTACCTCTGCCAACTATAGACCACCATTTCTAACATAACTCAATGGAAATGAACTTAGTAATACAATGGGATAGTGGCTGGATTCATTGTATCATGCACTTGGTAATATAATGGACTGCGAACCTTGAACTCAGTGCACTAACAGGCTGATGTGACACTTTAGAGAAGAGTAGCTGCTGTGTACATACGTATTTATAATTGTGTACATTGTGTACATTTGTGAACACACCCAGGCAAGCAACCTAGATATACAGTGTGATGAGACCCAGACAACTGAAAATGACATGGAACAGCAAGGTAGTATCTGTTTTTAGAAAATTCTTATTATTTTAATGATTATCACGTGCATATAAATAAAAAGTTTTACATACAAAATATTTATACATAAAAATACATTGCATCGCCAATAAATTATATACATTTTTCCCGACCAGCACACTTGAGAGACGACGAAAGGCAATCCTTGCCTCACCCGGATTCGTGTGACAGCAGCCACATCCTCGGCCAGCTGCCACGTCGCTTCCATTCACAAGCCGAGTTTCATTGCACCAGAACTCGAGCACATTCAGCTTTGTATAACAGCAGCCAGATCCTCGGCAAGCTGCAACGCTGTGTTTATTAATAAGCCAAGTCTGACTGCATTTGAAATTGAACTAACTCAGCAGTGCACAATTATTTGGAATCAAAATATCAGAGGCCCCGTATCATCAAAATACCGGAGTATCATTCTTATAATAGACATCCGGACACTAAGTAACAGATTTCGACTGCCTGGTCAAAAGGTTTTTTTCACATTTAGCCATATCAAGTCCCCGCTATACCGCCTGCAGGGAGATCGTCGTTATAATCAGAAGAAAGATTTACGGCGTGTTCTCCAGTTAGAAGACCACCCCCTGTAGGACCTGTACTGCTATAGAGCATTCTAAAACACAGGTGCCACTGCCTAAAAGACGTACAAAAGGGGATGGTGATGGACGGAGCATCTGAATCAATCAAACACTCACACCCAGTCAAAAGATCTGGGTTTAATCCATCTCCGTTCTTTAGCCCACTCTGCCACCCCAGTTCAGACATGGCTATATGCAAATCAGTCTGACCCTGTGCCTCATGGGAACAGTCTAGCCCGAACTGCCAAGCCATGTCTTCCCTGAACCGGAAACAAGCTTCCGAGGACCAGTTTCAGGCATTTCAGCCGTCTTCAGCCCGGCTTGCTTGAATCCAGTCGCAAAGTGAGCAAGGGACTCACGTCTGAGCATACCCTGCCACACTTATGGCGGCCAAAAGCGGTACAAAAGGGGATGGTGATGGACGGAGCATCTGAATCAATCAAACACTCACACCCAGTCAAAAGATCTGGGTTTAATCCATCTCCGTTCTTTAGCCCACTCTGCCACCCCAGTTCAGACATGGCTATATGCAAATCAGTCTGACCCTGTGCCTCATGGGAACAGTCCTGCCCGAACTGCCAAGCCATGTCTTCCCTGGACCGGAAACAAGCTTCCGAGGACCGGTTTCTGGCATTCCAGCCGTCTTCAGCCCGGCTATAATTTGTTGTCGATGCAATGTATTTTTATTATGTATAACTATTTTGTATGTAAAACATTTTATTCATATGCACGTGATAATCATTAAAATAATAAGAATTTTCTAAAAACAGATACTACCTTGCTTTTCCATGTCATTTTCAGTTGTCTGGGTCTCATCACACTGTATATCTAGGTTGCTTGCCGGGGTGTGTTATTTTCAATAGCCCCCCTCATGTACGATATCATAATATACATACATGGAACCTCTGACCTGTGTGATATCATACTGTAAATACTTGGAAACTCAGTCCTGTGCTATATTATATTGTATTATTACTTATCATTAATTTGTTGCCTGAAACTTTGCCAGTGTTTATGTGTTGCCTGGGTGCTTTATTTTTCATATATTATATTGTAGATACATGGAGCCCCCGTCATGTGCGATATAATAATGTACATATATGGAGCCCAATCCGGTGCATATCATATTGTACATACATGGAGGATCCATACATGGAGCCTCTGTCCTGTGTGATATCATACTGTACATACATGGAGCCTCAGTCCTGTGTGATATCATACTGTACATACATGGCACCCAAATCTTATGTGATATCATAGTGTACATACATGCGGCCTCAGACCTCTGCGATATCAAACTGTACATTCATGGAGCCCCTGTCATGTGCGATATCACACTGTACATACATGGAGCCCACGTCATGTGCGATATCATATTGTACATACATGGACCCCGTCATGTGTGATATCATATTGTACATACATGGAGCATCCATACATGGAGCCTCCGTCCTGAGTGATATCATACTGTACATACATAGAACCTCAGTCCTGTATGATATCATGCTGTTCATACATGGAGCCTCTGTCATATGCGATATCATATTGTAAATATATGGAGCATCCATACATGGAGCCTCTGTCCTGTCTGATATAATACTGTACATACATGGAGCCTCAGTTCTGTGTGATATCATACTGTACATACATGGAGCCCCCGTCTTATGTGATATCATATTGTACATACATGGAGCCCCCCTCATGTACAATATCATAATACACATACATGGAGCCTACGTCATGTGCGATATCATGTTATACAAACATGGAGCATCCATACATGAGGCCTCCGTCCTGTGTGATATCATACTGTACATACATGGAGCCTCATTCCTGTGCGATATCATACTGTACATATATGGAACCCCAGTCTAATGTGATGTGATATATTGTACATATATGGAGCCCCAGTCATGTGCGATATCATACTGGGTCCAGATCTAAATTCCTCTCGAACGTGGATAACCTAATCGAGGCTTCAGTAGGATCCCCACACTTCACCGTTTTGGGTGACTTTAACTTTCATCTCGAAGCCACCGATGACCCTGATACATCAATGCTAATCAACGACCTAGCTGCTGCTGGTCTCCTGCAAATCGTTAAAGAACCCACCCATCAGGCGGGACACACCTTAGATGGACTATTTACTAACCACCCAAATATATCCATCTCTAAGGTGACCCCTCTAGTTTGGACGGATCATGCAGCCGTATGCTTCTCCATCATAACTAACTCGATCACTTCCCCCTCTACATCTCCTTCCCCTATCACCTTCAGAGATTTGAAAAATATTATTCTTGACCATCTTGCGGAGATGATGCGTGACAGTACCATTCCAAATGAGCAGGATCCCACAACAGCATCTGCCAACTACCTGAGCAGCTTAAACACAGCCTGCAACAAATTAGCGCCCATCAAAACTTCACACCGGAGTAGAAAACTCCCTTCAGCTCCCTGGTTCACTGAACCACTTCGATTGCAGAGACAACACTGTAGGAACCTAGAAAGGCAGTGGCGCCGCCACTTCAATCCCCCTGATAAAATCACATATAAGAACGCTCTCTCCAAATATAAAAAACTTATTACAACGGAAAAAACGGTCTATTACACCAATCAAATCAATCAGGCCAAAAATTCGGCAGGGAAACTATTCCAGGTGGTCACTCACCTATCCAATCCCCTCGCTCCTCGTTCAGAAGGATCTCAATCCCTATCGGACTCTTTAGCCAAATTCTTCAAAGACAAAGTCAGAGCCATCTTCACCACCTTTTCCCCTTCTCCTCCTTCCCCATCCACTACGACTTCCCCTTCCGATAATGCTCCAGCCTTCCTAGCTTTTGAAGCTACTACGCAGGAACATATCCAACCCCTGATTGCCCAGACAAAATCGGGGTCACCACTTGATCCTTGTCCACCTGACATCCTCAATTTCATCCCTGAAGCCATTGCCCCTGCCCTAACCACCATCTGTAATGCAATGTTCTCAACTGGCATCTATCAATCTGTCTGGAAGGAGGCTATTATTAAGCCACTTCTAAAGAAACCTACCCTAGACCCTCTTCTTCCTGCCAGTTACAGACCCATCGCATGTCTCCCGTTCCCTGCTAAAATCTTCGAAAAAATTATGAACACACATCTTTCGACCTACATACATGATAACAACCTACTTGACGACACCCAATTTGGGTTCAGACAAGGTCACGGAACAGAGACAGCGCTCCTAAAAGCAGCAGATGAGATAAGGACCACAATGGATAAGGGAGGTTCTGCGATACTAATACTTTTGGATCTCTCCGCAGCTTTCGACACGGTCGATCATGTCACTTTGATCAACCGCGTCGCGGCCTTAGGAATAAAAAGCAAAGCCAAAGAACTCCTCGCCTCATTTTTGGCCAACCGCTCTCAGACAGTGAAGATGGGCAAATACATCTCCCAGACCTTCTCTCTGCCTTGCGGAGTACCACAGGGCTCCTCGCTAAGTCCGACACTTTTCAACATTTATGTTTCGGACTTAGCGAGGGTTATAAAATCTTATGGAATTGCCCTCACAACCTACGCAGACGACACCCAACTGGTGCTATCTGTATACACTGATGGCATCTCGGTGGCAGCCAACTTCCAAGAAGGAATGAGGGCAATAAGCTCCTGGATGTCATCTAACTGTCTCAAATTAAATTCTGATAAGACAGAGGTGATGACATTCGGGAGGCTGCAACCCAAATGGTCCCCCCAATGGTGGCCACCTCAGATGGGACAACCTCCCGAACCAGTTACCAAAGTACGCAACCTAGGAGTCATATTTGACAATAAAATGTCCTTCCAACAGCATGCCAATTCGGTGGTCTCCTCATCCTTTCACATTTTAAAAAGGATTAAAAAGCTAACCCCATACCTACCTCCGTCTGCAGGCAAAACCCTAATCAGCACATTAGTTTTCTCAAAAACAGACTACTGTAATGCCCTCCTGTTAAATGCCCAACAAAAGGTCCTCAACAAACTGCAGACGGTGCAAAATGTGGCAGCCAGGACTCTGCTAACCATCCCCAAATTCACATCTATCTCTCCTTACATCCGACAGCTACACTGGCTCCCAGTGAGGAGTCGGATCAAATTCAAGGCTTTATGCATAGCCTAGAAAGCTATCCACAACCAAGGCCCACTATTCCTAAAACAAGCCTTCTGCCCGCTTGAGCACTCAAGAACATTACGCTCATTATCAGCCCATTTGCTGAGGGTCCCTCGCACAAGAAGAGCAAATTAAGGGGGACAAATGTTTCTCCACCGCGACAGCCAAACTTTGGAACGCGCTGCCCCTCCACATCAAAACTGCTCCGACACTCCTCAATTTCAGAAAAAAACTCAAAACCTGGTTGTTCTCAGCATAAACCTCTTCCTCCACAAATGAGAGCTCTGCTACGTTAGCGCCGAGACACCCTTTGGGTATTTGCGCTCTCTAAAAATCGCACAAAATAAATAAATAAATATATGGAGCTCAATCCGGTGCATATCATATTGTACATACATGGAGGATCCATACATGGAGTTTCTGTCCTGTGTAATATCATACTGTACATGCATGGAGCCTCAGTCCTGTGTGATATCATACTGTACATACATGGCATCCCCGTCTTATGTGATCTCATAGTGTACATACATGCAGCCTCAGACCTCTGCGATATCAAACTGTACATTCATGGAGCCCCTGTCATGTGCGATATCACATTGTACATACATGGAGCCCACGTCATGTGCGATATCATATTGTATATATATGGACCCCGTCCTGTGATATCATACTGTACATACATGGAACCTCAGTCCTGTATGATATCATGCTGTTCATACATGGAGCATGCCACTCCGGAACCCATAAAGGATTACTGTTGAGAATTAGTATAGTACAAAAATATGAAGTAATTTGAGTAGTGGATATGTTATTCAGTTATTTGGGTAGTATATTAGTGTAGTTTAATCTGGAATTTGAGAAGTGAACATGATAGTCTGTTAATGCAATATCATAGAGTACATACATGGAGCATCAATACATGGAGGCTCTGTCCTGTGTGATATCATACTGTACATACATGGAGCCTCAGTCCTGTGCGATATCATACTGTACATACATGGAGCCCCGTTTTATGTGATATCATATTGTACATACATGTAGCCCCCCTCATGTACAATATCATAATACACATACATGGAGCCTACGTCATGTACGATATCATGTTGTACATACATGGAGCATCAATACATGGAGCCTCCGTACTGTGTGATATCATACTGTACATACATGGAGCATCAGTCCTGTGCGATATCATACTGTACATATTTGGAACCCCAGTCTTATGTGATGTGATATATTGTACATATATGGAGCCCCAGTCATATGCAATATCATATTGTACATAAATGAAGCCTCCGTCTTATGTGATATCATATTGTACGTACATGGGGAGTGCATACATGGAGCCTCCGTCCTGTGCGATTTCATACTGTACATCCATGGAGCCCCCGTCATGAGCGATATCATACTGTACATACATGGAGCCCTCTTATTTGATATCATATTGTACATACATGGAGCCCCAGTCATGTGCAACATTATACTATACAAACATGTATTGTATTGTATTGTAATTGCATTTACATAGCGCTTACGACCCCTTACGAGGCGTTGAATCGCTTTCTCTGCGAGTAGCACGCTACTCCAGGACCCATAGAGGATTAATGTTGAATTAGTATAGTGAAACATGCAAGTACATTTTAAGTGGTGGATAGGTTAGTCAGTTAATTGGATTTGGAATGATAGCAGAATTATAGAGGAGGACAAAGATTTGTATTTATATAGCGCTTGTTGACGCACGCTATTCAGGAAGCCTACAAAGGATTAGTGGTGAATTAATATGGTGAAATATGAAGTAATTTCAGTGGTAGATACTAGTTAGTTACTTGGAGTGAGAAGGATAGCGGAGGGATAAAAGTGGAAGAAAGATTTGCATTCATAGAGTGCTTGTTACCCCTGATGGGTGTTGAAGCGCTTTTCTGGCGAGTAGCATGCCACTCCGGAACCCATAAAGGATTACTGTTGAGAATTAGTATAGTAAAAAAATATGAAGTAATTTTAGTAGTGGATATGTTATTCAGTTATTTGGGTAGTATATTAGTGTAGTTTAATCTGGAATTTGAGAAGTGAACATGTTAGTCTGGTAATTTCGATTGAAAAGGATTGTGGGGGATAAATGAGTGAATTTTTAGGTCTTAGCAGTAGGAGGAGGCTTTTGGATGAGTAAAAAGGAGTTTTGGAGGGGAGGACTCAGAGGGAAGAGTTGAGAAAGGTTTGTTTTAAGGGATCGGTATAGTAAAAGAGATGTCAGATGATGCAAGGAGGGGTAGAGTAGGAGAGAGTCTAGAAAGGGTATTATTGGCAATCATAGTAGTGGTATGAGGTTTGGGATAAATGAGAGAGTGGATGAAGGGGTTATATTGATAGATGTATAGGATCAGAGATAGGGTAGTGCATTGGAAGGAGTAGTGCAAGAAGTTTGAGATGAGTCAGAAGGTTCGGCTAGAAGATATAATGAGCGAAGTATAGGCTGAGAAATAGGGTAGTGCATTGAAAATGCTAAATTAGAAGAAAGTGATAAATCTATAGATCCATAATTACATTGAAAGTATATAGATACATAAAGGAGGTAAGTATATGTAGATTAAAGATATTGATAGATGCACAGTATGAGAAATAGAGTAGTGCATTCTATATGCTTTTTCAGGAGAAAAGTAACAGGCACACAGATCCAAGTACATGGAAGGTACATAGATGCACAATGGATGTATGTACATGTAGGCCAAAGATGATTTTTATTGATTTAGTATTATTATTATTTTCTCTCAACAACATAATTATTTTACATGTTTATACAAAGTAATACACAAAGATAGGTACATATCTATAGTGAATAAAATGGTTGTATACAGAGGGATATGCTGTAAATTTCTGTTTGAGTAAGGTGCTTATGAAGGGAAGAGCCAAATCTTGAGTTTATTTCTGAAGCGGTAGAAGAGTGATCAGTATTGTGTGGGTTTGTACCAGGTGTGTTTTCAGTGCTGGTATTAGCTGTATTAGGATAGCAATTGTGTATCAATAATCAATCAATAACACTTTTATTTGATTTATAAAAATCATAAAAGGGTGGGTCTTACCATCATATAAAGAGCATGTACGTCGTAAGGACAGCATAAAAACAAAATTAAAATCGCCTGAAAAATAATAAGTTTAAAACATAAACTTAACAAACTTACACAAATACACAATCGCAGTATAAAGTTATAAGGATGTAGCTGAGGTGGTGTGCAGTGTGTGTTGTGTGTTAGTGTCATTATGGTAGAAGGGAGAAGAGGGTGTTTGTTGGACAACTGATGGAAGGATGATTATATGTTTGTTGTAATTACACCTAACAGACCACCTTTTATCACTAACAAACATATAATCATCCTTCCATCAGTTGTCCATGCAACCAATGCCACAGGTAGCCCTAGTCCTTACTTCCAATAGAAAGCCTAACCCTACTCCAAGTCCCACACCTAGTCCAGCAACCAATCACACCAGAAGCCCTAATCACTACTTCCAATTAAAGGTCTAACCCTAGGTGATCAAATATCCAATCACAGGCAGGCTAAAACTACAATTTTTAACTGTAACAACCACAGGCAAAAACAGTAAAAACAGAAAGTGAAAATCGTTTTTTAACCCCTTCGATGCTCATGACGGAACGGTTCCGTCATGAGCATCGGTTGAGCTGTGCTCATGACGGAACCGTTCCGTCATGACCACGCCCGTTTTCATTAGGGCTCAGCACCAGCGGTAAATCTTACCCGCACAGATGTGGTTAAACAACTTTTTGTCTTGGGAAGAGACAGCACTAGTCTGTCTCCTTACAACTTCCTGGACTCTGCTCACTGCAATCTAGAGCACAGGTAGACTGCAACTCACAAGATGGAGGAGATGGAGGAGAATGATTTGGGGTGCACTCAGAAAGGCCTTAAGGGGCCTGGGCAGGTGTGAGAGGAGGGCTCAGACTTGCCTGACAGCTGAATAGCCAATGGTCTGCTGGCCTGGGGGTGGGGGCTGGGCAGCTACTTCTCCTGTTCAGAATCTCCTAAGAGACATACAGGCTCAATCCACACTTTGAACTTCAGCAGGCAAGGGCCTCACTAACTTGAAAACTAACAATACTGTTTTAACATACAGGTCGTAGCACAGAGCAAAGGAGAAATGTGGAGGGAAAACAGAATTGTCACCAAGGAATGAGAGGGACAAACTACAGAGGTTGGACTGCAAATCCCACAATTCAACACGCTAAATGGAGGCAATCATGAGCAGGGAAAGCCACAAGTTTAAAACACAACACAGGTGATCAAATATGCAATTACAGGCAGGCTAAAACTACAATTTTTAACTGTAACAACCATGGAGCATCCACCGATGGAGCCTCCGTCCTGTGTGATATCATACTGTACATACATGGAGCCTCAGTCCTGTGTGATATCACACTGTATATACATGGAGCCCACGTCATGTCTGATATCATATTGAACATACATGGACCCCGTCCTTTGTGATATCATATTGTACATACATGGAGTGTATGTACATGTATCATACTGCACATACATGGAGCCTCTGCCTTGACGTACTTGGGTGCCTCCATGGACCCAGAAGTCAGTGCATATCACCTTATCCGGCCCTTTGTGGCGCTTCGGACTTGTACAGTGATTCAGACACTCTGGTATGTTCTGGCAGCTTTGCAGGCACTGTCAACTATACATTCTGGACGTTCCCTCACTATGTACCTTGTATTTTATACATGTATTCTCAGGCACTCGGAGGTAGAGCAGTGGCTATTTGTACAAACACAGGTGTTTATACCCCTGTCTTTCACCACACTCGATGCATATGACTTAGACTGATCAACCACAGGGCTATCTTCATTTTATATTTAGGGATCCCTTGCATTTTGATGACCAGGTGAGACTTCAGCTATTCAAAAGAGGTTGAAAGGCTGTTGACAAACAACAATGCATAAATTCAACAAAAACTGACAGATGTAACCAAACCAGAGGGCTAGCCACATCGAACACTAATTTTAGATTGTACTTATGTGCTTTGTATGAACAGCCAGCTCTTTACTACGTGTGCACCTGCGCTTCGTTGTGGTTTCTCTACACTGGGGTGTGGTAAGTTGTCATTGTTTGGTTTCTTTTATTAATAAAGATGTTTCATTTTGTATTATGATGTAATTAGAATCTCTAGGGGGCATATTATTAAGACCGGCGTTAAAATAATTGCCGCTTTAGCGGCAGGAAACTGCTGATAAGGCAGTAATGGTGCAGAGCAGGAATATTGACGGAGAAATATCGTGGGACATTAATATTGCCGCAGAAATATCGTTTGGAAGAAATATCGAGAACAAAAATATAGTTGACAAGAATATCGACAGACAGGTAAGTAATATCGATTACAAAAATATAGTTGTAATACATATCGTTTACAAAAATATAGTTGACAAAAATATCGATTTATTAATAATGTTATGTATTTTAGTGTTTTAATGAGAATTGTTTGTCATTTTAATATATGTTTTAGAATGTTTCTAGTTATTAATTTATTTTAAGTTTAATTTTGAAATATTAGTTCCGTAGCGGGTTGTGAGTATATAGGGGAATAGGGTGGGAAGTAATTTAATTATATAAAATTAATTGAATAATTAATGTGTTCATTTATTGATTAATAGTAGTTTAATAATTAGTTGTTAATTAATTTCAATTAGTCAATCAATAATTAATAATGTTAATTGTTTAATTAATTGTAGGTGTGTGCTATATGTGTAAATGGTGTGAAGAGTGGTAAGTAATTAATAATTTTGTATTGATTAATTATTAAATATTTTAAAATTAATTACCATTAATGAATGAGTAATTATTCATTATAATTGTGTAATTAATTTTAGGTATGTGTTGTGGTGTTTATATGTGTAAATGGTGTAGAAGCTGGTAAGTAATTAATTTTCTATTGATTAATTAATAAATAATAATAAATTAATTGTCATTAATTAATTAGTAAATATTAAATGTAATTGTGTAAATAATTTTAGGTGTAAGTTGTATATATTGTAGTGCTAAATATTGTGTAATTAATTCTTTTTTATTACCTTTGTTAGTAATAATATCTTCACATGTATATATTAATTATGTTATTATTGGATATTGAATTTAATAAAAATGTTGATAGTTTTGTTTTTTATTGTTTTGGGATCCCGCGCTTTCCCTACTGTTGCAATCACTGGAGTGGGAATAGTAATTTCTACCACTTTGCTATCCAGAGCTTTGGCTACTGTTGCACTCACTGGAGTGGGAATAGTAATTTTTACCCCTCCGCTATCCAGCGCTTTCCCTACTGTTGCACTCACTGGAGTGGAAATAGTAATTTTTACCCCTCCTCTATCCAGCGCTTTCCCTACTGTTGCACTCACTGGAGTGAGAATAGTAATTTTTACCCCTCCGCTATCCAGCGCTTTCCCTACTGTTGCACTCACTGGAGTGAGAATAGTAATTTTTACCCCTCCGCTATCCAGCACTTTCCCTACAGTTGCACTCACTGGGGTGGGAATAGTAATTTTTACCCCTACGCTATCCAGCGCTTTCCCTACTGTTGCACTCACTGGAGTGGGAATAGTACATTTTACACCTCCGCTATCCAGTGCTTTCCCTACTGTTGCACTCACTGGAGTGGGAATAGTAATTTTTACCCCTACGCTATCCAGCGCTTTCCCTATTGTTGCATGCACTGGAGTGGGAATAGAAAATTTTACCCCTCCGCTATCCAACGCTTTCCCTACTGTTGCACTCACTGGAGTGGGAATATTTATTTTTACCCTCCCGCTATAAAATGTTTTAACTACTAATGTTTTTATTTTGTTATTAAATGTATGTAGTGGAGAAGTGTGGCTCAGGGGTTAGAGGCGGCAGACCTGGAGCTTGAGTTCGGCCCGGGACCAGGGTTCAATTCCCCGCCTCGGCGGGTCTTGGGCTCAAAAATTCTACAGACTCGTTAATTCTCGCTCCGGTGCCTTCTCGACTCACGGGTTCACACTCTGTGACTCTGGGCAATAGCTTGCTTAATCTCCACAATGGCCCCTCGCGGTGGGATGCCTGACTTTCACCTTGTGGATACCCTGCCAGGGTTATCTCACAGGGGAATACCAGGACGGGTTCCCTAAGCAAGCGTTGAGATGCCCCAGGGTAAGTCGTGCGCTATATAAGTCTCATTCATTTCATGTATTATTTTTTTTAATAGTTTAATGTGTTAATCAAATATTGAATGTTTTATTTTATTTTAAATTATTTATATGTGTGTTTATTTTATTTTTTATAATTAATAACGTTTATAAATTAAATAAAGATAATAGTTAATAAACTGTATTTAAGTAAGTATATGTATCTGTACACAATTTTTGTGTTTATATTTATTAAATTACGTTTATTTGTTATAATTAGTTAAAATATATATTAAATGTAATTAATTTGGTGATTAATAATAATATTGTTTATTTAATTTAATTTAAGTTATATTATTTTTTAAAGTCAATATTTTTTACATCTATATTTTTACATCGATATTTTTGAGTCAATATTATTGTACTTACCTGTTTAAGTATAGGGAGTCATTATTTTTGTAATCGATATTTTTACTTGATATTTTTGTTGACTATATATTTTTGTTATCGATATTTAAACATGGAACCAGCAGCAATAATGGGCTTGATAATATGCCCTTGTGAATTCTCATAGAAGCCCAGGTTCACACCAGAACATGGGCTTCTATGGGAATTCACAAGAGCATATTATCAAGCCCATTATCGCTGCTTTAGCGGCAGGTTCCTGCCGCTAAAGCGGCGCTAATTTTAACGCCGTTCTTGATAATATGCCCCTAGGTTCTCTGTTTCCAGGTTCTTGTACTTGATTATGTTATATCTTACTTGTCCTTCTACTGGAGCTGTTGTGGGTTTCTTATGTCCTGAATAAAGCCAGTTATTCATTACATTTATTTGAAGTTTCGATATCTGCTTTTGGACCATACTACATTTATTGGCGACGATTGATTTTTGGTCTTATTGAACGAACCGACCTATTATTTTACTTATTTCCACCTTCTTCCATTGTTGGATTCTTTTAAAAGACTCTACAATAGAAGGATTATATTTTCGAATCGTTTCATGCTTCATCTTCAACTTACCTGCTACGGATTTACTACAAATTGGATACGGATTGGCTACATGTTATTGAAACCTCTAAGTACTGCACATAAAGTACTGTGCCATCGTTTCTACTTCACTTCTAAAAATTATTTTCGACTTTGAAATTGGTCAATTGTACTTTGAAATCTTCGATCAGATTGTTTAATCTGCAACTTTAACTTGGCAACTTGGCGTAGTTTAAGTCTGCATTTTCACTTCAAACTGTAAATTACCTTCTTTTCAATTTGTCGCTTGTGCCGGTGCTGTTTGGTATCCTCTTGAATTGACCTTAGCATTCCTGTACGCACAACATTGCATCTTTCAACTTGTGTTCTGCTGCGCACTACATCTTTCAGCATTCGTTCCTGGAACCATAACAGCGCTCCTTTGATGCGCCCCACTGACTGTAGAAGGAAAACGTATCCTACGTCCTTTCAACAAAACGTTGTTTACGGTTTTGGCAGCCATCTTGGATTTCTCGTCGTCAAAGTAATCTTTCAACGATAACCTGCTTTTTCTCCGTAGGGAACATATTAACTTTCAATTGAAATCTTCCGAAAGGCGCAACGGATAAACAGAAGCTTTTTAAGGCGATTCACACGCCAGCTGTGTATCGATGATAACAATGTCACAAGCTTTCCTGATAGTTCTGTATTATTATTATTATTATTATTATTATTTAAGAAGCTTATAAAGCGTGCAGCTACCCCCATCGGGGGTGTCCCGGCGCTAATAGTACAAGTAAATCACAGGAGGGGGTTGCCAGGATCAAACCATCCAAACCTGAAGCTACAGAGGCTCGCCTGATCAGAGTTGGGTGAACAGCCAGGTTTTTAATTTGCGTCGGAAAATATGCTCTGACTCAATGAACCTGAGGTCCAGAGGAAGGCCATTCCAGTACTTGGCCGCCGTCACGCCGAACGTTCTGCCGCCACTCCGGGAGAGCCTAAATCTGGGAACAGTCAGTAGACGGAGGCTGTTGGATCTCAGGTGTCTTTCTGACATGGATAATTTGAGTCTTTTGCTCAGGTATGCCGGGCCAATTCCATGAATAGCCCGAAAGGCAAGGATCAGGATTTTGAACTGTATACGACGGGCGATGGGGAGCCAGTGTAGGTCGTTCCGATATGCTTTAACCGAATTGCGGGTAGGGATGTTTCCAATGAGCCTGGCTGCCGCATTCTGAATGATTTGCAATCGGTCAATGAGATAAAGGGGGGTACCAGCATATAAGCTGTTGGCGTAGTCCAGATGTGCCGTAATGAGAGCATGGACAATCGTTTTACGGGACACCTGAGGGAGGTAGGGAAAGATCTTCCTAATCATGCACAGCTTGCCAAAGCAAGCCGCAGTGACTCTGTTGACCTGAGCTTTACAGGACATGGTGTTGGCAAAAAGGAAGCCGAGATTGCGGGCTGACTGTACTGGATTGGGTGGGGGGTTCAAGACAGTAGGCCACCACAAGGTGGCTGAGGGAGCTGATTTCTGGCTAAAAAAAAGCACCTCTGTTTTATCTGTATTTAGGGCTAGGTGATTAGAAGCCATCCATGTGCAAATGTTGCCAAGGCAGTTTCGAAAGTTGGAGAAATGAGAGTCAGAGTGGTCTCTAAAAGAAAAGACAAGCTGAGTATCATCAGCATATGAGACCACCCTGACTCCCCATGACTCTTGATGGCAATGCTTCATCCAATAACCTTAACCTTACCAACGCTTCTGGTGACTGTAAGCAACTGAGGAATAGTTCTCGCATCAGATCTTCTCCTTTTCGTTCTGATAATTTTGTTTATTACTAAATGCACTTTCTTTAGGCTCACTTTGTTATAGGAAGGGGGTGGTAAGTTGTCATTCTTTGCTTTCTTTTATTAATAAAGATGTTTCATTTTGTATTATGATGTAATTAGAATCTCTTGGGGGCATATTATCAAGGAGGGCGGAATGACATTTTCTCCGCTTTAGCGGCCGTTTTCGGCCTCTAAGCGGCGATAATTTCATCGCCCTATTAGCAAGCTGTCGCTAACAGCAGTTAGCGACAGTTTGTAGGCAATAGCGAGTGGTTTGGGGCCCGCTTTGCATGTCAGCGATATTTATCGCTAATGACATGCAAAGTGGGTGTACCCAAACTGTTAGCGACTCAAAGCAGTCGGTAACATCGCTATCGCCTATTAGCAAGCCAGGCGTGGCGATAAAAATATTTGCGCTAAGTGCAATTATCGCTGAGAACGAACGCCTGCTCAGACCAGTTCTTAGCCATTATATCCAAGGGGAGGTGGATATTATGGCTAAGTCCCTATTGGCCATAATGCGTAAATATCGCTGGATTACCAGTGATATTCACGCAAAATATCCAGCGATAGCGGCGAAATGCGAGAATATCGCTATTTCTTGCTTTAGCGGGAAAAAGTCCAGCTAAAGCGGCGATATTGCCGTTGCTAATATGCCCCCAGATTCATGTACTTGATTATGTCATATCTTACTTGTTCTTCCACTGGAGGTGTCATAGGTTTCTTATCTCCTGAATGAAGCCATTCATTCTTAAAATATATTTGGAGTCTCAATACATGCTTTTGGACCATACTACATGGGGGCACCACACACTCTTTCTTGTCAGAAAGTAAACACCTTACTTGCTGTTATGTTCATTTGTGTGCATTAAAATGTTGGACTAATGTATATGCATGGCTGGCTTTAAAATATACATTGATTGTATGGATACATGGAACTTCAAGAATATTGTGTCCCACTGGGTACCAGATGCGTCACTGTTCTGCTCCACTGAGGTCCAGAAGCGGGCAATGGAAAGAAATGTTACAGAAAATTGACTTTGCGTCATTATGCGCCATTCGTGATCAGCATTGCCTGTGGATGTGCTGGTCACAGTAAAAATGTACATGGACATTAACAACAGAATGAGAGTGGTTTTTGTTGTTGTTTGCAGTGCTGTTGTTGAAATGCGTCCTCACATGAACAATTGAAGCGAGGGTGCATTTCCCGTAAAACACAGCGCGAAATGACGGATTAGCATGTCACATAATTGCCCAGTTTTGCATAATTTTGCTGTAGTTTTGAATATTCACACAAAAGCAAATTATGCAGATTTTGCATGCTCCTGCTAGTCGTGGTGGAAGGGAGAATGCGTGGCCTGTGGCCTCCACCCATGTGCACTGCTTCTGCTGTTCAGATTAATAAAAATGACAACAGTCAATCACCGCCACCATTTCAGGGGAGAGAAATAAACGACTTGTTTCCGGAAGGTTGACAGATTTACCAGCAGGACGCTTGTCGTTGTCACTTCTACTGACAGTGAAATCTGGAATTTAAGCTCTGCCGACCTAAGAGTGGCAGGCTCTGCAACATCCTTTCTAGGTGAATCCTGGGCAGCGCATGCGCCGCTCTGCACGGCTGTATTGAGGAGGGACTTGAAGCTCTGCCCATATTGTTATTGGCTTGCGTCTTTGTCCACTGTAAACTGTGGCTGTTCATTGGTCACTAGGCTTAGTAGTCCCTCCTTAGTGCCGCCTTGTCTCATTTTGTAACCTCCCATGGTGGCGTCCCCTGTTACGTGTGTTATTACTCGCTAGGCTTTAATTACAGCCTCTGAGAACTATTTTCAAATAGCTTTGTCCTGCCTGCTGTTGCAGGGAGGACACGCTCTCTCCTAAAGCTTTTTTTTTATTTTTATAGCACAGGCCCCAAACGCATTTGCAATGCAATATGTCTTGTATTTGCAAGAGTTTAAGCTATTGGCGTTGTAAATGACAATGTCTTTTATCTGCTTTAAAAACAACACCTAAATAAAAGGCATTGTGTAATTTACAATGCCAATAGCTAAAACGCTCATAAATGCAAAACCTATTGCACTGCAAATGCTTGTCTATTAGAAGGTTGAAAGGCTTAGTTTGCAGCAGCAATATATGAACCTGTCACCTCCAGAATACCCTCAGTTAACCACTGACCACCAAGGTATTTTACCAGACATATCTGCTTGTCAGGCAGGGCTTTAAGTGGGCCGGGTCCTGCCAGTGCTCAGCATCGGCAGCTCTAAAAAGCAGTTGCTGAGACGGCTCCCTATCGGGCTCTCCATTGATACCTTCACCATCAGGGTGAAAAATATGTATTACCTCTGCAGCAATCCCATCCTTCACTGCCTTTGATGTAACTTCAAAGCGACTGGTTATAGTTCTTTCACAGCCTCATCATTTTAAAATGGTATTGGAGCGCTTTTCACGAGCACAAGTTACTTTACACAAGGACATGTTCACTTGTTGACTCACAGGATGTTGAACCGAAGATAAGGGTCAAACCTGCTTCGTGAGCTCCAAGGTCGGCCGCTCTAGCCCTTAAACCACAATCTCGTTGCATGAACTGAACCATTCTCAATGTTATATAGAATGAAGTCATGGTTGGTGCCGATTTATCTTATGCAACTAACAACCATTGACAAAGCCAATAGTCCTTGCTTGCTGTAGGTGTAATGTTATGTGTATTATATATCTGGGAGCAATGACAGAAACAGCATATGCCCAGCTATGCACAGAATTTTAGCTTGGATGTTGTTAAGCCGCGCTCTTAATTACATTGGCCACGCCGGGTTAATAGACCCCCCAGCCCGTTTTCTTATCTTACTTAAAGCCCTGTTGGCAGGTGAGTCTCAAGTGAAGCCAGCTAAGGCGGGAGAGTGGGGTGTTCTCCAGAAACCATGGGGCAGATTTACAAGGAACTGACGCATCTGTACAGATTTGTCAGTTTCCCTACGCCGGAGTGAAAAACCCTTGCACCACCATAGATGCGCCGTATTTATAATACTGCGCACTATGGTACAAAGATTGACAGATGCGCTAGAAATTCTGATGCATCTTTTGGTGGAAAAGTCACGAGTTGCTGGAGTTGTGCCGCAAGCACGACGCAACTTCAGCAATGCTTGTTGTGGCATATTTCCAATACACTGCGTCACTCCTTACGCCTGCTTCAAGCAGGCGTAAGGTTTTGATGCAGTGGTGTCCTAAAAGCCACGCAGTGAAATCTTGTAGGTTTCAATGCGTCACTTTTACGAGGATTTGCTGTGTGGGAACGCCTACCCTACAAACATTATACCCGATGCAGGTATAATGTAACGCAGGGCTTAAGAACGTGACGTATCTCCCTAGATGTGTCACATAGTAAGTTTGCCACATTTTTTACGCCGCTGTTGCGTCTCGAAAGTGACGCAACAGCTGCACAAAAGTGACGCAAGGGGCTTGGAAATTTGCCCCCATGTGTGCATTCAGTGCCTCTTGGTATAATGCTTCCCATATACTACTTAGGTCGTGAAGGCCCCCCCCTAGTGCGATCTGTGTGTCAACCATGGCTTGCAAGTTCAAACAATCTTCAAACATCTTAAAGAGTTAAGGCGCCTGGTGCAAGGCACTGTGTGACCTGTATGTCACGTGTTCGAATCTGGACCAGGGTGGCGCTGTCATCACCAGCCCAGAGGTGGAGAACAGATGTGGGACAAAGGGATCAGGACAGAAGGACGGGACTGAGGTGGGACAAGACTGAGGTTCTTAGGAAGTTTCATTGCAGATGCTGTTACTTCACTCAACATCTCAGAACCTGGGTATCTGAAATCTAAGGTAAGGTAGGTTCTGAAGGGAAGAAAGTAATTACTTTAACTTTATCATAAATATATGTACAAGAAGCAAAGAGGGGCACACCTAGATTGATGTAATCAAGAGGAATTGTACATATTTGCAATGCTGTGACTCCGCTTGAATCACCACATACTGCGTCGAAACGTCGACATGCCTTCACAATCATTTCCCTACTTTCCTACTCCACATGAAAAACAGAACCTTGTATGGATTGGAGATTCATGTGTGTAGGGACTGATGTCTACTGAAAGAACATTTTATATACGTTTTGTACAGCACTGTAAATATGTATTCACCCAAAGCACTTTCTCACTTCTAGATCACCTTATCACAGATTAACTTATCTTGCATCGCTTTTTAATAATGTTTTGTTCTATGTGACAACCTGACTACATCATCACCAAAGTATATTGTAGGACAATAAATTAATTGGCTAATACAATTCCTCTTGATTACATCACTCTAGGTGTGTTCCTTTTCGTTTCTTGTACAAAATAGTTATAACACAGTGAAAGTAATGACTTTCTTCCCGACAGAACCTACCTTACCTTAGTTACCTCACTCAAGACAGCACTGATGGACCAATCACAATGTGGGAGTAGAAAAGCAGTGAGGGGCCAATATTTTCATCTTTTAGATAGGAAAGGGACATAGGGCCATATGTATCAAGCCCAAATGCGTTCGCAAATGCCGAAATTTGCAGAATTTTGGCATTTGCGAATGCCTTTTCGCTAAATGGTATGTATCACACAAATCTGCCTGCAAAATAAGGAATCGCAAATTTTGAGATTCCTTATTTTGCGATTGCATTTAAGGAATCGCAAATTTTGAGATTCCTTAAATGCAATGTAAGAAGCCACATATGCACCCATGCTTTTTTCAGGGGTGCAACAGGGTGTCCTTTGGACACCCCTGCACCCTTGAAATTATTCTCCATTTGAGATTAGCAAATTGCGAATCGCAAATTGAGAATAACTTCCCATTCATTCTTATGGGCCTCCTGGCCCATAGAAATGAATGGGAAAGTATTCCTTAATTGCAATTCGCAATTTGCTAATAGCAATTAAGGAATTTTAAGAAATCGCAAAGAAAATTTGATTTTGTACATACATACCTATTTGCGATTCTCAAATAGCGATTTCTTAAAAATTGCTATTTGGGAATCGCAAATAAGGTTGATGATACATATGGTCCATAGTGAATTCCATTGTTGCATTTCCAGAACAGCACCGCAAATACCGCCTCCAGCAAACCCAAACGTATGAGTCCTCCACCTCACACAGACCACGCAGGCAGCATGTCTTAAAAACTTCAGAGCTGCTTGGTTTGCAAACGTTGGACACTTTGTTTACTACCCAGTTTTCAAACGTGGGCCATTTTATCTTCAGGGCTATTTTCCGTCCCAGTTCGACTCTGATCATACCCAACCTTGTGAAATTTTCATCAACTACAGTTTCCCTGACCAACCACTTAGACACATCCAATCCGCGCTCAACTGCGCATGGCCTAAAGAGACATCTGGAGCCTGTCGCCAGCACTCATTGCAATCATGGGTGCTCTGCTATTTCAGGGTGCTCTCTGGCCTTTAAAATATAAAAATCCATATCTCAGGTTCCCTGATCTGGTTTTGCTGTTTGGGTCCTATTTTGTTCAATAAAGTTTTCTTCTTTATCAAGTTGTTTGGCAATTTTTTGCTGTTTCTGTTTTTTTATGCTGCTTAAATTCTTTACATGCATTTTTCTGTAGAAAAACTTGTCGCTTTGTGCCAAGGCACCAGTCCTCAGCCGAAACTTTCCATTTGAAACTGTCTTTGCCTAACAAAGCACTGGTTTATTACCTCGGTCGGATTTCAAACTTTGCTCTTCCTGGACATCTCACAAACACTTTTATCTTCATGGCTTCAAAACTGTTGTTATGATGTCCAGTCAACGAGCTGCATCAAAATGAGTTTTTCTTGCCCAACAGTGTTGGGCTTGGTTTCCTTAATAGCACGTACTGCTAAAATCTGGAAGTTGGATTCAGATGGTTTTGACCAACATTTCTAAACCATGATCAAACATCAGTGCACAAATCATGAGGCTTCTAAGAGTTCTCCAGGTACTCTGTTAAAGATTGCAGGAATCGCTGTTAGCATGAGTTTAAAGCCATTTTATACTTGGCAGCCATCTTAGTTAGCCATGTGCTTGTCATGTGCTTTCTTTCTCTTCCAGAACCTTGCACATGCTCAGTGGGGCATAGCTGTCAGAAAGCACCTGCTCCCACTATAGAACTGTCAGGCTATTCTTGCCGATGTAAGGAGAATTGTCTCCCCTCCCCCTTTGTTGAGCAAGCACATTTTGTATAGCCATATTAGTCTGTGAGCATGCTTACATGTGCCAATACCTCCCCTTAGTTTTATGCTGAGTAATGTAACGTATGCATATATAAGGCCCGTGTTCTCTGTACTCCTTAGAATGCCTTCCACAGCAGCCTGAGTGTACCATATGGCACAGTCTCCCTCATCTGAGGTTAATAAATGAATTATTTTTATATTACAGCTTCTGTGCCAATTTCTTCTTTGTTGGTTAAAAGGACCAGGTGTATCAGTGAACCCCTTAAGGGGTTTATATTTCTTCAACTGCAGCTGAAGCACAAAATGTAACATGCAAGAGGCCCTCAAATCCTTCTGAGGTTTGGGGTCCGAATACCTCGTATGCACCCGGAGTTCAGCTAAATCCCAGGGTGTGACACTGAAAAATCGATCAGCCGCTCCAAACATAAGAGAAAGAAATATGGGGAAGCAATCAGCAGTCTTTCGGGCATAGAGCTCCGGAATTCTTTGGATTCTTGCTGACATCACTAGCACACTTCATAAGCTTCCTTGAAAACAACGAGTTTTATTCTTCATAATCAGACCACATTGGGACCCTCCCGCCCCCTGCCCCATCCACAACCAACAAGCCTTGCACCCGCCAATAGGAATCACATCCTTTTACCTGAAGAGACTTCACATTCAGGTTCCACCAGGAGCATCTTGTGAACTCACTTTCGCAACTCACGTGGAGCTGAGAAGATTTCAATTTTCTGCATGTTTAGTGCAAATCAAACAAAAAAAATGCGGCCATCATCCAGTTCAGGGGGGGTCGATTTATACAAAGTCAGCACTCACCGATAGGAGTCCTCACTCTGATTCAACCCCCGTCAAAGCCGCAAGCGACTCTCGGATTGGTGCTTTTGAAGGATTCCTGGATTCCTGGATTCCAGGACCCCTGTGTTTAGATCTGCGCTGGAGCAGAGGCGTTGTTTGTTGCAGTGCATAGATTGACTCGGAAAATCCAGAAGGTAATGTATGAAATACTGAGAGAAGGAGGTCCAGATCTCTGTTTCCAAGCTTTGTTGTGTGAGGTTCATGCTCTCACTCTCAGATTTTAAGAATGAATCTATGCCCCATTGCATACCCCTATTCCGTGTCAGAGCAGAACTAAAAACTGGATCATGGCAGAACCCAGGGTGGTCTTGTCTCCACCCTTAAGATTGGCACCTGCTGACTCGCTTGGATAGTGACAGAAAGGGATTCGGTTCTTGCTGGTCCTTCCTTAGACAAACCAGAAGATATCCCTGGGAGACTCTGTGGAGGCACCCCAAAGACGAACAAGAATCCACCCAGACTGACCCCCAGGGTTTACACTGAGCAGGGTTTAGCGATATCAGAGTCCAGGACCAGAGACCCACCCCATGGTTTAGCCATCTCACCTGGAGCTAAAGTGAGGACACGGCTAGACGGAGCCCAACAGATTGAAGGGCTAGACTGAGTCCACCAGATTAAAGGGCTAGACTGAGTCCACCAGATGATAGGGCTAGACGGAGTCCACCAGATTAAAGGGCTAGACTGAGTCCACCAGATTAAAGGGCTAGACGGAGTCCACCCGATGATAGAGCTAGACGGCGTCCACCCAATTAAAGGTCTAGACTGAGTCCACCAGATGATAGGGCTAGACTGAGTCCACCAGATTAAAGGGCTAGACTGAGTCCACCAGATAGGGCTAGACTGAGTCCACCAGATAGGGCTAGACTGAGTCCACCAGATGATAGGGCTAGACTGAGTCCACCAGATTAAAGGGCTAGACTGAGTCCACCAGATAGGGCTAGACTGAGTCCACCAGATGAAAGGGCTAGACTGAGTCCACCAGATGATAGGGCTAGACTGAGTCCACCAGATTAAAGGGCTAGACTGAGTCCACCAGATAGGGCTAGACTGAGTCCACCAGATGATAGGGCTAGACTGAGTACACCAGATGATAGGGCTAGACGGAGTCCACCCGATTAAAGGGCAAGACTAGGCCCACCAGATTATAGAGCTCGATGGAGTCCACCAGATTATAGGGGGTCATTTGGTGCAAAGGACATGGGAACATTCTTTGCCAACCTAAACCCCTGGGCCGGATGAGAGGACCTCTTCCTGAAACCCTACTGCTTCCGCGGAAAGCCCAAGAAAAGAAGGTCCTAGGAGCAGACGTGAGTTTCAAGCGCAAGAACCTTTAAAGTGTTGGGAATAGCATAACGGTTCTCTATGAAATAAAGTTTCTTATGGAAAGGATTGCCAGACCCAACACTTACACCTGATGCCGTGGACGCAGGTAAAGAAGAATGGACCAAATAATGTCAGATTGTCCGCCTGCACGCCCAGCAGCCAGACTACCCTATGTATATGGTCCTTGTTGGCAGACATCTCCCAAGAGACCTCTCCAGCCCCGCCATTGGTCAGCTAAAATTGCGAGTTCCGCCTGTAATGGTGCAGGATCCGTCGCCTGAGCTGCCGTCATTGAGGGAGATTCAATTCAATTTATAATCTTTATTCGGTTCTTAAAAAGACACCATAAAAGCACAGATACAAAATACACACATAAAATACACAAATAAAAAGCTTTTAGTGTAACACATAAATAAATCACTAAATACGGGAGTCCTTGATTAAAATGTTCGTGCAATTTGACTCATCATGGGAACAGGCAAATGTCAATGGTCAATTTTCTCTAGTATTTCTTAGTCTTATCGCTACACGAATAAAATTTATGGTGCAAAAGAGGGTATATGCGTCCTCTGCTTCCTGTAGGAATCTCAGAGCCGTTCTTGCATGTTTAGGTTTTATGTCTTTCAAAATCCCCACCAGGAACTTACGTCTAGGCATAGTATAAAATGGGCACAATAGGACGAAATGAAGGGTATCCTGCGGAGACCTGTGGTCGCAGCCGCAGGTACCCTTCTCCGCCAGTGTGTGAGTAAACCCTGCCGGGACCGCAAGAATATGATGTAGCATGTTTAGTCTGAACCGTGTCATGACAAAGCGGTCCTGGGCGTTAAACATAACTCTTAAATACGGTTCCATTCCATGCTTTACTGTGAGTTCGTTATAGGTGGAATTTGTGGGTTTACAATTTTCTTTTTCTGCTCTTAATAGCTTGAGCTGTGCCAAGAAGAGGTTCTTTACCAATGATTTACTCTCAGGTGTTATGGAGTCTGGGGATGTGAAAAAGTTTATGCAATCGATTTCGGCTAGGGATTTCTTTACATAGTTCAGCCAAGGGATGATGTCACCTTTATCTTTTTTGAGGCAGTCCTCGATGATTTGTCTTGTGAGGGCGGCCTCTGGGTTAGTCCATATTTTGACCCATGCCAGGAGGGGTTTAATTTTGATTTTATCTTCTATGAAGAGTTCTCCTAGTTCTTCATGGATTATGTGGGCCGGTACACTCTGAGGGACCTTCAAAATTCTCCTCATGAATTTGTTTTCTTCAGTCTGTATCTGCTGGGCTTTACTATCCAAGAAGCCCCACACTTCTGCGCCATAGGAGACTTTCGCGCAACAAATTGCCCTGTAAAGGTTCAAGATTTGTTCCGGGGACCATTTTCCCAGTCTTTGCCCGTATCCCATGATAGCTCCTACTGAAGCTGCAAGTTTCGTAGAATGTTTTTCGACCAAGGGTTTAAAAGTGAGGTGATGATCAAATAGTACCCCCAAATACGAAAAGGTCTGGACTTTGTCGATTTTGTGCGACCCAATGTGAAAGGAAAAAGATCCTTTTGTAGGTTTTCCGACGGACATGATGTAGGATTTTTCCAGATTAGTTGCCAGGTCTAGTTTGTCCATAAATCTGACAAACCCATCAATCAGTTTATTGAGGGAGATAACTCTGAGTATCTGCCATTGGAAGAGGTTGCATATATATAGTAAATGGTAACTGCAACGTCCTAACATGCTTAGGAGCAAGGAGCATATTATGGGGACTGTGGGGACAATATATCAGGACACTAGCCATGAATTCCCCCCCCACACACACACACTTTGGGGGTGTGTATTTAGTGAAAACATGTATCATCATCTCTCGGACTTCTTGTGCACACTTTACCAATTGTTTTCCTTTACTCGCACCTTGCCTACCTGGGCCATAGGTCATGTTTATTTCATGAAATTGTCGCATTTGAGCTCCAAAGTGACGTGGTAAACCCACGGTCTATGCGGTTTAAATGGTTTTTAAATTGCCTTTATATAGCGCTTACTACCCCTGACGATGCGTTGTTGAACGTCCAGGGTGGGGCTCCACTGCAAGGGTTAACTCTCTGAGACAGACACACTCCCTGGACGGATGCTGAAGCAGATCTCGGCAGCAAGCGCCCAGCCCACTGCGCTGTCTCAGCTCTCTGCTAGCAGACATCAGATAACCCATCCAGGGCTCTGCCGTCCTGCTCTGAAGGGGGTGAGGGGGTGCGGGGGGGGAGGGGCGCTGGGGGGGGGGGGGCCTCCGCCAGGGGACAGGCCATGAAATTGCTTTGAAGGATAGAAGTGCTGACTGCGCCGCGGATCGATGGCGCTTTTCATCCTCTACGGCGCTGGAGTTTGGAAAGTTCTGGAAGGAGCGCCGAGAGGCCGGGGTCGGGGGGAGGCGCTGTGCGGCCGCTGTCCGGGGAGAGGGGGCATTAACGTGCCCTGTCAGGAGCCCTCGAGCCGGCCCCGCGTCGATAATGCATTATTTCCTAATCCCGGCTCTGCTGACAGCCGGGATAATGGAAGGATGGCCGGGCCGGGGGGGATCAGGGGATTATCGTGTCAAGGGCCGGGGCCAGGGAGGCTCCGGGTAATTACCGAGAGCCGGGGGTGGCGGCCTCTCCCCCGCCCCCGCCTCAGGCCGCTCCATCACTGTCACCCGTCCTCGTCCTGACAGTGTCCTCTCTGGGCCCAGCCAATGGAAGCGGCCCCTCTCCTACCAATGTACTCTGCCATCTTCCGTCTCTTCCTCTTTCTCATCCTCCCTCTGCCTTTCTTTTTATCTTTCTTTCAGTTTATCCCCTTCCTCTTTCTTGCTCATCCAGGTTACCTTCTCTTGTTTTCTTGCATTATGGGTAGTCAACTCTAGCCCCACAATCTCCAACGCGAGCCATTCTGTCTTCCTCCTTCTCTTTCTCTGACTCTCTCCCTGTCCCTCTCTCTTTTTCTTTTATCAATGCCAGTGTTTCCTCTCTTTTCTCGCTTGCAGTTTGGCAAGTCGTCGCTAACACATCAGGGCTCCGCCCACCTCATTCATTCTCCCTCTGGTTTTCTTTTCCTCTTTTTGACTCTTTCCCCCTTTCTTATAGCTTCTCCTTCCTCTTCTTATTTTACTCTCACTTTGACTTTCTCTTGCATTATGAGAACTGAACCCTAATCCCTGTACTCCCTGCCACACTAGATCCATTTTTCATGTTCTCTATTGTTTTCTTTTACTCTTACTCTTAGTTCTTTCCTCTCTTTCTTTCTCACTTTCACTTTCTTGGCTCTCTTTTTCTTGTATTATAGAAAGTCAGCACTAACCACTCCCCCACTTCAACAATTTCCTCTCTTCCTTCCACTCTCTCTTTATATTTCTTTCACTTTCTTTCTCCTCTTTCTTTCTACTTTACTTCCTCACCTCTCTTTCTCTAGCATTATGGGTAATCTACCCCAGCCCTTCAGCTCCACATCCCACCTGATTCATTCTGTTGCTCTACAAATTTTTACTTTCATTTTCTAATTGTTTTCCTTTCTCTTTTTCTCTTTCACTCTTACTCTTTACTCTGAGTCTCATTGTCTTTCTCTCCCATTACTAAACCTAATCCTCTCTTACCCACAGTCTACCAACATTTTTTACTTTTCTAAGGGACTCATTTCTCTCACAAGCACTGCCTCTTTGTCCTTACCCTTGCGGAGTGCTCAGAAGTCGCTTCAGAGTCTTGCCTTGATCTGTAGTTTGTCCCCATTTGGTAAGACTGGGATATGAGATACTCATTGTTTCGAGGTCCAACCCTATTACCGACTTGTCCATATTCCTTGTCCGAGTCCCTATTGACAAGAACATTGGGGCATATTACCAACAACTAGCGATATTTATTGCTAAATGAGCTTAGTGATATTTTTTTTTATCGCCGCGCATCGCCTGATTTTTTTTCAGAGATAATGTGCTATTAGCAACATTTATCTCAAATACAATAAAATATCTGGCGATAGCTGCTCAATGCTTCAGGCATTATCGCCAATAGGGTCTTAACCTGAATATCCACCTCCATTTGGATATACAGGTTAAGAAGTGGTCTGAGCAGGTGTTAGATTTTGGAGATATTTGTGCTTAGCACAACATTTTTTATCACTTCGCCTGCGTTGATAATAGGCGATACCGATGTTAGCGACTGCTTTCAGTCGCTAACAGTTTGGGTACGCCCACTTTGCATGTCTTTAGCGATAAATATCGCTGACATGCAAAGCGGGCCCCAAACCGGTCGCTATTGCCTACAAGACGTCGCTGAATGTTGTTAGCGACAGCTTGCTAATAGGGGGATAGAACTATTGCCGCTTTCGCGGGAAAAAGACCTGCTAAAGCGGCGATAATGCCCTTGAAAATATGCCCCATTTTTCTGACTGGCGTACCCCGTTTCCCTATCCAGGTGTCGGTATGCAAATCTGCATCACCTTGACATGCCCTGTGCAGGCCAAGGGCTCGGACCAGCAGCGATGCAGTCCCTTTACGGACTTTAGTGCAACCTGATTGGATCCGTCTCTACCGTTGTAAGACTCAGTAATAAACTGGGACTGTGACATTCTCAGTAAGAATGAGAGACAAGGGTCAAAGATTCAAGCCTTTATGTAGGAAATTATTAAACAAAATACTAGAAATAGCATCAGTCAAGTCAGCAGCTAGACTATGGATCACACCTACAAAGAACTCAGTAAAGTTCAATAGAAATCCGAGCATAGATTTGCCATGAAACAGCAGGAAAATGGGTGTTTGAGCGATGGGGGGAAATGAAGGACTTTTTATAGGACTTTAGACAAAGGATTTCACACATCATTAATCAATCAATCAATCATGACATTTGTATGGCGCACTACTCACCCGGGGGGGTCTCAAGGCACTGGGGGAGGGGTGGCCGTCACTGCTCGAAAAGCCAGGTCTCGAGTTGCTTCCTGAAGGAGAGATGGTCCTGAATTACCCGGAGGTGGATGGGGAGGGAGTTCCATGTCTTGGCTGCCAGGTACGAGAAGGACCTTCCACCGGCGGTGGCTCGGCGGATGCGTGGAACGGCGGCGAGGGCCGGGCTGGTCAACCGTAGCTGGCGGGTGGGCGTGTAGAAGGTCAGGCGGTCGTTGATGTACCTGGGGCCCAGTTTGTGGAGAGCCTTGTGTGCGTGGGTGAGGAGTCTGAACGTGATCCTCTTGCTGACGGGGAGCCAGTGCAGGTCTCTCAGGTGGCCGGAGATGTGGTTGTGTCGGGGGATGTCCAGGATGAGCCGTGCAGAGGCGTTCTGGATGCGTTGGAGTCTTTTCTGTAGTTTGGCCGTGGTTCCGGCGTAGAGGGCGTTCCCGTAGTCCAGTCGGCTGGTGACGAGTGCCTGGGTGACCGACTTCCTGACTTCAGTGGGGATCCAACGGAAGATCTTTCGGAGCATGCGCAGGGTGTTGAAGCATGATGACGATATGGCGTTGACTTGTCTGGTCATTGAGAGGGAGGAGTCCAGGATGAAACCCAGGTTACGTGTGTGGTCCGTTGGCTTGGGAGTGTAGCCCAGGGCGGCGGGCCACCAGGAGTCGTCCCAGGCGGAGGGAGATGGTCCCAGCCTAAGTATGAGCGGAAAATCCGTTCCGCTCGCGGATTTTGCGGATTTTCGGTAAATTCGCAATCCGCGATATTGGCGAATTTCCCGCAAAATTCGCACGCAGCGGATTTTTTTTTCTTGGTGATACAATTTTGCGGCGTGCGGCGTTCACTTACCGTCATTCAGCGTTTGCCGAGTTGTTTTTCTCGATATTTTGCGAGTACTGCGCCATTTTGGATCTTGCTGCGGGATCCCGCGGGAGTTTGGCGACGCATCGCGCGAGTTCACAATTGCGAACATGTAGGTGCTGCGGGCAGCAACAATCTCGCACTCGCGAAATTACAAAATTTGCCATTCTGCACAAGAAATCCACTAGCAAGCAGCATAGACCTTCTGAAAATGATGATTTTTATCAGAATAACTCCTCAGGTTGACATTTCCCTGCACTTTTTGGGATTTGAGGCCTTTTGACTTTCTTTGGATCATTTTTGGATTAGAAATCAACTTTCACAAGTAAGTTTGTTTGGGGCATTACAGTTGCTGTTCTGCAGAAAACCGAGTTTTGCAAAACTGAAAGCACTCAGCAGGTGCAAAAGTTCACTCATCATTAGTAACCGTTCCCTGTAGTGCTTCCTGACTGGGGCCCCTCCAGAGTTCAGTTGCTAGTTGCAACAATTGTATGACCCTGCTCTGACCCTCACAGCAGGCTCATAGAATAGCTACAAGTAGGCCACAAAGTTCCTGAAAAAAAAAATAGCACTGCAACAGAAAGCAAATTACAGATAAGGAAGCAGGTGCGAGACTGGAATTTTAAAACAGTGACACATTAATAAATCAACCCCAAATTAATTCATGTCAGTTGAAGCAGGGCAGGTGTGCTTGTTTTTCCCCCCATAATCTACAGTGATGATGAACCAGAGGGTGGCATTGATGTACCAGAGGGTGGCATGGGTGAAACAGAGGGTGGCAGTGGTGAAACAGAGGGTGCTGAGAACCTGTGATGATGAACCAGACACAGAAACAACATAGTCGCGACAGTTGCAAGCCGACAAGTAAGTTTGCAATTGCGAACTGGTACAAAACCCTCGCAAACTGGCAGAAACCCTTGCGAACACAAAAAAAAATCCGCAAATTTGCGAGAATTCGCGGTTTTTGCGGATTGCGAGTTCGCAAATACGTAAATTCGCGAACGCCAGATTCGCAAAATTCGCCCATGCTTAGTCCCAGGATGAGGACTTCTGTCTTGTCTGAGTTCAGTTTCAGGGGGCTGTTCTTCATCCATTCGGCGACGTCTTTCATCCCCTCGTGTAGGCTGGTTCTGGCGGAGGCTGGATCGTTGGTGAGGGAGAGGATCAGCTGGGTGTCGTCTGCGTAGGAGATGATGTTGAGGTTGTGTTGGCGTGCGATGGCTGCGAGGGGGCTCATGTATACGTTGAAGAGGGTGGGGCTGAGTGAAGATCCTTCTTTTCTGAAGTTTGGCCCTGGTTCCGGCGTAGAGGGCGTTCCCGTAGTCCAGTCGGCTGGTGACGAGTGCCTGGGTGACCGACTTCCTGGTTTCAGTGGGGATCCAACGGAAGATCTTTCGGAGCATGCGCAAGGTGTTGAAGCATGATGACGATATGGCGTTGACTTGTCTGGTCATTGAGAGGGAGGAGTCCAGGATGAAACCCAGGTTACTTGTGTGGTCCGTTGGCTTGGGAGTGTAGCCCAGGGCGGCGGGCCACCAGGAGTCGTCCCAGGCGGAGGGAGATGGTCCCAGCCTAAGCATGAGCGGAAAATCCGTTCCGCTCGCGGATTTTGCGGATTTTCGGTAAATTTGCAATCCGCGATATTCATGAATTTCCCGCAAAATTCGCACGCAGCGGATTTTTTTTTCTTGGTGATACAATTTTGCGGCGTGCGGCGTTCACTTACCGTCATTCAGCGTTTGCCGAGTTGTTTTTCTCGATATTTTGCGAGTACTGCGCCATTTTGGATCTTGCTGCGGGATCCCGCGGGAGTTTGGCGACACATCGCGCGAGTTCACAATTGCGAACATGTAGGTGCTGCGGGCAGCAACAATCTCGCACTCGCAAAATCACAAAATTTGCCATTCTGCACAAGAAATCCACTAGCAAGCAGCATAGACCTTCTGAAAATGATGATTTTTATCAGAATAACTCCTCAGGTTGACATTTCCCTGCACTTTTTGGGATTTGAGGCCTTTTGACTTTCTTTGGATCATTTTTGGATTAGAAATCAACTTTCACAAGTAGGTTTGTTTGGGGCATTACAGTTGCTGTTCTGCAGAAAACCGAGTTTTGCAAAACTGAAAGCACTCAGCAGGTGCAAAAGTTCACTCATCATTAGTAACCATTCCCTGTAGTGCTTCCTGACTGGGGCCCCTCCAGAGTTCAGTTGCTAGTTGCAACAATTGTATGACCCTGCTCTGACCCTCACAGCAGGCTCATAGAATAGCTACAAGTAGGCCACAAAGTTCCTGAAAAAAAAAATTGCACTGCAACAGAAAGCAAATTACAGATAAGGAAGCAGGTGCGAGACTGGAATTTTAAAACAGTGACACATTAATAAATCAACCCCAAATTAATTCATGTCAGTTGAAGCAGGGCAGGTGTGCTTGTTTTTCCCCCCATAATCTACAGTGATGATGAACCAGAGGGTGGCATTGATGTACCAGAGGGTGGCATGGGTGAAACAGAGGGTGGCAGTGGTGAAACAGAGGGTGCTGAGAACCTGTGATGATGAACCAGACATAGAAACAACATAGTCGCGACAGTTGCAAGCCGACAAGTAAGTTCGCAATTGCGAACTGGTACAAAACCCTCGCGAACTGGCAGAAACCCTTGCGAACACAAAAAAAAATCCGCAAATTTGCGAGAATTCACGTTTTTTGCGGATTGCGAGTTCGCAAATACGTAAATTCGCGAACGCCAGATTCGCAAAAATCGCCCATGCTTAGTCCCAGGATGAGGACTTCTGTCTTGTCTGAGTTCAGTTTCAGGGGGCTGTTCTTCATTCATTCGGCGACGTCTTTCATCCCCTCGTGTAGGCTGGTTCTGGCGGAGGCTGGATCGTTGGTGAGGGAGAGGATCAGCTGGGTGTCGTCTGCGTAGGAGATGATGTTGAGGTTGTGTTGGCGTGCGATGGCTGCGAGGGGGCTCATGTTTACGTTGAAGAGGGTGGGGCTGAGTGAAGATCCTTGTGGTACGCAGCAGATGACTTCGGTGGCCTCGGATCTGAATGGGGGAGGCAGACTCTATGGGTTCTTCCGGCGAGGAACGAGATGATCAACTCCAGCGCCTTCTCTTGGATACCGGTGTTGCTGAGGCGCTGCACTAGGGTGCGGTGGCAGACGGTGTCGAACGCTGCGGAGAGGTCGAGGAGGATGAGGGTCACTGTTTCCCCGTTGTCGAGCAAGGATCTGATGTCGTCCATGGCTGCGATGAGGGCGGTCTCGGTGCTGTGGTTGGCTCGGAAGCCGGACTGCGAGTGGTCGAGGCATCCGTTCGTCTCGAGGAAGGCGGCAAGCTGTCTGTTGACGGACTTCTCGATGACTTTGGCAGGAAAAGGGAGGAGCGAGATGGGTCGGAAGTTCTTGAGGTCGGTAGGGTCCGCTGTTGGTTTCTTCAGGAGGGCGCTGAGCTCGGCGTGCTTCTAGCTTTCCTGGAAGGTGGCGGTGTTGAAGGAGGCGTTGATGATGTCTCTGAGTTGGGGTGCGATGATGGAGTCGTCTTGTTGAAGACGTGGTGGGGGCAGGGGTCGATTGGGGATCCGAAGTGGATGGTGTTCATCGTGCGGATGGTGTCTTCGGTGCTGACCATGGTCCAGGTTCTGAGGGTGGTGGTGGGGGGCGATGGTTTGGTGGTAGAGTGCGTGGTCGGAGCACCGAAGCAGCTGTGTATTTCGGCGATCTTGCGGTGGAAGAATGAGGCGAGTGAGTCGCAGAGGTCTTGCGAGGGAGTGATGTTGTTGTTTCCGGCGTTGGGGTCGGAGAGCTCTTTGACGATGCTGAAGAGTTCCTTGCTGTTGTGGGCGTTGTTGTCCAGTCATTCTTTGAATGCTGTCTTCTTGGTGGTGCGGATCAGCTGGTGGTGTTTGCGGGTGGCGTGCTTGAGGGCAGTCCAGTTGACTGTGATCTGGTCATTGCGCCAGACTTTCTCGAGGGTGCAGCAGTTCTCCTTGGAGTTCATGAGTTCGTCGGTGAACCAAGAGGCTTTCTTGCTGCCGTGTCTGCTGGGAGGGGTCTTCAGTGGTGCGAGGACGTCTGCGCAGTTGGTGATCCATTGCGTGAGGTTGTTGGCTGCTTCGGTGGGGTCCGTTGTGCTGGCAGGTGGGTTCTGGCTGAGGGAGGTGGTGAGCTGGTCGGCGGTGATCTTGTTCCAGTTCCTGCGGGGAACCTGTTGCGGGTGGTGGTGGGTCGTGGTTCTTCTGAAGCTGAAGTGGACGCAGCTGTGGTCAGTCCAATGAAGTCCGGTGGAGTGGCTGAAGGAGATGTGCTTGCTGGAGGAGAAGACTGGGTCGAGCGTGTGGCCGGCGTAGTGGGTGGGGGTGTTCACCAGTTGTTTGAGGCCGAGGTTGGCGAGGTTGTCCAGCAGGGTGGTGGTGTTGCTGTCTTTGTTGTTCTCCAGGTGGAAGTTGAGGTCCCCTAGGAGGATGTAGTCAACGGAGGAGAGGGCGTGCGGACTGATGAAGTCTGTGATGTCGTCGCTGAAACGTGTGCGTGGTCTGGGGGTCTGTAGATGAGGGTACCTCTGAGTGTGGTCTTGGGGTCGGTGTGTATCTGGAAGTGGAGGTGTTCTGCGGCGGTGAAAGTGTTGTCGGAGCTGGTCATGATGCGGATGGTGTTTTTGTGCACGATGGCGATGCCTTCTCTTGTCTGGTGGACGCGGTCCCTCCGGGTGATCTTGTATCCGTCCGGGATGGCGATGTCGGGCGCTGAGGAGGCATTCATCCAGGTTTCCGTGAGGAAGGCGACGTCTGGTGATGTAGTGTCAAGTAGGTTCCAGAGTTCGATGGCGTGTCTGTGGACGGAGCGGGTGTTGAGCAGGGTGCACTTGAGGTGGTTGCTGTTGGTATTCGGCTTGGCGGGTGCGGTGCAGGTCTGGAGGCAGGTGAATTTGCAGGCTTGGCAGGTGAAGGGTCCGTGGGTGAGTTTTGGGTTGGCTCGGTAGCATGCTGGCGATTCGCCGGTGTTGAGTGCGTTGAGGGTGGTGGCGTTGTAGGTCCGTCGTGTGGTCTGGTGATGGCAGGGTTCAGGGGTCCTGGTGCTGGCGCGGGCCAGGCACAGATGGGCGCAGACGGGCTTGCCTTCGACGCACAATCGGCGCACCCGCTGCGCGTGAACGCTGCACGTACGCGCGGACTCTGCCATAAATGGGAGTGGGGGGGGGGGGCGGAGCGAGGGAGGAGCAGCTGGGAGGCGGGAGCGGGGTGGCGAGTGGGGAGGGGAGCGGTGCGGTGATGCTGGAGGGAACAGAGGTGGGGCCGCGGGGAGCAGCGGCAGGGAGGGGGGAGCGGGGTGGAGCAGCGAGGGAAAAACGGCAGTATAGGCACAAAAACAATCAGGGGCACAACAGTTGAGAAGGAAAACAATTACAGGCACAACAGAGAGATCAGGGGCACAACAGTAGAAAGAAAAACAATTACTGGCACAACAGCGAGATCAGGGGCACAACAGTAGAAAGAAAACATATACTGGCACAACAGCGAGATCAGGGGCACAACAGTGGATACAATACGGGCAGCGGCAGCTGCAATGGAGACCGGGCACACGAGGATGGGCCACGCAGCGGGTGGAGCGACCGGCTCTGACCAGGTCAGGTCAGGTCACAAACAATTGGCTCTCAGGATATGCACCAATGAGGAACAGGCAACAAGAAACATTTTACTACATAATACATTTGAAGATTCTTTCATCATACTATTACATTGGATTCAATGGTTCCCAGAGTGGATTCGGGTGACATAAACTGTACCATTGTATGCAAGCCAGCCTGGAGCAGCCAGGTTGTCCTCAGTTGGGGGCATCCTAGTCCCAAAGACTAGGAAAGGTCTCAATTCTCAGTTCGAGCAAAGGCATTGACAGCAATAATGGTTACGTGGTGTAGTGCGGCATTAATTCAAAATGGAAAGCAGCGCACTTTCCATTACATAAGCACAAGTTTGACTTTAAACAGATTGGGAGCATGGAAAAGTTAATAGAGCATTCACACAAACAAATAAAAATAAAAACTATAAACATGGCTTCCTTTCTGTTCCTGTGTTATAAGGAGGAAGGAACTATGAGTCACTTCCTTTTTTCTTGTTCCAATGATAGGTGCTCGTCTGAGCCTTCAGGTAGGGACAAGAATTCTTTAAAAAAATAATTTTAAGAAATGTAATTCGTCATTGTGTTTAGTGATGTTGCTATAACAGACCATTTTTATGGACCGTGAGAATGCACCCCTTTCTTTGACGTTGCTGCACAGGTGTTTTCAGGATGGTGGTATGACTTGTTTTTACCTGCTCTAGCATTGGGGTGTTTTTATAGTTGATTACGCAGGAGTATGACTACTTACATTGCAAGAGTTCTGGGAGTCAAGATGCTTGGTTGCTGGGTACTGCTAGACATCAGTGTTAGACCTGTCAGTATTAGGGTGGTCTTCCCCCAAACGTTTTGCCTTCACCTCCCTGCCTTCTGAGTTAGTTTTTGTTGGTTTTAAACCTCTGTGAACTTTAGCACCGCCAACTAGGGCTAATGTGCTTGTGCTCACTCCCTAAAATATAGTGAAATTGGCATACACTTGATTGGCATTTTTAAATTACTTTGTAAGTCCCAGGTAAAGTGGTTTACCATATACCCAAGGCCTGTAAATAAAATGCTACTAGTAGGCCTGCTTATAAAACTAAACATGGGGGCCCCCACATACCATAGATGCAACCACTATTTTCAATGCACTATGCAATTCAGCCGCCATGCACTCCACCTTTACGATCCTTGCGGATCTTAATATCCATTTCGATAAGGGTGAAGACAAATTAGCCACTGATTTAATATCAGATCTGGAAACTCTCCAGCTCAGGCTGCAAAGTAGGCACCCCACCCATACAATGGGTCATCTCCTGGACCCTATCTTCTCTAGCATTCCTGATCTTATGACTCTATGTCCTACTCCACTACCATGGTCAGATCACTTTTTAATATCATTGAACTGGCGGCTTCCCACCATCGCTCGCCCCAAACCTCCAGCTAGCAAACCTACTCGACCTTGGGCCACACTAGACCTAGAAAAATGGAAGCTTAATTTGGAGCACTCCTCCCCATCTCTAGTCCCTGACCCTCCTTTAGCCGATCTCCAGTTCTCCAAATGGATCGAAGAGTCATTGGACAAGACTCTGCCGAAAAAATCCACCTGTAAACCTCGGGGCAAAATTACCTCGCCATGGTTTACCCAGGAAATACGCCTCTTAAAAAAGATCTTAAAAAAAAACGAAAGAGATTGGAGAAAAAACGTCGACCCTATTAAAAACTAGAATACAGTGCCTATACTTTTCACGGTATTTCAGTATCATTGGGCGGGCGCTTAACTGGTGCGAACTGTGATTGTATGCTTGTTTATCCTGAATTGTATGCCTTAGCGCCACTGTCTTAAATGTGATCGATGTAATTGTGGAAATCCTACTATTTTGCCCGCCCTTTATGCGACTTTGTGATATTGTATGGCACCTGATCCTTCTATTTTTATATTGTAAAATGGAGCCTTTAGAATCCTGTCTTTCGCAGGGTATGCTTTATAGCCAGTTTTAATTAAAGTTGCGGTACATTTTGGTTCCCGGGCGGCCGAGTCTTGTCTTAACTGACTTGCTGTGATGAAACTGATTAGCGGCCGGCCCTGGTGGTTGTAGGCCCATATTTGTAACTGGTTGAAGTATCAATAAAGGTTTTCCCAAAAAAAAAAACTAGAATACAAACGCACGATTCTGAATTATAAAAAGGCCCTTAAAATTGCTCAATCCAACTTCTTTGAAGAAAAAATCAAATCATCAACCAACTCATCTAGGGCGACCTTTCAAATTGCTAAAAAACTTCTCAAAACCCCAGACCCTCCCCCCCATGTTGCACCCTCGGTCAGCCGGTCTAATGAACTAGCTGAATTTTTTGACTCCAAGATTAAGAACATCCTCAACTCCCTCCCCTTACAAATACCAGACATACCCTCCCTTTCTAACCAGTCCAGCTCCAGTTCACATACGGACGAACCTCGTCTAACTCGGTTCACCCCCATGACTATAGGTACTCTATCCCCTATACTTCACTCAATTAAAAGTGGATCCCCATTAGACCCGGCACCTTTTAACATCCTTAAATCAGTTGCCCCTACCATCCTTTCGTAGATGGCAACATTGATTAACATCTCGCTGGCTCATGGTATTGTCCCACGTACTTAGAAAAAAGCAATTATCAAAGCCCTAACCAAAAAAACATACTTAGATCCCCTAGAGCTAAGCAACTTCCAGCCGATATCCCTGCTTCCAGGCATAAGCAAGATCACTGAAAAATGTGTCAACCGTCAACTCTCAAACTTCCTTGAAATCAATGATCTCCTTAGGTCCTCAAAAACTGGCTTTAGACCCGGCCAGAGTACGGAGACCGTGATGTTGGCGGTTGTCGAAGATGCGAGAAAGATCATTGACGCAGGAGGATCAGTGGCAGTGATCCTCCTGGATCTAAGCTCAGCCTTCGACACCGTCAACCACTCGATATTGGTCCATAGGCTTAGGGACCTCGGTATAGCCGAGACGGCGTTGTCATGGCTGGAATCCTTTCTGAACAACAGATCATTTCAGGTAGCGGACGGTAATTTCACCTCCAGGCCTACTGCCATACACTGTGGGGTCCCTTAGGGCTCATCCCTGAGCCCGACCCTTTTTAACGTTTACATGTCCCCCCTTGAGAAAATTGTCACTCCATTTGGAATTAAGCTTTTAACATACGCTGATGATACCCAGCTGGTGGTCTCTCTTAGTCAACATATCCAATCCCCTACTAATCTCTACACCTGTCTTAGTGACATTACCGAATGGATGAACATGTCCCATCTCAAGCTCAATAGTGGAAAGACGGAGATTATGGTCTTGGGCAACCAATCACACTTCCGCCCTGAGACCCTGTGGCCACCTTGCATGGGCATACCACCTAAACCTCAACATGAGATCAAGAGTTTAGGAATCTAGCTGGACGAAGATCTTAACTTCTACACCCAAGCAAGGAAAACGGCCGGTGTTTGTTATGGCCTATTACGGACTGCTAGATAAATCTTTCCCCTACTCCCGGCCCAGTCTCAAAAACTATTGATCCAGGGTCTAGTGATATCCCGTCTGGACTACAGCAATGCCTTATAATTAGGGGCTCCTAAAAAGGTATTGACAAAACTCCAAACTGTGCAAAATACTGCTGCTCGGCTTCTTACAGGAACACACCGCCGATGTTCAGCCAAGCCAGCACTCAAAGCCCTGCACTGGCTGCCCATTCAGGAAAGAGTGCACTTTAAGGCTCTTTGCACCACCCATAAAATCCTGCAGGGAAAGGCCCCACCCATTCTAAAAGACCTCGTCACCCCCTACAGGACTAATCGAACACTCCGTTCTTCACATGACAATCTGGCATCCGTACCCAGGATCAAAAAAGCCCGCTCTGAAGGCCGACTATTTGCATACAATGCCTCCAAGTTATGGAACTTACTCCCCTCTGATATTCGGACCCAGCCCAATCTTCTTCCATTCCGAAAGGCACTCAAGACCTGGCTGTTCCCATAACACTTCTTTCTCAATTCTTCTGTCACATCTATCACTAGCGCTGGGATGTTCACGGGCAGCCATGCGCTTTAAAAATCTGGAAAATAAAATAAAAATAAAATAATGATTCTGTACCTCTCAAAGCCATGAATGGATAAAGCTTGTACTTTACTTCTTATTTAACATAAAGAAATCCACTCACCAGTGCGGACACTTACTTACATATAGGTGTGACACTTCCAAATAACATTAGTTGTACACATTAACATTAGAATAGAAAAGAAACAGAAAGTAGTACATTAAAAAATACATATTACAATTTTTTATCTGTGGGCTATTACTTTGCACAAATGATATTAATTCCAAAATAAAAGACATCATTTTACATAGTTTTTTTTTTCTTGGAGTTTTATGCAGCACAAACTTGACCCATAGTTATCGGAGTGCTTTACATGGGCACCAATTTCGTTAAAGACAGACGCATTAATTTTTACAAAGCATGAAGAAATTAAGTGAGTTGCCCAGAATCACAGGATGTTGGGCTTCATTGCCGAGACTCAAACCCGGTTTCCCAGATTTGAGGCCGACCACCCTAGACATTAGGCTACATCTTCTCCCCAATAAGTTAAAACTTAGGACCATTAAGACAAATACCAAGTCTCACATAACTTGTCTGTACATAAATGAACACGTGTTTGCAAATTTTTCAAACAAAACAATGAGAACATACATACGTGTCTGACATATAGAGTGCTATTATTAACCAAACTAGAAACATCCAATTAAGGTATCACATATATATTGAAATGTTACTGTCGCACTGATATGTTTGTATCTCAGGGGGCATTTTATTGCCCTCTTTAGTGCGGTCTGTCAGGTACTAAAAGAAAAGGGTGGGCTATGGGATCAGGGTACAAAACAGTGGTTCAGATAAACATCAGGTGAAGAAATAACAATTATCTCATTCTTTTCTGTGATTATTCAATTACATTTTATGGATATTGGGTGCCCATGAATCCTTAAATTCCTCTGACGCGTTTCAACCTTCTAGGTGGGCCTTTCACTTTGATGAAGCTCTTCCTCAGTGCATAAAGATGGGGAGATACTCAATTTGGTTTGGTATTGAATGTGTATGTCAATTGACAGATTATGTAAATCTAAGCTTTCAATTTACCGAGAATTGCCGATGTCTTCATATCTCATGTGTCTCAAGTATCAGCTATTGTAAATTTATGTTTCAGGGCATATTGTTGTACACGAACAGTGGTTTATATTGTTTTGCATAGTGGAGTTCCTCCGTGTTATTACTATTACGTGGAGTTTATACTCCCATACTGTAGTATGGCCTAAGGCCTGATTTTGCGCGCATGTTAAGTTAGCATAGACTTATTAGAAGTTTAAACACCATTTTGCCTTTTGCTGCTTTTGCACACGACACTGCAAAGCTGTTTTTTGTACGTTAGCCTTCACAAAAGTCTACACATGAGAAAAGGTTTGTTTTTGACATCTCCAGACTTACATCCTGCCCCTAGTCTGAACAGTGAGTGCTGAAGCCGTCAAGGTTATCAAAACATGGTAGCTGTTTTTCGACATGTTCGAGTAACGCTTTCTAGACATAACATTTTGTCAGCTGTGAGCCAAGTAAGATTCTGGCGCCTTTATTATTCCACACTTGCCAGGATTTCACACACTTGGAAGATTTCCGTTTCCAGGGATGCAGAGAGCCTATGCTGATCCAGATGTGATTTACTCTTAATTTGCGGAAAGGAAACGGGGACCCCCGCACAAGCCTAAGAGACCTTCTATAGTTTATAATACATAGTTCCTATATAGGAAGGGTGTTAAAACTAGGCACTATAGGACCTGTTTTCACCATCATTGTAATATGATTTCTCCTTTTGTATTTTATGGAATTGTAACCATGCTGACCATATTATTTTTAATCATATGTCTGCTTATGTTGGCTAAGATATTGCAAATAAATATATTAACCTTACAGTGTCTCTTATTTACTCCTGTTGTGGACTGGTATCAGAGTATAACAAAAGAGTGTTCTCACTTCCCACCATTCCTGAGATGGTCCTAAGTCGCATGTTCTAGGTTGTCTAATCATTGGTTATCTTGCTATAGGACGAAGAGCAAATGTGACACTGATACTAGCTGGTTGGAGTTTTTCTAGGTACTGAGGTGAGTTTCTGGTACACCACAATTCACTGATGTCCTAGGTCTCTGTGCACAGTTCTGTGTATGAGCAGGATCCTTGCAACATGGCGCCACCAACGAGTGTGGTCTTATTATGAGACACTTGAGTAGTGCTTGTATCAGTCCAGGATGCCCTCACTATTGTTTCTAGTTGACAGTGGTGACGGATTTAACCGACCTATAATTATATAGGTCTTTTCAAGCTTGATAATATAAAACGTTTTTCTATTGAATTACTACCCAGTTGTACTTTTCCATTGCATTGTACTTTTTATTTCACTGTGTCAATATGGCTGCGGTTGTTATCGCTGTTCACAGTTGCTTGGTTGTGTGCAATCATCTGCAGGAGTATCTAGTCTCTTTTTACAGGAACAGGCAGTGTTTTTTGTAGTATCTGTTGACTCAGCGTACCCGTTTAAATTGTTTTACTCATGGATCATGTTTCCTGCGGTTGATGCTGGTCGTGGAGGAGGTGTGGCACAGCGGCCAGGGAGACTGACACTGGAATCTGCAGCTCACGGTTCGAGGTTCGCGGTAGGTCAGCCCAGCACCATGTGACTCTGGGCAATAGCTTGCTTAATCTTCCTGAGGGCCCCCAGCGCCGGGACACCACTTCGGAGGTAGGTGTGCACTTTACAAATACTGGTATTTCATTTCATTTCATTACTGGTGTATTTCATACTTACACTCCGGCTGCCACCCCTGCAGCATACGCTCCATATATGACGCAGGAAGTTCCAATTAATGCTTGGCAGCATACCGTTTAGTTTAATGGCGCCCTCCCACATGTTATTACGGCGATCAGAAAAGGCCCGTTGTCGATCCCAGGCTCTACTTGGCCTGTGTTAGCTGCTTATACCCCACATCCTCAGGCAGGGCAGTTAACAGCTCCGCAACTAACACCCCTTTATGACTCTGCTGTATCAGTAATAAGGGGTCCGTTCAATACAATGCCCGCAACCTCCCGGGTGGGGCCCGGGGTGCAGCCCAGCCAGTTGGGCCTAACGGACTGAAGCTTAGTACCGTTATGGTTAATGTGGTTATGGCCAAGCGTCCCCAGGATAAGGATGAAATGCCTTTCTGGCTTGCCGAGAAATTTGACCAACTGGAGGCAGTATTCCCAAACACCACTCCTGAGGAGAAACACAGGATCCTAACCATTAGTTTGCAGAAAGACTTAGTGCCGGACGTAAATGACTGTACCACTTGGGGTGTGATTTTTGCGGCAGTCTATACTAGGTGCTTTGGCACCCCTTCTATGGCTGTCCTGCCCTCCGTGATCAAGCGGGTTCAGGATGAACACTGTCCGGAGACAGGTGTGGAATTCTTCCTTGCTAATGTCAAGGGAGATGCGCTAAGTTCTCAGGTGTATAATGCTTTGCGCCACATTCCTGAGGCCGAGAAACCCCGTCAGTTACAGAGAATTATTACGGAGGCTTATAAGACCGTTGGCCGTAATAGTTTAGGTGTTAAGCCTTTTGCTAAAAAACAAACACAGCAGCAAACTCAGCAGGCGTCATCTGATAAAGATAACCGCCAGAAAGCTCCGAAACAGAATTGGAGTAAGAACAAAAAACAGGGGACACAGCAACAGAAATAGGGGTCCTGTCCTACTTCACCTACACCTGCCTCGACTGAGCGTACATATGAGTTGCGCGACAGCACTACAATTAAGGCACCTGATAGATTTCAGGTTCCTGAACAACGTTCTCCTTGCTCTTTGCAAGAAACATCGGTCTCACCCACCGGTAGAGGAGGACGAGGTGCCCAACAGAGCAGTGAGCAGCCTCATAAGGCTGTTGTAAAAGGCAAGTAGGACGAGTCACCATGTCAAAGGCCCCAATTTCAGAAGAAAAGGGTTGCTGCTGTAACAGCGAGATATGCCACAGATAGGGAGAATGCAGCTTCGTAATCTGACATGGGCGCTGACATTCCTGGACAGCGCAGCGGAGGTTACCATATTTCGAGAGGCGTTGCGTCCACTACTGAAGGTAACAGCGACTGACACCTTCGTTGTAGTTGAGACGGCTGACACTAAAGTGGCTCCCCCTGAAAGACTTTATGAAATTGTCCTCATAATTGAAGGCAACATAGCATGTACCATACAAGGGGTATTTTGGGATAATCTAACTTCTACCTATGATATTTTGTTGGCGGAGGTTGACTGGCCCCCACCCTTTATCTTAGCTGCTCCGCAAGGGGAGGAGGTGGTCCTCCCTGCTTTCGCGCACACAGTGTCGAAGAAGCAGGCCCTGCATTTTGCCAAAGATTGGGCTAAGGTGCTTTTGCCAGCGTTGTACCACACTCACTGTGGGTGGGACAAATTTTCCCCTCGACATGAGATTCCTTTGCGGTCTATGCCACAGCCTCAACCCCAATACCCCATGCAGCGTGAAGCGAAAGCTTCCGTTGCGGAAATCCTTGAACAATTGGAATATCAAGGTGTGATTGAAACGGCTGTGTCTCCGATAAATAACCCTCTCTTTACTGTGACCAAGCCTGATGGTTCGTACCGTTTGGTATTGAATTACCGCCACTTAAACTCACATTGTGGTACATGCGCCGTGCAGAATACTTCGATTCTGCTCTTGTGGATAGTCACATGCGTAAAAGGTTCAAAACAACACTTGACATATCCAATATTTTTTTTGCCCACAATCTGTCCCCTCTAAGTAGTCAATGGGCAGCTTATAGAAGTGGTGGCAAACAGCGTCACTTTCGCCGTTTGGCTATGGGCTATAAGAACAGTCCAGGTGTCTTTGCCGCCCGCATTGTCTCTCTCCTTGAGGAACTCGACGCAGATGCATGTTCGTATGTGGATGACATCTATCTCACAGACGACGAATTATGGCCGCATCTGTGCCGTGTAGACCGCATAATTTGTCATTTTGCAGATTTTGGCTATAAATTCAACTTTGCGAAATTTCACATTGCAGAGTACACAGTGTTGTTCCTGGGTTACGAGCTCAACAATGAAGGGCAAGGTTTGGCTCCTCACTTCCTGGAGAAATACGCTCTTTTGCGAGCTCCCACAATACTGAAATGACTACAGTTGGGCTTTTTAAATTTCAGGCGTACTTACATTCCCGATTATGCCCAGCGTATCAAGCCTCTGTATGCTTTGATACATTCTTCTTTTTCCAAACCGTGCTGGCTGCCTGCATATTCAGCCATTTTGCAATCTTTGCAGGTTGATCTTCTAGAACCTACATTATTGTCTACTCGTGATAACCACGCCAAACTGGTGATAAGAATCATACCAGGGGCGGTGGGTTTAATGTACCTCACTTTTAATGAGGGTGACACACTCCTTATCGCTTACAAGTCACACTTGTACACTTTGGCTGAGTTGTGGTTTTCCACTGTGGAAAAAGTTTTGACAGCAGTGCAAATGGCGATTCTTAACCGCATCGATGTGGCGCATATTTCCGCTGTGCGCTAACGCTAAACGGAAACCTATGCGTTCATGACGAGCTCAGCTCGTCATGAGCATACGAGAGGTGTAACTCATGACTAGCTGAGCTCGTCACGAGCGTCGAAGGGGTTAAGGAACATGCACTGTTGCAGGGAAAGAGCATTTTGGTTGTTACTCCGTATCCTGCCTTGGAGGCAGTGACGAAAGCCAGTGTACCAAATTCAAAAGCTTTGTACCCACAGTGGATACAATGGGCCACGTCCTTGACAACCCCCGATGTCACGTTCCTCTTTGATTCCTCACTGCAGACTCAGGAGTTCTTGCAGTATGAATTTGTTCATCTTGCTCCTCTGACTATGCGCCCACTTGAGGATTTCCGTTGTATCATTTACACTGACGGAAGCGTGCAAGCGCCTTGGTTCAAAGCACGCTCATTCTTCGGCCTGCGTAATTGTGGGTGGTACTATGGTGGATGGTGAATTCAAGTCCGATATCGTGCACACGCAGACATTAGGGAACTGTACCGCCCTATTGGCAGAACTTCGTGCTCTGATGCTTGCATTGGAGTATGCCGAACCCAGTGTGACTACTCCTATTGTAAGTGACTCTTACTACTGTGGTCAATCATACAATGACAATCTACCCTTTTGGACTCAAAATGATTATCGTGACTCCAAGTGTCGCACAAAGAAACATAAAATTATCTAGGTTAGAGTGGCTGAGCTTAAAAAACGGCTACCACTCGTGTTTGTAATTCATACTCTGGGTCACCAGCGTGTTGGAGTTCACGCTGTTGACAATTGTCTCGCGGATGAAGCCGCAAAGACAGCAGTTGCAACATATGCAGTAGCAGCGGTTACACGTTCCAAAAGTAAGATTGATGATGGCATCTTGACAGCTATTGCCGCAACAGAGAAGGGAGGTAATTACCCTAGAGGTTTCCCTTCTAAATACTCTTATCATTTAAGTCCTGATGAAGTTCCGAATGTGAGAATTAACAACGTTAGTGACAGGTTTATACCCAACGCGGACCGCAGGCAGACTGTGATTACAGCAGCCCACTCTGGGATGGCCTCATCGCATGCCGGCGTGTCAGCTACTGTATCTCTTCTTCGAGAACGGTATTGGTGGCGGGGTTTGTACAAACAGACGTGTGATTATGTCCTTCAATGTGGCATTTGTCAGCAAATTAAACCTTCTACTGCTGCAAGCCAGCCCCAGACTCAGTTGGACATATCTAATAAGCCACTTGCATACATTTATGTAGATCACTGCGGTCCTTTCTCCTCTGATACTGCGTATAAGTACATCTTAGTAGCAGTTGACTCTTGCACGCGCTTTGTGTGGCTATGGCCTCAAAGGAGTACTGATTCCAGAACTGTCATAAGGACTTTGCGTGTCTTTGTGGGAATTTTTGCGTGTGGTACCTTCCATTCGGACCAGGGTCCAGCGTTTGCCTCTAAGGCCTACAAGGATGCCATGCGTTCATTGGGGGTCCTAGTAAAATTTTCGGCTCCATACAGGCCTGAGGTTAATAGTGTTGTGGAGCGAATGAACCGTGGTTTAAAGCAATCCTTGACAGTGAAGGTATTAGGTACTGGCCGAGACTGGATAACCCACTTCAATAGTGTACAGCGTGCACTAAATAATCTCCCTAGAAGGTCTCTGGGTGGGCGGACCCCATACGAAATGCTCTTTGGCTTCAAAATGGCCGTTCTGGACCTTGATGGTCTAGACATGGCGGCAGCGGCCGCTCCCTTTGACGTAGATGAACATTCTAATGTTCTACAGAACCTACAAGAGACCAGAGACAGTCTTGCAAAGGAACGCTTGCCCTCCACATCTGATGCTGCGTTGCAGATTCCGGTAGTCGGCTGGCTACCCCAAGTTGGAGAACTGGTCCAAGAGAAGATCGAGAACAAGAAGGAATTTGGTCCTTCCTATTAAGCTCCAATTCCTGTGCTTGCCGTGCAGAGTACAAGAACAGTCATTTTACCTCCTCTTCCTGGGTAAAAGGGGAACAGGTACATCTCCAGTGACAATGTGAAAAAATACACAGGGTGGTTGATTCTTTATAGTATGACACCTGCGGTTTTGTGTCCAGCAATGGTGCGACATACTGTTTTAGTTCAAAATGCTGCCATCAGGCCTGATGTTGCCATTGAGATGAATACAGTTGTGAATCCTTTATTGAGTCTACCTGCTGGTGATCCTCTTGATGATACTGAATATACTTACCCTACTGACTTGTAGGGTAAGTATGGAGACCCGTGGAGACCCGTGTGGCTAATCAATCACGTTTTTCATTTGACACTGGCTCTAACTCATCTAAGACCCCTTCAAAAGTTTACATTTTTGCTACCTGGTTTGAGAAACATTTTTTGATTCCCACATATGGCTGGTGCTTGTTGCAATTTTTTTATTCATGTCCATCGGATTTGTGGTGTATTTTTTTTGTTGTATTAATGGACACTATGTTCAAGAAACAACTTCAATTAGACTGATTGATGGAACTTTGGCTCCCCACTCCTCTTCACACATCATGAAGAGGGACCAGACATTTGTGAATATAACTGCTTGGCCCGTTTTAGATGGGATTGTATGGGATGCTGTAAAGTTCCAGATACATGGGCCCACAGAGGTTATTAATGTTCCCAATGTACTCCGTGTTTCTATGGGGGAGGTGGTTAAACAAAATATTTGCTCTGATGATTGGGTATGTCCAGGCATTAGAGGCTTTATTTTCTGATTTGAAATATTATGCTGCCTTCGATGCTGGAGATTTATATTTAGACTCTGCAAACTATGGTGATTTGTACTGTTACCAGCATTTTGGCAATCACTTTCTGCACAAGACGGATTCATTTAGAAATTTGGTAAACTACACACAGTGGGAACACTGTCCGGCACCAGTGGAAGGCAGCTCAAAAACGCCTTTGAAAAAGTTTTCTTATTTTACTGATTTTAATCAATCCAACCCTAATGCATTTTATTTAAGATGACTTAGAAGTCCTCTTCCAAGGTTAAACTTACCCACACAAAATTACTGTATTCAAAGTCCTTTATTGACCAGTTTGCTGTTGGGGGCTATGAGCTGTGGAAGGATACTATTGATCTTGAATCTGTTTGGGGTTCTAAAAGTTGGCACGTGGAAGGCACTGTGGCTTTGCCCCATACATGTCTCATCCCAAACCATACGTTGTTTCTGAATGCTACTATTTCACAAACCACCTGCTTTGGATTGGCCACATCTAAAAAATTAAATGCTCCTTCATTTCCTGATTTGGGTGAATTTCCCCAATGAAATAATTACACCAGTACTTCCCTAAGTGATTTACAAGCCCTGTTAAGTAATTCCTCTTTTAATGTTTCCAGCATTGATCCAGAAGACTGGTTGCTATGGCAAAAAAGTGCAGATTCCTGCCAGCACTGTTTTCTGGGTCTGACCCCTGGCTATACAGTGGTTAGAGCAGATCCCCCGTTTTCAGACTTAACATTCAGTCACCACCTATTCTGTCAGCAAATTGTGCCAGAGTTGGCTCAGACATTCAACCTTAGTGTCTGTTAAGCTGCATTTATCCAAACTCACTGACACTGTTGACTTAAGTGATTTTGTTAAAGGTCCTGCAGCGGGCAGATCAAAAAGATGGATATATGCGGCTTACAACGAGGTTTGGAAACTGTCCCACATTGAAGCTGCTTCAAGGCTCAGAGCTATAGATCAGGCACATTTAGAAAAACTGCTTGCCTTTGTAGATAATCGCATTAACACCCTTTCTTCCTGCATTTACACATTAGATAATATTGTTTCATCTGTTGTTGATATTGTACAAGAAGACATTGCAGTACTGTACCATGGGCAGAATCAATTGCGTTCTGTTATGCAGTTTGCTTGGACTTTTCAAACGTTGAAGAATGGAAAAGTGCCTTGGGATTACATGAACACGACTTTGTTCTTTTTACCTTTTAATTTATTTGACTGTTAAACAACAATTTATGTCCATGAAGGAGGCCACATTTTCACTGTTGCATATTGAAAAGCAGGAGCCGTTACCATTTTCAGTGGCCGAGTCGAATTCAGCAGTTTGGCTCATCCATGGGTTAATAACTCTACCTTTCCCCCTGTTTAAATTTGAGTCTTGCCTGAAGCACTATGCCATAGGTAGATTTGAACCTGTAGGTAGTGCTTATCTTCATGAAGTTTGGAATATCCCTTTCACATACAGGTGCTTGAGGGAAGGAAAGGAAGTTTATTTAAAAGGTGAAGATTGCACAACCGCACTGGATCATTCCTTAGTCTGTAGAAATCTGCAATTGCACGGTTCTTGTAATGTACTTGCACCAAACCTTGCCTGTGTTTTGAAAGCCACTCCCATCCCGGCTATTGTACCTACTTCCACATTGCTTGAAAATGATGGTGCTTATATGCTGTTGGATTGAAGTGTCCATTTTTCTGCTTCATAGACACGTACTGACTTCGCAAAATTGTTTTTCCTCTAATGCCTTAATGTTTTTCTTAATTTTTTAGGTCTTTTTTCACGCAATGGCCACCCGTGATTGTTTTCACTGACTTGGTTACTTTTTAATTCAGATTTTTACTCCCAATTTTCAAGTTTGGCAAAATACCTGAACTTGGTTCTGTCTCATTCGAACTTGAACTCTGCGTTCTATGAATCTTGCCCCCTTAATTGTGCGTTTCCCGAACAAGGGAGGGTGTAGTATGGCCTAAGGCCTGCATTGTGTGCATGTTATATTAGCATGGCTTATTCGAAGTTTAAATGCCATTTTACCTTTTGCTGGTTTTGCTCCCGACACTGAATTGCTGTTTTTGTAAGTAAGCCTTCACGAAGGTCTACATACGAGAAAAGGTTTGTTTTCGACATCTCCAGACTTACATTTTGCCCCTAGTCTGAACAGTGAGTTCTGAAACCGTCAAGGTTATCAAAACATGTTGCTGTTCTTTGACATGTTCGAGTATCACATTCTAGACATAAAATTTTGGCAGCTGTGAGCCAAGTAAGATTCTGCCGACTTTATTATTCCACACTTGCTATGATTTCACACACTTGGAAGATTTCCGTTTCCAGGTATGCAGGTGCCTATGCTGATCCAGATGTAATTTACTCTTACTGAGCGGAAAGGTAATGGGGTCCCCTGCACAAGCCTAAGAGACCTTCTATAGTTTATAATACATAGTTCCTATATAGGGAGAGTGTTAAAACTAGCTATAGGACCTATTTTCACCATCATTGTAATATGATTTCTCCTATTTTATGGAATTGTAACCATGCTGACCATATTATTATTATTATTATTTATTTATTTATTTGTTTGTTTTAAAAAAAATATTTTTATTGTATTTTTCTTACATGGAACATACAAATAAAGACATATGAGAGTATTTGGCTGTTAGTCTCTTGTTCTTTCTTTTGGCGCAGCCATAATTGTGGCGACTTTGCGATGGGCCTGGATTTCTTGACTCTGTGCTGGTTCTTGAACATATAACATGAAAACATGTAACATATAACATATAGTTGTTATAATCATATGTCTGCTTATGTTGGCTAAGATACTGCACATGAGATCACGTTGCTAAAACAAATATTTTAACCATACCGTGTCTCTCATTTACTCCTGTTGTGGACTGGTATCAGAGTATAACAAAAGAGTGTTCTCACTTCCCACCATTCCTGAGATGGTCCTAAGTTGCATGTTTTAGGTTGTCTAATCATTGGTTACTTTACTATAGGACGAAGAGCTAATGTGACACTGATGCTAGCTGGTTGGGGGTTTTCTATGTACTGAGGTGAGTTTCTGGTACACTACAATTCACTGATGTCCTAGGTCTCTGTGCACAGTTCTGTGTATGAGCAGGATCCTTGCAACAATACATGTTGATTTTGCGGATCTATGACGTTACAACGCAGGCTATTACAACGCCTGCTGTTACAACGCGTTTTTTACATCGCATACCATTACAACGCATAGTGCTTTTAGGCGCTGGATAGTGAATTATTTAATTTACTATTCCAACTCCAGTCCCCGTGGATAGTAGGGAAGGTGTTGGATAGTAAATTAAATATATTCCCTATCCTAGAGCGCCCCCCAGCGCAATGCGTTGTAATGGTTTGCGTTGTAATGGTTGCGATGTAATGGTAGTGCGTTGTAATGCTTGCGTTGTAAGTGATGTTTCCCTGATTTCCCTATCTCTGACAGTTCGTTGGGACTCTTTTCTGTAGTGCGTTGGCAAAGTATAATTTTTGCATAAATTTACAATAGCTGATGCTTGAGACATATGAGATATGATGACAGCCACAATTCTTCATAAATTAAAAATGTAGATTTACATAATCCGTTAATTGACATACACATTATTCTACTGAACCAAATTGAGTAAACACCCCAACCCATCGGTATGCCCCGAGGAAGACCTTATTCAAGGTGACAGGCCCTTTAGAAGGTTGAAACCCCTGCACTACATTATACCTGTTTCACGTATAATGTACGCAGGGTGGGCGTTCCCATGTAAGTAGGCCTCGTAGAAGTGACGCAGTGAAATCTACCAAATTTCACGATGCCACTTCTAGAGTGCAAATGCGTCAATATCTTATGCCTGCCTCACAGCAGGCGTAAGACAAATGCAAGCCCTTTCACATGGGGCCTGCCCCATGTGAAAGGACACATTGCTGGAGTTGTGTCACTTTTATGACACACTCCAGCAATGCGTCATTTTTGCATCTACAGATATGTCAGAAATACCGACGTATCTGTAACTCCTTGCGACATGATGCGTCATACTGTAAATATGACTCATCCAGCATGTCGCAAGGAGGGTGCAATGAAAAGTGACACATCGCTGTTTTCATGCAGCGATGCAGCCCTTTTTATAAATGAGGCCCTCAATATATACAGGATCCCTTAAATAGTTGTTTCTAGTTTGGTTCATGATAGCACCCAATATGTTGTATAACATATGTATGTTGTTATTGTTTTGTTGAAAGAATTTGCAAACATTTGTCAATGTATGTACGGACAAGATATGCGAGACTTGGTATTGGTCTTGGTGGTCCTAAACCTTTATCTATGTGAAATTATGTCTTGTATTTTTGAATTAATATAATTTGGGCTACGTAATGGCCCACAGATAAAACATTGTCTTATGTATTTTTAAATGTACCACTTTCTGTTTCCTTTCCATTCTAACATTTAATGTGTACATCTAGTTTTATTTGGAAGTCTGACAACTACATGTAAGAAAGTGTGATACATTAGTGAGAGGATTTATTTATGTTAAAACAGGAAGTAAAGCTTTATCCATTGGTGGCTTTGAGTGGTACGGAATCATGACGTAGCCTCTTGAAAATAGTGGTTGCATCCATGGTATGAGGGGTCCCCATGTTTAGTTTTATAATTTCAATTATCCCACCCCTCACTACCTGAAGAGGATCCCTCCTCCTTTTATAGCCCATAACTAGTGGCCTGCAGCACGTCTTGTGCACCCACTTAAGTATCCCTTTATGACGTGTCCCAGGTCTGCCACTGCAGCCTGAGTGTGCAGTTTAGAGAGTCGGAGTCCCTTGATGGGACCTGTTTGCCATAAAGAGAATCCCCTTTTCCCTTAGACTTGTAGCGAGGTTCTATCTCTAGAAGCCTAAGCAATGGACTTGTTGGCTGTAGAATGGCCGGGTGTTTGCTTTACGCATTTCCACCAATTCCTCATATCTCAATGATTCCACGAACAAACGAGGAGGATGGAAGAGAGGTTCTACTCATAGGGGAATATCTTTGAGATAATGTTGGAGCGCGGAGCTGCGCCAAATTTGGCAATGCCCTCGCCTACTTTTTCAAAACGCAGGGTTGCGATGTATTCACAAGAATACATTGCACCCCTGTGTTTTCATCAGTGCTAGCGCTAAACTTAGCTGCCTGGTGTCAACCTCATAGTGCAAGGGTGCCTGCAATGCAGGGGAGGATTGTTTATGTACAGGAAGGTGTCCCTTAATGTTCATAAACAATCACTAATGTCGATGTGTTACTTCTATGTGAGCTGCATCCTGCAACACACATGGAATAAGCAAATCGATAGTATTTATTTTAATGATTGTTTATGTGCAAGAAGGGACACCTTCCTGCACATAAATGATCATTAATGGCAAGTTGCTCTTTCGATGTGTGCTGCAGAACGCAGAACACTTAGAAAAAGCAAACATGAAGAGAAATAAAAGTATTTCTTCTCATTTCGCCATTCTAAAAAACTGCTCTTGGATGGAGTGAGTTTTTGCCGCAGCCTCAGATTTATAACTCCTTGTAAATCTGGGGCAGCGCAAACGCAATGAGCGGTGTGGTGGAACGCCCACAGCAACATCCATATGATGCGTTTTTTCACACTAAGGGGCCTATACCGATCTTGCTTGGATGGCCCTCCCCGAGATATCCGTAACATTACCTTCCGACCAACTTGTTCCGGGAGCTGGTCCATTCAAGCAAGGAAGTACGATGCGCAAATGTGCCCACTTCCCGGGCGACACGCAGGCTCCGAATCCAGCAACATTTTCCGTACGAGTCGACTCCGTAAACGCTGAATGGACTCGCCCTGAACCAATTCTAATGCAGTTTCTGGCCGGGCAAGTATGATGCATACTTCCTCCGTGCTGAACAGCTCGCAACCTCCAGCACGTCATAGCATCTGGAAGAGCTGTATTTTGGCTCCGATTCGTGCCACAACATGATCACCTCGTACGAGACAAAGGAGCCATGTATCTGATCGCGCTGGTCATCCCTATACAGTACGCCTATGGTTGAATCAACAACTGGAACAGACGCATATATCACGGACAGTAAGTCAGACACCTACCACACACAAAAACATCACAATAGGGGGTGGATGTCCATGCCCCCAGCAATGCCCACCCCATAGGGGGTGTTTGTCTATCGCACCAGCAGTGTCCACCCTATAGGGGGTGGATGTCTATCCCCCCAGCAATGTCCAACCCATAGGGGGTGGATGTCCATCCCACCAGCAATGTCCACCCCATAGGGGGTGGATGTCTATCCCCACCAGCACTGTCCACCCCATAGGGGGGATGTATATCTCCCAGCAATGTCCACCCCATGGGGGGTGTATGTCCATCATGCCAGCAATTTCCACAACGTAGGGAGTGGAGGGCGAAGACTCCCCCACTGCTGTCATGCCAAGATTGTGTATTGTGTGCAATCTGCCTGAAATAGTGACCCTAAAGAAAACAAATACAGAAACCCCCATCACTGTAGTGACCAAAATCTGATTGTGGGGTTCAAACACCCAGCATCATTAGGCACATAGGGACATGGGGCATAACCCCACCTTCAGTGTAGCGACTAAAATGTAATTTTGGGGCTCAAACCCCCAGCATTGTCAAGCACATAGGGGACATGGGGTATAACCCCCATCAGTGTAGTAACCAAAAGGTGATTGTGAGGTTCAAACCCTCAGCATGTGCAAACAATCAGGTATGATTTGTTAGGCCTAAAACCAAGAGCAATGTAGTGACAAAGTAGTGGTTTTGTGCCAAACAAACATAGATCTGTTGAGGCGAACATTGTTGTGCCTTAAAAAAACACCCTGCCATGTGAAGCCAATCATTGCCTTTGTGGGCTAACACTGCCACCAATATTCAATTGGACAATGTAAGAAGTGACCATCAAAATGCAGAAACCCACATTTGTTACAAACAGACACACATACAAAGGAAACCTCAGAAACCACAGCTTTGGCGAGAACCTGTTCCACACTGTGGCAGCAATGGCAAATTCAAAACATGATGAATGTGCAGACTGAAGACGTAGGAGTCCCAGGGACAGCAGATTAAAAAAACTCAAACAAACATCCACTCAATGCCCCTCAAATCCAGTAGAAATACATTGGTGAAGATGCACTAAAACAACCAGCCAGCCACACACATTGCAGAACAAACACAACATATGTGTGTGTGTGTGTGTGTAAGTGTCTTTAGGCTACGCCGACACACACAATGGTGGTCTTAACTCCACTGAGACATGAGTATAATCCAGAAGTATCTCCAGAATTGTGTTACTCAATGTTGGCAATCTGGCATTGTTTGATGAGCAGGTTCATAACAGTCATATGTGGAACAAGCTTGGTGGAACAACAAACAATACATCAAGAGACTGGCTCTCTACCGCAGTACCCTCAAGGCCACTACACTGTGGTGACAGTATCCTCTCTGATGACCCTCTGTGATGATCAATTAGGATGTGGCCCATACTTTGGAGCATATTCACTCTTGAGGACTGTGTCACATGTCTTGACAGAACAACTTTCATCACACATACCCAAACATTACTCTCAGGGAATGGCCTGTAATGTAAGGCCACAATATAGGTAGGGGCCTAGCCAAGGGGAAGTCACATTTGGCCAGTCTAAACACCACACACCTTGATCAGCAGCAATGTGCATCAGCTGAGCCTACATTGACTGGTGACATTGCCCATGCACCCATTACAATCCCAGGAGTTGTGGTTGGATCTGTGTTTTACAAACACAAAACACATAGCTAGTCATTACACCTGGTGAACTTTGTCACACCGTTTAGGACAGAGTACATGTGCATAACCTGAAATGTATCAGAAACATTGGGAAAGTGAACACTGTCCCAGACCAATGAAACACTCAAGGAGACCTACAAATAAGACATGTTGCCATCAGGCGACAGAGAAGGGTAAAATCTGCTGAGTGTGAGCAGTTATACACACATAGGAACTGCCAAACTCCCCAAAACAGATTAAAAACACACTGATGTTGGTAGCACAGACGTGACTCGGGGAATCCAAAATTCGTCAAATGTGAGTTTGACCACAGTGCAGGCACTTATATCAACCCAAATAGGGATGACACCATAATGACTTAATTTGGCCCATGCACCCGCATCCGAGACAATCAAAGTCAAATAGGTTGACAAAGCAGCAGACAAATCTGCAAGCTTCGCAAACAGGAACATCTGCAGGGACTACTAGAAATAGGGCCTGGAACACAGAGAGTCATGCTCACAGAAAACACACCATGAGCTCAGGAAATGTCATAGATTAACACACTGCCATGAGGTGATTTCACTACTGTGGAAGGTCAGCTGTATCAAGCTTGATCTTGGAATGGGCCTGCCATGTCAGAATGAGACTTGGACATCGATAAGACTATTACAACACACAGAATACGTTGGTCTCATCAGCCTGTGTACAGGTGTGTCTCCAAAGTCATCTGCACAAAGTCAAAATCCATATTTAGCGAGTGGCAATGATGAGACAGATAACTTGTTCATCATCAATGCACTATTCTGCATCTCCACTGGAGACGTGCCTGCCGTTGAAAATATTTAACATGTGTACAAATGTCAGCCCAACATATGTGCTAAAGTGTAAGCCAAAGATGGGAGGTTGTGAAAAGAATGTCACACTCCTTGTCCAAACCAATCTGGATCCTGACAACCTGCAATTGCAGTCAATGATGACTCTGATACTGTAATAGGAAACATATACCATGGACCGCATGCAGTCCATTACATCACTAAATCATTTTTGTCCTTAAAAAATATTTCCACAGCAATTTCAGTACACTCATCAGCAACATTATGTACACGAAATGCTAACCAACAAAATAGCAAAAATTAGCTTTATTCGGCATTTGCAAATAAAAAACAAAAATCATGAGGAACAATAAGGACAATGGCCAGTCCATGTTAATGAGTCCTTCAGGAGGTAAACATGATTTTATGAGTGGTCATCAATTGCTTGCCTGCACTGACATAACTAGGGGACATCTCCCTGAGGAGGGGCATCTTTTGGGGCAGGCCAGGCACAGCTGGGACAGAATTAGGGCGTACCAGCATGGGTTATGGGCGGGATAGGGGCTACTAGAGTGTACGCATCAACTGCAGTGGACATGTTGGATTAGGGGGGGGGTTGTGTCTCCACTGCAGTGGACATGTCGGATTACGGGGTTTTGTCTCAACTGCAGTGGACATATTGGACTGAGGGGGTGGGGGCTCCACTGCAGTGTCCATGTCAGATTGAGAGGGTGGGGGCTCCACTGCAGTGGACAGGTCAGATTAGGGGGCCAGGGTCTCCACTGCCGTGTCTGTAACTTTCTGAGTGTGTGCTGTTGTGTGGGTGGAAGTGCTTGTGGTGGGGGGGCCTGATCATCTTGGGGATGGTGTAATGGTATGTGGGTGAACCTCAGATGGCTTGTGGTGTGTAAACTTTGGGAGGGGTGACCTTGGCTTTGGAGGATGTAGATTTTGTGGTGGAAGTGTGGGATGGTGGTGGTGTTTTGCTTTTCTTTGTCCTGGGGGATGTATGGGTGGGGGCCTCAGTGTTCCTAGTCGTAATGGAAGGTGTGTGTGCAGTGGTGGATCTCCTCTCCGTGCGTGGTGATTTTCTCTTCCTCTTGTGAGTCTGGTCAGATGTATCTGTGGGGAAGAGGGCAAGGTCACAGAGGAAGAGCCTCTGCGATGGGGGGTTGCAGCAGAACAGTCAAGGGTAGGACTTTTGGAGAGAGAGGTAGCTGAGGAATGCTGAGTGGTTGTGAATGGGTATGTGTGTTTTGTTGCCCTATTCCCTGTGTATGTGCTGTCAGTCCCCTGAGTGTGCATGCATGTTTATTTGGACTTTGTTTTAGATTGCTGTGTGCTGCTTGTGTCTGTTGGGGTGTGTGCATGTGCATGTGTGAGTGTGCTTTGGGCCGGTAGGTTAGTGTGGACTGTGGATGGGACAGAGGTAGGAGAGGCACTGCTACCATCACTGAGGAGGCCATGGACTGATTTGTCTGCTGAAAGGTGGACAAACCTGCCCTCCATGTATGACATCAATTGTGTCAATAGACTGGTGTGTGCATGGAGGACATTCAGCATGGATGTCTGCCCCAAATGTAACTGTTTGAGCAAGTCCACATAGTCTACACTTAGGGCAGCAGGGGTGACAGATGCAGGGGGTGCAGTTCCTGGACCAAAGTAGACATGCTCCCTAACACGGGAGTGTCCACGGACCTTTGGAATGGGAGCAGCTAGGAGGGTGGAGATGGTGGTGGGGGCAGACTCTGTTGTTGTGGTCTCTGCTCTAGTAACACCCATCACCACAAGTGAGTCACCACTGGAGCTGGATTGGTCCTCAGCTGATGTACAAGGTTTCTGACCGGCTCTCAGCGTGGCTCCCCTCACCCTCTGTGCCACTGGGTCCCTCTTCCTCCTCCACAGTGGACCCTGCCTGGCTAGCCGCTTCCTCTTGGTCCATGGGACTGTCTCCTCCAGTTGCCGTAGATGATGCTGTAAACAAGGAGGAGAAATAGATTCACATCAGTCATATATACTAGACACATGAGTTTTTTCACGACACACCACTGAGCAAGCCCTAGCATAATGTTCATACCACTTTTCATATTCATTACACATATGTGAACATGTCACTTGTCAGTCTGCCAGTGAATCGTGGTTACCAAACACATGATAGCAATGGAATCATCTGTCAGATGTATCTCACATTAAATTAAATACATGGCCAACACCGCTGTGGAAAAAGGTAGGGCCGATGTTGATCAAAAACCTTTTTCAGAGTTGCCTGGCGCTAACCGCCTCTAATACCACTCGAGTTATCAAACAAAGAGGCAGGCGCTGGAGACTTGAACGCAGGAAACAGAAGTTTATTCCGACGGAGCAGAACACGTCAACTCAGACAACAGGGTATCTTCTCGAGGTGCTCTCCCAGCATCCCTGAGGCCTGGACTCTTATACACAGGTTTATGGTCTTTATTACAGTTTTTTGCATGTGGCACATTCTTGCAAACACTTTGAAGTACGGAAAGGCATCCTCGGAATCCCCGCTTCAAGCCCGTTCCCACACACATTTACAGTAGAAGTCCCCACCCCGGTCACAACAGGTGACGATTGTCGCGCAGCTGGGCATTCCGCCGATTCCCGGAATGCATGTGGTCGATCGGATCTCATGGGGTGGGGGCTTTGATCAGCTCGTGGGTCCTTTGATGGGGGGAAGCTTCCTACTGTATGGGGGCAATAAACAGCTTCCGCAGGGCCAGGTGGCGGCCTGGGAACGAGCAGGACAATCGGGCACAGAGGAAAAGGAGGGTTTTATCAAAGGACACAGGATCATGAAAGGAATGGAGGGAGGTGTTGAGTTGGGAACAGGATGGGGTTCCGAGGCAGGGTTGCGCTGAAGAGGGGTTTATGGCCCAAGCATGTGAGAGCGGGGGCTGTCAGCGCGTGGGGGATGCCAGCGAGGTCAGGAGAGAGAGAGAGAGACGCGCTGGCTATCGGCGGTGGGCAGAGAGGCCATGGCATTCAATATGGCTGCCGCTTACGCGCACGAATGGGCCTAAAAAGGGACAAGATGGCGCCGATAATGTTGACGCTGCAAACTAGATTTTAACAGTCCTCCCTTTTCAGCATATCTAGCCAGCTTGTCTAATCGATGTCTATCTTCATCAGATTCGTGGAGAAGTGTGGCTCAGTGGTTAGAGGCGGCAGACCCGGATGCTGGGATCGACCGTGGACCAGGGTTCGATTCCCCGCCTCAGCGGGTCTCGGGCTCAAAATTCCACGGTCTCGACAATTCTCGCTCCGGTGCCTACTCGACTCATGGGGTCTCACTCTGCAACTCTGGGCAATAGCTTGCTTAATCTCCACAACGGCCCCTCGCGGCGGGATGCCTGGCTTTCACCTTGTGGACCCTGCCGGGGCCTCTCACAGGGGAATACCAGGACGGGTTCCCTAAGCAAGCGCCAGGATGCCCTTTGGGTGACAGGTTGCGCTATATAAGTACACCTACATTTACATTTACACATTCCCAACCTCAACATCATACAATGCTCTCATGCGTTCTTTTTCAAAGTCCACAATCTTAGGGCAGATACAATTTGCACATAGTGAACACAGAGGCAGCAGGCATTGGATTCCTAAGCAGAACCCACATATTACAACGACAGGAATCAGGATAATCGTAAACAATCTCCACCCCCAGTTCCTAACAGTACTCCAGAACCATCCACCAAGCGACCATTCTTCTTGCTCCTGGTGAACGTCTGTGGAGAGTCTGTGGAGATGTTCGATGGCTTTGTACACTGAGGGTGAATTGTCCGGTATATATGTACAGCAGCTGGACCTAATGATGTGGCACGCTCCACCACGATCCGCTAGAACCACATCTAGAACAAGGCGGTTCTGGAGAGCCACCAGGCGGACCGCTTGAAGCTCGGCTGTATTGTTTGTAAGGATGCCAGCTGTGATGTTCATCGTTGTCTCGACTGACTGGGTCAAATGTTGGATGGCACGGCTGTTTGCCATCGGGCCCCAGAGTGGAACATGTCCCTTCATTGCATCGAGGAACTGTGCTCCGGTGGAGTCGGCTTGCTCTATGTCTTGGCTCGTTTCTGTCTATGGTGATTCGCTGGAGCCACATAGGTCGGCGAAAGGATGAAGGAGATAAAACAGATGCCCCCCCAGCCTTTGGGGAGCCAGGTGTAGGCCTTTGTGCCACAAACAAAGTACATGTTCGGAGAGGAGACAAAAGAGGGTGGATCGTTGGAGTCCAAAGTTCTGGTGATGCGGCAAGCGCTGCGGCCCACCAGCTGTGTTCCAAGCCCTTCGATGCACATAAGGCCTGTGACGTTGATGACGGATAGGGCCACAGTCAGGGTGGCAGCTGTTCGTTTCCGGAGGTAGGAGAATGTGGGTCTGGTCGGATTGTTAAACACCTGCATTTCAATTCGTTCTTTGACAGGGATATCCATGTGGATAGAGTCGTTGGAGGTCTGTGGGCAGAAGTGTGTAGCAGCTTTCTTCATCTTGTTCTGCCAGACCTCATGAAAGAAATGTGTCACAGTTTTGCTGGAGGTGGCATTATCCCTATAGCTCTCTTGCAAGAGAATCAGCCAAGCAAGGCAGGAGCCGTGAATTGAGAAGGGTGAAGGGATGAAGGGTATTGAATGTCCAGTGGCGTGGGGTAGCAACTCACAGATCCAGCAGTTGGTGGCGTTGGTAGCGAGATTGTGTTGGTGCAGCAGTTGCACGAAGGAGTTGTTCCAAAACTCCTTTCGCCTTTCTCTGAGTTGGGGTGAAAGAGAAATCAGATAATGTTCCTTCATGGTGGTAGCCTGTGCAGTGGTCAGGAATGTCTCATGAGCGGGTGCGCTTTCTTCCACAATCCAGAGGGTGGTCATAAGGAGGAGGCAAAAGAGGAGGGCAATAAAAAGTGCAATGGTCTTTGAACTGTGGATCTTGTCAGTCTTTGGATTTCTGTAGCGGATCTTCGGATGTCCGGTTGCTTCCATCATCTTCTTATCGGGCGCTTCCATCATCTTCTAGGGAGCTCGGTAGCGGGCAGAACCAAAAACTTCGTCTGGCTTTCTCTCCTGACAGCCTTTGTAGTGTTAGGCCACCGATCTGAGAATGATGACTTAGTCAATGGTCTGCTTAGCCGAAACTCCCTCCTTTCGTCACAGGTTATACCCTTCTCTGGACGGCACAGTAGGATCGGGGAATTTTGCTACTTCAAGTGTCTCTGTATCAGGATAGCAGTTCAGTGATGGTCGGTCTTTGTTCAGGAGCTCTTCCTGGGTGGTCACGTCTTCGGTCATTTGTTTTGGAAGATTGGGGCCCCTGCCTAAACGGATAAACCCTAGCAAGGTTAAGAACTTTTTTTGTAAAGAGATATTCAGGTTATGTACACTTATACTTTATGAGTAAACTAGACGTTGTTTACGGATAAATCAATATTCTACTAGATAGCCTCTGTTAAGTATGTTTATTTATATTTCATCTTTTTGTTGTTTTTTCCTTTTTTCTCTTATTTCATTTCTATTAATTATACATATATCCACACCTCTTTGTTTTTTTTGTACAAACACTTTTTACATATAATACATTATAATTGTAACACATTAAATAATCCTTAAAATAATCTCTGAGATCCGCTACATCCAGATGAATAGCATGTCGTAATGCCCGATCAAAGACGCATAAGCGAAATATCAGAAGACGAGAGGCATTAAACGAGTTCATCCAGCCTATAGAAATCGACTACGACACTAAAAGCTTGACGAGAAGAATAATACTCGGAGCTGAGTCTCGCATGCAGAAGCGTCACCGAGAGGACGTCTAAAAGTTTATAATCGGAAGGCAATCAGCCCCGAACTCCGGTATTAAACACCTTGGGCAGCCACGCTAAAAACCAGGGAGCTAGAATCTGGCTTTCAATTACGCTTGTGCGACATATCACTTGTTCAGTCTGATGACACCCAAGTCGGGAAAGTTAAGCTACTGTTGATTTAAAAAAAGAAAAATACAGAATTCCTGAGGAAGTCGAACGGCCGAAACGCGTTGAAAGGAATATTTTCTGCGTTGTGTTGAATATTTTAAGGATTATTTAATGTGTTACAATTATAATGTATTATATGTAAAAAGTGTTTGTACAAAAAAAACAAAGAGGTGTGGATATATGTATAATTAATAGAAATGAAATAAGAGAAAAAAGGAAAAAACAACAAAAAGATGAAATATGAATAAACATACTTAACAGAGGCTATCTAGTAGAATATTGATTTATCCGTAAACAACGTCTAGTTTACTCATAAAGTATAAGTGTACATAACCTGAACACGTCTTCGGTCGTTGTCAGGCTCGAGGAGATCTTCTTGCAATGGTGTGCATGCACCCAATTGCGCTTTCCTTCCCCTCGAAGAGCTGTTCAGGTGGTGAGCAGGACTTGCCAGGGGCCCGTCCACCGGGGTTCCAGACTCTTGGCACGCTGGAAATTTCGGATTAAGATGTAATCCCCGGGTTGCAGGTTGTGTCCGGGACCCCTGGAAGCGTCAGGGATGGCATGCAGCACCTGTTGGTGAATAACGGACAGTGTTTCAGTCAATTTATACAAGTAATCGGACATTAGGACGTCCGGGTCGTCATGAATGGAAGTCGGTTTTGGTGCAGACCAGACGCTCATGGGTCGGCCGAAAACGACCTTGTAAGGTGTCAAGTGCTGTTTGGTGGGGGTGGAACGCGTCGATAGCAATGCCAGTGGGAGAGCGTCTGGCCACTTCAGTCCTGTGGTAGCCACTATCTTAGCCAGTTTTAGTTTCAGAGTGGCGTTGTGTCGTTCAACGAGTCCAGCAGATTGGGGTGGAAGACTGCGTGGAACTTCTGTTTTACACCCAACCCCTTCAAGATGAGTTGGATAACTTCGGCTATGAAGTGGGGCCATTGTCGCTCCATAAAATTCAACAAAGGCCGTAACGAGAGAAGAATTCCTTTAGTAGTACCTTTGCGGTGGCCATGGCAGTGTTGTCACGGGTTGGATAGGCTTCCACCCACTTGCTAAATGCGCACACCACAACAAGTACGTACTTCAGGCCTTGGCATCTTTCTAGCTGGATGTAGTCCATCTGCAGGACTTCAAACGGGTGATTGGGAACCCCAAACCCTCCCTGGCGTACTACAGTTCCTTTCCCAGGGTTATGTTGCAAACATATCAAGCATTGTTGGACCAGACGTTTGGCGGAGTCTGTGATTTTGTCGTTGTGCCAAACTCTGGAGACAAGTTCGATCATGGGGGCTGATCCTATGCGTGCAGGGGAGTGTGCCATAGTCAGTATGGGGATCAGGTATGAGTCAGGTAGCCACCATTTGTTTGTGTCTTTTGTTCGCCAGCTGCCTTCATCGTCTTTCAGTCCCACCCGTGCCCATTCAGTCAATTCGTGTTGCGAGCTGGCCATTTGGATGTCCCTAATAGTTTCCCTAGCATCTGTCCATTTTTCGGCTTGTGACCTTGTCATGTACATGCGTGTTGTCGTCCTATTCTCAGCTGTGGTTCGGGCAGTCATGTCGGCCAGCGCATTCCCTGTCCAATGATGTCCGTCACCCTTTTGTGTGCTTGGCATTTTATTACTGCAAGTTGCTTAGGAAGAAGGACTGCTTCAGTTAGGGCGGAGACTAGATCTCCGTGCAAGATGGGGTTGCCATGCGAGGTCAAGAATCCCCTCTCCTTCCAAAGGAGCCCAAAATGGTGAACCACCCCGAAGGCATACTGGCTGTCGGTGTAAATGTTTGCTGTGGTTCCTGCTGCCAGGATACATGCTCATGTGAGGGCAATTAGTTCTGCTGCCTGTGCAGATCTTTGTGTGATGCGGGCTGTCTCTACTACAGTTCGGGCTGTGGTGACCGCATAAGCAGCTGAGGTGGTGCCATCGGGGAGTTTGATGCAAGAGCCGTCCACCCACAGCTCTCCGTCCGGGTCGGAAAAAGCTGTGTCTCTGAGGTCAACCCTACTCCTGGTCTGTTCGTCCGTGAGGGTCACACAGTCATGTACAGGGGGCACATTGGGATCGTTCTCTGGTAGGGGCAACAGAGTTGCCGGGTTCAGTGTGGTGCATCTTTTCAGGGTGATGTGGGGTGCAAGCAGAGTCAATTCGTATCCAGTCAGTCGTGCACTCGTCAGGTGTTGCATCTTAGTCTGGTTCAGATGGGTGTCAACCGCATGGGGTACTAACACCGTGAGGGAATTTGAGAGCACGATCCCCTCACTCTGTCGGATAGAGATAGCAGCGGCAGCTACAGCTCGAAGGCAGGCAGGCAATGCTCTGGCTACTGGGTCAAGAGTGGCAGAGAAGTAAGCGCATGGTCGTTGCTTTGGGCCAATGGACTGGGTCAAGACAGACAAAGCACATCCCTCCCTTTCGTGAGTGTAGAGGGAGAAGGGCTTCGTGTAATCCGGGGTTCCTAGGACAGGGGCTGAACAAAGGGCATCTCGTAGTTCTATGAAGGAGGATTGGCATTCAGGGGTCCAAGGGAGTGGGAAGGGGACATCTTTAGCTAGTAGGGAAAGCAGCGGTTCACAATGAGGCTGAAATTCGGTAACCACTGTCGGCAGAAGGAAGTGAGGCCTAGTAGGGAGCGGACTTGTTTCTGAGTCTTAGGGACGGGGGTCTCTAGAATGGTTTGGATTCGATCTGGAGTAAGTTTCCTTCCGTCTTTGGACAAGAGGTGGCCTAAGTAAGTGACCTGGGGGTAGCAGAATTGCAGCTTCTTTTTGGAGACCTTGTGGCCGTTTTCCGCAAGGAAGTGCTAGAGTTGGATGGTGGCTGTGACTGCAAGTGGAGTGGTATCGGCCGCCAAAAGGATGTCATCGACGTATTGTATCAATACCACTCCATCGGGTAACTGGACTTTGTCCAGTTGTCTCTTGAGGGCCTGGCTGTAGATGCTGGGGCTTTCTGTGTAGCCTTGGGGTGCTCGACAGAATCTATATGAGCGGGCTTTTAGGGTGAAGCCAAAGAGGTATCGGCTGTCTGGATGGATGGGGATAGAGAAGAAAGCATTTTTGAGGTCAGTGACAGTGAAGGTGGTGGCAGTAGAAGGAATCAAAGTCAGAATAGTGGTGATGTCCGAGACCATGGGGTACTGAGGTACAACTGCTTTGTTGACCTCTCGAAGGTCGATGATGAAGCGGTACGCTTTCTCATCTCCTTCTCCTTGTTTCTTTATGATGGGTAAGATAGGGCTGTTGCAAACATTGCTAACCACTTCCTCTACCACTCCTGCGTCTATCAGGGACTGAATAATCTTCACCAATGCCTTCTCGCCCTCGGGCGATATCCGATATTGTGGAAGTTTCGGGAGTATTGCGTCCTGTCGAACAGTGATGTGCACTGGGTCAATCATCATGCGTCCTACGTCCAAATCTGTCTTGGCCCACAGATACGGAGGCAGAGCGTCAAGTAGGGACGAGTCGGTGTCAGTGATGGAAAACATGCGTCGGGAAGGACAGTGTCTGAGTAGAACTGGGTTGTCATACAGAAAGACTCGAACTCCGTCTTGTGAACATCTAATGGTGGCTCGGAAATGTTTAGCAAGTCAAGTCCCATAATGGCGTCAGGGGTATTGGAGGAAAGCAAAAACGTTGTGTCAGTGGTGTTGTTCTCTAGGTCAAAGGAGATCGGTGTGGACAAAGGGTTAGTGGAGGGCGTTCCAACGAAACCTATCGATGTTACAAGCGAGCCAGACAAGCGTGCCCTTGGAATCAGTCGTTTAGATAACGCACTACGTGTTGCGCCAGTGTCTACCAAAAATGGAGACTTCGTACCTAGGACCTTAGCAGTGACATAAGGACCTTGCTGGTCAACATAGAGCTCGACTGGATCCTTCCTTGCCCTAGGCAGTCCTATGCGAAGTCACGGGCATCGTTGCAGTCAGACTGCTGGTACTGGTTCTGTCGGGGACGGTCAAATCTATTCGGTCTGCTTGGTTTGTCGTTATTCGTATCATTCGTGGACCCACGTTGCTGTCCTCTATTTCTCGGTCCACCCGCTACGTCTTTGGGGTCCCTATTCCTGTTCATCTCCAACAGAACCGGACACTGGGATTTCCAATGGCCGAATCCCTTGCAGAATGCACACTGGTCTTCCCTAATATCTGTACGTCCAACATGGGGTGTCGGAGCACGGTCTTTGGGGGGTGTGTTCCTAGGGGCATTTTTCTGGTAGTTCCCTTTGTATTGCTCTCGTCCTATAGTCACCCCTTGCAACTGTGCAATCATCACCCTCTCTTTTAAGTCTTTCTTTTTTTTCTCTGTCGCTCTATCGTTCTCATTTTTCTGATGCTCGTAATATTGGGCCATCTGGAGGATAGCCGCAGGTTTGGAGGCTGCCCAGCTACTCTCGCTGGCCTGCAGTTTCTGAGAGACCTCCTGCGACAGACCCTTTACATAATTCTGGACAAGCAGATGGTGTCCGGTTGCAGTGGTCATGTCCTGGCCGCTGTAATCGGAGAACACCGTTTCGAACCGGGAGAAGTATTCCGATACGTCTTCCTGGGGTTTCTGACGACAGGCCGTTACTATCGACCAGTCCACTTTCTTTTCTGGGATCAGGGTCTTCAGTTTCTGCACAATTTTGTCTGGGAGTTCTAAGATGGATTTCAAAGGCTTCTGTCCAGGTTCTCGTTGCCTATCTATTCCATCGAGTTGTGACCAGGTATGTCTAAACAGCATTAAGGTGGTCGACTTTCCGGATTTGCTTCCACACGTCAGCTGGCAGACATAACCCGAAAAACAAATCAATGTCAGCCAGGGTCATAATCGTTGAACCTAGGGCTGTACCTAATTCAGTGTAGAAGGCAGTGGGGTTTTTACGTAAATCAGGCAGAGATTTCCAGAACGTCAGAATATCTTGCCGATCCCATGGCTGGTAGACCCAGTTGTACACTACCCTCCCTCTTGCATCTTGGTGGTTGACATCATCGTGTGTTCCTAGACCTCGTGGGGGTACCCAGTAGTGGGCAGCCTCTCTTATTGGCATCATGGTGCTAGCTTGTTCAGTTTGTGGTTCGGTCGCTACAGGTGTCGTAGGTTTGGCTTCCGACTCTTGTTCGGTGAGGTGGCGGAAAACCTCAAGCGTGCGCATAAGGAGGTCCGCCACGTCACACTCGCCCTCATCTCCGATATCAACCTTTCTATACAGAGTCGTTAGGCTCTCGGGAACCTTTGTCTCGATATCGATCCTCATAAGCATTTAGGGCATGGTAGCATAATCGCACGACAAAGTGCCGTCGGTGGCTCCCAGTATATGAGTTGAACATATCCGTGATGTGCTCCTCACTCTCCTTTCTTTCTACCAGTGTCCTTACTATCTTGTCAATCCCCGCTCGCTCATCTTCGCTTAACCTGTTCGTTTTTGCAGAATCTGCTTTCGGGCCTCAGGGTCATCTGGCATTGTCGCCTGTGCTGTATCTAGTACAAGGGGTTCGGCCGGCGCAGAGGCCATGGGGACCGAAGCTCTGGTACTACTTTCGCCTGTGCTTGGGGGTAGTGGGTGCTGTGCCAAAGGTTGGGAAGGGGCATATGGAGGGGGCATGTAGATGATTGGAGGACCTAACAAAAGATCATCGTTGGCTCGCTGTTTCGAGGGTAATTCAGGGTAGAGTGTAGAGGGTGTTCTAACCGGACACTGACTTGATGTCTCTGACTCTTGCTTCCGTTTGGCTTATTCTCTCTCCTTAATCTCTTCTTCTAATTTCCTAGCAGCTAGGTGGGCTGCCTTTCGTAGCTCTTTCTCTAACCTAATTTCATTTCTCTTTTTACGTTGTTCTGTTTCTTTGCGCCACATGCCGAGACTATCAAGCATAGTGGGCGTTGTCTTATTATTCCCAAGGGCTGTTTCTAGCGCCCTTATTTTATCTTCATCGAAGGATCCTATCAGTGGCCACTGATTTTTCTGGTCCTTCTTCGTATATTTATGCCACAGCTTGCTATAGGCTATGGCGATCAATCCATGCTTCATGAACATGTCCTTATTAGGGGTGCCTTCCAGTGGAGCCGGATGGTTCATCTCTAAAAAGCGGTCCGGGCTGAACCAACTACCAATCAGTGGGGAGAAGATAGGCATGACGGATTACAACGGGGACAAAAGTCTGCACTACCTATATTATCACTGCTTGCAAAGACAAGACAGAATATTTCTATTCTTCGTTATTTGCAGGCAGAGAATACCTCAAAAGAACCAATATCGAACAGTCAATGTTCGGTCAATCAAACAATCAGTGGGGAGAATAAATAGGCACAACGGGTTACAACGGGGACAAAAGTCTGCGTTACCTACTCTTTCACTACCTGCAAAGAGAGAACCTGTTCTTCTCCGTTTGCAGACAGAGAATCTCCAGAAAGAACCAATCCGCGAACAACAATGTTCGGGCAAACAATCAATCAGTGGGGGAGAAAGATAGGCACGACGGTTACAACGGGGACAAAAGTCTGCGTTACCTACCCTTCACTACCTGCAAAGGAAGAGAGAATCTATTCTTCTCCGTTTGCAGACAGCGAATTTCCAAAGAGAACCAACAATTCGAAGAGTAATACTAGTATTTTCCAAACAATCATTTCGCAATTTGTCGTGTTACACGACCTTACCCGGACCGTATGGACAGTTTCTTGTCTTCCGAATCCAGCGCCGATCGTCCTCTATTCTCCGTAACTGTCGCAGCACTACTGATGGTTCCCAGTCAGGACCGTAGATCACTCGAGAGAGGTCTGTTCGGAACCAGTGAAGTTCGGATGATCGGCTGTCAGACGAGGGTCTATCGGACAGGAGCTCTTCCGATCGTTGCAGTCGTTCACTCTGTCGTCAGGACCTCTCCCACTGGATCCACGAGTCGCTGATGGGCCCCACGTTTGGGACGCCAATTGTTGAAAAAGGTAGGGCCGATGTTGATCAAAAACCTTTTTCAGAGTTGCCCGGCACTAACCGCCTCTAATACCACTTGAGTTATCAAACAAAGAGGCAGGCGCTGGAGACTGGAAGGCAGGAAACAGAAGTTTATTCCGACGGAGCAGAACACGTCAACTCAGACAACAGGGTATCTTCTCGAGGTGCTCTAACCGCATCTCTGAGGCCTAGCCTCTTGTACACAGGTTTATGGTCTTTATTACAGTTTATTACATGTGGCACATTCTTGCAAACACTTTGAAGTACGGAAAGGCATCCTCGGAATCCCCGCTTCAAGCCCGTTCCCACACACATTTACAGTAGAAGTCCCCATCCCGGTCACAACAGGTGACGATTGTCGCGCAGCTGTGCATTCCGCCGATTCCCGGAATGCATGTGGTCGATCGGATCTCATGGGGTGGGGGCTTTGATCAGCTCGTGGGTCCTTTGATGGGGGGAAGCTTCCTACTGTATGGGGGCAATAAACAGCATCCGCAGGGCCAGGTGGTGGCCTGGGAACGAGCAGGACAATCGGGCACAGAGGAAAAGGGGGGTTTTATCAAAGGACACGGGATAATGAAAGGATGGAGGGAGGTGTTGAGTTGGGAACAGGATGCGGTTCCGAGGCAGGGTTGCGCTGAAGAGGGGTTTATGGCCCAAGCATGTGAGAGGGGGGGCTGTCAGCGCGCGGGGGATGCCTGCGAGGTCAGGAGAGAGAGAGAGAGACGCGCTGGCTATCGGCGGTGGGCAGAGAGGCCATGGCATTCAATATGGCTGCCGCTTACGTACACGAATGGGCCTAAAAAGGGACAAGATGGCGCCGATAATGTTGACGCTGCAAACTAGATTTTAACACTGCACTCTTTTGCCTGCTGTCTAATCTGTAATGCTCCTGAGTGTCAGGACTCATTACAAACATGTCTCCTCTCATGCAAGGGAGTCTGGAAGGGGAACAGCAAATGCGATGGACAAATTCATAAGTTGATATGATGAACATGCTTCCATCCCTAGTCACCATGATGGGCTTACGTCTTGAACGTCAATGCTAAAATGGTCTGCATGCAGAACAACAGACAAGTACAAATACTGCATCCTCAAGATTTTTCATGTGGCATACCATGCCACAGGCCTGTCTGGCGAAACAGTCTGTACTGACTCTTGTTACAGGGGCAGTGAATCTCGACTTTACAGTCAGCACCGTGTAACACTCATGTATTCACTGTTAAACCAACATCTGTAGTGGTCAAGTATACATGTCCCCTAAGTGTTACACACAATTTAAATACTTTTACAAGCTCACGTTGTTCGACTGAGACATTGGAGTTAACAAATCTGTATACATGAACATTTTGCAAACTCCCAAGTAATAAGTAGTACCGCATACAGATATATGTTGAAGCCACCATTATGGAAAGTCACTGGATAACACACACATGTTTAGTCCTGTGTATCGGAGCCAATTTCCATACATTATATGTCTGTCCATATTCAATATATTTGCCACATGTTTAATTATAAAAGTTCTGCCTGTACACACTGACACAGAGTCAGACACATGCATTTAAATTTTGCAGTGGTTAAAGTGTTGCCTGACACACAAAAATAGGATGGGATAGTGTCTCAGATGGCCAGAGTTGGTATACCTGTCCTTGGTCCATGTGAAACATGGGATTAGCCGGAGGACTAGGCAGATGGCTACGCATTTTGAACGCTTATCCATTTAATTTCTGTGGCATCAACATTGGCCTTACGTGCTGCATGGGTGTGTAGTATTATTCTCACAAACCTGTGTTGACCCAAATCAGCAAGTCGAATATTTATGTATGTACCACACAGAGTACAGGTCATATTTCTGTCAATGTGCTGACACCTGTCAGATAAACACCTCGCTCATGATGGTCAACTCAATGCACCTGTTGTATATGGTGTTGTTCACATTAACCTTGGACTACAGCAAATACACAGGACCCAATTAACACATGTCACTGACGGAAAAGGACACACCTGGGCATCAGATGAGAATGGTGCATCATTACATTTTGCTACATAAGTGTTGTCTCAGCAGACAGACGACCTGTGAGACTGTTGTCATTGCAGATCCCAGAGAATGCAGAGACAGCACCAGTGGTAGGTTGAGATGTAGACAAGATGCATGTAGTGCAGGCAAGTGAAGTCTCTTGGGAACAGACAGCCTTATATCTGAGCGACAGAGGCAGATTCTGTTTCATGGGTCCGAAGAGATAGGTCGCGTTCACATTGTCTGAATTAGGCCAATCCATAACATTGCACACATCGGACACGCCTACAGCGTCATTCAAATATTCAGCATCATAGCAATATTAAGTTTGAAACATTGTTGTTGTTAGCCAACAGAATTTGTTTGCACGTGTTTCGTACATGAAGCAAAACCGTGTCTGTCCCCATGACGACCAATAACCAATGGGTACGTCTGGCTTGGTTTCGAACTCCTGGAAAGAAACTGAAATTATTCTGTTTTTTTTTAAAAAGGGGACAAATCATGCCCAGAGAATTACAGGCCTATCAGTTTAATTGATTGTTTGCAAAAGGTAATGGGAGACTAGTGTTGTAATATAGCACGCAGAATCAAAGCTTATCTTGGTTTAACTTTAATTCCAGGAGAAACCCAGAACCACCCTACAAGACGCAGCTGGTTAAACTGTCACTACCACACTCGACAGTGAGCTCAGAGATAGAACCTCAATACATAGCAGATGACATAACCCAGCCTCACATATTACATTCTAGTACAATATAACATATCTCTCCATCTTATACTTACATAAAAATAAAGAACAGAAAAGAACAGAAAGAAATGACCATGTGAATAAACTTCTTTAGAAGATCCCCCGAGAAAAAATTAAAGTATTTCAAACAAAGACAATGTAATCTCTAAGATACTCAGGTGCTCTTCACTCCCACTCTAAACACGAGAAGAACCCAACAACTCATCTCCTTGTCTTCCATAACCACTGTCTCTTACCACCTCATCAGACACGTTCCTTCTGTAACTTTCACTATTTTCCTTAAATTCACCATCAGCCAACATCACCCAAGGCGACACTCCTTCTTTTCCACCCTCCATCTGCAAATCCAACTTGCACTTTCCATTCTTCCTCTGATACAACACTACTCTCTTCAAATTCCACTTCTGTCCTTTCATCAACTTTACCCAATTTCCACCAACCGCTTTGACCTTAAACGGACCTCTGAACTTTTTGAGAAAAATTGGAGTAAAGACAAGGCTTGACGTTAACCTAATCACCAACATTGATGAACAACTTATCTACCTTCTCATCAGACAATGAGTTTTCTACCTTTTAGAAACCATACTAAAATGCATCCAAGCTGGAAGCAATTACGTCCCCGCTACCCTACCACGCATCATCTCAAAAGGACTCACACCTAGACTACTATTAACAGTTGTCCTGTATGCCCACACTGTCTCTTATAACCTCTGGAGACACATTCCTTCTGTAACTTCCTCTGTCATTATTGTAGGACACCACCCTAAGATAAACAGTACTGGGTACTGACCACCCCACAAACTCACCACCGTGGGGCACTAACCAACCTAAAAATAACAAGAACTGGGGTACTAACCACCCCACAATCTCACCACCGTAGGACACAAACCACCCTAAAAATAACCAGGACTGGGATACTAACCAACCCAGAAACTCACCACCGTAGGGCACTAACCACCCTAAAAAACAAGCACTGGGGTAATCACCACCCCACAAACTCACCACCGTAGGGTACTAACCACCCTAAAAATAACAAGAACTAGGGTATTAACCACCCCTCAAACTCACCACCGTAGGGCAGAAATGAACTACACTAGTGCACTCAGCACCACTATTCCACAAATAGATGGGGCACTAACCACTCCAAAATACACAACACTGGGGCACTCTCCACCTGCACTCAGCATCCCCTACACCACAAAAAATGGAGCACTAACCACTTCAAAATACACAGTACTGGGGCACTCACCACCCCACCAACTCACTACTGTAGAGCACTCACCGTACTAAAATAAAGTGCATTGGCCTCTAACCACCCCAGGTACTAACCAATCTCCTCAGAACAGCAGGGAACTCACCACCCTAAAATAAACTGCACGGGGCACTCACCCCCCCCCCCCCCAAAAAAAACTGACCACCATATGGCAGTCACCACCCTAAACAAACTAAACGGGACACCCGCCACCCCATAAATTCACCACCATAAGTGCCTCAACTGGTTCTATTACTTTGTTATCTAACAAGTGTTGGATGATTTCTTTCACTTTTCCTCTTGCCGCCATAGGAACTCTTCTAGCCACATGCTTCACTGGAATAGAATTCTTCCTCAGCTTTATCTCATGTTCATAACCTTTGAATTGACCCAATCTGTTTTCAAAAACATTTTAAAATTTTTCCAGATTATCCTCCAAACTCAGATTTTCAACGGCCAACACTGGAAAAGCCAATGTTGGGTCAACTTTTATACCAAGGTCAAATTGATGTGGCCAACCCAAAATAGGCGGACCTTCTTCAGCTATATACAATATCCCTTGTGTGACTCTTCCTTGAAAACAGATGCTAGCATCTACACATCCTAAGACGCTTATCTAATTTCCCTGGTAAGATTTCAATGCCACACTCGATTTTGATAAGGTAGGTCCTGGTGCTTCGGTTCGTTTTCTGTGTTCCGAGTTGATCTATCTCCTGCTCTTCCACTCTGCCACGTGTGGTTGTCGCCAAAAAGGTTGTAATATAGCAGGCAGAATCAAAGCTTATCTTGGTTTAACTTTAATTCCAGGACAAAACCCAGAACCACCCTACCAGACGCAGCTGGTTAAACTGTCACTACCACACTCGACAGTGAGCTCAGAGATAGAACCCCAATACATCATAGATTACATAACCCAGCCTCACATATGACATTCTAGTACAATATACCAACTAGTGATTAATAAAGTCCAAGATTGGATTGACGAGTTTAAGGTCTTATCTCCACTGCAAGCAGGGTTCAGGGCTTTTACAAGCACCATACATCAAGTGTTTAGGTTCATCTTGCTCTATTGGAAGACGGTGACTTTGGGCAAGGGTAGCTTGTATGCTGCTTTTGTTGACCTTAAGTCGGCGTTCGACCTCGTACCTCGAGCCAAACTATGGGGTACATTAAAAGAAATGCGGATGCCACCAGAACTATTGACACTCACCATTAGATTGCATGAGGACAGTAATGCAAAAATTAGATGGGGCATGCAGGGCGAAGTCACTGAATCTTTCCCTGTAGAAAGAGGTGTGCGCCAAGGATGTGTGATGGCTTCGACGCTATTCTCTTTATTCAACAAAGGAACAGTGAATTGTTTGAGTTCTATCCCTATGGATGCCTGAATTCTAGCAGGTGAAAAAATAACCATACTAATGTACGCGGATGACACATTGATTATCTCCAAGACCCCAAGTGGTCTCCAGAGAGCTCTAACAATCTTTGAGGAGTTCTGCTTGAAGCGAGGCTTGGAGGTCAATGTGTCAAAAACTAAACTAATGGCCTTTAATCCGCATAGGGCCTATAAAGGGGGTATTCTAATGAAGGATCGGTTGCGAGAGCAAGTTAATGATTTTAGGTACCTAGGGTTTAATATCCAGGATGATCTTAAATGGAACCATCAGATTGACTTGGCATCCATAATAAACACAGGCACTTTTCAGGGGTGTTGCATATGAAACATAATACCTCGTACTCGAAGTCAATTAGCTCGGCAGATGAGATTTACAACATGAAAGTTATCAGTTCAGCCCTTTAAGGATCAAAGCTTTGGGGGTGCAAGAACCTTTCCATGCTTACACTATCGGAAAATAGATTTTTGAGGAAAATGACCAGGCTACCACAGAGCACCCCAACCCGTCCGTTATTGTATGACCATGGGAGGAAACCTATTGCAGATATAGGCAAACTGCGTCCCCTTTTGTACTGGCAGAGACTTTGGACTACTCCTGAACTTGCAGCATATGCAAATGGGTTTCTAGACATAATAAGGGCAGACACCTCTCACCGAATACAATGGATATGGACTGTTAGAGACGGTTTATCAAGTATTGGTATGATCTCATTGTGGAAGGACCCAATAAATTCCAATGTTCCCATAAAAATGATTCTGAAAGAGAAATATTGGGAAAGGGTTCAGCATAATATACTTAGATCCAGTGATTTGTCCTCATTAACTGGCCGTTTTCTGGAAAGCAAACCTACCCCCAGGTTGGAATCATATTGGGACCAAACCACAAAACCGCTTGACCGGAAACTATATTTCCAGTTTAGGGTGGGTACATTGCCACTAAGAGCATTTACTACCAGATGGGCTAAACCTAGCGACGAAACGTGCCCGGTAAGTCTGTTTAGTAAAGACTCACTGGCTCACCTATTGTTTGCCTGTGTTGGTTACGATGCTCCACGTCATGTTTGGCTGACACCAATCTGTAAGGACCTTAAGGACAAGAAGGGCTAGTGAAGCAGAAAGAATTCTTCGAACTGACACGTCAACATTGATTGCCACAGCGATGGCAAAATACTTGGGGTGGTCGAGGGCTATAACAACAAACTTCCTACGTCTAGCCCAGGTTAAATGAGGTAGTGATTAACTGTACAAAACTGAGCTATCACAGTAGAAACCAGAATTATTGAAGTGCCTGTCCACATTAAATACGCTCTGTAGTTCATAAAATGTAATTTTTTTTCTTCTTTTTTTGAATGAAGCTTTTATTATATGAGACTTTTACATGTCTTCAATGCTGTATAAATCCTTTTTTTCCAAGGTGTTTTTGTTGGACCCCCCTTCAGTCTTTGTACTACACTGTAGCAGATGTTTTATTGTAACTATTTTTGCTTTTAATCTGTAATGTGTATGTGTTTTTATGACTTAATTTGGCAAATAAAGCTTGTTTGGATTGGAAGTGTACGCCGCATCTTTTGAATACTCACCCGTGTCTGTTCCCCATGACGACCAATAACCAATGTGTATGTCCGGCTTGGTTTTGAAGTGTATGCCACGTCTTTTGAATACTCACCGGCGTCTGTCCTCATGACGACCAATAGCCAATGTGTGTGTCTGGCTTGGTTTTGAAGTGTATGCCACGTCTTTTGAATACTCACCGGCGTCTGTCCTCATGACGACCAATAGCCAATGTGTATGTCCGGCTTGGTTTTGAAGTGTATGCCACGTCTTTTGAATACTCACCGGCGTCTGTCCTCATGACGACCAATAGCCAATGTGTGTGTCTGGCTTGGTTTTGAAGTGTACGCTGCGTCTTTTGAATACTCACCCGCGTCTGTCCCCATTACAGTCAACAGCCAAAGGATGCAATTCACACTGTTTTGGCTGTGGCTCAGGTGCCCTACACCAATCAATAAGTCTGTCAGACAGTATAGGAAACTTCATTTCCTGCTATATGACATGTGTGGGTACATATATTCAAATGTCCTATTGGACAGAGCTCTTCATAGCTCACACTCCCATGATGAGCCAACCTTCATGTGCACCAAATCCATTGTTTGTGATGCACATCACAACTGTGAGTGCAACTTTACAGATCACCCTCCTAGGGCTGGACACAGTTCCAGGGTCCCATTGTGTTATCACAAGTTACACACACCCAGAATAACAACTGTCAGTGGTGGCTCCTCCATGTGGGTGTTGGTGCGTCGCACCACTGCATTCTCGCAGTGCGAAAAGCAGAAATGTAAAATGGTACAAATACCATTTTACGTTTCTGCTTCAGGGAAAGCAGAAGAAGGGTATGCATGGTTGGGGGCTGGTCGGGGAGGAGTGGCTAGCCCAATTTTTTTGGGGGAAAATCTTTTTATGAAAACATCATTGGTAAATGAACATCAGGTGACAATTAAACTGTTGTAAGCTTCATCATTTCTTTCTATACATCAGAAATTACAATACAGAATAGCAAAAGTGGATCAAGGGGGCTCGTGCACCTCTTTGTCATTTTGGCTCATCGGGGGCTCACAGATATCTCCACGGTAGTGATTCCAAGCCTCCCAAATCTTCCCCCACTTTGCAGTACATCCCCTCGCCGCATATACTGCGCGTTCTCGAAACATACACCAGTCCAAATCCTCTGCCCATTTCTCAACTCGGGGCGACTTGCTTGCCCCCCACAGCTGAGCAATATTACGCTTAGCTATCATGCATGCTAATGTCGCCCACTTCTTTTTGTGTGTATTCAGATCTATGGGCTCCCAAACATTTAGGATACACCTGCCTCATCTCCACCCCCAGGACCTCCCGCATCTTATCGTGGATCTTTCCCCAGTATGTCTGTACCCCAGTGCAGTGCCACAAAATATGCATGAACGTTCCAAGTTCTCCGCATCCCCTCCTACACTCTCGACTCTCTGAACGGACCATTCTGATCAAACTCGGCCTGTACATATGTCCTGTGTAAAATCTTTATCTGCAACAGTCTGAGCCACATCTGTATCACCACCTCCCGTGGAGAGGAAACCGCCTCCCTCCATTCCTCCTCATCAAATTCCAGCCCGTCCTCACTCCAACGCGCTTTAATAAGGGTCAAGGGATCCTCCATATTATTTAGGAGTTTCCTGTAAATTAAAGAGATGGTCTTCTCAGGGAGATGACCATCCAACACTCGGTTTTCAAGCGGGGAGGCATCGGGAAGCGATGTGTCTTTGGGAATATGTGCGCGCAATGCATGACTAATCTGAAGGTAGCTGTAGTGTTCTTGGTCGTGAAGGTGGTACTGCTGCTGAAGAAATTAAAATGTGTGAAGCGTACCCCCTCCCCAGACTTCTTTAATCTGTGTGATCCCAATGAGGTCCCATTTATCAAAGCCCCTAGACTTCCACAGACTGCCCAATTTTGCCTAACACCACAGCGTAGTGGCGAGTGTAAGCCTCCCCTCCCACTTCAGATATCTGTTAGTCGCGTGCCACACCTGAACAGCGTGTGCCGTTGATCCTGCTAAGGGGAATCAACAGGGTTTGGCATAGAGTGCTCTCGTGAAGTCACCCCCTGGCACTTGCCAGCGGTCCATGGCATATCCCGGGTCCCCGAGGGGACCGTAAATAGCGTGATTCACCGCAGCAAGCTGTGAGGCCCAATAAATATTACGTAGGTCTGGTAGACCTATCCCTCCGTCGTACCAAGGAAGAGTAAGTTTAGTGAATGCGATACATTGCTTCCCATCCCACAGTAGCTGCATCTGTAGGGACTCTATCTGGCAGATGCATCAAACAAAATAGCTCCCGGTAAAATAGCGATTCGGTAAAACAGACCGTTACCGAACACAAAACCTCAAATCCCAATGCATCAACCTCAATACCGAAAAAAAATAACGAATCACAAAAAAGCACCTGCGGTAAATTACCGATTTGCAAAATAGCTATTCGGTAATACCGAGAAAAACATCAGCCCCCGGAAATACTGAATCGCTATTAAAAACTCACAACGAAATGCCACAAAAATCGAATATACTGAAAATCCACAAAATCGCTATTTAGCATGAGCAAAATAAGGAGAATCTCAACTAGGAGGTGAAGTTGGTTGAAGACAAAAAAAAAATGCCTACAGGTGGATACTATCAGAAACCCTTCAAATATGCCACTGGAGACCCTGTATGTCTTCCAAAATGGCTGCCCTCTACGTGCTTGCTAGGAGGATGAGAATCAATGCTGCAGCACAGAGCAGGAGGAGGATTCCGGGAGAGGGTATTCAGGGTGCGCATCACATTGCTGGCCCAGACTGAGGAACTAATCTATGACAAGTACAGGCTGAATCGTGCCATGATCATACGCCTCATTGCTGACCTGGAACCACTACTGCAGCACCAGACCCTTAGGACCAATGCCATCCCTGCCCACATCCAGGTCCTATGCAGCCTGCACCTGCTGGCGTCTGAAAGTTTTCATGGGGTTGTAGCAGTTGCCGGAGGCGTGTCGCAAAGCGCACTTTCACGCTTCTTCCGCAAATTCCTAGATGCCATGCTGACAATGATACATACCCACATCACCTTCCCTACAACCCCACAGCAGTTGAACCGCACCAAACAGGACTTCTACCAGGTGGAACAATTTCCCCATGTCATAGGATGCTTTGACTGCACGCATGTCTCTATCTGTCCCCCCTCAGCCAACAAATACATATTCCGCAACCGAAAGTCCTATCACTCCATAAACGTGCAGGTCGTGTGCAATGCCAAGCACATCATTGCAGACATTGTAGCACAATTTCCTGGAAGCACACACGGCGCCTACATATTCCGAGACAGTGGTATCCACAGGCGACTGCACAACGGTGAATTTGGAGAGGGACACCTACTAGGTACATACTTATGCCTAATCATTAACTCCAGCCTCACATATATAATTGTATTCATGCCGCTAGCCCTTTGCTCCCCACCCTGCAGGTGACAGCGCATACACCTTGCATGAATATCTGCTCACTCCATACCTCAACTCAGCAACACCTCAGGAGCAGCGCTACAACGCAGCACTTATCAGTACCAGGAATGTGGTAGAGCGAACCTTTGGCATCCTCAAGAGTCACTTCATGATCCTACACAAGACAGGAGGTGCCTTGCAGTATGACCCGGTAACCTGCTGCCGGATAATAGCAGTGTGTGTCATGCTGCAAAACTTTGCCACAAGAAGGGGGATACCAATAGAGGTGGACGGAGATGACAACTTTCATGCACAGCAACCCCCCCCCATGTGCAAAAACCACAGTTGATGGGCAGAATGCTGAACAATGTCATACATTCACCCCAGTACAGAGATCTGGGCCTAAATCCATCGGTTTTTTGCACTCCACACCACCCCAGTTCATACATGGCCATATGCAAATCAGTCTGACCCTGCGCCTCATGGGAACAGTCCAGCCCGAACTGCCAAGCCATGCCTTCCCTGGACCAGAAACAAGCTTCCGAGGACCGGTATCTGGCATTCCAGACGTATTCAGCCCAGCTTGCTTGAATCCAGTGGTGTGTAGAGCTTGGGACTCACGTCTGAGCATACCCATCCCACTCGGGGTGACAATGCAAAAACCACAGTTGATGGACAGAATGCAGAACAATGTCACACGTTCACCCCAGTGCAGAGATGCATCTTACCTTGTTCTCCAGTCGCAGTGCCGAAAATGTCCAATTGGGTGACCCCCACAACTGCCTCAGGCTCAATGGTAGCCTCAATGAGGTCCTCCAGGGCTGTGTTGGGAGTGACTGTGGATGTCCCCCCTCCTGTGGCAGCTGCACCCTTCACCCTTTCAGCAATCCTCTCCTTCCCCCTTTTCCTGAGGTCATACCACCTCTTCTCAGGTCGACTATGCTGTGGTGCGTTACTCCAACTGCATTCACCCTCTCCTTGATGCGCAGCCAGATCTTGCACTTCTCCACCTTAGGCACCTTTAGTGACAGCCTACCAAACAGCTTGTCATGCTTGCTGCTCACCCCCTCAATCAGAACCCAAGTAATAAACTCAGACCCAAAACCCATCTTCCCCAACACCACAAATAAGTATTGCCATTCAACCCTATCAGAAGCATAGTGGCATCTAAGGATACCAGCACCACCAGCTCCTGTATTGTGGGTGACCTGCCCAGCACCCCATGTAGGCGGCGCAAATCGAGGGCTGTATTGCGACATGGCATGAAAACGGACTGATCCGCATGTATCAGGGAAGTAATGACTTTGACCAGTCATGTTGCCAACAACTTCGCCAAGACCTTAGGCTCGGCATTCAATAAAGAGATGGGCCTTTAAGATGAATAGCTAGTTTTGGATTTGCCCGCCTAGTGTATGACCACCACATTGGCCACTCGCTGATTGTATGGAAGTTGTCCGTTTTTATCTGCTCTCCTCGTACATAGAGCGGAGGAACGGAGCGAGATGGTTGGTGCTCAATTTATACAGTTCTATGGGAATTCCGTTCAGACCCGTGGCCTTCCCTGATTGCACACCTCTTATGGCTTGCTCCACTTCGTCATCCGTTAGTGGCAAGTATAGATATTTTCTGTCGTCGTTCGAGAGTTCGGGTAGTTCGATGTCTCTACTCATTGCTCTATTCTCTGTATACCAACCCTCAGAGGTATATTCCCCGTATAGTATTCTGCGAAGCTATCTGCCACTGCCTGTGGGCCTGTAATTTTACAGGCATCCTCCTTCAACAACTCCGGTTCTAGCCGCGATGCCCACTCTCCCTTCTCAAGCCAGGCTATTATCTTCCCCGCCTTACCCCCATGCTCATACACTCTACTCTGTGTCTCCTCACTCTGTGCTTTGGCCTTGTCCCTGGTGAGGCCTCTGAACTCCTCCTGCCACAGTTTTAACTGAAATGCCAGAAACCGGTCCCCGGTAGCTTGTTTCCTTCCCAGTGTAAGAATTGGCTTGGTAGTTTGGTTTGCCCTGTTCCCATAATGCACTGGGACAGGAACAGACTAATTTGCATATAGCCAGGTTCTGAGCTGGGATGGTGCAGTGAGCTAAAAAACGGTGTTGGATCTAGCCCTGATCTCTTGACTGGGTGAGAGTATTCTGCTTGATTCAGAAACTCTGTCCATCACCACCCCTTATTGTTAAATATTTTGTCCACCCTAAGCGTGGAAGGGTATACTCAGATGTGAGTCCCTTGCTCATTGCACCATCAGGGTTCAAGCAAGCCGGGCCGACGACGGCTGAAATGCCAGAAACCGGTCCCCGGTAGCTTGTTTCCTTCCCAGTGTAAGAATTGGCTTGGTAGTTTGGTTTGCCCTGTTCCCATCATGCACTGGGACAGGAACAGACTAATTTGCATATAGCCAGGTTCTGAGCTGGGATGGTGCAGTGAGCTAAAAAACGGTGTTGGATCTAGCCCTGATCTCTTGACTGGGTGAGAGTATTCTGCTTGATTCAGAAACTCTGTCCATCACCACCCCTTGCTGTTAAATATTTTGTCCACCCTAAGCGTGGAAGGGTATACTCAGATGTGAGTCCCTTGCTCATTGCACCATCAGGATTCAAGCAAGCCAGGCCGACGACGGCTGAAATGCCAGAAACAGGTCCCCGGTAGCTTGTTTCCTTCCCAGTGTGAGAATTGGCTTGGTAGTTTGGTTTGCCCTGTTCCCATCATGCACTGGGACAGGAACAGACTAATTTGCATATAGCCAGGTTCTTAGCTGGGATGGTGCAGTGAGCTAAAAAACGGTGTTGGATCTAACCCTGATCTCTTGACTGGGTGAGAGTATTCTGCTTGATTCAGAAACTCTGTCCATCACCACCCCTTGTTGTTAAACAGTTTTAACTTAAGCGGTTCCTCCTGTGTGGCCGCCTGGACCCCCTCTCTTTCCAATCGCAACACTTTCTCCTCCGCCTTTTCTAGGTCCGCCAATCGTTCCTTCTTCTTTTTGGCTATCAGGAAAGTTCCTGTCTGTGGTTTTAATCAATTCCTTCTTGTTGGCGGGGTCTTTCAGATGCCACGCAATAATGGGAGCAAGTCTGCCTATATTAAAATAGTCTATCTCCAACCGGATCCAAACCGGTGCTTGGTCTGAGATGCCTCTCCCCAAGTGCTGCGCCTCTTGAACATTGTGAGCCTGGTCCGCTGGCACCAGCGTGTAATCTATCCTAGATAGGCTATGGTGTGCAGCGGAAACATGTGTGCAGTGTATCTCACTCAGATTCCGTATCCGCCAACCATCCACCAACCCAGTCATCTCAAGAAAGTCTGGGAGCCACCTCTGTGCTGGCCGCAGCACTCGGGCGGGTTGCTGATCTACCTCAACATCCATGACTGCATTAAAGTCACCTCCCATCACTAGGAGGCCTAAGGGTAGAGTCAAGAAGATAGAGCCCAGATCTCGAAATGTTTCAGAGTGCAGACCTGGTGGGACATAAATGGAAACAAGAGTAATCGTCCTACCCTCCCACTTCCCTGAAATTCCGATGTATCTGCCTCTCTTGTCAACCCAAGTAGCCTGAATGGTCAGAGGAAAGGAGTTTTTAATCAGAATACCAACCCCCCTTGACCCTGAAGTGAACCCTGCATGCTCCACTAGTTTATATCCTCCTTTATGCAATGCCATGCAATGGTTCCCAATAAGATGTGTCTCCTGGAGCAGCGCCACATCCTACGGATAAATTGGCTAACCATCCCTCTCTTAATCTTGTCCCCCAAGACATTTTCATTCCAGCTTATCACACTTGTCCCCGATCCCTGTCTTACTTTCGACATTGTACTGATATGGAAACAATGCTCTCACATCCTTGTCACCTGATAACAACAAAACCAAACAACACCCAATCTCTTGAACATGGAAATCGAAAGGAATCCCAATCCCCCAACCCTCTCTGCACCCCTGCTCTTGGCTGACACCCAACCCCAACTTGCAGTGTGCCTGTCGCCCCATGTTCTAAACTACGAACTAACTAAAAGTAGAAAAGAGGAGGAAGTCTAGACCCAGTCACCTCCGTCCCCATCCCCCCCAGCCCTCTAAGAAACCCCCCATTCTGTGTCCGTACCCACAAGGAGTCTTGAGACCAAATAAATATAGTAACATGGCTATATAAAAGTTCCAAGGCAATCTGTGGTCGCCATCTTTCCTCTTCCTGCGGTTCGCCACTGCCATCCCGATCTTGTCTCTCTGGTTCGCTTGGGAGACGGCTTTCCAACCAGTCCGAAGCCACCTCCGGGATATCGAAAATCCAGACCTTACCATCAGCCTTCACCCTCAATCGAGCAGGGAACATCATTGCGTATTTCCCTCCAGAATCTCTGAGCTTCTTCTTCACTCCAGGAAACTTTGGCGCTGCTTCTGAACAATTTGGGTAAAATCCGGGAAAAAGGAAAGAGTGGCATTTTCATATCGAAGGGGACCTCCCGATCGTGAAGCTTGCAGGATGGCGTCTCTGTTCCTAAAGTTTAGCACCCTAGCAATCATTGGGCGAGGCAGGGCCCCAGGCTTGGGTCTCTCTCCCGGCACTCTGTGCGCTCGCTTAGTTGTGAAGAAGTTGCTCAGCCTATTAGGCTTTAGATGATTTAGGAAGATATCTTCGATGAAGAGGTCCAGGGCCGGGCCCTCCGCTTTCTCGGGATTACCAATAATGTGGACATTATTGCGATAGGCTCTCCCTTCATATTCCGCCAACTTCCGAATGGTCAGGGCGCCGGAGGCCTTAAGATCTTGCACTTCCTGCTGGAGCTGTGCGACGTCATCCGTCAAGCTGGTGGTCTTAATATCCAGAGACTTAACTTTCTCACTCGCCTTTGTGAGATCTGCTCTTATGAGATTGACCTCGATGTTGATCGCATCCAATTTATGGTCCAGCAACTCCATTTCCCCCCCCCCCGAGAGGTCTTTACCCCATCGATCGCCGCCATCACATCAAGCAGGGTTGGTTCCGCCGGTAGGCCAGCAGACTCCCCACCAGCCGAAGAAACACGTTTTGGATCCAGCGGCGACCCCCGAGGCATCGTGTACCGGTCAAGTTTGTTGGCCAGGACCTGCCGCGACCCTTTAGAAGTTCTTGACTGCTGCCTGTCAACTTCAGATTTGGACTCCATTACGAGCGCTGTCTCAGTGGATTCTGGGCTACTTCACCCAGTTGGATGTCACAATAGCTCACTGATCACCCTTGCAAAGGGGGCAGACACTAATCAGCTTGGGCCCTCATACAGGTAGTCAGACAATCACTGTTACAAAGATGCAGTCCCCAAATGCAACTCAGACTTCTAAGGTATATATCCACAATCACAGGGGAAGCACAGGGCCAGAGAAGCGCCGTCCAGTCCGCCCCGAATCGCTGTGTCCAAGACCAACCCCAGCAAATCAACTCTGCGGCCACCAAAAGATGCTCTGGGGTCCCCGCAATGCCTCAGTTCTTGGTGGTGTCAATTCTGCACCTCCGAAGAAAATCTCTGCCTCCAATAGAGGCTGCGCAGCCTGCATGAAAAAACGGCCTCCCCTAAGACGCCTGTAAGGACTAAGCATGGGCGGAAAATCCGTTCCGCTCGCGGATTTTCGGTAAATTCGCAATCCGAAAATCCGCAAATTCGCACGCAGCAGATTTTTTTTTCTAGGTGATACAATTTTGCGGCGCGCGGCGTTCACTTACCGTCATTCAGCGTTTGCCGAGTTGTTTTTCTCGATATTTTGCGAGTGCTGCGCCATTTTGGATCTTGCTAAGAGATCGCGCGGGAGTTTGGCGACCGCGATTACGTCATCGCGCTCGCCACCTTGCACAGCGAGAGTTTGTCAACGCGAGTACGCCGTGATCACGTATCGCGAGAGTTCGCAATCACGAACCTGTACATGCGGCGGGCAGCAACAATCTCGCACTTGCGAAAATACAAAATTTGCAATTCTGCACAAGAAATCCACCAGCAAGCAGCATAAACCTTCTGAAAATGATGATTTTTATCTCTATAACTCCTCAGGTTGACATTTGCCTGCACTTTTTTTGCAAGGAGTCCATTTTGGGGAGGGGGGGTGGGAGAAAGGAAGTGCCCCACAGTCTCCAACTTCCTGTTCCTGTCCAGCAGGCTCCTCCCAGTGCTTTGTCCATCTCCTGGTCACTTTTCATTTGGATCTGGAGCTGGAAGGATTACTTTTTGTGGATGCTGCTGGATATTTGGATTTAAGGTCTTTTTGACTTTCTTTGGATCACTTTTGGATTAGAAATTTCACAAGTAAGTTTGTTTGGGGCATTACAGTTGCTGCAACTACAATTTTGTAATTTTCGATTTTCAGTGGTGGGTGGACAGAGTCTTTCTGTGGGGTCTCTTTAATAAAAACATCATGGAGGGCCTGGATGGCTTGGGATTGTGCTGATTTTTCTGTGATTTTTGTTTTTTCGGCTGTTGTTGTGGCCTTTTCACCAGGGCTAGTGAGTGGTGCATGTGCCTTCTCTTTCTGTGGGGTGTCTTGAATTTAAACATCACGGAGGGCCTGGATGGCATGGGATTGTGCTGATTTTTCTGTGTTTTCGATTTTTTGGGGTGTTCATGGGGACAGGCCATGTGGCTTGGGGCCATTTTGAGTGCTGCTACAGGCCCTAGCCATGTGCTGGGAGGGAGGGGCCATTTTGAATGCAGGCAGTGTTGTTAGGTCTGCAACCATTTTGCCTAGCTTTCAACCTTTATGCCCAGGGGTACTGAGTGGTGCATAGGCCTAGTCTTTCTGTGGGGTGTCTTGAATTTAAACATCATGGAGGGCTTGGGATTGTGCTGATTTGTCTGTGATTTTCGTTTTTTTGGGCTGTTGTTGTGGCCTTTTCACCAGGGATAGTGAGTGGTGCACGTGCCTAGTCTTTCTGTGGGGTGTCTTGAATTTAAACATCATGGAGGGCTTGGGATTGTGCTGATTTTTCTGTGATTTTAGTTTTTTGGGGCTGTTGTTGTGGCCTTTTCACCAGGGGTAGTGAGTGGTGCATGTGCCTAGTCTTTCTGTGGGGTGTCTTGAATTTAAACATCATGGAGGGCATGGGATTGTGCTGATTTTTCTGTGTTTTTTCGATTTTTTGGGGGTGTATAACTGAACTGATGTTCCTCTGTCTTCCATTGCTTTTAGGTGCACAAGACTCAAGAGAACCACCAGTGCCAGGAAGAAGTCCTGCAGCGGTGTGTGTGTGTGCAGCATAACGTCACGCGACGTCACGTCTGGCCACAGACAACTCTGCAACTCGTGCAACTGCGGCCTGCTGTTCTAACCTGCTCTGAAGAAGATGGCCCCCAAAAAAGTTCCCCGTAGCTCCTCTAGCAAGAAAGTTGCCAGTAAGGAGCAGAAGAAGCAAGTTACCAAGGAGATTGGTGTGCCGCCCGCCACGTTTTTTGGGAGTAAAAAAAAAAGTACGCCTGCAGCAGCAGCGGGATCTGCTGGGGACCAAGCTGGGAGCAGCACCACAGCTCCATTGGGCTCAGCGCCACCACCACCACCACGCCAACTTAAGTCCAAGCCCTAGAGTGTTGCAGAGGCACTTAGTCTAGTTGTTCAATCACCATCGACCAGTGATGTTGGCTCATCGCAAGAAAGTAGCAGCAATGTCCCTGAATCAACACAGGTTGTTGTAACTCATCTGACGAGTGTTGAACAACCACAGCCGCAACAACAACCACATGTGCAAGTACAAGCCCAAGTACATGTGGAAGGAGAGGCAGCGCAAGGAGATGCGCAAGCAGAGGTGCATGGAGGGTCACAAGTGCCCACAATAGTTGTTCCTCCCGAAGTAGGGGCACATCAGGAAATCGACAATCAAGGCGAGGTATCATTTGAGGAAGCCCTCCTCCTGATGATCATTCATTGTCTTTCACACCCCTAGCAAGGAAGAGATCAAGGGTGAGGTCTACATCTTCTTCAATCCCACCTCCTTCTGATGATACGGATCTAAATTGGGAACCATCACTGCCGTCTGAGAGTGAGGCACACCATGATCTGACCAAGGTAGTTAAGCATAAAAGGAAGGTCGTCGAAAGGCTCATAGTTATGGAGTGTGATGAGGCTCAACAAGAAGTGGCGGATACTCCTGCTGATGAAGACTCTCACGACGACGACGCAGTCATCATAAAGGTCACTGCAGCCCCAGCGGGCATGCAGCAAAAAGACATTTTGACCCTAGCCCGAGAATATGCTGAGCGTGATGATGTTGTCGACGAGGAGGCAATGGAAGAAACACCACAATCATTGGAGTTAACTAGTACACCAACACCTACCGCTTCCATATTTCTTACTCGCCAGAAGAGACCTCCATCCACCTCGACCTCAATTAGTGGTGGTGAAAGTGCAAAACGTACTGAAGTTCGGCAATCCACATCCTCCACTTCATCTGGCATTAGCAGCAGGACCACCACCACCAGTATCGCCGCCTCCTCCTTCCCCCAAAGACATTTCAAGTCCTCAGTTTGGGACTTCTTTAGTGTTTGCCCAAAAAAGGAAAACTTTGCCATTTGTAGCATTTGTAAGTTGTCAATTAGTCGTGGTAAGTTTGGTTCCAACTATGGTACCGGAGGTCAGAGAGGTCATCTTGAAAGAAAGCACGCTGTCAAATGGTTTGCGCACCTACAGGCGATCAAGGAAGCCCGAATTGCACGTAATGATGTTTCATCTGATGATGATGAGGAAGAAGAAGACGTGTCAAACACTTCACTTACACCCAGTACCCCTGTCAGCAGCACACTCCATGTGAGCCACACTAAGAGTGTGGGAGAGAGTGAGACACCAATGCGAAAAAGTTCATCAGCGAGCGTAACTGGGTCGAAGATATCATCATCATCATCCCTTAAATGCTTGGTCCAGGGCAACATTAAAAAGATGTTGTTTACAGAAGCGCAATATGAACGCAACCACCCACAGACGCGTCAGTATAACACTAAGCTGGCTAAAATGCTAGCTCTGGACCTTCTCCCTTTTTCTTTTGTAGAAGGGGTTGGTTTTATAGAATTAGTGGCAGCGCTCTGCCCTAAATGGAAGGTTCCTAGCCGGTTCTATTTTGCCAGAGTTGCGGTTCCAGCACTACATGAAGATGTTCTGGAGGTGATTGGGGCAGCTTTGCAGAAGAGTGCTGTTCACACTATACATCTGACAACAGACATGTGGACCAGTGGCGCAGGCGCTGATTACATGTGCATCACTGCACACTGGGTCTCTTTTTCAGGGGTTAAAGCAAAGCTAAACGCAGGTGCTCGGAAACATGCAACACTAGCCATGTTTGGTTTGGAGAAACGTCACACAGCACAAAACATTTTGGATGAGTTTAACACAACGGTCCTTGACTGGCTGTCCCCGAAAAAGTGCCAGATTGGTTATGTTTCCACGGATAATCGCACCAATGTAGTTAAGGCCATGAAGCTGGGTCACTATTTCAGAGTGCCGTGTTTGGCGCACTGTATAAACCTGGTTGTTAAAAAATTCTTGAGTGATAAAGACAGTTCAGCGTACGAGGTAGTGGACACCTGCCGAAAAATGTTCAACCATGTCAGCCATTCTTTTAAGGCCCGGAAGCATCTGAGGAGCCTGCTACATGAACGTCGAATGCCAGTGAAAGCACTCATCCAGGAGGTGGCAACACGTTGGAACTCAACCTTCTACATGCTTGAGCGTCTGTATGAGCAGTATACGGTACTCAATCACTATTTCTTAAAACAGGGTACAGCTCACAAGGACCTGAGGATGGATGCGGCGCAATGGGAAATAGTTAAAAGCCTGACAGACATGCTTCGTCATTTTGAGTTCTTCACGCGTGCAGTCAGCAAGGAGGACTGTAATTTGGGAAAAGCTATCCCATTGTTGTACATGCTGGAGCACCAACTGAAGGCGGTGTCTTCTGTGTTTCAAAAAAATGAAAAAAACCCAGACCCTTTTGTTTTGGCGGAGAAATTATTAAAGCGCTTACAAGGTGATGAACGTCTTAAAATGATCCACTCAGAACAGCATTACATTTGTGCTACTATTCTGGATCCACGCTACAAAAAGGCGCTGGCAGGCCGAGCATTCTTTCCTTTTGATGATGAAGATGTTACAAAGTACAAACGTTGGCTAGTCTTGTCAGCCAAGAGGTTTGAAAGAGAACGGCAGCTCATTGAAGGAAAAGGCATCGGCAGGCCATCCCCAGTCAAAACAATCCACTTCTGCACCTGTGGCTGTGGCACAAGTGACCTCTCAGCCGTTAAAGACACCGGCAACCGGATCATCTGCACCAGACACAACAGTAACATTGGAGGCTGAAGAGGATTGGCTAGCTCTGCTTGGGTTTGGTTCTCAAAAGGTCACAGCAACAGCTAAGCAAAGTGGAGGAACCTTGGAGGAGGACCTTGAGTCGATGGTGCAGGACTATCTGAATGACTCAACAGAGGTCTATGTTAATGCTGACCCATTGACGTATTGGCATGGGAAAAAAGAATTGTGGCCACAGCTCTCCAACCTGGCTTTAAACTACTTGTCTTGCCCACTCGCAAGCGTGTCTTCTGAACGTGTTTTCAGTGCTGCTGGTGGCATTGTAACTCCCAAACGGAGCCGCCTCTCGCCCAAAAATGTGGAGAGGTTAACAATGATCAAGATGAATCAGCACCTCATACCACCAGATTACAAAGTACGAGAAAGCACGCCGGATGAAGACGAGGTGGACAGCAAATTAGGTGAGGGAATTTCTTCTCTGTTAGGTGACACTGAGCTCACCCTGCCTGAATTCGCAGAGTATGATGATGAAGCCTTATTCTGATTCCTGGACCATGACACCGAGCCCTGAAAATGAGACAATGAATCAATAACTTTCTTTTTCATCCTTATTCACTTTTATTTCTGTGTGTCTGTCTTTCTTTGTTGTGCACAGTTAATATAATTCAAACTTTAATCACCTAATCACAAAAACAAGCCCATCAGCAGAACTGTCTTCACTTGTTTGCTTATTGATTTGAAGGTGCCGCAGTATGCATTCCTCAAGTTCACAAGTTCAGAAGAACATGCTCCTCTATCCTCCTCCTCCAGACTCCTATTTCCATCAAAGCAGAGGGCTGGATTACACCCAATGAAGAAAGACTCAGCACTTGTGGGGGTGTTGTACTTCTTTGCGGGTGAGTTGACGGCTCTGGGGCCATTGCTGGGAAGCTCTAATACCGGGTAAAAGTGGTTTGGACCAAATCGGAGGCGGATATTTTTTTGTGTTTTTGCTGACTTGCTTGCCTTTGAGGTGCTCTTTGGGGGGGTTCCAGGTTTTTGTGGGTGAGGTTTGGGGTCTGGGAGCACTGCTGGGACAGTCTAATCTTGATTGCATTTGCTTTTCAGGAAATCCGTGGTGGAAAACGGGAGTTATGGCCTAGCTGCACAGTGCGTTTGGACTGAAGGCCGAGAAATATTGTAAGTATGAGATTTTCCTTTTTGGCTGTTTGGGGGTGTTGTGCTTTTTGGCGGGTGGGTTGGCGGGTCTTGGGGCATTCCTGGGAAGGTCTAATACCAGATAGAAGTGGTTGGAACAAAATCCACGCTGAATTTTTTTTGCTATTTCTGACATTTTGCTCAATGTAGCGTTTTCGGGGGCCTGTTTGGGGGGCTTCCTGGTGTTTGTGGGTGGGTTTCGGGGTCTGGGAGCACTGCTGGCTATGGATACTTTAGTTTGCAAGAGGTTTGAAGCAAATCCATGGTGGCAGAGGGGAGTTAGGGCCTAGCTGCAGAGCGTGCGCGGAGTGATTTGGGAAATTGGCAAAAAAATGACCAAGTCCCCATTTTTGTACTTTTGCTTTTTGGCTGTTTGGGGGTCTTCTACTAGTTTTCTCCTGGGTTGATGGCTCTGGGGCCATTGCTGGGAAGCTCTAATACCGGATAAAAGTGGTTTGGACCAAATCGGAGGCGGAAATTTTTGTGTGTTTTTGCTGACCTGCTTGCCTTTGAGGTGCTCTTTGGGGGGTTCCGGGTGTTTGTGGGTGAGTTTTGGGGTCTGGGAGCACTGCTGGGACAGTCTAATCTTGATTGCATTTGCTTTTCAGCAAATCCGTGGTGAAAAACAGGAGTTATGGCCTAGCTGCACAGCGAGTTTGGACCGAAGGCCGAGAAATATTGTAAGTATGAGATTTTCCTTTTTGGCTGTTTGGGGGTGTTGTGCTTTTTGGTGGGTGGGTTGGCGGGTCTTGGGGCATTCCTGGGAAGGTCTAATACCTGATAGAAGTGGTTGGGACAAAATCCACGCGGAATTTTCTTTTGCTATTTCTGACATTTTGCTCAATGTAGCGTTTTCGGGGGCCTGTTTGGGGGGCTTCCTGGTCTTTGTGGGTGGGTTTCGGGGTCTGGGAGCACTGCTGGCTATGGATACTTTAGTTTGCAAGAGGTTTGAAGCAAATCCATGGTGGCAGAGGGTAGTTAGGGCCTAGCTGCAGAGCGCGCGCGGAGTGATTTGGGAAATTGGCAAAAAAATGACTAAGTCACCATTTTTGTACTTTTGCTTTTTGGCTGTTTGGAGGTCTTCTACTAGTTTTCTCCTGGGTTGACGGCTCTGGGGCCATTGCTGGGAAGCTCTAATACTGGATAAAGGTGGTTTGAACCAAATCGGAGGCGGAATTTTTTTGTGTTTTTGCTGACTTGCTTGCCTTTGAGGTGCTCTTTGGGGGGGTTCCGGGTGTTTGTGGGTGAGTTTTGGGGTCTGGGAGCACTGCTGGGACAGTCTAATCTTGATTGCATTTGCTTTTCAGGAAATCCGTGGTGGAAAACGGGAGTTATGGCCTAGCTGCACAGCTCGTTTGGACCGAAGGCCGAGAAATATTGTAAGTATGAGATTTTCCTTTTTGGCTGTTTGGGGGTGTTGTGCTTTTTGGCGGGTGGGTTGGTGGGTCTTGGGACATTCCTGGGAAGGTCTAATACCGGATAGAAGTGGTTGGGACAAAATCCATAAGGAAAAGCCTTTTGGCACTTTTTGTAACTTAGGGTTCGTTAGGGTTAGCCCTAGCAGCAGGATTGCATGTGTTTCGGGGTGTTCTAGATTTTTGCAACTGAGTTCTGGGGTCTTAGAGCACTTGTGAGAATGTGTAATTTTGGTTGCAAGTCATTTGAAGAAAATCAATGGTGGGAAAGGGGGAATTTGGCATTGTTAAAGAAAGCCTTTGCCACTATTCTTAACTTAGGGCTCGTTAGGGTTAGCAGTATTTCTATTGCATGTGTTTGGGTGGGGGGGTTTTCGAGTCTTGGAGCGATGCTGGCTACGGATTAAGCGTGGGCGGAAAATCCGTTCCGCTCGCGGATTTTGCGGATTTTCGGGAAATCCGCAATCCGCGAGATATGCGGATTTCCCGCAAAATCCGCAAATTCGCACAGAGCGGATTTTTTTGGCGGCGCGCGGCGTTCGTGATACAATTTTTGCGGCGCGCGGCGTTTATCATCGTTTGCCGAGTTGTTTTTCTCGATATTTTGCGAGTGCTGCGCCATTTTGGATCTTGCTGTGTGATCCCGCGGGAATTTGGCGAGCGCGATTACGTCATCGCGGCTTGCCAACTTGCACAGCGAGAGTTTGTCAACGCGAGTACGGCGAGATCACGTCTCGCGGTACTTCGCAATTGCGAGATTTGAGATGCGGCGAGCGAAAATATAAATTTGCAATTCTGCACAAGAAATCCACCAGCAAGCAGCATAAACCTTCTAGAAATGATGATTTTTATGTGAATAACTCCTTAGTTTGACATTTGCCTGCACTTTTTTAGCGAGGAGTCCATTTTGGGGAGGGGGGCAGGGGGGTGGGAGGAAGGAAGTGCCCCATAGTCTTCAACTTCCTGTTCCTGTTCAGCAGGCTCCTCCCAGTGCTTTGTCCATCTCCTGGTCACTTTTCATTCGGATGTGGACCTGGAAGGATTACTTTTTGTGGATGCTGCTGGATCTTTGGATTTGAGGCCTTTTTGACTTTCTTTGGATCACTGTTGGATTAGAAATTTTACAAGTAAGTTTGTTTGGGGCATTACAGTTGCTGCAACTAAAATTTTGGGATTTTCGATTTTTGGGCTGTTTTGGGGCCTTTTCCCCAGGGGTACTCAGTGGTGGGTGGACTGATTCTTTCTGTGGGTTGTCTTGAACTTAAACATCATGGAGGCCATAGATGAATTGGGATTCTGCTGATTTTTCTGTGTTTTTCGATTTTTTTTTTTTGTAAAATTTTGTGTTTTTCGATTTTTGACCTGTTGTTGGGGCCTTGACCAGGGGTAGTGAGTGGTGCATGGGCCTAGTCTTTCTGTGGGCTGTCTTGAATTTAAACATCATGGAGGCCATGGATGGAATAGGATTGTGCTGATTTTGCAGTGTTTTTCGATTTTTGGGCCTGTACTTGTGGCCTTTTCACCAGGGGTATTTGAGTCTAGCATGGGCCTAGTCTTTCTGTGGGCTGTCTTGAATTTAAACATCATGGAGGCCATGGATGGAATGGGATTGTGCTGATTTTGCAGTGTTTTTCGATTTTTGGGGGTGTTCATGGGGAGGGACATGCCATGTGGCTGGTGGCCATTTTGAGTGCAGCTACAGGCACTGGCCATGTGCTGGCAGGCAAGTGGCCATTTTGAATGCAGGCTTTGTTGTTAGGCCTCCAACCATTTTGCCTACTTTTCAACCTTTATTTATGCCCAGGGGTAGTGAGTCTTGCATGGGCCTAGTATTTCTGTGGGTTGTCTTGAATTTAAACATCATGGAGGCCATGGATTGAATGGGATTGTGCTGATTTTGCAGTGTTTTTCGATTTTTGGGCCTGTACTTGTGGCCTTTTCACCAGGGGTATTTGAGTCTAGCATGGGCCTAGTCTTTCTGTGGGCTGTCTTGAATTTAAACATCATGGAGGCCATGGATGGAATAGGATTGTGCTGATTTTGCAGTGTTTTTCGATTTTTGGGCCTGTACTTGTGGCCTTTTCACCAGGGGTATTTCAGTCTAGCATGGGCCTAGTCTTTCTGTGGGCTGTCTTGAATTTAAACATCATGGAGGCCATGGATGGAATGGGATTGTGCTGATTTTGCAGTGTTTTTCGATTTTTGGGGGTGTTCATGGGGAGGGACATGCCATGTGGCTGGTGGCCATTTTGAGTGCAGCTACAGGCACTGGCCATGTGCTGGCAGGCAAGTGGCCATTTTGAATGCAGGCTTTGTTGTTAGGCCTCCAACCATTTTGCCTACTTTTCAACCTTTATTTATGCCCAGGGGTAGTGAGTCTTGCATGGGCCTAGTATTTCTGTGGGTTGTCTTGAATTTAAACATCATGGAGGCCATGGATTGAATGGGATTGTGCTGATTTTGCAGTGTTTTTCGATTTTTGGGCCTGTACTTGTGGCCTTTTCACCAGGGGTATTTCAGTCTAGCATGGGCCTAGTCTTTCTGTGGGCTGTCTTGAATTTAAACATCATGGAGGCCATGGATGGAATAGGATTGTGCTGATTTTGCAGTGTTTTTCGATTTTTGGGCCTGTGCATGGGGAGGGACATGCCATGTGGCTGGTGGCCATTTTGAGTGCAGCTACAGGCACTGGCCATGTGCTGGCAGGCAAGTGGCCATTTTGAATGCAGGCTTTGTTGTTAGGCCTCCAACCATTTTGCCTACTTTTCAACCTTTATTTATGCCCAGGGGTAGTGAGTCTTGCATGGGCCTAGTATTTCTGTGGGTTGTCTTGAATTTAAACATCATGGAGGCCATGGATTGAATGGGATTGTGCTGATTTTGCAGTGTTTTTCGATTTTTGGGCCTGTACTTGTGGCCTTTTCACCAGGGGTATTTCAGTCTAGCATGGGCCTAGTCTTTCTGTGGGCTGTCTTGAATTTAAACATCATGGAGGCCATGGATGGAATAGGATTGTGCTGATTTTGCAGTGTTTTTCGATTTTTGGGCCTGTACTTGTGGCCTTTTCACCAGGGGTATTTCAGTCTAGCATGGGCCTAGTCTTTCTGTGGGCTGTCTTGAATTTAAACATCATGGAGGCCATGGATGGAATAGGATTGTGCTGATTTTGCAGTGTTTTTCGATTTTTGGGCCTGTGCATGGGGAGGGACATGCCATGTGGCTGGTGGCCATTTTGAGTGCAGCTACAGGCACTGGCCATGTGCTGGCAGGCAAGTGGCCATTTTGAATGCAGGCTTTGTTGTTAGGCCTCCAACCATTTTGCCTACTTTTCAACCTTTATTTATGCCCAGGGGTAGTGAGTCTTGCATGGGCCTAGTATTTCTGTGGGTTGTCTTGAATTTAAACATCATGGAGGCCATGGATTGAATGGGATTGTGCTGATTTTGCAGTGTTTTTCGATTTTTGGGCCTGTACTTGTGGCCTTTTCACCAGGGGTATTTCAGTCTAGCATGGGCCTAGTCTTTCTGTGGGCTGTCTTGAATTTAAACATCATGGAGGCCATGGATGGAATAGGATTGTGCTGATTTTGCAGTGTTTTTCGATTTTTGGGCCTGTGCATGGGGAGGGACATGCCATGTGGCTGGTGGCCATTTTGAGTGCAGCTACAGGCACTGGCCATGTGCTGGCAGGCAAGTGGCCATTTTGAATGCAGGCTTTGTTGTTAGGCCTCCAACCATTTTGCCTACTTTTCAACCTTTATTTATGCCCAGGGGTAGTGAGTCTTGCATGGGCCTAGTATTTCTGTGGGTTGTCTTGAATTTAAACATCATGGAGGCCATGGATTGAATGGGATTGTGCTGATTTTGCAGTGTTTTTCGATTTTTGGGCCTGTACTTGTGGCCTTTTCACCAGGGGTATTTCAGTCTAGCATGGGCCTAGTCTTTCTGTGGGCTGTCTTGAATTTAAACATCATGGAGGCCATGGATGGAATAGGATTGTGCTGATTTTGCAGTGTTTTTCGATTTTTGGGCCTGTACTTGTGGCCTTTTCACCAGGGGTATTTCAGTCTAGCATGGGCCTAGTCTTTCTGTGGGCTGTCTTGAATTTAAACATCATGGAGGCCATGGATGGAATAGGATTGTGCTGATTTTGCAGTGTTTTTCGATTTTTGGGCCTGTGCATGGGGAGGGACATGCCATGTGGCTGGTGGCCATTTTGAGTGCAGCTACAGGCACTGGCCATGTGCTGGCAGGCAAGTGGCCATTTTGAATGCAGGCTTTGTTGTTAGGCCTCCAACCATTTTGCCTACTTTTCAACCTTTGTTTATGCCCAGGGGTAGTGAGTCTTGCATGGGCCTAGTATTTCTGTGGGTTGTCTTGAATTTAAACATCATGGAGGCCATGGATTGAATGGGGATTGTGCTGATTTTGCAGTGTTTCTCGATTTTTGGGCCTGTACTTGTGGCCTTTTCACCAGGGGTATTTGAGTCTAGCATGGGCCTAGTCTTTCTGTGGGCTGTCTTGAATTTAAACATCATGGAGGCCATGGATGGAATAGGATTGTGCTGATTTTGCAGTGTTTTTCGATTTTTGGGCCTGTACTTGTGGCCTTTTCACCAGGGGTATTTGAGTCTAGCATGGGCCTAGTCTTTCTGTGGGCTGTCTTGAATTTAAACATCATGGAGGCCATGGATGGAATAGGATTGTGCTGATTTTGCAGTGTTTTTCGATTTTTGGGCCTGTACTTGTGGCCTTTTCACCAGGGGTATTTGAGTCTAGCATGGGCCTAGTCTTTCTGTGGGCTGTCTTGAATTTAAACATCATGGAGGCCATGGATGGAATGGGATTGTGCTGATTTTGCAGTGTTTTTCGATTTTTGGGGGTGTTCATGGGGAGGGACATGCCATGTGGCTGGTGGCCATTTTGAGTGCAGCTACAGGCACTGGCCATGTGCTGGCAGGCAAGTGGCCATTTTGAATGCAGGCTTTGTTGTTAGGCCTCCAACCATTTTGCCTACTTTTCAACCTTTATTTATGCCCAGGGGTAGTGAGTCTTGCATGGGCCTAGTATTTCTGTGGGTTGTCTTGAATTTAAACATCATGGAGGCCATGGATGGATTGGGATTGTGCTGATTTTGCAGTGTTTTTCGATTTTTGGGCCTGTACTTGTGGCCTTTTCACCAGGGGTATTTCAGTCTAGCATGGGCCTAGTCTTTCTGTGGGCTGTCTTGAATTTAAACATCATGGAGGCCATGGATGGAATAGGATTGTGCTGATTTTGCAGTGTTTTTCGATTTTTGGGCCTGTACTTGTGGCCTTTTCACCAGGGGTATTTCAGTCTAGCATGGGCCTAGTCTTTCTGTGGGCTGTCTTGAATTTAAACATCATGGAGGCCATGGATGGAATAGGATTGTGCTGATTTTGCAGTGTTTTTCGATTTTTGGGCCTGTGCATGGGGAGGGACATGCCATGTGGCTGGTGGCCATTTTGAGTGCAGCTACAGGCACTGGCCATGTGCTGGCAGGCAAGTGGCCATTTTGAATGCAGGCTTTGTTGTTAGGCCTCCAACCATTTTGCCTACTTTTCAACCTTTATTTATGCCCAGGGGTAGTGAGTCTTGCATGGGCCTAGTATTTCTGTGGGTTGTCTTGAATTTAAACATCATGGAGGCCATGGATTGAATGGGATTGTGCTGATTTTGCAGTGTTTTTCGATTTTTGGGCCTGTACTTGTGGCCTTTTCACCAGGGGTATTTCAGTCTAGCATGGGCCTAGTCTTTCTGTGGGCTGTCTTGAATTTAAACATCATGGAGGCCATGGATGGAATAGGATTTTGCTGATTTTGCAGTGTTTTTCGATTTTTGGGCCTGTGCATGGGGAGGGACATGCCATGTGGCTGGTGGCCATTTTGAGTGCAGCTACAGGCACTGGCCATGTGCTGGCAGGCAAGTGGCCATTTTGAATGCAGGCTTTGTTGTTAGGCCTCCAACCATTTTGCCTACTTTTCAACCTTTATTTATGCCCAGGGGTAGTGAGTCTTGCATGGGCCTAGTATTTCTGTGGGTTGTCTTGAATTTAAACATCATGGAGGCCATGGATTGAATGGGATTGTGCTGATTTTGCAGTGTTTTTCGATTTTTGGGCCTGTACTTGTGGCCTTTTCACCAGGGGTATTTCAGTCTAGCATGGGCCTAGTCTTTCTGTGGGCTGTCTTGAATTTAAACATCATGGAGGCCATGGATGGAATAGGATTGTGCTGATTTTGCAGTGTTTTTCGATTTTTGGGCCTGTACTTGTGGCCTTTTCACCAGGGGTATTTCAGTCTAGCATGGGCCTAGTCTTTCTGTGGGCTGTCTTGAATTTAAACATCATGGAGGCCATGGATGGAATAGGATTGTGCTGATTTTGCAGTGTTTTTCGATTTTTGGGCCTGTGCATGGGGAGGGACATGCCATGTGGCTGGTGGCCATTTTGAGTGCAGCTACAGGCACTGGCCATGTGCTGGCAGGCAAGTGGCCATTTTGAATGCAGGCTTTGTTGTTAGGCCTCCAACCATTTTGCCTACTTTTCAACCTTTGTTTATGCCCAGGGGTAGTGAGTCTTGCATGGGCCTAGTATTTCTGTGGGTTGTCTTGAATTTAAACATCATGGAGGCCATGGATTGAATGGGGATTGTGCTGATTTTGCAGTGTTTCTCGATTTTTGGGCCTGTACTTGTGGCCTTTTCACCAGGGGTATTTGAGTCTAGCATGGGCCTAGTCTTTCTGTGGGCTGTCTTGAATTTAAACATCATGGAGGCCATGGATGGAATAGGATTGTGCTGATTTTGCAGTGTTTTTCGATTTTTGGGCCTGTACTTGTGGCCTTTTCACCAGGGGTATTTGAGTCTAGCATGGGCCTAGTCTTTCTGTGGGCTGTCTTGAATTTAAACATCATGGAGGCCATGGATGGAATAGGATTGTGCTGATTTTGCAGTGTTTTTCGATTTTTGGGCCTGTACTTGTGGCCTTTTCACCAGGGGTATTTGAGTCTAGCATGGGCCTAGTCTTTCTGTGGGCTGTCTTGAATTTAAACATCATGGAGGCCATGGATGGAATGGGATTGTGCTGATTTTGCAGTGTTTTTCGATTTTTGGGGGTGTTCATGGGGAGGGACATGCCATGTGGCTGGTGGCCATTTTGAGTGCAGCTACAGGCACTGGCCATGTGCTGGCAGGCAAGTGGCCATTTTGAATGCAGGCTTTGTTGTTAGGCCTCCAACCATTTTGCCTACTTTTCAACCTTTATTTATGCCCAGGGGTAGTGAGTCTTGCATGGGCCTAGTCTTTCTGTGGGTTGTCTTGAATTTAAACATCATGGAGGCCATGGATGGATTGGGATTGTGCTGATTTTGCAGTGTTTTTCGATTTTTTTGTGCTCTATAACTGAACTGATGTTCCTCTGTCTTCCATTTTTTTTAGGTGCACAAGACTCAAGAGAACCACCAGTGCCAGGAAGAAGTCCTGCAGCGGTGTGTGTGTGCAGCATAACGTCACGCGACGTCACGTCTGGCCTCAGACAACTCTACAATTCGTGCAACTGCGGCCTGCTGTCTGACCTGCTCTGAAGAAGATGGCCCCGCCCCCAAAGAAAGTTCTCCGTAGCTCCTCTAGCAAGAAAGTTGCTAGTAAGGAGCAGAAGAAGCAAGTTACCAAGGAGGCTGGTGTGCCACCCGCCACTTTTTTTGGGAGCAAAAAAAAAAGTACGCCTGCAGCAGCAGGATCTGCTGGGGACCAACCTGAGAGCAGCACCCCTGCTCCATTGGGTTCAGTGCCTCCACCACCACGCCAACTTAAGTCAAAGCCCTTGAGTGCTTCAGAGGCAGTCAGTGTACTTCTCCAATCACCATCGACCAGTGATGTTGGCTCATCGCAAGAAAGTAGCAGCAATGTCCCTGAATCAACACAGGTTGTTGTAACTCATCTGACAAGTGTTGAACAACCACAGCCGCAACAACAACACCATGTGCAAGTACACGCCCAAGTACATGTGGAAGGAGAGGCAGCAAAAGGAGATGCGCAAGCAAAGGTGCATGGACGTTCACAAGTGCCCACAATAGTTGTTCCTCCCGAAGTAGGGGCACATTTGGAAATCGACATTGAAGCTGAGGTATCATTGGAAGCCACTCCTCCTGATGATCATTCATTGTCTTCCACATCCCTAGCAAGGAAAAGATCAAGGGGGGTGTCTACATCTTCTTCAAGCCCACCTCGTTCTGGTGCAAGTGATCTGTCTTGGGAACCACAACTGCGGTCTGACAGTGAGGCAGAGGCACACCATGATCTGACACCGGTACCTCCTAAGCGTAAAAGGAAGGTCGTCCAAAAACTCAAACCTATGGAGTGTGATGAGGCTCAACAAGAAGTGACAGATACTGCTGGTGATGAAGCCTCTCACGATGACGACGAGCCAGTCATCACAAAGGTCACTGCAGCCCCACCGGGCATGCAGCAAAGAGACATTTTGACCCTATCCCGAGAAGCTGCTGAGCGTGATGATGATGTCGGCGAGGAGGCAATGGAAATGGAATCATTAGATTTGGAGTTAAGTAGTACACCAAAACCTACCGCTTCCATATTTCTTCGCAAGAAGGTACCCACCTCGTCCTCGACCTCAATTCGTGGTGGTGAAAGTGCAAAACGTACTGAAGTTCGGCAATCCACATCCTCCACTTCATCTGTCATTAGCAGCAGGACCACCACCACCAGTATCGCCGCCTCCTCCGGCGGCGGCCCCCGAAGACATTTCAAGTCTCCAGTTTGGGACTTCTTTAGTGTTTGCCCAAAAAAGGAAAACGTAGCCATTTGTAGCCTTTGTAAGCTTCGATTTAGTCGTGGTAAGCTTGGTTCTAACTATGGTACCGGAGGCCAGAGAGGTCATCTTGAGAGAAGGCACGCTGTCGAATGGTTTCCGCACCTAGAGGCGGTCAAGAAAGCCGGAATTGCACGTAATGAAAACGTTGATTTGTCATCTGCTGATGACGAGGAGGTAGAAGAAGACGATTCAAACACTTCACTTACACCCAGTTCCCATGTCAGCAGCACACCCCATGGGAGCCACACTAAGAGTGTGGGAGAGAGTGAGACATCAATGCGGAAAAGTTCATCAGCGAGCGTAACTGGGTCGAAGAGATCATCATCATCCCGTAAATCATTGGTCCAGGGCAACATTAAAAAGATGTTGTTTACAGAAGCGCAATATGAACGCAACCACCCAATGACCCGTCTGTATAACACTAAGCTGGCTAAAATGCTAGCTCTGGACCTTCTCCCTTTTTCTTTTGTCGAAGGGGTTGGTTTTCTAGAATTAGTGACAGCGCTCTGCCCTAAATGGAAGGTTCCTAGCCGGTTCTATTTTGCCCGAGTTGCGGTTCCAGCACTACATGAAGATGTTCTGAAGGCGATTGGGGCAGCTTTGCAGAAGAGTGCTGTTCACACTATACATCTGACAACAGACATGTGGACCAGTGGCGCAGGCGCTGATTACATGTGCATCACTGCACACTGGGTCTCTTTTTCAGGGGCTAAAGCAAAGCTAAACTCAGGTGTTGACACTAACATTGTTTTTAAAGGTGCTCGGAAACATGCAACACTAGCCATGTTTGGTTTGGAGAAACGTCACACAGCAGAAAACATTTTGGATGTCTTTAACACAAAGGTCCTTAACTGTCTGTCCCCACTAAAACGCAAGGTTGGTTATGTTTCCACGGACAATGGCTCCAATATAGTTAAGGCCATGAGGGACGGTTACTATTTCAGAGTGCCGTGTTTGGCGCACTGTATAAACCTGGTTGTCCAAAAATTCTTGGGTAATAAACGCAGTGCAGCGTACAGTGTATTGGAGAACTGCCGAAAAATTTGCAAGCATTTCAGGCATTCTTTTAAGGCCCGCAAGCAGCTGAGGAGCATGCTATATCAATGTCAAATGCCAGTGAAAGCACTCATCCAGGAGGTGGTAACACGTTGGAACTCAACCTTCTACATGCTTGAGCGTCTGTATGAGCAGTATACGCAACTCGATCAATATTTCTTGAAAGAGGGTATAGAGGAGCTGAGGATGGGTGGGCCGCAATGGAACATAGTTGAAAGCCTAACACGCATGCTTCGTCCTTTTGAGGTCTTCACGCGTGCAGTCAGCAAGGAGGACTCTAATTTGGGAAAAGCTATCCCATTGTTGTACATGCTGGAGGACCAACTGAAGGAGGTGTGTTCTGTGTTTCGAAAAGATGACAAAAAGAAAGACTCTTCTTTGCTTCTGGCTGAGCAATTATTAGAGCTCCTACAAGGTGATGAACGTCTTCAAAAGATCCACTCAGAACAGCATTACATTTGTGCTACTATTCTGGATCCACGCTACAAAAAGGCGCTGGCAGGCAGAGCATTCTTTCCTTTTGCTGATGAAGATGTTACAAAGTACAAACGTTGGCTAGCCTTGTCAGCCAAGAAGTTTGAAACAGAACGGCTGGAAATTGAAGGAAATGGCAGTACATCAGCAGGCCATCCCCAGTCAAAACAATCCACTTCTGCACCTGTGGCTGTGGCACAAGTGACCTCTCAGCCATTAAAGACACCGGCAACCGGATCATCTGCACGAAAGACAACAGAAACATTGGAGGCTGAAGAGGATTGGCTAGCTCTGCGTGGGTTTGGTTCTCAAAAGGTCAGAGGCACAGCAAGAGCTACGCAAAGTGGAGGAACCTTGGAGGAGGACCTTGAGTCGATGGTGAAGGACTATCTGAATGACTCCACAGAGGTCTATGTTAATTCTGACCCATTGGCGTATTGGCATGGGAAAAAAGAATTGTGGCCACAGCTCACCAACCTGGCTTTAAACTACTTGTCTTGCCCACTCGCAAGTGTGTCTTCTGAACGGGTTTTCAGTGCGGCTGGTGGGATTGTAACTCCCAAACGGAGCCGCCTCTCGCCCAAAAATGTGGAGAGGTTAACAATGATCAAGATGAATCAGCACCTCATACCACCAGATATAAGAGTACGAGAGAGCGTGCCGGATGAAGAGGAGGTGGCCAGCACCATAGATGAGGGAATTTCTACTCTGTCAGGTGGCACTGACCTCACCCTGGCTGAATTCGCAGAGTATGATGACGAAGCCTTATTCTTATTCCTGGACCGTGATACCGACTTCGAGCCCTGAAAATGAGACAACGAATCAATAACTTTCTTTTTCATCCTTATTCACTTTTATTCCTGTGTGTCTGTCTTTCTTTGTTGTGCACAGTTAATATAATTCAAACTTTAATCAGATAATCACAAAAACAAGCCCATCAGCAGAACTGTCTTCACTTGTTTGCTAATTTATTTGAAGGTGCCGCAGTCTGCATTCCTCAGGTTCACAAGTTCAGAAGAACATGCTCCTCTATCCTCCTCCTCCAGACTCCTATTTCCATCAAAGCAGAGGGCTGGTTTACGCCCAATGAAGAAAGACTCAGCACTTGTGGGGGTGTTGTTCTACCTCTTTGCAGGTGAGTTGACGGGTCTGGGGCCATTGCTGGGAAGCACTAAAAGTGGTTTGTGCCAAATCCGAGGCGGAAATTTTTTTGTGTTTTTGATGACTTGCTTGCCTTTGATGTGCTCTTAGGGGGGGTTCCGTCTGTTTGTGGGTGAGTTTCGTGGTCTGAGAGCATTGCTGGGACACTCTAATCTTGATTGCATTTGCTTTTCAGGAAATCCGTCGTGCCAACCCCGACTTATGGCCTAGCTACGCAGCGCGTTTGGACCGAAGGCCCAGAAATATTGCAAGTATGAGATTTTGCTTTTGGCCTGTTTGGGGGTGTTATGCTTCTTGGCGGGTGGGTTGCCGGGTCTTGGGGCATTCCTGGGAAGGTCTAATACCGGGTAGAAGTGGTTGGGACAAAATCCAGGCCGATTTTTTTTTGGGCTATTTCTGACATTTTGCTCTATGTAGCGTTTTCGGGGGCCTGTTTGGGGGGCTTCCTGGTGTTTGCGGGTGAGTTTCGTGGTCTGGGAGCACTGCTGGGACACTCTAATCTTGATTGCATTTGCTTTTCAGGAAATCCGTCGTGCCAACCCCGACTTATGGCCTAGCTACGCAGCGCGTTTGGACCGAAGGCCCAGAAATATTGCAAGTATGAGATTTTGCTTTTGGCCTGTTTGGGGGTGTTACGCTTCTTGGCGGGTGGGTTGCCGGGTCTTGGGGCATTCCTGGGAAGGTCTAATACCGGGTAGAAGTGGTTGGGACAAAATCCAGGCCGATTTTTTTTTGGGCTATTTCTGACATTTTGCTCTATGTAGCGTTTTCGGGGGCCTGTTTGGGGGGCTTCCTGGTGTTTGCGGGTGAGTTTCGTGGTCTGGGAGCACTGCTGGGACACTCTAATCTTGATTGCATTTGCTTTTCAGGAAATCCGTCGTGCCAACCCCGACTTATGGCCTAGCTACGCAGCGCGTTTGGACCGAAGGCCCAGAAATATTGCAAGTATGAGATTTTGCTTTTGGCCTGTTTGGGGGTGTTATGCTTCTTGGCGGGTGGGTTGCCGGGTCTTGGGGCATTCCTGGGAAGGTCTAATACCGGGTAGAAGTGGTTGGGACAAAATCCAGGCCGATTTTTTTTTGGGCTATTTCTGACATTTTGCTCTATGTAGCGTTTTCGGGGGCCTGTTTGGGGGGCTTCCTGGTGTTTGTGGGTGAGTTTCGTGGTCTGGGAGCACTGCTGGGACACTCTAATCTTGATTGCATTTGCTTTTCAGGAAATCCGTCGTGCCAACCACGACTTATGGCCTAGCTACGCAGCACGTTTGGACCGAAGGCCCAGAAATATTGCAAGTATGAGATTTTGCTTTTGGCCTGTTTGGGGGTGTTATGCTTCTTGGCGGGTGGGTTGCCGGGTCTTGGGGCATTCCTGGGAAGGTCTAATACCGGGTAGAAGTGGTTGGGACAAAATCCAGGCCGATTTTTTTTGGGGCTATTTCTGACATTTTGCTCTATGTAGCGTTTTCGGGGGCCTGTTTGGGGGGCTTCCTGGTGTTTGTGGGTGAGTTTCGTGGTCTGGGAGCACTGCTGGGACACTCTAATCTTGATTGCATTTGCTTTTCAGGAAATCCGTCGTGCCAACCCCGACTTATGGCCTAGCTACGCAGCGCGTTTGGACCGAAGGCCCAGAAATATTGCAAGTATGAGATTTTGCTTTTGGCCTGTTTGGGGGTGTTATGCTTCTTGGCGGGTGGGTTGCCGGGTCTTGGGGCATTCCTGGGAAGGTCTAATACCGGGTAGAAGTGGTTGGGACAAAATCCAGGCCGATTTTTTTTTGGGCTATTTCTGACATTTTGCTCTATGTAGCGTTTTCGGGGGCCTGTTTGGGGGGCTTCCTGGTGTTTGTGGGTGAGTTTCGTGGTGTGGGAGCACTGCTGGCTATATATACTTTACTTTGCAAGAGGTTTGAAGCAAATCCATGGTGGCTGAGGGGACTTAGGGCCTAGCTGCAGAGCGCGCGCGGAGTGATTTGGGAAATTTGTGAAAAAGTGACTAAGTCCCCATTTTTGTACTTTTGCTCTTTGGCTGTTTGGGGGTCTTCTACTCGTTTTCTCCTGGGTTGACGGCTCTGGGGCCATTGCTGGGAAGCTCTAATACCGGATAAAAGTGTTTTGGACCAAATCCCAGGCGGAATTTTTTTTGTGTTTTTGATGACTTGCTTGCCTTTGAGGTGCTCTTAGGGGGGGTTCCGTCTGTTTGCGGGTGAGTTTCGTGGTCTGGGAGCACTGCTGGGACACTCTAATCTTGATTGCATTTGCTTTTCAGGAAATCCGTCGTGCCAACCCCGACTTATGGCCTAGCTACGCAGCGCGTTTGGACCGAAGGCCCAGAAATATTGCAAGTATGAGATTTTGCTTTTGGCCTGTTTGGGGGTGTTACGCTTCTTGGCGGGTGGGTTGCCGGGTCTTGGGGCATTCCTGGGAAGGTCTAATACCGGGTAGAAGTGGTTGGGACAAAATCCGCGCGGAAAAGGCTTTAGTTTTGGCACTTTTTGTAACTTAGGGTTCGTTAGGGTTAGCCCTAGCAGCAGGATTGCATGTGTTTCGGGGTGTTCTAGATTTTTCAAACTGAGTTCTGGGGTCTTAGAGCACTCGTGAGAATGTGTAATTTTGGTTGCAAGTCATTTGAAGAAAATCCATGGTGGGAAAGGGGGGATTTGGCATAGTTAAAGAAAGCCTTTGCCACTATTCTTAACTTAGGGTTCGTTAGGGTTAGCAGTATTTCTATTGCATGTGTTTGAGTGGGGGGGATTTCGAGTCTTGGAGCGATGCTGGCTATGGCTACTTTTGCTTGGTTGCTTGCAAGTGGTTTGAATGCAATCCACGGTGGGTAATGGGTAATTAGGGTACTTCGGCCTACTTTTACTTTCAAAGTAAGTTTTGTCACCAGTTTTCTGCTAGGCCTCGTTTTTTGAGATTTGATTGGGGGTCTTCTACATTTTTGCGACTGGCTTTAGTAAGGGTCTGGGTGGGAGCACTGCTAGGAAGATCTAATTTTGTTCTAAAACACAGTTTACAGCCTACATACCTTATATTTATTTATCAGTGGTGTTGTAATATTATATCACTTCCTGTTTTTCGTTGAATAATTACAGGCCGGGTTTCAGTCTCTGCAATGGGGAAAAAAGGATGGAGTCAGGCTTCACAGTAGCGAGCCACAATTCAGCATCAGGCAGGCAGTGGACAGGGTGTCTTCTGGTGACCAACATCGATGGACGAAGCGTCGGCTGCAATGGAGGAGTGCCGCTAATAGGAGGATTTTTTTTCTGCGGGCAACTTACTTACCACTTCCAACAGGACCACTACAACCACATAGATACAGTATCCCTTGCCTTTTTCTCTGACTGTGACTGCATTTCTTGGCTCTCTCTCTGCTTCTACATTGATCCCTTAACACATCACTTAGTCCACTCCACTATCACATCTGCACCACACATAGTCATTTGTAAGTGCTCCTACGTAATTCGCAAGTCGCAGCACGCCCCAGGCCGTAGAGGACTGGGATGGCCCCAATGATGAAGCATGTCACCAAGGGGCAACCCTGGTGAGTGAGGGGACACCTAGAAAAAAAGCAATTTCTCCTTTTCTATCTACTATACCTTCTGTCAGGTTACGCAGCCCCTAAGCGCCTACCGTACTATGAAACTACATTTCCCATGAGTAGGCGGGAGACTTGCAGACTATTTAGTGAGACTATATGAGAGTACCCTTGTATGTTAGGACAGCACTTCACTGATGCCTGTCTTGTCTTCTGTTACAGGTATCCTTTCCCTGCTGACCCTACCTTTACCCATCCCACATTTTTTATTTTAGTTTGTTATTTTTCTCCCCCGCCTAATGCCTCGAACACCCTGTGTTTACACTTCTGGGTGTTGGTGACATTTGGAGGTGGAACCATATTTGCATCGACTGGATCACGGGGAGTAAACCTGACACCTTCCAGACCAACCCCATTGAGTGTTGTTGTGAATGGATTTATAGTGACCAGCAAGGCTCTCAGGTATCTGGCTACAGAGACCTTATGTTGAATATAGTTATCAATATTTCCACCCACGCCCTGTACTGTCGCATTCTTTCTTCCACAGTTGTCGAAAGTACTAATTACTTTTAACTGACATGCATGCAGTTACAGTAGTGTATGCACTTTCAAAGATTGATGGATAGGTTTGTACCCAAAGATTTGTTTATGTTCACAATTGTTCGTCCATGCTGTGCTACTTTTTCTTGTCTCCCAAAACCTTTCCCAAAAACCCCCGTACCCATCCATTTTTCAAACCCTAACCCTCTTCCCCCGGGCTGTGTGGTTTTTATTGATGTGTGACTAAATTACAGCAATAAATCCACACACTTGCTGGGGAGGATAAGGTGATAGCAACAGGCTGGTGAAGAAATCCCAGGATATATTCTTACTCTGCTTGACAAAGACCCATGGCTAATGTCAAAGAACTTCAACCGAATTAGTTATACTTTAACATTTGTTAGGCTACAACGTGGCACTGTTCTAGTGTACTTCTGTCACCTGCTATATTCTGTATTGTACCTTTGTATTGCTCAGGAGGACAAACCAGATTTCATTTTCTTTTTTTCATAGGCAAGCAACTGCCACTGTGTCACACCACTAGTACCACCGCTATGAGGAAATTTTATCCGCCCAGGATTGCCAACCTTATTTGCTGTTTCCCGTGGAGCCAGCCCTGGGCCTAGCCCTACTTGCAAACAGAAATTACAGGTAAGATAGGCGTTTGGTTGGAGGTAGTATAATGGAGTATTAGGAGAGACGAGAGATTTGATTGACGGTAGTACTACTAAAGTCCTAGGACTATTCAGGAAAACAAACTTACTGTTATGTTAAACCCCCACCCACCAGACTCAAAAGCAGTAAAAAACAGGTATGGTCAGATAAAGTTTCAAAAAGTATATTTTTATAGCCCTAACAAAAGAATCTCCCGCAAGACCCTCCCTAACCCCAACGATTGTCCTTCAAAAGTCCCCAAAAATCCCAACTCCCAATTCCCACCCCCCAAAAGTCTCTAAAAAAGGGGCAAGGGACACTATGGCAGGGTGCTGTTGGAATTAGCAGCCAGGGCATCATGCTCCTTGCGGAGGGTGGCAAGTTCGAAGCGGAGGCCCTCCACCACGTTCTTATAATTATGGACCTCCTGCTCCAGGTAGGACAGTCTGAGGGATAAGCGGCGCCGGTGTGCCTTGCAAATCCTGTGAGGGGCAGCTGCTTTCTTTGCTGCTGGGCGGTGGCGTTTGGCTTTGGTAGCCCGGCTCCGTACCGCTGGAGCACTGCGCTGGCTGGCAGCCCGCACGGAGGAGGAGGCAGCTGTCCCAGTGGACGTTGTTGTTGTTCCAGACTGCGTCTCCTCCTCCTCCAGGGACACCAGCCGCCGATATTCAGCAACAGTGGCATCCAGCCTCCGTTGCCGGGCCATTCGAGCCTGCTCCTTCCTCCTTGATGGTGTCTTGGATTTGGAAGGAGCAACTACATGAAAAAAGAAAGACATAGTCTGTAACCAATGCTCCTTAAGATTAACACAAAATGATTGAGCAGAAAGTTGTCACAGTACAAGTAGCAAATTGAAAGCACAGTGCATAACTATTGAGGACAGTATCTATGTAACCTCCGACTTCTTCATCCTTGCTCTAACATTAGTGGGAGTTTAAGGAACAAATTCTACGAGCACTATGGACTTCTATTACAGTCGACTATGACAGTACACCACTCTTATTCTTCTTCTTCTCTCTTGTTTAGGAAAATTGGTACGTTATCTTATGCAAGCCGGCATAATGCCAGCGCAGTGAACTTGCACCCGAGAAAAACAGACGCACACCATGGTGAGTGAGACAGACTTGCGTTACTGTACCGGTCCAGTACATGCAGGTGGTGAAGCTCTTACTTTTCTATTACGGGTGGCACTGAGAATACTCTGTTAAAAGGGCTACTGCTTAATTAATTTAGCTTTCACCCTACAGTGCAAATGAGTATTAGAAAAGGAAAATGAAGAAGCTAAATTATCTGATTATCTATCACTTCACATGGGATGTATTTGATGACATATGGGATGACTTTAGGTGCTTTGCTTATTATTGAGTGAACAGTGATACCCCCACACATGAATGACGTACTACTACTAAACTAAAGTTATTAAGGGAGGTAGGGAGTGCCCACCATAATAACTGGATATATGCTGTGCTTGCAGTTGCAATACAAACTACTGCTACTATTCATGGTAGTCTTTGGACAACGTTACAACTTCTTTTCCTTGCCTTTCCTACACTGGAACGGACGTGCGGGACGGGTGCGGTGTTACATGCTCTTCAAAGTAACACTTAGTTCATCCAGTGACCGTCTACTCTCTCTAGATTCACATATGCTATCTAAGAGTCAGATAGTACCATGAATGATCCAGGCATCCATCCATTCAAAGTATATTGCACACATACAGTTTCTGTCTCACCCACCCAGGCTGTTCTCCTTCCACCCATCCTTGCTTCATCATTCACCCAGCCATGCACCATACCATTTTCTTACCTTCCCAGCCACCTCGGGGACCAAGCAAACACATATCATTCTTCTTTGCCAGTCATCATTACATTTCTCGTGCTTCCACACTTACTTACACCCTTCTTTCGCTTTTCGTTCATCCCATCCATCAAGTTCACCTCAGATCTGATTGGGATTCTTCTCGCCAAAAACTTCACAGCTAAGTCGAAGTACATTTAGAGGAGGCTACTACCTGCTTTTTTTATAATACACCCGTGCAGAAAGCACACTCTGCAGTCTTCAATCTCAATGACTAAGGAATGTATAGCTTACCTCTGCCCGCCACCACCGTGTGAACCCTCACAGGCATGTCCTTTTCCGGCACTTGCACCGCCTCCTCCCCAGAGTTGTCCTCCTCGTCCAATGCCACCACCTCCGCGCTGGCCCCGTCTCCAGATGTTCCACCTACAAAGTACATTTAATAATGTTAGAATACACCACTCACTACTATATAATATTTGGTCTAGGAGGAAGAAAGAAATGTGAAAAAAAGTGTACAATTTAATAATTTTTGACTGTGTACTCTAGAGTAAAAATGTCCCTTTTTCCAGGGAAGGCTGTTGTCTTGCTGCACTTTTTGGCACAACTGATGAATGTTTGCTTTTTACTTTTTAACACGCACCACTTTTTCTCCTAACAGACAGAACCTTGACTTCTAAGAACACGAGCAGGATCAAGTTCAAACCAGGTGAGAGCTCGGCTCGACCACAAGAAATGTGTCCAATTAATCGTCAGCACTAAGCACTTTTCCATTTTCAGTTACACGTTCACTTTTATGACAAACTTGAATTTAATAAATGTGTTTACTTTTAATAAAGCTTTTAAACTTAAATAGACTCTGTGGTTTTTGGTCCTCCAGACTAGAGTGGATGAGCTAAAGGTTTTCGAATTTTTGCAAGCATGAGTCCGTGCCTCTGCCATCGGTGACTTTGGGAGCTAAATGACTCTGCCACACTATCTAGTCAGTAAGGAGATTGGGGGTTCAACTACAAAGTCTGTTATCACTGAGGTATGTGGAAAGTCTAACAGTTACAGCACCTATTATAATTGATAAGCTAAGCGATGCATTATTTAGTGTCCATAGTTCTGTTTGTGCAGATTTGTCCCTGCAACAGTAGTAGAATGGATTGTCCTATCCAAACCAAAAGTAAAGTAGTATCTTATTATTTCTTGGTGGTGGTCATTCACCTTTTTATTGTTGGCAATGGTCAAAGCATAAACATTTAGAATACTTGAAAAGACATTATGGACAATCCCAGAGGACTACACTCAGTGCATAGAGCTATTGCTGACTAGAATGGGAGTCCAATGGAAATGCCAAATGTGCAATCTTAGTTAGCTACACAGACAGACTAATAAGAATAATCTAGTAATACCACACGGAGTCATAGGGATAAGAATTTAGATCCTGTCTACAAGAAGATCAAAGACGATTTAGAAAAAATCGAATGAGGAACGCTAGGAAAAAATAAGTACTCTATATTAAAATTAAAACTTACTGGGGCCAGCAAAGGAGCCCTCGACTGCCCGGTCCTGGCCTGCATCGACAACAGCACCCTCCTCCTCCTCCTCCTGTGTCCTCCTCTTGCCCCTGGGGGAAGCTGATGTACAACATGAAAGAAAGAAAAACAGAAAACATGGATGATATTTATTTCTCAACCAAATCAAACATTTAAAAAAGAACTAACAAAGTAACAAAATATTTTTGCGAAATAGCAAATAGGGAACGACTCCACGGGATATATTATTGACCAATCTCATGTGGTCGACTACGTCATTACTTTAGTATTGCTTGATTTGCGGACCGTCGAATTGGAAACTACCCTATGTAACTCACTAAACAAAGTACTAAAAAGGTTTGCCTAGGATTGGCAGGCAGCAGTCCGCAGCACGCAAAGTGACAGCCAAAGTCCATCGTGATTGAAGATCAGCGACAACACTAAAGTTTCCTACTACATTCACCAGTCATTAAAATACTCAAACTATTAATCCACCACCACTATTTCTTCTTATCGCCATGTGTACAAAGGAAGGACTGGACTTGAGTCTGTAGGGGCTGATTTATAAGGCCCTTGCGGCTCTTTTGCTCCATTGTTGCGTGACTTTTGTGACGCAGCGACAGCACAAAAGAGGCGCAATGGTGCGGCGTATATTAACAACGTGACGCATCTGGGAGATGCATCACGTTGTAAAGCCCTGCGCCAATAGGGGTGTTCCGGCGCAAGGGAGGGCGTTCCTGCGCAGGAACGCATCCTAAAAGTGGCTGAGGGAAATCTACAAGATTTCAATCAGTCACTTTGAGGACAATGATGCGTGACTCAAACCCTGCGTCTGCTTGAAGCAGACGTACGGCTTGACGCAGCATTGGGGAGATAGGGCACCCCAGAGAATTGATGGAGCTGCACCATCGTTGCGACGCAACTCCAGCAATGCGCCACCTTTACGGCACAGATGCGTATTGCGTAACGCTTTGGTGACGTTTTGGGCCCATGGCGCGCCGCATTGTAATACGGCGCACCATGGGTGATGGTGGCGTGACGCACAATTACTGGTGCATCCCTGCAACTTTGCAGGGATGCGCCGGTAATTAAAAATCTGAATCTTAGTGTGTAGCATTGCGCAGTTCTTTCAACTACACTCATACATAATTTCACAGGCCAATGAAATGAACACAAAATCTAAAACAAATAAGCATAGTAGCAACACTACTGAGAAGGAGAGCAGTGTACCTGAAATGCACAGAAGATTTTGAAATAAAATGTACCTACAATGTAATGAGCAGCATTATTGCTCTTGGTAAAAAACAAAAATTTGCAATATAATAACACAGCAGGAGAAAACATAGTAGTAAAGACATAGCTACTACTACTCACCAAGCCCGGGGATCTCAAGGCCAAGGAGGTCGAGCAGATCTCGCTCACGGGTCAGGACATCCGTCCAGCGGTGGGTGGCCTGGTTGTAGGTGCGCCAGACCCGAGAGTGGTGGTAAATGGCCTGGCACACCTTCTCCCACCGCTTCCGGCGCTCCCGGGCCCCGTACCCGGCACTGATCTTGCCGCCTCCCATGATGGTCCTGGGGAGGCGGCGCTGAACATAAAAAATGAGTTGCGCCACCTCCTCCGGGGTAAAGATCTCCCGTGGCATCACTAGCTCCCCCCTCAAACGCCCGCACGGGAGCCGGACACGGGGTGCGGGACCCTTCCCCTTCTCGGGATGCTTCCCGGCTCCCTTCACCATGGTCTGGGCGGAAAGGAATAAAGAAAATAGAATAGGGAAGAGAAGAAAAGAAAAGAGTTTACAAAAGTAGTTTAAAATGAACCAAAAGTAGCAGTAAACACAAAAATATAGGGCTAGAAAAATAGAGGGATAGATAATAAGTAAAATAGATAAAAAAAAACTTCAAACAAGCAAAGGATGGCAGAGATTGACAGAGGATACAAAGACCATGCCCAGAACCATAGCAATGAATGAGAAACAAGATGGCCGCGCCCGTTCACGACCGCGCGGGTAAGTTCGCGCGAGATTTTCCTTGCGAACACGCGCGAGACTGTACTGGCAAACCGCGGACTTTGCGAGATTACACTTCGCGCCCGGAAACGGAAATACGTCAGGCAAACAAGATGGCTGCGCCCTTGAACGACCGCGAGGGTAACTTCGCGTCTTGCGCTACGAGCGGCTCGCAAAAACGCACAAAACCTTGCCAACTAACACGCCGCAAAAAAAACAAATTGCATATTCGCACGAATTTGCGGCTTCCGAATCCGATCTTGCGCGTGTTCGCACCCCGCGAACCCCGCGAAATTGCAGAAAAACGAGTTTTTCAAAAGTGAAAGCACTCGGCAGGGGCAAGAGTTCAAACTCATCATTAGTAACAATTCCCGGTAGTGCTTCCTGACTGGGGCCCCTCCAGAATTCAGTTGCTAGTTGCAACAATTGTATGACCCTGCTCTGACCCTCACAGCAGGCTCATACAATAGCTACAAGTAGGCCACAAAGAAGGTCCTGGGGAAAAAAAATGCACTGCAACAGAAAGCAAAATTACAGATAAGGAAGCAGGTGCCAGACTGGAATTTTAAAACAGTGACACATTAATAAACTAACCCCAAATTAATTCATCTGAGTTGAAGCAGGGATGGTGTGCTTGCTTTTCCCCCCCATAATCTACAGTAATGATGAACCAGAGGGTGGCATTGATGTAACAGAGGGTTGCAGTGGTGAAACAGAGGGTGCTGGGAACCTGTGATGATGAACCAGACGTAGAAACAACATAATTCGCGACCGTTGCGCGACGAAATGTAAGTTCGCAATTGCGAACTGGTACGAAACCCTCGCGAACTGGCAGAAATCCTTGCGAACACAAAAAAAAAAAAAATCCGCAAATTCGCAAGAATTCGCGGATTTTGCGGATTGCGAGTTCGCAAATCCGCAAATTCGCGAACGCGAGATCCGCAAAATTCGCTCATGCTTACTACGGATACTTTTGCTTGCTTGCAAGTGGTTTGAATACAATCCACAGTGGGTAAGGGGGTATTTGGGCCTACCTTTACTTTCAAAGTACATTTTGTCACCAGTTTTCTGCTAGGCCTCGTTTTTTGAGATCTGATTGGGGGTCTTCTACATTTTTGCGACTGGCTTTAGTAAGGGTCTGGGTGGGAGCACTGCTGGGAAGGTCTAATTTTGTTCTAAAACACAGTTTACAGTACACCTAGCTTGAGGGGAAAGATCCGCTAAATTAATTTGCCCATACTTATTTATCCTTCAAAAGGTGACTCAGACAGAGTACGCACTTTCAAAAATATTGTACTGTCTATTAGGAAAATCAAAGTGTGACTTTTTGCATTACACAGCTTACATACCTTATATTTATTTATCAGTGCTGTTTTTCGTTCAATAATTACAGGCCGGGTTTCAGTCTGTGCAATGGGGAAAAAAGGATGGAGTCAGGCTTCACATTAGCGAGCCGCAATTCAGCAGCCTCCAGGCAGGCAGTGGACAGGGTGTCTTCTGGTCACCAACATTGATGGACGAAGCGTCAGCTGGAATGGAGGAGTGCCGCTAATAAGAGGAATTGTTTGCTGCGTGCAATTTACTTACCAAATTCAACAGGACAACTACAACAACATACAGATACAGTATCCATTATTTTCTTCTATGAGTGTGACTGCATTTCTTGAATCTCTCTCTGCTTCTAAATTGATCCCTACAGCCATTCTATAGGTTTTACTTCGGCTATTTTTTTAAACCTAATTTAATGTAGACCTGTACTGTCGCATTCTGTCATTCACGGTTGTCGAAAGTACTACTTACTTTTCAGTAACAATGCATTCAGTAGTGCATGCACTTCCTTTATGTCACGTAAAAGATTTATGGTTAGCTTTGTACCCAAAAATGTCTTTATGTTCAATTATTGTTTGTCCATGCTGTGCTTTTTTTTCTCAACAAAACCTACCCAAAAAGAAACCCCCATTCCCATCCATTTTACAAACGCTAACCCTCTTCCCCCGGGCTGTGTGGTTTTGCTTGATGTGTGACTAAATGACATCAATAATTCCACACACTTGCTGGGGAGGATAAGGTCATAGCAACAGGCTGGTGAAGGAATCCGAGGATATATTCTAGACTTACTCAGCTTCAGTACTATTTCTTGTAGTAGTAGCCAATGTCAAAAATCCAACACAAGTTATACTATCAATACTTTACCATTTGTTAGGCTACATTGTGGCACTGTTCTAGTGTACTGTCACCTGCTATATTCTCTATCGTACCGTTGTAATGCTACAGTAAAGACAAACCAGGTTTCATTTTCTTTTTTTCCTTAGGCATGCAACTGCCACTGTGTCACACCACTAGTACCACCGCAATGAGGAGGAAATTTCATCCGCCCTGGATTGCCAACCTTAATCGCCATTTCCCATGGAGCCAGCCCTGGGCCTAGCCCTACTTTCAAACACAAATTACAGGTAAAATAAGCGTTTGGTTGGAGGTAGTATAATGGAGTATTAGGAGAGACGAGAGATTGACGGTAGTACTACTAAAGTCCTAGGACTATTCAGGAAAAAAAACTTCCTGTTAAACCCCCACCCACCAGACTCAAAAGCAGTAAAAAACAGGTATGGTCAGATAAAGTTTCAAAAAGTATATTTTTATAGCCCTAACAAAATAATCTCCCGCAAGACCCTCCCTAACCCCAACGATTGTCCTTCAAAAGTCCCAAAAAAAAACAACTCCCAATTCCCACCACCCCCCCCCAAAAGTCTCTAAAAAAGGGGCAAGGGACACTTCGGCAGGGTGCTGTTGACTTTAGCGGCCAGGGCATCATGCTCCTTGCGGAGGGTGGCATGGTCGAAGCGGAGGCCCTCCTCCAAGTTCTTATAGCTTAGAACCTCCTGCTCCGGGTAGGACACTATGAGGCATAAGCGGCGCTGGCGTGCCTTGCAAATCCTGTGGGGGGCAGCTGCTGTCTTTGCTGCTCGGCGGTGGCGTTTGGCTTTGGTAGCCCGGCTCCGTACCGCTGGAGCACTGCGCTGGCTGGCAGCCCGTGGGGGCACGGAGCAGGATGCAGCTGTCCCAGTGGATGTTGTTGTTGTTCCTGTAGACTGCGTCTCCTCCTCCTCCAGGGCCACCAGCCGCCGATATTCGGCGACAGTGGCATCCAGCCTCCGTTGCCGGGCCATTCGAGCCAGCTTCCTCCCCCTTGATGGTGTCTTTGATTTGGAAGGAGCAACTATATGAAGAAAGAAAGACATAGTCTGTAACCAATTTTCCTTAAGATTAACACAAAATGATTGAGCAGAAAGTTGTGTCACAGTACAAGTAGCAAATCGAAAGCACAGTACATAACTATTGAGGACAGTATCTATGTAACCTCTGACTTCTTCATCCTTGCTCTTACATTAGTGGGAGTTTAAGGAACAAATTCTACGAGCACTATGGACTTCCATTACAGTCGACTATGACAGTACACCAGTCTTATTCTTCTTCTTCTCTCTTGTTTAGTAAAATTGGTACGTTATCTTATGCAAGCCGGCATAATGCCAGCGCAGTGAACTTGCACCCGAGAAAAACAGATGCACACCATGATGAGTGAGACAGACTTGCATTACTGTACCGGTCCAGTACATGCAGGTGGTGAAGCTCTTACTTTTCTATTATGGGTGGCACTGAGAATACTCTGTTAAAAGGGCTACTGCCTAATTAATTTAGCTTTCACCCTGTAGTGCAAATGAGTATTAGAAAAGGAAAATGAAGAAGCTAAATAACCTGATTATCTATCGGCAACACTCCCCATCCCCATACAGCAATTTCCTGGAGAAATAAACAGACAAGACACCTTCTTTGTGGAGAAAATTGCTGCAGGTTTATTTGCATAACAGATATGCCAACATGGTGGGTTATCTTACGGCCGATCCCAAGGCCCCTCTCCGCCTGCCACCTGATGAGCCAGATTACACTGTGGCCATAGCCATCAGTGTTTGCCAGATTTGGGAGAGGGGATAACCCCCCCCACCGGTGGACCACCAGTCCACCCCATTACTCACGCCACCAGAAGGGGGCGGAGCATTCCAGGCAATCATCTGTTGCTCAGGTCCACAGAGATACTTTTTATGGCTATTGCGTGGAGCAACACAATATATCTCTGCAAATTAACTAATATCTTCTCACAAATCTGCTAGAGAAATATATAAGCTATCAGGCGACCCCTTTCAAGACTGGGGCTTTGGGCCAGGGCCCACTTTGCCCATGCCTAGATGTCTCTGACCCGCCGCTCCCTCTGCTCGCACTGGCGCCGACACAAATACTACATCCAACGAGGGCACCACCCAGATGGGAACACTATTTGGGTCATCGCGCACAATTTGAAAAGTATCACATGCGCAAATTATCCTTGAAGCACCTCGCGCAAGTCTATACCGGCAAACGTGGTGCTCAAATTGCTCCCCCTGTGGCGCAGAGGGGGTGCTAGCCATGTTTGTGCCTATTTTCCGTGCCCCTTGGCTGGAGAGAAAATTTCCAATCTCTGCATTGCAGATAGTCCCACTTGACAGCAATGCCTCAGAAGGCGTCAGCGAGGCTTGGACAAACTAGTCGTGTGGAGGGTAAGACTGGTATAACCACACCAACTCTTACAAACCGGTACTTGATGAAAGGCCCATGGAGATGAAATGATTTGCCCGCAAAGATGGGGTGTTGAACCGACGCAGAGACTCGAACCTGGGTTTCCAAATCAAGTCGTCAGCTCAGTTCTTGCGATTAACAGACTTCAAGGGATCGAACCGAATGGCGGCAGTGACTGGGTCAGAGCAAAACTACAATATTAAAAAGTGTGACGCATCCTCGAAATGGTCCCGGGGCCATGGGAGACCACATTGTGAGGGGGGGCTGAAGGCTCTGGTTACCGCTATCCCAGTGAACTCAGCGTAAGAGGCAGAGCCTGAGAAATGAACTGGCCATCTGAAGACCGTGGCACCGCAATTTTTGGGACGTAATGTATGCTCCCTGGACATGTAACGTACTCTATAAAATGCCCTAGATACCCAATGTTAAAATATATTACGGGTCTTGGGCCGAGCCGCCCTGCTCTGTTACGGGGGAAACAGAGGCCAACGCGCCCAGCAAACGCTACCTGCACAATGGCCGAGAGAAAGCGCATTTCTACGAAGGACTGTCGTCTGTCCCAGCGCCTGAGCCGGGAGAAGCCTGTTTGTGTCACCACAAGGCAGGATGTGGTTAGCACAGAGAAGGCAAACCTAGACCGTACCCAGACCTGCAACCACACATTGAGAACAAAATTGCAAGTTAGAGCAGTGACAACAGCTGCACGGCATGCCTTTCAAAGGAACATCTGCTTGCACTCTTTCAGAGACTCCCTGCATTTGAGCACCTCCCCCCACACAAAGCAGCACCCCTAAGGGCACACCGGCGGTCTTTCCAGGCATGAGCACCACTTGCAATGCCAGGAGCACATGGTCCCGCAAACAAGCACACACACTCACAGCAGTATGACATAATTTACCAAGTCCAGAAGACCACCTCCTCTAGCATGAGTGCAAAGCAAGATGTCTGCGCCACCTCAGGGTGCCACCAGAGCACCCTCAACTGTTTCCATACCCAAAGCCGACATCCATGTGGTGGACCCAAGGCTGCCACTGCCACCCAAAATGACTGCCTGCGCTTTCTGGACAACTTACAAACCACCAACAAAACCACACACAAAACCATACCCTGCAAAAAATCGACAAGGCAAACAAAGGTGTCTGTCGAACCCACGACACTCCCAACTATCCTCCCTGCCTATGAAGTCTCCTGCAACCCCCACCTGAGCCTGAGGGCCTAGAAGACACTCCTCTGTGGCCCAGCCGCACGGTGAGCCACGGGCTTCACGGCACTCGCACGGTGTCCCGCCTCAACCCCCTTGGCCCCAAGGTGCTGCCAGACCTCAATTCCGAAGCCTTACCGGTAACATCACCTATCAGAATGTGGCATTACCTGTCTCAGCTTTGATGTCAGAGAGTTCATCTTACAATACAGCCGCTGAAAGGGCAATGTAATGTATGGGACCAATACGGAATGGAAATTAAATAAAAGATGGCTGCCTGAAAAGTTGTTACAACATGAAAATAATTGGCAGCAGTGGGACCCAAACCACTGTTTCTAAAGAAACTGGAGCCCTAACCCTGCAGCTTAGGCTACCAGGCCACTTTCCTTTCCCAAATAGCTTCCCTTGTACACTCTCTGTGGCCCATTTTGGACCTGGCTAATTTGAGACGCACGATTGCCCACCCCGCAACCTCCTGCCTACAAGGGCCGGGGCCGAACCCAGGTGCTGATGCACTTCCAGCTCATTCTTTCTGCAAATCGTGACCTACTGGTCACATTAGCAGCTAGGGTCTCCTGAGCAATGGCGGCTGGTGACATTTGAAAGTGGTGAGGTGTAAAATGATAATCATACTGCACCGTAGCGAGCGAGCGAAGCGAGCGAGCCCAAACCCCCAACGGAGGGTTCGGGGTGATTTCCCCCCGAGAAAATTTTGAAAAAAGAGTGGACAAATGGTGCATTTTCAAGCAAATTTGAGAAAGCAGGGAGGTTAATAAAGGTTAATAAAGCAGTTGTGAAAGTGCAGTTATTACATTAATAAAGTGGTGTCATATAACATAGGTAGCTGCTTATTCAGCATAACCACATCGAAGATCACCCAACACACAGTGTACTCAAACAGATGGTGGATAATAAGACATACCCTTAAATGAGACATGCTGAGTGACACAGCACCAGTACTGCACAGTGCTCTTGAGATGTGAAACAAACTCACCTCAGCTGGTGAGACTGGTCTTCAGGGTGTGAGACCCTCACTCTGACAGTGAGTGAAAATGGTCTCCCTAGTGCAGCACTGAGAGGACAGTAGGTGCAGGAAATGGTCATACTAATGGCCTGTCTCTACCTTGTGAGAGCCTCGGTGCAGAGATGTTTCAAACTGATAGTCAATGTATGATTTTTTTTTTTAGGAGAGCGACATTTCTGGGTAAGCAGGGTAGTCTGTGATGTTTTAGACGTTGCATTGCTGACACTGGCATGCGGTGCAGAAAAGACAATCAGACTGCCCCAGTTCCCCGCCATCTGGATGCCCAGTTATATCATTATCATTAGAGATCAAAGCAGCAGTAACCAGGAAGGGTACCAAAGGGTCACCACAATAATAACACGTCATACGTCTGTAAGTTACTTAAAACATCAATGGTGATGCGGAATTAAAGGTCAAAGGTACCTGGGAACTTTTTTGTGCAAAGAGTCAGGCGTGCCAAGTTATAGCCATGCTATCTACGGGGATGCATTAGCACTATAAAATCGCCAAAAATACATACAGCTTCAATTAGGAAATCTTGCTAAAAATATAACCTGTCTTAGAATAGCACATAATACACTAGACCCAATAGGACAGTATAATAAATAGGTATCAATTTTGATATAACTTACGCTCTAAATGTAGGCTTTGTCTATAGTGTGGTTCTAAACAGGTATCAAATTAATATGTATATATACATTTTTATAGTTTTAGCGCAAACTTGACCCCAAGAAATCAGGTATAAGAGCGCTTTACATGAGCAACTGTTGTGTTCACAAAGACACGTTCATTTTTGTTAGGCACGGGGAGATTTGCCCAGAATCACAGGATGTTGTTGAGCGTGGTTGCCGAGACTTGAACTCGGTTCCCCAGATTTGAGGTCGACCCCCTAGCGTTACATTGCCCAATCTCCTTTCCCAGGACCGTCAGCCTGGTAAAATCCCTGTATTAATATTCAAGCGATGCTAAACAGAACCCCTTAACAGCAAAGAAAAGAGGACGAAATACAATTAAAATGTTTAACAAATAGAAGTTATTTGTAAATTACGGAAATCTATCACAATACTCCAACCATATCATGACAAATGTTGAAATGTATTAAAATTAGGAAGCGGGACAAGTTATTTTGAAAATATTTCATTGAAAAGTAGTGTCTCCGAATAGACCTGCGTGGTTTCCTGCTATGAATGGGGTTGTCACCAATCCAGAAATAGTTTTCTTTTGGGTTGATGGGCCTGTAACTCATAGTTTGGGCCACTGGAATTATGTATCAGCGGAGGACCAAATTATGCGGCAATGTTAACTGAATTATAGGGCAAGAAAAGGCAAATTCTAGGGTTTGTTTTGAAGCAGTATTACTTCAGTGTTTCACCTCAATAATTTGAGTTTGACGGTTAAATACAGCAATGATCAACTTGGACCTGCCTATGCACAATACAAGGCCTGCCCCTGTGCGGTAACACTCGCGTAGTTTTTCTTTTTCTGTACCTTTTGATCCATTTGAGCTCTAAACAACTTTCCTTGCTGAAATCTAAAAATCATGCATAATACTGTGGCAAGTGGAGCAAATCTATAATTATGTCAGTGGAAAATGCTGCAGCCGCAGAATGTCAGAGTTCCCGTGGCCCTTTTCATAGCACACACACATTAAGTAGTACCATTTATATTTTGTTAGTATTACACCATGCTGACTACCAAATGAAATATCACAACAGTCTTGTCAATAATTGCCCAGCACTGACACGCACTGTACCACCACCACACAGTCACTCACTGGATGTCGGGGGATGATCTTCTAAATCTCCAAGTTCCAAGATCTCCATCACGAGTCGACTGCAGTGCTGCACATGCTCTTGTGCTGGAGAGGAGGAGGAAGGGTGACTGGCCGTGGGCCGGCCCAATTTTCCCAGCAACTACATAGTGCAGAATGTTGTCCAATCACTGAATGGCTTAACACTAAGCCATTACAGTGATTGGGCATTGCCATTGCCCCACGTTGGATGCTCCTACCCCCACGGTGCAGACTAGACTGCAACAACCAGATAACGGCCCAGTAGTAGCCAATCCTGACGCTGCTCTCTTCAGAGGAGAGCTGCTCTCTAAAGAAAGCAGCATCAGGATTGGAGGAAGCATCAAAAAAATGCTGCTCATTTTAGGACCACTGGGGTCTGTGGCATTAGGCAAACCCCGTACTCAGCGTTGCTTGCTTTTCAAAGCCCACTGGGTTCTTAGCTTAAATAAAGGCAGCCAGGCAAACACCACATGCGCAGTACGCACCTGCAGCAGCAGCAGCACAGACTCCGTCCCAGCCATGTCACGTACGTCACATGATTTAAGATATGATGCCGCCCGCAGTTTTAATAATTATCGGGCAATTTATTCGAGCGGTGCGTTAATTAATAAAAGTTTTTATTAATGCGCCGCTCGAATAAATTGCCCGATAAATATTAGTGGGGCAAATCCCCACCGCCCAAATGGTAAAACCGCCACTGCTCCTAAGCCACAAATGCCCGGCGGGAAGCAGTGAGGAGAAGCAACCCATGAGAATGTAGGGCACCACCATGACGCCCAGTAGCACTCCCGCCCTGTGCACGCCGGCGCCCTCCCCCATGAGCCACGCCAGAAGGCTATGCCCGAACCAGGCCGCGGGCCCTTTGCCCCGCTGCTTCCCCCGCAACACCACAGAAGGCAAAAGGGGACATCGCGGGCTCCGAGCCCCCGTCCAGCACGACCTGTGCACCTAGGCTCCACCACGAGGTTGGAGCCACAGCCAGAAGGGGAAAGACCTGAGGGGGACAACAATGCCCTCACACTCACCGAAACAAAACCTACGCCAGACCAGGATAAGACTGGCTATATAAAGGGGATGATTCTTTAAGGAGAGCAGGGGCTTGAATCAAGTAAACTGGAATTTCAAAAATAGTTGCCCCTGACACCATAGATGACACACGTTTTTTGCTAACAGAAGTCCTTTTTATTGACTCTGTGTATTAAATATCTGTTTTTCTGTGTTTTTTCTATATATATTTTTATGACACACACCTATTATACATTTTATATATAATACACATTGACAATATTTACATCATATTCTTCAATCATATTTTTCATACTGTACATATATCTACATTTTTTGTTGTGCCTAAAGTTGCGAAATCAACACTTGTATATACAGACACCATATCCTACTGCACTGAAATTTGCAAGATAGCACCTTTGTTTTGTCATAATTTGCTCACTGTATATACAAACATAAAGGGTCCTACTTTCTTAATGTAGTCAAAATCCACTCATTTTTTGATCATATACATATGTTCGTGGTCCTGAAAAACTGTAATCACCAAATTAAATTTATATTATTAGTTCATAATATATATATATATCGGGGAATTCTTATCTTTTTTCCACCAGATATTTTTAACTTATTGTAATGTTCATTTGTGATTATACGACCATTATAATCTCGCTGACGCGTTTCGACCTTGTCGATGTGGGACCTTCACTCGCAATTCTGTTAAGGTCTTCTTCAGGGCTTGTTTTTGATATGTTGTAGGACAATTTTAAATCTATGAAAGAATAAATTTATCTACTTTAGTGGCCAGAATCTCTATCAAGATTGTAAAGCATTGCATATCAAGATGTCATTAACCATATTTACTTTTATGAAATACATACCCGTCTTCTTGCTGGATGGGGGCGTATTTTCTATTCTCACCTGTGTGTCATAATAGGATGTGTAATTAAAACCCATTTTCTATCACATTTTTAGCGAACTTGGGGAACAGTAGTTTATAAACGTCTGCTACCTACCCCTGATGTGGCGCTGTTGTTCTGTGGAATTAATCCTGTTGCTGTTGCGTGTTCCTTAAATGTAATTTAGATATAGGTGTCTCGCACCCAAGTTGTTTCACACAACATAGATCACGCATTAAATGCCAAACCCAAAACGCTCCGATGGTCGCACACTGTATCGAGATGGGACATTCAGAGAATGAGATTAAGTGGACAGTACTAAAACATATCGTGGGCAACAATGTGGAAAATGTCATGTCAAAATTTGAGGCTAAATTAATTCTATATTTTGACACAATAGAGAATGGTCTGAATGAGATGTCAGAACTCACTTATATATAAAATGTATAATAGGTGTGTGTCATAAAAATATATAGTGAAAAAACACAGAAAAACAGATATTTAATACAATAAAAAGGACTTCTGTTAGCAAAAAACGTGTGTCATCTATGGTGTCAGGGGCAACTATTTTTGAAATTTCAGTTTACTTGATTCAAGCCCCTGCTCTCCTTAAAGAATCATCCCCTTTATATAGCCAGATTTCAGAGTAGACACCACGTCTACGAGGGAATTAGATAAAATAAACTTAAAAAATATATATACGTACAGCAGGTTATTCACTACCGAGCTAAGGAAAACTTTAGGCACACCGATCAATCATAACTTATCTCAACCCTGGAGAAGAGGAATACCTCTAAATGTAACTTCAAGTCAGTAGTAGTCAGACACTAAAACTACATTGTGTATAGATGTCAGAGCCAAAGACATTAAGTTTCAGAGAAGAAGATATTGAAGAATTTCTTAAACGACCATCCACGCTCAACCCAGGAACTAGCGCAAATAATCCTAGTCAACAATCGGAAGTAGATAAAATAACGAGACTAAAAAAGAAACAAATAAGAACTGCATTACACGGTGAAGTCCTCTTTGAACATATGAGAGCAGGGACCATTCCAGTAGGCCTGCAAGTTAAAAATGTTCCCGTGATTTTTGTTGATCAACCTGAATATCTCGAGGGCTTCAGCCATATAGTAACAAAATGCTCAAGAGATTGGATGTTCCACTCAATTAAAACAGCAGAACGCCTGAGTCTAAAAGAACTTGAATTAATTCAAGAATTGGAGGAAGCCCTGAGAAATAATACTGCAATAGAGAATGCACAAGCATTACTATTAAAGATACAAAAAGAAAACGAAATATTCAAGAAAACAACAGAAGACGCCAAAAAATTCAAACTTCAGAAAGACATCAGCAATTTCTCCGAAATCAAGACTTATCCATACCTAGATAAGGATTTCTACAAACAGCCCCAAAACACAGGAGCCTTACGAACATACGAAGGAAGAAGCAGAAGACAATTTCTGACTTTCTCGGATGCTTCTTCATCATCAGAGAGCTCAAGTGACACGAATCCATCAACAAGTGCAGCCACAAACCAACAGGGACAAACTTATCAATCGGCACCTTTTTTAGGCAGAGGAAATCGCCGACCCAGAGGCAGAGCACGAGTCTCAAGATGGTACAATCCTCAACCAGGACAAATTACAACGAGGAGGAATGTTTACCGTTGGTGATCACAGAAGAAACTCCAATATACAATATATCTGAATATGAATTAACACCACAAGAAATTAACGTACTACAAAGAGGGCTGTCATTCATACCAACAGTTAGACCAGATTTAGGATTGACCAAACTAGAAATCATACAACTATTCAGAAAAATGAGATTGAAAATCTTCTTTGAGGACACACCTGATTATGTGGAGAGAAACTACTCAGGATTAAAAAACCAGTCAACTTTCTTCCCCAACTCAACCAACATGCCAATCGAGTTATTGACGTTTGAGAGAAATGTACTACGAGATCTGGCCATCTTAGAAAACAAAAGAACTTTCATCAAATGGAATATGCCACAACAAGATAAAATGGCATTAGAAAACCTTAAAAAGAACGATAATATTATCGTAAAGCCGGCCGACAAAGGCGGGGGAGTGGTGATACTCCAACGAGAAAACTATGAAGCCGAACTACTTAGGCAACTAAGTGATGAACAATACTATAGAAGAACAGATGAAGACTGGAACAACAAAATCAAGTCAAAACTTGTGATACTAAAGAACATTGGAGAGAAGGAAGGATGGCTGTCAAAAAAGGAAGCGAAATTCCTGATTAACGAAAACCCACGGACACCACTCATGTACATCTTACCAAAGATACACAAGGACCAAAGAAACCCTCCGGGAAGACCAATAATATCTGGTGTGAACTCCATATTGGAACGTCCAGCAAAATATGTGGATACTTTTTTAAAACCTTTAGTATCAGAACCAACAAGTTACATCAAAGATACCATGCAGGCAATCAACATCTTAGAGCATCATCCTTTTGAGGAAGCAGAGGAATTTCTAGTTACATTAGATATTGTGAGCCTCTACTCCAATATACAACAAGAAGCAGGCTTAGAGGTGATGAACATCTTTTTAGAAAAAAGAGATCGTCCACACAACGTGCCAACAGACTTCCTTTTACAATTGGCTGCAATTTGCTTGAAAAACAACTTTTTCACCTTTAATGGTATCAAGTATATCCAAGTAAAGGGCACCGCGATGGGGTGTCCTTTTGCTCCGGAAATGGCAATAATGTTTATGGCAATGTTCGAAGAAAGATGGATTTTTTCCAATAACCCATATGACGGCCACATTAAAATGTGTTACCGTTATATTGATGACGTTTTATGCTTTGGAGAGGAGGAGAGGAGCAACTATCGGACTTTACCAAATGGTTAAATGACAGGAACTGCGATATACAATTTACCGTAAATAAAAGTAAAATCGAGATGAACTTCTTAGATTTGTTAATCAAACACGAAGCTGGCCATATATACACGACCCTCTACACCAAGGCTACTGATAGAAACACCTTTCTACATTATGGCAGCTTCCATCAGAGGAACTTAAGAGATAACCTGCCTTTCAGTCAATTCATGAGAATTCACCGGAATTGCACAAAAAAGGAGGATTATTTTAGCAACGCTACAATACTCCTAGAAAAACTACTAACGAGAGGCTATCCAAAAAAACTTCCAAAAAAGGCCATGAAACGGGCTTGGTATGTCCCGAGAGAGTCCCTGTTAACTCGAAGAAATAAAGAAGAAAAGTCCCCATTGGTATGTGTCACAACCTTCTCTGGAATCACAAATGAAATCCAGAAGATAATTCGAAAAAATTGGAACACTGTCAAAAGTATTGAACCATTCAAAAATGTACCCATCTTTGCCTTAAAAAGAAATTCAAGCATCAAAGGCAAGCTGGTGAGGGCCAATACAACTGTAAGAAGACAGGATACATCACTGCGATCTATGTTATCACTACCGCCAGTAAAAGGACATAAAAAGTGTGGTAATTGTGTCTCATGTGAAAACACCATAGAAGGTACAAAATTCCAATACGGAACCAAATACATCGTCCATGATGAATTCACAAATTGCAACACGCAAAATGTAATTTACTGTGTGTTATGCCCGTGCATGAAAGCCTATATAGGCAAAACAAGTCAACAAATAAGGAAAAGGATCACACAACATCGATCACGTATTAAATGCCAAACCCAAAACGCTCCGATGGTCGCACACTGTATCGAGATGGGACATTCAGAGAATGAGATTAAGTGGACAGTACTAAAACTTATTGTGGGCAACAATGTGGAAAATGTCATGTCAAAATTTGAGGCTAAATTAATTCTATATTTTGACACAATAGAGAATGGTCTGAATGAGATGTCAGAACTCACTCACTTCACGTAAATAGTGACCGAAAGCGGAAAGTCCTGCAACTCAAGACCCCCTATCACTTAATCAGGCTGCTGATATTAACTGGACAATATGTAATTAGAAGTGCCCATCATGCATGAGCAGGGGCGGATTGGCAAGGCGGGCATTCGGGCATGGGCCGAAGGGCCGGTGCCTCAGTGCCCTCTGTGGGCCGTTTTTTTTCTCCCCTGTCCCAGTCCACAGAGAGTGGACTAGGAAAGGGGAGAAAAAAAACGGCCCACAGAGTGCACGGAGACAGAGACTGAGAAAATGAAAGCAGCCTCGCTGTGCCGCCGGACAGCAATTGTCAGCTCTCCTTCACCCCTGCCCTGCCAAGCAATCAAGCTGATGCTGGGCTGGGGAGGGGTGATTGTTTGCAATAATCGGCCTCCCTGGGGGCCAGGTGTTTCTCAGACCTTTGAGCCATTTCACCTCGGCCCCCCTGGGGCCCTTGCAGCCCAGAAACGGTGTTAGTATTAACACCTCGCCCACAGCCCTTCACATTCAGGGCACAGTGGGCGAGGACAAATGGGTCTTGCTGTGGGGGCCTGGTGATGTTTGGAATGTTTTTGTTTTATTTATTTATTTATGCGATTTTATATAGCGCAGACTTTACCGAAGGTGTCAGAGCGCTTCACACTAGGAACAGCAATAATACATGAGGAGAAAATTATAAGTGGACAAATTACAAAAGCAAACGTTAAGTTACATGAATCAAAAGTGACAATAGTGAGCAACCAAAATACAAGAGGAGCAAACGATACATTACAGGAGGAAAAAGTGACATGTGTGCAGGTTACAAAAGCGTACAAAATACAAGTAGAGGTATAATACTGCAATTAATGGCAGACACTCCAGCACAAGAACAAACGTTACGTAGGCAATGGTGGCACTTGTGCAAGTAGCTAAAGCAAACAAAAGTGAGAGGAGCAAACAGTGTGTTACAAGAGAAAAGTGACTTGTGCAAGTTACAAAAGGGTACCATACACAGGTACAAGGGTAATACTACAGTAAATGGTAAACACTCAAACTGCCAGAACACACTGGGAAGGCACTTCCCATGCACCAGCTTTACCTCAGCCTCCCCCCTGGCTACCTGGCTACCTTGGATGACCCAGAAAGCTGTGTTTTGTGCTCCCCTGCCAGGACATTTTTCCAAGGCCTGGAGGGTTAATTCATTTACTAATTGCAGGGGCCTTACCTCTGTTCATGTGCTCCTGAGCTGAAGGTCTGGGGAGGGCTGAGTAGGTTAGTAATAGCAGGGGCTTTGCTGCTTTTCAGGTGCTCCTGTGCTGGAGGGCTGGAATAATTTTGTGACAAAAAGGGGCCTTGCTATTTTTTTTAGTTGCTCAGAATGTAGGCCATAGTCACCTTGGCCCTGTGTCCTGTGCAAGAACAGTATCCTCCCACTTTCATTCCTTGTCTGTGCAAATGGTGTTTCATGAAAGGGCACGCCCCTTGAATGTGAGCCACGCCCCTTAAATATGGGCCACGCCTCTTGAATGTGGGCCACTTTTTTCGTCAGTGCCCGGGCCGAATTGTGATCCCAATCCGACCCTGTGCATGAGGACATCTTCAGCTGATCAACATGCATCAAAAACGCTCACGTTGCCAAAAGCGGAAAGCCCTGCAACCCAAGATCCCATATCACTTAATCAGGCTGCTGATACAAACTGGACAAAATGTGATTAGAAGTGCCCATCCTGCCTGAGGATACCTTCAGCTGATAAACATGCATCAAAAACGCTCACGTTGCCTCGCTTTCATGAATTCACATAAACAAAAGTAAAGACCGAGTTGAAAATGTTTTCCTTTCTTTTAAAAAAACGGGACGTATTCGACACATAAAGACTACATTTCCCAGCAGTCTATACCTAGACGCGACGAGATGACGGGGAAATCAGGTCATCAAAAAACTATGTGGACACAAACCCGGAAGTAAATCGGCAAAGAAGACGGAGACGCCGAAGGCACGAAGGCAGCAGAGAAGACGGAGACGCTGCGGGCTCAGAGAAGGACAGCCTCGTAAGACGCCAAGTACATCGAGCTGAAACGTGAAGAAAAAGGTACAGAGCAATATACATTATACACGAAAAGGCTGCGCAACCCAGAAACATTACGCAGGTCACCCTGCAACAACATGAATGCTGCACGAGTGAGAACTTCAATTACCATCTAAGATTAAGAGACAGCATGATAGAATTTAAAATAATGGCTGTGCAATGCGTAATCAGGAGGACACTCCTCAATAAAACAACAAATGGCATCTTGTTCATGAAACAAAAAATGCGTATTTTAGAAGCCAAGTGACATAACTAGCAAAAATGAAAGGCTATGTAATACGTATCGACTCATGACATTTTTTCACTTCAACCAACAGTGAAACCAACAGTAAAAAGAAACAACTTGGGTGCGAGACACCTATATCTAAATTACATTTAAGGAACACGCAACAGCAATAGGATTAATTCCACAGAACAACAGCGCCACATCAGGGGTAGGTAGCAGACGTTTATAAACTACTGTTCCCCAAGTTCGCTAAAAATGTGATAGAAAATGGGTTTTAATCAAACATCCTATTATGACACTCAGGTGAGAATAGAAAATACGCCCCCATCCAGCAAGAAGGCGGGTATGTATTTCATAAAAGTAAATATGGTTAATGACATCTTGATATGCAATGCTATACAATCTTGATAGAGATTCTGGCCACTAAAGTAGATAAATTTATTCTTTCATAGATTTAAAATTGTCCTACAACATATCAAAAACAAGCCCTGAAGAAGATCTTAACAGAATTGCGAGTGAAGGTCCCACATCGACAAGGTCGAAACGCGTCGGCGAGATTATAATGGTCGTATAATCACAAATGAACATTACAATAAGTTAAAAATATCTGGTGGAAAAAAGATAAAAATTCCCCGATATATATATATATTATGAGCTAATAATATAAATTTCATTTGGTGATTACAGTTTTTCTGGACCACGAACATATGTATATGATCAAAAAATTAGTGGATTTTGACTACATTAAGAAAGTAGGACCCTTTATGTTTGTATATACAGTGAGCAAATTATGACAAAACAAAGGTGCTATCTTGCAAATTTCAGTGCAGTAGGATATGGTGTCTGTATATGCAAGTGTTGATTTCGCAACTTTAGGCACAACAAAAAATGTAGATATATGTACAGTATGAAAAATATGATTGAAGAATATGATGTAAATATTGTCAATGTGCATTATATATAAAATGTATAATAGGTGTGTGTCATAAAAATATATATAGAAAAAACACAGAAAAACAGATATTTAATACACAGAGTCAATAAAAAGGACTTCTGTTAGCAAAAAACGTGTGTCATCTATGGTGTCAGGGGCAACTATTTTTGAAATTCCAGACCAGGATAAGACGGCGTCACCTGGACGAACCGAACATCGCCAGGGTTGAAGGCAAAGAGGATGCCAAGTGGGCGGGAGAGGTATTTGTACCTCGTCACCCGCCCACTCCTACCAGGATGTGACACGGGTGCGCGGACCCCTAGGGGTCCCCAACATTTGGCAGCTGCCTCTTGTGCCCTCATGTGGCACTAAGGCAGCCGACCTCTTAGGAGGGTCCCCTTTGTGGACCCCGGGCAGCCTGCATTCCAACTCAAAACAACAGAAAGAGATTGCCAGTACTGATAACAAAGGGTAATTTACATGTGTTATAACACAGCACCTGAAAATACCATTCAAGACTGGGAGCTCGTTAATAGCTTTTATTATTCTTTTTAACTTTTGTCAGCAAAGAGAAGATTGTTTCATAAAAATGCTTTTTCAGAAAAACATAAACAACTAATACATGCTAGGGACAGGAAATAGGAAATCATTCACCATATCAAACATGTCACAGGCATACAACGGTCAACCATTCATGAGTGGTAAGGGATATAATGACTACAAGGAACTACAAAAGTGCATATCGTACAATATTTACAGTGAAAATGACGAGCACAAAACACGGGAGAATGAGAGAGCCAAAGTCTGCAAAACAAATTGGAAAATGATGTCACTTGGAAGTTATTCAAACAAAAGGTACATTCCTCTGTCCAATTCGAATGTTCATAATATTTGTTAAGGTAAAAAGATAATGTACACAGGATAGTGATAAGCGGCAGGGGAATTTTTGATAAGCTTATCACCAATGCAGACTACGGTATGGCTGGGGCCTACGCGTTTCGAATCCTGCTGGTCTCGGGGGATTCTCTTCAGGGCCTTGGTCGTCTCAAGAGGCAGATATGCAACCGTGTGATGGAAGCCTCAGCACCTTAGCTGGAAGGGGTTGATCTGTAACTTATTAATCAACAAGAAAGCTTTACTTGAATTAAAGCCAGAGCGCGAAGGAAGACAGACGTTTTACCTAATATAATTAGACCATGGTTTCAGGGAGCGCCGCCGTGGGAATATGGATAATAGCACAAAGTCAGAATCACTGGGTATCCAGTGTTGAAATTCAATGAAACGATCGATTGTCTTGGTTGCTTAGTTAGTCAAGATATTTCGTGAAGGGCGTGGTCCGCGGGGAGCGGCTCGCTATTAAAAAAGGGGAAATCAAAGGACCGTCATAGCGGTGATGCACGCCATAAGCGTGTAAGAAGATAATTAAGCAAATTCGCTGAACCAGACCTTCGACCGACGGCGTTTGAACGGGCGCTGCACACTGACTCATGCGCATTAGCATTCCAACTCAGGCTGTAAACTAATGCAATATTCCACTCAAGTCAATAGAAGCCCAAACCGCCTCACTTTGTTGATGTGTGTGATTTAAATTGTATCTTATGTGCTAATTTACATGGGTGAGAAACAGATTTTTCTGTACCACTTAAGTACAATGACACACAACGACAAACTACTTCCAAAGTTCTAGATTTAAGTCAACGCAAGCAAAATCTAGTTGCTGTCGTGTTCGGAGTCCTGACTATTGGTTTTTATCTTTAACATTAATTTTGATATGATTTTGAGTATGAGGACATTTGTAAATGTGCATATTTATAATCGTATGGGTGTTCAGCTGGGTAGCATGGTAGAATCTTGCAGAGAAACCAACCCCCCTTCCATCCTGGTACTGCTTGTATCCCTTCTTCTTGTCTTGAGCGTCTTTGCACCCATCTTTCCTCCTCCTTCATCATCTCTTACAACCTTGGATCAATGCACCAATTACTACTCTTTTTCACAAAATGGATGTGTTGTAAACATATCTTAAATATCAAGCAGAGACGCATTACCATTAAAAACCTCAGCTAGAAGCAGCCATACTTGTGTATAGAACTCACCAAGGCAGCAACATAAATATCCACAGATTGGTCAAAATAATAAAATCAAAGCTACACATTCCTTTGTGTCACCTTGATTCCCTCTGGTTTAACATTTAAATTAGAAAGTATGTAGTACGCCACTAACATGATATTATTAAAGAATACACTTAAATTGGAGACAGATAATAATAGAGACGTCGTGTTTGTAAACCATCGTTTTTTCAGAAAATTCTACTTACTAGAGCAGCAGCTCCATTGCATGAAAACAGAAAATTAATTTAAGGAAATAGTGTCATCATATTAATGTACACAAAAAAAAAAAAAAACCAGGGTGGTGTGGAGTGCAAAAAAACGATGGATAAGGGCCCAGATCTTTGGACTGGGGTGAATGTGTGACATTGATCCACATTCTGTCCATCACCTGTTTTGTTTGCAAATTCCGCCATAAGTGTGCTGGGGATGCTCAGACGTGGGTCCCAGGCACTCCACACCACTGGAGTCAAGCTAGCCGGGCTGATGAGAGGTGTTACCTCGAAACCGGTCCGGTCCTCGGATGCTTGATTCCGTTCTCGGAAGGACATGGCTTTTGTAGTTCGGACTGGACTGTTCCCATGGGGAACAGGGTCAGAGCTGATTTGCATATCGCCATTGTCTAACCCAGGGTGGTGTGGAGTGCAAAGAAACGATGGATAAGTGCCCAGATCTTTGGACTGGGGTGAATGTGTGACATTGATCCACATTCTGTCCATCACCTGTTTTGTTTGCAAATTCCGCCATAAGTGCGCTGGAGATGCTCACACGTGGGTCCCAGGCACTCCACACCACTGGAGACAAGCTAGCCGGGCTGATGAGAGGTGTTACCTTGAAACCGGTCCGGTTCTCGGATGCTTGATTCCGTTCTGGAAAGGACATGGCTTTTGTAGTTCAGACTGGACTGTTCCCATGGGGCACAGGGTCAGAGCTGATTTGCATATCGCCATTGTCTAACCCAGGGTGGTGTGGAGTGCAAAAAAAGATAGATAAGGGCCCAGATCTTTGGACTGGGGTGAATGTGTGACATTGATCCACATTCTGTCCATCACCTGTTTTGTTTGCAAATTCCTCCATAAGTGCGCTGGGGATGCTCAGACGTGGGTCCCAGGCACTCCACACCACTGGAGTCAAGCTAGCCGGGCTGATGAGAGGTGTTACCTCGAAACCGGTCCGGTCCTCGGATGCTTGATTCCGTTCTGGGAAGGACATGGCTTTTGTAGTTCGGACTGGACTGTTCCCATGGGGCACAGGGCCTAGCTGATTTGCATTTCGCCATTGTCTAACCCAGGGTGGTGTGGAGTGCAAATAAACGATGGATAAGGGCCCAGATCTTTGGACTGGGGTGAATGTGTGACATTGATCCACATTCTGTCCATCACCTGTTTTGTTTGCAAATTCCGCCATAAGTGCGCTGGGGATGCTCAGACGAGGGTCCCAGGCACTCCACACCACTGGAGTCAAGCTAGCCGGGCTGATGAGAGGTGTTACCTCGAAACCAGTCCGGTCCTCGGATGCTTGATTCCGTTCTGGGAAGGACATGGCGTTTGTAGTTCGGACTGGACTGTTCCCATGGGGCACAGGGTCAGAGCTGATTTGCATATCGCCATTGTCTAACCCAGGGTGGTGTGGAGTGCAAAAAAACGATGGATAAGGGCCCAGATCTTTGGACTGGGGTGAATATGTGACATTGATCCACATTCTGTCCATCACCTGTTTTGTTTGCACATCATATTAATGTACAGCACTGCACAGTCAATGAATGTATTTATTGTATAGTTAAAACCATTACAGGTGTATCAGTATGTTCAAAAGTTAATATGGGTAAATGATAACATCAGGATACACAAAGATTGTCCTCTATAGCTCATAAAAATTGGCAATTTCTTAAATGATAAATAATTAAATCGTATTGCTTTATTAACTGTCCTGCTTCTTCAAATTTACTTGAAAATGCACCATTTGTCCACTCTTTTTTTTCAAAATGTTCTCAGGGGAGACTCCTCCCACCCCCAAATCTCTCGTTGGTTGTCCGGGCTCGCTCGCTACGCTTGTTCGCCGGAGTGCAGTATGACAATAATTTTATGCCTCACCACTTTCAAATGTCACCAGCCACCACTGACAACTGTAATGGACTTTGAGTTACAAAGTGCTTTGAATGCAGTTTTTTTGAGTGAATCCACAGTATCTGAGTATTGTACAACAGCGTTTCCCAAACTGTGGTCCGTGGACCCTCAGGGGTCCGTGACACATTCCCAAGGGGTCCGCAGGACTTGAGTGCCTAACGTAAGAGGTGTGAATGTACTTGGCACCTGGGCAGCAAGACTGCAATACAATCTGGTCTCCAGGCTCACAGCACATGAGAGGTGTGAATGTTGCTGGCGCCGGGGAGGCAAGACTGCAATGAAATCTGGCCAATCACCCTTCAGCTATAGGTGCAAGCTGAAGGGTGATTGACCCTAAAGTTATTCACTTCTGTCCATCACCCTGAGGTTCCGTGACGATTGTAAGTGGTGTTTTTGACTCGCACGAATATGGTCGAGTCTGGTATCCATGGACCGCAAATGACGAGTTTAGTGGGTGTACGCGTTTTCGCTGTACCAGCCTAAACCGTTCGTTTGTTTCGTGGGTTTCTACATCCGAGCCCACGGGTTCCATCTTAGATATGGCATCCATTTTGTTTCTTGCCCTCAAGTAGCCAGCGAACGGACGCTGTCCGCTTCGCGACCCTGGGATTCCCAAAACTCTTGCGGAAGACACGTTTTCTTTGAAAGTGTCTTTATGATGAGGGGGATGACACTGTAAGGCAGATGGCCCCGCTCGAGGCACATCTTGCCGTGTCGCTCTATTGTCTCAGCCGTGCATCTCATTAGGCACGTCCCTTTGATGCCTGTAGCTCGTGTTTCCCGATACCACCCCTTTTACACCCTTTCCAATCTCCCCACTGTTTCTGCCTTCCTCTGCACCTGTCTCTGTTCCTTCTTCGATCTGTTTATTGCCAATTGGAACGTACTAATTGTGGGAAGATGGGTTTTACAGTTGGGAACTACCAAATGTTTCCGTACTTATGTTCCGGGCCCTGAATACATCAAAGCAACCCCTCTTGGAGATTACGATGGGAACCGAGTTGTAAACCTTTGTGTACAATGTTAACCTATGAGAGAAATGTGTATAAAAGGAGCGACCCGCAGTAGCAATTTGAAGCAGGCTCCGTGAACTTACATGATTTGTACTTCTCGTGACTTCTGTGTTCCCTGCAGTAATAAACCTCGAATCTTTGACGCCGAAGGAAGTGTCCTGTGTCTCTGTCATTTGTACGCCGGAACAGGTTACCCACGAAGGTTTTAGGTGTTATCCCTGGCACCGCTGGGTCTTAGCAGAACCCAGTCCTTCAGTTGGCGCCCAACGTAGGGCTGCATCAGTGGTACCGGTCCAAGCCCGACGATCGTGAGGAACTTCGTGTGAAATCTCCGAGGGAAGGTGCACCCCGCTTCATCAATCCTGTTGTCGAAATAAGTGGCCCGACGACTTTTCCCGCGAAGATTCCCGCCTCCTGACGGCTGCGATGGACTGCTGCCCTGACTGTAGACCTGTTTTGGCGCCTGGCGTAGACCTTGGTACAGCGAGACGATTGACAGGCCTTCCTGGTGACGCCATCGATCTTTGAGTTAAGTATTTGTGGGTCGCTCCCAGAGTCCTTAGTTGTGGTTGCTTAGTTGTTGCATGGTTCCATTGCATTTGTGGTTCTTAGTACTTGGTTCTTTGTTGTGATATTTAACGTCTGCAGTCGCCAAAAACCGAGGGTTTTTGCTCTTTGCAGGGACTTGGTAAATCCCGTAACCCTTGAAGTTTGTGAAACTCGGCTAGTGTGCAAGATGCCTGGTCGCAGTACTTTGTTCAGTTGTTTTAGACGTTGTGGTACGGATTCCCGACTGGAGGACTCGTGTCCGATACATCCGGTTGGAACTCCAACTTATGAGCTCTATAGTAGGCACGGGTTAGGTCCGATTACCTTTAACGAATATTGGATTCATTATACTAAAAAGGATGGTGTCCTTAGTTGGCTACCTCATGGTAGCTTTGAGACCCCGATATTAGATAATCTTGAGGCTAAATTGTTTCAGAAAAAATCAAGGCCGGCCATGTTTGATGCTTTTCGGTTGTGGCGTAAGGAAGTCAAACAGAGAGAAATCAGACAGATTAAACGTAATCAGAGAGAGGGAGTTGTTACTACGGTAAGAAAAGCAGAGCAGTTTCAGCGAGATAAGGAGGAAAAGGAAAAGGAAGTTTTCGATAGATTGCAACGTATGTCTGTAGATAAGTGCTATCCCGCTTTACCGGCGGATACAGATAAAAAGGAGGAAGGTACAGAGGACCCTTTAATGTCTTATCTTATAAAATCACCACCTCCGTATGTACAGGGTACTGCTACTCCTGTGATTCCCCCTGTTCCTGCTCCCCAACCAGCTCCTATCCCTGTACTTCCAGCTGTCCCTGCTCCTCTACCTGCTTCTGTCCCTACTGCTCCTCCGCTTGTACTTCCTCATACTCCTACTCCCACTGTTCTGGTTTCCCCTGCTGTTCCCTCTGTTTCTGGTACTTCTCTTGTTACCCCGTTGGGTTACTCTTTGTCTCCGTCTGTTCGACGTCGTACCCCCTCTGTAGCTGCTAACTTCTTTAATTCTCTTGGACCTATTCTTGAGTCCGCTGGTTCGGACGGTCCTCAAAGACGAAGTCAGCTTCCTGGTGGTAGGGAGCGTGACTCATTGTATAATATGGCTATGGGTTGGATGAAATACCCCTTTCGAAATCCTCCTCGTGTAGTGTTACGTTTTGCCAATTCAACATACCGACACAAAGGTTCGTGTTTGAAGAGATGTGCAAGGCTTTACGTGACCTCATATCGGCTGACGCATCTGATGAGGTATTGACTGCTCTGACTAACCTTCAGCTCCAGTTTTCGAGCGGAATGTTGGTGGGCACCAATGTTCGACGTGCTGTCGAGCAATTATTGTCTTTTCGTCCTTCTACGATGCCTCGGGCATTGTTTGTGGAGGACATTGAGGGATCGCTTGCAGCGCCTGGTCAGTATCCCATGCGCGAAGTTCCACCAGTGTGGATGCCAGGTAACGCTAACGCTAACGCTGCTCCGCCGATCCTGCCACACTTTCAAAGAGTGTGGATACATCTCCCGTGGAAACGATCGGAAGTTTTGCAGGTGAAGCAATCTTTGCCTGATCCTCGCAAAAATCCTGCAGGATACTACAAAGAATTATCGCAGCTCGTAGATGCTACGATAATGAATCTTGCCGATATCGATATGCTGTTCGGTAATGTCGTACCGCAACCGGTATGGGCAAAGATTCGTCAGGAAAACCATGCGGCAGAATTAGGGGGTGACTGGCCTGCTCTTGTGGCAGCAGACACCCGTCAAATTGGTGGGGCTAAGCCTGAACAATTGATTACGGATCTTCCTCAGAGAATTATCACCCTTATGAAAACACTTATGCCAGCCATGAAGGTGAATTGGGACAAACTGTCTGCTTGCAAACAAAAGAAGGACGAGAGTGTCTCTGATTTCTTTACAAGATTTGAGGAGGCATTCATTGATCATAGTGGTCAGGATATGGGTACTGAGGGTGGACAGCGATTGTTTGTGGATAAGTTTGTCTCAAATTTGCTGCCTGACTTAAGCAACAAATTGCGTAATTCAGAAAGTGCTTGGGCGGTTTCTACTTCTGCTCAAATATTGGGTAAGAGTGGTCTGCTTAATTCAGACACTCTGTTCATCACCACCCTCCTTTTCTGAATCAATTTTGTCCACCATAAGCGTGGAAGGGTATACTCAGATGTGAGTCCCTTGCTCATTGCACCATCAGGATTCAAGCAAGCCGGGCCGAAGACGGCTGAAATGCCAGAAACTGGTCCCCGGTAGCTTGTTTCCTTCCGAGTATAAGAATTGGCTTGGTAGTTTGGTCTGCCCTGTTCCCATGATGCACTGGGCCAGGGTCAGACTAATTTGCATATAGCCAAGTTCTGAGCTGGGATGGTGCAGTGAGCTAAAAAACGGTGATGGATCAAGCCCTGATCTTTGGACTGGGTAAGAGTGGTCTGCTTAATTCAGACACTCTGTTCATCACCACCCTCCTTTTCTGAATCAATTTTGTCCACCATAAGCGTGGAAGGGTATACTGAGATGTGAGTCCCTTGCTCATTGCACCATCAGGATTCAAGCAAGCCGGGCCGAAGACAGCTGAAATGCCAGAAACTGGTCCCCGGTAGCTTGTTTCCTTCCCAGTATAAGAATTGGCTTGGTAGTTTGGTCTGCCCTGTTCCCATGATGCACTGGGCCAGGGTCAGACTAATTTGCATATAGCCAAGTTCTGAGCTGGGATGGTGCTGTGAGCTAAAAAACGGTGATGGATCAAGCCCTGATCTTTGGACTGGGTAAGAGTGGTCTGCTTAATTCAGACACTCTGTTCATCACCACCCTCCTTTTCTGAATCAATTTTGTCCACCATAAGCGTGGAAGGGTATACTTAGATGTGAGTCCCTTGCTCATTGCACCATCAGGATTCAAGCAAGCCGGGCCGAAGACGGCTGAAATGCCAGAAACTGGTCCCCGGTAGCTTGTTTCCTTCCCAGTATAAGAATTGGCTTGGTAGTTTGGTCTGCCCTGTTCCCATGATGCACTGGGCCAGGGTCAGACTAATTTGCATATAGCCAAGTTCTGAGCTGGGATGGTGCAGTGAGCTAAAAAACGGTGATGGATCAAGCCCTGATCTTTGGACTGGGTAAGAGTGGTCTGCTTAATTCAGACACTCTGTTCATCACCACCCTCCTTTTCTGAATCAATTTTGTCCACCATAAGCGTGGAAGGGTATACTCAGATGTGAGCCCCTTGCTCATTGCACCATCAGGATTCAAGCAAGCCGGGCCGAAGACGGCTGAAATGCCAGAAACTGGTCCCCGGTAGCTTGTTTCCTTCCCAGTATAAGAATTGGCTTGGTAGTTTGGTCTGCCCTGTTCCCATGATGCACTGGGCCAGGGTCAGACTAATTTGCATATAGCCAAGTTCTGAGCTGGGATGGTGCAGTGAGCTAAAAAACGGTGATGGATCAAGCCCTGATCTTTGGACTGGGTAAGAGTGGTCTGCTTAATTCAGACACTCTGTTCATCACCACCCTCCTTTTCTGAATCAATATTGGCCACAGCACAATATTATGAGAACAGAGAGAAAGAAGAGAATGACCGCGCTGATAAAAAGACGAAAGAGCTCAAAACAAAAGTGTTGTTGCAGCAAGCGTATCCTCCACGTTCGAATCAGAACGATTCACAACAGCGGAATAGACCACAGTCTCAGTCGAACAGATCGCACTCTCGGAATGACTCCTTTTCTGACAGATCTTCGTTGGGGTACAATCAGTGTGCCTATTGTCGGAACGAGGGTCATCTGAAATTCGATTGTCCGGTTTTGCGGGATCGAAACAGCGGTAATTCTTCTAGAGGAGGTCGTAGCGGCCCCCAACAAGCATCACGTGGTAGAGGTCGTGGTGTTCAAACTGATCGTTCCAATAATTCTTCCGATTCTAACAATTGCTTCGATCAGCGTGGATCATCACAAAGCAGATCTGCTCAGTACAATGTAGACGATTATTACGTTGATCACAATGCTGACGATAGTAATTACTAGGACAGCCATGTAGAAAGAGAGGGAGTAGTATCAGTTCCGGTTGATCAGAGAGGGCCTTACGTCACAGTTGCCACCTCGGGCGTCGTTGAGCCTTTTCTGTTGGACACTGGTGCAGCGAAAAGTTCTATCATGCATTCGAAACTCCCTGGCGCACCTTTATCTGGCTTAACAAATGTTTCCGTTGGATTCTCTGGCGCCCCTGTTAGCAATCCGGTTTTGTGCCCTTTGCCCCTTTCAATTGGGCCTCGTGAGCTGCAAGCTCCGTTGATTTTGACCACTGGTTGTGGCGAAAATCTTTTGGGCCTGGATTTGCTAAAACGTCTGTATGCGACTTTGTATTGTTCTCCTGTGGGAGTTAAGCTTACGTTGGGTGAGAGAGTTATCTCTCCTATGTACTTATCTCTTGATAAGCTTCCACCGGAATTGAATTCTCTTCCTGCATCTTTGTGGGCAACAGGTCCCAATGACGTGGGCCTGCTTGATATCTCCCCTTATGTTGTTCACTTGAAATCTAATGTGCGTTTGCCACGTATTCCCCAGTATCGTATCTCCCTTGATGGTGAACGGGCACTGTTAGCCATCATCTACGATTTGATTGAGAAAGACGTTATCGAGAAGACACGGGGAAACGTGTGCAATAGCCCTGTACTTCCCATTTTGAAGCGCACTGATCCATCGAAACCCCCTGTTTATCGTTTTGTCATCGATTTACGGGAGGTGAATAAAATTGTGGTTCCTCAGTTCCCTGTGGTGCCCGACATTACGGCACTTCTCACTCTGATTCCAGCTTCTGCATCTTGGTTCTCCGTGATCGATCTGAAAAATGCGTTTTTCAGCATACCGATTGCTGAGGAGAGTAGAGATCTTTTCGGTTTCTCTCTTGGTGGCCGCAGTTTCCGGTTTAAACGTGCTCCTCAGGGCTACTGTGAAAGTCCATCGATATACAGTCAAGCCTTGAAGGGTCAACTTGATGCATTTGTGTTGCCGGCCGGTGCGGCTTTAATCCAATATCTCGATGACTTATTGGTGGCCGCAGATACTCGGGACATTTGTAAAACTGCAACGGTGTCGTTGTTGCAACATCTCTGTGACTTACATCACAAGGTGTCACCTTCTAAGCTACAATATTGTTGTCAAGAAGTAACCTATCTAGGTCACTTATTGTCAAAGGAGGGAAGAAGGTTGACCCCAGAGAGAATTGCAGCGATTGCTCGAATGACTGTGCCAACAACTCAGAGAGATGTGCGTGCCTTTTTAGGTATCACGTCATACTGCAGGCAATGGATTCCGAATTGTTCATTGCTAGCGAAACCACTGGTGGCTCTTACGTGCAAGGATGTTCCAACTCCTTTACCATGGACGGAAGAATGTCAGAAAAGTTTTTCTGAACTACGTGACGCATTGTGTTCGGCTCCTGTGTTAGGTACCCCTGACTACAGTAAGCCGTTTACACTATACGTTCACGAAAGGGAAGGTTGTGCGTTGAGTGTTTTGACGCAACAATTCGGTGGTAAGCAGCGTCCATGTGCATATTTTTCCTCGACCTTGGACCCAGTAGCTAGAGCATTGCCGAGTTGTCTGAGGGCAACAGCGGCAGCTGCGGTGTCCATCCGACAATCTGCAGGATTGGTCATGGATAATATGCTTACGGTGATGGTTCTGCATGCAGTTGACACTCTCTTGAATCGTACTAAAACTCAGCACTTGACGAGTGCAAGGTTGTCTGGGTATGAATTGACGCTTTTGGCAAGTCACATTCAAATAAAACGCTGTAACGTCCTGAACCCGGCGACTTTGTTACCAATCAGTATGCAATCAGATGAAGTAGCAGCTCACGACTGCTACTTACGAACCGAAGAGGAAACCAAAGGTCGTGTAGACCTGAAAAATACTCCTTTGGATAATCCCGATGGGACCTTGTATGTGGATGGGTCATGTTTTAAATTACCGAATGGTGATGTAACGACCGCGTATGCTGTAGTGACATTGAGTACGGTTGTGGAAGCTGCAAGATTGAATCAGAATTCTGCCCAGGCTGCAGAACTGATTGCTTTGACTAGAGCGTGTGTGTTGTCGAAAGGGAAACGGGTGAATGTGTTTACCGACAGCCAATACGCTTTTGGCGTCGCGCATAGCTTTGGACGATTGTGGCGAGAGAGAGGTTTCATGACGTCGCATGGCACTAAGATTCAGCATGGACAGCTTGTGAATGATCTTTTGGATGCACTTACATTGCCTGAGCAGGTGGCGATAGTTAAATGTAGCGCGCATCGTAAGGTGACGGATGATGTTGGCCTTGGGAATGCGTTTGCGGATGAGACTGCTAAGGAGACTGCCCGGAACCTTAGCACGAGGATGTATGTGACGAGTTCGTTAAGGTGGCCTACAGAGACTGGTATGTGTGAGGATACCATCGAGAGTGTGAAAGCGATACAGAATGAGGCCACCGAGACTGAAAAGGTGAAGTGGAAAGAGAGTACGGGAAAGCTGGATGCGAATGGTTGTTGGATTGATTTGTCGGAGCATAAGAGATGGATGTTGCCAGATGCGTATGTGCTAGCTGTTGTGACGATGGCACACGGGTTAGCGCATATTAGTGCGAAAGGTATCTGCAAGTTGTTGTCCCCTGTGTGGAAGAATGACGGTATTACTAAATGTGCTGAGAGATTGGTCAAAAATTGTATGATATGTATGATGTACAACCCTGGAAAAGGAACCCCTACACCTCCTGGCCATTTTGCACCCCCTTCATGTCCCTTTGAAGTAATTCAGCTAGACTTCATCCATATGGAGCGATGCAATAACCTGAAATACGTTTTAGTTGTGGTTTGCGCATTCTCCCGATGGATTGAAGCCTACCCTCTCAAAGACAATACTGCTCTGTCCACTGCGAAAATCCTACTGAAGGAATACTTTCCTCGGTATGGAATGCCACGGATTGTATGGTCTGATAACGGAAGTGAGTTTGTGGGGAGTGTGATGAAGAATGTGTGTAAGGGCCTTGGAATTACTCAAAAGCTCCATAGCGCAAATCATCCTCAGTCAGCGGGTTTGGTCGAGGGTTATAATGGCACACTCAAACTAAAGTTGGCGAAGATTCAGGCCACTACTGGTCTCTCATGGCCTGACGCTTTGCCTCTAGCTCTGTTGTCAACAAGGGCGACTGTACACTCCCGAGTAGGGCTCAGTCCCTACGAAATAGTGTTCGGCCGTCCTGCGAATGTTTGGGGGGTTCCTAGACCAAGTGTGTTTTCAGACCTTGAATATCCAATGTTGATCGATTATCTTCATGATCTGACTGCTAAACTGAGGTTAATTCACCAACAGGTCTTTGAAGCATTGCCGACGCAGACGGAGGGTCCAGGCCACCAGCTCCAGCCCGGAGACTGGGTGGTGACGAGGAACTTTGGAAGGAAACGCAACCTCGAACCTCGCTTTACTGGACCCTACCAAGTCCTCCTTGCCACGAGAACTGCTGTTCGTTTGGAAGGACGAAAGCACTGGGTGCATGCCACCCATACCAAAAATGTTCCGATACCTTTACCAGCGGACTCGTGGGTGAGGAAGGGCATTGCCTCGTCTGAAACTGAAGCATCACAGACCTTTGTACCTTTCAGCGACGCTCAACTTGTTGGAGAATACTCGGGGCAGCAGAAAGACATTGTTGAACATTTGCCATCACGAGATTCAAGATCTGAACAATTGACTGATCAACAGAACTCTGTTCCCTCATCAGATCCATTGTTTGACGAACAGACACGTCCTGGGAGAAGCCGCTACTCTTTGCGATCTAATACCAAGGACAAATGAATTTTCGTTTCTGTCCCTCGATATCTACGTTACCCCTTTTGCCACGATCAGTCTAAACACACGTACAACTGTGATTTTTGTAAATATTGAGTTTTTCCACATGTGTTTTTGCTTCCACAGCTGAGAGACTTTGTATATATTTGTGAATTAAAATACCTTACATCCAGGTGAGCCGTAGGGCCGCGCGTGTACTTCCTTCTGGTTAGTAGGTCCAGACACTAGGTCAGAGACCGTCAGTTCCTGGGAACTCCTGGGGATTGGCTATTGCTACACAGAACGAAGTGCGTCAAGAAACGTTGCGGACCGTTTTAGGGGATGGCGTTTTCAAAGCTGATGGACTTGGAAAAAGCTCAGGCGCAAAGATTCAAACTGCAACAGATTACTCGTACCAACTGCTTCATGTTTCAGGTGTTCCTTCTGTTTCTAATTGTTTCTTCGTTATTGGCGGGTGGGGTGTATTATATGATACAGTACTTCCTACCTTCTGCCATACCTACTCCTACTTCTGAACCTAAAACTACCTCCACTGTGTCCCCTCATTCCTTCCATGTCTTACCCCAACACGAACAGGCTATACGTGCGGAATTCAGAAATAATTCCTTCATTCAGCTCCTTCATCAGCATCAGTTAGTGGTTAATACTACTAATTGTTGGGTGTGTGGGTTAATGCCACATACCACAGATAAAGGAATTCCATATCTGGTCCTTCCTTATAGCTCCCAGGGTTCAGCTCGAGCATTTCAAACAATGTTTCGAAGTGCACTAGATTCCTACCCCAATTGAGAGCCACGTCCTCCGCACTTTGGTCCAGGTCCGTACCACAAGCCTTTGGCTATAGCGATCGCTGATTTAGATAGGGATATCTATGAGCCGTCGCTCATCCCAGAGGAGGAGGTGCGAGCCTATAGGGATCTGAGTGAGGCTGAGTATAGTGCGCTCGTGGGTGAAAGACAGCTTAAGAGCTCGTCGCCAATATGGATCGTACCCCACCTTGGTAATTTCTGTCTAAAAGGTCGTGGCCGAAGATCGAGAGCATACCTTGGAGAGAATGCTTGCTCCGAGACGTATGTCTTACCGATGCTCTCTACCCCTGTGTTTCTGACTGCCAAGGGTACGTACTTTGTCTGTCATGATCGTGCGTATACGTGGTTGCCCTCCGACTTTGCGGGCACATGTTATATTGCAAATTTGTTGCCTCCGACGTTTACCGTTGATGCAGACTACCACAAGACTAGAGTTGTGAGGGGCGTGATTAGCGAAGAGGACACTGCCGGTCAAGAGGCAGGAGACTTTTTCAAGGGTTTCTTTCCGTTTTGGGGACCTATGGTTAATAGTAGGAACCTGAGACAGTTGACTCGAGTGGTGGAATCGACAGCTAATATCACTGCCAGTGCCCTTGGTAACATTACGGCAGAACTTCAGGCGGATAGGCTCATGACGTTACAAAACCGAATGGTTTTAGACATTGTTTTAGCAGATCGAGGTGGAGTATGTAAGGTGATCCATTCGAGCTGCTGTATTTTCATTCCAGATAACGCTCCGACTGTCTATCAAGCCATTTCAAAGTTGCATAAGATCTCTGAGTCCATACACGTGGATGTAGGGGATTGGACGCTACTTGGGTGGTTTTGGGGCTTGATGTCGACTTGGGGTTGGAAAATTCTGATGATCATCGGGGTTGTTGCAGCGTTTCTGTTCACGTGTTGCCTTTGTGTGCAGTGTGGTCCTGCCTTATGTGGCCTCTGTGCTACGACGTGTATAAGACAGCCGCCTTTTACCAAAGCAGCTCAGTTGGATAGAATGATGTTGCAGCAGCATCTAGATGGTCTGATGAATATCGAGTATGATTCCGACTAGTGCTTGCCTACATGAGGGCAAAAGGAGCGTCTGAGGTTCCGTGACGATTGTAAGTGGTGTTTTTGACTCGCACGAATATGGTCGAGTCTGGTATCTATGGACCGCAAATGACGAGTTTAGTGGGTGTACGCGTTTTCGCTGTACTAGCCTAAACCATTCGTTTGTTTCGTGGGTTTCTACATCCGAGCCCACGGGTTCCATCTTAGATATGGCATCCATTTTGTTTCTTGCCCTCAAGTAGCCAGCGAACGGACGCTGTCCGCTTCGCGACCCTGGGATTCCCAAAACTCTTGCGGAAGACACGTTTTCTTTGAAAGTGTCTTTATGATGAGGGGGATGACACTGTAAGGCAGATGGCCCCGCTCGAGGCACATCTTGCCGTGTCGCTCTATTGTCTCAGCCGTGCATCTCATTAGGCACGTCCCTTTGATGCCTGTAGCTCGTGTTTCCCGATACCACCCCTTTTACACCCTTTCCAATCTCCCCACTGTTTCTGCCTTCCTCTGCACCTGTCTCTGTTCCTTCTTCGATCTGTTTATTGCCAATTGGAACGTACTAATGGTGGGAAGATGGGTTTTACAGTTGGGAACTACCAAATGTTTCCGTACTTATGTTCCGGGCCCTGAATACATCAAAGCAACCCCTCTTGGAGATTACAATGGGAACCGAGTTGTAAACCTTTGTGTACAATGTTAACCTATGAGAGAAATGTGTATAAAAGGAGCGACCCGCAGTAGCAATTTGAAGCAGGCTCCATGAACTTACATGATTTGTACTTCTCGTGACTTCTGTGTTCCCTGCAGTAATAAACCTCGAATCTTTGACGCCGAAGGAAGTGTCCCGTGTCTCTGTCATTTGTACGCCGGAACAGGTTACCCACGTAGGTTTTAGGTGTTATCCCTGGCACCGCTGGGTCTTAGCAGAACCCAGTCCTTCAACCCGACGCCTAGATTGAAGAGCATTGGAGGCTGGAGCACGTCGAATGGGCAGGAGGGCTATTCTTCTGGAACTGCATGTAACTTTTTAATTTGTGTGTGCGTGTTTGTGTGTGTTTCCCTAGTTTTTTGTGCCATTCTGCCCTCTGTTCCACTCTTTTTTTGTGCCCTTCTGCCCTCTGTGCCATTCGTTTTTCCCTCATTTTTTAACCTTTCTGCCCTCTGTTCCAATCATTTTTCCCTCGTTTTTTGTGCCCTTCTGCCCTTCTGCCCTCTGTGCCACTCGTTTCCCTCATTTTATGTGCCTTTCTGCCCTCTGTTCCACTCGTTTTTCCCTCGTTTTTTGTGCATTTCCGCCCTCTGTTCCACTCGTTTTTTGTGCCCTTCTGCCCTCTGTGCCACCCGTTTTTTCCTTGTTTTTGTGCCCATCTGCCCTCTGTTCCACTCATTATTCCCTCTTTTTTGTGCCCTTCTGCCCTCTGTTACACAATTTTTTTGTGCCCTTCTGCCCTCTGTGCCACTCGTTTTTTCCTTGTTTTTGTGCCCTTCTGTCCTCTTCTGGAACTGCATGTAAGTTTTTAATTTGTGTGTGCGTGTTTGTGTGTGTTTCCCTAGTTTTTTGTGCCCTTCTGCCATCTGTTCCACTCGTTTTTTGTGCCCATCTGCCCTCTGTGCCATTCGTTTTCCCCTCTTTTTTGTGCCTTTCTGCCCTCTGTTCCACTAATTTTTCCCTCGTTTTTTGTGCCCTTCTACCCTCTGTGCCACTCGTTTCCCTCGTTTTTTGTGCCTTTCTGCCTCTGTTCCACTCGTTTTTCCCTCATTTTTGTGCCTTTCCGCCCTCTGTCCCACTCGTTTTTGGTGCCCTTCTGCCCTCTGTGCCACTCGTTTTTCCCTCGTTTTTTGCGCCTTTGTGCCCTCTGTTCCACTCGTTTTTTATGCCCTTTTGCCCTCTGTGCCACTCGTTTTCCCCTCATTTTTTGTGCCTTTTTGCCCTCTGTTCCACTCATTTTTGTTCCTTTCTGCCCTCTGTGCCACTCGTTTTCCCCTCGTTTTTTGTGCCCTTCTGCCCTCTGTTCCACTCGCTTTTTTGTGCCCTTCTGCGCTCTGTGCCACTCGTTTCCCTCATTTTTTGTGCCTTTCTGCCCTCTGTTCCACTCGTTTTTCCCTTGTTTTTTGTGCCTTTCTGCCCTCTGTTCCACTCGTTTTTGGTGCCCTTCCGCCCTCTGTGCCACTTGTTTTTCCTTCGTTTTTTTGAACCCTTCTGCCCTCTGTTCCACTCGTTTTTGTGCCCTTCTGCCCTCTTTGCCACTCACTTTTTCCTTGTTTTTGTGCCCTTCTACCCTCTGTTCCACTCGTTTTTCTCTCTTTTTTGTGCCCTTCTGCCCTCTGTTACACTCATTTTTTTGTGCCCTTCTGCCCTCTGTGCCACTCGTTTTTCCCTCGTTTTTGTGCCTTTCTGCCTTCTGTTCCACTCGTTTTTCCCTAGTTTTTTGTGCCCTGCTGCCCTCTGTTCCACTCGCTCTTTTGTGCCCTTCTGCCCTCTGTGCCACTCGTATTTTCCTTGTTTTTGTGTCCTTCTGCCCTTTGTTCCACTCGTTTTTCCCTCATTTTTTGTGCCTTTCTGCCCTCTGTTCCACTCATTTTTAGTGTCCTTCTGCCCTCTGTGCCACTCGTTCCTCCCTCGTTTTTTGTGCCTTTCTGCCCTCTGTTCCACTCGTTATTTGTGCCTTCCTGCCCTCTGCTCCACTCATTTTTCCCTCTTTTTTGTGCCCTTCTGCCCTCTGTTCCACTCGTTTTTTTCTGCCCTTCTGCCCTCTGTGTCACTAGTTTTTCCCTTGTTTTTGTGCCTTTCTGCCCTCTGTTCCACTCGTTTTCCCTCGTTTTTTGTGCCCTTCTGCTCTCTGTTCCACTCGTTTTTTGTGCCCTTCTGACCTCTGTGCCACTCGTTTCCCTAGTTTTTTGTGCCTTTTTGCCCTCTGTTCCACTCGTTTTTCCCTCATTTTTTGTGCCTTTTGGCCCCCTGTTCCACTTGTTTTTGGGGCCCTTCTGCTCTCTGTGCCACTCATTTTTCCCTCGTTTTTTGTGCCTTTCTGCCATCTGTTCCACTCGTTTTTTGTTAGTTTCTGCCCTCTGTTCCACTCGTTTTTCCCTCTTTTTGTGCCCTTCTGCCCTCTGTTCCACTCATTATTCCCTCTTTTTTGTGCCCTTCTGCCCTCTGTTACACAATTTTTTTGTGCCCTTCTGCCCTCTGTGCCACTCGTTTTTTCCTTGTTTTTGTGCCCTTCTGTCCTCTTCTGGAACTGCATGTAAGTTTTTAATTTGTGTGTGCGTGTTTGTGTGTGTTTCCCTAGTTTTTTGTGCCCTTCTGCCATCTGTTCCACTCGTTTTTTGTGCCCATCTGCCCTCTGTGCCATTCGTTTTCCCCTCTTTTTTGTGCCTTTCTGCCCTCTGTTCCACTAATTTTTCCCTCGTTTTTTGTGCCCTTCTACCCTCTGTGCCACTCGTTTCCCTCGTTTTTTGTGCCTTTCTGCCTCTGTTCCACTCGTTTTTCCCTCATTTTTGTGCCTTTCCGCCCTCTGTCCCACTCGTTTTTGGTGCCCTTCTGCCCTCTGTGCCACTCGTTTTTCCCTCGTTTTTTGTGCCTTTGTGCCCTCTGTTCCACTCGTTTTTTATGCCCTTTTGCCCTCTGTGCCACTCGTTTTCCCCTCATTTTTTGTGCCTTTTTGCCCTCTGTTCCACTCATTTTTGTTCCTTTCTGCCCTCTGTGCCACTCGTTTTCCCCTCGTTTTTTGTGCCCTTCTGCCCTCTGTTCCACTCGCTTTTTTGTGCCCTTCTGCGCTCTGTGCCACTCGTTTCCCTCATTTTTTGTGCCTTTCTGCCCTCTGTTCCACTCGTTTTTCCCTTGTTTTTTGTGCCTTTCTGCCCTCTGTTCCACTCGTTTTTGGTGCCCTTCCGCCCTCTGTGCCACTTGTTTTTCCTTCGTTTTTTTGAACCCTTCTGCCCTCTGTTCCACTCGTTTTTGTGCCCTTCTGCCCTCTTTGCCACTCACTTTTTCCTTGTTTTGTGCCCTTCTACCCTCTGTTCCACTCGTTTTTCTCTCTTTTTTGTGCCCTTCTGCCCTCTGTTACACTCATTTTTTTGTGCCCTTCTGCCCTCTGTGCCACTCGTTTTTCCCTCGTTTTTGTGCCTTTCTGCCTTCTGTTCCACTCGTTTTTCCCTAGTTTTTTGTGCCCTGCTGCCCTCTGTTCCACTCGCTCTTTTGTGCCCTTCTGCCCTCTGTGCCACTCGTATTTTCCTTGTTTTTGTGTCCTTCTGCCCTTTGTTCCACTCGTTTTTCCCTCATTTTTTGTGCCTTTCTGCCCTCTGTTCCACTCATTTTTAGTGTCCTTCTGCCCTCTGTGCCACTCGTTCCTCCCTCGTTTTTTGTGCCTTTCTGCCCTCTGTTCCACTCGTTATTTGTGCCTTCCTGCCCTCTGCTCCACTCATTTTTCCCTCTTTTTTGTGCCCTTCTGCCCTCTGTTCCACTCGTTTTTTTCTGCCCTTCTGCCCTCTGTGTCACTAGTTTTTCCCTTGTTTTTGTGCCTTTCTGCCCTCTGTTCCACTCGTTTTCCCTCGTTTTTTGTGCCCTTCTGCTCTCTGTTCCACTCGTTTTTTGTGCCCTTCTGACCTCTGTGCCACTCGTTTCCCTAGTTTTTTGTGCCTTTTTGCCCTCTGTTCCACTCGTTTTTCCCTCATTTTTTGTGCCTTTTGGCCCCCTGTTCCACTTGTTTTTGGGGCCCTTCTGCTCTCTGTGCCACTCATTTTTCCCTCGTTTTTTGTGCCTTTCTGCCATCTGTTCCACTCGTTTTTTGTTAGTTTCTGCCCTCTGTTCCACTCGTTTTTCCCTCTTTTTGTGCCCTTCTGCCCTCTGTTCCACTCGTTTTTTTGTGCCTTTCTGCCCCCTGTGCCACTCGTTTTTCCCTCGTTTTTGTGCCTTTCTGCCCTCTGTTCCACTCGTTTTTTGTGCCCTTCTGCGCTATGTGCCACTTAATTTTTCCTTGTTTTTGTGCCCCTTTCGCCTTCTGTTCCACTCGGATCCTCCGCCGATGTGCCCCCTGCGGCCAGCCCCCCTGACTGCCCACTGCCCCTTATCACCATAACTATAACTTATTATAGTTATTATTGGATTGTAGTTGTTGCACTTTTAGATCTTTTCTTCTCAATTGAATAAAATATTTTTTTAATTAAAGAGTTCTTCAAGTAAACTCAACTTCTGAAAGTGTTCCCTTCCCAATGTGCACAGCCTTTGGCCAGCCGGGCCCTGTGCCTAACCCACAATTAAGCCTGGGTGGAGTTTGTTTCTGCCACTTGCATATTTTTCAATATAAAATAATAAAAGCTTTAGTAATGTAAGTATTTGTTTGGTGTGTACTTGTTTGTGTATTTTGTGTGAATTACTGTTTTAATTTTTTGAAATTGAAATTGTACAAATTCCTAGGGGGTCCCCGGCTTCCAGTAGTGAATCAGTTGGGGTCCTCAGGAGTCAAAAGGCTGGACGTTACAAAAACCATCATTCAGGCTATGTGCCTTGGCGTCAATACCACAGCATTGTTTTCTGAATTTAACCTTACAGATATACAAATTGCATTGGCACAGAGGGGAGCAGACTATATGGTGCTGCGCATTGAAAAACTGGAAAGATTGCCATTAACTGTTTCTGAAAAACCAGCGACAGAATGGATAATACACGGTACAATCACTCTGCCTGTTACAATTTTCCATTTTCAGTATTGTTTAAAACATATACCAGCAGGATGCAGACCTGGGTCATGTTGCCAATGAGGATGAGGATGAGGAGGATGGTCGGCGACAGCTCATCAACAACTTTTTCTCATGATTGTGAGTATACAGTGATGAGTTGACTATGCTTTTTCTTTGCATATATGTGCCTGTAGTACAATATCTATACATACGAGTGGGTGCATGCTACTTGACATGATCCTTGAAGTTGTTATGTATACATTGAGTTAGTATGTTCACCAGTACAGTGTTGACATGACTCCTAGCTAATGTTCACAATCCATAAGAATTGAGTATGAAATATCAATTAGAGATGCATTCAGATTTTGAGGAATATAAAGACTGTTCTATGTCTCTCCTTCACATTCCTTTGGCTGTTGTATGGTGACATGTGACCTCTAAAACACACAATGCTGTCACAGAGTGCAACTTTCCTTGGGATCAGGAAACTGTGCCGCACAGTCCATTTCGAAGATTTTGTAGCATCTTAGTTACTTTGTGCTGATTGTCACAGTGTGATTAGATTGGATTTTGTTGTGGATGCCACATGCTGTGACTGTGTAATAAACCTGTGCTCCACATTGAGGTGTGCCTTGTCTGTATACACACATCCCACATTCATTTGCATATTGTTTCTGTGCCCTGATTTCCACTATACCTGACTTTGTTTTAGTGTTTGTGCATTGAAATGTCTTTTCAGTTTACAATAGTGGAGGCAATGAGGATTTATGCCATGTGCCATTTGTATTGTGCTGACCTTGTTGTGTGTATCTCTTATATGTGTCACATCACAATTACTCACACGACTGTGTTTTAATTGCTGTACTTGTTTTCCTGCAAGATACTTGTTTTTAAGGGCATCATTTCTATGTTACAAACAGTGTTTAATTCACAACAGAGGCAAGTATTGTGTGATTATGATGCCTGTGTGAAATAATACAAGTGAGTGATAGTGCAGTACAAAATCTAGAAATCCAAAGTTCACAGAGGAGTTGTTAGTGGTAGTAGATGAAATTTTCAAAGCCAAGTCCACAGTCATTTGAGTCATTGATTCAACATAGACCCTCCATCCCATGTGGGAGAGTTCAGTGACTGTCAACAAGGGGAACGCTTTGCACACAATGGAGGCTATCAGGAGCAGGTTTACACTTCCTGGCGGGGGGGGGGGGGGAGTGCATGGCCATCTGTCTCTCATTTGTCCTTCTTTGGACGACCCCTCAAATTCCTCTGAGGGGGACCCTCAGGTGCAGGCTGCCTCAGTGCAGGGGACTCTCCAACAGAGTCCTCATCCTTTCCTGTGGCAATTCCAAATGTAGTGGCCACACAGGGAGGTGGGGTCATGATGTCAGCAATCTGACGGAGGCAGGTGAGTATGTCCATGTGCACCGCAGTGAGGTCATCAATGTTATCCATTTTGGACTCCATCCTGGACATGTGGGACTCCATCCTAGACACGTGGGAGGGCATTCTGGATATGTGGGAGTCCATTCTGGAAATGTGTATCCATTTTGGCATAATGAGCAGCCTGCTGATGTTGCATGTCCTTGAGGATCCCAACTACCTGGCCAAAGTCTCCAGTGCATTCTCGGTATGCATTTAGAATGCATCCCTGTAGTGTAGTTCCTATATTCCCAATAGGTTCTGCACATTGGAATAATATATCCTATAGATTAGATGTAAGACTGAGGTCGACTAGGTCTCTACTGAATATACTAAACCTAATAGTGAGTGCCAGCTAACTCAGAGGTCACTAGAAACTTGCTCGAATTCACAAGAAGGGATTCATTTCTGACAACCGCATAAACATGACAACTTTGTTTCCCAAGAATAAGAAATATATCTCTAGAGTCGCGAGAAACAATAGATAAATATTTCACTCAGTCAATCGTGAATGCTTCGTTTCTATAGAGTTGAAGAGAAATTGAGAGACGGGCGTTTTCAATAAAAAGGTTTATTGAACAGTCTTCTTTCTCATGCAAGAGAAGTTAACTGCTACAATCGTTATGCAGACTGCAAGGTATGATGCGTTCAGCTAAACAGTAATATGAAATAAAACTGTAAGAGCATTGTATGGTTTCTTAGCCATATAAAAATACATACATAAATAACAATGACTAAAAATACTCAACTGTTGCTTCTAAAATACACCTACCCCAATGTACCTAACCTAAGTCTAGTACGAGGGAAGAAGTAAGTATTGTGTAGTATAAGTTTAGTTTACTTTGCTAAGAATCTATCCTAGATTTCACTTAGGTTCTAATCAGCTCCATACCTTAGTTAGAATGAAGGAGGTCTGGTATCAGTCTCTGGACTCGATTTTCTAACACCACACAAGGGGAGCTTGTAAATACTGGAGCTGGATTCTCGGCAGGAGAAAGGACAGCTTCCTGATCAGTGTGTCAGCTGGAGGGTCGGCTTCCTTCTGCACTTGCTGTAGCGAGCTGCGTCGGGCAAGTAGATAGTTGAACTGCTCCAAACCACCGTTGTGTCTGGCTAGAGCAAGTGAAGGTATATTTATACCTTGAAGGTGTCTAGGAATGCCATAGTGTGACGTAAAGTTGGGCATAATAACGTCAGGAAAGAACCCCTAGGGAATAGCTGTTCTTTGCAAAGTACATGAGTACTTGGAGAAATCAATATTCAAGCAAGGGGAAGTTCCCTAACTGCTTCAGCCGATTTTCCAAGAAATCGTTGTGACATTTGGTACTGGTGGAAGTAGCCATGCCTGTATTTGGTCTGCATGGGCTATGTATAAATAAGGACTTGATTACTATGCCTATGTAATGGTACTATGAATTGTACCTATATAAGGGCATGAATCTGGAAAATTTACTCGGAGCCTAAAACTCCAAACAACCACTCCACTTTATTATGTATAACATTACTAAGTTTTAAACACATTAAAACATATCTAAACATGATGTGTTAAAAACCCACCCAAAATACATAAAAATGCATTGGGATTGGTTGTACATGAAAAGCATATATGCTGTACGCATTTAAAGCAATGTTTATTTCAAAGCATAAAGATGACATTTGAAAAATGTTTATCCGAATGAATCATGAAAATACATTTATGAAATGGCTCTTAAATACAGAAGAAATGTTCGAGACCATTTCATGGCAGAATATATAAAATGTTTGCATGAGGACAAGGTCCAATATTGTCTCTTGGAAGTTTTCAAAGAATTCCAGTTCTCTATGAATAGTTCTACTTTAAGCAGATTACTTTGTGCCAAAAAATGAATTTGGAAAAACAAAGCTGGATCATAGTACACATAGAGTTCCAAAGTTAGAAACTTGTTTTGAAAAAATGAAGGTCGAATTCAGAGTCTCTCAGAACAGTGTGAGCCAACTTCAAAAGTCAGTGTTATTGGTCGGAGAAAACATCAAATCTTCTAAGTCTATAAAGAATTTTCCTACCATTGTAGGTGAAAGTTGGATTACCTTGTTAAGCAGATTAACCGCACATAGATGTGAAGCATCACCGTCAGAGTCGGTCGCATTAGCAATGTTTGAAGTAGATGGTACCTGTGCGCCTGTTGTTCCACCTATCTCACCCTCAGCATGTTGCGTCTGTGAGTTCTCAATGAATGCCGTCATCAGGATTGGTAGCCGCTGGGGAAAACACAGTGCATATGCCGCTACTGGTCGAAGCAAAGTATCAACTTCCGTTGGCAGGACTGATGGGAGTGTCAGACAGATGTCTAGCATGCATTCTTCTCCGCATAGCAGGCATCACAGGATAGGTAAGATGCAATCTTGCCAAATTGGTCAGAATGACAGAAACCATGTGGCATTCAAATCTCTTAAACTAGTTAATCCCAAAATTTGGATTATGCGCTCACTACACTTCATCGCCAATAGAGTGTTCTCCAAGGTGATCTGGGTGTCGATGGTGAGTTGGCTTTCCATATTGGAGCAGAAGGAGCAACAATAGTATCCCTGCTACAAGCCCCAAAATGAGAGGCAGTCCGCCAAACACAGAGTGCACAAAGTTTGAAAATATGCCTAGGACTGCTTCAAAGGGTGCTAACAGTCCCGAAAAAACTGTCTTGAATACATGTACAATATCACTCGTATCAGACATGTTTAAGATATGACCTAACATTTCTGAGAAATGTATAGGGCAGTTTGTGGTTAAAAGGGCATTTATCTCTGCAGACGTCCTTGCAGATCATACATCTCTTTGGCTGAGGTCAGTGGCAGAGTTTTTTGTAAAAGAATGGCTTTCATTCTGCTTAAAGTATCAATTCGTATTGAAGAGATGTTCAGTGAAGTCCATAATGGCAACTCCCCGTCTGTCTTCGTTTTAGGAAACAATACTTGCATACAGCAAGTGACCCTGGCTGACAAAGTTACGAGATAGGGTATTCCTGGCAACATGCCACAGCAGCTGTGATCACTCAACATAAGGTAACTTCCATTTGAAAGTTGGCCAAAAAGTGGATCAATCACTGCAGCTGGTGAACATTGCAGGTGGCAGGATAAATTGTTTGAGGAACCATCGCAGGCACGTGTAAATTAATACCCGGACATAGGAGAGAACTGCTTAGTGTGTTTTAACAGTTTGAACCACTAAGAAACACTTCTTTCCCCCACTCCAACATCTGTGTGTGTATAAGGTAAATTCCAGGATGTCTTGATGTATTCTTTACACAACCTTTCATACACGCCTGCTGGTATATGTTTTAAACAATACTGAAAATGGAAAATTGTAACAGGCAAAGTGATTGTACCGTGTATTATCCATTCTGTCGCTGGTTTTTCAGAAACAGTTAAAAGCAATCTTTCCAGTTTTTCAATGCGCAGCACCATATAGTCTGCTCCCCTCTGTGCCAATGCAATTTGTATATCTGTAAGGTTAAATTCAGAAAACAATGCTGTGGTGTTGACGCCAAGGCACATAGCCTGAATGAAGGTTTTGTAACGTCCAGCCTAATAGCATTATAGAATGCAATTGTGACTGACCATGTTGTAACATGACCAAGTCCTGTTCCATTATATCTAAGGCAGAGGATACTATACAGTCAAAAGAATATATTCTGGATGACAGAGTCATTAACGCATTGTCAACTACAGAGAGAGATTTCTCTAAGTTAATACGATCAATTTCTCGTATTCATTCCGCTGTCTCTGCTTGCATAATCTTCCATGCTTCATTATAAGTAGCAAACATACCGGCATATATAAAATGTTTATGACGCGGTTTAGTAGGTCCTCGTAAGAAGTCCCTCAGATCAACGCCATCTTTAAGTAAAGATAAGTTTTGTTTTACTTCTTTTAGTGTAGATTTGTGTAGCCACTCAAGGCACAGTTTCCCTACACTGTATGATGTTACTATCCCTGGATGTTGTCTCTGGACATATCTTGGATCTGGCCTAGTGAATTTGAACCCTTGTGTCTTATTCAGGAATCTATCTTGATAGGTGTTTGTGTCTGTGGGCCTGAATAACCATTTTTTCCAATTAGGATCTTTTCTGTTTTGAAGAAAAATAGTATGTACATCGACCACCCCCTCTTGAGTGTTTTTACTATATGGTGTCGGTGTAGGTATGGATGGTTTGTTTAGATCTTTTATCTTAGGTAATCCAAGACAAGATGTCTGTTGAACAGTGTCATTTAAAAACATTATTTGCTCTGAAATTATGCAGGCTCTAAATAAAGCTTCTAATCCCTGCACCTGCCAGTCTTTTGTGCCCAGACAGTTTTTTTGTCTCAATGTTGTCTTTCCAAAAGTCAAAACCTAATGTAGACAGCTGAGCATAAAAGGCTGCAGAAAATTTTGCTTTGTGTTAGTCAACATATTTTTCATTCTTGTCTTATTAACATTTTTAAAGTAAAATGTTTCTGGATTTGAAACATTAAAACCTGAGAAGTATGGAAATTTGCCATAAAATGTTTTTGAGCTACCCGTTGGTGGCGTTAGACAATGTTCCCATTGGTTATAAGTTAGTACATTTCTAGGATTTGCAGATTTGAGCAAGAAATGATGAACATAGTGATTATAACAGTAAATTTGTTAATAATCTGATGAACCGTCTAAGTATTCATGATTTGTAAATGTTGCAGACATTTGTAAGTCTGACATCATATTATTAACAGTTTCAAAGTCCCAATCATCAGAAAAGGTGCTAGATGAAACAAAGTCACTCGAGGAAATCTTGAATTGGTGTAGAATCTTCAACAGCTCTGTAGGACCAAGGATGTCATAATCAGTTCTGTCCCAAACTACACCACCAGGTATAGGAATGTCTGTGATGTTCACTGATGACAAGTCTCTTTGTTCACAATGAGATGATTTGTGTGGTTTGAGAAGTAATCTGATGTTCTTACTTGCTGTGTCCTTTTTAACATATCCTCTATTTATCAGCATTCCCAAAGTAAATACAAGAGTCACCCAAAGTAGAAGAAAAGGTACACCCAACACAATCCAAAGTTCAAACCATGGTGAAACCAGATAAGTCTTCTCCAGTTGATGAAACATTTCTGTTGCTTGTTCTTTAAAAGTTCATTTTACTGGCATTGTTTCAGGTTCACTGGGATATTCGGAAAACATATCAAAGTTAATGAGATAGCCAGAGGCAGTTCTGTCAATTGCAGGGACTGCATCAGGATTTGTTGAAATCGCTGGAACCACTTGATCACTTGTCATATTTGTATAGTCAGATACTATTTCATTGTAGACAGGCGTTTTTTGACAAACTGTTATTTGGGTCTCAAGAGGTACAAGTTCCATGGCTTTGTTGCATAGTCCTTCTTTTCGCACTGCAGATTCTTCAAAGGTGATGAGTCTCTCAGTTTGAACCTCTTGGATAGTAGCCAGATTAGGGCGTCTGCTACAACTTTGGATTCCACTTGGTCTACTACTTATGATAGGCCACATGATGTGGTTTTACCAGGTCGATGGACACCAACCTGTTCTCCTTTTTACCAGCAAGGGGCAGCAGTATTATTGTTCTTGATCCGTGGATTGCTAGGACAAGTACTGGTTGTCTGTAAGAAGGGCCAAATTCCTTCTTGTCCGCAATCTTTTCTCTGACTAGATCCCCAATCTTTGGAATCCAGACGGGCCTTGCTGGGACTGGTGGTTTCTCTTCAGTGGTCGTTGGCTTCAGTACCACATTGCTTTGGCTTTTTCTAATTTCATTTAAGTCCTGCAAAACAGCCAAACGATCTTTGATATCAAAGGGTTTTTGTTCTACCACTGAAGTGTGACGGTCGAGGTCCTGAACAATCATTCTAGTTCCAAAAAAGATTTCATATGGAGTGATTCCCGCTAGAGAACTTCTTGGCAGATTGTTAAGACTACGTTGGACACTTATTAGATGTTTGACCCACCCGTCACCCGAGCCTAATACCCTTGCTGTTATAGATTGCTTTATGTTCCGTTTTTTTTTCTCTACAACCAAATTTCCCACAGGATGGAATAGACTAGAATACCGCAATGCAACGCCCGGATCGGCCATGGCCTCTTTGTGAGCTCATGTGCTAAATGCAAGACCCTGGTCAGAATGTAGCGTGCCGACTGCATATGTGCCGATAAACACTCTCACATCTTTTATAACAGTTCGAGCGTCAGCCAAGTGCTGAAGCCACATCCAAATGAATCTCAAACACGAACCCACTGCGACCATGATATATTTATAGTTGTCATCCCTCTGTAAGGGACCGCAGTGGTCCAGGTAAACACAAGCTAATGGTTTATATGAACAGGGGCATCTGTGCAGGATGTTTCACTGTAGAGACATTCATCTTTTGTCAGATTTCACATTCCAAACCATAGCATCTGGTTTGTTTCCTCATGCGATGCCACCAGTATCTCTGTTTTAATAACGATACTGTAGCGGATATACCTGCGTGTGCAGAGGCGAGCCCTTCATGTGCTGCTGAGGTTAGTCCTAATCTATGTTCCATGTTTGGAATTACTCTATCCCCCACTCCAGGGATTCAAGCAAACGGAACATTATTTGCATCAGTTATGTATGAGTATTTGAGTGGAAAACCTTTTGGTAATGTTTTACTACTGTCTTTGCTTGAAGCATTGACAGCTTGCATTATGTCACTGTTTATTTTAGTTTTTGAACGAGTGATTGCAGCTACGGAAGCCGTTTGCGCAGCTGTCTTCGCGGCTTCATCAGCCAATGAATTCCCTGCAACATGAACGCCATCACGTTGATGACTCAGTGTATGTATCACGTGAGCCTTTTGTAGTTCATGTCGTAACTGAACTACTTGTTCCCAAAGCAACTTATGCTTGATTGTGCCACCTTTTGCATCTTTGAAACCATTTTGAATCCAGTTCTGCAAGTATTCATTGTAAGATTGAACACAATAATAGGAATCGCACACTATGAGTGTAGGGAATTCGCGATCGGTATTTTCAAGCGCCATCTTGAATGCTTGTAGTTCAGCTCGCTGAGCTGTACAATCTCCTAGAGATTGCGTTTTTGTGACCATAGGTTAGAATTTGCCATCTCGCCAGCGACCTTTAACGATCACGCACGCAGTACTATAAGCTTGTTTACCCCCAATTCCGGGTTGTGCTGATCCATCTGTATAACTTATACATTCATACTGTTTTAGAGGTAGAATCTCAGTAGGCAGAGGACATTGTTGTTTGTATTGTAGAAATTCTTATGTTTTCAAATAGGGGTCAAAACCGTATTCAACGTCTGTTGCAGCAAGAGAACTAACCCATTGTATCCATCTCGGATGTAAAGCTTTAGCATTCGGAATGCTCGCTTTTGTCACTGCCTCTAAGGCAGGTACAGGAGTAACAACCATTATGCGCTTACCCTGTACGAAAGCTCTCTCTTTTGCTACTGCAGTTTGAACCATTGTCAGAATTTTTTCTGTTGAAGTGAATTTCATTTCTGCTTGTGTGTACAAATGTGATTTGTAAGCTATTGGTACTTTTTCTCCTTCATTAAAGGTTAAGTACGTGGAATCCACATCTTCCTGGAATGATTCGGATCACCAGGTTGCGTACGTTTACGTGTGTTTGTAAATGATTTGTTGCTAACATGTCTGTTTTCACTGAACACAAAATTTATGTGTGTTTTTGAGTCCAATTAACTGTTTTAAAATCAGGTTTTATTAGTTCCTAGAGAGGTTTAACCCTTTCTGCATAGTTTAGAATGTATGTCCTTCAGAAATGTAGGAAACCTAGAATTGACTGTCAGTTTTTCAGCTTTTTTGGAGGTTGGAGCAGCACACATTTCTCTAGTAAGTTTGCTGCCAGGCTTTTGCCTTCACTTGATAACTCGTATCCTAAAAAAAGGACATTGAGGTGGGCAATTCTTGATTTCTTAAAGTTAAATTTATACCCTTCAGAGGCGAAGCCAAGTATTATTGTGTTCACTGTGTTCAGGTGCCTTTCCAAGTCATCGTCTGTTAGATAGATGTCATTGATATATGATAATGCCTCATCATCATAGATTTGTAGTAACTCTGTTTCTCTGGCTGAAAATAAACCTGGACTATTCTTGAATCCCTGGGGGAGACAACAGAATTGACTCTGTGTCCCCATAAGTGAGAAAGCAGTCAAAGACCTACTTTCTGGTGCAATGTTTTGACAGAAGAAATCGTTAGCAATATCTAATGTGGTTTTATATTTTTTGCCCACAATATAATTCATAAGTGCTGCACTGTGTGCATTTTGTACTGCAAAGCTTTTGCAACAAGAGTTTAAATGTCTGTAATCCAATACTAGACGATATGTATTGTCTGGTTTGGAGACATGAAACAAAGGATTTGTTATGGACGAGGTGCATGTTTTAATCACCCCTTGGTATTCAAGTTGATCTAAGTTCTACCTGACCTGTTTCTTAGCTTCTTGCTTAATTGGATACTGACTTTGTGCAGTTTGTTGATTTTTTAGCTGGATTTTATGGCGAGAAGAATCCTCATCCCATCCTGCATGATTTTTATATAATGTAAGAGCCTGGGCTATTGCCCATTTCCTGGCATAGGTATATTTTTTATGAATTGGAATATGGTTGGAGAAGGCTAGCATAATGATGTTTTCGCCATGTGGCCATTCCCTGACAAATTCAGGTGGCCAGACTTGTTCAGTTAGAAGAATGTCATAACCCTGAGAGAGCTTCTCCCAAAAGAGTGGTCTTATTTTTCTAATTATGTCCCCCTTCATCCTGAGAGTTACTTCATATAACTTATGTGGGACACTAAGCCCGGTGTCTGCAGTTTCAACTTAGATGTACTCATTCAAGTCCACTGTCTCCAGATGACCCTTCAAGATATTGCGAGCTATGGTGACTTCTGCTGCGCTGTCCAACATTTATTGAGCCCATTCCCCGTTCTTGAGTTGTGCCCTCAAGATCCTCGGCATGTCTGATTTTTAGACCTGCTAACTTCTTTTTGGTGAATTGAGTTTTCTTATTTTTTGGAACGTATCGATCGTCTTTGGACTTCACGCGTTTTTCCTTTTGTTCTGATCGTCCTCTTCTTTCGGATTTCTGTGAGGAAGTCTGAAAGGTACGAGAGGAACGTGTATCAGTATCTTGATATATATCAGGTTTTTCAAATTATCCCCATTCCTGAGGTTATACCTCCTTTCAGAGGGTTCCTTTTGAGGAGACCTACCTCTGGATTGAGAACACTTCTCTTTAGGATTTTGTTTAGTGTTCTTCCACTTCTTATTTGGAAGAGTAAGAATGTTTTTAATAAAGACCTTTTCAGAACTTTCAGTCAGTTGGGGTTTCACTGGTTTACCACCCAAACTGTCTCTACCTAGTTCTTCATAGGATTTTTATTCTGGCCAGTTCATGTGGTTGCTCAGTTACATCAAATTCTCTTAACTTTGGCGGATCGCCACAAATGCTCCTTCACCTTTAATATTAGCTAATATTATTGTTGATACCTGTTTGAAATCTTTCAGTAGTTTCATACCCAAATTTAAAGCAGGCTCTGCCCCGTATTTATTTTGAATCTGTTTCAGGACGTCAGATACTACCGCCATAGACGGAACTCTGTGTGTTTTGGTGTAGATTGTAGCAAAGACTGTACCTGAAGTGTAGCAGTCCTCCAGGTGTGGTGTGATCCCCATTGGTAAACAGATTGTTAAAATTCTGTGTTTCTCATGAGGGGTAGTATCCGGAGATACTGCCTCGATTTGGGTAATTTTTTAAGCTATCCAGAATGGAATTTGTTCCCGTTTTGCGGGTAATTTACCAATGAGTGATTGTATAGTCTGTGGTGTAATTTTATTTGTGTTCCCCTGGTAAGCGGTGTGTTGTGCAATCCTTATAGGAGTTTGGACTGTTAGAGTCCGCATGACATATTGAACCAATTGTCTATAGATTTTAATTAGTTGTTTTAGTTGAAATAATAGTTCGTCATCTGACATTTCTTCAATGACAGGATGTGGTGTTTAGCTGGCTAATACCGGCCATGGTGCTCCTGGTCTACCTAGTGGACCGAGCCTGGTAATGTGATTTTGATGTTGTAGGGCGCATTTAAACCAGAGTGCATGCTCTTGGTAAGTTAGTGGATATTCAACATCCTCGAAAGGAATGTATTCCGTAGGATGTTCTTCTACTTTTTAGAAGTGAAACACATGTGATACTGGATTTGCTTCAGGGAAGATGATCCACGAAAAGAATACCTCTGGCTGACGATATTCATGTGCCTCTATCACACAAACTACCCTACCACCTCTTGATGATAGGCCATTTGTTATAAATTTTATAGGGATGGCTTTCCTTACATTTTCTGGGATTTTTATATCATCTACTTCGGTCTCTTGGAAACCTGTAACGTCAAAGCCTGCTACAGCATTATTGCCTGTAGCTACACCTGTTGCGTGTTGTCGCCATTAATCGACATTGTTTAATGAAAGTTGCAGAGCAAGTTTCAAGGAAACAAAGATAAGGTGCACAATATTTTGGAACTCTGTATCTTTCAACGTTGAACAAACCAAAAAGCTAATACATAGGATTTTCGTCCTACTCAGCTATGGCAGATATTTTATCCTTCTACCCACTCCAGATGTCTATTGGAGTATTTTACAGGAAAAAAGGGGTCTCTGAGAAAAGCACGACTGAGTTACTTTAATATCTAGCGTTAAATTAGTGCCTTACCAAACGTTGGGCACCATGTAGTGTAGTTCCTATATTCCCAATAGGCTCTGCGCCTTGGAATAATATATCCTATAGATTAGACGTAGGACTAGGGTCGACTAGGTCTCAATTGAATATACTAAACCTAATAGTGAGTGCCAGCTAACTCAGAGGTCACTAGAAACTTTCTCGAATTCACAAGAAGGGATTCATTTCTGACAACTGCATAAACATGACAACTTTGTTTCCCAAGAATAAGAAATATATCTCTAGAGTTGCAGAAACAATAGATAAGTATTTCACTCAGTCAATCGTGCATGCTTCGTTTCTACAGAGTTGTAGAGAAATTGAGAGACAGGCGTTTTCAATAAAACGGTTTATTGAACAGTCTTATTGCTCATGCAAGAGAAGTGAACTGCTACAATCGGTATGCAGACTGTAAGGTATAATACGTACAGCGTAAACAGTAATATGAAATAATACTGTAAGAGCATTGTATGCTTTCTAAGCCATATAAAAATACATACATAAATAACAATCTCTAAAAATACTCAAATGATGCTTCTAAGATATGCCTACCCCAATGTACATAACCTAAGTCTAGTATGAGGGAAGAATTAAGTATTGTGTAACATGGGTTTAGTTTTCTAAGATTTCTCTTAGGTTCTAATCAGCTCCATACCTTAGTTAGAATGAAGTAGGTCCGGTGTCTTAGTCTCGGGACTCAATTTCCCAACACCACACAAGGGGAGCTTGGAAACACTGCAGCTGGATTCTTGGCAGGAGAAAGGACAGCTTCCTGGTCAGTGCGTCAGCTGGAGGGTCGGCTTCCTTCGGCACCTGCTGTATTGAGCTGCATCGGGCAAGTAGATAGTCGAACTGCTCCGAACCACCGTGGTGTCTTGCTAGAGCAAGTGAAGGTATCAGCTTTCCAGGGAATGAGTGGAACAGTGCTGGCAAGATATCTGGCAGTGATGGCCTGGTGTTTGTTTGAGCACTAGTCCCAACAGGCCCTTGTCCTCCCCACACCAGAGGCCAGTGTCAGCCATCTTGGCAGTATTTTTTGACTCCCTGTGAGATGAGCATGGTTCAAGGGGCGATTTCTGGGCCATGTGGGAGGGGGACTGTTGGCTGTGACTACTACTCTCATCATGCTTTCAGCTACACCCACCTTCCCAGCCATCCCAACCTTCCTTCCTGTGACTAAGCTTCCCTAGGAGTGAGTGGAACAGTGCTGGTAAGATGGCTGCCAGTGATGGATGGTGTTTTGAGGCCAAAGCCTTGCGGTGTTTGTTAGTAAGTTTGTGCATGTTATGAACTATTTACATATTACTCTGAGATTGATTGTATTTTGATTCTGTGAGTGACATACACATCACAGGAACATTTTCTTAATGTTTATATGGCTTTACTAACAGTGATTGGTATCACTGTCCCCTTGAAAGTGATGTCTGTGGGTGTGTATTGGCTCACAATATTAGCTAGTTGGTTATGTACTCACCAGGCTCTGGTACTCCTTATAATCCATGGATGCCCTCTGGTGGAAGGATGGCCCACAACTTCTCCTTCCAGGAAGTGAAGTGTGTAGGCTTTGTAGGAGGGCGACCACCAATCAGCTGGCTCAGGGCATGGTTGCTGCCAATAAGCTTTTTGACCCTCCTTCACACATCATAGTACCTGTTCCTGATATCATCCATTATGTGCAGGCAAGGTGCTTGTGTGTTCACTTTCTTGACAATCCTCTTCCAAATCTTGGTTTTCTGGGACTGGAGGGTCTGTTGGACCAATGTGCCAAATTACTGTGGCTCTAATCTGAGAATTTCATCTATTATGACTTACAACTCACTGTTTGTGAACTTTGGATTCTTCTTTGGGGGAGTGGTGATGGGTGGTGGTGGAGATGGATGTGTGGGTGAGTGTGAAAGAGAGGGTGAGTGAGCATGAGTGAAGGTGTGTTTTTGTGAGTATGGTATTTGATAGGTGCTAGTGGTGTGCAGGTTGTTTGGTGGGTGGGTTGTGAGTGTATGTCTCCGTGTAGTGTAGTGGTGATATCTGCTGGCAGGTCTGTTGAATTTGCAAAGGATCATGGTAAGGATTTTGGGCCTTTATATAGGTGGAATTGTGGGTGTGTCTGACATATTTTTGTATTATTAAATTTTAGAATTTTTGCCTTTGACAATGCTTGTTTGGACTTTTGCTGTCTGTTTCTGTTGTGTTTATTTGAGCATGATGGAGACATTCAGTTGACCGCAACGGATGCTTTTTCGAGCATTTGCCGGGTAGTCCGAGTCTATCCCATTCACATTACGCTATGTTGCAGCATTCGTGTTCGAGTCTGTCACGTCGGGTTCGTTTCTGGGCGATTCACTCGGACGGATTGATTCCTGTCCGTGTCGGTTGTCCATTTTGTGCTTAGTGCGAGTCAGTAGCACTTGAGACGCGTTGCATCGTACATCGCCGGGTGTACAGCGCACGTATGTGTCAGTCGGAATTCATTTCCGGTCCATGTCGGTCGGAATGGTTTCCGATCGGAATCGGGCCCTAACTAATGCGTGGAAAGGGGCCTTATTTACAAGGCAACGTGAATCCACAAAAATTGGCTTAAAGCCACTTTGGAAATATGTGGAAGTGCATAGCACCACTAGAACACCGCTAAAATTGACATTCGGTGGCGATAGACCCTTGTAAAGATGCCCCTGAGTTCTTTGCTACTGTTGATGCCCCTTGTATCCTTACTTTTTGCTTGATTGTCCGTTCATTGGGCATTTCCGCTAAAGCCCTCGCTTCTCTGGTTTCCAGTCCTGAGTCGGAGGACTCTTCTTCATCTCTTCCTGTGGGCTTGGAGCTTCAGAGGATGACTTTACAATCCCAGGGGTGTTCCACAGAGGTAGCAATAGATATTCATCAGGTCATGTGAGCCGCCCCTTTAAAAGTGTGTGCCAGGCATTGGCAATCACAGGGTGTAGGGTGTCCTTCAGACCACTTCTTGTGAGTTCATGAACATTCTAGATTTTGTGAGAGAGCGTTTGCAGTATCAATAGTACACACCCAGAGAGTTTCAATTCGAGCCCTGGTGGGTTCAGGCATCCATTCATACCTTGCATACTCTGGTGAGCAGAACTTTGGAAAGTTCTTTTCTCAAGAGATTGATGCCCCATTCAGTTGTTCCTTACTAGTATTTGCCTTAGCTTTGAGATCACTCTAGTATCTTCTTTTTGAGCCATTGGATTCTGCAGAAATAACACTTTTTTAAATTCTCCAAAGTTCTCTTTTGATTAATGATTGTTTTATTAGGAGGATAGAAGCACTAGGAGCATTACTGTGTGCTGAAACTTTCAGTTTTTCCATAAGGTGATTTTGAGACCACGTTGTACCAAAGGTTCCTTCTGCTTTCCATATCTCACAGAGTTTGCTGTTGCTGATGTATTTCCCGTCTCGTGGTCATAAGAGGAAGAGGTGTTACATATCCCAATGCCCATAGGGCATTTACGTTTTATGTGGCGAGGACCGCTTCATTCATAAAGGGGCAGTTGTTGTTCTTAGCTTTTCATGTGGCAGGGCGAGGATTGCGCTCTTCCTCATCAACCATGGGCAGGCGGTTCAAACCGACAATCTTAACGGCGAATGCTGCTGATTGCTAGCGTGTACTGGACCCCTGAGGCTTGAGCCGGGGGCTCTTTATTTTAAATGTGTGCATTTATAATTTGCTTTAAAGTCCGTTAGATTATTAACGTTTTTAACTCACCAGACCGGTGATTTCTCCGGCACTCGACCCTCCCCTCCCAGCGCAGCAGAGTCAGCGCTGACGCTGTGCGAGGCAGGGCTCTAGGAGGACATATTGGGGGAATCAGGGTTGGCGCTCGAGTTGTTGGACGCCTCCCGCCCGCCCAGGTATAAAAACTGATCAAATGCGCAAGCGCGCTGATTGCTAGCGTGTACTGGACCCCTGAGGCTTGAGCCGGGGGCTGTTTATTTTAATTGTGTGCATTTATAATTTGCTTTAAAGTCCGTTAGATTATTAACGTTTTTAACTCATCAGACCGGGTCTGCTTCCTTCGGCACCTGCTGTAGCGAGCTGCATCGGGCAAGTAGATAGTCGAACTGTTCCGAACCACTGTGGTGTCTTGCTAGAGCAAGTGAAGGTATCAGCTTTCCAGGGAATGAGTGGAACAGTGCTGGCAAGATATCTGGCAGTGATGGCCTGGTGTTTGTTTGAGCACTAGTCCCAACAGGCCCTTGTCCTCCCCACACCAGAGGCCAGTGTCAGCCATCTTGGCAGTATTTTTTGACTCCCTGTGAGATGAGCATGGTTCAAGGGGCGATTTTTGGGCCATGTGGGAGGGGGACTGTTGGCTGTGACTACTACTCTCATCATGCTTTCAGCTACACCCACCTTCCCAGCCATCCCAACCTTCCTTCCTGTGACTAAGCTTCCCTAGGAGTGAGTGGAACAGTGCTGGTAAGATGGCTGCCAGTGATGGATGGTGTTTTGAGGCCAAAGCCTTGCGGTGTTTGTTAGTAAGTTTGTGCATGTTATGAACTATTTACATATTACTCTGAGATTGATTGTATTTTGATTCTGTGAGTGACATACACATCACAGGAACATTTGCTTAATGTTTATATGGCTTTACTAACAGTGATTGGTATCACTGTCCCCTTGAAAGTGATGTCTGTGGGTGTGTATTGGCTCACAATATTAGCTAGTTGGTTATGTACTCACTAGGCTCTGGTACTCCTTATAATCCATGGATGCCCTCTGGTGGAAGGATGGCCCACAACTTCTCCTTCCAGGAAGTGAAGTGTGTAGGCTTTGTAGGAGGGCGACCACCAATCAGCTGGCTCAGGGCATGGTTGCTGCCAATCAGCTTTTTGACCCTCCTTCACACATCATAGTACCTGTTCCTGATATCATCCATTGTGTGCAGGCAAGGTGCTTGTGTGTTCACTTTCTTGACAATCCTCTTCCAAATCTTGGTTTCCTGGGACTGGAGTGTCTGTTGGACCAATGTGCCAAATTACTGTGGCTCTAATCTGAGAATTTCATCTATCATGACTTCCAACTCACTGTTTGTGAACTTTGGATTCTTCTTTGGGGGAGTGGTGATGGGTGGTGGTGGAGATGGATGTGTGGGTGAGTGTGAAAGAGAGGGTGAGTGAGCATGAGTGAAGGTGTGTTTTTGTGAGTATGGTATTTGATAGGTGCTAGTGGTGTGCAGGTTGTTTGGTGGGTGGGTTGTGAGTGTATGTCTCCGTGTAGTGTAGTGGTGATATCTGCTGGCAGGTCTGTTGAATTTGCAAGGGTTCAACGTAAGGATTTTGGGCCTTTATATAGGTAGAATTGTGGGTGTGTCTGACATATTTTTGTATTATTAAATTTTAGAATTTTTGCCTTTGACAATGCTTGTTTGGACTTTTGCTGTCTGTTTCTGTTGTGTTTATTTGAGCATGACGGAGACATTCAGTTGACCGCAACGGATGCTTTTTCGAGCATTTGCCGGGTAGTCCGATTCTATCCCATTCACATTACGCTATGTTGCAGCATTCGTGTTCGAGTCTGTCACGTCGGGTTCGTTTCTGGGCGATTCACTCGGACGGATTGATTCCTGTCCGTGTCGGTTGTCCATTTTGTGCTTAGTGCGAGTCAGTAGCACTTGAGACGCGTTGCATCGTACATCACCGGGTGTACAGCGCACGTATATGTCAGTCGGAATTCATTTCCGGTCCATGTCGGTCGGAATGGTTTCCGATCGGAATCGGGCCCTAACTAATGCGTGGGAAGGGGCCTTATTTACAAGGCAACGTGAATCCACAAAAATTGGCTTAAAGCCACTTTGGAAATATGTGGAAGTGCATAGCACCACTAGAACACCGCTAAAATTGACATTCGGTGGCGATAGACCCTTGTAAAGATGCCCCTGAGTTCTTTGCTACTGTTGATGCCCCTTGTATCCTTACTTTTTGCTTGATTGTCCGTTCATTGGGCATTTCCGCTAAAGCCCTCGCTTCTCTGGTTTCCAGTCCTGAGTCGGAGGACTCTTCTTCATCTCTTCCTGTGGGCTTGGAGCATCAGAGGATGACTTTACAATCCCAGGGGTGTTCCACAGAGGTAGCAATAGATATTCATCAGGTCAGGTGAGCCGCCCCTTTAAAAGTGTGTGCCAGGCATTGGCAATCATTTCTGTAGGGTGTCCTTCAGACCACTTCTTGTGAGTTCATGAACATTCTAGATTTTGTGAGAGAGGGTTTGCAGTATCAATAGTACACACCCAGAGAGTTTCAATTCGAGCCCTGGTGGGTTCAGGCATCCATTCATACCTTGCATACTCTGGTGAGCAGAACTTTGGAAAGTTCTTTTCTCAAGAGATTGATGCCCCATTCAGTTGTTCCTTACTAGTATTTGCCTTAGCTTTGAGATCACTCCAGTATCTTCTTTTTGAGCCATTGGATTCTGCAGAAATAACACTTTTTTAAATTCTCCAAAGTTCTCTTTTGATTAATGATTGTTTTATGAGGATGATAGAAGCACTAGGAGCATTACAGTGTGCTGAAACTTTCAGTTTTTCCATAAGGTGATTTTGAGACCACTTTGTACCAAAGGTTCCTTCTGCTTTCCATATCTCACAGAGTTTGCTGTTGCTGATGTATTTCCCGTCTCGTGGTCATAAGAGGAAGAGGTGTTACATATCCCAATGCCCATAGGGCATTTACTTTTTATGTGGCGAGGACCGCTTCATTCATAAAGGGGCAGTTGTTGTTCTTAGCTTTTCATGTGGCAGGGCGAGGATTGCGCTCTTCCTCATCAACCATGGGCAGGCGGTTCAAACCGACAATCTTAACGGCGAATGCTGCTGATTGCTAGCGTGTACTGGACCCCTGAGGCTCGAGCCGGGGGCTCTTTATTTTAAATGTGTGCATTTATAATTTGCTTTAAAGTCCGTTAGATTATTAACGTTTTTAACTCACCAGACCGGTGATTTCTCCGGCACTCGATCCCGCCCCCAGCGCTGCAGAGTCAGCGCTGACGCTGTGCGAGGCAGGGCTCTAGGAGGACATATTGGGGGAATCAGGGTTGGCGCTTAAGTTGTTGGACGCCTCCCGCCCGCCCAGGTATAAAAACTGATCAAATGCGCAAGCGCGCTGATTGCTAGCGTGTACTGGACCCCTGAGGCTTGAGCCAGGGGCTGTTTATTTTAATTGTGTGCATTTATAATTTGCTTTAAAGTCCGTTAGATTATTAACGTTTTTAACTCATCAGACCGGTGATTTCTCCGGCACTCGATCCCACCCCCAGCGCAGCAGAGTCAGCACTGACGCTGTGCGAGGCAGGGCTCTAGGAGGACATATTGGGGGAATCAGGGTTGGCGCTCGAGTTGTTGGACGCCTCCCGCCCGCCCAGGTATAAAAACGGATCAAATGCGCAAGCGCGCTGATTGCTAGCTTGTACTGGACCCCTGAGGCTTGAGCCGGGGGCTGTTTATTTTAATTGTGTGCATTTATAATTTGCTTTAAAGTCCGTCAGATTATTAATGTTTTTAACTCACCAGACCAGTGATTTCTCCGTCACTCGATCCCGCCCCCAGCGCAGCAGAGTCAGCGCTGTCGCTGTGCGAGGCAGGGCTCTAGGAGGACATATTGGGGGAATCAGGGTTGGCGCTCGAGTTGTTGGACACCTCCCACCCGCCTCTCAACTGATTAAAGAGATGTGGTCATCTCGTCCGCGCAGCCGGCGCGCCGGTGGCGCGCCGAAGGCGCACCAAAGGCAAGCCCGTCTGCGCCCGTCCGCGACCGGACGGGGCCAGGGGCCACGACCCCTGCCCATTTCAATGGCCCTTTTAGAAGATATAATTTCAGTGAGCTGCTCGGCCTGAGACCTCCGATAAAAGAAAAATGTGACCATCTGTACGCCCCTTTGAATCTGCCCTCAAATTGTCAACATTGCCATTCTTATCTTAAGGGCACTTCAAACACTGAACCCCGGCACTCTTTTAGGATGTTTCTTTTAAATTGCAGGTCTCTACCCAAACATCAAACAGAAATATCCTTATTGCTCGATGAGCATAATCCGGACGCTGTTTTCTTTACTGAGACATGGCTAACTTCGTTGTCTCAGCCTGATCTCATTCAAGCATTGCCACAGGGCTATCAAATAGTTAGGGCAGATCGTACTTCTGGGAAGGGGGGCGGTTTAGCAATAGTGTTTAAAGATAGCTATACCTGCCGATGCGCCCCCACCCCAGTCCTGGACTGTGAAAGCATGTCGTTTAGTCTGGAATTGTCACCAAATATTAACTTCTCCGGAGTACTGGTCTACCGCCCTCCTGCTTCGGTCAGACAGTTTATAGACTCCGTGCCCTCAGCAGTTGCAGATTTAGCCGCCACCTCTGCTAATTTTACACTATTGGGCGATTTAAATATGCATTTTGAAGATACTGGTGACTGTGCTGCCCAAGAACTAATTGCGGCTTTGTCCGCACTACAGCTAACCCAACTTGTCCTCTCACCTACACACGAGAAAGGGCACTTATTGGACCCTGTGTTTAGCAACTGCCCGAACCTGGTGATAGTGCCCTCCATTGTGTTCCCGTGGACTGACCATCGACTAGTCCCGTTAACCTGGCATATCCATAAACCTCCTGCCCTTATGACAGGATTACGGGATGCACGAAATTGGTCTAAATTACCAACAGATAAGTGGGCCGATGAACTACAAGCTACAATACCTCCCCTTAGCACAGATCCCACGGTAGCCAATGATACTTTTAACAATTGGATAACTCACTCGTTGGACACTATTCTTCCAATGTAGACAACTCGGACCAAAAGGTCTAGGATCTCGGCCCCTTGGTACACTGATGAGCTCAAAGAAGTCAAACGCAAGTGCAAAAGGTTAGAGAGAAAATGGCGACTAGGCTACACCGATCTAGATAAAACCCTATATAGAGTTCCATCCGGGATTATAAACTGGAGATTAAGAAAGCTCAATCTAGATACTATAAGCAAAAGATTACTGAAGCTAGATCAAATTCCAAGGCGATTTACCGGATTGTCAAAAGTCTCCCTGTCCTCCCCCAGCCCCCTGTAAATTGTGATAATTTACAAATTCGTTGTAATGAGCTGGCGGACTTCTTTTATAACAAAGTTAATCTTATTTATTCCGCTTTTCCAACTACTCATTCAACTATCCCAGTCACCACTCCTGCGTTCTCCAAACACCACATGATTGACAGCGTGTCACCTGTGTTGGAGAACTTCCCTTTGTTGTACTTGGACTTATTAGCCACATTAATGGCCCAGGTCAAATCGGGCTCTCCCATTGATCCCGCTCCTCCAAGCTTTTTAAAGACTGTCAGTCATACCATCCTGCCGGTCATACTGAAGGTACTTAATGCCTCGATTTCCACCAACATAGTTCCATCGGCGTGGAAAGAGACTAGGGTAAGAGCACTTGTTAAGAAGCCAAATATGGACACCAACAACTTCAGTAACTATCATCCAATCTCCCTGCTTCCTTGGGCCAGCAAATTGCTGGAAAAATATATCAACAGCCTCTTGACCAACTTTTTAGAGAAGAACAGTCTGCTTGATCCCTCGCAAACCGGCTTCCGCCCCAAGCATGGGACGGAGTCCGACTTACTGGCGGTCCTGGAGGAAACAAGAGGCATCTTGGATCGGGGAGGATCGTCGGCCATCATCCTCCTCGAGCTAAGTGCCGCTTTTGACACTGTAAACCACAAAATCTTATTGCAGCGCCTCCAGGACATTGGAATTCAAGGAGGAGCGCTGGAGTGGATTGGTTCATTCTTAACCAATAGAAATTTTCAGGTCTTTGAGGGAACCACTATCTCTACCAGCAGACCCTTGAACTGTGGAGTTCCGCAGGGTTCTGCACGCAGCCCGACGCTGTTTAATGTATACATGAGGCCGCTGGCTGGGATCGTCCGTCCATATGGTGTTAAGATCGTGACCTATGCGGACGATACCCAGCTGGTGGTCTCTTTGACGTGGGCTGAAGACCCTGTGGGCACGATGGATCTGGTGGGCTGCCTGAGCGAAGTAAGCAGCTGGATGACCCTGTCTTGTCTCAAACTTAATGGGGACAAGACAGAGGTCATGCTGTTGGGTCGTTCTGCTCCATCTGCGGTCGACCAGATCTGGCCAGCTTGCCTGGGTCCCCCTCCAGTCCCCAAGGATGCTATCAAGAGCTTGGGTGTCTGGTTGGACAAGTCCTTGACGTTTGACCATCAAGCTGTCGTGTTATCTGCCACTTGTTTTGGCCTCATTAGAATGCGGAGGAAGATTCTTCCCTTGCTACCATTTGAGGCCAAACAAATTGTTGTTCAAGCATTGATTCTCTCCAGATTAGACTTTGGAAATGCACTCTATCTTGGAGCTCCAGACTTTACACTGAGGAAGCTACAGGTGATCCAAAACTGTGCGGCTCGGACCCTGCTTCAAATCCCCCGTAGGACCTCTGTTAGACCTGGACTAATAAAATTGCACTGGCTCCCTGTAAAGGATAGGATTAGTTTTAAATCTCTCTGTGTTGCTCATCAGGCATTTTGGGAAACTGGTCCAGCAATTAGTCGTCCCTTAATCACCCCCTACCTCCCCAGCAGACAGCTACGGTCTACCAATGCCTTCTGTGCCGTCGTGCCAAAGGTTAAACGGTCCAGAGCAGGAGGTTGTTCCTTTTCCCTGAATGCGGCTAGGCTTTGGAACAGTTTACCCCTGTCTCTCAGGTCCAATTCAGATCTTACCTCTTTTAGGAAGCACCTGAAAACTTATTTGTTTAATAAATAGTTTTGTTCTTCTTTTGTTTCTGTCACTTGCCTAGTTGTCTATACACTGTTAGCTTTAGCGCTTGGACGCCTCTGGGCAGCTAATTGCGCTTTACAAAACACATTTTGATTTCATTTCATTTCATTTCAATGAGAAGGAAGGCGCGGCCTTGGTCTCTTCGGAAGATCTAATAGGGGTATGGTTGCTTCCTCTGCAATGCAGCTGTGGCAGGGGTCTGTTTGGCTGCCACTTGGGCAACCGTTCATACCACATTATCATCTCCAGGTGGGAGGTGATGTTTCTGCTGACTCTGGTTAAAGGATTCTGAGCTCAGTTCTGGTGGACAGGTAATTTAAGGTGTTTGTTAAATCACAGGTTGATTACCGTACATCAGTTATAAATGTCTTTTGGTATATTTGATGTTCATGTTACTTCTATATTTATATATGCCTTCTTAGTATTTACAGGAAGTGAACTGTGGTTGTTTATCACCAGCCAGAAGGGGCTTTTATGGCTCCACCACAGCTAGCACCTACAGTCAAGGAAACTGAGAAAGTCTTGGCAGATTTTTGCCTGTAGAGACCACAGCCAAGCCATGGAACAATGAAAAGGTGAGTACCAACTCACACAGCACAGTGATACTCACCGGTTGCCCACAGACGTGGGACAGTGAGGAGAAGGACAGTACCAGGCACTCATATGGCACAATAATACTCCGCGTTTGCCCCAGCAGCAGGAGAAAAGTCCAAATACACTCCTTCTTGCTCTGCACCTCTTTATTTTTTATTATGCCCCCTCTCTCTGTTTTCTTACTTTCTCTCCTCCTTTCCTTGATATCTCTCCCATTCTCTCTTCTGCTCTCATTACATCAAAGACGCTTTCCTTTCCTTCCCATACCCTTTCCCCTTCCTTCATCTTCCTTTACCTTCCCCTTCCCTTACCCCTTCCTCTTGCTCTTCCTTTCACTGTCCCTTTCCCTTTTCCTTCCTTTCCTCCCTCCCATCTCCCTCCTTCCCACCCCCTCTCCTTCCTTCCCTTCCTTTTTTCCCTTCCTCTCTTTCCTTCCTTCCCTTCTGTTCTCCCTCCCTCTACAGGCAGTCTTCCTCTTGACTACTTGGTTTATTTCTGTCTTCACTCCCTCTAGCCCCTTAGCCTCTCTAGTTTGCTCCATTGGCAGGTGAGTGTCGAAAAAATATTGCCAAAATGAAATCCAATAAGTCCTGTCTCTGCCTCGTTAGTATTCCCAGTGCTGCCGCTGGATAATCCCCAGCTCCTGGTGTCACTTCCTACTTGTGATGAGTGTTAACAGATCCCTCAGACCTTTCTGCTCTCACTGCAGTTTGCCAAAGCTCCTTTCTCGCCCCTCACCCTTCTCGTTCCCCTCCTCTCTGCCTTTCCTTCAGTCACACTCCTCCTTTCCTTTCTCCTCTCCTCAGAAGAGCCTTAGTTGCAGGGATACTCCTGAGGCGTGAGCAGGGAGAGGTTAGGCTGCGACAGTTGAGTTTCCAAAGTGCTAATTTGCACATTGCACTATTTCGCCGCATTTTAGATATCGGGGCAGATTTATGATAACTGGCACATCCCCAGGGATGCGCCAGTTATTTTGCGCCGCTGCTCCGCCGCCCATGGTGCGCCGCATTTACAATGCAGCGCACCATGGGGCAAAAACGGCACAGATGCGTGACGCATCTGTGCCGTAAAGGTGGCGCATTGCTGGAGTTGCGTCGCAAGCACGACGCAGCTCCAGCAAGGCTCTGGGGTGCCCCATCTTTAAAATTCTGCGTCAGGGTTTTGACGCAGCATTGGCCTGAAAGTGACTGAGTGAAATCTTATAGATTTCACTCAGCCACTTTTGCAAGGCGCACCTGCCCTGGAACGCCCACCCTGCGCCGGAACACCCACAAGTGGCGCAGGGCTTTACAACGTGACGCATCTGCTTAGATGCGTCACGTTGTAAATGGGTCATAGGGATGCGCCACGTTTACGCCGCAGTTGCGTGACGCAAACGTGGCACATTCCCAACATAAATCTGCCCCTTTGTATTTTAAAATTGGAGTTGGCATGTTTTTAAATCTTACCTGGGTTGTGCGCCAGTAAGTAGATCCCAGGCAGCTCCTGAGGCTTGAAGGGAAAGGACCTCGGGCGTGTACCTACCCAGACGGATGCCATCTTGGAGGTGGTCCAGGGTCAGCGCTCTAGTCCTCCACCCCAGAAGTATCTAAAAGCTTGGCTGGCGCGAGCGTGCAGCAGGCGCGCAGAAGGCGCGCCAAAAGCAAGCCCGTCTGCACCCATCCGCGCCTGGTTCATGCTTAGCGCCAGGACCCCTGGTGGCTGCAATCGCTGGATTTCTTCCATTATCATTTATGATAAAGATACACTCAAAAGGCTTAATGTTGTGGGGAGGGAAACAAACTGTATCCGCTTGGAACCTGATAAAGGCATGCCTATTCCTGCAATCATAATGTCCCGATCCAGGCTTTGTTTAAAGCCAGAGAAGAGGGAGTTAGGGGAATAGCGCAAAATTTGAAATGCCTCCTATTGAACGCTAGATCATTGGTGAAGCACAGCTTAGATTGTGCTGAGCTAATGCAGGTTGAAGAGATTAAAATTGCTTTCGTCACTGAATCCTGGACTGATGCGGCCTCTGGTCCGGATTTAGTGAAAGCCACCCCGCCAGGTTTTCTCATCTTCACATTGGATTGGCCACAGAGGAAAGGGGGGGGTTGGCAGTAATATACCACAACTCTCTTAATGTTAATTTTCAACCATTAGTCTTGGATGTGTGTGAAGCGTTGGCCTTTAACTTCACTCTCTTCAATCACCATTCCTTTAGAGGATGTCTAGTATATAGACCTCCGGCCCGAAAAATACTTTTCTTAGCTCAGTGGGAAGCATATTGGAGGAGGGCTTGTGTGCCAAGGCCTTCACGGTATTAGGGGATTTTGACTGCCACTTAGAAAATCTTCTGGATGCTGACACTAGAGCACTAACTAGTGGAGAAGTGTGGCTCACTGGTTAGAGGAGGCATACCCTGAAGCAGAGGTCAGACCCGGGACCAGGGTTCAATTCCCGACGCGGCAGGGTCTTGAGCTCAATTGTCCACGGACTCGATAATTCTCGCTTCGGTGCCCACTCTAATCACGGGTTCACACTCTGCAACTCTGGGCATTAGCTTGCTTAATCTCCACAACGGCCCCCCTGTGGCGGGATGCCTGGCTTTCACCTTGGGGATGCCCAGTACGGGTTATCTCACAGGGAAAAGCCAGGACGGGTTCCCAAGGCAAGCGCTGAGATGCCCTAGGGTAAGTCGAGCGCTATATAAGAACACACATACATACATAACTAATTTGATGGATGGCGCTGAATTAAAGCAATTGGTGAAGGGATCCTCCCACAAGGCGGCCCATACCTTGGATGGTATCTTCTCTAACCATCCAGCCCTGGAATTTACAAACACAATACCAGTTACGTGGTCAGACTATGCTGCCGTATTGTTTACTATATCGGTTCTGAGGCCACAGAGGTCTGATCGAATACCTAAACCCTCCAAGACCTTTAGGGCCTTGAATAAAATAGATGGGACACTATTGGATGATCTCCTGACCGCATCCATAGAGGTACTCCCTCTGGAGGTGGAGGCTGCGGCTCTGGCATATACAAAATGGATTGATAAGGCCTGTGCCACTCTTGCCCCTCCCAAACTCTGTCTCCACACCAGGTTGCAGCCCTCAGCTCCTTGGTTCTCGGATGATCTTAGAAAGCAGAAATTAGGCTTTCAAGAGACTGGAAAGGGTATGGCGCAAAGAGTATAAGGAAACTGACAAAAAGCTATTTAAAGAAAGCCTGCTAGTTTATAAAAAAAATGGTGATAGCGGCGAAGCAAGGTTTCTTCACCAACCGCATTAACCCAGCTAAAAATTCAGCAAACGAACTGTTTAAAGCAGTTTCCTGTCTGGCCTCCCCTGAACCCGCAGCTACGCCCCCTAGTCTTGAGCTATGTGAGGAGTTAGCGAAGTTTTTTTTGAACAAGGTAGAGACTATCTTCAAGGCCTTTTCTGGCCTGGACACGTTGAACCGCCCACTGACCAGAGTGGAAAACACTACCGGCTATCCCCTGAGGGCATACTTGGAGTGTTTTACCCCAGTGAAGATTGAGGATATAAAGGGACTGCTTCAAGTGATAAAATCAGGCTCACCCTTAGATCCATGTCCGGCAGCTGTGATTAAGTTGGCTTCAACCCCAATTGCCACATCACTGGCAGCCGTGTTTAATACCATGTTTGCGACCTGAGACTTTCCATCCTGTTGGAAACGAACATCAATTTTGCCTTTATTAAAAAAACACATTTGGATATTAGAGACCCAACAATTACCGCCCTATAGCGAGACTCCCCCTCCTAGCTAAAATCATAGAAAAGGTGATGAATGTCCAACTCAGTGCATTCTTAATGGCAACCCAGGCGTTGGACCCATCGCAACACGGTTTCAGAGCCAGCCATAGCACTGAATCAGTACTAATCAAAGCTACTTTGGAGATCAGAGCAGTAGTCGATGCTGGGGGGAGAACAGCGCTGGTCCTTTTGGACCTTTCCGCGGTCTTCAAAACGGTCCACCGCGTAATATTGTTGGACCGTTTGAAGGCACGTAGGGTACAAGGGAAAGCATTTAACATCTTGGAAGCTTTCCTTACCAACAGAGTTCAGAGTGTGGCACTCGGTGAATACAATTCTAAACCTTTCGTTTTACCCTGTGGGGTGCCCCAGGTTTCGTCCCTGACCCCCACTCTGTTTAATATATATGTTACCTCACTAGCCCCAGTGATCAGAGCATTTGGCCTTGAACTTACCTCTTATGCCGATGACACCCAGATAGTGGTGTCACTTTTACCTGGCAAAGAGGAATGAGTATCAAACAAATTTCAAGATTGTATGCTGGCAGTGGGAAACTGGATGGACGGAAATTGCCTTAAATTGAACTCGGCAAAAACGGAAGTTATAGTGTTTGGTTTAAACGCTAATTTCTGGAGTCCAAATTGGTGGCCTGAAGGCATGGGCAAGGTCCCTACCCCTGTGTCCAAGGTTAAGAACCTAGGGGTACTGATTGATGACCAGCTTTCCTTCGGACCTCAGGTCAATGCGCTGTCCTCCTCCATCTTTTTCCTGCTCAAGACAATCCGTAAAATCCTTCCCTTCCTTCCAGAAAGTTGCAAGAAAACAGTTGTCACTGCGCTGGTTCTATCACACTTGGACTACTGTAACAGCTTGTTTCTTAATGCACAACAGGGCATCCTGGACAAAATGCAGGTTCTGCAAAATGCCGCAGCAGGCTTAATTATGGGCATTCCTAAGTATGCCTCTGTCACCCAGGAGCTGGTTAAACTTCACTGGCTCCCGGTGAGAAAGCCGATCTGTTTCAAAGCTCTTTGTACGGTGTTCAAGGCCTTGCGAGGTCTAGGTCCGTCTTTTCTTCAGCAGTATTTTCATTGGTATCATCCTGCAAGACGCCTCAGATCATCTGAGGCAGGCTGGTTGCGGTGCCTCGAATTAGGAAAGCATGGTGGGGGGCCAAGGCCTGGAACACCCTGACCCTGGCTCTTAGGAAGGTTACGGATCAGATGGCCTTTAAAAGAGGTCTTAAGACTTGACTGTTTACTCTCTAATCTACTTGGCTCCTGCATTGGAGTATTACTTAGCACCAGGACACCTACGGGTAACAGTGCGCTGTATAAATTTCAAAAATAAATAAATACATTCTGCTCAGGTACAGACCTATGTTTGAGAACATAGAACATAAAACTAGGGACTGAATCCCCATACCCCTGCAGCACCATGAGCCCGAGTCTGTTTAGCTATAGAGTCACACTGGCCCTCCTAGCCGTAACCAGAGAGACAAGTGCATCAACACCCCAGAGCACAACACTCCCGACTCTTTCAGGGATCACGGTAACAGGACACCCCCTTTTTGTTCACACACTCATACTCGTGCACAATAATACACGACAGAGATACGAAGGAAGTTTGAAATGTTTATTTAAACTATCATGCTCTAAAATACAGTAAACCTGCCTCAATCAGAAAACAACTGCCTAGCAAAAATACCATCAGCATAGGCCAAATCGTATATTATGGAAAGCCCCGTCATATTAAAGGACATTTCAGCCTAACCCCCTCTCCTTCTACAGAAGAAAACTGAATATACAGCAAAGATCACTGCGATTATTAGCGGACCCCGTACCTTGGTATACACAGATGAACGTTCTACATCTAAGGTACAGTCGTGATCTTCTCTCAGAAAATATTTCTGTGTGTGTGTGTTACATTGTTGGTAATATCTATATCACAAGGTTTACGTATTCATAAACAACAGCTGCATTTCTGTGTTGTGTCTAGGTGCAAGTGCCTGACTTGAACAAAATAACAAGGGGCATTGTTGATTGATCCTGTCTGTAGTGTTCAGACTAAATCCCAGGAAAAAACTGAACGAGAAAATAACTGCAAGTCCTGCGTGAAAATATAATGTGGCACAAAAGCAAATGTGTTTCTATAGTAACATGTGCAAAGCTAATGCGGCCTGTGTAAAACTACAATAGACCATTTTTTTTTTAACTTCATTTTTATTGCATCACCAATATAAATGTACAGACAATATACTTAGCATTAACAACACATCATGTACAAGGCTTAGTTAGATCCAGTCGATCGCCGGCAGGGGGTTTCACCTCGAGCTTGGCGCGGGTGACCTCAACCCTGCCCATTTCTTGTGCCTCCTTACAGTGTCCGACCGCTTCATCAGGCAAATAACCCTGGGACGCTTTTGTGTTTTTCTCCCCTCCCCCTCCCCAAATTTCGGTACCCCAATTCCCCTCCAAAACAGCCTCCTACCCACCCACCCCCGTGGTCGCTCTGCGCTGGGTTAACAGTGTAAAAGTGCCTGGTGTGTTGCAGGAGGAAGTAAACTTTCGCTAAGGTGTGTTCTCCTGTGTAGTGTTAGGGTCTGCTCCATCTGGTTCACTCTCGCCATCCTGCCCCTCATCGTCCACATCCCGGAGTGCCTGCACCATCACCTCCCATGCCGTCGCCCTCTCCAGCGCCTTCTCATCATTCAACCTCCAGGCCAACTGGTATCGTAGGGTACTTTCACACGCGGCCCATCTCAGACATTCTCCATACCATCTTTTATACGTGGGCCCCACTCTGGACTTCCAGTTTCTCGTGATCTCCCGCTTGGCCAGGATGAGCCCCAAATCTATAAATTTACTAGTCATCTTAGTCCTAGGTGTATGCGGGAACCAATGTAGGACGCCAACCGCTTTAGTAAACTGGATATCCCTGTCTGTCGCTACGTTAAGGGCCCGCCCAACTTCCTGCCAATAATCTCCCAAGGAGGGGCAATCCCACAGCATATGGCACAAATCCGCTCCAGCTGTGTTACATCTGGGGCAAGCAGCGTCAGTCGCCCCAAAATACTGTTGGATTTTCCCAGGGGTGAGGTATGCCCTGTGAATTACATAAAAGTGAATCAATTGGAACCTAGCGTTCCTCGAGCTCTTCCTTGCCCGTCTTAGCAACTGGCTCCAGGTCGTGTCTGGTATCTCCACTTGGAGGTCCAGCTCCCACTTGGCCTTCAGGGCTGCCAAAGGTTGCAAGACCTCCCGCTGCATCCTGGAGTAGAGGCACGTGACAGCCTTAAAGGTTCCCGCCGCCATCATGGCGTACTGGCAGGCCATCGAGGTGCCCGGTTCCTGCAGCCCTTCCCCCCAGTGGGCTCGCATAGCGCCCGTGACTGCTGCGTGCAGCAAGTAATCGCCCCTCGGAAGGTCAAATCGCTCCTGCAGGTCCTGAAACGGCAGCAACACCCCATCTTCGTAGAGGTCACCCAGCATTAGTATTCCCGCCTCCTCCCATCCCAGTAAGCGTGACCAGTCACCCCCATGTGGGAGGGCGGTGACCATCCCCAGCGGAATTTCGGGGGCATACATAAGGCGGACACCCGCCCGCTTACGGGCCCGGTCCCAGGAAAGCCGGAACGTCTGCTCCTCGACCGTCAGATCTCCCACCCGGAGTTTCTGGTGCAGCGTAATATATGCCAGAACGTGTCGCGGGGTGCCTTCTACTCTCGCGTCTTCGGGGCCTCTATACACTCTCGCCACCTCCTGAGTAAAGGTCTGCAGCTGCGCAGCTAGGTAATACCCTTCAAAATCTGGCACTGCCATACCTCCTTCATCTTTGGGGCGCAACAGCGTGTCGAGCGCTATGCGCCTCCTACCCGTGCCCCACAGGAACGCTATGACCAGTGACCTCAGGCGTTTGAAAACCGAGCTCGGTACCCACACCGGTAGTGTCCTAAAATAATACAAAAGCCTGGGCAGGGCTATCATTTTAAGCAGGGAAATTCTACCAGCCAAGGAGAGCGGCAGGGTTGCCCAGAAGTCCATGGACCCCCGCAGGGCGTTAATACAGCGAGTGATGTTACCATCCAGCAGGTCGGACGGGGCGTGGTAAACATAGACCCCCAAATAATGCAGACAGCGCGGCTCCCATCGGAGTCCCTGAGCAGTGAGTGGGCACGGTTCTCCCGGCCTCAGGGGAAACAGACAGGATTTAGGCCAGTTGACCCTCAGGCCCGACAACCTACCGAACTGTCCCAGCAGCTGCTGCGCCCCCTGAAGCTCGGGGCCCGCGTCGGCCAAAAACATCAGCAAGTCATCCGCGTACAGGGAGATGAAGTGCGGTCTCCCCCTAAATGACAAACCTGCGTAGTGGCGGCCCAGTCTGGCTTCCGCAGCGAAGGGTTCCATCGCCAACGCGAATAGGAGCGGGGATAGGGAACAGCCCTGTCTAGTGCCACGCCTAATCGGGTATTGACTCGAAATCAGTGTGCCCACTCGGACCCTCGCTACCGCCTCGGTGTAGAGGACCTTGGTCCATTTTATATATCCGTCCCCCAGCCCGAAGCGACGCATCACCTCATACAAGTATCCCCATTCAAGACTGTCAAATGCCTTCTCAATATCAATGGAAAGGACAAATGGGGAGACGGCGTCTGGCCAGTCCGCACCCATCAGTCTTGTGAGTCTACGAATGTTATGGGTGGTGTTGCGTGTCGGTATGAAACCGCACTGGTCACCGTGAACCAGGCCTGTCATGTGTACCAGCAGTCTGTTGGCCAGAATTTTACTGAGGATCTTGTAGTCCGTCGTCAACATAGACAACGGACGATACGAGGACAGCGCCGCACTCTCTCTGCCCGGCTTCAAGAGCGGGATCATGAGGGCCTCGCACATGGAGCCCGGGAGTCGGCCCCTCTCCTGCGCCTCGTTGTATACCTCGCGCAGCCGTGGTGCCAGGTACTCTAGGTATTTGCCATAAAATTCGATCGGCAGTCCGTCAAGGCCCGGGGTCTTATTTCTAGCCATCTGTTTTATAGCACAACCTATTTCACCAAGAGAGATGGGCCGACCTAGCTCTTCTGCCTCCGAGTCCTCCACTCGCGGCAACTGTAATCCGTCCAAGAACTCCTCAAGCTCCTCTGCCCCTCCTGTTCCACCACTCTCATGGAGCCCTTCATAATAAGCACGAAACTTGTTCAGGATCCCGGGTTGAGTGTGGCAGGGCTCCTCCCCTGGCTCCTGGATCCCCATGATCGGCACTCCCCCCCGGATTGGGTTAGCAAGCCAAGCCAACATTGACCCCGCCTTATCACCTTCCGCATGCGCCCTTGTCATGTACGCCTTGTGGTCGAAACTACGCAGCCGCTCCAGCTCTACCGCCAGCCCCTCCCGTGCCCCGCTAAGCCCCTCCTGCAGTTCAGGGAGATTCGGGCGCCTCTTCTCTAGTTCCCTCAGCCGTGTCTCAGCCTTATCTAAGTCATCCAACAGAGTCTTCCGAGCCCCTGCCGCGTGTCCAATACAGTGTCCCCGCACCACCACCTTGAACGCATCCCATTCAACCGCCCTCGTGGAGGCCGAGCCACTGTTCTCCTCAAAATACCTCTCAATGCGCTCACTCAGGGCCTCCCTGAACAACAAATCATCTAGGGTATCAGGTTGCAGGCGCCATGTTGGCACGCAGTTAACAGTCACCATCCATTCCAGAGACATCAACAAGGGGTTGTGGTCCGATATCGTCCTGGCCAAGTATTCCGCCCCTCCCACCGCGGGGAGCACACATGCCGAACAAAGAAACGCATCCAGCCGCACATGCAAATCATGCAGGTGTGAGTGAAAGGAATAATCCCTAGCGGTGGGGTGCAACGCCCTCCATGCATCCGTGAGGGCCCAGCTCTCCTGCCATTCCAACCTACGCTTAGCGACCCTATGTACTGGGGACGCGCGCAGCGGGGGATGGGACCTATCTAGTAACACATCCCCAACCGAGTTGAAGTCCCCCCCCAAGAGGACCGGCCCTGCCAGGTATCCCGCCAATTTGCCCGAGATGGTAGACAAGAAGGCGGGCAGGTCTACATTAGGAGCATACACATTACAGAGAGATATCACCCTGCCTCTTAGCTTCCCCTCCACCGCCACATATCTGCCCTCAGGGTCCACCAATGACTTTGAGACCTGGAAGGGGACCCCCGCCCGTATCCAAATTAGTGCCCCCCTTGCAAAAGCCGAAAATGTCGTGTAGAATAGCTGCCCCCTCCAGCGCCTTTGCAGAGCCGCCCCTTACTGCTTATTAAGATGTGTCTCCTGCAGGAACGCTATATGAACCCCCCTACGCTTGAGGTACGCCTGGACTTTATGTCTGCGCGCCATGAACTGCATACCCCGCACATTCCAGGTCACACATTTCAAAGCCCCAGTGCTAGCCATCCCCCCCTACACAACCGGACCATACAGCAAAGAACAATGTCCGCACAAGTCCCGCGACCACGGGCCCACCCACCCACCCTCTCCAAACAGGAAGCTGAACCCCACCAACAACAACTGCCCCCCGAGCAACCCCAACTGCTCGCAACTCCCACCCCGCCAGGACAGGCCCCCCCGCAACTGGAAGTACCCCCATCCAAACCAACACTCCCGACCACCCCTCAAGGAGAGGTGGTAATGCTCGCAGTCCCCACTGCGATGACCTTAGGGGCCAGTAAGGAACGGCTCAATGCGATAAAACCTCAAAACAAATCAGCCCCGCGCGCTCCACCCCGCAATCCCCTCATTACAGCTCCCCAAAACCTCAATCAATAATGTTCCACTGCTGCGGGCCCAGTGCCCCGGTGTCCAACCAACGAGCTCACTCCACCAGTTCAGTTCAACACGCCTCCAATATCTCCTCCGAAGTCTGCGGCGTCACAATAGGGCCCCGGGCTCCACCAAATTCCGATTGTCCTGTCTCCGAGCCCGTGCCCGGGTCCTCCGATTCCGTGCCCTTCCCGGACCGAGTCCTGGCGGTCCTAGATAAGTCCACTACCGCCTGTAGTGCCGCCTGCCTTTCCGCCTCCGTCTGCGACACCGATGGTTTCCCGGTTCTCTTGCGGTTCCTCCTGATCCGTTGGGACTGCCTGATCGGCTTCGCCACCTTGGCCTCCTCCTCCCTGGCCTTGGCACCGTCTGTTCCCGCTTTATAAGTGTCCCACCAGTCCCAAGCGTCCGCGGAAGTTGTGAAGAATAGTGTTTTCTCATCCACCACCACTCTTAGCTTGGCAGGGAACAACAGGGAGTACTTGATGCCTTCCTGGCGGAGCTCCCGCTTGAGGGACAGGAAGTTTGCCCGGAGCCGCTGAGTCTCAAACGTGTAGTCCGGGAACATGGTGACTCTATTGTTCTCCACTTGAAAGGGCCCTGCTTCTCTCGCCCTCTGTAAGAGCCAATCTCTGTCCCGATAATGGAGCAACTTGAACACCACCGGGCGAGGAGGAAGGCCCAGGGCTGGCGGGCGCGCTGGAACTCTATGTGCCCGTTCCAGGGAGAAGAAGGGGGACAGACCTTCCGGTGCCACCTCCGTCCGCAGCCAGTTATCAAGGTATCCCACCATGTCGTCGCCTTCAATTTTTTCCGGCAGGCCCACTAGGCGTACGTTGTTGCGCCTGTTTATGTTTTCGGCATCCTCGGCCCTCCTTTCCAGCACCTTCAGGCGGTCCATCACGTCTACCATCTGGGCCTTCATCGTTTCTTGGCCCGGGGCTAATTCCTTAACCGTGATCTCCACGGATTTCACCCTGTCTTTAAGTTTGTCGTGGTCGGCCTTCAGGAGGCCCAAGCCCGTCGCCACCTGAGCGATATCTTGCTGCAGGGCGTCCTTAGTGGTGGCGATGGCCTCCAGGATACGATCCTGCATCCGCTGCAATGCCGCTTGGTCTCGCTCCGCTCCCTCCGCAGCCTCAGTGTCGGTCGCGCCATCTCCCTTCCCCTTTGGCTTCCCCATCTGGGCCGGCTTGGGCGGTGGTCTCCGAGTATATTCCTGGTCACCCTCCGAGTGCCGTCGGGTTTCGTTCTTCGGCAGGGTTCCCGGGCCCAGTTTTGTCACCAAGTAGTAGGAAACACTGAGCGATCGCAGCCCGGCCTGCGCTAGACGTGCCAGGGGCCCGGGGCTCTCGTCACTGGGCCACTGCCGCACTGCCGTCGCCCCTACTAGGGGGGCGGTCCTCAGCCACCGCCCAAGAGTGCTCCCAAAGTCCACTCGGCACCCGGGGAGAGGCGCGATGTGGCCGCCAACACCCTTGATTCGTCAGGGAGCAGTCCTCAGTGGGTCTCCGGGCAGATGTCTCCGTCGTGTCTGCTCTCATGCCCTCGCCGCCATTTTGGGGTCCGCGACTTCTCGCCTGGGTTCAACTTTCAAAGTCGAAATACTGCTGTGGGATGGCTCGGTGTCGTCCCCCGTGGGCCTCGGACCCGCCGCAGTAACGTCCAGTACCGGATGGTATCGGTTACCTCGGGGTCCGATCAGATTTTCAGGATATTTTCCGGGATCGGGCACGGAGCTCCGAGCTCACGCTGCCTACCTCCTCGGCATCCAAGCCACGCCCCCTAAAACTACAATAGACCATATACAGAACACATGACTTCACTCTTTTTGGTCAAACTTTATTTTTCATTCATCTGGCTATCCTGGACTCTCTTCCACCTTGTTCGCCTGCTCGTCTCCCCCTCCTTACCTTTTACTTTCTTCCATGATATTTCCAAATAATCTCTTCCTTTTTGTTTTGCTTTCGCTTTGCTCCTCATTCCTTTTTCTGAATGTCTGAAATTTGAATTCAGCATGATAAATTTAGGATTCTACCTACTATAAAACGGCATTTTTATTTAATTTGTCCAGTGGCAAAGGGTTTCTCTGCAAGGGTTTTAGAAGCATAATTTCTGGAAAATGTAAAATTTTTGATTTGTTTTAGAAAAAAATACAATCAAGAATGTTCTTTATAGCAGAAATCTGTGGGGGGAGAAAGCAAATACTGAATTTGCTGAGAATTGATGTCACTTCAGAAAAAAAGAGACAGTTGGGCCCAGATGTGCTATTGTGTGACGCAACCCAACGCTGCACCTAAGTTGCTGCTCTGTGTTTGTGTCAGAGGGAGAGAAAAAAACAGTACCACAACTACTAGGATATTACTTTTTATCTCCACAGCGCACTTTTGGCAGCAATGAGCCAACGCACACAGAGAAGTGACGCAAACTGGACGCAAGCGTTAGTCAATCCGGACCTTGGGGTTTCTTCCCCCTCTAGACCTATTCCCTTCCATCGAGGTAAGAATATTTAATGACAGGCCATGCAGGAACTTATGAAGTTTTGTGACACAACAATATGGTAGTGTGTCTGGTCCATATTTTGACAAAATACATGAGCTTCCTTGAATAATCTGATTCAAACTTCAGGGGCTTGGGAAAGCAAGATGTGTGTGCGCCTGGCATAATAGCATTTTGCTGTTGGAACACTCCCTCCTTTCTTATATAAAGGAACAAATCGGGCATTTCCCTAAGATTTAGCACCACCTATTAGCAGTGCCCCAATACTGCCGCCTTATCTCACCTGCAGTGCTGACACCGTGGAGAAGAGGTAGGAGAAGGGGTAGGAGCAGCAGTGAAGGGTGCAGTGGAGGCAGGAGCAGCAGTGAAGGATGCAGAAGAGGCGGGAGAAGGGGCAGGAGTCACAGTGAAGGGTGCAGAAGAGGTAGGAGAATGAACAGGAACAGCAGTGAAGGGGCAAAAGAGGTGGGAGAATGGGCGGAAGCAGCAGTGAAGGGTGCAGAAGAAATGGGAGAAGAAACAGGAGTTGCAGTGAAGGGCACAGAATAGGTGGGAGAAGGGTCAGGCACAGCAGTGAAGAATGCAGCAGAGGTAGGAGAAGGGTCAGGAGCAGCAGTGAAGGGTGCAACATAGGTAGGACAAGGGTCAGGAGCAGCTGTGAAGGGGGCAGAAGAGGTGGGAGAATGGGCGGAAGCAGCAGTGAAGGGTGCAGAAGAAATGGGAGAAGAAACAGGAGTTGCAGTGAAGGGTACATAATAGGTGGAAAAAGAGGCAGGAGAAGGGGCAAGAGCCGCAGTGAAGGGTGCAGAAGAGGCGGGAGAAGGGTCAGAAGCAACAGTGAAGGGTGCAGAAGAGGCGGGAGAAGGGTCAGGAGCAGCAGTGAAGAATGCCGCAGAGGTAGGACAAGGGTCAGGAGCAGCTGTGAAGGGGGCAGAAGAGGCAGGAGAAGGGGCAAGAGCCACTGTGAAGGTGCAGAAGAGGCAGGAGAAGGGTCAGGAACAGCAGTGAAAGGCGCATAAGGGATGGAAGAAGGGTCAGGAGCATCAGTGAAGGGGCAAAAGAAGAAGGAGAAGAGTCTGTAGTCGCAGTGAAGGGCACAGAATAGGCAGGAATAGAGGCAGGAGTCACTGTGAAGGGTGCATAAGAGGCAGATGAACGGGCAGGGGCCACAGTGAAGGATGCAGAAGAGGCAGGGGAAGGGTCAGGAGCAGCAGTGAAGGGTGCAGCAGTGGTAGGAGAAGGGTCAGGAGCAGCAGTGAAGGGGCAGAAGAGGCAGGAGAAGGAGCCACAGCAAAGGGTGCAGTAGAGGCAGGAGAAGGGACAAGAGCCGCAGTGAAGGGTACAGAAGAGGTGGGAGAACGTGCAAGAGCTGCAGTGAAGGGTGTAGAAGAGGCATGAGAAGGAGAAGGTGCCAAAATAAAGGGTGCAGGAGAGGTGGGAGAAGAAACAGGAGTCACAATGAAGGGGAAGAAGCGGCAGGAGAAGAGGCAAGAGCCGCAGTGAAGGTTGCAGCAGAAGTAGGACGAGGGTCAGGAGCAGCAGTGAAGGGGACAGAAGAGGTGGGGTAAGAAACAGGAGTCACAGTGAAGGGCAAAGAAGAGGTAGGAGAAGAGGTAGGAGTCGCAAACGAGGATGCAGAAGAGGCAGATGAAGGTGATGGAGCAAGGACTCGTAGAAAAGAGACTTGCTCGGACCCAATTCTCTCATATAACTTCTAACCTTATTTTAACTTTGTTTCGTGTAAATTAATATGCACAACATTAGATTTATAAGAAGGAAGAAGAAGGCATATGTGTTTTACTAATGAGTAACTCAGGTGTGATTCTAAAATGACTGCTAACTGAAATTCTTTAGTACGCATGCCTCTACTGCATCTACGTAGTATGACATACTTTGCTTGGAGGGAAATTCTTGCGCTTGCGCAAATACTAATAAAGTGGCTGCTTTGACACTCACATGCTCAGCATCTTCCTGGTAGGAACTAAAATGAGTTATTTTGTTAATGCAAACGCGGGGAAAGTATTAATAAGTAAATGTGATTAGAATCGAGATAGGTGCTATGCTTTATTCTTGAAAATAATATCTGTCTTTCTGAATGTGTTAATTGTGCGCTTTTGGGCCTCACAAGCTTGACAGAAGTTAGCTGAAGCAGGTGACTGAAATGTTCATCCGCGCATGCCTATGGAGAGAGAATCCAGAACGATGACTACATACTTGAATACAAGCCAAGGCCACTGAGTGGCCTTAGCTTGGATGGAAGAACCTGTGAAAGCTATTATAAATTGTTGCAAAAATAATATGAATGCAGGTGGGAAATAAGGTTTGAATAAAGAATTAAGGGGACGGGTTTATTAACAAAGGGCTAACTGAAATGAGTGATATGCAAGCATGGTGTGATGATCACCTCCCCTTGCCTGTCCAATCAGAATTAGGAGTTTCATGATATTGAAACATTTTTGGGAAGAACGTGAATATTGTAGGGTATATTTGAGGTAGTTCTTAGTTAGTTAGAGAGCATTGAGAAGCACAGAGCAGGAGACTGGGTTGCTGTCGGAGTAACGAGCGATGCTGAAGAAGAATCTCGAGGAAGAGAGTGTCAGAGAGGGGTGCTACGCAAGTGTCGGTGATAGAGAGGTCTTCTGTCCTGTCCTGATTCCTGTCCTGAAGCCTTTGTTCGCCAGATCTTCCTTGGGGACCCTTCCCAGCCCCAAGGCCAGAGGGTTGTTTTTCACACCATACTTGGTAACTATATGTCTTTTTATGTGCCTATGTCCTTTTCTCTCTATCCTGTCCTTTCCATGCATAGTCATTGCGTAGTATAAATGAATGCATTTGAAAAATTGATTTGTTCAATTCTTTCTTCCTATGAAAAAAACGGAGACTATTCTGCACTTTGTAAGTGATTCACAGGATATTAATTTAGAGAAAGAGTTAAAACACTTCTCGACTTTGTGATCGTTTGATATTTGCAAGTAAGTAAATATATGTCATTTCAACATTAACTAGTTCAACTAATTCGGTCCATCGACCAGAGAAAATAACTTTTTGATCAGTGAAAGATTAGTTAGGAACCAGAAAATAACTAATCTTGATATGGTAAGACATTCATAAAACAATTGACCCCAGCAGAATGTTACCAGGTAGTGTGAGTGTGTGTTTATAGGCCCAGGTGAGTATATGGTATTTGAGTACCTGTTGCTTGTTACCCGCTGGATCAAAGTGGCAGGGGCCACGGTGAAGGGTGTAGCAAAGTCAGATGATAGAGAGGAAGCAGTTGTGAAGTGTGCAGGGGCAAGAGCCACAGTGAAGGGTGCCGGAGAGGCAGATGAAGGGGCAGGAGCAGCATAAAGGGCGCTGCAGAGGAAGGAGCAGCTGCAGCAGTGAAGGATGCAGAAGAGGCGGAAGATGTGTCAGGAGTCACAGTGAAGGGTGCAGAAGAGGTAGCAGCAGGGACACCAGCAGTAGTGAATGATACACCAGGGGCAGCAGCAGCAGTGAAGGACACAGCCCAGGCAGCAGCAGTGGCAGAGGATACAGCATGTGCAGTAGCTGCAGTGAAAGACACCATAGTGGAAGCAGTAGTGGTGGATGATGCATCATGTGTGGCAGTAGTGAACAGTGCAATGGCGGCAGCAGGGGTGAAGGATGCAGCATGTGTGGCAGCTGAGGTGAAAGACACCACAGTGGAAGCAGCAGTGGGGAAGGATGCATCATGTGTGGCAGTAGTGAACAGCGCAATGGCGGTAGCAGTGGTGAAGGATGCAGCATGTGCAGTAGCTGCAGTGAAAGACACCACAGTGGAAGCAGCAGTGGGGAGTATGCAGCATGTGGGACAGTAGTGAACGGCGCAATGGCTGCTGCAGTGGCAGAGGATGCAGCATGTGCAGCAGCTGCAGTGAAAGGCACCACAGTGGAAGCAGCAATGGGGAGTATGCAGCATGTGTGGCGGTAGTGAAAAGTGCAGCAATGGCGGCAGTAGTGCTGAAGGATGCAGCATGTGCTGTAGCTGCAGTGAAAGACACCACAGTGGAAGCAGCAGTGGGGAGTATGCAGCATGTGCGGCACTAGTAGTAAGTGCAGCAATGTCAGCAGTAGTGGTGGATGATGCAGCATGTGTGGCAGTAGTGAATAGTGTAGCATTGGTAGCAGCAGTGGTGATGGATGTGGCAGAGGCAGCAGCAGTAGTGAAAAGTGTAGCAGCAGCTGTGGTAAAACCTGCAGGAAAGGCAGCAGCAGGGGCAGAAGGAGTCATGAAGGACACACCAGAACCATCAGCAGGGGCAGCAGCATTGGACATTGACACAATTGGGGCAACAGCTGGGGTGTACGGGAAACATCCATTACAAAGCAGTCATTACAACGCACTACCTTTACAACACAGTCATAACAATGCAACTGCCTTTACATTGCATGCCATTACAACGCATGCCATCACAGTACATGTCACTACAACGCATGCCATTACAACGCATACCATTACAACGCATGCCATTACAACGCATTATAAGGTAAGCGTGGTGAATAAATGATGGCCCAATCCGTGTAGGTTCTCCAAGTCGATTTATTCAGGATAAGATGGTAAGATGTCAAACGGAGCCCCACCAGGATCAGCCTTCCTGCTGCTCAGCCAATCCTCGAACTGACACCTTCACTCATCCAACATTCCACTGTCACCTCTCACACCAACATTCCACTCTACAGACACACTGGCTGAGCAGCAGGTATAACACATCTCCTCTCTTTAATTAACCAAAGATAAACTTGTTGTTGTATCAGTAAGTTAGGGATATTTTTTTGTTTTAGGATGGGTATGGGTTTTGGTGTACATGGGAATAGTATTTTTGCAAACACAAGGAGATGATGGATGGAGCGCTGAAACGTTTCAGACTCTCACCCACAGTCACAGATCTGGGTTGAATTCATCATTGTCTTTAGCTCACTCTGCCACCCCAGTTCAGACACAATTAAATTTAAATCAGTCTTAACCCTGTGCCTCATGGGAACAGTCCAGCCCGATCTGCCAAGCCATATCTTCCCTGGACCACAAACAAGCCTCCTGGGACCGGTTTCGGGCTAACAGCCCTCATCAGCCAGGCTAGCTTGAATACAGTGGCAAAGTGAGCAAGGGACCCACATCTGTGCATACCTTGCCAACTTAGGGTGAACAAAGCAAACACAAGGAGATGATGGACAGAACGCTGAAACTCATCAGCCAGGCTAGCTTGGATTCAAGCTAGCCTGGCTGATGAAGGGTGTTACCCAGAAACCGTTCCTAGGATGCTTGTTTCCAGTTCAGGGAAGACCTGGCTTGGCAGTTCAGGCTGGACTGTTCCCATGAGGCACAGGGTCAAGACTGATTTCATATAGCTGGGTCTGAACTAAGGTGGTGAAGTGAGTTTAAAAAAAATGATGGATTCAAGCCAGATTTGTGACTGGGGGTGAGTGTCTGAAAAGTTTCAGTGCTCCATCTATCATCTCCTTGTGTTTGCAATAGTATTTTTGCCCCTACAATATTCCCTACTGTTACACTCACTGGAGTGGGAATAGTAATTTTTACACTATCCAACAGTTACCCTTTTGTTGCCCTAAAAGTATTATGCGTTGTAATGGTATGCATTGTAATGGTATGCGTTGTAATGGAATGCGTTGTAATGGTAGTTTTAAAAATGCGCTGTAATGGAATGCATTGTAAAATCATGCGATGTAATGGTAGTTGAGATGTAAAAACATAGCATGTGTTGTAAATGTTTGCGTTGTAAAGTCATGTATTTGGGTGTACAGACACACTGCAACATGCTCTGGAGATATGGGTAGGTTTGTTAATGATTCAACAGTACTACTTCTAAGGTGTGCCTACACACTGCATCAGGCTCCTCTGGTGTTGGGGATTGTCTATTAGTGAGAGACTTGTGCAGACACAATACCACAACCTCTACTATTGGAGGTGGTTTGTTAGTAAGAGCAGTTCCCTGCCTCTGAGGTTTGCAAACACACTGCATCAGGCTCTGCGGCTGGTTCGTTATTAAGAGTAGCTCCTGCCTCTGAGGTGTGCAGACACACTGCATCAGGCTCTGGTGCTAAGGATGGTTTGTTAGTGAGAGAATCTCTAGTCTCTGAGGTGTGCAGACACACTGCATCAGGATGTGGTACTGGGGATGGTTTGTTAGTGAGAGAATCCCCTACCTCTGAGAAGATCCTGGCTCTGACATGTGCAGACACACTGCATCAGGGTCTGGGCCAAGGATGGTTTGTTAGTGAGAGACGCTCCTGCCTCTGAGGTGTGTAGACACACTGCATCAACCTCTGGTGCTGGGGAAGGTTTGTTAGTGAGAGAAGCCCCTGCCTCTGGAGTGTGTGCAGACACACTGCATCAGGTTCTAGGAATGGTTTGTTAGTGAGAGAAGCTCCCTGTCTCTGAGGTGTGCAGACACACTGCATAAGGCTTTGGGGATGGTTTGTTATTGAGAGAAGCTCCTGCCTTTGAGGTGTGCAGACACACTGCATCGTAATCTGGTGCTGAGGATGGTTTGTTAGTGAGAGAAGCTCCCTGTCTCTGAGGTGTGCAGACACACTGCATCAGGCTCTGGGGATGGTTTGTTAGTGAGAGTAGCTCCTGCCTCTGAGGACTACAGACACACTGCATCAGGTACTGTTCTACTGCGCATGGTTTGTTAGTGAGAGAAACTCCTGCCTTTGTGGTGTGCAGACACACTGCATCGTAATCTGGTGCTGAGGATGGTTTGTTAGTGAGAGAAGGCCCTGCATCTGGGCTGTGAAGACACACAGCATCGTGCTCTGCTGCTGAGGATGGTTTGTCAGTGAGAGGAGCTCACTGTCTCTGAGGTGTGCAGACACACTGCATCAAGCTCTGGGGATGGTTTGTTAGTGAGAGTAGCTCCTGCCTCTGAGGACTACAGACACACTGCATCAGGTACTGTTCTACTGCGCATGGTTTGTTAGTGAGAGAAACTCCTGCCTTTCAGGTCTGCAGACACACAGGCTCTGGTGCTGAGGATGGTTTGTTAGTGAGAGAAGCTCATGCCTCTGAGTTGTGCAGACACACTGCATCAGGCTCAGGGGATGGTTTGTTAGTGAGAGAAGATCCTGCCTCTGAGGTGTGCAGACACACTGCATCAGGCTCTGGTGCTGGGGATGGTTTGTTAGTGAGAGGGGCCCCTGCCTCTGAGGTGTGCAGGCACACTGCATCAGGCTCTGGGAATGGTTTGTTAGTGAGAGAAGCTCCCTGTCTCTGAGGTGTGCAGACACACTGCATCAGGGTCTGGTGCTGGGGATGGTTTGTTAGTGAGAGAAGCTCCCGCCTCTGAGGTGTGCAGACACACTGCATCAGGCTCTGGAGATGGTTTGTTAGTGAGAGAAGCTCCCTGACTCTGAGGTCTGCAGACACACTGCGGCAGGCTCTGGGGATGGTGACAGTTTGTTAGTGAGAGAAGCTCCCGCCTCTGAGGTGTGCAGACACACTGCATCAGGCTCTGGGGATGGTTTATTAATGAGAGAAGTTCGGGCCTCTGAGGTGAGCAGACACACTGCATCAGGGTCTGGTGCTGAGGATGGTTTGTTAGTGAGAGAAGCTCCCGCCTCTGAGGTGTGCAGACACACTGCATCAGGCTCTGGGGATGGTTTGTTAGTGAGAGAAGCTCCCGTCTCTGAGGTGTGCAGACACACTGCATCAGGCGCTGGGGATGGTTTGTTAGTGAGAGAAGCTCCCTCCTCTGAGGTGTGCAAACACACTGCATCAGGCTCTGGGAATGGTTTGTTAGTGAGATTAGCTCCCTGTCTCCGAAGTGTGCAGACACACTGCATCAGGCTCTGATGCTGGGGAGTGTCTGTTAGTGAGAGAAACTCCCTGTATCTGATGTGTGCAGACACATTGCATCAGGCGCTGGGGATGGTTTGTTAGTGAGTGAAGCCCCTGCCTCTGGGGTGTGTCGACACACTGCAACAGGCTCTGGAGATGGTTTGTTAGTGAGAGAAGCTCCCGCCTCTGAGGTGTGCAGACACACTGCATCAGGCTCTGGGGATGGTTTGTTAGTGAGAGAAGCTCGGGCCTCTGAGGTGTGCAGACACACTGCATCAGGCTCTGGGGATGGGTACAGTTTGTTAGTGAGAGGGGCTCCTGCCTCTGAGGTGTGCAGACACACTGCATCAGGCTCTGGGGTGGTCTGTTAGTGAGAGAAGCCCCCTGTCTCTGAGGTGTGCAGACACACTGCATAAGGCTCTGGGGATTGGTTGTTAGTGAGAGAAGCTCCCTGTCTCTGAGGTTTGCAGACACACTGCATCAGGCTCTGGGGATGGTTTGTTAGTGAGAGTAGCTCCTGCCTCTGAGGACTATAGACACACTGCATCAGGTACTTTTCTACTGCGCATGGTTTGTTAGTGAGAGAAACTCCTGCCTTTGTGTTGTGCAGACACACTGCATCGTAATCTGGTGCTGAGGATGGTTTGTTAGTGAGAGAAGGCCCTGCATCTGGGCTTTGCAGACACACTGCATCGTGCTCTGCTGCTGAGGATGGTTTGTCAGTGAGAGAAGCTCCCTGTTTTTGAGGTGTGCAGACACACTGCACCAGGCTCTTGGGATGGTTTGTTAGTGAGAGTAGCTCCTGCCACTGAGGACTACAGACACACTGCTTCAGGTACTGTTCTACTGCGCATGGTTTGTTAGTGAGAGAAACTCCTGACTTTCAGGTTTGCAGACACACTGCATCATGCTCTGGTGTTGAGGATGGTTTGGTAGTGAGAGAAGCTCATGCCTCTAAGTTGTGCAGACACACTGCATCAGGCTTTGGTGCTGGGGATGGTTTGTTAGTGAGAGGGGCCCCTGCCTCTGAGGTGCGCAGACACACTGCATCAGGCTCTGGGAATGGTTTGTTAGTGAGAGAAGCTCCCTGTCTCTGAGGTGTGCAGACACACTGCATCAGGCTCTGGTCCTGGGGATGGTTTGTTAGTGAGAAAAGCTCCCTTTCTCTGAGGTGTGCAGACACACTGTGTGAGAAGTTGGCCCGATATGCAACGTTCGCTATTCTAGCGACCGCTATGTATCGTTCCAACGACCCTTATGGTGATTGGTTGTAAGTCAACCTTAGACCAGCTATCCTAGTAGCGTGGATACGAGCAGTCTTCGGGCTAAACTCTAGAGGGCGTGTTAAGCCAGCTGTTATACCATCACATACCCCTTGAACCCCAAGTGAAAGGACACCACACAAGTGTTATGAAAATAAACAGAATATTTATTAAGAATCACAACAGCCCTGGACTCTTTATGAGGACAGGGTACTAAGCACAAACCAAAACTCTTAGGAGAATACTTCAAGTGCACAATTTAAACAAGTGTCCGGGGACACGGGAAGTTTAATGGTCTCGGGCGGACCCGATAAGGCAAGTCGGAAGCGAGGGACTCGGGACCCTAGAGTAAGGAAGCTATGCAGGCACCGAAATGCCGAGGTTACCTAGCCACGAGGGCTGCGGCTTCACAAGTCTTACAGGCGTCGGGGTCTTCGCTGACGAGCCAGGAGCCGGAAGAAAAGGAGTTGCTGGCCGGCGACCAGTGCTGAATAGTTCGTAGAGATCCAAGCCTGGATCAGAGATCGTTGATACCTGAAAGCAGAGGGGACCAAGTTCGTACTACTAGCCAGTAGTCAGAGGGTACCAGGAAGGCACCGGTTGGCCGTCACCTCGACTAGGTGAGTGGGCGACGTTAGGCTCTGCAGTCTCACGGACCAGGAGGCGTTGTCGGCGACCCGGATGGAGGTGCGAGCTGTCCCACGAAGGTTGATGCTGTCGGCGTCGCTGGGCCCAGGATTGGGGCAACAAGCCTTGGCAGATTTCAGGGCCACGTGGTGGGCCTAAAATGGCGTCTTGAGTGGACCGGGAGGGTCCGGGGTGCTCCTCTCAAAGATGGAAGCCAAGGCCAGTCTGGAGCAACCAGACCAGCAGCATTGGTTGTCGGGTGTCGTCAAAGAAGGGCACAAGCCAGCGGCTAGTGACCAGACAACGTACTGAGCAGCGAGCAGAAGGGCCCCACGCAGATCGTGGAGATGCTGGGAGACTGCACTTCGGTGCTGGAGCGGCTCAGGGTCGGGGTTTCTCGGACCCCAGAGCACTCACCAGAGAATTGCTTCGATGGTCGTGCTGATTAAGAAAGCGTGCAGGTTTTGTTGATGGCCGGTCCCTCGAGGTCTCGTCGCACCCACAGATCACAGCTGAGCTGATGACGTGGGTAGAGGTCAGAGGTGCCAGGGAAGCCGGTTCTCGTCGAGCTGGGCTGTCGGATTCCTTGAGGAAGGACTTGCAGCAAACCGCAGAGTTCTTAGATGGTGCCCGCTGGTGCAGGGTGACTACTCCTTAGCCACAAGGGAGAAATCTTGAGAAGAGTCTCGAAGTCCTTTCGTAGAAAGTATTCTTGATTCAAAGATGATCTAATTTGGAAGGGTCCCCGCTCCGGCCTTTATCCTAAAGAAAGGGGTGGGTACATGACTAGGTCCTGCCCTAAGGGTGGGACCAGGAAGGGGGGTAGTTACACCCCTCTCCTCTGCCGGACTGTCCCCAGGTCAGGGGCTGGCGCCCCTGGAACTGGTTCTGACCGGCAGATGCGTAGTGAGCACCGGGGTGCCACTCCGCAGTCACCTTCTCGCAAAGCCCTACCTACCCAGAATACACAAACCCTGTCTGGGACGGTGCGAACACCGCCCTTGACAGGAAACCCTTTGTCCAAGCTCTCCTCGCTGGAAGGACTCCCAGCAGCAGGAGGTCAGACTCGTGTCTGTGGTGGCAGCATCCATTTTGTGGAGCTGAGGCTTTAGTTAACTTTAACCGGGGTTCACAGTTACATACATGTCGTGTCCCTCTAGAAGGGCGGAATGCTAACCTCGTCGCCAGCATTGGTGAGGGGGTAGCATCCCGATTCGTATGACACCTTACTTGACATGTCTGGATAACGCAATACCGAAGTTACCGATATGGCACGCGTTATCATGGAACAGCCATTGGGTCTTGGTTCCGCCAGCTGCAACCGGGCTCGGCTCGGGCCAGAACCCAATTCACACGATTCCAAGCACTCTGCCTTCAGGATTGTCAAGGCCTGCCATAGGAGTGACTGATAGGAATCTGTGTGTCCATTTTAGGGTTGGGTATAGGTATACTACACCTACAGCAAAGGGTGATTACACGACTTTGCCCCAGCTGTCATGCAGCCAGTTGTGTCAAATTTAGGAGGCCAGCCAGGGGTGGCATAATACATGCTGCAGCCCCTGGCAGCCCTGGGTACACCCATGCCCTGAGTTACAGGGTCTGATAGGGTGGCCCAGTACCAATTGGAAATGCACCTAGGGTACTTGGAATCCATTTTACAGAGAGAGCAGTAGGCCTGGGGTCCTGATTGGCAGGATCCCAGGTCGACTATGTCAAAAACCAGCTAAAACACAGGGCAAAAAGTTGGGGGCAACCATAGTCAGGAGGTACCTTCCTACACAACTCCCCCCCCCCCCCCCAACGAAAGGAGATAAGGCTATCCTTGTCCAGGTAAGCCTCTATTACCTAAGTGGCCATATAAGGAAGGACCAACTCTGGCTTGGTTTCCCCCTGTGTCATGGTCCACTAGGCAACCCCTCACCCTAAGGGTATCTGAGGGTCTCCACCATAGGGAATCTCTGTCTCTGGTGTGTCTTGGGAAAGAAGAAGGCTGATGCTGGGATAGAGTACTGAAGTGAGGCTCCTCTACCTTTGGGCTCAACTTCCTCCAATCACCATTCATCATGTGTGCCTTCCTTTCTTTAGCTGAGATGTACTGAGCTCTCAGGGTCAGCCTCTGGCTACCTAAAGCTGGAGGCTGAGTCCCTCTGTTTGGCTTACTGGAGGGACAGGTCAGGTCTGGGGTTTTTAGGCCCCATGTTTGGCTGTGCCCAACAGTGTCCAGCTGTGGGAGTTCCCTAACTACTTTTAAGGGGGATCCCTCAGGAGTCTTACTTATTTTCACTTGGCTAGGTTTACCAGGTTCAGTGATCCTAATCTGCTGATTAAGGGGTTCTTTTGGACAGGGGGCCCTTTGGGGTCCACCACTGGCCTCCCTGACCTCCACAGCCCTGGGCTGACTGAGGCAGGGTAGAGAGGTGCAGGTTACCTGCTCCAGACTGGGTCCCACCTGGGAAGGGTCCACTGCCAACAGGGGCTCTGCCAGGCTAGGCCTGACTACCTCTAGGACAGTTCCTTCAACAGGGGTAGAGTCAGTTCCCTGAGGAGGCTGGCTCTCACCTAGTGTCTGGGAGGGGGAAGACTCTTCTTCCTCCTCAATGCTCTCTGTTTGAGTGGAGTGATCCATTGTTTCAGGCTTCACAACCTCACTATCTGTTTGAGTAGAGGCTGAGACCATTTCAACCTTGCCAACCTTTTCAGGAGGGCACTCAGTTTGTGTTTGGGCTGTGACTATCACAGCCCTCCTATCCTGTTCTGGAAAGTCTGTCTGAGCCTGGGCAGTGGCTACCACTGCTCTTCCAACCTTTTCAGGGAGGAATGGTGCTTGGACTGGGGCCGTAACTATTACTGCCCCACTAACCTGTCTGGATAGGCCTATCATTCTGGAGTGAGTTTCTTGCTCCACCTCAGCCCATGCTGAGAGTTCCAGGTCATTCCCCAGTAAGCAATCTACAGGTAGGTTATCTGTCACTGCTACTCTCATGGGCCCTGTGACATTACCCCAGCTGAGCTTGACTACTGCCATGGGATGCCTTCTCTTCACTCCATGAATGTCGGTCACCTGATAAGTAAAACCAGGGGTCAGTTGAGCAGAGGGGACCAGATGGTCAATCACCATGGTGATGCTGGCCCCTGTGTCTCTGAATGCCTCAACTTTCTGACCATTCACTATGACCTCTTGTCTATACTTGCCCAAAATGTGGGGTCCAGTAGTGAAGTTGGCAAACCCCATGCCAGTCTCACAGACAAGAGTGTGGTCAGGGGACCTGGCTAGGCCATAGTCCTCCTGATTGCCCAAAGTAATGCCCACCACATTCTTGGGGGCACTCCCACCACCTGGGGGATTACCACTAGTGGTAACAGGGGGTCTGGGAGTATTACTTGGGGGTATGTTTTCCTTATTGCTATTTGTAGGGCACTTGGCATCACTTTTGTAATGGCCCACCTGTTTACAGGTATGGCAATAAGGTTTCTTCTGTTCTGAAGGAGTGTTCTGGGACCCACCACCCTTGTTGGAGTTTTGGGGCCCTTGGGAAGTCTTCTCTGTGGATTTATCCCCACCCTTCTCTTGAGGCTTGGTTGATTCCTTTTTCTGGTCACCACCCTGGTTTTTAGGCCTAACCCTGGTTCTGACCCATTTGTCTGCCCTCTTACCCAATTCCTGTGGAGAGGTCAGATCAGAGTCTACCAGGTGCTGGTGTAATAACTGGTTCTGACAATTATTTAAAATCTGTTCTCGCATGATCAAATTATACAATCCTTGGTAATCAGTAACCTTACTGCCCAGCAACCAGCCCTCAAAAGCCTTAGTGGCACAATCAACGAAATCAGACCAGTCCTGAGACTGAGTTTTCTGGGTATCCCTGAACAGCAACCTGTACTGCTCAGTGGTTAGGCCGAACCCATCAATCAGTGTGTTCTTCAGGATCTGGTAATTGTTAGCGTCCTCGACCCTTGTGGTGAGGAGCTTATCTCTACCTTTACCTTCAAAGGAGAGCCACAAGATAGCTGCCCACTGACTCTGGGGGACGCACTGTACAGTGCAGGCCCGCTCCAAAGCAGTAATCCACTTGTGGATGTCGTCCCCTTGCTTAAAGGGGGGCACTATCTTATTCAGGTGCTTAGTGTCTAAACTCCTGGGTTCCCGTGGGGGAATGCTGCCACCTGTGGGAATCGTCCCACTCAACTCTTGCTCTCGGGCAAAGGCGAGTCTCTCTTTGGCTAGGGCAAGTTCTTCCCTTTCGATCCGCAGATTGACTTCCCGCTCCTTTGCTTCGTACATTCTCCTCTGAGGTGATGTCATCCCTCTTCGAGCAGAACCTCGAGAGCCATTGGTTCGAGCGGATCTGTTAGAGCCTCTCGACAGAGACCTAACTCGTCCGTTCCCAATGTTAAGCTGGCCCGAGAGAGGCCCCAGGGGTCTCCTAGTACCAAACTCGTGCCGGCTTAAGTTGTCCTGAGTTAGCTGACTAACTATGACTGGACCTTTGTCTGCCTCGTCCCCAGATGTCTCTGGTTCCTCGTCCTCCTCTTCGCCCTCGGCAGAGAGATGGATAAGGTCAGGGTCACCTCGGGTTCCCTCGAGGGGAGGCATTTCCATTTCGGGATGAGAAGGGTCGGTGTTACCCGCCTTCTTGGCATCATAAATCTCCAAGAGACCAATCACAAACGGAATGGTAGGGTTTGCACCCTGCTTAATTGTAGGAGAGTAGGGTCTGCTATCCTATGGTCACCCCAAATTTTTGCTTTTTGCTTCACTGGTTTCTGACTTAATGTGGCTGTGGGCCTGCTAATCAGACCCACAGCCTGCTGTTCTCTCTCTAAATTACTGCCAATGCTCTTTAGGTGCATTACGAATTGGAACTGGTTCACCTTGTGAGCCCCTGTATTAGTGCACCCTAGGTGCCCAGGCCATAGGTGTATCCAAGGCCTACCAGGGGCTGCAGCATGTATTGTGCCACCCCTGGCCTGGCCCCCATATTTGACACAACTGGCTGATCACTCAGCTGGGGTAAGTCGGTGTAACCACCTCTTACTTAGGTACAGTATGTCTGTGCCTAACCCTAAACTGGACACATATGTTCCTATCAGCCACTCCTATGGAAGGCCTCATCAATCCTGGAGGCAGAGTGCTTGGAAATATGTGAGATGGTGCTCTGGCATGAGCTGAGCCTGTCTGCAGCTGTCGGGAACCACTCCCTAAGCTGTTCCGGGATATTGCCATACCATATACTCTTAAGTGCATTATAATCCTCGCGGTTAAATGCTATCTTTGGTTTGGCTTTATCAAAACATGTCGAGTAAGGTGTCATACGAATTGGAATACTATCCCCTCGCCAGTTCTGGTGACGGGGATAGCATTCCACCCTTCTAGAGGGACACGACATGTGTGTAGCCTTAACCCCGGTTAAAGTTAAACAGAGCCTCAGCATCACAAAATGGACGCTGCCACCACAGACACAAGTCTGGCCTCCTGCTGCTGACCGAAACTCGGCAGATGGTGGCCTGGACAAAGGGTTTCCTGCCTTGGGAGGTGCGAGCACCACCCCAGACAGGATTTTGTGTATTGGGTAGGACAGGGCTGAATAGAATCAGACATGCCCGGGGCACACAAGGTGTCCCCGTGCATAGGCCAGTCCAAACCGGTTCTGGGGCCTTCCAGCCCCAGTCCTGGCGAGGAGCTGGACAAAGGAAAGGGGGTGTAACCGCCCCCCTTCCTGGTTCCTCCCAGAGGAGGGACCTAGTAGGTGATCCACCCCTCAGATTGGGAATAAGAGCGGGAGCAGTGCCATTGCACAGCAGATCATCCTGAATCAACTTTACACGAAGAAGAAGACTGGACTTCGACATTCTGCTGCACAGAAGACTGAAGAGAATCTCCCTTGTGGCCTAGGAGTGGCCACCCTGTGAACACAGGTACCAACCAGCGACCCGACGTCTGCTTTGCCGCCGCCTCCCGCCGGAGACCGAGCCCAGAGCCCGACAAGAACCAGACTCCCAGACCTCTCAGAGCCCAATCCACAGTCCCTGCAAAGAAGGGACCCGTGGAGGCACCGAGTGACGTGGGACCGGACCTCTTGGAAGACACTCGAAAAGCTGACTGCGCAGCTTCTGAGGCATCCTCGACATTGTGAACCCCCACCACCGAGCAGCCCTTGCACCGAAAATCAGCCCTCCAGCATCTCCACGATCTGCGTGGGGCCCTTTTGCATTGTGCCACTCGACGCGCCATCCCGGCCACTAGCCACGTGGTCAGCGGCCATCTTGGCGACGAACCCGAAGATTTACACAGCAGGTCTGGTTGCTCCAGACCTACCCAAGCTCCTGTGAAAAGGAGCACCCGCTCTGACCTTGCTGGTCCGAGTGTTAAGCATCTTTCAACTTCTGCCTGGCTTGCCTTTGCCAAGGCCTGTTTGCTCCGATCGAGGTGCCGACACCGCCAACAGCGAGAAGCCTGCGTGGGACAGCTCGTGACCGACTCCTGGATGTCCTCGACCCCGGGTATCCACGTGGCTGCAGAAAGAAGCTACCCAACAATGCCTGTTTGCACCCGACATCGCCTGGTTCCAATCTGGTTCCACGGTAGTCACTGGCTAGTGACTTTGAACATTGTCCCCTCTGCTTTCAGGTCTTCACATCTTCAGATCCACCCTTGGATCCACCGGAACTCTTCTCATCGAGCCGCCTGCAGCATCTTCAGCTCCAAGCACCATTGACCAGCGTGACGAAACCCGACACTACTTCGACCCTGTGCGCCCGCTTCCTGTGGGTGAGGTAACTCAGCTCCGCCGGTGCTCCTGCACTGGTACACATCTCAAGGGCCTGTGTTTTAAGTTTCAGCTCCGTAGGTCACGCGGAAGGTTCCTAACTTTCTAACTTTGTGCTTTTTACGCACCATAGACTTTGTATTGAAAAGTGTGTGCACTTTGAACACTGCACCCGAGTCCCGTGGGCCTTTCCCGACTTAGTTATTTCCAGTCTCGAATAGCTCCAGCGATTCCCAAGGCCCTAGTCCTCTTCACTTTCCTATTGGTATCTCTTATACCACTTTCTTAGTATATGGTTTAGGTGGCCCCTAGGGCTCATCCATATTGTGCAACTTTTGTGTATTTTAAACTGTCTTGTGATTTAACGCTTGTGCTTCTGTGCTCATAAAGAGTCCAGGGGATTTTATAGTTAATAAATCAATATATATTTTCAATATATATCTGTGTGGTGTCCCTTTCATTTGGTATTCAAGGGGGTTGTGTATGGTATAACAGCTGGCTTCACATGCCTTTCAGAGTTTAGCCTAAGACTGCTTTGTCCACGTTACCACTAGGATAACTGGTCTACAAGGTTGAATTACAACCATCATCATAAGGGTTGCTTGGCATGGTACAAAGTGATCACTAGAATTAGTGAGCATTATATACCAGGCCAACTTCTCACATTGGTGGCAGCGGTGGGATCTGAGCTTGCTGTTGTTTTACCATTACAATCTTTGAGATTATCATTTGAAAGATCATACAGGTACCTGCTAGGTACATATAAAACAAGACTAGTATACTTAAGTTCTACTGAACTTAGTTGTTGTAGAGCAAAGGGAGTAGCACACCCTAGCTACAACTACTAGATAGGTTTAGTAGGTAAACACCAGTGTAGGTAGATTGCAACACATCCACCCACACTAGAGCAATGTCTGGAGCAGAGGGGTCCAGTGGACTTACTCCTGTTGAGAGTGACCCTCCAAGGGCACCATCCAAATTTGCTATTTTTTCCTTTAAGGAATTAAGACAGCTTTGTGTCTTAAGGGGTCTGAAGACAGGGCCTTCCCCTACTACAGACCACCTAAGAGAGCTCTTAGACCAGTCTGAGACTCTAAAGCCCTCTAAGGCAAACCCCACAGGGAATGCTGAAGGAGGCCATCCTTCAGAGGATGACACTGTAGACACCCCTGCCCCTATCATCCTGGTAGATGAGGAAGCCTCCACCACTGGAGCTCCTCAGGTAGATGAGGAGGAAGAGGAAGAGGAAGAGGAGGAGGTGGAAAGCAGTGAGTCAGATGATGACAGAAATAGTCAGGTGCTGGTCAGTAGACTGAACCAGGCTAACTTAAGCTTACTTGGGAATGAATCAGGTAACAACCCATTCAGACCCCCAGGTGGACTTAACCAGGAGCCTAGGAGGAGAAGGACTCACTCAGGTGACTCTGACAACTCCCATGCTTCTAGAGGTTCTCATGGTCACTCCAGAAGAAGGATGACTAGCCCTCAGAGAAGGGAACATGAGACCAAATTGAGAGAATCTCAAATTAGAGAGGCTGAATTGAGAGTCCAGAGACAAGAGTTAGAGATTGCCCTGGCCCAAGAGAAACTTGCTAGAGCAAGACAGCCTAGAGAGAGTGGGGTAATAGAACCCACTGGTGGCAGCAATATCCACAAGGATAAAGACAGGTCTTTTGATAATAGAAACCTGAGTAAGATTGTGCCCCCCTACAAAGCTGGGGATGACATCCATAAATGGATTACTGCAATGGAGAGAGCCTGCAGAGTACAGCAGATCCCTCAGGAGCAGTGGGCAGCAATCTTGTGGCTCTCCTTTGAAGGTAGAGGCCGAGACAGACTCCTCACAGTTAGTGATGGGGATTCTAGAAACTACCTGGTCCTGAAGAGTGCTCTGATTGATGGGTTAGGCTTAACCACTGAACAGTACAGGTTAATGTTCAGAGATACCCAGGAGACACAGACTCAGGACTGGTCTGAATTTGTTGAGTGTGCCACTAAGGCTCTGGAGGGATGGTTGCTGGGAAGCAAGGTTACAGACTATGAAGGATTGTATAATTTGCTGATGAGAGAACAAATTTTAAATAATTGTCAGAACCAGCAGTTGCATCAACATTTGGTTGACTCAGATTTGACCTCTCCCCAAGAATTGGGAAAGAGGGCAGATAAATGGGTAAGAACCAGAGTTAAGCAAAAGAACCAGAACCAGAACCAGGGTGGTGACCAGAAGAAAACAGACCAGAAGGGTGGGGAGCAGAAAGCTAAAGACCAGAAGTCTTCAACAGGGCCCCAAACTGAGACAGAGGGTGGGTCCCAAACTTCCAAGAAGAAGAAGAAAGAAGGTCAGAAGAAACCCTGGTGTAAAACTTGTAAGAACACCTCTCACTGGACAAGTGAGTGTAAAAAGGGTGGAGCCCCCAGCACTGCAGCCCCTAAGGCACCTGCACCCACTAGTACAGTTAGCAGTGCTGGTCCTCAAGCCAAGGGTTTAGTGGGTATCACTTTGGGAACTGAAGGAGATTCTGACCTAGTCAGAACCCTTACACAGGCTGTTCTGGTTTGTGAAGGGGACATAGATTTGACCCCTGACATAAGTCCCAGTAACCTGGGCAAATACAGACAGACACCTTTGATCAACAACAAAGTGGCTCAAGCTTACAGGGACACATGTGCCAGTGTCACTATGGTGACACCTAACTTTGTGGACCCTGGACAATACATGCCAGGCGATGATTACCTGGTGACCAATGCCAGCAATGTCACTACTACACATAGTGTGTCACTTGTTAACTTTTCCTGGGGAGGGGTAACCGGCCTAAAGAAAGTTGTGGTTAGTGCTGATCTCCCAGTAGAATGTTTGTTGGGCAATGACCTGGAGAACTCTCTATGGTCAGAAGTTGAGTACAGGACTCATGCAGAGATGTTAGGGATATCATCACATGCCCTTGCTGTGACCAGGTCACAGGCCAAAAAGTGCCTCTCTGAACCTCAGGTCTTGGAACAATGGACCAAGTACCTCCCAAGAAGAAGAACAGGAGGGTTAAGGCTGCGCCTTCCCAACTGCCTACAAGTGAGGATCAGGCTTCACAGGAAACTGATCTTGAGACCCCTGAAGGAACTGTCCCTGAAGAACTTGAACCTGATCAGGTTGAGTTTCTGGGGACAGGGGGACCTTCTAGGGCAGACTTGGGGCAGGCTCAGTTAACCTGTCTTTCTCTTGAACCCCTCAGACAGCAGGCTGCTGCTGAGGCTGCTGGGAATGCTCAAGGTGCCCATAAAGTATATTGGGATGATGGACTCCTTTATTCAGAGGCTAGAGACCCCAAGCCTGGTGCTACCAGGAGGTTGGTTATACCTCTGCAATTTAGGGGCTTCCTACTCACCTTGGCCCATGATATTCCTTTAGCAGGACACCTAGGCCAGAACAAGACCTGGGACAGGCTTGTCCCTCACTTTCACTGGCCTCACATGTCTGAAGACACCAAGGAGTTTTGTCGCTCCTGTGAAACCTGCCAAGCCAGTGGTAAAGCAGGTGGAACAACAAAGGCCCCCCTGATACCACTACCTGTGGTGGGGGTTCCCTTTGAAAGAGTGGGGATTGATATTGTTGGTCCAATGGATCCCCCTACAGCATCTGGGCACAGATTCATACTGGTGGTAGTGGATCATGCCACCAGGTACCCAGAGGCAATTCCACTTAGGACCACAACAGCTCCTGTTGTGGCCAGGGCCTTACTTGGAGTTTTCTCCAGAGTGGGGTTTCCTAAGGAGGTAATATCAGATAGAGATACCAACTTCATGTCTGGATATTTGACAGCTATGTGGAAGGAATGTGGTGTCAACTACAAGTTCACCACTCCTTATCACCCACAATGCAATGGGCTTGTTGAAAGATTTAACAAGACCCTAAAGGGCATGATTAAAGGATTACCTGAAAAGCTCAGGCGAAGATGGGACATCCTTCTGCCCTGCCTTTTGTTCGCTTACAGAGAGGTCCCTCAAAAGGGGGTTGGCTTCAGCCCCTTTGAATTGTTGTTTGGGCACCCTGTAAGAGGACCCCTGTGTCTAGTGAAGGAAGGATGGGAGTTACCTCTCAAAAAGCCTAAACAGGACATAGTGGACTATGTACTTGGTCTCCGCTCCAGGATGGCAGAGTACATGGAAAAGGCATCTAAAAACCTTGAGGCTAGCCAAGAATTACAAAAAGCTTGGCATGACCAAAAGGCTGTCCTTGTTGAATTTCAGCCTGGACAGAAGGTATGGGTGTTGGAGCCAGTGGCCCCAGCAGCACTCCAAGACAAATGGTCTGGACCCCATACAATTCTGGAGAAGAAGGGAGAGGTTACCTACTTGGTGGACCTAGGAACTCCCAGGAGCCCCCACAGGGTGCTCCATGTAAACAGATTGAAGGCATATGTCAGCAGGGCAGACATGGGCTTGCTCATGGCTACAGATGAGGGACAGGAGGAAGAGAGTGACCCTCTCCCAGACCTGCTCACTCAGAACCCTGAGGATGGCTCAGTTGATGGTGTGGCCTTAGGTGGCAGCCTCACTGAACATCAGCAACATGACTGCAGACAAGTTCTACAGGCATACAGGCATATGTTCTCCTTGACACCCAGTCAGACTAACTGGTGTACACATGTGGTGGACACTGGTGACAGTCTTCCTGTAAAGAGCAAGATTTACAGGCAACCTGACCACGTCAGGGACTGTATAAAGACTGAGGTGCAAAAGATGCTGGAATTAGGTGTCATTGAGCCTTCAGAGAGCCCCTGGGCTAGCCCAGTGGTTCTGGTCCCCAAACCTCACACCAAAGATGGCAAGAGAGAGATGAGGTTCTGTGTGGATTACAGAGGACTCAATGCTGTCACCAGGACAGATGCACACCCTATTCCAAGGGCAGATGAGCTCATTGACAAGTTGGCTTCTGCCAAATATTTGAGCACATTTGACTTGACAGCTGGCTACTGGCAAATCAGGTTAGCTGAGGAGTCTAAAGCCAAGACAGCATTTTCTACCCCTAGTGGGCATTATCAGTTTGTGGTGATGCCCTTTGGTCTGAAAAATGCACCTGCCACCTTCCAAAGGTTGGTGAATCAAGTCCTCACTGGGTTGGATGACTTTTGTGCAGCTTATCTGGACGATATTGCTGTCTTTAGCTCCACCTGGGAGGATCACCTGGTCCACCTGAAGGAAGTGCTTGAGGCTCTGCAGAAGGCAGGCCTCACTATCAAGGCAACAAAGTGCCAGATAGGGCAGAGCAAGGTTGTATACCTGGGCCACCTTGTAGGTGGAGGCCAAGTTCAACCACTGGAGAGTAAGATCCAGACCATCAAGGACTGGTCCCCTCCAACCACCCAGACTCAGGTCAGAGCTTTCTTGGGCCTGACTGGGTACTACAGGAAGTTTGTTAAGAACTATGGGTCCATTGTGACTCCTCTTAATGATCTGACATCCAAGAAGATGCCCAAAAAGGTTCAGTGGACAGAAATCTGTCAAAAGGCATTTGATGACCTGAAGAAGGCCATGTGCTCTGCACCTATCCTGAAGAGTTCTGACTACTCAAGAGAGTTCATTGTCCAAACAGATGCTTCTGAGTTGGGAGTGGGAGCAGTGCTTTCACAGCTTAATGTAGATGGCCAGGACCAGCCCATTGCTTTCATTAGCAGAAGGCTGACCCCCAGAGAGAAACGTTGGTCAGCCATAGAGAGGGAGGCCTTTGCTGTGGTGTGGGCCCTGAAGAAGTTGAGGCCATACTTATTTGGTACTCACTTCAAGATTCAGACCGACCATAAGCCCCTCTTATGGCTTAATCAGATGAAGGGTGAAAACCCCAAACTACTCAGGTGGTCCATTTCCCTACAGGGGATGGACTTTACAGTGGAGCACCGCCCAGGGACTGACCATGGCAACGCAGATGGTCTCTCCAGGTACTTCCACTTAGAACATGAAGACACAACTGGTCAAGGTTAGTCTAATGTCCCTGCGTTTGGGGGGGGGTTATGTAGGAGAGTAGGGTCTGCTATCCTATGGTCACCCCAAATTTTTGCTTTTTGCTTCACTGGTTTCTGACTTAATGTGGCTGTGGGCCTGCTAATCAGACCCACAGCCTGCTGTTCTCTCTCTAAATTACTGCCAATGCACTTTAGGTGCATTACGAATTGGAACTGGTTCACCTTGTGAGCCCCTGTATTAGTGCACCCTAGGTGCCCAGGGCATAGGTGTATCCAAGGCCTACCAGGGGCTGCAGCATGTATTGTGCCACCCCTGGCCTGTCCCCCATATTTGACACAACTGGCTGATCACTCAGCTGGGGTAAGTCGGTGTAACCACCTCTTACTTAGGTACAGTATGTCTGTGCCTAACCCTAAACTGGACACATATGTTCCTATCAGCCACTCCTATGGAAGGCCTCATCAATCCTGGAGGCAGAGTGCTTGGAAATATGTGAGATGGTGCTCTGGCATGAGCTGAGCCTGTCTGCAGCTGTCGGGAACCACTCCCTAAGCTCCCTAAGCTGTTCCGGGATATTGCCATACCATATACTCTTAAGTGCATTATAATCCTCGCGGTTAAATGCTATCTTTGGTTTGGCTTTATCAAAACATGTCGAGTAAGGTGTCATACGAATTGGAATACTATCCCCTCGCCAGTTCTGGCGACGGGGATAGCATTCCACCCTTCTAGAGGGACACGACATGTGTGTAGCCTTAACCCCGGTTAAAGTTAAACAGAGCCTCAGCATCACAAAATGGACGCTGCCACCACAGACACAAGTCTGGCCTCCTGCTGCTGACCGAAACTCGGCAGATGGTGGCCTGGACAGGGGCTCCTGCCTCTGGGGTGTGCAGACACACTGCATCAGGCTCTGGTGCTGGGGATGGTTTGTTAGTGAGAGAAGCCCCCGCCTCTGAGGCGTGCAGACACACTGCATCAGGCTCTGGGGATGGTTTGTTAGTGAGAGAAGCTCCCTGTCTCTGAGGTGTGCAGACACACTGCATCAGGCTCTGGGGGTGGGGATGGTTTGTTAGTGAGAGGGGTCCTGCCTCTGACGTGTGCAGACACACTGCATCAGGCTCTGGGGGTGGGGATGGTTTGTTAGTGAGAGGGGTCCTGCCTCTGAGTTGTGCAGACACACTGCATCAGGCTCTGGAGATGGTTTGTTAGTGAGAGAAGCTCCCTGTCTCTGAGGTGTGCAGACACACTGCAGTGAGAGGGGCTCCTGCCTCTGGGATGTGCAGACACACTGCATCAGGCTCTGGTGCTGGGGATGGTTTGTTAGTGAGAGAAGCTCCCTGTCTCTGAGGTGCACAGACACACTGCATCAGGCTCTGAGGGTGGTTTGTTAGTGAGAGAAGCTCCTGCCTCTGAGGTGTGCAGACACACTGCATCAGGCTCTGGGGATGGTTTGTTAGTGAGAGAAGCCCCTGCCTCTGGGGTGTGCAGACACACTGCATCAGGCTCTGGGGATGGTTTGTTAGTGAGAGGGCTCCTGCCTCTGGGGTGTGCAGACACACTGCATCAGGCTCTGCGGGTGGTGGTGGTTTGTTAGTGAGAGGGCTCCTGCCTCTGAGGTTTGCAGACACACTGCATCGGGCTCTGGGGATGGTGACAGTGTGTTGTGAGAGGGGCTCCTGCCTCTGGGGTGTGCAGACACACTGCATCAGGCTCTGGGGATGGTTTGTTAGTGAGAGAAGCTCCTGCCTCTGGGGTGTGCAGACACACTGCATCAGGCTCTGAGGATGGTTTGTTAGTGAGAGGGCTCCTGCCTCTGAGGTATGCAGACACACTGCATCAGGCTCTGGAGATGGTTTGCTAGTGAGAGGGGTCCTGCCTCTGAGGTATGCAGACACACTGCATCCGGCTCTGGGGATGGTGACAGTTTGTAAGTGAGAGAAGCTCCCTGCCTCTGAGGTGCACAGACACACTGCATCAGGCTCTGAGGGTGGTTTGCTAGCGAGAGGGATCCTGCCTCTGGGGTGTGCAGACACACTGCATCAGGCTCTGAGGATGGTTTGTTAGTGAGAGGGGCTCCTGCCTCTGGGGTGTGCAAACACACTGCATAAGGCTCTGGGGATGGTTTGTTCGTGAGAGGGGTTCCTGCTTCTGGGGTGTGCAGACACTGCAGCAGGCTCTGGGGGTGGTTTGTTAGTGAGAGGGGCTCCTGCCTCTGGGGTGTGCAGACACACTGCATCAGGCGCCCGGGTGGTTTGTTAGTGAGAGGGGCTCCTGCCTCTGAGGTGTGTAGACACACTGCATCGGGCTCTGGGGATGGTTTGTTAGTGAGAGAAGCTCCTGCCTCTGAGGTGTGCAGACACACTGCATCGGGCTCTGGGGATGGTTTGTTAGTGAGAGAAGCTCCTGCCTCTGAGGTGTGCAGACACACTGCATTATTAAGCTCGAGTTGTTGTTGTGAAGCTCTGTCTCTGAGATGCGGAGGTGCGAGTCCTACTGATAGATATATTGCGCCCTTGAGCTGTGCCTGCAGCGGTGCACTCTGGGTAGGTCTCGTGGTGTTTTATTGACACTTCTAATGCACAGCATGTATGAGAGGCCCGACCCCGCTCGTGCCTCAGACTCTGTTCGCTGAGGGTACTCTATCTCTGATAATAGGAAGCGCTGCCTCCATCTGAATCCGGAAGCCTTTGGTGCACTCCAGCTGCTGTTGAAGTGGCCCATTGTTGCTTGAAGGGCCGGCTCCAAACGCTCCAGCAGCGCCTTTTGGGAGATTTCCTTCTCTAAGAAAGTGGATTTAAAGAGCTTCGAAGCAATTATTTCATGCAATGAAAATCTCTTCTGGCAGCCCGTCTTTCTCATTCTCTCAGCCCTCGCTCGCTCTCCTCCCTCCCTTCCTTGTTCTCTTTCTTTCTTCAGTTTCCCACTCCTTGCTGTCTCATGGTTCCTCTCTCACTCCCTTTTATCTCTTTCTGTACTCAGTTTGCAGACGGCTCGAAGGTTCCACTCACTGAACTCCGCATTCACATCTACATTTCCGTTTTCTTTCTTCAGTTTCGTTATCTTTTCCTTTCTTATCCATTTTAATGCATTTCCTATGTTTTCCTGTATTTCTTAGTCTCGCCCTTTTCTTTTTTTCTTCCAAAAATCTGTTCTTTCTTCCTTGATCTTTATTTCGTTTTCCTAACCTTTCTCTCCTCCTTTCTTACTTTCTTTGTTTCATTCTTAGGTGTTTCTCTCCCCTTATCTATTTTTTATTGTTTCTCTCTTTTTCTATATTTGGGGTCTCTGTTTCGCTAATACTTTTTCTCCTTCTTACAGCGTTCCCTGTTACCCAATGTTTTTTTGTTTCTCTCTTGACTATTTCTCTCATCACTGCTTTCATCTCTTCCTTTCTCCATGTCTTCCTACTTCTCTTCATTGATGCCCTTTTTGCTCCTTTTCTTCCCCTCTCTTCTTCCTCTCACTCACCACTGTAGTATTCCTATTTGATGTCACTCCAAACCTACGCTTGGATTTAATTACTACAGCCAGGATTCTAGATTTCTGTGGAGGTTGAAGAATCCTGACCAGCATTGAAGCTGGATGTGATTCACAGGCAAGAAGCATGATCTGATGTCCTAAACATGGATACATCAAATCCGCACTTTTAGTATGTTAAGAAGAGCAAGCCAAAACATTTTGTAAAATTGTTTATGTTTGATTCTGTTTCCCCTGCACCTTTCTCATCGTAGATACAGGTTTCTGGGAAGCAAAGACAACTCAAGGCCATGGGCAAAGGTGGCAATTGCCCAGGGCCCCCACGTTCCAATGGCTCACCTGGGAAAGTGAGCCTTCTCTCTATATCACCTCTGTTTATTTCTGTATCTAATCCTCTCTCCTTCTCTCTGCTTACCTCTGCCTCTTACTTGCACTTTCTTTCTTTGACCAGGGCAATCACAGGGATTATTGGGACCCTAGACTAAGCATATTTCAGTTGCTTTTCAGTGACCCCATTTCTGAAAGTCTCTGGCATCATGGGGCTTAAATTAGTAGGAACTTGGTTATAAAATTAAAAATGATTCCAAAGAGGAGCCCAAAAAATGTGTCTTGCAATTGGCCCCAAAAATCTTTGAGATGGCACTGGTGGGAAGGTGGGCATCTCTGGGCTGTTTTGACAGTTTCATGGAGCTGTGAAGGGGTATCAGCCACAGGGCATGGTCAAAGGTCAAAGGTTAGTAAAAGGTAACCCCTCCCCCGTCACCCTCCAAATATTACAAACTACTTAAATACAAACACTATGTGGTGCGAGTGTTTTAATCCATTTTCTTGGGTGTAATCGTATCAGGCAGTGGGATTAGCAGCTCGTTTTTGGGGTGAAAAAGCAGATGTTTATAGTGCCTGAAAGCTTTGATTAGAGGGTTAATGAGGACCTCACTTGCCGATTTTGAAGAGGACATGGAAAGTGTGCATTGAGCCCCCTCCCCCTCTGCACACTTGATTCACACCTAGGGTAGGGCCTGGGCTCAGCGTCCCTTGAGCAGGCTTCCTTCCCACCTCGAACAGCCATTTAAGTTTCCCATCACATGCTCTGTCGATCAAGGGTTCTTGTTGGCTTCTGTGCCTGGTTAATGATTCACTCCTCGAGTTAGACTTCTCATTGGCTTTAGGACTTCGGGTTTGGCTACTGATTGGTTGCTAAGGGAAGCATTCCTAGTGAACGAAGGGCTTAGGGCTTGGCTACTGATTGGTTGCTAGAGCTATGGTTCTTATTGTTTGCTAGCTTTTCTAGTGGACCTAGGGCTTAGGGGTTGGCTACGGATTGGTTGCTAGGGATAGGCTTCTGATTGGTTGATAGGACTAGAGTTCCTGTTGCCTCCCGCATGCAGAACTATGGTCCTGATTCATTAGAGTTAGGGCTACGGTTCCCATTGGCCCAAGGTCATCTAATCGCTCGGGCAATTTAACACTAGCCCACAGGACATGCAGCCCTGGTGTCCAGATAGAGGGCTACAGGTTAAGGGAGCTGCTTGTTTGGGCCTGAAAAGGACCCAGGGTCAGCAACACTGCACCTCCACCACATGAGATTCAGGTAAGCAACCCCTCACTTACAAAGTGTTCATCAAGGAATGCGCCCTAAAATCCACCTCTATAAAATACATACCCCTGGTATACAAACAGTCACTGCCTGATTTTAACTACAAATAAATCTCCAAATCAACCATCTAACTTTTAAAAAACAACCACACCACCACCACCACAGAGCCTATTGCAAACAATGCAACAATTCAATAACCGCGACGCAAATAACTTACAAAGATAATGTCACTTTCCAAAAGAAAACTGAATAATGAAGGAAACGTGGAAACGTACAATCACAAGGTGCCCTAATGATACATTACTCCACTCTACCCAAATCACCTCACAACACAGAAGTTAAAACACCTCTACCCACCACAGAAGCCAAAACACATGAACAAAACTCAACATTCTCACTTCTCTAACCAAACCTCACTTCCCACCCCACCTAAAGCCACAGCCACAATACACCTCAGACCAGCCACATCAAAAGGCCATATGCCAGACCATCCCCACCCAAATGATACCTCATATCGCCCCAATGCACCAGAACATGAGAAAATAAAGGAACGCAGTTGATGAAATTCCTACGTTTCAACATAAGATCTGTACACAAAAATTGCTTTAACATCTGGCTGTACACTCAAACACAACATCAGCCCTCGACCTCTATTACAGAAACATGGCTCAGGAAAGATTTAGCGCCCACATACCATGAAGCCATCCCACCATTTTTTTTTTGGTCATCATAAACAAAAATCGTATTGACAAAATTGGAGAAGGCCTGGCTGTCATCCATACAAAAGTGTTCCAATAGCAACCCTTGAAATCCTCAGCCTGGATGGCGATGAGTGCTTGATAAGATGTCTCTCCACTCCAACTATAACGCAGTTCTCCTATTCAAATATTAACACCACGCAGCGATGCAAAACTTAAGGATGTCTTGCTTGATGCAGTAACCAACACCCATATGGACCACCCTAATCTACATGTTCTAGGAGACCTCAACATATGGTTAGACGAGGATAATCTAGCCACAACCACAGCTTTCACAATCAACCTTGAAGCCTTCAAACACCAACAACACATTTTTGGCCCAACTCGGTGGACAGGTGAAACTCTAGATGACATGTGTGCACCCTTAGGATGAGCCAGAGGTACCGACAACTCCCATGTAAGCTGGAACGACCACAACATCATCCCTTTCAAGATCCGCGCACCTACTACTGAGCACATCTCGAAGAGACTAAACACCCAAAATAAGACACAATCATACAGACAAACTAGAGATCCACCAACTCAACACCCACCTTGAAAGAACCCCAATAAACAGGCGGCCAAAAGACGTACACAGCTTCTATCACTGGATCTCACGGCAACTGCACCGGACAAACGGACACCAACAAAAATTAAATGCACAACATGGGTTAATGACAACATCAAAAGAATGAGACCATATATTAACATATTACAACGCAAAAGGAAAAAATCAGGAGATGAAACAGACAAGAGCTTACAACAGTACTATAACAGAGCCTACGAAAGAGCCATTTGAGCCACAAAAAGAACCCACAACTCCCTGTGTATAACTGAAGCCGACTGCCCATCCAAAGAACCCAATAAACACCACCACCTCAAGACTCAGCGACAAAATCTTCAATGAACTGATTTCAAGAATTAAAAAGATTGAAATTATCTTAAGGAGAATGTGGACAAAAACACATGCCTTAACCATCATAGAAAGAGACACGATAATCTCCATCCAAGCATACTTTCAAAACCCTGCTGTAAATAGATTTCCTCAATATAATCAATGCAGCCTCACCACCAGGATCACCTTCAGTGCCAGCACTGCCAAAACTCTTTAAAGACATCCTTCACTACACCTGTGCAGGGCAGGTAGTCAGATGCCTACTCAAAAGGTCCCTGGATGTAGGTTCATTCCCACCTGAGCTGGAAACCTCCTCCCATAGACCTCTCCTCAAGAGGAAGAAACATTCGCCCATGTGACCCAGCAAACTACAGGCCCATATCAAATGTACCATTGCTTGGAAGAACTGACAGAACAGAAGCGTTTATTCACAGAACATTATGGCTTACTGCCAGACCAACAGTCCTGTTTTAGACCAGGCGAGGCACAGTCAGCCATCAAATGCATCTGGGATGATCTAAAGCTCACGCTGGACAAGAACAGAGTCGCTGACTTGTTGATTCCGGTAAACAGACATAATATCGAGTCCAAAATATCGATTGGACAAAATAGCGAGTAAAAAATATAGACTGGACAAAATATTGACTAGAAAAAATATAGACAACAAAAATATCGAAAATAAGGTAAGTTATTAATATTTAATAATATTTGAGTAATATAACTCTGTAGCGGGTTGTGGGTTTATAGGGGAATAGGGTGGGAAGTAATTTAATTATAAATAATTAATTATGTAAATTTAATGTAATTGGTACTTAAATAATAATTGGTAATTAATTAAAATATAATAGTTCATTAATTAAAAATTATTAATTGATAAATAATTAATTTTTAGTAATTTGTTTTCTGTAGCGGGTTGTGTGTTTATAGGGGAATAGGGTGGGAAGTAATTTAATTATAATTAATTAATTATGTAAATTTAATCTAATTGTTAATTAAATAATAATTGGTAAATATTTAAAATATAATTGGTAATTAATTTAAAAAAAATAATTGGTAAATAATTACTTTTTTAAAATTTATTTTCTGTAGCGGGTTGTGTGTTTATAGGGTTCAGGGTCAGTTTTCAGTTTTTGGGTAAAGGGGTATTTTTAGGGTTCAGGGTCAGTTTTCAGTTCTTGGGTAAAGGGGTATTTTTAGGGTTCAGGGTCAGTTTTCAGTTCTTGGGTAAAGGGGTATTTTTAGGGTTCAGGGTCAGTTTTCAGTTTTTGGGTAAAGGGGTATTTTTAGGGTTCAGGGTCAGTTTTCAGTTTTTGGGTAAAGGGGTATTTTTAGGGTTCAGGGTCAGTTTTCAGTTTTTGGGTAAAGGGGTATTTTTAGGGTTCAGGGTCAGTTTTGGGTTTTTTGGTAAAGGGGTATTTTTAGGGTTCAGGGTCAGTTTTGGGTTTTTGGGGTACAGGGATATTTTTAGGGTTCAGGGTCAGTTTTGGGGGTACAGGCGTACGCTTTCTCTACTGTAGCACCCACTGGAGTGGGAATAGTAATTTTTACCCCTACACTATCCAACGATCTCTGTAATGTAGCACCCACTGGAGTGGTTACATTAAATTTAAACCTTTTGCTATGCCACGGTAAATATATTCGAGATGTTTTATTAATAACATGTATTTATATATATATATATTATTATTATTAATTTTTAAATTTACATTAATTATGTAATAATGTTACATTTATTTAATTATTTTAACAATGTTTATATTAAATATATGTAATATTATAATAGTTTTAACTTATTTTAAAGACATAAAAAAATCGATATTTTGACAGTCTATATTTTTAACACTCGATATTTTAAAGTCGATATTTTTGTACTTACCTTAGTGAAGATAGAAAGTCGATATTATGTCCGCCGATATTTTGTCATCGATATTATGGGAACTCGATATTTTGGTAGTAGATATTATTTCAGTGATCTGTTGATTCCAGATTCATAAGCTACACGCGCCACTGTCCTCCACCAAACTTTACTGCAAAGACTCCATGATCTCAGAATCTGTGGAAATTCTCTAAAATGAATTGCCTCTTATTTCGCAGACAGACAAAGCATAGACTGCCTACCACCTTTCACATCACCTCCTCACACACAACACTGCGGTGTTCCTCAGGGCTGCATCATATCCCCTCTATTATTTAATATCAACCTCACCGCCTAACCAAATCTGAATAAATCATACAACCTCACCTGTGCCAGCTATGCAGATGGCAACCAAATTATTTTAAAAATGAATAGCTTCAAAGACATCTGCAATAAAAAAAACTTGATGGCAGCCGTTGACCGATAAACAAGGGGACGATGAATAACCATCTAAACCTAAATACACAAAAGAAAGATTGTGACCTGTGGATGATGACAAAAGTATAATCCTACAGCCACATTGCCTTAGGAACTTGAAATCCCCTCCAAAAACATCAAGAGAATTTAGAAACCTAGGAGTAACCATGGGTTCAGACCAGAGTGCCTTCTACTCAACGGAGACGCCATGGGGCATATTTACAACAGAATGGCAAAATGTGGCGTTAAGCAATATTTGCTAACTTCAGACTTCACCATTCTGAAAACGCAGGGATGCGCTGTATTCACAAGAATACAGCGCACCCCTGCATTTCACTTACCACTGGTACTAAATCTAGCTGCCTAGCATCAACGCAGACCCCCTGCACCACAGTGCAAGGGTGTCTGCTTTAGGGGGAATGATTGTGTATGTGCAGGAAGGTGACCCTTCCTGAACACAAACAATCCAGAATGCTACTTTGAAACTCCTACGTGTGCTGCGTGGTGCACATAAATAGAAGAAGAAAATCATAATTTTTTACTGATTGTTTAGATGCAGGAAGGGACACCTTCCTGCCAATACACAATCATTCATGACAATTTGCAGTTTCTACGTGGCTTCTCACCACCTTGTAAATAAGGCAAAGGCTTCATCGCCACAGGAACGTCATAAAAAGTGGCGTTTCTGTGGTGATAAGGGCTTGTAAATATGCCCCCATGTAACATCTACCTATACCTCGCATACCAACATAAACTGCAAGCTATCCTCACACTCGCAAGCTCCAAGCTTGAATGGGCCGGCACCCTATACCTTCACCAGACGTCACCCAACTGAAGAACTGCGATCTTTCACACTTCTCTGTTCATTTATTAAGCGCGCTCACTCAGCCGATTTCGCCATGAGCCGCTGCATCCTCTCGAATCTGCCAACACAAATCATAATTGGTTTTAATTCCAACACACAGTGCAGCAGGCCTCCTAGCTAGTAACCCAACAGGATCTCTGCCCACAGGAGCACCCCAGGATGTCCGGTGAGCTGGTGTTTATTCTCGCTGAAGGGCTCACCCAGCTTAGGACTGATGCCTGCGCTTCTGTTGCCCCAGATACTGGGTGCTCACGCCTCGTCCTATTGATGAAATCTCATTGCAAGAGGTTGAGACGTCATCGACACACAGGCGTGTACTGTAGTCTCCATCCCTCAAATGGCAACATTAATTTAAAGCACTGTGATTGGCGTCCTATAGAATCATTGTTTTTCCTATACAGAACCTATACATCAGCACACCCGCTTTCATTACACACAAAATACAACTCACCCAAAATGCTGCTGCAAGGCTTCTTCTCTGCCTTCACCCAAGAGTATGCGGGACTCCACTCCTGCAAGTACTGCCCTGGCGGCCTACAGCTAGAATGGAAATGTCCAGGGCACTCAGCATCCTCCACAGAGACTCCCAGGGAAAAGGACTGCAGTACCAACAAAATAAATCCAAGCAACACAACCCAAACAGAACACTGTGCTCCAGCCTTGCACCACCTATCATCACCCACCTTACTGTAAGGAATCTGAAAGGAGGCACTGCTTTCTCAGTACAAGCCGACAAGCTTTGGAGCTCACCACCAATCAGGAGAATAGACACTTTCGAAGATAGTTCAAAGCATGGCACAGTTTCCGAGATAACTGCACCACCTACACCTCAGCAACAGAGCCCAGAAAACAGCCACACCCCCAAGCGCAATTCTCAGCTTACAACACAGAAAGTGTTTCCATAGGCAGATACGCTAAGAAGGGGTTGACCTATGGTGTTATTTAGTTGTGTACAGTTATGACCCACAATAGTACTACGACCATAATAAGCAGTGGTCACCTGTAGATTGTATGGTATACCTCTTAAATGCACATGAAACATATCAGCTATGAGGGTTATCCCTTACCAGCATTATACAGCTGAAAAAAAACGCCATCACTGTTGGAACTGGCCCTTCTTGCAGGGTCATCCCCAAACTTTTTGCTTCTTCCTCCCTTATTTTTCCTGACCCGTGGCTGTTGGCAATTGGACTCTGAATACTTTTACCAGTGCTGACCAGTGCTAAAGTGCATATGCTCTCTGTGTAAATTGTTATTGTGATTGGATGTACATGATTGGCATATTTGTATCACCATGAAGTCCCTAGTAAGGTGCACTAGGTGTGCCAGGGCTGATGATGACAAATGCTACTAGTGGGCCTGCAGCACTGATTGTGCCACCCACATGAGTAGCCCTAAAATGGTGTCTCAGGCCTGCCACCGCAGTGCCTGTGTGCAGTCCATGAACTGCTATGTCCTCCTGGTCAGTGTCCCTACTGACCAGGCCTAACCCTTCCCTTTTTGTGCACATTGGTCACCCCTATGGAAGGCCCAAGGTACCCCCCTGGGCAGGGTGCAGTGTATGTGAAAGGTAGAGCATGTACTAGTGCAGGTGACATGCTCTGGTAGTGAATTATAGCCATTTTCGTTTTTCACTATTGTAAGGCTATCTTGCCCCATAGGTTAACATGGGGGATGCTGGTTACAGTGGCTACCAGCATTTCTTCCCATAGGAACAAGATGGGACATAAGAGTCTAGTATCCCTGAACTCAGAATTTAATAACACATCTTTTAGGAAAGGTTGTTTTTAAATCTTGTGTTTGAGAACAGCACTTTTAGAAAGTTGCTGTTCTCTTGTCTGACACTTCTGTGTGCCTTGGCCTGTTTGTGTATTGACTGTCTGGGTTGAGAGTGACAGGGGCTGGGTATTCCCCAGGAGGCTGGCTGAGTAAGCCGTAGGGTGAATGACTGCATTTGAAACTTGAGTGGTGGGAGGAGTTAGCACCTGGGCCTGAATAGGGCTGTGCCTGCCTTTCACAATACTGGCTCCACCTCCTGCTGGGCGGCTGACGACCCTGCCCCTCACTCTGAAATGAAAGGAGAAGCCAGGAAAACAAAGTGCTCAAGAAACACCCAGAACTGGTTCAGACCGGGCTCAGGGCCCACTTGCACAAAGAGAACAAAGACTTTTAGGGGTATAAGTACAGGACCCCTGACAACAGAAAATTAGATCATCCTGGAATCAAGAAGGAACCTCTGCCAAGGAGAAAGCTGAAAGCTGAAGAAGGAAGACTGTCCTGCTGTTGCTTTGCTGGACTGACCTGCAGTTGCTTTGTTGCCAAGGAGAGGGGAAGGACTTTGCTTTGTGCTGTGTCCCCTTGCTTGAAGGAATCTCCAAGGGCCAGAAGAAGAGCTGGCTCCCTGTTCTGAAGTCCCAGGAACAAAAGGACTTCACCCCCAGCTTCCCCTGAGCTCTACTGAGAGAGTTCTGTCCTGGAGATTGTCACACCTCCAAAGATCGTCGCATCGGGCCTTTGCGAGAGCAAACTTCCTACGGAACCTACGCACCGGAATCCATACAAGTGGCCTTCCTCCCCATACAAACCGATTTCGTCGCAACACGCCCGCTGCTGCAGTGGGGCTGTCGCAAACGCCTCCCCAGGGTCTCATGAGCAACACATCGCTTGTTTTCCACCCAACCAGCTTAAAAACGCCATCACCAAATGAGCAGGCATGGAATACTGCTGGACTTTAACACCTTGGCTGCTAAGGCAATTCCCCTCCTGTGCTGGAAATTGCTATTCTTCTTTATTCATGACGAGCTCAGCTCGTCATCAGCACAGCTCCAGTGTGCCTCATGACGAGCTGAGCTCGTCATGAGCAGGGAAGGGGTTAATATAGTCCCCCACTGCAGGTTCCAAATATTTATATAATCTGACCGCTTCTTTACATCTCACTAGAACACTCAGATATGAGATGGTTATAAAAATGCTTGTCCCAACATATCCGCCCACTTTTCTCTCCCTCCAGACATGCTGGCTCAGGACCACATGTATACACAAAATCTATGATTGGACAACCCAGTGCAGTAACTAGTTACGCAGACGATAGCATATGAAATACCATAAAGGGACCTGCAGAGTTGTATAAAGCAACCAGCGTACCGAACACCAACTGTGCATCTGTCTCTCACACGTCATTATCCAACACACTGCTACGCGCTGCATCCCATAACACCATGACAGTCCCTCTGTGGTTCTCACAAGGGTCAAAATCACCTGCCACATAGGATCAAGACAAAGACAACATCCTTCCAAGCCTACACAGTGTAAGCAAGCACTTCAGCGCCCCACAAAGGGGTAGAAAGCACTTGTTGGACCATCTTTGGCTTGTTTTTTCCCTGTCTTTTTGCATCTGACTTCCTGTTTTTGACTGTGTGCTACATGTTGTTCTTGCTGGTTTTAGGACTCTGGGCACTTTACAGCAGCTGAGCAGTGCTAATGTGCTCCCTTTGTAAATTGTAGTTGTGATTGGTTAAAAATGACTGACATATTTGATTTACTAAAAGTGCACTGTGTGTGCCCAGGGCCAGTTGGGCTGGAGCACTGATTGTGTCCCCCTACATGAGTAGCCCTGCAAACGTGTCTCAGACCTGCCACTGCAGTGTCTGTGTGTGCATTTTAAACTCCATGCCGGCCTACATATAAGTCACCCCTAAGGTAGGCCCAAGGATGCCCCATGTGCAGGGTGCAGTGTATTCAAAAGGTAGTGATGTACGGCAAATTTATTTCTTCATTATTTCACAACTGTCTCTCCTATAGGGTAACATGGGGATTGTTGCCTTGAAATATCTTTTAAGTATAATTTTCCACTAGAAGCAGATAGAGATTTGGAGTGTGGGGGGTCTCTGAACTCACAATTTAAAAGTACATCTTTTTGCGAAGTTGTTTTTTAAATTGCGTGTTTCAAAATGCCACTTTTAGAACGTGTATATATCAAAATGATCAATCGAATTAAACCCTTTTTGGCTTGGGTAAATAAGAGTAGGGTAATGTTGCCAACAAGGGATATATTTCCAAGAAGTGTTTTACTGACATCCACAATAAATGAAAGGTACAGTGGTCAATGTGTATTAAAAAATAAAGAATAAATCCATACAACTGGGTGCGTTACTTAAGTCAATTTATATTGTATTTGAAACACAAAGAATACAAAAGCGGTTCCAAAAGTAAAAAGATACTTCAAGGGTATTGATAACAGGAGCACAAGGTTCATAACACTGACATTTCACTAGTCATCAGTACTCAAAGCCCATTTCCTATGCAAAGGAACAAATTCACCTGGATTCAATCTTAACAAAAACTAAAGTAGAATGGGTTACGGTGGTGACGTTTCGGTCTCTACTGAGATTAATCTACAAGACCATCATCAGGACAAGATGTTTCAGAAGATTGGACCCTTAGATACAATAATCTGGGAGATAGTACAGAGGCGGCAAACGCAGTTGAATTGCAGAATATGGAAATGACAAACGTATTTCCTATCCAGTCTTGATTGTCTTAATCTGGATCGCTGAAAGTGTGGAGAGTGCTGGGATATTGAGTGAAAACCTTAAGAAAATGCACCATGGTAGCTTCTTACATTTGGCAGCAAGTGTGCGAAGACCGCTGATTGTGACTGCGGCCACTGCTTCTTCTGAACTGCCACACTGATTAACCCAAGTGTATCGGTAAAGGAAAATCAGTAAGTCTCCGTAAAGGGTAGACTGAGATGTGACTGTATTCCCCAGTGAGAGAGTGGGCCGGGATGAGACCCTAACGGGTGGGCCAGGATGGGGCTCTATCCCTCAGGAAGAAAGGATGGGCTTGGATGGGGCCCTATGCTTCAGGCAGAAAGGTTGGGGCCCTATGCCTCAGGGAGAAAGAGTGGTCTACGATGGGGCTCTAATGGGCAGACCAAGATGGGGCTCAGATCCCTCAGGTAAAGGGTGGGCTGGGATGGGGCTCTATCCCTCAGGCAGAAAGTGTGGGCTGTGATGGGGCCCTAAAGGAAGGGCCAGGATGGGGCCTTATCCCTCGAGGAGAGGGGGAGCTGGGATGGGGCCCAAATGGTGAGCCAGGATGGGGCTCTATCCCTCAGGAAGAAAGGATGGGCTGGGAAGGGGTCCTAATGGGCGGGCCAGAATGGGGCCCTAAATGATGGTCCCGGGTGGGACTCTATCCCTCTGGAGGAAAGGGTGAGATGGAATATTTTGTCTCCATCTCTTTCTCCCATCTCTACCCTTTCCCTCTTTCTGCTTCTTTTCTTACCACTAACTTCCCTTCCCTTCTCTCTGTCTCCATCTCTTTCTCTCACCCACTGGGCCCCTCTCCATCCTTTTCTCTCTGGCTGCTAATTACCCTGTCTTCTGCCCCAAACCCCTCTATCCGCCCTTCCCCTGTGCCCTGCGCTGCCTCTCACACTAGCTCCCTTCCCCTTTCCCTCTGCCTCCTTCTCTGTCTCTCTCCCTCCTCCCACTTCCCTCTGCCTCCTTCTCTGTCTCTCTCCCTCCTCCCACTTCCCTCTTCCTCCCCCTCACACATATTATAATTTCTCTGGCTTCCTCATTCCTCTTGTCTCTTCCATCAGAGCTCTGCTAACTTTCATAATTGCTCGGAAAATTGTCCATTATAAAGAATCGAATTTACAGTTCATGCACTAACTGGTGAAGAATGTCTTGAATTAAGGACGTTTGGTTTTGGGAAAATTTGCTCTTTTGTCTTGTACTTAATGGAAAAAAAGCAATCAAGTGGCGGAGAGTCACGGGGGCTTTGAGACCAGGGCAGGGCAGGGAGAGAGCTGCGGGGAATCTGAGGAGAACTAAGGAAGAACAAGAAGAAAGCGAAGGGAGGAAAACGCCAGAGAAGAAGAGAAGTTCAGGAGTAAGGATGAACACAAGGTTGAGAGAAGGGAGCCATGAAGAGGAGAAGAACAGGAGGAAAAAAGAATGTTTCGGTGACAAACAGAGGAAGGGAGAGAAAGAAGAAGAGAAGGAAGGAACAGTACGTGAAAAAGAGAACCAGAGAAGGAGAGGCTGTGCAAGAAGGAGAGAGAGCAAGAGAAGTCAAGCTTGAATACATGGAGACCATAAGAAATGCGGTGCCCGCGGCTCACGCAGTGAGCCACCCAAAAATGGCGACCACCTTAGGGCCACTTAGGCACACCAACTACCCCTCAAGTCTTGGTTGAGACCCTAGGAAGGAGTCCCACAGCCCGACGCTCGGGCCGCATCATACCTGCCCCAGGGGCAGCCTTAGGCATGTGCAAGCTGTGCACCTGCACAGGGCCACCAAACCCCAGGGGCCACCACGCCAATATATATCCTTAATATAATAATCCTCTGAGGATGGACACATATTTGCGTGGTGGCCCCTGGCAGGGATTTGGCGGCCTCCAGCTCTGTTCCGCTTCCAAACACCCTGACCCCTCCTCCCTTCACTGGTCCTCGCGCTCCGCCATGCCCGAACCCCCTCTTCCGGGGCCCCCTACCTACGCTCCCTGCAAGAGCCGCCATGAGCCTAGAGCCGCCCCTGCCTGCCCCCATCTTTCAGCCGCCCTCTTTGCTGCCGGACACGCAGTCTCCCGCCCTACCACACACCCAGCATGCTTGTTGGGGAGCACGGTTAGGTAGGACTATTAATGTTTTTGTTTGTGTTGCAGGCAGAGGTACAGGGCGACAGTGAAGTAGTGTGGCTCACTGGTTAGAGGCGACAGACCCGAGAGCAGAGGACGGCCCGGGACCAGGGTTCGATTCCCGGCGCGGCAGGTTTCTGGACCAGGGTCAGCAGACTCGATAATTCTCTCGCCTCGGTGCCCACTCTGATCAGCGACCACACTCGGCAACTCTGGGCATTAGCTTGCCTCATCTTCACTAACGGCCCCACCAGACCGCCGGGGATGCCTGGTCTCACCCTGGAGATACCCATTAAGGGACCATCTCTCAGGGAAGCCAGGAAGGGTTTTGCAGCGGTCGAAGCGCCTTGGGACCCTACGGGTAAGTAGTGCGCTATATAAATGCCAATACATACATTTACATCCGGAGTTGGAGGGGTACATCTGGGTACCTCTTCAGGAGCACAATACCAAACCCCACAAGTCTTTACGTAAGGACCCTGGAGAAAGTATTGTCGGCACCCCGCTAGTCCTTCGGGCGGGTGGAAGCCTGAGCACCGGGGGCTTGCCTTGCAACGCTCCGCCCTAAAAAGGGCATGAGTAAAGTGGTGTACCAGTTGTTCACTGTATTCGAGGGGGAATCAATTGGATTGGCTACGGTGAAATTTGGCTCTTCAGGCGGGCAGGGTAGCGTAGGTCATTCGCCACTGCCTGCCCTTGGATCACCCGTAAGTTAACCCCCCATGTTGCATACTTTTGTATGGAATAAACCTGAAACAATCCTTTCCCAACAAAGGATCGTGCTGTGTATTTATTTATTCCATTGTGGATGCTATCCTTCCAAAGGGTGAGCAGTGTTGCCTATACAGGCACTAAGAGAAAGTAACAGTGAAAGAAAGGAGACAGGAAAATAAAGGAGCCACAAATGGAGAGGGTAACATAAACAAAACAAGGGAGTGGGAGAGTGAAAAAGAAGAGAGAATAAGTTGAAGGAAGCATGAAAATCAGCACACAAAAAATAAAGTAGAAAGTACTGTGGGGAAAATGAAAGACAAGATGAGAAGGGAGAGGGTATGAAACTCTGGAGAGCGAGGGTCAGTGTGAAAAAGTAACAGAGGAAGAGAGAGAAAACATGAAAAGAGTACACAAAAATAAAAGAGCCAGGGAGAGCAAGAAGGAGATAATGGCCACAATAGATCTAAAGCAAATTATTATTTTTATTATAAAAAAAGTGCTTTGTAAAAAAGAGTCTAATTGCTTCCTAAAAATGACATCAATTAAAATGCTAAAATGTTTGGTGTGCTAAAATCACCATCTTCCCAGCTTTCAGGAACAAGCAGAGCTGTATGGAAAAACAATTTTTAACACAGTTTTGGCATTTTTCTAAAAGGTAGCTAATGTTTTCGATTTTTTATACTTTTAACTTAATTTCAATTTGCGGTGCAAAGAGGTATGAAGCTATACATTTGTGAATGCACACACATTTTTTGATTCAGCAAGGGGTCATTTGTGCAGATTCCTCAAACCTTTTCTGAAGAAAGTAGATGTTGAAATAATACAACAATGAAAAATTAGTAGAAAAAAGGCAATGTCTGACAGCATTGAATCTGTAACTTGTGTCACCATAACCGATTTACAAAAGGAAAACACCAGTACACCTACTCTATTGTTTTGGTCACACATATATATAGGGTTTGTAGGCTCCCCAAAAAACTGCGGTACACAAGGCCAAACTGAACTGCACCTTACAATGATTTACATTGCGCACCGGGTATAGAGAAATTCTTATGGTAAAATCTAAGGAGTGAAAAACGGGTATGAATAACACCTATGTATTTTTGAAATGCACACCAGGTATTGAGTTTAGGAGTACTGGTTATTTGTACATTTCTGAATTTGAGGGTAGCCATACTAGCATGTGACTCAGAAAGAGTTTTGCAAAATGCCTTCTTTCTTACACACTGGCTTACATTAGGAAGGCACAAATGCAAAGAAGTGCAATTGATAATAGCACATGTTCTACTATTCTATATTCCCTCATGTTTTCTGATAAAAACAGTACCCCACTTGTGTGACTGGGTTTAGCACCGGTGACACAATACACCCCAAAATGCAACCTGCAGGCATCTTGTTTTGCCCAGCAAGTCTTTTTATAAAACGTGGGTAGCTGTAGATTTTGGGCCCTATCTCACCACAACACAGGAAAACCTAAAATACCTAGACATTTCTGATAACCAGACACCAGGGGATGTCCAGGGTGGTGTTTATTTTATTTATTTATTTGTGCACTTTTATAAAGGCGGACATTACCCGAAGGTGTCAGCGCTAACAAGGTGTTTTTACCCATATGTGAGTTTCAAACCTTAAACTTTGGCTAACAAAATATATATTCCTCTCATTTCTGTGATGGAAAGTTCTGGAATCTGCAGGGAGCCACAAACTTTCTACCACCCAGCGATCCACCAGGTCTCTTGATAAAAATGGTACCTCATGTGTGTGGGTAGGCTGAGCTCCAGAGACAGGAAAGGGCCCAAAATGCAACGTGGACACACCACAGTTTCAGCTTGAAAAACAGCCCTTTGCTGCAATTTGGTTAGCGGTGGATTTTGGGCCCTAGCTCCTAACATACCGACCTACCAAACTGCCAACTGTCTGAAAACTAGACACCAGGGAGAGTCAAGGGTGGTGTTGCTTGTGAGGATTTCGTGAGTTTTTCATACACAGAAGCCCTTACAAATCTCAAACTTTGGCTTCAAACATACATTTTCATCATATTTCTGTGCAGTAAAGTTCCAAGAATTTTCAGGGCTCCACAAATGCCCTACAACCCTAAGTTCCCACACATTTCCTGATAACAGCAGAACCCCAGTTGTGTGGGTGGACCAAGACACCGTGACACAAAACCCCCCTAGAGTACTGCATGGCGAGATCAGCAAGAGGGGACGCTGCAGCATTTGGGGCGTGCTCAGCCGCCATCCATGCAAACCTACCAACCACAAAATGTTTTGAAAATTAGACACCCAGGGGATTCCAGGATGGGCGAGGGGGTAAATACCAAAAGGATTCCTTACCCACAATGCCCTGCAAACCTCAAACTTTGCCTAAAATCATACATTTTCTTTACATTTCTGTGATGGAAACTTCCAGAATCAGCAGGAATCTACAAAATTCCTACCATCCAGAGTTACCCAATTGTCCTGATATAAATGCTGGGCCATTTGTGTCTCTGGGCCTAGTGCCTGCAACATGAACGGATCCAACCAAGGTCAATGGGAGTCCTTAGTACTTTGGGTGGTAATTGGTAAGTCCGCAATCCATAAGCAGGAAGCTGTTGGGACTCTTCACTTTCCAACACTGCCTTACCCAAATGTGGAGAGGCATCCTGGGGTAAAAAACCCACTGGACTGCGGACAGAGGACTCAGCTCCTCACTCCTCTGCATCCGGTGCGGATCTGTGATGTCAAAGCGTCCCGTATCAAGCTGATGTCACAGATGGGCAGGAGGGGGCGGGTACTGAAGAGTCACCCCACCCTTTACTTGTTAAAAAGGCAACGTCTCCAGCAAGCATTGGAGGTTTCCTTTAAACCCTCCCCAGCGTCAGCCAATGACCGACACAAGCACTGGGGAGGGACTGCGGGTGAGAGCGGGCGTCGGCTGTTGGGCGCTGCCCTTACTAAAAGGGTTAATACTGGATTTCTCTTATTTTAGAGTCTTCCTCTGTTTTAAGGTTTGAGTCTATGGCCTCACAGTAGCTCATGATGATTGAATCAGTGTGTGTTTTATCACTAGTTTTGCTTCATATTTCATTTAGATTTTTTCCTTATTGGGGCACGCGGAAAACTAAGATACAAGATATGTGTAGGTGCCTTCTCATTGTAAAAACTTTTTTTCATATTTACAACGAGATATCGCCACCAGAATGCCACTTTTAGCATCGTTCTCGTGGCGATATCCCCTTCTCCTTATTTCCAAGACGGCGTTAAGCCACTGACCATGGATCAACGCTGCCTTGTAAAAAGGGCCCTTGTCACTCTTGACTTAGCGTGAAAGGGGCGTGAAATGGGTGTTGCAGTGCGCGTTCTGCTGCAAGACTCATTGTTTTTTGACGCTGCCTCATATTTACAAGGCTTGGGCAGCACCAAAAACTAAGACCAGGGAATACCTGTCCTTAGACAGGTGATACGAGGAAAAATTATTAAGTTCTGCCCTTTCATTGCTCTTTACATCTGTGCTGCATTCCTGCACACAAGTAGAAAGAGTAAATTGCCTTTCACTATAGTGTCTGTGCAGGAAGGGTACCCTTCCGGCGCATCAGCAATTGTCCCTGCAGCGCAGGCACCCTTGCAAGATGGTGGCAGGGTGACTGCCCTGGCGCTAAGCAGCTTTATTAGCACCAGCGCAGGGGAAACACAGGGTGCACCATATTTTTAGAAATATGGCGTATCCCTCTGTTTAAAAAATGTGCGGTGTTGCCAACTTTGGCGTAACACCGCACTCTGACATTTGTTTCTAAATGTCCCCCCCTAAGTCTACAGATGTAGAAACATGTACATCCCTGTATTACCATCTTGACCGAGTTATTCACTGCAAGTTGTAGAGCTACAGGCAGTGGAATAGACACCTACAGGTATTTGTTTTATGTCTCTCCGTCAGTTCTTCAGTTTTTTAATGTTTCTGTACGTACATTTAGTCAGCTGCATGGTTATTCCCATACTTGTGAACACCCCTCTTCGCTGTAAGATGCACGGGAACATTTGAGTTCGTGACTCTGAGTGGTTGTTAGTGCTGACGTCAAATGTAGTGTTTGACTGTAGGTCTTACATGTTTAAACAGTGTTTAATTGAGTGCCTTGGTGTGCCTGTACGTCTGGATGTGTGTGTGTGTGTGTGTATGGAAATATGAGCGTGCCCTATGTCAGTGGTGTGCAATGCTATGTGTCTCTGCTCTCAGCTGTTTGTTTCTGTGAGTTTCACAGTGTGTATCTCTCAGTTTTCTCTTCCACTTATGTGTTTGAGTTGAAGTTCCTTGGTGTTCCTTTCGCTCTTTATTTTTGTTTGTGTCTGGGTCAGTTGTGGTGCACAAATGTTCGTCCACTAGCACCGCATGCGCCGTATCGCCAGGCATGTGTGAGTCATTGTCTCAGTTTAAGAGCGTAGGGGGCATATTTACAGGGAAAGGGGCAAAGCGAGTCGTTAAGCCTAGAAGGCTAATGACACGCTCTGTCACTTTAGAAACACAGGACTGCACCATATTTACAAGAATAGGTTGCAATCCTGCATTTCCCCCTGCGCTGGCGCTAAATTTAGTTGCCTTGCACCATCGTGCGAGAGTGCCTGCATTGAGGAGAGTGATCGTTGTCCCTTCCTGCACATAAACAATCTTTAAATGGCAATTTGCAGTTTCTATGTGCGCGGCTTCTTACAGCGCACATAGAAGCTGCAAAAAGTAATTTTTTAAAAATAATTGCTTATGTGGAAGAAGGGACTCCTTCCTGCACATAAACAATCATTGTCATTTTGCTGTTTCCTTGTGTGCTGCACAACGCAGCACACATGGAAACAGCAAAGACGAGGAGAAATTAACTATTTCTCCTAATTGCGCCAGGGTAAGACCAGGTTTTCCCTGGTCTTAATTTTGGCGCTGCTCGATATTCACTCCACCCTTGTAAATTTGGGACAGCGTCAAAATCAATGGGTGATGCGGTGTATAGCGTGAAAGGGTACCTTATTTACAAGGCAGCGTTAAGCCATTTTAAGTGGCTCAACCTGCCTTGTAAATAAGACAAAGCCCATAGCGCCATCACAACGCCACTAAAAGGGACGTTTCTGTGGCAATAGGTGCTTGTAAATATGTCCTTATGTGAGCCTACCTCTGTGTCCCTGTACCTCTCAGTTCCAGCATGTGTGTAAGAGGGAGTGGTGTTGTGAAAGTACGTGTTCCTAGGATTGTTTCTGTGTGTGTCTTTGTGTTCGTGTGATTCTGGGTCCGAGACAGTGGTGCTCTGCCAATGCCGTCCCTACATGTGGCTCTAAATATGACACTACTTCTCTCTTTGCTAATGTTTGTCTGAGTGAGCACTGCACTGAGAATGTTTCTATGTGTCTCCTAGTGTGTGCCTTTATGTACACATGAGTTTGTGTCTCAGACAGTGGAGCAGTACAAATTATTTTTTAGGTTTAAGTTTGAGAGTTGCGTTGCTTTTTCTCCATGTATATGTTTATATGTTTTTTTTTAATGCAGTGATACCATCAGTGGTGTCATCAGTAACGCCATTGGTGATATAAGCGATGTAGTCAATGGGGTCACTTATGATGACATCAATGTTGTAAAATATGTATTCCGAGCTGTGGTTAGGTGGATTTCCAGTGGTTTTTAGCCATTTGAAAGAGAACCATTTCTCACTTTCTAACTGTGCTGTTCAGTGAATCTCATAGGGTATTTTGGAATATAAGATGGAAAGTTCAATTCCTATTTTAAACACAGTAATTTTGTTTTACAAACATATAAACATTATCCCTTATTACCCCTTTTTCATTTCTTTTGCTGCAATTCTTTCAGAATGTGCCTATGAATTTCGAAGCCTGTTTTCTGAATGATATAAAACATGTTGAGTAACTTTAACTGAGACTCCATCAGTGTGTCACTGAGTCAATGGCAACCTGCACTGGCTCCCGATCAACAAGAGAATCACATTCCGTCTCCTCACCCACGCACACAAAGCCCTGCACAACCAAGGCCCAAGATACCTCAACGACCGCCTCAACTTCTACGCTCCCAAACGCCACCTCCGATCTGCCAGCCACGCCCTCGCCGCCGTCCCCTGCATCCGAAGAGCCACAACAGGAGGAAGGTCATTCTCCTACCTGGCCGCCAAACTTTGGAACTCCCTCCCGACCCATCTCCGCCTGACCCAGGACCACCTCGCCTTCAGGAAGCAGCTCAAGTCCTGGCTGTTTGAGCAGTAGCGGACCCCCCCTCCCCAAGCGCCTTGAGACCCTCCGGTGAGTAGTGCGCAATACAAATGCCTGATTGATTGATTGATTGATTGATGGCAGTGAGCGTAATGTCCAGCCCCCTTTTGAGTGAGCATCAGAGGGCGAACACTCACGTCCCTGTGCGTGACTCTCACTACGTCACTGTGCCGCTCACTGCATTGGTGTGGCACCGAGGCAGTAAGGGTGAGGGTGTTCAAGTGCGTCACTGTGCCCATCAGAGTGCGTCATAGAGGATGGTGGTGGGACAGCACATGCCCCTGTGCGTGACTGACCACCTCACTGTGCCTTTCACTCCATTGGTTTGCTGCTGAGTCAATTACAGCTCCCAAATTCTCAATCATGTCTGAATTGAAACTCTTCACAACATGAAAGGGCGTCTACTACATAAGATGGTGTTTGTTCTAGCCAATCACATTTGAGTAAAAATTCATATGTGATTGACAGAAGTCTCAATGGTCAAGATGTACAAAAGTGTGAACCCTTTCAGTCCCTCCCACCAACTTCTTAAAAATGCTGGGGCATATTACCAAGCAATAGCGATAATTATCGCTATTGCTTGGTTAGAGACAAAAATGTACCGCTGAGCTGCGGCGATTTTTATCGCAAATAAACCTTGGTATTACCAAGGTTTATCGCAAATGCGATAAAAATCGCCCGCAATGCATGAATATCGCTGAAAAGTCAGCGATATTCAGGCATTACCGAGCTAATGCTCTTAGCCATGTTATCCACCTCCCATTGGATAAAATGGCTAAGAACTGCTCAGGGCAGGTGTTAGCTTTTGGAGATATTCGCGCTTAGCGTGAATATCTCCAAACGTTGGTAATAGGAGATAGCGATGTTAGCGACTGTTTCCAGTCACTAACATCTTGGCGCGCCCACTTTGCATGTCATTAGTGATAAATATCACTGACATGCAAAGTGTGGCCCAAGATGGTCGCTATCTCCTACTAGCTGTCGCTAACTGGTGTTAGCGACAGCTAGATAATAGGGAGATAATTTTATCTCCGCTTTCTTGGCTTTTAAAGCCAAAAAAGCAGAGATAAACCCTTTTGATAATATGCCCCACAGTTATCTCTTAAACTGCTGGGCAGATATACATCAAAACCACACTATCGAAGGAAAGTTCAGCTATCATCTCCAGTTTGGTGTAAATCCGTGCAGTGGCCTGGGCTGTAGGTGTGAGGGAATGTTTCTGTAGGAACTAAAATGGAAAATCCCTCCTTTCCTTGTCACACCTTATCTTCCCCCCTGCACGGATCTGCAGCAGACCTGGAGAACGGACCTTACATCACTAAACCAGTGATTTGCAACACTTCATACAAAAGTTATAGGCAAAGCACAAAATGTCTTTTCAATGGAGTAATGACTTCTACTGTGTAATATATGCATATATATATATTACACAATGACATTTAGCACTGTGTTGGTATAGTTAGGTCAGACTTTTCATAGTTTTTCTTTTAACTTTGGCACAATTTGAAATAATCTGCACAAACTTTCCAAAAAAGTTCATCATCTTTCGCTCCTATATTGAAAGTTTTGCACCGATCCCTCAATTTAGTTCCAAGGAAAAGGGGGGTGGGGGGACCAGGGGTCCCAGAAGTGTGAGTTCCCATGTTAATTCCCATGGAATATCTTGTGCTCCAATCCAGAAAAACAACTGAACAACTTTACACCAACATTGGCAAAAAGTTAGAAATTAGCATTTAGAAAGGTGCTCAAAGGGGCATTATGGAGTCAACGCTGCTAAAACGTTAGAGATATTTTGACCGCTGGCGTCCATATCTGCTCTGGTTGGCCCATTCAAAGTGGAGGGGTGGAGTCTGTTTGGCTGACACAATGTGGATAGTATGTTGTGCAGACAAAGGACTTGGGGACTAAATCAAAGGCAACATAAGCACCGGGTAAGCATACCCAGACTTTCTGGGCAATGTTGGGGTTCCTTAATCGGCAAAACAAAAATTGAAAGTCGCTGGAGGCAACGGTACCAGCCCTGGTAATGCAGTACCAAGCCTTGTGTCTCCTATGGTAACACAGTATGCGATGCCTGTATCCCGGCATCACTTTACTGCAGTACGACAAAAAAAATTCAAAAGAGAAGGCTTAGGTCATAGGTTCAGCGGCCATTGTTGCAGGCATTGGCCGTGCACAGTGGGATTTGCCCTTTGGAGTGTTTTGCGTGTAGGGCCAGCTCAGGGCTGCCCATGGTTGCCCGCGGTGGGCAGTGCATTGGTTTGGCCCGCTGCAGGGGGCTGGGCACATGGTCAACTCTCTGCGGTGTATGGCCAATGACCACAGGAGGTCAGAAACCTATTGAGATGGGCATTCATAGGGACGTAGGTGCAGAGGCAGGACATAGGCCAAACCTGCACCTACAGCCTGAGGACAGCACGGCGGGTTGGGCACCTGCATGTCGTTGACATATAGAGTGGGCAGAGGACAGGCCTTACGCCCAACCCCTGCTGTCCACAGCTGTGACACCCACAGGGTGATGGGAGCGTGTGGAGAATTGGGTGCAGTTCCTGGGCAGAGGTCAGATATTCATTACAAAACTTGAAGCGTCTGGTCTTTGACCAGAGCCTGCTGTTAACAACTATTGTGCAGGCTGGATGTTATTAGCAGTGGGGGTTGGCCGCCTGCAGTGGGTTGTATGCCACCCAAACCAATGGTGTGCATGACTGAAGCCCATGCACTGCGAGGGGTGGGACACACACCAAGGGAGTGGCACAGGTGTGGGCCTTGTGGGAAGGCCAGGCCATGTGGCCAACCCGGCAGTGCACCGCCAAAGGCAGTGCACAGAGGAGGATTTGGTGCCCATTCAAAAGGCTGTGCAATTCTCCAAGTCCCATTCAAAAGGCAGTCCACCTGTGCTGGATTGCACCCCCTTTTGAATGGAATAGGACCGCTGGGACCTGAACTATACAATGCCCGCTGTGGCACCGCAATTCATCAAAATCAAAACCGTGCAAATCCTGCCTGAGGGCCACCGGGGCTGCAAATATTAACTACATACACTGCGTGTATGCAGGACCCCACAAGGGGGAGAATTGATGGCCAAACACTACAAATCCCAGCATGCTGTAAAAGGGAAAACTCACCTGTGAGGCGCTGGGCAGGAAATGATGTCATCAGAATAATTACAAAAAGGTGTGTTTGGGACTGCCAGCAACATCACAGTGGACCGATGAATAAGGAGCTGGGGGCCCGAAACGCGTCAGGTAATAAGCAATATCAGATGGTAAATGCTGGTATACATATATATATATACACCCACACTGCCCTGACCACCTCAGCCATTATGTCTCATGTACTCCTGGGCACCCACTGACCCCTGCCCTCACCACTTCTTCAACCTCCCTGAGGACCCAATCATTATGCAACTCACCAGCATCCGCTCCATCTCCACAGCAACCTTCCCGGACAGATGGAAACACACAAACATCAGAGCCCTCATAAAGAAAGTCAACACGGATCCCAGCAATCTCAAATATTATTGTCTGATCTCCCTGCTCCCCTACTCAGTCACACTTCTTGAAAAGCCATCAATCAACAGCTCACAGATTTCACAGACTTCCTGGAAACAAACCCACCTACTGGATGCCGCACAATCAGGATTCCGCGCCAACCTCAGCACTGAGACAGCACTGATTGCCGCCACAGATGAATTTCAGAACACTCCTCAACCATGGAGAAATGGCGCCCCTGATCCTCCTCAATCGCTCCGTTGCGTTCGACACTGTCTCTCACAACACCCTCATCAACAGACTACAACATAGGCATGCGGCAAGATGACCTCAGTTGGATTGCCTCCTAATTTACAGGATGCACAAAGAGCATCCGACTGCCTCCCTTCACCTCCACACCCAAAGGCATTATAAGTGGCATACCACAAGGATTATCCCTCTGTAGCACTCTCTTCAACATCTACATGACCCCCTCACAAACGTCGTCAGATCCGACGGATTTAACATAATCACCTACGCAGATGAAACTCAACTGATCATCTCGCTCACCAACGACCCCTCCAACACCAAAATCAACTTCTGCAACGCCATGCCCAACACAGCCAAATGGATGAAAGACAACTCGGACCTACATCTTCACCAACTGACTATGTACGCAACCTTGGCATCATCTTCAACAGACAACTGATCATGATACAACAAGTCAACGCAGTCACCTCCTCCACCTTCCACACACTAAGCATGGTCCGCCGAATCTTCAGATAGATTCCAACCAACAGCAGAAAGACCGTCATTGAGACCCTCATTACCAGCCACCTCGACTAGAGCTACGCCCTCTATGCCGGCATCTCCATCAAGCTCCTCAAAAGACTTCAGACCATAAAAAATGCTGCAGCCAGACTTATCCTGTACCTCCCAAAAATAACCCACATCACACCCCTCCTAAAGACCTCCACTGGCTCCCCATCCAGAAGAGTTGCAAGTTCAACGTCCTCATGCAGGCCTACAAAGCTCTACAAGGCCAAGAACCTGCCTACATCAACCATCGACTGAACTTCCACCAGCCCTCGCACACAGTCCCTGCATCGTTTGCAATCACAATGGTGGCCACTCATTCTCCTACATCACTACAAAGGCTCTCACTCGCCACCGCCCCGCGCATCCAAAGAACAACCACCGGTGCCAGATCCTTCTCCCACCTCGCCGCCAAGACATGAAACACCCTCCCACTGCAATCCACTGCTGATGATGTCACATATTACATCATTCATGACATGGTCAGTGACATCACTGATGACATTACTGATGACATCTCAAATGACATCACTGATGACATCACTGATGACATCATACAGTGAATGTGCTTTGGTTCGTTATTTAAATATGTATTATATATGTAGCAATTTGCATTGAAGACTGAGTTGATGTATAAATATAAATATCTGGATGGAGGATTTAGTAGCAGTGTGATTGACTGTTTACTTGACTAATTAATGGTGCCTCACTAAATATAGTGGATAGTGACTAAACTGTGTGAATATCCGTATCAGTTTGTCAGTTATTGTGAAAACTGCTTCTCCAGTCGGTTACTAGCTATGTGAAAGTCTATATTAGTTATTGATTAATTAACTGCCCCCGGGGCTACACTTGATTGATATTGCGGGGGGGGCACATGGCCCCCGCAGCCCCGGGGACCGCCACCCCCAGGGCTTAAAAGTTTAATTATGGAGGGCTCTATGGCTCCCCTTAGCCACGGGGACCGCCACCCCCGGGGCTCGACTACTTTGGAATTGCGGAAGGGACACTGCATCCCCGCAACTCTGGGGCCGCCACCCCCGGGGCTTATTTTTATTTAACCTCTTCAGCGTGCCGTGAATTTTCGCGCTGTGCTGAAGGTTCTATTGAGCGGGCGGGGCCTTGACGGAGTGGTTCCGTAATTAGCACAGCTCAACCGGCGCTCATGACGGAACCACTCCGTCATGAGCACCAAAGGGGTAACATTTGAAAAAAAACTCTATGTGGGGGGGCTTGAACCGAGGACCACCAACTCCCCAGGGCTCTAAATATGTAATTTCGGGGGTCCGTGACAGAGCCCCCATGGGGACCACCTCCCCCAGGGCTTCAAAAAAGGTGGGAGGGGGCCACACGGCACCCCTTCTGGATCCCGCGAAGGCCCTGGGAACCACCACCCACCATGTCCGGCTCCTGCAGTGTCCCGGGGTGCCCACCCCCAGGACACTGTAGTTTGCTATTTGGAAGTGGGTCTCTGGCAGGGGCCCTGTCTGCAGACTCTGCAGTGTGTCCCCTCAGAGGCCCAGTCTCCAGACTCTGCGGTGTGTCTCTGGCAGGGGCCCTGTCTCCAGACTCTGCAGTGTGTCTCTGGCAGGGGCCCTGTCTCCAGACTCTGCAGTGTGTCTCTGGCAGGGGCCCAGTCTCCAGTCTCTGCAGTGTGTCTCTGCAGGGACCCTGTCTCCAGACTCTGCACTGTGTCTCTGGCAGAGGCCCTGTCTCCAGACTCTGCAGTGTGTCCCCTCAGGGGCCCTGTCTCCAGACTCTCCAGTGTGTCTCTGGGAGGGGCCCTGTCTCCATACTCTGCAGTGTGTCTCTGGGAGGGGTTCTGTTATCAGACTCTCCAGTGTGTCTCTGGCAGGGACCCTGTCTCCAGACTCTCCACTGTGTCTCTGGCAGAGGCCCTGTCTTCAGACTCTGCAGTGTGTCCCCTCAGGGGCCCTGTCTCCAGACTCTGAGGTGTGTCCCTGGCAAGGGCCCTGTCTCCAGACTCTGCAGCGTATCTCTGGCAGGGGCCCTGTTTCCAGACTCTGCAGTGTGTCTCTGGCAGGGGCCCTGTCTCCAGACTCTGCAGTGTGTCTCTGGCAGTATGGAGACAGGGCCCCTTCCAGAGACACACTGCAGAGTCTGGAGACAGGGTCCCTGCAGAGACACACTGCAGAGACTGGAGACAGGGCCCCTGCCAGAGACACACTGCAGAGTCTGTAGACAGGCCCCTGCTAGAGACACACTGCAGAGTCTGGAGACAGGGCCCCTGCCAGAGACACACTGCAGAGTCTGGAGACAGGGCCCCTGCCAGAGACACACTGTAGAGTCTGTAGACAGGCCCCTGCCAGAGACACACTGCAGAGTCTGGAGACAGGGCCCCTGCCAGAGACACACTGCAGAGTCTGGAGACAGGGCCCCTGCCAGAGACACACTGTAGAGTCTGTAGACAGGGCCCCTGCAGAGACACACTGCAGAATCTGGAGACAGGGCCCCTGCCAGAGACACACTGCAGAGTCTGGAGACAGGGCCCCTGCAGAGACACACTGCAGAATCTGGAGACAGGGCCCCTGCCAGAGACACACTGCAGAGTATGGAGACAGGGCCCCTGCTAGAGACACACTGCAGAGTCTGGAGACAGGGCCCCTGCCAGAGACACACTGCAGAGTCTGGAGACAGGGCCCCTGCTAGAGAAACACTGCAGAGTCTGGAGACAGGGCCCCTGCCAGAGACACACTGCAGAGTCTGGAGACAGGGCCCCTGCCAGAGACACACTGCAGAGTCTGGAGACAGGGCCCCTGAGGGGACACACTGCAGAGCCCGGAGACAGGGCCCCTGCCAGAGACACACTGCAGACTCTGGAGACAGGGCCCCTGCCAGAGACACACTGCAGAGTCTAGAGACAGGGCCCCTGCCAGAGACACACTGCAGAGTCTAGAGACAGGGCCCCTGAGGGGACACACTGCAGAGTCTGGAGATAGGGCCCCTGCCAGAGACACACTGCAGACTCTGGAGACAGGGCCCCTGCCAGAGACACACTGCAGAGTATGGAGACAGGGCCCCTGAGGGGACACACTGCAGAGTATGGAGACAGGGCCCCTGCTAGAGATACATTGCAGAGTCTGGAGACAGGGCCCCTGCCAGAGACACACTGCAGACTCTGGAGATAGGGCCCCTGCCAGAGACACACTGCAGAGTCTGGAGACAGGGCCCCTGAGAGGACACACTGCAGAGTATGGAGACAGGGCCCCTGCTAGAGATACACTGCAGAGTCTGGAGACAGGGCCCCTGCCAGAGACAGACTGCAGAGTATGGAGACAGGGCCCCTGCTAGAGACACACTGCAGAGACTGGAGACAGGGCCCTGCCAGAGACACACCGCAGAGTCTGGAGACAGGGCCCCTGCTAGAGATACACTGCAGAGTCTGGAGACAGGGCCCTGCCAGAGACACACTGCAGAGTCTGGAGACAGGGCCTGTGCCAGAGACACACTGCAGAGACTGGAGACAGGGCCCTGCCAGAGACACACTGCAGAGTCTGGAGACAGGGCCCCTGACAGAGACACACCTTAGAGACTGGAGACAGGGCCCCTGCCATAGACACACTGCAGAGTATGGAGACAGGGGCCCTTCCAGAGACACACTGCAGAGTCTGGAGACAGGGCCCCTGAGGGGACACACTGCAGAGTCTGGAGACAGGGCCTGTGCCAGAGACACACTGCAGAGTCTGGAGACAGGGCCCCTGCCAGAGACACACCTTAGAGACTGGAGACAGGGCCCCTGCCATAGACACACTGCAGAGTATGGAGACAGGGCCCTGCCAGAGACACACTGCAGAGTCTGGAGACAGGGCCTGTGCCAGAGACACACTGCAGAGTCTGGAGACAGGGCCCTGCCAGAGACACACTGCAGAGTCTGGAGACAGGGCCTGTGCCAGAGACACACTGCAGAGTCTGGAGACAGGGCCCCTGAGGGGACACACTGCAGAGTATGGAGGCAGGGCCCCTTCAGAGACACACTGCAGAGTCTGTAGACAGGGCCCCTTCAGAGCCAAACTGCAGAGTATGGAGACAGGGCCCCTGCCAGAGACACACTGCAGAGTATGGAGACAGGGCCACTTCCAGAGACACACCTTAGAGACTGGAGACAGGGCCCCTGCCATAGACACACTGCAGAGTATGGAGACAGGGCCCCTGGGGGGACACACTGCAGAGTCTGGAGACAGGGCCCCTGGGGGGACACACTGCAGAGTCTGGAGACAGGGCCCCTGCCAGAGACACACTGCAGAGTCTGGAGACAGGGTCCCTGCCAGAGACACACTGCAGAGTATGGAGACAGGGCCCCTGCCAGACACACACTGCAGAGTCTGGAGACAGGGCCCCTGAGGGGACACACTGCAGAGTCTGGAGACAGGGCCCCTGCCAGAGACACGCTGCAGAATCTGGAGACAGGGCCCCTGAGGGGACACACTGCAGAGTCTGGCGACAGGGCCCCTGCCAGGGACACACCTTAGAGACTGGAGACAGGGCCCCTGCCAGAGACACACTGCAGAGTATGGAGACAGGGGCCCTTCCAGAGACACACTGCAGAGCCTGGAGACAGGGCCCCTGAGGGGACACACTGCAGAGTCTGGAGACAGGGCCCCTGCCAGAGACACACTGCAGACTCTGGAGACAGGGCCCCTGCCAGAGACACACTGCAGAGTATGGAGACAGGGCCCCTGCCAGAGACACACCTTAGAGACTGGAGACAGGGCCCCCGCCAGAGACACACTGCAGAGTATGGAGACAGGGGCCCTTCCAGAGACACACTGCAGAGTCTGGAGACAGGGCCCCTGAGGTGACACACTGCAGAGTCTGGAGACAGGGCCCCTGCCAGAGACACACTGCAGACTCTGGAGACAGGGCCCCTGCCAGAGACACACTGCAGAGTATGGAGACAGGGCCCCTGAGGGGACACACTGCAGAGTATGGAGACAGGGCCCCTGCTAGAGATACACTGCAGAGTATGGAGACAGGGCCCCGGCTAGAGATACACTGCAGAGTATGGAGACAGGGCCCCTGCTAGAGATACACTGCAGAGTCTGGAGACAGGGCCTGTGCCAGAGACACACTGCAGAGTCTGGAGACAGGGCCCCTTCAGAGACACACTGCAGAGTCTGTAGACAGGGCCCCTGCAGAGACACACTGCAGAGTATGGAGACAGGGCCCCTGCCAGAGACACACTGCAGAGTATGGAGACAGGGCCCCTGCCAGAGACACACCTTAGAGACTGGAGACAGGGCCCCTGCCAGAGACACACTGCAGAGTATGGAGACAGGGCCCCTGCCAGAGACACACCTTAGAGACTGGAGACAGGGCCCCTGCCAGAGACACACTGCAGAGTATGGAGGCAGGGGCCCTTCCAGAGACACACTGCAGAGTCTGGAGACAGGGCCCCTGAGGGGACACACTGCAGAGTCTGGAGACAGGGCCCCTGCCAGAGACACACTGCAGAGTCTGGAGACAGGGTCCCTGCCAGAGACACACTGCAGAGTATGGAGACAGGGCCCCTGCCAGACACACACTGCAGAGTCTGGAGACAGGGCCCCTGAGGGGACACACTGCAGAGTCTGGAGACAGGGCCCCTGAGGGGACACACTGCAGAGTCTGGAGACAGGGCCCCTGCCAGAGACACGCTGCAGAATCTGGAGACAGGGCCCCTGAGGGGACACACTGCAGAGTCTGGCGACAGGGCCCCTGCCAGGGACACACTGCAGAGTCTGGAGACAGGGCCCCTGCCAGAGACACACTGCAGAGTCTGGAGACAGGGCCCCTGCCAGAGACACACTGTAGAGTCTGAAGACAGGGCCCCTGAGGGGACACACTGCAGAGTCTGGAGACAGGGCCCCTGCCAGAGACACGCTGCAGAGTCTGGAGACAGGGCCCCTGCCACAGACACACTGCAGAGTCTGGAGACAGGGCCCCTGAAGAGACACACTGCAGAGTCTGGAGACAGGGCCCCTGAGGGGACACACTGCAGAGTATGGAGACAGGGCCCCTGCTAGAGACACACTGCAGAGTCTGGAGACAGGGCCCCTGCAGAGACACACTGCAGAATCTGGAGACAGGGCCCCTGCCAGAGACACACTGCAGAGTCTGGAGACAGAGCCTCTGCCAGAGACACACTGCGGAGTCTGTAGACAGGGCCCCTGCCAGAGACACACTGCAGAATCTGGAGACAGGGCCCCTGCAGAGACACACTGCAGAATCTGGAGACAGGGCCCCTGCCAGAGACACACTGCAGAGTCTGGAGACAGGGCCCCTGCAGAGACACACTGCAGAATCTGGAGACAGGGCCCCTGCCAGAGACACACTGCAGAGTATGGAGACAGGGCCCCTGCTAGAGACACACTGCAGAATCTGGAGACAGGGCCCCTTCAGAGACACACTGCAGAGTCTGGAGACAGGGTCCCTGCCAGAGACACACTGCAGAGTCTAGAGACAGGGCCCCTGAGGGGACACACTGCAGAGTCTGGAGACAGGGTCCCTTAAGAGACACACTGCAGAGTATGGAGACAGGGCCCCTGCCAGAGACACACTGGAGAGTCTGGAGACAGGGCCTCTGCCAGAGACACACTGCAGAGTCTGGAGACAGGCCCCTGCCAGAGACACACTGCAGAGTCTGGATACAGGGCCTCTGCCAGAGACACACTGCAGAGTCTGGAGACAGGCCCCTGCCAGAGACACACTGCAGAGTCTGGAGACAGGCCCCTGCCAGAGACACACTGCAGAGTCTGGAGACAGGGCCCCTGCCAGAGACACACTGCAGAGTCTGGAGACAGGCCCCTGCCAGAGACACACTGCAGAGTCTGGAGACAGGCCCCTGCCAGAGACACACTGCAGAGTCTGGATACAGGGCCTCTGCCAGAGACACACTGCAGAGTCTGGAGACAGGCCCCTGCCAGAGACACACTGCAGAGTCTGGAGACAGGCCCCTGCCAGAGACACACTGCAGAGTCTGGAGACAGGGCCCCTGCCAGAGACACACTGCAGAGTCTGGAGACAGGCCCCTGCCAGAGACACACTGCAGAGTCTGGAGACAGGCCCCTGCCAGAGACACACTGCAGAGTCTGGAGACAGGGTCTCTGCCAGAGATACGCTGCAGAGTCTGTAGACAGGGCCCCTGAGGGGACACACTGCAGAGTCTGGAGACAGGGCCCCTGCCAGAGACACAGTGCAGAGTCTGGAGACAGGGCCCCTGCCAGAGACACACTGCAGAATCTTTAGACAGGGCCCCTGCCAGAGACACACTGTAGAGTCTGTAGACAGGGCCCCCGAGGGGACACACTGCAGAGTCTGGAGACAGGGCCCCTGCCAGAGACACAGTGCAGAGTCTGGAGACAGGGTCCCTGCAGAGACACACTGCAGAGACTGGAGACAGGGCCCCTGCCAGAGACACACTGCAGAGTCTGGAGACAGGGCCCCTGCCAGAGACACACTGCAGAATCTTTAGACAGGGCCCCTGCCAGAGACACACTGCAGAGTATGGAGACAGGGCCCCTGCAGAGACACACTGCAGACTCTGGAGACAGGGCCCCTGCCAGAGACACACTGCAGAATCTTTAGACAGGGCCCCTGCCAGAGACACACTGCAGAGTATGGAGACAGGGCTCCTGAGTGGACACACTGCAGAGTCTGGAGACAGGGCCCCTGCCAGAGACACCCCGCAGAGTTTGCAGACAGGGCCCCTGAGGGGACACACTGCAGCGTCTGGAGACAGGGCCCCTGCCAGAGACACACTGCAGAGTCTGGAGACAGGGTCCCTGCCAGAGACACACTGCAGAGTCTGGAGACAGGGTCCCTGCCAGAGACACAATTCAATTCAATTCAATTCAAAAAGCTTTATTCGATTTTAGCAAAGGAAAATCATAAAAGCACATATAATACAGCATAATAAAATGAGTTCAAAACTCAGGCATAAAACATAGAATTGAGGAATAAAAAGAGTCTTTGAGGTTTTACAAATTATGGCTGTCGGGAATCCGAAGACAGTTAATTCATAGTTGCTCTGCACCTTACTGCAAATTTCAAAAAGCTAGCAGCTGCAGTAATTGTAAGTTCATCTTTGAGCATGTATAGCTTGAGTAAGGCTGGCCTACACTGTCTTAAGTCCCACCGTTTCAGGAGTGGGGGGAGATGTTTCTTTCTTCCCCAGTCATAAAATTTGCAGAATAAAAGAGCATGAATGTTGGATTGCTTGGAAACATTGTCACAAGGACAGACCACCAGGTTAGTAGACCAGTCATTTGTGGTGGGAAATGTTAGTAGACGATAAAAACAATCCGTCCTCATCCTTGTTAGCAGCATTCTCGTATAGGTTGATAGTGTCGGGGAAAGATAAGAGGGAATGCCAGCATCATGAAGTGAGAGATTGTGGTGAGCAATCGATGATTTATTACCTTCAATATAGGAGCGCCTGTCTTCAAGTAGACCTAAACAGCGAGCCTTAAGGTCCTTTTTAGAGATGGTTAGACACAGAGTCGGGTTGACATATAAATTAGCTAAATCCAATGATGTTAAAAATTTCTGTACATAGGCAAGCCAAGGTATTTTTCTTGATTCAGTTAAGGCCATACAGTCCTTAATCACATCTTGGTTCAGCACTGTTTTTTCCGAGGACCATATTTTGTGCCATAACAGAATTGGTGCGGCTTTGATAATGTCCGAGATATGTACCCGGGCGAGCTCATTGTGACAGACTGTGGTAGAAATAGATCGAGGGACAGCCAGCAGATATCTCACGAATGCGTTCTCGCTGGTTTGTATCTCTCCACAGTCCGCCAGACCCCAGATTCCAGCTCCATATGTTGCAGTGGAGACACATTTAGCTGCAAATATGTCCAACAAGATCCCAACCGGTTTCCCACCTAGTTTTGTGGCAAATTTCTTTAGAGCTCCAATTTGCCTGATAAAAGCCAAGTTTCAAGTATTAATAGCATTATTCCATGACCCTTTACTATTAAAAAGTATGCCCAGGTAAGTGAAAGTTTTCGTGAGGCTAATCTTGGATGCATTAATAAACGTATTGCAAGAAGTGTTTTTTTTTTTACTACAACACATGGTAAAAGTTTTGCTTACGTTAATCTTAAGGCCTCTCACACCCATGAATGTTGAAAAGGCTGACAATGCTTTTTGTAGCCCTAATTGGGTCCTGGACATGATAACAGGGTCGTCCGCATATAAAAGAATTGGGACTGCGAGGCCATTTATTTTAGGGTAATCAACGTCCAATTTCGCCAGGCAGTCGGCAACACTGTTAATATACAAGTTAAAAAGAAAGGGGGCAAGGATGCAGCCCTGCCTGACCCCCTTTTTGATGGGGAATTTACTCGTACAGGTCCCATCCTTTCCATAGCGAACCTTGGCCCCGGCTCCTCGGTACAGTTCTTTTATAAAGGCGAGTATGTTAGAATCAACTCCCATGGCAGAGAGGGTGGACCAAAGTATACTGTGGTTAAGGCAATCAAAAGCAGAGCTTAAGTCCACGAAAGTCATATATATATTGCTCCTTTTTGCCATCACATATTTGTCGGTGATCAAAGCTAAGTTAAGACATTGTTCCACTGTCCCAAGACCAGAAACGAACCCATATAGGAATTTAGACAAAATGTTGTTTTCCTGAGCCCATGCTTGCAGTTGGTTCAGCAGGACTCTCCCAGCCACCTTCATCATGGAGTCCAGTAAGGAAATTGGTCTGTAACATTTTGGGTCCATTCTTTCACCTTTTTAAAAAATGGGTATTATAATAGCTTCTTGCCAGGTTACGGGGAATCCTTTGTGAGCAGAACAGTTAAGGACGTTTGTAACAATTGGTGCCCACAGTTGAATGTTATCTTTAAATAAATCTATTGGGATTCCGTCCGGGCCAGGGGCTTTGGCATTAGAACTTTCAAGAATGGCCAATTCCACTTCTGAATGATTAAAATAAATGGAAAGCAGAAACGACTCTATATGGTTTCTTTGCGGCTCGTTTCTCTCCATTAACTGAGTTTCAAGGTTGAGTGGTTCGATCTGGTCATCTAATTTATACAGTTCGGTGAAGTGATTTATCCAGACTTCCTCCGTGATGGCGATTTCTATGAGGTCGGTTGACCTATCATTGAAAAAAGGGGCATTGACCTCCCTCCAAAAGGCCGTGTTGTCTCTTAAAGTGCTTGCTTTTAACAAAGCTTCCCAGGCGGCAGTTTTCAATTCCTTTTTCCTGTTTTTAATTGCCTGTTTATAAGCAGCGCGGGCGGATCTTATTTCCAACCGGTTTTTTGGGGATTTATTGAGGGTAGCCTTTAAGATGTTATGAGTGCTTGAGCACTCGTGATCAAACCATCCGAAGCTCTTGGACACATTGCTTTTATTGTGATTTCTGGTCAAATTTTTCCGGATTTGTAAAGCGATTTGGTCGAATGCAAGGATAATTTCTTGTGGATTGGGAGGGTATTCTAGGCAAGTCCGAAATAAATCAGGGTCAAACATGATCAGATTTTCAAGGAATTTAGATGTGTCAATTTTAGCCCATTTTATGGTATAACCGTTTTTCGACGAAAGTGATATAGAGTGTGAGTAGAGATTTCCTGTAGTGCTCCCAGACTTGTTACCACTAGAAGGGGAATATATTTTGGCACTAATAGAATAGTGATCGCTCATAACCAGCTCCTCTCTCCTGGTTTCTCGAGCTTCGCCATGATGACTGTTGGACAAGAGGATGAAGTCTATTATAGTAAACGATCCCCTTCCATGAAATGTAGGTAGGAAGTCAGTCGAGGGCACTGTTAAGTCATTAAAGAAGCCCAGATCCCATTCATGTAGTAAGTTGTTCAGTTGGGATCCCATAGTTGAGTGTTCGAAATGGGTGGTATGTTCACCATTTGGGGCTCTTAGGTCACAAACCCTAGTTCCGCTGTGTGGGCATAGATGACAATTAAAATCTCCTAAGATGACTAGACGTCTATCTGAACAGGACCCTCCCATGCCCTTCTTTATAAGTTTGGATAGAAACTCTGTAAATTTTGGTTGGTCGTCTCTCTGTGCGCTATTATATAGGTTTATAATGAGAGAACTAACAACCTCTTTCCCAGTCATTCTGAAGGCCTGTAGGGAGAGACCAAAGGTCTTTGAACTAAGATCAGATGGAGCGAGCTCAACGCATTCTAGAGATACATTGAGCCTATTTGAAACATATAGGCAAAGACCTCCCGAAGGTCTGCCTCTATTAGACTGAATGGCTGGGGTAAAGTGTGTACTGTAGCCGTCCAGGTTAGTAGGTGACAGGTCCCAACATTCCTGAAGCGCTATGATGTCAAAGGTGTTTACGAAGTTCAAGAAGGTTGGGTCCTTTGCTTTGTTTGAAAGACCGGCTATGTTCCAGGTTAGAATGGACATATGTTGGTTAGAGTCAGAGTGATTTGATGGGCGGTGAGAATGACTTTGATCAGGAGTTGAGGGCGAAAGGGGAGCCAGAGATCCATCAGTTTGTGCGGTCGTGGGCCCAGGAAGGGACATGTTAGTAGGACCCACAATGAGTTGTTCCATGCCAGGTTCCCCAGTTTGACTTGGAAATGACCCCGAGCTAACAGGAGACGGGGGAATTTTTGTCTTGTTCTTAGAAGATGTTTGGTTGCTTGATGGTCAATCCACCATTTCTAAGACTGAAAAATAATTACTAGTTGGTGCCTCCCTCCACCCCTCTGCATAGGGTTGCTCTCTTCTTGGGTTCCAAGGATAATTATCCCAATCCCTTCTTCTGTTACGTGTATCTACTTGGGACCAGCTCCAACCTGGAGATTGGTTCCAACTAAGGGGGTAGTCTTGTTCATGAGAAAACCTTGGAGGATAGAAAAAGGACAGACGATTAGTGTCTATACCTCCCTTTCTCTCCAAGGTTGACCAAGAACATATGTATCTGACTGTCTCTGGGTCATCAAAATTAATGATAATACAGTCCCCCTGTATTCTTTTTCTTGTTTCCCCGATCCAAGGGACCCTACGTACCATGGAGAGTCTACTATTACAATGTGAAGGGAGGGGTCTGTTAATATTAAGCCATTGCATGACTTTATTTTTTAGGGACCAGGTAGATTCACTCGTGTTTTCCTCTAGTTCTGGGACCCCCGTGAGGATCACAGTGTAGGGGCTTGCCTCTGGAGGGAGGTGGATAGGCCTCTTGGGTCTAGCTGGTTTATTAGTGGTATCACCAGCCTGTTGGATGTCCAAAGGTTTGCGGGGAGGGGGCTTTGGTTTAGTTTTGGGAGGGTCGGCAGTTGTTACTGGCTTTCCCTGTACTTGCTCAGTGGTGCCCTTGGTGTCTGTTGGGATCGCTTGTGTGTTGGTACGAGTTATGGGAGTTTTGCCTATAGGTAAAGGGGTTTTATGTGTTAAGGGTGGAGGTGCAGGTTTCTGTACAGTGGCTGCCTTGGTGTGATTAGCATTTGTGGAGGCTGGAGGAGCTAAAGTGCTGCTAGAAGGTTTTTGATGACTAGTATGGTTGATGAGTCTAGCGCTTTGTTTCTCGATGTTATTTAAGGATCGTTCAATTGGTAATAGTTGGGATTTTTATGAGATCCTTAATTGTGGCTACCACTTGTGCATTAAGCTCAAGGTGGTTTATATTGCCAGCAGCATAACCCCTCTGAGCATCATCCAGAGATGCGGCAGTTACAGAGGGGTCATCCACATTAACAGGTAGGGAATTAGTAGCATTATTTTTATGATTGGTACGGGGGGATTTTTTGGACCTTGTGTGCTTTGGTGGACAGTTCTGTTTGGTCTTAACTATTGGCCTTGTACTGTCTTGTTTGGGAATGGCTCCCTCCCTAGTCCCCTTATCAGTTTTGGTAGGAGAAACTACTAAAGATTGCGACTCTATCAGGGTTTGCGACTCTAACAGGGTTTGCGGGCCGTTTGAGTGGGACTAATCACCAGGGTCGGTGTTTTCTCCAGATCTTCCAGGGTAACTTCCCCTAGAGATAAACGAGTGACAGATAGGTCGACACTCATAGGGATGGTGTGTACATCTGCACGGACTTCTTGCAGTAGTGGGGCATTAGTTCCTTGTTGGATAGGTGTTTTGGCTAAAGCCAGAAGGCCCATTGAGGATCTTCGTGCTGCTGCGAGGTCCTGGGAAACACGTCTTTCTAAGAGTACAATCCCCTGGTTGATTGCATCATTAGCTTTCGTGATAAATTGGTCAATTGGACCAGTAACCTGACCCACGCCTTGAGCCGTCTTACTCCTACTGCCCGTTGTGGTCATAATGGCGCTGTATTACACGTAGGTAGGTGGGGGTAGAGGTGATGGCAGAAGGCTACCAGGATGCAGGAGAAAAGTCAGAAGGCAAGATAAAAAGGGATAGGCCCAGACCAGACTTGCACAGGCTTGAACGGGCTTAAACGGGCCCGCCCTTTGCCCGGGCTTCGCCCCGGGCTGCGACCCGCGCGCGTCTCGCGATGCGCGTTAGAGCCCTTGCTTAAGAGACTGTGAGGTGAGGGGGGGCGGGGCACTGGGAGGGGGCGCGGCTCACGCGGGAAGAGGAAACAGCTGATGGTATTGACGCTGTACCTTGCAGTCCCGGGGCCGCGCCTCTCACCTCCTCTGCGGCCTCGCGTGGTTGTCTCCTCCCTCTGTGGCACGATGAGCTTGGCAAATAGTCAGCTACTCCTGTAGCGAATGGCAGGTCAGAACTGGAAATGCTGGAACAACCTCAAGGCGAGCGGCTCCCGCGAAGCGGGGGCCGCGAGAGGTTATGAACGCCTTGATGGGGGCGGGGCACTGGGAGGGGACGCGGCTCACGCGGGAAGAGGAAACAGCTGATGGTATTGACGCTGTACCTCGCAGTCCCGGGGCCGCGCCTCTCACCTCCTCTGCGGCCTCGCGGTGGTTGTCTCCTCCCTCTGTGGCACGATGAGCTTGGCAAATAGTCAGCTACTCCTGTAGCGAATGGCAGGTCAGAACTGGAAACGCTGGAAGAGTCTGGAGACAGGGCCCCTGAGGGGACACACTGCAGAGTCTGGAGACAGGGCCCCTGCCAGAGACACACTGCAGAGTCTGGAGACAGGACCCCTGCCAGGGACACACTGCAGAGTCTGGAGACAGGGCCCCTGCCAGAGACACACTGCAGAGTCTGGATACAGGGCCCCTGCCAGAGATACACTGCAGAGTCTGGAGACAGGGCCCCTGCAGAGACACACTGCAGAGTCTGGAGACAGGGCCCCTGCCAGAGACACACTGCAGAGTCTGGAGACAGGGCCCCTGAGGGGACACACTGCAGAGTCTGGAGACAGGGCCCCTGCCAGAGACACACTGCAGAGTCTGGAGACAGGGCCCCTGCAGAGACAGACTGTAGAGTCTGGAGACAGGGCCCCTGCCAGAGACACACTGCAGAGTCTGGAGAAAGGGGCCCTGCAGAGACACACTGTAGAGTCTGGAGACAGGGCCCCTGCCAGAGACACACTGCAGAGTCTGGAGACAGGGCCTCTGCCAGAGACACACTGTAGAGTCTGGAGACAGGGCCCCTGAGGGGACACACTGCAGAGTCTGGAGACAGGGCCCCTGCCAGAGACACGCTGCAGAGTCTGGAGACAGGGCCTCTGCCAGAGACACACTGTAGAGTCTGGAGACAGGGCCCCTGAGGGGACACACTGCAGAGTCTGGAGACAGGGCCCCTGCCAGAGACACACTGCAGAGTATGGAGACAGGGCCCCTGCCAGAGACACACTGTAGAGTCAGGAGACAGGGCCCCTGCCAGAGACACACTGTAGAGTCAGGAGACAGGGCCCCTGCCAGAGACACACTGCAGAGACTGGATACAGGGCCCCTGCCAGAGACACACTGCAGAGACTGGATACAGGGCCCCTGCCAGAGACACACTGCAGAGTCTGGAGACAGGGCCCCTTCCAGAGACACACTGCAGAGTCTGGAGACAGGGCCCCTGCCAGAGACACACTGCAGAGTCTGGAGACAGGGCCCCTGCCAGAGACACACTGTAGAGTCTGTAGACAGGCCCCTGCCAGAGACACACTGTAGAGTCAGGAGACAGGGCCCCTGCCAGAGACACACTGCAGAGACTGGATACAGGGCCCCTGCCAGAGACACACTGCAGAGTCTGGAGACAGGGCCCCTGCCAGAGATACACTGCAGAGTCTGGAGACAGGGCCCCTGCCAGAGATACACTGCAGAGTCTGGAGACAGGGCCCCTGCAGAGACACACTGCAGAGTCTGGAGACAGGGCCTCAACCAGAGACACACTGCAGAGTCTGGAGACAGGGCCCCTGCCAGAGACACACTGCAGAGTCTGGAGACAGGGCCCCTGAGGGGACACACTGCAGAGTGTGGAGACAGGGTCTCTGCCAGAGACACACTGCAGAGTCTGTAGACAGGGCCTCTGCCAGAGACACACTGCAGAGTCTGGAGACAGGGCCCCTGCCAGAGACACACTGCAGAGACTGGAGACAGGGCCCCTGCCAGAGACACACTGCAGAGTCTGAAGACAGGGCCCCTGCCAGAGACATACTGCAGAGACTGGAGACAGGGTCCCTGCCAGAGACACACTGCAGAGTCTGGAGACAGGACACCTGCCAAAGACACACTGCAGAGTCTGGAGACAGGGCCTCTGCCAGAGACACACTGCAGAGTCTGGAGACAGGGCCCCTGCCAGAGACACACTGCAGAGTCTGGAGACAGGACACCTGCCAGAGACACACTGCAGAGTCTGTAGACAGGGTCCCTGCCAGAGACACACTGCAGAGTCTGGAGACAGGCACCCTGAGGGGACACACTGCAGAGTCTGTAGACAGGGCCTCCCCAGGGGACACACTGTAGAGTCTGGAGACAGGGCCCCTGCCAGAGACACACTGCAGAGTCTGGAGACAGGGCCCCTGCCAGAGACACACTGCAGAGTCTGGAGACAGGGCCCCTGCCAGAGACACGCCGCAGAGTCTGGAGAAAGGGGCCCTGCAGAGACACACTGCAGAGTCTGGAGACAGGGCCCCTGCAGAGACACACTGCAGAGTCTGGAGACAGGGCGTCAGCCAGAGACACACTGCAGAGTCTGGAGACAGGGCGTCAGCCAGAGACACACTGCAGAGTCTGGAGACAGGACCCCTGCCAGAGACACACTGCAGAGTCTGAAGACAGGGCCCAAGCCAGAGACACACTGCAGAGACTGGAGACAGAGCCTCTGCCAGAGACACACTGCAGAGACTGGAGACAGGCCCCCTGAGGGGACACACTGCAGAGTCTGAAGACAGGGCCCCTGCCAGAGACACACTGCAGAGTCTGGAGAAAGGGGCCCTGCAGAGACACACTGTAGAGTCTGGAGACAGGGCCCCTGCCAGAGACACACTGCAGAGTCTGGAGACAGGGCCCCTGCAAGAGACACGCTGCAGAGTCTGGAGAAAGGGGCCCTGCAGAGACAGACTGTAGAGTCTGGAGACAGGGCCCCTGCCAGAGACACACTGCAGAGTCTGGAGAAAGGGGCCCTGCAGAGACACACTGTAGAGTCTGGAGACAGGGCCCCTGCCAGAGACACACTGCAGAGTCTGGAGACAGGGCCCCTGCCAGAGACACACTGCAGAGTCTGGAGACAGGGACCCTGCCACAGACACACTGCAGAGACTGGAGACAGGGCCCCTGCCAGAGACACACTGCAGAGTCTGGAGACAGGGCCCCTGAGGGGACACACTGCAGAGTCTGGAGACAGAGCCCCTGCCAGAGACACACTGCAGAGTCTGGAGACAGGGCCCCTGCAAGAGACACGCTGCAGAGTCTGGAGACAGGGCCCCTGCAGAGACACACTGCAGAGTCTGGAGACAGGGCCCCTGCCAGAGACACACTGCAGAGTCTGGAGACAGGGACCCTGCCACAGACACACTGCAGAGACTGGAGACAGGGCCCCTGCCAGAGACACACTGCAGAGTCTGGAGACAGGGCCCCTGAGGGGACACACTGCAGAGTCTGGAGACAGAGCCCCTGTCAGAGACACACTGCAGAGTCTGGAGACAGGGCCCCTGCCAGAGACACACTGCAGAGTCTGGAGACAGGGCCCCTGCAGAGACACACTGCAGAGTCTGGAGACAGGGCGTCAGCCAGAGACACACTGCAGAGTCTGGAGACAGGGCCCCTGAGGGGACACACTGCAGAGTCTGGAGACAGGGCCCCTGAGGGGACACACTGCAGAGTCTGGAGACAGGGCCCCTGCCAGAGACACACTGCAGAGTCTGGAGACAGGCCCCCTGAGGGGACACACTGCAGAGTCTGAAGACAGGGCCCCTGCCAGAGACACACTGCAGAGTCTGGAGAAAGGGGCCCTGCAGAGACACACTGTAGAGTCTGGAGACAGGGCCCCTGCCAGAGACACACTGCAGAGTCTGGAGACAGGGCCCCTGCAAGAGACACGCTGCAGAGTCTGGAGAAAGGGGCCCTGCAGAGACAGACTGTAGAGTCTGGAGACAGGGCCCCTGCCAGAGACACACTGCAGAGTCTGGAGAAAGGGGCCCTGCAGAGACACACTGTAGAGTCTGGAGACAGGGCCCCTGCCAGAGACACACTGCAGAGTCTGGAGACAGGGCCCCTGCAAGAGACACGCTGCAGAGTCTGGAGACAGGGCCCCTGCAGAGACACACTGTAGAGTCTGGAGACAGGGCCCCTGAGGGGACACACTGCAGAGTCTGGAGACAGGGCCCCTGCCAGAGACACACTGCAGAGTCTGGAGACAGGGCCCCTGCCACAGACACACTGCAGAGACTGGAGACAGGGCCCCTGCCAGAGACACACTGCAGAGTCTGGAGACAGGGCCCCTGCCAGAGACACACTGCAGAGTCTGGAGACAGGGCCCCTGCCAGAGACACACTGCAGAGTCTGGAGACAGGGCCCCTGCCAGAGACACACTGCAGAGTCTGGAGACAGAGCCTCTGCCAGAGACACACTGCAGAGTCTGGAGACAGGGCCCCTGCCAGAGACACACTGCAGAGTCTGGAGACAGGGCCCCTGCCAGAGACACACTGCAGAGTCTGGAGACAGGCCCCCTGAGGGGACACACTGCAGAGTCTGAAGACAGGGCCCCTGCCAGAGACACACTGCAGAGTCTGGAGACAGGGCCCCTGCCAGAGACACACTGCAGAGTCTGGAGACAGGGCCCCTGCAAGAGACACGCTGCAGAGTCTGGAGAAAGGGGCCCTGCAGAGACACACTGTAGAGTCTGGAGACAGGGCCCCTGCCAGAGACACACTGCAGAGTCTGGAGACAGGGCCCCTGCAGAGACACACTGCAGAGTCTGGAGACAGGGCCCCTGCCAGAGACACACTGCAGAGTCTGTAGACAAGGCCTCTGCCAGAGACACACTGCAGAGTCTGGAGACAGGGCCCCTGCCAGAGACACACTGCAGAGTCTGGAGACAGGACACCTGCCAGAGACACACTGCAGAGTCTGTAGACAGGGCCTCTGCCAGAGACACACTGCAGAGTCTGGAGACAGGGCCCCTGCCAGAGACACACTGCAGAGTCTGGAGACAGGACACCTGCCAGAGACACACTGCAGAGTCTGTAGACAGGGTCCCTGCCAGAGACACACTGCAGATTCTGTAGACAGGGCCTCCCCAGGGGACACACTGTAGAGTCTGGAGACAGGGCCCCTGCCAGAGACACACTGCAGAGTCTGGAGACAGGGCCCCTGCCAGAGACACACTGCAGAGACTGGAGACAGGGCCCCTGCCAGAGACACGCCGCAGAGTCTGGAGACAGGGTCCCTTCCAGAGACACACTGCAGAGACTGGAGACAGGGCCCCTGCCAGAGACACGCCGCAGAGTCTGGAGACAGAGCCCCTGAGGTGACACACTGCAGAGTCTGGAGACAGGGCCCCTGAGGGGACACACTGCAGAGTCTGGAGACAGGGCCCCTGCAGAGACACACCTTAGAGACTGGAGACAGGACCCCTGCCAGAGACACACTGCAGAGTCTGGAGACAGGGCCCCTGAGGGGACACACTGCAGAGTCTGGAGACAGGGCCCCTGCAGAGACACACCTTAGAGACTGGAGACAGGACCCCTGCCAGAGACACACTGCAGAGTCTGAAGACAGGGCCCCTGAGGGGACACACTGCAGAGTCTGGAGACCGGGCCCCTGCCAGAGACACGCCGCAGAGTCTGGAGACAGGGCCCCTGCCAGAGACACACTGCAGAGTCTGGAGACAGGACACCTGCCAGAGACACACTGCAGAGTCTGTAGACAGGGTCCCTGCCAGAGACACACTGCAGATTCTGTAGACAGGGCCTCCCCAGGGGACACACTGCAGAGTCTGGTGACAGGGCCCCTGAGGGGACACACTGCAGAGTCTGGAGACAGGGCCCCTGCAGAGACACACCTTAGAGACTGGAGACAGGACCCCTGCCAGAGACACACTGCAGAGTCTGAAGACAGGGCCCCTGAGGGGACACACTGCAGAGTCTGGAGACAGGGCCCCTGCCAGAGACACACCGCAGAGTCTGTAGACAGGGCCCCTGAGGGGACACACTGCAGACTATGGAGACAGGGCCCCTGCTAGAGAAACACTGCAGAGTCTGGAGACAGGGCCCCTGCCAGAGACACGCCGCAGAGTCTGGAGACAGGACCCCTGCCAGAGACACACTGCAGACTCTGGAGACAGGGCCCCTGAGGGGACACACTGCAGAGTCTGGAGACAGGGCCCCTGAGGGGACACACTGCAGAGTCTGGAGACAGGGCCCCTGCAGAGACACACTGCAGAGTCTGGAGACAGGGCCCCTGAGGGGACACACTGCAGAGTCTGGAGACAGGGCCCCTGCAGAGACACACTGCAGAGTCTGGAGACAGGGCCCCTGAGGGGACACACTGCAGAGTCTGGAGACAGGGCCGCAGCCAGAGACAGGCCGCAGAGTCTGAAGACAGGGCCCCTGAGGGGACACACTGCAGAGTCTGGAGACAGGGCCCCTGAGGGGACACACTGCAGAGTCTGGAGACAGGGCCGCAGCCAGAGACACACTGCAGAGACTGGAGACAGAGCCTCTGCCAGAGACACACTGCAGAGACTGGAGACAGGGCCCCTGCCAGAGACACACTGCAGAGTCTGGAGACAGGGCCCCTGCCAGAGACACACTGCAGAGTCTGAAGACAGGGCCCCTGAGGGGACACACTGCAGAGTCTGGAGACAGGGCCCCTGAGGGGACACACTGCAGAGTCTGGAGACAGGGCCCCTGAGGGGACACACTGCAGAGTCTGGAGACAGGGCCCCTGAGGGGACACACTGCAGAGTCTGGAGACAGGGCCCCTGCCAGAGACACACTGCAGAGTCTGTAGACAGGGCCTCTGCCAGGGACACACTGCAGAGTCTGTAGACAGGGCCCCTGCCAGAGACACACTGCAGAGTCTGGAGACAGGGCCCCTGCCAGAGACACACTGCAGAGTCTAGAGACAGGGCCCCTGCCAGAGACACACCGCAGAGTCTAGAAACAGGGCCCCTGCCAGAGACACACTGCAGAGTCTGTAGACAAGGCCCCTTCAGAGACACACTGCAGAGACTGGAGACAGGGCCCCTGCCAGAGACACACTGCAGAGACTGGAGACAGGGCCCCTGCCAGAGACACACTGCAGAGTCTGGAGACAGGCCCCCTGAGGGGACACACTGCAGAGTCTGAAGACAGGGCCCCTGAGGGGACACACTGCAGAGTCTGGAGACAGGGCCCCTGAGGGGACACACTGCAGAGTCTGGAGACAGGGCCCCTGAGGGGACACACTGCAGAGTCTGGAGACAGGGCCCCTGCCAGAGACACACTGCAGAGTCTGAAGACAGGGCCCCTGCCAGAGACACACTGCAGAGTCTGTAGACAGGGCCTCTGCCAGGGACACACTGCAGAGTCTGTAGACAGGGCCCCTGCCAGAGACACACTGCAGAGTCTGGAGACAGGGCCCCTGCCAGAGACACACTGCAGAGTCTAGAGACAGGGCCCCTGCCAGAGACACACCGCAGAGTCTAGAAACAGGGCCCCTGCCAGAGACACACTGCAGAGTCTGTAGACAAGGCCCCTTCAGAGACACACTGCAGAGACTGGAGACAGGGCCCCTGCCAGAGACACACTGCAGAGACTGGAGACAGGGCCCCTGAGGGGACACACTGCAGAGTCTGGAGACAGGGCCCCAGCCAGAGACACACCGCAGAGTCTGGAGACAGGGCCTCAACCAGAGACACACTGCAGAGTCTGGAGACAGGGCCCCTGAGGGGACACACTGCAGAGTCTGGAGACAGGACACCTGCCAGAGACACACCGCAGAGTCTGTAGACAGGGCCCCTGAGGGGACACACTGCAGAGTCTGGAGACAGGGCCTCTGCCAGAGACACACTGCAGAGTCTGGAGACAAGGCCCCTGAGGGGACACACTGCAGAGTCTGGAGACAGGACACCTGCCAGAGACACACCGCAGAGTCTGTAGACAGGGCCCCTGAGGGGACACACTGCAGAGTCTGGAGACAGGGCCTCTGCCAGAGACACACTGCAGAGTCTGGAGACAGGGCCCCTGCCAGAGACACACTGCAGAGTCTAGAGACAGGGCCCCTGCCAGAGACACACTGCAGAGTCTGGAGACAGGGCCCCTGCAGAGACACACTGCAGAGTCTGGAGACAGGGCCCCTGCCAGAGACACACTGCAGAGTCTGGAGACAGGGCCCCTGCCAGAGACACACTGCAGAGTCTGTAGACAGGGCCCCTGCCAGAGACACACTGCAGAGTCTGGAGACAGGGCCCCTGCCAGAGACACACTGCAGAGTCTGGAGACAGGGCCCCTGAGGGGACACACTGCAGAGACTGGAGACAGGGCCCCTGCCAGAGACACACTGTAGAGTCTGGAGACAGGGCCTGTGCCAGAGACACACTGCAGAGTCTGGAGACAGGGCCCCTGCCAGAGACACACTGCAGAGACTGGAGACAGGGCCCCTGAGGGGACACACTGCAGAGTCTGGAAACAGGACACCTGCCAGAGACACACCGCAGAGTCTGTAAACAGGGCCCCTGAGGGGACACACTGCAGAGTCTGGAGACAGGGCCCCTGCTAGAGACTCACTGCAGAGTCTAGAGACAGGGCCCCTGTAGAGACACACTGCAGAGTCTGGAGACAGGGCCTCTGCCAGAGACACACTGCAGAGTCTGTAGACAGGGCCCCTGAGGGGACACACTGCAGAGTCTGAAGACAGGGCCCCTGAGGGGACACAATGCAGAGTCTGGAGACAGGGCCCCTGCCAGAGACTCACTGCAGAGTCTAGAGACAGCGCCCCTGCCAGAGACACACTGCAGAGTCTGGAGACAGGGCCTCTGCCAGAGACACACTGCAGAGTCTGTAGACAGGGCCCCTGAGGGGACACACTGCAGAGTCTGGAGACAGGGCCCCTGAGGGGACACACTGCAGAGTCTGGAGACAGGGCCCCTGCCAGAGACACACTGCAGAGTCTGGAGACAGGGCCTCTGCTAGAGACACACTGCAGAGTCTGGAGACAGGGCCCCTGCCAGAGACACACTGCAGAGTCTGGAGACAGGGCCCCTGAGGGGACACACTGCAGAGTCTGGAGACAGGGCCCCTGCCAGAGACACACTGCAGAGTCTGTAGACAAGGCCCCTGCCAGAGACACGCTGCGGAGTCTGGAGACAGGGCCCCTGCCAGAGACACACTGCAGAGTCTGGAGACATGGCCCTGCCAGAGACACACTGCAGAGTCTGGAGACTGGGCCCCTGAGGGGACACACTGCAGAGTCTGGAGACAGGGCCCTGCCAGAGACACACTGCAGAGTCTGGAGACAGGGCCCCTGCCAGAGACACACTGCAGAGTCAGGAGACAGGGCCCCTGCCAGAGACACACTGCAGACACTGGAGACAGGGCCCCTGCCAGAGACACACTGCAGAGTCTGGAGACAGGGCCCCTGCCAGAGACACACTGCAGAGTCAGGAGACAGGGCCCCTGCCAGAGACACGCCGCAGAGTCTGGAGACAGGGCCCCTTCCAGAGACACACTGCAGAGTCTGGAGACAGGGCCCCTGCCAGAAACACACTGCAGAGACTGGAGACAGGGCCCCTGCCAGAGACACGCCGCAGAGTCTGGAGACAGGGCCCCTTCCAGAGACACACTGTAGAGTCTGGAGACAGGGCCCCTGCCAGAAACACACTGCAGAGACTGGAGACAGGGCCCCTGCCAGAGACACACTGCAGAGTCAGGAGACAGGGCCCCTGCCAGAGACACACCACAGGGTCTGGAAACAGGGCCTCTGCCAGAGACACACTACAGAGTCTGGAGACAGGGGCCCTGCAGAGACACACTGCAGAGTCTGGAGACAGGGCCCCTGAGGGGACACACTGCAGAGTCTGGAGACAGGGCCCCTGCCAGAGACACACCACAGGGTCTGGAGACAGGGCCCCTGCCAGAGACACACTGCAGACTCTGGAGACAGGGCCCGTGCCAGAGACACACTGCAGAGTCTGGAGACAGGGCCCCTGCCAGAGACACACTGCAGAGTCTGGAGACAGGGCCCCTGCCAGAGACACACTGCAGAGTCTGGAGACAGGGCCCCTGCCAGAGACACACTGCAGAGACTGGAGACAGGGCCCCTGCCAGAGACACGCCGCAGAGTCTGGAGACAGGGCCCCTTCCAGAGACACACTGCAGAGACTGGAGACAGGGCCCCTGCCAGAGACACGCCGCAGAGTCTGGAGACAGAGCCCCTGAGGGGACACACTGCAGAGTCTGGAGACAGGGTCCCTGCCAGAGACACACTGCAGAGTCTGGAGACAGGGCCCCTGCCAGAGACACACCACAGAGTCTGGAGACAGGGCCCCTGCAGAGACACACTGTAGAGTCTGGAGACAGGGTCCCTGCAGAGACACACTGCAGAGACTGGAGACTGGGCCCCTGCCAGAGACACACTGCAGAGTCAGGAGACAAGGCCCCTGCCAGAGACACACTGCAGAGTCTGGAGACAGGGCCCCTGCCAGAGACACACTGCAGAGTCTGGAGACAGGGCCCCTGCCAGAGACACACTGCAGAGTCTGGAGACAGGGCCCCTGCCAGAGACACACTGCAGAGACTGGAGACAGGGCCCCTGCCAGAGACACGCCGCAGAGTCTGGAGACAGAGCCCCTGAGGGGACACACTGCAGAGTCTGGAGACAGGGTCCCTGCCAGAGACACACTGCAGAGTCTGGAGACAGGGCCCCTGCCAGAGACACACCACAGAGTCTGGAGACAGGGCCCCTGCAGAGACACACTGTAGAGTCTGGAGACAGGGTCCCTGCAGAGACACACTGCAGAGACTGGAGACTGGGCCCCTGCCAGAGACACACTGCAGAGTCAGGAGACAAGGCCCCTGCCAGAGACACACTGCAGAGTCTGGAGACAGGGCCCCTGCCAGAGACACACTGCAGAGTCTGGAGACAGGGCTCCTGCCAGAGACACACTGCAGAGTCTGGAGACAGGGCCCCTGCCAGAGACACACTGCAGAGACTGGAGACAGGGCCCCTGCCAGAGACACGCCGCAGAGTCTGGAGACAGGGCCCCTTCCAGAGACACACTGCAGAGACTGGAGACAGGGCCCCTGCCAGAGACACGCCGCAGAGTCTGGAGACAGAGCCCCTGAGGGGACACACTGCAGAGTCTGGAGACAGGGTCCCTGCCAGAGACACACTGTAGAGTCTGGAGACAGGGCCTGTGCCAGAGACACACTGCAGAGTCTGGAGACAGGGCCCCTGCCAGAGACACACTGCAGAGACTGGAGACAGGGCCCCTGAGGGGACACACTGCAGAGTCTGGAGACAGGACACCTGCCAGAGACACACCGCAGAGTCTGGAGACAGGGCCCCTGAGGGGACACACTGCAGAGTCTGGAGACAGGGCCCCTGAGGGGACACACTGCAGAGTCTGGAGACAGGGCCCCTGCCAGAGACACACTGCAGAGTCTGAAGACAGGGCCCCTGCCAGAGACACACTGCAGAGTCTGTAGACAGGGCCTCTGCCAGGGACACACTGCAGAGTCTGTAGACAGGGCCCCTGCCAGAGACACACTGCAGAGTCTGGAGACAGGGCCCCTGCCAGAGACACACTGCAGAGTCTAGAGACAGGGCCCCTGCCAGAGACACACCGCAGAGTCTAGAAACAGGGCCCCTGCCAGAGACACACTGCAGAGTCTGTAGACAAGGCCCCTTCAGAGACACACTGCAGAGACTGGAGACAGGGCCCCTGCCAGAGACACACTGCAGAGACTGGAGACAGGGCCCCTGAGGGGACACACTGCAGAGTCTGAAGACAGGGCCCCTGAGGGGACACACTGCAGAGTCTGGAGACAGGGCCCCTGCCAGAGACTCACTGCAGAGTCTAGAGACAGGGCCCCTGCCAGAGACACACTGCAGAGTCTGGAGACAGGGCCTCTGCCAGAGACACACTGCAGAGTCTGTAGACAGGGCCCCTGAGGGGACACACTGCAGAGTCTGGAGACAGGGCCCCTGAGGGGACACACTGCAGAGTCTGGAGACAGGGCCCCTGCCAGAGACACACTGCAGAGTCTGTAGACAAGGCCCCTGCCAGAGACACGCTGCAGAGTCTGGAGACAGGGCCCCTGCCAGAGCCACACTGCAGAGTCTGGAGACAGGGCCCTGCCAGAGACACACTGCAGAGTCTGGAGACAGGGCCCCTGCCAGAGACACACTGCAGAGACTGGAGACAGGGCCCCTGAGGGGACACACTGCAGAGTCTGGAAACAGGACACCTGCCAGAGACACACCGCAGAGTCTGTAGACAGGGCCCCTGAGGGGACACACTGCAGAGTCTGGAGACAGGGCCCCTGCTAGAGACTCACTGCAGAGTCTAGAGACAGGGCCCCTGTAGAGACACACTGCAGAGTCTGGAGACAGGGCCTCTGCCAGAGACACACTGCAGAGTCTGTAGACAGGGCCCCTGAGGGGACACACTGCAGAGTCTGAAGACAGGGCCCCTGAGGGGACACAATGCAGAGTCTGGAGACAGGGCCCCTGCCAGAGACTCACTGCAGAGTCTAGAGACAGGGCCCCTGCCAGAGACACACTGCAGAGTCTGGAGACAGGGCCCCTGCCAGAGACACACTGCAGAGTCTGAAGACAGGGCCCCTGCCAGAGACACACTGCAGAGTCTGTAGACAGGGCCTCTGCCAGGGACACACTGCAGAGTCTGTAGACAGGGCCCCTGCCAGAGACACACTGCAGAGTCTGGAGACAGGGCCCCTGCCAGAGACACACTGCAGAGTCTAGAGACAGGGCCCCTGCCAGAGACACACCGCAGAGTCTAGAAACAGGGCCCCTGCCAGAGACACACTGCAGAGTCTGTAGACAAGGCCCCTTCAGAGACACACTGCAGAGACTGGAGACAGGGCCCCTGCCAGAGACACACTGCAGAGACTGGAGACAGGGCCCCTGAGGGGACACACTGCAGAGTCTGGAGACAGGGCCCCAGCCAGAGACACACCGCAGAGTCTGGAGACAGGGCCTCAACCAGAGACACACTGCAGAGTCTGGAGACAGGGCCCCTGAGGGGACACACTGCAGAGTCTGGAGACAGGACACCTGCCAGAGACACACCGCAGAGTCTGTAGACAGGGCCCCTGAGGGGACACACTGCAGAGTCTGGAGACAGGGCCTCTGCCAGAGACACACTGCAGAGTCTGGAGACAAGGCCCCTGAGGGGACACACTGCAGAGTCTGGAGACAGGACACCTGCCAGAGACACACCGCAGAGTCTGTAGACAGGGCCCCTGAGGGGACACACTGCAGAGTCTGGAGACAGGGCCTCTGCCAGAGACACACTGCAGAGTCTGGAGACAGGGCCCCTGCCAGAGACACACTGCAGAGTCTAGAGACAGGGCCCCTGCCAGAGACACACTGCAGAGTCTGGAGACAGGGCCCCTGCAGAGACACACTGCAGAGTCTGGAGACAGGGCCCCTGCCAGAGACACACTGCAGAGTCTGGAGACAGGGCCCCTGCCAGAGACACACTGCAGAGTCTGTAGACAGGGCCCCTGCCAGAGACACACTGCAGAGTCTGGAGACAGGGCCCCTGCCAGAGACACACTGCAGAGTCTGGAGACAGGGCCCCTGAGGGGACACACTGCAGAGACTGGAGACAGGGCCCCTGCCAGAGACACACTGTAGAGTCTGGAGACAGGGCCTGTGCCAGAGACACACTGCAGAGTCTGGAGACAGGGCCCCTGCCAGAGACACACTGCAGAGACTGGAGACAGGGCCCCTGAGGGGACACACTGCAGAGTCTGGAAACAGGACACCTGCCAGAGACACACCGCAGAGTCTGTAGACAGGGCCCCTGAGGGGACACACTGCAGAGTCTGGAGACAGGGCCCCTGCTAGAGACTCACTGCAGAGTCTAGAGACAGGGCCCCTGTAGAGACACACTGCAGAGTCTGGAGACAGGGCCTCTGCCAGAGACACACTGCAGAGTCTGTAGACAGGGCCCCTGAGGGGACACACTGCAGAGTCTGAAGACAGGGCCCCTGAGGGGACACAATGCAGAGTCTGGAGACAGGGCCCCTGCCAGAGACTCACTGCAGAGTCTAGAGACAGGGCCCCTGCCAGAGACACACTGCAGAGTCTGGAGACAGGGCCTCTGCCAGAGACACACTGCAGAGTCTGTAGACAGTGCCCCTGAGGGGACACACTGCAGAGTCTGGAGACAGGGCCCCTGAGGGGACACACTGCAGAGTCTGGAGACAGGGCCCCTGCCAGAGACACACTGCAGAGTCTGGAGACAGGGCCTCTGCTAGAGACACACTGCAGAGTCTGGAGACAGGGCCCCTGCCAGAGACACACTGCAGAGTCTGGAGACAGGGCCCCTGAGGGGACACACTGCAGAGTCTGGAGACAGGGCCCCTGCCAGAGACACACTGCAGAGTCTGTAGACAAGGCCCCTGCCAGAGACACGCTGCGGAGTCTGGAGACAGGGCCCCTGCCAGAGACACACTGCAGAGTCTGGAGACATGGCCCTGCCAGAGACACACTGCAGAGTCTGGAGACTGGGCCCCTGAGGGGACACACTGCAGAGTCTGGAGACAGGGCCCTGCCAGAGACACACTGCAGAGTCTGGAGACAGGGCCCCTGCCAGAGACACACTGCAGAGTCAGGAGACAGGGCCCCTGCCAGAGACACACTGCAGAGACTGGAGACAGGGCCCCTGCCAGAGACACACTGCAGAGTCTGGAGACAGGGCCCCTGCCAGAGACACACTGCAGAGTCAGGAGACAGGGCCCCTGCCAGAGACACGCCGCAGAGTCTGGAGACAGGGCCCCTTCCAGAGACACACTGCAGAGTCTGGAGACAGGGCCCCTGCCAGAAACACACTGCAGAGACTGGAGACAGGGCCCCTGCCAGAGACACGCCGCAGAGTCTGGAGACAGGGCCCCTTCCAGAGACACACTGTAGAGTCTGGAGACAGGGCCCCTGCCAGAAACACACTGCAGAGACTGGAGACAGGGCCCCTGCCAGAGACACACTGCAGAGTCAGGAGACAGGGCCCCTGCCAGAGACACACCACAGGGTCTGGAAACAGGGCCTCTGCCAGAGACACACTGCAGAGTCTGGAGACAGGGGCCCTGCAGAGACACACTGCAGAGTCTGGAGACAGGGCCCCTGAGGGGACACACTGCAGAGTCTGGAGACAGGGCCCCTGCCAGAGACACACCACAGGGTCTGGAGACAGGGCCCCTGCCAGAGACACACTGCAGACTCTGGAGACAGGGCCCGTGCCAGAGACACACTGCAGAGTCTGGAGACAGGGCCCCTGCCAGAGACACACTGCAGAGTCAGGAGACAAGGCCCCTGCCAGAGACACACTGCAGAGTCTGGAGACAGGGCCCCTGCCAGAGACACACTGCAGAGTCTGGAGACAGGGCCCCTGCCAGAGACACACTGCAGAGTCTGGAGACAGGGCCCCTGCCAGAGACACACTGCAGAGACTGGAGACAGGGCCCCTGCCAGAGACACGCCGCAGAGTCTGGAGACAGGGCCCCTTCCAGAGACACACTGCAGAGACTGGAGACAGGGCCCCTGCCAGAGACACGCCGCAGAGTCTGGAGACAGAGCCCCTGAGGGGACACACTGCAGAGTCTGGAGACAGGGTCCCTGCCAGAGACACACTGTAGAGTCTGGAGACAGGGCCTGTGCCAGAGACACACTGCAGAGTCTGGAGACAGGGCCCCTGCCAGAGACACACTGCAGAGACTGGAGACAGGGCCCCTGAGGGGACACACTGCAGAGTCTGGAGACAGGACACCTGAGGGGACACACTGCAGAGTCTGGAGACAGGGCCCCTGCCAGAGACACACTGCAGAGTCTGTAGACAAGGCCCCTGCCAGAGACACGCTGCAGAGTCTGGAGACAGGGCCCCTGCCAGAGCCACACTGCAGAGTCTGGAGACAGGGCCCTGCCAGAGACACACTGCAGAGTCTGGAGACAGGGCCCCTGCCAGAGACACACTGCAGAGACTGGAGACAGGGCCCCTGAGGGGACACACTGCAGAGTCTGGAAACAGGACACCTGCCAGAGACACACCGCAGAGTCTGTAGACAGGGCCCCTGAGGGGACACACTGCAGAGTCTGGAGACAGGGCCCCTGCTAGAGACTCACTGCAGAGTCTAGAGACAGGGCCCCTGTAGAGACACACTGCAGAGTCTGGAGACAGGGCCTCTGCCAGAGACACACTGCAGAGTCTGTAGACAGGGCCCCTGAGGGGACACACTGCAGAGTCTGAAGACAGGGCCCCTGAGGGGACACAATGCAGAGTCTGGAGACAGGGCCCCTGCCAGAGACTCACTGCAGAGTCTAGAGATAGGGCCCCTGCCAGAGACACACTGCAGAGTCTGGAGACAGGGCCTCTGCCAGAGACACACTGCAGAGTCTGTAGACAGGGCCCCTGAGGGGACACACTGCAGAGTCTGGAGACAGGGCCCCTGAGGGGACACACTGCAGAGTCTGGAGACAGGGCCCCTGCCAGAGACACACTGCAGAGTCTGGAGACAGGGCCTCTGCTAGAGACACACTGCAGAGTCTGGAGACAGGGCCCCTGCCAGAGACACACTGCAGAGTCTGGAGACAGGGCCCCTGAGGGGACACACTGCAGAGTCTGGAGACAGGGCCCCTGCCAGAGACACACTGCAGAGTCTGTAGACAAGGCCCCTGCCAGAGACACGCTGCGGAGTCTGGAGACAGGGCCCCTGCCAGAGACACACTGCAGAGTCTGGAGACATGGCCCTGCCAGAGACACACTGCAGAGTCTGGAGACTGGGCCCCTGAGGGGACACACTGCAGAGTCTGGAGACAGGGCCCTGCCAGAGACACACTGCAGAGTCTGGAGACAGGGCCCCTGCCAGAGACACACTGCAGAGTCAGGAGACAGGGCCCCTGCCAGAGACACACTGCAGAGACTGGAGACAGGGCCCCTGCCAGAGACACACTGCAGAGTCTGGAGACAGGGCCCCTGCCAGAGACACACTGCAGAGTCAGGAGACAGGGCCCCTGCCAGAGACACGCCGCAGAGTCTGGAGACAGGGCCCCTTCCAGAGACACACTGCAGAGTCTGGAGACAGGGCCCCTGCCAGAAACACACTGCAGAGACTGGAGACAGGGCCCCTGCCAGAGACACGCCGCAGAGTCTGGAGACAGGGCCCCTTCCAGAGACACACTGTAGAGTCTGGAGACAGGGCCCCTGCCAGAAACACACTGCAGAGACTGGAGACAGGGCCCCTGCCAGAGACACACTGCAGAGTCAGGAGACAGGGCCCCTGCCAGAGACACACCACAGGGTCTGGAAACAGGGCCTCTGCCAGAGACACACTGCAGAGTCTGGAGACAGGGGCCCTGCAGAGACACACTGCAGAGTCTGGAGACAGGGCCCCTGAGGGGACACACTGCAGAGTCTGGAGACAGGGCCCCTGCCAGAGACACACCACAGGGTCTGGAGACAGGGCCCCTGCCAGAGACACACTGCAGACTCTGGAGACAGGGCCCGTGCCAGAGACACACTGCAGAGTCTGGAGACAGGGCCCCTGCCAGAGACACACTGCAGAGTCAGGAGACAAGGCCCCTGCCAGAGACACACTGCAGAGTCTGTAGACAGGGCCCCTGCCAGAGACACACTGCAGAGTCTGGAGACAGGGCCCCTGCCAGAGACACACTGCAGAGTCTGGAGACAGGGCCCCTGCCAGAGACACACTGCAGAGACTGGAGACAGGGCCCCTGCCAGAGACACGCCGCAGAGTCTGGAGACAGGGCCCCTTCCAGAGACACACTGCAGAGACTGGAGACAGGGCCCCTGCCAGAGACACGCCGCAGAGTCTGGAGACAGAGCCCCTGAGGGGACACACTGCAGAGTCTGGAGACAGGGTCCCTGCCAGAGACACACTGTAGAGTCTGGAGACAGGGCCTGTGCCAGAGACACACTGCAGAGACTGGAGACAGGGCCCCTGAGGGGACACACTGCAGAGTCTGGAGACAGGACACCTGCCAGAGACACACCGCAGAGTCTGTAGACAGGGCCCCTGAGGGGACACACTGCAGAGTCTGAAGACAGGGCCCCTGAGGGGACACACTGCAGAGTCTGGAGACAGGGCCCCTGCCAGAGACTCACTGCAGAGTCTAGAGACAGGGCCCCTGCCAGAGACACACTGCAGAGTCTGGAGACAGGGCCTCTGCCAGAGACACACTGCAGAGTCTGTAGACAGGGCCCCTGAGGGGACACACTGCAGAGTCTGGAGACAGGGCCCCTGAGGGGACACACTGCAGAGTCTGGAGACAGGGCCCCTGCCAGAGACACACTGCAGAGTCTGTAGACAAGGCCCCTGCCAGAGACACGCTGCAGAGTCTGGAGACAGGGCCCTGCCAGAGCCACACTGCAGAGTCTGGAGACAGGGCCCTGCCAGAGACACACTGCAGAGTCTGGAGACAGGGCCCCTGCCAGAGACACACTGCAGAGTCAGGAGACAGGGCCCCTGCCAGAGACACACTGCAGAGACTGGAGACAGGGCCCCTGCCAGAGACACACTGCAGAGTCTGGAGACAGGGCCCCTGCCAGAGACACACTGCAGAGTCAGGAGACAGGGCCCCTGCCAGAGACACACCGCAGAGTCTGGAGACAGGGCCCCTTCCAGAGACACACTGCAGAGTCTGGAGACAGGGCCCCTGCCAGAGACACACTGCAGAGACTGGAGACAGGGCCCCTGCCAGAGACACACTGCAGAGTCAGGAGACAGGGCCCCTGCCAGAGACACACTGCAGAGTCAGGAGACAGGGGCCCTGTAGAGACACACTGCAGAGTCTAGAGACAGGGCCCCTGAGGGGACACACTGCAGAGTCTGGAGACAGGGCCCCTGCCAGAGACACACCACGGGGTCTGGAGACAGGGCCCCTCCCAGAGACACACTGCAGAGACTGGAGACAGGGCCCCTCCCAGAGACACACTGCAGAGTCTGGAGACAGGGACCCTGCCAGAGACACACTGCAGAGTCTGGAGACAGGGCCTCTGCTAGAGACACACTGCAGAGACTGGAGACAGGGTCCCTTCCAGAGACACACTGCAGAGTCTGGAGACAGGGCCCCTGAGGGGACACACTGCAGAGTCTGGAGACAGGGCCCCTGCTAGAGACACACTGCAGAGTCTGGAGACAGGGCCCCTGAGGGGACACACTGGAGAGTCTGGAGACAGGGCCCCTTCAGAGACACACTGCAGAGTCTGGAGACAGGGCCCCTTCAGAGACACACTGCAGAGTCTGGAGACAGGGCCCCTGAGGGGACACACTGCAGAGTCTGGAGACAGGGCCCCTTCAGAGACACACTGCAGAGTCTGGAGACAGGGCCCCCGCCAGAGACACACTGCAGAGTCTGAAGACAGGGCCCCTGCTAGAGACACGCTGCAGAGTCTGTAGACAGGGCCCCTGCCAGAGACACACTGCAGAGTCTGTAGACAGGGCCCCTGCCAGAGACACACTGCAGAGTCTGAAGACAGGGCCCCTGCTAGAGACACGCTGCAGAGTCTGTAGACAGGGCCCCTGCCAGAGACACACTGCAGAGTCTGGAGACAGGGCCTCTGCCAGGGAGCAGTGCTGAATGACCCTAGGTTACCGGAGGTGAAAGGAGGAGCATTGCTAAATGACCCCATGTTACATGAGGTGAAAGGGGGAGCAGTGCTGAATTACCCTGGGTCACAGGAGCTGAAAGGGGGAGCAGTGCTGATTGACCCCTGGTTACAGGAGATAGAACAGGGAGCAGTGCTGAATGACACTCATTCGCAGGAGGTGAGAGGGAGAGAAGTGCTAATTGACCCCGGGTAACAGAAGGTAAAAGGGGGAGCAGTGCTCAGTGACCCCGGGTTACAGGAGCTGGAAGAGGGAGCAGTGCTGATTAACTCCGGGTCACAGTAGGTGAAAGGGTGGACAGTGCTGATTGACCCGGGGTTACAGGAGGTGAGAGGGGGAGCAGTGCTGATTAACTCGAGGTCACAGGAGGTGAAAGGAGGAGCTGAATGACCCAGGTCACAGGAGATGAAAGGGGGAGTAGTGCTGAATGATCCTGGGTCACAGGAGATGAAAGGGGGAGCAGTGCTGAATGCTGATTTACTCCTGGTCACAGGAGGTGAAAGGGTGAGCAGTGCTGATTGACCAGGGGTCACAGGAGGTGAGAGGGGGAGCAGTGCTGATTAACTCTAGGTCGCTAGGTGAAAGGGGGAGCAGAGCTGATTGACCTCAGGTTACAGGAGGTGAAAGGGGGAGCAGTGCTGATTGACCTCAGTTACAGGAGGTGAAAGGGGGAGCAGAGCTGATTGACCTCAGGTTACAGAAGGTGGGGGGAGCAGTGCTGAATTCCCCTGGCCTCCCTCTCATGATTCTTGTCTTCTCCTGTCAGATACCTTCTGACAGTGGTGAGTTTTCGGATACCGAGGCAGTAGCCTCATTACTCCATATTCATTTAGAATTTTGTAGTCGCTGTTTAGGTTGTCTTATTGGTGTGTGCCGCTTTGTCACAGTTGAGGTTGTATCACATAGTCAGCTCAGTGATGGACCGCGGGTAGCGGTCAGTAGTGTTTGCAGAATTGTCAGCATGTTTCCTCAGAGAGTCTCGTCTTTGTCCGTCTAGAACCTTCTGTTAGTGTTGAGGTTTGGGTGCCTGCCGCGGCGATTATGCCATCAGGCAGTGCTCTCCTGAAGGTGGTGCCCACTTATTCACCCTCCCTCAGCAGATGATGAGGTGTTCACGCCCGGCTGCCCATCTGATTGCAGCCGCCCCCGGGCACCTCTGCCACGCGCCTCATTCACCCCGCGCCCGTCCCTGATTGAGATGCCCTGGGTGGAGGTGGGGGCAGCGGGGGTGGGGCCAATATTCTGCGCCTCAGCGGCGAGCCGTGCTCTCTGAGAGCACAGATATATGGAGATGAGGCCGGGGGCTATTAGCCGCTTCATTTGCATCGCCCCCGCGTGGGCTGGCGCGGTGCCCCGGGCCCCCACCCCACCCCTTCCCTCTTCTTCAATTCATTACATTTGAATAACAATCATCGGAGGCGCTGGGCCGTGCGGCCCGGTCTGCGCTCCGCCGGATGCGGCCGTCGGCTGCGCCCCGCCCCATCGGGGCACTCGGGGCTCCTCTGAATGGGAGCTGCTGCTTCGTCTCATCAGCCCTTTCTTTCCGTGGCCCGGAGCCGATGTAGCGCTCCTTCATTCATTGTCTCGCTCAGCGCTTCAGTGCGCACGGGAGTGACAGCTGTCGAGCCGTTTCTGTGGGCTGCCAGGACTCTGTCCTTAGATGGGACAGGAGGGCCTGGCACTCCTGTAGGGGTGCACTGACATGCAGCGTTATGTGGGTGCTGAACGTGTAGCGCTTGCAGCGCCTTGAAATAGAAATCAGGGCACTCCACGAATCCTGTGATCTGTAATGTCCGAGTCCGAGACAGGACAACAGCTTCCCAGACCTGCTCCTGGGGCCCCTCTCGGCGCCGGTAACACCGGTGAGCAGAGGCGTTTTAAGGCATGGGGAAAGTGGGCCCTGGCCCAGGGCCACAGCCTTCCAGGGGGGCCCTGATAGACCGAGCTCAGAACTACAGATAATCTTGCCCGGAGAACCTTAAATCATGTTTAAACAGACGCTTTTAAATACCGTATTCCTTACATTAATTATTTTTAATGTTTGTAACGAGTGAGAATATATTACAACCATTTTGCAGGAAAATGTGTTTATGTTTCATGCAAGATCCATAAAAAAAAGTTTCTTTTAGATGAAAACAGGACTTCACATATGAGAAATGGGGGGGAGGGGGGGGTCACGGGTATTATTTGCAGTAACTTTAGTGAGCTGCTGCTGATGTTCACTATTCAAAACACGCCACTAGTCTTGAATATTAGATGCAAACACATTTAAAATGTGCACCATTGCGCCTGCGCACTGTCAGTGACCTACCAAAGAGGGCTGAAAGAGCTAAAACGTGATCATACAATCAAAGCTGCTCTGCACAGGGGCCCCCAAAATGCGATTGGTCCGGGGCCCCCAAGATGTCCCTGCCGGTGACGGTTTCCTGAAGGTGCCTCTTTGGTGCTTTCCATTGGCAAAGACGGGCAGCTAAGAATAACAGACGCAGGGGGTCGGGTCCGACCCCCGCAGGACCCAAGTCATGGTCCGTTCACTAAACACACATCAGAAGGTTCGAACAGGCACAGGGGCGGAGGGACCACCAGGGGTGAGGGACCAGCAGGGGTGAGGGACCAGCAGGGGCGGAGGGACCAGCAGGGGCGGAGGGACCAGCAGGGGCGGAGGGACCAGCAGGGGAGGAGGGACCACCAGGGACGAAGGGACCACCAGGGGCAGAGGGACCACCAGGGGAGGAGGGACCAGCAGGGGCGGAGGGACCAGCACTGGTGGAGGGACCAGCAGGGGCGGAGGGACCAGCAGGGGTGGAGGGACCAGCAGGGGCGGAGGGACCAGCAGGGGCGGAGGGACCAGCAGGGGTGCAGGGACCAGCAGTTGGGGAGGGAGCAGCCGTGGCGGTGGGAGCAGCAGGGGCGGAAGGACCAGCAGTGATGGAGGGACAAGCAGGGGCGGAGGGACCAGCAGGTGCGGAGGGACCAGCAGGGGCAGAGGGACCAGCAGGGGCGGAGGGACCAGCAGGGGCGGAGGGACCAGCTGGGGTTGAGGGACCAGCAGGGGCGGAGGGACCAGCAGGGGCGGAGGGACCAGCAGGGGCCAGCAGGGGCAGAGGGACCAGCAGGGGCGGAGGGACCAGCAGGGGCGGAGGGACCACCAGGGGCGGAGGGACCAGCAGGGGCGGAGGGACCAGCAGGGGCGGAGGGACCAGCAGGGGCAGAGGGACCACCAGGGGCGGAGGGACCAGCAGGGGCGGAGGGACCAGCAGGGGCGGAGGGACAAGCAGGGGTGGAGGGACCAGCAGGGGCAGAGGGACCAGCAGGGGAGGAGGGACCAGCAGGGGCGGAGGGACCACCAGGGGTGGAGGAACTGGCGCACAGGGGCAGAGGGACCAGCAGGGGAGGAGGGACCACCAGGGGCGGAGGGACCACCAGTGGCGGAGGGACCAGCAGGGGCAGAGGGACACCAGGGGCGGAGGGACCAGCAGGGGCGGAGGGACCACCAGGGGCAGAGGGACCGGCGCACAGGGGTGGAGAGACCAGCAGGGGCAGAGGGACCAGCAGGGGCGGAGGGACCGGTGCACAGGGGTGGAGGGACCATCAGGGGCAGAGGGACCAGCATGGGAGGAGGGACCACCAGGGGCGTAGGGACCACCAGGGGCAGAGGGACCAGCAGGGGCGGAGGGACCAGCAGGGGTGAGGGACCAGCAGGGGCGGAGGGACCAGCAGGGGCGGAGGGACCAGCAGGGGAGGAGGGACCACCAGGGGCGGCGGGACCACCAGGGGCAGAGGGACCACCAGGGGCAGGGGGACCAGCAGGGGCGGAGGGACCATCAGGGGTGGAGGGACCAGCAGGGGTGGAGGGACAAGCAGGGGTGGAGGGACCAGCAGGGGCGGAGGGAACAGCAGGGGCGGAGGGACCAGCAGGGGAGGAGGGAGCAGCCGTGGCGAAGGGACCAGCAGTGGAGGAGGGACCAGCTGGGGTTGAGGGACCAGCAGGGGCGGAGGGACCAGCAGGGGTGGAGGGACCAGCAGTTGGGGAGGGAGCAGCCGTGGCGGTGGGAGCAGCAGGGGCGGAGGGACCAGCAGTGATGGAGGGACAAGCAGGGGCGGAGGGACCAGCAGGGGCGGAGGGACCAGCAGGGGCGGAGGGACCAGCAGTGGAGGAGGGACCAGCAGGGGTTGAGGGACTAGCAGGGGCAGAGGGACCAGCAGGGGCGGAGGGACCAGCAGGGGTGGAGGGACCAGCAGTGGCGGAGGGAGCAGCCGTGGCGAAGGGAGCAGCAGGGGCGGAGGGACCAGCAGGGGTGGAGGGACCAGCAGGGGTGGAGGGACCAGCAGGGGTGGAGGGACCAGCAGGGGTGGAGGGACCAGCAGGGGTGGAGGGACCAGCAGGGGTGGAGGGACCAGCAGGGGCGGAGGGACCAGCAGTGAAATGAAATGAAATGAAATGAAAATAAATTTATTGAGCGCGATTGCTGCCCGGGGGCGTCCAAGCGCATAGCAGTGATGGAGGGACAAGCAGGGGCGGAGGGACCAGCAGGGCTGGAGGGACCACACAGTGGCGGCCCCTCCATTGAGGCATAGGAGCATCGCCCCACAAGCCCCAGAGCTAAAAAAATAAAATAGTAATAAAGCTTATTTATTACCATTTTCTTTTTCAGCAACCCGTCCCCAACTGGGTGACAGGACGGGGCGGGGCAGTGCTGCCGAGTGGGAGCAACAGGGAGCTATGCCCTTTAAAATCTCTTTGGCCGGCCAGCCAAACATGCTCATTTTAAAGTTCTCTAACCCAGCTGTCCTATAGAAAGCATAGGCCTTCAGTGCTCGTAGTGCTGAGAGAGCCTGCTTTATCCAATCCCGACTCTCCTCTCATACTGTGAAAGTAGCGCCAGGATTGGGTAGTCCAGTTTTGGAGCTTCCAAGAGGAGAGAAGACACCAGAGGGAGGACAACATCATACAGCAAGTTAAAAGAAAGGGGCAGGGGTGTGGAGGAGCGCTGAAGAAAGGTAGTGTGAAGGCGGGCTGGGACGGCAGTTGGAGGAGCACGGGCAAAGGGCTGGAAGCACCCAAGGAGCAGTGCCGGGGTCCCTGCATTGTTTGGAGCCACGAGGGGAGCGGACTCCATTGCCCAGCAGCCCCAGAGCAGAGCAGCGTACAGCCCACCGGTCAACGGACGGGCCTAAAACAACCTCAGGGCTCCCGCAGCGTGGGACGCGCGCGGGCAAAGCCTGGGCCAAGGGGAGGCCCGTCCTTGCCCGTCAGTGACCGGAGGAGGCCGGGCTGGACCAGGACTCTTTCACCAGAAGATTACTGTGAGTGTAAACTTCCACTAAAGAGGCAGAGCTATATATAGTCATACTTGGAGGCACAGTAAATGAACTGAGCGTCTCTGGAGATCGTCTAACATGAGTAAACGTAAGGCCGTAGCAAGATTATCAGGAGGGGGAGTTGTGGGGACCCCGGATGCGTTCCTGACCAGGGCTGAGTCGCTTTTGACCCACCAAATTCAGCTAACGGAGAAAAGACTTTCCTTGAATTCTCTTGCAGCCCAAAAAAGATAATCGCTAGGTGGTATTAATAAGGCTAAATCACCACTGGGGTCACATCATAACGTTGATTATTTACCCTCCGAATCTGCAGGACTAAATATAGCTGGGGCCCATGCTGTTTTACCATCATCAAGCGCAGTAGAGACTATTAAAGTAGATATAGGTCAGTCCAATAGCCCCAATTCTACCCAGAGCACGGAGGTGGGTGTCGATCCCCCGGCTCCGCAAATGACTATGCTTGGGGGGCCTCCAGTAATCTCCATTCCTACCCCCATGGCAACCGTGTCAACCACGGCCACCAGTGAGGCAGTGACCAGATCTGAAGGTGCAGTGAGGGGCAGGAGGGACAGCCCGGCAAGAGCACTGGTAGCAGGCAGTTCCGAGCCGCCTGCTAAACGCACGAGGGGAAGTGCTTTGCAAAGACAGAAGCAAAACCAAAAGCCCAAAATGAAACAGCCAATGACTGAAATCCCAATCGGGGAGCCCGTCAACGGATCGGCCTTGAGTCTCATGACTGGAAACCGTAATTTTTTTCACGGCGGATGTGGGAGAAAATCCAGACCAGTGGAAAAGACTGGAGACACTGGTGACTGCACTTCTTAACCCTCCCCTAAATAATTTGAAGGTAATTGAGGGTAAATTGCTGGAACTAGAGAAGTCAAGTATGATCCCATCTACTCATGAGGTTTGTCATTGTAAATGTGTAATTCTCGAGTCACAGCGGGGGCTCTCCTGGCCCCTGAAATACTGGTGCCAAGCGGCTTGGTGGGGGTGGAACCCGTGGGAGGGCCTTGTAACTCACGAGCTGGGAATAGGGGCTCTGGCACGGTCTATGAACACCCAGCAAATCGCGAGACACTTCTAGTTGAGGGGCGCAATTGGAACCAGGGGCCAGGGGAGGCTGAGATAGTGACAGAGGGAAACCACACGTCACAGCAGAGAGGGGAGGAAAGGACTTCTAGGGAAAACATGGGGCAACAGCAAATGAAGGAGAGACCCCTGTTAGTTGCCAGGAACACCCCAGATTTAGCTGTCATAGATCATTCAACAGGCTTGCTGCCCTTATACAGTGGTCCTGACTGGTGTCCCAATGCACACTGCCTCAAGTGAGGAATCTCCAGTACAACTGATTAGCAAGGTGAGACACTGGATGAGTAGGCACATCGGGCCTTATTTATGAAGGCCTTGCGTCAGTTTTGCTCCGCCGGTGCGTCACTTTTTGTGACGCACCAGCGGTGTAAAAAATGCGCCTCGTTGCGCCATATTTAAAAAGTGATGCATCTAGGTAGATGCGCCACTTTTTAAACCCCTGCGCCACATTATACCTGCGTCAGGTATAATAGATGCAGAGGGGGCGTTGCCCCACAAATAGCCTCGTAATAGTGACGCAGTGAAATCTATGAGATTTCACTGCGTCACTTTTAGGACGCTGTTGCGTCAAAATCTTGCGCCTGCCTCACAGCAGGCGTAAGACTGACGCAAGCCCTTTCACATGGGGCTTTCCCCATGTGAAAGTACGCATTGCTGGAGTTGCGTCACTTTTGCTCTTACAGATACGTCAGAAATACTGACGTATCTGTAACTCCTTGCGACATGATGCGTCATACATTAAATATGACACATCAGGAATGTCGTAAGGAGTGCGCAGCGATGCGTCACTTTTCATAAATGAGGCCCATAGGGTTTAATATCAAAGATCACTGGCATAGTAGGGTGTCCTAGATTGGTAGAAGCATGAAAGTGTTTTCAGGCGACTGTGTGATTGTCTCGCTCAGACACCCTGAACTTGTGCGTAAGATTCTTTTTGACAGCAAGAACTCATTTTGAGTAGAGTCAGGGATCAAACTGGTTTCTTTGGGTTTCTTTTATAGATCTTCTGTTGGTTCTAATCAACAACGGTTCGAGGTACTACAGCAGGAGGAATCAGTCAGGTGGGCTAATCCAACGGTCATAAATAATACATTTGCCCCATTAAGGGATCTAAATGGCCTTGACTGACTACGCCCTAGGGTAGGTGTGGGCAGAAACGGTGTCATTTCCATGGCTGAAAGAGACAGTCCGGGGAGGGAAGAGGAGCACAACTGGGGTCACCCTACACAAATCTCCATGGAGATTAGGGATTCAAGTTTTTTATTTTATTTTTAGTTTTTACTTGAGTTTTATATAGCGCTGGCTAGACCCAGAGGTATCAGAGCGCTTTACATGAGGAGAGTTACATAGGTTACAAGTTACACATTGTTACAGAGGGTGCGTCAATTACAAGTTACATCCGTTGGTTCAGGGCGTGTAAAGGGTAAGGGGGTAATGTAAAAGGGCAACGGGAGGGAGATTAAGCAGAGACTTGGCACAAGGAAAAACAGAGCAAGTATACAAGGGAGGAAAAACCAGACGAGGCAGTCACCATGGTTAGAAGCCCTCACCTAGCAGATTCGATGGAAGGACAGAATAGGGCAGAAATTAAGATAATTACATGTAATATAGCAGGACTATCATTCAAATTAATAAATGTGCAGTGGTTACTCTATACGGAGAAACTCCATATAATATGTCTACAAGAAACCTGGGAAGTAGTAAATGATAATTTCTACATAGAGGGATACAAAACATGTTTTTGTCCAGCAACAAAAGTAGGCCCAGTGAGAACGAGGGGAGATCTGGTAATATTTATACATCTCACATTACAGGGCAGATGGATAGATCTGGTGTGGGACTCAAAGGTTGCTCAAGGGTTAACATTTTTAAATAAAAACTATAAGCTAGCTTTTATAAACTTTTACAACGGGCTCCTCTAGTTTACAAGAATTGAACACCAGGCTTAAACGGATGTATGAGCATGGGCAGGCAGTGTCACACCTGATTTTAGCGGGAGATTTTAACTGCCATCTGTGCCCAAATGTGGGGGTGTCCCAGGGGGACTGGTCATCTTGTACAGGTAGGGATGGACCACATTTGGGGCACACGCAGGAAGGAAAGAGAGTGGCTTGTTAAGTACGTATGGACTAACTCATACGTTGGATCTAATCGCCGCCAAGCCAGAATCAACAGTCCAGCCAACTTTTAAGGGGAGAGGATGTTTTTCGATTATTGATTTTATCTTTGTACCCTCTACACTAAAATGTTTTGTATCTTATTTGAACATCCATCACAATGTGTTTAGTGATCATAATCCTGTGCTCTTGTCCCTTGTTGATGAGTGTCACCCTCCAGTACCTCGCAGCCTGGTGGGAGGAGTAATTGTGGCAACAGATCAAGGCAGGAGGTTGATTGGACACAGGTCAATAGCAAGGTTTTTAATGGTTCTCTTTATAGTAAAGGCAAGAACGGAATTATGAACTGCCTAGACCTGGATGTGCAAGGGGCAGACCTGGTGGAGGCCTTTGGTAATGTTGCACAGCTAGTCGACAGCTTATTGAAAGCTCCTGCTTTCACAGCCAGATCGGACACCCCAAGGTGGTTCGACGAAGGTTCCTCACAAACCTTAAGAGAGCTGAAAGCAGCCCTTAAGCAATCTCCGAGAGACAAAGAATGGGTGTCGGTCTGTCGGAAAAAATATAAGCCAGCTGTCAAGAGGCGCAAGGGACAATTGCAGCAGGAAGCCTGGGAAGAACTCACAGAGGCAGGGGAGATGAAGGATTTTTCTCGCTTTTGGAGAGTTATAAATAATCCCTGCTTTAACTCCCCGAACTGTGCCATCGCCTTTACTCCCTCATCAGTTGTCTCTCAGGCCAGAACGGGGCTCCGTTCCTGTTCCTGAGCCATCACCTCTTTACACAAATATTCGAGCGGACAAACTCTCCGAACCGAGTGCCCTCGCCATTCCTCCTTCATCAGCTGCCTCTCTGGCCAGAACGGGACTCCCGTCCTGGGCCATCACTTTTCTCACTGACCCAATCCAGCAACCCGGTCCTGATGAAGATCCTAAATCAATAGGATCGAAACGCTGTCGACCGCCAATACAGGGCGACTCATGGCGCATCATCTTCTTTGGTTCCCAATCAAACAATAATTACTCATTTACCGAGGACGAACCACCACTTGTATATATAATATTTTTTCACTATGTCACTTTGCGTCCTTCGCTGTGTTCACCCACATGTAATTCGCGCCGTCACCTTTTGTTTCACTACCACTTAGTGCACAAAGCCCCCTTGGGTTGCCACTGCAATTTATGCCTCTAGTGCTGCTTTTTGAATACTTTGTATAAAATAAGTCTTTAAATATATGATGCTATATGCACTTCTAAAAACTGAAAATTCTGAGTCTCTTTTCATTTGCCGTTCAGGTTCTTTGTAATGTCCGGTACATACAAATATATCTGTTGCTTTAGTGAATCCAATTGAGATACTGTTGTGTTATGTATATGTGCACCCAGATCTGGTCTATGGGTTATACTCCTATTGTTTTTCCCTGCACCATTGATAACAAAATCTCAGAGAACATCCTCATCAGCTGGGCCTCGCAGCAATGGCCCCGGGGAGCACCCCCAACCCCCACAGAGTGCACCCCTCTTCTTTAGGCCTCACAGAGGAGGACTATGGCTGAGAGGCCCAAGTGAGGGAGCTGGTGGCTTGTAAATGGGGCTACGCGTTCTGGTGCAAGCAAGGTGAAGTGCTCATCTGACCCCAGTCAACGAATGGGCAGTGAAACGCAGCCATGATTTAGGTGCATCGGGCGCATTAGACCACAGCACCACTGCGCTTCTGACACTACTGATAGCGGCACTCCTCAAAGGTGCTCTATCCCTTGGCCCCACAGCCATTGTCCAGTACTGTGAACCCAGAGGAGGAAGTCCCCTCACTTGGGCCTCACAACACTGGGCCACAGTTGAGAGACGCAGGGGTTGTTGGGTCTTGCAACTCTGGATAATGGCACGAGAGAAACGAGATGGGTGGCCAGTGGCATAGAATGACCACTAATGTAAACAGGTGATTTTGGACAGTGAAACCGAGCCATAATTAGGTGCATCTGGCTCCACATATACCTGAGCCCTGATACCTGAGCACCTGTTCGACTAATAATAGCTGCGCGAGACCCCATCCCAGAGGCCTCACAGCCATGGTTCAACACTGCAGAGCCCATGGTTGGTCGCACCCTCCCCTGAGTGTCCAACCGTGCTTGCAGATGTCCAAGGAAAAGAGGCAAGTAGCATTGCTCCCTTAGGACTCTCCACCCTGATCCAGAGCTGAGGGGCACAGAGCAGGGGTGCTTCCCCCTGGGCCTCACATCTATGGTCTAGTGAGGTGGAAACCAGTGGATGGGGCCCACTCCCCTTTGTCCCCCAGCCATAGGCTCGCACTGGGAGGGTTGGTGGTCCCATCCCCAGGACCTCACAGCCATGGAGGAGTGCTGCCAGGCCCATGGGAGAGGCCCCCACTGCCTGTGGTTTTGCAGCCACGGTCCAGCTTTGCGAGGCCCAGGTAGGGGGCCCAACTTTGCATTATTACATCTCAGGACACTTTATGAATGTGAAGACACATTGCATTGCACTTAGAGAGACAACAGAAGATGGTTTTCGGGGAGCAAGGGGGGGGGGTCTGTAAATGGAATGGCGCATTTATGCTGTTTTATTCTAAACCCCCCTCCTCTAAATGAGTCCATCTTAAAAGATACCTTGGCTGGAGAATGATCCCTTTGAATGTGATTATATTCACACTGCATTTATTTTTTGATCCATTTACCACCTCCTGGAAACTGTTTACTAATGCGATTTTTGAGAAAAAGATTTGAAAAGGAACAACTCTGATATCCAAAAGGAATGGAATAGTCTTACATTTTGAAGCAACAGTGGTGAACATCAATACCTACCACTAGAACTGCCCAGCAGCCACCCACTGCCACTGGATCTGGCCAGTGGGCACTTTTTAATACTGGCACTAGGACACTTAACTTCTAATCTCAGCTTTACCACGTCACCTACACATGAAGAAAGTAAACACTGCATTCAACATCTGGGCAGGATCCAGATCATAGTGACATTTACCTGGGAAGGGCAGGTGCGCGGCATTGCTATTAAAGTACCCGCAAACCCCGTTGTGGATTCATTGATAACTTGAGCTGGGCGAGCCACTGAAGCCGGAGCCAGGCTCAAGCCTGACACCTGCCTCTGGCTCACCTCGAGGTCCTGTTGGGATCTAGAGCCCCTGATGAGCTCAGGGCCTCATTAACAATCGTTTGACTTAGGGCAGCGCCTCAAGCCTTCCTGCTGTACCACCCTACAACAAAAGAAAAGGGTGGGAATGCGTTGTATCTAGCAACACAGCACATTCCTGTCCTGGTGCACAAAGGATGCCATGCACCAAAGCAGGCACCGTGCGCCCTGGTGCAAGGGTGTCTGTGTTTAAAAGGGGGATTGTTTTTGTTCAGGAAGGAACACCTTCTTGCACACAAACAATCAATGGATGTGATTTCCTCTTTCTAAGTTTGCTGGTGATTGCAACACACATGGAAAGAGGTAAAAACAAGAGAGATGAAGTTATTTCCCTCGTTGTGCCTCCCGTACGCCACCCTGGAGAAGCGAAGGCTTTTGATGCATCCCAGGTGTGTGAAATCTCCTAAATCTGGGAACACCCACCGCAACGCCCATGACACGCCTCCTATCACAGGGTGAAGCAACGCAGCGACTTGCGCAGCAATGCGAAGGTCGATATCTACAAAGTCACGCCGGGTGGCTTTGCATGGCGTTATAGATATGTCATGATATAGTGACGTAGCGGCAGCGCAGGGGCCTTGTAAATAAGGCCCTGAGCTTTCAAGTGGCTTCTACCGCCCACCCTTTCTCTACCCAGGATGAGGTGTTACAGCCAGAGATGCCGACTTTGGAACGGGAGAACCAGGTTTGAGTCTCAGCATCTGCTCAACATCCTGTGATTGTGGACAAATCATTTCATTTCCCTGTGCCTATAAAAAATAAATGAGCTCAAAAACTTTCGAGTCCAGTTTATGCTGGAGAAAAACTGCAGAAAAATGCACCAGAAGATAGTAACAAAGGAAACACAACTTAGATACCCGTTTAGTGGCTGAGTTGTACTAAGTGAATCCGGAAAACATATATAAATTGCCTTCCCAGCTTAATTAAACTTAACTTTGAAACATGTGAGCTCAGAATGCCAGTTGTACAAAAAGCTCTTGTGTTTGATTTAGTAGATTATAATGTCGCTCTATAAAAATACATCGTTTACATGACCACTGTCTAGCCTCTCAGCTTACTAATGGCTTACGTTTAAAAACTATCCATTTTATTAAGTACCTCTCACTGCCTTGCTATAATGTGACATATTAATGTCAGAGAATCCACAGCTTACAGAAATAAACTTTTTGGAAGTGAGGTGACTGACAGCTATTTGATAACCCATCAAAGGCTGAAAGATGCACTAACTAGCTGAGATAGTCGCCCCGATTGCCCCCCTTCCCTTTCTCAGTTGCAAAACACACCCCGCTCCTAATTGAGTGGGGAGGGGGGCAGGAGCATCCGCGTGCCAGCCTGGCTGTAATGCACTGGCAGTATGCCCATGTTGGCTGGCTGGGTGCAGTGCCCTGAGCACCTGCTCAGACTTCCCAGGCCTGGCGGCAGGGTCGGATTGAGATCACAATTTGCCCCGGGCACTGAAGAAAAAAGTGGCCCAGATTCGCGGGGCGTGACCCACATTTGCGGGGCGTGGCCCACATTCGGGGCCGTGCCCTTTCATGAAACACACAAGGAATGTAAGTGGGAGGATATTGTTCTTGGGAAGGACACAGGGCCAAGGTGACAATGTCCTACAAGCTGAGCACCTGAAAAACAGCCAGGCCCCTTTCTATTACCAAATTATTCCCAAGCCCTCTAGCGCAGGAGCATCTGAACACAGCGAGGCCCCTTTATCTTAAAAAGTTATTCCCCAGCCCTCCAGCGCAGGAGCACCTGAAAACAGTGACGCCCCAGCTAGTTGTAAATTACTCAGCCCTCCCCAGCCCTTCACTGCCTGAGGGCAATGGCCTGGCAGGAGAGGCTATAGCAAGAACACAGCTTCTGGGCCATCCATGGGGGTAGGTGGAGGCTAAGGTGAAGATGGTGTGAGTTCCCCTCATCACCTGGCCCCCTCAGTGAGACCCATTCTTTCTCGCCCACTATGCCCTGAATGAGAAGGGCTGTGGGCGAGGACTAATGAAAGCACTGTTTCTGGGCTGCGTGGGCTGCAGGGGGGTCGAGGTGAAAATGGCTCATAGGCCTGAACAACACCTGGCCCCCAGGGAGGCCGATTCTGGCACACAATCACCCCTCCCCAGTCCACCATCAGTGTGAGTGCTTGGCAGGGCAGGGGGTCAAGGAGAGGCCACCGCTGATCATCGCTGAACGGCCGAACAGCAAGGCTGCTTTCCTCTCCCTGTCAGTGCTCTCTGTGGACTGGTAAAGGGGGGGAAAAAACCGCCCACGGAGGGCACTGAGACACCGGCCTTTGGGCCCATGCCCGAGTGCCCGCAGTGCCAATCCACCCCTGCCTAGCGGGGCCCTGAATAGACATCAATACGCTGCTCACACTCAGGCATATCTAAAAATAATATCTGTACAAGACACAGAAACACAAAAAAATTCTTTGAAGTACTCAGTCCTTGCTATCCAACGTGTCTCTAAACTAAGGTCTCTAATTAGAATTTATTGGCCAGGATAGGCCATCTCAAAGGTGCTACCTGAAGCACTTGTGGTCCGATGTATGGTTCGGAGGAGGGGGTACTCGGCCCCTGGTCCACCAAACAGACGGTCTGCCCGCTCTATGTAGAGTCGGTGAATTATGATGTGTAATGTTCCCGCCATGGGTGCACGGGGTGCCCACACTGGCTCTGCTTGCAGGTACCTCACGCCAATACCCTGACGGGCTTACTCCATCAGTGTAAGAACACCAGCCGGTCCACGCTACTGAGAGTGTACGGCTTACGCACTCTTCCTCTTTGAGACCATCAGTAAAAGCCTGGCGTTCCCGAAGAGAACAAGCATTGGAAATGCAATAGGTCTCACATTTGTTTAAGTTGAGCTTTTGGCTTTGCTAATTGTACAGTATTTTAGCCATACCTATTGCATTGCAAATGCTTGTTTCCGACGCCACTGCCTGTACCTTTAATATGTTTCCGCCGTTTATTACTTCAATATGGGGGGAGAAGATTGCGATCGCACAAGAGAGGGACAATCTGAATGGGGAAAGCTGTGCAGACTGTGCATTGAAAAAGACAAGTAAATAAGGGGGGGGGGGGAAACCACATTTAGAGGCAGAGTACCGGGGTTCCCATCTTTCCAGGGAGTGCTTCACTCTAATTTAAGAGCTAATTAAGGTGCAACGTTGAGAAATATTGCTTTGCAGGCTCCCAGATATGCACAACTCCCGGCATATAGTCCTGCCAGCAGAGCCAGCCGGGTACGGCCATCGCCCACCTGGGGCTACCTGGGTCTAACTGCAGAAGACAGGGAAGGTTGACGGCCCAGGTGATCCGGGAGATGGGAGGCGCCAGGAGTGAACCACCGAGGGTGGTGTGACCGGGAACTGAATGCTGGGTGCTGACACTAACAGGTGCATGAGCAGACTGCGCACAATCTCCCAAACAAGCGGGTGTACACACATGATGCATCTCGGACCCACGCATCTCAGATAGCTAACGCTACAGAATGTCCTACAGAATGTCTCTCCTGCTAAGGAGAAATCGGGCATGTTTTATACAGGCATCTATAGGCGGTACACGGCCAGCCACAAAGGCAATGCAAGCCCCGGGATAATACAAACGTTGTTTAACTGATATAGTTCCATCACTGATGGTAAAGGGCGCGGGGCAGTGATGTAGTACTAGAGGCTGGCATGACGGATATGCAGTGCATTGAAATGAGCCCACACATTATACATGCGGTGCACACACCTCACCTCACAAGCTTGGATGGGTGCCAGAGAGCTGGAAGGGAACGGAAGCCCCGACTACCCTCAGATAGGCGCACCTCGTAAGCGTAGCCCGACGCAATGACCACAGACACATCTCACATGCAGCCAACAGGGGCGAGATATACGAGCCCCGGCACACCAAGCAGAGTGGCCACAGAGACCCCGGAACGAGCAGCGGTGATCCTGACATGGGTGGATGCAGCGCAAGGGGAAAATGTACTCAGGCGCGTGGCGTACTCCGCGCAGGAATCTGTACAGAAGGGTCAGTGCAGGCACCCATACATACTGGATGGCCAGTGACTTGACATGTAGAGACACAGGTACAGAGATACAGAAGGACGGCATGGGCACCGTGCTGGTCACACACATGACACGCACAGAGACACTGATGGGAAGCAGTGTTGGACAAACGTACATACTACTTTCCAACACATATATCTATCACACGGGCAGCTCCGCAAGTCGATATCTCCGGCATCTGCAATTCAGAAGCAAAGCCACTCATAACTGGTCCAGGTACCCACCAGGATGAACCCTTGGCAGCGGATTGCGTGTTGTAGTAGGAGAGATACTCCTAACACATCTAAACCACATACACAGGAGTACCATGTTAGCGAGGCAAAGGGGTCCCAACACATTGTTGAAGTACGTGAACGGTGCACGCAATCTTGGAAACTTGCGCCTCTTGTTTGCAAATGGTTGGCATCCGCACTCACTGTGGAGCCTGTGACATGCTTATCACCAAACTTTGACCCATAGCAAGAGCGAAAGAGGCAGAAAAGGGAAAGACGGGGAAGCATTGACACAGGAAGATAGAAGGGGTGAACAGGGCACAAGTCCTAAAAAAAGAAGTGGGGGGACTCTCCAAGGTAGGCGTGGTCACATGAAGTGACATCACGACAGGAAATGACATCACAACAGGAAGTGACATCACAACAAGAAGTGACATCACAACAGGAAGTGACATCACATGTAAGGCAGATCTATAATTTGCATATAATGCAAGATTTAACAATTGAAGCTGCTTGGTACTTAAGCCTGTGACTTAAGGTCCCTGCATGGAGGAATTAGCAGCCGAAATGTGGATGAAGTTTGGCGAAGGTGACATGAACACATTTTCAAAACGCTACAGGAAAGTTTGACTGCAAGATTTTGTATACATTACAGGCTCCCAGAGAGGCTGCTTCCCACACTCGACAATGACTATTACACACAGTAGGGCTCCATATTCACGTTATTCTATCGATGAGTGTTATATGTTATCTCCCCACCTATTGTAAACTAGCGACTCTGTATTAAATAGTTTTGTCCCAGCTGCCTCTCTCTAGCTGTGGCTAGATTTATTTATTTTATTTATAAAGTTTTATATAGCGCGTACTTGATCCCGAAGGATATCAGAACGCTTTACAATTTGCAGCAAAGGTAACAAATCAGAACATTAGTCTAACATTGGGAATCTTGGCTGAAGACAATGGAGCTGCCGGGGCATTTACTTGGGTCAATGCCTAAATTTTAGATATATTAACTGGCCATTGTATTTATTTTAGCAGATTTATTTATTTCTATTTATTTTAGGAAATGTATTTAGTTTTGGTATATTTTAGTTTGACTTATTTGCCTTCATTTACTTCAGTACAACAAAATATAAACATTGCTTTACATTGTATTAATACTGTTTATTTTTGTGATAGTTCCTAAAAAAGGGCCGATTATGACTCATGATTTGTAATGGTTGTTTCCCCCTTTACAGAGACTACTTACTATAAAATCGGGGTGGGCCTAGCTCATGATGTCATTTTGTGGGGACCCCTTGAAGAAAGCGGGCAGAACCTTTGCAAAACTTTGTGCCCCCCTATCCAGTAGTGCAATTATCCAAATACTGACAGGATTGAGCCTAAATTAAAAATATACTGACATACGTAATGCCAAATCAGACGTCATCATGGAGTCATGTTTAAATGAACAATCCAGCGCCATCCTACACCTCCCCATTCCACAAAATTATACAATACAGACCGACAACACATACTAGAAGGGGGCGTTGCTGTCATCATTAAACATTCCATGTGGAAACAGCGACACACGGAAGAACACACAAGGGTACACCATCATACTACTTACATTTTGTAGCCTGGTGTCAATTGTTCAATGCAGGGCTTAATTTGTGCCAGTGCTTAGCGCCGGCACTTAATTGGCAGGGCCGGGACTAGTGGGACTCTGATTCTACACGCACGAGGCGCACAGTGCATGTAAAATGTTTTAATTTAACTTACAGCACACCTGCTAGTACTAATACTTAATTAACTCCTCAAGTCTCGTGCAGCCGCATCGCATTGTGTTTAGTTTTTCACATCTCAGTTTACCCTTAATTGTTCACGATCACTTGAATAATGAAATATTCTGAGTGGGAGAGCTCTTTGGCAGCACTCTGCCAGGTTTCTCTCTCGTCACTCTCATGCTGCTGTGTTAAAGAGCCTCGGTTCTACCGCACAAAGAATTAGGGTGACCAACTGGCATTGGTGCAAATTCAGGACGGTGAGTGTAAAAATTCAGGACAAAGGGTCAAAATTCAGGACACAAATTCTGGACAGGAGGTCAATATTCAGGACAAAACTTCAGGACAATAGGTACGTTTTACAGACACATCAGAGGTCGCGCAATAGTATATAAGTAAGCCCAGCCATTTCCAAAAGTATTCAACCATTTGCAAACCTATCCATCATGCATCCTTCCATCTATCATTTCACTCATCCATCCCTTCCCTCATCCATCCTTTCACTCATCCTCCATTATCCATCCACCCTTTCACCCTATCCATCTGTACACTTATCCATCCACTCTTCATCCCATCCATCCATTCACTCATCCATTCAGCCTTTTACCCTTTCACCAATCCAGCCATCCTTTCACTTACTAATCCTTCCACCCATCCACTCTTTTAGTCATCCATCCATCCTCCCTTTCTCTCTCCATCGACCCTTTCACTTAGCCTTCCTTCCTTCCATCCATCCATCCACCCACCCATCCATCCATCTACTCATCCACTCATGAATCCATCCATTGCCCCTATCACTCATCCATCTATCATTTCACTCCTTCACACATCTATTCATCCTTTTGTCCATCTACTCTCCCTTTCACTCACTCATCCATACTTACACCCACCCTTTCACTCATTTGTCCATTCATTCACCCTTGCACTTATCAATCCATCCATCCATCATTTCACTCATCCACCTACCCCCCATCATCCACCCACCATCCACCCACCCACTCATCCATCCTTTCACCAACCCATCATCCAATCCACTGATCCATCCTTTCACCCATCCACCATCCACCCACCCACTCATCCATCCATCCTTTCACCCACCCACTCATCACCCATCCATCCATCCTTTCACCCACCCACTCATCATCCATCCATCCATCCTTTCACCCACCCACTTATCTATCCATCCATCCCTTCACCCACTCTCCATCCATCCATCCTTTCACCCACCCATCCATCCATCCCTTCACCCACTCTCCATCCATCCATCCTTTCACACACCCATCATCCATCCATCCATCCATCCATCTGTCCTTCCCCTCATCATCCATCCATCCATCCCCTCATCATCCATCCATCCTTCCCCTCATCATCCGTCCATCCTTTACCCTCATCATCCATCCATCCTTTTCCCTCATCATCCATCCTTCCCCTCATCATCCATCCATCCTTTTCCCTCATCATCCATCCTTCCCCTCATCATCCATCCATCCTTTTCCCTCATCACCCATCCATCCTTTTCCCTCATCATCTATCCATCCATCCATCTGTCCTTCCCCTCATCATCCATCCATCCTTCCCCTCATCATCCATCCATCCTTTTCCCTCATCACCCATCCATCCTTTCCCCTCATCATCCATCCATCCATCCTTCCCCCATCATCCATCCATCCTTCCCCTCATCATCCATCCATCCATCCTTCCCCTCATCATCCATCCATCCTTTCACCCACCCCCTCATCATCCATCCATCCATCCTTCCCCTCATCATCCATCCATCCATTCCCTCATCATCAATCCATCCATCCCCTCATCATCCATCCATCCACCCTTCCCCTCATCATCCATCCTTTCACCCACCCCCTCATCATCCATCCATCCATCCTTCCCCTCATCATCCATCCATCCATCCATCCTTCCCCTCATCATCCATCCATCCATCCATCCATCCTTCCCCTCATCATCCATCCTTTCCTGTCATCCATCCATCCTTCCCCTCATCCATCCTTCCTTTCATCCATCCTTCCTTCCCTTCACCCATCCATCCTTCCCCTCACCCATCCTTCCCCTCATCATCCATCCTTTCCCGTCATCCATCCATCCATCCCCTCATCCATCCTTCCTTCCTTTCATCCATCCATCCTTTCCCCTCACCCATCCATCCATCCCATCCATTTATCCTGCCCTTCATCCATCCATCCTTCCCCTTACCCATCCATCCATCCCATCCATTTATCCTGCCCCTCATCCATCCATCCTTCCCCTCCATCCATCCATCCATCCTTCTCCTCATCCATCATCCTTCCCCTCACCCATCCATCCATCCCATCCATTTATCCTGCCCCTCATCCATCCGTCCTTCATCCTTCTCCTCCATCCATCCTTCCTTTCATCCATCCTTCCCCTCACCCATCCATCCATCCCATCCATTTATCCTGCCCTTCATCCATCCATCCTTCCCCTCCATCCATCCATCCTTCCCCTCATCCATTTATCCTTCCCCTCATCCATCCTTCCCCTCCATCCCTCATCCTTCCCCTCATCCATCTTTCCCCTCCATCCCTCATCCTTCCCCTCATCCATCTTTCCCCTCATCAATCATCCAGCTACCCTTCCACCCATACATCCAGCTATTTACATTTTCTCTCCATCCTTCCCCTCACTCATCAATCCATCCATCCTCTCTCATTAGCCATTTATTCAATCTTTAATTCATCCATTCACCCTTTCACTAATTCATCCAGCCATTCACACATCCCTTCATTACTTACTCGCCCACCTTTCCATATTAATTTTGAGCTGAGACCTTTTGAGAAGAGGCCCATCAAGAACTTCACCCTCGCTGCAGGGGCCGTTCCAGGACTGGGACAGAAGCCACCCAGGGCGGAGACAGGATCCACCACAGGGGGGGACAAGAGCCATCACAGGCGGGGGTGGACTGGAGCCACAACATGGGGGGACAGGAGCAGGAGTCATCACAGGAGAGGGAACGTGATCCACCAGGGTGGGCACAGGGGTGGGCATGCAGAATCTAGTATCATCTTGGGCTTCTCGCCCCCTCCTGCACAAGACAACGAGAAGACAGGCTCTCTGTCCAAAATGCCATCCCCCACTGTGATGTACAGTACTTACAGGACATACTCCGAGAGAACTGATTGAACTGATTGTCCTCCATACTTTGTTCATCAGTGTGGGTGCGATTGTGCCATTTCTTTATTTTCTTACATTATAGACTGCATGTTTGAAGAACCGAGGTTTTCTTACAATTTAGTGACAGTAATTATGCTCTGTGAAGAGAACCACGTGCTGCCTCGGTGTAATCAGGGGTGTAATCTGGCCGCGTCTAGGATGTTTGGGGCCCTGGGTAGAAATGGAATGTGTGAGCGCCCCTCTAAATAGCAGATACAAGACGCATTCAGGGCTGTTTGCATGTGAATGGATGCCCCTGCTCCTGAACCTGCAGCCCCTCCCTCTGCCACCTTCGAGCACCTCTTAACAGCTCATCAAGGGCTGGAGGTGTGAGGGTTGCCACCCCGCTGTGCCTCTACAGTGCTGCTGGGGGTCTGAGCTTTCATACAGCATCGGAGTCAACAAGGGAGGTGGGGGCAAGCTGTGCCCGGTTCAAATTACGGAAATGCTTTATTTACTTTGTGCGCGCCGCGCTCCCGTTTTTTAATGGTGGACGCGGTTTTGATTTAGCAGGGTGGACGGCGTCCACCCTGAAAAACCCTCGGAAATAAGTGGGGGGATGCCGTCCACCCGCGTGGTACCCCGACTCGTGCCCTGGGGGTGAAAAAGAACCAACAAAAGTGAAATAGGAAGGCATAGTGTGAGGTCGTGCAAGGTGGAATCAACACTAGGCAGCGGCCTGTTGATCGACAATGCCGGCATTTGGCACGTCCTGCGGGGATTCCACAAATCTCTTCTGGACACAGCAATCCTTCATTTATACATGTGAAGAACTGTCTTTAGGCACTTTCAAACTTGAAAAATAGTCAATTTTTATACACAGCGCATGACGCCGGGTCTCAGCTTCTTCCTGAGCGCTCCTAACTTTACTAGAACAAGCTCTTGCAATTGCGGAAAGGCAAGCGCTTGTTTATATTTGCATCGCGCTTTCGCTTTAGGTGAAAGTGCGATGCAAAAATAAATAGGCTGCTGCCTTTAACACAAGAAAGCTAATGCTGTGGCTGCCATTGTTAAAGTTGCAGTGCGGCTCGACTATTTTCATTAAAAGAAGGAAGAGGGTAGAGAGTACGTAAAATCCTTTATAGTTGATGAAGTGCCTCTTACTGCGGGTGTGTCAGGGGGCTATGTGGCTAGGGCTCGGTGGCGTGCTGTGCATATGGGCGAGCCGTGCATAAGAAAAGAAATGCGAGGCTGCCATTGTTGACCCTGAATCATGCAACGCTGTTGAAAACAAAAGCACATGTTTAAAAAAACGCAAGCAGAAGTCGTAACCCACGCACATGAAAGTTAATGCTGCAGCTGCCATTGTTAAAGTTGTAGCGCGGCGCAACTATTTTCATTAAAACAAGGAAGAAGGTAGAGAGTACAAGTGGTGCGCGCGCGCCACAGTGAGACAACTGTTTTGCATTATCGGGCACGATAATGCAAAACAGATGTCGCCCCTGCGGGAAAAAGACACCAATAGGCCATGGGCGGGGCAAATGCGGGACATGTGCCGGCATTTGCCCAATTGCGTACTGTCTTTGTTAGAAATACACATGCAACACCCAATATCCTGCAAGGAAAACAAAACCACACACACAAGCGTTTGGTCAGCTTTCCAAAGCCCTTTTTACTGATTACATAAAGTCTTGCGACGCGCGAGCACTGCTGGGCACTGCAACGCTAGGCGGGAGACCTAAAGATGGAAACATTCCCCCCACACCCTAGTAAAACAAATTCCAAGGGTGTCAGAGTCACTTTTTTAGGGGGTTTACAGAAAACAAACTCCCTCTTTGAGAGTTTATTTCTGTAAACTAAAGAAAGTTTGCTGAGCGACCACATGAAACACGGCAGGTGCCCGGCAGTCATTCAATGCCTTCTGAGAAGCAGACTTGGCAGCGGGGTCCCTGAAGGCAGAGAGTCCTTCACCAGGCTGGAGGAAATCCCTAAATATGGAGGGGGGCAGTACACCAGGGCAGTTGAGGTTACTACCTCTGCTCCTCCAAGTGAGGGCATTAGACTCAAACAGTGTTTAATTTGTAAACAAATTAGTGCCAGGGCCCTCGTCAGGAGGCCATGGCAGCTTGCACCACCCATTGCCACTGTCAGAGGTGCCAGTGACAGAACCATTGAAAAAACAACAGCTGATGGACAGAATGCAGAACAATGTCATACATCCACCCCAGTACAGAGATCTGGGCCTAAATCCATCGTTTTTTTACTCACAATGCCATTCCAGTTTGTACCAAGCCATATGCAAATCAGTCTTGACCCTGTGCCCCATGGGAACAGTCCAGCCGCAACTGCCAAGCTAGGTCCTCCCTGGACTGGAAACAAGCATCCAAGGACCGGTTACGAGCTTTCAGCCCTCATCAGCCAGTATAGCTTGATTCCAGTGGCATGGAGAGCACAGGACTCACGTCTGAGCATACCCGTCCCACTCAGGGTGACAAATGCAAAAACAACAGTTGATGGACAGAATGCAGAACAATGTCATACTTCACCCCAGTACAGAGATCTGGGCCTAAATCCATGTTTTGTTTTACTCACCACGCCATTCCAGTTGGGACCCAACCACATGCAAATCAGTCTTGACCCTGTGCACCATGGGAACAGTCCAGCCCGAACTGCCAAGCCAGGTCCTCCCTCGACTGGAAACACGCATCATAGGACCGGTTTCGGGCTTTCAGCCCTCATCTTCCAGGATAGCTTGACTCCAGTGGTGTTGAGAGCACGGGACTCACGTCTGAGCATACCCATCCCACTCGGGGTGACAAATGCAAAAACAACAGTTGATGGACAGAATGCAGAACAATGTCATACATTCACCCCAGTACAGAGATCTGGGCCTAAATCCATGTTTTTTTTACTCACCATGCCATTCCAGTTTTGACCCAGTCATATGCAAATCAGTCCTGACCCTGTGCCCCATGGGAACAGTTCAGCCCGACTTGCCAAGCCATGTCCTCCCTCGACTGGAAACAAGCATCCTAGGACCAGTTTCGGGCTTTCAGCCCTCATCAGCCAGGATACCTTGATTCCAGTGGCATAGAGAGCACAGCAGGTCCTCCCTGGACTGGAAACAAGCATCCTAGGACCAGTTTCGGGCTATCAGCCCTCATCAGCCAGGATAGCTTGATTCGAGTGGCATGGAGAGCACAGGACTCACGTCTGAGGTCTGAGCATATCGTCCCACTCGGGCTGACAAATGCAAAAAGAACAGCTGATGGACAGAATGCAGAACAATGTCATACATTCACCCCAGAACAGAGATATGCGCCTAAATCCTTCGACAGAACCAGCACATCTCCTCACAATGACACTCCTGCACGTGGTACTATTCACACTTCACCTGTTCATGGCTCCCAAAGCAATAGGAATGGCTTGGCGGCAGGTATTGCTTGTTTTAAATGCATATTGAAATAATAATACACTGTTGTTATGTTCATCCCTAATTTACATCAATGGCGCCACCATGTGGCAGCTGTCATAAGTGCAGGTGATAACAATTAAGTGTCAGTGCGGGCACCTGAAACCACCGGCTCAAATTAAACACTTGTCTTGAACCAAGACCTTCAGACCTTGCTCCAAGCGCTATTCTATCTTGATAGACTATGGAACAGTAACAATTATAGACCTCCCTAAACCTAGCCACGCACCCCATCAAGCAGATCTGGACGTAGCAGCAGGTTTACTCTCAAACATGTAAAAACAGTCTCTGCTGTTTTAAAATTACACAATTGTACATGTACAGATAACGAATTCTCTGAAACACATGCATCGCCTACTATATATATCTCACTCCCCGCATACGTAGTGCAGAACTTTGGGACATTCAAGGAACAATTAGGTCTTCACTCTAGAAATCATGAAAATCAAAAACAAACTCACCTGCCTCGACCCATCTCTTGAAATACTGGGGAGAATCTGGGCAGAGATTCACCCAGCAGCAGAGCAGCCACCCAGGGCAGGGGTTCTTAATCAGTGGATCAGGGACCCCTGCAGGATCTGTGAGGCCTACTCAGAGCGTGCTTAGAAAATGAAATGATATTAACAGGTTAATAATATGTTTATGAAATCAGGGCTTTAAGTGGGTAAAAGAACTGGGGGTCTCTCAAAGGGGCGTGGTCAATGTAATTACAGGCAAATCTGTGTTTAGCAAAGTGTGCCGCCCGGCCTGTCATTGCATCCAGATATATGATACAACAAGTCGCATCACACCTACAACAAGTCAGGACTATTGGCTTTGTCAATGGTTGCTAGTTGCATAAGATAAATAAGCAACAACTAAGGCTTGTATTTGATATTGAAAACACTGCCACTTAAAGCCCTGGTGACACCACGCAATGTTGCTTCTCCTGAGTTTCAAAAAGAGAAGAGAAATGCAGAGAGAAAATGACTCTCTTTAAAGGATATCCTTTCCCCTACAACACTCACCATGCACACATCGATGTGCCTGCTGTCACTGCAGTCCGGAAAAAGAAAACGGACCGCCTGTGCCAGGACACAAAACAGAGCCCGATAGAGACCCGTTTCGTGGCCTCCTTAAAAAAACTGCCGGTGCTCATCACCGGTGACACCCGGCCCACTTAAAGCCCTGGGGGCAGATTTATGTAAACTGGCGCATCACCAGGGATGCGCCAGTTAACATTCGCCACAGTGCGCCACAGCTCCGCCAGCCATGGTGCGCTGCATTTATAATGCGGCGCACCATGGTGCAAAAACGGCACAGATGTGTGACGCATCTGTGCCGGAAACGTGGCGCATTGCTGGAGTTGCGTCGCAAGCGCGACGCAGCTCCAGCAAGGCTCGGGGGTGCCCCATTTTAACAATGCTGCGTCAAGACCTACGCCTGCTTCAAGCAGGCACAGGCTTTTGACGCAGCATTGGCCTGAAAGTGACTGAGTGAAATCTCATAGATTTCACTCAGCCACTTTTGCGAGGCGCACCTGCCCCGGAACGCCCACCCTGCGCCGGAACGCCCACAAGCGGCGCAGGGCTTTACAACGTGACGCATCTGCCTAGATGCGTCACGTTGTAAATCGTTCGTAGGGATGCGCCACGTTTACGCCGCCTTGCGTGACGCAACAGCGGCGTATACGTGGCGCAAGGGCCTCATAAATCTGCCCCAGAGTATGAATAAAAAAGCAAAATGTATAACTGAAACATTTCTTAAACGTTCTGTGTCTTGGACAGATTTGAAATAGGAGGCAAAAAATTGTCACAATCCTCCTATTCATTCGTGGAAGCAGAGCAGGTGCACCAAACAGAATGTAGTATGGAGGATGAGAGGACTACATTGAGTGCATATAAGTTCAAACCTTCCGTTTAAAATTAAAATGTGTTTTAAAAAAATATTTCTTTGTAAATTAAATAAAACAATATAATCATTTCAGATTTGATCAATGTTTCTTTCTTTAATGTGTTTTGTTTTGTGGTTATGATTATCGAAAATGCTTATGCCGTTGTCCCCGTCTACCAGTAACGTCCCAGTGCTGTGTTGTATTGTATCGCAGCATTCATATAGCACTTACTGCCCAAATGTGGAGCGCTGAAGCCCTTGAAGGGGTTCTCAGTACTCCAGTAATGATGAAGTGGGGGTGCACAGGTTCCAGTAAAGATAAGGTGGGGGTCTCCTGGCTCCAGTAATGATGAAGTGGAAGGTCACAGGTTTCAGTAAAAATAAAGTGAGGGGTGGGGGGGGCTCAGTTCCAATAATAATTTAGTGGGTGTAGCCAGGTTCTAATAATGAAGTGGGGGTCCCTTGGTTCCAGTAATGTTTAAGTGGGGGTCCCTCGATTCAAAGTAATTAATACGTGGGGGATCCACGGGTTTCAGGAATGATTAAATGGGGGTGCCTCTGTTCCAGTAATAATTAATTGTGGGGGGCACTGAGTACCAGTAATGATTAAGTGGGGGTCCCCATGTTCTAGTAATGATTATGTGGGGGGTCCCTGAGCTCCTGTAACTATTAAGTGGGGGTCCCTGGGTTCTAAAAATAAATATGTGAAGGTCCCTGGGAGCCAGTAATGATTAAGTGGGGGTGCATGGGTTCCTGTAATGATTAGGTGGGGTCTCTGGGCTCCAGTGATGATTATTTTGGGGTTCCTCGGTTCTGATAATGATTAAGTGGTGATCCCAGGTTCCAGTAAGGATTAAGTGGGGATGCCCGGGTTCCAGTAATGAGTAAGGGGGGGTTCTATTGATGATTGAGGGGGGCTCTCTGGGTTCCAGTAATGATTAAGTGGGTGCCCCCGAGTTCCATTATTGATAAATTGTTGTCTCTGTACTCTAGTAATGATTAAGTGGGGGGCCCTGGGTTCATGTAATGAATAACTGGGGGTGCACGAGTTCCAGTAATGATTACCTGGGGGACCCCGGGTTCCAGTAATGATTACGTGGGGGTCCCCGGGTTCCAGTAATGATTAATTGGGGGGGGGGGCGGCAGGTTCCAGTAAGAATTAAGTGGGGGTGCCCTCGTTCAAGTGATGATTAAGTGGGGGTCTCTGGGCTCCAGTAATAATTAAATGGGGCTTCCCAGATTCCAGTAATGATTAATTGGGGGTCTCATGGTTCTAGTATTAACTGGGGTGCCCGGGTTCCAGTGATGATTAAGTGGGGGTCCCTTGGTTCCCATAATGATTAAGTGGGTGTCCTCAGGTTCAAGAAAGATTAAATGGGGGTGCCCGGATTCCAGTAATGAATAAGTGGGGGTTCCAGGTATGATTAGGTAGGGTTCTCTGGGCTCCAGTTTTTTAAGTGGGGGTCCCAGTGTTCCAGTATTGATTAAGTATGGCTGCCCAGGTTCCAATAATGATGAAGTGGGGGGTCCACGGGTTCCAGTAATGATTAAGTGGGGGTCCCTGGGTTCCAGTAATGATTAAGTGGGTGTACCTGGGTTCCAGTAATGATTAAGTGATGGTTTCTGGGTTCCAGTAATTATTAAGTGGGGGTCCCTGTTTTCCAGGAATGATCAAGCATGCGTGCCTGGGTTCCAGTAACGATTTAATGGGGTTCACCTGGTTCCAGTAATAAGTAAGTGGGAGCCCTCTTGTTCGACTAAAAATTAAATGGGGGTCCCTGGGTCCAGTAATGATCAGATTAAGTAGGGGTGCCTGTGTTTCAGTATGATTAAGTGGGGGTCCCTGAGCCTCGGTAACGATTAAGTGGGGGTCCCTGGGTTCTAACAATAAATAAGTGGGGGTGGCTGGGGCCAGTAATGATTAAGTGGAATGCCTGGGTTCCAGTTATGATTAATTGGAGGTCCCCAGGTTCTAATAATGAAGTAGGGGCTCTTTCGTTCCAGTAATGATTTAGTGGGGGAGCCCGTACCTGACTGGTTTCTCTGCCCGCCAATGCTAGCCTCGTCAGCCCTACCAGGGACTACATCCCCTAAACTGCAATGCGCCAGAAGACACCAATGTCACTTCCATTGCACTGGGGGGTGGGGGGGGGGGGGAGGGCGCATAAAGGCTGCTTTGGACTCCTGCAGTGTGGGACACGGGTGGGTGCGCCAGTGCCAAAGGCGGGCCCGTCCACGCCCATCAGAACCCAGAAGAGATTGGGCTGGGCCAACTCTCTTAGTTTTTCCCATCCTGGTCTGGGGGCTGCTGATATTAAGACCCAGCTTTGTAAAATCGCATGATGGTTAAAAAAAAATTGTTTTTATTTTCCGCTAGTTCTTCACCACTAAGGCAATTTGTATCATGGGAAAACGAAAACCTACCCCTAGACCAAAGACAATGGACTCAACTTTGGATGGTTCTCTCCAAAAAGCGGTAGGGGCGATAACGAAGGAAATAGAAATCGCGGAGTTAATAAGTTCATTAGCTCCCTGTCCAATCATACCTGTCCCAACTGACTCAAGTAATTACATCAGTAACGACACCAGGAATAGCTCCTGTACAGAGACCGGAAGCTCCTTTATCACCTACTGTAATCATTTCGAGCCAGGATGTTACACATGCCTCCAGTGAAGGAGCTGATTCTATCCCTTGCCCAGTGACTAAATCTACTGTACCACAAGCTGTACCAGGAGGAAAACTGAAACGAACTGACCTGGCAGGGGCTGATTGTAAATTAAAAGGACATTCCCCGAGGGTCAAGAGAACCAAACGAACCCACTTAGTTGGAAATACATCTGGGATTGGGTTGGGTGGAGGGAGAAGTAGCAATTCAAATGAAATGGATAACATTGTTGATAAATTCAGTAGACTCGTACAAGAGGCTTTGACACCTATTCCAACTAGATGAGCTTGCATTGAAGACCATCTTGTCCGAGTGTTGCCGGGACTAGGTAATAACGCAGCATCCGACAAACAGATTGATAACGCTACTTGTTACTTAGATCCAAAACAAGATGATGTTATCCCTTCTGGCCCGATGAATCGCCTGATCCCATTAAGTACAACATCTACTGTAAATGGCCAGGTTCCCAGGGTTGTATGACATTACAACGCATGCTACTACATTGCATGCCATTACATTGCGGTTTTTACAACGCAAGTCGTTACAACGACTTGCGTTGGAGGGCGCTGGACTTAGGAGTAGTATAATTTACTATTCCAACTCCAGTCTACATACAGTAGGGAAGGTGTTGGAAAGTAAATCATACTATTCCTTGTCCTAGAGCACCATCCAGCGCAAGTCGTTGTAACGACTTGCGTTCTAAAAACCGCAATGTAATGGCATCGCGATGTAATGTCTGCAATGTAAACGACCTTTCCCGGTTCCCAGTACAGAGTGTGTTAGTAATAATGCCACGGCCCTAACATCACAGGACCCCGTTTTGGTCGGGAATTCCCATAGGAACAATCAAAAGCTGGGTCACGGGGCTATAAATCAATCAAGATCAATCATGATAAACAGGGGTTGATCATCTCAAGGAAATATAAATACAAATGGCCGGTGCATGACCCAAAGACCGTACGGGGTGGAAAAGATGTATTAAACTTACCCCCGGAATGCGCACCATATACTCTGATCTTAAAGGGGTCCCATGACCGGCCCATGGCCAGCAAGAAACGTGTTAAAGCCTTATTAATAAATCAGCTCACTGGTGTTCTAAAAGAATCTCGCTGAAGATAAATTGGTCTGAAAAAATTATCATGGCCAGGCGAGTGAGCGGGTTGGGTCATGCAACCAAACATGGGGAAGGGGATTGTGGTGTGTTTAATTTTAGCAATGCATGGTGCGCCCACTTTGACCTAGCGCACTTTAGTGATTTAGCTGGTGATTTGATAGAGGTTCACCCATTGGGCTACTTCTATCCACCATATCATGAATTTGTTGCAAGAAAACAGTCTGCGGGGTTGGGCTCAAGTACACATCCCTTCACACAGCTTCCTCCATTTACTCACCTTAACTGCTTTGATGTCCTTTCTAGGTTGTCTGAAATTGACTGAGATATGGGTGTTTTAGTCAACCTGTTGCCACAATGGGAATGGGTTTGCACTGTAGTGCTCAAGAGAGAGACGAATTTATATAGACAAACTCAACAATAGGAGTTCTGTGAATTGACTTAGTGGAGAAGTGTGGCTCACCGGTTAGAGGAGGCAGACCCGGACGCAGAGGTCAGACCCGGGACCAGGGTTCAATCCCCGACGTGGCAGGGTCCTGAGCTCAAAATGTCCACGGACTCGATAATTCTCACCTCGGTGCCTACTCGAATCATGGGTTCACACTCTGCAACTCTGGGAAATAGATTGCTTAATCTCCACTACGGCCCCACCACGATGTGATGCCTGGCTTTCACCTTGGGGATGCCCAGTAGGGGTTATCTTGCAGGGAAAAGCCAGGACGGGTTCCCAAAGCAAGCGGCTTGAGACCTTACGGTGAAAGGTGCTATATAAGAACGTATGATTTACGATTTACTCAAATTCTCCTCCCACAAATCAAATATTAGTAGGGAGAGCCGAGATAAACCCAAAAACTATTCACCAGGCCTCGACTTAAATTCAAATGCCACCACTTGTAGTGATGAATCTGACCTGTCTCCTCCTGTAGCCAAACACACTATAAACAATGAATCTGTGGGATTGGTAAATCAGGGTTAGATAAAGACTCCACTGAAATTAATCTCATGGAACATATCAGGGTTTCGCTCCAAATTGACTGACGAGGTATGACTAAAATATATTAGAGGCTTTGACATTATCTGCCTACAGGAGACGTGGTATAAGGAAGATATCATGCACAATGGTTACTGTTCTTACACGCTCCACGCAACACCCTCGTTAGCAGGGAGGGAAAAAAAGAGGGTTGGTACTGTTAACCTCAGTTAAATACGAGGCCATAAAAATTACCGTTGTTGGTACATCTTCTTGGTTCCAATTAATCCTGATTTCTAATATGCTACAGGTCAAGCTACTAGTCGTGAACTGGTCTTATAATATTTTTAATCAAAACAGCTGGCAGGTTATTGAGGCCTTGCAGGTGGAAATTAATGAAACCGCCGAGAAATGGCAACCTTTATGCATTCTTTGGGCGGGTGATTTTAATTGCTCTTCCTGCCCATGCAGCTCTAATCATGCCTGTGGGTGGCTAAACACAGAGGGGCCGCCTCTGCCGCACTTTGTACATACCCCTCAGGGTGAGGCCCTAAATTCTATCATTATGGAGAATGATTTGGGCCTCATTAATGACTTAGCTAGTGATCCCTTAATACAGTGCCCTACCTATGTGAATATGTGACGTTACAACGCGATCAAAATGAATGCGGAACGTTACATCACAGTTTTTCCAATGCAAGTCATTACAAAAATATGCGCTAGGGGGCGCTGGACTTAGGAATAGTAAATAGTATGATTTTCTATTCCAACACCAGTATAGGTACAGTAAGTGAAGGTGTTGGAATAGTAAATCATTCTATTCCTTAGGGTAGAGCGCCATCCAGCGCAAGTCATTGTAACAACTTGCGTTGTAATACCCGCAATGTAAAGGCATTGCGATGCAATGCCCGCGTGGTACGGGATGTTTTCCACTTATGTTGGAGATGGAAGGGAAAGTTTTATTGATGTTATATTTATCTCACGGACGTTCTTGCCGCTTATTGAAGACTTTGAGGTGGATCCAAATAATGCTAGCGATCATAATCCCCTCACAGCGACTCGCCATATAATAGCTCATACAGGGAAAGTAGATGACTGCCCGATTCATTTTAATCCTAACAAAGGGGTAAGACTCAACTGGAATAAAGTAAATTCATCTGAAATCGAGGTAAAAACTGTCACAGCTAATTATGATTCGATCATGAGGGGTTTACATCACGACTGACGAAGGTTAGGAATTTCCCATAGATAAGATGCTTTAATGTAAAATGCTCAAAAGCTGAAAAATCCTTAAAATTGTCTTTCCATGCTAACCCTTGCGACAGGGCTCAAATTAAAAACACTAGGAAGGCCTATAAAAGCATAGTTATGCAGAGGAAGGAAGGACTGAGGTCCATAGCATGGGATGATTTGGAGAAAGCCAGTTTCCTTAAAGACTCCAAAAGCTTCTGGGATATCATAAATTGCCCTTTCTTCACCAAAGAGGTGAGGAAGATAGATTCCCTGATCCTGGGGGATGTCTGGGAAACACATTTTGCGGCTATATTTAATCCTTACAGCCGTCAGCCCGAGGAACTTAGTGGGGATTTGCCCTAGATCTAACACCGGCTTCTTATTTAAGTGCATCAATTTCAGTAGCTGAGGTTGGGGAATCCTTTACAAAAGGAATCAACATGAAAGCTCCAGGTCCAGATGGAGTGCCATTAGACCTTTTTAAAAGTAATCCCCAGTTATGGGCTCCCTTACTGACCAATGTTTTCAAAGCAGTGGTGACTGGTCCCATCCCAGCAACTTGGAGGGAGGCTGTTGTGGTCCCTGTGCTTAAAAAAGGTAATAGAAATGACCCTGCCTGCTATAGGCCAATTTCCTTTATTGACACTACAGCAAAGCTATTGGGGAGGGTTGTCCTTGCCTGACTTGAAACCTGGGCGACCAATACAGAAGTGATGGCAAGTTTGAAGTTTATTGATTTGTATAGCGCTGAATCACCCCAAGGGGTATCTCTGCGCTTTGGATAGAGGGCCTCAGCCAGAACAGAGGGCTCAGGAAAGGTGAGTTTTTAGAAGCTTCCTGAACTGAGAGAGGTTCTGACAGTTGTGGAGCTGAAGAAGTAGCTCAGTCCAGAAGGCAGGGGCAAGGTGTGAGAAAGCTTTGCTACCGCTGGGTGCCTTTTTAACGCTAGGGGTGCGTAGTAGAAGTTTAGAGCCTGATCTAAGAGGACGTGAGGGGGTATACTTGATTAGTTTGGTAGAGAGACAGGAAGGACCTTGTTCATTAAGGGCCTTGAAGATAGTACAGCCTATCTTAAATTGTACCGGCTTTCTCACAGGGAGCCAGTGGAGTTTTTTGAGGAGGGGAATAGAAGATGTTCTAGGTGGGGCACCTGCTACGAGACGGGCGACCGTGTTCTGCACCACTTGTGGCTTATTAAGGGAGGCTTTGTTGGCCAATAATAACAGAGCATGACAATAATCTAGTCTACTTAGTACCAGGGCTTGCATCAATGTTCTTTTAGTAGAAGAAGGTAGCAGGAGGAAGATCCTTCTAAGTAGACTAAGAATGTAGAAGCAGGTGCCCGCAGTGGTGTTAGCATGAGCATCAAGAGATAGGTTCTGATCGATCCTGATGCCTAGGTTCTTGACCACTTCCTTGGGGGACGGGGCATTTCCCAGCTCCTCGGGCCACCAGCTGGGCGACCAGCTTATAGCTGCTCCTCCAAACAGCATGATTTCTGATTTCTCAGCATTTAATTGGAGGAAGTTAGTCAGCATCCAGGCAGCAATAGCCTTGATGCCTTCGGAGAAGATGAACTGTATGTCTGGTCTGTTATTGTCGAAGGTGAGGAGGAGCTGGGTATCGTCCGCGTATGATATGGGATTAAACCCTAGGTTCCACATGAGTGTAGCCAGGGGTGTGACATAAATGTTAAAAAGGGTGGGGCTCAGACACGAGCCCTGCGGGACCCCCTTGGTAACTTTGGTGGGTATAGATCTGTAAGTCCCCAGAGAGACGGTCTGGGTTCTATCCGTTAGGAAGTCATTCATCCACCTCAGTGCAAGCCCCTGAACCCCAATGTCTCGAAGTCTCTCCAGTAGGATCTGATGTGAGATGGAGTCAAATGCTGCGGACAGGTCAACCAGCACCAGAAGTGCTGCCTGACCATTGTCTAGAGACATTCTGATGCTATTAGTTACCTCAATAAGAGCCGATTCGGTACTGTGTTTGGCGTGAAAGCCTGACTGCGAGACATCTAGGTGGTAAGAGGATTTGTTGAAATCAGACAAAGGGCGTGTTTATGTGTCTTTCAATGAGCTTGCTCTGCAGAGGAAGTAAAGATAGGGGGCGATAGTTAGTCAGCTCAGTAGTCGGAATCTTGGGGTTTTTGCGTACGGGAACTACTTGAGCGTTTTCCATTCAAGAAGGAGTCTGCCTGAACTCAAGGAGCTATTGAGGATGGAACAGATGGGTGTGGCTAGCTGAGCATGAAATCTGGAAGATATTTTAGCAGGGATGATATCAAGGGGAGAACCTGATTTAGCTATGGTAAGAAGGGATATAACTTCTGCTGGAGTGAGAGGAGGGGAGCAGTGTAGTTGCGAGGAGGTGTTGGGGTGGCTGTTATATCCTGCTGTGGAATGGGGAGAGATAGCATTAGAAGAGATGATTTTCTGGTATATGTTTTCAATTTTTTGAGTGAAGAAGGAGGCTATGTTATCGCACAGAGATTGTGATGGAGATTCTGCGGAATCACAGGCTCTGGCATTCGTGTAGGACTTAAGGATCTGGTAGGGGGTTCTGGAATTGTTTCCAGCTTGCTCCAATTGATGTGTGATGTGAAGTTTGCGAGCAGATTTGATACTTTGATGGTAGGAGGTCAGTGCGGCTTTATATCTCGCTTTATCTTGCTCACTGTGAGAGAGTCGCCATATCTGCTCTAGTTTTTTGCACAGACTCTTTTCAGTACGTAAGGCGGGGGAATACCAAGTAGAGGGGGTGGGTTTAGGGGAATGGGTCTGTCGCTTCATAGGGGCTGCCTTATCTATAGTGACTGAAATAACGGAGTTAAAATGTGATAGTTGTTCTTCTACACTATAAGTGGCAGTGTCAGTGTCCCAGGAGAGAAAGGGGGACAGGAGGGGGTCGGGCTTCAATTTAGGCCAAGGTCTATACCAGTGATTAATGTGAGGCGTGGGAGAGGGGGGGGTTGGGACTCATAAGTTGGAAGTTCACCAGAGAGAGGTGAGACCAGATCAGAGGGTATGTTTCCCCGCATAGGATGTTCTAGGAATTAGATAAGATGAGATCCAAAGTGTGACTAGCTGGGTGGGTGGGATCGTTGTTGATCTTTTAGAGTCCGGAAGAGGCCAGGTTTTTAGGCGAACCGTAGTGTCATGGTTGAGGGCATCTGCACTATGAATGTTGAAATCCCCCAAGAGGAGGAAATAACAGGTGGCAATAACATGAAGAGAGATACATTCTAGCAATTGGCTATTAAAACCTAGTAGTAGGCCAGGGGTCTATAAACAAGAGCCCCTTTCCAGCTACGTTTGGGGTGAAGGTCAAGGCTGAAGATAAGGCATTCAAATTTATCAGTGCATAGCCGGTCTAAAATAGAGACACATATAGATTCCTTGTAAATTAAGGCTATTTCACCACCAGCTCGTCCAGTCCTGTGAAGTGTTTGGAGGGGGTATCCGTCCGGTAATGCCAAAGCAATGGCAGCGGTGGAGGAGGGTTTTATCCAAGTTTTCGTAAGGAAACCAATGTCTGGGTCTTTTTCAGTTCAGAGATCCCATATATTGGTAGCATGCGTGGGGAAGGATCTAAAATTAGCTCGGAGGCAGTCCCAGCTCATGGTTTTAGGAGAGGGCCTTCATGGACTTGTCCAGTGCTTTTGACACCATAAATCTGGAGAAGTTGTGGGCTCTTATGGGGAAAATGGGAGACGAGGAGCCCTTGAAATCTTTTCTTCGTAGGTTCCATGCATCGACCTCTGTTGTCATAAGATACGGCTCACAAGGGGGAAAATATAGGCCCATAGCTTCCACAGAAGGTGTCGGGCAGGGATGTGTTTTAGCCCCCTTTCTTTTACTAATTTATCCCAATGGTCTGGAGGCTTTTTTAATAGATAAAGAAATTGTAGCCCGTGCTTTAGGGCACACTGGTTCCACTACTTTCATATTCGGACTATACCGTGTTAATGGCCCTGACAGCAAATGGCCTCCAAAGAGTGCTTAACGCATTCATATATTTTATGCTGGCTCTTGATTTAAAAGTTAATCTTATTAAATCATATCTTATGTGTGTGGTCCTAGAATGACCAAAACTAAGAAATGCAGGGTGAGAGACAAGAGAATTGACAAACTGAACAATTTTAATTATCTAGGGAACATTTTTAACAACTGGATGAATTAGGAACCGCTTGTTACTGCAAGGGTGCAACAAGCAGGCAGGGTGGTTGAGGGGCTTTTTCGCTTTGCCCGAAAGCTGGGCCATAAGCCAGTGACTGAGCTGGTTACACCTTATAAAGCCAAATGTGTATCTGTTGCTACATACGGAGCTTTAGTGTGGGGTTTCCATAATAGGTAAATAAACAAAAGAAGAGTGTCCGTCTGTGTGGCGTTAAAGAAGTGAATATAGCACGTAAAATATGAGGCCAGATGTAATTGGTCAAAGGACTGGACCAACTTTCAAGAAAAAATACTTGATTTTTTCAGGAAACCCTCACTCACCCTAGTGGTGACATGCTTCATCATCGGGTCCACTAGGGAGATCGAGTACCTCCCCAGTGTGCTGCGACGCCAGGAGACTGCGGAGCAGGTTTTGTGAGAGTGAAGAGTGACAAAAGTTAAGTGTGATTAAAAATGTCTAAGGTTGTCCCAAAAAATCATTTATTAGCTGGTCAACCCGACATATTAAAATTAAATTGACTATGTGCAGGGAAACTAACCAAAAGAAATACAGGTGTTTCCCTGTTAGGGGAAGGTCAACATGTTTCTGCCCTTTAAGTGTGTGAATTTACAGGGCTTTCATCAGGACCAGTATGCGAGTGTTGCCTCAACAGGTGTAGGCGCGCTAAGGCCCACCCTGCCAAAGGCTGTGAAAGTTAAAAATAGCACTATGTGTAAAAATGGTGCGTTAAAAATACAAACCAAAAGGCTAGGGGATTTACCTCTGTTGCGAGGAGCCTAGAAGTCTGTAAACAAATAATAAACAGACAGACAAAAACACACAGAACATATAAACAAAAAAATCAATCACTATTGATCAAGTTTTATGGCCATTCAACTCATATTGTGGCGTGATACGTGCTGACAAACCTATCAATGGCCGTGGCCGAGATGGATGACAATGCAGAATAGTAGTTGTGCCCAGAAACCAGGGTGATGGGCCTCAACTAGAGCCAAATACGTGTAATCTGGCACAGGGCGTTGCACAATTGGTGAGGCAATTTAAATGGAGGCTTGCAGTGCTAAGTCCATCCGTGTGGGAAGCCAGGCGGCTGCCCGTAATAATAACACTACCTGTGATATGGCGGCAGAGAATTACTCCCCGAGGTGTAGCGCAAAACACAGAGCTACGTAGTGAATACTCGTAGCCCTGCTGGCCGTGGATAATGAGTACTGATTAAGCACGCAAAATAATAAAACATAAAAGTGAAACAGTCCTCACTTGTACTTAAAGTGAACCACGCCCCATAGATTCAGGGGGGGGGGGGGGTGGGAGCGACAATGGCACACCCTGTTAAGGTAAGGGAAAAACAAACAACAAACCGGAGAGTATTAGGGACCTGGCAGGGTCTCACACACACAAACTTATCTTAAGAAGATGTCCAAAGAGTCAATCTTACGCCCGCAACGCTCAGCACCCACTCGGCACTTAGCTGTCCCCCGCTGGATCTCGTGGATCCTGAGCGAGGGGCAAGCCCGCGCTAAGAGGGGGAGGCGTAGGGCGTCAGCCAATCGGAGACGCTGGTTTGACAGCGAGGCTTGAAGAGCAAGCTCTATACTCACGCGAGCGGAAGGCTTGGAGTGGTGGATCGAAAGCGAGGCTTGGAATACAAGCTCCGTGCGCCTGCGCACGCAAGGCTCAAGGCAGGGTTTATATCATGTATATTGGAAGCGAGGCTTGACAAGCAAGCCTAAGAGACTGCAGTAAAGAATAAGGGCTTATAAAACGAAGTCCGTTTTTTGAATTGCAAGGCAAGTTTTTGGGCAATCAAAGCCCATGGCTGGTAGATAATTTCAACAATATAGAGTATAACTATTTTGTTTGGATCACTATGTTAGTATTACACCACGAATATTTTCAGATTCACAGTTTAATAATCTCTATAGTAGTAGAGATGTAGCATATTATTTTCACATAGAAGAGCTGCAGAATAGGTGCTCACAGGTAAGCAGCTTTCAGGTGTTTCTGGTCATAAACACCTTATTTTGATCATTATTACTGTTTCAGAACACTGGCCCAAGGTATTTGATCATTTAATCCCAGGATGTGTGTCTTGAGTCTATAGACCCAGCGCTGCTGTTTTTCAAACAGGATGTTCTCTCTGTTCCTGGGATTATTGACCTGTTCGATCACTGTCCAGGTCATGTCATTGGGGGTATGATGTGCCTGCAGAAAATGTTCACTGAGTTTAGTGGTTACTTTTTTGCAGCGAACATTGCTGCGATGTTCACCAATGCGTGTCTTGACTTTCCGGGTTGTCATGCCCACATATCTCTTGGCGCACGGGCAAGTAATCAAATATATTACGTTGGTGGAGTTACAATTAGTGTGAGATTTTTGGATCCATACTTTGCCCGGTTCCAGATTTAGCTGTTTGGTGTGGATGGTCAAATGACAGACACTGCAGTCAGTACATGGAAAATGCCCAGTGATGGGGGGTAGGCGCCATGGTTCAGCTGTCTTTTTGGATGTAGTGATAAGGATCGAGGGAACATCTCTCACTACTGTGACCCATCACAAACCTACGGCAAGGAACAATCTTCTGCAATTCAGCAGCTTCCACCCTAGGCCACTGCGCGAAAACCTGCCCTACGGGCAATACCTGCGCTTGAGAAGAAACTGCAGCGCCAAGAGATATGTGGGCATGACAACCCGGAAAGTCAAGACACGCATTGGTGAACATCGCAGCAATGTTCGCTGCAAAAAAGTAACCACTAAACTCAGTGAACATTTTCTGCAGGCACATCATACCCCCAATGACATGACCTGGACAGTGATCGAACAGGTCAATAATCCCAGGAACAGAGAGAACATCCTGTTTGAAAAAGAGCAGCGCTGGGTCTATAGACTCAAGACACACATCCTGGGATTAAATGATCAAATACCTTGGGCCAGTGTTCTGAAACAGTAATAATGATCAAAATAAGGTGTTTATGACCAGAAACACCTGAAAGCTGCTTACCTGTGAGCACCTATTCTGCTGCTCTTCTATGTGAAAATAATATGCTACATCTCTACTACTATAGAGATTATTAAACTGTGAATCTGAAAATATTCGTGGTGTAATACTAACATAGTGATCCAAACAAAATAGTTATACTCTATATTGTTGAAATTATCTACCAGCCATGGGCTTTGATTGCCCAAAAACTTGCCTTGCAATTCAAAAAACGGACTTCGTTTTATAAGCCCTTATTCTTTACTGCAGTCTCTTAGGCTTGCTTGTCAAGCCTCGCTTCCAATATACATGATATAAACCCTGCCTTGAGCCTTGCGCTCGCAGGCGCACGGAGCTTGTATTCCAAGCCTCGCTTTCGATCCACCACTCCGAGCCTACCGCTCGCGTGAGTATAGAGCTTGCTCTTCAAGCCTCGCTGTCAAACCAGCGTCTCCGATTGGCCGACGCCCTACGCCTCCCCCTCTTAGCGCCGGGCTTGCCCCTCGCTCAGGATCCACGAGATCCAGCGGGGGACAGCTAGGTGCCAAGTGGGTGCTGAGCGTTGCGGGCGTAAGATTGACTCTTTGGACATCTTCTTAAGATAAGTTTGTGTGTGTGAGACCCTGCCAGGTCCCTAATACTCTCCGGTTTGTTGTTTGTTTTTCCCTTACCTTAACAGGGTGTGCCATTGTCGCTCCCACCCCCCCCCCTGAATCTATGGGGCGTGGTTCACTTTAAGTACAAGTGAGGACTGTTTCACTTTTATGTTTTATTATTTTGCGTGCTTAATCAGTACTCATTATCCACGGCCAGCAGGGCTACGAGTATTCACTACGTAGCTCTGTTTAAATATCATCGTACCATGACGAATTTGGTATCGGCAGACAGGTAATGATAAGGACATTATCCCTGTGCATTTGCGTCATGATTGGGCGATGCTAACACCCTTAAATCATGGTTTCCGTTCCAAACCCTAGGACTCCATTTTGTGAACGGCATCCATCTTATGCCTTGCCCTCATATAAGTCAATTGATTAAGGTCGAGCTTGATCTGAAAGGACACGTCCACCTTAGCTGACTTCCCCATGACCTGGCCGAACTGACTCTACCGCCTCCAGCCAAACCTGTTTGGGCAGCTCCTCGCCCAGTGGCCGAGTAAGATATCATCAAAGCACAACATGCCATAAACCATTCACCACCTACAGACCATGTTTTCTACACACATACGCCTGTCCATGTTCCTTGTTTATGGCCAGTTTTATGACAAGGAGGTGCCCTGTTCTATTGGGGTTTCATCGATATCTGATTGTAATTCCGGGCTGGGCTGGGTCATCTATCACAAACTGGACATCTAAAATATGGGTTGGCCGTCATGACTTCGCTCTTTGCTTTATTGTGTAAATATGTCTATGACCATATCATAAACTCAAGAATTCTTGCCTGAAGTGTAATATCGTATATAAAAGGAGAAGGCTGGTTCTGTAAAAACGAACAGTCTCCTGAGAACTTACGGCCCGTGCTGTTGTACTTCTAGGACACATGTTACTTGGTTGCAGCCAATAAAACTCGATCTCTGACTTCACCTAGAAGACTCTTGGTTTCTGTGGTCCGGAACAGGGAGAACTCAGAGGTCTTCGGGTGTTATTCCCTGGCACCACCGGGTTCCTAAAAACCCGGCACCTCAGTTGGCGCCCAACTCGGGCGGTATCAAGCGGTGACGGTCCAAGCCAGATGTTCGTGAGGAGCTTCGTGTGAAAATTCCAGAGGACGGCCAGCCACTTCAGCGACCCCTGTATGTCGACGTGGTTCCGAAGGTCTTTGCTGCGAGGTTCCCCGCGTCCCGACGGCTACGAAGGACTGCTGCCCTGACTATCGCCCTGTTTTGGACCCAGTGATCCTTGGTAGAGCGAAACGATAGACGAGTCTTCTAGTGACGTCACCGATCTTCAATACTTCAGTTAAGTATAAGTGGAGCGTCTCCTAGTCCTTAGTTTGGTTCTTAGTCTTTGGTATCCTTGAGGTACACCTTGTTTGGAACTTGCAAGCGCCAAAACCGAGGGATTCGTGTATTCACGAAAATATCATAGTTAGATAATCACTTGAAGTTTGAAGCTAGACTAGTGAGCAAAGATGCCTGGTCTTAGCAGACTTGGAAACTTGTTTTGTCTTGGTTGTAGTAAGGACTCCCGATTAGAGGATTCTTGTCCGGTTCCTCCGATTGGAACTCCAACATATGAATTATATATCAAGCACGGAGTAGGCCCTATCACATATAATGAGGTATGGATAAAATACACCCGCAAGGATGGTGTCTTAAAATGGCCCCAATATGGTAGTTTTGACTCAGAAGTTTTAGATAACCTCGTGGTCAAACTGTTTAAGAAGAAAGCCCGGCCGGCGATGTTTGATTCTTTTCGCTTATGGCGCTAAGAAGCCAAACAGAAAGAAATGAAATTAGCTAAGAAGAATAAAAGAGGTATGTCGATGGTGCAAGCCGCCATCGCATACAGGGATAATGAGGAAGAGCAGGAAAATGAACAAATGCTCAGAAGCAAGAAACTAGCAGTAGATAAATGTTACCCGATGTTGCCCCATGAAGGACAAGATTCAAAGGGAACATCCGAGAAAGATCCATTAATGTCCCATTAATTGAACTCACCACCCCCATATACATCGAGTATTGTTGGACCCCCGAAGCGTTTCGTTATACCGCGCCCCGGCGCACGAAAAGCAGCTCTTGCACAAGCACCAACTCCTCTTCAGCTGGTTCCTACTTCTCCGGCGCAGCCTTCTCAAGGGCCGCCGCCTTTGCCACTTACTACCTCTACTGTTCCTACAACCTTGCCTACTGCTCCAACTGTTTATCATGATACTACTTCTGCCACTGCCTCGACTTCTTCTGCTGTTGCTTCGACTTCCTCTTTACATCAGCCTGTCTTTTCTGGCGCATCTGCCTCTCCGCAAGCTTCTCCTTCCGTTCGACAGAGAGTGGCAAGTACTGTCACTGGTCTGTTCTCACCTTTCTTTGGGTCGCCTAAAACGACCCCCAAAACAGGACGTAGACAGTTGCGTAGTCAACTGCCTGATTATGAGGAAAGAGAAGTACTAAATGAGTTAGCACGCAAATGGGTTACTGACACTGTTAGATATGATGTTCAGTCTGTTATGGAAGTTTTCCGACAATGGGATGCACCCACTCAGAGATACGTATTCGAAGAGATGTGTGTATATCTTTGCGAAGATTTGGAAACAAATGATCCCAAACGCAAAATGCAGGAATTATTTGGTATGCGTTTCAAATTCTATGAAGGCATGATTGTAGGTGCCGATGTTGAAAAAGCAATAGATCTGTTATTATCCTATAGGAGTAAGGGAAATGTGTCTAGATCACTGTATGAGGATGATTTGTCAGGTAGGAAAAGGCACGACAGTACCCCATGAGAGAGGTTCCTCCAGTTTGGAGGGAAGGTGATGCGAATGCGCATCCACCTGTTCCACCGCATTTCCAGCGTGTATGGGTACATGTCCCCTGGAAAAGATCTGAAGTGCTAGCACTCAAGCAGACATTACCCGATCCACGTAAGAATCCCGCAGGGTATTATAAGGAGTTATCACAGACTGCCAGCTCATGTATAATGAATTTAGCAGATGTAGACATGCTGTTTGGGAACGTCGTTCCACAGCCTTTATGGAGTAAGATCCGCCATACAGATCATGGTCAAGAACTAGGTGACTCTTGGGCTAATATTGCTGCTACGGATGCTAGACAAATTGGTGGTTCTAAACCTGAGCCTGTAATAGCTGAACTTCCTGGTAGAATTATCACATACATGAAGACCTTAATGCCTGAATTGCGTTTCAATTGGGATAAGTTATCTGCGTGCAAGCAGAAGAAAGATGAGAATGTGTCTGACTTTTTCACGAGATTTGAAGAGACTTTCGTCGATCATAGTGGTCAGGATATGGCTACCGAGGGTGGCCAAAGATTGTTCGTAGACAAATTCGTACATAATTTGCTTCCCGAACTGTGTAATAAATTGAAAGATTCAGAGAGTGCTTGGGCTGTTTCCACGTCAGCGCAGATTTTAGCCACAGCCCAGTACTACGAAAATAGGCGCAAAGACGAGTTAGATAAGGCAGACAAAAAGACTAAAGATTTAAAGACTAAAGTTCTTCTCCAGCAAGCCTATCCGCCTCGCACTCCTAGCCAGCCCAATTATCAGCAACCACAGCAGTATTCCAGAAACCCGCAAGGAAATGAGTTTTCTCATCAGCGTTTACCGTATGGTCCGAATCAGTGTGCCTATTGCAAAGAAGAGGGTCATTTCAAGAATAATTGTCCAGCTCTGGCGCGACGTCTAAATGGTGTTTCCGGTGCAAGAGGTAGAGGTGTTCAACAGGCTCCTAGGGGTAGGGGCGCAGAAATTTCCCCCAGAATACAACTTCTTTCCCGCCTCAGAATTCTATGAATAGCTTTGATCAACAGAATAATGCATCCTCTAGGTCCGCTCAGTACTATGCTGATGACTATTACGCAGAAAACGAGAATGAAGGTAATAATTGCTAGGACAGCCATGGACAAAGAGAGGGAGTTGTTTCAGTTCCAGTAGATCAGAATGGACCTTACGTTGAGGTGATTACATCAGGAGTGTCAGAACCTTTTCTGCTGGATACTGGTGCTACAAAAAGTTCGATTATGCACTCAAAACTTCCTGGCGCACCTTTGTCTGGCGAAATGAATGTTTCAGTAGGTTTTTCTGGTGCCCCGGTTAGAAACCCGATCTCTAGTCCTATGCCCCTTTCTGTTGGCCCATGCGAATTAGAAGCACCCCTCATCCTTACAACAGGTTGTGGTGAAAATTTGTTAGGTTTGGATTTGTTAAAGAGACTATATGCTACTTTGTACTGTTCTCCTTCGGGAGTACAACTTACCCTAGGTAAGAAAGTAATTTCCCCGATGTATCTGTCAAAGGAAAATATCCCAACAGAATTGTCATCTCTTCCAGACGTACTTTGGGCTACTGGTTCTAATGATGTGGGTCTTTTGGAGATAGCACCCTATATCATAACACTGAAAGTCAATGTTAGGTTGCCACGTATTCCCCAATACAAGAAATCTAGCGAATGTGAAAAAGATTTGTTAGCGATCGTTTACGATCTGATTGAGAAAGATGTCATTGAAGAGACGACAGGCAACATTTGTAACAGTCCTGTTTTGCCATTTTTAAAGCGTACTGATCCTTCACAGCCCCCTGTATACAGATTTGTGATTGATCTCAGAGAAATAAATAAGATTGTTGTACCACAGTTTCCAGTTGTCCCTGACATTACTGCCTTACTAACAATGGTTCCAGCTTCAGCCACTTGGTTCTCGGTGATTGACCTGAAGAACGCTTTCTTCAGCATCCCGATTGCTGAGGAGAGCAGAGATATTTTCGGCTTCAATTTAGGAGGACGAAGCTTCCGCTTCCAACGCGCTCCTCAGGGCTATTGTGAAGGCGCAAGGACGAGCTAGATAAGGCAGACAAAAAGACTAAAGATTTAAAGACCAAAGCTCTTCTCCAGCAAGCCTATCCGCCTCGCACACCTAGTCAGCCCAATTATCAACGACCACAGCAGTATTCGAGAAACGCGCAAGGAAACGAGTTTTCCCATCAGCGTTTACCATACGGCCCGAATCAGTGTGCCTATTGCAAAGAAGAGGGTCATTTCAAGAATAATTGTCCAGCTCTGGCACAACGTCTGAATGGTGCCTCTGGAGCTTCTGGTGCACGAGGTAGAGGTGTTCAACAGGCTCCTAGGGGTAGGGGTCGTGGAAATTTCCCCCAGAATAACACTTCCTTCCCGCCTCAGAATAGCTTTGATCAACAAAATAATGCTTCTTCTAGGTCAGCTCAGTACTATGCTGATGACTATTACGCAGAAAACGAGAATGAGGGTAATAATTGCTAGGACAGCCATGGACAAAGAGAGGGAGTTGTTTCAGTTCCAGTAGATCAGAATGGACCTTATGTCGAGGTGATTACATCAGGAGTGTCAGAGCCATTTCTGCTGGATACTAGTGCTACGAAAAGTTCTATTATGCACTCAAAACTTCCTGGCGCACCTTTGTCTGGTGAAATGAATATTTCAGTAGGTTTCTCTGGCGCCCCTGTTAGAAACCCGATTTCTAGTCCTATGGCCCTTTCTGTTGGCCCATGCGAATTAGAAGCACCCCTCATCCTTACAACAGGTTGTGGCGAAAATTTGTTAGGTTTGGATTTGTTAAAGAGATTATATGCGACTTTGTACTGTTCTCCTTCGCGAGTACAACTTACCCTTGGTAAGAAAGTGATTTCCCCAATGTATTTGTCAAAGGAAGATATTCCGACTGAATTGTCATCCCTCCCGGATATACTTTGGGCTACTGGTTCTAATGATGTAGGTTGTTTAGAGATAGCACCGTATGTCATAACGTTGAAAGCCAATGTTAGGTTGCCACGTATACATGAAGCATAAAGTCTCCCTTCTAAAATTACAATTTTGCCGACAAGAAGTGACCTACCTAGGTCACATCTTATCGAAGGAGGGAAGGAGACTGACCCCAGAAAGAATACAGGTAATCGCAAGATTGAGTGCCCCAAGGACACAGAGAGAAGTTCGGGCTTTCTTGGGCATTACATCGTACTGTAGACAATGGATACCGAATTTCTCCCTATTGGCCAAACCTTTGCTGGCACTACTCTGCAAAGACACAACCAATCCTATGCCTTGGTCTGAAGATTGTCAGACAAGTTTCCATGAGTTGCGCGAAGCATTGTGTTCGGCTCCTGTGTTGGGCAACCCCGACTACAGTAAGCCTTTTACGTTATATGTCCATGAGAAGGAAGGTTGCGCATTATCAGTACTGACACAACACTTTGGAGACAAACAGCGCCCATGCGCGTATTTCTCAGCGACTCTAGATCCTGTAGCTAAGACATTACCAAGTTGCTTGAGGGCCACTGCTGCAGCAGCTGTCTGTATTCGACAGTCTGCTGGGTTAGTCATGAATAATACTCTGTTCGTTATGGTCCCACATGCAGTAGACATTTTACTGAGCAGAATGAAGACGCAGCATTTAACTAGTGCTCGACTGTCCAGCTATGAGCTGACACTATTAGCGAGCCACACACACATAAAGAGGTGTGATACACTTAACCCCGCCACGTTATTACCTATTCCGGCAGAGACAGATGAGGTTGAAAAACACGATTGCTGCTTCAGGACAGAAGAAGAGACAAAAGGGAGAGTAGACTTGCAGGACACACCCCTTCCTGAATGTAATGATAATTTATGGGTTGATGGTTCATGCTTCAAGTTGCCAAATGGTGATACTACTGCAGCATATGCTGTAACAACATTGCACACTATTGTAGAGACCGCACGCATCCCCCAGAATTCCGCGCAAGCAGCAGAGCTAATAGCACTTACAAGAGCATGTGTGTTGGCAAAAGGAAAGCGAGTGAATGTGTATACTGATAGCCAATACGCCTTTGGCGTAGCCCATAGTTTTGGACGATTGTGGCGTGAACGTGGGTTCCTGACGTCACATGGTGCAAAAATCCAACATGGTCAATTAGTTAACGAGCTCCTCGAGTCACTGACCTTACCGCTACAAGTTGCGATTGTAAAGTGCAGTGCACATAGAAAGATTCAAGATGATGTTGGTCGTGGGAATGCATTTGCCGACGAGGTTGCGAAAGAGACTGCAAGGAACACAATGAGTCGGATGTATGTTGTAGGTCCTGCTAGATGGATCCCCGATGTGGGTATGTGTGAGGATACTATAGAAAGTGTGAAATCCATACAAGCTGATGCCACCGAAGAAGAGGTGAATGAATGGAGAAAAAGCAAGGGAAGATTGGATGCGAATGGTTGTTGGGTCGAATTGTCAGAGCATCAACGATGGCTGTTACCCGACGCATATGTACTCGCAGTGGTGACAATGGCCCATGGAATGGCACACATCAGTGCGAAAGGAATCTGTAAACTGTTGGCCCCAGTATGGCAGAATAGTGGTATCCCGAAATGCGCAGAGAATTTGGTCAGGAACTGTATGGTGTGTTTGAAGTACAATCCCGGTAGGGGAACTGGAGTTCTGGACTTTTTGGTTCTGTCCAGAGGTGTCAGGGATAACAACCGAAGACCCCGGACTTCTACCTGTCTCGGTGCACAAATAAACAGAAACACGGGCTTCTCGATGGTGACGTCAAAGACCAAAGGTTTATTACTGCAGGGACACAGAAGTCACAGAAACTACACACGGGCAGTATCTAGGAGCCTGTTCGATTTGTACAAAGAGGGTTACTCCTTATATACTAAATATTAGGCTTCGGGCAAATTCTTTGCATGTTAGTACATTCCCAAACCTTTGTGTCCTAAACAATAAATATTTGGCGTTGCACAGGAATCGTCAACAATATCTGATGTCAAAACATTACGAACGAGGGGTTCCCACTGTTCCATTATAATCCCATGTCAACTTTTCATTCAAGAGCCGGACCGCCTCATCGTAAATTTCGTTACCTCCCCCTAATAAAGGGCCAGAAGGAAAGGAGCAGAGCCAGGTGCAGGAGATAGAAAAGCAGGATAAGAGATGTTTGTGGGTCGTAAATGGGCAAGGCTACCAGCTTCGGCCGCCTAATCATGATCAGGCCAACGAACACGAGAACCAGTATAGCAGGACTGGCCTCAGGCAGAGGAGGCAGCTTCTGTCGAGTCATGCAGCCATGGCGTGTTCTGTCTAAAGGTGCACGTGTCACTAGAGAGGTGAATCGCCGGCTAAGCCTACGTGTCCTTAATCGAAATGAAGTAATCAGAGGTCATTGCGTGTCCATTGACTATGTGAGGGCAAGAAATACAAAATGGCTGCCGTAATCTAAGATGGATGCCATGGGTAGATCAGAAATGTGTTTGTAACAGGAGTACTCTTGCTCGTAGCATAGCGAAAACACCAGGATATGCTAAATGGATCATTTGCGGTTCACTGATACCAAAAATATGTATTTACGACAATGTTGAAAACACGGGTTCAAATCGTCACGGAACCTCAGACCCTCCTTTTGCCCTTACATAGGCAATTACTCAGTCTATGTCAGAGTCTAACTCTATGCTCATCAGGTCAGTGACATGTTGTTGTATCATCATCCTTTCTCGCGCCTTTTCTCCAAACGCACGTGGTTTTCTGAAACAGGTTGCAGCACAGAGACTACACAGAGCGGGACCACACTGGATAATCAGGCAGCACGAGAACAGGAATACCAGGATGACACCAATGACCATCAGAACCTTCCATCCCCACGTTGATAGCAGAGTCCAAAACCACTCCATTAAGGACCAGTTTCCCTTGTCTACGTGTATAGAGTCGGAAATCTTGTGTAGCTTAGAGATCACCTCATAGACAGTTGGAGCGTTATTGGGAATAAAAACACAGCAGCTCGATTGGATCATTCTGCATACCCCACCTCGATCTGCAAGTATTACGTCTAGAACCATACGGTTCTGTAACGTCATGAGTCGATCCGCCTGAAGCTCAGCTGTCAAATTGCTAAGGGCACCAGCAGTTTCGGTAATCGTAGATTCAACTACCCGTGTTAGCTGACGTATATTTCTACTATTGGCCATAGGCCCCCAAAACGGAAGGAAACCTTTGAAGAAGTCTCCAGCTTCCTGACCAGCAGTATCTTTCTCGCTGAAGACACCTCTTGCTACTCTGGTTTTGTGATAGTCTGAAGAGGCAGTGTACGTTGGAGGCAACAGTCGAGCAATATAACATGAACCTGAAAAGTCAGCAGGCAACCATGTATACGCTCTGTCTTGACAGATGAAGTAAGTACCCCTAGCAGTAAGGAAGGCAGGGGAAGAGTTAGACGGAAACACATAAGTCTCAACGCACTCACTCCTCCCTAGCTGAGCTCTCGGATTTCTCCCATTTCCTTGCAAACAGACCTGACCTCGGTGAGGCACGACCCAGACTGGAGTTGAGCTTTTACGCTTGCTTTCTCCCAAACTAAGGCGATACTCTGTAGAGTTCCAACTCAAATATACTCGTAATTCATCTCTGGGGTATGATGGAGTATTATTGACGTCTTTGATCATGTCAATAATTCCCTGGACTAAAGCTTTGTTGACAGAGTTGTATTTAGTGGAACGTGGTGGACGCGGAGGATAGGTCTCAAGGGCATAGGCAAAAATGGTCTGGAAGGCCTGAAATGATCCATTGTAACTGAAAGGCAAAACTAGATAGGGAATGCCTTTATCCATAGTGTGGGGTATCAAGCCACACACCCAGCAGTCTGTAGCGTTAACTACCAGTTGGTGTTGGTGCAAGAGCTGTACAAATGTGTTATTAATGAATTCTGAGCGTCGAGCTTGTTCGTGTTCAGGAAACGAGTGAAAAGAGTGCATAGAAGAAACAGTAGAAGTAGCCCGATCAAGGGGAGGTACTGTAGTTACTGGTACAAAAATCAAATTCACACCAAAGACGATTCCACCCACCAACATTATCAAAACAATTAAAAATGTAATAGCACATTGCATTAGAAAGCATTTGCTGTGAAGAATTCTGTGAAGTCTATTTCTGCGTACATAAATTACATTTTCTCGTTGCAGCTCAGGAAGCTCCATCTTCTACAATCCGCTCGCGACCACTGATGATGTGTATGTTGATGAAAATGCCTCTATCAGCCCTGGGAGTTCCCAGAACTAACAGAAAGATCGACCTTGTGTCTGACCCCCGCAGATTCAACTAGGCACACAGCCACGACCCTACGGCTACCCAGACGGCAAGGCAATTTAAAACAATAAAACAATAGCAAACTTCCTGGCTGAAGGCAGAGTGTCAAAATTCAAATGTGTAAAAATAGGCAGTTTCCTGCTTTATTTGTCCATATTGCGAGACCGTAAGTTGTATCTCAGTTTTGCAGGAGCTGTTTGATCTGGAAAAAGTGTATTTTCAGCAGAGGTTGTAATGTTCAAGTTCGCAGATGGCAAAGTTTCTTCTGATGCAGAGGACAAATGTTCGGAAATCAAAGGAGCAGTTTCAGGAGGAGAGCCAGAGTTCGATGTGTCAGCTATTAGTTCGGCATCGCTGAAAGGGATAAACCTGGGTGTCCGTTCAAACTCAGAGGCACCAATTCCCGTCTTCACCCAGTTATCGTGAGGAAGTGGCAGGGGCACACGTTTGACATGTGTCGTGTGTATCCAGTTCTTCCTACCAGCCACACGAATAGCAGTTCTCGTCGCTAGCAGCACTTGGTAGGGGCCGACAAATCTGGGTTGAAGATTTTTCGTCCTTGCAAAGTTCCTGATGACGACCTGATCTCCAGGTTTCAGCTGATGACCTGGACTCTCCGGTGGCTTTGGCAATGCATCGAAAACCTGTTGGTGAATAAGACTCAATTTAGCAGTCAAGTCGTAAAGGTAATCAATCAACATTGGATATTCCAGAGAGCAGAATTCTTTTGGCCTTGGCACTCCCCAAATATTCGCGGGACGACCAAAAACTATCTCATAAGGACTAAGCCCTACTCTAGAATGTACAGTCGCTCTCGTTGATAACAAAGCCAAGGGTAGTGCATCTGGCCAGGACAAACCCGTGGATGCCTGTATTTTAGCAAGTTTCAGCTTGAGGTTGCCATTGTAACCCTCAACTAAACCAGCAGACTGGGGATGGTTTGCACTGTGAAATTTCTGCTTGATCCCTAAACTGGCACACACACTCTGCATAACTTTCCCTACGAACTCACTTCCGTTATCTGACCATACAATCCGTGGCATACCATACCTAGGGAAGTATTCTTTGAGAAGAATTTTAGCAGTTGACAGGGCAGTGTTGTCCTTCAGTGGATATGCTTCGATCCATCTGGAAAAAGCACAAACTACCACTAGGACGTATTTTAGGTTGTTGCAACGATCCATGTGAATGAAGTCTAACTGAATCACTTCAAAGGGGCAGGAAGGAGGAGCGAAGTGACCAGCGGGTGTGGGGACTCCCTTGCCAGGATTATGCATCAGGCATACTGTAGGAAGGTGGATATCTGACTATGGTTACCCCCAAACTTTTTGCCTGGTGTTTAGCTGGTTTTTGACTTAGTTGGCCTGGGATCCTGCTTTTCAGGGCCCCAGGCTGATTGCTCTCTCCTTAAAATGGACTCCATGTACCTTAGGTGCATAACACAATTGGAAATGGTTCACCTTATGAGCCCCTGTAGTAGTGTACCCTAGGTACCCAGGGCATAGGTGTATCCAAGGCCTACCAGGGGCTGCAGCATGTATTGTGCCACCCCTGGCCTGGCCTCCATATTTGACACAACTGGCTGATCACTCAGCTGGGGTAAGTTGGTGTAATCACCTCTTACTTAGGTACAGTATGTCTGTGCCTAACCCTAAACTGGACACATATGTTCCTATCAGCCACTCCTATGGAAGGCCTCATCAATCCTGGAGGCAGAGTGCTTGGAAATATGTGAGATGGTGCTCTAGCATGAGCTGAGCCTGTCTGCAGCTGTCGGGAACCACTCCCTAAGCTGTTCTGGGATATTGCCATACCATATACTCTTAAGTGCATTATAATCCTCGCGGTTAAATGCTATCTTTGGTTTGGCTTTATCAAAACATGTCGAGTAAGGTGTCATACGAATTGGAATACTATCCCCTCGCCAATTCTGGCGACGGGGATAGCATTCCACCCTTCTAGAGGGACACGACATGTGTGTAGCCTTAACCCCGGTTAAAGTTAAACAGAGCCTCAGCTTCACAAAATGGACGCTGCCACCACAGACACAAGTCTGGCCTCCTGCTGCTGACCGAAACTCGGCAGATGGTGGCCTGGACAAAGGGTTTCCTGCCTTGGGAGGTGCGAGCACCACCCCAGACAGGATTTTGTGTATTGGGTAGGACAGGGCTGAATAGAATCAGACATGCCCGGGGCACACAAGGTGTCCCCGTGCATAGGCCAGCCCAAACCGGTTCTGGGGCCTTCCAGCCCCAGTCCTGGCGCGGAGCTGGACAAAGGAAAGGGGGTGTAACCGCCCCCCTTCCTGGTTCCTCCCAGAGGAGGGACCTAGTAGGTGATCCACCCCCTAGATTGGAATAAGAGGGGGAGCAGTGCCATTGCACAGCAGATCATCCCGAAATCAACTTAAAACTAAGAAGAAGACTGGACTTCGACATTCTGCTGCACAGAAGACTGAAGAAGAATCTCCCTTGTGGCCAAGGAGTGACCACCCTGTGAACACAGGCACCAACCAGCAACTCGACGTCTGCTTTGCCGCCGCCTCCCGCCGGAGCCCGAGCCCAGAGCCCGACAAGAACCAGATTCCCAGACCTCTCAGAGCCCGATCCACAGTCCCTGCAAAGAAGGGACCCGTGGAGGCACCGAGTGACGTGGGACCGGACCTCTTGGAAGACACTCGTAAAGCTGACTGCGCAGCTTCTGAGGCATCCTCGACGTTGTGCTTTGGGGACTGAGAACCCCCACCACCGAGCAGCCCTTGCACCGAAGATCAGCCCCCCAGCATCTCCACGATCTGCGTGGGGCCCTTTTGCACTGTGCCACTCGACGCGCCATCCCGGCCACTAGCCACGCGGCCAGCGGCCATCTTGGCGACGAACCCGAAGATTTAAACAGCAGGTCTGGTTGCTCCAGACCTACCCAAGCTCCTGTGAAAAGGAGCACTCACTCTGACCTTGCTGGTCCGAGTGAACAGCATCTTTCAACTTCTGCGTGGCTTGCATTTGCCAAGGCCTGTTTGCTCCGATCAGGTCGCCGACACCGCCAACAGCGAGAAGCCTACGTGGGACAGCTCGTGACCGACTCCTGGACGTCCTCGACCCCGGGTATCCACGTGGCTGCAGAGAGAAGCTACCCGACAACGCCTGTTTGCACCCGACATCACCTGGTTCCACTCTGGTTCCACGGCAGTCACTGGCTAGTGACTTTGAACACTGTCCCCTCTGCTTTCAGGTCTTCAACTCTTCAGATCCACCCTTGGATCCACCGGAACTCTTCTCATCGAGCCGCCTGCAGCATCTTCAGCTCCAAGCACCATCGACCAGCGTGACGAAACCCGACACATCTTCGACCCTGTGCACCCGCTTCCTGTGGGTGAGGTAACTCAGCTCCGCCGGTGCTCCTGCACTGGTACACATCCCAAGGGCCTGTGTTTTAAGTTTCAGCTCCGTAGGTCACTCGGAAGGTTCCTAACTTTCTAACTTTGTGCTTTTTACGCACCATAGACTTTGTATTGTAAAGTGCGTGCACTTTGAACACTGCATCCGAGTCCCGTGGGCCTTTCCCGACTTAGTTATTTCCAGTCTCGAATAGCTCCAGCGATTCCCAAGGCCCTAGGCCTCTTCACTTTCCTCCTGGTATCCCTTATACCACTTATTTAGTATATGGTTTAGGTGGCCCCTAGGGCTCATCCATATTGTGCAACTTTTGTGTATTTTAAACTGTCTTGTGATTTAACGCTTGTGCTTCTGTGCTCATAAAGAGTCCAGGGGATTTTAATAGTTAATAAATCAATATATATTTTCAATATATATCTGTGTGGTGTCCCTTTCATTTGGTATTCAAGGGGGTTGTGTATGGTATAACAGCTGGCTTCACATGCCTTTCAGAGTTTAGCCTAAGACTGCTTTGTCCACGTTACCACTAGGATAACTGGTCTACAAGGTTGAATTACAACCATCATCATAAGGGTTGCTTGGCATGGTACAAAGTGATCACTAGAATTAGTGAGCATTATATACCAGGCCAACTTCTCACATTGGTGAGCAGCGGATTGGGATCTGAGCTTGCTGTTGTTTTACCATTACAATCTTTGAGATTATCATTTGAAAGATCATACAGGTACCTGCTAGGTACATATAAAACAAGACTAGTATACTTAAGTTCTACTGAACTTAGTTGTTGTAGAGCAAAGGGAGTAGCACACCCTAGCTACAACTACTAGATAGGTTTAGTAGGTAAACACCAGTGTAGGTAGATTGCAACACATCCACCCACACTAGAGCAATGTCTGGAGCAGAGGGGTCCAGTGGACTTACTCCTGTTGAGAGTGACCCTCCAAGGGCACCATCCAAATTTGCTATTTTTTCCTTTAAGGAATTAAGACAGCTTTGTGTCTTAAGGGGTCTGAAGACAGGGCCTTCCCCTACTGCAGACCACCTAAGAGAGCTTTTGGATCAGTCTGAAGCTCTAAAGACCTCTAAAGCAAACCCCACAGGGAATGCTGAAGGAGGCCATCCTTCAGAGGATGACACTGTAGACACCCCTGTCCCTATCATCCTGGTAGATGAGGAAGCCTCCACCACTGGAGCTCCTCAGGTAGATGTAGAGGAAGAAGAAGAGGAGGAGGAGGTTGAAAGCAGTGAGTCAGATGATGACAGAGATAGTCAGGTGCTGGTCAGTAGACTGAACCAGGCTAACTTAAGCTTACTTGGGAATGAATCAGGTAACAACCCATTCAGACCCCCAGGTGCACTTAACCAGGGACATAGGAGGAGGAGGAATCACTCAGGTGAATCCAATACCTCCCATGTCTCTAGAGGCTCTCATGGTCACTCCAGAAGGGAGAGGACTAGCCCTCAGAGAAGGGAACATGAGGCCAAAATGAGAGAGGCTGAATTGAGGATCCAGAGACAAGAGTTAGAGGTTGCCCTGGCCCAAGAGAAACTTGCTAGAGCAAGACAGCCTAGAGAGAGTGGATTAGGATCCACTGGTGGCAGCAATATCCAGAAGGATAAAGACAGGTCCTTTGATACAAGAAACCTGAGTAAGATTGTGCCCCCCTACAAAGCTGGGGATGATATCCATAAATGGATCACTGCAATGGAGAGAGCCTGCAGAGTACAGCAGATCCCTCAGGAGCAGTGGGCAGCAATCTTGTGGCTCTCCTTTGAAGGTAGAGGCAGAGACAGACTCCTCACAGTTAGTGATGAGGATTCTAGAAACTACATGGTCCTGAAGAGTGCTCTGATTGATGGGTTAGGCTTAACCACTGAACAGTACAGGTTAATGTTCAGAGATACCCAGAAGACACAGACTCAGGACTGGTCTGAATTTGTTGAGTGTGCCACTAAGGCTCTGGAGGGCTGGTTGCTGGGAAGTAAGGTTACTGACTATACAGGATTGTATAATTTAATTATGAGAGAGCAAATCTTAAGTAATTGTCAAAATCAGCTTCTACATCAGCACCTGGTTGACTCTGATCTGACCTCCCCACAAGAATTGGGTAGGAGGGCAGACAAATGGGTCAGAACCAGGATCAGGCCTAAGAACCAGGGTGGTGACCAAAAGAAAGAGACTACCAAGCCTCAAGAGAAGGGTGGGGATAAAAGTAAGGAAAAGACTTCCCCAGGGCCCCAAAACTCCAAGAATGGGGGTGGGTCCCAAGACACTTCTACATCCCAGAAAAAGCCTTATTGTCATACCTGTAAACAGGTGGGGCATTACAAAACAGATAGCTGTTGTCCCAAGAATGGCAATAAGGAGAATATACCTCCAGGTAAGGCTCCAACACCTCCTGTCACTGTTAGCAGTGGTCCCCCAGGTGGTGGGAGCACCCCCAAGAATTTGGGTGGGTTTACTTTTGGAGGACAGGTGGACTCTGGCCTATCCAGGTCCCCTAACTCAGATACTCTTGTCTATGAGACTGGCATGGGGTTTGCCAATTTCACTGCTTGCCCAAACACTTTGAGCAAGTATAGACAGGAGCCCCTCATCAATGGCTTGAAAGTTGAGGCCTTCAGAGACACAGGGGCTAGCATCACCATGGTGGCTGAATGTCTAGTCCCCTCAAGGCAACTTTTACCTGATGCCAGATATCAGGTGACAAACATTGATGGCATAGAAACCAATCATCCCATGGCAGTAGTCAATCTTAGCTGGGGAGGTGTCACTGGCCCAAAGAGAGTGGCAGTGTCAGCAAACTTGCCTGTAGATTGCCTACTGGGTAATGATTTGGAAATCTCAGCCTGGGCTGAGGTTGAACAGCAAACCCATTCTAGAATGGTAAATCTCCATGGAAAGGTTAGTGGGGCTGTAATGGCTACAGCCCCAATTCAAGATGTCCTTCCTGAAAAGGTTGGGAGGGCTGAGCAAACCTCAGCCCCATCTTTAGATAACTTCCCTCCTGAAGAGAGTAGCAGGGCTGTACTGATAACAGCCCATACCCAAACTGAGTCTCCTCCTGAAAAGGTTGGTGGGGCTGTGATGGCCACAGCCCAAACTCAAACTGATACATGGGTAGTGAAGCCTGAAATGATGGATCACTCCACCCAAACAGAGAGCATTGAGGAGGAAGAGAAATCTCCCTCCCACCAGACTTTAGGAAAGGATCAGCCTCCTCAGGGAACTGATCTTACCCCTGATGAAGGAACTGACCCAGAGGTTGTTAGGCCTGGCCTGACAGAGCCTCTGATGGCAGTGGACCCTTCTCAGGAGGGACCCAGTCTGGAGCAGGTAACCTGCCCCTCTCTACCTTGCCTTACTCAGCCCAGGGCTGCAGAGGACAAGAAGGACAGTGAGACCCAAAGGGCCCCCTGTCAAATAAAGCACCCCCATCAACAGATTAGGGGCACCGAAACTAGTAGCCCTAGTGAGGTGAAAACTTTAAAAACTCCTGAGGGATCCCCCTTAAAAGTAGTTAGGGACCTCCCCCAGATGGATATTGTTGGGCACAGCCAAACCTGGGACCCTAAGGGCCCAAACCTGAACTGTCCCTCCAGTAAGCCAAACAGAGGGACCCAGCCTCCAGCTTTAGGTAGCCAGAGGTTGACCCTGAGAGCACAGTGCAACTCAGTCAGAGAAAGAAAGGCACACATGGTGGAGAGTGATTGGAGGAAGCTGAGCCCTACAGAGGAAACTCACTTCAGTACTCCATCCCAACACCAGCCTTTGACTTTGCAAAGACACACCACAGGTAGAGATTCCCTATGGTGGAGACCCTCAGATACCCTTAGGGTGAGGGATTGCTTAGTGGACCATGAGACAGGGGGTTACCAAGCCAGAGCTGGTACTTCCTTATATGGCCACTTAGGCAATATAGGCTTACCTGGTCAAGGATAGCCTTATCTCCTTTCGTTTGGGGGGGGGTTATGTAGGAAGGTGGATATCTGACTATGGTTACCCCCAAACTTTTTGCCTGGTGTTTAGCTGGTTTTTGACTTAGTTGGCCTGGGATCCTGCTTTTCAGGGCCCCAGGCTGATTGCTCTCTCCTTAAAATGGACTCCATGTACCTTAGGTGCATAACACAATTGGAAATGGTTCACCTTATGAGCCCCTGTAGTAGTGTACCCTAGGTACCCAGGGCATAGGTGTATCCAAGGCCTACCAGGGGCTGCAGCATGTATTGTGCCACCCCTGGCCTGGCCTCCATATTTGACACAACTGGCTGATCACTCAGCTGGGGTAAGTTGGTGTAATCACCTCTTACTTAGGTACAGTATGTCTGTGCCTAACCCTAAACTGGACACATATGTTCCTATCAGCCACTCCTATGGAAGGCCTCATCAATCCTGGAGGCAGAGTGCTTGGAAATATGTGAGATGGTGCTCTAGCATGAGCTGAGCCTGTCTGCAGCTGTCGGGAACCACTCCCTAAGCTGTTCTGGGGTATTGCCATACCATATACTCTTAAGTGCATTATAATCCTCGCGGTTAAATGCTATCTTTGGTTTGGCTTTATCAAAACATGTCGAGTAAGGTGTCATACGAATTGGAATACTATCCCCTCGCCAATTCTGGCGACGGGGATAGCATTCCACCCTTCTAGAGGGACACGACATGTGTGTAGCCTTAACCCCGGTTAAAGTTAAACAGAGCCTCAGCTTCACAAAATGGACGCTGCCACCACAGACACAAGTCTGGCCTCCTGCTGCTGACCGAAACTCGGCAGATGGTGGCCTGGACAAAGGGTTTCCTGCCTTGGGAGGTGCGAGCACCACCCCAGACAGGATTTTGTGTATTGGGTAGGACAGGGCTGAATAGAATCAGACATGCCCGGGGCACACAAGGTGTCCCCGTGCATAGGCCAGCCCAAACCGGTTCTGGGGCCTTCCAGCCCCAGTCCTGGCGCGGAGCTGGACAAAGGAAAGGGGGTGTAACCGCCCCCCTTCCTGGTTCCTCCCAGAGGAGGGACCTAGTAGGTGATCCACCCCCTAGATTGGAATAAGAGGGGGAGCAGTGCCATTGCACAGCAGATCATCCCGAAATCAACTTAAAACTAAGAAGAAGACTGGACTTCGACATTCTGCTGCACAGAAGACTGAAGAAGAATCTCCCTTGTGGCCAAGGAGTGACCACCCTGTGAACACAGGCACCAACCAGCAACTCGACGTCTGCTTTGCCGCCGCCTCCCGCCGGAGCCCGAGCCCAGAGCCCGACAAGAACCAGATTCCCAGACCTCTCAGAGCCCGATCCACAGTCCCTGCAAAGAAGGGACCCGTGGAGGCACCGAGTGACGTGGGACCGGACCTCTTGGAAGACACTCGTAAAGCTGACTGCGCAGCTTCTGAGGCATCCTCGACGTTGTGCTTTGGGGACTGAGAACCCCCACCACCGAGCAGCCCTTGCACCGAAGATCAGCCCCCCAGCATCTCCACGATCTGCGTGGGGCCCTTTTGCACTGTGCCACTCGACGCGCCATCCCGGCCACTAGCCACGCGGCCAGCGGCCATCTTGGCGACGAACCCGAAGATTTAAACAGCAGGTCTGGTTGCTCCAGACCTACCCAAGCTCCTGTGAAAAGGAGCACTCACTCTGACCTTGCTGGTCCGAGTGAACAGCATCTTTCAACTTCTGCGTGGCTTGCATTTGCCAAGGCCTGTTTGCTCCGATCAGGTCGCCGACACCGCCAACAGCGAGAAGCCTACGTGGGACAGCTCGTGACCGACTCCTGGACGTCCTCGACCCCGGGTATCCACGTGGCTGCAGAGAGAAGCTACCCGACAACGCCTGTTTGCACCCGACATCACCTGGTTCCACTCTGGTTCCACGGCAGTCACTGGCTAGTGACTTTGAACACTGTCCCCTCTGCTTTCAGGTCTTCAACTCTTCAGATCCACCCTTGGATCCACCGGAACTCTTCTCATCGAGCCGCCTGCAGCATCTTCAGCTCCAAGCACCATCGACCAGCGTGACGAAACCCGACACATCTTCGACCCTGTGCACCCGCTTCCTGTGGGTGAGGTAACTCAGCTCCGCCGGTGCTCCTGCACTGGTACACATCCCAAGGGCCTGTGTTTTAAGTTTCAGCTCCGTAGGTCACTCGGAAGGTTCCTAACTTTCTAACTTTGTGCTTTTTACGCACCATAGACTTTGTATTGTAAAGTGCGTGCACTTTGAACACTGCATCCGAGTCCCGTGGGCCTTTCCCGACTTAGTTATTTCCAGTCTCGAATAGCTCCAGCGATTCCCAAGGCCCTAGGCCTCTTCACTTTCCTCCTGGTATCCCTTATACCACTTATTTAGTATATGGTTTAGGTGGCCCCTAGGGCTCATCCATATTGTGCAACTTTTGTGTATTTTAAACTGTCTTGTGATTTAACGCTTGTGCTTCTGTGCTCATAAAGAGTCCAGGGGATTTTAATAGTTAATAAATCAATATATATTTTCAATATATATCTGTGTGGTGTCCCTTTCATTTGGTATTCAAGGGGGTTGTGTATGGTATAACAGCTGGCTTCACATGCCTTTCAGAGTTTAGCCTAAGACTGCTTTGTCCACGTTACCACTAGGATAACTGGTCTACAAGGTTGAATTACAACCATCATCATAAGGGTTGCTTGGCATGGTACAAAGTGATCACTAGAATTAGTGAGCATTATATACCAGGCCAACTTCTCACACATACCATACAATTTTTCACCACTCTCTCTGCACACTTACTAATTCCATCATTCTTCCAGACTGGAGCCAACATCTTACAAATCCCTTTAGAACTAATGTGTGCTGCTCCATGCGCCGTTGTTACTACTGCAAGCACGTACGCATCAGGCAACATCCAACGCTGTTGTTCCGACAAATCAATCCAATATCCACTCGAGTCCAATTTACCCGTACTCTCTTTCCATGCAAGCTTTTCTTCCTCAGTCGCCTCTTTCTGAATCTCTTTCACACTTTCCACTGTGTCCTCACACATTCCAGACTCAGAAACCCATCTCGCAGACGTTGCAACATACATTCTACTCATCATATTTCTAGCTGTCTGTTTAGCGGTCTCATCAGCAAAAGCATTTCCACGACCGACATCATCCGTGATTGCTTTATTAGCACTGCACTTCACAATCGCAACTTCAGTCGGCAAGGTTAGAGATTCCAACAAGTCGTTAACTAGCTGACCATGTTGAATCTTAGTCCCATGGGACGTAATGAAACCTCTTTCTTTCCATAAACGGCCGAAACTATGGGCCACGCCAAACGCATACTGACTATCTGTGAACACATTCACTCTCTTTCCCTTAGCTAAAACACTAGCTCTTGTTAGAGCTATCAATTCTGCAGCTTGGGCAGAATTCTGACTCACTCTTGCAGTCTCCACAATCGTACTCAAAGTCGTTACTGCGTAGGCAGCAGTCACATCACCATTCTCCAATTTAAAGCATGACCCATCAACATACAACGTGCCATCTGGATCTAACAACGGAGTGTCTTTTAAATCAATTCGTCCTTTAGTTTCTTTCTCGGTTCTGAAACAACAATCATGGGGTTCAGAATCGCTCGACTCCTGATTAGTCGGCAACAATGTTGCTGGATTCAATACATTGCATCTTTTGATCTGAATATGACTCGCTAACAGTGTCAGCTCATAGCCTGATAATCTAGCACTGGTGAGGTGCTGTGTCTTGGTTCGGTTCATGAGTGTATCTACGGCATGAGGAACCATAACCACTAGCATGTTGTTCATCACCATACCAGCAGATTGTCGAATGGAAGCTGCAGCTGCCGCTGTAGCTCTCAAACAACTAGGTAATGCTCTAGCTACCGGGTCTAAAGTTGATGAAAAATACGCACAAGGGCGTTGTTTATCACCAAATCTCTGTGTCAGAACACTCAACGCGCAACCTTCTCTCTCGTGAACATAGAGCGTGAATGGTTTACTGTAATCGGGTGTACCCAACACAGGAGCTGAACACAATGCATTTCGTAACTCAGAAAAACTCTCCTGGCATTCAGCAGACCATGGCACCGGACTCAGAACATTTTTCCTAGTCATAGCTACCAATGGTTTTGCCAAAAGAGAAAAATTTGGGATCCACTGCCTACAGTATGAGGTAATACCTAAAAAGGCACGTACTTCTCTCTGTGTGCGGGGAACATTCATCTGCGTAATTGCTTTTATTCTCTCTGGGGTCAACTTCCTTCCCTCCTTTGACAAGAGATGACCTAGGTAGGTCACTTCTTGGCAGCAGTATTGCATTTTGGAAGGTGACACCTTATGATTTAAACTAGCCAAATGATGCAATAAGGAAATTGTAGCTGCTTTGCAAGTTTCCTTGTCATCGGCAGCCACCAGAAGATCATCTACATACTGCACTAGTGCAGAACCAGGAGGAAGTACAAAGGAATCTAACTGACTTTTTAATGCCTGACTGTAAATGGATGGACTCTCACAATAGCCTTGTGGAGCACGTTTAAACCTGAAGCTTCGACCTCCTAGAGAGAAGCCGAAAATATCTCTGCTTTCTTCGGCTATCGGAATGCTGAAAAAGGCATTCTTCAAGTCGATAACTGAAAACCATGTGGCTGTAGCAGGAATCAATGTTAACAATGCAGTAATGTCTGGAACCACAGGAAACTGTGGAATCACAATTTTATTAACCTCTCTAAGATCGATAACAAACCTATACACTGGAGGCTTTGAAGGATCAGTACGTTTCAAAATTGGTAATACAGGACTGTTACAGACATTTCCTCTAGTTTCTTCAACCACGGCTTTCTTAATCAAATCTTGCACAATCAACAAAAGTGCACGCTCACCTTCACTAGAAATCTTGTATTGAGGAATTCGTGGAAATTTAACATTCGCTTTCAAAGTGACTGCATAGGGTGGAATTTCCAAAAGGCCTACATCATTAGGACCATTCGCCCAAAGAGTATCAGGGAGTGAACGCAGCTCTGGCGGGAGTGCATCCATTGACAAATACATCGGGGAGGTGATTCGTTTACCCAACGTAAGCTGTACTCCTGACGGAGAACAGTGCAATGTCGCATATAGGCGTTTTAACAAGTCTAAACCAAGCAGATTTTCATTACAACCTGTCGTCAAAATCAAGGGTGCCTTCAATTGACACGGTCCAACAGAAATAGACAAAGGACCAGATACGGGGTTGTAAACAGGGGCGCCTGAAAAACCTACAGAAACATTTGTTAAGCCAGACAAAGGTGCGCCAGGGAGTTTCGCATGAATGATAGAACTTTTTGCGGCACCAGTATCCAACAGAAACGGTTCGACTACACCTGATGTTGCTACTGCGACATAAGGCCCACTCTGATCCACTGGAACTGATACTACTCCCTCTCTCTGTCCATGGCTGTCCTAGTACTCAGTTTGCTGAAATCCCTCATCAACTTCACAATAGTCTTCAACATGATATTGTTGAGATCTATTTTGCTGGGCAGACTGTCCATTTCGCTGATCAAAGTGATTAGAAGGGCGATCATTCGTTTGTGGAGGCATAGCACCTCGTCCTCGACCTCTAGAATTTTGCATGGAACCACCACGACCTCTCTGAGCTGCTGCAGCATTATTCTGCGCTAAGACTGGACAATCATTCTTATAATGACCCTCTTTCTTACAGTACGCACACTGATTCCACTGATATTGTGGCCTCGGTGAACTATAATCTGTCCTTTGATATGACCCTTGCTGTGCATTAGTCTGATTTGTACGAGGCGGATATGCCTGTTGCAAAAGAACTTTAGTTTTTAAATCTTTCGTCTTTTTATCTGATTTCTCTTTCTCCTCTTTATCCCTATTTTCATAATACTGAGCAGTTGCAAGTATTTGCGCAGTTGTGGAGACAGCCGACGCACTTTCGGAATCTTTCAATTTATTACTGAGCTCTAGTAGCAAATTGTGTACAAATTTATCAACAAACAGTCTCTGTCCTCCTTCTGTGCTCATATCCTGACCACTGTGATCTACAAAAGTCTCTTCGAACCTTGTGAAAAAGTCGGAAACACTTTCGTCCTTCTTCTGCCTGCATGCGGACAACTTGTCCCAATTGACGCGCAATGCTGGCATCAGAGTCTTCATTAAATCGATTATTCTGCCGAGGAAATCAGCAATTAGAGGTTCGGGTTTGGAACCACCTATTTGTTGACCATCTGCCGCTATTATAGCTGCCCAATCACCACCTAGGGCAACTGGATGATTCTCTTTACGAATTTTAGCCCAAATTGGTTGTGGAACTACATTCCCAAATAACATGTCAATGTCCGCCAAATTCATCATGCAAGCCTCAACTGTCTGCGCTAACTCCTTATAATATCCGGCTGGATTCTTACGCGGATCAGGCAAGGCCTGTTTCACCGCTAGCACTTCAGCTCGCTTCCATGGGATGTGTATCCACACTCTCTGGAATTGCGCCGGAGCGGCTGCAATACCACGGTTCACATCAGCTGGCACAGCTTCGCGCCAAATTGGAGGAACCTCCCTCATTGGATATTGGCGATTTTGCTTCGTACTACGTTTCTCTAACTCTCTCGGTGAACGAAGGGATGGGTCATTCCTATAACTTAAAATTAGTTCCATTGCTTCCTTTATATCCTGACCAACTATCATACCTGCAGCGAACTCTTTCTGAATATTAATTAATTCTTCTAGATTTGGTTCAGACTCATCCTCCTCTAATTCCTCACGCAAAAGGGAGCACATCTCGTCGAACACATATCGTTGTGTTGGTTCTTTCCACTGCATAAACGTATCTAGTACATCTCTAGCACTGTATCTCCTACTCTTCGAAATCCATCTGAGAGCCGTGGAATCTAATATTCCTCGTTCTTCAGTACTAGGAAGCTGACTACGTCTCTGTACAGAGTCAGAGGTAGGAGTCTTAATTAAGGTTTTATAGAGAGGAGACAGAATATTAGAGACAGAATCAGTGATTCTCCGACGAACAGTAAGTGGAGTCATAATACTAGCAGAGGCAGAAAATACAGTAGCAGTTGGAATAGATAGAACAGGAATAGTAGAGGTATCAGACAAAGTAGTTTGTGAAACTGTAGGCGTAAGCGAAACAGGTATAGGTAAAGTAGTCGGCAACCCTGGAAGAGGGGGTGCCGAAGGAACATTCACATTGATCACAGGAGGTACAGGAGTTTGATTCAAGGGAGCAGGAGCAGCAATACCAGGTTGTCCAGCAACCGGCAATTGAACATTCGGTAAAGGTGGAGCCGTAGCACCCTGTGCATACGGTGGGGGCGACCTCAACAAGTAAGACAACAGAGGATCATTTTCAGGGTCCTCTACTATCTTAGCTGTATTCGATGGCAAGGCAGGGTAGCACTTGTCTATCGCCAAGTTACGCTCTCTAGTAGCCACCTCTATTGCCTTCTCAGACTTGTTGACTTGCAGCTGCTTAGCAGCTTGTTCTAAAGTCAACTCTTGCTCTTTCTGTTCTTTTTTCAGCTTTTTAATTTCTCTCTGTTTAGATTCTTTTCGCCAATAACGGAAAGAATCAAACATTGCCGGCCGGGCTTTCTTCTTAAACAATTTCACTTCTAAATTATCAAGGACTTCAGGCTCAAAACTACCATGCAGTGGCCAACTAAGGACACCGTCTTTTTCCGTATATCGGATCCATACCTCATTATAAGATATAGGACCCACACCGTGTTTACAATAAAGATCATATAGGGGAGTTCCAATCGGAGGAACCAGACATGAGTCCTCCAACCGGGAATCACTGTTGCAACCAAAACACGACAACATACAGTTTTTCCGACTTACCATTTTATAATCCGGAACACAAAACAGACAAAACACAAACAGAAGGTGCGCACTCGAACCAAGAACTTAGGCCTACCAAAGCGAACGAATGTATCGATACCCAAACTAAACCAATAGATTATCGTAACCAGAACAACCAGTGATAATCTTACGAAACCAAACCAAACCAAGAACCAAAAAAGGATTATCCAAACAGGAGTAACCCCTACGAAGTAACCAACTAGCAACCACTTAATACTTAACTGAGGCACTGAAGACGTCACCAAGGAGAAACCCGTCTACGTCTCGCCGTACTAAGGACTGCACCTCGGGTCCAAGACAGGGCGACGGTCAAGGCAACGGACCACTGCAGCCGTCCTGAACGGGAACCCTCGTGGAAGAGAACGTCGGGCCACTTTTGCGATATGCCGTGATCGATGAAGTGGGGCGCCTCCCTCAGGAATCTTCACACGAAGCTTCTCGAACTCTTCAGGCTTTTGGACCGGTACCGAATGACGTCGCCCCACGTTGGGCGCCAATTGGAGTTCTGGACTTTTTGGTTCTGTCCAGAGGTGTCAGGGATAACACCCGAAGACCCCGGAGTTCTACCTGTCTCGGTGCACAAATAAACAGAAACACGGGCTTCTCGATGGTGACGTCAAAGACCAAAGGTTTATTACTGCAGGGACACAGAAGTCACAGAAACTACACACGGGCAGTATCTAGGAGCCTGTTCGATTTGTACAAAGAGGGTTACTCCTTATATACTAAATATTAGGCTTCGGGCAAATTCTTTGCATGTTAGCACATTCCCAAACCTTTGTGTCCTAAACAATAAATATTTGGCGTTGCACAGGAATCGTCAACAATATCTGATGTCAAAACATTACGAACGAGGGGTTCCCACTGTTCCATCATAATCCCATGTCAACTTTTCATTCAAGAGCCGGACCGCCTCATCGTAAATTTCGTTACCTCCTCCTAATAAAGGGCCAGAAGGAAAGGAGCAGAGCCAGGTGCAGGAGATAGAAAAGCAGGATAAGAGATGTTTGTGGGTCGTAAATGGGCAAGGCTACCAGCTTCGGCCGCCTAATCATGATCAGGCCAACGAACACGAGAACCAGTATAGCAGGACTGGCCTCAGGCAGAGGAGGCAGCTTCTGTCGAGTCATGCAGCCATGGCGTGTTCTGTCTAAAGGTGCACGTGTCACTAGAGAGGTGAATCGCCGGCTAAAGCCTACGTGTCCTTAATCGAAATGAAGTAATCAGAGGTCATTGCGTGTCCATTGACTATGTGAGGGCAAGAAATACAAAATGGCTGCCGTAATCTAAGATGGATGCCATGGGTAGATCAGAAATGTGTTTGTAACAGGAGTACTCTTGCTCGTAGCATAGCGAAAACACCAGGATATGCTAAATGGATCATTTGCGGTTCACTGATACCAAAATTATGTATTTACGACAATGTTGAAAACACGGGTTCAAATCGTCACGGAACCTCAGAACCCCAACTCCAGCGGGTCATTTTGCGCCTCCAACGTACCCGTTCGAGGTTTTGCAGCTCGACTTCATCCACATGGAGAGGTGCAACAATCTGAAATACGTGCTTGTTGTTGTTTGCGCTTTCTCCAGGTGGGTGGAAGCGAACCCCCTCAAGGACAACACTGCCTTGTCAACTGCCAAAGCCCTTGTCAAGGAATTCTTCCCCAGGTTTGGGATGCCTAGAATGGTCTGGAGTGATAATGGAAGTGAATTCGTGGGACGGGTGATGAAGAGAGTGTGCGAATGTCTAGGCATCCACCAGAAATTTCACGCTGCAAACCACCCCCAATCAGCAGGTCTAGTAGAGTGCTATAACGGCACCCTAAAGCTCAAACTAGCCAAGATCCAAGCCAGCACAGGTCTTAAATGGCCTGACGCCTTGCCTTTAGCACTCCTATCTACCAGAATGATTGTCCATTCTAGACTGGGACTTAGCCCCCACGAAATCGAGTTCGGGCGCCCAGCATATATATGGGGGGTACCGAGGCCCAGAAGGCTCAGTGAGATAGAGCACCCTGTACTGCTTGACTACTTGCACGAACTGACAACTAAATTGCGTGTTTTATACCAACAGGTTCACAGTTCCTCTCCGCCAGCCTCTGACGATCCAGGTCACTCCATCGAACCCGGCACCTGGGTTTTGGTGCGGAATTTTCAGCGCACGAACAACCAGCAGCCCAGGTGGACCAGACCGTACCTCGTCCTTCTTTCCACAAGATCAGCCGTTCGGGTGGAAGGAAAGAAGAACTGGATCCACGGGACCCACTGTAAATGGGTCCCTCTTCCTCTTCCATATGACCGGTGGGTCCAGGACGGAATCGCTGACTCTGAGACTGAAACTGTACCTCACTTTACACTCTTCAGCGATGCACGACTGAAAGGAACTGGTACAGAAAAGGAGAGTGATCTTATTTTGCAAGGATTTGTGCCACCGTCAATGCAGTTGGACACTACAGAACCTGAAACATTGTTTAAAGACCACACCGTACCTGGGAAGCAACGATATAATCTGAGGTCGAGAAAAAGGGACTAATAAAAGTGACCTTATGTGACTCTCTTTCCCCTAAGAACTATTTTTGATTTTACAGCTCTATCGCCCAGGGAACTTGCTCATTTTTGATTTTCGAACCGCCATCCGGTTCTGCTGCTAGGGCCGCGGTTGAAGTCTGAGGAGTGCAGCTGGGGACGCCTAGGTCAACGGTTCTGGTCAGTCTGAGGGAATTACCCCGGACTGGACAGAGCGCATTTCTTGGCAGAATCAAACTCCCACCGCGGGCAGCAACTAGAGGATGGAGTTCCCGAGGGTAGAGAGACCTGCTAGACCCACGAACTTTAAAAAGCAAATATGCACCGTGATGGCCAGAAAGAGATTCTTGATAGTATGTGTTCTACTGTTGTGCAGCATAACGATGTTCTTGATCAGCTTTACTCTATCCACGTTCCAAGTTACCCTTGTAAATAACAATCAGCCCACACCTCCTCCTACTGTTCCCACACACTCCTTTCACCCTCTGCCTGAACACGAGTCTGCCAGAAGACTAGAATTTGTAAATAACTCATTCATCCAGCTCCTACACCAGCACCAGTCTGTAATGAACACATCGAACTGTTGGATATGTGGACTTATGCCGCACACAGCCGATAGGGGCATCCCGTACTTTGTCCTGCCATTCAGTTACTATGGTTCTCTATGGGCTTTCCAGACAATGTTCCTGTTTGCCATAGAACCATATCCCCCGCGTCCCATAGGGAGCAATTTCAGCAACAAGGCACTAGTGGCAGGAATACGGAATATGAGCAGGGATATTGACACGTCTCGGACAATTCCCAAAGATGAGTTTACCCCGTACAGTAGATGGAACAGCACTCGGTATGGGATTTCTTTGGGTAAGAGCCAGAAATCGAAGAAATCCTCCCTAGTTTGGGTAGTACCCCACCGAGGTCACTTATGTCTGCAGGGTATTGGTAGGGATCCCAAAGCACAGTTGGGGAAGAGCGTATGCACGGAAACGTATGTGTTCGCATCCCGAACTTCCCCTCCATTCGTAGCGGCTAAGGGTACATACTTCGTCTGCCATGACAAAGCATACACATGGTTGCCCCCTGACTTCTCGGGCACATGTTTTATCTTGTTTCTGCTGCCACCCACCTACACGGCCGGGGCAGATTACCATCGGACAAGGACAGTTAGGGGTGTCGTGAGTCAAGACGACACTGCGGGTCAAGAGTTTGGGGACTTCGCAAAGGGTTTTCTGCCGTTTTGGGGGCCTATGGTGAACAGCAGGAACATTCGCCAGTTAACAAGGGTAGTTGAATCCGCCATGACTGAGACGGCCGGTGCCCTTAGTAACCTGACTGCCGAGCTTCAATCGGACCGACTTATGACCCTTCAAAATCGGGTTGCCCTAGATGTCATACTCGCAGACCGTGGTGGTGTATGTAGAGTGATCCAATCCAGTTGCTGCATTTTCATCCCTGATAATGCTCCGACGGTGTACCAGGCCATCTCCAAACTACACAGAATCTCTGTTTCCCTTCACTTGGAAAAAGGGGATTGGTCCTTGCTCGGGTGGTTCTGGGAACTGATATCTGCCTGGGGATGGAAAACTCTGATCTTCATTGGGATGATCTTAGCCATTCTGTTTATGTTCTGCCTGTTTGTGCAGTGCGCTCCTGCAATATGTGGCCTCTGTGCTACTTCATGTGCAAGGAAGCCTGTGTCGAGGGACGAATTGAGCAACAGAATGATGCTACAGCAACATCTCCATGAATTCATCAATACGGATTTGGACTCAGATTAGCATGAGTTATTGCCTAATATGAGGGCAAAAGGAGGGTCTGTGGTTCTGAAATTCCGGACCTTGCCGTGATATGGTACCGAGGTCCAACACTCGTGTCACAAAATATCATCGTACCATGACGAATTCGGTATCGGCAGACCGGTAATGATTAGGACATTATCCCTGTGCATTTGCGTCATGATTGGGCGATGCTAACACCCTTAAATCATGGTTTCCGTTCCAAACCCTCGGACTCCATTTTGTGAACGGCATCCATCTTATGCCTTGCCCTCATATAAGTCAATTGATTAAGGTAGAGCTTGATCTGAAAGGACAGGTCCACCTTAGCTGACTTCCCCATGACCTGGCCGAACTGACTCTACCGCCTCCAGCCAAACCTGTTTGGGCAGCTCCTCGCCCAGTGGCCGAGTAAGATATCATCAAAGCACAACATGCCATAAACCATTCACCACCTACAGACCATGTTTTCTACACACATACACCTGTCCATGTTCCTTGTTTATGGCCAGTTTTATGACAAGGAGGTGCCCTGTTCTATTGGGGTTTCATCGATATCTGATTGTAATTCCGGGCTGGGCTGGGTCATCTATCACAAACTGGACATCTAAAATATGGGTTGGCCGTCATGACTTCGCTCTTTGCTTTATTGTGTAAATATGTCTATGACCATATCATAAACTCAAGAACTCTTGCCTGAAGTGTAATATCGTATATAAAAGGAGAAGGCTGGTTCTGTAAAAACGAACAGTCTCCTGAGAACTTACGGCCCGTGCTGTCGTACTTCTAGGACACATGTTACTTGGTTGCAGCCAATAAAACTCGATCTCTGACTTCACCTAGAAGACTCTTGGTTTCTGTGGTCCGGAACAGGGAGAACTCAGAGGTCTTCGGGTGTTATCCCCTGGCACCACCGGGTTCCTAAAAACCCGGCACCTCACTTCTCGCACTGCGAGAAAGCAGAAAGGTTTGGTTGGGGGCTGGCAGGTGGGCGGTCCTGCTCCAGGCAGGGGAGGAGCGGCTTGCCCACTGTTGTGGGCGCTGACTGTTTGATCGGCCTCAGGGCTGACCAAACAAGTCATATGCACTCTCCAGTTTTCTCCATGCAGGCTGCATGCAGCCTGCAAGGAGAAAAGAGCCTCCCCATAGACGTCTGTGTGGTCGGCGTTCCAGCCAATACCAGCGCTGCCATTGCAGAGTTGTGATTGGCTATGGGGAGGGGAGGGAGGCTGCCTGCTTCCTGTGAGGAGCAGAGAGAGAAGACGCGACCTGGGATCCCCCTCCCCGCGCAACCAGCCACCCTACCCCCGAGTCATGCCAGCCGTGTATGGATTCAGTGGGGTTGTCCGGGTTCCATTAATGATTAAGTGGGGGTGCCTGGGTTCTAGTAATGATTAAGAGGGGCTGCCCAGGTTCCAGTAATGATTAAGTGGAGGTGCCTGGGTTCCAGAAATGATTAAATGGGGGTCCTCCGGTTACAGTAATGAAGTCGGGGTCCTTTGGTCACAGTAATGAATAAGTGGGGGTCCTCGGATTCCAGTCATGTATAAATGGAGGTCCTCGGGTCCAGTAATGATTAAGTGGGGGAGCCTGGATTCCACTAATGATAAAGTGGGGGTCCCCAGGAACCATTATTGATTAAGTGGGGGTCCCGGGGCTCCATTAATGATTACATGAGGGTCTCCTGGTTCCAGTAATAATTATGTGGGGGTCTCTTTGTTCCAGTAATGATTAAGTGCAGGTACCAAGGTTCCAGTAATGAATAAGGGAGCATCCATTGGTTCCAGTAATGTTTAAGTAGGGGTCCCCAGATCCAGTAATTATTCAGTGGGAGTCCCCGGGTTCCAGTAATGATTAAGTGGGGGTCCCCAGGATCCAGTAATAATTCCTTTGGGGTCTCCGGATTCCAGTAATAATATAGTGGGGGTCCCTGAGTCCCAGTAAAGATTAGGTGGGGGTCCCTGGGTACCAGGAATGATGAGGTGGGGGGTCCTTTGGTTCCAGTAATGGTTACATGCGGGGACCTGCTTTCCAGGATTGATTAAGTGGATGTCCCCAGATTCCAGTAATGATTAAGTGGGAGTGCCTGGTACCAGTAAAGGCTCAGTGGGGTTCTCAAATTTCCAATAATGCTCAGCCCCCTTAAGGCTTTGCACCCCAAATCATTCGCCTCCATCTTGAGGGCTGCAGCCTATATGTGCCCCAGAGTGCAGTGTTGTTAATGATACTTTATTTGATTTAAAAAATCATAAAAGGGTGGACTTACCACCATGCAAGCGGAATTTACATCATAAAAACAACACAAAATCAACTTTAAATCAAGTTAGAAATTAATATCATGCTATACAAAAATAGCGGGAAAAGGTCTAAAAGGAAGAGAATAAAACGAATGATATGAGTTCTAGCTAGGGACACATTATTTTTGACTCATGATGAAAGGAAGAAAAATAAAAAGTATAAAATAATGATAGTTCAACAAGAGTGCAGTGAGCAGAGTCCAGAAAATGGTAAGGAGGCAGACTAGTGCTGTCTCATCCCTAAAAAACACTATTTTCCCTCCCTGTGATTACATCATCTTTTCTTTTTTAAATCTCTTTACCTGCCTTTGCCTGTGCTTGTTACAGTTTAACATTTTAGTTTTCACATGTCAGTGATTGCATAATTTATCACCTATTTTGTGTTTAAACTTGTTGTTTTTCCTGCCCGTGACTGCTTTCATCTAATCTGTTGAATTGTAGGATTTGCAGTCCAAACTCTGTAGTTTTTCCCTCTCATTCCCCATGACTACCAGTTTTTCCCTCCAAATTTCTCCTTTGCTCTGTGCTAAGACCTGTATGTTAAGCAGTGCACCCCCAGCCACCATTTTGTGTTAACAAGTCAGTGCACCCGCAGCCCCCATTCCCCCCAGCAAAAGGGATATTCTACATTAGAGAGTGCTCTGAGACAGCAGTAATCTGCTGTGTGCTGTTTAAACTGTATTTAATAGGGACTGTGCACTATGTTTTTTGTCCAGAGAGGGAGTAAAGTTTTATTCAAACAGTATTGTTAAAGGACAAGCTTGTGAGGCCCTTACCTGCAGAAGTCCAAAGTGTGGATTGAGCCTGTTTCTCTCCTCGGAGATTTCTGAATAGAGCAGCTCCCCAGCCCCAGACCCACTCCAGGCCTGCAGACCTAGGACTGCTGATTGGGTTTCACCAGCTCCAAGAAAATCTGAGCCCTCCCCTCACACCTGCCCAGGCCCCTTAAGGCTTTGCTGGGTGCACCCCAAATTATTCTCCTCCATCTTGTGAGCTGCAGCCTACATGTGCCCCAGATTACAGTGAGCAGAGCCCAGGAAATGGTAAGGAGGCAGACTAGTGCTGTCTCTTCTCTAAAAAAACGATTTTCCCTACCTGTGATTGCATCATCTTTTCTTTTTTAAATTTCTTTAACTGTCTTTGCCTGTGGTTGTTAGAGTGTAAAATTGTAATTTTCACCGTCCTGTGAATTAATATTTTATCACCTGTTTTGTGTTTAAACTTGTGGTTTTTCCTGCCCGTGACAGCTTCCATTTAACCTGTTGAATTATGAGATTTGCAGTCCAAACTCTGTAGTTTTTCCCTCTCATTCCCCATGGCTACCAGTTTTTCCCTCCAAATGTCTCCTTTGCTCTGTGCTAAACCTGTATTTTAAGCAGTGCACCCCCAGACACCATTTTGTGTTAACAAGTCAGTGAAACCAGCCCCTCCCCCCCCCCCCCCCCCCCAGCAACAGGGATATTCTACATCAGAGGGTGCACTGAGACAGCAGTAATCTGCTGTGTGCTGTTTAAACTGTATTTAATAGGGACTGTGCACTTCGTTTTTTGGCCAGAGAGGGAGTAAAGTTGTATTCAAACAGTATTGTGAAAGGACAAGTTTGTGAGGCCCTTACCCGCAGAAGTCCAAGGTGTGGATTGAGTCTGTCTGTCTCCAAGGAGATTTCTGAATAGAGCAGCAGCTTCCAACTCCCTGGCCAGCAAACCTTGTCTGAGGTCGCTGGGACCTTATATAGTCTGCTGTTGTTTGGTACATGTGTACACTGATTAGTGGTTGTATCTGGTGTTTCTATTGGATTAGGGTTAGTGTCCTCATTGGTTCGGTACTTGAGTTTTCTGATTTGTTTCTGGGTCTGAGATTCAATCAATGTAGGGTTGGAACTAGGGCTAGGATTAGGATTTCTATTGGGAGTAGGGACTAGGGTTTCCTGTGTTATTGGTTGTTGGGACTAGGGTGAGACTAGGGCTAGGGTTAGGCTTTTAATTGGAAGTAGCAATTAGGGCTTCTGGTGTGATTGGTTGCTGGACTAGGTGTGGGACTAAGACTAGTGTTAGGCTTTCTATTGGAAGTCGGAATTATGGCTTGATGTGCCATTGGTTGCTTGGACTTGGGTTGGGACTACTGGTACGGCTAGGGCCTCTATTGGACATAGAGATCAGGGTTTTTAAACTGGTTGCTTGGACTAGGGCTAAGATTGGCTGTAAGGTCCTGATCTCCTACTGGTTCCAGATTTTAGGGGTAGTGTTGTGATTGGAAAGTGTTAGGGCTAGGGTTCCCTTTGGCTCGAGGGGTCACCTGATTACAAGGGCTACAAAGGGCAAGGGTTAGGGTGTCTGAGCCCGGGCGTCGAGGCTATCGGCGGAGAGGACAAGGGCAGTCGCCTGTTCGAGACTGATAGGTACCAGGGCCAGAAATGCTGCCCATGTTCCCATTCAGTAAAACCAACCCACAATTTATTTTCACCATAGATATGTACCTATCTTTGTGTATTGCTTGGTAAAAACATATAGAATAATTATGTTGTTAAAAATAAAATCATCTTTGGTCTACATGTACTTGCTTCCATTGTGCATCTATGTACCTCCATGTACTTGGTTCTGTGTATCTGTTACTTTTCTCCTGAAAAAGCATATCCAATGCCCTACCCTATTTATCATCCTGTGCCTCTATCAATATCTTCAAGCTATATATACTTACCTCCTTTATGCATCTATATACTTTCAATGTACTTATGGATCTATATATTTATCACTTTCTTCTAATTTGGCATTTCCACTGCACTAACCCACTTCTCAGCCTATACTTCTCTCAATATATCTTCTAGCCCAACTTTCTGACTCATCTCAAACTACTTTCTACTACTCTTTCCAATGCACTACCCTATCTCTCACTCTATACATTTAGCCCAAACCCCATACCACTACTATGAACCCCAAAATAACCCTTTCTAGACTCTCTCCTACTCTACCCCTCCTTGTATCATCTGACACCTCTTTTACTATACCGATCCCCAAAACAAACCTCTCTAAACTCTCTCCTCTGACTCTTCCCCTCCTAAAACCCTTTTTACTCATCCAAAAGCCTCCTCCAACTCCTATGACCTAAAACGAAAACAGTCCTTCACTCTTCTATTCCTCCATTAGCCTTTCAATCAAAATAACAGACTAACATGTTCACTTCTCAAATTATATATTCCACTATACTAAATCACCACTAATCCTTTATGGGTTACAGAGTAGCATGTTACTCGCCAATAAAGTGTTTCAACACCCATCATGGTTACAATCGCTATATAAATGCAAACCATTTTTTTTCTCACTTTTCTACCCCTCCCCTACCCAATCCAAATAACTTACTTACATATCCACCACTCAAATTAAATTCATGTTTCACCATACTAATTCAACACTAATCCTTATGGATTCCAGAGTAGCGTACTACTCGCCAAAAAAGCGCTTCAAAACCCCATTAGGGGTAGCAAGCGCTATAAAAATAGAAACCTCTTTCCCTCATCTATCCCGCCACCTACCCTTCTCTATCCAAATAACTAAATAACATATCCACCACTCAAATAACTTAATTTTTCACTACACTAATTTATAACACTAATCCTTTATGGGTTCCGGAGGAGAGTGCTACTCGCCAGAAAAGCGCTTCAACACCCATCAGGGGTAACAGGTGCTATATGAACGCAAACCTTTCTGCCCCTTCTATCCCTCCGCCATCCTTCTCACTCCAAATAACGGACTAATATCCACAACTTAAATTACTTTCATATTTCACCATACTAATTCACCACTAATCCTTTATGGGTTTCCAGAGTAGCGCGCTTCAACACCCCGTCAGGAGTAACAAGCGCTATATAAATACAAACCTTTTTTCCTCTTCTAGCCTTCCCGCATCCAAATAACTGACTATCCTATCCACCACTTAAAATGTACTTGCATGTTTCACTATACTAATTCAACACTAATCCTCTATGGGTCCTGGAGTAGCGTGCTATTCGCCGAAAAAAGCGATTTGGCGCCTCGTCAGGGGTAGTAAGAGCTAAACAAATGTAATTACAATACAATACAATTAAGTGGGGGTCCCTGGGTTCCATTAATGATTAATTAGAAGTCCTGGGGTTCCAGCAATGATTAAGTGGGGGGGCCTGGGTTCCAGCAATGACTCAGTGGAGATCTCCAGGTTCCAGTAATGATTAAGTGGTGGCCCTTGGGTTCCAGTTATGATTAAGTGGTGGCCTTTGGGTTCCAGTTATGGTTCAATGGGGTTCCCTGGTCCAATAATGATTAATTGGGGGTCTCCAGGCTCCAATAAATAATTAAGTGGGGGTGCCCAGGTTCCAGTGCTGATTAAGTGGGGGTCCCAGGGTTCCAGTAATAATTAAGTGGGGGTCCCTGGGTTCCAGTAATAATTAAGTGGGGATCCCAGGGTTCCAGTATAGATTAAGTGGGGGTCCCCGGGTTCCAGTAGTAATTAAGTGGGGGTCCCTGGGTTTCAGTATAGATTAAGTGGGGTCCCTGGGTTCCAGTAATAATTAAGTGGGGGTCCCAGGGTTCCAGTATAGATTAAGTGGGGGTCCCCGGGTTCCAGTAATAATTAAGTGGGGGTCCCTGGGTTCCAGTATAGATTAAGTGGGGTCCCTGGGTTCCAGTAATAATTAAGTGGGGGTCCCTGGGTTCCAGTATAGATTAAGTGGGGTCCCTGGGTTCCAGTAATAATTAAGTGGGGGTCCCTGGGTTCCTGTAATAATTAAGTGGGGGTCCCCGGGTTCCAGTAATAATTAAGTGGGGGTCCCCGGGTTCCATTAATAATTAAGTGGGGGTCCCCGGGTTCCATTAATAATTAAGTGGGGGTGCCTGGGTTCCTGTAATGATTCAGTGGGGGTCTCCAGGCTCCATTAATAAATAAGTGGGGGTCCCCGGGTTCCAGTGAGGATTAAGTGGGGGCGGGGGTTCTGCACAAGTATAAAGACTAAGAAGCACTGAAGATGGGAATTGCTTTATCAAAGGGGTAGAAAGAGTTCCTGTTGAAGAGTCCACTCCCCTCAGTGAGGAGCAGCTCCCTGGCACCCTGCTGGCGCACTCTACAATCAAGCAGAACAACAGGAGCGATGGCTACAAGGGGACATCATCTTTCCTCTTTCATTAATTCTTGATGTTAAGAAACCCCCTGAGGAAGCCTGATATTTAAATGTTGCTATGATATATGCATCCTGTTCTTGAACATATTGAGGGTGGCTAATTATTTTTAATTATTTTGCAGCAGTGTAAAGCGACGCACACTGTATAAAACTGCAGTTATAGAAAACACAAGTGCCAATGTCAATAGGTCAGACTTTAATTTACTAACAAATGTAAACACAGGCATCTACAAATGCTGTCTGCATGCATTCTATGTACAAATGTTGTTTATCACATTAAAGCCCGGCCTACTGGCTTTCTGTGCATAATTCATATAGGAGAAAAAAAACTGAATGTGGCAAGTAGCACGGTTTAGTTAATTTATATAGTCTTATAGCCGATGCTGTGGGCTACACCAGTTAAAGGCCCTGAACCCGACTTATAGGCCCGAGCCGCAGGTGAGGGCCTGTAAAGAAGGACAGGGCCTTTAACAACCGGTATAGCCCGAGGCACAATGGCTGTAAGGCTTTCTGAACCTTCCACCCCCTAAATTAAATACGATGAAACATGAAGACAAACATTGCAACGTTAGAGCTCCGGGCTTATATCAGGCAAGCCATATACCAGCCATTAAAGGCCCGCTCCTTCGATGAGGGCCTGTAACAAGGGTTCAAGCCTTTATGGCTGATATGGCCCTTGCTACTATAATTCTAATGAAACCTTCTGCTGCATCAGAGAGAAATGCTCTAATTAGTAAAACAAAGGCCTCACGGTGCCCGAGGTGGGTGATATCCCCTAGGGCTCAGTTGGGCCTTTGCTCACAGCTGTTGCTGCGAAAGACAAACAGTGGCACGGTGATGCTTCAATGGAGCGCTCAACATTCCAATGTTCTAATCAGATTTAGAATAGCCCCGCATGCATTGCATGTGAAGCAGCTCCTAGAAGGTGGAACGTTACACATCCAGCTGATGGCATGAGATGAGCGGGTAATACTCATCTGGGTGGAGCAAAGCCATCCATTGGATATAGAAAAAATTGAGGAAGACCAGATGGTAGAAGTATAATTGTGCACACTACCACCAAAGGTAGAACCCCCCACCTTTCGTAGAAAGTTATTACGTTATAGTGTTTCTAGACAAAACACTTGGCAGGAGTTGCACAGAAATTACAACGGATTCAATTTTATGAGATAGTGAACACAGAGTGCACTGACGGACCTTCAAAGCAGTTGAGACCAGCTGGATTCCCAGGTACAGAATGGCCTTGAATGCCCATTGTATTGGGTATGGTGCTTTAAGTTGGGTCACTAGTGTTGTGGATATTGATAAGTTAAGAGCTTCAGATTTGTTAACATTAGCCAAAAACCTGAAGCGTGGCCAAAATCTGTCAATTCTTTCAAAAAGAGCCATCATAGACGGACAAGCTGATGGTATGCTGGTCCCCACGAAAGGTGATGCCAGTGATGAGGGGGTTGTCTTGAACCAGAGGTTCCATGTGGAGAGAAAACAACCGAGGTGACGAAGGGTACCCTTGCTGCGTACCTCTGCTAATGGAAAAAGGGGTTGAGATTTTGTAATTCACTTTGACTGTCGCACAAGGGCGGCTATAGCAGCTTAGTATCCAGGCTCTGAATCAGTCTCCGAACCCTGAGTGGGCTAGCGTTGCTTAGAGATATGGCCAGTCACTCGATCAAAGGGCTCTCGGCATCAATCTTCAGCAACCTAATCTCCCTAGTCGAGCGTTTAGCTTTGTCAATGAAATGCAATATGCGTTTAGTGTTGTCGCTGCATCGTCTTTGGGGAATAAGCCCTGCTTGATCTCGGTCGATAATGTGCGACATGTGTGGGCTAAGTCTGGTGGCGAGTATGCTAGTAACGAGTTTTATATCTATGTTTAAGAGGGATATTGAGCAGTATGAGCTGCAATGCTGTTTATCTTGGCCTGCTAACCACCATACATGCTGTTAGCATTGAGGCAGGTTCTGATCCGGGCCCAGCAAATGAGTTAAATAGTCTAGTTAGAATCCGAGCTGGAACCTGGCAAAAGGCTTTGTAGAAGAGAGCTGAAAACCCATCTGGTCCTGAAGATTTCAAAACTTTCTGATGGGAGATAGCTGAGATGACTTCTTCTGGGCGGATAGGGCTATCAGAGAGGTCGCCTGTGCCGGAGAGATTCATGTTGTGTTTGCCTCTTGAAGATATGCAACACGGTATCCCGGATCAAGAGTGTATCCAGTGTAAAGTTCTGAGTAGAAATCTCTAAAAGTAGAAGCTATGGATTTGTCGTTGAGTATTTTGCTACTGTCCACTGATTGCAGGGAGGAGACCCCATAAACTTGTCTTTGTACTCAGAGCTTACTGGCCAGGAGGTGCCCGCATCTGCACCCCTACTTAATAGGAGTATTTTTAGTGCAGTGTATTCTGCCCGATCCTGGTCTATACTCGCATACTGCGAGCGGGAAGACGTTCATTGGCGCCAAACTCCTCGGGCCCTGATACATTGATGGATCCTTCCTAACTCTTTTACCTGCTAGATAGGTGATCTCTCGTCTCCATGCAGATTTTGTTATCCGCAGCTCAATGCACCTTTTAAAGAATTTGCAAAAATACATTATCTCCACAGCTGTGCTCTCAAGCCAGACCTAAAATGGGTAATATAAGCTTACACAGAGAGGCCCCTATACCAAAAAAGAAATTAGAACAGTTGTGCACTAATATTTGGTGTATTTTGTAATTCATGGTCTTCTAGAGAATGTGCGAAGCTGTAAATAATCCGGCTAACTGTTGGAATGGCTTGCAGTGCATTTAACAGTACTATTGCATCATCAGTGCCTAGTAGTGGCATAGCACGAGGAGAAAGTGGGCGCTAATTCTATACCAATGGTTGTGTTGTAGTTTCAGAGATGGATAGGGTTAAAGAGCTGTATGTTTTTTAGGGTTCATGGATGAGTAGCTATAAACGATATTAAAGGTTTTTAGGGTTCAGGGAAGGTTAGCGCTAAGTATTAGTCAGGGAATGTAGGGTACTGGGAAGGGTAGTGTTTTAGGATGCAGAGTAGGGTAGTAGAGGGATTCTAATGTTCAGGGAAGGGTAGTGTTAAGAGGTAGTAAGGTGGTTTTAGTGTTTAGGGATTGGTAGCATTAAGTAGGTTTTCGGTTTCATGGGAGGGTAGTGTTATAGGGCAGTAAGAGGTTTTTAAGTTTCAGTGACGGGTAGGGCTAAAGAGCAGGAAGATGTTTAGCGTTCAGGGATAAGTAGCTATAATGGGTATGAGCGGGTTTCAGGGTTCAGGGAAGGGTAGCATTAAAGTGGAGTAAGAACATTTTGATTTCAGGGAAGATTAACATGAAAGGGTAGTACACGGTTATTTGAAGTCAGAGAAGGGTAGCATTAAGGGGTAGTAGGGCTTCTTAGGGGTCATGGAAGGGTAATGTTAAGATGAAGTTCATGTTCTTGGGCTAAGGCCAGGTAGTGTTAAAAGACAGTCAAACGTTTTGGATTCAGGGAAGGCTGGTGTTAAGATGTAGTAAGGGACTTTTAAGGTTCAGGGAACGGTAGTGTTAAGAGTGGTCAGTGAGTGTTAGGGTTCAGGTATGGGTAGCATTAAAGGGTAGTAAATGGATTTTTTATTTCAGGGAAGAGTAGCATTAAGCAGAAGCGAGGATTTTTTTTCAGGTGCAGGGAAGAGCAGCGTTAAGGGGTAGGGAGGAGTTTTTAGGCTTCAGGGGTGTGTAGTTTAAATGGTATTATGTGTTATTTGGGATTAGGGATGGTAGCATTAAGGGTTAGTATTGGGCTTTTAGGATTCAGGGATATGTAGCATTAGGGTATAGTAAGGGGCTTTTATAGTTCAGAGATATGTAGCATTAGGGTATAGTAAGGGGCTTTTATAGTTCAGAGATATGTAGCATTAGGGTATAGTAAGGGGCTTTTAGGGTTCAGGGACATGTAGCATCACCAGCCGACTGGACTACGGCAACGCCCTCTACGCCGGGACCACCGCCAAGCTCCAGAAGAGACTCCAGCGGATCCAAAACGCCTCAGCCAGACTCATCCTCGACATCCCACGATCCAGCCACATCTCCGGACATCTCAGAGACCTTCACTGGCTCCCCATCAACAAGAGAATCACCTTCCGCCTCCTCACCCACGCACACAAAGCCCTACACGACCAAGGCCCGAGCTACCTCAACAGCCGAGTCAACTTCTACGCTCCCAAACGCCACCTCCGATCAGCCAACCACGCCCTCGCCGCCGTCCCCCGCATCCGAAGAGCGACTACAGGAGGAAGGTCCTTCTCCTACCTGGCCGCCAAGACCTGGAACTCCCTCCCGTCCGACCTGCGCCTGACCCAAGACCACCTCGCCTTCAGGAAGAAGCTGAAGACCTGGCTGTTCGAGCAGTAGCGGCACCCCCCCCCCCCCCAGCGCCTTGAGACCCTACGGGTATGTAGCGCGCTTTATAAGTGTCAATGATTGATTGATTGATTGATTGATATGTAGCATTAGGGTATAGTAAGGAGCTTTTATAGTTTAGAGATATGTAGCATTAGGGTATAGTAAGGGGCATTTAGGGTTCAGGGATATGTAGCATTAGGGTATAGTAAGGGGCATTTAGGGTTCAGGGATATGTAGCATTAGGGTATAGTAAGGGGCTTTTAGGGTTCAGAGATATGTAGCATTAGGGTATAGTAAGGTGCTTTTAGGGTTCAGGGATATATAGCATTAGGGTAAAGTAAGGGGCTTTTATAGTTCAGAGATATGTAGCATTAGGGTATAGTAAGGTGCTTTTAGGGTTCAGGGATATATACCATTAGGGTATAGTAAGGGGCTTTTATAGTTCAGAGATATGTAGCATTAGGGTATAGTAAGGGGCTTTTAGGGTTCAGAGATATGTAGCATTAGGGTATAGTAAGGGGCGTTTAGGGTTCAGGGATATGTAGCATTAGGGTATAGTAAGGGGCTTTTATAGTTCAGAGATATGTAGCATTAGGGTATAGTAAGGGGCGTTTAGGGTTCAGGGATATGTAGCATTAGGGTATAGTAAGGGGCTTTTATAGTTCAGAGATATGTAGCATTAGGGTATAGTAAGGGGCTTTTATAGTTCAGAGATATGTAGCATTAGGGTATAGTAAGGGGCTTTTAGGGTTCAGGGATATGTAGCATTAGGGTATAGTAAGGGGCTTTTAGGGTTCAGAGATATGTAGCATTAGGGTATTGTAAGGGGCGTTTAGGGTTCAGGGATATGTAGCATTAGGGTATAGTAAGGGGCTTTTATAGCTCAGAGATATGTAGCATTAGGGTATAGTAAGGGGCTTTTATAGTTCAGAGATGTGTAGCATTAGGGTATAGTAAGGGGCGTTTAGGGTACAGAGATATGTAGCATTAGGGTATAGTAATGGGGTTTTAGGGTTCAGGGACATGTAGCATTAGGGTATAGTAAGGGGCTTTTATAGTTCAGGGATATGTAGCATTAGGGTATAGTAAGGGGCTTTTATAGTTCAGAGATATGTAGCATGAGGGTATAGTAAGGGGCTTTTATAGTTCAGAGATATGTAGCATTAGGGTATAGTAAGGGGCTTTTATAGTTCAGGGATATGTAGCATGAGGGTATAGTAAGGGGCTTTTATAGTTCAGGGATATGTAGCATTAGGGTATAGTAAGGGGCATGTAGGGTTCAGGGATATGTAGCATGAGGGTATAGTAAGGGGCTTTTATAGTTCAGAGATATGTAGCATTAGGGTATAGTAAGGGGCTTTTATAGTTCAGGGATATGTAGCATGAGGGTATAGTAAGGGGCTTTTATAGTTCAGGGATATGTAGCATTAGGGTATAGTAAGGGGCATGTAGGGTTCAGGGATATGTAGCATGAGGGTATAGTAAGGGGCTTTTATAGTTCAGAGATATGTAGCATTAGGGTATAGTAAGGGGCTTTTATAGTTCAGAGATATGTAGCATTAGGGTATAGTAAGGGGCTTTTAGGGTTCAGGGACATGTAGCATTAGGGTATAGTACGGGGCTTTTAGGGTTCAGGGATATGTAGCATTAGGGTATAGTATGGGGCTTTTATAGTTCAGGGATATGTAGCATGAGGGTATAGTAAGGGGCTTTTATAGTTCAGAGATATGTAGCATTAGGGTATAGTAAGGGGCTTTTATAGTTCAGAGATATGTAGCATTAGGGTATAGTAAGGGGCTTTTAGGGTTCAGGGATATGTAGCATTAGGGTATAGTAAGGGGCTTTTAGGGTTCAGAGATATGTAGCATTAGGGTATAGTAAGGGGCTTTTATAGTTCAGAGATATGTAGCATTAGGGTATAGTAAGGGGCTTTTAGGGTTCAGAGATATGTAGCATTAGGGTATAGTAAGGTGCTTTTAGGGTTCACGGATATATAGCATTAGGGTATAGTAAGGGGCTTTTAGGGTTCAGAGATATGTAGCATTAGGGTATAGTAAGGGGCTTTTAGGGTTCAGAGATATGTAGCATTAGGGTATAGTAAGGGGCGTTTAGGGTTCAGGGATATGTAGCATTAGGGTATAGTAAGATGCTTATAGGGTTCAGGGATATATAGCATTAGGGTATAGTAAGGGGCGTTTAGGGTTCAGGGATATGTAGCATTAGGGTATAGTAAGGTGCTTATAGGGTTCAGGGATATATAGCATTAGGGTATAGTAAGGGGCTTTTATAGTTCAGGGATATGTAGCATTAGGGTATAGTAAGGGGCTTTTATAGTTCAGAGATATGTAGCATTAGGGTATAGTAAGGGGCATTTAGGGTTCAGGGATATGCAGCATTAGGGTATAGTAAGGGGCTTTTATAGTTCAGAGATATGTAGCATTAGGGTATAGTAAGGGCTTTTATAGTTCAGAGATATATAGCATTAGGGTATAGTAAGGGGCTTTTAGGGTTCAGGGACATGTAGCATTAGGGTATAGTAAGGGGCTTTTATAGTTCAGGGATATGTAGCATTAGGGTATAGTAAGGGGCTTTTATAGTTCAGGGATATGTAGCATGAGGGTATAGTAAGGGGCTTTTATAGTTCAGAGATATGTAGCATTAGGGTATAGTAAAGGGCATTTAGGGTTCAGGGATATGTAGCATTAGGGTATAGTAAGGGGCTTTTAGGGTTCAGAGATATGTAGCATTAGGGTATATTAAGGGGCTTTTATAGTTCAGAGATATGTAGCATTAGGGTATAGTAAGGGGCTTTTAGGGTTCAGAGATATGTAGCATTAGGGTATAGTAAGGGGCTTTTAGGGTTCAGGGATATATAGCATTAGGGTATAGTAAGGGGCTTTTAGGGTTCAGAGATATGTAGCATTAGGGTATAGTAAGGGGCTTTTAGGGTTCAGAGATATGTAGCATTAGGGTATAGTAAGTGGCTTTTAAGGTTCAGAGATATGTAGCATGAGGGTATAGTAAGGGGCTTTATGGTTCAGAGATATGTAGCATTGGGGTATAGTAAGGGGCTTTTAAGGTTCAGAGATATGTAGCATGAGGGTATCGTAAGGGGCTTTATGGTTCAGAGATATGTAGCATTGGGGTATAGTAAGGGGCTTTTATAGTTCAGAGATATGTAGCATTAGGGTATAGTAAGGGGCTTTTATAGTTCAGAGATATGTAGCATTAGGGTATTGTAAGGGGCTTTTAGGGTTCAGGGACATGTAGCATTAGGGTATAGTAAGGGGCTTTTATAGTTCAGGGATATGTAGCATTAGGGTATAGTAAGGGGCTTTTATAGTTCAGAGATATGTAGCATTAGGGTATAGTAAGGGGCTTTTATAGTTCAGAGATATGTAGTATTAGGGTATAGTACGGGGCTTTTATAGTTCAGAGATATGTAGCATTAGGGTATAGTAAGGGGCTTTTTGGGGTTCAGGGACATGTAGCATTAGGGTATAGTAAGGGGCTTTTATAGTTCAGGGATATGTAGCATTAGGGTATAGTAAGGGGCTTTTATAGTTCAGGGATATGTAGCATGAGGGTATAGTAAGGGGCTTTTATAGTTCAGAGATATGTAGCATTAGGGTATAGTAAGGGGCATTTAGGGTTCAGGGATATGTAGAAATAGGGTATAGTAAGGGGCTTTTAGGGTTCAGAGATATGTAGCATTAGGGTATAGTAAGGGGCTGAATGGTTCAGAGATATGTAGCATTGGGGTATAGTAAGGGGCTTTTAAGGTTCAGAGATATGTAGCATGAGGGTATAGTAAGGGGCTTTATGGTTCAGAGATATGTAGCATTAGGGTATAGTAAGGGGCTTTTATAGTTCAGAGATATGTAGCATTAGGGTATAGTAGGGGCGTTTAGGGTCCAGGGATGTGTAGCATTAGGGTATAGTAAGGGCTTTTAGGGTTCAGAGATATGTAGCATTAGGGTATAGTAAGGGGCGTTTAGGGTTCAGGGATATGTAGCATTAGGGTATAGTAAGGGGCTTTTAGGGTTCAGGGATATGTAGCATTAGGATATAGTAAGATGCTTTTAGGGTTCAGAGATATGTAGCATTAGGGTATAGTAAGGGGCTTTTAGGGTTCAGAGATATGTAGCATTAGGGTATAGTAAGGGGCGTTTAGGGTTCAGGGATATGTAGCATTAGGGTATATTAAGGGGCTTTTAGGGTTCAGGGATATGTAGCATTGGGGTATAGTAAGGGGCTTTTATAGTTCAATGATATGTAGCATTAGGGTATAGTAAGGGGCTTTTAGGGTTCAGGGATATGTAGCATTAGGGTATAGTAAGATGCTTTTATAGTTCAGAGATATGTAGCATTAGGGTATAGTAAGGGGCTTTTAGGGTTCAGAGATATGTAGCATTAGGGTATAGTAAGGGGCGTTTAGGGTTCAGGGATATGTAGCATTAGGGTATAGTAAGGGGCTTTTATAGTTCAGAGATATGTAGCATTAGGGTATAGTAAGGGGCGTTTAGGGTTCAGGGATATGTAGCATTAGGGTATAGTAAGGGGCTTTTATAGTTCAGAGATATGTAGCATTAGGGTATAGTAAGGGGCTTTTATAGTTCAGAGATATGTAGCATTAGGGTATAGTAAGGGGCTTTTAGGGTTCAGGGATATGTAGCATTAGGGTATAGTAAGGGGCTTTTAGGGTTCAGAGATATGTAGCATTAGGGTATTGTAAGGGGCGTTTAGGGTTCAGGGATATGTAGCATTAGGGTATAGTAAGGGGCTTTTATAGTTCAGAGATATGTAGCATTAGGGTATAGTAAGGGGCTTTTATAGTTCAGAGATATGTAGCATTAGGGTATAGTAAGGGGCGTTTAGGGTACAGAGATATGTAGCATTAGGGTATAGTAAGGGGCTTTTAGGGTTCAGGAACATGTAGCATTAGGGTATAGTAAGGGGCTTTTATAGTTCAGGGATATGTAGCATTAGGGTATAGTAAGGGGCTTTTATAGTTCAGAGATATGTAGCATGAGGGTATAGTAAGGGGCTTTTATAGTTCAGAGATATGTAGCATTAGGGTATAGTAAGGGGCTTTTAGGGTTCAGGGACATGTAGCATTAGGGTATAGTACGGGGCTTTTAGGGTTCAGGGATATGTAGCATTGGGGTATAGTATGGGGCTTTTATAGTTCAGGGATATGTAGCATGAGGGTATAGTAAGGGGCTTTTATAGTTCAGAGATATGTAGCATTAGGGTATAGTAAGGGGCTTTTATAGTTCAGAGATATGTAGCATTAGGGTATAGTAAGGGGCTTTTAGGGTTCAGAGATATGTAGCATTAGGGTATAGTAAGGTGCATTTAGGGTTCAGGGATATATAGCATTAGGGTATAGTAAGGGGCTTTTAGGGTTCAGAGATATGTAGCATTAGGGTATAGTAAGGGGCTTTTATAGTTCAGAGATATGTAGCATTAGGGTATAGTAAGGGGTGTTTAGGGTACAGAGATATGTAGCATTAGGGTATAGTAAGGGGCTTTTAGGGTTCAGGAACATGTAGCATTAGGGTATAGTAAGGGGCTTTTATAGTTCAGGGATATGTAGCATTAGGGTATAGTAAGGGGCTTTTATAGTTCAGAGATATGTAGCATGAGGGTATAGTAAGGGGCTTTTATAGTTCAGAGATATGTAGCATTAGGGTATAGTAAGGGGCTTTTAGGGTTTAGGGACATGTAGCATTAGGGTATAGTAAGGGGCTTTTATAGTTCAGGGATATGTAGCATTAGGGTATAGTATGGGGCTTTTATAGTTCAGGGATATGTAGCATGAGGGTATAGTAAGGGGCTTTTATAGTTCAGAGATATGTAGCATTAGGGTATAGTAAGGGGCTTTTATAGTTCAGAGATATGTAGCATTAGGGTATAGTAAGGGGCTTTTAGGGTTCAGGGATATGTAGCATTAGGGTATAGTAAGGGGCTTTTAGGGTTCAGAGATATGTAGCATTAGGGTATAGTAAGGGGCTTTTATAGTTCAGAGATATGTAGCATTAGGGTATAGTAAGGGGCTTTTAGGGTTCAGAGATATGTAGCATTAGGGTATAGTAAGGTGCTTTTAGGGTTCACGGATATATAGCATTAGGGTATAGTAAGGGGCTTTTAGGGTTCAGAGATATGTAGCATTAGGGTATAGTAAGGGGCTTTTAGGGTTCAGAGATATGTAGCATTAGGGTATAGTAAGGGGCGTTTAGGGTTCAGGGATATGTAGCATTAGGGTATAGTAAGATGCTTATAGGGTTCAGGGATATATAGCATTAGGGTATAGTAAGGGGCGTTTAGGGTTCAGGGATATGTAGCATTAGGGTATAGTAAGGTGCTTATAGGGTTCAGGGATATATAGCATTAGGGTATAGTAAGGGGCTTTTATAGTTCAGGGATATGTAGCATTAGGGTATAGTAAGGGGCTTTTATAGTTCAGAGATATGTAGCATTAGGGTATAGTAAGGGGCATTTAGGGTTCAGGGATATGCAGCATTAGGGTATAGTAAGGGGCTTTTATAGTTCAGAGATATGTAGCATTAGGGTATAGTAAGGGCTTTTATAGTTCAGAGATATATAGCATTAGGGTATAGTAAGGGGCTTTTAGGGTTCAGGGACATGTAGCATTAGGGTATAGTAAGGGGCTTTTATAGTTCAGGGATATGTAGCATTAGGGTATAGTAAGGGGCTTTTATAGTTCAGGGATATGTAGCATGAGGGTATAGTAAGGGGCTTTTATAGTTCAGAGATATGTAGCATTAGGGTATAGTAAAGGGCATTTAGGGTTCAGGGATATGTAGCATTAGGGTATAGTAAGGGGCTTTTAGGGTTCAGAGATATGTAGCATTAGGGTATAGTAAGGGGCTTTTATAGTTCAGAGATATGTAGCATTAGGGTATAGTAAGGGGCTTTTAGGGTTCAGAGATATGTAGCATTAGGGTATAGTAAGGGGCTTTTAGGGTTCAGGGATATATAGCATTAGGGTATGGTAAGGGGCTTTTAGGGTTCAGAGATATGTAGCATTAGGGTATAGTAAGGGGCTTTTAGGGTTCAGAGATATGTAGCATTAGGGTATAGTAAGTGGCTTTTAAGGTTCAGAGATATGTAGCATGAGGGTATAGTAAGGGGCTTTATGGTTCAGAGATATGTAGCATTGGGGTATAGTAAGGGGCTTTTAAGGTTCAGAGATATGTAGCATGAGGGTATCGTAAGGGGCTTTATGGTTCAGAGATATGTAGCATTGGGGTATAGTAAGGGGCTTTTATAGTTCAGAGATATGTAGCATTAGGGTATAGTAAGGGGCTTTTATAGTTCAGAGATATGTAGCATTAGGGTATTGTAAGGGGCTTTTAGGGTTCAGGGACATGTAGCATTAGGGTATAGTAAGGGGCTTTTATAGTTCAGGGATATGTAGCATTAGGGTATAGTAAGGGGCTTTTATAGTTCAGAGATATGTAGCATTAGGGTATAGTAAGGGGCTTTTATAGTTCAGAGATATGTAGTATTAGGGTATAGTACGGGGCTTTTATAGTTCAGAGATATGTAGCATTAGGGTATAGTAAGGGGCTTTTTGGGGTTCAGGGACATGTAGCATTAGGGTATAGTAAGGGGCTTTTATAGTTCAGGGATATGTAGCATTAGGGTATAGTAAGGGGCTTTTATAGTTCAGGGATATGTAGCATGAGGGTATAGTAAGGGGCTTTTATAGTTCAGAGATATGTAGCATTAGGGTATAGTAAGGGGCATTTAGGGTTCAGGGATATGTAGAAATAGGGTATAGTAAGGGGCTTTTAGGGTTCAGAGATATGTAGCATTAGGGTATAGTAAGGGGCTGAATGGTTCAGAGATATGTAGCATTGGGGTATAGTAAGGGGCTTTTAAGGTTCAGAGATATGTAGCATGAGGGTATAGTAAGGGGCTTTATGGTTCAGAGATATGTAGCATTAGGGTATAGTAAGGGGCTTTTATAGTTCAGAGATATGTAGCATTAGGGTATAGTAGGGGCGTTTAGGGTCCAGGGATGTGTAGCATTAGGGTATAGTAAGGGCTTTTAGGGTTCAGAGATATGTAGCATTAGGGTATAGTAAGGGGCGTTTAGGGTTCAGGGATATGTAGCATTAGGGTATAGTAAGGGGCTTTTAGGGTTCAGGGATATGTAGCATTAGGATATAGTAAGATGCTTTTAGGGTTCAGAGATATGTAGCATTAGGGTATAGTAAGGGGCTTTTAGGGTTCAGAGATATGTAGCATTAGGGTATAGTAAGGGGCGTTTAGGGTTCAGGGATATGTAGCATTAGGGTATATTAAGGGGCTTTTAGGGTTCAGGGATATGTAGCATTGGGGTATAGTAAGGGGCTTTTATAGTTCAATGATATGTAGCATTAGGGTATAGTAAGGGGCTTTTAGGGTTCAGGGATATGTAGCATTAGGGTATAGTAAGATGCTTTTATAGTTCAGAGATATGTAGCATTAGGGTATAGTAAGGGGCTTTTAGGGTTCAGAGATATGTAGCATTAGGGTATAGTAAGGGGCGTTTAGGGTTCAGGGATATGTAGCATTAGGGTATATTAAGGGGCTTTTAGGGTTCAGGGATATGTAGCATTGGGGTATAGTAAGGGGCTTTTATAGTTCAATGATATGTAGCATTAGGGTATAGTAAGGGGCTTTTAGGGTTCAGGGATATGTAGCATTAGGGTATAGTAAGATGCTTTTATAGTTCAGAGATATGTAGCATTAGGGTATAGTAAGGGGCTTTTAGGGTTCAGAGATATGTAGCATTAGGGTATAGTAAGGGGCGTTTAGGGTTCAGGGATATGTAGCATTAGGGTATAGTAAGGGGCTTTTATAGTTCAGAGATATGTAGCATTAGGGTATAGTAAGGGGCGTTTAGGGTTCAGGGATATGTAGCATTAGGGTATAGTAAGGGGCTTTTATAGTTCAGAGATATGTAGCATTAGGGTATAGTAAGGGGCTTTTATAGTTCAGAGATATGTAGCATTAGGGTATAGTAAGGGGCTTTTAGGGTTCAGGGATATGTAGCATTAGGGTATAGTAAGGGGCTTTTAGGGTTCAGAGATATGTAGCATTAGGGTATAGTAAGGGGCTTTTAGGGTTCAGGGATATGTAGCATTAGGGTATAGTAAGGGGCTTTTAGGGTTCAGAGATATGTAGCATTAGGGTATTGTAAGGGGCGTTTAGGGTTCAGGGATATGTAGCATTAGGGTATAGTAAGGGGCTTTTATAGTTCAGAGATATGTAGCATTAGGGTATAGTAAGGGGCTTTTATAGTTCAGAGATATGTAGCATTAGGGTATAGTAAGGGGCGTTTAGGGTACAGAGATATGTAGCATTAGGGTATAGTAAGGGGCTTTTAGGGTTCAGGAACATGTAGCATTAGGGTATAGTAAGGGGCTTTTATAGTTCAGGGATATGTAGCATTAGGGTATAGTAAGGGGCTTTTATAGTTCAGAGATATGTAGCATGAGGGTATAGTAAGGGGCTTTTATAGTTCAGAGATATGTAGCATTAGGGTATAGTAAGGGGCTTTTAGGGTTCAGGGACATGTAGCATTAGGGTATAGTACGGGGCTTTTAGGGTTCAGGGATATGTAGCATTGGGGTATAGTATGGGGCTTTTATAGTTCAGGGATATGTAGCATGAGGGTATAGTAAGGGGCTTTTATAGTTCAGAGATATGTAGCATTAGGGTATAGTAAGGGGCTTTTATAGTTCAGAGATATGTAGCATTAGGGTATAGTAAGGGGCTTTTAGGGTTCAGAGATATGTAGCATTAGGGTATAGTAAGGTGCATTTAGGGTTCAGGGATATATAGCATTAGGGTATAGTAAGGGGCTTTTAGGGTTCAGAGATATGTAGCATTAGGGTATAGTAAGGGGCTTTTATAGTTCAGAGATATGTAGCATTAGGGTATAGTAAGGGGCGTTTAGGGTACAGAGATATGTAGCATTAGGGTATAGTAAGGGGCTTTTAGGGTTCAGGAACATGTAGCATTAGGGTATAGTAAGGGGCTTTTATAGTTCAGGGATATGTAGCATTAGGGTATAGTAAGGGGCTTTTATAGTTCAGAGATATGTAGCATGAGGGTATAGTAAGGGGCTTTTATAGTTCAGAGATATGTAGCATTAGGGTATAGTAAGGGGCTTTTAGGGTTTAGGGACATGTAGCATTAGGGTATAGTAAGGGGCTTTTATAGTTCAGGGATATGTAGCATTAGGGTATAGTATGGGGCTTTTATAGTTCAGGGATATGTAGCATGAGGGTATAGTAAGGGGCTTTTATAGTTCAGAGATATGTAGCATTAGGGTATAGTAAGGGGCTTTTATAGTTCAGAGATATGTAGCATTAGGGTATAGTAAGGGGCTTTTAGGGTTCAGGGATATGTAGCATTAGGGTATAGTAAGGGGCTTTTAGGGTTCAGAGATATGTAGCATTAGGGTATAGTAAGGGGCTTTTATAGTTCAGAGATATGTAGCATTAGGGTATAGTAAGGGGCTTTTAGGGTTCAGAGATATGTAGCATTAGGGTATAGTAAGGTGCTTTTAGGGTTCACGGATATATAGCATTAGGGTATAGTAAGGGGCTTTTAGGGTTCAGAGATATGTAGCATTAGGGTATAGTAAGGGGCTTTTAGGGTTCAGAGATATGTAGCATTAGGGTATAGTAAGGGGCGTTTAGGGTTCAGGGATATGTAGCATTAGGGTATAGTAAGATGCTTATAGGGTTCAGGGATATATAGCATTAGGGTATAGTAAGGGGCGTTTAGGGTTCAGGGATATGTAGCATTAGGGTATAGTAAGGTGCTTATAGGGTTCAGGGATATATAGCATTAGGGTATAGTAAGGGGCTTTTATAGTTCAGGGATATGTAGCATTAGGGTATAGTAAGGGGCTTTTATAGTTCAGAGATATGTAGCATTAGGGTATAGTAAGGGGCTTTTATAGTTCAGAGATATGTAGCATTAGGGTATAGTAAGGGGCTTTTAGGGTTCAGGGATATGTAGCATTAGGGTATAGTAAGGGGCTTTTAGGGTTCAGAGATATGTAGCATTAGGGTATAGTAAGGGGCTTTTATAGTTCAGAGATATGTAGCATTAGGGTATAGTAAGGGGCTTTTAGGGTTCAGAGATATGTAGCATTAGGGTATAGTAAGGTGCTTTTAGGGTTCACGGATATATAGCATTAGGGTATAGTAAGGGGCTTTTAGGGTTCAGAGATATGTAGCATTAGGGTATAGTAAGGGGCTTTTAGGGTTCAGAGATATGTAGCATTAGGGTATAGTAAGGGGCGTTTAGGGTTCAGGGATATGTAGCATTAGGGTATAGTAAGATGCTTATAGGGTTCAGGGATATATAGCATTAGGGTATAGTAAGGGGCGTTTAGGGTTCAGGGATATGTAGCATTAGGGTATAGTAAGGTGCTTATAGGGTTCAGGGATATATAGCATTAGGGTATAGTAAGGGGCTTTTATAGTTCAGGGATATGTAGCATTAGGGTATAGTAAGGGGCTTTTATAGTTCAGAGATATGTAGCATTAGGGTATAGTAAGGGGCATTTAGGGTTCAGGGATATGCAGCATTAGGGTATAGTAAGGGGCTTTTATAGTTCAGAGATATGTAGCATTAGGGTATAGTAAGGGCTTTTATAGTTCAGAGATATATAGCATTAGGGTATAGTAAGGGGCTTTTAGGGTTCAGGGACATGTAGCATTAGGGTATAGTAAGGGGCTTTTATAGTTCAGGGATATGTAGCATTAGGGTATAGTAAGGGGCTTTTATAGTTCAGGGATATGTAGCATGAGGGTATAGTAAGGGGCTTTTATAGTTCAGAGATATGTAGCATTAGGGTATAGTAAAGGGCATTTAGGGTTCAGGGATATGTAGCATTAGGGTATAGTAAGGGGCTTTTAGGGTTCAGAGATATGTAGCATTAGGGTATAGTAAGGGGCTTTTATAGTTCAGAGATATGTAGCATTAGGGTATAGTAAGGGGCTTTTAGGGTTCAGAGATATGTAGCATTAGGGTATAGTAAGGGGCTTTTAGGGTTCAGGGATATATAGCATTAGGGTATAGTAAGGGGCTTTTAGGGTTCAGAGATATGTAGCATTAGGGTATAGTAAGGGGCTTTTAGGGTTCAGAGATATGTAGCATTAGGGTATAGTAAGTGGCTTTTAAGGTTCAGAGATATGTAGCATGAGGGTATAGTAAGGGGCTTTATGGTTCAGAGATATGTAGCATTGGGGTATAGTAAGGGGCTTTTAAGGTTCAGAGATATGTAGCATGAGGGTATCGTAAGGGGCTTTATGGTTCAGAGATATGTAGCATTGGGGTATAGTAAGGGGCTTTTATAGTTCAGAGATATGTAGCATTAGGGTATAGTAAGGGGCTTTTATAGTTCAGAGATATGTAGCATTAGGGTATTGTAAGGGGCTTTTAGGGTTCAGGGACATGTAGCATTAGGGTATAGTAAGGGGCTTTTATAGTTCAGGGATATGTAGCATTAGGGTATAGTAAGGGGCTTTTATAGTTCAGAGATATGTAGCATTAGGGTATAGTAAGGGGCTTTTATAGTTCAGAGATATGTAGTATTAGGGTATAGTACGGGGCTTTTATAGTTCAGAGATATGTAGCATTAGGGTATAGTAAGGGGCTTTTTGGGGTTCAGGGACATGTAGCATTAGGGTATAGTAAGGGGCTTTTATAGTTCAGGGATATGTAGCATTAGGGTATAGTAAGGGGCTTTTATAGTTCAGGGATATGTAGCATGAGGGTATAGTAAGGGGCTTTTATAGTTCAGAGATATGTAGCATTAGGGTATAGTAAGGGGCATTTAGGGTTCAGGGATATGTAGAAATAGGGTATAGTAAGGGGCTTTTAGGGTTCAGAGATATGTAGCATTAGGGTATAGTAAGGGGCTGAATGGTTCAGAGATATGTAGCATTGGGGTATAGTAAGGGGCTTTTAAGGTTCAGAGATATGTAGCATGAGGGTATAGTAAGGGGCTTTATGGTTCAGAGATATGTAGCATTAGGGTATAGTAAGGGGCTTTTATAGTTCAGAGATATGTAGCATTAGGGTATAGTAGGGGCGTTTAGGGTCCAGGGATGTGTAGCATTAGGGTATAGTAAGGGCTTTTAGGGTTCAGAGATATGTAGCATTAGGGTATAGTAAGGGGCGTTTAGGGTTCAGGGATATGTAGCATTAGGGTATAGTAAGGGGCTTTTAGGGTTCAGGGATATGTAGCATTAGGATATAGTAAGATGCTTTTAGCGTTCAGAGATATGTAGCATTAGGGTATAGTAAGGGGCTTTTAGGGTTCAGAGATATGTAGCATTAGGGTATAGTAAGGGGCGTTTAGGGTTCAGGGATATGTAGCATTAGGGTATATTAAGGGGCTTTTAGGGTTCAGGGATATGTAGCATTGGGGTATAGTAAGGGGCTTTTATAGTTCAATGATATGTAGCATTAGGGTATAGTAAGGGGCTTTTAGGGTTCAGGGATATGTAGCATTAGGGTATAGTAAGATGCTTTTATAGTTCAGAGATATGTAGCATTAGGGTATAGTAAGGGGCTTTTAGGGTTCAGAGATATGTAGCATTAGGGTATAGTAAGGGGCGTTTAGGGTTCAGGGATATGTAGCATTAGGGTATAGTAAGGGGCTTTTATAGTTCAGAGATATGTAGCATTAGGGTATAGTAAGGGGCGTTTAGGGTTCAGGGATATGTAGCATTAGGGTATAGTAAGGGGCTTTTATAGTTCAGAGATATGTAGCATTAGGGTATAGTAAGGGGCTTTTATAGTTCAGAGATATGTAGCATTAGGGTATAGTAAGGGGCTTTTAGGGTTCAGGGATATGTAGCATTAGGGTATAGTAAGGGGCTTTTAGGGTTCAGAGATATGTAGCATTAGGGTATTGTAAGGGGCGTTTAGGGTTCAGGGATATGTAGCATTAGGGTATAGTAAGGGGCTTTTATAGTTCAGAGATATGTAGCATTAGGGTATAGTAAGGGGCTTTTATAGTTCAGAGATATGTAGCATTAGGGTATAGTAAGGGGCGTTTAGGGTACAGAGATATGTAGCATTAGGGTATAGTAAGGGGCTTTTAGGGTTCAGGAACATGTAGCATTAGGGTATAGTAAGGGGCTTTTATAGTTCAGGGATATGTAGCATTAGGGTATAGTAAGGGGCTTTTATAGTTCAGAGATATGTAGCATGAGGGTATAGTAAGGGGCTTTTATAGTTCAGAGATATGTAGCATTAGGGTATAGTAAGGGGCTTTTAGGGTTCAGGGACATGTAGCATTAGGGTATAGTACGGGGCTTTTAGGGTTCAGGGATATGTAGCATTGGGGTATAGTATGGGGCTTTTATAGTTCAGGGATATGTAGCATGAGGGTATAGTAAGGGGCTTTTATAGTTCAGAGATATGTAGCATTAGGGTATAGTAAGGGGCTTTTATAGTTCAGAGATATGTAGCATTAGGGTATAGTAAGGGGCTTTTAGGGTTCAGAGATATGTAGCATTAGGGTATAGTAAGGTGCATTTAGGGTTCAGGGATATATAGCATTAGGGTATAGTAAGGGGCTTTTAGGGTTCAGAGATATGTAGCATTAGGGTATAGTAAGGGGCTTTTATAGTTCAGAGATATGTAGCATTAGGGTATAGTAAGGGGCGTTTAGGGTACAGAGATATGTAGCATTAGGGTATAGTAAGGGGCTTTTAGGGTTCAGGAACATGTAGCATTAGGGTATAGTAAGGGGCTTTTATAGTTCAGGGATATGTAGCATTAGGGTATAGTAAGGGGCTTTTATAGTTCAGAGATATGTAGCATGAGGGTATAGTAAGGGGCTTTTATAGTTCAGAGATATGTAGCATTAGGGTATAGTAAGGGGCTTTTAGGGTTTAGGGACATGTAGCATTAGGGTATAGTAAGGGGCTTTTATAGTTCAGGGATATGTAGCATTAGGGTATAGTATGGGGCTTTTATAGTTCAGGGATATGTAGCATGAGGGTATAGTAAGGGGCTTTTATAGTTCAGAGATATGTAGCATTAGGGTATAGTAAGGGGCTTTTATAGTTCAGAGATATGTAGCATTAGGGTATAGTAAGGGGCTTTTAGGGTTCAGGGATATGTAGCATTAGGGTATAGTAAGGGGCTTTTAGGGTTCAGAGATATGTAGCATTAGGGTATAGTAAGGGGCTTTTATAGTTCAGAGATATGTAGCATTAGGGTATAGTAAGGGGCTTTTAGGGTTCAGAGATATGTAGCATTAGGGTATAGTAAGGTGCTTTTAGGGTTCACGGATATATAGCATTAGGGTATAGTAAGGGGCTTTTAGGGTTCAGAGATATGTAGCATTAGGGTATAGTAAGGGGCTTTTAGGGTTCAGAGATATGTAGCATTAGGGTATAGTAAGGGGCGTTTAGGGTTCAGGGATATGTAGCATTAGGGTATAGTAAGATGCTTATAGGGTTCAGGGATATATAGCATTAGGGTATAGTAAGGGGCGTTTAGGGTTCAGGGATATGTAGCATTAGGGTATAGTAAGGTGCTTATAGGGTTCAGGGATATATAGCATTAGGGTATAGTAAGGGGCTTTTATAGTTCAGGGATATGTAGCATTAGGGTATAGTAAGGGGCTTTTATAGTTCAGAGATATGTAGCATTAGGGTATAGTAAGGGGCATTTAGGGTTCAGGGATATGCAGCATTAGGGTATAGTAAGGGGCTTTTATAGTTCAGAGATATGTAGCATTAGGGTATAGTAAGGGCTTTTATAGTTCAGAGATATATAGCATTAGGGTATAGTAAGGGGCTTTTAGGGTTCAGGGACATGTAGCATTAGGGTATAGTAAGGGGCTTTTATAGTTCAGGGATATGTAGCATTAGGGTATAGTAAGGGGCTTTTATAGTTCAGGGATATGTAGCATGAGGGTATAGTAAGGGGCTTTTATAGTTCAGAGATATGTAGCATTAGGGTATAGTAAAGGGCATTTAGGGTTCAGGGATATGTAGCATTAGGGTATAGTAAGGGGCTTTTAGGGTTCAGAGATATGTAGCATTAGGGTATAGTAAGGGGCTTTTATAGTTCAGAGATATGTAGCATTAGGGTATAGTAAGGGGCTTTTAGGGTTCAGAGATATGTAGCATTAGGGTATAGTAAGGGGCTTTTAGGGTTCAGGGATATATAGCATTAGGGTATAGTAAGGGGCTTTTAGGGTTCGGAGATATGTAGCATTAGGGTATAGTAAGGGGCTTTTAGGGTTCAGAGATATGTAGCATTAGGGTATAGTAAGTGGCTTTTAAGGTTCAGAGATATGTAGCATGAGGGTATAGTAAGGGGCTTTATGGTTCAGAGATATGTAGCATTGGGGTATAGTAAGGGGCTTTTAAGGTTCAGAGATATGTAGCATGAGGGTATCGTAAGGGGCTTTATGGTTCAGAGATATGTAGCATTGGGGTATAGTAAGGGGCTTTTATAGTTCAGAGATATGTAGCATTAGGGTATAGTAAGGGGCTTTTATAGTTCAGAGATATGTAGCATTAGGGTATTGTAAGGGGCTTTTAGGGTTCAGGGACATGTAGCATTAGGGTATAGTAAGGGGCTTTTATAGTTCAGGGATATGTAGCATTAGGGTATAGTAAGGGGCTTTTATAGTTCAGAGATATGTAGCATTAGGGTATAGTAAGGGGCTTTTATAGTTCAGAGATATGTAGTATTAGGGTATAGTACGGGGCTTTTATAGTTCAGAGATATGTAGCATTAGGGTATAGTAAGGGGCTTTTTGGGGTTCAGGGACATGTAGCATTAGGGTATAGTAAGGGGCTTTTATAGTTCAGGGATATGTAGCATTAGGGTATAGTAAGGGGCTTTTATAGTTCAGGGATATGTAGCATGAGGGTATAGTAAGGGGCTTTTATAGTTCAGAGATATGTAGCATTAGGGTATAGTAAGGGGCATTTAGGGTTCAGGGATATGTAGAAATAGGGTATAGTAAGGGGCTTTTAGGGTTCAGAGATATGTAGCATTAGGGTATAGTAAGGGGCTGAATGGTTCAGAGATATGTAGCATTGGGGTATAGTAAGGGGCTTTTAAGGTTCAGAGATATGTAGCATGAGGGTATAGTAAGGGGCTTTATGGTTCAGAGATATGTAGCATTAGGGTATAGTAAGGGGCTTTTATAGTTCAGAGATATGTAGCATTAGGGTATAGTAGGGGCGTTTAGGGTCCAGGGATGTGTAGCATTAGGGTATAGTAAGGGCTTTTAGGGTTCAGAGATATGTAGCATTAGGGTATAGTAAGGGGCGTTTAGGGTTCAGGGATATGTAGCATTAGGGTATAGTAAGGGGCTTTTAGGGTTCAGGGATATGTAGCATTAGGATATAGTAAGATGCTTTTAGGGTTCAGAGATATGTAGCATTAGGGTATAGTAAGGGGCTTTTAGGGTTCAGAGATATGTAGCATTAGGGTATAGTAAGGGGCGTTTAGGGTTCAGGGATATGTAGCATTAGGGTATATTAAGGGGCTTTTAGGGTTCAGGGATATGTAGCATTGGGGTATAGTAAGGGGCTTTTATAGTTCAATGATATGTAGCATTAGGGTATAGTAAGGGGCTTTTAGGGTTCAGGGATATGTAGCATTAGGGTATAGTAAGATGCTTTTATAGTTCAGAGATATGTAGCATTAGGGTATAGTAAGGGGCTTTTAGGGTTCAGAGATATGTAGCATTAGGGTATAGTAAGGGGCGTTTAGGGTTCAGGGATATGTAGCATTAGGGTATAGTAAGGGGCTTTTATAGTTCAGAGATATGTAGCATTAGGGTATAGTAAGGGGCGTTTAGGGTTCAGGGATATGTAGCATTAGGGTATAGTAAGGGGCTTTTATAGTTCAGAGATATGTAGCATTAGGGTATAGTAAGGGGCTTTTATAGTTCAGAGATATGTAGCATTAGGGTATAGTAAGGGGCTTTTAGGGTTCAGGGATATGTAGCATTAGGGTATAGTAAGGGGCTTTTAGGGTTCAGAGATATGTAGCATTAGGGTATTGTAAGGGGCGTTTAGGGTTCAGGGATATGTAGCATTAGGGTATAGTAAGGGGCTTTTATAGTTCAGAGATATGTAGCATTAGGGTATAGTAAGGGGCTTTTATAGTTCAGAGATATGTAGCATTAGGGTATAGTAAGGGGCGTTTAGGGTACAGAGATATGTAGCATTAGGGTATAGTAAGGGGCTTTTAGGGTTCAGGAACATGTAGCATTAGGGTATAGTAAGGGGCTTTTATAGTTCAGGGATATGTAGCATTAGGGTATAGTAAGGGGCTTTTATAGTTCAGAGATATGTAGCATGAGGGTATAGTAAGGGGCTTTTATAGTTCAGAGATATGTAGCATTAGGGTATAGTAAGGGGCTTTTAGGGTTCAGGGACATGTAGCATTAGGGTATAGTACGGGGCTTTTAGGGTTCAGGGATATGTAGCATTAGGGTATAGTATGGGGCTTTTATAGTTCAGGGATATGTAGCATGAGGGTATAGTAAGGGGCTTTTATAGTTCAGAGATATGTAGCATTAGGGTATAGTAAGGGGCTTTTATAGTTCAGAGATATGTAGCATTAGGGTATAGTAAGGGGCTTTTAGGGTTCAGAGATATGTAGCATTAGGGTATAGTAAGGTGCATTTAGGGTTCAGGGATATGGAGTTCTGGACTTTTTGGTTCCGTCCAGAGGTGTCAGGGTACAACACCCAAAGACCCCGGAGTTCCACCTGCCTTGGTGCACAAATGAACAGAAACACGGGCTTCTCGATGGTGGCGTCAAAGACCAAAGGTTTATTACTGCAGGGACACAGAAGTCACAGAATCTACACACGGGCAGAATCTAGGAGACTGTTCGATTTGTACAAAGTGGGTTGCTCCTTATATACTAAAAATTGTGCTCTAGGCAAATATTTCACATGTCGGTACATTCCCAAACCTTTGTGTCTCTAAACAATAAATATTTGGCGTTACACAGGAACTGTCGATAATATCTGATACCAAACATCACGAAGAGGGGTTCCCACCAGTCCATCACAATCCCTTGTCAATATTGCATTCAAGACCCGGACCGCCTCATCGTAAAGTTCGTTACCTCCCCCTAATAAAGGCCCAGAAGGAAAGGAGCAGAGCCAGGTGCAGAAGATAGAAAAGCGGGATAAGAGATGTTTGTGGGTTGTAAATGGGCAAGGCTACCGGCTTCGGCCGCCTAATCATGATCAGGTACAATGGACAGGAAAACCAGTTCAGGTGGGCTGGCCTCGGGCAGAGGAGGCAGCCTTTGTCGAGTCATGCAGCTTCAGCGTGATCTGGTTTAAGGTGCACGTGTCATGTAAGAGGTGAATCTCCGGCTAAGGCTACGTGTCCTTAATCAAAGTGAAGTGAATGAAATGATCAGAGGCTATTGCATATGTGAGGGCAAGGAACCACAAAATGGCGGCCATGATCTAAGATGGATGCCGTGTGTATATCAGAAATATGTCAGTGGAAGGAGTGCTCTTGCTCGTAGCGTAGCGAAAACACTAGGATATACTAAATGGATCATTTGCGGTTCGCTGATACTAATTTTATGTATTTCCGACAAACTTGAAAACACGGGTTCAAGTCGTCACGGAACCGTCACGGAACCTCAGACCCTCCTTTTGCCCTTACATAGGCAATTACTCAATCTATGTCTGAATCTAGTTCTATGCTCATCAGGTCAGTGACATGTTGTTGTATCATCATCCTTTCTCGTGTCTTTTCTCCAAATGCAGGTGGTTTCCTAAAACAGGTTGTAGCACAAAGACTACACAGAGCAGGACCACACTGGATAATCAGACAACATGAGAATAGTAATATTAAGATGACACCAATGACCATTAGAACCTTCCATCCCCACGCTGAGATCAGAGTCCAAACCCACTCCATAAAGGACCAGTTTCCCTCATCTACATGTATGGAGTCCGAAATCTTGTGCAACTTAGAGATCGCCTCGTAAACTGTTGGAGCATTATTAGGAATAAAGACACAGCAGCTCGATTGGATCATTCTGCATACCCCACCTCGATCTGCAAGTATAACATCTAGAACCATACGGTTCTGCAATGTCATGAGCCTATCCGCCTGAAGCTCAGCTGTCAGATTGCTAAGGGCACCAGCAGTTTCGGTAATAGTAGATTCAACTACCCGTGTTAGCTGACGTATGTTTCTACTATTGGCCATAGGCCCCCAGAACGGAAGGAAGCCTTTGAAGAAGTCTCCAGCTTCCTGACCAGCGGTATCTTCCTTGCTGAAAACACCTCTCGCTACTCTTGTTCTGTGGTAATCAGGTGAAGCAGTGTATGTCGGAGGCAATAATCGAGCAATATAACATGATCCTGAGAAGTCGGCAGGCAACCATGTATAAGCTCTGTCTCGACAAATGAAGTAGGTACCCCTGGCAGTAAGGAAGGCAGGGGAAGAGTTAGCCGGAAACACATAAGTCTCTACGCACTCACTCCTCCCTAGCTGAGCTCTCGGATTTCTCCCATTACCTTGCAAACAGACCTGACCTCGGTGAGGTACGACCCAGATTGGAGTTGAGCTTTTACGCTTGCTTTCTCCTAAACTAAGGCGATACTCTGAAGTATTCCAACTTAAATATACTCGCAATTCGTCTCTAGGGTAAGATGGAGTATTATTGACGTCTTTGACCATGTCAATAATTCCCTGGACTAAAGCTTTGTTGGCAGAATTATATTTAGTGGAACGTGGTGGACGTGGAGGATAGGTTTCAAGAGCATAAGCAAAGATGGTTTGAAGGGCCTGAAATGATCCATTGTAGCTGAAAGGCAAAACCAGATAGGGAATACCTTTATCCATAGTGTGGGGTATCAAGCCACACACCCAGCAGTCTGTAGTGTTAACTACCAGTTGGTGTTGGTGCAAGAGCTGTACAAAAGTATTATTAATGAATTCTGAGCGTCGAGCTTGTTCATGTTCCGGAAACGAGTGAAAAGAGTGTATAGAAGAAACAGTAGAAATAGCAGGATCAAGGGGAGGTACTGTAGATACTGGCACAAAAATCAAATTTATGCTAAAGACAATTCCACCCACCAATGTTGCTAAAACAATCAAAAATGTAATGGCACATTGCATCAAGAAACATTTGCTATGAAGAATTCTATTTAGTCTGTTTCTTCGAACGTAAATCACATTTTCTCGTTGCAGCGCAGGAAGTTCCATCTTCTACAATCCGCTCGCGACCACTGATGATGTGTACGTAGATGAAAATGCCTCTGTCAGCCCTGGGAGTTCCCAGTACTAACAGAAAGATCGACCTTGTGTCAGACCCCTGCAAATTCAAACTAGGCACACAGCCACGACCCTACGGCTACCCAGACGGCAAGGCAATTTATTAAAAACAATAAACAATAGCAAACTTCCTGGCTGAAAAGCAAAAAAAAGTCCAATGTATATAAATATCAAAATCACAATATGCAGTTGCCTGCTTTATAAGTTCGTTTTATGGCTTCTAAGGTTGTATCTTTTCTTCGCTGGTACTGTTTGATCGGAAAATAGTGTATCACTAGCAGCTGTTGCAGAGTTTACGTTCGCAGATGGCAAAGTTTCTTGTGATGCTGGAGACAAATGTTCAGTGTTCAAAGGAGTCTTTTCAAGAGGAGAGTCAAGTTTCAAAGTGTCAGTAATCAAATCGGCATCGCTGAAAGGGACAAATTTTGGAGTTGTTTCAGCTTCGGAGGCACCAATTCCCTTCTTCACCCAGTCGTCGTAGGGCAGCGGCAGTGGAACACGCTTTACGTGAGAAGCGTGGATCCAGTGCTTGCGACCAGCAACACGTACAGCTGTCCTCGTCGCCAGCAGGATTTGGAAGGGGCCGATGTAGCGAGGCTGAAGATTCTTTGTCCTCGCAAAATTTCTGACCACCACGTGGTCGCCGGGTTTCAGCTGATGCCCTGGACTCTCCGGAGGTTTTGGCAAAGCATCAAAGACCTGTTGATGAATAAGACTTAATTTAGCAGTCAAGTCGTAAAGATAGTCTATCAACATAGGATATTCAATGGAGCAGAATTGTTTAGGCCTTGGCACACCCCAGACATTTGCCGGGCGGCCAAGTACAATCTCATATGGAGAAAGCCCTATTCTAGAATGCACTGTTGCTCTCGTTGATAACAAGGCCAAAGGAAGTGCGTCTGGCCAAGCCAAACCTGTGGATGCTTGAATTTTGGCTATTTTAAGCTTGAGGGTGCCATTGTAACCCTCGACTAAACCAGCAGACTGGGGATGGTTCGCACTATGAAATTTTTGTTTCAATCCTAGACCAGCACACACACTCTGCATAACTTTCCCTATAAACTCACTTCCGTTATCTGACCATACAATCCGTGGCATTCCAAACCTAGGGAAAAATTCTTTGAGAAGAATTTTGGCAGTAGATAGAGCAGTGTTGTCCTTTAGTGGGTATGCTTCTATCCACCTGGAAAAAGCACAAACCACCACCAGGACGTATTTTAAATTGTTGCAGCGTTCCATGTGAATGAAGTCTAACTGTATTACTTCAAAGGGACAGGAAGGAGGAGCAAAATGACCAGCTGGAGTTGGAGTTCCCTTGCCAGGATTATGCATCAAGCACACCATACAATTTTTCACCACTCTCTCTGCACACTTACTGATTCCCTCATTCTTCCAAACCGGAGCTAACATCTTACATATCCCTTTAGAACTTATGTGCGCCACTCCATGTGCCATCGTCACTACTGCAAGCACATACGCATCAGGCAACATCCAACGCTGCTGTTCTGTCAAATCGATCCAACATCCATTCGAGTCCAATTTGCCCGTACTTTCTCTCCATACACGTTTCTCTTCCTCAGTCGCTTCTTTCTGAATCTCTTTCACACTTTCCATTGTGTCCTCACACATTCCAGACTCAGCAATCCATCTTGCAGACGTAGCAACATACATTCTACTCATCATGTCTCTAGCTGTCTGTTTAGCGGTTTCATCAGCAAAGGCATTTCCCCGACCAACATCATCCGTGATTGCTTTATGAGCACTGCACTTCACAATCGCAACTTCAGTCGGTAAGGTTAGAGATTCTAACAAGTCGTTAACTAGCTGACCATGTTGAATCTTAGTCCCATGGGACGTAATGAAACCCCTTTCTCTCCACAACCGGCCAAAACTATGGGCCACGCCAAATGCGTACTGACTATCTGTAAACACATTCACTCTCTTTCCCTCAGCTAAAACACACGCTCTCGTAAGAGCTATTAACTCTGCAGCTTGGGCAGAATTCTGACTCACTCTTGCAGTCTCCACAATCGTCTTCAAAGTCGTTACCGCGTAGGCAGCAGTCACATCACCATTCTCCAATTTAAAACATGACCCGTCCACATACAGCGTACCATCTGGGTCGGATAGGGGAGTATCCCTCAAGTCGATGCGACCTTTTGTCTCTTCCTCCGTTTTGAAATAACAGTCATGTGGCTCAGAATCACTCGACTCTTGATCAGTCGGCAACAATGTTGCTGGGTTCAATACATTGCATCTTTTGATCTGAATATGACTCGCTAATAACGTCAGCTCGTAACCAGATAATCTCGCACTAGTAAGGTGTTGAGTCTTCGTTCGGTTCATGAGTGTGTCCACTGCATGAGGAACCATGACCACTAGCATATTGTTCATCACCAAACCAGCAGATTGTCGAATGGAAGCTGCAGCTGCCGCTGTAGCCCTCAAACAACTAGGCAATGCTCTAGCTACCGGATCTAATGTTGATGAGAAATATGCACAAGGGCGTTGTTTATCACCAAACTTCTGTGTCAAGACACTCAACGCGCAACCTTCTCTTTCGTGAACGTAGAGCGTGAATGGCTTACTGTAATCAGGTGTGCCCAATACAGGAGCTGAACACAAAGCTTTTCGTAATTCAGCAAAACTCTCCTGACATTCATCAGACCATGGCACCGGACTTGGAACATTTTTCCCAGTCAAGGCTACCAACGGTTTTGCTAAAAGTGAAAAATTTGGGATCCACTGCCTACAGTAAGAGGTAATACCTAGGAAGGCACGTACTTCCCTCTGTGTGCGTGGAACACTCATTTGCATAATTGCTTTTATTCTTTCTGGGGTCAACTTCCTTCCCTCCTTTGACAAGAGATGACCTAAGTAGGTTACTTCTTGGCAGCAATATTGCATTTTGGAAGGTGACACCTTATGATTCAAATTAGACAAATGATGCAATAGTGAAATTGTAGCTGCCTTGCAAGTTTCCTTGTCATCGGCAGCCACCAAAAGATCGTCTACGTACTGTACTAGGGCAGAACCTGGAGGAAGGACAAAAGAATCTAACTGGCTTTTTAAAGCTTGACTGTAAATAGATGGACTTTCACAGTAGCCTTGTGGAGCGCGTTTAAATCTGAAACTGCGACCTCCTAAACAGAAGCCAAAAATATCTCTGCTTTCCTCGGCTATCGGAATGCTGAAAAAAGCATTCTTCAAGTCGATGACTGAGAACCATGTAGCTGTAGCAGGAATCAATGTTAACAAAGCAGTAATGTCTGGCACTACAGGAAACTGCGGAATTACAATCTTATTAACTTCTCTAAGGTCTATGACAAACCTATAGACTGGAGGCTTTGTAGGATCTGTTCGTTTCAAAATCGGCAATACAGGACTATTACAAACATTTCCTCGCGTTTCTTCAACCACACCTTTTTTAATCAAATCTTGCACAATCAATAAGAGTGCACGCTCACCTTCATTCGATATTTTATATTGAGGAATTCTTGGAAATTTCACATTCGCTTTCAAAGTTACTACATACGGTGGAATCTCTAGTAGACCTACATCATTGGGACCAGTCGCCCAAAGAGAATCAGGGAGTGAACGTAGCTCCGGCGGGAGTGCGTCCATTGACAAGTACATCGGAGAGGTGAGTCTTTTACCCAAAGTAAGCTGTACTCCTTCCGGAGAACAGTACAATGTCGCATATAGTCGTTTTAACAAATCTAAACCAAGCAGATTTTCATTACAACCTGTCGTCAAAATTAAGGGTGCTTTCAATTGACACGGTCCAACAGAAATAGACAAAGGACCAGATATCGGGTTGTACACAGGGGCGCCTGAAAAACCTACGGAAACATTTGTTGAGCCAGACAAAGGTGCGCCAGGGAGTTTCGCATGCATGATAGAACTTTTTGCGGCACCAGTATCCAACAGAAACGGTTCGACTACACCTGATGTTGCTACTGCGACATAAGGCCCACTCTGATCCACTGGAACTGATACTACTCCCTCTCTCTGTCCATGGCTGTCCTAGTACCCATTTTGTTGAAATCCCTCTTCAACTTCACAATAATCCTCAACAAGATATTGCTGAGATCTATTCTGTTGAGCTGACTGTACATTTCGCTGATCAAAGTGATTAGAAGGACGATCATTAGTTTGTGGAGGCATAGCACCTCGTCCCCGACCTCTAGAATTCTGTGCAAAACCACCACGACCTCTCTGAGCTGCTGCCGCATTATTTTGCGCTAAAATCTGACAATCATTTTTATAGTGACCCTCTTTCTTACAGTACGCACACTGATTCCACTGGTATTGAGGCCTGGTCGAATTATAATCTGTCTTTTGATACGAATTCTGTTGCATATTAGTCTGATTCGTGTGAGGCGGATACGCCTGCTGTAAAAGAACTTTAGTCTTTAAATCTTTCGTTTTCTTCTCTGATTTCTCCTTTTCCTCTTTATCCCTATTTTCATAGTACTGTGCAGTCGCAAGTATTTGCGCTGTCGTAGATACAGCCCACGCACTTTCTGAGTCTTTCAATTTATTGCATAATTCAGGTAACAAATTATGCACAAATTTATCGACAAACAATCTCTGTCCTCCTTCAGTGCTCATATCCTGACCACTATGATCTACAAAAGTCTCTTCGAACCTCGTGAAGAAGTCGGAGACACTTTCGTCTTTCTTCTGCTTGCATGCGGATAATTTATCCCAATTAACACGCAATGCTGGCATCAGAGTCTTCATTAAATCTATTATTCTGCCTGGAAGATTAGCAATTAGGGGTTCGGGTTTCGCACCACCTGTTTGTTGAGCATCTGCTGCAGTGATAGCTGCCCAATCACCACCTAAAGCAACCTGATGATCCTCTCTACGAATTTTAGCCCACACTGGTTGTGGAACTACATTACCAAACAACATATCAATATCGGCTAAGTTCATTATACAAGCCTCAACTGTCTGCGTCAATTCCTTGTAATATCCGGCTGGATTCTTACGTGGATCTGGCAAGGCCTGTTTCACTGCTAACACTTCTGCTCGCTTCCACGGAATATGTATCCATACTCTTTGGAACTGTGCTGGAGCAGCTGCAATACCCGCATTATCATCACGTTGTACTGCTTCGCGCCAAATTGGAGGAACCTCCCTCATAGGATATTGGCGACTTAGCTTCATTCTACCTTTCTCTAAATCTCTCGGCGAACGAAGAGATGGATCATTCCTAAAACTCAAAATGAGTTCCATCGCTTCCTTTATATTATCGCCCACTATCATTCCAGCAGCAAACTCTTTTTGAATCTTAATTAAATCTTCCAAATCTGATTCGACATCGTCTTCTTCTATTTCCTCACGCAACAACGAGCACATCTCGTCGAAGACGTATCGCTGTGTTGGCTCTCCCCATTGCATAAATGTCTCTAACACATCTTTCGTACTATATCTTCTAACTTTTGTAATCCATCTGAGAGCTGTGGAGTCTAAAACTCCCCGTTCCTCAGTACTTGGAAGCTGACTCCGTCTCTGAACAGAGTCAGGAGTAGGAGTCTTAATCAAGGTTTTATATATAGGAGACAGCATATTAGTAACAGAATCAGTAATTCTTCGACGAACAGAAAGTGGAGTTAGTACACTCGCAGACATAGAGAACGCAGTAGAGGTAGGAATAGATGACGAAACAGTAGGAGTATCGAGGAAAATAGTTTGAGGACCAATAGGTACAGTGGTAGGTATAGGAGCGGGCAGTGCAGGAAGAGGAGGAGCTGTAGGAACATTTACATTCACCACAGGAGGTATAGGAACTTGATTCTGAGGAACAAGAACACCAGGTTGTCCAGCAACCGGCAATTGAACATTCGGGATGAGTGGAGCCGCAGCACCTTGTGCATACGGTGGAGGCGACCGTAACAGATAAGACAGCAGAGGATCGTTTTCGGAGTCCTCCAATATCTTAGCCATTTTCGATGGCAAGGCAGGATAGCACTTGTCAATCGCTAAGTTACGCTCTCTAATGGCTACATCTATGGCTTTCTCACACTCGTTAGCCTGCAACTGCTTAGTCGCTTGCTCTAGAGTTAACTCTTCTAGTTCTTTTTGCTCTTTTTTCAACCTTTTCATTTCTCTCTGTTTGGATTCTTTCCGCCAATAACGAAAAGAGTCAAACATTGCCGGCCGGGCTTTCTTCCTAAACAATTTCGCTTCTAAATTGTCGAGAATCTCTTGCTCAAAACTACCATGCAGTGGCCAACTAAGGACACCATCCTTCTTACAATAACGGACCCATATCTCATTATAAGTTATAGGACCCACACCATACTTACAATATAGGTCATATAGGGGAGTCCCAATCGGAGGAACCAGACAGGAATCCTCTAATTGTGAGTCACTGTTGCAACTAAAACAAGACAACATTTTCCGACTTACCATTTTCAGTCTGGAACACAAAACAAACAAAACACGAAACAAATTGTGCACTTGAACCAAGAACTTAGGCCTACCAAAAACGAACTGATGTATCGATACCCAAAACTGAACCAAATAGATTATCGTAACCAGAACAACTAGTGATAATCTTACAAAACCAAACCAAACCAAGAACCGATCAAGGATTTTTAACAATCCTCACAAAAGTAACCAGCTAGCTATCACTAAATACTTAACTGAGGCACTGAAGACGTCACCAAGGAGAAACCCGTCACGTTTCGCCGTACTAAGGACTGCACCACTTCGGGTCCAAGACAGGGCGACGGTCAAGGCAACGGCCCACTGCAGCCGTCCTGAACGGGAACCCTCGTGGAAGAGAACTTCAGGGCCACTTTTGCGATATGCCGGGATCGATGAAGTGGGGCGCCTCCCTCAGGAATCTTCACACGAAGCTTCTCGAACTCTTCAGGCTTTTGGACCGGTACCGAATGACGTGGCCCCACGTTGGGCGCCAATTGGAGTTCTGGACTTTTTGGTTCCGTCCAGAGGTGTCAGGGTACAACACCCAAAGACCCCGGAGTTCCACCTGCCTTGGTGCACAAATGAACAGAAACACGGGCTTCTCGATGGTGGCGTCAAAGACCAAAGGTTTATTACTGCAGGGACACAGAAGTCACAGAATCTACACACGGGCAGAATCTAGGAGACTGTTCGATTTGTACAAAGTGGGTTGCTCCTTATATACTAAAAATTGTGCTCTAGGCAAATATTTCACATGTCGGTACATTCCCAAACCTTTGTGTCTCTAAACAATAAATATTTGGCGTTACACAGGAACTGTCGATAATATCTGATACCAAACATCACGAAGAGGGGTTCCCACCAGTCCATCACAATCCCTTGTCAATATTGCATTCAAGACCCGGACCGCCTCATCGTAAAGTTCGTTACCTCCCCCTAATAAAGGCCCAGAAGGAAAGGAGCAGAGCCAGGTGCAGAAGATAGAAAAGCGGGATAAGAGATGTTTGTGGGTTGTAAATGGGCAAGGCTACCGGCTTCGGCCGCCTAATCATGATCAGGTACAATGGACAGGAAAACCAGTTCAGGTGGGCTGGCCTCGGGCAGAGGAGGCAGCCTTTGTCGAGTCATGCAGCTTCAGCGTGATCTGGTTTAAGGTGCACGTGTCATGTAAGAGGTGAATCTCCGGCTAAGGCTACGTGTCCTTAATCAAAGTGAAGTGAATGAAATGATCAGAGGCTATTGCATATGTGAGGGCAAGGAACCACAAAATGGCGGCCATGATCTAAGATGGATGCCGTGTGTATATCAGAAATATGTCAGTGGAAGGAGTGCTCTTGCTCGTAGCGTAGCGAAAACACTAGGATATACTAAATGGATCATTTGCGGTTCGCTGATACTAATTTTATGTATTTCCGACAAACTTGAAAACACGGGTTCAAGTCGTCACGGAACCGTCACGGAACCTCAGATATATAGCATTAGGGTATAGTAAGGGGCTTTTAGGGTTCAGAGATATGTAGCATTAGGGTATAGTAAGGGGCTTTTATAGTTCAGAGATATGTAGCATTAGGGTATAGTAAGGGGCGTTTAGGGTACAGAGATATGTAGCATTAGGGTATAGTAAGGGGCTTTTAGGGTTCAGGAACATGTAGCATTAGGGTATAGTAAGGGGCTTTTATAGTTCAGGGATATGTAGCATTAGGGTATAGTAAGGGGCTTTTATAGTTCAGAGATATGTAGCATGAGGGTATAGTAAGGGGCTTTTATAGTTCAGAGATATGTAGCATTAGGGTATAGTAAGGGGCTTTTAGGGTTTAGGGACATGTAGCATTAGGGTATAGTAAGGGGCTTTTATAGTTCAGGGATATGTAGCATTAGGGTATAGTAAGGGGCTTTTATAGTTCAGGGATATGTAGCATGAGGGTATAGTAGGGGGCTTTTATAGTTCAGGGATATGTAGCATTAGGGTATAGTAAGGGGCATTTAGGGTTCAGGGATATGTAGCATGAGGGTATAGTAAGGGGCTTTTATAGTTCAGAGATATGTAGCATTAGGGTATAGTAAAGGGCATTTAGGGTTCAGGGATATGTAGCATTAGGGTATAGTAAGGGGCTTTTAGGGTTCAGAGATATGTAGCATTAGGGTATAGTAAGGGGCTTTTATAGTTCAGAGATATGTAGCATTAGGGTATAGTAAGGGGCTTTTAGGGTTCAGAGATATGTAGCATTAGGGTATAGTAAGGGGCTTTTAGGGTTCAGGGATATATAGCATTAGGGTATAGTAAGGGGCTTTTAGGGTTCAGAGATATGTAGCATTAGGGTATAGTAAGGGGCTTTTAGGGTTCAGAGATATGTAGCATTAGGGTATAGTAAGTGGCTTTTAAGGTTCAGAGATATGTAGCATGAGGGTATAGTAAGGGGCTTTATGGTTCAGAGATATGTAGCATTGGGGTATAGTAAGGGGCTTTTAAGGTTCAGAGATATGTAGCATGAGGGTATCGTAAGGGGCTTTATGGTTCAGAGATATGTAGCATTGGGGTATAGTAAGGGGCTTTTATAGTTCAGAGATATGTAGCATTAGGGTATAGTAAGGGGCTTTTATAGTTCAGAGATATGTAGCATTAGGGTATTGTAAGGGGCTTTTAGGGTTCAGGGACATGTAGCATTAGGGTATAGTAAGGGGCTTTTATAGTTCAGGGATATGTAGCATTAGGGTATAGTAAGGGGCTTTTATAGTTCAGAGATATGTAGCATTAGGGTATAGTAAGGGGCTTTTATAGTTCAGAGATATGTAGTATTAGGGTATAGTACGGGGCTTTTATAGTTCAGAGATATGTAGCATTAGGGTATAGTAAGGGGCTTTTTGGGGTTCAGGGACATGTAGCATTAGGGTATAGTAAGGGGCTTTTATAGTTCAGGGATATGTAGCATTAGGGTATAGTAAGGGGCTTTTATAGTTCAGGGATATGTAGCATGAGGGTATAGTAAGGGGCTTTTATAGTTCAGAGATATGTAGCATTAGGGTATAGTAAGGGGCATTTAGGGTTCAGGGATATGTAGAAATAGGGTATAGTAAGGGGCTTTTAGGGTTCAGAGATATGTAGCATTAGGGTATAGTAAGGGGCTGAATGGTTCAGAGATATGTAGCATTGGGGTATAGTAAGGGGCTTTTAAGGTTCAGAGATATGTAGCATGAGGGTATAGTAAGGGGCTTTATGGTTCAGAGATATGTAGCATTAGGGTATAGTAAGGGGCTTTTATAGTTCAGAGATATGTAGCATTAGGGTATAGTAGGGGCGTTTAGGGTCCAGGGATGTGTAGCATTAGGGTATAGTAAGGGCTTTTAGGGTTCAGAGATATGTAGCATTAGGGTATAGTAAGGGGCGTTTAGGGTTCAGGGATATGTAGCATTAGGGTATAGTAAGGGGCTTTTAGGGTTCAGGGATATGTAGCATTAGGATATAGTAAGATGCTTTTAGGGTTCAGAGATATGTAGCATTAGGGTATAGTAAGGGGCTTTTAGGGTTCAGAGATATGTAGCATTAGGGTATAGTAAGGGGCGTTTAGGGTTCAGGGATATGTAGCATTAGGGTATATTAAGGGGCTTTTAGGGTTCAGGGATATGTAGCATTGGGGTATAGTAAGGGGCTTTTATAGTTCAATGATATGTAGCATTAGGGTATAGTAAGGGGCTTTTAGGGTTCAGGGATATGTAGCATTAGGGTATAGTAAGATGCTTTTATAGTTCAGAGATATGTAGCATTAGGGTATAGTAAGGGGCTTTTAGGGTTCAGAGATATGTAGCATTAGGGTATAGTAAGGGGCGTTTAGGGTTCAGGGATATGTAGCATTAGGGTATAGTAAGGGGCTTTTATAGTTCAGAGATATGTAGCATTAGGGTATAGTAAGGGGCGTTTAGGGTTCAGGGATATGTAGCATTAGGGTATAGTAAGGGGCTTTTATAGTTCAGAGATATGTAGCATTAGGGTATAGTAAGGGGCTTTTATAGTTCAGAGATATGTAGCATTAGGGTATAGTAAGGGGCTTTTAGGGTTCAGGGATATGTAGCATTAGGGTATAGTAAGGGGCTTTTAGGGTTCAGAGATATGTAGCATTAGGGTATTGTAAGGGGCGTTTAGGGTTCAGGGATATGTAGCATTAGGGTATAGTAAGGGGCTTTTATAGTTCAGAGATATGTAGCATTAGGGTATAGTAAGGGGCTTTTATAGTTCAGAGATATGTAGCATTAGGGTATAGTAAGGGGCGTTTAGGGTACAGAGATATGTAGCATTAGGGTATAGTAAGGGGCTTTTAGGGTTCAGGAACATGTAGCATTAGGGTATAGTAAGGGGCTTTTATAGTTCAGGGATATGTAGCATTAGGGTATAGTAAGGGGCTTTTATAGTTCAGAGATATGTAGCATGAGGGTATAGTAAGGGGCTTTTATAGTTCAGAGATATGTAGCATTAGGGTATAGTAAGGGGCTTTTAGGGTTCAGGGACATGTAGCATTAGGGTATAGTACGGGGCTTTTAGGGTTCAGGGATATGTAGCATTAGGGTATAGTATGGGGCTTTTATAGTTCAGGGATATGTAGCATGAGGGTATAGTAAGGGGCTTTTATAGTTCAGAGATATGTAGCATTAGGGTATAGTAAGGGGCTTTTATAGTTCAGAGATATGTAGCATTAGGGTATAGTAAGGGGCTTTTAGGGTTCAGAGATATGTAGCATTAGGGTATAGTAAGGTGCATTTAGGGTTCAGGGATATATAGCATTAGGGTATAGTAAGGGGCTTTTAGGGTTCAGAGATATGTAGCATTAGGGTATAGTAAGGGGCTTTTATAGTTCAGAGATATGTAGCATTAGGGTATAGTAAGGGGCGTTTAGGGTACAGAGATATGTAGCATTAGGGTATAGTAAGGGGCTTTTAGGGTTCAGGAACATGTAGCATTAGGGTATAGTAAGGGGCTTTTATAGTTCAGGGATATGTAGCATTAGGGTATAGTAAGGGGCTTTTATAGTTCAGAGATATGTAGCATGAGGGTATAGTAAGGGGCTTTTATAGTTCAGAGATATGTAGCATTAGGGTATAGTAAGGGGCTTTTAGGGTTTAGGGACATGTAGCATTAGGGTATAGTAAGGGGCTTTTATAGTTCAGGGATATGTAGCATTAGGGTATAGTAAGGGGCTTTTATAGTTCAGGGATATGTAGCATGAGGGTATAGTAAGGGGCTTTTATAGTTCAGGGATATGTAGCATTAGGGTATAGTAAGGGGCATTTAGGGTTCAGGGATATGTAGCATGAGGGTATAGTAAGGGGCTTTTATAGTTCAGAGATATGTAGCATTAGGGTATAGTAAGGGGCTTTTATAGTTCAGAGATATGTAGCATTAGGGTATAGTAAGGGGCTTTTAGGGTTCAGGGACATGTAGCATTAGGGTATAGTACGGGGCTTTTAGGGTTCAGGGATATGTAGCATTAGGGTATAGTATGGGGCTTTTATAGTTCAGGGATATGTAGCATGAGGGTATAGTAAGGGGCTTTTATAGTTCAGAGATATGTAGCATTAGGGTATAGTAAGGGGCTTTTATAGTTCAGAGATATGTAGCATTAGGGTATAGTAAGGGGCTTTTAGGGTTCAGAGATATGTAGCATTAGGGTATAGTAAGGTGCTTTTAGGGTTCAGGGATATATAGCATTAGGGTATAGTAAGGGGCTTTTAGGGTTCAGAGATATGTAGCATTAGGGTATAGTAAGGGGCTTTTAGGGTTCAGAGATATGTAGCATTAGGGTATAGTAAGGGGCGTTTAGGGTTCAGGGATATGTAGCATTAGGGTATAGTAAGATGCTTTTAGGGTTCAGAGATATGTAGCATTAGGGTATAGTAAGGGGCTTTTAGGGTTCAGAGATATGTAGCATTAGGGTATAGTAAGGGGCGTTTAGGGTTCAGGGATATGTAGCATTAGGGTATATTAAGGGGCTTTTAGGGTTCAGGGATATGTAGCATTGGGGTATAGTAAGGGGCTTTTATAGTTCAATGATATGTAGCATTAGGGTATAGTAAGGGGCTTTTAGGGTTTAGGGATATGTAGCATTAGGGTATAGTAAGGGGCTTTATCGTTCAGAGATATGTAGCATTGGGGAATAGTAAGGGGCTTTTAAGGTTCAGAGATATGTAGCATGAGGTTATAGTAAGGGGCTTTATGGTTCAGAGATATGTAGCATTGGTGTATAGTAAAGGGCTTTTATAGTTCAGAGATATGTAGCATTAGGGTATAGTAAGGGGCGTTTAGGGTTCAGGGATATGTAGCATTAGGGTATAGTAAGGGGCTTTTAGGGTTCAGGGATATGTAGCATTAGGGTATAGTAAGATGCTTTTAGGGTTCAGAGATATGTAGCATTAGGGTATAGTAAGGGGCTTTTAGGGTTCAGAGATATGTAGCATTAGGGTACAGTAAGGGGCGTTTAGGGTCCAGGGATATGTAGCATTAGGGTATATTAAGTGGCTTTTAGGGTTCAGGGATATGTAGCATTGGGGTATAGTAAGGGCTTTTATAGTTCAATGATATGTAGCATTAGGGTATAGTAAGGGGCTTTTAGGGTTCAGGGATATGTAGCATTAGGGTATAGTAAGATGCTTTTATTGTTCAGAGATATGTAGCATTAGGGTATAGTAAGGGGCTTTTAGGGTTCAGAGATATGTAGCATTAGGGTATAGTAAGGGACGTTAAGGGTTCAGGGATATGTAGCATTAGGGTATAGTAAGGGGCTTTTATAGTTCAGAGATATGTAGCATTAGGGTATAGTAAGGGGCGTTTAGGGTTCAGGGATATGTAGCATTGGGGTATAGTAAGGGGCTTTTATAGTTCAGAGATATGTAGCATTAGGGTATAGTAAGGGGCTTTTATAGTTCAGAGATATTTAGCATTAGGGTATAGTAAGGGGCTTTTAGGGTTCAGGGATATGTAGCATTAGGGTATAGTAAGGGGCTTTTAGGGTACAGAGATATGTAGCATTAGGGTATAGTAAGGGGCGTTTAGGGTTCAGGGATATGTAGCATTAGGGTATAGTAAGGGGCTTTTATAGTTCAGAGATCTGTAGCATTAGGGTATAGTAAGGGGCTTTTAGGGTTAAGGGATATGTAGCATTAGGGTATAGTAAGGGGCTTTTAGGGTTCAGAGATATATAGCATTAGGGAATAGTAAGGGGCTTTTAGGGTTCAGGGATATGTAGCATTAGGGTATAGTAAGGGGCTTTTATAGTTCGGAGATGTGTAGCATTAGGGTATAGTAAGGGGCTTTTATAGTTCAGAGATATGTAGCATTAGGGTATAGTAAGGGGCTTTCAGGGTTCAGGGATATGTAGCATTAGGGTATAGTAAGGGGCTTTTAGGGTTCAGAGATATGTAGCATTAGGGTATAGTAAGGGGCATTTAGGGTTCAGGGATATGTAGCATTAGGGTATAGTAAGGGGCTTTTAAGGTTCAGAGATATGTAGCATTAGGGTATAGTAAGGGGCTTTTAGGGTTCAGGGATATGTAGCATTGGGGTATAGTAAGGGACTTTTATAGTTCAGAGATATGTAGCATTAGGGTATAGTAAGGGGCTTTTATAGTTCAGAGATATGTAGCATTAGGGTATAGTAAGGGGCTTTTAGGGTTCAGGGATACGTAGCATCAGGGTATAGTAAGGGGCTTTTATAGTTCAGAGATATGTAGCATTAGGGTATAGTAAGGGGCTTTTATAGTTCAGAGCTATGTAGCATTAGGGTATAGTAAGGGGCTTTTAGGGTTCAGAGATATGTAGCATTAGGGTATAGTAAGGTGCTTTTAGGGTTCAGGGATATATAGCATTAGGGTATAGTAATGGGCTTTTATGGTTCAGGGATATATAGCATTAGGGTATAGTAAGGGGCTTTTAGGGTTCAGAGATATGTAGCATTAGGGTATAGTAAGGGGCTTTTAGGGTTCAGAGATATGTAGCATTAGGGTATAGTAAGGGGCTTTTATAGTTCAGAGATATGTAGCATTAGGGTATAGTAAGGGGCTTTTAGGGTTCAGAGATATGTAGCATTAGGGTATAGTAAGATGCTTTTAGGGTTCAGGGATATGTAGCATTAGGGTATAGTAAGATGCTTTTAGGGTTCAGGGATATGTAGCATGAGGGTATAGTTAGGGGCTTTTATGGTTCATAGAAGGGTAGTTTTAATGGGTAGTAATGTTTTTTAGTGTTTAGGGATGGGTAGTGATATGGGGTAGTACATATATTAGGGTTGAGTTTAGGGTAGCGTTTAGCGGCAATAAGGGCTTTTTAGGATACAGGGAAGGATAGGTTGGAGTAATAATAAGTGGGTTTTAGGGATCAGAGATGGGTAGCACTTAGGGGTAGTAATGTTCTTCAGGTTCAGGGAAGAGTAGCATTAAATGGTTAGAAGATTTTAAAGGTTGTGGAAGGGTAGCATTAAGGGCTAGTGAGGAGATTTTAGGGTTCAGCTAGGGGTATCAATAGCTTGAGTGAGGTGCTTTTTAGCTTCAGGCAACGGCAGCCGTAATGGGTAGTAAGGGCTGTTTAGTGTTCAGTGTAGGCAGCGTTAAGAGTTAGTAAAGTGCTTTAGGGTGTAAGGAAAGATGCAATTAAGGGGTAGTAAGGATTTTGTAGGGTTCAGGGAAGGATAGCGTTAAACGGTAGTATGAGGTTTATAAGATTCAAGGAGGATTCATTTGAAATTGCAAAATATTCCTCAAATTAATTCACTGAATGTATAAAAATACTTTTAACAGAATTAAATCTAATAGTATTGCAATTTACACTTCACATTAATTACCAAATAAAAATTAAGAACCGATTTTACTTTTTGAAATTTTAATCTATAAAGATAGAAATAATGCTTTATGTAGAAGGCTGACTCCAAAGTGGAGCCATGCTGCACTTTAAGGTTGGTGACATCCTAACTATGAGAGGGCTGAGGCCATTAGCAGGTTTCTATGAATGTCAGTGCACAGCTGCCCAGGGCCCCAGTCCATGTCTGGCCTCTTCAACCTATGACAGAAGGGGACATGACCACTGTTCCCACTAACGTGCACGCGTGCGCACGATGGTCACCCGGAGCACGCAGTGTCCTGGATTTAGCGCGAAATCCAGGACACTGCGTGCGAAATCCAGGCGTGCGGCTGAGACGAGACATGGTGCTTGAAGGCACGCAAAGCCCATTGTGTTTAAAGGGCTTCTGCTTCAGCCCCCGCACGCTTTTCGTGTCTCAGCCCGACTGAGACAGCTTCCCGGGCACACAACAGCCGCAGTGAGTACTTCACGGGTCTTTAAAAGACCATTTGCACGTCAATGAGCTTTTGTCAGACTCGTCATGGTCACGTGGGTGGCAGAGGTCACGGACAAAGTCGGTTCAACAAGAGAAATTTACTATTGCAGTTGTACCAAAATATAAATGACGCTCTCCATACCGTCCACATACAAGTCATTCTCATATTTCGCTCTAAGGTGGCCGGAAGTCCTATGAGGGTCTATAGCAGGGCTCGAGGTTTGGGTACTACGCTGCTGGACGGCGTCCCGCCACTTATTTTACTGGGGTTTTACCGGGTGGATGCCGTCCCCCCTCCCTGCCCAAACGATGGAGCCGGTACCCGAGTCTGCACCTGCCACATGAATGATAGCCTTTCAAATGCACCCGAGGCTCATAGTGCCAATATCGGCAACACTCCCTGTCCCTCCCACAGCAATACTTCAGAGAAATAATCAAACACATTTTTAGTGGACAAAATTGCTGAAGGTTTATTTGCATAACAAATATACCAAGATGGTGGGTTATCTTACGGGCGATCCCAGGGCAGACAGCCCCTCGCCAGCTGTGAGGTTCCGTGACGATTTGAACCCGTGATTTCAATATTGTCGGAAATACATAATATTGGTATCAGCGAACCGCAAATGATCCATTTAGCATATCCTAGTGTTTTCGCTACGATACGAGCAAGAGCACTCCTGTTATGAACACATTTCTGATCTACCCACGGCATCCATCTTAGATCATGGCCGCCATTTTGTGTTTCTTGCCCTCACATATGCAATAACCTCTGATCACTCCATTTCGATTAAGGACACGTAGCCTTAGCCGGAGATTCACCTCTTTCATGACACGTGCACCTTAAACCAGATCACGCTGTAGCTACATGATTCAACAAAGGCTGCCTCCTCTGCCCGAGGCCAGCCCACCTGAACTGGTTCTCGTGTCCATTGTCCCGATCATGATTAGGCGGCCGAAGCCGGTAGCCTTGCCCATTTACAACCCACAAACATCTCTTATCCCGCTTTCCTATCTTCTGCACCTGGCTCTGCTCCTTTCCTTCTGGGCCTTTATTAGGGGGAGGTAACGAACTTTACGATGAGGCGGTCCGGGTCCTGAATGCAATATTGACAGGGAATTGTGATGAACTAGTGGGAACCCCTCTTCGTGGATGTTTCGTATCAGATTGTATCGACAGTTCCTGTGTAACGCCAAATATTTATTGTTTAAGACACAAAGGTTTAGGAATGTACTAACATGTGAAATATTTGCCTGGAGCACAATTTTTAGTATATAAGGAGCAACCCTCTATGTACAAATCGAACAGGCTCCTAGACACTGCCCATGCGTAGTTTCTGTGACTTCTGTGTCCCTGCAGTAATAAACCTTTGGTCTTTGACGCCACCATTGAGAAGCCCGTGTTTCTGTTCATTTGCGCACCAAGGCAGGTGGAACTCCGGGGTCTTTGGGTGTTGTTCCCTGACACCTCTGGACGGAACCAAAAAGTCCAGAACTCCAATTGGCGCCCAACGTGGGGCGACGTCATTCGGTACCGGTCCAAAAGCCTGAAGAGTTCGAGAAGCTTCGTGTGAAGATTCCTGAGGGAGGCGCCCCACTTCATCGATCCCGGCATATCGCAAAAGTGGCCCGAAGTTCTCTTCCACGAAGGTTCCCGTTCAGGACGGCTGCAGTGGGCCGTTGCCTTGACCGTCGCCCTGTCTTGGACCCGAGGTGCAGCCCTTAGTACAGCGAAACGTGACGGGTTTCTCCTTGGTGACGTCTTCAGTGCCTCAGTTAAGTATTTAGTGATAGCTAGCTGGTTACTCTGTGAGGGTTGTTAAAAATCCTTGATTGGTTCTTAGTTTGGTTTGGTTTCGTAAGATTATCACTAGTTGTTCTGGTTACGATAATCTATTTTGGTTCAGTTTGGGTATCGATACATTAGTTTGGTTTTGGTAGGCCTAAGTTCTTGGTTCAAGTGCACATATTTGTTTCGTGTTTTGTTTGTTTTGTGTTCCGGACTGAAAATGGTAAGTCGGAAAATGTTGTCTTGTTTCAGTTGCAACAGTGACTCACGGTTGGAGGACTCTTGTCTGGTTCCTCCGATTGGGACTCCCCTTTATGACTTATATTGTAAGCATGGTGTGGGTCCTATATCCTATAATGAGGTGTGGGTCCGCTACACCAAGAAAGACGGTGTCCTTAGTTGGCCACTGCATGGTAGTTATGAGCCCGAGATTCTTGATAATTTAGAAACGAAATTGTTTAGTAAGAAAGCCCGGCCGGCAATGTTTGATTCTTTCCGTTACTGGCGAAAAGAATCCAAACAGAGAGAAATGAAGAAATTTAAGAAAGAACAGAAAGAGAAAGAAGAATTGACTCTAGAGCAAGCAACTAAACAGCTGCAAGATAATGAGTGTGAGAAGGCTATAGAGGTGGCCATTAGAGAGCATAATTTAGCGATCGACAAGTGCTACCCTGCCTTGCCATCGAAAACGGCTAAGATATTAGAGGATTCGGAAAACGATCCTCTGTTGACTTATCTGTTACGGTCACCTCCACCGTATGCAGAAGGTGCTACGGCTCCACCTGTACCGAATGTTCAATTGCCGGTTGCTGGACAACCTGGCATTCCTGCTCCTGCCCCTCAGAATCAAGTTCCTGTACCTCCTGTGATTAATGTGAATGTTCCTACGGCTCCTCCTCTTCCTGGGTTGCCGACTTCTATACCTGTATCTGTCTCGCTTACACCTACTACTTCACAAACTATTTTTCTCGATACTCCGACTGCCTCGCTATCTGTTCCTACTTCCACTGTGTTCTCTACGTCTGCGAGTGTGTTGACTCCACTTTCTGTACGTCGAAGAATCACTGATTCTGTGTCTAATATACTGTCTCCTTTCTATAAAAGTTTAATTAGGACTCCTACTTCTGACTCTGTTCAGAGACGGAGTCAGCATCCAAGTATTGAGGAACGGGGAATTTTAGATTCCACGGCTCTCAGATGGATTTCGAAGAGTAGAAGATATAGTACGAGAGATGTGCTAGATACATTTATGCAGTGGAAGGAACCAACGCAGCGGTACGTCTTTGATGAGATGTGCTCGTTGTTACGTGAGGAAATAGAAGAAGATGATGTTGAATCAGACTTGGAAGATTTAATTAAAGTTCAAAAAGAGTTTGCTGCAGGAATGATAGTGGGCGATAATATAAAAGAAGCGATGGAACTTGTTTTAAGTTTTAGGAATGATCCATCTCTTCGTTCACCGAGAGATTTAGAAAAAGGTAAGACGAAACTGAGTCGCCAATATCCAATGAGGGAGGTTCCTCCGATTTGGCGCGATGCTGTGCAAGCTGATGCTGTTGCTGGTATTGCGGCCGCTCCTGCACAGTTCCAACGAGTGTGGATACACATTCCATGGAAGCGAGCTGAAGTGCTAGCAGTGAAACAGGCCTTGCCAGATCCGCGTAAAAATCCTGCTGGATATTACAAGGAATTAACGCAGACAGTTGAGGCTTGTATAATGAACTTAGCGGACATCGATATGTTATTTGGCAATGTAGTTCCACAACCAGTGTGGGCTAAAATTCGTAGAGAGGATCATCAAGTTGCCTTAGGTGGTGATTGGGCAGCCATCACTGCAGCGGATGGTCAGCAAACGGGTGGCGCAAAACCTGAGCCCCTAATTGCTAATCTTCCAGGTAGAATAATTGACTTAATGAAGACTCTGATGCCTGCGTTGCGTGTTAATTGGGACAAGTTATCCGCATGCAAGCAGAAGAAAGACGAAAGTGTCTCCGACTTCTTCACGAGGTTCGAAGAGACTTTTGTAGATCATAGTGGTCAGGATATGAGCACAGAAGGAGGACAGAGACTGTTTGTCGATAAATTTGTGCATAATTTGTTACCTGAATTATGTAATAAATTAAAGGATTCAGAGAGTGCGTGGGCTGTTTCTACAACTGCGCAAATACTTGCGACTGCACAGTACTATGAAAATAGGGATAAAGAAGAAAAGGAGAAATCAGAAAAGAAAACGAAAGATTTAAAGACTAAAGTTCTTTTGCAGCAGGCGTATCCGCCTCGTACGAATCAGTCTAATATGCAACAGGGTTCTTATCAGAGGACAGATTATAGTTCAACCAGGCCTCAATATCAGTGGAACCAGTGTGCGTACTGTAAGAAAGAGGGTCACTACAAGAATGAATGTCCGATCTTAGCACAAAATAATGCGGCGGCAGCTCAGAGAGGTCGTGGTGGTTTTGTGCAGAATTCTAGAGGTCGAGGGCGAGGTGCTATGCCTCCGCAGACGAATGATCGTCCCTCCAATCACTTTGATCAGAGAAATGGACAGTCAGCTCAGCAAAATAGATCTCAACAATATCTTGTTGAAGACTATTGTGAAGTGGATGAGGGATTTCAGCAAAATGGGTACTAGGACAGCCATAGACAGAGAGAGGGAGTAGTATCAGTTCCAGTGGATCAGAGTGGGCCTTATGTCGCAGTAGCAACATCAGGTGTAGTCGAACCGTTTCTGTTGGATACTGGTGCCGCAAAAAGTTCTATCATTCATGCGAAACTCCCTGGCGCACCTTTGTCTGGCTCAACAAATGTTTCTGTAGGTTTTTCAGGCGCCCCTGTTTACAACCCCATATCTGGTCCTTTGTCTATTTCTGTTGGACCGTGTCAATTGAAAGCACCCCTGATTTTGACGACGGGTTGTAATGAAAATCTGCTTGGTTTAGACTTGTTAAAACGACTGTATGCGACATTGTACTGTTCTCCGGAAGGGGTACAACTTACGTTGGGTAAAAGAATCACCTCTCCGATGTACTTGTCAATGGATGCACTCCCGCCGGAGCTGCGTTCACTCCCTGATTCTCTTTGGGCGACTGGTCCTAATGATGTAGGCCTTTTAGAAATACCACCATATGTAGTAACTTTGAAAGCAAATGTGAAATTTCCAAGAATTCCTCAATACAAAATATCTAGTGAAGGTGAACGTGCACTTTTATTGATTGTGCAAGATTTGATTAAGAAAGGTGTGGTTGAAGAAACTAGAGGAAATGTTTGTAACAGTCCTGTATTACCGATTTTGAAACGAACTGATCCTACAAAACCTCCAGTGTACAGGTTTGTCATAGACCTTAGAGAAGTTAATAAGATTGTGGTTCCGCAGTTTCCTGTGGTTCCAGACATTACTGCCTTGTTAACATTGATTCCTGCTACAGCCACTTGGTTCTCAGTCATCGACTTGAAGAATGCCTTTTTCAGCATTCCGATAGCAGAAGAAAGTAGAGATATTTTTGGCTTCTGTTTAGGAGGTCGAAGTTTCAGATTTAAACGCGCTCCACAGGGCTACTGTGAGAGTCCGTCTATTTATAGTCAAGCATTAAAAAGTCAGTTAGATTCCTTTGTCCTTCCTCCAGGTTCTGCCCTAGTACAGTACGTAGATGATCTTTTAGTGGCTGCCGATGACAAGGAAACTTGCAAAGCAGCTACAGTTTCGTTATTGCATCATTTGTCTAATCTGAATCACAAGGTGTCACCTTCCAAGATGCAATACTGCTGCCAAGAAGTGACCTACCTAGGTCATCTCTTGTCAAAGGAGGGAAGGAAGTTGACCCCAGAAAGAATAAAAGCAATTACGCAAATGAGTGTTCCACGCACACAGAGAGAAGTACGTGCCTTTTTAGGTATTACCTCTTACTGTAGGCAGTGGATTCCGAATTTTTCTCTTTTAGCGAAACCATTGGTAGCTTTGACTGGGAAAAATGTTCCGAGTCCGGTGCCATGGTCTGATGAATGTCAAGAGAGTTTTACTGAATTACGAAAAGCATTGTGTTCAGCTCCTGTATTGGGTACACCTGATTACAGTAAGCCATTCACGCTCTACGTTCACAAGAGAGAAGGTTGCGCGTTGAGTGTTCTGACACAGAAATTTGGTGACAAACAACGCCCTTGTGCGTATTTTTCATCAACATTGGATCCGGTAGCCAGAGCGTTACCTAGTTGTTTGAGGGCTACAGCGGCAGCTGCGGCTTCCATTCGACAATCTGCTGGTTTGGTGATGAACAACATGCTAGTGGTCATGGTTCCTCATGCAGTGGACACACTCATGAATCGAACGAAGACACAACACCTTACTAGTGCGAGACTATCTGGTTACAAGCTGACATTACTAGCGAGCCATATTCAGATTAAAAGATGTAATGTATTGAATCCAGCAACGTTGTTGCCGGCTAATCAAGAGTCGAGTGATTCCGAGCCACATGATTGCTGTTTTAAAACGGAGGAAGAGACAAAAGGACGCATTGACTTGAGGGATACTCCATTATCAGATCCAGATGGTACGCTGTATGTGGACGGGTCATGTTTCAAATTGGAGAATGGTGATGTGACTGCTGCCTATGCAGTAACGACTTTGAAGACGATTGTGGAAACTGCAAGAGTGAGTCAGAATTCTGCCCAAGCTGCAGAATTAATAGCTCTAACAAGAGCGTGTGTTTTAGCTAAGGGAAAGAGAGTGAATGTCTTTACAGATAGTCAGTACGCATTTGGCGTGGCCCATAGTTTTGGCCGTTTGTGGAGAGAAAGAGGTTTCATTACGTCCCATGGGACTAAGATTCAACATGGTCAGCTAGTTAACGACTTGTTGGAATCTCTAACCTTGCCGACTGAAGTTGCGATTGTTAAGTGCAGTGCTCATAAAGCAATCACGGATGATGTTGGTCGTGGGAATGCTTTTGCTGATGAAATTGCTAAACAGACAGCTAGAGACATGATGAGCAGAATGTATGTTGCAACGTCTGCAAGATGGATCGCTGAGTCTGGAATGTGTGCGGATACTATGGAAAGTGTGAAAGAGATTCAGAAAGAAGCAACTGAGGAGGAGAAACGTGTATGGAGAGAAAGTACGGGCAAGTTGGACTCGAATGGATGTTGGATTGATTTGACAGAACAGCAGCGTTGGATGTTGCCGGATGCGTATGTGCTTGCAGTGGTGACAATGGCGCATGGAGTAGCGCATATAAGTTCTAAAGGAATCTGTAAGATGTTGGCTCCAGTCTGGAAGAATGATGGAATCAGTAAGTGTGCAGAGAGAGTGGTGAAAAATTGTATGGTATGCCTGATGCATAATCCTGGCAAGGGAACTCCAACTCCTGCTGGTCATTTCGCTCCTCCTTCCTGCCCTTTTGAAGTGATTCAGTTAGACTTCATTCACATGGACCGCTGTAATAATTTAAAATATGTCCTAGTGGTCGTTTGTGCTTTTTCCAGGTGGATAGAAGCATACCCACTGAAGGACAATACTGCCTTATCAACTGCCAAAATTCTTCTCAAGGAATATTTCCCTAGATTTGGAATGCCACGGATTGTATGGTCAGATAACGGAAGTGAGTTTATAGGGAAAGTTATGCAGAGTGTATGTGCAGGCCTAGGGCTGAAACAGAAATTCCACAGTGCGAACCATCCCCAGTCAGCTGGTTTAGTGGAGGGTTACAATGGCACCCTCAAACTGAAGATAGCTAAAATACAGGCATCCACGGGTTTAGCCTGGCCAGACGCACTTCCTTTGGCTTTGTTATCAACGAGAGCAACTGTACATTCTAGAGTGGGGCTTAGCCCATATGAAATAGTCTTTGGCCGCCCGGCAAATATCTGGGGTGTGCCAAGGCCTAAGGAATTTAGTTCTCTAGAATATCCTATGTTGATAGACTACCTTTACGACTTGACTGCTAAATTGAGTCTTATTCATCAACAGGTTTTCGATGCTTTGCCAAAGCCTCCGGAGAGTCCAGGGCATCAGCTGAAACCGGGAGAATTTGTCGTCATCAGGAACTTCGCGAGGACAAAGAATCTTCAGCCACGCTACGTCGGTCCTTTCCAGGTCCTACTTTCAACGAGGACAGCAGTTCGTGTGGCTGGACGCAAGCACTGGGTGCACGCGTCCCATGTTAAGCGTGTCCCTTTGCCGCTTCCTTACGACGACTGGGTGAAGAAGGGAATTGGTTCCTCCGAATTTGAAAGCACTCCGAAGTTCATCCCTTTCAGCGATGCCGAATTAATAACTGACACTCCAAGCTCTGACTCTCCTTCCGAAAAGACTCCTCTTAACACTGAACATTTGTCTCCAGCATCAGAAGAAACTCTGCCATCTGCGAACCTGAACATTGCAACAGCTACCAGTGAAACGCTTTTTGCTGATCAGACAGTACCTGCGAAGCAGAGATATAACTTGAGAAGCCGTAATATGGACAAATAAAGCAGGCAACTGCATACTGTGATGCTTTTGAAATATTGAACTTTTGCATTGAGCCAGGAAGTTTGCTATTGTTTTATTGTTTTAAAATTGCCTTGCTGTCTGGGTAGCCGTAGGGTCGTGGCTGTGTGCCTAGTTGGATTTGCAGGGGTCTGACACAAGGTCGATCTTTCTGTTGGTTCTGGGAACTCCCAGGGCTGATAGAGGCATTTTCATCTACGTACACATCATCAGTGGTCGCGAGCGGATTGTAGAAGATGGAGCTTCCTGCGCTGCAACGAGAAAATGTGATTTACGTTTGCAGAAACAGACTTTACAGAATATTTCATAGCAAATGCTTTTTGATGCAATGTACCATTACATTCTTGATTATTTTAGCAACATTGGTGGGTGGAACTGTTTTCAGTATAAATTTGATTTTTGTGCCAGTTACTACAGTACCTCCCCTTGATCCTGCTATTTCTACTGTTTCTTCTATACACTCTTTTCACTCGTTTCCGGAACATGAGCAAGCCCGATGCTCAGAGTTCATTAACAACACTTTTGTACAGCTCTTGCATCAACACCAACTAGTAGTCAACACTACAGACTGCTGGGTGTGTGGCTTGATACCCCACACTATGGATAAAGGTATTCCCTATCTGGTTTTGCCTTTCAGCTACAATGGATCATTTCAGGCCCTTCAAACCATTTTTGCTTATGCCCTTGAGACCTATCCTCCACGTGCACCACGTTCCACTAAATATAACTCTGCCAACAAAGCCTTAGTCCAGGGAATTATTGACATGATCAAGGATGTCAATAATATAATACTCCATCATACCCTAGAGACGAACTGCGAGTGTATTTAAGTTGGAATACTTCGGAGTATCGCCTTAGTTTAGGAGAAAGCAAGCGTAAAAGCTCAACTCCAATCTGGGTCGTACCACACCGAGGTCAGGTCTGTTTGCAAGGTAATGGGAGAAATCCGAGAGCTCAGCTAGGGAGGAGCGAGTGCGTTGAAACTTATGTGTTTCCGGCTAACTCTTCCCCTGCCTTCCTTACTGCTAGGGGTACCTACTTCATTTGTCGAGACCGGGCATATACATGGTTACCTGCCGACTTTTCAGGTTCATGCTATATTGCTCGATTGTTGCCTCCAACATACACTGCTTCATCTGATTACCACAGAACCAGAGTAGCGAGAGGTGTCTTCAGCAAGGAAGATACTGCTGGTCAGGAAGCTGGAGACTTCTTCAAAGGCTTCCTTCCGTTCTGGGGGCCTATGGCCAATAGTAGAAACATACGTCAACTAACACGGGTAGTTGAGTCTACTATTACCGAAACTGCCGGTGCTCTTAGTAATTTGACAGCTGAGCTTCAGGCGGATAGACTCATGACGTTGCAGAATCGTATGGTTCTAGACGTTATACTTGCAGACCGAGGTGGGGTATGTAGAATGATCCAATCGAGCTGCTGTGTCTTTATTCCTAATAATGCTCCAACAGTCTATGAGGCGATCTCTAAGCTACACAAGATTTCTGACTCTATACACGTAGACGAGGGAAACTGGTCTTTCATGGAGTGGTTTTGGACTCTGATCTCAGCGTGGGGATGGAAGGTTCTAATGATCATCGGTGTCATCTTAGTATTCCTATTCTCATGCTGCCTGATTATCCAGTGTGGTCCAGCTTTGTGTAGTCTTTGTGCTGCAACCTGTTTTAGGAAACCACCTACAATTGGAGAAAAGGCGCGAGAAAGGATGATGATACAACAGCATGTCACTGACCTGATGAGTATAGAACTAGACTCTGATATAGACTGAGTAATTGCCTATGTAAGGGCAAAAGGAGGGTCTGAGGTTCCGTGACGATTTGAACCCGTGTTTTCAATATTGTCGGAAATACATAATATTGGTATCAGCGAACCGCAAATGATCCATTTAGCATATCCTAGTGTTTTCGCTACGATACGAGCAAGAGCACTCCTGTTATGAACACATTTCTGATCTACCCACGGCATCCATCTTAGATCATGGCCGCCATTTTGTGTTTCTTGCCCTCACATATGCAATAACCTCTGATCACTCCATTTCGATTAAGGACACGTAGCCTTAGCCGGAGATTCACCTCTTTCATGACACGTGCACCTTAAACCAGATCACGCTGTAGCTACATGATTCAACAAAGGCTGCCTCCTCTGCCCGAGGCCAGCCCACCTGAACTGGTTCTCGTGTCCATTGTCCCGATCATGATTAGGCGGCCGAAGCCGGTAGCCTTGCCCATTTACAACCCACAAACATCTCTTATCCCGCTTTCCTATCTTCTGCACCTGGCTCTGCTCCTTTCCTTCTGGGCCTTTATTAGGGGGAGGTAACGAACTTTACGATGAGGCGGTCCGGGTCCTGAATGCAATATTGACAGGGAATTGTGATGAACTAGTGGGAACCCCTCTTCGTGGATGTTTCGTATCAGATTGTATCGACAGTTCCTGTGTAACGCCAAATATTTATTGTTTAAGACACAAAGGTTTAGGAATGTACTAACATGTGAAATATTTGCCTGGAGCACAATTTTTAGTATATAAGGAGCAACCCTCTATGTACAAATCGAACAGGCTCCTAGACACTGCCCATGCGTAGTTTCTGTGACTTCTGTGTCCCTGCAGTAATAAACCTTTGGTCTTTGACGCCACCATCGAGAAGCCCGTGTTTCTGTTCATTTGCGCACCAAGGCAGGTGGAACTCCGGGGTCTTTGGGTGTTGTTCCCTGACACCTCTGGACGGAACCAAAAAGTCCAGAACTCCAGCTGCCCACCTGATGAGCCAATCTACCCGGTGGCCCTCACCAACCGTGTTTGTCGATTTGGGGGAGGGTCTAGCCCCTCCCACTGGCGGACCAGTAGTCCACCCCTTACTCACGCCCCTCCCATCTCAGGGGGGCGGAGAGTTGCAGGCAACCCCGGTTGCTCAGGTCCACAACCGCCCGAAGGACTAACGGGGCGCTGTCGCGTCTCCAGGATCCAACGTGAGGACCTCCGTGGGAATTTTGGCTTTTGCACCCTTACTGTGCTCCTGCAGATGATACCCTTACTGCACCTTACAGCTCTGGATCACCCTGTAACTCCGCCACAGCACTGGGTGTGGCCACCGTCACCTCAGGGCCCCCACCACTATAGACCTAGTTACCTACAGCCGGTTGATTCAAAGGCCTCCCTCAGATCAAGCAAGGACAGGTCCTTTCCCACTCTGGACAGCTGTGCTGACCAGCAACCAAAAGCCCCTATCAGGTCTGCCACTCTACAGGCCTGTGAACGTGCATACCCTGTCTGGCTTCTGGCCTTCTAACCCTTACTTGGACATTCCTGAGCTATAACCCCACATATAAAAGGCCTGCCAGCCGGCTGACCACCACAATGCCGATCCTAATGTTAGCTGACAATCTCCCAAGGACACTTCGCTTAACTGAAGCGACTGGTAACATGCAATCCTTTTTGATCTGCGAACATGGAGTAATGTCCCCGATCCTCTCAACTATGACTGCAAACTGTGCTCTGGAGTTGTCCGTATTCGTGCTCCATCCCCTCAATTTCAGCACTATCAAGGCAATTCGCATCCTCCTGGGAATTGCTGACTTATGCCCCCTGCTCACCGAAAGGCCTATTTATGTGTAGCCCATAACCTTGCATTTATTCCCGACAGCATAACAGGGTTCTACCTAAACTTAGCTTGCTTGACTGCTGAGTGCGCATTGCACCTTCACAGATATGATTTTTCCTATTCCGTTTCCGCTCGCCAAGCTGATTACCTTGCCAGCCCCAATCCTGGGCCAACTAAAAGAAGCTTTACTACTACCCATGTGCGCAGCTGCTGGTGCTAACGATGGTCTCATATAGAACTGGTAAACTAGATGCTGTACTATATCATTAGCGGGCCCATGCATCGCTTTGTTTATGTTTGAAGCTAACCTATCCACAGATGGCAAAACGAGAGGCTGTAAATTAGAAGTCAACTGAGATGATTCTTAGATAGACCCATCAGGGAGTGACCTGTGAAATGAGGTAGGGACCATGCCTGCATATGAATCATACCGGGTTTACTCAGCCATGAACACTCCTAAGCCCTTTGAGCTAACCATAAACCCCTGCAGTGGCCAGGCGGCAGGCACCCAGCGGTAACTTTCAGTCCTAATTTTCACCAACTCCTTGCGCCTGGCGGCACTCCCTGCTGCGGGTGCCTTGTTGCGACCCCTACTCGCCCCTCTTGACCCGTAATGATTGACACCGCTGACGATGTATGGATTCCTCTGATTGGGTCGGTGTGACGTTTAACATGTGCCATGAATGTACAATATATGTGGTGTTGTGCCGGAGTCGGGTAACAGAACCTAATAGTAACGGTGCATAGGGCACATGTTAATATCCAAATCTGTGAATCTTGATTATGCGCGACATGCGCTAGGATTCAACTGTGACATCTGGCTTACGCATGGTGCAGCACCAGTTGGACCCCCAACAACCATACAAACCCAGGAGCAAGCCTGTGCTGGTACCCCAGGACCGTGTTGCGCATGCCTTAACCTAAGGAGCTCTACTAGCGGAGCATTCGTCCAAACATAACTGACCCACCTGTATACCCCTTCCAGATGACACTATATGTGCTTCATCAATGCCGGATTTACTGCAGTGTCCCAGATCTTGCGCTGCTATATTCAACCAGTTATCCACTTTCTCTGGCCGCAAGTGGTAGGATACTACAAAACCCAAACCTGATCTAAATCTCTTATGCAAGCATAACTTGTCAAGAGACGTTCATACTCTGTCCTTGACGTGCCGTAAATGTTGCACTCGACCTTACAAGTTTGACAAGCCTCTATTTCACTCGAACTCGAAGTGTGTCAAATCAGGCAGACCAGGCCCCCTAAGGCTAAAAGGATGACTTGGGCCGAAGGCAATCGCCAACCAAGATCTTGACTTACTGAGTGCCTGTTTTAGTGTCCTTCCTAAAAGCCCGAGAGTGCCACCACCTGGCAGACTGTCAGGGGCGCTGGTCGGGACAATGGTGACGGTGCTTCCCACCCGAAACCAACATTATTAAACCACCAAGTCAAATATAGCACAGGAGAACTCGCCAAGTGCGATGTAGTGCAGGTGTCGAGGAGTCATTACATGCAGAGTGGATTCAAGTCAATTTAATGTCAGCTTCAAATAGGTAAATTGTGTATCACTGAGACTTTATGTGGCAGGGGGGAAATATGTAGGAGTCCCCTCCTCCGCAGTATTCAATACCCAGTTGTATATCAAATATAAATATAAGTCTCTGAAGGTCCATCACTGTCTTGTAACTTCATTAAAACTACCCTCACTCTGTGTATTCTTGTGCACACAGGCTGTCCAGGTATTATAGCATTGCATATAACCGTCAGGTGTATCGCAGATGGACCTATTCATATGGTAAGACAGTGCCACCCAGAGGCATAGTACTGTTCATGAATACCACATACTGCTTTCCATTCATATATTTGCCAAGCTTCCCTTTCATAACATTTCCTGATGTCACCACCATCACTAACTTGAGTGAGGGTGCCCAACTAACTGCCTATAGTCTTTCTTTACACTTTGTCGCTCTGCCTTTCAGGACAATAAGCGCAATATCTACATGCACTTATATATGTCTCTAGCAGGCAGGTGGCCGATGAACCTTCAACAGACTTCCATTGCAGGATCATCAGTGCCTTCCAAGCTTCCATTGTTAGGAAAGTAACTTCCCACAGTCACGGATACTATAGGGTGTGCCAAAAACACGCGCCAAGCTCCATTCCGTGAAGCCGTTGGGGTTCGTACAAACAACTCGCATTTTAACTTATCTTTCCACCGCCTCGATGTCATGAGGATCGCATTGAAACCGAAACTGCCCTTTCAAGTAAAAAGAACTTGCAACATCCTAACCGAAAACTAGATAGCAGGACCGTGCACAGCAAGAAATGTTCCTCGGCACATGCTGCAAACTTAAGTCTTACTGCGCAGACTCCCGGAACCTAGCCGTGTGTCTCAGTTGAATGAAAGGAAGCGGAACGACCAGAACCGTTGACCACCAAAATAACGCGCCTTCTGAAAATGCAGAAAAAACCTACTGATTATGAATGCATTATCAAAAACAAAACAGAAGCATGTTGCCATCTTCTTTTCCTCCTGGTTGCAGTGGTATTACTACTTCTTGACACACCATGCATTTACCATTAGGGCGTCACTACATTATCCTTGTATTGTTTAAGGTTCAATCCTAGAAGGGGAAAAGAAGAAAAAACAATCAATCAATTCTTGTTGCGATTTTCACTACGTTTAACATAATCAATTTTACTGTGCACAATATATTTCGCCAAATTTAAGAAACTTTAATCATTAAAAGAAAATTACTATCACCTTTGTTAAATAAGATTTTTTTTTTGTAAAATTTTTATGTATGCAAGATTTTAAGCAGAAAGGAAAGAAGGAGCAAAGAAGGTGAGGAAAAGAAAGAGGATGAGAATAAAGGAACAGGCGACATTCCGCCACAAATCCCCACACAGGGGGTGCTGGAGAGTATTGCTGCAGAAAAAACAAAATTACATAAAGGGAGACGGCAATATCGTTGTCAGGTGCAGTGAAAATGTCATTGTTCGCCAATCACCATCGATTGGAGGGAGCATCAACTTCTCAGCAGATGACCCAAAGTTCACAAAAGTAGGAGGTGTCCCAACCAAGATCACAATCATATAGGAAGGCCGTGCAATCCGTCTTCACATGCACATTTCGTCGCAACCAAAATTAAATCAACAACCCCAACCCAACACCCCACCCACCCCCTTCCCCCCCACTCCCCACCCTGTCCCTGGTGGTGGCGACCATCATGCATTCAAAACAATGTCATAAAAGCAGGCGGCTAAATTTGGAAGAGATGTAATGCACGAAGAGTTGAGGGGCACACCGCAGATGGCAGACCTCGAGACAGGAATCTAACCAAGGGTCCCCAATTGAACATGAAGTTTTTAAAATTCCCCAAAAATATATCTGACATTCTCTCCACACTCAGTAGTCGCCATAACCGTGCATGCCATAAAGAGATAGCCGGAGCTGTCGGGCTTTTCCAAGCGGCCGCCAAGGTCAATTTGGCCGCTCCCAGGCACAGCCATATAATGCGTTTATCGGCTCTAGTCTGGTGTTCCAAGATCGGATCTCTAAGCCCCAACAGGACATACTCATCGAATCTGGAATTGGACAGCCCATCACATCCTTAACCCCTTTACTGCTAAGGCATATATTCTGATTATCATATAATTTCCATTGAAATCAATGGAAAGTCCATGACGAGTTACCCTTGTCATTAGCAGCCAAGAGGTTAATGTGGGATAGGATCTCGGACCAGAATGGTCGGATGGTGGGACAGTCCCACCAGATGTGGCGGAAGTCACCCAGCATACCGCAGCCTCGCCAGCACTTATCTGAGGTTGTCGGAAATATCCGATGTAACTTGGATGGATATAGATACCAGTCAAATATAAGCTTCAGATGAGCCTCTTTAAGGTCTGCTGAATGATTATGTGCCGCCACATCTCGCCAAAGGCCCCTAAATTCACTGTCAGAAATGTCCCTACCCAATGCGGTCTCCCAATGGTCCATGTATCGGGGTCGGGGGAACACCGTGGTGTCTAGTAACATCCCATAAATGAAGGAGATCGTCCCCTTCATGGTGGACGTGCGAAGAATAAAGGCCTCAAACTTCGTCAATGGTCTAGTGGTGGCATCCACCACCCCCGGCGACGTTGCCCAGTGTAGGAATTGAAGGTGTCGAAAGCGTTCGGTGGGCGGAATTCCATAATCCCGCATACAGTTGTGAAAGGTAAGAGGCGCCATACCATGAAACAGGTGAGTAAGGGCTCTACAACCACCCTCTCTCCAGACACCAAAGGGTCCGTCAGACAGGGCCGGAGGAAAGGCCGGGTTGAAATGAATAGGAGTAAATGGGGACGGGAAGGTGGTCCACCGGTCGTCGCCACTGACCGTGTCCCAGACTTTCAATACCGTGCTGGTGGGAGTGCTAATATACGCATTCCTGGGTCGGTCCGCCTTAGGCTTCCAGGCCAGATCCCAGTCGGATCTTCCGGCCACACTCCGATCCATATGGAGCCAGTGCTTTTCTGAGAGCTGCTGAGACCATTTCACCAGTACCCTCAATTGAGCCGCTTTATAATACAAGTGCATGTCTGGGAACCCCACGCCTCTTTCCAGTCGTGGACGTCGAAGAACTGCATAAGAGAGTCGCGCCCGGCCGCTTTGCCACACAAATTTCAACATCAAGGTCTAAAGCCGACGGAAATAGTCCAGCTCTACCGGAATGGGCAGTGCCTGGAAGAGATACAAAAGTTTTGGTAGGAGGACCATTTTAAGCGCGTGAATCCTACCCAACCACGAGATGTACTTCGGCTTCCATCTCTCCAGCTCCGCACGTATCGCTGCCAATATCGGGGGAAAGTTGGCCGGGAACAGTGCGCCCAGGGTAGAGGTCAGCCGCACACCCAGATATAACAGGGACGAAGTCGACCATGATAGTGGTGTAAGCGCTCGAGTCCGGTGTACCTCTTCGGGAGGCAAAGTCAGGTTCAGAATATACGATTAACCGAAATTGACTCTGAATCCTGCCACCGTCTCAAATTCAGAGAGCACCGTATGGACATATGTTAACGATAGTGCTGGGTCTCTAATTGAGAGCAACACGTCCTCTGCGAAGAGTGAGATCTTATGTTGTTCACCTGAGAAGGGGAGGCCCAAGATGTGTTCGTTCTCCCGAATCACTAGGGCCAACGGCTCAATGCTGAAAGCAAAGAGAAGTGGGGAGAGCGGGCACCCCTGGCGCGTTCCGCTGGAATGGCAGAAACTCCCGGATCTGTGGCCATTTATCAGCACCCTAGAGGTGGGGCTGTTATAGTTAGCCTCAAGCATTCTTATGAAGAGGGGTGAAAACCCGAAGGCTTCAAGTGTGCGATGTAAAAAGCCCCAGTCGACGCGATCAAAGGCTTTCTCCGCGTCGAGCCCTACTAATACCGCCGGTATGCGAAATCTATTAGCCTTCTCGATCAGATGGATCACTCGCCTCAAGTTGTCATGAGTTTGCCGACCCTTTATAAATCTGGACTGGTCCGGGTGAACAAGGGCCGGCATCAAATCCTGTAACCTACCAGCAAGTATAGAAGAATACAACTTGGCGTCTAGATTAAGGAGCGCTATCGGGCGATAGGACGCACATTTGGTAGGATCCTTCCCCAGTTTGGGGAGAACGGTAATCAGAGCCTCGGCCATAGTTTCAGAGGTTCTCCCCTCCGACGCCATTGCATTAAAGAGGGAAACCAGGTAATCGCAGAGGTCCGATGCAAACGTCTTGTAGAACAGGGCCATGTAGCCATCAGGGCCCGGGGCCTTGTGGAGTTTCAGAGCCTTAATGGCGTCCAATACCTCCTCCCTAGTGATGGGGGAAGACTGCAAGTCATTCCATTCCCTGGAAACCTGTGGTATAGGGAGACCATTCAGGAACGCAGACTGGGCCTCCGGGTCAAGGGAGTCGCCCGAATAGAGATCTGCATAAAAGCGGCCAAAAAGGGCTGCTTTGTCCGCATCCCTGTGCCGGACAGAACCCTTGTGGTCCTGTATACCCCCAATGTAATCCTTCTCGCGCTTATCTCGAAGCTGCCGGGCCAGTTGACGCCCCACCTTGTTCCCCTGGGAGTAGGAGACGCGTCGGAGGCGCAGGAGGGTAAACTCTGCCCGGTTGTTGTAATGGGCTTTCAATTTTCCTCTCACTGCCGTCAATGGTCGGAGGGTCACCCTAGAAGGGTTTGACTTATGTGCCTGTTCCAAAGCAGCGAGTTCCGTCTCCAGGTCCTCCCTCTCCTTCCTCCGGAGTTTGTTGAGGTTCGCATTGAGGGCGAGGCATGTAACCCGCAGTGAGGCCTTGCACGCATCCCATGTGGTATATACTGATGTATCAGAAGGTGGGTTAAGTGCAAAAAACTCTCCTATAGCCCCTCGCAGCTCCTTACAGGACACCTCATCCCGTACCAACGCTGCCGGGAAGTACCACTTTCGCCAGCCGTCCCCCTCCATGGACCAATGCAACCCAAGAACCACCAGACTATGGTCAGAGACCGAAAGCGGAAAAACACTAGATATTCGGACATCCCCCCTGAGGGCCTGACTAACAAAAATATGATCAATACGAGAGTACGAGCGATGGACATGAGAAAAAAATGTATAATCCTTGGTCTGAGGGTGTAAGAAGCTCCAGCTATCCACCAACCCCAATTTGCCTATTTGTCGCTGCGTTTCTTCCGAAAAGATCCCAGAGTCAGCCCTGCGCGCCCCCGAACTATCCATATCCCTGTCCCACACCATGTTGAAGTCCCCCAATAGGAACAGGTGCCCTTCTACAAAGTCCCCCATCTTGTCCATCAGGCCCTGTAAAAAACCATTCTGTCCAGCATTAGGGGCATAAACCACCACAAATGTACATTGTCGGCCATATAATGACCCCTTCACCATTAGCCAACGACCCTCCTTATCACTGCTCACCCCCAGAGGCTGAAAGTGGAGAGACGCCCGGAACAGGAGATCCACCCCCCTATGTTTGGTGGATGCTGACGCCCTATAAATGAGGGGGAAGTGTCTGTGTCGGAGTCTAAGTTCATCTTTCCTAGCTAAATGGGTTTCCTGGAGGGCAACTACATCAAGATGATGATCCGACAGGTACTTCCAGAGTTTCTGGCGCTTCTGTGGGGAATTGAGACCCTTCACATTCCAGGTACCTACACTAACAGGCATAAAGATTGCGAGAGACTCCGCTCTGTGTGTCTATTAGGGTGAGCAGTGGCCATTCCCCGGTCATCGCCAACCACCACTCCACACACCCCTGGGCCAGACCCACCTCCCAACATCTCCCTCCAACCCTCAGGTCCCTCCTACCCTCCAACAAATACACATCTTCAGACCTCCCAGAGCCAGTCAGACCAAATGACCCGCAGAGCACTGCACAGTGATAACAACTGGATAGAGACACCAACATTAATGTCCCAAGCATCACCTTTCCATGGGGAACAGTACACATCCCGCCCCAAAGCTCCAAACATCCCCCATCCATGCAATCACCAGAAATGGTATAATCCTCAGTAAGGCTCAAGATAGCGACCGCAATGGAGAACACCGCCAGAGCAAACAATACATCACACATACAGTTTTCGGTCGCCACCACTCTCCCATCCCCCCCCACCCCAAACCCCAACCCCAACACCCCCCCATTGCCCACTGCCCCCAAAACCCCCCACCCCCCACCCCCTCTCTGCAAACAGAAAATCAACAAGAAATAACTCAAGGCACTGAACCTGAACAAAGTACTCAGCAGTTCCAATAGACCATAGTTCGTAAGGTCCTCACTGGACTGGAATCGGGGAGGGGGCACCAACTTAGGGACCCCCAGGGCCACGGTCCGGGGTGTCTTCTCCAAAAGTACAATCGTACTCCTGGGACCTTAGGGCCAGAGTCCCTCCGTCGCCAGACCTTTACAGAATCGGGGATCACGCTGCTCCAGAGCTTTGTTGAGAATCTGCTACTGTGGCCAAGTCCACCGATGCCACCGCATTGCCCCTTTCCTGCAAGCTAGTAGCGCGATCCGGCCGCCGCCGGTCCGGGGACGAACCAATTCTATGCCAGGAAGATGACCAGTGTTGTCTCCTCGATGGCGAGGAGCGTGTCGCTTGGGAGGGAGGAACATCCTCCAGGCCCAGAAGATCCTTTGCCACCTGCAGGGAGCGAACTTGCGCCAGCCTATTCTGCCAGCGGAATATGATACGGAAGGGGTGCCCTGCGGTCATCTCGACGTGGGTGGGGTAGGTGTCTAGATGCCTTCTGCCAGCAACTAACCAGGTCTTTTTCATATAGTTCTGGCCCCACCAGGTCAGCCTAGGGGATCTCCTACCGGGGACTACGGGAGTTCAATGGAGGGTTGACCCCACGACACAAAGCCAGGTCGTATCTTCGATTCCTCCAACTACTGAGTAATCGATAAGCAATTTTATGAGCACTTTTTTGGTCCTGAAGAATTGCCTTAGCGGCAAGAAACATGTTGACCACACTTGCACTAAGGGTAGAATGAGGCTTGGATACCTAATTGTCTCGCCTCACTTCCCCTTAAATTTTTAATAAAGCAGTGAGCCATGTCATTAAAAATTCACCCAATGGACTCTACTGACTTTTTTTAGAAACACTTCACTCACGCTCACTATTGCACTTTTTTAGGCCCCTCACACTCACACACCCTACGGCAAAGGAATAAAAGAACTCCACCAAAGTGCAGCATCCTGTGCTGCCCGACGGGCATTGCACCGCCAGACTGTCGAAGGGGCAGGATACCGATGATGACGCTGGACGACCATCGGGTGGGATGACAACAGTTGTCCAACCGATGTCTTGTGTGAGGTATCCCTAAATTCTGACAAAAGGGTTCACAACATTCACTTTTGATGTTCACCCCCATGAGAGTGAGGTTAATTGTAGTCATTTAGTTGACTTTCCCCGGGGAACTCTGTATTCTTTGTTGTGTATTACGGAAGGGGTGCCCCCAGGAGTAGGAGATGTTGTGTTCCCGTAGGAAGGAAGTGACGGGGCGGAATTCCCTCCTCTTCTGAAGCGTCGACGCCGGCAAATCCTGGTAGAGCTGCGGACGGTGGTCCCTAAATTACAAGGAAGTGATGGCTCTGGCCATCCGCGGGATGTGCTCCTTCACCTGAAAGTCGTGCACACAAGCGAGGATGTCCGGAGGGGGACTCACCCCTCTTCTAGGTAGACCGACTCTATGTACCCTATCCATTTTAATTTCCTGCACATCTTCCTCGTCTAAAATCCGTAAGAACAGGGCTTGGACATAACCACGCAAGTCCCCAGCTTCTCCGTCCCATGGGACCGCCCTAATGCGAATGTTGTTCCTTCGGGAACGATTCTCTAAGTCCTCTGTGTGGGCCTGCAGGTCCAAATTCTGTTCAGTAAAGGCGGATGATGTCCTGCTGTAGTTGGTGCACGTCGTTTGCCATACTCAGATCCTGATCCTCCAGCGTTGCCACACGTTCACCAATTCCATCTACATCTCTCCGCACCTCCCGGAGATCTGATGCCAATTGAGCGCGGAGTTCAGAGATGTCCTCTTTAATAGAGGCGAATAGCTCAGTCATAAAGGCCTTGGTGGCGGGTGCTTCATCATTCGACTGCTTGGACGATCCACTGGCCCCGGGGGAGGCCGGCTGCTGCGAGGACTTAGATGTGCCGTCCTTTCCCGGCCTTCCCTTACGAAGCGTGGTGGACATCGTGGAGTTCCGGCTGTGATGCGAGACCAGGGCGGACTCTCCAGGAATAGAGGGTGCTCAGGTGTAACTCAAGGTCTCACCAGATATCCAGTCCCGGTCCCAGCTTATCTGCGCCACAGTCAGTGGCTGCCCAGCCAAGATGGTGTCGTAGAAGCTTCCCGCCAGGAGGCGTCCTCCAAAGTCAATACTGCGATACTTGTGTCCGGCAGCCCAGGGCCGTAGACGCGCTGCACCCGATCCCGGGTCCTCCGCTACAGTAGATCGGGGCCACCAGTCCGGCCCCCCAGCTCCGGCAGTGCTCCTCTGCACTCCTCTCGAGGCTATGGCACAGCTACAGTCAGAAGGATAGACCGTCCAGCCTCTCGATCCGCTAAGCGATGTAGGCCGCACTGCTACTGTCGGCCTCGGCGCGTTTCTGGCCTCCGGACCCACCAGCACCTTTCTCCCGGTTCCCCCAGGGAACCAAATGCCGCGCCTCAGCTCCAGGTGGCAGTCAACCTGTCCAGAAGGCCCTGAGGCCGTAGCAGCCCTCTCACCGTGAAGCTCCGCAGCGTCCCGAACTCAAGGCCTGAGTCCGCTCCCACGCCAGACCCTCAAGTCAGGGTCTGCTTCTTCGCCACCAGCCGTATCACGCTACGGTCAGGACATCAGAAAGCACCAGGTCGCTCTCCACCGCGGTAGGGCCGCCCCCCTCCTCCACGCGGCTGCAATCAGCTCCTTCGGCGCACTCCTCTAATGGCTGCTCCAGGCCTCTCTCAGCTCCTCCGGCAGCCCGAGGTGCATTCTCCACATGGTCGGCCGGGCTTACCAACTCCCCTTGACTGGCTGCAACAGAGCGCCCTAAACCGCCACTTTCTCTCCGATGGTTCACCGCAGAACCGGCAGGCATGAAGATCCGCGGCTCCGCTACACCGCGCCCAGCCGAAGCCGTCGCCTCTGCACTCAAGGGCCGGCCTCTTCCCCACGCAAGTCCGGTGCTTACAAGGCCGGAAGTCGCTTCTCCTCCAACGGCGTTCTCCGGCCTCCCGCAGCCCCGCCGGCAGCGCCGGACCGCACCACTCGATGTCAGTGGCCTCTGCTGGTACCTGAAGGCCGGTCAGCACCCCGTGGACGATGCTATACGAAGCTAAGCTGGTCAGGCGCCGGAGGGACTCGATAGTGCGTCTTACTCCGACGCCATCTTGGCCACGCCCCCCGTTAAATAAGATTTTAAGCTACTAGCAAAATTGTTTTACAGCAACAGAAAGCGTTTTTTAGTGTAGCTCAATTGCCATCAAGATGTAAACCAGGAGCAGAGACCAAGCACAGTGCACCACATATCGGCGAGTGTGAAAAATCAAACTTGAAGTGAAGAATTAAAACTCATAGTTGGTTTCTGTTCTAAAAATAAAACTGTGCCAAATAAGGAGTAGCGCAGACCCTTGCTTAACGAAAGCTTTTGGCACCGGTGACTGATGACATATTTTAATGCACTTGGTCAGAGCGAATAGGTTTGGCTTACGAATAGAGTGAAGTCACAGAGGGGCCTGGCAGACTATGCCACACAAACACAGATCCCCAAGCACAAAGAGACAAAGGTTCAAGCAGACAAATGGGCATCTAGGCTTACCAAGAAATATGTGCATCACAGCAAACAGACAACACATATGCACCTACAGACAACGGTACAAAGGCACACATACAGTCTCAGACATACAGGAAGAGGAATGCACGACTATGTGAGTAGATGGATACGTGTGCAACTGTGAATGCACACATGATTTAACGTATACACATGGGTGCTGTGGTTCTGTGGTACTGCGGTACCATGGGTCTGTGGTTCTGTGGTTCTGAGCCCGTTCAATGAAGGTCGTCGGATATAGACGATTTTGGTATCAGTGGACCGCAAATGACGAGTGCGGTGTGTACGGGTGTTTTCGTCATAATCGATCAAAGAGAACACTACGTATTCATGGATTTTGTTTGAACCCTTGGGTTCCATTTTGTGTGTGGCAGCCATTTTGTGTGGTTGCCCTCACATAGGCCGATGACTATGGTCGAACGAGTCCTTGGGACACGTACACCTTAACTGACTTCTGTGTGACCTGGCGGAACTGACTCCCTTGCCCGAGGCTGACCTCGTTGAGCCAGTTCCTTGTTAAACAGCTGGTCAGATAGAGATCAAAGAGCAGGACATTGCTGAGTTTATGGTACATGCACACACCCTTCTATCTTGCTTCTCATCTGCTTCTGTTCCTTCCTTTATGGCTTAATCATTGATTTGGGTTGAGGTCTTTATGATGGGACCGTCTGGCCTGTTCGAACAAGAATGTTGGTTTTTGCCTTGTTATTTCTGGTGGGCTGGACAACGGACAGTGATTGTCGTCATGCGATATGTTTGAAATGTCGTTCTTCTATTGGTCAGTTTGTATGTAATTGATGATAGCCAGGAATGTGATTTTTGGCATAAAAGACGATTCTCCGCTCTATGAATTTGTGCAGTCTCTAGCGAACCACCCGTGTTGTGCTTCGTAGACATCTGTTCCAGGTTGCAGCCAATAAATTTGGTCTTTGACGTCATCAAAAAGTGTTCCGTGTCTCTGTTTGCCGAGGCAGGGGAACTCGAAGACATCGGGCGTTATCCCTGGCGCCGCTGGGTTCTCAAAACCGGTTCTTCAGTGCATGAATGGATTAACAAATATACATTTGTTGTTTATGACTTGTTTTTTTGGTTTACAATGGATTGGATTTGTTTTACTATGATTCGATTTTGCAATTGTTTGTGTTGTAAGAGCAGAGAACAAAGATGCTGGCACTTTTTCTGTGGTTTACGTTTTACTACGATATAAGCTTAAGAAGCAGGTTTTAAACTTCAGTCTCCTTTAACCCCTTCCATGCTAATGACAAGGTCAGCTCGTCATGGGTGTTACCTGCGCTGTGCTTATGACGAGCTGACCTTGTCATGAACAATGTGAAATAAGGATCTGCAGCACAGGAGGGGAAAACCCCCTAGCAGCCAAGGTGTTAAGAACATTCAGCAGTGAAAATATCAAACAAAAGATTTGAATGGGACAAGAGAATACATAAGTATTCACTACACACCTTTACGGAAAGCAACTCTGAAACACATTCAGGCAATTACAAAATGTGTGCCCCTATTCTGGTATCTGTGAAGAAACAACCCCCTTTTTAATCATAGATCAATGGCATCTAGGGTATGCACATAGGGCCAGATGTAGGTAAGTATGTTTTACCGATTCATAAATACCGAATTTTACCAATTCGTTATTTATGAATCGGTAAAATAGAAGGGGGAAGATATAGGGAAAATCAGTAATTGAATTACCGATTCTGTAGGAATTGGTATTTACCGATTCGGTAAATACCAAATTTTGCAAGGGTGCAGGGGGTGTCACTTTGACACCCTCTAGCACCCCGATTTAAGGCATGTGTGACATGTGGAACACAGACATGCCCTAAGGGCATGTCCGTCTGTCACATGCCATAGGTGTGCATGCACACATGTGCATGCACACCTGGAATCGGTATTTTACCACCCAATTGGATTGGGTGGTAAAATACCGATTCGGTAAGGCCTGTGGGACTCAAAAGAGTCCCACCTACATTTCAAAATTACCCATTCGGTAAAAATACCGATTCGGTAAATTTAATCTGTAAATTTACCGATTCGGTAAATTTACCGAATCGATAAAATAGGCCACCTACATCGAGAATAGCCATTTACCGGTCGGTAACGGCCGAATCGGCCGTTACCGGTCGGTAAATGCCTACCTACATCTGGCCCATAATGCCTTATTAGCCAAGCAGGACCACAAAATGTATAATAATTTTATAGAACAACCCTCAGACACTTATCCCGACAGATGCAGAAAAGTAGCACAGGAAGGGAGCCCAAAAAAGCTTCTTCGATAATTCTTGCTACCGTTTAGACACTAGAGCAGTGCACAGTGACAGAAAATGAACCTGATTGGCACATAAAAGAGCAAGGTCCACTTAGGGAGGCAATTTTCTCAACTGTCATAACCCTGCTTGGACTTTAGCTTTTATTTTACTCCTAAAACACCAAGACTGACGAGCTCTGCTCAAACTTCATGTTTTTGCTCTCACTACTCACACTTGAGATTTGCAGCTGGTCGTAAACCTGCTCACTAAAAGATACTTTTTCATGTGCCACTTCTGAGGCTATCTCTATAACCTTAAAAACATGTTCCCGCTGACGTAGTACTTCTATAAAACACACACAAACACACTCAACAACTCATAGATACACGTTTTTTCTAGATACATAAAAGCCTCGTTCGAGAATAATGTGTTAAGAGCTGCAAGATAACCCAGTGTAGGACCTTATCCAGAGAGTGAAGCAGATGCAGCGGAAACACATACTCTAAATGCCGGGCTCCACTTCAACCAGCACTCACTATAGCTCATGATGGGCTACAACAGAGGAGCGCGAAACGAACAATTAGAAGGAATAGTCAATAATAAAAATTAACACGCATTCTACTTTGAATACACAGTATAAATAGTTACTCAGGTATTTTTTGATTTAAGGAAAAATAACGAAGTTCAATGTGTGGTTATTATAAGATTTTTGTCAACATTTCTGAAAAAGAAAGTGCAAAGAGAATTTTCTACAGCAATTTAAATCCCCCCAAAAAACTTGTCAAAAGACCTCTTGAGGGTAATACTGAACAGTGGGCTTTGGGTTAGGAAATTGTTTTTAACTGGTTGGCTCAAAAGTCAATCTAGTTAGCTAGTTTCTTACTGGATGGCTTTTGTCGCTCTTCTTGTGTTTGTTCGACTCCCGGACCACAGCTTCTCTACCACTCATTTGATTGGATGACTTGTATCCTTCCACTGCTCACATTCAGATAACAAAATATTTTTTTTTTTAGCACTACACAGGAGTGAGCACGTGTTTTCTTGAGTTCTCACCCTTGCCCTGTGTGTTGACTCTGTTCACATTTCCGCATCCTTTTTTTCCGGTCAAATAATAACTTTGGTGATAAACGTAGCATTTCATTAAAGCACACACAGTACATCAAAAGCACACTCAATATTAAATAGTCTCTTAAAATCTACAAACTAATGTTGTCCTGGACAATGTCCCAGAGCCCCTTTTCCATCGAACAGGGCCGGTTATTCCCCATTTGACAATTAAGGTAACTTTCAGACATAGTCCATGCTCGTCACCATGCAACAAAGTTTAATTCCGGCGCTAAGAATCAATATGACCAGGACTGCCTGACTTCAGAAATCTTCTCAGACAGGGTCAGCCAGCGAGTTCAGAGAATACCGAGACATGTCTTCTCAGGCTCTGGTCTCACAATGCGGGAGGGTTGTGGCATCTAACAGACCTCTCTGGATGATGCGTCAGGACAAACTGTCTCTGACGGGATATCCAGACATTACCCCGTAGCTTGCATGTCTCATTGTAAATCTGTTCTGTAATTGTGTATATATGTGATCTTGTATAGGCTCCCAACATTCCCCACCCTATGAACAGACCTTGAGATGAGGTTCTTCAGTAAAATCGTATCACGGTACCACCATTGGAGTCCTGTGCTTTTCCAAACCCGAAGCGTACTTGCCTTTGTAACCAATTCATGTAATTGCGTGTATATCTAAATTGAAAACCTGCCTTAAGACACTTCATGTGGCGCTGCATGCATCGAAATGCGCTCTCTTTTCACTTTTTTAAGCAAAGGTTTGGAGTGATTTTTGGCGCTGCACCACATACGCTGTCTGGTTCCCAGCGCACATAGCCTTAGTTGCAGCGCACAGAGACCTTATACTGCCGCACACAGAGGAAAAAAAATTAGAGGGAACATTGGACATGGCATGCGTCTTTTGCGCACAATCTCTCCCACGTTACCTGCTGAACAGCCACCAAAGCGAGGGAGCAAAGGTCCCAGGTAATAATAGTATATGACCTCATGTCATCAGGCACGTCATCTTCCGGCGCCTGGCAATAACATTACAGTGAATTCTGGGACTTGTAGTCCTGATTTACTGCAATGAAGAAATGTGTCTAAAATAATAGATCACAATGGTTTGAATGAGGAAAGCCTGGGTTGAAATGTGACATTCCACATGGTAGAGCCACCCAGGTCAGGCCGTTTCTTAATTTCCCAGGGCGCTGATTTGCAGAACCCATTCGGTTGGAAAACACTCAAGCGCATCACTGTTGATCTGAGAGGAGACGGCATCACTCCGAGGCAGGACTGCGCCCCTTGTTTCACAGATGCGGGTTCGTGCATCTTGAAGGCAGTGATGAGGGCAGAGCGCCCTGACACCCCTCTGAGCGCCCACTTCAGTGAGGACAGCGAGGCGTGCTGCTTAGCAGGGCAGCAGAGTGTTCCAAGAGCTAATGGCTTTCTGGAAGGAGAGTTTATTGGAGTTTTGTTTCAATGGTCTTGAAAAATCTTACAAAACTTTTATTATAGGCAGAAAGCAGAAAAACAGTCTTAAAAAATATAACACATTTCCAATTAAAGCCGTTGTACAAATAATATATCTTCTGAAATGCATCATAATACCAACAAAGTACCAGAAAGGTGACAAAAACAGTTTATAAAATCCATGCTAAATAAATAACATAACACATTTTTAAAAAACCTTACTAAGAGGTAGTGCTAAGAAGAATGGGGCATATTAGCAAGAACCTAGTTCAAATTATCGCCGTTTTAGCGGCAGGAAACTGCCGCTAAAACTGCGATAATGGGCTTGCTAATATGCGTTATAGCATTCCAATAGAAGCCCAGGTTCGATGTGCAGGACATCTAACCTGGGCTTCTATTGGAAATCTATAAAGCATACTAGCAAGCCCAAAAACGGCGATTATTTTAACGAGGTTCTTGCTAATATGCCCCTAAATTTCCACCCGTATTTGTTCTAAATCCTTACTGTTTTCCTCAATATCCTGGAATGCCTGGTCTCAGCATTGCCGTAGTTCCCCCTTGCCCTCTCTCCTGACTAGATTGTGTTTCCTCTTAACCTGCCTGGAGGACATATTTCTATTTTTGCCGTAAGACTCACGGGGAATGGGCCTTCCTTCACTCACACCTATGCAGGCTCCTCCTTTCACCCCTATGTAGCTAGGACATTGTACCTGTTTTTCACCTGTGCTTTGAAAGCCAGACATTTGATGGTGGCACTATATAGTTGTGCTTGTACCGCATTAACACATCAGTGGTAAGTCCTTTTCATATCTCATCCCCAAACTTTAGAACATGCTCCACATAAAAGTAAGATGTCTAAACAAGGAATCACAGTTCAGAAAAAGACTAAAAGCATCGCTATATCCACATTAATAGTTCCAGAGACGTTTTAAGGCATGGGCAAAGTGGGCTCTGGCCCAGGGCCCCAGCCTCTCAGGGGCCCCAAGATAGAGCCAGCTCTGTTCTGCAGAGTCTTGCCCAAATCACCTTTAATGATTCTTAAACAGGTTGTTTTAAATACTTTTTTTCTTTAATTTATTTTTACTGTGGGTGATGTGTGAGAGTATTAGACGTTTTGAAGAGAAATGTGTCAATGTTTCATGCAACATACACAAAAAAAGTTTCTTTTAGATCGAAACAGGACAATACAATTTAGAAATGGGAGTGTGTTATATAGATTATTTGCAATAATATTGGTGAGCTGCTGCTGTGTATTCAAACATTGAAAACGGGCCACTATCCTTGAATAGCTAAACACATTTAGAATTTGGACCAGTGTGCCCGTGCACGGTCAGTGACCCGGCCAAAGAGGGCACGAAAGAGCTGAAACTGGATCAGAAATTCAAAGCTTTTCTGAAAAAAGGCCCCCAAATAAGTTTGTTCCTGGGCCTCCAAAATCCTTTAGATGGCCCTGATAGCCACCAGTGGTGTAACGAAACTTGAGGGGGCCCCCCTGCAAAATACATGGAGGGGCCCCCCCATGGCCCGCCCACCACCTACCACTTTGCCCTACTTGGGATGGATTGACAGATGGGTGGGTGGACGGTGGTACGGATGAATAGATGGATGTGTGGCTGGGGATAGATGGATGGACGGATGGATGGTTGAGCAGATGGAGGTACGGATTGATGGATGGATGTAGATGGATAGGTGGAGGTATGGATGGATAGGTGGAGGGAAGGGTAGATAGGTGGATGACAGATGGGTGTGTGGTGGCTCGGTGGACGGATAGATGGATTAATGAACAAATGTGTTGTGGCTAGGGATGGACGGATGGATATGTGGCTGGGGATGAATGGACGGGTGGACTGAGGTACGGATGGATGGCTATATGAAAGGATGGGCGTTTGGCTGAGGATGGATGGACGGATGGACGGAAGGATCTATGGAGGAAAGGATAGGTGTGTGACTGGGGATGGTTGCATGTGCGGACGGATGGATGGGTGGGTGGGTGGATGGATGGATGGATGGGTGTGTGGCTGGGGGGATGGGCAGACAGATCGATGTATAAATGGATGGATGAATGGATGCGTGTGTGGCTAGGGATGGACGGATTGATATGTGGCTGGGGATGGATGGATGGATGCATAGATGGACAGAGGTACGGCTGGATGGATGAAAGGATGGGTGTATGGCTGGGAATGGATGGCTGAATGGATGGATGGACAGACGGACGGATGGATGGATGGAATGGATGCAGCAGCGGGTGATGCAGTTAAGCTTGGCGGGTGATGTTGACTGGCGTTGGAATAGGATTTATTTAATTTACTCCATTCTATCGTCTATAGATCCCCCATTCATGCTTAACTGCACCGGCCGCTGCTTGATGGATGGATGAATGGATAGTTGAACGAATGGATGGATGGACGGGTGGATGGAATGATGGGTGTGTGGCTGAGGATGGTGGATTTTTATGTGGTTTATAGAGCGCACAGCTACCCCCGAAGGGGTGTCCCGGCGCTAGAACCTGAGCCTCCAGGGGAGAAGAAGGACCATAGAGCATGGAGCAACAGTAGGGTAAATCAGAGTCCGGAGAAGAGCCAGGTTTTGAGTTTGGCTCGGAAGATGGGTTCGGAGGGACAGAATCTCAGATCGATTGGCAGAGTGTTCCACAGTTTTGCCGCAATGACACTGAACCCTCTGCCACCCATTCTAGATAATCTAAAACGGGGGGAGATCAGGAGGCGGCGGTCATTGGATCTCAAGGATCTGATGGAGCGAGATATCGAGACACGTTTTTTCAGGTAGTTGGGTCCGATGTCGTTGACGGCTCGGTAGGTAAGGGTAAGGATCTTGAACTGGATACGGCTAGCCACTGGTAGCCAGTGGAGTTCCTTACGATACGCGGATACAGATTGGCGGTAGGGAATGTTACCAATCAATCTGGCCGCCGCATTCTGGACAATCTGCAGTGGATGATTGGTTGGGGGATGGTTGGTTGGATGGATGGATATTTGGGTGAGTAGAATGGGTGGGCTGGATTTGAAGGTTAGAATGAACATGACGTAGTAGGCAGTGGGAGGCGACGGGACACTAGGGCCAGCTGGGGGTCTGATTTCAGAAGTAGGCATGCAGCACTGGTGGCTGGAAGGCAAAGAGGCGCCAGTCACAGACCCTCTTCTCCCCAGGCCTGTAAGGGGTGCCACAGTAAGCAGACTCTTCCTTAAGCTTCTCTCTAGAGTCTTGACACCCTTAAGGGACCCCAGGTCTTTTCCAAACTGTCCCCAACGCATCAGTGAGTGGGGGCCCCATGCCACCCAGAGTCGGTCTGTAATCATCTGCCCCTAAAGGCCTCTCCACAGCCTCTCTCCAGCGCTCCTGTGAGCCACCATTGTCCAGGTGAACAGGCCCCAGTGCCCGCAGCCAATGCCCCAATGTTTACAATCTGCCTTGCCCAGTCCCCGGGCACCTGGCCCTACCTCGTAAACACACTTGCTTGCCGTGCCAGCACTCTAGGGCTCCTTGTTAGCCCTTCAGAGAGCCCTTTAGGAACCCTCAAACCGCCTGTTATTCGTCAAGCACGCCCCTCACCTCGAATGTACCCAGGCCCGGTTCTAGCGGGAGGGCCAGGTGGCCATGCTCACTCAAGGTAGCCACATGGCCCTCCCAAAGCCGATTTGCAAGCAGAAAAACATTGTTTGTTCTTTTTCGTTATGATTTATTTGGGCCAGCGGCCTCGCTTTCTCATCCTCATTGTTTAATAAACATGATATGCACCAATGCCATGGGCTGCTTGAAGTGCCTGGAGACAGGCGTGAAGTCAGTGAGGATTGCTGTTATCAATGAGCACATGTGAAAAGGAGGAAAGCCTGTGACGCTCCTACCAGATCAAAAGAGACACAACAGCTCTCATCAAACAGTATTTAAGAGATACTACAGGACCACAGTAATCTGATAGTATTTTGCCATCAGGGGCGTAACACACGCCCCCGCAGCCCCCGCGGTGCAGGGGGGGGGGCCCCACACTCCAAGGGCCCCTCAGTCTGAGCAGAGCCAGCAAGCCTAAATGGGTCGCACGGGCCTCCTGATTCATTAAATGGTGGTGGGCGTTCAAGGCACGCGGCATCTTCTTCCATTACTAAGGTGCGCAGGCCGGGCCCGGCCTCTTAATACATCATTGGTCTCCAGCCCAGGCTCAGCCTGTCCCCACCTGGGCCTCTGAAGTGCACCACAACTGAAGAGAAGAGGCACAGGAAGCAGGGGGTGACAAACTGGGAAGGAGTGGAGACAGATGGGGGGGGGCAAGAAGAGAAAGAGAAGAGGAAGTGCAACCAATGAGGAAAGGAGCTTGAGGAGGAGACAGGCCTGTGATTGAAGACAGAGGGCACACACGGTAGGAGTAGGGGGGCAGTCTTCAGTAAGTGAAGGGAGCCCCTCAGCTCTTTCTAGAGAGCTGTGACTCAAACATTTGCTAGCATTCGCGACAAGAATTTTCAATTCTATTAAGGACACGGAGGCGAGGATTATGCTTCTCAATCTTTACTGCATTAAACACAGCAGCCAATGAAAATGGATATTTTCACAAAAAACAGTAAAACAAACTTCATTTCCCATGAGTACACATGAGTATAGGCACGCCCCCATAGTCCATAAGAACCCCTTGCGTGCTCCCATCATCCTCTTTCTTTGAGGCGAAACAAGTCCAACGAAACTTGAACATTCGAAACTCCTCCAACGTGGAAGAACAACTTCAGGTCAACATCCTGACATCCAACGTCGATCAATCCGACTTCTTATCAGATCCTGAAATAAAGGAAATAACACCACCGTAATCACTGAATAATTGGGTGGGCAAGCTTATTACATACTGTACATTAAGCTGGGTGGGATAATCCTTGCCTCCGTGTCCTTAATAGAATTGAAAATTCTTGTCGCAAATGCTAGCAAATATTTGATTCTATTACAGGACCGGAGGGTTCAGATTATGCTAGTTTAACGCTGAGTAAATACCACTGAAGTAATATCTCCCACCGGCTTATAATAAAACGTTTTAAACGTTGATTCAGAAGACCAATCTGCACAAAGCATTATATCTTGGATAGTTGAACCCAAACCATATGATTTCGACGCCATAGCGCCTCTCACTGAATGAGCCCCAAAGATCTGTGTATCAACACCTGCTTCTTTCATAATGAAGCGAAGCCATCTGGCAACAGTTGCGGCCACCACAGGTTTAAAGGGATTTTGAATAGCAATCAACAACTGAGTACAGCCCTGCGGCCGCAAGGCCTTGGTACATTCCTCGTAGGTCTTCAAACATTGGACCACACATAATTTTTCATTTTCAGGGAAAGAATTGTAAGAAATATGTCGAGACAATGTTTTAGTACGACCTGTAATATGGAAAGAAACCCCTTCCGGGGTAAACACTCTACCCGTGACGTCGAGTTCTCTCACATCTGAAGACCTTCTGCAAGACGATAAGCAAAGCAACATGGCCAATTTCGCCGACAATTGCTTTCTAGACAGGAGAGCATTGGTCGGCCATCTGTTGAATAACGAGATCACTAAAGAAACGTCCCACAAACCGGGATTCTTGGATTTGGGAGGATTAGCCACCCTGATTCCTTTCAATAACTTGCAAACTACCGGGTGCATGCCTATTGGTTTCCCGTCTACCTGAGCATGCCCCGCCGAGATAGCGGAACCGAAATTATTGACCGAACGGTACGCCAAACCGTCCGCAGCTTTCTCCGACAGAAAGTTCAAAACTTGGGGTAACTCTGCCCACGCACCAATCCACCCAGTTCTTCCAGGCCGCGGAATAACGTTTCCTGGTGGAAGGAGCCCATGCCTGTTTGATGAACTCTGCAGTTTTGCTCGAAACTCCCGGCAACTGCCACTGTTCCCGGAAAGCCTCCATGCCATCAGCGATAGCCTGCCCTCCAACAGCAACGGATGCTGTTCCTGACGAGGGCCCTGCAACAACCACTTTGAGTCCGGTAGTAACCGTGGACGATCGCGGCTCCACTGCACCAACGTGGGAAACCATGCTTGTGACGTCCACCATGGAGTCACCCTGATTATTTCCGCCTTTTGTCTGATCACTTGAGTCATCACCCTGGGAATCAACAAGAACAGGGGAAAGGCATACTGAATCCCCTGAGACCAATCCAGCAGGAAGGCATCTGTCGCTGCCGCTATCGGGTCCGGTCTCCAGCTGAAGAACCGGGGAATCTGATAAGTCAATCTGGAGGCGAACAGGTCCGTCTGAAAAGGACCCCAAATCGCTTGCAGCCAGTGGAATACTTGGGGAGGCAGCTTCCAGTCGCTGTAATCCCTTAAATGTCTGGAATTCCAGTCTGCCACCTGGTTGACCTGTCCTAGAATGTACTCTGCTATTACAGAGATTTGGTTCTGGAGGCAATAGTGCTGAAAGTCTTTGGCTGTTTGGACTAGAAGTGACGACCTCATGCCGCCCAACTTGTTGATATACCTCACTGCGGACAAGTTGTCCAAACGGAGGAGGATGCAACAAGATGTCTGCTTCGGGGATAACGTGTGAATCGCAAATGACCCAGCTAGCAGTTCTAAACAGTTTATGTGAAGTTTGAGCTCTTGCGTTGACCATCTGCCGCCTGTGGAAACCTCTCCACAGCGCGCGCCCCAGCCCCACCTGCTGGCGTCTGACTCAAATATTATCTCTGGCTGTGATCCGAAGATCGCCCTGCCGTTCCAGGCATCCAAGTGGCCTAGCCACCACTGAAGCTCGGTTCGGACCTCCTCTGAAAGGGGAACAGAGTCCGTGTACGAGAGTCCCCTCTGAAGATGCTTGATCTTCAGGCGCTGGAGGGCCCTGTAATGCAGGGGCCCCGGGAGTATCGCTTGAATAGACAATGCCAATATCCCCACTACTCTGGTCAGCGTCCTCAGCGTGACCATTTGCTTGTGCAGCAACTTCACAATCTCCTTTTTTAAATCCCTCAATTTCGCTTGGGCTAGACACAGTTGTGCTGTCTGGGAGTTGATCGTGAACCCCAGGAATTCTATTACCTGTGTCGGGACCATCACCGACTTCTTTAGATTTATCACAAACCCTAAGTCCTGGAGCAGCGAAGTAGTCATGATCAACTGCTGCTGCAGGATGGACTGGTCTTGCGCCATGATCAGGATATCGTCTAGATAAATGATCAGTCGCACTCCACTTTCTCTGAGATAGGCTACCACCGGTTTCATCACTATGGTGAAGCACCAGGGAGCCGAGGAGAGACCGAAAGGAAGAGCCAAGTATTTGTAACATTGGCCATTCCAGAGAAACTGCAGGAACCAGTGTGGAGGAAAAGTCGGTATAAAAAAAATGCATCCTTGAGGTCCAGACGGACCAACCAATCTTTTTCTTGCAACAAATCTGCTAACAAATTAATACCTTCCATTTTGAAATGGTTGTAAGTCAGATACTGGTTGAACTCTTTAAGGCTGAGCACTAGCCTGTTGCCACCCCCTTTCGTCTGGACAATAAAGACATTGCTGGAGAAACCGCGAGGGCCTCTTTGACATTGAGCAATCGCGCCCTTCTTCAGCAAGTCTGCCACCTCTTCGTCTATGAAATTGTAATCTACTTGGGAAAAATGGAGAGGTGGCGGGGGGGACGCTTGCACCGGGTGAGAGTAGAACTCCAACTGAAACCCCTGAATGGTCTGCAGCACCCAAGCGTCCTGAGTCAAGGCTTGCCACTGTGGCAGACAGTGCGGCGTGCGCCCCCCCCCATGGAAGTAGAGAGACATCTGCTAAACTCACCGGTATTCTGGTTCGACTTGAAGCTTGCTCTGTTGTTTCCCGTATGGAAACGTCCTTTGTTAAATCTTCTTCTAGATGGATAGAAGGTGCCACCGCAGGTGGAGTCCCACTCTCCACGCCCGCAACCAAAATCTCCTCGTTGGGAGCCTTGCTGGAAACCTCGGCCTGACGAGCGACCCCCGCCTGTCCTGGCCCTGTTGAAAACCCCCTGAGTGAGGGCGCGTTTGATTCCACTCTGTACCTTATCCAAGGCGGTGAATGTCCCCACATACTTAGTGACATCTTTGACGAAACGGTCTCCGAACAAAAAGCCCCCAGCCAGAGGGCCTGGTTCAGCTTCGGCAAGTTCTGTTAGGTTACTGTCCATCCTGAGCAACAAAGACTTGCGCCTCTCCGGAAAGATTGCGCAATTCGCATTGCCTACCAGGCAAATAGCGCGCTGAGCCCAGCCTGCCAAGATGTCCGGATCCACAGGAGTTGCCCCTTCTTTGGCCACCAGGGCCATCTCTAGGATTTTTGCCTGGGGCCCCACAACGTCAAGCATTTTATCTTGGCATCCCCGCCAAGCCCGGTCTAACCCCCGTTTGGGGTCCTTCGAAAACTTCCTCAAAAAGGTTAACATGCTGGCATCTATCACCGGAGTATCAGCCACACCGACCAGGATATCTGGACGAGGACACTCTGACCGCAACCGGTTACGAACCTCTCTATTGAAGCTCTTCCTGAGGTTCTCGTGAAGGTATTCAGAGACCGCCTGCGGTGGGACCCAGTCCGAAGACCGAGGGTGTACTATGTCCAAAGGGTCAAAGTTAAAGGTTTTGACAAACTTGTCCTCCGCCGTCTTGGGGGTAACCTTAGCCTTCTTGGGAAGGGGAGGTTGCTCCACCGAGGTGCCAGTGTCTTTATTAGTATCCGTATTTGTGGTGGTGGTATCAGTGTCCGTTGGAATCGGCCGTTTATTCCTCGCTTTTCCACCTGTATAGGGCTGGTCGAATGTCCCTCTTGCTGGTAGGGAAGCCATGGATTGCGCATGCGTCCATTGCGTCTGCTTGGCCGAACCTGTGGCGGAAGAAGAAGAGGCTGCTTGCTTTCCTTTTTTCTTCTTATCATATCCGTGGCGTTTCGCAAAACCCTCAAGTTGTTTCCGTAAGGGGCGTAGGGCCACCGCAAGTGCCTGCTGCACTGTCTGAGGGACCTTCGTCTCCACGGCTCGATTCACGGAAGCTTGGACCGAGGCATCCAATGCTTCTACAATGTTGTCCTCCAAGACAGCTTCCTGCTGTCCCTCAACAATCTCCTCCCTATCTGCATATTCCTCATCTGGGTACCGTACCCAATCTTCCATGGTGCAGGTATACACTTCACGGTACAAGGGAGAACACCCTAGAAATTCTCACACCTGGAGGGGGTGATGTGGGGGGTCAGCCCAAAGCACACTGGTACAAGTAGAAGTCCGGCAACATTACCCAAAACCCCTCAGCAAAGCTGTAATCAATTAGGTCAGTGACCTTGGCCCTAAAATCTCCTGAGCGTGTGCACACTCTGGGCCTCCACTATTTTACAACCAATTATCACTGGCGATCTGACAAGGAGCACGCCGGTGTGTGGAACTTGTGAAAACGTACATTCCTGTAAGCCAGGGTATCGCGCCAAGGCGCGCAGCCCAACGGCGACCAAAAAACCTACCAAAATAGCCCAATTTGGTCAGCGTCTTGGGCGCGCGCGTCGGCCGAGAGCCACCCGGTCTGAACGTAAGGGGGTATCAGGGGAGCCCATGCGCGCCTTCAGGCTGCCGGTACCGGGCTCCACTAAAGTGCGCGGCGGCTCCTTGCCGGTCAGGGACCGTCTCTTTGAGCGCTTCGAGGCACGCGCTCCACAGTGGGAGCAATTACAGCTGAAAGCTGAACGGCCCAAAGCGAGAATGAGAGAAAACCTAGTCAGAGAGCTGCAATTATTTCAAACGAAAAAGAGCACCAATAACAAGAATAAATGTGCTAAAGCTTTAAAACACCAATTATAAGCGGATGATCCCGCAGTAACATCAAACCATAACAATATAAACCTCCAACAGCACCCCAAACCACAAGCAGAGTGAGGGGACCAGAGGGGAGGTGCACTTAACTCTGACTTGTGAGCAGCAAAGAAAGAGGATGATGGGAGCACTCAAGGGGTTCTTATGGACTATGGGGGCATGCCTATACTCATGTGTACTCATGGGAAATTAAGTTTGTTTTACTGTTTTTTGTGAAAATATCCATTTTCATTGGCTGCTGTGTTTTATGCAGTAAAGATTGAGAGGCATAATCTGAAGCCTCCGGTCCTGTAATAAAATCTGTCTCCCTAAAGCAGCATGTAAAGCAGCCTGCCCTGCATGCTGCTGTGGACTGAAGAGAAACAAAGTATCAACATTGTTTCTCTTCAGTCAGAGCCAAGAGCCAGGCCCCAAGGATGGGGGTGGGGGTCCAAGGGAGGGCACTGCTCCTCTGAGGCAGCACAGAGCTGACTTGACCTGGAGAAAATTTGCAGCTACAGGCTTCCCTTCACTTGAAGGGGCAGCCCCTCCCCCCACAGTGAAGAGAGTGCTGAAGCACAGGCCTGAGCACTGCACACCAGTTCTAACCAGCTTCAGCCTTTCTTTGGGCAGAAAGCCGTTTTCTGAAGATCTTGCACACAAATAAAACGGTTAAAGTTTATTGCTTTTGTTTCTTGCTTGTGTACAGAGGCCTGGAAGGGAAGGCACCCCGGGATGTATCTGGAAACCAGAGTGCTGGAGTGCAGAAAGAAACGGTGGACAGAGCAGTGATCAGGAGAAGGTCAAAAGGAAGTTCAAAGGAAGAAGCAATGCTGAGAGGGAGAGAGAGGTGATAGGACTTTGTGTGTGTACACACAGGGGCTTACCCCCCCTGCCCCAGGTTCAGGAGGCCCGGGACCCCTCAGCCATCCTCCTTGCTTGTCCTGATATTCAGCAGGCACCAGCATGCTCTGTTTATAATGTGACACTGCTCTGAAGAAATATAAGTAACCCTTTATTATTACAATTAAGGAAGCCACTGATTCTACAGGAAGCCATGCCAGGGTTTTTAATTGCAGGAGTGGGTGATGGACTTGCAGAAGACCTGGAAGGATGACTACAGTAAGATTCAGTGTTTGACTGAGGACCAGGGGAGTAACACAGGCCCCCGTAGTCCCTGCATTGCGGGGGGGGCGTACTCCGGGGGCCACCTCACCCAGCAAGAGCAAGCACTGTTGAGCAGAGCTGCTCTGCCAGTGGCTCGCCGTGTGTTCTTCATGGCAGAGTGTTCCCTGCGTGGGTGAGAGGTGGCCACCAATGGCAATTCACTTGAGGGAGGTGGGCAGAACCAGCTCACGGTTTTGGGGTGATGGTTCTGCCGAGGGCACTGTGGAGTGTTCACAGACCTTGGGTCAGGGGGTGGGGGCATACAAGAGCGGGTGGTTACATGGAAAGGGTTGTGGCTTGTAGTGGGCACGGGTAGGGGGCTGCTGACTCCAGGCACTAGGAGTTGCCCCGAGGGGTACATTCAGGCCCGGCTCCAGGATTCAGGATCTGGGAAGGCCAAGATAAAGCATGGGTGGGTCATGAAGATGAATGGAGGTGCATAGCATTTCCCAGGTATCAGTGAGTTGGGATCAGGCATGCTGGAGGGGCTTTGAAGGGGGCTGAGCTGCATACTGTACCTAATGCTGAGAGCATGTACACTAGTTTTAGTTCTGCCTTTCTTGGGGTTTCACCTACATGCTTAATCTCTTCTGTTCTCTGCATCAGTCTTCTTTCTCTCTACCACATGATCCTTTCTCGACACATCACCCATCTCTCTTTCCACCTCAACCTCCTTCCTTTCCACTGCACCCTGCTCACCTACCCAAAATCAGAACTTTCCATCCCCACTTAGACAACAATTCCCAAAACCATCCAATCAACGACCAGTTCCCTTCGTCTACATGAATAGAATCAGAAAAATTATGCAATCTGGAAATGGCTTGGTACACTGTCGGGGCATTATCTGGTATATAAATACAGCAACTAGATTGGATCAATTTGCATACCCCTCCACGATCAGCAAGTATGATATCCAACGCAACACGATTCTGAAATGTCATAACACAATCAGCTTGGAGCTCCACCGTAATATTGCTGAGAGCAGCTGCAGTTTCATTTATAGTGGCCTCAACCACTCTCGTAAGCTGTCGTATATTCCTGCTATTGGCCATAGGACCCCAAAAGGGTAGGAAACCCTTAAAAAAATCTCCTACTTCCTGTGCTGCGGTATCTTCCTGATCGAAGACACCCCTAACATATCTTGTTCTGTGATAATCCATAGCAGCCGTATACGTAGGGGGAAGCAAAAACGTCACATAACATGTGCCTGAAAAATCAGGTGGCAACTATGTATAGGCTCTGTCGTGGCATACAAAATATGTACCTTTAGCTGGGACAAACGGAGGAGAAGTCTGGGATGCAAAAACGTAGGTTTGAGCACACACACTCTCACTTAGCCGAGCTCTCAGATTTCGACCATTACCACGTAAACAAAAGTGGCCTCGATGGGGTACGATCCAAATCAGGGGAGACCTCTTTCGTCTCTCCTTTTCTGTCAAACTAGTGCTATTCCCAGTGACATTCCAACCAATATATGCCTGCGCTTCATCCTTAGGGATAGAATTGTATACATCAATATCTCGGATCATATCTACTATTCCCTTTATCAAAGCACTATTGCTTGGGTTGTCTCTCATGGAACGCATAGGGTATACCTCATTTGCATAGATGAACATAGTCTGAAAAGCCCATACAGACCCATTGGAAGAAAAAGGCAAAACCAGATATGATATACCTCTATCTGTCGTATGAGGCATAAGACCACATACCCAGCAATTTGTAGTATTGACTACTGTAGGAAGGTGGATATCTGACTATGGTTACCCCCAAACTTTTTGCCTGGTGTTTAGCTGGTTTTTGACTTAGTTGGCCTGGGATCCTGCTATTCAGGGCCCCAGGCTGATTGCTCTCTCCTTAAAATGGACTCCATGTACCTTAGGTGCATAACACAATTGGAATTGGTTCACCTTATAGGCCCCTGTAACAGTGTACCATAGGTACCCAGGGCATAGGTGTAGCCAAGGCCTACCAGGGGCTGCAGCATGTATTGTGCCACCCCTGGCCTGGCCTCCATATTTGACACAACTGGCTGATCACTCAGCTGGGGTAAGTTGGTGTAATCACCTCTTACTTAGGTACAGTATGCCTGTGCCTAACCCTAAACTGGACACATATGTTCCTATCAGCCACTCCTATGGAAGGCCTCATCAATCCTGGAGGCAGAGTGCTTGGAAATATGTGAGATGGTGCTCTAGCATGAGCTGAGCCTGTCTGCAGCTGTCGGGAACCACTCCCTAAGCTGTTCCGGGATATTGCCATACCATATACTCTTAAGTGCATTATAATCCTCGCGGTTAAATGCTATCTTTGGTTTGGCTTTATCAAAACATGTCGAGTAAGGTGTCATACGAATTGGAATACTATCCCCTCGCCAGTTCTGGCGACGGGGATAGCATTCCACCCTTCTAGAGGGACACGACATGTGTGTAGCCTTAACCCCGGTTAAAGTTAAACAGAGCCTCAGCATCACAAAATGGATGCTGCCACCACAGACACATGTCTGACCTCCTGCTGCTGGGAGTCCTTCCAGCGAGGAGGGCCTGGACAAAGGGTTTCCTGCCTGGGGAGGTGCGAGCACCACCCCAGACAGGGTTTTGTGTATTGGGTAGGACAGGGCTGAATAGATTGAGACATGCCTGGGGCACACAAGGTGTCCCTGTGCATAAGCCAGCCCAAACCGGTTCTGGGGCTTTCCAGCCCCAGTCCTGGCGAGGAGCTGGATAAAGGAGAGGGGGTGTAACCACCCCCCTTCCTGGTCCCACCCATAGGGGAGGGACCTAGCAGGAGATCCACCCCTCAGCTTGGGAATAAGAGGGGGAGCAGTGCCATTGCACAGCAGATCATCCCGAAATCAACTTTAAACAAGAAGAAGACTGGACTTCGACATTCTGCTGCACAGAAGACTGAAGAGAATCTCCCTTGTGGCCAAGGAGTGACCACCCTGTGAACACAGGTACCAACCAGCAACTCGACGTCTGCTTTGCCGCCGCCTCCCGCCGGAGACCGAGCCCAGAGCCCGACAAGAACCAGACTCCCAGACCTCTCAGAGCCCGATCCACAGTCCCTGCGAAGAAGGGACCCGTGGAGGCACCGAGTGACGTGGGACCGGACCTCTTGAAAGACACTCGAAAAGCTGACTGCGCAGCTTCTGAGGCATCCTCGACGTTGTGCTTTGGGGATTGAGAACCCCCCCCACCGAGCAGCCCTTGCACCGAAGATCAGCCCTCCAGCATCTCCACGATCTGCGTGGGGCCCTTTTGCATTGTGCCACTTGACGCGCCATCCCGGCCACTAGCCACGTGGTCAGCGGCCATCTTGGCGACGAACCCGAAGATTTAAACAGCAGGTCTGGTTGCTCCAGACCTACCCAAGCTCCTGTGAAAAGGAGCACCCGCTCTGATCTTGCTGGTCCGAGTGAACAGCATCTTTCAACTTCTGCGTGGCTTGCATTTTCCAAGGCCTGTTTGCTCCGATCAGGTCGCCGACACCGCCAACAGTGAGAAGCCTACGTGGGACAGCTCGTGACCGACTCCTGGACGTCCTCGACCCCGGGTATCCACGTGGCTGCAGAAAGAAGCTACCCGACAACGCCTGTTTGCACCCGACATCGCCTGGTTCCAATCTGGTTCCACGGTAGTCACTGGCTAGTGACTTTGAACACTGTCCCCTCTGCTTTCAGGTCTTCACATCTTCAGATCCACCCTTGGATCCACCGGAACTCTTCTCATCGAGCCGCCTGCAGCATCTTCAGCTCCAAGCACCATCGACCAGCGTGACGAAACCCGACACAACTTCGACCCTGTGCACCCGCTTCCTGTGGGTGAGGTAACTCAGCTCCGCCGGTGCTCCTGCACTGGTACACATCCCAAGGGCCTGTGTTTTAAGTTTCAGCTCCGTAGGTCACTCGGAAGGTTCCTAACTTTCTAACTTTGTGCTTTTTACGCACCATAGACTTTGTATTGAGAAGTGCGTGCACTTTGAACACTGCACCCGAGTCCCGTGGGCCTTTCCCGACTTAGTTAACTCCAGTCTCGAATAGCTCCAGCGATTCCCAAGGCCCTAGGCCTCTTCACTTTCCTCTAGGTATCTCTTATACCACTTTCTTAGTATATGGTTTAGGTGGCCCCTAGGGCTCATCCATATTGTGCAACTTTTGTGTATTTTAAACTGTCTTGTGATTTAACGCTTGTGCTTCTGTGCTCATAAAGAGCCCAGGGGATTTTAATAGTTAATAAATCAATATATATTTTCAATATATATCTGTGTGGTGTCCCTCTCATTTGGTATTCAAGGGGGTTGTGTATGGTATAACAGCTGGCTTCACATGCCTTTCAGAGTTTAGCCTAAGACTGCTTTGTCCACGTTACCACTAGGATAACTGGTCTACAAGGTTGAATTACAACCATCATCATAAGGGTTGCTTGGCATGGTACAAAGTGATCACTAGAATTAGTGAGCATTATATACCAGGCCAACTTCTCACTACTACCAACTGATGCTGATGCAAAAGCTGTATAAATGAATTGTTAAAAAATTCCGATCATCTTGTCTGTTCATGTTCAGGCAACGTATAGAATTGGTGCAAAAAAACAGTAGTAGAAGAAAGCGTAGGTTGGATGGTAGGTGCAGAAATCAACGGTGTAGCATATACAATCCAACCCACACAAGCCAATGTGATACTTAAAAACACAAAAGAACACAGTATAATAAAACATTTGTTATGAATCAATGTACACAATCTCATCTTAAAATTCATTTTCTCAACAACTCTATCCTTTACAAAAGACTCCATCCTCTACCGTGCTGCTCACGGCAATTTTCCCTCTTCACTTAAGTGTGAATCCAGCCGTCCTAGACATTCCCGGAACGGCAGACCTTGTATCAATACGCGGGTCACCCCTTAAGATCTTATACCGTGACCATGCAGCTGAACCCGGATGGTGGTTCGAAAAAGAAAAAAAAGACAAAAAAGTCTCTTGTCTGATAGAGTATAATTCACCCAAAAAAACACCAAAAAATGTGTAATCTTTATTTGTCCTTGTTACTTCGCAGATTATAACGTTCTTTACCAGACACAGTCTGATCCTGGAAGAGCATCTCTGGATTTGTGGTGTCAAGTCTCATTTGCGGAGGCACGGCTTCTTGTAAAACTTCATCATCCTCACGTTCCGACTGAGTCCATGTCAAATGCGCATCAATAAAGGGGACAAACTCCACAACTCTCTCGCTTTCTGAATCAGCAATACCATCAGCAATCCATCGGTCATATGGCAAGGGAAGGGGAAGCTTCTTGGTGTGGGTGGCATGGACCCTTTTTTTCTTGCCGAAAACCTTGACAGCTGTACGAGTGAATTACATTTAACCGGGGATTAAGAGAGTGTCCTCGATTCTCCCTACCTCTCCCTTTGTTGAAATATATCATAGCAGCGCACAGCTGTGAGAGCTTTTTTACTTCAAGCAAGATAACAACAACCCCCTATCATTGCTTTTATCTCCAAACACTGATATCTCACTATGGCGAACCTGGGTCTGACATACTCTGAGGCTGAAATCGAGGAGTTGATGTCAGATGCTACCATCTTTGCAGATCCACACATTTCACAAGCAATAGCCAACACTGCTGAATGGGAAAATTTATCAGAGAAAAAGAAAGAGCATATACGCACTATTCTTCATGGCACGATCCTTAAGGGCTATTTAACATCCAATACAGCCCCAAAAGGCCTGTTAGTAACAAATGCCCTGTGCATCTTTCTCAATGATGCTGCCTTTAGAAAGGATTGGGCAATGATCGCATGGCATTGCACACGCGACTGGATGGTCTTAATAATAAAGACAGCATTAAGACTCTCCGACTCCCTTATGGTAGAAATCAGAGAGACTGAGTCTCATTTCAAAGCCACAATCACCGGCTATAAAAAACGGCTCGATGAATTAAACAAAGAAATGAGTGAGTACAAAGATAACTTGATGCAATCGAAAGCCACCAAACTTCAAAAGGACCAAAAGAAGTTCGAGTTCGAAAAGGTGTACCCCTATTCTGCTGCTACGTTTACTCCACCAACACGCAATGCCAACAATTCTGATTACTCAGACGATGATTCATCCAATAGCAGTGGTTCTAGCAGCAACTCTTTTAAACAAACAAAGAGAAGAGGGAACCGTGGTAATAGGAACAACAGAGGTGGGCATGGCAATCAAGGTAACCACCAACAATGGTACCCTCCACAAATGGGGATGGGTACACATCCTTATGCCTATCAACAGCCACCCTATCCATCATGGGCTGGAACCCAGGCTTTATGCCCCCGGCCAACTTTCAACAGCAGTATAGACAGCCTTTTTTAGAGAGCGGCCGGAGAGGCCGAGGCAAAAGGAGAGGCAACACCAGAGTATCCTGGCAAGAGGACGACTCAGTAGCGAACCACACCCGGAGCAACCAACAGCCGGGCACGAGCGGAGTATGAGTTTAGTGACAAATCTGTCTGCAAGAACACTAACTCCCATGGAAATCCAAGTATTAGAAAAGGGTTTAGGTTTTGTACCTACAGCAAAACCTGACAAATTCAAGTTGCACTGTGAACTTGCTGGCTTTTTCCGCAAACTGAAACTGAAAGCGTTCTTTGATGGAAAAACGGACCCAATGGAATCAGTTAGGAAAGGCGACACGGGACTAAGACCTAGTTCTACTTTCATCCCTCCTCCGCACACAATACCAGCGGCGATAACCGCCTTTGAGCAAGCCGTCTTCAAAGATTTAGAAAACTGCCAGAACCCAAAAATATTTGGGAATTTCAGTACTGCTGAATTCCAAGCATTACACCAATTACAGAACGACACCTCCATAACTATAAAGCCTGCAGATAAGGGCGGAGGGATTGTTATCCAGAACACAACCGACTACGAGAACACCTGCAATGATTTACTTGGGGATGCCAGAAATTACATCCCACTTACATCAGATCCCACTGCTGACCTTGCAAAAAGGATAACGTCCCTGGTAAAACAAGCAGAGGAACAAGACCACCTGTCCAAGAACGAAGCAGCATTTCTGAACAACACAAGTAGTGTTATACCCTACTTTTATACGTTGCCGAAAATGCACAAGAATAGACTACCGCCCCCTGGACGTCCAATTGTTTCAGGGATTGGTTCACTTTTAGAGCCTCTATCACAGTTCTGTGACTACTTTCTAAAGCCTCTGGTACAGTCTACACCCACTTACCTGAAAGACACTAAAAGCTTGTTATGACTACTAGCGGAGATCACATTCCCTGAAAATTCAATCACCCTCGTGACACTAGATGTAGAAAGCCTCTACACAAGTATCCCACAGGACGACACCATCGAAGTCCTCACTAAGGTACTTGACTCCACTGTTTGGCAGTACCAGACACCAAAAAAGTTCATCATTGATTGTGCTACCATAGCATTAAAAGAGAATTTCTTTTCCTTCAAAGACCAACTATACCTCCAATGCTCAGGTACATCTATGGGCAGTACTTTCGCGCCTAGTGTGGCCGGGCTGTATGTAGCTGACTTTGAAGCCAAGCATATTCTGCCACCCAATGCAACCTTCTTGTCGTCAATGCTTCTAAGGAAGCGTTACATTGACGACATTTTGCTCATTTGGACTGGCAGTAACAGTGACCTCGAAAATTTCCTGACATGGATCAACACCCTAGACCACAATCTGAGGTTCACCAACACTACGAGCAAAACAGACATTGTGTTTCTAGATGTGGTCATTTCTGTCAGTGGAACGATACTTACCACTAAAACCCATAATATACCTACCGTGAAGAATAACCTCCTGGAATTCAGCAGCTTCCACCCCCGTCCTCTGAAGGAAAACCTTCCTTACGGACAATATCTCAGGTTAAGAAGGAATTGTAGCACTACAACAGACTTCAAAGATCAATCAGCTAACCTCACCAAAAAGCTACAAAATAGAGGCTATCCGACATCTACCCTAAACAAGGGATTCAAAAGAGCAAAAAACCAACCAAGGGAGGCACTCCTCGAAGAAAAAACTAACAATTCAGATCAAATCCCACTTACTTGTGTCACCACATATAGCAGTCTCTCAAACGTTATGAAAAAAAGCATCAACAAACACTGGAATATTGTGAAAACCTTGAAAAAGGATTGGGAAAAACCCCTTTTTTCGTTCAAGAAAGGACGTAGTCTGAGAGATGCATTGGTTCACACTCGCCCGAAGGAAAAACCACCAAACACAATACCGTCAGTGACGACATCTTGGGGTCTTCCAAAAATCACCGGGCACTACCCCTGCTCGGACTGTAGTGTGTGCCATTTAACACAAGCTACCAAAACATTGTCACTTGAAGAAGGTAAAGTGTGGATCCAACGTGAACACACGAATTGCAACTCAATAAACGTGATCTACCTAATCACCTGTCCCTGCCAGCTCCGTTACGTAGGTATGACCACAAGAAAGGTCAAACAACGCATCTGCGAGCACCGGAGTAACATAAGGTGCAAAAAGCAACAACTAAACTGAGCCGCCATTTCCTGGACAATAATCATACTACCAATGACATGAGATGGACCGTCATTGAAGCAATTGATGGCACAAGGAATGTATAAAACAGACTGTTCGAAAAAGAACAGCGTTGGGTGTATCGTCTAGGGACTAACATCAATGTCCTTAATGACGACATTCCCTGGAACACTGTCCTGTCATGAACCCCTGGGCTGGGCTCCCAACATCATATTTCTTAGATCGTGTCTGACAACAAAACACAAATGCCCTCTGATTTTCTCTGTTTTCCCTGTTGCTAATAATGTGTGCATTTAACAACCCAATGCCTTGTAAATACCCCCTTTTTTTCATATTACATGAGCGCTGTGAATTTCTCTACTTTTCCTGTTGCCAAAAAAATATGTGCAGTTAACATTATTACCTTTGAAATATCCCCATTTTACTCATATCACAGGTGCACTGTGAATCCATCCTTTGTTTACATAGAAACGTCATTTTTTCCATTATTGACACTTGACCGGCACCACATTGAAGGCCGGTGAGCGATAGGCTTCTGAATCCAAGTCTCGCTCTGCAAACGGACCGCGCTCCGCCCACATGGGCGTACGCGCTCCAAGCCTCGCTTTGAGCGGGACACGCCCAACCCGGAATCGCGCGCTGAAACCCAAACACAGCGCATTTAAACTCACTCGCCGCCCCCGCTCTCCATCGTCGGGGTCCGGTTCCGAGGATTCTTGAAGGTTAAGAAGCGGGTTGAGAGCGCTGAGGGCGTGAGTTTCCATTCTCAGCAGGACGGTTATCCCGATCGCCACAAGCTAAGTACTTGAACGCTCTGGAAGCAATACCATCTAACTCTTTTCCTTTTCAGGATGTGCCAGGCGCGCTCCAATCCTCCTCCCGAGACCCATGGTGCTAGTAGCGCCCTGTTTTAAAGTGAGATACCACCCATACTTACCATCTTAGGGGGGTCACCAACCTTTTGGTCAATTGATCCCTCCTATAAGGAGAATTCATACTGTGTTTTTACTCCCCCCTCTACAACTGTAGTTTTAAACCACCTCTAGCACTTCACCTCCCAGTGTTTAACGCTACAACATCCCCAAGGGCTACTTGGATGGTGCGTAAAATAGCGTTTATTGTGTGCACACCAATGTTTGCCACCATCTATGGAGCACTATGATAATTTGCAATAGCATATACTAATTGTATGTATGTCTATACGTGTTTGTTTGTATATTCTCTCTCCACAGGTGCTGAGACACCCCTGAATTTGGGGCTTTTTTCTTAGAATGAGCATCAAGCTCTTCTAATTTTAAGCACTTTTTTCACCTTTTCTTTTTCACTTTCACGTCCCCAGGTCAGGGTGGACTATTAGAGTGTCCATACCGCCGGGGTATAGTCCTGAAGAATGCCTTGGTGAATCTATACCACTAGTACGGCAGAAACATGTTGACTGATTAATTTAACTCTGTGGTATCTAGCTGAATTTAACCAAATCCTAACAAACTTGGCACGTAAATTCAGACACATATACCACTTACCTGTGTCTTAGGGATCACTCATTAAAAAACTTTTTTGATACCCGCCTAGGCACTTTTAATTATTTTTCACTCACATCACGCCCTCCCCACACGACCAGCTCCGCAGTCTTTCTGGCGTCGTAGCACACCGAAGAGGCACTTGGTCTCTTCGGTGGGGCCCGATGATGAAGCATGACACTGACCAGGTCGGTGTGTGAGGGCCTTCCTACTCAAATAGAGTGATTGTGTTACCCTTCCACCATTTGCTCCAGATCCGTGGCAGTCTTGTAACTGACCAGCCCTCTCTTCTTTTGTTGAATTTCAGCTGTACGAGTGGTCAGAAGAGTCTGGTATGGACCGGTCCACCTCGGCTCAATATTTTCGTCCTTTGGAAGTTCCGAAACAATAACCAATCGCCAGGTCGGATGGAATGACCTGCATCCACAGAAGCTGAAGGTAAGGTATCGTGCACCTGTTGGTGAAGAACACGCAATTTAGTAGTCAAATCATGTAAATAGTCAACCAACATAGGGTACTCGATGTCACTATGCTTCTTTGGCTTCGGCAAACCCCAAACATTCGCCGGGCGACCAAACACAATCTCGTATGGGCTAAGTCCCACACGAGAATGCACTGTCGTCCTCGTTGACAAAAGTGCCAACGGCAACGCATCGGGCCATGCTAGGCCGGAGCTTGCTTGTATCTTATGATGGGGTAAAGATACCTTCAAGGGATTTTAATAGACACAGGAATTTTGAAATCACTTAAAGGATGAGATCGTGTGGGCTTAGTGATTTGGACCCACTAATGCTGGTTATGCAACAACAAAAATGACATATATTCAAAGCTGTTACTTGTGAGTAATCAGTCAGGAGAGAGAGCAAAAAGAGATTGAAAAACGGGTGTATATAAACAAAGAGTATTTAATCTTTTTTTCAAATCAAGTTAAAAAGTTGGGTACAAGATAAACAGCAAAGATGTAAAAGGGTAAAACCATTAATCCACACAGCCCTTGTTACATCAATTGCTAAGCTTTTCTACCTAACACAAAATTAATTAAATATTCAATGGTAGATAAAGCCACAGTCGACGTTTCGGTCTCTATTCTTTCGTGTAGGAGACCATCCTCAGGACATGGATTTCATATCTTGAGTACCCTCAATCATGTAGGCGCATGTGTCAATCATGCAAGCATCCGGATCATAAAGTCAATTTCCTAGCGCTGATACTGATTCAAGAATTATGGTATTGCGCTGAAATACCCTATGGGAGCCAACAGGTGTCCCAGGTAGATGGAATAGTTTGCACCATAGAGATTAAAAATGCAGTGGCGGTATTTGTTAAGTCAGTCGTTTCCGAAACCACGGGTTTAGGGACGGGGTCCTCGTTAATTTTAAAGGATTCCCTTACACATTCCAAGGTATAGCAACGCCTTCTTGTAAATCTTTTTCAGTGAGGTAGTCAGTTCTGAGTTCAATGTGTCGGAGTCCCTCCTCACGCAGCGAATGATACAGCAGTGGATGCTTGTATCTTAGCCAACTTCAACTTGAGGGTGCCATTGTAGCATTCAACTAAACCAGCTAACTGGGGGTGACTCGCAGCATGAAACTTTTGCCTTATTCCCAAACCTGCACACACTTTCTTCATAATTTGACCCACAAACTCACTTCCGTTGTCACTCCATACCATTCTCGGCAAACCAAATCTAGGGAAAAACTCCTTCAATAAGACCTTAGCTGTAGATAAGGCAGTATTATCCTTTAGAGGGTAAGCCTCTATCCATCTTGCAAAGGAGCAAACAACCACAAGGACATACTTTCGGTTGTTCCATCTCTCCATATGAATAAAGTCCAACTGTAGAACCTCAATCGGATACGTCAGAGGAGCAAAATGACCTGCTGGAGTTGGGGTTCCCTTACCAGGATTATGCATCAAACAAACCATACAATTTTTCACCAGATTCTCAGCACATTTAGGAATTCCAGCATTCTGCCATACTGGAGCCAACAACTTACATATTCCTTTCGACTGATGTGAGCCATTCCATGTGCCATCGTAACCACTGGAAGCACATACGCATCAGGCAACAACCATCGCTGGTGTTCTGACAACTCAATCCAATAGCCAGTAAAATCCAACATTCCCGTAGTCTCTCTCCACACATTCAATTTTTCCTCAGTAGCTTCAGCCTGAATCGATTTCACACTCTCTATTGTGTCTTCACACATTGCTCATTCCGGAACCCATCTAGCAGGGCCTGCAACATACATCCGACTCGTCACATCTTTCGCCGTTTCTCTCTCTACTTCATCCGCAAACGCATTACCACGACCAACATCATCCGTAACCTTCTTATGTGCACTGCATCTTACAATCGCAACTTGTGTCGCCAAAGTAAGTAACTCAAGAAGTTCATTCACCAACTGTCCATGCTGAATCTTCGTACCATGGGAAGTAAGAAATCCTCTCTCTCTCTCCACAAACGTCCAAAACTATGAGCGACACCAAACGCATATTGGCTATCGGTATACACAGTCACTCTCTTTCCTTTCGACAACACACACGCTCTTGTCAGTGCAATCAACTCTGCTGATTGAGCTGAATTCTGTGGAATACATGCAGCTTCAACAATCGTGTGCAAAGTCGTAACCGCATACGCTGCAGTCGTATCGCCATTCGGAAGCTTAAAGCATGAACCGTCTACCCATAAAGTACCATCAGAATTCGAAAGAGGAGTATCTTTCAGATCAATTCTACCCTTTGTTTCTTCCTCTGTCCCAAGAAAGCAATCATGCTGTTCCTGAACATCTGTCTCCACAGAAATCGGCAACAACATAGCTGGATTCAACGTGTTGCGTCGCTTTATATGCACGTGACTAGCCAAAAGTGTCAAATCATATCCTGACAAACGTGCACTAGTAAGGTGCTGAGTGCTTGTCTTATTCAATAGCGTATCCACTGCATGTGGTACCATCACAATCAACGTATTATTCAATACCAGACCAGCAGACTGTTGTATAGAAACAGCCGCTGCAGCTGTAGCTCTCAGACAACTCGGTAACGCTTTAGCTACTGGATCTAAAGTAGCTGAGAAATACACACATGGGCGTTGCTTGTCTCCAAACTGTTGTGTCAACACTGACAATGCACATCCTTCTCTCTCGTGCACGTACAGCGTAAAAGGCTTACTGTCATCAGGGGTACCCAACACCGGAGCCGAACACAACGCATCACGCAATTCAGAAAAACTTCTCTGACATTCATCAGACCAAGGAAGAGGATTCGGTGTATCCTTAAGAGTAAGTGCCAAAAGAGGTTTCGCCAATAAGGAAAAATTCAGAATCCAGTGTCTACAATATGAGGTGATACCCAAGAAAGCACGCACCTCTCTCTGTGTGGATGGTACAGTCATTTGCGCAATCGCTTGTATACGCTCTGGGGTCAATCGTCTTCCCTCCTTCGACAAGAGATGACCTAAGTAGGTCACTTCTTGGCGGCAATATTGCAGCTTCGAAAGTGACACTTTAGGATGAAGGTCAGACAAATGCCGTAACAAAGAAAGCGTAGCTTCTTTACAAATCTCTTCATCATCAGCAGCAACCAACAAATCATCCACGTACCAAATAAGAGTCGCCCCAGAAGGCAAAACAAAAGAATCAAGCTGAGTCTTTAAAGCCTTACTATAGATTGATGGACTCTCACAATAACCTTGAGGAGCACGCTTAAACCGGAAGCTTCGGCCTCCTAAAGAGAGGCCAAAAATATCTCTACTCTCTTCAGCAATTGGAATACTAAAGAAAGCATTCTTCAGATCTATCACAGAAAACCAGGCAGCCGAAGCAGGGATCATAGTCAATAAAGCAGTAATGTCCGGGACAGCAGGAAACTGCGGAACAACAATCTTGTTCACTTTCTCGAAGGTCGATCACAAACCGATACACAGGTGGCTGAGAAGAGTCAGTACTTTTAAGAACAGGCAAAACCGGACTGTTACAGACATTACCTCTCGTATCTTCAATCATATCTTTCTCAACCAAATCATAGATAATCGCTAAAAGAGCTCTCTCGCCATCACTAGAGATTCGATATTGTGGAATACGAGGCAACTTAGCATTCGCCATGAGGGTAACGACGTATGGTGGAATCTGCAAAAGGCCAACATCGTTTGGACCCGTAGCCCAGAGAGTATCGGGGAGTGAACGCAATGCCAGTGGAAGCCGATCTTTAGACAAATACATCAGAGAAATCACTTTCTTACCCAACGTAAGATGTACTCCCGAAGGAGAACAATACAATGTCGCATGCAATCTTTTCAACAAGTCCAAACCCAACAGATTCTCATTACAACCTGTTGTAAGAATTAGAGGTGCTTCCAACTCACAAGGCCTAACAGAAAGAGACAAAGGACAAGAAACCGGGTTACGAACTGGGGCGCCAGAAAAACCTACTGAAACATTTGTCAAGCCAGACAAAGGTGCCCCAGGGAGTTTAAAGTACATGATAGAACTCTTTGCCGCACCAGTATCCAAAAGAAAAGGTTCTGACACACCTGATATAATCACTTCAACATAAGGTCCACTCTGGTCTACTGGAACTGACACTACTCCCTCTCTTTGTCTATGGCTGTCCTAGCAATCATTACAGCATTCTCACTCTCAACATAGTAATCATCAGCATAATATCGAGCCGACTGATCAATCGCGCCATTCTGCTGATCGAAACAATTCATAGAATTCTGTGGGGGAAAGGAACGTCCATTCTGGGGGAACACACCACGTCCTCTACCCCCAGGTACTTGCTGGACACCTCGACCTCTCACACCAGACAGACCAATCGCACGTTGTAGCAGAATCGGACAACTATGCTTAAAGTGACCCTCTTCTCTACAATAAGCGCACTGATTAGGGCCTCCCGGAATTCACTGCGGAAAAGACTCGGGCTTCTGCAACACTCTCTGAAACTGTGGAGGTTGCTGATACTGACGCTGATTAGGGCGAGGCGGATACGGCTGCTGTAAAAGAACCTTCGTCTTCAATTCTTTAGTCTTCTTCTCTGCTCTATCTTTCTCATCCTTATCTCTATTCTCGTAATATTGTGCAGTAGCCAATATCTGGGCCAACGAAGAAACAGCCCATGAACTCTCAGAATCCTTCAATTTCTTACAAAGCTCGGGAAGCAAATTAAAGACAAACTTATCCACAAACAACCTTTGGCCACCTTCTGTACTCATATCTTGACCACTATGATCGGTTAATGTTTCTTCAAACCTAGTGAAGAAATCAGACACACTTTCATCTTTCTTCTGCTTGCATGCTGCTAACTTATCCCAATTCACTCGCATAGGAGGCATCAAAGTCTTCATTAAAGCAATGATCCTACCAGGGAGTTCCGTAACTAAAGGCTCAGGTTTAGCCCCTCCACCTTGACGGCCATCTGCAGCAGTAATATTAACCCACGTATCTCCCAACTCTACTGCATGATCCCCTTGAAGGATCTTCGCCCACAAAGGTTGACGGACTACATTACCCAACAACATATCTATATCAGCTAAATTCATCACACACACATCAACTGTCTGGGACAACTCCTTATAATAGCCTGCAGGATTCTTACGGGGTCAGGTAAAGTCTGCTTAAGAGCCAGAACTTCAGCTCTCTTCCAAGGAACATGTATCCACACACGCTGAAAATGAGCCGGTACTCCCTGAATACCCTGATTAACATTAGCCACAACTTCCTCTCTCCATACAGGAGGAACTTCTCTCATCGGATACTGCTTCACCTTTCTCCTAACAGAAGGATCAGGTTCAAACAACGACTGAGAAGGAAGTTTACACCTAAACGCAAGAAGCGTCTCTACTGCTTCTTCAACATCGGGACCCACTATCGTCCCTTTAGCAAAGTCGGACTGAACATTAAGTAACTCCGATGGAATCGGACCCAATTTAGCATCGTCCCACTCTTCACGAAGGAAAATACACACAACATCAAAAACATACCTTTGCTTTGGTGCTTCCAACTGCAGGAAAACATCCATAACCGCTTGCAGGTCATACCTAGAGGCATTTAAAACCCATATACGAGCAAGGAGATCTAACACTGACCGCTCTTCGGAACTCGGGAGCTGACTACACGTTTGTTTCCGTTCAGAAACTAGGGTCATATTTAGTGACCCAAAAAGAGGAAACAAAAGGCTAGTGACAGTCTCAGTCATTCGTTGTCGAGCAGAAGGAGAAGTTGTCGACATAAGGACAGGAGACAAAGTGTTCTAAGGAGACAAAGACATAGGGTCAGTAGAAAAGGAAGTTAAAGGCAAAGGAGTAGAAGGCAAATGAGTTTGAGGCAAAGCTGTAAGCAAAGCTGGCGGCCCTAGAGAAGGCTGCGCCAGAGGAGAGAGAACCAACTGTGGAAGAACGGGTGGCTGAACCACAGCAGGAGGTTGAACAACTGGGGGTTGCGGAGGTGCCGTAGAACTCTGCACATAAGGGGGTGGTGAACTCAACAAATGCGACATCAAAGGATCCTTTTCAGGGTCCTTAGTCACATTCGGGACAAGAGGTGGCAAAGCCGGATAACACTTATCAATGGCCATGCAATGTTGTCTATCTGACACCTCAATCGCACGATCTTCTTCATCTTCTTTAAACTGCCTAGCAGCTTGCATTATCAACATATTCTTATCTTTCCTCTCTCTTTAAGCTTGCTTAATTTCTCTCTGTTTGGCTTCCTTACGCCAGAGGCGGAAAGAGTCAAACATCACCGGCCGGGCTTTCTTTCTAAATAGCGCAACTTCCAAATTATCTAAAACATCTGATTCAAAACTACCATGTGGCCATTTTAAGACACCATCTTTACGTGTATAGCGGACCCATACTTCATTATACGTAATGGGACCCACTCCATGCTTTGAATAGAGCTCATTAGTCAGAGTTCCAACCGGAGGTATCGGACACGAGTCCTCCAATCAGGAATCCCTGTTGCAACTACAACAAACAAATTGAAAAGTTTTCTAAGACCAGGCATCTTTGCTCTCTAATCTAGATTCAAACTTCAAGGGGTTATCTAACATGATATACTCGCAAATGTACGAGCCCCTTGGCTTTGGTATTTGCAAAAACCAAATCAAAGAACCCAAGAAACAAAACCAAGTCGTGGGAGCGACCCACTTATACTTAACCATAATGTCTTGTCACGCCACCACAAGACCGTCTATCGTCTCGCTCTACAAATCATCACAAAGGGGTCCAAGACAGGGCAACAGTCAGGGCAGCAGTCCTTCGTAGCCGTCGGAAAGGGGAAGCCTCGCAGCAAAAACCTTCGGTCCACATTCGACATGCCGGGGTCGATGAAGTGGGGGCCCTCGTCCAGAATTTCCTCACAAAGCTCCTCACAATCTTCGGGCATGGACCGGTACCGCTGAAGTCGCCCCACATTGGGCGCCAACTGAAGAACTTGGCTTTTAGAACCCAGCGGCGCCAGGGGCACGCCCGAAGTCTTCGGATTCACCTGTCTTGGTTTACAGAGACACGGAATACTTCTGGGTGGCGTCAGAGACCAAGTTTATTAGCTGCAGCCAGTAACAGTGATCCTCGAAATACAGCATGGAAGTATTTCAGGAGACTGATCAAATTCGTAGAGCAAGACATCTCCTTTTATACACAATACTCACATTTACAAACATACACCCACTGCGCAAAAAGTTAACCAATGAAGTACATTCTCAAACAAAGTATCACATGACGAAAAGCTCAGTTTGCAATGTCCCAACCCAAAGTTAATCATTGGGAATGTCCCAAATCCAATCTCCACAAGCAGAACAAACCCATAATTGAAAAGCACAATGCATGTAATGAAGAGCATAGAAAAGGAGACAATGTCTGATAGTGAGCAATTTAAGGAATGTGTAAGGAGACTAAAAGTTAACGATATCCTGAACAATGTTTGGCAATCTCAGACAACGATCAAACCAGGGAAATTGACTCGGCAGGGTCAGCTTCAGGTGAAGGAATCAGATCCTTGCAATTCACCTCGGAGTCAAGAAAGACCCTGTTAATGTATACCAATACAGGAAGGCCAGGCCGCTTCATTCGTTCAACCATATTCGTCGGCCTGCGTAATGGCAATACAAAATGGAGGATCAAACAAAATGGAACCCATGTTCGGGCCGAAATCTCCAAATACGTAATGTACTCTCTAGCTAACGTGAGGAATTCACTCCACATTAGCCGCACTCACTAAATACGGTTCAACATCACCAAAATCCTGACGAAACCATAACCTTACGTAACTAGGCATGTTTTCACAGAACCACACACTGTGCATAAGATTACAACTTCTGAGAATGACAAGTGGTCCTTCAATTTGGTGGCTAGTTTCTCAAACAATATTTGACTGTAAGCTCTTTGAGCAGAATGCATTCTAGGTGAAACCCAAGAAAACATACATCTTATTTGCATGCTTCAAAACTAAACTGAACTGTCGCTTCTAAATTGTGATTAGCTTGTCCCCTCCTCTTTCCTGTTTTCCTACTTTCTCCTACTATTATATCCTATTCCCATCACCGTTCTCTTCCTTGTGTTCTACCACTCTCCTCTTAACACTCCATTTCCCCCAAATTACCATTTCCTCACCACCCTTCTCTCTGATCACCTTTCTTTCTCACCATTTTGATCTTTCACCAGACTCATCGTCCACCTTCACCATTTCATACTCCTCTCCTACTACTCCCATCTGATCGCCCTCTACCAGGACCTGTGTACCAATCATCAGTCTACTTGCATCACCCAATGTGCTCATCATTCTCCTGCTCCTGTATCCTGCTTTCCCAGAGTCCTCTTTCATCTTCATTCATCCAACTCAAACACCATCTTCATCACCTTCTCTAGTTTAACACTCATCACCCTCATACTCTTCTCTAATCAACATCTTTTAAATGTGTTCTCTTGCCTTCTACTCACTAGGTTACTCTTATTTCACCTACCTCTTTCTTTACCAATCTTTTGTTTTATCCTTTTTTCTTACCTTCATCTTTTTTATCCTCACATTCTCCTCTAATCACCCTCCTCCATTTCTTATCCCTGCACCTCATCCCCATTTCCTCATCAAAATTCTATAATTGTTGATAATCTTCCCTGCCCTAGAGAGCCACAGGTATGAAAACTGTTGACCTGGGTTTTCAGGACTTCTGTTGAAAAGACACAATCCCAGCTGCTAGTTAATCGACAACATTAGTGCGTTATGTGTTCTAGCTTTTGATATGCCCCAAAAGGCAAAAATTATTTGAAGCTTAAATATCTGTGTTTACCCAGATAAGAGACACTGAGAAGCTCAGAATAGTTATACTGATGTAAGGACATACAAGTTGTCCCACTCTTGTGTAAGTAATGAAAGGCTGACAAGATTGTAACTTACTAAGTCACAGATTATAGGCACATCTTTGAAGCAAGTGCATTAGCCCACAGGAGTATCTTATATCTTTATGATCTGAGGGGCTACAACAGTGCTATATTCCATTTGTATCTATTCATATGACAAAAAAAGAGAATAAAACAAATACTCAGTCACTGTTGCTCGCCACAATGTGTGGTGTTTGTGCCATAATTGAGGTGTAATTATATTAGACTCCGCCATCAGCAGGACCGCTGGAAATTAAAAGTAGGCAGTGCTGCCACAGGACAGCAGCCCGTGTTTTTTTCGTCTATCTCCGTATGGCACAGCAGCTGAGTTCAGCACCGGTGCTAGGGAAAGGGGCTGATAGGGCCATATTTCAGTAAATATGGCGCTCTCCTGGTCTCTCCTATATCTGGCCCCTGGTGTCTACGGAAAGAGACTGTGGGCCTCATTTATGAAACGTGACGCATCGCTGCGTGAAAGCAGGGATGCAACACTTCTCATTGCGCCATCCTTGCGACACCAATGATGCATCACATTGGTAATATGACGCATCATGTCACAAAGAGTTACAGATACGTCAGTATTTCTGACGTATCTGTAGACGCAAAAATGACGCATTGCTGGAGTGTGTCACAAAAGTGACTCAACTTAAGCAATGGGTCATTTCACATGGGAAAGTACCACTTCAATGTACCTGCGTCAGTCTTACGCCTGCTGTGAGGCAGGAGTAAGATAATGACGCATTTGCATCCTAGAAGTGACGCAGTGAAATCTCATAGGTTTCACTGCGTCACTCCTACGAGGCTTCCTTGCTTCGGAACACCCATCCTGCGTACATTATACCTGGCGCAGGTATAATGTGCCGCTGGGGTTTACAAAGTGAAGGACATACCTAGATGCGTCACTTTGTAAATATGACACAAGATGGTGCATTTTTTTACAACGCTGGTGTCACAAAAAGCGATGCACCGACGGCGCAAAACTGGCGCAAGGGCTCCTAAATAAGTCCCTCTATGTTAACATCAATGTACACTTTGGGTCTGCCTAAAATGTTTGCTGGGTCAGAGACCACATTGACATGTTTATGCTCACATTAAAACCAAAAGGCCTCATTTATTGTTTATATAATATGGTGACAAAGGTAGTAGGCCTTTCATTCTACATTGCAAACAACTTAGCAAAGCCTGTGGACGTAACCGTCTGGATTGTGAAAAGCCTCATGTTTTCCAGTTGGCCAATTTAGAAGCATTCGTAGTTTTTATGATTAAATCCTGCTGGTGCACATTCTCACATGGTGTCTCACAGATGATAGGAGCAGACTCCATTTACAAGGTTAGTTGCCCCCTGTGATTTTCTTTTGGATGCACGTTTTGTACCATGGTGAATCTGCAAAGCCACTATACGAGGGGTTCTAGTTTGTGCTTCCTTTTAAAATCTTGTACATTTTATTTATGTTGATTATAGTATTTAGTTGTATGCTCATAAAATTACTCCAAAATGGTTTGCTCAGTTTTTTCAGTTTGCGTGGTCAGCACGTCAGTGATTATAAACTACATTTTAAGAAGGACCGCCAAAGACAATAGGATCTGCTTTTTTTTTCCTGCACTCTGCACTCTGACAGGGACACCACTCACCCTGCACTCACATGGACAGAGTCTGTCATTGTGCATAAGCATGGGCCCACCCAGAAGGTGGTGAAGCGCCCCTATGTCTAGTAGACATTCATACGTCTTTGGCTGAATGGGTGGTCCCCTGAAGTGCGGGGCCCCCTTGCAGCACAGGGGCTGGAGGGGCCTGTATCACTCCCTACTGTTTTACCTTTGATGTCCTGGTGATAGAAGCCACAAACAAGGCAGAATGTGTACATCCTCTGGTGCGAAGGAACAAAGGCACAGCCAAGAGCACATGAGAAGGGGAAGAAAGCAGGGGAGAGGGCTTTCCTGGCTGAAGCTGGGGCTGAGTTACTCAGGACAGGTGCCAGCAGGTGCCTTGTGCACCCTGCACAGCCTCTTAAACAAGATGCGCTTATTCACGGGTAACTTGTGGAGTAAGTTCAACTGGATGCGTGTGGAAGAAAATTAAGCAGCAGACGAGGCAGCTGAACTCTGCACAATCTGAGAGCAACAGATAAGATATTTAGGTAAGTCAAGCAAAACGGCACACCTATAATCCAAAAGGGATGACATGGCTGCCTGGATCAACAACCTTCTCCCTCGAATTCAGAGGCAGGGAAACATGTCCTGAAGCTCTCCAGAAGGAAGAAACATCCCAGTCACCTTGTTGCTACGCTGCCAGAAGGTAAGATCAGCACTGACAGTAACATCAACATGTTTAGTCACAGTAGAAGGAGCCGAGAATGGGCCAAAAGTCAGCGATGGAGGTCTCGGTGCAAGGATGCTTCGATGTAACTCACACCTCAGATTTATATGTTATGTTAGTAAAATCTTTAAAGCGCTCTGTTACCCTGAGGTTTCCTGGCGCTCAATTTCAAAGGCAATTGGTCATCAAACATTCAATTAAAGCAAGACTCTCCCAAAGTTCAAGGGAAAGGAAAAGTTATCACCACTTTGTTGTTTTAGGAATTAAATAACAACAGCATAGTTGAAAGGTAAAGCCAAAAAATGAATAAAAAACAAGTAGAAGGGTTAAATTAAAAAAGAACTCTGCAAAGTGCACAATAATTCAGTGCATAATGTTTTTAATTTTAAAAAGTATTTGAGTTTGCATAAAACTAAATACTAAATATATAATAAAACATTTTGTCAGTGAACTGTTTCCCTCCCTGAGCAGCGCTGCCTGGTCACTGCGTCCCCTTGCAGGTCCACTGACCCTTGCTGGTTGGTGATCGAGGCCCTCCTCCCACCGCAGGCTCCGGCCTGTGCCTCATCTCTGGTGGGCTCGTGGGGAGCATATCTGCTCTGCTGCTGGTCTGCCTTCTCTCTTTGTGCTTTGTGCTTCTTTTTTCCCCTGCCTTCTTAGCACTCTATTTTAACTTTGTTCTCCTGCTCCCCCTTTGTGCTTTCTTTTTTCACTTTTTTACCCTCTTTTGCGTCATGACACTGCCGCTGTTCCACCCCTGCAACCTAGCCCCCGTACAGTGCCTCATTTTCCCACTTCCCATCTTCGAGCTGTCCAGCCCTCCCCTTCACACTACTTAATGGCGGCCACTGTGAAGCCGTGCAATGGTCATGCTTTTGGCGTGCCAAAGGCAAGCCGGTCAGCAACTGGACCACGCCCAGTGCCATGGATCCTGGTTCTCGGACCATCCACCGATACAACACCAGCACCCTCCTCCCCTTCAACATCAGACTCCACCTGGCGTCGCTGAAAGAGACCCAAGAACCTTTCTCCTGCCAAAACTGCACTCCAGCTCCTCCAGCCACCTAGCCAACCACCAGCGCACCCAAGTGGCTCAGCTGCACCCTCCTCAACATGCTCTCCACAAACTCACCACGGAAATCTGAGACCTCCTGGACTTCGTCACCCACAACATTGCCTTTCTCACAGAAACCTGGATGAACCCCATTTCAGGCCTGCACATCGCCACTGCCATCCCCAATAGCTACAAGATCACCCACAAGGACCACACCGACTGACCAGGAGAAGACATAGCCATCATCCACAAGAAATCCCTCCTCCTGACCACTCACTCTTACAACCCAATGACAACCATGGAACAACTCTACTTTGTGGACCAGATTAACCCCAACACCAAACTCTGCGGCATGCTCGTCTACAGGCCGCCTGGCACCCGCCTGCTCTTCACCAACACCATCATCGACTTCATCGCACCATAGGGTCGCGAATCTACTGTTTACATCCTGTTTGGTGACCACCCCTTTCAGATGGACAACCCAAATGACCAGAACAGTGCATACCTTCACCAACATTATCCTGAAGCAGCTGGTCACCTCTCCGACCCACACAGCCGGACACACGCTCAACCCGTCTCCTCCACCAGTAAAAACATCACCTACAGCCATACCTCCAAACTTCTCTGGACTGACCACTACTGCGTTCACTTTGCCTTCATCAAGCCCACCGTACACCACTGCACCCACTGCCCACACCACCGTAACTGGAAGAGAGTCACTGACGAACAGCTCAGAGCCACCTTCAGGTCAACCACACCACCAACATCCACAGAGGCCAACACCGCAGCACACTACCTCCACTCATGGATCTCCAACTGCTCCGACACGCTGGCCCCCCTCAAGAAAGCACCCGGCAAGCAACACATAAAGAAAGCCAGCTGGTTCACTGCCACTCTCCATGAGTCCAGACGCTCCCGCAGATGGCTCAAGAAGAGATTAAGAAACAACAAAACCCCGGTAGCCCACTCAGACTTCAAAGTCGCTGTCACCGCACACCATCTCCTCCTCAAAACCACAAGCAAAACGGCCTTCAAAATATAGAATCAACACCAAAACACACACATGAAAGATCTCTTCACCATCGTCAAAGAGCTTGCCAGTCCCAACAGTGAGACCACACATGTCCCACCCGCCCAAGATCTCTGCAACAAATAAGACACCTACTTCCACCATAAGATCAAGTAGATCTATTACAGCTTGATCACCCAAGACCCACCCAACACTCCCTCCACCACCACACATGTCCACTCCGCCCCCAACGGATCCTGCCCAGCTGTACTCTGCTCACCACAGACGACACATTCAACACCATGAAGAGCATTCATTCTGGAGCGCACCCTCAGACTCCTGCCAGCACCACATCGTCCACAGAGCCGCCACCTCCATCGCCCCGAAATATGTCACACCATCAACTGCTCCATCAAGATCATCACCTACAGTGACAAATGGAAACACTCCGAGACCAACCCCCTGCTGGAGAAAGCTTCTGCCAACCCGACAGACCTCAAGAATGTCAGACCCTTCTCTTTGCTCCCCTTCCTAGCCAAGGTCATCGAGCAGGCCATTAATGACCGACTCTTCAAGTTTATCAAAGTCAACCACCTCCTGGACTTCTCTCAATCCAGCTTCCGAAGCAACCATAGCATCGATGACGTCCACCTCGCCGCCACCGATAACATTTGGTCCCTCCTCGACCGTGGAGAAACAGCAGCAATCATCCTCCTGGATCTCTTCGAACGGCGGTATGAAGTGATTTAGGTTCTGTACAAGGGACCACCTCAGCTGCCTTTGATGCCTTTTCCCACTGCACTGTAAGCACGAGCCCACACGACACCGACATACATGACAAAGCAAAGGAGCTGATCCGTTCCTTCTTTACGGTAGAACACAGTGAGTCAGACAACCACCGTTCCTGTAAGAACCCACGGAGATCGGCTGCAGAGTCCCATGGGCTCTTCCCTGAACCCTACCCTCTTCAATGTCTACATGGCATGTTTGTCATAGTTGAATTATAGTGTTAAGTGAGGTTGTCTACTGTATGTAGGTGAGGATGTGAGTGAAGTTGTGCTTCAATTTTGGATTCCAGTGTCTATTGGGGAATTTGTTGGATGTTCCTGGCCCAGTGTGTGTGTTTATTTAGTGTGTTTTGGTAGAGTGTGGGGTTAGCCTTTAGTCTGAAGTGTATACGATGGTGATAGGACCAGTCAGTGGATGTGACAGATTGAAGAGATGCAAGTTCCCTTCTGGTAATTATTGCATCTAGAATGGTGCCTCTATTGTTGGTTTGTCCTGTACATAGTTGATTGAGGTCATTGATTTCGAGTAAGTTAATTAAGTTAAAGACCTTGATGTCATCTCTGTCATTCCAGTGAAGAATTAAATCTCCTAATAGCACATCTTTTGTGTCAGTTAGAGATACCTTTGTTATCAGGTCTGATAGTTCTTCAATGTAGATTGAGCGTTTCACGGCGGGGGGTGAAGTTTGATAGGGGTTGCACCTTTAGTTATGAACTTGACTCCTATATGTTGGAATGATGAGTAGCTTGTGGTCTCAAAGAAGTTGAGGCATATGACATTTTTGTGAATGATTGCTATTCCGCCCCCTATACGCCCTGGTCTGTCCCGTTGAATAATGGAATAGCCAGGTGGGGCAAGCCGGTCGAATATGGGGTTGGAGTGGTCATTGAGCCAGGTTTCAATCAGGAATAAAATGTCCACTCTGTTCTTTAATCTGGTTTCAACTATCTCAGCTGCATGCTTAACTGCTGACCTACAGTTCAGACGCAAACAGTTTAAGGGGCTCAGGACTGTTTATTGGGGAGTGGATGTTTGTATGGTGGTGTATAGAACTGGGGGTCTGGATACTAGGACGGATGTGCCTGCAGATGTGTAGTGATGAATATGAGAGATAAAGGACTGGGCTGGGGAAACGAGTCCTAGTATGACTCGATCTGGACCGAGTATGTGTTTCAAATGTACGGTTGTTAATTAGGATGGCGGAATATGTTGGTGACTCTGCCTATAGAGAACCATATCAACTGACTGCCCCTCAGCTAGGCTTCTTTTGAATCTACTCCTCCTCTCTCGAACGAGGGAGGCTTCGTGTAGTCCTTATTCAGTTGCTTGTTGGAGGAAGTTACTCTCCCTCTAAGGTTTGAGTCTTCAGGTAGTCCTCTTTCTGTTTCTATTTGTAGGAGGTCCTAAAAGGTAACAATTAAGAACAGCAAGGCATGAACACTAGGGACAGGTCAGACAACTGTAAAATTAGAGGTTAATGAGAGTTTGACTGAGAGTGTTGCTGTAAACAGTTTAGCTACTAGGTGGAGCTCCAGGCTGTGGTTAATGCAAAGTCCACATTTTTGTTGTTGCCCTGGGATTTGAGGTTAAGATTGGACTGAGGGCGGAGGTATTTTTTAGGTCTTGCTGAGGCAGCGCATGCGTGATGTCTCTTTGAAACATGTTGTATCTAGAGTATGGGCTTCAAGCACTGCCCAACTTTTGAATTGGTTCCTTTTACTGTTTTTCTTAAATGCATGCTTTTGTTTGGTTAATAAGCTTAGTAGTCCCTCCTTTTGTACTTTTGTAGCCTCTCTGAGGACTCCCTTGTTACAGGTGTTATTGCTCTTCATGTTATTTATTACACTTTGTGAGCACTCTTTTTTCCTTTTTGCTTGCACCAGCTCGTGTTCAGTTACGGATTGTTGAGTTTGATTAATCAGCTTTTTATTTGCAGTGGCATTTTTACCTTTTCAACACAGTTCATGTACTTATCCGAGTGCTTCACTAATGTGTAAATGTTTTGCTTTCCTCATTTTGTTTACTTTCACCACTGATTTAGTGTCGATCATCATAAATTTACATTCTAGTTTTGTTCTTTTTTAAGGCTCAGTTTTACTGATGCCGAGCGACTCAAACATTGTTCTCAAGGTCCGTAGTCAGCAGCTCTGGAGGATACGCCACAGCCTTTCTCCTGTTGGACGTAGGCGTCAATGTGTTTGTCTTCTACTTTAAGAATTTATTTTTTTCTCACTTGAAGCGAGCTGCCAGCGACAAAGCCTGCTTTGCTGGGGCTGTCCACCCCATCTCCATTGTGACGCTGTCACCCTGCCTCCCACTCTCCTGTGCCGAAACACACAGTGCACTTGCACATGCTTATTCGACAGCTTCCCTAATGTGCAAATGCTTTATTTAACTTACTTACCGGCATTCCTAATTTTGTTTCCTTTTGACATTTTTTAAGTATTTACATTCCATTATTTTTAAGGCACAGTTTCACCGACGCCGAGACTCCAACCTGGTTCCCCAGGTCCAAAGTTGGCAGTCCTGGAGGTTACACCACAGCCTCTCAACTAATAAACATAGGAGTCAGTGTGTTCGGCTGCGACTTTAGCATTTTTTTTTTTAACACGCTTGCTTTTGCTGCAGGAGATTGCTTGCCCTGATTGGGAGGCCAAGGTCTTTCTGGTGGGAACTCTTTGGCAGTGATTAGGGAAGTTAGTGCATACATTTTTTTTTCATTTCCGTTACACTTGCTTTTCCAAACCAGATGGTAACCCTGCACTTTGATTTCAGCTCCAAGGCAGGAGTGTTGTGCAAAGGTGGAAGCTATCAGTTTCAAGGCAGAGGCAACACCGACTTCCCACTGAAAGTTATTTATACCAGGCTCTGCTTGTCAGTCAATCCGTCGCATTTCCAAGTGGCAATGTGAGCTTCTGCTCTGCTGCTGTAGTCGCCAGGGTCGGATTGGGATCACAATTTGCCCCGGGCACTGACGAAAAAAGTGGCCCACATTTGTGGGGCGTGGCCCACATTCTTGGGCGTGGCCCACATTCGCGGCCATACCCTTTCATGAAACACACAAGGAATGTAAGTGGGAGGATATTGTTCTTGGGAAGGACACAGGGCCAAGGTGACAATGTCCTACAAGCAGAGCACCTGAAAAACAGCCAGGCCCCTTTCTATTACCAAATTATTCCCAAACCCTCTAGCGCAGGAGCATCTGAACACAGCGAGGCCCCTTTATCTTAAAAAGTTATTCCCCAGCCCTCCAGCGCAGGAGCACCTGAACACAATGAGGCCCCAGCTATTTGTAAGTTACTCTGCCCTCCCCAGCCCTTCACTGCCTGAGGGCAATGGCGTGGCAGGAGAGGGACTACAGCAAAAACACAGCTTCTGGGCCATCCATAGGGATGGGGGGAGGCTCAGGTGAAGATGGTGCGAATTCCCCACATCACCTGGCCCCCATAGTGAGACCCATTCTTTCTCGCACACTATGCCCTGAATGAGAAGGGCTGTGGGCGAGGACTAATGAAAGCACTGTTTCTGGGCTGCGTGGGCCGCAGGGGGGTCGGAGTGAAAATGGCTCATAGGCCTGAACAACACCTGCCCTCCTGGGAGGCCGATTCTGGCACACAATCACCCCTCCCCAGCCCACCATCAGTGTGAGTGCTTGGCAGGGCAGGGGGTCAAGGAGAGGCCACCGCTGATCATCGCTGAAAGGCCGCACAGTGAGGCTGCTTTCCGCTCCCTGTCAGTGCTCTCTGTGGACTGGTAAAGGGGGGAAAAAAACAGCCCACGGAGGACACTGAGACACCGGCCTTTCGGCCCATGCCCGAGTGCCCGCAGTGCCAATCCGTCCCTATGTAGTCCGTTACAGGCCACATTATCAGGTTTTCTGCTGCTTGCCTTGCATTGGACTGCTATTCAAGGGGTGGCGGGCATTTCACTGCCAGGCAGGATTACCATGCTCATGTCCTGGGCGAGCAGGCGGCAGATAAATACCAGATGTGTTTAGAACAGTTGTTCCCAGGGTTCTTCCCACTGGAAGGTCACTGGCTGAACAATGAGGTTTCAGCTTCAGTCGTTAAAGTGAACAGTTATTGGAGGGGGAGAACATCGTGTACAAATATTGTGATCTCAGTTTCCAAGCCTGTTCGGACTGTCTCACTTCGCAGTGGCTATTAAAATTACTTTATTTTTGCTTCTGGTTTATTAGTAATAACTATCATGCATCGCGTTTTGTTTGTATAATATTCTGTATATAAATTCATGTTTACAGAATTAGTTCTAAACGAACTGTTGTGTTTTCTGCAATTGAAAAGTGCAAAATATATATTTTTAATTATGGAAAATATTTAGAAGTGGGATGAACAATAAGCGGTCTCAGAAGGGGTTGGGTCCTGCGTAATTAACGCCCTGACAAACACATACACTACCTTTCTGTCATTCTCGTGGTGTGCCACCCAGCCTGTAGTTTGGGTCCTCTTTGATCTTTCTAGTATTGCATCTAAATATACAGCACACTAACTGACATATACGCAAAGCCAGCTAGGACGATTTCCTTTGTCAATGGCTGTTCGCAGTTTAGGATAAATGAGTAACAGTGATTGTGTTATAAATCATTACTAATGAAGATGTGTACATTCTGAAATGGACAGTGAACTATACATGACTGAGGGCTGTGGACGGGTCAGGGGTCCTCAGTGTCTTACTCACTCCTGTTATGTTTACTCTATATTAGACATATTCACTACTTTTTCCTCCCCACATCTCGTCCATCTACATATCTTTCCTTTTCAGCTCCTTTTTGTTCTCCCCTGAAAAACACTTTCTCGCGTCTCCTTCACTTCCAGCCCCAAAACAAACCATGCACCCACTCACATATAAACACTGCATTTTCTTGTTTTCACCTTGTCATTATTCTGACAACGATGAAAGGCATCCACCCAGGAGCCCCCAAGGACCTCTGCACCTCAAACATCTTCCACAAAGCCGCCGCCACCGGCGCCATCGGTCCGGAACTGCAACGCATCCTCAACACCACTCTCGAAAACTGGAATCTTTCCTGATGATTGGAAATGCGCAGAGGTCAGACCCCTACTCAAAAAAGCCCTCAGCAGATCCCACTGACCTCACGAACTACTGGCCCATCTCCCTCCTCCCCTTTGCAGCTAGAGTCACATAGAAGACGTCAACCCCAACTAACAAAATTCATTGAAGAAAACTCCATCCTCGACCCCTCCCAATCCAGATTACGCAGCAAGCACAGTACCGAGACTGCTCTACTTGCCGCCACAGACGACATCGCACCTTCCTCGACCAAGGACGCACTGCAACCCTGATCCTAATCGACCTCTCTGCAGCCTTTGACACCGTCTCCCAACACACACTCGCCGCCACACTTCACAACACCGGCATACAGGAAACCATCGTCGACTGGCTCCGCTCTTTCCTCACCTGCAGAACCCAAAGAATCAGACTGCCGCCTTTCCTCTCCGGACCCACGGAAATCAACTGCGGAGTACCCCAAGGATCATTGCTCAGCCCCACACTCTTCAACATCTACATGGCCCCCCTCACCGCCATCATCAGACAGCACGGACTCAGCATAGTATCCTACACAGATGACACCCAGCTCATCCTCTCCCTCACCAAGGACCCCATCACCACCAGACTTAACTTCCGGAAAGTAATGAAGGACATCGCATCCTGGATGACCAGCAGCTGCCTGAAGCTTAACTCTGAGAACACATAGGTCCTTGTCCTCGGACCCTCCCTCTCTGCATGGGACTACACCTGGTGGCCCACCGCACTCGGCAGGCCCCCAACCCCCATGGACCTCAACCGAAACCTCAGCATCATATTCGACGCCTCACTCTGTATGGCCAATCAGCTCAACGCTTTCACCTCTACCTGCTTCAACATACTCTGCATCCTCCGCAAAACCTTCAAACGGATCCCACCGAATCAAGTAAGAGTGTTACCCACGCACTCATAACCAGCAGACTTGACTAGGGAAATGCCCTCTACGCCAGGATCACCTAGTCTCTGCTCCCCAAACTCCAGACCATACAGAACACCGCAGCCAGACTCGGCCTTGGCATCCATCGAGGTAAACAAACCACCCAACACCTGAATAACCTCCACTCGCTACCCGTTGAGAAGCGAGTAACCTTCAAGATGCTCACCCATGCCTACAAATGCCTCCACAATACCGAACCTCAATATCTCAATGACAGAATCTCCTTCCACGTACCCAAGAGGAACCTCCGATTCGCCGAACACCCGCGCATCCGCAGAGCAAGAACAAGTTGAAGAACCTTTTCCTACATTGTGGCCAAGACGTGGAACGAGCTGCTGATCAACCTCCGACACCCCCCCCACCCTGCACATATTCAGGAAGGCCCTCAAAACCTGGTTCTTCAACTGACCGGATCTGCCCCCCTCTCCCCCAGCGCAATGAAGCCCTCACAGGTAAGTAGCTCGCTTAAAATTCCCTGTTTTATGTATTGATTGATTGATTGCTTTAGAAGCTGTTAAATTCTAGACAAAAGGGTACCAGTGAGTGGACAAAGAGTGAATTAGATGTGCCCTTGAAGTGGATAGTGTTTTTGAGACTTGTTTTCAGATTATTGTTAATACCTGAGAATAGCGCACAGAGGGGTATTTGTACCAGGGGTGTGAACGCTAATCACAAGCACTGGGCAGGGCTGCCTTTATCAGGGTCAGTGCAGGGTGCACCCCCCATGGCCTGGCAATGTATGGGCACAGATCTCTGGTGAAGACATCAGCAGCCACCGCTAGGCATCAGTGCAGCTGTTACATTTCACAGCGTCACACTCTCAAAATCACAATAAATCAGGCGGTGTTACTATGCATGTCTATATTTGTTTGGCTTTTAGGATATCTTTAAAAGTTTCCTTGGCAGAGAGATTCAAAGTGCTCTGTGGCATCCAGGGCCATTAAACAGCACATCTGTCTTAAGCTAATGGTCACATCATGCAGTGATTACACGCACGGCAGCAGACAACGATTATACACATAAAGAAAGACACGGTGGGCGCACTTATTGTTGTTTTATTACTGAGATAAGGATGTAATTGAAACTAGAAACCCTGCAGTCATTCCTGCCGCTGTGAGTTCACGCTACCCTCTTCTCCTGCTTCCGCTGCCCCTCCCCCATCCCATGAGTCCACTACGTGTGACCACTATGGCATTCCTGAGGTTCGAATCCTGATTGATTGTCTACCTTCCCCTGCATAGTCTGTTCCCCTCTCCGCCCCCTTGTATCCACCCCCTCAAATGTATTTTATTATGGCTTTGAACACCATGGATGGAGCGAAACATGTGTCGGCTGATGCAAGCAACACAGCAGATAAAAGATTACATGTTAGTAGAATAAAGGAATTGTGTGGCTCACCTTGTGAATGGAGAGAATACCAGATTGCATTTCTAATAATTAGGTACCTAAAGATATATGTGTTGCAAAGTCATCCTGTGCCCTGGGCACCCCCCTCCCCAAATGTTTGCTGACTGATACTGGTGGGAACTAACTAGGACTGACCCTGGGCTCTGCCTAACCAGGCCCAGGGCCAGTGCTATGCTGAAAGAGACGCATTAGAATACAGTTAAAACACCTACATACACTAGGGTACACAATGGTATGGAGGGGTACCCCTGTGATTGGCATAACCTACCCTCTAAGCCCCTAGTATAGAATAGGGCAGGGGGATTGAAACTACACAGAAGAAGCCCCTAGTACCCTAGGACATGGCAATATGGAGGCCAGTAGCTCTTTTTGCACTTGCGTGTGTGCAGTGCTGAATCCCGTGGTCAGTTTAAAAGCAGCCCTGGGTGCCAGGACAGCTTTTAAAAAGTAACTTGTACTCAAACTTGACTTTAGGGTTCAGGGCACTTAAAAATGGATAGCCTACAACGTTTTGGCATATTAGGAACCCCCAGGGTCTCCCCTAGGTGTCCCAGGGGTGGGAGTCAGATATTTATAAGGTACACCCTTATAAAATTAGTTTTATATGCCCTGGGTTAAGTGAAATTTCACAGTTCACTCCACACATTGTGGAAAAGTGCTGCACCAATTCAACGGTCAATTCGATTCAATTCAAAAATCTTTATTCGGATTTCAAAAATCCATAAAAGCACACTTTAAAAAACAATTTGACATTTACAATTACAGTTACAATAGGTGCAATAGACACTATAAAGTACATTATTAGTGCATTTACCAAGTCACGCATTTCAAAAGTGCAAGAAAGGAACAATAGTCATTGATAGTTCAAGGGTATTCCATACTTCTACGTACATTAAAAATGACTTTTAAAAAGCAGCTTGTCCGAAATATGAGTTCATCGTCCTCCAATTTTAAAAGCATCAAATAAGACTGGTTCAGGGAAATGGGTCTACGATTTCTAAAATATGGTGCTAGAAACCATTTAATATATTTCATATAAAATTTACACATGAAGAAGAAATGTAGATCGTTTTGTTCACTGGTTCCGTCACAGGGACACAGAATCTTGTCATCTACGGTGTGTCCCAAAGGAAAACAAAGTAAAAATTTTACTGTTCCTGCTTTCAGTCTAAACAATAGAGATCTTTCCCAGTAGCACATTGGTAATGTCAAATACAACGGAAGTTGCTGGGTTAATAAACCATTGTCAATATAGGACACAACAGTTTGATTCTTCATCTCTTCTGACAATCTTTTTTCCCTGTAAATGGCATACAGTTCAAGTTGGACTACTTTTTTGTCAGTCCTCTGTATATGAGATGGATTTTCAAAGAGGTTGCCCCTGTCTATACTAGACAGACTCTCTTGTATGCCACGGAACCATGGGATCTTATTCCATTTATCACAAGCTAAACATTCCCTCAAAATGTCATGTGTTAGGCTAGCATGTTCATTTGCCCAGATAGCTAACCAAAATAATGCAGGCCTGGCTGCAATAAAGTCACTAATATAGGGTGCATTCAGCTCCGAGTGACAGATAAACCCTGATGATGAAATGGGCGCCCCCAGTAGCTTCCTACAGAGCCGATTCTCTTCTCTTTGTATTGAGGGGGTTTTTACTGACCCCCAGATTTCGGCACCGTAAGTTGCCACTGGGATGCATTGGAGCCTATAAATCTTTAAAATTGCTTTAGTTGCTCCAACTTTCCTCGGTTTGGGGAGAGATAGAATTGAGTTTATGGCCTTTGAGAACTTGCCTGTGGCGTGGGCAATATGCCCACTCCACAGGCCGTTTGCAGCAAAGACCATACCTAAATATGGGAAAGTTTTAGTTAGAAGCAACTTATCAGCTCCTATCGTAATGGAATTTAATTGCTTAGCACCAGGCCCACAGGACATGATGAATGATTTTTTAAAATTTACTTTTAGATCCAAATTCCCCATATATGATGCAAAATCCCTGACTAGTGCACGGAGGGCGTTAGGTGTTAATCCCATAAGCACAGCGTCGTCTGCGTATAACAGACACGGTAATTGGCAACCTTTAATTTTAGGGACATCTTGGGTAACCTTTTTTAGGGAGTCTCTCAAGCCATTTATGTAGATGATAAATAACAGGGGTGCTAAAACGCACCCCTGTCTCACCCCCCTCTCTACATTAATTGGACCAGAGAGTGTACCCTCCATGTCAATCCGTACTTGTGCCTTTGTATCTTTGTGTAAATAGGCAAGGAAATGTACCAGGGGGGGATCCAGGCCATAAGACAATAGAATCGACCACAATTTTGACCTGTTTACCAGGTCAAATGCGGACGATAAGTCCATAAACGCCAAGTAGATGGGTGACGCCTTAGCAATATTATATTTGCTAATTAAGAGGTGTAAATTTAGGCATTGTTCGATGGTTCCCACCTTGCGTCTAAAACCCATTTGGCAACGGTCAAGTACCCCCATTTCCTCAGCCCAGTCATTAACTCTATTATAGAGTACCCTACCCAGGATCTTTAAAGTATTGTCCAAGAGCGATATAGGCCTATAATTTGCGGGATCAGATCTTTCGCCCTTTTTATAAATAGGCACTATTATGCTCGTGGACCAAGTTGCGGGTATTGGGGCAAACGGTAAACTGTTGAAAAGGTTGACAAAAATATTTCCCCAGAGTTCTGGGTTGTGCTTGATTATGTCTATTGGGAAGCCGTCGGGCCCAGGTGCCTTGTTGCCAAGGCTCTGACTAATGGCCACGGTGACTTCCCCCACAGTGATTTCTAGGGATTCCAATGTTCCTGGGGTATAATCCTCTAAAACCACGCCCTGGCTGGCATATATTTTAGAAAAATGCAATTCCCATTGCTCACTTGCTATGGTACAACTAGTCGGGGTTAATTGCTTACCCATATCCCGCATCTTTTTACCGGCAGGCCAAAAAGTGGTGCTGCTCCCCAGGGTAGCAGCAGTTGTTAGTGCCTCCCATTGCTCAGTTAGTAGAGCAGCCTTCCTTGAGCCTATAGCTGTTTTATAATTCAGTCTAGCGGTCCTCACATCTATTATGCTTCTCGGTTTACAGTTTAAAGCTCTGCGAAGAGCTTAATTTGCTGCTGAGCTGTGGCGGTCGAACCACCTTGGCTCAGGAGCAGTTGGTTTGATAAGGACACTTAAGAGGGATTTAATAGTGTTGCAGAGTTTAGAAAAGTCTTTTACTATTCTGCAATGGTTCCCATCATCCAGAGAACATGATTCAAGTAACGGACCATGGTTACTTATAATAGTGTCCGTTACTTGTCCACTATTTACCCCTCGCCATTTTAACCTCAATTTGTTAGCTGAGACCGTAATATCCCTTGCCCCCAGGGATCGAACAAGGGCATTCGGGGGGCCTAAGCCAATGTTGACCTCCAAAGCGTTATGGTCCCCAAAGGCAGTTTCAAGGACGCCGACCTTGTTAACTCTATCTATTAAGTCAGAGGACATGAAAATATAATCCACTGTACTAGAAAAATCTCTTCCTCTGAAGGTTGGGATATAAATAAGTGGCTCCTTTTTGTCAACATCCATTATATCTATTAGGATGTGTTCATTAAGGAAGCATTCTAGTTCTTTGCCCCGTTTGTATGCCCTATCTATTTGTGCATTGTTCGTTTTTGATGTTATAAACTTGGCATTAAAGTCTCCTGCCAGTATTGTCCTGGTGCTTATTTGATAATGGAGTTTTTCCGCTATTTTAGATAGTTCTCCGAAAAGTTCAATAAAATTCCTATTCGGAGTAGAGCTAAAATCGTTATTATAAAAGTTAATGAGATAGTATGGAACCCTTCGAGTATACTCAATTATTTGAATATTTGGATTTTTTGAATGGATCAATTTTATGGACCCTCCTATGCTTATCTTAAACCCTATCAATAAACCTCCAATCGGGCGGCCAAAGACAGGCTTTCTGGCATTAGTACAATAGCAGTGGAAACCCTCTATATGCACTGCTGTTGTCGCCCAAGTTTCCTGAAATAATATTATATCCTTATCGGAAATAACCTTTAGCCATTCAGGATCAGAGACCCTTTGCTGTAATCCAGCAACATTCCAGCTTATAATCTTAAACTCCTTATTGTGCTCCTTTGGGTATTCACTACCTTCATGTATCACCAAATCATGGAGTGTGGCATGTTCTTCTTTTTCATAGGGCACTGATTGACCCGAAGCATTAACTAATCCTTGTACTGGTGTGGCATATGTCTCATCTATTTGTATGCTTCCTGTCTGAGGCTTGTTGATGTTTTTCTCCCTAGCACTGGCATCTAATGGGTTATTTTGAAATTCGGGTGGTGATGGGAGTCAGTCTACCATGTCCAAAGTATTGAAAGTATTGAATCTATTGGATGTAGGAAACCCCCAAGTGGGATCCCTTGCTAGATGGGGTCTTTGATAATTCCAATGATTGTTATTATTGTTATGCCTATGGTTATTTCTCCCCCATTCTCCCCAATTGTTTCTCTGTCCTACCTGGGTCCACCCATCGTCTAAACCATAATCATAATCATCATAACATTCTTGTCTGGCATTTCCTCTTGGCGGGTAGAAATATGAGAGGTGCCTTGTCTCAATGCCCTCGTTATATCCCTCACTAACCCAGGAGCAAATATAATCCACTGTGCGAGGGTCATTGAAATTAATAATGACACAGTCACCTTGAACTCTCTTTTTCTCATGGCCTACCCAAGGTACTCTTCGTACTGTCAAGATTTTACTTACATAGTATGATGGCAGGGGCCTATTATTGTTCAGCCAATGTATAACCTTATTAAGTAGCGACCAAGATGGCTCATCTATATTATCGGGAGTCTCAGGGACTCCTGTCATCACTACGACATAGGGACTTGAGCCTGGGGGTAGATTAGCAGCAAATCGTTTATTCTTCCCTTTGTGCCACTCATTTCCCTTATTTGCCTCATTGGCTTTATCTTTACCAATAGTGGAATTATCCCCTGCAGTATTTTTGTTATTATCGTGGAGTTTTGCAATTGGGGTTTGCACTATTGGTTTTGTTGTCAAGTTCTTAGCCATCGGTGGTGCCTTAGAGTTAGTTGTGGCAGTAGGGGGTGGATTCGTTTTAGGTGTTGGCTGGGGGATTTTTTGCTGAGGAGGGGGAGGGGGTTTTGGGGGTTTTGCAGGGGGTCCTTTAATTATGGTGCTTAGTTCGTTCAATTGTTTTTCTATTAGTCCCAGTCGTGTATCTATAGTGGCTAGATGAGCAGTGACAAGTTCTCCAACCTTCATTATTAATTGGCTGTTGGAGGTACAGTCTTTGCACAACAGGGCTAAGCTGGGCATTTCCCCAGCACATACAGAATCTGCAGTTCCTTTTTTACTTCCTTTCTTAAGACTGTTCTTTGCTTGGTCCTTCCCCTGCTTTTTCTGACCCTGGGGATTCCCCTTAGAACTGAGTGCAATTGTGACTGACTTTTGTGGCGGTAGTTTCTGTGGTGGTAGTTTTTGTACAGCCCCCTCCTTCAGACCTCTCAAATTCCTTGAAATAGTAGTTGAGTCATCCAGAGTATTACTGCTGGTAACTATGGGTATGTCAGGAGTAAAGTTAGCAACAGATCGGTCCAAGTTTATGTTTAATGTGTCATTCACGATAGAGGTATTTTCAATATTAAAGATGGCTTGCGATGCCTCTATCATAATTGGATCTAGACCGTTTGCAAGGTTTACTGAAGGAATGGACTCAGTTACAATATCTAATTGTGTGTTAAAGTCCTCTATCAGATCTAAATTTGGTGACTTCTCCAAACTCAGCTGTAATTCTGATAATGACTGAGTTGCAGATAAATCAACAGTGTTTGGCATGCTGTGTATTTCCACTATTGCAGCAGGTTTATTAAGTGTTTCAGGGTCTCGATGGGGTGTTTTCGCATTGGCTAGCAGACCCAATGATGACCTTTTTGCTTCTGCCAACTCTAAAGAAACACGTCGATTCAATAAAGATATACCCTGGTCTATTGCATCATTGGCTTTTGCAATAAAATTGTCAATGGGACCAGTCACCTTGGTTCCTCCAGCTGCAGTTTTGCTCCGACTGCCCCTTGTGGACATGATCACCGTTTGTACGCAAGCAAAAAGTATATGTTACAAAGGGATAGAGAGTTATTACTTATCCTCACAAATCACAGGATCCAGGTGTAAGGGGGGTGGCCCGTCCCGTCCCCGGTCGTCCCCGGACGGCCACAGACGGTCCCGCCCTTGTCCCGGGCTTAACCCCGGGCCCTCCCGCGCAGCTGGGCGCGACTAGTCTTATCGGGCGATTCCTCCAATTGGGTGAAGGGGCGGGCCGAAGAGGGAGAGCAGCCCAGGTGTCACGGGCGCGGGGTTTCCCTTGGGCTCCTGGGAAACGGAGTCCACACCCCGTCGCTCGCAGCCCTCTGTCCCAATCCTCGGCCAGCAGAGTCTTCAGCCCAAGTCCTAGGGCGACGCGGGACCCGCGAAGCGGGTTCCGCTAGCAGCTACAAAGTTACAAAGTTCCTGTAGAAACGGCTGTAGGGTCAGCAACAATCCGTCCCAGTTGCTGGAGATTAGGTAAGTGTCCCGCGTTTGTAAACCAGGCGGGGCACTTTATCTCGAACCGGAGATGCAGGGGGCGGGACGAAGAGGGAGAGCAGCCCAGGTGTCACGGGCGCGGGGTTTCCCTTGGGCTCCTGGGAAACGGAGTCCACACCCCGTCGCTCACAGCCCTCTGTCCTAATCCTCGGCCAGCAGAGTCTTCAGCCCAAGTCATAGGGCGACGCGGGACCCGCGAAGCGGGTTCCGCTAGCAGCTACAAAGTTCCAAAGTTCCTGTAGAAACGGCTGTAGGGTCAGCAACAATCCGTCCCAGTTGCTGGAGATTAGGTAAGTGTCCCGCGTTTGTAAACCAGGCGGGGCACTTTATCTCGAACCGGAGATGCAGGGGGCGGGACGAAGAGGGAGAGCAGCCCAGGTGTCACGGGCGCGGGGTTTCCCTTGGGCTCCTGGGAAACGGAGTCCACACCCCGTCGCTCGCAGCCCTCTGTCCCAATCCTCGGCCAGCAGAGTCTTCAGCCCAAGTCCTAGGGCGACGCGGGACCCGCGAAGCGGGTTCCGCTAGCAGCTACAAAGTTACAAAGTTCCTGTAGAAACGGCTGTAGGGTCAGCAACAATCCGTCCCAGTTGCTGGAGATTAGGTAAGTGTCCCGCGTTTGTAAACCAGGTGGGGCACTTTATCTCGAACCGGAGATGCAGGGGGCGGGACGAAGAGGGAGAGCAGCCCAGGTGTCACGGGCGCGGGGTTTCCCTTGGGCTCCTGGGAAACGGAGTCCACACCCCGTCGCTCGCAGCCCTCTGTCCCAATCCTCGGCCAGCAGAGTCTTCAGCCCAAGTCCTAGGGCGACGCGGGACCCGCAAAGCGGGTTCCGCTAGCAGGTACAAAGTTACAAAGTTCCTGTAGAAACGGCTGTAGGGTCAGCAACAATCCGTCCCAGTTGCTGGAGATTAGGTAAGTGTCCCACGTTTGTAAACCAGGCGGGGCACTTTATCTCGAACCGGAGATGCAGGGGGCGGGACGAAGAGGGAGAGCAGCCCAGGTGTCACGGGCGCGGGGTTTCCCTTGGGCTCCTGGGAAACGGAGTCCGCACCCCGTCGCTTGCAGCCCTCTGTCCCAATCCTCGGCCAGCAGAGTCTTCAGCCCAAGTCCAGCATGGGCAACTGGTGAATGAACTTCTTGAATCTCTTACGTTACCTTTGCAGATAGCGATTGTGAAATGCAGTGCCCATAAAAAGATCACAGATGATGTTGGTCGTGGTAATGCGTTTGCGGATGAGGTTGCGAAAGAAACTGCTAGGAATGTAATGAGTCGAATGTATGTTGTGGGTCCAGCGTGATGGGTTCCGGATACAGGCATGTGTGAAGACACTATTGAGAGCGTGAAGATTATCCAGAGTGAGGCTTCAGAGAAAGAGTTGGATGAATGGAGAGAGAGTAAGGGTAGGTTGGATTCGAATGGTTGTTGGACTGATTTGGATCAGAGATGGTTGTTGCCAAATGCGTATGTGCTTCCAGTTGTTACAATGGCACATGGATTGGCACACATTAGTGTGAAAGGGATTTGCAAGTTGTTGGCTCCGGTTTGGCAGAATGTGGGAATACCCAGACGTGCAGAGAATTTGGTCAAGAATTGTATGGTGTGTTTGATGCATAATCCTGGTAAGGGAACTCCAACACCAGCTGGTCATTTTGCTCCTCCTACGTATCCGTTCGAGGCTTTGCAGCTAGATTTTATCCATATGGAAAGATGCAACAACTTGAAGTATGTGTTGGTAGTTGTTTGCTCTTTTTCTAGATTGGTCGAAGCGTACCCCCTTAAGGACAACACAGCTTTGTCCACTGCCAAGGTTTTGATAAAAGAATTTTTCCCTAGATTTGGATTGCCAAGAATCATTTGGAGTGAAAACGGAAGTGAGTAAGCATGGGCGGAAAATCCGTTCCGCTCGCGGATTTTGCGGATTTTCGGTAAATTCGCAATCCGCGAGATTCGCGAATTTCCCGCAAAATCCGCAAATCCACGAGCAGCGGATTTTATGGCTTGCTCGCACTGTTCGCGTGAGTTCGCGGCTTCCCAGTTCAACTTCGCGCCCCGCGAATAAGCGCTAAATTGCAGAAATACGATCTTAGCAAAACTGAAACTACTTAACAGGTTCAAAAGTTCAAGCTCATCATTAGTAGCCATTTCCTGTAGTGCTTCCTGAGAGGCCCCTCCAGAGTTCAGTTGCCTACTTGCAACTATTATGTGACCCTGCTCTGACCCTCAGAATAGTTACACAAAGGTCCTGAATTACAGCTAAAGCAGACAAGCAGGAGCCAGGCTGGAAGTTCAAATCCAGTGACACATTAATCAGCCCCTAATTCATTATTGTCAGTTGGGGCAGGGCAGGTGTTGTAACTAATTTTGCAACAATGAAAGCACTTAGCAAGTGCAAAAGATCACTAATCAGGAAGCACTAAGGAAGCAGGTGCCAGCTAAAAAAATATTCTGTGACACATTAATCAGCCCCAAATTAATTCAGGTCACTTGAGGCAGGGAAGGTGTGCTTTGCTTTGCCACAATAATGTACACTGGACAACCAGAGGGTGCTGTGATGAAACAGAGGGTGGCATGGGTGGGCCAGAGGGTGGCATGAGTAGTCAGAGAGTGGCAGTGGTGACAGAGAGTGGCAGTGATGAAGAAGAGTGACCCAAACAGGCTGGACACGTAGAAACAACAAGTTCGCAAAACTTGCGACCCGACAGGTAAGTTCGCGTTTGCGAAATTGTACAAAACCCTCACGAACTGGCAGAAACCCGCGCGAACACAAAAAAAAATCCGCAAATTCGCGAGAATTCGTGGATTTTGCGGATTGCGAGTTCGCAAATCCGCAAAATTCGCGAACGCGAGATTCGCAAAATTCGCCCATGCTTAGAAGTGAGTTTGTGGGACGAGTGATGAAGAGAGTGTGTGATGGTCTCGGGATCAAGGAGAAATTTCATGCTGCAAATCATCCCCAATTAGCTGGTTTAGTGGAGTGCTATAATGGCACTTTGAAGTTAAAATTAGCCAAAATTCAAGAGAGCACTGGTTTACAATGGCCAGATGTTTGCCATTAGCACTTTTGTCCACCCGAATGACTGTGCACTTGCGAAAGGGTTTGAGTCCGTATGAGGTTGTGTTTGGTCGCCCGGCGAATATTTGGGGCGTACCAAGACCAACAAGATTTAGCGACCTTGAGTACCCTGTTTTGCTTGATTACTTGTGCGAATTGACAACTAAAATGAGTGTTTTACACAAACAGGTGCTCGACTCTCTTCCACAAGCTGCAGAAGATCCAGGTCACATTATCGAACCTGGTTCCTGGATTTTTGTGAGGAACTTCCAACGTACCAAAAACGAACAACCCCGTTGGACTGGACCCTACCAGGTCCTCTTGTCGACGAGATCTGCGGTGCGAGTTCGTGGGAAGCGTCACTGGATTCACGGGTGCCACACGAAGAAAGCACCCTTACCTTTACCGTATGACAAATGGGTTCAAGACGGTCTTGCAGACTCTGAGACAGAATCCGTTCCGAAATTTGTTGCATTCAGTGATGCCCGTTTGATTGGGACTAATTCAGAACTGGAGAGCGATCGTCTTTTGCAAGCATCAATACCTCCTGCAAAGCGGTTAGACACTTCCGAGCCTCATCTTTTGTTCACTGATCAAGAAGTACCTGGAAGAGACAGATATAATTTGAGATCGAGAATTAAGGACAAATAAAGCTTAATAAAGTTGATTTTTTTTACTGTTTGCAGGTTAACTCTCCACCAAGGATCTACGTATTTTTGTTTTTCTGAACTGCCATCCGGTTCCTGCTGCTAGGGTCGCGGTTGCTACCAGTCTTGGGAGTGCAAGCCTGAGACACAAGGTCTTGGGTTCTGTTGGTCCGAGGCAGTCTTCCTGGGTTCAGAGGAGGCCCTCTCAAGCAGAATCAACCAACCACCGCGGGCAGCAACTTTAGTTTAGGATGGATTTCTTTGAGTTGGAGAGACCTGTGCAGACACTGACTTTTAGAAAACGCATTTCCAAAATAATGTCGAAGAAATGTTTTTTGATTCCGTGCATACTTTTACTACTGAGTTTTGTACTTTTCATAATTAGTTATGTAGCATTTGTTTTTAAAGTAACGTCTGATTCCACTGTGCAATCTACACCTTCACCTACTATTTCCTCTCATTTTTTCCACCCTTTGCCTGAACATGAGGTAGTCAGACGTAAGGAATTCGCTAATAATTCCTTCATACAGCTTTTACACCAGCACCTGTTAGTGATCAATACAACGAATTGCTGGATTTGTGGTTTAATGCCTCATACAGCCGATAAAGGAATTCCTTATTTGGTTCTGCCTTTTAGTTTGAATGGTTCGATCCGAGCTTACAGAACCATGTTCATATATGCCCACAGTGTTGGCCCTTTACGTTCACCGAGAGATAATCCGAAGAATAGTCATATAGCTAGAGGCATAGTCGACATGATTCAAGGGACTAATGCAGTAGAGACTATTCCGAAAGACGAGAGGCAACCATATAGTGGTTAGAGCGTAAATGGATATGGAGTAAGTCTGAGTATTAACCAGCGTGCGAAAAGTCTTCTACCGATCTGGATAGTGCCCCATAAGGGTTACTATTGTCTGCAGGGCAACGGTAAGAATCCGAGAGCTCAGTTAGGGAAGAGCGTTTGTGCTGAGACTTACGTGTTTCCGTCTCAGTCTTCCCCAGCGTTCTTAGCTGCCAAGGGTACCTATTTTGTTTGCTACGACAAAGCATACACATGGTTGCCCAATGATTTTTCGGGCACATGTTTTGTTTCCTTTCTGTTACCCCCCACTTTTACAGCTGTGGCAGATTATCACAAGATGAGAATTGCTAGAGGTGTCTTTAGCCAAGAAGACACTGCAGGACAAGAATTGGGTGATTTCTTTAAGGGTTTTCTGCCGTTTTGGGGACCTATGGCTAACAATAGGAATATTAGCCAGCTTACGAGAGTGATTGAGTCCACCATAGTTGAGACTGCCGGTGCCCTTGGTAATCTGACTGCTGAGCTCCAGTCGGACAGACTTATGACACTTCAGAATAGAGTTGCCCTTGACGTTATTTTAGCAGATCGAGGGGGAGTTTGTAGATTGATTCAATCGAGCTGCTGCGTTTTTATTCCAGATAATGCTCCGTCAGTCTTCCAGGCCATTTCCAAATTGCATAAGATCTCTGATTCTGTCCACCTGGGCAAAAGGGATTGGTCTTTGATGGGATGGTTATGGGGATTGATATCCACTTGGGGTTGGAAGATTTTTATGGTCATTGGGATGGTCTTAGCGATTCTGTTCATGTTCTGTCTCTGTATAGAGTGCGCTCCGGCTCTTTGTGGCCTTTGTGCTACTTTGTGCGTACGGAAGCCTGTCCGGAGAGAGATGCATAGTAATAAGATGATGCTCCAGCAGCATATCGATGACCTGATGAATATAGATCTAGATTCAGATTAAAATGGGTCTGGGTTTATTGCCTATGATACTGTGGTTCCTTGATTTCGAATTGGGTTCGATAGTGCTGAAACCCGATTTATAAAGATCATCGGAAATGGATGATTTTGGTGTCAGCAGACAGCAAATGACGAGTCTAACGTGTCTGAGTGTTTTCGTATGAATCGATATAGGAGAACACTCTGTATTTGAGGATTTAGTTTGAACCCTCGGGTTCCATTTTGTAATGTGGCAGCCATCTTGTTTGGTTGCCCTAACATAGGCCCTATGATTGTGGCCGAACGAGTCCTTCACACGTACGCCTTAGCTGACTTCTGGTTGACCTGGCCGAACTGACTCCTCGCCTGGGGCGAATCCTGCTGAGCCAGTTCCTTGGTTAGCAGCTGCACTGATAAGGATCAAAGAACAGGACGTGGTCCGATTTTATGGCCCACCGTTCCCACTCCTCTATCTCCTTTCCATCTGTTTCTGCCTTTCCTTTACGACATGTTCATCGATCTGGGTTGAAGGTTTTATGATGGGTATGTCCGGCCTGATCGAACAGGAAACTAGCATATGTGCGATCGTTTTGGTGGGTTGGACAACGGAAAGTGGGATTAACTTTGAATGTCGTGATTCGCTACTTTTTGAAATGCTACTTGTTCATTGGTTCGTTTTGTATGCACCGAATGTAAATTGTGATGTTGCCAGAAGCGTAATTTTCGGCATAAAAGACCGAGTTTTGTTCATTGAGATGGTGCAGTCTCTTTCGAACTACCCGTGTGTACTTCGTAGACCTCTGTCCCTGGTTGCAACCATTAAACTTTGGTCTTTGACGTCATCAAGAAGTATCCCGTGTCTCTGTTTGCCAAGACAGGGGAATCCGGGGTCTTTGGGTGTTGCCCTGACACCGCTGGGTTTTTGTATTAGTATTGGTTCCAGGAAAACCCAGTACCTCAGGACGCACTGCAGCCCTGATCCTAATCGACCTCTCTGCAGCCTTTGACACCGTCTCCCAACACACACTCGCCGCCAGACTTCACAACATCGGCATACAGGAAACCATCGTCGACTGGCTCCGCTCTTTCCTCACCGGCAGAACCTAAAGAATCAGACTGCCGCCTTTCCTCTCCGGACCCACGGAAATCAACTGCGGAGTACCCTAAGGATCATTGCTCAGCCCCACACTCTTCAACATCTACATGGCCCTCCTCGCCACCATCATCAGGCAGCATGGACTCAGCATAGTATCCTACACCGATGACACCCAGCTCATCCTATCCCTGCACATATTCAGGAAGACCCTCAAAACCTGGATCTTCAACTGACCGGAGCTGCTCCCCTCTCCCCCAGCGCAATGAAGCCCTCACAGGTGAGTAGCACGCTTATAATTCCCAGATTTATTTATTGATTAATTGATCGCTTTAGAAGCTGTTAAATTCTAGTCAAAAGGGTACCAGTGGGTGGACAAAGATTGAATTAGATGTGCCCTTGCAGTGGATAGTGCTTTTGAGACTTGTTTTCAGATTATTGTTAATACCTGAGAATAGCGCACAGAGGGGTATTTGTACCAGGGGTGTGAACGCTAATCACAAGCACTGGGCAGGGCTGCCTTTATCAGAGTCAGTGCAGGGTGCACCCCCCCCCCCATGGCCTGGCATCGCATGGACGTGGATCTCTGGTGAAGACATCAGCAGCCACCGCTAGGCATCAGTGCAGCTGTTACATTTCACAGCGTCACACTCTTAAAATCACAATCAATCAGGCGGTGTTACTAGGCGTGTCTATATTTGTTTGGCTTTTATGATATCTTTAACCCCTTAAGTGCTGCTGACGGCCAATGGTCGTCAGCAGCGCTACCTCCCCAGTGCTGCGCACGACCATTGGACGTCCATTCAGCACTGGTTCCAATGGACAGCGCAGCACTGGGGAGGGATGTTTACACGCAGCTAAGGTGTTAAAGGTTTCCTTGGCAGAGAGATTCAAAGTGCTCCGTGGCATCCAAGGCCATTAAACAGCACATCTGTCTTAAGCTAATGGTCACATCATGCAGTGATTACACGCACGGCGGCAGACAACGATTATATACATAAAGAAAGACACGGTGCGCACACTTATTGTTGTTTTATTACTGAGATAAGGATGTAATTGAAACTAGAAACCCTGCAGTCATTCCTGCCGGTGTGAGTTCACGCTACCCTCTTCTCCTGCTTCCGCTGCCCCTCCCCCACCCCATGAGTCCACTACGGGTGACCATCATGGCATTCCTGAGGTTCGAATCCTGATTGATTGCCTTCCTTCCCCTGCATAGTCTGTTCCCCTCTCCGCCCCCTTGTATCCACCCCCTCAAATGTATTTTATTATGGCTTTGAACACCATGGATGGAGCGAAACATGTGTCGGCTGATGCAAGCAACACAGCAGATAAAAGATTACATGTTAGTAGAATAAAGGAATTGTGTGGCTCACCTTGTGAATGGAGAGAATACCAGATTGCATATATAATAATTAAGTAACTAAAGATATATGTGTTGCAAAGTCATCCTGTGCCCTGGGCACCCCTCCCCCCAAATGTTTGCTGACTGATACTGGTGGGAACTAACTAGGACTGACCCTGGGCTCTGCCTAACCAGGCCCAGGGCCAGTGCTATGCTGAAAGAGACACATTAGAATACAGTTAAAACACCTACATACACTAGGGTACACAATGGTATGGAGGGGTACCCCTGTGATTGGCATGACCTACCCTCTAAGCCCCTAGTATAGAATAGGGCAGGGGGATTGAAACTACACAGAAGAAGCCCCTAGTACCCTAGGACATGGCAATATAGAGGCCAGTAGCTCTTTTTGCACTTGCGTGTGTGCAGTGCTGAGTCCTGGGGTCAGTTTAAAAGCAGCCCTGGGTGCCAGGACAGCTTTTAAAAAGTAACATGTACCCAAACTTGACTTTGGGGTTCGGGGTACTTAAAAATGGATACCCTACAATGTGTTGGCATATTAGGGACCCCCAGGGTCTCCCCTAGGTGTCCCAGGGGTGGGAGTCAGATATTTATAAGGTACACCCTTATAAAATTAGTTTTATATGCCCTGGGTTAAGTGAAATTTCACAGTTCACTCCCCACATTGTGGTAAAGTGCTGCGCAAATTCAACTTTGATGCTAGGGCAATGTGGCCGGAGGATCTGCCATATTTCTACAGATTCAGAACCCCTAAAATCTCTCCTAGTGGCACATGGGGTGGGGTCATGTAGAAATTAGGGAAGTACTTATAAAATATGTTTTTGTAAGCCCTGGTGCTGGAAAAATGGCCCAAGTCATTTTCCCCGTTGCAAATCCCAGGCCACATCGCATAGATCAATATCCATTAGCAAATATAACTGAAATGACTAGTACCCTTAAGAATAGCAAACAGTTCAGTCTACTTGACATGACGTCAGCCTATCATTAGGTTGACCTTCATCCTGATTCGCGGCATTATCTGCCTTCATCACCCCAGAGGGATTGTTTCTAGGCATGGGCAGATTTTGCGGATTGGCAATCCGCGAATTTGCGGATTTGCGAATTTGCGGATTGCGAAAATCCGCAAAATCCGCGAATCCTCGCAGATTTTTTTTTTGTGTTCGCACGGGTTTCTGCAAGTTCGCGAGGGTTTTGTACAATTTCGCAAATTGCGAAATTGTACAAAACGCTCGCGAACTTGCAGAAACCCGTGCGAACACAATGTGCCTACTCATGTATGTGCCTCTTGTGTGTATAAAAGGTCAGAGAAAGATCAATTCAGCAGATGAAGAGAAAGAAGCTCCTGGTCACAGGAACAGCACGGGTATTGCGCTTGTGAAAGTCAAGGATGCAAAGTCTATCCAGCATCACAGCTGATTTTCCACGGTAGATTTGGGAAGAAGGCACACCTGTCCAGCCTCGACAACGCTCACGATTGTTTTTGGGCTAATGAATGAGTCACTGAATTTGAGCATCAACCTAGTTCGAGCGACCATGTGTGTGTTACTATGCAATCGTCCCGAAGGGCGCAGGGGTCCCTTGAGTGAGCTGTAACTATTTTACAATGGCGCCAGCAAGCTGCCAGCGCCGTTGTAAAATAGTTACAAAGTTAGCTTGCACAGGAAGCACTTAGATAAAATAAAGCAGCACCTGCTTCGTTTTATCTAGTGGTTCCTGTGCAAGCTAACTTTGTAACTATTTTACAACGGCGCTGGCAGCTTGCTGGCGCCATTGTAAAAAAGGTACATGAGTGGGGGTTCCACTTTTGAACCCGTTACGTCCGCGGATTTTTTTTTGCGGATTTTGCGGGAAATCCGCAAAATTTGCGGATTTCCCAAAAATCCGCAAAATCCGCGGGCGTAACGGATTTCCCGCTCACCCCTAATTGTTTCAATTTAAACGAATGCCATTTGGTTTGGCATCTGCTTCGGCAGTTTTCCAGAGAATTGTTGAAGGTATGTTTAAAAACATCCCTGGGTGATGGCCTTTCAGGATGATGCTTTAGTTTACAGTTCAAATCAATGTGAGCATGATGAAGCTTTAACTAAAGTCTTTAACATCTTGAAGGATAAAGGTGTTACACTAAGTGTAGAAAAATGCAAAATGAATGTAAACTCTGTGGATTATTTGGGGTATATACCATCAGAGAAAGGGGTTGAACCAAAAGCGAGTCTAATTAAAGCTATTGAAGATTTTTGTGTTTCAATTGACAAAGCTCAACTAAGATCTTTCATGGGACTAATTGAATTATATGCAAGGTTTGTTCCCAATTGCTCTTCAAAAACTTAAAACATGAGGAATCTAGTAAAGAAAAATTGCATTTTAAATGGTGTGATGAGTGTGACAGAATTGTAAAAAATTAAGCACGATATTGCACATGCCATTCCCCTTAAACCTTTTAACATCAATGATGATACCATAATGATGACAGACGCGAGCCAAAAAGGTCTTGTTGCAGTATTAATGCAATGCAGAAGTGGTAGAGATGAGGTGGTAGTCTTTGCATCAAGAGGTCTAGAAGGTGCAGAAGCGGGAAGCTTTAGCTTGTTGGTGGGGCATTGTCCATTTTAAACACTGTTAGTGGGGCTCAAAATTCACAGTAAGAGTTGAAGACAAACCTTTAGTACAACTCTTCACTACAAAAGGTGGTGAGAAGGCAACACCCCGTATTGCTAAATGGCAGTATAGATTATTGGAACATAATTTTTAAGTTCCAGGGAAAAAGAACATTGTGGCGGACTGCCTATCTAGATTGCCAAGTATGAATGACGCAGATGACATTGAGGATGTTGATGATGGAGATGTTTTTTTGTTCCGCTATTTAATTTTTTTTTTAAAACATTTTTATTTGCTTTTCCATAACACATACACATAATGAGCATATCAGCAGTAATCATCACATCCCACCCCTCCGCCCCCCTCCCTCCATGTATCGACAATAGAAACAATGTATTCTCTGTTGCACCATCAAGCCCCAGTTGATCTAGTCCCTGGACCCCTTTTTGAATTTCACAGATTCTTGCCATTACCTCTCTCTCGACCCATTGAGAAAACATCCCTCACTCTATCAGCTCACAGTCCCCCATCCAGGCCGGGGTACCTACGCCATTTGCCCACACTCTTCCAAACTTTTTAGGGCATCCCCGTGCTTTGTATGTGACTCTTTCGGCTGCCATGTATAGATCCATGCCTCTTCTCCATTCCTCTACCATCGGTAACGTGGCAGCCCCCATTTCCTAGCCACATCTCTCTTGGCCACCACAAGTACCAGAACTAGAAAGATTATCAGTGGGCGGGGGGGATCTATGTCATTAGTCATTCCTAATAAGACTCGTTTTGGATCTAGAGGTATTGTAGTTTCTGTGACCTCCCCTAACTCTCTCAGGATCTCACCCCAGAAGACTTGAATTTCAGGGCAAGAGCAAATGATATGGAAAAAATCACCACTCTTCCTACCACAGTGCAGGCAATTTGGGTCACCAGCCCATCCCATTTTATGCAGGCGGACCCGGTCAAAGTAGGTCCTATGTAGGATATTATACTGGATTAGTCTTAAGCGGGATTTAACGGCCACCTCTCTTGGGTGCATCAGGACAGTGTCCCAATCCACCGTGTCCATGTCTCCTACGTCGGTCTCCCAAGTTCCTTTAAGCTTTACCAGCCCATCCGGTAAGTTATTCATCACAGACCTGTACGTCAGAGAGACTGCCTTAGCGGGGATGTGCTCCTACAATAGGTGGCCCTCCAGTGGAGCATACTCTGGGAGTGTGCCTCTCAAAGACCCCTCCGCCCTCCAGGTATGCTTCAACTGTGCATACATGAAATTTTGCGTGTGGTGCAGTACGTATTCTGTCCTGAGGGTCTAGAAGGATTTCAACGTTCCACTTTGCATTACATCCCCTATGGTCGATATTCCTATATCAACCCATCTCTGGAATCCCCATTAGTTTACTCAATTCCCTCAGCCAACTACATCTCCACAGCGGCGTCTGCCTCGTTGGCTTCCCCTCCCAGTCCGTACATCTCGTTGCCTGCTCCCAGACGTCTACGGTAACTCTGGTGGCTGGCAGCAAACTACTCTTCCCTGACCCCCCATATAGATAGAGGAGGTATGTGCGCTTTGCCATGACGAGCCTCTCTAGTGCATAAGTAGGGTGTGTGGCTGGGGCATTATCCAATCATTAATGGGCCCTAAATGTTCCGCCCAGTAATAGGCCTCTATGTTGGGTAATGAAATCCCCCCACTATACTGATGCCTCTGTAGAGCCGTCAATGCCACCGGTGGATGTTTACCCAACCACAAGAAGGCCCTCAGTTCCGCCTTTATCTCTCGGAATACCCTTCTCGCAATGGGGAAGTATTCGTTTTGGAGCGCATAGAGATACCTGGGGAGCGTCATCATCCTGAATCGTGAGGGGGAGGAGCCTCCATCTAGCGGCGTCTTCCGCAAAGTTATATGAGATTCTTTTCATGTTTTTTTCATAGGAGAGAGCCCTATCCAGTGTCACATATACTCCCAAATATACAAACCCCACTCCTGTCATTTGCAGCCTTCCCAGCAGGCACGCCCAGTCCTCTCGACCCCCAGGATCATACAGCATCGACTTATGCCAATTTATACAGTATACAGCTCTTGCCCCGTATCTATCTAATTCTGCAAAGAGAGCTCCTATCGTCGTCGCAGGGTGTGTTATATACAAGGGGACATCGTCCCCGTACAGCGATATCTTCTCCTCTAAGGTGTCCACCTGCCCTATTCGGAACCCTCTGATGTCCCCATTTTGTCTAACCGCACCTGCCATGACCTCAATCATGAGGGCAAAGAGCAGGGGAGAGAGGGGACATCCCTGCCTGGTTCCCCGTCTCACCGGAAAATCACTTGATGGTATCCCATTGACCTTAACTCGTGTCCTGGGGTCAGTGTACAGCAATTTTACCCAATTCCGAAAATTGGGGCCAAAGCAAAAGCGCAGCAAGACCCCATCTAGGAATGGCCAATGGACAGCGTCAAACGCTTTTTCTGCGTCTAATGACAAGAACAAATGTGGGTCTGTCCTCGAGCTCACCTCCTGCAGCCAGCTTTGGGTCCTACGGAGATCCAGTCTCGTGGCCCTATTGGGAAGAAAACCTGTTTTGCCGAGGTGCACCAGGCCCGGTATCACCTTCCGGAGTCGGAGGGCAAGCATCGTCGCAAGGAGTTTCACCTCTACATTTAAGAGTGAAATGGGACAATATGACGCACAGTCGTCTACCGTCTTACCCTCTTTATATATTGGTATTATGGTAGCCATACGGAGGTCCAACGGTAGCTCTCCCTCGTGGGCTGCCTCCTCAAAGAGTCCCAACATATGGCCCAACAGCAGGTACGCCGTCTTTTTAAACAATTCTGCCGGGAAACCATTAGGGCCCGGAGACTTGCCCGCCCGGAGCTTAGCTAGGGCTGTTCTAATTTCGCCTAACGTGAAGCCTCTCTCAAGTTCCCCCTGGTCCTCTTCCGTTAGTGCAGGGAGCTCAATGTGCTCCATGTAATAGAGAGCATCTTCCTGCGTCCCCAGGTCCTTAGCTTTGTAGAACGTTTTGTAATAGTCCGCAAAAGTCTCTGTTATTTGTTCATGAGTTCTCAGCAGACTTCCCCTGGGATCCCTGACTTGCTCCACGCATCTGGCGTCCCTCTCCTTTCTACTAAGCCATGCCAGAAGCTTTCCTGACTTGTTTTCCACCTCATACAAGCGATGTAGTGTTGCCAGCGCCTGCATCTTAGCCTCCCCCGTGACCAGGTATCTATACTGTCGCTGCAAATCCTGGAGACTTCTAAGAGTCCCTCCTGTCCTATCGCGCAGATGCTCCCTTTCCAGAGTCAATATCTGTGCTTCCAACGCCCTTGCCTCCTCCTGCTGATTTTTCTGTTCCCCCGCCATTCTATGCTGCGCTCTGTCCCACATAACTGCCTTGAGGGCCTCCCAGAACACTATCCTCGAGGAGGCCCTTGCCCTCATTTTCAGCAACATAGACTTTTACGTCTGCCCAGAGGCCTTTTACCACTTCTTGTTTCTGCAGATCCCAGGCCGTCAGTCTCCAGAACCTGCCTCTATATTTCCTACCCCCTCCTATCACCGCCAGCAGACGCGAGTGGTCCGATATACCTCTCGCCTGGTACTCTGCAGTGTCCTGTACCACTAGCGCCTGTCTTGCCACAAAGATATTATCCAGACGCGAATACACCCTGTGTGCATCAGAGAAGAACGAGAACGCCCTCCTCTCAGGATGGAGCCATCTCCACATGTCTATCAGTTTTAGTGCAGCCACAGTCTTAGCAAGCAGGGAAGGTGTTTGGGACCTGGTCCTATCTCCCGTCCTGTCTGCCCCCGGAACCATCACATCATTAAAATCACCCCCTAGTATCTGCTGGGTATCTGAGGTGTTCAATATGATTTCTGTGACTCTCTTAAGTGTAGCTGCTTGCAACATCGGCGGCGCATATGCCGAGATGATAGTGTATTCCTGTCTCCTCCAGTGTCCCCTCACCCCCACATATGTACCCTGGGGATCTATCCAGGTCTGAACTACCTGAAACAGTGGATTCTTTTTAATCAGGATAGCTACTCCCCCGAAGCCCGAGGTAAAGCCGGCATGTGCCAACACTTTATATTGTCCACTAGCAAAAAAACTACACTTGACTCCCTGCAGATGTGTTTCTTGCAGTAGGATGACATCCGGGTTCACTTACTACAAGTATGCATTAACTAATCCCCTCTTTATTTTACTGCTCAGTCCGTTAACATTCCAGGTGAGTATCCTAACCCCCTTTAACGGCTGTACTGTGTTAGTCGCACTATCCTGTGTCTGGCCCTGTGTCATGATATAAGCTGTCTGAAGTCTGTTGCAATGATGCAGCTAAATCCCGAGCACTGGTGGCCACTGCGTCATGCAACCAAACTGTCACCCTCCCCAACTCCTCGGGGATGGGGCCTCTAGGTCGTGAGCTGTCTTGGATCTGTGGCAATGGAGCAGCTAAATTCCAAATACTAGTGGCCAATGTGTCGTGCAACCAATCTCTCATTCTCCCATCCTCCTCGAAGACGCCTCTAGGCCGTGGGTATGTGTGCTCTGCCTGACCTGCTGTAACAATCCCCCCTCCCACAACTCCCAGTTCCTGCACATTGTCGAACCTTCCCATCCCCTTCCCCCCGTAAGTGCCCCAACTTGCAACAACTGCCTCCACCCTCAACTCCCCCCCTGTCTGTCCCACCTTCACCATAGGCTCTGTATAGGACTTTCGCGCTGAAAAGGTCTGTCGACCACCCCAACCACTCCCCTCTACAAACTCAGCCCCCGGATCACGTCCGGGAAGCGAAGAACACTCCCTTCACCTGTGTTTACACATTCGAAGGCTAACTACCCAAAGAAACAGTTAAGCAAGAAGTATAGAGGTTGTAACCACTTGCGTGCAGTCCGGCTATGAGCCTGGTTCAGTTTCGTCCATGTCGTCCAGGTTCATGAATGTGAGTCCTGAGTGGCATCCTGCAATATTCCGGCCGTGTTGGCTGAGTCTTGTTCCATTTCGTGAATTGCAGCCACCAGCGGATGCAGAGATCTGGCCTCAGCTTCCTCGTTGCCTAAGGTGACACCGCCAGTGTCATCCTCACGAACCGGTCGGTTCTCGCCAAGCAACGAAACCTGGAGCCTGCAGGATCCTCGAGGACAGAGGAGGCCGAATTACTTCTTTGCCAGCGTGCTGGACTTTGCGTTGGATAAGGGGTCGTCTGCACCCTTCTGTTGCCCCGTGTTCCTCTCTGTCTCTGTGTCTTTGGTTACTCCCACTGGGCTCTGGATGCAGTTGCATCTCTTGCCGGCCCTCCTTTCTCCCCCTCAGCTTTCCGAAAGGGGGGACGCTCCTCCAACCACTGCCACACATCCTCCGGGCGAATGAAAAAATATGTCTGCTCCTTACACATAACTTTCAACTTCGCTGGGAAGAGCAGCATGTATTGAATCCGTAAGTCTCTCAATTTTGCCTTTCCTAGATCAAAGGAGCGCCTCTGTTTCTGCACCTCCTGGCTATAATCCGGAAATATCATAATTTGCGTATTCTCCATTAGAATCTCTCCAAGCTTTCTGGCTTCTCTCAATATCAGGTCGCGGTCGGCGAAATTGAGAAAGCCGGCTATTACTGGTCTCGGTCGAGCCCCCACAAGTGGTCTCGCCATTAACGCCCGATGTGCTTGTTCTATCGGAAAGCACGCGGAGAACGTCGCCGTCGGGAAGGTCCTCTGCAGCCACGAGTGCAAGAACGCCGCCATATTGTTCTCCTCAATTCCTTCTCTGAAGCCCACAAAGCGTAGGTTGTTGCGGCGGGCCCAATTTTCTGCGTCATCCACCCTCCACAGGAGTTGCCGATGCGAGGCCTGGAGTTCAGCCATGTCTTTCTTGAGGGTATGTATGGAATCCTCCGCCTCTCCTACTCTGGTCTCCACTGTGGTTACTCTCTCAGTTAAATTGTGAAAATCCTGTCTTAGCAGAGTGACCTCCGAGCTCACCTCCCCAATCTTGACCTCCAAGGCTGCAGGGGATGCTTTTATGTCGTCCAGCGACGCTTGAATGGCCCTCATCAACAAGTCTGTTCCGGGCACTGCCCCATGACCTCGGCCACGGCGTTGGGAGGTGGGGAGGCATATCGATCCAGGGTTCCCTGGGTTGGGGTTCTGGCCGGCGCCTCCTTCTTACCCATTCCGGCGGACTGGCAGGTGTCACCGTCCCCCTGTCGGATGTTCTCCTCTTTCCCGCCCGGCCCCTGCCTTCAGCCTGGAGCACCAACTCTACTTTTCCCAGTTTTTCAGGGCTCCCTGCAACAGAGCACTCGGAAATCCTGTAGGTCGGTGCCTCTTTTCGCCCGAAAGCAGGCCTCTTCAATCCGCCCCCCGGGACCCAGCTCCAAAGCCTCTACGGGCGTTCAGTCGCAATCACCAGATCCCAGTGGACATGAGAGAGGGAGGGGGGGGTCAAGGGAGGGAGGGGGGGGTGGTGCAGTAGCCCCCACGTCGTTTCCCCAGCCCCAGTCACCAGGTGTCCAGGCCGCTCTCCGCCGAAGCGTCGCTCCGGAGTTGTCCCACTTTATCCTCAGGTCCGTTTCCTGCTAAGCGCCTCTGTGTCCCTCAGCTGCCAGGGCCTGCCTGCCCAGCGAACCAAACCGCTGCAGGTCCGAGCGCTCAGGAGGACTCCTCTGTGCCGGCCACTGTCAGGTGCTCACGCCCTCAGCATCGCCAATGTCAGCAGCCGCCTCCACTCCCCAACTGCACCTCCTCACTGATCAGAGTCCCTGCTGTTAGCGCCGTTACACTGAGCCCGCGTGGTTCAGGCCTGCGCAGGGGATTTCCCGGGCCCACCTCCGCCGACCTCCGTTAGTGCCTCTCTCCGCCGCAGCTGCTCCGAGGCTCCCAGCGTCTCTGTCAGCGGCTGCCAGTACTGCAGTGACTCTGCTTCCCAGCCCGGTACGATGTCCGCCGGGGTTGATCCCCCGGACACCTCCTCAATGCGCAGTCTGGCAGTCCCCTGCTCAGCAGTCCCAGCCTCTACAGGCCCGGTTCCTTCAGCGGGCTGCTGCTATCTTGAGACTAGAGCCGCAGCGTCCCGGAGCCCTCTCGGAGTTCCTTGCTTGTTTCTCGCGGTCTCTCTGTGCGGCGCTCCCCGTTTCTTGCCTCTTTACATTGACGGGATCTTTACCAGTCTTTTAGTGTCCAGATCTGGACTGAAGGACGCCGTTGTGAAGTCGGATCATGATCAGCTCGCCTGAGCTGCAGAGGCAGTCGACTTACTCTGCCATGCTGTTGGCCACGCCCCCCTTGTTTCGCTATTTCTGAGTCATGTGGTGACATTTCAGAGAATGAGTGGAGAGATGCATATTTATTTGATGAGGACATCAAGAAGGTAATGTACACGCTTCATACAGGATGGAGTACCCAGTCGTTTCTTGAGGATTCTATTGGTAAATTCATACGTTTTTGATGAGTTGTCAATAATTGATGATTTGCTATTCCGCTCTACTTTTCTTGTAGTTCCTACTAATATGAGGAATACAATTCTTACCTTAGCTCATGAGGGACACATAGGCATTTGTGCAATGAAAAGGAGGATTAGGGAGCAGTTCTGGTGGCCTGGTCTGGATAAACATGTCAAACAGTTTGTTAGAGATTGTTTGCAATGTGCCATCAGCGATAAGACTCAGGTGAAAGTCCCTAGTCCTATTCAAGCTGTGGAAGTACCTCCTAAATCATGGCCTAAATTGGCTGTTGACATCATTGGTCCTTTGAAGTTATCAGAGCATGGTATTCTAGACTATGGCATTGTTGTCATGGATTATTACAGTCATTGGCCAGAGTTAATATTTGTTAAGGTTCCGACGACCTCTGGCATCATAGAATTTTTTGAGTTTCTTTTTGCTAGGGATGGCATTCCTGATGAAATTATATCTGACAATGGTTGCCAAGTCACTTACTCAGAATTTTTTTTAATTTAACATTTTTTAGACATAAAACATACCAAGACATCGCTATATCATCCTAGGAGTAATGGCCTTGTGGAGAGGTTTAATCGAGTAATTAAAGAGAACATACAACTCTCCAAGGCCAGTAATCTCAATTGTAAAAAAGAACTTAAAAATCTATTATGGGCAGTACGCACTACACCCAATTCAGACACAGGAGTTTCTCCTTTTGTATTATTTAGAGGTTGAGTTCCTTCAAAAATGTTAAGGGGATGTATGGGTGTGTTCAGTGTACCAATAACCAAGTTACAAGAGGTTACTAAGAAGAGAGTCGAAGCTCAAAAGAAATACATTCAACCTTGCACAAGAGAACTCAAAGTAAAAGTGGGGGATTTTGTGCGGGTTAAATGTTCTAGAATTTTGCCTAAGGGTGTGTCAAAGTTTTCTCAGCCTCAGCTTGTTGTAAGAACTAATAAGAGTGCTGTGCAATTACAAGATGGGAGGTGGTGGAATAAAAGTAAAATTTCTGTTTCCAATGAGTACAATTCATTTGGTACCAATCCAACTATCACTTGTGCTGATCTACCTTCGACATCTTCCAGTTCTCATCTTCGTGAACGCTCTACTAGATCAACAAAGTTATCTAATAAATTTCATGACTATGTAATGTATAAGTAAGTGTGATAATAGGTCAGAACTTAATTATTTTCTTGTTTCATGAAATGTGTTTTTATATGAATTTAATTTGCATTATAAAATGTCCGAACTTAATCCTTTCCTTGTTTTATGAAATGTTGTTCATATTTTATTATGTTGTATTTGTTTCAAGTTTTCTGTTCTGTAGAGGGGAAAGATGTGTTGGGTTCCATTCATGATGTAGATTGGAACTTCCATGTGGAAGTTCTGGAAGGTGGGAGAGGACAGTTGATAGTTGCAGAGAGAGGTTGTAACGAAGTACCTCTCCGTCCTGTTGCCAATAAATGAGAACTTAAAATCCTACCTGACTGCACTAACTTCTTTTCAGTTAACATGATAAAAAGTTAGTAACTAATAACTCTTGATAGGACAGGCTAGAAATACCATTCAAAGGTTTCCCAGAATGGTATTAATAAATCCAACAATATCATATTGTTGAATTTCTCCTAAAATGAGCAGACAAGAAGTTATAAGATTGGTGGTAGATCAAAAATCAGCTTTCCAGTTGTATGTCCTGATTGGTCGGAATAGAGTGGAGTAGCCTGGCTGCTTTGAAGAGGTGATAAAGGGCCCCTGGGGTTAACCAGCTCTGCTGGGAGGGCAGTGTGCTGCTACACAAGAATGCCAGAGCTGGGGGAGGAGTCGTAAATCACGGTCTTCAAAGGAAGAGGGATGGCCTCAGTGTCAGTTTCCACTCCACCCTTTTGACCCCAACCAGACCTAGGATTAGGAAAGGTATGGGCAGATGGTAGGGGGAGATTCTATGGAAATAAGCCATCCTAAGGGGTGTGTTTAGCCAGCTCTTGACCCTCGCTGGAAAATCAGCCATTATGAATTTGAAAGAATTGGTGCGCTCTGGGACAAAATAATGCCACACTCTACAGGATGTGATCATATTTTATTTTTGGAGAGTTGCCTGCTCCCATGGGTCAGAGGTGACCTCCTGCTTGATCCAGAGAACTGGGAATAAGTATCTGAGAGGGGCAGAGCCTCTCAGATCTGCTACTTGAATCTTACTGAAGAAGGACACTGCCAAGCTGAGAAGATTGCTGTGTAAAGATTTCTAAGGCCTGACCTCTGAAGACTGCACCATCTGAAACTACAGCCCTGTGGACTATCTTGCTGGCAAATAACTAAAGAGTGGACTCCCTGAATGCAACAGGTTAAAAGACCTAATCTAGAACATCACCACCTAAATCCACACCCTGGAGAACCACCAGTGGATTTGTAAGGGTTTTGTACCAATGGATTGTGGGAACTGAAGTCCTCAACTTTCAAGGACCATATTAGAGCGTCCAGACCCTTGGAGTGAGTTTGAGACACTATGGGACCACTTGAGGATCTTCAGGAAGAAGTTCAAGAAGTTTGGAAAACTTTGAAGCAACTTTGAAAAAAAGCTCCATAGAGGGACCGACTCAACCTGGCCAGCCAGGCCGCCTGCCTTCAACGGCGAGCCGGCCAAGACGTCCAGGTTCATCCCGCTAAAAGCTCCATTGGTCCAACTTCCGGAGTTTGATCGGGACTAGAAGAAATCTGAAGCCAGCGAGCCCTCACCGGATCCGGCAACATGAAGAGCATTGACAGACCCCGCAAGAAGAAGCTCCAGAAAAGTTTCTAAGTGCACTTCTATAAAAGGTGACTAGGAGCAACAGCGAATGCCAAGTCTCCAGGCTTCAACCACGTGTCGGCCTAGACTCCTGGGTTGTCCCACTGAAGAAAAAGTTTCTAAGTCAGCTCGAAGGAAGGTGACTGGGACCTCGTCGCAAGGCAATCCGGCCAACCCTCACTGAATCTGGACAGGATGGGAGCTTTGAGGGACCTCGGAGAGAAAAGCTCCATAAAAGTTTCTAAGTCCGAAGTTAGAAACTGAGACCGGGACCTGCAGCGAGCTGAAGCTGCCCAGGGCTCCATCACGGTTGGCCTGAAACTTTGACCCGGTCTATCGCGAGCAGGTATCTCATTATGGTGCTATTAGCTTCTAAGTGCTATATTTTGCTAAATCTTTGAAAATTCATATCTCCGGTTCCCTACATTGGATTTTTGTCGTTTTGGTGTTATTTTAAAGATACAAATATTTCCTATTTGTATAAATTGGTGTTTTATCATGTCTTGTGTCTTAATTGTTTACTGAAATTGTGTTTTTAAATACTTTGCATACCTGTCTTTGAAGTTAAGCCTATTTGCTCGCAGCCACGTTCCCAAGGGTTGAGCATAGGAGTAATTTTCTAAGACCTATGCTGAATCCTATCATGTGGTAGTGGCCTTATTGCCAGTGGCCGTCCTACATTTGCCCCTATCAATAACCCTCTTTCCAACAATATGCAAAACCTTCCTTTAGTCTTGTATGAATAAATGAACACCACATTAAATGTATTTAAAGTCATATCTATTGCTGGTGCTTTGTGATTTCACGTGGCCTGTTCCACTGCTTCTTCTTGTTTTCAGATTATTGTGAATACCTAAGAACAGTGCACAGAAGAGGTATTTGGGCCCTGGGTGTGTACGCTAGTCAGAGTACTCGGCAGGGCTGCCTATACGTGGGCCAGTCCACGAGCCTGGCATCGCATGGACGAGGATCTCTGCTGAAGACATCAGGAATGCCACCACCGGGCATCAGTGCAGTTGTTAAATTCACAGCATCACACTCTTAAAAATCTCTATAAATCAGGAGGTGTTACTATGCATGCCTACATTTGTTTGGCTTTTATGAAACCTTTAAAAGTCTCCTTGGCAGAGAGATTCAAAGCGCTCTGTGGCATCCAAGGCCTCTAAACGGCACATCTGTCTTAAGCTAATGGTCACATCACGCAGTGATTACCCGCACGGCGGCAGACAGCGCTTATATACATTAAGAAAGGCACGGTGGGCGCACTCATTGCCATTTTATTACTGAGATAAGGATGTAATTGAAAGTAGAAACCATACAGTCATTCCAGCAGGCGCGACTTCACGCTACCCTCTTCTCCTGCTTCCGCTGCCCCTCCCCCACCCTATGTGTCCTCTACGTGTGATCTCTATGTAATGCATGGGTACTCACAAACTTTCTCTCAGGGGCCAAATTTACTGTGTGGTTCGTGTCCGAGGGCCGCACTGGTGGGGGAGGGGGCGGGGCTAGAGCAACAAAAAAAACTGTGACCATGAGGTTGAACACAGGTCCCTGCAGCGGACGCCTTCGTCCACTGAGCTACCAGACCCGGCATATATATATATATATATATATATATATATATATCTCTGCCTCCCTCCCTCCCTCCCACCCTCCATCCCTCTATCTCCCTCTCTCTCCCTCCTTGTCTTCCTCTGTCTCACTCCCTCTTCCTCCCTCACCTTCGCTCTCCCTCCCTCCTTCTCCCTCCCTTTCCCTACCTCTCCTTCCCTCCCTCACCCTCACTCTCCTTCCCTCACCCTCACTCCCCTTCCCCTTTCCCTCCCTCACTCCCCTTCCCTCACCCCCCTTCCCTCTCTCCCTCCCTCCCCTTCCCTTACTCCTCTTCCCTCCCTCCCCTCCCCTCCCCCTTCCCTCTCCCCCTCCCTTCCCTCTCCCCCTCCCTTCCCTCTCCTCCCCTCCCTTCACTCCCCTCCCCTCCCTTCACTCACCTCCCCTCCCACCCCCTTCCCTCACTACCCCCTTCCCTCACTCCCCCCTTCCCTCACTCCCCCTTCCCTCACTCCCCCCTCCCTTCCCTCCCCTGCCCCTCCCTTCCCTCCACCTTCCCTCTCCCCCTCCCTCCCCTCCCTTCACTCCCCTCCCCTCCCTTCACTCACCTCCCCTCCCTCCCCCTTCCCTCACTACCCCCTTCCCTCACTCCCCCCTTCCCTCACTCCCTCCTTCCTTCCCTCACTCCCTCCTTCCTTCCCTCACTCCCACCTTCCCTCACTCCCTCCTTCCCTCACTCTCCTCACTCCCCTCCCCTCACTCCCCTCCCCTCACTCCCCTCACTCACTCCCCTCACTCCTCTTCCCTCACTCCCTCCTTCCCTCACTCCCTCCTTCCCTCACTCCCTCACTCCCTCCTTCCCTCACTCCCCCCTTCCCTCACGCCCTTCCCCTCCCCCTTCCCTCCCTCCCTCCCTTTCCCTCACTCCCTCACCTCCTCCCTCCCCTTCCCTCACTTCCCCTCCCTCACTCCCTTCCCTCACTCCCTTCCCTCACTCCCTTCCCTCATTCCCCTTCCCTCATTCCCCTTCCCTCACTACCTTCCCTCAGCCCCTCCCTCACTCCCCCTTCCCTCACGCCCCCCCTTCCCTCACTCCCTTCCCTCACTCCCTTCCCTCACTCCCTCCTTCCCTCACTCCCCTTCCCTCACTCCGTCTCCCTAGCGCGAACTTGACCCAAGAGGGTATTAAAGCGCTTTACATTTAGGATCATTGCGTTAAAAGTTACATCAGTTACAAGAGCACAGTAAGGAACAGTATACATCATGTTCTTTAACTAACCAGCCTGAGAGGTCAATGAAGTAATTCAGAACAAGATCTCACTAATACACAGTTAATATTAAATAGTCGAGCTTCGCATTTAATGACAATATAAGCTATTTAAACAGAAAGCATGACACATTTTGGATAACTAGTGGCAATAGTCCTTGGGGGGAATTCTCTTTTTTTTTTAAATGACACAGAAATGTTGACAGTAAGTTTACTCCATTTTTAAGTTTTTATCATATTTTTTCATGAGATTTGTTACAAGACTTACTTTACATCGTTTGACGACTCCGCTTTGGTTCTTAGAATCAAACCAGAGCCCTGGCACGGTTATCTCCAAGGCAGTCTGTGCCCCCCACCACCCCTTAGAAATAAAGCATATCCCACTCCCCTGATTGCGTACATCTCCAAACCCCACACGACACAAAAAAACTTCATAAATACTCAAAATAATTCTCACATACAATAGGCTGTAAAACACGCAAACTATTTGAGCACCAATAAAGCGATCCGAGGACCTGTGAGGGGTATGCAAGCGCTATAGTAAAACGCTAAAAGTATCAAATGAGGTCGGAGCACAAAACATCACAAACAAGAACACCCACACAATATTCCGCTAGCAAAGGTAGTATCCATCCAGCTAACAACGGTCCTGGGGCGAGCATAAACGGTGTGACATTCACTATAATGCGGGGCTGAGTCATGTGTACGAATAACCGCTCCGTGACATCATGAACACAAGGATGAGCACGGGATCTCAATCATCAAACAGATGCATTCTGAACTTCAACACAACCAACTGGAGTGTCACACCTGAAAACAACAAGTTTGAGAAAAAGTAAGCTGGACTAGAAGAAGGGGTGCTTCAAGGCGCTAGAATCCTTTTGTAACTCAAAGCCGTGTACACCCTGGGCAAAAAAAGAGCTGAGCCCCATTATTAAAAGAAATGACCCCCCCTCCTCCCCAATATACCTACAACAATGCTATACATATAGACTGGACGCCCTGCTCAAGGGGCGCCTCGCACACCTGTCTGTCACCGGGCTGAGAAAGCTTCTCCAGCGCGCGCAGACACACAGCCCCACCCGAGCACTTCACACCCATTTGCATGTGAATGGGGCTTTGCTGTATTTCACCTCCTCTTAGCGCCCCTGCAGCTCCACTCTGGCCTCCTGGGATGAATCGTCCGGCCCTACAGAGCAGCAGAGTGTCTGCAACCAGCAGTGTTCGCAGACACTCTTTAAAAAAGTTTTTTTTTAAAACACCGGGGCGATGTCTCATGGTCCGCGGGCCGCCACGGAAGGCTTGCCGGGCCGCTATTGGCCCGCGGGCCGTACTATGAGTACCCGTGATGTAATGTAATGTAATGTAAGGCGTTTTTGTAAAGCACATGGTTACCAGAAGGCATCCCAGCGCTGCGATAGAGTCAGACTCGAGAAGGGAGAGGAGACCGGGGGCACTCCTGAGATTCGTATCCTGATTGGTTCTTGTGATAACTTGCTCAGCTGCTTGCTGAGGCTATTGGGTCCATGGAATGTGCAACTTGGAATGTGGGGTTGGATTGAAGGGAAACGCGACAGATGCTGACAGCGCCTTGATGGATGAGGTGCTTTATTAAACCAGGCTTGAAGATCTACCCTGCTGTGCTGTCTCATGATTTATGGACTTTTTGCGACGAGCGAGGGGTCTAATGTACACCGGCACCTCAACATCAACATAAAAGTCCAAATTAGGTGATCGGCTGTCGGCACGGCATGTGGAGATTATTGGAGTAACGACAGAGGCGTTTCTGGTGAATGACTGGTCACCCTGAGTTTTTGTGATTCAGAGAAGCAGGTTTAGGGTAACCAACCGTCCGTAAATTTCACGGACAGTCCGTAATTTCGGCCGTCTGTCCGTTGTCCGTGAAGGATTCTTTAACGGACGCCATTTGTCCGTAATTTTAACCGGGCGCGGTCGCACCTCCCTAAAGCAGGCACAGCTTCCACTCACCTCCCTTCTTGACTTGACATGACGCATTCAGGGCTGTTTGCATCTGAATAGATGCCCCTGCTCTTGAAGCTGCAGCCCCCACCCCTCACACCTCCAACCCTTGATGAGCTGTTAAGCGGTGCTTGAAGGTGGCTGAGAGGGAGGGGCTGCAGCTTCAGGAGCAGGGGCATATATTGAGATGCAAACAGCCCTGAATGCGTCTTGTATCTGCAATTTGTGTGAGACATTCCCTTTCTGCCCAGGGCCCCAAATATCCTACAACTGGTCTGGATTACACCGAGGCAGCACGTGGTTCTCATCACAGCACAGAGCGTAATAACTGTCACTAAATTGTAAACAAACCTCGATTCCTCAAACATGCAGTCTTTAATGTAATAAAATAAAGAAATTGCACAATCGCACCCACACTGATTAACAAAGTAAGGAGAACAATCAGTTAAATCAGTTCTCACGAAGTATCTCCTTTAAGTACTGTACATCACAATGGGGGCTGGTAAAAGTAACATTTTGGAAAGAGAGACTGACTTCTCATTGTCTTGCCCAGGAGGGGGTGAGGAGCCCTACCCCACCCTAGAAGAGACCAAGATGATACTAGGATACTGCATGCCCACCCCTGTGCCCACCTTGGTGAATCCTGGTCCCCCTCCTTCCCACCCCCCTCCCCCCAGTGATGGCTCCTGTCCCTCCCCCCCACCTGTGGTGGATCCTTTCTCTGCCCTGGGTGGCTTCTGTCCCAGTCCAGGAATGGCTTCTGCAGCTCAAAAAGGCTCAGCTCAAAATGAATATGAAAAGGTGGGCGAGTGAGTAAGTGAAGGGATGGGTGGGTGGCTGGATGAATTAGTGAAAGGGTGCATGGATGGATGAATGAAAGATTGAATAGATGGATAATAAAAGAGGATGGATGCATTGATGAGTGAGTGGTGGAAGGATGGAAGGGAGAAAAGGTAAATAGCTGGATGTATGGGTGGAAGGGTAGCTGGATGGGTAAAAGGGTGGATGGATGAGTGAAAGGATGGATGAGTGAAAAGGTGGATGAGTGAGTGGGTGGGTGGGTGGATGGATGAGTGAAATGATGGATGGATTGATGAATTGATAAGTTGAAGGGTGAATGGATGGACAGATGAGTGAAAGGGTGGATGTAAGGATGGATGAGTGAGTGAAAGGGAGGGTAGATGGACTAAAGGATGAATAGATGAGTGAAGGAGTAAAAGGATAAATGGATGAGAGAAAGTTTGGATGAGTGATAGGGTCAATGGATGGATTCATGTGTGGATGAGTAGATGGATGGGTGGGTGGATGGATGGAAGGAAGGAAGGACTGCAAAGTGAAAGGGGCGATGGAGAGAGAAAGGGAGGATGGTGGATGACTGAAAGGGTGGATGGGTAGAAGAGTGGATGGATGAGTATACAGATGGCTAGGATGAAAGGGTGGATGGATGGATAAAGGATGGATGAAGGGATGGATGAGTGAAAGGATAGATGGAAGGATACATGATGGATAGGTTTGCAAATGGTTGAATATGTTTGGATATGGCTGGGCTTACTTATATACCATTGCGCGACCTCCGATGTGTCTGTAAAACTTATCCAATTGTCCTGAAGTTTTGTCCTGAATTTTGACCTCCTGTCCTGAATTTGTGTCCTGAATTTTGACCCTTTGTCCTGAATTTTTACACTCACCTTCCTGAACTTGCACCAATGCCAGTTGGTCACCGTAAGGTGCATCGCACCCGCGACGGTACTGTAGGTCAGATTGTATGTTGGAGAAGCAGTTTGCGGGGCACGAGCTGTGGGCTGCTATGAGGCAGCGCGTGTCACGTAGCATTAGCGCTATATTTGGAAGCACTGGGGCAGTGATTCTTTAACCGGGGGGTATAAGCTGTGAGAAGTCTACTGGTACTCTTTACCTGACCAGCGGTGAGTTGTGCGGCCGGAGTCTACAGCGTGAGCCTTCTTCCTGATACGTCATCAGAGGAAATGCGTAAGTCTGTGCCATGTGAAGAGTTGGAGCAAGAGTGTGCCCACTCTCATCGGCGTGTGGTGAGCCAGTCAAGCCTCTGTGTGTATCGGGCTGGTGAGCTGATTGGTGAAATACAAGACGTCATCACGGTGATACGCACACCCAAGGGATACTTGTTAAACTTGCTTTGTAATCATTAGCTTATTGAGAGTGCAATATGCTGATATATAGTGTCAGAATGTAATCATTTTAGAATTCCATTGCTCTTTAAAGTGTACATTAAAAAAAAGATTTTTTAATATTAATTTTTACATACAGATCTTCTACTACAGTATGTTTTTTTTAAATCGCGCTCATTTGTTGTGGCTATAGTTTCATTTATTTAAGTGCACCATGCAAAATATGCTGCTGCCCCAATTCTTTCTGAGCAGTCCAGGGGAACCTGCTATTAAATGGAGCCAGTGGAAAAATATTTGGACACTATGCACATGTGTGTGTTACTAATTTCGGAGCAGAAAGGAAACATTCATTGTTCCTGCACTGTCTAGGTGGTGAGGAACAGGAATTGTTAGAAAATCTTCCAGGTTTAATTACGGAAGACAAAGGGGCTAAATGAGTATGAAATAAGCACTGAACAACTAGATTGACATTATTTGCCCAGAACGAGTACTATAATGGAAAGATATCATTTCGGGTTAAGAGAGCAAAGAAAGGAGGAGACAGTTGAAGATTATGTAACCAGTCCTAGGAAACTTGTGTCAACCTGTATGTATGGTGCAGCTAACGAAGAGCGCATAAGAGATCAATATGTTTTAAAATGTAGAGAGGATAAAATATGTGAAGAGTTATGGCTAAAGGATAAACCTCCTTTGGAAGAAGTGATTTCAATAGCAAAAAGGGTTGAACATACCTTAAAATGTGTTACAGAGTTGAAAAGTGAGAAAAACAAAAGTCACCCAAATGTGGAGGAATTGGAGGAAAATGTGTGTGTTATAAAAAATGTCAAGTCAGCATATAAAGAGGTTGTGAAAGAAGAGGGGTTTAAAAATTCAGTTGAGTGTTTTCGTTGTGGAAGAAGTGAACATAAGGTAAATGCTAAGACATGTCCTGGGCTGGGTTTCATGTGTGTGGAAAAAAGGAAACACTTTATAAGGTTATTTAGAAATAAGCAGAGAAAATTTTAGAACAAGGAAGTAAAAGAGGTTTCTCATGAAATGGTATATCAGGTCAAAGAGAACAAAAGGCAGGATCATCCTGTTGGTATAGTGAAAATAGAAGGGGTTGATTTGGAGATGAAATTTGATTCATGCTCTCATCTTACTAGTATTTCAAAAGTGACTTACAGTAAATAGTTCCAAGAAATGAGCAAATTGGAAAAGATGGATGTGCGTCCAGGGGTGGTATGGAGGTCAACCCATAAGTATGTTGGGTTACTTCAATGCATGTATAGAGTAGTGCAGGAAATTAATGGTTGGTAAGGTTATGTGTAAAAAAATGGAGATGGTTTGCTTGCATGGTCGCATCAACTCATATTGAGTGTGATGTTGAATGCAAATGCGGAACCGCTGGTGCAGATACAGAAGGTTGAACCATGGTCTAATGATTTTCTATCAGATTTTCCATCTTCATCAAAGAAGGCTTAGGATGTTTGAAGGATATAAACATTGCAAAAAACTAAAAAAAGGGGCAGTACCATCTGTAGCCAAAGTAATAAGAATTATGGTTGCCTTACAAGCAAGAGTGGAAGAAGAATTAGACAAACTAATAAATCAAAAAAAATCATAACACCAGTGGAGGCTACAGAGTGGTTAGCACCAATTGTTGTGGACAATAAGGCCAATGGCGATATCAGGTTATGTGTGAACCTAAGAGCATTGAATAATGAAGTGGTGGTGGGTAAATTTCCACTCCCAAATATTGATGAAATAGTTTCATCATTGACGGGGGCAACGTTTTCACAACTCTTGAATACACATAGGCATACCGTCTGATAGAACTTACTGAAAGTTCTCAAGAATTGACAGCATTTATAACACCAATGGGTGCATTTAAGTTCAGAAGGATGCCTTTTGGCCTGGTGTCAGCAGCCTCTGTTTTTCAGAAAGTGATGGCCTCATTTCTAAAGGGGGTGAAAGGGGTCAAGTGTTACCAAGATGATTTGTTGATATTTTGGTGTGTCCCTAGGAGAGCACAATGCCAGAGTAAGGGACGTACTAGAAAGGCTACAAAATGCAAGCCTAATGTTAAAGAATGAGAAATGTCTGTTTTCTGTTCAGTAGGTTAACTATTTAAGTCATCTCATCACTGGTAGAGGTGTTGCTCCAAAGAAAGAACTGGTAGATACTATTGTGAAGTTAGCATCACTCAGTTGTAAGGGGGAAGTTGTCTTATTTTTGGGTATGGTAGAGGATTATGGACAATTCATAGACCATTTAGCTAGTAAGACTAGCAACATGAGATTACTACTTGGAAAGAACTAGACGTTTAAGTGGACCCAGGAATGTCAAAAAGAATTTGAGGAGTTGAAGAAGGATTTGAAAGATGCTCCCAATCTTCAAGTATTTGTTCCCAGAATGTAATCTACTTTTGTAACTGATGCGGGTTCAAAACGTTTGGGGTCAATTCTAAAACAAAGAAGGGATGGCAAAGAACAATCTATTGCTTGTGCATCAAGAAGTTTGAGAGGAGCAGAGCTTCACTAATCTGTAGTAGAAATAGAGGCATTTGCTATTCACTGGGTCCTAAATAAGTTTCAGAATTTTATATGGGGAACTCATTTTAAGGTGTAGTCAGACCACAAACCTCTTAAAGACAATTAGGAAAAGAACGTTTTTGATTTTATTTCCACAAGGATAAGGTATTGGGTGGTTGGTTTACAGGACTTTCATTTTGCGGTGGAACATTTACCAGGTGTTGCCAGGTGTTGCGAGATTGTCTATCACATTTTATAACTGGTGGTGAAGACAAGACAGTAGAAGATATACTGGAGGATTAGTTTAAGGTGTGCAAGGTGAGATTAGAAGTCATAATGGAAGATGAATTGAATGAGATGTTAAAAGATAAAGAGTTGAGTGAAGTTGTAAATAAAATTCATGCTGGGACAACTCTAAATAAGACTTTGTCCAAGAATGTGCAGCAGATTTCTGATGAGTTGGTAGTGGACAGGTGTATTCTGTTGAGCGGTACTAAATTAATTCCTCATATTTCATTAAGGAAGACATTGATAGAAAAGGCTCATCAAGGACATTTAGGTATTGTTAAGACCAAAGAAAGATTGAGAGTTTTTGTTGGCCTAGGATTGATTTGGGAATATAACGTAAGATTGAAGAATATATACAATGTAAGATCAATGATAAAATTCTAACTCCATTTACCATGCCCATGGTTTGTAGTCGGCTACCTGATAGTCCATGACAAGAAGGTGCTATTGAGAATGTTGGATGGGTGGAGGTCTCGAGTGTACTGGAAGTGACTACTGAAAGTGTAATAAAGTTCTTGCAAGAAGTGTTTAAAAGGGAAGTCTTCCAAAAAGGCTTTAATCTGACAATGGGCCTCAGTTTTGTTCTAACCAAATGGATGATTTCTTGTCAATGTGTGGTATACAACATAAAAAGAGCTCAATTTATCATCCCAAAACTAATAGAGCAGTTGAGAGGTTTAATAGGGTAATTAATCTTGTCTTATATGCTAGTTAAATGTGTCGAACAACCAATGTAACCCGTACCTGATTAACCTAGAGACCTAGCCATCTGAATGATGCCCGATGGAGCTACCCTGTGAGCTAAAGGGGAGACTGGCTGTGATTCTCTCAACGACTGTCACTACCCAGTCGACCATTGATCAGATTTTCCCTTTGTGTCTTCATACCGTCTACCCTTCTTCCTCTCCCTTCTCAATACCCCTTTGCCCCTATCCACTCTATATCTCTCCCCTTCTCATTCTTCAATGTGTCGCATATATTTATCTATACCCTTTTACCCTTCTTAGATCCTTTTACTTCATCTTCAATTCTCTTGAAATGTTCTCCTAATATTTGATGTAATCGTGTAACTGATGTAATTTTGTTATTTATGTTGAACCTTATGTATAGCACCCCCCCCCCCCCCCCCCCCGTCCGCTGTACAGGTGTCCCCCCCCACCGCCCAACCGTCCCTTATTGGCCTCCATGATTGTTGCCCATGCCAAAGCACTCCCTCTCCCCTTGTTGGGGAGGATTCCGGCATTATTGCCTCAGAGTCTCAGAGTTCCCTCTGAGAGAGTCCACTGTGTTAGGGATCTCACACATAACGGAAATAGGCCTTAATTGGCCTCCTTGAATGTGCCCCTTGCCAAAGCACTCCCTCCCCCTCAGATACCCTTCTGAGAGAGTCCACAGTGTTAAGGGATTCTTCACTTAGTGGAGGTCTGAGATAGTTCCCTTTATCTCTGTACCCCTTGCTAAAGCACTCCCTCGCCTCTTTTTGGGGAAGGATCCAGTATGTAGGCCTTGGAGTGCCAGAGGCCCCTCTGAGAGAGTCCACTGCATAAAGGGAGCCTCTCGCAATAGAGATAGGGAAGGGATGCCACTTTCCCTGGGATCACAGCTTACTGGACTTTGGACGTTGCCTTGACTCATCTACCAGTTTGTGTCCCCGTCACCCTCCCCCTCTTTCCATGCGGTGTCTCTCACCCTCCCCTCCTCTTTCGCTCCTTCACTCTGTCAACTTCCCCTGCTCCTACCCCCCTCACCTGAATCTCTCCCCTTGCCTGCTTCTTCCCTTACGTATATGTCCTTTTTGTCTATCTCGACCTTACATGTAACTATGTTGCCATGCTCTAACAACTTTGTAACCTCTATAACGATGTAACCTGCAACTATGGTCTGATACTCATGTAAAGCGCTCTGATACCTCCGGGTCTAGCCAGCGCTATATAAAACCTTTTAAATAAAATAAATAAAAAGAAAAGAAAAGAAATAAAAAATTAAGGAGAATATACAACTGTCTAGGGTAAATGTCTTAAACTGGATGGAAGAATTGCAAATATGTATCATGGCACATCAAATGATACCTCATACATTGACTCATAGGTCTCCCTTTGAGTTATTTAAAGGCAGGTTCCTAATACCATGGAATTTCCTGGTTGGATGAGTTGGGATAAAGGCACAAAAGATAATAAAGTAGGGGCTTGAAAAGAGAGAGTAGAGGTTGCAGTTAAACAATTAAAGAGATTTTGATAAAAAAAAGGTTAAAACAAGTTGCAGTATGTGTAGGCGATTGGATATGTGTGAAAGCTCCTGTAGGAGCAATGTCTTGGTCGAGGTATTCAAACCTACACGTATTATAAAATGCTTTAAAAAAAGCAGTCAAGGTGGAAGATGATAGGGTTTGTAATTTGGGTCGTGTGGTGGTTCTTAAGTCCATTCTGGTGACGGATATTTATGATCAGAACAATTCTGTTTTTTCAGACATGTCATCAAATCAAGATGTTAGACGAAGCTTACGTAAAGTCAATACCCCATCCTATCTTAAAAACTACGTTGAATAGCTCTTATTGTTGCTGAAGAAATGTAATTCTGTTTTTGCTATTTCTGTTGTACAAATGTATTTGTATAAATTTACGTCCCTGTTAGAAAATCAATTGTTGCATATATTCTCAATGTATATATACATGAATGCTCTAAAGTAAGAGGGGAGAAGTGTGATATCCTGCTCGGCTGCTTGCAGAGGCTATTCGTTCCATGGAATATGGAACTTGGAATGTGACGTTGGATTGAAGGGAAACGCGACATTTGCTGACAACGACTTGATGGATGAGGTGCTTTATTAAACTAGGCTTGAAGATCTACCATGCTGTGCTGTCTCATGATTTATGGACTTTTTAGTTCTGTCTCTCTTCCCCTGCATAGTCTGTTTCCCTCCCTGTCTCGATTCCCCTCAAATGTGTTTAATTATTGCTATGAACACCATGGATGGAGCGAAACATGTGTCGGCTGATGTTAGCAACACAGCAGATAAAAATGTGCATGTTAGTAGAATAAAGGAATTGTGTGGCTGATTTTATTAATGGAGCAAATACAAGAGTACACTTCTAATAATAATGTCACTAAAGATAGAAGCAAAATAATATTGTTTGTCTTGCAGGAATAACGGAGCGCCGCGTTACATCTGTCAGTATTCAAAGGCGTATAACCTGTGGGTGCTTTGGTTTTTCACCAGGTGTGTTCCACTGCCTGTTCTTGTTTTTTTGAGCTGCCCTGCACCTTCACTGTAGGGTGTCCTTGCTTCTTCCTGCACACTGTGGTCGCCATTTTATGTTATTTCTTTTTTGTTGTTCTTGTGTGTGTTATTTGTATTATTTATGTCCCTCTGCCTGTCCTCACCTGTCCCTGCCACCTTGCACTGTGCACATAGGATGCTCCTCCCCATCACCCACACGGATGCCACCATTTTGTGTCAGCAATCCGCTTTTTCTGCACCACAATCTTTACAACTATTCTCATCTTTGCCCCACTTTTAGCTCCCTATATAGGGTGCCACTTTGTCTTGCACTTCCCTACCCTCTGTTGCACATACAGGTAGATTCATCAAAGACCCGTTTTGCGAGTCTTTAATAGCGATTCATAAGGAATCGCTATTACAGACTCGCAAAATGGGATTCATGTAGGAATCGCAAAATAAATTGTGATTCCTACACATTCCTTATTTGCGATTAGCAATTAGCTAATCGCAAATAAAATAGCGATTTCAAGGGTGACAGGGGTGTCCAAAGGACACCCTGTAGCACCCCTGAAAAGCAAATTTACACAGGTGTTGCGCACACATATGTCCAAAGTACATGTGTGTGTGTAACATGCAAAAGAGAAAAATGCACTAAAGTGCTTTTTTCTATTTTTTCGCTATTTACCACAAAGTCAGACTTCGTGGTAAATAGCGACCAAATATTGCGAATTCGCATTTTAAAATTGGTTCATGAATTGGATTTAAGGAATCTCTAATAGAGATTCCTTAAATCCAATTCCTCGCAAATATGCGATTTCGCAAATAGCGATTTTTGCATTTGGGATGATGAATCCCAAACGCAAAAATCGCACTCGCAAAGGGCCAGATTCTCAGAATCTGGCCCTTTGCGAGCGCAATTCAGCTTCATGAATCGGGCTGTTAGTTACTTCCCTGTTGTGTTGGTTGTCATTGTTTTTTTAGGGAGTGCACCACAATTCACTTGCTTCTCTTATACAATAATAATGTGTTTTTACATCTGCCATTATTCAACAGTACAAACAAAAAGTATGGCTAGTAAGATGTTTTATGGTGTTCAATGTACTGTCCTTTCAAGGCTAGAAGGCTGAGTTGGCTCTGCTGATATTAAAAGCAATGACCAGTAGGTCACCACATGTATCAGCAGGGAGCATTTAACTCAGTGAGCCTTCCTGACAGTTCTTGTATTACATTGGTGCCCAGTCTGCAGCGTCCTTCTCCGTAGTTCTTTCCCTGCCTTTGGGCCCTCTCTAGTAGGATTGCGTTGCTACAGTCCTCAAGACGGGTCCTGGTGCTTCCAGCCGGTGGGTTTCTCTTTTACAGCTTGTTATTGGCTCCATTTAGGGACAGTAATATGAATACAGTGATGATGTTAGTTACACCCCTGAAACTCTACCTGCAGCCCTCCATCTGCCTGATTCTTTCCCACCCCAGAGGTGAGCCCATACCCACCGAGACCCAGGAAAGGCATCAGTCGCCACCTTAGGGCCAATAATCCACAGGGGTGTAGTGTACAGCAGGGGCATGACTGCTAACGTCAGTGGGACCTTTGAGAATTGATAACCAAGACGGCTACTCTGTTCCATGAAGTGAGACTTACACCCAGTGAGTGACACTGTACAGGCCTGACAAAACACCACTGCAAGCAACTGGAGCGTAAATGGAGAACAAGTCAAAACACCACAGATAAAGACAGAAATCAGTGTTAAGATGCTATCACCAGCAGATATGGCACTGTTGTCAGACTGCACCACACAACATGAAAGGAGCATTCGTGTGCACCTCCTGCAAGTTTTTATGCACTCTCCCAAACTGTTCATCCACCACTCCCATGCCAAAAGCACCCATCATGCCACTCTCTGTCATTTACACAAACAAAACACCCGCTCATACTCACACAGATCAATCACCACTCACAAAACATGCCACACTCGCTTTTATGCTCCTCAATACCTGCTCCCTCTACAACTAAACCATGGAGATATGGGACCTACTGCTTGGCCCATGCCCCAGACATGCCCTTCCTCCTTGAAACATGGCTAAACCCAAGCTCTGCAGAGTCACCATCATATTCAAAGATATTGCCAACTGCTTCATGGAACACCTCACATTCAATATACGGTTCTCAGCCAGTTTATGCTGGGCGGAACCCTCATATACAGACCACAAGAACCCAGAACTTGTTTTGCCAGTGACATCACAGAGTTTGTCGCACCCCTCATCATCAACTCCATCACCTTTATCCTCCTCGTAGACTTTAACTTTCACCTAAAAGACTGCATGAACCAAGCTCTACAGATCTTCGAGATAACCCTCCAAAATCCCAGCCTAACTTTTAGCATGTTATCGAACACACCCATGCTTCTGGACACCTATTGGAGCTGATTTTCTCCTCAATCAGCAACATCACAGTCGACAAAACAGCAGCTACGATCTGGACAGACCATGCTCTTGTTAGTGACAGCATGCCCATCCAGCATCACCACAGACCTACCACCACGAATCTGCGGGCTGCAGCTAGAAAAGCTCTCTCCACTCATCAGCCAGACCGCATGAACAACTTGTTGAAGGCTATCAGGAACCTCAACACCTTTCTTCCCTCAAGTGCAGCTCAATGCCAAGACCCCAACCACAGGAGAGCTGGTACACCGAGTAACTCAGACAGACAAAATACCACTACAAGTTACTGGAGTCCAAATGGAGAACAAGTCAAGGCACCACAGATAAAGACACCTTCAAATTGGCTCTATAATGTGACCAGCAGCAGATAAGAAACACCAAGTGCACTTCTCTTGCAGATCGCATCAATGCCAGCACTAACAGCAGCAAGGACCTTTTTGCCATCATCAAATACTTCACTGCACCACCTGCTGCCTCGAGCAACATCACCCCCTTGCAAGCCTTGTTCAACATGTTCTAAAAATTATTTTATAACAAAATCACCTCCATATTCAGTAACTTCTACCCTCAACCGGACCCCATCAGCTTTGCAACTCAACTACCCATCATGACTGAACTCCAAACCCCGCCGTCACCGCAGTTGAAACTGCTGCTATCATGAAGACCATCCAATTACAGCCCCCACCTGTTTATTGCCTCTACCACACCGTCACAAAAGGGCCACTACCCATCAGTGAAGCACAAACGCCCATCCTCAACACCTCCATCAACTCAGCCACATTGCCAGACACCTGGGAACAAGCCACTGTCACACCCATGCAGAAGAAACCATCCACTGGACCAGCCACCCTTTCCAACTAAAGACTCATCTCTTTCCTATAACTAAGTATGGGCGAATTTTGCGGATCTGCGGTTTGCGAATTCGCGCAAAATCGCAAAAAAGTCTGCGAATTCGTGGATTTTCCTGTGAACTCATGGATTGTTTTGCGATTTCCATCTACTCAACTGGAGTACTTTATACTGGCTAATCAGTAAGTGCTACCTCGTTGGGTAAATGATAGTGCTTTTCCTACACTGCAGCTGCGTAGGGCCAGAAGATTTGTCTCCACTGACCATGTGTGCCTGTAACTTTGCCACCGCGCCAAAAGGCGCTGAGGTCCCTTGAGTGAGCTGTCCATCATAGTTGGGATTGGGAAAGGGCGGGAAGACGTTTGATACCGCTAGTGTGTGGTGCGGGGCTTCTATGTGTGTCACATGCCTCTTGTGGATAAGGTCAGAGAACGAGCATGGCAGCAGGTGAGGAGGAAGCAGCCTCCTGGTCACAGGAACTACATGGGGGTTGCGCTCGAGAAACTCAGGGATTCAAAGACCTCCCTCGAGTATTACTGCTAATTTCCAACTACAGATATGGGGTTAAAAAACACTTGCCCAGCCTCGACCGTGCTCACTAATGTGTTGGGCTGATTAAAACGATACTGAATTTGAGCTTCAACTAGGGGACCTGCTTTATTTATATCTGTAAGTGCTTCCTGTTGAGGTTTAATTTTTGGCCCACAGGAAGCACTTACAGAGTTAAGGCAGGTGCCCGAGTTTAAGCTAACTTTGTAACCATTTTAGAATGGCGCCAGCAAGCTGCCAGACTTGAAGTTGCAACCTACAAGTAAGCAACTTCAAATCTGGAAGCCTGCCTGCGCCATTCTAAAATGGTTACAAACTTAGCTTCAACTCGAGCACCTGCCTTGTTAACTGTGCTTCCTGTGGGCCCCCCAAAAAAATCTGCCCGCAAGCGTATTTGCGGATTTTCCGTCAATTTCGCGCAATTTGCATATCGCGAAATTGCAGAACAACCGCAAATTCTGCGAGCGGAACTGAGTTTTGGCCCACACTTACCTATAACACCCTGCAAAAGTGTTATAGAAACGTATCAAATGATGCATCAGCAATCACCTCAGCAACCACCAACTACTCAACGCCACTCAGTCCAGATTCAGGACCAACCAAAGCACACAAACAGTATTCATCACCACCACAGGCAACATCCACATGATCCTTGACAGAGGAGACATGGCAGCCCTCATTCTACTGGACCTTTCTGCATCATTTGACATGGTCTCACACCCCACCCTCATCAGTCACCAACACAAGATTGGCGTTCAAAGACCCACTCGCCACTAGGTTTGCTCCTTCTTAACTGATAGAACACAAACTGTCAGCCTGACACCTTACTCCTGAGAAGCTGCAAACTCTTATGAAGTGCCTCAAGGTTCATCTCTCAGCTCACCCTCTACAGCACATAAATGATTTCTCTTGCCAACATCACCCATGCGCACGCCATGCGCACGCCATCAACTCTACTACACCAACAACACACAGCTCATATTCCCATTCCAAATCAGATCCTGCTCCTCTATTCTTGAATTCCCCTAAAAGCTGAAGACCTGGCTTTTCAATGAACCAACCTACCGTAGGCAGGGCTAGGCACAAATACCTGCTCAGTGTCAGGATACCCTCGGGGTGACAATGTGCGTTGCAGATACATATACCATAAGACCATTGTTCCTCATGCATCGAAACACTGAGAAGAGCGAGACGCAATATTCTAGCATTGTAAATAACCTCAGAACAGTAGGCTGAGGTTCTAGTTGGGGGCTTTTGAGGTGCACAGACAGCGTTAGTCTGGGATTGTGTTGGTTAATAGACCTCCCTATCTTAGAACTTGACTCTGATGTTGGCTTGATTTTCTGGCATTCTCTCTGCTTTCAGATTTGTCATTTGATGTCTGTTAATAGAATGAGCCATCACCCTAAAACATCACACAGCTGCACCCCATTCATTAAGGTTCTTAAGTGGACCTGGGCACATATTTCTACTTTAAGAAATCTGAAGCCGCTGAACTTCCTGGGATGAGGCCTACAGCTGCCCATTGAGACAGGGTCTGCAGGGTGCAGGAGGCCTGCCTCAGAAGGGCTGCCAGACAATCCAGGCTGCCACAAGCCAGTTAAAAATATCTCCCTTTCATACAGCTCTGGCGACCCAGGCATTATCCCATCAGCGCTATTGTTGTGTAGTCACAAAGCAGCGCTTTCCAGGGAAAAAGACCAGCAGCGCCATCTCCTACATGAAGCAAAAATCAGAGATTCAGAGCTCACTGGAAGCCCAGGTATTGTTGTCAGCCTCAGCGGGGGCTCTCAGAGCAAATCTGGAGAAGGCCCGCAGCACAAACCCTTCCTGTGCTGTCCGCAGGATGCTGGGACCTGGTACCATTAACATTAATACTTGGCAGGCCTGAACTGAAGGATGCCTAAGCATCTACCATGATAATCACCTCTACCCTGTCCCAACCTTCCTTCTACACACAGCTAACAGTACCACAGTGTTAGAAATGGGGTTTCTGGTTGGCTAGCGTATGCATCTAAGTCAGGCAGAACCCACCACTCTAGTTAGGGCAAGTCAGTTACACAACAATGTTAACCTGTGCTCACACTCTGGTAAATTGGCTACGAGCAGACAGATTTATCATCATAGGCAATGTGTAAAGCATTTGTGCAACACAAACACACAGTAACACAATGAATACACCACAAAAAGACTCCACATAGGTTTAAAACACATATGGGACAAAAGGACATACACAATATATACTTTTCTTGATAAGCATACACCAAGATGGTACTTGTTATTCTGATCGCAATAAGGTCAGATCAACAGAAATCATATATGTACTTTTCATGGTATTATGTTTCTTAAATATCACATTAGGTGCATACAAAACAATCCTGCAGTGCTTAATCCAACTGAGCTTCTTTTAGAGCCTTTACAGTAATTTCCCCTGTGTTAAAATGACACAAGTTCACGGTTTGCAGACAGGACTCATAGCGTCCCAACGTGACTTTAAGGGGGGACTGAAATGGAGCCAAATAACGTACTCACAGCTGCCCGTAATGTTGCGTGGTCAGCAGTAGGAGCAACACAGTCTCTGTGCTCACAGTACCTTTACATATGCATGGAGCCACTGCACAGCTAATCAATGAACGTGGGGGTAGGGCAAGACACTGGAAATAACGACGGCCTTGCCTATGGTGCCCACGTCTCAGTACAAGGAGTCACGCTGCTGTCCGGCTCACAGCTGATGGCGGGACTCGGCCACGTTGCTGGTGGTGCTGGCCCATGTTTCTATGCAAGGATTCACACTACTGCAAGCCCACAGCTAACGGCTTCAATAAGGTAGGCTGGGGCGTCATGGCATTGGGTGTCCTCCCCGCTGCTTAGGCAACCAGGCCCGGGTTGTCGGCACATCCACCTCCCCAAGGTCCAGGCTTAACTCATGGGCTGGACCGCTTGTCACACTGGGGTAATGGAGATGTAAATTGCAGATTTTCCTGCCTGAGAACCTCCTGTTTGGCAGGGCTCGGAACTGAAAGATAGACCGATGGGGGGGGGGAGGGAAATAAAGTGCCCCACTCCCCTTGCACCAGCGGATAATCCGATTCGCTTCTATGAACTGAGCACTTTTCTTTACAGAACAACTTCTGCATTATGGGGGTGATTCAAAGTGTGCCGATAGCGAGGTCTTTGATATCCAAGATACTTCATGAAAAACAGGGGGCAAGCAGGCAAACCCTTGGACAATACTTGGGGGCACACAGGGAGAAGAAGGGAAGCAGGCTACACATAAAGCTCAGTTGCAGAGTGGCCGTCCCTCCAGAAGCCAAGCAGGGCAGCACAACAAAACAAGTAGTCCAAATGGCAGTTCCTCCTGGCACCACAGCAGTCCACTGGCAATGTGCCGATTATAGAGCCAGCAGCATCTGGTCAAAAGTCCCACACAGCGTCTAAAAACATTGGGTCAGAACCCTAGTACTTCTACTAAAAAATGTCTTTGCTGAAGGGGTGACTTCAAAGGAACCCCTAGAAGTGCGCAACATTCCCTTTCAAACCAACCCTGATACAAACTATCAGTGGGGGTAAATCAGCCCTTTGTGTGAAGGCAGGACATAACCTTCTCAGATATATGTGCCCGCCTCTCCTTCTCAGAGCCCAAGAAGACTATCAGTATGAAGATGTATCCCTGTCACACCCAGCCCTTCCTGTGTGGTTGCTCTCTTGAAAGTATGGACAAAGTGTAGCTGTCACTCACACCAGACGTGTATTGGAGTCAGGCGACAAAGCACAAAGAGCCATAAGCACAGAGAAATACCCACTTTCTACAAGTGTCATTTCTCAAATAGTAATGTAAAATCCAACTACACCAGTAAGCAGGAGTTATCGCCACTCCTTTCTGATCAGGAATGACCATTTAAAAATACATAAGGGAATTCCCAATGCCAACCTATGAGAGGTGTAGGCCTCACAAATGTGAAAGACTAAATAGCCAGTTTGTCACTACCGGCACATGCCATCCATAAAGGTACTTGTCCCAATGTTTGCTTACACAGCACTATGCCCTAAGGGCTACCAATTCCTGCCTCAGGGGGACCTATGTGTAATAAAAGGAGAGTTTAGGGCTTGGCATGTAGTTTTAAATTCCAAGTCAATGTGGCAGTGAACTGCGCACACAGGCCTGGAGGTGGCAGACCTCCTAGCTTGAATCCAGTGGCAAAGCGACCCCTGGACTCACATTTGGGCACACCTGGCACACTTTGGGCAGGAAGGCAAAAAACACTCAAATGATGGATGGAATGCGGGATAAATCAAACATTCAACCGCAGTCAAGAGATCTGGGTTAAATACATTGTTATTTTGCTCACCATGCCACCCCATAATAGACCTGGCCATATGCAATCAGTCTTGACCCATCTCCCCATGGGAACAGTCCAGTCTGAACTGCCAAGCTCAGTCCTCCCCGGACCAGAAACAAGCATCCTGAGGCAAAGCCAGGTGTGTGTCTTTTGCTCTTATTTCTTGGAGCATAGTCTCGCTCGTACCTTATCAATCTTGTAGCAAGCCAAGCAAAACAGACCAACAGCATAGAAAATTAAAAACACAAAATCTCAAAGCAAAACAGTCATCAGAAAATACATCTGACAATAATCAAACAAATGTTCAAAACAATCAAAAGAGAGATTCATGGATAGGGTCCTATGTCTAGTGGAAGCTGTCTAGCTCCGGGGTTCATGTAGGTGTTCACCCTGGAATGAACCTTCGAGTGCCTCAGCAGTACATCATTAGGGCTGAGTAAATGTCTCAGCAGTGGAGTGACCATGCACCAGGATGGAGGTACATTGAATAAAAACTCCCTTAGCTTAGGGTACCTGTTCTGAGTATAGCAGACAACTCTATCAATGTTTCTCTCCTTTGACCGATCGTAAAAAGAAGACAAGGGTTAGGGGCCCTTAAAAAATACCCTAGTTTGTGTTGACTCTATATCATTGCACCCCTTAAATTGAGAATGTTCCTAATAGAGCTGTAATCATGTCAGTGGGTGAACCACCGCTGTAACTGCACTGAACATGTCCTGAAAATCTTTTACACATCTGAATGAGGCAGCCATGCTGTCACAAACATCTTTTTGAACTTGTTTGAAATGTTAAGAGCTCGGTGTGCCATTGCATGCATGTTCACGGTGGCTTCACAGTAAGGATGGGCGTAGTTGGCAGAGTACCACTATGCGCAACTCCGTTCTGTCTCATCCCAATTAAGAAACCTCACATGCCTTTGATAAAACAACAAGTACCTGTATGTTTACATGCAAAAATGCATGTCGTTATCCTCACAAAAGTGAAAATAAAAGTGCAGCACGCAGAGAGAGAGGTGATGATTTTGGGGTCCTCCCAAACTAGGGAGAGAACCAAGCAGATCCCTTGAACACAAAGAGCACATCATGCTGAACGATTCCGTGGTGGTCCGATCCTCCTAGGCCCACCCCAAGCACAGTTATGGGCAAAAATACAATCCCAAACAAAGGCCCTGCAAAGCATTATGGGACGAGATTCCAGAGCACAGTGAATATTATAGTATCCAATATCAAAACATTCCTCAAGCAGCAGCTGCTGGCCCACCTCAGCTGAGAGCTAATACTATAATATTCACTGCACTCTAGAACCTCGCCCCATAATGCTTTGCGGGGCCTTTGGTTGCCATTGTATTTTTGCTCATAACTTTAGCTTGAGGTGGTCCTAGGAGGATGGGACTCCACAATCATCACCTCTCTCATTGCCTGATATCTTTGAAAGTTCACTTTTGTAAATTGGTTATATGCTTTTTAGCATGTAAAGGTAAAGGTGTTTTATCAAAGGGTTGTGGGTACAGTAGATAACTCGTAACCTCTCCTTTGCTATCCATGGCCCCTCTTGCTGCCCCATGGCTTATGGTGCATGAAGTCAGATGCTACCCCAAACTGCTCTTTTGCTACCCATGTTGCTGCTCTTGCTACCCCTAGTCTTATGCTGCATGAAGGCAGGTGCTACCCCAAATTATAACATGTTTTCTTTTGTATATTTATTATATTATTATTATTTTTTTAATATATATATTTTTTAATTTTATTATATATTTTTTTGACTGTTTGACTGTGAAAAGTATGTTTTTGATTCTCTGCTATCCAACACTTTCCCTAACATTGCACTCACTGGAGTGGGAATAGTAATTATTACCTCTCCACTATCCAGCACTTTCCCTAATGTTGCATTCACTGGAGTGAGAATAGTAATTTTTACTCCTCCCTATACAACACTTACCCTACTGTTGCACTCACCGGAGTTGGAATAGAAATTATTACCCCTCTGCTATCCAACACTTTCCATACTGTTCAACTAATTGGAGGGGGAATAGTACATTTAACAAACACGAGAAGATAATGGACGGAATGCTGAAACCTTTCAGACACTCACCCCCAGACACAGATGTGGGTTGAATCCATCATCATTCTTTAGCTCACTTCACCAACTCAGTTCAGACCCAGTTGTATGCAAACCAGTCTTGAACCTGTGCCTCATGGGAACAGTCCAGCCTGAACTGCCAAGCCAGTTCTTTGTTGAACTGGATACAAGCATCCTGGGACCGGTTTCTGGATAACACCCTTCATCAGCCAGGCTAGCTCGAATCCAGTGGCAAAGTGAGCAAGGGACCCACGTCTGGGCTTACCCTGCCAATTTAGGGTGAACAAAGCAAACACAAGGAGATGACGGACGGAGTGCTGAAACTTTTCAGACACTCACCCCCAGTCACAGATCTGGGTTGAATGCATGATCATTCTTTAGCTCACTTCTCCGCCACCTCAGTTTAGACCCAGCTATATGCAAATCAGTCTTGACCCTGTGCCTCATGGGAACAGTCTAGCCCGAACTGCCAAGCGAGGTCTCACCTGAAACGGAAACAAGCATCCTGAGACCGGTTTCTGGGTAACACCCTTCATCAGCCAAGCTGGCTTCAATCCAGTGGCAATGTATGCAAGGGACCCACGTCTGGGCATACCCTGCCAACTTAGGGCGAACAAAGCAAACACAAGGAGATAATGGACCGAGTTCTGAAACTTTTCAGACACTCCCCCTAGTCACACATCTGGGTTAAATCTATCATCGTTATTTACCAGTATTTGAAATAAAAAAAATATTCAGCTATTTGCAAATCAGTCTTTTTCCTGCGCCCCTGGATCTCCAGTTCTAGGATAATTCACACTTAGTATTAGATTCTAACAGTCAGGAACAAGTCTTAGTTATTGATCAAGTTGCCAAAATGGAAAAATATTTGACTAAGCAATTTCCCAAAGTTTTTGAAGGCAAAGTGGGGAAATTGAAAGATTTTGCTCAAGAATTGTGTTAAAGGATAGTGAAATTCCTAAAATCCACAAAGTGCGGAACATTCCTTTCGCTTTGAGAGAGGAAGTTTCCAGACAACTGGATACTTGGTTGCTAATGGGGTCTTTGAATCAATTGAAGCTTCAGATTGGCTTTCTCCCTTAGTCATAGCCAGGCGTAGTAATGGGAAAATGTGTTTGTGCGCTGACTTGCATCATCTCAACAATAACATACTAGTAGACCAATTTCTGCTACTAAAAAAAATGGGATGGTAGCATGTGTTAGAGGTGCCAGTTGGTTTTACACCATCCACTTATCTCAGTATCATCAGATCTCCATTGCAAAGTATTCCAGGAAACAATAATCCTTCATCACCACTTTTAGGTGTTTTCAATTTAAATGCATACGGTTTGGCCTTGCGTCAGTGGCTCCGGTATTTCAGAGACAGATGTTTTAGTTGTTTGGAAAGGAGAGTGGTATGACATTTTTTCAGGATGATATCTTGGTTTAGAACTTGCTATTGTGACTATTACAGGAGAGTGTTCACTCAGAGGTCTTCTGCTCCGCGGTGCAATCCTTTCCTTTAGTTGCAACGGCAGAACAGTTCCTACATGCCCCAAGAGGGTGGTTAACGGGCTTGCACAGAGCTCCAAGGCCCCCTTAGGGGCTGTCCTAGTCTCCCCCCATGAGGGTCTTGGACCAGTTCCAGGGAGAGTCTTTCCGTGACCTGGTCAGCTCTTCAAAGCGTCCATAACAGGCGTCCTGGGACTCTGTGGCAGCAATTTTTAAAGATTCCAATATTTCTGGCTGTAGACCAGTACACATAAAGGCAGCTGCTGCCCCGAGACTGCCCCCTGCTACCCACGGCCTCCTCTCGCTATTCCTAGTCTTATGGTGTATGAAGACAGCTCCTACCACAAACCTCTCCTTTGTCTCCCATGGCGTTCCTCTTGCTACCCCTAGTCTTATGGTGCATGAAGGCAGATGGTACTCCACACCTTACCTTTGATACCCAGGGTGCCACTCTCGCTACCCCTAGGCTTATGGTGCATAAAGACAGCTCCTACCCCAAACATCTCCTTTGCTACCCATGGCCTCCTCTCGCTACCCTAGTCCTATGGTGCATGAAGGCAGATGGTACTGCACTTGACACCTCGCCTTTGATACCCAGGGTGCTACTCTCGCTACCCCTGGGCTTATGATACATGAAGGCAGATGCTTGCCCAAACTTCTCCTTTGCTACCCACAGCCCTCTCTCGCTACCCCATGTCTTATGGTGCATTAAGGTGGATGCTACCCCAAACCTCTCCACTGCTACCCACGGGTCCCTCTCGCTGCCCATACATAGTCTCAGGGCACACGGGGGCAGCTGGAGGGCCAGAAAGGAGCAGTGCCCAAAGCCCCACCCCCCCCCCCTTGCTCTCTCCATGTTTCATTCCTTCCTGTTGCCCCAGACACACAGCCATATACAATAATACTTTGGGTCTGTTCAGAGGTGAAGGGGAGACAAGGAGGCGCCTTGAGAAGTCCTCGGTTGTCAGAGGCGAACATTGGATTTTAGCGTCTCCTCGTTGACGCCGCGGAGCACTCGGCGTAAACGGAAGTGTTGCCAATGATTGCTGCAAATGACCCAATGTTAAAAGAAACAACATTACCATGACCGTGGGGGGTCATTTGGAAATGCCTCGGGGCCAGAGGAGCCGGGTAGACGGGGGCGTCACCTCATAATTACGCACAGATTTTCGCGGCAAATGTATTAACACACTGAGCTATCTCCCCGCCTTTGCCCTGCTGGGATGTGAGAAAAGGCCGGCTCCCGCTGCGAGGCGCTCGGCGCGCTAATGGGATCTGGATGTTTTCGGTCCTGTCAATGGGCAGCTCGTGAAAAGGGCTTTTACACGTCGCCAGTGGCTTAAATTGGAATCCGAGCATTTCCAGAGTCACATTGTGTGAGAAAATCCCACCGAAAAGAAGGTGCTAATGCAGTAAGAAAACTCTCCCGCGCTATCTGTCTGCAGTGATCGGAATTAATAGAAGGGATGAGAACGGCCCAGCGCTTAGAAGAGCCGCGCCATTGAGAGGAGACTCCATTCAGAGCTTCAGAAACCCCCCTCCATTCTTCCACTCAATGCGCAAAAATACTATACCGAAGAGATACCGAGGGAGTCGGGCGTGCACGCACGAGGGCTCCCTTCCAGGAGGACGGAAGGGGCTTCTGGGCGCGATGGAGTGATAGCTGGTGAGCTGCTGGGCGCAATACTTGCAGCAAGCCAGCAGAGGGAGCCGAGCTTCTTCCAGGAGGGCTGGGGAGTTCTCCTCTGGCAAGAGTTTTAAAACAATGGGGTAAATTAGGAACTTTAATGCATAATCGTCACATACATTTTTTAAATATCTATAAACTCTGAAAACGCACCCCTTAAATATCCAAGTCCTTTCCTGGGGCCGTATTATGGAAAGTTGCCTGGGGCTGCAATGGGCATGAGCGACCGCTTTGCGCACCCCCGGGGCACTTTGGTATTAGCGGTCGGTGGTGGGAGTAGCTGCCGGCTGGTGACGTGGGGAGGGGGAGGGGCAGGGTGGGGTGTAGTAATCTATGGATTATGGAGGATTACAGGTAAGTAAACATATACATACATAAAACGAATTTCATTGAGCGCAACAAGAGGCGTTTTCCTCATTCTATGTACACGTGGAAAGAGATAACATTAGAGAAATGTAAACATTTCTCCCAGTTACTCCGGCTCTGGGGGGGGCGTACGTTTTTGGCGCTGGCGAAGGGTTATGTGATGTTGTAACTCTGGGGCAGCGTCAAAACCCATGGGTGTTGAGTGGTAACGATAACAGAGACCCCCATAGAATGCCCTCTTGGTGCAGAGTGAGGCGTGGCAGCGGTTTGCGCTGCTTTGTCTCACTCCATATCCACGAGGCCATGGAACGCCACGCAGGGGGCTTTGAGTCGCCTCATGGATATGCTCGAGAGGCCTGCGCCCCCGGCGTCATAAAAAGTGACGCTGCTGCAATGCAGGTGTCTTTTGAATTGGGGCCTCAATATAACACGTGGCGCTCTCCGTGTTTGCGCAGGACGCACCTTTTGAAAGCTGTGCCTGGCGCAAACAAAGGATGCGCCGTATCCCGTAATATGGCCTCTGGTGTGCCAAGCCAAAGAAAATTATCGCCACCGGGCATTGACTTAATTTTTTTCCGACATGTAATATCAGTGCCCCTATACGACAAAACTCACCTCAATTTGTACCGGGTCAGCAATTTGTGGTGGGAGCTCTGTATAGATCGAGGAATCCCCCCTCATGGCAACACGACTTAGAAGACCCCCGTGCAACAACGTTGGCATTGATGCTTTCTGTTTACCATAGGTGACCCTTATGCCAGAAATTACCTCTGGTACATCAGAGCCTGGAGTTAGGTATGGTTGCCCTTCTCCGATATAAAGCATGTGTCCTCCCTTATGCCAAGGTTTGCCTCCAATGTGCCAGTGCCAGAGAAGCCAATCACTGTCTCCAGTGATGCCAAGAATGACCTGCAGTGCATTAGAACCAGCGGGTTGCCACGGGTGCCCCTGTGCCAAGTGTCACCTCTAGTATGCCAGGGCCAGTATTTGGACGCGGGCGCCTCTTATGCTCATAATTGCCTCCAGTGTGCCCATTACAGTTTTAGGCCCCAGGGGCCCCTTTACCAACAGCGGACTTGCAGGTAATGCAGTACATTCTTACACTGACTGCATTCACTCACTCCCACTCATTCTCACTCACTCACACTCACTCTTCTCCCAATCATTCATTCCGGTTCACTCTCACCCACTCATTCTCACTCACTCTCACCCTCTAGAACTGAGACTTTGGCGGCTGTGGCTGATCCAGCCATCCTGGGGAGGCCCCTGCCTGCCTCAGGCGGCTTGAACCGTGCTCCCAGTGGAAGAAGTACCGTTTTATTACACTAATAGTGTAAAAAGTTAATGATGTTCAATTAGTGCAATAAAAAACGAGGCAGAAAAGAAGGGGGAGGAGCCCCAGCGCACAGGCGGGCGAGCGGCTCCTGATACTATGGGGGTCATTAGGATTGCGGACGGACTTGCGTCCGTCCGCGACCCCAGAGCAGGAGGGAACCTCCGCATGGCATGCGGAGTTCTCTCCTGTGTAATTAGGATGTGACCGCAAGGGTTGCGGTCACATCCTCTATTTTTAACATTGCGGCGGGTGGAGCTTCAAGCTGCACCCGCCGCAATGTTAAAAATGCACGCATTGCATTTGCATGCAGTAAGAGGCAGGCACCGCGCGGTGCCTGCCGCTTTCTGCATGCAAATGCAGGGGGGTACCATAGGTACCCCCCATGTGCACCCCCACCCCCCTTTCACCTAGGGGGCCCGCAACGGGCCCCCGCAGTGAAGTTCCGTATGCTTTTCCACGGCAGAAAACCCGCCACGGAAAAGCATAATTTACAGGCCATCCTAATATGGTGGACGGTGTCTGGAAGATAACGTCACCATATTAGAGCTTTGCCGCCGCGGTTGTAAGCCGACTGCGGCGGAAAAGCTGCGGACGGAAACCAGGACCCACCAGCCATCCTAATGTGGCGGTGGGTCTTTGGTCAGTCCACTGCGGTTTTTCCGCATCCTCTGGGCCGGCGGTGCCTTCCGCCGGCCCCGAGGATGCGGAATAACTGCAATCATAATGACCCCCTATGTATGGTGTGTCTGGGGGACATTTGTAGGTCAAAGGGAAGGACATCCCAGCAGAAATGAAATTAACTTGATGTAACATTGGGGACGGTGACGTGTTGTGATCACAGGGGACAGGCTGGGGTGTGTATTGAGAGGCGATGAATTAAGGGAGGAAGGGCGAACAAGGTCTGGGTGCAGGGGCGGCCTTAGGCATGTGCAAGCTGTGCACCTCCACAGGGCCGCCAAACCCCAGGGGCCGCCACGCCAATATATATCCTTAATATAACAATCCTCTGAGGATGGATACATATTTGCGTGGGGCCCCTGGCAGGGATTTGGCGGCCTCCAGCTCTGCTCCACTTCCAAACACCCTGAACCCCCCCTCTTCACTCCGCCCCGCCCGGACCCCCCTCTTCTGGGGCCCCCTACCTACTCTCCCTGCCCAGGGCTGCCATGAGCCTAGAGCCGCCATGAGCCTAGATCAGGTCAAATGACCAAAATGCGAGGGGTACCCGAAGCCCAAAACAGAGCGATTTCCCAAATATTCTGTGTGGGGGCTCAGTAAACTCTGAAGGATGATGAGGTTCCAAATAGAAAATTTAACATCTTCTTCACAAACTTACATTCCTTTACCTGTTGAATGAATATATGAAAATGTTTTATATAACGCACAGATGTCATTTGTTTTATTAATAAACATACTAGCAGCCCGTCCCGACGTTGTCCGGGAGCAAAAGGCTGCTTCAGGGCCCCGCCCGCCCCGCAGAAGAGTTGTCTGTGCATGTCCTGGCCCTGTTCAACTGATTTGGCCCACTTGTGGTTTTTTTTTAATTCGTATGTATTGTTTTCTGCGTTTTATGTTGTCCGCAAGATGTGAGGAAAGTGTTGTGTCACCTGTTTAATGTTTTTTTTTCCTTCGAAGGCTCTTTCCGTGTGTTTGTTTTTGTATCCCTTCAAAGAAGTTTCCCTTTCGTTTTGTCAATTGTGTGGTGAAGTCCTGGCAGTGCCCGTTGTGTTATTTTCGTTATTCGTATGTCTTATTGTAAGCGTTTTATCTTGTCCGCAAGATATGAGGAAAGTCTCGTGAATGCGCAGTCGATTGCATTTCTCCATTAAGAAATGTCAGCTTTTTTTGTTCGTGTTTACCCCCCTGTGACGTCGTTGGTCAATGGCCAATGGTTAATGACTTTTTTTTTTGGTAAGCCGAAGTCGTGTGTGTGTTTTCTTTAGTGCGTTGTGATTGGTGTAGTATTAATCCTGCCCCCTGTGTGGCGTCATTTGACACTCCTCGTCGATGGAAGGCCCGCCCCGTTTTTAATGCGAAGGCGTCAATGTTGTCTGGGTAACGGCAACGAATGTGTGTATATTTCTTATAGCGCGCACCTCTGCTGTTTTTGTATATTGGTGTTACCGTGCTGTATGTGTGAATTTAAATTCATTGAAAGCGCATTTCCACTGTATGTGTTGGGATTTGCAAATGTTTGTTAGAAATTCATTGAAAGCGCATTTCCGTTCTATGTCTGCATATTGTGCGTTCTAAATTCAGTGAAAGCGCATTTCCGCTCTATGTGTGCATATGTGTGTGTGATGTGAAGTCGCTTGGCCTATGTTTTTTATTTGCACTTGGCACAGCCCTGTAAACGCCCACATTTGTTGTTTGAGACGCCCATGGCCACGACCACGCCCCCAAGGGACTACTTTACCACTTTTGGCGTTTTTGCTTTTTTAATGTATATGGTGTACTTATCTACAGCCTATGTCCTTCTGCCACATCTCCCCTTTCAAATGGTGTATTGAGTGTAGTGATTGGTGGATTACTTTTGTAGTTTACCTGGCTCAAAGGTTTGTGTTCTCTCTTTATAATAGTAGTATAGATAGATATAGGCCATGACATTTATAACCATACTAACAGTACAGAAGTAGGTACACAGGCATTCAAAAATTGTGGGCAAACAATTGAAACGGGTAACAATATTCCCAATAATTAAAAAACCCAACAATCTAGTAAATGCAAAACAATTTAAGCTGAAGCATTTGAGTTTTGCTTCAAAGACGTGCCACACAGGCATCAGATTGTGGCCCACTCTTATGAGCAATAACACATCAAAACATACACCTGGAGTTCCACTGGTCTTACTTCATCTTGTCAAATTAGGACAAAAGTCACTAATGAATGTACAGGAAAAAGTATTATTGAAATGATTGGGGGGCTGGGGCAGGGTTTTCAGTTGTCTTCTCCTTGCCATCCGGGTCGCCATGATATAGCTTGCCCCAGATATCTATATGCCCGGATTGCTCATTCTAGGATAAAGCGTATGTGCTTTGAACAGGTTACATTAGAGAACTGCTTAAACAGTGGTAAGAGACACTTAAAATGTATGGTCTTAGTTTCTGAGCAAAACAACAGGAACAACATTAATGTCTCCAGGGGCCGCAGTACAAAAAAGGAGGATATCGCTTGTTTACGCTTTGAAAAGGTGTGCCCAGCGCAAACAATGGAAATGCGCTCTATTATGATAGAGGCGCTGCCCACCGCCACTCCGTGTTGTCACAGTGCAGGTGGCAACCCGCCGAAACTTTTAAAGCAGATTGAAGAGCTCCTTGCATGCAGGTGCAGTCAGTGACTGCATCCACATGCAAGGGAATGTCTTGGGGTCCCTGGGACCCCCTTCCACTCCTCAAGAGGGTGGCTCTCACTGTGAGTGCGCCCCCTGTGAGCTTCCTCCGCACCCGCATCTGTAATACGGCATGGGCGCAGAAGCACAGGGATTTCCTCATTTGCATGGGAACACCCCCTGAAGATACCACTGGAGCTTTATGTGCGCCAGCGCTATCGGTATTAGAAAAGGGGCGGCTCAAGCGTCTGCGGCCCCTTCTGTAATACCAAAATATCCCGGAACTGCGCAACGTGGGTGCAAATGCCCGTTGCACCCCGAGACTCTTTCCGTAAGACAGCCCCAGGCCTCCAAACTTGCAGTCACAGAGGCCAGAGTTAGAATGGTTAGCAGCAAATTAAGGACCTCATTTAGATTTTAGTGGATGGGTTATTTCATCACGACGGTGATGGACATCCCATCTTCAGAAATATAAATCCCACAGGATATAATGGGATTTCTATTCCGGTTTGTGATGGAGGAACCCGTCTCCCAATATCTAAATGAGGCCCTCAGCCAGGTAGGACCTGATGCGTAAAGTGCTGAGTTGGAATTTTAAGTATAAAGTGCAAAGTGCGTCAGGAGTAATTCCATTTAAATATTGTCCGATGGCCAACCATTGCTTTGCTTGCAAATAATTATGGGTCAGTTCAGAGGAATGTGCAAGTTCGATGCAGGGCTTGAGGTTTGAGCTCATGAAGGCATCTTTCACCATTCGAGCCGCGGCACCAACAATAAGGGCTGGGTCCGACCAGAGGTGCCAGAGGACGAGTTCTGTCAAGCATTTGTTAACGTAGATTAAACCAGCATTGCATTAAAATGAACCGGCGCTGATGCTCTGGAGTTTGGACAAAATATCAAAAACTCAAATATCATGAAAGAGAATATTGTGTAGGTCATTTTCTGTGGGTAAGTAAAGTTTTCAATACTAATATAATAGAGAGCCTAAACCTTTGAGGCGGTTATTCTCAGGAACCACAGCACCAATCACAACACCCGATACAGCGTTGGAAAGGGCAGTTGCAGCAGACGCCCACCATATACATTTAAAAGGTAAAAGAACCGTGCCAGCAAAGTAGTCCCTTGTGGGCGTGTCTGCGTTGTGCTGTGGGCGTGTGCTGGGGGCGTGACAAACGCTGGGGGCGTGTGGTACATTCCGCCTTTCATGACATGTCTCATATTGTGTGCTAATCCCACCCTGCTCCCTTCAAATACCCCTGCACCCCATAATCATAACCCACCCTTACTCCTTAAAATACCCCAACACCCTTAAACACTAACCCATCTTAACCCTATAAATATACCCTGTACCCCAAAACCCAAACCTATCCCTAAACCCTAAAAATACCCTTGTACCCCAAAACCCAAACCTAGCTCTGAACCCTATAAACACCCCTGTACCTCAAAACCCAAACCTACCCCTGAACCCTAAAAATACCCCTGTACCCTAAAACCCAAACATGACCCTGAACCCTAAAAATACCACTGTACCCCAAAACCCAAACCTACCCCTGAACCCTAAAATGCCCTTGTACCCCAAAACCCAAACCTAGCCCTGAACCCTAAAAATACCCCTGTACCCCAAAACCGAAACATACCCCTGAACCCTAAAAATACCCCTATACCCCAAAACCCAAACCTAGCCCTGAACCCTAAAATTACCCCGTACCCCAAAACCCATACCTAACCCTAAAACTACCCCTGTACCCCATAACCCAAAACTATATCTGAACCCTTAAAATACCCAAACCCCCCAAAACATATACCTCAGTACCCCAAAACATATACCCCTATACCCATACTTACCTTATCCAATCATAAAAACGTGCTTTTACCATTCATGCATTTGCAACGAATTTCGTTGTAAATGTATGCGTGGTAAAATCATATAAAATGTAATGCCATGCGTTATAATGGCATTGCGGAGTAATGGTACTTTTGTAATGAAAGTATGGGGAGTCATGGTATGCGGAAAGAAAGTTGCGGAATAATGGGTGTTTACCCTCCCCCGGTAAGTACATTGGTGGCAGAACAGGCCACATCTCCAGCAACATACTCATATTTTTTCACCACCCATTTGAAAAATGCACAGGTCTCTCTCATTGATGGCCAGCACCGACATGCACTTTTAGACACACCTCCCGCCACAAGTTCTAGAATTGCGAGCTTTAGAGCTGGGAAGCTACGTTCGAATCTCGGCATCAGCTCAGCATCCTGTGATTCCAAGCAAATCGCTTTGTCTCCCCATGCCTACCACAAATGAATGTGTTCTTCTGTAATGTAAATTGTGCTCATGCCATGTTGTCAAGTTCGCGCTATATAATATTGCAAGGAAAAATAAAGTAGGGAAACTCGAGTTCACACACTACTGAACGCGCACTCTTAAGTGCATCAGCAGTGCACTGTGAATCGGAGCGTTTCACAGGCCTGTCACAGATAAGAAATGCTATCAAAACGAAATCCTACAAAACAATATACTACTGACCGGCAGCAATTCATACCCGGACAACGTCGAGACGGGCTGCTAGTACTATATATAACTCTACATATTTGTACCTTGATGATAAATATATTTTCACGGTACATAGATCTGGGGCTACGAATATTCCATTTATACTTCCGTATTTGCACTTGCCTTCTCGATATTCTTGTCCTCGATATTTTTGGCACCATCTTCTGTCTACACGATATTTGCGTTTCTGATATTCTGTCACTGATCCAATGCCTCAAGCACCACTTTCAGATAGGACACCCCTGGTGATTTTGATGTAAATGTAGCCAGTACAACACTGGGGGAAGGGCAACGACGCGGGTAAGGACACCAGTCCCAACTCCAAGAAAAGAGGGAGAAGCGGCTTGCCCCGGCCCAGATTCAGGAAGTGGGTCAGAAAGGGTTTTTCGATCTTTTGAAGTTGCTCACAGTCACTACAACCCCAGAGTTCTGTGGCATCGGCCACTGCTGACACAGTTTTTTGCCTGTATTCTTGCAGGATGTCACCCAAGGTGTGGCAGCCGACTTTATACTTAACCGACAGGTAGGCATTTGGTGAGCGCTGAAAGGTGCTGGCTGCTTTTTCATATATGAGAGAAACATATAGGAAACACTATAAAATAGTGGACTATCAAATTAACACAAACCAATATGTAAACACCCACAAATTTATATAATTAGAAATGCATATTTTATTCAATTACATTAATATTTTATATTTTATAAAAAGGGAAAAACAGTTTATACATTCATTAATAGGATCAAAGATTTAACAACCACTCTCTTGTTGGGGCAATTATCAATAGATGCAGTCACATGTTTACATGTTTGATCTATACATACAGAGTCTCCTCAATCCAATATGCATATTACAAATGTAAATACTATATTGTAATTTTGTAAATATGTAGATCCATTATTTATTGCATTGCATATGTATATAGTATAGATTTAGTAGGACCTCCAATATGTAACCCCTTTTGAAATGCTCCAATTGTTTCTAAATTATTCCCCTCCACCTTTCTATCTTTTAGATTTCATAATTACATGTCTACCTGATGAAGGCACAAGGCCGAAACGCGCGTAGGAATATATTATTAGCCATGAAAGTCGTATCAAAATGAATTTCCCTCTTTTCTTTTCTACATTGATATAGTATTGTAATTCGTAATATGAATATGTATTTGGCCTGTCATCCGCGTATGACACCAATGACAGGCCAAAAATTTCAATCAGGGCGGGAAGAGTTGTAAGAAAAAGACTAAGGGGCTAATTATGATTGCGGTTTTACCGCATCCTCCGGGCCGGCGGAAGCCACCGCCGGCCCGGAGGATGCGGGAAAACCGCAGCGGAGCCTCCACAGACCCACCGCCAAATTAGGATGGCTGGTGGGTCTGGCTTTCCGTCCGCAGCTTTTCCGCCGCAGTCGCCTTCCGACCGCGGTGGAAAAGCACTAACATGTCTGGCGGTGTCTAGGAGACAACGCCAGGCATATTAGGATGTCTGTACTTGTATGCTTTTCCACGGTGGCTTTTCCGCCGTGGAAAAGCATACGGACCTTCACTTGGGGGGCCCGTTGCGGGCCCCCTGGGTGAAGGTGGGGTGGGGGGTGCACATGGGGGGTACCTATGGTACCCCCCTGCATATGCGTGCACAAAGCAGCAGGCACCGCGCGCTGCCTGCTGCTTTGTGCATGCACATGCACTGCTTTCATTTTTTACATTGCAGCGGGTGCTGTTTCAAGCAGCACCCGCCGTAATGTAAAGAATACAGGATGTGACCGCCAGGGTGGCGGTCACATCCTAATTAGCATGGAGGGACCGCCGCTGCCCCTGCGGACGGACCCTCCTACTCTGGGGTGGCGGACGGACGCAGGTCCGTCCGCCATCCTAATCGCCCCCTAAATAAGGTAGAGGATAGAGATGGAGCCCTGCGGGACCCCACAAGGTAAAAAGTATGGGTCTAAGTAACATTTTCCCAGTGACACCACTTGTCGGCGTCCCTAAATAAAAGATTTTAATAGAGCCAAGTTGCCAATCTCTAAATCCTGCATACGATCCTACCAATATTTCGCGGTTGACCGTATAGAAAGCTACTGATAGATCAAGCAGGATAAGGACTGCATTACCACCTCCGTTCATTGACGCTTTAATTTCCTCTGTAGTTGTAATCAAAGCAGTTTCAGTACTGTGAATTTGTCTGAAACCAAACTGCATTTCGTCTAAAAGATGATTATTTTCAATACAAGAGGAGGTTTGGAGAGTCATAATCTTTCTTACCAGTTTGGCTGGGTACGGAAGCCGAGATATGGGCCGAAACCTGTTCGGATCCAAAATATTAAGATGATGCTTCTTCACATGAGAAAGTACTGATGATGACTTCCAGGAGGTGGAAAAGATCCCTCTTTTAAACATGGTGGAAAAGATGGTAGATACACTTAACATAACATAACAAGTGCTATAACTTCCGGAACAAAATGTACAATCTTCGAAGGGCCTGGGTCATGAGGAGATCATGCTTTAATGTTTAGAATCTACAATCTGCTCTGCTGGGGGGGGAGGGGGGTAAGGGGCAGCAAAGTGTCCAAAACAAACTAGCTTGGATCTTAATTCTTTACATACATTATCAGAATCAGAATAGCCACTAGTAACGTTTTTAAAAATGTTTTTGTATTTTTCCTGGGAGAAGCTGGCTAAAAAATCACAGAAATCTTGGTCATTAACTGCTATATTGTTTCCCATAAGAGTGATCATTTTTGTTTTATAGTTTGAAAGTTTATTCACTTCATTTGCTGTTTTTATTTGCTCTGTGTAGTATTTAGACTTGGCCACAATGATAGAGTTTTTTTTACTTTCTAGGCAGATTATATATTTTTCCCTCTCCTCTAATTTATATTCCTTTCATACTTCATACTCGGACAAAAGTATACACAAATAGATTTCAATGAAATGCTTGAATGAATCTCAGCCCTTGGTAATTACTCGGCAAAACATCCCAGTCCATCGTCGTTTTGCACACCACGCGACCTCAGTTTGGGCCCGGCTACATGCAAATCAGTCTTGACCCTGCTCCAATGGGAACACTCCAGCCCGAACTGCCAGGTCAGCTCCTCCCTGATCAGGAACATAAGCAAAGCAGGACCAGTTTTGCCCTAGGTATGGACTTATCAGCCAGGTACAGCCTGGTTCCAATGTCACAATGTGCACGGAACCCTCACCTTGCATACCCGTCCCACTTAGGGTGACAGATTAAAGTATACAAAAAGTGATAGATAGAATGCTTGAAATAATCTCAGCCACTGGTAATTACTTAGGGCCACACCCAAATCCTTTGTTATTATGCACTTTATGTATGCTTTAGGCAAAACCGATCCAGGGTAGCCCGTATGCCCTGTGTGCGAAAGCGTTGTGCGGAATATGCAAAGAGTACAAACATCAGAAGAAAAGGTTCAAATCCCTGCCAACAAGGGCGGTACTAGCTCAGCTTCACAATGGAACATCAAGTGAAGTGCAGGGATGAGTACAGCCAATCACAACCAATGCACAGGTGAACAAAGAGCACCGCTGATGTGTTTTTGCTGTAATTTAGAAAAACAATAAAAATGCATTCAGAAATGTAAAAAATAAAGAAAAAGAGGAAGCTGATTACATATGTGCACAGCCAAATAAGAAATGGAACGACCACCCTTCCCGGCCTGCCTTACCAACAGAACCACAGCAAGAGGGGCACATGACGAGCGCAACACTCTTGTCGGCGAATGGTTACCAAACAGTAAGGGGCAGTCACAAAAAGGACCATCGGGTCAAAACAAGTGATTTTTAGAGAATTCTCTTCTTTACCGGCAGCCAGTGCAGGGATCTCAAATGACGGGACATGGATGTCCGAAAGGGAAGTCTAAAAATGAGCCGAGCAGTAGCATTTGAATAATATGGAGGCTAGGAATCAGAAATTCAGGAAAACCCAAATATAAGACATTGGCATAGTTCAGCCTAGATGTAATGAGACCATTGACTACCGTCTTCCTAGAGAGCAAAGGAAGAAGGAAGAGAAATGTATGTAAAGAACAAATCAATCAAAAGCAGGCTCCCACCACGGTGGACACCTGCGTTTGGAAAGATAAAAGGTTGTTAAATCTTACACTCATTTTTTTAGCCACCCCCAAAGGAGAGGGTGGGACCCTATCAGGTCAACAATATGGCCACCCGTCAGCTTGAGATGCTTCGAATAGAGGGACCTCAGTCTGGTCCATATTTCACACGAGGAGGGTAACACAACGCCATTCAAGACCAGCAGAAAGGCAGGACTTGAGAGGGCACAGCAGACCTCTGCCCCCTTCTCAAAGAAGAGGGGAAGCTGAGTGTCATGGGCATATGATGCCACCTTAAAGCCATGATTCCTCCAGAAGAGCTGACAGAGCAAGTAGACGTTAAAAAGAGTAGGACTGAGGGAAGAGCTCCGAGACACTCCAACCCAAAGAGGCTTCAGCCCAGAAGGGTAGGGGCGAGCTAATAGATTGTCTTCTCTTCTCAAGGACCGATTTTATCCAATCAAGGATCATCCCCTCAACACCAAGAGATTCAAGGTGCTGTAGAGGGAACGCGTCTGAGATGGTATCAAACTCAGCAGAAAGCTCAAGTAAAATCAACAACGCCATCCCTCCTCGGTCCAAAGTCAGTGCAATGAATCGAGAGACTTCAAGCAGGTCTGTCTCGGAGCCGCACTCAGGACGGTCTCCTGATTGGCTAAGTGGCAGTCGAGTTTTATTCTCCCCATAGATTGACAATTGCTTGTTACTCAGCTTCTCAAGAACTTTGGAAAATGTTGGCAGAAGAGAAATTGGTCCAAAATTTGCAAAACTGCCAGGGTCTGTAAAAGGTTTTGCACCTAGAAGGAACGGCGGCGGTAGAGAGAGAGGCGTTGAGGAGCCTACTCAAGATGTTATTGATCACCTCGACTGCCTCAATCATAGAGGAGGTGGACAGATACCACCGGGGGAACCAGGCTTCATTCATTATAGCAGCTGCAGAGGACTTTAAGGAGATAAAATAAAACTGAAGCTCGAAGTGCTTCGTCCTCAGCTAGCACCGGGGTCAGAGGTCAGAGCCACATTAGCTTCAGTTTTAGAAATGTCATCCTCAAAAACACAGATAGAAACACAGAGAGCTTGTGGCACATTACCTGAGAAGGATAAATGACACTCCTTCAGGATATACACGTGATAGAAAATTATTTATAATTTAAAAAATGTCACTAGGCCCATTAGTAGCTGAAGCAATTTCCCTGTCAAAATCAGCGTTTTAGCTGCTGTGATTGCTGGATGGCGCTTTCTTAACCGCATCGCTGCGGCGGCTTTTCCCGCTGTGCGCGGCAGATTTGAAATTACCGCGTTACATGACGAGCTGGCCTTGTCATCCGCGCACGACAGGTAAGCGCGATGACGAGCCCAGCTCGTCATTAGCCTCGAAGGGGTTAAAGTTGCTCTCTAGAGTTCTTTATCCTTCAAATGATTCTGCTTCCAGCACAGACTCACAGCCTCTCAGCCTTTTAACAAGCACTCCTTTCTACTGCAAGAGCCTGGGTGAACCAAGGAGCAGAGGGGGCATGAGAATGAGGCAACTATGAGCCCCCTGCAGCCAACTCAGAGGAGGTGGCACTGAGCAGGTGAGCAGGTGAGCAGGTGAGTGAAATCAGCAGGCTTTATACTCTGGAAGGTGGCAGAAAGCCCAGTCCTGCCGAGAGTGTCAGCCAGCCCTGGACTCTGATAAGAAAGGGATCAGCCAAGAGCACTGGACAGAGTTCATGAGCTTTTATAGGGGAATCAGAGAAAATAAGATCAATCATATGGCCAGCTTCAAGTGGGGGGATGGGAAGGGGGCGGGGGGAGGCAACTAATTGAGAAAGGTAAAGAGAAGTCCATATCACAGTCCGAAACACAGTCTGTGTGAATATTAAAATCCCCTAGTGATGGAGCAAGGATTTAGAATGAAACTTGCTCTGAGCAATCTTCTCACATAAAACGTTATTATTAAGCATTAATAATTATTTATCATATTAATATTACATAAAACTTATATATTTCGTAGTCAGAGGGAAGCTTGCAAATGTGTTTTACTAATAACTAACTCGACAGTGCTTAAAATGGCTGCTAAAACGCGGAAATTGAATTGTGCATGCGCACGCTGCATGACGACATGCGCAGTAATAACAAACATGGCCGCTCAGAAACTCAGGGGCCAAGCATATGCTTTGCCGCAATTAACATGAGCTACATACTAAATGCAAAAGCAGATATAGTTAAAAATAAATAAATGAGAATAGAGTATAAATAAGTGGTATACAGTGAAATCATGTTATGTTGAAATTAATATTTGTTTTCTTTGATTTTCCTAAAATAGTTCGCATTTGGGCCTAAAAGGGTAATGGAGTCTGGAACATGTGACCAAGTCACATGCCCGACCGGGAGGAACTCTGAACATGGTGACCTCAAGTTTTGGGATCTGTCCAAGGCCGAGACCTCTCCATGGCCTGGGAACAGAGGAACATCCTGAAGACTCAAGGGATAATAGTGCAAATTTATATACAATATTATTTTACTGTTATCAACATGGGTGGGAAATCAAGCTTGGGAGAAACATACTAATGGGCTGGAACTTGAAACAATAGTCTTAAGAAAAGTATTGCAAAAATAGTATGGTGTGATGATCATCCCCTCTGTCTGTCCAATCAGAATAGAAGAATGACATACAATTGAAACATTTTGGGGTGATACATGCTCTTAGAAAGGTATAATTGGGGTAGCTAATTAGAATTTGGAGGAGAGCTGCAGACGGAATGCTGAGGAGCTTAGATGCTGTCCGAATGCTGATCGATTTAGAAAGCCACGCTTAGAAGTTAGGCGAGTGAGGATATTACAGTGTAGTCTTAGAGCTGCATGTAGAGATTACATTTAGAATTGGATCCAGAAGAAACGAGGAGGCAATTGAATTAGGGAAAAGAGTACGCGGAAGAATCAGAGAGGGGTAAGACGCAGGTGTCTAATCCGGAGGAAATCATCTGTCCAGTCCAGAACATGTCTTGAATTTGTCCAGAACCTGTCCCAATCTGTCCTGAATCTTTCGATGCCTGAATCTTTCCAGTGGACCCATAACACTCTTGGCCAGAGGGGTCTGATTTCACACCATCCTAGGTAAATATGAATGTGAATTTGTGTCTATGTACCTTTTCTCTCTGTCCTCTCTTTTCTGGGGTACCCGTTATTGCTGAAAACCATATGTGAACAGGTATATTTTGATAATTCTTTCCTTGTAGGTACGGAGTTAACACAGTCATTCTCTTGCTCATGAGAATAATTTTATAGACACTTTAAATGATACCTGAGTCTGTGGTTATTCATAATAAACAGTAGAGTGAGGGATCTGTAGTATAATTACCATATGCATTCAACTAAAATAGGCCCGTAAGTCATAAATAGAGCTTACTCAGACTAAGGACATGAAGGATAGGGAATAATAAATTAGTTTTAGCTCTATAAATTGATTCCTAGCAGTGATTATCAATAATAGTTTGGGTGTATTGCATGTATGTGTTTGATGGGCTCTGATGATTCTCTAGTAGTAGTTGTCTGCAGGTTGATGTCCCGCTGGAGCGCTAGCACAATAATGGTGGATACTGTCAGTACAATTTAACATGTTGGAATATTAATGTCGCCTGCATGGTGTACAGTCCGGTTCCTCTGCCCTGGCTGTCTCATTGCATGTATCTGGTATCCTGACTTTTGATTCTTGGCCCCGTCATCCCGCTCATCTATCATCTGCACAGAGGCCTGGGCTTGTCCCTTACATGAGCAGGTCTTGTGCTCGTCCTGTGACCTCGAGACACGCTTATTTACTGACAGAACACTACTATGCTGGTCATGGCTGCAGCACATAGTGTGGGTCTACCGGTATATGGTGTTTTGAGAATCCCAAATGTGACCAGGCCTTTTTACCTAAGTCACTAGTTCCACTGGTAAAGACCAACGTCGATGCCCTGGGCCAACCCTAACACTCTGTGTACATGTCATGAATGTTGATCTGTACAGGACCGGACTGGCCATAGCGGGCACCGGGCAATCCCCCGGTGAGCCGCATTGGTGGGGGGCGGTTTTGGGCCCCCAGGGGCCGGTTTTGTTATATGGCCGTTTTTGCAGTATAGCTGCAAAATCGGCCCTGTAACAAAATCGGCCGAAAACCGGCCCTGGCAAACAGCTCGACGGCACCTTCATCCCCCCTGAGTGGGGAGGGAGGGTGGGGGGGGGGGGCAGCCGAGCACTTTGCCGGGGCCGGTTGTGGTTCTGAGTCCGGCCCTGGATCTGTGTATTCCCTGTTGTATGTGCACGGTGTGCAGTGTGTGAGTGCTCCAGGGTATTTTAGGTCCAGTGGATCCGTCATGGATACCCTTGCCCTGGCTCTGCACGGCATGGAAGTAAAGGTTGTGTACCTGACAGTGGACGGCTGCTGTTGCAAAACACTGAAGGGTGAGAGATAGACACTAAGGTGAGGGGAGTGGAAACATGCCTTCTTTAGCTATTTGATTCAGCCTTTTGCTTTGCAAGGAGCTGCAATCAGTGTTCCTGAACACTGCCATTTGCTAGGTTATTGCTGAATCAGTAGAACCGGAGATGGGCAGTTTTAATGATTTCAGGTAAGTAATGAGCCTAAAAGCACAAAGTGCCACTTGCGGGAATCTGCTTGTGTGAGACCAGATGAAAGTCACACGTTCAGGCCGACCATGATGGAGCTCAGCCTGGATAGAGGGACCAGGTTAGTCCAGCTGAGTTACCTTCAAAGGCCAACGCAAAAAGTTCCGTTTGCTGTGGAAGGGAGAGCAATGGGCAGAGAGAGAGTTGCTGATGGTCATCGATATAGCATCAAGAGCAGGCCAGGCTCCACGCAGAGAGTCGTCACCGCCAGCTGTTGTTGCTGTGGCGTGAAGTGCATCTCTCATGTTGCCAGGCATCACTGGTGGTCGCTATGGCATAAAGAGTCGGATTCACCAGAGCTTTCCATTGGCAGGCAACGCAGTCAGCAATATCGTGCCGTAAACTGTCCCATTCACGTTCGTGAAGAGCCCCAGATCTTTAGGATTTCTCCTTTTCTTTGGTGAGGAGCTTAACTGATGCCACACCTAGGGTCCAAGACCTGAGGGACAGCTATTGGAGGTCAGGAACTCACTCAAGCACAAACCCGCAGGGCTCAGGCAGGTCCAGTTGCAGGTACAGTTGGAGGTCCGGGCAATAGGCTAGCTAGTTAGTTGCAGTGGCCTCTAGAGCTTTTTATGTCCCTTTAGCTCAGAAAGGAAGGTCAGCCTTGGAGTCACATCAGCCTGGGATTAAGGATGCAGGAAGAGCCCGTAATCTCGGCGTAATGATTGACAACCAACTCTATATGTGTGATCATGTCAACCACATGATACGTACTTGCTACGGGATAATGCACTCCCTTCGTAAAGATTTTAAATGGGTCCCTTTGCCCTCCCGTCTGTCACTGGTCCAGGGTCTGATTGTCAGCCGCCTGGATTATGGGAATGCCTTGTTGGCTTCCGTAAATACTGATCTCCATCATAAGCTCCAGGTTCTGCAAAACACAGCAGGCAGATTGGTTTTAAATCTTCCAGCCCGGTCTCCCTCTGCACCCAATGGGAGGTCGCTTCATTGGCTGCCTGTAAAGAAGCGAATTGACTTCAAAATCTGCGGTCTTGTCCATACAACTCTAAATGGACAGGGCCCTCAGTATTTGGCAACAAAACTACAGAAGTACCAGCCTTCTTGGACACTTCGCTCTGCAAACAAACACCTACTTACAGTTCCGAAGGTCCTAACTGTTAATCATGGCAGTAAATCCTTTTAAAAATTGGCCCCTACCCTCTGGAACTCTCTGCTACACCTACAAACTGAGATCGAGCATACACAGTTTCATAAATCTCTTAAGATCTGGCTATTCTAAACCTCTTCTATTCCTAGCCATCTTTTCTGTCTGTGCCTGAGTCGCGACAAAGTGCTATGAGACCTCTGGGTGATATATGCGCTCAACAAGTAACAGTACTTGTGGGGGTCGGGATGAAAACTCAGGGACACTAGGTGGGGTTAAACAGGGTTTTATTGGTCTTAGGACTCTTATCTTTTGAATAGTCAGTCCATAGTAAGGCAGGGGTTGTTCAGAATCTTTTTCTGGTGAAACTCGGCCTCAGGGGAAATTCCTTCTGCGTCTTGTCCACTCCAGGGTGATGTCACTGCACGGGGAGGTTCCCAGCGGTCCGGCGTGAATGTGAAAAGAAATGAAGACTTGTTTCAATCAGGTGCTCAAAATGTGTAAAGCGTGAGGGAAGGGTAGTGGGAGCTAAACTTTGGGGTCTTTTGCTGTTGGTGTTGCAACCTCTCTTCTCCAGTCACTCTCCAATCAGCTTCATCTTATTCCCCCCCCCCCCCCGCAGAGCTGTGCTGTTTTCTGACACCTCAGTGCATCCGCCAGCCTTGATTAGAGGGCCCAGGAGTCCGTGGGAGGCCGGGGGTGTGTATGAACAGCGTCTGACATGAGTGGGCCGTGTTAGACGCCGAGAGCCCCAGCCACGCAGCCATGTTGAAGGCAGGGAGGAATTGATCCACTCTGGAGTGTGAAATCTCCCATCAGCGTCGCCGCCGCGCTGATAGGTTCGTCCCAGAGCGACAACACGTGGAATGACATCTTCGAGGAATAAAAAAAAACACACAGAGATGAAAATATCTGATGTGCACACAGGAGGTACACATTTCAAATTATCTCAGTAATTTCATTTTTTTCTTTTGATTTGTCTCTGTTTTTTCAGTTCAAATGGTTTTTATTGGGGGAACAAGGTTTATAACGCAACTTTTACAACGCACTACCTTTAAAACAAAACTTTTACAACGCAACATCCATTACAACGCATGCCATTACAACGCAACCATTACAACGCAACCATTACAATGCATGTCACTACATTTTACTATTGAGAAGAAAATGAAGTGACCATACATAGTAAACACTATAAATCATATAAAATTACATTTTAATCTTGTTACTTACATAGTAAAGAAATGTAACTAAAATACAGGAATAAAACACTGAAGGTATGTAGAAAATGAAGCATATATGTATATAAGGGCAATAAAAGAAACTTACGGAACTATTAGGGAGATCAGGGTGGTTTGGGAACCTCTTGTTGCGACGGCTTTGGTACAGAGTATCTCTTGGTGCTATCATCAATAAACATTGTAACAGGTGACCATAAAGCAACACGTTTTATAGCCATTTGAGGAGGATATACAAGGGCAGTATCCAATCTGTGATTGTGGCATACAGTGTACCACCAAGCTTTGTATGACATTTTTGAGAAGTCTTTCCAATTGACAGTAATTTGTTGAAAAGCAATTGCTAATAATAAATCAATAATCTTAACATTAAGTGAAACCCCCTCCCAGACAGAAGAAGGCTACCTAAAAAGATATGAGTATAAGAGAAGAGAAACGTAGTGTCATAAATCAAATTAATTTGTGACCATACTTGCTTCCAAAAAGTTTGTACCAATGGGCAAATGAAGAACATGTGGCACAAATTGGCGTTGGGGGAGGAACAAGTCCCACATGTATCCAGAGAGGTTGAAAACTATTTGCTTAACTCCTCCCCAAAATCGCTCCGTCATCAGCTGCGGTGGCGCTGTGCTGATGACGGAGCGGTTCCGTCATGGCCCTGCCGCCGCGCCTGCGCGGCGCGTTCTATTGAGCGGGCGGGGCCGTAACGGAACCGCTCCGTCATGAGCACAGCGCAACCGATGCTGGTGACGGAGCGGTTCCGTCACCAGCATGCGCCCACCGCTCTGCCGCCCTCCCCCCTTAGTATTGCGGCGGAATAGCCGTTGCAGTGAAGGGGTTAAAGTGGCTGGTGTGAATAAAAGTCTATTACATACAAAAAATAATGGTTGTGTAGTGTTTGCTGCTCTAGAGGCTTTCCTAATTTGGACCAGATGCCATTCCAAAGAGGGAGTGGCCAGCGAGTCTCAAAGTCTCCTTCCCAAGCCTCTTCAGTTTTTGTTTTCTGCCTGTCAGTGTCAGAGCCTTGCAGATGCGTGTAAATAGTTGAAGCTCTGGGGATTTGTCTCTGTTTTTATCAAGTCGGAATCCCAGATCCTGCAGAGTTCAGAACTTTGAAGACATCTAAGACACTTCATGGTAGAGAGAGGAAAGTATCCGAACAAATAATTTCCAAGAAGAATAACAGGTGTTTGTCCAGGGACTATCAGAGACTGCAAGAGGCGGTGAGCACTGGTGCAGTAACAGAAGGGGCCACGGCCCCTCCCACCCCCAGCATTCGCTGCTGCTCTCTGTGTACTCTCAGGCGTTTTCACAAAGCATCCAAAGGGTGAGGCTGCCCTGGCAGTCTGTGGTGTCCATAACTGCTCAAACGTGGGGGTGGTGAGACCCTCCTGCCTTCTGACCACCCTGCACTGTCAGCACTCATTCGTTTGTCCCCAGTAACATCATGTTAACTTGAATTAATTGGCAATACCTGTACAGGCCCGTGCTCGCGCTAGGACCACATGTGCATCGTGTGTATGAATGAATGTATGAATGCACCAGTGTCAGAGTCTGCTGCTGCACCCGTGATCCCTTCCAAGCCCTAAAGCACGGGACACACGTCACCTCACAGCTCTGTAAAGTTTCTAAAATCTGCAGGCCTGAGGCTTGGGCCTTCCCACACTTCATCCTTCTGTGACAGCCCTAAGTTCTCCCTCACAAACCTGTGACTTGCGTCGTCAGCGTCTCAATCGACACCAGACCGCAAAGCTCCTTTTCAATCCGCGTTGGGCTTCATAGCACGAGAGACTGTCATTGATCAGGACAAGAAGCGGAAGCTGTGAGCGGTAGCAGAGAGTCAGGCACGCGGTTACTTTTTGCCCTATGTTTGTGTTGTGTTTTATTGTAGAGCTTAACTATCACTGCATGGGGTATCTTGGCGCTACAAACGGGTCAAATATGGACTCATGTTTCCAGTACCGAGTAACGATCATTAACCACCAGGGAAAAGCCAGGTCTTCAGAAGTCTCCTGCAACTCATGACGTTTGGCTGCTCCTTGAGAAAACCCGGAAGGAGGACCTTCTTCTGGGCGCTGTAACGGGAAAAAGCCAGTCAGTGGCAAAACTTAGGACCCATTAAGTTACAGTGAGAAACTGACCACAAGGTGTGACGGGGAAGGTACAGCCCGCAGTGAGACTTAAGGGGAGAGCTGCCGAGTGAATACATTGCATCATGAACCAGGCATAGAGACCTGAACGGAATCCATGTCCTCTTTTCATCCCACCCTTGTCGCTGGTCTGTCCCTGTATCCCCGCCCCCTTCCAGCACCACTTCCCGCTTCCAGCTGACCTGTCCCTCCCACCTCCGTAACGCTACTCAATGATTTCCAGAAGCCATCGGAGGCGTTTGACACCATCTCCCAGCGGATCCTGCGTAGGAAACTTCAGGACATCGGGGATCAAGGGGTTGCACTGAAGTGGTTGACAAACTTTCTAACTGACAGAACTCAGACGATTAACCTGGGTCCGTTTCGCTCAAGACCACAAGAGTAACCAAGGGTGTCCCGCAGGGCTCCTGTTTGAGCCCTACTTTATTCAACCTTTATGTCACTCCCTTCAAGGGATTGATGAGGACACTAGGATTCAGTCCCATCTCGAAGGCTGACGACACTCAGCTTCTACTCTCATTTGATAAATCTAATCCCAACACCCAAGTTATCTTCTCGGAGGGCCTGAAGACCATTTCTGATTGGATGTGGGAGAACCTCCTTCAACTTAATGCAGAAAAATCGGAAATCATGCTGTTTGGAGGTGCAACAAAGAGCTGAACTCCTAGTTGGTGGCCAGTGGAATTTGGCACTGCCCCTACTCCAAAGGCAGTGGCAAAGAACCTGGGAGTCTGCATGGACCAGAAACTTACGTTCGAAGAGCATGCCACCACTACTGCGGGGCATGTTTTCACACATTTAGCCTACTAAGCAAAGTCTCCCCTTTTCAACCCTCCTCCGCATGAAAAATGTTGGTCCAGGCACTAGTGTTACACCGCATGGATGACTGCAATGCCCTGCTGGTTTCAGCCAACGAAGCTTCTTTAAGCAAAATGCAGGTGGTCCAGAATACTGTTGCCCGCCTTGTAGCAAATGCCCCTCCCAGAACGGCCTCTGATGAAGATTGGGAAGGGGCTGAAAGGGTCATCACTCATGACCCCTCAAGGCCCTCCATGCGCAGAAGAGACTGGGTTTTGAAATGGAACAAACTTCTCTTACTAAAGCCTGTTGGTGATGGATTAAGGTGATAAGAATTCTTTCCATGTAAGGGGGTGGATCCTAGTTAGAATATATGGTTCAACAGTTACAGGGACATTGGCCTACACTATGAGCCGTGTAAAGCATCCGGCTCCTCTTTTGGAATGGCGGTTATCACGGCCAACCTCAATGAATCTGGTTTATGAGCACTGTGCATTGTTTTACAAAAGGATTTTGCCAAAGGGGAGAATCAAATGTATGAAATGTAGAATAAAGGTCAGTAGTGGAGCCATCCCTATCTGGATACTCATTCATTTCTAAAGAACCAGTTTCCGCCAAACTGTCTTCAGTTGTTGCTTCTCCAGCGCTTACATAAGTTAGATCAGGAATTAAACAAGAGGACTTCTATACTCTTCAAATACACTACAATCTCCTCGTCTGAGGCTACATAGGTATTTAACTATGCACAGTATTTACTAAACAACTCTCTAATGATCATGTGAGTTAAAACTATATAATTTCCATTATTAATTATAAAAGAAGTCAGTTTTAAATTCTATAGGCTGAGTCTACCCCTTTTCCCCTAAGCACAACACTCTTCATTTGTTCTGGGGAACCCAGAATCAGCTTTCCTTCAAAGCAAGTTCCCATAATCATGCCTGCCATCAGAGTGCATATGTAGGTCTATGTAGGTATGACGTTAGTGTTAAAAGCAACGCAAGGGTTGGGACCTGTATACCTAAGGAAGAAGGTAATCCCTATGTCCCGGGTCGCCAGCTCAAATCGAGAAATCAGAAACCACTGTGCCCGTGTAAAGTCAGTAAATCTAAAATGGGTGGGCGTGCTTTTTCTCATCTTGCCCCCTTCCATTGGAACAGTTTACCGGATGATATCTGAGCGTGCACCACGCTGGGGCAGTTTAAGAAACTGTTGAAAACATAAATGTTTTAATGGTTTTAGGGCTTGTGTGACCGGGAGTATGCTGCCAAGGCGCCGAGAGATCCCCCTGGGATGATTCGTTGCGCTCTATAAGTTTTAAAAATAAAAAAAATAAAAAATATCTGCTGACTTTGGACAAACAACCATTGAAATCCCAGAAGTTCTATATTCAGATTTCCTTCCTCTTGCAGAGATATATCTGTTGTTGCATCATCAAGGCGGAGGAGCTTACTGCTTAGAAAAGACATAAGGGCATCCCAAACCGAAGTAAAAGAAGGTACAGACCCCTCATTGATGTCACATCCTCAACCTGAAGGAGGAGCCTTCTTGTGCTGAAGGCCAGGCTTAGAACGCTTACATGTAAATAATGTCACATGATCCGAAACGGTAATCTGATCAAATTTACAGGATCTTCCTGTTGAAGCCATCGATGAGATATCGTAAAGTAATGGATTCTACAATAAGTTGAGTGGAAATGGGAGGAAGAGGTGAAGGGTTTTCTAACTGGTGCAGGATACACAAATCAATATTCTTATTGTGTGCTGTAGTGGTTTGTTGTGGTTTGTTGTGGTTTGTTGTGGTTTGCTTTGGTTTGTTGTGGTTGTTGTCAGAATAGATAGAAAATTTGACCCATGTGAGATGCAGGTGAAACTTTAGGACCAGCGCCTATCACACGCCTGTCACAACTGAGGGAAGAAACTTTAGCCGCAATAGGTTGAAAGAAAACAGCCTGGTGCAGATTGCGAACTGGAGGACCAATGGAAATCGAAGACTGTTATCGATCTTCAGGAAAACTCCTTGAATTGTGATCAATCCAACAGTATCCTCCCCCATTTCTACCTCTTACGTGCATGGCTTTGCTGATCAGCCCACGTGAGAACAACAATACCTTTGGTAGCAGGATTCCAAATGTTTGTGATTTTAATGTTAGGACTGAGTAAACAAGAATATTTGATATTTAGGTCTTTTTAGATATACTCCGGCTTCTGGAACTAGCCGAGTGCGTGAGACGCAGTGCCGGCCATTCTTTCAATCTTGTGCAGGATTTCACTCCTTCTCCATCTGACGCTGCATTTATCCAGTCATCATGGTCTGATCCTATATTAATGAGGTATTCATCCAGTTTACTTTTCTCACTTCTCAGACCCAGGAGACCTAAACCACATAAACACAATTAAATAATATATTACTGGCTACTGATTTCAAAAATGTGTCTTGAAATGATTTACTCCCTGTCTGCCTTGATGGACATTTGATTTTATTAATTACCAAATACCTACCCATGATGTTACTGCACTGCTACATTGTATTCAAAGAACCTCCTTTTGAAAGTCGAAGATTGTCACCGCCCCAGCACAAGGATTCTACCCTGGTTATAGGGGACCTGATGCTGGGCTATGAGAGACTCAGAGATCAAAGACTTGATGTGAGCTGTCACTGAGCTCACATCCACCCTGACCTATCACAATCACAAATGTAAAAAAATAAAGAGAAGAAAATTGGATGTTGCGGACACAAAAGCTCTCCCAAAAGAAAAGCTCCTAAACAAAGGCTCTGGTAAAAAGGGATTCAACATGATCTTATTTGAACGGCAAAATAAAGTTTAAAAAGTTAAAATGATTTACATGCATTTGACCATAACGTAGACAAACTTTTTTTCATTTTTTATTTTTATTACGTTTTTTTGCCTAACAGTCACAGCTTACAGTACAGGCACAAAAGCATACTTGGAGCATTGGATAAAAAATTGAGCATATCCGTGCAGAAAGTAAAAAACAATTTTTGTGCCTCCCTCGTCTACAACCATCTCAACAACAGTGCAAGTCAAAGCCATACATTACAGCGTCAGTCGACCCATACCCCCTACCTCCCGGCATCCTGGACGCACAGTTTCTACGCAATGTACTCAGCCCCTCTGGTGTGTTGGCAGCTGCATCTTTAAGGGTGCGGCAAAGGGTTCCCAGATGTTGGATGGTCTGGATCGCTCTGGCATGAGTCCCAATATGTATTGAGTTGTTCCTGACAATATGCAGCATCTTGTAACCATGCAGCGCGTGCGGGTGCTGGGCGCCGGCCCCAATGCATTGCTACTGTGCGCTTGGCTAGTAACAGCAGCATTGCCACCAGGCGGCTGCTCGCCACAGGCACCTTCTCGACATATCCCAGGATGCAAGTCACAGGGTGCAGCGCCAGGTGAGCCCCCATGATGCAGCCAATCGTTTCACAAGCCCTCCACCACCCTAGGGCACTCCCAGGACACATGGAGGAACGTGGCGCCCTCTGCAAAACAACGGTTGCAATGCGACGTCTCGCAACGCCCTGTTGTGCGTAACTGGAGTGGTGTGCGGTATAATTTGTTGAGATATTTAAAGTGAATCAGTCGCAGTCTGTAACTGGGCGATAAGCGTTCTGTCTGCCCACAGAAATATGCCCATCTTTCGTCCGGGAGCTCGCGCTCCCACACCTCCCTTGCCAAAGAAGCACCCCAGGGGGGTTAATGTAGACCCACGTGGGTTCCCTATCAGCAACCGCAGCCGTGAGGTCCAATATCTTCAACTCCAGTCGTGTCCTCAAAGAGCCCCACAGGGTGGATGTGTTGATTGAGCCGTCCCCCTCTGGCATTGCCAGAAATCTCAGTGCAGTGATAACACCTCCCATGAAGCTGCCAAGGTGCTGTCTTTTTCAGGTAGGCTTGAACGCTTGCTCCATTCAATTGGATTGACATGTTTTGTAAGTCCAAACTTTTGTTCAAGTCCGGGTAAAGCTGACTATTTCTTGGAAAGTTCTCTGATTTTCTGGACGGCTGCCCAAACCACAGTCCAGTTGCAGCTGAAGCCCAGCACTTCTGTTTCCATCTCCACAGGAGCTGTTCAGCTCCCTGGGGTGAACTGATATGAATTCTTGCAGCAGCGAGGCTCCCTCTGTCTCAGTGTCTCATGCACCCTTCCGTCTCAGGGGTCAGAGGGTGCTCCGGAAGGTAAGCAAACTTCTCTGGCACACTTGTCCACAGTGATCTGTCTGATGGTTGCTTGTGTTTTCTTAACATAAGAAGTGTACCAATATCTTTCATTTCACCCATAATCGCTGTCCGTTTCAGCAAACGTATGTCCATTGATGCAGGGAGTCCTTTTTCACCTCGTCAATAAAGTAAGCAGAAAACAGATCACAATCTCATTGTAGAGAAAGACATTGTTTTAGAATAAATATATGTGTTGTGTTGTAAATAAAGGATCTTCTGTAACCAAGTGGTATATCAGTATGTTGTAGATTTATTCATAAGATAACAGCTTCAGATAAATACTGGAAGATGTAAAGTCCAGGAGATGCCCCACCAGGAGCAGCCTCTCTCCTGCTCAGCCTGCTCACTCCAACTGACACTCCCGACCTCACGAGGCACCCATCATTCCACAACATCATCAGTCATCCAACATTCCAGACACCTCCAGGCACACCAACACTCACTCTGGCTGAGCAGCAAGGAAGAGATGCATAGGCAAAGGGGAAAGGCAACAGCAGATCATAACACGTTTCTTATAAAGCGCTTCATTCAAAGGGTTGATTTTGAGTTTGGCAGACAGAGTACTCTGCCACGAATGTGGTGGCATACACTTTCCACAAATTGATGTTTAACCCACCTTATTTAGAGGTAGGTGGAGTCAGGTTTCAGTTGACAGCCCCCTGTGGCTCTGTCAACTGTCTGTAAGCAGTCTGTGATGGCTGGACAGAACTGGGGCTGTCAGTGTAAAGCCATCCGACTGCCCCCTCTATTTAAAGTGCTCTGATGCTTTTATCTTCTGTCTGTCACTGCTAAGAAAAACCTGACAATGAGGTACAGAAAAAATTAATGACCCCTCACACCCTGAGAGAGAACTCTCCGGGCGTGGGTGTCATTCCTTTTTTGTTTTTCACAAACAAACTCCCACTTTGGTAGTTCTTTTTTGATTGAAAAAAAAATGTTTTCAAACGTTGTGAATGAAACCAATGGCGGCCATTCACAAAACGTTTTGTAACTTAACAGGAACCCCCCATGATGGTGGTTGCTATCAACATACCTGCCAACTCACACTATGCCACAGCGTGTCACGCGATTTTGGCCCGTTTCACACAGTCACGCGGTGAGGAGCCAAAATCACATGATGACAGAAAAAATGGGCTGCAAACCACTGTAAAGAGTGATTTTTCAGGTAGGTTTCAGAGGCAGTAAGCAGCCAAAGTCCTTTAAAAGTTGTGGAAACACCACTGTACATCAGTGATAACCTCAAGGACCCTTTATTTGTTTTGTGGCTCTGGAGCCATGTGAGGGGCAGAGTGTCTTTTAGATAGCGGTCTGCACCAGGCCACGCCCCCCCCCCCCCCGGGTTCGCCCCCTCCTCACACCAAGTTATTTTGTAAGTTGGCAGGTATGTATCAAGGCACAGAGGTTATTATCGTCTGCCACCATGAGCGGCATTGCACATTAATAGGAGATATGTTAAAGAGGTTGCCACTTCTTTCTTCTCGGAAACAGGCAAACAAAACTGAGCAGAAACTCACAGGTTGGTGTGTCAGATGCTGGGAAATTTACTCCCTCGTTGGACCGTAATCATTGTTCATTGATGTTCCTACGGAAAAAAGTATATGCATTCGCGGAGTGCTGTTCATTTTGCGGTGCCCTGAGTACCAAGGCCTTTCCACCGCAATTTTGAATCCACTACCCAACACTCCCTATCCCTGTATCTCACTCTTGCAGGTCCCTGCTTTCACCCTTTGTGATGGTTTTTCCATCTTCCCATTGCTCTGATTTTCTGTTTTGCATGTTTTTCCCTTTCTTGCTCTTATAATTGTCTGATGCCGAAAAATAAGGGCCAGTCCCAAAAAATGAGGGCTGGAGGCCCCCAGCGGTAACCAACGGCTCACATCAAGCACTCAATCAATCAGTGGATTATAGAGCGCGTTACTCACCCGTGAGGGTCTCAAGGCACTGGGGGGAGGGTGAAGTGGGGGGGGGTAAGACAGCTCCGGGTCAGTCGAAGAGCCAGGTCTTGAGGTCTTTCCTGAACGTGTGGAGGGTTGGGGAGCGTCTGACTTTGAACGGGAGCGCGTTCCAGGTTTTGGCTGCGATGTAGGAGATTGCTCTCTCGCCCGTTCTGCTTCTCTAGAGTGGGGGTCCTCTGCTAGGGCGAGGTCGGGGGAGTGGATGTTCCTCTTGGGTATGTGGAAACATACTCGCTCGTTGAGGTATTTGGGTCTGATGTTGTTAAAGGATTTGTAGACATGGGTGAGGAGTTTGATGGTGACCCTCTTTTCAACGGGGAGCCAGTGAGGTTCCGCAGGTGTGGGGTCATATGTTCGTGGCGTGGTGTCCCTAGGACGAGCCTGGCGGTAGCGTTTTGGATAGTTTGGAGCTTGCGTAGAAGTGTTTTGTTGATTCCGGCGTAGAGGGCGTTGCTGTAGTCAAGTCTGCTGGTGAGGAGTGCATGTGTGACTGCCTTTCTACAGTCCGGGGGAAACCATTTGCTCAGGGTGTCGTTTACAATTGCATTGTTTATTTATGTATTGAGTTTTATAGAGCGCTAGCAAGACCCAAGGGTATCAGAGAGCTTTATATCATCATCACAGCAGATTTACAGTCAGTCATAATGCAGCACAATTGTAGTATCTAGTACGGTTCAGAGCTTCAGAAGTGCCCCAAACTGTGCTCCACTGTGTTCCCGCAACAATACCTTCCATGTGAGATCAGATCTCGCCCTTCTTGAATTACAGAGTCGGGGAATCAGTGTGGTCTGCAGCAGCCCTAGAGAGCGGCAGCCATCTTCTCTGCAGATAAGCACCGCTTCTACGTAACATTTCTTTAACAAGGCTTATGTGCAGGGCTGGGAATCGAAAAGAGAGATGGCATCGCTGGCCAAATGCATAAAATAAAAGAATGCCCATTCTAAATCAGTGGCGGGTCACAGTGGGAGTGCTGTGGGGCAGTTGGGCGGGCGGGAAGGGGCAGGATGGCGGGTAGTGGAGTCAAACATACGATGTCCACGAGTTAGGTAAGTAAATAAATAAATAAAACTGTTTACCGGGCACTCGCTGCATCACCGATTTGGCGATGCAGCGAGCGCAAGGTAAATAGTATTATTTAATTATTTACTTACCTTACACGTCAAGTCAAGTCAAGAATTTGTATAGCGCACTACTCACCCAGAGGGTCTCAAGGCCCTTGAGGGAGAGGGGTTCGCTACTTATCAAACAGCCAAGTTTGGAGTTGTTTTCTGAAGGAGAGGTGGTTCTGTGTAAGACGGAGGTGGGTGGGGAGGGAGTTCCAGGTTTTGGCCGCTAAGTAGGAGAATGATCTTCCTCCCATGGTGGTTCTTCGGATGCGTGGAATTGCGGCGAGGGCTTGGTTGGACGATCGTAGTTGGCCGGTGGGGGTGTAAAAGGTCAGGCGAGTGTTGAGTTATCTGGGTCCTAGGTCGTGGAGGGCCTTGTGTGCGTGAGTGAGGAGACGGAACGTGATTCTCTTGTTGATGGGGAGCCAGTGAAGGTCTCTCAGGTGTCCGGATATGTGATTGTGGCGGGGTATGTCTAGGCTGAGTCGAGCGGAGGGGTTCTGAATGCGTTGAAGTCTTTTCTGCAATTTGGCTGTGGTTCCGGCGTAGAGGGTGTTTCCGTAGTCCAGTCAGCTTGTGACAAGTGCTTGGGTGACCGTCTTCCTTGTTTCGGTTGGGATCCATCTCAAGATTTTTCGGAGCATGCGTAGGATGTTAAAACATGACGATGAGACGGGGTTGACTTGTCTGGTCATCGAGAGGGAGGAGTCTATAATGAATCCCAGGTTGCGAGCATAGTCTGTTGGTTTGGGTGCACTTCCTAGGGCCAGTGGCCACCATGAGTCAGTCAGTCAGTCAGGATATCTTTATTCGACTTATTACAAGTCATACAAAGAAACATAAACAATAAACAATAAAACATAACATAGGATACATATGCCCATACATACATAGCCCAGCATTTTCATAAAAGTCATTAAAACTACAGATAAAAGTTAAATACTATACAAATGTTAAGACTATACAAGTTCATTCATAAGAGGCAAAAGTAATTCTGATAAAAAACCCTTAAAAATTACTAAGGCGAGTTTTGACCGACAGCTTTTGCCCTAGCTGCGGCAACTAAGAAATTTGCGATGCAAAAGGTAGTGCGGGGATTTGACAAAAGCTGTAAATAAAGCAAGGCTGGACGAACCTGAGTGAAGCCCGCTTCTTTCAGGACAGGGAGTAGGTATTTTTTCCTCTGCTCCTGAAAAAAGCTGCAAAACATGACGAAGTGCAGTGTGTCCTGCACCGAGAAGTCGTCGCATCTACAGGGTGGGGCTTCGTCTGGCTTCTGCCATCCCTTATATGAACCAAGATGGTAGTGTATCAGGTTGAACCTGAATTTGGTTAGCAAAAACCTATGGTAGGGAACGGTTACAAAAATAAGATAAGGTGCAATTGAAGGGGCGCTAACCAAAAGGTTATGAGACCTGACTGATGGCTTCAATAATTCTGCATCCTCACGATGCGCTTCCTTCCTATACATAAATGCCTTTTTTATGTGACCTATATCTTCAACCCTGATTTTGTCTGGGCATAGAAAGAGCTCAGGGCGGCCCAGGTCGGTAAAAGATTTAATTAGGTATGCCATCCATGGGATACTACTATGTTTATCTAACGATAAAACATCCTTCAGGATTGTGTGGTTTAGTGGGAGGTCTTCGTTTAGCCATAATTTCAACCATAGAATCAGGGGTGCTAAACTCAGTAGGTCTGACAGATATGGTAGGCCCACCTCTTGATGGATTGAGTAGGTTGGGGTAGACTGAGGTACAGATAGAAGGGATCTAATAAATCTGTTTTCCGCTCTCTGGATAGGGTCAAGGTTAGCATAGCCCCACAAAGGAGAACCGTAAAGTGCAATAGCCACTGGCTTGCTCTTATAGATCTTTAGAAGGGCTTCCATGGGCCGGGCTCCCAGCTTGCCTGCAAAACCTAGGATCGCTGAGGAGGATCTAATTACCGCCAACTTTTTGGCTCTTATCTGTGGTCCCCATGTTCCCTTTTGATCAAATAAAACACCCAAGTAGGGGAATGTCGTTACCATTGAGACGGGGACCCCACTACAAAAGAAAGATTTGTGCCTTTTTTTGGTGCACTCGCGCCCCATTACCATAGTGTGCGATTTTGATACATTCACCTTCAGGTCCAAATTATTCATAAAAATGCCAAATGCGTCCAAAAGAGTCTGGAGGCCAACACCAGTTCGAGCAATCAGCACGGCGTCGTCAGCGTACAGGAGTGCCGGAATTTGCACATCCCCTGCACGTGGGACGTCCGCATTCAGGCCGCGCAGATGTGCCCCCAAGCCGTTGATATAGATGGTAAAAAGCGTGGGGGCTAAAATGCAGCCTTGACGTACCCCCTTTAAGGATTTAAATAATGGGGTACATCTGCCATTGTTTGACACTCGGACTGCTGCGAAGAGCTCCTGATGTATAGTGGCCATGAACGAGACCAAGGCTTCTTCGATGCCCAGCTCCAACAGGATCACCCACAATTTTGATCTGTTGACAAGATCGAACGCCGATGAAAGGTCCATAAAGGCAAGAAACACAGACCCCTCCTTGGCTACAGTGTACTTGGAAATGAGGAGATGCAAGTTAGTACATTGTTCAATGGTACCCTTTCTCTCTCTAAAACCGTATTGCAAGTCAGATAGGCCTCCACGGTCCTCGATGTTCTCCCTCAATCTGGCTAACAGAACTCTGCCCAATATTTTTATAGTCGAGTCCAGTAGGGATATGGGCCTGTAGAAAGCGGGGTCGTCCCTGCGCCCTTTGTTTTTGAAGATGGGGACGATCGTGGATATGGCCCATGTGGCAGGCGCCGGGTTGCCGTTCACTGCATTAAACAAATTTGCCATAACCTCGGCCCATAGTTTGGGAGAGGACATGAAGAAGTCAGCCGGGACCCCATCCGGACCAGGTGCCTTGTGTTTAGTGGTTGCCAGGAGTGCTTTTTCAACTTCTTGCGAGTTGAAGATAATGGGGTGTACGTTTTTACTGGACAGCTGGCCCCTGTTTCTGCCTTCGTCATCATCTCCCCCATATACATTCTTGAAAAAGGACAACCATGTTTCATCAGCGATCACACAGTCCATGGGTGCGTTGTTATCTTCCGCAAATAGCGGTTGCCTTAAGATCTCCCAAAATCTCCTACTGTCCTTTAGTACAGCCGTGGAAAGGAGATTATCCCAGGTTTCGCGTTTGATTGCGTCTTTGCGGTTTTTTGTGGCCGCTTTGTAGATCTTCCTTTTTCTAGAGATTTCAACTCTATCCCTGGGTACAAATTTTATTGCCGCTAGCAGTTCTCTGTGTGCTTTCGAGCATTCATGATCAAACCAGCGCTTGTGACCTTGTGCTCCCGGGGTGGGTTTAACCAGGAGATCCTTAGAGACTTGGGTGCAGATTGCCTCGTATGCTGCGACTATGGTGTGCCCTTGTGTATCCGGGTTTCTACAAAGCTCAACTTGAGCTTTAATTTTGGGGAAGCATTTTTTATAGAAATTGTCCGGTATCACTTTAGCCCACTTCACTCGTCTGTTTTGATCAGCGGACCTCAAAGGATGTGCCACTTTCTCCGTTGCTGGGGGTGCCCCCATGTAGGCACCCCAGGCCACTTCAAGAAGAACTGGGTTGTGATCGCTGAAGTGAGTGGGTACGGTGCAATAGGCCATAATCCAGCTTAGAATTCCCCGAGTTACGAAAATATAATCGATCACTGTGCCATGTAGGGTGCCGGTAAAAGTTGGAATTCTCAGAGCGCAGTCAGGTTCAATTAAATCAAAGTTGGCCAGGAGTTCCTCAAGCTCCTGCCCCTCTACAGAATGTTCGAAATGAGGGCCCTGTATGGCTACATCCTCGGCATCCTTTGCATCACTACCCTTGCAGGCTAATTCACACAAATGAATATTAAAATCGCCTAATAAAATTAACTCATAAACAAAATTTTTATCCTGAAGTACTGTATTTAAAATGGTATCTAGGCTTGCGATATTACGACCATTATAATCGCTATTCCTAGAATTATAAAAGTTTACATATAGTGACTTACAGTCTTTACTGGTCACCCTCTCGATAATTAAAATGTTATCGGAATCAGAGCTGATCTGCCTATAGCTGCCTTTTAGAGCCAGTGAGAACAAGATCGCCAAGCCCCCCTTGGCTCTGCCCGCTCTACTAGGGACTGCAGGTTTAGTGAAACTAATGTACCCATCCCACCAAAGGTTATACGCCGTATCCCAGGTTTCTTGCAGGGCGATGATATGATGCTTAGAAATAAAACTTAGCCATGCGTGATCCTGGCGTTTGGCGTTTAAACCCGCCACGTTCCAACTCATTATCTTACAGTGGTCAGTGGATGGTCTTGAGTCTACTATCGCAATCTCATCTGCACTTTCAGCTATTGGTTGTTGCAATACCTGACCGCCACCTGTGACTAATGAGTCGGACGCCTCCTCCCGTTCTTGGACTGCTTCTGGTTCGAGTCAGTCACAGGAATTTAAGTCTGACAAGGGAGCAAATCTGTTGCCAGTACCAAAACCCCACTCAAAAGGGGTGGCTGCCTGGGCCTGACCAAATGGAGCTAGGTTCCACAGAGGTTGTGGGGTTATTGGGTGTACCCGGAGCTGATCGTTTCCCAACCATTGTGTAGGCCTAAAACCCCTGGTGTTATAGTCAAAGCCCCTTATACCAGGACCCCAAACATTCCCTCTTGGCTCTTGTCCCAGAGGTGGCCTGATGTTTAGATCATTTGGGCGATAGGGTCTACCTGGCTCCCTATAAGCTGTTGGTTGAGACCAGTTATTATGATGTCGAAGTCTAGGGCCCCCTCCCCAACTGTCAGCATTGGTAGATCTTTTGTAGGTAGGAAGTTTAGGTAAGGTGGTAAACCTATTTTTGTCAAAAAAGAACTTGAGGGTGAGAGGAATTATGGAGCCACTACGTCGTTGGGGCGGGAAGATGTTGTTTAAGATGTCTGGGAGGACCTCGGCATTGGCAAAATTTAAGATGACACAATCCCCTTGAAACTTTTTGGGCTTGCTACCGATCCATGGAACCCTCCTTGACATAACACCACCATGAGTCGTCCCATGCCGAGGTGGATGATCCTAGGATGAGGACTTCCGTCTTGTCTGAATTCAGTTTTAGGCGGCTGTTCTTCATCCACTCGGCTACGTCTTTCATTCCTTCGTGTAGGTTGGTTTTGGCGGTGTTTGGGTCTTTGGTGAGGGAGAGGATCAGCTTGTGTCGTCAGCGTATGAGATGATGTTGAGGTTGTGCTGGCATGCGAGGGGACTCATGTAGACGTTGAAGAGGGTGGGGCTGAGCGATGATCCTTGTGGTGCGCCGCAGATGACTTCGGTGGCCTCTGATCTGAAAGGGGGGAGGCGGAGTCTTTGGGTTCTTCCGGCGAGGAACGAGATGATCCAATCCAATGCTTTTTCTTGTAACCCGGCGTTGCTGAGGCGTTGTACAAGGGTGCGGTGGCAGACCGTGTCAAACGCTGCGGAGAGGTCCAGGAGAATGAAGGCAGCTGTTTCCCCGTTGTCGAGTAGTGTCCGGATGTCGTCTGTGGCTGCGATGAGGGCGGTCTCGGTGCTGTGGTTGGCTCGGAAGCCGGACTGTGAGGGATCGAGGGAGCAGTTAGACTCGAGGAAGGCGGCGCGCTGACTGTTGACGGTCTTCTCTATGACTTTGGCGGGGAATGGGAGGAGCGAGATGGGGCGGTAGTTTTTAAGTTCGGTGGGGTCTGCAGTAGGTTTCTTCAGGAGGGTACTGAGTTCGGCGTGTTTCCAGCTTTCTGGGAAGGTAGCGGTGTTGAGGGAGCAGTTGATGATGTCCTGGAGTTGGGGTGCGATGATGGAGTCGGCCTTGTTGAAGATGTGGTGGGGCAAGGGTCGGTTGGTGATCCGGAGTGGATGGAGTTCATCAAGCGGATGGTGTCTTCGGTGCTAATCGGGGTCCAGGCGCGAAGGGTAGTGGAGGTGGGCTTCAGTTCGGTGGTGAGGGGAGTGGACTGGTCGCTGAAGCTGTTATGTATGTCCGCGATCTTGCTGTGGAAGAACGAGGCTAGAGAGTCGCAGAGGGAGTGATGTCATTGGTGCCGGCGCTGGGATTGGTGAACTCTTTGACAATGCTAAAGAGTTCCTTGCTGTTGTGGGCATTATTGTCTAGTCGATCCTTGAATGCTGATTTCTTGGTGGAGCGGATCAGCTGGTGGTGTTTGCAGGTGGCGTCCTTGAGGGCGGTCATGTTGTCTGTGGTTGGGTTTCTCTGCCAGGCTTTCTCGAGGGCGCAGCAGTTCTTTTTGGAGTTCTTGAGGTCATCGTTGAACCAGGAGGCTTTTTTGTTCCCTGGCTTGTTGTGATGGTTTTTCAAGGGTGCTAATTCGTCAGCGCAGTGGGTGATCCACTGTGCGAGATTGATGGCTGCTTGATTTGGGTCCGTTGATATGGCAGGAGGGTTTTGGTTCAGAGATGTGGTGAGCTGGTCGGTGGTAACTTTGTTCCAGTTTCTGCGGGGAACTTGTTGCGATTGGTGGTGGGTTGTGGTCTTTCTGAAGCTGAAGTGGACGCAGCTGTGGTCTGTCCAGTGGAGTCCTGTGGCGTGATTGAAGGAGATGTGCTTGCTGGAGGAGAAGTTTGGGTCGAGCGTGTGTCCGGCGTAGTGGGTGGGGGTACTCACCAGTTGTTTGAGTCCGAGATTGGCGAGGTTGTCCAGCAGGGTGGTGGTGTTGTTGTCGTTGTTATTCTCTAGGTGGAAGTTGAGGTCCCCTAGGAGAATGTAGTCGTCGGAGGGGAGGGCATGTGGGCTGATAAAGTCAGCGATGTCTTCGCTGAATTGTGTGCGGGGTCCTTGGGGTCTGTAAATGAGGGTGCCTCTGAGTGTGGTCTTGGGGTCGGTGTGTATCTGGAAGTGGAGGTGTTCGGTGGCTAGGAGGGTGTCTTTGGCGTCGGTCGTGATGCGGATGGTGTTCTTGTGGACGATGGCGATGCCTCCTCCTGTTTGGTTGATGCGGTCTCTACGGATGATCTTGTAACCGTCCAGGATGGCTATGGCGATGTCGGGCGCTGAAGAGGCGTTCATCCAGGTTTCCGTATGAAAGGCGACGTCCAGCGAAGTGGTGTCGAGTAAGTTCCATAGTTCAATGGCGTGTCTGTAGACCGAGCGGGTGTTGAGCAGGATGCACTTCAGGTGGTTATTGTCGGAACTCTGTTTGGCATTTGTGGGTGTAGTGAGGGTCTTGATGCAGGAGGACTTGCAGGATTGGCAGGTGAAGGGTCCATGGGTATGTCCTGGGGCGGCTTGGTGGCAGTCTTGGAGGTGGCCGGTGTTGAGTGCAGTGAGGGTCGAGGCGTCGTAGGTTCGACGTCAGGGATGGCAGTTGCGGGGGCCAGGGGGTCAGGCCCTAGGCGCAGTTCAGGCGCAGACGGGCGTAGACGGGCTTACCTTTGGCGCGCCTTTGGGGCGCGTCCACTGCTCGTATGTGTCTCTGCCATAAGTGGAGAGTGGAGGGGGGCGGAGCGAGGGAGGAGCAGCTGGGAGGCGGGAGCGGGGTGGCGAGTGGGGAGGCTCGGTTGAAGCTGGAGGGAGCGGGGGTGGGGCCGCGGGGGAGCAGCAGCAGGGACGGGCTAAGGGCTCAACAAAAATGGCTAAACAATGCTGGGCGAGATCAGGCTCAATAAGGGAAGACACAGGCACAAAGGAGGTCGCGGGCACAGAAACAAACAGCTGCGCAAATGGCTGGCACTAATCAAAGCAATGCAGGAGATGCAGCGATATCAATGGCACACATGGCTGGCACTAATCAAAGCAATGCACGGCAATACAACGATACCAGGCAGCAACAGGATGCAAGGGATACCACGATCGATACCAGGCAGGGAGGGACGAGCTGCGAGTGGAGCGACCGGTTCTGACCAGGTCAGTCATCTGTCCTGGTCTGCCTGTCTGTCGTATGTCTGACTCCACTACCCCCCACCCTTCGCCCTACCCAACCGCCCCGTAGCAATCCCACTGCGAGCCGCCACTGTTTTAAATGATTGAGGAGTAGAGGAGACACACCCAAGTGATGGGCCTGGTTTAGAGTTGGCCGGGCGGGCGCTCCGTCACACCCCTCATGAAGATTCCATCTTCCTGTTACTGCTGCCAGTGCTGCCAGATTTTGAGACACGTCCCAAGCCCAAAGCTGAAGTTAAAGCCCAAATCCAGCCCAACGCGGACCAGTATCAGCCCAAAACCATGACAGCGTTGCAACTCTCCAGCTATGAACTTATAGCCTACAGGAACCACTTTAAACCGGATCCTAATTTCTATTCCATTTGCATATAGTGGGAGGGGGTTCATTGGACACCGAGGCAGACCTGAAATCAGGTCCAAATTGTAGTAATAACTACTAGTTTGAAAATCATTCCCAGGGTGACCAGATTGGCAGCCCTGTCACCACAAATCCAACGCCAACCCGACATTCAGGAATTAAAGGTACAAGCGCAGATCAAAATCCAACTTAATGAAGTCTGGGGGCGGGAACGTCCAATCTCTTTTAGCAGTTTTGCTCCAAAAACAGTACATTAAATGTATCTTTCATGTTGAACAAGTGTATTGATACATGTATGAAGAAACCACCCCTATTCTAAAGTAATTCTGGAACAACATCAATGTAACATTAGATAATTGAAGACAACACCTCTTTTACAAGACATTTGTGACAGTATGGAACATCAGTAAAAATAAACATTGTGGCAAAGAATTCGAAAAGCATTATTTGTGGAAAACAAGTGCACTTAACTGTGAAGCGACAGTGTGAAAACCTAAGCCTGGAAAGAGACGCGTCCTGTCCATCTGGTGCAAGGGATGGTGCAGTAGGATAGATGCCACACACCCCTCACTGAAACTGAACTGAAAGCAGAGAAGGCACACTCACTCTGACCACAACACTGCTCTCCAGGCCCTCACCATAATCACTAACTCTGGTACTAAAAGATAACCAGCATCCATGGTGTTGGACCAAATGAAGGCCTGGATACTGGAGCAGAAAGGAACAAAGATGGTCAGCAGTAACCTACCCCACAGCTCAACACTGACGCTCACTCAGATCTACTGTCACCACTCCTCTTGACCCACCCCACTCCACAACCCTTCTTCCCTAGCTCTGCCCCCTCTCATGCCACCCCTGAATGGCGCAGGCTCATCAGACTGTGCAGTCCCTTTACTCCGAACACTTCCCCCAGCGCTTTAAGAGAGACACGTCCTAAAACGGACTTGGCACTGGGTCCCTGTCATGATTAATATTAGAGACAAAAGCATTGATCGAATCTCAACAGTGACCGATAGAAACTAGGAAGTAATCCATGTCAGCAAAGCAGCCCCTGTTTCAATCTCATGGGCCAGATTCCAAGAGGTAAACTGAGACGAAAGCCTAGCTTTAGGACTTTAGATATTCACAAAGGGCCTTTATGAGTAGTAAAGTTAGACATTTGTCTCAAAGTTTCGGTCTTAAGTTTAACTGAGACCAAAATTCGAAGGACTTGTGGTCTCAGTTAAACTTTAGACCAAAACGTAAGTTTTATGATAAACAAACAAGGTCCACGGAAGAAGAACCTGCTGGACCTGAAGGGTTGAGAGGTCTCTTCAGACACGAAGAGGGTGGGGATATACGTCCTCCCGTTAATTCAACAATACAGTATCCTGCCAGGGATTATGGGATTGTGGTGTATAACAGGATCCACGCATAAAGGGATACCTAGGAGAAGGAGAGGGATTTTTTAATTTCTAGTTAAACCCCCTGGTCACCCTCTATTCCTAAGTGCTCCCTGAAGTACGGTCGAGCCCACCTTGACCTTTAGGAGTCAGGGTTAACCCAATGATGAAGCATGACACTACTAGAGTGTGTGAGGGTTATATATAAAAAAAAAATGTTTCCTTCCCAACGCTAGTCATGCGGAGTTAGCATAGCCACACTGGGTGATCTGCCCCTCCTGCCCGTGTTTTGTGTGCTGTACACCACAATCCCCAAAACTTAAGTCTGACTGACACAAAGTCTAACTTTACGACTTTTGATATTCGTCTCAGTTTACCTTTGTGAATTGGGCCCCATGTGTTTTATGTCATCCTGCATTCCCTAAGAGCATTTGCTGTTTCCAGATGTTGTGTTTCTGCATTTTTATTTAAATGCAAGATATGACTCTTTTACAGAGCATATTGTGAACCAACTCTCTGCCAGGTGTCAGGGTGAGTTCAGGTTGTGGGCAGATGTTTATTGCAGTGCAGGACTGAGAACCCTCAGTATCAAGGGAGTACACGTTTCTCACAGAGCCTGCCAGTGAGTTACTAAAGTGCTCAGACTCCATGCACATCCAATTCTCGGCCTCTCTGCAGAGTGCAAAACAATAGTCACGTAAAGGAAAACAGCAAAGTGTGCATGTAGCCGGTGGCTCAGTAACAGCCACGTTTGCACCTCCTAAGGGGCCAGGTGATGCCAGGGCAGTAGTGTCCTCTTTCTCCCATCTTTCTGAAATCCTCCAGCAGCCTTTCCTCATGTCATCTCTTCCCTCTTCAACACCAGCTTTTCACTATCTCCATCAGTACATGTTTCCTTTCATCGGTCCAAGAAATGACTGGAATCCCGCCTGATCCTGGGCCTGGCGGCTAATATTAAGCTAGATTTGGGCCAGCGTTAGTGAAATATGCTGAATGTATCCTGTGCAATTTGCCAAAACCAGGCCTCATTCAGCATTGCCAGGAGGTTGTCTGCTTTCTTTTCAAAGCAGCAACTTGCAGGGGACGAAGGGGGCTCTTATTTTCACTTCCAGCTGGGCCCAACACAAAGACCTCACTTAAAGGACCATCAGCCTCCCTTTTGCTGCCGTTCAAACCTGGCGTGAGCGACCTGGAGTCTGAACCAATGTGCCAATGCAATGGAGGGGAACACAAGGTTTATTATAGCTACACAAGTGCTTAAGAGAAGCTACAATTTAGGGGCAGGTTTCTGACTTTGTTGAAGCCCTGCATGTAGGAAATATGCATACACTTTAAGAATGTCAGATATATCTGCCTCTATGACTAATAATGCTAATGACTTAAGTGGCACTTCAATAGGACTTATTTGTATTATTATTTTTCTATGGCACTAATCATTCCAATATAGGGTATCAGAGAACTTTGCATCACGTACACATTATACAGAAACACTGACTCGTTACTACCCAAAGGAGCCATTTTTACGAACCCTAGAATGAAGAAAGATTGAGAAAAAAACAATACGGTTCTAAACCTGTGCAGTGCTGTTTGCACGCAGAGCCGTGATGTCGGCCCATGATCTCCCAGTTTAATCTACTGCTGCATAGAAGCTCCCTTGGAGTGGAGTTATTACTCCCTTGCACACCGTAGGCACCAATCCCATAAAGTCTGGTGTGTCGACTTGCTGCTCCCCAATGACCTCGATGCAGCACCAAAGCAAGAAGAGGTACCACAGCTCCGGAGGGTCAGATCTGCCTCTCCACCAAGTTTGGAGGCACCAGGGCATACCGGAGCTGCAGCCTGGCAATACTCAGGATTCTGGACCCCCAGCAATAAAACCAAGAAGAAGAGACTGCTCCAGACTCACAAAGCACCAGAAGCAAGCATCCATACAGGGACGTCGAGACACCTGAGACCCACCTCCTGAGTGGCACATCTGTCTTGAGATTGCCTCACCAAGTTGCCTGCTCCTGACCGCGAGGACCCTTAAAGACGCACAATGCCAAGCTAACCCGTTCGCTTTGCACCCGTCCCCACCACCGACAAACCAGCTCTGCTCCCGTGGTCTCCCAGGCTCTTGCGACTTCCTCCCTACAAGAAGACTAAGCCAGACTTAACTGTGCAGTGCATTTTCAAGAAGCCCTGGTTGTCTTTGAGCACCAGTTTTCAAGACCCTCAGCACTCTGCTCCCCCCGATCTGGGACGCTCTTAAACTTCTCCGTTGAAACTTTGGACCTGGTCCAGACATTGTCCTAAAATGAGAAGGTGAACTTCATGAAGGCATTGCCTGATTTTATAGGCATTTTTCCTCTTTTTCCTCATTGATTCCTATGGTGTGTTAATGCGCACAAAAGTGATATATTTTCAGAACTTTGAAAAATCGTAACTATGTTCTTTGGTCTTAAAAAATACTGTCACAAAATAATAATCCACATCGTCCACGTGGCGGCTCGACTGGTTTTGTCTAGTTGAGTCTCACTGATTCATTAGTTCAAAATCTCTCCTTGAACTGTGCGAAGTGCTGAAGCATTCATCCAGTGTTATCACTGCAATGCTCGTGGGGTGGACACTGGGCAGCAAACTCTGCTACGCGGCATTCAGCTGAGATTTTGTTGATCTCCATGCTTCAAGCGGAGTGGGCAAAATACTGTGAAATCCGCGGATGGAGAGGAGTCCATCGCCAACCCCAACTCAGGTCAATGATCTCCAAGGTCTTAAAGAGAGCTGGGGTGTCAGTCTGCAATACAATCAGAGATGCGCAACGGCATCTGACACCCTGGTTGGGCATGGAGTACAGTGAATTACTGGCCCACGAGTCAGGATCATTGATGCCGCCATGGCGTGCCCCCAAAGGAGTGAGAGCTACTATGTCAACCAACAAAGCACATGAAACCAAGGTGAGAGTCATAGGATGGGGAAAAATGTCTAAAACAGGGCTGGGGGATCCCGGGCCCTGCAGCAAACTAGATCCTACGCCCATGGCATCACATACAGTTGTACCATCTCATATGTCACGAAAGTACACCAGCATAAGTAGACCACAGTCTGAGCCGTATTCGTGGCACAAAGGTAAAAGACATGAGTAAACCCACTGCCAAGGCCACATTCACTGGAGGGATAAGGGACGACCCCACCCCCCAAAGCCGAGGGACCCTGAACCCAACTATCCCTGGCTCTGGGAACCACAAGAGTCAACAGAATGGAGTCTATCCTCAAGGCGATTCTGGACTCCCACATGGTATTCGAACAGAAAATATATGGCTTTGCGTTTGACTTTGCCCTACTCAGAGCAGATCATAGGAGATTGTCCGACAGGGTTGAGGGAACTGAGTCCACACTCGCTGCCCTGAGATCGACTGTATCCTCCTTACAACTTCAAATGAATGAGATGAGCCGAGAGCTGAAGACACTGCAGGAACTTGCAGAGGACCTGGAAGGCAAGTCTTGCCACAATAACATAAGGGTGGTGGGCATGCCTGAACTGGCTATTTAGCCCAAACCAAATATTTTACTGTTGAAGCTTCTCGTAAGGTCCCAAACCAGCTGCTGCCCCTGGGGCCACTTCTGCAGCCACTGGCGGTCTGAATGCTAAACTACAGAGACTGTGATGATATTCTAAAAAGGTCCACCTTAAGCGTGGAAGGGTATACTCAGATGTGAGTCCCTTGCTCATTGCACCATCAGGATTCAAGCAAGCCGGGCCGAAGACGGCTGGAATGCCAGAAACCGGTCCCCGGAAGCTTGTTTCCTTCCCAGTATAAGAATTGGCTTGGTAGTTTGGTCTGCCCTGTTCCCATGATGCACTGGGCCAGGGTCAGACTAATTTGCATATAGCCAAGTTCTGAGCTGGGATGGTGCAGTGAGCTAAAAAAACGGTGATGGATCAAGCCCTGATCTTTGGACTGGGTAAGAGTGGTCTGCTTAATTCAGACACTCTGTTCATCACCACCCCCTTTTCTGAATCATTTTTGTCCACCATAAGTGTGGAAGGGTATACTCAGATGTGAGTCCCTTGCTCATTGCACTATCAGGATTCAAGCAAGCCGGGCCGAAGACGGCTGGAATGCCAGAAACCGGTCCCCGGAAGCTTGTTTCCTTCCCAGTATAAGAATTGGCTTGGTAGTTTGGTCTGCCCTGTTCCCATGATGCACTGGGCCAGGGTCAGACTAATTTGCATATAGCCAAGTTCTGAGCTGGGATGGTGCAGTGAGCTAAAAAAACGGTGATGGATCAAGCCCTGATCTTTGGACTGGGTAAGAGTGGTCTGCTTAATTCAGACACTCTGTTCATCACCACCCCCTTTTCTGAATCATTTTTGTCCGCCATAAGCGTGGAAGGGTATACTCAGATGTGAGTCCCTTGCTCATTGCACCATCAGGATTCAAGCAAGCCGGGCCGAAGACAGCTGGAATGCCAGAAACCGGTCCCCGGAAGCTTGTTTCCTTCCCAGTATAAGAATTGGCTTGGTAGTTTGGTCTGCCCTGTTCCCATGATGCACTGGGCCAGGGTCAGACTAATTTGCATATAGCCAAGTTCTGAGCTGGGATGGTGCAGTGAGCTAAAAAAACGGTGATGGATCAAGCCCTGATCTTTGGACTGGGTAAGAGTGGTCTGCTTAATTCAGACACTCTGTTCATCACCACCCCCTTTTCTGAATCATTTTTGTCCACCATAAGCGTGGAAGGGTATACTCAGATGTGAGTCCCTTGCTCATTGCACCATCAGGATTCAAGCAAGCCGGGCCGAAGACGGCTGGAATGCCAGAAACCGGTCCCCGGAAGCTTGTTTCCTTCCCAGTATAAGAATTGGCTTGGTAGTTTGGTCTGCCCTGTTCCCATGATGCACTGGGCCAGGGTCAGACTAATTTGCATATAGCCAAGTTCTGAGCTGGGATGGTGCAGTGAGCTAAAAAAACGGTGATGGATCAAGCCCCGATCTTTGGACTGGGTAAGAGTGGTCTGCTTAATTCAGACACTCTGTTCATCACCACCCCCTTTTCTGAATCATTTTTGTCCACCATAAGCGTGGAAGGGTATACTCAGATGTGAGTCCCTTGCTCATTGCACCATCAGGATTCAAGCAAGCCGGGCCGAAGACGGCTGGAATGCCAGAAACCGGTCCCCGGAAGCTTGTTTCCTTCCCAGTATAAGAATTGGCTTGGTAGTTTGGTCTGCCCTGTTCCCATGATGCACTGGGCCAGGGTCAGACTAATTTGCATATAGCCAAGTTCTGAGCTGGGATGGTGCAGTGAGCTAAAAAAACGGTGATGGATCAAGCCCTGATCTTTGGACTGGGTAAGAGTGGTCTGCTTAATTCAGACACTCTGTTCATCACCACCCCCTTTTCTGAATCATTTTTGTCCACCATAAGCGTGGAAGGGTATACTCAGATGTGAGTCCCTTGCTCATTGCACCATCAGGATTCAAGCAAGCCGGGCAGAAGACGGCTGGAATGCCAGAAACCGGTCTCCGGAAGCTTGTTTCCTTCCCAGTATAAGAATTGGCTTGGTAGTTTGGTCTGCCCTGTTCCCATGATGCACTGGGCCAGGGTCAGACTAATTTGCATATAGCCAAGTTCTGAGCTGGGATGGTGCAGTGAGCTAAAAAAACGGTGATGGATCAAGCCCTGATCTTTCGACTGGGTAAGAGTGGTCTGCTTAATTCAGACACTCTGTTCATCACCACCCCCTTTTCTGAATAATTTTTGTCCACCATAAGCGTGGAAGGGTATACTCAGATGTGAGTCCCTTGCTCATTGCACCATCAGGATTCAAGCAAGCCGGGCCGAAGACGGCTGGAATGCCAGAAACCGGTCCCCGGAAGCTTGTTTCCTTCCCAGTATAAGAATTGGCTTGGTAGTTTGGTCTGCCCTGTTCCCATGATGCACTGGGCCAGGGTCAGGCTAATTTGTATATAGCCAAGTTCTGAGCTGGGATGGTGCAGTGAGCTAAAAAAACGGTGATGGATCAAGCCTTGATCTTTGGACTGGGTAAGAGTGGTCTGCTTAATTCAGACACTCTGTTCATCACCACCCCCTTTTCTGAATCATTTTTGTCCACCATAAGCGTGGAAGGGTATACTCAGATGTGAGTCCCTTGCTCATTGCACCATCAGGATTCAAGCAAGCCGGCCCGAAGACGGCTGGAATGCCAGAACCCGGTCCCCGGAAGCTTGTTTCCTTCCCAGTATAAGAATTGGCTTGGTAGTTTGGTCTGCCCTGTTCCCATGATGCACTGGGCCAGCGTCAGACTAATTTGCATATAGCCAAGTTCTGAGCTGGGATGGTGCAGTGAGCTAAAAAAACGGTGATGGATCAAGCCCTGATCTTTGGACTGGGTAAGAGCGGTCTGCTTAATTCAGACACTCTGTTCATCACCACCCCCTTTTCTGAATCAGATATTCTAAAAAGGGCATGTGTTCATGGACCTTGGACTGTTGATGAAACAGGATTGATATCTTTCCTGCTTATACGAGGAAGGTGCTGTAGCGGAGACAAAGCTTTCTGGAGAATAAGCAGGTACTGAAACATCTAGGGATACCCTACAGAGTGATCTATCCAGCTCAGCTCAAAGTCATGGAACATAACAAATCGCATTTTCTTCACCTGATGCGACAAACTACAGGGTCACCACTCCCACTGATGCAAACCACAATCGGGGCCCCTACGAGAGAGACGCAGCGGTGGAAAGAGCATCCTTCATCTCTGACATCTGGGAACTCACAGATCCGGGGAACTCAGCAGTAACCAGTGACATGGAGACAATGGAGGGCACTCCACTATCCAGTGAACAGGTGTCACCAATGAAAGGGATCCTCCTCACCCCAAGTCAGCAGATGACTTAATTTGATTATCCTCTGAGGCGGAAGCCGGAGGACTGCACTCTGCAAATTGATTTTAAAATTTGTCATTTTCTCTGTCTTTGATTTTAAAAAAGCACTGAGCATACCTGCACTGAAGCACCGGCTCTCTCGCGCTAAAGCAGCCCTCCCAGACCACCCCTGACACAGCGACTTCCAGCGCTGACACAGGGGAAAACGCCCACACCGCCAGCGCGGTCCCGAAGCGGAAGCCACGCCCACTGCGAGGCCACGCCCACCAAGACTACTACAAAACGCTGTTAGAAAGCGCGTCGCATTATTGTTTTGATTATCCTCTGAGGCGGAAGCCGGAGGACTGCACTCTGCAAATTGATTTTAAAATTTGTCATTTTCTCTGTCTTTGATTTTAAAAAAGCACTGAGCATACCTGCACTGAAGCGCCGGCTCTCTCGCGCTAAAGCAGCCCTCCCAGACCACCCCTGACACAGCGACTTCCAGCGCTGACACAGGGGAAAACGCCCACACCGCCAGCGCGGTCCCAAGGCGGAAGCCACGCCCACTGCGAGGCCACGCCCACCAAGACTACTACAAAACGCTGTTAGAAAGCGCGTCGCATTATTGTTTTTATTATCCTCTGAGGCGGAAGCCGGAGGACTGCACTCTGCAAATTGATTTTAAAATTTGTCATTTTCTCTGTCTTTGATTTTAAAAAAGCACTGAGCATACCTGCACTGAAGCGCCGGCTCTCTCGCGCTAAAGCAGCCCTCCCAGACCACCCCTGACACAGCGACTTCCAGCGCTGACACAGGGGAAAACGCCCACACCGCCAGCGCGGTCCCAAGGTGGAAGCCACGCCCACTGCGAGGCCACGCCCACCAAGACTACTACAAAACGCTGTTAGAAAGCGCGTCGCATTATTGTTTTGATTATCCTCTGAGGCGGAAGCCGGAGGACTGCACTCTGCAAATTGATTTTAAAATTTGTCATTTTCTCTGTCTTTGATTTAAAAAAAGCACTGAGCATACCTGCACTGAAGCGCCGGCTCTCTCGCGCTAAAGCAGCCCTCCCAGACCACCCCTGACACAGCGACTTCCAGCGCTGACACAGGGGAAAACGCCCACACCGCCAGCGCGGTCCCAAGGCGGAAGCCACGCCCACTGCGAGGCCATGCCCATAACACTCACTACAAATGTGCCGGCCATACCAGCGCAGCGGACGAGCGCAGCGGGAGCGCCTAAGGCAAGCCCGTCTGCGCCCGTCCGCGCACGGCCGGGCCTAGGGCCAGAACCCCTGTTGGACAAAGCTGCCCCTAAGGTAAGCTACTCACGTCGGGACCTCCTAAGTCTCAGACCCCCCATCGCCTCTTCCTGTGAGTATGTTCACGATCTTGAGGGACCATTCATCAGCTGCACTTACTGCCATCCAGTCCAGCTCAAACTCCCTACTCGACCCTACAAGCCCTCAGCCCTTAAACTCGCTTCTCTGAATTGTCGCTCTCTCCCTAAACACACGATGCTGATTAACCATCTCATAGAAGACCATGAGATAGACGTTCTCTTCCTGACGGAAACGTGGCTCTCCCCACACTCGGAGTCAGATATGGTTCTAGCTACCCCACCGGGCTTCCTCATTCAGCCCCTACCTCGTCCCTTAGGTAGGGGTGGTGGTGTCGCCATTATCCACCGGGATTATCTCCCCTGCAAATCCAATGATGCGCAGATTCCCGACTCTGAAAGCCTACAGTTCACAATTAAGTTAGACCCGACTAACTCACTCACAGGGATCCTAATGTACCGCCCCCTGGTCATCCAGGTCCTTTTGCTAGTGCTCTCCTGGACACAGTACCTACACAGGCCCACTCCATCACCAATTTCATAATACTAGGAGACCTGAATATTCATTTCGATGACCCTTTAGATTCTGGGGCAGCCGACCTGATCACCGATCTGGCGGCTCTCGACATCCGCCTCCTTAACTCCGGAGCTACTCACAACAAAGGTCACTTGCTGGACCCTGTGTTCACGAGCACCCCTACCATGCAAGCTAGTGAGTCCCTCCCCCTCCCCTGGACGGACCACTTTTTAGTCTCCTTCCAACTACCAGGACCTTTTAGGAAACCTCAAAAACCTCCCACTTACACCAGGGACATGGCCTGGTCCAAGCTCCCCACTGAAGAATGGGCCAGGACCCTAAAGTCAACTACCCCTGCCTACGCAGAAGACCCGGCTATCGCCGATAGTAAATTTAGAGAGTGGATTACTACCTCCCTGGACTCCGTACTCCCATATAGAACTCGGGAGGACAAAAATGGGAAACCAGGTTCCGCCCCGTGGTACACCCCGGAACTTCGATTACTACGCAAAAATTGCAAGAGAGCCGAACGGCTATGGAGGAAAGACTGGCAGCACGCCAGCAAGGAAGCTTACCAAAACTCAGTTAGATTATACAAAACTGCCATTAGGCGCTCTAAAGCTTCCCATTACGATACTCGGATAAAAGAATCCACCAACTCAGCTAGGGAATCTTTCCAAATCGTAAAAGAGCTACTGAAAGTACCAACCACTCCTTCCTCCAACACCCCCCCCTGTGGACCGAAGAAACGAATTAGCCACCTATTTCAATGACAAAATTGCCCGTATCTTAGCATCCCTTCCCCCTCCCTGTCCCTCTAGCCACATGGACAATGATTCACCCCCCAGCCAGATTGGAAGCAGCATACGCCCCCAACTTGCGACATTTAGGCCAGTAACCTGCAACGAGGTAGAGGTAACCATGGCCAAAATGAAAAGCGGATCACCTCTGGAACCCGCACCTATTAGATTCCTCAAAACCGTAGCCCACGTCATCGTTCCCACGATCACGGAGCTTATTAACAGCGCACTTGCCCAGGGATCTGTTCCCGCTAGCTGGAAGAGCGCAGTGGTGAAAGCACTCCTTAAAAAACCCCAGCTGGACCCAGCAGATATGGCAAACTACCGGCCAATCTCACTCCTCCCTGGCATTAGCAAGGTAGCCGAGAAATTGGTCAACGGACAATTGTCTCAGTTTCTCGAGGCAAATAACATCTTACGGCAATCCCAAACTGGGTTTCGCCCGGGCCATGGCACAGATACCGCCCTTCTTGCCGTCATCGAGGAGGCAAGGCGCATTTTGGATTCAGGAGGGTCAGTGGCAGTGATCCTCCTGGACCTTAGTGCAGCCTTCGACACAGTCAACCATCATGTCCTTCTCCATCGGCTGGCGGCAGCAGGGCTCACCGGGACGGCACTCAGGTGGATAGAGTCCTTCCTTGCCGGGCGCACGTTCCAGGTATGGAACGGCAATCACCACTCGTCCACCCTCCCCCTCACGAGCGGGGTCCCTCAGGGATCGTCCCTAAGCCCTACGCTCTTTAATGCTTATATGGCCCCCCTTGAAGACGTGGTGACACCATTCGGTATAAAAATAGTGAGCTACGCCGATGACACACAGCTGGTCGTCTCCCTATCCCAACTAGACGACCACCCAGACAACCTGGCAAACTGCCTTACGGAAATCCACGGTTGGATGTGTGAATCATCACTCAAATTAAACGGGTCGAAGACCGAAGTGATGCTCATGGGAAAGCAATGGGTGACCATCCCCTCAGCGGTCTGGCCAGACGTGTTCGGGGAAATTCCCACCCCGAAACAAGAAATTAAGACCCTAGGAGTCTGGCTAGAACCCAAGCTTTCAATGAAAACGCAAGCGGCCAAAACTGCAGGAACCTGTTTTGGGCTTATGCGCACCACCCGCAGGATTCTTCCCTTACTCCCCCCCGCATCCAGGAAACTACTAGTCCAAGGGCTCATACTGTCACGGTTGGACTACAGTAACATGGTCTACCTGGGAGCCCCTGAGGCCACCCTGGCGAAACTGCAACGAACACAGAATGCAGCAGCCCGACTACTTATGAACCTCCCCTCCAGAGTGTCAGCTAAACCTGCCATCAAGGCCCTGCACTGGCTCCCTATGCGCCAAAGGGTGGAATTCAAAGCCATGAGCACGGCATACAAACTGATCAATGGAGATGGCCCTTCGATCCTCAGCGGCCTGGTTATTCCTTATAAAGCACCCAGATCCCTGCGGTCCGAGAATGAACACCTAGCCAACATCCCCAGATTTAAAAAGACACGCACTGGAGGCCGACGCTTCTCCGTGAAAGCTTCCACCAGATGGAACTCCCTCCCCCGCACCCTCAGACTGGAACCCAGTTATCTGATTTTCAGAAAAAAATTGAAAACACTCCTATTCCCTAAATAACGTCCCCCCCCTCTTTTCCTCCCTCTCATCTGGATAACAAATCATTATAGCGCGGGGATGCCCTCGGGTCACCAGGCGCTCTACAAGTCGTTAAATAAATAAATAAATAAAATTTAACACCCAAGGCATGTATCCTGAGAGACACCAGTCACTACAACGTAGCACCCTGGGCCTACCTGTTATTTGTCCAGAGAACCGACTCCCATCCTTGACACAGTGGAGCGACAGTGTCACTACACTTGAGCCAGAAATCACCCACTGCAGAATACTGCAGCACTGCAAGCGTATCTAGCACATGGTTAAGTTATTGCATTTGTTGTTGTTCATATTAGTTACGATGGTCTGAGCATGTTTTGGTCCAGATGGGTAAGGAGGACACAGCAAAACCCATTTACTACATATGTACACCCGTCTACACCATACCCTCCAACTGATATGCCTCACCTAATGTAGCCGCCTGCCCGAGACTTATAGAAAGCAAATATGGGACTTCCCCCACTCTTTCCCCGCAACATGCAAACCAGACATCCTTGCTGAGACAGTCTGCAGACACACATCAGCACCATATGTACCACGGTTGCGCTGACAGAGGAGCGGAGATCCTCTGTACCCATTCCCCTACATGAGACTTTGGTAAGCCACCTCAACTTGATCGCCACTAGTCATATCTAATAGACAGTTCCAACACTTGGAATGTTGAAGGCTTAAGGCTCTACAATTAATCAAAATAGAGTATACTACTTCCTCAGGTGAAGGTAACACACACATATCCTGCATGCAGGAGACACATATGACTGCCCTGGAAATAGGGAAGCTGGAGAAGTGTTGATGGGCTAAGTCCTTGGCACAATCTTCTTGGCCTTCTCTAGAGGTACCTTGATCTGCATAGCACCGAGGCCACTATCGCTATCACACGGATGACAATAGACCCAGAGGGCAGATTTAGGTTATTGGATGTAACGTTAGACAGGATGCTGATACTGGTAGCTGGTATATATGCACCAAAAAATGGACATCGCCAGATACGATATCCACCCATCTTATAAGGATGATTGTAACTTACTGACTATGGGGGCGTGACTAAAATTTAGTGCTTGACTGTGATTTGGAGTACTCACTGCCACCTCCCCCATCAAGCTCAGGTAGGTTTCTAACGCTGAACTTCCAAACATGATACTTGAGATCGGAACTGGTGGATTTATGAAGGGAGACACACTCACAGACAAAGGAATTCTCCTATTACTCAGGAGTGCACCGACTTCACACAAGGTTGGGCAGATTTCTAGGGCCGAAAGATCTGACACGATGTACACATAGTTCAGAATATGCATGCTGTACTGACTCGGACCTTAACCTGCTAATGCTGACGCTGATATTAGGTAAACCTCAACCCTCAAATCTGACATGGCGACTACGGCAGAAAGCATTTCAGGATCCTCCCTTTAGGGCCATGATAGAAGACTGGATCAAACAATGTTTAAAAGATAACGAGGCATCAGCCTCCCACACAAATGTGGAATGGGATGCATTTAAGGTGTTCCTCTGGGGGGATGTGTATAAAAACCTGGAATGGTGTGAAAACAACACTCCTGAACTAAAAATTAACTACGGAAGAGTGCATTTGAGATCTTGAAATATTCACAGTGCCGAACCCAGTGGATAGACATTGACTACTTGATCCTAATAAATCAGTTGATGATAGAGCGCCTCTGGTGCTCGCACTAAAAAAAGTACCTTGACAACAACACGGAGAGGGTGACAGGGCAGGACATCTCCTTGCCTGGCCAGTGCGTACGGATACTCCACAGAAGCCAATAGGGGTAATAAGAACTAGAACGAGACAATTAGTCATGACGCGGATGCTTTTCAACAAAGAGTTTGCTTACTACTACAAGGTGCTTATATGATTCCCGTGGGCCCCCAACCTAAATGCACAATTTTTGTAGCTAATGCAAATTCCAAGCTTTACACCCAAACAACCACTTTCTCAGAACAGTGGAAAGGCCTCAGTCACCTTACTGTGGCTTACCTTTTTGAGATGATGAGCATCATTGGGATTAAAGGAAGAATACTAAAATGGATACAATTCTTATACACGAACCCGATGGCAAGGGTACATACCAACAAATTGTTCTTAGATAAATGGCAACTACAATGGGGGACCAAACAGGGATGCCCACATTCCCCTATACACTTTGTCTTGGCCCTTTCTTCACTTGCATGCCTGTTGTAGGAAAGTTCCTCTTTTTTTGCATGCTTAGCCTCCACTGTTTGCCTAATGTGATTTCGAATTGTAAGCACTAGGCCCCTGCTGACCAGATCCCCCGTGCCAGATCTCTGTTCCAAAACACTGCACCGCAATTGGCACAACTTCATCTACCCCTGAACGTCCCTAGTAAATGGTACCAATGGTACCTAGTATCAGGCTCCGCTTTCCGTCTTCCTCGGGGCAATGCTGCGAGTCCAATTCCCGCACCCTCTGGACTGCCCCAGAGTCTGAATACAAGAATACAGACAACTGGAACAATACAAACGCCGCGGGAAAGGAAGGGGACAGCGGGGAGGGAGATCTGCAATGACAAAGAACAAGGGATTAGAACACCCTACCTCCCTCACTCTAAACGCTGTTTTCCTAGATACTTTCTTAAGGTAACCTCCCCCCCCAGGCACTCAAGCTATACCTGTAAAGGAAAATACAACAGGCCACATCCAAATGGAGACAATGGTTCTGAAGAGGTATCGGGAACTTGTACCCAACTGTGAACGGAAAACAAACCACAATCAAGGTCTCTGCTTCGTAACAACAAATCCTAATACAGTGGTGAAAGCATAGAACACATACCCTTGGCTAGGCACATATACTCTTAATATAGGTACTTTTCTGTTCCAATACCCCTCCTGTCTCCTGAAGAAATGAGAACAAAGAAAGAATAATGAATCCTGTACAAACTATGAGAACACAGGAAAATAATGGCGAGTACTTCTCCTTAATGTTATGTAGTCACACCAAGGAATACTTCCATCCGGAATACATGAACACACCAATGTTCGATATGCACAAGTATATCTTTTTCTGAATGCGAGGCTCAGAGATAATATCCCGCAAGTGAGTCCTATCGCATCTGATGACCGCAATAACCGGTCTGAATAACTCTTGGTTATTCCCAACAAGATGTTTGAAAACCGAGTCCCTCTCAGCCGAGAGAAACTCAAAAGCAGACCAGCAAGGGGAGTGCGCGGTTGGGATCGAAACTACCAACGCCTCGCACACCCGATTCAACACAGTACTCACGAGTTCGTAGGACTTGGGGCCAGAACAAGTCAAAGATCCTACCACGGCATCTGTTTGATCCAAACGGAATTATCGGCGTTTTCTCGCCGTTCTCTGCATCCTTTTATTTCCCGGTATGCGTGCGCATCACTGGCTTACGTGATGTCTGCACAGCCTGCCGGGAAATGTAATTCGAAGTACTGAATGTCCGTGTTTACCGATGGCATCACGCCACCGACGATGCGGATCTTGACAGTACACCCTTCCTCACAAGGGGACCCGCAGCCGGTCGCGGCTTGTTCGGAAATAGTCGGTGGAACTGGGCCACCAATCTGGGAGCCCGAACAGCCCCAGCAGGTTCCCAAGAGTTCTCCTCCGGACCATACCCCTTCCAGGAGAGCAAATACTGAAGACGACCCCGTACCCATCTAGAGTCCAGGATCCTATTCACCTCGTATTCACTATCCTGCTGCACCCAAATAGGCAAAGGGGCCTTCCTAACCGGACACTTGGAGGGTTTCAAGAGGGAAACGTGGAAAACAGGGTGAATGCGCAACTGTGCAGGCAACCGCAACCGAACAGCCACAGGGTTCACATGGCCCATCACTCGGTAAGGCCCAATGAAGCGGGGATTGAACACGCTATGTTTCCTGAATCTGATGTTTCTCGTGGATAACCACACCAAGTCCCCTTTCTTATACCTTGGATTGGGTCTCCGATGCTTGTCAGCTTGGAGTTTATATCTCGCCTTGGCCTGCACCAGGTTCTTGCGTGTACTCAAAAGGATTTTGCGGACTCGCAACAATCTGTCCCTCACTTCTGGCAGCTTCACATTGTCACTCGCTAACAACATCGGGGTGAATCTAGGGTGATGCCCGTAGGAGCAAAAGAAGGGTGAGTGCTGAGTGGATGCATGTTGCGTGTTATTATAAGCAATTTCAGCCACCCACAACCAATGTACCCAAGAGTCACTGTTGGTCTGTACATAACAACGGAGATACTGCTTTAAGGATTGATTTAGTCTCTCCGTTTGCCCGTCAGTTTGCGGGTGGAAACTGGTGGACACTGAAGATGTGATGCGTAAAGCTGTACACCACGTTTTCCAAAAGCGAGCAGTGAATTGTGCCCCTCGATCAGACACAATGTCTCTCGGAAGGCCATGTAGTCGCACAATATTCACAAGGAGCAAATGAGCCAACTGTCCTGAAGTGGGTACCTGCGGACAAGCGATGAAATGTCCCATCTTGGTCAAAAAATCCACAACCACCACTATGGTGGTATTGCCTTGGTCTTTCGGAAGTCCCACTATGAAATCAACGGAAAACCTCTCCCATGGAAGCTCTGGAGTGGGTAAAGGTTGTAGTAGTCCCTGAGGCCTTTGTCTGTCCGATTTCATGTGGTTACATGTAACACATTCTGCCACCCAACGACTCAAATCCGGTCTGATGGAAGGCCACCAGAATTGTCTCTGGGTTTTCTCCAATGTCTTGATAAAACCCATATGTCCAGCACTGGGACTTTCGTGGCACCAAGTGAACACCGTTTTCCTCAACTTGGGCGAGGGTACTAACACCTGTTGTCCTCTCATCGGTATGCCGTGTTTCAGTTTCCATTCTGGATGATGTCGAAGCCATGTGCGCCATACACAGGTTTGTGTACCTCTTCCGATTCCCATCAAGAAATCACTGGTTTGTGTTGCTCCTATGACGTTGGCTGGTTCCACGATGGATCGGATGGGTTTCTCTGTGGGAAGTAGGAGATTTTCTTGTCTTGTGAGTGCGTCCGCTTTTCTATTGGTAGATCCTGGTCTGAATGTAACCACAAAGCGGAACTCCTCAAAAAACATCATCCAGCGAAGTTGCCTAGGTGATAACTGTCTGGCTGCCCTCAGAAACTGCAGATTCTGATGATCCGTGTATACAGTGACTACGTGTTTTGCTCCCATCAGCCAGTGTCTCCATTCCACAAACGCATCCCGAATGGCCAACAACTCTTTTTCTGCGATGGTATAATTTATCTCCGCCGGACTTAACTTGCGCGACATGTAGGCAATGGGATGTAGCATTCCAGTAGAGACCTCTGTCTGTGATAACACCGCTCCCAGTGCGATTTCTGACGCATCCGCTTCGACAAGGAACGGAAGGTCGGGATTGGCATGTGTTAATACGGGTGCAGAGGAAAAAGCGGTCTTGAGTTTATCAAAAGCGGTTTGTGCTTCTTCATCCCACACAAACCGAACATTTTTTCTCGTGAGCCGAGTGAGTGGAGAAACCAGTCCGGAAAATCCTGATATAAACCTTCGGTAGAAGTTGGCGAACCCCAACAAACTCTGAATATCCTTGACGTTCTTCGGTTGAGGCCACCCCACAATGGCTTGTACTTTTCTCTCTGCCATCACTAGTCCGGAAGGAGTGAGCATTACTCCAAGGAATTCCACCGTTGTCACATGAAACTCACATTTGGTGATCTTGCAGAATAGGTGATGTTTCATCAATGCTTGCAACACCGTTTTCACATGCGTGATGTGTTCCTCCGTAGAATTGGAATATATGAGGATGTCATCTATGTAAACGATGACATGATGATCCAGATATTCACGCAACACTTCATTCAAAAAAAATTGAAAAGCGGCGGGGGCGTTGCAAAGCCCAAAGGGCAGTACCCGATACTCATAAAGCCCATACCGCGTCTTGAAGGCGGTTTTCCACTCATCACCCCTTCTGATACGAACAAGATGGTATGCACCACGCAGGTCGAGCTTGGTATAGATGTGCGCTGATCGAACCTGTTCCAGTAACACAGGGATCAAGGGTAGTGGATATTGATTTTTTACGGTGATGGAATTCAACGCTCTGTATTCGATGCAACACCTCTTTTCACCATTGGCCTTCGGAATGAAAAACAACGGAGAGGCTGCAGGGGATCTGGAAGGCCTGATGTATCCTAGAGCTAGATACTTATCCAAATAGGCTCGCAAGGTCTCATTTTCAGGAAGGGTCAAAGCATATATCCTCCCATTAGGGATTATTGAACCAGGTATTAGGTCGATCCGGCAATCATACGTACGATGCGGTGGCAGAACCTCCGCCTCTTTGTCACTGAACACGGCTTCGTACTCCGCATGACATTGTGGAAGAGTCACCTCTTTTTCCGCAGCTGTGGCGATGGTATGCAAGGAACACAATGCTTGAGCCGGGCTCCACACACCTGTAAGACAGTGTTCTAAACAATAGGGAGAAAGAAACTGAACAGTTTTTGTGGTCCAATGTATCTCAGGATCATGTTTTTGTAACCACGGAAGCCCTAAGATGATCCCATATTGTGGGGCTTCAATAATGTTGAATACCAAATATTCGTGATGTGTGTGGTCATGGGTAACCTCGTACTCCTGAGTATGACATGTGATGGGTCCCGCTTGTAATTTGTTCCCATCAACTGCGTATACTGTTTCCGGACTTTCTTTGGGGACTAGTTGCACTCCCAATCGACGGGCCTCGGCGATATCCATGAAACAACCAGTAGCCCCGGAGTCAACCATTGCCCGGATGTCTTGCTTCACCTCCCCAATCAAGATAGTTAAGTCCAGAAAGAGGTGTTTCCTCTCATAATCCGCAACCGGGGTAAATGAAGGGATGATATGTGTGCTTGAGAGCCTCCCTCCATTGGCCTTCAAGCTTTGGAGTCTTCCGACTCTTTCTCATCAATTCCTGCAAGGTTTTGACCTCCCCGATATTTGTTGGTTTTAGGTTTTACGGGGCATTCGCGTACAAAGTGTCCTTTTTTCCCGCAGTATAAACAAAGTCCTAATTTACGTCGGTGTTCTTTTTCACTGGCAGTTAAGGAGGCTCGCACGGCTCCGATGTCCATAGGCTCCGGTGGAGGATTAGTCTTTTCCCCACTACTCGCATGTTCATAGGGCATTACAGATTTATCTTTTTTCTTATGTTCCCCTTTCCTTTCTTTCATTCTATGATCCAAACGAAGGGCAGGATCTATCCAAGCCGAGCAAGTACGGGGTTGGGGGTCGATTTGTGCTAGCACATCCTTCATTTCTTCACTGAGGCCTTGGTAGAAGATGGCTGATCTCTTGGGTTCCGGCCAGTCAGTTTCGGCCACCAACCTCCTGAAATTGTTTAAGTACGTAACTAAATCTGCATCACCTTGCTTTAGTTTTAACAATTCCCTATCTGCTGTGAAGGTTTCTGCTCGCCTATCGAATGTTTTTTCAAATTCTTCTTTGAAATTATCCCAATGATATAAGAGGGGGTCATCCCTTCTAACTATTGGAACCGCCCACTGTGCTGCCTCCCCCCCGAGATATGAAATGAGGAAAGCCACCCTCGCTTGGTGTGTGGAAAACATCTTAGGTTTACACATGAAATGTAACTGGACCTGTGTCATGAAGACTTGTACTTTCTTGTTATCCCCATAATATCGTTCGGGAGGAGCAAGAGGGATCTGTGCAGGCATTTCAACCACCACAGAGGTAGTAGGAGCTGAACCTCCTGATGCCCCATCTTGTGCCACCGTGGGAGGGGGTAATCTATCTACCTTGGCTCGTAATTGGGCATTCTCTGCCCTGGCTGCAGCAACCTCTCTACTGGAAGCTGCCAGCTCTACCTGCACTAAGGACAAAGCAGCCAAAACATCCTCTAAGGTAGTCATGGTGGAATCACAGCACTGCCAAGAAGAGGTAAAATTTGTGGGCCGATAATTCTATCAGGCTCCGCTTTCCGTCTTCCTCGGGGCAATGCTGCGAGTCCAATTCCCGCACCCTCTGGACTGCCCCAGAGTCTGAATACAAGAATACAGACAACTGGAACAATACAAACGCCGCGGGAAAGGAAGGGGACAGCGGGGAGGGAGATCTGAAATGACAAAGAACAAGGGATTAGAACACCCTACCTCCCTCACTCTAAACGCTGTTTTCCTAGATACTTTCTTAAGGTAACCTCCCCCCCAGGCACTCAAGCTATACCTCTAAAGGAAAATACAACAGGCCACATCCAAATGGAGACAATGGTTCTGAAGAGGTATCGGGAACTTGTACCCAACTGTGAACGGAAAACAAACCACAATCAAGGTCTCTGCTTCGTAACAACAAATCCTAATACAGTGGTGAAAGCATAGAACACATACCCTTGGCTAGGCACATATACTCTTAATATAGGTACTTTTCTGTTCCAATACCCCTCCTGTCTCCTGAAGAAATGAGAACAAAGAAAGAATAATGAATCCTGTACAAACAATGAGAACACAGGAAAATAATGGCGAGTACTTCTCCTTAATGTTATGTAGTCACACCAAGGAATACTTCCATCCGGAATACATGAACACACCAATGTTCGATATGCACAAGTATATCTTTTTCTGAATGCGAGGCTCAGAGATAATATCCCGCAAGTGAGTCCTATCGCATCTGATGACCGCAATAACCGGTCTGAATAACTCTTGGTTATTCCCAACAAGATGTTTGAAAACCGAGTCCCTCTCAGCCGAGAGAAACTCAAAAGCAGACCAGCAAGGGGAGTGCGCGGTTGGGATCGAAACTACCAACGCCTCGCACACCCGATTCAACACAGTACTCACGAGTTCGTAGGACTTGGGGCCAGAACAAGTCAAAGATCCTACCACGGCATCTGTTTGATCCAAACGGAATTATCGGCGTTTTCTCGCCGTTCTCTGCATCCTTTTATTTCCCGGTATGCGTGCGCATCACTGGCTTACGTGATGTCTGCACAGCCTGCCGGGAAATGTAGTTCGAAGTACTGAATGTCCGTGTTTACCGATGGCATCACGCCACCGACGATGCGGATCTTGACACCTAGGTCCTGGGTACCGAAGAGGGTCCTCTGGAGCTGCAGCGCTGGTTGTACCACCCCAGGGCCCCCTCACCCAGGCTGTGCACTCTGCCATTGCAGGTTGCATGTCTTGGTGCAGGAAAATTCAAACAGTCAGCATGGCACACAGCCCTGTGTGCCATGCTAACCATACACTGTATAAGATATTATTAAGTCACCCCCTACTGCCGGCCTTTAGCCCTAAGGCGGGGTGCACTATATCCTATGTGTGGGCATATCAGCATGAGAAGATATTCCCCTACAATGTCCAGTCTATTCTGATATATTCTAAGTGCACAGGGAAGCCATGAAGAGTGCATGGGTTGGATACGTGTCAACACACGTTTTTTACCTCCATGATGGCTTCACTGATTTCTTAGCAGTTTGGTACCAAACATCTTGTCTTAATAAATCCTCACTAATGCCAGTGTTGGATTTATTAATAAATTCACACAGGAGACCCTTTTAAAGGGTTCCCTCAAACCTAACCAACCACTAGTGGGGTCTCTGGCCAGTTTTTGCCAGCCTGCCACCACCTGATGCTGACCTCATGGGGTGAGAGCCAGCACTCTCAGAGGTCAGTTCAGTACCTGCTCTGGGTGGGGGTATTTTACACCTCCACCAGGACAGAATGGGCTTCCCAGGCAGGAAGCTTCAAAGGCAATGCCGACTTTTAAATAGAACCCAGAAAACCCCAGACAGGGGAGGTCAAGCCCATTTTCCTGTTCCACTTTTGGTGAGAGGAAAGGCTGGAAATTTAGTTAGATGATGAGGAGGGCACCCCATCAGCCTGCAACACCCCTAGGGAGGAGCAGGCAGGTGAACCCCTCTCCTGAAATTCCTTCTTCTTGAGATGGTGGGAACAACTCCAATCAGGGCTCGGGCAGTGCCTCTTTCCACAGGAAGTGGTCACTAAAGGGTGTAGACACCCTAAAGGTAAGAAGACCATTTACTTCTAACTGCCTTCCCTTGTAACATTCCTAAATCCAGTATTTAGGCGGCTCCCCAAAACCTGCACATGAGATTCATCGACCAAAGAAGACCAGGACAAAAGAAGACCTGCTACGCGGGAATAGGAGCCCTACTGCAGAAAGAAAAGGAGCCAAACCCTGCCAGCTGTAAGAAGAACTCTGCAATTGCTGCTGCTGTGTTGTTCTGAAACCTCACAGGACTCCAAGAATCGCGGAGCACCCCCAGGCTTTCAAGAAATAGCATAGAAGCTCCCTTGGAGTGGAGTTATTACTCCCTTGCACACCGTAGGCACCAACCCCATAACGTCTGGTGTGTCGACTTGCTGCTCCCCGATGACCTCGATGCAGCACCAAAGCAAGAAGAGGTGCCACAGCTCCGGAGGGTCAGATCTGCCTCTCCACCAAGTTTGCAGGCACCAGGGCTTACCGGAGCTGCAGCATGGCCATACTCAGGATACTGGACCCCAGCAATAAAACCAAGAAGAAGAGACTGCTGCAGACTCACAGAGCACCAGAAGCAAGCACCCATCGAGGGACGTCGAGACACCTGAGACCCAACTCCTGAGTGGCACATCTGTCCTCAGATTGCCTCACCAAGTTGCCTGCTCCTGACCGCAAGGACCCTTAAAGACGCACAATGCCCAGCTAACCTGTTCGCTTTGCACCCGTCCCCACCACCGACAAACCAGCTCTGCTCCCGTGGTCCCCCAGGCTCTTGTGACTTCCTCCCTACAAGAAGACTAAGCCAGACTTAACAGTAAGTGCAACTGTGCAGTGCATTTTTAAGTAGCCCTCGTTGTCTTTGTGCACCAGTTTTCAAGACCCTCAGCGCTCAGCTCCCCCCAATCTGGGACGCTCTTAAACTTCTCAGCTGAAACTTTGGACCTGGTCCAGACATTGCCCTAAAATGAGATGAAGAGAGAAACACAGAGGGAGCCAGGCCCTAAGGGACAGGTGAGGAGGCTGGGCCTTATCTTTGAACAAGCACACCAAAAAATTGCCTCGCCACCTACATTTAAATCCACACTTGAGGAAAGTTGAACACGCTAGCTGTCGTAATCAAATGGGTATTTTTATTTATACCAAAACATTTTTTTCATTAATCAAAGTTTGTTGAAAACAGTGAATAAAAGACACACAAAAACACTTCTCTACATTACATATTTACACCAAAATTGTTGTGCTTTTCTCTATACAAAAGTATTACAAATTGATCAAAACAATCAAACGCAAATAGAGAAATAAATCTGAAACAAACAGAACAGTTTGAACATGTGCAACATAAGACAATACATTTTCTGTAAATGTGAAGAATGAATAAAGCACAAAAAGGTTTGAAAAAAGGAAAAGGAAAATTAGAAAAGGAACAAAATCAATTTGTAAATCTTTTTGCAACCAGCAAATACTGGTGTAAAGGAGTGGATCGCAATTAATCCTTTCTAACTGGCCAACGCGTTTTGAATCCAGGTGGTAATTTACTGGAATCTCATCAGGGCGCAATTAATCTGTCTGTTAGGGAAAGGAAAGGGTAACGAATTTTAGTCTTTGTAACTATAGACACAAATCCCTATTGTGTGACACTCAGGAATTAGAATGAACCTACCAGTGTAGGGAGGAAGCGAATTCATGAAAAAGAGCATGTTGAGTCTGACTGTGCAGAGTTGAACTTTTCGTTGTGCAATCAAGGAGAGGGTGGGGGGCCACCTAAAAATGAATCAACCATTGTAAGATTGCCACCATTTATCTGTACATAGTCAAAATGAAGAAAAAGTGAAACGGCATACCGTCAGCAGATGCATTAAAAAGAGCTGACGGCTGACGCTGAATTAACGTTGTGTTCCCTGACGGGCATCAATTAGGCTGTTGGGCGTTTGCGCTGTGGGGGTAAGGGGAACAAATAAATAAATAAACCGTGCTTTGATGTGACCCGTTCATGCTCTGCAAATGTGCCGTGAAAACGTACCATGAATTAACAATTACGGTGCCGAGTAGCCTCGTATTTTCTTTTTATTATTCGCCTTGTGACTCCGGCGTTGTGGCGGCATCCACTGTGGCAATAGCGGGATAGATAAATTAAAATCTGAAGGATGCCGAGAGTCTAGGTAGACAAAGTAAAGAGCACACGAACGTAGCATACCTGTGTCCGCCCTAGTCCTTGTCTACGGCATTCTGCAGTGGTTCAAAGATGGACGCTGGGTGTGTTCACCTGGTTAAAGCCCTCAGGTGGAGAGCTATGCCTTATGGGAGAGGTAGTTTTGTGCCCAAGAGCACGGATGCGAATACATTGGATACGAATTGCTACAATTGTAGGAACAATTTATATGAAGGTGGAAGGGGTGGCGCCCCGTGTTTGATGGTATTATAGGAATGATTGGATTCATGAGGAGGAATGAGACAAGCAGAACAGCACAGGCCATTACATGGCGCCAAAGCACTATAGCATTATAGTCTTGCAATCTCAGATAAGCTGTTGAGACCTTTCTGCACACTGTTGAACTTAAGAATGAGATATGCTTCCTTTTTGAGAAGCATTCTGTCCACACTACAGATATGTAGAGATCTGTTAAGTTCCGGAGTAAGTTTGTAACTACATACAAATCACCACAGGTGATAGGAAGAGTCTGGGAGTAAATACTGATTTCAAGAAAAAGTCTTTTGTTTGTATATGATTTCATAGCCCTGAAGAAGTTGCAAGAGATGTGACGAAACACGTGTTGGCAGAGATCAAAGAGAAGTTACAAAGAAGAAAAATAAAAGAAGTAGACATGAAAATGTGTGTACAATTGGTCACAAGTGGACTGTAAATGTTCAAGCGTGTGCTGGGGAACTTCCTAGTATCGTTGAGTGGGTTTATGCCACATATCGGAGTGAGAGGTGGTTCTTTTCACCCTAGGCGCTGCTATTGATTAGTATTTTCTATATAGAAATTGATTGTGTATTTCCCTAAGTGTGCAATCGCTCTACCACAAACCACCATTTGGTTAGAACTTCAGTTTCCATCACCCTCACCGTCTCCGCCGCTTGGTGCAGGTCTTGATGCATGAGGTGGAGGTCAATGCGGACGCTGTTCACTTTGGATTCCCCCTTCTACCTGGAGTCCTGAATTACTTGAATGATGACTGTTAAGCCCCTGGGGGCTAGCAAGGTACAACAGGGGGTGGCATTCATGGGCCCCTATTATCTGTCACAGAAGTCCATTTTGGTCTAGGCTGGCTTCAGCATGGGGGTTCATTGCATCCCATCTCCCTCTGTAAGGTGACAGTTGATGTAGGGAGAAAAGACGAGGTACAGCTGGCCCGCTTGACTCCGGCAGCACGAGCAGCCGCTCCACCAAGTGTAGATCTGCCCTGGGGAGGGGCCACTACCATCCACCATTTGAATCTGAATCAAATGAGGCTTGTGCGTAGGGCTGTAAATAGTCGTACGACTGTGCATTGCATGTAATTACTTTGCCTGTCTTTTGCACGTGTTTTTTAGCGCACATGCCAATACCACGCATTGTTTTTGTACTTACAAAACAATGTATTTGTGGGGGGAGACCCCCAACTTACCTTAAATGCGCTGTATTGGCATGGGTTTTAAATGCATATTCGCTGTAAAAATATCTGCGCTAAAAATGCGTTGTAAAGGCTTAACAAGGTAAAAACCTTGTTGTAAAGGCTGTTTCCCCTGTTAGAGGAGTTGCATGGTCCCAGACCCAAGACCAGTCTGGATCGGCCGATCTGGGCCCCTTCCAGAGGGGGTACCCCAACCAGCTCAGGAGGATGAGTTCAGGCAGATGAATACAGTTACAGGGCAGAATTTCTTCCATCACTCCGCCAGCCACCCCACCAGTGTCCACAGGGAGCAGTGGTCATCTGATCTGAAGCACCCCAGAGAGCACACCGTCAGAGTCCCGAAGGGTCACCCCCCGGCCGATCTATGCCAGAGCTACGACTCTTCCTGGTGCATAAGATACACCCTGAGTCCATGAGGGTGAATCGGCCTGGTAGCGCAAGTCTATATAGGCACAGTTCCATCCCTTCTCGATGCACAACATCTGATGGTGTGAGGCTTCTTTCAGAGAGATCACCAGGTATACAGAGTGCAGCGGTATAAGTCATCACATCATCAATTACAGGGCCTTAGGCCATCTCGTCGCGGGGTACGTTGCTGCCAGTGCCCACGTATTACCCCTGTATCCGGACGCACCGCCATCTTGGCTGGGCTCCGCGACCTGCAGCAGCCCTCGCTAGCGGTAATGATTCCCGGCCCCAACACGTCGGTGTGCGCGCAGCCACTGCTGTAGGCGGAGAAGCAAGGGTGGCTGCTCCATTAGTGCAGAGGAGCGCCACCCTCCTGCCACCAGCAGAAAATAAAACGATAACAAAACAGGTTTTAACCCCTTTTTATTATCATTTTATTTTAATTCCCCGGACCCGCCGCTAGGACTCAGACGAGTCTTGGGGCGGGTCCAGGGGATGACACTGCTGGTGAGAGTGGTGGACACTCCCTTCACTGTGCATGAGGTGTTTGGCCAGCCGCCTCAGGCCGGCCAAACCCCGCATGCGCTGTGAAGCTCTCTCCAGCCTCTACTGCGTTGCTGGAGCTGGAAAGAGCAGGCACAGGCTCATAGTCTGCCAGGGAGGGCAAGTTTCTGGCACTCCGGCCAATCCTGAAGCTGCTCTCATGCGAGAGTAACTTCAGGATTGGCTGCAATGCAGGTTGGAAGCCAGTGCCCAGAGCCAGAAGAAGGACGAGGCGATGGGTGGGAGGCGGCGGTGGTGGCTGCAAGGCGAATTTACGTGACCGGATCAGTAGAGCGCTACACAACATGTATTTTCTTTTTTTGCTCCTAAAACCCTCTTGAACTCTCTACCTCAATTCTCTGGCCTGGCCCTCCCCTCCCCCCCTCTTTTGTAGGGGACGGGTACTTCTGGGGAGAAGATCCCCTATCATCCACTGAGCCCTTTGGTCACTAGATAGTAGGAGTATAAGAGGTCCTGGGGGTCCCAGTCGGCCTCACCTGCACCGTCGGGGAGACACCTCGCCGATCACGAGGATTTTTCAATCAACGAGTGGTACTTTGCCTGCGTTCCCAGCCTCAGGGTAGGGGATGCCCCTCAGACCCATATAGCTCCACTAGCACTCCTGGGGTCTCCTCCACCCCCCAAATTCGCTGCTGACAGGCTCACACCCCATTCGGTGGCAGCGCTCACAGGCCACCAAGGGGAAGCACGGTAGCTGCCATTTTGGCGGCAGCTGGCTGTCCAATTGGTCTATGCTGTGATGTCCCCCGAGTTACACCGTCACCCCAGGAGGGCCAAGGAGGTGCCAGGGATCATAGAGGGGGGTCCATTACAGCTGCTGTCTGGCAGGATGAGGGCTGATTATAATCGAGCAATGAGAGCTCTGTTAAGGCTCGACCATCATCTTGGCCTCCATGGCTACTTACTCCCTCCTCCCCCCCCATAGTGAATGATCTTACGTAATGTCTATCATCTCTGTTCACCTGAGAGATGACGCTCTTATGAGAGTACCATGGTCTCTACTTATGCAAGAGGCTAGTGAGCACTCTTATGAAATAAGAGGACAGTGGTCTCAACTCACTTGAAAATATAGGGAGTGCTCTTACGAGAGGGCGGTGGTCTCTACTCACTTGAGATATTGAGTGCTCTTACGAGAGTGCGGTGGTCTCTACTCACTTGAGATAGTGAGTGCTTTTATGAGAGTGCGGTGGCCTCTACACACTTAAGATAGTGAGTGCTCTTACGAGAGGGCGGTGGCCTCTACACACTTAAGATAGTGAGTGCTCTTACGAGAGGGTGGTGGCCTCTACTCACTTGAGGGAAGATAGTGAGTGCTCTTACGAGAGGGCGGTGGCCTCTACACACTTAAGATAGTGAGTGCTCTTACAAGAGGGCGGTGGCCTCTACTCACTTGAGGGAAGATAGTGAGAGCTCTTACGTGAGGGCCGTGGCCTCTACTCACTCGAGGGGAGCTTCCCCCCATTTCCACCTGTACTTGTTCTGCGCTGGGACGCTCAAAGGCAGCTATGCGCTTTAGAAATCTGGTAACAAGATAGTGAGTGCTCTTACGAGAGGGCGGTGGCCTGAGTGCACTTATAAGAGGGTGGTGGCCTCTACTCACTTAAGATAGTGAGAGCTCTTACGAGAGGGCGGTGGTCTCTACTCACTTGAGATAGTGAGTGCTCTTACGAGAGTGCAGTGGTCTCTACTCACTTGAGATAGTGAGTGCTCTTATGAGAGGGTGATGGCCTCTACTCACTTGGGGGAAGATAGTGAGTGCTCTTACGAGAGGGCGGTGGACTCTACTCACCTAAGATAGTGAGTGCTCTTACGAGAGTGCGGTGGTCTCTACTCACTTGAGATAGTGAGTGCTCTTACGAGAGTGCGGTGGTCTCTACTCACTTGAGATAGTGAGTGCTCTTACGAGAGGGCGGTGGTCTCTACTCACATGAGATAGTGAGTGCTCTTACGAGAGGGTGGTGGCCTCTACTCACTTGAGGGAAGATAGTGAGTGCTCTTACGAGAGTGCGGTGGTCTCTACTCACTTGAGATAGTGAGTGCTCTTACGAGAGGGCGGTGGTCTCTACTCACTTGAGATAGTGAGTGCTTTTACGAGAGTGCAGTGGTCTCTACTCACTTGAGATAGTGAGTGCTCTTACGAGAGTGCGGTGGTCTCTACTCACTTGAGATAGTGAGTGCTCTTACGAGAGGGAGGTGGCCTCTACTCACTTAAGATAGTGAGTGCACTTACGAGAGGGTGGTGGCCTCTACTCACTTAAGATAGTGAGTGCTCCTATGAGAGGGTGGTGGCCTCTACTCACTTGAGGGAAGATAGTGAGTGCTCTTATGAGAGGGCGGTGGCCTCTACTCACCTAAGATAGTGAGTGCTCTTACGAGAGTGCAGTGGTCTCTACTCACTTGAGATAGTGAGTGTTTTTACGAGAGTGCGGTGGTCTCTACTCACTTGAGATAGTGAGTGCTCTTACGAGAGGGTGGTGGCCTCTACTCACTTGAGGGAAGATAGTGAGTGCTCTTACGAGAGTGCGGTGGTCTCTACTCACTTGAGATAGTGAGTGCTCTTACGAGAGGGCGGTGGTCTCTACTCACTTGAGATAGTGAGTGCTCTTACAAGAGTGCAGTGGTCTCTACTCACTTCAGATAGTGAGTGCTCTTACGAGAGGGCGGTGGTCTCTACTCACTTGAGATAGTGAGTGCTCTCACGAGAGGGCGGTGGTCTCTACTCACTTGAGATAGTGAGTGCTCTTACGAGAGTGGGGTGATCTCTACTCACTTGAGATAGTGAGTGCTCTTACGAGAGTGCGGTGGTCTGTACTCACTTGAGATAGTGAGTGCTCTTACGAGAGAGTGGTGGCCTCTACTCACTGGAGGGAAGATAGTGAGTGCTCTTACGAGAGTGCGGTGGGCTCTACTCACTTGAAATAGTGAGTGCTCTTACGAGAGTGCGGTGGTCTCTACTCACTTGAGATAGTGAGTACTCTTACGAGAGGGTGGTGGCCTCTACTCACTTGAGGGAAGATAGTGAGTGCTCTTACGAGAGTGCGGTGGTCTCTACTCACTTGAGATAGTGAGTGCTCTTACGAGAGGGCGCTGGTCTCTACTCACTTGAGATAGTGAGTGCTCTTACGAGAGTGCGGTGGTCTCTACTCACTTGAGATACTGAGTGCTCTTACGAGAGAGCGGTGGTCTCTACTCACTTGAGATAGTGAGTGCTCTTACGAGAGTGCAGTGGTCTCTACTCACTTGAGATAGTGAGTGCTCTTACGAGAGGGCGGTGATCTTTACTCACTTGAGTTAGTGAGTGCTCTTACGAGAGGGCGGTGGTCTCTACTCACTTGAGATAGTGAGTGCTCTTACGAGAGAGCAGTGGTCTCTACTCACTTAAGATAGTGAGTGCTCTTACGAGAGTGCAGTGGTCTCTACTCACTTGAGATAGTGAGTGCTCTTACGAGAGGGCGGTGGTCTCTACTCACTTGAGATAGTGAGTGCTCTTACGAGAGTGCGGTGGTCTCTACTCACTTGAGATAGTGAGTGCTCTTATGAGAGGGTGGTGGCCTCTACTCACTTGAGGGAAGATAGTGAGTGCTCTTACGAGAGGGCGGTGGCCTCTACTCACCCAAGATAGTGAGTGCTCTTACGAGAGTGAGATGGTCTCTACTCACTTGAGAAAGTGAGTGCTCTTACGAGAGGGCGGTGGTCTCTACTCACTTGAGATAGTGAGTGCTCTTACGAGAGGGCGGTGGTCTCTACTCACTTGAGATAGTGAGTGCTCTTACGAGAGGGTGGTGGCCTCTACTCACTTGAGAGAAGATAGTGAGTGCTCTTACGAGAGTGCGGTGGTCTCTACTCACTTGAGATAGTGAGTGCTCTTACGAGAGGGCGGTGGTCTCTACTCACTTGAGATAGTGAGTGCTCTTACGAGAGGGCAGTGGTCTCTACTCACTTGAGATAGTGAGTGCTCTTACGAGAGTGCGGTGGTCTCTACTCACTTGAGATTGTGAGTGCTCTTACGAGAGGGAGGTGGCCTCTACTCACTTAAAATAGTGAGTGCACTTACGAGAGGGTGGTGGCCTCTACTTACTTGAGGGAAGATAGTGAGTGCTCTTACGGGATGGTGGTGGCCTCTACTCACCTAAGATAGTGAGTGCTCTTACGAGAGTGGGGTGGTCTCTACTCACTTGAGATAGTGAGTGCTCTTACGAGAGTGCAGTGGTCTGTACTCACTTGAGATAGTGAGTGCTCTTACGAGAGGGTGGTGGCCTCTACTCACTGGAGGGAAGATAGTGAGTGCTCTTACGAGAGTGCGGTGGGCTCTACTCACTTGAAATAGTGAGTGCTCTTACGAGAGTGCGGTGGTCTCTACTCACTTGAGATAGTGAGTACTCTTACGAGAGGGTGGTGGCCTCTACTCACTTGAGGGAAGGTAGTGAGTGCTCTTACGAGAGTGTGGTGGTCTCTACTCACTTGAGATAGTGAGTGCTCTTACGAGAGGGCGGTGGTCTCTACTCACTTGAGATAGTGAGTGCTCTTACGAGAGTGCGGTGGTCTCTACTCACTTGAGATAGTGAGTGCTCTTACGAGAGGGCGGTGGTCTCTACTCACTTGAGATAGTGAGTGCTCTTACGAGAGTGCGGTGGTCTCTACTCACTTGAGATAGTGAGTGCTCTTACGAGAGGGCGGTGGTCTTTACTCACTTGAGTTAGTGAGTGCTCTTACGAGAGGGCGGTGGTCTCTACTCACTTGAGATAGTGAGTGCTCTTACGAGAGGGCAGTGGTCTCTACTCACTTAAGATAGTGAGTGCTCTTACGAGAGTGCGGTGGTCTCTACTCACTTGAGATAGTGAGTGCTCTTACGAGAGGGCAGTGGTCTCTACTCACTTGAGATAGTGAGTGCTCTTATGAGAGGGTGGTGGCCTCCACTCACTTGAGGGAAGATAGTGAGTGCTCTTACGAGAGGGCGGTGGCCTCTACTCACCTAAGATAGTGAGTGCTCTTACGAGAGTGCGGTGGTCTCTACTCACTTGAGATAGTGAGTGCTCTTACGAGAGTGCGGTGGTCTCTACTCACTTGAGATAGTGAGTGCTCTTACGAGAGGGCGGTGGTCTCTACTCACTTGAGATAGTGAGTGCTCTTACGAGAGGGTGGTGGCCTCTACTCACTTGAGAGAAGATAGTGAGTGCTCTTACGAGAGTGCGGTGGTCTCTACTCACTTGAGATAGTGGGTGCTCTTACGAGAGGGCGGTAGTCTCTACTCACTTGAGATAGTGAGTGCTCTTACGAGAGGGCGGTGGTCTCTACTCACTTGAAATAGTGAGTGCTTTTACGAGAGTGCGGTGGTCTCTACTCACTTGAGATAGTGAGTGCTCTTACGAGAGTGCGGTGGTCTCTACTCACTTGAGATAGTGAGTGCTCTTACGAGAGGGAGGTGGCCTCTACTCATTTAAAATAGTGAGTGCACTTACGAGAGGGTGGTGGCCTCTACTCACTTGAGGGAAGATAGTGAGTGCTCTTACGAGATGGTGGTGGCCTCTACTCACCTAAGATAGTGAGTGCTCTTACGAGAGTGCGGTGGTCTCTACTCACTTGAGATAGTGAGTGCTTTTACGAGAGTGCGGTGGTCTCTACTCACTTGAGATAGTGAGTGCTCTTACGAGAGGGTGGTGGCCTCTACTCACTTGAGGGAAGATAGTGAGTGCTCTTACGAGAGTGCGGTGGTCTCTACTCACTTGAGATAGCGAGTGCTCTTACGAGAGGGCGGTGGTCTCTACTCACTTGAGATAGGGAGTGCTCTTACGAGAGGGCGGTGGTCTCTACTCACTTGAGATAGTGAGTGCTCTTACGAGAGGGCGGTGGTCTTTACTCACTTGAGATAGTGAGTGCTCTTACGAGAGTGCGGTGGTCTCTACTCACTTGAGATAGTGAGTGCTCTTATGAGAGTGCGGTGGTCTCTACTCACTTGAGATAGTGAGTGCTCTTACGAGAGGGCGGTGGTCTCTACTCACTTGAGATAGTGAGTGCTCTTACGAGAGGGTGGTGGCCTCTACTCACTTGAGGGAAGATAATGAGTGCTCTTATGAGAGGGCGGTGGGCTCTACTCACTTGAGATAGTGAGTGCTCTTACGAGAGTGCGGTGGTCTCTACTCACTTGAGATAGTGAGTACTCTTACAAGAGGGTGGTGGCCTCTACTCACTTGAGGGAAGATAGTGAGTGCTCTTACGAGAGTGCGGTGGTCTCTACTCACTTGAGATAGTGAGTGCTCTTACGAGAGGGCGGTGGTCTCTACTCACTTGAGATATTGAGTGCTCTTACGAGAGTGCGGTGGTCTCTACTCACTTGAGATAGTGAGTACTCTTACAAGAGGGTGGTGGCCTCTACTCACTTGAGGGAAGATAGTGAGTGCTCTTACGAGAGGGCGGTGGTCTCTACTCACTTGAGATATTGAGTGCTCTTACGAGAGTGCGGTGGTCTCTACTCACTTGAGATAGTGAGTGCTTTTACGAGAGTGCGGTGGTCTCTTCTCACTTGAGATAGTGAGTGCTCTTACGAGAGGGTGGTGGCCTCTACTCACTTGAGGGAAGATAGTGAGTGCTCTAACGAGAGGGCGTGGTCTCTACTCACTTGAGATAGTGAGTGCTCTTACGAGAGGGCGGTGGCCTCTACTCACTTGAGGGAAGATAGTGAGTGCTCTTACGAGAGGGTGGTGGTCTCTACTCACCTAAGATAGTGAGTGCTCTTACGAGAGTGCGGTGGTCTCTACTCACTTGAGATAGTGAGTGCTCTTACGAGAGGGCGGTGGTCTCTACTCACTTGAGATAGTGAGTGCTCTTACGAGAGTGCGGTGGTCTCTACTCACTTGAGATAGTGAGTGCTCTTACGAGAGGGCGGTGGTCTCTACTCACTTGAGATAGTGAGTGCTCTTACGAGAGTGCGGTGGTCTCTACTCACTTGAGATAGTGAGTGCTCTTACGAGAGGGCGGTGGTCTTTACTCACTTGAGTTAGTGAGTGCTCTTACGGGAGGGCGGTGGTCTCTACTCACTTGAGATAGTGAGTGCTCTTACGAGAGGGCAGTGGTCTCTACTCACTTAAGATAGTGAGTGCTCTTACGAGAGTGCGGTGGTCTCTACTCACTTGAGATAGTGAGTGCTCTTACGAGAGGGCAGTGGTCTCTACTCACTTGAGATAGTGAGTGCTCTTACGAGAGTGCGGTAGTCTCTACTCACTTGAGATAGTGAGTGCTCTTATGAGAGGGTGGTGGCCTCCACTCACTTGAGGGAAGATAGTGAGTGCTCTTACGAGAGTGCGGTGGTCTCTACTCACTTGAGATAGTGAGTGCTCTTACGAGAGTGCGGTGGTCTCTACTCACTTGAGATAGTGAGTGCTCTTACGAGAGTGCGGTGGTCTCTACTCACTTGAGATAGTGAGTGCTCTTACGAGAGGGCGGTGGTCTCTACTCACTTGAGATAGTGAGTGCTCTTACGAGAGAGTGGTGGCCTCTACTCACTTGAGAGAAGATAGTGAGTGCTCTTACGAGAGTGCGGTGGTCTCTACTCACTTGAGATAGTGAGTGCTCTTACGAGAGGGCGGTGGTCTCTACTCACTTGAGATAGTGAGTGCTCTTACGAGAGGGCGGTGGTCTCTACTCACTTGAGATAGTGAGTGCTTTTACGAGAGTGCGGTGGTCTCTACTCACTTGAGATAGTGAGTGCTCTTACGAGAGTGCGGTGGTCTCTACTCACTTGAGATAGTGAGTGCTCTTACGAGAGGGAGGTGGCCTCTACTCACTTAAAATAGTGAGTGCACTTACGAGAGGGTGGTGGCCTCTACTCACTTGAGGGAAGATAGTGAGTGCTCTTACGAGATGGTGGTGGCCTCTACTCACCTAAGATAGTGAGTGCTCTTACGAGAGTGCGGTGGTCTCTACTCACTTGAGATAGTGAGTGCTTTTACGAGAGTGCGGTGGTCTCTACTCACTTGAGATAGTGAGTGCTCTTACGAGAGGGTGGTGGCCTCTACTCACTTGAGGGAAGATAGTGAGTGCTCTTACGAGAGTGCGGTGGTCTCTACTCACTTGAGATAGTGAGTGCTCTTACGAGAGGGCGGTGGTCTCTACTCACTTGAGATAGTGAGTGCTCTTACGAGAGGGCGTGGTCTCTACTCACTTGAGATAGTGAGTGCTCTTACGAGAGGGCGGTGGTCTTTACTCACTTGAGATAGTGAGTGCTCTTACGAGAGTGCGGTGGTCTCTACTCACTTGAGATAGTGAGTGCTCTTATGAGAGTGCGGTGGTCTCTACTCACTTGAGATAGTGAGTGCTCTTACGAGAGGGCGGTGGTCTCTACTCACTTGAGATAGTGAGTGCTCTTACGAGAGGGTGGTGGCCTCTACTCACTTGAGGGAAGATAATGAGTGCTCTTATGAGAGGGCGGTGGGCTCTACTCACTTGAGATAGTGAGTGCTCTTACGAGAGTGCGGTGGTCTCTACTCACTTGAGATAGTGAGTACTCTTACAAGAGGGTGGTGGCCTCTACTCACTTGAGGGAAGATAGTGAGTGCTCTTACGAGAGTGCGGTGGTCTCTACTCACTTGAGATAGTGAGTGCTCTTACGAGAGGGCGGTGGTCTCTACTCACTTGAGATATTGAGTGCTCTTACGAGAGTGCGGTGGTCTCTACTCACTTGAGATAGTGAGTACTCTTACAAGAGGGTGGTGGCCTCTACTCACTTGAGGGAAGATAGTGAGTGCTCTTACGAGAGGGCGGTGGTCTCTACTCACTTGAGATATTGAGTGCTCTTACGAGAGTGCGGTGGTCTCTACTCACTTGAGATAGTGAGTGCTTTTACGAGAGTGCGGTGGTCTCTACTCACTTGAGATAGTGAGTGCTCTTACGAGAGGGTGGTGGCCTCTACTCACTTGAGGGAAGATAGTGAGTGCTCTAACGAGAGGGCGGTGGTCTCTACTCACTTGAGATAGTGAGTGCTCTTACGAGAGGGCGGTGGCCTCTTCTCACTTGAGGGAAGATAGTGAGTGCTCTTACGAGAGGGTGGTGGTCTCTACTCACTTGAGATAGTGATTGCTCTTATGAGACAACTGTGATCTCTACTCACTTTAGGATATACTGAGTGCTCTTATTTATGTTCAGGTACTGCAGAGTCCCCCTCCCTTACTCCAATAAGCCATGTTTTAATCTTTTACTTCAACCTTTGGGGGCCCCTCCTAGCCCCAGTTCGATCCACCGCCCCTCTTTCCCCAAGGCAACAACATAAATAACACACCCGCTTGGATTAGGGGTCGTAAAACCCCAGACGTATTTTATTTCATAACAATAAATAAAACATTGAAAACAATATTTACATCATTTATACAATGCGCAGAAAGTCCGGGCACAGTGTGTTGTTTGGCTATCCTTAACATGTTTCCAATACATAGCCATTCCTATCATAAGCTAAGTCGTCAGCAACATTATCTTCTGCGTATCCATGTTTGAGCCGACGGCAAGGGCAATGACTGGTCCAAGATCCAGATCAAGCTAGGTTTCACCTTCCTACTGGCGTGACCTTGTGCAGGGAGCACAGTTCGCCGGAAGGTTACCTCACCCCCGGCACCCCTATGCCCTCAACATTATCTCCATAAGGGCAGTGGAGTTATGCCCGGCTTACTTGCGCCCTTGCATGTGCACAGGGGTGGCCAAACAGCCTACAGGAAGCGGAACTTCCCCACCCCCATATGTTTCAAGCCTGCTGGTGGTAACTGTGCCTGAAGTTCCATGAGAGACCATCTGTCCCCCCTCAGGCGCCCCCATTCGACAATGGTGATGGCTTCTAAGGATTGTAAACAATGTTCACCAATCATAACCTTATTGCCACAGGCGAGCATAGTTGCCCGACTATCTGGCCCCCCTCTGCCTCGAGAAGGGCCTGCCCTGCTCCTCGTCCCCACTTGCTACGCAAGAACATTTTCCACGAACAATTCATTACCCAGCTTAGAGAGGTGCACGCCATCCTCCCGGATGCACCCATGCACAATTGTCTGCAGTTTTGGGGATCGGAATAACTTTTCAACCCAGTTGTTGATCCTTTTTACTGAATGATTCAGGCCGACACAGACTCACCCCTTCTGCACTGAAATCGGGGAATCCTGTGTGACCAAACCAGTACTGCTTCTGAGGATCTCTTTGCTAACCTCCCCACCTCTGTAATCAGGGCCTCCACTACCCCTTTTCTGCCCAGATGCAATAAACCCCCCTACATGCAAGATAAATGCAGCAGGGGCACCTGAGTCTTGCCTAGCAAGCTTACCAACATATTCCTGAGCTGGGCAAAGTGTGGCCCCCCTGACCGTGGAAAGAAACATTGAAGCCGGCCTGCTGTGCTCTGTGTGCATAATTGCTTGCAAAGAAAAATTGTCTCAACCTTTTTACATATGAGTGGCCAATAACCCACACGTCTATTTTGCTCTGCTCCCAGGCCGGCACCTGGTGCGCAAAAGGTGCTGACAGACGACGAACCGCTGCAAGCTTCCCTCCTGTAGGACAGGATGTAGAAACTGCAAGTCAAATCAGGGAGAGAAAACAACCATAGGTGAACCACCACAACTCTGGAGCACATGCAGCCATATATAGCACTTGTAACAGTCTGAGGGCCACCTACCAATCCTCTGTACTGTGCTCCCGGAAAGACCCCGGGCCGCCGCTTCAGTGGCAGCCCCTATTCTGAAAGAGTGGGACCCAAAACTGCCTAGGTCCAAACTGGCCGTCTTGATGGCCGTGGTGCCTCAGCTCGAGGCCCTTGCGTCCCTTCAGGCTGTAGAGCGGCAAAGAAATGGAGCGATCCGCAGTCGAGCGGCAAAGAAATAGAGCGATCCGCCGTACCACAGCCTTTTCATGCCTTGTTCCGGCCAGGGAGCCAGTTGGAACCAGCTTCCGGGCCGTCTGCCCCACGAAGGACCCGGAAGCGCTTCTTGGGCTTCTGGGTCAAATGCCTGAATGTCCAGACAGATGGGGGCGAGGGCAAGGGACGCACGCATCACTACTGAGCGTGGTGACCCCGCTTCCCGCCTGATGGCGGGGGACCGGTGCGACCGCCATGCTCGACGGCATGTCTGAATCTGGCCCTGCCTCTGTAAGATGGCGGTGGTCTCTCCTCACCTGAAGACCATGGCCTTTACTCACCGGTTGTAAACAACACTTTTGTAGCAGATTTATACTTGAAATTTGTGAAAAGTTAAAAATCAGTAAACATACTCAGAATGTAAATTACTCAAAGGTGTAAGTTGCCTTTTTGAAGAGGCTCTGGGTGAATAAGGAGAAAGAGAAGGTGCACTGACCCCCAACTATTGATACCTAGAGTCTGAACTGGGCTTCAGAGAGGCTGCTATAAGTTGGGTACAGAGACTACGGTGCTTTCCATCCTCATATCTGCATAATTCCTGTGATGCCCAAGCACGGCCTGTTAATTTGAGATGTTAAATAGGTGATAAAGCTGCCAGGGGAGCGTCGCTGTGGTTTCCTGAACTGTCAGAAGAAGTGATTCATTTGAGAAGGGTGGGGGAGGGGGGCGTCGAGGAGTTATTAAAACCCAGGCCCACCATAAAGCAGGGTTGTTTACTGCCTCTGGGGTGCGTCACATTAATCACCCCAATGAGGCCGCCCCAGACCACAAATCCACGAGGCTTCAAGGCTGAGACGGAGCGCGGGTCTGAGGCGGAGCCGGGGCTAAGAGGGGAGCATCGCGCGCCGCGCAGGGGGTGCGGGACTGTACTGCTGGCATCGAGGTAATGCAGGCATCGAGGTTCTGCAGGCATCAAGGTAGTGCAGGCATTGAGGTACTGCAGGCATCAAGGTACGGGTGTCTTCGAGGTACGGCAGGCATCAAAGTACTGAAGGCATTGAGGTACTGAAGGAATCAAAGTACTGCAGGCATCGAGGTACGGGAGGCATCACAGTGCTGCAGGCATCAAAGTAATGCAGGTATCAAAGTACTGCAGGTATTAAGGTACTGGAGGCATCAAAGTACTGAAGGTATGAAGGTACTGCAGGCATCGAGGTACTGCAGGCATCAAAGTACTAAAGGCCTCAGAGTACTGGAGGCATCAAAATACTGCAGGCATCGAGGTACTGCAGGCATCAAAGTACTGTAGGCATCAAGGTACTACAGGCATCAAGGTGCTGCAGACATTACGGTACTGCAGGAAAAGTACTGCAGGCACCAAACTACTGCAGGCATCAAGACACTGAAGGCATCGGGGTACTGCAGGCAAAGTACTGCAGGCATCAAACTACTGCAGGCATCAAGTACTGCAGGCATCAAAGTACTGCAGGCATCGAGGTACTGCAGGCATCAAGATACTGCAGGCATCGAGGTACTGCAGGCATCAAGGTACTGAAGAGGCATCAAAGTACAGCAGGCTTCAGGGTACTGCAGGCATCAAGGTACTGCAGGTATCAAGGTACTGCAGGCATCAAGGTACTGCAGGCATTGAGGTACTGCAAGCATCAAGGTACTGCAGGCATCAAGGTACTGCAGGCATCAAAGTACTGCGGGCATCAAGACACTGCAGGCATCAGGGAACTGTAGGCATCAAGGTACTGCAGGTATCGAGGTACAGCAAGCATCAGGGCACTGCAGGTATCAAGGTACTGCAGGCATCAAGATACTGCAGGTATCAAAGTACTGCAGGCATCAAGGTACTGTAGGCATCAAGGTACTGCAGGCATCAAGACACTGCAGGCATCACAGTACTGCAGGCAAAGTACTGCAGGCATCAAGGTACTTCAGGCATCAAGACACTGCAGGCATCACAGTACTGCAGGCAAAGTACTGCAGGCATCAAACTACTGCAGGCATCAAAGTACTGCAGGCATCAAGACACTGCAGGCATTGAGGTACTGCAGGCATCAAGACACTGCAGGCATCGAGGTACTGCAGGCATCAAGGTACTGAAGAGGCATCAAAGTACAGCAGGCTTCGAGGTACTGAAGGCATCGAGGTACTGCAGGTATCAAGGTACTGCAGACATCTAGGTACTGCAGGCATCAAGGTACTGCAGGCATCAAGGTACTGCATGCATTGAGGTACTGCAAGCATCAAGGTACTGCAGGCATCAATGTACTGCAGGCATCAAGACACTGCAGGCATCAGGGAACTGCAGGCATCAAGGTACTGCAGGTATCGAGGTACTGCAAGCATCAGGGCACTGCAGGTATCAAGGTACTGCAGGCATCAAGATACTGCAGGTATCAAAGTACTGAAGGCATTAAGGTACTGCAGGCATCAAGGTACTGCAGGTATCAAGGTACTGAAGAGCCATCAAGATACTGCATGCATTATGGTACTGCAGGAAAAGTACAGCAGGCATCAAACTACTGCAGGCATCAAGACACTGAAGGCATCAAATTACTGCAGGCATCAAAGTACTGCAGGCATCAAGGTACTGCAGGCATAAAAGTACTGCAGGCATCAAAGTACTGAAGAGGCATCAAGGTACTGAAGAGGCATCAAGGTACTGGAGAGGCATCAAGGTACTGCAGGCATTACGGTACTGCAGGAAAAGTACTGCAGGCATCAAACTACTGCAGGCATCAAGACACTGAAGGCATCAAATTACTGCAGGCATCACGGTACTGCAGGCAAACTACTGCAGGCATCAAAGTACTGAAGGCATCGAGGTTCTGCAGGCATCAAGGTACTGCAGGCATTAAAGTTCTGCAGGCATCCAAATACTGCAGGCATCAAGACACTGAAGGCATCGAGGTACTGCAGGCATCAAGGTACTGAAGAGGCATCAAAGTACTGAATGCATCGAGGTACTGCAGACATCGAGGTACTGAAGAGGCATCAAAGTACTGCAGGCTTCGAGGTACTGCAGGCATCGAGGTACTGCAGGTATCAAGGTACTGCAGGCATCAAAGTACTGCAGGCATCGAGGTACTGAAGAGGCATCAAAGTACTGCAGGCTTCGAGGTACTGCAGGCATCGAGGTACTGCAGACATCAAGGTACTGCAGGCATCAAGGTACTGCAGGCATCGAGGTACTGAAGAGGCATCAAAGTACTGAATGCATCGAGGTACTGAGGCCACAGAGCAGTGACACGCTGAGCTTCCCTCACAGGAAGAAGATGTACAGAACTGTACTGCAGGCATCGAGGTACTGGAGGCATCAAGGCACTGCAAGCATCGAGGTACTGCAGGCATCAAAGTAATGAAGGCATCAAGGTCCGGCAGGTATCAAGGTACTCCAGGCATCAAAGTACTACAGTCATCGAGATACTGCAGGCATCAAGGTAATGAAGGCATTGAGGTACTGCAGGCATCGAGGTACTGAACAGGCAGATAGAAGGGACACTTCAAGCTTCCCTCACAAGCAGAAGATGTACAGAACAGTCACCTTTACCACAGGTATCTGAGTACCTAACAGGCACAGAAAAATGACACCAAACTTTGCTCACATTGAGAAAGAGGTATCACAGTACTGAAGAGGTACAGAACAAGCAGTGACAGCCCACGCCTCCCACAGATTACTTATGAGTCTCTGGCCTGTGGCCATCAAGATATGCATGCACGGGTTTGTGCAGCAGGCACATTAACCACATGGTCTACCATGCCAGGATTGGAAGCGGAGGCCTGCTGGAGACACACAGGTCTGTTCAGTGGGTGAATACTTCCCTGCGCTGTTACCAATCACAGGCTTGGCCACGGACACACCCTGCGTGATAGCTCAGCGGATTCATGTTCATTTTATGGTCATCTGCGGGCCACCTTAACGGCGGAGAAGTGTATTGATGAGGCACACTCGGCATTTCATCTTTCTGGGGTCAGTAAAATGAGGAGCGTTGAACCTGCGGATAATAACATACTTCAGACTCGCACCTGTAGGACGGTGTGGTAACAAGGCACAGGTGAAAACACACCACAAGCGTGTGTGGATGTGTGAGCCTGCACATATGGCATCATATGGGGGAGAATGCTTCAAGGGGCGCGCGCCTTCTGACAAGGGAGGGGGGAGGGGCGTGTCTTGAAGTCTGCAACCTGCATTACCTAAAGCTGAGTCATTTCATCCCGAGAAACCGGATGTGGCAGGTTTTGATCCTATGACTTTTTTTACAGTGACTTGCAAAGTATCTGGTCAATGTTTCTTCCTGTGAACAGTGCGTTTGAATAGTAGGAGATTCACTACCCTCCCCCCTCACCTCCCCTACCAGGTCCGGCACGTCCCGCATTCTCATTGGATTGCCGTCTACAGACCATACGCGCAGGCCTGGTTAACCCCCTTCCGTTTCTTAAGTCGGCAATTTATTTCTCTTTGCTTTTGCAACACCGGGCACATTTCAATCAAAGCCACGCAGGTCACAGGTCAACGCCGTGATGAGATCACCATTCATCTCACGTTAGTGGCACCTGCTTACCTTTCATTGCGCTGGGCCGGTGCTGCACGAGGCACCACCACGCATGGCCACAAGAGTGCGCTACATTCTAACAAACGCCCTTTAAAATGCCATTCTTGTTACGGGCAGAGGGAGCTTACAAACGGCAAAATATCGTTTGGCCTGTTGCTCCGAGAAGCCTCCCACAGGCGCTGCAACCATTCTTCGGTCCTCGGTGCCTTACTGCAGTGAATGCATTCTAGATGAGCAATGGCTGCATGGTGAGTGGGACGTGAAGCTGCCCGCTCTGTGCATGTTGGGTCTTGGAAGGGGTGGCGGGACGTCTTCTGAATGGTGAGTCAGGAGCCACATGGATAGATGGAGGTAAATTCTGTATTCAAAGTCGGCCCCAGTTCCAGTGCTTGTAGCTCCAGGCAGGGCTTTAAGTGGGATGATAAAACTGCGGGGGTCTCTCAAAGGGGTGTGGCCAATTTAATTAAGGGTGTGGCTTAAAAATACGTAAGCTAAAAATCTGTGCTTAGCATAGTGTGCTGCTCACTTTTATTTCGCGCAATAACTCACTATCCACAACTTCTTGGTTAGCAAGAAAGGCCACTTTATTAAGACAGGTGCAAATTAAATTCTAATCAAACATCTTGCAATTCATCATTTAATAAACCAAACATTCCCTCAACTTATCTTAGCATTATTATGAAAGATGAAACCCCCACCAAGTTAACCCAAACACACCCAGAAGCAACTGACTCTTGTTGATACCCCCCTTCTTTCCTTTAACTGCCCTTTGAGGATGGACCAACCCGCTCCGGGCAGCCCACCCCCCAGAAAAACCGCCTACCAACTAAAAATGAACCTAGACCTGTCTTAGCGTGGCAACCATGAAAAAACAACTTTGGCAGTACCCAAAGCACATAAAAAACAACAAACAAACAGGACCTGAAAAGAGAGAAAGAGGGAAGGGTGGGTCGGGCAAAAACAACCTTCGTCACCCGCCTCCCACCGGCACAGTTCCTTTCCCACCCTTTCTACCCTTATTTATCCCTTTTCCCTTCCGCTTAAACCTAACTAATCACCCCCCCCCCCTGCACCTGTGGCCAGTTCCCTTGCATGAACCAACCCAGGGAGAGACCGGCTCGCACACGGCTCCCCCTGGGTCCCCTCTTGCTGTTTCTGTCATTGCATTTAGATATATGAAACAACAAGTAACATCATACCTGCAACAAGTCAGGACTATTGGCTTTGTCAAAGGTTAGTTGCATAAGATAAATAAGCAGCAACTATGGCTTGTATATAACATTGAAAAAGATTCCACTTAAGGCCCCAGTGACACCACAACGATGTTGCTGCTCCTGGGTTTCAAAAAGAGAAGGGAAATCCAGACAGAAAATGACTCTCTTAAAGGATTTCCCTTCCCCTACAAACCAGTCGATATGATGTTGAGGGCACCTTTGGGAGGTTCACAATCGGTGTGATGTTGAGGGAACCTTTGGGAGCTTCACAGTTGGTGTGATGTTGAGGGCATCTTTGGGAGGTTCACAGTCTGTGTGTTGTTGAGGGCACCTTTGGGAGGTCCACATTCAGTGTGATATTGAGGGCACCTTTGGGAGGTCCACATTCAGTGTGAAATTGAGGGCACCTCTGGGAGGTCCACATTCAGTGTGATGTTGAGGGCACTTTTGGGAGTTTCACAGTCGGTGTGCCGCTGAGGGCACCTTTGGGAGGTTTACAGTGGGTGTGATGTTGAGTGCACCTTTGGGAGGTTCACAGTGGGTGTGATGTTGAGTGCACCTTTGGGAGGTTCACAGTCGGTGTGATGTTGAGGGCACCTTGGGAAGCTGACAGTTGGTGTGCCTCTGAGGGCACCTTTGGGAGGTTCACAGTCGGTGTGATGTTGAGGGCACCTTTGGGCGGTTCACAGTCGGTGTGATGTTGAGGGCACCTTTAGGAGGTTCACAGTCAGTGTGATGTTGAGGGCACCTTTGGGAGGTTCACAGTCGGTGTGATGTTTAGGGCACCTTTCAGAGGTTCACAGTCGGTGTGATGTTGAGGGCACCTTTCAGAGGTTCACAGTCGGTGTGATGTTGAGGGCACCTTTCAGAGGTTCACAGTCGGTATGATGTTGAGGGCACCTTTGGGCGGTTCACAGTCGGTGTGATGTTGAGGGCACCTTTGGGTGGTTCACAGTCAATGTGATGTTGAGGGCACCTTTGGGAGGTTCACAGACGGTGTGCCGCTAAGGCAGAGTTCTTCAAACTGTGGGGTGCGTCCCCGAGGGGGGGCTTGGAAACACTTCAGGGGGGCGCAAGCTTCACAGAAAGAATTACCCTTTACCTCATTTATTCCGACATGTGAAGCACGTTTACTGACGTTTATTCTTGAGAATCATGGCTATCACAAACAGACCTCTCTGATTGGAGACAGCAGTCAGAGCAAATAATAACAAGGGGCCAGTTGTAGGTGGCCCAATACCGGTCGGTAACGGCCGAAATTACCGAATTTCGGCCGTTACCGACTGGTATTGGGCATTTGGGATGTAGGTGGCCTAAATTGCAAAATCGGTAATTTACTGATTCGGTATTTTAAGGAATCGGTAAATTACGGATTCCTTGAAATACCGAATCGGCAAATTACCGAATTTGCAATTTAGGGAGCACTCAAATGAGTGCTTTTCCCATTTTAGGATTCATTATTTACCGCCAACTATAAGTTGGTGGTAAATAAGGAATACCTTTGAAAATGCAAATCTGTGCATTTTCAACTGTGCCATGTGGCACACATGTTTGCCACATCTGCACACAAGCACGATTCAGGGGTACAACAGGGTGTCAAAGTGACACCCTGGCACCCTTGAAAGTTTCCCCCATTTTACCGAAACGGTATTTACTGATTCGGTAATTGCCATTCATTCCTAGGGGCCTATAGGCCCATAGGAGTGAATGGCAATTACTGAATCGGTAAATACCGATTCGGTAAATACCGAATCTTACCGATTCGGTAATTTTTACCAAAATTTTTACTGAAAATGTATCTACAATCTTAACTTAACAAAACCGTGCTAATGTTGTTTTGCTATTGTGAAAATTACTTGTCAGCTGACACCTCGGGGATAAACAGGTTGTCAAAGATGCTAAATCCCAACTTCCAGAAATTTTTGTGATGGGGGGCCCGGCCCCTAAAAATATTGCCGGGGGGTGGGAGGGCTGGCTCTAAAAAAGTTTGAAGACCTCTGCACCTTTGGGAGGAGATTGCAGGTGTGCCAGAGAGCCCTGGGCGCTTCTATAATATAATATTAAGATTAGTATTACCAACAGAACAAACTATTTTTAAAACACTACTGAGAACCCAAATAATCGCCATCCAATATACAAAATACAAACATCAACTTCAAAAACATAGTGGTCAAATATACTGAAAATAAGTAAATATTGACAAGAAATATGGAAATCTAGATAACATAATAAAACAAAAAAATATAGACAGCACCACACAATCAAAAATATTATCAACCAAAATAACTTTTAAAATCAATAGAAAAATATATACTTATTTAAAACATTTTAAACATATATGAATTAAACACATACGAATACCAAACAAAAACCTTAATTAGTATTTACGATGTAGGGTAAAAAAAAATGTTAAAAACTCAAAGCTCTAAATAAAACATCTCAGCTCCTTAACAGTAAAATGTAAAAAAAAGAAGAATGAAAAGAAAAATGACAGCCCAGGAACAAAAAAAACACCAACAACCCCTAAATAACTGCCAAAAATGTAAGTAAATATGTACAATCTATCTATATATATAAAAACGAAAGTATTTCTGTTTGTCCTTTATGCATTACTACACCATTTATCCGATCGCCATGAAACTTTAGGAAGTTGTTGAGTTCACTCCCGCAAAGGTTTCTGGCAAAAATAAATAAAGAAATAAATAAAATAAAAATAAAAAAAATTGTTAAAAGTTTTTGAGTACATGCCCGCGAAGGTTTCGGGCAAAAAAAGAAAAAATTGTTAAATATCGGCCCCTCACAATCTTTCCAATAATGAACATTTACAGTTTACGCTGCGACTCGCTTTTGCAATGACCATCAACAAAGCACAAGGACAATCGCTGCAAGTGTGTGGACTAGATTTGGAGAATCCGTGCTTCTCACATGGACAACTGTATGGGGCCAGCTCATGCGTCGGAAAACCTTCTGATTTATTTGTGTACGTACGACGGAAAAACAAAAAATACCGTGTATACACAAGCACTCAAATAAATAAACAGAATTAAAACAACACTTTAAATGTTTTCCATATTAAAATGAATAAGTTTCAATAAAAATGACACAATGTAAATTGAATGTTATCATAACAAGTCTCCTTAAATTTCTTTTCTTCTGAGATCGCAGCAACGCGCAACGGGTTAGCTAGTATGTCATAAAAATTACATTATTTTTGTAATAGCAGAGAATATACATATTATAATAATTGTGTAATCCACGGATGTGAGTGAAAGTTCAACAAAACACCAAATCACAAAAGGATAAACTACTATTAAGCTATAAGGGACGCACCTAAAGCAAAGGAATCACTCCTAGTGAAAGGAGACATTGGAACTGCAACAACTGTTACTTCAATGCTTGTTTTTGGAAATCCGCCATCAACAAAGATATGGGTGAAAGTGTCAAGAGAACAATCACCTCCCAAACATTACTAAAGTTCAAATTAGAAAAACCCCACAGGACTTACGAGAAATAAAGTACAAGCTCAAGCAGCCCATGCAACAACTTTACATAAAATATAATTGCTATGTTCCTGAAGAAGTGACTGGACAGCTCCCTCCTATAGAAAACTTATGCAAGACATGAATGATGGACAGGACATTTAATTCAAGGCTGCCTCAATTACAGGAGCATACCCTATACAAGGACAATACCATAAGACAAATGTTCCTTTAATATAGGCAATAAATGCCAAACAAACAAAGTTTAACCTGTAATTAATCTTAACACTGATCAAATAAAAAACAAATAACGGCAATCCCCAAAAACTCATTTGTTGATTTTGAACAAGTTATGACATTAGACATCCTTAAAGCAGCGTGCCCACACACAGTGATAAGGGTGCAACTACCATTTTAATCGAAGTATATGGAAGCATCTACAAAAATCAACGCTTAATATAGCAGAATGTGCAAATAAAAACCACTAATTGCATTAGCCTACTGCAAAAATTTCCGGTTACTGGGGCATTGACCTGGGTGGTCGCGCACACTACACCATCTGCTGCCTGTGACTGCTGTCACCTGCCGTTGGAGATCCGGAGTGAGTCCGTTCACGCTGCCAATCCACTACAGGTCTCACCCCCAACTGACCTGATCAGTGGACTTCTGAGCCCAGAGTGCACAGCGCCATCCGCAGCTGCTGCTGACGAGGGGGAGGCGCTCAGTCCATCTTGCGCATAAAGCGCTGCCTCTCCCCCCAAACGGCGTGGGCCGCGCCCGGGCCAAGGGCTGGCCCGTCCTTGCCCATCATTGCCAGGAATAGGAAGGGCAGGGCCATCCCCCTTTTGTTTGATTCCGAGGGCCGGATCATCATAAGTATATGTACCCGTGGACCCAGGGGTACTGTTTGCTTGCTATTTTTCATTGTGCTATATGAAGAAACTAAAGATTGACTAAAGTGCATTGAGAAAAACTTTGCAAAGCCATGTTGTGAGCTACCACACACCCAACGGACATGGGAAAGAGATAGATCATGGAAGGTGGTGGGGGCGGGTCGAAGGTATCAATGGTGGCCGCCTATCCCAAGGGAAGGCCAGGAAAGCAACTAAACATCCTGGTAGTAACTGTGTGTTGGATCGTATTGACACGTTAATCAGAGAATGTGGGGATTTACTTGTAGGCGAGCCTAATCCGCATTTAGATAGGGACACGTCCCCCGTTAGTGTGGTGCAACCTAAGGGAGGAAGCCCAAGCAGCTGCCCCGCTATCCCTGCCGTGTTCTAACAGAAAGGGGCCAAAACACCAGCAGAGGAGAGAGCCGACAGAATATGTTGAGGGTGGGCGAACCTCCTGTTGGCAATCCCAGCACCCCTGAAGGAGCCGATAGACATCCTCCAATCATTGATCCTGTAGTAACCTGCACAAACAGATATACTGTATTATCCAACATGCAGGGGGAGAAAAATACTCAGGCATTAGAACCACCTTTAGTCAGTACTATTGAGCCAGTTGCTACTCATACATTAGCCTCATGTGATGTGACCACTACGATGCATTCACGTCAGGAAGAAATAGGGACCATGAGAGCAATGATTGAGACCCGAACTTCCAAGGTGAGGCACCTGTCACAAGGAGGGTCTCCTTGCCTAGAATGTGCAAAAAATAGAGCTTCTAGCAATAATCCATCTAGCCAAACAACTGCACAAGTAATACCAGCTGCCTCTCTAACTGATGATGGTTTGCGTTAAGATACCCCTTTGCTTAGCGACGTGGTTAAACAGAAAAAGCCCCTACCAGTGATATCTAGGACTAATAACGTTCCCCCCATTATTTCAGGCTTTGATTGGACTCGTCATCCGGAAACATCAAGAAGGCATCAAAATTTGATACAGGAATGCTGATACCTTAAAACACTTAATCCGCCGCCTAGTAGGAGAACAGCATCCTGGACCCGTCCCAGTCCGGGTTCCGCAGCAACCACAGCACCGAAACTGCCCTCATTGCTGCCACCGACGACATCAGAGCCTTGCTGGACAATGGCGAAACTGCGGCTCTCATCCTCCTGGACCTGTCAGCCGCCTTCGACACTGTCTGCTACCGCACCCTATGCACATTCCTCCATGACGCAGGGATCCGAGACAAGGCTCTGGACTGGACCACATACTTCCTCTCTGGCAGAACCTAGAGCGTCCGCCTCCCCCTTTACCCTCCAAAGCCAATGAGATCATCTGCGGTGTACCCCAGGGCTCATCCCTCAGACCGACATTGTTCAACAACATCTACATGGCACCGCTCACCCACGTTGCCTGACTGCATGGTCTCAACATCATCTCCTACGCCGTCGACTCCCAGCTGATCCTATCCCTCACCAAGGACCCCCTCACCGCCAAAACCAATCTCCATGAAGGAATGAAAGCCGTCGCCGAGCTGACTGAAGCTAATCTCAGACAAGACGGAAGTCCTCATTCTTGGCTCCACCCCCTCGGCCTGGGACAACTCTTGGTGCCCCACCGCACTGGGAACAGCACCAACACCCACTGACCACACACGCAAACTGGGGTTCATCCTCGACTCTACTCTCTCCATGACAAAGCAGGTCAACGTCGTCTCGTCCTCCAGCTTCAACACCCTCTGCATGCTCCACAAGATCTACAGGTGGATCCCCACCGAAACAAGAATGGTCACCCAGGTCTTCGTCAGCAGCAGGTTGGACTACCGAAACGCCCTCTACGCAGGAGCCTCGGCCAAACTCCTGAAACGACTACAATGCATTCAGAACGCCTCTGCACTCCTGGTCCTCGACATCCCCCGCCACGGACACATCACACCCCACCTGCAAGACCTGCACTGGCTCCCCTTCAACAAGAGGATCCCCTTCAAGCTCCTCACCCACGCACACAAGGCCCTCCACAACACCGGACCAGCATTCCTCAACAGACATCTCACCTTCTACACCCCCAACCGCCAGCTCCGCTCCACCAACCTCTTCCTCGACACCGTTCCCCGTATCCGAAGAGCGAGCAACCTACGGCAGCAGATCGTTCTCCCACCTCGCTGCCAAGACCTGGAACACCCTCCCCACTTTAAAAAATCCTCACTCCATCTCGCTACTTAGCGGGAATTAGGGAATTCTATACTCCTCAGCACCATCTTGGGTAGCGCTCTAGTGTTTTTACCACTGCATTTTCCTGCCTATTTTAGGAGGGGCAATGAAAGCGTGCAGCACGCGTGTGCACTGGGCGCGCCGCTGGCGTGCCGTAGGCACACCAGAGGCAAGCCCGTCTGCGCCCGTCCACGCTACGGTCGCGCTCAGTGGCAGAAATGTTGCCTATTTTTGTCACGGCAGGATAAACTACTCTAAGAAACAACTGCTCAGCATCGGTGAGAGGGCTGCTGAGGGGGAACATCAAGTAGTTCTGCCACAGGGCAGTGTTGTCTTAAGGTGTGGCCTGATTATTAGCAGGTCCCTCCTGATAAAACATTTTCAGGAGGTGTCAAACATGCTAGAAGACATGGATTTAGATGTTTTATTTCTTACAGTGACTTGGACTAGCAATGACTCCTTGGTAGAGATAGGCTTCACCTGTCCAGATGGTTATAAGATCTTTCACAAACTTAGGACCTCTGGAAGAGGAGGGGGAGTTGGGGTAATATTTAAAGAAAGATTGAACTTTGCACCATTACAGTTCAAAGAGGTTGCTGGGATTAAGTTACTAGGCTTCTCGCTGCAAGAGACTAGGGGAAGGTTACTAACTGGAATCGTCTGTTATAGACCTCCAGGCCTAGATACTCAGTACCAAGCACTGGCTGATACCATCGCTGCCCTGACTCTAATACACTCCAGAATTATCCTTTTAGGGGATTTTAACTTGTGGGACAACGGGGCTCTAGGGAACCATTTGAGAGACCTGAGGCAAACATGCAAGAATCTTAGTCTACATCAGTTAGTACGACAACCTTATAAGGAAAAACTTATAAACGCTCCTTCTCAGGAATGGCACCCAGGATCTGGAACTCACTCCCTCCTGAAACCAGGCTCCTATCATCCATCACACTCTTTAAGAAAGAAGTAAAAGCTATCCTCATGGCTAAATACACCTGAGCTATTGACGTCGGTTTTCAAAGTCGCTGCACCGGTCTGTATTATCTGTTAGATCCCTTCGATTATTTGTTTTACTTGTGTAGTTGATTTACCTGACGATCTATGCTTTCACTTATTTGTACCCCTTGCATTATTGATGTAACTGTTTTACTATGCTCCCGCCTATGCCTTCCCCACCCCACTTATTACCTACAATTTCGCCATATCTAATGGCCTGTTTTGTATGCACTGTAAAGCGCTCTGATATCTGCAAAGATCTGGTTCGCGCTATATAAAACTTTCAAAACAAACCTACCCATCTAGGAGGGCATGTGTTGTACTTACTGTTTGCAAATCAGACTGTGATGTAGGTGATCAGTGTACTGCCTCAAAGCTGGACTGATCACTCATTAATTCACTTCGGGATTACTATGCCCAATGTAGCGCATAACAACAATTGCTCAGTGACCCGTCGCAAGGGAAGAGATTGGGCTAAATTATTAAAAAACAGACCAGGTTCAATATTTTCCAGTCAGACTTTCTTCGTTCCTGATGACCCAGTGGACAAGAACTATCAAACCTATTTTTATTTATTTATTTTATTATTTTATTTATTTATGAGTCTTGTAGAGTGCACAGCTACCCCCAAAGGGGGTGTCCCGGCGCTGTGGACGGCAGCGGCAAAGAACCAGGAATTAGTAGCTGGAAAACAACCATGTCTTGAGCTCACCTCTGAACTGAGATTCCAACTCGATCAGTCGAATGATTAGCGGGAGGGAGTTCCACAGGTTAGATGACACCACCGCAAAGGCTCTTCCTCCTTTTCTAGAGCGGAGGAAGCGGGGTGGCTGCAGGAGGCGAAGATGGTTAGACCTAAGTGCACGGGATGAGTGCACTAACTTCAGCCTATTTCTTAAGTATCCAGGGCCTTTCCCGTTCAAGGCCCTGAAAGTAAGGACTAGGGCCTTAAACTGAATGCGGGAGGATATCGGAAGCCAGTGAAGATTCTTTAAGTGTGGGGAGATAGAGTGGCGGTAGGGTACCTTGACAATTAGTCTGGCTGCAGCATTCTGGACAATCTGCAGCCGGTGTAGGAGGTAGGCTGGGGCACCCACAAATAGGGAGTTGGAATAGTCCAGGTGGGAAGTAATGAGGGCATGAACAACTGTTTTTAATGAGTCCATTGGCAAGTAGGGTGCGATTTTCCTAATCATGCACAGCTTGCCAAAGCAAGCGGAGGTAACTTTGAGGATTTGTGTTGTATATGCCAACTCATTATCAATTTGGACGTCAAGGTTGCGTGCCACTTGTACTAGAGATGGGGGGGATTCAGCTCGAGTGGCCACCACATCGTCGGCGATAGAGGGGACTTTTGGTTAAAAAATAAAACCTCTGTTTTGTCAGTGTTTAATTTGAGGGTGTTCCGTGTCATCCAGGCGATGATGTCCGAAAGGCAAGATTTGAAATTCATGAGAGTATTGTCAGAGTGGTCTCTAGAGGTGAAAATGAGCTAAGTATCATCAGCACCACTCTGACTCCGTGAGCCTCTATTACATCTGCTAAGGGAGACAGATAAACGTTAAAAAAGAGGGGGCTGAGTGCCGACCCTGTAACCACATTACCAATACCTTGGACCTATGCGCCCCTATAAAATGAATGAAGAATAAAAAGAAGCCATCAGCCCCCTGGTACAGTGAGGAGCAGAAACTTCTGCAAATCACACATAGACAGGCTGAGAGGAGGTGGCAAAGGTTCTACTCAGAAGTAGATAGGAAAGCGCTGAAAGTAGCACATGCCCAAAACAAAGAGACTATTGCCAAGTACAAATCACTCTTCTTTGCTAAATCCATATTACATGTGCCAAACAGCACAAAAGCCCTCTTTAATATCATAAGGGATCTTTCCAGTCCAGCCTGCACGGGCAATAAAGTGGCTGCATCGCAGAAATTATGCAATGAGATGGCCACTCATTTTGAAGAAAAGTTCGCCAAAATTGTCGGAGGTTTCGATCCAGGCAATGTTAGTTGCCGGGATGAACTGCCTCAGACATTAATTGAGGAACCCTGGGCAGAAACATCCTTGGAGCATTTCCAACCCCTTTCTAAGGAGCGGTTTAACAGCTGTGCGCAAAGTGTTTCATCTGGGTCCCCCTTAGAACCCCTCCCTCATAAGATCTGGAAGGAAAGTGGGCAAGAATTACTCCCCTGGATGCGACAGATTGGCTGTCAAAATCTAGAAGACGGCGTGGAACCAGAGGCCTGGAAGCAGGCAGTGGTAACCCCCTGCTTAAGAAAGCCTCCCTGGATCCAACAAATCTGGCAAACTTCTGACCCATATCCCTTCTGCCCCATCCTGTAAAAATATTGGCAAAGGTGGTCAGTAAGTCTTTTTCAGGCTACCTTGAAGAGAATAATCTGTTGGACAGGGATCAGTTTTGTTTTCGCCCAGGACATGGGACGGAAAAAGCCTTGGCAACCATATTGGATAATCTGCGAATGCGAGCCGACAATGGCAACTCATCTGAATTAGTGTTGCTAGATATGTCGGCCGCATTCGACACAGTGAGCCATGCAGTGCTGATGAGAAGGCTGGAGCGAATGGATGTGAAAGGCCGAGCCCTGAAGTGGTTGCAATTGTACCTTTCAGAGAGACAACAGGTGTTAACCACAACTCCGTTTGCCTCCTCTAAGTCTCCAGTACGCCATGGGGTGCCACAGGGTTCGGCAATAAGCCCCATTCTTTTAATATATATCTGCACCCGATGATCCCCATTATAAAATCATTTGGGATTGACTTGGAAAACTATGCTGACAACACCCAATTGGTGTTCTCTTTGGAAGGGAAGCAGGCAGTGACCATGGATACCTCCCAGGAATGCATGCGCCAGACTGCTGGTTGGCTTAAAGAAAACTCATTGCAGTTCAACGGGGGGAAAACAGAGGTGGTATACTGCTCCACTGCCAAAATGATACAGCATTTGCAGCTAGAGTTTAAACTCACTCCTGGGGATGACCCTCTGGCCCCAGTTAAGACCGTACACAACCTGGGTGTCCTGATTGATGACAACCTTCAAATGGCGTCACAGGCTAATAAAACGGCAGATTCTTCCACTGCTGCTTGAGGAGACTAGACCCCTGTTAGTGAGGAGTATATTTCTGTGTAGACTGGACTACTGTAATTCATTGTACCTGGGAGCCCCTCAATACATGTTGCAGGGGCTGCAGAGAGTCCAGTCTATAGCGGCAAAGTTGGCATTAAATAGGCAACGCAGATCTTCCGCCACATTGGCTTTGAGAGATCTCCATTGGTTGCCCATCAAGGAGAGAGTTAGTTTCAAATCCATGTACATTGTGTTCAGAGTGGTACAAGGTATGGGCCCGCTCCCTATGCAGGACAGATTTACATGGTATAAGCCCATAAGAGATCTTTGCTCCTCGAGGGCCTACCTGGTAACAACTACTAAAATTAAGAAATCCAGGATGGGAGGCAGGGCCTTTGGCACAGCGGCCTCACGTCTCTGGAACAACTTAACCCTGAGTATTAGACAGGTGACCTCCATGCTTCAGAAAGAGTCTGAAAACCTGGCTATTCCCTAGGATCGAGAGCATTGTCTCTTACTGGTAATCAGGCCCGTTGCTTGCTGAAGTCATCTGCTAGGTTACAGCACCAGGATACCCGTGGGGTGACAGTCTGCACTATATAAGCATCACATACAATACAATACGATACAGTCTGTCGATATTTATAACATCTATGTGAGGGGCACAAGAGGGCGTAAGTCTGAAGTATTAGTGGCTTTAGACGACCTCCTTGAGTTATGCTCCTTAAATAATAATATTATCATTGCAGGCGATTTTAATTCAACTTTTGAGCCCTTGGCTATCCAAGATTGGTACTTCAGAGAAGAAGATGCACAGTGGGAAATCCCAAAACTAGAGCTTGGCCCCATAAAAAAAATGGTCGGAGGTGGCCATTCAGAATAATTCCATCTGCCTAGGAAAAGGGCTTAGGGTAGTAAATGGAAGTACTCCACAAGATAGATTGGGGGCAATTACGTTTAATAATGGGTATAGTAAGAGTAGGATAGACTACATGCTTATGAGTTTGAAGTATTGGTAAGCCCTCGAAGACATGATTATAACGGATCATCTGGAAAGCGATCATAATTCTTTGTGTGTGTCCATGGGGTGTGTCCATGGGACATTGGGGGCAAGACCCATTGTCTTGTAGATTGTTCGAACTCCATTCTCTTGATGTAGTTCCTACCAACGACATGAGGCATCTCAAGTGGTCAAGCATAGTTAAAAATTTGGGGACCCTGGAAGGTATTTCAAAGGATGTCGATAGTGCTCTTTATGAGCTGGAGAAAGGTCTGTTTAATAACGTAGGATTAGATTATACTATCCAGCTTCACAATAGTTTTTTCTTACAATTGAGAACTCACTCACTTAGTAAGCCCTGCTGGTGCCTCTTTAGCATGTCTGTTTTAAATATTTTGAATTTATATACTGTGCCAAGTACGCTCATTTTTATTCACTATTGTGTTGGGCTGGAATGGTTGCTAGCTCTTTTTAACTCTGCTTAATACTGCTGCTAATAATTTTTAAGACTGAATTTGTATCCTACTGTTATCTCAGGTACTAGTTACACTGACTTCAAGTCCTGAGGGTGCCGACCAGGCCCGGCTCCAGGAATTTTTGTTTGGGTGGGCCAAGGGCGCATTTGGGTGGGCCACTGCGGGCTCAATGTGTCGCTTCTGGAGGTAGCCTACAAATAAAAAAAACTGTACTCCTGCGTGTGATAGAAGGGGATAACAGGAGATTCAGGGCCCTCCATTATTTTCCAAATCTCTTTCTAATCGTTAACACTCTCAAAAAGTGTTTTGATCCCATGTAAGGTCCTTTTGATGTGCAGAGGAGGTTTCTGAGGTGGGAGTATCAGGCAAGTAACACTACTCAGCCTGCCTCGTTACCAGCCTTCAGAGATAATCTCTCTTCATTATTACCTCCATCTGACCCCAGACTCTGCAGTACACTCCCTTCCAGGCCTGATCATCAATTTTCTACAATCTCTCTACCGTGCACCTTAACTCACAGCTAACCTTGGTCCCCAGCCCCATATCAGGCACCACCTGGTTTCATTCTCCATAATCCCACTAAAAAGATTTGTAAAATCACCTTCAAACTGAAAACCCTGAATATAAGAGTAAATATAATTAGCACACACTTTAAACTATGTTACACAGTGGCCCTAATGACCCAACTGCTAATTAAATAAGCAAAAACATTACAGGGTCTATTATAGCGCCGGTGCAAAAGTATTTATTGGTGTCCCACCACTGACCTCTTACTCGATAGACAACTTTACTACCACCCTCCAACAGTGCACTTCATCTCTCCTTAGCCCCTTTCAGTCATGACCTCCTTATCAGACTCCCTCCCTACCTGCCCCCCACCAGTGTCCCTCATCACTCCAAAGCCCCTCCCCATGACCACCTCCTCAGACTCCCACACAAATACCCTCCACCAGTGCCCCTCATCGCTCCACAACCCCTCCCCCCATTGACCACCTCCTGAGTCCCTCACTGCCACCCTCCACCAGTGTCCCTCATCGCTCCAAAGCACCTCCCCCATGACCTCATCGGATTCCCTCATTGCCACCCTCCTCCCAGACTCCCCCACTACCACCCTCCACCAGTGCCCCTCATCACTCCGTAGCTCCTCCCCATGACCTCCCCCTCCTCGGATTCCCTCATTGCCATCCTCCAACACTGGCCTTCATCTCTCCGTAGCCTCTTCCCTTCATGACCTCCTCCTCAGACTCCCTCCCTACCACCCTCCACCAGTGCCCCTCAGCGCTCCATAGCCCCTCCCCATTACCTCCTCCTCAGACTCCCTCCCTACCACCCTTCACCAGTGCCCCTCATCACTCCAAAGCTCCTCTGCCTCATGACCTCCCCCTCAGACTCCCCCACTACCACCCTCAACCAGTGCCCCTCATGACCTCCTCCCAGACTCCCCCACTACCACCCTCCACCAGTGCCCCTCATCTCTCCGTAGCTCCTCCCCATGACCTCCGCCTCCTCGGATTCCCTCATTGCCATCCTCCAACACTGGCCTTCATCTCTCCGTAGCCTCTTCCCCTCATGACCTCCTCCTCAGACTCCCTCCCTACCACCCTTCACCAGTGCCCCTCATCACTCCAAAGCCCCTCTGCCTCATGACCACCTCCTCAGACTCCCTACCTACCACCCTCCACCAGTGCCCATCACTCCAAAGCAATCCCCTCATGACCGCCTTCTCAGACTCCCTCCCTACCACCCTCCACCAGTGCCCCTCATGCCCTCCTCCTCAGACTCCCTCCCTACCACCCTCCACCAGTGCCCATCCCTCAAAAGCAACCCCCCTCATGACCGCCTCCTCAGAGTCCCTCCCTACCGCCCTCCACCAGTGCCCATCATCACTCCAAGCAACACCCCCTCATGATCTCCTCCTCAGACTCCCTTCCTACCCCTCCACCAGTGCCCCTCATCACTCCAAAGCAACTCCCCCTTATGACCTCCTCCTCAGAATCCCTTCCTACCACCCTCCACCAGTGCCTCTCATCACTCCAAAGCCCCTCCCCCATGACCTCCTCTTCAGACTCCCTCACAAACAACCTCCACCAGTGCCTTCCACTCTCCGTATCTCCACCCCTCATGATGCCCCCTCGGATTCCCTCATTGCCACCCTCCAACAGAGCCCATCATCACTCCATAGCCCCTCTCTCATATGCATTTTATTTCTTGTATAGCGCTACTCGTAGTGTAGGGTATCACAGTACTGTACATCACACACACATTATGCAGACACAATGATTCATAAAAGTATCCAAATCAGCCTATAGGGAATGTCACATAAGCTAATGAAGATTACCAGGTGTAGGAATCACATCTCATCCATGCTGCTGGTGGCAATATGTATTAAGAGGGTTGGGTCTGGAGAACCACAAACACAGGATTTAAAGCATACCCCAGTGGTTGGCTGTACTGATTAGAAATTATATCTGCCCAAACTCTGTATTGCAACATTAGAATAATGAAATACTGGGAAAATTCGAACTAACTAGCAATACAAAAAAAAAATCTAACTATACCATTCTGGTTTGTATACACGTCTTTGATCACACTGTCCTATGTATCAAAGGATCTCTGTGACAAAGGCAGTAACCCATTGAGCTATCCACGTTAACTACAGTTCTATTACATTTAAATACTACAAACCAAAAAAAAGAATGCTCTCCAGCAAGATCAACAATCCCCATGGTTATTTGGACATTTAGTTGTCGTGCATCCTTGCAGAAACACTCATGAATGATACCAACGATTTAAACACACGATGTAAATGAAAATGAAATAAACACGACGTTCTAAGTATGTCTTTCTCACAGATTTAAAAAACACAATAGCCACACATTCTCTTACCTGCTCCTTATGAACTCTGTCACAGCCGGATCGGGTAAACAAACAGCTCAAGGGGTCAGGAAGGTCAGGAAAACGAAACGGCAAAACAAACTCCTCTTTACCTGCAGAAAATAATTAACTATCCACAAATCCAGTTCCAACGAAAGGCTTTGTCCCCTTCGCAGTGCCCCTAATGTACCTGCACGAGTCGGCGGGGACACAGCCCACCTGCCTAATAGGAGATGCGTGATTGGGGTGCGAGCCCAGGCCCAATCACGCAACTCCTAAAGAAAGATAACGTTCGAAGAACGTTTTAACTTGCAGTGGCCATATTCGGCTGGCCTTGCTGACGTCACTGCCAGGGCCAAGGGTTATGTTTGGGTGGGCCAGGCCAAAGTTTGGGTGGGCCCGGCCCACCCGGCCCACCCTCTAGAACCGGGCCTGGTGCCGACCCCGGTCCGTCACGGCTGTTGTGCCGATTGAACGGAGTGGGGATACACCATCATCAGCTTGCCCCACTTCCGCTCACACTCATTTCTGGCTGGGGCGTGGTCTAGTCGTCCACCGGAATTAGCTTTAATTTGCCGATGATACGGACGCGCCGCAGACGCGTGCAGTGGGCCGCCTAAGCCTGTCTGCGCCCGTAGGTGCCTGAATGGGACCGAGGACAAGCCATTATGCCCAAAATTTCATTTACTTTTCACAAGATTTGAAACTTCTGCATTCTAGAAACTATCTTCTAAATCCTCATTCTAACTTGAGACTAATCGAACATGGGATCATGGAAACAATGGTGTCTTTTCCAGGGGTGGGCGTACATTTCCGTTCTGCCCTACGGAATGTGCGGAAACTTGCACCTTCCGCCTTCCGTAAAGAAGGTGGAAAAACAGGGCAAATTTCCGCACATTTGCGGGCGGAACAGAAGTTGGCCGCCCGCCCACCTCCTGCCTGCCTCCCGCCTGCCTCCTGCTTCCCACCTGCCTCCCGCCTCCCGCCCGCCTTATTAAATTATGTTTACCGGCTACAAATAAAGTAAAATAAAACTTACCTTATTGAGCTGCAAACTTCCGCATCGCAGCTTCTTCTTTGAAACTACGTATGCGCGGGAGCCAGCGCATGCGCATTCCTCGCCTGACATCTTAGTGGCTCTCCCTAATGATTATTATATCCTACAAGCAAATCGTACGCCAGGGAATGCTAGTGGGGGAGTAGTGGCCATTGTGCATCAAGATTTAAAATTTACAAACTTAATTTCACTTGACTTGCCTTTGGTCGATAATTTAGTCTTCAAATTGGAGGCAGTCTCGACTCCTTTAATTTGTGTGCTATTATATAGACCGCCTAAGAACATGCCCCTATTTGCCTACTCTATAGCTGGACAGCTGGCTTGGCTATTTACCAACAATGCGAAAATGTTACTGATTGGCGATTTTAATTATTGGGCCAATGACATACAGGGTGGACCCCATGCTAAAGAACTAAATGATCTTCTGGTCGGACTAAACCTTAGTCAGCTAATAACTACAGCCACACATAATAAGGGACACACGTTACACCAAGTGTGGACAGCCAATGTCACAGTAGCTGCAGTGACTGTCTCCCCTTGCACCTGGTATGATCAATCTCTCATACAGTTTACTATTAATGACATTACTATAGTGAATTCGTCAAGTTAAAAAAAATGAGTTGCTAGAAATTGGAATAATATTAACACAAACCAATTCCATCCCACTCTAGCAAATACAGTCCCTATTCATTAGACGATAATTAATTCAAGTGAGAGAAACCTCACAGCATGGCTTACCGAGGCCAGTAATGAATATGCCGCATTAAAAACTATTCGGTTAGCAAGACGCCATGAGGCACAAAAATGTTTTTTTCCAGACTTACAAGATCAAAAACTAGTACTTCGTCAAACTGAAAGGAAATGGAGAACTAATTATTCCCATGATAAAAAAGAGAGATACCGGATGCAATTGAAAGAGTATAAAAAAGCAATTATTTCGGCTAAAGCAGCTTATTTTTCTTTAAAAATTATGAGTTCTTCCAACAAGTCTAAAGAGATATTTGCCGTTGTGAACAAATTATCCAATCCTGATAGAGTTACATTAAAATCTACTCCCAGCCAAGCTTTTTGTAACTCTCTCAACTCGTTCTTCATTGATAAAATTGTTAAAATAAAAGCCAGTATTCCCTGTTGCCCAGTTCTTGAGGGTTTGCTCTCAATGTCGGAAAATTCTTGCTCTTTTGAGCAATTTCCAGGAATTGACAATCAGACTTTTTTGGACCTTCTGTCTAAAGTAAAGTCAGTATCACCCACGGATAGCTGTCCGCCTCATATCTTAAGAGAAATTTTTACCACCTTGCCCGGACCTGCTTTGGCACTCCTCAATGACTTACTAACACCGGGTTGTGTCTCGAAAACTTTTAAAGAAGCAATAGTTGTCCCCCTCCTAAAAAAATCATGTGCGGATCCTGGGGCCTTGGCCAACTATCGGCCTATATCCCCGCTTCCTTATTTGGCCAAAATATTGGAATCTTACTTGGCCAAATGTCTCTGCACATTTATTGAGCAGTCGGAGTACCTTGATTCTAACCAAGCAGGGTTCCTCCCAGCTCATTCTACCTCGGCAATAATACTTATCGTACTGGATACACCCCGAAAGGAAGTGGACAAGGGCTTCCCCCAGGCCTTGGTGCTGCTGGATTTGTCAGCAGCATTTGACACGGTCGATTATGGTATTTTGATCGACTGTGTCAGGACGGCTGGTATTAATTGGATAGCGTCCAATTGGGTTAAGTCATTTCTCGAGAAACGCACTCAGTCAGTGCAACTCTCACAATTCTCTGCACCCAACATGGCAACAACATGTGAAGTGCCACAGGGCTCCTCACTGCCCCCCCACCTATTCAATCTTTACATTCTTCCCCTACTGCACTCTGTGAAAGATAGGAAGGTGTACACGTATAATTATGCAGACGATCTGCAACTGGTGTTCTCAATCGATAATTCATCTGATTCGATATCTGAATTCCAGGCAACAATGTTACATATATGTGATTGAATGATCTACAGCCAGTTAAAATTGAACCCTGATAAAACCAAAGTCATTCTGATAGGTGGTTCCCTGAACCCTTGGAATGCACATTTTTGGCCAAGTGAAATAGGCTCTCCACCTAATCCCTCTTCCTCAGCTTAAAGTCTGGGAGTGATCATTAACAGTGATCTCACTATGCAATCCCAGATAGGAGCTGTGACCTCCACTTGTTTTTTCCAAATGAGGAAGATAAGGAAGATTAGGAGATTACTTACTCGAGAAGCCTTAATCCAGGTGGCACTATCCCTGGTAATATCCCAGCTGGATTATGCCAACTCTCTTTACTTCGGCATTCCACTCTATCTCACAAAAAGATTGCAGATGGTTCAGAATCAGGCTGCGAGGCTGATATCTCAACAACCTAGATGGGAACACATCACGCCTACTTTGAAGGAGCTACACTGGCTCCCCATCCCGCAAAGATGCGCGTTCAAAGTTGGTTGTCTTATATTCAAAGCCTTGTATGGTGCTAGCCCTAAATTCATATCCAGGCTTGTCCAGAAATACTTACCTGCACGGAGCTTACGCTCTGCCCATAAGAATTTCTTAACCGTTCCCTCCTATAAACGGAAACGAATAGGCGGCTGCAGGTTTGCAGTATTGTCCCCCAGTTTCTGGAACACACTCCCCTTAGACATTAGAACCTGCACTGAATTTGTTAAATTCCGCAGACTTCTTAAGACCTGGTTATTCACTCAAGCTTATAACTAGTTGGTTGACTGCTAATTACATAGGCTCCAGCAAAATTCCTAAGTCAGCGCCAAGAAACTAATCAGTGTACGAGCGCTTTAAAAGAAAATTTAACATAACATAACACTTTGTTAAGCCTTGCATGGCAAAGAAATCAATAGACAATAAGTGCTGTCGGTGGTATAATAAAAAATGCAGGCAGGCAAGAGTTTTACTTGGGAATGCAATCAAAGCCGGTGAACCTGTTGCAGTTCGTACAGCTAGGCATATGTATAAGAGTGTCATGAACAAAGCTAAACACTCCTAGATGAGACGAAATGACAGGAACTCAAAGAAGCCAGCATCGTCGAAAAAAACTAATTATTTTGGAGCATCATAAAGTGGGATCGCGGAGGGCAACCTGAACAGCCACAAAACCATGTCCCGCAGGAAGACTGGGTTAAGCATTTTAAACCACAATATGCCCGAAGTCCTATTGAGTTAAATATAGATGTACCCAGCCATGTGTTTTATGTGGAAGATGTTTTCAATAGTAAAAATGTTACGCTAGCTCTTGAGGCAGTGGTGGGTGGCAGAGCGCAGGGCCCAGATGGCATCCCTGTCGACCTGTTTTTACATGATATAACTACTTGGGGAAAATATTTGCACCCAGATTCATCAATGTCCCGATTTGCGAGTCCTTAATAGCGATTATTAAGGAATTGCTATTCAGGACTCGCAAATCGGGATTCATGTAGAAATTGCAAAATAAATTGTGATTCCTACAGCCTACTTATTTGCGATTAGCCTAAAGGCCCATATAAATGAATGGGGAGTCAATCCTTATTTGCGATTAGCAATTTGCTAATCGCAAATGAGAATGCGATTTCAAGGGTGCCAGGGGTGTCCAAAGGACACCCTGTAGCACCCCTGAAATGGAAATGTAGCCTGATGTTGCGCACACACATGTCCAAAGGACATGTGTGTGTGTAACATACCACTTAGAAAAATGCACTAAAGTGCATTTTTCTAAGTTTTCGCTATTTACCACGAAGTCAGACTTCGCTGTAAATAGCGGCCAGAAATTGCGAATTCGCAAATTTTAAAAGGTTCATGAATAGCATTTAAGGATTCTCAAATTGAGATTCCTTAAATGCGATCACAATTTGATAATTCGCAAGTATTTGCGAATTGTCAAATTGCGAGTTCATGAACCATTGATGAATCTCAAATGCCATTTTTGCGGTCGCAAACGGACGATTTTTGCGATTCGCACCGTTTGCGCTCGCAAAAATGCTTGATGAATCTACCTAGTCCTACTGGCCAACGCAGTTGCAAAAGGTGCCCCAATACCAGCGTCCTGGAAAGGAGCAGAAATAATCCCCGTATATAAGAAGGGAGATAAATCATTGACAGGGAACTATCGACCAATGAGCCTGATAGACTCCCTGAAAAAGATTCTCGGGAGGTTGACACTTAATAAGATCCAGGAGTGGATAGAAGAGCATAGAATACTATCCTCCCTCCAGGCAGGTTTTCGGGCTTACACCAGGTGTATCGTTTTATTCTCTTACACTGGAAAACGGTGGTTCTGGGTAAAGGCAGCTTATATTCGGCCTTTGTTGACTTAAAGTCAGCATTTGATCTTGTTCCCCACTCCAGTCTGTGGGTGATTTTGCAGGATATGGGGTTGCCCATAGAACTCCTTACATTCATTATGAGATTGCATGAGGATAATTATGCTAAAATCCGGTGGCGTTCCCAGGGCAAGGTTACTGGCAGATTTCTGATAGAGAGAGGGGTGGTCCAGGGTTGTGTAATGGCACCCACACTATTTTCATTGTTTATCAATGCTATAGTTGACTGCGTGACGTCTGTGAATATTAACGCCCCGATTTTAGCTGGTGAAAAAATTCCCATATTAATGTTTGCGGACGACACATTGATCATTTCAAAGACACCGTGCGGGCTACAGCGAGGTTTGGTAAAGAGTTTTGCTCCACGCGTGGCCTAGAAGTCAATGTGTCGAAAACGAAGTTTATGACTTTTAATCAACATAGAGCTTTTAAAGGTAACATTTTAATGAACAATCATCCTTTGGAACAAGTAAAATCATTTGTATACTTGGGAGAAAATATACAGAATTACCTAAAGTGGAACCAATAAATTGATTTGGCCACACTCAAGCACCGGCAATTGTCGGGAGCATTACAATTGGAGCACAACAAATCTTTTACAAAATCAATTAGACCAGTGCTCCAAGTCTATGATGTGAAAGTAGTTAGCTCTGCCCTCTATGGCGTAGAACTATCGGGCTTTGAGAATATGTCCAAACTCATTGTATCCAAAAACAGGTTCTTACGTAGCATTACCTATCTCCCCCAAAGCACGCCATTGTGCCCCCATTATATGACCTTGGTAGGAAATCTTTGACTGATGTTGCAAAGTTACGTCCAATGTTATATTGGAGAAGTCTGTGGACAACACCTGAATTGGTGACATATGCCGCAGGCCTTTTGGATGTAATAAAATCCGACACCTTCAGCAAGATTGGCTGGCTTTGTGGAATTAGAGATGTTTTGGGCGAAATTGGTATGAAAGTACGTTGGGAGGATCCAGCCAATGCTTGCTTCCCTTCGAAGAATATTCTTAAAGAGAAATACTGGGAGACGTCACATATAATATTCCGAGATCTAGTGAATCATCTTCACATACAGGGATCTTTCTGGAATTCAAATTCACTCCTAGTTTGGAAGCATATTGGGACGCAATATCTAAACCACTCAATAGAAAATTGTATTTTCAGTTGAGGGTGGGTTCTTTGCCCATTAGATCCTTTACATCAAGGTGGTCTAAACCTGTGACTAAAAGGGTCCTAACTGCATGGCCACACAGAATCTATTGCACACATGCTATTTGTTTGCCCAGCTTATGTGGACCCCCGAAGAGTATGGTTGAGACTCATATGCAAGCTAATGGGCACTAGCAAGTGTGCGGAAGCGGAAAGAATTATACGTACCAGTACGCTACTTCCTATTTCCTTAGCAGTAGCAAAATTCTTAGGGTGGGTGTGGGCAATAAAATCGAAAGCTATATCCCTATGATCTGCGTATACTAATTGTATCCAGCTAGTTTATCCTCCTAGTGACCTAGACATAGAGATCCTTATAAACATTTTCAGTTTTCTCTTTAGCCCTAAGTCAAATTACCCAAGTAATAATCTGTTTTACTGTGTTCCTCTGTTCGTAAATCTAGACGAAATATTGTTATTGTAGATTCTAAGTTTATCTTTTATTAGAAACTAATTCATTACTAGTATGTAATTAGGCTTACCAAACAGGTAATTTTTAATTATGTATGATAAACTGTTTTAATGTTGAGTGCTTTTATGACGACTATCGAATAAAGCCTGTTTGGATTTGATTGGCATTAGCCTACGTCCTTGTCACACAAGTAACCAATCACTACTGAATGTTAGTAGAACCCCCACACTACAAAAGCTATGAAAACAAGCTGCCGCCACTAATGGAATGGTAGAATTGGGTGGATGGTTTTACTCCATACTATGTTCCAGCATCCAAGTCAAGAGAGGGCAAACCATAAGGAGGTTTGGTCACATCGATTTGGGTCACACTTGCTGTAAGGGCAAGAAAACTCAACAGTGAACAACTATGGAGTATGGACAGCATCTTACTGGTAAGTGATTCCCTGTTTTTCGACATTGTTAAAGTTTACTTGCCTCCAGAGAAAAGATCGGCAGGTGCCGCTTACTGAAGGTACTCCCATCTGTAATTATTCAAATACAAACCACAACTAGAGAAGAGGTTGGATCAAAAAGAAAAAGCAAAGTGATTCTGGTCTGCGTTGACTTCAGTATTTAACTGCATGCTTCAATGTCCGAGATAGATCTTATTGAAAAGGAAAATGTTCGGTGTCTACCTAAATTCACAGGGGACATTTTCAGACCCAGAAAGGAAGGACATCGACTCACCTCAATGATGGCATCATGTGGCCTCCACAAATGAAGTGGGCGAGCCAAGTCGGGTGATCCAGGCCTCCAGCAAAAGAAACATTCAGAGATAGCACCCACCAAGTGACCATATTCTAATCAACATTGAATCATGGGACCTCATCGTTGACATGCGTAGGGAAGGGCGAGTGGAAGGTGATCATGGCCCGTTAATCCCATCACTTTCTATAAAAAGCCCAACACTCGCGGGCAATAAAGCGGAGAATCGCCTGACCTCTTCTAATATACCAACAAAGTCCCCCCCCGGGGCATAATCAGGTGGCAACCAATTACCCTGATCACCCAGAATTATAAGTCAGATAAAACCTTCAAGGAAAAATTTGAAGTGATTGTTAACTTAGAGGAAAGCACAGAGATAGAAACAGAAACATTGCACACTTTTGAGGGCTTGATAAATGAAGTTTCCAGATCAAGACAAAGGTACCATTCCTAGAAATCCTGTAGCATCTCACATGAATAACCTGGAATGGTCCTGCTATGGATGCCTAAGGAGAAACATGTATAGAAGGAAGCTTTGAAAAGAAGGCATGCCAATCCAATTGAAGAAGAAAGATTTGATAACCTAAGGGAATGCTACAAGTGTCTATTCAAGTATAAAAAGTGCCACCTGTGCCTAAAGGTATGGAACTTAGTTTAGTCAGTCTTGAGAATCAAGGATCCTGTTGGGATATAGTAAGATAGGGATGTGAGGGCCTACCTCAAACTTGAAATCAGGAGTCAGCCTGAGCAATGGTTGGAAGATTTCTCATTTTTGTATCAGGCCTAAAGACCTTCTGAGACATAAATGAGAAAGCATCACAAATTACACGTTCCATAGGGATAGGCATGAATCTGAAATGCGGTGAAAAAACTGTAATTGGGGCAGTTCACAGCTAAACCCTCATGAAGCCCTCAGGCTGGATACAATCCCCCAGATGTTTTTCGACTGAATATTCTGTGATGGGCGCCACTTCGAAAAGGTGTTTTTAACGCAGACCTAACACTTAGGATGGCCCTGATATCATGGAGATCAGTACTTATCCATTATCAAAAAAGTTTAACACTCAGATCCTGAGAATTATCGTCCAATTGCACTACTGACCGAGCCAGAAAAATCTCCTTAATCTTATCCAGGATTAGGTCGAAGGGATATGATACACTTGAACTTCCAAGCGGGCTTCAGAAAAGAAGTTGTAGCTATAGACCAATCTATGGCACTTTGTCGCACATGCACTTCAATACACAAAACTGAGAAAGTCCACTCTTTACTTGGCATTTGTAGCCAGGAAAATGGCATTCGATTCAGGTGACAGAAATCTTTTTTGGTCCACACTGACACTAGATATCCTGCTGCGTGCACAAAACGACTCCATCATGAGACCATCACGAGGGTCAGAGATGGACTAAAGGGGGGATGCACGACAGACTTCCGAATACAACTTGGAGTCTTCCAAGGCTGAGTACTAGCACCAACATTATTTCACTTGTATATAAATTATGTTAGTTTTTTTTTAGATTTGAACCTAGATGTCCCAGTGGTGGAAGGTGAGAAAGCCCGCTTCTTACTCTATGCGGATGATGCAGTATTGTTGGCACAGACGAAACCTTTTATGGTCCTGAACCTAAAAGCTCCCCTGACAAGAATGCTCCACGTCAAGTCCTGGAGTGTGTCCTTCCCTTGAAATATCTTGGCATTTGTTTTGGCCACAAATTATCTTGGGTGAAACAACTGTGGAAGAATGCAACAGAAATGAGGCAGAACACAGGTGGCATTCTGCTCTGCAAGAACAATGTTGGTGGTGAATGAATAAAAACCAGTCCAGAAGTATAAAACTTCAAAGCAGTAGATGAAATGATATATGGAGTCGACCCGTTGGCCTACAGACGGGTAAATGAGCTACAGAGAACTGAGAATGGTTTCTAACAACACCAACAGTGCCTAGACGCAGGTACTCAGATGGGATCAGTAACAGTAGAACTGGGTATAACCAGCTTTGACTTAGCGATTCATCTAAAACCAGTACTTTACTGGGCCAGAAAATGGACTACCTTGGAGCCCAAGTCTATCCAATAACACATCTTGATGGCCACAAAAAAAAAGACTCATCAAAAATAGAATGGTTGCATCGTGTTAAACATACTTAAAAGAAGACTGGCTTAATACTGGGATACTCTTGAGTCTTATACGATGAACTTCACAACAATTGATTTTGCCTGGTTTCTACTTGCTGAAGCTAGTTTTGCATTTTTGGTTTTAGGGGCGTGGCAACAATGCTTCTCGAACATTCTCGCGTCCATCTTTTCTTGCCGTTGTGATGCACTTGATTTTTCTTTAGCTTGGCACGCAGTTATGAAATGGTCCTCTTTCCCACAACCTTTGCAGGCTTGTTCTATGGCTGGAGATTTACCTTCATGGGGAAACTAAAATCCACATCAGAAGCATAGTTTTGTTTTCCTTGAAAACGTCACTTTAGATGTATCTTTTTATGCTTGTATTTCGTGGTCAATGCCCGTTTATTGTGCGCTGTTCCTGCTTCCATGTCAGCAGCTTGTCGATTTGCTTGTTCTTCTGCTCTCGAAGCTATCAGCATTTTCTCTGTGTGTCTCACTTAGCATGCGCCTTCTAAACCTATCTGAAAGGCAGCCATCAAGGACTCCCAAATCGCATGGGTTCTGCGTCAGTGAAGTCACGGAACTTGCAATGTTTAAGGAGTACATCAATACGTTCAACAAAATTGCCCATTGTTTCACTAACCTGCAGTTGTGCTTGGTTGAAGATATACCTTTCATAGTTGACATTCAGCTTTGCATGGAACTTGGCCTCCAATGCTTGTTTTGCCTTTTGGTATGATTTCACATCAGTCTGTGGGATTTACTTTCACCTACAAGGTTTTTTAAATAATTGATGATCTTCTTGTCATGTTCTTCCTCTAGTGCATCTATGGGGTCATCAAGGGTTTTGGTCCATGCAGCCCATTTGGCACCAATGTTCTGCTTCTTAGAAGTGTCAAAAGGTGGCGGGGGTTCAGGAACATGACTGCATTGTATTTCCCGCTCCTATCTGCTGCCATTGTATCGGCATGTGCTGTTCAGGTGGTCGTGATGCAGATTGGCTCCGACAACTCCTGCAATCAGAAGTTGTCTTCGAAGCATGCGTCTCAGTATGCTTCAATCGCCCATGACGGTGAGTAAATTCTCTGTTTCTCGTACCTTGGTGACATGATCGTTATTTCTTACTTTGTCTTTTGTACTGCCCTGTATTTTGTGCACAGAGTGTCTGTCGAACATCTCGCCAGTGGGTATGGCAGGCATTTTGAATGTGTTCCTCAGCCGCGGCCCATGCAGGTAAGAGCAGGGCCGCAGCTGGTGTTCTCTGTTCTGTGGCCATATATTGGTTGGAGCTGGGCTTTGACTCCACATGAGCTGGTCACAGACCGCTCTGCCTCTGCATCGGTTTTGGGCACACATAGCATGCAAAGCAGTTTGCCATATCTTCGCAAACTCTCAAGGAGTGCAATCTTGTCCTCCCGGGCACGTATCTCCTACTCGTCACCAGTAGTGTCTTCCCCAGCACAGGAGCATGCAGATAAATTACACCACACACGAGCTGCAGTGAAGCATCACATTATTCTTCAGCATACACTCGCACACATTACATCATACTTCGCAATTAACTACACCCTACCACCTCCCCGCATTTTACGTATTTCCTCTTCAGAGTCCGTACAGAACCATCAACATCAATATGCTACAAGCATGTGGTTCTCTTACTGCGCTAAGCCAGTAACAAAGATGTTCATATTGAGAGTTCCCGCTTTGGATCCTTCTTTAGCGTTCCCAGGGATCGCTGCTCTAACATCTGTGAGCTGGTGAGCGAGCATCGGTTGTGCTTGTGCCGCAGAAGGAGCTCACCGTTGCAGTTTCTCAGTTTGTATTTTAGATGGCTTACCTCTCACTTGGTGGCATGGTTTTGCTTTCCACGGGACTGCTTTGCCTGACTCAGTTATGGCGGCGATATTGTGTGATTTGAATACAACTTTCTTGGAAACAGGGTTACTGCTCTCCACAATGCCACAGAGCAGTGAAAAAAGCAGTGGAAGGCAAACTTGAAAAGAAAACAATGGTACGCATTCTCTACAATGGAATTATGACTCAAATATACAAGTGGTGTGAATCGCACTACACATAACATGTGTTTCTCTTAATTGAATTCGATGACGAGAAAAAATGTTCTCACTTTTAAGAAAAACAAGCATTTGCAATGTAAAAGGGCTCGCATTTACGTAAGACCTATTGCATTGCAAATGATACGCATCACGGACAACAGGAGGAAGGGAGGGAGGGCAGGCGGTGTAGGAAGTATGGACCACGGGAGGGAGGGTGGGGGAGAGAAGAGACGGACAACGAGGATGGGGAGGTGGGGGGGAAGCCGGCACAGACAACGGGAGGACGGGCTGGGGATGGAGAAGTTATGACAATGGGAGGGATGCGGTGGGAGTAAAAAAAGGCACCAAAGAAAGTCGTGCATGCAGTAGGAGAACCTCTTTAAAGAAAAGAGAGCTCACAGGCTAAATAACAGGTACTGTGTAACACTTGAAGTAAAGGGGCCAGACGCCATGGGAGGTGACAAATGAAGAGAAGGCAGTACAAAGGAGGGACTAAGAAGCTTATTGACGAATCAGAAGGCAGCATTTAGGACAGACAATGACAAAAGCCAGTCGCAAATGTGGGCAGAGGGAAGGGGGAGCTTCAGTTCAGCTACTCCTCTACAATAAACCTCGCAGAGCAGCGCATGCGTGCTGGCTCTAGGCTCGACCTAAAAAGCGGCCCCAACGAAGGCAAAGAAAGTCAGGAAAGTGAAAAACTGCAAAGAGAGAAAATCTGAAGTTTAGCAATGTTTGTGGCAAAAATAAATGTGCAAAGCCCTGGTTATGGCTTCGGTTCTTATAATATAGGCCGTTGCATGCTGGAACGAATTTTTTTCTGCTAACATAGGAAGGGGGGGAATGCCAGCATGCGAAGTGTTGTTGGTTAAAAAGCCGATTGTCAGGTGACGTGTGACCACCTGGCAGAGACTTGTAATGAACGAGTGTTGCCGTTTAACAGTCTAGTGACAGAGGCTCGTGCATGAACGCATGGGCGGAAGGTGGCTACGTGCCAGTGGGAAGTGTGTCTATAAAGCACTGGGTTACACGGACCCTCCTAACACTGCCTTTGAAGTTGACACCTTGTGGGGGGGTCACCGCAGCCCAATCGGGGTGCAGGGGAAACAAACAGACCACAAGGGGCAGGAGGTGATGCGGGGGAAGGGAGGCCAAGAGATGAAGGGGAGTTGTGTGCATGCCGCAGCGTCACCGCCCTCCATCACCGAGACAGACTCCCAAATGAAGTGTCGGCTCCCGAGTCTTGTTCTGTGACTTATGCAATAATCCAGCCCGGCCATTAATTATTCATGGTGAACCCTGCCGTTTCTCATCCGCCTGCGGACGGCTCTGCTGCGTCGAGGCTCGGCTCCCTGCACAGGCAGAGGCCCCTGCGGCGGCCTGCATGGATGTGCATGTTGGACGTATATTGTGCTACAATACATACATGCCACCCCGAGGCAGCGTCACTTTACATGCTGCTAGGAACACGCGCCAAAATGAAACCAAGGAGAATGTAGAAGGCTGGATGGAGCATGCGCTGTCCCAGGCTGGGCGGGGCTCAGTCACCAGGGTAGGGCTCAGTCACTGAAGGAACGGCTCAGTCACTGAGGGAAGGGCTCAGTCACTGAAGGAGGGCTCAGTCACTGAAGGAGGGCTCAGTCACTGATGGAAGGGCTCAGTCACGGAGGGAAGGGGTCAGTCACTGAGGGAAGGGCTCAGTCCCTGAGGGAAGGGCTCAGTCACGGAGGGTAGGGTTTAGTCACTAAAGGATGGGCTTAGTCACGGAGGGAAGGGCTCGGTCACTGAGGGTAGGCTTCAGTCAATGAGGGAAGGGCTCAGTCACTGAGGGAAGGGCTCGGTCACTGAGGGAAGGCCTCAGTCACTGAGGGAAGGGCTCGGTCACTGAGGGAAGGGCTTAGTCACTGAGGGAAGGGCTCAGTCACTGAGGGAAGGGTGCCATCACTGAGGGAAGGGCTCAGTCACTGAAGGAAGGCCTAAGTCACTGAGGGAAGGGCTCAGTCACTGAGGGAAGGGTTCCATCACTGAGGGAAGGGCTCAGTCACTGAAGGAAGGCCTAAGTCACTGAGGGAAGGGCTCAGTCACTGAAGGAAGGGCTTCGTCACTGAGGGAAGGGCTCAGTCACTGAACGAAGGGCTCAGTCACTGTGGGAAAGGCTCAGTCACTGAGGGAAGGGCTCAGAAAATGCATCCTGCTCAACACCCGCTCCGTCCACAGACACGCCGTCGAGCTCTGGAACCTGCTCGACACAACTTCACCAGACGTCGCCTTCCTCACGGAAACCTGGATGAACGCCTCTTCAGCGCCCGACATCACCATCGCCATCCCAGACGGCTACAAGATCATCCAAAGGGACCGCAACAACCAGACCGGAGGAGGCATCACCATCATCCACAAGAACACCATCCGCATCACGACCAACACCGACGACACCCTCGCACTCGCCGAGCACCTGCACTTCCAGGTCCACATCAACCCAAAGACCACCCTCAGAGGCACCCTCATCTACAGAGCCCCGGGACCACGCACACAATTCAGCGAAGACATCGCCAACTTCATCAGCCCGCACGCTCTCCTCTCCGCTGACTACATCCTCCTCGGGGACCTCAACTTCCACATGGAGAACAACAACGACCGCAACACCACCACCCTGCTGGAAACCCTCGCAAACCTGGGACTCAAGCAGCTGGTCACCACCCCCACCCACTACGCCGGACACACACTCGACCCCGTCTTCTCATCCAACAAGGACATTACCTTCAGCCACGCCACCGGACTCCACTGGACGGACCACAGCTGCGTCCACTTCAGCTTCAGAAGGACCACGATCCACCACCACCAGCAACAGGTTGCACGCAGAAGCTGGAACAAGATCACAGCCGACCAGCTCGCGACTTCCCTGAGCAAGAACCCACCCACCAGCGCAACGAACCCCAGCCAAGCGGCCACCAACCTCACGAAGTGGATCAGCGACTGGGAAGACGACCTCGCCCCCCTGAGGACCCCGCCTAGCAGACCCGGTAGCAAGAAAGCCCCATGGTTCACCGATGAACTCAAGAGCTCCAAGAAGAAATGCCGAGCCCTCGAGAGAACCTGGCGCAGAGACCCAACACCGGACAACATGACTGCCCTCAAGCTCGCCACCCGAAAACACCACCAACTCATCCACGCCACGAAGAAAACTGCATTCAAGGAACGACTGGACAACAACGCACACAACAGCAAGGAACTCTTCAACAACGTTAAAGAGCTCTCCAACCCCAACGCCGGAAACAACAACATCACCCCTTCGCAAGACCTCTGCAACTCCCTCGCCTCCTACTTCCACAACAAGATCGTGGACATACACAACAGCTTCAGCACTCAACCGACGCACGCCACGACCGAACCATCGCCCCCCACCACCACCCTCCGCGCCTGGACCCCGATCAGCACCGAAGACACTGTCCGCACGATGAACTCCATCCACTCCGGATCTCCTACTGACCACTGCCCTCACCACGTCTTCAACAAGGCCGACGCTGTCTTTGCACCCCACCTGCGGGACATCATCAACACCTTCTTCGACACAGCTACCTTCCCGGAGAGCTGGAAGCACGCCGAACTCAGCGCTCTACTAAAGAAGCCATCAGCCGACCCCACCGACCTCAAGAACTACCACCCCATCTCGCTGCTCCCGTTTCCTGCAAAAGTCATCGAGAAGACCGTCAACAAGCAGCTGGCCGCCTACCTCGAGACAAACTGATCCCTCGACCTCTCGCAGTCTGGCTTCCGGGCCAACCACAGCACCGAGACCGCCCTGATCGCAGCCACCGATGACATCCGAGCACTGCTTGACAACGGAGAAACAGCAGCCCTCATCCTCCTAGACCTCTCCGCGGCCTTCAACACTGTCTGCCACCGTGCACTAGTGCAGCGACTCAGCAACGTCGGAATCCAGGAGAAGGCACTGGAGTGGATCATCTCCTTCCTCGCCGGAAGGACACAGAGAGTCTGCCTCCCCCCGTTCAGATCTGAAGCCACCGAAGTCATCTGCGGCGTTCCTCAAGGCTCCTCGCTCAGTCCAACCCTCTTCAACGTCTACATGAGCCCCCTCGCAGACATCGCACGCCAGCACAACCTCAACATCATCTCCTACGCCGACGACACCCAGCTGATTCTCTCCCTCACCAACGACCCCGCCACCGCCAGAGCCAACCTTCACGAAGGCATGAAAGAGGTAGCCGAATGGATGAAGAACAGCCACCTGAAACTGAACTCGGACAAGACGGAAGTCCTCATCCTGGGATCCTCACTCTCCGCCTGGGACGAATCCTGGTGGCCCCCCGCCCTAGGCAGCGCACCCAAACCAACAGACCACGCACGCAACCTGGGCTTCATCCTGGACTCCTCCCTCTCCATGACCAGACAAATCAACGCCGTCTCCTCGTCGTGCTTCAACATCCTGCGCATGCTACGTAAGATCTTCTGGTGGATCCCCACCGAGACCAGGAAGACGGTCACCCAGGCCCTCTTCACCAGCCGTCTGGACTACGGCAACTTCCTCTACGCCGGAACCACCGCCAAACTCCAGAAGAGACTCCAGCGGATCCAGAACGCCTCAGCACGACTAATCCTGGACATCCCCCGTCGCAGCCACATCTCCGGACACCTGAGAGACCTGCACTGGCTCCCGGTCAACAAGAGAATCACCTTCCGACTCCTCACCCACGCACACAAAGCCCTACACAACCAAGGCCCAGGATACCTCAACAGCCGCTTCAACTTCTACGCTCCCAAACGCCGGCTTCGATCGACTGGCCACGCCCTCGCCGCCGTTCCCCGCATCCGAAGAGCCACCACAGGGGGACGGTCCTTCTCCTACCTCGCCGCCAAGACATGGAACTCCCTCCCGACCCACCTCCACCTGACCCAGGACCACCTCGCCTTCAGGAAGCAACTCAAGATCTGGCTGTTCGAGCAGTAGCGGACCCCCCTCCCCTAGCGTCTTGAGTCCCTCTGGGTGAGTAGTGCGCTATATAAATGCTTTGATTGATTGATTGATTGATTGAGAACAAGGCCTCAGTGCCCACAGGAGGGTTCATCCTCTCGCTCTGAGGTCTCTCTCCCTCCAGAAGGGTGAGTACCGAGGAGATGAGTGAGTAACGGCAGTGAATGCCACCAGTGAGTACCAGTGGTGAGTACCATCAGTGAGCAACAGCAGTGAATACCACCAGTGAGTACCAGCAGTGAGTACCATCAGTGAGTAACAGCGGTGAATACCACCAGCGAGTACCAGAAGTGAGTACCACCAGTGAGTAACAGCAGTGAATACCACCAGCGAGTAATATCAGTGAGTAAAAGCAGTAGGTACTACTAGTGAGTAGCATCACTGAGTACCAGCAGTGTGCAGCATAAGAAAGTAGCACCATTGAGTACCACCAGTGAGGGACACCAGTGAGTGCCACCAATGAGTACCAGCAGTGAGTACCAGTAGTGAGTAGCACCGCTGTGTACCAGCAGTGAGTACCACCAGTGAGCGCCAACAGCGACCGCGATCAGTGAGCACCAGCAGTGAGTACCATCGGAGTACCACCAGCAAGTACCAGAGTGAGTAACAGCAGTTAATGCCACAAATGAATAACAACAGTGAGTAGCATCAGACAGTAGCAGCAGTGAGTACCAGAAGTAAGAAGCATCAGTGAGTACCACCAGTAGTGCTGCCAGTGAGTACCAGCAGTGAGTACCAGCAGCGAGTACCAGCAGTGAGTACCAGCAGCAAGAACCAGCAGTGAGTACCACCAGTGAGTACCACCAGCGAGTACCAGCAGCGAGTACCAGCAGTGAGTACTAGCAGCGAGTACCAGCAGTGAGTACCAGCAGTGAGTACCAGCAGCGAGTACCAGCAGTGAGTACCAGCATTGAGTACCAGCAGCGAGTACCAGCAGTGAGTACCAGCAGCGAGTACCAGCAGCGAGTACCAGCAGTGAGTACCAGCAGTGAGTACCAGCAGCGAGTACCAGCAGTGAGTACCAGCAGGGAGTACCAGCAGCGAGTACCAGCAGCACACCCTCACATCGCCCCCTTTTTTAGCTGCTGCCACAGGTCGGTGCTTTTCTTAGGTCAGCGGATTCAGTCGGTTTACTGTTTGCCAAACAGGGTCGACCCTGTCTTCCTTCTATCAAGGTCTCGTGGTTCCTCCTGATGGGAGACCACGGCCCAGGGATCTGGAAGACAGAGTCTCCCAGGACGGAGGAAGGAAGGGGGTCTCCAAGCATCCATCCGGGGCCACTTCTCCAGTGGAGACCCATCCAGATGTGGCTCCTGCTCTCTGGAGCCTTAGTGTAGACACCGACGGCTCTGAAGGAGCACCGGAGGGAGGCCTGGAAGGAATCCAGCAGTCAGATCCAGAGTGCCTGGAAGTCACATTTCCAGGCACTGTGCACACTATGTACAGCACAAGCTCAACTTTTCACATCAACCAAGATACAAAAAAAAAGATGTTTGGAACTTGGGTATGTTGGACTACTTCTGAAGACTTTATTATATCATTTCTGAGATTGAGGGTCCACAGTCTCCAGTCTGCGGTATCAATCCTGCCATAAAACCTTGAAACTTTTTGTGAGTTTCGCACTGCTTAATTTGTGCTGCTGCTTGCAGGTACTAGGCACCAGCACACATTTTTAATGACCCTAACTTTTCATCATCATATTTTAACCCAGAGCAAGAGAGAGGAAGGCAGAAAGAAGGTGGGAAACATATGGACGACACAACAGGGACAAGGGGTAAGCGGAATTGAAGCAGACCTTGAGTGAGTGACAATATTGAGACAGAAAGTAAAGTTTGATGGAAGAAAGACTGTTGATGCGGAATTCACAAGGCAGCACTGGGCCAAGTTAAGCACTGGCTCCACATGAGGGGCTGCAATATCCCCCCACCCCCAATCCACCTTCTGTACCCACCTCTGAGCTTGTATCACTTTGCTCAAGTCCTCAGCCAAGAGCTTTTGAAATGCTTGAGCATGTTTGATCCCATCTCAGGCTCAGGGCAGCTGGACGAGTCACGGTTCAGGACTGAGATACAAAGAACCAACAGGGAAAAGTCCTTTTACTTCCTTACATTACCCTTTACCCCGAAAGCACCTTCCTCTGCCTTAAAGTTGTTTCCTAAGGTACATTTTTCAGATGAGGGCTGTCTCCTGCGCTGGGCCCCTTCTGGTCCCGCCACCTGCACGCCATTGGCTCGGTGAAATAATGTAACCACCAGCGTCAGATTGGTAACGGGGGCATCCGGGCAATGCCCGAGGGGCCGTGGTCCGAGTTCCAGCTGAGGGCTGCTTTTGAGCAGCCTGGGGGGCGATTTGGGCGGTGTCTCTGTTGTTCAACTGTACCGCCAGCGGCCCAATGGGTGTATGAGTGGCCTTTCTGGAGGGAGATGGGTACTCATTATCTCCCGTATAGCAGCACAGGTAGAGGTGTCATCCCTTTTCTCTCGCTGGGCCTCCCATTAATGTAGGCATACTGAGCGGGGCAGGGGGCCTGAGCAGAAGTGGCCTCACTTGTTTTAAGGTGTGTTTCACTAGTGTAAACTGATGCGTGCATTTTTTTTACCCCCACCCCCTCCTCCCTTTTATGTAAAATTACGCTGAAAGCAGTGATTTGAGGGAAGGCATTATGCAAATGTGGGCCGATTTTTTATGCGTGCCCGGGCCCATTTTTAATCCCAATCCAACCCTGGTAACCACTGTATAGGTTCCTTATGGAACTTTTGTCTTCCACACAGACATCTATTGGTTGCCAATGGGCACTGAACATTGTATGTTTAACTCCACGTTCCTCATTCGCACTCCTTCGTCAATAAATCCTCTCGTGCGCATCTCACACCTCCAGGTTTCTTGCCTGAGCCCCTCTGACAGGTGAACCTAACGAGAAGCGCTGGGTAAAGTTGTGCACTTTGCTTCTAGTGCAGCTGCTTAATTCTTGCAGGAGCTACAGACCTGACGCGCGCCGGGTGAAGAGGTTCACCCGAGGGAGGCGCAGCATCGAGAGAGCCCGACATTCGGCTGTCACAAGGCGATTCACAAGACAACCCCTCCCTGTTCTCGCGCTTCTGTGATACCAGTTGTAACTGGGCTGGGACTGAGATCTTCCTGCGCCCCCAGGAGAGGCCGAGAGGTCTTCTATCTGCCCCTCGGTGGGACCTCCAGGTGGTGGGGGGGGGGGGGGTCAGGCAGGGGGTAGTGACTGGCCCCCGCCCGGCTGCCCTGCATGGAGCGTCTATCTGCCCCTCGGTGGGACCTCTGGGTGGTGGGGGGCGTCAGGCAGGGGGTAGTGACTGGCCCCCGCCCGGCTGCCCTGCATGGAGGGTCTATCTGCCCCTCGGTGGGACCTCCAGGTGGTGGGGGAGTCAGGCAGGGGGTTATGACTGGCCCCCGCCCAGCTGCCCTGCATGGAGGGTCTATCTGCCCCTCGGTGGGACCTCCAGGAGGTGGGGGTGTCAGGCAGGGAGTAGTGACCGGCCCCCGCCCGGCGCCCTGCATGGAGGGTCTATCTGCTCCTCAGTGGGACCTCCAGGCGGTGGGGGGTGGGAGGGGTCAGGTAGGGGGTAGTGACCAGCCCCCACCCAGCTGCCCTGCATGTAGGGTCTATCTGCCCCTCACTAGGACCTCCAGGCTATGGGGGGGGGGTCAGGCAGGGGGTAGTGACCAGCCCCCACCCAGCTGCCCTGCATGGAGGGCAGGGCTGGACTGGCCATAGCGAGCACCGGGCAATCCCCCGGTGCGCGCACAGATGGGGGCGGTTCTGGGCCCCTGGGCCCCGGTGCGTGCATGGGTGGGGGCCGGTTCTGGGCCCCCGGGGGCAGTTTCTGTTACAGGGCTGTTTTTGTGGCATAGCTGCAAAATCAGCCCTGTAACAAAATCGTCTGAAAACCGGAACCGGCAAAGAGCTCGACGGCACCTCCAACCCCTCGAGTGGAGAGGGGGGGCCAACCGAGCACTTTCTCGGGCCGGTTTTGGTTCCCAGTCCAGCCCTGATGGAAGATTTATCTGCCCCTCGGTGGGACCTCCATGCGGGGGGAGGTCAGGCAGGGGGTAGTGATCAGCCATCACCCAGCTGCCCTGCATGGAGGGTCTATCTGCCCCTCGGTGGGACCTCCAGGCGGTGGGGGGGTCAGGCAGGGGGTAGTAACCAGCCCCCACCCAGGCTGCCCTGCATGGAGCTTCCAACAGTGGGAGCTCTTGAGGTGCAGCCCAAGCAGAGAGACCCCCAGGGTTCCTGCCAGAGGGGACACCACATTTGATACTCAGCAAGAAAATCTAGTTTAGGAGAAGCTTCTCCACCTCTGATGATTTAACAAATTGAATTACCTCAGGATTCAATACCTCCATTTCTTTTCCTATCTGTGTGCTGTGGGCTTAATCTGGAGCAGGTGTTTGCTGTAATTACATTGAATACAAGCTCTGGCTTCCTCTGGTGGTGTCTTGTTATCACCGTTCAGTGACCCTCACGCATGCGCAGTCCTCATCGCCATGCAGAGGCCCAGGCTGCTGCCGATGTCTGTGTGTGTGTGAGAGTGAGAGAGAGAGAGAGACGTGTGCCTCACGGTTGCTGCAAACCCGGATCCACATTTACTAACATTTGTGGTTTCTCCCCTTTTTGGCGAACCCATGACAGAAATACCAGCAAGAATGTACAAACCTGCGCAAAGGCTTCCTTGCGCTGCCTCTATTGATTTTGTAAAATAAAAAGTAATTCAATGCAATGCTTCAAGTTTCAAACTTGAAACTTGAAATGCAATGCCTTGTGTTGTGTTGCATTGAGCTGCGCGGGGTCGGTGTTACATGGGTGGTGCGTGGGCGCTCCCGCACATCCACCCATGTGTTTTGATGAAAACCACATTTACTAAAAACAGTAAATCTGAGTTTGTGGCAAAATGGTGTCCCTGCCCGAGAGAGGCGTCTCATTCCTTCCTCTTTGCATGAGTGCTGTTCTGCGCCACACATACAAACGGGAATATACCCGATGGGATTGTTTTTGTGCAGGAAAGTGCCCCTTCCTACAGATACAAATCCTGCCCATTGCATCTTGGCTTTAGGGTGCCTGTGTTGGCGCTATGCAACTAAGTACGCCAGTGCAGGGAGAAAATATATAACCATTCCTACTCGAGGATGGCGCCCGGATCTGGAATGCTCTGCCCCCAGAAACTAGACTGAATCCCTCTTCTGCATCTTTCAAAAAAGAAGTGAAGTCTCTTCTCATGGCTAAATTCACTTGAGCCTAGGTTACTGTGATTGTACGACTCTTGATTTATATGGAACTACATATTATTTACCATATGCCTATGTATCTCCGATTTTTACCTTGTAGAGCGCTCTGATACCCACAAGGGTCTTGTTCGCGCAATATAAAACCTTTGAAATAAATAAATAAATAAATGCACACTGGCAGACATTATAGTTTGAGAGTGCTTGGTCTGGAGAAGCACAGACTCAGAATTTAAGATATATAACCCCATGGTTGGGGGCGACATGAATAAGGATTTCTCTTTACCAAAGTGAACCCTTTTTGAAACATTAGAATAATGAAAAACTGAGAAAAACTTCATAATGCTCTAATCTATACCTTGCAGTTTGTAGCTGCTCTTTGATGACAGTTATTAGCTCGCTGTTCCATGTTAGGATTGTAGCAATCTACCTACTATTACTAAAAGGATCTCTGTGACAAAAGCACTGACCTACCTAAACTATATGCACTTTGTGATCTGCATGGCACACATTCTTTGCAGCAGGCACATTAACTCTCTGTGCTACCATAAAATTAGTTCAAACTTCAACTTGACAAAACTCCTTCTCTCTCCAGGAAGAACATTAATCACTGTGTTTTCTTGACATTTTAACGTTTGTATAAAAATTGCGGAGACTAGCAATGCAGCAGCAGGTGCTTGTAAAGCCATAAAATACTTCCAAACACGGCGCCCCCACGTGGAGTCAGCACCCGGTGCGGGGCACCGGCCGCCCCGCCCTATAGCCGGTCCTGGGTACAGCGCAGCAGGTACCTGTGGTTCAGGTGGGGAGTCCTTCGAGAGGCCCCACCTACCCCAAGCACCTGATACACGTGTGAAGAGTGCAGCGCGAGCACTCGCTGCTGCTGGTCGGGTACCAGATCTGGGCTCTTCTGTGTCCTCTGTGCAGTCTGTATGAAAGGAAGGCAGTGGTCTTTGTGTGACGTCAGCTCGTCTGTATGAATGGAAGGCAGTCACCTTTTTGTGACGTCAGCTCGTCTGTATGAAAGGAAGGCAGTGGCCTTTGTGTGACGTCAGCTCGTCTGTATGAGTGGAAGGCAGTGGCCTTTGTGTGACGTCAGCTCGTCTGTATGAAAGGAAGGCAGTGGTCTTTGTGTGACGTCAGCTCGTCTGTATGAATGGAAGGCAGTCACCTTTTTGTGACGTCAGCTCGTCTGTATGAAAGGAAGGCAGTGGCCTTTGTGTGACGTCAGCTCGTCTGTATGAATGGAAGGCAGTCACCTTTTTGTGACGTCAGCTCGTCTGTATGAAAGGAAGGCAGTGGCCTTTGTGTGACGTCAGCTCGTCTGTATGAATGGAAGGCAGTGGCCTTTGTGTGACGTCAGTTTGTCTGTATGAATGGAAGACAGTGGCCTTTGTGTGACGTCAGCTCGTCTATATGAATTGAAGGCAGTGGCCTTTATGTGACGTCAGCTCGTCTGTATGAGTGGAAGGCAGGGGCCTTTGTGTGACGTCAGCTCGTCTGTATGAATGGAAGGCTGTGGCCTTTGTGTGACGTCAGCTCGTCTGTATGAATGGAAGGCAGTCGCCTTTGTGTGACGTCCGCTCGTCTGTATGAATGGAAGGCTGTGGCCTTTGTGTGACGTCAGCTCGTCTGTATGAATGGAAGGCTGTGGCCTTTGTGTGACGTCAGCTCGTCTGTATGATTGGAAGGCTGTGGCCTTTGTGTGACGTCAGCTCGTCTGTATAAATGGAAGGCAGTCGCCTTTATGTGACGTCAGCTCGTTGACCCTTCTTTAATCAGAGCTTGCTCCATGGCATTTGCTAACAGTCACTGTGCTTGGGGGCAGCTCCTGACACTGCCTGTTCTCAGGGCCCGGGATGCTCACACTTCCTTCCTGAACTAACTCCTGCCTTCTAGGAATTAATTGAGTCCGTGGAAGGTGACCTTTGTCCAATCAGGACAGCGCATTCCTTCTGATCGATGGCTGTTTGCTGATCGATGGCTCCACAAGTGACTGATAGGCACTGGTAAAAATAGAGTGGAGTCCTCCTGGCTCCAGATCTGTGTCTTCCATCCCTGCCCCCCCCCCCCCCTTGATTCATTTACTGGAAGCAGTCATTAGGCCAGGAGATAGACATCTCAGGGTTGCGGCGCGTGGGCTTAGCGTTGGCCAGCGCCATTACTCGCTCGCGAGTCCATCTGTCCACCCTGTCACGGTGACGTGTCATTGATGGGCCATAACCTCTGCGCTCATGACCTTCAGGCATCTCAGCTGCCTCTCGGCGGAAAGTCACTCACATCTTCATTGGACAGATCGTCGCGCTCCGCGGTCACGGTGCAAAAAATACGCAAGGAAGTCGGCGCGTCCAGCACGACTTGACAAAAGCCTACTCCTGGCAGGTGGAAGGTGGTCTCTAAACACTACTCCTGACAGGTGAAAGGTGGTTTCTAAACACTACTCCTGACAGGTGAAAGGTGGTCTCTAAACACTACTCCTGGCAGGTGGAAAGTGGTCTCTAAACACTACTCCTGACGGGTGGAAGGTGGTCTCTAAACACTACTCCTGACAGGTGGAAAGTGGTCTCTAAACACTACTCCTGACAGGTGGAAGGTGGTCTCTAAACACTACTCCTGGCAGGTGGAAAGTGGTCTCTAAACACTACTCCTGACAGGTGGAAGGTGGTCTCTAAACACTACTCCTGGTAGGTGAAAGGTGGTCTCTAAACACTACTCCTGGCAGGTGGAAAGTGGTCTCTAAACACTACTCCTGACGGGTGGAAGGTGGAATCTAAACACTACTCCTGGCAGGTGGAAGGTGGTCTCTAAACACTACTCCTGACAGGTGGAAAGTGGTCTCTAAACACTACTCCTGACGGATGGAAGGTGGTCTCTAAACACTACTCCTGACAGGTGGAAAGTGGTCTCTAAACACTACTCCTGGCAGGTGGAAGGTGGTCTCTAAACACTACTCCTGACAGGTGGAAAGTGGTCTCTAAACACTAGTCCTGACGGCTGGAAGGTGGTCTCTAAACACTACTCCTGACAGGTGGAAGGTGGTCTCTAAACACTACTTCTGACAGGTGGAAGGTGGTCTCTAAACACTACTCCTGGTAGGTGAAAGGTGGTCTCTAAACACTACTCCTGGCAGGTGGAAAGTGGTCTCTAAACACTACTCCTGACGGGTGGAAGGTGGTATCTAAACACTACTCCTGGCAGGTGGAAGGTTGGCTCTAAACACTACTCCTGACGGGTGGAAAGTGGTCTCTAAACACTACTCCTGACGGGTGGAAGGTGGTCTCTAAACACTACTCCTGACAGGTGGAAGGTTGGCTCTAAACACTACTCCTGACAGGTGGAAAGTGGTCTCTAAACACGACTCCTGAAGGGTGCAAGGTGGTCTCTAAACACTACTCCTGAGAGGTGGAAGGTGGTCTCTAAACACTACTCCTGACGGGTGGAAGGTGGTCTCTAAACACTACTCCTGACAGGTGGAAGGTGGTCTCTAAAGACTACTCCTAAACACTACTCCTGACAGGTGGAGAGTGGTCTCTAAACACTACTCTTGACGGGTGGAAGGTGGTCTCTAAACAGTACTCCTGGCAGGTGGAAGGTGGTCTCTAAACACTACTCCTGAGAGGTGGAAGGTGGTCTCTAAACACTACTGCTGACGGGTGGAAGGTGGTCTCTAAACACTACTCCTGACAGATGGAAGGTGGTCTCTAAACACTAATCCTGACAGGTGGAAGGTGGTCTCTAAAAACTACTCTTGACGGGTGGAAGGTGGTCTCTAAACAGTACTCCTGGAAGGTGGAAGGTGGTCTCTAAACACTACCCCTGACAGGTGGAAGGTAGTCTCTAAACACTACTCCTGACGGGTGGAAGGTGGTCTCTAAACAGTACTCCTGGCAGGTGGAAGGTGGTGTCTAAACACTACTCCTGACAGGTGGAAGGTTGGCTCTAAACACTACTCCTGACAGGTGGAAGGTAGTCTCTAAATACTGCTTCTGACCGGTGGAAGGTGGTCTCTAAACACTACCCCTGACAGGTGAAAGGCGGTCTCTAAACACTACTCCTGACAGGTGGAAAGTGGTCTCTAAACACTACTCCTGACGGGTGGAAGGTGGTCTCTAAACACTACTCTTGGCGGGTGGAAGGTGGTCTCTAAACAGTACTCCTGGCAGGTGGAAGGTGGTCTCTAAACACTACTCCTGAGAGGTGGAAGGTGGTCTCTAAACACTACTCCTGACAGGTGGAAGGTGACCTCTAAACACTACTCCTGACAGGTGGAAGGTGGTCTCTAAACACTACTCTTGACGGGTGGAAGGTGGTCTCTAAACAGTACTCCTGGCAGGTGGAAGGTGGTCTCTAAACACTACTCCTAAGAGGTGGAAGGTGGTCTCTAAACACTACTCCTGACGGGTGGAAGGTGGTCTCTAAACACTACTCCTGACAGGTGGAAGGTGGTCTCTAAACACTACTCCTGACAGGTGGAAGGTGGTCTCTAAAAACTACTCCTGACGGGTGGAAGGTGGTCTCTAAACAGTACTCCTGGCAGGTGGAAGGTGGTCTCTAAACACTACTCCTGACAGGTGGAAGGTGGTCTCTAAACACTACTCCTGACGCGTGGAAGGTGGTCTATAAACAGTACTCCTGGCAGGTGGAAGGTGGTGTCTAAACACTACTCCTGACAGGTGGAAGGTTGGCTCTAAACACTACTCCTGACAGGTGGAAGGTAGTCTCTAAACACTACTCTTGACGGGTGGAAGGTGGTCTCTAAACAGTACTCCTGGCAGGTGGAAGGTGGTCTCTAAACACTACTCCTAAGAGGTGGAAGGTGGTCTCTAAAAACTACCCCTGACAGGTGAAAGGTGGTCTCTAAACACTACTCCTGGCAGGTGGAAGGTGGTCTCTAAACACTACTCCTGAGAGGTGGAAGGTGGTCTCTAAACACTACTCCTGACAGGTGGAAGGTGACCTCTAAACACTACTCCTGACAGGTGGAAGGTGGTCTCTAAACACTACTCCTGACAGGTGGAAGGTGGTCTCTAAAAACTACTCTTGACGGGTGGAAGGTGGTCTCTAAACAGTACTCCTGGCAGGTGGAAGGTGGTCTCTAAACACTACTCCTAAGAGGTGGAAGGTGGTCTCTAAACACTACTCCTGACGGGTGGAAGGTGGTCTCTAAAGACTACTCCTGACAGGTGGAAGGTGGTCTCTAAACACTACTCCTGACAGGTGGAAGGTGGTCTCTAATCACTACTCCTGAGAGGTGGAAGGTGGTCTCTAAACACTACTCCTGACAGGTGGAAGGTGACCTCTAAACACTACTCCTGACAGGTGGAAGGTGGTCTCTAAGCACTACTCTTGACGGGTGGAAGGTGGTCTCTAAACAGTACTCCTGGCAGGTGGAAGGTGGTCTCTAAACACTACTCCTAAGAGGTGGAAGGTGGTCTCTAAACACTACCCCTGACAGGTGAAAGGTGGTCTCTAAACACTACTCCTGGCAGGTGGAAGGTGGTCTCTAAACACTACTCCTGACAGGTGGAAGGTGGTCTCTAAACACTACTCCTGACGGGTGGAAGGTGGTCTCTAAACAGTACTCCTGGCAGGTGGAAGGTGTTCTCTAAACAGTACTCCTGACAGGTGGAAGGTGGTTTCTAAACACTACTCCTGACAGGTGGAAGGTGGTCTCTAAACACTACTCCTGATGGGTGGAAGGTGGTCTCTAAACAGTACTCCTGGCAGTAGGAAGGTGGTCTCTAAACACTACTCCTGACAGGTGGAAGGTTGGCTCTAAACACTACTCCTGACAGGTGGAAGGTAGTCTCTAAATACCACTTCTGACAGGTGGAAGGTGGTCTCTAAACACTAATCCTGACAGGTGGAAGGTGGTCTCTAAAAACTACTCTTGACGGGTGGAAGGTGGTCTCTAAACAGTACTCCTGGCAGGTGGAAGGTGGTCTCTAAACACTACCCCTGACAGGTGGAAGGTGGTCTCTAAACACTACTCCTGACGGGTGGAAGGTGGTCTCTAAACAGTACTCCTGGCAGGTGGAAGGTGGTGTCTAAACACTACTCCTGACAGGTGGAAGGTTGGCTCTAAACACTACTCCTGACAGGTGGAAGGTAGTCTCTAAATACTGCTTCTGACAGGTGGAAGGTGATCTCTAAACACTACCCCTGACAGGTGAAAGGTGGTCTCTAAACACTACTCCTGACAGGTGGAAAGTGGTCTCTAAACACTACTCCAGACGGGTGGAAGGTGGTCTCTAAACAGTACTCCTGGCAGGTGGAAGGTGGTGTCTAAACACTACTCCTGACAGGTGGAAGGTTGGCTCTAAACACTACTCCTGACAGGTGGAAGGTAGTCTCTAAATACTGCTTCTGACAGGTGGAAGGTGGTCTCTAAACAGTACTCCTGGCAGGTGGAAGGTGGTCTCTAAACACTACTCCTGACAGGTGGAAAGTGGTCTCTAAACACTACTCCAGACGGGTGGAAGGTGGTCTCTAAACAGTACTCCTGGCAGGTGGAAGGTGGTCTCTAAACACTACTCCTGACAGGTGGAAGGTTGGCTCTAAACACTACTCCTGACAGGTGGAAAGTGGTCTCTAAACACTACTCCTGACGGGTTGAAGGTGGTATCTAAACACTACTCCTGACAGGTGGAAGGTGGTCTCTAAACACTACTCATGACGGGTGGAAGGTGGTCTCTAAACAGTACTCCTGGCAGGTGGAAGGTGGTCTCTAAACACTACTCCTGAGAGGTGGAAGGTGGTCTCTAAACACTACTCCTGACGGGTGGAAGGTGGTCTCTAAACACTACTCCTGAGAGGTGGAAGGTGGTCTCTAAACACTACTCCTGACGGGTGGAAGGTGGTCTCTAAACACTACTCCTGACAGGTGGAAGGTGGTCTCTAAACACTAATCCTGACAGGTGGAAGGTGGTCTCTAAAAACTACTCTTGACGGGTGGAAGGTGGTCTCTAAACAGTACTCCTGGAAGGTGGAAGGTGGTCTCTAAACACTACCCCTGACAGGTGGAAGGTAGTCTCTAAACACTACTCCTGACGGGTGGAAGGTGGTCTCTAAACAGTACTCCTGGCAGGTGGAAGGTGGTGTCTAAACACTACTCCTGACAGGTGGAAGGTTGGCTCTAAACACTACTCCTGACAGGTGGAAGGTAGTCTCTAAATACTGCTTCTGACCGGTGGAAGGTGGTCTCTAAACACTACCCCTGACAGGTGAAAGGTGGTCTCTAAACACTACTCCTGACAGGTGGAAAGTGGTCTCTAAACACTACTCCTGACGGGTGGAAGGTGGTCTCTAAACACTACTCCTGACGGGTGGAAGGTGGTCTCTAAACAGTACTCCTGGCAGGTGGAAGGTGGTCTCTAAACACTACTCCTGACAGGTGGAAGGTTGGCTCTAAACACTACTCCTGACAGGTGGAAAGTGGTCTCTAAACACTACTCCTAAGAGGTGGAAGGTGGTCTCTAAACACTACTCCTGACAGGTGGAAGGTGGTCTCTAATCACTACTCCTGAGAGGTGGAAGGTGGTCTCTAAACACTACTCCTGAGAGGTGGAAGGTGGTCTCTAAACACTACTCCTGACAGGTGGAAGGTGGTCTCTAAGCACTACTCTTGACGGGTGGAAGGTGGTCTCTAAACAGTACTCCTGGCAGGTGGAAGGTGGTCTCTAAACACTACTCCTAAGAGGTGGAAGGTGGTCTCTAAACACTACCCCTGACAGGTGAAAGGTGGTCTCTAAACACTACTCCTGGCAGGTGGAAGGTGGTCTCTAAACACTACTCCTGACAGGTGGAAGGTGGTCTCTAAACACTACTCCTGACGGGTGGAAGGTGGTCTCTAAACAGTACTCCTGGCAGGTGGAAGGTGTTCTCTAAACAGTACTCCTGACAGGTGGAAGGTGGTTTCTAAACACTACTCCTGACAGGTGGAAGGTGGTCTCTAAACACTACTCCTGATGGGTGGAAGGTGGTCTCTAAACAGTACTCCTGGCAGGAGGAAGGTGGTCTCTAAACACTACTCCTGACAGGTGGAAGGTTGGCTCTAAACACTACTCCTGACAGGTGGAAGGTAGTCTCTAAATACCACTTCTGACAGGTGGAAGGTGGTCTCTAAACACTAATCCTGACAGGTAGAAGGTGGTCTCTAAAAACTACTCTTGACGGGTGGAAGGTGGTCTCTAAACAGTACTTCTGGCAGATGGAAGGTGGTCTCTAAACACTACCCCTGACAGGTGGAAGGTGGTCTCTAAACACTACTCCTGACGGGTGGAAGGTGGTCTCTAAACAGTACTCCTGGCAGGTGGAAGGTGGTGTCTAAACACTACTCCTGACAGGTGGAAGGTTGGCTCTAAACACTACTCCTGACAGGTGGAAGGTAGTCTCTAAATACTGCTTCTGACAGGTGGAAGGTGATCTCTAAACACTACCCCTGACAGGTGAAAGGTGGTCTCTAAACACTACTCCTGACAGGTGGAAAGTGGTCTCTAAACACTACTCCAGACGGGTGGAAGGTGGTCTCTAAACAGTACTCCTGGCAGGTGGAAGGTGGTCTCTAAACACTACTCCTGACAGGTGGAAGGTTGGCTCTAAACACTACTCCTGACAGGTGGAAAGTGGTCTCTAAACACTACTCCTGACGGGTTGAAGGTGGTCTCTAAACACTACTCCTGACAGGTGGAAGGTGGTCTCTAAACACTACTCATGATGGGTGGAAGGTGGTCTCTAAACAGTACTCCTGGCAGGTGGAAGGTGGTCTCTAAACACTAGTCCTGAGAGGTGGAAGGTGGTCTCTAAACACTACTCCTGACGGGTGGAAGGTGGTCTCTAAACACTACTCCTGAGAGGTGGAAGGTGGTCTCTAAACACTACTCCTGACGGGTGGAAGGTGGTCTCTAAACACTACTCTGACAGGTGGAAGGTGGTCTCTAAACACTAATCCTGACAGGTGGAAGGTGGTCTCTAAAAACTACTCTTGACGGGTGGAAGGTGGTCTCTAAACAGTACTCCTGGAAGGTGGAAGGTGGTCTCTAAACACTACCCCTGACAGGTGGAAGGTAGTCTCTAAACACTACTCCTGACGGGTGGAAGGTGGTCTCTAAACAGTACTCCTGGCAGGTGGAAGGTGGTGTCTAAACACTACTCCTGACAGGTGGAAGGTTGGCTCTAAACACTACTCCTGACAGGTGGAAGGTGGTCTCTAAATACTGCTTCTGACCGGTGGAAGGTGGTCTCTAAACACTACCCCTGACAGGTGAAAGGTGGTCTCTAAACACTACTCCTGACAGGTGGAAAGTGGTCTCTAAACACTACTCCTGACGGGTGGAAGGTGGTCTCTAAACACTACTCCTGACGGGTGGAAGGTGGTCTCTAAACAGTACTCCTGGCAGGTGGAAGGTGGTCTCTAAACACTACTCCTGACAGGTGGAAGGTTGGCTCTAAACACTACTCCTGACAGGTGGAAAGTGGTCTCTAAACACTACTCCTGACGGGTGGAAGGTGGTCTCTAAACACTACTCCTGACAGGTGGAAGGTGGTCTCTAAACACTATTCTTGACGGGGGGAAGGTGGTCTCTAAACAGTACTCCTGGCAGGTGGAAGGTGGTCTCTAAACACTACTCCTGAGAGGTGGAAGGTGGTCTCTAAACACTACTCCTGACAGGTGGAAGGTGACCTCTAAACACTACTCCTGACAGGTGGAAGGTGGTCTCTAAACACTACTCTTGACGGGTGGAAGGTGGTCTCTAAACAGTACTCCTGGCAGGTGGAAGGTGGTCTCTAAACACTACTCCTAAGAGGTGGAAGGTGGTCTCTAAACACTACTCCTGACGGGTGGAAGGTGGTCTCTAAACACTACTCCTGACAGGTGGAAGGTGGTCTCTAAACACTAGTCCTGACAGGTGGAAGGTGGTCTCTAAAAACTACTCTTGACGGGTGGAAGGTGGTCTCTAAACAGTACTCCTGGCAGGTGGAAGGTGGTCTCTAAACACTACTCCTGACAGGTGGAAGGTGGTCTCTAAACACTACTCCTGATGGGTGGAAGGTGGTCTCTAAACACTACTCCTGACGGGTGGAAGGTGGTCTCTAAACAGTACTCCTGGCAGGTGGAAGGTGTTCTCTAAACAGTACTCCTGACAGGTGGAAGGTGGTTTCTAAACACTACTCCTGACAGGTGGAAGGTGGTCTCTAAACACTACTCCTGATGGGTGGAAGGTGGTCTCTAAACAGTACTCCTGGCAGGAGGAAGGTGGTCTCTAAACACTACTCCTGACAGGTGGAAGGTTGGCTCTAAACACTACTCCTGACAGGTGGAAGGTAGTCTCTAAATACCACTTCTGACAGGTGGAAGGTGGTCTCTAAACACTAATCCTGACAGGTGGAAGGTGGTCTCTAAAAACTACTCTTGACGGGTGGAAGGTGGTCTCTAAACAGTACTCCTGGCAGGTGGAAGGTGGTCTCTAAACACTACCCCTGACAGGTGGAAGGTGGTCTCTAAACACTACTCCTGACGGGTGGAAGGTGATCTCTAAACAGTACTCCTGGCAGGTGGAAGGTGGTGTCTAAACACTACTCCTGACAGGTGGAAGGTTGGCTCTAAACACTACTCCTGACAGGTGGAAGGTAGTCTCTAAATACTGCTTCTGACAGGTGGAAGGTGATCTCTAAACACTACCCCTGACAGGTGAAAGGTGGTCTCTAAACACTACTCCTGACAGGTGGAAAGTGGTCTCTAAACACTACTCCAGACGGGTGGAAGGTGGTCTCTAAACAGTACTCCTGGCAGGTGGAAGGTGGTCTCTAAACACTACTCCTGACAGGTGGAAGGTTGGCTCTAAACACTACTCCTGACAGGTGGAAAGTGGTCTCTAAACACTACTCCTGACGGGTTGAAGGTGGTCTCTAAACACTACTCCTGACAGGTGGAAGGTGGTCTCTAAACACTACTCATGACGGGTGGAAGGTGGTCTCTAAACAGTACTCCTGGCAGGTGGAAGGTGGTCTCTAAACACTACTCCTGGCAGGTGGAAGGTGGTCTCTAAACACTACTCCTGACAGGTGAAAGGTGGTTTCTAAACACTACTCCTGACAGGTGAAAGGTGGTCTCTAAACACTACTCCTGGCAGGTGGAAAGTGGTCTCTAAACACTACTCCTGACGGGTGGAAGGTGGTATCTAAACACTACTCCTGGCAGGTGGAAGGTGGTCTCTAAACACTACTCCTGACAGGTGGAAAGTGGTCTCTAAACACTACTCCTGACAGGTGGAAGGTGGTCTCTAAACACTACTCCTGGCAGGTGGAAAGTGGTCTCTAAACACTACTCCTGACAGGTGGAAGGTGGTCTCTAAACACTACTCCTGGTAGGTGAAAGGTGGTCTCTAAACACTACTCCTGGCAGGTGGAAAGTGGTCTCTAAACACTACTCCTGACGGGTGGAAGGTGGAATCTAAACACTACTCCTGGCAGGTGGAAGGTGGTCTCTAAACACTACTCCTGACAGGTGGAAAGTGGTCTCTAAACACTACTCCTGACGGATGGAAGGTGGTCTCTAAACACTACTCCTGACAGGTGGAAAGTGGTCTCTAAACACTACTCCTGGCAGGTGGAAGGTGGTCTCTAAACACTACTCCTGACAGGTGGAAAGTGGTCTCTAAACACTAGTCCTGACGGATGGAAGGTGGTCTCTAAACACTACTCCTGACAGGTGGAAGGTGGTCTCTAAACACTACTTCTGACAGGTGGAAGGTGGTCTCTAAACACTACTCCTGGTAGGTGAAAGGTGGTCTCCAAACACTACTCCTGGCAGGTGGAAAGTGGTCTCTAAACACTACTCCTGACGGGTGGAAGGTGGTATCTAAACACTACTCCTGGCAGGTGGAAGGTTGGCTCTAAACACTACTCCTGACGGGTGGAAAGTGGTCTCTAAACACTACTCCTGACGGGTGGAAGGTGGTCTCTAAACACTACTCCTGACAGGTGGAAGGTTGGCTCTAAACACTACTCCTGACAGGTGGAAAGTGGTCTCTAAACACGACTCCTGACGGGTGCAAGGTGGTCTCTAAACACTACTCCTGAGAGGTGGAAGGTGGTCTCTAAACACTACTCCTGACGGGTGGAAGGTGGTCTCTAAACACTACTCCTGACAGGTGGAAGGTGGTCTCTAAAGACTACTCCTAAACACTACTCCTGACAGGTGGAGAGTGGTCTCTAAACACTACTCTTGACGGGTGGAAGGTGGTCTCTAAACAGTACTCCTGGCAGGTGGAAGGTGGTCTCTAAACACTACTCCTGAGAGGTGGAAGGTGGTCTCTAAACACTACTGCTGACGGGTGGAAGGTGGTCTCTAAACACTACTCCTGACAGATGGAAGGTGGTCTCTAAACACTAATCCTGACAGGTGGAAGGTGGTCTCTAAAAACTACTCTTGACGGGTGGAAGGTGGTCTCTAAACAGTACTCCTGGAAGGTGGAAGGTGGTCTCTAAACACTACCCCTGACAGGTGGAAGGTAGTCTCTAAACACTACTCCTGACGGGTGGAAGGTGGTCTCTAAACAGTACTCCTGGCAGGTGGAAGGTGGTGTCTAAACACTACTCCTGACAGGTGGAAGGTTGGCTCTAAACACTACTCCTGACAGGTGGAAGGTAGTCTCTAAATACTGCTTCTGACCGGTGGAAGGTGGTCTCTAAACACTACCCCTGACAGGTGAAAGGCGGTCTCTAAACACTACTCCTGACAGGTGGAAAGTGGTCTCTAAACACTACTCCTGACGGGTGGAAGGTGGTCTCTAAACACTACTCTTGGCGGGTGGAAGGTGGTCTCTAAACAATACTCCTGGCAGGTGGAAGGTGGTCTCTAAACACTACTCCTGAGAGGTGGAAGGTGGTCTCTAAACACTACTCCTGACAGGTGGAAGGTGACCTCTAAACACTACTCCTGACAGGTGGAAGGTGGTCTCTAAACACTACTCTTGACGGGTGGAAGGTGGTCTCTAAACAGTACTCCTGGCAGGTGGAAGGTGGTCTCTAAACACTACTCCTAAGAGGTGGAAGGTGGTCTCTAAACACTACTCCTGACGGGTGGAAGGTGGTCTCTAAACACTACTCCTGACAGGTGGAAGGTGGTCTCTAAACACTACTCCTGACAGGTGGAAGGTGGTCTCTAAAAACTACTCTTGACGGGTGGAAGGTGGTCTCTAAACAGTACTCCTGGCAGGTGGAAGGTGGTCTCTAAACACTACTCCTGACAGGTGGAAGGTGGTCTCTAAACACTACTCCTGACGCGTGGAAGGTGGTCTATAAACAGTACTCCTGGCAGGTGGAAGGTGGTGTCTAAACACTACTCCTGACAGGTGGAAGGTTGGCTCTAAACACTACTCCTGACAGGTGGAAGGTAGTCTCTAAACACTACTCTTGACGGGTGGAAGGTGGTCTCTAAACAGTACTCCTGGCAGGTGGAAGGTGGTCTCTAAACACTACTCCTAAGAGGTGGAAGGTGGTCTCTAAACACTACCCCTGACAGGTGAAAGGTGGTCTCTAAACACTACTCCTGGCATGTGGAAGGTGGTCTCTAAACACTACTCCTGAGAGGTGGAAGGTGGTCTCTAAACACTACTCCTGACAGGTGGAAGGTGACCTCTAAACACTACTCCTGACAGGTGGAAGGTGGTCTCTAAACACTACTCCTGACAGGTGGAAGGTGGTCTCTAAAAACTACTCTTGACGGGTGGAAGGTGGTCTCTAAACAGTACTCCTGGCAGGTGGAAGGTGGTCTCTAAACACTACTCCTAAGAGGTGGAAGGTGGTCTCTAAACACTACTCCTGACGGGTGGAAGGTGGTCTCTAAAGACTACTCCTGACAGGTGGAAGGTGGTCTCTAAACACTACTCCTGACAGGTGGAAGGTGGTCTCTAATCACTACTCCTGAGAGGTGGAAGGTGGTCTCTAAACACTACTCCTGACAGGTGGAAGGTGACCTCTAAACACTACTCCTGACAGGTGGAAGGTGGTCTCTAAGCACTACTCTTGATGGGTGGAAGGTGGTCTCTAAACAGTACTCCTGGCAGGTGGAAGGTGGTCTCTAAACACTACTCCTAAGAGGTGGAAGGTGGTCTCTAAACACTACCCCTGACAGGTGAAAGGTGGTCTCTAAACACTACTCCTGGCAGGTGGAAGGTGGTCTCTAAACACTACTCCTGACAGGTGGAAGGTGGTCTCTAAACACTACTCCTGACGGGTGGAAGGTGGTCTCTAAACAGTACTCCTGGCAGGTGGAAGGTGTTCTCTAAACAGTACTCCTGACAGGTGGAAGGTGGTTTCTAAACACTACTCCTGACAGGTGGAAGGTGGTCTCTAAACACTACTCCTGATGGGTGGAAGGTGGTCTCTAAACAGTACTCCTGGCAGGAGGAAGGTGGTCTCTAAACACTACTCCTGACAGGTGGAAGGTTGGCTCTAAACACTACTCCTGGCAGGTGGAAGGTAGTCTCTAAATACCACTTCTGACAGGTGGAAGGTGGTCTCTAAACACTAATCCTGACAGGTGGAAGGTGGTCTCTAAAAACTACTCTTGACGGGTGGAAGGTGGTCTCTAAACAGTACTCCTGGCAGGTGGAAGGTGGTCTCTAAACACTACCCCTGACAGGTGGAAGGTGGTCTCTAAACACTACTCCTGACGGGTGGAAGGTGGTCTCTAAACAGTACTCCTGGCAGGTGGAAGGTGGTGTCTAAACACTACTCCTGACAGGTGGAAGGTTGGCTCTAAACACTACTCCTGACAGGTGGAAGGTAGTCTCTAAATACTGCTTCTGACAGGTGGAAGGTGATCTCTAAACACTACCCCTGACAGGTGAAAGGTGGTCTCTAAACACTACTCCTGACAGGTGGAAAGTGGTCTCTAAACACTACTCCAGACGGGTGGAAGGTGGTCTCTAAACAGTACTCCTGGCAGGTGGAAGGTGGTCTCTAAACACTACTCCTGACAGGTGGAAGGTTGGCTCTAAACACTACTCCTGACAGGTGGAAAGTGGTCTCTAAACACTACTCCTGACGGGTTGAAGGTGGTCTCTCAACACTACTCCTGACAGGTGGAAGGTGGTCTCTAAACACTACTCATGACGGGTGGAAGGTGGTCTCTAAACAGTACTCCTGGCAGGTGGAAGGTGGTCTCTAAACACTACTCCTGAGAGGTGGAAGGTGGTCTCTAAACACTACTCCTGACGGGTGGAAGGTGGTCTCTAAACACTACTCCTGAGAGGTGGAAGGTGGTCTCTAAACACTACTCCTGACGGGTGGAAGGTGGTCTCTAAACACTACTCCTGACAGGTGGAAGGTGGTCTCTAAACACTAATCCTGACAGGTGGAAGGTGGTCTCTAAAAACTACTCTTGACGGGTGGAAGGTGGTCTCTAAACAGTACTCCTGGAAGGTGGAAGGTGGTCTCTAAACACTACCCCTGACAGGTGGAAGGTAGTCTCTAAACACTACTCCTGACGGGTGGAAGGTGGTCTCTAAACAGTACTCCTGGCAGGTGGAAGGTGGTGTCTAAACACTACTCCTGACAGGTGGAAGGTTGGCTCTAAACACTACTCCTGACAGGTGGAAGGTAGTCTCTAAATACTGCTTCTGACCGGTGGAAGGTGGTCTCTAAACACTACCCCTGACAGGTGAAAGGTGGTCTCTAAACACTACTCCTGACAGGTGGAAAGTGGTCTCTAAACACTACTCCTGACGGGTGGAAGGTGGTCTCTAAACACTACTCCTGACGGGTGGAAGGTGGTCTCTAAACAGTACTCCTGGCAGGTGGAAGGTGGTCTCTAAACACTACTCCTGACAGGTGGAAGGTTGGCTCTAAACACTACTCCTGACAGGTGGAAAGTGGTCTCTAAACACTACTCCTAAGAGGTGGAAGGTGGTCTCTAAACACTACTCCTGACGGGTGGAAGGTGGTCTCTAAAGACTACTCCTGACAGGTGGAAGGTGGTCTCTAAACACTACTCCTGACAGGTGGAAGGTGGTCTCTAATCACTACTCCTGAGAGGTGGAAGGTGGTCTCTAAACACTACTCCTGACAGGTGGAAGGTGACCTCTAAACACTACTCCTGACAGGTGGAAGGTGGTCTCTAAGCACTACTCTTGACGGGTGGAAGGTGGTCTCTAAACAGTACTCCTGGCAGGTGGAAGGTGGTCTCTAAACACTACTCCTAAGAGGTGGAAGGTGGTCTCTAAACACTACCCCTGACAGGTGAAAGGTGGTCTCTAAACACTACTCCTGGCAGGTGGAAGGTGGTCTCTAAACACTACTCCTGACAGGTGGAAGGTGGTCTCTAAACACTACTCCTGACGGGTGGAAGGTGGTCTCTAAACAGTACTCCTGGCAGGTGGAAGGTGTTCTCTAAACAGTACTCCTGACAGGTGGAAGGTGGTTTCTAAACACTACTCCTGACAGGGGGAAGGTGGTCTCTAAACACTACTCCTGATGGGTGGAAGGTGGTCTCTAAACAGTACTCCTGGCAGGAGGAAGGTGGTCTCTAAACACTACTCCTGACAGGTGGAAGGTTGGCTCTAAACACTACTCCTGACAGGTGGAAGGTAGTCTCTAAATACCACTTCTGACAGGTGGAAGGTGGTCTCTAAACACTAATCCTGACAGGTGGAAGGTGGTCTCTAAAAACTACTCTTGACGGGTGGAAGGTGGTCTCTAAACAGTACTCCTGGCAGGTGGAAGGTGGTCTCTAAACACTACCCCTGACAGGTGGAAGGTGGTCTCTAAACACTACTTCTGACGGGTGGAAGGTGGTCTCTAAACAGTACTCCCGGCAGGTGGAAGGTGGTGTCTAAACACTACTCCTGACAGGTGGAAGGTTGGCTCTAAACACTACTCCTGACAGGTGGAAGGTAGTCTCTAAATACTGCTTCTGACAGGTGGAAGGTGATCTCTAAACACTACCCCTGACAGGTGAAAGGTGGTCTCTAAACACTACTCCAGACGGGTGGAAGGTGGTCTCTAAACAGTACTCCTGGCAGGTGGAAGGTGGTCTCTAAACACTACTCCTGACAGGTGGAAGGTTGGCTCTAAACACTACTCCTGACAGGTGGAAAGTGGTCTCTAAACACTACTCCTGACGGGTTGAAGGTGGTCTCTAAACACTACTCCTGACAGGTGGAAGGTGGTCTCTAAACACTACTCATGATGGGTGGAAGGTGGTCTCTAAACAGTACTCCTGGCAGGTGGAAGGTGGTCTCTAAACACTAGTCCTGAGAGGTGGAAGGTGGTCTCTAAACACTAATCCTGACGGGTGGAAGGTGGTCTCTAAACACTACTCCTGACGGGTGGAAGGTGGTCTCTAAACACTACTCTGACAGGTGGAAGGTGGTCTCTAAACACTAATCCTGACAGGTGGAAGGTGGTCTCTAAAAACTACTCTTGACGGGTGGAAGGTGGTCTCTAAACAGTACTCCTGGAAGGTGGAAGGTGGTCTCTAAACACTACCCCTGACAGGTGGAAGGTAGTCTCTAAACACTACTCCTGACGGGTGGAAGGTGGTCTCTAAACAGTACTCCTGGCAGGTGGAAGGTGGTGTCTAAACACTACTCCTGACAGGTGGAAGGTTGGCTCTAAACACTACTCCTGACAGGTGGAAGGTAGTCTCTAAATACTGCTTCTGACCGGTGGAAGGTGGTCTCTAAACACTACCCCTGACAGGTGAAAGGTGGTCTCTAAACACTACTCCTGACAGGTGGAAAGTGGTCTCTAAACACTACTCCTGACGGGTGGAAGGTGGTCTCTAAACACTACTCCTGACGGGTGGAAGGTGGTCTCTAAACAGTACTCCTGGCAGGTGGAAGGTGGTCTCTAAACACTACTCCTGACAGGTGGAAGGTTGGCTCTAAACACTACTCCTGACAGGTGGAAAGTGGTCTCTAAACACTACTCCTGACGGGTGGAAGGTGGTCTCTAAACACTACTCCTGACAGGTGGAAGGTGGTCTCTAAACACTATTCTTGACGGGGGGAAGGTGGTCTCTAAACAGTACTCCTGGCAGGTGGAAGGTGGTCTCTAAACACTACTCCTGAGAGGTGGAAGGTGGTCTCTAAACACTACTCCTGACAGGTGGAAGGTGACCTCTAAACACTACTCCTGACAGGTGGAAGGTGGTCTCTAAACACTACTCTTGACGGGTGGAAGGTGGTCTCTAAACAGTACTCCTGGCAGGTGGAAGGTGGTCTCTAAACACTACTCCTAAGAGGTGGAAGGTGGTCTCTAAACACTACTCCTGACGGGTGGAAGGTGGTCTCTAAACACTACTCCTGACAGGTGGAAGGTGGTCTCTAAATACTAGTCCTGACAGGTGGAAGGTGGTCTCTAAAAACTACTCTTGACGGGTGGAAGGTGGTCTATAAACAGTACTCCTGGCAGGTGGAAGGTGGTCTCTAAACACTACTCCTGACAGGTGGAAGGTGGTCTCTAAACACTACTCCTGATGGGTGGAAGGTGGTCTCTAAACACTACTCCTGACGGGTGGAAGGTGGTCTCTAAACAGTACTCCTGGCAGGTGGAAGGTGTTCTCTAAACAGTACTCCTGACAGGTGGAAGGTGGTTTCTAAACACTACTCCTGACAGGTGGAAGGTGGTCTCTAAACACTACTCCTGATGGGTGGAAGGTGGTCTCTAAACAGTACTCCTGGCAGGAGGAAGGTGGTCTCTAAACACTACTCCTGACAGGTGGAAGGTTGGCTCTAAACACTACTCCTGACAGGTGGAAGGTAGTCTCTAAATACCACTTCTGACAGGTGGAAGGTGGTCTCTAAACACTAATCCTGACAGGTGGAAGGTGGTCTTTAAAAACTACTCTTGACGGGTGGAAGGTGGTCTCTAAACAGTACTCCTGGCAGGTGGAAGGTGGTCTCTAAACACTACCCCTGACAGGTGGAAGGTGGTCTCTAAACACTACTCCTGACGGGTGGAAGGTGGTCTCTAAACAGTACTCCTGGCAGGTGGAAGGTGGTGTCTAAACACTACTCCTGACAGGTGGAAGGTTGGCTCTAAACACTACTCCTGACAGGTGGAAGATAGTCTCTAAATACTGCTTCTGACAGGTGGAAGGTGATCTCTAAACACTACCCCTGACAGGTGAAAGGTGGTCTCTAAACACTACTCCTGACAGGTGGAAAGTGGTCTCTAAACACTACTCCAGATGGGTGGAAGGTGGTCTCTAAACAGTACTCCTGGCAGGTGGAAGGTGGTCTCTAAACACTACTCCTGACAGGTGGAAGGTTGGCTCTAAACACTACTCCTGACAGGTGGAAAGTGGTCTCTAAACACTACTCCTGACGGGTTGAAGGTGGTCTCTAAACACTACTCCTGACAGGTGGAAGGTGGTCTCTAAACACTACTCATGACGGGTGGAAGGTGGTCTCTAAACAGTACTCCTGGCAGGTGGAAGGTGGTCTCTAAACACTACTCCTGAGAGGTGGAAGGTGGTCTCTAAACACTACTCCTGACGGGTGGAAGGTGGTCTCTAAACACTACTCCTGAGAGGTGGAAGGTGGTCTCTAAACACTACTCCTGACGGGTGGAAGGTGGTCCCTAAACACTACTCCTGACAGGTGGAAGGTGGTCTCTAAACACTAATCCTGACAGGTGGAAGGTGGTCTCTAAAAACTACTCTTGACGGGTGGAAGGTGGTCTCTAAACAGTACTCCTGGAAGGTGGAAGGTGGTCTCTAAACACTACCCCTGACAGGTGGAAGGTAGTCTCTAAACACTACTCCTGACGGGTGGAAGGTGGTCTCTAAACAGTACTCCTGGCAGGTGGAAGGTGGTGTCTAAACACTACTCCTGACAGGTGGAAGGTTGGCTCTAAACACTACTCCTGACAGGTGGAAGGTAGTCTCTAAATACTGCTTCTGACCGGTGGAAGGTGGTCTCTAAACACTACCCCTGACAGGTGAAAGGTGGTCTCTAAACACTACTCCTGACAGGTGGAAAGTGGTCTCTAAACACTACTCCTGACGGGTGGAAGGTGGTCTCTAAACACTACTCCTGACGGGTGGAAGGTGGTCTCTAAACAGTACTCCTGGCAGGTGGAAGGTGGTCTCTAAACACTACTCCTGACAGGTGGAAGGTTGGCTCTAAACACTACTCCTGACAGGTGGAAAGTGGTCTCTAAACACTACTCCTAAGAGGTGGAAGGTGGTCTCTAAACACTACTCCTGACGGGTGGAAGGTGGTCTCTAAAGACTACTCCTGACAGGTGGAAAGTGGTCTCTAAACACTACTCCTGACGGGTGGAAGGTGGTCTCTAAACACTACTCCTGACAGGTGGAAGGTGGTCTCTAAACACTATTCTTGACGGGGGGAAGGTGGTCTCTAAACAGTACTCCTGGCAGGTGGAAGGTGGTCTCTAAACACTACTCCTGAGAGGTGGAAGGTGGTCTCTAAACACTACTCCTGACAGGTGGAAGGTGACCTCTAAACACTACTCCTGACAGGTGGAAGGTGGTCTCTAAACACTACTCTTGACGGGTGGAAGGTGGTCTCTAAACAGTACTCCTGGCAGGTGGAAGGTGGTCTCTAAACACTACTCCTAAGAGGTGGAAGGTGGTCTCTAAACACTACTCCTGACGGGTGGAAGGTGGTCTCTAAACACTACTCCTGACAGGTGGAAGGTGGTCTCTAAACACTAGTCCTGACAGGTGGAAGGTGGTCTCTAAAAACTACTCTTGACGGGTGGAAGGTGGTCTCTAAACAGTACTCCTGGCAGGTGGAAGGTGGTCTCTAAACACTACTCCTGACAGGTGGAAGGTGGTCTCTAAACACTACTCCTGATGGGTGGAAGGTGGTCTCTAAACACTACTCCTGACGGGTGGAAGGTGGTCTCTAAACAGTACTCCTGGCAGGTGGAAGGTGTTCTCTAAACAGTACTCCTGACAGGTGGAAGGTGGTTTCTAAACACTACTCCTGACAGGTGGAAGGTGGTCTCTAAACACTACTCCTGATGGGTGGAAGGTGGTCTCTAAACAGTACTCCTGGCAGGAGGAAGGTGGTCTCTAAACACTACTCCTGACAGGTGGAAGGTTGGCTCTAAACACTACTCCTGACAGGTGGAAGGTAGTCTCTAAATACCACTTCTGACAGGTGGAAGGTGGTCTCTAAACACTAATCCTGACAGGTGGAAGGTGGTCTCTAAAAACTACTCTTGACGGGTGGAAGGTGGTCTCTAAACAGTACTCCTGGCAGGTGGAAGGTGGTCTCTAAACACTACCCCTGACAGGTGGAAGGTGGTCTCTAAACACTACTCCTGACGGGTGGAAGGTGGTCTCTAAACAGTACTCCTGGCAGGTGGAAGGTGGTGTCTAAACACTACTCCTGACAGGTGGAAGGTTGGCTCTAAACACTACTCCTGACAGGTGGAAGGTAGTCTCTAAATACTGCTTCTGACAGGTGGAAGGTGATCTCTAAACACTACCCCTGACAGGTGAAAGGTGGTCTCTAAACACTACTCCTGACAGGTGGAAAGTGGTCTCTAAACACTACTCCAGACGGGTGGAAGGTGGTCTCTAAACAGTACTCCTGGCAGGTGGAAGGTGGTCTCTAAACACTACTCCTGACGGGTTGAAGGTGGTCTCTAAACACTACTCCTGACAGGTGGAAGGTGGTCTCTAAACACTACTCATGACGGGTGGAAGGTGGTCTCTAAACAGTACTCCTGGCAGGTGGAAGGTGGTCTCTAAACACTACTCCTGAGAGGTGGAAGGTGGTCTCTAAACACTACTCCTGATGGGTGGAAGGTGGTCTCTAAACACTACTCCTGACTGGTGGAAGGTGGTCTCTAAACACTACTCCTGACAGGTGGAAGGTGGTCTCTAAACACTACTCCTGACAGGTGGAAGGTGGTCTATAAAAACTACTCTTGATGGGTGGAAGGTGGTCTCTAAACAGTACTCCTGGCAGGTGGAAGGTGGTCTCTAAACACTACTCCTGACAGGTGGAAGGTGGTCTCTAAACACTACTCCTGACGGGTGGAAGGTGGTCTCTAAACAGTACTCCTGGCAGGTGGAAGGTGGTGTCTAAACACTACTCCTGACAGGTGGAAGGTTGGCTCTAAACACTACTCCTGACAGGTGGAAGGTAGTCTCTAAACACTACTTCTGACAGGTGGAAGGTGGTCTCTAAACACTACCCCTGACAGGTGAAAGGTGGTCTCTAAACACTACTCCTGGCAGGTGGAAGGTGGTCTCTAAACACTACTCCTGACAGGTGGAAGGTGGTCTCTAAACAGTACTCCTGGCAGGTGGAAGTGGTCTCTAAACAGTACTCCTGACAGGTGGAAGGTGGTTTCTAAACACTACTCCTGACAAGTGGAAGGTGGTCTCTAAACACTACTCCTGATGGGTGGAAGGTGGTCTCTAAACAGTACTCCTGGCAGGTGGAAGGTGGTCTCTAAACACTACTCCTGAGAGGTGGAAGGTGGTCTCTAAACACTACTCCTGACGGGTGGAAGGTGGTCTCTAAACACTACTCCTGAGAGGTGGAAGGTGGTCTCTAAACACTACTCCTGACGGGTGGAAGGTGGTCTCTAAACACTACTCCTGACAGGTGGAAGGTGGTCTCTAAACACTAATCCTGACAGGTGGAAGGTGGTCTCTAAAAACTACTCTTGACGGGTGGAAGGTGGTCTCTAAACAGTACTCCTGGAAGGTGGAAGGTGGTCTCTAAACACTACCCCTGACAGGTGGAAGGTAGTCTCTAAACACTACTCCTGACGGGTGGAAGGTGGTCTCTAAACAGTACTCCTGGCAGGTGGAAGGTGGTGTCTAAACACTACTCCTGACAGGTGGAAGGTAGTCTCTAAATACTGCTTCTGACCGGTGGAAGGTGGTCTCTAAACACTACCCCTGACAGGTGAAAGGTGGTCTCTAAACACTACTCCTGACAGGTGGAAAGTGGTCTCTAAACACTACTCCTGACGGGTGGAAGGTGGTCTCTAAACACTACTCCTGACGGGTGGAAGGTGGTCTCTAAACAGTACTCCTGGCAGGTGGAAGGTGGTCTCTAAACACTACTCCTGACAGGTGGAAGGTTGGCTCTAAACACTACTCCTGACAGGTGGAAAGTGGTCTCTAAACACTACTCCTAAGAGGTGGAAGGTGGTCTCTAAACACTACTCCTGACGGGTGGAAGGTGGTCTCTAAAGACTACTCCTGACAGGTGGAAGGTGGTCTCTAAACACTACTCCTGACAGGTGGAAGGTGGTCTCTAATCACTACTCCTGAGAGGTGGAAGGTGGTCTCTAAACACTACTCCTGACAGGTGGAAGGTGACCTCTAAACACTACTCCTGACAGGTGGAAGGTGGTCTCTAAGCACTACTCTTGACGGGTGGAAGGTGGTCTCTAAACAGTACTCCTGGCAGGTGGAAGGTGGTCTCTAAACACTACTCCTAAGAGGTGGAAGGTGGTCTCTAAACACTACCCCTGACAGGTGAAAGGTGGTCTCTAAACACTACTCCTGGCAGGTGGAAGGTGGTCTCTAAACACTACTCCTGACAGGTTGAAGGTGGTCTCTAAACACTACTCCTGACGGGTGGAAGGTGGTCTCTAAACAGTACTCCTGGCAGGTGGAAGGTGTTCTCTAAACAGTACTCCTGACAGGTGGAAGGTGGTTTCTAAACACTACTCCTGACAGGTGGAAGGTGGTCTCTAAACACTACTCCTGATGGGTGGAAGGTGGTCTCTAAACAGTACTCCTGGCAGGAGGAAGGTGGTCTCTAAACACTACTCCTGACAGGTGGAAGGTTGGCTCTAAACACTACTCCTGACAGGTGGAAGGTAGTCTCTAAATACCACTTCTGACAGGTGGAAGGTTGTCTCTAAACACTAATCCTGACAGGTGGAAGGTGGTCTCTAAAAACTACTCTTGACGGGTGGAAGGTGGTCTCTAAACAGTACTCCTGGCAGGTGGAAGGTGGTCTCTAAACACTACCCCTGACAGGTGGAAGGTGGTCTCTAAACACTACTCCTGACGGGTGGAAGGTGGTCTCTAAACAGTACTCCTGGCAGGTGGAAGGTGGTGTCTAAACACTACTCCTGACAGGTGGAAGGTTGGCTCTAAACACTACTCCTGACAGGTGGAAGGTAGTCTCTAAATACTGCTTCTGACAGGTGGAAGGTGATCTCTAAACACTACCCCTGACAGGTGAAAGGTGGTCTCTAAACACTACTCCTGACAGGTGGAAAGTGGTCTCTAAACACTACTCCAGACGGGTGGAAGGTGGTCTCTAAACAGTACTCCTGGCAGGTGGAAGGTGGTCTCTAAACACTACTCCTGACAGGTGGAAGGTTGGCTCTAAACACTACTCCTGACAGGTGGAAAGTGGTCTCTAAACACTACTCCTGACGGGTTGAAGGTGGTCTCTAAACACTACTCCTGACAGGTGGAAGGTGGTCTCTAAACACTACTCATGACGGGTGGAAGGTGGTCTCTAAACAGTACTCCTGGCAGGTGGAAGGTGGTCTCTAAACACTAGTCCTGAGAGGTGGAAGGTGGTCTCTAAACACTACTCCTGACGGGTGGAAGGTGGTCTCTAAACACTACTCCTGAGAGGTGGAAGGTGGTCTCTAAACACTACTCCTGACGGGTGGAAGGTGGTCTCTAAACACTACTCCTGACAGGTGGAAGGTGGTCTCTAAACACTAATCCTGACAGGTGGAAGGTGGTCTCTAAAAACTACTCTTGACGGGTGGAAGGTGGTCTCTAAACAGTACTCCTGGAAGGTGGAAGGTGGTATCTAAACACTACCCCTGACAGGTGGAAGGTAGTCTCTAAACACTACTCCTGACGGGTGGAAGGTGGTCTCTAAACAGTACTCCTGGCAGGTGGAAGGTGGTGTCTAAACACTACTCCTGACAGGTGGAAGGTTGGCTCTAAACACTACTCCTGACAGGTGGAAGGTAGTCTCTAAATACTGCTTCTGACCGGTGGAAGGTGGTCTCTAAACACTACCCCTGACAGGTGAAAGGTGGTCTCTAAACACTACTCCTGACAGGTGGAAAGTGGTCTCTAAACACTACTCCTGACGGGTGGAAGGTGGTCTCTAAACACTACTCCTGACGGGTGGAAGGTGGTCTCTAAACAGTACTCCTGGCAGGTGGAAGGTGGTCTCTAAACACTACTCCTGACAGGTGGAAGGTTGGCTCTAAACACTACTCCTGACAGGTGGAAAGTGGTCTCTAAACACTACTCCTGACGGGTGGAAGGTGGTCTCTAAACACTACTCCTGACAGGTGGAAGGTGGTCTCTAAACACTATTCTTGACGGGGGGAAGGTGGTCTCTAAACAGTACTCCTGGCAGGTGGAAGGTGGTCTCTAAACACTACTCCTGAGAGGTGGAAGGTGGTCTCTAAACACTACTCCTGACAGGTGGAAGGTGACCTCTAAACACTACTCCTGACAGGTGGAAGGTGGTCTCTAAACACTACTCTTGACGGGTGGAAGGTGGTCTCTAAACAGTACTCCTGGCAGGTGGAAGGTGGTCTCTAAACACTACTCCTAAGAGGTGGAAGGTGGTCTCTAAACACTACTCCTGACGGGTGGAAGGTGGTCTCTAAACACTACTCCTGACAGGTGGAAGGTGGTCTCTAAACACTAGTCCTGACAGGTGGAAGGTGGTCTCTAAAAACTACTCTTGACGGGTGGAAGGTGGTCTCTAAACAGTACTCCTGGCAGGTGGAAGGTGGTCTCTAAACACTACTCCTGACAGGTGGAAGGTGGTCTCTAAACACTACTCCTGATGGGTGGAAGGTGGTCTCTAAACAGTACTCCTGGCAGGTGGAAGGTGGTGTCTAAACACTACTCCTGACAGGTGGAAGGTTGGCTCTAAACACTACTCCTGACAGGTGGAAGGTAGTCTCTAAACACTACTCTTGACAAGTGGAAGGTGGTCTCTAAACAGTACTCCTGGCAGGTGGAAGGTGGTCTCTAAACACTACTCCCAAGAGGTGGAAGGTGGTCTCTAAACACAACCCCTGACAGGTGAAAGGTGGTCTCTAAACACTACTCCTGGCAGGTGGAAGGTGGTCTCTAAACACTACTCCTGAGAGGTGGAAGGTGGTCTCTAAACACTACTCCTGACAGTTGGAAGGTGACCTCTAAACACTACTCCTGACAGGTGGAAGGTGGTCTCTAAACACTACTCCTGACAGGTGGAAGGTGGTCTCTAAACACTACTCCTGACAGGTGGAAGGTGGTCTCTAAAAACTACTCTTGACGGGTGAAAGGTGGTCTCTAAACAGTACTCCTGGCAGGTGGAAGGTGGTCTCTAAACACTACTCCTAAGAGGTGGAAGGTGGTCTCTAAACACTACTCCTGACGGGTGGAGGGTGGTCTCTAAAGACTACTCCTGACAGGTGGAAGGTGGTCTCTAAACACTACTCCTGACAGGTGGAAGGTGGTCTCTAAACACTACTCCTGAGAGGTGGAAGGTGGTCTCTAAACACTACTCCTGACAGGTGGAAGGTGACCTCTAAACACTACTCCTGACAGGTGGAAGGTGGTCTCTAAACACTACTCTTGACGGGTGGAAGGTGGTCTCTAAACAGTACTCCTGGCAGGTGGAAGGTGGTCTCTAAACACTACTCCTAAGAGGTGGAAGGTGGTCTCTAAACACTACCCCTGACAGGTGAAAGGTGGTCTCTAAACACTACTCCTGGCAGGTGGAAGGTGGTCTCTAAACACTACTCCTGACAGGTGGAAGGTGGTCTCTAAACACTACTCCTGACGGATGGAAGGTGGTCTCTAAACAGTACTCCTGGCAGGTGGAAGGTGTTCTCTAAACAGTACTCCTGACAGGTGGAAGGTGGTTTCTAAACACTACTCCTGACAGGTCGAAGGTGGTCTCTAAACACTACTCCTGATGGGTGGAAGGTGGTCTCTAAACAGTACTCCTGGCAGGAGGAAGGTGGTCTCTAAACACTACTCCTGACAGGTGGAAGGTTGGCTCTAAACACTACTCCTGACAGGTGGAAGGTAGTCTCTAAATACCACTTCTGACAGGTGGAAGGTGGTCTCTAAACACTAATCCTGACAGGTGGAAGGTGGTCTCTAAAAACTACTCTTGACGGGTGGAAGGTGGTCTCTAAACAGTACTCCTGGCAGGGTGAAGGTGGTCTCTAAACACTACCCCTGACAGGTGGAAGGTGGTCTCTAAACACTACTCCTGACGGGTGGAAGGTGGTCTCTAAACAGTACTCCTGGCAGGTGGAAGGTGGTGTCTAAACACTACTCCTGACAGGTGGAAGGTTGGCTCTAAACACTACTCCTGACAGGTGGAAGGTAGTCTCTAAATACTGCTTCTGACAGGTGGAAGGTGGTCTCTAAACACTACCCCTGACAGGTGAAAGGTGGTCTCTAAACACTACTCCTGACAGTTGGAAAGTGGTCTCTAAACACTACTCCAGACGGGTGGAAGGTGGTCTCTAAACAGTACTCCTGGCAGGTGGAAGGTGGTCTCTAAACACTACTCCTGACAGGTGGAAGGTTGGCTCTAAACACTACTCCTGACAGGTGGAAAGTGGTCTCTAAACACTACTCCTGACGGGTGGAAGGTGGTCTCTAAACAGTACTCCTGGCAGGTGGAAGGTGTTCTCTAAACAGTACTCCTGACAGGTGGAAGGTGGTTTCTAAACACTACTCCTGACAGGTGGAAGGTGGTCTCTAAACACTACTCCTGATGGGTGGAAGGTGGTCTCTAAACAGTACTCCTGGCAGGAGGAAGGTGGTCTCTAAACACTACTCCTGACAGGTGGAAGGTTGGCTCTAAACACTACTCCTGACAGGTGGAAGGTAGTCTCTAAATACCACTTCTGACAGGTGGAAGGTGGTCTCTAAACACTGATCCTGACAGGTGGAAGGTGGTCTCTAAAAACTACTCTTGACGGGTGGAAGGTGGTCTCTAAACAGTACTCCTGGCAGGTGGAAGGTGGTCTCTAAACACTACCCCTGACAGGTGGAAGGTGGTCTCTAAACACTACTCCAGACGGGTGGAAGGTGGTCTCTAAACACTACCCCTGACAGGTGAAAGGTGGTCTCTAAACACTACTCCTGACAGGTGGAAAGTGGTCTCTAAACACTACTCCAGACGGGTGGAAGGTGGTCTCTAAACAGTACTCCTGGCAGGTGGAAGGTGGTCTCTAAACACTACTCCTGACAGGTGGAAGGTTGGCTCTAAACACTACTCCTGACAGGTGGAAAGTGGTCTCTAAACACTACTCCTGACGGGTTGAAGGTGGTCTCTAAACACTACTCCTGACAGGTGGAAGGTGGTCTCTAAACACTACTCATGACGGGTGGAAGGTGGTCTCTAAACAGTACTCCTGGCAGGTGGAAGGTGGTGTCTAAACACTACTCCTGACAGGTGGAAGGTTGGCTCTAAACACTACTCCTGACAGGTGGAAGGTAGTCTCTAAACACTACTCTTGACGGGTGGAAGGTGGTCTCTAAACAGTACTCCTGGCAGGTGGAAGGTGGTCTCTAAATACTACTCCTAAGAGGTGGAAGGTGGTCTCTAAACACGACCCCTGACAGGTGAAAGGTGGTCTCTAAACACTACTCCTGGCAGGTGGAAGGTGGTCTCTAAACACTACTCCTGAGAGGTGGAAGGTGGTCTCTAAACACTACTCCTGACAGTTGGAAGGTGACCTCTAAACACTACTCCTGATAGGTGGAAGGTGGTCTCTAAACACTACTCCTGACAGGTGGAAGGTGGTCTCTAAACACTACTCCTGACAGGTGGAAGGTGGTCTCTAAAAACTACTCTTGACGGGTGGAAGGTGGTCTCTAAACAGTACTCCTGGCAGGTGGAAGGTGGTCTCTAAACACTACTCCTGACGGGTGGAAGGTGGTCTCTAAACACTACTCCTGACAGGTGGAAGGTGGTCTCTAAACACTACTCCTGACAGGTGGAAGGTGACCTCTAAACACTACTCCTGACAGGTGGAAGGTGGTCTCTAAACACTACTCTTGACGGGTGGAAGGTGGTCTCTAAACAGTACTCCTGGCAGGTGGAAGGTGGTCTCTAAACACTACTCCTAAGAGGTGGAAGGTGGTCTCTAAACACTACCCCTGACAGGTGAAAGGTGGTCTCTAAACACTACTCCTGGCAGGTGGAAGGTGGTCTCTAAACACTACTCCTGACAGGTGGAAGGTGGTCTCTAAACACTACTCCTGACGGGTGGAAGGTGGTTTCTAAACACTACTCCTGACAGGTCGAAGGTGGTCTCTAAACACTACTCCTGATGGGTGGAAGGTGGTCTCTAAACAGTACTCCTGGCAGGAGGAAGGTGGTCTCTAAACACTACTCCTGACAGGTGGAAGGTTGGCTCTAAACACTACTCCTGACAGGTGGAAGGTAGTCTCTAAATACCACTTCTGACAGGTGGAAGGTGGTCTCTAAACACTAATCCTTACAGGTGGAAGGTGGTCTCTAAAAACTACTCTTGACGGGTGGAAGGTGGTCTCTAAACAGTACTCCTGGCAGGTGGAAGGTGGTCTCTAAACACTACCCCTGACAGGTGGAAGGTGGTCTCTAAACACTACTCCTGACGGGTGGAAGGTGGTCTCTAAACAGTACTCCTGGCAGGTGGAAGGTGGTGTCTAAACACTACTCCTGAAAGGTGGAAGGTTGGCTCTAAACACTACTCCTGACAGGTGGAAGGTAGTCTCTAAATACTGCTTCTGACAGGTGGAAGGTGGTCTCTAAACACTACCCCTGACAGGTGAAAGGTGGTCTCTAAACACTACTCCTGACAGTTGGAAAGTGGTCTCTAAACACTACTCCAGACGGGTGGAAGGTGGTCTCTAAACAGTACTCCTGGCAGGTGGAAGGTGGTCTCTAAACACTACTCCTGACAGGTGGAAGGTTGGCTCTAAACACTACTCATGACGGGTGGAAGGTGGTCTCTAAACAGTACTCCTGGCAGGTGGAAGGTGGTCTCTAAACACTACTCCTGAGAGGTGGAAGGTGGTCTCTAAACACTACTCCTGATGGGTGGAAGGTGGTCTCTAAACACTACTCCTGACTGGTGGAAGGTGGTCTCTAAACACTACTCCTGACTGGTGGAAGGTGGTCTCTAAACACTACTCCTGACAGGTGGAAGGTGGTCTATAAAAACTACTCTTGATGGGTGGAAGGTGGTCTCTAAACAGTACTCCTGGCAGGTGGAAGGTGGTCTCTAAACACTACTCCTGACAGGTGGAAGGTGGTCTCTAAACACTACTCCTGACGGGTGGAAGGTGGTCTCTAAACAGTACTCCTGGCAGGTGGAAGGTGGTGTCTAAACACTACTCCTGACAGGTGGAAGGTTGGCTCTAAACACTACTCCTGACAGGTGGAAGGTAGTCTCTAAACACTACTTCTGACAGGTGGAAGGTGGTCTCTAAACACTACCCCTGACAGGTGAAAGGTGGTCTCTAAACACTACTCCTGGCAGGTGGAAGGTGGTCTCTAAACACTACTCCTGACAGGTGGAAGGTGGTCTCTAAACACTACTCCTGACGGGTGGAAGGTGGTCTCTAAACAGTACTCCTGGCAGGTGGAAGTGGTCTCTAAACAGTACTCCTGACAGGTGGAAGGTGGTTTCTAAACACTACTCCTGACAAGTGGAAGGTGGTCTCTAAACACTACTCCTGACGGGTGGAAGGTGGTCTCTAAACAGTACTCCTGGCAGGTGGAAGGTGGTCTCTAAACACTACTCCTGACAGGTGGAAGGTTGGCTCTAAACACTACTCCTGACAGGTGGATGGTAGTCTCTAAATACCACTTCTGACAGGTGGAAGGTGGTCTCTAAACACTACTCCTGGCAGGTGGAAGGTGGTCTCTAAACACTAGTCTTGGCAGGTGGAAGGTGGTCTCTAAACACTACTCCTGACAGGTGGAAGGTGGTCTCTAAACACTACTCCTGACAGGTGGAAGGTGGTCTCTAAACACCACTCCTGGCAGGTGGAAGCTGGTCTCTAAACACTACTCCTGACAGGTGGAAGGTTGGCTCTAAACACTACTCCTGACAGGACACTACTCCTGACAGGTGGAAGGTGGTCTCTAAACACTACTCCTGGCAGGTGGAAGGTGGTCTCTAAACACTACTCCTGACAGGTGGAAGGTAGTCTCTAAACACCACTCCTGACAGGTGGTAGGTAGTCTCTAAACACTACTCCTGACAGGTGGAAGGTGGTCTCTAAACACTACTCCTGACGGGTGGAAGGTGGTCTATAAACACTACTCCTGACAGGTGGAAGGTTGGCTCTAAACAATACTCCTGACAGGTGGAAGGTAGTCTCTAAACACTACTTCTGCAGGTGGAAGGAGGTCTCTAAACACTACTCCTGACAGGTGAAAGATGGTCTCTAAACACTACTCCTGGCAGGTGGAAGTTGGTCTCTAAACACTAGTCCCGGCAGGTGGAAGGTGGTCTCTGAACACTACTCCTGACAGGTGGAAGGTGGTCTCTAAACACTACTCCTGACAGGTGGAAGGTTGTCTCTAAACACTACTCCTGACAAGTGATATGTGGTCTCTAAACACTACTTCAGACTGGTGGTAGGTGATCTTCCAATCCTACTCCTGAAAGGTGTAATGTGGTCTCTAAATCTTACCCCTGGCAAATGGAAATTGGTAAGCCTGGGCTGAGTTCATAGAGTTCTGCTCCGCCGACCTCTGTGAAGTGCAAGAAAAACTCTGCTGCGCTATGCGGAGCTCCGTAAGCGGCGGAGTGAGTTGGATACATGCTGTTTGCAGTGATATTCAGTGCCAGGTTCTTGGTCTGCACTGTGCAATCATCGTGAACAGCACCATGCACAGCGCAAGCAGGCGCGGCTTCCTTTCTGCCGCTTGAGTAGATTTTTACTCGAGCGACAGATTTCTCAACACGAACAGACAGTTTCTCCAAGCGAGCAGTCACAAGCATACGCGACCACTAACATGGAGAAATCTGCCCACCTCCATTGAGAAATCTCACTGGGAGGTTGATTTTCCACGCTTTCGCTCGCCAACTTGATTTTGACAATCACGAAGGAGGAAAATCTCCCCGGGAGATGGATTGTCATCACTTGCGCTCGCCAACTTGACATTGACCAACGCGAGCAAGGGAAAAAACTCCGCTCCGCTACGTGGAGTGGAGTTTTTCTGAACTCTGCGAGCTCCGCGTAATGCAGAGTACGGAAATCTCAGCAAACTCCACGAGCGGAGCGTAGTTCACTGCCCAGACTAAGAAATTGGTCTCTAAATTCTTCTCCTGGCAGGTGAAAGGTGGTTTCTAAGTCCTACTCCTAGTAGGTGGAAGGTGGTCTCTTTGCCATAGTCCTGACAGGAGGAAGGTGGCCTCTAAATCCTACTCCTGCAGGTGGAATGTAGTCTATCGACCCTACCTCTGGCAGGTGGATGGTGGTCTCTAAACTTTACTCCTGGCAGGTGGAATGTGTTCTCTAATTCCTATTCCTACCGGGTGAAAGGTGGTCTCAGAATCCTACTTCTAGCAGGTGGAAGACGGTCTCTTCTCAAGGCACCTAGACCAGGCTGCTGCTTGGAAGACCAGTTCTAGAGCACTAGGACTCCAGTGAGGACGCAGATGTAAACGAACTAACACCTAAAGAAAGCACACTGTACGTCGATTCCCCAGTTGTGATCTGATCTGATATGATGGCGCTTATATAGCGGTATGAAGCTTTATTCAGAGGCACTGTACAACTAGTTTCAGGAAATTATCACCAACCAGAAGTTGGAAAGAGCCAAACTTACAAATGAGAAGACTAGATAATTCAAAGTTAGCTGTACCCTAAATAACGAGGGTAAAACATTTGAGGACGAAACTCTGAAAGGTGACATAAAAACACATCAAAACCGACCATCTCCGTTTGTCAATATCCTGTTTGCTCTTGACACACAGACATTACATATTTCAATAACTGTCATTTTGATATTAATAAACATTAAGGACCTTAGTGCGAGTTTAACAGTCTTTCAATGGGACTGCCACCACGGCGGTCCCAGGAAGACCGCCAAGCGCATGGTAAGCCATCCCGCTGGATTTCGACTTGAATCCAGGCCGAGAGCTGCAGCAGTGGTGTCATGGTGGCGGTCTGTGAGGCTCATAGGAGAACCTAACAAGCAGACCGCTGTCATGAAAGTGCCTTCTGCGTGTTCCTGCACGGTGTGGCATGTACCTTGTTCTGCATGTCAAATCCAGGCAGGAACAAAGATGCAGTTCCAAGGGAGGCACAAAATGTGCCCCCCCACATGTAAAAATGTAAAATTTAAATGTAAATTGATACTTGTATAGCGCACTACTCACCCGCAAGGGTCTCAAGGCGCTTGTATGAATACGGCTGTGGAACCCATCCTGGCTTTCCCTGTGAGGCGTCCACTCCTGGGCCCCCCCAAAGGTGGAGGCCAGGCATCCTTAGCGTTGTGGGGGCTGTTGTGGAGATTAAGCAAGCTATTGCCCAGAGTTGCAGAGTGGGACTCCATGATTGGAATAGGCACCGAGGAGAGAATTATCAGGTCCGTGGAATTTTGAGCCCAAGACCCGCCGAGGCGGGGAATTGAACCCTGGTCCCGAGCTAGACCTCTGCATCAGGGTCTGCCGATCTAACCATTGAGCCACACTTCTCCACTGCACACTGCACCCCCATGCCCAGATTCGTACGGGCCCCCTTACCTGTATGTCCACTATCCTTTTCATGACAGAATCCCCGCAATGAAAAGGGCAGTGGATATGCAGGTCGTAATATGATCATCTGTGCCGGCATCGGCACCGCCAGCATATTCAGGCCATTTGCATACCGCCAGCACAGCGGAATCCTTGATCTTGGTAGAGGCGGCAGTCTTGTGGCGGTCCCACTGCCACACCCATAATACGCCAGGCAGAATTGTCGTGATGGTCGGACTGCTGCCGCGAGTACAGAGGTCCCAGGAACGCCATACACATAATAAGCCCTTATTGCTTTAACGTGTTTACAAAAAAATTTAAATATCACAAAATATATAGAAAAGTTGTAAAACAACATTATCTGCCAAACCCAACCTCAGAGCCCTTTACAGGGAGGGCGGATCATGATGACTTCCAATGTGTCTGAAGTATAAAGGAAGTGGGAGGCTAGGGGGCACGCGTCAGACCCTAATGACGCAGTACACTGTCTCAACCTGCAATAACGGAGGACCCAGCCTCCACCCCTCCCCATCCCTTTGGACATCCCACGAGTAAGACTCCCAAAGCTTGCACACCAGTGGTCAAGAGGTGTCAAGAGGAATAACCAGGTTATAATCCAGGAGACAGGCGATGTGGGCATTAATGCCGTGCACTCTGCTGTCGAGGTCTCATATCCACCTCTCATAAGATACAGGAGAAAGGAGGCTGTTAGTGCCTTGTCCTACTGCCTCTGCAGGGCATAGCAAAACTTGAGGGACCCCCCTGCAAAGTACATGAAGCCCCCCTCGCCCCCATACCCAGTCAGGAGGTCTCAGGCCAGGGGCCTGCCACCCATGTACAGTGCCGTAGAGGTCTCCTGGAGCTCGGGTCCCCCTTGCACCGCAGGGGCCGTGGTGGCTAATGTTGAACCGCGGTGCCTCTGTGCTCTCGAAGGATGAAAGCATGGGGCTATTTCTTCCTCAATAAAAGCCAAGAAGTACTACCTGGTTGCTTTTGCTCCTGTTCAGTGAGGACGTGGCCTGCCACATCGGACTGGACTAATTCTATTGGAACAGGGCCAAGGCTGGTTTTCATCCGACTGACCCAAGTCAGTAATGGAATAGTTAGTGGGGAAAAAAATCAATGGAGTGGAATGTGGCCCATGCTAATTACCAGTGGCTGAGATTCATTCACACAGCCCACCCACCATGCTTTTGTTTTCCTTAGATGGAAGCCTAAGTTCCATGGGTGTGTCCAGGTCCGGTCCCGTGCTCCCTGGACCATAGGTCCCCATCCTAGCAAGCCCAAACCAGCTGTGCCGGCTGGTGTTGGATAGTGGGCGTGGCCTGGTAAGGCGGTGGTTGGATCGCAGAATTGATTTAACAGAAGACTTTGGTTGGTGTTAGTGTTTTTGAAATGGCCTTGATTTTGGGCAGGCCGTTGCCTGTCCAGAGGGTGTGCTGCTTTACTGATGCCTTTTTACCCGCAGTATAATCGGCAGTCGCTTCAATGTCACATGATATTTCACACCTTACTTCACGTGCGTTGAAAACTCAGATATGATCAGGATTTCAAGCCTCCGGCTCTTTGTTCAATCTTTCCTCTTGGAAGGCCTTCTCCATGATTGCCAATCTTTTATTTTTTTGTGTTTTGTATGAGAATCAACTGAATCTTGGCCATTATCTTGAACCCACCAGTGATCAGTTCAGAGTAAAAGATATCAGACTACATCCAGCCTCATGATCAAGGACAAAACATTTTAGGAACATTAGTATACCAGTTTTAGATTTAATTATATGACTCCCCGATGAGCTTCGAAGAGGATGAGTTAGATTTACAGTACGAACAAATCAAGAAATGTAAATTAAAATTGACATCCTTATGCTACTCCCAGATAAAGTTATACATTTTTAGAATTGATTTATGTTGATTGTTTATCTTAATCAAAACCACTGGAATAATATGCATAATTTTACAGATGGATTGAAAAAACTATGCAGCAAAGGAAAGGCAGACTATGACATAAGGAGAAGACAACTATGCTGTGTGAAGTTGTGTTCAAAGGCAAATTATGCTATGTATTATGTGATATTATATTATATTATATTATATTATATTATAATATATTATATATTACATTAAAATATATCATATTATATTATATTATATTGTGTTATGTGTTACTATATTATATTATATTGATCTATATTATATTATATTGTATATTTTTACACACTTTGATTCAAAAGTGTTCGCAGACCTGTAGGTATTATGCAGGTTTCTTAAGATGATGCAATATACGTTCAGCAGACCTCAATCCTGATAATATTGTGTGACAGTATCTCGTTTTATACTGCATGAATGTGAGGAAGTTCAGTACAATGAGTGTAAAAATTCAGGACAAAAGGTCCAAATTCAGCACTAAAATTCAGGAGAGGAGGTAAAAATTCAGGACAAAACTTCGGGCAAACAGTAAGTTTTACAGACACGTCAGAGGAGGTTGTGTGATAGTATATAAGTAAGCAATAGATATCCGGACATATTCAACCATTTAGAAAACCTGTCCATCATGTATCCTTCCATCCATCATTTCACTCATCCATCCCTCTATCCACCATTTCACTCATCCATCCATTATCCATCCATCCACCCTTTCACCCTACCGATCTGTGCACTCACCCATCCACTCTTCCACCCATACATCCATTCACTCAACTAGCCATTTAACCTTTCACCCATCCAACCATCCTTTACTTACTCGGCCATCCACCCAGTCACTCATCCTTCCACCCATTCACCCTTTCAGTCATCCATCCATCTTCCCTTTCTCCATCAACCCTTTCTCTTAGCCATCCTTCCTTCCATCCATTAACCCATCTATCTACTCATCCACTTATGAATCCATCTATTGACCCTATCACTCATCCATTCTTTCTCTCATCCATACACCCTTTAACTCTTTCACTCATCTATCCATCTTTTTGTCCATCTATCCTCCCTTTCACTCACTCATCCATCCTTACATCCACTCTTTCACTCATCTGTCCATCCATTCACCCTTTCACTTATCACTTTATCAATCCATCCACCCTTTCACCCATAAACCTACCCTTCCACCCATACCTCCATCTATTGACCTTTTCTCTCATCCATCCTTCCACTCACTCATCGATCCATCCTCTCATTATTCATCCATTCACCCTTTCACTAATCCATCCAGCCATCCACCCATCCCTTCACTTACTCACTCACTCACGTTTTCATATTAATTATGAGCTGAGCCTTTGTCTGTAGAGCTGCAGACAGAAGAGGCCCATCAGGAATGTGACCTTTGCTGTAGTTCCTGAAGCAAGGGGTGGGGCGGGGGTAGGGTTCACTATGCCCCTGCACATAGTCAATCTGAAAAAGTGGAAGTCATGCAAGGTGCACCGTGCCAGGCCATGAGGTGACTGTGACCTGGTGTTTGTTTCCAGGGCTTTAAGTGGGATTACAAAACTGGGGGGTCTCTCCAAAGGGGGTGTTCGATTTAATTAAGGGCGTCGCTTAAAACAACTAAGCTAAAAATCTGTGCTTAGTATAGTGTACCGCCCGACTGATATTTTGTCTCTTCTGTCATTGTATCCAGATATGTAACACAACAAGTAATGTTACACCTGCAACAAGCCAGAACTATTGGCTTTGTCAATAGCTGTTAGTTGCATACATAGTAAAACCAGCAACCCTGGCTTCAGTGAATATACTACTGAAAATGCATCAGTTCTGAGATGATGAGACTGGGAAAGAACTCTAGCCCCTTCTTTTTAACTTCCTTCACCAGCTTCTTTTCTTGAACTGGATTAACACCTAGCACCACTGGGGTTTTTGCACATTCCTTCCTTCTAACAGAATGCCCTGCCCTAGACCAAGGTGCAGGGGGCCACCATTCGCTTTGCAGCCCGGCTGCCCCATTGTCATTCTGTATGTGGCAATCAGCCGCAGACAGAATGACAATGGGCGGGAGGGGGCTGCTCTTGTGCTCAGAGGAGTGTGAGGCGGCCCCATCAGGGAACTGAGGCTTCGCAGGGGAGCAGCTCCCTGCAAGGCCACAAATTACGGACAAAAGGCATCCGTAAAAGGTATCCTCACGGACAACGGACGTGAGGTCCAAATTACAGATGGTCCGTGAAATTTAAGGACAGTTGGTCACCCTCTGTACAATCAGTGCTTGAAATGGGAAAATAGAAGTGCAGGTACTGCGTACCAGAGTACCTGCTTGTTTCTGAGAAGTGCTGGTACTCTCCAATCAAACGTATTATGTTACTCTTGAAAAGTGCTGGTACTCTCCCTCTCAAAATAAAAAAGGTGCCAGTACTCAGTACCGGCCAGTACCGGCCCATTTAATCACGGGTTCTCAACCTGGCAAGGTGATGGCTGAGCACTTCTTATCAGCCTGACCAAGTGATGGCTGAGCGCTGGTTCTCAGCCTGGCCAAGTGATGGCTGAGCGCTGGTTCTCAGCCTGGCCAAGTGATGGCTTAGTGCTGGTTCTCAGCCTGGCCAAGTGAAGGCAGAGCGCTGGTCATCAGCCTGCCAAGTGATGGCTTAGTGCTGGTTCTCAGCCTGGCCAAGTGAAGGCAGAGCGCTGGTCATCAGCCTGGCCAAGTGATGGCTGAGCTCTACTTCTCAGCCTGGCCAAGTGATAGCTGAGCGCTGCTTCTTAGCCTCGCCAAGTGAATGCAGAGCGCTGGTTCTCAGCCTGGCCAAGTGACAGGTGAGTGGTGGATCTCAGCCCAGCCAAGTGATGGCTTAGTGCTCCTTCTGAACTTGGCCAAGTGATGGCTGAGCACTGATTCTCAGCTTGGCCAAGTGATGGCTGAGTCTTAGTTATTAGCCTGGCCACGTTTTAGCTGTGCAGTGGTACTGAGGTTGGCCAAGTGATGGCTGAGCTCTGCTACTCAGCCTGGCCAAGTGATGGCTGAGCTCTGCTACTCAGCCTGGCCAAGTGATGGCTGAGTTCTATTTCTCAGCCTGGCCAAGTGAATGCAGAGCACTGGTTCTCAGCCCAGCCAAGTGATGGCTTAGTGCTGGTTCTGAACTTGGCCAAGTGACGGCTGAGCGCTGATTCTCAGCTTCACCAAGTGATGGCTGAGTCCTAGTTATTAGCCTGGCCACGTTTTAGCTGTGCAGTGGTACTGAGGTTGGCCAAGTGGTGGCTGAGCGCTGTGACTCAGCCTGACCAAGTGATGGCTGAGCTCTGCTACTCAGCCTGGCCAAGTGAAGGCAGATCGCTGGTTCACAGCTTGACAATGTGATGGCTGAGCGCTGGCTCTCGGCCTGGCAAAGTGATGGCTGAGCTCTCCTTCTCAGCCTGGCCAAATGATGGATGGGGGCTGGTTCTCAGCTTGGCCAAGTGACGGCTTAGTGCTGGTTCTCAGCCTGGCCAAGGGACGTGTGAGTGCTGATTCTCAGCTTGGCCAAGTGACGGGTGAGTGCTGATTCTCAGCCTGGCCAAATGACGGGTGAGCACTGGTTCTCAGCCTGGCCAAGTGACGGTTGAGTGCTGGTTCTCAGCCTGGCCAAGTGACGGTTGAGTGCTGGTTCTCAGCCTGGCCAAGTGACGGGTGAGTGCTGATTCTCAACTTGGCCAAGTGATGGCTGAGTCCTAGTTCTCAGCCTGGCCAACTTTCAACTGTGCAGTGGTACTCAGGTTGGCCAAGTGACGGAAGAATGCTGGGTCTCAGCCTGGCCAAGTGATGGCTGAGCATCGGTTATCAGTCCGCCCCACTGATGTGTGAGTGTTGGTTCTCATCCTGGTCAAGTTAGGACTGAGTGTTGCTTCTCAGCCTGGCCAAGTGACTGCTGAGTGCTTGTTCTCAGCCTGGAAAAATTAAAGCTGAGCAGGGCTTACCAGCCCGGCCACGTGACTGATGTGCCCTGCTTCTGAGATTGGCCCAGTGATGGCTGATGGAGCAAGGTTGCGCACGTAAAGCGACTTGCTTGTACTCAACCCTCTCAAATAATAGTTAACGTATTAACCAACATGTTTTGTCTTACTAATAAGGCACCACACAACATATCTACTATCTAGGGGAAGCTTGCCTATGTGCTTTTACTAACCATAATTCGTTTGTATTAAAATGGCCGCCGCAACCCGGTCATTTCACTGCGCATACGTCTGTCACACTCACGTGACATGACGTACCTTTCGCTTGGTGGGAAACTTTTGCTTCTGCGCACTAGAACTAAGATGGCTACTCTGTGTACTAGCATGCTAAAGCTTGCATCGCTGCTTTTACTAAATTGTTCGTTCTGCTTAACCATAACGCTGTAGTTAAATATAAAATCATGGGAATAATGTAGAGATAAGTGGTATACAGAGCATTCATTTATTCTTTGTTCTAAAACTGTTTCTTTTTGACTTTGCTACTAGCTCGTATTTGGGCCTGAAATGCACTTTTGAACTCCATCTTGGGAGACACTGCGACTGCGCAGAAAAGCTCAAGTCCCTGAAGCACTGACCTTTGAAACCTGGCCAAGTCCTGACTTGCTAGAAGATGCTCGTGGGAACGCTACCTCCTGACCCTTATGGAGGAAGCTGAACTAGGATATGGACTACATTGTATTTATTATCAGCGCCGGGATGCCCCTGGGTAACTGAGCACGTTATAAATTTCACAATAACAATAATAACAATATTATTGATACATTCACTGCTGGGTGGGATAAAAGTGCATAGGAAATAAAATATGGGTGGGAACGTTAGTTTCCATTTAAGAATAAAAATGAGCTAATATTGGTATGGTATAATAACCTTGAATTTGTAAAGCGCACAGGTACCTCCGAAGTGGTTTCCCGGCGCTGGGGGCCGTCGGGAAGATTAAGCGAGCTATTGCCCAGAGTCACATGGTGCTGGGCTGACCTGCCGCCGGGGATCGAACCGTGAACCCCGTGGTCCGCAGTCAGGCACCCTGGCCGCTGCCCCACATCTCTTCTGATGACCTCTGCCCGTCTTTTGTCCAATCAAAATTGGGAATGCACACATTTGCAACATTGGGGGTTGATACACTGCCCTGGAAAATAGTATAACTAGAGTATGCTTAGCTAGTTAGATTGTCCAACTTGTCCGAATAGTTGACCTGTCACTGACCCAACGCACTCAATAGGGATCGAGAGCAGAGGTGCTGGCGGAGCACACTGTCAGAAGATTGGATAACCCAATCTGGGTTCAGGAGCAGAGGTGCTGGCGGAGCACTCTGTCAGAAGATTCGATAATCCAATCGGGGTTCGGGAGCAGAGGTGCTGGCGGAGCACTCTGTCAGGAGATTTGATAACCCAATCTGGGTTCGGGAGCAGAAGTGCTGGCGGAGCACTCTGTCAGAAGATTCGATAACCCAATCTGGGTTCGGGAGCAGAGGTGCTGGCGGAGCACTCTGTCAGAAGATTTGATGACCCAATCAGGGTTCGACTCTTAGCTGGAGAGTTGGTTGCAGGAGTTGCCCATTAGCTGTGGGTGCCAGTACCAGCCTGAGGTGGTCATGTCCTGAATTAATTTGGTCCGTACCTGTCCTGATTCTGGTCTGCTCCTGTTCTATCCTGCTGGCACCTGCATTTTTGGGGTTCTGTCCTTTATCCCAGCCTGTGGCCAGGGTTGGTCTTCACTCCATTCTAGGTAACTATATTAGTGTGGGTTCGTCATTGTGCTGTTTCCCTTTTTCTCTCCCCTTCCTATGTTTCAATACCAAGAATAGGATTCGTAACTTCTTTGCATATTACTGCTTTTATCTTCATTTTCATAATTGAAAGAACTTTAGTAAACTGTGGATGGACTGTGATATTTGAGAATTTACATAGATAAAGTGTTTAAACCTTTCCCGAGTGTGTGGTTATTTTATAAAGTAAATAGTAAATGAAATGCTTCTTGTTTTACCTATTATTCTATCTCCCTTGATCCCTTGGGACTTTAGGTATTGATGACAAGGATTGGTAAGTCAATGATATAGGTCCTAAAAACGTAACATATAAATCACCGATTAGAGTAAGAGCAAAGGTTACCTGATTACCTGATTAAATATATGTATGTTGATTATGGTCCCAGGTGAGTATGTTAAAACTAGTTGGGTGACTTGCGTGCTCTATCGTGGCTGACATCTACTTCTGAGCTTGGCCAAGTGATGGCTGAGTGCTGCTTCCCCAGCCTGGCCGAGTGATGGCTGAGTGCTGCTTCCCCAGCCTGGCCAAGTGATGGCTGAGCGCTGGTTCAAGCGTGGCAATGTGATGGCTGAGCGCTGGCTTTCGGCCTGGCCAAGTGATGGCTGAGCGCTGCTTCTCATCCTGGCCAGGTGATGGCTGAGCGCTGGTTCTCAGCCTGGCCAAGTGATGACTGAGCGCTGCTTCCCCAGCCTGGCCAAGTGATGACTGAGCGCTGCTTCCCCAGCCTGGCCAAGTGATGGCTGAGCGCTGCTTCCCCAGCCTGGCCAAGTGATGGCTTAGTGCTGGTTCTCAGCCTGGCCAAGTGATGACTGAGCGCTGCTTCCCCAGCCTGGCCAAGTGATGACTGAGCGCTGCTTCCCCAGCCTGGCCAAGTGATGGCTGAGCGCTGCTTCCCCAGCCTGACCAAGTGATGGCTGAGCGCTGCTTCCCCAGCCTGTCCAAGTGATGGCTGAGCGCTGGTTCACATCCTGGCAATGTGATGGCTGAGCGCTGCTTCGCCAGCCTGGCCAAGTGATGGCTGAGCGCTGGTTCACAGCCTGGCCAAGTGATGGCTGAACGCTGCTTCCCCAGCCTGGCCAAGTGATGGCTGAGCGCTGCTTCCCCAGCCTGGCAAAGTGATGGCTGAGCGCTGGTTCACAGCCTGGCAATGTGATGGCTGAGCGCTGCTTCCCCAGCCTGGCCAAGTGATGGCTGAGCGCTGGTTCCCAGCCTGGCCAAGTGATGACTGAGCGCTGGTTCTCAGCCTTGCCAAGTGATGGCTGAGCGCTGCTTCCCCTGCCTGGCCAAGTGATGGCTGAGCGCTGCTTCCCCAGCCTGTCCAAGTGATGGCTGAGCGCTGGTTCACAGCCTGGCAATGTGATGGCTGAGCGCTGGTTCGCCAGCCTGGCCAAGTGATGGCTGAGCGCTGGTTCTCAGCCTTGCCAAGTGATGGCTGAGCGCTGCTTCCCCAGCCTGGCCAAGTGATGGCTTAGCGCTGCTTCCCCAGTCTGGCCAAGTGATGGCTGAGCGCTGGTTCCCAGCCTGGCCAAGTGATGACTGAGCGCTGGTTCTCAGCCTTGCCAAGTGATGGCTGAGCGCTGCTTCCCCAGCCTGGCCAAGTGATGGCTGAGCGCTGCTTCCCCAGCCTGGCCAAGTGATGGCTGAGCGCTGCTTCCCCAGCCTGGCCGAGTGATGGCTGAGCGCTGGTTCACAGCATGGCCAAGTGATGGCTTAGTGCTGGTTCTCAGCCTGGCCAAGAGATGGCTGAGCGCTGGTTCACAGCATGGCCAAGTGATGGCTTAGTGCTGGTTCTCAGCCTGGCCAAGAGATGGCTGAGCGCTGGTTCTCAGCCTGGCCAAGTGATGGCTGAGCGCTGGTTCTCAGCCTTGCCAAGTGATGGCTGAGCGCTGCTTCCCCAGCCTGGCCAAGTGATGGCTGAGCGCTGCTTCCCCAGTCTGGCCAAGTGATGGCTGAGCGCTGGTTCCCAGCCTGGCCAAGTGATGACTGAGCGCTGGTTCTCAGCCTTGCCAAGTGATGGCTGAGCGCTGCTTCCCCAGCCTGGCCAAGTGATGGCTGAGCGCTGCTTCCACAGCCTGGCCAAGTGATGGCTGAGCGCTGCTTCCCCAGCCTGGCCGAGTGATGGCTGAGCGCTGGTTCACAGCATGGCCAAGTGATGGCTTAGTGCTGGTTCTCAGCCTGGCCAAGTGATGGCTGAGCGCTGCTTCCCCAGCCTGGCCGAGTGATGGCTGAGCGCTGGTTCACAGCATGGCCAAGTGATGGCTGAGCGCTGGTTCTCAGCCTTGCCAAGTGATGGCTGAGCGCTGCTTCCCCAGCCTGGCCAAGTGATGGCTGAGCGCTGCTTCCCCAGTCTGGCCAAGTGATGGCTGAGCGCTGGTTCCCAGCCTGGCCAAGTGATGACTGAGCGCTGGTTCTCAACCTTGCCAAGTGATGGCTGAGCGCTGCTTCCCCAGCCTGGCCAAGTGATGGCTGAGCGCTGCTTCCCCAGCCTGGCCAAGTGATGGCTGAGCGCTGCTTCCCCAGCCTGGCCGAGTGATGGCTGAGCGCTGGTTCACAGCATGGCCAAGTGATGGCTTAGTGCTGGTTCTCAGCCTGGCCAAGAGATGGCTGAGCGCTGGTTCACAGCATGGCCAAGTGATGGCTTAGTGCTGGTTCTCAGCCTGGCCAAGAGATGGCTGAGCGCTGGTTCTCAGCCTGGCCAAGTGATGGCTGAGCGCTGGTTCTCAGCCTTGCCAAGTGATGGCTGAGCGCTGCTTCCCCAGCCTGGCCAAGTGATGGCTGAGCGCTGCTTCCCCAGTCTGGCCAAGTGATGGCTGAGCGCTGGTTCCCAGCCTGGCCAAGTGATGACTGAGCGCTGGTTCTCAGCCTTGCCAAGTGATGGCTGAGCGCTGCTTCCCCAGCCTGGCCAAGTGATGGCTGAGCGCTGCTTCCCCAGCCTGGCCAAGTGATGGCTGAGCGCTGCTTCCCCAGCCTGGCCGAGTGATGGCTGAGCGCTGGTTCACAGCATGGCCAAGTGATGGCTTAGTGCTGGTTCTCAGCCTGGCCGAGTGATGGCTGAGCGCTGGTTCACAGCATGGCCAAGTGATGGCTTAGTGCTGGTTCTCAGCCTGGCCAAGTGATGGCTGAGCGCTGGTTCACAGCATGGCCAAGTGATGGCTTAGTGCTGGTTCTCAGCCTGGCCAAGAGATGGCTGAGCGCTGGTTCACAGCATGGCCAAGTGATGGCTTAGTGCTGGTTCTCAGCCTGGCCAAGTGATGGCTGAGCGCTGCTTCCCCAGCCTGGCCGAGTGATGGCTGAGCGCTGGCTCACAGCATGGCCGAGTGATGGCTGAGCGCTGCTTCCCCAGCCTGGCCGAGTGATGGCTGAGCGCTGGTTCACAGCATGGCCAAGTGATGGCTTAGTGCTGGTTCTCAGCCTGGCCAAGTGATGGCTGAGCGCTGCTTCCCCAGCCTGGCCGAGTGATGGCTGAGCGCTGGTTCACAGCATGGCCAAGTGATGGCTTAGTGCTGGTTCTCAGCCTGGCCAAGTGATGGCTGAGCGCTGCTTCCCCAGCCTGGCCGAGTGATGGCTGAGCGCTGCTTCCCAGCCTGGCCAAGTGATGACTGAGCGCTGGTTCTCAGCCTTGCCAAGTGATGGCTGAGCGCTGCTTCCCCAGCCTGGCCAAGTGATGGCTGAGCGCTGCTTCCCCAGCCTGGCCAAGTGATGGCTGAGCGCTGGTTCTCAGCCTTGCCAAGTGATGGCTGAGCGCTGGTTCACAGCATGGCCAAGTGATGGCTTAGTGCTGGTTCTCAGCCTGGCCAAGTGATGGCTGAGCGCTGCTTCCCCAGCCTGGCCGAGTGATGGCTGAGCGCTGGTTCACAGCATGGCCAAGTGATGGCTTAGTGCTGGTTCTCAGCCTGGCCAAGTGATGGCTGAGCGCTGCTTCCCCAGCCTGGCCGAGTGATGGCTGAGCGCTGCTTCCCCAGCCTGGCCGAGTGATGGCTGAGCGCTGCTTCCCCAGCCTGGCCAAGTGATGACTGAGCGCTGGTTCTCAGCCTTGCCAAGTGATGGCTGACCGCTGCTTCCCCAGCCTGGCCAAGTGATGGCTGAGCGCTGGTTCTCAGCCTGGCCAAGTGATGGCTGAGCGCTGGTTCTCAGCCTTGCCAAGTGATGGCTGAGCGCTGGTTCACAGCATGGCCAAGTGATGGCTGAGCGCTGGTTCACAGCATGGCCAAGTGATGGCTGAGCGCTGCTTCCCCAGCCTGGCCGAGTGATGGCTGAGCGCTGGTTCACAGCATGGCCAAGTGATGGCTTAGTGCTGGTTCTCAGCCTGGCCAAGTGATGGCTGAGCGCTGCTTCCCCAGCCTGGCCGAGTGATGGCTGAGCGCTGGTTCTCAGCCTTGCCAAGTGATGGCTGAGCGCTGCTTCCCCAGCCTGGCCAAGTGATGGCTGAGCGCTGCTTCCCCAGCCTGGCCGAGTGATGGCTGAGCGCTGGTTCACAGCCTGGCAATGTGATGGCTGAGCGCTGCTTCGCCAGCCTGGCCAAGTGATGGCTGAGCGCTGGTTCTCAGCCTTGCCAAGTGATGGCTGAGCGCTGCTTCCCCAGCCTGGCCAAGTGATGGCTGAGCGCTGCTTCCCCAGTCTGGCCAAGTGATGGCTGAGCGCTGGTTCCCAGCCTGGCCAAGTGATGACTGAGCGCTGATTCTCAGCCTTGCCAAGTGATGGCTGAGCGCTGCTTCCCCAGCATGGCCAAGTGATGGCTTAGTGCTGGTTCTCAGCCTGGCCAAGTGATGGCTGAGCGCTGCTTCCCCAGCCTGGCCGAGTGATGGCTGAGCGCTGGTTCACAGCATGGCCAAGTGATGGCTTAGTGCTGGTTCTCAGCCTGGCCAAGTGATGGCTGAGCGCTGCTTCCCCAGCCTGGCCGAGTGATGGCTGAGCGCTGGTTCTCAGCCTTGCCAAGTGATGGCTGAGCGCTGGTTCACAGCATGGCCAAGTGATGGCTTAGTGCTGGTTCTCAGCCTGGCCAAGTGATGGCTGAGCGCTGCTTCCCCAGCCTGGCCGAGTGATGGCTGAGCGCTGGTTCACAGCATGGCCAAGTGATGGCTTAGTGCTTGTTCTCAGCCTGGCCAAGTGATGGCTGAGCGCTGCTTCCCCAGCCTGGCCGAGTGATGGCTGAGCGCTGCTTCCCAGCCTGGCCAAGTGATGACTGAGCGCTGGTTCTCAGGCTTGCCAAGTGATGGCTGAGCGCTGCTTCCCCAGCCTGGCCAAGTGATGGCTGAGCGCTGCTTCCCCAGCCTGGCCAAGTGATGGCTGAGCGCTGGTTCTCAGCCTTGCCAAGTGATGGCTGAGCGCTGGTTCACAGCATGGCCAAGTGATGGCTTAGTGCTGGTTCTCAGCCTGGCCAAGTGATGGCTGAGCGCTGCTTCCCCAGCCTGGCCGAGTGATGGCTGAGCGCTGGTTCACAGCATGGCCAAGTGATGGCTTAGTGCTGGTTCTCAGCCTGGCCAAGTGATGGCTGAGCGCTGCTTCCCCAGCCTGGCCGAGTGATGGCTGAGCGCTGCTTCCCCAGCCTGGCCGAGTGATGGCTGAGCGCTGCTTCCCCAGCCTGGCCAAGTGATGACTGAGCGCTGGTTCTCAGCCTTGCCAAGTGATGGCTGAGCACTGCTTCCCCAGCCTGGCCAAGTGATGGCTGAGCGCTGGTTCTCAGCCTGGCCAAGTGATGGCTGAGCGCTGGTTCTCAGCCTTGCCAAGTGATGGCTGAGCGCTGGTTCACAGCATGGCCAAGTGATGGCTGAGCGCTGGTTCACAGCATGGCCAAGTGATGGCTGAGCGCTGCTTCCCCAGCCTGGCCGAGTGATGGCTGAGCGCTGGTTCACAGCATGGCCAAGTGATGGCTTAGTGCTGGTTCTCAGCCTGGCCAAGTGATGGCTGAGCGCTGCTTCCCCAGCCTGGCCGAGTGATGGCTGAGCGCTGGTTCTCAGCCTTGCCAAGTGATGGCTGAGCGCTGCTTCCCCAGCCTGGCCAAGTGATGGCTGAGCGCTGCTTCCCCAGCCTGGCCGAGTGATGGCTGAGCGCTGGTTCACAGCATGGCCAAGTGATGGCTTAGTGCTGGTTCTCAGCCTGGCCAAGTGATGGCTGAGCGCTGGTTCACAGCATGGCCAAGTGATGGCTTAGTGCTGGTTCTCAGCCTGGCCAAGTGATGGCTGAGCGCTGCTTCCCCAGCCTGGCCGAGTGATGGCTGAGCGCTGGTTCACAGCATGGCCAAGTGATGGCTTAGTGCTGGTTCTCAGCCTGGCCAAGTGATGGCTGAGCGCTGCTTCCCCAGCCTGGCCGAGTGATGGCTGAGCGCTGGTTCTCAGCCTTGCCAAGTGATGGCTGAGCGCTGGTTCACAGCATGGCCAAGTGATGGCTTAGTGCTGGTTCTCAGCCTGGCCAAGTGATGGCTGAGCGCTGCTTTCCCAGCCTGGCAGAGTGATGGCTGAGCGCTGCTTCCCAGCCTGGCCAAGTGATGACTGAGCGCTGGTTCTCAGCCTTGCCAAGTGAAGGCTGAGCGCTGCTTCCCCAGCCTGGCCAAGTGATGGCTGAGCGCTGCTTCCCCAGCCTGGCCAAGTGATGGCTGAGCGCTGGTTCTCAGCCTTGCCAAGTGATGGCTGAGCGCTGGTTCACAGCCTTGCCAAGTGATGGCTGAGCGCTGGTTCACAGCATGGCCAAGTGATGGCTGAGCGCTGCTTCCCCAGCCTGGCCGAGTGATGGCTGAGCGCTGGTTCACAGCATGGCCAAGTGATTGCTTAGTGCTGGTTCTCAGCCTGGCCAAGTGATGGCTGAGCGCTGCTTCCCCAGCCTGGCCGAGTGATGGCTGAGCGCTGGCTCTTAGCCTGGCCAAGTGATGGCTGAGCGCTGCTTCCCCAGCCTGGCCGAGTGATGGCTGAGCGCTGGTTCACAGCATGGCCAAGTGATGGCTTAGTGCTGGTTCTCAGCCTGGCCGAGTGATGGCTGAGCGCTGCTTCCCCAGCCTGGCCGAGTGATGGCTGAGCGCTGGTTCACAGCATGGCCAAGTGATGGCTTAGTGCTGGTTCTCAGCCTGGCCAAGTGATGGCTGAGCGCTGCTTCCCCAGCCTGGCCAAGTGATGGCTGAGCGCTGGTTCACAGCATGGCCAAGTGATGGCTTAGTGCTGGTTCTCAGCCTGGCCAAGTGATGGCTGAGCGCTGCTTCCCCAGCCTGGCCGAGTGATGGCTGAGCGCTGGTTCACAGCATGGCCAAGTGATGGCTTAGTGCTGGTTCTCAGCCTGGCCGAGTGATGGCTGAGCGCTGCTTCCCCAGCCTGGCCGAGTGATGGCTGAGCGCTGGTTCACAGCATGGCCAAGTGATGGCTTAGTGCTGGTTCTCAGCCTGGCCAAGTGATGGCTGAGCGCTGCTTCCCCAGCCTGGCCGAGTGATGGCTGAGCGCTGGTTCACAGCATGGCCAAGTGATGGCTTAGTGCTGGTTCTCAGCCTGGCCAAGTGATGGCTGAGCGCTGCTTCCCCAGCCTGGCCGAGTGATGGCTGAGCGCTGGTTCACAGCATGGCCAAGTGATGGCTTAGTGCTGGTTCTCAGCCTGGCCGAGTGATGGCTGAGCGCTGCTTCCCCAGCCTGGCCGAGTGATGGCTGAGCGCTGGTTCACAGCATGGCCAAGTGATGGCTTAGTGCTGGTTCTCAGCCTGGCCAAGTGATGGCTGAGCGCTGCTTCCCCAGCCTGGCCGAGTGATGGCTGAGCGCTGGTTCACAGCATGGCCAAGTGATGGCTTAGTGCTGGTTCTCAGCCTGGCCAAGTGATGGCTGAGCGCTGCTTCCCCAGCCTGGCCGAGTGATGGCTGAGCGCTGGTTCACAGCATGGCCAAGTGATGGCTTAGTGCTGGTTCTCAGTCTGGCCGAGTGATGGCTGAGCGCTGCTTCCCCAGCCTGGCCGAGTGATGGCTGAGCGCTGGTTCACAGCATGGCCAAGTGATGGCTTAGTGCTGGTTCTCAGCCTGGCCAAGTGATGGCTGAGCGCTGCTTCCCCAGCCTGGCCGAGTGATGGCTGAGCGCTGGTTCACAGCATGGCCAAGTGATGGCTTAGTGCTGGTTCTCAGCCTGGCCGAGTGATGGCTGAGCGCTGGTTCACAGCATGGCTAAGTGATGGCTTAGTGCTGGTTCTCAGCCTGGCCAAGTGATGGCTGAGCGCTGCTTCCCCAGCCTGGCCGAGTGATGGCCGAGCGCTGGTTCTCAGCCTTGCCAAGTGATGGCTGAGCGCTGGTTCACAGCATGGCCAAGTGATGGCTTAGTGCTGGTTCTCAGCCTGTCCAAGTGATGGCTGAGCGCTGCTTCCCCAGCCTGGCCGAGTGATGGCTGAGCGCTGCTTCCCCAGCCTGGCCGAGTGATGGCTGAGCGCTGGTTCACAGCATGGCCAAGTGATGGCTGAGTGCTGCTTCCCCAGCCTGGCCGAGTGATGGCTGAGCGCTGGTTCTCAGCCTTGCCAAGTGATGGCTGAGCGCTGGTTCACAGCATGGCCAAGTGATGGCTTAGTGCTGGTTCTTAGCCTGGCCAAGTGATGGCTGAGCGCTGCTTCCCCAGCCTGGCCGAGTGATGGCTGAGCGCTGGTTCTCAGCCTTGCCAAGTGATGGCTGAGCGCTGGTTCACAGCATGGCCAAGTGATGGCTTAGTGCTGGTTCTCAGCCTGGCCAAGTGATGGCTGAGCGCTGCTTCCCCAGCCTGGCCGAGTGATGGCTGAGCGCTGCTTCCCCAGCCTGGCCGAGTGATGGCTGAGCGCTGGCTCACAGCATGGCCGAGTGATGGCTGAGCGCTGCTTCCCCAGCCTGGCCGAGTGATGGCTGAGCGCTGGTTCACAGAATGGCCAAGTGATGGCTTAGTGCTGGTTCTCAGCCTGGCCGAGTCATGGCTGAGCGCTGCTTCCCCAGCCTGGCCGGGTGATGGCTGAGCGCTGGTTCACAGCATGGCCAAGTGATGGCTTAGTGCTGGTTCTCAGCCTGGCCAAGTGATGGCTGAGCGCTGCTTCCCCAGCCTGGCCGAGTGATGGCTGAGCGCTGGTTCACAGCATGGCCAAGTGATGGCTTAGTGCTGGTTCTCAGCCTGGCCAAGTGATGGCTGAGCGCTGCTTCCCCAGCCTGGCCGAGTGATGGCTGAGCGTTGGTTCACAGCATGGCCAAGTGATGGCTTAGTGCTGGTTCTCAGCCTGGCCAAGTGATGGCTGAGCGCTGCTTCCCCAGCCTGGCCGAGTGATGGCTGAGCGCTGGTTCACAGCATTGCCAAGTGATGGCTTAGTGCTGGTTCTCAGCCTGGCCAAGTGATGGCTGAGCGCTGCTTCCCCAGCCTGGCCGAGTGATGGCTGAGCGCTGCTTCCCCAGCCTGGCCGAGTGATGGCTGAGCGCTGGTTCACAGCATGGCCAAGTGATGGCTTAGTGCTGGTTCTCAGCCTGGCCAAGTGATGGCTGAGCGCTGCTTCCCCAGCCTGGCCGAGTGATGGCTGAGCGCTGCTTCCCCAGCCTGGCCGAGTGATGGCTGAGCGCTGCTTCCCCAGCCTGGCCGAGTGATGGCTGAGCGCTGGTTCTCAGCCTGGCCAAGTGATGGCTGAGCGCTGCTTCCCCAGCCTGGCCAAGTGATGGCTGAGCGCTGCTTCCCCAGCCTGGCCAAGTGATGGCTGAGCGCTGCTTCCCCAGCCTGGCCGAGTGATGGCTGAGCGCTGGTTCACAGCATGGCCAAGTGATGGCTTAGTGCTGGTTCTCAGCCTGGCCGAGTGATGGCTGAGCGCTGCTTCCCCAGCCTGGCCGAGTGATGGCTGAGCGCTGGTTCACAGCATGGCCAAGTGATGGCTGAGCGCTGGTTCTCAGCCTGGCCAAGTGATGGCTGAGCGCTGCTTCCCCAGCCTGGCCGAGTGATGGCTGAGCGCTGCTTCCCCAGCCTGGCCGAGTGATGGCTGAGCGCTGGTTCACAGCATGGCCAAGTGATGGCTTAGTGCTGGTTCTCAGCCTGGCCAAGTGATGGCTGAGCGCTGCTTCCCCAGCCTGGCCGAGTGATGGCTGAGCGCTGCTTCCCCAGCCTGGCCGAGTGATGGCTGAGCGCTGCTTCCCCAGCCTGGCCGAGTGATGGCTGAGCGCTGGTTCTCAGCCTGGCCAAGTGATGGCTGAGCGCTGCTTCCCCAGCCTGGCCAAGTGATGGCTGAGCGCTGCTTCCCCAGCCTGGCCAAGTGATGGCTGAGCGCTGCTTCCCCAGCCTGGCCGAGGGATGGCTGAGCGCTGGTTCACAGCATGGCCAAGTGATGGCTTAGTGCTGGTTCTCAGCCTGGCCGAGTGATGGCTGAGCGCTGCTTCCCCAGCCTTGCCAAGTGATGGCTGAGCACTGCTTCCCCAGCCTGGCCAGGTGATGGCTGAGCGCTGGTTCTCAGCCTGGCCAAGTGATGGCTGAGCGCTGGTTCTCAGCCTTGCCAAGTGATGGCTGAGCGCTGGTTCACAGCATGGCCAAGTGATGGCTGAGCGCTGGTTCACAGCATGGCCAAGTGATGGCTGAGCGCTGCTTCCCCAGCCTGGCCGAGTGATGGCTGAGCGCTGGTTCACAGCATGGCCAAGTGATGGCTTAGTGCTGGTTCTCAGCCTGGCCAAGTGATGGCTGAGCGCTGCTTCCCCAGCCTGGCCGAGTGATGGCTGAGCGCTGGTTCTCAGCCTTGCCAAGTGATGGCTGAGCGCTGCTTCCCCAGTCTGGCCAAGTGATGGCTGAGTGCTGCTTCCCCAGCCTGGCCGAGTGATGGCTGAGCGCTGGTTCACAGCATGGCCAAGTGATGGCTTAGTGCTGGTTCTCAGCCTGGCCAAGTGATGGCTGAGCGCTGGTTCACAGCATGGCCAAGTGATGGCTTAGTGCTGGTTCTCAGCCTGGCCAAGTGATGGCTGAGCGCTGCTTCCCCAGCCTGGCCGAGTGATGGCTGAGCGCTGGTTCACAGCATGGCCAAGTGATGGCTTAGTGCTGGTTCTCAGCCTGGCCAAGTGATGGCTGAGCGCTGCTTCCCCAGCCTGGCCGAGTGATGGCTGAGCGCTGGTTCTCAGCCTTGCCAAGTGATGGCTGAGCGCTGGTTCACAGCATGGCCAAGTGATGGCTTAGTGCTGGTTCTCAGCCTGGCCAAGTGATGGCTGAGCGCTGCTTCCCCAGCCTGGCCGAGTGATGGCTGAGCGCTGCTTCCCAGCCTGGCCAAGTGATGACTGAGCGCTGGTTCTCAGCCTTGCCAAGTGATGGCTGAGCGCTGCTTCCCCAGCCTGGCCAAGTGATGGCTGAGCGCTGCTTCCCCAGCCTGGCCAAGTGATGGCTGAGCGCTGGTTCTCAGCCTTGCCAAGTGATGGCTGAGCGCTGGTTCACAGCCTTGCCAAGTGATGGCTGAGCGCTGGTTCACAGCATGGCCAAGTGATGGCTTAGTGCTGGTTCTCAGCCTGGCCAAGTGATGGCTGAGCGCTGCTTCCCCAGCCTGGCCGAGTGATGGCTGAGCGCTGGCTCTTAGCCTGGCCAAGTGATGGCTGAGCGCTGCTTCCCCAGCCTGGCCGAGTGATGGCTGAGCGCTGGTTCACAGCATGGCCAAGTGATGGCTTAGTGCTGGTTCTCAGCCTGGCCGAGTGATGGCTGAGCGCTGCTTCCCCAGCCTGGCCGAGTGATGGCTGAGCGCTGGTTCACAGCATGGCCAAGTGATGGCTTAGTGCTGGTTCTCAGCCTGGCCGAGTGATGGCTGAGCGCTGCTTCCCCAGCCTGGCCGAGTGATGGCTGAGCGCTGGTTCACAGCATGGCCAAGTGATGGCTTAGTGCTGGTTCTCAGCCTGGCCGAGTGATGGCTGAGCGCTGGTTCACAGCATGGCCAAGTGATGGCTTAGTGCTGGTTCTCCGCCTGGCCAAGTGATGGCTGAGCGCTGCTTCCCCAGCCTGGCCGAGTGATGGCTGAGCGCTGGTTCTCAGCCTTGACAAGTGATGGCTGAGCGCTGGTTCACAGCATGGCCAAGTGATGGCTTAGTGCTGGTTCTCAGCCTGGCCAAGTGATGGCTGAGCGCTGCTTCCCCAGCCTGGCCGAGTGATGGCTGAGCGCTGCTTCCCCAGCCTGGCCGAGTGATGGCTGAGCGCTGGTTCACAGCATGGCCAAGTGATGGCTGAGCGCTGCTTCCCCAGCCTGGCCGAGTGATGGCTGAGCGCTGGTTCTCAGCCTTGCCAAGTGATGGCTGAGCGCTGGTTCACAGCATGGCCAAGTGATGGCTTAGTGCTGGTTCTCAGCCTGGCCAAGTGATGGCTGAGCGCTGCTTCCCCAGCCTGGCCGAGTGATGGCTGAGCGCTGCTTCCCCAGCCTGGCCGAGTGATGGCTGAGCGCTGGTTCACAGCATGGCCAAGTGATGGCTTAGTGCTGGTTCTCAGCCTGGCCAAGTGATGGCTGAGCGCTGCTTCCCAGCCTGGCCGAGTGATGGCTGAGCGCTGGCTCACAGCATGGCCGAGTGATGGCTGAGCGCTGCTTCCCCAGCCTGGCCGAGTGATGGCTGAGCGCTGGTTCACAGCATGGCCAAGTGATGGCTTAGTGCTGGTTCTCAGCCTGGCCGAGTCATGGCTGAGCGCTGCTTCCCCAGCCTGGCCGAGTGATGGCTGAGCGCTGGTTCACAGCATGACCAAGTGATGGCTTAGTGCTGGTTCTCAGCCTGGCCAAGTGATGGCTGAGCGCTGGTTCTCAGCCTTGCCAAGTGATGGCTGAGCGCTGCTTCCCCAGCCTGGCCAAGTGATGGCTGAGCGCTGCTTCCCCAGTCTGGCCAAGTGATGGCTGAGCGCTGGTTCCCAGCCTGGCCAAGTGATGACTGAGCGCTGGTTCTCAGCCTTGCCAAGTGATGGCTGAGCGCTGCTTCCCCAGCCTGGCCAAGTGATGGCTGAGCGCTGCTTCCACAGCCTGGCCAAGTGATGGCTGAGCGCTGCTTCCCCAGCCTGGCCGAGTGATGGCTGAGCGCTGGTTCACAGCATGGCCAAGTGATGGCTTAGTGCTGGTTCTCAGCCTGGCCAAGTGATGGCTGAGCGCTGCTTCCCCAGCCTGGCCGAGTGATGGCTGAGCGCTGGTTCACAGCATGGCCAAGTGATGGCTGAGCGCTGGTTCTCAGCCTTGCCAAGTGATGGCTGAGCGCTGCTTCCCCAGCCTGGCCAAGTGATGGCTGAGCGCTGCTTCCCCAGTCTGGCCAAGTGATGGCTGAACGCTGGTTCCCAGCCTGGCCAAGTGATGACTGAGCGCTGGTTCTCAACCTTGCCAAGTGATGGCTGAGCGCTGCTTCCCCAGCCTGGCCAAGTGATGGCTGAGCGCTGCTTCCCCAGCCTGGCCAAGTGATGGCTGAGCGCTGCTTCCCCAGCCTGGCCGAGTGATGGCTGAGCGCTGGTTCACAGCATGGCCAAGTGATGGCTTAGTGCTGGTTCTCAGCCTGGCCAAGAGATGGCTGAGCGCTGGTTCACAGCATGGCCAAGTGATGGCTTAGTGCTGGTTCTCAGCCTGGCCAAGAGATGGCTGAGCGCTGGTTCTCAGCCTGGCCAAGTGATGGCTGAGCGCTGGTTCTCAGCCTTGCCAAGTGATGGCTGAGCGCTGCTTCCCCAGCCTGGCCAAGTGATGGCTGAGCGCTGCTTCCCCAGTCTGGCCAAGTGATGGCTGAGCGCTGGTTCCCAGCCTGGCCAAGTGATGACTGAGCGCTGGTTCTCAGCCTTGCCAAGTGATGGCTGAGCGCTGCTTCCCCAGCCTGGCCAAGTGATGGCTGAGCGCTGCTTCCCCAGCCTGGCCAAGTGATGGCTGAGCGCTGCTTCCCCAGCCTGGCCGAGTGATGGCTGAGCGCTGGTTCACAGCATGGCCAAGTGATGGCTTAGTGCTGGTTCTCAGCCTGGCCGAGTGATGGCTGAGCGCTGGTTCACAGCATGGCCAAGTGATGGCTTAGTGCTGGTTCTCAGCCTGGCCAAGTGATGGCTGAGCGCTGGTTCACAGCATGGCCAAGTGATGGCTTAGTGCTGGTTCTCAGCCTGGCCAAGAGATGGCTGAGCGCTGGTTCACAGCATGGCCAAGTGATGGCTTAGTGCTGGTTCTCAGCCTGGCCAAGTGATGGCTGAGCGCTGCTTCCCCAGCCTGGCCGAGTGATGGCTGAGCGCTGGCTCACAGCATGGCCGAGTGATGGCTAAGCGCTGCTTCCCCAGCCTGGCCGAGTGATGGCTGAGCGCTGGTTCACAGCATGGCCAAGTGATGGCTTAGTGCTGGTTCTCAGCCTGGCCAAGTGATGGCTGAGCGCTGCTTCCCCAGCCTGGCCGAGTGATGGCTGAGCGCTGGTTCACAGCATGGCCAAGTGATGGCTTAGTGCTGGTTCTCAGCCTGGCCAAGTGATGGCTGAGCGCTGCTTCCCCAGCCTGGCCGAGTGATGGCTGAGCGCTGCTTCCCAGCCTGGCCAAGTGATGACTGAGCGCTGGTTCTCAGCCTTGCCAAGTGATGGCTGAGTGCTGCTTCCCCAGCCTGGCCAAGTGATGGCTGAGCGCTGCTTCCCCAGCCTGGCCAAGTGATGGCTGAGCGCTGGTTCTCAGCCTTGCCAAGTGATGGCTGAGCGCTGGTTCACAGCATGGCCAAGTGATGGCTTAGTGCTGGTTCTCAGCCTGGCCAAGTGATGGCTGAGCGCTGCTTCCCCAGCCTGGCCGAGTGATGGCTGAGCGCTGGTTCACAGCATGGCCAAGTGATGGCTTAGTGCTGGTTCTCAGCCTGGCCAAGTGATGGCTGAGCGCTGCTTCCCCAGCCTGGCCGAGTGATGGCTGAGCGCTGCTTCCCCAGCCTGGCCGAGTGATGGCTGAGCGCTGCTTCCCCAGCCTGGCCAAGTGATGACTGAGCGCTGGTTCTCAGCCTTGCCAAGTGATGGCTGACCGCTGCTTCCCCAGCCTGGCCAAGTGATGGCTGAGCGCTGGTTCTCAGCCTGGCCAAGTGATGGCTGAGCGCTGGTTCTCAGCCTTGCCAAGTGATGGCTGAGCGCTGGTTCACAGCATGGCCAAGTGATGGCTGAGCGCTGGTTCACAGCATGGCCAAGTGATGGCTGAGCGCTGCTTCCCCAGCCTGGCCGAGTGATGGCTGAGCGCTGGTTCACAGCATGGCCAAGTGATGGCTTAGTGCTGGTTCTCAGCCTGGCCAAGTGATGGCTGAGCGCTGCTTCCCCAGCCTGGCCGAGTGATGGCTGAGCGCTGGTTCTCAGCCTTGCCAAGTGATGGCTGAGCGCTGCTTCCCCAGCCTGGCCAAGTGATGGCTGAGCGCTGCTTCCCCAGCCTGGCCGAGTGATGGCTGAGCGCTGGTTCACAGCCTGGCAATGTGATGGCTGAGCGCTGCTTCCCCAGCCTGGCCAAGTGATGGCTGAGCGCTGGTTCTCAGCCTTGCCAAGTGATGGCTGAGCGCTGCTTCCCCAGCCTGGCCAAGTGATGGCTGAGCGCTGCTTCCCCAGTCTGGCCAAGTGATGGCTGAGCGCTGGTTCCCAGCCTGGCCAAGTGATGACTGAGCGCTGATTCTCAGCCTTGCCAAGTGATGGCTGAGCGCTGCTTCCCCAGCATGGCCAAGTGATGGCTTAGTGCTGGTTCTCAGCCTGGCCAAGTGATGGCTGAGCGCTGCTTCCCCAGCCTGGCCGAGTGATGGCTGAGCGCTGGTTCACAGCATGGCCAAGTGATGGCTTAGTGCTGGTTCTCAGCCTGGCCAAGTGATGGCTGAGCGCTGCTTCCCCAGCCTGGCCGAGTGATGGCTGAGCGCTGGTTCTCAGCCTTGCCAAGTGATGGCTGAGCGCTGGTTCACAGCATGGCCAAGTGATGGCTTAGTGCTGGTTCTCAGCCTGGCCAAGTGATGGCTGAGCGCTGCTTCCCCAGCCTGGCCGAGTGATGGCTGAGCGCTGGTTCACAGCATGGCCAAGTGATGGCTTAGTGCTTGTTCTCAGCCTGGCCAAGTGATGGCTGAGCGCTGCTTCCCCAGCCTGGCCGAGTGATGGCTGAGCGCTGCTTCCCAGCCTGGCCAAGTGATGACTGAGCGCTGGTTCTCAGGCTTGCCAAGTGATGGCTGAGCGCTGCTTCCCCAGCCTGGCCAAGTGATGGCTGAGCGCTGCTTCCCCAGCCTGGCCAAGTGATGGCTGAGCGCTGGTTCTCAGCCTTGCCAAGTGATGGCTGAGCGCTGGTTCACAGCATGGCCAAGTGATGGCTTAGTGCTGGTTCTCAGCCTGGCCAAGTGATGGCTGAGCGCTGCTTCCCCAGCCTGGCCGAGTGATGGCTGAGCGCTGGTTCACAGCATGGCCAAGTGATGGCTTAGTGCTGGTTCTCAGCCTGGCCAAGTGATGGCTGAGCGCTGCTTCCCCAGCCTGGCCGAGTGATGGCTGAGCGCTGCTTCCCCAGCCTGGCCGAGTGATGGCTGAGCGCTGCTTCCCCAGCCTGGCCAAGTGATGACTGAGCGCTGGTTCTCAGCCTTGCCAAGTGATGGCTGAGCACTGCTTCCCCAGCCTGGCCAAGTGATGGCTGAGCGCTGGTTCTCAGCCTGGCCAAGTGATGGCTGAGCGCTGGTTCTCAGCCTTGCCAAGTGATGGCTGAGCGCTGGTTCACAGCATGGCCAAGTGATGGCTGAGCGCTGGTTCACAGCATGGCCAAGTGATGGCTGAGCGCTGCTTCCCCAGCCTGGCCGAGTGATGGCTGAGCGCTGGTTCACAGCATGGCCAAGTGATGGCTTAGTGCTGGTTCTCAGCCTGGCCAAGTGATGGCTGAGCGCTGCTTCCCCAGCCTGGCCGAGTGATGGCTGAGCGCTGGTTCTCAGCCTTGCCAAGTGATGGCTGAGCGCTGCTTCCCCAGCCTGGCCAAGTGATGGCTGAGCGCTGCTTCCCCAGCCTGGCCGAGTGATGGCTGAGCGCTGGTTCACAGCATGGCCAAGTGATGGCTTAGTGCTGGTTCTCAGCCTGGCCAAGTGATGGCTGAGCGCTGGTTCACAGCATGGCCAAGTGATGGCTTAGTGCTGGTTCTCAGCCTGGCCAAGTGATGGCTGAGCGCTGCTTCCCCAGCCTGGCCGAGTGATGGCTGAGCGCTGGTTCACAGCATGGCCAAGTGATGGCTTAGTGCTGGTTCTCAGCCTGGCCAAGTGATGGCTGAGCGCTGCTTCCCCAGCCTGGCCGAGTGATGGCTGAGCGCTGGTTCTCAGCCTTGCCAAGTGATGGCTGAGCGCTGGTTCACAGCATGGCCAAGTGATGGCTTAGTGCTGGTTCTCAGCCTGGCCAAGTGATGGCTGAGCGCTGCTTTCCCAGCCTGGCAGAGTGATGGCTGAGCGCTGCTTCCCAGCCTGGCCAAGTGATGACTGAGCGCTGGTTCTCAGCCTTGCCAAGTGAAGGCTGAGCGCTGCTTCCCCAGCCTGGCCAAGTGATGGCTGAGCGCTGCTTCCCCAGCCTGGCCAAGTGATGGCTGAGCGCTGGTTCTCAGCCTTGCCAAGTGATGGCTGAGCGCTGGTTCACAGCCTTGCCAAGTGATGGCTGAGCGCTGGTTCACAGCATGGCCAAGTGATGGCTGAGCGCTGCTTCCCCAGCCTGGCCGAGTGATGGCTGAGCGCTGGTTCACAGCATGGCCAAGTGATTGCTTAGTGCTGGTTCTCAGCCTGGCCAAGTGATGGCTGAGCGCTGCTTCCCCAGCCTGGCCGAGTGATGGCTGAGCGCTGGCTCTTAGCCTGGCCAAGTGATGGCTGAGCGCTGCTTCCCCAGCCTGGCCGAGTGATGGCTGAGCGCTGGTTCACAGCATGGCCAAGTGATGGCTTAGTGCTGGTTCTCAGCCTGGCCGAGTGATGGCTGAGCGCTGCTTCCCCAGCCTGGCCGAGTGATGGCTGAGCGCTGGTTCACAGCATGGCCAAGTGATGGCTTAGTGCTGGTTCTCAGCCTGGCCAAGTGATGGCTGAGCGCTGCTTCCCCAGCCTGGCCAAGTGATGGCTGAGCGCTGGTTCACAGCATGGCCAAGTGATGGCTTAGTGCTGGTTCTCAGCCTGGCCAAGTGATGGCTGAGCGCTGCTTCCCCAGCCTGGCCGAGTGATGGCTGAGCGCTGGTTCACAGCATGGCCAAGTGATGGCTTAGTGCTGGTTCTCAGCCTGGCCGAGTGATGGCTGAGCGCTGCTTCCCCAGCCTGGCCGAGTGATGGCTGAGCGCTGGTTCACAGCATGGCCAAGTGATGGCTTAGTGCTGGTTCTCAGCCTGGCCAAGTGATGGCTGAGCGCTGCTTCCCCAGCCTGGCCGAGTGATGGCTGAGCGCTGGTTCACAGCATGGCCAAGTGATGGCTTAGTGCTGGTTCTCAGCCTGGCCAAGTGATGGCTGAGCGCTGCTTCCCCAGCCTGGCCGAGTGATGGCTGAGCGCTGGTTCACAGCATGGCCAAGTGATGGCTTAGTGCTGGTTCTCAGCCTGGCCGAGTGATGGCTGAGCGCTGCTTCCCCAGCCTGGCCGAGTGATGGCTGAGCGCTGGTTCACAGCATGGCCAAGTGATGGCTTAGTGCTGGTTCTCAGCCTGGCCAAGTGATGGCTGAGCGCTGCTTCCCCAGCCTGGCCGAGTGATGGCTGAGCGCTGGTTCACAGCATGGCCAAGTGATGGCTTAGTGCTGGTTCTCAGCCTGGCCAAGTGATGGCTGAGCGCTGCTTCCCCAGCCTGGCCGAGTGATGGCTGAGCGCTGGTTCACAGCATGGCCAAGTGATGGCTTAGTGCTGGTTCTCAGTCTGGCCGAGTGATGGCTGAGCGCTGCTTCCCCAGCCTGGCCGAGTGATGGCTGAGCGCTGGTTCACAGCATGGCCAAGTGATGGCTTAGTGCTGGTTCTCAGCCTGGCCAAGTGATGGCTGAGCGCTGCTTCCCCAGCCTGGCCGAGTGATGGCTGAGCGCTGGTTCACAGCATGGCCAAGTGATGGCTTAGTGCTGGTTCTCAGCCTGGCCGAGTGATGGCTGAGCGCTGGTTCACAGCATGGCTAAGTGATGGCTTAGTGCTGGTTCTCAGCCTGGCCAAGTGATGGCTGAGCGCTGCTTCCCCAGCCTGGCCGAGTGATGGCCGAGCGCTGGTTCTCAGCCTTGCCAAGTGATGGCTGAGCGCTGGTTCACAGCATGGCCAAGTGATGGCTTAGTGCTGGTTCTCAGCCTGGCCAAGTGATGGCTGAGCGCTGCTTCCCCAGCCTGGCCGAGTGATGGCTGAGCGCTGCTTCCCCAGCCTGGCCGAGTGATGGCTGAGCGCTGGCTCACAGCATGGCCGAGTGATGGCTGAGCGCTGCTTCCCCAGCCTGGCCGAGTGATGGCTGAGCGCTGGTTCACAGAATGGCCAAGTGATGGCTTAGTGCTGGTTCTCAGCCTGGCCGAGTCATGGCTGAGCGCTGCTTCCCCAGCCTGGCCGGGTGATGGCTGAGCGCTGGTTCACAGCATGGCCAAGTGATGGCTTAGTGCTGGTTCTCAGCCTGGCCAAGTGATGGCTGAGCGCTGCTTCCCCAGCCTGGCCGAGTGATGGCTGAGCGCTGGTTCACAGCATGGCCAAGTGATGGCTTAGTGCTGGTTCTCAGCCTGGCCAAGTGATGGCTGAGCGCTGCTTCCCCAGCCTGGCCGAGTGATGGCTGAGCGCTGGTTCACAGCATGGCCAAGTGATGGCTTAGTGCTGGTTCTCAGCCTGGCCAAGTGATGGCTGAGCGCTGCTTCCCCAGCCTGGCCGAGTGATGGCTGAGCGCTGGTTCACAGCATTGCCAAGTGATGGCTTAGTGCTGGTTCTCAGCCTGGCCAAGTGATGGCTGAGCGCTGCTTCCCCAGCCTGGCCGAGTGATGGCTGAGCGCTGCTTCCCCAGCCTGGCCGAGTGATGGCTGAGCGCTGGTTCACAGCATGGCCAAGTGATGGCTTAGTGCTGGTTCTCAGCCTGGCCAAGTGATGGCTGAGCGCTGCTTCCCCAGCCTGGCCGAGTGATGGCTGAGCGCTGCTTCCCCAGCCTGGCCGAGTGATGGCTGAGCGCTGCTTCCCCAGCCTGGCCGAGTGATGGCTGAGCGCTGGTTCTCAGCCTGGCCAAGTGATGGCTGAGCGCTGCTTCCCCAGCCTGGCCAAGTGATGGCTGAGCGCTGCTTCCCCAGCCTGGCCAAGTGATGGCTGAGCGCTGCTTCCCCAGCCTGGCCGAGTGATGGCTGAGCGCTGGTTCACAGCATGGCCAAGTGATGGCTTAGTGCTGGTTCTCAGCCTGGCCGAGTGATGGCTGAGCGCTGCTTCCCCAGCCTGGCCGAGTGATGGCTGAGCGCTGGTTCACAGCATGGCCAAGTGATGGCTTAGTGCTGGTTCTCAGCCTGGCCAAGTGATGGCTGAGCGCTGCTTCCCCAGCCTGGCCGAGTGATGGCTGAGCGCTGCTTCCCCAGCCTGGCCGAGTGATGGCTGAGCGCTGGTTCACAGCATGGCCAAGTGATGGCTTAGTGCTGGTTCTCAGCCTGGCCAAGTGATGGCTGAGCGCTGCTTCCCCAGCCTGGCCGAGTGATGGCTGAGCGCTGCTTCCCCAGCCTGGCCGAGTGATGGCTGAGCGCTGCTTCCCCAGCCTGGCCGAGTGATGGCTGAGCGCTGGTTCTCAGCCTGGCCAAGTGATGGCTGAGCGCTGCTTCCCCAGCCTGGCCAAGTGATGGCTGAGCGCTGCTTCCCCAGCCTGGCCAAGTGATGGCTGAGCGCTGCTTCCCCAGCCTGGCCGAGGGATGGCTGAGCGCTGGTTCACAGCATGGCCAAGTGATGGCTTAGTGCTGGTTCTCAGCCTGGCCGAGTGATGGCTGAGCGCTGCTTCCCCAGCCTTGCCAAGTGATGGCTGAGCACTGCTTCCCCAGCCTGGCCAGGTGATGGCTGAGCGCTGGTTCTCAGCCTGGCCAAGTGATGGCTGAGCGCTGGTTCTCAGCCTTGCCAAGTGATGGCTGAGCGCTGGATCACAGCATGGCCAAGTGATGGCTGAGCGCTGGTTCACAGCATGGCCAAGTGATGGCTGAGCGCTGCTTCCCCAGCCTGGCCGAGTGATGGCTGAGCGCTGGTTCACAGCATGGCCAAGTGATGGCTTAGTGCTGGTTCTCAGCCTGGCCAAGTGATGGCTGAGCGCTGCTTCCCCAGCCTGGCCGAGTGATGGCTGAGCGCTGGTTCTCAGCCTTGCCAAGTGATGGCTGAGCGCTGCTTCCCCAGCCTGGCCAAGTGATGGCTGAGTGCTGCTTCCCCAGCCTGGCCGAGTGATGGCTGAGCGCTGGTTCACAGCATGGCCAAGTGATGGCTTAGTGCTGGTTCTCAGCCTGGCCAAGTGATGGCTGAGCGCTGGTTCACAGCATGGCCAAGTGATGGCTTAGTGCTGGTTCTCAGCCTGGCCAAGTGATGGCTGAGCGCTGCTTCCCCAGCCTGGCCGAGTGATGGCTGAGCGCTGGTTCACAGCATGGCCAAGTGATGGCTTAGTGCTGGTTCTCAGCCTGGCCAAGTGATGGCTGAGCGCTGCTTCCCCAGCCTGGCCGAGTGATGGCTGAGCGCTGGTTCTCAGCCTTGCCAAGTGATGGCTGAGCGCTGGTTCACAGCATGGCCAAGTGATGGCTTAGTGCTGGTTCTCAGCCTGGCCAAGTGATGGCTGAGCGCTGCTTCCCCAGCCTGGCCGAGTGATGGCTGAGCGCTGCTTCCCAGCCTGGCCAAGTGATGACTGAGCGCTGGTTCTCAGCCTTGCCAAGTGATGGCTGAGCGCTGCTTCCCCAGCCTGGCCAAGTGATGGCTGAGCGCTGCTTCCCCAGCCTGGCCAAGTGATGGCTGAGCGCTGGTTCTCAGCCTTGCCAAGTGATGGCTGAGCGCTGGTTCACAGCCTTGCCAAGTGATGGCTGAGCGCTGGTTCACAGCATGGCCAAGTGATGGCTTAGTGCTGGTTCTCAGCCTGGCCAAGTGATGGCTGAGCGCTGCTTCCCCAGCCTGGCCGAGTGATGGCTGAGCGCTGGCTCTTAGCCTGGCCAAGTGATGGCTGAGCGCTGCTTCCCCAGCCTGGCCGAGTGATGGCTGAGCGCTGGTTCACAGCATGGCCAAGTGATGGCTTAGTGCTGGTTCTCAGCCTGGCCGAGTGATGGCTGAGCGCTGCTTCCCCAGCCTGGCCGAGTGATGGCTGAGCGCTGGTTCACAGCATGGCCAAGTGATGGCTTAGTGCTGGTTCTCAGCCTGGCCGAGTGATGGCTGAGCGCTGCTTCCCCAGCCTGGCCGAGTGATGGCTGAGCGCTGGTTCACAGCATGGCCAAGTGATGGCTTAGTGCTGGTTCTCAGCCTGGCCGAGTGATGGCTGAGCGCTGGTTCACAGCATGGCCAAGTGATGGCTTAGTGCTGGTTCTCCGCCTGGCCAAGTGATGGCTGAGCGCTGCTTCCCCAGCCTGGCCGAGTGATGGCTGAGCGCTGGTTCTCAGCCTTGACAAGTGATGGCTGAGCGCTGGTTCACAGCATGGCCAAGTGATGGCTTAGTGCTGGTTCTCAGCCTGGCCAAGTGATGGCTGAGCGCTGCTTCCCCAGCCTGGCCGAGTGATGGCTGAGCGCTGCTTCCCCAGCCTGGCCGAGTGATGGCTGAGCGCTGGTTCACAGCATGGCCAAGTGATGGCTGAGCGCTGCTTCCCCAGCCTGGCCGAGTGATGGCTGAGCGCTGGTTCTCAGCCTTGCCAAGTGATGGCTGAGCGCTGGTTCACAGCATGGCCAAGTGATGGCTTAGTGCTGGTTCTCAGCCTGGCCAAGTGATGGCTGAGCGCTGCTTCCCCAGCCTGGCCGAGTGATGGCTGAGCGCTGCTTCCCCAGCCTGGCCGAGTGATGGCTGAGCGCTGGTTCACAGCATGGCCAAGTGATGGCTTAGTGCTGGTTCTCAGCCTGGCCAAGTGATGGCTGAGCGCTGCTTCCCAGCCTGGCCGAGTGATGGCTGAGCGCTGGCTCACAGCATGGCCGAGTGATGGCTGAGCGCTGCTTCCCCAGCCTGGCCGAGTGATGGCTGAGCGCTGGTTCACAGCATGGCCAAGTGATGGCTTAGTGCTGGTTCTCAGCCTGGCCGAGTCATGGCTGAGCGCTGCTTCCCCAGCCTGGCCGAGTGATGGCTGAGCGCTGGTTCACAGCATGACCAAGTGATGGCTTAGTGCTGGTTCTCAGCCTGGCCAAGTGATGGATGAGCGCTGCTTCCCCAGCCTGGCCGAGTGATGGCTTAGCGCTGGTTCACAGCATGGCCAAGTGATGGCTTAGTGCTGGTTCTCAGCCTGGCCAAGTGATGGCTGAGCGCTGCTTCCCCAGCCTGGCCGAGTGATGGCTGAGCGCTGCTTCCCCAGCCTGGCCGAGTGATGGCTGAGCGCTGGTTCACAGCATGGCCAAGTGATGGCTTAGTGCTGGTTCTCAGCCTGGCCAAGTGATGGCTGAGCGCTGCTTCCCCAGCCTGGCCGAGTGATGGCTGAGCGCTGGTTCACAGCATGGCCAAGTGATGGCTTAGTGCTGGTTCTCAGCCTGGCCAAGTGATGGCTGAGCGCTGCTTCCCCAGCCTGGCCGAGTGATGGCTGAGCGCTGCTTCCCCAGCCTGGCCGAGTGATGGCTGAGCGCTGGTTCACAGCATGGCCAAGTGATGGCTTAGTGCTGGTTCTCAGCCTGGCCAAGTGATGGCTGAGCGCTGCTTCCCCAGCCTGGCCGAGTGATGGCTGAGCGCTGCTTCCCCAGCCTGGCCGAGTGATGGCTGAGCGCTGCTTCCCCAGCCTGGCCGAGTGATGGCTGAGCGCTGGTTCTCAGCCTGGCCAAGTGATGGCTGAGCGCTGCTTCCCCAGCCTGGCCAAGTGATGGCTGAGCGCTGCTTCCCCAGCCTGGCCAAGTGATGGCTGAGCGCTGCTTCCCCAGCCTGGCCGAGTGATGGCTGAGCGCTGGTTCACAGCATGGCCAAGTGATGGCTTAGTGCTGGTTCTCAGCCTGGCCGAGTGATGGCTGAGCGCTGCTTCCCCAGCCTGGCCGAGTGATGGCTGAGCGCTGGTTCACAGCATGGCCAAGTGATGGCTTAGTGCTGGTTCTCAGCCTGGCCAAGTGATGGCTGAGCGCTGCTTCCCCAGCCTGGCCGAGTGATGGCTGAGCGCTGCTTCCCCAGCCTGGCCGAGTGATGGCTGAGCGCTGGTTCACAGCATGGCCAAGTGATGGCTTAGTGCTGGTTCTCAGCCTGGCCAAGTGATGGCTGAGCGCTGCTTCCCCAGCCTGGCCGAGTGATGGCTGAGCGCTGCTTCCCCAGCCTGGCCGAGTGATGGCTGAGCGCTGCTTCCCCAGCCTGGCCGAGTGATGGCTGAGCGCTGGTTCTCAGCCTGGCCAAGTGATGGCTGAGCGCTGCTTCCCCAGCCTGGCCAAGTGATGGCTGAGCGCTGCTTCCCCAGCCTGGCCAAGTGATGGCTGAGCGCTGCTTCCCCAGCCTGGCCGAGTGATGGCTGAGCGCTGGTTCACAGCATGGCCAAGTGATGGCTTAGTGCTGGTTCTCAGCCTGGCCGAGTGATGGCTGAGCGCTGCTTCCCCAGCCTGGCCGAGTGATGGCTGAGCGCTGCTTCCCCAGCCTGGCCGAGTGATGGCTGAGCGCTGGTTCACAGCATGGCCAAGTGATGGCTTAGTGCTGGTTCTCAGCCTGGCCAAGTAATGGCTGAGCGCTGCTTCCCCAGCCTGGCCGAGTGATGGCTGAGCGCTGCTTCCCCAGCCTGGCCAAGTGATGGCTGAGCGCTGCTTCCCCAGCCTGGCCGAGTGATGGCTGAGCGCTGGTTCACAGCATGGCCAAGTGATGGCTTAGTGCTGGTTCTCAGCCTGACCGAGTGATGGCTGAGCGCTGCTTCCCCAGCCTGGCCGAGTGATGGCTGAGCGCTGGTTCACAGCATGGCCAAGTGATGGCTTAGTGCTGGTTCTCAGCCGGGCCAAGTGATGGCTGAGCGCTGCTTCCCCAGCCTGGCCGAGTGATGGCTGAGCGCTGCTTCCCCAGCCTGGCCGAGTGATGGCTGAGCGCTGGTTCACAGCATGGCCAAGTGATGGCTTAGTGCTGGTTCTCAGCCTGGCCAAGTGATGGCTGAGCGCTGCTTCCCCAGCCTGGCCGAGTGATGGCTGAGCGCTGCTTCCCCAGCCTGGCCGAGTGATGGCTGAGCGCTGCTTCCCCAGCCTGGCCGAGTGATGGCTGAGCGCTGGTTCTCAGCCTGGCCAAGTGATGGCTGAGCGCTGCTTCCCCAGCCTGGCCAAGTGATGGCTGAGCGCTGCTTCCCCAGCCTGGCCAAGTGATGGCTGAGCGCTGCTTCCCCAGCCTGGCCGAGTGATGGCTGAGCGCTGGTTCACAGCATGGCCAAGTGATGGCTTAGTGCTGGTTCTCAGCCTGGCCGAGTGATGGCTGAGCGCTGCTTCCCCAGCCTGGCCGAGTGATGGCTGAGCGCTGCTTCCCCAGCCTGGCCGAGTGATGGCTGAGCGCTGGTTCACAGCATGGCCAAGTGATGGCTTAGTGCTGGTTCTCAGCCTGGCCAAGTGATGGCTGAGCGCTGCTTCCCCAGCCTGGCCGAGTGATGGCTGAGCGCTGGTTCTCAGCCTTGCCAAGTGATGGCTGAGCGCTGGTTCACAGCATGGCCAAGTGATGGCTTAGTGCTGGTTCTCAGCCTGGCCAAGTGATGGCTGAGCGCTGCTTCCCCATCCTGGCCGAGTGATGGCTGAGCGCTGGTTCTCAGCCTTGCCAAGTGATGGCTGAGCGCTGGTTCACAGCATGGCCGAGTGATGGCTGAGCGCTGCTTCCCCAGCCTGGCCGAGTGATGGCTGAGCGCTGCTTCCCCAGCCTGGCCGAGTGATGGCTGAGCGCTGGTTCACAGCATGGCCAAGTGATGGCTTAGTGCTGGTTCTCAGCCTGGCCAAGTGATGGCTGAGCGCTGCTTCCCCAGCCTGGCCGAGTGATGGCTGAGCGCTGGCTCACAGCATGGCCGAGTGATGGCTGAGCGCTGCTTCCCCAGCCTGGCCGAGTGATGGCTGAGCGCTGGTTCACAGCATGGCCAAGTGATGGCTTAGTGCTGGTTCTCAGCCTGGCCGAGTCATGGCTGAGCGCTGCTTCCCCAGCCTGGCCGAGTGATGGCTGAGCGCTGGTTCACAGCATGGCCAAGTGATGGCTTAGTGCTGGTTCTCAGCCTGGCCAAGTGATGGCTGAGCGCTGCTTCCCTAGCCTGGCCGAGTGATGGCTGAGCGCTGGTTCACAGCATGGCCAAGTGATGGCTTAGTGCTGGTTCTCAGCCTGGCCAAGTGATGGCTGAGCGCTGCTTCCCCAGCCTGGCCGAGTGATGGCTGAGCGCTGCTTCCCCAGCCTGGCCGAGTGATGGCTGAGCGCTGGTTCACAGCATGGCCAAGTGATGGCTTAGTGCTGGTTCTCAGCCTGGCCAAGTGATGGCTGAGCGCTGCTTCCCCAGCCTGGCCGAGTGATGGCTGAGCGCTGCTTCCCCAGCCTGGCCAAGTGATGGCTGAGCGCTGCTTCCCCAGCCTGGCCGAGTGATGGCTGAGCGCTGGTTCACAGCATGGCCAAGTGATGGCTTAGTGCTGGTTCTCAGCCTGGCCAAGTGATGGCTGAGCGCTGCTTCCCCAGCCTGGCCGAGTGATGGCTGAGCGCTGGTTCACAGCATGGCCAAGTGATGGCTTAGTGCTGGTTCTCAGCCTGGCCAAGTGATGGCTGAGCGCTGCTTCCCCAGCCTGGCCGAGTGATGGCTGAGCGCTGCTTCCCCAGCCTGGCCGAGTGATGGCTGAGCGCTGGTTCACAGCATGGCCAAGTGATGGCTTAGTGCTGGTTCTCAGCCTGGCCGAGTGATGGCTGAGCGCTGCTTCCCCAGCCTGGCCGAGTGATGGCTGAGCGCTGCTTCCCCAGCCTGGCCGAGTGATGGCTGAGCGCTGGTTCACAGCATGGCCAAGTGATGGCTTAGTGCTGGTTCTCAGCATGGCCAAGTGATGGCTTAGTGCTGGTTCTCAGCCTGGCCAAGTGATGGCTTAGTGCTGGTTCTCAGCCTTGCCAAGTGATGGCTGAGCGCTGCTTCCCCAGCCTGGCCGAGTGATGGCTGAGCGCTGGTTCACAGCATGGCCAAGTGATGGCTTAGTGCTGGTTCTCAGCCTGGCCGAGTGATGGCTGAGCGCTGCTTCCCCAGCCTGGCCGAGTGATGGCTGAGCGCTGCTTCCCCAGCCTGGCCGAGTGATGGCTGAGCGCTGGTTCACAGCATGGCCAAGTGATGGCTTAGTGCTGGTTCTCAGCCTGGCCAAGTGATGGCTGAGCGCTGCTTCCCCAGCCTGGCCGAGTGATGGCTGAGCGCTGGTTCTCAGCCTTGCCAAGTGATGGCTGAGCGCTGGTTCACAGCATGGCCGAGTGATGGCTGAGCGCTGCTTCCCCAGCCTGGCCGAGTGATGGCTGAGCGCTGCTTCCCCAGCCTGGCCGAGTGATGGCTGAGCGCTGGTTCACAGCATGGCCAAGTGATGGCTTAGTGCTGGTTCTCAGCCTGGCCAAGTGATGGCTGAGCGCTGCTTCCCCAGCCTGGCCGAGTGATGGCTGAGCGCTGCTTCCCCAGCCTGGCCAAGTGATGGCTGAGCGCTGCTTCCCCAGCCTGGCCGAGTGATGGCTGAGCGCTGGTTCACAGCATGGCCAAGTGATGGCTTAGTGCTGGTTCTCAGCCTGGCCGAGTGATGGCTGAGCGCTGCTTCCCCAGCCTGGCCGAGTGATGGCTGAGGGCTGGTTCACAGCATGGCCAAGTGATGGCTTAGTGCTGGTTCTCAGCCTGGCCAAGTGATGGCTGAGCGCTGCTTCCCCAGCCTGGCCGAGTGATGGCTGAGCGCTGCTTCCCCAGCCTGGCCGAGTGATGGCTGAGCGCTGGTTCACAGCATGGCCAAGTGATGGCTTAGTGCTGGTTCTCAGCCTGGCCGAGTGATGGCTGAGCGCTGCTTCCCCAGCCTGGCCGAGTGATGGCTGAGCGCTGCTTCCCCAGCCTGGCCGAGTGATGGCTGAGCGCTGGTTCACAGCATGGCCAAGTGATGGCTTAGTGCTGGTTCTCAGCATGGCCAAGTGATGGCTTAGTGCTGGTTCTCAGCCTGGCCAAGTGATGGCTTAGTGCTGGTTCTCAGCCTTGCCAAGTGATGGCTGAGCGCTGCTTCCCCAGCCTGGCCGAGTGATGGCTGAGCGCTGGTTCACAGCATGGCCAAGTGATGGCTTAGTGCTGGTTCTCAGCCTGGCCGAGTGATGGCTGAGCGCTGCTTCCCCAGCCTGGCCGAGTGATGGCTGAGCGCTGCTTCCCCAGCCTGGCCGAGTGATGGCTGAGCGCTGCTTCCCCAGCCTGGCCGAGTGATGGCTGAGCGCTGGTTCACAGCATGGCCAAGTGATGGCTTAGTGCTGGTTCTCAGCCTGGCCAAGTGATGGCTGAGCGCTGCTTCCCCAGCCTGGCCGAGTGATGGCTGAGCGCTGGTTCTCAGCCTTGCCAAGTGATGGCTGAGCGCTGGTTCACAGCATGGCCGAGTGATGGCTGAGCGCTGCTTCCCCAGCCTGGCCGAGTGATGGCTGAGCGCTGCTTCCCCAGCCTGGCCGAGTGATGGCTGAGCGCTGGTTCACAGCATGGCCAAGTGATGGCTTAGTGCTGGTTCTCAGCCTGGCCAAGTGATGGCTGAGCGCTGCTTCCCCAGCCTGGCCGAGTGATGGCTGAGCGCTGCTTCCCCAGCCTGGCCGAGTGATGGCTGAGCGCTGGTTCACAGCATGGCCAAGTGATGGCTTAGTGCTGGTTCTCAGCCTGGCCGAGTGATGGCTGAGCGCTGCTTCCCCAGCCTGGCCGAGTGATGGCTGAGCGCTGGTTCACAGCATGGCCAAGTGATGGCTTAGTGCTGGTTCTCAGCCTGGCCGAGTGATGGCTGAGCGCTGCTTCCCCAGCCTGGCCGAGTGATGGCTGAGCGCTGCTTCCCCAGCCTGGCCGAGTGATGGCTGAGCGCTGGTTCACAGCATGGCCAAGTGATGGCTTAGTGCTGGTTCTCAGCATGGCCAAGTGATGGCTTAGTGCTGGTTCTCAGCCTGGCCAAGTGATGGCTTAGTGCTGGTTCTCAGCCTTGCCAAGTGATGGCTGAGCGCTGCTTCCCCAGCCTGGCCGAGTGATGGCTGAGCGCTGGTTCACAGCATGGCCAAGTGATGGCTTAGTGCTGGTTCTCAGCCTGGCCGAGTGATGGCTGAGCGCTGCTTCCCCAGCCTGGCCGAGTGATGGCTGAGCGCTGCTTCCCCAGCCTGGCCGAGTGATGGCTGAGCGCTGCTTCCCCAGCCTGGCCGAGTGATGGCTGAGCGCTGGTTCACAGCATGGCCAAGTGATGGCTTAGTGCTGGTTCTCAGCCTGGCCGAGTGATGGCTGAGCGCTGCTTCCCCAGCCTGGCCGAGTGATGGCTGAGCGCTGGTTCACAGCATGGCCAAGTGATGGCTTAGTGCTGGTTCTCAGCCTGGCCAAGTGATGGCTGAGGGCTGCTTCCCCAGCCTGGCCAAGTGATGGCTGAGCGCTGCTTCCCCAGCCTGGCCGAGTGATGGCTGAGCGCTGGTTCACAGCATGGCCAAGTGATGGCTTAGTGCTGGTTCTCAGCCTGGCCGAGTGATGGCTGAGCGCTGCTTCCCCAGCCTGGCCGAGTGATGGCTGAGCGCTGCTTCCCCAGCCTGGCCGAGTGATGGCTGAGCGCTGGTTCACAGCATGGCCAAGTGATGGCTTAGTGCTGGTTCTCAGCCTGGCCGAGTGATGGCTGAGCGCTGCTTCCCCAGCCTGGCCGAGTGATGGCTGAGCGCTGCTTCCCCAGCCTGGCCGAGTGATGGCTGAGCGCTGGCTCTTAGCCTGGTATGGCAAAGAAGATGCTTCGCAGGCATAAGATAAGTTTTAATGCTTTATACATAGGAGAACGCGGGAGACCTGCAGAAGCTGGGGGCCCCGGAGTACACTTTGGACAGTCCAGGCGCCGAGCGAGGCGCCCCCGTCCCGGCTACCCGGACAATAAAGGCTGCGACGACGGAAGTGAGGACAAAGCCGATCAAAGTAAATTGTAGCCGAGAGGAAGGGTAAGGGAGTATACAGCCTGCGGGGCCATAAACGCCAGCGAGGGGCCCTGCAGAGGGGCCCTGGCAGCTGCAGGGCTGGGAGTGCTGCTGCCGCTAGATTAGCCCAAAATCACAGGATGTTGAACCAATACCAAGACTCGAACTTGGTTCCCCAGCGCTAAAGGCGGCAGCTCTGGCCGTCATGCCACATCCCTTAACTTTATATCCCCACATCTTCGAATCACATTCATGTTACACTGGATTGAGGAGATAAGACAGTGCCTTAATATAAAAATGATATTTACGGCTCTGTTGAAAGTGTGGCACAGGCTACCACACATGAAGAAAGCGTTCTGCGAAACTCTTCATAAACATACTTTTGAAGTACAATGTGTCCATTTTCAACGTCTCTGTCCCTTTTTGCTCGTGCGACTCGTGTACCCCCCCCCCCCCCTTCCACTCACCCCCAGAGATTCCTCAAAGACCGAGGGTGGCGTGCTCTTCCTCCTTGTGAGGGCGCCTTGAAGTGCCGTTTTAGCACCTTGACGTGTGTAAATTGGCGCTCATTTTAGAAGCACGAGCAGTAGTGCGCCCCCCTGGGAGAGGCTGGGATGCTGCCACCCCAACGAGGAGGCTCAGAATCTCGTTTTAAAAGGGTGTTGGCCTAAGGCAATGCAGCATTTAAAGGGCCGCCGTGCTCTTCCGCTGGTGACCATCTCAGCGTCCTACTGTAGGTTTCGCCTCACGCTCTAGCAAAGGGGCGTGGTTTGTTTCGCATATCTCCACTCTAACTTTCCTGAAACGTATTTACAAATTACAAAGCTGCTCTGCTTTTATCATTCGTTGGTCGTTTGGACTTCTTGTTCCTTTTGGCATACGATGGGCGGAGGGATGAATGAATGCATGGATGAATAGGTGGGTAGTTGGGGACTGTGGTGGGCGAGTGGACGGACTGGGTGGATTAGTATTTGGGTGCATTATTGTAACGGGTGGTTGGGGAAGAGTATGTGTGGGTGGATGGATGGAGAATGGACGAATGGGTGGATGTGAGCGGATGAAAGGGGCTGATAACTTCCCTGAATGAGTGGCTCAGGGAGGGGAGGCGCACTGAGTGAATGGATGGATGAGTGCGTGTACACCAGCGGGTGATTGGATGAATGAATAGATGGATGCAAATGAGTGGCTGGGGTAAACTCACAGCGGTTCTTAACCTTTTGTCTTCTGTGGATTCCCATTTAATCATTATGGGAACCTGGGGACCCCCTAAATTATTATTCAAGTTCAAGTTCAAGAATTTATATAGCGCACTACTCACCCAGAGGGTCTCAAGGCGCTTGGGGAGGGGGTTCATGAATTGTCGAATAGCCAGGTTTTAAGTTCTTTTCTGAAGGAGATGTGGTTCTGTGTAAGGCGGAGGTGAGTGGGGAGTGAGTTCCAGGTCTTGGCCGCCAAGTAGGAGAAGGATCTACCTCCCATGGTGGATCTTTGGATACGTGGAACTGCGGCGAGGCCTTGATTGGAGGATCTCAGTTGGCGGGTGGGTGTGTAGAAGGATAATCGAGTGTTGAGGCATTCGGGCCTAGTTTGTAGAGGGCCTTGTGTGCGTGGGTGAGGAGACGGAATGTTATTCTCTTGTTGACGGGAAGCCAGTGGAGGTCTTTCAGGTGGCCGGTAATATGATCCTGGCGAGGGATGTCTAAAATGAGTCTCGCTGATGCGTTTTGGATGCGTTGGAGTTTTTTCTGTAATTTGGCTGTAATTCCGGCGTAGAGGGTGTTTCCGTAGTCTAGTCGACTCGTAACCAGTGCGTGGGTAACAGTCTTTCTTGTCTCAGCGGGGATCCAGTGGAAGATTTTTTTGAGCATACGAAGTACGTTGAAGCAGGAGGATGAGACGGCGTTGACTTGATTGGTCATCGAGAGTGAAGAGTCTAGGATGAAGCCAAGGTTATGTGCGTGGTCCGTGGGTCTGGGTGCTGAGCCCAGATCCGAAGGCCACCATGAGTCGTCGCAGGCAGAAGGGGTTGATCCTAGGATGAGCACTTCCGTTTTGTCTGAGTTGAGTTTAAGGCGGCTGTCTTTCATCCATACGGCTACTTCTTTCATTCCTTCATGAAGATTGGTTTTGGCAGTGTTGGGGTCTTTGGCGAGGGAGAGGATCAGCTGGGTGTCGTCTGCGTAGGAGATGATGTTGAGGTTGTGTTGTCGTGCGATGGAAGCGAGTGGACTCATGTAAACGTTGAAGAGGGTGGGACTGAGTGATGATCCTTGTGGTACCCCGCAGATGACTTCGGTGGCCTCTGATTTGAACGGGGGATGTCGGACTCTCTGAGTTCTCCCAGCTAGGAACGAGATGATCCAGTCCAAGGCTTTTCCTTTTATGCCAATGTTGCTGAGGCGTTGTATGAGTGTGCTGTGACAAACAGTGTCCAAGGCGGCGGAGAGGTCGAGTAGAATGAGGGCCACTGTTTCTCCGTTGTCCAGTAGTGTTCGGATGTCCTCTGTTGCTGCGATGAGGGCAGTTTCAGTGCTGTGTTTGGCTCGAAAGCCGGACTGTGAGGGGTCGAGGGAGTTGTTGGATTCGAGGAAGGCAGCGAGTTGGCTATTGACGGCTTTCTCAATGACTTTGGCCGGGAATGGGAGGAGGGATATGGGGCGGTAGTTTTTAAGTTCAGAGGGGTCTGCTGTGGGTTTCTTCAGGAGGGCGCTAACTTCGGCATGTTTCCAGCTTTCTGGGAAGGTGGCAGAGATGAAGGAACAATTGATGACATCACAGAGATGGGGTGCGATGATGGAGTCTGCTTTGTTGAAGATGTGGTGGGGTCAGGGGTCGGTTGGCGAGCCAGAGTGGATGGAGTTCATTAGGCGGATGGTGTCTTCGGTGGTGATTGGGTTCTAGGCGCTGAGGTTGTTAGAGGGCGGTTTAGGTTCTGAGGGGGGTGGAGAGGATTGTTTGTTGGAACTATTTTCGAAGCTGTTATGTATGTCGGCAATTTTGTTGTAGAAGAAGGACGATAACGAGTCGCAGAGGTCTTGGGGGGGAGTGATGTCGTTTGAGGCTGCGGTGGGGTTGGTGAATTCTTTGACAATGTTGAATAGTTCCTTGCTGTTATGGGCGTTGTTGTCAAGTCGATTCTTGAGTGCTGATTTCTTGGTGGCTCGGATCAGCTGGTGGTGTTTGCGGGTGGCTGTCTTGAAGGTGGTCATGTTGTCGGTGGTTGGGTTTTTTCTCCATGTTTTCTCGAGAGTGCGGCATAGCTTTTTGGATTTCTTAAGGTCATCGTTGAACCAGGGGGCCTTTTTACTGTCTTGTTTGGTGTGATGGTTTTTCAAGGGTGCTAATTCGTCAGCGCTGTGAGTGATCCATTGTTTGAATTTGATAGCAGCTTGGTTTGGGTCCGATGAGAGGGCGGGTGGGTTTTGGTTGAGCGAAGTGAGAAGTAGGTCAGTGGTGATTTTGTTCCATTTTCTTCGGGGGATAGGTTGTGGGGGGTTGTGGGTCGAGGTGGTTTTGTAGCTGAAGTGAACACAACTGTGGTCCGTCCAGTGGAGAGCTATGGTGCGATCGAAGGAGATGTGTTTGCTGGAGGTGAAGATTGGGTCGAGCGTATGTCCGGCTACATGGGTGGGGGTGTCAACAAGTTGTTTGAGGCCGAGATTGGCCAGGTTGTCAAGAAGGGTGGTGGTGTTGCTGTCGTTTTTCTTGTCCAGGTGGAAGTTGAGGTCTCCTAATAGAATGTAGTTCTCAGATGCGAGGGCATGTGGACTGATGAAGTCTGTGATGTCTTCGCTGAATTGTTTACGGGTTCCTGGAGGTCTGTAGATGAGGGTGCCTCTGAGTGTGGTTCTAGGGTCGGTGTGGACCTGGAAGTGGAGGTGTTCGGCGGTTGTAAGGTTATCGTCGAAGCTTGTTGTGATTCTGATGGTGTTCTTATGGACGATGGCGATGCCCCCTCCTGTTTGGTTGGTGCGGTCTTTTCGGATGATCTTGTAAGTGTCCGGGATGGCTATGGCGATGTCGGGTGTTGATGATGCGTTCATCCAGGTTTCTGTAAGGAAGGCGACGTCCGGTGACGCAGTGTCGAGTAGGTCCCAGAGTTCGGTTGCGTGTCTGTGGACCGAGCGGGTGTTCAGCAGGATGCACTTCAGGTGGTTAGATTCGGAGATGTGTTTGGAATCGGTGGATGTGGTATTGTTATTGATGCTGGTAAATTTGCAGGAGTGGCAGGCGAAAGGACCGTGGGTACGTGCCGGGGCAGCTTCGAAGCATTGTGGTGTATGTCCGGGGTTAAGGGCAAGGAGAGTAGCGGCGTCATATGTTATGCGGCAGGAGTGTGTATTGCGAGGGCCAGGGGGTTTGGCGCTGGGCGTGGTCCAGGCGTGGACAGGCACAGATGGGCTTACCTTTGGCGCACCTTCGGCGCGACCGCTGCGCGTGACCGCTGCGCGCAAATGCATCAGACATAAGAGGATGGTGGAGAGGGGAGGGGCGAGGGAGGGTCAGCTGGGAGGCGGGGGGCAGGGCGGATAGCCGGGCTTGGAGGCACTACAAACAACAAACAAAATGTCGGCGAGCCAAAAGGCAATCAGGGCGCTATTGGGGCACAGGCAAAGCAATGCAGCAGACAATGCGAGATAAGTAAATAAATAAAAGTGCACAATTACGCGAGAATCGGCAAACAGGGATGGATAGATTTGTGTGAGTGGATCAGGATGATGCAAGGATGGAATTAGGTGGGCATGGACGAGTGTATTAATGGGTGATGGATGGATGGATGAATGGGTCGTGGAGAGATTAATTAATGGGTGGCTGCATCAATGGGAGGGTGGGATGCTGGGTGGGTTGGGAGTAGCGCTGGATGGATGGGTAGATGAATGGACTATGAAGCCTATATAGCGCTCTCTATACCCCCCCATCACACCTGCGATGCTACACAATCTGTAGGACCCACCTTTGACAGGCACTAAAACTCCTTGTACCTAGAATCGATATATGCCAGAGTTGGCGCTGTATGATGGTGTAATCGGCTCCCTCGTTTATCTGACTACGCGCCTCATGCAGCGCCTCGACATCACTTGCTGGAAACACTGGAAGTCAGACACAGATATATCGTAAATGAGATACGATTTTTATTGATAAAAAAGAAACTGCAAGCGTTTCATAGAACAAAATGTGGGTAAACGAAGATGTGATTGCTGCCCCCAGAAGCTCCTCGCGTGAAGTTCTACTGTTCGTTTAGTCGCGACAGAGAAGCAAGGCTGCGCGTGGACCTCCTCAACAACAAAACTCTGCTCTCTATTTAAATACTAACCCGCAAGGGCGTGAGGCCGAGAAATGAACCGGGGTAACAGCCCGGCGGCTCCAGTGCCAGGCGTCCAATACATGTCGCGACATAAACACCTTGCAGCATGGCACGGTATGCTATGGACTCTTATGGTATAGCACTTTAATAAATTACCAGGCTTAGACACTAACCCTCGAGGGCGTGGGGCAGAGAAATAAACCGGGGTAACAGCCCGGCGGCACCAGTGCCAGGCGTCCAATACATGTCTCGACATAAACACCTTGCAGCATGGCACGGTATGCTATGGACTCTTATGGTATAGCACTTAAGGAAATTACCAGGCTTAAATACTAACCCGCGAGGGCGTGGGGCCGAGAAATAAACCGGGGTAGCAGCCCAGCGGCACCAGTGCCAGGCATCCATTACATGTTGCGACATAAACACCTTGCAGCATGGCACGGTATGCTATAGACTCTTATGTTATAGCACTTTAAGAAATAACCAGGCTTAAATACTAACCTGCGAGGGCGTAGGGGCGAGAAATAAACTGGAATAACAGCCCGGTGGCACCAGTGCCAGGCGTCCAATACATGTGGTGACATAAACACCTTGCAGCATGGCACGGTATGCTATCGACTCTTATGGTATAGCACTTAAGGAAATTACCAGGCTTAAATACTAACCCGCGAGGGTGTGGGGCTGAGAAATAAACCGGGGTAGCAGCCCAGCGGCACCAGTGCCAGGCATCCAATACATGTTGCGACATAAACACCTAGCAGCATGGCACGGTATGCTATAGACTCTTATGTTATAGCACTTGAAGAAATAACCAGGCTTAAATACTAACCTGCGAGGGCGTAGGGGCGAGAAATAAACCGGAATAACAGCCCGGTGGCACCAGTGCCAGGCGTCCAATACATGTCGTGACATAAACACCTTGCAGCATTGCACGCTATGCTATTGACTCTTATGGTATAGCACTTTAAGAAATTACCAGGCTTAAATACTAGCCCGCGAGGGTGTGGGCCGAGAAATAAACTGGGGTAACAGCTCAGCGGCACCAGTGCCAGGCGTCCAATACATGTCCCGACATAAACACCTTGCAGCATGGCACGGTATGCTATGGACTCTTATGGTATAGCACTTTAATAAATCACCAGGCTTAGACACTAACCCTCCAGGGCGTGGGGCAGAGAAATAAACCGGGGTAACAGTCCGGTGGCACCAGTGCCAGGCGTCCAATACATGTCGTGAAATAAACAACTTTCAGCACGGCACGGTATGCTATGGACTCTTATGGTATAGCACTTTAAGAAATTACCAGGCTTAAATACTAACCCGCGAGGGTGTGGGGCCGAGAAATAAACTGGGGTAGCAGCTCAGCGAAACCAGTGCCAGGCGTCCAATACATGTCTCGACATAAACACCTTGCAGCATGGCACGGTATGCTATGGACTCTTATGGTATAGCACTTTAAGAAATTACCAGGCTTAAATACTAACCTGCGAGGGCGTAGGGGCGAGAAATAAACCGGAATAACAGCCCGGTGGCACCAGTGCCAGGCGTCCAACACATGTCGCGACATAAACACCTTGCAGCATGGCACGGTATGCTATGGACTCTTATGGTATAGCACTTTAAGAAATTACGAGGCTTAAATACTAACCTGCGAGGGCGTAGGGGCGAGAAATAAACCGGAATAACAGCCCGGTGGCACCAGTGCCAGGCGTCCAATACATGTTGTGACATAAACACCTTGCAGCATGGCACGGTATGCTATGGACTCTTATTGTATAGCACTTTAAGAAATTACCAGGCTTAAATACTAACCCGCGAGGGTGTGGGGCCGAGAAATAAACTGGGGTAACAGCTCAGCGGCACCAGTGCCAGGCGTCCAAAACATGTCGCGACATAAACACCTTGCAGCATGGCGCGGTATGCTATGGACTCTTATGGTATAGAAATTACCAGGCTTAAATACTAACCCGCGAGGGCGTGGGGGCGAGAAATAAACCGGGGTAACAGCCCGGCAGCACCAGTGCTAGGCGTTCAATACATGTCGCGACATAAATACCTTGCAGCATGGCACGGTATGCTATGGACTTTTATGGTATAGAAATTACCAGGCTTAAATACTAACCCGCAAGGGCGGGGGGCGAGAAATAAACCGGGGTAACAGCCCGGCGGCACCAGTGCCAGGCGTCCAATACATGTCGCGACATCAACACCTAGCAGCATGGCACGGTTTGCTATGGACTCTTATGGTATAGCATTTTAAGAAATTACCAGGCTTAAATTCTAACCCACGAGGGCAAGAAATAAACCAGGGTAACGGCCCGGCAGCACCAGTGGCAGGCGTTCAATACATGTCGCGACATAAATACCTTGCAGCATGGCACGGTATGATATGGACTCTTATGGTATAGCACTTTAAGAAATAACCAGGCTTAAATACTAACCCGCGAGGGCGAGAAATAAACCGGGGTAACAGCCCGGCGGCACCAATGCCAGGCGTCCAATACATGTCGTGACATAATGACCTTGCAGCATGGCACGATATGCTTTGGACTCTTATGGTATATCACTTTAAGAAATTACCAGGCTTTTATGGACGGTGATAAGGTGGCTTGGTAGAGTATGAAATGTCGCGATAAGCCTTCCTATATCATGGATTCTCATGGATGGTTTGTTAACAAAGGGTGCAACATACGGTAGTATATTCTGATATTGTACAACAGGTAGCCGGTACTACCTCTTTAGTTTACTGTGCACATTCCCGCTGCCCAGCGGGGCCACGGCTACACATCCGAACTCTAAACTGTATGGAAATGCTGTCGGGTTTTCATTCTAAGCGCTCATTCTCTACTACTCGCTCTCTACTACTCAATCTCTACTACACACTCTCTACTACTCTCTACTACCCACTCTCTACTACTCACTCTATTCTCTACTACTCACCCCCTACTCACTCTCAACTCTCTACTACTCACTCTTTACTACTCACTCTCTACTACTCTCTCTACTACTCACTCTCTACTACTCTCTCTACTACTCATTCTCTACTGCTCTCTACTACTCTACTCACTCTCTACTACTCACTCTCTACTACTCCCTACTACTCACTCTCTACTACTCTCGACTACTCTCTAATCACTCTCTACTACTAAATCAAATCAAATCATACACATTTGTAAAGCGCACTACTCACCCGCTAGGGTCTCAAGGCGCTGGGAGGGGAGTGGGGCAGACGCTACTGCTCGAACAGCCAGGTCTTGAGTTGTTTCCTGAAGGAGAGGTGGTCCTGGGTCTGCAGTAGTTGGAATGGGAGGGAGTTCCATGTCCTGGCCTCCAGGTAGGAGAAGGATCTTCCTTCGGCGGTGGCTCTCCGAATTCGTGGGACGGAGGCGAGGGCGTGGCTTGCGGATCGGCTCTGGCAAGTGGGTGTGTAGAAAGTGAGGCAGCTGTTGAGGTATTTGCGGCCCATGTCGTGGGGAGCCTTGTGTGCGTGGGTGAGGAGTGTGAATGTGATCCTCTTGTTGACGGGGAGCCAGTGCAGGTCTTTCAGATGGGCAGAGATGTGGCTGTGACGGGGGATATCCAGGATGAGTCGTGCCGAGGCGTTCTGTATGCGCTGGAGTCTTTTCTGGAGTTTGGCTGTGGTTCCAGCGTAGAGGGTGTTCCCGTAGTCCAGACGGCTGGTGACAAGGGCCTAAGTGATCGGCTTCCTGGTTTCAGTGGGGACCCACCGGAAGATCTTTCGGAGCATGCGCAGGGTGTTGAAGCAGGATGACGAGACTTCGTTGACTTGCTTGGTCATCGTCAGGGAGGAGTCCAGGATGAAGCCTAGGTTGCGTGCGTGGTCCGTTTGCTTGGGGTGGTGCCGAGGGCCGGGGGCCACCAGGAGTTGTCCCAGGTGGAGGTGGATGGTCCCAGGATGAGGACTTCTGTCTTGTCTGAGTTCAGTTTCAGACGGCTGAGCTCCATCCATTCCGCGATGTCTTTCATTCCTTCCTGGAGGTTGGCTCTGGCGGTGGTGGGGTCGTTGGTGAGGGAGAGAATCAGCTGGGTATCGTCAGTGTAGGAGATGATGTTGAGGTTGTTTTGGCATGCGATGGCTGCGAGGGGGCTCATGTAGATGTTGAAGAGGGTGGGGCTGAGCGAGGAACCTTTCGGAACGCCGCAGGTGGCTACGGTGGCCATGGAGAGGAACGGGGGGAGTCCGACTGAGGCGCTGTATCAGGGTGTGGTGGCATACGGTGTCGAAGGCTGCTGAGAGGTCCAGGAGGATGAGGGCAGCTGTTTCCCTGTTGTCGAGCAGGGACCTGATGTCGTCGGTACCTGCAATGAGTGCGGTCTCGGTGCTGTGGTTTGCTCGGAAACCGGACTGCGAGAGGGTTGAGGGATCCGTTTGTCTTGAGAAAGGTGGAGAGTTGTTTGTTGACGGTCTTCTCGATGACCTTGGCAGGAAAAGGGAGGAGCGAGATGGGGCGGAAGTTCTTGAGGTCCATGGGGTCCACAGTGGGTTTCTTCAGGAGGGCGCTCAGCTCGGCATGTTTCCAGCTCTCCGGGAAGGTGACAGATGCGAAGGAGCTGTTAATGATGTCCCAGAGTTGGGGTGCGATGATGGAGTCGGCTTTGTTCAAGATGTGGTGTGGGAATGGGTCGGTTGGGGAACCGGAGTGGATGGTGTTCATCATGCGGGTGGTGTCTTCGGTGCTGACCAAGGTCCAGGTGCAGAGGGTGGTGGTGGGGGGCGTTGGTTCGGTGGTTGGGTGTGTGGTGTGTGGTCTGTGCGCCGAAGCTGTTGTGTATGCCGGCGATCTTGCGGTGAAAGAATGAGGCGAGTGAGTCGCAGAGGTCTTGCGAGGGTGTGATGTCGTTGTTGCAGGCGCTGGGGTTGGAGAGCTCTTTAACGATGCTGAAGAGTTCTTTGCTGTTGTGGGTGTTGTTGTCCAGTCGTTCTCTGAATGATATCCTTTTGGTGGTGCAGATCAGCTGGTGGTGTTTGCAGGTGGCGTTCTTGAGGGCTGCCATGTTTTCTGTTGTCTGGTCGTGGCGCCAGGCTTTCTCGAGGGTGCAGCAGTTTTTCTTGGAGTTTTTGAGGTCGTTTGTAAACCACGATGCTTTCTTGCTGCTGGGTCTGCTGGGAGGGTTCTTCAGTGGTGCTAGGTCGTCGGCGCAATTGGTGAGCCTTTGTGTGAGGTTGAGGGCTGCTTCGCTGGGGTTCGTCATGTTGGTGGGGGGGGGGGTTCTGGCTGAGGGAGGTGGTGAGCTGGTCGGCGGTGATCTTGCTCCAGCTTCTGAGGGGAACCTGTTGCGGGTGGTGGTGGTTCGTGGTCCTCCTGAAGTTGAAGTGGACGGAGCTGTGATCTGTCCAGTGTAGTGCGGTGGAGTGGCTGAAGGAGATGTGCTTGCTGGAGGAGAAGACGGGGTCAAGCGTGTGGCCGGCGTAGTGGATTGGGGTGTTCACCAGTTGCTTGAGTCCGAGGTTGGCGAGGTTGACCAGCAGGGTGACAGTGTTGCTGTCATTGTTGTTCTCCAGTTGGAAGTTGAGGTCTCCTAGGAGGATGTAGTCTGAGGAGGTTAGGGCGTGCTGGCTGATGAAGTCTGCGATGGCTTCGCTGAATTGTGTGCGTGGTCCAGGGGGTCTGTAGATGAGAGTGCCTCTGAGGGTGGTCTTGGGATTGGTGTGTATCTGGAAGTGAAGGTGCTCGGCGGCGGTGAGGGTGTCGTCGGCGTTGGTGTGGATGGTGTTTCTGTGGACAATGGCAATGCCTCCTCCGGTTTGGTTGATGCTCTCTACTAATCTCTACTACTTTCTACTACTCACTCTCTGCTACTCTCTACTACTATATCTCTACTACTCTCTACTACTCACTCTACTACCCTCAGCTGCTATCAACTCACTATCTACTAATCTGTACTACTCACTCTCTACTACTCACTCAATCTCTACTACACACTACTACTCTCTACTACTCACTCTCTACTACTCACTCTACTCTCTACTACTGACTTTACTACTGACTCTCTACTACTCACTCTACTCACTCTCTACTCCTCTCTACTCACTCTACTACTCACTCTCTACTAATCTCTACTACTCTACTCACTTTCTACTACTCACTCTCTACTACTCTCTACTACTCACTCTCTACTACTCTCTACTACTCTCTACTCACTCTACTACTCTCTACTACTCACTACTACTCTCTACTCACTCTCTACTTCTCACTCTCTACTACTCTCTACTACTCACTCTACTCTCTACTACTCAGTCTCTAGTACTCTCTATACTCTACTACTCACTCTCTACTCTCTACTACTCACTCTCTACTCTCTACTACTCACTCTCTACCCCTTACCTCTCTCTACCTCTCTCTCTACCTCTCTCTCTGCCTCTCGCTCTACTACCCTATACCTCTCTACCTCTACGCCTCTCTAAGCACACACATATGTTTATATATATATATATATATACTTCTCTTTACACCAGCATATTCCATCATGATGGACTAAGAGCCATTAAACACTTCCTAGGGAAGCGGGATGATTGTTTTAGTGAACACTCTAAAATGGTGGGAGAAATGATATCGATGTGTTTGAACAATAACATGTTTTTGTTTGCCAAACAGTTATTTTTACAGACCAGAGGAGTAGCTATGGGGGCCTGCTTCTCTCCGAGTTACGCATGTTTGCACATGGGGTTCTGGGAGGAGCAGGTCCTAATGGTAGAACATTCTGAAATTATGAACACTAAAGTGAAACTCTGGTCTCGTTATATTGATGATTTGTTTTTTGTTTGGGAGGGGACTGAAGTAGAAGTGAGAAATGTTATTGATAAACTCAATATCAATAATCTTAATATTCATCTAACTAGTACTATCAGTTCCGAATCTGTGGTGTTTCTGGACGTTGAAATCTATGTTCAAGAAGATACACTCCAAACAAAGTTGTACCGTAAGCCCACGGCTGGTAACACGCTGCTGCATGCCGACAGCCATCATCCTGCCCACTTGATCCGCAGCATCCCTTACGGGGAGATGCTGCGGGTTAGACGCATTTGCAGCAGTGAAGATCAATGCCGGTCAGCACAACTGCAGTGTAGGGAGCGATTTCTACAGCGTGGCTACAAACCATCTACTGTGGATACTGCCATGATTAGGGCTAACAGGGCTAACAGGATGGAACTCCTTGGCTTAGGAGGTGACAATCAGCCAACTGTCCCTGCCAAAACTAGTGACAATGACACCAGATTGATTATTGGTTACAGTAACCAGCACAGAGCTATTGGAAAGATAATCAGAAGCAATTGGTCTCTGATTTCAACCGATCCTGTGTTGGGAACCATTCTGCCCAAGCATCCCAGCATCACATATAGAAAAGCCAAATCTATGAAAGACAGTTTGGTATCGAGTAGCCCAGAAGTTGTAACAAGCTCGTGGTTAGACGACAGCAAGGGGTTCATACGGCGTTCTAGCTGCAAAGCTTGCAAACATGGTGTGAGCAAAACCGAGGTAGTTACACCTTTATCTCCCACACCTATTAAAATCCAGCAAAAACTTAGCTGCAGAACTGAATTCGCAGTCTATGTTTTAGAATGCCCATGCGGGCTTCGGTATGTAGGCAGCACTCGACCCCAGGTCCACAAGCGCATATTACAGCATCTTCGTGCAATTGCACATGCTGATCCTACATACCCAGTAGCCAGGCACTTTGAAACAGCGCACAATAAAGATGCATCAATGTTGCGCTATTTTGTTATAGATTGCATCCCCCCCCAAAGGAGAGGTGGTGACAGGGAGGCCCAACTGAGAAAACTTGAGACCCGCTACATTATCTCCCACGACACAAAGTCACCCCAGGGTCTGAATATGGGTGAGGATTGCTATACCCATCTGTAAAGTGTATACACCTAGCTTGCTACTACAATCAGTCTAACCTGCAATAATTTCATATGTCCTGTATAGCCTATATTTGATATTGATTTGAATTTGAAAATGTGGTATGGCTACCAAGTGACAAGAACCTAGGACCTTCACACTATTTGACCTATGATTTTAATCCACAAAATGATGAATTATCACTATCTTTTGCACAATTCACTTTATTGTAGCACTTTCTCTCATCAAGTCATGTGATTGTTGATAATAACTGTGTTACACAACTGACTACTAGGCGGTTAATATGGTTTTCGTGTCACAGCCCACTTGGGCAGTATTTTGACATAAATTAGCCGAATATCTGACACTTTATAAGACGAATTGTGGTTTATATCTTAGTAATTGCTAATGTATAATGGAAACAATTAATTTCTTGACAGATACATTATTAGGGTGGCTACAGTTTTAAATTGTAAAATAACGATTAAAACTATTTATAGGCTTTTAAATATTTTTAAGCTTTTTTGTATTATCAACAAGTTTATTCATCTATTTATGTATTTATTCAGCCATGCCATGCATTAGTATCTATACAATTCTGATCGGTTGTCGATAAATTACCTATGTGTAACCCATGCATTTATGCAGTTATTTTACACTCGTATTGTATTTCATTGAAAAGTAGAGTATTTCTTTACTTTCTATCACATGTGATGACTTGTATTGCACTTTAAAAGGGGTGGTCATCCCCCGTGACGTTTGTCATGTGATCAAGGCTATCTCTAGCCGAAACGCGTCATGGCGGATTGGTGCTGGGCTGAAACTTAAATAAATCTATTTGCACCACGTTTGGGTCTTGCCTGTTCCTGACTAGCGGTGTGGCTGATCGCGCTGCGCTGCGTTGGACTGGGAACTTCACGTACCTCATATATATATATATATATGTATGTTAAAAAGCCACCTAATTACAAACAGAATTGCTTTAACTTAAACGAGGGCGAGACCTATTGCATTTTCAATGCTTGCTGTCCATTGCCATCTTACTGGTGTGAGGCTGCACGTGTAAAAGTGGTGTGGTGAGTGTGAATTTACCCACAGGGGATTCTTTTTATGACTAGGTCTCTGTTGGTGCCCTTCTCCCATGGTTGGTGGGTCATTCTCTCTTTTTGTGAGAATGTTTCTCCAGCCTTGAAGGAAGCCTTTGGCGGGGGTTAAGCTGGAGGTCAAAGGGTGCCCCGTCCCTCACCTCTGCAGGGTTCTCTCTCCTTCTGTATCCACAGAGGTGATTTTTCACCAGGGTCGGTTGGTAACGCGGGCACTCGGGCAATACCCGACTGGCCAGTGTCCAGTTCCAGCTGTGGGCTGCTTTTTTGAGCAGCAAGGGGAGTGGTCAATTTGGGCGGTGTCCGTGTTGTTCGGATGCTGCCAGCGGCCCAGTGGGTGCCTGAGTGGCCTTTCTGGAGGCAGATGGGCGTCCATCACCTCCCTTTTATCAACGGGCAGAGGTGTCACTCCCTTCAATCCATCAAACAATCAGGTGTTTGTTAAGCGTGACTACTCACCTGTCAGGGTCATAAGGTGCTGGGGTGGGGGGGGGGGGTGGGTCGCAGGTTCCAGTCCATCAAGGAGGTGGTCTCTCGAAGAGCCATTAATGTCTGCAGGTTGAGCGGGGGCAGGGGGCCTGAGCAGACGTGGTCTCACTTGTTTTCAGGTGTGTTTCACCTGTATAAACTAATCCATGCATTTTTTTTTACATTCCCTCCACCCCCTTTTTATAACATTTCGCTGAAGCCGTGTTTTGCAGAAAGACAATATGCAATGGGGGCCACTTTTTTTCTACCGTGCCCGGCCCGATTCTTAAACCAAATCCAACCCGGGTTCTCCCCCTGGGTGAAGGATGCGGAGTCGCATCTGAGAAAGATCCACAGAGCGGTCATCACCCTTAAGAGGAGCAGAAGGGACAGATCACTGCCCCCTGCAGGCCAGCTCATGGTGGAGGGGGCTGCAACCCTGGTTGACCTCGAGAGGGGGGTGGGGGCTCGGACAGTAAGGTAGAGCTGCCCCACCCCAACCCCAACCCCACCCCCAGAGCTCTGGATCCAGCTGGCTGCAGATGGACACGTGGACACTACAATACAGGTGTCTCTTGCCCCTACAGGGTGGGACTGACCCCCCCCCTTCCCCCTAGAGCCCTCAGATGAACCGAGTCACAGAAGGAGCTCTGCAGAGTGAGCGGGGGAGGGGGCTGGGGCGGGCTCTGTCACTGGCAGATCTGGAAAGAAAGCACTGAGATAATTAGAGGTAATTAATACTCATTTTGAACAATCTGTAATGCTAACTCGAGAAATCCCATTATCTGCAGGCTAACCTCGCCTGGTGCTTTTCACTCGTTTTACGAGACCCCCGCAGCGTTTAATGAGCTTCGTCCCATTGTTCGTCCTGATGGCTCCGCTGGCTGCGGGGCTCAGGAAACTTTATCTGTGTTTTGAAGCTGAATTCTTTCACAGAATTGCTTTAGTCTTTCCTGGCTATCCTGTGCCCCTGGTTCCTTCCTCCTGCGGCTCCCACTTTTCTATATTTTGTTTATCTTGTCAGAGATTGGGGTTCGGTTCAGATACATAAAATCGTTCCCCTTTTCTATAAATGCCCCAGCTGTGGAGCGAATCCAGGGTTAATTCTTTAAGTGGACCAATGTGCTACTGTGGGTCCCTGTCCACCCCACAAGCTAGGTACTTTTTAAACCATCACTATAGTCACTTCAAAACCATCACTATAGTCACTTCAAACCCCACCACTCACTCACTTTCATAGAATACCTCACACACACCTCACATAGTCATTGTAAAAAGTGCTCCATCGTAGTCGTAGGTAGCAGCACGCCGCATCCCGTAGAGGGGTGCGAAGACCCCAATGATGAAGCATAACACCAAGGGTCCTTTTGGTGTGTGAGGAGTATTTAAAGAACACTATGTGCTCCCCACCATTGTAGGGACCACCCACATCCACTAGTGGATTCCTTTGGTTTGCAAAATTCTAGCTAAGGAGAACAAATCCACCCCGCCTCTCTCTCTCTCTTCCTTTATGTTATTTTCTTTATTTTCTTGCTTAGCCATACAGTGTGTCTCTGCTAGGTTTGTGTATTGAATGCCTGGCTTTGAAGTGAGAGGGGCTGGGGATGTGCATTCTCTCAGACAGCCACTGGGGGGAGGGGGGTGGATGTAGGTCTTTCCTTTCTTGAACAAGTCAGGGCTGAGCTGAATAGACCTGGGCTGCATTCAGAGTAGGGGAGGAGATTTCCTTTCACCTGATAAGCCTGGTGTGCCTTACACAATACTGTCTCCACCTAATGCCAGGCAGCTGTACCAGAGAAAAAGATATTTGTGCTATAAAAAATGAGGACCAGACCCCAGACTTTTAGATTACTTCTGGGATTCAAGAGGAACCTTTGCCATGGAGAAGAGCTGGAGAAACTGAGGAGAAGTACTGCCCCTTTGATGTGTGCTGTCTGGGGTTAGCCTGCAGTGGCTGTTTCTGCCAAGGAAAGGATAAGGACTGTGTTGTGTGTTGTGTCCCCTGCTTGAGGAAGATCTCTAAGGGCTTGAAGTAGAGCTTGCCTCCAGTTTTTGAAATTTCTGGGATACAAAGACTTAACCCCCAGCTCACCTGAACTCCCTTGCTGAGAGTTCTGACCTGCTAAGAGGTGCCTATTGCTGTTCTGGGCCTCTGGAGGTTGTTTCTGCTGTTGGGAGTTGGAAAAGTAATGCAATGAGGATAAGTGCGACGCATCCTCACCTGTTTCCGATACATTGCTGAAGAAACTGATGCAGCGCCTGCCCGCAGATGGAGAAATTGCAGCACGAAGGCCGAGATCACCTCACCGATTCCAACGCAGGCCCTTATGTGCGGCTGTAAGAACCAACACATCGTGGGATGGAGAAACCAATGCAGTGCCGTTGCCGCCACCGCATCGAGAACCGATGCAAACCCGATCCTCATGTATTGCACTGGGGCACCATTTCTACAATGACACCAGGGATGCAGTAAGAAACCAATCCATCCCCTTTCCTTCAGTAAGGAACCAATGCATCACCTCCCCTGCGTGGCAGTAAGGAACCGACGCATTACCTACCCTGTGCATAAGGAGCCGGCGCATCACCTTCCCTGCAGCTGTTCCTATGTATGATTTTGATGCATCCAAGGTACTTTGTGTTGAAAGTGTTGCATCTATAGTTTGCTATGGACAGAACTGTTTCTATCTTTTGAAAGTCATATTTTTACTACTGTATTGTGGAATTTTGTCATTTTGGTCTTGTTTGGTTTAAATGAAGATTACTTATTTTTCTAAACTGGTGTGGTGTCCATTTGTAGTGTTTTCACTGTATTACTGTATGTGTGCACAAATGCTTTACACACTGCCTCTGAGATAAGCCTGTGTGCTCATTCCAAGCTACCAAGGGGGTGAGCAGGGGTTATTTTAGAAGTGTATCCCCCTTACCCTGACTTGGAAGAAGGGTCCCTACTTGGACAAAGGTACCTACCTCTGCCAACTAAAGACCCCAATTTCTAACAGGGCACACTCCATATTCTGTCCATTCGCCAGGGCAATTTGGAGAATCTTGTTTAAAGTCTGCATAAATCTTCCGGCCTCTTTGTTGGCTTGAGGCCAACGTGGCATGATTAGCCTGTGATGAATGCCACGGAATCGTAAGTACTCAGTGAACTACTGACTGGAGAACGGGGGACCACAGTCTGTTTGGATCTCACTCAGCAACCCATGGAGTGGTGTGGCTCACTGGTTAGAGGTGGCAGACCCGTAAGCAGAGGACGGCCCGGGACCAGGGTTCGATTCCTGACGCGGCAGGGTCGTGGACCATGGTCAGCGGACTCGATAATTCTCGCCTCGGTGCCTACTCCAGTCAGGGACCACACTCGGCAACTCTGGGCATTAGCTTGCCTCATCTTCACAACGGCCCCCCCAGACCGCCGGGGATGCTTGGTCGCACCTTAGAGATACCCATTAGGGACCATCTCTCAGGGTGAGCCAGGACGGGTTCCCCAGCGGTCGAAGCGCGGAGATACTCCTCCGGGAGTCGATTCCTAGCGCTATATAAACCCGCAATGGGTGGCCATAACTTTTTCCAAACTGGGAATGGTTTAACTGGCTATTGTTGGCTCGATGTCCTCAACTTTAGGATATTGAGAAAAATCGTCTATGACGACCAGGATATGTCTGCTAACGGGTAGACTTCCAAAATCAGCACTGGCTCTGTGCCGGGGATGGGCTCTGTGATTATGGGCGCAGATAACACAGCAGGTATTACCTGACAGTACACTCCATTAACTCATCCAGATTCTGGAACCATACCTTGCATCGCTACCTTGATTTTGTTCCGACGATCCACTGGAAGCTGTGTGAGCGAGGTCAACCACCTTTGTTGCATGGTTCTCAGGATTACCAGTCGGGGTCTTCTCATTAAATATCCTTCTAGAGAGACAGCTAGTGCTAGACGAACATTGTGGGGAAATGTTGGGGTCACTCTCGCTTCCTTAGTATGATGAGAGGCTTTGTGAGTGAGGGTGTACCAATTTACAGAAGTTACCGCGGAGACGGGCAGTTCAATAAATTTATCAGTAGCAGTGGCCTTAGCAATGTCCGCAAGGGAGATGGGAAGCGGCCTGGATCTTTTCCTCCACCAGTCGAACGTATTCCTTCACTTCCTCAGCATCTGACTCCTCTTCAACAGTGGCGGGCCTGGCATGCCTTGACAGATAAGCAGATGGAATTTGTGATCCTGGGCGATATACCGCAGAAAAGTAGTATGCTGGAAATTGAATAATCCTTTTCTCAATTCTTGGAGGCGGTTTATATGAGAACCCAGTAAAAAGAGGGAACAGTGGCTTGTGGTCCGTATGAGCTGTGAATTGGTGGCCGTACAGGAAATGTGAAAATGGCAGCAGCCCCAATGCACTGTAATTGCCTCTTTTTCAATATGAGAATAGCGCTGCCTGGTATAAGTTGCAGCACGACAAGCATACGCCACTGTGGCCCATTCACTATTGGATTGTCTCTGCTATAATACAACCCCTAAATCAGTGGGGCTGATGTCAAGTGACAATTCTGACTCCTGGCTGGGGTCTAAATAAACCAACGTGGTGTCTGCAGACAGGGCTCGTTTTGTTGCCCAGAAGGCCTCTTCCTGAGGGGTGGTTTAGCAGGTCCACGTGGCATTGGTCTTGGTCAATGCTCGAAGCAGGGCAGTGAGGTCTGTCAGGTCCTGGATGAGGTGCCCACACTATGTGTGACAAACCTGAGAATACTACTGAGGCGGAAGCCGGTAGTCGCGAATCTCTTTTAACTTGTATATTGTGTATTTTGTGTGTTTTTTAAAACCATTTACACGTTCAAAAACCTTGGCCTTACCTGCTCCTGAGCCTAGCGGCAGACAGCTTGTCGCTCCGCTCTTAGAGCACATCGCGTCCTGCAGCCACTTCCTGGTCGCCGCCAGACACGCCCACCGCGACTGGCCACGCCCCCCTCCGCCCAGTTTCGCATAAATTACGTGCCAAAGCGCCAGCGCTTCATTGACAAACCTGAGAATACTACTGAGGCGGAAGCCGGTAGTCGCGAATCTCTTTTAACTTGTATATTGTGTATTTTGTGTGTTTTTTAAAACCATTTGCACGTTCAAAAACCTTGGCCTTACCTGCTCCTGAGCCTAGCGGCAGACAGCTTGTCGCTCCGCTCTTAGAGCACATCGCGTCCTGCAGCCACTTCCTGGTCGCCGCCAGACACGCCCACCGCGGCTGGCCACGCCCCCCCTCCTACGCACTGACATCGACTATAAAACATGAGCCCCTGCAGGAAGCGCAGCGGACGAGCGCAGCGGGCGCGACGAATGCGCGCCGAAGGCGCGCATAAGGCAAGCTCGTCTGCGCTCGTCCGCGCCTCGGTAGCGCCCGGAGCGACCTCTGAGGCTCCTGCACCCCTATCCTCCACTTGCCCATCGCCTCTGGCGCGCGAGTCTTTAATCCGTCTCAGAGACTACGCTCATGAAGGCCATCTGTCCTTCTCTGACACCGCCTATCCTCTGCACGACTTCGCCTGCAAAGGTTTACTGTCGGGTGGCCTGCTGAACGTCAGGTCATTGCCTAAACATGCTAATGAAATCTCCCAGCTGATCGACAATCACCATCTCGATGCTCTATTCCTGATGGAGACCTGGACCCACTCCGACTGTAATATAGAATTGGATTGGGCCTGCCCTCAAGACTTTAAAATTCTGCATCTCCCTAGACCTAAGGGTCGGGGTGGTGGAGTCGGTATAATATATAGAGCCTCCTGGACCATAAAAACTCTTGATATGGACCCAGTGGCTGGCACGGAAATACTTGGACTCTCAATCGATTGCCACTCCGGAACAACTTTCACGGCTGTGATTTGTTACCGCCCACCGGGAGCCTTTAACTCCACTCAGCAGCAGTCGCTCCTTACCACCCTTACTAATATGGCTACCTCTCACAACAAGTTGATCGTCTTGGGCGATTTCAACTTATGGCCCAACGGCAGCCTAGACTCCGCTCTTAACAATCTATTACTTTCCTGTGAAGGTATGGGACTTTCCCAGCTGGTCAATAAACCTACACACTCCGCAGGGCACAAGCTCGATTTAATCTTTTCCTCCCCCCAGCTAGTATTCCTGAGCGACATTCTGCCTATGTGCTGGACTGACCATGCGCTCATTAAATTTCACATAGCCGGCGGCAGGGCCAGCAGATCATCACTCAGCTCTGGCCCCGATCTTTTGTTCAGAGATTGGAAAGCTCTGGAGAAACTAAGACTGACCGGCCCGGTTTTTGAGGTGGAAGACAGTTTTTCCACCGCTCAGTCGGTAGAGGACAACTATCTGTCCCTCTGCTCAAGGATTTCCAACATCTCCGAACGCCTCGCCCCTCAGAAAAAGGGCAAACCAAAGAGACGAGCACCTGCCCCCTGGTTCGATGACTCATTGAGAGCACTCACACTAGCCTGCAGTAAGCATGGGCGGAAAATCCGTTACGCTCGCGGATTTTGCGGATTTTCGGGAAATCCGCAATCCGCGAGATTTGCGAATTTCCCGCAAAATCCGCAAATTCACACGCAGCGGATTTTTTTGGCGGCGCGCGGCGTTGGTGATACAATTTTTGCGGCGCGCGGCGTTTATCATCGTTTGCCGAGTTGTTTTTTTCGATAGTTTGCGAGTGCTGCGCCATTTTGGATCTTGCTGTGTGATCCCGCGGGAATTGGCGAGCGCGATTACGTCATCGCGGCTTGCCAGCGATAGTTTGTCAACGCGAGTACGGCGAGATCACGTCTCGCGGTACTTCGCAATTGCGAGATTTGAGATGCGGCGAGCGAAAATATAAATTTGCAATTCTGCACAAGAAATCCACCAGCAAGCAGCATAAACCTTCTAGAAATGATGATTTTTATCTGAATAACTCCTTAGTTTGACATTTGCCTGCACTTTTTTAGCGAGGAGTCCATTTTGGGGAGGGGGGCAGGGGGGTGGGAGGAAGGAAGTGCCCCACAGTCTTCAACTTCCTGTTCCTGTTCAGCAGGCTCCTCCCAGTGCTTTGTCCATCTCCTGGTCACTTTTCATTTGGGTCTGGAGCTGGAAGGATTACTTTTTGTGGATGCTGCTGGATATTTGGATTTGAGGCCTTTTTGACTTTCTTTGGATCACTGTTGGATTAGAAATTTTACAAGTAAGTTTGTTTGGGGCATTACAGTTGCTGCAATTAAAATTTTGAAATTTTCGATTTTTGGGCTGTTTTGGGGCCTTTTGCCCAGGGGTACTCAGTGGTGGGTGGACTGAGTCTTTCTGTGGGGTGTCTTGAATTTAAACATCATGGAGGGGCTGGATGGCTTGGGATTGTGCTTATTTTTCAGTGATTTTCGTTTTTTTGGGCTGTACTTGTGGCCTTTTCACCAGGGGTAGTGAGTGTTGCATGGGCCTAGTCTTTCTGTGGGGTGTCTTGAATTTAAACATCATGGAGGGCATGGATGGAATGGGATTGTGCTGATTTTTCTGTGTTTTTCGATTTTTGACCTGTTGTTGGGGCCTTGACCAGGGGTTGTGAGTGGTGCATGGGCCTAGTCTTTCTGTGGGCTGTCTTGAACTTTAACATCATGGAGGGCATGGATGGAATGGGATTGTGCTGATTTTGCAGTGTTTTTCGATTTTTGGGGGTGTTCATGGGGAGGGACATGCCATGTGGCTGGTGGCCATTTTGAGTGCAGCTACAGGCACTGGCCATGTGCTGGCAGGCAAGTGGCCATTTTGAATGCAGGCTTTGTTGTTAGGCCTCCAACCATTTTGCCTACTTTTCAACCTTTATTTATGCCCAGGGGTAGTGAGTCTTGCATGGGCCTAGTCTTTCTGTGGGTTGTCTTGAATTTAAACATCATGGAGGCCATGGATGGAATGGGATTGTGCTGATTTTGCAGTGTTTTTCGATTTTTTGGGGTGTTCATGGGGAGGGACATGCCATGTGGCTGGTGGCCATTTTGAGTGCAGCTACAGGCACTGGCCATGTGCTGGCAGGCAAGTGGCCATTTTGAATGCAGGCTTTGTTGTTAGGCCTCCAACCATTTTGCCTACTTTTCAACCTTTATTTATGCCCAGGGGTAGTGAGTCTTGCATGGGCCTAGTCTTTCTGTGGGTTGTCTTGAATTTAAACATCATGGAGGCCATGGATGGAATGGGATTGTGCAGATTTTTCAGTGATTTTCGTTTTTTGGGCCTGTACTTGTGGCCTTTTCACCAGGGGTATTTGAGTCTAGCATGGGCCTAGTCTTTCTGTGGGCTGTCTTGAACTTAAACATCATGGAGGGCATGGATGGAATGGGATTGTGCTGATTTTTCTGTGTTTTTCGATTTTTGACCTGTTGTTGGGGCCTTGACCAGGGGTAGTGAGTGGTGCATGGGCCTAGTCTTTCTGTGGGGTGTCTTGAATTTAAACATCATGGAGGGCATGGATGGAATGGGATTGTGCTGATTTTGCAGTGTTTTTCGATTTTTGGGGGTGTTCATGGGGACAGGCCATGTGGGTGGGGGCCATTTTGAGTGCTGGTACAGGCAGGCCCTGGCCATGTGCTAGGAGGCAAGTGGCCATTTTGAATGCAGGCTTTGTTGTTAGGCCTCCAACCATTTTGCCTACTTTTCAACCTTTATTTATGCCCAGGGGTAGTGAGTCTTGCATGGGCCTAGTCTTTCTGTGGGTTGTCTTGAATTTAAACATCATGGAGGGCATGGGTGGAATGGGATTGTGCAGATTTTTCAGTGTTTTTCTATTTTTGGGGGTGTTCATGGGGAGGGACATGCCATGTGGCTGGTGGCCATTTTGAGTGCAGCTACAGGCACTGGCCATGTGCTGGCACTGGCAGGCAAGTGGCCATTTTGAATACAGGCTTTGTTGTTAGGCCTCCAACCATTTTGCCTACTTTTCAACCTTTATTTATGCCCAGGGGTAGTGAGTCTTGCATGGGCCTAGTCTTTCTGTGGGTTGTCTTGAATTTAAACATCATGGAGGCCATGGATGGAATGGGATTGTGCAGATTTTTCAGTGATTTTCGTTTTTTGGGCCTGTACTTGTGGCCTTTTCACCAGGGGTATTTGAGTCTAGCATGGGCCTAGTCTTTCTGTGGGCTGTCTTGAACTTAAACATCATGGAGGGCATGGATTGAATGGGATTGTGCTGATTTTTCTGTGTTTTTCGATTTTTGACCTGTTGTTGGGGCCTTGACCAGGGGTAGTGAGTGGTGCATGGGCCTAGTCTTTCTGTGGGCTGTCTTGAATTCAAACATCATGGAGGGCATGGATGGAATGGGATTGTGCTGATTTTGCAGTGTTTTTCGATTTTTGGGGGTGTTCATGGGGACAGGCCATGTGGGTGGGGGCCATTTTGAGTGCTGGTACAGGCAGGCCCTGGCCATGTGCTAGGAGGCAAGTGGCCATTTTGAATGCAGGCTTTGTTGTTAGGCCTCCAACCATTTTGCCTACTTTTCAACCTTTATTTATGCCCAGGGGTAGTGAGTCTTGCATGGGCCTAGTCTTTCTGTGGGTTGTCTTGAATTTAAACATTATGGAGGGCATGGATGGATTGGGATTGTGCTGATTTTGCAGTGTTTTTCGATTTTTTTGTGCTCTGTAACTGAACTGATGTTCCTCTGTCTTCCATTTTTTTTAGGTGCACAAGACTCAAGAGAACCACCAGTGCCAGGAAGAAGTCCTGCAGCGGTGTGTGTGTGCAGCATAACGTCACGCGACGTCACGTCTGGCCTCAGACAACTCTACAATTCGTGCAACTGCGGCCTGCTGTCTGACCTGCTCTGAAGAAGATGGCCCCGCCCCCAAAGAAAGTTCTCCGTAGCTCCTCTAGCAAGAAAGTTGCTAGTAAGGAGCAGAAGAAGCAAGTTACCAAGGAGGCTGGTGTGCCACCCGCCACGTTTTTTGGGAGCAAAAAAAAAAGTACGCCTGCAGCAGCAGGATCTGCTGGGGACCAAGCTGGGAGCAGCACCCCTGCTCCATTGGGTTCAGTGCCTCCACCACCACGCCAACTTAAGTCAAAGCCCTTGAGTGCTTCAGAGGCAGTCAGTGTACTTCTCCAATCACCATCGACCAGTGATGTTGGCTCATCGCAAGAAAGTAGCAGCAATGTCCCTGAATCAACACAGGTTGTTGTAACTCATCTGACAAGTGTTGAACAACCACAGCCGCAACAACAACACCATGTGCAAGTACACGCCCAAGTACATGTGGAAGGAGAGGCAGCAAAAGGAGATGCGCAAGCAAAGGTGCATGGAGGTTCACAAGTGCCCACAATAGTTGTTCCTCCCGAAGTAGGGGCACATCAGGAAATCGACAATGAAGCCGAGGTATCATTGGAAGCCACTCCTCCTGATGATCATTCATTGTCTTCCACATCCCTAGCAAGGAAAAGATCAAGGGGGGTGTCTACATCTTCTTCAAGCCCACCTCGTTCTGATGCAAGTGATCTGTCTTGGGAACCACAACTGCGGTCTGACAGTGAGGCACACCATGATCTGACACCGGTACCTAAGCGTAAAAGGAAGGTCGTCCAAAAACTCAAACCTATGGAGTGTGATGAGGCTCAACAAGAAGTGACAGATACTGCTGGTGATGAAGCCTCTCACGATGACGACGAGCCAGTCATCACAAAGGTCACTGCAGCCCCACCGGGCATGCAGCAAAGAGACATTTTGACCCTATCCCGAGAAGCTGCTGAGCGTGATGATGATGTCGGCGAGGAGGCAATGGAAATGGAATCATTAGATTTGGAGTTAAGTAGTACACCAAAACCTACCGCTTCCATATTTCTTCCTCGCAAGAAGGTACCCACCTCGTCCTCGACCTCAATTCGTGGTGGTGAAAGTGCAAAACGTACTGAAGTTCGGCAATCCACATCCTCCACTTCATCTGGCATTAGCAGCAGGACCACCACCACCAGTATCGCCGCCTCCTCCGGCCCCCGAAGACATTTCAAGTCTCCAGTTTGGGACTTCTTTAGTGTTTGCCCAAAAAAGGTAAACGTAGCCATTTGTAGCCTTTGTAAGCTTCGATTTAGTCGTGGTAAGCTTGGTTCTAACTATGGTACCGGAGGCCAGAGAGGTCATCTTGAGAGAGCGCACCCTGTCCAATGGTTTCCGCACCTAGAGGCGGTCAAGAAAGCCGGAATTGCACGTAATGAAAACGTTGATTTTTCATCTGCTGATGACGAGGAGGTAGAAGACGATTCAAACACTTCACTTACACCCAGTTCCCATGTCAGCAGCACACCCCATGGGAGCCACACTAAGAGTGTGGGAGAGAGTGAGACATCAATGCGGAAAAGTTCATCAGCGAGCGTAACTGGGTCGAAGAGATCATCATCATCCCGTAAATCCTTGGTCCAGGGCAACATTAAAAAGATGTTGTTTACAGAAGCGCAATATGAACGCAACCACCCAATGACCCGTCTGTATAACACTAAGCTGGCTAAAATGCTAGCTCTGGACCTTCTCCCTTTTTCTTTTGTAGAAGGGGTTGGTTTTCTAGAATTAGTGACAGCGCTCTGCCCTAAATGGAAGGTTCCTAGCCGGTTCTATTTTGCCCGAGTTGCGGTTCCAGCACTACATGAAGATGTTCTGAAGGTGATTGGGGCAGCTTTGCAGAAGAGTGCTGTTCACACTATACATCTGACAACAGACATGTGGACCAGTGGCGCAGGCGCTGATTACATGTGCATCACTGCACACTGGGTCTCTTTTTCAGGGGCTAAAGCAAAGCTAAACGCAGGTGTTGACACGAACATTGTTTTTAAAGGTGCTCAGAAACATGCAACACTAGCCATGTTTGGTTTGGAGAAACGTCACACAGCAGAAAACATTTTGGATGTCTTTAACACAAAGGTCCTTAACTGGCTGTCCCCACTAAAACGCAAGGTTGGTTATGTTTCCACGGACAATGGCGCCAATATAGTTAAGGCCATGAGGGACGGTTACTATTTCAGAGTGCCGTGTTTGGCGCACTGTATAAACCTGGTTGTCCAAAAATTCTTGGGTAATAAAGGCAGTGCAGCGTACAGTGTATTGGACACCTGCCGAAAAATGTGCAAGCATTTCAGCCATTCTTTTAAGGCCCGGAAGCAGCTGAGGAGCCTGCTATATCAACATCAAATGCCAGTGAAAGCACTCATCCAGGAGGTGGTAACACGTTGGAACTCAACCTTCTACATGCTTGAGCGTCTGTATGAGCAGTATACGGAACTCGATCAATATTTCCTTAAAGAGGGTGCAGAGGAGCTGAGGATGGGTGGGCCGCAATGGAACATAGTTGAAAGCCTGACACGCATGCTTCGTCCTTTTGAGTTCTTCACGCGTGCAGTCAGCAAGGAGGACTCTAATTTGGGAAAAGCTATCCCATTGTTGTACATGCTGGAGGACCAACTGAAGGAGGTGTGTTCTGTGTTTCGAAAAGATAAAAACCAAGACTCTTTGCTTCTGGCTGAGCAATTATTAGAGCTCCTACAAGGTGATGAACGTCTTAAAAAGATCCACTCAGAACAGCATTACATTTGTGCTACTATTCTGGATCCACGCTACAAAAAGGCGCTGGCAGGCCAAGCATTCTTTCCTTTTGATGATGAACATGTTCCAAAGTACAAACGTTGGCTAGCCTTGTCAGCCAAGAAGTTTGAAACAGAACGGCTGGAAATTGAAGGAAATGGCAGTACATCAGCATCAGCAGGCCATCCCCAGTCAAAACAATCCACTTCTGCACCTGTGGCTGTGGCACAAGTGACCTCTCAGCCGTTAAAGACACCGGCAACCGGATCATCTGCACGAAAGACAACAGAAACATTGGAGGCTGAAGAGGATTGGCTAGCTCTGCGTGGGTTTGGTTCTCAAAAGGTCAGAGGCACAGCAAGAGCTAAGCAAAGTGGAGGAACCTTGGATGAGGACCTTGAGTCGATGGTGAAGGACTATCTGAATGACTCAACAGAGGTCTATGTTAATTCTGACCCATTGGCGTATTGGCATGGGAAAAAAGAATTGTGGCCACAGCTCACCAACCTGGCTTTAAACTACTTGTCTTGCCCACTCGCAAGCGTGTCTTCTGAACGGGTTTTCAGTGCGGCTGGTGGGATTGTAACTCCCAAACGGAGCCGCCTCTCGCCCAAAAATGTGGAGAGGTTAACAATGATCAAGATGAATCAGCACCTCATACCACCAGATTTCAGAGTACGAGAGAGCGTGCCGGATGAAGAGGAGGTGGGCAGCAACATAGATGAGGGAATTTCTACTCTGTCAGGTGACACTGAGCTCACCCTGCCTGAATTCGCAGAGTATGATGACGAAGCCTTATTCTTATTCCTGGACCGTGATACCGAGCCCTGAAAATGAGACAACGAATCAATAACTTTCTTTTTCATCCTTATTCACTTTTATTCCTTTGTGTCTGTCTTTCTTTGTTGTGCACAGTTAATATAATTCAAACTTTAATCAGATAATCACAAAAACAAGCCCATCAGCAGAACTGTCTTCACTTGTTTGCTAATTGATTTGAAGGTGCCGCAGTCTGCATTCCTCAGGTTCACAAGTTCAGAAGAACATGCTCCTCTATCCTCCTCCTCCAGACTCCTATTTCCATCAAAGCAGAGGGCTGGTTTACGCCCAATGAAGAAAGACTCAGCACTTGTGGGGGTGTTGTTCTACCTCTTTGCAGGTGAGTTGACGGGTCTGGGGCCATTGCTGGGAAGCACTAAAAGTGGTTTGGACCAAATCCGAGGCGGAAAATTTTTTGTGTTTTTGATGACTTGCTTGCCTTTGAGGTGCTCTTAGTGGGGGTTCCGTCTGTTTGTGGGTGAGTTTCGTGGTCTGGGAGCATTGCTGGGACACTCTAATCTTGATTGCATTTGCTTTTCAGGAAATCCGTCGTGCCAACCCCCACTTATGGCCTAGCTACGCAGCGCGTTTGGACCGAAGGCCCAGAAATATTGCAAGTATGAGATTTTGCTTTTGGCCTGTTTGGGGGTGTTATGCTTCTTGGCGGGTGGTTTGCCGGGTCTTGGGGCATTCCTGGGAAGGTCTAATACCGGGTAGAAGTGGTTGGGACAAAATCCAGGCCGATTTTTTTTTGTGGCTATTTCTGACATTTTGCTCCATGTAGCGTTTTCGGGGGCCTGTTTGGGGGGCTTCCTGGTGTTTGTGGGTGAGTTTCGTGGTCTGGGAGCACTGCTGGGACACTCTAATCTTGATTGCATTTGCTTTTCAGGAAATCCGTCGTGCCAACCCCGACTTATGGCCTAGCTACGCAGCGCGTTTGGACCGAAGGCCCAGAAATATTGCAAGTATGAGATTTTGCTTTTGGCCTGTTTGGGGGTGTTATGCTTCTTGGCGGGTGGGTTGCCGGGTCTTGGGGCATTCCTGGGAAGGTCTAATACCGGGTAGAAGTGGTTGGGACAAAATCCAGGCCGATTTTGTTTTGGGCTATTTCTGACATTTTGCTCTATGTAGCGTTTTCGGGGGCCTGTTTGGGGGGCTTCCTGGTGTTTGTGGGTGAGTTTCGTGGTCTGGGAGCACTGCTGGGACACTCTAATCTTGATTGCATTTTCTTTTCAGGAAATCCGTCGTGGCAACCCCGACTTATGGCCTAGCTACGCAGCGCGTTTGGACCGAAGGCCCAGAAATATTGCAAGTATGAGATTTTGCTTTTGGCCTGTTTGGGGGTGTTATGCTTCTTGGCGGGTGGGTTGCCGGGTCTTGGGGCATTCCTGGGAAGGTCTAATACCGGGTAGAAGTGGTTGGGACAAAATCCAGGCCGATTTTTTTTTTTGGCTATTTCTGACATTTTGCTCTATGTAGCGTTTTCGGGGGCCTGTTTGGGGGGCTTCCTGGTGTTTGTGGGTGAGTTTCGTGGTCTGGGAGCACTGCTGGGACACTCTAATCTTGATTGCATTTGCTTTTCAGGAAATCCGTCGTGCCAACCCCGACTTATGGCCTAGCTACGCAGCGCGTTTGGACCGAAGGCCCAGAAATATTGCAAGTATGAGATTTTGCTTTTGGCCTGTTTGGGGGTGTTATGCTTCTTGGCGGGTGGGTTGCCGGGTCTTGGGGCATTCCTGGGAAGGTCTAATACCGGGTAGAAGTGGTTGGGACAAAATCCAGGCCGATTTTTTTTGGGGCTATTTCTGACATTTTGCTCTATGTAGCGTTTTCGGGGGCCTGTTTGGGGGGCTTCCTGGTGTTTGTGGGTGAGTTTCGTGGTCTGGGAGCACTGCTGGCTATATATACTTTACTTTGCAAGAGGTTTGAAGCAAATCCATGGTGGCAGAGGGGACTTAGGGCCTAGCTGCAGAGCGCGCGCGGAGTGATTTGGGAAATTTGTGAAAAATTGACTAAGTCCCCATTTTTGTACTTTTGCTCTTTGGCTGTTTGGGGGTCTTCTACTCGTTTTCTCCTGGGTTGACGGCTCTGGGGCCATTGCTGGGAAGCTCTAATACCGGATAAAAGTGTTTTGGACCAAATCCCAGGCGGAATTTTTTTTGTGTTTTTGATGACTTGCTTGCCTTTGAGGTGCTCTTAGGGGGGGTTCCGTCTGTTTGTGGGTGAGTTTCGTGGTCTGGGAGCATTGCTGGGACACTCTAATCTTGATTGCATTTGCTTTTCAGGAAATCCGTCGTGCCAACCCCGACTTATGGCCTAGCTACGCAGCGCGTTTGGACCGAAGGCCCAGAAATATTGCAAGTATGAGATTTTGCTTTTGGCCTGTTTGGGGGTGTTATGCTTCTTGGCGGGTGGGTTGCCGGGTCTTGGGGCATTCCTGGGAAGGTCTAATACCGGGTAGAAGTGGTTGGGACAAAATCCAGGCCGATTTTTTTTTTGGCTATTTCTGACATTTTGCTCTATGTAGCGTTTTCGGGGGCCTGTTTGGGGGGCTTCCTGGTGTTTGTGGGTGAGTTTCGTGGTCTGGGAGCACTGCTGGCTATATATACTTTACTTTGCAAGAGGTTTGAAGCAAATCCATGGTGGCAGAGGGGACTTAGGGCCTAGCTGCAGAGCGCGCGCGGAGTGATTTGGGAAATTTGTGAAAAATTGACTAAGTCCCCATTTTTGTACTTTTGCTCTTTGGCTGTTTGGGGGTCTTCTACTCGTTTTCTCCTGGGTTGACGGCTCTGGGGCCATTGCTGGGAAGCTCTAATACCGGATAAAAGTGTTTTGGACCAAATCCCAGGCGGAATTTTTTGTGTGTTTTTGATGACTTGCTTGCCTTTGAGGTGCTCTTAGGGGGGGTTCCGTCTGTTTGTGGGTGAGTTTCGTGGTCTGGGAGCATTGCTGGGACACTCTAATCTTGATTGCATTTGCTTTTCAGGAAATCCGTCGTGCCAACCCCGACTTATGGCCTAGCTACGCAGCGCGTTTGGACCGAAGGCCCAGAAATATTGCAAGTATGAGATTTTGCTTTTGGCCTGTTTGGGGGTGTTATGCTTCTTGGCGGGTGGGTTGCCGGGTCTTGGGGCATTCCTGGGAAGGTCTAATACCGGGTAGAAGTGGTTGGGACAAAATCCAGGCCGATTTTTTTTTTGGCTATTTCTGACATTTTGCTCTATGTAGCGTTTTCGGGGGCCTGTTTGGGGGGCTTCCTGGTGTTTGTGGGTGAGTTTCGTGGTCTGGGAGCACTGCTGGCTATATATACTTTACTTTGCAAGAGGTTTGAAGCAAATCCATGGTGGCAGAGGGGACTTAGGGCCTAGCTGCAGAGCGCGCGCGGAGTGATTTGGGAAATTTGTGAAAAATTGACTAAGTCCCCATTTTTGTACTTTTGCTCTTTGGCTGTTTGGGGGTCTTCTACTCGTTTTCTCCTGGGTTGACGGCTCTGGGGCCATTGCTGGGAAGCTCTAATACCGGATAAAAGTGTTTTGGACCAAATCCCAGGCGGAATTTTTTTTGTGTTTTTGATGACTTGCTTGCCTTTGAGGTGCTCTTAGGGGGGGTTCCGTCTGTTTGTGGGTGAGTTTCGTGGTCTGGGAGCATTGCTGGGACACTCTAATCTTGATTGCATTTGCTTTTCAGGAAATCCGTCGTGCCAACCCCGACTTATGGCCTAGCTACGCAGCGCGTTTGGACCGAAGGCCCAGAAATATTGCAAGTATGAGATTTTGCTTTTGGCCTGTTTGGGGGTGTTATGCTTCTTGGCGGGTGGGTTGCCGGGTCTTGGGGCATTCCTGGGAAGGTCTAATACCGGGTAGAAGTGGTTGGGACAAAATCCGCGCGGAAAAGCCTTTAGTTTTGGCACTTTTTGTAACTTAGGGTTCGTTAGGGTTAGCCCTAGCAGCAGGATTGCATGTGTTTCGGGGTGTTCTAGATTTTTCCAACTGAGTTCTGGGGTCTTAGAGCACTCGTGAGAATGTGTAATTTTGGTTGCAAGTCATTTGAAGAAAATCCATGGTGGGAAAGGGGGGATTTGGCATAGTTAAAGAAAGCCTTTGCCACTATTCTTAACTTAGGGTTCGTTAGGGTTAGCAGTATTTCTATTGCATGTGTTTGAGTGGGGGGGATTTCGAGTCTTGGAGCGATGCTGGCTATGGCTACTTTTGCTTGGTTGCTTGCAAGTAGTTTGAATGCAATCCACGGTGGGTAATGGGTAATTAGGAAGGGGGTACTTTGGCCTGCTTTTACTTTCAAAGTAAGTTTTGTCACCAGTTTTCTGCTAGGCCTCGTTTTTTGAGATTTGATTGGGGGTCTTCTACATTTTTGCGACTGGCTTTAGTAAGGGTCTGGGTGGGAGCACTGCTAGGAAGATCTAATTTTGTTCTAAAACACAGTTTACAGTACACCTAGCTTGAGGGGCAAGATCCGCTACATTAATTTGCCCATACTTATTTAGCCTTCAAAAGGTGACTCAGAGTACGCACTTTCAAAAATATTGTACTGTCTACTAGGAAAATCAAATTGTGACTTTTTGCACTCCACAGCCTACATACCTTATATTTATTTATCAGTGGTGTTGTAATATTATATCACTTCCTGTTTTTCGTTGAATAATTACAGGCCGGGTTTCAGTCTCTGCAATGGGGAAAAAAGGATGGAGTCAGGCTTCACAGTAGCGAGCCACAATTCAGCATCAGGCAGGCAGTGGACAGGGTGTCTTCTGGTGACCAACATCGATGGACGAAGCGTCGGCTGCAATGGAGGAGTGCCGCTAATAGGAGGATTTTTTTTCTGCAGGCAACTTACTTACCACTTCCAACAGGACCACTACAACCACATAGATACAGTATCCATTGCCTTTTTCTCTGACTGTGACTGCATTTCTTGGCTCTCTCTCGGCTTCTAAATTGATCCCTTAACACATCACTTAGTCCACTCCACTATCACATCTGCACCACACATAGTCATTTGTAAGTGCTCCTACGTAATTCGCAAGTCGCAGCACGCCCCAGGCCGTAGAGGACTGGGATGGCCCCAATGATGAAGCATGTCACCAAGGGGCAACCCTGGTGAGTGAGGGGACACCTAGAAAAAAAGCAATTTCTCCTTTTCTATCTACTATACCTTCCAGACCAACCCCACTGAGTGTTGTTGTGAATGGATTTATAGTGACCAGCAAGGCTCTCGGGTATCTGGCTACAGAGACCTTATGTTGAATATCGTTATCAATAATTTACACATAGGCCCTTTACTGTTGCATTCTTTCTTCCACAGTTGTCGAATGTACTACTTACTTTTCACTGACATGCATGCAGTAGTGCATGCACTTTCAAAGATTGATGGATAGGTTTGTACCCAAAGAATTGTTTATGTTCAATTGTTTGTCTATGCTGTGCTTTTTTTTACAGGGTGTCTTCTGGTGACCAACATCGATGGACGAAGCGTCGGCTGCAATGGAGGAGTGCCGCTAATAGGAGGATTTTTTTTCTGCAGGCAACTTACTTACCACTTCCAACAGGACCACTACAACCACATAGATACAGTATCCCTTGCCTTTTTCTCTGACTGTGACTGCATTTCTTGGCTCTCTCTCGGCTTCTAAATTGATCCCTTAACACATCACTTAGTCCACTCCACTATCACATCTGCACCACACATAGTCATTTGTAAGTGCTCCTACGTAATTCGCAAGTCGCAGCACGCCCCAGGCCGTAGAGGACTGGGATGGCCCCAATGATGAAGCATGTCACCAAGGGGCAACCCTGGTGAGTGAGGGGACACCTAGAAAAAAAGCAATTTCTCCTTTTCTATCTACTATACCTTCTGTCAGGTTACGCAGCCCCTAAGCGCCTACCGTACTATGAAACTACATTTCCCATGAGTAGGCGGGAGACTTGCAGGAAGTTTATCTGGGGAACAGACGTGCTTCCTGTTGCGCGTTATTCTGGTTTCTGTTCTGCACCGGCATGAGAGCGGACGCTCTGCATGCTTTTCTATCGTGTCTCCTGTGGACTATCACCTTCCCCCCCCCCCCTGAGGCTCAGTGGGGAGCGCTTCCGTGTTCTGTCCTTGGCGGTAGACGGACTTCACGCGTCTTCAGGTAAAGCCGCTCTAAACTCTTCGGCCGCCCGTGCGGTCAGCTGATTACTGCCTGAACGGATTGTTAAGGGAGGTTCTGTGACTGTTTTCTAACAGAATTCTACCTTTGCTGAATTCCTGTTTGGTTGAATTGTGTGTGGCGGAGCACAGTGGCGGTCTATACCACGTGTTACCGTTCACATCGGGGATCGTTTTTGTACTATTAAAACGGAGCGCGGTAGTAAGGACAACTACGCGTCTCCGTTGTATAACTGTGTATTTCAAAGGACCTCCATAACTGGGCATGTAGTGAGGTAACTACAGGCTACCCCAGTTCTCTTTGTGTAGTGCACCGTGGGGTGTGTTGTTGGCAGAATTCAGTGGTGGTCGCAACTACGTTTTTCTGTTTGACCTTCACCAAAGATTCTCTACTGGGTCATTACTTAGAGAGCGCAGTGTTGTAGTTCTTGCTTCCTACACACTACCGTTTCCCTCTTCCTTTTTGTTGGACCATACATCTTTGCTTTGACTATTTGGAACCCCCTTTGTACATTGAGTCCTCTACCATGTTTGTGGTATGTTGTGAGTAGTGGGTTTGATGTCTTAGTATAACGCGAGTGTGTTTGGTGCGACAGGAGTGTGTTCGTTAACTATATGTTTATGTGTTTCTTAGGCCTTCCTCACAGATTGTGGCAGAAGGGCTATAGTATTTCCTATCCAAGGTCATGTTTTCTTGGTGCTCAGGTACTTGTCTACTTCCTTGGTTATTTAGTGAGACTATATGAGAGTAGCCTTGTATGTTAGGACAGCACTTCACTGATGCCTGTCTTGTCTTCTGTTACAGGTATCCTTTCCCTGCTGACCCTACCTTTACCCATCCCACATTTTTTATTTTAGTTTGTTATTTTTCTCCCCCGCCTAATGGCTCGAACACCCTGTGTTTACACTTCTGGGTGTTGGTGACATTTCGAGGTGGAACCATATTTGCATCGACTGGATCACGGGGAGTAAACCTGACACCTTCCAGACCAACCCCATTGAGTGTTGTTGTGAATGGATTTATAGTGACCAGCAAGGCTCTCGGGTATCTGGCTACAGAGACCTTATGTTGAATATCGTTATCAATAATTCCACACAGGCCCTGTACTGTCGCATTCTTTCTTTCCACAGTTGTCGAATGAACTACTTACTTTTCACTGACATGCATGCAGTAGTGCATGCACTTTCAAAGATTGATGGATAGGTTTGTACCCAAAGATTTGTTTATGTTCACAATTGTTTGTCTATGCTGTGCTATTTTTTCTTGTCTCCCAAAACCTTTCCCAAAAACCCCCGTACCCATCCATTTTTCAAACCCTAACCCTCTTCCCCCGGGCTGTGTGGTTTTGATTGATGTGTGACTAAATTATTATTACAGCAATAAATCCACACACTTGCTGGGGAGGATAAGGTGATAGCAACAGGCTGGTGAAGAAATCCGAGGATATATTCTTACTCTGCTTGACAAAGAACCATTGCTAATGTGAAAGAACTTCAACCGAATTAGTAGTTATACTTTACCATTTGTTAGGCTACAATGTGGCACTGTTCTACTGTACTTCTGTCACCTGCTATATTCTCAGTTGTACCGTTGAATTGCTCAGGAGGACAAACCAGATTTCATTTTCTTTTTTTTCATAGGCATGCAACTGCCACTGTGTCACACCACTAGTACCACCGCTATGAGGAAATTTTATCCGACCAAGATTGCCAACCTTATTCGCTGTTTCCCGTGGAGCCAGCCCTGGGTCTAGCCCTACTTTCAAACACAAATTACAGGTAAGATAAGCGTTTGGTGGTTTGGGGGTATAATGGAGTATTAGTAGGAGAGACGAGAGACTGAAGGTAGTACTACTAAAGTCCTAGGACTCTTGGATTCACTTCACTTAGTCTGTGAGAGGCACTTAGTGTTGAAAACATTTGGGCATTTACACTTAAAGGAAGAAAATGGAACTAAACTTTCAGGAAAACAAAGTCACTGTTAAACCCCTACCCACCAGGCAAGCAGTAAGAAACGGGTATGCTCAGATAAAGTTTGAAAAAGTATATTTATATCCCTAACAAAATAATCTCCCGCAAGACCCTCCCTAACCCCAACGATTGTCCTTCAAAAGTCCCCAAAAACCCAACTCCCAATTCCCACCCCCCAAAAGTCTCTAAAAAAGGGGCAAGGGACACTATGGGTGGATGCTGTCAACTTTTTGGGCCAGGGCATCATGCTCCTGGCGGAGCAAGGCGTGCTCTACGCGGAGCCCCTCCAACTCCTTTGAAAAGTGGTGGAGCTCCTGCTGGAGGCGGGACACCATCAGGGTACTGATGCGCAGGCGTGCCTTCAATGCCTTGTAGGTGCAACGGCTGTGAGAGGAGGAAGCTGTTGTCCTTGCTACTCGGCGGTGGCGTTTGGCTTTGGCAGCCCGGCTCAGTCTGGGTGGACCACTGTGCTGGGTGGCACTGGCAGCCCGTGGGGGAACGGAGGCCGATGCAGACGACGTAGTTGTTGTGGTCGACTGCACACTTTCTTCATCCTCCAGGGCCACCAGCCGCCGATATTCGGCCACAGTGGCATCGATCCTCCGTTGCCGGGCCGCTCTAGCCAGCTCCTTCCTCCTTGTTCGTTTGGAAGGAGAACCTATATGAAGAAAGAAAGACATAGGGGCCGATCAGGATGGCGGACGGACTTGCGTCCGTCCGCCACCCTTGAGGAGGAGGGAACGTCCGCAGGGGCTGCGGCGTTCCCTCCGTCCTGATTAGGATGTGACCGCCAGGGTGGCGGTCACATCCTCAATATTTAACATTGCGGCGGGTGCAGCTTCAAGCTGCACCCGCCGCAATGTTAAAATAGCATGTGTTACATTTACATGCACAAAGCGGCAGGGACCGCACGGTGCCTGCCGCTTTGTGCACGCAAATGCAGGGGGGTACCATAGGTACCCCCCATGTGCACCCCCCACCCCCCATTCACCCAGGGGGCCCGCAACGGGCCCCCAAAGTGAATGTCCGTATGCTTTTCCATGGCGGAAAAGCCGCCGTGGAAAAGCAGTTTTACACAAACATCATAATATGGCGGACGGTGTCTCATAGACACCGCCTGCCATGTTATAGCTTTTCCGCCGCGGTCGGAAGCCGACCGCGGCGGAAAAGCGGCGGACGGAATTCCAGACCCACCAGCCATCCTAATTTGGCGGTGGGTCTTTGGTGACTCCGCAGAGGATTTTCCGCCTCCTCCGGGCCGGAGGTGGCTTCCGCCGGCCCGGAGGAGGCGGAAAATCCTCCATCCTGATCGGCCCCAAAGTCTGTAACCAATGCTCTTTAAGATTAACTCAATCATTCAGCAGAAATTTGTGTTGCACTACAACTAGCAACTTGCAAACGCATTACATAACTATTGAGGCCAGTATCTATCTAACCTCACACTTCTTCATCCTTGCTCTAACATTAGTGGGAGTTTAAGGAACAAATTCTACGAGCACTATGGACTTCCATTGGAGTCGACTATGAAAGTACACCAGTCTTATTCTTCTTCTTGTCTCTTGTTTAGGAAAATTGGTACGTTATCTTCTGCAAGCCGGCATAATGCCAGCGCAGTAAACTTGCACCCGAGAAAAAAGAGACGCACGCCATGAGGAGTGACCTAGACTTGCGTTGCGTTACTGTACCCGTCCAGTACATGCAGGTGGTGAAGCTCTTACTTTTCTATTACGGGTGGCACTGAGAATACTCTGTTACAACTCAAGGGCTACTGCTTAATTAATTTAACTTTCACCCTACAGTGGAAATGAGTACTAGAAATGGAAAATTGAAGAAGATAAATAATCTGATTATCTATCACTTCACATGGGATGTTTTTGCTTATATATGGGATGACTTTAGGTGCTTTGCTTTTTATTGAGTGACCAGTGATACATCCACACATGAATGACTGAGTACTACTAAACTTATTAAGAGAGGTAGGGAGTGGCCACCGTAATAACCGGATCTATGCAGTGCTTGCAATACAAACTACTGCTACTATTGATGGTAGTATTGGACAAAATTAAAACTTCTTTTCCTTGCCTTTCCTACACTGGAACGGACGTGCGGGTGCAGTGTTACATGCTCTTCAAAGTTACACTTAGTTCATCCACTGACCGTCTACTCTCTCTAGATCATGGGTACTCACAAACTTTCTCTCAGGGGCTACATTTACAGTGTAGTTTGGGGCCGAGGGCCGCACTGGTGGGGGCGGAGTCAGAGGGGGCGGGGCTAAAGCAAAACAATAACTTGTGACCATGAGTTTGCACACAGGTCCCTGCAGCAGATGCCCTCATCCACTGAGCCACCAGACCCAGCATTTACATACATCTCTCTCCCTCCTGCTCTCCCTCCTGCCCTCCCTCTCCATCTCTCTCTCCCTCCTGCCCTCCCTCTCCCTCCCCCTCTGTCATCTCACTGTGTGTGTATCTATCTGTGTCAGCCTTCAGCCGGGTTGAGACCGCTTCCTCAACGCGCACACACAGACAACAACACCAAAGTACTTAACAGGTCTTTAAAAGACCATTAACATATTATTGAGGCTTTGTTTGTTGTAGCGCCCCTGCTTCTCCACCCTGACAATCACTGCTTGCCCGGCCCCACAGAGCAGAGGCTTTGTTCTATTTCACCTCTTTGTGGCCTTGCATCTCCACTCTGCTCTGTGGGGGCCGGGGGAGCAGTGATTGTCAGAGTGGAGATGCAGGGGCGCTAACAGGTGAAATACAAAAAAGCCTCTGCTCTGTGGGGGCCGGGGGAGCAGTGATTGTCTGCAAGGTCTGCGCACCGCCAAGGAAGGCTTGCCGGGCCACCACCGGCCCGCGGGCTGTACTATGAGTACCCCTGCTCTAGATACACATATGCTATCTAAGAGTCAGATAGTAGCATGATCCAGGTATATGGACACATACAGTTTCTGTGTCACCCACCCAGGCTGTTGTCCTTCCACCCATCATTGCTTCATCATTCACCCAGCCATGCATCTCATATTCTTGCCTTCCCAGCTAGTCTTCAATCTCAATAAGTAAGGAATATGTAAGAGCTTACCTCTGGCCGCCACCACCACCGTCTCAACTCTCACAGCCGCCGCCTCCTCCCCTGAAGAATCGCCCTCCGCCTCCGTGTCGAGCACCACCACCTCCACACTGGCCCCGCCACCAGATGTTCCACCTACAAAGTACATTTAAGAATGTTAGAATAAAGCACTCACTAGTCTTTGGTCTAGGAATGAAGACATGTGAAAACAATGTAATTTGTGACTGTCTACGTTAAAGTTAAAAAAAAATGTCCCTTTTTCCAGGGAAGGTTGTCTTGCTGCACTTTTTGGCACAACTGATGAAGGCTGTTTTTTTAACACGCACCATTTTTCTCCACACAGACAGAAGATGGACTTCTAACAACAAGATCAAGTTGAAACCAGGTGAGAGCTCGGCTCGACCACAAGAAATGTCTTCAATTAATCGTCAGCACTAACCACTTTTCCATTATCAGTTAAACGTTTAGTTTTATTATGACTTCATTTTAATAAATGTGTTTACTTTTAATAAAGCTTTTAAACTTAAATACAATCTGTGTTTTTTGGTCCAGACTAGAGTGACTGAGTGAAAGGTTTTGCAATTTTTGCAAGCATGAGTCCAGATAGAACACTTCAAAAGACATTATGGACAATCCCAGAGGACTGCACTAAGTTGATAGAGCTATTGCTGACTAGAATCATGGGAGTTTCGCCAACCGTGCAATCTTAGTTAGCTACACAGACAGACTAATAAGAATAATCTAGTAATACCACAGGGAGTCATAGTAGAGGCAGGATAAGAATTTAGATACAGTCTACAAGAAGAGCAAAGACAATTTTGAAAAAAGTCAAATGAGGAACGCTAGGAAAAATAGGTACTAGTCTAAAATGAAAACTTACTGGGGCCAGCAGAGGAGCCCTCGCCTGCCCGATCCTGGCCCTGTTGAACAGCATCCGCCGCCTGCTGCTCCTGTGTCCTCCTCTCGCCCCTGGGGGGAGCTGACGTACAACATGAAAGAAAGAACAGAAAACATGGATGATTGTTGCTTGTCAATGTCAACCAAATCAAACATTTCAAAAGAACAATAACAAAATATTTCCGCGAAATTATATTGATTATGGTTAGTTTTCATTTATTTGCGGACCTGTGACTTCGAAAGTCACGTAACTCACTAAACAAAGTACTGAAACGTTCACCTAGGACTGGCAGGCAGCAGTCCGCAGGCAAGACGCAAAGTGACAGACAAACTCCATTGTGATTTCAGTCAGATCAGTGACAACACTAACAGTTGCCTGCTACATTACCAGTCATTTAAATAGTCAAACTATCAATCCACCGCCACTATTTTTCTTATTGTCAGGGGTACAAAGGAAGGGGCAGATTTAAGCCCTTGCGGCTCTTTTGCGCCGTTCTTGCGTGACTTTTGTGACGCAGCAGCTAAACAAAAAAGGGCGCCATGGTGCGGCGTACAATATTATAACAACGTGACGCATTTGGGAGATGCATCCCGTTATAAAGCCCTGCGCCATCAGGGGGCGTTCCGGCGCAAGGGAGGGCATTCCTGCGCTGGAACACATCCTAATAGTGGCTGAGGGAAATCTACAAAATTTCAATCAGTCACCTTTAGGACAATGATGCGTCACACAAACCCTGCACCTGCTTGAAGCAGACGTACGGCTTGACCCAGCATTGGGGAGATAGGGTACCCCAGAGCATTGATGGAGCTGCGCCATCGTTGCGACGCAACTCCAGCAGTAAAGCTTCGGTGACGTTTTGGGCCCATGGTGCGCCGCATTGCAAATAAGGCGCACCATGTTTGGTGGTGGTAGCGGGCCGCACAATTAATGGCGCATCCCTGCTACTTTGCAGGGATGCGACGGTAATTGCAATTCTGCCCCTTAGGGGCATACTTACTTACGCGTTCTGGCGCATCTCCAGAGATGCGCCAGATCAAATGCGTCACGCAAAACTACCCTTGCGACACGGCAGATGTGCCTCATTTACAATGCGGCGCGCCCTGGCGCAAGGGTAGGCACTTGCGTGACGCATCTCGTCACGTAAGAGCGGCGCATCGCTGGAGTCACGTCTCCAACGCAATGCAACTCCAGTAATGCTCAGGGCCACCCAATACTTAACATGCTGTGTCAGTCCTTTCGCCTGCTTCGAGCAGACATAAGGAATTGAATTGACGTAGCAGCGTCGCAGAAGTGCCTGCGTTAAATCTTGTAGATTTCACGCAGGCAATTTTGCGAGGCGCACAGCCGCTGGACCGCCCACCCTGCGTACTAGGAACGCACCCATTGTGGTGCAGGCCCATGGCTTTATAACGTGATGCATCTCCCTAGATGCGTCATGCTGTAAATGACTCGCAGGGATGCGGCACGTTTACGCCGCTGTTGCGTCACGCAAGGCAACGTAAACGTGGCGCAAGGGGCTTGTAAATGTAATCTGCCCCCTAGTGTCTAGCATTACGCAGTTCTGTAAAGTAAAGTACACTCATACATAATAGTTACTCAGGCCAATGAGACCACGAAATAGAAAACAAATAAGCATAGTAGCAACGCCACTGAGAAGGAGAGCAGTGCACCTGAAATGCACAGAAGATTTTGAAATATGATTTAACTACAATGTAATCGTCATCAGCGGCATTATTGGCTTGCTCCATGTAAAAAACAAATATTTGCAATACAACAACACAGAGCAGGAGAAAACATCATAGTAGTGAGTGATTAAATGGCTACTACTACTCACCAAGCCCGGGGATCTCCAAGCCGAGCTGGTCCAGCAGGTCGCGCTCGCGGTCCAGGAGGTCCGTCCAGCGATGGGTGACCTGGCTGTAGGTGCGCTGGACCCCGTAGAGGTGGGATATGGCCCAGCACACCTTCTCCCACCGCTTCCGGCGCTCCCGCATGTTGTAGCCGCCGGCCGCGATCCTGCCGCCTCCCGCGATGGTCCTGGGCAGGCGGCGCTGGACGAAGTAGACCAGCGCGCCCACTTCCTCCGGGCTGAATATCTCCCGTCGCGTCACCTGCTCCCCCCTCAATCTCCCGCATGCTGTCCTGGCACTGGGTCCAGCACTACTCCCCGCCGCCGCTGCGGCCCTCAAGTGCCTGGGCAGCTTCACGGCGCCTGGCTTGACCATGGTCTGGGCAGGTAAGGTAGGAAGAAGTAGAAAATTAAGAAAGAATAGGATAGGGAAGAAGAAAAGAAAAGAGTTTAAAAAAGTAGTTTAAAAGTAAAGAAAAATAGCAGAAAAGACAAAAATATACAGTTAGGAAAAGATAGGGATAGATAAGAAGCAAAATCGTAAAAAAAAAACTGAAAACAAGCAAAGGATGGCAAAGATACCAAGAGGATTAAACACCATGCCCAGACACAGGAAATGAATGAAAAACAAGATGGCCGGCGCCCGTTCACGAGCGCGAAAGTAAGTTCGCGCGAGATTTTCCTCGCGATCTCGTGCGAACCTCTAGATTTCCCGCGCGATCTCGTGCGAACCTCTACTCGCAATGCGCTTACTGCGCGAGATTATACATAGCGGGCGGAAACGGAAATACGTCACGCAAACAAAATGGCCGCGCCCGTACTCGACCTTGGGGTAAATTCGCGTGTTGCGCTGCAAGCGGCTCGCGAACACTGCAAAAAAACTCGCGAAACAACAAGCCGCAAAAAAATAAAATGCTCATTCGCACGAATTGGCGGCTTCCGCGGTCGGTTTCGCACGACGCCGCGCCCCGCGAATAGCGCGAAAAAAAACGAAAAACGATTTCAGCAAAAGCAAAAGCAATGAGCAGGTGCAAAAGGTCAACCTCATGATTTGTAACGATTCTTTGTAGTGCTTCCTGAGGGGGCCCTCCAGAATTCGGTTGCCTGCTTGCAACTATTGTGTGACCCTGCTCTGACCTTAACTATATGCCACAAAGGTCCTGATTTACAGCTAAAGGAGCAGACAAGCAGGTGCCAGGCTGGAACTTGAAATTCTTTCAGTGACACATTAATTAGCCCCTAATTCATTATTGTCAGTTGGGGCAGGGCAGGTGTTGTTAATAAACTAACCCCAAATTAATTCATGTCAGTTCAAGCAGGGCAGGTGGGCTTGCTTTTCCCCCCCATCTTCTACAGTGATGATGAACCAGAGGGTGGCATTGATGTAACAGAGGGTGGCATGGGTCAAAGAGAGGGTGCCAGTGGTAAAACAGAGGGTGCTGGGAGGCTGTGATGATGAACCAGACGTAGAAACAACATAGTCGCGACCGTTGCGAGCCGACAAGTAAGTTCGCTATTGCGAACTAGTACCAAATCCTCGCGAACTGGCAGAAACAATTGCGAACACACAAAAAAAAAATCCGCAAATTCGCGGGAATTTTGCGGATTGCGAGTTCGCAAATCCGCTAAATTCGCGAACGCGAGATCCGCAAAATTCGCCCATGGTTAGCCTGCAGACAAGCAGAGAGAAGATGGAGGCAAGGCTACTCTGACACCAATAAATCTCTTTGGAAAGACAACCTCCGAGCGTACAAAACTGCCATTGCCCATAATAAGGCCAACTATTACTGTTCCACCATCACCAATGCCACTAACAGTTCGAAAAGTATTTTCCAGATTCTCAAAAACTTGACCCATCCGGATTGTGTAACTTCTTCGCAGCCCCCCACTCAAGCCCTCTGTGATAACCTCGCAGCATTCTTTATCAACAAAATAAACACCATCATTCAAAACCTGAAAACACCCCCCTCTCTAGCAGTACCTAACACTCAGGGATCCAGCACCAGCTCTCAAAACCTGACACCTCCAGGCTCCGGCCTGACGGCCAGATTACGGGAATTTCCTCCTATCCCGGCCTCCGAGTTTGAAAGACTGGCGCTTGGAATTACCTCGGGCTCCCCACTCGACCCTCTGCCTCCTAAAATTTGGAAAAGTTTTGGAACTGAACTTTTTGGCACTATGCGCCAAATATGCAATCAGTCCTTGCACAGTGGTTATGTCCCAACCTTGTGGAAACAGGCGCTTGTCACCCCACTCCTAAAAAAACCCTCCCTGAGTCCAGATTGTCTATCTAACTACCGACCCATCTCCCTATTGCCATTTCCGGCGAAAGTCGCGGAACGATGGGTCAGTTCTTGCCTTTCCTGTCACTTAGAACAGAACAACTTTCTATAGGATCATCAGTTCGGATTCCGTCCCGCCCACGGCACCGAAACAGCGGTCTTGACAGCCATGGAAGACCTTCGCATGCGTGCAGACAGGGGCCAGCCAGTAGCACTGATACTGCTGGACCTGTCTGCCGCATTCGATACGGTCAACCACAACACGCTGTTGCAGAGACTAGGTGAGGCAGGTGTGGATGGCACAGCGCTGCTCTGGTTTCACTCCTACTTGTGGGACAGGAGACAGGCTGTCTCCCTCCCTCCATTTCAATCTACCTTTGCACCGGTGCCTCAGGGAGTTCCCCAGGGCTCCTCCATCAGCCCCATTCTTTTTAACGTGTACCTCATCCCGCTGGTCACGTTGATTAAGTTTTTTGGGATAAAAATGATCAACTATGCTGATGACACGCAGCTCATTCTCTCTTGGGAAGGAGAAGACTCCATTCCTTTAACAACCTTCCACGACTGTTTAAGAGAGACGGCTGGGTGGCTCCACAGAAACTCCCTCCAATTTAACTCCTCCAAAACAGAGGTTCTGTTCTGTGCGGGTACCAACATACCCCGCCAGTTTCCGAGTGAATTCTGGCCACCTGAGACTAGGGATAAACCTCTGCCAGTCTCCTCAGTCCGCAACCTGGGAGCCATGCTCAATAACAAGCTGAGTATGGAAACCCAGGTAGCAAAAACAGTGGGGATCTGTACAGCCCTGCTACGCTCCCTGCGTAAAATCATGCCACTCCTCCCTGCACAAGCCCGGGCGTCGATAGTCAGGTGCACAATACTCAGTCGCCTTGACTATTGTAACGCCCTGCTCCTTGAGTCTCCAGTCACGCTGATGGACCGACTTCAAAGAATTCAATCTGCCGCCGCCAAGCTGGCTCTTGGCTGGACGAGAAGGTCTTCGGCCACAGCAGCCCTGGTCGAGCTACATTGGTTACCTTTAAAGCAGCGTGTGGCATTCAAGTCCCTCTGCATCGTCTTTAAGGCTCTGCATGGACTTGGGCCCAGACCCCTGCAAGCGTTGTTCCTATGGTACACTCCCACCAGAGACTTACGATCATCATCAGCCCGTCTGGTAAAGGTGCCCAGATTCAACAAAGCCAGAACTGGGGGCAGATCCTTCAGGGTCGCAGCGGCCAAGTTATGGAACAGCCTGCCTACTGACATACGCCAGATTTCACAACTGCTTCCATTTAGGAAGCGCATCAAGACCTGGCTATTCCCTTAAATCCCTGCTCACATGCTAACCACTCCGGTCTATCCTTCAGCAGAGTATTCTCCAGCGCCAGGAAGCCTGCAAGGTATCAGCTGCGCTCTACAAATACTTAAAATAATAAAATAAATAATAATATGTGACCATCCCTAAAAAGCTGCACACTCCAGTGACAGTGATGGGTGCCGGCGCTGATTGGACTTTTTCGGTATCTGGCATGACCCCTCCTACTCGAAATGGTACCCAAAGAAAGCTTTTGGAGAAACTCCCATTTTTGTTTGTGGAGTGTGAGGTCATTGTCCTTTAGTCTTTGAAAAGTGGTTTTTAAACAGTCGAGATGTTCCTCGAGTGTTGGTGCATGACTAAAATGTCATCACTGACATTTATGAGTCCTATAAGCCCAGCCAAGACCCCCCTGATAGTGTCTTGAAATACTTCTGCCACACTCAACACTCCTAAACTAAGGCACTTATTACCTCCATAGACCTACATGGGTGGAAAATTTAGTAATCGTTCTAGATTCCGGGGCAAGCATTAGCTAGTGGTACCCAGCCCAGAGGTCCATTTTGGTTTGTGCCTAGAGGTCCATTTTGGAAAACCACCTGGAGCCGCTGACTTCAGTCAAAACATCATCGACTCTGGGTGTGAGATGTCTTTCATGTTGGATGGCCAGAATGGGCAGGTGCATGTCAACACAAATTATGACCTCCCCCGGATGATTGAGTTTTTGTACCACCACTTTTGGGGATACCCCCGGTGCATGGCCATCAACCATCTCGATGATGTCTCCTTACTCTATTTCCGCAGCTCAGCTTCTGCCTTTGGTCGTAAGTGAAAAGCTACACTCTGATGCTTCAGCGCAACAGGTTGGATAGAGTCCTCAATGTGTAAATGTATGAGACGGTCCGTGAGATATCCTATGCCTACGAACAGAGATGCAAATTCAGCCACCAGGTCACCCATGCTTCCTGAGTGGATGCTGAAGGCAAACGCAACTCAGACACTCTGCTGTCCGTCAGCTTAACAGCAGTCCTGAACCGCCTTTGGTCATGTACACCTTGGAATGATTCAAGTGAGACTCGTGTAATTTCTGTTGTAAATATGCTGGCCAGTGGTGGCCAGTGGGAGTGGTGTAGATGATCCATATGCGAAACCTGGGTGGAGATGGGGCGTAAGACCGGTTGAAAAGGGAGTGTCTTTAGGACATATTGCGCCAAAATATTGATCGAAGCTGCTGTGTCCATTAAGGCCAGTAATGATGGCCTCCCAGGAGAATGTTGCACTTGGGGATGCGCCTCCATGGATATCAATCATGTTGGAGTGTATGTATGACATAAACATTTCCTTCTAGGTCATTTATCATCATCCATGTCTTCTTAATCTTCTAGCATAGTGGAAGGCTGCATCCTGTTGACTGCTTTGGGTCTCTGCCCTTTTTAAATGTGAAAGAACAGCATACCTTGGCATAATGGTTATGCCTATTGCATGCCAAACACCGTTTTCCATGAGGAGGGCAGGGCCCTTTATGTGGGTACGGCTCTCCATAGCCGTAACACGTCTTGGGAGTCCAGTTGGGTTTGGGATGGGGTTTCTTTTTTTGTGTATTCACTGCATTAACTGGTTCTGTCTTCACCTGGCATTGCAGAGCTGCTTTCATATGTGCGGCACGCACTTTGGAGAGTTCTTTGGAGCGACCCATCGTCAGCATGTCAGCCATGGAAATCCTTGAACCCTGGAAAATGTTCTCTCTGAGCTTAGCGGAAGAGCAGCCTTGTATAAATTGGGCACAGATTTTATTATCAGCATCAGGCAACATGCTGTTGCCGGCCAAATCTTTAAGACGAGCATAAAAAGTGGCCACAGGCTCTTCAGGTAGCAGACGAGCCTGGTGTATCACAAACCTCTCCTAGTCGCGATTCGCGAGGGGTTTGAATTGAGCAGTCAAAGCCTGTTTTAGCATACTGCACGTGAATGGAGGGCCGGCCTCCGCCATAGAGTTCCTCAGTTCGTGTATGGCCACCCCTCCCAAGTGTAATAGCATGGGACGCTCGCGATCATTTTCCAGGCCCACTTCCGCAAAGTTGCTCCGCAGCCGCTCGGCCCAGTCCTTCCATCTCGCTGCTTGAGAGGGTGGGGACCCATGAACCACAAACGGCTTTAGAGCAGGTACGGAGGCCATGATGATGGCAGTAGCAGGCTGGTGTAGACACTAAACCACAAGGGATCAAACCACTGACATTAGGTAAAGTTGACCTCGACCTCCGATGGAGCAGTTGGGGAGAAACAGTCGTAGGATGGTGAACAATGGCACCAAGCATACAGTGGTACAGTCCTACGAAGTGATACGCATGGATGTATGACGTTACAACGCATGCTTTTACCACGCATGCCGTTACAACCCAGTTTTTACAACGCATACCATTACAACGTATAGCGCTTTGCATTGCTGGATAGTGAATAGTTTAATTTACTATTCCAACTCCAGTCCCCGTGGATAGTAGGGAAGATGTTGGATAGTAAATTAAATCTATTCCCTATCCTAGAGCGCCCCCCAGCGCAATGCGTTGTAATGGTTTGCGTTGTAATGGTTGCGTCCTAATGGTAGTGCGTTGTAAAAGTTTCGTTGTAAAGGCTGTTTACCGATACACATGTTTCAGGAGCTCTAGAGCCTGGACAGCTGATGACCTGCACAGGGGTGGGCCCGGTATCCTAATGGGCTTGGCAGGTGTCCCCAGGTGAATAAGTGATAAGAGCACCACAGGTGCAGAAGGAGGTCGAAGGTACACATCACCTGACGCACGAGGCAGCCAGTTAATGTGCAAAGAGGCAGGCCAGAACCAGTATCGTTGCAGTGGAAGAACTTATCTTTACAGTGTTAGGAGACAGTAAAACCATGACATCAAGTGTGTGTTTTTTTAAAGTTATTTTTCCCCATTGTTTCTTACTTGTGTATGTTTAGATCTGGGGTTAGACAAACCTATTGCGTTTTCTATAATTATATACATATGCTAACCTTCAGGAGTGTCCAGCCAGCTGTCTTCGACCATTAGTCTGTTGATGTGTCATTCACATTTGTGTTCCGCCCACTACAGCACAAAACATGGGCAGTGGGACATCAGGTCACCCCAATTCGCTGCGAGTGACGGGATTCTGCTCTTTCACAAGGAGCACCTCCACACAAACTAGTCCACTGCGTTGCCTGGGACTGCTAAGGCAATGTGTACTTTTGAAAACAAAAAATATTTTCTTCTCAACAATAAGGTTTTACAAAAACCATGACAAAACATTTAAAGTGTTGACAAAGCCAAAAGCTTAGCAGACCTTTCTGTGTTGCCAATGCTTCTTACGTTTTGAGAAAGCTTTAGCTTTCTCACCAGCCTCATTTGTCAAATTAAAAAACATAAAAACACATTTATTACCAGTAGATTACATACACAGAGGGGCTTTGGGTCAGCCTACCTCATCCATTGGCTTGGTCAGCTATCAGTCACATGTTGCTTCTACTCATCACAGCATACAGCATGAGGCAATGGGTCTGACCACTTCCGCCATTGGCTGTCTTGCGCTAAGTAACAGCATTTTCCCTGATCACATGTGCATATCTGCCTGAAAAGAAAGGCACTTCAGTGCGAGGGTGTGTGTGCCACCACTGTACTTTGTCACTGCTCTTTTCTTTACACTCTTTATCCTTTTTAAAATAATTAGTAACTTTTCTGTTTTAATCCATGTCCTCAGTTTACAGCAATTCAAGGCAAGTGGCAACCTTTCTTTGTGCAAATAAGAATCATCATTTTTCTCATATTACTCTATTTACAATGTGTGATTGGGTCACATTAATTATCATAGCCAACACACACACACACACACACAAGCACACCACACACAAAGACAAAACGCATGTTAAAAAACAGCTAAAACTGAGGGCCTTATTATCAAGAAAGGGCGATACATTATCACCGCTTTTACCTGCAGGAAAATGCCGCTAAAGCGGCGATTATGGGCTTGATAATATGCCCTGGAGAATTCCAATAGAAACCCAGGTTAACACCAGAACCTGGGCTGCTATGGGAATTCACAAGGGCATATTATCAAGCCCATTATCGCCGCTTTAGCGGCAGTTTCCTGACGATAAAAGCGGTGATAATGTATTGGCCTTTCTGGATAATATGGCCTTGAGTGAGTTAGGAAACTGACTCAAAGGCACAAAACCACTAAGACTTACCAGTTGTAGTTACCAACGCAGGGAATGTGCACCCTACCCACACCGACTGCTGTGTTGTTCTCTTGCTGGTTCTTTTCTTTCCTTTTGTACCGTTGGCAAATTGTTGTTTTCAGCTTAGTGGGCACCAAGTTGTGGCCTGTGCTATGAGTGTGGGTAACCATAACAGCCACATTTCAGGTGTTTTGCGCTTTTCAGCTAGAGACTTAACTGAGTCTACAACTGATATTTTTTCGGTAAATGTCATTTTTGATGCACTTTATTTACAATACACGCTGCACACAGCTGGAGCTGCCCACGTGCTCTGCACCTATCATGCCACTGGTGGGCAACTCTCGCCTGCAATGCATTTGGCCAGGGCAGCCAATCCCTGTGCCCAGTTCTGGAAATGTGTAACCGAAAAGAATAATGGGAGAAAATGCTCCTTGGTCCAATCGATTCCTTTTATTTGACATGTTTGGCTCCTTGAAGGATCCTCAAATCCCAAATGGCCATTATCCATTAACCTCTTTAACCCACCACTCAACCACTTTTTAATATCCTTATATCACAAAATCTACTAAACAGATTTAGATCAGGCCAATACAGTACATCTCTGAGAAAGTTCTACTTTCAAGTTAATTTTGGTGTGAATCCGTTCGATAGTTTGAGCTGTAGGTGAGAGCAAAATTTCTTGTGGAAGCTACAAGGAAAAAACACATCTTTTTTTCAGTCTTAATTTTTATTCTTCAATGCGAGCCTGCACAAAATTGGCATGCCTAACGTGCTGATTACGCCAAGTATTACCAACTTTGGGGTACATCCATCCATGGGGTTAGTATTTAGAGCTAAATAAAAACATGGCTTTTCTATAGAAAGTGTGACTGAGCCATAACGACATGGCGGCAACAGCAGGATGACGCACAGATTTAAAGTACAGAGAATAGCTGGAGCATGCAATAAGAACGTTAAGTCACAAACCTGATGCCAGAGCAAGAACATTCGTGTTGATTACATAATCTCAACTGGTAACTTGAAAATGGCTTATATGTACTCTCTTGTGGCGACCAACTCTGATAGGGAGCCAGTCACAAGGACCAGTCAGGTCCAGCTGGACAGTTACCTGCCGGCCTAAGCAGTCTCCTGTCCAGTTCCAGGCTCTACCACAGAACCGCCGTAGAAGTCACCAGAGTGGTCCTAATACAAGATACGCAAGATGCTGAAGGTGCTGAAGATGCTGAAGATGCTGTGTGGTTCTTCCGAGGGTTCCTTCTCAGTCCACGCTCCATGTAGGGTGACTTTGGCCAGAGGGGTTGATGTCCCTCAAAGTCATCTTTGGTCCAGCAAAAGTTCAGTTGCCACTGGACTACTGACCTCCGGTCACAGTGAAACCAGCTGTTCCCTTTGGTGAAGGCTTGTGTCTATCTTGGGTGACCAAAGTGCACTCCAATGACTCTCGGGCACAGTGCGCTCTAGTACAACTTTTGAACTTTGGGACTTGGTCGTCGGGCTGCTCATTGGAGGTAAGTGGCAAGGAAGTGATTTTGTCTGCAGACTGGCCAGGATAGGCTTCTTCATCTTTTGTGGCCCTGGTGCTGTAACAGGAAGTCGTCCAACTGACTCCTGGAGTTCACTTCTTGTGTCTGTGGCTCTGGAGTGATTTTTCCATGAGCCAGGCACCACAGGCAGAGTCCGCTCTTTACTAGCCCCAGGATCAGCAGGTGCAGTCCAGCAGTGCTCTGACCAGTACAGATAAGAGTCGAGGTCTGGGTGCCAGACGTGTCATATTTATGCCCAGAAAGTGCCCTTGGGGATGCAGTGATCACTAGCCAATGGATTACCAGATCCCTTAGTGGGTGGCTGATGATGACTTCCTGCAAATGGTAATAACAATAGCAAAGGATGTCCCTAAAGGAATCATTTATACAACAATATTGATATTTGTTAGTGTCATATCCATGAACACTTAATTTGCAACAATCACAGGAGCTTGAATGATAACAACACTTTATAAAAAAAAGATCAAGATTTTAATAATACATAGATTATTTATCAATTGATTTTTTGGTAACAGAAACTACCAATCTTTTCAAACAATGTTGAGTGGTAGGACATAGAACACCTTTCGCATTACACATGGATTTTACAAATAGCCATGTTCAAATGGACATTGCACATACTCAATAGATATACAAAACCAAATTAAATGATTTGAGCAAAAACGGTGTTCATACGTCGACGTTTCGGTCCCTGGTGGTCACATGCATCCTTGGGACCATCTTCAGGACAAATAGTTGCACAATAACATCTAATATATAAAAAACACAACAATACTCAATGTCAGTGCTACACAAACCTGTGACACAAAGAAAAGACTGTACAGTGTGCTCACACTAGAAGGACAATAATGATCTATACAACACTAAACAAGCCGTAAAAGAACAAATAGTCCCCTAAATTTAATTAGTAATTTATACACGTACCAATCAACCTATGCTGGTATACTTACATATTTCAATTGTCAACTGAATCACACTAGACAAGATGGACCAACCAATCAAACATCTGTGGGACAGGATGCAAAAAACCGACATGAATGTCTAGTAGCAGTCTATATAGCTAATCTCTACCATCACCAACACCACATGTGAGATATAACTGTATGATAGTCACTCACGTGCATTGGTTTTATTTGAACTGTGACCTAAAAAATGAAGCCAAATGTCATATAAAAATATGCACCACCTAAGACCAAATATCAGTCAACTGTACAATTAGCCACTACCATCCCCAACACCACGTGTGCGATGTAAATGCCTGAAATAGACTCACGTGTGTTGGTCTCGAATGTGACCTGTAAGATGAAAATGTACATCAACTTAGATGGACGCCACCTCAAATACGGCCAAGTAATGCCAGTCCACTGAGCATATCCACTATCAACAAAAATGTCAACACGAGTATGTAAGCCTGTTGCTTCTCAAAAGCGGTATCTATTGTTACGATCAGGCCACCAATCAATCGGAACCAAGTAAGACTCAGCAGGCCCTACCTAGTGGGTTCGTGCTTACCTGACAAACGGGAGCGGTAGAACTCGTCCCGGGCTACCTGAGTGCTACACACCCTCAAAAAAATTGTTTGGCAACTGGTCTCTCCTCTCTGTCCCCGACACCTAACCAACTCAGACAAACGGAAAGGTCTTGGAGACAAAACCCCTCGTCCCTGCACCTAACACATCTTAGATCTGCTCGACGGTCATACAAAAAACACATCTTCAATGAAAAGCCATCTTTTTTCCGTAGCCAACATGATCTTGCGAAAAACAGACAAGAGAGCTCTTCAACATGGTAAAAAGCCAAACTAACTGCACTCCCTCTCAAGAACTCGAAGCCACCAATGATCGATGTGAAGAAATTGCCACCTTCTTCACTAATAAAGTCTCTAAAATTGATCAATCCTTCTTACAAACTGCTAACCCTCCTTCCTCATAAACCGGCCCCCCCCTTCAACCTCCCTTGACCACTCGGCAAGAGCTCTTAACAAGGACAATCAAACCACACTCCAACTAAAAAACAATGCACATTGGTCCGACTTTGAGCTAATGTCGGTTAGCGAGGTCTTCAATATAATTTCTAATCAAAAACCTTCCTCCCACACTATGGACCCCCTCCCTTCCACAATTATAAAAGAACTCAACCACACAATCTCCCCGTTCTGGACAAAAATCATCAATGCCTCTCTCACCTCAGGCTGTGTCTGAGACTCCCTTCAACTAGGACAAATCACACCAATCTCAAGATACCTTGGGCTGACCCTAATGATCTTAACTACCTCAGACCTATCTCTAACCTCCCATTCCTTGCAAAAACATTGGAGAAATGTGTTCTCCTCCAACTCAATAAACACATCGATTAGTTCCACCTCCTCAACGCCTTTAAATCTGGTTTCAGAAAAGGCTGTAGCACGGAAACAGCTATGCTCAACGTCTCCGACAACATTCACAAGGCCCTAGACGAAGGTGATGCCTGCCTGCTCATCCTTATTGACCTATCTGCGGCATTCAACACAGTATACTGTCCATCTTTTTTGGAGACCCTGTCGAAACGGTCCGGCATTAACGGCACAGTACTAAAATAGTTCACCTCCATCCTTCAACACCGCTCGCAACAAATTAAAATGAACTCCTGTCTCTCAAAGCCAACTAAAGTCACACTTAGAGTCCCGCAAGGCTCGATATTCTCCCCGTCCCTCTTCAATCTCTTAATGGAGCCCCTCACAATCATATTGAAAAATGCCGGAGTGAATTACCACCTTTAGGCGGACAACACCCAAATCTATTTCAGGATCAAGTCTCCCAGCGACATCCAACTCCTCAATACCACCCTAACCGAGATCCAAATTTGGTTCTACGTTAACCACTTAAAGCTCAACCCAGACAAAACGGAACGAATCCTATTCTCTCCAAAAAGTAACCATTGTCCAATCCAAGAATGGCTCATGAATCTGGTTGCCCTAAACTGCCCCCTTATCCTATCCGACTCAGTTAAGTCTCTAGGCATCCCCCTTGACAAGAACTTATCAATGGAGGCCCACCTCAAAAACTCTGCAAAAAGTGCTCTTTTCTCTCTAAAACACCTAAAACAATTGAAACCTTTTCTACCCCACGATGACCTCAAGACAGTAGTCCGATCCCTAGTTCTCTCTAAAATCGACTACGGGAACGCCATCCTTACAGGGACTCCCAAAGCTCACCTAGCCACTATAAGGGCAGAGCTGAACATGTCCGCTCGACTCGTATCTGGAGTTAAAAGATTTGAACACATCACTCCAGCTCTCAACTGCCTCAATTGGCTTCCCATGGAAGGGAGATGTATCTATAAACTGGCCTGCATCACACACAAAACCCTTCACTCTCCTGCCCCCAACTACCTAAATAAAAAACTGATAAGAGCACGTCAATCCAGAATGCTGAGAAGCTCCAACTCACTCCTTCTTATTCCTCCGAAAATGAAAAAAAAACCACACAATACCGATCGTTTTCTGGCAACGCTCCCAGGATTTGCAATGCTCTCCCTGGAGTCCTCAGATGCAACCCCTCCTTCCCCTGTTTCAAAAGGGACCTGAAACTCCATCTCCTAAACAAATACTTTCATGATCAGCGTAAATTACCCTAGTCTTCTTAATCCGAGTTGTCTCCCCTCTCCCTGGACTTTTAAGGATAGTGGGTGTCCGGACTATGTCTTTCTCGCCCTCTCTTTTTGCTTTCTCCCCCTCCGCTGCATATTTATCTCCCTTGCTGTATTTTTTTCTGTGGTTTGCTTCCTTACTGCTGGCCTACTATGTAATGTAATGTCCTTCTGCTGTTTTACTATGTGTATGTAAAGCCCTCTGATACCTTCGGTTTAAGCTAGCGTTATAAAAAACTTTAAAAATAAATAAATAAAAATAGCCCGCTACGGTGGCCTGTAAGGCAATAGTGAATGCAGAGCTGCCTCCGAATGCCTTTCCAGAGATAAATTAATAATAATCTGGGACTGAGCTAGAACTGAACTGAGAAAGAGAAGGTAACTCTGGAGACCACGTACAGTGGGTGCCTCATGAGGACACACAGGGCTGGGCAGCCGGCCTCTTCTTCTCTGCGGTCTCAGGCAGTGATGTGCGACCCTTGCAGACTCTGTTCCCCCTCACATTTCATTCTGGGCAGCCTGCCTCTTCTTCTCTGCAGTGATGTGCGACCCTTGCAGACTCTGTTCCCCCTCACTTTTCATTCTGGGCAGGAAGCCTGTTACATTATGCTGTTCAGACTCCTTCCCATATCATCAGCCGGCCTCCCAGGCATCATTTCACGTTTATTTACAGAGATAGCTCAGAACAGGCAGTTTCATATATTTCTAATCTTCCCAAACACCAGGAGTAGGTGTCACGCTGGCACCCTGTGGAGATGCTCATACGGAGAGGGTGTGCCTAGGGCAGGATTACTTCCGCTCGGCGGGGCAGCTGCAGAGGGATGTTTATCTGGGGGGGTCTGCAGAGCAGGGAGTTTTACCATCAGAAAGGGGTGCAAACGTTTCCTGGAGCAGGGGCTGGGGATAGAAAAGGGAAGTGTTGGCCTCATTGGGTGTAGATTTTCTATGATTCCTTCCAGTGCAGTGCATTTCTGTAAACAATATTTTGGGCATAATGTTTATCTCAGACAATATTCTGGCAATGACATTCTGTTAAGACTCCCCCACTGACAGATGAGTGCATCTGGGGAATGTCTTGCATTTAAATGAAGATTTTAGCACCCTTAAAATAAATGATTATCAAAGTAATGTGTTATAGCTGGGTGTTGTGTCTAGGCCTGGGAAAACTGTGCATTACACTGGTGTAGTGTAACTTTGTTTATTATCGTTATTCTTGTTATGTGAAAATCCTGAGATTGTGTTTTTACACCGGATTGTACCAATATGTGTCGTTTGAGCTCCATTTGCAATAAAATGTACCACAAACGCATAAGAACCACAAATGAAAGACCACGGGCCTCATTTATGAGAAATGACGCATCGCTGCGTGAAAGCAGCGATGCGTCACTTCTCAGTGCGCACTCCTTGCGACATTCCTGATGCGTCATATTCAATGTATGACGCATCATGTCGCAAGGAGTTACAGATACGTCAGTATTTGTGACGTATCTGTATGGCGCAAAAGTGACGCATTGCTGGAGTGTGTCACAAAAGTGACGCAACTCCAGCAATGCGTCTTTTCACATGGGGCAGGTCCCATGTGAAAGGGCCTGCGTCAGTCTTACGCCTGCTGTGAGGCAAGCGCAAGATTTTGACGCAACGGCGTCCTAAACGTGACGCAGTGAAATCTCATAGATTTCACTGCGTCACTTCTACGACCCTTTCTTGCGTCAATACGCCCCCCTTGCATACATTATACCTGGCGCAGGTATAATGTGGTGCAGGGGTTTACAAAGTGACGCATCTACCTAGGTGCATCACTTTATAAATATGGCGCAACAAGGCGCATTTTTTACGCCACTGGTGTGTCACAAAAAGTGACGCACCAACGGCGTAAAAGTGACGCACAGCCTCATAACTGAGGCCCCACGAGTGGCTGCTGTTTGTGGTGGTTTTGAGTTTTTGCAATATTTCTTAGCACGAAATGCATCCTCGCATTCAAAGTAGTCCTATTTCGCTCTAAAATACACATTTCATGTAGTCACGTGTAATTCTGCTGATATTTTTCATAATTACGCAAAGTAAATTATATGAATTTCGCGCCCCCTAGTCCCTTCCTGTCGCGTAAATGGCGATGCTGGACATGACCTTATCAGGAGAATTTGCTGTAGCGAGTACTTTTGGCCTGCAGGAGAGATGCTCGCCTCACTGAAAGACGCTCTTCTCTGGGGACTATGTACATAGCATGGATGCCTCTCATCAACCGGAGGCACCCTGGACATACCTCCAACAAAGCGCAAATTTGCAAATCGCTAAATAATCGCAAAATCAGGACAACGATGACCGGTGGATAGTATATGTGTACTCAATAAAAGCGTTGCAACCAGTGCTTTCTCAATGTTCCGATGCTGACGCTGTCTGGCCCAGGTGAGACAGAGGTCTGCAGCGTAGTCCACGTTTGTGGACTGTTTGTGGAGGCAGTCGCAAAGGCATTGAAATATTACAGGCTGTAAGAAACAGTTGTGAAAGGTGCATGAAAGGACTGGAGCTGGATGTCAGCTGTCCAATGGGCACTCAGGGATGGGGAAGGGTGACTCGTCAGAGTAGGGGGGGGTGGGGAGGGGGCATTCAGAGAATGGACCTCGGAGGCAGCTCGATAAAACGTCAGTTCCAGTGTAGCTAATTCCTGAGTTTGTTCCTTTTTGTGTCTCGTAATTGAGTTTATGGCTTGCCCCCTCAGGACCGCCTTATAGGCTTCCCATAGTACCTCGGGGGAGCGGACCGAATTAACATTCTCGTTGAAGTAGTGTGTCGTTGCTCTTTTGAGGGCCTTGCGAACTTGGTGAATCTTTAGATAGGTGGCGTGTATGGGGTATATGCGTTTGCGGGACTTCTCTTGGGTGGTGAGTGTGAGAGTGATCGGGGAGTGGTCTGAGATTCCCCGGGGTGTATTTTTACTGTGTCCATAAGTTGGAGTGCTTCTCCCAGTGCCAGGAAGTGGTCGATTCTCGTCATACTGCCGTGTACTGCGGAATGACATGTGTATTGTCTCAAATTGGGGTGGAGAAGTCTCCACACATCAGTAAGTCCCATGGCTGTCAAGAAACGCTGGAGGCGGGGGATTCCTGTCGTGGGGGCCGGTGTCGGAAATCTATCAAGTTGTGTATCTAAAATAGCATTGAAGTCCCCCCCAAGAATAACCTCACCCTCTGGAAGAGACAGCAGAAATTCGCCCAGCTTCGGGAGTTGCACTGAGTGTAGTGCCGGTGGGATATATACTGATACTATGTTAAGAAGCCTACCTTCCCATTGCCCCTGTAAAGCGGGGAAGCAGTCCTGATCATCTATCTTGGTCTGTAGAGGGATAAACCGTGAGGCCCTCTGAATCAGACAACTATATCTTTTGATACAAAAACAATTGGCCTAGAGTTCAGTTCTTGGGTGTGTGAGACCATTTGCTGACTGAGTGTGTACAACAAATGCTTTACACTGTCCTCTGATACTGACTTACTGCTCGACCAAGCTACCACTTTAGAGAGTAAGGTTATATCTAACTTTAGCCTCTGCCAAACCTCTTGGGACTGGGGACTCTATACACACTGTACCTTACTTTGGTCCAGTATATATAGAGCCACTTTCTTACAATCAAGTAGCGCCACTCAAACTTAAACAATTGAGATCAATCAAATATAAATCATGGTTCAATATGGTTCTCAATACCGAAAGATGACAACTCAGACTGGCTGAAAGGACTTTGTAGACAAGACCCATCAAAAGGGCACCTAGCACTTCTTAGGTCTGGTCGGTCAGAATATAAAAACTCACATCTTCAGAGAAAAGGCCTCATTCCTCCGCAGCCAACTAGACCAGGCTAAGAATAGACTAAGAATAGACCTAGAGAACTCTTCAATATTGTCAAAAGGCTAATGAACCACGAATCCCCGCACAAAATTATAGCAACCAAGGATCGATGCGAAGAAATTGCCAGCATCTTCACAGACAAGATCACCAAAATTGAGCAATCCTTCATCCAAATGTCCAATACATCTATCTCAACCTGTCTCCCACTACTTGGCCTCGACCAAGCAGATCTAATTCGTACCAAGGACAACCAGGTCCGCTGCCAACTGAAAAATGATGCGAATTGGTCGGACTTCGAACGTGTGTTGGAAAACGAGGTCTTCAATATAATTGCAAGCTTAAAGTCCACCTTCCACACTATGGACCCCCTCCCAGCCACTATTGTACAGAAACTCAACCACATCATTTCCCCTTTCTGGACTAAGATCGTCAATTCCTCTCTCACATCAGGCTGTGTACCAGACTCCTTTCAAGTAGGACAAATTACATCCATACTCAAAAAAACAGGAGCCTACCATAATGAGCTCAACAATCTCATACCTATGTGCAACCGCCCATTCCTAACCAAAACCTTGGAGAAGCGCGTTCAACAACTTAACAAACATATTGATGACTTCGACCTCCTAAACAGCTCTCAATCGGGATTCAGAAAAGGGTGTAGCACTGAAACAGCCAAGCTTAATATTTCAGACGATATACACAAAGCCTTAGACAAAGGTGAAGCCTGTCTTCTCATCTTTAGTGACCTATCTGCAGCTTTTGACACAATTAATCACCTAGCTTTACTTGAGGCTCTAAAGGGCCGTTCTGGAATTGAAGGCATGGTACTAAAATGGTTTGCTTCCTACCTCCAGCACCGGTCTCAACAAATTAAAATCAACTCCTGTCTCTCTAAGTGAACACGAGTCACACTCAGGGTCCCTCAAGGCTCGAACCTCTCCCCTGCCCTCTTCAATCTCTTCATGGAACCCCTTACAATCATTATGGAAGAAGCAGGAGTTAAATATCACATATATGCAGATTACACTCAACTCTACAAAAAAATCAAATTACCCAGCGACATTCAATTCCTCAATGTCACACTAACCAAACTCCAATCCTAGTTTAACGCAAACCACTTAAAGTTTAACCAAGAGGAAACGGAATTAATACTGTTCGCTGCAAAAAGTTACCACCTTCCTATCTATGACTGGCTCAAGAACTTGGATGCCCTAAACTGCTCCCTCACTATAACCGACTCAGTTAACCTTTTCCATGCTCATGACGAGCTCAGCTTGTCATGAGGCACTGTGCTCCGGTGCTCATGACGAGCTGAGCTCGTCATGAGCCATGGAACGCTCACACGCGGGGATAATTCCCCTGCTGTGCTGAGCATTCCACGGCAACGGGTGTGGCCATGACGAGCTCAGCTCATCATGAGCACTCGAGCACTGTGCCTCATGACGAGCTGAGCTTGTCATGAGCAGAGCATGGGGGTGCTGTGCGCGCCTACCGCCCCCCAGCACAGCGGGGTAATTATCCCCCGCTGCGAAGGGGTTAAGTCACTAGACATTACCTTGGACAAGAACTTATTGATGAAGGACCACATCAAAAACTCTATAAAAAGTGTGCTGTACTCTTTTAAACACCTGAAGAAAATAAAACCTTTCATTCCCCAAGACGATTTCAAGATTGTTATCAATCCCTAGTCCTATCCAAACTGAACTACGGGACCGACATCCTTACAGGGACGCCTGAGGTTAATCCTTAACATGGCTGCTCGACTCATAACGGGGCTTAGGAAGTTTGATCACATCACACCATCCCTCCACTCCCTCAAATGGCTACCTATTCAAGGCAGATGTATCTACAAATTTGGCCTAAACCACACAAAAAACCCTCCACTCCCATTCCCCCAACTACCTTAACAGCAAACTGGTCAAAGCTGGAAGCTCCAGATCCCTGAGAAGTTTCAACTCACTTCTTCTCATCCCTCCGAAATTCAAAAAGACAACCACTCAGTACCGATCCTTGTCTGGTAATGTACCCAGGATATGGAACTCACTTCCGAGTGAGCTCAGATGCAACCCCTCCTTCCCATGCTTCAAAAGGGTCTTGAAACTCAATCTCCTCAAGAAATACCTTACCGTCCTAGTCAACGAACCAAGACTCCAATAACCTAGTTGACTCTCTGCCTATTTGTCTATCATGGATAAGTAGAGATTGGACTGTTTCCAACCTCGTGAGCTCCCCCTCTATCCTTCGTTGCATGCCAAATTCTATAATGTGTTGCTTATATCCTCATGCACCGTTATGTCCTGCTATGCAATGTACGACTACTTATAAGGTTTGGCCTTTATCTGTATGCATCCGTCTGTCATGCTATGTTATGCACCTATGTATGTAAAGCGCTCTGATTCGCCCGGCTCTAGCTAGCGCTACATAAAACTTACAAAAATAAAAATAAAATAAACGACACTCCCTTGGGGTCTGCACAGCTCACAAGGGCGCGAGTGTTGTGCTGTTGGGGGGTACTCTCCAGGCGCGCAACACCAATTGGACTCGCCGGGCTTCAGCCCTCCCGTCGTGTGTAGCAGCCCGGGATGAGACAGATCCCGGGCACACACAGAGCCGCACCCGAACTTTTCACAGGTCTTTAAAAGACCATTCGAATGTTAATTAGGCCTTGCAGTTGTTTCACCCCTTCTAAGAGCCCCTGCAGCCCCACGCTGCCGACTGATTAAAGGTTCAGTCCCCCCCGAAATTTTTTCTTAGCCCCCCCCCCTCGAAATTTGGCTCTAGTTGCCCCTCTGGTACTCTCCCACATGTTTATATAATCTACTCTCCCTTGCTGTCTGTACAGCTCACAAGGGGTACGAGTGGATGCTGTGGAGTGGGGGCACGGGGGGGCTCTCCCACATGTTTATATAAACTGCCCTCCCTTTGGGTCTGAACAGCTCACAAGGGGGGCGACAGAGCTATGAATGGGGCTCCCCCATATGTTTATAGAAACTACCTAACCCTACCTTGGGTCCGTATAGCTCTGGGGGGGAGGTTATGGGGGGGACTCTCCAAATTGAGAAATGTTTACAGAAACTACCGCCCCTTTGGGTCCGTACAGCTCACAAGGGGGGCGAGTGGGTGCGGTGGGGGTAGAGGCGTCTCCCATATGTTTATATAAATTAAGCCCCCTTTGGGTCTGTACAGCTCACGGGGGGGGGGGGGGTGACTGAGAGCTGTGGGCGGGGCTACCCCATATGTTTATATTAATTACCCTCCCTTAGTGTCCTTACAGTTCACAAGGGAGTGAGTGGGTGCTGTGTGTGGGCTCCCCTATATGTTTCTATAAGCTACCCTCCCTTGGGTCCGTACAGCTTTGGGGAGGTGTGTGTGTGTGGGGGGGGGTCCTCTCCAAAATTAAAGAGATGTGTTTATATAAGCTACCCCCTGAGCGGCGAGCAGGGGCTTCTGTGAGAATCTCCCATCAGGGGGTGCGCCTCGTAGGGGACCTCCGCCCGGTGTGCGCCCCGCCCCCTCTGCGCCTCGCTCTGTCCTCCAAGCGCCTCTCGCGTGTGATGGGTGCACAGACAGGATGCTCCGCGCAGCATCAGGACAGCTCCGCGCGCCCCTGCCTCTCTTCATTACTCGCTGCTGTCAGCGCTCAAAGGCACCTGCGCGCAGAAGGGGCGGCTCCTGTCTGAAGGGTGAAATGCGGAGCCGTGGGTCAGTGGAGCAGGGAGGGCGGGAGGCGGCACGGCTGGGGGGTCGCCAGACTCCGTGACCCCTCTGAGCACTGAAGTAAACAAACCTGCTCACTCTGATGCATATTTATAGCTTCTGGTGGCAGCCCGAGGGGCGGGAGTGAGGTGGGCCGCTGGGGCTTGCGCAGCACTCAGGCAATTCCCAGACAGGCATGTCTTGGGCTCCACAGTGCAGTGCACCCTAGACCTGCCTCATTGGGGGGGGGGGGGGCTGACCTTGGAGCAGGCCACGCCCCTTCCCCGCCAATATCATGAAGAGATCAGACATTCCCAGTCAGGGAGTGAGTGCTCGTCTGGATAGGCGGGGGTGGGGGTTGTGGGCGTGCTGGACATGGGGGTGGGGTGGGGGGGGGGGGGGGGGGGGTGTCTTCAATTCTGTGTCTCCCTGGGAGAGGAACAGGGCATCATTCGAGATGGCACCCTTCAGTCTCAAAACTGTGCCAGAAGTCCTGGCACCAAGGTCAGCCTGAAATCAATCATTTGCCAGCAGAGGTGGCATCAGTGAACCACTCAAAGTGCCCAGTCCGTCCGTGACCTGCCTCCTCCCTGCGCAGCTCGGCCTGGTCACTGCTGCCCCTGAAGGTCCACCGGCCCTCGCTGGTTGGTGATCGAAGCCTTCCTCCGCCCGCAGGCTCCGGTCTGCGCCTCCTCCTGCTGCTAGTCTGCCTTTTGTCCTTTGCTTTCAGCCTCTGCCTCTTTCTGCTTTTTTTTCTCCTCTGCCTCAGCACTATTTTTGCATATTTTTCTAATTTTCCTCCTTTTGTTTGATTCTTCTCTCCACTCCCTCACTTCTTCCTCTGCTCAACCCCACAGCCGGCCCCCTTCAAGCGCCGCGTTTTCCACCTCCTGCTTCCTGCCTCCCAGCCACTACTTGATGGTGGCTTCTGTGCTTCTGTGCTGCCGCACCACCTGCGTGCCAAAGACGCAGAAAAGACAAGCCTGTCCGCACCTGTCTGAGCCTCGACCGCGTCCTGCACCATGGTCCCTGGTTCTCGGACCTTCCACCGTTATGACCCTAGCACCCTCCTGCCCTCAACACCGGACGAAATACCACCTGCCACATTGCATCACCAAAGGACTCCCTAGGACCTTTCTACTGCGAAAACTGCAGCTGCACCCTCACTCACTTCTGCACTCCAGCTCCTCCCGCCGCCCGGCCGACCCACAGCGCACCCCACCAGCTCAGCTGCATTCTTCTCTACATGTGCTCCCTCCACAAACACACCACAGAAATATGGGACCACTTCAACTCCATCTAACCCGACATTGCCTTCCTTACGGAAACCTGGGTGAACCCAAGCTCTGGCTCAGACATCGCCACCACTGAAGAACCAGGTTTTAGAACCCAGCGGCGCCAGGGAAAACGCCCGATGTCTTCGAGTTCCCCTGCCTTGGCAAACAGAGACACGGGACACTTCTTGATGACGTCAAAGACCAAATTTATTGGCTGCAACCAGGAACCGAGGTCTACGAAGCACAACACGGGTGGTTCGCTAGAGACTGCACAAATTCATAGAGCGGAGCATCGTCTTTTATGCTAAAAATCACATTCCTGGCTAGCATCGATTACATACAAACTGACCAATAGGAGGGTGAAATTTAAAACATATCGCATGACGACAATCCCACTTTCTGTTGTCCAGCCCACCAGAAATGACCAAGCAAAATCCAACATTCCTGTTCGAACAGGCCGAACGGACCCATCATAAAGACCTCAACCCAAATCAATAATTAAGCCATAAAGGAAAGAACAGAAGCGATGAGAAGCAAGATAGAAGGGGGTGTGCATGTACCATAAACTCAGCAATGTCCTGCTCTTTGATCTCTATCTGACCAGCTGCTTAACAAGGAACTGGCTCAGCGACGTCAGCCTCGGGCAAGGGAGTCAGTTCGTCCAGGTCACTCAGAAGTCAGCTAAAGGTGTACGTGTCCCAAGGACTCATTCGGCCGTAGTCATCGGCCTACGTGAGGGCAACCACGCAAAATGGCTGCCGTACACAAAATGGAACCCGAGGGTTCAAACGAAATCCCTGAATACGTAGTGTTCTCATTGATCGATTATGACAAAAACACTCATACACACCGCACTCGCCATTTGCGGTCCGCTGATACCTGAATCGTCTATATCCGACGACCTTTATTGAACAGGTTCAGAAACTACGGAACCTCAGACCCGCAGTACCACAGTACCACAGAACCACAAAACCACAGACCCTCCTTTTGCCCTTACATAGGCAATAAACCCAAACCCATGTCAGTCTGAATCCAGGTCTATATTCATCAGATCATCAAGATGTTGCTGTAGCATCCTAGTACTTAGCAACTCTCTCTGGACAGGTCTTCTTGCACACGAAGTAGCACAAAGGCCACATATAGCAGGAGCACACTGTACATAAAGACAGAACAGGAAAAGGATAGCTAAGATCATCCCAATGACCATCAGAATCTTCCATCCCCACGTGGATAACAATCCCCAAAACCATCCCATCAACGACCAATCTCCCTCGTCTATATGTACAGACTCGGAGATCTTATGTAGTCTGGAAATGGCCTGGAAGGCTGTCGGAGCGTTGTCTGGAATGAAAACGCAGCAGCTCGATTGAATCAATTTACACACCCCACCTCTATCTGCAAGTATGACATCTAGTGCAACTCTGTTCTGAAGAGTCATCAGGCGATCCGACTGGAGCTCAGCAGTCAAGTTACTAAGCAGTTTCGACTATGGTGGACTCAACCACTCTTGTCAACTGTCGAATGTTCCTGCTATTAGCCATAGGTCCCCAGAACGACAGAAAACCCTTAAAGAAATCTCCCAATTCTTGTCCTGCGGTATCTTCCTTACTGAAGACACCTCTAGCAACTCTCGTCTTCTGGTAATCTGCTGCAGCTGTAAAAGTCGGAGGCAATAGGAACGAAACAAAACATGTGCCCTAGAAGTCAGGGGGCAACCATGTGTACGCTTTATCGTAACAGATGAAATGGGTACCCTTAGCTGCTAAGAACGCTAGGGAAGTCTGAGACGCAAATACATAAGTCTCAGGGCAAACACTCTTCCCTAACTGAGCTCTAGGATTTTTGCCACTACCTTGCAGACAATAGTGACCCTGATGGGGCACTATCCAAATCGGAGGTGATTTGTTCACTCGCTGGTTAACACTCAGACTAACTCCGTACCCAGTAACATTCCATCCAATGTATGCTGGTGTCTCATCTCTCGGGATAGTCTCATAGGAACTAATTCCTCTAATCATGTCAACTATACCCTTGACCAGAGCACTAGTCTTCAGACTATCTTTCACAGAACGTTGGGGATAGACTCCATGAGCATAAATGAGCATAGTTCTGTATGCCCAAATAGAACCGTTGTAACTAAAAGGCAAAACCAGGTAAGGAATACCTTTATCGGTAGTATGGGGCATAAGGCCACAAACCCAACAATTTGTTGTGTTCATTACTAGCTGGTGTTGATGCAGAAGCTGAACAAAGGAATTATTAGCAAATTCCAACAGTTTCATGTTCGGGCAGAGGGTGAAAAGAATGTGAAAAAACAGTAGGAGGAGGCATAGGTTGTATAGTGGGTACAAACGTCACTTCAAAAGAAATTGTCACATATCCAATGAAAAACATCATTAAACTAAGCAACATAAACAAACACAATATTAAAAAACGTTTTCTGCTTATTAATTTACAGATTTTGCTCTTAAAGCTTATTCTTTCAACAGCTTGCCTGATTCCCGTCCTGCATATAGCGCTATGCGCTGGAAGCACTGAAAGCCTGCAATTTGAATTTTAAAACCCCGTTTGTATTACCGCTTATAGCGCTATGCGCTGGAAGCATTGAAAGCCTGTAACTGTATTTTAAAACCCCGTTTTGCATTTACTTTTCTGATTTGCGCTCGTTACTCCCTGTTCTTAAATAGTTAGAAACTACTGTTTAGAGATTACTAGGTCCCTACCTGTGCCCTTTGACACGGATCGCACTGCTGCCTTTTAACTGTTCTGAATTCACCGCCACTCGGGCGGCCCGGTCCCCGCGCTTTGTTTGTCTGGGACGCCATCTTGGGTGGGTCACTAGCGCTCCGCAGCTATTCGCTGAAGCAGACACGTGGTCTGGCCAGCGGCTGTAATTGACGACAGTATTTAAAACCAGGTAGGAGAGTCTTTCACTCTTGCCTGATTCCCGTCCTGCATATAGCGCTATGCGCTGGAAGCACTGAAAGCCTGCAATTTGAATTTTAAAACCCCGTTTGTATTACCGCTTATAGCGCTATGCGCTGGAAGCATTGAAAGCCTGTAACTGTATTTTAAAACCCCGTTTTGCATTTACTTTTCTGATTTGCGCTCGTTACTCCCTGTTCTTAAATAGTTAGAAACTACTGTTTAGAGATTACTAGGTCCCTACCTGTGCCCTTTGACACGGATCGCACTGCTGCATTTTAACTGTTCTGCATTCACCGCCACTCGGGCGGCCCGGTCCCCGCGCTTTGTTTGTCTGGGACAACATCTTGGGTGGGTCACTAGTGCTCCGCAGCTATTCGCTGAAGCAGACACGTGGTCTGGCCAGAGCCCTACATAGACAGCGGGACATGGCGCGCAGCGTGTACGCGCAGCGTGTACGCCATAGTGACGCCGGAGTCACGCCAGAGTCCAGCCCGTCTGCGCCCGTCCGCGCTGAGGACGCGCTGGGCGGCTGGCCTCTGGACTCTGGTGAAATTCCTTCTTCCCCCCACAGTTATTCCCTTCACCAAATGTTGGTCTTGAAACCTCGCAAACAACGCTGCTCGCATTCCTACGAGCCGGATGACCTCCTTTTCCCCTTACGATGTGGCTGTCATTCTACGCCTAGGCCTCCTAACTCCGCCCCCAACCACCTTCTCTCTGGACATTCCGCCATATCTAGTCCTAAGATAGTAGGAGTAGAGGGCATTCTGATTAATGCCCGCTCCCTTGTCAAGAACAAGATTATGTTTAAGGAGATGGTATTGGATAGAACGCCCACTATAGTGTTTGTTACGGAAACATGGGCCAAGGATTCGTCTGACCCCGATCTAATCGAGGCGGTCCCTGATGGGTACTGTCTGGTCAGACTTGATAGACAGGGTCGAGTGGGAGGGGGGATAGCGATTCTTCATAAAGATCACCTACAATGCCATATTGTACCTATATCCGATTTCCCGGAAAGTTTTCAAGCACTTTATTTTACAATAAAGGAAGCGCAATGTTCCTTCTTTAATGGAATCTTAGTATATCGACCTCCAGGTTCGAGAACCCATTTTATGCACAACCTCCTCCAGTCCCTTGAACCCTATTTCAGCCGAGAAAACTTTTCTATTCTGGGTGATTTTAACTATCATTTAGAACGGCACGACCTTTCTGAGACCTCCTGTCTCACTGAGGCTCTGGAATCATGTGGGCTCACGCAACGTGTTACCGGAGCCACCCATCGTGCAGGACATACACTGGATGGTATTTTTTCCAATGACCCTCGTCTAACTATTAAGGATCCGATCCATCTATCCTGGTCTGACCATTTGGCGGTTCCTTTTCTTTTGGAACGCCATAGGGTGGACTTCTGCAAAAAAGGGAATCACATAATGGAAACTGCCAGAAACTTTAGGAATATCAACAGCGATTCCTTCGTGCCCTGGGCTGCAAGCCTTTCTCTCACTGGCTTAGACAGCGTACAGACTGCAGTCGGCCATTTTGAACAGGTCACCACTGAGGCCTTGAATAAATTGGCCCCAGTACAGTCCCGCCACCGAGCCAGAAAGAGACCATCTGCCCCCTGGTTCTCTGATTCCCTCAGACTTCTTAGGCAAGAAGTGAGGAGAAAGGAGAGGCTCTGGCATGCTAGTTGGGACCTTAAGAACAAGGAAGCCCATAAACTCCTTGTTAAAAAATATAAAGCTGAGATTGTGCAGGCTAAACAAGAATACTTTGTTACCATGACTACCTCGCTTTCCTCGCCGAAGGAGCTTTTTAAAACTGTTGACTCTTTAGTCAAACTGCAAGCCCCTGATCCTGTCATTCCTTCGCAGGACCTATGTGATAAGATTGCCTCCTTCTTCCACACCAAAATTCAGGAAATTCACCTGGCCCTTGAGGAACAAAGAGCTTGTATCAGTGCGCCCACCGCAGGGGTTGAGATGAGCATGACTACTAGAGACATCTCCCCACTGTGCACCCTGGACTCTTTCCCTCCGCTGGCCTTGCAAGATCTGGAGCTACTGCTAAATAAGACCAAGTCTGGTTCTCCCCTGGATACCTGCCCACTGAAAGTCATCAAGCAGTGTAGGGAGACCCTCCTGCCACCGCTGCTAGAGGTAATGAATCTAGCCATTAGAGACGGTATTTTCCCTATAGAATGGAAGGGTACACAGACAAAATATTGAGTTTTAAATATCGATATACCAAAATATTGAGTTTTAAATATCGATATACAAAAATATCGAAGGTAAGTAATATCGACAGTCTAAATATCGATATTGGTATGTTATCAGTAATATCGAAGTTGTAAATATCGATGTTAACAATATCGAAATTAATAACTTTGATGTTACTAATATCAATTTTTAAATACATTTAGTGTATATTATATTGTATTTATTATGTTTTATTATTTATTTTTAATGTAATTTAATTAAATATTGTCTTTTACTACTGTAGCGGGTTGTGGGTTTATAGGGGAATAGGGTGGGAAGTAATTTAATTATGTTAAATTAATTATTAATTAGTAGGAATTATTAATTAATTATTTGAGAATTAATTTTTAATTATTTTTAATTAATTGATTAATTGATAAATATGTTCTGTAGCGGGTTATGGGTTTATAGGGGAATAGGGTGGGAAGTAATTTAATAATAATTAATTAAGTGATATATGTTTGTACATATTTTAATTAATAATTAATTGGTAATTAATTTCTATTAATTAGTTAATTAATTATTATAATTTTTTACATATTTTTAATTATTAATTAGTTGGTAATTAATTATTATTAATTATGTTATTACATTAATTATAGTAATTTTTTTAATATATAATTTATTGTTATTCTCAATTAATTAATTGGGCAAAATAATATTAATTATTAAATTAAATTAATTACAGCAAATGTGCTAATATATTTACTTTATTGTTATTGTTAATTAATAATTAATTGGTAATTTTATTATATTAATTAATTTTGGGTACAGGGGTATTTTTAGGGTTCAGGGTCAGTTTTCAGTTCATGGGTACAGGGGTATTTTTAGGGTTCAGGGTCAGTTTTCAGTTCATGGGTAAAGGGGTATTTTTAGGGTTCAGGGTCAGTTTTCAGTTTTTGGGTAAAGGGGTATTTTTTGGGTTCAGGGTCAGTTTTCAGTTCATGGGTAAAGGGGTATTTTTAGGGTTCAGGGTCAGTTTTCAGTTTTTGGGTAAAGGGGTATTTTTAGGGTTCAGGGTCAGTTTTCAGTTCATGGGTACAGGGGTATTTTTAGGGTTCAGGGTCAGTTTTCAGTTCATGGGTAAAGGGGTATTTGTAGGGTTCAGGGTCAGTTTTCAGTTTTTGGGTAAAGGGGTATTTTTAGGGTTTAGGGTCAGTTTTCAGTTTTTGGGTAAAGGGGTATTTTTAGGGTTCAGGGTCAGTTTTAAGTTTTTGGGTAAAGGGGTATTTTTAGGGTTTAGGGTCAGTTTTGGGTTTTTGGGGTACAGGGATATTTTTAGGGTTCAGGGTCAGTTTTGGGTTTTTGGGGTACAGGCGTACAGGGTAAAAACAAAAAAATATTACTTTACATCAAATAAATTAGATGAAAAAAATTAAAATTACTTTAAATTTTTAAGTGTTTTATTTATTTTAAATGTATATGTATTAGTTTTAATTTTGTTTTAATATTTTTATTTAATACTTGTAAAATTATATGTATTTAAATATTATTTTTACATTATTATTAATAAATTTAAAAAAACGATATTTTTGATTCCGATATTTTTGTACTTCGATATTATTTTTTCGATATTTTTGTACTTACCTTAATGAAGATAGGATTCCGATATTTTTGCTGTCGATATTTTTGCTCCGATATTTTTGTACCTCGATGTTTTTGTATTCGATATTTTGTCAGACATTCAATGGAAGAAGGCGGTAGTAAAACCCCTGTTAAAAAAGGCCTCCCTGGATCCGTAGGTCCTAAAAAACTTCCGGCCTATCTCACTACTTCCTGCTCCAGCGAAGATGCTTGAGGCACATCTTAACAAGCATCTCGCTGTTTTTGTGGAAAGCTCGGGATGCCTGGACTCCTCCCAGCATGACTTTAAGAGGGAATTTAGCACCGAGTCAGCCCTCACCATTGTGCTCGATAAGATCCGCACGACAGTGGATGGGGGCCAGACCACCCTCCTGGTCCTGCTAGATCTAACTGCGGCTTTCGATACCCTCTCCCCCTCAGTACTTTCATCTCGGCTGAGAGAGGTGGGGGTGAAGGACACAGCCTTGGATCTTTTGACCTCTTTCCTTACGGGGAGGGAACAAAGAGTCAAGCTGGGGGAGTTCCTATCTCCATCCCGACCAGTGCTGTGTGGGGTCCCCCAAGGGTCGGCACTTAGCCCGACCCTTTTCAACATCTATGTGACCCCACTAGCCAAATTAATAAGATCTTTCGGGATGGAGGTAGTCTCTTACGCAGATGACACCCAAATACTCGTCTCTCTCCCCCATTCAGATGTACTAATCGCCTCCAAGTTTAGATCTTATATGGAGGCGGTTGGTCATTGGATGATTCAGAACTCTCTTAAACTGAATGGGGAGAAGACTGAGGTGGTGGTGTTTGGGGGGAAAGAAAACATCTAGTCAGCCAACTGGTGGCCTGACTCACTAGGAATATGCCCTTCCCCTACAACATCTGCCAAGAATCTCGGGGTGATGATAGACCCTGCCCTTGACTTGGGCAGCCAGGTGAGTAGAACCGTTTCCACCTGCTGGGGTTTGATTCACACCCTACGAAGGATTAGGAAATATCTTTCCTTGCAGGCTAGAAAACAAATAGCCGTCGCACTCATTGGTTCTCGTTTGGACTACTGTAATGCACTGTATGCTGGGCTAAACAGGAGCCACCTGCAGCACTTACAGGTAGTCCAAAACGCCATAGCCAGATTTGTTCTGGATATTCCCAGACGCTCCTCGGCCACTGCGGCCAGGAAAACGCTGCATTGGCTACCGGTAGAACATCGAATCCGGTTCAAAGTTTTATGCATGACCTACAGAGCCATCGCCAAAAATAGCGACTCGGGAATTGGGTCCATCATTTCCCACTACATCCCTTGAAGGAACTTGCGTTCCTCCGGGAAATTGCTTCTGACAGCCCCCCGCGTACGAAGAGCTAGATGGGGTGGCAGGGCCTTCTCCACTCTAGCCCCTAAATGGTGGAATGATCTTCCCCTGGACCTGAGATCCCTTCCGTCTTTACAGAACTTCCGCACTGCCCTAAAAACTCTCCTCTTTCGGCAAGCCTATATGTAAGGACGTCTGCTTCAACTTTTGATCATATTGTTAGGCGCCTTGATACCTGCGGGTTATTGTTTTTTGCGCATTATAAATCTCCTTCATCATCATCATCATCATCATCATCAGGTCTCTCCATCTCGAAAAACTCCATCCTCTCTAATTGCGGCTCGCGGCGGTAGGGTGTTCTGTGCTAAGGAACGCGTCTGTCAGTCCAGGGCAACTCCCTTAGACCAACCAGAACCGTCGACCTAACGTTTTCGGCCTGCACTCCAAAGACTTAACACCACGACCCTACAGCTGAACCCGGATGGTGGTTCGAAAAACAAAAATCAAAATAGTTCCTCGGAGGAGAGCTAACCTTCAAAAAATCAGTAAAAGAAAGAAACTCAGTGCTTTATTAGTCCAGTGACTCTCGGTCGCAAATTATAGCGCTCTTTGCCAGGCAATGTCTGTTCACGGAATAATAACTCAGGTTCAGAAGTGTTCACACGATTCAATGGAGGCACAGCTTCTTGAAGAAGATCGTCACTTTCTTGCTCAGTGTTCGTTCCAATCAAACGGGCATCGCTAAAAGGCAGAAAACGAGGCACGGTCTCAGTCTCAGAATCAGGAAGTCCTTTCTGGACCCACCGGTCGTACGGCAGAGGTAAAGGGGATCTCTTACAAAGTACGCTGTGGATCCAGTTCTTTTTACCGTGCACTTGTACTGCAGAACGGGTGGCCAATAAGACCAAGTAGGGGCCGTTCCAGCGGGGCTGCTCGTTCTTGGTCTGCTGGAAGTTCTTCACCAGGACCCAGGTTCCAGGTTCGATAGCGTGTCCTGGATCTTCAGAAGCTTGTGGCAGTGAATCATGAACCTGTTGATGCAAAACACGCAATTTAGCCGTCAATTCGTACAGGTAGTCAAGCAACACAGGATGTTCTATTTCGCTAAACTTTGTCGACCGTGGCACTCCCCAAATATTTGCCAGGTGACCAAACACTACCTCGTATGGACTCAAACCCATTCGTGAATGCACAGTCATTCTAGTGGACAAAAGAGCTAATGGCAATGCATCTGGCCATTGTAAACCAGAGCTCGCTTGAATCTTGGCCAATTTCAATTTGAGAGTGACATTAGAGCACTCGACTAAACCAGCTGATTGGGGGTGATTTGCAGTGTGGAACTTCTGCTTAATTCCTAATCCATCACACACTCTCTTCATCACTTGACCCACAAATTCACTCCCATTGTCACTCCATATCATTCTCGGCAAACCATACCTAGAAAAAATTCCTTATTAAGGGCTTTCGCTGTGGACAAGGCAGTGTTATCTTTCAAAGGGTAGGCTTCCACCCATCTAGAAAAAGAGCAAACACCCACTAACACATACTTCAGGTTGTTGCACCTCTCCATCTGGATGAAATCTAGCTGCAAAGCCTCAAACAGATACGTTGGAGGAGCAAAATGACCAGCTGGAGTTGGAGTTCCCTTACCAGGATTGTACATCAAACACACCATACAGTTCTTAACCAGATTCTCTGCACATTTAGGAATACCAGCATTCTGCCATACTGGAGCTAACAACTTGCGAATCCCTTTCACGCTAATATGGTCCAATCCATGAGCCATTGTAACCACTGGAAATACATACGCATCGGGTAACAACCATCTCTGATGCTCTGACAACTCAATCCAACACCCATTCAAATCTAATTTACCCTTGCTCTCTCTCCATTTGTTCAACTCTTTCTCTGTGGCCTCAGCTTGGATGGATTTCACACTCTCAATCGTATCTTCACACATACTTCTATCCGGAACCCATCTCGCCGGACCCGCAACATACATTCGACTCATCACATCTCTCGCAGTTTCTTCGTGACTTCATCTGCAAACGCATTACCACGACCAACATCATCAGTAAATTTCTTATGCACACTGCATTTCACAATCACAACTTGTAACGGCAAGGTAAGAGATTCAAGAAGTTCATTCACCAACTGACCATGCTGAATCTTGGTTCCATGTGAAGTCAGGAACCCACGCTCTTTCCACAAATGTCCAAACCAAAACTATGAGCCACACCAAACGCGTACTGGCTATCGGTATACACAGTCACTCGTTTTCCTTTCGACAACACACACGCTCTTGTCAATGCAATCAACTCTGCTGCTTGCGCTGAATTATGTGGGATACGTGCAGCTTCAACAATTGTATGCAAAGTCGTAACAGCATATGCCGACGTTGTATCACCATTCGGAAGCTTAAAGCCAGAACCATCAAGCCATAAGGTACCATCACACTCTGGAAGAGGAGTGTCCCTAAGGTCTATCCTCCCTTTCGTTTCTTCCTCTGTCCTAAGAAAGCAATCATGCTGTTCAGTAACATCTGTCTCAGCTGAAATCGGCAACAACGTAGCTGGATTCAACGTGTTGCATCTCTTTATATGCACATGACTCGCTAACAGTGTCAATTCGTTACCCGACAACCGAGCACTAGTTAAGTGCTGTGTCTTGGTACAATTCAACAAGGTATCCACTGCATGTGGAACCATCACAATCAGTGTATTGTCCATAACCAAACCAGCAGACTGTCGAATTGAAACAGCCGCTGCCACTGTAACTCTCAAACAACTCGGCAACGCTCTAGCTACCAGATCCAAAGTCGACGAAAAATAAGCACATGGACGCTGCTTATCGCCAAACTGTTGAGTCAAAACCGACAATGCACATCCCTCTCTCTCTCGTGGGCATATAATGTAAACGACTTACTGTAGTCGGGAGTACCCAACACAGGAGCCGAACACAACACATCACGCAATTCTGAAAAGCTCTTCTGACATTCGTCAGTCCAAAGAAATAGGATTTGGAGTATCCTTAACAGTAAGAGCTATCAAAGGCATCGCAAGCAACAAAAAATTGGGGATCCACTGTCTACAATACGATGTAATACCTAGGAAAGCACGTACTACTCTCTGTGTCGTAGGCACTCTCATTTTCGCAATTGCTTGAATTCTTTCTGGGGTCAGTTTCCTTCCCTCCTTTGATAAGAGGTGACCTAAGTAGGTAACTTCTTGTCGACAATATTGCAACTTCGAAAGAGAAACCTTATGATGGAAATCGGACAAATGGCGTAACAACGACAAAGTAGCCTCTCTACAAATCTCTTCATTGTCAGCAGCAACTAACAGATCATCAACGTACTGAATAAGAGCAGCACCATCAGGTAAAACAAGCAAATCAAGTTGTGTTTTCAAAACCTGACTATGGATCTATGGACTCTCACAATAGCCTTGAGGAGCGGGTTTAAACCGGAAACTTCGTCCTCCTAAAGAGAAGCCAAAAATATCTCTACTCTCCATGGCAATCGGGATGCTGAAGAAAGCATTCTTCAAGTCAATCACCGAAAACCACGTGGCTGTAGCCGGGATCAAAGTCAGTAAAGCGGTGATATCAGGCACAACAGGAAATTGCGGAACAACGATCTTATTCACCTCGCGGAGATCGATCACAAACCTATATACAGGAGGCTGTGAAGAATCAGTTCTTTTCAGAACAGGCAAAACCGGATTATTGCACACATTACCTCTCGTTTCCTCAATCACACCTTTCTCAATCAGATCATAGATGAGCGCCAAAAGTGCTCTTTCACCATCACTGGAAATGCGAAATTGCGGAATGCGTGGCAATCTAGCATTCGCTTTCACCGTCACAACATATGGCGGAATCTCTAAGAGACCCACATCATTAAGACCAGTAGCCCAAAGAGAATCAGGGAGAGAAGACAATTCAGGTGGAAGTCGATCTTTAGACAAGTACATCTGAGAGATCACACTCTTACCCAATGTAAGGTGTACTCCTGAAGGAGAACAATGTAGTGTCGCATACAATCTTTTTAACAAGTCCAATCCCAACAAGTTCTCACCACAACCAGTCGTCAGAATAAGGGGTGCTTCAAATTCACGAGGTCCAACAGAAATAGACAACGGACTAGAAATCGGATTCGTAACTGGGGCGCCAGAAAAACCTACTGAAACATTCTTTAAGGCAGACAAAGGTGCACCAGGGAGTTTAGAGTGCATAATAGAACTCTTTGCAGCACCAGTTTCCAACAGAAAAGGCTCTGACACACCTGATGCAATCACTTCAACATAGGGTCCACTCTGATCTACTGGAACTGAAACAACTCCCTCTCTTTGTCCATGGCTGTCCTAGCAATCATTACCATCCACATTCTCACCTTCGACATAGTAATCGTCTGCATAGTACTGTGCCGTCCTACCAGACTCACCATTCTGCTGATCAAAGCTATTCATAGAATTTTGTGGGGGCAAAGTACGTGCATTCTGAGGAAACACACCACGTCCTCTACCTCTAGGAGCTTGCTGAACACCTCGACCTCTCACACCAGAAGCACCATTCGTGCGCTGTAACAGAACCGGACAACTACTCTTGAAATGACCCTCTTCTTTACAATACGCACACTGATTAGAGCCTACAGGAAAACGCGGTTGAGAAGACTCGAACCTTTGCGAGTTTCTCTGATATTGCTGAGGTTGCTGATAATCGCGCTGATTATTACGAAGCGGATAAGCTTGCTGTAGAAGAACTTTAGTCTTCAATTCCTTAGTCTTCCTATCCTCTTTCTCTATCTCATCCTTGTTTCTATTCTCATAGTACTGGGCAGTAGCCAAAATCTGCGCTGATGTAGAAACAGCCAAAGCACTCTCAGAATCCTTCAACTTATTGCACAATGCGGGAAGCAAATTATGCACAAACTTGTCAACGAACAACCGTTGACCACCTTCCGTACTCATGTCTTGACCACTATGGTCGATAAACGTCTCTTCGAAACTAGAGAAAAATTCGGACACAGTCTCGTCTTTCTTCTGCTTGCACGCAGACAGCTTGTCCCAATTTACACGCAGAGCAGGCATCAAAGTCTTCATATAATTAATAATCCTACCAAGGAGATCAGCAATCACATCCTCTGGTTTAGCATCACCTACTTGTCTATTATCTGCGGCTCTAAGATTATCCCATGTATCACCTAATTCCTGTGCATGACCCGTATGGCGAATCAATCCCCATATAGGCTGTGGAACAACATTCCCAAACAACATGTCTATATCGGCTAGATTCATAATACACAAATCCGCAATTTGAGATAGTTCCTTATAGTACCCTGCTGGATTTTTACGTGGATCAGGCAAAGTCTGCTTAAGAGCTAAGACTTCAGCACGCGTCCATGGAACATGTACCCAGACACGCTGAAAATGTGGCAGAATAGCTGGATTAGCAGCTGCATCACCAGGTCTCCAAACTGGGGGAACCTCTCGCATCGGATATTGTCGTGCCTTTCTCCTAACTGAAGAATCATGCTCAAGCAGTCGCTGAGAAGGAGATTCACTCCTAAACGACAACAACGTCGCAACTGCTTTTTCAACCTCAAGACCTACTGCAGTCCCTTTCGCAAACTCAGAACGTATACGGTACAACTCTGGCGGAGTTTGTCCTAAACCACCATCTTCCCATTGTTCACGAAGGGAAGAACACATCATATCAAAGACATATCTTTGTTTCGGTGCTTCCCATTGACGGAAAACATCTATAACACACTCAAGATCATAGTGCAAAGGATACGTAACTAACCGTGGGCGGCCAGCTACGCTCCGTCTGCGGAGTGTGCGTAGTTCCGCCTACTCCGCATTTTGCGGAGCTGGCGGAGCCAGGCGGCACTACGCACGCTCCGCAGACGGAGCGTAGCTGGCCGCCACCCGCCTCCCTCCCGCCCTCCCTAAATACTTTAAAATAAAAGAACGCAATAATTTTAAAAGCACTTACCTTGCCGCCGCTGGCCGCCGCGTTCCCCGGGGCTCGTTCTCTTCCGTCTTCCGTATTTTGCAGTAATGCGCATGCGCGGACGGCCGCGCATGCACATTTTCACGAGAAAATGCGCATGCGCGGCCGCCCGCGCATGCGCATTACTGCAAAATACGGAAGACGGAAGAGAACGAGCCCCGGGGAACGCGGCGGCCAGCGGCGGCAAGGTAAGTGCTTTTAAAATTATTGCGTTCTTTTATTTTAAAGTATTTAGGGAGGGCGGGAGGGAGGCGGGTTGCGGGGCTGCCGGCCAGTGGTTTTGCGGAGTGGGGCTACGCGGAGTGCGGAGGTGGGCGTAGTTTCTCGCCCACTTCGCGTAGCTCCGCGAAGCCCCACTCCGCGAACTCCGCCCAGGGTTATACGTAACCCATTTACGCGCTAAGTGATCTAACACTGTCCGTTAGTCAGGACCAGGCAATTGGCTACGCAATTGCTTACGCTCTACAACAGGAGACATACCCAATGAACCAAGAAGAGGAGAAAAGAGACCAGCAACAGTATCGGTCATTCTCTGTCGAACAGAAGGAGAAGTTGACAAAAGAACAGGAGACAAGGCAGAATGAGAAGAAACCAAAAGTCGGAACAGTAACAGAAGGAACAGGCAATACAGGCGTAGGAGTAGCAGACAAAGGAGGTAGCAAAGTCAGCGGCCCTTGAGAAGGCTGCGCCAAAGCAATAGGAGCCAGTGGAAGAGGAGCTGGCTGTTGAGGAACCATAAGAGGCAAAGCAACTGGAGGTTGCACAACTATAGCTTGTGGAGGTGCTGTAGCACTCTGCACATAAGGGGGTGGCGAACTCAATAGATGCGACATTAAAGGATCTTACACAAGATCTTTCTTCTCTTCTTGCTGTTGAGGTGGCAAAGCAGGATAGCACTTATCTACCGCTAACTTACATTGCCTAAGCATCTGTTTGCTTTCTTGTTCTTCTTCATTATCCCTAAACTGTATAGCAGCTTGCACCATTGACATACCTCGTTCTCGTTTATTGCGCTTCGCTAACTTAATTTCTTTCTGTTTGGCTTCCTTTCGCCATAAGCGGAAAGAGTCAAACATCGCCGGCCGGGCTTTCTTCTTGAACAGTTTAACTTCGAGATTGTCTAAAATCTCAGTTTCAAAGCTACCATAACGGGGCCACTGTAGGACACCGTCTTTCCTGGTACATTTAATCCATATTTCATTATACGCGATGGGGCCCACTCCATGTTTTACGTAGAGCTCATAGGTCGGAGTTCCAATCGGAGGAACCGGACACGAATCCTCCAATCGGGAATCCCTATTACAACCATAACAAAATATATTTCCAAGTCTGCTAAGGGCATCTTCGCTCACTAGTCTAGCTTCAAACTTCAAGGGAAATCTTAAAACGATAGTCTCGTGAATACACGAGTCCCTCGGCTTTGGGGCCTGCAGGTACCAAATCAAAGCGATCCCGAAGGGATGCCAAAACAAAACTAAGGACTGGGAGACGCTCCACTCACTTAACTGAAATGTCGATGGCGTCACCAGAAGACCCGTCTATTGTCTCGCTCTACAAATCATCCAATGGCTCCAAGACAGGGCGACAGTCAGGGAAGCAGTTCTTCGTAGCCGTCGGAAAGTGGGTAACCTCGCAGCAAAGACTTTCGGACCACGACGACATACATGGGTCGATGAAGTGGCAGGCCTTCCTCCAGAATATTCACACGAAGCTCCTCACGATCTTCAGGCTTGGACCGGTACGGCTGAAGTCGCCCGACGTTGGGCGCCAACTGAAGAACCGGGTTTTAGAACCCAGCGGCGCCAGGGAAAACGCCCGATGTCTTCGAGTTTCCCTGCCTTGGCAAGCAGAGACACGGGGCACTTCTTGATGACGTCAAAGACCAACTTTATTGGCTGCAACCAGGAACAGAGGTCTACGAAGCACAACACGGGTGGTTCGCTAGAGACTGCACAAATTCATAGAGCGGAGCATCGTCTTTTATGCTAAAAATTACATTCCTGGCTAGCATCGATTACATACAAACTGACCAATCCCACTTTCTGTTGTCCAGCCCACCAGAAATTACCAAACAAAATCCAACATTCCTGTTCGAACAGGCCGGACGGACCCATTATAAAGACCTCAACCCAAATCAATAATTAAGCCTTAAAGGAAAGAACAGAAGCGATGAGAAGCAAGATAGAAGGGTGTGTGCATGTACCATAAACTCAGCAATGTTCTGCTCTTTGATCTCTATCTGACCAGCTGCTTAACAAGGAACTGGCTCAGCGAGGTCAGCCTCGGGCAAAGGAGTCAGTTCGTCCAGGTCACTCAGAAGTCAGCTAAAGGTGTACGTGTCCCAAGGACTCATTTGGCCGTAGTCATCGGCCTATGTGAGGGCAACCATGCAAAATGGCTGCAGTACACAAAATGGAACCCGAGGGTTCAAACAAAATCCCTGAATGCATAGTGTTCTCATTGATCGATTATAACGAAAACCCTCATACACACCGCACTCGCCATTTGCGGTCCGCTGATACCAGAATCGTCTATATCCGACGACCTTTATTGAACAGGTTCGGAAACTACGGAACCTCAGACCCGCAGTACCACAGTACCACAGAACCACAGAACCACACAGCCATCCCCGATGCTTACAAGATCACCCGCAAGGGCTGTACAAATGGACCAGGAGGAGGCATCACCATCTTCCTCAAGAACTCCCTCCGCCTGACCACCCACTCGGAGGACCTCAACGACGACCATGGAACACCTCCACCTCCACTTCCAGGTCCAGACCAACCCCAACACCACCATCAGCTGCACCCTCTTCTACAGACTGCCAGGCCCCCACCCGCCTTTCACCGACACCATCATTGACTTCATCGCACCCCAAACTCCCACATCTACTGACTACATCCTACTCAGTGACCTCAACTTTCACCTGGACAACCCCAATGACCAGAACACCACATCCCTTCTGGAGAACAGCGCCAACATCGCACTCAAACAGATAGTCAACTCCCCGCCCCATTTAGCGGGACACACACTCGACCCTGTCTTCTCCGCCAGCAAAATCATCATCAACAGCTACACCCCGAACGAACCACCACTGCATTAATTTCACCTTCACCAAACCCACCTTACATCACAGCACCCACCACCCCCTGCCGTAACTGGAACAAGGTCACTGAAGAACAGCTCAGCACCACCCTCTGCACAACCACAGCGCTGGCATCTGCAGATGCCAATACCATGACACGCAGCCTCCACCGATGGATCTCCAACTGCTCTGACATGCTGGCGCCCCTCAAGAAAGCACTCAGCAAGCACAACTCCAAGAAAGCCAGCTGGCTTACTGCCGCTCTCCACGAGTCCAGACCCACCTGTAGATGGCTCGCGAAGAGATCGAGGAGCAGCAAAAACCCTGGAAGCCTATGCAGACTTCAAAGCCGCCAACACATCACCTCCTCCTCAAAACCACAAGGAAAACAGCCCTCCAAGTTAGAATCAATGGCAGCACCCACAGCAGCAAAGAACTCTTCACCATCGTCAAGGAATTCGCCAAACCCAACAGCAAAACCATAGATGTCCTAGCCTCCCAAGACCTCTGTATAATTCTCAGCAACTACTTCCAGCACAAGATCAAGCAGATCTACGACAGCTTCGACACCCAGGACCTGCCCACCATTCCCGCCACAACCAAACACAATGACGATGCCCCCCGGGAGATCATGCTCAACTGGACCCGCTAACCACGGACAACACTCTCAAGACCTTGAAGAGCAACTACCCCGGAGCACCTTCGGACCTCTGCCTGCACCACATCTTCTACAGAGACACCGCATCCATTGTACCTGAGTTCTACGGCATGATTAACTGCTCCATCGAGACCGCCACCTTCCCCGATGACTTGCAGCACACTGAGATCAACACCCTCTTGAAGAAACAATCCGCTGACAAGAACTTTAGTCCCATCTCCCTGCTCCCCTTCCCAGCCATGGTTATCAAGAAGGCCATCAATGCCCAACTCTCTGAGTTCATCAAAGCGAACCACATCCTGGACTCCTCTCAATTCAGCCTCCAAAGCAACCACAGCCCAAGACTTCCCTCCTCACAAGCACCAATTACATCTGCTTTCTCCTCGACCAGGGAGAAACAGCAGCCATCATCGTCCTGGACTTCTCGGCTGCCTTCAACACTGTCTCCCACCTCACCCTAAGTACCAGACTCCACACCACCAGCATCCGTGAAAAAGCACTGGACTGGATCCGCTCTCACTGGCAGAACACAGTGAGTCAGACTCCCACTGCTTCTCTCTGAACCCACAGATATTGGCTGCCGAGTCCCCCTGGGGATCCTCCCTGAGCCCCACACTCTTCAACATCTACATGGCCCCACTCGCATCCATAGCGGCTCAGCTCAAAGAATATAAGCAAGGTATTCTACAGACAAAAACCTCATACTTTTCTAAAAAAATTGTAGACTCAGCCTCTAAAGCCAAAGACATCTTCTCTATTGTGGAAGAATTGTCGCACCCAGATAGGGTGACCATTAAACCCCTCCCCTCTCAGGCCCTGTGTGACTCCCTTAATTCCTTTTTTGTAGACAAAATAGCAAAAATTAAAAATAATATTTCCTGCTGGACTCCCTCAGTTCTATCTATTTCAAACACCATCCCTGTCATCTCCAATCCCCACTCAGTTAACCAGATACCCCCGATCTCTGAGGAGGAATTCTCCGCCCTGCTGAAAAAGGTGACCTCTGGCTCCCCCACTGACTGCTGTCCCCCTCATGTCCTGCAAGAGGCCTTCACTGCCTGTCCTGTGCCCCCTCTGACACTTCTTAATGATTCACTTAAACTGGGCTTGGTCCCTAGCTCCTTTAAGTAGTGCCCATCCTAAAGAAACCCAACGCTGACCCATCCCTCATGAGCAACTTCCGCCCCATCTCCCTGCTCCCTTACCTCAGCAAAGTACTGGAGGCCCATGTCACCAACTTTTTGAGCTCCTTCATCGAACACACTTTATTTCTTGACCCTCAACAGGCTGGTTTTAGACCTGCCCATTCAACTGAATCGGTCATACTTTCAGTGATGGAGGAGTTACAAAGGGGGGCAGACCTTAAGACCAGCCAGATCCTGGTGCTCCTGGATCTGTTGGCCGCATTCGACACGGTCTACCATGATGTTCTGGTGTGACCGTGTCAGTGATGCCGGCATCCAGAGGCTGGCCCTTGAGTGGGCTCGCTCCTTCCTAAGCGACCGCCACCAGGCTGTCCGTCTCTCCCACTTTTCTGCTGATAAAGTTAGGTTGACATGTGGTGTCCCTCAGGGCTCTTCCCTCTCCCCCCTCCTTTTTAACTTGCACCTTACCCCTTTTATTCGTTCTTTACGAGGCTGTTACGTCACTGCATTTAATTATGCAGACGATATTCAGCTGGTCTTCGACATTGACTCTTCGGCCCAATTTATCCACAACTTTCAATCCACCCCGTGTTTTATTAGTGACTGGATGGGGGGGACACCATTTGAAGCTCAATCCCGACAAGACAGAGTTGGTCTTAATCGGGGGTGTTTCCAATCCTTGGAGCTCCAACTTTCTGGGCCTTGCCCCCCGGCCTGTCGACTCTGTAAAAAGCCTGGGAGTCACTATTTGCAATGACCGCTCGATGAAGCCCCATATTAATGCTGTGGTCTCCTCCAATTTCTTCCATCTACGTAAGGTCCAGAAGATATCTCGCTTCCTGACTACGGAGGCCTTTACCCTGGCACTTTTGGCGCCCGTAATCTCGAGGATAGATTATGCCAATTCACTCTATGTCGGTATCCCTGCCTATCAATTGAACCGTCTGCAGTTGGTACAGAACCAAGATGCAAGACTAATCTTTCATCAGCCCAGGCACCACCCTGTCCGTCCCTTGCTTAAAACCCTTCATTGGCTCCCAGTAGCCAAACGTTGTGAGTTTAAACTAGGCTGTATTATTTTTAAAGCTCTAGCCGGCCTCGGCGCAGCCTTCATCTCTTCTTTACTTCATCACTACTCCCCGTCGCTCCACCTCCGGTCCTCCCATCTCGCCTTACTCACTACACCTTTATTTAAGTGCAAGAAGCATGGAGGGCTTAGATTTTCGTTCCTTGTCCCCTTCTTCTGGAACTCGCTCCCTCTAGAGTTTAGACTTACTGCTTCTTACGATCATTTCAGATCTCTTCTGAAAACCTATTTATTTTACAAGGCACATGATTAGGTACCCTCCTTCCCCTTTTCCCTTATCCTTTTCTGCTACTTGCACTTCTCTCTGTTTGATTCAATTTTGCCAATAGCGCCATGAAACCGTTGGGTGTAATAGCGCTCTATAAGAATTTTTTAACATAACATAACATAATCAGGAACTACGGATTCAACATCATCTCCTATGCCAATGACACCCAATTGATCCTCTCCCTCACCAACGAGCCAACAATCAGTAGAAACAACTTCCACGACGGGATGAAGGCCGTAGCTGCTGGATGAGAGACAGCTGCCTCAAGCTCAACTTGGACAAGATCCAAGTCTTCATCGGGACACAACACCTCCACTTGGGAAGACTACTGGTGGCCCGCCACATTAGGAACCCACCCACACCCACGGACCACACATGAAACCTCAGCATCATTCTAGACTCCTCGCTCACAATGAACCGCCAGATCAATGCCGTCTCCAAATCATGCTTCCACACTCTTTGCCTGCTTCAAAAGACCTTCAGGTGGCTCCCCACTGAGGCCAGAAAGACAGTCACCCACACACTCATCAGCAGCAGACTCAACTACGGCAGCATGCTCTATGCAGGCATCACCTAGAAACTCCTCATAAAGCTACAGAACATTCAGAACGCAGCAGCCAGACTGGTACTCAACAACATCCCCCACCACAGCCACATCTCCGAGCACCTGCATGAACTCCACTGGCTCCCAGTCGACAACAGACACGAGTAACGTTCAAGCTCCTTACACACACCTACAAAGCCCTCCATGACGCCGGACCAGCATACCCCAACCACGGCCTCTCATTCCACGGACCCACCAGATACATCCGATCCACCAAACTGGCCCTTGCCACCCTCCCTAGGATTCGCAAGAGCAGGATCACTCCAAAGCCTTGATCACCCTGCCGCTCCACCTCATGCTATCCCTGTTGCTGAATCAATACAGGAAGGACCTCAAGACCTGCCTCTTTGACTGAACCTCGGTGCCCATCAGGACCTGCAGCCCCCTGTGCCTTGAGACCCTCACAGGTGAGGAGTCGCACTTAATAAGCACTGATTGAAACTGGTGGCACCCTCTTCTGCTCCAAACAAATCACGGCACAAGATGGGTCAGAGGGGCGTAGCAGGCATAGGTGTGGAACGGGCCGGGCATGCTCTCCCTGTGGCTGTGCTATTACCATGGGATAGAGGGAGGGGCTAATGTTCAAGTTACTCTGCTTGTTTCTCGCTTCTGGACTGTCAAAAACAGACAGCTGTGGGCGGCTGGCTATTCACGTAGCAGGAAGCCTGGATCCTCTCAAGAAAACAGTGTTCTTCCTATGAGAGGCATCCTGGAGAACAAGTCCACCCCCGCCTCTGGAAGAGATGCACTCCAGAGCTTCACAGGCCGGTGTCCCTGGATGGCGTCACTAGAATGTAAATGGCTCCCTCGGTGAAGAATCACTGCTGGGGAGAGTCATCAGGCTAAACTGAGTCTCATTACCCCTTTACATTGCCCCAGAAGACCAGGTCATTTTGTGAGACATTCCATAATTCATAAACCACCCTGGGCTGTTACCATTTTACAGACTCCGGGGGGATAGAATCCCAACTGCCTTCATTAAAAGGCACCTGTATCCATTCACCACTGCATGCGTGTCGCTGTGTTGACAGTGTGGAGATAAAAAAGTGATCCCTAGTGTGGTTTTTGGGCTCTAGAACACCTCCTGGCAAGTTTCTCAATGCGGGCGGTCACAGCGGTTCACAGCCGTTCATGTTGAGAAAGCTGAGGTTAAAAATCTACTAGAGTGGCAGAAAGAAGCAGCGCCTTCTGACACACTGCATGAAGCAGTTCGCTCTGATTTTACAATGCGGAACAAGCTCCCTGCGCTAAAAAAATCAGCATGAGCAACGCAATGTACCGGATTCCTCCCCCTCGCAGAATCTCACAGAGTTTTTATATAACTTTGTGGAATTCTGCTGAGTGAAACTCCGCAAGTTCCGCCTACCCCTACCCAAGACAGGGTTCACACTCATGGCTAAAAGGTGCATTTCGAGGCCATCACATGCCATTCTGGGGCTTGTGGTGCTGGTGTCCCAACATGTTTAGAAAAGTTTATTACAGGAAAGTCTGACATCGTTCTGTGGTATTGGTCTATGACTGAATGTTATGGGCCTATTGGCGCCGAGGGATTTGTGGGGGTGAACTTAGCATGCCCAGGGCAGTCTGATGAGCGATGGATGGCGCGTGCGCTGCTGGTCTTCATGCTCACAGTTTGATGCGTCCCAGACCGTGGTGCGGTGCATGGCTGCCTCTTCACCCCTTCATGGCCAAGATGGCAGAGGATGAGGGTCTCAGAGTCAAAGCCATGTTCTGTTAGGAAAATACTGTGCACCGTCCCAAGAGCAAATGTATGAAACTCACCAGACACAGCAGGTTGATCCAAAACAGAGGGACATTTATTTATTCGTACCCATGCATGCATCACTGCTGATCAGGAAGGAAGAAGTCCGGTCTCCTGCCTTATGGGCTCTCAGCCTGCTTCTTCCCACAGTGACTGGATTCTGGATGTTATATACATTTTAGTAATGCCATGTCAGTGGAACTAGAATAAGGCACCAAGCATATATGGCTAACAGTGATGTGCAAGATCTGCACCCTGCCAAGATATGGCCAGACCGTGAAAGGCTGGCTCGGCACTGTGTAAGCAAAGTGCACAACCAGGTAAGGAAACTATCATGAAGTCAGGACAAGCAAAGTGACCTCTAAGGTGCTTCTGAATAGCTGTTGAAGCTTGTCCAGCTAGGAAGCCTTTTGGAGCTCTGGGCCTCATGTTACTGTGATATATCCAAGCATGATATCTTTGAAGTGCATACACATTAATTTATATGGACACATATATATATTTTTCAACATAATCAATATAGACGCTCTGCAGGCAGGGCACAAGTCCTAAAAAAAGAAGTGGGGGAACTAACCAGGTTAGGCAGTATGCAAGTGAAATCATGACACATGCGATCACAGCGCATTATGTCACGACGCGTGACATTGCACGTGACATCACAGGAAGTGACCTCACTGGAAGTGACAGCACAAGAAGTGACATCAGATATTAATACCTCACAAATATATGTATCTGGTATATCATGAGTACATTTCAGCACATTATGAGATTTAATAAATGACATTTGGCGGCGAGGTTGTGCCCAAAAAGTTGTGCAATCCTAACGCAAAATCTTGGCCTCAACTAATACATACATTTTTTAAAACCCTGCCACAAAGAAATTGACAACAAAGAGAAGCTTGGTAATAGATCTGTTATGCTTCATTGGTTGCAAAGTCTAAATTTAAAAATATTTAATTGGGTTAAGGCATCGGCTGTGAAGGTGCCCAGTAAATCTCAGGGAATAGTAATAATGGTGAGATAACTCTGGTGGTTAATGCACTTGTTCGTGAGATCTGTGTTTTGTGAAGTCCCAGATTTGAATCAAAGTAGTAGAGAAGGTAAATGGGTCTCCTGCAAAATGCATGATCTAATACGCAGATGACAGATTTTTATTTTATGTAGATGGTAAAGTGGGTTTCTACTTTTAACAGAGAGATCCTTTTGTTACCTGCAGTTCATACATTGTAATTCTTCTAAAAGACCACAGTGAGGTATGAAGGACATGAGATTCCCTCACCTTGTAACCCTCACTGTCTCATGTAACTCGTCTTGTACATTGATTTACACATGTACATGATTTATTGTCAATGTATTATGTGTATGTTACGTAAAGAGCTTTGACACCCTGCACTGGGTTGCATAGTGCTATAAAAGAAACAGTGCTATTGAAATTGTTCTTTGTGTAAACACTGGGACAGACCCACACACCTGACATTCCTACAGTGCACGCATCTCTTATATACAGGGACTGAACAAAGGCAAAAGCTGCCTCTCATAGTACCTGAGAAGAGATAACAAACTTTGTGCCTTTGTTTCCCATCTGTAGCATTTACATTTAAGTGTGAGGTTCCAGGCCCCTCCAGTCAGAATATTCAAACAAAAGGAGGCCTGATGGCCCCTTAACCTCGGCCCAGCTAGAGGTGAAACAAAAGCTGCCTGCACTCTGCTGCTGGGAATGGAAAGCTCTGCTGAACGTGTCCGGGTGTCTCACACCAGGACAAGTTCAGCATATTTCTGTGGGTCCCAGCTTCTTGGCAGGGGGACAGCGTCCATCCTGTGAAAAGAGTGTCTGGATGCCCTGTACCTGCGTGTACCCCCGACTTGTGCCCTGTCTTCAGGGGATTCCGTAAGATGGCAGATCCTCACTGTGAGTTCGGTGCTCTGAGATGCGGGCATGTGTCGCGGCACGAGAGAACCCAGAGACACACTGCACTGGTGTGTGTTACGACGCTCCTCGTGTCCGGCGTCTGTGGTGGAGTCTTGGTATTAACAACTCATGGGAACAACCAGCAATTGCGTTCCAAATCAGTGTACTCCATGCACACCACTCCTCCTGCCACCTAAATACGGATGTCTCATGCACTCTTCGTGTGTGCAAACTCCTACCCCTCAACTCCCTCCCTGCAGATTAATGACACCTCTCTCACTGCAGACCCCTGCTCCCCCACCATGAGAGGGTTATGCCCCCTGTCCATGCAGTTCTGCTCTTCACTGACTTCCATACAGTCACTCATGCTCTCCCTCACTGCATATTCCCTCTCCCTCAGCAGTGCTAAGCCCCTCCCTCCATTCAGCTCTGCTTCCGTGAAGCCCTCCCTGCAGTGCCGGTTCCAAAACTCAGGGTGGTTTTTCGACTCTGAGAGTGTGCTCTGAGGCCTGCTAACCCGACCTCACTGACAGTGCCATGACCCATAAATGTGTTGGTTTGATTGGCTTATAGCCAATTGGCACAAACTAACTTACTTCTAAGCCCCTAGCATGTGGAGGCAGGGCTCCCATGGGCTTGTAATTTAGAGTGTCCTCCCAGGGAATGCAGCAGTTATTGTGCCAGCCTGAGTGGGACGAGGTAAACATGACTCCCAGAGCGCCACTGCAGACTGAAAGGGCAGTTTAAGACTGATAACTCGGCTTAGCCATTTTAATCAATGGCGAAGCCCAATGGTTTTAATGTGCGTAAGTCACCACAACCAGCTTATCGAGCCTTAAGGCAGGGTGCAGCACATTACAACAGTAGAACATGTATCTGGCAGTAAAAAGCCACAATTGTCGATTTTACTGGTAGAGATATTGATAGCCCCTTTGGCGGGTACAGATTAGACGCTTTCAACTCAGCTGTGCTACCCTCTGAATGGGACTGCCAAAGTTGGTACTTTAGGAATCAAACAACTCGTTACAGTAAGCCTGACTTGATGCCCAAGCCGAAATTAAGTAATGTAACTTATTGTCACATGCAACTTTCAGAACGCTGCCCATCCGCTGCCCAGTTTTCGAGGGGTGAGTTGCTGAGGCTGGCCACTTGAGGAGATGTGCCACCGTCTCCTAGAACAGGTAAAAATAGAGGCCCGCCGCTGGAGGAGGTGTTGCCTCCTCCCAGAAGGAAGCCACCCCAGGTGTTGGTCCGAAAGGGCGAGCTTTAATGGGGATGCTGCCTTTCAAGGGCAAATGGTGAACACAGAAGCCAGGGGCTGCTCTTCTGTTTGGGTAGACAAGTTGGCCTCAGGGACAGAGAGGGGGGAAATACTGGCCGAACCATTTTTTCCATTGGCGTGTTACTCACATGTAGCCATACCCCCAGAGTGGGCTACAGAGCTCCACACACGAAGAGAGGGCTCTTGACATCTTGGGATGGGGTAGAATAGAGAATTCTGGGAAAGCCGGATGCCACAATTCACAGGACATTGTTGTCAGGCGGAAGGGAACCTAGTAGCCCATTGGTTAGTGATTGCAACCTCCGTGAGGGAATTTTCTGGGCATAAAAGGGACAGTCCTGGCACCCAGAACTCAGATCTCACTGGACTGAAGAAGAGGACTGACAAAGGGCTTTCCTGCTGATGCTGAACCAGCAAAGACGAGGGTCCACCGAAGTCGGACTGCACCTGCTGCTCCTCGGGCTAGCAGAGGAAAGGACTGTGCCTGCTGTGTTCTGCTCGTGGAGAAGTTGACCCCTGAGCCCAGCTAGAAGCAGAGACTCTAAGAGTCAGTTGATCGACTTCCTGTTCACAGAACAGGGCCACAAAAGCTGAAGTAGCCTGTCTGGCCTGTTGGTAGCTGGGATCACCGGATCTTTGGTCCTCTCCCCTGTGCTGCCTGAGAGGCCAAGACCCAACACTCAAAAGTTGCACAGAGTCTGCTGGATTCAGAAGAGGCATCGGAGTGCTGTTTGGTCGCCCAGAAGGCGAGTTATCGACAACGGAAGGAAACCGCTGAATCCGCTGTGCAGGGTGACCAGTAGCTTAATGTTGACTGCTCTTCTGCCAACTTCAAGAGGACTTCGAGCGATGAGTGTCCCTTTTGGCCAGAACCCAAAGAACCCCAGCAACCCTAGGAAGACTCTTGTCGACTGCACACCATCTTCCGCATCGCTGAGCATCTTCAGCATCCTTTATCCCTTGCATCAGGACCACTCCATGGAAGTCAATGGGTCATCATCCTTCAGCATCCTCTATCCCTTGCATCAGGAACACTCCATGGAAGTCAATGACTCATCATCCTTCAGCATCCTCTATCCCTTGCATCAGGACCACTCCATGGAAGTCAATGACTCATCATCCTTCAGCATCTTCTATCCCTTGCATCAGGACCACTCCATGGAAGTCAATGGCTCATCATCCTTCAGCATCCTGTATCCCTTGCATCAGGACCACTCCACAGAAGTCAACGGCGAGGGGCCCCTGGCGCCGGAGCTGGGCTGCAGAAGACTCTCCTTGATGAGCGACTGAAATATATGGAAAACAATAAGTTTATTAGTAAATAAAAGCCACACACATAAAACAAAGGAAACAATACATACATCAAACCCTTTAGGCTAACCCTTCAATCAAAATGTAAAAGCATGAATTCAGCACACTGGTGCCTTTAGGAGCCCTAACTATAGTCCTGTAAAGTGGATGGTAATAAACAGCATAGTCCTCCAGGAGGGTCTCACCCAAGCCCACCTAATATGAACACAAACATTTGGGGAGCCCCCTAATGTATGAATTAACCATAGGATTCTAGAAGCTAAGCGCCTGATCATCATTTCTGCACAGTGCAATGTGCACGATAAGGTGCATAGTGGATGCTAAAGGGCCGGGCTTAGACAAACAGAACAAAAAAAAGGTTAGCCATGTTCGTGTGATAAAAGATTACTAACAGAACCAGACTATTGGCAGCATCTGGCAGCCAATATATTTAAGGCTATAAAGTGCATGATGCGTAACGGACATAAAACCATTCCTAAAAGGAGCAGCCTATTGACAGCATCTGGCAGCCACTGTGCTTAGGGCTATAAAGTGCATAATACATGACGGGCATTCAACCACAGGCAATAAACTTTAAAACGCATGCTGCCCAGCGGGTCTGAAGGCACAGCGCCCTCCTGTGGGCGCCGTCTCAGCTTGACGGGATAGGGGGTACAAGCAGTAACGTTCCTGCTACCCATCTACTGTGGCCCCTAGGAGCCCACCTATGCACCTCGCACCGTCATAGAACTCTCACAAGGGACTCCACCTGCGCATGGCAGGATGGAGCGTGCAGGCACTATATTTCTTGCTGAACACCTATAATGCCCCCCTTTCAAGCTACCTTTATGGCGTCATCTGAGCGCCCCCTCGGCACACTGTATATACTTTCCTAAAATAGAGGGGCGACTCCCTGCCTAACAGGGTCTCTCACCCGAAGCAGTCTTTTAAACGTGTCTATCAACTGCACCAGCCCCATGCCCATCTTAATGTGTGGGGCACTTAAGGACTCCTTGGCAGCTGGGGCTCAAGGTCTTATTCCTATAGCTTTACATGGTCCACAGCAGGGCCCTCCATGGCATCATCAAGCATTGGCAAAGATAGGGGAGATTTCCTTCACTGTCGGCATAAGTGACACCTCGTATCCATGTTCCCCTTCCTCCTGCCACTTGGGCTTGAAGACTAGTGTGGGGAATACACCCAGTCTCATCGACAGAGTAGGATCAAAAGTACTGACCCTGTGGCTCTTTTTATATTGATCATTAGCACCAGCCATCCATGTGCTCGCTTGGCTAGGTTCATTTGGTCTTCCCAGCGTGATGCTTTAGTTCACAGTTTCCTTAAAGACTGGCTCCCTTGTGTCTAGCTGCCATACTTCACCGAGGCCGACGGTTCTCAATGCTGTGCCATAAGTGCTTTCTGAAGCCACATGTCCCTCTTTGTGGGTTGATTTCCGTCTAAACATAATCCGCTAGCAAGTCCTTACCAACAATCCTCCTTTTACAACAGAAGTTTACAAAAGCCCCTGACCTGGTTAGAGATTGCCTTAGCAATGACAACTCTGGTCTGACTTGCACAGGTGAGGCCAACCTCTGCAGCTACAAATTTCGCTTATAGGTCTGAATTATGAGTTTATCAAGTGAACTAGCATCTAGACCAGGCATTATTTCACCTCCATATGATTGGGATCAGCTTCGACTTAATAACTGTGACTAGGGGTTTAAGATTGTGACCCCCAAAGTGATTTTGCTAAGGTCGAAAAAGCACAATTTGGGGCCATTGCTATCTCTCTGATTGCATCCTTCTGTGGGGCAAAAGTGGCCCTTGAATCCCCAAATAGACTGTTAGACCGGGCACCTTGGCGTGGGTCTCCCTTCCATTTCTTGCTGTTGCCTCATCTGTTTTTGCTGGTTATAGATACTTTGGGCACTGTGCCACTGCTGTCCAGTGCCACAGTGCAAGTGCTCCCTATTGTAAATTGATGTATGGATTAGTGATTCCATGATTGGTTGGTTTGGTTTACTTGTCAGACCCTAGTACAGTTCACTGAGTGTGCCCAGGGCTTGAAAACCAAATGCTGCTTTTGGGCTTGCAGAACTGGTTGTGCCATCCGCAGAAGCAGCCTTGTTAAAGTGTGTCTCAGGTCTGCCATTGCAGAGTCTGTGTGCAGTCTGGTACTGCCATGTTGACTGGGCAAGTGTACCCACTTGCCAGTCCCTAAACCTTCCATTTTCTGCATATTAGTCACCCCTATGGTAGGCCCAAGGGCAGGGTGCATTGTAGGTAAAAGGTAGGACATGCTCTGATGTGTGTGTGCCATGTCCTAATAGTAAATTACAGCCATTTTCGTGTTTCACTATTGCAAGGCTACCTGTTCCCCATAGGCCAGAGTGGACGGTTTGATTATTACATCTTATAATCCTAACTGACTCAGGGAACTAGGTAGACATTCGAGTTTAGTATGCCTCAACTCAGAATGATAAATACATCTTTTAGTGAAGTTGGTTTTAACATTCTGTGTTTGAAAATACCACTTTTAGAAAGTAGGTATTTTCTTGTCTAACCATCCAAGCCTGCCTCTGCTAGGTTGTATATTCCTTGTCTGGAGTTTGAGTGACAGGGGCTGGGGGATTCCCAGAGAGAGGGCGAGTCAACACAGGGCTAAATAGAGAGATCTGCATGCAGATGTTAGGGAGGAGTCGCACCTGGGACCTAAATAGGGCGGTGCCTTCCCTCCACAATGCCGGCTCCACCCCCTGTGGTGCGTCTGATATCCCTGACCTGCACTGTGAATGGAAAGAAGGAGCCATTTCAACAAAGTGCTCCAGGACTGGCCAGAACTAATTTGGACTAGGCAAATGCCTCTCTGCCTTCAGAGAACAAAGGGAAAATGAGTTTAAAAGAGGGGACCCAAACCACAGAACTTTAGATCACTTTTGGGAAACAAGAAGAAATTTTTGCTGAGGAGAGGAACCAGAGAGACTGAGGAGACACTATTCCTAAGCTTGAGGGATTGGCCTGCAGTGGTTGACTGACTGCCAAAGAGAGGAGAAAGGACTTTGTGCTACTTTTATACAACTTGTGAAGTATCTCCAAAGGCTTGAGATACAGCTTGCCTCCTGCTGAAGTCTCAGGGACAACAGACTTCACCCACCAGTTGCCCAAGAGTTCTTAGAAGGACCTGCAGTTGTGTTGGGCTTTCTGAGGGACTGCGTGTCGCAAGGAGTTGGAAGCGTGACTCACGAAGAAGTGTGTCGCCGAACTGTCGCCGAACTGCCACTCTCACAACACTGAAGCACCTTGCATCGCCGGAGAAGAGGATCAATGTGGCACCAAATGGCGCCGCATCATCGGAGAAGTGTGTCGCCGCCGCTGTCGTCGCATCACTGGGAAAGCTTGTTGCCGTTACGGATGTCGCATCATTGCCAAAGTACCTGGCATCGTCGGAGAAGAGGATCAACGTCGCATCAGATCCTGCCGCATCACCGGGAAGCTAGTCGCAGGGCCTGTCGCGGCTCAGAAGAATCGTTGAGTCGCCGCATGGCCGTCGGGCGTGCACGCATCATATTGCATCAAGGAGAAGAAGCCATTTTGTTCATTGCATCGGATCTTCATCACATCACGGCATTGCGAGCCGCATCGCCACGGAAGAGCAGTAAGAAACCAACGCATCACCTCCCCACGCCGAGAAGAACTGACACATTCCCTACGCGTCAGTACGCATTTAAGGAACCAACACATCACCTTCCCTGCAACACTTTCGTCGTATAGCGTTAAGCATCCAAAGGTACATTGAACTCAAAGTGTCACATTTTTCATCTTAAGAGAACTAAGCTAATTCTACCATTTTTAAGTACAGTCTTGTGGATTTTTGTCGTTTGTGGTCTTGTGTTAAGTCTACATAAAAATACTTATTTTTATACTACAACTTGTGTGGCGTCCATGTGTAGTGTTGTCACTGGGTTACTGTATGTGTTCACAAATGCTTTACACACTGCCTCTGAGATAAGCCTGTTTGCTCGTGCCAAGCTACCAAGGGAGTGAGCAGAGGTTATTTTAGGAGTGTACCCCATTACCCTGATTAGATGCAAGGGTCCCTATTTGGACAAAGGTACCTACCTCTGCCAACTAGAGACCGCCAGCTCTAACAAAGACATAGGTGGTTCTTTCTTCCACCGGCGACTCATTGAGAAGTCATTTGTTCTGCCTGTCAATTGATGTAGCAGGATAACCTTAGTTTTTTTTTAGGTTAATCTCTAACTGGTTTTCATTTAAATAGACCGCTAAGCGGTTGATTAATCTTTGTAATCCTACTTGGGTGTTGCAGCGAAGGAGCATGACATCTCCGTAAAGAATAGTGGATAATGGCAGACCACCGAGGCTCTGGAAATGGGACACCAACTTGAAAATGGCTGGAGAGAGGTCTGAAATATACAGATTGAACAGGAGCGGTGCAAGCACGCTCACCTGTTGCAGGTTAATCATTCTACCCTCCTACCTTGAAAGATGGGTCCCATCCCATCCCCCCATCCCCTCCCCTCCCATTCCATCCCCGATCTTGATCTTGTCCCATGTATTTCTGTGTACACGCCTGATCGCCCTCAATAGGTTACGTGGAATCCCCCAGCACTGCAGCTTCCCCCACAGCTTATCCCATGGTACACGTTCAAACGACACTGTAAAATCAACAAACCACATACAATTGTCACTCTTTCTTTTCATGACCAGACTTACAGCCATCAGGTTCGATAGGATCCCTTGATTCTTTGTGAATCCCATCTGGTTTTGGGGCAATCTACTTGATTCTAGCCCCCACTGTGACAGATCTTGTAACAATGTTGAGAAATATTTAAGATCCATGCCCAACAGCGATATCTAACGGTGGTTTCTCAGGGAAGCGTCTGACCCTCCTTTAAAAATCGTATGAATAATAGAACATCTCCAACTATTTGGATTTTTTTTCTGGCTACTATGGCATTGAACGTCACCGCCAGATAGTTCACCCATACTGATATATCTTGCTTGAGGAGGCCTTTTGAGGGATGCAATTCGGTCCAGGGGGCAGTTAGAAAGTGAGTTCTCAGTGAGCTTGATAGTTGATGCTGCATTGTAACAAGAGCATTGATTGGCGTGTGGGGTATTTCTGGGGCTGGTGCTGGGGAGTTGGGCCAGTCATGCTCCCTGTGAGCTGTGATTTCAGATATTTTCCCCAATAACCCTCACTAATGTTAGTGTTTTTTGCCGCCCTCTGACCTTTGTCAATCTCATTGATTAGTTTCGAAAACGTCTTTTGATCTTTTTGATTTGAAGCGTATAATCACTTAGCCCATAGTGTTTCATACATGCCTTTCTTGAGGGCTCATACCTACCTTTTAAGGGTTTTTCTGTCATTAAGTAGTGATTTTAGCTGAATTTTGAGGGATGCGCCATATTTACCAGAGGGTAGTACCAATTTTTTATCTTAACAGTCAGACAGCACTCGGCACATTGGGGCTCTTTTGATGGACAATACTCTCCCCCTTGTGGGAACCTTTAAATGTTTTTGTTGTTGCCATTAGGTGATCAGAAAAGCATTCCCAAGCTGCTACTAGATTTGGTTCCTCAGTTGTGGTGGATTTGAGGATCTCTACTACAATGGCTGGCAAATCCTGAATGTTGTTAACAGTCCACGTTAGGCGCTTTAGATCTTCAGTGTCAGCATTGTGTTGCAAAATCCTGGCTGATCCCAGGCTTACCTTGTTGACTATGAACGAAACGGCTTAGGGGTCATCATCGCTCTCAGAATGATGGACGATTTTGAAGTCTATAACTTGACCATGTAAGCTATTGTCTACCTTGGAGTATTTCAGGAAGGAAACCAAATTGTCTGCCGACCTTGTCCATGATGGAGGGATATCAGCTGTGTTAGATTTGGCATCTTTTGGTGTGTTTATCCTGCCTTTTTGTCTCCTGACCTCCAGTTTTTGATGGTATGCTGGACTTCGTTTTTGCTGGGTTAGTGTCTCGGCACACTTTTACACTGCTATTGAGTGCTAAAGTGCAAGCGCTCCTACTACAAAATGTGTTATGATTGGTTCTCCATGATTGGGAATTTGATATGCTAGTAAGTGCCTAGTACAGTGCACTGTGTGTGCCCAGGACCTGCAAATCAAATGCTACGAGTGGGCTTGCAGCACAGGTTGTGCCACCCACACAAGCACCATTTCAAAGGTGTTTCAGACCTGTCACTGCAGTGTCTGTGTGCAGTGTTTACTGCCTATTCGATCTGGCAAGCACACTTGCCAGGCCCTAAACTTCCCTTTTCTTACATGTAAAGCAGACCTCAGGTAGGCTCAAGGTACCCACACGGGCAGGGTGCAGTGTATGTGAAAGGTAAGAGATGTACTGCTGTGAATTACATGTCCTGATAGTGAAATACTGTGCATTTCATTTTTCACAATTGAAAGGCTGTCTGCCCCATAGGCTATAACATGAGCTGCCTTGTAACATCTTAGAAGTGTAACTTTCCATTCAGACAAGATACAGGAATGGAGTTTAGGCTTCCTGAACTCAGAATTTAAGAAGACATCTTTTAGCAAAGATAATTTTCATTATGTGTGTTTGAAAATACCACTTTTAGAAAGTCTGCATTTTGTTACTTTACCATACTGCGTGCCTCTTACTGTTTATGCATTCATTGTCTGGTTTGAGAGTGACAATAGCAGGGGGTGAGTTTCACACTAGACAGATACAAGGGGGGCGGTTGATGTGTGTCCTGCCTTTCCTGGGTGACTCATACCCAGGCTAAATTGAACTGGCTACAATTAAAGTAGTGGGAGTTGTCCCTTGCACCTGAATGGACTATGGCCGCCTCTCACAAAGTTGCCCCCCTTCCCAGAATGAACCTGACCTGAGCAAGGCAGGACTGGTTTATGGATGCCAGAGTACCAACTTAGAAGGGAAATGTGGTATAAATATTGGGACCCTGACCCCAGAACTTAGGAACTCTTTGGGATTAAGGAACCTGCCAAGAAGAAGAGCTGGAGAGGCTGCGAGGAGCAACCAGCACTTTGCTCTGTGCTTTGCTGTATTGGCCTGCAGTGGCTGCTTTTGACTTGGGCAGTGAAAGGACTGTAGCAAAATACCTACAACTTCTTATTCTGAGTGTCTCGAAAGGCTTGAGGTAGAGCTTGCACCCTGTTCAAGAAGTCTCAGGAACAGCACAGACTTCTCCTGTCTCTTTGGTCGATTTGGGGCTGCAGCAGAGGATCGGGCTCAGCGAGAATAGACACCATCTTGAAGGGAGGGAGTCGTGGGTTGGGGGTGCAGCTCGTAGACCCTCCCACCTCCCGCCTGCACTTAAGTTGCGCCCCTGGATCTCGCGCGCTGACCAGTCCTAGATGCCACAAACTCCTGAGGCGGAAAGCCGGGAGTAGGTTTACTTTTTAAATCGTGCTTTTAACTCTGCTCTTCACTTACCCTATTCTCCTCCACCCCTCCTCACCTCGCTCCGCTTCCCCGCACAGCCGATTTGGGGCTGCAGCAGGGGATCGGGCTCAGCGAGAACAGACGCCATCTTGGAGGGAGGGAGTCGTGGGTTGGCGGTGCAGCTCGTAGACCCTCCCACCCCCCTGCATCATATTATGCCTCCCCACCCCCGGCCGCGCAGCGGCCGTGCGAAGCGGGCGCGCCAGTGGTGCGCCGAAGGCGCGCCAAAGTCATGCCCGTCTGCGCCCGGCCGCGACCGGCTGGGGCCTGGGGCCTGCCACTATGCACAAATTATATCCTACTCATCGGCCCAACTTCATGGCTACCAGAGTGACTGGTGCATTAGCCCCTCCACCCAGGCACGTCTCGGCAAACTTGGAATCTCATACCCTACCCTGACTCCAGCACAATCACCCGCACCTTCAGGGCATCCTCTCCAGCCTTCTTTGACCAGCTCCCCCGTCCTGGCTAGCGCTATACTTTTGAATACCCACTCGGCGGTTAAGCATCAACTCGAACTGTTCAACCTTCTGGTCTCTGCTAAACCGGAATTCCTATTTCTCACCGAAACCTGGTATTCTCTTGATTCGCTGCCCGATGTCCTGGTGGCTCTCCCCGACTCTTACTATGCCCTCCGCGCTCACTGTCCTGATGGAAAAGTTGGCGGTGGAGTAGCCATGATAGTCCACTCTCAATTCCAGTTCAAGCTCCTGCCCCACCCCCCTATTGCCTCAGTCGACTTCCTGGTGCCCGCTCAGTCAACCTTGCGACCCCTCTTACCTGCGTACTACTCTATCGCCCCCCTCAGGATATGCCCCACTTTTTTGCAGCTATTCAGGAACTGCTGGCCACCCTTGTGGTCAACAATTCATCCGTGTTAATTTTGGGAGACTTTAATTTTTGGCCCAATGACCCTCAGGAAGATCTCATGTCCAAAGATTTCACCGAATCTCTCGGGTGCCTAAACCTCACTCCCCAGATTCACCTCCCTACCCACTCAGGTGGCCATACCCTTGACCAGATTTGGCCTGCCAACTTACCCATCTCGTCCCTCGCCATCTCCCCTTGCATTTGGTCCGACCACTTCCTTATTACATTCTCCATCAACTTTGGGATCGTCAACAAACTTCCCCCTCCAAAAAAAACCTGGGTTCGCAACTGGAACCGTGTGGACATGCCCGCCCTGAGTTCCTCCCTCGCGGCCTCATCCCCCACCTGGTGGATGCCTCCCCGGATTCACAGGTGGCCGCCGTCAACAACTGGCTTTCAGCATCTTGTGACTCAGCTGCCCCTCTCAAGTTAGTCAAGACCTGCCGTTCCCATGAGGCCAATCGATGGTTCACTGATGACCTTAAAACCCTTAAACTCGCATTAAGACAAGCCGAACGCCATTGGAGGCGCATGTATTGCCCCATCCTCAAGTCTCAATACTCCGCTCTCCTTCGTGAATATAAAAAAGCCATCCTTTTGGCCAAAACTGAATACTTCTCCGCTAAAATCCTCCTCGCGGCCAATAAATCCAAGGAGATCTTCAGCATCGTACAGAATTTAGCAGCCGCAGAAAGAGTCTCCCCCAAACTGGTCCCCTCTCAATCTTTCTGTAACTCTCTAAATAGGTACTTCATAGAGAAGATCGCTGCCATCAAACATAACATACCCTTGCCTTCCTCCTCCTTCCTCCCTCCCTTACTTCCCCCTCCTTCCGTTTTTCTTGAAAAGTTTCCTGTAATTTCTAAGGAGACCTATCTCACCTTGCTGAAGAAAGTTAAATCAGGGTCCCCCTCAGATTGTTGCCCTGTCCACATACTGAAGGAGGTTCTCTCTAATTGTCCAGAACCCCCGCTTACTCTCCTTAACACATCCATCCATCAGGGAATCATCCCGATTGCTTTTAAAGCTGCCATCATCACCCCTATCCGGAAAAAACCTGCGACTGATCCTTCTTCCCCCTCCAATTTCCGTCCTATTTCTTTACTCCCGTTCTTGGGAAATATTCTTGAGAGCCATATCACTTCTTGCCTCTCGACCTGCATCAAGGATAACCATCTCTTGGCCTCTCGTCAGGCCGGCTTACGCCCAGTCCATTCAACGGAATCCGTGGTCCTCTCTGTCTTGGATGAGCTTAGGCAGAGTGCGGACACCAACTCCTCCCAGGCCATGGTTCTCCTCGACTTGTCCGCCGCCTTTGACACGGTCGACCATTCCATCCTTCTCGACCGTGTCAGAGGCGCCGGCATCCGGGGGCTGCTCTGGCCTGGCTCACTTCTTTCCTAAAAGTTCAGACACAAGCCGTTTACCTGGATGGCTTCTCTGCTTCCCCCTGTCCGGTCACCTGTGGGGTTCCCCAGGGCTCTTCTCTTTCCCCTCTTCTTTTTAACCTTTATATTCACCCTCTTATTGCTGCCTTACAAGATATGGAGGTGTCAGTATTTAATTATGCTGACGACCTCCAGCTCATCTTCAACCTCTCCCCTTCTCACGACTCTATGTCTAAATTCCGTGCTGTACTTACTTTTATCTTTGACTGGATGAATTACAACCATTTAAAATTAAATCCGGACAAGACGGAACTGATACTCACTGGCAGCCTCCCCAGTCCTTGGTCCTCTGCCTTCTGGCCCCCTGCTCTTGGCTCTCCTCCCTCACCTTCCACTAAAGCAAAAACCCTGGGTATCCTAATAAGCCAAGACCTAACGATGCGCCCCCAGATCAGTTCCGTTGTCTCGTCCTGCTTCTTGTCCCTCCGTGTCATTCGCAAAATGTCTTGTTTTTTTTCTGTTGATGCCCTTAAGCTCATCATCATGGCCATGATTATCTCCCGCCTGGACTATGGCAACAGCCTCTATGTAGGGATTCCGGCGTATGAGCTTCGGCTCCCCCAACTTATCCAGAATCAGGCAGCATGCCTCATCTATAGGCTCCCCAAGTGCCACTGTGTAACCCCTCTACTTAAATCCCTTCACTGGCTTCCGATCTCTCAGCGTTCTCTTTTTAAGTTGGGTTGCCTTACTTTCATGGCCCTTGCAGGCACTGCTCCTGGGTTTGTCAACTCAAAAATCCGGGCCTATCTTCCTAACAGGTGCCTCCGCTCCTCAACCCAAGTTCTCTTGGAGGTCCCTCGTTTTAAGAGGAAAAAACAGGGAGGCGTTTTTCCAATCTTGCCCCCTGCTTCTGGAACACCCTCCCTTTCACCATTTGGTCCCTCTCTGGCTACATGGACTTTTAGCAAAGCTTTAAAGACTCATCTCTTTTCTTCAGCTTTTCCTTTGCAATAACCTCCTGTATTTCACTATTACTGCCACTTTCACATTTCCTTCTCTAGGTCAAGTCATAGCGCCATGAAACCACTTGGTGTTAGCGCGCTCAATAAATTCCTTAAACTTCAACTTCAACTTCTCTGGGTATCTGCAACTAGAACTGTGTGTTTCTGCTGCCACAGAGGGATAAAGCAACCCAACGTCATCAACGACACTACTGCCAGCTCTGTGACCTGAAGACACCTCAGAGAGAACTGCTGCACTTTGCACCACAACCCTGTTCTCACTGCTGCCGCGGTCAGACGCCACCATCAAGCCACAGCTTGCAATGCGACCTGTGGACACTGCACTTCACACCACCTCTCTTCCCACTGCTGCTCTGGTCTCACCAACAATGCTGCTGCAAGCCAACATTGACACAGCAGCCTGCACCGTAGTTTGGGGCACTGCTCGAAGTTACATGATGCACCACCCCAACCCACACCGCAGTCTTAGTCCACCGAAGCCGGTGCAATCGACTCTAGATTGTCAGCTGACAACAGCGCTTCAGCAACTCTGCCGCTGCTGCTTGCACCAGGAACTGCCAGCACCATGACGAGCAATGCCCCACTTAGCACAGCAGTCCTAGTCTCACTGATGCCGCTCGACAACCATCACCGAGCCGCTGCCTGCAACGGGACCTGAGGGCACTCCACACTGTATCACTTGACTTCACACCACAGCCTCAATGCATGGCACAGATTCAAGAGTTAGTGAGCATCCTCCTCAATGGCACTGTGCACAATGGGCATACCTGCAACAGTGTGCGCTTTACTGAGTGTTGGAAATACCACTATCTGGTTGGCTAAGGCAATCCCTCAGCTGGGCAGAACCTACCACTCCTTTCAGGGGCTTACTGGGGGGCTTACTTTCTGTACAACCTGCACTCACCCATGGTCGCTTGGCACTGAGCAGTCAGGTTTACTACAGAGGCAATGTGTAAAGCATTGGCACAGCACTCACTCACAATATATACCTTCAGCATCACAAACAAGACTTCAGACGTGATATATGTAAATAACGTTTATATTCAAAACGCTCAATAGTCAATAGTCAACATAACATAAATATCATGTACTTCTGGGTGTAAATCACATTGGGAAATATTTCTAGCAGTACTAGGCCCAACTGTGTTAGAATGACATCAACAATATGCACTCATGGGAAACAGTCAATCCTATACACCGCCTGGCACCCTTATGCGGTGTAATTCATTCCCACCCCAGGTTCAGACAACAAGTATTATAAGTCAACACCACAGAATTAGACAGTGCACCCCGGGTTGAAACGATATCAAAATATGTACATATACCAAATTATTATTTTTAGCAGCACCGCAGGCCGAGGCCACACAAGTAAAACCAATGTCAAACATCATATTTCCTAAGGAGAAATCAACATTCTTGGTGGAATGCCGGCCAGTGTCATGGATCACAGGTGGTTCATTCACTGTCGCTCCCACATAGACACTCACTCCGTGCCGCGGTGCAACAGATATCAGACCGGTCCATACGGAACATGCTTGCACACATACACACCCAGCACTCTAATGCAATGCCACTGATACCCAGCAGGCCAATTGGTATCACGCTGCAGACCCCATGGTCCTAAGCTTCCTTCCACCCTCCAACTCCAACTATCCTACACCCCATGATAGGAGACACCCAGTCCTCCTCCCTGGCACATGGCAGAAGTCACTCTTATGCGCTTATCAAGAGAGAGAGAGAGGACTAGAAAGCTAGTCCGAGTCCCCGTAGTTTATATGTGTTATCAAAAGGGACTAGCTTAAATATGACCAATATTGTTAGGACTCTGATTAGATATGTCATGGGCACCTCATTGGTGAGTTCATGAAGCCCTCACCCACCAACCTGGTTGGTGGCATGCTTCATCATCGGGCCCACCCAGTGACACCTAATGTGTCCCGGGTGTGCTGCGACGCCTGATTACAGCGGAGCTGGTATTTTACTGAGAGTGCATTGTTAGGTGTAAAGTGAAGTGTGAGTTAAAACAGCTTGGCGAGGTTCCCAGTACCCAAGGGTAAATTACATTTTAATAACTGGGCCCCCGTCAGCGGTTAAAATAAGGCTTGGGGATGTTTAAGGGAGGCGAGTTACTACCTCCTACATCCATCAGTTGGTCGACATGTTTCAGCCAGTGCCTTAAACTAAATCTGGCTTTCCTCAGGAACTTTTAAAATAGAGTGTAATGCAGGATAAAAAGGAGTGTAATCCAGGCTATGTTTTACACTCACTAAGGTGTTTCTCTAAGTGTGATAGGGGATTCCCTTCTCATATATGCCTGTACCGACAACATTGAAGACATAGACAAAACATGTAAGAAGAGGAGAGTCAAATAGGCGTCTTCGCCACATAGTCATATACATAGAATGCTGAATCTACAGTGCTCAGTGGGTAGACTATAGTCGGCCAAAGTGTAATAGCAATGGTGGTACCATTATTGTGATTATCGCAAATAATTGGGGGTGGTGTTGCTAAAACACGGGCATGAGATACAAAGTGTGATCGGGGGTAAGTAAACACTCTTACGCTTAGATTTTGCAGCCAATGCTTCCAGGAGTGAAGCGGTAAGGGATTGACCCTGTAGGGAAATAATGTTGGCCACTGGGAGTTAGAGACCTGTAAGGAGGGAAAAGCGCTTACCCAGAGATTGTTGCTTGGAGGTTGTCATACTCACAGCTTTTCAGGTCAGAGCCTGCCTTGTACCTGTTGCACCATCCTCGTACTCCGGTAGAAAGAGCTGGAGTTTCTTGTTCATTTTTATATGCTTGCTAATTGGATTAACTATCGGCACCTGTAGCTGGGAGTAAGAGTAGAAAGACTACCCCGGGCGTGTTCCTAGCTGTCTGCTCATGGGCGGTGGATAGACACTAGTCTCTAGCACATGAGCGGTGCTGCTTGTGTCTATTGCGCATGAGCGGGGGTGAGACACTAGTTGGTGGAAAGACACTAGTCTCTAGCACATGTGTGGTGCTGCTTGTGTCTATTGCGCATGAGCAGGGGTGAGACACTAGTTATTAGTGCAGGTGCGTCTGCGGGTCTAACACAGTAGAGTATGTGTTCTGTTGAAGTATGCAATCTGCCACTATCAATAGTGCGGGCATGGAGTTTCAAGGAGGTGCATTTAGCTCGGGCATAGTGTAATGAATCATGACAGGTTGCTGTAGGAGCGGGAGACTATGGATGGGTATGGCAACTAGTCACAACCTGATATGGGTTGGGCACGATTAGGGGTGGTAGCCTCAGTTGAGTTGGAGTTCATAGGTCAACTGGGTTGAATGGGTATTAGTAAAGACCTCTGTATAGAGGTTTACGTCAGCATGTGACTGAGTTCCAAGGGATCGCATCATTCAGGCCATTGATGTGTGAGGAAAGGCGATAAATCCAACGCTGTTCTTTGCTCATCAGTCTTCTTTCATTGTCTAATGCCTGCTCAGGGATTTGTTCGATGACTGTCCATGTGAGGTCATTGGGGGTGTGGCCATGGGTGATGAAGTGGTTGGTTAATTTACTGATGTTTTTCTTACACCTAATGGTGCTTCTGTGCTCAGTGAACCTAGTGCGTATTTTGCGGGTGGTCATGCCGATATAGCGGAGACCACAGGAGCAGGTGAGAAGGTAAATCACATTACGTGAATTACAGTTGGTGTGGCTGCATTGCGACCACACCTTTTTAGGTTCTCGGGTTAGAGTTTTGGCGTGGGTGGTTAAGTGACACACACTGCAATCATTGCAGGGGTAGTGTCCAGTTACTTTTGGTAGACCCCATGCATTCAGAATGGTGTTCGGTTCTTGCGTGTTATGCGTTTTAGGACGGGTGTTAACTAGTTGGTCGTTCAAGTCATTGCTTCTCTTGTAAGCAAAACGCGGTATGTCCCACTGCCTCTGGCCAGAATTCAAGATCTTCCAGTTCTTCTTAATGAGTTTGGCTACCTCATTGGAGGCTGTGTTGTACGTAGTGACGCAGGTGATAGGTTGTTCCTGCTCCTCTTTAGCTGTGGTTTCAAGGAGGGCCTCTCTATTCTGGTTCCTGGTCCTCTTCCTGGTTTTGGAGATGATGGCTGGTGGGTAGCCCCGGGCCTCCAGTTTCTTGGATAGTTCAGCGGACTGTTTTTTATAGTCTGCTATATCACTGCAATTCCTGCGTATACGTAAGAATTGTCCGAAGGGAATGTTCTCCCTTAGCGGGCGTGGGTGGAAGCTTGTGAAGTGGAGTAAAGAGTTTCTGGCCGTGGGTTTATAGTAGGTTGTCCTGGTGAGTCTGCCATCTTTGACTGTTATATTTAGGTACAGGAAAGCAAGTTGGTTTGCACTGATAGTGCTGGTGAACTTCAAGTATGGGTCCCTGCCGTTGAGCCAGATGAGGAATTGATCCAGGGTTGTTTGTGAACCCTTCCATATCACAAGGATGTCGTCAATATAACGGCGCCATGCGAGGATGTGGTTGACATAGGGGTTTGTGCTGTCAGCAATGTGCGTGCATTCAAATTGGTGGACGTAAAGACCTGCTACGCTTGGGGCGAAAACGCTGCTCATGGATGTTCCATTGGTCTGGAGGTAGAGGGTTCCCTCATATTCAAAGTCATTTTCCTTTAGTGCCAGCGTGGCGCATTGGAGGATGAATTTTCTGGGGGTGTGGTAGGGCCATGGCGACTCCCTGAGGATGTCCCTGAGTACTTTTATTGTGACTTCTTGGGGTATGCTGGTATAGAGGCTTTCAATATCCAGCCCTACAAGAAGTTGGGTCTCAGTGTTAAACTCCATGTTGTAGATCACTTGTAGTAAGTGTTTGGTGTCCTTGATATAGCTGGGCGTTTGTTGCACTAGCGGATTGAGAAAAAAGTCGCAGTAGCGTGACAGGGGCTCTAAGAGCGAATTGATACCAGACACTATGGGTCTGCCTGATGGGGGGATTTTGCCCTTGTGTACCTTGGGTACAGTGTAGAAGTATTGTATTTTGACTTTTTTTTGGATAGTGTTCTGAAGAGTGTCAGTGGGATCTTGTTCCAATCTTTTGTAATTTCTGGTGTCGCTTAACAGTCTGCGGCACTCCGTGTCGTAATCTTTTTTGTCTAGAAGGACAATACCATACCCTAAAAAGTCACTCTTAGTCAGGGCTCCATGGAAGCAGGTTGGGCTATTTAGCAAGATCATTTATGAAGCAATCGACAAAAGGAGGTTTGGCAGCCATTTGAGAAGTTCACCCACAGGATGTAAAGCAGCAACGGGCTGAGGGAAATTGTCAGTCACACAAAAGGGGTCCACAAGGGCCTTTCGGCACTAGCTCAGTTCCACAAAGCATGGGGTTGTCACACAGTATCCTAACCTGCTTTCGATCATTTGCGGAATAAGATCTGGCAGAGTTCCACCTCGATGAATTCGCAACGTGGTGGAGTGTGTTAGGTTGCACCGTTCGTGCTGATTTTTAGTGCTGGGTGTTTTTCCGCATTCAAAAATCAGACCAAATGGCACCATGCACAGCGAAAGAGGGAGCTGCTTCTTTCTGCCACTCAAGAAGATTTTCAACTTAAGCAAAGAAGATTTTCAACTTAAGCAACAGCTTCCTCAAGGCGAACGGATGGTTTCTCAACACTAGCGGTCGCGACCATCTGCTGTAACTAATGTTGAGAAATATCGCTAGGAAGTGGTCTAGTGTAGGATTTTCCTTTCTCATGCTCATGGAGCGGGGAGTGTGTAAAACTCTGCAAGTTCTGCAAACTGAGTGGAGTTCTCTACCCAGGTCTATTTAGAAGCATTCCTCCAGCCCAGGCAATCCCTCTCACCACTCGGCCACAGCAAAACGATACTACCTGGCACTACGATGTCATCTGGGAAGGCCGGGTGAAGAGAGGGCAGATGGTCTGCTACGATCAGGGCCAGAAAGGCCAACCAAGGAATCAAGCAGGGTAGCGGGCCTTCAAAAAGGTAGAGGTTCCCCTCAGGCAATACGGACACAACATCTGGTGCGTGATAATATGAGTCACACTAGGCCATCTTGCCACACAAAGAAGAGTTGCAAAATCAGCCTCTCCCTCAGGAGGCACAACACCGGGAGCACGGTGTTGTTGGTGGTACTAGACAATTTGGGCACAACGTCTGGTGCACGATGATATGATTTGCACCAGTCTGGTCCAGTCACACACAATGAAGACTTGCAATTCCCTACCTTCCTGGAAATGAGGCACAACAGCCAGTGCCCATTGTTATTTGTCATACCAGACAATTTGAGCACACATCCATAGGCGCCAGCTCAGCATTGCCTTGTGAGATAAAAGAAGGCACTACTACTGTTATGCCCCCACCTCCAAGAGCCTCAACCTGTGAATTGGACATTGCACGAAATGAGCATGCAGTTGGCGTGTCACACAAGAGAGATGCAGCATGATCTACAAAGCAGGTCACTTTGGATCCTGAAATGGTGAATCCACTCACCACCAGCAAGACACTAATGTGTGCCAAGGTCCCCATGATGAGGGGGCCACACTCTTTCGATACAGTCAAGACTTCTGAGCTCTGCACAATGCAATCTGGTCTCCTTTCACTTTTCTGAGTCTTATGGCTACGCCACGCAACCAGGTGGATTCCAACTGCCAATGTGGCCACTCGCTAGGGCACCACTCTCCAAGTGTCCCAGATATATGTTGGGAGTCCCTAGTAGGTGATCTGAAATCTCAAAGAGCAGGGGGCAAGCCTTATCAGCCCTTGGAGAGCACAATTCAGGGTACCACACAGCAGCACTATATAGGAATGGAACACTGTCCCTTTCAATTGCAATCATCTTCCTTGTGCACAACAGAGTTCCTCTGGGCGGTTGCACCACGCAGTCCCTGGTTTTCGGGTCCCACATCCCCACAAGCATATCTCACGCTTTGCTGAAGTGTGGCACCAGGAGTCAAACTGCAGTGTGTTTTTGAAGCTGAGGGTAGTTGAAAGGGTTTCCCTTTGAACCACAGATTTCTCCTCAAAATTTCAGTCTGGTCTGCCATTAGCCCGCAAATACAGATCCTAATCTTTAGTCGGGCCATGATCTGGTTCCAAAGGCCAAGTGTCAAAGCCTCTCCCTCCAAACTCTCCATCCAGGTCCCCAAATGGCAGATGTCTGCCATTATAGTTGCATGCCCAATGTTTTATAGCTGTTGCTGGTGGAATGCCCAGATGTGCTTCCCCCAACCTCCAGTGTGGACTGGAGCTAATCACAAAGGCACACAAGAAAATTTTAGAGCATATAAATGCCCACATTCTGGTAGTGTCATTTCCAAACGGGTCTTGACAAAGCCACCTTCACCACTTGACAGGGGTTGTTGCTGCAAATCCACTGATATCAAACATGAAGAGACTGCACCACTGCAATCCAGAGTTGCAGCTCAAGGTACCAGGCTACAATGGCAGGCTAGACACGTATTCAGTGGCACCATCCATGCCAGTGCGCCCACCCGCCCGTAATGGCAAGTTGGACACAAGTTTAGGCACACCATTAGTGCAACGCTCACACTAGACTGCAGTGACAGGCTAGTCGTGTATTTGGAAATACCAGCCGTGCACCACTCACCCGGCCTACAATGGCAGGCTGGTCACGTAACTGGGAAATACTAGAGGCGGCAATGCATATTTTAGACAAGCTCCACTCCCTAGTGTGAGTAGGAAGGATGCATGAGCACTTTCACGCTGCATCTACAGAGGGGAAGTGCCCCAATGCCTACAGCCACTACAAGAGAATCAGCAAAACCTGGGAGGAAAAAGCAGAACGTCTGGGGAAACGCTACCTGATAGGTTACGGCCCGTAGGAAACTGCCTCTCTGTACAGTGTACTAAAATGAAGTACAATATGTAGAGAGTCTGAGAAATCCACAGAAGTCAGGTACAGGTAAAAGTAGATAATAGGAACTCTCTTTTTGTGGTGGTGTAGGTGAGCAGTTCGCCTCATCAAAGGGCATTGGTTGCACTCACAGAGGCGTTCAAAGAGACACACACAGAATACATCTGAGACCAATTTGTAAAAATAATGTCGATTTTTATATAATTTTAAGACCATAAACACAGTTCTTAGCACTTTCAGAGATATGACTTTGCAAAGTTTGATAAATAGTTTTCTTGTATGCGAGATTACGCACCATAAGAAACAATGGGGAAAACACAGAATGCACATTATAATACAGCCGACACGTTGAATAGGATGGTGTCAGGGCCCACCAGAGGCCTTGTTACCCTTAACTGGACAAACAGACTTTAACAGGTCATGATGCTTTTCTTTCATTTGCATTCACTCTTTGTCAGTATAAAAGAGTGAATTAGGCCTCAGAGCGCATATTTCAGTTTAAACGCGCAAAATGTCCCTGAGGGGAATCAGCACTCTCTCCATTGCCGAGTGTTTACCGTATGTGCCTATCTGGGGAGTGCGCGTTCTCTGGGGTGCAGTGTTTACAGTGCATGCATGACTGAGACAGCATCAGTGAGAGCGCTCTCTAATTAGAGTATGTGCATACCGGCTGGAAAGAGCAGCCTCCATATGGCCCAATGCGTACGCTATGTGCATACAGGAGGGAGGAGGGGGGAAAGGTACTGTAGTGTTTGGAGGTTGTGCACCCTGATGCAGGGGCTTGGGGAAGCCTCGATGGGGCCCTATGCTTGCACTATGCACATACAGGGAACGGGGCAGTGCGGCAGGCTTGTTGTGGCCCTATCTTTGCAATATGAGCACACGGGGGAGGGGAAGCCTTTGTAGTGCCCTGTGCTTACAAGATGTGCATACCCTGGGAACATCAGCATCGACTGGACCATGTATGTACAGTATGTGCTTAGCAGGGGTACTCTCAATAGCGCCCTATGTTTACAGTCTGTGAATACTGATTGCGAGGGGTGGACTAAAGCAGCCCGTATAGCACCCGATGTTTACAATATGTGCATAGCAGGAGGCAGTCTCAACAGTGCCCTATGTTTACAGTATGTGCATAGATGGTAGCAGGTGTGGAGCAGCGCAGACACTAAAGGGCCCGATGTTTACAACATGTGCATAGCAGGAGGCAGTCTCAACAGTGCCCTATGTTTACAGTATGTGCATAGATGGTAGCAGGTATGGAGCAGCGCAGACTCTAACGGGCCCTATGTTTACAATATGTGCATAGCAGGAGGCAGTCTCAACAGTGCCCTATGTTTAGAGTCGGTGGACAGAGGGCAGGAGGGGTGGAGCAGCGCAGACTCTAAAGAGCCCTATGTTTACAATATGTGCATAGCAGGAGGCAGTCTCAACAGTGCCCTATGTTTACGGTCTGTGCATAGATGGTAGGAGGTGTGGAGCAGCGCAGACTCTAAAGGGCCCTATGTTTACAATATGTGCATAGCAGGAGGCAGTCTCAACAGTGCCCTATGTTTGCAGTATGTGCATAGATGGTAGCAGGTGTGGAGCAGCGCAGACACTAAAGGGCCCTATGTTTACAATATGTGCATAGCAGGAGGCAGTCTCAACAGTGCCCTATGTTTACAGTATGTGCATAGATGGTAGCAGGTGTGGAGCAGCGCAGACTCTAAAGGGCCCTATGTTTACAATATGTGCATAGCAAAAGACAGTTTCAACAGTGCCCTATGTTCACAGTATGTGCATAGATGGTAGGAGGTGTGGAGCAGCGCAGACTCTAAAGGGCCCTATGTTTACAGTATGTGCATAGATGGTAGGAGGTGTGGAGCTGCGCAGACTCTAAAGGGCCCTATGTTTACAGTATGTGCATAGATGGTAGGAGGTGTGGAGCAGCGCAGACTCTAAAGGGCCCTATGTTTACAGTGTGTGCATAGATGGTAGGAGGTGTGGAGCAGCGCAGACTCTAAAGGTCCCTATGTTTACAATATGTGCATAGCAGGAGACAGTTTCAACAGTGCCCTATGTTCACAGTATGTGCATAGATGGTAGGAGGTGTGGAGCAACGCAGACTCTAAAGGGCCCTATGTTTACAGTATGTGCATAGATGGTAGGAGGTGTGGAGCTGCGCAGACTCTAAAGGGCCCTATGTTTACAGTATGTGCATAGATGGTAGCAGGTGTGGAGCAGCGCAGACTCTAAAGGGCCCTATGTTTACAGTGTGTGCATAGATGGTAGGAGGTGTGGAGCAGCGCAGACTCTAAAGGGCCCTATGTTTACAATATGTGCATAGCAGGAGACAGTCTCAAAAGTGCCCTATGTTTAGAGTCGGTGGACAGAGGGCAGCTGGGGTGGAGCAGCGCAGACTCTAAAGGTCCCTATGTTTACAATATGTGCATAGCAGGAGACAGTTTCAACAGTGCCCTATGTTCACAGTATGTGCATAGATGGTAGGAGGTGTGGAGCAACGCAGACTCTAAAGGGCCCTATGTTTACAGTATGTGCATAGATGGTAGGAGGTGTGGAGCTGCGCAGACTCTAAAGGGCCCTATGTTTACAGTATGTGCATAGATGGTAGCAGGTGTGGAGCAGCGCAGACTCTAAAGGGCCCTATGTTTACAGTGTGTGCATAGATGGTAGGAGGTGTGGAGCAGCGCAGACTCTAAAGGGCCCTATGTTTACAATATGTGCATAGCAGGAGACAGTCTCAAAAGTGCCCTATGTTTAGAGTCGGTGGACAGAGGGCAGCTGGGGTGGAGCAGCGCAGACTCTAAAGGTCCCTATGTTTACAATATGTGCATAGCAGGAGACAGTTTCAACAGTGCCCTATGTTCACAGTATGTGCATAGATGGTAGGAGGTGTGGAGCAACGCAGACTCTAAAGGGCCCTATGTTTACAGTATGTGCATAGATGGTAGGAGGTGTGGAGCTGCGCAGACTCTAAAGGGCCCTATGTTTACAGTATGTGCATAGATGGTAGCAGGTGTGGAGCAGCGCAGACTCTAAAGGGCCCTATGTTTACAGTATGTGCATAGATGGTAGGAGGTGTGGAGCTGCGCAGACTCTAAAGGGCCCTATGTTTACAGTGTGTGCATAGATGGTAGCAGGTGTGGAGCAGCGCAGACTCTAAAGGGCCCTATGTTTACAGTGTGTGCATAGATGGTAGGAGGTGTGGAGCAGCGCAGACTCTAAAGGGCCCTATGTTTACAATATGTGCATAGCAGGAGACAGTCTCAAAAGTGCCCTATGTTTAGAGTCGGTGGACAGAGGGCAGCTGGGGTGGAGCAGCGCAGACTCTAAAGGGCTCTAAGTTTACAGTCTGTGCATCACAGGAGGCTGTCTCAGTAGTGCCCCATGTTTACAGTCAGTGCATAGAGGGTAGGATGGTTGGAGCAGCGTAGACTAAAAAGGACCCTATGTTTACAGAATTTGCATCACAGAAGGCCATCTCAATAGTGCCCTATCTTTACAGTCGGAGCATAGAGGGTAGGAAGGGTGGAGCAGCGCAAACTCTCAAGGGCCCAAGTTTACAGTCTGTGCATCACAGGAGGCCATCTCAGTAGTGCCCTATGTTCACAGTTGTGGCATAGAGAGTAGGAGGGCTGGTACAGTGCAGACACTAAAGGGCCCTCCGTTTACAGTCGGTCATAGAGGGTAGGAGGGTTGGAGCAGCGCAGACACAATGTTTACAGTCTTAATGGCCTCAGCTGGCAGCAAGTTGGGGGATCTAGTCAGAAAATGAATGGCCTTCTCTGGTCAGAGGTCCAGTGGATCTAGTTTGAGTATTAATGGCCTCCTCTGGCACCAGGTCCAGTGGCTCTAGGTTGAGTATTAATGGCCTCCTGTGGCAGCAGCTCCAGTGACTTTAGGCTGATTTTTAATGGCCTATGAAAGCAGGAGGTCCAGTGGTTCTTGCCTATTCATGGCCTAAACCAGCAGCAGGTCCAGTGGCATTAGGGTGCTCAGCCTGACTATCAATGGCCTCCACAGGAAGCAAGCCCCGTGGCTCTAGTCTGAGTATTAATGGCCTCCACTGCAGCAGGTCCAGTGGCTCTATCTAGTCTGAGTATTAATATCCTCAGCTGGCAGCAGACCCAGTAGCTCTAGACTGAGTATTAATGGCCTCCACTGGCAGTGGACCCAGTAGCTCTAGACTGAGTATTAATGGCCTCCTTTGGCAGCAGGTCCAGTGGCTCTATCTAGTCTGAGTATTAATATCCTCAGCTGGCAGCAGACCCAGTAGCTCTAGACTGAGTATTAATGGCCTCCACTGGCAGTGGACCCAGTAGCTCTAGACTGAGTATTAATGGCCTCCTTTGGCAGCAGGTCAAGTGGCTCTTGTCTGAGAATTAATGGCCTCCACTGGCAGCAGGTCTAGTGGCTCCTGTCTGTGTATTAGTGGCCTCTGCTGGCAGCATGTCCTGTGGTTCTAGTCTGACTACTAATGGCCTCCACTGGCAGCGGGTCCAGTGGCTCTAGTCTGAGCATTAACTGTTAATGGCCTCCACCAGCAGCAGATCCAGTGGCCCTAGACTGAGTATTAATGGCCTCCACCAGCCGCAGGTCCAGTGGCCCTAGACTGAGTATTAATGGCCTCCACCGGCAGCATGTCCAGTGGCTCTAGTCTGAGCATTAACTATTAATGGCCTCCGTCAGCAGCAGGTCCAGTGGCTCTAGTCTGAGTATTAATGGCCTCCACCGGCAGCAGGTCCAGTGGCTCTAGACTGAGTATTAATGGCCTTCACCGGCAGCAGGTCCAGTGGCTCTAGTCTGAGTATTAACTATTAATGGCCTCCGCCAGCAGCAGGTCCAGTGGATCTAGTCTGAGTATTAATCGCCTCCACTGGCAGCAGGTCCAGTGGCCCTAGTCTGAGTATTAACTATTACTAAGTATTAATGGCCTCCACTGGCAGCAGGTCCAGTGGCTCTAGTCTGAGTATTAACTATTATTGGCCTCCACTGGCAGCAGGTCCAGCGGCTCTAGTTTGAGTATTAATGGCCTCCACTGGCAGCAGGTCCAGTGGCCCTAGTCTGAGTATTAAATTTTACTGAGTATTAATGGCCTCCACTGGCAGCAGGTCCAGTGGCTCTAGTCTGAGTATTAACTATTAATGGCCTCCACTGGCAGCAGGTCTAGTGGCTCTAGTCTGAGTATTAACTATTAATGGCCTCCACTGGCAGCAGGTCTAGTGGCTCTAGTCTGAGTATTAACTATTAATGGCCTCCACTGACAGCAGGTCCAGTGGCTCTAGTCTGAGTATTAACTATTAATGGCCTCCGTCGGGAGCAGGTCTAGTGGCTCTAGTCTGAGTGTTAACTATTAATGGCCTCCACTGGCAGCAGGTCCAGTGGCTCTAGTCTGAGTATTAATGGCCTCCGTCGGGAGCAGGTCCAGTGGCTCTAGTCTGAGTATTAACTATTAAAGGCCTCCACCGGCAGCAGGTCCAGTGGCACTAGTCTGAGTATTAACTATTAATGGCCTCCACCGGCAGCACGTCCAGTGGCACTAGTCTGAGTATTAACTATTAATGGCCTCCGTCGGGAGCAGGTCTAGTGGCTCTAGTCTGAGTATTAACTATTAATGGCCTCCAACGGCAGCAAGTTCAGTGGCTCTAGTCTGAGTATTAATGGCCTCCACCGGCAGCAGGTCCAGTGGCTCTAGTCTGAGTATTAATGGCCAACGTCGGGAGCAGGTCCAGTGGCTCTAGTCTGAGTATTAATGGCCTCCGTCGGGAGCAGGTCCAGTGGCTCTAGTCTGAGTATTAATGGCCTCCGTCGGGAGCAGGTCCAGTGGCTCTAGTCCGAGTATTAGTGGCCTCCGTCGGGAGCAGGTCCAGTGGCTCTAGCCTATTAATGGTCTCCACTGGTAGCAGGCACATTGGCTCAAGTCTGAGTATTAGTGGCCTCCGCTGGCAGCAGGTCCAGTGGCTCTAGTCTGAGTATTAATGGCCTCCGCCGGGAGCAGGTCCATTGGCTCTAGTCTATTAAGGCAGCAGGTCCAGTGCCCCCTCCATGTTTGGGGGAGGGGCCGTCCTGCTCTTGGCCCTCGGCGGTTCTACTCTACTGAAGGCCTCGAGTTGCAGCAGCTTCAGTGAGCTCTGTCTTTGGGCCAGGAGAGCTGGTTGCCCTCTCGGTGGCTCTAGTCTGGGCATTAATTAGCTGCAGTGGGTGTAGTGCCTCCCCTCCTCGTCAGTGCGCACAGAGAGGCGCTGCTCTCAGAGGCCATGTTGAAATGACCCCCATCGGCCGCCGTACTCCTGAGCCGCCGAGTCTGTGATGAGGTGGGTGCTGTAAGCACACCGCAGGGAGCTCGGTTCTCAGGCCCCGGATGCTGCAACCTCCGCAGGCGGCACGGGGCTCTCTTTAGCATTTCTTGTTTATTCGCGGAGCCTCAATCTCCCCCTCCAGCGCCGCCCCCGCCCTCCCGAGGGAGCCGCTGAGGTGATAAAAATGCCTTTCTGCCTCATTTCACCTGAAGGCTGATAGTTTCTCTCCTGACCCGTAGAAGACTCTGAAGACTCCCCCGGGAGAGTGCCCCCCCCCCCCCCCCCCCCACCGGCCGCCTCCTCCACACTTAAGCACAGGCAGAAATAAAGCCGTAAGAGGGCGGGCTCTGCCTTCTGTAAGAACCGAAGCAGTCACATCAGGACGAGCTCTCGCTCTCCTGCACTCTCACCAGCAGTCCTTTCTCACCAAGAGCCCTCCCTTCTATAAGAACCGAAGCAGTCACATCAGGACGAGCTCTCTCTCTCTCTCCTGCACTCTCACCAGCAGTCCTTTCTCACCAAGAGCCCTCCCTTCTATAAGAACCGAAGCAGTCACATCAGGACGAGCTCTCTCTCTCTCTCCTGCACTCTCACCAGCAGTCCTTTCTCACCAAGAGCCCTCCCTTCTATAAGAACCGAAGCAGTCACATCAGGACGAGCTCTCTCTCTCTCCTGCACTCTCACCAGCAGTGTCTTCCCCCCAAGAGCCCTCCCTTCTATAAGAACCGAAGCAGTCACATCAGGACGAGCTCTCCCTCTCTCTCCTGCACTCTCACCAGCAGTCCTTTCTTACCAAGAGCCCTCCCTTCTATAAGAACCGAAGCAGTCACATCAGGACGAGCTCTCCCTCTCTCTCCTGCACTCTCACCAGCAGTCCTTTCTCACCAAGAGCCCTCCCTTCTGTAAGAGCCAAAGCAGTCACATCAGGACGAGCTCTCCCTCTCTCTCCTGCACTCTCACCAGCAGTCCTTTCTCACCAAGAGCCCTCCCTTCTGTAAGAGCCAAAGCAGTCACATCAGGACGAGCTCTCCCTCTCTCTCCTGCACTCTCACCAGCAGTCCTTTCTCACCAAGAGCCCTCCCTTCTGTAAGAGCCAAAGCAGTCACATCAGGACGAGCTCTCCCTCTCTCTCCTGCACTCTCACCAGCAGTCCTTTCTCACCAAGAGCCCTCCCTTCTGTAAGAGCCAAAGCAGTCACATCAGGACGAGCTGTCTCTCTTGCGCTCTCAGCAGCAGTCCCTTCTCACCAAGAGCTCTCCCCGTCACTGTACAGAGCCAGGAGCAGTCTCATCAAGAAGAGCTGTCTCTCCTCACTCTCACCAGCAGAGCATTCTAAAGCATCACCACAGTTCATTTTTTTTGTGCGCTAGAAAAAATAATCCTTCACCCTCTCCTCTCACTCGGGTACTCAGCAGGATTGTCACATACATTCCCTCCCTGTGAAGACAGAGAAAGAAAAGTAAGCACCAAGCTTCCTTGAAGACAGAGCCTGATATTTGACCTCTGTCTTTGAATGCACAGCAAATGAACAAGATTTAAAGGCCTGTTTAGGGATGTTCAAGGAAGGGGCAAGCCCAAGCTGCGCAGTCTAAAACAGTTCAATGACAACATATTTAACCCGAAAATATCAGCATAACAAAATATTGTAACATAAATATTGATGTCAAAATATTGTTATCCTGTAATCAACATGTAAGTAGGACAACTATCGGGAAGAAATGTTGTTGTTGCTAATATCGTTGTCTAAAATATTGTTTTTCAAAATAAATATACATTTCAATAGTAAAAATTAAACATAATAAAACAATGACAATTATAGACTACAAATTAAATGTAATTGATTTTAAAAGACATATAGTAATTATACATATTTTCAAAAACATAACACACATATATTAGTATATATGTGTGTTTACAAATATCTAACTTAAAATATTATTAAAAGAATAATTTAAATGTATATAATAATTTTAACAAATGTAATAATTTAACACATACATACATACATACATATATATGTGGTAGAACCGGCGCCACGGTAAACAGCAGATGGCTCGGTGAGGAGCCGCGGGAAATTTGATTCGGGACTGAAGGAGGAAGCAGCACAGTGTGAGGGGTTACTTGAAGCCTTGTCGCACACAGCTGAGTGCAATAATTCATCCGTGAAAAACAAACAGCAAAACGTGCATAGACCATGGCCGCCGCTGATGTGGTCAGAAGTTGTGAGGAGGCGGCTATTGAAATGTTCGACGATGCCCCTATTGCCAATAATAACCCCATGGAGCAGGCGACGCCATCAAGCAACGTGATGAAAGAACTGTTTAAGAAACTGGAGAAAGCCATGCGCACGGAACAGGCGAAATGGTGGGAAATGAAATCATTGTCCCGCTATTTAGAAGTCGAGCGCGTTCCCCGTGGCTTGAGGATCATGCTAGCCCCCAGCTTTGAAAACCCGGATCCGGAGATGTTAAACGAATGGGCAAGATGTAATTTGGATTCTTCGAGCAGACTGTTAAGAATCCTGATTAAGTATGCCGAGAGTGATGGAGTGAAACTGGGGGCAATAATAAGTGACCTCAATGAACAAATTAAGAAGCTGAACGATGCGGAGCAGGAAAAACGATTGCGTGAACTAATGACACAACGGCTCACCAAAGAAGAGGAGGTAATCAAAAGAAGAAAAACCTTCACATTTCAGAGGGACAAATTAGATTACCAAAACGGCCGGATTTTTACCTTTTCTAAGAAGTACGACCAACAAAAGGGAACGACCGGACCTCGCTCAACTGGTACAGGGCAAAGCAGCAGTAGGGGCATCAGCCCTTCTACTTCGGATTCCAACTTAAGCTCCATTCCAGGAAGTGAGTCGGAAAATGGTCAACGCAATACTGATGAGGCGGCGGGTTTTACCAAGCAGTCGTTGGGAGAGGAAGTGGAGTGCCTACGCAACGACCGCAGGCAGACCCTAAGATCACACACCGCCGGCTCGAAAACAGGCAGAAACGTAACCTCAAACGCAAGTGGCGGAGGAGGAGTCGGGCAGCAAACCGGCACAGCGAAACCACCAGTGAAGGGCCGGGGACGCAAGCGCTGGAACCGCAAATGAACGAACAAGTAAGCGACCAACTCTCTGTGATTAATCTTTCAGATGTTCATTTAACTAACAATGAGATTAAAACTTCATCATTGGGCTTGACTTATTGCCCCCCATGTACATTCGATTATGCGCAAACAAGAATGGATTTTTTAAAATACATACGCAAATTGAAACTGAAAAAGCTATTCTTGAGAACAAGATAAAAACGCGCACACCATCGCAGGATAACAACAGAACTGATCTGGATTCGGGCCCGTGCCTGGCAGGAGAGGTCGATCTCTATGTGGACTTGGTTGATTTGAATAGAGAAGGGGGAACTTTGGTTGATGCTGATATAGAGGAGCATGTAAGAACTGATGCCCGAGGGGCCACGGGCTTTTAACCCAAAATCGACATTTAACCCTATATCAGCTTATGACAACATAGAAGTATTCAATAATCTGGTTATATCTGATTTAAAAGAATTGCATCAGGCCTCTAGGATAAAAGACGCTAGACACAATAAAAAGTGTAATAATGCCTATGGGAGCCTAATGAGAAAATTACAGGGGGAGAACACTGTGATTATTAAGCAATCAGATAAGGGGGGCAACATTGTCCTGTGGCCAAAACAAATGTATATGGAAGAGGCTTTACTACAATTGAATGACAGAAATTGTTATTGTAGGAGCGATTGGCGAACAGCTAGACAAGCGTGGGATGCTTTCCACACCAGATTATATGCTTGGAAGGGCATGGGATTATTAAGTGGGGATGAACAAAAATTCCTGAAGTTGAATTATCCTGTGATCCCTGTGTTTTATATGATTCCCAAAGTCCACAAAAGTCTGACCAAGCCCCCAGGGAGGCCTATTATCTCCGCCAGACAGGGTTCATTTGAGAATGCCTCCAAATATATCGATCACTTTCTGCAGGAGCATGTGAGGGCGCTTCCCTCATACATCAGGGATACTGGTGATTTTTTGGATAAAATCAGAACCATCAAGTGGCAGGAAGATTACTTATTGTTAACGCTAGACGTAACTTCCTTATACACCAGTATTAATCACGATGATGGCTTAAGGGCGGTAAAACATTACTTGAAGCGTAGACCTGCCTGCATGCTACACCATAATAACATGATCAGTGAGATGACAGAAATCTGCCTCAAAAGCAACTTCTTCTTGTTCCAAAAACAGGTTTTCCAGCAATTGAGGGGGGTTGCGATGGGGGCCTGCTTCTCCCCAAGCTATGCCTGTCTGCATATGGGGCATTGGGAGGAGCAGGTCCTGGCAAGAACTTATGAGGAGACCATGGCTAATAACATCATAGCCTGGTATAGGTTCATTGATGACCTCTTCATTATTTGGAGGGGGTCAGAGGTAGAGGCAAATAGGTTCATAACCAACATCGATGTGAATGATTTGAACCTACATTTCACTGGTCAGATTAGCAGCGTGAAGGTTACCTTTTTAGATGTGGAGGTGAGCATTGTCAGTGGCAGGATAGTGACTGACCTACATCGAAAGGCAACGGCAGGAAATACGGTGTTGCACGCCACCAGCCACCACCCAGCGCATTTGATTCGAAGCATCCCCTACGGGAGATGCTGAGGATCAAAAGAATTTGCAGCACGAATGACAGCTGTGAGAGAGCACAGAAAGCCAGCAGGAAGAGATTCATTGAAAGAGGCTACTCACGAACGATGGTGGAGGGTGCTATGAGACGTGCCAATTTAACTTCAGGGCATAGTCCAACAACAGATGCTGTGCCTACACTGACCGTAGAGAAGGAGTCTGGTCAACCAAGATTGATAACGGCATATAGCAGACAGCACAAAGAAATATTTAATATCATTCGCAAAAACTGGCAGGTGGTTAAGGGAGATTCGGTCATTGGTGGGACCCTTGCCAGTAGACCAGCCATAACTTACAGCAGAGCCAGGTCCATGAGCGATATGATAGTGAAGAGTAGCCCGGAAGTAGCCGATGACAACTGGCTAGGAAAGAGCAAGGGCTTTCTAAAATGTGCAGTCTGCAAAGCATGTAGGAAAGGTAAAAACAGGACTACCTACATGACTGCCTTCAATAGCGAGGTGAGAACGATCAAAAAGAAAATCACCTGCAAGTCAGACTTCGTGGTTTATGGGTTGGAATGTGCTTGTGGCCTACGCTACGTGGGCAGCACAAAGCTGCAGGTTCACAAGCGCATTCTCCAGCACCTCAGGGCAGTGAGCAACAAGAATGAGGCATACCCTGTCGCCAGACATGTAAACATGTGCCATGGTGGGGATATAGGATGTTTGCAGTATTATGCCATTGACATGATTCCGCCTCTTCGCAGAGGTGGTGACAGAGAGGCCCAATTGAGAGTTTTGGAAACACGCTATATTCTGGAGTTTAATTCCAAGGCCCCCAACGGTTTGATTCAAACGGAAGACTTACATTCTTGTTTTTATTAGGGATCTAATTGTTCATACCGGTTGGGCCCAACTTTGTCAGTTACTGCAGATTTCTGAAGGGGTAACAATGTACTTGAGTTGAACATGTAAATAGTCTGCCTCCTGTTTTTAACTTCAACTCATGGTGAAGGGAGTAATAACAATTTTAATCACCAGGTTATAGGGTTTTGTTTATCACAATTACGATTATGATATTCTCTTAAAGTGCACCAGCTTTTGAACCCATATTGTAGCAGTGTGGATGCAGTGGTTAGATGTAGCAGCAAATGCCCACTGGGGCACAATTTTGAAAAACTGATCCAAACTATGCGTTCCCATTTAATAAATGATGTTTTCCCTTTGCGGAATTTGCACATTACATAGCGAATTTGCACGGAATATATAAATTGTATATATATATATATATTTTTTTTTTTACATGATTTTAACATGTTATATACAAATTGTTTATTTTTCTAATTGATTTAATATTTTAATCAATGTATTTATATGGAAATAATCATGAGGAATCATTGGGAACAAGAGCTGAACAAACAAAGAAGAGTGACATTCTCTTTTAAAGTGTTTAGTTTTCTACTCTTCAAATGCATGGTCAAACTTAAAATCTGTTTTGGATCACAAAGCACTTTTTTGTAATTGTACAAAAAGTATTTTACTAAATAAGCGCTACTGAACCAGGCTGAAGTATGTTTTTTATTTCCACAGGCTGTGGGGTCAGCTGACTGTGTATTAGCACTTTAAGAGTGATGGGTGTACGATCGACCATGTCATGTGATCAAGGGGCGGAGGTCCCGAAACGCGTCATGGCGGCGTGTTCTATGCACAAAGGATGGAATAAAATTTAAAAGCTTGCAAAATATCCGTAAGGGTCCGGTTTCGTTGTTTCCCTGGAGTTTGGTTTGGGGACTTGGCGGAGTTCGTGGCATATATATATATATATATATATATATATATATATATATATATATATATATATATATATATGTATATATATATATATATATATATATATATATATATATATATATATATATACATATATATATATATATATATATATATATATATATATATATTTTTTTTTTTTAATTATGAAAGAACCCGATCAAGAGGCAGTCAAGAGAGTAATCCAAATATGAGGAACAGACACCCTGAACACTCATGAATGAACTCTTCATAGTGAATGACAGCCTGTAACCGCAGAGACTGTTTAAAATCTAGGTCCATTCAGGGCTACAAACCAACCCAAAAATAAAAGGGATAAGCCCATTCAGGGCCATCAAAGTATCATAAAGGAGAAGCAATGTGTTTTTTGATAGGATATGATATTGTTCAAAGCCAGTACTTATTGTGATAATTTTCAGTCTGTTGTCACATGTTTTTAAATGGGTAGCACTAGAGCACTTTATATGTAATACGCCTTAAATGACCACATGAACTGTATTGTTAGTAACACACTACAAGATGGCCGCTACGAATGTAATCTAGGCCCTGAATACCATTTTCTATGTTGATGAATGTACATCTGAATGTGGCTTTAAATGGCGTCACCATGTGCACACAAACTGACACTGACAAAGCTTTTTTTAGCGAAACGCGTCTGTTAGGGGTGAGGGGTTTGCAATAAAGCAACTTGAAAAAGGATACCTGCGTGCTTGTCATCTTTCAGCCCGGATTGGGAGTGAAAAGTGTTCGAATATGTATATATATATATATATATACACAGAAACAGCAGTCTTTCACCACGCCGCCACCCAGCAGGTAGAGATAGGAAAGACCACGCAAGTCCAAACGTATTTACGGCAAGATTTATTTCAAAGAGAGTTTACCAAATCTGACGCATTTCGGGCGTCCGTCCTTGCTCACAGATCGTCAGGCAAATGACAAAACACCCTTTATATATGATTCAGTGCACGATGTTTTTTAGTTTCAAATTACATTTTTTTCACTTTTACGACACCATGTGATGAAAAATAGAAAGGAAAGACACACTACACATTGCTGACATATACAGTCTGTTTTCCAAACAACAAATAATGTTCAAAAATCTAAAGGGAAGAATAGATGTAAATATCATCTTTTGAGGTTATAAATGAGTCTGATTAATTTATAAACCAATGTCAACGGAATATAAATTGCTTATAAAGTGCTGTGATGTGCAAGTTGAAGTATGTAGTTATACAGGCATGAATGCTCAAACCAAAGGAACTGCTGTCAATCCAAGATGAAATATAAACAACAATCACTTTGTGCATGAAGGTACAAATTACGCGAATAAAGTGCAAATATATATTGTGCAAAAAGCACAAGACAACATGTGCAAAAATGCATAGATATATAAGTATATATAAATATATATAAATAACTTCATGGTAAAATATTATTGATCATATGTTGTAGATCAACAAGATAAAATTAGACCATAAAAAAATCTTTGTCCCATTCATATCAGCAGTTTACAATGTTTCTGTATAAAAGCAATAATGGTGTATCTACATATTTACAGCACTGATAAGAAAAATTTCTTTTGTATATAGAAAAAAAATCATGATACTCAAACCTCAAACAGAAACAGCAGTCTTTCACCACGCCGCCACCTAGCAGGTAGAGATAGGAAAGACCACGCAAGTCCAAACGTATTTTCGGCAAGATTTATTTCAAAGAAAGTTTACCAAATCTGACGAGTTTCGGGCGTCTGCCCTTGCTCACAGATCGTCAGGCAAATGACAAAACACCCTTTATATATGATTCAGTGCACGATTTTTTTCAGTTTCAAATTACATTTTTTTCTCTTTTACGACACCATGTGATGAAAAATAGAAAGGAAAGACACACTACACATTGCTGACATATACAATCTGTTTTCCAAACAACAAATAATGTTCAAAAATCTAAAGGGAAGAATAGATGTAAATATCATCTTTTGAGGTTATAAATGAGTCTGATTAATTTATAAACCAATGTCAACGGAATATAAATTGCTTATAAAGTGATGTGATGTGCAAGTTGAAGTATGTAGTTATACAGGCATGAATGCTCAAACCAAAGGAACTGCTGTCAATCCAAGATGAAATGTAAACAACAATCACTTTGTGCATGAAGGTACAAATTACGCGAATAAAGTGCAAATATATATTGTGCAAAAAGCGCAAGCCAATATGTGCAAAAATGCATAGATATATAAATATATATAAATAATTTCATGGTAAAATATTATTGATCATATGTTGTAGATCAGCAAGATAAAATTAGACCATAAAAAAATCATTGTCCCATTCATATCAGCAGTTTACAATGTTTCTGCATAAAAGCATTAATGGTTTATCTACATATTTACAGCACTGATAAGAAAAATTTCTTTTGTATATAGAAAAAATCATGATACTCAAACCTCAAGATAGAGACCCACCTAGTAACTTCCAAAATCAATTAATGTTACATGTATCACGGAAAAGCAAACCAAAATATTGTCATAGTGTCTGTGTCCCAAAAAAGTGGGGAAAGTAGTACAAATCCTATATCCAGAGGAAAAAGGAAAAAACCAAATGTGCAAAAGATACATAGAAGGTGTGAAATTATTAAAACAAAATTCATGACATTTCATGGGTTTATGAGGCAGACCAAGACGGGAAATTGCACATTGATTGAGAGATAAGGAGGAAATCATGGTTATAAGAAAACATGTAAGTCTTCTGTAGTGTTCAATCCATTAGGGAATCTGCTGTCTAGTTCTAAGATAAATTGAGATTCTTATCTCCTCAGCATTTTTTCTCTGTCACCGCCTCGCCGAGGTTTTGGGACAGAAGCAATGACATAGTATTCCAAGCATTGTAGATTGTTGTTATGAATAGCTTTGAAATGCCTGGCAACTGGGTATGTGCCATCATTATTGACGATGGCACGTAAATGCTGGAGAATCCTGGCATGCACCTGTAGCTTAGTGCTGCCCACACATCTAAGACCACAGGTGCATGTCAGGATGTAGACAGCAAAATCAGTCTTACAGTTATATGTGCCCTTAATGTCCATCATAACTGGACTGAATGGAGTTGAATATTGGGAGGTGTTTTTCCCAAACTTGCACGCTCTACAAGTAGAGCAACGTTTAAATCCCGGCCGGGATTTCAACCAATCCTCCTCCTTTTCAAGCTCTGGGAATTCATGACTGATCTGAGTTTTAAGGGAGGGTCCCCTCCGATAAGTGACAATTGGATTATCAGGAAGCCTAGGAGCCAAAACCAGATCAGTTTTTAAAACAGGCCATCTCTGTTTGATAATCGATGTAATCAATCCGGCCTGTTTACTGTAGCTGGTAATCAGCCTGGGGGTTTGTTCCTCAGTTTCACTGACTGTTATTGCCGAACTGCTGTGACTAGAAGTTAACAAAGACTCACGAGTTCTGGATTATTTATTTCCAATCATCGGCAAATCCTTGCCCGGCGCTTTTCAGAGCCCAGCTCCTTTATCACGGGTCAATTTTGTTTGTGTTTAATAAAGTATTTAAACAAAAAAAGAGTGAAAAAACATCAGAACAGTGTAAACATGAAAAAGGACTACTGCACCACATCTATGGTTTGGTGAAAATCGTAGCCATTTTAAAGTGTTACTTCAGTTCATTGCAATATTGCTTTTTTTTATACAGCTCATGAATTCAGAAGTTTTGAGAACCCAATCAGTATACTTCCATGAGAAATGTTTCTTCATTATCAATCTCAGTGGCATTCTTGCATATTTTACAATAAAAGTATTACTGTTTACATTTATGTTTGAGTTTACACACAATTCGGCCCCAGTGAGCAAAACAAATCAATAAATGGGGCCAACACAAAAGTGTGAATATTCTCTTTTTTTTATTTATTTTTTTTAATTTTTTTTTAGTGTATCTTATATAGCACATGGCTACCCCAACGGGGTGTCCCGGCCCTTGCATTGGGAACCCATCCTGGCTTTTCCCTGTGAGATAACCCGTACTGGGCATCCCCAAGGTGAAAGCCAGGCATCCCGCCGTGGGGGGCTGTAGTGGAGATTAAGCAAGCTATTGCCCAGAGTTGCAGAGTGTGAACCCGTGATTCGAGTAGGCACCGAAGTGAGAATTATCGAGTCCGTGGACACTTGGGCTCAGACCCTGCCGCGTCGGGAATTGAACCCTGGTCCCGGGTCTGACCTCAGCTTCCGGGTATGCCTCCTCTAACCATTGAGCCACACTTTTCACCTTGCAATATATACAATATTTACAGTATTTACAATTCTGCCAATGTAGGCCTGTTTCAATAACTGTACTTATGTAACACTGGCTTCTCACTAATCTCCCCATTTTTGAGAGGATGGTGTCTCCGTCTCCTACAATAAAAATACAAGTGATCAATATTCATCTATGAAAATATATACAAACACATTTCAGGCTACTTAATTTCTTACAACTGTGCTTTCAATCATCCTAAATGAACTGATAGTTCTTCATCCTTGTTTAGCCCAAGGGGATACTTTGTCTCATATTTTATGATCATTTTGGATTCACGGCGCCTTAGTTCTTTTAATCAATGCGCTCCCCTTTCCCCCTTACGAATCCTATCCAATGCACAAAACTTCAACAGTTCCACATTTTTATCATGCATTTCCTTAAAATGCCTCGCTATCGGGTATTGTTTGTCCACATTTATGATAGGTCTTCTGTGCTCGAGAACACGCTTTTTCACCTGATGTATGGTGCTTCCAATGTAAATTCGGGGGCAAGGACAAATCAGGGCATAAACACAAATGTCTGATTTACATGTTAGATGATTGTCGATTACAAACGGTTTTTGATATGCACATAAATCAATTTGCCTCATATTTGTGCTATTTTTACAAGCTTTACAAGCCCTACAAGTAAAAAATCCCTTTACCATTGGTTTCTCACTTGCATCCCTCAAATCACTACTACATAGCATGTCTTTTAAAGCAGTGCATTTTCTATAAGTGATTTTAGGATTCTCACATACATATTCTTTTAAGGTGCTGTCAGTTCTCAGGACATTCCAGAATTTCTTTAAACAAAGTCATACCCCCCAAGCCTGGTTAATATACGTTGTGATAAAACATGCTGGAATATTAGATTTTATGTCCTCATCTTTATCCACCAACATATCCTTCCTATCTATTAGTTAGATTTTGTCACATGCCTGTTTTATGATTTTTTCAGAATACCCTCTACTTCTAAAACGAAAAGACACAGTTTTCATTTCCTCTATAAAACTAGTTTCAGTGCTACAATTTCTTTTTGCATGTAACAGCTCCCCATAAAGGATGCTGTTCACCAGGTTCCTTGGGTGACAGCTATCAGAGTGAAGTAGACTGTTACCTGATGTCTTCTTTCTAAACAACCTGCTTTCCAATTCTTCATTTTTAACAGATAGCTCTACATCAAGGAATTCAATTCTTCTTATATTGATGGTACTCGTGAACTTAAGATTTAACTTGTTGTTGTTCAGAGTCTGAATGAATTCCAGGGCTTCCAATTCTGAACATTGCCAAATACAGAAAACATCATCGATGTATCTGGCCCAGAGGACAACATTTTGGGAAAAGGCATTGATCTTACTCGCCACCTGCTCCTCCCACCAGCCCAGGTATAAACCCGCGTAACTGGAGGCGAAGCAGGTTCCCATTGCCGTCCCTTGGGTTTGGCAGTAGATCACATGATTAAACAGGAAAAATTGTTGCTCAAACATGCCTGCATCATGTTGAGCAACATGGCGGTATGTTTAAAATAGGACAACTTTCTCATTTGTAGAAAGTGTCGACTGGCCTCCATGCCTAATGAATGGGGTATGCACGTGTACAGGCTGTTGACATCCAATGTTATCAACAGCATTTCATCTTCCCACACAATGTTTTCAATTAATCTAAAAAAATGTCCTGTATCGTGCACATATGAGGGTAGGAATTGGACATACTCTCTCAAGAAATAGTCGATATATTTAGAGGTCATTTCATACAAGCTCTCTGTGGACGAAACTATGGCTTGCCCCAGTGTTTTTTCACTATTTTTATGAAGCTTTGGCAACAGGTATAAGACCGGTAATTTGAGGTGTTCGCAATATAAAAATTTAAACTGATGTTCAGTGATCAATAACTCCCTTTTCCATTTTCTTAGACAATTTTAAATTGCTCATTACTCTTTTCATAACACACCCTAGTTCTTACGCCATAGTTTTCTTCGTCCCCTAATTGTTTCAACCCTTCTTCAAGATACATTGTTAAGGGCCACACCACGATGTTTCCACCCTTGTCAGATTTCTTTATCACTATAGAGGTGTTATTCTTTACCTCCTGAATTGCCTCATTTTGCAGTGAGATTATGGTTATTTATTTTCTTACTTTGACTCAATTTTCTGAATTCCTCTTTTACACCTTTCTCAAAGATGTCAATCACATCACAATGAATTTGGAGTAAAAATACAGACTGAAGTTTAAACCCACTGCCACTACAATGATCTATAGTTAACTGTTCCTCAGCTGCTACCACAATGGGATTGTAGCTTCCAGTTTCCTCATCCCTTAATTCATGTAACACTTGTAAAGTGCTTAAATCAGCAATTGTCAAATCAGTATGGTCCTCAACAGTTGGAGCCTGTGCAGATTTTTTGTATTCATACCATTTTTTAAGCTTTAATTTACGTGAAATTAAACAAATCAATTCTACCCATAGTATAATCAAATTTCTTAGTGGGACAAAATGTTAATCCAAAGGACAAAATATTATTCTGAATGTCAGTAAGAAAAATATCAGATAGATTTACCACTGTTAGTTCTTCCATCATTTGGTTGCAGATTTTCCTTGTGTTGTCATTCCCACATACGAGTCCAAATCCGCCTGTTTTATGGCGCCTCAACTTTGTCCTCCTCTGGCGTCTTGACCTCGTCCTTTGTTCCTTTGGGATCCTCGACTTCCTTGATTTGGACCTTGTTTCGCTATTGCCATAAGGTCGAATTCTTTTAAAATTTTGGATTTTACTCCGGATTGTTGAATCACTTCAACATCCTCTGCCTTCGGGTAATTATGAATTGTTTGAATTGTTTGATTATTGGGTAATTCTGACACAGAACTTCTCAATTCTGTTTCTTCCATAGTTGCTACATTTCTTGGTACTACTGCATTACTTCCCTCCTTCTGATTTGATGCTCTCAAATGGTCAAATCGTTTACCAAACGTAAATATTTGACCCAAATCATAGTCTTGTTGGTCTCTATGGAATTTACGCTATATATATCTCCAAAGTTCATTGTGAATATAATGCGCATCAATGATCCACAGCACCCAGTTGCTGAAAGCAGATTTTATTGTCTCAAAGATACGACTCTATGCGTTTCGGAAAACTAGGGGGCATATTATCCACAACTAGCGATATTTATCGCTAAATAAGCTCAGTAACTTTTTTTTTATCGCCGCCCATCGCCGGATTTTATCGCAGAGATAACTTGCTATTAGCAACGTTTATCTCCAAAGCGATAAAATATCTGGCGATAGAGGCAAAATGCGTGAATATCGCTGGAAATCCAGCGATATTCAGGCATAATCGCTAATAGGGACTTAGCCTGAATATCCACCCACCAATTGGATATGCAGGCTAAGGAACAGGTCTGAGCAGGCATTAGTTTTCAGCCATATTCGTGCTTAGCGCACATTTTTTTGTCACTACGCCTGAGTTGATAATAGGCAATAGCGATGTTAGCGACTGCTTTCAGTCGCTAACAGGTTGGGTACACCCACTTTGCATGTCATTAGCAATAAATATCGCTGACATGCAAAGCGGGCCCCAAACCGCTCGCTATCACCTAAAAGCTGTCGCTAACTGATGTTAGCAACAGCTTTCTAATAGGGCCACAAAATTATTGTCGCATTGCAGCCGAAGCGGCTATAATTTCATTTTGCCTGCATTGGTAATATGCCCCTAGTTTCCTTGTTCATGCGTGCCGAGGCTGTGTGTAACAGTGATTTAAATAAACATCATGTGACTCGTGGCTCAGAAAGTAAACGTGAAAACAGACTCCACAAATGACGTGGGAAAGTGCACTCAAGCAAAAAACACATAATATTACATCATATTATTCTTGAAAATTGCGAGTACAACAGAAATCGATTGTTGGGAAACTATACATGAATAGTATTATGAAACAGCGGAGCAAACCAAATCAGAGTTAGTTAAATAGTGGTTCGTTTGCTGAAATGTTATTGTTCCCTAATTTTACCGACAACGTGTATTTAAGTCTATTTCTCACCGCGAGATGGGAAAGGGTCTGCTTTATTTGTCATGGGTTATTTGTTATTAATGACCTAGCACCCACTTCACGTCATATTCTTCGTAATGAAAGATAATAAAACGTCAAGCCATATTGTAATAAATGGCTCGAGTCATGACGGTATTGAAATAATGCACAAGTGCGCCCAGGCTGGTCAAGTAAATAAACCAAAAGTTATATACAAATTACAGTACTAGAGCCCCAGTGGGCAAAAATGTATAACCTAGAGGGGAAATTTCTTTGCCCACGTGGGGAATGTATTAGCAGTGTTAATAACATTAGCAACCAAAATTACATATATATCTACTCTCCTAAGTCCGCTGTCGCTCTTTATCTTGAGATGTTGTTCCAACTCTTTTATCAAAAATCCCAAGGTAGCGGATCTGCAAAAAATACACTTAATAAAACAATGTCACAGAATGACCAAAATAAAAAGATATTACAAACAACTTTAAATGCAAGCAGCAAGTGAGGATAGATGGCGATAAACATAATATTAAAATACTGTGTATCAGCTTTACTAAGGGGCCCCTGTTATGTAGTTAACCCAAATGTACTGATAGTTCTTCATCAATATTGTGTCCCAAAGGCTGTGTTGTCTGGTATTCAATTATCATTCTCGACTCGAGGTGTCTTAATTCGAGCATCAAAAGCTAGAGAGATGGATGGAGAAACCTAGAGCCCTAGGACACCAAAAAATTAGAATCAGAGAGATGCAAAAACCAATCCAAATGAGTGTTGAGCTAGTGATGCTTGCAGCATTGAGTGAGGATAGTAAGGGAGGAAGGTCAATCATATCAAATGCAGCATAGAGACTGGGTGATTCTATCAAATGCAGCAGGTAGACTGAGGATTGATACCAGGTGATTGTATCCAATGTAGCTGGTATTCTGGGTGTGAGGACTGATGCGAGGTGATTGTATCCGATGCAGCCAATAGACTGGGTGTGAGGATTGATACAATTGATTGTATCAAATGCATCCAATAGACTGAGGATTGATACAAGGTGATTGTATCAAATGCATCTGATAGACTGTGGATTGATACTAGGTGATTGTATCAAATGCATCCGATAGACTGAGGATTGATACGAGATGATTGTATCAAATGCATCCGATAGACTGTGGATTGATTTCAGGTGATTGTATCAAATACATCCGATAGACTGAGGATTGATACGAGATGATTGTATCAAATGCATCTGATAGACTGTGGATTGATACTAGGTGATTGTATCAAATGCATCCGATAGACTGAGGATTGATACGAGATGATTGTATCAAATGCATCTGAAAGTCTGAGGATTGATTCCAGGTGATTGTATCAAATACATCCGATAGACTGAGGATTGATACCAGGTGATTGTATCAAATTCATCCGATACACTGAGGATTGATACAATATTATTGTATCAAATGCATCTGAAAGATTGAGGATTGATACCAGGTGATTGTATCAAATGCAGCCGATAAACCGAGAATTGATACGAGGTGATTGTATCAAATGTAGCCGATAGACTGAGGGTTGATATGAGATGATTGTATCAAATGCATCTGGAAGACTGAGGATTGATACCAGCTGATTGTATCAAATGCATCTGAAAGACTGAGGATTGATACCAGCTGTTTGTATCAAATGCAGCCAAAAGACAGGATGTGAAGACTGATACGAGGTGATTGTATCAAATGTAGCTGAAGATTAGGAGTGAAGATTGATAAAAGATGATTGCATCAAATGCATCAAATAGACTTGGTGTGTGGGCTGATATTAGGTGATTGTATCAAATGCAGGTGAAAGACAAAGGGATTGTTTCAAATGCAGAGTGTTCAGGACCCAAATTGTTCTCCCCAAACCATCAAACCTGAGGATGCTTCAAAAAAAGCAACTGAGTTCGCTATATTCTTTGATCAAAAGGTAAAATCTCTGGGAGAACAGGTCATCCACCCCACCCCATTAAGGAGCAAAAATCCTTAGTCACTTGGCAGAACTTTGCCGCCATCTCGGAAGATGATCTCCTCAAATACATCCTCGAACCCAAACCCTCCAACCATTCTTCTGACCCCATACACAGTGTCATTGCCATTGATTTCTATACCAACACTCTCTCCTATTGGACCAGGCTAGTTAATCTCTTCCTCAGTCAAGGATCCCTCCCAGTTGTCCTCAAAACAGGACAGGTTACCCCCCTTCTAAAAAAAAACCTCTGCAGATGCAAACAACCTCAATAACCTCGCCCCATCACCAATCTCCCTTTTCTTTCAAAGATCACAGAAAAATGTGTTGCAAAACAACTTTCCCAACATATTATGGACAATAATCTCCTTGACATGTTCCAGTCTGGCTTTATTCAGAATTGCAGCACTGAAACAGCCCTGTTGTGAGTGATCGATGATGCGCTGCATATACTCGATTCGGGGGAATCGTGCCTTCTGATTTTTCTTGATCTCTGCAGACTTTTACACTGTTAATCACAACACCCTCCTTAACACTCTTCAACAGAGAATGGGCGTGGAAGGCACAGTACTCAAAAGTTTTGCCTCTTTCCTCTCAGACAGATCCCAAATGATCAAGATTGCGAACAGTCTCTCGTCTCCACTGGTGGTTGGTCAAGGCGTCCCTCAAGGTTCTATCCTTGCTCCCACTCTGTTTAATCTCTATCTGGAACCATAAAGGAACCTCCTAAGCAAATCTGGAATCCTCTACCATCTCTATGCGGATGACACCCAAATCTACCTCAAGGTGTCTTCCTCTCATGATCTCTCACTACTCAACTCTACTCTCAACCAAACTAGGACCCAACAAGAAGGGCAATGTGAAAGGAAAGAAGCAAAGTAGAGCAGCAGTGGGAACTAAAAGGAAGGGGGAGGCAGTGATTGAAGAACGCGAAAGAGCGCGATTAGGACAACAATTACCACCAGGATGGCTGGAGGAAGTATGGGCGACTTTCAAAAACGGATGGAAACCTTTATTGTAAACCAACTAAAGACAATTATAAGTAAGCTAGACAAAGCAATAAATGAATTAGCAAAGCAGGGTAAATGCAAGGCCACACCGGATAGTAAACAAATGGTAAACCAGCCCACAGTAGGGATCAGGACAGGGGATCAGTTTGTGGGTAGAAATAACTGTGTGAGCAATGAGCAGTGTTGTATAGTACAAATACATGATACACCAGTGGTCGCTGCACGAGGAGAACGGGGAAACGGGACCAAGGGGGGGAAATACCCAGGCTAAGATACCACAATACACAAACCATACACTCCCACAACAAGGAGTAGCACAAAGTTATGGCTGCCCAGAGAAAAGCTCAAACTAGACCTGAGCCTTTAGACATTCCTAATGATTATGTCCCACCGTGCATTAATTTACCATTAATTTACCACCTGAAGTTTGCCCCTATGTGGTTGTCTTTATGGGGGTCCCAGCACTTAGGGCAGGGGAGAGAGAGTCGTTGCCGAGTTAAAAACTAAAATCGCAAAGTGGTTAAATATACACAGGCCCCTGAGGGAAGGAAAATGTGGGGAGATTTTACTTGTGAGAAGAACAAAATGGGTAGGTTGCAGGAGGAAGGATGTCCCAGGAGATTGCATCGTGGCAAACTTTAGGGACACCGACCTGGTGAAATACATATTGGGCGGCTTTAATAAAAATCATACTTGCACAGTATGTCCTTCATCGCTAGGATATTTCTACCCAAGAAGATGTGCCCCAAATCCTCCGTGCCTTGCCCAAAATAGATCAGGAGACGTAGGAGCAAGTAACAGTTGGTCAAGAGGGGAAGTGCAGAGAGGGTATGATCCTATGCAGTGGGAAAATAGATTATCCCCACCAATTGTGTTTGCTTTGGCAAAATTCCTAACTGCAATGATTATGTGGTATGCCCGAACCCGATTGATAAAGAGGGTAGGAGACTCTTGATAGACTTTCACCCCTTGATTCATTGGCACCCATTTTTCATTATTATTCTTCTTTTAATCTTCAAATGTATTTTATATTAATGATACAATGATATTCCGGACTTTTAACTGATGTGATAATTTTGTACATCTTTTATGATCATGGGATCGAAATAAAGAGTTGGTATGATTGAGCCCACTTTTATCCCTCGAAGAACTAGACTGACTACCTTGTGCTCCCAAAGAAAGGGCGACTGAGCTGGAAGGAAACAAACACAGGGCTCAGAGGGGCCAGGAAAGCATTTCAGACACAAGGCAAGATCTACCCCAAATACACATAGATATAGAGGACCAGGGAGTGACCCAGAGTAGAGAGGCAGACCCGGTCCCGACAATAACACAAGGCAAGGAGGACGGGGAACCAGCAAGAGAAGGCGTGAGGGTATTATCCTGGAACATAGCCGGTTTGGCTGGGAAATTTGATAATGTTGACTGGAAAACAATCTTTATGGCTATCATATTATAGCCCTCCAGGAGACCTGGGCGGTAGATCCATCTCTCTACCAAATTGAGGGCTATAAATGTTTCTTTGTTCCAGCAACTGAATCAAGATCTGGAAGAGCAAAAGGGGGGCTAGCGCTATATGTAAATTTAGAGTTGGAAGGTTCCTGGTCACAACCCTCATGGTCGTCACGTTTAATTCAGGCGGCTGAATTCCAGGGACAGGGGTTAAGATTACGGATATTTTGAAAAAAGTGTAGAAGAAACCGTCGTGTTTCATTGAAAAACAGCGCACAAATTTGTAGGAGGGAGTCTCCCTGCCACACTACGTATCCTGTTATTGTAAGACAAGGGCTAGGACGCCTTGTGACATGAGTTGCGCTAACTAAGAACTACTACAATATATGTTTATAAAACGTTATCACTATAGAGTGCACCAGGATAACAAGCTTTCAACTATGGAATGACCCATACAACTGATATGGTGTCTCCGGGGAGGGACGGCCGCCTGACTCCAACATTTGAGGGGAGAGGATGATCTCCTCTTTTGCTAAGGATAGGGTGAAGGAGGTTACTACAGATTGGAATCCTTTTAGCGACCACAACCCGCTGCCCATGGAATTGGTGTATTGTGCCCGATCCCGAAAAAACCAACTGCCTACCGCTGTACTATGTCCAACGGATCAGGGGAGGTGGCTCAGATGGGCTAAAATTAACGCAGATGAGTTTTATAGGACCCTGGTAACAAAAGGTAAAACCCAGATTGAAAACTGTCTTGACCCCGCAGTAAATGGTGGGGAGTTGACCTTGGTCTTTGAGTCATTAACTAATATGGTAGGCGAACTTTTAAAAGTAACTGGGACTGTAAAGAAGAAATCACAGCCACGTTGGTTTGACTCTGAATGTGCAAAGGCGCTTAGGGCCCTAAAATCATGCCTTAAAACCACTCCCAGGGACAAGCAGAAAGTTGCATTATGTAGAAAATTATACAAGACTAAAGTAAACCAGAGGAAGACCGCGCTCCGATCAGAAGTATGGGCGGATCTGAGAGAAGCTGGGGAACAGAGGGACTTTAATGAATTCTGGAGAATTATAAATAGGCCCTGCCTCCAAGAGAGAAACTCCCCGGAAATTAGTAATAACATCCTCCTGGAGCAGTGGATGACACACTTTAAAAGTCTATACAATCACGATGCTGATGCTGTGCCTGCAGGGGACTGGGATGGCTGTCGATCAGGCGAGGTGGATTTTTCACTCCAAGAAATTACCCAAGCAATTAGAGGGCTCACACGCAATAAAGCGCCATGGCCTGATGGTACGCAACCTGACCTCTATCTGAGTAATATTGACCTCTGGGCCCCCATTATGACCAGGGTTTTAAATGCAGCTGTTAGAAAGGGTTTACCGCGATCTTGGTCTACGACACTGATTGTCCCTATCTTCAAAAAGGGGAGTAGGGACAACCCCCAGTGCTACAGGTCAAAATCATTGATAGATGTTTCTGCCAAACTACTGGGAAGGGCAGTTTTGGGCCGTCTGATGTCATGGGCAGATGAGCAAAACATCATAGCAGATACCCAATACGGCTTTAGGCCAGGCAAATCAACGAGCAACCAATGCCTTAATCTTTATTTACTAACAACAAAATACACAAGGGTTAGTAAACGCACGCTCTTTATGGGGTTTATGGACCTGGCGGCAGCCTTTGATAATGTAAATAGGAGCAAACTCTTGGAGTTGATGAGTGGGCTGGGAGTTGAGCCAGGACTCATCAACATATTGAGGGAACTTCATTGGAACACCACTGCCAAGGTCCGCTATAACACGGGGGGAGCACTGATTTCTTCCCGTGTTCTGGCGGAGTGAGGCAGGGATGTATTCTTGCACCGTTTTTGTTTTCCCTTTACATCAATTATTTGGAGAGAAGTTTAGTTGCTCTAAATGTGGATTGCCCCAAAGCAGGAAAATGTCATATACCAGTTTTATTGTATGCAGATGACGCCGTCCTGCTTACCAGGACGGCTCGGAGCCTACAACAACTCGTAGACAGGTTTGTGGACTTCATGGAAAAATTAGATTTGTCGGTGACTCTAAGTAAATCCTATGTTATGATAGCTGGCAAGAAGCCCAGTAGGAGGGCGTGGCTTGGATGCCGAGGAGGTAGGCAGCGTGAGCCTGGAGCTCCGCGCCCGATCCTGAAAATCATCCTGAAAATCTGATCGGACCCCGGCACAACTTATATAATCCGGTATCTAAAGACATCACGGAGGGTGCGGCTCCCACGGCGGTCGACCCAAGGCTGTTCCCGGCCTGGAATTTTGGTCTTGAAAGTTCGTATCAGGCGTGAAGTCATCGAGCCAAGATGGCGGCTGTGGCCTGAGACAAAGGAACGACGGGGACACGAGACCGGACTCCCCTACTGGACTACTGCTGTTGGTGTTGAGGGAGTTGGCGGGTGCTCCTCGACTACTTCGGGGGTATCGAGCGGACCCTCCTCGCACTACCGCGAGTGGCTGGGAGTCGAGCCTTTGGAAGTGTGAGCAGTGGAGGCGACAACATGGCGACGGCCCTGTGACGATGACCCCGACCCTCTGAGCACAACTGGCGCCGGACGGCTCAACGGCTCATCGGAGACCCCAGCACCAGGAGGCAGCTTTGGCCTGAGTGTTTGGAGTGGGGATCAAGGTGCGCAACACAGAGGGCCCATTTGCTACTACTGAACGGGGACTTTCCTAGGGGCGATGCCCTGCAGGGTGGAGAGAGCGTGCAGAGGAGACACCGGAGGCCGTCACTCTTTGCAGCCCAGATGGGGAAGACGAAAGGGAAGGGGGATGGTGCGACCGACACTGAGGCCGCGGAAGGAGCGGACCGAGACCAGTCGGCTCTTCAACGAATGCAAGACCGTATATTGGAGGCCATCTCCACCACAAAGGACGCCCTGCAGCAGGACATAGCCCAAGTGGCGACGGGCCTGGGCCTCCTGAAGGCAGATCATGATAAACTTAAGGACAGAGTGAAGTCTGTGGAAATCACGGTTCAGGAGTTGGCCCCGGACCATGCAGCGGTAAAAGCACAGATGGCGGATGTGATGGACCGGTTGAAGGTGCTGGAGCGGAGGGCTGAGGATGCGGAAAACCGTAATAGACGCAATAACGTGCGCCTCGTAGGCCTGCCGGAAAAAAATGAAGGCGACGATATGGTGGGCTATCTCGACAACTGGTTACGAACTGAGGTGGCGCCGGAGGGATTGTCCCCTTTCTTCTCCCTCGAGCGGGCCCATAGGGTGCCAGCCAGGCCGCCGGCCCCGGGCCTCCCACCTCGCCCGGTGGTGTTTAAGTTGCTCCACTACAGAGACAGAGACTGGCTGTTGCAGAGGGCGAGGGAAGCAGGACCTTTTCAGGTGGATAACAACAGGGTCACCATGTTCCCAGACTACACGTTTGAGACTCAGAAGCTCAGGGCCAATTTCCTGTCCCTTAAGCGAGAGCTCCGTGATGAGGGCATTAAATATTCCCTGCTCTTCCCAGCGAAGTTGAGAGTGGTGGTGGATGAAAAGGCACTCTTCTTTACAACCTCCGCGGACGCCTGGGCCTGGTGGGACACTTACAAAGCGGGGACGGATGGCGCCAAGGCCAGGGAGGAGGAGGCTAGGGTGACACAGCCGATCAGGAAATCCCAACGGATTCGGAGGAATCGTCGGAGGACTGGCAGACCTACAATATCACAGACGGAGACGGAGAGGCAGGCGGCCCTGCAGGCAGTGGCGAACTTATCTAGCGCAACCAGGAGTCAGTCCGGGAAGGGCACAGAATCGGAGGAACCAGGCACGGGGTCGGAGACGGGTCTCTCGGAATTTGGTGGAGCTAAAGGCCCGATAGTGACGCCTCAAACTTCGGAGGAGATTCTTGAGGCGTGATACGCTGGACAGAAGGAGCGGCCCGCTGGTTAGACACTGGGGCGCTGAGCCCGTGGATGCGGAACACTGTTTTTTGGGGTTTCGAGATGCTGTAATGTGGGGATTGTGGGGCGGAATGTGCGGGATTGATTTGCTTCAAGAACCTTTCGTATCGATCCGCGCCCTACTGGCCCTTACGGTCATCGCAGTGGAGACTGCGAACACTAGTGCCTTTCTTTGAGGGGTGGTTGGGTGTGTCAGTTTGGATGGGAGTACTTCCAATTGTGGGGGGGCCTGTCCTGGGGGGTGGGAATTGAGAGTGGTTGGGGTTGCTCTGGTTGTTGGTTCTGGATGGGGGGGACCTTTTCTGTTTGGAGAGGGAGGGGGGGACAGTCCGTGGTCGATAAGCGTACGTGGTCAATGATTTCTATTGTTCTGTCTGTGTGGGCGAAGGGGAATGGCTAGTACTGGGGCTTTGAAATGTGTAACCTGGAACGTGTGGGGTATGCAGACCATGACACGTAGGCACAAAGTTCAGGTGTACCTCAAGCGTAGGGGGGTGCACATAGCGTTCTTGCAAGAGACACATCTTAACAGGCAAGAGGGGATTGCGCTGCAGAGGCGGTGGAGGGGGCAGTTGTTCAACACAACGTATTCAGCCTTTGCAAGGGGGACGCTGATTTGGATTTGTGCGGGGGTCCCCTTCCAAGTCACTAAAACATTGGTGGACCCTGAGGGTAGATACGTAGCGGTGGAGGGGAGGCTGAGGGGCAGGGTAGTGTCCCTCTGCAGCGTGTACGCTCCCAATGTGGATTTACCCGCATTTTTGTCCACCCTTTCGGGCAAACTGGCGAGTTACTTGGCAGGGCCGATGCTCCTAGGGGGGGATTTTAATTCGGTGGCAGATGTGGTTCTGGATAGGTCCCATCCCCCGCTGCGCGCGTCCCCAGCACATAGGATAGCCAAGCGCAGGCTAGAGTGGCAGGAAAGTTGGGCTCTTACAGATGCTTGGAGGACACTACACCCCACCACTAGGGATTACTCCTTTCACTCGCATTTGCATGATCTGCATGTTAGGTTGGACGCGTTTCTGTGCTCATCGCATGTGCTTTCCACGGTGGGTGGGGCGGAATATTTGGCTCGGACGATGTCGGACCACAACCCTTTGTTGTTGTCCCTGAATTGGATGGTGGAAGTTAACTGCGTGCCAACATGGCGGCTGCAACCCGACACTTTAGATGACTTGCTTTTCAGGGAGGCCCTTGGGGAACGTTACTTTGAGGAGAACAGTGGCTCCGCCTCCACTAGGGCGGTGGAGTGGGATGCGTTTAAAGTGGTGGTACGGGGGCACTGCATTGGGAACGTGGCCGGGGCCCGCAAGACTTTGATGGATGATCTGGAGAAGGCGGAAAAACGGTTGAGGGGAATGGAGAGGGGTCGCCCAAATCACCCTGAGTTACAGGAGGAGCTTAGTGGTGCCAGGGAGGCGCTAGCGGTGGAACTGGAACGGCTGCGTAGCTTTGACCATAAAACGTACATGACGAAGGCGCATGCGGAAGGTGACAAGGCGGGGTCAATGCTGGCGTGGCTTGCCAACCCAACCAGGCGGGGCACACCGATTATGATGATCCAGGAAGTGGGGGAGGAGCCTTGCCATACCCAAGCCGGGATACTGGACAGGTTCCGGGCGTACTATGAGGATCTCTACGAGAGCGGGGAGACGGGCGGGGCGGACGAGCTGGATGTCTTCCTGGACGGGTTACAGCTACCGAGCCTAGAGGACTCGGAGGCTGAGGAGTTGGGTCGGCCAATAACTGTCGGGGAGATAGGGTGTGCAGTAAAGCAGATGGCCAGAAATAAAACTCCGGGCCTTGATGGTCTCCCGATCGAGTTCTATAGTAAATATCTGGAGTACCTCGCCCCTCAGCTGCAATCAGTTTACAACGAAGCACAATCGCAAGGTCGGCTCCCGGGCTCCATGTGTGAAGCCCTCATGATCCCGCTGTTAAAACCGGGCAGGGAGGGAGCGGCTTTATCCTCCTACCGTCCGTTGTCCATGTTAACGACGGACTATAAGATCCTAAGTAAAATCCTAGCAAACAGGCTACTAGTCCACATGACTGGCCTCGTGCATAAGGACCAGTGCGGCTTTATCCCTACACGTAACACCACTCATAATATCCGCAGGCTTACAAGATTGATGGGGGCCCACTGGCCGGACGCCACCTCTCCACTTGTACTCTCTATTGACATCGAGAAGGCCTTCGACAGTCTTGAATGGGGGTACCTATATGAGGTGATGCGGCGCTTCGGGCTGGGAGACGGATACATAAACTGGACCAAAGTCCTGTATACCGATGCAGTAGCTAGAGTCCGGGTTGGCACACTGATCTCGAGGCAATTCCCCGTCCGGTGAGGCACTAGGCAGGGGTGCTCCCTCTCCCCACTCCTGTTTGCCCTGGCGATGGAACCCTTTGCTGTAGAGGCCAGATCGGGCCGCCACTACGCCGGATTGTTATATAGAGACAGGCCGCATCTCATCTCATTGTACGCGGATGACCTGCTAATGTTCTTGGCAGACGCGGGCACAGAGCTTCTAGGGGCGAGACGGCTGCTAGGGCGGTTTGGGCGACTGTCGGGCCTGAGGGTCAATTGGCCTAAATCCTGCTTATTCCCCTTAAGATTGGGAGAACCGTGCCCTCTCACGGCGCAGGAACTCCGGTGGGAACCACATTGTTTGCACTATCTGGGAGTATACGTCTACCACACCCCGGCGGATATGCTAGATGGCAACATCACCCGTTGTATCACTGCCCTGAGAGGGAGTATGGATTTCTGGTCCACTCTTCCGCTGTCCCTGGCTGGTCGGATCTCTCTACTTAAGATGGTGGCTCTACCCAGGCTGCTGTATTACTTCAGGACGCTCCCGGTATGGATCCCAAGCTCTGTTTTTCGGCGCCTAAGATCTCTGGTCATAGCGTTCCTGTGGGGCACAGGGAGGAGGCGCATAGCACTGGACACCCTATTGCGTCCCAAGGATGAGGGAGGCTTAGCGGTGCCTGATTTTGAAGGGTATTACCTAGCGGCACAGTTGCAGGTTTTCACCCAGGAGGTCGCGAGGGTATATAGAGGCCCGGAGCAAGCTAGAGAAGAAAGTACTCCGCGGCATGTGCTGGCATACATTACACTGCACCAGAAGCTCTTAGTCAGGGACCTGACGGTGGAGGAACAGACATTCCGACTCTGCTGGAATCGGGCGCGCAAACGAGCGGGGGTCCGCCTTATGTATGCCCCTGAGATCCCGTTGGGGATGGTTACGGCCATCCCTCATGGAGGGGACTGTTCGCGGTTGTTAGGGTGGGAAGAGGCTGGGATCCAGATGCTGGGCGACTTATACGAGGATGGGGTGCTGCTTCCGTTCCAGGAACTGCAAGAGCGGTTCGACCTACCGCGGGGCGACTACCTGTTGCATGCGGCGGTCACGGGCGCCATGCAGGCTCATTGGGGGGAAGGCTTGCAGGAACCGGGCACCTCTATGGCATGCCAGTACACAATGATCGATTTACAAAAGGGGGTGGTGATGAACAGAGTGTCTGAATTGAGCAGACCACTCTTACCCAGTCCAAAGATCAGGGCTTGATCCATCACCGTTATTTATCTCACTGCCCCATCCCAGCTCAGAACATGGCTATATGCAAATCAGTCTGTCCCTGGCCCAGTGCATCATGGGAACAGGGCAGACTAAACTACCAAGCCAATTCTTCACCAGAAAGGAAACAAGCTACCGGGGACCGGTTTCTGGCATTTCAGCCTCGTCGGCCCGGCTTGCTTGAATCCTGATGGAGCAGTGAGAAAGGGACTCATGTCTGAGTATACCCTGCCACACCTATAGTGGCCAAAATCGATTTACAAAAGGGGGTGGTGATGAACAGAGTGTCTGAATTGAGCAGACCACTCTTACCCAGTCCAAAGATCAGGGCTTGATCCATCACCGTTATTTATCTCACTGCCCCATCCCAGCTCAGAACATGGTTCTGAAACTGGGATGGTGCAGTGAGCTAAAAAACGGTGTTGGATCTAGCCCTGATCTCTTGACTGGGTGAGAGTATTCTGTTTAATTCAGAGACTCTGTCCCTCACCACCCCTTGTTGTAAATATTTTTGTCCACCCTAAGCGTGGAAGGGTATACTCAGATGTGAGTCCCTTGCTCATTGCACCATCAGGATTCAAGCAAGCCGGGCCGAAGAGGCTGAAATGCCAGAAACCGGTCCCCGGTAGCTTGTTTCCTTTCCAGTGTAAGAATTGGCTTTTGTAGTTTGGTTTGCCCTGTTCCCATCATGCACTGGGACAGGAACAGACTAATTTGCATTCAGCCAGGTTCTGAAACTGGGATGGTGCAGTGAGCTAAAAAACGGTGTTGGATCTAGCCCTGATCTCTTGACTGGGTGAGAGTATTCTGTTTAATTCAGAGACTCTGTCCCTCACCACCCCTTGTTGTAAATATTTTTGTCCACCCTAAGCGTGGAAGGGTATACTCAGATGTGAGTCCCTTGCTCATTGCACCATCAGGATTCAAGCAAGCCGGGCCGAAGAGGCTGAAATGCCAGAAACCGGTCCCCGGTAGCTTGTTTCCTTTCCAGTGTAAGAATTGGCTTTTGTAGTTTGGTTTGCCCTGTTCCCATCATGCACTGGGACAGGAACAGACTAATTTGCATTCAGCCAGGTTCTGAAACTGGGATGGTGCAGTGAGCTAAAAAACGGTGTTGGATCTAGCCCTGATCTCTTGACTGGGTGAGAGTATTCTGTTTAATTCAGAGACTCTGTCCCTCACCACCCCTTGTTGTAAATATTTTTGTCCACCCTAAGCGTGGAAGGGTATACTCAGATGTGAGTCCCTTGCTCATTGCACCATCAGGATTCAAGCAAGCCGGGCCGAAGAGGCTGAAATGCCAGAAACCGGTCCCCGGTAGCTTGTTTCCTTTCCAGTGTAAGAATTGGCTTTTGTAGTTTGGTTTGCCCTGTTCCCATCATGCACTGGGACAGGAACAGACTAATTTGCATTCAGCCAGGTTCTGAAACTGGGATGGTGCAGTGAGCTAAAAAACGGTGTTGGATCTAGCCCTGATCTCTTGACTGGGTGAGAGTATTCTGTTTAATTCAGAGACTCTGTCCCTCACCACCCCTTGTTGTAAATATTTTTGTCCACCCTAAGCGTGGAAGGGTATACTCAGATGTGAGTCCCTTGCTCATTGCACCATCAGGATTCAAGCAAGCCGGGCCGAAGAGGCTGAAATGCCAGAAACCGGTCCCCGGTAGCTTGTTTCCTTTCCAGTGTAAGAATTGGCTTTTGTAGTTTGGTTTGCCCTGTTCCCATCATGCACTGGGACAGGAACAGACTAATTTGCATTCAGCCAGGTTCTGAAACTGGGATGGTGCAGTGAGCTAAAAAACGGTGTTGGATCTAGCCCTGATCTCTTGACTGGGTGAGAGTATTCTGTTTAATTCAGAGACTCTGTCCCTCACCACCCCTTGTTGTAAATATTTTTGTCCACCCTAAGCGTGGAAGGGTATACTCAGATGTGAGTCCCTTGCTCATTGCACCATCAGGATTCAAGCAAGCCGGGCCGAAGAGGCTGAAATGCCAGAAACCGGTCCCCGGTAGCTTGTTTCCTTTCCAGTGTAAGAATTGGCTTTTGTAGTTTGGTTTGCCCTGTTCCCATCATGCACTGGGACAGGAACAGACTAATTTGCATTCAGCCAGGTTCTGAAACTGGGATGGTGCAGTGAGCTAAAAAACGGTGTTGGATCTAGCCCTGATCTCTTGACTGGGTGAGAGTATTCTGTTTAATTCAGAGACTCTGTCCCTCACCACCCCTTGTTGTAAATATTTTTGTCCACCCTAAGCGTGGAAGGGTATACTCAGATGTGAGTCCCTTGCTCATTGCACCATCAGGATTCAAGCAAGCCGGGCCGAAGAGGCTGAAATGCCAGAAACCGGTCCCCGGTAGCTTGTTTCCTTTCCAGTGTAAGAATTGGCTTTTGTAGTTTGGTTTGCCCTGTTCCCATCATGCACTGGGACAGGAACAGACTAATTTGCATTCAGCCAGGTTCTGAAACTGGGATGGTGGAGTGAGCTAAAAAACGGTGTTGGATCTAGCCCTGATCTCTTGACTGGGTGAGAGTATTCTGTTTAATTCAGAGACTCTGTCCCTCACCACCCCTTGTTGTAAATAGTACACAATGATGGCAGCCGGGACCTTTAAGGCTGTCACCTGTTTACATTCCAGGATGTTGCGGGAGGCTCTGCAGCCTCTCGCGGCTCTGAAGGCCAAGTGGGAGTTGGATCTTCAACTGGAGATCCCTGATACGACCTGGGGCCAGCTGCTACGTCGGGCGCGGAAAAGTTCGAGGAATGCCAGGTTTCAGTTGATACATTTCTATATCATTCATAGGGCGTACCTCACACCGGGGAAAATACGACAATACTTCGGGGTGGAACAGGCTGCCTGCCCCAGATGCAACACAGTTGGAGCAGAATTGGGTCACATGTTATGGGATTGCCCTGCTTTGGGAGGTTACTGGCAGGAGATTGGGAGGGCCCTCAACAATGCAACGGATAGAGACATTCAGTACACCAAAGCAGTGGGGATCCTCCATTGGTTTCCACACACGCCTAAGAATAAAAATACCAGCAAATTCATAGATTTGGGACTAATCCTTGCTAAGCGGGAGATAACGAGAAATTGGAAATCGAGGACGGGACCCACATTTAAAAGATGGTATGGTGAATGTTTGCGGTGGGCGGCGTGTGAAAGCACCTTGAGGTACCAGGTGGCCTGGAGAACGAATGATGAGAAGGCTATGGAGAGGGCGACTGCATGGGAATTGATGGTACAGGCGCTACGAGAGGCCACCGACGAGGAGCAAGAGGAATTGGAGGAATTGGGTACAGCCGACCCCGTCACCTTACCGGGGGACACACCTTAGTGAATGTATGACCTTCCTAAGCCACACCAGACTCTTTTCCCAATAGTGATTATGTACAGCGCGACCACGGGGGGGGGGGGGTTGTTGTAATTGTTGGGTTGTTGGGGATCGTTATTTGTTGGGGTGGGGGAGGGGCGAAAACCACAAAAGCAACCCACCTTTTCTTCGCAGTAATTACGGCAGACAATGTAAGATACAGCAAGGACTGTCTTAGGGATGGAGGCTGAACTGTCCCCGGTATAGGGACGTGCCACTCGGTATGGGGGTCGACAATCACTGTGTTTTCTTGCTATGTTTCTGATTGCACTATGACTTTACTGTCTGTACATTTATATTGGTGATGCAATAAAAACGATGTTAAAAAAAAAAAAGAAGCCCAGTAGGAAATTTGCATTCAAAATAGGGTCCCACAAACTAGAAATTGTAAGCTCATTCTCTTATCTAGGATTGCTGTTTGACAAGGATACAAAGTTCGACCCTTTAATTGATGAAATATGTAGAAAGCTGGTATCGGCAAACGGAGCAATTCACAACTGTGCTCGTAGATTGGGGCGGTGGTCTCTAGAGCAAGTGATGAACTTGTATGTAGCGGTTAGTACCGCAAAAGCTTTATATGGAGCGGAGGTCTGGGGCTTCAGGGATGCTAAGCTCTTACAACTGGAGGAGAATAAATTCTTGAGAAGAATTCTGAAAGTACCACAGGGCACCCCAGCAGGAATAACACACACAGAACTGGGGATACCTTACATCACTGATCTGGTAAAATTAAGGCCTGTAATGACATGGCTCAGGCTATGGGTAAATCCTGTAGCAGAATTAAGCAGGCAAACAATTAGCGATTGCCTGCTTAAAGTCAATCACCTCCATATTCCGTGGTTAAGGTACATTAAAGAGACCCTGGAAGCCATTAACCACCCATCACATTTTAGCGACCCGACTTCCATTACCCCTACAGCAAACATCAAATCAAAAGAGAACTATTAGATAAATTTGAAGCAGAAAGATTAAGCTCCGATTTATTAAAGAAATTAGTGGTGGCACATTGCCAAGTGAGAAATAAAGTGGGTATGGAACCTTATTTATTTTTAATGTACAATCATCAGGATAGATTTTTAATGTGTAATTTTAGGCTTAACCTGTTACATCATATTTTAGCTTATCCCTCAGGTTTTACAGTGACAGTTGAGCAGAAGGGTGCCTGCGGCTGCAACAATAGGTCTCCGCAGGACATCCTTAATTTTGCACTTCTATGTTCCTTTTATCAAATGCCCCGTCGGAGATTTCTGGTTGATATTTTAAAGGAGGCCAAAATCCGCCAAGTCAAGACTGCCCTGAATTTTTTACAAATGGCTGCTGATACCCGTACATTGTGCTCAATTATACATTTTTTGAGAGTAACAGTAAGACTTAGGAAAACCTGTGACTGAATGATGATAATTGTGAAATATTCTTTTTAACACTTTTAACAACCCCCCTGTGCAATATGTTTTTAAATCTTATGGTTCAGTCTCACAATGAACGTATATTTTTGGTATAATGCATTATTTGCATTATGTACTTTTTATGATTAATTTTTCATCGAAATAAAGATTTTACTGAACTGAACTACTCTCAACTCTATTCACAACTGGATGTTAGTTCACCAACTCATTTTCAATCCCTCCAAAACGGAATTCCTCCTCTTATCTAGCTCTCTCTCCCCGCCTCCTGTTCAATCCTGGATGGATCAGCTGAATTTACTCAACAGTAAACCCGTCATTGTTGACTGCGCTAAATCCTTAGGTGTCATACTTGACAAAAGACTCAACCTAATCTCACACATCAACTCCATGGCCAAGAGCGCACGTTATCAGCTGCGCCTTCTAAGGGGAATTCGTCGGTTCTTCCTGGAGAATGACCTAAAAACCGTGGTCCAATCGCTAGTTCTCTCTAGACTGGACTATTGTCATTCTTTTCTGACTGGCCTTCCCACATCTCACCTCACCCCCTCAAATCCGTCCTCCATTCAGCAGCTCGCTTCATTTCAGGGTCCTAACGAAGTGACCACATCACTCCTATTCTGTCTTCTCTCCGATGGCTACCCATCGAGGCTAGAGCTATGTACAAAATGGCGTGCATTACCCACAAAGCTTTGCGGGATATTACTGCACTGTTGGGGCTAGTCCCTTTCATTGATAGTCCTACCCATGTTAAAGGCCACACTTTAGATCTAATTTTTTCTACGATGCTGATTGAGGTGTCCCCGCCACTCCCTGTCTTATGGTCGGATCACTCTTTAATAAGCTTTGCTATCTCACAGGAGACAAGGACCAGCCAGAGAGCACAGAAGGGTGGGACTCGACAGTCTAGAGCGTTTCATCTAGTTACAGCAGATATGCTATTGGATGCTCTCTGTCAACATCCGTGTCAACTTACAGGGGATCTAGACACTGACCTGGCGTTGGTTCAGAAATGGCTGCAATCAAGATTTGAGGAGCTAGCCCCAGTGAAGTCAGCTAGAACAGCCCCCAGCCACGAGTCCGCTCCTTGGTTTACTTCCGCACTACGAAAAATGCGCCAGGATTGTAAAAAGGCGGAAAGACTGTGGCGTCGCAAATACGACCCAGTTGAGAAAATAAAGTACTGTGATGCCATAAAACAGTACCACAAATATATCTCTGAAGCCAAAAAGGAATATCTTGAGCGCAGAATAGATCAAGCGGATAACATGAGTAGGGAACTTTTTAGAATTGTTAAGGTGTTTGTTGATCCTGCCGCAGGTGCCCTTTCACATTCTCATACTGAAGGGTGGATCAGGCAGCTCGCTGACTTTTTTGTCATGAAAATTAAAACTATTCAAGATTCCTTCCCCCCCGTGGACCTTTCCACGGACATTGACGCGTCAGCTTGTAAATGGAGGCCTGTACCATCCTTAGGGGCAGAGCCTGGGCCTACACTATCGGTCTTTCCACAGATGTCCTGTGCAACATCGCTTGAGTTACTGTCCCGGCTTCAATCTGGCTCACCCCTGGATGTATGTCCAGCAAAGTGTTTGGGCAGAGTGGCATCGGCAGTAAACAGCTTGCTGAACCCCCTGCTCAATCTGTCCCTGAGTTCCGGAGTGGTGCCTCGGGAATGGAAACACGCATTGATTCTGCCGCTGCTCAAAAAACCTCTGTTAGATCCCTTGTTGCAGGCTAACTATAGACCTATCTCCCTGCTTCCTGCTCTGGCGAAGGTGGTTGAGAAACATGTACAGCATACACTTACCAACTTTATTGAGAGTAAAAACATTCTCCATGATTCTCAATCTGGTTTCCGTGCTAATTATAGCACGGAGACAGCCCTCGTTGAGGTGACCGAAGCCATCAGGGAGACGCTCGATCATGGGGGAAAGGCTATGTTAGTCATGCTGGACCTGTCGGCGGCTTTCGACACCGTCCCACATGCAGGTCTCCTTTTAAGACTCTGGGAGATCGGACTGCGTGGGACGGTGTTGGATTGGTTTCAATCCTTTCTATCGGGCCGTCGACAGGTGATCTGGGCTCCACCGTTCTCCGCTGAAATGCCATCGCTAGAGGTAGGGGTTCCTCAAGGGTCCATTCTGAGCCCCACCCTTTTTAATATCTATATGGCCCCACTGGCGATGGTAGCGGAGGCTTATGGGGCCCAGGTCATATCCTACGCTGATGACACCCAGCTCCTGTTTACTTGCAGGAAAGGAGAGGTTTTTGACGGCGACAGGATCAAAGACTGTCTGAGTGCGGTCTTTGCGTGGTTTCAGCGGCACAGCCTGAAATGCAACTCGGATAAGTCTGAGTTGCTTTTATTTGGCTGTGCCCCTGATCCCGGTTGGAAGTCGTGGTGGCCCCAGGACATGTTCCCTCCGGAGAAGGCGTCCTCCCAAGTGAAAAATCTTGGGGTAGTGTTTGATGACGACCTTTCTTTTCGACCCCATATTATGGGGTTATCAGGGAAATGTTTCGGCATCCTCAAGATGCTCAGAAAATGTCTTCCACTGCTTTCCCTGCAGTATCGAAAGACTGTCGTCCAGGCGCTAGTAGGGTCTCGGTTAGACTATGCTAATGCGCTATATGCAGGACTGCCCAAGTATCTACTGGCTAGACTGCAAATTGTTCAAAACTCGGCGGCTAGAGCCATATTTGGCCTGCCACGGAGAGCAAGTGCCTCATTGCTTCTAAATATGTTGCATTGGCTACCTATTTCTAGAAGAATTATGTTTAAAATCCTCACGCTGGCGTTCAAAGCCCTTCACTCTGTTGGTCCTAATTACATCAGAAAGCGTATCGCTTTCTATGTGCCGCGGAGGATGTTGCGGTCAGCCGATTTGGCTAAAATGGAGGTGCCGTCTATTAGACGTGTTCAGATGGGAGGACGGTCTTTCCAATATGTGGCGGCTCGCCATTGGAATGAGCTCCCTCTCCCCCTTCGCAAAGCCAACAGCCTCCTAGCTTTCAGGAAGGAGCTTAAGACCACGCTCTTCTCTGTGCAATCCTGAGATCGTAGCTTGTTTGCAGCCTTTGTGTTTCTGGGTTTTTCAGGTCTCTTTGTCAAAGCGCCGGGACACCCCCTGGGGTAGCCGTGCGCTCTAAAAGAATGGCGTAACATAACATAACATAACACTCTTCCTCCCCTCCCTATCTGGCGAATAAACTGAAATTGTCTGGAGGCTCAAAACCTTCTCGGAATGCGGAAAAGTTCCTGCCTGCGCCCCCCTCCTTCAAAAGGGAAAAATTGATGGCGCAATCGTTCTCAGGTAATACGGTGAGAATCTGGAACTCACTTCCTCCTTCGCTCCGTGCCATCTCCTCCATCCAGATCTTCAAAGCGGACCTCAAATCTCTTCTATTCCAAAGACACTTTCAGAACTAATTCCCTCCTTCTCAGACCCCGCCAGGAAGTTCTTTAGTCGTTGTAAATTTGTCATATATTTTTATATTTCGTTTGTACATTCTGTGTTTGCTGTGTTTTATATTGTGTTCCATTTGCTTGCGTTGTTTTGATTCTGTGTCTTGCTATTTTTGTTTTTTCCATTTTTGTAACAGTTCTCTCATGTAACTGGTTCTATTGTATAGCGCTCTGACACCTTCGGGTAAAGTCTGCGCTTTATAAAAATGCACTAAATAAATAAATAAATAAATAAGGAGCTCGTTCCATTCAAATCCAATATTTCCAACGAAATGCAGTATTGAGGAAGGGGGACAGACCGGGGTTTGCTAGTTCAGCACCTCGGACAGAGCTGCGAGGAGCTGTTTACTGGTTCCATCCTTAATCTGTATTCAGCACCATGGACAGAGCTGCGAGGCGTTGAACCCAGCAGGAGGCGCTGGGTTCATCAAACACAGACTTCAGCACCTAGGAGAGAGTCACGGACAGTGCATTGAATTCACGAGCAGCAGGCCCAGAGCTATGGACAGAACTGGGAGGAGCTAGGAGGAGCTGGCTTGGCACTATGGACAGAACTGGGAGGAGCTAGGAGGAGCTGGCCTGGCACTATGGACAGAACTGGGAGGAGCTAGGAGGAGCTGGCCTGGCACTATGGACAGAACTGGGAGGAGCTAGGAGGAGCTGGCCTGGCACTATGGACAGAACTAGGAGGAGCTAGGAGGAGCTGGCCTGGCACTATGAACGGAACTAGGATGAGCGTTTGTAATGCTTTGGAGTAAAGGAGGAGGAGCTGGCCTGGCACTATGGACAGAAGTAGCAGGAGCTGCCTCGGCGCTATGAACAGAACTAGCAGGAGCTGCCTCGGCGCTATGAACAGAACTAGCAGGAGCTGCCTCGGCGCTATGGGCAGAGCTGCCACCGCGGTCCCTGTGTACGGACTCTGCTGCATTGGATTGCATCGTCCCCACGGGCTCCTGTGTACACAGCGGGCTTCTCGGGCGCTCGTGCCTCAGGGACTCGCACTTCCACAGGATTTACTCCCTGGTGCCTATTTCTAGTGTGTGCTACTGTGGAAACAGAAGAAAGACCCAATTCACTGACACACTGACGACACCCTGCTCATTTATCGAGCTTTCCATCGCTTCGGTGTCCTGAATCTGCCTCCAAATGCCTTTCTGGAGCTTTGCCTTATTGAACGACCTTCACTTCCAAGGGTGCACTGAGGGGTCAGGAGCCCACTTTGCATCATCAGTGACGCATCTGGAGCTGTCTATCTGTCACGGTCTCACGCACAGCTAGTTTGGGTCTAACTAACCATGGCTGGGCCCTACAGAGGAGGGACACAGGTTGAACATCTATTTGAGGCCCAGCGCATCTTTCGCAAAGCCTCTTCGGCCCTACTGAGGTGCCCTCTGCCAGCAGCACACTGCTCTCCACAGCCACAAACTACCCATCTTTGTACCCCAAACCTGTCCCTCCCCCATGGAAGGTTTAGAAAGTAGGAGACCCCTGTATAAGAAATATGCTAGTTATACATAGGGAAGAAACTCTAGTTTGGAAAGGCCTATAACTAGACATGCAAATCACTTAGATAGATATATCTGATAGCCCACTAACTCACAGACTGTCACCAACTACAGAAGTACATTTTTTTCAGTATTTATTATTTGTGAAAATATATTTTTTTCGATTATTATAAATAGATATTTTTTAAATACATTCCAATATATTTCATGATGAATTGATATTATTTTTGGAATTTCTCATTCACATATACAAAAACAAACACATAATTAAGTATAAAAAAGAGAGAGAGACATGGTGCAGGTAAAGCGGTAGATAGCACTACGCGCTTTTCGGCTTGGGAGCCTTCAGTAGGTGACCCGTCTTTGGCACTATAATTTAATACATAGGTGACAGTCAGATATATATATCTAAGTGATCTGCATGCCTAGTTATAGGCCTTTCCAAACTAGAGTTTCCTCCCCCATGAAAGTGCACCCTGCTCCAAGCGCACTCCTCTCCACAGCCACAGCCTACCCCCCTCCAGACCCAGCCTGCCCACATGAAAGTGCACCCTGCTCCGAGCATACTCCTCTATACAGCCACAGCCTACCCCCCTCCAGACCCAGCCTGCCCACATGAAAGTGCACCTTGCTTCAAGCACACTCCTCTCCACATGTGCCGCCTCCCTCCTCTGCAGATCCAGCCTGCACCCCCAATGAAAGTACACCCTCCTCTAAGCACACTACTCGCACTACTCTCCACAGCCCCAGTCTACCTCCCCCACTGCAGACCCAGCCTGCCCCCTGAAAATATACCCTTCCCTAATCGCACTACTCTCCCCAGCTGCAGCCTACTCCCCCTGCAGACCCAGCCTGTCCCACATTTTGGAAGTACACCCTGCTATAAGCACACGCCTCTGTTCGGACCTTCTCTCCACAACCCCAGCCCAGCCCTCCTCACAGCCCCAGTCTGTTCCTCTCTGTGGCTCAGCCTCTCCCTCCCTACGGAGAGACCATCTCTCCCCAGCTCAGCCTGCCCCCTGCAGCCCCAGCCCGCCCCCTGCAGCCCCAGCCAGCCCCTCATTGTAAATATAATTCCTGCTACACGAGCCTTCCTCTGACATGCGCACGTGCTTCTCTTCTACAGCTATTCCACAGAAGTAATTGTCGTGGTGGATTTAGAATATACAGTGCTTGCAATCTGTCCAAAGGACCCATATAAATGCATGGGGAGCTTTCCAGAACTGATTGCATATTACAAGCCACGGGTCAGGTCTGCAGTGCAAGGCGATTTCAAATGCATCGGAAATGCACAGCGAGAAAAACATAAAACCGCTGCATAAAAAAGTATTTATGCTTCTGAGAGTTCCCCTTTCAAGGTGGAAACTGCAGATCTATCTGGAGGGTTTTTTGTGCTCTCGGAGTGGTTTGGGAAGGACACTTGGGGGCATTCACATTCTTTGCTCCAGCCCTCCTAGAATTGCAGAAGACCTTCCTGACGGATATTCCATCAGCGTCCATACACGACAGTGGGTCAGCAGCATCGAGGGGTCTGCGTTACATGGAAGAGTGAAACAGAGCTTGGGGGAGGGGTCTCTGTTACATGGAAGAGTGAAACAGAGCTTGGGAGAGGCATCTGTGTTACATGGAAGAGGGAAACAGAGCTTGGGAGAGGGGTCTCTGTTACATGGAAGAGTGAAACAGAGCTCGGGAGAGGGGTCTCTGTTACATGGAAGAGTGAAACAGAGCTTGGGAGAGGCATCTGTGTTACATGGAAGAGTTAAACAGAGCTTGGGAGAGGCGTCTCTGTTACATGGAAGAGGGAAACAGAGCTTGGGAGGGGCGTCTCTGTTACATGGAAGAGTGAAACAGAGCTTGGGAGAGGCATCTGTGTTACATGGAAGAGTGAAAAAGAGATTGGGTGAGGGGTCTGTGTTACACAGAAGTATGAAACAGAGATTGGGTGAGGGGTCTTTGTTACATGGAAGAGTGAAACAGAGCTTGGGAGAGGGGTCTGTGTTACATGGAAGAGTGAAACAGAGCTTGGGAGAGGCATCTGTGTTACATGGAAGAGTGAAACAGAGCTTGGGAGAGGCATCTGTGTTACATGGAAGAGTGAAAAAGAGATTGGGTGAGGGGTCTGTGTTACACAGAAGTATGAAACAGAGATTGGGTGAGGGGTCTTTGTTACATGGAAGAGTGAAACAGAGCTTAAACGAGTGTAACAGAACTTTGGTGAGGGATATGTGTTACGTGGAAGAGTGAAACAGAGCTTGGATGATTGAAACAGAGCTTGGGTGAGGGATCTGTGTTACATGGAAGACTGAAACAGAGCTTGGGTGAGGGGTCTGTGTTACATGGAATAGTGAAACAGAGCTTGGCTGAGGGATATGTGTTACGTGGAAGAGTGGAACAGAGCTTAGGTAAGGGATCTGTGTTACATTTAAGCGTGAAACAGAGCTTGGGAAAGAGATCTGTGTTATATAGAAGTATGAAACAGAGATTGAGTGAGGGGTCTATGTTACATGGAAGAATGAAAAAGCTTCGCTGAGGGATCTGTGTTACATGGAAGAATGAAACATAGCATTTTGTGGGGTCTATGTTACAAGGAAAAGTTAAAGAGAGCTTGGGTGAGGGATCTGTGTTACATGAAATAGTGAAACAGAGCTTGGGTGAGGGATCTCTGTTACATGGAAGAGTGAAACAGAGCTTAGGTAAGGGATCTGTGTTACATTGTAGCGTGAAACAGAGCTTGGGAAAGAGATCTGTGTTATATGGAAGTATGAAACACAGATTGGGTGAGGGGTCTTTGTTACATGGAAGAGTGAAACAGAGCTTGGATGAGTGAAACAGAGCTTGGGTGAGGGGTCTGTGTTACATGGAATAGTGAAACAGAGCTTAAACGAGTGAAACAGAGCTTGGGTGAGGGATCTGTGTTACGTGGATGAGTGAAACAGAGCTTAAACGAGTGAAACAGAGCTTGGATGAGTGAAACAGAGCTTGGATGAGTGAAACAGAGCTTGGGTGAGGGATCTGTGTTACATGGTAGAGTGAAACAGAGCTTAAACGAGTGAAACAGAGCTTGGGTGAGGGATCTGTGTTACATGGAAGACTGAAACAGAGCTTGGGTGAGGGGTCTGTGTTACATGGAAGAGTGAAACAGAGCTTGAACGAGGGAAACAGAGCTTGAGTGAGGGATCTGTGTTACATGGAAGACTGAAACAGAGCTTGGGTGAGGGGTCTTTGTTACATGGAAGAGTGAAACAGAGCTTGAACGAGGGAAACAGAGCTTGGGTGAGGGGTCTGTGTTGCACAGAAGTATGAAACAGAGATTGGGTGAGGGGTCTTTGTTACATGGAAGAGTGAAACAGAGCTTAAACGAGTGAAACAGAGCTTTGGTGAGGGATATGTGTTACGTGGAAGAGTGAAACAGAGCTTAGATGAGTGAAACAGAGCTTGGGTGAGGGATCTGTGTTACATGGAAGACTGAAACAGAGCTTGGGTGAGGGGTCTGTGTTACATGGAATAGTGAAACAGAGCTTGGCTGAGGGATATGTGTTACGTGGAAGAGTGGAACAGAGCTTAGGTAAGGGATCTGTGTTACATTTAAGCGTGAAACAGAGCTTGGGAAAGAGATCTGTGTTATATAGAAGTATGAAACAGAGATTGAGTGAGGGGTCTATGTTACATGGAAGAATGAAAAAGCTTCGCTGAGGGATCTGTGTTATATGGAAGAATGAAACATAGCATTTTGTGGGGTCTATGTTACAAGGAAAAGTTAAAGAGGGCTTGGGTGAGGGATCTGTGTTACATGAAATAGTGAAACAGAGCTTGGGTGAGGGATCTCTGTTACATGGAAGAGTGAAACAGAGCTTGGGAAAGAGATCTGTGTTATATGGAAGTATGAAACAGAGATTGGGTGAGGGGTCTTTGTTACATGGAAGAGTGAAACAGAGCTTAAACGAGTGAAACAGAGCTTGGGTGAGGGATCTGTGTTATGTGGATGAGTGAAACAGAGCTTGGATGAGTGAAACAGATCTTGGGTGAGGGATCTGTGTTACATGGAAGACTGAAACAGAGCTTGGGTGAGGGGTCTGTGTTACATGGAATAATGAAACAGAGCTTGGCTGAGGGATATGTGTTACGTGGAAGAGTGGAACAGAGCTTAGGTAAGGGATCTGTGTTACATGGAAGAAGCGTGGCTCAGTGGTTAGAGGCGGCAGACCCGGAAGCTGAGATCGACCGTGGACCAGGGTTCGATTCCCCGCCTTGGCGGGTCTCCGGCTCAAAATTCCACAGACTCGACAATTCTCGCTCTGGTGCCTACTCAACTCACGGGTTCACACTCTGCGACTCTGGGCAATAGCTTGCTTAATCTCCACTACGGCCCCTCACGGCGGGATGCCTGGCTTTCACCTTGTGGACACCCTGCCGTGGTTTCTCACAGGGGAATACCAGGACGGGTTCCCTAAGCAAGCGCCGGGACGCTTACGGGCAGCTGTGCGCTTTACAAGTCCAGCACATTTACATTTACATTTACACATTTACATGGAAGAGTGAAACAGAGCTTAAACGAGTGAAACAGAGCTTGGGTGAGGGATCTGTGTTACGTGGATGAGTGAAACAGAGCTTAAACGAGTGAAACAGAGCTTGGATGAGTGAAACAGAGCTTGGATGAGTGAAACAGAGCTTGGGTGAGGGATCTGTGTTACATGGTAGAGTGAAACAGAGCTTAAACGAGTGAAACAGAGCTTGGGTGAGGGATCTGTGTTACATGGAAGACTGAAACAGAGCTTGGGTGAGGGGTCTGTGTTACATGGAAGAGTGAAACAGAGCTTGAACGAGGGAAACAGAGCTTGGGTGAGGGATCTGTGTTACATGGAAGACTGAAACAGAGCTTGGGTGAGGGGTCTTTGTTACATGGAAGAGTGAAACAGAGCTTGAACGAGGGAAACAGAGCTTGGGTGAGGGGTCTGTGTTACATGGAAGAGTGAAACAGAGCTTGAACGAGGGAAACAGAGCTTGGGTGAGGGGTCTGTGTTACACAGAAGTATGAAACAGAGATTTGGTGAGGGGTCTTTGTTATATGGAAGAGTGAAACAGAGCTTAAACGAGTGAAACAGAGCTTTGGTGAGGGATATGTGTTACGTGGAAGAGTGAAACAGAGCTTAGATGAGTGAAACAGAGCTTGGGTGAGGGATCTGTGTTACATGGAAGAAGCGTGGCTCAGTGGTTAGAGGCGGCAGACCCGGAAGCTGAGATCGACCGTGGACCAGGGTTCGATTCCCCGCCTTGGCGGGTCTCCGGCTCAAAATTCCACGGACTCGACAATTCTCGCTCTGGTGCCTACTCAACTCACGGGGTCACACTCTGCGACTCTGGGCAATAGCTTGCTTAATCTCCACTACGGCCCCTCGCGGCGGGATGCCTGGCTTTCACCTTGTGGACACCCTGCCGTGGTTTCTCACAGGGGAATACCAGGACGGGTGCCCTAAGCAAGCGCCGGGACGCTTACGGGCAGCTGTGCGCTTTACAAGTCCAGCACATTTACATTTACATTTACACATTTACATGGAAGAGTGAAACAGAGCTTAAACGAGTGAAACAGAGCTTGGGTGAGGGATCTGTGTTACGTGGATGAGTGAAACAGAGCTTAAACGAGTGAAACAGAGCTTGGATGAGTGAAACAGAGCTTGGATGAGTGAAACAGAGCTTGGGTGAGGGATCTGTGTTACATGGTAGAGTGAAACAGAGCTTAAACGAGTGAAACAGAGTTTGGGTGAGGGATCTGTGTTACATGGTAGAGTGAAACAGAGCTTAAACGAGTGAAACAGAGCTTGGGTGAGGGATCTGTGTTACATGGAAGACTGAAACAGAGCTTGGGTGAGGGGTCTGTGTTACATGGAAGAGTGAAACAGAGCTTGAACGAGGGAAACAGAGCTTGGGTGAGGGATCTGTGTTACATGGAAGACTGAAACAGAGCTTCGGTGAGGGGTCTGTGTTACATGGAAGAGTGAAACAGAGCTTGAACGAGGGAAACAGAGCTTGGGTGAGGGATCTGTGTTACATGGAATAGTGAAAAAGAGCTTGGCTGAGGGATATGTGTTACGTGGAAGAGTGGAACAGAGCTTAGGTAAGGGATCTGTGTTACACTGTAGCGTGAAACAGAGCTTGGGAAAGAGATCTGTGTTATTTAGAAGTATGAAACAGAGATTGAGTGAGGGGTCTTTGTTATATGGAAGAATGAAAAAGCTTCGCTGAGGGATCTGTGTTACATGGAAGAATGAAACAGAGCATTTTGAGGGGTCTATGTTACAAGGAAAAGTTAAAGAGAGCTTGGGTGAGGGACCTGTGTTACATGAAATAGTGAAACAGAGCTTGGGTGAGGGATCTCTGTTACATGGAAGAGTGAAACAGAGCTTAGGTAAGGGATCTGTGTTATAGGGAAGTGTGAATAAAGCCTGGGTGAGGGATTTGTCTTACATGGAAGAGTGAAACAAAGCTTGACCTCAGGATCTTTTTTACATGGAAGAGTGGAACAGAGCATGGGTGAGGGACCTGTGTTACATTGAAGAATGGAACTGAGTTTTGTTGAGGGGATGGATCAGTGTTAGATGGAAGAGTGAAACAGAGCTTGGGTGAGAGGTTTGTGTCACATGGAAGAGAGGAACAGAGCATCACTGAGGGATCTGTGCTACAGGGATGAGTGAAACAGAGCTTGGTTGAGGAATCTGTGTTATATGGAAGAGTGGAACAGAGCATCAGTGAGGGATCTGTGCTACATGGATGAGTGAAACAGAGCTTGGTTGAGGGATCTGTGTTATATGAAAGAGTGGAACAGAGCTTGGGGGAGGGATCTGTGCTACATGGAAGAGGGAAATAGAGCTTGCGTGAGGGATCTGTATTATATGGAAGAGTGAAACAAAGGTTGAGGGAGGGATCTTTGTTACATGTAAGACTGAAACAGAGCTTGGGTGAGGGATCTGTGTTACACGGAGAGTGAAATAAAGGTTCAGTGAGGGATCTCTACTATATGAAAGAGTGAAACATAGTTTGGGTGAGGGATCTGTGTTACACGGAGAGTGAAACACGAGTGGGATATTTGTAACACGCAAGGCTGAAACAGAGCGTGGGTGAGGAATTTGACTTACATGGAAGACTGGGTGAGAGTTGGTGGTATGTTGGTGGTCCATAGCCACAATTCAGGTTGCGGCGTTGTTGGTTTCTCCCACGGGATTCTGTAGTCGAGTTGCTGCCAGATGAATTAGTGCGTATGCGAGGGCCAGCACTGTCGTCGGACCAGTAGTCATCTCTAGCGGGAATGTAGTCATCCTTGAGATAAGGGTACACCTTCTCTTTACTAAACCTGTCAAAGTCTTTTTGGAGTTTGTTCACTTTTTGTTGCATCAGACAGTCTTTATTATCGTTGATCTCCTTGGTGATTTCTGCTAATTTAGCTTTAAATGCCGCATTAGCGATGGTAGCTTTTAAGGCACCTTCTGCTATAGCGATCTTTGTGATTAGTTCCTCCGGTAGCCATTTAGCTGTCTTGAAAATTAGAACCAGAAGATCACGGGTACATTTCCAGGACACCATTGACCATTCCTCCTTAAATTGTTTGTCATCAAGGAAAATCCTGGGTGAGTTAGTAACTATCAGGCATTACGGGCCATGTTTGCCCTCAGGTATTCGGTCATAATGGCCCATGCATGGTAATTCTCATCAGCTGGCGCTTCGTGTTGGTGATTTCACAAAGACGCACTTTTCAAAAAGGAACAGCGCTGGGTTTTCAAGCTAATTACAACAAGGGGTGGTGAGGAACAGAGTCTCTGAATTAAGCAGAAAGCTCTCACCCAGTCAAGGGATCAGGGCTAGATCCAACACCGTTTTTTAGCTCACTGCACCATCCCAGTTTCAGAACCTGGCTGTATGCAAATTAGTCTGTTCCTATCCCAGTGCATGATGGGAACAGGGCAAACCAAACTACAAAAGCCAATTCTTACACTGGGAAGGAAACAAGCTCCCGGGGACCGGTTTCTGGCATTACAGCCGTCTTCGGCCCGGTTTGCTTGAATCCTGATGGTGCAATGAGCAAGGGTCTCACATCTGAGAATACCCTTCCACACTTAGGGTGGACAAAAATAATTACAACAAGGGGTGGTGAGGAACAGAGTCTCTGAATTAAGCAGAAAGCTCTCACCCAGTCAAGGGATCAGGGCTAGATCCAACACCGTTTTTTAGCTCACTGCACCATCCCAGTTTCAGAACCTGGCTGTATGCAAATTAGTCTGTTCCTGTCCCAGTGCATGATGGGAACAGGGCAAACCAAACTACAAAAGCCAATTCTTACACTGGGAAGGAAACAAGCTCCCGGGGACCGGTTTCTGGCATTACAGCCGTCTTCGGCCCGGTTTGCTTGAATCCTGATGGTGCAATGAGCAAGGGTCTCACATCTGAGAATACCCTTCCACGCTTAGGGTGGACAAAAATAATTACAACAAGGGGTGGTGAGGAACAGAGTCTCTGAATTAAGCAGAAAGCTCTCACCCAGTCAAGGGATCAGGGCTAGATCCAACACCGTTTTTTAGCTCACTGCACCATCACAGTTTCAGAACCTGGCTGTATGCAAATTAGTCTGTTCCTGTCCCAGTGCATGATGGGAACAGGGCAAACCAAACTACAAAAGCCAATTCTTACACTGGGAAGGAAACAAGCTCCCGGGGACCGGTTTCTGGCATTACAGCCGTCTTCGGCCCGGTTTGCTTGAATCCTGATGGTGCAATGAGCCTTTCTGGTAAAGAATTGGCTTGGTAGTTTAGTCTGCCCTGTTCCCATGATGCACTGGGCCAGGGACAGACTGATTTGCATATAGCCAGGTTCTGAGCTGGGATGGGGCAGTGAGATAAATAACGGTGATGGATCAAGCCCTGATCTTTGGACTGGGTAAGAGTGGTCTGCTCAATTCAGACACTCTGTTCATCACCACCCCCTTTTGTAAATCGATTTTGGCCACTATAGGTGTGGCAGGGTATACTCAGACATGAGTCCCTTTCTCACTGCTCCATCAGGATTCAAGCAAGCCGGGCCGAAGACGGCTGAAATGCCAGAAACCGGTCCCCGGTAGCTTGTCTCCTTTCTGGTAAAGAATTGGCTTGGTAGTTTAGTCTGCCCTGTTCCCATGATGCACTGGGCCAGGGACAGACTGATTTGCATATAGCCAGGTTCTGAGCTGGGATGGGGCAGTGAGATAAATAACGGTGATGGATCAAGCCCTGATCTTTGGACTGGGTAAGAGTGGTCTGCTCAATTCAGACACTCTGTTCATCACCACCCCCTTTTGTAAATCGATTTTGGCCACTATAGGTGTGGCAGGGTATACTCAGACATGAGTCCCTTTCTCACTGCTCCATCAGGATTCAAGCAAGCCGGGCCGATGACGGCTGAAATGCCAGAAACCGGTCCCCGGTAGCTTGTCTCCTTTCTGGTAAAGAATTGGCTTGGTAGTTTAGTCTGCCCTGTTCCCATGATGCACTGGGCCAGGGACAGACTGATTTGCATATAGCCAGGTTCTGAGCTGGGATGGGGCAGTGAGATAAATAACGGTGATGGATCAAGCCCTGATCTTTGGACTGGGTAAGAGTGGTCTGCTCAATTCAGACACTCTGTTCATCACCACCCCCTTTTGTAAATCGATTTTGGCCACTATAGGTGTGGCAGGGTATACTCAGACATGAGTCCCTTTCTCACTGCTCCATCAGGATTCAAGCAAGCCGGGCCGAAGACGGCTGAAATGCCAGAAACCGGTCCCCGGTAGCTTGTCTCCTTTCTGGTAAAGAATTGGCTTGGTAGTTTAGTCTGCCCTGTTCCCATGATGCACTGGGCCAGGGACAGACTGATTTGCATATAGCCAGGTTCTGAGCTGGGATGGGGCAGTGAGATAAATAACGGTGATGGATCAAGCCCTGATCTTTGGACTGGGTAAGAGTGGTCTGCTCAATTCAGACACTCTGTTCATCACCACCCCCTTTTGTAAATCGATTTTGGCCACTATAGGTGTGGCAGGGTATACTCAGACATGAGTCCCTTTCTCACTGCTCCATCAGGATTCAAGCAAGCCGGGCCGAAGACGGCTGAAATGCCAGAAACCGGTCCCCGGTAGCTTGTCTCCTTTCTGGTAAAGAATTGGCTTGGTAGTTTAGTCTGCCCTGTTCCCATGATGCACTGGGCCAGGGACAGACTGATTTGCATATAGCCAGGTTCTGAGCTGGGATGGGGCAGTGAGATAAATAACGGTGATGGATCAAGCCCTGATCTTTGGACTGGGTAAGAGTGGTCTGCTCAATTCAGACACTCTGTTCATCACCACCCCCTTTTGTAAATCGATTTTGGCCACTATAGGTGTGGCAGGGTATACTCAGACATGAGTCCCTTTCTCACTGCTCCATCAGGATTCAAGCAAGCCGGGCCGAAGACGGCTGAAATGCCAGAAACCGGTCCCCGGTAGCTTGTCTCCTTTCTGGTAAAGAATTGGCTTGGTAGTTTAGTCTGCCCTATTCCTATGATGCACTGGGCCAGGGACAGACTGATTTGCATATAGCCAGGTTCTGAGCTGGGATGGGGCAGTGAGATAAATAACGGTGATGGATCAAGCCCTGATCTTTGGACTGGGTAAGAGTGGTCTGCTCAATTCAGACACTCTGTTCATCACCACCCCCTTTTGTAAATCGATTTTGGCCACTATAGGTGTGGCAGGGTATACTCAGACATGAGTCCCTTTCTCACTGCTCCATCAGGATTCAAGCAAGCCGGGCCGAAGACGGCTGAAATGCCAGAAACCGGTCCCCGGTAGCTTGTCTCCTTTCTGGTAAAGAATTGGCTTGGTAGTTTAGTCTGCCCTGTTCCCATGATGCACTGGGCCAGGGACAGACTGATTTGCATATAGCCAGGTTCTGAGCTGGGATGGGGCAGTGAGATAAATAATGGTGATGGATCAAGCCCTGATCTTTGGACTGGGTAAGAGTGGTCTGCTCAATTCAGACACTCTGTTCATCACCACCCCCTTTTGTAAATCGATTTTGGCCACTATAGGTGTGGCAGGGTATACTCAGACATGAGTCCCTTTCTCACTGCTCCATCAGGATTCAAGCAAGCCGGGCCGAAGACGGCTGAAATGCCAGAAACCGGTCCCCGGTAGCTTGTCTCCTTTCTGGTAAAGAATTGGCTTGGTAGTTTAGTCTGCCCTGTTCCCATGATGCACTGGGCCAGGGACAGACTGATTTGCATATAGCCAGGTTCTGAGCTGGGATGGGGCAGTGAGATAAATAACGGTGATGGATCAAGCCCCGATCTTTGGACTGGGTAAGAGTGGTCTGCTCAATTCAGACACTCTGTTCATCACCACCCCCTTTTGTAAATCGATTTTGGCCACTATAGGTGTGGCAGGGTATACTCAGACATGAGTCCCTTTCTCACTGCTCCATCAGGATTCAAGCAAGCCGGGCCGAAGACGGCTGAAATGCCAGAAACCGGTCCCCGGTAGCTTGTCTCCTTTCTGGTAAAGAATTGGCTTGGTAGTTTAGTCTGCCCTGTTCCCATGATGCACTGGGCCAGGGACAGACTGATTTGCATATAGCCAGGTTCTGAGCTGGGATGGGGCAGTGAGATAAATAACGGTGATGGATCAAGCCCTGATCTTTGGACTGGGTAAGAGTGGTCTGCTCAATTCAGACACTCTGTTCATCACCACCCCCTTTTGTAAATCGGGTTTTCAAGCTGTCAACCCACACACAAGGACTTAATGATGACATTCCCTGGGCAGTAATAACTCACTAATCCCCGGTCTCCTTTCACAACACTCTGTCCAAAGTACCTATGAATTATCTACCCCTCCCTAGTGTTACCTTGCTCTACCACCTCCAATATGCCGTCCATATGGGCCACTTCCCTCCACATCTGGCGAAGTACGACCACGTGTGATACCACTCATACTCAGGACTTGGGTAACCTGCACTTCTCCATTCCTACTCCCTTATGACAATCTTATTGTACCCCCGCTAGCGAGTAATCTTCACTACTAAATTGCAGTTTCTTAACCCTGGCTGGTACCCCGCTGGCATCCTGTACTCTGGTTGGCATCCCATGGAAATGTTAGGACACTTGAGGGACCGTACTTTCCACCGTGTTCCTTCGTGGGAATAACCAACCCCAGCGCACTGCTCCTGCTACCATGCCAAAAATCGTAATTTCATTCTCAATCAGGCTCCTTCCTTATTCACACACATTAGTGGGACCTTTATCAAAATATCACACGATTGGCCCACGGGATTTGCTAGCAATCACATATACCCATGGGTTTTTGCTCCCGTCATTTCTGGAGTGTCCTAATAAAGGTTCAATATTCCAAAGCTCACCCCAAGATGGCGGAATCAGTTGCCTGGCTAGTGTTCCTCACGCTCTGCTTATGAAGTACTCCACTTCCGGGTCCGGAGGTCACGGGGAACAGGAGCGAGGGTAGGCATTCAGCAAGTTGCCGCCACCCTTCCGTGAGTATGCCTGGGACATGAGTAGTACGGTAAGCTTTTGCGAGGAGCCTCTCTCACCCCCTAATACGCTACTGAACCTTTTTGCCAAGGAGTGGAGCAACACCGCACTCTACCACACCACCGTCAGTCTGTAGCCTCTGCTACTCGGGTGAGTGTCTTTGGGATCATCGATCCACTTTATGCCTGATTGTTTTGTGTTAATCTTGTGGTTGGATTACCTAGAGGGCACTACTGGGTTCTCTGGGACTCCGTCGCAGCGGGTAATTAATGAACACCACGTCAACCGTCTCTTGCACGTGCATGATGGCCACACACCATGCAGGGGACGCAAAACGATAATTGACTTCCTTATTATTCCAACGGCCACGTTGTCTTTTCCATATACCACACAGCGCTGTCTACAATTACGACGGTTGGCCATTTGTAGGTACTGGCCCACATGACGCATGCCAGTACTTTTACCGGCCTGATTATATACACTACAGGGTTGTTTTTAATAAAATGCCATCACTCTGACCTAGTGCTACCTGGCCTACTAGGTGGGCGCTCATCACACTTAGAGCCTCCACCTGAGATGCTCTACCGGGCACTGCCCACGTTGATCTAGCACATCACCAGCATGTGAGTACGCGCTGTTGCGCAACACGATTACCACTGTGTTATTGACACCCAGGATCCCCACAGGCAATTCCGGTCCTGGCTACTCATCATCATTAACCTTCTTGCTCGGCATAAGTGACCTTCTTCCCCCCTTGTTTCCTCCCCCTTCCTCCGTAGCATATGCATGGCTGATACCCCTACCATACCACGGCCTCTGTGGTCATTGATTCCGATAGCTTCCTCACTGAGCATGGGTTGTAATGCCACTACCCTTGGAACTCGCAACCCCCTCTGCACTCACATAGGCTTGCCCATGTTTTTCCCAGCTAACACGCTTACAGAGAAACTTAGTACTAGGGGCTACCCACGCCGCCTAGTAAAAAATGCCATGAAAAGGGCCTGGTATTGTCCACGGGAAACACTGCTGGAACCCAAAGAAAAAAAGCAATCTGATAAACTTGTGTGTGTCACTACTTTTTCACCAGTGTCCAACAAAATTCGAAATAGCATCAAGAAGAACTGGCACATTCTGAACTCTGGGGATCAAGATCTGGATAGACCCTTGTTTGCGTTTAAGAGAAGTAAAAACCTGAAATACCACATGGTAAGGGCTGCTCTCCCCCTCGCACCCCCATCTAGGTCCACCCTTATTGATCTATGGTCACTCCCCCCACTGAAAGGACACTCTAAATGTGGATGTTGTGTTGTATGTGACTTCTGTATTTAAGGGAAAGAATTTGTCTTTGGTGAGATCAAAAATGTATTGAGAACTTTCACTAACTGTAAAAGTTGTAATTTGTTGTATGCAATTCTGTGCCCGTGTGACCTGATCTACGTGGGACAGACTAAACAGAAAATCAAATTAAGGATCTCACAGCACCGGAGCCGAATTAGGTGCAAAACCGAGAAAGCACCCCTCGTGGAACACTTTGTTGACAAAGGACACACAGAAAATGATATAAGATGAACTGTGATCAGTCAAGTAACCTTACCACCAAGAGGGGGTGATCTCTCTAAACTACTAAACAAAGAGGAACTCAAATGGATTCTGCGCACTGACAGTCTGAATTCAGGACTGAACCAACAGGAGGACTGGACTAACCTGACATAATCTGCTAAATCATTGGGTTGGCTATGTCCATCAGTCTGTATACTTTGTAGGTCTTTTAAACTCAAATTTTAACCACCTTTATTCCTTCTCAATCACGAATGCTATTGCACGTTAATGCATGTTTTCACTCACTTTGCCCCACCTCCTCGCTGTTGCCTAGTTCTCTGGGTACTTAGAGACCCACTTCCAATATGGCCGCCGCTTAGTCCTACAACTATTTCCCCTTTGGCATGTGACTTTCACACCAGCCTATCACAAACTTCAATATATTCAGGTTCTCCTGGTCTGCCACAGTAACGGCAAGGGAAGATATCTGAGTCCATCCCGAAGGTAAGACAACTTCCACATGCCCGTTTTTTCCTCGACACTACGGTACTACGGTGGGTTTCGTTTCTAATCCCCCTTGTTCTGTTGCAGGCTCTTTCCTCATGCGACCAAGCAAACCGCTGGCGCACCAGAAAGCAATACTTGCCGTTCCGCGGGTAAGCTTTTGATTCCTCATAGTAACGTTAATGTCAAACAAACTCTCTTCACAGCTCCAAAAATCTGTGCACGTTTCCTTTTAGGAGACTGATCCCCGTCGACCTTACCCTACGGAACTCTACATCCTTCGAGTTTCCCCCCTGGGTAAGCCACCCTTGTTTTGCATATCGTAAAATTGCCGTAACTGAGCGGTTTCCACGGTTCTTAACGCACCCCTTCTGTTAGCCCCAGATCTGTAAACCTGGCCCAGACCCTTTGTGGCCAGCCCCGGTAAGCCCTTGTTCTCCTTAGCATGATCGTACCACTAACTGAGCGTTCACAATCATTCACAGCGCTTGCGGTATGTACCATTCTCACGGAACTCGGTCCATTCCTCATAGCCTCACAGCGCTGACGGCATGTATGTATTGCTCTCACGGAACTCGGTCCATCCCCCTAGCTTAACCCGCCATTAAAACTTCTCTTTTGAAGAATTTCCTAGTTGCACAAAGCGTTGTTACAACCACGCTCACCACTGTACCAGTCTACACATCGCTGAAGGTTATCGCTGTACTTAGCGTTGTACCTACATACACATGCACCCGCCTACGATTACGGTTCACCATTAGTATCCCCAATACTTCACAACTTCCGCGGCATGGACGTATCTTTTTCACTGGACTTGTTCCCTTCATCATTAACCTCACGATGTGTCCACCTATTATCGTCGCCAACCGATCACTTTTCTGCACTCATGACTGCATAATCACGAAACACCATCATGTTTTTCAAAAGCAACAGCTTCAAGGTGCACTCACTTCCACCCAAGTGCTGGGTTAACTCTTTGCTTACCTCTTCAGTCTTGCACATTTCATTCAGTCCGCTGCCAGTCTGTGCATTTACTTCTGTTCCTCTCATTCTGTGCACTCCCTCCATTTTCTCTTCAGTCTGTGCATTTCCTTCAGTTTCTCGTCAGTCTGCCCATTTAATTCAGTTCCTCTTAGTCTGTGCATTTCCTTCAGTTCCTCTTCAGTGTGTGCATTTCCTTTAGTTTTTCTCAATCTGTGCATTTTCTTCAGTTCCTCTTCAGTCTGTACATTTCCTTCAGTTTTTCTCGATCTGTGCATTTCCTACAGTACCTCTTCAGTCTGTGCATTTCCTTCTGTTCCTCTCATTCTGTGCATTTCCTTCAGTTCCTCTTCAGTCTGTGCATTTCCTTCAGTACCTCTCATTCTGTGCATTGCTATCAGCTGCTCTCACTCTGTGCATTGCCTTCAGTTTCACTCATTCTGTGCATTGCCGTCAGTACCTCTCATTCTGCACCTTTCCTATAGTTCCTATTCGGTCTGTGCAATTCCTACAGTTCTTCTCATTCTGTGCATTGCCGTCAGTTAATCTCATTCTCTGCACTGTCTTTAGTTCCTCTCATTCTGTGTATTTCCTACAGTTCCTCTTTGGTCTATGCATTCCCTTCAGTACCTCTTTGAACTGTGCATTTCCTTCCTGTCCTCACTGGTCTGTGCAATTCCTTCAGTTCCTCTTCAGTTCCTCTTCGATCTGTGCATTGCCTTCAGTTCCTTTTTGATCTATGAATTTCCTTCAGTACATCTGCGGTCAGTGTATTTTCTTTCATTTCTCTCAATCTGTGCATTTCCTTCAGTTCCTCTCATTCTGTGCATTTACTTCAGTTCCTCTCAGTCTGTGCATTTCCTTCAGTTCCCCTTATTGTGTGTATTTTCTTCAGCTCCTCTCAGTCCATTCATTTCCTTCAGTTCCTCTCAGTCTGTGCATTTCCTTAAGTTCTTCTTATTCTGTGCATTTCTTTCAATTCCTCTTAGTCCAGATATTTCCTTCAGTTCCTCTTTAGTCTGTGCATTTCCTTCAGTTCCTGTTCAGTCTTGCGTATTTCCTTCAGTTCGCCATTAGTCTGTGAATTGTCATCAGGTCCTCTCATTCTGTGCATTGCTGTCAGCTGCTCTCATTCTGTGCATTGCCTTCAGTTCCACTCATTCTGTGCATTGCCGTCAGTACCTCTCATTCAGCGCATTTCCTACAGTTCATATTTGGTCTGTACATTTCGTACAGTTCCTCTCATTCTGTGCATTGTGGTCAGTTTCCCTCATTCTGTGCATTGTCTTCAGTTCCTCTCATTTTGTGCATTTCCTACAGTTCCTCTCATTCTGTGCATTTCCTTCAGTTCCTCTTCAGTCTGTGCATTTCCTTCAGTACCTCTCATTCTACGCATTGCTGTCAGCTGCTCTCATTCTGTGCATTGCCTTCAGTTCCACTCATTCTGTGCATTGCCGTCAGTACCTCTCATTCAGCGCATTTCCTACAGTTCCTATATGGTCTGTACATTTCATACAGTTCCTCTCATTCTGTGCATTGCAGTCAGTTTCTCTCATTCTGTGCATTGTCTTCAGTTCCTCTCATTTTGTGCATTTCCTATAGTTCCTCTCATTCTATGCATTTCCTTCAGTTCCTCTTCGGACTGTGCATTTCCTAAAGGTCCTCACAATCTGTGCATTTTCTTCAGTTCCTCTCCCATCTGTGCTTTGCCTTCAGTTCCTCTTTGATCTGTTCATTTCCTTCAGTTCCTCTTCGATCTGTTCATTTCCTTCAGTTCCTCTTCATTCTGTGCATTGCCGTCAGTACTCTCATTCAGCGCATTTCATACAGTTCCTATTTGGTCTGTATATTGCGATCAGTTTCTCTCATTCTGTGCATTTCCTTCAGTTCCTCTCAGTATGTGCATTTCCTTCAGGTTCTCACTGGTCTGTACATTTCCTTTCAGTTCCTCTTCGATCTGTACATTGCCTTCAGTTCCTCTCTGATCTGTGCATTTCCTTCAGTTCCTCTTCGATCTGTACATTTCCTTCAGTTCCTCTTCGATCTGTACATTGCCTTCAGTTCCTCTCCGATCTGTGCATTTCCTTCAGTTCCTCTTCGATCTGTACATTGCCTTCAGTTCCTCTTCGATCTGTACATTGCCTTCAGTTCCTCTCCGATCTGTGCATTTCCTTCAGTTCCTCTTCGATCTGTACATTGCCTTCAGTTCCTCTTCGATCTGTACATTGCCTTCAGTTCCTCTCCGATCTGTGCATTTCCTTCAGTTCCTCTTCGATCTGTACATTGCCTTCAGTTCCTCTTTGATCTGTACATTGCCTTCAGTTCCTCTCCGATCTGTGCATTTCCTTCAGTTCCTCTTCGATCTGTACAATGCCTTCAGTTCCTCTTCAATCTGTACATTGCCTTCAGTTCCTCTCCGATCTGTGCATTTCCTTCAGTTCCTCTTCGATCTGTACATTGCCTTCAGTTCCTCTTCGATCTGTACATTGCCTTCAGTTCCTCTCCGATCTGTTCATTTCCTTCGGTTCCTCTTCGATCTGTACATTGCCTTCAGTTCCTCTTCGATCTGTACATTGCCTTCAGTTCCTCTCCGATCTGTGCATTTCCTTCAGTTCCTCTTCGATCTGTACAATGCCTTCAGTTCCTCTTCGATCTGTGTATTTCATTCAGCACATCTTCGGTCGGCTGTTCTGTCCTTTGCTGCATGAATCAACTGTATAATGGATATATGAAAAATGAGCATAAAAGGATAACATTTTGAGGGAACATTAATAAAAAGAAACTTGCTCACATCTATCAATTGGTACTGTAGTATCTAAGGAAAATGTTACCCATTGATGGGAATGAACACAAAGATTGGGAAAGGAGGAATACAACCCTTGCACAATTTGTTTTCTAGAGGCTGGAGAGGTCCAGAGCCTTAAGCTAACTTTCCTCCAACTAAAAACGGATTTGGGATTCATATCCAGTCTTGGGATTCCTGGACCTTATTTGTCTCCTCTTCACACATCTTCGGTCTGTGCATTTCCTTAAGTTCCTCTCAGTCTGTGCATATCCTTCAGTTCCTCTCATGCTGTGCATTGCTGTCAGTTCCTCATCAATCTGTGTATTTCTTCAGTACATCTTCGGTCCATGCATTTCCTTCAGTTCCTCTTAATCTGTCAAATCAAATCAAATCAACAAAATTTGTATAGCGTGCTACTCACCCATAAGGGTCTCAAGGCGCTGAGGGGAGGGGGGGGGGTCGCTACTGCTTGAACAGCCAGGTCTTGAGTCGTTTCCTGAAGGAGAGATGGTTCAGGGTCAGCCGTATGTGAGTAGGGAGGGAGTTCCAGGCTGCCAGGTAGGAGAAGGATCTTCCTCCGATGGAGGATTTGCGAATTTGTGGGACGGAGGCGAGGGCGAGGCTGGCGGATCGGAGCTGGCGGATGGGTGTGTCGAATGTGAGGCGGCTGTTGAGGTACTTCAGACCCTTGTCGTGGAGAGCCTTGTGTGCGTGGGTGAGGAGTCTGAATGTGATCCTCTTGCTGACGGGGAGCCAGTGCAGGTCTTTCAGGTGGGCGGAGATGTGGCTGCGGCGAGGGATGTCCAGGATGAGTCATGCTGAGGCGTTCTGAATGTGCTGGAGTCTTTTCTGGAGTTTGGCTGTGATTCCAGCATAGCGGGTGTTCCCGTAGTCCAGACGGCTGGTGACGAGGGCCTGGGTGACCGTCTTCCTGGTTTCGGTGGGGATCCACGGAAGATCTTTCTGAGCATGCGCAGGGTGTTGAAGCAAATCTGTGGATTTCCTTCAGTTCCTCTCAGTCTGTGCATTTCCTTCAGTTCCTCTCAGTCTGTGCATTTCTTTCTGTTCCTCGTCAGTCTGTGCATTTACTTCAGTTTTTCTTGATCTGTGCATTTCTTTCAGTTCCTCTTCAGTCCGTGCATTTCCTTCAGTTCCTTTTCATTATTGTGCATTTCCTTTAGCCTGAAGCCAGTCTGTGAATTGCCTTAAGTTCCTCTCATTCTGTGCATTGCCTTCAGTTCCTCTCAATCTGTGCATTTCCTTCAGTTCCTCTCAGTCTGTGCATTTCCTTCAGTTCCTCTCATTCTATGCATTGCCTTCAGTTCCTCTCAGTCTGTGCATTGCCTTCAGTTCCTCTCAGTCTGTGCATTGCCTTCAGTTCCTCTCAGTCTGTGCATTTCCTTCAGTTCCTCTCAGTCTGTGCATTTACTTCAGTTCCTCTCAGTCTGTGCATTGCCTTCAGTACCGCTCCGGTCTGTGCATTTACTTCAGTTCCTCTCAGTCTGTGCATTTACTTCAGTTCCTCTCATTCTGTGCATTGCCTTCAGTTCCTCTCAGTCTGTGCATTTCCTTCAGTTCCTCTCAGTCTGTGCATTTCCTTCAGTTCCTCTCATTCAATGCATTTCCTTCAGATTCTCATCAGTCTGAGCATTTCCTTCAAATCCTCTTGCGATCTGTGGTTTTCCTTCAGATCTTCTCTGATCTGTGCATTTCCTTCAGTTCCTCTCTGGTCTGTGCATTTCCATCAGTTTTTCCCAGTCTGTGCATTTTCTGCAGTTCCTATTTGGTCTGTGCATTACCTTTGGTACCTCTTAGTCTGTGAATTTCCTTCTGTTCCTCTCATTCTGTACACTCCTTCCAGTTCCTCTTTGGTCTGTGCATTTGCTTCAGTTCCTTGTCAGTCTGTCCATTTCCTTCAGTTGCTCTTTGTTCTGCGCCTTTCCTTCAGTTCCTCTCGGTCTGTGCATTTCCTTCAGTTCCTCTCGGTCTGTGCATTTCCTTCAGTTCCTCTCGGTCTGTGCATTTCCTTCAGTTCCTCTCAGTCTGTGCATTTCTTTCTGTTCCTCGTCAGTCTGTGCATTTACTTCAGTTTTTCTTGATCTGTGCATTTCTTTCAGTTCCTCTTCAGTCCGTGCATTTCCTTCAGTTCCTCTCATTCTGTGCATTGCCTTCAGTTCCTCTCATTCTCTGCATTAACGTCAGTACCTCTCATTCTGTGCATTTCCTATAGTTCCTATTCGATCTTTGCCTTCCCTACAGCTACTCTCATTCTGTGCACTGCCATCAGCTTCTCTCCTTGTGAAAAATTAGTACAAGCTTGGTGAACATTATCTGCGCCATCTTGCCCCTTTTCGAGCCCATTCATGCGCGTAAGCGGCAGCCATTTTTAGCACCATGGCCTCCCTGCCCCTCGCTGATAGCCAGCGCGTCTCTCTCTCTCTCCTAACCTCGCAAACATCCCCCCCGCACGTTGACAACCCCCGCTCTCTCATGCCTTGGGTCATAAACCCCTCTTCAGCGCAGCTCCGCCACAGAACCCCATCCTGTTCCCAGCGCGACACCTCCCCTCATTCCTTTCATGGCCTCAGATCCTTTTTGATACAAACCCCCTTTTCCTGTATCCCCGTTTGTCTTCCTTGTTCCCAGGCCGCCACCTGGCCTTGCGGATACTGTTTATTACCCCGTACAGTAGGAAGCTTCCCCTCCCCATCAAAAGACCCTCGAGCCGATCAAAGCCCCCACCCTATGATATCCGATCAACCCCATGCATTCCGTGAATCGGCGGAATGCCCTGCTGTGCGACAACCATCACCTGTTGTGACCGGGGTGGGGAATCCAACTGTAAATGTATGTGGGAACGGGCCTGAAGGGGAGATTCCGAGGATGTTCTTTCAAATACTAAAGTGTTGCGAGAATGTGTTATGTGCAATAAAGGTCATAAAACCCTAGTATAAGAGGCCAGACCTCAGAGATGTGGTTAGAGCACCTTGTGACGATACTTGCTGTCTGAATTGATGTGTTCTCCTCCGGAGAGAATAAAATCCTCGTTTCCTGCCTTCCAGTCTCCAGCGCCCACTTCTTCATTGATTAACATTGGTGGGTCATAGAGGCGACACCGCCGGGCAACATAAAAAGGGTCTTTGGGTTACTGGTTGTCTTTGGAACCCCTTTTTTACAATTGGCGTCCCAAACGTGGGGCCCATCAGCGACTCGTGGATCCAGTGGGAGAGGTCCTGACGACAGAGTGAACGACTGCAACGATCGGAAGGTACCCTGTCCGATAGACCCTCGTCTGACAGCCGATCATCCGAACTTCACTGGTTCCGAACAGACCTCTCTCGAGTGATCTGCGGTCCTGACTGGGAACCATCAGGAGTGCCACGAGAAGTACGGAGAGAAGAGGATGATCGGGCGCTGGATTCGGAAGACAAGAAACTGTCCATGCGGTCCGGGTAAGGTCGTGTAAACACGACGAATTGCGAAAGTGATAGATAATTGAAAGTGATCGATAATTGTTGAGAAAATACTAGTATTACTTTTTGTTAATTTATTGGAGATTCACTGTCTACAAACGGAGAAACAACAGGCTCTCCCTTTATAAACAGCGAAGGATAGGTACGCACCCGTCGGACCTATTTTTCTCCCCTACTGAACAATTGCCCCTTCCCCCCATTGATTAACTGTTATAGATTGTTTTCTGGAGATTCTCTGTCTGAAAACAGGGAAGATTAGGTCCCCTCTTTACAGATAGTGAAAGGGTAGGTGACGCGAACCTTAGCGAGCTTACTTATTCTCCCCATTGACCATATTGATTTTTTATTTTTGACCTAACATTGATTGATCGAAATTGATTCATGAGGTATTCACTACGTGCAAACAACGTAGAATAGAAATATTCTGTCTAGTCTTTGCACGCAGTGATAAGATAGGTAGTGCTGACTATTATCCCATTGTGATCCGTCATGCCTGTCTTCTCCCCACTGGTTAGTAGCCTGTTTAACCCGGACCGCTTATTAGAGATGAACCATCCGGCTCCGCTGGAAGGCACCCCTAATAAGGACATGTTCATGAAGCATGGATTGATCGCTATAGCCTATAGTGAGCTGTGGCATAAATATACGAAAAAGGATCGAGAAAGTCAGTGGCCACTGAGAGGATCCTTTGATCTTAACAAAATAGAGACGGTAGAAATAGCCCTTCGTAGGAATGAAACAACACCTATTATGCTCGATAGTCTCGGTATGTGGCGCAAAGAAGCCACCCGACGAAGGGAAGACGACGAATTTAGGAAAGGTGAAGGGCCAGCGATGGCGCAGTCCCGAGGAGTAGATATGAAAGAAGAACGGTGTAAAGGGGTGTGCCGACAAATCAACCCCGGAACACAACGACCCGAAGGTAATCCCCCGACACTACGCACAGGACGAATAGATTTAAAACAGAACCAATGTGCTTTCTGTAAACGTCTCGGGCACTGGAAAGCCCAATGCCCGACTTTGCAGAGCATAGGTAAGAACGGAGGGTCGACAGAAAGGACAGACCGACAGAAAGGGAAAAGGCGCGAAATAAAAACCAATCAGACTAGTGCGGACAGGACAGATAGAACCACACCGTTTGATTATGCTCGATGGCACAGATTTCGTCAGACCAATTTTAACGACATGTTAGAGTTTTGGGACTGATTGCTCTCTGTTGCTCCCCCACTCTGAAAACCAAACACAATTGCAGATCAGTGTAAACAACCCCCATTAGAGAAAGGACTCAAGGAAACCAAGCGTCTATTATATAACTTAGGATTTAATTACGGTAAAGAAAAACACACAACCAACAGTAAATAGAATAACTAGTAGAACTCTCTAAAAAGCAAACTTGACTAATAGGAAAAATACAAAACATGTTATGCTCACTCCGGAAGTCCTCGAAATGTAACAGTTAGATGGTCCCGCCCATCCGAAACACATAGCACGTGTGGGGCGGGGCCTGCCAACAACCATGGGCCAAAAAGGAGATTGCTGGCGAGAAGGTCCTGGAGGCTCCACCAAGCAGGCAATGAAATGGTCTTCCCATACTGCCCTTCCAGGGATGGCGTCCCCCGGGCCGCGAGTAGGGAGGGGGCGGCTGCAAATGACCCCCTCCCTCGTATCTCCTGGTCCGGCCATCACGAATTCCTCCAGCGAACGGATGCAGGGTGGGCAGGGAGGAAGAGGCGACGCGGACGAGCCTCTTCCACCTCCACAGATAGGAGGCTTCCCTGCCCTGGTCCGGCGCCGATGTCCTCCAGCCGGGCGACGGCCTGGTATATTTCCGCAGCACAGGACATAAAATGCCCGTCTGGTATACTTCCATAGCACAGGACACACAATGTCCGACGGGCATATTGCGGAGCACCGGATGTACAGTGGTCCCCCAAGAGTCGGAATCAGGGGTGTAGGGTGGTCATCATGTGCGCCCCTGATTCCAAGGGGCAGCGTAGGATGCGCCGGGAGAGGAAGGCGGCACGGACGAGCCTCTCTCACCTCCCCAGACGAAGGCTCCATTGCTGCACCCTGGCGCCCCGAACCAAAATGTCCTGCTCCAGCAGCATGATGCTCTGTCCTTCGCCATCACAAGAAGTTTCTTCCACTCCCGATGGATGCGACAAAGGTGGCTGCCACAGGGTCTCAAAATGGCGTCTGGGCCCTCGAAAGGCGGGTCTAGGCCGCTGGAGTAACTTTGTCCGAAATTGCAACTCGGGCATTTGCCCACCTGGGTGCAAGCCCCCACCATCGACAAACATCCCCTCGACTTTGAAGATTCTACCAAAGTCCCAAGAGCCCTCAGCCCCTTCAGGCTTCCGGAGGGGAACAGCTGCATTGATCACTAATGAAATAACCACGGCACAGCAACAAGATGGCGGTGTTTTCGTGTCTGCATCAGCTTCCGTCTGAACCACCCAGGAACATTATGGGCTAACGAACTCGAGTAAGTTCCGGCTGAGCATCAACGTGACCCGGTAAGAAAGACTCTACCCCCTCCCTCTCTTGATTGACGGTCCACACCACCAGCCCCTCTGTTAGCACAGTTTTCTTTTGAACTGCCGAAAGGGATCCTGGTCCAACCGCCAATCGTCGAGGATATTTTTTCCTCTGGTGCTACTTCCGGACTAAACCGGCCTCGCCCAAAATGGCGCCAGTATCAATGGAAACTAACGGACGCCTCGTGGTGTTCCTTAACTAATGAAACTTGATGTACTAAGAAATATACGAACCATTGTGCACTCGAGGGGAAAGGGAGGAGGATTCACTTGGCGAACGTTTGAGAGGGGTTCCGTAAAAATGTTGATTTCAATGAACGATTTATTTTTTTTGATATTTATTGTAACTGGTACATAACGTCGCTTATGATGCACACCCATGGTTTACATCTAGGAAATACGATTCCTATGAGCTTGACTGTGTTTCCATTTATGAACTGGATTGCCCCTGATTCCCTCGTCACACAATGAAATATTTTTAGTTACTTGCAAATAATAAATTAGGCCTTTTTACATGTTCTTGTGTTATAAAATAACCCCCTACTGTATGTGCTTCCATCGATGACATGTCAGGCCAAATTATGATTGTGCTCTCACATTTTACATACTGAAGGATTATACAAATAAAGGTCTTAACAACTATGAATAAGCATCGCATACTTTTGTAAATGCGGGTATCGGTGGGAGGGTTTTTCTGCGCGCAACCGTTCTGCTCCTTTTTTAAGGTTATCCGAGAAATGATTGTCCGGCCCCGGATTGATGATCGGATCCCAGGTATGATACGTTGCCTCCAAAATATGCGACTAAGCTCAGGGACTGACATATGAAGAAGGACCTCGACGTCTGAGAATGGGTAAAGTAAAGCGGCGTGATTGATGAAATGTTATAAAGATATGGTGGTCGAAGGTACTGAAGTACCGGGTTGAATGAAGAACTGATATGCCTTAGGACATCACAGCTTTGGGAATGATTTAAGGATCCCGATGGCCAGATACATCTACAAAACCGGGTACCTCACGCTAGGCACCTCTGATTCCCTTTTAGCATCCCCCTACACACGATCCTTCATGCCATCCTCGAACCCCCCCCATGAACCACCTATCACATTGCCCCCCCCCCCCCTTGACTGCAGAGACAAAGACCCTAAGGATTATATCCCGAAGAGATAAGTACGAGTATGCAGTAAGTAAAGGACTTTTCGTGCCCGTACATTTGATGTGTTCGAATGTTGTTCCCCCACCTCCCCCCTTTTTCCCTCCTTTTCCCCTCTGCAGATTACATTGGGGTCCCGATTAGGGTACTGTAAGGAATCTGGAGCCACGTCACGCCCGATGCATGAAAACGGACTACCGCTACAAGACGACACAAAAAGGGCGCCCTACCCAATGCACGACCTTTTTATACCAGATCTAATGCTCTTCTGTCCCAAAAACTGCATGCTCTCTACATCCTAACATAGACCTGAAACGTCTAACGTTGGGTAACGCACTGAATAGCCCAAACAATACACGGTCATTCTCCATGTCCCATGTGTACTGTTTGGCCTATTGTCTCTCTCTCTCTCTCTCTCTCTCTCTTTCTCTCTCTCTCTCTCTCTCTCTCTCACTCTTTCACCCCTCCACACTTTCCCCCTTCCTAGCGACTGGCACCTAATTGACGAACCTGGTGCGCCTCCTGATTGGCCCCAAATACCATAAGTATTTGCACAAATTTGTCCAAAGTAAAATTGTATCGGTACCACGTTACTACCTCTCCTTTTCTGCTAAATATGGATGAAATTTAAATTGACCAAAAGGAAAGGGACAGGTAAGACGACTGAGGTTCCCTAAATTTGACCCACAGCCAGGGAACCATTTGTCAGTGGCTTCTATGATAAAATATGTCTGTGGTAATGCGACCATCCCCATTCCAAATTGCCTCCACACCCCGAACAGTAAGAAATGAACGAGACACCTCCGTCATCCCAAAAATGCCCCCAGTTTGGTGTCAGCTGCCCTGAACGAGAGCCTGAAAAACGCCCCCTGCTCTAATTTCACTGTGTCCCTAATTGTTTTCCATAAGATCCCTCCTCCCCCGAGGATAAGTTCAATAATTACCGCAAACCACCCCCCGAGTTTTTGTAGTAACCAGGTTGCGAGGATTTATATAGAAAGTTAGAAAGATGTGTGCAAAGTTGAAAATTAGATCAAAAATCGAAAGAACTTGTTGCAATAAACCTTGTTGTAAATAAGATGTTTTTATGTAATGCAGACTTGTTTAGCCTATGTTCACCCCTCAGAAGGATGCACATCAGACTGTGGTGAATAGCACGTTGCACTTTTTATAAAATACAAGGCCCTGAAGGCCAGCCTAGCCTTGCAAGACTCGTACTAGGGAAATGGGTCTCTACCGGAAGAACCGACATCTACTATAATAGACGTATGCAATAAATGAGTACCAGACCTCGTACCTATTACAAATGAACGTAATAACCATCAAAGCGCCAAAGAATTAGCCAGCAAAAGGAAGTTGTAAGGAATCCAGCAAACCCATCATCAATTGTTTATACGTTAACCGCAAGAATCTCCAATGTAGCGAGTGCTTACCCCAGTTGCTTGGTGTTGGGAGAGAAATAGATTTATGTAATTACCTTCTTCTGCAATATCTCTAAAGACTGTCTTTTCAAAACTCATTTAAGGGTATCACTGTTGGAGGAGAAAGAGACCGGATGTGGGAGCACGCGGCCTGACTGCGGATTGTGGAACATCAGCGACGGAGGCCGAGGCGAGACCACAGCAGTAAGGAGACGCAGGACGGGGCACTGTTTCAGACAAAGCTAAGGAAAGGGCTGACCTGAAGCCCCTGCTCTATGATCAACGTGTACCAAAAAGTCCCCGCTCTCTGAACATGGTTACGGACCCGCCTGTCGCAAACTCTCCGTCCCCCTGATCTGTTCCCGACCTGGCCTTGCTCCATCCCCCCCTCCTCCGACCTACCATAAGGACTGTTCACACCCGCACCTTTCCACCGGAACTCCCAAGTTCCTCCAGATCCTACTGAGCTACCCAGAGAAGAGTACTCCCTGCGTCAGAAGGGAGGGAGCTCCGACTAAGTAGACCACGAACTATGTTAATCTTAGAACGGTGACCTAGAACTCCACCAAGGGTCGCCTCTAAAGAAAAGATGAACGAAGTATGCGGTTCTACCCGCTGCTGAACGCCTTGAAGATGATGGAAGCGACTGGAAATGCTCACCACACAGATTCAAGAAACAAACAGATCTCACAATTCAGGAACAATCGCATTTTTTATTGCAAATCTATGCTCTGCGTTACAAAAGAAAGTGCACCTGCTCCAAAACCGTAGCGCATTTCTCCTATGGGGTCTGGCGAAACAAAACAAAATGTACCCCTGCCCGCAGACCTCCAAAGACTCAATCCACATGAACATTTCTGCTGATAGGTAATCCAGGTGCTCAACAGTGCCAACAGAAGACGGCCTAGACACTGAGAACTCTGATTTTTATTTTTATTATATCTCATTTCTCTCCCAATCATCATTGGACTGACTATGCTCCCGCCGAGTACAAAAAAAAAAAACAGAAAAAAAGGACTTACTTATATGATAACTTACCAGCTCCTATTTCGAATGACTATAAGTACCTATGATCTGTACCCAACGCCCTCACTACGTAATTCTAGTCTGATATTGCATTACGATGATTTTTCCTACAACCAACTTAACAATGAACCCGTTTACTAGATGATGAGATTTTTCAATGTGATGTTTATAATATGATGTATATGCACAGTTCCTTTGCCTAAGTCCCCTCTCCCTTACTTATGACCGCTACAATAGGTATAGATAGGAAATAGGCCAGCAAGATGTCTTGGAAATGTTAAAGGGAGGACTGTGAAAAATTAGTACAAGCTTGGTGAACATTATCTGCGCCATCTTGCCCCTTTTCGAGCCCATTCATGCGCGTAAGCGGCAGCCATTTTTAGCACCATGGCCTCCCTGCCCCTCGCTGATAGCCAGCGCGTCTCTCTCTCTCTCCTAACCTCGCAAACATCCCCCCCGCACGTTGACAACCCCCGCTCTCTCATGCCTTGGGTCATAAACCCCTCTTCAGCGCAGCTCCGCCACAGAACCCCATCCTGTTCCCAGCGCGACACCTCCCCTCATTCCTTTCATGGCCTCAGATCCTTTTTGATACAAACCCCCTTTTCCTGTATCCCCGTTTGTCTTCCTTGTTCCCAGGCCGCCACCTGGCCTTGCGGATACTGTTTATTACCCCGTACAGTAGGAAGCTTCCCCTCCCCATCAAAAGACCCTCGAGCCGATCAAAGCCCCCACCCTATGATATCCGATCAACCCCATGCATTCCGTGAATCGGCGGAATGCCCTGCTGTGCGACAACCATCACCTGTTGTGACCGGGGTGGGGAATCCAACTGTAAATGTATGTGGGAACGGGCCTGAAGGGGAGATTCCGAGGATGTTCTTTCAAATACTAAAGTGTTGCGAGAATGTGTTATGTGCAATAAAGGTCATAAAACCCTAGTATAAGAGGCCAGACCTCAGAGATGTGGTTAGAGCACCTCGTGACGATACTTGCTGTCTGAATTGATGTGTTCTCCTCCGGAGAGAATAAAATCCTCGTTTCCTGCCTTCCAGTCTCCAGCGCCCGCTTCTTCATTGATTAACATTGGTGGGTCATAGAGGCGACACCGCCGGGCAACATAAAAAGGGTCTTTGGGTTACTGGTTGTCTTTGGAACCCCTTTTTTACATCCTTAAGTGCATTGTATTCATTTCCTCTGATTCGGTCCATTTCCTTCAGTTCCTCGCTGGTCTGTGCATTTCCTTCAGTTCCTCTCGTTCTGTTAATTTCCTTCAGTTCCTTGTCAGTCTGTGCATTTCCTTCAGTTCCTCTCATTCTGTGCATTGCCATCAGTTCCTTTCATCCTGTGCATTACCTTCAGTTCCTCTTATTCTGTACATTGCCCTCACTTCCCTTCATTCTGTGCATTCCCTACAGTCCCTCTCTAGTCTGTGCATTTCCTTCAGTTCCTCTCATTCTGTGCATTTCCATTAGTACCTCTCATTCTGTGTATTTCCTAAATGTCCTCTCATTCTGTACAGTTCCTTCAGTTCCTCAAAGTCTTTGCATTTTTTCCTGTTCCTCTCATTCTGTGCACCGCCGTCAGTACCTCTCATTCAGTGCATTTCCTTCAGATCTTATCATTCTGTGCATTGCCTTCAGTACCTCTCCTGTCTGTGCATTCCTTCAGTTCCTCTCAATATGTGCATTTTCTCTGTTCCTCTCATTCTGTGCACTTCCGTGAGTTTCTCTCAGTCTGTGCATTTCCTTTGGTTACTCAGTCTGTGCATTTCCTTCAGATCCTCTCATTCTGTGCATTGCCTTCATTACCTCTCTGGTCTGTGCATTTCCTTCAGTTCCTCTCATTCTGTGCATTTCCTTCAGTTCCTCTAAGTCTGCCATCAGTACCTCTCATTCTTTTTTTTAAATTATTTTTTATTCAAGCTTGAAATGGACAAAAACATATAAGCAAGCAAAGGAAATCGTGGCTACTCAGTATAACTTTACAGGGTTTACAGAACATAAAGTTTAAACCAAAAAGGGAAAGGGGGAGAAAGAACAAAGCATGAGCAGCACCAAAGCATAACAGAGACAAAAAGTAAATATGCATAAGATTCAGTAGAACAGGGCAATCAATTAACTAGTCTCTAAGCCACTCCACCAATGGAGCCCAGATCTTCTGACCCAGGTCCCGCCGCCTTCTTCCCCACCTCTGAAAGACAGCAGGTTCTAAGTTATAGTGAGCCAAAATCCTCCTCTCCAGTTTACAAAGGTGGGGGCAACATGGCTAATCCATTCTGATGTTATACAAAGCCGCACCATTGACATAGCAATAAACAGAAGGGCAGATGCATGTCTTGTTCTCTCACAAAGACCATCGCTATCACAGCCAAATATGACTAACTGTGGTGACAGAGCGGCCAAGATGTTAAGCCTAGAGTTGATAAACAATTCTACATCCTGAAGAAATAAAGCAAGTTTGGGGCAGGAAAAAAACATATGTACATCGTTGGCAGCCGCCATGCCACATCTCGGACAGCAGTGACCTCCTCTACCTCCCCATTTAGAGATTGTAGCCGGGGTATAATAAAGATCAAATAATGCCATGTAGCGTTGAGATCGTAAGCTGCCTGATATTAACACACTACTTGATAATTCTAAGGCCTGAGAAATATCCAACCCGGTCTTACTCAGCTTTATCTCCCACTTAGCATTTTGGGAAGAGAGATCGGCAGGAAGACCAGACAGCAAATGCTGATAGATTACCCCAATTTTTGACCACTTCAAAATCGAATCCATTAGCATATTCCTATTAAACATAATTGTAGCTTGAACCTTCTATTTTTCTACATCGCTTCAGATCTGCAGGTATTTAAAAAACTCATGCGTATTAAGGGAAAACTTGTCCTTTTAAAATAAAAAAGAAGCCATTTTTCCTTCACACCCTAAATCACCCAAAGACATTATTCCCTGCGCCATCCACCCAAATGTGATCTGATCCACAAGATGGAGGGTAAAAGTCTGGCAGCAGTAAAAGGTGTGTGTGTAATAGTTGATATTGGGGATCGACCATTTACGACAAATTTTACTCCAAACTGAAAACATTGCTAAGGTAACCTTTTACTTAGACTTCTTATAATCACTGGGTTCAAGTACCCGCAGTAATATCCCCTTAGCATCCTTCCCTAATCTCGAAAATAGATGGTCTGCAAAATGGTGGCAACACCGCCCTGTCCCCGAACAGTGGTAGAGCAAAGTGCTGAAGAAGAGCTGACCAGCAGTAAAGCACCAGATTCGGCACCGACCAGCCCCCCAGATCACGCGGAAGGTGCATCCACTTGGCCGCTCTTAGTGGTTGATCATATCCCCTGAGAAACCTATTGCAGCACCTTTCAGCCCAGGCTAGACTATCTTGGGAAAATTCTAGTGGGATGGTTCTAAATAGGTATAAGAACTTTGGCAAGATCAACATTTTAACAACATTCCCCCTGCCGTACAAAGACAGATGCAAATTATCTAGTCTTACCAAAGTAGAGTTTTAGGAGTCAATAATGGGCAAGATATTCAGGTCTGCAATGTTGTCAACTACAGGAGTAATTTTAACCCCAAGGTATGATGCACTTTGCACAACTGGCGCTTCAGAGGAACCCATGGCTGCTGCTTGAACAACCTGCGTCTTGGTAACATTCAGTTTATAGCCAGAAAGCTGGCCATATTGTTTTGCTAATTTCTCTATAGCTGGGAAAGCTGATGCAACATTGCTAGTCAGGACTATAATGTCATCGGCATATGCCAACACCTTATACTCTGATATATTGACCCTGACTGGAAGTATATTAATGGAGCTCTCAATTTTGCTTAAAAAGGGGTCAATGTATAGAGCAAACAGTTGGGGCGAACAGGGGCAACCCTGCCTTGTGCCCCTACTGATGCTAAAAGGTCTTGATAATAGACCCGAAACCGAGAGGGTAGCCTCTGGAGCAAAGTAGAGTGATTGGACTGCTTGGGAGAACTCCGAGCTAAACCCCTTCCACTGAAGGACTGCCCATATAAACCCCCCGGCGACCCTGTCGAACGCTTTTTCGGCATCCAACAGGATCACTCAGAGGGGAGATTTTGTAACTTGGGCCCAGTACAAGAGTGCAATTACACGGCGGACATGATCGGCCGTGTCTCGCCCTGGGATGAAGCCATGCTGTCGCAATTAAACTAATGGAGAAATCACTGAGGCCAATCTGGTAGATACAATTTTAGAGTAAATTTTGCTGTCTGTGTTAATTAAGGATATCGGACAAAAAGACGAGGGGTCCAACTCTGGTTTACCTTTCTTTTTAAAGAGGATAATAGTGGTTTGGTGCCATAAATCCGGTATGTGGTTGAGTTGAGCCCCACGTAAGATTGTTAAAAATTCCTGCCTAATCTCTGATCGGAACTGAATTCTAAAGGGATTAAGTCAGGGCCAGCGGCTTTGCCGTTAGCCAATGAATTAATCGCCAGCTCAACCTCATCCCATTCTATGGGGGCAGAGAGAGCTTCATTCTGCTGCGCAGTGACATGGAGGGTATTGAGGCCCTATAGAAAGGCCCCAAGTTCAAATTCAAAATTTGGATCACTGGCTTCCTCTGTATACAAGGAACTATAAAACTGACGAAAAACCTCATGACCCCCTCCGATGTATCCTGAATATGGCCTCGGGAGTCCTGAATCTTAGTAATACGATTAGCCAGCCCTCTCTGCTGGAGTCGTTTGGCCAAGACACTGCCGGATTTCTCCCCAAACTCAAACATCGTAGAGCGGAACTGCAAATACTTTCCAGCAAGGTCCTGACAAAAAATACTCCAGCAGAGGGGCCCTAACTTTAGCAACCTGTAGCTGACTTTGGGATGTATCATGCCCCTCCTTAATTGCACATATCAGGTGAACCTCTGCAACCCCCAATTCTTCAATCCACCTATAGATTTGATCTCGGACAGACCGCTGCCGGAAGGACGAGAAAGTTTTCATTTCACCCCGGACCGCTGCCTTTAGCGTATCCCAGATAGTGGTACAGGAGGCAGTCTCTCTATTAATGCTCAAAAATTCTGGGATCCAATTGCTCATATGATCTATATATGATTGTTCTAATAACAATTTTCTCTCGAATGTCCAGACCCTCAGCACCTTTGTTGTGTGAGCTAGGACTACAGGTCCCAGAATTCCATTGGGTTGTGGAAGATGGACCGTATTTTCAATGGGAGCTGTAGATGCAGGAATAATGTTCAACCCTCCTGTAAACGGGGCCTCTGCGCTATTTGAAGAGTTCCCCCTGTCAACAACTGAGATTGGTACAATCATGGAAGGAGAAAGGGGGCCAGAATCCGTTTTGTCCGTGACCAAACCTGAGGTGATGAAGGGCTTTGGAGATGCGGCCGTTGCAGCAGCAAGTTGGTGTTTCTTACTTTTAGCGAGCTGTTGCGGCGGCTTGGTCTTGTCTAATGGCTTATTAAACATTGTTCAATCAATCAATCAGGAGTTTGTTAAAGCGCGACTACTCACCCGTAAGGGTCTCAAGGCGCTGGGGGTGGGGGGATGCAGGTTCCATTCCATCAAGGAGGGGGTCTGTCGAAGAGCCATGTTTTGAGGTTTCTTGCGAAGATGGGGAGCGATGTTGTCTGTCTGAGGTGGAGCGGAAGGGCGTTCCATGCTTTGGCCGCGAGGAAGGAGCAGGAGCGGCCTCCCGATCTGGTCTTTCTGGTGTGGGGGACCACGGCGTAGGAAAGCTGGGCTGATCGTAGGGTCCTTTGGGGTGCGTGGAATTTGAGTCGGCTGTTCAGGTATGCTGGTCCGGTGCCGTGGAGGGCCTTGTGTGCGTGGGTGAGCATCTTAAAGTTGATCCTCGCCTCGACGGGGAGCCAGTGGAGTGTACGCAGGTGCTGGGAGATGTGGCAGTGTTTTGGCAGGTTGAGGACTTGTGGAAAGTTCTCTTTGTCCTCACCACAACCGGGGACACTGGCTCCACTGGGGGCTGTCGACTGCTCGCGCTCACCTTCCCGTCGTGGCCCCCTGCTGCCGATACCGGCGCTGGTGCTGGCACTGCTGGATTCACCTCGATGGCTGCCTTCGCGGGCCGCCCCCCGAGCAAGCGAGGTGCGACCCGTGCCGTTGTCAGCAGGCACAGCGGTCTTCCCCTTCGGCGGCATACCTTCCGACAGGAAGATGGATAATCGAGGCGACAACACTGCAGCCAGAGTGGGATGCCGAGGAGCCGGCACGGCACGAAAGGATCCAGCGGGTCAGTTGACCTCGGAAAACAGGAAAACGCCAGAGCATTCCGATAGTGCTTGATAGGTAGATACTACAATGCAGCTATAAGTAACCTTCAGGATTTTCAAGGTCCATAATCAAAAATTAAAGCACAATGGTGAGTTAGTCGGGAGAGAGTATTTTAGGCAGCTTGTCCAGCCGAAGTTCCGGCCGCCATCTTGCCCGCATTCAAGTTTCTCTGAGTCTGTGCCTTTCCTTTGGTTACTCTTCAGTCTGTGCATTTCCTTCAGTACCTCTCATTCTGTGAATTTTCTTCACATCATATCATTCTGTGCATTGCCTTCAGTACCTCTCCGGTCTGTGCATTTTCCCTGTTCCTCTCATTCTGTGAATTTCCGTGAGTTTCTCTTAGTCTGTGCATTTCCTTTGGTTACTCTTCAGACTGTGCAATTTCTTCAGTTCCTCGCCAATCTGTGCATTTCCTTCAGTTCCACGTCAGTCTGAACATTCCCTTCAGATCCTCTTCAGTCTTCAGTCTCTGCATTTACATTAGTACCTCTTTCATCTGTACATTTTCTTCAGTTCCTCTCTGGTCTGTGTAGTTCCCTTAGTTCCTCTGCAGTCTGTGCACTTCCTCCAGCTCCTTTTCAGTCTGTGTATTTCCTACTGTTCCTCGTTGGTCTCTGGGGAATCCTAGGTGGCGCTATAATGAACCAATAGAAAAGAGGTCGTAAGGGCTGCATTAGCAATGCGAGCTCCTCCCGTTCACTGGGCACCATGTGACACACGAGTGAAACATGTCAAGAAAGGAGTTCACCCTCCAGAAGCGTCTGCAACTAACCACGAGCTGTGACTTCCCAGGGGATGGGAGCAGAGGCTCGTGACCTGCAGAGAGTGGAGCCCTCAGTGACGTGTGAGGCAGGAGGTCCGCGCCCAAGCCCATGCCTAGGGTCGGTTGCCGGCACGACCTGGCTGGTCCCTACGGGCGCGACTGGGTAGAGGGGCATTGTCTGGCAAGGAGTCTGCACCCGAAGGAGCTGTGAGGTGTCGTGAATAGTAAAACTCCCTAGACCAATAAGTGCATCCACGCAGAAAGGAGGCAGGTCGAAGGAACACCTATAGAATGGCTGTGCTTCACCACTGTATACTTTCAGACGCCTCCCGCCCACCGCACCATGTAAGCTGCTCCACACAGATCCCACGGGCCTTAAGAGCAGAGTAAACAACCCCCTGGAACAAGGCAGACCCGGGACTTTAACGATTGCAAGAAGCTTCCTGTGCTTTGCATGTACGCCTGACCACGAGTGTTCAGTCCCTGATGCTTAAAGACACCGGTTACATGTTGCTGAATCACAAGTGTTCTGTCTATTTGACCGAAAAACAGGTGCTCTAACCCTAGCATTGAATCACAAGAACTCTGTCCCTCGTGTTAGATCACTAGTGTTCAGTCCATGATGATGATCGACATGTGTTGTTTGTTGTTGCATCATATGGTGCTGAATCACAAATGTTGTTTCCATAGTGTTGATTCGCATGTGCTCAGTCACTGCTGCTAGATCACTATTGTGCAGTCCCAGATGCTGTACGAGGCATGTTCTTTGTGGTGAATCACAGGGGCTCTGTCCATGGTGCTGAAATGTGGGTGCTCTGTCCCTAGTGTTGAATCACGAGTCCTCTATCGCTGCTGCTAGATCACTAGTGTGCAGTCCCTCATGCTGAATGACACGTTTACTTTGTGCTGAATCAATTCGACACTGTCCAGGGTGCTGAAAAACAAGTGCTCTGAACCTAGCATTGAATCACAAGGACTCTGTCTATGGTGCTGAATCACCAGGGCTCAGTCCCGTGTACTAAATCACTAGTGTTCAGTCCCTGATGCTGAACTGCAAGTTATGACTTTGTTACTGAATCTCAAGTGCTCTGTCCCGTGTGCTAGATCACTAGTATTCAGGCCATGATGCTGATCGACAAGTGCTCTTTGTTCCTGCTTCACACGGTGCTGAATCACAAGGGCTCTGTCCGTGGTGCTGAAAAACAAGTGGTCTGATCCTAGCAATGAATCACAAGGGCTCTATCAATAGTGTTGAAAAACAAGTGGTTTGATCCTAGCAATGAATCACAAGGGCTCTGTCTGTGGTGCTGAATCACAAGGGCTCTGTCCCGTGTGCTAGATCACTAGTGTTCAGTAAAGGATGCTGATCGACAAGTGCTCTTTGTTGCTGCTTCAGATGGTGCTGAATCACACAAGTGTTCTGTCCATAGTGTTTATTTACGTGAGCTCTGTCGCTTCTGCTAGATCACTAGTGTGCAGTCCCTTATGCTGAATGACAGGTTTACTTTGTGCTGAATCACTTGGGCTCTGTCCATGGTGCTGAAAAGCAAGTGCTGTGAACCTAGCATTGAATCACAAGGGCTCTGTCTATGGTGCTGAATCACCAGGGCTCTGTCCCGTGTACTAAATCACTAGTGTTCAGTCCCTGATGCTGAACTGCAAGTTATGACTTTGTTACTGAATCTCAAGTGCTCTGTCCCGTGTGCTAGATCACTAGTATTCAGTCCATGATGCTGATCGACAAGTGCTCTTTGTTCCTGCTTCACATGGTGCTGAATCACAAGGGCTCTGAACCAAGCATTGAATCACAAGGGCTCTGTCTATGGTGCTGAATCCCAAGGGCTCTGTCCATGGTGCTGAAAAACAAGTGCTCTGACCCTAGCCTTGAATCGCAAGTGCTCTGTCCAACGGTGCTGAATCACAAGGGCTCTGTCCTGTTTGCTAGATCACTAGTGTTCAGTAAGTGATGCTGATTGACAAGTGCTCTTTGTTGCTGCTTCAGATGGTGCTGAATCACAAGTGTTCTGTCCATAGTGTTGATTTACGTGAGCTCTGTCACTGCTGCTAGTTCACTAGTGTGCAGTCCCTCATGCTAAATGACACGTTTACTTTGTGCTGATTCACTTGGACACTGTCCAGGGTGCTGAAAAATAAGTGCTCTGAACCTAGCATTGAATCACAAGGGCTCTGTCTATGATACTGAATCAAAAGGACTCTGTTCTGTGTACTAAATCACTAGTGTTCAGTCCCTGATGCTGAACTGCACGTTATGTCTTTGTTGGTGAATCTCAAGTGTTCTGTCCCGTGTGCTAGATCACTAGTGTTCAGTCCATGATGCTGATCGACAAGTGCTCTTTGTTCCTGCTTAAGATGGTGCTGAATCACACAAGTGTTCTGTCCATAGTGTTGATATACATGAGCTCTGTCGCTTCTGCTAGATCACTAGTGTGCAGTCCCTCATGCTGAATGACACGTTTACTTTGTGCTGAATCACTTGGACACTGTCTAGGGTGCTGAAAGACAAGTGCTCTGTACCTAGCATTGAATCACAAGGGCTCTGTCCATGGTGCTGAAAAACAAGGGCTCTGAACCTAGCATTGAATCACAAGGGCTCCGTCTATGGTGCTGAATCACAAGGACACTGTTCCGTGTACTAAATCACTAGTGTTCAGGCCCTGATGCTGAACTGCACGTTATGTCTTTGTTAGTGAATCTCAAGTGTTCTGTCCCGTGTGCTAGATCACTAGTGTTCAGTCCATGATGCTGATCGACTAGTGCTCTTTGTTGCTGCTTCACATGGTGCTGAATCACAAGGGCTCTGTCCATGGTGCTGAAAAACAAGTGGTCTGATCCTGTCTTTGTTTCAGAATCACAAAGGCTCAGTCCCGTTTGCAAGATCACTAGTGTTCAGTAAATGATGCTGATCGACAAGTGTTCTTTGTTGCTGCTTCAGATGGTGCTGAATCACAAGTGTTCTGTCCATAGTGTTGATATGCGTGAGCTCTGTCACTTCTGCTAGATCACTAGTGTGCAGTCCCTCATGCTGAATGACACGTTTACTTTGTGCTGAATCACTTGGACACTGTCTAGGGTGCTGAAAGACAAGTGCTCTGTACCTAGCATTGAATCACAAGGGCTCTGTCCATGGGGTTGAAAAACAAGTGCTCTGAACCTAGCATTGAATCACAAGGGCTCTGTCTATGGTGCTGAATCACCAGGGCTCTGTCCCGTGTACTAAATCACTAGTGTTCAGTCCCTGATGCTGAACTGCAAGTTATGACTTTGTTACTGAATATCAAGTGCTCTGTCCCGTGTGCTAGATCACTAGTATTCAGGCCATGATGCTGATCGACAAGTGCTCTTTGTTCCTGCTTCACACGGTGCTGAATCACAAGGGCTCTGTCCGTGGTGCTGAAAAACAAGTGGTCTGATCCTAGCAATGAATCACAAGGGCTCTATCAATAGTGTTGAAAAACAAGTGGTTTGATCCTAGCAATGAATCACAAGGGCTCTGTCTGTGGTGCTGAATCACAAGGGCTCTGTCCCGTGTGCTAGATCACTAGTGTTCAGTAAAGGATGCTGATCGACAAGTGCTCTTTGTTGCTGCTTCATATGGTGCTGAATCACACAAGTGTTCTGTCCATAGTGTTTATTTACGTGAGCTCTGTCGCTTCTGCTAGATCACTAGTGTGCAGTCCCTTATGCTGAATGACAGGTTTACTTTGTGCTGAGTCACTTGGGCTCTGTCCAGGGTGCTGAAAAGCAAGTGCTGTGAACCTAGCATTGCATCACAAGGATTCCGTCCATGGTGCTGAAAAGCAAGTGCTCTGAACCTAGCATTGAATCACAAGGGCTCTGTCTATGGTGCTGAATCACCAGGGCTCTGTCCCGTGTACTAAATCACTAGTGTTCAGTCCCTGATGCTGAACTGCAAGTTATGACTTTGTTACTGAATCTCAAGTGCTCTGTCCCGTGTGCTAGATCACTAGTATTCAGTCCATGATGCTGATCGACAAGTGCTCTTTGTTCCTGCTTCATATGGTGCTGAATCACAAGGGCTCTGAACCAAGCATTGAATCACAAGGGCTCTGTCTATGGTGCTGAATCCCTAGGGCTCTGTCCATGGTGCTGAAAAACAAGTGCTCTGACCCTAGCCTTGAATCGCAAGTGCTCTGTCCAACGGTGCTGAATCACAAGGGCTCTGTCCTGTTTGCCAGATCACTAGTGTTCAGTAAGTGATGCTGATTGACAAGTGCTCTTTGTTGCTGCTTCAGATGGTGCTGAATCACAAGTGTTCTGTCCATAGTGTTGATTTACGTGAGCTCTGTCACTGCTGCTAGTTCACTAGTGTGCAGTCCCTCATGCTAAATGACACGTTTACTTTGTGCTGATTCACTTGGACACTGTCCAGGGTGCTGAAAAATAAGTGCTCTAAACCTAGCATTGAATCACAAGGGCTCTGTCTATGATACTGAATCAAAAGGACTCTGTTCTGTGTACTAAATCACTAGTGTTCAGTCCCTGATGCTGAACTGCACGTTATGTCTTTGTTGGTGAATTTCAAGTGTTCTGTCCCGTGTGCTAGATCACTAGTGTTCAGTCCATGATGCTGATCGGCAAGTGCTCTTTGTTCCTGCTTAAGATGGTGCTGAATCACACAAGTGTTCTGTCCATAGTGTTGATATACGTGAGCTCTGTCGCTTCTGCTAGATCACTAGTGTGCAGTCCCTCATGCTGAATGACACGTTTACTTTGTGCTGAATCACTTGGACACTGTCTAGGGTGCTGAAAGACAAGTGCTCTGTACCTAGCATTGAATCACAAGGGCTCTGTCCATGGTGCTGAAAAACAAGTGCTCTGAACCTAGCATTGAATCACAAGGGCTCTGTCTATGGTGCTGAATCACCAGGGCTCTGTCCCGTGTACTAAATCACTAGTGTTCAGTCTCTGATGCTGAACTGCACGTTATGTCTTTGTTGCTGAATCTCAAGTGTTCTGTCCCGTGTGCTAGATCACTAGTGTTCAGTAAATAATGCTGATCGACAAAAGCTCTTTGTTGCTTCTTCACATGGTGCTGAATCACAAGGGCTCTGTCCATAGTGCTGAAAAACAAGTGGTCTAATCCTAGCAATGAATCTCGAGTGTTCTGTCCCGTGTGCTAGATCACTAGTGTTCAGTCCGTGATGCTGATCGACAAGTGCTCTTTGTTCCTGTTTCGCATGGTGCTGAATCACAAGGGCTCTGTCCATGGTGCTGAAAAACAAGTGCTCTTATCCTAGCAATGAATCACAAGGGCTCTGTCTAAAGTGCTGAATCACAAGTATTCTGTCCCGTGTGCTAGATCACTAGTGTTCAGTAAATGATGCTGATCGACAAGTGCTCTTTGTTCCTGCTTCACATGGTGCTGAATCATAATGGCTCTGTCCATGGTCCTGAAAAACAAGTGTTCTGATCCTAGCGTGGAATCACAATGGCTCTGTCCATGGTGCGGAAAAACAAGTGCTCTGAACCTAGCATTGAATCACAAGGGCTCTGTCTATGGTGCTGAATCACCAGGGCTCTGTTCCGTGTACTAAATCACTAGTGTTCAGTCCCTGATGCTGAACTGCACGTTAAGTCTTAGTTGCTGAATCTCAAGTGTTCTGTCCCGTGTGCTACATCACTAGTGTTCAGTCCATGATGTTGACCGACAAGTGCACTTTGTTCCTGCTTCACATGGTGCTGAATCACAAGGGCTCTGTCCATGGTGCTGAAAAACAAGTGCTCTGATCCTAGCGTGGAATCACAAGGGCTCTGTCCATGGTGCTGAAAAACAAGTGCTCTGATCCTAGCATTGAATCACAAGGGCTCTGTCTATGGTGCTGAATCACAAGGGCTCTGTTCCGTGTACTAAATCACTAGTGTTCAGTCCCTGATGCTGAATTGCACGTTATGTCTTTGTTGCTGAATCTCAAGTGTTCTGTTCCGTGTGCTAGATCACTATTGTTCAGTCCATGATGCTGATCGACAAGTGCTCTTTGTTCCTGCTTCACATGGTGCTGAATCACAAGGGCTCTGTCTGTGGTGCTGAAAAACAAGTGCTCTGATCCTAGCAATTATTTACAAGTGTTCTGTCCATGGTGCTGAATCACGAGGGCTCTGTCCCATGTGCTAGATCACTAGTGTTCAGTAAATGATGCTGATCGACAAGTGCTCTTTGTCTCTGCTTCACATGGTGCTGAATCACAAGGGCTCTGTCGATGGTGCTGAAAAATAAGTGCTCTGATCCTAGCAATGAATCACAAGGGCCCTGTCCATGGTGCTGAAAAACAAGTGGTCTGATCCTAGCAATGAATCACAAGGGCTCTGTCTATGGTGCTGAATCACAAGGGCTCTGTCCCGTGTGTTAGATCACTAGTGTTCAGTAAATGATGCTGATCGACAAGTGCTCTTTGTTGCTGCTTCAGATGGTGCTGAATCACAAGGGCTCTGTCGATGGTGCTGAAAAATAAGTGCTCTGATCCTAGCAATGAATCACAAGGGCCCTGTCCATGGTGCTGAAAAACAAGTGGTCTGATCCTAGCAATGAATCACAAGGGCTCTGTCTATGGTGCTGAATCACAATGGCTCTGTCCCGTGTGTTAGATCACTAGTGTTCAGTAAATGATGCTGATCGACAAGTGCTCTTTGTTGCTGCTTCATATGGTGCTGATTCACACAAGTGTTCTGTCCATAGTGTTTATTTACGTGAGCTCTGTCGCTTCTGCTAGATCACTAGTGTGCAGTCCCTTATGCTGAATGACAGGTTTACTTTGTGCTGAATCACTTGGGCTCTGTCCAGGGTGCTGAAAAGCAAGTGCTGTGAACCTAGCATTGCATCACAAGGATTCCGTCCATGGTGCTGAAAAGCAAGTGCTCTGAACCTAGCATTGAATCACAAGGGCTCTGTCTATGGTGCCGAATCACCAGGGCTCTGTCCCGTGTACTAAATCACTAGTGTTCAGTCCCTGATGCTGAACTGCAAGTTATGACTTTGTTACTAAATCTCAAGTGCTCTGTCCCGTGTGCTAGATCACTAGTATTCAGTCCATGATGCTGATCGACAAGTGCTCTTTGTTCCTGCTTCACATGGTGCTGAATCACAAGGGCTCTGAACCAAGCATTGAATCACAAGGGCTCTGTCTATGGTGCTGAATCCCAAGGGCTCTGTCCATGGTGCTGAAAAACAAGTGCTCTGACCCTAGCCTTGAATCGCAAGTGCTCTGTCCAACGGTGCTGAATCACAAGGGCTCTGTCCTGTTTGCTAGATCACTAGTGTTCAGTAAGTGATGCTGATTGACAAGTGCTCTTTGTTGCTGCTTCAGATGGTGCTGAATCACAAGTGTTCTGTCCATAGTGTTGATTTACGTGAGCTCTGTCACTGCTGCTAGTTCACTAGTGTGCAGTCCCTCATGCTAAATGACACGTTTACTTTGTGCTGATTCACTTGGACACTGTCCAGGGTGCTGAAAAATAAGTGCTCTGAACCTAGCATTGAATCACAAGGGCTCTGTCTATGATACTGAATCAAAAGGACTCTGTTCTGTGTACTAAATCACTAGTGTTCAGTCCCTGATGCTGAACTGCACGTTATGTCTTTGTTGGTGAATCTCAAGTGTTCTGTCCCGTGTGCTAGATCACTAGTGTTCAGTCCATGATGCTGATCGACAAGTGCTCTTTGTTCCTGCTTAAGATGGTGCTGAATCACACAAGTGTTCTGTCCATAGTGTTGATATACGTGAGCTCTGTCGCTTCTGCTAGATCACTAGTGTGCAGTCCCTCATGCTGAATGACACGTTTACTTTGTGCTGAATCACTTGGACACTGTCTAGGGTGCTGAAAGACAAGTGCTCTGTACCTAGCATTGAATCACAAGGGCTCTGTCCATGGTGCTGAAAAACAAGTGCTCTGAACCTAGCATTGAATCACAAGGGCTCTGTCTATGGTGCTGAATCACCAGGGCTCTGTCCCGTGTACTAAATCACTAGTGTTCAGTCTCTGATGCTGAACTGCACGTTATGTCTTTGTTGCTGAATCTCAAGTGTTCTGTCCCGTGTGCTAGATCACTAGTGTTCAGTAAATAATGCTGATCGACAAAAGCTCTTTGTTGCTTCTTCACATGGTGCTGAATCACAAGGGCTCTGTCCATAGTGCTGAAAAACAAGTGGTCTAATCCTAGCAATGAATCTGGAGTGTTCTGTCCCGTGTGCTAGATCACTAGTGTTCAGTCCGTGATGCTGATCGACAAGTGCTCTTTGTTCCTGTTTCGCATGGTGCTGAATCACAAGGGCTCTGTCCATGGTGCTGAAAAACAAGTGCTCTTATCCTAGCAATGAATCACAAGGGCTCTGTCTAAAGTGCTGAATCACAAGTATTCTGTCCCGTGTGCTAGATCACTAGTGTTCAGTAAATGATGTTGATCGACAAGTGCTCTTTGTTCCTGCTTCACATGGTGCTGAATCACAAGGGCTCTGAACCAAGCATTGAATCACAAGGGCTCTGTCTATGGTGCTGAATCCCAAGGGCTCTGTCCATGGTGCTGAAAAACAAGTGGTCTAATCCTAGCAATGAATCTCGAGTGTTCTGTCCCGTGTGCTAGATCACTAGTGTTCAGTCCGTGATGCTGATCGACAAGTGCTCTTTGTTGCTGCTTCACATGGTGCTGAATCACAAGGGCTCTGTCGATGGTGCTGAAAAATAAGTGCTCTGATCCTAGCAATGAATCACAAGGGCCCTGTCCATGGTGCTGAAAAACAAGTGGTCTGATCCTAGCAATGAATCACAAGGGCTCTGTCTATGGTGCTGAATCACAAGGGCTCTGTCCCGTGTGTTAGATCACTAGTGTTCAGTAAATGATGCTGATCGACAAGTGCTCTTTGTTGCTGCTTCAGATGGTGCTGAATCACAAGTGTTCTGTCCATAGTGTTGATTTGCGTGAGCTCTGTCGCTTCTGCTAGATCACTAGTGTTCAGTCCCTCATGCTGAATGCCACGTTTACTTTGTGCTGATTCACTTGGACACTGTCCAGGGTGCTGAAAAACAAGTGGTCTGATCCTACGATTGAATCACAAGTGCTCTGTCCATGGTGCTGAAAAATCAGTGGTCTGAACCTAGCATTAAATCACAAGGGCTCTGTCTATGGTGCTGAATCACAAGAACTCTGTTCCGTGTACTAAATCACTATTGTTCAGTCCCTGATGCTGAACTGCACGTTATGTCTTTGTTGCTGAATCTCGAGTGTTCTGTCCCGTGTGCTAGATCACTAGTGTTCAGTCCATGATGCTGATCGACAAGTGCTCTTTGTTCCTGCTTCACATGGTGCTGAATCACAAGGGCTCTGTCCATGGTGCTGAATCACAAGGGTTCTGTCCCGTGTTTTAGATTACTAGTGTTCAGTAAATGATGCTGATCGACAAGTGCTCTTTGTTGCTTCTTCACATGGTGCTGAATCACAAGGGCCCTGTCCATAGTGCTGAAAAACAAGTGGTCTAATCCTAGCAGTGAATCACAAGGGCTCTGTCTATGGTGCTGAATCCCAAGGGCTCTGTCCAGTGTGCTAGATCACTGGTGTTCAGTAAATGATGCTGATCGACAAGTGCTCTTTGTTACTGCTTCAGCTGGTGCTGAATCACAAGTGTTGATTTACGTGAGCTCTGTCGCTTCTGCTAGACCACTAGTGTGCAGTCCCTCATGCTGAAGGACACGTTTACTTCGTGCTGAATCACTTGGACACTGTCCAGAGTGCTGAAAAACAAGTGCTCTGTACCTAGCATTGAATCACAAGGACTCTGTCCATGGTGCTGAAAAACAAGTGCTCTGAACCTAGCATTGAATCACAAGGGATCTGTCTATGGTGCTGAATCAACAGGGCTCTGTTCCGTGTACTAAATCACTAGTGTTCAGTCCCTGATGCTGAACTGCACGTTATGTCTTTGTTGCTGAATCTCAACTGTTCTGTCCCGTGTGCTAGATCACTAGTGTTCAGTCCATGATGCTGATCGACAAGTGCTCTTTGTTCCTGCTTCACATGGCGCTGAATCCCAAGGGCTCTGTCCATGGTGCTGAAAAACAAGTGGTCTGATCCAAGCAATGAATCACTCTGTACTTGGTGCTGAATCACAAGGGCTCTGTCGCGGGTGCTAGATCACTAGTGTTCTGTAAATGATGCTGATCGACAAGTGCTCTTTGTTGCTGCTTCAGATGGTGCTGAATCACAAGTGTTCTGTCCATAGTGTTGATTTACGTGAGCTCTGTCGCTTCTGCTAGATCACTAGTGTGCATTCCCTCATGCTGAATGATTTGTTTACTTTGTGCGGAATCACTTGGACACTGTCCAAGGTGCTGAAAAACAAGTGCTCTGTACAAAGCATTGAATCACATGGGCTCTGTCCATGGTGCTGAAAAACAAGCGCTCTGAACCTAGCGTGGAATCACAAGGGCTCTGTCCATGGTGCTGAAAAACAAGTGCTCTGAACCTGGCATTGAATCACAAGGGCTCTGTCTATGGTGCTGAATCACAAGGGCTCTGTTCCGTGTACTAAATCACTAGTGTTCAGTCCCTGATGCTGAACTGCACGTTATGTCTTTGTTGCTGAATCTCAAGTGTTCTGTCCCGTGTGCTAGATCACTAGTGTTCAGTCCATGATGCTGATCGACAAGTGCTCTTTGTTCCTGCTTCACATGGTGCTGAATCACAAGGGCTCTGTCCATGGTGCTGAAAAACAAGTGCTCTGATCCTAGTAATGAATCACGAATGCTCTGTCTAAGGTGCTGAACTGCATGTTATGTCTTTGTTGCTGAATCTAAAGTGTTCTGTCCAGTGTGCTAGATCACTATTGTTCAGTCCATGATGCTGATCGACAAATGCTCTCTGTTCCTGCTTCACATGGTGGTGAATCACAAGGGCTCTGTCCATGGTGCTGAAAAATAAGTGCTCTGATCCTAGCAATGAATCACAAGGGCCCTGTCCATGGTGCTGAAAAAAAACAAGTGGTCCGATCCTAGCAATGAATCACAAAGGCTCTGTCTATGGTGCTGAATCACAAGGGCTCTGTCCCGTGTGTTAGATCACTAGTGTTCAGTAAATGATGCTAATTGACAAGTGCTCTTTGTTCTGCTTCAGATGGTGCTGAATCACAAGTGTTTTGTCCATAGTGTTGATTTACGTGCGCTCTGTCGCTTCTGCTAGATCACTAGTGTGCAGTCCCTCATGCTGAATGACACGTTTACTTTGTGCTGAATAACTTGGACACTGTCCAGGGTGCTGAAAAGCAAGTGGTCTGATCCTAGGATATTATCACAAGGGCTCTGTCCATGGTGCTGAAAAACCAGTGCACTTAACCTAGCATTGGATCACAATGGCTCTGTCTATGGTGCTGAATCACAAGGGCTCTGTTCCGTGTACTAAATCACTAGTGTTCAGTCCCTGATGCTGAACTGCACGTTATGTCTTTGTTGCTGAATCTCAAGTGTTCTGTCCCGTGTGCTAGATAACTAAGGTCCAGTCCATGATGTTGATCGACAAGTGCTCTTTGTTCCCGCTTAACATGGTGCTGAATCACAAGGGCTCTGTCCATGGTGCTGGATCACAAGGGCTCTGTCCCGTGTGCTAGATCACTAGTGTTCAGTAAATGATGCTGATCGACAAGTGCTCTTTGTTGCTGCTGCAGATGGTGCTGAATCACAAGTGTCTGTCCATAGTGTTTATTTACGTGCGCTCTGTCGCTTCTGCTAGATCACTAGTGTTCAGTCCCTCATGCTGAATGACTTGTTTACTTTGTGCTGAATCACTTGGGCACTGTCCAAGGTGCTGCAAAACAAGTGGTCTGATCCTAGGATTGAATCACAAGGGCTCTGTCCATGGTGCTGAAAAACAAGCGCTCTGACCTAGCATTGAATCTCAAGGGCTCTGTCTATGGTGCTGAATCACAAGGACACTGTTCCGTGTACTAAATCACTAGTGTTCAGTCCCTGATGCTGAACTGCACGTTATGTCTTTGTTGCTGAATCTCGAGTGTTCTGTCCCGTGTGCTAGATCACTAGTGTTCAGTCCATGATGCTGATCGACAAGTGCTCTTTGTTCCTGCTTCACATGGTGCTGAATCACAAGGGCTCTGTCCATGGTGCTGAAAAACAAGTGCTCTGATCCTAGCATTGAATCACAAGGACTCTGTCTATGGTGCTGAATCACAAGGGCTTTGTTCCGTGTACTAAATCACTAGTGTTCAGTCCCTGATGCTAAACTGAACGTTAAGTCTTTGTTGATGAATCTCAAGTGTTCTGTCCCGTGTGCTAGATCACTAGTGTTCAGTCCATGATGCTGATCGACAAGTGCTCTTTGTTCCTGCTTAACATGGTGCTGAAAAACAAGTGCTCTGATCCTAGTAATGAATCACGAAGGCTCTGTCTAAGGTGCTGAATCGCAGGGGCTCTGTCTCGTGTGCTAGATCGCTAGTGTTCAGTCCATGATGCTGATTGACAAGTGCTCTTTGTTCCTGCTTTACATGGTGCTGAATCACAAAGGTTCTGTCCATGGTGCTGAAAAACAAGTGCTCAGATCCTAGCGTGGAATCACAAGGGCTCTGTCCATGGTGCTGAAAAACAAGCGCTCTGAACCTAGCATTGAATCACAAGGGCTCTGTCTATGGTGCTGAATAAGAAAGGCTCTGTTCCGTGTACTAAATCACCAGTGTTCAGTCCCTGATGCTGAACTGCACGTTATGTCTTTGTTGCTGAATCTTAAGTGTTTTGTCCCGTGTGCTAGATCACTATTGTTCAGTCCATGATGCTGATCGACAAGTGTTCTTTGTTCCTACTTCACATGGTGCTGAATCACAAGGACTCTGTCCATGGTGCTGAACAACAAGTGCTCTGAACCTAGAATTGAATCACAAGGACTCTGTCTATGGTGCTGAATCACAAGGGCTCTGTTCCGTGTACTAAATCTCCAGTGTTCAGTCCCTGATGCTGAACTGCACGTTATGTCTTTGTTGCTGAATCTCAAGTGCTCTGTCCCGTGTGCTAGATCACTATTGTTCAGTCCATGATGCTGATCGACAAGTGCTCTCTGTTCCTGCTTCACATGGTGCTGAATCATAAGGGCTCTGTCCATGGTGCTGAAAAACAAGTGCTCTGATCCTAGCAATGAATCACAAGGGCCCTGTCCATGGTGCTGAAAAGCAAGTGGTCTGATCCTAGCAATGAATCACAAGGGCTCTGTCTATGGCGCTGAATCAAAAGGGCTCTGTCCCGTGTGTTAGATCACTAGTATTCAGTAAATGATGCTGATCGACAAGTGCTCTTTGCTGCTGCTTCAGATGGTGCTGAATCCCAAGTGTTCTGTCCATAGTGTGGATTTACGTGAGCTCTGTCGCTTCTGCTAGATCACTAGTGTGCAGTCCATCATGCTGAATGACACGTTTACTTTGTGCTGAATCACTTGGACACTGTCCAGGGTGCTGAAAAACAAGTTGTCTGATCCTAGGATTGAATCACAAGGGCTCTGTCCATGGTGCTGAAAAACCAGTGCTCTGAACCTAGCATTGAATCACAAGGGCTCTGTCTATGGTGCTGAATCACAAGGGCTCTGTTCCGTGTACTAAATCACTAGTGTTCAGTCCCTGATGCTGAACTGCACGTTATGTCTTTGTTGCTGAATCTCGAGTGTTCTGTCCCGTGTGCTAGATCACTAGTGTTCAGTCCGTGATGCTGATCGACAAGTGCTCTTTGTTCCTGTTTCACATGGTGCTGAATCACAAGGGCTCTGTCCATGGTGCTGAAAAAAAAGTGGTCTGATCCAAGCAATGAATCACAAGCGCTCTGTCCATGGTGCTGAATCACAAGGGCTCTGTCCCGTGTGTTAGATCACTAGTGTTCAGTAAATGATTTTTATTTTGCACTTTTGAGAAGTGTCTGCGACACAAACCTTATCAGCATTCAAAGATAGGTCCACTGTGGCAGTTTGGTTCCAATGGCTCTCCAAAATAGCAAGGTAGTGGGACTCTCACCAGTTGTAGAGTGAGGAGTTGAACAATAAGCACGGACGGCTTGACATAGGGCCTGGTTTAACTCGATCCCCTCCATTGATGCTCATTGAATTAGTCTATTGAGGGTACCCATAGATCGTTCCACAACACCATTGGCTTTGGGTCTCAGAGCTGAACTCTTTTAGTGTTTGACAATTAGTCTGTCTAGAAACTCCTTGAATTCTTTGATTCTGTACGTTGGACCATTGGCAGGCTTGAGAATGACGGCGACAGCCCACGCTGCAAAGATGTCATCCAGTCACTGGATGACTTAGTCCCGGGTAGTTGATGATACCTCCTCTACTAAAGGAAAGCGTGACTACTCATCAATGACTACCATGAGAGGATGTCCATTATCTGAAGGCGCAAATAAATCAACTGAAACTCCTTCCCAGGCATGTGCAGGAAGGTCAGACATGGTCAATGCGTGCTCAATCACTTTAGGGGAAAAGGTAGTTGCAAAGATGGCACTCTTGTTGTTTCCTCTGTACTCGCTCATCTAGACGCGGGACCCGCACTCAGTCTCTTAGGGCTCTTCTGGTGCCTACAATGACATGGCGTCCTTCATGAGGTAGTTCAATGACTTGCTCTCTTAGGCTCTCAGCTATGGCAATTCTCAAGCCTCTAATCAACACATTCCCTGGTCACAGGTAGTTCATCCGGTACCTCTTTGAATTTTTGAAGTTCAATATGGTCAGCAATAGGTCAAGCATTCCTCTTCCATGATTAAGTTGAAATAATATCTTTGAGGATAAGCATGTTCTTATTGGGATTATATTTGCAGTAACGTTCAATGAATGGGGCAGATGGCGTGCTGGACCTCACAACGAAGTAATGTACTCCTCAGCTGTTTTGGATGCCGAACTATGCCGCTGTAAGGGTACTCGTTAAAAATAATCAGCAGGGTTCTCATTTTTACCCGGCTTGTGTACGATGGCATAGTCATACTCTTTCCGTTGCAACCCCCACCTCTCAATGAGAGAGCGCATCTTGGCCATCAAGTTTCTAATAATAGTGAGCAGCAATTCGTGGTCTGCAATGATGGTAAAACATTTTCCATATAGAAGCACATGAAAATGTTCGCAGGCCCACACTACAGCCAGACTCGCCTACTCTGGATGAGAATAGACACGTTTGTGTCAGACAGGCTTCAACTGGTGTAGGCCACAATGTATCTCTGAGCACTCGGATGACCATTATATTGAGCAAGGATGGCCCTCAGCCCCACCGGGCTCGCATCTGCTGTGTACTGAGTATGTAATGTTGGGTCAAAACAGGACATTTCGGTTGTATTCTCAATTGCATGTTTTATTCTTTTGAAGCTGTGATCACATTCCACAGACTACTGGAAAGGTAAATTTCATTTTACAAGTCTCTCAATGGGTCATTCACAGTAGCAAATTCACTAATGTACCTTGAAGAAAAACTGGCCATGCCTAAGATGGATCGCAACATGTCAGCTGAGGGTGCTTGCACTTTATTGGGCCGGCATGAGCTTGATGACAATTGAATTCACCACAATGGTACAGCACACCACACAGTATTTAGTAACAGTAATGAAAATATCAATAAGCCATGGAATTTCTCTTTTCTTGTTTTTATTCCAAATCTTCACACATAAGTAGCCAACGCGTTTCGTCCGAAGGACTTCTTCAGGGCTACAATAAACAAATATACAAAATATACATATTATACACTGCTATATTACACTAAAAAATCCAACTGTTTATTGTACATTCTAAGCGAGAGGAAAAGACAATCTTTTTAAAAAAAAATTTGTTACTATATGGTCCAATGGCATGGCCTACTGACACAAGTAACAATTCATTCTCATTAAAACAAGAGATGCATGTTACAACCTGTTTTATAAAAAGTTAAGAGGGCAGGGAGCTCTGTGTCTCTTAAGTCACTGGTTATTATCAAAAAAGCCGTTTTTTGCGTTTTTTTACATTTTTTGGGCAAACCATTAATAAAGTGGGATTGATGACGATTGACTTTGTTTTTTTCTTGTCATACCTGATGTTTCTATTTCCCATAGTGGGCGTGGCGAGAATGCTTCTGGCGTCCGTTTTCTCATTTCACTGTAATGTATTTTGTTTCTCTTTAGCTTTGCAAACCAATGTGAAGTGGTTTTATTTTCTGCAACCTTTACACGTCTGTCCTATGGTTGGACACTTACCTACATGGAGAAATTAAACCCACACTGGAAGTACAAGTTTTTTTTCTTTGAAAATATCGACTTGTGTGCATCTACCTTGTACTTGTGCTTGCACTTCATGACCAACACAGATTTATTTTCACTATTTCAGGTTCCTTATCAGCAGATTAGCGATCGGCTCTTTCATCGGCTTTTGCAGCCATCTGTGCTTTCTCAAACCTGAGCGTCTTTCTCAACATGCGTCTTCTGAAAGAGTCTGAAAGATAGCCATCGATGACTTACAGATGTGTGGCTTCTTCAACATTAAATTCACAAAATTTACATTGTTTGATAAGCACATCAAGGGCCAGATGTACGACCATTGGATTTAGCGCCTCGCAGTTTGTGACAAATTGTGAGTCGCAAATTGTGAGGCGCTAAACCCAATGTACAACAGTGTCTCAGACACCGTTTGTCATTCCCAATGGGGTTGCACATTGTGAGACTCAGGAATATTAATGAGCCACTCGCAATTTGCAAGCCCATTTAGAATGACTGTCCCTCCCAGGGATGGTGGCCTGCTGGGCTCAGCGGACCACCATGTATGGGACTGATTTTCAATCAAGCAAGTTTTCTTTCAAATGCACCCTTTTTTCCTTAAAGGAAAACAAGATGCATTAAAAAACGTTTTTGTTTCATTTTTTAAGGGCAGGTAGTGGTCCCTGCCTGTGACTCCATTACCACCCTCTTGAAGAGGGTGGTAATTTGCGAGTGTTTTGCGACTGCAATTGTGGTCTCAAAACATTCATCCATGGCTTTGGGGTCACTATTAGGATGGGGACGCCCCTTCCTAACAGCAACTCCAATTCCTAAATAGTGAGTCACAAATAAATTGCGACTCGCTATTTAGGAATTGTACAAAGCCCTTTCAAATTTTGCATGGGCAAACGGGTCGCAAACCCATTTGCGCATGCGAAATAGTGTTGTATATCTGGTCCCAATTCTTTTATCAAATGCATCCATTGTTTCACCATTTTGGTGTCTTGCTTGATTCAAAATGTACCTTTAATAGTAGACATTCGGTATTGGATTGAACTTGGTAGCCAATGCTTCTTTGATCTGAGAGTACACTAGTGCATCAGTCAGTGAGATTGTCTTCAGAACTTCTTTTACTCCATCACTGGCATGGTTCTTTAAATATTTAATGATTTTCTTATTATCTACTTCTTCTAGGGATCTGTGAAATCCTCGAACCTATCGAGCCATGCGGTCCACCTGGTCCCAACATTCTGCTTCTTGGCAGTGTTGAATGCCAATGGTAATTTCAGAAACACAGCTGCATCGCACTTCACGCTCCCTTCTCCAGCCATTGAACATATTCACTATTCTGACAACTTTCATTGCACTGGACGCCACTTGCCACGGTGCACACATCGGCCTCTCAACTAGGCCTGGGTTGGCACACCTGATTCTAGGTCATGGCGCACTTCCCTTGCTTGTGTTGGTAAATATGTTTGTACTTTGGTACCTGGTTGTCACTGCCTTTAGCATTTGCTTTGCATGGACAATGGCCTTGTGTTATGGCACAATCCAGTTTTACTTCTTTCAGCTTTACCCACAGATTCTGGTGGACTTTTCATAGCACGGGAATATGCAAATGAACATGCCCCACACACAGCTTTGTAACATACGTCTTTATTCCTCAGCATACAATCACACACTGCACTCTGATCACTTCATAGCCAATAATAACCACTCTGGAACACCTTCCAGCAAGGTAAATAATTCCTCTGTTGAGTCCATCCAGAACTGCAAGGGTCAGAGCGCACATAGTCTCTTGAAACTATACCAGCAAACTATATATGCAGCATAGATTTTAGTTGACATTGACCTGCCAAGACAAGACACAGTGTCTATGAACAATCCAACCATATCAATGTCCTGATCACCATCAGCTTTTCGGTGTGCTTAGGATAACATTAGACCCCCATTTTTAGGTCTCGGCTTCGAGACCTATTGTCACGGAGTTCACTCTCAACGGAGCCAGAGCGGTGAACGAGCGCCGATTGCATCTCGTGGAAGCGCACGCCGAGCCTCCTGGAGCCGTGCACATCTCTTGCTCCACATTCACACTCACGGAAGCACACACTCACTCACGCACGCACACACACACACACACACACACACACACACACACACACCCTCCCTCTCTGCCCACTCCCTCTCTGCCGCCCCCCCCCCTCGACCCCCACTCACCGGGCTCTTTCCCTCGCTGCAGGCAGACTCGGTGTCTTCTCCGGGGATCTTCAGCTGATGTGCACGCCCACGCTGCTTCTCGTGCGCGCCCGCCACGCTGTTTCGCACCTGTTGATCCTCAGCTTGTTGCTTACAGCCAGTGGGTTGAACTTGAATGTACTCGACAAAATATCCTTATATAACTAAAAAGTGAGCATCATCTTCATCTCACGTTTGAAAAGGTAACCATGAACACCAATTGTGTTAAAATATATTGAATACGATAGATCACCTTCCACTCGCCCATACATATACTTTAAATTCCTTATTCATATTATTAGAACAAAGCAATGCAGAAGATAATTTTTGGTTGTCTGTGGGTGGGGAGGTGGGGTTAGCACTCTCTGCCCTCTTTTCCTATCATTGACTCTTTGGCGCCTATAGGAAAAACCCAAGCTGCTTATACTTTAGAGGAATTCTGCATAAGGATTATTATAGTGTGAGTTGAGTGCAGAGTGTGAGTGCAGAGTGTAAGTGTGAGTGCAGAGTGTAAGTGTGAGTGCAGAGTGCAGAGTAGTGAGTGCAGAGTAGTGAGTGCAGAGTGTGAGTAGTGAGTATAGAGTAGTGAGTGCAGAGTGTGAGTAGTGAGTGCAGAGTGTGAGTGCAGAGTGTGAGTTGTGAGTATAGAGTGCAGAGTAGTGAGTGCAGAGTAGTGAGTGCAGAGTAGTGAGTGCAGAGTAGTGAGTGCAGAGTAGTGAGTAGTGAGTGCAGAGTAGTGAGTGCAGAGTAGTGAGTAGTGAGTGCAGAGTAGTGAGTAGTGAGTAGTGAGTGCAGAGTAGTGAGTGCAGAGTAGTGAGTAGTGAGTGCAGAGTAGTGAATAGTGAGTGCAGAGTAGTGAATAGTGAGTGCAGAGTAGTGAGTAGTGAGTGCAGAGAAGTGAGTAGTGAGTGCAGAGTAGTGAGTGCAGAGTGCAGAGTAGTGAGTGCAGAGTAGTGAGTGCAGAGTAGTGAGTGCAGAGTAGTGAGTGTAGAGTAGTGAGTGCTGAGTAGTGAGTGCAGAGTAGTGAGTAGTGAGTGCAGAGTAGTGAGTAGTGAGTGCAGAGTAGTGAATAGTGAGTGCAGAGTAGTGAGTGCAGAGTAGTGAGTAGTGAGTGCAGAGTAGTGAGTAGTGAATGCAGAGTAGTGAGTGCAGAGTAGTGAGTAGTGAGTGCAGAGTAGTGAGTGCAGAGTAGTGAGTAGTGTAGTGAGTAGTGAGTGCAGAGTAGTGAGTAGTGTAGTGAGTAGTGAGTGCAGAGTAGTGAGTAGTGAGTGCAGAGTAGTGAGTAGTGAGTGCAGAGTAGTGAGTAGTGAGTAGTGAGTGCAGAGTAGTGAGTAGTGAGTGGTGAGTAGTGAGTGCAGAGTAGTGAGTAGTGAGTGCAGAGTAGTGAGTGGTGAGTAGTGAGTGCAGAGTAGTGAGTGGTGAGTAGTGAGTGCAGAGTAGTGAGTAGTGAGTGCAGAGTAGTGAGTAGTGAGTGCAGAGTAGTGAGTAGTGTAGTGAGTAGTGAGTGAGTAGTGAGTGCAGAGTAGTGAGTAGTGAGTGCAGAGTAGTGAGTAGTGAGTGCAGAGTAGTGAGTAGTGAGTGGTGAGTAGTGAGTGCAGAGTAGTGAGTAGTGAGTGGTGAGTAGTGAGTGGTGAGTGGTGAGTAGTGAGTGCAGAGTAGTGAGTAGTGAGTGCAGAGCAGTGAGTAGTGAGTGCAGAGTAGTGAGTGGTGAGTAGTGAGTGCAGAGTAGTGAGTAGTATGTGGTGAGTAGTGAGTGCAGAGTAGTGAGTGCAGAGTAGTGAGTGCAAAGTAGTGAGTGCAGAGTAGTGAGTAGTGAGTAGTGAGTGCAGAGTAGTGAGTAGTGAGTGCAGAGTAGTGAGTAGGTAGTGCAGAGTAGTGAGTGCAGAGTAGTGAGTGCAGAGTAGTGAGTAGTGAGTGCAGAGTAGTGAGTGCAGAGTAGTGAGTGCAGAGTAGTGAGTAGTGAGGAGTGAGTGCAGAGTAGTGAGTGCAGAGTAGTGAGTGCAGAGTAGTGAGTAGTGAGTGCAGAGTAGTGAGTAGTGAGTGCAGAGTAGTGATAGTGAGTGCAGAGTAGTGAGTAGTGAGTGCAGAGTAGTGAGTAGTGAGTGCAGGGTAGTGATTAGTGAGTGCAGAGTAGTGAGTAGTGAGTGCAGAGTAGTGAGTAGTGAGTGCAGAGTAGTGAGTAGTGAGTGCAGAGTAGTGAGTGCAGAGTAGTGAGTGCAGAGTAGTGAGTAGTGAGTGCAGAGTAGTGAGTGCAGAGTAGTGAGTACAGAGTATTGAGTAGTGAGTGCACAGTAGTGAGTAGTGAGTGCAGAGTAGTGAGTGCAGAGTATTGAGTAGTGAGTGCAGGGTAGTGAGTAGTGAGTGCAGAGTAGTGAGTGCAGAGTAGTGAGTAGTGAGTGCAGAGTAGTGAGTAGTGAGTGCAGAGTAGTGAGTAGTGAGTGCAGGGTAGTGATTAGTGAGTGCAGAGTAGTGAGTAGTGAGTGCAGAGTAGTGAGTAGTGAGTGCAGAGTAGTGAGTAGTGAGTGCAGAGTAGTGAGTAGTGAGTGCAGAGTAGTGAGTAGTGAGTGCAGAGTAGTGAGTAGTGTAGTGAGTAGTGAGTGCAGAGTAGTGAGTAGTGAGTGCAGAGTAGTGAGTAGTGAGTGCAGAGTAGTGAGTAGTGAGTGCAGAGTAGTGAGTAGTGAGTGGTGAGTAGTGAGTGCAGAGTAGTGAGTAGTGAGTGGTGAGTAGTGAGTGCAGAGTAGTGAGTAGTGAGTGGTGAGTAGTGAGTGGTGAGTAGTGAGTGCAGAGTAGTGAGTAGTGAGTGCAGAGTAGTGAGTAGTGAGTGCAGAGTAGTGAGTAGTGTAGTGAGTAGTGAGTGCAGAGTAGTGAGTAGTGAGTGCAGAGTAGTGAGTAGTGAGTGCAGAGTAGTGAGTAGTGAGTGCAGAGTAGTGAGTAGTGAGTGCAGAGTAGTGAGTGCAGAGTAGTGAGTGCAGAGTAGTGAGTGCAAAGTAGTGAGTAGTGAGTGCAGAGTAGTGAGTAGTGAGTAGTGAGTAGTGTGCAGAGTAGTGAGTAGTGAGTGCAGAGTAGTGAGTAGTGTGCAGAGTAGTGAGTAGTGAGTGCAGAGTAGTGAGTGCAGAGTAGTGAGTAGTGAGTGCAGAGTAGTGAATGCAGATTGCAGAGTAGTGAGTGCAGAGTAGTGAGTAGTGAGTGCAGAGTAGTGAGTGCAGAGTAGTGAGTAGTGAGTGCAGAGTAGTGAGTAGTGAGTGCAGAGTAGTGAGTGCAGAGTAGTGAGTAGTGAGTGCAGAGTAGTGAGTAGTGAGTGCAGATTGCAGAGTAGTGAGTGCAGATTGCAGAGTGCAGAGTAGTGATTGCAGAGTAGTGAGTGCAGAGTAGTGAGTGCAGAGTAGTGAGTAGTGAGTACAGAGTAGTGAGTAGTGAGTGCAGAGAAGTGAGTGCAGATTGCAGAGTAGTGAGTGCAGATTGCAGAGTAGTGAGTGCAGATTGCAGAGAAGTGAGTGCAGAGTAGTGAATGCAGAGTAGTGAGTAGTGAGTGCAGAGTAGTGAGTGCAGGGTAGTGAGTAGTGAGTGCAGAGTAGTGAGTGCAGAGTAGTGAGTAGTGAGTGCAGAGTAGTGAGTAGTGAGTGCAGAGTAGTGACTGCAGATTGCACAGTAGTGAGTGCAGAGTAGTGAGTGCAGAGTAGTGAGTAGTGAGTGCAGAGTAGTGAGTGCAAAGTAGTGAGTAGTGAGTGCAGAGTAGTGAGTGCAGAGTAGTGAGTGCAGAGTAGTGAGTGCAGAGTAGTGAGTAGTAAGTAGTGAGTGCAGAGTAGTGAGTAGTGAATAGTGAGTGCAGAGTAGTGAGTAGTGAGTGCAGAGTAGTGAGTGCAGAGTAGTGAGTGCAGAGTAGTGAGTAGTGAGTAGTGAGTAGTGAGTGCAGAGTAGTGAGTAGTGAGTGCCGATTAGTGAGTGCAGAGTAGTGAGTAGTGAATGCAGAGTAGTGAGTACAGAGTAGTGAGTGCAGAGTAGTGAGTGCAGAGTAGTGAGTGCAGAGTAGTGAGTGCAGAGTAGTGAGTAGTGAGTGCAGAGTAGTGAGTGCAGAGTAGTGAGTGCAGAGTAGTGAGTGCAGAGTAGTGAGTAGTGAGTGCAGAGTAGTGAGTGCAGAGTAGTGAGTAGTGAGTGCAGAGTAGTGAGTGCAGAGTAGTGAGTGCAGAGTAGTGAGTAGTGAGTAGTGAGTGCAGAGTAGTGAGTAGTGAATAGTGAGTGCAGAGTAGTGAGTAGTGAGTGCAGAGTAGTGAGTGCAGAGTCGTGAGTGCAGAGTAGTGAGTAGTGAGTAGTGAGTGCAGAGTAGTGAGTAGTGAGTGCAGAGTAGTGAGTGCAGAGTAGTGAGTAGTGAATGCAGAGTAGTGAGTACAGAGTAGTGAGTGCAGAGTAGTGAGTGCAGAGTAGTGAGTGAAGAGTAGTGAGTGCAGAGTAGTGAGTAGTGAGTAGTGAGTGCAGAGTAGTGAGTAGTGAGTGCAGAGTAGTGAGTGCAGAGTAGTGAGTGCAGAGTAGTGAGTGCAGAGTAGTGAGTAGTGAGTGCAGAGTAGTGAGTAGTGAGTGCAGAGTAGTGAGTGCAGAGTAGTGAGTGCAGAGTAGTGAGTAGTGAGTGCAGAGTAGTGAGTAGTGAGTGCAGAGTAGTGAGTAGTGAGTAGTGAGTGGTGAGTAGTGAGTGCAGAGTAGTGAGTAGTGAGTGGTGAGTAGTGAGTGCAGAGTAGTGAGTAGTGAGTGGTGAGTAGTGAGTAGTGAGTGGTGAGTAGTGAGTGCAGAGTAGTGAGTGGTGAGTAGTGAGTGCAGAGTAGTGAGTGGTGAGTAGTGAGTGCAGAGTAGTGAGTAGTGAGTGCAGAGTAGTGAGTAGTGAGTGGTGAGTAGTGAGTGCAGAGTAGTGAGTAGTGAGTGGTGAGTAGGGAGTGCAGAGTAGTGAGTGGTGAGTAGTGAGTGCAGAGTAGTGAGTGCAGAGTAGTGAGTGCAGAGTAGTGAGTAGTGAGTGCAGAGTAGTGAGTAGTGAGTGCAGAGTAGTGAGTGGTGAGTGGTGAGTAGTGAGTGCAGAGTAGTGAGTAGTGAGTGGTGAGTAGTGAGTGCAGAGTAGTGAGTGCAAAGTAGTGAGTGCAGAGTAGTGAGTAGTGAGTAGTGAGTTCAGAGTAGTGAGTAGTGAGTGCAGAGTAGTGAGTAGGTAGTGCAGAGTAGTGAGTGCAGAGTAGTGAGTGCAGAGTAGTGAGTGCAGAGTAGTGAGTAGTGAGTAGTGAGTAGTGAGTAGTGAGTGCAGAGTAGTGAGTGCAGAGTAGTGAGTACAGAGTAGTGAGTGCAGAGTAGTGAGTGCAGAGTAGTGAGTGCAGAGTAGTGAGTAGTGAGTAGTGAGTGCAGAGTAGTGAGTAGTGAGTAGTGAGTGCAGAGTAGTGAGTAGCGAGTGGTGAGTAGTGAGTGCAGAGTAGTGAGTAGTGAGTGGTGAGTAGGGAGTGCAGAGTAGTGAGTGGTGAGTAGTGAGTGCAGAGTAGTGAGTAGTGAGTGGTGAGTAGTGAGTGCAGAGTAGTGAGTGCAGAGTAGTGAGTGCAGAGTAGTGAGTAGTGAGTGCAGAGTAGTGAGTGCAGAGTAGTGAGTGGTGAGTGGTGAGTAGTGAGTGCAGAGTAGTGAGTAGTTAGTGGTGAGTAGTGAGTGCAGAGTAGTGAGTGCAAAGTAGTGAGTGCAGAGTAGTGAGTAGTGAGTGCAGAGTAGTGAGTAGTGAGTGCAGAGTAGTGAGTAGTGAGTGCAGAGTAGTGAGTAGTGAGTGCAGAGTAGTGAGTGCAGAGTAGCAAGTAGTGAATGCAGAGTAGTGAGTGAAGAGTAGTGAGTAGTGAGTGCAGAGTAGTGAGTGCACATTGCAGAGTAGTGAGTGCAGAGTAGTGAGTGCAGAGTAGTGAGTAGTGAGTGCAGAGTAGTGAGTAGTGAGTAGTGAGTTCAGAGTAGGGAGTAGTGAGTGCAGAGTAGTGAGTAGTGAGTGGTGAGTAGTGAGTGCAGAGTAGTGAGTAGTGAGTGGTGAGTAGGGAGTGCAGAGTAGTGAGTGGTGAGTATTGAGTGCAGAGTAGTGAGTAGTGAGTGCAGAGTAGTGAGTAGGTAGTGCAGAGTAGTGAGTGCAGAGTAGTGAGTGCAGAGTAGTGAGTGCAGAGGAGTGAGTAGTGAGTAGTGAGTAGTGAGTAGTGAGTGCAGAGTAGTGAGTGCAGAGTAGTGAGTGCAGAGTAGTGAGTGCAGAGTAGTGAGTGCAGAGTAGTGAGTGCAGAGTAGTGAGTGCGGAGTAGTGACTAGTGAGTGCAGAGTAGTGAGTAGTGAGTGCAGAGTAGTGAGTAGTGAGTGCAGAGTAGTGAGTGCACATTGTAGAGTAGTGAGTGCAGAGTAGTGAGTAGTGAGTGTAGAGTAGTGAGTAGTGAGTGCAGAGTAGTGAGTGCAGAGTAGCGAGTAGTGAGTGCAGAGTAGTGAGTGCAGAGTAGTGAGTAGTGAGTGCAGAGTAGTGAGTAGTGAGTAGTGAGTTCAGAGTAGGGAGTAATGAGTGCAGAGTAGTGAGTAGTGAGTGCAGAGTAGTGAGTAGTGAGTGCAGAGTAGTGAGTGCACATTGCAGAGTAGTGAGTGCAGAGTAGTGAGTGCAGAGTAGTGAGTAGTGAGTGCAGAGTAGTGAGTAGTGAGTTCAGAGTAGGGAGTAGTGAGTGCAGAGTAGTGAGTAGTGAGTGCAGAGTAGTGAGTAGTGAGTGCAGAGTAGTGAGTGCAGAGTAGTGAGTAGTGAGTGCAGAGTAGTGAGTGCACAGTAGTGAGTAGTGAGTGCAGAGTAGTGAGTAGTGAGTGCAGAGTGCAGAGTAGTGAGTAGTGAGTGCAGGGTAGTGATTAGTGAGTGCAGAGTAGTGAGTAGTGAGTGCAGAGTAGTGAGTAGTGAGTGCAGAGTAGTGAGTAGTGAGTGCAGAGTAGTGAGTGCAGAGTAGTGAGTAGTGAGTGCAGAGTAGTGAGTACAGAGTATTGAGTAGTGAGTGCACAGTAGTGAGTAGTGAGTGCAGAGTAGTGAGTAGTGAGTGCAGGGTAGTGAGTAGTGAGTGCAGAGTAGTGAGTAGTGAGTGCAGAGTAGTGAGTGCAGAGTAGTGAGTGCAGAGTAGTGAGTAGTGTGCAGAGTAGTGAGTAGTCAGTGCAGAGTAGTGAGTGCAGAGTAGCGAGTAGTGAGTGCAGAGTAGTGAGTGCAGAGTAGTGAGTAGTGAGTGCAGAGTAGTGAGTAGTGAGTAGTGAGTTCAGAGTAGGGAGTAGTGAGTGCAGAGTAGTGAGTAGTGAGTGCAGAGTAGTGAGTAGTGAGTGCAGAGTAGTGAGTGCACATTGCAGAGTAGTGAGTGCAGAGTAGTGAGTGCAGAGTAGTGAGTAGTGAGTGCAGAGTAGTGAGTAGTGAGTAGTGAGTTCAGAGTAGGGAGTAGTGAGTGCAGAGTAGTGAGTAGTGAGTGCAGAGTAGTGAGTAGTGAGTGCAGATTGCAGAGTAGTGAGTGCAGATTGCAGAGTGCAGAGTAGTGATTGCAGAGTAGTGAGTGCAGAGTAGTGAGTGCAGAGTAGTGAGTAGTGAGTACAGAGTAGTGAGTAGTGAGTGCAGAGAAGTGAGTGCAGATTGCAGAGTAGTGAGTGCAGATTGCAGAGTAGTGAGTGCAGATTGCAGAGAAGTGAGTGCAGAGTAGTGAATGCAGAGTAGTGAGTAGTGAGTGCAGAGTAGTGAGTGCAGGGTAGTGAGTAGTGAGTGCAGAGTAGTGAGTGCAGAGTAGTGAGTAGTGAGTGCAGAGTAGTGAGTAGTGAGTGCAGAGTAGTGACTGCAGATTGCACAGTAGTGAGTGCAGAGTAGTGAGTGCAGAGTAGTGAGTAGTGAGTGCAGAGTAGTGAGTGCAAAGTAGTGAGTAGTGAGTGCAGAGTAGTGAGTGCAGAGTAGTGAGTGCAGAGTAGTGAGTGCAGAGTAGTGAGTAGTAAGTAGTGAGTGCAGAGTAGTGAGTAGTGAATAGTGAGTGCAGAGTAGTGAGTAGTGAGTGCAGAGTAGTGAGTGCAGAGTAGTGAGTGCAGAGTAGTGAGTAGTGAGTAGTGAGTAGTGAGTGCAGAGTAGTGAGTAGTGAGTGCCGATTAGTGAGTGCAGAGTAGTGAGTAGTGAATGCAGAGTAGTGAGTACAGAGTAGTGAGTGCAGAGTAGTGAGTGCAGAGTAGTGAGTGCAGAGTAGTGAGTGCAGAGTAGTGAGTAGTGAGTGCAGAGTAGTGAGTGCAGAGTAGTGAGTGCAGAGTAGTGAGTGCAGAGTAGTGAGTAGTGAGTGCAGAGTAGTGAGTGCAGAGTAGTGAGTAGTGAGTGCAGAGTAGTGAGTGCAGAGTAGTGAGTGCAGAGTAGTGAGTAGTGAGTAGTGAGTGCAGAGTAGTGAGTAGTGAATAGTGAGTGCAGAGTAGTGAGTAGTGAGTGCAGAGTAGTGAGTGCAGAGTCGTGAGTGCAGAGTAGTGAGTAGTGAGTAGTGAGTGCAGAGTAGTGAGTAGTGAGTGCAGAGTAGTGAGTGCAGAGTAGTGAGTAGTGAATGCAGAGTAGTGAGTACAGAGTAGTGAGTGCAGAGTAGTGAGTGCAGAGTAGTGAGTGAAGAGTAGTGAGTGCAGAGTAGTGAGTAGTGAGTAGTGAGTGCAGAGTAGTGAGTAGTGAGTGCAGAGTAGTGAGTGCAGAGTAGTGAGTGCAGAGTAGTGAGTGCAGAGTAGTGAGTAGTGAGTGCAGAGTAGTGAGTAGTGAGTGCAGAGTAGTGAGTGCAGAGTAGTGAGTGCAGAGTAGTGAGTAGTGAGTGCAGAGTAGTGAGTAGTGAGTGCAGAGTAGTGAGTAGTGAGTAGTGAGTGGTGAGTAGTGAGTGCAGAGTAGTGAGTAGTGAGTGGTGAGTAGTGAGTGCAGAGTAGTGAGTAGTGAGTGGTGAGTAGTGAGTAGTGAGTGGTGAGTAGTGAGTGCAGAGTAGTGAGTGGTGAGTAGTGAGTGCAGAGTAGTGAGTGGTGAGTAGTGAGTGCAGAGTAGTGAGTAGTGAGTGCAGAGTAGTGAGTAGTGAGTGGTGAGTAGTGAGTGCAGAGTAGTGAGTAGTGAGTGGTGAGTAGGGAGTGCAGAGTAGTGAGTGGTGAGTAGTGAGTGCAGAGTAGTGAGTGCAGAGTAGTGAGTGCAGAGTAGTGAGTAGTGAGTGCAGAGTAGTGAGTAGTGAGTGCAGAGTAGTGAGTGGTGAGTGGTGAGTAGTGAGTGCAGAGTAGTGAGTAGTGAGTGGTGAGTAGTGAGTGCAGAGTAGTGAGTGCAAAGTAGTGAGTGCAGAGTAGTGAGTAGTGAGTAGTGAGTTCAGAGTAGTGAGTAGTGAGTGCAGAGTAGTGAGTAGGTAGTGCAGAGTAGTGAGTGCAGAGTAGTGAGTGCAGAGTAGTGAGTGCAGAGTAGTGAGTAGTGAGTAGTGAGTAGTGAGTAGTGAGTGCAGAGTAGTGAGTGCAGAGTAGTGAGTACAGAGTAGTGAGTGCAGAGTAGTGAGTGCAGAGTAGTGAGTGCAGAGTAGTGAGTAGTGAGTAGTGAGTGCAGAGTAGTGAGTAGTGAGTAGTGAGTGCAGAGTAGTGAGTAGCGAGTGGTGAGTAGTGAGTGCAGAGTAGTGAGTAGTGAGTGGTGAGTAGGGAGTGCAGAGTAGTGAGTGGTGAGTAGTGAGTGCAGAGTAGTGAGTAGTGAGTGGTGAGTAGTGAGTGCAGAGTAGTGAGTGCAGAGTAGTGAGTGCAGAGTAGTGAGTAGTGAGTGCAGAGTAGTGAGTGCAGAGTAGTGAGTGGTGAGTGGTGAGTAGTGAGTGCAGAGTAGTGAGTAGTTAGTGGTGAGTAGTGAGTGCAGAGTAGTGAGTGCAAAGTAGTGAGTGCAGAGTAGTGAGTAGTGAGTGCAGAGTAGTGAGTAGTGAGTGCAGAGTAGTGAGTAGTGAGTGCAGAGTAGTGAGTAGTGAGTGCAGAGTAGTGAGTGCAGAGTAGCAAGTAGTGAATGCAGAGTAGTGAGTGAAGAGTAGTGAGTAGTGAGTGCAGAGTAGTGAGTGCACATTGCAGAGTAGTGAGTGCAGAGTAGTGAGTGCAGAGTAGTGAGTAGTGAGTGCAGAGTAGTGAGTAGTGAGTAGTGAGTTCAGAGTAGGGAGTAGTGAGTGCAGAGTAGTGAGTAGTGAGTGGTGAGTAGTGAGTGCAGAGTAGTGAGTAGTGAGTGGTGAGTAGGGAGTGCAGAGTAGTGAGTGGTGAGTATTGAGTGCAGAGTAGTGAGTAGTGAGTGCAGAGTAGTGAGTAGGTAGTGCAGAGTAGTGAGTGCAGAGTAGTGAGTGCAGAGTAGTGAGTGCAGAGGAGTGAGTAGTGAGTAGTGAGTAGTGAGTAGTGAGTGCAGAGTAGTGAGTGCAGAGTAGTGAGTGCAGAGTAGTGAGTGCAGAGTAGTGAGTGCAGAGTAGTGAGTGCAGAGTAGTGAGTGCGGAGTAGTGACTAGTGAGTGCAGAGTAGTGAGTAGTGAGTGCAGAGTAGTGAGTAGTGAGTAGTGAGTGCAGAGTAGTGAGTGCACATTGTAGAGTAGTGAGTGCAGAGTAGTGAGTAGTGAGTGTAGAGTAGTGAGTAGTGAGTGCAGAGTAGTGAGTGCAGAGTAGCGAGTAGTGAGTGCAGAGTAGTGAGTGCAGAGTAGTGAGTAGTGAGTGCAGAGTAGTGAGTAGTGAGTAGTGAGTTCAGAGTAGGGAGTAATGAGTGCAGAGTAGTGAGTAGTGAGTGCAGAGTAGTGAGTAGTGAGTGCAGAGTAGTGAGTGCACATTGCAGAGTAGTGAGTGCAGAGTAGTGAGTGCAGAGTAGTGAGTAGTGAGTGCAGAGTAGTGAGTAGTGAGTTCAGAGTAGGGAGTAGTGAGTGCAGAGTAGTGAGTAGTGAGTGCAGAGTAGTGAGTAGTGAGTGCAGAGTAGTGAGTGCAGAGTAGTGAGTAGTGAGTGCAGAGTAGTGAGTGCACAGTAGTGAGTAGTGAGTGCAGAGTAGTGAGTAGTGAGTGCAGAGTGCAGAGTAGTGAGTAGTGAGTGCAGGGTAGTGATTAGTGAGTGCAGAGTAGTGAGTAGTGAGTGCAGAGTAGTGAGTAGTGAGTGCAGAGTAGTGAGTAGTGAGTGCAGAGTAGTGAGTGCAGAGTAGTGAGTAGTGAGTGCAGAGTAGTGAGTACAGAGTATTGAGTAGTGAGTGCACAGTAGTGAGTAGTGAGTGCAGAGTAGTGAGTAGTGAGTGCAGGGTAGTGAGTAGTGAGTGCAGAGTAGTGAGTAGTGAGTGCAGAGTAGTGAGTGCAGAGTAGTGAGTGCAGAGTAGTGAGTAGTGTGCAGAGTAGTGAGTAGTCAGTGCAGAGTAGTGAGTGCAGAGTAGCGAGTAGTGAGTGCAGAGTAGTGAGTGCAGAGTAGTGAGTAGTGAGTGCAGAGTAGTGAGTAGTGAGTAGTGAGTTCAGAGTAGGGAGTAGTGAGTGCAGAGTAGTGAGTAGTGAGTGCAGAGTAGTGAGTAGTGAGTGCAGAGTAGTGAGTGCACATTGCAGAGTAGTGAGTGCAGAGTAGTGAGTGCAGAGTAGTGAGTAGTGAGTGCAGAGTAGTGAGTAGTGAGTAGTGAGTTCAGAGTAGGGAGTAGTGAGTGCAGAGTAGTGAGTAGTGAGTGCAGAGTAGTGAGTAGTGAGTGCAGAGTAGTGAGTGCAGAGTAGTGAGTAGTGAGTGCAGAGTAGTGAGTGCACAGTAGTGAGTAGTGAGTGCAGAGTAGTGAGTAGTGAGTGCAGAGTGCAGGGTAGTGAGTAGTGAGTGCAGGGTAGTGATTAGTGAGTGCAGAGTAGTGAGTAGTGAGTGCAGAGTAGTGAGTAGTGAGTGCAGAGTAGTGAGTAGTGAGTGCAGAGTAGTGAGTGCAGAGTAGTGAGTAGTGAGTGCAGAGTAGTGAGTACAGAGTATTGAGTAGTGAGTGCACAGTAGTGAGTAGTGAGTGCAGAGTAGTGAGTAGTGAGTGCAGGGTAGTGAGTAGTGAGTGCAGAGTAGTGAGTAGTGAGTGCAGAGTAGTGAGTGCAGAGTAGTGAGTAGTGTGCAGAGTAGTGAGTAGTCAGTGCAGAGTAGTGAGTGCAGAGTAGTGAGTAGTGAGTGCAGAGTAGTGAGTAGTGAGTGCAGAGTCGTGAGTAGTGAGTGCAGAGTCGTGAGTAGTGAGTAGTGAGTTCAGAGTAGGGAGTAGTGAGTACAGAGTAGTGAGTAGTGAGTGCAGAGTAGTGAGTAGTGAGTGCAGAGTAGCGAGAGCAGAGTAGTGAGTAGTGAGTGCAGAGTAGTGAGTGCACAGTAGTGAGTAGTGAGTGCAGAGTAGTGAGTAGTGAGTGCAGAGTGCAGAGTAGTGAGTAGTGAGTGCAGGGTAGTGATTAGTGAGTGCAGAGTAGTGAGTAGTGAGTGCAGAGTAGTGAGTAGTGAGTGCAGAGTAGTGAGTAGTAAGTAGTGAGTGCAGAGTAGTGAGTAGTGAATAGTGAGTGCAGAGTAGTGAGTAGTGAGTGCAGAGTAGTGAGTGCAGAGTAGTGAGTGCAGAGTAGTGAGTAGTGAGTAGTGAGTAGTGAGTGCAGAGTAGTGAGTAGTGAGTGCCGATTAGTGAGTGCAGAGTAGTGAGTAGTGAATGCAGAGTAGTGAGTACAGAGTAGTGAGTGCAGAGTAGTGAGTGCAGAGTAGTGAGTGCAGAGTAGTGAGTGCAGAGTAGTGAGTAGTGAGTGCAGAGTAGTGAGTGCAGAGTAGTGAGTGCAGAGTAGTGAGTGCAGAGTAGTGAGTAGTGAGTGCAGAGTAGTGAGTGCAGAGTAGTGAGTGCAGAGTAGTGAGTGCAGAGTAGTGAGTGCAGAGTAGTGAGTAGTGAGTAGTGAGTGCAGAGTAGTGAGTAGTGAATAGTGAGTGCAGAGTAGTGAGTAGTGAGTGCAGAGTAGTGAGTGCAGAGTCGTGAGTGCAGAGTAGTGAGTAGTGAGTAGTGAGTGCAGAGTAGTGAGTAGTGAGTGCAGAGTAGTGAGTGCAGAGTAGTGAGTGCAGAGTAGTGAGTAGTGAGTGCAGAGTAGTGAGTAGTGAGTGCAGAGTAGTGAGTGCAGAGTAGTGAGTGCAGAGTAGTGAGTAGTGAGTGCAGAGTAGTGAGTAGTGAGTGCAGAGTAGTGAGTAGTGAGTAGTGAGTGGTGAGTAGTGAGTGCAGAGTAGTGAGTAGTGAGTGGTGAGTAGTGAGTGCAGAGTAGTGAGTAGTGAGTGGTGAGTAGTGAGTAGTGAGTGGTGAGTAGTGAGTGCAGAGTAGTGAGTGGTGAGTAGTGAGTGCAGAGTAGTGAGTGGTGAGTAGTGAGTGCAGAGTAGTGAGTAGTGAGTGCAGAGTAGTGAGTAGTGAGTGGTGAGTAGTGAGTGCAGAGTAGTGAGTAGTGAGTGGTGAGTAGGGAGTGCAGAGTAGTGAGTGGTGAGTAGTGAGTGCAGAGTAGTGAGTGCAGAGTAGTGAGTGCAGAGTAGTGAGTAGTGAGTGCAGAGTAGTGAGTAGTGAGTGCAGAGTAGTGAGTGGTGAGTGGTGAGTAGTGAGTGCAGAGTAGTGAGTAGTGAGTGGTGAGTAGTGAGTGCAGAGTAGTGAGTGCAAAGTAGTGAGTGCAGAGTAGTGAGTAGTGAGTAGTGAGTTCAGAGTAGTGAGTAGTGAGTGCAGAGTAGTGAGTAGGTAGTGCAGAGTAGTGAGTGCAGAGTAGTGAGTGCAGAGTAGTGAGTGCAGAGTAGTGAGTAGTGAGTAGTGAGTAGTGAGTAGTGAGTGCAGAGTAGTGAGTGCAGAGTAGTGAGTACAGAGTAGTGAGTGCAGAGTAGTGAGTGCAGAGTAGTGAGTGCGGAGTAGTGAGTAGTGAGTAGTGAGTGCAGAGTAGTGAGTAGTGAGTAGTGAGTGCAGAGTAGTGAGTAGCGAGTGGTGAGTAGTGAGTGCAGAGTAGTGAGTAGTGAGTGGTGAGTAGGGAGTGCAGAGTAGTGAGTGGTGAGTAGTGAGTGCAGAGTAGTGAGTAGTGAGTGGTGAGTAGTGAGTGCAGAGTAGTGAGTGCAGAGTAGTGAGTGCAGAGTAGTGAGTAGTGAGTGCAGAGTAGTGAGTGCAGAGTAGTGAGTGGTGAGTGGTGAGTAGTGAGTGCAGAGTAGTGAGTAGTTAGTGGTGAGTAGTGAGTGCAGAGTAGTGAGTGCAAAGTAGTGAGTGCAGAGTAGTGAGTAGTGAGTGCAGAGTAGTGAGTAGTGAGTGCAGAGTAGTGAGTAGTGAGTGCAGAGTAGTGAGTAGTGAGTGCAGAGTAGTGAGTGCAGAGTAGCAAGTAGTGAGTGCAGAGTAGTGAGTGAAGAGTAGTGAGTAGTGAGTGCAGAGTAGTGAGTGCACATTGCAGAGTAGTGAGTGCAGAGTAGTGAGTGCAGAGTAGTGAGTAGTGAGTGCAGATTAGTGAGTAGTGAGTAGTGAGTTCAGAGTAGGGAGTAGTGAGTGCAGAGTAGTGAGTAGTGAGTGGTGAGTAGTGAGTGCAGAGTAGTGAGTAGTGAGTGGTGAGTAGGGAGTGCAGAGTAGTGAGTGGTGAGTATTGAGTGCAGAGTAGTGAGTAGTGAGTGCAGAGTAGTGAGTAGGTAGTGCAGAGTAGTGAGTGCAGAGTAGTGAGTGCAGAGTAGTGAGTGCAGAGGAGTGAGTAGTGAGTAGTGAGTAGTGAGTAGTGAGTGCAGAGTAGTGAGTGCAGAGTAGTGAGTGCAGAGTAGTGAGTGCAGAGTAGTGAGTGCAGAGTAGTGAGTGCGGAGTAGTGACTAGTGAGTGCAGAGTAGTGAGTAGTGAGTGCAGAGTAGTGAGTAGTGAGTAGTGAGTGCAGAGTAGTGAGTGCACATTGTAGAGTAGTGAGTGCAGAGTAGTGAGTAGTGAGTGTAGAGTAGTGAGTAGTGAGTGCAGAGTAGTGAGTGCAGAGTAGCGAGTAGTGAGTGCAGAGTAGTGAGTGCAGAGTAGTGAGTAGTGAGTGCAGAGTAGTGAGTAGTGAGTAGTGAGTTCAGAGTAGGGAGTAATGAGTGCAGAGTAGTGAGTAGTGAGTGCAGAGTAGTGAGTAGTGAGTGCAGAGTAGTGAGTGCACATTGCAGAGTAGTGAGTGCAGAGTAGTGAGTGCAGAGTAGTGAGTAGTGAGTGCAGAGTAGTGAGTAGTGAGTTCAGAGTAGGGAGTAGTGAGTGCAGAGTAGTGAGTAGTGAGTGCAGAGTAGTGAGTAGTGAGTGCAGAGTAGTGAGTGCAGAGTAGTGAGTAGTGAGTGCAGAGTAGTGAGTGCACAGTAGTGAGTAGTGAGTGCAGAGTAGTGAGTAGTGAGTGCAGAGTGCAGAGTAGTGAGTAGTGAGTGCAGGGTAGTGATTAGTGAGTGCAGAGTAGTGAGTAGTGAGTGCAGAGTAGTGAGTAGTGAGTGCAGAGTAGTGAGTAGTGAGTGCAGAGTAGTGAGTGCAGAGTAGTGAGTAGTGAGTGCAGAGTAGTGAGTACAGAGTATTGAGTAGTGAGTGCACAGTAGTGAGTAGTGAGTGCAGAGTAGTGAGTAGTGAGTGCAGGGTAGTGAGTAGTGAGTGCAGAGTAGTGAGTAGTGAGTGCAGAGTAGTGAGTGCAGAGTAGTGAGTGCAGAGTAGTGAGTAGTGTGCAGAGTAGTGAGTAGTCAGTGCAGAGTAGTGAGTGCAGAGTAGCGAGTAGTGAGTGCAGAGTAGTGAGTGCAGAGTAGTGAGTAGTGAGTGCAGAGTAGTGAGTAGTGAGTAGTGAGTTCAGAGTAGGGAGTAGTGAGTGCAGAGTAGTGAGTAGTGAGTGCAGAGTAGTGAGTAGTGAGTGCAGAGTAGTGAGTGCACATTGCAGAGTAGTGAGTGCAGAGTAGTGAGTGCAGAGTAGTGAGTAGTGAGTGCAGAGTAGTGAGTAGTGAGTAGTGAGTTCAGAGTAGGGAGTAGTGAGTGCAGAGTAGTGAGTAGTGAGTGCAGAGTAGTGAGTAGTGAGTGCAGAGTAGTGAGTGCAGAGTAGTGAGTAGTGAGTGCAGAGTAGTGAGTGCAGAGTAGTGAGTAGTGAGTGCAGAGTAGTGAGTAGTGAGTGCAGAGTGCAGGGTAGTGAGTAGTGAGTGCAGGGTAGTGATTAGTGAGTGCAGAGTAGTGAGTAGTGAGTGCAGAGTAGTGAGTAGTGAGTGCAGAGTAGTGAGTAGTGAGTGCAGAGTAGTGAGTGCAGAGTAGTGAGTAGTGAGTGCAGAGTAGTGAGTACAGAGTATTGAGTAGTGAGTGCACAGTAGTGAGTGCAGAGTAGTGAGTAGTGAGTGCAGGGTAGTGAGTAGTGAGTGCAGAGTAGTGAGTAGTGAGTGCAGAGTAGTGAGTGCAGAGTAGTGAGTAGTGTGCAGAGTAGTGAGTAGTCAGTGCAGAGTAGTGAGTGCAGAGTAGTGAGTAGTGAGTGCAGAGTAGTGAGTAGTGAGTGCAGAGTCGTGAGTAGTGAGTGCAGAGTCGTGAGTAGTGAGTAGTGAGTTCAGAGTAGGGAGTAGTGAGTACAGAGTAGTGAGTAGTGAGTGCAGAGTAGTGAGTAGTGAGTGCAGAGTAGCGAGAGCAGAGTAGTGAGTAGTGAGTGCAGAGTAGTGAGTGCACAGTAGTGAGTAGTGAGTGCAGAGTAGTGAGTAGTGAGTGCAGAGTGCAGAGTAGTGAGTAGTGAGTGCAGGGTAGTGATTAGTGAGTGCAGAGTAGTGAGTAGTGAGTGCAGAGTAGTGAGTAGTGAGTGCAGAGTAGTGAGTAGCGAGTGCAGAGTAGTGAGTGCAGAGTAGTGAGTAGTGAGTGCAGAGTAGTGAGTACAGAGTATTGAGTAGTGAGTGCACAGTAGTGAGTAGTGAGTGCAGAGTAGTGAGTAGTGAGTGCAGGGTAGTGAGTAGTGAGTGCAGAGTAGAGAGTAGTGAGTGTAGAGTAGTGAGTGCAGAGTAGTGAGTAGTGTGCAGAGTAGTGAGTAGTCAGTGCAGAGTAGTGAGTGCAGAGTAGTGAGTAGTGAGTGCAGAGTAGTGAGTGCAGATTGCAGAGTAGTGAGTGCAGAGTAGTGAGTAGTGAGTGCAGAGTAGTGAGTAGTGAGTGCAGAGTAGTGAGTAGTGAGTGCAGAGTAGTGAGTGCAGAGTAGTGAGTAGTGAGTGCAGAGTCGTGAGTAGTGAGTGCAGAGTAGTGAGTAGTGAGTGCAGAGTAGTGAGTGCAGATTGCAGAGTAGTGAGTGCAGAGTAGTGAGTGCAGAGTAGTGAGTAGTGAGTGCAGAGTAGTGAGTAGTGGGTGCAGAGTAGTGAGTAGTGAGTGCAGAGTAGTGAGTAGTGTAGTGAGTAGTGAGTGCAGAGTAGTGAGTAGTGAGTGCAGAGTAGTGAGTAGTGAGTGCAGGGTAGTGATTAGTGAGTGCAGAGTAGTGAGTGCAGAGTGGTGAGTAGTGAGTAGTGAGTGGTGAGTAGTGAGTGCAGAGTAGTAAGTAGTGAGTGGTGAGTAGTGAGTGCAGAGTAGTGAGTGGTGAGTAGTGAGTAGTGAGTGGTGAGTAGTGAGTGCAGAGTAGTGAGTGGTGAGTAGTGAGTGCAGAGTAGTGAGTAGTGAGTGCAGAGTAGTGAGTAGTGAGTGGTGAGTAGTGAGTGCAGAGTAGTGAGTAGTGAGTGGTGAGTAGGGAGTGCAGAGTAGTGAGTGGTGAGTAGTGAGTGCAGAGTAGTGAGTAGTGAGTGGTGAGTAGTGAGTGCAGAGTAGTGAGTGCAGAGTAGTGAGTGCAGAGTAGTGAGTAGTGAGTGCAGAGTAGTGAGTAGTGAGTGCAGAGTAGTGAGTGGTGAGTGGTGAGTAGTGAGTGCAGAGTAGTGAGTAGTGAGTGGTGAGTAGTGAGTGCAGAGTAGTGAGTGCAAAGTAGTGAGTGCAGAGTAGTGAGTAGTGAGTAGTGAGTTCAGAGTAGTGAGTAGTGAGTGCAGAGTAGTGAGTAGGTAGTGCAGAGTAGTGAGTGCAGAGTAGTGAGTGCAGAGTAGTGAGTAGTGAGTGCAGAGTAGTGAGTAGTGAGTAGTGAGTGCAGAGTAGTGAGTGCACATTGCAGAGTAGTGAGTGCAGAGTAGTGAGTAGTGAGTGCAGAGTAGGGAGTAGTGAGTGCAGAGTAGTGAGTAGTGAGTGCAGAGTAGTGAGTAGTGAGTGCAGAGTAGTGAGTGCAGAGTAGCGAGTAGTGAGTGCAGAGTAGTGAGTGCAGAGTAGTGAGTAGTGAGTGCAGAGTAGTGAGTGCACATTGCAGAGTAGTGAGTGCAGAGTAGTGAGTGCAGAGTAGTGAGTAGTGAGTGCAGAGTAGTGAGTAGTGAGTAGTGAGTTCAGAGTAGTGAGTAGTGAGTGCAGAGTAGTGAGTAGTGAGTGCAGAGTAGTGAGTAGTGAGTGCAGAGTAGTGAGTGCAGAGTAGTTAGTAGTGAGTGCAGAGTAGTGAGTGCACAGTAGTGAGTAGTGAGTGCAGAGTAGTGAGTAGTGAGTGCAGAGTGCAGAGTAGTGAGTAGTGAGTGCAGGGTAGTGATTAGTGAGTGCAGAGTAGTGAGTAGTGAGTGCAGAGTAGTGAGTAGTGAGTGCAGAGTAGTGAGTAGTGAGTGCAGAGTAGTGAGTGCAGAGTAGTGAGTAGTGAGTGCAGAGTAGTGAGTACAGAGTATTGAGTAGTGAGTGCACAGTAGTGAGTAGTGAGTGCAGAGTAGTGAGTAGTGAGTGCAGGGTAGTGAGTAGTGAGTGCAGAGTAGTGAGTAGTGAGTGCAGAGTAGTGAGTGCAGAGTAGTGAGTGCAGAGTAGTGAGTAGTGTGCAGAGTGGTGAGTAGTCAGTGCAGAGTAGTGAGTGCAGAGTAGTGAGTAGTGAGTGCAGAGTAGTGAGTGCAGATTGCAGAGTAGTGAGTGCAGAGTAGTGAGTAGTGAGTGCAGAGTAGTGAGTAGTGAGTGCAGAGTAGTGAGTAGTGAGTGCAGAGTAGTGAGTGCAGAGTAGTGAGTAGTGAGTGCAGAGTCGTGAGTAGTGAGTGCAGAGTAGTGAGTAGTGAGTGCAGAGTAGTGAGTGCAGATTGCAGAGTAGTGAGTGCAGAGTAGTGAGTGCAGAGTAGTGAGTGCAGAGTAGTGAGTAGTGAGTAGTGAGTGCAGAGTAGTGAGTAGTGAGTGCAGAGTAGTGAGTAGTGAGTGCAGAGTAGTGAGTGCAGAGTAGTGAGTGCAGAGTAGTGAGTAGTGAGTGCAGAGTAGTGAGTAGTGTGCAGAGTAGTGAGTAGTGAGTGCAGAGTAGTGAGTAGTGAGTGCAGAGTAGTGAGTGCAGATTGCAGAGTAGTGAGTGCAGAGTAGTGAGTAGTGAGTGCAGAGTAGTGAGTAGTGAGTGCAGAGTAATGAGTAGTGAGTGCAGAGTAGTGAGTGCAGAGTAGTGAGTAGTGAGTGCAGAGTAGTGAGTAGTGAGTGCAGAGTAGTGAGTGCAGATTGTAGAGTATTGAGTGCAGAGTAGTGAGTGCAGAGTAGTGAGTGCAGAGTAGTGAGTGCAGAGTAGTGAGTGCAGAGTAGTGAGTGCAGAGTAGTGAGTAGTGAGTGCAGAGTAGTGAGTAGTGAGTGCAGATTGCAGAGTAGTGAGTGCAGAGTAGTGAGTGCAGAGTAGTGAGTGCAGAGTAGTGAGTGCAGAGTAGTGAGTGCAGAGTAGTGAGTGCAGAGTAGTGAGCGCAGAGTAGTGAGCGCAGAGTAGTGAGTAGTGAGTGCAGAGTAGGGAGTGCAGAGTAGGGAGTAGTGAGTGCAGAGTAGTGAGTAGTGAGTGCAGAGTAGTGAGTAGTGAGTGCAGATTGCAGAGTAGTGAGTGCAGAGTAGTGAGTAGTGAGTGCAGAGTAGTGAGTAGTGAGTGCAGATTGCAGAGTAGTGAGTGCAGAGTAGTGAGTGCAGAGTAGTGAGTGCAGAGTAGTGAGTGCAGAGTAGTGAGTAGTGAATAGTGAGTAGTGAATAGTGAGTAGTGAATAGTGAGTAGTGAGTGCAGAGTAGTGAGTAGTGAGTGCAGAGTAGTGAGTGCAGAGTAGTGAGTGCAGAGTAGTGAGTGCAGAGTAGTGAGCGCAGAGTAGTGAGCGCAGAGTAGTGAGTAGTGAGTGCAGAGTAGGGAGTGCAGAGTAGTGAGTAGTGAGTGCAGAGTAGTGAGCAGTGAGTGCAGAGTAGTGAGTAGTGAGTGCAGATTGCAGAGTAGTGAGTGCAGAGTAGTGAGTGCAGAGTAGTGAGTGTAGAGTAGTGAGTGCAGAGTAGTGAGTGCAGAGTAGTGAGTGCAGAGTAGTGAGTGCAGAGTAGTGAGTAGTGAGTGCAGAGTAGTGAGTGCAGAGTAGTGAGTAGTGAGTGCAGAGTAGTGAGTGCAGAGTAGTGAGTGCAGAGTAGTGAGTGCAGAGTAGTGAGTGCAGAGTAGTGAGTGCAGAGTAGTGAGTGCAGAGTAGTGAGTAGTGAGTGCAGAGTAGTGAGTAGTGAGTGCAGAATAGTGAGTGCAGAGTTGTGAGTAGTGAGTTCAGAGTAGTGAGTAGTGCGTGCAGAGTAGTGAGTAGTGAGTTCAGAGTAGTGAGTAGTGCGTGCAGAGTAGTGAGTAGTGAGTGCAGAGTAGTGAGTGCAGATTGCAGAGTAGTGAGTGCAGAGTAGTGAGTGCAGAGTAGTGCGTGCAGAGTAGTGAGTAGTGAGTGCAGAGTAGTGAGTGCAGATTGCAGAGTAGTGAGTGCAGAGTAGTGAGTGCAGAGTAGTGAGTGCAGAGTAGTGAGTGCAGATTGCAGAGAAGTGAGTGCAGAGTAGTGAGTGCAGAGTAGTGAGTAGTGAGTGCAGAGTAGTGAGTGCAGAGTAGTGAGTAGTGAGTGCAGAGTAGTGAGTGCAGAGTAGTGAGTAGTGAGTGCAGAGTAGTGAGTAGTGAGTGCAGAGTAGTGAGTGCAGAGTAGTGAGTGCAGAGTAGTGAGTGCAGAGTAGTGAGTGCAGAGTAGTGAGTAGTGAGTGCAGAGTAGGGAGTGCAGAGTAGTGAGTTGTGAGTGCAGATTGCAGAGTAGTGAGTGCAGATTGCAGAGTAGTGAGTGCAGATTGCAGAGTAGTGAGTGCAGATTGCAGAGTAGTGATTGCAGAGTAGTGAGTGCAGAGTAGTGAGTGCAGAGTAGTGAGTGCAGAGTAGTGAGTAGTGAGTGCAGAGTAGTGAGTGCAGATTGCAGAGTAGTGAGTGCAGATTGCAGAGTAGTGAGTGCAGATTGCAGAGAAGTGAGTGCAGAGTAGTGAGTGCAGAGTAGTGAGTAGTGAGTGCAGAGTAGTGAGTGCAGAGTAGTGAGTAGTGAGTGCAGAGTTGTGAGTGCAGAGTAGTGAGTAGTGAGTGCAGAGTAGTGAGTAGTGAGTAGTGAGTGTGGAGTAGTGACTAGTGAGTGCAGAGTAGTGAGTAGTGAGTGCAGAGTAGTGAGTAGTGAGTGCAGAGTAGTGAGTGCAGAGTAGTGAGTGCAGAGTAGTGAGTAGTGAGTGCAGAGTAGTGAGTGCAGAGTAGTGAGTAGTGAGTGCAGAGTAGTGAGTAGTGAGTGCAGAGTAGTGAGTAGTGAGTGCAGAGTAGTGAGTAGTGAGTGCAGAGTAGTGAGTGCAGAGTAGTTAGTAGTGAGTGCAGAGTAGTGAGTGCAGAGTAGTGAGTACAGAGTATTGAGTAGTGAGTGCACAGTAGTGAGTAGTGAGTGCAGAGTAGTGAGTGCAGAGTAGTGAGTGCAGAGTAGTGAGTGCAGAGCAGTGAGTGCAGAGCAGTGAGTGCAGAGCAGTGAGTAGTGAGTGCGGAATGCAGAGTAGTGAGTGCAGAGTGAGTGTGCAGAGCAGTGAGTGCAGGTGCAGAGTGGTGTGTGCTGTTGAGTGCAGAGTGGTGTGTGCTGTTGAGTGCAGAGTGGTGTGTGCTGTTGAGTGCAGAGTGCTGTGTTTTGGCAATGTAAATGACAATGCCATCTATTTATGATTTAAAGAAAAAAAAGAAATGTCATGAGAAAGGCCAATAGCTCCACCTTTAATGATGCCGAGACCATTGCATTGTAAATGCTTGTTAGTTAAATAAGTATATGATAGTGATAGGTGCAGCAGAGACACAAATCATGTCAAAAGTTATTTTGAAACCTAAAGTTACCTGACATTAAAGTTCCTTCATTTTGGTAGGCGACAAGGAGCCAATCTCCAGATTCAGGACCATGTTTGATAGACCCGCAGGGCAGTCCCCTTCATTTAAGTCAACACAGTGTTCTTTAACTTGGTGTGTACCTCATCTGCGAACATTGTGAAAGTTATCTAATTTCTTGCACTTACTTCATCCTTTTACCCCCTGTGGGTCATTTCATATATTTGCTTAAATGGAATTTAGATCCGCCCTGAAACTAAAGGCGTGGGGCAGTTCTGCCCGCTCTCTTTTGGCTGCCAAGTATTGGCACGTGCTTCCTCTGCCACTCAGATGCATATCAGAGAAAAATATTCTTCAAAAGCAACTGAAAACAAACTTGTTCAAACTGTAAGGTGGTTGATGTTCTCTTTCTGGGCTGTACGCCTGAGCATCGCGACACTCTTCATTACATTGAACATCCTTAATGACTTTGCCCTTAATTTGTACAGCATCATCATGTTCAGATTATCCCACAATATTAACAATTGTAGAAGATGTCGGAGTGTGCTCCTGAGCCATCATGCGACTGGAGATTATTGAACGCTCAATGACTTTGACCAGATCAACAGCCTGTGACAATGGAGGGTTTCTGCAACTGAGGAGCCTGCCTTGTATCTTTTTCGAAAGTCAGCTAAAAGCAAACTGATCTCAAATGTATATGTCAGTAGATGCTCCAAACTTTCATGAAGCAGCTAATGTCCCTAATGCTAATATGAATTCTTCAACAGTTTCATACGTTGTTTTTTTCTTCTTGAAAAAATTACATCTCTCAAATAGAACGCTAGGTTATTCTGGGAATTTGACTCTATGTTTGCCATCCCTTCTGAGCACCCATTACAATCTCTGGATTGTCCAGATGTGGCAGCATCTGGAGGCAAATTATCAAAAACTTGCTGCCCTTCATTTCCCAAATGACTAAACAAAACAGCAGCCTTTCTTCGAGGTTCAAAGCCATCTGCTCTCCAACTGCGATTAAATAGTTCTCGAAAGATCTTTACCAAGTGCACCACTTAATCAAAGGCTTTCAGGAAGTTGAAGAGATGGAGAGATCTGAGCTAAATTGTTAGAAGCCATTAACACCAATCGTTTGAGGCCCCTCCATCCAAGGAGCTGATACAGGTCATGACTCAGTTCTGAGAAAGCAGTGAGTATTTCCAAGTTCACTTGCGCCAAATCAAACAAAAGCTCTCAAGTTTTAAAGAAATGTTGCTGTAAACTTGAAGGGGCAGATTTACAAGCCCCTTGCGCCAATTTTGCGTCACTTTTCCCATGTAAAAAGTGACGCAAAATTGGCGCAAGGGGCTTGTAAATCTGCCCCGAAATATCCAAAGCAATGTACAACTGGCATTGAAATATGAGCGGACTGGCGCAATGTTGATAATTAAAGCAGAGAAAGATCAGAAATGTAAAGTTAGTGCCAGGAGGAAATATGTGCATATGTCAGATAAGTAGTTACTTTTAGGACAGGCTAGTGAAGGCCACTCAGTTGCATTTTTGACTGGTTCATCTATATTACATAAGTATCACAAATAAGGTTATTTTATGTTTCCATGTAATTGGGGACACTATATTCCAATCCAGATTTTCCTTGGACAGTCTCATGTGATCAGGAACTAGAAGCCAATTGAGAGAAATCAGGACTACACCTCCCAGAATGCCCTTTTCTCTTTAAACAAAATCCAATTCTGGAACATGGTGTGTTGAAATAGAAGCGTTTGGTTTCTAAATGCACTCTTGCCATTTGTCTTTCGGTACATACAGCTTTTTTGGGGGCCCCTATATTAGTTGCCTGAACCAAGTGAAATTTCTGGGAAAAGGGTCAACATTTTGCAGGAGAAAAGCAAACATTGATTCAGGAACATCACATTGTGTGAATATTTCCTTTCCAGGTATACAAAATGCACAAATCCCTCTTGCAGAAATAATAGGAATTCTGTGTGCCATATTGTATTTGAATTGGACTTCGTTGCATGCCGAGGTCTGCGGGACATGTAATGAGGGCCTAGATGTATCCTTCGCGGGATCCTTATTCTGCAGCGAAAGGATCAACAAAATGAAAATTTGTGAAAACATAAACCTGAAAACCTTTTATGGTGCGGAATTATGATGCAAATAGTAGCAGACATGCCAACTCACATGGTGCCACCGTGTGTCACTCGGTATCAGCTCACTTCTAATGGTCACCGAGTGATATCCCACAATATGACAGAGTGGGCACCTGGGAAGCTGGAAATCCGTTCACTGATTGTGTTTCCAGCTCCTGTGGGGAGGCCTTGAAGGACTGAAATCCATCACTGAGTCCACAGCCTCCCCGGCAGGGGCGTAGCTAGAGCTTGTGGCGCCCCGGCCCGATCCCTCAGATTGAAGCCCCTTGAATCCGCAGCCCAGTGATTGTGTGAGGTTAAGTCTCGACTCGAATTTTGAATCTCACCTCATTGTCAATTGTTGGGCACAGATATTTATCACATGTGTCATTGAAATGCTAGTTTTACATTGATTGATTAACTAGTGCAAGTAAGTGTTAACTATCTGAACTCGCAGTTGTAGAGAGCTGCGCACAGTGCCCCGGGGCCACTTAATTATACTGCTGTGATTTTTAAAAATACTTTTAAGCATATTTGTCAGCCTGCCTGACCGTGGCCGCTATGTGTGTCTCACAGGCTCTACCAAGGCTTGCCCATCAATCATGCTATCACGCACATGCTCACTGCGGCGGCTGGAGTCCGTGAATCAGCTGACTAATGAATTTATGTTATAGGCCTGAGGCAATTGAGACTTGTGTTAGGGGCAGGGCCTCTCACACCCTGTTAAAGTCTGGGCCAATCTCTCATTGGTTTGACCTATGTGCCGGGTGGCCTATGTCCCACCCCACCACTTGCGCAGAGACAGAACAAACCCCATAGAGGATTAGTGTTGAATAAGTAGAGTGAAACATGCAAGTACATTTTAAGTGGTGGATAAATTAGTCAGTTATTTAGATTCGGAGGTATAGAAGAGCAAAAACAAGTTTGTATTTATATATAGTGGAGATATGCAAAGAAGGATGAAGATAAATGTGTAGGAGACGAGGGAAAAGTGGGGAGATAAGGGGGTAGAGAAAATGAGAAAAGGGAGATGAAGAAGGAGAGAGGGAATCATGGAGCCGTCGATGGAGAATGAGGGGAGGGAGGAAAGTGGAGAGATAAAAACAGGGGCGGGTGCGGAATGTAGCATGGTAGAAAGGAAAAATAGGAAAGAGAGGGACTGAAATATTCAGAAAGTAATACCAAAGGGGATGATGGACAGATACAGACAGTGATGCATGCACCTGGGGAAGTAAACAGGTACAGAGAAGTAGAAGCATTGCTATCATTAGTGCAGCGGGTGCAGTGGCGCCTTTGCTTGGGGGTGTTTGAGACCCCCTGCACCCCAATTGGGCTGTTCTATTGTTCTACCACCTAACCACAGGGTTAGGGAGCCATTTTCTTAACTTGGATTAGGGCCCATGGCAACATTGCCACGCCACAGGCTACATGAGAATGACTACCAGTGATCCATCAGTCACGATCACGTGACAAAAATTACTCATTTGTTGATCATCGTTTTATTTGTTCAGAGCAAGCAATCCCTTGACGTTAAGGCTATTTCCACACACATAGGTTTCTTTCCGTGTCAGTAAACTGTTGAGGAAGAAACTGGTAAAAAGAAAACAGGCTTTCATCCTCGGAGCTGCTTGGAAGTCAAACCCTCTGCAGATGGGAGATCCACTCCTTGCCGCCATGACAGCCCCGGGGACAGGAACATTCTGTTCTGTCAAGAATGAAGTACATTGCCACCTATGTTTTCCTGGCCAGCTTGCAGTTAAAGATTCCGTTGAATAAACGCTAGTCTTAAAACAAAAACAATCCGGGGGTAGTCGTCCGAATGGCCAAAGAGAGAAGGGAAGAGGTGAACCGAAATAACAAGCAGCCCGGTAAATAATTTAGACACCTGTGGCATCCTGTTTATATCTGCATTTAATTCCCAAGTGAGTTATCAATTTATAATCTACTTTTAACTCGTTTTAAAAATATCTAGGCCTGAATATCTGGTTGTACTCCCCTATGGTGAATGGCTTGTATTTCGTCATAACTTTCGACACTGGAATCCTTGTTGTGAAATCTTTGTGAAAAACGTACACAAACCCTACTCGCTCCAAATCACTTACAGAGAAGAAAAGGAATGAAAAAAAGAAACAAAGGTTGACAGAGAGGAGTTGTGTGTGAATTCGAGTAATAAAAAGATGGAAACAAGACTAAGAAAGTGAAAGCAAAAATGAAACTCAACAAATAAGATTTGAGTGCAAATCTAAAAGGAAATTAAACAGACACTCAAAGGAGAAGAGCCAGAAATAAAAAAAGCAATGAAAGAAAAAGTTGAAAAAGAGAGAAATAAAGAGGAAGTAATGCAGCAAAATGGAAAGTAAGAGTTAAAAAAACGAAAAACGTTTTGAAAAACTATAGCATGTACACACAAGAGCAACAGCAGGAAAGGTTAGTCTGAGAATCAATGCCCGGTCACTCACCGGTAATAACCATTACTCCGAGTCCTGGTCTCCCCGTCCCATTCCTGATGAAGTGAACAGCTAGTCTGCTCTACAGAACCCCTACCTAGCTGAGCTGTTGGCACTTCCCCCTAGGATGACGTCACCATCACATGACTACAAAGGGGGAAGTGCCGGAAGAATCATCCTGAAAATACCAAAGACAACAGAACGAATCACCCACAGACACCCCAAACCAGGGAGGGAGGGAATGGCTCAGGAATGGGACGGGGATACCAGGACTCCGAGTAATGGTTATTACCGGTGGTGAGTAACCGGGCATTACCTCCTCGTCCTGTCTCCCCGTCCCATTCCTGATGAAGTGAGCCCATACCCAAGCACACGGTGATTGTAAGAAAAAACAGACCAGAAAAATGCAGTAAACAGGTACATTTAATCCACAAAGTAAGTACAAATCATAAATCATGTACAGCAGACAGGACCGAAGCCCCAAAAGCAGCAGAGGCCGCCATCCCCAACTCCAAACGATAATGGGCACCAAAAGTGTGGGGAGAAGCCCATGTGGCAGCATTGCAAATGTCCCTCAACGAGGCCCCCTTGAACATGGCCCAGGAGGAAGAAACACTCCGAGTCGACCGACCCTGAACCAAAGAAGGCAGAGGACAGTGGGCAGAATCGTAAGCAGAAACCACAGCGCCCCTGACCCAACGAGACAAGGTGGACAGAGAAGGGCGAAGCCCCAGACCCGACAGGCCATAGGTGACGAACAGGGAATCCACCTTGCGAAAACCAGCCGTACGCTCCAAGTAGATGCTGAGAGCCCTCAGCACATCCAACGAATGGAGGAGCACCTCCTCAGGAGAAGAAGGAACCGGAAAAAACACCGGGAGAACAATATCCTCCTGACAGTGAAAGGAAGAAACCACTTTAGGAAGAAAGAACTGACTCGGACGGAGAATGACCTTGTCAGTGCAGAATCGTAAGAAGGGAGGAGAAGCCATCAGAGCACCAATCTCACCAACCCTCTGCCCAGAAGTAATGGCCACCAGGAAAATAACCTTCGCAGAAAGGAACTTCAGGGCCACGGAGTCCAAAGGCTCGAAAGGAGGACCCGTCAAAGCCTGGAGAACCAAGGGAAGATCCCAAGGAGGCACAGGAAAACGAGAGACAGGACGTTGAAGCAAGAAACTCTGCAGAAGGCGAGCCACCAACGGGGAGATAGAGGAAACAGAGGAACCCCGAAAGGCAAGAATGGCAGCCCACTGCGCCCGTAGGGAAGACACAACAAGCCCCTGGACGAAAGCATCCCTTAAGAAGTCCAACACCTTCACGGCCACACAGGAGGCAGAAGAGAGACCCTTCCCCAGACACCAAGTGGAAAAACTCTTCCAGTGGCGGGCATAAGATTTCAAGGTGGAAGGACACCTGGAAAGCTGAAGACATTGGGCAACCTCCATCGAGCAACCCAAATCCAGTAGACTCAACCTCTCAAGTGCCAAACCCCCAGCCGGAGGTGTCGCAGGGAGGCAAGACTGAGAAGAGGAGCCCGCAGGGGGAGGGAGACAGAGGGAACCTCCAATGAGGGCATACAGAGAAGGCCAGGAGAAGGGGGTACCAAGACTGCCGGGACCACTCCGGAACCACCAGGAGAACCTCCGTCCGATCCCAACAAATTTTCCTGAGGACCCTCGGGATCAAGGCAAATGGAGGGAAGGCAAACAGCAGACCCCACGACCAAGGAATCGAGAAAGCATCGGAGGCCCACGCCAATGGAGAGGGAATGATGCTGCAAAACCGGGGAAGAAGGACGGACTCCTCCGAGGTGAAGAGATCCAGCCAAGGAAGGCGGAAACTGAGGACAATCATCTCGAACAGATCAGGGGACAGACAGAGGGGCACCGGGGAGGGGAACACCCTGCTCAAAGAGTCCGCAGGCCCATTCTCCTTCCCCGGAAGATAGACCGCTGTCAAGACAACAGATTCGATTCGGCCTAAAGGCCGATCTCCGGGGACAGGAGAAACAGAGCCCGACACATGCCCCCCTGGTGATTCACATAGGAACGAACCACCTGATTGTCGGTCTGAACCGAAACCGCCCGACCCTGAAGGAGAGGAGCGAACCAAAGAAGAGCCAACCAAACCGCCCTCAACTCCTTCCAGTTCGAGGGCTTGAGGGACTCGAAACTGGACCACCGACCCTGAGCGTTGGATGCACCAAGAGCAGCACCCCACCCCAAAGCACATGTATCCGTGGACAACATGACCACAGACTGAGGGGGAAGGAGATAGAAACCCCCGGAAAGGGAGAGAGGGGACAACCACCACTGGAGATCCGCCCGAATCCCCGGAGTGACAGGGATCAGAGTCTCGTAGTAAGGAGGCCGGATCCCAGTGCGACAGGACATGATGCAACAGGAGGTACAGATGTAGCCTGGCCCAAGGAAGGAGATGCAGAGTGGACGCCATCTCTTCCTGACTCCGCAACCAGAGACGGGCAGACACCCGCGACTGGGAAAGAAGCCAAGAAAGGTGACGAAATAAAGTCAACTGGCGCTCCTGGGAGAGGAACACCATGCCCAGGTCAATCCTGAAGAGAGCCCCCAGGAACTTCAGGGACTGAGAGGGCACCAGGGAAGATTTCCGGTGGTTGATAAGGAACCCAAAGGAACCCAGCAGATGACACAACTGTTCCACATCCGACAGAGCCTGTGAAAAAGAGGGAGAGACAATCAACCAGTCGTCCAAATATGTAAAAACTAGCAGCCCCCTGGAATGAAGAATACCCACCAGAGGGGCCAGGAGCTTGGTGAACACCCTGGGTGCCGACGACAGGCCGAAAGGCAGCACACAGAACTGATAGTGAAGGGTCCCCACAGCAAACCGCAGAAAAAGCTGGTCGCCCGGATGGACAGGAACGGGCAGATATGCATCCATCAAATCCAGGGACGCCAAGAAGCCACCCGGAAGGACCAGAGGCAGGATGGACTGGAGGGTCACCATTTTGAACGGGCGATGGATGACAAAGTGATTGACCCGCTTCAGATCCAGAACAGGACGAAGAAGTGTCCTTCTTGGAAACCAGAAAAAGGATCGAGTAGCACCACAAGCCCCTTTCCGGCTGAGGAACCTCCACAATAGCTCTCTTCTCCAACAGGAGCCGCACACCTGCCAACAAAGCATCTCTTCATTGAGGAAGACAGGGCAGGGGAGTCTGAACAAAACCCGGAGGAGGAGGAGAGGAAAATTCTATCCGGCAACCCTCTGAAACAGTCTGAACCACCCAGGCATCGGGGACCGACAACCACTGGGTGCAGAAGTACTGGAGGCGACCACCAATGGGCAAAGGCAGACAGTCATTGAGAAGAGGAGGAAGCGGTGGTGGCAACACCGATAGCGGCCCGGGGCTTGGCACTTCCAGGGGCCCCCGGCCACGACCCCAGCCTCGAAAGGGCTGAGAAGCGCCACGAGCAGGAGGCCCAAAAGCGCGACGATAACCAAACCCACGCCCCCGAGAAGGAGGACGGATCGGGCCACTAGCTTGCGGTTCTCCGCCGACTGCTTGACCATGCCCTCCAGCTGAGGACCGAACACCTTCGAACCTTCAAAAGGCCACTTAAGGAGAACCGACTTCTGGGAAGAGTCCGCCTTCCAGGAACGCATCCAAATATGACGGCGGGCAGCAATGGACGCACCAGAAGCAGCGGCCGCCGCCCCCAACTTGTCGAAGGAAATGTCTGACAGGTAACGCACCTGCAACTCCATCAAAGACAGAAGAGGCATGGCATCCTCGCCGTCATTCAGCAGAACAGACAGAGACTGGAAGTCCTTAAGGAGCGACTGAACCATATAGTTGGAATACGCAGTCGCCCGGACAGAGAAATTAGAAGCAGCATAGGAACGTTTCACCGCCCCTTCAATGCGCTTATCCACAGCATCCACAGAAAGGGCGTCCTCAGAAACAACCAAACCCTGAGAGGAAAGGCCAGCCATCAAATTGTCCACTTTCACAGCCTGAGGGAACTCATCCGCAAAGCCCTCAAGAGAGTAATGCCTGGACAGGAAACAAGGGAAAGAAGACTTGTCCACCTCCTTCCATTCGTGAGACAGCACATTGCGTACTGCACCATGCAAAGGCAAAGAATCCGGAGCAGGCTGGACATACTGTGTAAAAAAGTTATCCTCAACAACAGCATCCGCAGGAGGAGAAAAACCCAAGTTGGACCGCACATGGGCAAACAGTTCAGTGAGCTCAGCACCCTGAACAAAACGACCACGGACACCCTCATCCTCCTCAGGACCAAAGTCATCCACAGGATCAGCCTGCGCATCCAAAGAGACACGAGGCACCTTGGGAGGAGGCCCAGCTGCGTCCCTAGCCAGGAAAGCAGCAGCCACAGCCTCATTAATAATGAGGCGCAGGGCATCAAGAGGGGCAGCAGAAGAAGAAGCATCCGAATTCATTGCGGAAGCAAAAAGTCCAAACAACACTCCCAACAGGCATAAACAAGGACAAAAAGCATCCCAACAAGGACCCCAGATATAGCCGAGGACCCGAACACCTGTGGGAGGGGAAAAAAACTGGGCCGGTATAAGAATCCCAGCCTGCCGTCAAATTCGCCCCCTTAAAGGATGCGGGGACACGCCGGGAGGCGTCACCAGGCGCTCTACAAACTCCTTTAAATTAAATTAAAATTAAGGACACCAAACTCCATGTAAAAGCCCCTGCCCGCTAGAGCAGGGCAAAAAATGGACCGGAGAATGCCCAGGAACGGCCGCTGGAGCAGGCCAACCCAAGCCAGGTGAGCACCAGCAAGCACAGATAACAGAAACAGCCGCTAACGCGAGCCGCGTGTAAAAAGTGCCCCCAAAACAGAGGCGGCCGCTAATGCGAGCCGCGTGATACACAGAAGCCCCAACACGGAGCCAGCGCGGGGGAAACGGCAGCGCAGAAAGCACAGGCGGCCGCTAGAGCAGGCCGCCGCAAATACAAAACAAAAAAGCAGGGAGACTCACCAGAACACAGGAAGCCTCCAAACAGCAAAGCCAGGAACGCGGCCGTAGACTGCAGAAAGAAAAAAACAGGATGATTCTTCCGGCACTTCCCCCTTTGTAGTCACGTGATGGTGACGTCATCCTAGGGGGAAGTGCCAACAGCTCAGCTAGGTAGGGGTTCTGTAGAGCACTCTAGCTGCTCACTTCATCAGGAATGGGACGGGGAGACAGGACGAGGAGGTAATGCAACAGACTAGAAAAGTGTGCAAACGGCAAAGCAAAAACAGGAAGTTCACAGTTTTTCCAGCAACAAATTCTTCCATATATCTTGCTCTGTTTATCCCTTTCCCAGGACCCCGACTCCTACCTTCCAGCATTTCTCTGAATTCCTGGGCACTGCAGTCTTTCCGGAGCAATTGAAAGCCTTGCGTGAGCCCTGGGCTCGGGTGGCCAAAACATTATACTTGTGCCTTCATTGGTAGCGCTTTCGCGCGCTCTAAGATTGACAGCCCTGGGATGTCACGGGACCGGTCCCACAACCACAAACGTGGTACGCCGTGCACGCATCGTCACGCTGGGTGGTGGTGGAGCGTGCACTGCAGGCAAGCTTTACAAGCTGAAGCAGGTGCACTTGCCTTGCACAAGTGTCCCTCACATAAATTATAAAGGGAGCCACGGGTCACAACACAAGTGCCGCCCGTCCGCCGCCCACAGGTTAGAGCCACCTGGGGCGGATCGCCGCCCTCACCCCTTTGCTGCTCCCCTCAAACATGATGCCTAACGACTCCGTTGTCACCGAGGTCTCATGTAAGCTACTTGTACCAGTGTCCTACATATCATGTGTTGTCGATCACTTTAGGCTCATGTTGTGAGTGTGGCATGCAATATGAAACACAAAGGGACGTAAAACATTGCCAAAACATCATTGCATGCAAACATGGCACAAATGTGTATTTACACATAAATACGTTGTAACTACCTGTCTCCACACCCCCATGAACCCCACTCTGTCAGACTTCGCCACCAGGACACCTCCAGTACAACGGGAATATCTAATTTAGCTTGGCAGAATACCACCGACCTGACAGCGGTCTTCGTTCTCTAGCTGCAACCTCTAAATATGGTGGGCGGGCTGCCGTCAGCTCGACAGCACACTTGGGACCACCGCTGTGGGGGGACGGCAGTAAAAGTGCTAAGATCTATACCAGGCTCTAAGTCAGGGGAAACAACCTTTACAACGCAATTTTTACAATGCACTATCATTACAACAAAACTTTTACAATGCAACATCCATTACATCGCATGCCATTACAACGCAACCATTACAACGCATGACACTACAACGCATACCACTACAACACATATCATTACAACGCAGTCATTACAACGCACACCATTACAACGCATACCATCACAACGCATAGTACCCTTACACTATCCAACACTTACCCTACTGTTGCACCCCCTGGAGTTAGAATACTAATTTTAACCCCTACACTATCCAACACTTTCCCTACTATTGCACCCCCTGGAGTTAGAACAGTAATTTTTACCCCTACACTATCCAATACTTACCATACGTGAAATGTAATGGTATGCGTTGTAATGGTATGCGTTGTAAAGGTAGTATGCGTTGTAATGGAATGCGTTGTAAAGGTAGTTTTTAAAAATTTGTTGTAATGGCATGTGTTGTAATGGAATGCGTTGTAATGTATGTTGCGTTGTAAAAATGCATTATAAAGGTATGTGTTGTAAAAGTATGCGTTATAACGTCATACATTCCTAAGTCAGACACTTGTTCAGTTCAGAAGACTTTTGTGTTTTTGACCCAGCCCCCTGCAATGCTTCTCCAAGCTGCACAAGTACCAGTGGCTTTAGGCCTTGCCCATAGCTAAGCCACGCCCCTATGAAGTTCCTACAGGTTGTGATAGCCTAAAAAGCCTTGCCCCTATCCCAGGTCCCACCCCCTCTGAGGCCCCGCCTCCACTCACACACCGAAAGACTTTGACAGAAGAGTAGAGTCACTTTACAGGGCAGGGCTGGGCTTCTAGTTTCATTAGAGTGAAAAAGAACTTATAAAGCAACAAATGCCGATGAAAGTCATTCACTTCTGCAAAACAAAAGAAAAAGCTGGAAAAGTCAAATTCAGAAGAGGGATGTAAAAGAAACACAGAACGTGCTGTACATTTGCACACGCATTCAATAATTTGGTTACAATGAACTACAGCGCATGCGCACAGGATGGGCGATTGGCCAACTCCTGGCATGTCCCTGCAGCCATGACTTTGAGCAGTGAGTGAGCAGGGGGTCAATCCAGGCTTCCGTCACAGAGGGCAGTCTGTGCATACAAGCAGCCTCCTCAGATTCATTACAAAGGCGCTGCATGCGGAGGGCTGCTGGGGTCCTTCTGGGAGCTGTGATGCATGACTGCTGGTGAGCAGGCTGACAGGTAAGAAGGCACCCCGTGAGCGGCCGCAGAGATTTACAGCAATCTGTAGTTTGTGCACGGGCGGTGCGTCTGTCTGCGCGGGACCTCTGCTGTCCCCTGACTTGTCCCATGGATGGCCAGATGACATCACTGCCCGCTTGTAGACATCAGGCACAGCTGGGCTTGACACAAACACACATCATACCTCCCATCAGGAAGCTGCTTGTACCAGCAGGTGACAGCGAGACCCCCTCCCCACAGACCAGGAGGAGACACTTCCACCAGAAACACTGTGACATCACTGGGATTTATTAAAACATATGAGGCTCCTCTTATGCTTTCTTAACTTGATATTTTATTATAAAAGCCATAAAGTAATAACAATGCACTTCCCAGCAAACCCTGGGTCACAAAGGAAACAAGGAGAAGTGACGTCACCAATCAGCCATGACTTCCTCCATATACAGAGCCGTCTCTATGTACTCACAGCTAGGTCTCGGCGACAATATAACTACGCTGGAGTAATAGAAGTAATTTAGTTCATTTCAAGTTACTCTTTGACAGGAATTTTCCCACCATTACACAACTAAAGATGTTCACATAATTATGAGTAATTTGGTACAAAAATCCTACTGCAGGGGCAAAGGAAAAACAAACTTTGTGAGTGCAACCAATTGCTGGCTGCTGCTGTTCGTGTTCGGTTGTATGTAGCACTATTTTCATAGTGCGAAATCCGTCCTCGGGTCTATTTTGACCAATCCATGACCTGAGGAGAGCAGACCATATGTTTAAAAAGCACCCCTAGCTGGAGCTCTATGCTCTTCGCATGGAGAGTAAGGCCACCATTGTGGTTGTTTTTAGGTCGAGGATCATAGGCTTCGCTTGCGCAGTTCGGTCTGAAAATTTAATGATTTTTAGTTAGGGGGTTTGAACCCGCGCCTCTTCTCCATTGGGTGGCCTCGTAAATGCTGGCCAGCCATTGGAGGAGAGGGGCGTCACTCCGTTTAAGCCCCGTCTTTTTTGGATTGGGGGTGGGGCTTTTTTTGTGTCATCATGAAAAAACACGCCCCCCAGTCTGAAAAGGACGGGGCTCTTTCACGATCCCTCCCCTGGTTTCCTCCTCCTTCCCCGTCTCTTCCCACCTCTTCTCTTTACCTCTGGTGCCTCCCCCTTCCTTCCTCCCTCCCCCTCCCCTCGTCGGAGCCTGCCGCAGTCCGGGATCTCCGGCAATGATCGAGGCAATAATTGTTTCTTTTAGACAAAAGAGTATTTAATAGGCATGTTTATAATATTTAATGTTTATTTTTGTTAAAGCCGCCGACGTCACCACTGGTCCACGCTGGGATTGGCCCCAGCTGCCCAGATTCCCTTCGCATCATCGAAGGGCCGCGCTGTGATTGGTCCCAGCGCCCGTGAAACCCGAAGCATCATCAACCCGCCACGCTGCCATTGGTCCAGGTCTAAGGGCTTCCTAGCATCCATCGCGTAGAAGTAGAGAGCTGCGCTGTAGATAGGATACGGAGGAAACAACTCTCGCACTCATCGCACCCCCCGTCTCGACAGAGGATCTGCAACGGAGGCCGGGGGAGTGCTGAAAAGAAGGAGCCTGTCCCCAGTAAGCCGCACCCGCCTTTCAGGTAACGGGCTCCGATTCCTTTAGGGAGCCCTCGTCTGCCGCCCTGCGTGTTGTGTGCACTGTGGGTGGTCTAAGTGGAGCGCTGGGTGTTGGGTGTGAGCGGGCAGAAATAGACCGGCATTGCAGGCCATGGGGGCTCACGTGAAGTTGGAATCTCCCCTGTGAAATCACGCAGCACCTCATACTCGCTGCAATAGGAGAACACAGAGACAGCCTCATGCTTTGGAGTTAAGGCCCCTCCCCCTTGTTTTGGGATGTGCTCTTTTTACAAAGACAAGTGAATTATAAGTGATAGAGATCCTACCAGACATCGTTTTTGTCTGGCTACAAGAGGACCCTTTTTCTGATCATCTACCACAGAAGTGCTTATGTATGTTGGCATTGCCTTATTGATTTTTGATCTTGCCTAAACTAGATAAAGATATATATTTTTACATAAATACCTGTGTGGTGTCCATTTGTGGCGTCTCTCTCTCTCCATCCTGGAGCCTTTATGTGGTTTGATCTCGTGCATATCTCTCTTCCTGTAATATAGTCGCTCACTGTGCCTTGTGTCTCTTTTGCTTCTCTCTTCCTCAGAATCTCTCTGTGGTTTGGACCCTTTGTATGTTTCTTCGCGTCTTGGAGTGTCCATGTTTTAGACCGCTTATGTCCTTTAACTGCTCTTTGCTCTCCCTCACACCTACCCATTGCTATCCTGAGAAGTGTTTTATGACAAACACCTTATTCCTCATCAAATAATAACCTTTCCTCCAGAATTTCAGATTGTCCTTTCGAATGTGTGCTTTTGTTTTCTTCTGGCTCGATCCTGTGTGCATGCTCCTGCTGTGACACCACTGTTCCACTCAGATACTACTGTTATGAGTCCATACTTTGCCTCGTCATTCCAGGTTTTAATCCAAGTCTTACTCCCTCCACAAAGCTCTCTAGTCTGCATCTTACTCCTGGTGTGCCCACTGCCTTTGTCTTACTCCTTCCATGAATCTCTCTAGTCTGCTTCTTACTCCTGTTCCCTGCTTGTCATCCCGGTTTTTCTCTGCCTCTGTTCCCCAGGTTTTTCTGTGCCTCTGTTCGGGGGTGGCTTGTGTTAATGGGCAAAAGGGGCGTTGCCCTGCCACCATTAGGGGGGAGGCAAGAAAAGAATTTCAAAACACTAAGCAGCAGAAACAAATTCACTGCTTGGTTGCTGCTCTCATGTGTATAATACTGCAGCTGTGAGGAACTTTGCAGAGATGCGGTCCTTTTGCGCATGCCTGCTGGGTATTCTTCGACCAGCAGGCACAATCTACAGAAGTAGTGACATCACTGCGGAGGGTGTGCCGACTTCCAATGCCGTAAATAAGAGTTCTTTTTGGGCGCTTTCCCAATGACCCTGGGAGGAGTTCACAGAACCCCATTTTTTTCAATGGCAGGGGGAGTGTCAGGCAGATAGGAAGACCGAGGGAGTGGGTGGATAAAGTGAAACACTCATCAAAAGAGGGAGCGGGCTTAGGAGGGGTGAAGAAGGCTGCCAGAGGGAGTGGGAGAGACAGTGGGTCATACCTTTCCTGCTCCGTCCTCGTCCTGACCTTACTGGAAGCGGAAGGCAGCAGTAGCTTTCGAAGTAAGTTCTACTTCGTAAAAACCTAAATGGTGAAAATTAAAATGTGGTGCAGTGCTTCTGCTCCGCTTCCAAAGAAAATCCGATCACCCGGCAATAAAAATCAGTGGAGAATCAAACTGGATTTAAAGCATCTTTGTTGTTTGTAAATTAAATCCAAGAAAATGTTTTTGCATTTTACTAGTGTGAATCAAACTAGTAAAATACAAAAACATTTTCTTTGATATGAGTTGCAAACAGCCAAGACGCTTCATGCTTGAATACGAAATTGTGCGAGCGCTTTTTTTTTTTTAAATAAGCTGTGACTTGCTCAATCTGCAGCTGCGCACTTGAAGCCACCGAGGGCATGAATAAATGAAATAGTAAGTATCATGATTTAAATGTTGGCGCTTCTTGTATCCCAAACACAAAAGAATTTACCACAGCCGCCCCCTTCACTTCCTCGTGGTGAGCCTCTGGACCAGAACGGAGCTCCTGCTCGCTCGCATCCTACTCACTTTTTTCTCACCCATAACTTCTTTCCACTGTTTAAGTTTGCTCAGTGTTCTTCCCACCGCTGTCCTTTTTGTCTTAGTAACTACTTCATGCACTCTTTTTTTCTACTTTCTTCTTCCTCGCTCTTTGTCCCTCTTACTTTCCCTTCTCTGCGCTCTCCCTCTGCAGTTCCTCACTCCTGTCCGTTCCCAGAGTGGCAGAACGTATGTCTCCTCTCTGTACTGACACCTATGGCTTTACCATTATCGTCTCTCTCTTTGCACCGTGCTATAACAGAGTTGTGCTCCTTTCCTCCGCAGTGACGCCACCAATTCACCCTGATATTGCAGAGCTGCTCTCACTGCCCCTGTGTTGTCCACCTGTCTTTGCACACTGATGCTTCAGATTCCAATCCTTCTTTGAAACGTATTTCTGCTGTGATGTAGAGTGTACAAGTGTTTCCTGTGTAGGCGCCTATGCATGTTCTGTACCCTAATATTACACATCTGCCTCTGTTCTTGGCACCTGTCCCTGCTCTGCGGCCTGCCTGTAGAGCATGCAGGGCAGTGGTCAGGTATTTCAGTTATATTTGTGATTCTGTGCAAGTGGTTGCAATGTGGTACACAGTCTTTAAAATAATGACACGGCTTAAGTAAAAGAAAATTCAGTGCTCGCCCACTACTTAAGAGTCATCCCAAAGTTGTTTGTCTCACCACTTTTTATTGTCACCAGCCGCCACTGCCTCTGTTCCCCCGGGTTTTCTGTGCCTCTGTTCCCTGCTTGTCATCCAGGTTTTTCTGTGCCTCTGTGTGCATGGCTCTGTCTGTGTGTTTGCGTGGCTCTGTCTGTGTGTGTGCGTGGCTCTGTCTGTGTGTGTGCGTGGCTCTGTCTGAGTGTGTGCGTGGCTCTGTCTGTGTGTGGCGTGGCTCTGTCTGTGTGTGTGCGTGGCTCTGTCTGTGTGTGTGCGTGGCTCTGTCTGTGTGTGTGTGTGTGCGGCTCTGTCTGTGTGTGTGCGGCTCTGTCTGTGTGTGTGTGCACGGCTCTGTCTGTGTGTGTGTGTGTGTGGCTCTGTGTTCGCGAATACTCTCTACTACTCTCTAATGCTCACCTATTGCCATTGTAAATGACAATACCATTTATTTATGTTTTTTTTAAAAAATGTCATGAGCAATGCCAATAGCTCTACCTTGCCGAGACCATTGCATTGTAAATGCTTGTTTTTATTTCGTTTTCTGGACTGAAAAATGTTAAAAGAAAGATTCAGAGACATGCTGTTTTTTTTGTTTTTTTAAAACAGTATGTGTCTGAATCTTTCTTTTAACACTTTTCAGCCAACAAAATGCAATAATAAAAACTATGAAAACATACTTCACATAGTTTTTTAATCAAAACTTTATTAAGAATTTTTATAATAACACTTTTATTAAACATTGCATTGTGTGAATGACTGAAACACACATTAGATTTAAAATGTTGGTTATTTTAGGAAAATGATTATAGATCTGCTATATATATGTTATGATTACCGCTAATAGGCTTATTTTTTTTATAATTTAGTGTTATGACTCTTTGACAAAAATTGCTTCCAAGCCCTGGGGCCAACCCCCATTCTGCACATGGCTGAAGGTCGTGCACGGCAGTGGGCTGGCTGCCCATGGTGGGTAGGATGCACAGCCCTGCTGCAGGCAAGGCCCTGTGGCTAACTCCAGGCTGCGCACAGCTGAAGGATGTGGCCCTTAGGGGCCACTGGGTTTACTTACAACCACCTGCTATGACTTCCCAAGAATTAAGAGTTGATCAGACAGTAGAGAATACAAACAAGCTTTTATTAGCAATACTCTCTGACCTGCACCCTAAGATGTCTGCCGAGGGACTGACCCCAACAGCCAACAACACATAATCATTTTTCCCAGATGCCTCCAACCACGCCCATAGTGGAAAGTTACCGGCCTGCACCGAACATGAACAAAGGAGGCACAGAAGGATGGGCTATCACCTGCCAGATGGGTACATGCTATCTGCAACTCAAGGCTACCACACTGAGTCTCAGCGTCTCCTAACATGGGCGCAGAACTACACACTCGGGTTGGTATGCAAAGGTAGAATGGCCTATTCATTAGTAAGTTGAAGGAGCCTTGAACAGAAGAGATAATAACAATGAAATACAGTGTTCTGCTGAGGCAAGCAATACGACTGATGAGGCCTAGTGCAGACACAGTCTAAGCAGACTAGTAGGGATTACGAACTACAAAATGGAGTCACACTCGCTAACGAAACCTTGCACATTACAGGGATAACTCAGTGGGTTGCATAATGTGAATACAAATGGTGTCTATTTAACCACACACTGCTAACCTGACAAAGCATGATTCGAGTGCATAGCAGGAATGGGATTTTCAAACCTAACACAGCCAAAGGCCATGCATGGCAGTAGGTTGGCTGCCCATGGTAGGTTGGATGCACGGCCTGGCTGCGGGCCAGGCCCTGTGGCCCTGTGGTTAACTGCATGCTGCGCACAACCGAAAACCATGCACAGTAAGGGGAGCTTGCCTGTGAGTGCTTGAATGGAGGCATGGCCTGGACATAGACCTGGCCGGATACTAACCCCATGCCACGCCAAGTTTGCTGCCTATGGTGGGTAGGATGCGGCCAACCATAGGCTGCTCACAGCCAAAGGCCACGCGTGGTGTGGGGGGGTGTTTGCTTTATCTATGGTAAAAAAATATAACTTTACATAAACATACTAGAAATTTACTGAAAAAAACAAAGGTCAAAGTGAAATTATAGTTAGGAACTGTAATTATATCTTACTTTAAATTTAAAAACCTTAGAAATTCACAGAAAAAAACTAAAGTTAAAGGTCCATTATAGTTAGGTGAAAACCACTATAGTTCTCCATTTATAGTTATTTCAAGTAACTATAACTCATGGCCTACAGTAACTATAACAGGTTCACTTGCCATGCACTGCTTATGACCTCAGATATTATATGACTCATTATATGTGTTGGACTTGGTCCTTCTGGCAGGTTCAACCCTGAACTTTTTGCCTTTAATATGACATTAGTATAGTGATTTCTGGTCTTTGCGCACTTTAGCACTGTGGCGCAGTGTAAAGTGCGTGCACTCTCTGAGTGCGTGTGTGAGAGTGGCCTGCCCCCCCCCATAGGAATGCATGGGAAATGTGTGTGTTCATGGTAATTCCTGATGCATGGGGAGAGCAAGGTTGAGTTTGGTATGTGCAAACTTGTGAGATTGAATGCTGTGCGATGTTGTGTGTGGCTTTAATGTGTCTAGTGTGGAAGTACCATTTCTAGAAGTTGGTCTGCCTGTGCGGAAAATGTGAATTGACTGTCTGGCTTGTGATTGGCTGGAGCTGGTTGGTGTGCCAGCGCCAGAAGTCAGGATGGGTCTGCCCCGGTGGTGAATGGAGAGATCTGCATGTTGATGGCATGGAGGAGTGCACCTGGGATCTGAATAGGGCTGGGCCTTCCCTCTACAATGCTGGCTCCGACCCCTGTGGTGTGTCTGATGTTCCTGACCCATCCTGTGAATAGGCAGAGGGGCTGAGCAAAACAAAGTGCTCAGGAACCAGTTGCGTCTGGTTCGCCCCTTGCCTGCACCTTTGACAACAAAGGAAATGTGTGTATAAAAAGAGGCTGTGACCTCATGTAAAAAGTTCTTGTGTCCTGATACTTGAATCTACCAGGGGCGTGCTGCTGCTGGGGCCCAGGGGAAGGCTTGCCTCCCTGGGCCCTGCCCAGCCCCTGGATGCCCTGGATACTGGAGGACTTTCTTTTGTTGGGAGCTGCTGTGATCCACCCATTACGCCCAGGACCTCTTGGAGCCCTTGTTTTTCCCCAGTTGCTCTGTTGAACTGGGGTTTCTTTCTCCCCTAGCATCTGGGAAGCACTTTATCCTAATTTGCCCTGTTAGTGGGGGCATCTAGCACCTCATGGCAGCAGCACGGGTGCCTACCCTGCTTATTTTGTTATTTACAGGCAGGAGCCTACCCTGCCTTATGCCCCCATTTAATTATTTATATTACGGGTGCACACCCCGTTTTGCGTGCCGGTCCTCTACCTAAATTACGGGTGACCACCCCGTCTGAATAAGTTCCAAAGCAGGTGCCCACCCCACTGTTTATTTCTATTATTGAGGGAGCCTACCCCTCTTACTGCCCAGGAACGAGAGATCACCGCCGCGGCCCTCATACACAACCCGGAAGTCCGGCCCGTGCCGCCTGACTGTGAGCGGGGCGGGGAGGATGTTATTTCCGCTTCCCCCTGCCTGGGGGAAGCTGTGCCATGCCGCGTTGGGCCCGGGAGAAGGGCCGATGGCAGCGCGGGGCTACCAGAGGTAATGGGGAGCCCCGCGCCACAGAAAATGCAGGCGCTGCCAGTGAGGCTCTCAGGAGGGAGAGAGAGCCCCCGCCAGCTGCCTCAATGAAGCCGCCGGGGCTCTCGTGAGCGAGTGAGAGCCCCGGCAGACCACAAAGAAGAGACCCCGTCCCCCCTGCCACATTGTGAGAGGAGCCACGATGAAGGAGGAGTCCCCCGTGAACAGCCCGGTAACTCAGAGAACGGCTGGGGGACTCAATGGGCGTTTCTGTGCATGCCGACTGCGGCACTTAGGGGGCATGCTTCTTTTCTAAAGCCTGTGACGAGAGGGAGTAGGTATTTCCTGGGCCCAGATGTGTCCCACGATTGCCCGGAGTTGTTCAAAAGTGCCCGTGAGGGGCTTGGCACCATTTTGTTCTTCAGAGCCCCGTTGCTTCAAAGAAGCCCCCATTATTTTCAGATCCTAGATGGCTCCTGGGGACAAATTACTTTTACTTCCTAGGTGGCTCCAATGTGGGTCATGTGGGTCATGTCTATTTTAGAGGCCCAGGTCCATCCCCCCACAGTTTTAGGGGACACACGTGTTGGTTCTAGAGCCTAGATGGCTCCCACATTTTGGCACAGTTTTGATTCACAGCTGCCCAGCAAGTAGTGGGCAGCTGCACCATTTAAGTTGTTCTTCCTAGGGACTTGTTCTTTGGACTCAGGAGTAAGTCACACTCCTTCACCCCTACCTTGGCCTTCCTCAGCTGCGCAGCACTTGGTGCCAGCTGCAGGCCCTGTTCTTGTCCTCGGCTGCCCAGCAAGTAGTGGGCCGCTGCAACGTTTAGGTTTTGGCACAGTGGTGCATCCTGGACCTTGATGTGAGTTATGTGCTAAATGTGATTTATGTGCTAATGCTTTGGGTGTTAGGAAATGTACTGTGTGTAGTATGTTTTGCACACCCTGTGTTTGATGCCTCTAGGTATGGCTTATGCATAGGAGGTTGTTTTACCTGTTTAGGTTTATGTTAGAGAGATTGTACTTCCCTGTGTGAGGTCCGCCCCTAGTGTAAGGTTTTACTTAGGTGGTGAGGGTCTAATGTAGTTAGACTGGTGAGATACTCTGTATGATGGATTTCATGTCACAGACTGTTTCAAGTGCAGTGATTATCAGTGTTTACTGACTATACGTTCTATGACCTATTTTACTTGTGTGTTTTAGTTCACCTTTACCATGTTCACTTTGTGATGATCCTGACAGTGGTCCATGTGGCCCTGTCAGGTGTACATAATCCCTTGTAAATATTGCCCGCGCCAGTTGGCACAATGTACATCCTGTGATTATTATTCTGATGTGTTGTTGTGGTAAATATTTAATTACCGTCCTAATTTCTATGCAGGTAAGTACTATAAAATAACTCAGTCGGAAAGAAAGAGACAGAGTCCGTGGTGTTAGAGTTCTAAGGGGTTTTATTCCTTAAAAAGGAATGGTTCTGAACCGGATATCATGTTCCTGACACCGCTGGGGTTCAGGAAGGGATAGAGCGTACTTTTTTGACAAAACACAACATTTATAGTTAATGTACAGAATGGTAACCAATACAGAAGGCGTAACAGCTGAGAGAAATGAGATAAGAACACACATGTGTTAGCAATACGTAATCAGAAGGCGTGGACTAGGGCGTACACAGGGGTGTGTGCTAGAAACGTCACATGAAAGTGTCACAAGTGGGTGGGTACATAGCAGAATCTTGCAATGTCAGCAGAAATCTGGGGTCTGGATGCGCGCGCAGCTGCATGACGTGTGATTGACGTGAAGCTGGAGGGTGCAGGGGACTTGACATTTACACTAGAGGAAAGAGACAGAAGTCTGGCATGTCAGATCAACTCGTTCCTATATCATATCTGATATCTGATGTTTGGGAACCATATTATCTAGAAGGAAAGGTCTCTTGGGCAGAGGCTATCCTATACTGACTATGAATGCGTGCATATGTGCCTACGTGTCTGTGTGTAAAGCGAGGGGGCCATGGGCCTACCATGGTAACGGGAGCTATGAATTACTTGCATGGAGACAGAAAGGCCGGGCCCTTTGCTCTGCAGCTGAGGGGTTGTTTATCTACCCTGCTAGACTGGAATGTGTTTTCGGGAAGCTGAGCTTGGCTATGCTGATAACGTGAAGGTAAAATACTGTCTTTGGCAGGCAAGCAGGCCGAGCCAGGCCCCGCTCGCCTCGCAGGGAGTAGGACAGAGTTCATGGGGCATCCCACGTTGCAGTTTCAGGAGGCAGAGATGACTTTGTAAAAGAAAAGGCTCGATGACAGAAATCGGGGCCTAGCTCACACAGAGCCAGGAATACAGAAAGTGCACCATACAAAGACGGTGGCAAGGCATACTTAGGAACGGAATATCCGACCCATTCAGGGTGGATCTGAAAGAGGACATGTTAACGTTGGACGCAAATGTATTTGCGTCTTCATAGCTGGCACAGGAGGGAAGTTACATGCACTTTAAGCTCGTACATGGAGACGGTGGGGTACACGTTAGGGAACATTCCTGACCATAACATTTCTATTTCCTCATTCCCTCCTTGTTCCCTACGGACCCTTCATGATATATCAATCTTCATTAATCCATTTATCTGTGTAGCGAGTATCATCTGCTCATCCTTTCTCAAACGGGATTTAGAACGTTGACTTGAATGGGGAGTGCAGGATGTGGCGCACAAGCCGCAAATCGCTGGCCCACATTGTAAACATAGACAGCAACTGAATACTATAAGTAGTATTATTCCAAGGAGTGACAGTATTTTCCATCCCCAAGCTGAAATAGTAGTCCAGAGCCAACTGGACCAAGTCCAGGTGCCTGGGTTCTGATGTATCTGACTAGCTATCTTATGGAGACGGGTAATAGCCTTATATACGGACGGAGCATTATCTGGAATGAAAACACAACAAGCTGACCCGAGGACCCTACAGGCTCCTCCTCGATCGGCTAGTATGACATCAAGAACAAGACGATTTTGAAGAACGACAAGTCTCATAGCAGACTGTTCTTCGGTCAAGTTACCTAGGGCGGAAGTAGTCTCTTTCACTACTGCTTCGAGAGTTCTGGTCAAGTGACGAATAGACTTACTATTAAAGATAGCACCTAAATAGGGAAAGAAACCTTTATTGAAATCTGTGTACTGTTCCCATGCTGTCTCAGTATAGTCGACAATTGGGAGATTTCTTTTGGGTCTGTGGACTAGACGGGAATTTCTATGATAATCGGGTGGAGCTAGGAAAACAGGTGGCAGTAAGAATCCAATGTAACAGGTACCATCCCAATCTAGTGGCAAACGTATGTATGCTGTCTGACCACAAATGAAATAGGAATGACGGGTAGCTTTGAATGTGGACTTGCCCTTATCACTAAATTCGATCACAGTAGTACATTTACTATGACCCAGGTGTACTGAACCATTCTTTCTGACACATAATTCACCCTTGACTGGTAATACTGACATAGTGGGCAAGTCTGGCTCGGTTTCGGATTCAACATTCAGAATCATGAGGTTAAGTGTAAAATTTCCTAATCCATATACTTCATTTTCTAGATCAGTCCCTGTCCTTTTGGGAAGTCCCTCTTTGTCAGGATAACATACTTTATGCAGAACTGTGTTCAGGTTTCCCCATACCCAGTTACCCTGATAAACTACGGAATTTGAATCTAAAGAATTAATTAAACTAAACCATGCGCCACATGAACCATTGTGTGTGAACGGGTAAGGGAAGAGGGGCAGGACTCCCTTATATTTCTGGTAGGGAGGGAGTCGGCCACATATCCAACAATTTGTAGCGTTGCTGGTCTGATGAGAGTGATGTAACATACTAATGAATGTATTGTTGCGCAGCGCAAGTCGGTAAGACAACTCGTGAGGCGGTAATTCGCTGAAAGAATGCTCGGCAGTGTTATTAGAAGAAGAATGTGCACGTGTAGCAATAGGAAAATAGATATGCAAAATTACACTTGTGACAATAATCGTAAGACTTAAAGAAAACATGATCCATAAGGTAACAATACAGTAACTTTTGAGAGATTTGCAATATCGTTGCTTCTTGATCTGTTTCTCTCTATCTCTCTCTCCATTGGGGTCTAGGGGATACATGTCAGAAACTATTTAACCGATTCACCTAGGGGAGGACTTAAACAATTAAACTGTCTGACTTGCTAGACCGCAACTTTGATTTATACTCCTCTTGCGGAGTTTTCTCTACCATGGGAAGTTTAGAGTCACTAGAATCTGGGCAGTCCTTTGAGGGGGTGGAAGAGTCAGTCTCTGGCAACAGTTCATTACATTTTTTTACGTGACTCGAATGGATCCACCCCTTACGGCCTTCAACTTTGATTGCAGTCCTCGTGGTCAGAAGGACGAGCTTCGGCTCCTGCCAGCGGGGCTCCAGCGGACTCCTCCTATCGAAATTTCGCACTAGGACAGTATCACCGGGACGGACATCGTGTGGCTTCACATCAGTGTTGTCGGCAAAAGCTGCAGCAACCTGTGAACGACATGATTGGAGTGCAGACATCAAGGAGGCAAGGTAATCTGTCAGCATATTACAATCAACATCAGTTATTCTCTTAGGCATGGGCGTCCCCCACATATTTGGTGGCCTGCCGAAGACCACCTCATACGGGGATAGTCCTGATCTCGAATGTGGGACCATTCTCATATAGAATAGTGCAACTGGCAGGGCGACTATCCAGTCGACCCCTTTCTCTTTACAGATTTTAGCAAGACGTGTTTTTAGTGTCTGATTGTGCCTCTCTACAAGGCCAGCTGCCTCGGGATGTCGGACGCAATGGAATTTCCACTGATATCCTAACAAGAGTGAAACCTGCTTCATAAGCTCGGATGAGAATGGCTGTCCGTTATCTGAGTACACGATACGAGGCAAGCCGTACCGTGGGAAGAATTCTCGAACCAGCTGCTTGGCAGTGGTCGGAGCAGTGTAATCTGGGACTGGATATGCTTCTGTCCAACGGGAAAGTGCACAAACAACTACGAGGACGTACTTGAATCCTCGACAACGTTCCATCTGGATATAATCCATCTGGAGGACTTCAAAAGGGTGATCGGGAGGATGAAATCCACCTTGCTCTACAGGGACGCTTTTACCTGGATTGAACTGACAACAGATCATGCAAGTACGCACTTTCTGTTTTGCTGCTGCTCGTAAATGTTTGTTGTACCAGAGATTCTGTAAACTGTCTAACATAGCTTTTTCTCCTAAGTGTGCTGGACTATGTGCTGTATTAATTATGACTTGAACCATAGAGTCAGGGAGAAACCATGTGGCTTTCCCTTTTGTCACCCATCCCTTGGTCTGTCTGGATCCCTCCTAGTTCAGTCCATTTCTTGATTTCGTCTGGAGTAGCATGTGTCTGAATATCAATTACATCTAGTGTGGGATCCCTAACTGTCATAAAATGTGTCGGTACTATTGTCTTTGTCACATCAGTTGTCTGGGTGTGAGTCAATGCTGTATGTTTTGCTGTTTGGTCTGCCAGGTCGTTACCCTGGGAAATAGAATCTGTAACTCTAGTATGTGCTTTACACTTCATGATGGATATGCCTGAAGGCAGATGTATTGCCTCTAACAGTGCTTGAATGAGGGGACCATGTTGGATCTTGGCTCCGTGAGAGGTCAAGAAACCTCGTTCTTGCCATAACATTCCGAAGTCGTGTACAACTCCGAAGGCATAACGTGAATCTGTGTATATGTTAACATTCCTGTTCTTGGCTAGTATACAGGCTCGGGTCAGAGCGATAAGCTCTGCTGCTTGAGCGGACAGTATATCAATACGGTGTGTTTCTTTGACTTCAGTTTCAGTGGTCACTGCATATGCGGCCACTAATTCTCCTGTGCTTGTTCTCATACATGAACCGTCCACGTAAAGTGTCAGGTCTGGATTAGTCAGTGCAACATCTGTCAAGTCTCGTCGGGGCTTTGTTACTGCATTAATGATCTCTATACAATCATGCGGGGCTGAATCTGTCATAATCGAGGGTAACAATGTGGCAGGATTGAGTATGTTACAGCGTCTGATTTCTATGTGTGGCTGGAATAACGTCAATTCATAACCTGTCAGTCGTGCTATAGTCAGGTGTTGAGTCTGTGTTCTATTTAGCAGGACTTCTACAGAATGTGGAACTTGTACTGTCAATGGATGTCCTAATACTATTGAATCGCTTTGTCTGATTGCTAGAGCTGTCGCTGCAACTGATTTTAAGCACGCAGGCAGAGCCTGGGCCACTGGATCTAATGTACTTGAAAAATAAGCGCAAGGTTTATGTGAACCTGCTTGATCTTGTGTGAGGACAGACAACGCTGTACCATCACGTTCTGTAACAAAAAGTGTAAAAGGTTTGCTGTAACATGGTGTCGCTAAAACTGGTGCTTGACATAAAGCTTTCTTTAATTCCTCAAAAGCCTGTGTATGTTCCTGAGTCCAAGGGAGGACAGTCGAAGTCGCTGCCTCCTGTGTTGTCAACTGTATCAGTGGTTTAGCTAGAAATGCATACTGAGGAATCCATTGTCTGCAGTACGAGGTGAGGCCTATAAAGGCCCGCACTTCCTTTTGTGTCTTGGGTTGTGGTAACTGTGCAATTAACTGAATGCGATCAGGTGTGAGCTGTCTCCCCCACTTGGACAGCAAGTGCCAAAGGTACACCACTTGCTGAACACAGAATTGTAGCTTCGAAGGAGACACCTTGTGTCCCTTGTCAGCCAGAAAATGTAAAACTGTCAGTGATGCTTGTTCACATTCGGGTTCACTTTGTGCGGTGATCAGCAGATCATCGACGTACTGGAGTAAGGCAGTGTTAACTGGCATTTGGATACAGTCAAGTTGTCTTTTCAGTGCTTGGCTATAGATGCTGGGGCTTTCTGTGAATCCTTGAGGTGCGCGTGAAAATTTGAAGCTTCGGCCATTTAAACAGAATCCGAAGAGATATTGGCTCTCCGGATCAATGGGTACACTGAAGAAGGCGTTCTTGAGGTCAATTACAGTAAAGAACGTCGCCTCTGAATCAATAGCAGTCAATAATGATGAGATGTCGGGAACCACAGGATACTGTGGTACAATGCATTTATTTAATTCTCGTAAATCAATCACCAGCCGATATACAGGCGGTGCATTGGGATTAGTACGTTTAAGAATCGGAATGATAGGGGAATTACAGATATTGGAGTCGGTTTCTACGACCACTCCTTGGGCAATGAGCTCTTCAATGATTTCCAGTAAAGCCACTACAGCATCGGGTGGTAACTTGTATTGTCTGATTCAGGGTAATACAACTCCTGGCTTGAGTGTAACACGGTATGGTGTGATGTGCATACAACCTACATCGGTTGGGCCTTGTGCCCACAGGTGTTTCGGTACATTTTTCAATCTGACATCAAACTCTCGCAGTACATAGTGACCCTTAAAGTCACGTAAGAAAAGTCTAACTCCCGCCGGAGAACAACATATCACTGCTCCTAGAGCCTTCAGTGTCTTGATACCTAGCAAGTTTTCTGGACATGATTTCGTGAGTAACAGGTCTGTAACACGTGATAATGGACCTACTGCTAGGGGGACAGGTTTTGATACTTCGTTTACAATAGGCTGTCCTGAAAAACCAAGGGAAACATTCTGTGAGCCTGAGAGGGTTGCCTCTGGAACTTCGTCATGACTGATCGTGGTGCGACTTGCCCCTGTGTCAATTAGGAACTTTCTGTCTTTTCCCAATACTTGACTATGTACATAAGGACCCTCTTGATTTACAGGAATTTCAATAAGAGGCAAGCCAACCTCCCTCTCCAGGCTGTTTCATGTGTATCACTGATAATCGGGATAATCAGATTGGGCATACTGGTACATCTGCTGTGAAACTTGCTGCGTCGCGGCAATAGGCTGTGGCTGTGATACCGCTACGGTCTGTACTGTCTGAGGTGGAGCATGCATAGGCTGTATGTTCTGTGAAGTCTGTTGCTGGACCTGATCTTGTCTAGGCTGACGTGGTCTTTCTTTAGTTTTACCTGTTGCTATATTATGTTTTAGGACCGAACATTCATGTACGTAGTGACCTGGCTGCTTGCAATAGTTGCATGTCCCTTTAACGGGAGCCGCTGAATTACTTGTCTGTGTCACACCCTTTTTCTGACCGTCAGCTGGAACTGACTGGGCAACTAGCATTTTCATTTTCGTGTCTTTCATACGTCTCTGTTCGTGATCTTGTTCTTCTCTAATTCTGTTCTGGTGATATTGTAACATTTGTAACATCTGGAATGGCGTATTTGCCTGCCAAGTGCTTTCGACTTTATATACACGATTCTTAACCTGTGTCAGGGAATTCTCGACTAATTTTGTTACAAAAAGGTGCGGGTATGACTCGCTACTTGGTTTCAGGCCACTATTAATAATAAAACATTTCTCGAATCTTGAATAGAAATCACTAGTATCTTCATCGTGTTTCTGTTTACAGGCTGAGATTGCATCCCAGTCTTCCTTTTTAGTTGTCAATAGTCTTGGCAAAACCTGTACTATTAAACCTGGTAATGCTTTAGCTTTTTCCCCAAGGCCCAGCCCTGGAGTGCGACCTTTTTCCTCGTCTTCTATTTCAGTCCAAATAATCTTTTTATCTCCCACCTCCCATTCTTTTTCCTTGAGTTTCTCGTAAATGCCTGTGGGCAACAGTACTTTTAACATTTTCATAATATCCGTATACGTGTAATCTCCCATGAGTAACATGTCTTTAATTTCTCGGTGGAAACCTGCCGGGTCTTTATCGTGGCAGGGTACTAGTTTCTTCATTTCTAGTAATTCCATTTTAGTTAAAGGTGTATATACAAATACGCGTTCTAGCGTGTTATCATCTTTTCTAACTGGATGTACTTCTCGTAAAGGATTCTGTCTGTCGAGGTAAAACATTTTTCTTTCTGGGGGCGGAGCTGAAACATATTGTGGGCCTAAGAAAGCGTTATATCTGTGCCGTTGTTCTAGAATTATTCTAATTAACTTGGTACTTAGGCCTCTCCATCTATTTAAAAGTAGTGCTTCTAATGTATCAGGTAGGGGACCTGGATCAGAATGTTGATTTCTGTATAACGTAATGAGATGCTGAATCATGTATATACCAGCTAATTTCTGCTCGTCTGGGGAAAGATTTAAACATGTCTGAGCTACTGTATCATCATTATATGTGCTAGGATTGTCAGCCCATTGTACTGCTGACCGGGCTAGTTCTTGTTCATCCATAGAATTGAGTACATGGTACTCCATTCGTTCTTGAAGTATTTTATCGGTAACCTGAAACAGATATTCAGGAGAGCTCGTTTTTGAGATGCCAGAGAGAAAAACTCTCTTGCTTTCTGGACGAATGCCTTTCTTAAGGTAATTTCCCTTACCTACATATGCTATCATTTCTTTGGTCGTGTCGTTATCCTCTGGTTCTTCCTCCTCTGAGGATTCAATCTTGTCGCTATCTCCTTCCCTTTCTGGTTCCTTTCTTTCATGTATTTCTATTACTGCGTTCCTAATTCTTTTGTACATATTTGCTATACAACTCTGTTTATCATGCTTTCCATCGGCTATATTCTGGCCCCACTTGTTTAGTGCATCCATCTCGTCCTTGTCTACACCAGGCCTGTCTTGTTCTCTTATTAGACAATTTATGAAGAAACGTAATATACAACCTTGAGTGTCAGTTTTCTGGTGAGCCATGGCCTCTTTAATACTTTCAGGACCTTCCCCTGTCTGGATAAAATGATATATTCTGTCTAGATGATCAGTCATTCCTGGTAATAACATTAAATAATCTGTAACTCGTCGTAGGCGTAGTGATGCTAGCTCCATTCTATCGGCTTTTTCCGGGTACTGGATCGTATCTGCAATCTGGAAGGGGTTCTTTAAGTAGGTTGTAACTCTGTATTCGGGGTGTACGTTGCTTTGCTAGGTCCCTAAGGGTCAATCTGTGTGTTTGTGGCGGGGTCTGGTAACCTCCTGTCGCACCTCCTGAGGCGGAGGCTTGACCATGGCTTGTCTGTGGAGTCTGTATGTGTAACGGAACTTGTCTTTTACCAGGGTCAGGCCCAAAAGGATTTAGTGGATTAATAGTAGGAGCGGGAAGTGGTGGGGGAATAGGTGGTACAGGATGTTGAACGGGTGTAGCTTGTTGCGGTACTGGCTGGGCATTGTCTTGGAGTAGGTTGCCATCTCCGTCACCGTCAGTAGGCGGTACGTGGGCACGTGGATTTGTATAAGCGGGAGCTACATCGTCTAGATAGGAAGAAAGGAATATGTCTTTTGTGGTCTTGTGCCTTACTTTAGTCGGAACCAATGGTGGCGGCAGATCTTTCGGTATTTCTGGAGTGGCCTTAGGCGAACCCTCGGCCACTAGATACATGCCATTTGCAAGGGTGTTCCGTATACGGTCTACTTGTTCTGCTTGTACTCGGATACCTTCAGCAACTAATTCGTTTTCTCGGACCTCATCCGACTCTTCTCTATGTTTTTCTGCTTTTCGGAATGCTTTTTCTGCACGTTTATGCGATTCTTTACGCCACAATTCTATGGCGTCTTTCTGAGATTGTCTGGCTTTCTTTTTCCATAGTGCTTCCTCTACTCTCATGATGCACTCGGCATCCCATGTCCCTGTAACAGGCCACCTATGTTTCTCTTCTAGGTGCTTGGTATAATCGGCCCATAAATCTAGATACAGTATGGCATCTAGGCCATGTTTATGGTACATAAAATTTCCGGGAGTGTCCCTAGGTGGGACAGGAATCGCTTCCTCTAGTATCCCTTTCCTAGTTCCTAACTGTCTTAATTTATTGAATTATGGCATCCTGTTGCTTGGTACTTGATACTCGATACTTGTTACTTACTCTAACTCGAACACAGTTAATATACAAAAACACAATAATGTACATCAAAACAGTCACCCATACCACGACATTAATCACATGAAACATTTTGAACACATATGGACTACCCTTGAACTCCAGAAAACGAGAACAAAAAATCGAACCCTTGAATACTTGATATACTGCTAAACAGTACATATACACTGTCTAAAACAGTGCAGACCGTGTTTGTGTACCCAAACCCGTCTTTACCGGATACATAATAATGCACCCGTCTAGATGCGTCCCCAGCAACGGTACTCACCGGGAAGCACGGAACGGAAGGCCTCGGACAACTCAACTGGACTGGACCGGACTGGACTCGACTCGACTCGATACGTGAATACTTCGGAACTGGTGGGCCTCTTGACACCTCGGACCTTGCTTCTTTCGGCTAGGCTCTGGTCGGGATCCTCCGCACTCCTCACCACCTCGTCTGGGTGCTGATCGCAGTCTCCGTCACCTCCGTAGGCCTGAGGGAGATACAGGAAATCCTGCGGGTACGCGTAATTGTCCGTCTTGACTGTGGCAGGGGGCAAAGGCTGCAACGCACCTACCGGCGTGTGGGGTGGGGGAGGGGTCCCTGTTCGGGCGCCAAATTAATGTGGTAAATATTTAATTACCGTCCTAATTTCTATGCAGGTAAGTACTATAAAATAACTCAGTCGGAAAGAAAGAGACAGAGTCCGTGGTGTTAGAGTTCTAAGGGGTTTTATTCCTTAAAAAGGAATGGTTCTGAACCGGATATCATGTTCCTGACACCGCTGGGGTTCAGGAAGGGATAGAGCATACTTTTTTGACAAAACACAACATTTATAGTTAATGTACAGAATGGTAACCAATACAGAAGGCGTAACAGCTGAGAGAAATGAGATAAGAACACACACGTGTTAGCAATACGTAATCAGAAGGCGTGGACTAGGGCGTACACAGGGGTGTGTGCTAGAAACGTCACATGAAAGTGTCACAAGTGGGTGGGTACATAGCAGAATCTTGCAATGTCAGCAGAAATCTGGGGTCTGGATGCGCGCGCAGCTGCATGACGCGTGATTGACGTGAAGCTGGAGGGTGCAGGGGACTTGACATTTACACTAGAGGAAAGAGACAGAAGTCTGGCATGTCAGATCAACTCGTTCCTATATCATATCTGATATCTGATGTTTGGGAACCATATTATCTAGAAGGAAAGGTCTCTTGGGCAGAGGCTATCCTATACTGACTATGAATGCGTGCATATGTGCCTACGTGTCTGTGTGTAAAGCGAGGGGGCCATGGGCCTACCATGGTAACGGGAGCTATGAATTACTTGCATGGAGACAGAAAGGCGGGGCCCTTTGCTCTGCAGCTGAGGGGTTGTTTATCTACCCTGCTAGACTGGAATGTGTTTTCGGGAAGCTGAGCTTGGCTATGCTGATAACGTGAAGGTAAAATACTGTCTTTGGCAGGCAAGCAGGCCGAGCCAGGCCCCGCTCGCCTCGCAGGGAGTAGGACAGAGTTCATGGGGCATCCCACGTTGCAGTTTCAGGAGGCAGAGATGACTTTGTAAAAGAAAAGGCTTGATGACAGAAATCGGGGCCTAGCTCACACAGAGCCAGGAATACAGAAAGTGCACCATACAAAGACGGTGGCAAGGCATACTTAGGAACGGAATATCCGACCCATTCAGGTTGGATCTGAAAGAGGACATGTTAACGTTGGACGCAAATGTATTTGCGTCTTCATAGCTGGCACAGGAGGGAAGTTACATGCACTTTAAGCTCGTACATGGAGACGGTGGGGTACACGTTAGGGAACATTCCTGACCATAAAATTTCTATTTCCTCATTCCCTCCTTGTTCCCTACAATGTGGGTCATGTCTATTTTAGAGGCCCAGGTCCATCCCCCCACAGTTTTAGGGGACACACGTGTTGGTTCTAGAGCCTAGATGGCTCCCACATTTTGGCGCAGTTTTGATTCACAGCTACCCAGCAAGTAGTGGGCAGCTGCACCATTTAAGTTGTTCTTCCTAGGGACTTGTTCTTTGGACTCAGGAGTAAGTCACACTCCTTCACCCCTACCTTGGCCTTCCTCAGCTGCGCAGCACTTGGTGCCAGCTGCAGGCCCTGTTCTTGTCCTCAGCTGCCCAGCAAGTAGTGGGCCGCTGCAACGTTTAGGTTTTGGCACAGTGGTGCATCCTGGACCTTGATGTGAGTTATGTGCTAAATGTGATTTATGTGCTAATGCTTTGGGTGTTAGGAAATGTACTGTGTGTAGTATGTTTTGCACACCCTGTGTTTGATGCCTCTAGGTATGGCTTATGCATAGGAGGTTGTTTTACCTGTTTAGGTTTATGTTAGAGAGATTGTACTTCCCTGTGAGAGTTCCGCCCCTAGTGTAAGGTTTTACTTAGGTGGTGAGGGTCTAATGTAGTTAGACTGGTGAGATACTCTGTATGATGGATTTCATGTCACAGACTGTTTCAAGTGCAGTGATTATCAGTGTTTACTGACTATACGTTCTATGACCTATTTTACTTGTGTGTTTTAGTTCACCTTTACCATGTTCACTTTGTGATGATCCTGACAGTGGTCCATGTGGCCCTGTCAGGTGTACATAATCCCTTGTAAATATTGCCCGCGCCAGTTGGCACAATGTACATCCTGTGATTATTATTCTGATGTGTTGTGATAATACAAAGGTTATTTTTGATATAACCTTGTGTGGAGTTCCTTTTGTCGGGGGCCTGTGATGTTGTTGCTGGTGGGTGCGTGCACCAATGCTTTACACATTGCCTCCGGGATCAGCCCGACTGTTCGTGTCACGTTGCCAAGGGGGTAAGCAGGGTTTATCTTTGGAGTGTAACTCCCTTGCCCTAACCAGAGTGGTGGTTTATGTCTGGCTTTGGCGCAAGCCTCAGCCAACCAGAAATCCCATTTCTAACAATATGTTCTATGATGTCATTGATATAATGGCTGCTAGTCACATCCGAATCGGACTCCTTGATGATTATATTCCGATCTTCACAGAACTCATTCCATTCCTTTGCTGTCATGTCTGATTTTTTGACTTTCATTACATTTTTGGTTTTGCGTCTGAGATCTTCTATAACTACGTTTTGAAGTAAATCAATTTTTGTTGCCAGCTTTGAACAAAATTTGATTTCAATTTACATGCACTATTTGGAGTGGCTTCAGTTAGAATTCTACCCCTATGATATATTTCCTGATCTGTTATCTCCTGAATTACCTCCTCAAGTTCTTGCAGTGTCATCAATGTTTTTAAACTTGGGATTTCCTTAATGTTTAAATTGGACATTCTAAATTCCTTTTCCTTTTTGTTTCAGTTCTAGGATGTCAAGATTTTTTTTTTCAATTTAAATTTTCTTGTAAATTTGTAAAGATCTATTCACAGGTTTGCCTGATTTAGTTTCGCATCTGGACAAAATGTCAGACCTTTATTTAAAAAGCTAGATTGATCATCTGCCAATTTTTCCAATGATACATTGATCGCCAAGTTTTTGATATCCCTTTTTAGTTCTTTTGCTTGCCCCTTCACCTCTTTTTTGGGTTTCCATCTCTATTTGCTCCTTTGAATCCTGTCCCCGTTTTTCTCTCATTTCTGCTCACCCCCTCTTTGTCTTGTGCTTGTGTAGAAAAGTTTCATTTCATCTAGAAAAGTTAGATTTAGAGTGGTAACCTTATCCACTGAAGAGCCTGCTCCTGAGCTTTCCTCTGTTTCTACATTACTTATTTTCAGTCCCGATTTTTATCCATGAATTCTCTATTTCTCATTGATTCAAACCTCCTTGTGAATGTATATATCCTCCCAATCTGTAATGATTGAATTTTCTTTACTCTTTTCCTGAATATATATGGTTCAGATCAATCAAATCTCTGGGTGTTAAATCATTAAGCTTACCTGCTGTCTACCAGAGATATTGCCTACCGTCAATCTGACCGCATTCTAGTTCCCGGTGTAACAAATTGTACATACTATCACCTTGTATATATGCACTGCACCACTATCACTGAGCACTTAATGTCACCTTTGTCAGTATTTCCTGTATTGACAGACTTCTGATTATTTGTACATATTGATTCAAGTTTAATGGATATAAAAGAAGAGTCTTTTGTAAGCATATACTAATAGGTGTTCTGCTTTATTCAGTGTTCCAACTTCATCTGATATGCGTTCCAACATTATTTGGTATGTGTTTCACGATTTAACCAATGCAAATGCTATACCTGTCATACTTATTCAACAGGTACTTTAAAAAAATTCTTCAAAGCGATTGTGTTTTCTCCGACAGAACCATTGTAGCCTATCACGTACATACCCACGTTCTGAGGGACACCCTATTGTTGCCATGCTGTAGCTGCGGTGGATGCAAGGGGGGGTGCAGGAGGGTGACAGAGCTCAGGTATCCTGTGGGCAGGTGTGAAGTTCAGTCAATGGTCGATTTAGGATGGTCCTTGATTGTGTAGGGCTATGTAGGCTTGCATGAGGATCTTGAGCTGGCAACTTTTCTGGATGGAGAGCCAGTGGAGGTGTCTGAGGTGGGGGTGATGTGGGTCCATTTGGGGAGGTACAGAATGAGCCTGGCTGTGGTGTTCTGTATGGTCTAGAGTTTACTATGGTGGTGGGTGGAAATTCTGGCACAGAGGGTGTTGCTGAATTCGAGCGGCTGGTAAAGAAGGCCTGCGTGTTGGTCTTTCTGATGTTGATTGGGATCTACCCGAACATTTTGCAGAGCATGCAAAGGATGTGGAATCAGGAGGAGGCAACTTACTTGACTTGTCATTTAATGGCCAGCTGGCTGTCGAGGATGATGCCAAGGTTGCATGCGTGGTATGTCTGTGTGAGTGTTTTTCTGAGTTCTGCTAGCCACCAGATGTGGTCCGATAGGGAGGTGTTTTTCCAGAAGACTAGTACTTCTGTTTTGCTAAAGTTGAGTTGGGGCAGTTGTCTCTCATCCTATCAGCTACATTGGTCATGGCATGACAAGGCATGACAATATTAAAATAAAAAATTAAAACAATTACAACCCACCAAAGAAATCTAATTTTAGCAAGTCATGATATCAACTATTTTAAAAGTCTAACCACAAACAGCCACCTATACAAGGGTGGTGCTGCCCTTTTACCTAATCTAAATGGAGGTATAAAAATAAACACTGGTGATGCACTATGCTACGAACTATACACTTGCTTAGAAGTATAAAAACTTAATGACTATAGCCTACATGGCTACCACTGAAGTAACAAAACAGTATGACACTCCCATAGACTCCCCAGTATACTACATACATTGGCATAAACTCTGCCCATCACTGGGCTTGTCTGAATGCAATTGAATTAATTTCCTGCACCGATCAGAATGCAAACACCGACCCAAGTTTAAAATGACATAGTGGGATATCTATGAGAATACAAATTCACAAGAGCAAAAGAGAAATGAGGAAGGTGAAGTTCGGCACAATTCCCTTCAAGGAATACTTGAAGGAATTCCATCCTTCGCTCTACCTCTTCCTTCAAACATCATTCACTTTAACAATTCCTCGAAAGATCCTTTGCACTACCTATTACTCGAAACATCCTTCGCGCAACCTATTCCTTTAAATATTAAAAAAATCTATGAAGAGCTACAAATCGAACAATCCATAATTGAAAATAAAATAGACATATACAAACAGACTAAACAAATGCACATAATCCTAGCAAACAAAGTGTGTTATTTCAAACAATCAGAGGCCTAGCCCACAGCCAAACAACAGCCAGAATGCTATGCTAAAAATACACCATAAACAATAAACCTCAAAAAAACAATTAACAGAAAAACAACTAACAGAAAAACAATAACTCAATAGTAGACCAAAAAACAAATGTATAAATAAGAAATATATGAATTTTTCCACTTTTTAACACTATTTAACATTGTCTAGGAAATACATTCAGAATGGTAAAACAAATGTAAATAATTATTATTTAAAACAATATATTAAAAAAGACACCCAAGAATATATCAAATATACCAATTAAAAACAACCTTAATGAAAGTCATAAAATATTGTGATTGAAACACATTTAATAAAAATACATTACAAAACAATAATCCCACCCAACAAATATATAATAAAAATTATTTTGAAATTAAACATTTTTTGAATATCGAGACTTGAAATAATACTGCCCCAAAAAAATGAAAAATAGATGCCAAAAGTTCAAACCTACATAGAGGAAAATAGAGAAATCTATTAATTGAAACCATATCAAATTAATTGATACCTGGAAAAAAACGCACAAAATATTAACAATTTTTAAAAACAGTTAATTTAAATATATTTTTACTACCTATATTATGGAAAAGTTATTGCTATATAATTAGAGTTTATTTATTGATTACGTCGATTTCATAGATAATAAATATTGAATTCAATCAATAATAACATTTATTTTTTTGAACCATTAAAGTATGCAAAATCCATAATTTGCGAAGTCTTAAAAATTCACAAAAAGAGATAAAATACTCATAATTAGCTTCATAAAGATACATGAGATTAAAAATGAGAACGATAAAACAAATAGACTTCCAATTAAAAAGTTCACATCAGGTTAAAATATTAAGAAATACAATCTAAAATACAAAACACAATTCACCATTTGCTCCTGGATATACATTCCACGATATCCTTTAATTCCATAATTAGGATGGCATGGTTTAGTACATCCAAGGACATGGTCGGTATAAACGGCCCGGGTTACAAACTTCTGTTGCCTGATCCAGAAGTTAAAAAAAATCGACTTACTGCAAAAAGTAAAACTTTTGGATCAGACGTGTCGCTCTTCAGAATTACATAAGAAACTCAATATTGTCTGACTCCTAGATTTAAGCAAATTGGTTGTACTCGTATCCACAGCCTGCAGATCTGGTGATATTTAGTACAGAAAAATAAAAATGCGTTCTTCAGGTTCTTGTGCTCGACCACATGCAGGACATTTGGTGGAGCATGATTTTAGGTCAATACCTGGTTGTTAAGAATCTTTAAAAATAAGCTACCCAGCCAAAACCTAACAAATAATAATTTAGAGAGTGGTGAGGAAATCCAATCCAAACAGGATTAAAACCTAGGGCAGAGCTTTAAGCCTAAAAACTGTGTTGGTAAGTGACCATTGGTTGTTCGCGCTGCATAATTCACTGCCAGGTATGCCCAATACTTCGGCTTTACTCTAGGTAATCCATCCATGCTCACCCCCTCTGGATGATCCCACAAGTTCAGCATTTCCAATAATCTACACCAATTTGCAATGTGTTTGAACCACAGTGATTTTTTTGCACCACTAATCATCAGGATCTCCCAGAGTGAATTGCAGTAATCAATAAGCTGGGTGTTGTCCGCAAGCACAGCCAGTACATCAAGGGTTTAAGCGAGGCCACACCCCCAATTCTTTTGATCCCTAGATCGAGGAATAATGAGGTTAGAGGGGTTGTAACAGGTACTGAATGAAACAAGTGACCTGACACAGATATTTTCACATACCATCAATTTATGGGTGTTTTTGTAACCCCATATCTTAGTTCTATACTGTGCTCCACTTTAGGCGTTTGCCAGTAGACCTCTAATGCCGGGGTCAGTGGCCGAATTTGTGACCTTCCGAAAAACCTCAATATTAAAGTTGACCTTTGACATAGGGTAAGGTACCTTTTGTCTGATTGTTGCTCCCATCCAAGTGAGTCAGTTAACCTTATCCTCAGGTTGTTAAAGCTTTTTACCCTCCCAAGTGGTTTGCCTGTGATCCAGACCGTTCGTGTATTTCCCATTCTCTTCCCAAAGACGATACATTTTTATTTTCGCAACTTTGAGTTACAGACCGCTTTCCTTGCAGAAAACCAAAAATGTATTGACTACGTTTTGTAGGCCCAATGGTGTTGCGGAGATGAGTAGGGTATCATCATCAAAGAGCAGGATCGACACTTTCTTACCATTCAAGATGAGAGAATCATTCCTGCAGTCCATAAGCCTTCGTTAATGAACAGGGAAAGCAAAGTGGGAGTGAGTGTTTTCTATTATTATTTTAACTTATTATTTTAGTCCTTCATGTAATTAGTTGGGATAATTTAGCAATTCTTTATTTTATTTCTATTTTTTTTTATGGCTTTCATGTTTTTTTTTTAAATTGTTAATATTTTAGGATTTTTGCCAGGTATCAATGAATTTGATATGGTTTAATTTGAGGGATTTTTTTATTTTCCTCAATGTAGTTCTGTACTTTTGACATCTATTTTTCATTTTTTGGTGCATTATTATTTTGAATTTCGATATTAGAAGATTTTTACTTTCAAAACCATTTTTATTATATAATTGTTAGGAAGGATTCTTATTTTGTAATGTGTTGAAAACTAAAAATCTAAATAATAGCAATAAATAAAAATGTTACTTAAGGTAAATTGTTTGTAATATTCAAAAAATATAGAAAGTTTCTAATACCAACAACACAATCCCTTAAAACACCGCAAAATAGCTTAAGAAAACATGCTTCAATGTTTTAAATAGTAAAAATAAAAAAATAAAATAAATACATCTATTTAGCTGTATCCTTGCTCATGGTACCACCGCATTTAGCTGCCTGCACAGCTGGGGTGGGACTTGCTCCCTCAGCACACCGTTCGTCCAGAGGGGCGGGACTCAGACACGCTATAATCATTGATGGCGCCTGATGCATGGGGCTCTCTACCGCCTGCTTTTTTGCTGCCTACACAGCTGGATGGGACTTGATTTCCCAGCACACCCCACGCCCAGATGAGTGGGACACAGACAGCCACTATAAGTGCCCACAGCTGTCCACAGTGCACAGTGCAGGCAATGGCATACTCAGAGAGAGAGTCTCACCCCTGCTCTGCCTTCACTTTCAGTGGGGCTGAGGTGGGCAGGCAAGCGTCAGAGGTGGCAATGACCTGCTCAGAGAGAGAGTGAGAGTCTGACCACTGCTTTGCCTTGACTTTCAGTGGGGCCAGGAGGTGGCCAGTCATGCAGCAGAGGTGGCAATGACCTACTCAGAGAGAGAGAGTCTTGCCACCGCTCTGCCTTGACTTTCAGAGGTGCCAGGAGGTGGGCAGGCATGCGGAAGAGGTGGCAATGACCTACTCAGAGAGAGGGAGTCTTGCCACCGCTCTGCCTTAACTTTTAGTGGGGACAGGAGGTCGGCAGGCATGCTGCAAAGGTTTCAATTGCAAAAACAACAAGTGATGGACCGAATGTGGATCAATGTCACACATTCCCCCAGTCAAAAGATCTGGGCCCAAATCCATCGTTTTTTTGCACTCCACACCACCCTGGGTTAGACAATGGCGATATGCAAATCAGCTCTGACCCTGTTGCCCCATGGGAACAGTCCAGACCGAACTACAAAAGCCATGTCCTTCCCAGAACGGAATCAAGCATCCGAGGACCGGACCGGTTTCGAGGTAACACCTCTCATCAGCCCGGCAAGCTTGACTCCAAGTGGTGTGGAGTGCCTGGGACCCACGTCTGGGCATCCCCAGCGCACTTAGGGCGGCAATTGCAAAAACAACAAGTGATGGACCGAATGTGGATCAATGTCACACATTCCCCCAGTCAAAAGATCTGGGCCCAAATCCATCGTTTTTTTGCACTCCACACCACCCTGGGTTAGACAATGGCGATATGCAAATCAGCTCTGACCCTGTTGCCCCATGGGAACAGTCCAGACCGAACTACAAAAGCCATGTTCTTCCCAGAACGGAATCAAGCATCCGAGGACCGGACCGGTTTCGAGGTAACACCTCTCATCAGCCCGGCTAGCTTGACTCCAAGTGGTGTGGAGTGCCTGGGACCCACGTCTGGGCATCCCCAGCGCACTTAGGGCGGCAATTGCAAAAACAACAAGTGATGGACCGAATGTGGATCAATGTCACACATTCCCCCAGTCAAAAGATCTGGGCCCAAATCCATCGTTTTTTTGCACTCCACACCACCCTGGGTTAGACAATGGTGATATGCAAATCAGCTCTGACCCTGTTGCCCCATGGGAACAGTCCAGACCGAACTACAAAAGCCATGTCCTTCCCAGAACGGAATCAAGCATCCGAGGACCGGACCGGTTTCGAGGTAACACCTCTCATCAGCCCGGCTAGCTTGACTCCAAGTGGTGTGGAGTGCCTGGGACCCACGTCTGGGCATCCCCAGCACACTTAGGGCGGCAATTGCAAAAACAACAAGTGATGGACCGAATGTGGATCAATGTCACACATTCCCCCAGTCAAAAGATCTGGGCCCAAATCCATCGTTTTTTTGCACTCCACACCACCCTGGGTTAGACAATGGCGATATGCAAATCAGCTCTGACCCTGTTGCCCCATGGGAACAGTCCAGACCGAACTACAAAAGCCATGTCCTTCCCAGAACGGAATCAAGCATCCGAGGACCGGACCGGTTTCGAGGTAACACCTCTCATCAGCCCGGCTAGCTTGACTCCAAGTGGTGTGGAGTGCCTGGGACCCACGTCTGGGCATCCCCAGCGCACTTAGGGCGGCAATTGCAAAAACAACAAGTGATGGACCGAATGTGGATCAATGTCACACATTCCCCCAGTCAAAAGATCTGGGCCCAAATCCATCGTTTTTTTGCACTCCACACCACCCTGGGTTAGACAATGGCGATATGCAAATCAGCTCTGACCCTGTTGCCCCATGGGAACAGTCCAGACCGAACTACAAAAGCCATGTCCTTCCCAGAACGGAATCAAGCATCCGAGGACCGGACCGGTTTCGAGGTAACACCTCTCATCAGCTCGGCTAGCTTGACTCCAAGTGGTGTGGAGTGCCTGGGACCCACGTCTGGGCAAAGGTTTCAATGGCATACTCAGAGAGAGAGAGTCTGACCACTGCTCTGCCTTCAATTTCAGTGGGGCAGGAGGTGGGCGGGCATGCGGCAGAGGTGGCAGTGGCATACTCAGAGAGAGAGAGAGTCTGACCACTGCTCTGCCTTGACTTTCAGTGGTGCAGGAGGTGGACGGGCATGCAGCAGAGGTGGCAGTGGCATACTCAGAGAGAGAGAGAGTCTGACCAATGCTCTGCCTTGACTTTCAGTGGGGCAGGAGGTGGACGGGCATGCGGCAGAGGTGGCAGTGGCATACTCAGAGATAGAGAGAGGGTCTCACCACTGCTCTGCCTTCACTTTCAGTGGGGCAGCAGGTGGACATGCATGAGGTAGAGGTAGCAATGGCATACTCAGAGAGAGAGAGAGAGAGAGAGAGAGAGAGAGAGGGAGAGAGATTCTCACCCCTGCCCTAACTTGACTTTCAGTTGGGCAAATGGCCTTTGTATGACTTCCAGTCACCAGTGTCCCATTACCTCCTCTTCTGTCTTCTTAGCCACAGTAATGACATAATGAGCTTTAGTCTCTCACAGAAACTCCAAAAGTTAAAGTCAGCATACCGGCCTTCCATCCCTCCAATATAGTTGACTCCGTCTTCCACCAATGACATAAAAGAAATGGCCCTTTTACATAACATCCTGTGACCAAATCCACAATAAAGATGAAACCCCACAGAAAAACATGGCAGGGAGGGATGGGAAACGGACCTGTGGCGAAGAACACTAGGACTGGAGTAATGAAGATTACCGGTAAGTAACCGGGGCATTCACAGACCTGATTGGCACAAGGGATAGTTTATGTGGAAATGCAGTGAGAATACCACCCACATGGACCACTCTTCCCTGATCTCAGTACTGAGGTACACTCACCCCACACACAACCCGCAGGAGGGTGAGGGTGCCCGGCCACACTCCTCCTATCACAGACATGAGACACAGACACCTCAAACACATCCAATGAATGGGAAGGAACCTCTGTGCAAACTCCCTGGAGGCCCCTGCCATCACTCGCACCCCCAACCCATGTTTCCTGTCCCTCGCTGCCCCTGCACCAGCTACCACCAAGAAGGAGAGGGGGGTGCTGGTCTGAATCCTTTCGTCTAAGGGGGATGTCTCATACAACCTGACAATATATATGTGTTCTAGCAGGGGCCAAGGCATCTCTTCGATGGTGTTCAAAAAGTCATGTAATGTCAGCAGGGATCCGCAAATGCAACCTATTCATTCATTCAATGTGTTTGTTTGTTTGTTCGTTCATTCATTCAGCACAAATTATAGCCAACAGATTATTAAACAAGAGATAGAACCAAAAGATGAAAAATTTTCTTTAACCTTTCAGCGTTTCCTTCAGGAAAACCCTCGCCTTCTCTGGGTTACTCTTACATGGAGGTTGGACCAGTTTGCTCTTCATCAGTCAAAGTCTTCAGTTATTGAGTCTCGAAACTTCACCACCATATTCCTTGTCGTAAAAGAGCATGTGATATCTGGCCTCCACAGTTTCACTATCAGGGACACAATGTTATTCGGATCACTTGTCTTTTATCACGGGCACATGCAAAGCACTACTGCACAGTACCAGGTTTTAACAAATTCAAAGATGCGAACTCCTGTGACACTGTCTTCGGTAAGTCATTTATACCCAGGAGTGGGCAAAGCTGTACGTTACTTATGTCCACTTTGAGTACTATGTTTAGCAACTTTGCCAACTGCAGAATAATTGAAGCTGATGAACTTAAAAAAAACAGATACAAACAGTCAAAATAGATGTAGTTGAAGAAATTCAACCTACTTTTAATGCCAGAATTCTCAGTTCCAAAAATGTTCACCAGTAAAATTCTTCTGAAAATAAAACATATTTCGGTGGGAATATTCACTTGCTGGAAAAAAATGTGCAAATCCCACAACTTTTTGGAGTTGTGAACTTCACACATCTGCCCCTGCAGAATTTCTATGTTGCGCAGTTCTGATTCCCACTGCTGGCCTGCGAGTCCAACTGCAGCTGTAGGGAAGCAACAAGATTTTAGCAGACCCGGAGGGATTTCCTTTTCACTACAACGAAGACATCATTATTTTAACTCACCAAGCAAATGATTTGGAGCATAGGAAATGTTTCAATTTGTCTCACCCTTGTCTGCCGACATTTGTCTCTACCAATGTTTTGCTATAAGATCCACACCGACCCCAACATCACCCTCAGAGGTACCCTCATCTACAGACCCCCCGGATCCCGACCGCAGTTCTGCGACTTCTACAGCACGCACGCCCTTGCCTCCACTGACTACATCCTTCTAGGAGACCAGAACTTCCACCTCAAGAATAACAACAACGCCAACTCCACCACCCTGATCGACAACCTCGACCTCTGACTCAAGCAGCTCATGACAACACCCACCCACTCCGCCAGCCGCACGCTTAACCTCATCATCTCAGCAATCTCCCACGTCTTCTTCAACCGCACCACTGAACTCCACCGGACCGACCACTGCTGCATCCACTTCACCTTCCGGAAACCCACGACACACCACTGCACCCAGCAGATGCCTCGCCGCCTCTGGAGCAAGGTCACTGAGGACCAGCTAACCACCGCCCTCGCCCAGAGTCCACCTGAAGACCCAACCGACCCCGACGGTGCAGCCCACAGCCTCAGACAATGGATTGATGACTGCGCCAACACCCTCGCCTCACTCAAGAAGCCCTCCAACACCCACACCAGCAAGAGAGCCTGCTGGTTCGCCAAAGACCTCCAGGCCTCCACGCGAACCTGCGCAAAAGTCGAATAAAACTGGATCTGTGAACGAACACCGGAAAGCTACACTGCCCACAAGAACGCCACCCGCAAACACCACCACTTCATCAGATCCACCAAAAGTACCTCCTTCAAAGACCACCTAGACAACAACAGCAAAGATCTCTTCAGCTTCGTGAAGGAACTCTCCAACCCCAGCTCCAACACCAATGACATCCCACCATCGCAAGACCTATGCGACTTGCTGGCCACCTTCTTCCATCGCAAGATCACCGATCTCCACGACAGCTTTGACGCTGTCACCACCCCGGCAACTGCTGAGACCCCCGGTCCCACAACTACCACCCGCACCAACTGCCTGTTCGCCTGGAGCAACATCAACGACATCAACACCATCAAGATCATGAACACCATACACTCCAGATTCCCGGAAGACCCCTGCCCAAACCACATCTTCAACAAAGCCAGCAGCACCATTGCACCCCATCTCCGGAAAACCATCAACATCTCCTTCGAGACAGCGACCTTCCCGGAGAGCTGTAAATTGTAAATTGATACTTGTATAGCGTACTACTCACCCACAAGGGTCTCAAGGCGCTTGTACGAATACCGCTGTGGAACCCATCCTAACTTTCCCTGTGAGGCGTCCACTCCTGGGCACCCCCAAGGTGGAGGCCAGGCATCCTTAGCGTTGTGGGAACCGTTGTTGATATTAAGCAAGCTATTGCCCAGAGTTGCAGAGTGGGACTCCATGATTGGAGTAGGCACCAAGGCGAGAATTATCAGGTCCGTGGAATTTTTGAGCCCAAGACCCGCCAAGGCGGGGAATTGAACCCTAGTCCCGGGCTAGACCTCTGCATCAGGGTCTGCGGCTCGAACCATTGAGCCACACTTCTCGCTGGAAGCATGCAGAGATCAACGCCTTACTCAAGAAACCCAAGGCAGACCCCAAGGACCTCAAGAACTTCTGACCCATCTCCCTGCTCCCGTTCCCTGTGATAAGGCCATCAACAAACAACTGACCAGCTTCCTTGAGGGGAACAGCATCCTGGACCCATCCCAGTCCGGGTTCTGCAACAAACACAGCACCGGAACTGCCCTCATCGCCACCACTGACAACATCAGGACCCTGCTTGACAACGGCGAAACCGCGGCCCTCATCCTCCTGGTCCTCTCGGCCGCCTTCAACACGGTGTGCCATCGCACTCTAAAAACACGCCTCCAAGAAGCCGGTATCCAAGAGAAGCCCCTCAACTGGACCACATCCTTCCTCTCCGACAGATCCCAGAGCGTTCGCCTCCCACCTTTCCGATCCGAAGAGACCGACATCATCTGCGGCGTCCCCCAGGGCTACTCCCTCAGCCCGACGCTGTTCAACATCTACATGGACCCCCTCGCACAAGTGGCCCACCACCACAACCTCAACATCATCTCCTACGTCGACGACACTCAGCTTATCCTCTCCCTCACCAAGGACCCACGCACCTCCAAAACCAACATCCGCAACGGAATGAAGGCCATTGCCGACTGGATAAGGAGCAGCCGCCTGAAACTGAACTCGGACAAGGGGGAGGTCCTCGTCCTCGGACCTAACCCCTCAGCCTGGGAGGATTCCTGCTGGCCAACCACTCTGGGGACATCACCGACACCCACCGACCACGCATGCAATCTTGGATTCATCCTCGACTCCTCCCTCTCCATGTCCAAACAGGTCAACGCCGTCTCCTCCTCCTGCTACAACACCCTCCGCATGCTCCGCAGGATCTACAAGTGGATCCCAACCAAAACAAGAAGAACAGTGGCCCTCGTCAGCATCAGGCTGGACTACGGCAATGCACTCTACGCCGGAATCCCAGCCAAACACCAACGACGACTATAGCGCATCCAAAATGCCTCCGCCCGACTGATCATCAACGTCCCCCGCCGCAGCCACATCACCCCCCACCTGAGAAACCTACACTGGCTCCACGTCGACAAGAGGATCACCTTCAAACTTCTCACCCATGCATACAAAGCACTCCATAACGCCGGACCATCCTACCTGAACAGCAGACTCAGTTTCCACACCATGACCCGCCAGCTCCGCTCCGCCAGCCTCGCCCTCGCCGCCGTCCCCTGCATCCAACAAACACACTCAGGTGGCAGATCCTTCTCCTACCTCGCCGCCAAGGCCTGGAACACCCTTCCTACCCACCTACGGCAGACCAAAGACCTACTCGCCTTCAGAAGACTCCTCAAGACCTGGCTCTTTGAACAGTTGCAAAGCTTCCCCCCCCCCTCAGCACCTTGAGACCCTCACGGGTAAATAGCGTGCTCTACAAATAGATTGATTTATTGATTGATTGATTGATGAAGCAGGTCAACGCCGTCTCCTCCTCCTGCTTCAACAGCCTCTACATGCTTCACAGGATCTTTAAGTGGATCCCCACCGAAACTAGAAGGACTGTCACCCAGGCCCTCATCAGCAGTAGACTGGACTACGGCAACGCACTCTATGTAGGAGCCCCGGCCAAACTCCTGAAACGGCTCCAATGCATCCAGAACGCCTCTGCATGCCTGATCCTCGGCATCCCTCGCCGCAGCCACATCACACCCCACCTGAGAGACCTGCACTGGCTCCCCATAAACAAGAGGATAACCTTCAAGCTTCTCACCCACGCACACAAGGCACTCCACGACACCGGACCATAGTACCTCAACAGCCAACTCAGCCTCTACACCCCCACCCGCCAGCTCCGCTCCGCAGACCACACCCTAGCCACCATCCCCCGCATCCGAAGAGAGACCGCCAGCGGCAGATCATTCTCCTACCTTGCCGCCAAAACATGGAACACCCTCCTCATCCGCCTACGGCAGACCGAAGACCTCCTAACCTTCAGGAGACTCCTCAAGACCAGGCTCTTCGAACAATAGCAGCGCCCCCGCCCCCCCACCCCGCTAGCGCCTTGAGACCCTCACAGGTATGTAGTGCGTTTTTTCTGACTAGCAACCACCCACCTCCCCCAAAGGTCTTTCTTCGCTCAAATAGAACCTGTGGCTTACTCCATGGTACATTCGTTCTTTTAAATACTTTATTACATACAGTAAAAAAATATTCAGAAAACTTCATAGAGATACATAGCGATTACCTATCAGTATCATATATTTTTTTAAGAAAACCCATTATAATCAAATATATTCATCAAGCTTTCAAAAAAACTTAAAACCTGTGATCTTTTTTGAATATTTTTTAGAGATAAAAATATAAGAGAGGGAAAGACAGACCAAATGTAAACATTCTCATATTCACAACTCATTTAAAGCCAAACATACCGGTTATAGCTGTCATGACAGGCCACACACGATAGACATAATAGGCTTTTTTCTTGTTTAGACAATAGTACAACGCTCAGAATCCAATCCTTTATAATTATTGTGGAATTCTCATCATGCTCCATATTTATTGGGCCTACAATTTCATGATAATAGTCAGGGCAACTAAACACAGCCAAAATTCCTATTTTGACTGTGTGCGTATTAGGCACTAGTTCAATGTGGCCAAAAACTTCACTCCACAATAAAAACTTTATGGCAGTCTCGTGGTGCATGTTTTAGAGCCCCTGATGAGGTCTGCAAGGCCCTCACCCCATAACTTTAATCTTAATATCATTAACCGGACCACACTAGGGTGTGGGGGTACCTTGAATGATTCCATGGATTCTGGACCACATTCCTTCTGGAAATGACCATGCAATGCCTCGCTTCTCTTCCGTATTCCTGTAGCGTCTTCTACTTCTGACTCTTCAACAACACTTAGGGCCCGATTACGAGATTGACAGTGCAGCGGCGGGGCCGCCATACCGCCGAAACTGTGTGGAGACCGCCACTCCTAATATGACGTTTTGAGTAATTGCCAGGCTTTTACTTTGGCGAACCCCCAAAGCACCGCAATGGGGACGTCAAAGGAAGTCCCAGCACAGCTGGGACTAAAAAGTCCATGCAGTGCTGTAACTTCTGTGCATGCACAGAGGGGGCCACATAGCCCTTTTTTTCCTCACCACTATTGTTTTCATGGAGGAAAGACGTCCATAAAACAGTGGCGGTGATGAAAGTCGTAATATGCTTGGTATGACCGCGGCAGTACCTCCTAGAATACAGGTGCCTTTGGATTGCTGCAACATCGCCAGCGGACATCGGTTCGCTGGCATAGTCGGCGGTGTCAAGGTGGCACGACCACTAGGGTTGTAATATGGCGGTCTCAAGACTGCCACCTCTGCACCATCTCGAGTGGCAGTCCTCTTACTGAGTTGTTTTATTCACCTGCATGTGTAAAGAACTGGCTTTAACAAGCTTTCAAAAAATGGTGCATCTGAAATCCCACCACCATTCATGCCCAATACAGAATTTTACCGATTCGGTATTTTAGAATCGGTAAATGGGATGTAGATAATAATTCAGAAAATTTTACCGAATCGGTAGGATTCGGTATTTTAGAATCAGTAGTTACCGATTCGGTGATTCCCATTCAATCCTATGGGTCTGGAGGCCCATAGAAATGAATGGAATGGGAAGCCATTCACTATTACCGATACTGGTAAAGGTATTCGGAATTTACCACCAACTTATAGTTCGTGGTAAATAACGAATCCTTAAAGCACATAAGCACTCTTAAAAGTGCTTCCTACATGCCATTTACCGATTCGGTAAATACCGAATCGGTAAATAATGATTCGGTAAATACAGAATAAGTAAATACCGATGAATCATCACCTACATGGCAAAGGCCTCAATATCGGTCGGTAAGCCTGAAATTTACTGAATTTCGGGTTTACCGACCGGTAATGAGCCACCTACATCCGGCCCTTAGACATCACACGAGATTTTATTTTTAAATGAAACTAGAATACATTTTGGAAAACATGTTAAGGTCAATCTTTGATGATTCATTTAAATTTCAGATTTTTGATAAACATTTTCTTCTATGGGAGTCTCTTGATTCGTTGGAGCCCCCCTGCAAGGTCAAGTCAGGGCCTTGACTTAAGTCCTTGCCACAAAAGGGAGCATAAAGCAGGAATGGCGCTGTTGTGTATTTGGGATCGGCGGTGCCAGGGCACATGGGCAGAGATATGGCGAGCTTTGTATTCCTGCCAAGTGCATAATCAACATGTAAGCATTAAACCAAGATTACAATGGAAAATATGAACAGCATCTTTGCTAAGAGCAACAGAGAATAAATGTATGCAAAAAGGACAGTAAAGTGCCTTTGACAGCCATCAGTAGAAGACCCTCTCTTGACATCCCTGCATCCATTGGCCAAGCTCTCATTCCATTTCATTTTTTTCCCTAAGTGATGCTTCTTTATAATAGCACTTTAAAAGTTATACATCTGGCGACGAGCCCTCGAAATTACAGTCATCGGCGGTGGGCGCCAGCCTGCTGGCGTGCCCACATGCACCGTGTGTTTATCAGCGGCATGTGGGCCCACAACCCTGTTATTTCTTCGGAGAAATCTGCTCCCTCCGAGCTGGGTTAAACCCTCCCAGCCTCGGAAATGGCTCTGTCAGTGTTAATCGCCCGCCTCGTATGTCAGTAACCTGTGGTGCATTAGTAAGTATTAAAATTCTCTCATTTACATTTTGATGCATTTCGCATCTTCCTTGGCGGGTTTAACTGACAAATGTATCATTAGTTTGGAAGGCAGTGCGCTGGGCGGCCGGGCCTTCGCTGGCGCCACAATTATTAATAATTTCATATTTGGTAAGCAGGTCAGAGATGCAGTGAAACCTGGAGGGGGAGAAGGGGTTTATCCCAAGCCGCAGAGAGGGTGTCTCTGGAATCTGCCGCTCTGTTTCTTTCCATCATGGTGGAGTTTCGACCCTCGAAGCACCTCTACCAGGTACACATGTAAGGGTGGGGAAACCTGTCTTTTTCCCACCCATCGCGTTCTCATGCGAAACCGTGGGGATTTTCTCCATTTCAGCACCGGTCTCCTTTTAAGGGAGAATGGTGGAATGCAGGAGGAAGGCCATGCACAAGAACCATTCGTCTTCTGGGCATAACGAAATGCAGGGAAGAGGCATTTCTGTGCCTCCCTCTCTGTCAGGGGGCGGCCATGAAGCTAATTACAAATCTCTGCCCCTGACAGGGCTCTTCAAATGAACTCCGCCCCCAGGGGTCTTCTGTGTGATGCCTGCCTTGAGTGGCGATGCAGAGGGTCCTGCAGGGTGGTGATGTGCACAGTCAGGCCTGCTGGGGGGGTGCCTTTGAAGTGCACTCTCAGGTGTTGGGCAGTGCATTTACCGTAATGCAGTGAGCCTTAACCTAAATGCATGGACCAGACCCTCACGGTGCTTCGAAAAGCAACTGCGCTTTTTGTTTTTTTCCATGCTTGAAGCAGCGGATCAGGTCTATTCCACTTTGCAGCTGGAAAAAGAAAGCAGGCCAAATCCCAACACTTCCCGGTTAGCACTGGAAATGAGCCCACCCTTATACACATGGTATGCCAACTCCAGTGGGGTCTGGTGAATAAGCAGTTGATGGGTCGCAGTGCAGTGGCGGCGCGGAATCAGGGGGGGGGGGATAGGTCCCAGTGACTGCAGACCAAAGATATCACCCAACGTGACTATATGTTACTAGTAGTTGTGTTTGTGTAGGTCCTCATACCTCACTCTAGAGCCCAGACACCCGCTGTGTGACGGACAGCACGCTTCACGATGTGGAGTGCATGGTTAGAAAGGTGTCTATGTGGGAAGGGTTTTGGTGAGCATGGTGGTGCATGCATTGGAAGAGGTGTGGCGCAGCGGTCAAGGTGCCTGACTCCAGACCACGGGGTTCCCGGTTCGATCGCCGGCGGCAGGGTAGCCCAGCACCTTGTGACTCTGGGCAATAGCTCGCTTAATCTTCCCGACGGCCTCCAGCACTGGGACACCTCTCTTGACGTAGCTATGCACTTTACAAATGCTGGTAGTTTATTTTTGATTTTATTGTTTCTTGCTTAATAGTGTGAACTTCCGATGATCTGCAGTACAGGCATCCCCTATAAGAGCAGTGCCCCACAGTCTCCAGATTTAAACATTATCAGGGATGATGGTGGTGTGAGAAGGTGGCCTGGTATGTGATGTCCACTATTCTAGTGGGCACCCTGTGTCAGTCCAAATAACCCTTAGTGATGGTTGTAAAGTCAACCTTATAGACCAGCTATCCTAGTGGTAGCATGGACCAGCAGTCTTAGGCTAATACTTCAGAGAGCATGTGAAGCCAATAGTTTTACCAATAATAACCCCTTGAATACCAAATGAAAGGACACCACACAAGGTATACATCAATATATATGTATTTATTACTAACACAACCCCTCTGCACTCTTTATGAGGTCAGAGTTCGGGATACAGAACAAGTTACTCATTTAGCATACTATAAGTTGCACAAATACAATTCTGCCCTAGGGGCCTCACGAACCATATACTAAGTAAGTGGTATAAGAACCACTTCAGAACAGGTAAAAAGGCCTAGGGCCTAGGGAATCACTGGGACTACACTGAACAACCACAGGTTAGGAAGTAGGAGTCTCACAGGATGCGTGTGCAGTGTCCAAACACACACGCGAGTTCTCATAGACTTTCAATGGGAACGTAAAAGTTAGAAACTACTTGATTTCGGACAGGACAAGTGGACTTGCGGGGAAAGCCAGTTAAAACAGGACACTTGGATAGTTATTACCCATGGGAGCACTGAAGCACTCGAGTTACCTCACCCAGGGAAGCCGGGTGCATAGGTGTGAAGTCGTGTCGTGTTTTGTCGTCGAGTCCTATGAAGAGCTGCAAGAAGATGCTGCAGGCGACCAGGAGGAAGATGTCTGGATGGATCCAAGGGTGGATCGAAGAAGTGAAGAACCTGAAAGCAGAGGGAACAGAGTCTGGGTCACTAGCCAGTGACTAGGAAAGAACCAGGCGATGTTGAGCTGCAAACAGGTGAAGAAGTGAAGCTTGTCTCTGCAGCCACGTGGACCAGAAGGTGTCGACGACAACCTGGAGCAGGATACGGACTGTTCCACGAAGGTTCTTGCTGTTGGCGGTGTCGGCTTCCGGATTGGATGAAACAATCCTTGGCAAAGACAACCCACGCAGGAAGTGAAGATCGGCTTCTTGTACAGACCAGCAAGGTCTGTGGAGCTTCCCCTTTACAGGAAAGCAAGAGCAAGCCCAGAGCAACCAGGCAAGCAGCAATGTTTCAAAATGGAGTCTTCAAGTTGGCCACTAGCCAGAGGGCTAGCAACCGCAAAGACACGTTGAGAGGAAATGAAAGAGCAGGCCCCACGTGGCACTCGGGAGTGTGGAGAGCTGAGCTTCAGTGCACTTACAACCTGGAGTTGGGGCTTCTCAAGTTCCAATGCACAACTTCGAGGACGCCTCAAAAGCTGCAAAATTTAGCAAAGAGCAAAATGGCAAGGTGTCCAGTCCCACATCTCTTGTGCTTGCCACGGGTCTCAGCTTTGCTGAAGGTGTGGGCGGTGTCTGAGAAGTCTAGAAGTCCAGTCCTGTGGAGCAGAGTTGTTGGGATCCTTTGGGAGCGTCGACAAAGCAAACTGGCAATTCGCTAGGTGGTGCCTGTTTGCACAGGGTGGTCACTCCATGACCACAAGGGAGATTCTTCAGTCTTCTAGTTGCAGTAGAATGTCAAAGGTTCAGAGTTTCGTTTCAGAGGTTCAGTTCAGGATATTCTAAAGTCTCCAGACTCAGCTCCTAGCTTTATTCGAACTAAAGGGGCTGGATTACCTGCTAGGTCCCTCCTATGGGTGGGACCAGGGAAGGGGGTGGTTACACCTCTTTCCCTTTATCCAGTTTCGCACCAGAGCTGGGGCTGGAGTGCCCCAGCGACTGGTTTAAACTGGACTATGCATGGAGCACCTTGTGTGCCCCAGGCAGTGTCTCATTTCATTCAACCCACCCTGCCCCAATACACTATGGCCTGTCTGGGGAGGTGACAGCACCTCCCAAGGCAGGAAACCTATTGTCCAGGCCTTCCTCGCTGGAAGGGCTCCCAGCTGCAGGAGGTCAGACTTGTGTCTGTGGCAGCAGCATCCATTTTGTGACGCTGAGGCTCTGTTTAACTTTAACCGGGTAAAGCTACAACTACATGTCTTCTCCCTCTAGAAGGGTGGAATGCTACCCCCGCCGCCAGGACTGGTGGGGGGGGGGTGGTATTCCAAAGCGTATGACGCCTTACACAACATGTTTTGATAAAGCCAAACCAAAGTTAGCATTAACCGAGAGGATTATAATGCACTTAAGAGTATATGGTATGGCTATATTATAGAACAGCTATAAGGACATGGTTCCGAAAGCTGCAGACAGGCTCAGCTCATGCTAAAGGTGCACCATCTCACATAAAACCAAGCACTCTGCCTTCAGGAATGTCAAGGCCTGCCATAGGAGTGACTTAAAGGTATATATGTGTCTGTATGTAATGGTAGTATAGGGATACTATACCTAAGCAAGGGGTGATTACACGATCTTGCCCCAGCTGAGTGATCAGCCAGTTGTGTCAATGTGGATGGCCATCCAGGGGTGGCATAATACATGATGCAGCCCCTGGTAGGCCTTGGATGCACCTATGCCCTGGGTACCTATGGTTCACTATACAGGGGCTCATAAGGTGACCCAATATCCAATTGGAGATGTATTTAGTACATGGAGTCCATTTCACAGTGAGAGCAGATAGCCTGGGGCCCTGATTAGCATGATCCCAGGCCAAATAAGTCAACAACCAGCTAAATACTAGGCAAAAAGTTGGGGTAACCTTATAGTCAGATATCCGCCTTCCTACAGGTGGGACCTGCGGAGATGGACTATAGTGATGTTCTTTAGGATGCCAGCCCCATATGGCTGATCTTTTGATGCCTACACACACCTTCTTTTTGATGTGGATTAGTATGGTTTTGATGGATAATGGCCATTTTTTGACAGTATAGAGTATGACGTGCCACAGGTGGGATGCAAGGATTTTATGAGGACCCCAAGGGGTAACAACAGACCTCCACCCTCCATTGATTACTGCCAATCATGCTGGAATTCGATTGCAGTGATTCATGTCGGGACTGGTTACTCTCAAAAGGGAGTGCATGCCATTTAAAAGTAAGACATGTACAAAATAAATGTCACCATGTCCTTACAGTGATAAGGCCATAAAAGCTATTTCCACTGTGGCAAGGCTAGATGGCCTATACAGAAAATCAGAATACAGATTTAAACTCTAAATATGTATCTTGGGAATGGGACCAGCTAGAAAAATAATTAAACAACCATTTTTAACAGTCATTATAAATCCAATTTAATGATGAAGTCAAATAGTTTTTATAAATATAAAGGAAAAGTAACTTTTAGAATGTTACTAATTCCCAACCTGAAGTTCTTGGAGGCTAAGTTGCAGGAGGAGTTCTCCATCATGTCTATGAAGTATTCCTTTGGCAAAATATGGGGAAAAGTAAAACAGTTTATTTAACTAAAAAAACTAGTACAACATGTTTTTTGTAAAATGAAATAAAGCTAGACAGTGAAACCCTATATGCCACAGCACCTGACCCGCTATCCCGAAGTTCTATATATATATATCCTGGTAATTTGTGTGCACACTGTAAAACATCCACTGTCACAATGTAATTCCAATACAGGAATATCACAGTTTAAGCAAAAGTCTTGATACTTCTGAGGAGCAGACGCAAGGAACTGAACACCGACTGATCCGGGGGCTGGTTACGGTTCTGTTTGCCAACCATATTGGTTCCACTAAATTTGCTGGGGACCATAGCTTATTTCACCCTGGAGTGACTACGTAAATATTTACCTTATGTGATAGACAAGGCGCTGACTATACGCATGTTTTAATTAAATTGAAGAGCTCTAGCGATCTAGTAATCTGGCACTAGTTTATTTGACTGTTTGGACCATTTTTTCTACACTCAACAAATACGAGGAGCTCTCTGTCTGCTCTATAAAACAGACAAGCAGACAGTAGTATACCGTATCCCTGGTTACTCCCTTACTCTGGACCGTTCATCGTCTTACTGAACGTACTGAGTCATTGTGCCATGAAGAAGTCCTTTTGTAGGGATGAAACGAGTCAGCTGTTTTTTGATCATCCTGAGCGTGTTTTAATCTTGTATGAAAATAAAGGAAGCTTTATGAAGAATATATACGCGGACATGGATTCAAAGTATCTTTGTCTGGGTTTTTGATGCTGTACCTTTGCTTTTGTTTAAAATGTTTTTGATAAAAGTTAATGTGAATTAATTATATATATTTATTTTAAATGTATACCCCAGTAAATGACTGCTATAACTCTAAAAACTGTATTCTGAATTAATTCTTAATTCATTTTAATTTAAATATATATAGTTAAAGAGAAAAAATCAGAAATGTAAATTAAAAAATAGATTCCCACCTGGGGGCTGAGTACAATCTCGCTAGGCAGGCCTGCAAAGGGGTTATGGAACGAGAAAATCCAATCTGGAGCCTATGTTTTCAACCAAATCTGCCTCCGTTCCAAACGACCAAGTATGATGCGAAGATCTCGTCCTTGTTGACCTAATTATTTCCCAACCCGATCCTGTCAGTCCGAGTCGTTCACAGCCGAATCGTGCACTGCAATGGAGCCAGCTTCCTAACGAGCGCGTAAGATGCATGATTCGGACAGTCATATCGACTCAGTCTCAGCGAGACGAGACAGCTGTGGGAATCGGATTTTGGGGGGCTGTATCAGGCACCCCTTCACCCGGAACCCTCCAAATTGGTCTCTTAGGGGTACCCATGGGTCCCCCATTTCCATTCATGAACAATGTGGCGGGCACACAGGGTGTACACTTTTCCCTGCTCCCATAGAGTCCAATAGCAGTCCGAATAAACAGAAGGGAAATATTATCAAGGGCTGTATCACCGCTTTAGCAACAATTTTTGCCACAATATTTTCATCGCCCTAGTAGCAAGCTGTCGGTAACAGCTGTTAGCGATAGTTTACTGGCAATAGCACCCGTTTTTTTTGCTGCTTTGCATGTCAGCGATATTTATCGCTATTGACATGCAAAGTAGGCGTTCCTCACTAAAAGTAAAGAGAAACAGTTGCAAACACAACTTCTGACTATTATCAATTCCCGCGAAGCAATGAAAAAAGTCTTGTCAACCAAGATTATCGCTTGATTTTAACGCCTGATAAAAACTTGACTTAGCCACCTTGTCAATGGGGGGGTGGATTGTTAGGTTAAGTACACACTTGCCTATTAGTAAGCTTTTCATTAGCGCAGTTAATTTAGCTCTGGCATTCTCATGCTATTTCTGGTTTTCGCCGCTATCACTGGATTTTTTATCGCCTTAGAGATAAGCATTGCTACTAACGCGCTATCTCAGCGATGAAATCTAGTGATAGACGGCGATTAAAAAAATGCCGCAAATCTGGGTTAGCGATAATTATCGCCTCTTCTTGCTAATATGCCCCAGAGTCCTTCACTATACGGGTGCACTGGAATCGGTCACTTGGACTCACAGAGCACAATTAGCTAGGAAAGCCCTCCGGACCTTTCCTAGAGAGATCGTACCTGGCCCCTTATAGAGTAAAAAAGTGATTTTATTACTATGCAATTATTAAAAGTGTGATATAGTACAAATTAAAAGTTATGCAGTTCTATATGAATACAAAATATTTTACAATAATGTATAAATTTAAATAGAAATATTTTATAATTGAATAATACCTTTTTTATTTTGAGATTTGTTTTACATGAAATTCTTTTTATTTTTATTTGTAGCTATTTTAATTATTTTAATTTAATTTAAAATTATTTTCTATTTGGTGTTATTTGAAATTCTTTCCTCAATTAATGTCTTTGGGAGAGTGTTGCAGTGTCAGTGTTTGACCATGTGTGATGCTGTACTTACGCTAAGTCTGAGCCAGAGTAACTTACTTCTCTTTTGTGTCCCTTTTTAGATGTATGATCTTTAGAAGTGCATTTTGTGAATAGCATTGGGTTTACTCTTTTGTGGGTGTAATCATGTCCATCCCTAATCTCCTTGAACTCCTCCTTAACCCCCTCCTTAGTCCTCCCTAAACACCTCTCATTTACTAGCATGTATGCCATTTTTCTAGCCACTCACCCGGTCTACTACTAAGTGGCCCGATTACGATGTTGGTGGGAAAGCATTCCGGGCGAATGCTTCTTAGAATGGTTTCCAACAGAATCAAAATCAGGGAGTCCAACCGACTGATTATGATTGTTCTGAATACCATTTGGTCAGAATCCCATTGACTTCAAAGGGAGCCTGTGTTCCGACCGAATACACAGGCTCCCATTGAAGAAAGGAGTGGCTGGGGAAAATCGTGCTGCCTTGGGTTGGCACCCCTTGGTGCGTGGTATAAAAGGGGGGTCCTTTGGGTACCCCCATTGGCTACATTGAACAACAAGCTCTAAAGACTTTGACTGCCAATAATAAGCTAACCATAAAACCGGCCGACAATAGTCGTTATGAACACGAATGACTATCGCACAGAGTGTCTGCGACAACTGGACAATAAAGAGGCCTATTGTCCCCTTGAACAAGATCCGACCCCAGACATACAAAGGCTGATCAAAGGAATGGTTGAGGAAGCACTGGCAGAAGGCTGGGTAACTCGAAATGAAGCTTCCTTTTTATGCACGGAACACCCGGTAATGCCCTACTTCTACTGCCTCCCCAAGGTGCATAAAGAGCAGAGACCACCACCCGGACGGCCAATAATCTCAGGCATTGGATCTGCCTTAGAGCCGCTCTCCACCTTTGTGGACCATTTTTTGCGCCCAATGGTTCTCGAGATGCCCACCTATCTCAGAGACACAACTGATGTGCTGCGCCTTCTTCCAGAAATTGAATTCAATGTAGACACTGACCATCTAGTCTCATTTGACGTGGAGTCGCTGTATACATCCATACCCCAGGATGAGACATTTGAAGTCATCTCCTCTCTCCTGAGGGAAAGGGATCTGAACAGTATAACACCTGTCAGTTTCATCATGGACTGTGCAACCGTAGCCATGAAGAGAAACTTTTTCAGATTCGAAGAAACAGTATATCTCCAAACGTCTGGTACCAGTATGGGGAGCGTTTTCGCCCCCAGCCTGGCGAACCTTTATGTTCATCATTTTGAACAGGAACATGTCCTGAATGATACCAATCCGTATATCGCTTCCATAATCATATGGAAGCGGTATATTGATGACATACTGGTAATTTGGAGAGGGACACATGAAGACCTTATGACCTTTCACCATTGGCTTAACAGCAGAAACAATTTTCTACGCTTCACAGTAGAAGCGAGCAAAACTGCCATTGCATTTCTAGACCTGAAGATTTTCTCTACTCCGGAAGGCTTACAATCGGAACTTTACAAAAAACCAATGGCCAAAAACTCTTTACTCTGTTTTGACAGTCACCATCCCAGATCTCTTAAAGAGAATCTGCCATATGGACAATTTTTGAGAGTGCAGAGGAATTGTTCAACCAGAGAAGGCTACGCAACACACTCGAGAGCCCTACAACAACAACTGGTAAGCCGCAAATATCCTTCAAAGTTGGTCAAAAAGTCAATGAAACTCTCTGGTAACAACAATAGAATGGCCCTTCTAGAACCACCTGTAGAAAAAACTACACTGAACAGACTCACATGCGTCACCACGTTTGGAACCCTATCAAATGACCTCCAGAAAATAATTAAAAAACATTGGCCAATTCTCAATTCAGGAAAAGACACCATTGAGAAACCGCTGTTTTCCTTTAAGAGAGGTCCAAATTTGAGAGATCGTATTGTCCACACAAGACCACGGAACAACACACCTAGGGCTCTAGGTACGATCTGGAATTTACCACCAGTAATAGGCCACCATCCGTGTGGAACATGCCAAGCCTGCCCCCAAACAACAAAATCAACGGAGGTTGACATTGGCACCAACAGACCATGGAGACAAGAAAAATTCACAAATTGCCATAGTGAAAACTTAATTTACTTGATCACATGTCCGTGTGGTCTTAAATATGTCGGAATGACCACTCGGAAAGTTAAAATCCGAATTTCCGAACATAAAAGTACGATCCGTCGGAAAAGACAAGCCACCAAGCTGACAAATCACTTTTTAGAGAAACAACATGACCCTACTGCATTTGTATGGACCGTTCTTGAACAGCCATATATTCCACCGCATGTAACAGACCACACTACCTTTCTTATACGTAAGGAACAAAAGTGGGTGTTTAGGCTGGGTACAAATAGGAGTGGACTCAATGATGAGATTCCTTGGTCCTCCCTGTAATTTGGTGACTACAGTCATATATATCCGTATATAGACACTGGTCAAAGACGCCTCAAGAAAAGTGCCTTAAAAATCACTATTCACTCGGCTGTACCACGGGCCATATAAGATTTCATTGAATACCCTAATAGTTTAATTAACACATCCTTGTTAGCTCTGTGACTGCAGCCATAGAACGATCAAAAACGATCAAAAACTTATTCACTAGTTGATGCCAGTCAAGGGCACCTCAGGGCTAAACATACCAATACATCTTACAAAATACCTAAGTGATCGTTTTATATAAACAACGAGATCCTTGTCCCTCTGTTTCCTTGGGCCAATAAGACCCGTAGCCTCTGTTTATGATTAAGGTAAACAACCGTGTTCTCAGACTAACGAAGGTAAACAGCCTTTGTTTATGTTTACCCCATGTTCTCATAGTAACGAGGGCCCGGCCAATAAAAGAACTTGATACAGAGTCGGACCATGTGACTCCTTGCTAGCCTATCACGGCGCGCGCACTGTCTCACTTAGACATAGACAGTAGACGCGTGCTGATTGGTCCGTTGACACCATGTGATCGCGACCGGACCAATCGCTGGAACGCTCTTGACTAGAGTGTCCGCGGTACCTCGCTACCTCCCCATCGGCTCAGAGGAAGGCGGCGAGGTACCGATGGACAGGTGAGCATTTCGAACGAACGGCAACCATTAATCTTTTACTGCTGACTCCGCGTAGCTTTGCCCGACCATTGCACTTTGAACATGCCTTTCAGACAGACGCTCTTAACGAGTGTTTACTCGCCGACTAAAAGCCTGTCGGTGCAGGGCGCGATGGCGCTCCTTGCGTGCAATCCACTACACCCAATACTAACCAACAGCATTATGCTGTACAAGGCACACGGACTCAGCGGTTAGGTGTCATTCATTTAAAAAAACTTGATGTGCTTTGGTTCTGCCTTTTGCCGCTTTGCCTATACATACCCCACTTTCAGACAAACAAAAGGAGCGATGACATCCCTTGTTCTTTGCTTCCTTTTCCCCTTTTTAGAGCGGTGCTTCCCTCGTATCCTGAGCCGTTGCCAGGCGAGGCGCAGCCTTCAACTTTGTCTACAATGGTAAGATAAAGTATCCTGCCATGAAAGATCATTAGATGTCTTCATGTGATAGACAAATTAACAAGCTTAATAAGACTTCTTTGACAAAGGAATTTGGTATATAGTTATAAATGTATTCAACACATTCTAACTGTTCGCAAATCAATGTGGTTACTATTTTCTGCTATGTTTGTTTTCTCACTAGTGACATACAACGACTGCGAAATCAGATGACACCTAAAGGATCCAGGTGATCTCCATTCAGGTCGCAGATTAATATTTGTAGTCACTTTTTATCACTTCACATTATTGCAGTAGCTTTAGCTTAAAAAAGGTCCTGATGAATGCACCGGACTCAGTGGTCCATTATTGCAGAAACATGTTGACCAATACATCTGGGTGAATATTTGTTTAATTTACCCCACTGCTTTTTAATATTGGAGGAGCGAGCAAAACATGGAATAAAAGAATTTTTTTGCCCTCTCACCCAATTTTAGTTTCACTTTTCACTCTCACTACATGCACTGCATACTCAGTCACTCTCTTTTTTTCCAGCTTCAAAATAGCCTGTGAGACTCAGACCATACAGGACGGCATTAGTAACATCAGAGGGTCAACATCTCCTCTACTGTGCTACCCTTGCTGTTCCTAACAAATGGCTATACAGGAATCCCAAATGATGAAGGGCGGTTCCGAGTGGTGACTGATGGGTACCCTGTTAGGGTTCACAAGGTGCCTACCTAATCTTACAAACACATAGATGTAAGTACACTTACATACTGTTAGTAGTACCACATTTTTGTTCAGACCCGGTGACATAATTTGTATTTTCAGTCTGTTAGGGAACACGTCACTGCCAGGTCTTTAAACTCCCTGTAGGCCCCCCCTACCCTATTTTGTTTACATTTGGAAGGCTCCAGATGAAGGGGGTCCTGCTACGGGCCCCCAAAGTCAGATTCCGACAGCCAATCTGTATTGGAACGACCAAATTGGAAAGGCTGTCTGAATCCAACATCGTAATCGCTCGGTTGCAAACGCGATCTGTAGACCTGTATGAGTTGGCTCTGAACAACTCGGTTACTCTGAATGCTATTCGGAACCGAGTTGGAAAGTCCGAATGCTTTCCGACTGTCGTAATCAGTCGGTCGGAAAGCTGTCTGAATCAGTTGGAAAGACGGGTTCCAAATTGTATTCGGCAGACCCGAAATCTGATTCGGAGCCTTTTTGACTGACATCGTAATCGACCCCTAAGTAGTACACTTACCTGTGTGAGGCTCTCCCCATAAAAAAGATAGGAGAGGTGGTGGCGTATATTTACACCCATGTGTTCATGAATAGCTATTATAGTACCTTAAGTCGTACTATTGCATCACTACTCGATGTTCTAAAAAATACAGGTTTTAAACAGGCCCAATAGTTTAGCTGACTTGCAGTTTATTTTAGAATGTTGCCCAGAAATGGAGACAATATCCCTTGGTGCTAGAAGTGATCGAGGGCAAATGAGGTGGCAAGCTGCAGAGAGAGAACTAAAGGAGTGAAAGAGTTAGATCGCCAAGAACGCCACCAGCAAACACCACCAGCTGATCGGCACCACCAAAAAGACATCTTTCAAAGAACGACTGGACAACAACACACACAACAGCAAGGAACTCTTCAACATCTTAAAAGAGCTCTCCAATCCCAATGGCAACAGCAACAACATCACACCGTCACAAGACCTCTGCAAATCCCTCGCCACGTTCTTCCACCGCAAGATTGCCGATATACACAACAGCTTCGGTGCCCAGACTCCTCCCCAGCCACCGAACCAACGCTCCCTACAACCATCCTCAGCGCTTGGACGCCCATCAGCACCGAAGACACCGCTCACGCTATGAACACCATCCACTCCGGCTCTCCTTCCGACCCATGCCCTCACCACATCTTCAATAAAGCAAACACCATTATCGCTCCCCATCTATGGAACGTCATAAACAACTCCCTCGCGTCCGCCACCTTCCCAGAGAGCTGGAAGCATGAAGAGATAACGCCCTACTGAAGAAACCCACAGAGGACCCCAAAGATCTCCAAACCTTCCGCCCCATTTCTCTTCTTTCCTTCCCGGCGAAAGTGATCGAGAAGATTATCAATAAGCAGCTGACCGCATTCCTCAAAGCCAACGGGTCCCTCGACCCATCCCAGTCCGGATTCTGAGCCAACCACAGCACTGAGACTGCCCTCTTCGCAGCCACCAACAACATCAGGACCCTACTCGACAACGGGGAAACCACCGCCCTCATTTTCCTGGACCTCTCAGCCGCCTTTGATTCAGTTTGCCACTGCACCCTATTAACACGCCTCCAAAACGCCGGGATCCAAGACAAAGCCCTGTACTGGATCACCTCTTTCCTCTCCAACAGAACCCAGCGAGTCCGCCTCCCTCCCTTCCGCTCCGCGGCCACCGAGATCATCTGCAGCATTCCCAAAGGCTCATCACTCAGCCCAACCCTCTTCAATATCTACATGAGCCCCCTCGCCACCATTGCATGCAAAAACAACCTCAACATCATCTCATACATCGACAACTCCCTCACCAAAGACCCAGCCGCCGCCAAACTCAACCTCCAGGAAGGAATGAAGAACGTCGCAGAATGGATGAAACTCGGATGTCTGAAACTGAACTCAGACAAGACGGAGGTCCTCATCCTCGGACCATCCCCATCCACCTGGGACGACTCTTGGTGGCCCGCAGAACTAGGCACCGCACTGACACTCACTGACCACGCACGCAACCTGGGATTCATCCTGGACTCCTCTCTCACGATGACCAAGCATGTCAACGCCATCTCATCCTCATGCTTCAACACCCTGCGCATGCTCCGTAAGATCTTCAGCTGGATCCCTACTGGAACTAGAAAGACGGCCACCCAGGCCCTCGTCACCAGCCAACCTGACTACGGGAATGCCCTACACGCAGGAACCACAATCAAACTTCAGAAAAGACTCCAAAGCATACAGAACGCATCCGCAAAACTCATTCTCGACATTCCCCGCCACAGTCACATATCAGCCCACCTGAGAGACCTGCACTGGCTCCCCGTCAGCATAAGAATCAGGCTCCTCACCCACACACACAAAGCGCTCTACTACATAGGCCCCGAATTCCTCAACAACCGCCTCACGTTCTACACTCCAACACGCAAACTCCGCTCTGCCAGCCACGCCCTCGCCACCATCCCACGGATCCGCAGAACCACCGTCGGAGGAATTTCATTCTCCTACTTGGCGGCCAAGACATGGAACTCCCTCCCCGCACACCTACGTCTGACCCAAGACCACCTTACATTCAGGAAACACCTCAAGACCTGGCTTTTCGAGCAGTAGCGGCACTTCCACACCCCCCAACCCCCAGCGCCTTGAGACCCTCACGGGTGAGTAGCATGCTTTACAAGTGTACTGATTGATGTCTTCCTGCGCTCCCTACATACCAGAAGCTCCCGGAGAGGAGCTGGTACATGGATCAGTGTTAATTAAGCCACGAGAAAGACATAGGGTAAGCATTGGAATCAGGAATGGGAAAGTCCTACTTGCCCCCAAAATGGCAAATACAGAGCTGGGCAATAGCACCCGCATTCAGATAGCTAGTGACCTCATATTTTAGACGGTTGGCAATGTTTTATGTTATACAGCATTTCTATAGCGCACGTACACAAAAAAGGTTTCTTGGTTCTGAGTAAAAGAGGGGGTTGAGATCCAGTAGGAAGTTAGCCAGATACTTCTCTGAACTGCCAGGTTTTCAGGAGCTTCCTGAAGGTCACATAGTTGGCTGTGATGTCATTTTAGGAGGTAAGGTGTTCCATGTGGGGGGGGGGGGGGGGGTGCCAATCACTGAAAATCTTTTCCCACCCAACCTCTTCCTCTTGAATCTTGGTCCTGTTAAAATATTCAGGCAGGCTGATCTGAAATTACACTTCGGGTGCGGCTCTGGATTCTTGATGGAGCCACCACCAGTTCCATGTGTTGTTGTGATGTGATTTAAAAATGGTGCAACTTGTTTTGAAAAGGGTGCGCTGAGCTACAGGAAGCCAATACACCTTCTACATCAGAGGTTTGGAGTGACAATACCTCTGTTGTCAAAAGCGCTACGTGATTTTGAGTCATTTCAAGCCTACGATTTAGACTTTTCAGAAGTCCCAGATAGAGAGCATTTGCATAGTCAATTCTTGATGTGACCAGGGCAATAAAGACCTGGGTGTTTCAAATATGAAATATTTGCTAATTTTCCTAAGTTGCAGAAAACATAAGGAAGTCACTGCTCCTATCTGTGACTTCATGGAAAGATCCTCATTGATTTGGATTCTCAGACTTTTTACAGCTTTAGGTATTGGGTGGGGGGAGGGACAATGGGCAGCCAGTCAGAAGAATTCCAATGGCTTATCTTTTTGTTTGTAAAAACAATCTCTGCCTTGCCTAAGTTCAACTTCACCTGAAGCCCTGTCTATATTATCTGTCATGCAACACAGCAATTAATGAAAAACTGCAGCACTGTATTGTGGGAAGGACAAACATTCTGCAGCACCAGATGTAGAAATAGTTGCTGGTGATGACGTCTTCGGCAGCGCTTATGCTAATAATAAGTGTTATGGGAGATGCTCAGTCTCGTACTATGGTGCAAACACGTCATCAGTGTCTAGGACAGGATTTGTGCCTTGTTCCTTGTTACATACAGACAATAGTACAGGGGCCATATATGCAAGTTGTGTCCTTTGGGTTGAAGCGCACATTATATGACGGTATTTCAAGGTATTTGCTGCCAGAGCACCTTGCTTATGGCTGGGTATCCTTGGCAGTAGAATTTGGTGCAGAACCGCCCTTTACTTTCGTCGATTCCTCCCCAGACACGCCCCGTTTATAAAATGTAACAAGTGTTGGCACAATGCAGTGTCGGTGCAGTGCAAGGGCCAACGTTTCGCACAGAAAAGCTTTGCACATTTATATTGATCGCTGCTACTATTTGCGCCAGTTTTCATTGGCTGGATGTCCTGGCCACGTTCCATGCTGTTCCCTATGGGTCCTGCTCTCTGCTGCCCGATCCTCCGTTTCCGCGCCCTCTCCTTGACGCCATTGGCGTGCATGCTGGGCAGGAGAGAGGGCAGGACAGGAATGTGACGTTCCTTTGGGTGGGCAGCTGTACAGCTCAAGATGGATGGAGGAGGGAAGCTCATAGGCAGACCCCTTTGGCCAGTGGTGTCTGGGAGGAGGCTACAGAGCCGGGACCCCACAGATATGTATGCCTCTCATTACTAGATCGCATATTTCACATAAGGATGGAAAAGAGTGGCACCTGCTTGTGGGATGTAACAATAGGATTCTTTCACAGACTATTTTTGAGCCTCCTTTGTTAAGTCTTGCCTGCTGGACAGCGCATCCACTGACTGTTGCAAGACATATTGGAAGCTTGCAGTGGGCTTCGCGCCCACCCATTGTTTAGCATTGGTTACCTTCATTTTCACTCTTGTTTGCTTGCTTCTTATTCATTAGCAGGTGTTGGCTTTCCTGCCTCTTTTTGTGTTTGTCCCTTTCCTGGAGCATGGACACATTACTGTGTCCTTGCAGTGCTCGCTATTCAGGTGCTACTTTTTCTGTTTGCTTAAGCACTTAACAAAAGTTGAAGTGCTTTTCACCTGTCTCCCTAGTTTGCGTGTCTTACCCTCTCTGTGCTGCTCTCCCTCGCCCATTTGGTTCTCCCTCTAGTCCCTCCGTGATGTGCTGGCCCTCGGGTTCTCCCCTGGCCACGTTGCTTTCTCTTAAAGTGCTTCTCGCTCTTCACGCTCCGCGTTGCTCTCCTTCTTGCCCATTTGCCCTTCATGTTGCTTCCTTGAACCACAGCCCCCTTGTTGCTTCTGGCACCCCCTGCTGCTTCAGCCGCCACCAGTCCCATGTGTTGCTTCTGGCACCCCGTGCTGCCTCAACCTCCACCAGTCCCATGTGTTGCTTCTGGCACCCCCTGCTGCTTCAACCTCCACCAGTCCCAGGTGTTGCTTCTGGCACCCCCTGCTGCTTCAACCTCCACCAGTCCCAGGTGTTGCTTCTGGCACCCCCTGCTGCTTCAGCCGCCACCAGTCCCATGTGTTGCTTCCAAACCCTCTTTGCTCTGTATAGCTCCCCCTGCCACTTTCACCCCAAAAACACAGGGATGCCGAACAGCATAGCTAAAATATAAGTCCAAAAGTGAGACCTATTAGCTGCAATGCTTACTCATAAAAAAGTCTTTTTCAAATTTTGCAAAGGAGAATGGCTCCCTGTTGACCCCTTCCTGTTTGTGAATGGGTTACCACCTTCTTTGAAGTGCCAGTTAAGTATTAATACTTTGCAAATGGATTTAGGTCTCTAAATAATAATGCATATTATAAGGAATTGATATTTGGAAGGGACTCCCTAAACCTGCTCCTTCTAAATATCAGTTTGGTATGGTTTCTAAACTCCTGTAGTGATTCGGTGACCTGTTACTCAATATCAACATGGGTTTAGCAATTCCAAAAACACATTCACTGTTCACAAACCCTGTGATTTACCAAATATCAGGGTTTACGAGCAGTAAATGCTTTCGTACATCTTTTTTTTCTTTTTGGATGTCTTCCTTTGCTTGTCACTTTGAAGTTGTTGTTATCTTATATATTTTTGGTCCTTTGCGGTGTCTTGGAAAGTTTGCCCATCACTTAAAGTTGAAACGACTGAAGGTAAGAGCTACCTGGACGGCTCTGCTTGACAGTGCCGTGAAAATGCTGTTTGCTCATTCATGAAACATTCAGATTTAGAGCATATGCTAAGGTCCCATACAGTACCGTCCCATTTATGTTGTTTCCCCATTCACTTCCCCAAAACAAAATCAGGGATGTTGTACAGCATGGATAAAATATATTGGTAAAGTCAGTTAGCTTTGCCAAGGCTTGTTTCTTGTCTAGTTCTTGCTCAGCTTAAAATATCTGCTTAAACTTTAATGTTAACACAGGAGGAGCCATGCAAGAACCACTATATATAGGTGGTGACAGGTGAATGCCATGCGCCACAACATTTAATAGGTTTTTCTTCACTATGATAACCGCCCCTCACATTGCATTTCTTTGTGTCTAAAGGATTCTTGTTTTGTCCTTTTCATCTACTTCTGTATCTTGCTGCTGACCATTTTTTGATTACTTTTTCAGTTTTTTTTGTGAGAGTTTATTGCTGACATAATGGGACAGTTATATGTTATGTTAAAATTATTTTTAGAGCGCACGGACACCAGGCGGTTTCATGGCGCTAGGAGCAGAAGGACTTTGGCAGAAAGATTTCTGGAACATTATACATAGGCTTGCAAGAACAAGAGAGTTTTAAGGAGAGTTCTGAATTGAGTATAGCTCGTTACCAATATCAGCTCATTCGGAAGGGAGTTCCAAAAATGGGGGGCCAGAAAAGAGAACCTGAGACCACCGTGTTTTTTTTCGTTTGAAGGTGGGGATGATGAGCAGGTTAAGGTGAGAGGAGCGAAGATCATGTGAGGGAACATAACGTTGGATCCTGGAAGAGATGAAAACGGGGCCCTTGACCAGCGAGTGCTTTGAAGATGGTACAGCCTAGTTTAAAAACACAGCGTTTGGCTACCGGGAGCCAATGAAGGCTCTTCAGCAGGGGGCTGACATGTTGGTGCTCAGGTTGGCGGAAAATGAGCCGAGCTGCCTGATTTTGTACGAGCTGTAGGCGATGAAGCTGGTAAGCTGGAATGCCAACACAGAGAGCATTTGCATAGTCAATGCGAGAGGTGACCAGGGCCATGATGACAAGAGTGAGGGCTTCCGTGGTCAAGAACCTACAGATTTTCCGGATTCTGCAGAGATGGAAGAAGCAGGAAGAGACTACAGCATTGATTTGTGGCTTCAGGGACAAGTCGCTGCTGATGATGACACCAAGACTTTTTACAGAGTCTGCTGGACGGGGTGAAATGCCCAGAGATGAAGGCCAGAAACTGGAGTTATATGTACATTGCATTCTGTAAAACTGGTCGCAATTTGTGCACCAACTCTTACCGAATGTATTGGTATTTTCCAAAATAACCCATGTACTAATAATAGGTTGGATCACAAGAAACTGAATCACAGTGGGTAGCAATTTGACCTACCTCATTATTATTAAAAAGGGAGGTTGAAAATTGCAACCCACTGTGATTCATTGTCAGCATGGGGAGGGCGAACTCCTGTCTGTCATTGCTTTGAAATAAACATTATTTTCGAAATGTACAAAAGGAGGGCGCCCCTCTCCATTTACGAATGGCTTATCAGCTCCTTTGATGTGTCTGTAATCTATTAATATTTTGCAACCGGATTTCCGTCCCAAACATTGATGCTATAAGTATCAGTATTTGGATTGAACGCCCTAAATATGCTCTTTCCAAGTACCAATTTGTTATGGTTTCCGAATCTCATTTTGTGATTTGTTAACCTCTTACCACATTGCTAAACGGGTTTAGTACATACCAAAAACATGTTTAGTTGTCGCAAACTCTGCAATTTACTGATGGATGCAGTGAAGCGACGCTGCTGCTCATTCGCCGTTATTGCCGTCCGAGGCCCAGATCTGTGGTCCATACCACACATAACAACGGGGCAATATTCAGTTGTGTCTATCCTCTGCATTCAAGGTGGGTGATGGGGTAGCCAAGGTCTCTTCCCTTTCTCCATTGTTATTTAACATTTTCCGGAAGCTTGTTATGTACCAGAATCATTCCCAGGGGACTTTTCACTTGTTCGCTGACGACAAACACACGGGTATCCATGGAGAAGTCGATCCCACTATCATTACATAACATGGCTTAAAGTTGTAATTATGGGATTTTGGTGTAAGCAGCATATAGTAAAATTCCTAAAATTTGGCAATTAGGCCAGCATCATTTAAATGTTACCTGTGTCTAGTCAGAGAAGGTTATTACCTCTCTCTGACTGCATTTTACACCCCTAGGCTAGGACAAGATCAAACCCTCACAGTGTTTGCCCACTACTTTTAGGGAAAATGTCAACTGAACCTACTGCACTTTAGGAGAGCCTCAAACACCTGGCTCTTCCCCGTGTAACCATCGTCAGCTGAACTACTGAACTTTAGGAAAGCCTTGAAGACCTGGCTCTTCCCCGTGTAACCATCATCAACTGAAATACAGCACTTTAGGAAAGCTTTGAGTACCTAGCTCTTCCCAGTTAACCATTGTCAATTGAAATACTGCACTTAGGATAGCCTCGAAGACTTGGCTCTTCCCCATGTAACCATCATCAACTGAAATACAGCACTTTAGGAAAGCTTTGAGTACCTAGCTCTTCCCAGTTAACCATTGTCAACTGAAATACTGCACTTAGGATAGCCTCGAAGACTTCGCTCTTCCCCGTGTAACCATCGTCAACTGAACTACTGCACTTAGGATAGCCTCGAAGACCTGGCTCTTCCCCGTGTAACCATCATCAACTGAAATACAGCACTTTAGGAAAGCTTTGAGTACCTAGCTCTTCCCAGTTAACCATTGTCAATTGAAATACTGCACTTAGGATAGCCTCGAAGACTTGGCTCTTCCCCGTGTAACCATCGTCAACTGAACTACTGCACTTAGGATAGCCTCGAAGATCTGGCTCTTCCCCGTGTAACCATCATCAACTGAAATACAGCACTTAGGATAGCCTCGAAGACTTGGCTCTTCCCCATGTAACCATCATCAACTGAACTACTGAACTTTAGGAAAGCCTCGAAGACCTGGCTCTTCCCCGTGTAACCATCATCAACTGAAATACAGCACTTTAGGAAAGCTTTGAGTACCTAGCTCTTCCCAGTGTAACCATCGTCAATTGAAATACTGCTCTAAGGATAGCCTCGAAGACTTGGCTCTTCCCCATGTAACCATCGTCAACTGAACTACTGCACTTAAGATAGCCTCGTAGACCTGGCTCTTCACCGTTTAACCATCGTCAGCAGAACTACTGAACTTTAGGAAAGCCTCAAGGACCTGGCTCTTCCACCTGTAAACAACAAAAGCTGAACTACTGCACTCTAGGAAATCCTCGAAGACCTAGCTCTTACCCGTGTAACCATCGCCAACTGAACTACTGCACTTAGGAAAGCCTCGAGGACCTGGCTCTTCCCCGTGTAACCATCATCAACTGAAATACTGCACTTCTGTAACGATTTGAGGATCCAGCTCACCTCAGTGTAACCATCTTCACTTGAAATACTGCACTTAGGATAGCCTTGAAGACCTGCCTCTTCCCCATGTAACTTTGTCAACTGAACTACTGCACTTAGGAAGGCCACGCACACCTGGCTCTTCATTGTGTTATCTTTCCTCCTTGTAACCATCATCAACGGAAATACTGTACTTAAGGAAAGCCTCGAAGACCTGGCTCTTCCCTGTCTAACCATCATCAACTGATATACTGCACTTTAGGAAAGCCTTGAGGACTTGGCTATTCTAAAGTGTAACCATCGTCAAATGAAATACTGCATTTAGGAAAGCCTCAAAGACCTGTCTCTTCCCTGTGTAACCATCGTCAACTGAACCACTGCCCTTAGGAAAACCTCGAAGACCTGGCTCTTCCCCATGTAACCATCATCCGCTGACCTACTGCACTTTAGGGGAGCATTGAAGAACTGGCTCTTCCCGGTGTAGCCATCGTCAACTGAACTACTGAACGTTAGGAAAGCCTTGAATACCTGGCTCTTCACCATGTATCCATCGTCAACTGAACTATTGCTCTTAGGAAAGTCTCAAAGACCTGTCTTTTCTCCTTTGAACCATCAATACCTGTACTACTGTACTTAAGGAAAGCCTCGAAGACCTGGTTCTTCTCCTTATAACCACTGTCAACTGAACTACTGCATTTTAGGAAACCCTCGAAGACTTGGCTCTTCCCTGCGTAACAATCGTCAACTGAACTATTGCACTGAGGAAATCCTTAAAGACCTGGCTCTACCCTGTGTAACCCTCATCAACTAACCTACTGCACTTAGGAAAGTCTTGAAGACCAGGCTCTTCCCCAAGTAACCATCGTCAACTAAACTACTCTACTCAAGGAAAGTCTCAAAGACCTGTCTTTTCTCCATGTAACCATCATCAACTGAACTACTGTACTTAAGGAAATCATTGAAGACCTGGCTATTCGGTGTGTAACAATCATCAACTGAACTACTGTTCTTAAGAAAGACTAAAAGACCTGGTTCTTCCCAGTGTAACCATCGTCAACTGAACTACTGCACTTAAGGAAAGCCTAAAAGACCTGTCTTTTCTCCTTGTAACCATTATCAACTAAGCCACTGCACTTAGGAAAACTTCGAAGACCTGGCTCTTCCCCGTGTTACCATCATACACTGAACTACTGTACTTTAGGAAGGTCTTGAATACCTGGCTCTTCACAGTGTAACCATCGTCAACTGAACTATTGCACTCAGGGAAGCCTTAAAGACCTGGCTCTACCCTGTAAAATCATCATCAACTAACTTACTGCACTTAGGAAAGTTTTAAACACTTGGCCCTTCCCCATGTAACCATCGTCAACTAAACTACTGCTCTTAGGAAAGTCTCAAAGACCTGGCTCTTCCCCGTGTAACCAGTGTCAACTGAACTACTGCACTTTAGGAAACCCTTGAAGACTTGGCTCTTCCCTGTGTAACAATTGTCAACTGAACTACTGCACTTTAGGAAACCCTTGAAGACCTGGATCTTCCCCGTGTAACCATTGTCAACTAACCTACTGCTCTTAGGAAAGTCTCAAAGACCTGTCTTTTTTATCCTTGTAACCATCATCATCTGAACTACTGTACTTAAGGAAAGCCTCAAAGACCTGGCAGTGGCTCTTCGCCGTGTAACTACTGTCAACTGCAATACTGCACTTTAGGAAAGCCTTGAAGACCTGGCTCTTCCCCGTGTAACCATCGTCAACTGAAATACTGCACTTTAGGAAACCCTCAAGGACCTGGCTCTTCCCCGTGTAACCATCATCAACTGAAATACTGCACTTTAGGAAAGCCTCGAAGACCTGGCTCTTCCCCGTGTAACCATCGTCAATTGAAATACTGTACTTTAGCAAACCCTCAAAGACCTGTCTCTTCCCCGTGTAACCATTGTCAACTGAAATACTGCACTTTAGCAAACCCTCAAAGACCTGTCTCTTCCCCGTGTGTAATGACCGGATTCTCAGACCAAGAATCACCCACTCACCTAGATACAACGAACCCGGCCAAAACGTAACACCATCCCTTCCCGGACCCTATTTACAATGGTTCCTGAATACTTCCCGGGAATGGGGCACTCGCAATATACAAGCTCATATCATCAAAAACACTGCTAGATCTAAGGGGTTACTAAGAATAGTCACTAATAACTACGGAATTCCATGTCCCATCCTATGATCTTACTTTATAGCCCCGCGACAATCTGGCCCGGGCTATTCTACCCTCCTTCTCATGGTGGAGAGCAGCTCACTCTACCACACCAACCACAATTGGTGTTCTCATTATCGCCCTATCTTGAGCGATCTCAATACACACCATCCTCAATCTGTGTTCTCATTAACGCCCTATCTTGAGCGATCTCATTACACACCATCCCCAATCGGTGTTCTCATTAACGCCCTATCTTGAGCGATCTCACTGTCCTATTAATACCTTCCTCTCTCTCTCTCTATTGGGGAAGTTTCTTTATAACTAATATTTACTGGGGGTCTATCCTATATAAATTGTTATCCCTCATGTGATAGATAGGAGATCCGATCCTCTCATAAAAGAACTGCCAAATTGTTACACTTTAGAATTATTCCCTGATATAAAACTCACATCAATATCCCGCATCAGTTACCTGTAGGAAGGGAATTACCGATCCTTCCATACGATAGCACCTGGCTGTAAAGAAAGGTTAGCTTTTATCATGAAAATAATAATCAAGTATGTGTTCGTTACAAACTGGGGTCCCTTTATTATACAATAACATACAAAGAAAACATTATATTATTAAGTCACAATACTACCTAACAATCTAAGCATAGCCTGAAAAGTAAAGGAAAGAATTAGTATAAATACACTATAATAGCAGGACAGACTTCACCTTATAACTACGGAGTCCGGTTCTAGCTGTCATCTGGGTCCCTCTCTCGTCTGTTCCTTGGCTCATCTCAGATTCCACTCTGCACCCACGGATACACGTCTGCACCGCTATGCCCCTTCAAAGCACTGGAACCCTTCTCCCGTCTTCTTCTTCTCTGTGTCTCAGCTCTGCACCGATTACTTTACACTGCTTCCTCTCTCCCACGAACTGTCTTCACCTCCAGACTTCAATCTAATGATATAGTTTCAGCCGCTCTGGAAACAATCTGTTCAACTAACTTCTTCACTCTGATTATTCTAACTCCGACATTTAACTATCTCCAACTGCTCTAATAGACTGACTCATGATGTAACTTCAGTCTCTCCAAAAGATCATCAGCCTTCAATCGCTCCAAACTCCAATTGTCATCTGCAACTGTCAACCGCCGACTGCTTTCTGCCTGCCTCTCCTCTCTACACCTCGATAATATAAAGAGCTCCTCGTTCATGGAAATTTCCAGACAGTAACCTGCCGCCCACCAGATTCCTGTGCTAGGTTCCGGGCCTCCGACACTCCCACAGTGGCCAACTGCGGTTTCGTCTGAAACCCGAGCTCTGCTTACATTCGTCCGATAAGGGTCAGCTCTGACCGGTTCCTCTCCAGTGAACAACAGCTCATAACTAAAACATCACTCTTGACCTACAAGCGCCTCGAGCAGTCGAGGCAGGAAAGAAAATGGAGTCTCTCTCGTTTGGGCCCTGTAGGCCCGAAAAAGATGAAAGAGACGCATAGCTCTGTCTAAATACATAAACAAGCCCTAACAAAAGGTAATATAGAATCAGGAATAAAGGATCTACCCTCTAATATAGGCCTTCAGGCCCGAAAATAATGAAAGGACATATTCTTATGCCAAAGTCAATAGGCTAACCCTAATAATAGGCGGAAGATAGGGTTCTATCCACTATACTAAGATTGTAGTAGACTAAAGTCACCATCACTCAGAAATAGGACAAAATATCCAGTCACTACACTGTGTAACCATTGTCAACTGAATTACTGCACTTTAGCAAACCCTCAAAGACCTGTCTCTTCCCCCTGTAATCATTGTCAACTGAAATACTGCACTTTAGCAAACCCTCAAAGACCTGTCATTTCCCCGTGTAAGCATTGTCAACTGAAATACTGCACTTTTGGAAACCCTCGAGGAACTGGCTCTTCCCCGTGTAACCATCGTCAACTGAAATACTGTACTTTGGCAAACCCTCAAAGACCTGTCTCTTCCCCGTATAACCATTGTCAACTGAAATACTGCACTTTAGCAAACCCTCTAAGACCTCTCTCTTCCCCGTATAACCATTGTCAACTGAAATACTGCACTTTAGCAAACCCTCTAAGACCTGTCTCTTCCCCGTATAACCATTGTCAACTGAAATACTGCACTTTAGGAAACCCTCAAGGACCTGGCTCATCCCCATGTAACCATCGTCAACTGAAATACTGCACTTTCGGAAACCCTCAATGACCTGGCTCTTCCCGTGTAACCATCGTCAACTGAAATACTGCACTTTAGCAAACCCTCAAAGACCTGTCTCTTCCCCGTGTAACCATTGTCAACTGAGATACTGCACTTTAGGAAACCCTCAAGGACCTGTCTCTTCCCCGTGTAACCATTGTCAACTGAAATACTGCACTTTAGGAAACCCTCAAGGACCTGTCTCTTCCCCGTGTAACCATTGTCAACTGAAATACTGCACTTTAGGAAACCCTCAAGGACCTGGCTCTTCCCCGTGTAACCATCGTCAACTGAAATACTGCACTTTAGCAAACCCTCAAAGACCTGTCTCTTCCCCGTGTAACCATCATCAACTGAAATACTGCACTTTAGCAAACCCTCTAAGACCTCTCTCTTCCCCGTATAACCATTGTCAACTGAAATACTGCACTTTAGGAAACCCTCCAAGACCTGTCTCTTCCCCGTTTAACCATTGTCAACTGAAATACTGCACTTTAGGAAACCCTCCAAGACCTGTCTCTTCCCCGTTTAACCATTGTCAACTGAAATACTGCACTTTAGGAAACCCTCCAAGACCTGTCTCTTCCCCGTGTAACCATCGTCAACTGAAATACTGCACTTTAGGAAAGCCTCAAAGACCTGGCTCTTCCCCGTGTAACCATCGTCAACTGAAATACTGTACTTTAGCAAACCTTCAAAGACCTGTCTCTTTCCCGTGTAACCATTGTCAACTGAAATACTGCACTTTAGCAAAACCTCAAAGACCTGTCTCTTTCCCGTGTAAACATTGTCAACTGAAATACTGCACTTTAGCAAACCCTCAAAGACCTGTCTCTTCCCCGTGTAACCATTGTCAACTGAAATACTGCACTTTAGCAAACCCTCAAAGACCTGTCTCTTCCCCGTGTAACCATTGTCAACTGAAATACTGCACTTTAGCAAACCCTCAAAGACCTGTCTCTTCCCCGTGTAACCATCATCAACTGAAATACGGCACTTTAGGAAACCCTCAAAGACCTGTCTCTTGTAAATGTATAAATGTGAATGTATGTATACTTGTAGAGAGCACTATCACCTTACAGGCATCCTGGAGCTGTATACCGCTGTGGAACCCTTCCTGGCTTTCCCTGTGAGATGCCCCCTGGCACCCCCAAGGTGAAGCCAGGCATCCCAGCGCTATCGGGCCGTTGTGGAGATTACGCAAGCTATTGCCTAGAGTTGCAGAGTGGGACCCATGATTAGAGTAGGCGCTGAGGCGAGAATTATCGAGTCCGTGGACCTTGAGCCCAAGACCCTGCCGCGTCGGGACTTGAACCCTGGTCCCAGGCCTGACCTCTGCTTCAGGGTCTGCCGCTTCTAACCAGTGAGCCACACTTCTCCACTTCCCCGTGTAACCATCGTCAACTGAAATACTGCACTTTAGGAAACCCTCTAGGTCCTGGATCTTTACCGTGTAATCTTTATCGTTTCACCATGTTCTTACATTAGCAGTTGCTCTGTCTAGGTAGAAGCTCTCAGCGGCAGGCTAACTGTATAGTGACAGTTGCGCTCTACAAATTTAATAACTAACTAAATAAATAAAGGGTCACTGCTACGCTTTGCAATATAACCATTCAGTCATCCATTCAATATATCTGCTCTACGGGTGGTATAAGGCAAGCAATAAATATATTATCAAATTTGAGCCACCTGCAATCTCCTATACAAGGTAGTCAATAACTACTTGTTAGCTACTAGTAGGGCCCCATAGCTTGATTCCTGTGACACGTGGGTCCGTTATCAGCCGTTGAGAGTCATTTAAGTGAGCGTAGCACGACTCTTGTGATCATGTGGTCATCTATTGAACCGTGACCACCATTTGTTATTTCACTGACACACATGTCCCCAGTTCAGAGCTTTAAGTGGAATGAAAAAAGTGGGGGTCCTTATAGGGGCGTGGGCTGTGTAATTAAGGATGTGGCTTAGATACGAAAAAGTAAGTTGTGTGAAACACAATATTCTGGAAATAGCTAACATTCTTAAGTAATGCCAGTTTAAAGAAAACGAGAAATATCTAGAGGAAATTGCAACGTGAATTATTGTAACCTTATTTTTCACACTCAATAATCAGAAATAGATCTGTGTTTTTCCACCAAAGTAAATTACATGAATACAGGGGCCCTTAGGGACCCATTTCAGTGTCTGTTTTCAATTACTGCAGTGTCTGAGACCCGGAGGGACCGGCCCACTTAAAGCCCTGCACTTCTTACAGGGGAAGAGACCGAGTGAGTATCTTGGCCTAAGGAGGACACCATAGTTTCAGTCCGGGGGTTTCATCTGAAAGCCAGGCATGCCCTGAGGGTTGTAATAGTGGTTTCTTCAATTGAATCCATTGCACTGACAGCCTGATAAGAATTGCTCATTAATATGCATAACAAAGGATTTCATTTGTAAACAAATGCCAGAGACAGTGGCCTGTGAGGGACACCAGACCTCCGTCTCTGCACTGACACTCGCAAAGTCCAAGCATAAATACCAAACAAGCATTGGCAATGCCAATTGACGTGCTTTTTATAGGAATGTTGTATGGTAATGTGAAGCATTACAAGTGAATAGAATGGGAATGAGTATGTATTTGTGTGGAAGCAAAGAACTGTAGAACAATTGAATAATAGTTAAAAGGTCAGGTGATATACCTAAAAATCCAAGTAAATGAATGACTGCCCTTTTCACATCTGTGCTGCTGCCAGAGAAAGACAAACACCATAAATGATCTCATCATCTCAGAGACTTTTACAGCATTCCAATGTCATACGTGTGCCTCTGAAAGTTCAAGCTCAGCCAGCTAGATAAAAGAATAAATGATCACAGCTGTGTGGAGTATAACCACTTTTTTGGGGGGAAGCCATAACTTCTGCCCAATCAAAACTTGTACTCCTGACTTTCCAACAGGTGGGTGGAGTCAAAGCCCCTCTCTAGTGATGTCACATAATTGTCTGGTGACAGCTGCTCTGTAAAGTCAGCCCATAAAACAATGGTAAAATTAATGGGACACTAGAGGGGGCAGAGAGCGGCTTTGGGACTGTAGTTCGCTCCCTCTAGCGCCCACGGCTGCCAGTCTCACACTAGAATATGTGTACAGACAGTTTCTACTTCGCGACCTGTGCAACCGTTCAATGGTTTGCAACCGCAGTGACGCTGCTTTGTTAAACAGGGACTATAAAAAATGGTTAGGGGTTCTGCCCACCTCACCCTCCCATACCTGAGGAGGAGACATCCAAGGATGAAAAAGTAGAAACAAATGGTACTGAAGGGATCAATCCACTTTTAATTTTCGAACAAGAAACAATTAATTATCTTGTGATTAACGAATTATACACAGGATGAGTATATATTAATTCATATACACATATATGAGCGGGCAGCCAGAGAGGCACAACAAATAATAGTCTCTATACAACACATCACATGTACATTATATACAAATATACAAAACATTTACAACATCAAAAAACACTTCTCTTTACCCTCAAGACAAAGAATATACAAAAATATATATACACACCAATTTACATATGTACCTCCTCTTAAATTGGGGTGGAGTATACAACAAAATGGTAGTCCCAAAAACAAAGCACCAGGGGGTTAACACATCAACCCAGCCTACATTTGTGTTGGTGCACCTAGGAAAAAAATCAAATCTTCCTTGAATTTTAACATAGGACTCCGCTCAAAGCAAGAGGTGTCGACGCAGTCGCGGTCGCGTTTCAGCCAGATGATATAGACTTCATCAGGACATGGGTACTCTAGTGACAACAAATACATATATTATCCTCTTTCTTACCTAAACAAGACAACACATTACAGCTGCAAGAATTAAAAGCCTCTCTCCCACATGTGGAAATGCAGTGTCACTAGGTGATTCCATAAAGGAAGGGAAAAAGAGACAGATAGTCAAGGCCCAACCAGGGAAAACTCCAAGAACAAATAATAACAAAGTAAATATTGATAATACGGGAAACTATCAAAAAGAACCACAGCCACACCTCCAAAAGTGAACAGCACAAACATGTGACAGAATCAAAAGAAACTGAGGACACAAGGTTTTATTCACCTTATATCCCAGAGTGTGTTAGTGTATGTACATGCCAAGTACACTGTAAGATTCAGGTTTTGAAGAAGGATGAGGCTGACTCAGTATTATAGTTGAAAGGAAGCTCAGGTTTATTCCAGGAAAGAGAGGCACATCCAGATCCCATCCAAGTCCAGAGCAGTAACAGTCTCAGCTTCAAAAACATACATTCTAGTCACTGTGGTTACAACATTGATTCTATGATGTCACATTGTGCACTCCACAGCTAATCCTGACAGTGGAGGATGCTACACTTCTTCCCCCATAACAAAAAACAAAAGAAACTAAAAAAAAAACATCTTACCCCAAACTATTCTTTAACATGGAAATATTAACTGAAGGTAACAATCATGTAAAACAAGAAAGAAAATATCATACCCCAAACTATTCTTAAACATGGAAAAAATAACTGAAAGTAACAATCGTGTAAATTAAGACACATAGTCCTTCAAATGAGAAGGTTTCCTGACAATTCTAGATGAGCGTCGAAACAACCTTTGACTTTCATTGTTTGTGTCATACTCAGAATCACCAACTTTCGAGTCAACCTCAGAATCACACATTTGATGATTGCCTGAGAAAACACAAACTCTATTCAAGTTCCAGATTCTATGATCCAAAGTTCTCACAGCATTTTTGAACACTTTTATCACTTTAATTGGTTTTGAAAATTTAACTTTTTTACCCGGAAGCTTAATCACAACCAAATCACCAACCATTACAGATGTAACTTTTGCAGCATGTATAGAGTCAAAATAAAGTTTCCTATTAGAAGAATTCAGTATCTCTTTCTCACGCCAGTCTAAATCTTTATTTACATTACAATCCCTAGAGCAATTAGCAATTTCTTTTTCCAGATCTCTCACCCAGGTTGGTTCTAACAAAGTACAAGGTGATCTTCCTTTAAAGAGAACAAAAGGCGATTTACCAGTGGAGGTGTGAGGAGTGAGCCTGTAGTTCTCTACCTTCTTAAGAACTTGTTCTTTACAATTAAGGCCTGCCCCTTTAGCCCAAGAGATGGTTTCCTTAAGTACCTTATTAAATCTTTCCACCATTCCATTGGTTTCAGGGTGATAAAGAGCACATTTCTTGTGACTTATACCACACTTATGTAAGAAAGACTCCATTTCTCTTGAAACCAATTGGACCCCATTATCAGATTGTGGAAAACCTTCTCTTGCAAACAGGGCCTCTAAAAATTTCACAACATTGCTAGTCTCAATGCTCGATGTGAAGTGTATCTCAGGCCATCTGGAAAACAAATCCATTAACACAAAAATGAAAACCTGTTGACCATCAGTATAAATGGGACCCAGAATATCAAACGAGATCTCCTTCCAAGGACCACTAGGGAGGTCCCTGATGACCATAGGTTGCACTCTCACAACTTTAGACTTATCACTCAAATTACAAATCACACACTCCCTTATGACCCGCTCAATGTGCAAATCCATACCAGTCCACCAGTATGATGAGCGAACTCTTTCTTTTGTTTTTGTCATTCCAGAGTGTGATTCATGAGCCAAATCAATGATGTTCTGACGCAGTTCAGAAGGAGAAACTAATCTAGTGCCACGAACCAAAAGATCATTGCACACTGCCAACTCATCTTTGACACCCCAGAACTTGGCACACTCAATAGAGGCCTGTTTCTTAGAATGCCAACCCTTCTGAAAAAGAGACATAACACATGAGAGAATTGGATCCGAAAACAATGTTAAGCGCCACTCAGCCTCATCAATGACTTCCAGAGACACTGGGCAAACTTGATAGCTATCTTCATCACTGGCACATTCCAATAACTCATCATGAGAAACATCAACCAACCTTGACAGGCGGTCAGCCACACAATTATCAACACCAGGAATGTATTTTATTGTAAAATCATACTCTTGCAACGCAATGACCCATCTGGTTATTCTGCTGGACACTAAATCAATACCTTTCTTAGAGAAAATTTCACACAATGGCTTGTGATCAGTTTTAATTATAAATTTGCTTCCCCACAAGAATTTTTGGGAATTTTTTGACAGACCAAAACACAGCAAGCGCTTCCCGTTCAATAACAGAATAGCGGGTTTCAGGATCTTTGAGACCACGTGAGGCAAATATAATAGTATCCAAACCTCCAACATTCTCCTGTTGAAGAACTGCGCCAAGTCCCTTGAGACTGGCATCAGTGGTGAGAATAGAAACCTTTTGAGGATCAAAGCTTCTAAGATTAGGAGCTTTCTCAAGCTTCTCTTTAAGAGATTTGAATTCTGATTCACAATCAGCATTCCAAATAAACCCAGAACCCTTTTTTAGCAGACTTCTTAAACTGACACACTGTTCAGCAAAACCTTTTACAAATTTATTGTAGTACTCAATCATTCCAAAGAATTTCATGAGTTCCTCTCTAGAAGAGGGAGGAGGCATCCTAGTTATAGTATCCACCAAGTTTGCCTTTGGTGCAATTCCATCTTTGGAAATGGTGTGACCCAAATAATGGATTGAGGAGACTCCAAAATGATACTTATCAATCTTGATCGGGAGATTGGCCCTTTCAAGTCTACTCAGCACATCAAAAAGAATACACTCATGCTCTTCATCATTCTTACCAAAAACAAAAATGTCGTCTTGGTACATACACACTCCTTTGCAACCTTTAAGTACCCTTTCCATGATGCGCAGAAAACCAGAAGCCGCTGAGACAAGCCCAAATGGCATTCTGATGAACCTATATGTCCCAAAAGGCGTAGTAAAAGACGTAAGGTTTCTTGAAGATTCTTGTAGCTCAATCTGGTGATAGGCGGAAGCCAAATCTAATGTACTAAACATTTTGGCACCACCCACTTTAGTTAAAAGATCTGAGATATTAGGCAGGGGATATCTATCACTAATGATACACTTGTTAAGCTGCCTCAAATCAATGCATAGACGCAATGACCCGTTGGGTGTGCGAGCAGCCACCACAGGTGCAATCCAATCAGTTCCAGTGACCTCTTCAATAATCCCTCCTAACTTCAACTTCTCCAACTCACTTATCATTTCATCCCTTAAAGCTATGGGAACATATCTAGGCTTGCAAGTATAAGGTTGAGAATCAGCTCTTATGGGAATCTCCAGTTGAAATCTTTGCGACATCCTAGTTCATCCCTTAATACTTTAGGAAATTGCATTCTAATGCGATGCAATAAATCAACATTAGAATCCGTTTGAACAGAACTAACCAGTTCCCTGAGTATAATAGGATTAGGAGAACCAAGGATCAAGCATTATATTTAGATAAACCTGATGGAACCAACTGATGATACTTGTAGGAAGGTGGATATCTGACTATGGTTACCCCCAAACTTTTTGCCTGGTGTTTAGCTGGTTTTTGACATAGTTGGCCTGGGATCCTGCTATTCAGGGCCCCAGGCTAATTACTCTCTCCTTAAAATGGACTCCATGTACCTTAGGTGCATACACAATTGGAACTGGTTCACCTTATTGGCCCCTGTAACAGTGTACCCTAGGTACCCAGGGCATAGGTGTTTCCAAGGCCTACCAGGGGCTGCAGCATGTATTGTGCCACCCCTGGCCGGGCCTCCATATTCGACACAACTGGCTGATCACTCAGCTGGGGTAAGTTGGTGTAATCACCTCTTGCTTAGGTGTAGTATCCCTATACCTAACCTAAACTGGACACATATGTTCCTATCAGCCACTCCTATGGAAGGCCTCATCAATCCTGGAGGCAGAGTGCTTGGAAATATGTGAGATGGTGCTCTAGCATGAGCTGAGCCTGTCTGCAGCTGTCGGGAACCACTCTCTTAGTTGTTCCGGGTTATTGCCATACCATATACTCTTAAGTGCATTATAATCCTCGCGGTTATATGCTAACTTTGGTTTGGCTTTATCAAAACATGTCGAGTAAAGTGTCATACGATTTGGAATACTATCCCCTCTGCAGTTCTGTCGACGGGGATAGCATTCCACCCTTCGAGAGGGACACGACATGTGCGTAGCCTTAACCCCGGTTAAAGTTAACCAGAGCCTCAGCATCACAAAATGGACGCTGCCACCACAGACACAAGTCTGACCTCCTGCTGCTGGGAGTCCTTCCAGCGAGGGAGGCTTGGACAAAGGGTTTCCTGCCTTGGGAGGTGCGAGCACCACCCCAGACAGGATTTTGTGTATTGGGTAGGACAGGGCTGAATAGATTGAGACATGCCCGGGGCACACAAGGTGTCCCCGTGCATAAGCCAGTCCAAACCGGTCCTGGGGCTTTCCAGACCCAGGCCTGGTGAGGAGCTGGACAAAGGAAAGGGGGTGTAACCGCCCCCCTTCCTGGTCCCACCCAGAGGAGGGACCTAGCAGGTGATCCACCCCTCAGATTGGGAATAAGAGTGGGAGCAGTGCCATAGCACCTCAGATCATCCTGAAATCAACTTTAAACTAAGAAGACGACTGGACTTCGACATTATGCTGCACAGAAGACTGAAGAGCATCTCCCTTGTGGCCTAGGAGTGGCCACTCTGTGAACACAGGCACCATCCAGCAACTCGACATCTGCTTTTCCGCCACCTCCCGCTGGAGCCCGAGCCCAGAGTCTGACAAGACCCAGACTCCCAGACTTCGCACAGCCCGATCCACAGTCCCTGCAAAGAAGGGACCCGTGGAGGCACCGAGAGACGTGGGACCAGACCTCTTGAATGACCCCAGAGAAGCTGACTGCGCAGCATTTGAGGCATCCTCGACCTTGTGCTTTGGGGACTGAGAAGCCCCACCACCGAGCAGCTTTTGCACCAAAGATCAGCCCCCCCGCATCTCCACGATCTGCGTGGGGCTCTTTTGCATTGTGCCACTTGACGCGCCATCCCGGCAAATTGCCATGTGGTCAGCGGCCATCTTGGCAAAGAAACCTACAAACTACACTGCAGGTCTGTTTGCTCCAGACTTGCTCTCGCTCCTGTAAAAGGGAGCACCCCCTCTAACCTTGCTGGTCCGAGTAATAAGCCTTTTTTGATTCCTGCGTGGCTTGCATTAGCCAAGGCCTGTTTGCTCCAATCAAGTTGCCCACACCGCCAACAGCGAGAAGCCTGCGTGGGACAGCTTGTGATTGACTCCTGGACGCCCTCGACCTCATCGTGTCCACGTGGCTGCAGAGAGAAGCTACACCTCATTGCCTGTTTGCACCCAACATCGCCTGGTTCCAATCTGGTTCCACGGTAGTCACTGGCTAGTGACTTTGAACATTGTCCCCTCTGCTTTCAGGTCTTCACAACTTCAGATCCACCCTTTGATCCACCGTAACTCTTCACATCGAGCCGCCTGCAGCATCTTCAGCTCCAAGCACCATCGACCTGCGTGACGAAACCCCACACTTCTTCGACCCTATGCACCCGCTTCCTGTGGGTGAGGTAACTCAGCAACACCGGTGTTCTCACACTGGTACACACCTCTAGGGCCTGTGTCTTAAGTTTCAGCTTTCTAGGTCACTCTGAAGGTTCCTAACTAACTAACTTTATAACTTTTACGCACCAAAGACATTGCATTGGTGAGTGCGTGCACTTTAAACACTGCACCCGAGTCCCGCGGGCCTTTCCCGACTTAGTCACTGCTAGTCCCGATCAGCTCCAGTGATTCCTAAGGCCCTAGGCCTGTTTCTTTTTCAATTGGTATCTCTTATACCACTTTCTTAGTATATGGTTTAGGTGGCCCCTAGGGCTCATCCATATTGTGCAACTTTGAGTATTTTAAACTGTGTTTTGTTTAACGCTTGTGCTTCTGTGCTCATAAAGAGTTCAGAGGATATTTGTAGTTAATAAATATATATATATTTTCAATATGTATCTGTGTGGTGTCCTTTCATTTGGTATTCAAGGGGGTTGTGTATGGTAATACAGCTGTCTTCACATGCCTTTCAGAGTTTATCCTAAGACTGCTTTGTCCACTTTACCACTAGGATAACTGGTCTATAAGGTTGACTTACAACCAATCATCATAAGGGTTGCTTGGCATGGTACAAGGTGATCACTAGAACTAGTGAGCATCATATACCAGGCCAACTTCTCACAATACTGTCCCCTTTTTGCGAAACATAGATCTTTCCTACAGTATGACGATCCTTATATTCTATGTGTCCTGTAAAACATCCCAACAAAGGTATGAGTTTACCTCCATATGCTAAAGGGCGAATGTCAGCTCTTGACAACTGAAATTTGTTGGTTAGTTTTCCCAAATAGAAATTTCTAGATATAATTGTTATTTTGGCCCCAGAATCAAAAAGGACATCAGATGACTCACCCTCAATAAAAATTTTGTCCACAGGACAGTTTCTAAGATCAGCTGTCGAAGTGACTTGGACTACCACCTGTCCACAAACAAAATCCTCCTCCTCATTATCAACAACTTTTACTGAAGCAGAGGGAATTTTACTTTTGCACAGATTAGAATAGTGACCCTTCTTCTTACACTTTGAACATATAGCATTAAAGGTAGGACATTTTGTGTCATTAGCATAATGACCAACCTTGTCACACCTAAAACATTTAGGTACAAAAGATTTCATTTTAGTCTTAACCGGATTATCAGAATTTGAGCCTTTCTGTGAGTCACTCACAGCATTTTTAACAACTTGATCCGAGGGTTGCTTGTCTTTATTCAAGATATCAACACATTTTAGTGAATGTTCCACCCTCTTAGCTAGTTGAAGAACTTCATCTAAAGATGGTTCATCTTTTAACCACAATTCATCGCGAACCTTCTCAATGTTACATCCCACCATGAATTGATCTCTGATTCTTTCTTCAATGGAACTATCAAATTTGCAAGAAGATGCTAATTTTCTTAACTGAGTGACATACCCCTCAACAGTTTCTCCCTCATTTTGTAATCTTTTTGCAAACTGGTACCTTTCTAATATGGTACTAACTTTGGGCAAATAATGGTTGTCCAATTTTTTCATGCAAATTTCAAACTCATTAAGACCTCTCTCTTCTTCAGAACTAAGTTCCGCCAAATGGTCAAAGACATCTTGACCCTCTGAGCCAAGACAATGGAGTAGAAGGGAGGTTTTGCGTTCAGCACTTAAGCTAACACCACAAACCTTAGCGTAACGCTCGAATTTTTTTTCTCCACTTCTGCCATTTAATAGGAGGATCACCCGGGGATGACAGAAACATATCACGTGTCAAGTATAAATACCTAATCTTCACAGCCCTGGCAAAACCTAGGGCAGGTATCGCCGGCCAACCCACACAACCACCCAAGAGGGGGGCGGGGGGTAGAAACCACCGTCTCGGCTCTAGTCTCGAGAAATCTACATGAAGTAAACATATAGAGGGGCTAATCAATCACAGGAGAAGATCCAACAAGGGGGAAGTGGCCTCATTGCAGCCATCACTATCAACAGGCTATCTAAACCAAGTCCCGGCAAACATACCTTATATCTTCACTGTGCCCGCCCAGATAGAGATAAAATATATCAGAAGTGGCTCAAGTCTCACGGTCTTCCTACCATCAAACCGGATCCCAGGAGAGAGAAGAAGAGAGAAACAACATATCGTAAGTCACTCAAACCTCTTTCCTCATTTACCCTCCACCAGTGTTCACACGGCACTAAATCAAGGTGCACACATGTTAGACTACACACATCTAAAATCTTTACTACATGCGTACACCCACATTTGCCGACATTTCCAGTTATAAACTTAACAAATAGAGGAGGCCAGCCGGTCAAATTCAGATCTAAATCAGGGAGACGGGGCGGCTCAAAATACCCATAAATCACGTGCCAACCAAACTCCAAGGGATACGCTCTCAACGCTACATATCGGTTAGAAGGCAAACCCTAACAACGACCCTCAATGGAAGAAAACCAAGGGGGGCCATACCTGCCTATCCCTCCACTGTCATACCTAACACATTCCTCAGTAATCTACTTTACTTTACAAGGACTTCGCTGCCAGCGCAGCGTGCTCGCATAAATATGCGGAGAGAGGGAAAGAAATTACCTTATTTTTCACAAGGGTCGGCGACACGTTATTACAGTGTTCGCAGCAGCGTCTCTCCAGTCAATCCAACAGAAAGTTGAGGGCGGCCGACAACGCGCATACTGATGAGGCGTGTCGTACGTCAGACGGTGCGCCCATCCTGCAGGCAACACTAAAAAGGGACTATAGTTCCCCAAGCGATCCCAAGTCCGTTAACTCGAGACCAAGGCCCTCTACCGGCGCTAGAGGGTTACACGAGCTCAGATTATTTCAAAAAAGAAGAATTTCAAAAAAGAAAAAAATAAAGTTTCTACTTCCCGAACTGTGCAACCGTTCAATGGTTTGAAACCGCAGTGACGCTTCTTTGTTAAACAGGGCCACTGGAAGTATGCAATTCCGCGGCTGTGCCTGTTTTTGCATAATTATGGAATTTGCCGCATTTGACACATAATCCATCATCTGCTGCATAATCCTCAGATTTAAAAAAGAAAACTATTTTGTTTGTAGTTCAGACTCACATTAGAAAAATGGGGAAACCCAACAAAAGTCCTCGGACCTGGGTATACAATGTAGCATAGAAAAGAATGGTCCTGGACCAATACTTTGTGATAAAAGGTAATTGAAAAAAGTTAATGGTACTCTCCAGTAGGAGCCGCTCTTGAATCAGCTCACAACAACAGGTAATCAATACATAGCCGAAACACAAGAGTGCACCAACCCAGTCCTCTTCAAAACAATTTCTTCTTGAAATGGGCATGTATTTTATTTTTCATATATATACAAACAACATAATAAAAACCACCATATCTTTACAAGGAATCAAGGAGAAATTGGAGAGAGGGTTGCTCCAGAGGGAGCGTGAAGGAATATGGTGCTCAGGTGAAAGGAAGCATAGTACAGGGAATATTTTTCAAAAGAGCAAGGGCATATATTTACATAATAAAATAAAACTGGTAATCAATAAGCAGTCATCAGGAACCTGGCCTAATACAATACTCCATGTATTGTATTTTGACATATAATTTGTAGCGATTAGAGTAATAAATCTCTTTGAACAGTGGGGCGCGGGGGACGGTGGTCCAGGTTTCCAAGATAGGGTGGGGTTTGATGTCGACGTTTCGACCCGACTTGGGGCAGTAGAGGGAAATTTTTGCCTCAGCCACGTGGGTCTTCCTCAGGACAGGAAACCAAAAGGGGAAGGGGCAACCCTAAAGACTAATAATGGGGACATTATTCCAGTAGTCTCAACATATATGATATGATGGTAAGTTAAAATTAGAGGCCCATAGTTACCCACCTCACAATGTCATGCGTGATGCCCAAATATTAAACCTGTAATAAGGGTGAGATAGAAATGGCGGTGCACATGAGGGAGAGTGAACAGACTCAACCCTCCAAAGGAGTCTAATTCCTCCTATATGTTAGAAAAAACACACAACACTCCCCCGCCTTACGAGTGCGGCATGGTGCCCAAAGGATGGGAGAAGGAACCCTAAAAACAAGGGTAGAGTGTCATAACCGAATACATCTATGAATGTATGGATGAGCCAATGGACCTATGTCTAATAGAGAGGGGAACTTACCCGCATAATTAGCACGGTGATTAAATAAGATATGCAGGACTTACCCGGGTTAAATGCATGTGTACGATCCGAGGGAAGATTATTTCTAAAGATCTCGGGTCGGGGTTTCTCGACCTTCTACACCTAGAAAAGAAAAGGACCTGATGTCAAGGTCAACACAATAAATAAACATTAAATATTCAACAGCCACAGATGGTCTGGCCAAGAAGATATCTTACAATAAAAGGGGGAAGAGGGGGCGTTGGCCAAACAACCTGGAGCGTCGAGAGTCGTGGACCATCTCCTGTGCAGTTCCACTCGCAAGTGGTGAGCCGCCGAGAACTTATCCTTTTTACCACCCCGAACTCGGGACTGGGTGACATTCTGCACGCTTACCGCGTATGATGTGCGGTGTGAAGCGAGCGTGCAGAAGACTGAAAAGGAGAGCTGCATCGTTGTTGGTTCGAGGAGGACGCTGACACAGGACTCAAAGTCTCAGGGGGCGCAAGGAGAGGGTCCGCACCCAACCCTCATTTGACGCGCCTACATAGCGCCTCGCCGCTCCCGCGACGCGGGACACGCGCGGGCGGACGCCGGGCAAAGCCCGGGCCAAAGGCTGGCCCGTTTGAGCCCGTTCGGGACCGTGAGAGGCCGGGCTGGGCTCCCTCCCTTAGTTCCTGACATTCTAAATCACCCGGACAACTCGCTGTTTTAGTAAGTGGATTTTAGTTTTGTTTTCCTTTGGGACAACTTGTAAACCTTATTGCAACAAATCAAGCCATGGCAACGCGGGAGGGGCGAAGCAGAAAAGTAACCGGAGCTGGCTACGTTGTAGGTACTTTGGACCCTTTTATTACAAGGGCATCATCTGTCTTGGCTCATGAGATAGAAATCACTGAGCGTAGACTCTCTACGGACCCCGTGTTTGCGAAGAGGTCGTCTCTGGGGGAGATTATGAACGTTCGTTCACCAATAAGAGCTTCTAAGTCCCCTCCTGCTCCTATGTCCCAGATGTTGAACCAGGCCCCCCAACAGGACGATTGTTCAGTAATAGATAAGGTGGATAGACGTTAACAACCACAATGTCCCCATAGTAATATTGTGCTATGTAATGCCCTGGTTCATAAGGAGCCTATTCCTTCGAAGGACCATTTACAAGGAGCAATCGCCAAAAGGAAGAGAGGGGAGCTAAGCAGAAGGGAAGAATCCCAAAATACTAAAACTAAGTAAACCAGATGAAGACAAATCAGTTGCCTCGGCAAACATCGAGGACCAATTGCAAACCCTTGATGTTGAAAATAATGGGAATCCAGATGGAAGTGGTAATGGACTGCCAGTGCCTATTGATGATTATTTGTCTAAAATGGGCACCATAATGAAATTGTCCCAGGAACCCATCCTATCGAGACTTTTGTCAATTGAGAATAGGCTGGTGAATCTCGAGTCCTCAATGACCCTTGTTGTGGATGCTACGAAGATTGGTACAGTGGGCGGCGGGCATGATAGAGACTCCTTGAGGGGGAGGAGTGGAAGGGTCTCGGTAGTGTCCGCAGTATTGGCCGATTCTAATTCACTTACAGCTGTGGGTGTGGGAAAAACTCATTGATGCAGGGAACAACAACTCCACCTGTGGCTGTGATCACAGAGCCACAGGCCGGCCCCTGTATTGGTGATAGAGAACCCCAGGGACAGCAACACCTAGACCTCCCCCCTGAGTGCTCGCCCTATGTAATTGTCCTGACTGGTGTACCAAGACTTAAGTCAGGACAACCTGAAACATACGAGCAACTGAAAAATGAGACAATGCACTGGTTAAATATCAACAGACCTCTCCCCCGCAACATACAGTCCAAAATATTATTTGTAAGAAGGGTGGACTGGGTAGGCCCAAAGAAGAAAAACATTACAGGGGACTGAATTGTCGGTAATTTTAATGACCCGAGGGTAGTCGAACGTGTCTGCTGGGATAACAAACGATTGGTAACCCAGGTCAAAAGGGCGCTCTGCAAATAAGGGTATAGTGCACATTTCCAAATTATCTTGTTGGTGCTTCTAAGGAAGGGTGTGGTCACCAACACCCATCACAACCTACCCAGTAGGTCTACAAACAAATTAGTTTCCCTGAGCACTCTAAATGTACAGATCCAATATCCAAATTAAAGTTCAGCCGCATTAATCTGACGCAGTCACAGGTTGGTAATCCAAATTAATTCATCAACGAAAGTCCTTCAAATCACGGATAATATTTTATTTTCCTCTTTTCTGGATTCAAGCTCTCCGAATTCCCATATACAGAAGTCATCGGATTAATCAGCCAACACGTGTTTCGTCATGTTAATTATTTACACATCGACTTCATCAGGGCTGAAATCACAATACAAATAAACATCAATGTAATTCATTTAAAATAACATATAAATCTATACACTCTAATGATTTGAGGAATCCCGTGATAAGTAGAAAAGAACCAGGCAAAACCAAGAGAACATACACCCGAGTATGTGTGCACGTCTCCACTAAGCCATCACCAAATAATATGATTAAGTTTCAAGCATCCATTCCAAAGTAACTCTAATATTCATAAGCAAAAAACACTCATCCTTGTGTAGCAAAACATTTGCGGGTTAAAGCACCCCAAATAAAGCCCCACATGGGATCTGCTATCTCCTATCTCTTTATTTTAGATGGTTAGCCCCATCATGAGTGTTACCTCACTTAAGTCTATTAATCGCGTGTTACACTATTATATGATTTTTAAGTATACCGAGTTATTGTAGACTCTCAGTCACCACCCAAAGGATAAATCAACTTGGGTAATTTGAAAAAATTAATTGTTAATTTTTACCGTAATCCACATGTACCGATAAATTCACTTTTGAAATATTCATTCACTGTGTACTTCCAAATATGAAGTCAAATGACCCTGCAATTTAAGCAACCCAAGGACTCCAATTAGATAAGTTTCTTAGAATAATTTATGAAGGAGCTCATATCACCATTCGTTATCCACATAAGACTTACCCCACTCTCTAAGTATAATCTGGACAGGAGTCCTCACATGTTATTCAACGTGATCGAATCACCACGCTCTCGATCTGTAATAATGACCAATCGTTTGTTGTCTTATCAGCAGGTAGGTGCAGCCGCAAGGGAATATGAATGGAGACAAGGAGGCTCAGGATCTATTTAGCAGCTTATAGGCAGATGCCTCTATGGGCACAGCAGCAGGTGGTGTTAAGGATGTGAGAAAAGCAGGACTGAGGGATACATTTAAGAAATTGGAATCCCTGAAGCGAGTGGAACTGAACAAATGGTGGGATGCAGTGACACTAAAACAGTACTTATCTTTAAATAGAATACCAAGGGGATTGAGATCCCAAATCATGCCCACATATGAGGATCTAGAACCAGACCTTTTAGACACTTGGGAAAAAGAGCTTACTAATAGCTCAAGGAACCTTATTAATATATTAATTGAGAACGCTGAAAGAAAGATTACGAAACTGCTGGTTGAAATCCAGAAGATTGAAGATGAAATTAAAGAACTAAATCTACCTGAAGCAACTACAGAAAATTATACTATACTTGATGAGTATTTGAATAACCTGCAAGCTGATATGAAACGCAGGAAGGCAAGGAAATTGAAGCGGGATGAAAATGACTATAAATCTGGACGTGTGTTTACCTTTGCCAAGCGCTTTGACTATCTAGTCAAGCAGGATCATGGTTCTAAATCTAAAGTGGTTGCCCCATTACCGAGCGATACCGATGCATCCTCTAGTAATTTGTCCAGCAGTGAAGGGGATGAGAATGAGGGGAGACAGGTGTTATCTAATGTTGAGAATAATTTTTTAGAGGAAGTAAAGAGAGTGAGAATTGAGAACAGGGATACAGGAGCCAGGAACCGAGATTTAGGTATCAGAAGACAAGAAGAGGAACCAGAGGCAGGGGTGCAGCAAGGAGGAAGAGTAGGAATGAGGACAAGATCCTGGAAAAACTGAATGTGAATGAGGATTTGTTGAATAATGAAATTGAAATTATCAACCTGTCATCAATGGAATTAACTAATGATATGCTTTCACTATTGAAAAAGGGCTTAGGTTTTTGTCCTACTATAGTACCTGATTGGTACATGACCAAAGTGGATCTGTACAAATTTGTCAGACTGTTAAAATTAAAAAATATCTTTGCAAATGTACCGGATAGGACTGAATGTCTGGGTGAAAATAAAGTATTGAGTGACTTGACGATTGAAGGAGTCAATGCTACTAGATTACTTTTATCTATTACGGAAAATGAAGAGGATCCAATAACAGTGGGTAGACTTTTGGATGACCTTGAAGTTAATAGGTATATGAGTGAAAGCTCAGGTCTGAAACCCAAGTCTAAATGGACGCCTCAACTAACAGCAGGAAATGTTTTGGATGTATTTTACAAATCATGTAATCTTGAAATTGATAAAATGATTGACAGAAGTAAAATGATCAAACCATATATCAGGAATGATAACTTCTCGACAGGGGAGAGACGAGCACTCAATGTACTAATGAATGATAAGAATATAATTATCCGCATGGCGGACAAGGGAGGGAATGTTGTTATTCAAGATACGAAAGCCTACAATGATGAAGTCCTCTCGCAATTACACAATGACATATACTATGAGTCTTTAAGTAAAAATCCCCTAACAGATGTAATGACTAAGATCAATGGATATCTGAAAATATGGTATGATCAAACTTTATTGGATTTTGATGAATATAACTATCTAGTAGTCAGAACTCCACGCTCACCGTGTTTATACACACTTCCCAAGGTGCATAAGAATAGAGATAGACCACCTGGAAGACCTATTATTTCCGGGATTGGTGGTCCAACTGAGAGACTGTCTGAATTTATTGATATGTTTTTGAGGCCATATGTACATAATTTGCCATCGTTTATTCAGGATACAAAGCATGTGTTAAATGTCATGAGTGACTTGGTATGGGAACCTGATATGTACTTGGTTACCCTTGATGTGGTGTCTTTATATTCGAACATTCATCACCAACTTGGGTTACACGCAGTGGAGACTTTTTTGAATAAAAGGCCTGCTGAGCTCTTTGATCATACTACTATGATTCTTAAGATGACAGAATTGGTACTTGAAAACAATGTTTTTCTATTTAACAGCAAATGGTATAGACAACATCTTGGTACCGCGATGGGCTCCAGATTCGCTCTGTCTTTTGCCAACCTCTTTATGGGGTGGTTCGAGACGGAGTGGATCTGTGGTCGTCGTGGGCAAGAATGGATACAGTATATACACTACTGGGGTCGTTTTATAGATGACTGTCTAATGATTTGGACTGGTACTGAAGTCAAACTCAAAGAATTTTTTGAATCTTTGAATAACAACGATGTGAATTTGAGTTTCACTACACAATATAGTCAAGAGAGAATGGCATTTCTAGATATAGAATTGTACATAAAAGAAAACAGATTGTGCAGTAGGCTATATAGGAATGAAACCAGTTGTAATGCAGTTTTGCATGCACATAGATGTCACCCCAGAAGCCAGATAGAGAAGATACCTTTCGGTGAAATGGTACGGGCAAGGAGGAATTGTTCAGAAGAATATGATTTTGAAATGAATCTGACCGATATTTCGAACAGGTTTAAAGCAAGAGGTTATGAACATGATAAGGTAGACAAAGCCAGAAGGAGAGCGAAAGAGTTAGATAGGAAAGGAACACTTTTACCTAAAGTGAAAAGTACGGGATCTAAAGATCAAATATGAATGATTACACATTACAATATGGAAAGTCATAAACTCTTTTCCATATTGAATCGGCACTGGCATTTACTGAGAACAGACAAGGATCTGATGCCCTTTATAGGGGAAAGACCAAGTATTACCTATAGAAAGGGTAAAACCCTCGCCAATGCGGTCAGTCCGAGCTACCCTACTGTGAGACCAGATAATTGGCTGACGAATAAGACTAAGAGTTTCCACAAACGTGGACGTTGCAGTTCCTGCAGGTGGGCACAAAAGAAGGTTCTAAGTTTTAGTTATAATGGATCTGAAACATATGACATTGGAACTTTCATCAACTGTGATACTACGTATGTAGTATATGTGTTAGTATGCTCATGTGGGAAAATCTATGTGGGCAGTACAATTCGTAGACTTCGAGACAGAATTATGGAACACAAAAGGGCGTGGAAAAATGGTGATACTCGATATCCCATTTCGGCACATGCTGTCCAAAATTGTGATGACAGGGAAGAACATAACTTCAGCTTTCATGGGATTGAACATATTAGCCCACACCCAAGAGGAGGTAACAGACAACTTAAATTAAGAAGGACAGAGGTTATGTGGTTGATGAGACTAAAAGCTGTGGAACTAGGTTTAAATAATGACCATGAGTTTCAGTACTATCTGGGAGATGAATAATGTGCAATCTGTGATTAGATAAATACTAACTGTATTTGGCCGGTTTTCAGAAGTGGCAAACAGCCACTTATAAATCTCTGAATGTTTTAATGGTAGATTTATGATTGAATGTATCAAAATGTGTTATGAGAAAATGTTTATATTTTGAAATGAATTTGAATACTCTCCACCTCGTGAATCTATTGTTTTTAAATAATTATTGTAGGTCTTTGCTTACACTGAAGACTATGTGTTAAGAACTGTTTGATGTTTCTTATGAAACTAAGAAAAGTGAGAATTTGAGGATGTAGCTATATGTCTCACCTTAACTCCCATCTTTCATTTTCATCTACTACTCTGCTGTGGAATGAATGAGACCTCAATATTTTCGCATCCCAAGATGATAACTATACATTTAAGAAGATTGATTTAGTGGATAATATAATATGGTGCTCGCAAAACAGGTGTTTTGGGACTGGTCAACAATGAGGACATAAAAATATAATATGGTGTAGGCTGCCTATGGGCAGGATACTTGTAATGAAATAAATAGTATAGTGCAAATAACGAGAAATATAATATAATACCTGTTTTTTACACGCCTATTATAGATTATGTGATATTATACTCATCACGATGATAACACATTGGAGGCGGACGCTTCCTTTTTAATTTTAATTTTAATTTTAATAATAAAGTCCGATCTTGTTGACTATTTGATTTATCTGAATACTTAACCCACTGTAAGAAGACGTTATGATCAAATAGCGTGAGTAAACACTAATTAAATTGAATAGATAGCCTTGCGTTGAAAGACTAACATTTAATTATACAACACACTAACTAACCCACTACGAGATGGCGCTTGAAGAGGAAGAATATTAATAGGAGTCCAATATGGCGCCCGGGCAGGACCCCGACCAGAGAGCGCGTTCGCGCACCAACCTACTAACCCACTACAAGATGGCGCGTGATTTGGAAGAATATAAATAGGAATTTCAATATGGCGCTGGTGCAGGACGCCGACCAGGGAGCGCGTTCGTGGATAGACGAACACAAATCAAGATATAGGTATGTACGAGGACTTCATCTATGTGAGAGTCATTTAATAAAATAATTCTAATAACGTATCCAAAAAGATACTGAATTATTTTTGCACTCGATCATTATTACAGATCGAGAGTGTGGTGATTCGATCACGTTGAATAACATGTGAGGACTCCTGTCCAGATTATACTTAGAGAGTGGGGTAAGTCTTATGTGGATAACGAATGGTGATATGAGCTGCTTCATAAATTATTCTAAGACACTTATCTAATTGGAGTTCTTGGGTTGCTTAAATTGCAGGGTCATTTGACTTCATATTTGGAAGTACACAGTGAATGAATCTTTCAAAAGTGAATTTATCGGTACTTGTGGATTACGGTAAAAATTAACAATTAATTTTTTCAAATTACCCAAGTTGATTTCTCCTTTGGGTGGTGACTGAGAGTCTACAATAACTCGGTATACTTAAAAATCATATAATAGTGTAACACGCGATTAATAGACTCAAGTGAGGTAACACTCATGATGGGGCTAACCATCTAAAATAAAGAGATAGGAGATAGCAGATCTCATGTGGGGCTTTATTTGGGGTGCTTTAACCCGCAAATGTTTTGCTACACAAGGATGAGTGTTTTTTGCTTATGAATATTAGAGTTACTTTGGAATGGATGCTTGAAACTTTATCATATTATTTGGTGATGGCTTAGTGGAGACGTGCACACATACTCGGGTGTATGTTCTCTTGGTTTTGCCTGGTTCTTTTCTACTTATCACGGGATTCCTCAAATCATTAGAGTGTATAGATTTATATGTTATTTTAAATGAATTACATTGATGTTTATTTGTATTGTGATTTCAGCCCTGATGAAGTCGATGTGTAAATAATTAACATGACGAAACACGTGTTGGCTGATTAATCCGATGACTTCTGTATATGGGAATTTGGAGAGCTTGAATCCAGAAAAGAGGAAAATAAAATATTATCCGTGATTTGAAGGACTTTCGTTGATGAATTAATTTGGATTACCAACCTGTGACTGCGTCAGATTAATTCGGCTGAACTTTAATTTGGATATTGGATCTGTACATTTAGAGTGCTCAGGGAAACTAATATGTTTGCTGGGATGTATTGGCAAACTCACAAACCCATATCCAGGCCAGGGATTTGAACTATTTTTATATACCCCCAGTCCATATGTCCAATCGAGGGAATTTTTAAGTAGTGAGAGGCAGGGGCGGTTATCCCGTTAGGACTACTATTTTCCCAACCGGGAGCCAAAAATTTTTAATACCTCTGCACAATAGATTTGCATGACTGGATTCAGTGGATTGACTGATTTCAGTTGGCACTGACTTGGTACTAACCTTGGACGGGCAGAAGACCGTAAACAATGAAGGGCCCCTAGGTAGGATAATGTATGAACCCTTAAGACTAGGGGAAACAGGGATTAGAAATATTGGAGTTCAATCCATAGTCGATAATAGTACTGTGGGGCCCAATCAGGATCCAAATGAGGTTACAACCAACATCCCCGGTGTGGCCTCTTTGTGTCCGGAAGGCCATCCACAGTATTCTTCATGTCCTGGGTATTTACCTGGCCGTGAGAATCCAGGGCATGATGTTCGAGTGCGGAGTACTCTAGAGGTGACTAAAAGTGTCATAAAAGTCCTGTCCTGGAATATTGCGGGACTCGCGTCCAAACTCACCCTACCAGATTGGGGGATTGTATTGATTCTAATGGGATTTGTCTATTACAAGAGACCTGGACCATATTGCCTGTCCATAGAGCAGGGTATGTAACATATCATGAGCCAGCTGTTAAGGGACCTAAAGGCAGACCATCAGGCAGTCTGTCTATTTGGGTAGGAATCCACCTTGGTTTAGTGGCAAAGAGAGTCGACACCCACTGCCCTGATATAACCTGTATACTTTTGACATCTAAGAACTCAGAAAAACGGGCTCTTAATAATATCTACTCCCGTCCGGTTCAGTATGGAGGGATTTCCCCGACCCTCCAATCTCTGAAGGGCTTTTTGAAATCGCTCACGGGTGATGTGCACTTCCTAATTGGCAGGGATTTTAACTGCCATTATGAACCCCTTAATGGCATTCCCCAACCCATTACTGCTGACGCGGGCGCAACATGGTCAGTTCCACCGCCAAACACATATCCAGTAAAGGCGTGGACACCAGTTGTTCTTCAAATTACTTCTCTTACCCTCACCTTTTCTTTAAGGGCTTGCAATGGGCGTTTCTCGAAAGATAATCCAGGCAAACCAACGTTTGAAAGAGCGGGCCAATCATCGATTATTGATTCATTTTTAATCAGTATAGATTTATGGCATTAAGTCGTAGATTTTAGCATAGTGCAGTGCACTGAAAGTGACCATAACCCATTGGTCACTGTTTTAGATATTGGTCCCAATGATGCAGACCAAGGTTCTGCAATTTCATTGAGCTGTGATTACAGATTTGGGGCTGGAGGGAGGCGTATCCGCTGGGCTAAAATTACCCAATCTACAGAAACAATGGCAAGAATGTATTAAAGTATAATTCCATTGTTAGAAAAGGTATGTATTGTTTCAGATAGTTTCCCTAATAGCGTTATCTGTGAGGACATGGGTGAAATCCATTAGGAGATGGTGGCAATCCTGGCCGACTTCCTTTTTACTACCAGGCCCAACAAAACTAATCTGCACGGTGATAAGAATCCATGGTTTAATAGGGGATGCAGGGAAGCAAAGCGAGCCCTCCTATTATCTCTTAAGGGAGGAAATCGGTTTTGTATCAAGGAAGCCAGAGCAGTTTTAAAAAAAAATATTTTGGTATCCAGTCAAAATATCGAGTTTTTAATATCGAGTTACATTAATATCGAGTAAAAAAAATAGAATGGACACAATATCGAATAGACAGAATATAGACTACAAAAATATAGAATGACAGAATATAAGAAACAAAAATATAGAAGGACAGAATATAGACAACAAAAATATAGAATGATAGAATATAGACAACAAAAATATAGAATGACAGAATATAGACAACAAAAATATCAAATTTGGGGTAAGTAAGTTAATATTAATTTTTTTAAAGTATTTTTTATGTTAGTATATGTGTGAAAAGCGTATATTTATTTTATTATTTATTTTAATTAATGAATTTTATAGTATTTTTTTGCGTAATATAATTCTGTAGCAGGTTGTGGGTTTATAGGGGAATAGGGTGGGAAGTAATTTAAATATGTTAATTTATTTATTGGTATTTATTTAGAATTAATTGGTAATTGATAATTAATTGGTATTTAATGAAAATATAATTGATAATTATTTTACTTAATTGATTAATTGATAATTATGTTAATTTTATTAATGTATTTTCTGTAGCGGGTTGTGGGTTTAGAGGGGAATAGAGTGGGAAGTAATTTAATTATAAATATTTAAATATGTTAATTTATTTATTTGTATTTATTTAGAATTAATAGTTAATTGAGAATTAATTGGTAATTAATTAACATTTAATTGTTAATTATTTTATTTAATTGATTAATTGATAATTATGTTAATTTTATTTATGTATTTTCTGTAGCGGGTTGTGGGTATATAGGGGAATAGGGTGGGAAGTAATTTAATTGTGAATTAAAACATATTGTTATTTATTTATTGGTTTTGTTTTGTTGTAATTTTTAATACATATTTAATTAATAATTAATTGTTAATTGGAAAATAATTTGTATTAATAGGTAATGATTTGTAAGAAATTTTTTTTAACATTTATTTTGATTAATTATTATGTTATATACTTTTTTATTACTTTTAATTAATTTGTATTTGCTATTAATATTTATTTTATTTTTATTCATATATGAATTATTTACTTTCTCTACTGTTGCACTCTTTGGAGTGGGAATAGTCATTTTTACCCCTACAATATCCAATGCTTTCCCTCCGGTTGCACTTTCTGCAGTGGGAATAGTAATTTTTACCCCTACGCTATCCAACGCTTTCCCTACTGTTGTACTCTCTGGAGTGGGAATAGTAATTTTTACCCCTACGCCATCCAATGCTTTCTCTACTGTTGCACTCTCTGGAGTGGGAATAGTAATTTTAACCCTCCCGCTATCCAATGCTTTCCCTACTGCTGCACTCTTTGGAGTGGGAATAGTAATTTTTACCCCTTCGCTATACAACGCTTTCCCTACTGTTTCACTCTCTGGAGTGGTAATAGTAATTTTAACCCTCCCGCTATCCAACACTTTCCCTACTGTTGCACTTTCTGGAGTGGGAATAGTAATTTTTACCACTACGCTATCCAACGCTTTCCCTACTGTTGCACTCACTGGAGTGGGAATAGTAATTTTTACCCCTTCGCTATCCAACGCTTACCCTACTGTTTCACTCTCTGGAGTGGTAATAGTAATTTTAACCCTCCCGCTATCCAACACTTTCCCTACTGTTGCACTTTCTGGAGTGGGAATAGTAATTTTTACGACTACGCTATCCAACGCTTTCTCTACTGTTGCACTCTTTGGAGTGGGAATAGTAATTTTTACCCTACACTATCCAACGCTTTCCCTCCTGTTGCAATTTCTGGAGAGGGAATAGTAATTTTTACCCCTACGCTATCCAACGCTTTCCCACCCACAAGTAAGCCCTTAAGTACCCTAAGTAAAGGGTTGGGACAATTTAGGGGTCCCTCCCAGAGGAGGGGCTGGATAGTGGGGAGGATACTCCTGTGTCCTTTGTCCAGTATCACGTCAGAGCAATAGCCAGCTGCTCCCTGAATTGGTTTGAACTGGAGTATGCAAGTAGGGCACCAATGTGCTCTTCAAGAAGTCTCAGTGGCGCTGGCAAGGGCCCCCACCCTGCCCCAATACACTAAATCCCTGTCTGGCTGGGAGGTGGTCACACCTCCCTGTGACAGGATATCTATTGTTCTGGCTTCCCCTGCTCGAGCTTGGCTCAGTAACATGAGGGCAGAAACATGTCTCTGGTCGTCAGCAGCCCTTGCTTGCTGTCCGGTTCTGGAAGACTGGAACCGGGAACACGGAGGGCCTCCCGGAGGAGCTTTACACTGCATGGAATCATACCTCCCACACTGTTTACGGTGTGGGGGTATGATTCCAACATGTTGTGACAGGGTTAGTTACAGCTTGTTTAGAGATAGTCATTGCGTAATGACACATGGTCCCTCTATATGTTATATGGCTGATGTACTTATAACACTGGAGAATGGACTCCGTAGGTTGTAGGGGTGTCCTGCTCATGCTGGGGCACCCTCACGCTTAGAACCGAGCACACTACCTTCAAGATTGAAAGACCTGCCTAAGGGATGACTTATAGGTTTTAAGTGCAGGGACTTCAGATATAGGGAAATCTATAGCTGTCGTAAGTGGTGCTAGCAATGGCATGCCTGTTATCAGAGTTTTTGTGGTCTCCTGTGCGTGGCATAATACATGCTTCAGCCCATGGGGAGTCCTGGTGTACATATGCACTGGGTGTTTCAGTACATATACTAGGAACTTGTAAGGATACTCCAGTAGCCAATCGGGGATGTACATAGGTACTCACCATAGCCAATTTAGGGGAAAAAGCACAGAGACTGGGGTCCTGATTAGCAGATTCCCTGTCAGACTAGCCAGAAACAGCATAACACCAGGCAAACAGTGGGGGTAACCATGAAGCCAGATCCTACTTTCATACTGTCATCAAGCAGAATGATGTAACTTTGAGCCTGGTGATTTCGTTCCCATGAAAGAATGCAAAGTATGTGACCCTAAGTGGAAGTATATGCCCAGACATGGGTATTGTTAGAAATGGGATCCTGGCTGGCCAAGACTCGCGTCAAGCTCAGTCAGGGATCACCATTCCTAAGGTCAGGGCAAGGGAGTTACACGCCAAGATAACCCCTACTCGCCCTCTAGGTAACGTGGCGCGAGCAGCAAGGCTAAACTTGGAGGCGATATGAGTTAAGTATTTGCGCACGCACCCCAGCAACAACACCCAAGGCCCACCACAAAGGAAACTCCACACAAGGGTATATATAAAAATAGCCTTTGTATTCCAATAAACATACATTAGATACAACACACACTTTACATTGTGCCAGACGCACGGGCAGAATTTACAAGGGATATGTACAAGACAGGGCCACCTTGACCACTGTCAGGAATCAGCACTTTTAGAACTTAGAATACAATACTTGTAGGCCTAGAACTTAAACATAGAGCCTAACGGACAGTACCTCCCGACCTGGTTGCAGGGATAATGCGAGTGACCTTCTTAGTAAACTTGAGCGGGCGGCCCAGCGAAGCGGCACGACTCAGGGGAGAGTGGTGCGGCTCGAGGCTTGAGCGGGCCACCGGCAAGGTACAAGCGTTTCTCTGGGGCGACCAATGTGTGCGGCTCAGAAGAGGAGGGGAAGGCAGGATGCAGGCGGCCCAGCGAAGCGGCGCGGCTCAGGGGAGAACGGTGCTGCTCGAGGCTTGGACGGGCTGCCTTGCACGAGCTGCCGAGGGGAATGAGCGAGGCACATTTCAGCGAGGCCCCAGGGGCCCAAGGGAGATCAGACAAGTCCCAGCAATTTGTCAGGGAAGGCACACTAGAGTCCACTGGTCCTGGGACTCTGGTCAGGGGGCGAGCTCAGTATCAAGCCCTTGGAATATCACTTAGCACATAACAGAAAATCACTGTAGCACAACACAAGTAACTACTGGTAATCAGGTTAGTACTCCCTACGCAATCCTAACCACCTTAGGAACAGGTCACGCAGGGAACCAGGACCTCACTAGCACCACCTGTACTAGCAAGAACAACCAACTAAATATCACCATACATTTAGGGGTATAGACCTGGGGACAAAACACATGATATATCAACAACACATTCAGCGGTGTAGGGAACACATGACGCATCAACACACGTTCAGAGGTGTAAGGAGCAAGGCACATGATGCATCTATAACATTCAGCGGTGCAGGACAACACAATAGAGCAAAAATCACATTAGCCACCACCTGTGGCAGTCCCTAGGCCAACTGGCCTCTCTAGGGCTAGGACGCCCTGTGTCCAAAGTCAGGGTCCTAAACGTGGCAGTTGCCCACAAAGTGCTGGGCAACTGTGGAGCAATGCTGGTGGGGACGACGTTGGAGCCTCTCAGGCTCTGAACAATTACACTGTCCCCCTGAGCCTCTCAGGGCTCCAAACAATTGTGGCACCAACGTTGGCGTCCCCCCTCTGGGGACTCGAAATGAATAAATGCCCCCTTGAGCCTCTCTGGGCTCGTGAAACACAGATGCAGCCTCACTGGGCTGTGGGGGTCCCTCACGGGGGACCCGGAACACTGGGAGTGCCTCAAGCCTCTCTTAGGCTGGGGCACAAATGCGGGCATGTTGGAGTCCCCCTCCTGGGGACTCGAAGCACAAGGAAATGCCCCCCTTTGCCCTCTTAGGGCCTTAAACAATAACTGGCTGCCTAGACCCTCGCAGGCTCTCAATAATCACAGGCGCGAGGTTGCGCTGCTTGGGGGGGGGGGGGGCGGACACCGGCAATGTGTCCCGGCGCCCCTCCCTCTGACACTGCCAAACTCACCGGGTCTCTGGCGGGCGGGGACTCGTCCTCGCTGGCTGCGGCATTGCTGGCGGCCCCGGGGCCCTCCCTCACTCCTGGGAGCCCCGGGCCGCAGGGATTCAGCCGGCTTTGGTTCCTGTTTCCCGGCGGCAGCGGGCAGCCAATAGGTGCGCGGCGGCAGGCGGGACTTCCCTCCAAAACCGGAAGTCCCGCCCCGCGTCAGGCACCGTAGTGCCTGGCTTCCTGTTTTGCAGCGCTCTGGCCGCGGCGGTGATTCTCGGGGGCATCTAAGAGGGGTGAGCACCCTCGAAGGCGGACAAAGTCGCAGAGTAGGCTCCTGCGCACTCGAGGCATTTGAAAAATAACCGGGGTGGCACCCGTGAATAAATCCAATAAAACGCGGGCATAGGCAGGGTGGCACCTGCAAGGAAATAGCCCCAGAAGTAGCACCAACAACGCCATTGCGGCGGCGGCGATCAGGGCACGAGCCTCCCCAGTCTCCTCATGCCCACGAGCTGGGAGAGCAGACCTGACGCCAATTAACCCCTCGCCTGCTGCAGAGACTAGTGGGGCAATTCAAAAGAAAGGCAGCATAGCGCTCCCATGCTGCCAAAGGATCCAGGAGCTTTTAAAGAGATGCAGCCCTCCCAGGGCCAAGGTAAATCACATCCAAGGTTTCCCAGGCTCTGGAAAAGTCCATCAGGTGTCCAGGGGCTGGGCAGGGCCCAGGGAGGCAAGCCTTCCCCCGGGCCCCAGCAGCAGCATGCCCCTGGCAGATTCAAGTGTCAGAACAAGAACATTTTCATGGGGTCACAGCCCCTCTTTTATACACCTTTTCCTTTGTCTGTAGGTGCAGGGTGGGAGCATAACCAGTCGCAGCTGGTCTGTGAGCACTGTTGATTGCTCAACCACCCCTTTCATTCATCAGGCAGGCTAGGGTCATCAGTCGCACCACAGGGGGCGGAGCCAGCATTGTGTGGGGGAAACCCAGCCTCATTCAGGACACAGGTGCAGCCCCTCCCTCACATCAGCATGCTAATCTCTCCATTCACCACCGGGACAGACCCACACAGACTTCCTGGAGCCTGGCATCCCAGCCAGCTCCAGCCAATCACACGCCAGCACCTTCACAGCACATACACAGCCATGTCTAGAAGTGGCGCTTCCGCACAAGACACATACACGCCGCACATACCATTGCGCAGCATTCACTCTCACGAGTTCGCACATACCATGCACGCCTCACGCATCAGGAACTACCAGGGACACAGACATTCCCCATGCATTCCTATGGGAGAGCAGGCCAATCTCACACACGCTCTCAGGGAGAGCACGCACTTTACACTGCGCCACAGTGTCAAAGTGCGCAAAGACCAGAAATCACTAGGCAAAAAGTTCAGGGGTGAACCTGCCAGAAGGGCCAAGTCCAACAGGTATCTTGCTCACTGTGCCACTGGATTCAAGCTAACCTGGCTGATGAGGGGTGAAACCCTGAAACCGGGCCCAGGATGCTTTTTTCTGGTCAAGGGAGGACCTCATAATAATAATAATAATAATAACACCTTTTATATAGCGCCTGGTTACACTAGGAACAGTGTGTCCACGCTAAGCATGGGCGAATTTTGCGAATCTGGCGTTCGAAAATTTTGCGAATTTGCGAACTCGCAATCCGCAAAATCCGCGAATTCTCGCGAATTTGTGGATGTTTTATTTTTTTGTGTTCGCAAGGGTTTCTGCCAGTTTGCGAGGGTTTGGTACCAGTTCGCAATTGCGAACTTACTTGTCGGCTCGCAACGGTCGCGACTATGTTGTTTCTACGTCTGGTTCATCATCACAGGTTCCCAGCACCCTCTGTTTCACCACTGCCACCCTCTGTTTCACCCATGCCACCCTCTGTTACATCAATGCCACCCTCTGGTTCATCATCACTGTAGATTATGGGGGGGAAAAGCAAGTACACCTGCCCTGCTTCAACTGACATGAATTAATTTGGGGTTAGTTTATTAATGTGTCACTGTTTTAAAATTCCAGGTCTGGCACCTGCTTCCTTATCAGTAATTTGATTTCTGTTGCAGTGCAATTTTTTTATCCAGGACCTTTGTGGCCTACTTGTAGCTATTCTATGAGCCTGCTGTGAGGGTCAGAGCAGGGTCATACAATTGTTGCAACTAGCAACTGAACTCTGGAGGGGCCCCAGTCAGGAAGCACTACAGGGAATGGTTACTAATTATGAGTTTGAACTCTTGCACCTGCTGAGTGCTTTCAGTTTTGCAAAACTCGTTTTTCTGCAATTTCGCAGGATTCGCGGGGCGCGAACACGCACGAGATCGGATTCGGAGGCCGCAAATTTGTGCGAATATGCAATTCGTTTTTTTGCGGTGTGTTAGTTCGCAAGGTTTTGTGCGTTTTCGCTTGTAGCGCAAGGCGGAAAGTTACCCTTGCGGTCGTTCAAGGGCGCAGCCATCTTGTTTGCATGACGTATTTCCGTTTCCGGGCGCGAAGTGTAATCTCGCAAAGTGTGCGGCTCGCAAGTACAATTTCGCGGGTGTTTGCGAGGAAAATCTCGCGCAAACTTACCCGCGCGGTCGTGAACGGGCGCAGCCATCTTGTTTCTCATTCATTGCTATGGTTCTGGGCATGCTTTTGGTATCCTCTCTGTATCTCTGCCATCCTTTGCTTGCTATTTTTCTTGCTCTATATTTTTGTGTTTTCTGCTACTTTTGGTTAATTTTAAACTACTTTTTTCAATTCTTTACTTTTCTCCTCTTCCCTATTCTATTTTCTTTATTATTTAGCTTCCTTTTCTGCCCAGACCATGGTGAAGGGAGCCGGGAAGCATCCTGAGAAGGGGAAGGGTCACGCACCCCGTGCCCGGCTCCCGTGCGGGCGTTTGAGGGGGGAGCAGGTCGCACCCCGGGAGATCTTCAGCCCGGAGGAGGTGGCCGCACAATTTTTTTTTTTTTTGTAAAATTTTTATTTTGAGTTAAACAGTGTAATAAACAGGGTAAGGGCCCCCGAGGTGCCACACATTTCCCCGCACAGGAGGTACATTTTATAAATCGGTAGTGTTGATATCACACAGTAACAGAAGTACGTCAAGCTCAGGCCGATATAAGCCAGCTCAATGGTCTTTGATCAGCAGTCCGATTAGCTCTGTGAAGAGGTTGTGAAAGTAAAAACACTCAGTGACACGCAAGCTGAAGTTCCTGTGCGCCTAGAGTAGAGGATAGTAGTCCCACATGCACCCCAGAGGGCCCACGAGCCAGAAACATAACAAAAGAAACACTCCCCCCCTCTCACTCCTCCCCCTCCCTCCCCATGGTGGTGATTCCATACGCCCCAACTGTCAATCCATCATTCACGCTAGACTTGAAAGAGGTGTAGCGACCTTATGGATGCCGGACAGGCGGCTGAGGGCAATCCCTTAGACAGATAGGCGACCAATGGGCCCCACTGAAATTGAAAGTTCTTGAAGTTACCCAGGAAGATGTCTGCCATTCTTTCCATACTCAAAAGCCTCCACAGCCGTGCGTGCCACAGGGAAATTGCTGGTGCCCCCTTCTGCTTCCAAGCGGCAGCCAACGTGAGCATGGCTGCTCCTAGGCATAGCCACAAGATCTTCTTATCCGCCCGAGTCTGATATTCCAGACCGGGGTCCCGCAGGCCCAACAGGACAGATGCGATGGAGTTCTCGACAGGATAGTGAAGAATGTCCTTGATATGCGAGAGGATTTCCTCCCAGTAGGGCCGAATCACAGGGCAGTCCCACCATATATGGCAGAAGTCACCAAGGAGCCCACAACCCCTCCAGCATTTGTCAGACGTAGCCGGATAAATGCGATGGAGCCTCGCTGGGCAAAGATACCACATCATAAGTGTCTTAAGGTGTGCCTCCCGTAGATGCAGTGAGTGATTAAACGCCGCGAGATCTCGCCACAAAGCAGACCACTCGTTATCAGAGATATCTCTCCCCACCATCTCCTCCCACTGGTCCATATAACGAGGCCTAGGCGCCACAGCAGACCGAAGCAAGAGCTGGTACAAGAAGGAGATAGTCCCCTTCATGGTGGATGTCCGCAGTATGAAAGCTTCAAATGGCGATGGGGGTCTTGTAGCCGCTTCCAGTATCCCAGGTGACTTGGCCCAGTGGAGAGTGGTGATACCGTTCAGTCTGGGGGATCCCATAGTCCCTCATACAATTAGTAAAGGAGAGAGGATCTTGCCCATGAAACAAATGGGTCAGAGCTCTACAGCCCCCTTCCCTCCTGGCATCAAAGGCTCCCTCTCGGAGCGCCGGAGAGAAGGCTGGGTTAAAATGTATGGGTGTAAAAGGTGGGGGAAAAGTAGTCCACCGCTCATCGGAGGCGAGCGTGTCCCATACCTTCAACGTCGTACCTGTAGGAGGGCTGATGTAAGCGTTAAGAGGGCGGTCTTTCTTTGGTTTCCATGCCAGATCCCATACCGATCTGCCAGACACGCTCCGGTCCATATGGAGCCAGTGCTTGTCCAACGTTTGCTGCGACCACTCCATTAACACCCTCAGTTGCGCCGCTTTATAATAGAGCTGCAGGTCCGGCAGTCCTACTCCTCCCTCAGACCTTGGTCGACGCAAGACCGTAAAGGAAAGACGCACCCGCCCCCCCTGCCATATAAATCGCAATATCTGAGTCCCGAGGCGTCGAAAGAAGTCGCTATCCAACGGAATAGGCAGCGCCTGAAATAAATATAGATATTTAGGAAGGAGGACCATCTTAACGGAATGGATTCTACCCAACCAGGACAAGAATTTAGGTTTCCACCTATCCAGTTCAGCTCGTGTTTTTGCTAAGAGAGGGGGGAAGTTGGCCGAGAACAGTTTGCCCACCGTCGGAGTCAAATGGACCCCCAAGTAGACTAGCGAACTAGCCGCCCACGCTAAAGGCGTCAAGAGACGGACCCGCTCCACTTCTGCCTGCGGTAGGGTGAGATTCAGGATATGTGACTTACTATAGTTGACCTTGAAGCCAACCACTGCTTCAAACTGCAACAGGGCCTCCCTGACGCAAGGTAACGAGTGTTCCGGGTCCACCACCGAAAACAAAATGTCATCCGCGAATAGCGTGATTTTATGTTGTTCCCCCGTGAATGGGATGCCCCGGATCCCCTCGCTTCCACGTACCGCCAACGCTAAGGGTTCAATGCTCAGAGCGAACAAGAGGGGTGAAAGAGGGCAACCCTGCCTGGTACCCCTGGAGTGTGGAAAGGCCGCCGACAGATGTCCATTCACCATCACCCGCGACCTGGGACAGCAAAAATTGGCCCTCACCATAGTAATAAATTTGTCCGAAAAACCAAATGCCGACATTGTGTTAAACAGGAAGCCCCAGTCCACGCAGCCATTTCGGCGTCCAAACCCACTAGGACCGCCGGAATGCGGAACCTCTCCGCCTTTTCAATAAGATGCACCACCCTCCGTGTGTTATCGTGAGTTTGGCGCCCTTTGATGAATCCGGACTGGTCTGGATGGATAATTGCCGGCATCAGATCTTGCAACCTGCGTGCCAGAATCGCTGAATATAGCTTAGCGTCTATGTTAAGTAGCGCTATTGGGCGATAGGAAGCGCACTGGGCAAGATCCTTCCCCAGTTTTGGCAAAACCGTAATTACTGCCTCCGCCAGAGTTCTGGCCGAGGCACCAGAGGTGGCCATATCATTAAAAAGTGTCACTAGGAAGTTGCAGAGTTCGGAGGCGTATGTCTTGTAGAAGACGGCTGTATAGCCATCCGGCCCAGGTGCTTTGTGTAATTTCAGATTTTTGATGACCTCGAGTACCTCCTCCCCGGTGACCGGGGCCTCCAGCAGTTCGTTCCACTCCTTTGAGATCTGAGGGAGTGGCAGGCGCCGCAGGTACTCCCTTTGAGCTTCCGAATCGAGACCATCCCCTGCGTAAAGGTCCGCATAAAAGCGGCCAAAAATGCCCGCTTTCAATTCGTCCCTATGCTGCAGCACGCCAGCGTCATCCTCAATCCCGCCGATATATTCACGCTCCCTCCTGTCACGCAGCTGACGCGCTAGGTGTCTACCCACCTTATTCCCAGAGGAGTAGGATTGACGCCCCAGCCTCAGCATCGTGAGTTCAGCCCTGTTATTGTAATGGGCTCTCAGTTTCCCTCGAACCGCCGTAAGCAGTCCTAGGGTCGCCCTCGAGGGATTGAGCTTGTGCACCAGTTCGAGTTTGGCCAGCTCGGCTTCCAAGTCCTCCCGGTCTTTCCGCCGCAACCTATTAAGATTGGCATTGAGGCCTATACACGTACCCCTGATGGATGCCTTAAAAGCGTCCCAAGTATTGGCTACTGAAGTATCTGTTGTGGGGTTGAGGTCAAAAAACTCCCTAATGGCCACCCGCAGTGCCTTATTCGATGCCTCATCCCTGACTACCGAGGCGGGGAAGTACCATTTCCGCTGTCCGTTACCAGACGGCGTCCAGCGAAGGGTGAGCACCAGCAAACTTTGGTCGGAGACTGAAAGCGGGAGAATGGTGGAATCCAGGACATCTCCCCTAAGGGCCTGACTGAGGAAAACATAATCCAATCGGGAGTAGGAATGGTGTACATGGGAAAAGAATGTGTAATCCCGGGAATTAGGGTGATAAAATCGCCATCCATCAACCAGCCCCAGGTCTCCCACCAGTTGTTGTGTTGTGCCCGAAAAGACACCTGTTTCAGCCCTATGTGTCCTAGTGCTATCCACAACCGCATCCCACACCAAATTAAAATCCCCCATAAGGAACAGGTGCCCCTCAGCGAAATCCCCAACCTTCTGCAGCAAGTCCTGTAAAAACTTATTTTGGCCGGCATTGGAAAGATACACTACTACAAAAGTACACAATCGACCTTGAACAACTCCTTTCACCATCAACCAACGGCCTTCCTTGTCATTGCGCACCTCCACAGGTTGGAAGTGCAGCGTAGCGCGGAAGAGGAGAGCTACCCCTCTGTGTTTTGTAGTGACAGAGGACCTGTAAATAAGAGGGTAAGCCTTATGCCTAAGGCGCAGCTCGTCTTTACGTGCTAAATGAGTCTCCTGAAGGCCCACCACATCCAACTGATGATCAACCACATATTTCCACACTTTCTGTCGTTTCTGCGGCGAGTTAAGTCCTTTAACGTTCCAGGTCCTTATGCTAACAGGCATCACAGAAAACCACCCCAACACCCGCTAAGACCAGCTCGTGAATTCCCCCCCCCAAAGGCCTAATTGCTCCCTCCCCGTGTAGCGCCTAGGGACTACTCGCCTCCCCCCTCCCTACTTCACCATCCGGGCAACAGGTCACCTTGAACCTTAGGTACGCCCCCTCCGCCCCAAACCACCGCACCAGCATCACGCATCTCAGCTATACCCACCACATAGCACACTCGTCACCACCATGGACCCTCCCCAACCCCCTCCCCCCCTTCCCCCTACCTCCCAACACACCCCATAACAAGAAAAAAAGGAAATAACTCAAGACTCTGAACCTGAACAGTGTACCCAGCAGTTCCAGGAGACCATAGTTCGGAAGTCCCCTTCTGGACTGGAATCGGGACGAGGGCGCCAACCTAGCGACCCCCAGGGCCTCGGACCGGGGTGTCTTCTCCAAAAGTACAATCGTACCCCTAGGACCTTAGGGCCTGAGTCCCTCCGGCGCCAAATTTCCATAGAGTCGGGGATCAGGCCGCCCCCAAGCTGTGTTGAGATGCTGCCAATGTAGCGGAGGCCACTGAGGCCACCGCCGCTCCCCTCTCCTGCAAGCTAGCTGCGCTGTCTGGCCTCTGCCGATCCGGTGATGAACCAACTCTGTGCCAGGACGAAGAACGACGGCGTCGTCTCGATGGTGAGGTGCGTGACTCCTGGGATGGGGGAACATTCTCCAGGCCTAGAAGATCCTTTGCCACCTGAAGGGAGCGAATTTGCGCTAGCCAGTTCTGCCATCGGAATATGATATGAAAGGGGTGCCCCGAGGAGTAGGAGATATTGTGCTCCCGTAGGAAGTTGGTCACGGGGCGGAACTCCCTCCTTTTCTGGAGCGTCGTCGCTGCCAAATCCTGAAAGAGCTGTGGACGATGATCCCTAAATTGCAAGGAAGGGATGGCTCTGGCCTTCCGTAGGATGCGCTCCTTCACCTGAAAGTCATGCACACAGACAAGGATGTCCGGTGGGGGCCCCCCTCCTCTTCTGGGCAGGCCGACTCTATGCACCCTGTCCATTCTTATTTCCTGCACATCCTCTTCATCCAAGACCTGTAAGAACAAGGCCTGAATATAGCCACGCAAATCCCCCGCTTCTCCGTCCCACGGGACCGCTCGAATACAGATATTGTTCCGTCGGGATCGGTTCTCCAAATCTTCTGTGTGGGATTGCAAATCCAAGTTCTGTTCGGTGAGGCGGATGATGCCTTGCTGTAGTTGGTGCACGTCGTTCGCCACACTCAGATCGTGATCCTCCAGTGTCGCCACTCGTTCACCAATGCCATCTACATCTCTCCGGACCTCCCGGAGGTCCGACGCCAACTGGGCACGGAGTTCAGAAATATCCTCTTTGATAGATGTGAAAAGCTCAGTCATAAAGGCTTTGGTGGCGGGGGCCTCATCGTCCGATTGCTTAGATGACCCACTGGCCCCAGGTGACGCCAGCTGCTGCGAAGATTTAGAGGCTCCATCCTTCCCCGGTCTCCCCTTACGTAGCGTGTTGGACATCGTGAAGGTCCGGGTGTGGTGCGAGATCAAGATGGCCCCCTACTCCTTGAGGGCAATGGGTAGGCCGTCACCGTGGGCTCCCTGGGATTGCATGCCGCTCCGCACCTCACGTCCCTCAGTGCGACCAAGAGTATGGCCTCTCCCTCTCCGCGTAGAGACCTTGCCGAACTCTCCCCCCTGGCGATCCTCCACACCAAAGCCCCTCCGAGACCAAAACACTCCGGCATGCGGGGGGGAACCCAAGCTCCTCGGGGCCCCGATGTTGAGACAGAGAAGTGGTGTCCAATGCCAAGTAGGGCCTCCCCAGACACCCAGCTCAGGTCACCGAGGAACGGGATGAGCCACTTCAGACCTGCCCGGCCCAGCTTATGCACTCTGCAGTCGGTGGCTGCCCAGCCAAAATGGCGTTGCAGTAGTTTCCCGCCTCTGCCTTCCAGATAGCCAGCTCCGCGCCTCCTGCTTCTGGCGTGTCAATACCGCAGGGTGCGTAGACCGGGGATCCCCAGCCCAGAACCCCCGGCTCCGCAGAGTACCTCCTCACTCCTTCCAAGCGCGACGGCCGACCTCAGCCAGAAGAGCAGACCGGACCGGCCACTTGGTCCGCAATAGCAGGTAGAGGCGCCATTGTTAGCCTCAGTGCGTCCCCGGCTGCGGATTCCCCAGCTCCTGCCTCCCGGCTCCCCCAAGGCACCCAGCGCCACTGCACAACTCCAGACGGCTGCTGACCTGTCCAGGGTGCCCCGGGTTCGCCGCGATCCTCCCACTGCCGGGCTCCGCGTCGTAGCAGCTCCAGGACCGGCTCCGCTCCACGCTCCGCCAGTGCTCCTTAGGCCAGTGCCTTCCTCCCCGTCCCCAGCCGTGCTCCGTGGTGTTCAAAGGGGCGGGCAGCACCTGGACGCACCCATTCGCTACAGGGCCGACCCCCTCCACCGGCCACCGCACCCAGCTCCTTGCGCCTCCGGTGCGCTCCGCTAAAGGCCGCCGTCTCTCTGTCCTTGCCCCGCCAGTGGGCCGAGCTGCGCCCCTCCTGCTGTCGGCCGGACGCTCCGGTGTTCTTCCCCCGTCTGCAGCAGAGCACCCCAGGACACCTTCTCACCTCCGATGGTGCGTCGGGAAGCCGGCCGGTACAGGGGAGGCCGGGAGGACCTGCAGCCCGCCGCACCACGCTTTATCAGGGTCGGGCGCCGCCGCACCCAGGAGCCAGCCACCTCCCACACAAGTCCGGTGCTTGCAGGCCCGGAACGCACCCCTCCTCCACTGGCCAACGCAGGGCGCTCGTAGCTCCGCCGGCAGCGCCGGATCGCTCCGCTCAATGCCAGTGGCCTCCGCCAGTCCTCGGGGGCAGGTCAGCACCCCGTGGACCCCGCTTTACAATGCTAAGTTGTGTAGGCGCCGAAGGGACTCGAAAGTGCGTCTCACTCCGGCGCCATCTTGGCCACGCCCCGCACTAATTTTTTATGTTCAGCGCCGCCTCTCCAGGACCATCATGGCAGGTGGCAGGATCGGTGTCGGGTACGGGATCCGAGAGTGCCGGAAGTGGTGGGAGATGGTGTGCCAGGCCATGTACCACCACTCTCGAATCCGGCGCACCTACAACCAGGCCACCCACCGCTGGACGGATGTCCTGGACCGTGAACGAGATCTGCTCGACCTGCTTGGCCTTGAGATCCCCGGGCTTGGTGGGTAGTAGTAGCTATTTCTTTACTACTCTGTTTTCTCCTGCTCTGTGTGTTATTATATTGCAAATTTTTGTTTTTTACCAAGAGCAATAATGCTGCTCATTACATTGTAGGTAAATTATATTTCAAAATCTTCTGTGCATTTCAGGTGCACTGCTCTCCTTCTCAGTAGTGTTGCTACTATGATTATTTGTTTTCGATTTTGTGTTCATTTCATTGGCCTGTGAAATTATTTATGAGTGTAGTTTAAAGAACTGCGTAATGCTAGACACTAAGGTTCAGATTTTTAATTACCGGCGCATCCCTGCAAAGTAGCAGTGATGTGCCAGTAATTGTGCGCCACGCCACCATCACCCATGGTGCGCCGTATTTACAATGCGGCGCACCATGGGCCCAAAACGTCACCAAAGCGTTACGCATCTGTGCCGTAAAGGCGGCGCATTGCTGGAGTTGCGTTGCAACGATGGCGCAGCTCCATCAATGCTCTGGGGTGCCCTATCTCCCCAATGCTGCGTTAAGCCGTACGTCTGCTTCAAGCAGGCGCAGGGTTTGAGTCACGCATCATTGTTGTTAAAGTGAGTGATTGAAATCTTGTAGATTTCCCTCAGCCACTTTTAGGATGCGTTCCTGCGCAGGAACGCCCTCCCTTGCGCCGGAACGCCCCCTGATGGCGCAGGGCTTTACAACGTGATGCATCTCCCATATGCGTCACGTTGCTAATATACGCCGCACCATTGCGCCTCTTTTGTTCTGCCGCTGCGTCACAAAAGTCACGCAACAATGGAGCAAAAGAGCAGCAAGGGGCTTCTGAATCATCCCCTACAGACTCAAGTCCAGGCCTTCCTTTGTACACATGGCGATAAGAAGAAATAGTGGTGGTGGATTGATAGTTTGAGTATTTTAATGACTGGTTAATGTAGTAGGAAACTTTAGCGTTGTCGCTGATCTGCAATCACGATGGACTTTGCCACTTCGCGTGCTGCGGACTGCTGCCTGCCAATCCTAGGCAAACCTTTTTAGTACTTTGTTTAGTGAGTTACATAAGAAGTTTCCAATTCGACGGTCCGCAAATCAATCAATACTAATAACGTAGTAGACCACATGAGATCGGTCAATAATATATCCCGTGGAATAGTTGTCTATTTGCTATTTCGCCAAAATATTTTGTTATTGTTCTTTTGAAATGTTTGATTTGGTTGACAAATATCATCCATGTTTTCTGGTCTTTCTTTCTTTCATGTTGTACATCAGCTCTCCCCAGGGGCAAGATGACACAGGAGGAGGAGGAGGGTGCTGTTCAGGATGCAGGCCAGGATCGGGCAGGCGAGGGCTCCTTTGATGGCCCCAGTAAGTTTTAATTTTAATATAGAGTACTTTTTTTTTCCTAGCGTTCCTCATTCGATTTTTTCTAAATCGGCTTTGATCTTCTTGTAGACTGGATCTAAATTCTTATCCTGCCTCGACTATGACTCCCTGTGGTATTACTAGATTATTCTTATTAGTCTGTCTGTGTAGCTAACTAAGATTGCACATTTGGCAATTCCATTGGACTCCCATTCTAGTCAGCAATAGCTCTATGCACTGAGTGCAGTCCTCTGGGATTGTCCATAATGTCTTTTCAAGTCTTCTAAATGTTTATGCTTTGACAATTGCCAACAATAAAAAGGTGAATGACCACCAAGAAAGAATAAGATACTACTTTACTTTTAGTTTGGATAGTAGGACAATCCATTCTACTACTGTTGCAGGGACAAATCTACACAAACAGAAATATGGACACTAAATAATGCATTGCTTAGCTTATCAATTATGATAGGTGCTGTTAGACTTTCCACATACCTCAGTGATAACAGACTTTGTAGTTGAACCCCCAATCTCCTTACTGACTAGATAGTGTGGCAGAGTCATTTAGCTCCCAAAGTCACCGATGATTGATCCCCAATGATGTCAGAGGCACGGACTCATGCTTGCAAAAATTCCAAAACCTTTAGCTCATCCACTCTAGTCTGGAGGACCAAAAACCACAGAGTCTATTTAAGTTTAAAAGCTTTATTAAAAGTAAACACAATTATTAAAATCAAGTTTGTCATAAAAGTAAACGTTTAACTGAAAATGGAAAAGTGCTTAGTGCTGACGATTAATTGGACAAATTTCTTGTGGTCGAGCCGAGCTCTCACCTAGTTTGAACTTGATCCTGCTCGTGTTCTTAGAAGTCAAGCTTCTGTCTGTTAGGAGAAAAAGTGGTGAGTGTTAAAAATAAAAAGCAAGCATTCATCAGTTGTGCCAAAAAGTGAAGCAAGACAACAGCCTTTCCTGGAAAAAGGGACATTTTTACTTTAGAGTAGACAGTCACAAATTATTACATTGTATTCTGTTTTTTTCACATTTCTTTCTTCCTCCTAGACCAAATATTATATAGTAGTGAGTGGTGTATTCTAACATTATTAAATGTACTTTGTAGGTGGAACATCTGGAGGCGGGGCCAGCGCCGAGGCGGTGGCATTGGACGAGGGGAACAACTCTGGGGAGGATGCGGTGCAAGTGCCGGACAATCCTGTGAGGGATAACACGGTGGTGGCGGGCAGAGGTAAGCTATATATGCCTTACTTATTGAGATTGAAGACTGCAGAGTATGCTTTCTGCACAGGTGTATTATAAATCAACCAGGTAGTAGCCTCCTCTAAATGTACTTCGACTTAGCTGTGAAGTTTTTGGCGAGAAGAATCCCAATCAGATCTGAGATGAACTTGATGGATGGGATGAACGAAAAGCAAAAGAAGGGTGTGAGTAAGTGTGGAAGGACGAGAAATGTAATGATGACTGGCAAAGAAGAATGATATGTGTTTGCTTGGTCCCCGAGGTGGCTGGGAAGGAAAGAATATGGTATGGTGCATGCTGGGTGAATGATGAAGCAAGGATGGGTGGAAGGAGAACAGCCTGGGTGGGTGAAACAGAAACTGTATGTGTGCATATACTTTGAATCGATGGATGCCTGGATCATGGGACTATCTGACTTGCATAAGATAACGTACCAATTTTCCTAAACAAGAGAGAAGAAGAAGAATAAGACTGGTGTACTGTCATAGTCGACTGTAATGGAAGTCCATAGGGCTCGTAGAATTTGTTCTTTAAACTCCCACTAATGTTAGAGCAAGGATGAAGAAGTCGGAGGTTACATAGATACTGTCCTCAATAGTTATGTACTGTGCTTTCAAATTGCTACTTGTACTGTGACACAACTTTCAGCTCAATCATTTTGTGTTAACCTTAAGGAGCATTGGTTACAGACTATGTCTTTCTTTCTTCATATAGTTGCTCCTTCCAAATCAAAGAGACCATCAAGGAGGAGGGAGCTGGCTCGAATGGCCCGGCAACGGAGGCTGGATGCCACTGTCGCCGAATATCGGCGACTGGTGGCCCTGGAGGAGGAGGAGACGCAGTCTACCGGTACAACAACAACATCCACTGGGACAGCTGCATCCTCCTCCGTGCCCTTACGGGCTGCCAGCCAGCGCAGTGCTCCAGCGGTACGGAGCCTGGCTGCCAAAGCCAACCACCACCGCCGAGCAGCAAAGACAGCAGCTGCCCCCCACAGGATTTGCAAGTCACGCCAGTGCCGCTTATGCCTCAGAGTGTCCTACCTGGAGCAGGAGGTCCTAAGCTATAAGAACTTGGTGGAGGGCCTCCGCTTCGACCATGCTACCCTCCACAAGGAGCATGATACCCTGGCCGCTAAAGTCAACAGCACCCTGCCGTAGTGTCCCTTGCCCCTTTTTTAGAGACTTTTGGGGGGTGGGAATTGGGAGTTGGGTTTTTTTGTGACTTTTGAAGGACAATCGTTGGGGTTAGGGAGGGTCTTGTGGGAGATTATTTTGTTAGGGCTATAAAAATATACTTTTTGAAACTTTATCTGACCATACCTGTTTTTTACTGCTTTTGAGTCTGGTGGGTGGGGGTTTAACAGTAAGTTTGTTTTCCTGAATAGTCCTAGGACTTTAGTAGTACTACCGTCAATCTCTCGTCTCTCCTAATACTCCATTATACTACCTCCAACCAAACGCTTATCTTACCTGTAATTTGTGTTTGAAAGTAGGACTAGGCCCAGGGCTGGCCCCACGGGAAATTGGCGATTAAGGTTGGCAATCCTGGGCGGATGACATGTCCTCCTCATTGCGGTGGTACTAGTGGTGTGACACAGTGGCAGTTGCATGCCTATGGAAAAAAAGAAAATGAAACCTGGTTTGTCCTTACTGTAGCATTACAACGATACGATAGAGAATATAGCAGGTGACAGTGCACTAGAACAGTGCCACAATGTAGCCTAACAAATGGTAAAGTATAACTTGTACTTGTGTTGGATCTCTTTGACATTGGCTACTACAACAAGAAATAGTACTGAAGCTGAGTAAGTCTAGAATATATCCTCGTTTTCCTTCACCAGTCTGTTGCTATGACCTTATCCTCCCCAGCAAGTGTGTGGAATTATTGATGTCATTTAGTCACACATCAAGCAAAACCACACAGCCCGGGGGAAGAGGGTTAGGGTTTGGAAAATGGATGGGAACGGGGGTTTCTTTTTGAGTAGGTTTTGTTGAGAGAAGAAAAAAAAATCACAGCATAGGCAAACAATAATTGAAGATAAAGAAATCTTTGGGTACAAAGCTAACCATAAATCTTTTAAGTGACATAAAGGAAGTGCATGCACTACTGCATGCATTGTTACTGAAAAGTAAGTAGTACTAGAATGCGACAGTACAGGGCTGCAGCGTTTTCACTTGCCTATCTCTGCACTCAGAGAAACACTTCTTACATTAAATTAGGTTTAAAAAATAGCCGAAGTAAAACCTATAGAATGGCTGTAGGGATCAATTTAGAAGCAGAGAGAGATCCAAGAAATGCAGTCACACTCATAGAAGAAAAACAATGGATACTGTATCTGTATGTTGTTGTAGTTGTCCTGTTGAATTTGGCAAGTAAGTTGCATGCAGCAAACAATTCCTCATTTTAGCGGCACTCCTCCATTCCCGCTGACGCTTCGTCCATCAATGTTGGTGACCAGAAGACACCCTGTCCACTGCCTGCCTGGCGGATGCTGAATTGCGGCTCGCTAATGTGAAGCCTGACTCCATCCTTTTTTCCCCATTGCACAGACTGAAACCTGGCCTGTAATTATTGAATGAAAAACAGGAAGTGATATATTACAACACCACTGATAAATACATATAAGGTATGTACGCTGTGTAGTGCAAAAAGTCACACTTTGATTTTCCTAATAGACAGTACAATATTTTTGAAAGTGCGTACTCTGTCTGAGTCAACTTTTGAAGGATAAATAAGTATGGGCAAATTAATTTAGCGGATCTTTCCCATCAAGCTAGGTGTACTGTAAACTGTGCTTTAGAACAAAATTAGACCTTCCCAGCAGTGCTCCCACCCAGACCCTTACTAAAGCCAGTCGCAAAAATGTAGAAGACCCCCAATTAGATCTAAAAAAACGAGGCCTAGCAGAAAACTGGTGACAAAACGTACTTTGAAAGTAAAAGTAGGCCCAAATACACCCTTACCCACCGGGGATTGTATTCAAACCACTTGCAAGCAAGCAAAAGTATCCACATCGCTCCAAGACTCGAAAACCCCCCCACCCAAACACATGCAATAGAAATACTGCTAACCCTAACGAGCCCTAAGTTAAGAATAGTGGCAAAGGCTTTCTTTAACTATGCCAAATCCCCCCTTTCCCACCATGGATTTTCTTCAAATGACTTGCAACCAAAATTACACATTCTCACGAGTGCTCTAAGACCCCAGAACTTAGTTGCAAAAATCTAGAACACCCCGAAACACATGCAATCCTGCTGCTAGGGCTAACCCTAACGAACCCTAAGTTAAAAAAAGTGCCAAAAGGCTTTTCCTTATGGATTTTGTCCCAACCACTTCTATCCGGTATTAGACCTTCCCAGGAATGCCCCAAGACCTGCCAACCCACCCGCCAAAAATCACAACACCCCCAAACAGCCACAAAGGAAAATCTCATACTTACAATATTTCTCGGCCTTCGGTCGAAACGTGCTGTGCAGCTAGGCCATAACTCCCGTTTTCCACCACGGATTTCCTGAAAAGCAAATGCAATCAAGATTAGACTGTCCCAGCAGTGCTCCCAGACCCCAAAACTCACCCACAAACACCCGGAGCCCCCCCAAAGAGCACCTCAAAGGCAAGCAAGTCAGCAAAAACACAAAAAGAATTCCGCCTCCGATTTGGTCCAAACCACTTTTATCCGGTATTAGAGCTTCCCAGCAATGACCCCAGAGCCGTCAACTCACCCGCAAAGAAGTAGAGCACCCCCACAAGTGCTGAGTCTTTCTTCATTGGGCGTAATCCAGCCCTCTGTTTGAGGGAAATAGGAGTCTGGAGGAGGAGGATAGAGGAGCATGTTCTTCTGAACTTGTGAACCTGAGGAATGCAGACTGCGGCACCTTCAAATCAATAAGCAAACAAGTGAAGACAGTTCTGCTGATGGGCTTGTTTTTGTGATTTGGTGATTAAAGTTTTAATTATATTAACTGTGCACAACAAAGAAAGACAGACACACAGGAATAAAAGTGAATAAGGACGAAAAAGAAAGTTATTGATTCATTGTCTCATTTTCAGGGCTCGGTTTCAGGGTCCAGGAATAAGAATAAAGCTTCGTCATCATACTCTGCGAATTCAGGCAGGGTGAGCTCAGTGTCACCTAACAGAGAAGAAATTCCCTCATCTACGTTGCTGTCCACCTCGTCTTCATCCGGCGTGCTTTCTCGTACTTTGTAATCTGGTGGTATGAGGTACTGATTCATCTTGATCATTGTTAACCTCTCCACATTTTTGGGCGAGTGGCGGCTCCGTTTGGGAGTTACAATGCCACCAGCAGCACTGAAAACACGTTCAGAAGACACGCTTGCGAGTGGGCAAGACAAGTAGTTTAAAGCCAGGTTGGAGAGCTGTGGCCACAATTCTTTTTTCCCATTCCAATACGCCAATGGGTCAGCATTAACATAGACCTCTGTTGAGTCATTCAGATAGTCCTGCACCATCGACTCAAGGTCCTCCTCCAAGGTTCCTCCACTTTGCTTAGCTGTTGCTGTGACCTTTTGAGAACCAAACCCAAGAAGAGTTAGCCAATCCTCTTCAGCATCCGATGCTACTGTTGTGTCTGGTGCAGATGATCCGGTTGCCGGTGTCTTTAATGGCTGAGAGGTCACTTGTGCCACAGCCACAGGTGCAGAAGTGGATTGTTTTGACTGGGGATGGCCTGCTGATGCTGATGTACTGCCTTTTCCTTCAAGGAGCTGCCGTTCTCTTTCAAACCTCTTGGCTGACAAGGCTAGCCAACGCTTGTACTTTGTAACATCTTCATCATCAAAAGGAAAGAATGCTCGGCCTGCCAGCACCTTTTTTTAGCGTGGATCCAGAATAGTAGCACAAATGTAATGCTGTTCTGAGTGGATCATTTTAAGACGTTCATCACCTTGTAGGCGCTCTAATAATTTCTCCGCCAAAACAAAAGGGTCTTGGTTCTTTTAATTTTTTTGAAACACAGAAGACACCGCCTTCAGTTGGTGCTCCAGCATGTACAACAATGGGATAGCTTTTCCCAAATTACAGTCCTCCTTGCTGACTGCACGCGTGAAGAACTCAATAGGACGAAGCATGTCTGTCAGGCTTTTAACTAGGTCCCATTGCGCCGCATCCATCCTCAGGTCCTTGTGAGCTGTACCCTGTTTTAAGAAATAGTGATGGAGTACCGTATACTGCTCATACAGACGCTCAAGCATGTAGAAGGTTGAGTTCCAACATGTTGCCACCTCCTGGATGATTGCTCTTACTGGCATTCGACGTTCATGTAGCAGGCTCCTCAGATGCTTCCGGGCCTTAAAAGAATGGCTGAAATGGTTGCACATTTTTCGGCAGGTGTCCACTACCTCACACGCTGGACTGTCTTTATCACTCAAGAACAACCAGGTTTATACAGTGCGCCAAACACTGCACTCTGAAATAGCGACCCAGCTCCATGGCCTTAACTACATTGGCGCCATTATCCGTGGAAACATAACCAATCTGGCGTTTTTTTTTGGGACAGCCAGTGAAGGACCTTTGTGTTAAACTCATCCAAAATGTTTTGTGCTGTGTGACGTTTCTCCAAGCCAAACATGGCTAGTGTTGCATGTTTCCGAGCAGCTTTAAAAACTTGGTCCGGGTCAACACCTGCGTTTAGCTTTGCTTTAACCCCTGAAAAAGAGACCCAGTGGGCAGTGCTGCACATGTAATCAGCGCCTGCGCCACTGGTCCACATGTCTGTTGTCAAATGTATAGTGTGAACAGCACTCTTCTGCAAAGCTGCCCCAATCACCTGCCGCATATCTTCATGTAGTGCTGGAACCGCAACTCTGGCAAAATAGAACCGGCTAGGAACCGTCCATTTAGGACAGAGCGCTGCCACTAATTCTAGAAAACCAACCCCTTCTACAAAAGAAAAAGGGAGAAGGTCCAGTGCTAGCATTTTAGCCAGCTTAGTGTTATACAGACGCATAGTGGGTAGTTGCGCTCATATGGCGCTTCTGTAAACAACATCTTTTTAATGTTGCCCTGGACCAAGCATTTACGGGATGATGATGATTTCTTCGACCCAGTTACGCTCGCTGATGAACTTTTTCACATTGGTGTCTCACTCTCTCCCACACTCTTAGTGTGGCTCACATGGGGTGTGCTGCTGACAGGGGTACTGGGTGTAAGTGAAGTGTTTGACACGTCTTCTTTCTCCTCGTCATCATCAGATGAAACATCAACGTTTTCATTACGTGCAATTTGGGCTTCCTTGATCGCCTGTAGGTGCGCAAACCATTGGACAGCGTGCTGTCTCTTAAGATGACCTCTCTGGCCTCCGGTACCATAGTTGGTACCAAACTTACCACAACTAACTGCAACCTTACAAATGCTACAAATGGCGAAGTTTTCCCTTTTTGGGCAAACACTAAAGAAGTCCCAAGCTGGGGACTTGAATTGTCTGTGGGGGCCGGAGGAGGCGGCGATTCTGGTGGCGGTGGTCATGCTGCTAATGCCAGATGAAGTGGAGGATGAGGATTGCCGAACTTTAGTACGTTGTGCACTTTCACCACCACTAATTGAGGTCAAGGTGGATGGAGGTCCCTTCTGGCGAGGAAGAAATGTGGAAGCGGTACTAGTTAACTCCAATGATTGTTGTGTTTCTATTGCCTCCTCGTCGACATCATCATCACGCTCAGCAGCTTCTCGGGCTAGGGTCAAAATGTCTGTTTGCTGCATGCCTGCTGGGGCTGCAGTGACCTTTATGATGACTGGGTCGTCGTCGTGAGAGCCTTCATCAGCAGCAGTATCCGGCACTTCTTGTTGAGCCTCATCACACTCCATAACTATGAGACTGTGGATGACCTTCCTTTTACGCTTAAGTACCTTTGTCAGATAATGGTGTGCCTCACTCTCAGACAGCAGTGATGGTTCCCAATTTAGATCCGTATCATCAGAAGGAGGTGGGCTTGAAGAAGATGTAGACACCAGCCTTGATCTCTTCCTTGCTAGGGGTGTGGAAGACAATGAATGATCATCAGGAAGAGTGGCTTCCTAAAATGATACCTCGGCTTGATTGTCGATTTCCTGATGTGCCCCTACTTCTGGAGGAAAAACTATTGTGGGCACTTGTGACCCTCCATGCACCTCTGCTTGCGCATCTCCTTGCGCTGCCTCTCCTTCCACATGTACTTGGGCTTGTACTTGCACATGTGGTTGTTGTTGCGGCTGTGGTTGTTCAACACTCGTCAGATGAGTTACAACAACCTGTGTTGATTGAGGGACATTGCTGCTACTTTCTTGCGATGAGCCAACATCACTGGTCGATGGTGATTGAAGAAGTACACTGACTGCCTCTGCAGCACTCAAGGGCTTGGACTTAAGTTGGCGTGGTGGTGGTGGTGGCACTGAGCCCAATGGAGCCGGAGTGCTGCTCCCAGCTTGGTCCCCAGCAGATCCCGCTGCTGCTGCAGGCATACTTTTTTTTTTACTCCCAAAAAATGCGGCGGCCGGCACACCAGTCTCCTTCGTAACTTGCTTCTTCTGCTCCTTACTGGCAACTTTCTTGCTAGAGGAGCTACGGGGAACTTTTTTTGGGGCCATCTTATTCAGAGCAAGTCAGAACAGCAGGCCGCAGTTGCACGAGTTGCAGAGTTGTCTGTGGCCAGATGTGACATCGCGTGACATTATGCTGCACACACACACACCGCTGCAGGACTTCTTCCTGGCACTGGTGGTTCTCTTGAGTCTTGTGCACCTAAAAGCAATGGAAGACAGAGGAACATCAGTTCAGTTATACACCCCCAAAAAAATCGAAAAACACAGAAAAATCAGCACAATCCCATGCCCTCCATGATGTTTAAATTCAAGACACCCCACAGAAAGACTAGGCACATGCACCACTCACTACCCCTGGTGAAAAGGCTACAACAACAGCCCAAAAAAAGAAAATCACAGAAAAATCAGCACAATCCCAAGCCCTCCATGATGTTTATATTCAAGACACCCCACAGAAAGACTAGGCCTATGCACCACTCAGTACCCCTGGGCATAAAGGTTGAAAGCTAGGCAAAATGGTTGCAGACCTAAGAACACTGCCTGCATTCAAAATGGCCCCCTCCCTCCCAGAACATGGCCGGGGCCTGTAGCAGCACTCAAAATGGCCCCCAGCCACATGGCCTGTCCCCATGAACACCCCAAAAAATCGAAAAACACAGAAAAATCAGCACAATCCCATGCCATCCAGGCCCTCCATGATGTTTAAATTCAAGACACCCCACAGAAAGACTAGGCACATGCACCACTCACTAGCCAAGGTGAAAAGGCCACAACAACAGCCCAAAAAAACGAAAATCACAGAAAAATCAGCACAATCCCAAGCCCTCCATGATGTTTAAATTCAAGATACCCCACGGAAAGACTAGGCCTATGCACCACTCAGTACCCCTGGGCATAAAGGTTGAAATCTAGGCAAAATGGTTGCAGACCTAAGAACACTGCCGGCATTCAAAATGGCCCCCTCCCTCCCAGAACATGGCCGGGGCCTGTAGCAGCACTCAAAATGGCCCCCAGCCACATGGCCTGTCCCCATGAACACCCCAAAAAATCGAAAAACACAGAAAAATCAGCACAATCCCATGCCATCCAGGCCCTCCATGATGTTTAAATTCAAGACACCCCACAGAAAGACTAGGCACATGCACCACTCACTAGCCAAGGTGAAAAGGCCACAACAACAGCCCAAAAAAACGAAAATCACAGAAAAATCAGCACAATCCCAAGCCCTCCATGATGTTTAAATTCAAGATACCCACGGAAAGACTAGGCCTATGCACCACTCAGTACCCCTGGGCATAAAGGTTGAAATCTAGGCAAAATGGTTGCGTACCTAAGAACACTGCCTGCATTCAAAATGGCCCCCTCCCTCCCAGAACATGGCCGGGGCCTGTAGCAGCACTCAAAATGGCCCCCAGCCACATGGCCTGTCCCCATGAACACCCCAAAAAATCGAAAAACACAGAAAAATCAGCACAATCCCATGCCATCCAGGCCCTCCATGATGTTTAAATTCAAGACACCCCACAGAAAGACTAGGCACATGCACCACTCACTAGCCCTGGTTAAAAGGCCACAACAACAGCCCAAAAAAACGAAAATCACAGAAAAATCAGCACAATCCCAAGCCCTCCATGATGTTTAAATTCAAGAAACCCCACAGAAAGACTACACCTATGCACCACTCAGTACCCCTGGGCATAAAGGTTGAAAGCTAGGCAAAATGGTTGCAGACCTAAGAACACTGCCTGCATTCAAAATGGCCCCCTCCCTCCCAGCACATGGCCAGGGCCTGTAGCAGCACTCAAAATGGCCCCCAGCCACATGGCCTGTCCCCATGAACACCCCAAAAAATCGAAAAACACAGAAAAATCAGCACAATCCCATGCCATCCAGGCCCTCCATGATGTTTAAATTCAAGACACCCCACAGAAAGACTAGGCACATGCACCACTCACTAGCCATGGTGAAAAGGCCACAACAACAGCCCAAAAAAACGAAAATCACAGAAAAATCAGCACAATCCCAAGCCCTCCATGATGTTTAAATTCAAGATACCCCACGGAAAGACTAGGCCTATGCACCACTCAGTACCCCTGGGCATAAAGGTTGAAATCTAGGCAAAATGGTTGCAGACCTAAGAACACTGCCTGCATTCAAAATGGCCCCCTCCCTCCCAGAACATGGCCGGGGCCTGTAGCAGCACTCAAAATGCCCCCCAGCCACATGGCCTGTCCCCATGAACACCCCAAAAAATCGAAAAACACGGAAAAATCAGCACAATCCCATGCCATCCAGGCCCTCCATGATGTTTAAATTCAAGACACCCCACAGAAAGACTAGGCACATGCACCACTCACTAGCCCTGGTTAAAAGGCCACAACAACAGCCCAAAAAAACGAAAATCACAGAAAAATCAGCACAATCCCAAGCCCTCCATGATGTTTAAATTCAAGAAACCCCACAGAAAGACTACACCTATGCACCACTCAGTACCCCTGGGCATAAAGGTTGAAAGCTAGGCAAAATGGTTGCAGACCTAAGAACACTGCCTGCATTCAACATGGCCCCCTCCCTCACAGCACATGGCCAGGGCCTGTAGCAGCACTCAAAATGGCCCCCAGCCACATGGCCTGTCCCCATGAACACCCCAAAAAATCGAAAAACACAGAAAAATCAGCACAATCCCATGCCATTCAGGCCCTCCATGATGTTTAAATTCAAGACACCCCACAGAAAGACTAGGCACATGCACCACTCACTAGCCCTGGTGAAAAGGCCACAACAACAGCCCAAAAAAACAAAAATCACAGAAAAATCAGCACAATCCCAAGCCATCCAGGCCCTCCATGATGTTTTTATTAAAGAGACCCTGCAGAAAGACTCAGTCCACCCACCACTGAGTACCCCTGGGCAAAAGGCCCCAACAACAGCCCAAAAATCGAAAATTACAAAATTGTAGTTGCAGCAACTGTAATGCCCCAAACAAACTTACTTGTGAAATTTCTAATCCAAAAGTGATCCAAAGAAAGTCAAAAGGCCTCAAATCCAAATATCCAGCAGCATCCACAAAAAGTAATCCTTCCAGCTCCAGTTCCAAATGAAAAGTGACCAGGAGATGGACAAAGCACTGAGAGGAGCCTGCTGGACAGGAACAGGAAGTTGGAGACTGTGGGGCACTTCCTTCCTCCCACCCCCCCCCACCCCAAAATGGACTCCTTGCAAAAAAAGTGCAGGCAAATGTCAACCTGAGGAGTTATTCAGATAAAAATCATCATTTTCAGAAGGTTTATGCTGCTAGATGGTGGATTTCTTGTGCAGAATTGCAAATTTTGTATTTTTGCGAGTGCGAGATTGTTGCTGCTCGCCGCATGTACAAGTAACTCCCACGATACGTGATCATGGCTTACTCGCATTGACAAACTCTCGCTGTGCAAGGTGGCGAGCGCGATGTCGCAGCAAGATCCAAAATGGCGCAGCACTCGCAAAACATCGAGAAAAACAACGCGGCAAACGCTGAATGGCGGTAAGTGAACGCCGAGCGCTGCAAAATTGTATCACCAAGAAAAACAAATCCGCTGCGTGCAAATTTGCGGATTTTCGGTAAATTTGCCAGGGTTCGCGGATTGCGAATTTACCGAAAATCCGCAAAATCCGCGACCGGAACGGATTTTCCGCCCGCGCTTTCAACTGTTCACCAGTACTAAACCCCATAAACAAGAAAGCCGCTAAGGGAGAGGTCAAGAGAATATCAAGATTTGGGAAAGAGGTGAGTTTTCAAACTACGCCTAAAGCTTGCTTCTGATGGCTCCATCCGGAGCTCAATGGGGAGGTCATTCCATTGTTTGCTCGCCAAATACCTGAAAGACCGACCCCCGATCCGTGCCCGTTGAATCCTGGGTACCTGAAAGAGCATACGGCCCTGAGATCGTAACGGACCATTGGGGTGGTATTTGGTGAGTAGCTTTTGTAGATAGGCGGGCCCTCTCTCATAAGCAATGCGATGGGTCATACACATGCCCTTGAAGATAATACGTTCCCGTATAGGGAGCCAGTGAAGTTGAGCTGAAGTTTGTTTCCCTGAAGATCTTCTTGGGAGATTGAGAGCTAGTCTCACTGCCGTGTTTTGGACACACTGTAACCTATGCAAACCTTTCCTACTCAAACCTAGATACAAGGCGTTACTATAGTCAAGGTGGGGCGTCACCAAAGTGTGGATTAACGTTTTCCTGCTGTTAGCAGGGAGCGAGTCCAGGGTCTTGCATAGGACCTTAAGGATCCCATAGCATTTCCCTGCTATCCCTCTAGTGTGGTGTTCGAAGGATAGAGTCTCGTCCAATCTGACCCCTACATTTTTAACCTGGTCTAATGGTTTCGGAAGGGTGCCGAGTTCTTTACGCCACCATGCCGATGACCAGATGGATGGAGATTTCCCCAACACCAAAAGCTCAGTTTTGTTAGCGTTGAGGCGTAAGCCATTGGTGTTCATCCATCCGGCTACTCCGCTCAGACATGCCGAGAAATTGGCTGAGGCCTCTTCCGGGGGCTGAGAGAGTGTCACTACCAGCTGGGTGTCTTCAGCATATGACACTATCTCAACCCCGTACGTCACCACCAGCTTGGCCAGGGGTGCCATATAAAGATTGAACAAGGTCGGGCTCAAAATTGAGCCCTGAGGCACCCCGTAACTGAGCGAGTGCACCTCGGATTTGAACGGAGGAGAATAGACCTGAAATTGCCTATTCGCCAAAAATGAACACATCCACTCATGAGCCAGACCCTCGATACCCGCCGAAGACGAAGGAGCAGCATGGGATGGGAGACGGTGTCAAATGCCGCGCTCAGGTCTAGTAAAAGGAGTGCAGCTGTCTTCCCTTCATCTACTCTACTCCTCAATAGTTCAGTGGAGAAGAGGAGTGCCGATTCCGTCGAGTGGTGAACTCTGAACCCTGACTGAGAGGGATGCAGATACAGTCCGTTATCCAAATGTTCAGAGAGCTGTTTATTAATTATCTTTTCCACCACCTTAGCACACAAAGGCAGCAGCAATACAGGTCGATAGTTGTCCAACTGCGCAGCACTCACATGGGTTTTTTTTTTTAAGGGAATGACTTGCGCTATTTTACAGTCATGAGGTATATGACTTGTTAGAAATGACTGCTTCGCCATATGGCCTATATGAGTTGCCAGAAGTTCGACTTGATTCTTGAAGACCTTGGGGCGAGCCACATCCTCAGGGGAGCCAGATTTAATACTATGTATGATACTCTCCAACTCCATAGTATTAGGCACCACAAACTGATTAGGGCCTCCATTGTTAATCATCTGCCTATTGGTAGAGGCGTCCTTAGGGGGTTCTGCCGGTGTGTCTGGAAAGGTTTTATATATGTTATCCACTTTCTGCACAAAAAAGTCAGCAATGGCTTCACACATATCCTTAGAATGTAGTTCAGGAGCTATGGTTCTCTTCAATGAGGTGAGTTCTTTGTAAATAACAAAGAGTTCTTTGGTAGAGTTATCAGCCAATTCAATTCTATTTTTTAAGAAGTTGCGCTTTGTGAATCTAATCAATTTGTGATAGCTCTTTATGCTGTTTTTATAGTTGAGTCTAGCCTCCTCCTCATAATTATTGCGCCAAATGCGCTCCAATTTTTTACATTCCGTTTTACATGCTTTTAGATCTTTATTAAACCACGGAGCTGTTTTTGAGCGCCTCGCAGGGGCTTTAGTGGTCCTCGGGCAGTTTCATCTAAAGCTCCTGACAGCCATTTTTTATAATCTGTCCAAGCTTCATCAACATTATCTTTAAGTGGGGGGCTGCTTCTTTTTAGAGCCAATTCTAACTGATCCTGGCTTGGCAGTTCGGGCTGGACTGTTCCATTGAGGAGCAGGGTCAAGGCTGATTTGCATATGGCTGGGTCTGAACTATGGTGGCTTGGTGAGCAAAAGAACTATGGATTTAACCCAGAACTCTTGACTGGGGGTGAGTGAATGAAAAGCTTCAGCACTCCCATCATCACCTTGTTGTACCTGCTCTGGTCCGCCCATTCTGTTCAGCCTCTGTCATTGTATCTTGTACTCTCTTTAATTCTTTCCACGTATCAATTGTTTCCATCATCATTGCTAAAGCACTTTCCCAGGGAAGGAGTTGGACAGTGGGGATGATACAACCATGTCCTCAGTCCAGTTTTTCGCCAGAGCGGGAGCCAATGGCTGCCTGAACTGGTTTGTGCTGTACTATCCAAGTAGGGCCCCAAATGTGCCCTGCAAGCAGTATCAGCGGCTCTTGCAAGGCCCCCCCTTCCCCAATATTCTGAACCTTGTCTGAAAGTTGGTCACACCTTTGACAAGTTATATATTGTTGTATCTTCCCCTGCTCAAGCTTGGCTCAGCAGCAGGAGGGCAGAAACTTGTCTCTGGTCATCATCAGCACTAGCTTATTGTCCGGATCTAGAAGACTGGTACTGGCCTCCCAGAGGAGCTGTACAGTGCATGGAATCATACCTCCCATACCGTTCACTGTGTGAGGGTATGATTCCAACGTGTTTGAACCAAACATGACAGGGTTCGTTACAGCGAGTTTAGAGATGGTCATTGCGTAATGACGCATGGCCCCTCTAAATGTTATATGGCTGGTGCACTTACAACCCGGTATAATGGACTCCATAGGTTGTAGGGGTGTCCTGCTCATGCAGGGGCACCCACACATTCAGAACCGAGTACCCTACCTTCAGGATTGAAAGACCCACCTTAGGGGTGATTTATAGTTTTTAAGCCCAGTGACTTCAGATTTAGGGAAACCAATATCTGTCGTGATTTGTGCTAGCACCAGCTTACACAGGCTGTAATGGCAGGCCCGTCCTCACAGTTTGCATGGTCTCCCATGGGTGGCATAATGCATGCTTCAGCCCATGGGGGACCCCTGGTGTGGTTCACTGATAGAATATCGACCCCCAAAATATCCCCATACACTAATGTCGAGTTATAAAAACCGATGTAAAAAATACCGTCAGCCGTAAGTACAAAAATATTGAGAGAAAAATATTGATGTAAAAAATATAGTTGTACAAAATATCAATTTTAATATATGTATAAAAAATAATAATACATCTATTAAATAATAAAATGTAACTTAAAAAAATTAATTAGATTTTAAATACATTTGAACAAATATAAAAAATAAATGTGATTAAAAAAGTTAAATATACGTATATAAAATGTATTATATATTTTTACTTTAAAACACTTCATACACTATTAATTTACATTTATTTTATAATTGTAAATATTAAAATGTACAAATAAATATATATATATATATATATATATATATATATATATATATATATATATATATATATATATATATATATATATATATATATATATATATATATTTGTATATACCAATAACATAAACTCTAATAAAAAAATTATATTATAAAGATATTATAAATTAAAACATTAAACTATTCAAAAGATAGCAGAGGGGTAAAAATGACTATTCCCACTCTAATTAGTGCAACAGTAGGGAAACTATTGGATAGCGAAGGAATAAAAATGACTATTCCTACTCCAGTGAGTGGAACAGTAGGGAAAGTTTTGAATAGCGGAGGGGCAAAAATTACTATTCCCACTCCAGTGAGTACAACAGTAGGGAAAGTGTTGGATAGTGGAGGGGTAACAATTTCTATTCCAACTCCAGTGAGTACAAAAGTAGGGAAAGTGTTGGATAGAGGAGGGGTAATAAATAATATTCCCACTCCAGTGAGTGCAATAGTAGGGAAAGTGTTGGATAGTGGAGGGCTAAAAATTACTATTTCCACTCAATTAAGTGCAACAGTAGGGTAAGTGTTGGATAGCGGAGGGGTAAAAATTAATACTCCTACTCCAGTCACTTCAAAATTATAAACAAACAAAATATTACCAACACACAATATTTTTTTAAATTCCTGTCACACGGCACAGTTCACAACACACATCTAAATTAAAAAAAAGTACCTCCATGATTGATATAATTAACTATCAATTAAAGAAATATTAATTAAAAACAAATTAAAACAGATAAGAATTAATTTACGCCCCAAACGTTACCCCTATAAAACCAAAAGTCTTGAACAAAAAAAACAAAAACAATTACCCTGCTTAATTATCAATTGATGATTTAATATGATCAACTAATTATTAATTAATTAATTAACTAAACATACATTACTTCCCACCCTCTACCCCTATAAACCCCACAACCCACACTTAAAATTCATTAGACAAGTTCCAATATTAATTTTAAAATAAGGATCAGTAATTTCCATCATCATTTCGAAAGCACTTTCCTCGTCAGATCTGTAAGTGAAACCATCATTTACTGAAAAACTTCTGTTTATTGTATATGGTAATAGGGTGTAATACCTAGCCACAGAGTCAGCATATCTATCGTCTATGGCAACATATCCACTGCCTGTTTGGTGTCCTGGGCATTTCACCATAGCAATTTGTTTGGGCAGCTGCAACGTTTCAGGCAATTCCTTCACATTTTGCCCGATTCTTATCGGGGGTACCTTTGAAAGTAAAAAAAAAAACCTCTGCATCTATAATTGCCCAAAGTCATGGAATACAACACACCATATTGACTGTCAGTAAAGATAGTGATTCTCAATTTGGAAGTTAAACTGCAGGTTAGGTCAGGGCAATTAATTCTGGAACTCGTGTAGAGAAAACAGATTGGATCCAAGATACTGCAATCACATCATTTATAGTGCACACAGCATGTGCTGCTCTTAGTGTGCCTTCATTACTTAGCAGTACAAAAGGGGGTGGTGATGGACGGAGCATCTGAACATATCAAACACTCACAACACAGTCAACAGATCTGGGTTTAGTCCATCACCGTTCTTTGGCCCACTCTGCCACCCCAGTTCAGACATGGCCATATGCAAATCAGTCTGACCCTGTGCCTCATGGGAACAGTCCAGCCCGATCTGCCAAACCATGCCTTCCCTGGACTGAAAACAAGCTTCAGAGGACCGGTTTCTGGCATTTTAGCCATCTTCAGCCAGGCTTGCTTGAATCCAGTGGCAAAGTGAGCAAGGGACTCACATCTGAGCATACCCTGCCAACTTGTGGCGAACAAAGCGGTACAAAAGGGGGTGGTGAGGAACGGAGCATCTGAACCAATCAAACACTCACACCCAGTCAACAGATCTGGGTTTAATCCTTCACCGTTCTTTAGCCCTCTCTGCCAACCAAGTTCAGACATGGCCATATGCAAATCAGCCTGACCCTGTGCCTCAGGGGAACAGTCCAACCCGAACTGCCAAGCCATGCCTTCCCTGGAATGGAAACAAGCTTCCGAGGACCGGTTTATGGCATTTTAGCCGTCTTCAGCCCGGCTTGCTTGAATCCAGTGGCAAAGTGAGCAAGGGACTCACGTCTGAGCATACCTTGCCAACTTATGGCGAACAAAGCGGTACAAAAGGGGGTGTTGATGGACAGAGCATTTGAACCAATTAAACACTCACACCCAGTCAACAGATCTGGGTTTAATCCTTCACCGTTCTTTAGCCCACTCTGCCACCCCAGTTCAGACATGGCCATATGCAAATCAGTCTGACCCTGTGCCTCATGGGAACAGTTCAGCCCGAACTGCCAAGCCATGCCTTCCCTGGACCGGAAACAAGCTTCCGAGGACCGGTTTCTGGCATTTCCCTATTCGCTTGGAAGCTCAAAATTTGGCCACTGTACAACTATATTCCACTCTGACCACAAGTCTGCTGTAACCACAATATCACAGAATGTTTCCAGGTCCTTCCACAACACTTTTGAAATCTTAATAAACCTTTCCACCTGATCATACCACTGCACTAGCTTGTCTCTCAGCTTTCAGAAATTGTTTGTAAATCCAGTCAAGTAAACTCTTTTCCATGGAATATGCACATTAACACCTCCAACTACTTGCCTCAGTGGATAATCTGTAACTTCCCTCACTTCATTCTGCTTTTCCTCTGTTTCCTTCTTTTTCTTTTCATGTTTTCTTGCCCATCTAAGTTCTAACTTCTTCACATATTTCCATCTGCTAATGCATTTGATCAATTCCATAATGTGTACCCACATCCCTTCAATTCTCAAATTTTCAATTGCTTGATCTGTAATTTCAATGCAAGTTCGCATTAGTAAGACCCATATCATATTTCCTTGCCACTGCTACCAAATGATTGTGTGCGGTGGCTGTTCTTCAAGTAATTTCTTTACACAGGTAAATAAGTTAAGGCCTTTCATATCAATCTAAATTATCAAAATCTAAGCAGCCTATGATTAATTCCTCCAGATCAATTTTTAATTTTGGAATATCTAGATGTTTGTCCTTTCTGATTTCTGTATCCCTCGGAGGTTCTTTAGCTTCTGCCCTCCTTTTCCTCATCAATTCCTCAATCCAAGACAGTAATACTCCATCGCCATTTACAGGTAATGCATTCGAACCAAAAGGAGCAGTAAAGACCAGAGTCCCTTCTCTGTCTATTAAAGCTTGCAAATTCTGTTGAGGCCTTCACAGTACTGCGTATTTTGCGTTGTTGGTACATCAACAACTGGATTTGTTATGACCTCTGGTCCTCTCTCAATTTGAGGTAGGGCAGAAGAAATCACTGGCGATACAACTGGATCAGTATCAATTAGGGCAACAGCTATTGGTCATCTCAGTATGGTTGGGGCAATTCGCAAAACCTGTAAAAGGCTATTCAATAGACTGTGGATCTGGAAGTACTGGAATAGTAGCCACAGTCTGACAAGCACTAACACATATTTCTCCTGGATCTGTATAGGTCACACAGGCTGGCCCGGATGACAGCATCTCCTCCAATATATCATCTCCTGAATCAGTATCTAAATCCTCCCCTTCATGCTTTGCTGTTTCCTCATCCTTCTAGCTGGAATTAATTCACATGGACCACCAACCCCCGACCGACCCCAATACAACCTGAAGATAAACAATCCTACCATACTCCCCATTGCAAAGCATCCCTTGACAGCAACAAGTATTAGCGACCCTGGCTATAATCAGGGGGTGCTGGGCAAGACGGGGACAAATAATCTACAACGGGTGCATTCAAGTCCCAGTTCACTGACCTCCACCCATATAGCAAACAAGATGGATTTGGCTGGTTTGCAACTATTATCCTGGAACATAGCATGACTCACCTCAAAACTGGATCTACCAGATTGGGGGGTATTTATTGACAAACATGGGTTATGCATTTTCCAGGACACCCAGGCAAGAGAGGCAACACATAGAGTGGGATATGCGTCCTATAGCATTCTAGCTGATAGGGGGAAAATGGTAGGCCCTTCGGGGGTTTAACCATCTGGGTTGGTGTGTACCTTGGCTGTGAGGTCAAACAGATAGAAACCTCATCTTGTGATATCCTCTGTATTTTTCTAACTTTCACCTCAAAAATCAAAATTGCTCTGATTAAGGTCTATTCACGCCCGGTCAGCTATGGCCAAACTCCAACACTCTTGATATACTGTCCACTTTCCTTCACAAAATACCAGACAGCTATTGGATAATTATAGGAGGGGACTTCAATTGTCAATTCGAACCCTTGAACGGTCTCCCCAACAGTATCTCAAGTGAGGAGGATTCAGTTTGGGCTATTGCAATATTCTGTACAAAAGGGGGATGGTGATGGACGGAGCATCTGAATCAATCAAACACTCACACCCAGTCAAAAGATCTGGGTTTAATCCATCACCGTTCTTTAGCCCACTCTGCCACCCCAGTTCAGACATGGCTATATGCAAATCAGTCTGACCCTGTGCCTCATGGGAACAGTCCAGCCCGAACTGTCAAGCCATGTCTTCCCTGGATAGGAAAGAAGCTTCCGGGGACCTGTTTCTGGCATTCCAGCCGTCTTCAGCCTGGCTTGCTTGAATCCAGTGGCAAAGTGAGCAAGGGACTCACATCTGAGCATACCCTGCCAACCCTCTGGCGGCCAAAAGCGGTACAAAAGGGGGATGGTGATGGACGGAGCATCTGAATCAATCAAACACTCACACCCAGTCAAAAGATCTGGGTTTAATCCATCACCATTCTTTAGCCCACTCTGCCACCCCAGTTCAGACATGGCTATATGCAAATCAGTCTGACCCTGTGCCTCATGGGAACAGTCCAGCCCGAACTGTCAAGCCATGTCTTCCCTGGATAGGAAATAAACTTCCGGGGACCGGTTTCTGGCATTCCAGCCGTCTTCAGCCTGGCTTGCTTGAATCCAGTGGCAAAGTGAGCAAGGGACTCATATCTGAGCATACCCTGCCAACCCTCTGGCGGCCAAAAGCGGTACAAAAGGGGGATGGTGATGGACGGAGAATCTGAATCAATCAAACACTCACACCCAGTCAAAAGATCTGGGTTTAATCCATCACCGTTCTTTAGCCCACTCTGCCATCCCAGTTCAGATATGGCTATATGCAAATCAGTCTGACCCTGTGCCTCATGGGAACAGTCCAGCCCGAACTGCCAAGCCATGTCTTCCCTGGACTGTAAACAAGCTTCCGGGGACTGGTTTCTGGCATTCCAGCCCTCTTCAGCCTGGCTTGCTTGAATCCAGTGGCATAGTGAGCAAGGGACTCACGTCTGAGCATACCCTGCCACACTTATGGCGGCCAAAAGCGGTACAAAAGGGGGATGGTGATGAACGGAGCATCTGAATCAATCAAACACTCACACCCAGTCAAAAGATCTGGGTTTAATCCATCACCGTTCTTTAGCCCACTCTGCCACCCCAGTTCAGACATGGCTATATGCAAATCAGTCTGACCCTGTGCCTCATGGGAACAGTCCAGCCCGAACTGCCAAGCCATGTCTTCCCTGGACCGGAAACAAGCTTCCGGGGACCGGTTTCTGGCATTCCAGCCGTCTTCAGCCCGGCTTGCTTGAATCCAGTGGCAAAGTGAGCAAGGGACTCACGTCTGAGCATACCCTGCCACACTTATGGCGGCCAAAAGCGGTACAAAAGGGGGATGGTGATGGACGGAGCATCTGAATCAATCAAACACTCACACCCAGTCAAGAGATCTGGGTTTAATCCATCACCGTTCTTTAGCCCACTCTGCAACCCCAGTTCAGACATGGCTATATGCAAATCAGTCTGACCCTGTGCCTCATGGGAACAGTCCAGCCCGAACTGCCAAGCCATGTCTTCCCTGGACCGGAAACAAGCTTCCGGGGACCGGTTTCTGGCATTCCAGCCATCTTCAGCCCGGCTTGCTTGAATCCAGTGGCAAAGTGAGCAAGGGACTCACGTCTGAGCATACCCTGCCACAATTATGGCGGCCAAAAGCGGTACAAAAAGAGGATGGTGATGGACGGAGCATCTGATTCAATCAAACACTCACATCCAGTCAAAAGATCTGGGTTTAATCCATCGCCGTTCTTTAGCCCACTCTGCCACCCCAGTTCAGACATGGCTATATGCAAATCAGTCTGACCCTGTGCCTCATGGAAACAGTCCAGCCCGAACTGCCAAGCCATGTCTTCCCTGGACCGGAAACAAGCTTCCGGGGACCGGTTTCTGGCATTCCAGCCGTCTTCAGCCCGGCTTGCTTGAATCCAGTGGCAAAGTGAGCAAGGGACTCACGTCTGAGCATACCCTGCCACACTTATGGCAGCCAAAAGCGGTACAAAAGGAGGTGGTGATGGACGGAGCATCTGAATCAATCAAACACTCACACCCAGTCAAAAGATCTGGGTTTAATCCATCACCGTTCTTTAGCCCACTCTGCCACCCCAGTTCAGACATGGCTATATGCAAATCAGTCTGACCCTGTGCCTCATGGGAACAGTCCAGCCCGAACTGCCAAGCCATGTCTTCCCTGGACCGGAAACAAGCTTCCGGGGACCGGTTTCTGGCATTCCAGCCATCTTCAGCCCGGCTTGCTTGAATCCAGTGGCAAAGTGAGCAAGGGACTCACGTCTGAGCATACCCTGCCACACCTATGGCGGCCAAAAGCAGTACAAAAAGAGGATGGTGATGGACGGAGCATCTGATTCAATCAAACACTCACACCCAGTCAAAAGATCTGGGTTTAATCCATCACCGTTCTTTAGCCCACTTTGCCACCCCAGTTCAGACATGGCTATATGCAAATCAGTCTGACCCTGTGCCTCATGGGAACAGTCCAGCCCGAACTGTCAAGCCATGTCTTCCCTGGACCGGAAACAAGCTTCCGGGGACCGGTTTCTGGCATTCCAGCCGTCTTCAGCCCGGCTTGCTTGAATCCAGTGGCAAAGTGAGCAAGGGACTCACGTCTGAGCATACCCTGCCACACTTATGGCAGCCAAAAGCGGTACAAAAGGGGGTGGTGATGGACGGAGCATCTGAATCAATCAAACACTCACACCCAGTCAAAAGATCTGGGTTTAATCCATCACCGTTCTTTAGCCCACTCTGCCACCCCAGTTCAGACAGGGCTATATGCAAATCAGTCTGACCCTGTGCCGGCTGGGAACAGTCCAGCCCGAACTGTAAAGCCATGTCTTCCCTAGACCAGAAACAAGCTTCCGAGGACCGGTTTCTAGCATTCCAGCCATCTTCAGCCCGGCTTGCTTGAATCCAGTGGCAAAGTGAGCAAGGGACTCACGTCTGAGCATACCCTGCCACACTTATGGCGGCCAAAAGCGGTACAAAAGGGGGTGGTGATGGACGGAGCATCTGAATCAATCAAACACTCACACCCAGTCAAAAGATCTGGGTTTAATCCATCACCATTCTTTTTTCCAATATTCTGCCCATACGAGCTTGATGCAGGCACTCACATAAAGTCACTCACTAAGGGCATGCAACGGCCGTTTAACATCAGATAGCCCGGGGACGCCCACATATAACAGACCAGGGCATGAATCAATCGTAGACTATCGTGGCATAAGGTCCTAGATTTTAAGATCACACCTTGTCATGAGAGCGTCCACAACGCCCTGAACATAGATGTAACTCCTCCATGTGACAGAAGCGCTATAGGCGGAAGTACACAATCCATCCTTGGACCTATACAGGCTAATGGAGGCAGGAGAATTCGCTTGGAGGACTTTTGCAATCACAGACTAAGCTTGCTTCTTTATACCAAAAAATCATCCCCCTTCTCACTGTAGCACACCTCCACTCAGAAACCACTGGTATTACAACCTCCAAGACTATTGTTTTCAATAACCATCAAGACATGCCATCTACTATGGCTCCATTCTTTGCTACTAGTAGAACGGCCAGGTCAAACAGAAATTCAAAGCATACATGGTACAAAAATCACTGTAGAACTTCTAAGTCAGAGCTTTTAGCTGCCATTAAGGCAAATAATAGATTACAAATCAAGGGCAATTTATAAATTAACTATGGACAAAGCTAGAAGCAACTCGGAGTGCAAAAAATGGGTCAATCTAAGAATCGCGCTGGAAAGCCATGATATGCGAGCATTTTGGAACCTGATTAACACAGGAACGATTGAGGGTAAACCAGCGATATCAGCAAACATAGGGGAGGAAATTTGGAGAACCCACTATAAATCCCTATATGAAATGACTCAGAAGAAAGTTGGGCAGGTGGTAGTGACCCCCTGCCGCCCAGATCCACTAAAAAGAGATACCTACCCCGTTTACTCTTAAGGAGCTTAAATGAATGAATGAATGAAGCTAAATTTGTATTGCGCAAACTTAGCCCAAAGGCATCAAGGCGCATAAGATGGAATGGCTGAATAGAAAGTAAGCAGGGGGTAGCCTATAGGTAGGCTCCTGTGTAGAGCCAGGTCTTTAGGGCTTTGCGGAGAGAGGTGAGGGACAAGAGTCCCTTGAGTTCGTTAGGCAGCTCGCCAACAAAGATTATATTACTCACATTACTAGCTGGGCCCAAGAGTTTTTTGATATAAACAGATATAGCGCCTCTAGGGTTGTTGTATGGGATAGTTTTAAAGCGGCTCTAAGAGGCGAAACTACGAGCTATCAAGCTAGAATACGGAAGCAAAACAATATGGGATATCATCAACAATTGGCTGATTTGACCAGAGCAGAGAAAGAGCACATGGCACAAATAGCTCAAGGCGAAAACGGGAAACTAGCTATGCACCGTCTGCTAGTGTTAAAAACTGAGCTTAACTCTGGCCTGACTCAGAAAGCTGCTGAGACATATAAAACACACCGGAAAGAAGTGTACGAGAACGGGGAGAAAGTTGGCAAACATCTCGCACTACATACACGCCAGCAAATGTCCCATAATGCCATCACAAAGATACAATCACAAGGGCAGACGTTCACACAAACACCAGAAATAATCGGGGCATTTCAACAATACTATCAGACCCTCTACCAGGATGATAACAAAACCAGCAGGGAAGACGCAGACTTATTTTTGAAAGATCTTCTTGATCAACCGGGGGTAAACAAGACTTTAGATGATAATACCAGAGAAGAGATTGAGAAAGAAATTACCCTTATAGAAGTCCAGCTTGCTTTGTCTTCACTGGCTTCTGGGAAGGCGGCAGGCCCCGATAAAATACCTCTGGAACTATATAAAATTCTCAGTCATGCCCTGGGCCCACTAATATATGATCTATTTTTAGGGATCCAATGGAGTGGTATCCCACCCACCTCATGGAGAGAAACAAATATAATTATCTTTCCAAAAAAGGGCAAACCTCATGATCAATTATCATCATATCGTCCAATTTCCCTAATCAATTCGGATTCCAAATTATACGCTAAAATAATGGCCATCCGGCTCGGACGGGTCGTCGAACATCTGGTCTCCTCGTGGCAGCACGGGTTTATTCCCGGCAAAGGTACGACCGACCATACTCGAAGAGCAATCTCCCTGTTTGATGTAATGTCTGCAACAGGAGGCCAGATGTCGATGATCCTTTTGGATGCCGAGAAAGCCTTTGACCGGGTGTCCTGGAACTTTTTATGGGCAGCCCTGACGCAGTATAATTTCGGCCCCAAATTCATCAAGTCTATAATGGCTATGTATTCTAAACCAATAGCAAAATTACAAATAATGGGCTCTGAATCAAGTATAATTAGAGTATCCAGAGGCACACGCCAAGGCTGTCCATGTTCTCCGATATTATTTGCCCTGTATATAAACCCTTTGATTTTGAAACTTTTAGAGAACCCAGTAATCACACCTATAGTTGTTAACAAATTTGAAACCAAAGTATTGGCCTATGCAGATGATATTGCGGTACTAACGCCTAATCCTTCCGTGGCAATATCAGAATTGGAGGCAGTAACGCAAGTCTATGGACGCTACTCTGGATATTCTCTGAATAAAGAAAAAACAATCATCCTATGTACCAATAACATTATTTGTAATGATCACAGGAAAACTGACACTGCTACATACCTTGGTGTTAGCATAAGCCCCGATGTTACACGAATCTCTCAACTCAATTATGAGCCATTACTAAACACTGTAAAGAAAGATCTAGATCGGGTTAATAGTCTACAGTTGTCAATAATTGGTAGAGGAAACTTTTAAAAAATGAATATCTTGCCAAGGGTGCTTTATCTTTTCCGGGCTATTCCATTGATACCAGAAGAAAAGGTCCTCAAAATTCTAGACTCTATTATGTCCAAATGTATGTGGCAACAGGGCAAAACCAGAAGATCCTTGAAGCTTTTGTCACTACCACAGAACAAAGGTGGACTAGCTGTTCCAAACATTCTGCTATATCTCTGGGCTTCATTTCTCCAACAGATGGCTCCTCTACTTTATGAGAATCCTAGCTCAGATACTATGGAGGATGTACCTATCCCATCTATATACGAGCTATCCCTAGGGGAAAAAGCTAAAGGTCTTTTTCTAAGACAAGTCTAGAGAAGCTACTACAAGAAAAATAAATTCAAAGTTATCACGAATGCCTGGACAATCTGGTTAAGGATTACGAAATATATGCACATCCTAAAGCTTAACAGGTATTCTCCCCTATGGCATTCTAATCTTCTTCCCGAACTAGGGAGCGATGCCATCGCAAAGAAATGGCACTCTGTAGGAATTACCTCAGTTGGTGACCTTTTTAGTGCGAATGAGGCTTATACTTTTACTGATTTACAACAAAAATGTAATCTTCCAAATGGGCACTATTTTAAATATTTGCAGATTCATACTATGCTCAAACATAAGAACCCTAATATTAACTCGGAGAAAATTGAAATTATCGATACTATCGCTAAAAGAACAGCAAGAATAGGTACAATCTATGGTCAGCTACTGGATAAGATACAAGATGATCTAGAACATACAGAAATTGCGTGGGCAGACAGACTTGATAATCCGAATGTAGATATTCATATGAGTCTCTGCCTATCATCACGACTACTTATGTCAGCCAGTTTAATAGCCCAGACCTATAAGACTATCTATAATCTATACTATACTCCGGCCAAATTATATGCCTGGGGTAAAAGAGAGAACGATCACTGCCCCAGATGTCTTAAAGGCCCTGCAACGCTTATTCATATGTTCTGCGAATGCGACCAATTAACACTTATTAAAAAAATGATCTGTGAATTCTGGGAGGAAGTGTTTGGCCATAAAATACTCGACTCCCCTACTCTATATCTGCTAGGTACTGATAATACACTAAACCTGAGCAGGGAAGAAGAGGACATGCTTTTTATAAGCTCGGCAGTCCTCAGGGTAATACTAGCAGCACGGTGGAAAGACTCAGATCCACCGAGTTTTCAAATGTGGTTAGCACGCCTTCTCGGGGTCTTCAATCAGGAAAGTGCTATCTATGCCACTAGAGGGCCAAGATCCGCTATGCGTGGTATGGCGATCTGGCAACCCATCACTAATTGGAAAAGGAGGCTTAGCACAGTATGATTGTATGATAATGACTTACCCTAATATCTGCCTTTTTTTATTATTATTATTATTTTTTTTTTATTGTTTTCTTCATTTTTATTTCACTTTCTCTCTCAATATGAGAATGAAAACAAATCAAACATGAAAGCCATTGTTTATTGTATAATATTATTGTATTTTGAATACTTTTTCTTTTGTATGTACCTGTTTTATCTGGTTCTGAAAAATAAAATGTTTTTTTAAAAAAAGAGTTCGTTAGGCAGTAGGTTCCAGAGTTTCGGGGCAAGGGCAAAGAAGGCCTTCCCTCCCCACCTGGCCTTCATAGTCCGTGGGACTGACAGAAGGTTCTTGTTGGCAGAGCGCAATGCCCTGCCAGGAGTATAGAATGACACAAGAGGCCTAATGTCTTCTGCACCGGATCCATGTAGGGCACAGTGGGTGAGACAAAGAACCTTAAAGTATCCTAGATTGCATAGGGAGCCAGTGAAGGTTTTTTCTAATAGAGGAACCTGACGGTCGTCTCGGGGCGTTAACGACAAACCTGGCTGCTGCATTTTGCACAACTTGTAAACGCTGGACCAGCCTCTTATTTATGCCTAGATAAAGAGCATTGCAGTAGTCTAGGCGTGAGGATATAAGGGCAACCGAAAGTTGTTTCCCTAGAATCCAGGGAGAGGTAGTTTGAGAGGTGGAAACAGTTCTATTTACTTGCTTGTCGAAGGAAAGTGTGGTATCAAGTATTACACCCAGATTGCGAGCTGCAAGGGTGGGTGTAGGGCAGGTTCCAAGAGCAGAAGGCCACCAGTCAGCCGACCAGACCTCCTGTTTACCTCCGAAGACAAGGACCTCTGTCTTTTCCCCATTTAATTTGAGGACATTTTTGGTCATCCAACCTGCTACAGCATTCATGCAGTTCTTAAAATTGGAGGCCTCAGTCTCCACAGATTGAGTGAGGGAGACCATGATCTGGGTGTTGTCAGCGTACGACAGTACTTACAGTCCGAATGACCTTACTAGCCTGGCAAGTGGGGCCACATATATGTTGAAGAGTGTAGGGCTCCAAGATGAGCCCTGCAGGACCCCACACTGCACAGGCTTAGTAGGGGAGAGGAAGTCACCCAGTTTGACCCTCTGCTTACCGTGGCTCAGGAACGACGCCAAGATTGCGGAAGCTCTGGGCAAGATCCTTTCGGCTAAGGTGCAGGGTTGGATAAGATCCCCAAGATCTTTTTCGCTCTAAATCCTTCATCTGGACCCCTTACTTGTGGACTTTGTTTAACACCATCCTTCGGTGTATGGCGATTCCCTCAACCTGGGCCGGGGCAGAAATCATTCCTATTTACAACAAACATTTGCAATGCAATAGGCCTCGCATTTACGAGAGTTTCAGCTATTGGCATTGTAAATAGCAATACCTTTTATTTATGTTTTTTAAAAAAAGGCATTGTTATTTGCAATGTCAATAGCTCAAACTTGCATAAATGCGAGACCTATTGCATTGCAAATGCTTGTTGCTTCTGTTGGGGATGGTAGCAGTTTACAATCAGCCTCTTTGGGACTAACGGGCCAATTGTAAACAGGGCCTTAGCTCTGACAACCATTAAAATCGAGAGACAGAACCATGCATCAGTAAATTGAAAAAGAGCAAGTCGAAAATGAAGAAAAATCCAGGCAGAATGAAAACGTTTGGGCTGAAATGAAAGTGAAAAATGAATACATGGATGCAAATGAAAAATGTGAAAACATTTGCAGAGAATTTGTGCACCTTTTCCATGATGTCAAACACTTTTCCCAATTTTAGGTGTTTGCAAGCATAAATATTAGCAACAGACAGCGCCACTTGAGAGATACTCCAAAAGACAATCAATTATAGCTACCAACAAGTTTTTAGTCAGGGTCTCAATGTTTCCCAAATCCTGCCTCTTGTCTGTTGTCCTCTGAACGCAGAAATGGGACACGAGCCTCCATCTATCATAGTGAAAGCCATTCTTTCGCCCCATGTTCTTCAAAGAGATGGTAAATTGGAATGAATGAACTGATACCAGGAAACAGACAATCGACAACTGGGAGTTTCGAGAAGTTTCTTCTCAATCTCTTTTTTTTCAAAGTGTTTCATTTGAAATGACTGACTATCAACCTGAGTCATGGGACTGATTTTACTGGGCTTGCTCTGCTTATCCTGGTTCAGCAAGCCTTTTGATTATGTACTTTTCAGCAGCAGAATTATAAAGAGTTAAAATAGACCCAGCTATGGAGGAGCTCCCCAGGGCACCTATCACAAAGGTTTATGGAAACAAAACTAGAATATCACCTTGAACCAGCACTAGATGATGGCCAACCCCGACTCGCAGAGAAGTTATACATCCAGTTCAGACAAGGGACACTTCCACTCAGATCGTTCACCACTAACTGGTTGGGCGACCGCAGCCGGGACTGCCCTGTATGTCTAAATGTGGAGGAGACTGAAGTGCACATACTTTTCTTTTGCCAAGCTTATAGGAGGCCACGGTCCCGCTGGCTGGTCCTGATGTGTAGGAACATGGGCCGCTGACATTGTTCTGAGACTCTTATAATATTAAAGTACGACACCCAAACGCCCATGGTGTTTTCCATCTCATGTTTTCTATACTTTATGTGACATATTCTTAGTGCTATCACGAAAAAGGATACCAATGATTTTTGAGGTTAGGCGCGTTTCTCCGTTAATGCCATTGTGATACTTTTTTATTTTTTTTACATAATTAGCTTTGATAGGATCATCTTAATATGAACCCCATGTTTTATCTGATACTATTGTCGGTCACCTGCCAGCTATCTGGCGCAATATGTGTTTGCCCACGAAAGATTGCACCTGGTAATCTCCCTGCTAACTAAGTGTACTACACGTGTGTCCCTATAAGACACCTTGTTTGAATGAATCAATCTCTGGCAAAAATGTACTTCCTGACACAGTACAGGCACTTTATTTTCCAGCAAGAGTGGGAAATCAATACTGTTTTTGGCCACCTTTTCTTATTTATGTGCACTATGTATGTGACTTTTTTTTCTTAAGATATTTTAAGATATTTCCTTTCATTTTATTGAAACAATATTATGGTTAAAACTGATCACTCGATCCCACATTTCTTTTTTATTGCTTCGCAAAAGTGGGAAAAGTAGCGGCTTTAGGAATACACATATAAGTTAGGATCAAGTTTGGGAATTCCTTGAAGAGATGCACTTTTCCACCTTGTGATCTTTGTTAGGACAGTAAATTAAATTGTGTATTTATTTTCTTAGCTATCCTAAAGCATGTGACCAGCCAGAAACTGTATATATTGTATCATTCTTTGTATGTGCTTTTATGGTCCTTGTGGCCGAAATAAAGATTTTTGACTGACTGACCTTCTACCTAATCCCTGATATAATTACTGGGTACAGTCTGGTTCTCTCAATAATTTCTTTCCGCCACCTACGCTGCTCTTCGTTTCATTGAGCATCTGCATAATTTTTCATTATCTACCTGTTCTTCTCTAACATATGTACCTTTCCTTCTCTTTCGCAACCTGTTCCAAAATCTGTAAGGCTTCATATTGCATAGGTCGAGATGGTGGCTTCATTTCATACAAGTTTCCCCTCACATAATCTAGAATCTTAGTATTAAAAGTTTAAAATCTAGGAAAACACTATGCACCCTCATCCTCTGGAATCCTCATCCATTGTTGTAGTCATAAACATGTATTTAATCCATCATCAGTAGCCATTATGTAAGCTGGAGTACCCTCAGGAGGTGATTCCTCATCTTACCGAACAGGATTAGTAACATTCCCCTTCACAAATTTCTTAAAATCCTTGAAACATTTAATTTTAATAACCCAATGTATTATTTTACAAAACCGAATATTTTGATTTTGTTCCACATTCATCAGAGTCCTTAATTTCCAATCAAATAATAGCTTAGATTTTTTGTAACTCCTATATATACAAATAATACATGAACAGAGTTCAAATTTACAATATCCAATACATGTGCGGCTCAGACCACCAATCGACCAATAACAGAATGAAACACACCAACCAGCCAATTACAGCACAAAACACTATGACGTCAACTTCTCTCTCCTTGCAGCTTCCACTCTCCTTTACAGTTTGTTTCTTCTTCAATATTTAAATACTTTACTGACCAATCTTGTTTGCTCAAATCTTTTTTTCTCCAAGGAATATTTTTAGATTTACACTCACTCAAGAGGATTTCACAGTCGCAAGTGACTTTTCGACCAGAGAAAATCCATACCAATTAATGCAGCTTCACCCAAGTGCGCATTAAGGTTTCACCAACATTAACAAAGTTAATTAATCACCAATATGTGTCTCTATAGTGACCAATGTAGGTGATGGTACCTCACACTCCACATCTACTGGTCTCTTTGCAATACAAGATTATTAACCAGGGATCTTTCGGGCTTCTTAAATCCTGAAATCAACGTTGTCACTTCAACAACTTTTTAATACTATTCTTTTAATATTCAATTTATCTACAAAGAAAACACATTTACTCTTCTCTCACATCCACAACATTATTCTCCCTGTTGGTACTCACAACTCCAAACAGCGACTACCAAGACTGTAACTGCTTGTCACTCCATCTGGGTTTGGGCACTGGAAACCGGAATCAGGAATTATGTAATATTTCATGGGTACTAATTTTAAGCTCTGTTCTGGGTGTAAACCATTAACTCTGCTGCCAGAATCTGCGGCAGCCCAAGGACTGACTAAGATAGTTTAATCTTAATATTCAGTCACGTGCAAATCTCCCTGTAAAGAATCCTTGTGACTCCAGAGAGATCGACAGTCTTTTTCCACCATAGGCGAATTAGAGCTTTCCCAAATAATTCAAAATATCAATGATATTTAGAATTTTCAATAAATCAATGATGAGAGGTTGGTAAAAGTTTTAAAAAGCCTTTATTTATCATAAGGTTAGAATCTTTAAATCTCTTTATTCGGATTAGTGGGTTTACAGAAATATAACATAGATTTGGTTAGTAGTCGGCAGGAAACTGCCGCTAAAACGGTGATAATGGGCTTACTAATATGCGTTATAGAATTCCAATAGAAGCCCAGGTTAGATGTCCAGCACATCTAACCTGGGCTTCTAATGGATTTCTATAACGCATAGTAGCAAGTCTATTATCGCCGTTTTAGTGGCAGTTTCCTGCCGCTAAAACAGCGATCACTTTAACGAGGGTCTTGCTAATATGCACCACAGTTACATGCTTCAAGCTCGCAACACACTTTACACACTGCATAGGTCGAAGGACAGGCAGTGTTGTGAGTCTGCATGGATGTTCAATGCGAGGATTGTTAGGCGGCCTCCTCTCCAGGGGTAGATAGACCTGCTCCCCTGAACTGGAATCAGCTGCCTGCGCTGACAATCTCCCTCTAGCCTCCTAGGAGGTGCAGTAGCCATAGTCAGCTGCTGATGCAGACTACTTCTGGCACAGTCCTTAATCAGCAGAGTCTAGTGCTCTCCTGTCCAACACAAAGGCAAAGACGGTCGTGTCCACGAGTGGAAAAACACAGAGCAGGCCACACAAAGTCGAAAAGTGGAAGGGGCTCAATCAGCTCTGCCAGCCAACCGGGTATACTGTCCAAGACAGAAGACAAAGGGCATCTTTCTCCTCTTACACCGTCACTTACACCATCACTCATCACTTACACATCACATATTCCATCACTTACACCGTCACTTACACTGTCACTTGTACCCTCACTTACACCATCATTAGCACTGTCACCGACCCCATCACTTACACCATCTCTTACAGCATCACTTACACCATCACGTACACCATCAGATTACACCATCACTTACACTGTCACTTACACCATCATGCACACCCTCACGTATACCTTCCTTTACACCGTCACTTAGACCATTGTATATTCCATCACTTACACTATCACTTGCTCCATCACTTTCACCGTCACTCACACCATAATTTACACTATCACATATTCTATCACTTACACCATCACTTGCACCGTCACTTGCACAATCACGTTTACTGCCAGATGTTGTCTGTTCATGCTGCCACAGCCTTTCATTGCCTGCCCATGCCGCCACCGCCCGTTCCCTGCCTGCTCACGCCGCAAAAAACGGAGTCGCCTGGGGAGTGGAGCTGGTCTCACGGACTAGAGACTACAGTTCCAAGCACCCCTAGCGGAGCTGCACACTTGAGGAGGAGAGCTGGGAGGCGCACAAAAGGGGGACAGGTTTCCCACAGCGTGGGAGGCGCGCGGGCGTGCCCGGGCAAAGGGCGGGCCCATCTGCGCCCGTCGGAGCCCCAAGGAGGCCGGGCATGGCCACATTATTGATCGGGCAAACTGGAGGATCTATGACTGAGTCAAGATAACGACAAGGTACTGCTAATAAATTGCCCTGTTATACAGGGGCACTTGCATTGTCTTGTGGGACCTTAACATGAGTAGAAAATGCACACCTGGCCAGGGAGTTGTGGGGACTTTGGACGCCTTCTTGAAATGGCAGAATCGGTTCTAGTACACGAAATTGAACTTATGGAGAGGAGGCTATCCCTAGATCTCCAATACCCTTTGATGCAAAATACCACTCCGCCAACACTGCTACCTTTGAGCCCGGGGGAAAGTGAGGAGACTGTGGAGATTCCCCCTTCCTCGAATGATTCGGGTGCTATCGATCAAGGTCCATCAGCTCTGATACAGCCAGTAACTGATGGAAGCACCCCGGCCCCACTGTTACAACAAGGGGCCAAAAGGCTAAGAGCGCACAAGCCCATGTCTCAGCGCCTCCATCTGAGAACAGGAAAGGGCAGGGCAATAAAAAAACAAATCCACCCATACGGAAGTATAAAGGTCGAAAACCCTCCCAGCCTCTCACCGACCAAACGCAAGGCAAAACGACTACCATGAATAAGGGGGCGAGGAATGAGGGGGTAATAGTGGAACCCTCGGCAAACCTATTGACTGAGGATTCCCCTTGTCAAATAGAATTAATGTTCTCACGCCTCCTTAATCCCATAATACAAAAACGTTCTCATATCGAGGTCAGGCTAGCCAACTGGGAAACAATCCTCTCATCCCCTTCACAATCAGTACTGGTCAACCAGGGGAGGATTGAAGGGTTCAACCCAGCTAGGCACCAGTCTGGGTGTAGTGGCCATGACAAGGGTCGTCTTGATAAAGGGCCATCAAACCCCACTCTAGACGCCCCTACAAGGCAGAAGATATGCCCTAGCAACAAGGAGAGTGGAATCTTAGTGTCCTCAACACCCACCTGTAGCGGTGGTGTTGCACAAAGCCACACCGCCCCACTACTGGGAGCATCTGGTAATTACCCTTGTGACAACATAAGCAGGGAAAACTCCACACTACCAGAGAGTGGTCCACCCCCGAAGCTCTATGAGAAGTAAGTCCCCTGCTCGTGATGCAATCCCAATACCAGCCACAAACTTACATCTACCCCTTGAGGCAACACCTTACACTGTGGTAGTGGCAAATTTTCCCACACTGCCAGTCAATAATAGCGAGCATTGGTCTGCCCTGCGGAATAAATCTCTCTACTTTCTTAGAGCCAGGACTGGGATTATTACAAACCTATTGTACTCAGAATATAGGTTTGCACGTAGAATTGGCTGGGTTGGTCAATCTAGGAAGCAGCTTAAAGGGGATTGTATTGTGGTGTCATTTAGCTCGCCAGACCTTGTCCATTCAATTCTGGACAGGGATGGCTATGGGCCAGTTAGACCGGACGAGCCCACCATACTACCCTTAGGGTACTTCTACCCTCCCTCGTCGCAGGCTCTATCGGCTAACCCATGGCTTTCTTCTAGGGAGAAGGCGCCTATCTATAATAACCTCACTAGATACTCTGTCCCAACCAGTAATCATTTTGATGTCTTCCGTAAGTTGAATGACATCGATTGACAACTACACTTTAGGAAGTATAACAATCCTATTGGTGGGCATGTTAGGCAATCGGGATGCGGGTGAGAACCCATATAAATAGGCCTTGTATGACAGCAGAAGTCCAAAGCTTTATATCCCATGAACAAGGTACAGCAGTTGAATCACATGATAATGTGTTTTCCTTTGGGGAACTGACTGTCCCCCTGGGTTTTCCACCGATACATGAAATAGAAGATGGGAGCACACTGCTAGCCTCTCCGCCGTATCGCCCCCTCTGCATTATGGTCTATGCAGTGCAAGTGTTTCAAAAAACGAGTCCAAAGTTCAAAAGTGTTTCACCACAATCGGTGCAAGTAAGTACTTGAAATGTAGTTATCTCTAGACACGAGACATGGCTAGTGTTTCGGGATTGTTTCCCTCATCAGTAGAGACAGTTCTGGGGTAGCAGAGTAGGCCGCCAAACATCCGTCAAAAGCCTTTCCACCGATACATACTATTGTGGATGAGGGTATTTCAAATGGCTTATTTTCTTGGGAACATACACTACCGCAACCTTCAACTAACTTATGCCCCAGTATAGGGCACGCAGGAGGCAATGTTGCTGTTAATGTGACCGATTTGGGGTTAGCCAGCTCGTCCAATGATAACACATATCCTGGGTGTAGCCTTGTATCTTGGAAAATAGCTGGTTTGCTCTCCAAGATTAGCAATCCCTTATGGTCTGAATATGTTCCAAAACAGGACATTATTTGCCTACAAGAAACTTGGACAAAGGATCAAATCCACCTGAATGGTTATAGAACATTTGATACTCAAGCAATAGGGGGGTGTCACGGCAGAGCTAAAGGTGGTCTCTGCATATATGTAAGCAACAAGCTAAATTTTGGTAGAACTGTCTCTCAATCGGCGTCCCCCGATTACCAATTTTTAACCTTGTATTCATCCGCTTCTAACTCAATAACTCTGGTTAATTTTTATAATAATAATTTACCTGATAGTACCGCCAAGGTGGTTCATATACTGTGTAAAAAGCTAAACACTACGTATAATGTAAAGGGCCTTGAAAATATGCTCATTGTATGTGGGGACTTTAACTGTGCCCTGTGTCCCTTTGAGGATGAAAGGATATGTGGTCTTAATGAGTTAGAAGGCACACATAATATACACTTCTGCCACCAGGGTACAGGCGATCTTTTTAACTAATTAGTTTTCAACTTAGGCTTTGCCAATCATCTTTGTATAAGACCTGTCCCAATGCCGCAGACCTAATATGGTGGGGGCCCCTGCTCCACAATAGACTCTATCTTGTTGTCGAACAGTTTTGCCCCTAGATTAGTTACTTTTAAAGTTGATACAATTTCCCTGAGGGATCACTTCCCTCTATGTATCACGTTGTCTCATGTTGTGACAGGCCAGGGAAGAAAGAACCAGGAGATAGATGATGCCCTGCTACATTTAAAACTAGATAAAATAAATGGTTATACACTCCGTTGGAACATGATGGACCCAGAGGTAGTTAATAAAACAATAATCACAAGGTGTAGTAAGGATATTGACATCTGCCTGAACGAAGTAGCATCTCCCAAGAGCATATTGTCCTCATTTCAAAACTTGGCAACCGTGGTTCAGGACAAAACATTCAAATATGGGAGTAAACAGCCTGCCATCCAGCGATGGTTTGATTTAAACTGCTCTCGCGCACATTCCCATCTGAAACATGAACTGCACAATGCACCAAGGAACATCATTAATATTAGACAGGCAAGGAAGAACTATAGTCTGGCTCTCCAAGAAAGGAAGATTGCTCTTAGAAAATAGGCATGGGAGAAGCTTTCCGAAGCTGCACACCTAAAAGATAGTGCCGCATTCTAGAAAGCGCTTAGAACACCTTTGTTGAACCCGGCTGGGGGCCCAACCATCGAAGTAGCCATCTCAGAGGGTCAATGGATTGATCATTTTTCCAAAATATACAACGGGGCAAGTACTGCTATTGGACAAGTTAGTGAAAATTCAGGGACGATTAATCAGTTTCCTAATCTATATTTTAACATTGACCAAGTGAGTAGGGCTCTCACCGCAAGTGCAGGTGGGAAGGCCTCCGGGCCAGATGTGATTCCTGTAGACCTGTAAAAGTTCAATGTCACTCTATGGGTTCCAATAATTACTCAAATAATCAACGCCAGTTGTAAGGTCGCTTTGACACCAACTTGGGTGGAATCTACTATTGTCCACATATTTATAAAGGGGGATCGACAGGATCCACTCTTTTATAGGCCTATTTCTTTATTGGACTCGATGGCTAAGGTCGTGGGACGCATCATCTTAGACTGCCTGCAGCTCTGGGCTGAGGAAAACCATATTTTATTAGATCTTCAATACAGTTTCCGAGAAGGCCTAAGGACTGTGGAACAGAGCCTAAATTTAGTGATATTTCTGGGAAAGTATACCAGGGCTAAAGGAGGTAATCTATATCTGGCCTTTTGTAGATCTCTCCGCAGCTTTTGACTGTGTAAAGCACTCAAAGCTCTGGGAGATCATGTCTCAGCTGGGGGTTGATAGAAATATTACCAATTTTATTAGTCTCCTTTATAATGGAGCCAAATCAAGCGTGCGATTCGGTTTGGGAGGAGAATGTACTGCTGCTTTCCCAATAGGTAGGGGGTCAGGCAAGGCTGTGTCCTAGCCCCCTTTATTTTTAATCTTTATATTAACGGGTTAGGGTAGGCTCTCCTTAAAGATGCCAATGACTTTCCACAGATAGGCACTTGCCCAATCCCAGCACTGTTATATGCGGACGATGCTGTGATCTTGTCACGTACTCAGAATGGCCTGCAGAAGACTTTAAATAATTTCCATAATTTTATGAGGGATCTTGACCTCAGAATCAATACCTCAAAAACTTTTATAGTGAGATATGGTCATGGTATTAAAAAGCGTAGGGATATCTTCGTGGAGGGAAGTCGGATCACTGCCACGAAGAGCTTCTCTTATCTAGGTATCCTATTTAGTAATCACGATACCTGGGCTAACGCTGTTGAAGCAAAGAAGCTGGCACTAGTTAGAACTATGTCCGCTCTAGTCAGTTTCACAAAAAAACTGGGACATAAACCACCTCTTGAGCTTTTAAAATATATAAAGCTAAGTGTGTACCAACTGCCACCTATGGGGCGGGTATTTGGGGGTTTGTGAACACCAACCCGATTCAATTTGTCGAAAAAATGTTTAAAGTATGCGTTATCAGTCCCCTCCAGTACCTCCACTTATGTTTCACACGCTGAACTGGGTCTTCCACACATATCAGACCTCATTAAAGCAGAGCCCATCATCTTGTGGCACAGGATCTGCTTGTGTGTTGAGACCACCCTCAATAGAGAGGTGTTACAGGATAGTCTCAGCCTGGATGGTGTACAGAGGATACCTTGGGTTAAGTTTATCCAAGATTTCACGAAAGATATGGGTAAACAAGAATACTTTACTAACCCTGACACTATTACCTTGATTACCAGGAAAAAGCTAAGAAAAGATTTACTCTCATACCTGGAGACCCAACGACTATCAAGGGACATAACTAAGCCCAGTGTGATGCAGCATCAGCTGGTTCTTACCACTTTTAGCTTGCAGTCATACTTAGCTTTTGTGCTGGGGGCTTATGACAGGTTCCTACTAACAAGATTCCGATTAGGTACAATACATTGGCTTGTCTCCTTTCCCAAAATTCCCACATTGAATGATTGGGCTAACGAGTTACAACCTTGCCCATGTAACAACCGGTCACCCCAATCATCGATACGCATTGTTTTATTTTGTAAGTTATGTGGGGAAACACGAAAGGTCTGGATCTTACCAATTCTACGGGAATGGGGGCTGAGACAATGTTGTTCTGCGTTTATGAAACTGCAGCTTCTGGACAATGAACACGTTGCTCGGAGGCTAGCCATGTTTTTAAAATAATTTTTAACAAGAGAAAGAGTTTTGTTATCTAGCCTTAGGATGTATGCGTCTTTTTATACGTATTATCAATTGACTCCTAATATGTTTTTTAAGAACACGTGATGCGCTTCATATTCATTTTACTAGTGTTTTTAATCTGTGCTTTTTATAATTGTTCTGTTACAATCGAAATAAAGCTTTGTTCTGATTCTGATTCTGATTCACTGGCACAATCACTCACAACATGATTTACACCATCACATATTGTACACCATCAGTTACAGTGTCACTTACACTATCACCTATACCATCACTTACACCGTCTCTTACACCGTCACTTTCAACATCACGTACACCATCACATTTCCATTACTTACACCGGCACTTACACCAACACTTACACCATCACCCACACCATCACTTACACTGTCACTTACACCGTCACTTGCACCATCACATCTTCCATCACTTACACCGGCACTTACACCGACACTTACACCATCACCCACACCATCACTTACACTGTCACTTACACCGCCACTTTCACCATCACACACACCATCACTTACACTGTCACTTACACCACCACTTTCACCATCACCCACACCATCACTTACACCGGCATTTACACCGCCACTTTCACCATCAGATACACTGTCACTTACACTGTCACCTATACCATCACTTACACCGTCTCTTACACCGTCACTTTCACCATCACATACACCATCACATTTCCATTACTTACACCGGCACTTACACCAACACTTACACCATCACCCACACCATCACTTACACTGTCACTTACACCGTCACTTGCACCATCACATCTTCCATCACTTACACCGGCACTTACACCGACACTTACACCATCACCCACACCATCACTTACACTGTCACTTACACCGCCACTTTCACCATCAGATACACTGTCACTTACACTGTCACCTATACCATCACTTACACCGTCTCTTAGACTACCACTTACATCATCACATACACCATCCGATTTACATCACTTACACCGTCACTTACACAGTCACTTACACCATCACCTATACCATCTCCTACACCGTCACTTAGACAATCACTTACACCATGACATATTCCATTGCTTACCATGTCACTTACACCGTTGCTTGCACCATCACTAAGTGCTCAGATACAAGTGCCCCCGATAATGCTCCCTCTCTGAACAGGAACACGGAGAGACAAACAGAGCTCAGAAGTAAATTCCCATCAGCGTGTGCGCGCCGAGCCGCGCCGGCAGGACGTGCCGCCTCGTGCAGATCTGCTGTTAGTTCTGCCGCTTCCAGGGGCTGCTCCTTGATTCAATCAAGGGTATCGATTCCTTGCTTTGACTTCAACCTTTTTTCTCTGTCGCTAAATCTAAAGCACGTCCATCTGTAGGTCGGCACAGCTGAGACCTGAAGCAAGAATCTGTTTTCTGTTGAAGCCAGGCCCCCACCCCCTCCTCTGACCGCTGGAGCTGGTCTGATGCATCAGGGCTGCAGGAGGGGAGGCTGGGGGGGGGCAGCTGCTTCTGCCGCCATCTAATACTTCAAGCCACAGAGATCACAAACCCAACTTGTGCATTCAAGAAAACAATCTGGAACAACAGGACTGAAACCCTGCAAAGGGTCTGGAGCTGTGTCTGTGGTCAAGACATAGGGAACCAACAAGGACAGGAGCTGGACACACTTTTCTTGCACACACAGAACAGGTACACAAAGAGATGCAGCAACCACAGGCACACGAGCTGCAGCAACAACCGCCACTAGAGCTGCAGTAGCACCAGGAACAAGAGCTGTAACAACCAAAGGCACAAGAGCTTCAGCAAAAACAGGCACAAGAGATGCAGCAACCACAGGGACTAGAGCTGCAGGAACTACAGGCACCAGAGCTGCAGTAACAACAGGCACAAGATCTGCAGCAACAGCAGGCACAAGAGCTGCAGCAACTAAAGGCACACGAGCTGCAGCAACCACAGGCACAAGAGCTGCTGCACCAACAGACACACGAGCTGCAGCAACAACAGGCACACGAGCAGCAGCAACCACAGGCACAAGAGATGCAGCAACCACAGGCACAAGAGCTACAGAAACCACAAGCACAAGAACGGCAGCAACCACAGGCACAAGATCTGAAGCTACAACAGACACAAGAACTGCAGCAACAACAGGCACACAAGCTGCAGCAACAACAGGCACAAGAACTGTATAAACCACAGGCACACAAGCTGCAGCAACTACAGACACAAGAGCTGCAGCAACAACAGGCACACGAGCTGAAGCAACAACAGGCACAAGAACTGCAGCAACCACAGGCACAATAAAAGCTTGTGTCAGCTACAGATGCTTCAAAAGCTGCAGCAAAAACAGGCTAGCTGGGAGTTTGTAAAAATAACAGACACACCAAGAGATGCGGCTACAACAGGCATACCAAGAGCTACAGCAACATTAGGCACACGAGGAGCTTGAAGCAACAACAGGCACATTAAAAGCTGCTGCAAATACAGTTGTGCATCAACTGCCTCACAAGGCCAGTGTCATCATTTGGATATCCTTCTTTTCTCAACATTCAATCTCTTTGGCACAACAAGAGAAGATATGGTGAGAGTATCGCGTCGGTCAATGAGACCCTTGTATGAACAAACACAGACAGAGGAGACCACAGCAACCTGTAGTGTTACTCGATGCAGTAACACTAGTGACACTTAAAATCCAGAAACCCCTGTGTAAGACTTGTTGGTTTTACAGACCGTAAAATTCCCATCAATTTAAACTCCTTAAGTGCAATTTTCAATGTTTTTTTAGATGTCTCTAGACAGGAAGCCTCCAGGTTTGTCCAGAGGTTCTCCATACCAATTGCACTAAAGGAGTGCCTTACAAAGACTTGCCACGGTATACTGCCTGCCCCTAGTGTTGTCATCACCGCTCTCAGTTCTTCCCTGTAAGTACCCAGCTCTGGTGTGCACCACAGCCGCCGCCAATAGAGCAGCGGGCGGGTCGCAATAATATCAGAAATTGGGACAATATTTAAATCCATCCTAAGCGGTACTAATGGTGTATTTTTCGGCAGGGTCAGGATTTGTCTAATAAAATTATTGTCTGTCAATGTGAGGGTATTGGATGGTCTATGCCCCCACAGTCCCGCTCCATATAGGGATGCTGCTCTTGCTTGGACTTTATAGATTTCCAGGGGTGGGGGCTATAGTTTTTAAAACAAAATTCTTTTGTACTTTTAGGATTCCCCCCATTGGCTGTGTTAATCTCAGATTGGCCTTTTCCATCTGCGAACCCCACCCCATTTTATCGTTCAATGTGAGGCCCAAATAATCAAAGACGAATACTCTTTCCTGGGGTCTATCCTCCATCTTCGGTTGGGGACAGTTGATGTAGTTGGCATTGAAAACCATATATTTGATTTTATCGATGTTGACCACAAGATTTCTTTTCTGGCAAAACGCGTTTTGAAAAGCTGCATGCCCATTGATGAGCAGCAGCGTATCGTCCGCAAACATAAGAGCAGGAAAACTGCATGATGCCAGTTTCGGGCAGTCTATATCCTTAATGGCGAGGAGGTCTTTTATCAACCCGTTTAAGAAAAGGGAAAAGAGGGTCGGCGCGAGTACACAACCCTGCCTGACCCCCTTGTCTACAGGGAATGGGACCGTCAGTTGACCATGCCTACCGTACCTTACTCTCGTATAAGCACCTTCGTGAAAAAGTTTGAACTGATGACATAGATATGGTGGGCCCCCCATATCCAGCAGAATACTCCAAACCTGGTTGCGGTCCATCATATGAAATGCCGATTTTAAGTCTACAAAGGTTAGATATAGACTATCACCTCCTAACACAACATGCTTTCAATAAATTAGCTGGAGCCTAAATAACTGATCTATTGTGGAGGTTTTTTCCCTAAAGCCTGCTTGTAGCAGTGTCAGAATGTCTTTGGCACTCATCCATTCTTGCAGCCGTTGAAATAGCACCCTTGCGTATATTTTCTGGGATACATCAATCAGGCTAATTGGCCTATAGTTTGCCGGTTCCATCAGTGAACCCTTTTTATAAATGGGAATAATCTCCACCCCCGCCCACGTACTGGGAGCTGGGAGACCCCCTAAGATTGCATTAAACAATAATTGTAGATAAGGTGCCCACACTGCCTGTTCCTCTCGATAGAGATCTCCTAGTATCCTGTCCAGTTCGGGCGCTCTATTCCTTTGGAGCTTAGCTAAGGCCAGTTGTACCTCAGCCACTGTACAGGGTGGAATACACCATGTGGGATCGGGATTTAAAATACAGAGTGGTAGCTCGCTCAATTCCAATGAGTGGTTAGAATATAATTCTTTAAAATATGAGCGCCATGCTTCTTCACAGATATTTGGATCGATGGTAGACCGACCCTCTGTCTTCCCAGTGTGAACCAGGTTCCAGAAGACCATCACATCTTTTGCATCTAAAGCGGACTGAATGGTCTGCCACCTTTCCACTTCCCGTTCTATATTTGCATTTAAAATAATTGGATCACTGAAACAATATCGATGTAAAGAATATCGAGTTACTAAAATATCGAGGTAAAAATATAGAATACCAAAATATCGACCTCCTATCTCCAAACAGGTAAGTACAAAAATATTGAATCAAAAATATCGATGTAAAAATATAGTTAGTCAAAATATTGAATTTTTAAAAATGCTTTAAATTAATTAATAATTAATGAAATCATGAATATAATTAACTTAAACATACTTAAACTACTTAAATAACATGAACATTAATAAATAATTAATGTAAGTTAAAACAAATTACAAATTATTTTGTTAATACATATATATATATATAAACGTAATATTAATAAAATATGTACAATATTTTTACCGTAGGATAGCAGAAAGTATAAAATTTACTATAATCACTCCATTAAGTGCAACAGTAGAGAAAACGTTGGATAGAGTAGGGGTAAAAATTACTATTCCAACTCCAGGGAGTGCAACAGTAGGGAAAGTGTTGGATAGCGTAGGGGTAAAAATTACTATTCCCACTCCAGAGAGTGCAACAGTAGGGAAAGCGTTGGATAGCGTAGGGGTAAAAATTACTATTCCCACTCCAGTGAGTGCAACAGTAGGGAAAGCGTTGGATGGTCCAGGGGTAAAAATTACTATTTCCACTCAAAAGAGTGCAACAGTAGAGAAAGCATTTGATAGCAAAGGGGTAAAAATTACTATTCCCACTCCAGAAAGTGCAACAGGAGGGAAAGCGTTGGATAGCGTAGGGGTAAAAATTACTATTCCCACTCCAAAGAGTGCAACAGTAGAGAAAGCATTGGATAGCGTAGGGGTAAAAATTACTATACACACTCCAGAAAGTGTAACAGTAGGGAAAGTGTTGGATAGCGGGAGGGTTAAAATTACTATTACCACTCCCGAGAGTGCAACAGTAGGGAAAGCGTTGGATAGCTTAGGGGTAAAAATTATTATTCCCACTCCAGTGAGTGCAACAGTAGGGAAAGCGTTGGATAGCGTAGGGGTAAAAATTACTATTCCCACTCCAAAGAGTGCAACAGTAGGGAAAGCGTTGGATAGCGTGAGGGTTAAAATTACTATTCCCACTCCAGAGAGTGGAACTGTAGGGAAAGCGTTGGATAGCGTAGGGGTAAAAATTACTATTCCCACTCCAGAGAGTGCAACAGTAGGGAAAGCATTGGATGGGGTAGGGGTAAAAAGTACTATTCCAACTCCAGGGAGTGCAACAGGAGAGAACGCGTTAGATAGCGTAGGGGTAACAATTACTATTCCCACATCAGGGAGTGCAACAGTAGAGAAAGCATTGGATAGCGTAGGGGTAAAAATTACTATTCCCACTCCAGAGAGTGCAACCGTAGGGAAAGCGTTGGATAGCGTAGGGGTAAAAATTACTATTCCCACTCCAGTGAGTGCACCAGTAGGGAAAGCGTTGGATAGCGTAGTGGTAAAAATTACTATTTCCACTCCAAAGGGTGCAACAGTAGAGAAAGCATTGGATAGCGTAGGGGTAAAAAGTACTATTCCCACTCCAGAAAGTGCAACAGTAGGGAAAGCATTGGATAGCGGGAGGGTTAAAATTACTATTTCTACTCCAGAGAGTGCAACAGTAGGGAAAGCCTTGGATGGGGTAGGGGTAAAAAGTACTATTCTAACTCCAGGGAGTGCAACAGGAGAGAAAGCGTTAGATAGCGTAGGGGTAAAAATTACTATTCCCACTCCAGAGAGTGCAACAGTAGGGAAAGCGTTGGATAGCGTAGGGGTAAAAATTACTATTCCCACTCCAGTGAGTGCAACAGTAGGGAAAGCATTGGATAACGTAGGGGTAACAATTACTATTTCCACTCCAAAGGGTGCAACAGTAGAGAAAGCATTGGATAGCGTAGGGGTAAAAATTACTATTCCCACTCCAGAAAGTGCAACAGTAGGGAAAGCGTTGGATAGCGTAGGGGTAAAAATTACTATTCCCACTCCAGTGAGTGCAACAGTAGGGAAAGCGTTGGATAGCGTAGGGGTAAAAATTACTATTCCCACTCCAGCGAGTGCAACAGTAGGGAAAGCGTTGGATAGCGTAGAGTCAAAATTACTATTCCCACTCCAGCGAGTGCAACAGTAGGGAAAACATTGGATAGCGTAGGGGTAAAAATTACTATTCCCACTCCAGAAAGTGCAACAGTAGGGAAAGCGTTGGATAGCGTAGGGGTAAAAATTACTATTCCCACTCCAGTGAGTGCAACAGTAGGGAAAGCGTAGGATAGCGTAGGGGTAAAAATTACTATGCCCGCTCCAAAGAGTGCAACAGTAGGGAAAGCATTGGATAGCGTGAGGGTTAAAATTACTATTCCCACTCCAGAGAGTGCAACAGTAGGGAAAGCGTTGGATGGCGTAGGGGTAAAAATTACTATTCCCTCTGGACAGCATTTCTTCTTTGACCGTCTGGGCACTCTGGACCTCTCTGGACTTCACTCTGGGCTCCGAGACTGCAACTTGGAAGACTCCTGCTACTCCTGGTCTCGTCGTCTTGCAAGTCTGCTGCAATGTCGGTGCTTGTGCTTCATACAGGAAACTTCCAAGGCATGTGGACATCCAAGTCACCTTAGGAATCTCCTTTGAAGTGAAAAGTAGTCACTATTCTGCATCTGGAGGCACCTCAACCAAGCTGGCTGGTCTGCTGTTCCTGGGCTCCCTGGACTCCGAAAGGCTCAGCAAACAGGTGGTGGTTCTGCAACTTTCTCATGGCCTGCCCTGTCCTCTCACCAGGTTTGAGGCCACTATCCCTCATTGGAACCGCTGGAAAAGAACCCCTGTGCACCACATTGACTTGCCATTGCAAAGGCTTGTTGGCTTCCTTCCTCCAGGATCTTCAGGCTCTAAGTAGCCCAAACCTCAAGCATCTCCTGTGACCAAGATCTTTGTCCTCACTGCATCGCTTGCACTATGGGCCTACATCTTTGGTGAGCTGCAGGAGGTCCTCTTGCAACTCCAGTGCCTACGGCCTGTGGGTCCTTTTGAGGGTCTTCTTTGATTCCACTGGGCTCCCCAGATTGCTTGGGCCTACTCTGACTCCCCGGTTTGTGGTGAGTCACTTGGACTTTACTGGTCCCAACAAAGTACTTTTTTCACCTTCCTCGCTGGTTGCAGTTGCCAAGGCTTGTTGGCGCTCCAGACGGACACCAACCCCTCCACTCTCGATATCCGACATGAGACAGCTCGTAAACAGCTCTTGGTCTTCCACAGCCTCATCAGGTCCACACAGCTGCAGTTCCAAGGTTAACTTAAACTCCCCTGCAACACCCGACATTGGCGGGCATTCATCTACCATGCCTTCTGGTCACTCCTGAGTCGCATAGACTATGTCCCCTCTGCTTGCAGGTACTTTTCAACTTGAATGCACCTTTGGGTTCCACAGGACACTTTCACCTTCTCCAGGAGCAGCATCTTCCTGATGTTCTCCTTTGAGTTCAACTGCAGTTTCCGACACCACTTCACACCTATGTACGCGGCTTCCCTGGTGTAGGTATCCTGGTTCCTAAGGTATCCACAGGTGGGGTGACTCTCCAACCTTCTGTCTTCCACAGGGTTTCTTCAGGGTCCACTAGGAAGGGTCCTTCTTCTTTAAAATTGCAACCACAACTTACCTATTGACTTGAAATGAGCATGCAATTGTGTTCCCACTCTGCACACAGCCTCTGTGGGGTTCCTGGTTACTTAATCGGGTGGTTCCTTGGGTCCCCAGCACTTCTACATCTTCTGGGTAATATCTTGACTTGAGTCGTGATTAGCATACCACTATTTCAGTATATTGTATTGTCTCCCCCTGGCGACCACTGTGCATTATTGCTACTTACCTGTTTTATCTTTAAAGTTGTGTGTGTATTGTGTAAATCTCCGGGTAGGAGATATTTGTGTGTTAGTGAGTGTCTTACAATAAATACATATTTCTATAAATATATTGTGTGGTTCTTTTACATTTAATCTATATCAATAAGATTGCGTTCTGGTAAAACAAGCTGCTTTACCCTCCTTCTGGACTAGCTCTCCACGGCTACCACTTTGAGAGCTTTCTAAGGTTGTCTAGGACCACTAAAATCACCACAAGGGTTGTCTGGATTAGTGCAGGGGGCCCACTTACATAAGTGTGCACCATATACTGAGCGAGCCTCCTACAGTGACTGACAGTTTGCTCTTTGATGGGCAATTGTTTATAGTGATAGGTTTTAAAATTCGATGTTCACAAACTCTGTTTGAGGTAGAAACACGTCAATGCCCGCTTCTTGGGCTTTTCAATGGGTTTGGTCTTTTGACTGTAATTTATGTCATGTTAAATTCTTTCCTCTTTGAACTGAAGTGAACTGCCTCCTGTGGCTTTTTATTTTTATCCAGGGTGTTTTGGTAAATAGAGGATAGATACTGGAGGAAACAAGAATTATTGGCAATCACAATGGCGCCCATTTGGTGCAGCCTTCTTCCGTGGATCATACGGCCCTCACTTTATTTGTTGCAACTCTTTGACAGCAGCCTACATTTTCCCTCCATGGTATGCCTTCTGTAGATGATATGTATGAATGGATGAACTTATTAATGAATATTGGGAATGATAGAGCGCATGGCTACTGCTAGAGTGTCGCACCCCTAGGCCCAAAGCAGAAGAGAGGGTATAACGTTTAGGAATTAACACTCTAACACTGCTTTGTAATGAAATATTCTCTTTAATGTGCCGGAGCGCCGGGAACCCTGACCGATGCCTTAGCGGTCGGCGCCTCTACAAGATGGCCGCCTTCCGCTTCCGCTTGCTCCCCTTCCTGTTCCGGTGACAGAACAACTAGAGCGTCACCACATATCTCCCCCCTTTTAACCCCTTCGAAGCTAATGACGAGCTGGGCTCGTCATGGCGCTTACCTGCCGTGCGCGGATGACAAGGCCAGCTCGTCATGATTTATGGACTTTTTGTTTTTTTAGCGCAGGACGGGAAAACGCCTAGCAGCCATGTGGTTAATCAACACAAACAGTATAACAATAGAGTCCTTACTTCCAGTTCATTTCAAAGTCTTTGAACTTCTCGGGTACCTTCACAGTCCTTCCTGCTCTGGTTCTCACTCCTTCACTTTCACCTTCTTCCCGTACCTTACTGTCCATTCTTCCTCCAGTTCCTTCTCTTTCTCTTTCTATCACTTCCTCACTGCTCTCTTCCTTGCACCAGCTCCTCGTTCCCTCGTTCACACTTCCTTCGCCTTCACTGACTTCCACTTGCTGCATACCTTCAATGACTTCCTCACTTCGCCTTTCTCTACCTGCTTCTTCACCTTCGTCTACATACTCTGCGCCTTCCTCCGGTTCACTGCCCCACTTGATGATCTTGCTGCATTTTGCCATTCTGTCCATTGACCACACCTTCCCGTCACTGAGTAGGGCAGAACGCGCGTAGGGCTCCAGTACTTGCATGGGCGGTGAGAACTTGCTCTCTCCCTTTTTCTTGAGGATGGCTAGATTCACTCTTACCCAGTCGCCCTTCTCCAACTCTGCACTTTGTGCGTTGTGTTTCTTGTTGAAGTGTGTCGTGTATGTTTCTTGTGCTCTTTCCAAGTTCCTTCTGACCACTGCCGGTGACCACTTGCTGTGCACCACCAGTTTCCTCCATGCTAAGTTGTCTCTTGTGAAGGCTTCTCTTCCTCTTAGAACTTTAAATGGGCTGTATCCCGTGCTCCCCGGGGTGATCCGATAGGCCCAAATCATCTTCTCCAGTTCTTTTTCCCAGTCCAATCCATCATTGATCGCCGCTTTGGATGGTGCCCATGATCACTCGATTGAAATGCTCCACTTGGCCCCTCTAAAAGTTATATGGCTGGTGCACTTACTACCCGGGAGAATGGACTCAATAGGCATCATAGCCCGTACCCACAGGTCTCACTCTGGGTCTCATTACCCTCACAGCATGCCCTGTGGGTCTCACTCTGTGTTTCCTGAGTCTCATTGCCCTCACAGCGTGCCCTGTGGGTCTCACTCTGTGTTTTTTTGAGTCTCATTGCCCTCGTAGCCTGCTCTGTGGGTCTCACTCCATGTTTTATGAGTCTCATTGCCCCTACCGCGTAGCCCAGTCCGTGTTTCATGGGTCTCATTACTAACCCTAGGCATAGTTCGCGTAGTAGCGCTTCGCGTAGCTACGCAAAGTACACTTTGAAAGCTACGCATAGCCCTGCGAACTGCGTAGTGCACTGTGCAAAATGCTGTTCGCACTGATTGCACAGTACCGGATGCTTGTCTGCACTGTGCAATCAGTGCAAACCGCATCTTGCACAGTGCAAGCGGTCATTTTCTGCCGCTCGAGTAGATTTGTACTCGAGCAGCAGCTTTCTCAAGGCGGTATGGTAGTTTCTCATCGGGAGCGGTCGCGAGCATACGCGACCATTCCCAATGAGAAACCTGACCTCCACGCGTTGAGAATCTCGCTGGGAGGTTTATTTTCCACGCTCGGGATCTGCAACTTGATGTTGCTGATCGCGATCGAGGAAAAAGTCTCGCTGGGATGGTTTTTTGCTCTCGGTCGCCAACTTTAAGTTGGATGACCGCGAACAAGCAAAAAATGCATGCTATGCTACGCATTTTTACACTGTGCTACATGCAATTAGCGTAGCTCGTAGTTGAGCAAACTACGCAAACTACGTGAGCGTAGCGTAGTCCTACGCCCAGGCCTACTCATTACCATATTAGTGTGCTTTCTGAGTCTCACTTTGTGGCTTTTTGGTCTCACTCCCCTCAGTGCACTCACCCTTCTTTCTGAATGTCTCACCAGCATTTCATGGGTCTCCATGCTCTCACAGGGTGACTCATGGATTACACTCTGCATTTCATGTGTCTCGCTCTGTGTTTCATTGATCTCATTACTATCAAAGTGTGCATCGTGGGTTTCACTCTGCCTTTCATCAGTCTCATTACCCTCATAGTGGGTCTAATTGACATCATAGCCCGTACCCACAGGTCTCACTCTGGGTCTCATTACCCTCACAGCGTGCCCTGTGGGTCTCGCTCTGTGTTTCCTGAGTATCATTCCCCTCACAGTGTGCCCTGTGGGTCTCACTCTGTGTTTCCTGACTCTCGTTGCCCTCACAGTGTGCCCTGTGGGTCTCACTCTGTGTTCCCGGAGTCTCATTGCCCTCGCAGCGTGCCCTGTGAGTCTCACTCTGTGTTCCCTGAGTCTTATTGCCCTCGCAGCATGCTCTGTGAGTCTCACTCTGTGTTCCCTGAGTCTCATTGCCCTCGCAGCGTGCCCTGTGGGTCTCACTCTGTGTTCCCGGAGTCTCATTGCCCTCGCAGTGTGCCCTGAGAGTCTCACTCTGTGTTCCCTGAGTCTCATTGCCCTCTCAGCGTGCCCTGTGGGTCTCACTCTGTGTTCCCGGAGTCTCATTGCCCTTGCAGCGTGCCCTGTGAGTCTCACTCTGTGTTCCCTGAGTCTCATTGCCCTCGCAGCGTGCCCTGTGGGTCTCACTCTGTGTTCCCTGAGTCTCATTGCCCTCACAGCGTGCCCTGTGGGTCTCACTCTGTGTTCCCTGAGTCTCTTTGCCATCACTGCGTGCCCTGTGGGTCTCACTCTGTAATCTCTGAGTATGATTCCCCTCACAGCGTGCCCTGTGGATCTCACTCTGTGTTCCCGGAGTCTCTTTGCCCTCACAGTGTGCCCTATGGGTCTCACTTTGTGTTCCCGCAGTGTCTCTACCCTCACAGCATGCCCTGTGGGCCTCACTTTGTGTTCCCGGAGTCTCATTGCCCTCACAGCGTGCCCTGTGGGTCTCACTCTGTGTTTCCTGAGTCTCTTTACCCTCACAGCGTGCCCTGTGGGCCTCACTTTGTGTTCCCGGAGTCTCATTGCCCTCACAGCGTGCCCTGTGGGTCTCACTCTGTGTTCCCTGAGTCTCATTGCCCTTACAGTGTGCCCTGTGGGTCTCACTCTGTGTTCCCTGAGTCTCTTTGCCCTCACAGCATGCCCTGTGGGTCTCACTCTGAGTTCCCGGAGTCTCATTACCCTCACAGCGTGCCCTGTGGGTCTCACTCTGTGTTTCTTGACTCTCATTGCCCTCACAGTGTACCCTGTGGGTCTCACTCTGTGTTTCCTGACTCTCATTGCCCTCACAGTGTGCCCTGTGGGTCTCACTCTGTGTTCCCGCAGCTCATTGCCCTCGCAGCGTGTCCTGTGTGTCTCACATACGCCCATCTACCACCCTGCAGGGCTCTAGCGATCTTGAGGCGAAGCTGACTGTAGACACGTCTCCATTTTCGGATTTCTGCATCAGTACCGCTCCCAAACCTCGGTCACTGGCGTCTGTTGTGAGGATAGACGCTGCAGTTGGGTCAAATCCTTTTAGTGGAATGGCGGCTCCCATTTCCTTTTTGAGGGTGTCAAATTCTGTCTGTTCCTCCTGGCTCCATACAAACTTGTTCTTTTCTTTCAGTAGTTGGCGCAGGAGATGAGTTTTCGTTGCAAAGTGAGGAATGAACTTGCTGTAGTATTCGGCGATTCCCAGGAATGACCAAACGTCCTCCTTCTTGCTCGGGGTGGGGGCATGTAGGATGGCGTCCATGTTGGCCTTCTTTGGTTCTATCCCTTTTTCGCTCACCTCGTGACCCAGGTAGGTGACGGATTTCACTCCGAACTTGCATTTGGTCCATTCCGCTGTGAGTCCATTGTCTTGTAATGTGCGCAGCACTATGTGAAGCTTCTCGTTGTGGTCCTGCTTGGTTCTTCCCATGACTAAGATGTCGTCTTGAAAGAACTGTACATCTTCAACGTTTCTCAGGATCCTGTGCATCATCTTCTGAAATACAGCCGCTGCTGAGGCCAGGCCAAACGGCATTCTCACGAACTCGTAGCAGCCGAAGGGCGTGATGAAGGACGTGAGGTGACAACATGCGGGTTCAGTTTCACTTGGTGGTAGGCGGACGATAGATCTACTGTGGAAAACCACTTGATGTTCTTGGTCTTCGCCAGCATCTCATTTATGCGGGGCAGAGGGAATTTGTCGATCACAATGTTCTTGTTCAATTCCCTGAGGTCGACACATAGCCGCACTTTCCTGTTGGGTTTCTGGGCTACCACCAGTGGTGAAAGCCATTCAGCGCTCTCTATGGCTCTGATCACTCCTTCTTTTTCCAACCTGTCCAGTTCCATCTGTACTGCTTCCCTACAATGGAACGGGATGTTCCTCACCTTGTGAACTACGGGTTTGGCCCCTTCCTTGAGTTTTATGAGGTGTTTGTTCTTCGATAGTTCTCTGATTTGTCCATTGAAGACTTTGGGGACGGGGTATGCTCTGTGCCATGATTCCGCATCATCTTTCTCTTCCCAATCCATTAGTAGGATTTTCTCAATGCCTCCTGGGTTGAGCTGTATCCCCAACGCTCCCTGGTCCTTCCAGCTTAATATTGAGGGTCCCTTCTCTGCGATGTATAGCTTGCACTGTGCGTGACGACCCCTGAATTCAAACAGGAGGGGGCAGTATCCCAACATGGGGATCTTCTGTCCAGTGTATGTGACCGGTCTCAGGTCCATCGGGCGCAGTTCCTCCTCAATGTTGGAGACAAACTTTTCTTCCCACACTTGTCTCTGTATGATGGAGATGGGAGCACCGCTGTCTGCAATCATTTCTATGGGAATCCCTCCTATGTGCATGTCCAGCCTGGGTTTGTCCGACTCTGAGCCATCCATCTCTAACACTTGCACGTCAATGTAGAGAACTTCTTCTAGGTCCTCTTCTTCATCTTGGTTGTCCACATTCTCTTGTTGCTCGTGATCGACGTACCTGACCATTGCTCCCTTTGGCTTCCGGCGGCACACTTTCTCGTAGTGCCCGAACACGTTGCAGAAGGAGCATCTTGCTCTGAATGCCGGACACGCTTTGTCGTTCCCTAGATGTGCTGTGCTCCCACACCTGTAACAGCTTAGTCGCCCTCCTTTGCTCGTTCTCTGGTCCGTTTGACTGGTTGGGGCTGGGCGTCGTCCATCTTGATTCTTCTGTTGATCTCTCGGCTTTGGCCGCTCACTCTTCCCCGGTGTCATTATCTTGCACATTGTTTGCGATCCTCCCGTTTCTTTCTTGGCCGCTTGTGCACATCGTTTGGATAATTCGGCCTTCTTCACCATCGCCCAGATTTCTTTGAGGGGTGCGTCCCCATTCACCCACAGTTTTTCTTGGACGTGGGTGCTTGATGTGTGCATGATGATTTGGTCCCTGATTAGTTTGTCATGTAGTGTGCCAAATTTACATGAGAGGGCCAACTTTTGGAGGGCCACCACATACTCGTCCACGGACTCACCGCTCTTTTGCTTCCTTTGAAAGAAGTTGTATCTGTCTATGGCGACGCACACCACCGGCCGGTAATGTGCGTCGAGGTCGGCAATGGCGTGGCTGAAAACGTCTGTGTCCGTGGTGTCTCTTGCTCCTTTGACTATGGTGTTGTATACTCTTATCCCTTCAGGGCCCAAGTTATGCAACAATATTTTCTTCTTCCTCTTGCTAGAGAACGGGGTATCACCCTCCTCTTCCAAGGCATCAAGATAGTTCAAGAAGTACCTCTTCCAGTCTTCCCATTGCATGTCCTGTTCTCCGCTCTTTGTCAAGAATGGCACCAGCTGGGTGAGGGAGGATGACTGGGTAGCCATTTTGGGCTCGCCTCTCTGGCGTGTGTCAGCTAGGATCGCCCTACTGGGTGGACTCCCCGGCGTGGAATGCTCGCCTTCGTGCCTTTCGTCGCGATCGTCGTCGCTATCTTCCTCGCCTTTCACTTTCGAGGGACCTGGTGAAGCCTGAGAAATTCCTCCATTGGCCGGGTCTGAAGAGCCAGGCACCTCTTTGCCTGATCGCTGCTCCGCCAGCTTGCCGGGCACCCTGCAGTTGAAGCCTAGGGCGGGGCACTCAATGAGTGGGGCACAGTGCCTACAGTTCACCCTCTCTACGCAGCACTGCCTGTGCTCGCCTTCCGTAGCCTCTGTTGCCACTCAGGGTACTGTGCACATGTGGCCCGGGTTCTGCTGCTACCTGTAGTGCCCGCAGTGTTCCCCAGCTTTATTCTCCTCCAGTCCTTTCCCCCCCCGCAGGCATAGCAGTTGGTGCTTACTTGTTGGCCTGTGGCGGTGTCCTGGGGGGCTGGCGCAGTTTCTCGCTCTTTTTCCTAATGAGGTCGGGACCTCTGCCACGCTCCGGCGTTTAATCCTGCTGTGGCGCTGTGCAGAACTGCAGGTGGTGCGTGGGTTTCACTCGCTCGTCCTCGTCGCCATTATAACGTTTAGGAATTAACACTCTAATGCTGCTTTGTAATGAAATATTCTCTTTAATGTGCCTGAGCGCCGGGAACCCTGACCGATGCCTTAGCGGTCGGCGCCTCTACAAGATGGCCGCCTTCCGCTTCCGCTTGCTCCCCTTCCTGTTCCGGTGACGGAAAAACTAGAGCGTCACCACAGAGGGGAACCAGCTTAGTCTTTGAATAGGTAGGTTTTCAGTTTTTTTTTATGGGAGGCCTTTCGTTTCAGGGATTTCCCTCAGGGCTACTGAGAGTTTGTTCCAATGTCCCAATGTCCGTTCCAATGTTTAGCTGCTAGTAGTGAGCAGGCCGAGCCACTCTATTTCTTTGGTCACGTGGCCTTGTCTGTTTTATCTCTTGTTTTCCAGCGAGTATGCATAAAAACAAAACACGCAGCCATTTTCCATGTGACTGTGAGCTACCTGTAGTTTCTTGTCGTCTCTCTGGTTGTTAAAGAAGGAACATGACAACCCGCTGAGAAGCAACCTCTTTCTTCCTGCATCATTTGCACAGTAGTTTTTTGGTATTTCCTTCTCACAATGTGTTTCTCTCTGCCTTTCTTTCAGACACATTTGCTTTTAGGGTCCACTGCTTTAGCTGTCTGTTGGTGACCTTTTTTTATTGATAGGTTACATATTCAGAATGGGATCTGGTTGGCCCCTTGCTCATGGCTGGGTGAATTTTTTGTCTATCTTATTACTCTGCACTCGCATGATTTGATGGTTTTTCTACCTATTCTTCTGTTCATTCCACTGGGGAACACTTTGGTCTCACACACAATGTTTTGATTGGATGATATATCCTTCTGCTGCTGAAGTTAGACATAAATTTGCAGTTCCGGGGTAAAGCTATTTTCTGTCCCTCTTTCCTCCTTGTCTCCATCGAATTATCCTCCAGTCCTTCATTCTAACCACCTCTCAACATCCTCTAGCCCCCCAAGCCATCATGTTTATTTATCTGTTCCTGCTGTGTCATCTTTAAATGGATTTCTGACCATTCCAAGATGTTGCCTGTGCCTGTAGAAACATGCACAGCAGATGCTGGGAATGGGTTTTATTATTTTAACAAATTGTATTCAACAATGGCCACTGAGGATTTATGCATCTCCATGTTTTGTAAAAACCTAACAAAATAAATTGAAAGATAGCTACAGTGGATGCATGAGATTCTGCGATGGCCATCTTTTAAACATTGTTTAATATTTTAGCAAACCCTTTGAAAGATGGCCGCCTTGACTGCACACACATTTGTTGTGACTATTGAAGATTAAAATAAGCTCACAAAGTCCATAGGTTTGAAGGCTGAGACATGTTCTCTTTGCTAATTCTTCCTTTCAACTCTGATCCAAACCACCTCCCTACACAATCCTGAAATCACCTCAAAAACTCAGACCGCATTCCCCACACCCCCCTATCCCACCTCAAACTTGCGTACTACTTTACCTCAACCTAACTACTCCTCACACACACCCACTATGATACCTCCCCTAAACCACTCCCCACACTTAGCACCCTGTAACTGATCGTGAAGTTTTTAACATCATTGCTAAACTAAAACGTCCTCCCATACTAACGACCCCCTCCCTTCTAACCTTGTCCAAGACTTAAAGCACATCCTTGCCCCTTCTTGGACCTCTATCATCAACACCTCCCTTTCCACGGGTTGTGTCCCTATTTCTCTTCAACTTGGACAAATCACTCCCATTCTTAAAAACCCTATGGCAGACCCCAATGACCTTAACAATCTCTGCCCCATCTCCAACCTCCCCCTTCTTTCCAAAGCCCTCAAAAATTGTGTCCTACCCCAATTAGATAAACACATCGAAAATGTCAACCCACTGGACCCCCTGCATTCAGGCTTCAGGAAAGGTTGCAGCACCAAAGCTGCCATGTTTAACATTGTCGATGACATCCACTACTCCCTCAACAATGGCGAGACCTGCCTCCTTATCCTCCTTGATCTCTGTGCTGCGTTTGATACAGTTAACCACTCAGCCCAAATTATTATTCTCAGAGATCGCTTCGGCCTCAATAGTACTGCCCATAAATAGTTTGTCTCCTATCTCCAACACTGAACACAGCAAATCAAAATTCACGACTGCTTATCAAACCCCATTCCGGTCTCCCTAGGAGTCCCCCACATATCCATTCTCTCCCCCTCTCTCTTTAACCTCAGGCTCATCACCAACTGCAAACGCTTCAACCACATCTCCCCAGCCCTCAAAACCCTTAAATGGCTCCCCATCAAAGGTAGGTCCACCTACAAAACTGCTTGCATTACACACAAAGTTCTCCATCAAAATACACCGCCATACCTCTCCAATAAACTCTGGAAAGTGGGCAGCACACAACCCATGGGAAGTACCAATGCTCTCCTCCTAGTCCCACCCCTGCTAAAAAAGAAATCCACACAATCCCGCTCCTTCGCCGGTAATGCCCCAAACATCTGGAATGCCCTCCCCAAAGACATGCGTTGCAACCCTTCTCACATCAGCTTCAAAGACCTCAAAATGCACCTCTTCAATAAATATTGGGGGTGTTAACCAGCGCCCTGAATTAACCCTCACACCTGCCTCTTTTCTGATCCCCCCACTTTCCTACTGTCTCTCTCCTCCCCCTCCTCTACATTTCACTGGCTCAGCTTTCTCCCTTCCCCACTGCTCTCATCCGCTCTCTCTCATAGTCCTTCCCATCCCCCTCCCTCTCCCCCCTCTCCTTTCCAAATTTCCTCATCTGCTTTGTTCCCCCTTTCTCCATCCCATACCACTATACAAAATATGATCTCCCATTTCCATGTTATACATGTATATAGCCCTCGCTCTAGCTATCTGTTTATTTGATATGTGTAAATTCAAGATGTTTCTATTTTGTTAACTTGCTGGTATTCCATGCTGTTGAATAATTGTTTCATACCCTACCATCTTCTTACTCATGTAAAGCGCTCTGATACCTCTGGGTCTAGCCAGCGCTATGTAAAATCTCTAAAATAAAATAAATTGAGGCAGTTGTTAATGAGGAATACAGCTGATTTGAGGAAAACCCCTCTTGGGTAGTATGAAGATGTTTAAAATAAATACACATTATCCACTTTGGCAAATTATCCAATTGCTGGTTGGTCATTTACACATTCTCAAAATGAAGAAGTCTCCTATGACCCCGGGCACAGGAAGAGCGGCCGGCCGTCCTGCTAGAGTCATGCCGAGTTGGAGGGGTTATCCCCGAACATCTGCTGCAGAGGTACACGAGATGTTGCAGCGACTGCAGGTGTGTCGCAGGAGCAGTATCAATGGTAGCACCTTCACAATCACTGAAACCAGGAGCTGGGGCAGGGAGCGCCGGGGCAAGAGACTGAATCCACCCCGCACTTGAGCTCTTACATCTGTGTATAGAGAAACAATGAGAGAGACAGGGAAAGCGAGAAACACTCTCTTAGTCCCCAGTTAAGGATATACAACAATAGAAGAGAGGTTACATGTGTCTCAAAAGCCACAGGGACGGAGCCATGTGAAGAAAATATTAGCCAGCCCGATTTGGGAGGATAGGAAAGCCCTCACACACCGACCTGGTCAGTGTCATGCTTCATCATAGGGCCCCACCTCGGAGGCCGAATGCCTCCTCGGTGTGCTTCGACGCCAGGAGACTGCGGAGCAGGTTGTGTGATAAGGCGTGCAGTGAAAAAGATAAAGTAAAAGTGTCTAAAGGGTATCTCAAAAAATATTTTATTGGTAGATCCCTGTAACACAGTTAAAATTGGTCTTATGTGTCTGAATTTACAGCCAAAGGTAATGAATTGGTTAATTTAGAGTAATTTAGTCAGTCAACATGTTTCAGCCTATTAAGTGGTTTTAATTTACCCAGGCATTCATCAGGACTAGTGTAACCCCGGCAGTATGGACTCTCTAATCATCCACCCTAACCAGAGGACTTGAAAGTGAAAAACGAAAAAATGTGAAAAAAAGTGCAATAAAAAAGGGGAAAGGATAAATGTCCAGACCCCAAAATCCTGATTTAGGATGTATCTGCACCTATAGGGCGGAAAAAAACACACAGACAGACACAGAAAAACATACAAGATAGACACAATATCAATAATGAGTATGAGTCTGATAGTCTGTCCAAAGTGCTCCAAACTGTGGCATGCCAGTGTCTGTTGTTCTGCAGTCTCCTGGCATCGAAGCACACCAAGGAGGCATCCGGCCTCCGAGGTGGGGCCCTATGATGAAGCATGACATTGACCAGGTCGGTGTGTGAGGGCTTTCCTATCCTCCCAAATCGGGCTGGCTAATATTTTCTTTACATGGCTCCGTCCCTGTGGCTTTTGAGACACATGTAACCTCTCTTCTATTGTTGTATATCCTTAACTGGGGACTAAGAGAGAGTTTCTCGCTTTCCCTGTCTCTCATTGTTTCTCTATATTCAGCAGCGCACAGCTGTGAGAGTTTTTGCTCTTAACCTCTTGAGGTGGTGAATCCTCCCATCACCATCTCACACTTTGGCCTTCACCATGGCGAACTTGGGCTTGACATATTCCGAATCAGAAATAGAAGCACTTATGTCTGACTCCTCGCTTTTTGCAGATCCACATATATCCCAGGCCATAGCAAATACCACTGAATGGGAAACCCTTTCAGAGAAAAAACGTGAACATATACGTACCATCTTGTAAATGTAAATGTAAATGTAAAGTATTTGTAGAGCGCACTGCTACTAAGCGGTTTCGTGGCGCTATTACTCATACCGCTGTGGAACCCTTCCTGGCTTTCCCTGTGAAGTGTCCACTCCTGGGCACTCCCAGGGTGAAGCCAGGCATCCTAGCGCTGTTGGGGCCGTTGTGGAGATTAAGCAAGCTATTGCCCAGAGTTGCAGCGTGGGACTTATGATTGGAATAGGCACTGAGGCGAGAATATCAGGTCCGAGGAATTTTTGAGTCCAAGACCCACCGAGGTGGGAATCGAACCCTGGTCCCGGGCCAGAGCTCTGCATCAAGGTCTGCCACTCTAACCATTGAGCCACACTCCTCCACATGGCACAATTCTTAAACAGTACCTGATTTCTAATACAGCACCAAAGGGTTTACTTGTCACTAACGCCCCTCGAATTTTTTTGAATGATGCCACATTCAGAAAGGATTGGGCCATGATTGCGTGGCATTGCACGCGTGATTGGCTTGTCCTTATTATAAAAACAGCGCTCAGATTGTCTTAAGCTCTAATGATTGAAATCAGGGAAACAGAATCACAATTTAAAGCCACAATAACAGGATATAAAAAGAGGTGGGATGAGTTAAACAAAGAACTCAATGAGTACAAAGACAACCTAATGCAGTCAAAAGCCACCAAACTGCAGAAAGATCAAAAGAAATTTGATTTAGAAAAGGTTTACCCATATTCTGCAGCATCTTACACTGCCCCTACCAAAAATACCAGCAAATCCGACTACTCGGATGAAGATTCTTCCAACAGTAGTGGATCAAGCACTGACTCCTCCAATTCAAGAAAGAAGAGAGGGAACTGTCGCAACAGAACCAACAGAGGGAGATCAGGCTACCACACACAACATCAACAGTGGCAGGCACCACCCCAAATGGGAATGAATCCCCACTCCTACCCATTCCAACAACCACTATATCCCTTTATGGGTTGGAACCCTGGTTTCATGCCCCCAATGAACTTCCAAAATCAATACCGACCGCGTTTTTTAGAGAGCGGCCGGAGGGGGAGAGGGAGAAGCAACAACCAGGTCTCCTGGGAAGACAAAGATCCTGTAGCGAATCACACACGCAGCAACAATCCTCAACCAGGAACGAGCGGGATGTGAGTCTAGTGACCAACCTGTCTGACAGAATATTGACACCCATTGAGACACAGGTCCTGGAAAAAGGCCTAGGATTTGTCCCGACTGCCAGACCGGATAAATTTAAACTGCATAGTGAACTGTCCGTTTTTTTCGCAAATTGAAGCTCAAGGCCTTCTTCGAAGGCAAAATAGCTCCGAACGAGTCAGCCCGAAAGGGTGACACTGGTCTGAGACTGAACTCAACCTTTATGCCCCCTCACACACAGTGCCAGCGGCAATTGTCGCCTTTGAAGAAGCTGTATTTAAAGATCTTGAATCTTGCCAGAATCCAAGAACTTTTTGCAACTTCACAAAGGCAGAATATCACGCTTTACAACAATTACAGAATGACACATCCATCACCATAAAACCAGCTGATAAGGGTGGTGGTATAGTGCTACAGAATACCGCAGACTATGAAAAGATTTGCGAGGACCTACTACGAGACAGCAGGAATTACACCCCTCTAATCATAGACCCGACCACCAATCTCACTAAGAAGATTAATACTCTAGTAAGACTGGCAGAAGAAAATGGTCATATCTCTAAGAATGAGGCAGACTTTTTGGATAGTAGCAGTGATGTAATTCCTTACTTTTACACCCTGCCAAAGATGCATAAAAACAAACTTCCACCTCCTGGTCGTCCCATAGTATCAGGGATAGGTTCACTGCTTGAACAACTTTCAAAATTTTGTGACCACTTTCTTAAACCGATTGTGCAATCCACACCTACCTATCTAAAAGACACTAAAAGCCTGTTACAACTGCTAACTGATGTCACCTTTGCAGAAAACTCTATCACACTGGTAACATTGGATGTTGAGAGTCTGAATACAAGCATCCCCCAGGATGACGCCATCAGGGTCCTGGAGGCATCACTCGACTCCATTGATTGGAACTACCAAACTCCGAAGGAGTTCATCATCCAGTGCACAAGTATAGCGCTGAAAGAAAATTATTTTTCCTTCAAGGACCAACTGTTCCTCCAATGCTCAGGGACTTCAATGGGCAGTACATTTGCCCCTAGTGTGGCCGAACTCTATGTGGCAGATTTTGAATCCAGACACATCCTACCTACCGCCACTAATTTTGCAGCTTCCATATTGTTATGGAAGCGCTATATTGATGACATTTTGTTATTGTGGATAGGCAGCGATAGAGACCTCGAATCATTCTTAGTCTGGATCAACACCCTTGATCACAACCTCAAATTCACTCATTCCTCCAGTAAAAAAGAAATAGTTTTTCTGGATGTTGTGATCTCTGTCTCTGGTACAAGCCTCATTACTAGAACTCACTGCAAACCAACTGCAAATAACAATTCACTCAAGTTCACCAGCTTCCACCCCCGCCCGTTGAAGGAGAATCTCCCATACGGACAATACCTCAGACTTAGACGGAATTGTAGTACCCTTGATAACTTCAAGGAACAAGCCTCTGATCTTACGGCCAAATTAAAAGACAGAGGGTACCCTACCTCGATTCTCAATAAAGGATTCTATGTCAGGACCGGAGGCTTCAGATTATCCTTTTCTCTCTTCGCTGTTTATTAACATAACATCGCACAGCAGCCAGAAAAGCATCAAAACTTATTTTTAGTATTCCCAACACAGGAATATCAGAAAACATTGTAATAACATCGTTTAACAACTACAAATCCCATGAGATGAACATTAGGCAGTCCTTCTTTAGTGTCCATAAATCCCAATATAAGGCGTCCAACCAACGAACTCCTCCTCTTTCTTCGCTGCTTCGCAGCCAGTTAAGTGCTATTCTCCCTCTCTTGCACATTTGTGTTTGTTGAGGTTTTGTGTTTTCTTCTATTGTATTTACATTGATTGTTGCTTTGGGGGGCCTGTGGGGTTTTTCTTCCCTTCCAGAGCCCCTTCCATCGCGGGGACGCCTTCGCCCCTTACGCGATGTCCCCGTGTATTCCGCGGTGTTGTGTTCACTGCTAGAGGGCGCCGCTGCGTCTCGCCTGCCCGCGCGCAGCTTTCGTCTCACTGATTGGAGCCGCGCTGGGTAGTCGACATCGCAGGTGCCCTGCTGCCGCCTAACCCTGACGCCCTCTTGGGTTGTACTGTTCCGTGCTTGAACGCCCCGGTGGGGTCTGTATTAGTGGTTGTACCCACGTTGCCGCCTGCGGGCGATTTCAGCACCCTTTTCTGCATCAGCTTCCGCTGGGGTGTTCCCCGCTCGAGCACGCTGGGAGGCGGTGCGGCCCGGTCTCTGGAGAGAGGGTCGGCGCGCTGTAAAGGCTGGTGCTGCCTTTAATTACCCGGTTCCACCGGCCTACAACCTTTGCCAACCCTCGGTTGGCCCACACGTGGCGGTCTGGGTACGCCATCGGAACCCTCAGATTCCACTTTCTTATCTACTGCGTGGCGCCATGGCTGAGGCGTTCTACGTCGAGGAGGAGGAGTCTCACCAATACCTCCAGGACGAAGAGTTCTATGCGGCTGTGGACCAGTCGATTTACCGGTGTGTGCAGGAAATCGTTGGGCCTATGGAGGACAGACTTTCAGCCCGCATTGTCTTGGAATGTGCCAAGTTGGCACCGGCCCTAGGGGGTTCCCCCGCCAATGACCCTGGCCAGCCTCCGGCGGCCAAAAAGTCACGTTGGGACGCAGGTCCCAGTGGTTCGCAAGGTGTGGACAAGGACGCTTTCGAGCGCCTATGCGACGCTTTCTTGGCTAAAGCGTCTGGGTCGACCCCCGAGGCGCCTCCGCCTCAGACCCCTTCTACACCGGCGAACGTTGTCCCGGCCTCCCCGGGGGGGGCTTCCCCCGCGGATACAGACGACGACGACGAGGACTCCGTGCGGTCATGGCGACCGGCGTCCAATTCAACGGAGTTGCCCAAGGACACTTCGGGCATGCTGGACCCGGATGAGATCATGCACCCGCGGTCGGCCGCCTGGGCGCCTGGTGACAAGGTGGCGCAGTTTGTGGCGGGCCGCCTCCGCAAGCCCTTGGAGAAGGAGGCGCGCAGCTGTTTGAGGGGCGAATGTCCTCGCCCGACTCTGGATGGGAAGGTGGCCATGACGCCGGAACTCGATGGGAAAATGGCCACCTTCATGGCGAAGTTCGTCAAGGACCCCCGGAAGGGGATCGACCGTTCTTGGCGCTCCTGCCAGGACAAGCTCTTGGACACCATTGGCCCCCTCACCAAGATTCTCGATATGGCCGAGGAAGCCAAGGTGTCGGGCAGCGCCATTTGCCCGGAAGTACTGTCCAACTGGGCGCAGCGGGCGGTTATCTTCTTGGGGAATGCCCACTGTGCCCTTTCGACCGAGCGGCGTCGGTCACTGCTAATAAAATTGGTTCCCAAGTTGGGCGATCTGGCTTCGTCGGAAGCTGGCGCTGTTGCCCAAGGAGGGCTCTTTGGCGAGCCATTCATTAAAGAACTAGGGAAGTTTGTTTCCACCTTCACCTCCCTGGACTAGGCCCAGTCGACCATCAAACGGGTCTTCCACCAGCGTTTTTCCCGGGGGGCTCGTCGTGGCCTCACGACCGGCCGTGGTGGTCAGCAACAGCCCGGAAAAGGGCACGGCTCCGGCAGAGGAGGCTACAACTCCTCAGCGAATTATAACAACTTCTACCCCACCAGAGGTCAGCGTTTCAGAGGACGCGGAAACTTCCGGAACGACTCCGCCGGCAAAAATTCACAAGGTGAGTGTTATCCCTGCAGATCAGGTTGTTATTGGGGGGAGGTTGGCGTGTTTTCCCCAAGCGTGGGAGGCTATTACAACGGACGCTTGGGTCCTTCAACCGTGCGGGGGTTCCGCATAGAGTTTTACGACCAGCCGTGCCAGGCGGAGCCTCCCCGGCCCATAACGTTTTCTCAATCGGACGCGCTCTTGATCGACGAGGAAGTCTCGGCGCTACTGCGCAAGGGGGCTATTTGTCGAACAACGCGCCACCCCCGGGGTTTCCTGAGCAATATTTTTCTTGTGGAAAAAGTGGACGGGGGCAGACGACCAGTCATCAACCTCAGGGAGTTCAATGGCTGGGTGGTGTACAACCATTTCAAGATGGAGGGCATCCATCTTTTGAGGGACGTTTTGCTCCCGAACGACTGGATGGTCCGTCTGGACCTCACGGATGCGTATCTGGTGGTTCCGATTTACCCCCCGCATCGTCGTTTCCTTCAGTTTTGCTGGAAAGATATGGTGTTCGAGTTCAAGGCCCTTCTGTTCGGTCTTTCCTCGGCCCCTTGGTGCTTTACAAAAGTTCTGCACCCGGCCATCGAAACCCTGCGGAGCCAGGGGATTCGGCTTATCGTCTATCTGGACGACATCTTGCTGTTGGGCCAGGACCCCAGCAAGTTGGCCGCCCATCTGTCTCAGACGGTCTCCCTGTTGCAAGGTCTGGGGTTTATTGTCACAGGGAGAAGTCGGTTTTCGCCCCCGCCCAGCAAATGGTGTTCCTGGGCGTTGTGGTGGACTCGGTGAAATCGACTCTCAGTTTGCCGTCCAGGAAGATGGCCAAAATCAGGCATGTACTTCGGCAAACTATCTCCAAATCGCACACCTCCCTCCGGCAAGTGGCCAGAGTGGTGGGCCTTCTCTCATCATCCATTCAGGCGATATTCCTGGGCCCTCTTCACTATCGGGGTCTGCAGCGTCTGAAAGCGCACCATTTGCGCGGAGGACTATCCTACGACCGTTTGATCCCCCTGTCGGTGGAGGTCAAAGAGGAAATGTCTTGGTGGCTCGCCCACATGGAGGCGTGGAACGGCCGTGCAATTTTCGGGTCCGTTCCGGACTTGGTGATCGAGTCGGACGCCAGCAGGTCTGGCTGGGGCGCCCGCAGCGGAGATTTCTCCACGGGCGGCGCTTGGTCGTCCGACGAACAGCGACTTCACATCAACTGCTTGGAACTTCTAGCAGGTTCGTTCGCCGTCCGGTGCTGGACGAGGGACTCGGTGAAGTCATGCGTCCTTCTGCGGATGGACAATGTCTCAGTGGTTCGGTATGTGAACCACTTAGGAGGTCCGCGATCAAGAGCCCTTGCGGACCTGGCGAAAGACTTTTGGGATTATTGTCTCGCCCATCAAGTCTCGGTTACGGCAGAATATCTGCCGGGTCGGGCCAATCAGGTGGCGGATTGGCACTCGAGGTACCTTCGAGACTCCAGCCTGTGGAAGCTGGATGTTCAAGTGTTCCGCTGGCTGGCGGCATGCTGGGGACCGTTTTCCATAGACCTGTTTGCGTCCCGTCTGGACTTCCAGCTCCCGAGGTTCTTCAGCTGGAGACCGGACCCCTTGGCAGAAGCGACGGATGCGTTCCTCCAAGACTGGAGTCAGGAACGGCCGTATGCCTTCCCGCCTTTCTCCATGATAGTGCGGGCCGCGGCCCAAATTCGCCATCAGACGGCGGACGTGGTGATGGTGACGCCCGTGTGGAGGTCGCAAGTGTGGTTTCCAGTTCTTCTGGAACTTTCCTGGGATTCTCCAATCCTACTCCCCTGGCTTCCGGGTCTTCTCCTCAATCCAGACGGGGTCCCTCACCATCTCCTCCAGGGTTCTCTCCGCCTCATGGCATGGAGGCTTTCAGGCGACGTTGGTCGCTCCCTGGCCTTTCGAACTCAGCTCAGCATTTTTTGTCCAAGGCCTGGGCAGGCAGCACTGCCAAGAGGTATAGATCGGCTTGGACCAGGTGGGTTCGTTGGTGTCTTCGACGGGGTTTGGATCCCATGGTCGCAGGCCTCGTTCCTATCCTGAATTTTCTTGCAGAACTCTCTACCTCCGGCTTAGCATACCGGACAATCAATACGATACGTTCTGCCATATCAGCGGCTCATGTGCAGATAGATGGAGTGGCGGTTGGGGAGCATCCCCTGGTATGTCGACTCCTTAGAGGAGTGCGTCTGGCTTTACCGCCGGAGCCACGGTATTCCGTCCTGTGGGACGTTAACGTGGTGTTGAACCTTTTTCTTTCCTGGCAGCCTAACAAGTATCTTTCCTTAAAAGAACTGTCAGCTAAACTGGCGATGCTCCTGTGCTTAGTGTCTTGTCGCAGGGTGTCTGATGTGCGTGCCCTGGATGTCACAGCGAGAGCGTTCTCCCCGGATGGGGTGACCTTTACCGTGGGCCATCGCACGAAATCGGCTACGAGGTCTATTTCCTATCCGGCATTTGCAGATGCCCCTAAGTTGTGTGTGGTACAGTGTTTGAAAACCTATGAGGATGTTACAACAGAACTTCGTCCTCCGGGCGAACGGCAGTTACTGATTGCGCTGCGTAAACCGCACAAGGCTGTCTCTTCCCCCACTATAGCCCGGTGGGTGCGTTGGGTGATGCAGGAAGCTGGTATTGATACGAGGCAGTTCGGAGCTCACTCAGCAAGAGGGGCCATGGCCTCAAAAGCTTTTGCCCTTAGGGCACGGTTAGAAGACCTCATGCGCGCTGCGGACTGGTCTTCGGATTCCACCTTCAAAAGGTTCTATTTTAAGCCAGTGGTGGATATTGCTAGTTTGGTGGTGGACAAGCTTTAAACAAGCATAATCTGAAGCCTCCGGTCCTGACATAGAATCGAAATTTGCCTAGTGTAGTAACGGTAAGTTTCAATTCTATTAAGGACACGGAGGCGAGGATTATCCCACCCATACCTCCTGCGGAGATTCCCGCCCGTACTGGAGTAAGTAATCCGTTTTCCGACTTGCAGTATGATTACTGTTTCTTGGGTTGCATGTCGATTGGCTTGATGCTCTGCTTTGTTGATTTGCCTTCATGCTTAGCGGGTATGGCTTAGCTCACGCTGTTCTTTTTCCGCCAGGGAATGATGGTGCGAAACGAGATGCTTGAGACTTTGGCCTGACTCGCCACGAAGAAAGAGGAGGAGTTCGTTGGTTGGACGCCTTATATTGGGATTTATGGACACTAAAGAAGGACTGCCTAATGTTCATCTCATGGGATTTGTAGTTGTTAAACGATGTTATTACAATGTTTTCAGATATTCCTGTGATGGGAATACTAACATTTTTCAAGTTTTGATGCTTTTCTGGCTGCTGTGCGATGTTATGTTAATAAACAGCGAAGAGAGAAAAGCATAATCCTCGCCTCCGTGTCCTTAATAGAATTGAAACTTACTGTTACTACACTAGGCAAATTTCGATTCAAGAGAGCACGTAATCAACCCAGAAGTGCACCATTGGAAGACAAACCAAATATCCAGGATGAAATTCCACTCACATGCGTGACCACCTTCAATAGCCTGTCAAACATTATGAAAAAGACAATTAATAAACATTGGAAGATCATCAAATCTGCCAAAAAAGACTGGGAAAAACCTTTATTTTCCTTCAAAAAAGGTTGCACCATCAAGGACTCTTTGGTTCATACTCATCCGAAAGAGAGACTTCCCCCTAGGACCCCTTCAATTACAGAGGCGTGGGGCTTACCCCAGGTCACAGGACACTACCCCTGCACAGATTGCAGTGTATGCCATCTGACGGAGACATCGAAAACTCTCAATCTGGAACAAGGGAAGATATGGACGCAGGTTTCACACACGAACTGCAACTCAACGAATGTTGTGTACCTAATTACTTGCCCCTGCGCCCTCCGTTATGTAGGGATGACCACTCGCTAAATCAAACAGCGTATCTGTGAGCACCGGAGTAATATCAGGTGTAAAAAAACAACCACCAAGCTAAGCAGACACTTTCTATCCAACAATCATACGACTAACGATATGATATGGACAGTTATAGAAACAGTCACTGGCACAAACAACATTACAAACAGGCTGTTTGAAAAGGAGCAGCAGTGGATTTACCGTCTGGGCACTATTGTGGGGGGATTGAATGATGATATCCCTTGAAATTCAGTACTAAAACGATAACCAAGTTATTCCTCCAATAGAACTTTGTCATTTTCTACTCTTGGATCTGAAGGGGTGATATACACTACTGGTTCACCTCCTATGCAAGCATACCAAGATACTACCTTTTTCATTTAAACGTCTAAATGTATCTACACGAACGTATTTATTGAATCATTGGCACACAAAGCACTCTTAATAAAATCAAACTGTGCCATGTCTCAATTAACCTAGGGTAGATGACTCTTACGTTACCAAACAAACTACCAGCTTTGACCCTTAGTGATCGGTACCCTTACTTATGGCACCTAACACCTTAGGAGCCCAAATTCGAATAACTGGATCTTTTGACTAGATTGTGCCCTTTAACTTCCACATAATGATAGGTAGGTGCTTTTTACTCAACCTTTGGCAGCTTCACTTCAGTGAATCTAAACTACTCGTCTGGGTTCGAGCCTGGTTTCTTTCCAGTTTCCGAAGTCGGTCGCTCGAGCAACATCTGAATACTAACATCGGATTGGCTCTTTAATTCAAGCCCCTGAAAGCGGTCACCTTAGCAACGCTCGATTGCTTATACCGGATTTGGCTCATGAATCTAAGCCTCCCTTTCACCATGATTAACGCCTCCCACCGGCGGTATACATGCGTTCCTCCTTTTGAAACCAGCCCACATCCACCAGGTAGCGCGATGATCAGCGCATACTCCGTTTTAATAACACCAAAGTCGGTCGCCCGAGCAACATCTTATCACTTACATCGGATTGGCTCTTGAATTCAAGCCCCTGAAACCGGTCACCATAGCAACGCTCGATTGCTAACACCGGATTGGCTTATTAATCCAAGCCTCCCTTTCACCATGATCAACGCCTCCCACCGGCGTTATACACGCGTTCTAAGCCTCCTTTTCAAACCAGCCCACACCCATCAGGAAGCGCGCTGATTAGCTCGGAGTCTGTTTAAAAGACACCAATCATGTCAGTTGTATATCTTCGGGGTCCGGCTACGAGGCAAAGCTAAGTGCTATCACGGGTGGCGAGCGCTGAGGGCGTGAGTTCATCTATTCTACTCCAGGGTCACGCTACTGTAACCTTTTGAGCTAAGTAAAAATGAAACCGATTGCTCCCAACTCCTGCTTCTTTTTCCTTACAGGATGTGCCAGGGACGCTCCTACCCCCCTCCCGAGACCCATGGTGCATTTAGTGCCACATTTTAAAGTGAGATGTTGTTTTAAGATCATGTTGTACATGAGTAGGTCACTGACCCTTGGTCCACTGATCTCTCTATTTGAGAACTATCACATGGATATTTTTAACCACCCCCCCCATCCCATGTTGGTGTATTTTATACAAATTTGTAGCACTATTTTGCACTCCACTTCCCTGTGTTAATGATATAATCCTTTCCAGGGTTATATGGATGGTGATAATGTTAGTGTGGAACAACTGACACTAGCATGCCACAGTTTGAAGCACTTTGGACAGACTATCAGACTCATACTCATTATTGATATTGTGTTTATCTTGTATTTTTTTCTGTGTCTGTCTGTGTGTTTTTTTCCTCCCTATAGGTGCAGATACATCCTAAATCAGGATTTTGGGGTCTGGACATTTATCCTTTCCCCTTTTTTATTTCACTTTCTTTTAAAAAAAAATTCGTTTTTCACTTTCAAGTCCTCTGGTTAGGGTGGATGATTAGAGAGTCCATACCGCCGGGGTTACACTAGTCCTGATGAATGCCTGGGTAAATTAAAACCACTTAATAGGCTGAAACATGTTGACTGACTAAATTACTCTGAATTAACCAATTCATTACCGTTGGCTGTAAATTCAGACACATAAGACCAATTGTAACTGTGTTACAGGGATCTACCAATAAAATATTTTTTGGAATACCCTTTAGACACTTTTACTTTATCTTTTTCACTGCACGCCTTATCACACAACCTGCTCCGCAGTCTCCTGGTGTCGAAGCACACCGAGGAGGCTTTCGGCCTCCGAGGTGGGGCCCTATGATGAATCATGACACTGACCAGGTCGGTGTGTGAGGGCTTTCCTATCCTCCCAAATAGGGCTGGCTAATATTTTCTTTACATGGCTCCGTCCCTGTGACTTTTGAGACACATGTAACCTCTCTTCTATTGTTGTATACTCTTACATCTGTGATCACTTTGGGAAGGGTGCTAGCCCCTTCCACGTGCTCTCTTCATTCCTGATGCTCAACATCTGATTGGCCCTTTTACACTGAACTTAGAAAAACACCGGCCTGAGCGTGTGGGTCCTTTACCAGCTTTAACCGGTGTGTGCCCTAATATAGCAATACCGTGCGATGCAGTTCACGCACAATTCTTTTAGGAGAATTATCCAAACATTATGCATATTCTTATTTCTGAGTGTGTTCTTTTTTGTATGAATGCACATTTTAATTTATATAACACATATGTTGCAAGGCTCTCTGAGAAGGGAGCTTTTAATCTAAGCTTCTGAACTTGGACATGTGATAATAACAAGAAACTCGCTCAACGAATACCTACGAGGCGAAAAGAAGGAACACGTAAAGGGCAGAGCGTGTCTCGCGTGCACACAATGATAGTAACGTGTTGTTTTCAGGAGGTCACTTCATGTTTCTGACAATCCACCGCGGCGTGTTGGCAGACACCCCTGTGCTGGACTCTCGACACAGCCCATACAAGAACAACTTGCATACAGACAGCCCCCCAGCAGGGAGTGGATCACAAATGCACCCCATTCCTGGTTACTGCAGCCAGATTCGCTCTGCACCCCTACAGCAGTGTCCATCGGCAGCACCTAGCAGATGCCCCAACTCACACTGTGCGCTCACCATGAGTGCGACTTTAGGTTTAGTGCAGATCGAAGCAGAGTATACACTGCCAGCATACCCTGCACCATGTACTAGCGTATCTGTATCAGTGGTCGAAGTGGGGAATAAAAAGTAGGGGAACTGTGGGTGTAGAATCAGGGGGCGGGAATAACCGAAGATTGAATCAGTGGGTGGAGTCAGGGGTGTGGCTAGAAATCACAAAACATACCAATTTTTAGTACGTTTAGCATTTCACTGACCAGTTACAGCTTATAACGTTATTTAATTCAAACAATGGATAAGCATGTTTATTTGAAGTTTATTTCAGGAAAAAGCAAATATTATTATTATTATAGTAAAGTTTGTAAAGCGCTCAGCTACCCGTAGGTTTCCCGGCGCTAAAACCAAAAAGATGAGAGGGGAGAGGCAGAAGAAAACTGTTAGATGTTAAATAACCAAGTTTTTACCTTTCTGCGAAACCTAAGGTAGTTGGGTTCAGTTCGTAACTGGAGGGGAAGAGAATTCCAGAGTGAGGGGGCAAGCCAGGCGAAAGAGCGGCCACCCATTCTGGCTTTTTTAATTCTAGGGAATTGAAAATAAGTGTTGGCTAGATGATCGCAGATTGCAAGGGGGACAGTATTGTTGTACCAAGAAATTAAGGTAAGGTGGAGCTAGGCCAGTATTTATTCTGTGCATAATACAGAGGGCCTTGAATTTTGTCCGGTTTTCAATACGAAGCCAATGCAAAGTGCGTAGGGAGTTGGAGGTAGGGGATGTAGCGGATAGTTTGCAGAGTAGTTGCGCTGCCATGTTCTGGACAGTCTGCAGTTTACGGATCACCTCTTTACAGGCTCCCAGGAGAAGGATGTTCCCGTAGTCCAGTCTAGAGGTGATTAAGGCCTGGACCACGTTTTTTTGAGTGTCCAGGGGAGGTATCCATATGATCTTACGCAACCACTTAATGAAAGTGATACAAGTGGAGGAAGTTTTCATCCCATGGTTCTTCATGGATAGTTGGTCAGAGGCCACCGAAGTCATCTGCGGCGTCCCTCAAGGATCCTCGCTGAGCCCCACCCTCTTCAACGTCTACATGAGCCCCCTCGCGGCCATCGCACGCCAACACAACCTCAACATCATCTCCTACACTGACGACACCCAGCTGATCCTCTCCCTGACCAACGACCCCGCCGCCGCCAGAGCCAACCTTCATGAAGTGATGAAAGACGTAGCCGAGTGGATGACGACCAGCCGCCTGAAACTGAACTCAGACAAGACGGAAGTCCTCATCCTGGGCTCCTCGCCCTCCGCCTGGGACGACTCCTGGTGGCCCCCCGCCCTGGGCACCGCACCCAAACCGACAGACCACGCACGCAACCTGGGCTTCATCCTGGACTCCTCCCTCTCCATGACCAGACAAGTCAACGCCGTCTCCTCGTTGTGCTTCAACATCCTGCGCATGCTACGGAAGATATTCCGGTGGATCCCCACCGAGACCAGGAAGACGGTCACCCAGGCCCTTGTCACCAGCCGACTGGACTACGGCAACACTCTCTACGCCGGAACCACCACCAAGCTCCAGAAGAGACTCCAGCGGATCCAGAACACCTCAGCCAGACTCATCCTCGACATCCCCCGTCGCAACCACATCTCCGGACATCTGAGAGACCTGCATTGGCTCCCCGTCAACAAAAGAATCACCTTCCGTGTACTCACCCACGCACACAAAGCCCTACACGATCAAGGCCCGAGCTACCTCAACAACCGCATCAACTTCTACGCTCCCAAGAGCCATCTCCGATCAGCCAACCACGCCCTCGCCGCCGTCCCCCGCATCCGAAGAACGACAACAGGAGGAAGGTCCTTCTCCTACCTGGCCGCCAAGACCTGGAACTCCCTCCCTCCCGACCTGCGCCTGACCCAAGACCACCTCTCCTTCAGGAAGAAGCTCAAGACCTGGCTGTTCGAGCAGTAGCAGCACCCGCCCCCCCCCAAGCGCCTTGAGACCCTCCGGGTAAGTAGTGCGCTCTATAAATGTCTCTGATTGATTGATTGATTTGGTCGTCAAAAATGACGCAGAGGTTGCGTGCTGTTTTAGACGGGGTGGGTAAGGTGCCCATTTGAGAGGGCCAGTGTTGGGGTCCCCATAGGGTGGTGTTATGACCAAACAGAAGAAGTTCTGTTTTACCCCCATTCAATTGCAATTTGTTGTCCAACATCCAGGCTGCGATGTTGCTCAGTCCTGTACAGAGGGAAGAGGAAGGAGAGTGAGAGTCAGAGGAAAGAGAGTAGATGACCTGGGTATCATCGGCGTACGAGTAGATAGTGAGCCCAGCTTGCTCCGCAATAGTCGCCAAAGGTCTGACATATAAATTGAAGAGCAAGGGGCTCAAGATGGAACCCTGCGGAACACCGTACGCCGATGTGAAGGTTTGAGAGGCGGATGAAGAAGAGAAAACCTGAAAGGTTCGACTTGAAAGAAAGCTAATAAACCAGTTGAGAGCTGTACCGGTGATGCCAGAAGATCTAAGGGCGTTGATGAGAATGGGGTGGGAAACCGTATCAAATGCGGCACTCAAATCAAGTGAAATGAATGTCACGGTTTCCCCCCTGTCTACTCGGGATCGGATGTTTTTAGAGACCCCTAATAGAGTGGTTTCTGTTGAGAAACCAGATCTAAAACCGGATTGAGATGGATGTAAGATTCCACTCGCTTCAACATGGGTAGACAGTTGGGAATTGATGTGTTTTTCCATGATTTTAGAAAAAAACGGAAAAAGGGAAATAGGGCGAAAATTAGATGGGATGCTAGGGTCAGCATTAGCCTTTTTTAGCAGAGGCACTATCATCGCATGTTTCCATGCGGAGGGTACTGTAGCTTCTCTAAGAGAGGCTTTTAGAAGATCCATAATGAGTACAAGGGAAGAGTTGTCCAACCTTTTTAGTATTTGGGGGGGAAGAGGGTCCAATGGGGAACCGGATTTAATTTTGCTGATAATATCAGAGAGAGTTGTGATGTTGAACGGATCCCATGTATCGATCAACTGTGAAGCAGTAGAACAGGTTTCACAGGAGATCGTAAGTTTGGATAATGTGGGGGGGGTCGGCTGGACAGGAGTATGGGACTTATCCTCTGGGGTCATACGGTCTGGAGGTGGGATTGGGGCAGGTGGATGTGGCAGAAAAGGGGGGGGTAGTTTCTCAAAATTGGAATAGATGGAATCGATTTTGGCGATAAAGAATTCAGCCAATGAATTGCATTGTGCAGTATCTAGACATGGTGGTTTGGGCTGACACAGTGCGCCTGACAGCTTCTGTACTACCTTAAAAAGTGCTTTGGGACGGTTTTGTGCTTCAAGGATAGTTGTGTTGACATGTTCAACTTTAGCAATTTTACATAAAGAATGGTATTTGGTTAAAGCAGCTTTGTAAATTTGCTTGGAGCAAAGGTCATATTTTATGCGCCATTTGCGCTCAAGGTTTTTGCAGGCGGTTTTTTCTTTTTTTAAGGCATCTGTAAACCAGGGTGCAGGCGGGTGGTGGAGATTGTGCTTTTGCATGCGTTGGAGTAGACATGCATCAGCAGCCTGTGCTAGCCAGACATTTATAGCCTCAGCTGCTTCAGTACTAGTGACTTCCGTATGAGGTCTAGTGTTCTCAAGGTGTGAGTTGAGTTCATTAATGTCAAATTTATTCCAGTTTCTGGATAGTCTAGATTAAGTAGGGTTAGAGGGGGTGTTAGGTTGATGACCAATGGTAATAGTGAAAGTCACCATAAAGTGGTCAGACCATATAATAGGTAAGGAGGCCTCACAGTCGATGATTTCTAGATTAGAGAGAATTGGGTCCAGAAGGTTCCCTGCTTTATGCGTAGGGCCAGAATTATGTAGAGTGATGTTAAGAGCAGCCAGGTTCTGTAGAAGATTGCTGCTGGTGGAGCAGCAGGGATCATTCAGGTGTAGATTGAGATCACCAATAATTGAGAAGTTAGTGGAATTCTGGATTAGTGGTGCTAAGTACTCAGGGAGTGTGGCGGCCCATGAACTCGCTGGGCCGGGGGGGGGGGACGATAAATGAGCAACCCGGAAAGAGTAACGTTGGGAGACAGCGAAAGCTTAAAGAGACCTGCCTCGCTGTTAGGTAATACAAAGTCTTCCCATTTGCAGGAGTACCGTCTGTTGTAAACTATAGCTATCCCTCCACCATCTTTCATGACTCTGTTTTTTCCAACATAAATATAATTGTCAGGGAGAGCAGCAGCAATATCCGGGCCAGAGTGATCTTTTAGCCATGTCTCGGTAAGGAATAGAGCGGCTGGTTCCTCAGAGATGAGTAGATCAAATATTTCCCTCTTATGTTTAACCAGAGATCTGCAATTCAAGCTAATCAGTGTCCGAGTCTGAGACAGGACTGTAGCTATATGTTTGGGGCGTGAGAGAGAAAAGTCAGATGAAGCTATGTTGGTTGTGGAGGGGAGGGAAGTAAGGGGGAGATAGCAAGCTGGGCAAGTACAAGGGGCATGGTGAGGATTCATGATAGTGCAGTGTGCACATTGTGGTGGCCTGAGTCTGAGGAGAGCTTCCCTAGTATAGGTGCTCATAGGGGATACTCATAGGGGATACAGGTTTATGTAAAACTTGCAAAATATAAGCAGGAACAATGGCATGGGCGGAAATTCAGGATGGTGAGTGTAAACATTCATGACAAGGGGTCAAAATTCAGGACAAAAATTCAGGACAGGAGGTCAAAATTCAAGATAAAAATTTGGGGCAACAGGTATGCTTTGCAGACACATCAGAGGATGTCATGCAATAGTATATAAATAAATAGGCAAGGAACATAAGTACAAGTCATTTCTCCTACCCTGTCACCGCTCCTTCCCTGTCATTTCCCCTGCCCCGTTCACCGCTCCTGCCCGTTCACCGCTCCTGCCCATTTACCGCTCCTACACATTCACTGCTCCTACCCATTCCCCACGCCTACTCATGCCTAATCACTGCTCCTGCCCAGTCACTTCTCCTGCCTCATCACTTTTCCTGCCTCGTCAGCACTCCTGCCTCGTAACTTCTCCTGCCCCGTCACTTCTCCTGCCCCGTCACTTCTCCTGCCCAGTCACTTCTCCTGCCCAGTCACTTCTTCTGCCCCGTCACTTCTCCTGCCCGTCACTTCTCCTACCCGTCACTTCTCCTGTCCTGTCTACCGCTCCTGCACCGTCTACTGCTCCTGCCCCGTTTACCGCTCCTGCCCGTCCACCGCTCTTACCAAATCACTGCTCCTGCCCCGTCACCTCTCCTGCCCCGTCAACTGCTCCTGCCCCGTCCACTGCTCCTGCCCCGTCCACTGCTCCTGCCCTGTCCACTGCTCCTGCTCCGTCCACTGCTCCTGCCCCATCCACCGCCCCTGCCCGATCACCGCCCCTGCCCCGTTCCCTGCTCCTACCTATTCACTGCTCCTGCCCCGTCACTGCTCCTGCCCCGTCACCACTCCTGCCCGTTCACTGCTCCTGCCGTTCACTGCTCCTGTCCGGGCAGCACTCCTGCCCGATCATCACTCCTGCCCCAGTCACTGCTTCTGCCCCGTTCACTGCTCCTGTCCCATTCACCGCTCCAGTCCCATTCACCGCTCCTGTCCCATTCAACGCTCCTGCTCCGTTCCCCACTCCTGTCCTTTCATTGCTCCCGCCTGTTTTGCGCTCCTGCTCATGCCCAATCACCACTCCTGACCTGTCACTTCTCCTGCCCCATCATTTCTCCTGCCCCGTAACTTCTCCTGCCCCATCACTTCTCCTGTCCCGTCACTTCTCCTGCCCGGTCACTTCTCCTGCCCCGTCACCTCTCCTGCCCCATCACTGCTCCTTCCCCGTCACCGCTCCTGCCCCGTCACCGCTCTGCCCAGTCACCGCTCCTGTCCGATCACTTCTCCTGTCCCTTCACTTCTCCTGTCCCTTCACTTCTCCTGCCCCGTTCACTTCTCCTGCCCCGTTCACTTCTCCTGCCCCGTTCACTTCTCCTGCCCCGTTCACTGCCCCTGTCCGTTCACTGCCCCTGTCCGTTCACTGCCCCTGTCCGTTCACCTCTCCTGCCCAATTACCGCTCCTGCCCAATTACCGCTCCGGCACATGCCTAATCACCGCTCCTGCCCCATCACTTCTCCTGCCCCATCACTTCTCTTGCCCCGTCACTTCTCCTGCCCCGTCACCTCTCTTTTCCTGTCGCCTCTCCTGACCCGTCACTGCTCCTGACCCGTCACTGCTACTGACCCGTCATCTCTCCTACCCTGTCACTTTTCCTGCCCTGTCACTTTTTCTGCCCCATCACTTCTCCTGCCCATTACTTCTCCTGCCCATTCACCTCTCCTGACCATTCACCTCTTCTGCCCATTCACCTCTCCTGCCCATTCACCTCTCCTGCCCATTCACCTCTCCTGCCCGTTCACCTCTCCTGCCACATCACCTCTCCTGCCCCGTCACCTCTCCATCCCTGTTGCCTCCCCTTGAGGTTCCGTGACGATTTGAACCCGTGTTTTCAATATTGTCGGAAATACATAATATTAGTATCAGCGAACCGCAAATGATCCATTTAGCATATCCTGGTGTTTTCGCTACGATACGAGCAAGAGCACTCCCGTTATGAACACATTTCTGATCTACCCACGGCATCCATCTTAGATCATGTCCGCCATTTTGTGTTTCTTGCCCTCACATACGCAATAACCTCTGATCACTTCATTTCGATTAAGGACACGAGGCCTTAGCCGGAGATTCACCTCTTTCACGACACGTGTACCTTAAACCAGATCACGCTGTAGCTGCATGACTCAACAAAGGCTGCCTCTTCTGCCCGAGGCTAGCCCACCTGAACTGGTTCTCGTGTCCATTGTCCCGATCATGATTAGGCGGCCGAAGCCGGTAGCCTTGCCCATTTACAACCCACAAACATCTCTTATCCCGCTTTCCTATCTCCTGCACCTGGCTCTGCTCCTTTCCTTCTGGGCCTTTATTAGGGGGAGGTAACGAAATTTACGATGAGGCGGTCCGGCTCTTGAATGCAATATTGACAAGGGATTGTGATGGACTAGTGGGAACCCCTCTTCGTGATGTTTGGCATCAGATATTATCGACAGTTCCTGTGTAACGCCAAATATTTATTGTTGGAGACACAAAGGTTTGGGAATGTACTAACATGTGAAATATTTGCCTGGAGCACAATTTTTAGTATATAAGGAGCAACCCTCAATGTACAAATCGAACAGGCTCCTGGTTACTGCCTATGCGTAGTTTCTGTGACTTCTGTGTCCCTGCAGTAATAAACCTTTGGTCTTTGACGCCACCATCGAGAAGCCCGTGTTTCTGTTCATTTGCGCACCAAGGCAGGTGGAACTCCGGGGTCTTTGGGTGTTGTTCCCTGACACCTCTGGACGGAACCAAAAAGTCCAGAACTCCACCCTTCCCTGTTACTTCTACCTGCCCATTACTTCTCCTGCCCAGTCACCTCTCCTTTCCTGTCTCCTCTTCTGTCCCTTCATTGCTCATGCCCAGTTCACTCTGTGTATAACATTGACAAATGTCACATGGTGGCAAGTTCCCCACAGTACTCTGTCTGGGGAAAGCTCCTCTGTAATCACTAAGAAGGCAGCGCATTGTCATTCAAAAGGGGCTAATCAGCCTCAATTGGAATGACAATGGGCCTACCCTCAGTCTGTGAGAGCTCAGGGAGGGGCTGCTGCAGGGCCCGCCCTCAGTCTGTGAGAGCTCAGGGAGGGGCTGCTGCAGGGCCCGCCCTCAGTCTGTGAGAGCTCAGGGAGGGGCTGCTGCAGGGCCTGCCCTCAGTCTGTGAGAGCTCAGGGAGGGGCTGCTGCAGGGCCCGCCCTCAGTCTGTGAGAGCTCAGGGAGGGGCTGCTGCAGGGCCTGCCCTCAGTCTGTGAGAGCTCAGGGAGGGGCTGCTGCAGGGCCCGCCCCCAGCCTGTGCAAGCTCAGGGAGGGGCTGCTGCAGCCTCTGGAGTTCAACAGAGAAGTGCGAGCAACCCCTGGAAGTTAAAAGAAAAAGTTCGCGTTTTTAAGTTGGACTATTCTTGCCATCCCGGAATTCTTTTTTGAAAGAAAGAAGTAGGGGAACGGACTTAAAAAAAATTTTAAGTAGGGGCACGCCGTGCCCTACCGATTCCGCCCACTTCTACTACTGATCTGTATACAACTGCGGAGAGATCTTAAGAAATAGCTTGGGGTACAAGTAGGGTGACCAGAATTTTAACACCAAAAACTGGGACATTTCACGAAAGTAGAAGAAGGACGACAGTTTTATTTCAAGCAAGCGCACAGAAGGACAGCACTCCTCAGCAGAGAATTACAGAACAGGCAGTTAGAACACACATAAAATGCAATTTTTAAACCCAGTAGCTTGCCTGTTAATTAAATTGCTTTCTTGAAAGAACTGCTAGCTATCACTGCTTTGAAAACATAAAAAAGCACCTCCCACAGTTTTCAGTCGCCCCTCTCTAAAAACCGGGACATGAGCTAAATTTCCTGAAAACTGCACGGACAGCAGGTGAAAAACCGGGACAGTCCGGGCAAATCGGGGAGTGACGGGAAGCCTGGTCACCTTAGGTACAAGGCGGCGGCAGTATATTCTTGCCTGCAAGCCAAGAACACTGTTCCCTCTGGTATAAACTGTGTTACCCCCACCCTGCACTTTGGGTCCCTCCCTTAGTCTGTGGTTCACCTGTTCACTGCTGTATCAGGATAGTGCTGCCCAGCACGAGGATCGCCCACGGGATGATTGATGCGCTTATCAAACACAGAAGGACACTCACAGACCTTAGGATCACTTATGGCACAGACCTCCCAGTCACAAATCAGAGATAATGAAAGAAGCTAAAGGCCGAGTCCAGGGTTTCACCATCCCACGCCGTCCTCTCCACAGTCACACATCGGAGGTGATGAAAACAAACAGAAGGCCGAGTGCAGGGTTTCACCATCACACGCGGTCCTCTCAACAGTCACACACCGTAGACAAAGAAAACAAACCAAAGGCCGAGTGCAGGGTTTCACCATCACAAGCTGACCTCTCCACAGTCACACACCGTAGACAAAGAAATCAAACCGAAGGCCGAGTGCAGGGTTTCACCATCACAAGCCGTCCTCTCCACAGTCACACACCGGAGACGAAGAAAACAAACCGAAGGCCAAGTGCAGGGTTTCACCATCACTAGCAGACCTCTCCACAGGGAGGCGAAGAAAACAAACCGAAGGCCGGCTGCAGGGTTTCACCATCACAAGCGGTCCTCTCCACAGTCACACACCGGAGACGAAGAAAAGAAACCGAAGGCAGAGTGCAGGGTTTCACCATCACAAGCGGACCTCTCCACAGTCACACAACGGAGAAGAAGAAAACAAATCGAAGGCCGAGTACAGGGTTTCACATCACAAGTGGACCTCTTCACAGTCACACACCGGAGACGAAGAAAACAAACCGAAGGCCGAGTGCAGGGTTTCACCATCCCACGCAGTCCTCTCCACAGTCACATATCGGAGGTGATGAAAACAAACAGAAGGCCGAGTGCAGGGTTTTACCATCACAAGCGGACCTCTCCACAGTCACACACCGTAGACAAAGAAAACAAACCGAAGGCCGAGTGCAGGGTTTCACCATCACAAGCTGTCCTCTCCACAGTCACACACCGGAGACGAAGAAAACAAACCGAAGGCAGAGTTTAGGGTTTCACCATCACAAGCAGACCTCTCCACAGTCACACACCGGAGACGAAGAAAACAAATCGAAGACCGAGTGCAGGGTTTCACTATCACAAGCGGTACACAGACAAAATATCGATTTTTAAATATCGATATGCAAAAATATCGAAGTTTAAATATCGATATACAAAAATATCGAAGGTAAGTAATATCGACAGTCTAAATATCGATATTGGTATGATATCAGTAATATCGAAGTTGTAAATATCGATGTTAATAATATCGAAATTAATAACTTTGATGTTACTAATATCAATTTTTAAATACATTTAGTGTATATTATATTGTATTTATTATGTTTTATTATTTATTTTTAATGTTATTTAATTAAATATTGTCTTTTACTACTGTAGCAGGTTGTGGGTTTATAGGGGAATAGGGTGGGAAGTAATTTAATTATGTTAAATTAATTATTAATTAGTAGGAATTATTAATTAATTAATTGAGAATTAATTTTTAATTATTTTTAATTCATTTATTAATTGATAAATATGTTCTGTAGCGGGTTATGGGTTTATAGGGGAATAGGGTGGGAAGTAATTTAATAATAATTAATTAATTGATATATGTTTGTACATATTTTAATTAATAATTAATTGGTAATTAATTTCTATTAATTAGTTTATTAATTATTATAATTTTTTACATATTTATAATTATTAATTATTTGGTAATTAATTATTATTAATTATTTAATTACATTAATTATAGTAATTTTTTTATATATAATTTATTGTTATTCTTAATTAATTAATTGTGCAAAATAATATTAATTATTAAATTAAATTAATTACAGCAAATGTGCTAATATATTTACTTTATTGTTATTGTTAATTAATAATTAATTGGTAATTAAATAATATTAATTAATTTTGGGTACAGGGGTATTTTTAGGGTTCAGGGTCAGTTTTCAGTTCATGGGTACAGGGGAATTTTTAGGGTTCAGGGTCAGTTTTCAGTTCATGGGTAAAGTGGTATTTTTAGGGTTCAGGGTCAGTTTTCAGTTTTTGGGTAAAGGGGTATTTTTAGGGTTCAGGGTCAGTTTTCAGTTTTTGGGTAAAGGGGTATTTTTTGGGTTCTGGGTCAGTTTTCAGTTTTTGGGTAAAGGGGTATTTTTAGGGTTCTGGGTCAGTTTTCAGTTCATGGGTAAAGGGGTTATTTTAGGGTTCAGGGTCAGTTTTCAGTTTTTGGGTAAAGGGGTATTTTTAGGGTTCAGGGTCAGTTTTCAGTTTTTGGGTAAAGGGGTATTTTTAGGGTTCAGGGTCAGTTTTGGGTTTTTGGGGTACAGTCGTACAGGGTAAAAATAAAATAAATTTAAATTAAATAAATTAAATGAAATTAAAAAATATAAAATTACATTAAATTATTAAGTTTTTAATTTATTTTAAATGTATATGTATTAGTTTTAATTTTTTAATTATGTTTTAATATTTGTATTTAATATTTGTAACATTATATGTATTTTATAATTATTTATACATTATTATTAATACAGTTAAAAAACGATATTTTTAATTTCGATATTTTTGTACTACAATATTATTTTTTCGATATTTTTGTACTTACCTTGTTAGGGATAGGATTCCTATATTTTTGACTTCGATATTTTTGTTCCGATATTTTTGTATTTCGATATTTTTGATTTCGATATTTTGTCAGACATTCATCACAAGCAGACCTCTCCACAGTCACACACCGGAGACGAAGAAAACAAACCGAAGGCAGAGTGCAGGGTTTCACCATCCCACGCGGTCCTCTCTACAGTCACACACCGGAGATGATTAAAACAAACCGAAGGCCGAGTGCAGGGTTTCACCATCCCAAGCGGTCCTCTCCACAGTCACACACCGGAGATGAAAAACAAACCGAAGGCCGAGTGCAGGGTTTCACCATCCCACGCGGTCCTCTCCACAGTCACACACCAGAGATGAAAAACAAACCGAAGGCCGAGTGCAGGGTTTCACCATCCCACGCGGTCCTCTCCACAGTCACACACCGGAGATGATACAAACAAACCGAAGGCCGAGTGCAGGGTTTCACCATCACACGCGGTCCTCTCCATAGTCACACACCGGAGACAAAGAAAACAAACCGAAGGCTGAGTGCAGGGTTTCACCATCACACGCGGTCCTCTCAACAGTCACACACTGGAGACGAAGAAAACAAACCAAAGGCCGAGTGCAGGGTTTCACCATCACAAGCGGTCCTCTCCACAGTCACACACCGGAGACGATGAAAACAAACAGAAGGCCGAGTGCAGGGTTTCACCATCACAAGCGGTCCTCTCCACAGTCACACACCGGAGACGATGAAAACAAACAGAAGGCCGAGTGCAGGGTTTCACCATCCCACGTGGTCCTCTCCACAGTCACGCATCGGAGGTGATGAAAACAAACAGAAGGCCGAGTGCAGGGTTTCACCATCACACGCGGTCCTCTCCATAGTCACACACCAGAGACAAAGAAAACAAACCGAAGGCTGAGTGCAGGGTTTCACCATCACACGCGGTCCTCTCCATAGTCACACACCAGAGACAAAGAAAACAAACCGAAGGCCGAGTGCAGGGTTTCACCATCACACGCGGTCCTCTCAACAGTCACACACTGGAGACGAAGAAAACAAACCAAAGGCCGAGTGCAGGGTTTCACCATCCCACGCGGTCCTCTCCACAGTCACGCATCGGAGGTGATGAAAACAAACCAAAGGCCGAGTGCAGGGTTTCACCATCCCACGCGGTCCTCTCCACAGTCACGCATCGGAGGTGATGAAAACAAACAGAAGGCCGAGTGCAGGGTTTCACCATCACACGCGGTCCTCTCCATAGTCACACACCAGAGACAAAGAAAACAAACCGAAGGCTGAGTGCAGGGTTTCACCGTCACACGCGGTCCTCTCCATAGTCACACACCAGAGACAAAGAAAACAAACCGAAGGCCGAGTGCAGGGTTTCACCATCACACGCGGTCCTCTCAACATTCACACACTGGAGACGAAGAAAACAAACCAAAGGCCGAGTGCAGGGTTTCACCATCCCACGCGGTCCTCTCCACAGTGACGCATCGGAGGTGATGAAAACAAACCAAAGGCCGAGTGCAGGGTTTCACCATCCCACGCGGTCCTCTCCACAGTCACGCATCGGAGGTGATGAAAACAAACCAAAGGCAGAGCGCAGGGTTTCACCATCCCACGCGGTCCTCTCCACAGTCACACATCGGAGGTGATGAAAACAAACCAAAGGCCGAGTGCAGGGTTTCACCATCCCACGCGGTCCTCTCCACAGTCACGCATCGGAGACGAAGAAAACAAACAGAAGGCCGGGTGCAGGGTTTCACCATCACACGCGGTCCTCTCCACAGTCACACACTGGAGACGAAGAAAACAAACCAAAGGCCGAGTGCAGGGTTTCACCATCATAAGCGGTCCTCTCCATAGTCACACACCGCAGACGATGAAAACAAACCGAAGGCCGAGTGCAGGGTTTCACCATCACAAGCGGTCCTCTCCACAGTCACACACCGGAGACGAAGAAAACAAACAGAAGGCCGAGTCCAGGGTTTCACCATCATAAGCGGTCCTCTCCATAGTCACACACCGCAGACGATGAAAACAAACCGAAGGCCGAGTGCAGGGTTTCACCATCACAAGCGGTCCTCTCCACAGTCACACACTGGAGACGAAGAAAACAAACAGAAGGCCGAGTCCAGGGTTTCACCATCATAAGCGGTCCTCTCCATAGTCACACACCGCAGACGATGAAAACAAACCGAAGGCCGGGTGCAGGGTTTCACCATCACACGCGGTCCTCTCCATAGTCACACACCGCAGACGATGAAAACAAACAGAAGGCCGGGTGCAGGGTTTCACCATCACACGCGGTCCTCTCCACAGTCAGAAAACAAACCGAAGGCCGAGTGCAGGGTTTCACCATCACACGCGGTCCTCTCCATAGTCACACACCAGAGACAAAGAAAACAAACCGAAGGCTGAGTGCAGGGTTTCACCATCACACGCGGTCCTCTCCATAGTCACACACCAGAGACAAAGAAAACAAACCGAAGGCCGAGTGCAGGGTTTCACCATTACACGCGGTCCTCTCAACAGTCACACACTGGAGACGAAGAAAACAAACCAAAGGCCGAGTGCAGGGTTTCACCATCCCACGCGGTCCTCTCCACAGTCATGCATCGGAGGTGATGAAAACAAACCAAAGGCCGAGTGCAGGGTTTCACCATCCCACGCGGTCCTCTCCACAGTCACGCATCGGAGGTGATGAAAACAAACCAAAGGCAGAGCGCAGGGTTTCACCATCCCACGCAGTCCTCTCCACAGTCACGCATCGGAGGTGATGAAAACAAACCAAAGGCCGAGTGCAGGGTTTCACCATCCCACGCGGTCCTCTCCACAGTCACGCATCGGAGACAAAGAAAACAAACAGAAGGCCGGGTGCAGGGTTTCACCATCACACGCGGTCCTCTCCACAGTCACACACTGGAGACGAAGAAAACAAACCGAAGGCCGAGTGCAGGGTTTCACCATCACACGCGGTCCTCTCCACAGTCACACACTGGAGACAAAGAAAACAAACCGAAGGCCGAGTGCAGGGTTTCACTATCACACGCGGTACTCTCCACAGTCACACACCGGAGACGATGAAAACAAAGCGAAGGCCGAGTGTAGGGTTTCACCATCCCATGTGGTCCTCTCCACAGTCACACACCGGAGACGATGAAAACAAACCGCAGACTGAGTGCAGAGTTTCACCATCACACGCGGTCCTCTCCACAGGCACACAATTATGTGCAGGGTACTCTTTCCTCGCTCACATCTGACCTTAACATTTCTAAATAGTTCAAAATGGGGTCTGAAAAGTAAGTATCACTGGCCTGTGAACTCCAACAAGGGTCATTCCTCATAGACCCCACACCCAAGTCCTGCTACTTTAGTCCGCTTTAGACAACTTTGTGGCATTCCACGGAGTAGAACTCCGTGAGTTCCGCCCACCCCTATGATCTTCTGTTGAACCGAAGGAACATGATGACAGGCTAAGAAAAGTCTTGTCAAGGCTATGTGATGCTGGCCTGACGTTGAGAGCTGAGAAGTGTACATCTGATGTCCAGGAAATTTAATATTTGGGACATTTGGTAACAAAGTCTGGAATCAAACCAAAGTCAGCTTTGGTGAATGCTATTTGTTGTCTTCATGCTCTGCAAAATTAGGATGAACTGGTGAAATTCCATGGAGTGGCCGAATTTTATGATACGTTTGTGCAAACCTTTGCATAGAAAATATGCTGCAAGAGTGAATTACTAAAAAAAAGGGAAACCATTCACCTGGAGTCTGGAATGCAATGGTGAATTTGAATGTGTGAAGCACTGTTTGTGTGAAGCCCCCAATGTTGGATGTAAGCTCGAAGGGACCAGGAGCTGTCATTATTCAAAAAGTGAATGCGAAGGAAAGGGCTATTTTATTCATTTCTAGGGTGTACTATTTACTTAGAATGGGGACAGTGAGCGTGTAGTTTCGGAAAAAGGTGAGTGGCTTGGTTGAGAAGATTTTGATGAAGATGTCAATGTGTGTTCAGTCACTGAAGGAATTGTTTCAGGAGAAACTGGGGAGAAGGTTTGCAGGACGATGGTGTGTTACAGTCAGACATGAAAGTGGTTTCAAACGGATGGTGTGGAAAAAAATAATGTGATGATGACGTTAAAGCGTCCTGGCAGGTCAAAGATGACTTGGTGGTTGTGGATGGTTTGCTGATGAGAGGCAGTAAGTTAATTCCCCAGGTGGGCTTAGGAGGAGGTTGGCTGATAGTGCCCACGGAGGCCGCAAGGGCATTGCCAAAACAAAGGGGAAGGTCAGAGAAGGCCTTTGGCGGCCGGCATTGGACTTGAGTGTTGAGAGAGGTGAGGACATGTGTGGAGTGCTCACGCAGTGATAAAGTACTGAAGTGTAGGCCACAACCCATGGTTTTAAGGGAGCAGGCGGGTGGTCCCTGGTCTGATATTGCTTTTGCCATGGATCTGTTGTAGCAGAAATCTCATTTTATTTGTAGAAGTGCATTATATTCACACATGTAGAATGCACCAGCATATAATCCCTTGTTGTAATAACATGACGTGTTAGGAGTGTGAAACGTAATAACGTGAATCATGATGTATTTAGGCCATTGAATCGTAATATGAATAATTAACGTAAAAAATGGAATGAGACCAGCAGAAAATATTAATGTGAAGAAATTGGTGTCAGGCAACACAATCATTAATTTGTTTAATGTGTTTATAAATTTCGTTGTTTACATGTAGGTAAGAATATTAGGGGCAGGTGTATCAAACGATTTTTTTGTCGCAAACGCTGAGATTCGGTAAAAAGCAGCGTTTGCGACAAAAAAATCGGAAAATGGAATGTATCATTTAAAACGCATCGCAATACTAAGGAATCACACATTTTGTGATTCCTCAATATTGCGTAAGCATTTAGGGAATCAAAAAAAGGGATTCCTTAAATGCTATGTAAGAAGCAATTAAGTTTTGCGAATTTACACTAAGAAATTGCAAATTACCACCAACTTGTAGTTGGTGGTAATTTGCGAATTGTTTTACAAATGCATTTTTTGGCATTTGGAAAGGTGCCATGTGGCGCTCATACATGCCCTTAGGGCATGTATGTGCGTCATATGCCCGCACAAATACATTTCAGGGGTGCAGCAGGGTGTCCTCAAGACACCCTTGCACCCTTAAAATTATTCTCAATTTGCGATTAGCAAATTGCGAATCGCAAATTGAGAATAACTTCCCATTCCTTCCTATGGGCCTACTGGCTTATAGAAATGAATGGGAAATTATTCCTTAATTGCGATTAGCAATTTGCTAATCGCAATTAAGGAATTTTAAGAAATTGCTAAAAAATAGCGAATTTTTATATACATACCATTTGGCAATTCTCAAATAGCGATTCTCAAAAAATCGCTATTTGAGAATCGCAAATAGGTATTTTGATACATCTGCCCCTTAATATTGTGTGCCCTATTTCTTATGAGATTTCGTGAAGTTCATATGCTATTTCCTTATGTTAGCTGAATCTTGTAGGCCTGACATGCAACTTGAGTTACAGGTGGAATAAGCGCCCTTGTTAGCTAGGATAATGTCTTTGTTTTACTAGTTGGGCCAGGAGAGAAGAAGATGCATCACAAACCAAATTTAATACGAGAAATGTTTCTATTTCACACTGGAGCAGGCCTGGGAATCAAGGTCGACATGTTGCAGCTCAGGAACACTGCTATCCCATGGAAAGTTGCCTATGAGATCGTGTTTAGAGCGGATGACGTGACCCACACAGACTGTTGGGAAGAGTGCTGTAATATTGGGACGTTGCAAGTGGGAAAATGCCCCCATTCTTCTCTGCCTTCAGAGAGAGAACACCTTAGAGCAAGCTCTGTCTCAACAGCTTTATGCTATCCGACCCATGGATGGTGGGGAGACTTCTTAGAAGGACTCCACATGCTGACACCTCTTCATTTCCTTTTCCTCAGAGTGCTTGAGCAGGGATGCCATGGTAGTGGTAGAGTAGGGACAGATTGATGCTTGGGAAACTTGGACTTGTGCTTTCTGATCCTCCCCATCCTATTTCTTGAATAATTGTTTTGTACATGTTGCATCATCTCAACTTTATTCCCAGATTTGGCTTTGTGCTGATTCCAATGTACTTTTACACTCTTGTTTTGAGATGTCTTTATTTCCAGTTATTTTTGGCTCTGTAATAAATTACCTAACCGTACGTAGTTGTATATGGTTACTCTGGGGCATATGTAGGTAAAATCAGTTTTGCAATTCTGAAAATGCGATTTTCTGCAAATCGCATTTTTGGAATCGCAAAACGCGATGTAGGTAAAAAATCGCTAAAAAACAGGGATTGCCAAAAATTCGCAGAATTAAAGTGCGATTACTCAAACAGCGATTCCTTAATAGCAAATTTGCTAATAAAGAATCGCAAAAACGGAAAATAGCAATTCAGGTGCAGAATGATGACATCACAACCAGGAAGTGTGACTGCCCATGCTGCACCTGATTTCCTGCACCTGTTACTGACTCATTTGCTGGCTGTGAGACTGTAAGGAGGGAGTGTGCTTTTGAATCTGCATCTCCAATGAGCTGAAATGGATTTCCAGGGTGGTGACAAGCAGCCAGAGGAACACAGCAGAAAGAAGAAAACAAAAGTTCTCTGAGAGGGAGATTGAGATGTTGACAGCGGAGGTTGTGAAGCAACAGGACCTCCTGTTTGGTAAAAGCTCACTCCATGTTTCTGAGGCCAGGAAGAGGAAAATTTGGATTGACATCCAAGAAAAAGTCAATGCAAATTGGGTAACCCACCACTCCATTGATGATTTACGCAAGCGGTGGTACGATATGAGGCAAAGATCCAAGGAGAGGGTGGCCACCAGATTGGCAGAGGCAAAGGCGACTGGAGGTGGGACCTCAACAGCACCAGAGCCAACGCCTCTGCAGGAATTGGTGGAGGGCACACTCATGCCTGAGTCAGTGGCGGCGTGGCTGATCTGGACAGCTCAGAAAATAGAGACACCAGACAAGGTAAGATGCAAGCCAATATCCCCAAAACATACCCATCACACTCACAGCCCCAAACACCCATGCATGAGTAGAAATCCAGTCCATGTGTTCATGCATACCCAGAATGTCATTATGGGAAATGTAGTTCCATGCACTGAAACTTGGTCCTGTGACACATACAAAGGGTACATAGGGCAGAGTCATACTTACAATGTGCAAAATAGACAAGTAGTCATGTCTTTAATTGTATAAAGAACTTTAATGCTTAAAAAAACATGACACACAACTCATGTGTGCATTTAATTTTACAGCACAACCAACAACACAGGATACAGTGCCTGAAGGGGTGGAGACAGCTACAGATGTGGACGTGGCAGGGTAGGAGGAGTAGGGTGCAACAAGGGAAACACAATCAGCGCCACCCAAAGGGCACAGAATTGTTCCACCACTGCAAGGAATGGCGTCAGAGTCAACTGATGCTGATGAGGACTCACAGGCTGGTCCAACACAAGTCCCAAGGCAGAGCACACCACAATCCAGCGCACAAACCGTAACCTGAAGTGGTGCAAGACACAGGGCATGGGCCACCACTAGCAATGCCTCCTCGGAAACAGATTCAGTGTTTGCAGGCCTGGAGGGCAGCATGTTGCGTGCACAGCGCCTGCAAGGCAAAGAGATCATGTCAATTCAGCGCCAACTAGCCAAACATAACTGCCACATGTCAGAGTCGAGGCTTGTGGTGACTACCATGTCTGCAGCTTTGGATGCTAATTTGAGGGAGAACCGAAGAGACAGGCTGGCCAGGCGCAGGGAACAACCTAAAGACCCGCCTGGACCTCTTCACTAAGGCTGTGACACGCCAATCTACCACAATCTCCATGCTAGCTCGTAGATGCGTTAGCATGCAACACGAAAGGGCACACTGCTGCCAGGATGTGGCTAGGGACCTGGTGCAGGTCACACATGCGCTTGATCAACTGCGTGCCATAGTCACCAGTGGCATTGGGACACCAGGCAGCTTGGACACTGATGGCCATCCAGCAGGAGCACCCCAACTCCTCCAATTCCTGCTGAAAGGTGCCAGAGTGGGCGTCAGGCCAGAGCAGGGGAAGACAACAGTGAAGCCAGTGCGCAGCCAAAAGGAGGGGCAACAGGGCGTGCACGCCGGAGAAGAAGGGGCAGCATGCACCTATGGCATCTTGTGAGGCAACACATGCCATGTGGACTAACTGACTCAGAACAATGATGGCACTGTGACATCAACATGTGCATCCAACATACTTACAGTCACGCTGTGTGACATTAGTTATCCTACTGTTAAGGGAATAAACCTATTTTTTTGAACACCATAATTTGGCATTGTGTACTCATTACTCACCTAGAAGTAGTTCTGTTTGATGTCACGTCTTAGGCACCCGGCTGCTGCCCTGGCTCCACCTCCACGTCTGCGTTGGGGAGCTGGATCCTCCTCATTTGATGTGTCTGCATCTGTCAGATCCACTGGGGTGCCCTTCTTGGTAGCGATGTTGTGTAGCATTGCACAGGCCGCCACAATTTTGCAACACGTCTCAGGGCTGTACTATAGGGTACCTCCACTCTTATGGAGGCACCGGAAACGGCTTTTGAGAATTCCGAAGGTCCTCTCAATGGTGCATCTTGTGGCTCTGTGTGCACTTTTGTACCTCCGCTCTGCTGCTGTGGCTGGATTGAGGTACGGTGTGAGGATGTAGTCCCGCACAGCATAGGCACTGTCTCCTGCAGGGAAGAAGTAGGTTGATGGTTAGAGATGTACTGCCAGTTCAGGCATTTCATAGTAGTGTTTGTGTGTGCCATGCAATTACCTAGCAGGTATCCCTCTCCATACTCGCCATTTGTGAGTCTGCGATGTAAACCACAGTGTCGGAAAATGAGGGAATCATGTGTGCTTCCTGGGAATTTTGCTACTATATCTGTGATTACATGTTTACCATTGCAGACTACCTGGATGTTTAAAGAATGATAGAATTTTTGGTTTCTAAACACATACTCATTGTCTGATGGGGGGACAGTGCATCATGGGTTCCATCTACGCAGCCAATCACGTGGGGGAATTGTGCTATTTGGTAAAAATCTTGTCTGGTCTGGTCAAGTGACTGCTGTGTGTTTGGAAATTGGATGTGGTGATGCATCCTCTGCGTCATAGCATCAAGGAAAGCGTGAACAAATCACGAAAGTGCACTCTGGGAGACCCCTCCTGCTGTGGCTATTACCCCTGAAAACTCCCTGATGCCAGGAGGTGCAGTGAGCACAACACCTGTATGTGGGTGGGAATGGTGTGCGTCCTGTATGTGGGGTGCTCCAGCATGGTTGTCAGCGCCTCTATTAGCTCCAGGATGCTGTCTGGGTACAGCCTGTAGTGCACATGGATGTCCTCCTTAGTGCGCTGGAACGGGGTGATGCGTGTTCTATAGATCCCTCCCAGCAGACCCGGCAGCAAGAAAGCCTCGTGGTTCACCAATGAACTCAAAACCTCCAAGAAAAACTGCCGCACCCTCGAGAAAGCCTGGCGCCACGACCAGACTAAAGAAAACATGACAGGCCTCAAGATAGCCACCCGCAAACACCACCAGCTGATCCGCACCACCAAAAGGACAACATTCAAAGAACGACTGGACAACAACACCCACAACAGCAAGGAACTCTTCCGCATCGTAAAGGAACTCTCCGACCCCAGCGCCTGCAACAACGACATCACACCATTGCAAGACCTTTGTGACTCATTCGCCTCGTTCTTCCACTGCAAGATCGCCGACATTCACAACAGCTTCGGCGTACAGACCACGATCGCAACCACCGAACCGGCACCCCCCACCACCACCCTCTGCACCTGAACCCCGGTCAGCACCGAAGACACCACCCGCACAATGAACACCATCAACACCGGCTCCCCAGCTGACCCCTGCCCTCACCACGTCTTCAACAAGGCCGACTCCGTCAACGCACCCCACCTCCGGAACATCATTAACAGCTCCTTCACATCCCCCACCTTCCCGGAGAGCTGGAAACATGCCAAACTCAGCGCCCTCCTGAAGAAACCCACCGCGGATCCCACAGACCTCAAGAACTTCCGCCCCATCTCGCTCCTCCCTTTTCCTGCCAAGGTCATCGAGAAGACCGTGAACAAACAACTTGCCGCCTTCCTCGAGACCAACGGATACCTTGAACCCTCACAGTCCGGTTTCCGAGCAAACCACAGCACGAGACCGCCCTCATCGCAGCTACCGACGACATCAGATCCCTGCTTGACAACGGGGAAACAGCTGCCCTCATCCTCCTGGACCTCTCAGCAGCGTTCGACACAGTATGCCACCGCACACTAATACAGTGCCTCAGCAACACCGGAATCCAAGGGAAGGCACCTCGTTCCTCGCCGGAAGAACCCAGAGAGTCCGCCTCCCACCATTCCGCTCCGCGGCCACCAAAGTCATTTGCGGCGTCCCGTAAAGATCCTCGCTCAGCCCCACCCTCTTCAACGTCTACATGAGCCCCCTCGCAGCCATTGCACGCCAACACAACCTTAACATCATTTCCTACGCCGTCGACACCCAGCTGATCCTCTCCCTCACCAACGACCCCGCTACCGCCAGAGCCAGCCTCCTGGAAGGAATGAAAGACGTCGCAGAGTGGATAAAGACCGGCCGCCTAAAACTGAACTCAGACAAAACGGAAGTCCTCATCCTGGGATCATCCCCCTCCACCTGGGACGACTCCTGGTGGCCCCCTGTCCTGGGCACAGCCTCCAAGCCAACGGACCACGCACGCAACCTAGGCTTCATCCTGGACTCCTCCCTCATGATGACCAAACAAGTCAACGCCGTCTCGTCATCCTGTTTCAACACCCTGCGCATGCTCCGAAAGATCTTCCGGTGGATCCCCACCGAAGCCAGGAAGACGGTCACCCAGGCCCTCGTCACCAGCCGACTGGACTACGGTAACACCCCCTACGCTGGAACCACAGCCAAACTACAGAAAAGACTCCATCACATACAGAACGCCTCCGCACGACTCATCCTGGACATCCCCCGCCACAACCACATCTCTGCCCACCTGAGAGACCTGCACTGGCTCCCCATCAGCAAGAGGTTCACGTTCGGAGTCCTCATCCACGCACACAAGGCTCTCCACGACTTGGGCCCCAAGTACCTCAACAACCAATTCACATTCTACATGCTTACCCGCCAGCTCCGCTCGACCAGCCTCGCCCTCGCCACCGTCCCACTCATCCGCAGAGCTACCTCCGGAGGAAGATCCTTCTCCTACCTGGCCGCCAAGACATGGAACTCCCTCCCCATCCACCTACGGCTGACCCAGGACCATCTCTCCTTCAGGAAACAACTCAAGACCTGGCTATTCGAGCAGTAGCGGACCCCACCCCTCCCAGCGCCTTGAGACCCTAGCGGGTGAGTAGCGCACTTTATAAATTTGATTGATTGATTGATCCTCTCCTGGCATCTCCTTCTCTGTTCAGCCACTCGGATACGCTGCCTCATGGCTATTACATACAGCCTAGCCATTGTGAGAAGCCTCTGTGGCATTGTGGGCCTGTTCAAATAGGTTGCACCTGGTTACCACCTGTTCTGAGTTTGTGGTATTTGAGAAGTGCAAAATTGCGATTTTCGTAAATTCGCTAATTGCGATTTTTTCCTACATAGCAAATTGCGAATTCGCAATTTGCAGGACAGCTTTTGCCATTTTCGCAAATACTGGGACACAGCTTGCAAATTCACAATTTTGTTTGCCGATTCCGTGCCACGCAAAACTGCTAATTGCAAATGTTGCAAATACCAATTTTGCAAGGCAAAATACTTACCTACATCGTAATACTCACTTTTGCGATCGCAAACACTCTGTTTTCTGCGAATCGCATGGTTTGCGATTGCGAAACACCTACCTACTTATGGCCCTGTTTGTCCAGAGAGTTTCATGTTGAATTGATTGGCATTAATAACGACTTTCTCCCCTCTATGCTTACATGCTGCTAAAAAGAAGCATCAGATTGTGATTCTAGAATAAGTCCAGAACTTATGGGCCTGGCCCATTCGTATACGGTGAGCATAAAGTCCATGGCCGCTATGTTCTTGTGTGTGTGAACATGTTTTCACACTGGCCTGATATCAAAGTGGTGAGTTCAGTGGAATCAGAAGTAGTCATACAGTTTTTGGAGGAATTGTTTGAGCAGAAAGGTGTTTCTTCGACACTGCTCTTGGACAATAGTGTGCAACTCCACTCGTGTGCGGGTGAAGAGTTTCTGAGAGTTAGAGGAATAAAAGATAAGAAGCTGGCTCTATACCCTTCAGAGAGTAATGGCGTGTTGGAAAGGTTTGTAAAAGTGCTGAAAAACACCTTACAACAAGCCTTGGTATGAGGTGTAAACTGGAAAACAACAGAGGGAAAAGGTGTGTGAGTTTCAGTTCCCCCACATCCTTCAATAGGGGAAGCCCCTTTCCAGTTATTCAGAAGCAGAATGGCCAATACTCAGGTGATTCTCATGGGGGCTTCTGAGAAAAAGATGTTGGTGGAAAACCAAGTTGGGTGAACTAAAGGATGGAAGGAGAAGCCAAGAGAGAAGGTGTTGAAGAGATCGAAGTGGTATGACCTGAGGAAGGATGTGGGACCCCTGTTGTGCATGTAGGCGACTGGGTGAGATTCAAAACCCCTAGGAGGGATGGTAAAGAATCCAAGTTTAGTCAATCAAATTCAAATTATAAAAGTGCTCACCAATGCTGTGAAAACAAGTGACTATAGAACCTGGAACTTGAACAGGGCGGTGATTCCAGTTTCAATGAGGGGCACCCCCAGATCCAAGCGGGATACCCAATGAATTTTTTATTTTATTTATTTATTTATTTTTATTTTTTAAGTTTTATATAATGCTGGCTAGATATCAGAGCGCTTTACATGATCAAGATAGTATAAGGCAAACATGGTAACATAGCAAAAAAAAGAGAAAGCAGTGTGAAATATCAAAGTAAAAAACAACATCATTACAAATCAAGAAGGAATAAAACAGGAGCTGGAGCAGTACATTAACAAGTAATTTAGGTAAAGTGGAGTACAGGAAGAGGGACATATATCACTGAAACAAATATGGTATGGTGAAAAGAGATCAGGAGTCGGCCGCAGGTTAGGATCCCCAATAGTAGTTAAGGAGGTGGCTTTTGAGGTCTTTTTTGAACCTGGGGTAGGAGGGAATACGGATGGGTGACGGTACAACGCGTACCGTCACAACGCGTGCTGTTACAACGCGTCCCTTACAACGCAAGTCGTTACCACGACTTGCGTTGGGGGCGCGGATATCGAATAGTATAATTTACTATTCTAACACCAGTCCCCGTGGACACTAGGGAAGGTGTTGGAATAGTAAATTTACTATTTTTAATCTTCTAGCGCCCTCCAGCGCAAGTCGTGGTAACGACTTGCGTTGTTACGGACGCGTCGTAACAGCACCGCGTTGAAACATCCGCGTTGTAACAGATGTTTCCCAGGGAATACAGCACAGGTTTTTTGGGAGGGTATTCCAGATAGTAGGGGCATTGTCTGAGAAGGAGCGAGATTGTGTGGTTTTCTCTTTATGCAGAGGTGGGATTAGGAGGAGGGCGCTGGTGCTTCGCAGACGACGAGTGGTACCAGCGATGAGGACTTTCTTGGGGAGGTATTACGGAGTGTTTTGGTGGAGGGCCTCCACACCTACAGGATGGTGTAAAGAATGTGTTTTAGATTCTCTAGGTTTCTACATAGTCTATTGTACCTATGTATATTGTGTTTGCCGCAATTCCTTATAGTGGCTGTGTTAATGTTATGTGTCCCTCTCTGACGTGCCTAGTGGTTCTCATTGGTTCTTTGTTGATGTATCTGGGGTGGTTTGGATGGGGTTCTCTGTTTCTATTTGCATCCGTGGTATGATGCGTTGATCTGGTTCATCACAAGCATCGCCCCGTGCCAGCGAGCAGCATAGCAGCTCCTCCTTCATTCGTGGCATGTGTAGACCCCTTCCATTGGCTGGATGGATGGAACCGAGCGGTGCAGAAGAGATGCGAAGAATGAAGGGGCCCCTTTGTGTACGGTGGGGGCATGAAGCATCTGTGCTGTGGGTAAGTGGCTGGAAGTGTTCCCTTAGCCTCGCCTGCTCTCGTGCTTTTGTCATGCTCCGATGACCCCGGGCCACTGGGTGAAGCATCCCTTGAAGTGCCAGTCCCGCACGCTTTGTTTGCTGCAGCGCCAAGGGTTACCACGGGTGGGTCACTGGTCAAGCATTCCTTGAAGTGCCGGTCCCGCACGCTTGGTTTGCTGCAGCGCCATGGGTTACCCTGGGTCACTGGGTGAAGCATCCCTTGAAGTGCAGGTCCCGCATGCTTGGTTTGCTGCAGCGCCAAGGGTTACCCCGGGTCACTGGGTGAAGCATCCCTTGAAGTGCCGGTCCCGCACGCTTGGTTTGCTGCAGCGCCAAGGGTTACCCTGGGTCACTGGGTGAAGCATCCCTTGAAGTGCCGGTCCCGCACGCTTGGTTTGCTGCAGTGCCAAGGGTTACCCTGGGTCACTGGGTGAAGCATCCCTTGAAGTGCCGGTCCCGCACGCTTGGTTTGCTGCAGCGCCAAGGGTTACCCCGGGTGGGTCACTGGGTGAAGCATCCCTTGAGGTGCCGGTCCCGCACGCTTGGATTGCTGCAGCACCAAGGGTTACCCCGGGTCACTGGGTGAAGCATCCCTTGAAGTGCCGGTCCCGCACGCTTGATTTGCTGCAGCGCCAAGGGTTACCCCGGGTGGGTCACTGGTGAAGCATTCCTTGAAGTGCCGGTCCCGCACGCTTGGTTTGCTGCAGCGCCATGGGTTACCCTGGGTCACTGGGTGAAGCATCCCTTGAAGTGCAGGTCCCGCATGCTTGGTTTGCTGCAGCGCCAAGGGTTACCCCGGGTCACTGGGTGAAGCATCCCTTGAAGTGCCGGTCCCGCACGCTTGGTTTGCTGCAGCGCCAAGGGTTACCCTGGGTCACTGGGTGAAGCATCCCTTGAAGTGCCGGTCCCGCACGCTTGGTTTGCTGCAGCGCCAAGGGTTACCCTGGGTCACTGGTGAAGCATCCCTTGAAGTGCCGGTCCCGCACGCTTGGTTTGCTGCAGCGCCAAGGGTTACCCTGGGTCACTGGGTGAAGCATCCCTTGAAGTGCCGGTCCCGCACGCTTGGTTTGCTGCAGCGCCAAGGGTTACCCTGGGTCACTGAGTGAAGCATCCCTTGAAGTGCCGGTCCCGCACGCTTGGTTTACTACAGCGCCAAGGGTTACCCTGGGACATTGGGTGAAGCATCCCTTGAAGTGCCGGTCCCGCACGCTTTGTTTACTACAGCGCCAAGGGTTACCCTGGGTCACTGGGTGAAGAATCCCTTGAAGTGCCGGTCCCGCATGCTTGGTTTGCTGCAGCGCCCGGGGTTATCCTGGGTCACTGGGTGAAGAATCCCTTGAAGTGCCGGTCCCGCACGCTTGGTTTGCTGCAGCGCCAAGGGTTACCCTGGGTCACTGGGTGAAGCATCCCTTGAAGTGCCGGTCCCGCACGCTTGGTTTGCTGCAGTGCCAAGTGTTACCCTGGGTCACTGGGTGAAGCATCCCTTGAAGTGCCGGTCCCGCACGCTTGGTTTGCTGCAGCGTCAATGACGCGAGAAATGAGGAGATGGCAGCCCGCTCCCTGAGCGGGAGGAGGTCTCCCCTGTCAGCCGTCTTCAGGAGCACCTCTTCATCTGGAAGCACTCGGGAAGATTCCTTTTAATCACCTATTCATTACAGCAAATTAATTACGAAGAGGCAGACAGGAGGGAGGGACCGAGCGCATGGTCGTAAGTCACACACGCATGAGGCAGACACATTCATGGCGCGCTTGTCGAGCTGTCTGTCAGCTATGATGCATTGTGTACTCAAAGTGTGCATCATTTATTAACAGTATGCATAACCTAAAGTATACATAACATATTCAAAATATGCATAACAACCAAAGTGTGCATAAATAACGTACTCAAATTATGCATAACATACAAAAAGTATACCTAACTTAATCAAAGTATGCCTAGTGTAACATGAACTATGCATAAGGTACTCAACGTATGCATAACTTAACTAATGTATGGACAACGTAATCAACAAATGCATAACTTCTCCAAAGTGTGCATAACTAACGTTCTCAAATTATGCATAAAATACTAAAAGTATACGTAATTTACTCAAAGTATGCCTAGTGTAACATGAAGTATGCATAAGTACTCAAAGAATGCATTATTTACTCAAAGTATACATAATTTAAAGAATACATAACATACTCAAAATATGAATAACTTAACCAAAGTGTGCATAAATAACGTACTCAAATTGTGCATAAAATACTAATAGTAAACCTAACTTACTCAAAGTATTGCTGGTGTAATGTAAAGTATGCAAAAAGTACACAATATATGCATAACATACTCAAAGTATGCATAATGTAACCAAAGTATGCATAAATAACAAACTCAAATTATGCATAAACTATCAAAAGTATCCCTACCTTACTCAAAGTATTCCTAGTGTAATGTAAAGTATGCATAAAGAACTCAATGTATGCATAACAACCAATGTATACATAACGTTCTCAAGGTATGCATAATTTAACCAATGTATGCATTCCTGCAGTAGGAGAAACTATTTAGCGAAAACAGTGCTTACAGACTAAAAAAGACTTAGGGTGTAACAACTGAAGTAAAAGGGCCAGTCCTAATGGAAGGTTACAAATGAAGACAAGGCAGTACTAAGGAGGGACTGACAAGCCTATTAACGAATCAGAAGCCAGCATTTATGAAGGACAATGACACAATCCAATTACAAATATGGGCAAAGAGAGGGTGGGGCTTCTAGTCCATAATTCAAAACAGCATGCCTCGCAGAGCAACGCATGGGCTGTCCAGGCTCGGCCTAAAAATTACCCCTGCACCATGAGAGTAAACTCCCAGGGTGTCAGCATCCTTAGCTTTGTGTTATTTTTCAGTAAAAAAAACGAACAGTGTGGGAGTTTCGTTGTGGAAAACAAACATTTTTAATGAGCAATCGCGTGCATGTGGCTGCTGTTCACAAGCCTTTCAATGCCTTCAGGAGAGCCACCAGGAATCTTCACAGGTCCATCAGAGATCTCAAAAGATGGTGGGCGGGAGTCCAGTCATAGTTGAGGACGAAAGGACGGACGGTGGACCCCCCACCATAGTCTAAATAGTTAATACTAGACATATAGGAGGGAGAGAGGGAGATAGGAGGGAGAGAGAGAGAGAGAGAGAGAGAGAGAGAGAGAGATCATACTAAACATGTAGAAGACAGAACAGGTGGAAGAGAGAGCGAGAGAGATCATACTAAATATGTAGCAGACCAGAACAGGTGGAAGAGAGGGAGAGAGAGAGATCATACTAAACATGTAGGAGACCAGAACAGGTGGAGGAGAGAGAGAGAGAGAGATCATACTAAACATTTAGGAGACCAGAACAGGTGGAAGAGAGAGAGAGAGAAAGAGAGATCATACTAAACATGTAGGAGGCCTGAACAGGTGGAAGAGAGAGAGAGAGAGAGAGAGAGATCATACTAAACATGTAGGAGACCAGAACAGGTGGAGGAGAGAGAGAGAGAGAGATCATACTCAACATGTAGGAGACCAGAACAGGTGGAAGAGAGGGAGAGAGAGAGAGAGAGAGAGATCATACTAAACATGTAGAAGACAGAACAGGTGGAAGAGAGAGCGAGAGAGATCATACTAAACATGTAGCAGACCAGAACAGGTGGGAGAGAGGGAGAGAGAGAGATCATACTAAACATGTAGGAGACCAGAACAGGTGGAAGAGAGAGAGAGAGAAAGAGAGATCATACTAAACATGTAGGAGGCCTGAACAGGTGGAAGAGAGAGAGAGAGAGAGAGAGAGATCATACTAAACATGTAGGAGACCAGAACAGGTGGAGGAGAGAGAGAGAGAGAGATCATACTCAACATGTAGGAGACCAGAACAGGTGGAAGAGAGGGAGAGAGAGAGAGAGAGAGAGATCATACTAAACATGTAGAAGACAGAACAGGTGGAAGAGAGAGCGAGAGAGATCATACTAAACATGTAGCAGACCAGAACAGGTGGGAGAGAGGGAGAGAGAGAGATCATACTAAACATGTAGGAGACCAGAACAGGTGGAGGAGAGAGAGAGAGAGATCATACTAAACATTTAGGAGACCAGAACAGGTGGAAGAGAGAGAGCGAGAAAGAGAGATCATACTAAACATGTAGGAGGCCTGAACAGGTGGAAGAGAGAGAGAGAGATCATACTAAACATGTAGGAGACCAGAAGAGGTGGAGGAGAGAGAGAGAGTACAGGTGGAAGAGAGGGACATAGAGATAATACTAAACATGTAGGGGACGGGAACAGGTGCAAGAGAGGGACTGAGAGATAATACTAAACATGTAGAAGACAGGAACAGGTGGAAGAGAGGGACATAGAGATAATACTAAACATGTAGGAGACAGGAACAGGTGGAAGAGAGGGACTGAGAGATAATACTAAACATGTAGGAGACGGTACCAGGCGGAAGAGAGGGACAGAGAGATAATACTAAAATGTAGGAGACGGGAACAGGAGGAAGAGAGGGACAGAGAGATAATACTAAACATGTAGGAGACGGGAACCGGTGGAAGAGAGGGACATAGAGATAATACTAAGCATGTAGGGGACGGGAACAGGTGCAAGAGAGGGACTGAGAGATAATACTAAACATGTAGAAGACAGGAACAGGTGGAAGAGAGGGACATAGAGATAATACTAAACATGTAGGAGACGGGAACAGGTGGAAGAGAGGGACTGAGAGATAATACTAAACATGTGGGAGACGGTACCAGGTGGAAGAGAGGGACAGAGAGATAATACTAAACATGTAGGAGACGGGAACAGGAGGAAGAGAGGGACAGAGAGATAATACTAAACATGTAGGAGACGGGAACAGGTGGAAGAGAGGGACAAAGAGATAATACTAAACATATAGGAGACGGGAACAGGTGGAAGAGAGGGACAAAGAGATAATACTAAACATGTAGGAGACGGGAACAGGTGGAAGAGAGGGACAAAGAGATAATACTAAACATGTAGAAGACAGGAACAGGTGGAAGAGAGGGACATAGAGATAATACTAAACATGTAGGAGACAGGAACAGGTGGAAGAGAGGGACTGAGAGATAATACTAAACATGTGGGAGACGGTACCAGGTGGAAGAGAGGGACAGAGAGATAATACTAAACATGTAGGAGACGGGAACAGGAGGAAGAGAGGGACAGAGAGATAATACTAAACATGTAGGAGACGGGAACAGGTGGAAGAGAGGGACAAAGAGATAATACTAAACATGTAGGAGACGGGAACAGGTGGAAGAGAGAGTGATACAAAGAGTCAATACAAAAATGTTAAACGATGAGAACAGACTTAAGAGAGAGAGGTGGATTTAATACGGAACATTGTGAGAGGTGAATGGGGAATACAGTGGATGATCTAGAATCATGTAGGAGAGAAGAACAAGTTGATTAGAGAGACATGGAATCAGTACTGACAATGTTGGAGACTGCACCACTTTGAAGAGAAAGACAAGTCAACAACAATAAAAATATCGAAATCTAGAACAAATGGACGGAATAGACAGCCCATCGTTCATTATGTTTGTTGGAGACTGGAATAATAGTTGGAGGGAGAGGGGTCAACACTAAATATGCAGAATAGAAGAACATGTGGAAGAGAGAGAGAATCAATAGAAGTGGACGAGAAAGAGACACACAAAGACTTAATACTAATCATGTATGAGACTGAAGCAAGTGGATGAGGGAGAGAAGGGGCGAAAACTACAATGTTGAAGACTGTAACAGCTGGAAGTGAGACAAAGAGTCCAATTAAAAAAGGTAGAAGACTAGAACAGATGGAAGAAGAGAGACAACGGGGTGATACTAAACATGTGGAGGACTGGAACTGATGGAAGAGACAGACAAGGAGCCAACACTAAATATATAGAAGACTGAGACTGTTGGAAGAGGGAGACGTGAAATCAATATCGAACATGTAGGAGACTTGGACTGGATTGAAGAGTGAGACGTGAAATCAATATCGAACATGAAGGAGACTGGGACTGCAGGAAGAGTGAGACGTGAAATCAATATCGAACATGAAGGAGACTGGGACTGGAGGAAGAGTGAGACGTGAAATCAATATCGAACATGACAGAGACTGGGACTGCCTGGAAGAGTGAGACGTGAAATCAATATCGAACATGAAGGAGACTAGGACTGGTGGAAGAGTGAGACGTGAAATCAATATCGAACATGAAGGAGACTTGGACTGGTGGAAGAGTGAGACGGGAAATCAAAATTAGGAAGAGGTGTGGAGCCGCGGCTAGGGCGACTGACTCTGGAATCTGGGGAGCATGGGCTCCAGCGGCAGATTATCCCAGCACCATGTGACTCTAGGCAATAGCTTGATTAATCTTTCCGACGGCCCCCAGCGCCTAGAGACCCTTACGGGTGATTGTGCGCTTTACAAATGTGGATTTATTTATTTATTTAATATCGAACATGAAGGAGACTGGGACTGTTGGAAGAGTGAGACGTGAAATTAATATCAGACATGAAGGAGACTGGGACTGTTGGAAGAGTGAGACATGAAATTAATATCGAACATGAGGAGACTGGGACTGTTGGAGGAGTGAGACGTGAAATCAATATCAACCATGAAGGAGACTGGGACTGGTAGAAGAGTGAGACGTGAAATCAATATCGAACATGTGGAAGACTGGGACTGAATGGAAGAATGAGACGTGAAATCAATATCGAACATGAAGGAGACTGGAACTGGTGGAAGAGTGAGACGTGAAGTCTATATCGAACCTGTAGGAGACTGGGAATGGATGGAAGAGGGAGACATGAAATCAATATCGGACATGAAGAAGACTGGGACTGGTGGAAGAGGGAGACATGGAATCAATATCGAACATGTAGGAGATCAGAACAAGTAGAAGAGAGAGACATGGATTCAATATCGAACATGTAGGAGACCGGAACAGCTCGACGAGGGAGACATGGAATGAATATTGAACATGTAGGAGGCTGGAACAGGTGGAAGAGGGGGGCATGGAATCAATATCAAACATGTAGAAGACAGGAACAGGTCGAAGAGGGAGACGGAATCAATATCGAACATGTAGGAGACTGGAACAAGTGGAAGAGGGAGACATGGAATCAAAATCGAACATGTAGGAGACTGGAACAGGTCGAAGAGGGAGACATGAAATGAATATCGAACATGTAGGAGACCGCAACAGGTCAAAGAGGAAGACATGGAATCAATATCAAACATATAGGAGACTGGAACAGGTTGTAGAGGGAGACATGAAATCAGTATCGAACATGGACTAGACCGGAACAAGTCAAAGAGGGAGACGTGAAATCAATATCAAACATGTAGTACACTGGAACAGGTGGAATAGGGAGACATGGAATCAATAGCTAACATGTAGGTGACAGGAACAGGTCGAAGAATGAGACATGGAATCAATATCGAACATGTAGGAGACTGGAACAAGTGGAAGAGGGAGACATGAAATCAAAATTGACCATGTAGGAGACTGGAACAAGTGAAAGAGTGAGACATGGAATTAATATTGAATATGTAGGAGACGGGGCGTGGCTATCAGACGAGCATGGCGGCTGCACCTCACCAGAGCTCCTGGCAGGGACATGATAAATCCTGCTCTTATCAACGGAACCTGGGAGCCTTTTTTCCTACCTTCTCCTTTTATTTGCTGGGGATACAGTGGTGATCACTCGACAACTGCTGCAACGCTGACCCACCCTGTAGTTGTTGCAAACTGTTGCCGGGGACTGGATGCGAGGGGAACGACTGGCTGGCACTGAGACGGAGAGGCTACTTGGACGGTGGAGTCCGGGGCCTAGCACCGCACAGTGCCAAGTACCGTCTGCAGCTGTGCTGGAACCGACTCTGTCGATCTCTGGGCTGCGCAAAGGCATGTGCCCCCCTCCCTGATGGCGGGGACGAGACCCTCCGAGACCGGGGGCCCGAGTGCTGTGCCGCATTGCTGGATGCCTGGTGATGCACTTCCCTGACTTGAGTGCGTGTTGGTGCTTTGGGGCCTGGCTCCCCGACGGCCCCCACCGGAAGACCTATGCATCCTTGTCTGGCTGCCCTGGGATCGGAGCTCTTTGCTAACCTGCCGGCGGACTGGTGAGGCACTGCTACTGTTAATTGAATTTGCATGCGTCATCGGAGCGCTGGGCCCGTACACTAGTGGTTGAGACGCTGAGGGTGATTGCCGATATACATTTGGCCTGCAGATCCGGGCTGGCGCTTCATGCGTGCGTCATACTGACATTGAGATGAGGCGGGGGAAGTTTGTTCACCCGGGACAGTCTTCTTTGCATTTGGTCCCCCTCTCTCCCCTCGACTCATGATCTTGTGGCATCTGGGGCTTCCAGTATTTGCCATTGGTATATGGGGCTACAGTGGCATGAGAAGAGCCCTGCACTGAGACCTGGTATAGCCACCAAATGGTATATCAAAAGTGGGCCTTTACATCAGCTGCAAGTTGGTAGCTTTACACTTCTGGGGATTGCCTGGCCACAGTACCATTCAAGAACTGGATGCTCCTCTGACTGTCTAGAGGGGGACACGTGCTGCACAACCTTTCCTTGGCTGCGATGTAAGCCATCTCTAATGTGCCATTTGCTGTGGGAAGATATTCCATTCATTATTGGGTGGTTTTGGTGCGCTCACCCTGTGAGGGTTCTCTCCATATTTCCTGAGAAAGTGCCCTTGGACTCCACGGTATACACTCTATATTGTCTTATATATGCCTTGCTTTGGTTCAGCGCCTTGAGTGGGGGCTGCTTGCTTGTTTGCTACGTGGACCGATTGTGCCTCACTTGCTTTGCTGAGCTACCCTTGGAAGTGAGCCGCTTGGATGGGGTTAACTGCTGGGCCTCTGATCCATTCCTCTTAATTTCATAAGTCTGGACTAATCAGGGTCTTTGGCCAGAGCTTTGGTATTCTCCTGTATTGGCAAGATCACTCTGCTTGGGCTTGTAGATGGCGTAGGGCTTGCGGCTTCGCCCTGACCTGACCTATAGGTTCCACTTGCTCCTCGTGGTATTGTTATGGGGTGCATAAAAGGAAAGCAATCAGACATGCCCCCCATGGAGGCACTGCTTCGGGGGGGGGCTCGTACTCGGCCTCCCAGGTGTCATCCATAAGTTGTGTTCCGCCGAAGGCCTTTACACCTCCCCCTGATAAGTTGGACCTAATACTACAAGAGATCAGGGACTCGCGCCAAGCTATCGAACACCAAGTTGGTACCCTCACTGCTAACCTCACTCTTCTGCGTGCAGATCATACCAGATCCTCTGACACGGTCAAAGAACATACACAGACGCTTGTTGACCTTGTACCATGGCAGAAAGACCGTTCTGATCAACCTAATCCAAATGCAAAAGCACTTAACCACCCTGCTTGATCGAGTTAAGGATGCCGAGGGGAGGGCCAGGCATAATAATGTTCGCATTATCGGTATGCCAGAGCATTCAGAGGGTACCAACGCGACCCAGTATGTTGAAAAATGGCTCAGGGAACACGTGGCTCCAGAAGGTCACTCTACCTTTTTCTGCGTGGAGCGGGCACACCAAATACCTACGGGGAGATAACAGCAGGCTTGCCACCTAGGCCACTTATAGCCTGTATCCTTAATTATAGGGAAAGTGACCTTTTATTGCAAAAAGCCAGAGAAAATGCCCCTATCCAGTATGAAAATACCTGGATATCACTTTATCCAGACTACACTGTTCAAGCCAACGTCAAAGAGCTTCCTATAAGCCACTAAAGCGGAAGCTCCGGGCCCTTAATCTGAAATATGCCTTATTATTCCCGGCACACCTGAAGATTCTGCACAATCAGAAGGCTTACTTCTTTGATAGCCTTGAAGTGGCAAACGACTGGCTCAAATCTACCCTGCACCCCCCAAGTCATTGGACAATTTCGGCCAGCAGCTGAGTCGTGCATCGTCGCAACCCGATGGGTCTGGGCCCCTCATGGCAGATCTAATCGTGCACGTTCCATCAAGAAGCCTACATCGACGCAGGCCCTCTTGGGTCAGGAATCTACACTGGTGATCCCTGCCTCCATGCATGAATCCACGCAGGTCACATCCCTGGAACAATCAGATGATAGCGGGATACCATCGGACACTTAGAGTACCAACATCTTGTTCCCCTCGATTACCCCACAGATTGCGAAGGACTTATTTGGCTAATAAGTCTGGTTGTTCTCCGTGGCTTCCTCATACTTGTGAACATGTCTTCACTTGCTGTAGAGAGACAAGAAATTATGGAAGTATATTTAACTCATGCCTTTTTTCCCCAGGTTCCTGCCTAATCTAAATATTTCACAGGGTCCTGCCGGAGGTGCGGCTCTATTGTTGATTGCTCAGTCATGCCTGGTGTGAGGCCTACCACCCTGCAGTCACTACAGTATATAACTATGTGGAAGTAATATGTTTTTATGTGTGTTTGGACCAGCACAGTTCAATTGTTGGCCCTCGTATTGGGAGTTGTGGTTCTAGAAAGAGGTTTTTTGTTTTTGGTCCTTGCTGGGATATTGACTGTATGTCCCCTGTGCTTTCCCTGGACACCCCTTGTGACTGTCAGTTTTGGTACGGCAGTTCTAGGTAAATATAAGGTACTGACATGGAATGTATGTGGAATGGGGTCTGTTCATAAACGACATCGTATTGATGCCCAATTGAATAGATGATGAGCCCACATAGTTCTCATTCAGGAATCTCATCTATCTGACTCAGAAATAGCCAAACTACGTAGAAAATGGAAAGGACAATTTTTTAACACTTCTTACTCTGCCTTTGCGAGAGGGTCATTGATCTGAGTAAGAAGAGGGGTACCATTTGTTTACTGGAGCAACAAATAGCTCCAGAGGGGCTACAGTCATCGGCAGTGTTTACGCCCCGAGTTATGAGCAGAATTCTTACCTCACAAACTTGAACACAGTTTTACAGGATTGGGTGATGTTCCCCTGGGTAATCGGTAGAGACTTTAACTCTGTTCTGGATGTCCACTTGGACTGTTCTTATCCCCCGCTCCGGGATATGGTATCCACCAAAAATGCAGACTTCTTGAGACTTGGGCCACGGAGTGGATGATGCAAGATGTGTGGCGCATACACTTTCCTAATAGTCGGGAATACTCCTTTTACTCTCCTCCACACCAGTTGCACACTGGGATTGACAGAATGTTTTGCTCAACATCTCTGGTGCCACAAAATATTAAGTCCACATATCTTGGGAAAACGTTGTCCGATCACAACGAGCTTGAAATACTCCTCGAATGGGGTATGGTCTCTACCCTGGTTCCAACCTGGCATCTCTGGCCACAAATCCTGGAAGACGCGGTCTCCTGGGATACGATGGGTACCGCCATCAGTAATTATTTTACAGAGAATACCAACTCTGCATCCTCCCGTTTAATTGAATGGGATGCCTTTAACACCTTAGGAGCGTCGAACATTCAGCGCCCAGTGCTGAACGTTCGAATAAAGGGTGCGGCCCCTGTCGGCCAACGGTCGTGGGCAGCACTGGCAAGGTAGTGCTCGTGACAACGGTTGGCCGACGGCAGCCCTTAAAGGGTTAATGCCGTTGTTATTCAGGGAACGGCCATCGCGACTACTGTGGGCTCTCGTCAAGAAACACATAAGAATTTCACTGTATTTAAGGCTTCTCTTAATGAGCTTGAAAACGCAGCTATCACCCACCCGTCTCAGCAATTACAGCTCCAGGAGGCCCGAATCAAGCATGTTGAATTGCTCGAACAACTTCACCTAATAGACTACAATGCCTACACTCAATATAATCACAAAGATGCAGATTACTCCGGGACACTATTAGCACTTCTTATACGTGATACTCCCTCTCCTGTCCCGATCACAGTAATAGTTCTTCCAGATGGTACTGTTGTTTCTATTCAAGCTGACATTAACCATGCATTCTGTGCCTACTATCAAACCCGGTATAATACTCTAGATACGGCTTCACATGACCACATAACAGCCTTCTTCCGTGACCTCACATTCCCTAAGTTGACAGCTGATGCTCAGTCTGAACTAGATGCCCCTATAACTAAAACTGACATTAAAGAAGCCATCCATGATTTGCCTAGAAACAAGACCCCAGGCCTTGATGGTTTACCGGCTGAAGTCTACTCGTTCTACGCAGAGAAATTATCCCCGCGTCTGGAGAGCCTTTAGAAGGATGCCCTGGAGAAGCGCACTTGTTACTTTTCTCAGTAAAATATTAGTCAAACGTCTTCAACCCTACCTCCCGAAGTTGACCCATATATAGACCAATGTGGTTTTATACCGGGTCGTAATACCTCCTTAAACATTAGACGGTTCCATTGCATTTTGGAGATGGCGACGACTCTCTCCTATACAACTGGGTGTATCTCTCTTGGTATGCAGCAGGCGTTTGACACCCTGGACTGGATTTACACGCTGGCCCCTATGGAGAAATGTGGCGTTCCTAAGGGCTACCTACAGGGGGTTAAGTTATTGCATACTGCCCCTACAGCACGGCCAGAACTGGATCACATATCTCCAGAGAGAAGAGGGAGACACGAAATGAATATCGAACATGTAGGAGCCTGGAACAGGTGGAAGAGAGAGAGAGTGAGAGAGAGAGAAAGAGAGAACGAGAAAAGATCATTAGGAATCAGGGTGGAAAGTGAAACAGATGGAAGAGGGAGACAAGGAGGCATTACTAAACAGTAGGAGGGCGTGTGAGATGCAAAAGGGGATGGAGAAGGGAACTACATACAACAGTCATGAGAAGCACTGCTGGGAAGGTATTAACCCCGTGCGTGCTTTGACGGCTCCCGTCCGTCCTGCGTCACGGTGGGCGTGTGCTGATGACAGCAGGGAGCCATCATGACCACGCCCGCGATCGGAATGTCCAGCACCGCAGAAGAATTCCGGCCGCGGGCAAGGGGTTAAGGGGGAAAATACCAACATGAAAAACAGATTCTTTGAAATGGTGAAAGGATGGATGACCACCACGACATCAAAGCAAGCCATGTTTTGGCAAAAGAGAGATAAACAGATGTAAAGGAACTGGAAAGTGCTGGTTAATCACACGTGTGCGTCTTTATACCTTGAGGAGGTGAGTGAGGCTAATATTTTAAAGCATTCTCACCGATTCCAGGCTGAGAGACAAAAGAAAACACATCACTGAAACTGTCATTACTAGACGCACATCCGAATTGAAGATGCGATTTTAATTTTACACTCACATATTCCATTTGTCACCAGTTTCCACATTCTATTTAAATTTAATGGTTTTTGGGCACCACGTGCTCCTCAAATGACAACCTATATTTGGGGTGATGGAGAGGGGTATTATGACTGTCCAATAAAGTGCGTAAGGAAAGCTATCAGGGCAATGATTAAGAAATGTTGCAAGTTGTTATGTGGCCATGGACACTATCAGGAATGGGGAAATCTAGACACTTTCCTATTAATTTTCAGAACATGAAGTTTATTGTGAATTGTAATTCGGGTAAATAGGTTTTTTGGATGTGATTTTAGCACAGCTAAGTGTCGGGCTCCTGTCATCAATCTTTCACAAGCCAACAGCCGCGGACAATTTGCTTAATGCTGATTGCTCCCATGATGGCCCTAAAAAGCGATGACGCGCCATATGGCCAGTTTATGCAATTCATGAAAACTGGCCCTAGGAGAAGGGCTTCCAGGCGGAAGTTGATTGGCTAACAGGCCTGGGTAGAGAGTACATAAAAAGTCTGAGGGAATTAAAAAGATAATATGATGAAAATGAGGGGTGAGCCAACGACTGCTTATAAAATAAGAGGCTTATTCATGAGATTTGGGAGCAGGGCTGACCCCTGCTGGTCCTTCCTGTACTGCCCCATGCCAAAGCGACAGTGCAGAAATGCCCTGTCGTTAAGCAATTCCTGTCCTTGTCCCTGTGCTGGAGCAATTTTGGCATCCTGGCGCCAACGTAGGCACCCGTGCACCGTGGTGCAATGGTGCCTCTGATGCATGCTGGATTGTTTTTGTGCAGGAAGAGACACCTTCCTGCATAGAAACGAACCTTAGAGCTCTTTTCTAAGGGTGGGCGCAAGACTACGCTCCGCCCACGGAGTGTACGTAGTGTTGCCTACTTTGCATTTTGCAAAGTATGCGTAGTAGGCAACACTACGCACGCTCCGTGGACGGATCGAAGTTGCCCGCCACCCGCCTCCCTCCCGCCCTCCTTTACATGCATACATTTAAGTAATAAGTGCAGTAAAAATAAATAAAAGCCCTTACCTGGTCTGTGGCATCCCGGGGCTCCCTCTTCTATTTTGCGCCGACTTCTCCCATCGAAATGTGCATGCGCGGCTGCCCGCGCATGCGCATTTCTCTAGTGGGGCTACGCGAAGCGCGTGAGCGGGCGTAGCATCATGCCCACTTCACGTAGCTTTGCATAGCCCCACTATGCCTACTATGTCCACCCTTACTGCCATCTTGCTGCGCCATGCTGTGTCATTAGGAAAGCGTAGCGAGGTGTCATATTTACAACAATGCAATGCATCCCTGAGCTTTCCTCTGCCCTGGTGCACAATAGGCTGCCAAGGTCCAACACACACCCCCTTGCACGTTACTACAAGGGTGCCTGGGTTGCAGGGATGATTACTTTTGTGCAGAGAGGGAAACCTTCCTGCAATAAAACAATCCCTGATGGTGTTTTCCTCCTTCTGTGTGTCCTGCAGAATGCTGCACACATAGAAAGAGGAAACAAAGAGGAGAAATAAAGGTATTTTTCCTTGTTGCGCCACTTTTATGCCTCCTCTGGCGAGACGTTGGAATCTGACAGATTTCCAGGTGTACAAAACCTTGTAAATCTAGGAATACGTAAGAATCCACGGATGTTGGTTGGGAACATCCACAGCAACACCCATGGAATACCCCTATCATGCAGAGTAATGCGTGAAAGGAGACTATATTTACAAGGTTATAAAAAGCCATGCGGAGTGGCTTTGCGTGGCCTTGTAAATATGACCTCCAACTTATTTTTAACCTCTCCCACTCTCCCTCCTCTGCCCAGAATTTCCAGAGGGTGATGCTCTTCATCCAAGATTGGATGAACTGCAACCACCTCAAACTAAATCCCGACAAAACCGAACTGGTTTTGACTGGGAGTGGTTGCAGTCTCTGGTCCCCGTCTTACTGGCCCAACTCACTTGGTCCCCCTCCCCTCCCGGTTCCAAAGGTCAAAACCCTGGGCATCTTTATCAATTCCCAGCTCTTTCTTCATACGCAGGTTCACTCAGTGGTGTCCTCCTGTTTCTTTTCCCTTCGCACTATTCGTAAGGTTTCCCGTTTTTTTTCTTTTCCCGCCCTTAAGCTTATCCTCATGGCCATGGTGCTATCACGCCTTGACTATGGGAATGTGGTCTATAATGGCGCCCCAGACTCCCTGATCCATCGCCTTCAACAGATACAAAACCAGGCTGCCCGCCTGATTTATGGACTCCCTAAATTTCACCATGGCACCCCTCTGTTGCAATCTCTGCACTGGTTACCGGTGAAGGAGAGGGCTCTCTTTAAGTTGGGCTGCATGACTTATCAGGCTAGGTCAGGGACTGCCCCTGTCTTCCTTTGTGATGTCATCTCAAGACCTTCCTGTTCTCCAGATCCCTAGCAGCCTAGCCTCCGTCTCTGTGTCCACTGGTTCACTGCTACCTAGCGCCATGAAACCGTCCCGGTATAAGCGCGCTCTACAAATATGTTAAAATTCAAATTCAAATTTGCCAGCACACTGCGCCACCGGAGTGTCAAAAAAGTGACGCTTCGGTGGCACTAAGGGCTTGCAAATATGCTCCCCAGTTCTGCTCCTGGTCAGATGTTCTTGTGGCCAGGAAAGTGGACATCCTATTACAGGACATGTCTAATAATGCAATCCAATTAAATTTATATAGCACTTTACATCCTGGAGTCGGTATGTGAGTGCTTTTTATAAACAAGGAACTTCCTCCCATCAATGCTATTTCCAGTGATGTGATTCTACATGTTTGTTAAGCTTCCAGTATCTTGAAGATGCTCAAAGCCGTGACAATAAAACTTCCACCTTCTTTAAGACTCTCACGGGCACACTACTCATGAAGTACACTAACGTAGCACTCTAAAGCAGAAGATTCATTTCTTAGTGCTTAGAAGACCCTTGGTGGCACCATGGAAGGAGGACTAGAGGCAGACAGTCAGCATTTATTTAAATAAGCAGACATATAGCTAAACATACGCAAGGGAAATGTCCCACCAAGAGATAGGATAGAAGGCTGCGTGCTTGCTCCTCAGGTACCTTCTGACCAAATCAGCCTGCCCCAGACCTCACTGCAGGAGAGAACTCACAGGAGATGACATCCAATGACTCTCGAGCCTGGTTTTGTCCAGGAAGGCAGACCACATGACCCTAACCTCACAACAATTGACCTAGTTGTAGTTCCATAATAACTGTGTGACTAGTATCACACCATAACAGACAAGTGTATTTGAGATAATCCTCTAGTCTGGTGCTGACTAGAACTTTATACATTCTGGGACATAATCCTTGCCTTGAATTGTAGTATGCAAGTACAGCGAGTACGCCAGCTCTCTTCTAGGGGGTCCCACCCCCATGAAAAATGTGAAAACATTGGGGCGAGAATTGTTCATTTTAAAGCACAGTTTTCACATAAATGTGTTCAAATGCCATAGGTACTGAAAGAGCACTCATTAAATATTCAAATCTTTTCAGGTTGTGCCGAGCCAATAAAACCTAAGATTCTTCAGTTTTTTATTTTCAAAATGTGGTATGGATTTCCCCATATATCAAAAATTACCTCCTTTGTGCCAGGGGCAGCATTTTGTCAAGGATGTCCTATATTCCATGACTGCCCCCTTACAACAAAAATGACGTAAAATATACCTGTGCTAGAATCTTTTAATTAATATTATCCATATACCTTACATAGGTGACACATTTCAAAAGTTATCTCAGTATGGTAGGGCTAGCATTTTGCCATGGTTTCCATCCTACTACATACCAGACTGTCCACCTTTAAACCAAGAATTACCGCAATGGTGCTAGTACCCGCGTTCTGAAACTGGTGACCACGTGCCAAGAATTTCCTAGGTAGATGTAACGACCGTAATTTCGGACCAGGTAGAATCAGCTTACAAAACACCACCAAACCCAGCCGAAACGTAATCACCACCCTCCTCAGGACCTTCTTACAAAAGGCACCTGGGTACCTACCTGAGGATGAGGAATTAGCAATATGCAAACTTATATCATCAAAAACACCACTAAATCTATAGGGATTACTAGAAATACTCACTGATTATTCCACACCGCACTCATACCTTATAGTCTTGCGGCAACATAGGCCCAGACTAGACTACCCCGAGGCAGTTCCGATTACTTACCATTACACACTCATCACAATCAGTGCTCACGCAAGCCACAATCTTGTGGGTATACACACTGTGTCCCCCCAGTGCTCTCACTATTTCACACATACACAAGCCACAATCCTGTGGGTATACACATTGACCACGGTCAGTGCTCTCACTAACGCCACTTTCCCTAGTGGCGATCTCATTACACACTGACCACCATCAGTGCTCTCTCAAGCCACAATCTTGTGGGTATACACATTGATCACAATCAATGCTCTCATTAACGCTGCTACACAACGACGATCACGGTCCTATGAATACCTTCAGCTCTTTCTCTCTCTGTTGGGAAGTTTCTTTATATATATATCTAATATCTACTGGGAATATAATATTATATGTTATGTGATAGATAGACAGGTCAATCCTTTCACACAAGAATGGCCAAATCACAATATGCAAAGGTTATCTTCCAATATAAGTGCTCCTCTACTCCCTTGGTCAGTTACCATTTACCGGGACGGGAGATGCATCCGTTCACATAACAGCATCTGACTAGAAGAAAGGTTAACTTTATTATGAATAATAACACTTGCACAGCTGTTCACTAAGAACTGGGGTCCCTTTATTTAAACAACAACAACAATATAATACTGCAATATAACACATAGCCTGAAAAGCAAAAGAAAGAATTAGAATGTGTGTGCACGCTAATAAGAAAGGGTCGACGTCATCTTATGAGTATGAAGTCTGGGCTCAGTTGTCATCTGGGTTCCCTTCTCGTCTGTGCCTTGGCTCATCTTAGGATCACCCCTGCAGTCACGGATACACGTTATAACTAAAACATTACATTTGACCTAAAAGCATCTCAAGCAGTCGAGGCAGAAGGAAAGATGGAGTCTCTCCCGTTCGAGGCCTACAGGGCCCGAAAAAAGCATAACTCCATCAGAAATATGCTAGCAACCTTACAAAAGGATGGATTAATACTAATACTAAGGGATCTATTCATTAACATAAGTTTATAGACACTAAGATGCAGAAAAGGGTAGGGAATTACGTCAAACACCTGGTAAATCGTCCAGGTCTGAGGTTCTAATCCTCGTATTAGAATGATAGCAGGCTAAAGTCACCTTCACTCAAAAAGGGGCAGAAAACCCGGTCAGAACAGTAAGCCAGTATTATTCCACGGGTGCCCGTACATGACATGGAATACCTATGGTATGCCAGTGGCAGTATTTTGCCACTGATGTTCTTTATGCCAGGAATTTCCCCCAGTGTGCCAGTACCAGTGTTTTGTCTCAGGTGTTTGTCATGCTAAGAATTGTAGCATGTATGCCAGCACATGTGTCGTGCCCTGGGTATCTCGATGAGACAACGATTGCCTTCAGCATGCCAGGACAAACGACAAACTTGCAAGCACACATCACATTCTCACTCCCGCTCACATTCACTCAGTCACACTCATTCACTCACACTCACTCTCACTCACTTACTCTCAATCACACTCATTTACTCACACTCACTCTCACTCACTTACTTTCAATCACACTCATTCACTCACACTCACTCTCACTCACTTACTCTCAATCAAACTCATTCTCTCACACACTCTCACTCACTTACTCTCAATCACACTCATTCACTCACACTCACTCTCAGTCACTTACTCTCAATCACACTCATTCACTCACACTCACTCTCAGTCACTTACTCTCAATTACCCTCATTCTCTCACACATTCTCACCCACTTACTCTCAATCACACTCATTCACTCACACTCACTCTCAGTCACTTACTCTCAATTACCCTCATTCTCTCACACATTCTCACTCACTTACTCTCACTCACACTCTTCTGCAGCCCCTTACGTGCAGTCTTATTCATTCTCACTCACTTGCATTGACACTTAGTCCCACTCATGTTCACTCACTCATACATACTGACACTCAAGCCCAGGTTTACTAATGCTTTGTGCCAGGCTTGTGTCACTTCTGTGACGTAACCCCGGTACAGACTGTTAGGTGGGGTTAACTATCCGGCCAGCAGCAGGATTTCCCTCAGATCGTGCCCCTGAGTAGCACAAAGTTGTGCAATGTGCCGATTTGAGTTCGTTTGCCTCCCGGGGTGTTCCATGCGTGTTGCAAGAGCGGCCCCAAGTAACCACCGATGGGTTTAGATGCAAATCCCTCTCTACAACATTGGACAGGAAGTTGTGTCAAATCTTACAGCTCCTCAGTGCAGGGGTAACGAGGTGAAATGTTTTCATTTCTTCTTGTTTTTCCAAGTTTGCATCTGGGCTGTATCGTAAAACACACATACAAAGTGGGGAAACATTAAAGCCTACTTTTTGTACTGGAAGGAAACTCTTCCAGTACAAAACTATGCTTCAGAGAACACACACACCCTTGCACTGTGGCACAGGGCTGTGTGCATTGGTGCACGGCTCCCAGAAGCGTACCAGTGGCACAATATATTAGTAAATATGGCATATTTATTCTATCTCACCTTTAGTGCAGCATCGCCTGGTGTCGACAAACAGTGACTCTGGGCCTCATTCTCACTCAGTCTCACTCACTGCCTGTCACTGAGTCTTGCTCACTGTCACTCATACACACATGCTTACACATACAGACACAATTGTACACACATACACACACTCTCCACTTGAACACTCTCTCACCCGCAAGCATGCACACAACATGCATTTAAAATCATTTTTACTTTCCACGGCTGGCACCAAAAGTCCATTTCAAGCTGCGTGCGCACATGTTGTATTACACTGATTGTGAATAGAAGAACATGATTTACTATTTGTGTAATTATAAACGGGCCCCTGTGTTCTAGACGCTGATTTTACCACCTCTGATGCCTGCAGGGGTCACAAAGGAGGTGCAAAACAACGCTGCAAAGCAATTAAATCCATACTGATGCCTGCAACATCTGCCTAAACCAGGTGAGCTATCTTAAAATGCACTCTGTGATTGTCCAATTAAGGGAGTTATCCTACGTTTCCTCATTAGTAATACAAAAATAATGCATGGGCTGACTGCCATGAGTCTGTTTTTCCTTCACCTGCCCTTCAGGACACCACCTCTTTCCTGCCACCCATCTGCACCCAAAATGTGTGGGTTGCCGGAGAATATGTTTACCATTTCGAGCACTGGAGACCAGATTCAGAATACAGCAGACTCTGCGAGATGCAAACGACAGGTATTAGAAGTGCCTGTCGCTGTTCACAGGCAGTTTATGCAGTGCCGTGCTGACGCAGAGGGTCTGGGGGCGGCGCTATGGGGCGGAGCACGTCCCGCTGGGCGTATTTAGAGCGCCATTGACATCAATGCACTCTTAATAAGTGAAGGGTCCTAGGACTGCCCTCAAGACGTCTAGCAGTTGTTGGGGGGAGACAGGGATGAGCTGGACTCATAATCCACCAGGCCGGACTGGCTACCGGGTGTTTTGGCATGCTGCCGAGCGTGGGCTGATTTCGTTGATGGGGACCTGTGTTTGCTGAACGAAATTCGTTTTGCTTTAATTATTTCAAAGCACACGCAGGTCTTCAAGAACGAAATCAGCCCCCACCGCAGTGAAGTCAGCCCCCAGCTCGGCAGCATTCCAAATTGCCTGGTAGTCAGTCCGGCCCTGTAGAGATCAATTAAGTGAGCAGGGTCTCCAACATTGATCAGGACATGAATCCATTGGTGGTGAGTCACCAAACATCAGTTTCAGGAGACACTCAAATGTTGGCTGTTGTATTGACAGATAAAATATTTAGGATTACATTTTCTCTGCAAAACATTATGTCCATTGTTTGATAGGTTTACTTGGTGTTTTGGTCTCCACATAATGGCCTTATATCCTGGCAATCAGCTTTAGGTCTCTTTCCAGTGAAAGGCTATCGAGAGACCTAATGCTGTGACGTGAGGGAGGCCAGAGACCAATCAGAGGGCTGGATCCAGTATTGCCCTCTTCCCCTTTCAGGGGAGTGAAGCAATCGAGATGCCACAACGGTCCAGTCCTTTCCTGAAGAATGTGTAGTTTATTCCATCCTCGGGCCTGGATCACAGCGTTCCAGAGTCGCTCCTTAAACTTCCAATGTCCTTTGGGCAGGTTTGAGCCCTTTGAAGTCACGCCAAATGAATGAGGTCTCCCTTCCTGCACAAAAACAATTGTGCGTACAACGCAGGCGCCCTCGCACTATGGTGCAAAGGTGCCGGTATTGACACAAGGCAACACATTGTGCGACAGCACTGGGAAAGGACAAGCATGCACTGCATAGTGTTAAATATGCTGCACTCCGGCCTTTTCTCCGTCACACAGTGCAGTGCAGCCAGGTGACCTGCCTCAATGGGTTTGATAAATAGGCCCCAAATTCAAATATATGTGCGCAAGCCGGCACTTATGGTAGCCGAAGCAGCGCAGCTTGACGTAGAAGGCTGTTACCTGTAGCGGCCACCAATCTGCTCCTCGCTCACGTGCTGGGCTCGGGAGCCTCTGAAGCGCTGGCAGTCGGGCCATTTGGGAACCATGTTTGGTATCCTAGCCCTGTGACAGAGCAGCTGTCTTTTAGGATGGGTGAAGGGTGGCAGGGGTGTTGTTTTTTTGTTTTTCCAATTCAAGTGTGACTCAGAGTTCAAATTTGGGCAGCATTATATATATATATATATATATATATACTAGCTGTACCCGGCCACGCGTTGCTGTGGCTCAGTCCGGTTAAATGGAAGAGAAAGAAAAGAGTAAGCGCACGTTTCTAATATGTTTAATTTCACAATGCTTGTGGGTATACAATATGTTTTTGTCCATCCTAATATATGTAGACTATTGTCTATATGAGTCCCTTGTATTTGTGGCGCAGCAACCAAATCGATAGGGTCTGTCCGGCCTTTCGATTAAAAATACGCACGCATTGGACACACGGGTATTTGAATTCAACATTGTGTATATATATAAACACGCGCTAATGTTGCAAAGTAAACCAACTCCTCCCCCCTCCCTCCACCCACTTCCTAGTCTGCCATCCTGACACCAACTGTCCATCCTAATATATGTAGACTATTGTCTCTATGCGTCCTTTCTTAATGTTGCCAAGTGAACCAACTCCTCCCCCTCCCTCCACCCACTTCCTGGTCTGAGGCGCTAATGTTGCAAAGTGAACCAACTCCTCCCCACTCCCTCCACCCACTTCCCAGTTTGCCATCCTGACACCAACTGTCCATCCTAATATATGTAGACTATTTTCTAAATGCGTCTATTGTATTTGTTGCGCAGCAACCAAATCGATAAGGCCTGTTCCGTTTTTCGATTAAAAACACACGCGTAATGGACACGCACGTATTCGAAACCAAGGTTGTGTATATATAAACACACGCTAATGATGCAAAGTTAACCAACTGCTCCCCCCTCACTCCACCCACTTCCAGGTTTGCCATCTTGACACCAACTGTCCATCCTAATATATGTAGACAATTGTCTCTATGCGTCCTTTCTTAATGTTGCCAAGTGAACCAACTCCTCCCCCCTCCCTCCACCCACTTCCCGGTCTGCCATCCTGACACTAACTGTCCATCCTAATATATGTATACCATTGTCTCTATGCGTCTATTGTAGTTGTTGCGCAGCAACCCAATCAATAGGGTTTAGGCCCTTTAGATTAAAAACACACGCGTATTTGACACGCGCGTATTCGAATCCAACGTTGTGTATATACAAACGTGTGCTTATTCGAATTCAACATTGTGTCAAAATTTCAAATCAATCAGTGAAGAACTTTTGTAGATTTAAGTTTTTATCAAACGCACATTGACATTTTTATGTGTCTGTTTGTGCTTTCGATTAAGAACACGCACGTATTCGACACACGCGTATTCAAATCCAACGTTGTGTATATAAAAACACTCGCGTATTCGAATGCAACGTTGTGTCAAAATTTCAAAGCAATTTTTGAAGAACTTTCGGAGATTTGAGATTTTGAACAAACGAACAGTTACATTTTTATTTATATAGATGAAGACGCTGCTCTGTCGCGTCTACCGTTACTGGTTCAAGATGCCATGTTAGAAGGTAACTGCAAAACAGTGGTTAATTTGTATAAAGGTAAGTGTCAGGGCCTTTCTCTGGAGGCCATTGCATCGTGCAACACCCATTGCCTCTGTAAGCGCAGCCAATGACAACCACCAGAACTTCAGACAACCACACTCCTACAGTGTGTGACAGTTCAGATTATTCCAGGAATAAGGATGGTGCTGGCAGCAGGTATTATTCTTTTTTAATATACATATTGAATTATTAAACAACTGTTGTTGTGCTTATCTCAAAATTAGGCAACAGCGCCACCATGTGACAAACTCTCATTAGAGCCCAGCACGGAACAACTACCTCAAATTAAGCAACTGCTGCCAAGCACCATAATCTGGAATCAGTGGAAGCGGAGGAGGAGCACCTTCAGATCCTGAGATCGGACTTACAAAATCCACTTAAAAAAGGCGTGGATTCTGCTCTTTTGGTACCTCAGTTTAGGAGGCTGATGAGAATCTGAATGCTGATCAGAAGGGAAAGAATATTCAGGCACCCACCTTCCTGATCTGCTCAGTCATAGCAGAGAAGACCTGGGTCTTCAACAGAAACCTCAGCAAGAGGAGAGTTTCCACCCCCAGTAGAGTGGGGCCCAAGTGATGAATAATGAATGATCACTGCACAATTAGTCAAACAGATATGGTTCAAAGAGTGGAGCGGCTGGACTTGGGCTCCCTGGTGACATCCTGGAAGATATGATGCTCTTCAAAGATCCCGAATCCAGGAATGGACATTTACCAGCTCCAAGCTGATTGCTTCAGAGTTAGATGACCTGTTTCAGAAGGCAGCTGAAGAGAAAAATATTTTGAAACTTTCAAACTGATCGATGGGAAAAGCTCTTTGCATTAAAGCAGCAGGCCTGAAATCAAAAGGGCAAATGGCCCGGGTCGGGCGTCACCTTCACCAACAAAACCCACCCAGGAGCTCCCTAAAGTCAGGCACAGCCCCAGAAATTACTATTTTGTGGTCGGTGCGAGGCTAAGACTGTTCTTCCGCCAATGGTAGAATTGTATTTCCGACAGCGGGTCCCCAATATTATCAAGATCGGGTATTCCATCTCTTTCTGTCTCAGGCCTCCATCCCACAGTCAAGACTCCTGGGGTCCATGCCCAGCTGAAGAAAGGAGTACAACTCCCAGTTCCGAAACATGGAAAAAGAAGCAGATTTTATTCCACTCTCTTTAGTTCTGAAAGCAGGCAGCGGATATGGCCCTGTGTTGGACTTAAAGGTTTCATACAAATTTGTGCCCGTGTCCCTTTTAGTGTGATGTCACTGCTGGCGGTCATCCCATGGGTAGCAGAAAGCACGTTCTGGCAACGCTAGATTTATAGGATGCTTCTTTCCACACCCCCCTCTAACCACCCAGTCAGAGGATTCCGTGTTTTGCTATGGAGGGTCAGCGTCTACAGCTCCAGCCTCTCCCCTCGGTTTGGTGACCACCCCCAGGGTCTTCACTGAGGGATAGCCCCTGTTATTGCACAGCTTCAGCTAAGTGGAGTCACAGTGTTTCTGTATCTTGACTAGTTGTGGTCTGTTTCTTCTCTCCTTAAGGCTCAGGAGAATGTGGAGAAATACCCAGAGTGTTGTGTATGTGGGGCTTTGTCATCAGCCTCCTGAGGTCACACCTCCAGCCCACGCAGATCAAGACTTGGGGGCTCCATTCAGTACCGAGATGGGACGCGTCCTTCTGCAATGGAAGCGCAACCATTCAAAACAGCTTGTCTCACTTGCAGGCAACTTTTCTGCCAGCCAAGGGTTGGCTGAGGGTACAAGGTCTGATGGCTGCGACCATGGGCGCGGTTTCATCTGAAACGTCTAGTAAATCATGTGCATCAATTTTGCTCCTTGGGTTCTCAGAACTATGAACACCTAATTCCAGTCACCCCTGAATTCATCAGAAGTTGCAATGATGGTTGATGGAAGCCACTCAGTGAAAACAGGTCCCTCTCTAGAACTTCTATCTCCAGTACAGCTAACTACAGATGCCAGCCTCTGGGGTTGGGGGCAATACTGGGGGTCATTACACAAAAGTTTGTTGGAGAGATTGCACTCATCCAACTAGACGGAATTAGTGCTGGGGTCTAAGGCACTTCAGGCTTATTCCCTTCACTTAGAAGGAATGTAATAGAATGAACAATCAAGGGACGAGAGACTAGCTGACCCAGCAACTGTCTAAACCTTTCGACAGAACAGATTTTTGCTCGGGCGAGAAATACCTGTTCACTTTAACAGCAGTATACATTCAAGGTTTCTTACATGTTCAAGCAGACATCCTCAACATGAATCTTCAATCATCTGTAATGTACCATTTGTCTGTCCGAGAGTTCAATCAAATCTGTGCACAGTTTGCAACTCCAGGGTTAGACCTGTACACAACGAGGACAACAAGAGTTTACACGGAAACATGGCTCCTCAAGCATGGGCAATAGATGCCCGCTTGGTCTCTTGACTCACAGGAATTCTGTATGCCTTCCCTCCGATTACCCTCCTCCTGAGCGTGCTTCAGAGATTGTGGAGGAGAGGACATTAGTCATTCTACCAGCACCTTTTAGGTCTTCTTACTGACCTTGGTTTTTCCTCCTGGTGTCATTGTCTGGCGGAAGGAGGTATCTTCACCTGCCTCTACAGCAGTCCCCTCTACAGTTCCCTCTATTGCCAACTGTCCAGCTCCAACATCTCCGGTTGATGGATTGGATCCTAAGAGGGTAGGTTAGTCTCCAACATCTGAGCTGCTCAGAACAAGTTGCTACGCACATGCAGTTATCTTGGACGCCATCAGCCCTAATGTCTAATACGAGACACTGGCATCATTTCAAAAATGGTGGAATTCCAAGGGATTTGATCCCCCATTATGGATAGTTTTAAAATATTAGAATTCCTCAGGAATGGCTTCTTGAAAGGTTTAACACCCTCTATTTCATCCTCTCAATGCACAGCAATTAACTCTCTCACAGTAGGTGAAGACTTTTCAGATTCTCTCCTGGTTGTAATAAGGCATCTGAAAAGCTTTCAATTAAAAATGTGTGATCTTTCAGTAATGCTAGGAAGGTTGCAGCAGACTCCATTCGAGCCTTGGAAGAAGCTAACCTGGGAAGGTAATCTTCTAAAACAGCATTTTTATATCTAATAAGTCAACAAGAAGGTTGGACAAGGAGCGGTAGTCATCACTAATCCTTCCTTAAGATTATTTCCTGATAGGGTGGTGCTTGAGATGGACCCAAAGTTTGTAGTAAAGAGTAATTCTCAAGTTCATTTGTCTCAGGAAATTATTTTGACAGTTTTACAGTCAGATAGTGACACTCAAACCCCCTCTTTTTTGGATGCTCGTCGCATCTCTTATCCATCTTTGTCAACCTTACTAAACAATTGAGGTCATCAAGCTCTTTGTTCATTTCCTAAGGCTCAGCGAACAGGCTATTTCTCAGTCGTCCAAGACACTCGGTGAACCCTCACCATCTGCAAATCAAGGGAGGTCTCCTTCTTCAGTGTTAGCATGCTGGGAGGAACTGGAGGGTATGTCCCTACCGGAGATATATAGGGTCGCTATATGGTCCTCCCATCAAGCGTTTGTAAATCAGTACAGGTTGGGTGTAAATAATTCTCAAGAGTGTAATTTTGCTTCTTCAGTGCTAAGATCGATAAGCAAGTAATTGTCGATTAAATAAACTGTTATTCATCTGCATCAGTGGATTGTGGGTACAAATGTTTTTAGCTCAGTAAACCAACCATTAGTTAGGACGCAGGAGAGGAGGTCAGAGCTGAGGGGGTAATGAACTAATTACTTATTAGTCATCTGCATTACTCTGACTCCTGGAGCCCCTCGTCCAAGGCCGCTTGTACACGTCTATCCTAAGTCGTGTAAAATACAAGCGAGGAGTTGGGGGGACGGGGGGAGGCTTGTACTTCTAATAGGGATAGAAGAAATACTTAGGTATGGGACCAAAAGTCCCCACTGAGCAGGAATGCCTCACCATGTAGGACCAGGATGAGGAGGACAGAGATGGGGGGTCATGAAGATGGCCTGGTCATTCCTGGTCGATGTGGCTGTGTTTGTTGGTGAGGCGATGGCATGATGCTCTGTGCACTGCCGGTGTTCCCGCCCGTCACTTGCTGCATGTGTATCCCCCAGGCATCTCCCTCACCCCCCGCCTCCCAGCTCCCACGAACGCGTTTCACCCTCTCGCCATCCCTGCACCGCGGGTTCTCCTGTTACCCTTCGCTCCATGCGGGGTAAACACCAGGGCAGTCCACCTGCCCCGTTGCAGCCCCTCACCTCATTCTCTGACCTCGAGTCAGGAGGCGTGCTGTACTCGGCGCTGTGTGCCTGTGGCCAGGAGCTTCAAGGAGCTACGCCAGCAAAGCATTAACCCTTTTTCTGCGCTCCTGTGCAAGGGCTAAAGTCGTCTCATTCAATGTTTACCTTTGGGGCGTGGCTTCGGCGCCGACGCAAGATGGCGGTTCCTGCGTGAGCTCCGCTCACTGGCGGGACTCGTCTACTTGTAAAGCCATCTTTCTGCATCCTGACCTTCTCAAAATAGTGGGCATTCATTCCGGAACTTGGCATAAGCATCTGGACTCTCTCACACACGCTTTCCTGCCCTGGCCATCGCATAATCAGCTCCGTTGATTTCTCCTCACAATGCGAGCGGCCGCCATTTTGGGCCATTGTACTCGCGTATTTACAGCCAGTAATTTTCTTTCTCCTACTGTTGCAATGAGGCCCCTTCTGCCGGCAGCTTATCGTAAAGTAATGCAGTCTTGGTCGTTTTTTTTCTTTATTGGCTGTTACTTTTCAATTTTCACTGTGGAAATAGATGTTTGACCACATACAGCTTGCCATCTCTTTGTATGCCTTTGCGCCATATTCTTCGCATATCTTTTTCTTGCAAATCCCTCAGATATGTGGCTCATAGTGTTTTTTTTTCCCTACCACTCAATTTAATTGCAATTTACTATCATTTGCTGCAGTGAGACTTTACTATGCCTGTGCGCTTACTCTTCCTGTGACTTTCTCCTTCCTGTGAGTTTTTTCAGGTCACGCTTTCTCACTAATTTTACGCTAGTGTTCCTGGTGAAGTACGTTTTTCAGTATTTATAATTTTTGGGACTTCCTGCTATTGATACAGCGATTTGGGCTGTACAGTTTTTTCTCCTAATAGCCTTGCTTCTTGTTATGTTTCGGGGGAGGTGGTCGGCTGCCATTTTTGGCCGCTGAGCTCATAATTCCACACACATATTTTTGCAAAGGCTGTTAGTTTGATATCATCAACGGAGGTCAAAAAGTTTTTTCTTCATCAATATTTTTCCTGAAGCACATATTTGGAGCACAATCTGTAAATAATCTGCAGTTATCTTAGTGTTTGCTACGATGGCGAGTGACTCTCATTCTGCTAAGTCCTCTGTTACTGGCACAAAATCAGAATAGCAGAAAAATGATCCGCCGTCACCTATTCTCTCCTCTCATAACCCTGTGTTGGACTCTATTTTAGATGAGGTGCGGGGCCTTCAGCCATTTATGATTGCCACAAATGAAAAATTTAAACAAATAGACGACAGATGGATTGTTATGGAAAGTAAAGTATCTGACCTGGAGCAACGTGTCAGTGACCTTCAAGATTTGTCTACCAAGATCCCTACACTTGAACTGGAACTTCATAAATTGAAATTCCACACTGAGGATTTGGAAAATCGTAATCGTCACCACAACTTATGCTTATATGGCCTTCCGGAAAATGTTGAGGGCCCTGATATTGTTCTGTTCCTTCAAAAATTTCTTCCAGATCTTCTCAATCTTCCAACTTTCAGTTCACCTCTCAACATACAAAGAGATCCCTGTCTGGGTCATCTTACTTCCAATTCTGCTAAACCTTGTGGCATCATTATGCCTGTTTTAAAGGCCATTAAAATCAAACATCGTCTTATCTGGTCTGGTAATAAGATCTTCATTTCTCAGGACCTCTCTATGCGGCTAATGCTCGCCGTAAAGAATTCCTTGCTCTTCGTCCTCAAATGAGACATTTAAACATCCAATATGGCATCCTGCATCCATGCCTCTTCAAGATTACTCATAATGGGCGTTCACGATCATTTGATGATCCTGCAAAACTTAAACTTTCTCTTCAGTCTTTTTCTTCTACCGGGATGGACACTACAGCTGGATTTTTTGTGTTGCTTTTATTTCTTCGTCCATTTCTAAATGACTCCTTATTTTTCTATTTTACTTGTTTTTTTCTTACTTTTTTACGCTATTGTTAATGTTTCTTTCCTCTGACTTTATTCACTTATCTTTTTTTTCTATGCTGTGCTTCTTATTATGACTTTATTTTTCTTTGTATTTTAGTTATCCTCATGTGATCCGCCTTGCCTCGCGTAACTATGCTCCCTTATCATTGTTTTCTTCTTTTTGTACACATCTGGCTGCTTTGCTTTGATCTGTGTGCTTATCTTTCTTTCCTTATTCTCTCCCTTCTCCTTCTTCTTTCTTTATCTATACTCTTCCATTTTCTAATTATTTCTTGCTACTTCCTATCACCTTCTTCCATTCATGTGTTGTTCATGTACCCTGATACTGTAGGTCTTTTTGGTTTATGTTTCATATGTATTTGTCTTTTGTGGTGTGTTTTCCCTCACAGTTATTCCCTTGAGGTGTGTCAACTCCAAGTGTGTTTTATCCTCCCTCGCCTCTATCATGTGTAACTTTGTTACGTGGAATGTTCGTGGTCTGTGGAGTCTAGTTCAACGTCAAAAGGTACTGTCTCATTTATCAAAACTTAATTCTCAAATTTCTTTTCTTCAGGAAACGCATTGTAATGATGTTGAATCTCTTAAACTGAAAAGACAGTGGGTGGGCCACGTTGTTTTCTCTCCTGCTTCCCACAAAAAGGGGGTGTTGCTATACTTTTCCATAAATCTTTAGCAGTGCAAGTTTTGTCCTCACAGGGTGATGCGGATGGACGATGGGTAATGGCAAAGATTGTGGTTCAAATTAAAACGTTGGTCTTACTGAACATGTATGGTCCTGTCATGCCTGACCCTAAATTCTGGAATGATATCAAAGTCCTCCTTTCTTCGATTGATTGCCCTAATATTATTGTTGCTGGTGACTTCAACCAATGGTTAGATCCCTTCTCCGATAGATTATCTAAATGCAAATTTTAATCTGATAAGTCTCATAAAGCCTTTCAGTCGGCCATTGCCTCTTGTCCATTATATGATGTTTGGAGAACTTGTAATCTTGATTTAATTGAATTTACCTTTTTTTCCAATGTTCATCACACCCGTTCCAGAATTGATTATATTTTGACCAGTAAGTCTTTACTTCGCTCTCTCCAAAATTCTGAAATTGGCTCCATTTTTATTTCTGATCATGCACCTGTTCATGCTGTTTTGGATTTTACACATATTTCCTCCCAATTTAGCAGACGGAAGCTTAATACTTTTTTATTAACTGATATGATTTTTATCAAAGAAGCATCTTCTTTTATTGATAAATTTTTTCGTCTTAATGACCCATAGTAGTATAAAAAAAAAGAAATCCATGAACACTTCTTGTTCCTCTGACACCCTTCATGATTTAATTAAAGCAAAGACAGAACTTAACAAATTGGCGACAATTGAAGCTTGTAATGTTTTGCTTAGGGTTAAATATAAATATGTGGACAAAATAAGGCGGGGAAAATGTTGGCTAACTATTTAAAAATTAAATTTGAGCGTAAGACTATTGGCCCTATTTTTAATGAATCCACTAAAAAATGTGTTTCATCGGACGAAGATATTGCTGAAGTTTTCCATGACTACTATAAATCTCTTGATTCCGATGACACTTTTCCCACTACTCAAAATTTAGAAACCTTCTTCACATGCCTGCCCTCTCCCCCATCTCTACCTGATGAATGTAGCACGTTAGAAAAGGGCATTTCTTCACAGGAGGTAATTAATGCTATTAAGGTCCTAAAAAAATCAAAAGCCCCTGGGCCTGATGGCTTACCTATTGAATTTTATAACACCTTTACTTCCATTTTTGTACCTAAACACCTTCAGCTTTTTAACTCTTTTATTGCTGACACAAGAGCTTCTGGCTCTTTTATGGCTGCTTTAATTGTTATAATTCCTAAACCTGATAAAGATCATTCTCATTGCAAAAATTACCGTCCCATATCGTTAATTAATTATGACTGTAAAATTTTTGCCAAAATTCTCGCATCCAGTCTTGACACCATTATTCCTCTCTTGATTAAAACTGATCAAGTTGGATTCATGAAGGGCAGATTAGCATCTTATAATGCTCGAATGTTTGCTAACATCATTTCCTATGGTAAAAAATATAAATCTCCCCTTGCTGCTTTGTCTTTGGATGCTGAAAAGGCATTTGACCGCATTAATTGGCAATTTATGTTTCAGACTTTGCAATGGTTTGGTTTTGGGCCCTCTTTCATTTCTTATATTAAACTTTTGTACTCTTGTCCCCGATCTAGCATTTTTGTCAATAACCAATTTTCTAGGTCATTTTCTTTGTCCAGAGGCACAAGGCAGGGTTGCCCCCTTTCCCCTTTACTTTGTATTCTATGCCTTGAACCATTTCTAGAACGCATTCGTGTTAACTCCCTGATTACTGGCTTCAAACATATCTGCATATGCAGACGATATACTTATTTATATGTCTAACCCTGCTGATTCTCTCCCTCATTTTTTAAATGAAGTTCAATTATGTTCCAGTATTTCTGGATATAAACTCAACCTTTCCAAGATAGATGTTTTGCCTCTGAACTCTATATGTTATCAATTTTTGTTTAATGATACTAGTTTTGCTTGGTGTCCCTCTAAAACTAAATACCTTGGCATATGGCTTTCGTCCTCTATTCATGACATAATTAAATTTACATTTGCTGCATTACTCAACAAAATTCAGTCAATCCTCCTTGTTCGGTCACCCTTATACCTTTCCTGGTGGGGCAGGTTAAATACTATTAAAATGATGATTGTTGCTCATGTTTTATATTCCCTATCTATGCTTCCTGTCAAAATTTCCAAAACTTATTTTTCTAAAATTAATTCTATATGTACAAAATTTCTATGGAACAATAAGCACCCACGAATTGCTCTAAACAAACTCATACGCCCTAAAGATGAAGGTGGCGTGCACTTTCCGAATTTTAAGGCGTACCATTCTGCTTTTTTCATCAAACAGTCTTTTACATTAGCTTATGATTTTATAGATAATCCTGTTCCCAAGTGGGTCCATTTTGAACGTTCCCTCTTGAAAGATTTCTCCTTTCAACAGGTAATTTATATGTCTAATTGTTCAAGTTCAAGTTAAAGTTCAGGAATTTATATAGCGCACTACTCACCCAGAGGGTCTCAAGGCGCTTGGGGGTGGGCGGGGGTTCATTATTTATCGAATAGCCAGGTTTTGAGTTCTTTTCTGAAGGAGATGTGGTTCTGTGTAAGGCGGAGGTGAGTGGGGAGTGAGTTCCAGGTCTTGGCCGCCAAGTAGGAGAAGGATCTACCTCCCATGGTGGATCTTTGGATACGCGGAACTGCGGCGAGGGGTTAATTGGAGGATCTTAGTAGGCGGGTGGGTGTGTAGAAGGACAGTCGAGTGTTGAGGCATTCGGGTCCTAGTTTGTAGAGGGCCTTGTGTGCGTGGGTGAGGAGATGGAACGTTATTCTCTTGTTGACGGGAAGCCAGTGGAGGTCCTTCAGGTGGCCGGTAATGTGATCTTGGCGAGGGATGTCCAAAATGAGTCTCGCTGATGCGTTTTGGATGCGTTGGAGTTTTTTCTGTAATTTGGCTGTGATTCTGGCGTATAGGGTGTTTCCATAGTCCAGTCGACTCGTGACCAGTGCGTGGGTGACAGTCTTTCTTGTCTCAGGGGGGGTCCAACGGAAGATTTTTTTGAGCATACGAAGTACGTTGAAGCAGGAGGATGAGACTGCGTTGACTTGTCTGGTCATCGAGAGTGAGGAGTCTAGGATGAAGCCACGGTTACGTGCGTGGTCTGTGGGTGTGGGTGCTGTGCCCAGAGCCGAAGGCCACCATGAGTCGTCCCAGGCAGAGGGGGATGATCCTAGGATGAGCACCTCCGTTTTGTCTGAGTTAAGTTTTAGGCGGCTGTTTTTCATCCATTCGGCTACTTCTTTCATGCCTTCGTGAAGATTGGTTTTGGCGGTGTTAGGGTCTTTGGTGAGGGAAAGGATCAGCTGGGTGTCATCAGCGTAGGAGATGAACGAGATGATCCAGTCCAAGGCTTTTCCTTGTATGCCGATGTTGCTGAGGCGTTGTATAAGGGTGCTGTGACAGACTGTGTCGAAGGCGGCGGAGAGGTCGAGTAGAATGAGGGCCACTGTTTCTCCGTTGTCCAGTAGTGTTCGGACGTCGTCTGTCGCTGCAATGAGGGCGGTTTCGGTGCTGTGTTTGGCTCGAAAGCCGGACTGAGAGGGATCGAGGGAGTTGTTGGTTTCAAGGAAGGTGGCGAGCTGGCGATTGACGGCTTTCTCAATGACTTTGGCAGGGAATGGGAGGAGGGAAATGGGGCAGTAGTTTTTAAGTTCAGAGGGGTTTGCTGTGGTTTTTTTCAGGAGGGCGCTGAGTTCGGCGTGTTTCCAGCTTTCTGGGAAGGTAGCAGAGTTGAAGGAGCAGTTGATGATATCACAGAGCTGGGGTGCGATGATGGAGTCTGCTTTGTTGAAGATGTGGTGGGGACAGGGGTCGGTTGGCGAGCCAGAATGGATGGAGTTCATTAGGCAGATGGTGTCTTCAGTGGTGATTGGGTTCCAGGCGATGAGGTTGTTAGAGGGCGGTTTAGGTTCGGAGGGGGGTGGAGAGGATTGTTTGTTGGAAATGTTCTCAAAGCTGTTATGTATGACAGCAATTTTGTTGTAGAAGAAGGAGGATAACGAATCGCAGAGGTCTTGGGAGGCAGTGATGTCGTTTGAGGCTGCGGTGGGGTTGGTGAATTCTTTGACGATGTTGAAAAGTTCCTTGCTGTTATGGGCGTTGTTGTCGAGTCGATCCTTGAATGCTGATTTCTTGGTGGAGCGAATCAATTGGTGGTGTTTGCGGGTGGCTGCCTTGAAGGTGGTCATGTTGTCGGTGGTTGGGTTTTTTCTCCATGTTTTCTCTAGAGTACGGCAAAGCTTCTTGGATTTCTTAAGGTCAACGTTGAACCAGGGGGCCTTTTTGTTACCTAATTTTATCTGGTAGTTTTTCAAGGGTGCTAATTCGTCAGCGCTGTGAGTGATCCATTGTTTGAGTTTGGTGGCAGCTTGGTTTGGGTCCAATGAGAGGGCGGGAGGGTTTTGGTTGAGCGATGTGAGGAGTTGGTCGGTGGTGATTTTTTTCCAGTTTCTTCGAGGGATAGGTTGTGGGGGGTTGTGGGTCGAGGTGGTTTTGAAGCTGAAGTGAACACAACTGTGGTCCGTCCAATGGAGAGCTGTGGTGCGATCGAAGGAAATGTGTTTGCTGGAGGTGAAGATTGGGTCAAGCGTATGTCCGGCTACATGGGTGGGGGTGTCGACAAGTTGTTTGAGTCCGAGATTGACCAGGTTGTCCAGAAGGGTGGTGGTGTTACTGTCGTTATTATTTTCCAGGTGGAAGTTGAGGTCTCCAAGTAGAATGTAGTTCTCGGAGGCGAGGGCATGTGGGCTGATGATGTCTGTGATGTCTTTGCTGAATTGTTTACGGGTTCTTGGAGGCCTGTAGATGAGGGTGCCTCTAAGTGTGGTCCTAGGGTCGGTGTGGATCTGGAAGTGGAGGTGTTCGGCAGTTGCAAGGTTATCGTCGAAGCTGGTCGTGATTTTGATGGTGTTCTTATGGACGATGGCGATGCCTCCTCCTGTTTGATTGGTGCGGTCTTTTCGGGTGATCTTGTAAGTGTCCGGGATGGCTATGGCAATGTCGGGTGTTGATGATGCGTTCATCCAGGTTTCAGTAAGGAAGGCGACGTCCGGTGAAGCAGTGTCGAGAAGGTCCCAGAGTTCAGTGGCGTGTCTGTGGAACAAGCGGGTGTTCAACAGGATGCACTTCAGGTGGTTAGAATCGGAGCTGTGTTTGGAGATAGTGGATTTGGTGTGGGTCTCGATGCAGGCGAACTTGCAGGAGTGGCAGGTGAAGGGACCGTGGGTACGTCCTGGGGTAGCCTGGTAGCATTGTGGTGTGCGTCTGGGGTTAAGGGCTTGGAGGATGGCGGCGTCATACGTTAGGCGGGAGGAGTGCGGTTTGCGGGGACCAGGGGGCCTGGCGCTGGGCGCGGTCCAGGCACGGACGGGGGTAGACGGGCTTACCTTTGGCGCGCCTTTGGCGCGCATGAGGCGCGACCGCTGCGCGTGAACGCTGCGCGCAAAAGCATCTGTCATAAATGGATGGTGGAGGGAGGAGGGGTAGGGGCGAGGGAGGGTCAGCTGGGAGGCGGAGAGCAGGGTGGAGGTCCGGGCAGGGAGGCACAACAACAAACTACAAGATGGCAGCAGGCTAGAAACGAAACTGGATTGGGGCAATACCTAGAGAAACAACGCTATGCAATAATACAGTGAAATAAATTAGTTAAAGGCACAATGCGATTCCACTGACTGCGCGCTTGTTAATTGTAGCGTTGCGGTAATTCCATTCACCCGACAGCAGACAGTCACTAATGCGCGTGTACGAGGCTAAATTAAATTAAGTATTACATTGGCAGCAATGAGAAATATAAAAAGCAATGCGAGGAAGGCAGATAGCAAATTGTGAGGCGCTACGATACCACTGCAGTCAGAGCGGGGAGCTGTGTGGGGAACGACCGCTTCTGGAGGATTCATGACGGTCACAGAGAAGATGCCGGAGGGTAGGGCCAGTTGAATCAGTGGGAGGGAGGGTCAGCTGGGAGGCGGAGGGGGGGGTGGAGGTCCGGGCAGGGAGGCACAACAACAAACTGCAAGATGGCAGCAGGCTAGAAACGAAACTGGATTGGGGCAATACCTAGAGAAACAACGCTATGCAATAATACAGTGAAATAAATTAATTAAAGGCACAATGCGATTCCACTGACTGCGAGCTTGTTAATTGTAGCGTTGCGGTAATTCCATTCACCCGACAGCAGACAGTCACTAATGCGCGTGTACGAGGCTAAATTAAATTAAGTATTAAATTGGCAGCAATGAGAAATATAAAAAGCAATGCGAGGAAGGCAGATAGCAAATTGTGAGGCGCTACGATACCACTGCAGTCAGGGCGGGGAGCTGCGTGGGGAGCGACCGCTTCTGGAGGATTCAGGACGGTCACAGAGAAGATGCCGGAGGGTAGGGCCAGTTGAATCAGTGGGAGGGAGGGTCAGCTGGGAGGCGGAGGGCGGGGTGGAGGTCCGGGCAGGGAGGCACAACAACAAACTACAAGTTGGCAGCAGGCTAGAAACGAAACTGGATTGGGGCAATACCTAGAGAAACAACGCTATGCAATAATACAGTGATATAAATTAATTAAAGGCACAATGCGATTCCACTGACTGCGTGCTTGTTAATTGTAGGGTTGCAGTAAGTCAATTCACCCGACAGCAGACAGTCACTAATGCGCGTGTACAAGGCTAAATTAAATTAAGTATTACATTGGCAGCAATGAGAAATATAAAAAGCAATGCGAGGAAGGCAGATAGCAAATTGTGAGGCGCTACGATACCACTGCAGTCGGGGCGGGGAGCTGCGTGGGGAGCGACCGCTTCTGGAGGATTCAGGACGGTTGTACCTTTCTGTCTAATAGTCCGATTTTAAAACACTCCAGATTTTTGCTTTATGACACTTTTTCTAAGGATTTTACTCCTCTTCAATGCTTTTTGTCCTCCTGTGTATGGTATAATACATTTCTCAAATATAAAGGCAAATCATTCTACTACAAATACTGGAAGGAAAAGGGTATTCTTTTTGTTCACCAATTACTACACAACTTTTCCATTGTTCCCTTTCCTACCCTTCAAACAACTTACCACTTACCGGACTCTTTTCTTAATGAATACTATATTATTGTTAATACCATACAGTCTCGCCTAACTACTTTTACCCTTCTACCTCATACACCATCTCTATCACCTTCTACTACTTTATACTCCTTATTCTCAATTCATAGACCTAAAGCTGTTCTTGTATATAAGTTACTGATGTCAAATGTTATTGAAAGACCTAAGTCTTTAATTGAGAATGCGGGGGAAACTGACTTGTCCATTTCTTTATCTGTTATTACCTGGGATAAACTATGGTCCAAATTGTTTTTAAGGTTTCTGCTGCTGCTCGCATAACTCAATCTCTATATTTTATTTATCAAAGAGAAATTATTACTCCTGTTAATATTTGTAAATTTTCACCTTCATCCTCTCCGTTATGTTGGTCACGTTCCACTGAAACGGGCATGTTAATACATCTTCTTTATGAATGTTCCAATGTTTTATCCTTTTGGAATTCTGTTCAGAATATTTGCATGTTAGTGTTTAATTTTAATACTACTTTATCATTACAAAATGTTTTTCTTGGATCATTATCTCTTAATGTAGATGTTTCATTGTCATCTTCTAGATTATTTGATCTTTTTTTTGCATTAGCTTTTAGTTCAAGAAAAATTTTATTAACCAGAAAGTAAAGTATCGATACAGATTGCAATCAAAGAAAAATGAGGGAAATGGGAGAATGGAAGGAGGGAAAAATAAAAGGAAAAATGTTGGGTACATTATACAGGTGGAATGAAACAACAAAATACTAATCATGGGCTTTGAATAAAAAGAAAGGGTACTTGCTCTTTTTATCCGCAACCTGCCCAACAAGAAGTTCCCGAACCCCCCTAATACCCTTTCCATTTCCTAATTTATATGCATTATTACTTGTTATGTTCTTATTCGTACTAGCTTTTACTTCATTGCATTAGCTTTTAAAGTTATTTTATCATCCTGGAAGGATAATTCGAAAATGACTTTACTAACTTGGTGGAATTTTATTTGTGATGAACATAGAATTGCTTCTGTTTCATCTTCCTCTCTTTCTCAAAAAATTAGATCATATCTTCTCTGGTTTCCTTTTACTACTTATCTTTCTACACACTCTTTCTCTCCTCCTCTTTTTACTATCATACAACACGACTTTCGTTGTCTTTCCTCTGTCTCCTTCCTCTCTTTCTTCCCTCCTTCTTTCTCTTTCCTGCTTTTCATTTCTTTTCTTTCCTCTCTCCTTTCCTTCTCATTATCATATTTGAATATTTGCTATTTGCCTGACTTGTTCATTTTATTTATATTTTGTATGATTTATAATGGCTTATACCCTTGTACCATGTATCTGAAAACTTAATAAAAATGCCTTAAACAAAAACAAAAGTTTACCTTTATTCGAATAGTTGCGTTATATTTGTTTCTCTGACTTTAGCTGCTGCATTGCTTTCATTGTATGATTTTAACCCCAACATTTGCTGGCTGATGGCAGAGCGCGCCACTCACATCCATCCATTTCTGCGCAGAGGCCTTACAGTCTGCCACAGTGATGCTCACAGGCCCCACGGCCAAGAAATATCTGAAAAGCTTGCTTTTGGCTTGATATGTATCGCTAAGTGTGACAGTGGGTCTTTGCTTGTTTTTAAAAAGGGCAAATGTGTGCGATCATGTTCTTTCCTTTTCTTTTCTCTGCTTGTTTACTTCCAAAAGACTGGGACTCGAGTTATTTGTCTGCAGTCTTTGTCTCATCCTGATGTCCTGAACTCCCTCCTTGGATTCTTAGTTGGAAGGAAGCTTTGGACTTCCCGCCAGCGCGAGCTCTGGGCTCTCAACCAACCCTGTATAAAACGTGTTTTTGTATTATCCATGTGCACCATGGCACCATCCTCTCGCCGAGGGGGAGAAAAACACATAGTGAGTCTACAGAAGACAGCCGTTGGGAGAAACAAATGTACAGTCCCCTCTCCAAGCAGGAGAAAGTTATAGAGTAAGAGTCCATGGAGGACAGCTGCTGGGAGAGATAATGGTACAGTCCTCTCTCCAAGCAGGAGAAAGTCATAGAGTGAGAGTGTACAGTGGACAGCAGCGGGGACAGACAATGGTTCAGGCCTCTCTCCAAGCTGGAGAACGTCATAGAGTGAGAGTCTACTGAAGATAGCTGCATATTCTTGAACCTTGTATGTTGGGTTTTTGTCATTATGGTCTTGTGTAGTTTAGATAAAGAAACTTTATTTTTCTAAACTGGTGTGGAGTCCATTTGTAGTGTTTTCACTGTGTTACTGTGAGTGTTGGTACAAATACTTTACACATTGCCTTTGATAAGCCTGTCAGCTCGTGCCAAGCTACCAAGGGGGTGAGTAGGGTTAACTAAAGAGTGTATCCCCTTTCCCTGACTAGTAGCAAGGGTCCCTATGTACCTACCTCTGCCAACTAGAGGCCCCAGATCTAACAGTTTGAGTCTAGAGAGGACAGCTGCTGGGAGAAACAATGGTACCGTCCTCTCTCCTAACCCGAGAAAGTCATTGAGTTAGAGTCTAGAGAGGACAGCTGCTGGGAGAAACAATGGTACCATCCTCTCTCCTTACAAGAGAAATTCATTGAGTTTGAGACTAGAGAGGACAGCTGCTGGGAGAAACAATGGTACCGTCCTCTCTCCTAACCCGAGAAAGTCATTGAGTTAGAGTCTAGAGAGGACAGCTGCTGGGAGAAACAATGGTACCATCCTCTCTCCTTACAAGAGAAAGTCATTGAGTTTGAGCCTAGAGAGGACAGCTGCTGGGAGAAACAATGGTACCGTCCTCTCTCCTTACAAGAGAAATTCATTGAGTTTGAGACTAGAGAGGAAAGCTGCTGGGAGAAACAATGGTACCGTCCTCTCTCCTTACAAGAGAAATTCATTGAGTTTGAGACTAGAGAGGAAAGCTGCTGGGAGAAACAATGGTACCGTCCTCTCTCCTAACCAGAGAAAGTCATTGGGTTAGAGTCTAGAGAGGACAGCTGCTGGGAGAAACAATGGTACCATCCTCTCTCCTTACAAGAGAAATTCATTGAGTTTGAGACTAGAGAGGAAAGCTGCTGGGAGAAACAATGGTACCGTCCTCTCTCCTTACAAGAGAAATTCATTGAGTTTGAGACTAGAGAGGAAAGCTGCTGGGAGAAACAATGGCACCGTCCTCTCTCCTAACCAGAGAAAGTCATTGGGTTAGAGTCTAGAGAGGACAGCTGCTGGGAGAAACAATGGTACCATCCTCTCTCCTAACCAGAGAAAGTCATTGAGTTTGAGTCTAGAGAGGACAGCTGCTGGGAGAAACAATGGTACCATCCTGTCTCCTAACCAGAGAAAGTCATTGAGTTTGAGTCTAGAGAGGACAGCTGCTGGGAGAAACAATGGTACCATCCTCTCTCCTAAGAAGAGAAAGTCATTGAGTTTGAGTCTATAGAGGACAGCTGCTGGGAGAAACAATGGTACCATCCTCTCTCCTAACCAGAGAAGGTCGTTGAGTTTGAGTCTATAGAGGACAGCTGCTGGGAGAAAGAATGGTACCACCCTCTCTCCTAACCAGAGAAGGTCGTTGAGTTTGAGTCTATAGAGGACAGCTGCTGGGACAAAGAATGGTACCACCCTCTCTCCTAACCAGAGAAGGTCGTTGAGTTTGAGTCTATAGAGGACAGCTGCTGGGAGAAAGAATGGTACCACCCTCTCTCCTAACCAGAGAAGGTCGTTGAGTTTGAGTCTATAGAGGACAGCTGCTGGGAGAAAGAATGGTACCACCCTCTCTCCTAACCAGAGAAGGTCGTTGAGTTTGAGTCTAGAGAGGACAGCTGCTGGGAGAAAGAATGGTACCATCCTCTCTCCTAACCAGAGAAGGTCGTTGAGTTTGAGTCTATAGAGGACAGCTGCTGGGAGAAAGAATGGTACCACCCTCTCTCCTAACAAGAGAAGGTCGTTGAGTTTGAGTCTATAGAGGACAGCTGCTGGGAGAAAGAATGGTACCACCCTCTCTCCTAACCAGAGAAGGTTGTTGAGTTTGAGCCTAGAGAGGACAGCTGCTGGGAGAAAGAATGGTACCATCCTCTCTCCTAACCAGAGAAGGTTGTTGAGTTTGAGTCTAGAGAGGACAGCTGCTGGGAGAAACAATGGTACCATCCTCTCTCCTAACCAGAGAAGGTCGTTGAGTTTGAGTCTATAGAGGACAGCTGCTGGGAGAAAGAATGGTTCCACCCTCTCTCCTAACCAGAGAAGGTCGTTGAGTTTGAGTCTATAGAGGACAGCTGCTGGGAGAAAGAATGGTACCACCCTCTCTCCTAACCAGAGAAGGTCGTTGAGTTTGAGTCTATAGAGGACAGCTGCTGGGAGAAAGAATGGTACCACCCTCTCTCCTAACCAGAGAAGGTCGTTGAGTTTGAGTCTATAGAGGACAGCTGCTGGGAGAAACAATGGTACCATCCTCTCTCCTAACAAGAGAAAGTCATTGAGTTTGAGTCTAGAGAGGACAGCTGCTGGGAGAAAGAATGGTACCACCCTCTCTCCTAACCAGAGAAGGTCGTTGAGTTTGAGTCTATAGAGGACAGCTGCTGGGAGAAACAATGGTACCATCCTCTCTCCTAACCAGAGAAAGTCATTGAGTTTGAGTCTAGAGAGGACAGCTGCTGGGAGAAACAATGGTACCATCCTCTCTCCTAATAAGAGAAAGTCATTGAGTTTGAGTCTAGAGAGGACAGCTGCTGGGAGAAAGAATGGTACCACCCTCTCTCCTAACCAGAGAAGGTCGTTGAGTTTGAGTCTATAGAGGACAGCTGCTGGGAGAAACAATGGTACCATCCTCTCTCCTAACCAGAGAAGGTCGTTGAGTTTGAGTCTATAGAGGACAGCTGCTGGGAGAAACAATGGTACCATCCTCTCTCCTAACCAGAGAAAGTCATTGAGTTTGAGTCTAGAGAGGACAGCTGCTGGGAGAAACACTGGTACCATCCTCTCTCCTAACAAGAGAAAGTCATTGAGTTTGAGTCTATAGAGGACAGCTGCTGGGAGAAACAATGGTACCATCCTCTCTCCAAAGTCATTGAGTTTGAGTCTAGAGAGGACAGCTGCTGGGAGAAACACTGGTACCATCCTCTCTCCTAACAAGAGAAAGTCATTGAGTTTGAGTCTATAGAGGACAGCTGCTGGGAGAAACAATGGTACCATCCTCTCTCCTAACAAGAGAAAGTCATTGAGTTTGAGTCTATAGAGGACAGCTGCTGGGAGAAACAATGGTACATTCCTGTAATGATGCCAAGCCGTAGTATGATTCCAATTATTTATTTGAGAACAGGTACAGGAAACAGGCAAGAGCCAGGCAGCACGGCTTCCATCCCGGACACCGCTCGTAACTGATCTCCTGGGCTGGAACCCGCGGGAGGAATCATAAGAATGTTCTATGCCTCGCTCTGTCACGCTCTAATACATTAAAGAAACAATACAACAGTTCCCCTATAGAAGAGGGAGAAATTAATATAGTAAGTGTTTATAAATGACAGCTGCTTGGAGAAATAGTTGTAGAGTCCTCTCTCCAAGCAGACGAAAGTCATAGCATGAGAGTCTATAGAGGACAGCTGCTGGGAGAAACAATGGTACCATCCTCTATCCTAACAAGAGAAAGTCATTGAGTTTGAGGCCTTAATGACTTTAATTTTGTCAATAAAAAAAAATATTTAGGGAGTCACATAGTGACTGAGAAGGTGTAGGTTTTAATGTCACTCTATCGGGGTTGGATAGTTCATTGACTATCAAAAACATTTCTTTAGACCGGTTTGTGGAAGTTGTAATTTTAAAAGAGAAATATGCAGTTTTTGTGTTCTGGATCATTTTTTTTTTTAATAATTTCTTAGTGGGACCAGACAAGTCTCTTTATCATCGGGTGAATATTTACTTCTCCACTTCCTTTCGGTTTGTCGCAGGGCTAATTTTAAGGTCTTTCGATCAGAGGAATACCATCTCTGGGCCTCGTGACGTAGGGTTCGATATATACTCTTTTAAGAGGGGCATTTTTGTTGCAAGCTGTAAGCAGCTAAGCAGATAAATCTTTCTCACTATGGTTGATAGAGGATTGGGCCGAAGGAACTGTATTAGTCAGTGACTCTTTTTTTTAAAGAAATACCCAATGCTAGCCTATGAGAGGATTAGTCCTCACAATAGTGAAAAATCGAATTTAGCTGTTTGTCAGTACCAGGATAAGTAAAACTTAAAGGTATGTGTCCTTCCTTTTAGTTACACAGCTCTGTGCCCATATGGATATCTAGGGCCTACCTTAGGGGCGACTTATGTGTAATAAAAGAGGAGTTCAAGGTTGACAATTAGTTTTAAATGCCAAGTCGAAGTGGCAGTGAACTGCACCCACAGTCCCTGCAGTGGCAGGCCTGAGACAGGTTTGAAAGGCTACTTGTGTGGGTGGCACCACCAGAGCTGCAGGCCCACTAGCAGCATTTAGATACAGGCCATAGGCATATGGTATACTACTTTACAAGGGACTTACAGGTAAACTAAATATGCCAATCAGGTATACACCAATGTCAAAGTGTTTAGGGGAGAAAATACATGCACTTTAGCACTGGCCAGCAGTCCTAAGGCCAACAATAAAACGAGGTCAAAAAAATAGGAGGAAGAAGGCAAAATGTTTGGGGTAACCCTGCAAAGGGGCCCTTCCCAACAGAGACTCAGCCCCATAGTTGTATCTTCTAAAAACCCTGTGAACGATTCTGCGTGTCCTTATTACTGGGGAGCTACCATTCTTTCTTGGAATTAACTATGTTTATTCTGAGGCTTCAAATCATGACAGGGATTTACGTCTGGCTGCCGGACTCAGGAAACCCAAGCATGTCTGGGAGGCAGGGCAGGCTGACACTGGCTTTTAGCCCAGAAGCAGATTCAGATTAAAACTCTGTGTACATATATAATAGAAGGGGGTTCCCCAAAGGGATTTTTGTTAGTTGGCAGGAAAATAGGGGAAAATTAACAACAAAATAGAAAACACACCCTGCCAATACAGATATCAAGGGTCCCACTAGAGATCCACAGAGTTATATATGGGGTGACATCAACAAAACATCGGAGCCAAAGACTTTACTGATATTTTAGAGACATAGTCCTTTTATTAGCATTCTTTATATGGGTTTTTTTTTACACAAAAATTGGTTTTTATAAAGCACATTTCATATATATACATTTTTCACATAACACAAGAGCAACAGGTGAATGTATAAACAATTTAAAAAGATATCATACACAGGTTCCTCACACTCCCATGCACACAGAAACAACTCACACACAATCCAGGGTTCATTTATTCGTTCGCTATCTCATTCATTCATACAGTGACATATAGAGGAGGGTACCCATGGCTACCATAGAGTCGAATACAGGTTGTTTGCACAGGGGTGCAGATTATGGACGCAGAGCAGGTGATACAATATATTCCACAGGGAATATATAGCTGCAGTCCAAGGTGTTAAAGTATATATATGAAATGTGCTTTATAAAAAACAATTTTTTTGTCAATAAAAACCCATATAAAAAATGCTAATAAAAGGACTATGTCTCTAAAATATCAGTAAAGTCTTTGGCTCCGATGTTTTGTTGATGTCACCCCATATATAACTCTGTGGATCTCTAGTGGGACCCTTGATATCTGTATTGGCAGGGTGTGTTTTCTATTTTGTTGTTAAAACTCTGTGTACGACCCATCGAGCCTTCTACAACTTCGGCCCTAGATAACATCCTGTCTCGTTCTTTTCTACACCCAGACAGTGCCCTGAGGCCTGGTTCGGCGGCACTTACTTCTTCACGTCCACCTTTTTATTCTGGGTAGTGCGGGAGTTGGCTCTCAGCTTCCGGGCCCCCATCCTGTGAAACAGCTGACTGCCTGAAATTCACTAGACTGCCCTGCACTCACAGCTATGTAAAATTTTGAGAACTCCTTTTCAGTTAAGCTGTTTTCGCCTTGTTTTGTAGGTTGAGCATTCGAGACCTTTTGTTTATACTTATTATATATACTTATTTGCATGTACTTTGTGGGCGTTGAAGATCAGCCCTATGACTTGTCTGCTTCCACTTAGGGACTTTTTTGATAGAAAACGACCAGCAGAGGTCAGTAAAATAACAGAATTGCTTTCTGCGGAGAGACTTTAATTTTTTTTAATTTTTCTGTCAACTGCCTCTATTTAAGTTTCTTGATAGAAAACGAGCAGAAGAGGCCAGTAAAATACCAGAATCACTTTAGCATTCTCTAAATTCCAGTCCATAGAAATTGTCTTCCACGAGTACCGGTAGACAATACTATTTTTTTCAAATCTTGTATTTTCAGTGATATGAAAACCAAAGGCCCTGATTTTAAATTAAAAACAGAGCTTTGGACTATACCATTTCCTGCTGAAAGGAAATATTTCTCTCCATGTGGTCCCATACCTGGCGTGTCATGCAGTTTGGTGCTTACTTTCCCTCCATGTTAACGAACAGTAGATGTTTCGGCACCCAGGCTAATGTGCTGCAAACCTGAGCCTCCATCGTTGACTCTGGCTCTTTCTCCTTAGCTTGCATTGTTCATTTGTGCTCTTTCTCCACAGCCTCCGTTGTTTACTTGTGCTCTTCCTCCCCATCCTCCGTTGTTTGCTTGTGCTCGTTCTCCACAGCCTCCAATGTTTGCTTGTGCTCTTTCTCCTTAGCTTGCATTGTTCATTTGTGCTCGTTCTCCACAGCCTCAGTTGTTTCCTTGTGCTCTTTCTCCACAGCCTCAGTTGTTTGCTTGTGCTCGTTCTCCACAGCCTCCAATGTTTGCTTATGCTCTTTCTCCTGAGCTTGCATTGTTCATTTGTGCTCGTTCTCCACAGCCTCAGTTGTTTACTTGTTCTCTTCCTCCACAGCCTCCGTTGTTTACTTGTGCTCGTTCTCCACAGCCTCCAATGTTTGCTTGTGCTCTTTCTCCTGAGCTTGCATTGTTTATTTGTGCTCTTTCTCCACAGTCTCCGTTGTTTACTTGTGCTCTTCCTCCACAGCCTCCGTTGTTTACTTGTGCTCTTCCTCCACAGCCTCTGTTGTTTGCTTATGCTCGTTCTGCACAGACTCCAATGTTTGCTTGTGCTCTTTCTCCTGAGCTTGCATTGTTTATTTGTGCTCTTTCTCCACAGTCTCCGTTGTTTACTTGTGCTCTTCCTCCACAGCCTCCGTTGTTTACTTGTGCTCTTCCTCCACAGCCTCTGTTGTTTGCTTATGCTCGTTCTGCACAGACTCCAATGTTTGCGTGTGCTCTTTCTCCTGAGCTTGCATTGTTCATTTGTGCTCTTTCTCCACGGAGCCCGACGCTCTTTAACGTGTATATGTCGCCCCTGGAAAGGATTGTCATCCCGTATGGTATCAAACTCCTGACCTACGCGGATGACACCCAGCTGGTTGTCTCCCTCAGCCGGCAGGACAATCCCACCATCGATCTGTGCTCCTGCCTGGGAGACATAGTCAGCTGGATGAACTCATCCCACCTAAAACTCAACGGCCACAAAACGGAGATAATGGTGATGGGCAACCAGTCCCATTTCCGCCCAGAGTCTCTGTGGACCCCATGTATTGGCCCTCCCCCAACCTCCAAAGCCGAAATCAAAAGCTTGGGGATTTGGCTCGATCACAACCTCACCCTAAACACCCAGGCAAGAAAAACTGCTGGAACCTGCCTTGGTCTATTACTCATCACCCGCAAGATCCTCCCCCTGCTCCCTTTTCAGTCAAGAAAGCTTCTTTTACAGGGTCTTATCTTGTCCAGACTGGATTACGGAAATGCCCTATACCTCGGCGCACCAAAGAAAGTTACAGCCAGGCTACAGGCTGTGCAAAACGCTGCGGCCCGGATTCTTACTGACACCAAGATCCGCTGTTCAGCTAAACCAGCGATTAGAGCATTACATTGGTTGCCCATGGAGCAAAGGGTGCATTTCAAGGCCCTGTGCCTAACCCACAAAATCCTTCACGGAAAAGCCCCGTCAATCCTTAAGGACCTTGTTGTCCCGCATACCACCTCTAGAACTCTCCGATCCTCGAACGCTCATCTTACCCAAATACCTAGGATCAAGAAAGCTCGCTCCGGAGGCCGGCGTTTTTCCTATCACACGTCCAAGCTGTGGAACGCCCTCCCGCTCGACCTTCGTGCCCAACACAATCTGCTGCCTTTCCGAAAGCTACTAAAGACTCGGATGTTCCCGTAACCATCTGCTTCGCACTCCTCTGATCCATCGGGTGCATTTGTTAGCGCTGGGACGCTCACGGGCAGCCATGCGCTCTAGAAATCTCATTACAATTACAATTACAATTACAATTACAATTACAATTCTCCACAGCCTCTGTTGTTTACTTATGCTCTTCCTCCACAGCCTCTGTTGTTTGCTTGTGCTCATTCTCCACAGCCTCCAATGTTTTCTTGTGCTCTTTCTCCTGCGATTGCATTGTTCATTTGTGCTCTTTCTCCACAGCCTCCGTTGTTTACTTGTGCTCTTCCTCCACAGCCTCTGTTGTTTGCTTGTGCTCTTCCTCCACAGCCTCTGTTGTTTGATTGTGCTCTTTCTCCACAGCCTCAGTTGTTTGCTTGTGCTCGTTCTGCACAACCTCCAGTGTTTGCTTATGCTCTTTCTCCTGAGCTTGCATTGTTCATTTGTGCTCTTCCTCCACAGCCTCTGTTGTTTACTTATGCTTGTGCTCTTTCTCCACAGCCTCAGTTGTTTGCTTGTGCTCGTTCTGCACAACCTCCAATGTTTGCTTGTGCTCTTTCTCCTGAGCTTGCTTTGTTCATTTGTGCTCTTTCTCCACAGCCTCCGTTGTTTACTTGTGCTCTTCCTCCACAGCCTCCGTTGTTTGCTTGTGCTCGTTCTCCACAGCCTCCAATGTTTGCTTGTGCTCTTTCTCCTGAGCTTGCTTTGTTCATTTGTGCTCTTTCTCCACAGCCTCCGTTGTTTACTTGTGCTCTTCCTCCACAGCCTCCGTTGTTTGCTTGTGCTCGTTCTCCACAGCCTCCAATGTTTGCTTGTGCTCTTTCTCCTGAGCTTGCTTTGTTCATTTGTGCTCTTTCTCCACAGCCTCCGTTGTTTACTTGTGCTCTTCCTCCACAGCCTCCGTTTTTACTTGTGCTCGTTCTCCACAGCCTCCAATGTTTGCTTGTGCTCTTTCTCCTGAGATTGCATTGTTCATTTGTGCTCGTTCTCCACAGCCTCCGTTTTTACTTGTGCTCTTTCTCCACAGCCTCCGTTGTTCGCATGTGCTCTTTCTCCACAGCCTCCGTTGTTTACTTGTGCTCTTTCTCCACAGCTTCTGCTGTTTGCTTGTGCTCTTGCGCCACAGCCTTTGTTGTTTGCATGTCCTCGTTCTCCACAGCCTCCAATGTTTGCTGGTGCTCTTTATCCAGAGCCTTCATTCTTAATTTTGCTGTTTTTCTGAACCTCCACATTTCATTTGTGCACCTGTCTGCCTTGCTCACTTGTGCTCTTTCTCCTGACCCTCCATTTGTAAAGCTCTTTCTCCACAGCCTCCATTTTTTACTTGTGCTGTTTCTCCTGAGCCTCTACTCTTCACTAATGTTTTCTCTGGAGCCTCCATTCTTCACTTGTTGTCAAGATTCAGTACCTGAAATTCCTGAATTCCGTAGGGACGTCTGACTGAAGATTCGAAGCTAGCTCCCAACTCCCCAACTCCCCTGAACCAGATCTCTCTGGTCTCAGAGGTGAGGCGGAAAGGGGAAGTGGAAGAAAAAACAGAGAGACTGCCACACTGGTGCCTTCACCTCTTCTTCTGCTAAGATGAATAACTTATCTAGGGACTATGCTCCTTGGTTTTAGAGCGCCTTGTAGTAGATATTGGTTCATAGATTTAAGTCTCTACCTCATTGACTTGAGATCAACAGTTCTGAAATGAGGTTTGGATTTTCACTAGATTGAACTCCCTAATTACTGCTGGAAACTGGGTGCTTGTAAATAGCGCCTGCAGCTGGCAGCGCTGAATCACTGGAAGGATTACTGTTCGTTTCTGGATGTCTGAAATTAGCGCATGCAGCTGACTGAACTGAATCACAGGAAAGTTCACTGCTGGATACTGGTGCTTGTAAATAGCGCCTGCAGCTGACAGCGCTTAATCACTGGAAGGATCACTGCTGGAAACTGGGTGCTTGTAAATAGCGCCTGCAGCTGACAGCGCTTAAACACTGGAAAGTTCTTACCGGAATAAATGGTCTAGCGAAGCACGGGAGCCACTTAGCGAATATTCAGGAAGCCTGACTCCTGTCGCTCACGCTGACACAATGACCTTCAATGAAGAATTTCAACCCGTCTACACTGCCATACAAATCTCGGAACTTCAGCTGAATTGGCAGTGCTGAATGACGAGTAGAATCAGGAGATTTCTGGTGAGGAAACTGAGTGCCTAAACTTCCGAAAAGAAAGCAGTTACTTTGGGAGAGAGAGCACGGAACTACCGTCTCTCAGATTTCGTCAGTTGAAGTGCACATTAGAACGTTCCCTCGCGCTCCAAATACACAGAGGAGAGCGCGAGGAGAAAAAACTCTAGAATGCTACCAGCTCGGGCGTTCGAATGATCTGGAAAATGCAGCAACCATTTTGGAGCGGAATTTAGCCACCAACTCCGTCCAGCTGGCAGAATGATCTGGCATCTTGGCTACCTTAAGGGCTTGATGGGAAGTAGTAGCGAACGGGTCTTGACCTGGGAAGGCTCCGGTCCTGACACTTGTCCTGTGTCCCCGTAGCCTCCATTGCTCATGGATTCATTTCATCCTGAGCCTCCATTGTTCACTCATCCTTTTCTCTGGAGCCTCCATTCTTTACATATGCTATTGCTAACGGGCCTCAACTGCCCAGCATGCTCTTCTTCTGGAGTCTCCATTCTTCACCTGTGCTCTTTCTCCTGAACCTCCATTGCTCACTTATACTCTTTCTGTGGAGCCTTGATTGTTTGCTTGAACTCTTTCTCCTGTGTCTCCATTTGTCACTCATGCTGTTTCTCCTGGGCCTCCATTGTTCCCTCCGGCTCTTTCCCCTGAGCCTCCATTGTATCCTCATTCATTTTCTCCTGAGCATCCATTCTTTATTCGTGTCCTTTCTCCCCAGCATCCATTGGTCCTCATGCTCTTTCTCCATAGCCTCCATTCTTCAACCATGCTTTCTTCACAGCATCCATGCTTCACTCACACTCTTTCCTCACAGCCTCCATTCTTCACTCCTGCTCTTTTTCTGGCCTCCATTGTTCCCTTGTGCATTACTTCTTGGCCTCCTTCGATGATCACGCTCCTTCTCCGCAGCCTCATTCTTAACACACGTCTTTTCCTGAGCCTCCATTGTTCGCTCATGCTTTATCTCCTGGGCTGTCCCTGAGCTCCTGTCAGAATGCAGAGCCTGGCCTCTGTCTCTGTAAGTTATCTTTCGCTCTTGTTGTTTCTATCCAGTGTTCTGTGACCTCCTCTGAGATACAATCTCCTTACCGTCTCTCTCCATTCATGGCCTGATCCTCTCTTCCTTGTTGCCTCTTCTTGGAGCCTCCTCAAACTTCTCCAGGATGAGGACCCAACCGTCCATCAGTGATGTGAGGCATCATGTGGTTGAGGAGGAAAGTCGAGTATAATGCAGCAAAGGGGACAGACACTGAATGAAACAAACATTGGCAATGTCAATGGGTCTGGCCTTAAAGGAATGTTGTATGGTAATGTGAAGCATTACAAGCAGATGGCCTGGGAAAGTAGTAATAATCTGTATTTGATTGGAAGCAAAACACTATAGAAAAATATTACTGTAGGTTAAAAAGGTCAGGTGACAGTTGCACTGACAAGCCAGACCTAATCTATGTAGGTTGACTGCCCTCCTCCCATCTGTACTGCTGCCAGAGAAAGATAAACATAATAAATTATCATATTATCTAAGCCAGTTTAATAGTATTATAATATGTTGTCTGTGCCCCTAAAAGTTCGAGCTCAGGCACCAATACTGCTGCTGACTCAGTCAGCTTTATAAATAAACATCACAATCACTCCTGTGTGGAGGGCAAGCACTTTTTGGGGAAACGCACAACTTATGCCCATTCTTTTTTTTTTTTTTTAAGTGTGAAGAAACTTTATTGTATAGTTAATTAAAACCATTACAAAAATACAGGTATGATAATATACTAAAAACACACTGATGTGAGAGTAATAGAATTTAAAATTGGTAGTAAAAAAACAAATGTCTTTCTGGGGTAAAACAATGTCCACGGTCAAGATTTTGCCAATAATCTTTGCTTTTTCTCAAAATGTTCGATAACTTTGATTGATCTGCAAATGAATTGGGGGTCTGTGGTACATAATGTTTGTATAATCGCAGACCTACAGGTACGTGTTCCAAACTGCTTGAACTTGGCTTTCAACCAATTCCGACGTTCCTGTATGAGAGCCGGGCAGATGCAAATCAGGTATGCCCATTCAGAAAAATGCAATCCTGGCTCTCAACATGTGGGCCGAACCAAATCCCCTCTACTGGTGATTCCCACATAATTGTCTGGCAACAGCTGTGCTGTCAATTGAGGCCATAAAAAGAACAAAACCATGTACATGGTGGGTGGCTTCCATGCCACGGGTAGCCATGGCAAAAAGCAGCTGAAGAACTTCTCAGCGTCCTATTTTGCTGCAGAACATGGAGATGCTGGTTGGGAGCTGGTCGTCTCTCAAGCATGTGATGAATCTGGAGGAGGACCTACTGTCGGAGTGAACTTCATCGTACTCTCCCTCTCCTCTCGAGGCCAGAATACAACTTAAGCTAGCGTGCATCACACACAAGGCCCTACACTGAAACTCCCCTGCATATCTTGCACAGAAACTTATGGTATCCGGAGGAATCAGAAACTCACGGCCTGCCAGTGACCTCCTACGCAAGCATGCATGCTTTTGGAAGAAAAAAACCTATAATCGGGCATTTGCTGGGGCTGCACCAAGAATATGGAACTCCTTCCCACCCGCCATCAGAAGAATCCCCTCTCTTGCACGTTAGAAGAAGGAGGCCAAATCCGTCCTTATGGGTAAATTCCTCGGCTACACCCGTTCCCCCAACCACCACAGAGACTATTGCCTTCCTCCGTCGACCTTTCAGCCAACCAAGAACCCTGGGGCCGGTCCTCAGCAACTGTAATATTAACTGTACTTTGTATACTTCCATCCCTCTTGTACTCAGTACCCCCCCACCCTCCCTAATTTATGGTATACACTTGTGATCCCATGCCTCTTGTACGACTCTATGACTCTGTAAAGCGCTCTGATACCCTAACGGGTCAAGTTTGCGCTCTATAAAAGACATAAACACATAAATAAATAAATCTAGAGGACAGAAGTGTGCAAGTTCATCAGGCTTAGCACTCTCTTTCAACTGTCCCTTCTGAGGGTGTTTCACCAGAGGGGTTAAATGGAGTCACTCAGTCCTGGAAACCTGCAGACAGCAGACCCTCCATCACTTTACATATGTGCAGGTGTCTTCAGAGTGTTGGACAACCCCACGCCAAGGCCCTGGTAAGACGGAGATGGAGACACCATCCCTTTATGACTCAACAGTGCTTTTTCTAATGTACTTTCATGAAACGTGCTTGTAAAATTCGAATACTGACCATTGTTACAATGTTTTAAAAGTTGAATGTTATAAAAAGCGGTAAAAGATGAAGTTGACCACTAACTGTGAGAGTTTATCAGAAATCTCTCATCACCCGTCAATCAAGGCTCCTGAGAGGACTCTGCCTGCTTTCTCTGGATCTTTTTATTTCCACATTCTGGATGTGTTACCTAGAAAATAAAGAACAGCCAACGCTGCTTGCTCTCTTTCCCCAGGCCCACCTCTCCCAGACCTCCTTGAAATGTCTGTCATGCTTGGAATATTTTACAATGTACATATTTATGGTGAGAAATGGAAAAGCTGTAGTTAATGTCATGTGAGAGGTTGTAGTCTGTGTCAGTTTGTTGACATTTCCTGGAGGTAGAGACTCCGAGCTCGCCTAGAATGGATGCCTGATGGATCACAGTGGGGTCTGCGACACATTGGGAGCAAACTGGACCGTTGGGAGTTGGACTTCAGCGCCGGGACACTTCGCTTGAAGAAGCCATGTGCTTTATAAGTCGCAGCATTATTATTACTGTTGTTGTTGTTGTTGTTGTTGTTGTTGTGGCAGTCTTGGACACTTGAGTTACACACTTTGATTCAACATTACTTACAATATTTGGGGAGGACTCCAACAAATTCCTTTACTCAGTCAGGAGACTGAGCTACAAATGTTAAGAACCACTGGGCTAATTGCCAGTCCGTCCATATTAACCGTTTGGTCCGACGTCACGGTGGGCGTGTGCGGAGGACGGCCGGCTGGCCGAACCACGCCCAGTCATAAATCACCCGCACCGCGGTGGAATTTCTGCCGCGGTCAACAGAATAAAGGTGGGCGTGACCCACTGGAGCGACTCGATCCGCTGAATAAAGGGCCACGTGATCTAACATGTCAAGAGCTGCCCCAGGGCCGACGGCTCGTTGAGTTCTGTGTCTCCTTCCCCCCCTAGACAGTGGATTCAGGCATTCATCACGAGAGACCCTGTAACTCTTGTAAAAATTACCATACCTGATAAAACTGGCTCCGCCGGGTCAGAATTCATCAGGTGCAATAACTATCACTGAATTTCGAGTTTTGGGGGATAGGATGTGGATTCTGCTGCTTACCACACCAACATCTGCAGGTTCTGGTAAATATGGTGCATTTTCCCAATTAATTTTGGCTTTTTGGATCTACCGATATTGATCACAAAACTCAGTATGTACCACAACACCAGATACCACAAATTTGGTAGTTAAATGGCCAGCTAGTAATGAGGATACATGTGTCTTGCTCATGTATTGCATTGCTTGTCGTTTGTTTACCGCAGAGCGGCAGCTAATAGGTGGAGCATCCCCTGATGCATGTGACAGGCAGCAGATGGGGACATTGGAATGAAACCTACTAATGCTAATGACACAATAAAGACTCTAATTGTCCTTAATTCCCAGATTTATGCTGTGATTATCATTTATGTACATACATCAATGTCTGCATCAGGACATCTGATGGTTCCTGTAGTAGCCTCATGGTCGGATATGCTACATTCCAAACCATCAATTGTTATTCAATAAATTGATGAAGACATTAGATCTATAATTAAAAGTGACGTTTTGACACCTTGCAGTGGCAAGAGGATTCTACTAATCGCATTGCTTTCGCTTATAGAAGCAGAATGCATGTGACAATTGTCATTCGTTTAACTTGACGTGACAGTGCCATTCATTCATCTTTAAATGTGTGACAGGCTCGTGCACTCTGGTAACATTCAGACATTTTTAACACTTTATGTGATCTCGATGTTTTATGGAGAGAGCTTCTCCTTACCTCGAAAGCAGCTGTTTTCGTGTCAGTGGCTGGTTTCATGGGATATCTGTGGGACTGAGCAGAAGTAAGCCTAATGAATGGGCTGGGCAGAGGCCAACTCACCGAATGGGCAGGAGCAGAGGCCAATCCACTGAAAGGGCAGGAGCACACAGCATTGGCTTCATGTGTTAATCATAAGGACAAAGGTGGTGAGGGGTGGGGCAACGAATCTAGCCAGAACTTTACTGTAAAAGGCAGTGGGGTTTAGTCACCGGCGTGGCGCAGGTATTCCAAACGCCGATAGGTTGCGTGATCGTGGAGTCAGTAGGAGAAAAGGGACGTAATCGTGTGATTCTAGGGTCCAATGCAGAAAAGACAGATTCCTACTAGCTACTGCTCGTCGCTGGTCTAAGAACGACCCTCTAGCAAGGTTTACACCACACCTGCATTTCATCTGGGTCGAAACGTCGACACTCTCTCCTGTGGTCAGCCTCTGTCATCATTTATCATTATTGTTTTTCTTTGAGGCATGATTGCCTAAAATTGTCGATTAATCCATCGCTCCATTGTGTTCTTTTCAAAAAATTTGTTGTATACTTTGGTCTTTATGACCCTTTGTTTTAGCTCTCATCTTTCACTATCCCAGCACTACCCTTCCCTGTTTCATTCTTAGGGGCATTATATGTGATTGAACTTGTATTAATTTTTTATGAATGATTCTTATAAATAACACGTTGTGATTAAAAACAATGCTGCTAGAATTACCTGTGTAGTTATCTACTCTTGTTACGATTCTGTTTACTGCCTTTTTGTCTGGGACCACTTTGTTTGTACCTATACCTTGCCCAGGTCCCATTGACTTCTTGGGTTAACCCGTGTTTTTGCAACACTCGTCCGTTTTGATAGCAGGCACATCAATGTGCCTGTGTTCACACTGCTCACTTCTTACTACTGGTGAAGTTATGTCATGACGCCATGACAGGTGAGCGTTGTAGGGGAAGGGAAATCCTTTAAAGAGAGTCATTTTCTCTCTGGATGTCTCTTCTTTTTTGAAACGCAGGAGCAGCAACATCGTTGTGGGCTCCCCAGGGCTTCAAGTGGAAGCTTTTTCAATATTATATACAAGCCATAGTTGCTGCTGATTTATCTATTGTAACTAACAACCATTGACAAAGCCAATAGTCCTGACATGTTCTAGGTGTGATGTTACTTGTTGTATTATGTATCCAGATATATAATACAACAATGACAAAAACTACAAAATACAAGTTGGACGGCACGCTATGCTAAGCACAGATTTTTACCCTATATGTTTTTAAGCCATGCCCTTAATTACATAGGCTATGCCCCTTTGAGAGACCCCTTAGTTTCTTCATCCCACTTAAATCCCTGACTGTAACTGGTGTTTTTCAGTGGGTATGTTAGTTTGAAACAGCATGTTTTAACTGACATTCTCATCTAACTACAACATCCCTTTAACATTTGTTTTTTTCTATATATATATACTGATGGCAGGGCCACTGCTGAGGGGCCCGCCGCGATTTTGAAAGTGACTGTGAAAGCAGCCATGGTTTGCAAGTCGGATTTACACGAGCACTTCGTGCTTTAGGAGTAGACAAGACAATTAAACAACACGGGGTGGTGATGGACAGAGTTTCTGAATTAAGCAGAATACTTTCACCCAGTCAAGAGATCAGGGCTTAATCCAACACCGTTTTTTAGCTCACTGCACCATCCCAGCTCAGAACCTGGCTATATGCAAATTAGTCTGTCCCTGGCCCAGTGTATCATGAGAAAAGGGAAAACCAAACTACCAAGCCAATTCTTTCACTGGGAAGGAAACAAGCTACCGGGGACCGGTTTCTGGCATTTCAGCCGTCTTCGGCCCGGCTTGCTTGAATCCTGATGGTGCAATGAGCTAGGGACTCACGTCTGAGTATACCCTTCCACGCTTATTGTGGACAAAATAATTAAACAACACGGGGTGGTGATGGACAGAGTTTCTGAATTAAGCAGAATACTCTCACCCAGTCAAGAGATCAGGGCTTAATCCAACACTGTTTTTTAGCTCACTGCACCATCCCAGCTCAGAACCTGGCTATATGCAAATTAGTCTGTCTCTGGCCCAGTGTATCATTGGAATAGGGAAAACCAAACTACCAAGCCAATTCTTTCACTGGGAAGGAAACAAGCTACCGGGGACCGGTTTGCCCCTTTGAGAGACCCCTTAGTTTCTTCATCCCACTTAAATCCCTGACTGTAACTGGTGTTTTTCAGTGGGTATGTTAGTTTGAAACAGCATGTTTTAACTGACATTCTCATCTAACTACAACATCCCTTTAACATTTGTTTTTTTCTATGTATATACTGATGGCAGGGCCACTGCTGAGGGGCCCGCCGCGATTTTGAAAGTGACTGTGAAAGCAGCCATGGTTTGCAAGTCGGATTTACACGAGCACTTCGTGCTTTAGGAGTAGACAAGACAATTAAACAACACGGGGTGGTGATGGACAGAGTTTCTGAATTAAGCAGAATACTTTCACCCAGTCAAGAGATCAGGGCTTAATCCAACACCGTTTTTTAGCTCACTGCACCATCCCAGCTCAGAACCTGGCTATATGCAAATTAGTCTGTCCCTGGCCCAGTGTATCATGAGAAAAGGGAAAACCAAACTACCAAGCCAATTCTTTCACTGGGAAGGAAACAAGCTACCGGGGACCGGTTTCTGGCATTTCAGCCGTCTTCGGCCCGGCTTGCTTGAATCCTGATGGTGCAATGAGCTAGGGACTCACGTCTGAGTATACCCTTCCACGCTTATGGTGGACAAAATATTTAAACAACACGGGGTGGTGATGGACAGAGTTTCTGAATTAAGCAGAATACTCTCACCCAGTCAAGAGATCAGGGCTTAATCCAACACTGTTTTTTAGCTCACTGCACCATCCCAGCTCAGAACCTGGCTATATGCAAATTAGTCTGTCCCTGGCCCAGTGTATCATGGGAATAGGGAAAACCAAACTACCAAGCCAATTCTTTCACTGGGAAGGAAACAAGCTACCGGGGACCGGTTTGCCCCTTTGAGAGACCCCTTAGTTTCTTCATCCCACTTAAATCCCTGACTGTAACTGGTGTTTTTCAGTGGGTATGTTAGTTTGAAACAGCATGTTTTAACTGACATTCTCATCTAACTACAACATCCCTTTAACATTTGTTTTTTTCTATGTATATACTGATGGCAGGGCCACTTGCGAGGGGCCCGCCGCGATTTTGAAAGTGACTGTGAAAGCAGCCATGGTTTGCAAGTCGGATTTACCCGAGCACTTCGTGCTTTAGGAGTAGACAAGACAATTAAACAACACGGGGTGGTGATGGACAGAGTTTCTGAATTAAGCAGAATACTTTCACCCAGTCAAGAGATCAGGGCTTAATCCAACACCGTTTTTTAGCTCACTGCACCTTCCCAGCTCAGAACCTGGCTATATGCAAATTAGTCTGTCCCTGGCCCAGTGTATCATGGGAACAGGGCAAACCAAACTACCAAGCCAATTCTTTCACTGGGAAGGAAACAAGCTACCAGGGACCGGTTTCTGGCATTTCAGCCGTCTTCGGCCCGGCTTGCTTGAATCCTGATGGTGCAATGAGCTAGGGACTCACGTCTGAGTATACCCTTCCACGCTTATGGTGGACAAAATATTTAAACAACACGGGGTGGTGATGGACAGAGTTTCTGAATTAAGCAGAATACTCTCACCCAGTCAAGAGATCAGGGCTTAATCCAACACTGTTTTTTAGCTCACTGCACCATCCCAGCTCAGAACCTGGCTATATGCAAATTAGTCTGTCCCTGGCCCAGTGTATCATGGGAATAGGGAAAACCAAACTACCAAGCCAATTCTTTCACTGGGAAGGAAACAAGCTACCGGGGACCGGTTTGCCCCTTTGAGAGACCCCTTAGTTTCTTCATCCCACTTAAATCCCTGACTGTAACTGGTGTTTTTCAGTGGGTATGTTAGTTTGAAACAGCATGTTTTAACTGACATTCTCATCTAACTACAACATCCCTTTAACATTTGTTTTTTTCTATGTATATACTGATGGCAGGGCCACTTGCGAGGGGCCCGCCGCGATTTTGAAAGTGACTGTGAAAGCAGCCATGGTTTGCAAGTCGGATTTACCCGAGCACTTCGTGCTTTAGGAGTAGACAAGACAATTAAACAACACGGGGTGGTGATGGACAGAGTTTCTGAATTAAGCAGAATACTTTCACCCAGTCAAGAGATCAGGGCTTAATCCAACACCGTTTTTTAGCTCACTGCACCATCCCAGCTCAGAACCTGGCTATATGCAAATTAGTCTGTCCCTGGCCCAGTGTATCATGGGAACAGGGCAAACCAAACTACCAAGCCAATTCTTTCACTGGGAAGGAAACAAGCTTCCGGGGACCGGTTTCTGGCATTTCAGCCGTCTTCGGCCCGGCTTGCTTGAATCCTGATGGTGCAATGAGCTAGGGACTCACGTCTGAGTATACCCTTCCACGCTTATTGTGGACAAAATAATTAAACAACACGGGGTGGTGATGGACAGAGTTTCTGAATTAAGCAGAATACTCTCACCCAGTCAAGAGATCAGGGCTTAATCCAACACTGTTTTTTAGCTCACTGCATCATCCCAGCTCAGAACCTGGCTATATGCAAATTAGTCTGTCCCTGGCCCAGTGTATCATGGGAATAGGGAAAACCAAACTACCAAGCCAATTCTTTCACTGGGAAGGAAACAAGCTACCGGGGACCGGTTTGCCCCTTTGAGAGACCCCTTAGTTTCTTCATCCCACTTAAATCCCTGACTGTAACTGGTGTTTTTCAGTGGGTATGTTAGTTTGAAACAGCATGTTTTAACTGACATTCTCATCTAACTACAACATCCCTTTAACATTTGTTTTTTTCTATATATATACTGATGGCAGGGCCACTGCTGAGGGGCCCGCCGCGATTTTGAAAGTGACTGTGAAAGCAGCCATGGTTTGCAAGTCGGATTTACCCGAGCACTTCGTGCTTTAGGAGTAGACAAGACAATTAAACAACACGGGTGGTGATGGACAGAGTTTCTGAATTAAGCAGAATACTTTCACCCAGTCAAGAGATCAGGGCTTAATCCAACACCGTTTTTTAGCTCACTGCACCATCCCAGCTCAGAACCTGGCTATATGCAAATTAGTCTGTCCCTGGCCCAGTGTATCATGGGAATAGGGAAAAGCAAACTACCAAGCCAATTCTTTCACTGGGAAGGAAACAAGCTACCGGGGACCGGTTTCTGGCATTTCAGCCGTCTTCGGCCCGGCTTGCTTGAATCCTGATGGTGCAATGAGCTAGGGACTCACGTCTGAGTATACCCTTCAACGCTTATGGTGGACAAAATATTTAAACAACACGGGGTGGTGATGGACAGAGTTTCTGAATTAAGCAGAATACTCTCACCCAGTCAAGAGATCAGGGCTTAATCCAACACTGTTTTTTAGCTCACTGCACCATCCCAGCTCAGAACCTGGCTATATGCAAATTAGTCTGTCCCTGGCCCAGTGTATCATGGGAATAGGGAAAACCAAACTACCAAGACAATTCTTTCACTGGGAAGGAAATAAGCTACCGGGGACCGGTTTGCCCCTTTGAGAGACCCCTTAGTTTCTTCATCCCACTTAAATCCCTGACTGTAACTGGTGTTTTTCAGTGGGTATGTTAGTTTGAAACAGCATGTTTTAACTGACATTCTCATCTAACTACAACATCCCTTTAACATTTGTTTTTTTCTATGTATATACTGATGGCAGGGCCACTTGCGAGGGGCCCGCCGCGATTTTGAAAGTGACTGTGAAAGCAGCCATGGTTTGCAAGTCGGATTTACCCGAGCACTTCGTGCTTTAGGAGTAGACAAGACAATTAAACAACATGGGGTGGTGATGGACAGAGTTTCTGAATTAAGCAGAATACTTTCACCCAGTCAAGAGATCAGGGCTTAATCCAACACCGTTTTTTAGCTCACTGCACCATCCCAGCTCAGAACCTGGCTATATGCAAATTAGTCTGTCCCTGGCCCAGTGTATCATGGGAATAGGGAAAACCAAACTACCAAGCCAATTCTTTCACTGGGAAGGAAACAAGCTACCGGGGACCGGTTTGCCCCTTTGAGAGACCCCTTAGTTTCTTCATCCCACTTAAATCCCTGACTGTAACTGGTGTTTTTCAGTGGGTATGTTAGTTTGAAACAGCATGTTTTAACTGACATTCTCATCTAACTACAACATCCCTTTAACTTTTGTTTTTTTCTATATATATACTGATGGCAGGGCCACTGCTGAGGGGCCCGCCGCGATTTTGAAAGTGACTGTGAAAGCAGCCATGGTTTGCAAGTCGGATTTACCCGAGCACTTCGTGCTTTAGGAGTAGACAAGACGGCAAGCAACAAACCCATTTGAGAACGGGTTTGTAAATAAGAGCGGAATTTTCTTGACATTTATCTGGGACCTTGTGAGTTAGCCCTAACATGGAACTTTTCCTTTGCCGGCATGCAAAAGACACTTGGGGGCAGATTTACAAGCCCCTTGCGCCACTTTTGCGTCATTTTTAACATGGGAAAAATGACGCAAAAGTAGAGCAAGGGGCTTGTAAATCTGCCCCTTGGTGCGAAGTGAACGCAAGCTAAAGTTTAACAGCGATAAAACATGGAATGATTGAGCGATGATGAATCAACGCAATGGAGCATTATGGGTGTTGTGGTCTTGATGGCTGCAAAAGATATGAAGTGAATGAATGCAGAGGTGATCATTAACATTATGAAAATACTTTATTTTCAAAGGATTATCCTGGACTGAAATCGAAGGATACACCTATCACCTGCAAGACATAAACTTACCCAGAACTCCTGATAATATGATGTACTGCCTCTTTTCTTTCTCTTTTTCTTTTTTCTGCATACAGACCCCTGACGAAGGGGCTCGCGCCCCGAAATGCATTGGGTGTACATAAAATGTATTTGATATTGAAATGTATGGTAGATGCTTAAAGATAAATTGGAAAGAGAGGGGACCCCTACAAACTAGTGGCTTGCTAATCGTAGGGAATGCGACAGACATGAGTTGAGAAGAAAAATAGCAAACCACATGATAATATTAATGCCCTTATTGCAACCTCATTTTACATATTCATTACATTAACAGTAATAATTTGCTTGGACAGCAATGTATGAAAAATATATGATTATTTTATTTTTCTTGTTATTTGTTTCATTTTTATGTCTTTTTTACCATTTTGAGCAATAAATGTATTTTACTTTTTCCATAAAATGTATATTCATTAAATTCATAGAACAATTATAGTTAATACAAACAACAATAAATGACATGCAATATCTATTGTAAACAAAGACACACAACAATATACATGTAAGTACAAGAACAGTGCTGTACGATATGTTCGGTCGCTGGAAAATGTTATGAAGGCAAATGCGGTAGAATAGAACACAACGCGTTTCGGCCTGAGGCCTTCATCAGGTGACCGTCATTTCGTTTTTAACAGAGACAGGTGTACAACAAATTCTGAAATTAATTATCCTGTGGGGTGGATTCCAGTTGTTTCATAAACCAGAAGTTCTGTGATTTTTTATCTCATGGAGATTTCAGCAGGAATTATGTAGCACTGATATTTGCTGTTTCCACTTCTTATTTTGAGTCAAGTTACTCGTAGGTGTATTTTTAAGTAGAATGATGATTCATAGGCATGACTTAGTTCGCTCCAAATTAGTTCCACAGAAATAATCTTCAAAAATGGCTACGGTGAAGGAAGGATAATTTCCTAATGGTTATGTCTTCATTTTGTATAGCTTCATACACACCATTTCTTGTTATAACTGGTGGGAAGGATTGGTCTCACTAAATAGCCTCTTCAAAGTTTTGGTATCTTGCGTATGTATGCGCTTCTCCGTAGTCAGGGGAGTCTGCTGGTGTGCACTGCCAAGCATGCCGGCATGAATGGTGTGTATGAAGCTATACAAAATGAAGACATAACCATTAGGAAATTATCCTTCCTTCACCGTAGCCATTTTTGAAGATTATTTCTGTGGAACTAATTTGGAGCGAACTAAGTCATGCCTATGAATCATCATTCTACTTAAAAATACACCTACGAGTAACTTGACTCAAAATAAGAAGTGGAAACAGCAAATATCAGTGCTACATAATTCCTGCTGAAATCTCCATGAGATAAAAAATCACAGAACTTCTGGTTTATGAAACAACTGGAATCCACCCCACAGGATAATTAATTTCAGAATTTGTTGTACACCTGTCTCTGTTAAAAACGAAATGACGGTCACCTGATGAAGGCCTCAGGCCGAAACGCGTTGTGTTCTATTCTACCGCATTTGCCTTCATAACATTTTCCAGCGACCGAACATATCGTACAGCACTGTTCTTGTACTTACATGTATATTGTTGTGTGTCTTTGTTTACAATAGATATTGCATGTCATTTATTGTTGTTTGTATTAACTATAATTGTTCTATGAATTTAATGAATATACATTTTATGGAAAAAGTAAAATACATTTATTGCTCAAAATGGTAAAAAAGACATAAAAATGAAACAAATAACAAGAAAAATAAAATAATCATATATTTTTCATACATTGCTGTCCAAGCAAATTATTACTGTTAATGTAATGAATATGTAAAATGAGGTTGCAATAAGGGCATTAATATTATCATGTGGTTTGCTATTTTTCTTCTCAACAGATGCTTAAAGATAGCAATGTTTATGTTGACAAAAAAAACATGCTTCACAACATATGTAACATGAATACGAATGTTATGCTGATCTAAGTTGATTTTTTGGTGAAAATTTAAAATAAATACACTAATGTTTAAATTCAAATTTGAGTAGTGCGTACTGGTGTCCTGGTTCTTAACCAGGCCAAATACATTTCATACTTAATAGTTTGCAGGCTATATACCAGCACAGCACACATACCGATCAAACGCTTCAACACACTCACTTAAAGGAGTGCAGCTACCCTTCTAAATCCATTACTAATCCTACTTCAAACATGGCAGAGCCATAATTATATAGAAAACAAATGCAAACTAGGATATTTTGCCATTCATGTTTGAACTGCTCTTGTGAAAAAAGGGAGACGTGGTGATAATCTCTGTGGCTTCGAGACAAATGGCTAGTGCCTCCACTTTTAAGCGTATTGGGACCTTCTGTGATTGGAAATGTATCACACTTTGTGAATGTATTTTAATGTCAATAACTCATATTAAACCTTAAATACTCATGTGCATACATTGGTTGAATTTCTATAACATAATAAGTTGTAATTCATCAATGAAATATCAAACAAATACTAAAAATTGGGATGATTTGGCAATTCTGGACACACCTCTGACTCCGCCCACTCAATTAATCAATCAATCAATAATTTGTAAAGCGCACTACATACCCGCGAGGGTCTCAAGGCGCTGGGGCCAGGTCTTGAAAATCCTCCTGAAAGTCAGCAGGTCTTGGGTCTGTCGTAGGCTCAGTGGGAGGGTGATCCATGTCTTGGCGGCGAGGTGGGAGAAGGATCTCCCACTGATGGTTGTTTGCACGGGACGGTCACGAGTGAGAGGTCGGCAGAGCGTAGCTGGCGGTTGGGGATGTAGAAGGAGAGCCGTCTGTTGAGGTAGGCTGGGCCGGTCTTGTGGGGTGCCTTGTGTGCGTGGGTGAGGAGCTTGAAGGATATCCTCTTGTTGACGGGGAGCCAGTGCAGGTTTCTCACGTGGGGGGTGATGTGGCCGTGGCCTGGTACGTCGAGGATCAGGCGTGCCGAGTTGTTTTGGTTGTGTTGCAGTCGTTTGATGAGCTTGGTCGGGGCTCCCGCGTAGAGGGCATTTCCGTAGTCGAGACTGCTGCTGACGAAGGCCTGGGTGACTCTTTATTGTATCTGTCGGGATCCATCTGTAGATCTTGTGGAGCATGCGGAGGGTGTTGAAGCCCATTGATCCACTCCTCTGGTTATTCCCACCCTCTGATTCTCCACCCACAGTTCGCCTACATTTTTTCCCCCTCTTCAACCACTGGATCCCACTGAAACCCACCCACAGAGAGCAAGAGAGCTAGCTGGTTCACCCCAGAACTCCTAGCCTCCAAGCGAACCTGCTGGAAACTAGAGAAGAAACAGCACAATGAAAAGACACCGGACAGCCTCGCAGCCCACAAAGACCCCATCCGCAAACACCATCACCTCATCAGGTCTGCCAAGAGGACCTCCTTTAAAGACTACCTCGACAACAACGCACACAACAGCAAGGAGCTCTTCAACATTGTAAAGGATCTCTCCAACCCCAGCTCCAACACCAACGACATCCCGCTGTCGCAAGCCCTGTGATACTCCCTCGCCACCTTCCTCCACAGCAAGATCGCTGACATCCACGACAGGTTCAATGCCCAGACAGCCCCAACAGACATCGACACTCCAGACACCCCGCACACCATCGACCACGACCCCCTGCCAGCCTGGGCCAACGTGAACATAGATGACACCATCAAGACCATGAGCACAATCCACTCCAGCTCCCCGTCAGACCCACTCCCGCACCACATCTTCAACAAAGCCAGCAGCTCCATCGCACCGCACCTGCAAAACGTCATCAATCTCTTCTTCGAGACTGCAACCTTCCCAGAGAACTGGAAACACGCCGAGATCAATGCCCTACTCAAAAAACCCAAGGCGGATCCGAGAGACCTCAAGAACTTCCGGCCCATCTCCCTGCTTCCGTTCCAAGCCAAGGTCATCGAGAAGATCGTCAACAGACAGCTAACCCGATACCTCGAAGAAAACAGCATCCTGGACCCATCCCAGTCAGGGTTCCGCAGCAACCACAGCACTGGGACTGCCCTCATCGCCGCCACCGACGAAATCAGGACCCTGCTGGACAATGGTGAGACTGCAGCTCTCATCCTCCTGGACCTCTCCACCGCCTTCGACACCTTCTGCCACTGCACACTGCGCACACGCCTCCACGACGCAGGGATCCGAGACAAGGCCCTGGAATGGACCACCTCCTTCCTCTCCGGCAGAACCCAGAGTGTCCGCCTCCCCCTATTCCAATCCGAAGCCTCCAAGATGATCTGCAGCGTACCCCAGGAATCATCCCTCAGCCCAGAACTCTGTTCAACATCTACATGACCCGCTCGCACAAGTCGCCCGACAGCACGACCTCAACATAATCTCCTATGCCGACGACACTCAACTGATCCTCTCCCTCACTAAGGACCGCCTCACCACCAAATCCAACTTCCATGAAGGAATGAAGACCGTTGCCGACTGGATGAAGATCAGTCGTCTGAAGCTGAACACAGACAAGACGGAGGTCCTCATCCTCAGCTCCAACCCTTCAGCCTGGGATGACTCCTGGTGGCCTACGGCACTGGGAGCAGCCCCGACACCCACCTGGGAGTCATCCTCGCAGGGGCGTAGCTAGAGCTTCTGGCGCACGGGGCTATCCCTCAGATTGGCGCCCCTGATAGGTACTTGGGCGGGGGATGCGGGGAAAAAAGGACGACAAGCAGCGGCGGTGGATTGGCAGGATTTCAGACACTCCAGGCTGCTATCTAGGCTTTTCTTTCTGTTCAATCCAGGAATTCCAGCTAACTAGGAGATTCCTTACATTTTCCCTGCAAACAATCTGATCTTGGAAGGGTCCTCCTATTTGATGGAGTTGCCATGGGATCGAGGGTGGTGCCCGGTTCACACAAGAAAGTGCCACAGCCCCTTTTAAAGAGGTAGGTTTTTTAAGTGTTTACTGAACTGAAAGAAGACTAACTCATAAACAAAGTCTAGCTAATTTCACAGGAGGAGGACCATAACTATCAGAGTTTTAATCAATGCTTCCGATACCTGGAGTTATTTTAGTAAGAGCAGGCAGCATTTCTGGATAACAGATTTCTCATGGGTAGTGTGTGACCATTTTGTATAAGTAGCAAGTGCCTCTACAATGAAAGGCTGCATGAAAGGGACACAAAACCTGGAACTGGTTGTTTTACTGCTTCCGAATATAAAGGCGGGGCATCAGTGCCCGGGTGACGTGGTTGAGTTTTATTTTATTTAGGAATAGTCTACATGCCAAGTTCTGGATCATTAGCAGTTCCACATTTGTGCTTCTTCTAGGTCCTTAACTGCATTTAAACGATTTGATATTACAAGTAGAAAAATGCCATAATTGCTGGAATAAGCACCCATAGGCATTCTGCAAGCAGCTAGCATTCTTGTCTTTTGTTTGCTGCACAATTCACAAGGTGAACAGGAGGATTAGTGCAGGCTCAAAACTGGGGGAACCGAAAAGCAAGGTAACAGTTACTGCTCCTTGGCAACACAACTAATTCTGAAAAGCCCAGCAATTGTTTAAAGTGCGTAAACTATTCACCTGAAGATAGCACTGTGCGATTATTTCGTCATAAGTAGAAAAAACTTCTCTGAAGCACCAGTACCTACTGCATGACATGTTTCACACATTCAGAAAATTGTGATTTTTGGCAGCTCTCCTTCAAAGCACTGGAAAGACATTTATTAACCCATGCGAGATAAGTCATCTCCACTTGGAGCATCTGTCGCTGGGCCGGTGGAAATGGCAATGGCGAGGTGACACAGAGCCTAGAGAGGAGAGCCATCTTGTACAAGTAACGTCAGGCCTGACTAGCAGGCATTAAATTACCAAACAAGCACACCACAGGGCTTGTTGCTTTTCAGTAGCAGGGTTGTGAGCCTGCTACTGAAAAGCAACATATCAATAAGATGTAGGCATGTCAGGAGATTAATAAATAGGTCTTTCACACTCCTATACTCCCACTACCTAAAGCTGCGGGTCCAGAAAAGCTCTGCCTAGTATTGTGCGTATTCTTACTCGCCCACGAAACACATCATCCTATAATAAAACACCAATGCACACAAGCAGAGCAGGCCCTACCATAAACCAAGCTGCCTCCGTCAGCACCCCTAAGCGACAAGTGGCACCTGCAAACACCACCCGTTCTTTGTTGGGTTGGGAGAGGGAGGGGTTCCAGTAGGAGAAAACGGATGTAAATTAGGCTAAATAGCACTTACTTTTGATTGTGGTACCAACAGTATTCACATGAATGCTTTACATATCCCCAGTCCACGAGTAAGTCAGAAGTCTCACGGCCCTGAAGCAGAAACCATTCTTCTACAAGACCAAGACCACAGTGGTAACGGGCCGGTGGCTGCCAATGGGCCCATGATACGTGTAGCAGCTTTTGCTAGACCTGAGGTTGTAACTAACAATATTTCACAAGCCTGGACTTGAAGAACCACACACAGGAGACATACTGTTAGCTTGAGCATATTACCTTGTTTCACCTTTGCAATGTCATTTACCGCGACAATTTCCACGTCTTCGTCTGTGTTTGCCATTACAGTCAGCAACATTACCTCATGTAAAGGTTAACTGAATGTAGTTTTATTTAATTGATATAATATTTTTTATATTTGATTATGGTTAGTATTAAGGTCTTCCCAAGGAATAGGGTTAGGGTAATGGCTGCTTATTTTTTTTTAAATGTCATTGGATTTAATTTAATTAATATAATTAAATATTTAAATTGACTAGGATTAGACCCATCATTAGCCTTATGATAAGTGTTCATTTCTTTAATTGAATTGTGACAATTAGGTATGCAACTTTGCTTAAGTTAAACATACTTATTTCTAGATGTTACATGTTAGTATACTTACATGTACTTAATATGAATATGATAGAATGCTTAATACTGGTCAGGGTTAGAGTGAAGGTTAATGACCCATGGATGTAAATATTATAATGAGGTCATATTTTATTTATTTTATAGTTTTATATAGCGCAAACTTGAACCGAATGGGGTATCAGAGTGCTTTACATAGTACCAGTTGCATTACCTAAGGGCACAGGGAGATTAATGGGCAGATGTATCAAGCCTTTTGCGAATCGCAAAAGGTCTTTTTGCATGTTTTGGCATGCATCAAAAATTCGCAAAATAAGAAATAGCAAAAATTTGCGATTCCTTATTTTGCCATAGCATTTAAGGAATCGCAATTTTGTGATTCCCTAAATGCTATGTATGTAGCATTTTTGAATTGCGATTTTTGTTTAAGAATTCGCAAATTACCACCAAGTTGTAGTTGATGGTAATTTGCGAAGTCTTTAAAAAATGCACAATTTAGCATTTTTGATGGATTGCATGTGACACACACACATGCCCATAGGGCATGTATGTGCGCCATATGCACACACATGTACATTTCAGGGGTGCAGCAGGGTGTCTTTGAGACACCCCTGCACCCTTGAAATAATTCTCAAATTGCGATTAGCAAATTGCGAATTCGCAATTTGAGAATTACTTCACAATCATTCCTATGGGCCTTTTGGCCCATAGGAATGCATGAGAAATATTTCCTTATTTGCAAATTCGCAAAATGCAAATTCGCAAATAAGGAAGATTAAGGAATCGCAAAAAAATTGCGATTTTTTTCATACATTCCATTTTGCGAATTCTAAATAGCGATTCCTTAAAAATCGCTATTTAGGAATCGAAAAATTGAATCTTGATACATCTACCCCTTAGTGATTTGCCCAGAATCACAGGATGTTCAGCGTCCTTGCCGAGACTCGAACCCAGTTCCCCAGATTCGAGGTCGACCACCCTAGCGTTAGGCCAACTCCTCTCCTGACTTATGCACACCTTTGAGTAGAATAAGCATATACACTCCTGTGGAAGAAGGCTTCAGAACCTTCGACTTCTACCATGACTGAAATCACAAGTAATATTTACAAAAGCATTAAAAGTCGATTTTGTTAGTTGTGTGCCTTGTGCAAGAAAGCTTAACTGTGCACTCACCCAGTATGCTTTCAAACGCTCATCAACATCAAGGTTGTCACTGTATGTGACCTTTTTTCAACAAAATACCAGGCCTCGAAAAGGTTAAGAACACATTTATCCCACATCAACTTCGTGCAAAGAAAAAGTAATGTATGTTGTACGTCTCTTAACAGCAGCTAAGTGGCCCCATTTCTAGTATGACGCCATAAGCAAGTACAGGCTGTTGTTAAGTCAATAATAAGTAGCATTCGGGGATTTGTCTCAACTTTGGGCGTTTGTAAAACTCCTGAAAAGTGCTGGTTGTTAAACGACGAGGAGTGAAACACTGCCTGTGATAAATAGGCAGGATTTTGTTTTTTCTTGACATTTATTTGGGAAAATCTGGTGTTGTATGGAAGTTTGCACTGAAAGAGCTTTGGCTATGTTTTGTAGAGGATAAAGCAGTCACAAATCAAGGACCATGTGCTTAGCGTGTATGTAAAACTCTGAGAAAATGACAGGTGTAAAAAAAGAACAAACGGAAAAGCGTTTTCAATCTGTTATATTAACTCATAAGTGAAGGTCAAAGTGTTTCGGTAATAATATTGTTGTTGTTCCCAATTGAGAAGTGAGCGGCTCGTGAGCCATGAATGACGAGGTATTTTACTACAATCTTATCTAATAAATATTTTAGCGCCTCGCCAGGGATAATTAGCACTATCAGCTAGATTCATGAAGCTCTTTTGCGGGCGCAAACGGTGCGAATCGCAGAATTCGTCCGTTTGCGCCCGCAAAAATGGCATTTGAAATTCATCATTGGGTCATGTACTCGCAATTTGAGAAATCGCAAAAAAATTCGATTTTTCAAATTGCGATCGCATTTAAAGAATCTCAATTTGAGATTCCTTAAATGCTATTCATGATCCAATAAAAAATTGCGAATTCGCTATTTTTTTCCCGCTATTTACCGCGAAGTCAGACTTCGTGGTAAATGGCGAAAACTGAGAAAAATGCACTTTTGTGCATTTTTCTCAGTTGTATGTTACACACACACATGTCCTTTGGACATGTGTGTGCGCAACACATGTGTAAATTTGTATTTCAGGGGTGCTACAGGGTGTCCTTTGGACACCCCTGGCACCCTTGAAATCACTATCTTATTTGCGATTAGCTAATTGCTAATCGCAAATAAGGAATTCCCCCATTCATTCCTATGGGCCTTTAGGCCCATAGGAATGAATGGGGAGTTATTCCTTATTTTTGCAAATAAGGAATGTGCAGGAATCGCAATTTATTTTGCGATTCCTACATGAATCCCGTTTTGCAAGTCCTTAATAGCGATTCCTTAATAATCGCTATTAAGGACTCGCAAAACGGCTCTTTCATGAATCTAGCTGATTATGTAGTAAATACTCACAGCCCGGTCGGGGATCTCGAAGCGGTGGTGGTCGGTCTCGAACTTGGTGAGACTAAGACTGCTGCTGTTCTTAATCAGCTGGACTGTCTGCTGCCTGCAAATCGCCCTTCTCTGCAGAGAATCCACTAAAGAGAGGCCATGGCGGTGGTGCTCGTAACTAGTGTATTTTACTGTACAGCGTGGGGGCTGGCCGAAAAAGATGCCCAGCGCCGTCATTTGTAGCGCTTTTGCGCTTTACAAGATTGACGGCCCAGGGATCCACATACACTGTAGGCCGAGCCCTGCACCACCACTAAGCTAGGTGGTGCAGCATTTGCAAGCATGTGCGCTTGCACTTTCCAACACGTGTGCAGTGCCAGCTGCTCAATTATAGCCGCACGTCGGGGTGACGGGTGACCGGCGTGTATATCACTGTCCCTTTCAGTCCCGACTGACTCCCTAACAAAATCCTGCACAGCCGCCGCCCGCAACAGCTCCTCTTCAGGTGGCTCCTATTCCTTTGGCGCAGCCCCCTCAAGGGCCGTCAACTTTGCTACCAGCTCTATCTGTACTTCCTACGACTTTGCCTTTCTACATCGACTGCCTCTTCTGGTATTCTTCCTGATACTGCCTCTGCGTCTGCATCTGCGTCTGCCTTGCCTCCCTCTGTTTTTCCTCCTGTTCTTTCGTCAACTTCTCCTTCTGTCCGACAGAGAATGACTGATACTGTTGCTAGCATTATATTTCCTCTCTTAGGGTCATCTGGTGTGACCCCTGATTCGGAGCGTAAGCAGTCGCGTAGTCAACTGCCTGATTCTCGAGAGAGAGAGAAATGTTTGACTATATGGCGCATAAATGGGTTACTTACCCTCTAAGATATGATGTGGAGTCTGTTATGGATGTCTTCCGTCAATGGGAAGCACTGAAACAGAGATACGTTTTTGAGAAAATGTGTGTTTTCCTTTGTGAGGAATTGGAGGATAATGATTTGGAAACAAATCCGCCTGATTTGTGCCATGTACGGTTTGAGTTTGCAAAGGGCACGATTGTGGGTTCCGATGTTGAGAAAGCAGTTGCGACGTTGTTGTCCTTTAGGATTAAGGATCCTCTCAGTCACTGTTTGAACATGACTCCTCTGTTAGGAAAAAAGTGCAACAGTACCCAATGAGAGAAGTTCCTCCGGTATGGAAGGACGCCGTTGAGGCTGATGTCGCTAATCAAATTGATGCTGTTCCAGCTCATTTTCAGCGTGTTTGAGGACATGTTCCTTGGAAGCGAGCTGAAGTTTTAGCCCTTAAGCAGACTTTGCCTGACCCCCGTAAAAACCTTGCAGGGTATTATAAGGAATTATCGCAGACTGCAGACTCATACGCTGGAATCTGGGGATCACGGTTCGATCCCCGGGGCCGGCGGCAGATTAGCCCAGCACCATGTGACTTTGGGCAATAGCTTGCTTAATCTTCCCGACGGCCCCCAGCGCCTAGAGACCCTTGCGGGTGATTGTGCGCTTTACAAATGTGGATTTATTATTATTATTTTATTACTCATGCATTATGAATTTAGCCGAAATAGACATGTTATTTGGGAATGTTGTTCCACAGCCTTTGTGGGGATTGATTCGCCATACAGATCATGCGCAAGAGTTAGGTGACTCATGGGCTAATATTAGTGCTGCAAATGATAGACAAGTTGGTGGTGCCAAGCCTGAGCCTTTGGTAGCAGAACTTCCTGCTAGGATCATTACTTACATGAAGACTTTAATGCCTGCGATGCGTGTGAATTGGGATAAATTATCTGCGTGTAAGCAGAAGAAAGATGAAACAGTGTCTGATTTCTTCACCAGGTTTGAGGAAACGTTTATCGACCACAGTGGTCAAGATATGAGTACAGAAGGTGGTCAACGGTTGTTCGTTGACAAGTTTGTGCACAATTTGCTTCCGGAGCTGTGTAAGAAATTGAAAGATTAAGAGAGTTCTTGGGCTGTTTCCTCTTCAGCACAAATATTGGCTACTGCACAGTACTACGAAAATAGGGATAAAGATGAGAAGGATAGAGCAGACAAGAAAACTAAAGAATTAAAGACAAAGGTTCTTTTACAACAGGCGTATCCGCCACATGGTGGTCAGAGTAACTATCAGCAACCTCAACAGTTTCAGAGAAACTCGCAAAGGTTCGAGTTTTCTCAACCACATGTTCCTGTAGGTCCCAATCAGTGTTCATATTGTAAAGAAGAGGGTCATTTCAAGTATAGTTGTCCTATTTTGTTACAGCGTACGAATCGTGCTTCTGGCGCAAGAGGTCGAGGTGTTCAACAAGCTCCTAGAGGTAGAGGACGTGGAAGTTTCCCCCAGAACGCGCGTTCCTTTCCGTCTCAGAATTCAATGAATAGTTTTGACCAGCAGAATAACGCGTCTGGTAGGACGGCTCAGTACTATGCTGACGACTACTATGCAGAAGATGAGAATATGGAAGGTAATGATTGCTAGGACAGCCATAGACAAAGAGAGGGAGTTGTTTCAGTTCCAGTAGATCAGAGTGGACCTTATGTTGAGGTGATTACATCAGGTGTGTCAGAGCCTTTTCTGTTGGATACTGGTGCTACAAAGAGTTCTATTATGCACTCAAAACTCCCTGGCGCACCTTTGTCTGGCGAAATGAATGTTTCAGTAGGTTTTTCTGGCGCCCCGGTTAGGAACCCGATTTCTAGTCCTATGTCCCTTTCTGTTGGACCTTGTGAACTGGAAGCACCCCTTATTTTGACGACAGGTTGTGGTGAAAACTTGTTAGGATTGGATTTGTTGAAAAGATTGTATGCGACATTATATTGTTCTCCTTCAGGAGTACAACTTACACTGGGTAGGAAAGTGATCTCTCCAATGTATTTGTCGAAGGATAAACTTCCGACCAAATTGTCATTTCTTCCTGATATTCTTTCGGCTACTGGTCCTAATGATGTGGGTCTTTTGGAAATACCGCCATATGTTGTGACATTAAAAGCCAATGTTAAATTACCACGCATTCCCCAATACAAGATCTCTAGTGAAGGTGAAAAGGCGTTGCTAGCGATCATTTATGATTTGATTGAAAAAGAAGTAATTGAAGAGACAAGAGGCAACGTTTGTAATAGTCCTGTTCTGCCTGTTTTGAAACGTACTGACCCTTCTCAGCCACCTGTTTACAGGTTCGTGATTGATCTTAGAGAGGTCAATAAAATAGTTGTGCCACAGTTTCCAGTTGTTCCTGATATCACTGCCCTATTGACTATGATTCCAGCTTCCGCCACCTGGTTCTCGGTGATTGACCTGAAGAATGCTTTCTTCAGCATCCCGATTGCTGAGGAGAGCAGGGATATTTTTGGCTTCAGTTTAGGAGGCCGAAGCTTCTGCTTCAAACTCGCTCCTCAAGGCTACTGTGAAAGTCCATCAATATATAGTCAGGCTTTAAAAACACAGCTTGATGCAATTGTTTTACCTGATGGCGCTACCCTTATTCAGTATGTCGATGATTTGCTAATCGCTGCAGATACTGAGGAGATTTGTTAAGAAGCCACCTTGTCCTTGTTGCGTCATTTGTCTGATTTACATCACAAAGTGTCTCTTTCAAAACTGCAATATTGTCGACAAGAAGTGACCTACTTAGGTCATCTCTTATCGAAGGAGGGAAGGAAACTGACCCCAGAAAGAATTCAGGCAATTGCAAAATTGAGTGTGCCAAGGACACAGAGAGAAGTACGTGCTTTCTTGGGCATTACATCATATTGCAGACAATGGATACCGAATTTTTCTTTGTTGGCCAAACCTTTGGTGGCATTAACTTGTAAAGATACACCGAATCCCATTCCGTGGTCTGAAGATTGTCAGAAAAGTTTTTCCGAATTGCGTAATGCATTGTGTTCAGCTCCTGTGTTGGGTACCCCCGACTACAGTAAGCCCTTTACACTGTATGTCCATGAGAAAGAAGGATGTGCATTGTCAGCGCTGACACAGTCTTTTGGGGACAAGCAGCGTCCATACGCATATTTTTCGTCGACTTTGGATCCGGTAGCTAAGGCGTTGCCAAGTTGCTTGAGAGCCACAGCGGCAGCAGCTGTTTCTATTCGACAGTCTGCTGGTTTAGTGATGAATAATATGTTGATTGTGATGGTTCCACATGCAGTGGACACTTTCTTAAACAGGACCAAGACACAGCACTTAACTAGTGCTCGATTGTCAGGTTACGAGTTGACACTGTTAGCGAGTCATGTGCACATAAAGAGGTGCAATACGTTGAATCCAGCCACGTTATTGCCAATTTCAGAAGAGACATATGATGTTGAACAGCATGATTTCTTTCTCAGGACAGAAGAAGAAACGAAAGGGAGAGTAGATCTGAAAGATACTCCTCTTCCAGAGTGTGATGGTACTTTGTGGGTTGATGGTTCGTGCTTTAAGTTGCCAAATGGTGATACGACTGTGGCATATGCTGTTACGACTTTGCATACAATTGTTGAAGCTGCACGTATTCCAAATAATTCAGCGCAAGCAGCAGAGTTGATTGCATTAACAAGAGCATGTGTGTTGGCGAAAGGAAAACGAGTAAATGTGTATACTGACAGCCAATATGCCTTTGGCGTGGCTCATAGCTTTGGACGTTTGTGGCGTGAACGTGGATTCTTGACTTCGCATGGAACAAAGATACAGCATGGGCAGTTGGTGAATGAACTTCTTGAATCTCTTACTTTGCCACTGCAAGTAGCGATTGTGAAATGCAGTGCCCATAAGAAAGTTACTGATGATGTTGGTCGTGGAAATGCATTTGCTGACGAAATCGCAAAAGAAACAGCAAAAGATGTGATGAATCGAATGTATGTTGCAGGCACTTCAAGATGGGTTGGTGACGTTGGAATGTGTGAAGATACGATAGAGAGTGTGAAGTCTATTCAAGCTGAAGCTTCAGAGAAAGAGTTGAGTGTGTGGAGAGAGAGTACGGGTAAAGGGGATGCAAATGACTGTTGGGTTGAATTGTCAGAACATCAGCGATGGTTGTTACCCGATGCGTATGTGCTTGCAGTGGTGACAATGGCCCATGGAATGGCTCATATCAGTGTGAAAGGGATTTGTAAGTTGTTAGCTCCAGTATGGCACATTGCTGGAATTCCTAAGTGTGCAGAGAATGTGGTCAAGAATTGCATGCTGTGTCTGAAATGCAATCCTGGTAGGGGAACCCCAACTCCAGCTGGTCATTTTGCGCCTCCAACGTATCCGTTAGAGGTTTTGCAGCTAGATTTCATCCACATGCAAAGGTGCAACAATTTGAAATACATACTCGTTGTTGTTTGTGCCTTTTCAAGATGGGTAGAAGCATATCAGACAACACTGCCTTATCCACAGCTAAAGCCCTTGTCAAATAATTCTTCCCTAGGTTTGGAATGCCGAGAATGGTCTGGAGTGATAATGGGAGTGAATTTGTGGGTCGAGTGATGAAAAAAGTATGTGAGGGGCTAGGTATCCAACAAAAATTCCACGCTGCAAATCACCCCCAATCAGCTGGACTAGTAGAGTGCTATAATGGCACACTAAAATTGAAATTGGCCAAGATCCAAGCGAGCTCTGGTCTTAATTGGCCTGACGCTCTGCCTTTAGCACTCCTATCAACAAGAATGACTGTGCATTCGCGAGTGGGACTTAGTCCGTATGAAATTGTGTTTGGCCGCCCGGCCAACATATGGGGAGTGCCAAGGCCGACAAAATTCAGTGAAATTGAACACCCTGTACTGCTTGATTATTTGTATGAATTGACGGATAAATTGTGTGTTTTACACCAACGGGTTCACAAATACCCTGCCTCAGGTCTCTGAAGCTCCAGGACATCCTATCGATCCTGGATCATGGGTGTTGGTCAAGAACTTCCAGCGGACAAAGAATGACCAGCCCCGTTGGACCGGCCCCCACCTCGTCCTTCTCTCAACAAGATCAGCTGTTCGAGTGGAAGGGAAAAAGAACTGGATCCACGGCGTACACTGCAAGAGGGTCCCTTTGCCTCTACCGTACGACCGGTGGGTCCAGGAGGGGATCGCTGACTCTGAGACTGAGACTGTGCCTTGTTTTCTGCCTTTTAGCGATGCACTGTAAAAGGAACATTTTCTGAACGAGAAAGTGACAATCTTTTGCAAGAAGCTGTGCCACCGTCAATTAGATTGAACACTACAGAGCCTGAACTCTTGTTCCAGAACCAGACAGTACCTGGAAAAAGCCGTTATAATTTGAGGCCGAGAACTATGGACAAATAAAAAATTATTTTCCTTTGCTATTTTTGAAAGTGCAGCTCTCTCATCTGAGAAACTTTCTTATTTTTGTTTTTTGAACCGCCATCCCGGTTCAGCTGTAGGGTCGTGGTTGCCCAAGTCTTTGGAGTGCAGCTGAAGACGTTAGGTCGACAGTTCTGGTCGGTCTAAGGGAGTTGCCCTGGACTGACAGAAGCATTCCTTAGCATAGAACACCCTACCACCGCGAGCAGCAATTAGAGAGGATGGAGTTTTTCGAGATGGAGAGATCTGCCAAACAGATGGACTTTAAAGCCAGAATGTGTATAATGATGACAAAGAAACGATTTTTGATATTATGTATTTTCATGTTGCTTAGTGTAATGACGTTTTTAATATGATATGTTTTATTCTCTTTTCAAGTGACATTTGCACCCACTACACAGCCCATACCTCCTTCTACTGTTTCCTCGCATTCTTTTCACCCTCTGCCTGAACACAAGTCCGCTAGAAGATTAGAATTTGTCAATAATTCATTCATTCAGCTTCTACACCAACACCAATTAGTAGTGAACACAACTAACTATTGGGTGTGTGGTCTTATGCCTCATACAACTGATAAAGGTATCCCCTATCTGGTCCTGCCTTTCAGCCATAATGGTTCTGTGTGGGCATACAGAACGATGTTCATAAACGCTCATGAAGTCAACCCCCTACGTTCTGTGAAAGATAATCCTAAGAATAGTGCTCTAGTTAAGGGTATAGTAGATATGATTAGGGAAGATATTTCCTATGAGACTATCCCGAGAGATGAGACACTAGCATATATTGGATGGAACGTAACAGGATATGGAGTTACTCCGAGTGAGAACCAGCAAGCAAAGAGATCCTCCCCGATTTGGATTGTACCCCATCAGGGTCACCTATGTCTGCAAAGGTAATGGCAAGAATCCCAGAGCTCAGTTAGGGAAAAGTATCTGCACTGAAACATATGTTTTTGCGTCTCAGACTTCCCCTTCCTTCCTAGCAGCTAAGGGTACCTATTTCATCTGCCATGATAGAGCCTATACATGGTTGCCCCCTGACTTCTCGGGCACATGTTTTGTTTCGTTCCTGTTGCCTCCCACCTACACGGTCGCGGCAGATTACCATAAGACAAGGATAGTTAGGGGGTGTCATCAGTAAAGAAGACACTGCAGGACAAGAATTTGGAGATTTCGTAAAGGGTTGTCTGCCGTTTTGGGGGCCTATGGTTAACAGCAGGAACATAAGGCAATTGACAAGGATGGTTGAATCCACTGTAGTTGAAACCGCCGGTGCCCTTAGTAATTTGACTGCTGAGCTCCAGTCAGATCGCCTTATGACTCTTCAGAACAGGGTCGCATTAGACATCATACTTGGAGTCCGAGGTGGGGTATGTAAAGTGATCCAATCAAGTTGCTGTGTTTTCATTCCAGATAACGCTCCAACAGTGTACCAGGCCATTTCCAAACTGCATAAGATCTCCGAATCTATTCACGTGGATAAAGGAGATTGGTCATTGATGGGGTGGTTCTGGGAACTGATATCCACCTGGGGATGGAAGATTCTGATAGTCATTGGGATGATCTTAGCCATTCTTTTCCTGTTCTGTCTGTGTGTACAGTGTGCTCCTGCAATATGTGGCCTCTGTGCTACATCGTGTGTAAAGAAACCTGTATCAAGAGACGAGCTAAGTAATAGGATGATGCTACAGCAACATCTCAATGACTTTATGAATATAGACCTGGACTCAGATTAGCGTGAGTTTAGGTTATTGCCTATGTAAGGGCAAAAGGAGGGTCTGTGGTACTGAAAATTCTGGACCCGTGTTAAACATCATCGTATCATCACGATTTTGGTATCAGCAGACCAAGAATGATTAGAATACTATGCACAAGCATTTCCGTCATATTCGGGTGACGAAATCAGCCATTTTTTGATGCCCTCACATAGGCCAATGACTAAGGCCAAAAACGAATCTGAAGGACACGTACACCTTTTCCTACACCTCTGTGACCTGGGCAAGCTGACTCCACTGCCTGAAGCCAAACCTGTTCCACCAGTTCCTTTCCCAATGGCCGAATGAGATTAGTATCAAGGCACAACAAATCATAAAACCTTTCATCACACACAAACCATGCCTAATCTTACACTCACCTGTCCCTGTTTCTCTCTTTATGACTAGCTTTACGAGGAGGAGGTGCCCGTTTTTATTGGAGGTCCGTCGATATCTGATGAAAATACTGAGCCTTGCCGGGTAATTGATTGAGGGCTGGACAAACTGAAATATGGGCTTGTCATCATGACTCTGCTTTTTCTTTGTAGTGAAAATATGTGAATGGTCAACTGTAAAATAAGGAATGTTTGCCTAAAGCATAATATTTTGTATAAAAAGAGAAGGCTGGCTTTGTAAGGTTGAGCAGTCTCCTGAGAACATACACCGTGTTGTACTTCTAGGATACCTGTTACTGGCTGCAGCCAATAAATACGATCTTTGACTTCACCAAGAAGACTCTGTGTTTCTGTAGTCTGAAACAGGAAGGACTCGAAGTCTTAGGGTGTGTTCCCTGGCACCGCTGGGTTCTGAAAAACCCAGTACTTCACAACCACCGGCAGCATATCCTTCTTCCACCTCGCCGCCAAGACCTGGAACACCCTCTCACTGAGCCTTTGACAGACCCCCAGCGTCTTGAGACCCTCACGGGTAAGTAGTGCGCTCTACAAGTTCTTGATTGATTGATTGATAGCCTCTCCCATGGCTTGTGTTAACGGCGATCAGGATTGGATACTGTCCTGCTGTCACAAACCGCTCTCTGGAGGAAGAAGAAAACCAAGGAGTGGGCCCTTCAAGGTGGGCAACCCCAGGAACACGAACGTAAAGGGTAGAGACACTAAATCACAAGTGTGACTAGAAACGGATTATAAAAAGGGGAGCTTGGGGCTCCCATATTGTCAAACTGAAGCTGTACATCAGCGTGGAGAAGCTCAGCACAAACCCTGCGGGTGGTGACCACGGCTGGGCACTACAGGCCGGCCCGGCTCCCACACTGGGTGACGGGACAGGGCTCAGGAGGATCAAGAACACTCGCCTGGAGACAGGGCCCCACTTCCTGCCTGACCGAAAAACAGCAGACATGTGAGGTGCAGAAGACTGCTCAGAGAGAGCAAGGTCCATCAGGGGTCCCACTGTTTGCATCCCAGGAGCGGAGGGTGAGATTCGTGTCCACCGGGACCACCACGACAATCAGACTGACTGCCACTGTGTGTAAGTCTGTGATAGGGGTTACCACACTTGGTACCACGCTGTGAGAGAAGGAGGGTCGTTGTCTGATACAGTGCCATGGCCTGAAGAGGCCACCACCTTGTTCATGCAGCCCGCGACCCCGTATGTCAGATGAGGGTTGCAGTGAAGAAAAAAAGGACTGTTGCCTTGTATTTGTGCTATACCCCGACGTGCATGTCAAGAGGAGGAGGACATAGAGGAGGAAAAGGGTCCATTCCCCTGCGTCAGCGTGAGGCTGAGAAGAGACAGCAGGCTGTGACCCGCTACTTCAAACCCCGAGCAGCGGGGAGCATCGGATACCGGCCACGGGACACCCAGAGAGACTTAGAGCATTGGAGGAGTACTGGGGGCGGTGGCAGCTGCGACCACAGCTTCCCGATGTCTGTGCACAGCCGGGCGAACAGGTGCATCTGGAGGACTCTGAACCACCGCCCCAACAGGGCAGGAAAGACGGAGGGACAGGCTGCCGATACCGGGGGGAACCTGTTCCATTTGTTGCACCCAAGCGCAGGTGCATCGGGGCGCTTGTTAAAGAGCCCTCAAGGAACTTCTGACACATAAGCTCTCCGGTGGGACCTAGCGTGCACACCACCACACCTGAATGTGGAATAACCATGACGCAGAAGTGGGAAGTGGGACTGGGAAGCTGACCCGGGTAATGCTAACGGGCTGCCTTAAGAAGACTGTAATTACAAGTATTTGACTGAAGAATCGTATTTTGAGTTGCGCGTTGGTGCCCACCTCACGCCTACGCCCTCGCTGCAGAGCCTTGAACTGCTTCGCCCGCACTCCCACTGAGAGTCAGGGGCGGAAGGGGTGCTTGGCACGGCTGCTCAGAGCCCAGGGTAGGTTGGCGCCCGGGACATCAGCAGTAAATGGCCTCACCCCCACGGCTGGCTTCAGTAGCTTCTTCCTGCTGCCCCTCGACCACCTGAAAGAGGCTCTGAAAAATGTATAAACCGGGAGGTGACTAATTGTTTTCTCGTCAATGTCTCTCAGGGTCCCCCCTCACCCCCCCCCCCTCAACCCCCTCTCACTGCCTCTGAATTGTTCACATCCTATTGACCCTTCTGCTTTCACCCAGAACTGAAACACTAGAGCCGCGTGCGACCAAAGGTTGGACCCTGAAGCTCACAATTGTACAAAACGTGCACGACTTTAGGAATGGACTCTTCTGTGACCCACAGCTCTCCTCCAGGGTGAGGATTAATGACGCAATCCACTCTTCGACTTTACTGCCCTTACGCCTTCGACATCACGGTGGGGAATAACGTCCCGGTTACGGTGTTTATCGCACCACACTCCGCGTGTCCCTGTTTTTATCGGCATTTACTGGCAGGTTTGAGACTTGCTGACGTATGCGGGGAACGAGATTTTGATATCAATTTATGATTATGATAAATTTAATAAAGAATCTCATTCATCTTGTTTGGACCGCTTATATCTGTCATTGAGGAAAAGACCACCCCCGCATTGGTTAGACAAACCCCATTAACTGACGCCACTCTGAAGAACCACTTACAACTGATGAAGTTTCAAAAGTTTATATAAAGATTAATTTGAATACGATACAATCCACTCAGGATAAAATCTCAAAATATACAAAATACAAAATCAATTAAATATTAGCTGCTTAAGCTTCGGTGTGAAGTGGTTCCTTCTACGTTATCTGCAGTAAGATAAAAAATATCATCAAGTTAATCTGTCCCTACTCTATGCTATGTGACAATCCTACTTCGCAAGTTTCTTCCCTGAAAAGGTGTCAGCAGTTTGACTTCCAAAGAAGTTCAAACTCTCTTTAGCCTCTAAAGGAAATCTTAAGTTTCAGAAGCAGTACCCTATCTGCCTACCCATCCGCTCTCTAAGGGTCCTCGGCCTACTGCTCCCTTGCGCTCTGATCTCTCAGCGCATCTGCTCAAGGCATCTACCCTTGCCTTTCTCTCTCTGAGCTCCCTACTGGGCTGTTCGCTATCTTATCCCCGGGGTGCTGTCCCTAAAATACACAATCACCATGTGGGTGGAACGCCCCTTGACGCCCACCACGGACTTTCCCCGATGATGTCAACTTCCTGCTTCTTCCATTGGTCCACTCCTTGCGTCGTCCGTTAAGTTGACCCTTCTCCTTTGGATGTCATCTTCATCATTTCATCGTCGACATTTATCGATTCTTTCAGATCGTGTAACATGTAAATTTAGGCAAGGCCTTAACTCTATGTCTCTTAACTTGACCCTGCTAGGTCCTGTGAATGGTCTTGTCAAAACATAGTCTATAGTCAAAGTGTCTCTCCTCACGTTCGAGCAATAAGCTCCGTCCGGCATTGTCACCTTAACTCTAACAAGTGCTAGACTTCTCGGCTCTCATGTCCACATCAAGCTATTTACGACCTTCACAAGACCACTAAATTACATTCATGTGACTATGCTCCTTCGAACTCTTGACCAGTTAGGTTATAAACACAAATGACCTAAACTCTTCCAGCATTCCTACAAGAGCCCTCTACACAGTATAACCTTTGGCATACATTTATATATTCGTACTTTAGCAAAAGCCTTAGTTATACTTAAACATTCTACATCAAATATATACTACATAGAATACGACTGTAAAGAGTATAACCTATACATTTTCCTTGGTTACATCTTTATGTAAGTTCTCTTATACATTTATCCACGTTTCTCCACGTTTACACCTTTCCACGTTATTTCTCGCCGCTTCTCCCAATGTAAAGTTACACATTCAAGGTTACACACATACACGAATTCTACTGTGCATGTTCTACATTTCATACACATTTCTACATCTACCCATCATGTATACGGGCCTTCTAAATCTAATGCATGTTTAACATATGAATACACTTACATTTCCTATATTATGTTATCACTTTTCGTTGGCCTTTACGTTATAGTTGTCAACTGTACATTACGATATGCGTTTCATTCCTACGTTTATAACATATACGTCTAAATATGGTTACTATATACTATATATTCAAATTGCGCTCTCTCAGTTCCCCCCTTTGATGACTTTTAGGAGTCATCACTAAAGCAATTTGAATACCCCACTTATACCGAACTAGTTACATCTGTTCCTCTTTTTATCGATTCAAGTGTTCTCAGACTTTTATACTGTTGATCTTGTAGAACAGCTAGTCTCCTTTCTTGGTCTCTCATCGATCTTTGTAACTGGTTCGACCTATACCACTTATACAATTTTACTAAACCTACTAATGTAATTATACAAATTAATACTATTAATACAGGCTTCAAAATATACCAAAATATGCCTTTGCCTATATTAGCAAACCAACTTCCAACCTTACCCACTCCATTTCCTACTTTTTCCCAAACATTTACTTTTGATAAATCTTCAATTTCTTGATGAATCTGTGTAATGTTCTGTATGACTTTCTCAAGTGGTTTTGAATTATCAGGAATATAAGTACAACATTCCTGAACTTTCAAAGCCTTACAAACTCCGCCTTCTTTTGCTAATATTACATCTAAAGCAAGTCTGTTCTGTAAAACCATTGCTCTAATCGACTGCATTTCACCTTCTACTAACATTAATGATCTTGCAGTGCTGGCAGACAATCTATCCACGACTGTCGCTAACCTTCTAATCTTAACATCGTTAAGAATCAAACCTAACAATGGAAACATCGCTCCAAATACATCTCCTACTACTTCTGCATCTCCTACTTCCCTTTTCGTTCTCCTCGAAGCCTTTCCTTCCATGATCGCTAAATCCTTTGCATGATATATTTTGGGGAAGACAATTGCCAAGTAACACGAACCATACCAATTGTCTGGAAGCTTTACATAGGCATTTCTCCCACATACAAAATACACATTCGGAATAGCTTGCATCCCTTTCATAAAATCTTTCGTGTAGTACTCTAGTCTAAAAGAGTGCTCGCAACTAACTTCACCTACAAATTCACTCTCATAATACGTTTTGCTTCGAGTTAAACATAACTTTCCTTTCTGTGTTCTATCCAATGCTATTGGACCATTGCTACCTTTCTTTTTATGTGCCTTCTCTTCTTCTGTCCAGTCTATTTTCCATTGTCCTGACATTTTTAGAATCTTCTGCCGTCTGCATCGATCATCTACTTGTGCTATAAACCTTTTCTCTACTTCTGATACTTTGCAAGTCAGATTATTTCTACGTGCATATGATGTATCTAATGTATCCCAAGGAAGAAAGAATTTAGCCAGTCTATCTTCCTTTTTGTAGTAGTCCCACTTATTCATTTGCTTATAATTCGGAACTTCAGGCAGTACCGAATCATAATTTGAAAAGTAGTACTCAAACCCTTCTCTACCATAGAATATACTAAGCAGTAAACTACATGTTATCCCATAAGTCAATGGGAGATGGTGATATCTAATGCCCTCGTCTACAGAAGCCGGCAATTGCATACAAACGTAGCAATCTTTGGCCTCCATAGCATCGATATATTCATACAATAATTTGGCATATGCATTTGACCTAAAGTTTCCCTGTGACTCGTCTATGTGTAATCTACGAGCTTCATCTGTAAGTAACGCCTTTCCACGTGTAACAGTGCTCTCCTCCTTCTTTCCCACAAGAGCAGGTTTCAAAGTCGTTACAATTTTTACATTCACTATTCTTTTATCATTCTCATGTCCTGTTATGTAAGATATCGTTACTACTATGATTATGAGAAATATCACTATTGCTATAAGTGTACCTACTATACATCTAGCTTTTCTGTTTGGGTTGCCGTTCTCCATGTTATCAAAACAGCGTACCTCGTTCTCCAGCGAAAGTTCTCTTTCCAGTCTTTGGTTGCTTGTTTGCTTTCACTGTCTTTTAAAGTGCTTTTTATCAACAGGTATCTTTTCACCACAATGTCTTTTTCTCTTTTCAGCAGCAGACAACCCTAGCCCTTCTCCGTCCTCTAAATGTAATCCCTAATTTTATTCTTCCTTCCACTCGGCGCTAGGTTATCTTCTTCTTTATAACATACGTACGAAAGTCTTTTATGCATCAACAATTATTTTCGGACCTGCAGCTTTCACAACAATAATTAACAGTTCAAAGCGAATAACTTTTTCTTCTTCTTCTGTCATTTGCTGACCAGCCGTTGGAAACTGTAATCTTTTTAGCACTAGATCTTGAATTTTACTCAAACGTGGGGGTATGGGAAGTGTGAAAGTCAGTAACCCCTCAGTCTCGAGTCCAGGTGCCAACATCCATATCTCCACTGCCACAAATGGATCGAGATCGATTACTTTCACGCTCTTCACTCTCCCAGATTTCTGTCCCCAATACATCTGCTAGATAAGTCCACTCTGGGGTGGCGTACCTTCTGCAGGGCACACGTACCCTTCTTGATCTTCGTGGACTCTCAGTTCCTGAATCTGTCGTCTCTTCCTCCTGATCCGATTCTTCAGCGATCGGGGCAAGAGTTCTTTCCTTTTCCCTTTCCGAACTTGGCCTTTTCCTTCTCTCCGGCCAACTGGCTTCTTCACTCTTTGTCTTTCCACTCCTTGTTCTAGGACCTGTCTCTTGGTCACTCTCAGCCTGCTCGATATCTGTGTCGGATTCCCAATTACTTTCTTCTCCTGAGGCAACTTCGGTCCCACTCGTGTCCTGACCTTCGTCGCCCTGTTCCAACACAGTTTCAGCTTCTTCGATCACCTCTACAGCTTGGCTTTCCCCCTCTATGACTTCTCCGCTTCCCGCCGGATTTTCATCCGAGAGAGGAGCTGTGTCTTCTGGAGGTGTTTGCACTTTTCGGGTGTGTGAGGCATGTGTCCAGTTTGGCAGACCTCCACACTTCACTGCAGTATTCGTTACAAGTATGACTTGAAACGGCCCTCGCCAACGCACGTCTAAGCAGTTCTTCCTGACATGCTTCTTCACCAGGACCCAGTCTCCTGGACTCAGGTCATGGCACAAGTCTTGTACTGATGGAACCTCTGCAGCCTGGACCTGGAGGGACACAGAATTAACGGCATCAGATAGTCCCTTGCAGTAGTCCAAGATCAAATCGTCTGTGATGTTCACTAGCGCTGCAGTCGGAACCGATGGCAATCTCATAGCTCTCCCCATTAGCACTTCATGTGGAGAGAGGCCTGTTCTTCTATTAGGTGTGCTACGTATGCTCATAAGAACTACTGGAAGTGCGTCTGGCCAACTCAGGGATGTCGACGAACAAACTTTAGCCAGTCTGGACTTGATAGTACTGTTAATTTGCTCTACGATCCCTGAAGCTTCCGGTCGATAGCTGCAGTGTAACTTCTGATCGATATTTAAAGCTGAACATAGCATCTTCACCACTTCGCTATTGAAATGAGTTCCTCTGTCTGATTCCAAAGAGGATGGCACCCCAAATCTTGGTATCAACTCTCTAAGTAACAATTTTGCTACTGTAAGTGTATCGCACCTACGTGTAGGGTAAGCCTCAACCCATCTAGAAAATATACAAACAATCACTAGCACGTATCTGAGTCTGTTGCATGGAGGCATTTCTATGAAGTCAATCTGCATCCTATTGAAAGGCCCCCCAGACCTCCCTATGTGACTCAAGGTAACTGGTGTTCTCTTTCCCACATTTAGTTGCTGACAGATTGTACATCGCTGACACACTGCTTCTGCCGCTACTCTAAATTTAGGGTTAAACCACGTTTGTCTGAATACTCTCACCATAGCATCTCTTCCTATGTGTGCTGATCCATGCAATTTCCTTGCCATTGGACTAATTAGTTCATTTGGTAAAACTGCCCTTCCATCGGCGGACACCCAGAAATTCATCTCACTCTTTTCGCACCCTGCTGTTTCCCAGCCCTTTTTCTCATCATCTGGTGCATTGTCCTGTACTTCTCTCAGTTCATCCCATGTATCCACCGTGTCTAACAACATGGTCAATTCAGTCTTTTCCTGGATTCCCCCCACTTTTGTATTAGTGTGAGAATATCCCTGCTCTGCGCAATAACGCGCTACCTCATCTGCATATTTATTTCCTAGTGATACAAAATCCGTGTTTTTGGTATGAGCTACACATTTGACCACAGCTATGGCCATTGGTTTTTGCAAAGCCTCTAACAGTAGTTTCACGAATTCTCCATTCCTAATAGGAGAACCCGAGGAGGTCATGTAACCTCTTTGAGACCACAACTGCCCGTAATCATGAACTACGCCGAATCCATACTGACTATCGGTGTATATAGTGACTCGAAGTCCATCGCCTGCTAAGCAAGCACGAGTCAAAGCCACAATTTCAGCTACCTGTGCGGAGTGTACTCCTTCCAGGCAAGCGGCTTCTATAACTCTGGTAATCGTGCATACTGCATAAGCTGCTCTCAGCTGACCGACATCGTTTCTTACGCATGAACCATCAACGAAGAAAATTTCGTCTGGGTCTGTCAATGGCTCATCTACGATATCAGGTCTCGGTTTGGTACATAGTTCAGTCACATCGAGGCAGTCATGTTCTGTACAATTTTCGTCGTCTACTTCATTCGGAAGTGGCATCAAGGTTGCAGGATTCAAGACAGAGCATCTCTTTAGGGTCACATTCTCGGCAGCCAGTATGACCTGCTCGTAGCGTGTGAGCCTGCTGTTCGTCAGATGCTGAGTCTTCGTCCTTGTCATTAACAGTTCTACAGAATGTGGTACATACACTTCTAACGGATGACCCATAACTACGCTTTCAGATCTTTCAATGCTGACACCCGTTGCAGCTACGGATTTGAGACATCCGGGCAACGCTGCGGCTACTGGATCTAATGTAGCCGAAAAGTACGCCACTGGCCTGCGCGCATCTCCATGGACCTGTGCTAATACCGCTAAAGCGCATCCCTCTCTTTCGCAGCAGTAAAGCAAAAATGGTTTGGTGTAATCTGGCATTCCTAAAGCCGGGGCACGACATAAGTCCTCCCTCAGCTGCAAAAACGCCATCAAACAATCTTTGTCCCATGGTACCGGATCACTTACTCCTTTGTGCGTCAGTTGTAATAACGGTTTTGCCTTCAGCGAAAAGTTTGCTATCCACTGTCGACAATAACCAACCATGCCTAGAAACATCCTGACTTCTCTTTGTGTTGTAGGCGCGTTCATTTTCATAATCGCCTCTATTCTGTCCGGAGACACCTTCCGCTTTCCCTTTTCAATCCTATGGCCCAAGTATTGCACCTCAGTCTTACAATATTGCAACTTACTTGGAGACACCTTGTGCCCGTTCTCGGCCAAGTGATTTAACAAGGTGATGGTGTCTTCCTTGCAAGCTTCCTCAGTTTCTGACGCAACTAGGAGGTCGTCTATGTACTGGACCAGAACTGAATTCTTGGGCAGTACTAGACTCTCAAGATTCCGTTTCAATAACTGGTTAAAGATCGATGGGCTCTCTGTATACCCCTGAGGGATACGACACCATGTTAGGACGCGATCTTCCAGCTTGAAAGCGAAAAGATATTGGCTCGCTTCATCTAATGGTATCGAAAAGAAAGCCTGACACAAATCTATCACTGTGAACCATTCAGCTTGGAACGGTATCTGAAACAATATGACTGATGGATTCGGTACCACTGGACAACATGAGACAACAATGTTATTAATCTTCCGAAGATCTTGCACTATTCTGTATTTTCCACTAGGTTTCTGCAAACCCATGATCGGGGAGTTACACGGACTGCCCACGATCTCCTTCAGTATTCCCTGCTTAATCATAGATTCGATCACAGGTTTGATCCCTGCAATCGTCTCTGGCGTTAGCTTATACTGTGGGGTTCTTGGGTACTCAGCATGGGGTCTTACCAAGATTTTTACCGGGTCTACTCCTTTGATCAATCCAATTTCTTCCCCAGTAAAATCCCATACCTCAGCTGAGACTTTCTCTCTTAGGTCTTGCGGAAGCTCCTCCACTGTTAAGGTAGGATAAAGTTCCACACATTCCCTTGAGTTTACAACTTTAAAATCTGCGTCCTCATCATTGGTCTGCACTTCTACTCCCTCAGGTGTGCAATGTATCGTGCAATTCAGTTTGCACAGCAAATCTCTCCCTAATAAGCACACAGGACTAGAGTCGCAGATCACAAACTGATGTTCATCACTGTAATTCCCTATTCTTACTGACACTGGTTCGGTCAAGGGATTCGTCATCCTTTTGTTCGCAACTCCTACCACCTGAACCGTTTCTCCTGATATTGGCAGACCCGGGACTACTGCAGATCTTAACGTGGATCGAGTGGCCCCTGTATCCACCAAAAAGGTTGTAGGACATCCCGCTATTTCAGCCTCTACGTATGGTCCTCTCTGATCTACTTCCAAGGCGGCTCCTAGAGTACAGTCTTCGTCCCTACTCGCCCGCTGCCCTGTAAGAGGATCAACGTAGTAACATTCCTCTCCTCCTACAAACAATGGCATCTGTCTGTAGGTTTTTCCTCCGTTCGTGATGCGAGGTGGTTGAGGAAACGGGGCTCGAGGAGTCTGAGTCCCCCCTTTGACAAGCCTGCCCTTCGGGACTACGGCTCCCTTAACCACGTTGTTCTGGACCTCTTCCTCCTCCTGCTCTAATTCCCCTGACTCAACATTGTAAGGACACTCGCGTCGCCAGTGTCCCACCTCATTACACTGATGGCATCTCGTCGTCTTTTTCAGTGTCGCGATATCCATTCTCGGTCTCGGTCTTTCTTCCTCGTCTCTGCTCTGATTATTCTGTTTCTTGGCCTGCGTTCCTGTTCCCTGCTGCCGTGGTTTATCCTTTCCAGCAGCTTGCATTTGCACTAGCATTAACTTTTCTTTAAGCTTCTTTGCTTTAGAGTCTATCTCGTCACTACAATACCTTGCATACCTCAGAATCTCGTCTAAAGGTTTGTTCTGCCAACAGATCAGATGCTGTTGGATCATTAGGCATATTTCTGGTCTTAATCCGAGGACAAACTTTGAAACAAACTGTCCTATGTCCTTGGGATCCATCACATCTAACCCGCTGTATTGCTTGAATGCTTTCAGCAATCTTTCGTAAAACTCATGCACTGTCTCTTTCGGCTCTTGGGTAGTCCGATCTATCTTTACCCAGTCTATGTCTTGTACCGGCACTTTCTCTTTTAGCCACGTTATTACTCTCTCGTATTTTTCCATGACCCTATCAGATGGACCATTCGTTCTGGCGTCTCTTGATGGCTCACAAGTGGGCCATTCGACACTAAGCTTGCATGCCGTCCATAGGTCTCCGGGTACTACGATATCGAACAGTGTGTTCAAATCGACCCACAGTACCTTTGAAATCTTCACGAATCTTTCTACCTGCTTATACCACTCGACAGGATTATCTCTAAGCTTTGGGAAGGAATTGGTGAATGCCGCCAAATCCCCCCTAGTCCAAGGCACATGAACGTAACTTCCGTTCGCGATTTCTCGCAAAGGGAAAGCTTCCATTCGCATCAAGCCTGTGTCCTGGGAACCCTCAAGTACACTCCGTCTAACGGAGCCCTTTCTGGACCATCTTTCCTCCCATCTATCTAGATCTCTCCATATTCTGATACTTACGATCAATTCCCTTATGTGTACTTTCAGCGCGATCGTTCTGCGGTCATCCAAATCCTGATCTGTGCAAGTTAGCCTGTGGTTACTCTGTAAAGCCTTAGTTCGTGACAGGTCTACCATGTACCTGTTTGCTAAATTAGATAAGTTCTCATGAACTGACCTCGCTCTTCGAGTAATATCTTTGGATAGAAACAGTATCTCATCTGGTGTATACGAGTTTAATCTCTCTAATGACACTGTACCGTCAATCAATTCATCCAGATCTGCCTTCAAACTCATCACATCAAGCCGTTTCGCTTTTATTTCGGCTTTCAGCATTTCAGTTCTATGTTCCTCCCTCATATCCCTCTCACCTCCACTATGCGCCCTACGCCTGAGCACAGATGAGTTATGAGGAGTCTTCCTTCCATCTCTTCGTTCCCACCCTTCTAGATCCCAAGCCTTTCCATCGTCCCGTGGGGTGTGGTGGAATAAGGCTCCTTCCCCCAACCCTACGTTCCGATTTTTCGACTCGGTTTCTCCAGATGTGAGATAGGATCCACCGTTCAGTTCTAATCCATTATAACTTGCTTGTTGTCTGGTGTCACTTAACAAAATGAAAGGCCCTCGCCGATCTTCTGTGTTCCCGTGATCTCTTCCATGATCACCGGATGCATGGCGAGATGTTCCGCGACTCCCTAAATTCCCATGACTCCTTCCACTGTCCCCGGATGTATGTCGAGACGCTTCGCGACTCTCCATATTTCCGTGACTCCAATGTCTCGCATTCTCACCTGGGGCATGGTGTGTGCACCTGAAGGTATTCCGGTACTCCTGTGTCCTATGTTCCCCTTCACTGAAGGTGACACGAGGCACTTCGCCACCCCCTGCACTTCTGTCTTCGCACATTAGCCTATTGCTGTTCCCAGTAGGATAAGTATCTCTTCTGCTCTCTTGGCTTCCTCCCTCCCACTCGGGGCTGCTTTCGCCAGCTCCACAATGAGAGAGAATCCTGTTATCCTGCTCTCTCCATTCGGATCCCGTTTCTAAACTTTTATTCCGAGCCTCTTCGGCCGCATCCCATTCTCTCAGGTATTCCCTTAATTCCTTATGGGTTTTCGGTTTTGGTCCCCTTAAGTCCATTGGTCCTCTTCGACCTCCCTGTTCTACCCTGGGACCTGCTGCGGAATCAAATGGGGTACTCCGACTTATTGGTGCTCGTATCTGCCTGTGGGAATTCATCGTGGCATTCCTATTCTCTCCTTCTGCTCTTTCATTGTCCCATCGTGCCTGTTCCTCCTGCTGGACCCCTTCTGGGTTATAGATTGACACAATAGGGCCTATGGTGACCGGGACCTGCAAAGCATCCGGCATTTGGTATGACCTAGCGCATTGCGTCTCCGGCACCTTCTGGACCACAAATCTTCCCACCACTCTCTGTTCAGGACTAGCTTGGGGTATTTCTACGGTCTTAGTAGCGTCCCACTCTGATACCGGGATCGACTTATACTCTCCCCACCTAGTTCCGTCTACTTGCGGTAATATGGGACTCGCAAGTTCACCGCTGTATGGAGGTGGTCTGTCTGTTAACAACCTGTCTATTAGATCCTCCTCCGACTCACTTTCCTCATCTTCCTGTTCTAGAGGTTTCCTTTCTCCCGTAGCCTCTATCATGGTGAACAGTTTGTCCGCTTCTATCTTTTGTACCCTCCATTTCTTAGCCTCGTCGTCCCATTTAGCATCCTGCACTGCTTTTACCGATCTTCTCACTCTTTCTTGTCGCCTCTTTACGCCCCTTTCGTGTGCTGTTCTAAACCACACACCAAGAGCTTCAAATTGTGTTGGCCTCGGTAGAGGTCTCATTGAAAGCATCGTCGCCTTCAGTTGGTTCAACACTTCTAATTTAAACGTTCCGAATCTGGGAAACGCCAGTTCTTTTTGCCCTTCAGTTAGCCTATGCCACTCGGAGATCCATAATATCGAATGTAAGCCTACATTGACTGCCATATGATATGCTGGTGTGCCTTCTGGTGGAGCTTCTTCTCCGGCATATAAATTTCTCCTTTTTCTTTTAAAGATTTTTCCTAAACTCTTGAAACACTTCATTTTCGATAACGTACGATACTCCTTACTAATTCACTTCCTTGTTTGCGTCTTGATAACAACCACCAATCCCTGTACGACTCTCGCTAATCAGCCTATCCCAGCACGGTTCTACTCTGACGTCACTTGTCCCTTCTTCAGCAGCTTCCCTCGTTTCTCAACTCGTCTCACGATCTCACATGCGTTTTCGTTCATACATTGAAAAATGACTACTTCCGTCCAAGCGATCACTTTTCTCTGACTGTACGGCCACAGTCTACTGTAATTGCTACCTCAACTGGCACAGCGTCTTTCCTCTTACGATCGGACACTTGCCTTAACTGATAGGTTACTTACACACAGTAACGTACGACCAGCGTCCGCTACTCATTCACTCATACATCCGCTCCCCCTATCATCGGTCTGTTGGGAAATCAATGGTACCTCATGACCCCCTTTCAATGGTAGACAAATTACTCTAGGTGTTCGATACACCTGAACCACTTAAGTCCTCTGGACATAAGATTTCATCCAGTTGCGCGCGCTCACAACTTTCCCTCAATCACACTACAGGCATTCAACTCCGCTTGACATTACAACACAGGAACAACATAAAACACCGCAATCTTACAACGCATGACCCTTATACTCACTCTCGACCGACTCTGCTGTTTTTCTCTCGATGCACCATCAGCACCGTCTTCGGCTGAAATTCTTCTTCTGGTCGACGACGACTAGGGACCTTGGGGTAAACTAACCTGGCCTAGGTCGTCTTCCTCAAGAAGATAACCATCATACTCTGCTACCAACTGCGGGGAACGAGATTTTGATATCAATTTATGATTATGATAAATTTAATAAAGAATCTCATTCATCTTGTTTGGACCGCTTATATCTGTCATTGAGGAAAAGACCACCCCCGCATTGGTTAGACAAACCCCATTAACTGACGCCACTCTGAAGAACCACTTACAACTGATGAAGTTTCAAAAGTTTATATAAAGATTAATTTGAATACGATACAATCCACTCAGGATAAAATCTCAAAATATACAAAATACAAAATCAATTAAATATCAGCTGCTTAAGCTTCGGTGTGAAGTGGTTCCTTCTACGTTATCTGCAGTAAGATAAAAAATATCATCAAGTTAATCTGTCCCTACTCTATGCTATGTGACAATCCTACTTCGCAAGTTTCTTCCCTGAAAAGGTGTCAGCAGTTTGACTTCCAAAGAAGTTCAAACTCTCTTTAGCCTCTAAAGGAAATCTTAAGTTTCAGAAGCAGTACCCTATCTGCCTACCCATCCGCTCTCTAAGGGTCCTCGGCCTACTGCTCCCTTGCGCTCTGATCTCTCAGCGCATCTGCTCAAGGCATCTACCCTTGCCTTTCTCTCTCTGAGCTCCCTACTGGGCTGTTCGCTATCTTATCCCCGGGGTGCTGTCCCTAAAATACACAATCACCATGTGGGTGGAACGCCCCTTGACGCCCACCACGGACTTTCCCCGATGATGTCAACTTCCTGCTTCTTCCATTGGTCCACTCCTTGCGTCGTCCGTTAAGTTGACCCTTCTCCTTTGGATGTCATCTTCATCATTTCATCGTCGACATTTATCGATTCTTTCAGATCGTGTAACATGTAAATTTAGGCAAGGCCTTAACTCTATGTCTCTTAACTTGACCCTGCTAGGTCCTGTGAATGGTCTTGTCAAAACATAGTCTATAGTCAAAGTGTCTCTCCTCACGTTCGAGCAATAAGCTCCGTCCGGCATTGTCACCTTAACTCTAACAAGTGCTAGACTTCTCGGCTCTCATGTCCACATCAAGCTATTTACGACCTTCACAAGACCACTAAATTACATTCATGTGACTATGCTCCTTCGAACTCTTGACCAGTTAGGTTATAAACACAAATGACCTAAACTCTTCCAGCATTCCTACAAGAGCCCTCTACACAGTATAACCTTTGGCATACATTTATATATTCGTACTTTAGCAAAAGCCTTAGTTATACTTAAACATTCTACATCAAATATATACTACATAGAATACGACTGTAAAGAGTATAACCTATACATTTTCCTTGGTTACATCTTTATGTAAGTTCTCTTATACATTTATCCACGTTTCTCCACGTTTACACCTTTCCACGTTATTTCTCGCCGCTTCTCCCAATGTAAAGTTACACATTCAAGGTTACACACATACACGAATTCTACTGTGCATGTTCTACATTTCATACACATTTCTACATCTACCCATCATGTATACGGGCCTTCTAAATCTAATGCATGTTTAACATATGAATACACTTACATTTCCTATATTATGTTATCACTTTTCGTTGGCCTTTACGTTATAGTTGTCAACTGTACATTACGATATGCGTTTCATTCCTACGTTTATAACATATACGTCTAAATATGGTTACTATATACTATATATTCAAATTGCGCTCTCTCACGTATGAGGGGGCTGCGATGCTCCTGGCACCCCCTGATCACGGCGAGGGATAAACAACATCACAACATTCAATAAATTCCATCCCTGAGCGACTGCAATTTCCTGGGCCACGCGTACCGAGCGCCTAGATGTCACCCCTAAACAATGGGAGCGCTGCCTTCTCGGAGCGCCTGCACGTGCGCGCGCCCAATGCGCGCAGCTCGTGTTAACAAAGGATGCTCGGTGCACTTTAGGGCTTTAGAAACGATAGGTAAACAAGGTGTCAATCCGTGAAAGAAAGAGGAGCGCTTGATCGCGGAGCGGGCGGGAAACAATGGCGGGAAATCGCGCCTCGAGGAGGCAGCGCTTCTTAAAAGCCTCATTACACTAATAGCTTATTATAGATAATTGTTCAAACATGTTATGCTATTAAAAAAAACTGTCAATGATATGGAAGAGAGCGTAATAAATTCCTACCTGAGACTGGAGAGGCTGGAAGTTTCCTCGTCTCCCACACACCTCAAGTCAAGTTTCCTGGGGTGAGAGACCAGCCTCTGTGTCTGCAGCATAGCGCCTGGATACATACCATTGGGGCGCTTGGCCGCCCTCTGCAAATCCAAGTTCATTGATTGTCCCGAGGTCTGTTAGGTGATGACCCTTTGGGATTCAGCTGTCAAAGGTCTGTGATGAGATGACGTTTTCTGCTTTTCTGCTGTCTAGCTACTGGAGGTCTGGAGGGAAGTGTCCTGTGTCTGTTGTCCAGCTGCTGGAGGTCTGTAACGGGAGGCCTGTGTCTGTTCTCCAGCTGCTGGAGGTCTGTAAGGGGAGGCCTGTGCCTGTTGTCCAGCTGCTGGAGGTCTGTAAGGGGAGGCATGTGTCTGTTATCCAGCTGCTGGAGGTCTGTAAGGGGAGACCTGTGTTTGTTGTCCAGCTGCTGGAGGTCTGTAAGAGGAGGCCTGTGTTTGTTGTCCAGCTGCTGGAGGTCTGTAAGGAGAGGCCTGTGTCTGTTCTCCAGCTGTTGGAGGTCTGTACGGGGAGGCCTGTGTCTGTTGTTCAGCTACTGGAGGTCTGGAGGGAAGTGTCCTCTGTCTGTTGTCCTGCTGTTGGAGGTCTGTAAGGGGAGGCCTGTGTCTGTTCTCCAGCTGTTGGAGGTCTGTAAGGGGAGGCCTGTGTCTGTTATTCAGCTGCTGGAGGTCTGTAAGGGGAGGCCTGTGTCTGTTGTCCAGCTGTTGGAGGTCTGTAAGGGGAGGCCGGTGTCTGTTGTCTACAGGAGCTCTGGGAGGAGAGGCCCCTGTTTCTACTGTCCAGCTGTGGGAGGTCTGTAAGGAGACACCCTGGGTCTAGCTACAGGAGCTCTGGAAGGAGATGCCCCTGTGTCTGCTGTTTAGCTGCTGGAGGTCTGTAAGGAGACACCCTGTTTCTAGCTACAGGAGCTATGAAAGGAGCCACCCCTTGCCTCTTGTCCAGTTGTTGGAGGTCTGGAAGGAGGTGTCCTGTGTCTGTTGTCTCGCAACGTGAGGTGTGTAAGGAGATACCCCCTTGTCTGTCGTCTAGCTACTGGAGGTTTGGAGGGAAGTGTCCTGTGTCTGTTGCCCAGCTGTCGGAGGTCTGTAAGAGGAGGCTTGTGTCTGTTGTCCAGCTGCTGGAGGTCTGTAAGGGTAGGCCTGTGTCTGTTGTCCAGCTGCTGGAGGTCTGTAAGGGGAGGCCTGTGCCTGTTGTCCAGCTGCTGGAGGTCTGTAAGGGGAGGCCTGTGTCTGTTGTCCAGCTGCCGGAGGTCTGTAAGGGGAGGGTAGTGTCTGTTGTCCAGCTGTCGGAGGTCTGTAAGGGGAGGTCTGTGTCTGTTGTCCAGCTGTCGGAGGTCTGTAAGGGGAGGCCTGTGTCTTTTGTCCAGCTGTCTGAGGTCTGTAAGAGGAGGCCTGTGTCTGTTGTCCAGCTGTCGGAGGTCTGTAAGGGGAGGCCTGTGTCTGTTGTCCAGCTGTCGGAGGTCTGTAAGGGGAGGCCTGTGTCTGTTGTCTAGCTGTCGGAGGTCTGTAAGAGGAGGCCTGTATCTGTTGTCCAGCTGTCGGAGGTCTGTAAGAGGAGGCCTGTGTCTGTTGTCCAGCTGTCAGAGGTCTGTAAGAGGAGGCCTGTGTCTGTTGTCCAGCTGTCGGAGGTCTGTAAGGGGAGGCCTGTGCCTGCTGTCCAGCTGCTGGAGGTCTGTAAGGGGAGGTCTGTGTCTGTTGTCCAGCTGTCGGAGGTCTGTAAGGGGAGGCCTGTGTCTTTTGTCCAGCTGTCTGAGGTCTGTAAGAGGAGGCCTGTGTCTGTTGTCCAGCTGTCGGAGGTCTGTAAGGGGAGGCCTGTGTCTGTTGTGCAGCTGCTGGAGGTCTGTAAGGGGAGGCCTGTGCCTGTTGTCCAGCTGCTGGAGGTCTGTAAGGGGAGGCCTGTGTCTGTTGTCCAGCTGCCGGAGGTCTGTAAGGGGAGGCCTGTGTCTGTTGTCCAGCTGTTGGAGGTCTGTAAGGGGAGGTCTGTGTCTGTTGTCCAGCTGTCGGAGGTCTGTAAGGGGAGGCCTGTGTCTTTTGTCTAGCTGTCTGAGGTCTGTAAGAGGAGGCCTGTGTCTGTTGTCCAGCTGTCGGAGGTCTGTAAGGGGAGGCCTGTGTCTGTTGTCCAACTGTCGGAGGTCTGTAAGGGGAGGCCTGTGTCTGTTGTCCAGCTGTCGGAGGTCTATAAGGGGAGTCCTGTGTCTGTTGTCCAGCTGTCGGAGGTCTGTAAGAGGAGGCCTGTGTCTGTTGTCCAGCTGTCAGAGGTCTGTAAGGAGATGCCCTGCGTCTAGCTGCTGGGAGTTGACCCTTTTTCTTTCTCCGGTGAATGCAAGTCGAAAGAGAGATGACCCTGTGTCTCTGTCTGGCTGCCGGAGGTCTGAAGGGAGATTGTTCTGTCTCTTTCTCTGGTTGCCGGAGGTCTGAAGGGAGATGGTTCTGTCTCTCTGTCTGGCTGCCGGAGGTCTGAAGGGAGATGGTTCTGTCTCTCTGTCTGGCTGCCGGAGGTCTGAAGGGAGATGGTTCTGTCTCTCTGTCTGGCTGCTGGAGGTCTGAAGGGAGATGGTTCTGTCTCTTTCTCTGGCTGACGGAGGTCTGAAGGGAGATGGTTCTGTCTCTTTCTCTGGCTGCCGGAGGTCTGAAGGGAGATGGTTCTGTCTCTCTGTCTGGCTGCTGGAGGTCTGAAGGGAGATGGTTCTGTCTCTCTGTCTGGCTGCCGGAGGTCTGAAGGGAGATGGTTATGTCTCTTTGGCTGCTAAAGGTCTGAAGGGAGATGGTTCTGTCTCTTTCTCTGGCTGCCGGAGGTCTGAAGGGAGATGGTTCTGTCTCTTTCTCTGGCTGCCGGAGGTCTGTAGGGAGATGGTTCTGTCTCTCTGTCTGGCTGCTGGAGGTCTGAAGGGAGATGGTTCTGTCTCTCTGTCTGGCTGCTGGAGGTCTGAAGGGAGATGGTCCTGTCTCTTTGGCTGCTGGAGGTCTGAAGGCAGATGGTTCTGTCTCTCTGTCTGGCTGGCGGAGGTCTGAAGAATATGGTTCTGTCTCTTTGGCTGCTGGAGGTCTGAAGGCAGATGGTTCTGTCTCTCTGTCTGGCTGGCGGAGGTCTGAAGGGAGATGGTTCTGTCTCTTTGGCTGCTGGAGGTCTGAAGGGAGATGGTTCTGTCTCTCTGTCTGGCTGCTGGAGGTCTGAAGGCAGATGGTTCTTTCTCTCTGTCTGGCTGCTGGAGGTCTGAAGGGAAATGGTTCTGTCTCTCTGTCTGGCTGCCGGAGGTCTGAAGGGAGATGGTTATGTCTCTTTGGCTGCTAAAGGTCTGAAGGGAGATGGTTCTGTCTCTTTCTCTGGCTGCGGAGGTCTGAAGGGAGATGGTTCTGTCTCTTTCTCTGGCTGCCGGAGGTCTGTAGGGAGATGGTTCTGTCTCTCTGTATGGCTGCTGGAGGTCTGAAGGCAGATGGTTCTGTCTCTCTGTCTGGCTGCTGGAGGTCTCATGGGAGATGGTTCTGTCTCTTTGGCTGCTGGAGGTCTGAAGGGAGATGGTTCTGTCTCTCTGTCTGGCTGCTGGAGGTCTGAAGGGAGATGGTTCTGTCTCTCTGTCTGGCTGCCGGAGGTCTGAAGGGAGATGGTTATGTCTCTTTGGCTGCTAAAGGTCTGAAGGGAGATGGTTCTGTCTCTTTCTCTGGCTGCCGGAGGTCTGAAGGGAGATGGTTCTGTCTCTTTCTCTGTCTCTCTGTCTGGCTGCTGGAGGTCTGAAGGGAGATGGTTCCGTCTCTTTGGCTGCTGGAGGTCTGAAGGCAGATGGTTCTGTCTCTCTGTCTGGCTGGCGGAGGTCTGAAGGGAGATGGTTCTGTCTCTTTGGCTGCTGGAGGTCTGAAGGGAGATGGTTCTGTCTCTCTGTCTGGCTGCTGGAGGTCTGAAGGCAGATGGTTCTGTCTCTCTGTCTGGCTGCTGGAGGTCTCATGGGAGATGGTTCTGTCTCTTTGGCTGCTGGAGGTCTGAAGGGAGATGGTTCTGTCTCTCTGTGTGGCTGCTGGAGGTCTGAAGGGAGATGGTTCTGTCTCTTTGGCTGCTGGAGGTCTGAAGGCAGATGGTTCTGTCTCTCTGTCTGGCTGCTGGAGGGCTCATGGGAGATGGTTCTGTCTCTTTGGCTGCTGGAGGTCTCATGGGAGATGGTTCTGTGTCTTTGTCTGGCTGCTAGAGGTCTGTAAGGAGTCGCCCCCACAGATTTACAGCGCTTTGCTTTCTCCACCAAGCATTAAACGAGGCTCTAGGAACAACAAGCATTTGCAATGCAATAGGTCTCGCATTAGGAAAGTTTGAGCTATTGGTATTGTAAATGACAAATTTTGTATTTATGCGTTGGTTTTGAAAATAGCTAAATTAATAGCTTTGTCATTTACAATGCCAATTGCTGTAACTTTCGCAAATGTGACACCTATAGCATTTGTAATGCAATATGTGTTGTATTTACGTGACTTAGATGTATTAAAGTTATTGTAATTTATAATGGTAATAGCTTAAACTTTTGTAAATAACTTTTGTGAAGACACCACTGCTGAACCTGCGAGGAGCCTGTAGTTCTGGCTGAAGGGAGCCAGCTGCCCCAGAACTCGTTGAAGCCCACGCCTCGCCGGACCCGCTTCGCGGGTCCCTCAGCGCGGCTCCGAGCTTCTGTGTGACTTTCTTTGTTGAATGGGCATTTTCCTGACCGGCAGGGCTGCGAGCATTCGCGGGGACTCCGTGGACCAGGAGTCCCTGCGCGCCCTACGACTAGCTGGGCTGCTCTCCCTGCCGGCCCCGCCCACCCGCTGACTGCAGATAAGCCATTCTCACCTGCTTATCGGAGGATTTCCTGACACCACTGCTGAACCTGCGAGGAGCCTGTAGTTCTGGCTGAAGGGAGCCAGCTGCCCCAGAACTCGTTAAAGCCCACGCCTCGCCGGACCCGCTTCGCGGGTCCCGCAGCGCGGCTCCGAGCTTCTGTGTGACTTTCTTTGTTGAAGGGGCATTTTCCTGACCGGCAGGGCTGCGAGCATTCGCGGGGACTCCGTGGACCAGGAGTCCCTGCGCGCCCTACGACCAGCTGGGCTGCTCTCCCTGCCGGCCCCGCCCACCCGCTGTCTCCTAGGATTTCCTCATTTAGCAGGTACATTCCCCGCTGCGCGGGAGCGTCCCGGGAGAAGCCCGGGACAAGGGCGGGACCGTCTGTGGCCGTCCGGGGCCGCAGGAGGCCGGGCTGGGCCAGGTCTTTTTCATCTTGCTGTTGTATGCTGTGTTTTTGGTATCCTCTTACTGTGTATAGCTAGTTGTGTTTTTTTATTAGTTTGTTTCACCAAGTTTTGATAGCTTTAACTATCCGCCCTTGACATGAGCCACTCTGCCCCGCCCGGTGTGAGTGTCTCTGTTCTTGGCCCTTCAGATACATTTTTTAAGAAATCTACCAAGGAGGTAGATATGGACTTACTCCTTGCAGAGAGAAGAGCAGAGCGCCGACGCTCAATTGAGCAGTTAAAGAAAAATCCTCTGCCATCACTGTTAGTTTCAAACAATACCCATGATTTAGCCGTCCAAGGTTTGAGCCCTATTGAGGTTGATGTTACTGACCTTAATCAAACCCCTAGTATTTTTAGGTTCCCTGCTATCTCCCCGCCATGTACTAGTGCCGCTAGTGGAGGCCACCTAGTTTGTCCCCCAATTGATCACTCAAGCTTCGTCGAACCAAACATCCCCGAAACCCATATCAGGGTAACAGAACCAAGCCCCATGTTGCCCAACTTGTCTCGGGTTTGTATCGACTCAGGCGAGAGCATACCTGTAACAAGTATGTGTAAAAGTAGAATCACGCCCGAAAAGGCAAAGAGGGCTGTACATTCCCCACCGAGGAAAAAAAGGAAAAAGGGAGGGGTAAAAAGGAAAGGACGCAGCTGTCAGACACCACCACCACCCGTACCCAAATCAATTATTGAGTTAGGGCCCCCACAATCTGTAGAGCCACCAGAATCAGTTACACACGATTTGGTACCCCCTGAGTTAGCTACTGTAGGGGTAAATGAGATGTCCTATGATATTATAGAGAAGCTCATTAAATCATATATGCTACCCCTGCTGGAGCGTGTTAGGAGGACAATGGGTGAAAAATTGGATCGCCTATTGGCGACCATTGAGCCTACTCATTCCTCTAGTCTGGCTAAGAATAAGGGCCCATCCAACAAACCCTCCGGATCTACCATTGTTGCTGGCAAAATAACTAGTACCACCAGTCAACAAACTATTAATGCTACCAAAACGGTAACCATTCCAAATAAAGTTTTGTCTGTGGCTGCTAAATCTTCTACAACAAATACTTCTGCTAAAACAAACCCTAGTGTGGTAGTTAACAAACCAGTTGCTAAGGGGGCAGCACCGCAGCCAAAGAAAGGGATGGGTAAACCTGCTGTTTCCAAAGGTAATACCAAAAAACCCCTACCACTGAAGAAAAATGTAGACCTGCCCCCTGACTCCCTGAATTTTGTTATAGTTATGACAGGTGTGCCACCTGTTGGGGAAAGGGATAGAGAAAACAACAAAAGCTTAAAAAACAAAGTCATCTTTTGGCTGAGAACAAATAGACCCCTTCCTCCTAATCTTAATGGGGATATTGTTACGGTCAGAAGATGTCAGTGGGTTGGGGTTCGCCCTAAGGATATAGAGGGGGATATAGTGATCATTAACTTTAGGGACCATAGAGTTGTTTCTCATCTAACAGATTGGTATGTGGGTAACAATGAGGGAGGGATCTCCACAAGGAATCTAAGTTATTTCTATCCTGAGACCCTGATCAATCCAACAGATCAACCCCCTGGTAGAAATAATAAAAACACCAAAAGCCTCCTAAAATGGACCAATTTTACACCAAGTTTTCATGGAAACCGGTTTAACCCAGAGGCGCAGTATCGTTCCTACATACAATCTAGTTACAACTGTCCTATACAAACGCCGGGCTGGGCTAAGTTTAACACCCAGCCCTTTGGTCCCCCCGCCTTATTGGATCTGCCATATTCCAACAAGCCCCCGTATCCTATGGTTCCTACAACACCTGCCTTCACACAGTTACAACAGCCCCCAAGCTTCTACCCAGTAAATCCCTATCCCAATATGCCTACCCATCCCAAAGAGCTTTGGAACATTCCACTGAGAAACCTATACGACCCACTATCAGGGCTGTCGACTAATGATTGACCAGCACTTGCGACAAGGGATAATGAACCTAACTCTGAGTGTCCGAGTGTGGGAGATGTCTCGAGTATCCCTCTAAGTAACGTCGAAAGTCCTAAAGACAGACCCCAGTGTGGTGAGGAGGGATGCATAGTTTATTCAAGAGAGCTTGACATACCAGCTCTGCAATCCACCCCACCGCACCCCATGGACGTTTCTTTCACGGGCATACACCCTGAGTCAACTACACAGGCTGGGTTAACAAGCTTGACAAGGGAAGGGCTGATTATAGATGTACCTCTGCCTGCAGAATCCTCTTTCCAGCCCAGAGTTCCCCTTCCAATAGACGCAACAGTATTGCGTGACCAAGTTTGTGAAAAGGGTACCACCATGGGATGTTGGAATGTGGCCGGAATTGAATCTTGTATATGCAATCCTGATTGGGCTGATTTCATCCGACAAGGTGATGTTTGGTCTTTTCAGGAGACTTGGGCAACCCATCCAGTGTATCTTCCAGGCTTCCTGAGCTTTAACAAACCTGCAGTTAGAGGCCAAAGAGGCAGGGCTATGGGGGGCCTCACTACTTGGATTCGTCAAGTTGCAGGTGTTTCTGTAAAGGAAATTCATATCGACTGCCCTGATATATTGATACTCAGCATGAAAACAAATAGTGGTCTGGACATTTTGTTGTTTAATGTATATGCTAGAGGTATTCCGGGTGGTCGAGTTTCACCCACCCTAACATGTTTGGATGACTTCCTAGGCTCTACTCAAACAACAGGGTATGCGGTTATAATGGGTGATCTCAATACTTGTTTTGAACCGTTAAGCAGGGAGGATGGGCTTTTAACTGAGGCAGAGGACATGATGTGGGGGATTCCACAACTTGAGCTACCCCCGATCACTAAGTGGACTCAAGCCGCTACCTTTATCAAAGGTCTCTGCATGAATTGGGGGCTGCGTTCCCTAAACGGTCGCGTAAGCTCGGACAGGTTGGGCAACCCCACATTCTTCAACGGCAGACATAGCAGTCGCATTGATTACATCTTAGTCGACATCAATCTGTGGTCCACAGTATTAGACATGACAGTTAAACAACGACCAGAAAGTGACCACGAACCACTCTTAGCAGAATTGAAGGACTTTAGTTTTGCTGGGCCGATTGTGCGACAGCCCAACCCCGTACAAGAGGCCATGGTATTAACTAATGATATGAGGCGGGTTCGATGGCCAAAGGTAGCTGTTGATGTGACTGCACGCACAAAGATCAGATCTCTGGTTTCAAATTCTTTAAGGGAAATTGAAAAGTGTAACAACCTGGATCTGACAATCTCTAAAATTTCTGATATCCATGCCAGCCTGTTTCTGTCCCTAAAGTCACTATTTGTTAAATTTGTAGCTAACAAGGGTTTAGGGAAGGCGAGGAAACCTGCTAATTGGTATAACGAAGCCTGCCGCGAGTCCCATTCGCTTTTGTTTAAGGCATTAAAATCAAAGAACCCGGTCCTTATTAAAACCAGTAGGAAGGCATATAATGAAGCAAAACGGTGGGCTAAAGCTGCTTGGGATGATGAGCGCTGGGCTCTACTAACTGAGGCCTGTGGCTCCAAGAACCTCCAGCAGTTTTGGCATCTGCTCAGGTGGGGTCAGTCACAGGACGATCGCCCAAGCCCCGCATCTGTTGATCAACTGAAATGGGTGTCCCATTTTGAGGAACAGTTTAGATGTCGTAGTACCAGGCAAGATCCCATTAGTTGGCCTTTAACCTTTGACACTCTTGTGTTTTCGGCCAAAGAGGTTGAAACAGTCCTGAATGCCATCCCTAGGGGTAAAGCGCCTGGTCCGGATTGCATCCCAGCAGACATTTTCCAGCAAGATCAAGATCTATGGGTACCATATCTATTGCAATTGGTAAATGCACTGGCCAGGGGTGCCAAGGTACCTGATTCTTGGGCTGGTGCTGAGATCCTGCCCATCTTCAAGAAGGGTGACCGGTCGGTTCCATCGAATTACCGGCCGATAAGTCTTATTGACGCGGTCCAGAAGATCATAACCCGTCTTGTTCTATCAAGGGTTCAGGCCTGGATAGAGGAATACAACATTCTTACGCCCCTCCAAGCTGGGTTTAGACCCCATGTGAGCACCCTGGACCAGGCATTCCGCTTCATGCTACTACACTGGAAGACGGTTACCTTGGGCAAAGGAAACTTATTTGCGGCCTTCGTTGACCTTAGGTCCGCGTTTGACCTTGTCCCGAGGGCCGGGGTATGGAACAGCCTTTTAGATATGGGTATGCCTTCCATTTTGGTCCGCCTTATAGTGAACCTCCATGCACAGACATACGCATTTGTTAGATGGGGCAAACCTGGTGAGGTGACAGAGAACTTTCCAGTGGCCAAAGGTGTCAGACAAGGTTGTGTTTTGGCACCTACCTTGTTTTCTCTATATATCAATAGAGTTACCAAGTTCTATGACAACTTTCCCACGGATGCTCCTAGCTTGGCTGGCATGAAAATCCCCCTACTCATGTTCGCTGACGATACTCTCTTGATTTCACGAACTAGACAGGGCTTGCAGAACGCACTGTCAAGGTTCGAGAGTTTCTGCAGTGAACATGAGTTGGAGGTGAACGTATCCAAAACCAAATTTATGGTTTTAAGGGGGCACAAACAGGTTAAGGCCAGGGTTACCATGGGGGATACCCCCCTGGAGCAGACAAAGTACTTCACCTATCTGGGAGTTACCTTTAGTGACACCTTGAGTTGGACCCACCAGATCGAGCTTATGACCATGAAACACCAACAATTGGGCGGGGCTCTGATCAAGGAACATAAAGGGTCATTCACGAGGCCTATGTCGCCGCTCATTAAGATCTATGGAGGAAATGTTTTATCAGCAGTCCTATATGGCGCGGAGCTATGGGGGGGGATGTAACTTGGACTCGCTAAAACATGCTCAAAATAAGTTTTTAAGAATGGCTACAGGTCTGCCTCAGTCGACACCATTAATCCCCCTTCTCTACGACCTGGGGTGTCACACGGTGGAGGATCAAGCAAGACTTCGCCCACTAACATTCTGGCGCCGCCTGTGGACGACGCCAGAACTCCATCGCTATGCCGAAGCTTGCCTGGAGGTTAAAAATAGCTTGGGCGCCACAAAAATTGGATGGTTTAGAGACCTTAAGGCCACCTTATTTACCTTGGGCTTTGGCGATTTGTGGTCTTCGCCCGAGTCAGCCAATTTCCCATCAAAAAACGAACTCAAAAAATTTTATTGGGAATGGGTGACTCATAACATGTACTCAAAAATGAGCTCGAGCAGTCTCACTGGACTGTTTACTGTACATAAGGACACGCCCAAGTTAGAAGGGTACTGGGACACTATCACAAAACCCTTGGACCGCAAACTATACTTTCAATTTAGATGCGGTTCACTTCCCATCGGGGACTTCACTAAAGAGTGGGGAACTGATAGATTGGGGTTTTGTCCTATGTGTCATGGCACAGGGGAAAGTCTGATTCATCTGTTATACGTGTGCCCATTATACTCAGACCCCAGAGCCAAATGGCTTAAACCGGTATGTAGAATTCTAGGCACCAGATCGGCTGAGGAAGCAATGAGATTGTTAAAAACTAACCTGGATCCGCTTATTGTTGTGGGGGTTGCTAAGTTTCTCGGGTGGGCCTGGGTGCTTAGAAGCAGGCATATTAAAAATAATCAAGTGGTGATTGTTTAAATACCGTGTATTCTATGGATGTATGGTCGTGCTCGACCCCTTTTTTAAAACTTTTGTATAGTTCCATGAGAAGCTGATTAGATGTCAATGATTTAATACTTGTTTTAAATGTTTTATGTGTTTATAATGTATTTTATGTCTTTTATGATGAACTAATCGAATAAAGACTTCTTGGACTTGATTATGTTCAGTGTATTTTATTGTGACGAAAATCCAATAACAGAAGTGAAATATTAACATCTTTTTATGAAATTTGTAATAAAGCTTGAAACATTGAGAGAACATATTTGAACCAGTTGTTGTTGAATGGTTGCACAGATTGATGCTGTGGTGGCGCTGAGTGATGTTGTGGTGGCGACGAGTGATGATGTGGCATTCATTAATTGCTTGCAAACTAACGAGGATCAGCTGAAAACAGAAGCGCTATTTAAACAAAGACACAATTTTTTTCCTTCATGTAGAGTTATTATATTGGGGGCTGCTTACCTTACACGCGTCCTGGGGAAGTTCACAGGCCCTTCCTTTTGCTTCTCCTGAAGGCGGGTGTTGAGCAGGAGCACTGGCTGCAACCAGAGTTGAGGTAGCGCACTAAAGTCCTATGTAAGGAATCGCAGGGTGACCTCAACTTGGGAGGAAAAACTACACAAAGTTTGTGTTGCGCATTATTGTTACAGAAAGACGTAGTGGTTCTCGTTAGGTCACGTAAAGCGTTGCAAGAAGAGCGGAAGATACAAAGTTGCAAACCTTTGGAGTTGACAGTTTCGTGGGGGGGAGGGGTTAGGGCTTTGCTTGCTATCACAACAAAGTTCCCACGGTTTATTCATGTGTTTTGCTGTATTTTCAACACAAGAGAGTCAAAGATGCATTTAAAAAACAGCTGACAGCTCCCAAAGTTAATTCCTTTTTGACAACCCCATATAGGAGGATACAGTAACAACGCAGCACAAGGCCACGGTTGCAAAGGAAAGGGGGCAACTGCGTGAGAGGTGGTGGGGAGGAAGTGTCCGGGCCGTTCCATTTATTAAGCATGTGGCCGGTCCTTTCCAAAGGGAGCAGTGAAAAGAGTGTGAAATCGGCGTCACTAAAGTTACAAAAGCAGGTGGACACAATAACAGGGATGTCATAAAAGGTTAATTGTGTCCCAATGGTTGTAAACTGTGCACGAGGAAGGGGCACTGTAGGAACGCCCGGTGTGGCTTTTGAGGGTTACAGCAGTAGGCAGGGCGATGAAAGGGGTGCCTTTCTTTAGCCAGGCAGGGTACGGCTGCAAGAAGTGTCATAGCGAAGTACTATTTCTGCCTGCCGGGTGCAGCAGCAGGGGGTAACACAAAGGGGTGTTATTCTGCCTGTTATAACAGCAAGGAGTATCATAAAGGGGCGTTTGTTTTGTCTGTAGGGGGTAGAGGCTCCAGTTGCAGGGGCTGCCATAAAAGGGAGAATTGTATTTACTTTTGCATGTCATGCTAGAGAGGGACAAGCGCGAAACAGCAGGCAGGGATCAGAGGCCGCTCACTGCACTGTCAAGGAGGGTATATAGCTGTGGCCGAAGGCTGAGTGCATGCATCACGCTCCCCGAACACTTGTACGACAACATTACAGCCAATAAGATTCGCATTCACTCCCCCCCCCCTTCGCACAGTAGAGGAAGGCACGCTAAATGTTGACTCGCAAACTTATAGTAGAAGCATGCACCCAAAGAAGCCTCCCTTGCGGCTACCAATGCAGGCTCCTCACGGCTAAAGCATGCCTGCATGCACCCCTTGCTAACCCCCCGCAGCAGCGTAACGCACTGACACCCCATGCACACGGCACCCATTCCAAACAGCATGCATGCAGCAGGGTTGCGCAGTGCACGCAGCGCCCGACTGCAACAAGCACACCGCGCACTGTTGAATAATCATGGAAAACAATTAAAGATGTGAAGTATTTATTGGCAGCATGGCAATCCATCCACAGGTAACAGAGTACAGCTACAACTGAATCTCCAACAGCAACTCATCAGTTCCACCAACATGTGGAATCCAGAACCTTGTTAAAAGAAAACATGTTGCATGCAGTGGCATGCGACCATGACAAGGCCACTTAAAGGAATACAACATGAAATAAGAATACAACATCTTCCCTTTTCAAAACAAAAGAAAAAAGAAGATAACAAATATGTACAATATTAAACAATCAAAATAAATAAAATAAAATAAAATAAAAAATAAAACATTACATTCAATCAAAAAATCTTTTAGGTAATTTAATAACTCGTTTTTCACCTTTGACTCTATGAGTTATGGAATCATGTAAATCTGCATCAACATTTTCATCAGCCAGATTATTGTGAATGTTATGAGGCTTGGAACATTTGGCTAACCTACACATATTCCAAATTCTACCATCTTGGGTCATGACACTATTGGTAAATACCTTTTTAATCACAATCGGATCACTAAACTTGCTGCATCCTTTGGGCAAGAAACCAGGTTTAAGAATTCTGACCCATTCACCCTCTTGAAACAGAAGACCTTTGGTATTCCACTTCTTATCATACCAAGATTTAGTTTTTGACTGTTTGCATTCCACAAGTTTAGCTACTTCAATAATATTTTCCTTATCATCCAAAGAAACCTTGCTATACTTTTCTTTTAACCACCAAGGTAGGACACTGGAAGCTGGATTCCGACCTTTGAAAAGTTTAAAAGGACTCACCTCTGTAGTGGAGTGGGGCGTGATACGATAAGTCCACAACCACTCTCGTAACGCACTTAACCAGTTTTTTCCATATTTGACAGATTCCACAATAAAATTCTTCAACACTCGATTAAATCTTTCCACTTGCCCATTCTCATGTGGTTCGTATAAAGATGTTAATCTGTGGACAACATTACATTCTTTAAGAAAAGTAGCCATTTCCACAGTCGTCAACTGCACCCCATTATCAGATACCATTACTGAAGGACAACCTTCTCTAGTAAAAATGTCCTTGAAAAATCCAATCACAGCTTCAGTGGAAGCTTTGGGTACAAATTTAACCTCCGGCCACTTGGAATGGTAGTCTATCATGACCAAAGCATACTTTGAAGACTCTGGTAACATGTGAAAAGGCCCAGAAATATCAAATGCAACCTTTTCCCACGGTTCCAATGGCCACTTAACCATTTTGAGGGGTGGAGTAATAGTTTTCATCATCCTATCACTGGATGCACACTCCTGACATTCTCTGACAATTCTATCAATAAATTTGTCAATTCCGGGCCACCAAAAATATGACCTAACTAATCTTTTCATAGATGAAATGCCCGGATGAGTCCTGTGTGCTACACTAAGTATGATATCCTGCATTCCTTCTGGAGGAACACACTTGCCCGACTTAAAAATAAAACCAGACTCTAATTCCAATTCTTCTTCCACATTATAGAAAGGCAACAGCTCCGCTCTAATCTTATCCTTGCTAGGCCAACCCCCATTGATATAATTTTTGAGTTCCACCCATTTATCATCTTTCTGTACACACTCCAACCACAATGATTCAGAAATATCTTGAAAAGAATCCTGTAAAACATCCTGAATCGTAACCACAAAATCCCCTTCATGTAAAGTGCCCACTACATCTTGTTCACACGGTAAACGTGATAAACAGTCAGCCATAACATTCTTCTTACCAGGGACATAACAAGTGACAAAATTATATTCTTGTAATCTAGAGGAAAGTCTGGCTATCCTGGCTGTTGAGTTCCATCCACCACCAACTGATAAAATGTTGACTAATGGTTTGTGATCTGTCCTAAGGACAAACTTAGAACCCCAAACATACAGTCTGAAATGTTCAATCGCCCAGACACAAGCAAGAAGTTCCCTTTCTATCACTGCATATTTTCTCTCACACTCATTGAGAGTTCTGGATGCAAACGCTACAACCCACTCATTGTCACCCTCTTTCTGTGATAAAACACTGCCCAAACCATACAAACTCGCATCAACTGTAATTACACATTCCTTGTTTATACGGAAAGGCTTAAGAGTAGGGGAACTTATAATATCATTTTTGATAGTTTCAAAAGCTTGTTGTTGTGTAGTAGACCACTTGAATTCCTCACCTTGTCTTAATAATTTTCTCAGAGGTTCCATCTTAGTTGCAAAGTTTACTACAAATTTGCTGTAATATTCACACATTCCAGCAAATGATAGCAACTGATCCTTATTTATTGGAGCAGGAGCCTTAATAATAGCATCTACATTTGATTTTTTAGGAACAACACCCTCACCCGATAATGTGTGTCCTAAATACTCCACAGATTCCTGAAATAACTTACACTTATGTGCTTTAAGTGTAAGCCCATTCGGCTCTAATCTTCTGCACACCTCTTGTAAATGAGACTCATGTTCATTCACATTTTCCGAAAAGACTAGGATGTCGTCCTGAAAGCATTTGACGAACCCATCCAAATCTCTGAAAATGTGGAACATTGTCCTTTGAAAAACGGACGCAGCCGATGCTAAACCAAACGGCATACGCATATATTGGAATAAGCCTTGAGGTGTAATGAATGCTGTAAGTTTCCTAGAGGTTTCTGTTAAAGGAATCTGGTGATAAGCCGATCTCAAATCTAATGTTGAAAATATTTTTGCACCTTCTAACATAGACACTAGCTCGTTTATATTGGGCAAAGGATGACAGTCAATAACAATATTAGCATTCAGTGCTCTTAAATCTACACAAAGCCTTAATTTTTGATCCGGTTTTCTTACCAAAACTATGGGCGAAACCCATTCGGAGGATTCGATTGGTTCAATGATGCCCTCATCTAGTAAATCTTTCAACATACTTTTAAGTTCCTCCCTGATGTTGATGGGTACACCTCTGAGCTTTTGTACAACTGGTGTGTGGTTTCTCTTAAGAATAATATTATGTGAAAAATGTTTGAGCATTCCTAATTTTTCACAAAATACTGAACTAAAAGACTTTACTAAATTATCAGTTTTTTCAGCATAAGTAGTGGCAATATTAGATGATTCAATCAATGAAACAGTACCCATGAGACTGTCATCACACAGAGAAATGGGATCTTTGGCACGTGGATTAATCAGAATTCCTAATTTCCATTGATCCCACCATCCTAAAACATTAACACCCCTCTGAAAAATATACAATTTTATGTCAGCTTTCCTATTCCTAAATTGAATCGTTACATGAAAAAAACCAAGAATGTCAATTCTTGTACCAGAGAAATTCTTTGCGGAAATATCGGGTTCATTCATTTCATTCAACATTAAAGACTTAGCTAAAATCTGGTTAAAATATTCTTGAGTAATGATAGTCCAAGGCGAACCTGAATCCACCATGTCGCATGCAGTGGCATGCGACCATGACAAGGCCACTTAAAGGAATACAACATGAAATAAGAATACAACACGCGCGCACACACTTTCAGCCGGCACTCCGCTCGCAGCACACCGCTGCAGCCGGCGCACGCGCTGCTGGACCCGGTACCCCCCTCCCCTTGAAGAGAGACCACGCAGTGCCAGGACCTGCACCCCGTGCCCCCGTACCTCTGAGTCGGACGAGCTGTTCTGGTTCGCCTCGGACTCGTGCACCAGTGAGGACTTCACGTCCGCCAGGTCCCGCTCGGCCAACGAGTCCTCGGAGGTCTTCTCCTCCTGCTCGCCCTCGTCCTTAAAGGAGATCATCTCATCGTTGGCCCCCAGGTCATTGCCCCCTGCCGCCGTTCAGCTGCGGCATCCTTCCCCGGGGCAGCCTGGCGACGAGCCCAGCAGCCACCCGGAAAAGCAAAAGAGCCCTCCAAAAAGAAACCAAAGAGGGCAAACTTTCCCCCTCGCTGCCCCTTGGCTTATTGGTATACTGCCGTTAGTGGTAGGGTGGGCACTAATACACCCACCGCAAAGGGCACTAATACACCCACCGCAAAGTTGTTGCGAAAGTTGCTCTTTTACGTGGGACCCTGGGAGTCACCAGGGTGGGCGTTCCCAGTTGGTTACTGCCCGCTCTCAAGTGACGCCCCCTGCGCCACGGCTAAGGACTGCAGGAGGTTGTGGAATCTGTATCCTTTACTAAGTGCGTGTTTTGTAAACACCACCGCACACTCATGCAGGGGCCACTGAGCAAAGCAGAAGTCGGGGCAGGTCAAGTTGAAGGCTTGTGCAGAACCGCATGAAACAAAAACACCGATCCACGAGGATAGGCGAGAGAACTTCAATGCCATTGGGAGATTCTGTATTCCAACAGTCTAGACACTTTTATAAGTTACTGTACGTGGCGCATGCGCGTTTCAGCCAGTTCCTTTGGGCAGGACTTCCGTCTTCGGAAGTCCCGCGCGCGCCCACGGAGTGCCCGAGGGAGAGCCCCGGCAACAGAAGTCCCGAATGGCGGTAAGTGGGGCTTAGTTCTCGGGGGCACGGGGGTGCGCTTGTGTGTGTGTGTGTGTGTGTGTATGTGTGCGATGGCGGCAGCGGCGGGGGGAGGGGGGTCTTTGTATGTGTGCGTGCGTGTGTGTAGGTGCGCTAGTGTGTGTGTGTAGGTGCGACGGGGGGGTGTGCCTGTGTGTGCCTGTGTATGCCTGTGTATGCGTGTGGCTGTGTATGCGTGTGGCTGTATATGTGCGCATGCATGAGTGCTGTGTTAGCGTGTGGCTGTGTATGTGCGCATGCGTGAGTGTGGGTGCGCGTGCACGCAGTGAAATCCAGCCGGAGAGAAGCGCGTGGCACTTTCTTGTCCTTCATTCCCCCGAGTCAGCTAGCTATAGTTCTCCACCTGGACCGCATCCTTCGGATGCGTTTTCCAGGCTCGACCAAAAAACACATCTCTTGTGTTAACAGGGACTATGACACATCAACTCTTAAAATCATCCTGCAAACCCGTACGGGGAAGTGGCTTTGACTGGATTCAGAAAGTGGTTAAAGAGCGTCATATTTTGTGGGGATGTTGCTGTCTGGCGAGGGTTGTGGCTGTGTTGGAGCTCATCTTTTTCCAATGGATGTTCACACACGGGCGCATCACTCAGCGCCGGGTGGGAGTGAGTGCAGGGACAGCGAAGATTTGTGCAGCAGATCATAAGGGTGGTCCTACAAGCCGAAGGGGTGATATTGTCAGCAAGGGCGGACATATGGAGCTCGAGGACTCCGACAAAGAGGGAGGTGGAATAGAAGGAGGACCTCAAGAGACAGAGACAGAGACAGAGACAGAGGCGAGTCCGACCAACAGGGCGGTGAATAGAAGTAGGACCGCAAGAGACAGAGTCAGAGGGGACTTCGACCAACAGGGCGGTGAATAAAAGGAGGACCGCAAGAGCCAGAGACAGAGGGGACTCTGACCAACAGGGCGGTGAATAGAAGTAGGACCGCAAGAGACAGAGATAGAGGGGACTCCGACCAACAGGGCGGTGAATAGAAGGAGGATCAACAGAGACAGAGGCAGAGGGGACTCCGACCAACAGGGCGGTGAATAGAAGGAGGACCGCAAGAGCCAGAGACAGAGGGGACTCTGACCAACAGGGCGGAGAATAGAAGGAGGACCGCAAGAGACAGAGACAGAGGGGACTCTGACCAACAGGGCGGTGAATAGAAGGAGGACCGACAGAGACAGAGGCAGAGGGGACTCCGACCAACAGGGTGGTGAATAGAAGGAGGACTGCAAGAGCCAGAGACAGAAGGGACTCTGACCAACAGGGCGGTGAATAGAAGGAGGACCGACAGAGACAGAGGGGACTCTGACCAACAGGGCGGTGAATAGAAGGAGGACCGACAGAGACAGAGGCAGAGGGGACTCCGACCAACAGGGCGGTGAATAGAAGGAGGACCGCAGGAGCCAGAGACAGAGGGGACTCTGACCAACAGGGCGGTGAATAGAAGGAGGACCGCAAGAGACAGAGACAGAGGGGACTCTGACCAACAGGGCGGTGAATAGAAGGAGGACCGACAGAGACAGAGGCAGAGGGGACTCCGACCAACAGGGTGGTGAATAGAAGGAGGACCGCAAGAGCCAGAGACAGAAGGGACTCTGACCAACAGGGCGGTGAATAGAAGGAGGACCGACAGAGACAGAGGGGACTCTGACCAACAGGGCGGTGAATAGAAGGAGGACCGACAGAGACAGAGGCAGAGGGGACTCCGACCAACAGGGCGGTGAATAGAAGGAGGACCGCAAGAGCCAGAGACAGAGGGGACTCTGACCAACAGGGCGGTGAATAGAAGGAGGACCGCAAGAGACAGAGACAGAGGGGACTCTGACCAACAGGGCGGTGAATAGAAGGAGGACCGACAGAGACAGAGGCAGAGGGGACTCCGACCAACAGGGCGGTGAATAGAAAGAGGACCGACAGAGACAGAGGGGACTCTGACCAACAGGGGGGTGAATGGAAGGAGGACCAACAGAGACAGAGGGGACTCTGACCAACAGGGCGGTGAATAGAAGGAGGACCGACAGAGAGAGGCAGAGGGGACTCCGACCAACAGGGCGGTGAATAGAAGGAGGACCGCAAGAGCCAGAGACAGAGGGGACTCTGACCAACAGGGCGGTGAATAGAAGGAGGACCGCAAGAGACAGAGACAGAGGGGACTCCGACCAACAGGGCGGTGAATAGAAGGAGGACCGACAGAGACAGAGGCAGAGGGGACTCCGACCAACAGGGCGGTGAATAGAAGGAGGACCGCAAGAGCCAGAGACAGAGGGGACTCTGACCAACAGGGTGGTGAATAGAAGGAGGAATAGACAGAGACAGAGGCAGAGGGGACTCCGACCAACAGGGCGGTGAATAGAAGGAGGACCGCAAGAGCCAGAGACAGAGGGGACTCTGACCAACAGGGGGGTGAATAGAAGGAGGACCGCAAGAGACAGAGACAGAGGGGACTCTGACCAACAGGGCGGTGAATAGAAGGAGGACCGACAGAGACAGAGGCAGAGGGGACTCCGACCAACAGGGTGGTGAATAGAAGGAGGACCGACAGAGACAGAGGCAGAGGGGACTCCGACCAACAGGGCGGTGAATAGAAGGAGGACCGCAAGAGCCAGAGACAGAGGGGACTCTGACCAACAGGGCGGTGAATAGAAGGAGGACCGCAAGAGACAGAGACAGAGGGGACTCCGACCAACAGGGCGGTGAATAGAAGGGGGACCGCAAGAGCCAGAGAAGGAAGGAACTCTGACCAACAGGGCGGTGAATAGAAGGAGGACCGACAGAGACAGAGGGGACTCTGACCAACAGGGCGGTGAATAGAAGGAGGACCGACAGAGACAGAGGCAGAGGGGACTCCGACCAACAGGGCGGTGAATAGAAGGAGGACCGCAAGAGCCAGAGACAGAGGGGACTCTGACCAACAGGGCGGTGAATAGAAGGAGGACCAACAGAGACAGAGGCAGAGGGGACTCCGACCAACAGGGCGGTGAATAGAAGGAGGACCGCAAGAGCCAGAGACAGAGGGGACTCCGACCAACAGGGTGGTGAATAGAAGGAGGACCGCAAGAGACAGAGACAGAGGGGACTCTGACCAACAGGGTGGTGAATAGAAGGAGGAATAGACAGAGACAGAGGCAGAGGGGACTCCGACCAACAGGGCGGTGAATAGAAGGAGGACCGCAAGAGCCAGAGACAGAGGGGACTCTGACCAACAGGGCGGTGAATAGAAGGAGGACCGCAAGAGACAGAGACAGAGGGGACTCTGACCAACAGGGCGGTGAATAGAAGGAGGACCGACAGAGACAGAGGCAGAGGGGACTCCGACCAACAGGGTGGTGAATAGAAGGAGGACCGACAGAGACAGAGGCAGAGGGGACTCCGACCAACAGGGCGGTGAATAGAAGGAGGACCGCAAGAGCCAGAGACAGAGGGGACTCTGACCAACAGGGCGGTGAATAGAAGGAGGACCGCAAGAGACAGAGACAGAGGGGACTCCGACCAACAGGGCGGTGAATAGAAGGAGGACCGCAAGAGCCAGAGAAGGAAGGAACTCTGACCAACAGGGCGGTGAATAGAAGGAGGACCGACAGAGACAGAGGGGACTCTGACCAACAGGGCGGTGAATAGAAGGAGGACCGACGGAGACAGAGGCAGAGGGGACTCCGACCAACAGGGCGGTGAATAGAAGGAGGACCGCAAGAGCCAGAGACAGAGGGGACCCTGACCAACAGGGCGGTGAATAGAAGATGGACCGACAGAGACAGAGGCAGAGGGGACTCCGACCAACAGGGCGGTGAATAGAAGGAGGACCGCAAGAACCAGAGACAGAGGGGACTCCGACCAACAGGGTGGTGAATAGAAGGAGGACCGCAAGAGACAGAGACAGAGGGGACTCTGACCAACGGGGCGGTGAATAGAAGGAGGACAGACAGAGACAGAGGCAGAGGGGACTCCGACCAACAGGGCGGTGAATAGAAGGAGGACCGCAAGAGCCAGAGACAGAAGGGACTCTGACCAACAGGGCGGTGAATAGAAGGAGGACCGACAGAGACAGAGGCAGAGGGGACTCTGACCAACAGGGCGGTGAATAGAAGGAAGACCGACAGAGACAGAGGGGACTCCGACCAACAGGGCGGTGAATAGAAGGAGGACCAACATAGACAGAGACAGAGAGGACTACGACCAACAGGTGTATAGAAGGAGGACCGACAGAGACAGAGACAGAGCGGACTGCGACCAACAGGGAGGTGAATAGAAGGAGGACCGACGGAGACAGAGACAGAGGGGACTCTGACCAACAGAGAGGTGAATAGAAGAAGGGCCGCAAGAGACAGAGACAGAGGGGACTCCGACCAACAGGGAGGTGAATAGAAGGAGGACTGCTAGAGACAGAGACAGAGGGGACTCTGACCAACAGGGCGGTGAGTAGAAGGAGGACCGACAGAGACAGAGACAGAGGGGACTCCGATCAACAGGGAGGTGAATAGAAGGAGGACCGACAGAGACAGAGACAGAGGGGACTCTGACCAACAGGGCGGTAAATAGAAGGAGGACCGACAGAGACAGAGACAGAGACAGAGGGGACTCCAACCAACAGGGAGGTGAATAGAAGGGCGACCGACAGAGACAGAGACAGAGGGGACTCTGACCAACAGGGAGGTGAATAGAAGGAGGACCGACAGAGACAGAGACAGAGGGGACTCCGACCAGCAGGGCGGTGAATAGAAGGTGGACCGCAAGAGACAGAGACAGAGGGGACTCCGACCAACAGGGCGGTGAATAGAAGGAGGACCGACAGAGACAGAGACAGAGACAGAGGGGACTCTGACCAACAGGGCGGTGAATAGAAGGAGGACCGACAGAGACAGAGACAGAGGGGACTCTGTCCAACAGGGCGTTGAATAGAAAGAGGACCGACAGAGACAGAGGGGACTCTGACCAACAGGGAGGTGATTAGAAGGAGGACCGCAAGAGACAGAGACAGAGGGTACTCTGACCAACAGGGCGGTGAATAGAAGGGGGGCCGCAGGAGACAGAGACAGAGGGGACTCCGACCTACATGGAGGTGAAACTTGAAGGAGAGCCGCAAGAGAAAGAGACAGAGGGGACTGCGACCAACAGGGAGGTGAAATAGGAGGACCGCAAGAGACAGAGACAGAGGGGAATCTGACCAATAGGGAGGTGAAACAGAAGGAGGGCGACAAGAGACAGAGGGGACTCCGACCAACAGGGAGGTGAATAGAAGGAGGGACACAAGATACAGAGTCAGAGGGGACAACAACTAACAGGGAAGTTGACTAGAAGGAGAGCCGTAAGAGACAGAGCGGACTCTAACCAACTAGGAGGTGTTGTAGGAGGGCCAAAAGAGACGGAGAATGAGGAACTGGACTGGTGCTGCAAATCATAGGGACGTGATTATCTTCAAGAAGATGTAAAATGTGACCTCTCTAGCATTGAGGCTGGAGAGAGATGGCAGAAGAGAGAAGAGCAAGAGTGGACAGAGATAGAGTACAACAGAGAAGAGTGAGACTAGACAGAGAGATGGTAGAATAGAGAAAAGTGATACTGGACAGAGAGAGAGTAGAAAGAGGAAGCAGACGAAAGTGAGACTAGACAAAAAGATGGTAGAACAGAGAAGAGTGATACTGGACAGAGAGAGAGAGAGTAGAAAGAGGAAGTAGGTGAGATTGAGACTGGACAGAGACATGGTAGAACAAGGGAGAGGAGAGAATTGCAGGGCAAAGCGAGGGTAGAATAAGCGAAGAGGAGAGCGTGAGACTGTTTATACTGATGGTTGAACGATGGAAGAGGACAGAGTTGAGGGTGCTAACAACAACTGGAATTGAGCTTGGAGTGAAGCATACATGGCGTCTCTGTGATAGTGGAGAAGTGTGGCTCACTGGTTAGAGCGGCAGACTCTGAAGCAGAGATCAGGCCCGGGACCAGGGTTCAAGTCCCGACGTGGCAGGGTCTTGGGCTCAATGTCCGCGGACTCGATTATTCTCGCCTCTGAGCCTACTCTTATCATGGGTCCCACGCTGCAACTCTGGGCAATAGCTTGCTTAATCTCCACGACGGCCCTTACAACACTGGGATGCCTGGCTTCACCATGGGGGTGTCCAGGAGGGGCATCTCACAGGGAGAGCCAGGAAGGGTTCCACAGCGTTATACAGCGCCGGGACGCCCCGTTGGGGCAGCTCTGCGCTTTACAAAATACACTACATTTACATTTACATTTACATTTGTAGATGTACTCTGTTTACAAAGGTTCGTGCAGTGTCTTTAGGGCATGTATGGAGGGTGTAATCAAAGACTGTGTGAACTTGTAATACATTCGGCACCCGTGGATTTCATATTTTGAGTGCAGTAATTCCTTTACCACACCTCAGGCCACCAGTTACCAGGGCCTTTGGATATGTTTGGAGGTGTGACTTCACTGCAACCGGGGACCCATTTCCTCTTCTACACTGGGGCTCTTTCCACAGCCCCAGTCGGTCAGGACCCACTCCCTGTCTTCAGACTAGACCTCGAGAACATTTTCAGCCATGTTTAGTGTGAACACGTTTATAAAGATCCACGGAGGCAGGTAGATGAATTAAACAGATAATTTAATTCTTAGTACAGTTGAAGCACAGCACATAGGTCAAGGATACAGAGATCTATGAAGATACAGTTGGCATGGAATCTGGAACTCAGGATGTACGATGCAAGCACGCATCATACATTCCAGGTACCAGAACCACACAGGGAAATGCAAGGGGAGGAAAAATGGCATAGAGAAATTACAGGATACAGCATATAAATATAAACAGGATACAACACATCATACCCCTTAAAAAGCAGACGGAGTAAAACATTGCAATGACAAAAAAAAAACACTAATCTAAATATCTACAGGGAACATTCTTTTGTCTGTTGCAAGCTTTGACTCTAGAAGCAACAGAAGACTCATTGTGAACAACATCAGATCCACCAACACCAAGATCAGGAGAGGAAGAAGGAGAACTATGAACATCTTCAACATTGACATGCTTGGCAACCCTACGGACATTCCAGACTCTACCATCCTGCGTGACTACACTATTTTTAAAAACCTTGACAATTTTGATGGGAGGAAAAAACTTGGAAAAACCTTTAACAAGAAAACCAGGTTTTTTTATACGCACCCATTCCCCCACAACAAAATCATTATCTCTGGTCTTCATCTTAGAATCAAACAAGGTTTTCATGTGCAGTTGTTTGTCTTCAACTCGTTTGGCTACACCAGCAAGGTCCACAACAGAATCATTTATATCCAGTTTCTTAATCCACCAGGGACAAATGTCAGAAGGAGGTTCTCTTCCCTTAAGGAGTTTGAAGGGACTAACGCCAGTGACAGAATGGGGTGTGATGCGATACGCCCATAACCTCTTCCTCACAACATCTAACCATCCATCATCAGAAACTTGCACACCATTTAAACAATCCTTCAGGACACGATTAAATCGTTCGACCTGACCGTTTTCCCTAGGTTCATACAAGGAGGTGGTGTAATGCTTAATACCACAACTACTAAGAAATTTCTCAAAATCAGCCGAAATAAGCTGAGCACCATTGTCAGTGACACAAGTCTCTGGATACCCTTCCCTGGCAAACACTTCTTTAAGGAACAGGATAACAGAGTGAGAAGAGACCGTGCTAACAAACTTTACCTCGGGCCACTTGGAGTGGTAGTCCACAAGTACCAAAGCATAACGAGCATTGTATGGCAACTGTTTAAAAGGACCAGAAATATCAAAACCGACTTTCTGCCAGGGGAAATTGGGCCAAGGTACAGGCTTAAGGGGAGCTGAGGTCACATGAAGCATTTTATCGCTGTTGACACAGTGAGGACAATCCCTTACAAGCCTATCCACCATTTTATCGACCCCTGGCCACCAAAAACTTTCCCTAATAAGACGTTTCATTGACGACATGCCAATGTGACTCTGATGGGCAAGGAGTAAAATTTTCCTTTGCAAAGATTGGGGCGGGATTAATTTGCCAGCTTTGAAAAGTAGACCAGAAAACTCTTCAACTTCAGATGAAACCTGACAAAAAGGGGCTACCTCTGGAGAACTACTCTTAGAGGATGGCCAACCATTCCTTACAAAACTAAAAAGTTGTTGACAAATAACATCCTTACCAAGTTCAGAAAACCACTCTTCTTCAGATAAGGAAATAAACTCCTTGGAGACACAATCCCCAACAGAAGCGACAACATCAATTTCGTTTTCCACCTTGGGAGAATCCTCACAGGGAAACCTAGAAAGAAAATCCGCAGTAACATTGCATTTCCCAGGAACATATACAATCTCAAAATCATACTCCTGGAGACGTGATGACAAACGAGCTATACGTGCTGTGGAATTCCATCCACCACCTGGAGACAAAATCCCAACCAAAGGTTTATGATCCGTCCGTAATACGAACCGATTACCCCACACATAATTCCTGAAATGTTCAACAGCCCATATACAGGCAAGAAGCTCCTTTTCAATGACAGAATACCTTCTCTCTGTAGGAGACAAAGTCCTTGAGGAGAAGGCAACACACCACTCATCCTTGCCAGACGACTGACTTAGCACACTACCAATGCCATAAAGGCTAGCATCGACTGTGATAATGCATTTTTTGTTAACACAGAAGGACTTTAAAGTAGGAGCGTTAACAATTTCCTCCTTGATTTGCTTAAAAGCCTGTTCTTGTTTTTCAGTCCAAACAAATTGGACAGAGTTTCTTGTAAGTTCCCTAAGAGGCTCCATTTTACTGGCAAAATTTTGGATGAACTTGCTATAGTATTCGCAAAGCCCTGCAAACGAAAGTAGTTTTCCTCTATTGTCTGGGGAAGGAGCTTTAACAATAGCATCAACAAGGTTTTTTTTTGGCACAACTCCATCACCCGAAAGAGAATGACCTAAGTAATCCACAGCTTTGCAAAAAAATTTGCATTTACTAGCTTTGATAGTCAGACCAAATGTTTCCAACCTGGAACAAACTTTCTTAAGATGAACATAATGTTCTGAGGTGTTCTTTGAAAAAATAAGAATGTCATCCTGAAAGCATTTGACATAGACACTTAGATCTTTGAATATGTGGTACATTGCCCTTTGGAAAACAGAAGCGGCCGACGCTAGGCCAAAAGGCATCCTTTTAAATTGAAACAACCCATGAGGAGTGATGAAAGCTGTGAATTGCTTGGAATCCTCTGTGAGCTCAATCTGGTGATATGCGGATCTAAGATCCAAGGTTGAAAACACACAGGCCCCATCCAACATGCACAACATTTCATTTATGTTAGGTAATGGGTGACAGTCTATAACCAAACATTTATTTAGAGCTCGCAGGTCCACACATAACCTGATAGTTTTGTCAGGTTTAATCGCCAAAACGATAGGCGAAACCCATTCGGAGGATTCTACCTCCTCAATAACACCATCTTTGACCATAGAATCCAGCATAAGTCTAAGCTCTTCTCTGACACTAATGGGAACACCTCTTAACTTTTGCTTCAGAGGGACAGTATTGGGTTTGACTTTGATTTTATGTGTGAAACCATTCAGCTTCCCTAGCTTTTCTGAAAATACATTTGGGAAAGAATCAGAAATTTCCTTGGACATAGAAGCTATGTCATGCTCTCCATCAGATATAGCTAGTACACACACAGGATCCTTCAATCTAGGATTCAAAGAGATCCCCAACCTTGCTTGATCCCTCCACCCCAAAACATTCACGCCCTTAGAAGCTACATACATTTTGATGACTGCAGAATTATTTTTAACAACAATAAGGACTTCTTTAAAACCTATAAACTTGATTTCAGAAGTATCAAAGTTATATGCAACAATGTCAGGTTTGCACAAGGAATCAATATCAACAAGGTTACCAAACGACTCTAGACAATAATCACGAGTAATTATAGTCCATGGAGAACATGAGTCCACCATGAGTTCAAGAGTCTTTCCCAAAATGTTCACAAGGCTTTTGGGAGATGGTAAGCTATCTGCAAGTGCAACATCAAATGGGTTATGTATGGAGACAACAATGCCTGACTCTTTAATAGAAGCAATATTATTCTCCACCTCAGCAACATAGGAAACATTTCCATTAGGACGTCTAGGAGCATTGGAAGAGAACTTTTTGTAATCATTGAATGACTTAACGGAGGTTTTACAATATTTGGAAAAGTGACCTGTGCGACTACACTTATTACACTGTCTATTTAAAGCAGGACATTGTGGAAAAGAAGCTATATGATCTGGACTCCCACATCTAAAGCAATAAAATTGTTTACCTTTAGTTTCATATTTATTAGAGCTTTGCGATTTCGTATCTCGTACATTTACCGTACTAACCTCACCAGAAGAAGTGGAAGGAGTGGCGTGAACAGAAGCTTTATCTAAGGATTTAATCCATTTGTCAGATTGCTCTAAAGCTTTAGCTGTACTTATAGCAGTTTCTAAACTTGGGTCACCAAGAATCCATAATTGTTCCTGTACCTTCTTGCTCTTTACATGTACAACAATTTGATCCCTGATCATTTCATCAGTTATCAAACCGAAATTACAATGCAAAGAAAGTGCACGTAAAGCAGTTAAAAAATCATCGAAACACTCATTTTCATCTTGTACCCTGGTATAAAATTTAAACCTATTTAAGGCTACACTAGTTACAGGTTTAAATCTTCCTTCTATTCTTTGTACTGCCTCATCATATACGCTAGTATCACCCCCAGTTCTCACAGGAGGTAAAGTTCTAAATACAAGTTGACCTTCCGATCCAAGGCAGTGTAGAAATATATTTTTTTTTCTTTCTGCTGACATTCTTTCGCCATCCATAGCCTTGAGGTAAGTAAAGAACTCTTCTTTCCATCTGGTCCATGGAATGGGCGGGTCTCCTTTGGTTTGTAGGAATTTAGAAGGAGGGTCAAATTGCATTTCAGGAATATATGTATATTAAGTTCAAGAGAAACACAGTACTACGCGAAAGTCAAGTGAAAAGATGGATGTGTAAAATCAAACAAACAAATCGGAATAGTATATAGTCTTTTTTTTTTTTACCATCCGGCGTATAAAAACGTAGTAGATTACCAGGAATAGTCTTTTGTTAATCTTCGGCGTGCGTTATGAATTCCTCGGCGTCTTCGGTAACACTGTGTGTCCGGTTGCTATGGATACGCAAAATGGCGCTCGCACGCACGACGCGATGACAGAGGTGCGTCTTAAGCCATTATTGCGTATTGACGCGTGGAGACAGCATACGTCAGTCGAAGCCTCGGGCTGACACAGTCTCGCGCGTAGTACGCACAATCCACACAGAAACCAGAGAAAAAGCTCAAAAATCAATAAGTCAAGAAAGCAGCATTACCCATCCATCGGAACAGGAGCACTCGAACAGACCAAATGCGCGCCACAAACCAAGGTAGGAGCGATGACTTCTCCGTGGTACTTGACTTTTAATTTTTTCCGTTGGTGAAATACAGAAAGTTGTAGAAGCTGGTAACAGTTGATACGTTGGTCGTAAATCCTCTTAAATACGACGTTGTTGATCCGAACGATATCTTCGTTGAAGGAGAAGTAAATAAAGTAGATTTCTTTTTTTTTTTTTAAAAACGCCAGGTTCGAAATAAAAATCTTCGAATTTCTGCTCCTGTGCTTCTGGGAAAGTGGCAGAAATTGTAAGATGTACCTCGTCGCCAATATAAAGATCCACGGAGGCAGGTAGATGAATTAAACAGATAATTTAATTTTTAGTACAGTTGAAGCACAGCACATAGGTCAAGGATACAGAGATCTATGAAGATACAGTTGGCATGGAATCTGGAACTCAGGATGTACGATGCAAGCACGCATCATACATTCCAGGTACCAGAACCACACAGGGAAATGCAAGGGGAGGAAAAATGGCATAGAGAAATTACAGGATACAGCATATAAATATAAACAGGATACAACAACATTTTTATTATTTCTCGCCTACGCAGCACGCATGCGTTACATAGGAGACCTTTAGCCGTCGTTCAGCTCTTTTTTGAAGCGCATACTCATGCTTGTGGCTGCATCCACCATGCAGGAGTGAGCAGGACCATGCCACAAGCACGAGTATGTGCTTCGAAAAAGAGCAGACTGCTCTTCCAAGCGCGCACGCGTGCCCTCACTCGCTCTGCCCTCTCCGTGTCCTTTTTGCTTGTGCTTCTTTTGCTCTTGTTTCACTTTTCATTGTTTCTCCACTTTCAATCTGCAATACTGGACTGGCCTTTTGGGCAATCTGGCACTGCCAGATGGCCACCTTGAAAGGTTCAGTGTGTAAACCACTTAGCTAAAAAAAAAGAACTACTTCACACTCAATCTTCCGCTGTTTGGCTATCTTACTAATTCTACCTTTTCTTTATTCTTTCCTTTGCTGCCACCCTTCCCCTACTCCACTCCCACTCTCACATTCCCATCTTTCTCTTGCACATTTTGGCATCCATGTCCTGTTCCCCTACTCTGTTCTCTTTTCCTATCCTCCCCCGCCACCCCCTAGTTCGTCCTGCTCATTCTTTCGACCCCTTTACTCTTTCTCTTCTCTTTCTTCTCACCATGGAGCGTATTGTATATCTCTCACTCAGGCAGTAGCACAGTTACATACAGGCTCCATAAATGAGGCCTGCGGGCACGGTTTGTCAGACAGCAGCAACGCCAATGCCTCCCTTAAAGCACAGGTCAAACAAGGGTTTTATAAATATTACAGAAAATGACGCGATCTGAAAACGTGTTCGCGTTCCAGAATTGAGTTGGAACATCACCCCCTCCGGCCAGCCACCCACCCACTAGTGACCATAGAGGTACAAATTTTGAAAACATGAGACTGACTACTGAATTAAAGGCCAACACAAATGTAAAGACAAATAGCATCACAGACTTGTGCAAGGAGGCGTGGTGAGGGACATTTAGAAAAGGCATAACTGATGGCAGCAGAGAAGCGCATCCAGACAGTGAGGTCTCCCGGTACAGCAACTCTTTCAACTCTGACAGGACGTACTTGCCATGCTTTCGCATGATGCGTTTCAGTATCCCAGTGGGCCGCGGCTTCAGCTGTCTCCATGTTCCATGAATGAAAATGCCAGATTCCTGTAGGTGACATCACGAGCTGCTGCCATACGAAAACAAGCATTTGCAATGCAATAGGTCTCGCATATTCAAGAGTTTAAGCTATTGGTATTGTAAATGGCAATGCCTTTTAGGTATGTTTTAAAAATCAACACATAAATAAACAGCATTGTTATTTACAATGCCAACAGCTCAAACTCTTGTAAATGTGAGACCTATTGCATTGCAAATGCTTGTTTTACAAACATTCCCCTCTCTCGTTTTGGTAATAATAATGGGCTGTTTTTAAAAAAAACAAATTTTAGCAGCGCTTTGTACTGTGGGTTTGCTGTCTCCAAGCACTGTAATAACAAGTTTTGTGGTCTTACTGCCAGAACCATCAGCCGTGGGAGCCATCATTGTTCCCACCTCATCTGTTACAATAAAGAGATTAGTTTATCTGTTTTCTCTTAATGTTAATTTTTTATCTTATTATTAATAATGTAATAATTGTTATCAATTTGTATCCATGGTATTAAATTTTATATGTGATTATAATTAATGGTTATCTTGCTTTCTTTTACTTGTGTTTATATACTTCTGCACTACTTTGTGTGTGGTTTTTTTTGCCAGTTTGATACTATTTCTGATTGCCTGGATATTGTTATTCTCAATTACTTGTTGTTCCCTGATCCAGGAATTTGACTTTGTTCAGGGGGTCCCTGTTTTATACAAAAACTTACTGCCAGTACTGCCGACTTTCCATGAGTAGAGCCCCAGCTCAGCTGCCTCCGGCGTCGGTAAGCCTTGATCCTTTGGGCAGGGTGACAGCGGCCTACGTCACTTCCTGTTTAGCATGGTGTAAAGCGCCTAGCATTCCTGTGCCTGGGGTGGGGTGGCCAAGTAGCGCCTGGTAAGGAACTCAAAGCAAGCAGGACCCATGCGTAGGGAGAAATCTCCCTGCACGTCGGGGCCAGTTTGTGTTTTTCTTTACTGAAACTGCTTTTGAGTTTGAGTAAAAGTAGAGGGTATTTACTCTGAGCGGAGCCAAACAAGCTGGGCATGTGATTGGCACGCTGCTCTGCCTTACTTACTTTCCACCCGCACCCCCCATGAAATGCAGCCAATACATATAATGCCAGGCAGGCAGGGGTCTAAATATGTGGCATCTAATTCAGGCATTTCGGAAATACAGAGCAAGCAGGGCTGGGGGTGCGTTCTTTCTGGTGGCAGAGTTGTGCCACGGTTTTAACTTTAAAGTTTTGTAACGTTTGCACGCGCTAGACACTCACCTCCATTTCTTTAGTAAAATGGCGACTTTCCTCCATAAGAACATTGCAAAATATGGGTTATTTATGTTATGTTCATGAAGTATTGTGTTTTTATCTAGGAACCTGAATCAATACTGCTATTCTATGCCCTTGTACGGCTATAATCAATAATATCCCTATAATGGCATAAGAATCAGATCCATATTTAAGTAAATCGCCCTTGCAGTCCAAGGCACGGCAAAAGCTACTTCCTTGGATTCCTAGAAAGCACAACGAGTTCTTTCGCCACACCAAACCTCCAGCAACCTGGGAAATCACCACTTGCTTTGTTTTGATTTGTAATAGAACTCCTGCGAGCACTGTAAGAATGGCCAGTTTTTAGTGACATCTTTATTGACGTCTTATGTCCAAACCTTACGTCAAACTCGGCACATTTCAGGTATAAATTCACCAATGTTGCCTTAAGCAGGGAAACATCCTTTACAACGCAACTTTTACCACGCAGTGCTTTTACATCGCAACTTTTACAACGCAAACCATTACAACGCATTGCGCTGGGGGGGGCGCTCTAGGATAGGGAATAGATTTAATTTACTATCCAACACCTTCCCTACTATCCACGGGGACTGGAGTTGGCATAGTAAATTAAACTATTCACTATCCAGCACCCCTCAACACTATGCGTTGTAAAGGCATGCGTTGTAAAAGTTGCGAAGTAAAAGCATGCGTGGTAAAGCATGCGTTGTGATGTCATACATCCCCTTAAGCAAACACACGGTGGTGGTTTTGGAGCAGAGCAGCTATCTACTTGCCGAGAGCCCAGCTGATGCGAAGAGCCCACCGACGCTGCCCCTCCTCTTTGACGCGCTGAGAAAGACGCTGTCTTTTCTCCTGCCGAGAAAATCCAGCTCTGGCATTTCCAGCCTACCCTTGCGGGTGACTGGGATATCGAGTCCTGAAAGAGAGATGCCAGACCTCCTACATTCTATTCCCAAGGTACAGTGCTGACTAAACCCTTAGAGAGAATTCTTGAATCAGATTCTTGGCAAAACCAACTTAACTTAAACTGCTACTTACTTACTCCTTCCCACGTATTAGGCTTAGGTCAGGTACACCGGGGTAGGCGTATTTTAGAAGCACCAGTTGAGCACGTTAGTCAATGTATATATGTATGTGTATATTTTATCCATTTTAAAGTGTCTTATGGCTAAGAAACCATATCAATGCTTTTACATTATTATTTCATAATACTCCTTTTACTGTACGTACTTTACTTTATATTAAGTATTGCAATTGTGGCAATTCATTTCTCTTGCATGAGAAGGAACACTGCTCAATAAATAATACCTTTTATTGAAAAGGCCCGTCTCTCTCTTCTCTGCACTCTGGTGAAACTAAGAACGCACAATTGACTGAGTGAAATAGCTGTCTATTGTTTTCACACAACTCTAGAGATTCACTCTTATTCTGGGAGAGCAAAGTTGTCATGTTATATGGTTGTAGGAAGCTGAATCCCTTCTTGTCTGAGCAAGGGAAGCTTATCCCTCCCTATTCATTCAAGAAAGTTTCCATTGACCTCTGAGCTAGCTGGCGCAAACCTAAATTAAGTTTAACATGGTCAGTAGAGACCTAGATGACCTCAGTCCTACATCTACACTGCTGTTTATGTTATTCCAATGCGCAGAGCCTATTGGGAAAATAGGAACTACACTACATGGCGCCCAACATTTGGTAAGGCGATAAAACTAACGCAAGACGTTAGAGTAACTCAGTCGTGCTTTTTCACACAGACCCTTTTTCCCGTAAATACTCCAATAGACGTCTGGAGTGGGTGAAAGGTTAAAATCCGCCGGAACTTAGTAGGAAGAGATTCCTATGTAGAGTTTTGGTTTAGTCAACGTTGAAGGATACAGTGTTCCAAAATATTGTGCACCTAATCTTTTGTTTCCTTGGAAACCTGCTCTGCAAACTTTCATTAAAACAATGTCAAATAACGGCGGCAGCAACGAAACCGGTGTAGCCGCAGTAGATGTGAATCAACGGGGTTTCGATGTTACAGGGTTTAATGGAAATGAACCGGGTGCAATTATCATCCCGGCAAATCTAAGAAGAACTATAACTCTTAAACTTATAGAAAACAGACTGAGATCACGAGGTGGTACAGTCATATTCGTGATAGAGGCACACGAATATCGGCAGACAGAGGCATTCTATTCATGGATAAACTTTCCAGAAGCAAACGCTGTAACACATGAATTCCACTATTACAAAATAGAGGAACCTCCGGAAGAATACACTCCTTTCGAGGATGTGGAAATCCCACTAAATTACCAAGAGCACCTGCTCTGGTTTAAAGGCGCCCTAAAACCTACTGCTCACATCACCAGGCTCGGTCCACTAGGTAGACCAGGAGCAACGTGGCCGGTTCTAGCCAGCTACACACCACATCCAGACATCGAAAAAATGTCAGACAGGGAACTTTTAGCCCAGCTAAAAGTAATATTTAAAATTCATAGACAATTAGTCCAATATGTAATGCGGACTGCAACAGTCCAACCAACTATTAACATCCCACAGCTGACCCCTCATCAGGGATACACAAATAAAATTACACCACAGAACATACAATCATGTCTTGGTAAAACACCCGCAAAACGGGAACAAATTCCATTCTGGCTAGCACAAAAGATAACTCAAATAGAGGCAGTATTCCCGAATATTACCTCTAGTGACAAACACAGAATTCGGACTATCTGCCTTCCAATGGGGGTCGAACCACATGTGGAGGATTGTGACACTTAGGGCACAATCTTTGCTTCCATTTACACAAAAACACATGGTGTTCCGTCTCTGGCGGTGATACCAGATGTACTAAGACAGATTCAAAATGAATACGGTCCAGAACCTGCTTTAACTGTTGGTATGAAATTACTGAAAGACTTCAAGCAGGTCTCAGCTATATTATTAGCCAACATAAAAGGAGAAGCAGCATCTGTGGCGATCCGCCAAAAAGTTGAAAGAAACAGATATAGCAGACCAACCAATTGAACTTGCCAGAATCATAGAAAAATCCTATGAAGAACTAGGTAGAGATAGTTTGGGTGGGAAACCGGTAAAACCCCAACTAACTGAAAATCCTGAAAAGATATTTATTAAAAATAATCTAAACACTCCAAAAAAGAGCTGGGATGGAAATAAACAATCCACTCCCAAAGAAAAAAGATTCCAGTCCAGAGGAAGGTCTCCTCGACGGAGAGAAAGATCTCCGGACCAAAGACACAAGTCTTCCCAAAGGGAGCAGTCTGAAAAAAGATACAACCTTAGAAATAGGGATAATTTGAAAAAGCCTGATAGATATCAAGATATTGATACACGTCCCTCTGGATCTTTTCAGACTTCCTCGCAGAAATTGGAAAGAAGAGGACGGTCAGAACACAGGGAAGAGCACGTCAAGTCCAAAGACAAGGAACCTGCTCAAAGTAAAAAATTACAATTTCCAAGAAAGAAGGTAGCAAGTATTACAATAATAAAACATGCCGAGGATACTGAGGACACAGCTGAAAAACGGAGAGTGGGCCCAGACAATGCTAGACAGCGCAGCAGAAGTGACAATAGCTCACAAGATCCTGATGAATCATCTGGAGACAGTGGACATGAATGAATACATTCAGGTGGAAACTGCAGAGACCAGAGTTAGCGAACCTCATAAAATATACGAAATAACATTGCGTATAGAGGGAGATAAGACTAGGAAGGTAAGGGGTCTGTTTTTGGATAACCTCTCAAACGGCTATGACATCCTATTAGCTGAGAAAGACTGGCCTCCACAGTTTGTCAGGGTGTGCCCTCATGGTGAAGAAATGATTATGCCTGCCTTCTCAAATCATATTCCAATACATAGAAAATACATATATGCGAGAAAATGGGCAGTAGCCCAAGCACCTGCATTATATAAAAATCATGTAGGATGGGATGAGGACTCTCCTCCTCACAAAATCCAGTTAAAATGTCAACCAACTGCACAAAGACAGTACCCAATTAAGCAAGAAGCTAAAAAACAGGTCAGGGAGATCTTAGATCAACTTGAATACCAAGGGGTGATTGAAACATGCACCTCTCAAATGAACAATCCTTTGTTTCCTGTCTCCAAACTAGTCTTCGACTACAGACACCTTAACTCATGTTGCAAGACATTTGCAGTACAAAATTCGCACAGTGCAGCACGGATGAATAACATCATTCGCAAAAAATACAAAACAACATTAGACATTTCTAATCTATTCTTTTGTCAAAATATCGCACCAGAAAGCAGGTATTTACCCCGCTTTCTCAATAATGGGGTCACAGAAAAATTTCTGTCGACTCCCACAGGGATTCAAGAATAGCCCAGGATTATTCATAGCAAGAGTAACAGAGTTACTACAACTATATGATGATGAGGCATTATCGTATGTCGATGACATCTATCTCACAGATGACGACCTGGATACTCACTTGAAAAGAGTGAACACCATAATACTTCGGTTCGCAGCAGAGGGTTACAAATTCAACTTTAAAAAGTCACAAATTGCCCATCTAACTGTCCTATTTTTAGGATATGAATTATCAAGTGAAGGCAAAAGCCTAGCAGACAACTTCTTAGAGAAGTGCGCTGTACTCCAAGCACCAAAACGCTGAAGAACTTACAATCAATACTAGGTTTCCTGAATTTCGGAAGAACTTACATTCTAAATTATGCAGAGAGGGTTAAACCTCTCTATGAATTAATAAAACCTGATTTTAAACCAATCAATTGGACTCAGAAACACACAGAAATTACAATAGCTTACAAATCACATTTGTACACACAAGCTGAAAAAACATTCAGTCTTACAGAAAATACTGTAAAGGCGGTTCAGACTGCTGTAGCAAAAGAAAGAGCCCAAGCCCAAGGCAAAAGAATAACTGTTTTTACAGCAGAATCAGCCTTTGAGGCGTTATTCACCCCAGTTAATCTAAAAACGGTGGCACTAGATCCAAAATGGATACAGTGGGAAAATTCTCTTGCTGCAGAAGACGTGACATACTATTTTGACCCGAACATGAAAAAACTGAATGATTTGAAATATTGACGTAAATAATTAATTTACTCTCTTAATTTCTATGCAGGTAAGTACTTAATCAATGATAACTCAATCAGAAGGAAAGAAAACAGAGTCCGTGGTGTTAGAGTTTCTAAGGGTTTTATTCCTCATAAAGGAATCAGGATATCATGTTCTGACCACCACAGGGGTGTCAGAAGGGATAGATGAGCGCGCTCTCGTTTATTGACAATACATAGCTTATATACTTGATTTACATCATAAGGTTCAATGTAAGAGGCGTAACAGCTGAGAGAAGACAAGATAACAGTATACACGTGGTACCAATACATCATCAAGAGGCGTAAACTAGGCGTGAACTAGAGGTGTGTGCTAGAAACGTCACTGATAGGTGACGCAAGTGGGTGGCACCAAGGGGTGGTGCTAACAGAATGTTGCAATGTCAGCAGAAATCGGAAGCTTGGATGCGCGCGCAGCTGCATGACGTGTGATTGACGGGGTGCAGGGGTCTTGACATTTACACTGACGGAGAGAGACAGAAGTCTGGCATGTCAGATCAACTTGTACTTCTATCATATCTGATATCTGATGTTTAGGAACTATACTATCTGGGCGGAAAGGTCTCTAGGGTAGAGGCTGTTCTATGCTAACTGTGGATACGTGTATGAGCGCCTAAGTGTCTATATATGAAGCGTGGGGCACGGGGCCTTCCATGGAAGCATGGCGACGGAGGCTATGAATTACTTGCATTAAGACAGGTCGGCCCTTTTGGCTCTGCAGCTGGAGAGGATGTTTACAGGATCTAGTAGGCAGGAATGTATTCTCGGGGAGCGGAACAGATAACTCGAAGGTTATAGTCAGTCTTGGCAGAAAGCAGGCTTGAGCTGAGCGCGAGGGGCCGCGCTGAATGTAGGACAGAGTTCACGAGTACAGAGGTAGCCTGGGCAGAGTCAGGAGCCACAAAAGAGGTTCAGATGGCAGGAATTCAGGGCCTACTCTGGCTAGAGCAGGAAAAAGTGAAAAGTGTACTACAAAAAGACGGTGGCATAGCATACTTAGGAACGGACTATATAATCCATTCATGGTGCTTCTGAAAGAAGACAAGTTGACGGTGGACGCAAATGTATTTGCGTCTTCATAGCTGGCACAGGAGGGAAGTTACATGCACGTTAAGCTGGTACATGGAGTTGGTGGGGTACGCGCTAGGGAACACATCATGACCAAAATTTTAATTTTCCTCATTCCCTCCTTGTTCCCTACGGACCCTTCATGAAATATCGATCCTCATGAATCGATCAGTCTGTTCTTGTAACATCATTTGTTCTTCTTTCTTTCGGTTACGTTTTGAGTGGAAACTGGAATGTTCAATACAAGAGGTGGCACACAGTCCACAGATCGCTGGCCCACACTGCAGGCACAGGCAGCAACTGAATACTAGGACTAGGCCAATGCCTAGGAAGGATAGGATCTTCCATCCCCAAGCTGTTAACGTTGTCCAGAACCAACCGGACCAAGTCCAGGTGCCTGGATTCTGATGTATCTGATTTGCAATTTTATGAAGACGGGTGATAGCTTGATATACAGATGGTGCATTCTGTGGAATGAAAACACAGCAGCTTGACCCGATGACCTTACAGGCTCCACCTCTATCTGCCAAGATGACGTCAATTACAAGACGATTCTGAAGGACAACAACCCGCATAGCGGACTGCTCTTCTGTTAAGTTACCTAAGGCGGAGGTAGTTTCATTTACTACGGCTTCAAGTGTTCTAGTTAATCTGCGTATTAATTTACTATTCTGGACAGGGCCTAAGAAGAAAAAGAATCCTTTATTAAAATCAGTGTACTGTTCCCATGCCGTTTCTGTGTAGTCGACAAGGTGGGCACCTCTTCTGGCTCTATTCTTTACTAGATTGCTATTTCTATGGTAATCAGAAGGGGCTAGAAAAACAGGTGGCAGAAGGAATGCAATGTAACAGGTACCATCCCAATCTGGAGGTAGGCGAATGTATGCGGTATGACCACAAACAAAGTAAGAATGACTGATAGCTTTGAAAGATGATTTTCCATCATCACTGAATTCGACCACAGTAGTGCATTTACTATGACCTAAGTGTACTGAACCTTTCTTCCTGATACATAATTCACCGGTGACTGGCAGTACTGACATAATAGGTAGAACTGGTGTGGCTTCGGATTCGACAGTAAGAATCATAAGGCTAATTGTATAATTACCTAATCCATATACTTCATTTTCTAGATCAGTTCCTATTCTAATGGGGAGTCCCTCCTTATCCGGGTAACAGACGTCTAGTAGGACCAAGTTCAGGTTTCCCCAAACCCAACCCCCATCGAAAACAGCAATGTCGGGACCTAAAGAATTAATTATCTTAAACCATGCTCCACAGGAGCCATTGTGAGAGAACGGATACGGAAAGAGAGGCAGTGCTCCCTTGTAATTCTGGTAGGGAGGGAGTCGGCCACATATCCAGCAATTTGTAGCGTTGTTAGTTTGATGAGAATGATGTAACATACTAATGAATGTATTGTTGCGCAGCGCGAGTCTGTAGGAAAGCTCATGAGGAGGTAACTCACTAAAAGTGTGTTCAGCAGAGACATTGTAAGCAGATTGTTCACGCTTGAAGATAGGATAGTATATAGGTAACAAGATGCTAGCAACAATTATTAATATACTTAGAATAAACATTATTATTAGTGTCACTATACAGTGACTACGAAGTGATTTACAGTATGTTCTTTTCTTTTCCTCTCTCTCTCTAACTCGATCTAAGGGATACATGTCAGAAACTATTTAACCGATTCACCTAGGGGAGGACTTAAACAATTAAACTGTCTGACTTGCTAGATCGTAACTTCATACGGTATTGTTCTTGAGGAGTCTTTTCTTTCTTGACTTCGGTAAAGTCTTTGGGATCACAGTCTCTGGTGGGGGTGGCTGTATCTTGTTCCGGTTTCAGTCCTGGGAATGTTTTGATATGGCTTAGGTGGACCCACCCCTTTCTGCCTTCCAATTTGACTGCGGTCTTTGTTGTAAGAAGAACGGTCTTTGGAGATTTCCAGCGGGGCTCCAACGGACTTTTCCTGTCGAAGTTTCGGACTAAAACAACATCTCCGGGGCGGACGTCATGCTCCTTCACATCGGTGTTGTCAGGGAAGGCTGCGGCAACCTGTGAACGACATGATTGGAGTGCAGACATCAAGGAGGCAAGGTAATCTGTCAACATATTAGAATCAACATCGGTTATCTTTTTAGGAATGGGCGTCCCCCACATATTCGGTGGTCTGCCAAAGACCACTTCGTACGGAGATAGCCCTGATCTCGAATGGGCGACCATTCTCATATAGAATAGTGCCACCGGCAGGGCGACTATCCAGTCGACCCCTTTGTCCTGACATATTTTGGCAAGGCGAATCTTTAATGTCTGATTATGCCTCTCAACAAGGCCTGCGGCTTCTGGATGTCGGACACAATGGAACTTCCACTGGTATCCCAATAACAAGGAAACTTCTTTCATTAGGGCAGACGAGAATGGCTGACCGTTATCTGAGTACACGACACGGGGCAAGCCGTACCGTGGGAAAAATTCACGAACCAACTGTTTGGCAGTGGTCGGAGCAGTGTAATCTGGGACTGGGTATGCTTCGGTCCAGCGGGACAGAGCACAGACAACTACGAGAACATATTTAAATCCTCGACAACGGTCCATCTGGATATAATCCATCTGGAGGACTTCAAAAGGGTGATCGGGAGGATGAAATCCACCTTGCTCTACAGGGACGCTTTTACCTGGATTGAACTGACAACAGATCATGCAAGTACGCACTTTCTGTTTTGCGGCTGCTCGTAAGTGTTTATTGTTCCAGAGATTTTGCAAACTGTCTAGCATTGCTTTTTCTCCCAGGTGGGCAGGACTATGTGCTGTATTTATCATGACTTGAACCATAGAGTCAGGGAGAAACCATGTAGATTTTCCCTTCGTCATCCAACCTTGATCTGTCTGAATCCCTCCTAGTTCGGTCCATTTCTTTATTTCGTCTGCAGTAGCATGTGTCTGAATGTCAATAACATCTAGTGTGGGATCCCTGACTGTCATGCAGTTTGTCGGATCTGTTATCTTTGTCGTGTCAGTTGTCTGAGTGTGAGTCAGTGCTGTATGTTTTGCTGTCTGATCTGCCAGGTCATTACCCTGGGAAACAGAATCTGTGGCTTTAGTATGTGCCTTACACTTCATGACTGAAATCGCTGAAGGCAGATGTATTGCTTCTAGCAGTGCTTGAATGAGAGGACCATGCTGTATCTTTGTACCATGAGAGGTCAGAAAACCTCGTTCTTGCCAGAGCATGCCGAAGTCGTGTACGACTCCGAACGCATAACGGGAATCTGTGTATATGTTAACATTTCTGTTCTTCGCTAGAATACAGGCTTGGATCAGAGCGATGAGCTCTGCTGCTTGGGCAGACAATGTATCAATACGATGTGTTTCTTTAACTTCAGTTTCAGTGGTCACGGCATACGCGGCCACTAACTCTCCTGTACTTGTTCTCATGCATGAACCATCCACATAAAGTGTCAGGTCTGGATTTGTCAATGGAACATCTGTTAAATCTCGTCTGGGCTTTGTTACTGCATTAATAATCTCTATACAATCATGTGGAGCTGGATCTGTCATAACTGTAGGTAACAATGTTGCTGGATTCAAGATACTGCAGCGTCTGATTTCTATGTGTGGCTGGAATAATGTCAATTCGTAACCTGTCAGTCGTGCTATAGTCAAGTGTTGAGTCTGGGTTCTGTTTAACAGAACCTCTACAGAATGTGGAACTTGTACTGTTAACTGGTGACCTAAAACAATTGAGTCGCTTTGTCTGATTGCTAACGCTGTTGCTGCTACTGACTTTAAGCATGCAGGGAGTGCCTGTGCTACTGAATCCAATGTGCTTGAAAAATAAGCGCAAGGCTTATGTGAACCTGCTTGATCTTGAGTGAGGACAGACAATGCTGTACCGTCACGTTCTGTAACAAAAAGTGTAAACGGTTTGCTGTAACATGGTGTCGCTAAAACTGGTGCTTGGCATAAAGCTTTCTTTAATTCCTCAAAGGCTTGTGTGTGTTCCTGAGTCCAAGGGAGGACAGTCGAAGTTGCTGCCTCCTGTGTTGTTAACTGGATGAGTGGTTTAGCTAGAAATGCATATTGAGGAATCCATTGTCTGCAGTACGAGGTGAGGCCTATGAAGGCCCGCACTTCTTTTTGTGACTGGGGTCGGGACATGTTTACAATTAACTGAATGCGATCGGGAGTGAGCTGTCTCCCCACTTTGGACAGCAAGTGACCCAAGTACACAACTTGCTGAACACAGAATTGTAGCTTCGAAGGAGACACCTTGTGTCCCTTGTCGGCCAGAAAATGCAATACTATCAGAGATGCTTGTTCACATTCGGGCTCACTTCGTGCGGTGATCAGTAGATCATCGACGTACTGTAGTAAAGCGGTATTAACTGGCATTTGGATACAATCTAGTTGTCTTTTCAGTGCTTGACTATAGATGCTGGGGCTTTCTGTAAATCCTTGAGGTGCGCGGGAAAATTTGAAACTTCGTCCATTTAAACTGAATCCGAAGAGATATTGGCTCTCCGGGTCAATGGGTACACTGAAGAAGGCGTTCTTGAGATCGATTACAGTAAAGAACGTTGCTTCTGAATCAATGGCAGTTAACAGGGAGGAGATATCGGGGACCACAGGATACTGTGGTACAATGCATTTGTTCAGTTCTCGAAGATCAATCACCAGCCGATATACTGGCGGTGCATTGCGGTCTGTACGTTTAAGAATTGGAATGATGGGTGAATTACAGATATTGGAGTCGGTCTCTACGACCACTCCCTGGGCGATAAGCTCTTCAATAATTTTCAGTAAAGCCACTACAGCATCGGGTGGTAACTTGTATTGTCTGATTCTGGGTAAAACAACTCCTGTCTTGAGTGTGACACGGTATGGTGTGATATGCATACAACCTACATCTGCTGGGCCCTTTGCCCATAAGTGATCTGGTACATTTTTCAATCTGACATCAAAGTCACATAGAACATAATGACCCTTGAAATCCCGTAGGAAGAGTCTGACTCCCTCCGGGGAACAGCAAATTATAGCTCCTAGAGCCTTCAGTGTTTTAATTCCTAACAGATTTTCGGGACATGATTTCGTAAGTAACAAATCTGTAACTCGAGATAATGGACCCACAGCTAGTGGTACTGGTTCTGATACTTCATTTACAATAGGCTGTCCTGAAAAACCAAGGGAAACATTCTGTGAGCCTGAGAGGGGTGCCCCTGGGACTTCATTATGACTTATAGTAGTGCGACTTGCCCCTGTATCAATTAAAAACTTTCTGTCTTTTCCTAATACGTGACTATGTACATAAGGACCTTCTTGATCTACAGGAATTTCAATAAGAGGCAAATCACTTTCCCTCCCTAGGCTGTTTCATGTATAACGCTGATAATCTGGGTATGCCGACTGGGCATACTGGTACATCTGTTGTGATACTTGTCTAGTTGCGGCAGCGGGCTGTGTTTGAGCATGTTGTGGCTGCGGTACTGCTACTGTCTGTACTGTATGGGACTGATCATGCATAGGCTGTGTATTCTGCATTGGCTGTTCGTTCTGTGAGGTCTGTTGTTGACCCTGTTCATGTCTAGGCGGACGCGGTCTTTCTTTAGTTTTACCTGTCTCGATGTTATGTTTCAGGACTGGACATTCATGGACGTAGTGACCTGGCTGCTTGCAATAATTACATGTCCCTTTAACGGGAGCGGCAGAATGATTGGTCTGGGCCCCACCCTTTCTATGACCCTCGGCTGGAATGGTCTGAGCTACTAACATTTTCATTTTCGTGTCTTTCATACGTTTCTGTTCCTGATCTTGTTCTTCCCTAATTCTATTCTGGTGATATTGTAACATTTGTAACATCTGTGATGGCGTATTTGCCTGCCAAGTACTTTCAACCTTGTACACTCTATTTTTAACTAGTGGTAGGGCGTTCTCTACTAATTTTGTTACAAAAAGATGTGGATATGACTCGCTACTAGTTTTTAGGCCACTATTGATAATGAAACATTTCTCGAATCTTGAATAAAAGTCACTAGTATCTTCATCTTGTTTCTGTTTACAGGACGAGATTGCGTCCCAATCTTCCTTTCGAGTTGTCAATAATCTTGGCAGAACCTGTACTATTAAACCTGGTAATGCTTTAGTCAGATCCCCAAGGCCTAACCCTGGGACTCGTTTCTTTTCTTCGTCTTCTATCTCCGCCCATGCTATCTTTGACTCTCCCACTTCCCAATCCTTCTCTTTTAATTTCTCGTAAATGCCCGTGGGCAACAGTACCTTTAGCATTTTCATAATATCATCATACGTGTAATCTCCCATCAGTAACATGTCTTTAAGCTCTCTGTGAAAACCCGCAGGGTCTTTATCATGGCACGGAACTAATTTCTTCATTTCTAACAGTTCTAACTTAGTCAGTGGTGTGTGAACATACACACGTTTCAGAGTATGATCCTCACCCATAACTGGATGTACTTCTCGTAAGGGATTCTGACTTTCAATGCCACCACCGCATTGCATGTGGTACATTTTTCTTTCTGGAGGCGGGGCGGGAATATATTCAGAGCTCAGGAAGGTGTTATACTTACGTCGTTGTTCTAGAATTATTTGTATTAATTTGGTACTAAAACCTCTCCATCTATCCATGAGTAGTGCTTCTAATGTTTCATGTAAGGGACCTGGATCAGAATGATGGTTTCTGAACTTGATGAGGAGGTGCTGAATCATGTATACACCTGCTATTTTCTGTTCTTCCGGGGAAAGGTTCAAGAATGTCTGCACTAACGTGTCATCATTATATATGTCTGGGTTTTCGGCCCACAACACGGCTGACCGGGCTAGTTCCTGTTCATCCATAGAATTGAGTACATGGTACCCTACTCGATCTCGAAGCCTTTTATCAGTTTCCTGGAACTGATGCTCAGAAGAATTCGGATTTGTTAAAGCAGAGAAAAGGACTCTCTTGCTCTCCGGACGGACACCTTTCCTAAGGTAGTTTCCCCTACCTACATATGCTATAATGTCTGTAGACTTTCCTGATGTTTCATCTTCATCTTCCTCCTCGGAGGAATTTTTATCATTTTCTTCCTGATGTGCAGTTAATACTGCCTTACTAATTTTCTGGGACATAGTGGCTATGCAAGTCCCCTTGTCATGTTTTGCGTCTGCTATATTTTGGCCCCACTTGTTCAATGCGTCTAACTCACTTTGATCTGTCCCGGGCCTGTCTCGTTCTCTTATCACACAATTAATGAAGAATCGTAATACCTGTTTTTGAATGTCAACTTTCTGTTTATACATGGCAGCTTTGACACTGTCGGGGTCTTTCCCTGTCTGTATGAATTTGTATAGTCTGTCGAGAGCTTCCTGCATTCCTACACAGCATAGCAAGTTATCGGTGGCAGATCTTAAGCGCAGTGATGCTAATACCATTAGATCGTCTTTTCCGGGTACTGGATCATATCTGCAAAATGACATCCTATCTTTGAATGCCTCAAGCCGGGGTGAGTAGGGAGACTGGAAAGGATTCTGTGTGTCCTTTAAATGCAATCTGTGTGTCGGTGGCGGGGTCTGTAGACCCGCTGTCGCACCTCCTGAGGCGGATGCTTGGGCATTATCTCTCCGCGGAGTCTGTATCTGGACTTGAATCTGTCGTTTAGTAAGATTAGGTAGTACTGGTTTCGTTAGATCCGTCTTGAGTGGAGGAAGTGGCGGAGGTGGCGGAACAGGGGAGGTCTGTCGCGGTACCGGCGGAACATTATCTGGGGGCGCAGTGCCACCCCCATCCCTGTCAGTAGGCAGGGCACGAACAGGCAGATTGGTGTAAGCTGGTGCTACATCCTCTAGATACGAATTCAGGAATATGTCTTTAGTAGTTTTATGCATTACTTTAGTTGGAACTAATGGTGTCGGTAAGTTTTTCGGTATCTCTGATTCAGTTTCGGATGTGCCATCTGCTATGAGATACATACCGTTTACAAGATTATTTCGGGCACGGTCTATTTGTTCTGTTTTTACTCGGATCCCTTCAGTAACTAATTCGTTTTCTCGTTCTTTATCTGATTCTTTAAGTCTGTCTTCTCTACGGAGTGCTTTGTCAGCACGCTTACGTGATTCCTTACGCCAAAATTCTATGGCGTCCTTCTGGGATTGCCTAGCTTTCTTTTTCCATAATACTTCTTCTACCCTCATGATGCACTCAGCATCCCACGTTCCGGTAACAGGCCATCTGTGTCTCTCATCTAGGTGCTTGGTGTAATCGGCCCATAAATCTAGATATAATATGGCATCTATGCCGTGTTTTTGATACATAAAATTGCCTGGAGTGTCCCTAGGGGGGATAGGAATTTCTTCCTCTAGTAACCCTTTCCTAGTTCCGATCTGTTTTAACTTGCTGAGGAACGGCATCCTGCTTACTTGTTACTGAATGCTAGATCTTTATTCCTTGACACTCTTTACCAGCTATATTATATAAAAACACAATAATACACGTTTAAACAGTCACATTCATACCACAACATTAATCACATGAAAACATTAAAGACATAGCTAACTACCCCTTACACTGAATGTGCCGCTCAACGGTACGGATACACTGGTGTAACAGTGCAGAAATTCGGAAGACTTGATATACTGCTAAACAGTACAGATACACTGCCTAAAAACAGTGCAGACCGGACTTGCGTACCCAAACCCGTCTAGATACGACCCAGCAATGGTACTCACCGGGAAGCACGGAAACAGAAGGCCTCGGAAAACTCGACTGGACTCGGCTCGGAACTTCGGAAAACTTCGGAGAACTTCGGAAAACTTCGGAAAACTTCGGAAAACTGGTGGGCCTCTTCACACCTCGGACCTTGCTTCTTTCGGCTGGGCTCTGGTCGGGATCCTCCGCACTCCTCACCGCCTCGTCTGGGTACTGATCGCAGTCTTCGCCACCTCCGTGGGCCAGAGGGGGATGCAGGAAATCCTGCCAGTACACGTGTAGTCCGTCTAACTGATGGCAGGGGACACGGATTGCAACGCACCTTCCGGCGCGTGAGGTGGGGGAGGGGTCCCTGTTCGGGCGCCAAAATGACGTAAATAATTAATTTACTCTCTTAATTTCTATGCAGGTAAGTACTTAATCAATGATAACTCAATCAGAAGGAAAGAAAACAGAGTCCGTGGTGTTAGAGTTTCTAAGGGTTTTATTCCTCATAAAGGAATCAGGATATCATGTTCTGACCACCACAGGGGTGTCAGAAGGGATAGATGAGCGCGCTCTCGTTTATTGACAATACATAGCTTATATACTTGATTTACATCATAAGGTTCAATGTAAGAGGCGTAACAGCTGAGAGAAGACAAGATAACAGTATACACGTGGTACCAATACATCATCAAGAGGCGTAAACTAGGCGTGAACTAGAGGTGTGTGCTAGAAACGTCACTGATAGGTGACGCAAGTGGGTGGCACCAAGGGGTGGTGCTAACAGAATGTTGCAATGTCAGCAGAAATCGGAAGCTTGGATGCGCGCGCAGCTGCATGACGTGTGATTGACGGGGTGCAGGGGTCTTGACATTTACACTGACGGAGAGAGACAGAAGTCTGGCATGTCAGATCAACTTGTACTTCTATCATATCTGATATCTGATGTTTAGGAACTATACTATCTGGGCGGAAAGGTCTCTAGGGTAGAGGCTGTTCTATGCTAACTGTGGATACGTGTATGAGCGCCTAAGTGTCTATATATGAAGCGTGGGGCACGGGGCCTTCCATGGAAGCATGGCGACGGAGGCTATGAATTACTTGCATTAAGACAGGTCGGCCCTTTTGGCTCTGCAGCTGGAGAGGATGTTTACAGGATCTAGTAGGCAGGAATGTATTCTCGGGGAGCGGAACAGATAACTCGAAGGTTATAGTCAGTCTTGGCAGAAAGCAGGCTTGAGCTGAGCGCGAGGGGCCGCGCTGAATGTAGGACAGAGTTCACGAGTACAGAGGTAGCCTGGGCAGAGTCAGGAGCCACAAAAGAGGTTCAGATGGCAGGAATTCAGGGCCTACTCTGGCTAGAGCAGGAAAAAGTGAAAAGTGTACTACAAAAAGACGGTGGCATAGCATACTTAGGAACGGACTATATAATCCACTCATGGTGCTTCTGAAAGAAGACAAGTTGACGGTGGACGCAAATGTATTTGCGTCTTCATAGCTGGCACAGGAGGGAAGTTACATGCACGTTAAGCTGGTACATGGAGTTGGTGGGGTACGCGCTAGGGAACACATCATGACCAAAATTTTAATTTTCCTCAATATGAAGAAGAATATCCTCTGCCAATCGAAATTCTGCCTCTCCAACAGTACTCTTGTATAATCTATATGGACAGATTTGTATAGTAAATCCTACAATGCAGATGTGGATAGTAAATCCTACAATGCAGCATGCGCGATTGTTAAAGGTCGCTGGCGCTGTGGTAAATTCAGACCAAAAATAAAAAAAAATGAATCACTGAGAAACTGTTCAGCTCAGCGAGCTGAAATCAGATCTTTAAAGATGGCACTTGAAAATGCCAATCGTGAATTCCCAACACTAATAGTGTGCGATTTGCATTTCTGCGTCAAATCTTATAATAATGATTTGCAGAATTGGGTTCAAAACGATTACAAAGATGACACAGGTGCCACAATAAAGCATAAGAAGCTTTGGGAACAGGTAGTTCTTTTACAGAAAGAACTACAAAAGGCTCACTTGATACACACACTGAGTCATCAACGTGATGGCGTTCACGTTGCCGGGAATTCATTGGCTAATACAGCCACAGCGGAAGCAACTCAAGCGGCTTCCGTAGCCACAAAAAAGCATTCAGGAAAATACATAGACGGGAAAACCATGCTGGCGGTAAAAACGTCTTCAAAAGGCGACTGTGCAGCACTACCAGTGAACTATCCACTCAATTATACATACGTAATTGATGCAAACTCCGTTCCTTTTGCTCGAATCCCTGGAGTGGGGGATAGAGTAATTCCAAACACGAACAGGAGAATCTTCTTAATAGTGGACGCACACATGGGATTGGGTCCGAGGCACAAACAGATCAAGGAATCTCTGACAGAATTACAATCAGAATACTGGTGGCCGGGGATGAGCCTGCAACATTATAAATTTGCAAAGAGCTGTCCAAACTGCAACAGAGATAGCAGTAGCAAGCCAACCGGAGTATTGCCATGGCCATTTCTGTAGTTAGCATAAGGCTATCTAATCGTAAATTCCAGCGTCCCATTAATTTCTTTTAAGACTAGATTCACTTAAAAATGCAGACACTCAGCGCTCGGCTGATGCCAGAACTGTTATAAAAGATTTGCGAGTCTTTATCGGCACATACGCAATTGGCATGCTACATTCTGACCAGGGTCCTGCTTTTAGCTCTCGAGCTTATAAGGAGGCCATGACCAGCGTGGGCATTGCATTGCGGTACTCTTGTCCCTTTCATCCTGAGGGAAATGGGATTGCGGAAAGAAAAAACCGAGGCATAAAGCAATCTATAACGGCAAAGGTATTAGGTTTGGGTGATGGGTGGGTCCAACATTTAACAAGTGTCCAACGTAGTCTTAAAAATCTGCCAAGAAATTCTCTAAAAGGTTTCAGCCCGTACGAACTATTGTTCGGAACTAGAATGTATATTCAGGATTTAGATAGTCAGACTTCAGTAGTAGAAGATAAGAAAAAATGCTTTGACATCAAAGATCGTTTGGTTGTTTTACAGGACTTAAATGAAACAAGAAAAGCCCTGAGCAACATAAAGTTAAAACAACAGCCAACCACCACTGAAGATACACCACCTGTCCCAGCAAGACCTGTCTGGATTCCAAAGATTGGGGATCTGGTCAGAGAGAACATCGCGGTGAAGAAGGAATTTGGGCCTTCTGACAGAAAAGCAGTACCTGTCTTAGCTGTCAGCGGAACAAGATCAGTTGTACTACCGCCCCTTGCTGCTAAAAAGGAGAACCGAGATGTATCCATTGACCTGGTAAAACCACAATCGCGTGGCCAATTATTGGTAGTAGGCCCAGTGGACTCCGAAGAATTAGCAGAACTCCAAAACTTGCTACAATCCAAGAGGTTCAAACTGAAAGACTAATCACATTTGATAAACCTGTAGTGAATAAAAAAGGACTATGCAACAATGCCATGGGACTTGTGCCTCTTGAAACCCAAATTGAAACAGTTTGTCAAGAAACACCAGTCTACAACGATGTAGCCTCAGACTATGCCAACGAAAGAAAAATAGAAAAAGCAATTCCAACAATTGACAGAACTGCATCTGGCTACTTCATCAATTTCGATAACTTTTCTGAAAATCCAAGCGAACCTGAAGAAACGCCAGCAACAAAAACTTTTAAAGACAAAGCAACAGAACTCTGTCATCAAATCAAAGGCACCTATTTGATTTCTCCATGGATTGAATTTTAGATTGTGTTAGGTGTACTTTTCCTCCTGCTTTGGCTCATTATGGTACTTTGTTTGGGAAAATTCATTGAGGGAAAATAAAGTACAATGGACACAGCAAGTCAGAACATCAACTTGGTCCTAAAGCCACACTAGTCATCTCACATCGAGAAAAGAGAACTATCATCAGTGAATGTCACAGCCATTCCAATACCCGATGGGGTAGTTTGGGACAAAACGGATTACGAAATCTATGGCCCGGTCAAACTCTTGAAATATCCTCACCAATTCAAGGTTTCATTAAGTGACTTTGTAAAACCAAGTACATTCTCTGATAATTGGGACTTTGAAAGCATAAATAATATGATGTCAGATTTAGTAATGTCAGCAAAATTTACAGAACATGATTATTTACAGGGTTCATCGAACTATGACCAAATGTACTGCTATAACCACTATGCACATCACTATTTACATAAATCTGCACAACCTAGAATTTTTTTTAAGTATAATCAATGGGAACATTGTGCAACTCCACCTAAAAGCAGTTTGAAAACATTTTATGAGAAATTCCCATACGTCTCAGGGTTTAACACAAGTGATGCAGAAACATTTTATTATAAACTGTTAGATAAAACAGGGATAAAAACTATGTTGAAAAATACTAAATTGATTTATTCGGAAACATTTTATGAAAAAATTATTACATTTGGTTTTGATTTCTGGAAAAACAACATTGAAACAAAAACCATCTGGGCTACAAAAGAATGGCAGGTCCAAGGTTTAGAAGCATTATTTCGAGCCTGCATGATCCCAGAACAAATAATGTTCTTGAATGACACCATTCAACAGACTACTTGTCTTGGCCTAGCTAAGATTAAAGACCTAAACAAACCGTCTATTCCAAAGCCTGGCTTTTCTCCCAGTAATTTTCTTTCGGCCCACAGTGGGTGTTATGTTGTGCACTTTTTCTTCAGTTCTCTTTGCCAAAGCGCCGGGACACTCCATGGAGTAGCCGTGCGCTATAGAAGAGACCCTTATAACGTAACATAAAAATACCTGATAATACGACCACAGATAATGAGATAGACGTATCCCAAATTTTACACCAAAACAGAACACATCCTGATTGGAAAAAGCAGTTAATCTGGCCAACAGACACAAACAACTGTCAAGATAGATTCCTGAACAAAATACAGGGGTTCAAAATGACCAGACCAGACCCTAGATACTCCCAGAGACAACATCCAGGGATAGTAACAACATACAGTGTAGGGAAACTATGCCTTGAATGGCTACAGACATCCACACTGGCAGAAATTAAGCAACACTTGACTTTACTTAAAGACGGTGCTGACTTGCGCGATTTCATAATGGGACCACGCAAACAGCATAAAAAACGTTTCATAGCGGCCAGTATATACGGTGCGTACAACGAAGCTTGGAAAGTAACTCAAAAGGAGACAGCAGAGAAAATACGAGAAATTGATCGTATTAATTTTAAAAAATCGCTTTCTGTTGTGGACAATGGGTTGATGACTCTGTCCTCCAGAATATATTCACTGGACAGTATTGTATCATCTGCTATCGATATAATAGATTAGGACTTGCTAATGTTACAACACGGTCAGTCCCAATTACGTTCTTTTGTACAGCTAGGCTGGACGTTGCAAAACCTGCGTTCAGGCTACGTGCCATGGCGTTTAATCAACACAACGTCATTATTCTCTATCTTTAACCTTACTGATAAACAAATCAGTTTGGCAACAAAAGGAGCAGACTATACGATTCTGAGCATTGAAAAGCTTGAGAGATTACCATTGACAATGTCAGAAAGACCTGTCATTGAATGGATAATACACGGAATAATCACAATTCCGATAACAACTTTCCAATTTAAAAATTGCCAAGAGTATGTACCAGCAGGCCAGTATAAAAGGTTGGGTAAAGGGTACATTAAGTCATCATGGAAATTACCTTACACACATGCTATAGTGACAAGAACCAGAATGTATTTCTTAGTGGTAACAATTATAAACGATCACTAAGCGATATACTTCTGTGCCAAGGTATTAATTTGCATGGAGCCTGTGAGGGGACTTCAAATAACCTTTCCTGCCACCAGCACGGCACACCTGCAACACAGATGGAGCCATTCTTTAGACAACTTTCTAAGGGGAGTTACGTTCTAATAACGGATCACAGCTGTTGTAGCATGGTGCCAGGGAAAGCATATCTCGTAAGCGTTAGTTCCATGGTCACTTGCTGTATGCAAGTATTGTATCCAAACGGCCCTCCTGATACAGAGGCGACAATTTGGCCTTCTTTGACTATCTCTTCTTTACGAATTTATACTTTAAGCAGAATGAAGTCTGTTCTTTTACAGACAACCGTGCCTTTAACGTCATCAAAAGAAACATATGATCTTCAATTTGCAAGGACAACAGCAGAGATACATACACTTTTATCAACTAATTGCCCCGTGCATTTCGTAGAAATGCTAAGCCAAATTCTAAATATATCAGATACCAGTGGCATCGCACATGTATTTAAGACAATTTTTTCGGGACTGTTAACACCCTTCGAAGCAGTCCTGGGCATCTTTCCCAATTTTGTCCATTCTGTCTTTGGCGGCCTACCACTACTTTTGGGACTCGTAGCAGGAATTTTATTTTTGACTCTTCTGCTCCGATATGGCAAGCCAAACCGCAGACAAGACTCCAGCAACGATGGAAGAAACGATCCTAGCTGTACGCTATCGGGATGCATAACTAAAGTCCTTGGATCTGGTTTCTTTCATTCAGACCTATATGGCAGAACTGCATCTTACCTGTGCTTCGATGTATGCTATGCGGAGAAGAATGCGTGTTGGACACCTGTCTTACACTACAATCAGCAGTACCAATGGATATCGATACTTTGCCAAGCCCTGTAACGGCTCATGCATCGTGTTGTCCCCAGCGGTTACCAATCCTGATGACGGCATTCGTTGAAACTTCACCACTATGATTAGGTGGCAGTGAAGTACGAGATGAGAGCAACATCACCCAGGTACGACCTTCTGTGAGCATTGCTGATCCTGAGATCGATGATAGCAATCATTCTCACGACTGCCCCATTGCAGCATTTTCAACCATGGTCGAACTTTCACCTGAAGCTGTAGACTGCTTTTTTGCACATCTGTCTGAAATGATGTTCTCCCCTGAACAGAAAGAATAACTTTTTAAGCAAACTGGCACACAGCGTTCCCCTGAACTCTGAATTCGGCCTTCAGGTTTGATAAACAAAAGCTACTGAAAACATTTGGAACTATTTTCTCCCCTGAAAATGAAATTTGTTTTTTTTTAAAAATTCCAAAATATTTACCCTTTTAATGGCACATGTACTCTGCTTAAAGTAGAACTATTCTTAAAGAACAGAGCTTCTATTTTTAGTAGTTCTAGAGACAAAATATTACCTCAGCCTCTAGCACACTTACTAGCAATTGCATTTATATGTGATGAAATAGTCTCGACCTTCTTTTCTGTATTAAGAGACATTTCATGTGTAATTTTCGCAAATCGTTCAGCTAAATATATATGCATCCTTTTTTACTGAATGATTACACTGCTTGATAAACGTACAGTCCCAATAATCTTTTGTGTATTTCGCATACACCATTTCAAATGCAAAAATGTATTTTGGGGTGGGTTGGACTACACATGCACCTTTGCATGTTTACTATTGCTTAGTTTTAGTAATGATGGACATTAGATCGTGGAGTGGGTATTGTGTTTTTATCTAGGAACCTAAACCAATATTGCTATTCTATGCCCTTGTACAGCTATAATCAATAATATCCCTATAATGGCATAAGAATCAGATCCATATTTAAGTGAATCGCCCTTGCAGTCCAAGGCACGGCAAAAGCTACTTCCTTGGATTCCTAGAAAGCAGAATGAGTTCTTTCGACACACCAAACCTCCAGCAACCTGCGAAATCCCCACTTGCTTTGTTTTGATTTGTAATAGAACTCCTGCGATGACTGTAAGAACGGCCAGTTCTTAGTGAAATCTTTATTGACGTCTTATGTCCAAACCTTACGTCAAACTCGGCACCTTTCAGGTATAAATATACCAATGTTGCCTTAAGCAAACAAACGGTGGTGGTTTTGGAGCAGAGCAGCTATCTACTTGCGGAGAGCCCAGCTGATGCGAAGAGCCCACTGCCGCTGCCCCTCTTCTTTGACGCGCTGAGAAAGACGCTGTCTTTTCTCCTGCCGAGAAAATCCAGCTCCGGCGTTTCCAGCCTACCCTTGCGGGTGACTGGGATATCGAGTCCTGAAAGAGAGATACCAGACCTCCTACATTCTATTCCCAAGGTACAGTGCTGACTAAACCCTTAGAGAAAATTCTTGAATCAGATTCTTGGCAAAACCAACTCAACCTAAACTGCTACTTACTTACTCCTTCCCACATATTAGGCTTAGGTCAGGTACACCGGGGTAGGCGTATTTTAAAAGCACCAGTTGAGCACGTTAGTCAATGTATATATGTATGTATATATTTTATCCATTTTAAAGTGCCTTATGGCTAAGAAACCATATCAATGCTTTTACAGTATTATTTCAAAATACTCCTTTCACTGGACGTACTTTACTTTATATTAAGTATTGCAATTGTGACAATTTATTTCTCTTGCATGAGAAGGAAGACTGCTCAATAAATAATACCTTTTATTGAAAATGCCCGTCTCTCTCTTCTCTGCACTCTGGTGAGCCTAAGAACGCACAATTGACTGAATGAAATAGCTGTCCATTGTTTTCACACGACTCTAGAGATTCACTCTTATTCTGGGAGAGCAAAGTTGTCATGTTACATGGTTGTCGGAAGCTGAATCCCTTCTTGTCTGAGCCAGGGAAGTTTATCCCTCCCTATTCATTCAAGAAAGTTTCCAGTGACCTCTGAGCTAGCTGGCGCAAACCTAAATTAAGTTTAACATAGTCAGTAGAGACCTAGATGACCTCAGTCCTATGTCTACACTGCTGTTTATGTTATTCCAATGCGCAGAGCCTATTGGGAAAATAGGCACTACACTACAGAAGGTAATAAAGGCGCTACCTTGCCACAACTGTAAAGGGGTGCAGTAGGCTTGTGAAATGCAAAAATAAAAGGACACAGAATACATACATGTCAAACTAAACTAGACTTAATTAAAAGCTACGATTCAACAGAATTCTGAATGACATCAGATTAAAAACGAGGTCAGCGAGAACATGACCTGATGATGTGTACATTCCTTAAACAGAGTGACAAGCAGCCCTTCAAGAGTGAAGTTCAATTGGAAATAACTAATGTGCCACCCCTGATGGCAGGATCCGCTGTATTATATTGTCTTTAGAATGCACTAATGCGTATTTATCCCACCCGAAGCGCAGATGTCACTAAATTATGTTGTCTTCAGAATGTACAGATATCTTTCCCCTGCATCCTTCTTAGACTGACGCCCCTGTGATGAATCTACTCTAGAATACAATCATCGCCAGATATTCCATCCTTGTTAGATAGACGCCCCTGTGATGAATCTACTCTAGAATACAATCATCGCCAGATATTCCATCCTTGTTAGATAGACGCCCCTGTGATGAATCTACTCTAGAATACACTCATCTGCAGATATTCCATCCTTGTTAGACTGACACCCCTGTGATGAATATACTCTAGAATACACTCATTGCCAGATATTCCATCCTTGTTAGACTGACGTCCCTGCGATGAATCTACTCTAGAATACACTCATCGCCAGATATTCCATCCTTGTTAGACTGACGCCCCTGTGATGAATCTACTCTAGAATACACTCATCTGCAGATATTCCATCCTTGTTAGACTGATGCCCCTGCGATGAATCTACTCTAGAATACACTCATCGCCAGATAATCCATCCTTGTTAGACTGACGCCCCTGTGATGAATCTACTCTAGAATACACTCATCGCCAGATATTTCATCCTTGTTAGACTGACACCCCTGTGATGTCTCTACTCTAGAATACACTCATCGCCAGATATTCCATCCTTGTTAGATGGACGCCCCGTGTTGAATTGACTCTAAAACACAAGCATCGCCAGATATTCCATCCTGGTTAGACTGACGCCCATGTGATAAATCTACTCTAGAATACACTCATCGCCAGATATTCCATCCTTGTTAGACTGATGACCCTGTGATGAATCTACTCTAGAATACACTCATCGCCAGATATTCCATCCTTGTTAGACTGATGCCCCTACGATGAATCTACTCTAGAATACACTCATCTGCAGATATTACATCCTTGTTAGACTGATGCCCCTGTGTTGAATTGACTCTAGAATACACTCATCGCCAGATATTCCATCCTTGTTAGACTGATGCCCCTGCGATGAATCTACTCTAGAAAATACTCATCTGCAGATATTCCATACTTGTTAGACTGTAGCCCCTGTGTTGAATCCCCTCTAGAATGCACTCATCTGAGATATTCCATCCTTGTTAGACTGATGCCCCTGTGATGGATGTTTTCGAGAATGCAGTTGTCTGCAGATACCCCACCCTTAGTAGCTCTATTTTGAATCTACTCTAGAATGCACTCATCTGCACATATTCCTTGCTTGTTAGACTGACGCTCCTGTGATGAATCTTCTCTAGAATACACTCTTCTGCAGATATTCTATTCTCATTAGACTGATGTCCCTGTGTTTAATTATCTAGTCTAGAACGTCCTGATCTGCAGATATCGCATCCTTGTTAGACTGATGCCCCTGTGTTGGGTCGTCTATAGGATGTACTGGTCTGCAGATATTGCATCCTTCTTAGACTGATGCCTCAGGGTACATATTCTCTAAAGTGGATTCTTCTAAAGATATCCATCCTTGTTAGACTGATGCCCCTGTGTAGGGCCGTCTCTAGAAGGATGTGCACATATCCCATTCTTATTTTTGGCTTGGGTTACATCTTCTCTAGAATATTCTCATCTGCAGATATCATATCCTTCTTAGACTGATGCCCCCGGGTTGAATATTCTCCAGAATTCACTGATCTGCAGATTTCCCATTCTTGTTAAACTGATGCCCCTGTGTTGAATCGCCTCTAGAATGCACTCATCTGAAGATATTCCATTCTTGTTAGTTTGATGCCCCTGTGTTGAATTGTCTTCAGAGGGCACTCATCTGCAGATGTTGCATCCTTGTTAGACTGACGGCCCTGTGTTGAATCTGATCACTGACAGAATAACGATGAGCAAAATATCGACCTGCCAAAATATCGTGGACAAAATATAGAATGCCAGATTATCGAATTCCTAACTACAAACAGGTAAGTACAAAAATATTGAGTGACAAAATATCGACTTCCTATCTACAAACAGGTAAGTACAAAAATATTGAATCCAAAATATCGTTGTAAATAATATAGTTTGTTAAAATATCGAATTTTTTAAATGTCTTACAAGTAATGTAAAATTAATGAAATAATAAATATAATTAACTAAAACATACTTAAAAATACTTAAATAACCTTACAATTAATAAGTAATTATTGTAAGTTATAAAAAACCCATGCAATTTTATTTTTTAATACAAATATATATGAACTTAATATTAATAAAAAATATTAAATATGTTTAGCGTAGGATAGCAGGAGGGTAAAATTTACTATTACCATTCCAGAGAGTGCAACAGTAGGGAAAGCGCTGGATATCGTGAGGGTAAAAATTACTATTCCCACTCCAGTGAGTGCAACAATAGGGAAAGCGTTGGATAGCGGGTGCCGCTCGCAGTCAGGAATTTTTGCTGCTACTAATTTCACTTGCCTGCCACTTTGAAGGACGCTGCATTCAGGGCGTTTCCAAGCCGATTTGAGGCCAAGTATAGGACCTGCGGGACTGCGAGGACCAGGTTTCCCAGCGGTGAGTGAACGACCGCACCTGGTTCCCTTTCCCGCCGCGCCTCCCTGCTACTTTAAATTGACTCGCGGCCCCTGCTTCGCGGGTGCCGCTCGGAGTCAGGACTTTTTGCTGCTACTAATTTCACTTGCCTGACACTTTGAAGGACAATGCATTCAGGACGTTTCCAAGCCGATTTGGGGCCAAATATAGGACCTGCGGGACTGCGAGGACCACGTTTCCCAGCCGCGAGTGACCGGCCGCACCAGGGTCCTCTTCCCGCCCCGCCTCCATATTTAGCTACGCGTACGGGCGCGCGCTGGGCCAAGCCTGGGCCAAGGACGGGCCCGTTCTAGCCCCAAATAGCCCGGTTCGGGCCCCCCTCTTTAATATAATATTTTATTACATTTTGTTACTTGCTCACATGTTAAATTGATTTTTAGTTGAAAGAGGGTTTGCTTTTATTAATTATGTCCATACTCGAAAGCAAGGGTAAAATGACGACCAAATCAGGGAAGCTATTAACTGGTACTCTAGATAATTTTATTACCAAAACAAATTCCTTTATAGATCAAGGAATAATTTTATTGGAACGGAGGGTGTCACAAGATTTAGCAATGGCCAAAAGATCCTCTAAGGGACAAATTGCATTAGCTCATACCCCGGATCGCCACTCATGCGATAACCCTAATGACACCCAGGTTTTGATACACTATGCTCCGATACCGCATGATCAATCTTTGGTGGATCTACAAGATACGCTAGATGTTAACATTGTACCTGACTCCCCTGTGATGAACAAAACACTAAACTTGCCAGAAAACCAGAATATCAGGCAACTAAGGGAGGGACGGGGAAAAGCAGGCTAATACCACCACAGCGGGAAATAGGAAAACAAAAACTAAAGTAACAAAAGGCCCTGGTAGAGATGATACATTGGCAAAAGAACAGGAGGGATCGCCTGGTATCTCAAATGCTAGTAATGCACTATTAACATCAGCGGTATCGACTCAAGATATGGCCGTAGAAGGTGCTGGAAATGTAGCTAAGAGCATTGAGATCCTACATGACCCCTGCCTTGATAAATTAGGAGCATTGTTAAAATCTTATCTTAAGCCGCTAGAAATTAGATTGTCAAATATAGTGAAACAACTCTCCCATATATTAGCCTTCACGAAGAAGGGACCAGAGGTTGTGAAGGACCTACCAAGCAATAAACCTTTGCCCGCTAAGAAGTTACCTAATGTTAATAGCTGTGTACCTCAAAAATCTAAAACACCAATAAAGCCACCTGAACTCACAGCCCCTGTTGTCGAAAAATCCCCAATGACTAAGTCTAATTCCAGGGAAGACAGACGGGCACCGGTAGAGGGAACTAGAACTAAGCTCCGAAGAATAAACTTACCCCCGAAATCTAGCCCATACACGGTGGTATTGACTGGAGTCCCAGAATTACCTGACCCCACATTAGAACCTTACATAGCATTGAAAAATAAAGTAATACATTGGCTTAACATAAACCGTCCTTTACCCGAATATATTTCAAGCGAAATCATGATGATTCGTAGAGTCCAATGGTTGGGTAATAGTGAAAAAACAACTTCGGGGCATTGTGTATTAGTAAATTTTAAAGATCCTTGTACGGTGGATCATATTTGCAACTGGAATTACCAGACCACTAGATCAACAATTGAATCCTGGCCACTTTCATACTTCTACCCATTGCCCAATCCACCGGAATATGGAGTAGACTGGACACAGGTCAAGCATCGCACAAGGATGCCATATGAAGGGCAGGGTCTCTTCAAAGATTGGATAGACCTTCCAACTTATAACAGATTCAGTGACCTCGATAATGTCGATTGACTTGATTTGCCTAAAAAAATAAATCTCCTTAGTTTAGTGGAGGGTCAGGGTAAACCACACCCTTCCAAATCACCATTAAATAGGAGAACGGATAGGGTTGATATTATAGGACATGGCACCCAAATTATACTGGGGGAGAAAGAAAGTCACTCTTTAAAGGTAACCCCGCCCCTGGTGCCCCCCAAGTAGACATAGTAGACAGGCAAGTAATTTCAGAAGCACCAGTGGCCTCCAGAACGCCTGGGAGGACTGTAGAGTTAATGTTAGATCAAGCATATCCGAGTACGGTTTTTAGAACGACTGCAGGGGAATTAAACTCTCCCGTCTTAGGTGAGAGTTCTATAATTCCCTGTGAAAGATATATGGGTGACACACTTAGGGGCCGATTAGGATGGAGGATTTTCCGCCTCCTCCGGGCCGGCGGAAGCCACCTCCGGCCCGGAGGAGGCGGAAAATCCTCTGCGGAGTCACCAAAGACCCACCGCCATATTAGGATGGCTGGTGGGTCTGGAATTCCGTCCGCCGCTTTTCCGCCGCGGTCGGCTTCCGACCGCGGTGGAAAAGCTATAACATGGCAGCCGGTGTCTATGAGACACCGTCCGCCATATTATGATGTTTGTGGAAAACTGCTTTTCCAAGGCGGCTTTTCCGCCATGGAAAAGCATACGGACATTCACTTTGGGGGCCCGTTGCGGGCCCCCTGGGTGAATGGGGGGTGGGGGGTGCACATGGGGGGTACCTATGGTACCCCCCTGCATTTGCGTGCACAAAGCGGCAGGCACCGTGCGGTCCCTGCCGCTTTGTGCATGTAAATGTAACACATGCTTTTTTAACATTGCGGCGGGTGCAGCTTGAAGCTGCACCCGCCGCAATGTTAAATATAGAGGATGTGACCGCCACCCTGGCGGTCACATCCTAATCAGGACGGAGGGAACCCCGCAGCCCCTGCGGACGTTCCCTCCTCCTCAAGGGTGGCGGACGGACGCAAGTCCGTCCGCCATCCTAATCGGCCCCTTAGTATTTTAAATTGGAATATAGCAGGACTCGGGAGTAGAACTAGGGAGCCAGCTTTTCTATCCCTGGTGGATCAATCTTCCATCATATGTTTGCAGGAGTGTTGGGTGTTGGAACCCATATATTTAAATGGCTTTCGAACATTTCATAACCCGGCTAAGCCTTCAGCGAGGGGGAGAAACTCAGGGGGTCTCTGTACCTACATTTCCAACATGGCAAATATAAAAATTAAAAACTATAATTTGGGGTCGTCTTATTTTCAATCTCTAACCCTAGAAAGTGGAGGAAATGAAACTATTAATTTGATTAATTTCTATAATAACACCTCAAAGGCAGATTTGCCTTCCACTCTTAATGAGCTTTTATATCAAGTAAATGAGATAGAAGTATATACCCCAGCAGGGGCTTGCATTCTTTGGCTGGGAGATTTTAATTGTTACATTTGCCAGCAGAGCCATATAAGGATTTGTGGGTTAAGAAAATCTTAAAGGAGTGCCATGCACTCACTTTGTCCATACTACCCATGGAAACTTCTTTAATACTCTTGTATCCCAACATGACTTAGGTAATGTGAATGAATTATGTAGTCCACAGGTAGATTTTAGCCCGACCTTTAATGGTAGGGGGTGTAACTCCGTATTGGATTATGCCTTGTTGTCAAATTGTCACTCTGGAAAAGTGTCTAATTTTAATATAGGTGATATTGCCATAAGCGATCACTATCCGATGATCTTTTCCCTATCTCTTTTAAAAAATGATAATAAAAAACATGATGTTGTAAATGACTTATATAAGTATAAGCTATCTTTAGCAAAATTAATTGGTTATGCCATTAAATGGGAAAAGATAGAGCCTCTGACTTTCATGGAAAGTCTTCTAAGTGTTGAATCTTCTCTAGCGTGCACTGATCAGCAGATATTGCATCATTGTTAGACTGATGCCCCTGTGTTGAATCTTCTCTAGCGTGCACTGATCTGCAGATATCGCATCATTGTTTGACCGATGCCCCTGTGTTGAATCTTCTCTAGCGTGCACTGATCTGCAGATATCGCATCATTGTTTGACCGATGCCCCTGTGTTGAATCTTCTCTAGCGTGCACTGATCAGCAGATATCGCTTCATTGTTAGACTGATGCCCCTGTGTTGAATCTTCTCTAGCGTGCACTGATCTGCAGATATCGCATCATTGTTAGACTGATGCCCCTGTGTTGAATCTTCTCTAGCGTGCACTGATCAGCAGATATCGCTTCATTGTTAGACTGATGCCCCTGTGTTGAATCTTCTCTAGCCTGCACTGATTTGCAGATATCGCATCATTGTTTGACCGATGCCCCTGTGTTGAATCTTCTCTAGCGTGCACTGATCTGCAGATATCGCATCATTGTTTGACCGATGCCCCTGTGTTGAATCTTCTCTAGTGTGCACTGATCAGCAGATATCGCTTCATTGTTAGACTGATGCCCCTGTGTTGAATCTTCTCTAGCGTGCACTGATCTGCAGATATCGCATAATTGTTAGACTGATGCCCCTGTGTTGAATCTTCTCTAGCGTGCACTGATCTGCAGATATCGCATCATTGTTAGACTGATGCCCCTGTGTTGAATCTTCTCTAACGTGCACTGATCTGCAGATATTGCTTCATTGTTAAACTGATGCCCCTGTGTTGAATCTTCTCTAGCCTGCACTGATCTGCAGATATCGAATCATTGTTAGACTGATGCCCCTGTGTTGAATCTTCTCTAGCCTGCACTGATCTGCAGATATCGCATCATTGTTAGACTGATGCCCCAGTGTTGAATCTTCTATAGCGTGCACTGATCTGCAGATATCGCATCATTGTTAGACTGATGCCCCAGTGTTGAATCTTCTATAGCGTGCACTGATCTGCAGATATCACATCATTGTTAGACTGATGCCCCTGTGTTGAATCTTCACTAGAATACATTTATTGACAGATATTGATCATTATTAGACTGATGCCCCTGTGTTGAATCTTCACTAGAATACATTCATTGACAGATATTGATCATTGTTAGACTGATGCCCCTGTGTTGGATCTTCACTAGAATACATTCATTGACAGATATTGATCATTGTTAGACTGATGTCCCTGTGTTGGATCTTCACTAGAATACATTCATTGACAGATATTGATCATTGTTAGACTGATGCCCCTGTGTTGAATATTCTCTAGAATACATTCATTGACAGATATTGATCATTGTTAGACTGATGCCCCTGTGTTGGATGTTCACTAGAATACATTCATTGACAGATATTGATCATTGTTAGACTGATGCCCCTGTGTTGGATCTTCACTAGAATACATTCATTGACAGATATTGATCATTGTTAGACTGATGCCCCTGTGTTGAATCTTCTCTAGCGTGCAATGATCTGCAGATATCGCTTCATTGTTAGACTGATGCCCCTGTGTTGAATCTTCTCTAGCGTGCACTGATCTGCAGATATCGCTTCATTGTTAGACTGATGCCCCTGTGTTGAATCTTCTCTAGCGTGCACTGATCTGCAGATATCACATCATTGTTAGACTGATGCCCCTGTGTTGAACCCTCTCTAGCCTGCACTGATCTGCAGATGTAGCTTCATTGTTAGACTGATGCCCCTGTGTTGAATCTTCTATAGCGTGCACTGATCTGCAGATATCACATCATTGTTAGACTGATGCCCCTGTGTTGAACCCTCTCTAGCCTGCACTGATCTGCAGATGTCGCTTCATTGTTAGACTGATGCCCCTGTGTTGAATCTTCTCTAGCGTGCACTGATCTGCAGATGTCGCTTCATTGTTAGACTGATGCCCCTGTGTTGAATCTTCTCTAGCGTGCACTGATCTGCAAATATCGCTTCATTGTTAGACTGATGCCCCTGTGTTGAATCTTCTCTAGCGTGCACTGATCTGCAGATATCTCATCATTGTTAGACTGATGCCCCTATTTTGAATCTTCTCTAGCGTGCACTGATCAGCAGATATCGCGTCATTGTTAGACTGATGCCCCTGTGGTGAATCTTCACTAGAATACATTCATTGACAGATATTGATCATTGTTAGACTGATGCCCCTGTGTTGGATCTTCACTAGAATACATTCATTGACAGATATTGATCATTGTTAGACTGATGCCCCTGTGTTGAATCTTCTCTAGAATACATTCATTGACAGATATTGATCATTGTTAGACTGATGCCCCTGTGTTGGATCTTCACTGGAATACATTCATTGACAGATATTGATCATTGTTAGACTGATGCCCCTGTGTTGGATCTTCACTAGAACACATTCATTGACAGATATTGATCATTGTTAGACTGATGCCCCTGTGTTGAATCTTCTCTAGCGTGCACTGATCTGCAGATATCTCACCATTGTTAGACTGATGTCCCTGTGTTGAATCTTCTCTAGCGTGCAATGATCTGCAGATGTCGCTTCATTGTTAGACTGATGCCCCTGTGTTGAATCTTCTCTAGTGTGCACTGATCTGCAGATATCTCATCATTGTTAGACTGATGCCCCTGTGTTGAATCTTCTCTAGCGTGCACTGATCAGCAGATATCTCATCATTGTTGGACTGATGCCCCTGTGTTGAATCTTCTCTAGTGTGCACTGATCTGCAGATATCTCATCATTGTTAGACTGATGCCCCTGTGTTGAATCTTCTCTAGCGTGCACTGATCAGCAGATATCGCATCATTGTTAGACTGATGCTCCTGTGTTGAACCCTCTCTAGCCTGCACTGATCTGCAGATATCGCATCATTGTTAGACTGATGCCCCTATTTTGAATCTTCTCTGGCCTGCACTGATCTGCAGATATTGCATCATTGTTAGACTGATGCCCCTGTGTTGAATCTTCTCTAGCCTGCACTGATCTGCAGATATTGCATCATTGTTAGACTGATGCCCCTGTGTTGAATCTTCTCTGGCCTGCACTGATCTGCAGATATCGCATCATTGTTAGACTGATGCCCCTGTGTTGCATCTTCTCTGGCCTGCACTGATCTGCAGATATCGCATCATTGTTAGACTGATGCCCCTATTTTGAATCTTCTCTAGCGTGCATTGATCTGCAGATATCGCATCATTGTTAGACTGATGCCCCTGTGTTGAATCTTCTCTAGCGTGCACTGATCAGCAGATATCTCATCATTGTTAGACTGATGATCCTGTGTTGAATCTTCTCTAGCCTGCACTGATCTGCAGATATCGCATCATTGTTAGACTGATGCCCCTGTGTTGAATCTTCTCTAGCCTGCACTGATCTGCACATATCTCATCATTGTTAGACTGATGCCCCTGTGTTGAATCTACTCTAGCGTGCACTGATCTGCAGATATCGCATCATTGTTAGACTGATGCCCCTGTGTTGAAACTTCTCTAGCGTGCACTGATCTGCACATATCTCATCATTGTTAGACTGATGCCCCTGTGTTGAATCTTCTCTAGCGTGCACTGATCTGCAGATATCTCATCATTGTTAGACTGATGCCCCTGTGTTGAATCTTCTCTAGCGTGCACTGATCTGCAGATATCGCATCATTGTTAGACTGATGCCCCTGTGTTGAATCTTCTCTAGGCTGCATTGATCTGCAGATATCGCTTCATTGTTAGACTGATGCCCCTGTATTGAATCTTCTCTAGCATGCACTGATCTGCAGATATCGCATCATTGTTAGACTGATGCCCCTGTGTTGAATCTTCTCTTGCCTGCACTGATCTGCAGATATCGCATCATTGTTAGACTGATGCCCCTGTGTTGAACCCTCTCTAGCCTGCACTGATCTGCAGATGTCGCTTCATTGTTAGACTGATGCCCCTGTGTTGAATCTTCTATAGCGTGCACTGATCTGCAGATATCACATCATTGTTAGACTGATGCCCCTGTGTTGAACCCTCTCTAGCCTGCACTGATCTGCAGATGTCGCTTCATTGTTAGACTGATGCCCCTGTGTTGAATCTTCTCTAGCGTGCACTGATCTGCAGATGTCGCTTCATTGTTAGACTGATGCCCCTGTGTTGAATCTTCTCTAGCGTGCACTAATCTGCAAATATCGCTTCATTGTTAGACTGATGCCCCTGTGTTGAATCTTCTCTAGCGTGCACTGATCTGCAGATATCTCATCATTGTTAGACTGATGCCCCTATTTTGAATCTTCTCTAGCGTGCACTGATCAGCAGATATCGCATCATTGTTAGACTGATGCCCCTGTGGTGAATCTTCACTAGAATACATTCATTGACAGATATTGATCATTGTTAGACTGATGCCCCTGTGTTGGATCTTCACTAGAATACATTCATTGACAGATATTGATCATTGTTAGACTGATGCCCCTGTGTTGAATCTTCTCTAGAATACATTCATTGACAGATATTGATCATTGTTAGACTGATGCCCCTGTGTTGGATCTTCACTGGAATACATTCATTGACAGATATTGATCATTGTTAGACTGATGCCCCTGTGTTGGATCTTCACTAGAACACATTCATTGACAGATATTGATCATTGTTAGACTGATGCCCCTGTGTTGAATCTTCTCTAGCGTGCACTGATCTGCAGATATCTCACCATTGTTAGACTGATGCCCCTGTGTTGAATCTTCTCTAGCGTGCAATGATCTGCAGATGTCGCTTCATTGTTAGACTGATGCCCCTGTGTTGAATCTTCTCTAGTGTGCACTGATCTGCAGATATCTCATCATTGTTAGACTGATGCCCCTGTGTTGAATCTTCTCTAGCGTGCACTGATCAGCAGATATCTCATCATTGTTAGACTGATGCCCCTGTGTTGAATCTTCTCTAGTGTGCACTGATCTGCAGATATCTCATCATTGTTAGACTGATGCCCCTGTGTTGAATCTTCTCTAGCGTGCACTGATCAGCAGATATCGCATCATTGTTAGACTGATGCCCCTGTGTTGAACCCTCTCTAGCCTGCACTGATCTGCAGATATCGCATCATTGTTAGACTGATGCCCCTATTTTGAATCTTCTCTAGCGTGCATTGATCTGCAGATAGTGCATCATTGTTAGACTGATGCCCCTGTGTTGAATCTTCTCTAGCGTGCATTGATCTGCAGATATCGCATCATTGTTAGACTGATGCCCCTGTGTTGAATCTTCTCTAGCGTGCATTGATCTGCAGATATCGCATCATTGTTAGACTGATGCCCCTATTTTGAATCTTCTCTAGCGTGCACTTATCTGAGATATCGCATCATTGTTAGACTGATGCCCCTATTTTGAATCTTCTCTAGCGTGCATTGATCTGCAGATATCTCATCATTGTTAGACTGATGCCCCTATTTTGAATCTTCTCTAGCGTGCACTGATCAGCAGATATCTCATCATTGTTAGACTGATGCTCCTGTGTTGAATCTTCTCTAGCGTGCATTGATCTGCAGATATCGCATCATTGTTAGACTGATGCCCCTATTTTGAATCTTCTCTAGCCTGCACTGATCTGCAGATATCGCATGATTGTTAGACTGATGCCCCTGTGTTGAATCTTCTCTAGCCTGCACTGATCTGCAGATATTGCATCATTGTTACACTGATGCCCCTGTTTTGAATCTTCTCTGGCCTGCACTGATCTGCAGATATCGCATCATTGTTAGACTGATGCACCTGTGTTGAATCATCTCTAGTGTGCACTGATCTGCAGATATCGCATCATTGTTAGACTGATGCCCCTGTGTTGAATCTTCTCTGGCCTGCACTGATCTGCAGATATCGCATCATTGTTACACTGATGCCCCTGTTTTGAATCTTCTCTGGCCTGCACTGATCTGCAGATATCGCATCATTGTTAGACTGATGCCCCTGTGTTGAATCTTCTCTAGCCTGCGCTGATCGGCAGATATCGCATCATTGTTACACTGATGCCCCTGTGTTGAATCTTCTCTAGCGTGCACTGATCTGCAGATATCGAATCATTGTTAGACTGATGCCCCTGTGTTGAATCTTCTCTAGCGTGCACTGATTTGCAGATATCGAATCATTGTTAGACTGATGCCCCTGTGTTGGATCTTCACTAGAATACATTCATTGACAGATATTGATCATTGTTAGACTGATGCCCCTGTGTTGAATCTTCACTAGAATATATTCATTGACAGATATTGATCATTGTTAGACTGATGCCCCTGTGTTGGATCTTAACTAGAATACATTTATTGACAGATATTGATCATTATTAGACTGATGCCCCTGTGTTGAATCTTCACTAGAATACATTCATTGACAGATATTGATCATTGTTAGACTGATGCCCCTGTGTTGAATCTTCTCTAGCGTCTACTGATCTGCAGATATCGAATCATTGTTAGACTGATGCCCCTGTGTTGGATCTTAACTAGAATACATTCATTGACAGATATTGATCATTGTTAGACTGATGCCCCTGTGTTGGATCTTCACTTGAATACATTCATTGACAGATATTGATCATTGTTAGACTGATGCCCCTGTGTTGAATCTTCTCTAGCCTGCACTGATCTGCATATAGCGCATCATTGTTTGACCGATGCCCCTGTGTTGAATCTTCTCTGGCGTGCACTGATCTGCAGATATCGCATCATTGTTTGACCGATGCCCCTGTGTTGAATCTTCTCTAGCCTGCACTGATCTGCAGATATTGCATCATTGTTAGACTGATGCTCCTGTGTTGAATCTTCTCTAGCGTGCACTGATCTGCAGATATCGCATCATTGTTAGACGGATGCCCCTGTGTTGAATCTTCTCTGGCCTGCACTGATCTGCAGATATTGCATCATTGTTAGACTGATGCCCCTGTGTTGAATCTTCTCTAGCCTGCACTGATCTGCAGATATTGCATCATTGTTAGACTGATGCCCCTGTGTTGAATCTTCTCTGGCCTGCACTGATCTGCAGATATCGCATCATTGTTAGACTGATGCCCCTGTGTTGAATCTTCTCTGGCCTGCACTGATCTGCAGATATCGCATCATTGTTAGACTGATGCCCCTGTGTTGAATCTTCTCTAGCGTGCACTGATCTGCAGATATCGCATCATTGTTAGACTGATGCCCCTGTGTTGAAACTTCTCTAGCGTGCACTGATCTGCACATATCTCATCATTGTTAGACTGATGCCCCTGTGTTGAATCTTCTCTAGCGTGCACTGATCTGCAGATATCTCATCATTGTTAGACTGATGCCCCTGTGTTGAATCTTCTCTAGCGTGCACTGATCTGCAGATATCGCATCATTGTTAGACTGATGCCCCTGTGTTGAATCTTCTCTAGGCTGCATTGATCTGCAGATATCGCTTCATTGTTAGACTGATGCCTCTGTATTGAATCTTCTCTAGCATGCACTGATCTGCAGATATCGCATCATTGTTAGACTGATGCCCCTGTGTTGAATCTTCTCTTGCCTGCACTGATCTGCAGATATCGCATCATTGTTAGACTGATGCCCCTGTGTTGAACCCTCTCTAGCCTGCACTGATCTGCAGATGTCGCTTCATTGTTAGACTGATGCCCCTGTGTTGAATCTTCTATAGCGTGCACTGATCTGCAGATATCACATCATTGTTAGACTGATGCCCCTGTGTTCAACCCTCTCTAGCCTGCACTGATCTGCAGATGTCGCTTCATTGTTAGACTGATGCCCCTGTGTTGAATCTTCTCTAGCGTGCACTGATCTGCAGATGTCGCTTCATTGTTAGACTGATGCCCCTGTGTTGAATCTTCTCTAGCGTGCACTAATCTGCAAATATCGCTTCATTGTTAGACTGATGCCCCTGTGTTGAATCTTCTCTAGCGTGCACTGATCTGCAGATATCTCATCATTGTTAGACTGATGCCCCTATTTTGAATCTTCTCTAGCGTGCACTGATCAGCAGATATCGCATCATTGTTAGACTGATGCCCCTGTGGTGAATCTTCACTAGAATACATTCATTGACAGATATTGATCATTGTTAGACTGATGCCCCTGTGTTGGATCTTCACTAGAATACATTCATTGACAGATATTGGTCATTGTTAGACTGATGCCCCTGTGTTGAATCTTCTCTAGAATACATTCATTGACAGATATATATCATTGTTAGACTGATGCCCCTGTGTTGGATCTTCACTGGAATACATTCATTGACAGATATTGATCATTGTTAGACTGATGCCCCTGTGTTGGATCTTCACTAGAACACATTCATTGACAGATATTGATCATTGTTAGACTGATGCCCCTGTGTTGAATCTTCTCTAGCGTGCACTGATCTGCAGATATCTCACCATTGTTAGACTGATGCCCCTGTGTTGAATCTTCTCTAGCGTGCAATGATCTGCAGATGTCGCTTCATTGTTAGACTGATGCCCCTGTGTTGAATCTTCTCTAGTGTGCACTGATCTGCAGATATCTCATCATTGTTAGACTGATGCCCCTGTGTTGAATCTTCTCTAGCGTGCACTGATCAGCAGATATCTCATCATTGTTAGACTGATGCCCCTGTGTTGAATCTTCTCTAGTGTGCACTGATCTGCAGATATCTCATCATTGTTAGACTGATGCCCCTGTGTTGAATCTTCTCTAGCGTGCACTGATCAGCAGATATCGCATCATTGTTAGACTGATGCCCCTGTGTTGAACCCTCTCTAGCCTGCACTGATCTGCAGATATCGCATCATTGTTAGACTGATGCCCCTATTTTGAATCTTCTCTAGCGTGCATTGATCTGCAGATAGCGCATCATTGTTAGACTGATGCCCCTGTGTTGAATCTTCTCTAGCGTGCATTGATCTGCAGATATCGCATCATTGTTAGACTGATGCCCCTGTGTTGAATCTTCTCTAGCGTGCATTGATCTGCAGATATCGCATCATTGTTAGACTGATGCCCCTGTGTTGAATCTTCTCTGGCCTGAACTGATCTGCAGATATCGCATCATTGTTACACTGATGCCCCTGTTTTGAATCTTCTCTGGCCTGCACTGATCTGCAGATATCGCATCATTGTTAGACTGATGCCCCTGTGTTGAATCTTCTCTAGCCTGCGCTGATCGGCAGATATCGCATCATTGTTACACTGATGCCCCTGTGTTGAATCTCCTCTAGCCTGCACTGATCTGCAGATATCGAATCATTGTTAGACTGATGCCCCTGTGTTGAATCTTCTATGGCCTGCACTGATCTGCAGATATCGCATCATTGTTAGACTGATGCCCCTGTGTTGAATCTTCTCTAGCGTGCACTGATCTGCAGATATCGCATCATTGTTAGACTGATGCCCCTGTGTTGAAACTTCTCTAGCGTGCACTGATCTGCACATATCTCATCATTGTTAGACTGATGCCCCTGTGTTGAATCTTCTCTAGCGTGCACTGATCTGCAGATATCTCATCATTGTTAGACTGATGCCCCTGTGTTGAATCTTCTCTAGCGTGCACTGATCTGCAGATATCGCATCATTGTTAGACTGATGCCCCTGTGTTGAATCTTCTCTAGGCTGCATTGATCTGCAGATATCGCTTCATTGTTAGACTGATGCCTCTGTATTGAATCTTCTCTAGCATGCACTGATCTGCAGATATCGCATCATTGTTAGACTGATGCCCCTGTGTTGAATCTTCTCTTGCCTGCACTGATCTGCAGATATCGCATCATTGTTAGACTGATGCCCCTGTGTTGAACCCTCTCTAGCCTGCACTGATCTGCAGATGTCGCTTCATTGTTAGACTGATGCCCCTGTGTTGAATCTTCTATAGCGTGCACTGATCTGCAGATATCACATCATTGTTAGACTGATGCCCCTGTGTTCAACCCTCTCTAGCCTGCACTGATCTGCAGATGTCGCTTCATTGTTAGACTGATGCCCCTGTGTTGAATCTTCTCTAGCGTGCACTGATCTGCAGATGTCGCTTCATTGTTAGACTGATGCCCCTGTGTTGAATCTTCTCTAGCGTGCACTAATCTGCAAATATCGCTTCATTGTTAGACTGATGCCCCTGTGTTGAATCTTCTCTAGCGTGCACTGATCTGCAGATATCTCATCATTGTTAGACTGATGCCCCTATTTTGAATCTTCTCTAGCGTGCACTGATCAGCAGATATCGCATCATTGTTAGACTGATGCCCCTGTGGTGAATCTTCACTAGAATACATTCATTGACAGATATTGATCATTGTTAGACTGATGCCCCTGTGTTGGATCTTCACTAGAATACATTCATTGACAGATATTGGTCATTGTTAGACTGATGCCCCTGTGTTGAATCTTCTCTAGAATACATTCATTGACAGATATATATCATTGTTAGACTGATGCCCCTGTGTTGGATCTTCACTGGAATACATTCATTGACAGATATTGATCATTGTTAGACTGATGCCCCTGTGTTGGATCTTCACTAGAACACATTCATTGACAGATATTGATCATTGTTAGACTGATGCCCCTGTGTTGAATCTTCTCTAGCGTGCACTGATCTGCAGATATCTCACCATTGTTAGACTGATGCCCCTGTGTTGAATCTTCTCTAGCGTGCAATGATCTGCAGATGTCGCTTCATTGTTAGACTGATGCCCCTGTGTTGAATCTTCTCTAGTGTGCACTGATCTGCAGATATCTCATCATTGTTAGACTGATGCCCCTGTGTTGAATCTTCTCTAGCGTGCACTGATCAGCAGATATCTCATCATTGTTAGACTGATGCCCCTGTGTTGAATCTTCTCTAGTGTGCACTGATCTGCAGATATCTCATCATTGTTAGACTGATGCCCCTGTGTTGAATCTTCTCTAGCGTGCACTGATCAGCAGATATCGCATCATTGTTAGACTGATGCCCCTGTGTTGAACCCTCTCTAGCCTGCACTGATCTGCAGATATCGCATCATTGTTAGACTGATGCCCCTATTTTGAATCTTCTCTAGCGTGCATTGATCTGCAGATAGCGCATCATTGTTAGACTGATGCCCCTGTGTTGAATCTTCTCTAGCGTGCATTGATCTGCAGATATCGCATCATTGTTAGACTGATGCCCCTGTGTTGAATCTTCTCTAGCGTGCATTGATCTGCAGATATCGCATCATTGTTAGACTGATGCCCCTGTGTTGAATCTTCTCTGGCCTGAACTGATCTGCAGATATCGCATCATTGTTACACTGATGCCCCTGTTTTGAATCTTCTCTGGCCTGCACTGATCTGCAGATATCGCATCATTGTTAGACTGATGCCCCTGTGTTGAATCTTCTCTAGCCTGCGCTGATCGGCAGATATCGCATCATTGTTACACTGATGCCCCTGTGTTGAATCTCCTCTAGCCTGCACTGATCTGCAGATATCGAATCATTGTTAGACTGATGCCCCTGTGTTGAATCTTCTCTAGCGTGCACTGATCTGCAGATATCGAATCATTGTTAGACTGATGCCCCTGTGTTGAATCTTCTCTAGCGTGCACTGATCTGCAGATATCGAATCATTGTTAGACTGATGCCCCTGTGTTGAATCTTCTCTAGCGTGCACTGATCTGCAGATATCGAATCATTGTTAGACTGATGCCCCTGTATTGGATCTTCACTAGAATACATTCATTGACAGATATTGATCATTGTTAGACTGATGCCCCTGTGTTGAATCTTCACTAGAATATATTCATTGACAGATATTGATCATTGTTAGACTGATGCCCCTGTGTTGGATCTTAACTAGAATACATTTATTGACAGATATTGATCATTATTAGACTGATGCCCCTGTGTTGAATCTTCACTAGAATACATTCATTGACAGATATTGATCATTGTTAGACTGATGCCCCTGTGTTGAATCTTCTCTAGCGTCTACTGATCTGCAGATATCGAATCATTGTTAGACTGATGCCCCTGTGTTGGATCTTAACTAGAATACGTTCATTGACAGATATTGATCATTGTTAGACTGATGCCCCTGTGTTGGATCTTCACTTGAATACATTCATTGACAGATATTGATCATTGTTAGACTGATGCCCCTGTGTTGAATCTTCTCTAGCCTGCACTGATCTGCATTTAGCGCATCATTGTTTGACCGATGCCCCTGTGTTGAATCTTCTCTGGCGTGCACTGATCTGCAGATATCGCATCATTGTTTGACCGATGCCCCTGTGTTGAATCTTCTCTAGCCTGCACTGATCTGCAGATATCGCATCATTGTTAGACTGATGCTCCTGTGTTGAATCTTCTCTAGCGTACACTGATCTGCAGATATCGCATCATTGTTAGACTGATGCCCCTGTGTTGAATCTTCTCTGGCCTGCACTGATCTGCAGATATTGCATCATTGTTAGACTGATGCCCCTGTGTTGAATCTTCTCTAGCCTGCACTGATCTGCAGATATTGCATCATTGTTAGACTGATGCCCCTGTGTTGAATCTTCTCTGGCCTGCACTGATCTGCAGATATCGCATCATTGTTAGACTGATGCCCCTGTGTTGAATCTTCTCTGGCCTGCACTGATCTGCAGATATCGCATCATTGTTAGACTGATGCCCCTATTTTGAATCTTCTCTAGCGTGCATTGATCTGCAGATATCGCATCATTGTTAGACTGATGCCCCTGTGTTGAATCTTCTCTAGCGTGCACTGATCAGCAGATATCTCATCATTGTTAGACTGATGATCCTGTGTTGAATCTTCTCTAGCCTGCACTGATCTGCAGATATCGCATCATTGTTAGACTGATGCCCCTGTGTTGAATCTTCTCTAGCCTGCACTGATCTGCACATATCTCATCATTGTTAGACTGATGCCCCTGTGTTGAATCTTCTCTAGCGTGCACTGATCTGCAGATATCGCATCATTGTTAGACTGATGCCCCTGTGTTGAAACTTCTCTAGCGTGCACTGATCTGCACATATCTCATCATTGTTAGACTGATGCCCCTGTGTTGAATCTTCTCTAGCGTGCACTGATCTGCAGATATCTCATCATTGTTAGACTGATGCCCCTGTGTTGAATCTTCTCTAGCGTGCACTGATCTGCAGATATCGCATCATTGTTAGACTGATGCCCCTGTGTTGAATCTTCTCTAGCCTGCATTGATCTGCAGATATCGCTTCATTGTTAGACTGATGCCCCTGTATTGAATCTTCTCTAGCATGCACTGATCTGCAGATATCGCATCATTGTTAGACTGATGCCCCTGTGTTGAATCTTCTCTTGCCTGCACTGATCTGCAGATATCGCATCATTGTTAGACTGATGCCCCTGTGTTGAACCCTCTCTAGCCTGCACTGATCTGCAGATGTCGCTTCATTGTTAGACTGATGCCCCTGTGTTGAATCTTCTATAGCGTGCACTGATCTGCAGATATCACATCATTGTTAGACTGATGCCCCTGTGTTGAACCCTCTCTAGCCTGCACTGATCTGCAGATGTCGCTTCATTGTTAGACTGATGCCCCTGTGTTGAATCTTCTCTAGCGTGCACTGATCTGCAGATGTCGCTTCATTGTTAGACTGATGACCCTGTGTTGAATCTTCTCTAGCGTGCACTAATCTGCAAATATCGCTTCATTGTTAGACTGATGCCCCTGTGTTGAATCTTCTCTAGCGTGCACTGATCTGCAGATATCTCATCATTGTTAGACTGATGCCCCTATTTTGAATCTTCTCTAGCGTGCACTGATCAGCAGATATCGCATCATTGTTAGACTGATGCCCCTGTGTTGGATCTTCACTATAATACATTCATTGACAGATATTGATCATTGTTAGACTGATGCCCCTGTGTTGAATCTTCTCTAGAATACATTCATTGACAGATATTGATCATTGTTAGACTGATGCCCCTGTGTTGGATCTTCACTGGAATACATTCATTGACAGATATTGATCATTGTTAGACTGATGCCCCTGTGTTGGATCTTCACTAGAACACATTCATTGACAGATATTGATCATTGTTAGATTGATGCCCCTGTGTTGAATCTTCTCTAGCGTGCACTGATCTGCAGATATCTCACCATTGTTAGACTGATGCCCCTGTGTTGAATCTTCTCTAGCGTGCAATGATCTGCAGATGTCGCTTCATTGTTAGACTGATGCCCCTGTGTTGAATCTTCTCTAGTGTGCACTGATCTGCAGATATCTCATCATTGTTAGACTGATGCCCCTGTGTTGAATATTCTCTAGCGTGCACTGATCAGCAGATATCTCATCATTGTTAGACTGATGCCCCTGTGTTGAATCTTCTCTAGTGTGCACTGATCTGCAGATATCTCATCATTGTTAGACTGATGCCCCTGTGTTGAATCTTCTCTAGCGTGCACTGATCAGCAGATATCGCATCATTGTTAGACTGATGCCCCTGTGTTGAACCCTCTCTAGCCTGCACTGATCTGCAGATATCGCATCATTGTTAGACTGATGCCCCTATTTTGAATCTTCTCTAGCGTGCATTGATCTGCAGATAGCGCATCATTGTTAGACTGATGCCCCTGTGTTGAATCTTCTCTAGCGTGCATTGATCTGCCGATATCGCATCATTGTTAGACTGATGCCCCTGTGTTGAATCTTCTCTAGCGTGCATTGATCTGCAGATATCGCATCATTGTTAGACTGATGCCCCTATTTTGAATCTTCTCTAGCGTGCACTGATCTGAGATATCGCATCATTGTTAGACTGATGCCCCTATTTTGAATCTTCTCTAGCGTGCATTGATCTGCAGATATCTCATCATTGTTAGACTGATGCCCCTATTTTGAATCTTCTCTAGCGTGCACTGATCAGCAGATATCTCATCATTGTTAGACTGATGCTCCTGTGTTGAATCTTCTCTAGCGTGCATTGATCTGCAGATATCGCATCATTGTTAGACTGATGCCCCTATTTTGAATCTTCTCTAGCCTGCACTGATCTGCAGATATCGCATCATTGTTAGACTGATGCCCCTGTGTTGAATTTTCTCTGGCCTGCACTGATCTGCATATATCGCATCATTGTTACACTGATGCCCCTGTTTTGAATCTTCTCTGGCCTGCACTGATCTGCAGATATCGCATCATTGTTAGACTGATGCCCCTGTGTTGAATCTTCTCTAGCCTGCGCTGATCGGCAGATATCGCATCATTGTTACACTGATGCCCCTGTGTTGAATCTCCTCTAGCCTGCACTGATCTGCAGATATCGAATCATTGTTAGACTGATGCCCCTGTGTTGAATCTTCTCTAGCGTGCACTGATCTGCAGATATCGAATCATTGTTAGACTGATGCCCCTGTGTTGAATCTTCTCTAGCGTGCACTGATCTGCAGATATCGAATCATTGTTAGACTGATGCCCCTGTGTTGAATCTTCTCTAGCGTGCACTGATCTGCAGATATCGAATCATTGTTAGACTGATGCCCCTGTGTTGGATCTTCACTAGAATACATTCATTGACAGATATTGATCATTGTTAGACTGATGCCCCTGTGTTGAATCTTCACTAGAATATATTCATTGACAGATATTGATCATTGTTAGACTGATGCCCCTGTGTTGGATCTTAACTAGAATACATTTATTGACAGATATTGATCATTATTAGACTGATGCCCCTGGGTTGAATCTTCACTAGAATACATTCATTGACAGATATTGATCATTGTTAGACTGATGCCCCTGTGTTGAATCTTCTCTAGCGTCTACTGATCTGCAGATATCGAATCATTGTTAGACTGATGCCCCTGTGTTGGATCTTAACTAGAATACATTCATTGACAGATATTGATCATTGTTAGACTGATGCCCCTGTGTTGGATCTTCACTTGAATACATTCATTGACAGATATTGATCATTGTTAGACTGATGCCCCTGTGTTGAATCTTCTCTAGCCTGCACTGATCTGCATATAGCGCATCATTGTTTGACCGATGCCCCTGTGTTGAATCTTCTCTGGCGTGCACTGATCTGCAGATATCGCATCATTGTTTGACCGATGCCCCTGTGTTGAATCTTCTCTAGCCTGCACTGATCTGCAGATATCGCATCATTGTTAGACTGATGCTCCTGTGTTGAATCTTCTCTAGCGTGCACTGATCTGCAGATATCGCATCATTGTTAGACTGATGCCCCTGTGTTGAATCTTCTCTGGCCTGCACTGATCTGCAGATATTGCATCATTGTTAGACTGATGTCCCTGTGTTGAATCTTCTCTGGCCTGCACTGATCTGCAGATATCGCATCATTGTTAGACTGATGCCCCTGTGTTGAATCTTCTCTGGCCTGCACTGATCTGCAGATATCGCATCATTGTTAGACTGATGCCCCTATTTTGAATCTTCTCTAGCGTGCATTGATCTGCAGATATCGCATCATTGTTAGACTGATGCCCCTGTGTTGAATCTTCTCTAGCGTGCACTGATCAGCAGATATCTCATCATTGTTAGACTGATGATCCTGTGTTGAATCTTCTCTAGCCTGCACTGATCTGCAGATATCGCATCATTGTTAGACTGATGCCCCTGTGTTGAATCTTCTCTAGCCTGCACTGATCTGCACATATCTCATCATTGTTAGACTGATGCCCCTGTGTTGAATCTTCTCTAGCGTGCACTGATCTGCAGATATCGCATCATTGTTAGACTGATGCACCTGTGTTGAATCTTCTCTGGCCTGCACTGATCTGCAGATATTGCATCATTGTTAGACTGATGCCCCTGTGTTGAATCTTCTCTGGCCTGCACTGATCTGCAGATATCGCATCATTGTTAGACTGATGCCCATGTGTTGAATCTTCTCAGGCCTGCACTGATCTGCAGATATCGCATCATTGTTAGACTGATGCCCCTATTTTGAATCTTCTCTAGCGTGCATTGATCTGCAGATATCGCATCATTGTTAGACTGATGCCCCTGTGTTGAATCTTCTCTAGCGTGCACTGATCAGCATATATCTCATCATTGTTAGACTGATGATCCTGTGTTGAATCTTCTCTAGCCTGCACTGATCTGCAGATATCGCATCATTGTTAGACTGATGCCCCTGTGTTGAATCTTCTCTAGCCTGCACTGATCTGCACATATCTCATCATTGTTAGACTGATGCCCCTGTGTTGAATCTTCTCTAGCGTGCACCGATCTGCAGATATCACATCATTGTTAGACTGATGCCCCTGTGTTGAAACTTCTCTAGCGTGCACTGATCTGCACATATCTCATCATTGTTAGACTGATGCCCCTGTGTTGAATCTTCTCTAGCGTGCACTGATCTGCAGATATCTCATCATTGTTAGACTGATGCCCCTGTGTTGAATCTTCTCTAGCGTGCACTGATCTGCAGATATCACATCATTGTTAGACTGATGCCCCTGTGTTGAATCTTCTCTAGGCTGCATTGATCTGCAGATATCGCTTCATTGTTAGACTGATGCCCCTGTATTGAATCTTCTCTAGCATGCACTGATCTGCAGATATCGCATCATTGTTAGACTGATGCCCCTGTGTTGAATCTTCTCTTGCCTGCACTGATCTGCAGATATCGCATCATTGTTAGACTGATGCCCCTGTGTTGAATCTTCTCTAGCGTGCACTGATCTGCAGATATCGCATCATTGTTAGACTGATGCCCCTGTGTTGAATCTTCTCTAGGCTGCATTGATCTGCAGATATCGCTTCATTGTTAGACCGATGCCCCTGTATTGAATCTTCTCTAGCATGCACTGATCTGCAGATATCGAATCATTGTTAGACTGATGCCCCTGTGTTGAATCTTCTCTAGCGTGCACTGATCTGCAGATATCACATCATTGTTAGACTGATGCCCCTGTGTTGAATCTTCACTAGAATACATTCATTGACAGATACTGATCATTGTTAGACTGATGCCCCTGTGTTGAATCTTCACTAGAATACATTTATTGACAGATATTGATCATTATTAGACTGATGCCCCTGTGTTGAATCTTCTCTAGCGTGCACTGATCTGCAGATATCGCATCATTGTTTGACCGATGCCCCTGTGTTGAATCTTCTCTAGCGTGCACTGATCTGCAGATATCGCATCATTGTTTGTCCGATGCCCCTGTGTTGAATCTTCTCTAGCGTGCACTGATCTGCAGATATCGCATCATTGTTTGACCGATGCCCCTGTGTTGAATCTTCTCTAGCGTGCACTGATCTGCAGATATCGCATCATTGTTTGACCGATGCCCCTGTGTTGAATCTTCTCTAGCGTGCACTGATCTGCAGATATTGCATCATTGTTTGACCGATGCCCCTGTGTTGAATCTTCTCTAGCCTGCACTGATCTGCAGATATCGCATCATTGTTAGGCTGATGCACCTGTGTTGAATCTTGTCTAGCCTGCACTGATCTGCAAATATTGCATCATTGTTAGACTGATGCCCCTGTGTTGAATCTTCTCTAGCGTGCACTGATCCGCAGATATCGCATCATTGTTAGACTGATGCCCCAGTGTTGAATCTTCTATAGCGTGCACTGATCTGCAGATATCACATCATTGTTAGACTGATGCCCCTGTGTTGAACCCTCTCTAGCCTGCACTGATCTGCAGATATCGCATCATTGTTAGACTGATGCCCCTGTGTTGAATCTTGTCTAGCCTGCACTGATCTGCAAATATTGCATCATTGTTAGACTGATGCCCCTGTGTTGAATCTTCTCTAGAATACATTCATTGACAGATATTGATCATTGTTAGACTGATGCCCCTGTGTTGGATCTTCACTGGAATACATTCATTGACAGATATTGATCATTGTTAGACTGATGCCCCTGTGTTGGATCTTCACTAGAATACATTCATTGACAGATATTGATCATTGTTAGACTGATGCCCCTGTGTTGAATCTTCTCTAGCGTGCACTGATCTGCAGATATCTCATCATTGTTAGACTGATGCCCCTGTGTTGAATCTTCTCTAGCGTGCACTGATCTGCAGATATCACATCATTGTTAGACTGATGCCCCTGTGTTGAATCTTCTCTAGGCTGCATTGATCTGCAGATATCGCTTCATTGTTAGACTGATGCCCCTGTATTGAATCTTCTCTAGCATGCACTGATCTGCAGATATCGCATCATTGTTAGACTGATGCCCCTGTGTTGAATCTTCTCTTGCCTGCACTGATCTGCAGATATCGCATCATTGTTAGACTGATGCCCCTGTGTTGAATCTTCCCTAGCGTGCACTGATCTGCAGATATCGCATCATTGTTAGACTGATGCCCCTGTGTTGAATCTTCTCTAGGCTGCATTGATCTGCAGATATCGCTTCATTGTTAGACCGATGCCCCTGTATTGAATCTTCTCTAGCATGCACTGATCTGCAGATATCGAATCATTGTTAGACTGATGCCCCTGTGTTGAATCTTCTCTAGCGTGCACTGATCTGCAGATATCACATCATTGTTAGACTGATGCCCCTGTGTTGAATCTTCACTAGAATACATTCATTGACAGATACTGATCATTGTTAGACTGATGCCCCTGTGTTGAATCTTCACTAGAATACATTTATTGACAGATATTGATCATTATTAGACTGATGCCCCTGTGTTGAATCTTCTCTAGCGTGCACTGATCTGCAGATATCGCATCATTGTTTGACCGATGCCCCTGTGTTGAATCTTCTCTAGCGTGCACTGATCTGCAGATATCGCATCATTGTTTGTCCGATGCCCCTGTGTTGAATCTTCTCTAGCGTGCACTGATCTGCAGATATCGCATCATTGTTTGACCGATGCCCCTGTGTTGAATCTTCTCTAGCGTGCACTGATCTGCAGATATCGCATCATTGTTTGACCGATGCCCCTGTGTTGAATCTTCTCTAGCGTGCACTGATCTGCAGATATTGCATCATTGTTTGACCGATGCCCCTGTGTTGAATCTTCTCTAGCCTGCACTGATCTGCAGATATCGCATCATTGTTAGGCTGATGCCCCTGTGTTGAATCTTGTCTAGCCTGCACTGAGCTGCAAATATTGCATCATTGTTAGACTGATGCCCCTGTGTTGAATCTTCTCTAGCGTGCACTGATCCGCAGATATCGCATCATTGTTAGACTGATGCCCCAGTGTTGAATCTTCTATAGCGTGCACTGATCTGCAGATATCACATCATTGTTAGACTGATGCCCCTGTGTTGAACCCTCTCTAGCCTGCACTGATCTGCAGATATCGCATCATTGTTAGACTGATGCCCCTGTGTTGAATCTTCTCTAGAATACATTCATTGACAGATATTGATCATTGTTAGACTGATGCCCCTGTGTTGGATCTTCACTGGAATACATTCATTGACAGATATTGATCATTGTTAGACTGATGCCCCTGTGTTGGATCTTCACTAGAATACATTCATTGACAGATATTGATCATTGTTAGACTGATGCCCCTGTGTTGAATCTTCTCTAGCGTGCAATGATCTGCAGATGTCGCTTCATTGTTAGACTGATGCCCCTGTGTTGAATCTTCTCTAGTGTGCACTGATCTGCAGATATCGCATCATTGTTAGACTGATGCCCCTGTGTTGAATCTTCTCTAGCCTGCACTGATCTGCAGATATCGCATCATTGTTAGACTGATGCCCCTATTTTGAATCTTCTCTAGCGTGCATTGATCTGCAGATATCGCATCATTGTTAGACTGATGCCCCAGTGTTGAATCTTCTCTAGCGTGCACTGATCAGCAGATATCTCATCATTGTTAGACTGATGCCCCTGTGTTGAATCTTCTCTAGCGTGCATTGATCTGCAGATATCTCATCATTGTTAGACTGATGCCCCTATTTTGAATCTTCTCTAGCGTGCATTGATCTGCAGATATCTCATCATTGTTAGACTGATGCCCCTGTGTTGAATCTTCTCTAGCGTGCACTGATCTGCAGATATCGCATCATTGTTAGACTGATGCCCCTGTGTTGAATCTTCTCTAGCGTGCATTGATCTTCAGATATCGCATCATTGTTAGACTGATGCCCCTATTTTGAATCTTCTCTAGCGTGCACTGATCAGCAGATATCTCATCATTGTTAGACTGATGCCCCTGTGTTGAATCTTCTCTAGCGTGCACTGATCAGCAGATATCTCATCATTGTTAGACTGATGCCCCTGTGTTGAATCTTCTCTAGCGTGCACTGATCAGCAGATATCTCATCATTGTTAGACTGATGCCCCTATTTTGAATCTTCTCTAGCGTGCACTGATCAGCAGATATCTCATCATTGTTAGACTGATGCCCCTGTGTTGAATCTTCTCTAGCGTGCACTGATCAGCAGATATCTCATCATTGTTAGACTGATGCCCCTGTGTTGAATCTTCTCTAGCGTGCATTGATCTGCAGATATCGCATCATTGTTAGACTGATGCCCCTATTTTGAATCTTCTCTAGCGTGCATTGATCTGCAGATATAGCATCATTGTTAGACTGATGCCCCTTTTTTGAATCTTCTCTAGCCTGCACTGATCTGCAGATATCGCATCATTGTTAGACTGATGCCCCTGTGTTGAATCTTCTCTGGCCTGCACTGATCTGCAGATATCGCATCATTGTTACACTGATGCCCCTGTTTTGAATCTTCTCTGGCCTGCACTGATCTGCAGATATCGCATCATTGTTAGACTGATGCCCCTGTGGTGAATCTTCTCTAGCCTGCGCTGATCGGCAGATATCGCATCATTGTTACACTGATGCCCCTGTGTTGAATCTCCTCTAGCCTGCACTGATCTGCAGATATCGCATCATTGTTTGACCGATGCCCCTGTGTTGAATCTTCTCGAGCCTGCACTGATCTGCAGATATCGCATCATTGTTAGACTGATGCCCCTATTTTGAATCTTCTCTAGCGTGCACTGATCAGCAGATATCTCATCATTGTTAGACTGATGCTCCTGTGTTGAATCTTCTCTAGCGTGCATTGATCTGCAGATATCGCATCATTGTTAGACTGATGCCCCTATTTTGAATCTTCTCTAACCTGCACTGATCTGCAGATATCGCATGATTGTTAGACTGATGCCCCTGTGTTGAATCTTCTCTAGCCTGCACTGATCTGCAGATATTGCATCATTGTTACACTGATGCCCCTGTTTTGAATCTTCTCTGGCCTGCACTGATCTGCAGATATCGCATCATTGTTAGACTGATGCACCTGTGTTGAATCATCTCTAGTGTGCACTGATCTGCAGATATCGCATCATTGTTAGACTGATGCCCCTGTGTTGAATCTTCTCTGGCCTGCACTGATCTGCAGATATCGCATCATTGTTACACTGATGCCCCTGTTTTGAATCTTCTCTGGCCTGCACTGATCTGCAGATATCGCATTATTGTTAGACTGATGCCCCTGTGTTGAATCTTCTCTAGCCTGCGCTGATCGGCAGATATCGCATCATTGTTACACTGATGCCCCTGTGTTGAATCTCCTCTAGCCTGCACTGATCTGCAGATATCGAATCATTGTTAGACTGATGCCCCTGTGTTGAATCTTCTCTAGCGTGCACTGATCTGCAGATATCGAATCATTGTTAGACTGATGCCCCTGTGTTGAATCTTCTCTAGCGTGCACTGATCTGCAGATATCGAATCATTGTTAGACTGATGCCCCTGTGTTGAATCTTCTCTAGCGTGCACTGATTTGCAGATATCGAATCATTGTTAGACTGATGCCCCTGTGTTGGATCTTCACTAGAATACATTCATTGACAGATATTGATCATTGTTAGACTGATGCCCCTGTGTTGAATCTTCACTAGAATATATTCATTGACAGATATTGATCATTGTTAGACTGATGCCCCTGTGTTGGATCTTAACTAGAATACATTTATTGACAGATATTGATCATTATTAGACTGATGCCCCTGTGTTGAATCTTCACTAGAATACATTCATTGACAGATATTGATCATTGTTAGACTGATGCCCCTGTGTTGAATCTTCTCTAGCGTCTACTGATCTGCAGATATCGAATCATTGTTAGACTGATGCCCCTGTGTTGGATCTTAACTAGAATACATTCATTGACAGATATTGATCATTGTTAGACTGATGCCCCTGTGTTGGATCTTCACTTGAATACATTCATTGACAGATATTGATCATTGTTAGACTGATGCCCCTGTGTTGAATCTTCTCTAGCCTGCACTGATCTGCATATAGCGCATCATTGTTTGACCGATGCCCCTGTGTTGAATCTTCTCTGGCGTGCACTGATCTGCAGATATCGCATCATTGTTTGACCGATGCCCCTGTGTTGAATCTTCTCTAGCCTGCACTGATCTGCAGATATTGCATCATTGTTAGACTGATGCTCCTGTGTTGAATCTTCTCTAGCGTGCACTGATCTGCAGATATCGCATCATTGTTAGACTGATGCCCCTGTGTTGAATCTTCTCTGGCCTGCACTGATCTGCAGATATTGCATCATTGTTAGACTGATGCCCCTGTGTTGAATCTTCTCTAGCCTGCACTGATCTGCAGATATTGCATCATTGTTAGACTGATGCCCCTGTGTTGAATCTTCTCTGGCCTGCACTGATCTGCAGATATCGCATCATTGTTAGACTGATGCCCCTGTGTTGAATCTTCTCTGGCCTGCACTGATCTGCAGATATCGCATCATTGTTAGACTGATGCCCCTATTTTGAATCTTCTCTAGCGTGCATTGATCTGCAGATATCGCATCATTGTTAGACTGAGACCCCTGTGTTGAATCTTCTCTAGCGTGCACTGATCAGCAGATATCTCATCATTGTTAGACTGATGATCCTCTGTTGAATCTTCTCTAGCCTGCACTGATCTGCAGATATCGCATCATTGTTAGACTGATGCCCCTGTGTTGAATCTTCTCTAGCCTGCACTGATCTGCACATATCTCATCATTGTTAGACTGATGCCCCTGTGTTGAATCTTCTCTAGCGTGCACTGATCTGCAGATATCGCATCATTGTTAGACTGATGCCCCTGTGTTGAAACTTCTCTAGCGTGCACTGATCTGCACATATCTCATCATTGTTAGACTGATGCCCCTGTGTTGAATCTTCTCTAGCGTGCACTGATCTGCAGATATCTCATCATTGTTAGACTGATGCCCCTGTGTTGAATCTTCTCTAGCGTGCACTGATCTGCAGATATCGCATCATTGTTAGACTGATGCCCCTGTGTTGAATCTTCTCTAGGCTGCATTGATCTGCAGATATCGCTTCATTGTTAGACTGATGCCCCTGTATTGAATCTTCTCTAGCATGCACTGATCTGCAGATATCGCATCATTGTTAGACTGATGCCCCTGTGTTGAATCTTCTCTTGCCTGCACTGATCTGCAGATATCGCATCATTGTTAGACTGATGCCCCTGTGTTGAACCCTCTCTAGCCTGCACTGATCTGCAGATGTCGCTTCATTGTTAGACTGATGCCCCTGTGTTGAATCTTCTATAGCGTGCACTGATCTGCAGATATCACATCATTGTTAGACTGATGCCCCTGTGTTGAACCCTCTCTAGCCTGCACTGATCTGCAGATGTCGCTTCATTGTTAGACTGATGCCCCTGTGTTGAATCTTCTCTAGCGAGCACTGATCTGCAGATGTCGCTTCATTGTTAGACTGATGCCCCTGTGTTGAATCTTCTCTAGCGTGCACTAATCTGCAAATATCGCTTCATTGTTAGACTGATGCCCCTGTGTTGAATCTTCTCTAGCGTGCACTGATCTGCAGATATCTCATCATTGTTAGACTGATGCCCCTATTTTCAATCTTCTCTAGCGTGCACTGATCAGCAGATATCGCATCATTGTTAGACTGATGCCCCTGTGGTGAATCTTCACTAGAATACATTCATTGACAGATATTGATCATTGTTAGACTGATGCCCCTGTGTTGGATCTTCACTAGAATACATTCATTGACAGATATTGATCATTGTTAGACTGATGCCCCTGTGTTGAATCTTCTCTAGAATACATTCATTGACAGATATATATCATTGTTAGACTGATGCCCCTGTGTTGGATCTTCACTGGAATACATTCATTGACAGATATTGATCATTGTTAGACTGATGCCCCTGTGTTGGATCTTCACTAGAACACATTCATTGACAGATATTGATCATTGTTAGACTGATGCCCCTGTGTTGAATCTTCTCTAGCGTGCACTGATCTGCAGATATCTCACCATTGTTAGACTGATGCCCCTGTGTTGAATCTTCTCTAGCGTGCAATGATCTGCAGATGTCGCTTCATTGTTAGACTGATGCCCCTGTGTTGAATCTTCTCTAGTGTGCACTGATCTGCAGATATCTCATCATTGTTAGACTGATGCCCCTGTGTTGAATCTTCTCTAGCGTGCACTGATCAGCAGATATCTCATCATTGTTAGACTGATGCCCCTGTGTTGAATCTTCTCTAGTGTGCACTGATCTGCAGATATCTCATCATTGTTAGACTGATGCCCCTGTGTTGAATCTTCTCTAGCGTGCACTGATCAGCAGATATCGCATCATTGTTAGACTGATGCCCCTGTGTTGAACCCTCTTTAGCCTGCACTGATCTGCAGATATCGCATCATTGTTAGACTGATGCCCCTATTTTGAATCTTCTCTAGCGTGCATTGATCTGCAGATAGCGCATCATTGTTAGACTGATGCCCCTGTGTTGAATCTTCTCTAGCGTGCATTGATCTGCAGATATCGCATCATTGTTAGACTGATGCCCCTGTGTTGAATCTTCTCTAGCGTGCAGTGATCTGCAGATATCGCATCATTGTTAGACTGATGCCCCTGTGTTGAATCTTCTCTGGCCTGCACTGATCTGCAGATATCGCATCATTGTTACACTGATGCCCCTGTTTTGAATCTTCTCTGGCCTGCACTGATCTGCAGATATCGCATCATTGTTAGACTGATGCCCCTGTGTTGAATCTTCTCTAGCCTGCGCTGATCGGCAGATATCGCATCATTGTTACACTGATGCCCCTGTGTTGAATCTCCTCTAGCCTGCACTGATCTGCAGATATCGAATCATTGTTAGACTGATGCCCCTGTGTTGAATCTTCTCTAGCGTGCACTGATCTGCAGATATCGAATCATTGTTAGACTGATGCCCCTGTGTTGAATCTTCTCTAGCGTGCACTGATCTGCAGATATCGAATCATTGTTAGACTGATGCCCCTGTGTTGAATCTTCTCTAGCGTGCACTGATCTGCAGATATCGAATCATTGTTAGACTGATGCCCCTGTGTTGGATCTTCACTAGAATACATTCATTGACAGATATTGATCATTGTTAGACTGATGCCCCTGTGTTGAATCTTCACTAGAATATATTCATTGACAGATATTGATCATTGTTAGACTGATGCCCCTGTGTTGGATCTTCACTTGAATACATTCATTGAGAGATATTGATCATTGTTAGACTGATGCCCCTGTGTTGAATCTTCTCTAGCCTGCACTGATCTGCATATAGCGCATCATTGTTTGACCGATGCCCCTGTGTTGAATCTTCTCTGGCGTGCACTGATCTGCAGATATCGCATCATTGTTTGACCGATGCCCCTGTGTTGAATCTTCTCTAGCCTGCACTGATCTGCAGATATCGCATCATTGTTAGACTGATGCTCCTGTGTTGAATCTTCTCTAGCGTGCACTGATCTGCAGATATCGCATCATTGTTAGACTGATGCCCCTGTGTTGAATCTTCTCTGGCCTGCACTGATCTGCAGATATTGCATCATTGTTAGACTGATGCCCCTGTGTTGAATCTTCTCTAGCCTGCACTGATCTGCAGATATTGCATCATTGTTAGACTGATGCCCCTGTGTTGAATCTTCTCTGGCCTGCACTGATCTGCAGATATCGCATCATTGTTAGACTGATGCCCCTATTTTGAATCTTCTCTAGCGTGCATTGATCTGCAGATATCGCATCATTGTTAGACTGATGCCCCTGTGTTGAATCTTCTCTAGCGTGCACTGATCAGCAGATATCTCATCATTGTTAGACTGATGATCCTGTGTTGAATCTTCTCTAGCCTGCACTGATCTGCAGATATCGCATCATTGTTAGACTGATGCCCCTGTGTTGAATCTTCTCTAGCCTGCACTGATCTGCACATATCTCATCATTGTTAGACTGATGCCCCTGTGTTGAATCTTCTCTAGCGTGCACTGATCTGCAGATATCGCATCATTGTTAGACTGATGCCCCTGTGTTGAAACTTCTCTAGCGTGCACTGATCTGCACATATCTCATCATTGTTAGACTGATGCCCCTGTGTTGAATCTTCTCTAGCGTGCACTGATCTGCAGATATCTCATCATTGTTAGACTGATGCCCCTGTGTTGAATCTTCTCTAGCGTGCACTGATCTGCAGATATCGCATCATTGTTAGACTGATGCCCCTGTGTTGAATCTTCTCTAGGCTGCATTGATCTGCAGATATCGCTTCATTGTTAGACTGATGCCCCTGTATTGAATCTTCTCTAGCATGCACTGATCTGCAGATATCGCATCATTGTTAGACTGATGCCCCTGTGTTGAATCTTCTCTTGCCTGCACTGATCTGCAGATATCGCATCATTGTTAGACTGATGCCCCTGTGTTGAACTCTCTCTAGCCTGCACTGATCTGCAGATGTCGCTTCATTGTTAGACTGATGCCCCTGTGTTGAATCTTCTCTAGCGTGCACTGATCTGCAGATGTCGCTTCATTGTTAGACTGATGCCCCTGTGTTGAATCTTCTCTAGCGTGCACTAATCTGCAAATATCGCTTCATTGTTAGACTGATGCCCCTGTGTTGAATCTTCTCTAGCGTGCACTGATCTGCAGATATCTCATCATTGTTAGACTGATGCCCCTATTTTGAATCTTCTCTAGCGTGCACTGATCAGCAGATATCGCATCATTGTTAGACTGATGCCCCTGTGGTGAATCTTCACTAGAATACATTCATTGACAGATATTGATCATTGTTAGACTGATGCCCCTGTGTTGGATCTTCACTATAATACATTCATTGACAGATATTGATCATTGTTAGACTGATGCCCCTGTGTTGAATCTTCTCTAGAATACATTCATTGACAGATATTGATCATTGTTAGACTGATGCCCCTGTGTTGGATCTTCACTGGAATACATTCATTGACAGATATTGATCATTGTTAGACTGATGCCCCTGTGTTGGATCTTCACTAGAACACATTCATTGACAGATATTGATCATTGTTAGACTGATGCCCCTGTGTTGAATCTTCTCTAGCGTGCACTGATCTGCAGATATCTCACCATTGTTAGACTGATGCCCCTGTGTTGAATCTTCTCTAGCGTGCAATGATCTGCAGATGTCGCAACATTGTTAGACTGATGCCCCTGTGTTGAATCTTCTCTAGTGTGCACTGATCTGCAGATATCTCATCATTGTTAGACTGATGCCCCTGTGTTGAATATTCTCTAGCGTGCACTGATCAGCAGATATCTCATCATTGTTAGACTGATGCCCCTGTGTTGAATCTTCTCTAGTGTGCACTGATCTGCAGATATCGCATCATTGTTAGACTGATGCCCCTGTGTTGAACCCTCTCTAGCCTGCACTGATCTGCAGATATCGCATCATTGTTAGACTGATGCCCCTATTTTGAATCTTCTCTAGCGTGCATTGATCTGCAGATAGCGCATCATTGTTAGACTGATGCCCCTGTGTTGAATCTTCTCTAGCGTGCATTGATCTGCCGATATCGCATCATTGTTAGACTGATGCCCCTGTGTTGAATCTTCTCTAGCGTGCATTGATCTGCAGATATCGCATCATTGTTAGACTGATGCCCCTATTTTGAATCTTCTCTAGCGTGCACTGATCTGAGATATCGCATCATTGTTAGACTGATGCCCCTATTTTGAATCTTCTCTAGCGTGCATTGATCTGCAGATATCTCATCATTGTTAGACTGATGCCCCTATTTTGAATCTTCTCTAGCGTGCACTGATCAGCAGATATCTCATCATTGTTAGACTGATGCTCCTGTGTTGAATCTTCTCTAGCGTGCATTGATCTGCAGATATCGCATCATTGTTAGACTGATGCCCCTATTTTGAATCTTCTCTAGCCTGCACTGATCTGCAGATATCGCATCATTGTTAGACTGATGCCCCTGTGTTGAATCTTCTCTGGCCTGCACTGATCTGCATATATCGCATCATTGTTACACTGATGCCCCTGTTTTGAATCTTCTCTGGCCTGCACTGATCTGCAGATATCGCATCATTGTTAGACTGATGCCCCTGTGTTGAATCTTCTCTAGCCTGCGCTGATCGGCAGATATCGCATCATTGTTACACTGATGCCCCTGTGTTGAATCTCCTCTAGCCTGCACTGATCTGCAGATATCGAATCATTGTTAGACTGATGCCCCTGTGTTGAATCTTCTCTAGCGTGCACTGATCTGCAGATATCGAATCATTGTTAGACTGATGCCCCTGTGTTGAATCTTCTCTAGCGTGCACTGATCTGCAGATATCGAATCATTGTTAGACTGATGCCCCTGTGTTGAATCTTCTCTAGCGTGCACTGATCTGCAGATATCGAATCATTGTTAGACTGATGCCCCTGTGTTGGATCTTCACTAGAATACATTCATTGACAGATATTGATCATTGTTAGACTGATGCCCCTGTGTTGAATCTTCACTTGAATATATTCATTGACAGATATTGATCATTGTTAGACTGATGCCCCTGTGTTGGATCTTAACTAGAATACATTTATTGACAGATATTGATCATTATTAGACTGATGCCCCTGTGTTGAATCTTCACTAGAATACATTCATTGACAGATATTGATCATTGTTAGACTGATGCCCCTGTGTTGAATCTTCTCTAGCGTCTACTGATCTGCAGATATCGAATCATTGTTAGACTGATGCCCCTGTGTTGGATCTTAACTAGAATACATTCATTGACAGATATTGATCATTGTTAGACTGATGCCCCTGTGTTGGATCTTCACTTGAATACATTCATTGACAGATATTGATCATTGTTAGACTGATGCCCCTGTGTTGAATCTTCTCTAGCCTGCACTGATCTGCATATAGCGCATCATTGTTTGACCAATGCCCCTGTGTTGAATCTTCTCTGGCGTGCACTGATCTGCAGATATTGCATCATTGTTAGACTGATGCCCCTGTGTTGAATCTTCTCTGGCCTGCACTGATCTGCAGATATTGCATCATTGTTAGACTGATGCCCCTGTGTTGAATCTTCTCTGGCCTGCACTGATCTGCAGATATCGCATCATTGTTAGACTGATGCCCCTGTGTTGAATCTTCTCTGGCCTGCACTGATCTGCAGATATCGCATCATTGTTAGACTGATGCCCCTATTTTGAATCTTCTCTAGCGTGCATTGATCTGCAGATATCGCATCATTGTTAGACTGATGCCCCTGTGTTGAATCTTCTCTAGCGTGCACTGATCAGCAGATATCTCATCATTGTTAGACTGATGATCCTGTGTTGAATCTTCTCTAGCCTGCACTGATCTGCAGATATCGCATCATTGTTAGACTGATGCCCCTGTGTTGAATCTTCTCTAGCCTGCACTGATCTGCACATATCTCATCATTGTTAGACTGATGCCCCTGTGTTGAATCTTCTCTAGCGTGCACTGATCTGCAGATATCGCATCATTGTTAGACTGATGCCCCTGTGTTGAATCTTCTCTGGCCTGCACTGATCTGCAGATATTGCATAATTGTTAGACTGATGCCCCTGTGTTGAATCTTCTCTGGCCTGCACTGATCTGCAGATATCGCATCATTGTTAGACTGATGCCCCTGTGTTGAATCTTCTCTGGCCTGCACTGATCTGCAGATATCGCATCATTGTTAGACTGATGCCCCTATTTTGAATCTTCTCTAGCGTGCATTGATCTGCAGATATCGCATCATTGTTAGACTGATGCCCCTGTGTTGAATCTTCTCTAGCGTGCACTGATCAGCAGATATCTCATCATTGTTAGACTGATGATCCTGTGTTGAATCTTCTCTAGCCTGCACTGATCTGCAGATATCGCATCATTGTTAGACTGATGCCCCTGTGTTGAATCTTCTCTAGCCTGCACTGATCTGCACATATCTCATCATTGTTAGACTGATGCCCCTGTGTTGAATCTTCTCTAGCGTGCACTGATCTGCAGATATCGCATCATTGTTAGACTGATGCCCCTGTGTTGGAACTTCTCTAGCGTGCACTGATCTGCACATATCTCATCATTGTTAGACTGATGCCCCTGTGTTGAATCTTCTCTAGCATGCACTGATCTGCAGATATCTCATCATTGTTAGACTGATGCCCCTGTGTTGAATCTTCTCTAGCGTGCACTGATCTGCAGATATCACATCATTGTTAGACTGATGCCCCTGTGTTGAATCTTCTCTAGGCTGCATTGATCTGCAGATATCGCTTCATTGTTAGACTGATGCCCCTGTATTGAATCTTCTCTAGCATGCACTGATCTGCAGATATCGCATCATTGTTAGACTGATGCCCCTGTGTTGAATCTTCTCTTGCCTGCACTGATCTGCAGATATCGCATCATTGTTAGACTGATGCCCCTGTGTTGAATCTTCTCTAGCGTGCACTGATCCGCAGATATCGCATCATTGTTAGACTGATGCCCCTGTGTTGAATCTTCTCTAGGCTGCATTGATCTGCAGATATCGCTTCATTGTTAGACCGATGCCCCTGTATTGAATCTTCTCTAGCATGCACTGATCTGCAGATATCGAATCATTGTTAGACTGATGCCCCTGTGTTGAATCTTCTCTAGCGTGCACTGATCTGCAGATATCACATCATTGTTAGACTGATGCCCCTGTGTTGAATCTTCACTAGAATACATTCATTGACAGATATTGATCATTGTTAGACTGATGCCCCTGTGTTGAATCTTCACTAGAATACATTTATTGACAGATATTGATCATTATTAGACTGATGCCCCTGTGTTGAATCTTCTCTAGCGTGCACTGATCTGCAGATATCGCATCATTGTTTGACCGATGCCCCTGTGTTGAATCTTCTCTAGCGTGCACTGATCTGCAGATATCGCATCATTGTTTGTCCGATGCCCCTGTGTTGAATCTTCTCTAGCGTGCACTGATCTGCAGATATCGCATCATTGTTTGACCGATGCCCCTGTGTTGAATCTTCTCTAGCGTGCACTGATCTGCAGATATCGCATCATTGTTTGACCGATGCCCCTGTGTTGAATCTTCTCTAGCGTGCACTGATCTGCAGATATTGCATCATTGTTTGACCGATGCCCCTGTGTTGAATCTTCTCTAGCCTGCACTGATCTGCAGATATCGCATCATTGTTAGGCTGATGCCCCTGTGTTGAATCTTGTCTAGCCTGCACTGATCTGCAAATATTGCATCATTGTTAGACTGATGCACCTGTGTTGAATCTTCTCTAGCGTGCACTGATCCGCAGATATCGCATCATTGTTAGACTGATGCCCCAGTGTTGAATCTTCTATAGCGTGCACTGATCTGCAGATATCACATCATTGTTAGACTGATGCCCCTGTGTTGAACCCTCTCTAGCCTGCACTGATCTGCAGATATCGCATCATTGTTAGACTGATGCCCCTGTGTTGAATCTTGTCTAGCCTGCACTGATCTGCAAATATTGCATCATTGTTAGACTGATGCCCCTGTGTTGAATCTTCTCTAGAATACATTCATTGACAGATATTGATCATTGTTAGACTGATGCCCCTGTGTTGGATCTTCACTGGAATACATTCATTGACAGATATTGATCATTGTTAGACTGATGCCCCTGTGTTGGATCTTCACTAGAATACATTCATTGACAGATATTGATCATTGTTAGACTGATGCCCCTGTGTTGAATCTTCTCTAGCGTGCAATGATCTGCAGATGTCGCTTCATTGTTAGACTGATGCCCCTGTGTTGAATCTTCTCTAGTGTGCACTGATCTGCAGATATCGCATCATTGTTAGACTGATGCCCCTGTGTTGACTCTTCTCTAGCCTGCACTGATCTGCAGATATCGCATCATTGTTAGACTGATGCCCCTATTTTGAATCTTCTCTAGCGTGCATTGATCTGCAGATATCGCATCATTGTTAGACTGATGCCCCAGTGTTGAATCTTCTCTAGCGTGCACTGATCAGCAGATATCTCATCATTGTTAGACTGATGCCCCTGTGTTGAATCTTCTCTAGCGTGCATTGATCTGCAGATATCTCATCATTGTTAGACTGATGCCCCTATTTTGAATCTTCTCTAGCGTGCATTGATCTGCAGATATCTCATCATTGTTAGACTGATGCCCCTGTGTTGAAACTTCTCTAGCGTGCACTGATCTGCACATATCTCATCATTGTTAGACTGATGCCCCTGTGTTGAATCTTCTCTAGCGTGCACTGATCTGCAGATATCTCATCATTGTTAGACTGATGCCCCTGTGTTGAATCTTCTCTAGCGTGCACTGATCTGCAGATATCGCATCATTGTTAGACTGATGCCCCTGTGTTGAATCTTCTCTAGGCTGCATTGATCTGCAGATATCGCTTCATTGTTAGACTGATGCCCCTGTATTGAATCTTCTCTAGCATGCACTGATCTGCAGATATCGCATCATTGTTAGACTGATGCCCCTGTGTTGAATCTTCTCTTGCCTGCACTGATCTGCAGATATCGCATCATTGTTAGACTGATGCCCCTGTGTTGAACTCTCTCTAGCCTGCACTGATCTGCAGATGTCGCTTCATTGTTAGACTGATGCCCCTGTGTTGAATCTTCTCTAGCGTGCACTGATCTGCAGATGTCGCTTCATTGTTAGACTGATGCCCCTGTGTTGAATCTTCTCTAGCGTGCACTAATCTGCAAATATCGCTTCATTGTTAGACTGATGCCCCTGTGTTGAATCTTCTCTAGCGTGCACTGATCTGCAGATATCTCATCATTGTTAGACTGATGCCCCTATTTTGAATCTTCTCTAGCGTGCACTGATCAGCAGATATCGCATCATTGTTAGACTGATGCCCCTGTGGTGAATCTTCACTAGAATACATTCATTGACAGATATTGATCATTGTTAGACTGATGCCCCTGTGTTGGATCTTCACTATAATACATTCATTGACAGATATTGATCATTGTTAGACTGATGCCCCTGTGTTGAATCTTCTCTAGAATACATTCATTGACAGATATTGATCATTGTTAGACTGATGCCCCTGTGTTGGATCTTCACTGGAATACATTCATTGACAGATATTGATCATTGTTAGACTGATGCCCCTGTGTTGGATCTTCACTAGAACACATTCATTGACAGATATTGATCATTGTTAGACTGATGCCCCTGTGTTGAATCTTCTCTAGCGTGCACTGATCTGCAGATATCTCACCATTGTTAGACTGATGCCCCTGTGTTGAATCTTCTCTGGCCTGCACTGATCTGCAGATGTCGCATCATTGTTAGACTGATGCCCCTATTTTGAATCTTCTCTAGCGTGCATTGATCTGCAGATATCGCATCATTGTTAGACTGATGCCCCTGTGTTGAATCTTCTCTAGCGTGCACTGATCAGCAGATATCTCATCATTGTTAGACTGATGATCCTGTGTTGAATCTTCTCTAGCCTGCACTGATCTGCAGATATCGCATCATTGTTAGACTGATGCCCCTGTGTTGAATCTTCTCTAGCCTGCACTGATCTGCACATATCTCATCATTGTTAGACTGATGCCCCTGTGTTGAATCTTCTCTAGCGTGCACTGATCTGCAGAAATCGCATCATTGTTAGACTGATGCCCCTGTGTTGAATCTTCTCTGGCCTGCACTGATCTGCAGATATTGCATAATTGTTAGACTGATGCCCCTGTGTTGAATCTTCTCTGGCCTGCACTGATCTGCAGATATCGCATCATTGTTAGACTGATGCCCCTGTGTTGAATCTTCTCTGGCCTGCACTGATCTGCAGATATCGCATCATTGTTAGACTGATGCCCCTATTTTGAATCTTCTCTAGCGTGCATTGATCTGCAGATATCGCATCATTGTTAGACTGATGCCCCTGTGTTGAATCTTCTCTAGCGTGCACTGATCAGCAGATATCTCATCATTGTTAGACTGATGATCCTGTGTTGAATCTTCTCTAGCCTGCACTGATCTGCAGATATCGCATCATTGTTAGACTGATGCCCCTGTGTTGAATCTTCTCTAGCCTGCACTGATCTGCACATATCTCATCATTGTTAGACTGATGCCCCTGTGTTGAATCTTCTCTAGCGTGCACTGATCTGCAGATATCGCATCATTGTTAGACTGATGCCCCTGTGTTGAAACTTCTCTAGCGTGCACTGATCTGCACATATCTCATCATTGTTAGACTGATGCCCCTGTGTTGAATCTTCTCTAGCGTGCACTGATCTGCAGATATCTCATCATTGTTAGACTGATGCCCCTGTGTTGAATCTTCTCTAGCGTGCACTGATCTGCAGATATCACATCATTGTTAGACTGATGCCCCTGTGTTGAATCTTCTCTAGGCTGCATTGATCTGCAGATATCGCTTCATTGTTAGACTGATGCCCCTGTATTGAATCTTCTCTAGCATGCACTGATCTGCAGATATCGCATCATTGTTAGACTGATGCCCCTGTGTTGAATCTTCTCTTGCCTGCACTGATCTGCAGATATCGCATCATTGTTAGACTGATGCCCCTGTGTTGAATCTTCTCTAGCGTGCACTGATCCGCAGATATCGCATCATTGTTAGACTGATGCCCCTGTGTTGAATCTTCTCTAGGCTGCATTGATCTGCAGATATCGCTTCATTGTTAGACCGATGCCCCTGTATTGAATCTTCTCTAGCATGCACTGATCTGCAGATATCGAATCATTGTTAGACTGATGCCCCTGTGTTGAATCTTCTCTAGCGTGCACTGATCTGCAGATATCACATCATTGTTAGACTGATGCCCCTGTGTTGAATCTTCACTAGAATACATTCATTGACAGATATTGATCATTGTTAGACTGATGCCCCTGTGTTGAATCTTCACTAGAATACATTTATTGACAGATATTGATCATTATTAGACTGATGCCCCTGTGTTGAATCTTCTCTAGCGTGCACTGATCTGCAGATATCGCATCATTGTTTGACCGATGCCCCTGTGTTGAATCTTCTCTAGCGTGCACTGATCTGCAGATATCGCATCATTGTTTGTCCGATGCCCCTGTGTTGAATCTTCTCTAGCGTGCACTGATCTGCAGATATCGCATCATTGTTTGACCGATGCCCCTGTGTTGAATCTTCTCTAGCGTGCACTGATCTGCAGATATCGCATCATTGTTTGACCGATGCCCCTGTGTTGAATCTTCTCTAGCGTGCACTGATCTGCAGATATTGCATCATTGTTTGACCGATGCCCCTGTGTTGAATCTTGTCTAGCCTGCACTGATCTGCAAATATTGCATCATTGTTAGACTGATGCACCTGTGTTGAATCTTCTCTAGCGTGCACTGATCCGCAGATATCGCATCATTGTTAGACTGATGCCCCAGTGTTGAATCTTCTATAGCGTGCACTGATCTGCAGATATCACATCATTGTTAGACTGATGCCCCTGTGTTGAACCCTCTCTAGCCTGCACTGATCTGCAGATATCGCATCATTGTTAGACTGATGCCCCTGTGTTGAATCTTGTCTAGCCTGCACTGATCTGCAAATATTGCATCATTGTTAGACTGATGCCCCTGTGTTGAATCTTCTCTAGAATACATTCATTGACAGATATTGATCATTGTTAGACTGATGCCCCTGTGTTGGATCTTCACTGGAATACATTCATTGACAGATATTGATCATTGTTAGACTGATGCCCCTGTGTTGGATCTTCACTAGAATACATTCATTGACAGATATTGATCATTGTTAGACTGATGCCCCTGTGTTGAATCTTCTCTAGCGTGCAATGATCTGCAGATGTCGCTTCATTGTTAGACTGATGCCCCTGTGTTGAATCTTCTCTAGTGTGCACTGATCTGCAGATATCGCATCATTGTTTGTCCGATGCCCCTGTGTTGAATCTTCTCTAGCGTGCACTGATCTGCAGATATCGCATCATTGTTTGACCGATGCCCCTGTGTTGAATCTTCTCTAGCGTGCACTGATCTGCAGATATCGCATCATTGTTTGACCGATGCCCCTGTGTTGAATCTTCTCTAGCGTGCACTGATCTGCAGATATCGCATCATTGTTTGACCGATGCCCCTGTGTTGAATCTTCTCTAGCGTGCACTGATCTGCAGATATCGCATCATTGTTTGACCGATGCCCCTGTGTTGAATCTTCTCTAGCGTGCACTGATCTGCAGATATTGCATCATTGTTTGACCGATGCCCCTGTGTTGAATCTTCTCTAGCCTGCACTGATCTGCAGATATCGCATCATTGTTAGGCTGATGCCCCTGTGTTGAATCTTGTCTAGCCTGCACTGATCTGCAAATATTGCATCATTGTTAGACTGATGCACCTGTGTTGAATCTTCTCTAGCGTGCACTGATCCGCAGATATCGCATCATTGTTAGACTGATGCCCCAGTGTTGAATCTTCTATAGCGTGCACTGATCTGCAGATATCACATCATTGTTAGACTGATGCCCCTGTGTTGAACCCTCTCTAGCCTGCACTGATCTGCAGATATCGCATCATTGTTAGACTGATGCCCCTGTGTTGAATCTTGTCTAGCCTGCACTGATCTGCAAATATTGCATCATTGTTAGACTGATGCCCCTGTGTTGAATCTTCTCTAGAATACATTCATTGACAGATATTGATCATTGTTAGACTGATGCCCCTGTGTTGGATCTTCACTGGAATACATTCATTGACAGATATTGATCATTGTTAGACTGATGCCCCTGTGTTGGATCTTCACTAGAATACATTCATTGACAGATATTGATCATTGTTAGACTGATGCCCCTGTGTTGAATCTTCTCTAGCGTGCAATGATCTGCAGATGTCGCTTCATTGTTAGACTGATGCCCCTGTGTTGAATCTTCTCTAGTGTGCACTGATCTGCAGATATCGCATCATTGTTAGACTGATGCCCCTGTGTTGACTCTTCTCTAGCCTGCACTGATCTGCAGATATCGCATCATTGTTAGACTGATGCCCCTATTTTGAATCTTCTCTAGCGTGCATTGATCTGCAGATATCGCATCATTGTTAGACTGATGCCCCAGTGTTGAATCTTCTCTAGCGTGCACTGATCAGCAGATATCTCATCATTGTTAGACTGATGCCCCTGTGTTGAATCTTCTCTAGCGTGCATTGATCTGCAGATATCTCATCATTGTTAGACTGATGCCCCTATTTTGAATCTTCTCTAGCGTGCATTGATCTGCAGATATCTCATCATTGTTAGACTGATGCCCCTGTGTTGAATCTTCTCTAGCGTAAGCATGAGCGAATTTTGCGGATCTCGCGTTCGCGAATTTTGCGGATTTGCGGATTCGCAATCCGCAAAATCCGCGAATTCCCGCGAATTTGCGGATTTTTTTTTTTTTGTGTTCGCCCGTGTTTCTGCCAGTTCGCGAGGGTTTTTACAATTTCGCAATTTGCGAACTTACCTGTCGGGTCGCAAGTTTTGCGAACTTGTTGTTTCTACGTGTCCAACCTGTTTGGGACACTCTTCTTCATCACTGCCACTCTCTGTCACCACTGCCACTCTCTGACTACTCATGCCACCCTCTGGCCCACCCATGCCACCCTCTGTTTCATCACCACACCCTCTGGTTGTCCAGTGTACATTATTTTCGGCAAAGCAAAGCACACCTTCCCTGCCTCAAGTGACCTGAATTAATTTGGGGCTGATTAATGTGTCACAGAATATTTTTTTAGCTGGCACCTGCTTCCTTAGTGCGCCCTGATTAGTGATCTTTTGCACTTGCTAAGTGCTTTCATTGTTGCAAAATTAGTTACAACACCTGCCCTGCCCCAACTGACAATAATGAATTAGGGGCTGATTAATGGATTTTAACTTCCAGCCTGGCTCCTGCTTGTCTCCCTTAGCTGTAATTCATGACCTTTGTGGCATATGTGTAACTATTCTGAGGTTCAGAGCAGGGTCACATAATAGTTTCAACTGGCAACTGAACTCTGGAGGGGCCCCTCAGGAAGCACTACAGGAAATGGCTACTAATGATGTGCCTGAACTTTTGAACCTGGTAAGTAGTTACTTTCAGTTTTGCTTAGATCGTATTTCTGCAATTTCGCACTTATTCGCGGGGCGCGAACTCACGCGAACAGTGCGAGCAGTGCGAGCAAAATCCGCTGCTCGCGGATTTGCGGATTTTGCAGGAAATTCGCAAATCTCGCGGATTGCGGATTTCCCGAAAATCCGCAAAATCCGCGAGCGGAACGGATTTTCCGCCCATGCCTACTCTAGCGTGCACTGATCTGCAGATATCGCATCATTGTTAGACTGATGCCCCTGTGTTGAATCTTCTCTAGCGTGCATTGATCTTCAGATATCGCATCATTGTTAGACTGATGCCCCTATTTTGAATCTTCTCTAGCGTGCACTGATCAGCAGATATCTCATCATTGTTAGACTGATGCCCCTGTGTTGAATCTTCTCTAGCGTGCACTGATCAGCAGATATCTCATCATTGTTAGACTGATGCCCCTGTGTTGAATCTTCTCTAGAGTGCACTGATCAGCAGATATCTCATCATTGTTAGACTGATGCCCCTGTGTTGAATCTTCTCTAGCGTGCATTGATCTGCAGATATCGCATCATTGTTAGACTGATGCCCCTATTTTGAATCTTCTCTAGCGTGCATTGATCTGCAGATATAGCATCATTGTTAGACTGATGCCCCTTTTTTGAATCTTCTCTAGCCTGCACTGATCTGCAGATATCGCATCATTGTTAGACTGATGCCCCTGTGTTGAATCTTCTCTGGCCTGCACTGATCTGCAGATATCGCATCATTGTTACACTGATGCCCCTGTTTTGAATCTTCTCTGGCCTGCACTGATCTGCAGATATCGCATCATTGTTAGACTGATGCCCCTGTGGTGAATCTTCTCTAGCCCGCGCTGATCGGCAGATATCGCATCATTGTTACACTGATGCCCCTGTGTTGAATCTCCTCTAGCCTGCACTGATCTGCAGATATCGCATCATTGTTTGACCGATGCCCCTGTGTTGAATCTTCTCGAGCCTGCACTGATCTGCAGATATCGCATCATTGTTAGACTGATGCCCCTATTTTGAATCTTCTCTAGCGTGCACTGATCTGCAGATATCGAATCATTGTTAGACTGATGCCCCTGTGTTGAATCTTCTATAGCGAGCACTGATCTGCAGATATTGCATCATTGTTAGACTGATGCCCCTGTGTTGGATCTTCACTAGAATACATTCATTGACAGATATTGATCATTGTTAGACTGATGCCCCTGTGTTGAATCTTCACTAGAATACATTCATTGACAGATATTGATCATTGTTAGACTGATGCCGCTGTGTTGGATCTTAACTAGAATACATTTATTGACAGATATTGATCATTATTAGACTGATGCCCCTGTGTTGAATCTTCACTAGAATACATTCATTGACAGATATTGATCATTGTTAGACTGATGCCCCTGTGTTGGATCTTAACTAGAATACATTTATTGACAGATATTGATCATTGTTAGACTGATGCCCCTGTGTTGGATGTTAACTAGAATACATTCATTGACAGATATTGATCATTGTTAGACTGATGCCCCTGTGTTGGATCTTCACTAGAATACATTAATTGACAGATATTGATCATTGTTAGACCGATGCCCCTGTGTTGGATCTTCACTAGAATACATTCATTGACAGATATTGATCATTGTTAGACTGATGCCCCTGTGTTGGATCTTCACTTGAATACATTCATTGACAGATATTGATCATTGTTAGACTGATGCCCCTGTGTTGAATCTTCTCTAGCCTGCACTGATCTGCATATAGCGCATCATTGTTTGACCGATGCCCCTGTGTTGAATCTTCTCTGGCGTGCACTGATCTGCAGATATCGCATCATTGTTTGACCGATGCCCCTGTGTTGAATCTTCTCTAGCCTGCACTGATCTGCAGATATCGCATCATTGTTAGACTGATGCTCCTGTGTTGAATCTTCTCTAGCGTGCACTGATCTGCAGATATCGCATCATTGTTAGACTGATGTCCCTGTGTTGAATCTTCTCTGGCCTGCACTGATCTGCAGATATCGCATCATTGTTAGACTGATGCCCCTGTGTTGAATCTTCTCTAGCCTGCACTGATCTGCAGATATTGCATCATTGTTAGACTGATGCCCCTGTGTTTAATCTTCTCTGGCCTGCACTGATCTGCAGATATCTCATCATTGTTAGACTGATGCCCCTGTGTTGAATCTTCTCTGGCCTGCACTGATCTTCAGATATCGCATCATTGTTAGACTGATGCCCCTGTGTTGAATCTTCTCTAGCCTGCACTGATCTGCACATATCTCATCATTGTTAGACTGATGCCCCTGTGTTGAATCTTCTCTAGCGTGCACTGATCTGCAGATATCGCTTCATTGTTAGACTGATGCCCCTGTATTGAATCTTCTCTAGCATGCACTGATCTGCAGATATCGCATCATTGTTAGACTGATGCCCCTGTGTTGAATCTTCTCTTGCCTGCACTGATCTGCAGATATCGCATCATTGTTAGACTGATGCCCCTGTGTTGAATCTTCTCTAGCATGCACTGATCTGCAGATATCGCATCATTGTTAGACTGATGCCCCTGTGTTGAATCTTCTCTAGCGTGCACTGATCTGCAGATATCGCATCCTTGTTAGACCGATGCCCCTGTGTTGAATCTTCTCTAGCGTGCACTGATCTGCAGATATCGAATCATTGTTAGACTGATGCCCCTGTGTTGAATCTTCTCTATCGTGCACTGATCTGCAGATATCGCATCATTGTTAGACTGATGCCCCTGTGTTGAATCTTCACTAGAATACATTCATTGACAGATATTGATCATTGTTAGACTGATGCCCCTGTGTTGAATCTTCTCTAGCGTGCATTGATCTGCAGATATCGCATCATTGTTAGACTGATGCCCCTATTTTGAATCTTCTCTAGCGTGCATTGATCTGCAGATATAGCATCATTGTTAGACTGATGCCCCTTTTTTGAATCTTCTCTAGCCTGCACTGATCTGCAGATATCGCATCATTGTTAGACTGATGCCCCTGTGTTGAATCTTCTCTGGCCTGCACTGATCTGCAGATATCGCATCATTGTTACACTGATGCCCCTGTTTTGAATCTTCTCTGGCCTGCACTGATCTGCAGATATCGCATCATTGTTAGACTGATGCCCCTGTGGTGAATCTTCTCTAGCCCGCGCTGATCGGCAGATATCGCATCATTGTTACACTGATGCCCCTGTGTTGAATCTCCTCTAGCCTGCACTGATCTGCAGATATCGCATCATTGTTTGACCGATGCCCCTGTGTTGAATCTTCTCGAGCCTGCACTGATCTGCAGATATCGCATCATTGTTAGACTGATGCCCCTATTTTGAATCTTCTCTAGCGTGCACTGATCTGCAGATATCGAATCATTGTTAGACTGATGCCCCTGTGTTGAATCTTCTATAGCGAGCACTGATCTGCAGATATTGCATCATTGTTAGACTGATGCCCCTGTGTTGGATCTTCACTAGAATACATTCATTGACAGATATTGATCATTGTTAGACTGATGCCCCTGTGTTGAATCTTCACTAGAATACATTCATTGACAGATATTGATCATTGTTAGACTGATGCCGCTGTGTTGGATCTTAACTAGAATACATTTATTGACAGATATTGATCATTATTAGACTGATGCCCCTGTGTTGAATCTTCACTAGAATACATTCATTGACAGATATTGATCATTGTTAGACTGATGCCCCTGTGTTGGATCTTAACTAGAATACATTTATTGACAGATATTGATCATTGTTAGACTGATGCCCCTGTGTTGGATGTTAACTAGAATACATTCATTGACAGATATTGATCATTGTTAGACTGATGCCCCTGTGTTGGATCTTCACTAGAATACATTAATTGACAGATATTGATCATTGTTAGACCGATGCCCCTGTGTTGGATCTTCACTAGAATACATTCATTGACAGATATTGATCATTGTTAGACTGATGCCCCTGTGTTGGATCTTCACTTGAATACATTCATTGACAGATATTGATCATTGTTAGACTGATGCCCCTGTGTTGAATCTTCTCTAGCCTGCACTGATCTGCATATAGCGCATCATTGTTTGACCGATGCCCCTGTGTTGAATCTTCTCTGGCGTGCACTGATCTGCAGATATCGCATCATTGTTTGACCGATGCCCCTGTGTTGAATCTTCTCTAGCCTGCACTGATCTGCAGATATCGCATCATTGTTAGACTGATGCTCCTGTGTTGAATCTTCTCTAGCGTGCACTGATCTGCAGATATCGCATCATTGTTAGACTGATGTCCCTGTGTTGAATCTTCTCTGGCCTGCACTGATCTGCAGATATCGCATCATTGTTAGACTGATGCCCCTGTGTTGAATCTTCTCTAGCCTGCACTGATCTGCAGATATTGCATCATTGTTAGACTGATGCCCCTGTGTTTAATCTTCTCTGGCCTGCACTGATCTGCAGATATCTCATCATTGTTAGACTGATGCCCCTGTGTTGAATCTTCTCTGGCCTGCACTGATCTTCAGATATCGCATCATTGTTAGACTGATGCCCCTGTGTTGAATCTTCTCTAGCCTGCACTGATCTGCACATATCTCATCATTGTTAGACTGATGCCCCTGTGTTGAATCTTCTCTAGCGTGCACTGATCTGCAGATATCGCATCATTGTTAGACTGATGCCCCTGTGTTGAATCTTCTCTAGCGTGCACTGATCTGCAGATATCTCATCATTGTTAGACTGATGCCCCTGTGTTGAATCTTCTCTAGCGTGCACTGATCTGCAGATATCTCATCATTGTTAGACTGATGCCCCTGTGTTGAATCTTCTCTAGCGTGCACTGATCTGCAGATATCGCATCATTGTTAGACTGATGCCCCTGTGTTGAATCTTCTCTAGGCTGCATTGATCTGCAGATATCGCTTCATTGTTAGACTGATGCCCCTGTATTGAATCTTCTCTAGCATGCACTGATCTGCAGATATCGCATCATTGTTAGACTGATGCCCCTGTGTTGAATCTTCTCTTGCCTGCACTGATCTGCAGATATCGCATCATTGTTAGACTGATGCCCCTGTGTTGAATCTTCTCTAGCATGCACTGATCTGCAGATATCGCATCATTGTTAGACTGATGCCCCTGTGTTGAATCTTCTCTAGCGTGCACTGATCTGCAGATATCGCATCCTTGTTAGACCGATGCCCCTGTGTTGAATCTTCTCTAGCGTGCACTGATCTGCAGATATCGAATCATTGTTAGACTGATGCCCCTGTGTTGAATCTTCTCTATCGTGCACTGATCTGCAGATATCGCATCATTGTTAGACTGATGCCCCTGTGTTGAATCTTCACTAGAATACATTCATTGACAGATATTGATCATTGTTAGACTGATGCCCTTGTGTTGAATCTTCACTAGAATACATTTATTGACAGATATTGATCATTATTAGACTGATGCCCCTGTGTTGAATCTTCTCTAGCCTGCACTGATTTGCAGATATCGCATCATTGTTTGACCGATGCCCCTGTGTTGAATCTTCTCTAGCGTGCACTGATCTGCAGATATCGCATCATTGTTTGACCGATGCCCCTGTGTTGAATCTTCTCTAGCGTGCACTGATCTGCAGATATCGCATCATTGTTTGTCCGATGCCCCTGTGTTGAATCTTCTCTAGCGTGCACTGATCTGCAGATATTGCATCATTGTTTGACCGATGCCCCTGTGTTGAATCTTCTCTAGCGTGCACTGATCTGCAGATATCGCATCATTGTTTGACCGATGCCCCTGTGTTGAATCTTCTCTAGCGTGCACTGATCTGCAGATATCGCATCATTGTTTGACCGATGCCCCTGTGTTGAATCTTCTCTAGCCTGCACTGATCTGCAGATATCACATCATTGTTAGACTGATGCCCCTGTGTTGAATCTTCTCTGGCCTGCACTGATCTGCAGATATCGCATCATTGTTAGACTGATGCCCCTGTGTTGAACCCTCTCTAGCCTGCACTGATCTGCAGATATCGCATCATTGTTAGACTGATGCCCCTGTGTTGAATCTTGTCTAGCCTGCACTGATCTGCAAATATTGCATCATTGTTAGACTGATGCCCCTGTGTTGAATCTTCTCTAGCGTGCACTGATCCGCAGATATCGCATCATTGTTAGACTGATGCCCCAGTGTTGAATCTTCTATAGCGTGCACTGATCTGCAGATATCACATCATTGTTAGACTGATGCCCCTGTGTTGAACCCTCTCTAGCCTGCACTGATCTGCAGATATCGCATCATTGTTAGACTGATGCCCCTGTGTTGAACCCTCTCTAGCCTGCACTGATCTGCAGATATCGCATCATTGTTAGACTGATGCCCCTGTGTTGAATCTTCTCTAGCCTGCACTGATCTGCAAATATTGCATCATTGTTAGACTGATGCCCCTGTGTTGAATCTTCTCTAGCGTGCACTGATCCGCAGATATCGCATCATTGTTAGACTGATGCCCCAGTGTTGAATCTTCTATAGCGTGCACTGATCTGCAGATATCACATCATTGTTAGACCGATGCCCCAGTGTTGAATCTTCTCTGGCCTGCACTGATCTGCAGATATCGCATCATTGTTAGACTGATGCCCCTATTTTGAATCTTCTCTAGCGTGCACTGATCTGAAGATATCGCATCATTGTTAGACTGATGCCCCTGTGCTGAATCTTCTCTAGCCTGCACTGATCTGCAGATATCGCATCATTGTTAGACTGATGCCCCTGTGTTGAATCTTCTCTAGCCTGCACTGATCTGAAGATATCGCATCATTGTTAGACTGATGCCCCTGTGTTGAATCTTCTCTAGCCTGCACTGATCTGCAGATATCGCTTCATTGTTAGACTGATGCCCCTGTGTTGAATCTTCTCTAGCCTGCACTGATCTGAAGATATCGCATCATTGTTAGACTGATGCCCCTGTGTTGAATCTTCTCTAGCCTGCACTGATCTGCAGATATCGCTTCATTGTTAGATTGATGCCCCTGTGTTGAATCTTCTCTAGCCTGCACTGATCTGAAGATATTGCATCATTGTTAGACTGATGCCCCTGTGTTGAATCTTCTCTAGCGTGCACTGATCTGCACATATCTCATCATTGTTAGACTGATGCCCCTGTGTTGAATCTTCTCTAGCGTGCATTGATCTGCAGATATCTCATCATTGTTAGACTGATGCGCCTGTGTTGAATCTTCTCTAGCGTGCATTGATCTGCAGATATCTCATCATTGTTAGACTGATGCCCCTGTGTTGAATCTTCTCTAGCGTGCACTGATCTGCACATATCTCATCATTGTTAGACTGATGCCCCTGTGTTGAATCTTCTCTAGCGTGCACTGATATGCAGATATCGCATCATTGTTAGACTGATGCCCCTGTGTTGAATCTTCTCTAGCGTGCACTGATCTGCACATATCTCATCATTGTTAGACTGATGCCCCTGTGTTGAATCTTCTCTAGCATGCACTGATCTGCAGATATTGCATCATTGTTACACTGATGCCCCTGTGTTGAATCTTCTCTAGCCTGCGCTGATCGGCAGATATCGCTTCATTGTTAGACTGATGCCCCTGCGTTGAATCTTCTCTAGCGTGCACTGATCTGCACATATCTCATCATTGTTAGACTGATGCCCCTGTGTTGAATCTTCTCTAGCGTGCACTGATCTGCAGATATCGCATCATTGTTAGACTGATGCCCCTGTGTTGAATCTTCTCTAGCCTGCGCTGATCGGCAGATATCGCTTCATTGTTAGACTGATGCCCCTGTGTTGAATCTTCTCTAGCCTGCACTGATCTGCAGATATCGAATCATTGTTAGACTGATGCCCCTGTGTTGAATCTTCTCTGGCGTTCACTGATGCCCCTGTGTTGGTAGATAGCAAGAGTCTGAGCTGTTTTCTATCGGTGGTAGTACAGGCCCTTGTTATTATGATTTGGATTACTTGAGAGGTGATTCTCAGTGTAATAACCCACGTCCCCAATATTAATGAGTCTCGGCCTGGAATGATCGGGTCTGAAAACTCCAGATGTGATCATTATGGACCCGGACAACCTGGGCCTGCAAGATCTACTGTAGAGCAGAGCCTGTAGACAGCAGCAGTAACATACCCCCGCTCTTCCCTTAATCCCCGGCTGCAGTCTGGGAGGGGGAGCAGATAATGCCCTCCCCAGGCAGGTATATGTGTGTGCTTCACTCATGCCCCCCTACTCCCAACCCATCCTCCATCAGTGGGTGTCCCACAGACACTTTGCACCATCTCGGAGCAGGAGAAATGTCTACTCTGTTTTTTCCATAATGGTGAAAAGTTGCCATAGAAGCATCAGTAAATTTAGGCCCAACCTGTTATTCCTCATTTCAAGGGAAAGACTCCTAACGACTGGACGTTGCTGCAGAGATACCAACTAGTTATGTACCGTCCAGCCCTCCAGTGTCTCCATAGCAAAACCCAGCTAACTGGCAATGAGGCTCTATGCAGTCAGGCGTGCATCACCCATTGAGCTCACTGGGCTTCAGCCCCCCGTTGTGTGTGTCTGCCTGGGCTGAGACAGCTTTGCGGGCTGGCGACCGTCTAATTACAGCCACACCCAAGTACTTCACAGGTCTTTAAAAGATCATTTAATTGTTAATGAGGCTTTTGTTGTGTTTTCACCCCTTCTTAGAGCCACTCTGCCTATGGCTGGGACAATTAGCCCCCCTCCCCCAAACCTTTTTCAGCCCCCCGAAATGTGGCTCTAGTTGCCCGCCAGTATGCAGTGGTCTATATTTACCCTTATCCAATAAGCATCGGTGGTGCAATCCTTGATTGTGAAATGTTTTATGGATGTGTGCACTGACATTGAATTATGTCACTGAATTTATGCAGCATCGTTTGCATATTTAATGCAATCTTCACACATGAAGGGCTGATGAGTTACTCTGGTGCTGTCTGTTTGGATGTAATGAGTGCAAATTGGCGGAACATACAGAGAACAGCAATTTCCCTGTGACATGTAACGCCGCTTCATTGATGGAAGTGTAGAGTAGACAGAGCAATAAATAGCTGTTTACAATACATCAGTGCTTCTGTGTGTATTTGCAGACGCGCACTCGCAGTGACCCACAACACTGCAGGAGGGGTGGGGGGTCAGTCTTTGCATACATGGTAGATGAGGTATTCCAACGTCAATATCCGAAATACTATTGCAAAAAGAACAATTAATGGACGGAATGTTATAACAGTGTCAACCATTAAACTCCAGTCACTAATCTGTGCCTAAACCAATCGTTTTTTTGCTCCCCATACTATTCCAGTTTGGACCTAGACATATGCAAATCACTCTTGACCCTGCTTCCAAGGGAAACAGTTCAGCCTGAACTGGCAAAGCGGGTCCTCCCCAGACCAGAAACAAGCATCCTGGAGCCGGTTCCAGGCCATCACCCCTCATCAGCCAGGATAGCTTGACTCAGATGGCATGGAGAGCACGGGACCCACGTCTGGGCAAACCCGTCTCACTTAGGACAGCAAATGCAAAAAGAACAAATGATGAACGGAATGCTGAACAATGCAAACATTCTTTTCATCACCACGCCACCCCAGTTTGGGCCCAGACATATGAATATCAGTCTTGACCCTGCTCCTCATGGGAACAGTCCAGCCCGAACTGCCAAACCAGGTCCTTCCCGGACCAGAAACAAGCATCCTGGAATCGGTTTCAGGGTATCACCCCTCATCAGCCAGTCTAGCTTGACCCCAGTGGCATGGAGAGCAGGGTATCAACGTCTGAGCATACCTGTCTCACTTAGGGTGACAAATGAAAAAGAGCAAATGATGAATGAAATGCTGAACAATTTCAAACACTCACCCCAATACATCTTTCGGGTTTTTGCTCACCAAACCATTCCATTCCGAAATAGTAGTTTTTATTACTAGTAGGCACCCTCAGCAAAGAGCAGTCATCACCTGATGCTATGTTATATTTTTTTGTGTAGCGCATTAATCACCTGGGTATCCTGGAGCTCAAGGGTATCCACACATTATCCTTCCCATGCTCCTTGTTTGGGAGTCGTTAAAGTTAACATTGTATCTGCTCTCTTTAGCAAAGGTTACAGAATTGTCCAATTCACCAGAACATTTTCCAGCAAAACCCCTTTTTGTCTGAGGGCTACATAGATATAAAGTACAGAGGCAGACCCACCCAGCAGCGGCATGCTGCAGTGCCGGCGGGCTACACGGATACAAAGTACAGAGGCGAGTCCACCCAGGAGTATCACACTGCAGTGCCGAAGGGCTCTACACATGTATAATGTACCAAGGCAGGTCCACCCAGCAGCATCATGCTGAAGTACCTGAACCGAAAAACAACTAGGGGTTGGCTCTAATCAGTATGGCTGAGCCGTAATCGTAAATAACAAAAAGAGGTTGCCAGTACTGATATCAATGGGTAATTTACATGTGTTACAACACAGCACCTGAAACACCATTCAAGACCGGGAGCTCGTTAGTAGCTTTTATTATTCTTTATAACTTTTGTCAGCAAAGAAAAAATTATTTCATGAAAAGCTTATTCAAATAACACAAACAGCTAATACATGCTAGGTACAGACTATAATTTGGAAATCATTCATCATATCAAACATATCACAGGCATACAACAATCAACCATTCATGGGGGATAAGGGGTATAATGACTGCAAAGACTAAAAAAGTGCAAAACGTACAGTATATACAATGTAATGACAAGCACAAAACACAGAGAAGTAAGAGACAAAAGCCAAAGTCTGCAAAACAATTGAAGAATGATGTAACTTGGAAGTTATTCAAACAAGGAGTACATTCCTATGTCAAGTTAGAATGTTCATCATCTTTTGTTAATTGTTAAATAAAAGGTAATGTACACAAAATAGTGATAAACAACAAAGAAATTTTTTAATGAGCTTATCACTCTTGCAGACAGTGGTGTGGCTGGGGCCTACGCGTTTCGAATCCCGCTGGTCTCTGGGGATTCTCTTCAGGGCCTTGCTCGTCTCTAAAAAAAGGGGGGAGAGAGTTATGAAAATCTAAAGAGTAAGAACAAGTTTATGGACCACATTCAAACGACCAACATCAGATTCCTAACTCAGATACCACCCTCTCCTCCACAGGCTTACCGAAAAGCAGATGTGCAAACGTGTAAGGGAAGCCTCAACACCTTAACTGGATGGATTTAATCTGAATCTGAAAAAATAATAATAACAAACAACAGAGTCAGGTGGAGAACTGATTAAGGTGGCATAAGGGTGGAGGTTGGCAGGCTCGATTTTATCTACCTTGTTGGTTAACAAGAAATCTTCACTGGAAGTAGAGCCAGAGCTCGAAATAAAACGGACGTTTTACCTGTAGGATGGAAAACATACGGGTGATCAGAACGGGTTCCGACATTGTGAGAAGCTGGTAGTTCTACAATGTCAAAGGAGCTCTCACCTAATGCAATTTGACCAGGAATTCGGTGTACGCCGCCGTGAGATTATTGGTAATGGCACAAGGTCTATTAAAAATAAAGAGGAGACTTCAGTATGCGAGGACCGCAAGAAGCGCGAGTATAGCTGAGTGAAACTATTGAAAATTCTTACCGGAAACACTAAGAATCCAGTGGAATATTCAATACGACGATCCGCTATCTCTGTTAGTAGATACTTAGTTGATCGTGGTAGTTCGTGAAGGGCGTAGTCCGCAAAGGAGCGGCTCGCTAGTGCAATGGAATTCAGGGAACCTGAAACAACATTGGAATCCGGATGTTAGTGGATTGTGTCCTCAAAAAAAGAGACTAATCTAAAAGAGTTCCAGGCATCTTACCGGCATATCGGCGGTGAACGCTATAAACGTATTTGGAAATGATTACTGAAACAAGAGAACGGGGCGAATATTAGTTTAACAAAAAAGACGGGCAGCAATAAATAACAGGGCAGGAATAGACCTCGTAATACTTACAGCTGATTAGCTGGACAAGACCTTGGAACGACGGCGTTTGAGTAGGCGCTATACACTGGCTCATGCGCAGTAGCTGGCCGGGGCCGAGCTATTCTGCCTATATATGCAGGTCAGATGATCAAATACGCCCACACTGGGGCCAGGCTAGCAACCAAAGGCTGGAAACAAAACACGGACTGGATTTTAATACACGCGGTCCGATTGACAGGTAAAACGGATGTTTCAATGACACAATCCAGTGTTCTAACAGGAAATCGGGTTATAGTTTAAAGATTTCGCTCAATTCATTTAACCCGGATACTGCTGTGTCAAATTTGACTATATGAAAAGCTTCTCGTTTAGATAATGCCGAATTTTGATCTCCACCTCGAGGATTTTTTTCTACTCTAGAAATAACTGTCCATTTTAAGTCACTTACAGAGTGTTGCATCCACGTCCAATGGAGCACCAGAGGGGCATTTTCGACTTTCCTTCTTAATCTGGACTTGTGTTGCGAGATCCGATGGCGGATCTCCTGGTTTGTTTTGCCTATGTACAGTTGATGGCACGGGCATGTAATGCCATACACAACAAACTTACTCTTACAGTTACTGAAAGTGTCATGCTTCCAGGAGATTCCAACGCCAACCACTTGAAAAAGGTCATAAAACAAAACTGGCATCTAGTAAAAGATCTAGAAGAAAGCCTTGTAAATGTGCCCTTATTTGCCTTTAAAAAGGAGAACAACATTGCTAACCACATAGTTCGAGCGGCCATGCCTGCCCCCAAACCTGCGACGTTACGTCAAATGATGGGGATGCCCCCCGTCCTCGGACATCATAAATGTGGCACCTGCCTTTGCTGTGAATCTACTGTGGAGGGTTCACTCTTCCAACACAATGGAATCTCCTGGAAGCATGACACTTTCAGTAACTGTAAGAGTAAGTTTGTTGTGTATGGCATTACATGCCCGTGCCATCAACTGTGCATAGGCAAAACAAACCAGGAGATCCGCCATCGGATCTCGCAACACAAGTCCAGATTAAGAAGGAAAGTCGAAAATGACCCTCTGGTGCTCCATTGGACGCGGATGCAACACTCTGTAAGTGACTTAAAATGGACAGTTATTTCTAGAGTAGAAAAAAATCCTCGAGGTGGAGATCAAAATTCGGCATTATCTAAACGAGAAGCTTTTCTTATAGTCAAACTTGACACAGCAGTATCTGGGTTAAATGAATTGAGCGAAATCTTTAAACTATAACCCGATTTCCTGTTAGAACACTGGATTGTGTCATTGAAACATCCGTTTTACCTGTCACTCGGACCGTGTGTATTAAAATCCAGTCCGTGTTTTGTTTCCAGCCTTTGGTTGCTAGCCTGGCCCCAGTGTGGGCGTATTTGATCATCTGACCTGCATATATAGGCAGAATAGCTCGGCCCCGGCCAGCTACTGCGCATGAGCCAGTGTATAGCGCCTACTCAAACGCTGTCGTTCCAAGGTCTTGTCCAGCTAATCAGCTGTAAGTATTACGAGGTCTATTCCTGCCCTGTTATTTATTGCCGCCCGTCTTTTTTGTTAAACTAATATTCGCCCCGTTCTCTTGTTTCAGTAATCATTTCCAAATACGTTTATAGCGTTCACCGCCGATATGCCGGTAAGATGCCTGGAACTCTTTTAGATTAGTCTCTTTTTTTGAGGACACAATCCACTAACATCCGGATTCCAATGTTGTTTCAGGTTCCCTGAATTCCATTGCACTAGCGAGCCGCTCCTTTGCGGACTACGCCCTTCACGAACTACCACGATCAACTAAGTATCTACTAACAGAGATAGCGGATCGTCGTATTGAATATTCCACTGGATTCTTAGTGTTTCCGGTAAGAATTTTCAATAGTTTCACTCAGCTATACTCGCGCTTCTTGCGGTCCTCGCATACTGAAGTCTCCTCTTTATTTTTAATAGACCTTGTGCCATTACCAATTATCTCACGGCGGCGTACACCGAATTCCTGGTCAAATTGCATTAGGTGAGAGCTCCTTTGACATTGTAGAACTACCAGCTTCTCACAATGTCGGAACCCGTTCTGATCACCCGTATGTTTTCCATCCTACAGGTAAAACGTCCGTTTTATTTCGCGCTCTGGCTCTACTTCCAGTGAAGCTTTCTTGTTAACCAACAAGGTAGATAAAATCGAGCCTGCCAACCTCCACCCTTATGCCACCTTAATCAGTTCTCCACCTGACTCTGTTGTTTGTTATTATTATTTTTTCAGATTCAGATTAAATCCATCCAGTTAAGGTGTTGAGGCTTCCCTTACACGTTTGCACATCTGCTTTTCGGTAAGCCTGTGGAGGAGAGGGTGGTATCTGAGTTAGGAATCTGATGTTGGTCGTTTGAATGTGGTCCATAAACTTGTTCTTACTCTTTAGATTTTCATAACTCTCTCCCCCCTTTTTTTAGAGACGAGCAAGGCCCTGAAGAGAATCCCCAGAGACCAGCGGGATTCGAAACGCGTAGGCCCCAGCCACACCACTGTCTGCAAGAGTGATAAGCTCATTAAAAAATGTCTTTGTTGCTTATCACTATTTTGTGTACATTACCTTTTATTTAACAATTAACAAAAGATGATGAACATTCTAACTTGACATAGGAATGTACTCCTTGTTTGAATAACTTCCAAGTGACATCATTCTTCAATTGTTTTGCAGACTTTGGCTTTTGTCTCTTACTTCTCTGTGTTTTGTGCTTGTCATTACATTGTATATACTGTACGTTTTGCACTTTTTTAGTCTTTGCAGTCATTATACCCCTTATCCCCCATGAATGGTTGATTGTTGTATGCCTGTGATATGTTTGATATGATGAATGATTTCCAAATTATAGTCTGTACCTAGCATATATTAGCTGTTTGTGTTATTTGAATAAGCTTTTCATGAAAACAAAATTTCTTTGCTGACAAAAGTTATAAAGAATAATAAAAGCTACTAACGAGCTCCCGGTCTTGAATGGTGTTTCAGGTGCTGTGTTGTAACACATGTAAATTACCCATTGATATCAGAACTGGCAACCTCTTTTTGTTATTTAGAAGTACCTGAAGACTGCACAGATAATGTACCAAGGCAGGTCCACCCAGCAGCATCATGCTGAAGTACCTGAAGACTGCACAGATAATGTACCAAGGCAGGTCCACCCAGCAGCATCATGCTGAAGTACCTGAAGGCTGCACGGATAATGTACCAAGGCAAGTCCACCCAGCAGCATCATGCTGAAGTACCTGAAGACTGCACAGATAATGTACCAAGGCAGGTCCACCCAGCAGCATCATGCTGAAGTACCTGAAGACTGCACAGATAATGTACCAAGGCAGGTCCACCCAGCAGCATCATGCTGAAGTACCTGAAGACTGCACAGATAATGTACCAAGGCAAGTCCACCCAGCAGCATCATGCTGAAGTACCTGAAGACTGCACAGATAATGTACCAAGGCAAGTCCACCCAGCAGCATCATGCTGAAGTACCTGAGGAATACACATTAAAAGTACCAAGGCATGTCCACCTAGGAGCAGTAAGCTGAATTACCCGAGGGCTATACAGATACAAAGTACAGAGGCAGGTCCACCCAGCAGCAGTACTCTGTAGTAGCTTTGAGGTATGCAGGCTTCATTGTCAAAGTGCGTCTACCCAGAAGTTGTATGCTGAAGTAGCTAAGCGCTACACATAATTAAACTACCAAGGCATGTTTGCGCAGCAGCAGCATGCTGAAGTGGCTGAAAGTTACACATGCTTCAGTGTTATAGGGAAATGAGTTCCTGGTTGAGGGGTGAACCCACTCAAACAGAGACCACAATTCCTGTCACAGTGAGGTCACAGGCAAACCCTAAATTAACCTGCGCTCAGCCCTCTGGTAGCTTGGCACAGAGCCGTCAGGCTTAACATAGCAACAAAGTGTAAAGTAATGCAATAAATTGAGACCAAAATGACAAAAAAATCCAATCAGTAGAAACTGACATATACAATTCTAAAGATTTAGGTGAAAATAGTGCCGGTAAGCACAAAGCGCCAACTGTGGTTATTTGGTCGCGCATGTGGAGTATTTCTGCTCTATCCCTTTTAGTAAATATGCCTGTTTTAGCCAGGGCTTTAAGTGGGAAGGAAAAACTGGGGGGTCTCTCAAAGGGGCGTGGCCAATGTAATTAAGGGCGTGGAATAAAAACACCAAAGCTAAAAATGTCTGCTTAGCATAGTGTGCCGCCTGTGTTGCATTTTGCTGTTTCTGTCATTGCATCCTGATATATGATACAAAAAGTAGCATCACACCTACAACAAGTCAGGACTATTGGCTTTGCCAATGGTTGTTAGTTGCAGAAGATAAATAAGCAGCAACTATGGCTTTTATATAATATTAAAAAAGCTTCCACTTAAAGCCCTGATGAGACCACGACAATGTTGCTGCTCCTGAGTTTTAAAAAGAGTAGGGAAATCCAGAGAGAAAATGACCCTCTTTAAAGGATTCCCCTTCCCCTACAACGCTCACCTGGCATGACGTCATGCCGTAACTTCTCCACTAGTGAGTAATGAGCAGCGCACATCGATTTGCCTGCTGTCACTGCAGTTCGAAAAAAAACAGACCGCCTGTGACCTGGCACAAAACAGAGCCCGATAGAGACCCGTTTGGAGGCCCCATTTAACTCCTTTCATGCTCATGAGGAGCCCAGCTCGTCATGAGTAACAGTAGAGGTGTGCTCATGATGAGCTGGGCTCGTCATAACGGCCGCGGCCCGCCCACGCGCAATTGATTTCCCGCTTATGCCTGAGAATTAGTCAGTTGGCGGGGTTGTGACGAGCCCAGCTTGTCATGAGCACAGCTCCACTTTGACTCATGACGAGCTGGGCTTGTGATGAGCGGTGGTTGGTGTAGGGACAAACAGCTTGTTCTATGGGGGGGGGGGGTAGTCAACAGAGAACTTGCTCACCTTGAACACTGAAAAAAAAGAGTACCTCCCGTCCCCCAGTTATGCCACTGCCGTGGGAGCCAATCCTTGTTTCCACCTCAAAATGTGCTTAATACAGGTGGAGATGCACTTTTCAATGTCCACGCCAGGGAGTTCATTACATTTAATTAGCTGAGTTTTTACTTTTATGTAAAATAAGGTTTATTCTTGCAAATATTTCCTTCGACTTTGCAGCTGTCTTGTCGCAAATTGTTATGCTTGAATAATCTTCTGTTTCGATGGGCGACCGCCAACTGTGTCCCCATTACTAGTTTTGCACCAATAAGGCCTGCAGTAGATTTTTTTTTCAATTTAAAGGTTTTTTATCAGACTAAAGATTAATGAAAAATATTAAACCAAATTAAAAAGCAAAACAACCTTTGTGGTTAGTATAAATATTTCACTACATTTGCAACCACGTTTAGATTAGAAAATGCTGAATACCAATTTCTTCCACTAGCTGCCTGCTTTTCTGTGAGTAGTGCACACACTTTTGCAATCTGGAGGCAGCTTCTGTGTAGCACTTCTGTAGTCTGTTGAGCTTGCGACGGCACAGAGACGTCCCCAGCACTGGGCAGGTGAGCTCTCAGAGGAGCCCAGGCGGGACATTGCTGGCAGGCAGGCTAGGCCAGACTTTCTGGCTATCACACCACACCCGGTGTGTCGCCTCCAGCGGCTGGTTCTGTATTCTTTGGGGAAGGTTTAAACCAGTTCATAGCTGCACAAATTTCCACAACCAGCATTGCCACACCTACCTGCAGGGGCGGAGCTTGGAGAATAACATTGGGATGTGTGACCTTCAGATCAGATTCCCCAGCTATCGTGCTGGGATATCTTGTTAAAACACTATATATGAGAGGCAGGACATGAGGGGGGCTTAGGTGGCAGTCGAATAAGGAGTTAGGCGTATTGTTAGGGGCACATGAAACACAACATTTCTGAGACGAGCTTTTATCAGTATAGGCATGTATAAAACCCAGGTGAAATCGAACAGACATTTTACCACACCCGAATGAAAGCGCCAAAAATATTTGTATCCAACTATTTACAGCAGAATGCATTTTTGGGTGGGATGTAACACCTCGAACAACCCCCTGAAGCTACGCCCCTGTCTACCTACCACGTGCGGCTTTTAGTGAAGCTATGCCAGGCCGGTCAGCATCACCGGTGTCTCTCTGCGAGTTTGTGAATCTGTCAGGCTGTCTGTGAGATCCCCGCACCCTGATAATACAGAATTTACTGAGGGCACTTCATGCAAAATGTCTGCGGTCCCCCGACTCCGTGACACTTGCCTTTACTAAGGTGTTGGGGTAAGTAACTTTCAGTTCATTCAGATTGTGGCACACCTGGCGCAGAAACTTAAGTTGTCGTAGTTTGTGCCTGTAGTTGCATAATACTGCTCTAGCAGGACAGCCTCCTTGTTGAAGTATGTGGCATCATTTGTGATGCTTCAGTTTTTAAGAGAAAAACAAAATGTGTCTTGAGTAATTACCAGTGCCTGAAACTGATTCAAGGGTCCAGAGATTGATTCAAGGTTCCAGTGCCTGAGATTGATTAAAGGATCCAGTCCTTGAGATTGATTCAATGATCCAGTGCCTGAGATTGATTCAAGGATCCAGTCCTTTAGATTCATTCAATGATCCAGAGATTGATTTAATAATCCAGTGCCTGAGATTGATTCAAGGATCCAGTCCTTGAGATTCATTCAATGATTCAGTGCCTGAGATTGATTCAAGGATCCAGTCCTTGAGATTCATTCAATGATCCAGAGATTGATTCAAGGATCCAGTGCCTGAGATTGATTCAAGGATCCAGTCCTTGAGATTTATTCAATGATTCAGTGCCTGAGATTGATTCAAGGATCCAATGCCTGAGATTGATTCAAGTATCCAGTCCTTGAGATTGATTCAATGATCCAGAGATTGATTCAAGGATCCAGTGTCTGAGATTGATTCAAGGATCCAGTCCTTGAGATTGATTCAATGATCCAGAGATTGATTCAAGGATCCAGTGCCTGAGATTGATTCAATGATCCAGAGATTGATTCAACGATCCAGTGCCTGAGATAGATTCAAAGATCCAGTCCCTGAGATTGATTCAATGATTCAGTGCCTGAGATGGATTCAAGGGTCCAGTTCTAGAGATTGATACAAGGATCCAGTCCTTGAGATTGATTCTATGATCCAGTGCCTGAGATTGATTCAAGGATCCAGTGCCTAAGATTGATTCAATGATCCAGTCCATGAGATTTATTCAAGGATTCAGAGATTTATTCAAGGATCCAGAGCCTGAGATTGATTCAAGGGTCCAGTCCCTGAGATTGATTCAAGGATACAGAGATTTATTCAAGGATCCAGTGCCTGAGACTGATTCAAGGGTCCAGTCCCTGAGATTGATTCAAGGATCCAGTCCTTGATAATGATTCTATGATCCTGTGCCTGAGATTGATTCAAGGATCCGGTACCTGAGATTGATTCAAGGTTCTAGTGCCTGAGATTGATCCACAGATCCGATGCCTGAGATTGATTCAAGGTTCCAGTGCCTGAGATTGATTCACGGATCCGGTACCTGAGAATGATTCAAAGATCCAGTGCCTGAGATTGATTCATGGTTCCAGTGATAGAGCGCGCAGGTCACCCGGGTCACAAGTTTACCAATTTTCCACGCAGTGGGCCCTGGCGTGCATACGAGGACTGAGTTTGCGTGAACTGGGTGATTGCCTACACGCCACTATGAGTAATTCGGGGGGTGACTCTTCACCACTTACTATTCATGTACCTGACTTACCACAGGCACATTACTCCTGACAGATCAGGAGCTAGCAGTGGATAGGTGACAAGATTCCTAAAGGGAGTAAAACTTTTCATATACCAAGTACATTTATCCACACTTTATACGGTAAATGACCACAGACACCTGATGAGTTTTCTAAAGATTTATCAAAAGATTTCAGAATGAATATGCCAAGACAATAAGCCAAATACAAAGTAACACATCAATCAATAGAACCAAAGCCACAATATAACTATGGATTAGGGCGAGGACCATTAAAGTAAGTGTGAACACTATGGGGTAAGAATACTAAAACAGAACTATTCACAGTAAGTTATACTAGGGCATGGGACATGAACAGGATCTAAACGTGTATTGTACTAGACTACTTAGGCTATTCTTACTAAGTTCACTGCAACCATGCTAAAAGGGAGGGGAAAAAGTGGAACACACTAATATAATACGACAATTTTGTAATACCTACAGGTGGGGAGAGAAGTGGAAAAATTCTAAACAAACAATTGCATATAATGTGCATTCGAAGGTGATAGAGCAATATCACAGGCAAGAGTGCTTTATTAAGAGGAGGAGAGAGAGAGTTAGGAAGATGTAAACCCACAGATTTATAATTACCTAGATAGGAATGAGGACTAACCCTGGCCACGGGTCAGTTTGGGAAGACGGGGACAAGGACCCTCAAGGAATGGAATACCAGAATGCGAGCAGGTACAGCTCACGGACAGTCAGGACAGGATACCCCTCAGGTTTGGGTCAGGACTTGGCTCACCAAGGTAGGACCAACACCCACAGCTTCGGATGCAACGCCTGCGTTACCCCTCTCTGCAAGTAATCCGCCAGTAACCCCGATTGGGTTTTCGAATTTCCCCAGCAAAGTGCTCCGCCAGCACTTAAGACTATTTCCACCCGTAGGAGTTTGTGGAAAGTATGGACAGAGTGCTCCGCAGCACTCTAGATTGATCACCTATAGAGTTCGTAGGGTCAGTGACAGGTCTGCTACTCGGACAAGTCGGACAATTTCTCTATGCTACACTAGGCCAGTTATACGGTTTGGGGACCCCTGGACCACCCACTAATGTTGCAAGTGACAATTTCCCACATGGTGATTGGTCAGGAGAGGTGATTTGGTCATTGTCACCTCCTAGAATTCAGTGTTCACATCATTAATAATAAATTTTGCATACCCGCCCCTTGGGTTCACGTTCCCAGGCATAGGAATACAGAAGACAATGAGAGAGAGCATGTTACAGATACACTGTTGCATAGTCAAGGTAAAACGCCGTGTCTTCGAGGTGGTTTCTCAGGCGCATCAAGCTTCAGGTGCCAGCTGGCTGCTTTCAGCTTCTGCGCAGTGGGGTTTCCCCATGTCACGTGACAGGGTTCAGTAGAGCTTCATCATGGCATAGCTCAAGTTTTTCCCAGCCCCCAGAGACGCGGTACATGAAAAGTAAGCGAGAACAAATTAGAATCATACATAAAAATGATCACACTGTATACCGTGATAGATTTTAACACACCCCTTATTTTATAACATCTATAGTATTAAAGTTTAGTGCGAAAAGACAGATAGGCTGAAGCAGCAGTGGCAAGCAGAGAGCGTGGTGAGAGACAAGCGGCCATATTTGCAACAGTGCGCATGAGCAATAAAGTCCCTCCAAAATGCGAGTGCGTCACATCACGTGAGTATGAACGACGCATGCGCAGACTGGATTTCTGCAAAGCAGCCATTTCCTTAGTGCAAGCATTGTGAGGATGAAAAGACACACAGGCAAGCCTCTCGGGGACACCCGCGTGTTGGGGAAAATGCTAAATAAATGACGGACAGTTGGATTAATATGATTATACGTTAGGCGAGGTTCATGAGTGAGAGCAAGTCGCTTTACGTGCGAATCCTTGCTCCATCAATCCCCTCTTTGATGATATTTACTATCATCACTACAAAGGAAACAGATGCCAACTTTCATTCTTCCATATCATGCATCTCAATTTCAATAAACTTATTGTTGAGTTTTCTTTCTGCTTCTCTATGAGAGTGGTGATTCTTGGCCTTTTTGTAGATTTTATTCATCAATTCTTCTAATTCTAACTCATCAATGTTTCTTTTCACCCCTCTTTTATTCACTGTATACTTTCTGCATTTTTGACATTTACAGCAGATGAATATGATCAATGCAACCACACCTATTCCAGCTATTGGCATCAGTATTTTCCATAGAAGACTTTTACCTAAGTTAGAAAACCAACTACCTATAGAGGAGAGACCTCCAGTCAGTCTCGTCCAGGCACTGTCAACCTCCAATGGTTTGAGTTCTTTTTCCAAATTAGTTATGTTCCTTACATATTTCTTAAGTTCGATACTTTTGTCAGGTATGTAGGTGCAACAATGTTGCGCTTTCTTAAGTTCGATACTTTTGTCAGGTATGTAGGTGCAACAATGTTGCGCCTTCAGCATTCTACAGACTCCGCCCTCTTTTGCCAATAAGGTGTCAAGAGCAAGGCGATTCTGTAAAACCATTGATCTGATCGCAACCATCTCAGTATTGACCAGCAGGAATCCAGCAGCAGTGTCAGTTGATAACCGATCCACTACTGTAGACAATTTGCAGATTTTGTGAGTATTCAGAACTACCCCCATTCCAGGTATCAGTGCACTAAATATATCACCTATAATTTCGCCTACGCTTTCACGTTTTCTACGCGCTAAGCCATTAGTCTCTTCATTGCTTCCAGCAGCATTATTCACATGGTATATTTTCGGAAAGACAATGCCAAAGTAGCAGCTTCCATACCAGTGATCCGGCAATTTGAAATAAGCCTTGTTCCCACATATGTAATAAATTCCGGGAAACACAGGTTCTGACCCATTTTTGAAACCCCAACCTCCAATTACCTTGTAATTATGTTCACACTCGCTGGAACCGATGAATATATTGTTATAATATTCTGTCCTTTCTCTATGGAGACAAAGTTTCCCTTTCCGTTCAAAATCCAGCAACAAAGCAGGATTAGCTTCGCCTTGTGAGGTGTTATCCATGTGCTCTGCCCACCTAGGGACTCTATCCTTTTCATCATTTGCCTTTTTCTGAAACTTTTCCCTCCTTCTGTCTGCCATTTTTATAAACATCTTTTCCTGCTCTTGCAAAGAACAGGTCAGATTTTCTTTTCTTGCTTCATTTAAGTCTATGTCACCTATAGTCAGAAAATATTCTCCCATATAACGGGTTACTTCGCTTCTAACATGTACAAGGTTCAGGTGTCCTCTAATAGGAAGTTCAGAAAAAATTACGTCAGCATTTGAATAGTCGTACTGTAAAGTGCTTCTATAAAACAAGCTTGCTAATATACTACAGGAAATTCCGTATGTTAGTGGTAGGTGGTGATATGTCACACCTTCAGCTACAGAAGTGGGTAGCTTCATGCAGACATAGCAATCTTCTATTTCCATAGCTTCTACGTAATGCACTAAAAGGTTAGCAAAAACATTTAAATGTGTCCGGTTTCTCATCTTGTGAAAATGCAGTTCGCCCTCATCTGATGCTTCTAAATTTGGTCGTGTGTGTCTCAGACTAACTGGGTTGTCACGTCCTTCTAAGCTTCGTGGAGTTTCTACAGTCTGTACAACGTCTGTGTCTACCACTTTAGGTTCAGTAGGGGACAAGTTAGGATCTTTACTTATCATAAAAGGAATAAAAACTGTTAGTCCTATCCACATCACTATCACTACATAAGCATATTTTACAGCACGTTTTGCAACATCCAAATCTGGATCTTCCAGCTACGTTTGAATCAGACATTTTAGCTTACAGGTGGCTTTTGCAACCCCTCTTTGCCTCCTTACACCAAGAGTTCACTCGGTTCTGTCTCAAGGAGGGTCTTCGTCAGAACTCCGATCAGTACCGGACTCTTCGTCACTTTTGCCACTGTGATTGGCCTCATCAATTTCTTCCAACACCAAATATGTCCATTCAGGGCTCCGATACAGTCTGTTCTGTTTCTTCACTCTGTCGCTCTTTCTCAGAGACTTGCCTCGGGCTGTTTTTCTTTCACTTTCAGCCCTCTTTCGGTCTTTCAGTTTTTCTTCGACTGTTTTTATTCGGAGTCTTAGCCTTTTGACGTATCTGGGTGTACTTTTGCTTCTGTGACTTTCAGTGGTCGAGGACACTTGGCCTTCCTCGTGCACTCTTTTTATGCGTTCTTTGGGTTTGACAGAGTCTATTTCCCTTCCTGTCTGACTAGTTCCAGGTCTTTCATCTATTTCTTCTGCCTGGTCCTTAAGCTGGCCCTGTTCAGGTTCGCTTTGTATGTTTTCTTTGCTTTCTGGTGAACTGGTTTCTGATTCCTGAACACGTTCATCTATTTCTATCTGCTCTGGTTCATGCACTTCGTTCCCTTCATCTTCTTCCGCATGAACTTCAACTTTGACCACTATCTGTCCCTTTCCAGACTCCGGTGTTTCAGGAGGAGTGTCGATGTCTTGATCTGTCCCTACTTGGCCTATTTCCTGATCAGGTGTGATGTGAGTTTCGCTGACCTGATCTTCGTCCTCTAGTTCTGTCTCACCTGGACTATCCCACTCACTGTCTAGGTAGGAATATTTCCTGGTTCGTATTGGATCAAGAACCTGGTCGTCGGCAGGGTACCAATCAACGTCTCGACTTGTGCTCGGCAGTTCGATGTCAGCGAGATCCGGACTCTCTTCGGGAGTCTCCTCAGCGGTGCTGCCTTCAGCTTCAGTCGCGTTTTCTCCGGTTACCCGCTTTGTGTGGCTGGCATGGATCCACTTCGGCACACCAGCACACTTTACAGCAGTAGTGGTGACAAGGATCACTTGTCTTGGCTTTCCCCACTTTGGTCCAAGGCAACTCTTCCGGGTGTGTTTCTTTAACACCACCCAATCACCTGGTTGTAGTTTATGTGCTGGAGTCTTGGGCCAGTCGTCAGCTGTCTCTCCAATCTGGTGGGAGAGAGAACGCACTTGGTCACCCAGTTGCTTGCAGTATTCTAGCACCAAATCATCAGTAATGCTTAGCAGTTTGTGTCCAGGTACCCATGCTTGTCGCATCACTCTCCCCATTAGCACCTCATGGGGGCTCAGGCCTGTTTTTCGATTCGGAATACTTCTCAGACTCATCAGCACAAGGGGCAAAGCTTCTGTCCAGTTCATTTTGGTGGAATCACACATCTTCGCCAATCTGGACTTGATCGTGCCATTTATCTGCTCAACCACCCCAGACGCCTCGGGATGGTAGGCACAGTGCAGTCTTTGCTTCATTTTAAAGGCCCTACAGAGTTCTTCTAGGTCCTCGTTGGCAAAATGCCCACCTTGGTCTGTTTCAATCGTCTCAGGAATTCCATACCTAGGTATCAACTCCCTGAGTAATAATTTGGCTACAGTCAGGGCATCATTTTTCTTTGCTGGGTAAGCCTCCACCCACCGGGAAAACAGGCACACTATGACTAGGACATACCTATATCCCTTACATCTGGGCATTGTTATAAAGTCCGCCTGCATCCTGACAAAGGGACCTACTGCCTTTCCGATGGAACTTTGTTCTACTACAGTCCTCTTTCCTGCATTGAATTGCTGACACACTAGGCACCTCTGGCAAAGCCTTTCCGCTTGGTTCCTGAACTTTGAATTATAGAACACTTTGTCAAACACACGACACATTGCGTCTCTTCCCATATGTGTTGGTTCATGTATCATTCGGATCATGGGATCTATCAGGCTGTCGGGCAGTACGGGTACCCCAGTCGAGCTTACCACCACACCATCATTCCTTATGCTGCATTCATTCGCCCTCCATCTGCCTTTCTCTTCCCTGTCTGTTGCCTGTTGTAAGTCTCTCAATTCTTCCCACGTTGACACATTCTCAAACAACATCAGTTGGCAGCTGTGTCCACCCCATAACCCAATTTGGAGGGACATTTGGTGTCGGGCACAAAACTGTGCGATTTGGTCAGCGTATCTGTTTCCGGCTGTCACATCATCATTTCCTGATCTGTGAGCCGCACACTTGACCACAGCCAATTCTTTGGGCAATTGAATAGCTTCCAGTAATTCTTGTACCACCTTTCCATTTCTGATAGGGGTACCTGAGGAAGTCATGAATTCTCTTTGTAACCATAGTTGGCCGAAGTCATGAACAACCCCATAACAGTACTGGCTGTCGATGTAAACAGTTATTCTTTTGTTTTTACCCCTCCTACAGGCTCTTGTCAATGCGATGAGCTCTGCTACTTGTGCAGATTTCACCTCGCATAGGTAAGAGGCTTCTATGGTGTTTGTCAATGTGACTACAGCATAGGCAGCACACAGACCTCCACTCTCATGTCTTAAATATGAGCCGTCTACAAAGATTGTAAGATCCCCATCAAGCAAGGCTACTTCTCGGATGTCAGGACGGGGCTTAGTGCTGAATTCCGTTAGATCAATACAGTTATGTTCCATTTCATCCTCGGCGTCTACATCCAGAGGAACAGGTAACAGAGTTGCAGGGTTTAAGACATTGCACCGAGAAATGGTTACATTCTCAGCACCAATCAAAATTCTCTCATACTTAGTCAGCCGACTAGGTGTGAGATACTGGGTCTTGGTTCTTGTCAGTAGAATTACAACAGAATGTGGAACATATATGGTGACAGGATGTCCCATGACAATATTCTCACTCTGTTCTAGACTGACGCAAGTAGCAGCTACTGCCTTCAGGCATCCGGGTAATCCAGCAGCCACTGGATCCAGAGTGGCCGAGAAGTAGGCCACGGGACGCCTGACCAGCCCATGCTCCTGGGTCAGGACTGAGAGCGCACAATTTTCTCTTGTATCACAGAACAGTTCAAAGTGCTTGGAATAGTCAGGCATACCTAATGCAGGAGCGGTACATAGACAATTTCGCAATGTTACCCAAGCGGACATGCTTTCACTGTCCCAACTGACTGGGTCTTCTACTCCTTTCTTGGTCATTTTTATCAAAGGTTTGGCTAGAGTTGCGAATCCCACAATCCACTGCCTGCAGTACCCCACAACTCCTAGAAACATCCTCACCTCTTTCTGAGTTTGGGGTAGGTCCATTGCTTTAATTATCTTGATCCTTTCTGTGGTGACTTTTCGGATCCCTTTCTCTATCTGGTGCCCCAGATATTTTACTGAGTTTTTACAGAACTGTAATTTGTCAGGGGATACTTTATGTCCTCCCTTTCCTAGGTGATTCAGCAAGGCGATGGTGTCGGTGACACAGTCAGTTTGAGTCTTAGATGCCACCAAAAGGTCATCTATGTACTGTACCAAAACGGACTCTCTGGGCAGCACTAGGGATTCAAGGCATTTCTTTAGGATCTGATTGAAAATCGATGGACTTTCAGTGTACCCTTGAGGGACACGATTCCAGACATAGATATGGCTGTCAAATTCAAAACTAAAAAGGAACTTGCTTTCTGGGTGCAATGGGATGGAAAAGAATGCATGGCACAAGTCAATGACAGTGAACCATTCCGCATTCCAAGGAATCTGATATAGGATCACTGCAGGGTTGGGCACAATGGGACAGCAAGGTACAACAATTTGGTTTACCTTGCGTAGGTCCTGCACTACTCGGTACTTTCTACTAGGCTTTTTAATCCCAATGATGGGTGAATTGCAGGGACTGCTCATTACTTCCTGTATGATGTCTGCTTCGAGCAATCTGTTAATTTCAACTGCGAATCCTGCTTTTACTTCTGCACTCATTTTGTACTGTCTTGTTCTGGGGTATACAGCATTTGTTTTTATTGCTATTTTAACTGGGTCCACATTTGCCATTAAGCCTACATCTTTTCCCGTGAAATCCCATACTTCAGGTACCACTCTTAACTGGAGCTCTTCAGGTAAGTCTTCAACGGACAAGGGTCTAATATCAGAGTCAGGTCTCACTAACATCAGTTTGTACAAGCCATCTTCATCGGGGGTCTGAATTTCGACACCTTTTGGTGTGCAAAAGATGGTACAGTTCATTTTGCACAACAAATCGCGTCCTAGCAGATTCACCAGACTGGAATCACAGACCACGAATCTGTGCATCTCTTTAAAATTTCCTATGGATATTTCCATTGGTTCTGTTACTGGAGTACTGATTATTTGATTGGAGACACCCACTACTTGGATTGCTTCTCCCGAGAGGGGTAGGTTAGGAACATCCACTGTTCTCACAGTGGACCGGGTAGCACCAGTGTCCAACAGAAAGGTGACGTCTTTTCCCTCTACCTTTCCTTCAATGTATGGTCCAGTCTGGTCTACCGGTAAGGAGGCGCCAAGCACGCACTCCTTATCCTCCCCCCTCAGGCCCCGTCAATCTTGTTCATCACAGAGGAACGTATCGTTTAACAAGTACTGCGGAATTGCTGCATTTCTCTCATTCTCTCCTTCCCATATTTCCGCCCTTTCATTCTGCTGACCCTGATTCTTATAATTCTGTCTAGGAGCGCGAGGTAAAGGAGGTAGCTTTACCTGTTGCTGGTTCTTTCTCGTCCCCTCTTTCTGCACCTGTGGATTTAAACCATTTATAGGGGCATTACCGGCCTGTAGGTGTGGACACTCGTCTCTCCAATGCCCTATCTGGCCACACCCGTGGCAGGGGAATTTATTCATAGCCTCTTCCCGACTCATTTTTACCCGGGGCTTCTCTCCTCCCCCAGCGTTGGTATTCTGGGCATTATTATTAGAATTCAATTTACTTAACTGTTTTTCTTGCTGTTCAGCCAATTTCACTTGTGCCCACATCACTTTCTCCTTGAGGGCTTTCTTTTTATTCTCTATTTCATCTTCGCAGTACTTGGCGTACTTTAGGACATCATCTATGGGCTTTCCCTGCCAACTGATTTTATTGTCTCAAATCCATTGTGATATTTCAGGCCTTAATCCTAGCACGAATCTGTAACTGAAATGGGTCATGTCTTTCATGTCCACATTATCGATCCCACTGTAAGTTTTGAACACTTGTAGCAACCTTTCATAAAAGGAGTGGACAGTTTCGTCGCTCTCTTGGGTAGTTCTATCTATCCGGGTCCAATCTGTTTCTTTTGCGGGTACCTTTTTCTTGAGGTATTGTATGACTTGATCATACTCCCTCATTACTTTGGGTGAGGGAGCTCCGGTTTTGGGGTCTCTCACATACTCATCATTAGGCCAATCAATTTCAATTTTACACTCGGTCCATAAGTCTACAGGCACCACAATGTCGAAAAACCCATCCAGGTCTTTTAAAGGCATTTCTGAACCTTTATGAAGTGTTCGACCTGTCTGTACCAATCAACTGGTTTTTCCCGTAACTTTGGAAAGTCATTTGTAAATGACACAATATCCTGTCGGGACCAAGGAACATGGACGTATTTTCCCTCCGGGACCTCCCTCATGGGACACAATTTTTCTGCGGGACTTACTTCTTTGAGCACATATTCTGACGTTTGAGACTTAGCTCTACTGTCTTCCTTTTTCTTTGCCCACCGGGTTCTCCATTTTCCCACATCCCCCCATTTCTGTAGAAGTTTCAGTAATTCTTTTATCTGGATCTGTTTCCCTACCACATTCAAGCTCTCTAAATCTTTGTCTGAAAAATCTACTCTGTAGGGTTTCTGAAGGATTTTGGAGCGACTGACATCGATTCCCATTTCTGCGGCAGTGTCCATTAATCTCTCATGGAGCAATCTAGCGTTCCGGGTAAGATTTTTGCTGATGAACAGTAACTCTTCTTCGCTAAAGGAGTTTAATCTTTCTAATCCTACATTTCCAGCCATTAACTCCTCTATTTCTATCCTTAATTTATAGATTTCTAATTGTTTGGGTTGGGGAGTGGTCTCTTTTTCTAACTCTTTGGTCCATCTGTCCAATTCTTCAGGAGATACTACTGTGGCACTCCTAACCCCTGATGTGCTTTCAATCTGCACTTCTTTTGCCCTACTCTGACTTCTTGGACCTGGCATGCTCGCTCTAGATTCCCTAATGGGCATATCCATCAGGACCACTGACTCGCACTCACTTTCTTGATCATCATCTATGAGCACTTCTTTTCTTGGGAGTGGAATGCTAGGAGTTGGCATGTTTGGGGTCATGACAGGAGGACGAGGACTAGCCAGTCTATCCCCGTAAAGAGGAATAGCAGGCCCAATAGTTACTGGGATGGTCAGGGAATCTGGATGGGGATGTATCTGGGCTATGGTCCGAACCAAATCCTCTCGCTGTCTAGCTAGAGCTTCCTTCTCTCACTCTCGTAAAGCCTTTTCTGCAGAATTGTCATGCAATACTTGCGGTACCAAGGGAGGGTAAATACTTGGGGCAGTCGGAGTAACCAACCGAGGTGGATCTTCTCCAAACGGGCGGTAATTTGGGACCGTGGAGCTAGGTTTACAAAACCCATCTCCCTCGCTGGTCTTACTATCCGTTCCTGTTCCATCTGTCTCACTATCCCTCCGACATCTCGGATATCTAGAAAACGGGTTTGGTGAACTCAGAGGCTCTGACTCTGCAACATAGGGAGGGGGGTTCTTCATCAATAAATCCTCTAGGTGCTCATCTTCAGAGTCCCCCCCAGCCATTAAGTGATGAGTCTTCTCTTTGCACTTCCCCTTCCCTTTTCCTTGTTCCAATACCCCCATCATTGGAAACAATCCTTCCACCATCGTGTTTTGTCTCCAATGTTTCATTTTCTGCTCTTTGGTTTCTCTATGGACCCTCGGATACCACTTGCTCACTCCCTTGTCCATCCGGGGTCTATCTCTTTCCACAGCCTCAATTTCCCATTCTTCTAAGGCTTCATACTGGGTTAATCTGGGTCTGGGATGTAATTCATTCATGCGGGTCCTCAAATTAAACAGGATTCTGCCATTAAACGTACCATCAATAGGAAAAGCTAGAATCCCGTCATCTGCAGTATACTTTGCCCAATTCTCTAGCCATACACAGGTATGATACCCTTTTTCGAACAACATGAAGGAAGCAGGTGTATTCGGGGGAGGGATGATCATCCCCTCCCTCGTTCTAATGGGTTTGTCTGTTTTAAAAAAGTTCTTTACTTTATCGGCAAAGGACATTTTTCTTTTTACTCCATACATCATGTGCGGTCTACCTCGTAAAATCTGTTCCTTATAGAAGCCAAAGTTTTGTGGATTAGGTAAGAACTCCGGATACCACATACACCTTTCTATACCTCTCTCAAGCTCCTGTTGATTAATTTTGTTTACCTTTGAGCTTCCAATGCTAGTGCGACTTTTATTTCTTTAGCAACCAATCAACACTGTGATTGCGAAAATCCTTGTCCAATGGGTGCGCTGCCTTTTCGCGAGACGAGGTCTCACGCTCCGGCACTCACCCCTCCCTTACAATTTCAGCTTCACTACACACCCGCTGTCTTGACCAATACCAGCGCGGCACGGAGTGACGTCAGAGCAGTCTTCCGACCGACTCCCTCCTTCACAAGGTAACGGAAACTCTTAACTTTTCCTAAAGTGCGAATGCAAATCTTAGTTAACAACACACAACGTCTGCCACTGTGTTTGAGTGTTCTAAACAGGTAGAAAAAATTTCTTTCACTACTAGTAAACCACTTCTGTCTACTTTTCATTCACTCCGGATAGACTTCTTTGCCTAACTCTTCACACGAGCAACATAGAACCTGTTACTCCTCTGACTCATCCACTTCTTTCCGGGATATATACTGAGTCAGAATTTCACCAGCGGACTATTTTACTTACCATTCAAGCCTTGGAGACCCTATTACTCCTCCCGTATGTGACCCTTACTAGGTGATATCACAATGGAAGTTTTATAACGGACTCGTAGCTATCACTTATGCAGATGCAAGAAGGTCCTAATTAGTGCTTCCAGGTATTCCTAACCCTGCACTAATGACTCACAACAAGTGACTTTTCCAGCTAACCGGATTCTGCTCACCGTTAGCTATATACCTCCCCGGGGATTCGGACTACACTGAACACTTACAAACAATTTCTTGGTTAATATTACATATAACACTTATAGCTGCAATGCAAAATCATTTACATACATATACAAATCCTTAAACAGTTTAAAATTAATGCAATAGAAATTTCAGCAGCACATTTTATTTTCACGGTTTGTTTATCAACTATCCTGTCTACCTATCTTAACTAGTCCAAACCATAGCTCTGCTACCAGAAAATTACTGATAGAGCGCGCAGGTCACCCGGGTCACAAGTTTACCAATTTTCCACGCACTGGGCCCTGGCGTGCATACGAGGACTGAGTTTGCGTGAACCGGGTGATTGCCTACACGCCACTATGAGTAATTCGGGGGGTGACTCTTCACCACTTACTATTCATGTACCTGACTTACCACAGGCACATTACTCCTGACAGATCAGGAGCTAGCAGTGGATAGGTGACAAGATTCCTAAAAGGAGTAAAACTTTTCATATACCAAGTACATTTATCCACACTTTATACGGTAAATGACCACAGACACCTGATGAGATTTCTAAAGATTTATCAAAAGATTTCAGAATGAATATGCCAAGACAATAAGCCAAATACAAAGTAACACATCAATCAATAGAACCAAAGCCACAATATAACTATGGATTAGGGCGAGGACCATTAAAGTAAGTGTGAACACTATGGGGTAAGAATACTAAAACAGAACTATTCACAGTAAGTTATACTAGGGCATGGGACATGAACAGGATCTAAACGTGTATTGTACTAGACTACTTAGGCTATTCTTACTAAGTTCACTGCAACCATGCTAAAAGGGAGGGGAAAAAGTGGAACACACTAATATAATACGACAATTTTATAATACCTACAGGTGGGGAGAGAAGTGGAAAAATTCTAAACAAACAATTGCATATAATGTGCATTCGAAGGTGATAGAGCAATATCACAGGCAAGAGTACTTAATTAAGAGGAGGAGAGAGAGAGTTAGGAAGATGTAAACCCACAGATTTATAATTACCTAGATAGGAATGAGGACTAACCCTGGCCACGGGTCAGTTTGGGAAGACGGGGACAAGGACCCTCAAGGAATGGAATACCAGAATGCGAGCAGGTACAGCTCACGGACAGTCAGGACAGGATACCCCTCAGGTTTGGGTCAGGACTTGGCTCACCAAGGTACGACCAACACCCACAGCTTCGGATGCAACGCCTGCGTTACCCCTCTCTGCAAGTAATCCGCCAGTAACCCCGATTGGGTTTTCGAATTTCCCCAGCAAAGTGCTCCGCCAGCACTTAAGACTATTTCCACCCGTAGGAGTTTGTGGAAAGTATGGACAGAGTGCTCCGCAGCACTCTAGATTGATCACCTATAGAGTTCGTAGGGTCAGTGACAGGTCTGCTACTCGGACAAGTCGGACAATTTCTCTATGCTACACTAGGCCAGTTATACGGTTTGGGGACCCCTGGACCACCCACTAATGTTGCAAGTGACAATTTCCCACATGGTGATTGGTCAGGAGAGGTGATTTGGTCATTGTCACCTCCTAGAATTCAGTGTTCACATCATTAATAATAAATTTTGCATACCCGCCCCTTGGGTTCACGTTCCCAGGCATAGGAATACAGAAGACAATGAGAGAGAGCATGTTACAGATACACTGTTGCATAGTCAAGGTAAAACGCCGTGTCTTCGAGGTGGTTTCTCAGGCGCATCAAGCTTCAGGTGCCAGCTGGCTGCTTTCAGCTTCTGCGCAGTGGGGTTTCCCCATGTCACGTGACAGGGTTCAGTAGAGCTTCATCATGGCGTAGCTCAAGTTTTTCCCAGCCCCCAGAGACGCGGTACATGAAAAGTAAGCGAGAACAAATTAGAATCATACATAAAAATGATCACACTGTATACCGTGATAGATTTTAACACACCCCTTATTTTATAACATCTATAGTATTAAAGTTTAGTGCAAAAAGACAGATAGGCTGAAGCAGCAGTGGCAAGCAGAGAGCGTGGTGAGAGACAAGCGGCCATATTTGCAACAGTGCGCATGAGCAATAAAGTCCCTCCAAAATGCGAGTGCGTCACATCACGTGAGTATGACCGACGCATGCGCAGACTAGATTTCTGCAAAGCAGCCATTTCCTTAGTGCAAGCATTGTGAGGATGAAAAGACACACAGGCAAGCCTCTCGGGGACACCCGCGTGTTGGGGAAAATGCTAAATAAATGACGGACAGTTGGATTAATATGATTATACGTTAGGCGAGGTTCATGAGTGAGAGCAAGTCACTTTACGTGCGAATCCTTGCTCCATCACCAGTGCCTGAGATTGATCCACAGATCTGATGCCTGAGATTGATTCAAGGTTCCAGTGCCTGAGATTGATTCACGGATCCGGTGCCTGAGATTGATTCAAGGATCCTGCTTATCAGTTTGTTGTTTTCATCAGTCTGATCCCTTAAGTGAGAGAGATATGCCCACATGTGGCTCCCAGGCTCACCGTTCCACAGGGTTAAAGCTGCACCCACTGATGCCACCTGAGACATGTGATTTTTCATGAATAAGATCTGATTGTTCACACTGGATGCTTCAACTGGGGCAGGGCTGAGATTAATGTGTATGTGGCTTGTCTCGTTCTAGAGTGACATAGAGTTAAATCGATTAATTAGGAGGCAAATTACTACTTGGCAAAAAACAATTTACATGTTTTAATGAAAATATCAGAATGAACGAGTTTTCTTGGGAACATTGATCGTGCCAACCCAGATGTGGATGAGCCTTTGATTTGTATACACCTGCCTACTGGTCGAGTGTGTCTCATTTTTTTATGTTTTTTGTTTTTTTGCAGTACTGGAAGAGTGTAGTGTGAAATGATTGCTTTTATAAATACTCTCTCCTGGTGAAGCCCCTCATATCAACTCTACAGGGTTGAAATGCTCACTTCTTTTTTACAATCAACAGCAGGTGATGTTCATAAAAGACTAATTGATGTCAACCAGCGAGTTTAAATTAAAAAAAAATGTATTCTCATCTGTGTTGCAGATATGTAATAATCTACTGTGCCTTTGACGCAGTCATAGCACCTTACCCTGAACACTGCACTTCGTTCCTTTGTCTTGTTTGCCAAGCCTCATTAAAAGGAATGCATTGTATAGTTCATGAGACTTAAACACCGTAGATAGATGGAAACATTTTAAAACAAGCATTTGCAATGCAATAGGTCTCACATTTACGAGAGTTTTAGCTATTGGCATTGTAAATGGCAATGTCCTTTATTTATGTGTTGTTTTGAGTCGCAATTTCCAATGGTCGTACATCTGGCCCCTAGATGGTTGTTGGGTTTTGTTACTCTTGTCAAAGGCAAATGTGCAGTGTGAAAACTACTCTATTGATTTCTCTTTAATTGCATTTTGCCTCATTTTATTTATTGCATTTAATTAATATTTTGGGGGGAATTACATTTTATTTTTTTAAGGAGGATGATGTGTTGTGTTTTTTTTATGTATGAATACATCTCCTCACAGCACGACCATGGCGTTCCATTCTAGAACATAAAAGGACAAAAAAGTCACGCAACGCAGCGCAGCCCCCGCGAGGCTGCACTGTGTTGCGCAACAGGGAGAAAGCAGAAGAGCGCCATATTTGTAAAGATATGGCTCGCTCCTCCCCTTTTCCTTGCTCCGGCACTGATTTCAGCTGCTGTGCGCCATGCACACACCTTAGCACTTCAGTGCTATGGTGTGTGCATGAGTGTATACAGAATGATAATTTGCACACCTCTCTTAAATCACTTTTTAAACTATAATATTGACAATCACATCTGGTGCGGACCCATATCTTGACTAGCCCCAGTCAAGTTGGTATGAATACATGAACCACAGAAACCTGTGTTATGGGGTGCACTGTCCACTGGCCCACTATTGCGTGGTGCACTCTTTAAACTATGTTCTCAATTATAAAACCAATAATTATAAGGAAATGTTTCAAAAAATTTTTTCAAAAGATTAAACAAATGATTGTTAAACATCACAATACATAATCATTATAGAATGTTAACATCAAGAACTAAACAAAATACTATGCTAGGCACAATGCAAATCTTTTTTCTACTTTCCATATGCGCTGCACAGTGCAGCACGCATGCAAAGTCGGAAAAGGAATGAGAAATGAAGCCATTTCTCCTTCCTAGCACCTAGTTGAAAAGGGAGCAGTATTCTCACGCTACACCCAATCTACTTTCTATAGTGAATTGGGTTTAGGATGAGAAAAGTTGGGTGGTTGCATGGTGACACCCATGCACCACCCTTGGCACGCCCCCACAGCGCAAAGTAAGGTGTAGAAGCGCAATGCCCTGCTTCACATTACTTTTATGTTATTTCCAGTGCTAAACAAGTATAGCACTGGTAAGTTAGTTAGGAATAAAAGATTTTGTGCTGTTTTGTCTCACTATTGTGACGCAAACATGGTGCAAAATTTTAGTAAATCTATCCCCTGGTCTGTGCCGTGGGTCGGTGCAGGAAGTGAGTTGGTGAGAGGCGGAAGGCTGGAACTGGAAGATACCAGGTGGTGTTTTGTTTCCTACAAATAAAGTACTTCTACTCATCTTCCTGTGAGTCTCCTTACTCAACAGTAACCATAGTTTATCAATTGGAGGGCATTCTGGGTAAGGTATGTTCCCACAAAAGGTGATGTTTTCTGGGCGTTATGGGTAATGAGAGCTGGTACGATGCACCTACAATACTCCCCCTCGTCGCCACCAAGTTCTGTATGGTAAATCTGGAGATGCGTCTGAATGCTATGCCACCTTAGAGGTGCCATAATGAGGCGCAACAAGGAGAAATGTTTTCATTTCTCCTCGTTTTTTCCTCTTTCAATTCGTGCTGCATTCTAAAGCACGCACTGAAAGAGGAAAATGCCTGTAGTGATTGTTTTTGTGCAAAACAATCTCCCCACGACGCAGGCATCCTGGACCAAGGTGCAAAGGTGCCTGTGCCAGCGCATGGCTGCAGTTTGTGCACCAGCGCAGAGGGAAGCACAGAGATGCAACATATTCTTTTAAATATGTCGCATCCCTGTGCTTCGGAAGTGCCGAAGCGTGGCGCTGGCTGCGGTGCCACGCTGCGTCACTTCCTTGCAGATCTGCCACTGTGAATCTAAAATTCACACAGGGCACATTGGTCTGTTTCTGGTCCATGTAAATGAGTGACGTGTGGAATAGCAGTGTTCTGGGGAAGGAAGGGTCGGACGGAAAACTACAGTGCCATACATTCTGCAGTCATAGAAACAATGTGCTCTGGTGATCAGTGTGTCCCTGTGAGCACTGTAGCACCTTGCTTGTAGCGTTTGTAGTACCTTCATTTTTTTTTTATTCTGCACTATCTGCAACACTGTAGTAACCTGTGCTGTATGTATCTGGCTAGTTACTCCGTAGCTGCTCAGCCAGTGCGACTTTGATGCATGGAGTTTTGGTGTGAGTCTTGAATGGGATGCTTGGGGGCATGGATGCTTGAGAGTGTCAGTTGGAGTATAGGCTGAGCAGCAGGAAGACTGCTCCTGGTGGGGCTGTATCTCTACTACCTATCTACATGTAACTGCTCTCAATAAATCTACGTAAAACTACATCCTGCTGTGGACCTCGTTACTACAGATTTTTGGCGACGATTCTTGAAACAAAACTACGCGTGTTTTTAAAAAGGACTCTGAAACAAGAAATCTCTTAAGGAAACCTATAGAAACTAAAAAAAAAAAACTCCAGTCTGAAGTACAAAGCTTGTCAGCCCCGCCAGTGTACTTTTCACCGGACAGCCTCTGCCTGCTTGTACTTCTTTGAGCTAAAGGATTGCCTATTCCTGCTTCTGTGACATCTTGTGTGATCCTGAGCACTTATCACTGAACAGCCCAGCCTAGACAAGCTTCATTGGTCTACTTAAATGACTTTTCCAAGTGGATAGCTTGTGTGATCCTGAGCACTGTCTACTGTGCACTTTCTTTTGTGACAACTTGTGTGATCTTGAGCATTTCCCTCTGCGTGACCCCAGCACAAGTGTAGAGCGCTCACGGGGAAACCCTGAAACAGCGACATAGGTCTTTATTCCTGCTACTATGACAACTTGTGTGATCCTCAGCATGACAGCTTGTGTGATCCTGAGCACTACACCAGTGTCTCTTACACCAGAGAGCCCCAGCCTGTGCGCACTTCACTGGTGTAAAGGACTGGTAATGATTGTTGAACCCTGTTTTTTGTGTTTCTGGTAATCTGGACTGGAAAAGTTTACAGAGAAAGTTGTGTTTGCTGCGAGTTGGTGCAAGACAATTGTTCTGTACTTTCTAGTGGGAAGGAGTAAACTTGTAGAATCTTTATCAATCCATGATGTTTGTGGTTTTCAATACCATCTAAAGTACCATCGTGAGGTACCCCCATTGTATAACTTTTGGACGGTGCGTATAGAAACGTTTAGTCTTAAAGCCATCCGGCTTACGGAATGCCAGCCTGTTTGGATTTGGGTGATTTGTGTGGTCGGAGGTTTTTTAGACAACGTGAGCAGATGTTAACTTTATTATTTATTTTTGCCTATCTAGAAAAATGACGTTGCTGCTGGGAAGCCTTTTAAACAGTTTTTTGAAGTGGTTAAAATTACGAACTGTGCGCGCACCTTACCTGGTTTGTGTTCTTACGGGGTCCGCAGTTTTCTTCATTGTCGTCTTGGTGATGTGATCAACTTTCGCTGCTGTGGGAGGCCCAGCTGCACAGACTTGCCGTGAGCCATCCGGGCCAGCGTCATCAACGTCTTGCCATCTTTTTGTGGTGGTAGGCATGGATACTATGGAAATCTTCAATGTTTGTCATGTTTCCTAAGGAAAGACAGCGCATCCGCTACCCAGGAGTTATTTTTTAAAGCAGCACAGGTGACAATTCGGCATGCAACATCATGGCACAAGTCCGGGAAGCATGTTCATCCAGTGCTTCTTGGTTTTTTTCTTCAAGAAGCTTTTCAAACGTATACTACCGTGCTGCTACCTCTCAAGTTTGGATAAACTACTGCAATAACTTTTCCAAAAAGATTGTGCCTTCAATGTACATCGACGCACACGCCATCCTTGGGGACACAGAGCGTGCCATCTCTCCCACTGATCTACGGTGACACGCACACCGGTTGTATCTATTACATATATATTGGGGTCTGATGTGTTGTTGTCTAGTTGTCACACACACATGTTATTATTATGTTCTTGTCTCTGAAATTTTGAAAGGTGCTTATCTTCATCTTCACTTATCCACGATGTATGTCTTTTTTTCTGACTCTTGCAAGTGGTTGTTTTTTTTGTCATGCACTGTTCTTTCACAGCAATGTTTTAAGTTGTCCAGGTTCTCAGTCCTCATAGCTCTCTTTATGGGATGTTCCCATAAAGTGCATGTTACATTAGGGGCAGTTAGTTGGGTTTCAGCCCCATGTTTTGTTTTGCTCACATTACTAACCTCCACATAAGGTTTCTAATGAGTACAAGTTTCATGCTTTTGTAGTGGGTGTCAGTCCCATCCACGCAGTTTGTAGTGGGTTTTAGTCCCATCTGTGTGGTTCCATTGTGTACGAGTCCCATGTGTTACATTGTAGGGGGTTTTAGTCCCATCTATGCAGTTTGTAGTGGGTTTTAGTCCCATCTGTGTGGTTCCATTGTGTACGAGTCCCATGTGTTACATTGTAGGGGGTTTTAGTCCCATCCACGCAGTTTGGAGTGGGTTTTAGTCCCATCTGTGTGGTTCCATTGTGTACGAGTCCCATGTGTTACATTGTAGGGGGTTTTAGTCCCATCTATGCAGTTTGTAGTGGGTTTTAGTCCCATCTGTGTGGTTCCATTGTGTACGAGTCCCATGTGTTACATTGTAGGGGGTTTTAGTCCCATCTATGCAGTTTGTAGTGGGTTTTAGTCCCATCTGCGTGGTTCCATTGTGTACGAGTTATCATGTTTTACAATGGTCTGTGAACGTATCTAACCTTCATACAAGGGGTTCTAATGGGCACAAGTCCCATGTGTTTTTGTGTTCTGTGCACGTAGATAACCTCCTCACAGGGTTCTATAGTGTAAGAGTCCCATGTGTTCAATTGTATGTTCACACTAAGCTCCACATAGGGGTTCTAGTGGGTTTTTAGTCCCATGTGTTTTATTGTTCTTTACACTTTCCTAACCTTCATCTAGAGGTTCTAATGGGTTTGAGGCCCATGTGTATCATTGTATGTGCGTATTTGTGCACAATTGTTAGTTGTCTGCTCCTAGGCCTGTTTAGCTGTATGGTTAGTTGTCAACATTTCTTTCCTCTTAACCATTTCTTTTGTTTTTTTTGTTTGGTGTAGATGTTCCATCTTTCTGGTTCATTTATTCACCTGTATGTTTGAGAAAGTCAGTTTGGGTGTTCTTCACCCAATTCAATTGTTTTCTTTAACACATTTATTGGAGGATGATGGGTGGGTAATTTAGTTATTATGTATATTTATCTTTGCATCTCCTCTACATTGTTTATTTTCGTTGTATGTAATTTTGTACATCACATGTATATTTTATCTGTATTTTCTTTCCATTTTTCTTGTACTTCGGTCTTAACCTTGTATTTCATTTACTCTTGCTTACTCTCTGGTGCTTTTTAGGTCTCGTAGCGATACAGTGCGTAAGCACTGTACTCGCCGAGATCTATTGTTACGGACTCCGCTTCCCAGGAGACAGTGCCGGCCGCGCGCATTGCCTCTTCAAGGAGGCGATTTGAGCGTGGAACGCGCTCAGCTGCTGTCTCCTGGGAAGCTCCAAACACCATACACGCATGCGCATACACAGAGACACACACACACACACGAGCGCCCATGCACGCACACACCCACACATACAGAGAACCCACCCCCGCCGTCGCATACACACACACGCGCGCACACACACACCCACAAGTGCACCGAGTGTCCCCCCCACCCCCCTTTACCCCCCCAGCCCACTTACCGCCATTCCGGACTTCAGCCGCCACCACTGCTCCTCTCCTGGCCAGGCACTCCGTGGGCGCGAGCTTCCAGCAGGAAACGGAAGTCCCGCCCCACGGTAGTTTTCCTCACACGCACCACATGACCAGCTGGGGAGTACCGGAGCAGGTTCGCTGAGATGAAGTGCTGGCTGGGCGGCCAATATCTGCTGGTGGTGAGTCATATGTTGGGAATGGATCAGAACCTCACACACTGACCGCCCCCCCACCCGCCGCACGTGAGTTCAGCATCTACAGGATGACCCCCTCCCCCCCGCCTGTCCACCTCCAGTCCGGAGCCCCCTGCAGCCCCTGCTTCCCGACGCTGCAGAGCGAAGCCCCCGAAAGACGAACAAATAAACATAGGTTTCGCCGGCGGGCAGAATAATAAAGGTTTAAACTTGGTGCCTGAAGGGCTGGTTCTTTATCATGTCGTCCCCTCTACAGTACATACCCTTCCTGAACATTAATTCCTAGAGTCTCGTTACTTAGTGCAAGCTCGATATTTAGGCACTGCAGCGCTTTGCACGCCACATACTTTACAGATGAAAACATTCGTTTTTTGTAGGTGTGCGGAGATTGTTATTCCTGAAGACTGTGTGTGTGGAGTCAAGGCTGCTCTCCTTAGGTCCTTGACTCTGGTTGCCGCGGAGCTAATGATGCCGTGCCGTGTCGGTGCAGGGATGATGGCCAAGCAGGTTCGTGTCCTAACCGAGGCACCGGTCCTGGTGCAGCTGCTTGAGGTGCAGCCCTCCGAGCTGTTGCATTTTTCTGTAGAAGCTCTTCGGGGCATGACCCAGGGCAAACCGGAGGCACAGAGCTGTAGGGTAGTGTGCCATTGCTGTATGTGCGCGTGCGGTGGCTGTCTGCAGTGTGTGTGCGTTTGCGTCAAGTAATCAGTATTAACTGAACAGACACAAATGAAACGAGACCTAAAAAAAACATTTAAAATACATCTTTATCGGTGAATCTCGTTCTGAACTCCAGCATATATTACTTCTGCAAATAGCATGGATTCTCTCAAAACTCTGCTCCTGAAAGTGTCGAAATTCACACATAGCTATGCTCATGTGTGGAAGAGAAAAGTGTGTGCCTGGATATGTACTCACAATATCTATTGTAGAGGCATAGGATGCCCATTCATGCAGGCACATAGCTCACAAATAACAAATCTACATGTTCTTTTATTGCCACATTAAAACCGAGATAACTCATTTTTCGTCTATAACATATCCCATTAGATACTGCTCATCTTCCAAGTCCTTCTTTCGATCTGCTTCTATTTCGTTTCTTTATCTTGGTTTATTGTTTTTCTGTTTCTGCCTGTCTCCTCAGTCTCTATAGCTCCTGTCTCTCACACCTTTATTCTACCCAGGAACGACATATGCACCCTAACTCCACTCTGGCCTCCCAGCTCGTTTTCCTCCCATGTTCTGCCCATTTTCTCTCTATTTTTTCTTTCACTGAATCTCTCATAGTTTCCCGCTTTTCTGTTGCAACTGCTTTGTGCCTGACCTCGCTCTGTTGCTTTCTCTTTCTAACAGTTTTCCTATTTGTCACTCATGCTTTTTTAATGCTCATGTTAGCCACTTAACTTTTAACATCATACTGTTTTTCCGGTGGCTTTTGCTCTTCGTTTTTCTTCAATGTAGAACTGTACATATTTATGTATTTGAATGTATACAGTGCAAACGTAGCTAGAAAGCAACGCCGTGCCGTAACAAGAGGGAATAGGCTAATTCTGTATCATGCACATGAAGGATTCCTTCCAGTAGGGACATATCAATGCAGATCAATGGGATGTTTCTTTAGATGAGGCGAATGGGCCTCAGAAGCTCCTCGCTGCTGGTGTTGGGCGAGTTGCTCCTAGGAAAGGTGGTTGCTGTTTTCCAGGCGCTAGATAATCAGCAGCATCCGGTCTCCATCCGCTAGGTCTAGGAACAGATCATGGGCTCAGCGAGGGAACAGCGTCCGAGGTATGTTTAGACAAGCATTTTCAATACAATAGGTCTCACATTTGCGAGAGTTGAAGCTATTAGGATTGTAAATGGCAATGCCTTCTATTTACGTTTTAAAGCATAAATAAAAGGCATTGTCATTTACAATGCCAATAGCTCAAACTCATGTGAATGCGAGACCTATTGCATTGCAAATGCTTGTTCTTCTTTGCTTACTCTTGATTTTCTTGGTATCTTTGCTATGATCCATTCACGTTTTTTCTTGCTTTTTCTCTACTTTTCCATTTTTCTATTTCCAGGGTTTCTCCTTGTTTGAACCTTCCTCTTCTTAGAGGTTGCTACTTTTTGGTTTTGTAGAAGAAGGGAAGGTATGTAGTAACCTGTGTTGTTTGTATCTGGTTACTTACTCCCTAGCTAATCAACCAGTGCGAATGTGATGCATGGATTGTTGGTGGGAGAGTCTTTAATGGAATGCTTTGGGGCCTGGATCTTAAGTGCAAGCATGGCCTGTGCCGCGTGTTATACTGGGGCGGTGATGTCAGGCAGGGGAGGGTCAGGGTGTGGGGTTGTAAAATGCGGGATATGGACCATTAGAGGTAAGTACCGGAAAAAATAAATAAAACGAATTTCGTTGCCCACGCTGCATCACATTTGGTGATGCAGCGTGGTCAACGAAATGCATTTTTTTTTCCGGTACTTACCTCTAATGGTCCATATCCCGCATTTTACAACCCCCCACCCTGACCCTCCCTTGCCTGACGTCACCACCCCAGTATAACGCCTGGCACGAGCTATGCCTGCTTGAGTGTGTCAGTCGGAGTATGTGCTGAGCAGCAGGATGACTGCTCCTGGTGGGGCTGTATCTCTACTACCTATCTACATGTAACTGCTCTAAATAAATCTACGTAAAACTACATCCTGGCTGTGGACCTCGTTACTACAAACACTGCGCTCAGAGGAAGGAATATTCGTATGTTAACAGATAATACAATTGACTCTGTTTTACCAAAGGTATTTGCCACGATCTAGGTACAGGGGCAAATGAACAGAGTTGTGAAGGCGCAAAAGAGGTAAACCTGCTCCTGAAGGAACCACTCTTCTTTGTACACATTGTTCCCTGGTTTCTAGGGTTACCAGGTTGGCTCCTTCATTTTCCTACTACCCCACACTGAGGCAAGGGGCAGCTTTGGCGCTGGTGGCCCCTGGTGCGACAATCTTTTTTGGAGACCCCCCATGTCCGCCTTACCCAGGGATTCCCTCAGTACCACCCTCCAAAAGCACTCCTCATCTCTAGCCCCCCTCACATACACTTCATTTGTTTTATAGCGCTGTGCATACCAGTAGGGAGTTAGAGCACTACATCATACACCTTCCACAGAGACAATGAATCACACATGTAAGTCAGTCTATCGGAAATGTTACAGAAGACAATGAGGATTACAAGGTGTAGGAATCAGCCATCCGTACTGGTAGGCAGTATATTTTAATAGCGATCAGTCTGGAAAATGTAACACATTGGTTGCGGTTGGCTTTACAAATAATTTATTTATTCCCAAACAAATCTTTTTTTTTAGCAACCTTAGGAAAAGGAAAGAGTCAGGAAAAACACTGAATGTTCCAAAGCTAGCCTTGTAGTTTGTATGCAGCTCTTTGATTCCAGTCCATAGGCCACTCTGCTACATTATAAAGATTGAAAGTTATGAACTGAAAGTAAAAAAAAGATCTCAGTGACAAAAGCAATAGCCAGCTGAGCTATGTAAACGTGCTTTGACGGAGACACATTCACCCTCTGAGGTACTTTATGACGAGTGGAAACTACCACTGGGCAAAACTCAGATCTCTCCAGCATGTACATTAATCACCAGTTTTATCATGACGTTTTGATTATTGTCTCCTTACCTGGGTGCACAAGGAACACTGCAGCAGGTGTTTTTAAGTACACAAGATATTTAAAAATGCAGCGCGCCCCCCACCACGAGCCCTGTGCCCTGGGCGGTGGCGATGGGCGCACCACCCTATAGTCAGCCATGTCTCCAGCAAATGGATTCAATTTTGCTTTGAGATATTTGGGAGGCTAGGGAGTCGGGTGAAGATAAAAGTGCACTTCACGACATGTTCTGAGGTGCTGGAAGATGCTGCAAGATGTCTCATCGAGGACATCATGGAGCAGGACGTGTTTGAGATGCTCCTGGACATGTTGTGGTGGACTTCATGGAGCAGGACATGTTTTGAGATGTTCTAGGGCAAGGACATCTCATCGAGGACTTCACAGAGCAGGACATGTTTTGAGATGCTCCAGGACATCTCATCGAGGTCTTCACTGAGAAGGACATGTTTTGAGATGCTCCAGGACATCTCATCGAGGACTTCACTGAGAAGGACATGTTTTGAGATGCTCCAGGACATCTCATCGAGGACTTCACGGGGCAGGACATGTCTTGAGATGCTCCAGGATGTCTCATTGAGGACTTCACAGAGCAGGACATGTTTTGAGATGCTCCAGGACATCTCATCGAGGACTTCACTGAGAAGGACATGTTTTGAGATGCTCCAGGATATCTTGTTGAGAATTTCACATATCAAGACATGGTTTGAGATGCTCCAGGACGTCTCATTGAGGACTTCATGCATCAGGACATGTTTTGAGATGTTCTAGGACAAGGACATCTCATCTAGGACTTCATGGAGCAGGACATGTTTTCAGATGCTCCAGGATGTCTCAACAAGGACTTCATGGATCAGAACATATTTGAGATGCTCCAGGGCATCTCATCGAGGACTACACGGAGCAGGACATCTGGGGGTGATAAGGTCCTTGATGTCTGCTCTCCCTCTGGATGTGATAAATTCCTTGATGTCTGCCTCTCCAGAGGATAATAAGGTCCTTGGTGTCTGCTCTCCTTCTGGGCATGATACCTCTCTTGATGTCTGCCTCTTGCAGGATGGAGAAGGCACGAGCCCTAGTACTAAGAGGCATGGCAGTGGTTCGAGGGAGCACCCCTGCCTTATGACTCAAAGAGTGTCAAAAGGGAGATAAGTATCCTTCGCCTTCACAACTATCAGTGCCCCACATCACCTCGAGCAAACCTCCTCCCACTGCCATCATTCCATGACATTGAGTAAGCGCCACTACTTCTCCGGTCAAAGGCCTTCTCTGCATCCAGAGACAGAGTCAGTTCCTCATCGAGGTCATCCTTATCGTGCCACATACTGTGGCACAGGGTTCTCAGGTGTGCGGTAAAAGGCCAGTGAGGGACAAATCCTATAAGAGGAAAAAAAGAACAGCCAGGGGATTCAAAGCTGCACTGCCTGATAACGTCACCACAATAAACTAGAAAAGAATTGTTGCCCACCTCAATGGTCAGCTGCCAATTGACCATAAATTACAATACAATTGTTCAAAAAGTTTTTGAGAGGCATTATAGATATTATTAATACAACACTTTCATCAATGAGTTTGTCACACAAAATCAATACTCTTGGTTCTTCTTCGTTAGTCCAATTCTATCTTCAGCTTTATTATGTACTTTTCAAAAGAAGCGCAGCCTACGCGTTTCACTTAACAAGGCTTCATCAGGGCCACAATTATTCAAAAACAACACGTATAGACAGGTTTAAATTTGACACCCATCACAAAATATACCACAACATTGACATATAAAAAGGAAAATCAAGAGCCACAAACAGGACATAGCCTAAATTCTTAAACATTAACAAACATAATTCAACTTAATACAGCTCGTAAGGTTTTGCAAGTGACTCATATTAGAAACAATAGGAAGAGTTTTACAAGCAACTTTTACATACTAGAACTTCAAACAATAGCATTGTGAACTCTCTTGACAGCCAAAACTCGGTATATGATATAATAGTCAAGCAGCTTACAAGATCCAGTGAACTAAATACATCAGATTAAGAAAACTTTTTTTGAAAACATGATTCTCAGTCAAACAATATATGAATATCTAGAATTCTTGGGGGGCGGAGCTTTCCAGCGTCGATGTAAGACGTTTGTGCACTGAGCTCCGCGCTATCACCCAATAAATCCTGCAATTTATCTTCTAACAACGGACCCTGAGTGCCACCAGGGTGAGGATATACCATACGGACCTCGCTGGAACAATCGGAGGGACCGCCGCCGGAAAACAGACAAAAACCGGAGAAGTTGGAGAGCGCTCGGGCTGCTGGCTGACCAGGCCCAGAGCAGCGGACTTGCCTGAGCGGCCAGCCGGCGTGCATGATCCTGCGTGCGGCCGGTGGGGGAGCGGAGACTCGGGGACCACCGAACCACCTCTGAGGTAGGCACAGCGGATGGTGAGGCGTAGCGCCATTCAAATGTTTGGAGGTGAGGCACAGTAATAAACGCCCCAGACCGCTGCGAACACACATAGGGACTCGAGAAAACACCGGAGCTGGATGCGGATATTCAACCACGCACTACGCTCATTTTGGTGGTTCGGCGGCGGGCCTCCCAGCGGAGCTCGGAAATTGTCTGTGTTCCTTGGGCGCTCCCCCTGAGTTGGTGTTCCCCTTCCTCACATTGGGAGTGTGCAGCGAGGCCAATCCTTGTCGAGCTGTGTGTTGTTCGGCTGCACCTGGTCCCCCCCTTACCCCAGCAATTTCTACTGTTTGGTAGCAGGATCCTGGAGGAGCCGACCTGTTGGAGGGCGACAGCCTTGAGAAAGATGGGGTAAACTGTCCAGTGTAGTGAGCAAGCACCTGCAGGCACCCCCTCAGTATTCCTGCTGCACGCTTTACACTAGAGGTGCCATAGGATATCTTTAACCCTCCCAGACACTGCGCGGCTGTGTGATCGTGCAGCTTGCCCAACGTACTTGCAGCAGTACCCAGAAAGTGTGCGCCATTTTGAAGGACTTTACCAGCGGGGTGCTGATGTGTTTGCAGTGGAAAGTGCGAGTTGTGTGAACGCTTCGCACTAGGAAAAGCGGCTCGGTAGGCTGAATTGAAGGACTTGTTGCTGCTCACCCTCTTTATATATAGACTACTGAACCTGTGACTGCTATACTTTCTGGCGACTTGGGGTGAGTGGCTGAACCGCTAACCGAGTGATAATTGAGAGTAACTGCATCTGATGAGAGCCAAGGGAGTGGTCTTGCTGCCGGCTGCAAGGTGAAAGCAACTACAAATTTGCAAAAAGCTGGGCCACACTAGCGACAGTAACTAACTCACTAGGTCTAGGAGCAATGCATGCACTGCGTGGTGAAAGCGTTACTGTGATACGGGTGCCACCTATCGCGCAGTCATTAACCCAGATCGCACACAGAGAAGCAGGACACCGGCTTCCCCAGCTACGCACTATGGGCAAGAGCGATAAGACCCAGACCAAACTAGCATTTGACCAACGCAGAACAAAGGTACCGGAGGACTCAGCACCCGACCCTTCGCCAAGGACCAAGGCCCAGAAGGCACAATGTATGCAGACATAAAAGATATGCTTGTGTCAATGGAGAAAGGGTTGCAAGACAGCATAGCGTCCATTGGCTCGAAGATAGACGCGCTCACCTACCGTATGGAACGCATGTCGGAGCGGGTGGATAAGCACGCGGAGCGGCTCGACATATCGGAGAGGCGTCTCACTGAGGTGGAAGAAGCGCAGACAGAAGGGGATAAAGACCGCAAACAGTTCTCCAGACTACTTCAGGTGATCCAGGATAAGTCGGAAGACTTGGAAGCCCGCTCGAGGCACTCGAACATGCGTATCACGGGGATTGCGGAGACGACGCAAACGGGGAAGATGGAACTCTTCGCGGAGAACCTACTGGTCACTCTGCTAGGAGACGATGTCTTCTCACCGATGTTTATCGTTGAGAGGGCTCACAGCACGCTGGGACAGCGACCGCGCACAGGAGCGCCTCCGAGGCCGATAATAGCAAAACTGCTGAATTATAGAGACCGCAACGCGGCGTTGCGGGTGGCCAGAGACAAAGGGAAGCTTCAATTCGAAGGCATGAAGGTTTCCTTGTACCCTGACTTTACGGCGAAAGTGCAGGAGGAGAGACAGCATTTTGCTCGGTATAAGAAACAAATGCGAGACCTTGGCTTAGACTATGAAATACTGTATCCGACAAAATTGCGGATCAACAGACGGGGTCACTCACACTTCTTTAGAGACCCCAGGGAACTTCAGAAATCGTTAAAGGAGTGGTCCAAGGAACAGAGGAGCAGCCCAAGCAGCCAGGCCGGAGAACAAGACGAAAGTAGTCACCTGGACGAGCAAGAATAGACTGCCTAGCGATCTGATGGTCTGCCCGCTTTTGGACTCACTTGAATCTGAGTTGTATCATACCTATGGGACATCGCCTTGTTATGAAGCCTGGGTGTGATGAAGCGCAGTTGACTAGAGACCTCAGCGACCTGAGATTAGACAGCGGCATTGTGGATGGGTGATATCATTTCATTATATATGTACCAGATGAGAGCCATGTGACTTTAATGGGACTGTTTGGGGCAATGGTATTAGCATAAATCTTAATGCACACAGCCATAGAACTTCGATATTAGGGGTGTGTGGTGGGAGGGGGGAGGGGACCAATTGGGAGACGCCCTTTTTTGACACTCACTGAACCCTGGTCCGGCCTCACGTTGATGGACATTGATTAGGGTGATGGCGATTGGGGTGACTTTGCAATGTCCAATACTGATGCACTGCTGTGTGATTCTTCTGGCGACCTCTGCCCTAGCGCTTATAGCTCTAACCGCCCCCAAGAAGGCAATTTTTGGGAATGAACAGGGAAGCTTTAACAGTTGGAAGTTGGTCGGAGGGATTGGGTCCTGCCAGGCCAGGTTAGGGGTGGTCGGCCTTGGGTGGGGGGGAGCGTGTGTGGGGGGATGTTGTTGTTTTGCACCGGGGATACTGAAAGTTGAGCCAGGCAGAATGTTGCCCGATTTTACATATAGGAGAATAACCGCTGTAGACACAGCCTTACAGAAAATGTTATGCAAAACTGGGAGAACCCTATCTGTTACCTCTTTAGTCACACTCCTGAAATGACAGACACGAGTGAAGTGACCGCTGAAGGCGGTCCTGACACACTGAAAGCATTGACCTGGAATGTGAGAGGGCTCAATGACTACCGCAAACTTAGGAAGGTGTTAAATTAATTTCACAGGCATCACATTGATCTCGCCCTTATCCAAGAAACTCACCTCCCACTCAAGAGCAAGATGCTCACTGCTAAAGGGTTTGGAGGTAACAGTTTGGCAGCGGAGTTCACCACACACTCCAGAGGGGTAGTCACGTGGGTCAGTCCTCGGTCCAAACTAAAGCTAACACTGATTGAGGCGGACCCGGAAGGTCGCTATTTAATTGCCAGATGTGTCGGTAAAGGACACGATCTCATAGTAGTTAACATATATGTGCCCAATTACCACAACCCTGAGTTTTACGCGGCTCTGGGCGCGCACTGCAGGTCCTATGTTTCCTCCAAAATGCTAAGGGGGGGTGACTTCAACTTTGTGTTCAATCCAGACCTGGATAGATCTAGGGGGCCGCCTCGTCGACCGGCTGCTGCGGCCCTCCTCATGCAGGCTGAATTGGTTAAGTTAGACCTTGCTGATGTTTGGAGATCTAAGCACCCCACACAGGGGGTGTATACGCACTACTCTGCCTATCACAACGTACATACAAGGATTGATTACTTCCTAGCTTCTCAGTCGGTGCTTAATTGTGTCAGGAGATGTGCGGTGCTGCCACATACTCTTTCGGACCACACCCCTCTACTTTTGACGCTGGTAGTGCCGGTGAAAAGAATCCCTCAATTTACGTGGCAGTTTCCTCCTTATTCCCTATTGGACGATGTGTTCAGAGGTGAACTGGCAGAAGATATAGATACCTTCTTCGAGTCTAATTTGGGATCTGTTGACAGTTTCCAGACTATATGGGACACATTCAAGGTTTATATCAGGGGGATGGCTATGGCCAAACACTCTAGTGTCCTTAAGACCATAAGACAAAGGTTGAAGCATCTTGAGGCTCAATTGAAGGACCTTGAGAGAGGACAGTAGAGCAACCCATATGTTGATACCGCGGCACAGCTCAAAACATTACTTGCTGACTATAATGAGGAGGCAGATAGGGAAGTGCAGCACATGGGCAAGTATGCTACAGCTTGGTCATACGGGGAAGGGGAGAGGCCTAGTTCTTTATTAGCCAGAATAATGCATCAGGACAGGCGACCACTGGTGATTGATGAGCTGCTAACGACTACAGGGGATGTGATCAAAAATGAGACTGAGATTCTTGAAGAGTTAGAAAGGTTACTATGCGGATCTATATAAGTCAAGATCCTCCCAGGTGGAGGAGGAAATCAATGATTATCTCAGCTACAGAAAAATGCCCTTCTTACCTGATTCGCAAAGGGAATTTTTGATGATGCCAGTGCAAGAGGATGAGATCTTAGAAGCGCTGGAAGGGATGCGTTCTGGCAGTGCCCTAGGGCAGATGGCCTCACAGTGGGCTTTTACAAAGCGTTTAAAGACAAACTAGTGCCACATTTGATAACTCTATTTGATGACATTTTTTTTTTTTTTTTATTAAATTTATACTTTATTACAACCCCAAGTCACATACACAGCCAACATCGCCTACAACCCGGAGGCCGGCGGCATCAGAAATGGAAAAGGGAAGAAAACACACCCTTCAAACCCCTGGGTAAAGGTAAATGACACAGCCGTAATAACCAACAGCCCGAGGGCCTGGTGGCAAGGTTGCAGGTGTGGAACAAGCGTGTAGAGGCAACAGAACATATCAGCTACCGTTGGACAACTATAACTTGTAAGCAGGATGCACGCACTGCAATGCCAACAGAGTCAGATCCAGGTGCAACATGGGGTGTCAGAGTGGCAGGATCGAAATAGCCATCCGGGAAGGACTGCGTAGAAACCCAGATCCGGACCAGAACAAACCCACCCTCCCCCAAAGAAGAACTAGCCAGACTACCTAAACCCGTGTCCACCACCCACCTCCCACCCTACACTACTACCATTAACCCCTCAGCCAGGCTAAGGGGGGATAAACAGACGCCCACGAAGGCGAGATGACGCTCTAAGAAGGGGACAGCGGTCACCACGAGTCAGCACAGCCGTCACAAGTCACATCCAACACAAACACCTCAAACGTCAGGCGAGAACCACCACCCTGACACAACGTGAAGGCCTTCAACTGTCATACTCCTCAATCACAGCTGCTGCAGCCCCTTCTTCCTGTAGCACATCAAGCTCCACACTCTCTGGGTCCGATTCATCACCCTCCCTCGCACTCTGGAACGCCCGAAACATACCCCAAAAGTTTTTGGGTCTACTCTTTGGCGGTAGGAGTTCGCTATACACCTCCGATTGCGTGCAACAGTAAAGCAGGTCTGTTTCCCATCTTTTTTTGGTAGGGACCGGCCCCCGCATCCAACATAATGCTAACAGCCGCTTCGCCATGAGCAATGCCATGTCTGTGAGTCGTCGCAGAGGCACAGGAAGGGGTTTTGAGAAACCAAGTAAGGCGAGCGCCGGGTCGGGCAAGATCACCTCACCGAGGATAGTACTGAGGTCAGTAAAGACTTCTACCCAGTATTTGTGTATGGCAGGACAAGTCCAAGCCATATGGAGAAAGTCTGCTGTGTGAAAGTGGCAACGCTCACACTCCGCTGAGTCTCGAAGGCCATACCTGTGCAACCTCTCAGGCGTGTAGTAGACACGCTGTAGGAATTTAAAATGCACCAGACGGTGCCTGCCATTGAGTGAGATCTTCCTAGTATTAGTGGCACAATAACGCCACATGTCGTCTGAGATGGGAGATTGGAGGTCAGTCTGCCAGGCCAAACGGGCCTTGGAGGGGGGACACTGCCGTTGACCATCACCCAGTGACCTAAGAGCCGTGATCAGTTTGCGGGCTGAGGGGGTTTTGATGACATAGGTGAGTTCCGGCACTACCGGTGGTTCAGCAAGGTCCGGGCCCAAAACAGCAAGAGCCGCTCTACGGACCCTGTGATATTGGAAGCTATGCAGCAGCGTCGCCCTGGGACAGGACTGAAGGACGTGCTGCAGCGTTTTCAGAGTGCCCTCTGAAAAGAGGTCCCCCATGGTAACAATGCCTAGGTCACGTAGCGCCTTCAGGACACCCTTCTCCATTAGTGGAGCCAACCAGGCCGCCCATTCTACACGGAGCAAAGGTGAATACAGCAGGGAGCACTCGCGGGGGCCGACCAGAGCATGCCAAGCATGATTCGTGGCAGCTATGGAGTCCAGATTGCCGACCCTTCTATCAGGCGGATAGCATACTGTCGCCGGAAGCGGGACGGGGTCTGCAAAGAGCCGCTCCAATTTCACATGAGGGATGTCTGGGTCCCCATGAATCCACGTATGAAGGTGGGCACCCTGTGCGAGCCTGTAGTATCGCTCCAGATCTGGAGCCCCAAGGCCTCCCTGTTCGTACGGAAGGGTGAGCGTTTGCCACTGCACCCGCGGTTGTTTGCCTCCCCACGCCAGGCGGACAAGGGTCTGTGTAAGTTGCCGGAAAAAGGCTTTGGAAAGGACTACTGGTATATTCACGAATAGAAAAAGGAATCTGGGGAGCACCACCATCTTCATGAGTGCAATCCTGCCCATGAGTGAAAGCGGGAGCCTAGACCACACCTCGACGTCATCCATCAGTTTGGTGTAGGCCACTCCGTAATTCTCGCGGACCAGAACCTCCGGGTCTGTATGAATGCGTATCCCCAAGTAGCGAATGGAGTCCGTGGTCCATTGCAAGGGGTACTCCGAGTCAAAAGGGAGCGTCACCGGTGTCAGGGGCAGTGCTACTGATTTAGACCAGTTGACGCGGAGGCCCGAAAGAGCCCCAAACCTCACCACCTCCCGCAGCACCGCAGAGAGGTTGGTCTCCGGGTCCCGGACATATAGAAGAGTGTCATCCGCATACGTGGAGATACCAATTTGGTACGTCGGGAAGTTGATCCCCTCAAACCGGTGGTACTCTCGTATAGCGCAGGCGAGAGGCTCCGCTACCATGGCATACAGCAACGGAGAGAGGGGACAACCTTGACGCGTGCCCCTCCCAATTTCGATGGGAGCAGTGACCAGGTTACCTATCTTCAATCTCGCAGTGGGTTTGTAGTAAAGGGCTCCCAGCATTTGCAAAAACGGCTCCCCGAGGCCGAATTTACGAAGGACCTTCAGCATGAACGGCCACTCGACAGAATCGAAGGCCTTCTCCATATCTAAGAAGATGGCCACAGCTTTGCCTTCGTGTTTGACATGCTGGATCGTGCCTAGGACCGTGCGGATATTATACGTGAGATTGCGTGAGGGAACAAACCCAGCCTGCTCTGGGGCAACCAGATCCGGGACCAGCAGCGACAGGCGAGTCGCAAGAACTTTAGCATACAGTTTCGCGTCCACATTTATCAGTGATAGCGGCCGGTAGGAGCCACATTGGTCAAGGGGTTTGCCTGGTTTAGGGATGGTGATAAGCAGCGCCTCTCTCATGGATTTCGACATGCTGCCCTGCTGGCAAATATCATCGAACAAGAGCATCAGGTATGGGACCAGTTGCGCCTGGAAGGTTTTATAGAATGATACCGTGAGACCATCCGCACCAGGGGCGCTGCCGGACTTCATGCACTCCAGTGCTTCCGTTATCTCCTCCTTCTGGATGGGGGCCATGAGAAACTCCCTTTGCCAGTCAGCCAGGAAGGGCATCTGAAGGTAGCCCAAATAGTCGTCGATTTCATCCTCGAGATGTGCGTCCCTCGAGGAGTAAAGGGCAGTGTAGTAGGCGTGGAATTCCGCCAAGATATCTTGCTCCTCAGTAACCACCGCCCCAGCAGCCGTCACCAACTCCTCGATAACCAATGGGGGTCTACTGTTGCGCATAAGTTTAGCTAGGAGGGCGCCAGGCCGCTCCCGTTCCCCATACGCCCGCGCCGTCGCGTATTTGCCCGTATGTTGAATTTCCCTGTCCGCCTCCTCCTGAAATTCATCTAGCAAGGTTTTGCGCGCGACCGCATCAGCTGTGTCCCCCGAGTCCACCGCCCGACCCTCCAGGTTCGCTAGCTGCGTCTCGAGCAACTGTAGGCGTCGTCTGATGGCTTTGAGCACCCCTGAGTGCTTCGCCATAGTCATCCCCCTAATGTAAACCTTAAATGCGTCCCAGAGAACCTGAACGCTGTCCACTGAGCCCACATTGGTCGCGAAATAGGTCTCTATGTCTTCGGCGAGTTCCCCTCTGAAGACCTCATCTAAGAGGGAGTATGGGGGGAACCTCCACGTGAAGGGGGGGATCCTCTTGGGAGGAGCCGCTAGCAACAGGAGCAAGGGCGAGTGATCAGACAGCGTGCGTGGGAGAACCGTGCAACCCTTAACCATGTCGAGCAAACTGCGGGAAGCAAGCCAGTAATCTATGCGTGTGTGGATGTTGTGGTAGGCCGAGTAGTGAGTGAACCCACCCCGCCCCGAGTGTCTATGCCGCCACACATCAAGTAAATCAAGTTTCACACATTCCGACAAAAGGAGGGACGCGGAGGGCGCAGGGGACCTAGGGGGGCCCGCAGATCTGTCAAGGTCCGGGTTCAGCACTAGATTAAAATCCCCCCCCACAGCATTCTAGAGCCCACAAACTGCCTGCAGCTGTCCGCAAGCGAAGAGTAAAACTCCGGGGAGTCGTAGTTGGGGCCATACACATTCACCAGCAGGAGATCATGATCTTTTCCAACACAACGTGCAACCACAAACCTCCCCTCCGGGTCCCCTGCCACTCGGGTCAGCGTCAGTCGGGATTTGGGATTGGCCCATGTGAGCACCCCCCTAGCATGCGTTGTGAACCCCGCAGCGACACAAGCGGGGCCGAGGCCCCTCACCTGCAACATAGGGCTGGAAAGCGGCAAATGTGTCTCCTGCAATAAAGCAAGGTCAATGTGATGGCGTTGCAAATAGGCCAGGACCTTTCTGAGTTTGCGGAAGTCGTTAAGCCCCCTCACGTTCCAGGACAGCAACCGCAAAGAGCTCGGAGAGCTCTCCGCACTCAGTGAGTCAGCATTAGACATAGCAGATTAGAAAGTAGAATGTCGCAGAGCAGGCAGTGTGACAGACACAGTGCAGTAGTCGGCAAAAACAAACCCCCCACCCGGCAAACCCCGAACCCCAAACAGCATGACAGCAATAATGCACGAACAGACAAAGAAACGCCTCCCTCCCGCCCACAGCCGACCATCCCCAACCCGGTCAGACAGGAATCATCACCACCCAACATCCCCCCGTACTCAACTATGAACTTTACAGAACCCCAAATAGCTCCCAAGGGAGCCAGAAGCCAAAAGCGCAGGGGCAGAGGGATCTAGCCAGCAAACGGCTCAGCTGGGAAACCAGAACTAGTAACCTCTCGCGTGCTCCCGTCCCGCCCCCCGCCCAAAAGTAATGAGCCCTGCCAGCTCTAGTCTTTTCAGTTCCTCAATACCAGTCTCTCGTGCAGAGGGGCTTACCCCCGATCCCCCTCGGCAAGTGGAGCAGCCCCCCACCCAATCCACGGTGTTACCCAACCAGTCCAGAAGTAAACAGGTAGATCTCACCCAAAAGACATATCTCGGTGGGTCCACACCGACTGTGTGTAAGTCTTTGCGCCGTCCAGTGCCAACAGGTCAGCAGCGTCCCTCACGCGCTTGGCTACTCCTGGTCACTCAAGTGGGAGGAGGCGTCTGGGTCCTCTCGCCTACTTCCCTGATTGTTGCGGTTGTCCTTCTCCCATTCCTTCAAGGATTTCTTAAGATCCGCTGGGTCGGTAAAAAAATGTGAGTGACCTTGCCTGTTGATGCGAAGCCTCGCAGGGTACAGCATGGCGTAGTCGAGCCCCAGGTCCTTCAGCTGTTTCTTGTAGGGGGCAAAGCGCTTCCTTTCCTCTTGCACTCTCGCCGTGAAGTCCGGGAATAGGGAGATGCTCATGCCCTCGAACTGTAGTTTCCCCTTTTCCCTGGCTAGCCGCAGTGCCAGGTCTCTGTCCCGATAATTAAGCAGCTTTGCTATGATCGGCCGCGGTGGGAGGCCAGGTTGTGGTTTCGGCCCCAGAGTGCGGTGGGCCCGTTCAACAATAAACATAGGGGAGAAGACATCTTCCCCTAACAGGGCCCGTAGGAGTTTCTCCACGAACAGCTCCATTTTACCGGTGCTAGTGGATTCCGCTACGCCCGTAATGCGTAGGTTGGAGCGCCTCGAGCGTGCCTCCAAATCTTCTGTCTTATCTTGGATAACCTGGAGCAGCCGACTAAACTGCCTGCGGTCCTTGTCCCACTCCGTTTGAGCCTCTTCCGCCTCTGTGAGCCGTCTCTCTGCCATGTCCAGCCGCTCCGCATGTTTGTCCACCCTCTCGGACATGCGGTCCATCCGGTACGTCAGCGCGTCGATTTTGGTGCTAATCTCTGTCATGCTGACTTGCAGACCTTTCTCCATCGTCCCCAGCATGTCCCGTATTTCAGAACATAGGGAGGTCTCGGACGTCATAGGGCGTAGAGGGGAAGTTTGTGTTGTCCCCTCGGCCCCTTTCGCCTTCCTCTGGTCGAATGATAGCTTGGGCTGCGATCTGTCTCCTTTCACCATGGTGGCTCTAGTGGACATGTATCTGACAGGGACAGATGTGTGGAAACCACCACCCGGGATTTGTGATCCGGGTCAGCAGTGGGCGCAGGATCGTGGGCCTCCCCCGGTTAGGGTGATTCGTCGCGGGACCGGCGCCCAAGATGGCGGCTCCCTGCACCAGAATGTCGATTCAAACGTTCCGCGGAACGTGGCTCTGGGCAGTACCCCATATTGTCTGGTCTCCCAGAGGGTGGGCAAAGTGCCTCAGTGCTTGGGATCAGGGCGCTCACCGCTACTTCGAAATCCTTCCTCCCTGTGGTGCTAGATGCTGGGAGTCGGCGGACAGTGCCTCTCGCCGTCAACTTAGCGATTCTCCCTAGGGCCTCCCCACAGGCAGTGTGGGCTCCGTGCACCCTCTGGCAGCCTCCTCCGCTCGTCGCCTCCGGACAGGGGACTGTCCTCTTCGCAGCGTCTCAGCGCCGGGCGCGAGTGTAACCGCCGACCAGGAGTCTCTGTGGGTGGTCGGGTCCGCCTCGGGCACGCACGCCGCACGCACTGCGACGCAACCCGGGCTGCTCTCTAGGCCAGGCTGGGGATCGCGGCCTGGGTCTTCGGCGCTCCGTGTACTGCGGCACAAAGTCGCACCGCGTCCGTTCTCCGCCAGACAAAGGGGCCGCCGTCCCACCGAGGGGTCGCCTGAGAGTCCCCCACAGGTTTCAGTGCCGGCAGGGTCGATTTAGGATTATTTGCAGGAGTTTGGCGGGATATCGGCAGGGAGCTCCGCGCTCGCGCGTCTTACATGGACGCCGGCTAGCTCCGCCCCCCATTTGATGACATTTGCGCGGAGGGCAGTATGCCTGCCTCCATGAGAGAGGCGCTGCTGGTCGCAATTTTAAAACCTGGGAAACCTCCCAATACCTGTGGTTCCTATAGGACACTTTCCCTGATAAACGTGGACGCCAAACTGTATGCTAGGGTGTTGGCCACGCAGCTGGCTCTGCTGGTTCCGGACCTTGTGGCACCAGAACAGGCCGGATTTGTCCCAGATCGGAATCTCACGTATAATATCCGCACAGTACTGGGGACCATGCAGCAAGTACGGCAAGAAAACACAGTGCTAGCAATTTTCCTTGACATGGAGAAGGCATTCGACTCCGTGGAATGGTCGTTCATGCTGAGAGTCTTACGAAAGCTGGGGTTGGGTGAACCCTTCCTGCAGATGCAGGGGGCATTGTATTATAAACCCATGGCGAGATTAAGGATAGGGGATAATGTCACAGAAGCTTTCGAAATAAGCAGGGGAACTAGGCAAGGATGCCCCCTCTCACCCCTCTTATATGCGCTGGTTGCTCAATCTTTGGCATGTGCGATTAGGGAATACCATGGTCTGGAGGGTATCAACTTTCCGACGTACAAAATAGGTATTTCCACGTACGCGGATGACACACTGCTGTATGTTCGCGATCCGGAAACAAATATCTCATCAGTACTAAGAGAGGTGGTAAGGTTTTGGGCCCTCTCAGGGCTGAAAGTTAATTGGACCAAATCAGTAGTGTTCCCGTTAACTCCAGTTACTATGCCGTTCGAGATGGAATATCCACTGCAGTTGTCTACGGACCCGGTCAGGTACTTGGGGATACATCTTCATACAGACCCAGATATACTGATCCGGGAGAATTACGGGGTTGCATATACCAGACTGGTAGATGATGTTGAATCATGGTGCAAGCTACCCTTATCATTGATGGGAAGGATCGCCATCATGAAAATGGTGGTCTTGCCAAGGTTCTTGTTTTTGTTCACTAATATCCCGGTGGTTCTCTCCAAGGTATTTTTCAAACAATTGACTCAAGTGCTCATTAAACTTGCATGGGGGGTAAACAACCCAGAATTCAATGGAAGGTTTTACCACTACCGTACGAGATGGGGGGCCTGGGTGCCCCGGACATGGAGAGATATTATAGGGTGGCACAGGCAGCTCATCTGCATTCATTGATACATGGAAATCCGCACATCCCTCACGTGATCCTTGAACGTCTGTTTGCAGAACCTTTTCCCTTGCCGGCCACTGTCTGTTTTCCGGTTGACCGCAGCGTTGGTAGGCTGGACTCCATAAAGACCACGAACCATGCTTGGCATGCATTGTCACAGGCGCAGGGCTGCGAACTGCTATATTGCCCACTAATGCAAATTGACTGGGCGATATGGCTTCCCCCACTGAAAGAGAAAGGGGTCACGAGGGCACTGAACAAGCTGGGAATCACAAACTTAGAGGGCCTATTTGTTGATGGGGTGGTGAAAACCTGGGAACAGGTACTCCCCCTGCAGGCAGAGGCTTCACTTTTGACACTCTTCCAGTATCACAGAGTCCAATGCGCGTTACTGGACCTTTTGGGCCCGGACCTGGCGGAGCCACCGGAGGAGCCGGAGCTTACGTATGTGATTAAGACTGTGTCCTCTCGCAAGCTGGTTACGAACCTCAATAAACTGGGAGTCCAGCATAAGCATCTTCAATATTCCAAAGCTAGGACGGAATGGCAACACGACCTGCAAATACAGATAGACGACGAGATGTGGAAGTATTGCTGCACAAGCACTAGACGACTGTCTCTGAATGGGAGGCACAGATTGGTGCATTTCAAATATCTGCATCGTGTCTACTATACCCCAGAGAGGTTACACAGGTACGGGCTGTGATGGTCTACAGAGTGTGAACGCTGTCATGCGCAAGTAGCTGTATTTATGCACATGGCTTGGAACTGTCCTGGCATCAATAAATTCTGGAAGGAAGTCTTCTCGAAACTTAGCCAGATATTAGACGTAGAGATAATAGCCAACCCGGTGCTAGCGCTGCTGGGATATTCGAAAACACTACCGGTGGCACTGAGACGCCTGGCGGATATGGCCTTGCTAATGGCCAGGCGCGTTGTAGCTATTTGCTGGATGAGGGGTCGTTGGCTACAAAGAAGAGATGGGCCAGAGATATGCTGTATTGCTGTACTCAATCTGAAACATACAGTGAATTGCTTCTGCCTAAGAGTCGCCCCAAGAACTTCTGGGGTCTGTACCAGACATATGTCCGTGCAAGCGAGGTAGAGGAGGAGACAGAGCCGGGCGTGGACACTGATGAGCTCGTCGCACCTGTGGAGCAAACTGAACATGATTAGCGGGGACCACTACTGGGAGTGGGGAGAACATGGAGTAAAGCTGGAATCAGGAAGGAGGTGTTATTAGTCAGTAAGAAGTGTAGAGGCGGAGAGTACAGCGCTCTCTAAATGTGACGACGGCGTAACTCTACGGGGGATGTTTTGAGAGGTGCTGCAGGAATAAGGTAGTAGTCTAGAATCCGGGCGGGGTGCTAGATTCCCCCTACTGTACATAAGGAGGGGTGGCTTGAAAATACATCTCTGGGAACTTAAATTGAGTAGGCGAACTGCTGGCATGTTGTGGGTCGGGGGGTTGTTGGAGTAGGATTTAAGGATTGAGTTTTCATATAGAAGCTGTGTTTGACCTGCGACCTGCTGGGCTTGGCGTTATAATTGCTAGTAGGCATGCGAACGCACATTTGCAGGGGGCATGAGACGAGTATAATGCCGTGGAACTGTTGATAAACTTGGAGGTCCTCGCATTACATTATAATTGAACGCCGCCGGGCCTCCGGGATGTCGGCTAATTCTCTGTGTAAGAAGTTCCTGGTATGTGCGGACATGTTCTTTGAAAATCAGCTGCCGGCCCCAGGGTTGTAGGCTGCACGCTGTGTACAATATTTTGCAAGAGAATAACGTTTTTTTTTTTTTTAAATTAAAAAAAAAAATATCTAGAATTCTTAAACATGATTGACCTGAGAAGTAAGTGAATTAAACCGAATCACCACCTAAAGAAAAACCTAAGGAGGGAGAAAGAGAGAAAAAAGTAGCAGTGACAAAGTAAGAAATCAGAAAAGTCCGTGAGTAAGCCACGAGGTGTCATGCCAGAAATGCTCCATGTGAGAACCTGAAAAAAGGTACTCAGAAAAGGTGGTTGTATCTTACCAAAGAGAATATAACGAGCAAGAGCAATGAGAAGTGTATTACTTCATGGTAAATGTTCAGCAGTGTAGCCATCTGTAAGGAACTACAGGTAACAAAAACAGGATCATTCATGTTATTCTGGTTACTAGACCCTAAAATAAATCATATTGCCAGAGAGGTTGGAGTTACCCACCGATCCTCGGTATAACCAGTGCTTCCAAACTATGCCCTCAGTAAGTCCAGCCGCATGTGTCCTTGGTGAACTCTCAGCCAGTTTAGTGACGTGTTCGTTAGATAGGACACAGTCCGGTAATTCTACATCAAATATAAGAATAAGTGATCAGCAAATCATTTACATTAACTCCCACATTGTCAAGTCCAGCGGAGTGTGTCTATGGTACCCTAATAGCCTCATCTGTGCCAAGGACACCAATAGATGATTTTATTTATTTATTTATTTATTATTTATTTATTAATGAAATTTGTTAAGCGCAGGCAATTGCCCGAAGGCGTCTCGGCGCTAGATAATGACAGCTCAGAAAAGGAAGATAACAAAGGTTTATTGGTTAAAAAGCCAGGTCTTTATTTTCCTTCTAAAGAGAGTAAGAGTAGGGCAGGATCTGATGTCCGCATCAAGTGAGTTCCACAGTTTGGATGTGGCAACAATGAAATGGCGGTCTACCCTTGAAGCTGTTTTGGTTCGTGGCACAGTCATCAACAGGGCATTCATGGAGCGTAGTGTTCTGTTAGGGGCATAGAATGCCAAAGAGTTGATGAGGAAGCGAGGCCCTAGCTTACGGGAGGTTTTATAGGCTATACAAAGTGCCTTAAATTTGATTCGATTGTTTACTGCCAACCAGTGATAATTTTTAATCACTTGGGTGATAGATTTAAATTTTGGGGTCCCGGAGAGCATTCTAGCAGCTGCATTTTGCACAGACTGTAGTTTGCGAATGACTTTCTGTTGAGCATTAATGAAAATTCCATTACAGTAGTCCTGGGTTGACATAACAAAAACCATAACTAATGTTTTACCTGAGTCGAGGGAGAGAAAAGGAAGAATTTTTTTGATAGATTTAAGTTTATAAAAAGCAGTTGAAACTATGAGGCTTTCGGCTCTCCTGTTGTCTCTGTTCGTGGGTTAATAAACCCCTGATATCAACCGACAACAACCTCCATAAACACCGAAAAACACCAGGTTAGAAAAGTATCTCGAGAGAGTGAGCGCTTCAGGTCCCTCAAAGTGAGTATAACATGAAGACATCTGAATGGCTGGACACTGCCATCCTCCTGATAGGGCTGCCTTCAAAACCAAAAGACAAGACGGACCCAGTGTCAAAAATGTCTGGGGACAATCGGCGAGCGCGTATATCAGAGTCCACGAACGTACAAGTCATTCCCAACCAGACACGACTTAGGTACTAGTCATACAAAACCTGCCTACATGAGGTCCAGCATGGGTCTGTCCAGGCCAATCGCTGGAGCCATTTCATTGATCTTTTTCGGGAGTCAAAGTAAGGGAAGTTTTGGCTTTTTAAATTCTGATGGGAGGCCTCTCGACTTATCAGCTTGTCAAAATATTTTGTACAGCAATGAGGCAATCCTGTTTATTTACATTTATCAAATTCTATAGGTTAACCATCACCCCCAGGGCTATCTATGCCTTTATAAAATCAATGGATTTAACTGTTTCATCTATATAGAGCCACCCTCAAGCACTTGGCTCTGCTCTGTGGATAACTTGGGGGTGGTGGGGCAGATAAGAAATACTTCTTGCTCTTGCAAAGTGTTAGCATGCTCACACCTGTCCAGTTCACCACAAAAAGAGGAGAAGGCTTTGGGGATCTCCAGTGGGTTCGTCCATAGCGTCTCCTGGTCATCGGTGGTCCTGGGATCACCTGTTCTGAGTCTAGCTGTCTTAATATTAGGGTTGGAGTCTGTCTGCTTTTTCTCTTTGCTCATAAGTCTTTGGTTTGGTCCTTGTTACGCAAGCTCTCTTTCAGAAGAGTATAGGCTGGTAAGTCTTCTTTGGCCTTAAGTAGGCATTCTATGGTACAGGTAAAATAAAACTTGAGGGGTCCCCCCTGCAAAGTAGCTGGAGGGTCTCGTCCTGCCCCCACACCTGGACCCAGTCAGGAGCTCACAGGTCAGGGGCCCCACCCATAAACAGAGCCAGAAGGGCCAGCTGGAGCTCCCCACCGACCCCCACTACCGGGCTGCGGGTGCGCCCCCTACCACAGGGGCTGTGGGTGAGCCCCCTACCATGGGGGCTGCAGGTTTGCCCCCTACCACGGGGGCTGCGGGTGCGCCCCCTCCCACAGGGGCTGCGGGTGCACCCCCTACCACGGGGCTGCGGGTGCTAATGTTATGCCAGTGTTTAATGGCTGTCGTTATATAGTGTCGTGATTTCTCTTTTCTGCTTCTGCATTTATCTTAGCTGTCGCTGCATCTCTCATCACCTTTCCTCTTAAATAAGCCTTTTTTGCTACACTCAGTAGCCCAGAGAGGCCACTTACCCCTCATTTTCGCTGGAGCTAGTGTTTAGAAAAAAGTGTAAGTGCTTTTTGTTCAGGGACATTGTGTATCATAATGTGCTCCTTCTGTAGAAACAACAGGGATGCATCATAGGTATGCTTTCTTCACTGCTTAGGTAGCCATGCCATGCTCAGAAACACTCTCAGGGGTGATTAATTGCCCCATAATCCGACTGTACAATTCTGTGAAGGTTAAGAAATAATCTATTTGGGAGTGGGTCCCATGGGTGCCGGAGATAAATGTGTAACCTCTGTCTCCTGGGGTCTAGGTCTCCAGGGATCACCTAATGCATCACGGAGATCAACTATTGTAGGGGATGGAGGTCTCTGGATTGGCGGCAGACAGGTCTCCTAGATTTGTCTAACAAAGAGTCTTACCCCTGGTTCCACTTCCCGCCCATGATGACCTTAGTTCTCCTCACCTCATGCAGTCCTCTGGAGAGGGAGAGGTTGCCGATAAATCCCACTTATTGCCTCTTGGGCTTCAAGTGATCTGAGAGCCAGTATGAAGTGCTGTATTTTACATTTCACAAGGATGTCATCTCTGTTGCAGTCTGAGAATGTCTTCAGGACTCAGGATAGAGGAGATTTCCAAATCAGGATTGCAATCCCACCTTTCCTATAGTGGCTTCTGAGGGCTCAGTTTGATGGGGTGTGGTCAATGGAAGCCAGAGCTACACATGTGGTTGGATCCTTGACTAACTGAGGTGACCACCTGACCTTGTAAGAAACATGACAGAAAAGTAAGGAAGGATCAAGGGGAGAAGGGTGACATCGCAAATCATTGGTATCTTCTGTGACAAAGGTTGTGTGGAGTTCATGTACCATCACTAGATTGTTCTTAAGATAACCGTGCAACAATATAAGTTCTCACTCTGTAGCAAGTCTTGCTGTTTATCCGGTTGGCTGACTTCCGTCTTTGGGACATCCAATGTATCTAACAGTGTCTCCAAGTCCTCCGGCTCATGAAACATAGTTTTATGATGCTTTGTGACAAGCATATTCGCCGGACTTATGACTTTAAATTTATATCTCTTTTTGTGATGCGGAGTCTGGGAATAAAGAACTCTTTCCCTTTCAGATTAGTTTCAAAGAATAGCCTGTGACATAAAGATCTTGCGGCTCTTATGTGAAAAAGGTTATTGTTTCTTAGCTGGTCAAGGACATTTTCTTGACTATTGGTGAAACTATTAACATGCTATTTTCTTCTAAGCCTCTATGTATCAACACATTTCCCCATAGAAACAGAATGGACAAAACCCTTTGATACGTTTGGCCCTCTATGAGAGTATGAATGCTTGACTTGATCCGATGAGCTCTTCTGGAAATTCAGAGGTGGACTGATGGTTAAGAATATTAGGCTGGGCAGGTAGCATGTCAGGAAAGTCATGCCTTCCACAAATAGCTTTTCAGGTATTCAGAAATCCTCAAGTTGTTTCTCCTATTTCTGTCTTCCAGATCAATCTATTTTCCCTGCATGTTCCAGTAATCCAGAAATCAGGCCTTTTTCTTCTCTTGTGCTGCCAGCCTACTCTTTGCTACCATCAGCCTAGAACTAAAAGCTGTAATATCCTTCCTCATTGGCAGAACATCTCATACTGTCCTAGCCGTGTTATCTTTGACTGACCTGTTGAATTGTTTTTCAAAATGCTGTCTATGGTGGCTTCAGACATTTTACCAGGCTGTGGATATATGTGGGATTTCTGTTTTTTGCCACTCGTGACTTCTGTCAGCAGAAGCTATCTAGCAGGCCTCTGGCAAGGCAGATGGAGTTAGTGAGAATTCTAATTCAAGCTTATTTCAGTAGGTTTGTAGGTGTATAACACAGGTATTTGCAGATATATGCTGTATGCAGCATCTTAACTATATGTCACGTGGTACCCTCTCTGTAGCCTGAGCCTAGTCTTGTGAAATTCATTAGGGCACTGTATTGTGACAAAGTGAAATGTATTGCTTGTTTCTTACCAATGCCTGTAGTATGTTCTCTTACATTCCTCACTGCAAGTTTATTCAGATAATGCACGGACATTAATAGTGCATAAGGGACTAAATGATCAGTGATCTTCGGTGAAGTATGGTCACTTCAAGTAGACACTTCACTGTTGGACCTTGTCTTCCTGTGGTTGAACTGTGTCACGAGTGCCGTGATCTGGTGAATCTGTGTACTCACTATATTTTAGGTTTGACTGCTTCCTTTGTTCTCAGCTGCCATAGAATGGGACCTTCTCGTTGTTGGATGGTGGTGAGGCTCCGTAGTGACCATACGCTGCCTGCCTCATTGATTCAGGTTGGCCTCTGGACTGTGTCATCTCCATCTGTACCTTACAGGTCACAAATACATGGCTTTATTGATGTGTAGAGTCAAGCAGGCCAAGTGCTTATGGTGTCCGCTCCACTTCATGAATGTTCCACTTCCGGATAAGGTTGTGCTCTTGTTTCCAGATCCCCTACAGCATCCAGTGTTTTCATGAGCAAAGTTTGTTTCTGAATCTCATTTTCTCAGGACATCAATGTAGGAGATTGGGCTACTGGTTGAAGGGGGGTGAAACCCTACTCAAACAGCAACCTCAATTCTTGCCAGAGTGAAACACAAACACACCCCAAATTAACCTCTGCTTAATCCTTTCGTAGATTTGTACCAAGCAGTCAGGCTTAACTTAGAAACAATGTGGAAATTATTGATGCAGCACTTCAAACAGCAATAAAGCAAAAACATAACACAAGAAAAATCCCACATCAGTTGAGAAAATTAGAGTAAAATGTAAATTATTTTCCACCAAATGGACAAAAATCCAATCAGTAGAACCGCAGATATGCAATTTTAAATATTTTGGTAAAAATAGTGCCCAAAAGCAGAACGCGCTAACTCTTGTTATTTGGTTGCGCTATACTGAGACAATGTCACAAGTTCAGACTGACCACAAAGTAGTGAGGGCTGGATATAGGGACCAAGTTAGGCCCGCTAAACAAAGTACCTAAAATTCTGGTTGTGGAGCCTTGTGAGATCCTGCGTAGAGGATGCGTCAAGCAGCAGTGGTTCCGAAGAAGCTGCGGGCTGCGATGAAGGTCCTACATCATCAATGAGGATGCCATTGATGGAGAGTTGCGCTTTTAAGTTCTGCATTGAGGATGCATCGTGCAACAGCAGTTCAGAGCAGCTGTGGGCTGCAATGCATGTTGTGTTGGGGATATGCCGTGCAGCAGTGGTTTTGATGCAGAACTGCAAGGAGGTGGGGAGTGCCACTTCAGTTCTGCCCTAAAGACCACAGCTGGGTTGTCAGAGCACCGTCCTCTCCACTATCCAGGGTCCAGGACTGGGGTGGCACCACTAGGGGGCGATGGTTCTGGAGGTTTCCACCTCCAGACATGTTTGACATTTCCTGACTCCTGGTCCTGGCCCCTGTTTGTCTGGAGGCACAAAAGACTAGTGTGAAACCCTTTGTGAGTGTGCTGAGGCATAGCCTTTGTGATGTGCATGTGTGGCAGGTGACAGCTCCTATACCCATCAAGTCAGTAAAGACCCATTCTGCAAATGCCTATTCCTGTTTGTCTCTCTGTCTGGGAGCAATACACAAAGACCAACTGCCAGCTACACCTAATCATGTGTACCAGAATACAGACTGCAGGCACAACCAGTTGGGACAAGAAAATAACAACTTTCTAAAAGTTACATTTTGAGAACTGTGACTTAAAATCCAACTTTACAATTAAAGAGGTTTTTAAATTACAATTCCTCAGACACCAAACTCGATAGTAAAATCTGTTCCCAATTGAAAGTTATCATGTATTAAATGTAATAAGGCAACCCAATGTTATCCTATGGCAGAGGTAGGTCTTGCAGTAGTAAAACACAAATTTTACAGTTTTTCACTAGTAGGACATGTAAAACCTACAAGTACATGTCGAACTAATTTAATACACTTCACTCTTCTCTATGGGCTGTTTTGGGGCTATCCTAGGGGTAACCGATATGTAGTAAAAACAAAGGTTTGGCCTTGTGAAAGGTTATTTTACCAGGTTGAAATGGCAGTTTAAATTTGCACATACAATATGCAATAGCAGGCCTGAGGCATGTTAGACAGGCCCCTTCAGTGAGGGGCACAGTTAGTGCTGCAGGCCCACTAGTAGCATTTAATTTACTAGCCTTGGGTACCTGTAGTACTTCTTTACTAGGGACTTATAAGTAAATCAAATGTGCCAATTAGGTGCAAGCCAATGTTGCAATGTGTTAAGGAGAGAGCACCCACACTTTCACATTGGTTAGCAGTGGTAAAGTGCACAGTGTCCTATGGCCAACAAAAAAGAGATGAGCAAATAATGGAGGAAAATACAAAATGTTTGGGGAAGACGCCCTGAGGCTGACAGGTTCAACAGTCCCTCAGCTAAAAGAAAACACAGGAGGGCACGTAATAGCTTCCAGGAAAAGCCACCAATGCTACTTGGTATCATTGGTGACTCTTCCCACCTACCCACCCATTCTTTTGTTTTTTTTAAACTACGATTTTTGCATACCAACCCATAGTTCAACAAGATAATATGAATACGTTAAATTTAGTCCTTGCCTTCCCTTACAAATTTAGCAGAGATGGTCTTTTATTTGCCTGCTGAAAGTAGTTGAGGCGAGCAAACACTTCAAAAATTATACTTCCAATTTAGTCATGTTAAAAGACCACAGTTCCAAATTCCAGTTTATGGATTTTATTATAAGGCCAAAAATAATCGAATATAACAACACCTTAATATCAGAGAATATATATACATGAAAATCAATACAGTGCCGAACCTAGGAATATAATTAATTCGGAAAAGAAGGCAAAATGTAATGAACTCCAAAATCAAAATGCAACTCAGAATTGAGGCTGACTCCAAATCCTTTTTCATGAGGAAGAAAATAAAATTATCTTTCCCTACACTGCTCTCACTGAGGGTCCGGCCTATTTCCCTTATCTCATACCCCAAATGTGTCAGCACGTGTTGACTTCCTGAGAAGTACTCACGTCAAATGGGTCAGATAGCTTAAGGCTATGGAGCTCATTCCAAGATGCTCCTTCTCCTCTGAAAAATGTAAAAGTCTCCTATTTCTGTCCCTGCGCATCATACAAAAAGACAAAGTTTGGCCCCCCATCAAATGTATCATGTGATGAACTGTTTCACTTGTAATATTCTCTAGTAGATTTCCATAGACTCTTTAATTAAGTTCTTCTTGTCTTCCAGTGGCCTTGAGGTTCAGATAGGACGGCGGAAGGCATCCTCCCATCTCGCCTTTCAGACTTCTTCAAAGACATTCCGGGTATCTCCTTAAACTATGAATAACGAGGTTGAATTCAAGCACCTGCAAAAGGATGAGATCCAACTATCCTGGCACACAAAAAGGATTCATTTAATTATTTCTTGAGCAACCAAGGATTCTAAACCGACAAACCGCAGTTCTGTGCCTACAGTGCAGACAACTTAAATGGCACACGATTACATTTCTGTGAATATAATGTCATCCTGCACATTATGCATACAGGAATTATACTGGTCTGTAATACATGTAAAATCCTACTTGAATGTGTACACGACATTTCATTACTTATATAGCGTAAATAAATGCATTTTAATAAGCATAACACTCTGCAAACGATAGAATACATGTGAGTGCGTGTAAACCATGAGTATAATGCACCCACACAATTTAGAGTGCTGGAAGCGCTCTATCAGTCCGTTATGAGCCATGAAGCTGCAAAACATTTCTAAACCCACACCCGTCATCCATCTCTGAAATCATATTGAAGGCGTGTTTAACAAGGATGAAAACATCGTCGATCTACGATAATCATCAAAATACAACAAGGTATAATTAGGCAACATAATTAAGGCTCAGTTTCTTTCTATTCCTCGTCATGTCTGAAAAAATCCAAGTTGAAGGACAATAGGTGCCCGCACAGCCATTGTTGTGGAGAGAGTGGAGCGCGTGCGCGTGCATGCGGCGTGCTGCGTGACGGGGGGGCGTGAAATCCTAACTATGTAAATACACGGATTGCAGATGACACGCTTGACTAATGCTCTGATAAGAATGAAAGTTCTGTAATTGCAGCACAATTAATTATTGATTTTCCCGCCACACTATTGAGCGCCATGGAAAGAATAATGTGGATTTTTGAAATAATTATGACAAATGTAATAACTCAACGTGCTTCTTAGAATCGCTGGCTTTGTGAATTGATTATGCTGTCTTTTTAATCACGTGAATTAATTGACGAGCCGTAAATTAGATATTGGAAAAGCGGTAAGGGAGCGCTTGTTATGCGAAGTTTATTACTCGTCTCAGATGCTGGTAACCCTCATGAAGGGCACTCAGAGAAATGTCTCTGAATCCATGGTCCATCTTTGGATCGGTGAACCTCACAGGTTTGTTGTCTTTTCTGAACATAGGCTGGGCCAATGGAATCATGCAATTCTGCATATGTGGCATTTTCCGCATAATTACGATTTTTCCGTATTACCAAATAATCCATCATCTGCAGCATATTCTGCAGGCTTTAACAAGCTCGATCAGATCAAAATGTTACTTCAAATGTGGTGACGTGTTCCCGCGCAGTGAAAGACCTTTTGTAAAGGCGGACTGGTCCTATTTACGATACTTATTGATGATTTTGATTCTTAAACTGGTATTAATGAGGTAAAGTCTTTGACTCTACATTGTTAACCATTTGTAAAAATATCATCACAGAATGTCCTGTGTAATGCCACATAATTTGCCTTTTCTTATAAATTGATCCTCCCTGCAGCATAATTTTAGGCCAGCTGTAGGAAGCATTTTTGCTGTCACAAATGGTCCAATTTGTAGAACCCAGCTGTTTGTGGGAGCAAAAATGCTTTCCGAAATGTGCAAAAGGCAAATTGCAATTGGATAAGTTGTTACCAAATCGTTACCAAATCGTTATATGAGTTTGTGATTGGGTATGTGGAGGCATGTTTAGAGCGTCCCTTCCAAATACCGGTTTGCTGTGGTATGTATTAAAGTTTTCAACCAAATTTTGGTCCCAAAACATTAATATTTTACCACCAATTAAAAGTTGGTAGTGCACCATCCCAGCTCAGAACCTGGCTATATGCAAATTAGTCTGTTCCTGTCCCAGTGCATGATGGGAACAGGGCAAACTAAACTACCAAGCCAATTCTTACACTGGGAAGGAAACAAGCTTCCGGGGACCGGTTTCTGGCATTTCAGCCGTCGTCGGCCCGGCTTGCTTGAATCCTGATGGTGCAATGAGCAAGGGACTCACATCTGAAGATAGCCTTTCACGCTTATAATGGACAAAATATGTAACAACAAGGGGTGGTGATGGCTGAAATGCCAGAAACCGGTCCCCAGAAGCTTGTCTCCTTTCCAGTGAAGAATTGGCTTGGTAGTCTGGTCTGCCCTGTTCCATTGATGCACTGGGCCAGGGACAGACTAATTTGCATGTAGCCAGGTTCTGAGCTGAGATGGTGCAGTGAGCTAAAAAACGGTGATGGATCAAGCCCTGATCTTTGGACTGGGTAAGAGTGGTCTGCTTAATTCAGACACTCTGTTCATCACCACCCCCTTTTCTGAATCGTTTTTGGCCACTATCGGTGTGGCAGGGTATACTCAGACATGAGTCCCTTGCTCACTGCACCATCAGGATTCAAGCAAGCCGGGCCGACGACGGCTGAAATGCCAGAAACCGGTCCCCAGAAGCTTGTCTCCTTTCCAGTGAAGAATTGGCTTGCTAGTCTGGTCTGCCCTGTTCCCATGATGCACTGGGCCAGGGACAGACTAAATTGCATGTAGCCAGGTTCTGAGCTGGGATGGTGCAGTGAGCTAAAAAACGGTGATGGATCAAGCCCTGATCTTTGGACTGGGTAAGAGTGGTCTGCTTAATTCATACACTCTGTTCATCACCACCCCCTTTTATGAATCGTTTTGGCCACTATAGGTGTGGCAGGGTATACTCAGACATGAGTCCCTTGCTCACTGCACCATCAGGATTCAAGCAAGCCGGGCCGACGACGGCTGAAATGCCAGAAACCGGTCCCCAGAAGCTTGTCTCCTTTCCAGTGAAGAATTGGCTTGTTAGTCTGGTCTGCCCTGTTCCCATGATGCACTGGGCCAGGGACAGACTAATTTGCATGTAGCCAGGTTCTGAGCTGGGATGGTGCAGTGAGCTAAAAAACGGTGATGGATCAAGCCCTGATCTTTGGACTGGGTAAGAGTGGTCTGCTTAATTCAGACACTCTGTTCATTACCACCCCCTTTTCTGAATCGTTTTTGGCCACTATAGGTGTGGCAGGGTATACTCAGACATGAGTCCCTTGCTCACTGCACCATCAGGATTCAAGCAAGCCGGGCCGACGACGGCTAAAATGCCAGAAACCGGTCCCCAGAAGCTTGTCTCCTTTCCAGTGAAGAATTGGCTTGGTAGTCTGGTCTGCCCTGTTCCCATGATGCACTGGGCCAGGGACAGACTAATTTGCATGTAGCCAGGTTCTGAGCTGGTATGGTGCAGTGAGCTAAAAAACGGTGATGGATCAAGCCCTGATCTTTGGACTGGGTAAGAGTGGTCTACTTAATTCAGACACTCTGTTCATCACCACCCCCTTTTCTGAATCGTACCTGACATTCTGCCAACGGGCAGTGCCGTGAGAGAAACGACGGCAGGCACAACACGCCGGGAGGCTGCAGGAGGCGTCCCAGGACAGCGGACCACACTCCCCAGCAACCTCTTGGCGGCAGCGCGCCCGTGACGCGTGAAGAGTGCCCGGAGGCGCCAGTAAAAGCCTGACACCCCCTCTCGCCCCGCGAGACTCGCGCGGGAGCGCCCGGGGCTAAGCCCGGGCAAAGGGCGGGGCCCTCTGTGGCCCTCAGTGTACAGCAGTGGTCGGGCGGGCCACCCCCCTTGTTCATGTTACACTTTATTTCGTGAGTACTAACTGAATTTAATTAGCTTTTACCTTGTTTACTTGCTTATACGAACCCCACTACCATTGGTATGCCGCCAAAGGAAAGTAAAGGGAAGAGTGACACTGTTGCTTTTACGGGAGCTATGGACCAATTTATTAAAAGAATGGACTGTGTGGTGGATGAAAGCATAAATATCATGGAAAGGAGGGTTTCGCAGGAATTGGATATTGCGAGAAGATCTTCTCTTGGGCCATTGGCACATGTTCAAACACCTATCTCTAAAGACAGAACTGAAATAGTAGGAAAGTCTAATGGTCCTCAAAGTAATGGAACTAATGTGGATATAATTATTAATAACGATATACTGAATGTCACAGAGAGTAGCACTCTAACTGTCTCCGAATCTATTTTACAATCACCTAACAATTTACCTAATGTTCGTGCTGCACCGGTACCTGTTGAGCAAGCCAAAGTATACAATACCAGGCAGCAGAAAGGGGTGAACGCAGGGGCTATTCCAAAGAATAAACAAGGGCCTGCAAACAATATTAGTGGTAAGAGAAAGAAGGGTCCTAAGCATCCTGTGTCACCTAACCCTAGCCTGGAAGGGGCTGCTGGCATAAACAAGGATTTAACAGGGATTGGCGCAGAAGGGGGGGATTCTGCTTCCACTGTTATACTTGAAGCACTACGACATATGCTCCACCCATTAGAGGAGAGACTGAGTAAAACAGAGGTATTTTTAAAACGCATAGAGAGGGACATTAAGGAGAGAATAGATATCCAACTGAGTAAGTCCAGTATTAACCCGCAACCAACATTGACAACAGCTATTCCTGTAAAAACCTCAGATGCTATACTTGCGCAAAAGGAAAAAGTAGTATCCAAACCAAATGTGGGTGACCCTATGACACCTAGTGATGTACCTAATAGCCAATCGCAAAAGCAAAGTACTCCGAACATAACAGGCAGTAAGGGGATAATAAAAGTAAATAGACCTAGTAAAGACCAGGTCAAGGATGTACTTAATCTTCCCCCGGAGGTTTGCCCATTTGTGGCTATCTTGACTGGAGTTCCAGAGCTAGGTTAACAGGAGTTGGAAAGCACATCCTACCTCTGGAAAAGGGTGACCCAATGGTTAAATACCAATAGGCCGTTGCCCCCTGGCCTGAGGGGTAACATCTTGAGTATTAGGCGAGTATCATGGGTGGGACACATGACGAAAGACATACAAGGGGATAGCATAGTTATCAATTTTGACAACCCAAGACTAGTTAATTATATCTGTAATTGGAAGTATCCTAATCCAGACCCAGCCACTACCATACATCCATTTAAATTAACACATTTTTACCCACCCGGTCACTTTCATTCTAGAACTGATGGGTGGACCACGGTAAGACACCGTGGAAGGAGACACCAAGGAGGAGGCTGGTTAGGACAAATCCACCACCCCTATAACTTCCTCTCCTACAATCTATTTGATTGCCTCGAGTCAGTTGATTGACTACAGGTATTACCACTGACCACTAGATCAGAGGAATCTTCTTCTTTAAATAATGTAATCCCCATACCTAATGTTATACCTCCTAAGGAGAGTGGGGAGGTGAATACATCACTTAATCACCAGGAGATTGGCTGTGAAAAACTATGCAATAGTAACAATATGGCAGGGTATGACCATGAAGTATGTATAAGACCTCGTGACCCAAAGGAAGGAGATAGCGATAACAGTGGGTTATCTGTGGATAGGTACTTAAACAATTGTACCACTATTGATAATAATCTACTTCCCACTGTTAAATCTAGTACACATTGTTCAAAAGAGAGACCCTCATTGTTAAACTTAGTTTCTTGGAACATCGCTGGTGTTGGTATAAAATTGTGTGATCCTGACTGGAATAGTTATATTAATTCATTTGACATCTGTGTGCTACAAGAAACATGGGCCACAGATCAGGTCCATAGAATAGGATATAGAACCTACCAAGTGGCGGCCGTCCCTTCAGTAAGAGGGCGAGCCTCGGGAGGGTTGGTAATATGGATCAGTACAACTATCGATGTGGGGATAAAAATGTTAAATACCGATTCCTTAGACATACTTGGATTGAAACTAATTACAAGTGACAAGAGGATAATAAATCTCATAAATGTGTACAATAGGCCATGTCCCGCTAATAGGGAACCTCCATGTATAGAGAAACTGGAAATGTTCATGGACACCTTAGACCATGATGAAAGTATCATTTTATGTGGTGATCTAAATAGCAATTTTGAGCCGATTGTGGGGATGGTTAAACTGTATGAGGATGAGGACGTTGCCAATGGGATACCAGCACTGAATAATGGAACTGTTCCTGGGACCACATTAGCCCTCCAGATTTCAGGGATGTTCACAGGCTATGGTCTAAGAGCTTGTAATGGGCGCATGCTATCAGACTCCCCGAGAGCATTTACCTTTAGTAGGGGGAATAGTAGTAGCAAGATAGATTATGTTTCTGTTTCTTTTAACTTGTGGCCATATACACATGATTTAAATGTTAGAGAACGTTTTGAGAGCGATCACTTCCGTTGGAAATGAGTTTTTTGTCTAGTATCCTGAAAGAACCTGGTGTTACTGAGGGTATTCATAGCCTAGAAGTACCATTAACCTGTGACAATGTTGTACTAAGTAATAATCGAAGGGCCGTTAAATGGGCATATATTCTTGAAAGAAAAGACCTGTTGGCTAACATTTATTCCACATTTGTGAACTCATTTGAGTTCTATAATATGGATGAATGTAAACCTGGTGAATTTATTGGACTACACAAATCCTTTTGTAAAAAATTGATTGATCTTATCACTAAAAAACCTAGGAAAGGGAACGGGTCGGCGAACACAAAACCAGTAGGCAAACCCTGGTTTAACAAGGAATGCCGAGTAGCCAAGACCGACCTGATCAATGGGGTAAAAACTAAAAGCTCTGTAGAACTTAAAGTAAAAAGGAAAATTTACAATAAAACAATAGCCACCGCAAAATCATCCTGGGACGAGGATCTATGGTCTAGTATGTTATCAGCTGCAAAAGCTAAAGATCACAGGCAGTTCTGGGAGTTAGTAGCCAAAGGGAATAAGCCAGATAAAGGCTCAAGGGAGGTTTTCCTAAATGAAGCTACATGGGTTGATCATTTTACATCACTATATGCAGCCCAAACTACAGAGGAAAAGCTAACGGTAAACCCAAACGAAATAGTAACCCAGATAGAGGATGTTGAAAACTCATTGGTAATCTTCGACATACAAGAGACCGAAACAGCAATTGCTTCTGTGAAGCAAGGGAAGGCCCCGGGTCTGGATAAGATCCCTGGTGATCTTTATAAACACAATATGGAGATCTGGGCACCTTATTTAAACCATTTGTTTAATGTCATCGCAGCGGGTGACCAAATCCCTGATACATGGGATGGGGCTGAAATTATCACCATTTTTAAAAAGGGGGATAGAGGGGATCCAGCGAACTATCGCCCCATTAGTCTTTTAGACATAACGCAGAAAATCTATGCCAGACATATCCTAAACCGCGTAAATACGTGGTTGGAGGAAAACTTGATTTTATCCAAGTATCAGGCAGGGTTTAGGGAAAAGACTGGGACCATCGACCAGGTACTAAGGCTATGCTGCTTGTATTGGAAATATGTCATCATCCGCAGAGGTAATTTATATGTTACCTTTGTAGATATACGAGCAGCATTTGACCTTATCCCCCGCGACTTATTGTGGAAATCACTGAAAAAGCAGGGGTTCCCAGATGAACTATTGAAATTAGTGATTAGGTTACACCAGAATAACTACGCCAGGGTAAGATGGGGCCCTAATGGTGAACTTACAGATGAAATCCCTATTAAGAGGGGAGTACGCCAAGGGTGCGTGCTGGCACCTACACTCTTCTCCCTTTATGTCAACGATATTGCAGTTTATATGGAGAATTGTGACAATGACTCTCCTCGCCTGGGGGGGAACGAGTTCCGTCCCTCCTCTTCGCGGATGACACGATTCTCATTTCTCAAACCCCTCGGGGCCTACAGATCTTATTAGATAGGTTCCAGCAGTATTATATAACAAAAGGGTTAGAAATTAATGTAAAAAAGACTAAATATATGACACTTAACCCTCATAAAAGTTTCAGGAAAAACTTAACATTGAATGGAGAAAAACTTGATTACGAACTAAGTTTTACTTACTTGGGGGTATTATTAGATTCATCCTTAAGTTGGAGACCCCAATTAGAAAAATCTAAAATTGTGTTCAAACAAAATTGTCTACCAATATTGAAAAGGCATAACAACTGTGCAAACAAATCAGTGTCCCCAGCGTTAGAACTCTTTAAATGCAAGGTCCAGTCAGCGGTTCTGTATGGGGCAGAACTTTGGGGACCCGTGTGTAGAAAGACATTTGAAATCATGGAGAATAAGTTTTTAAGGGGATTGTTAAAGGTTCCTAGTAACACTCCACTATTACCCCTACTCCTTGATATGAACATACGACGCACCGACCTACATGCAATATTAAGACCACTATTGTTATGGGTCAGGTTGTGGATCACCCCAGAGCTAACTGAATATAAAAATGGATTGGTTGAAGTTTTGGAACTAGACACGAGTAATAAGATTCTTTGGTTTAAACACGTTAAAAGCTGGTTAACAAAATTGGGTTTATCCCATTTTTGGAGCCAGCCAGAATCACTGACTGTGTCCTCAAAGAAAATAGTCAAACTCTCTTTTTGGGCCTTTGTGAGCCATGATGCTGTATATGTTGGAGCACATGGCCCCATAACCGAAAAATTCTTATTGGTGAAAAATGTAGCCCAGTTTGAAATGTTTCTTGATGAGATTCAGCCACCATTAGCAAAAACCTTGTACTTAAAGTATAGGTACGGTATATTAAGAACCCGGGAAACCGAGTCAAAATGGGGGAAAACCAGTAATGATAAATGTACCTTATGCACAAATAATGTAAGAGAAGACATTTTTCATATTTTTTTTTTCTATCCAAGCTATGTAGAAACTAGAAGAAAATGGATAGTGCCATTGTGCCGTAATATTGGAATAACTTCGTATAAGGAAGCTGGAAGAATATTAATTACGGACACTAGTCAAGTAATAGTGTTTGGTATCAGTAGATTCCTTTTGGCAGTAAAATTCATTAGACAAAAATTGTCACTGCCATTTTAAGCGTCTGGCTGTTATAAACCAATTTAATGCTTTTTTAACCGTGTAAATATTTTAAACTTCTTTTTTAATTATATTTATTGATGTGTGTTTTAAGCCCATTCCCATGATTTAGCTGTGAAGGCTGGGGATAGTATTTGGTCATGCACTAGTACTTTTTGAATTGTACATTCTTGTACACTTGTTGATGATCATGTGGCCATGTATATAATGTATTTTGTATATATATTATGTATTTTGTATATCTTTTATGGTGCAATTGCAACGAAATAAAGATTATTGAATTGAATTGAATTGAATCGTTTTTGGCCACTATAGGTGTGGCAGGGTATACTCAGACATGAGTCCCTTGCTCACTGCACCATCAGGATTCAAGCAAGCCGGGCCGACGACGGCTGAAATGCCAGAAACCGGTCCCCAGACGCTTGTCTCCTTTCCAGTGAAGAATTGCCTTGGTAGTCTGGTCTGCCCTGTTCCCATGATGCACTGGGCCAGGGACAGACTAATGTGCATGTAGCCAGGTTCTGAGCTGGGATGGTGCAGTGAGCTAAAAAACGGTGATGGATCAAGCCCTGATCTTTGGACTGGGTAAGAGTGGTCTGCTTAATTCAGACACTCTGTTCATCACCACCCCCTCTTCTGAAGCATAATTCCAATGTCCTTGATCAATGGCTTAGTTCTCTCCTGCCGCATAATTCCAGTGGCCATGACCATAGGCTTAGTCTTCTCCTGCCGCATAATTCCAATGGCCTTGATCAAAGGCTTAGTCTTCTCCTGCCGCATAATTCCAGTGGCCTTCATCAAAGGCTTAATCCTCTCCTGCCTCATAATTCCAATGGCCTTGACCATAGGCTTAGTCTTCTTGTCATATGGTTACTACGTTTCTATATATTGTGTTAAGTTAGCATGAGCTTATTAAATGTTTAAACGCAATACTTTCTTTCAGCTTGAGTTTGCACACAACACCTAATTGTTATTGTAGCTTTCAACCTAGACAAAAGATGTGATTTATTTGAGAATAATATGTTATTGCTCTAGTATCAGTCGTGCTTGGTACACTTGGTACAACTGTCTGTACACCGAGAACTGCACACTCTAAGAATAACCTAACACAAGGTTGCTGAAGGCCTGATCCTCGCACCACGTTAGACATAACACAAATAATGTTGCTGCCAACATTGGGCTCTACGCGGGTTTAAGATACAGTTACAGGGAATGAATCAACACATTTGATGCTTCGCATGCAGAGAGCTGGTAGCTGTTGATGTGATCTCCTCCTACTGAGAAATTAGAGGTATGGGTCCGCCCTGCTAGAACCCAGATGAGACCTTCTTAGATATAATATAATATGCTAATTAGGGTGCGCAAAATATAGGTGATACAGAATTTTATAGATTTTTGCATCATAACATGCTATCACCTTTTGCTTACTATGGATTAGTGACTATGCTGCTGACTCTGATTTTTATAATATGTATGTTGATATTATACAAGATACTGCGTTCGAGAATGCTGCATTGAAAAATAAACATTTCAAACTTGCACGTGTATTCTTTGCCTCCCAGTTTCGGTTTGGAATGATTATATAACGAAAGAGTGTTCATGTGTTCCACGATACCTGAGGTACCCTAAGTTCATGTTCTGGATTGTCTAAGTCATTGGTAAGTTACTACTACCGATGAGACACTGTAGCTAGCTTGGTAAGGGGATTTCTGAAACAAAGGTGAGTTTTGGATCATCCTAACTCACCCAGGTTCTAGATCTCTGTGCACAGTTCTGTGGGAGAACGGAAACCCTGCTACATGGTGCCCATACGTTGATTGGCCTTATATCATGACACTCGAGTAGTATATCATTCAAACCTTAACGCCTTCATTCCCGTTTCCGGAAAACGGCAGTGTCGGAAAAACCTGCCTATTTTTGAAATAGGTCTTTTTCAAGCTTGAATCTAACTGTAAACGGTTTCTTTGAATTACTACCCAGTTGTGCTACAAAGTAATCTTTGTGTTTTCGCTTTCCTGTGCTGACATGGCACAAGCCGTGGACATCCCGCAGCATAGTCGCATTGCGGTGCGTGACCATTTGCGGACTTATGATGTTCCTGTGGAAGGCTTGGCTGTCGTTCTGGTGGTGAGTGCGGAACATGCTTACCCGTACGAACTGTTTTATTCGTGGGTGACGTTTCCGCCAGTGGACGCTAATTCTGGAGTGTTCCATTCATACACTGCTTCAGCTGTACCGGCTGCGTATGCTCCGTACAGAGCACTGGAGGTTCCTATTGATGCTTGGCAGCATGGAGTTTGGTTTGGTGGCGCCCTACCACACTCATTGTCCTCTTCGAGGTTAGGTCCTTTGTCCATTCCGGGCACACCTTGGCCCGCTTTGGCTGGATTCACTCCTCACCCTAATCGCGCCACTTGTAACGTGGGAGATCTGCGCCGGCTTCATGAAGTCGCGGTGGAGGTGATTAGAGCGCTTGTTTATTACACTAGCCGTAATGTTCAGGACGCGGCCCCTAGGGGTGCACAGCTTCGTGCAGAGCATGCTGGTCTGAAAATCAATCCAGTCATGGTGAATTCCGTGATGGGTAAAAAAACCCAGGACAAGGATGATTTTCCGTTCTGGCTTGCTGAGAAATTCGGCCAGCTGGAAGCTGTGTTTCCCAACACGAGTCCGGGTGATAAACACCGGATTCTTACACTAAGTTTACCGAAGGTTTTGGCTCCTGAACTTGTTGACTGTGAGACCTGGGGTAAGACTTTTGCAGCGGTCTATTCGAGGTGCTATGGCACCCCGTCTGTGACCAATCTAGGTGGGGTCCTTAAACGTGTTCAAGACGAACACGGACCGGAGTCGGCTGTTGAATTGGGTATGCGCCTGTGTGGCTCCTTTGATGTAGTTTGCGATCTGATCCTTGCGTATGTCAAGGGGGATGCAGTGAACTTTCAGGTTGCTAACGCATTGGCGTTGGTTCCCGAGGCCGAACGACCCCGACGGTTGGCAAGGATAATTGTGGCTGCTTATAAAACGGTTGGCCGCAATGCCATGGGGGTTAAAGCTTTTCCTGATAAAGAGAAAAAGCAGCCCCAGGGTCAGACATCGGAAACTAGTGGTCAACAAAAGTCCAAGAAACAAAATTGGCCTAAAAAGCAGAATCAGGGAAAGCAACAACAACAACAAACACAGGTTTCTGCTCCTGCGTCTCCGTTGCCTGCGCAGTCGGATCGTGTTTATGATTTGCGCGACCGCGCGATGATTAAATCGCCTGAGAGGTTTCAGGCATCTGACCAACGCTCTCCTCGTTCCTTTCAGGACTCATCGGCTCCGTCAACCAGTGGTGGAGGGGGCGGCAGGGGCCGGGGTGGCCAGCAAGGACGTGGTCAGCCCCGCCCGCGAAACAGTGGAGAGCAGCAGGAAGGCTCTACGCCCAAGAGACCACAGTTTGCCACGAAGAAAGTCGCCGCCCTGACAGCGCATCGTTATGCCCCAGATAGTGAGAACGCGGCTTCGGAATCTGACGTGGGCTCTGACCTTGCTGGACAGCGCAGCAGAGATTACCATAGTGAGAGAGGCCCTCCGTCCACTGTTGAAGGTGACAGCGACTGATACTTATGTTGTGATTGAAACTGCTGATACGCATGTTGCTCCCCCTGGATGTCTTTTTGAAATTGTCCTGTTAATTGAAGGTGACATGCAGCGAACAGTAAAAGGGGTATTTTGGGAAAATCTCTCGTCTACGTATGACATTTTGCTTTCGGAGGCTGACTGGCCCCCACCTTTTGTTCTCGCAGCTCTGCGAGGGGAGGAGGTAATCCTACCCAGTTTCGCGCACACTGTACCGAGAGTGGAAGCGCTGCATTTTGCAGAAGAGTGGGCTCTGGCGCTTGCGCCGGCTGTGTACTGCAATCAGTGTGGCTGGGATAAATTGTCACCAAACCACGAGATTCCTTTACGGTCTCAGCCGCAGCCTCAACCTCAATATCCCATACGGCGTGAAGCCAAAGCTTCGGTCGCGGCTATCCTTGAACAATTAGAATATCAAGGTGTAATTGAAACGTGTGTGTCACCGATGAATAACCCCCTTTTTACTGTAAACAAGCCGGACGGCTCATATCGTTTGGTTTTGGATTATAGGCATTTGAACTCACATTGCCGTAACTGCGCAGTACAGAATACTCATGGCTCTGCGTTAGTGAATAGTCTTGAGCGTAAACGGTTCAAAACCACGCTTGACATTTCCAATGGTTTTTATGCCCATAGATTAGACGGTCTAAGTTCCCAATGGACCAGTTTTACATGCGGCGGTGTGCAAAAAATGTTTCGGCTATAAGAACAGTCCTGGAGTATTCTCCGCCCGCATTGTCTCTCTTCTGGAGGGCATCGACCCAGTTGCTTGTTCGTATGTGGATGACATTTATCTCACAGACGACGATCTTTGGGAGCATCTGTGTCGAGTAAATAGCATAATTTGTAACTTTGCTGACATAGGTTACAAGTTTAACCTTGCAAAGTCGCACATTGCAGAGTACACAGTGTTGTTTCTAGGTTACGAGCTTAACAACGAAGGGTTTAGCACCCCACTTCCTGGAGAAGTGTGCACAGTTGCGCTCTCCGACAACACTGAAAAAATTACAATCTCTACTGGGCTTTTTGAATTTCGGGAGGACTTACATTCCGGAATATGCCCAGCGTATCAAGCCTTTGTATGCTTTGATACAACCATCTTTTTCCAAATCATGCTGGCTGCCTGAGCATTCGGCCATTTTGCAGTCTTTGCAGGCCGATTTGCTCGCTTCTGAATACTTACAGACTCGTGATAACCAGACCAACCTGTGATAAGAATTATCCCTGGGGCGGTGGGTTTCACGTACCTGACTTTTAATGAAGGAGATACAGTACCTATTGCTTACAAGTCACACTTGTACACTTCGGCTGAACTGCGCTTTTCCACTGTGGAGAAAGTTTTAACGGCTGTGCAGATGGCGATTCTTAAGGAACGTGCCCTGTCACAAGGAAAACGCATGTTGGTTGTTACCCCGTGTCCTGCCTTAGAGGCGGTTACGAAAGCCAGTGTACCTAATTCCAAAGCTTTGCACCCTCGGTGGATTCAATGGGCTGCGTCCTTGACGTCCCAGGATGTCACGTTTATTTTTGACGCCACTTAACGGTCGCAGGAGTATTTACAGTATGAATTTGTTCATCCTGCTCCATTAGCAATGCGGCCGTTGGAGGATTTCCATTGCATCATTTACACTGATGGATCGGCGCAGGTTGCGCATGGCTCTAAACATGCCTACGTTTCCGCTTGCGCCATTGTGGTCGGTGCCATGGTGAACGATGAGTTCAAGTCCAGTGTCGTGCACACGCAGGCGCTTGGGGACTGCACCGCACAATTAGCAGAGCTTCGTGCACTGATGCTTGCATTGGAGTACGCAGATCCTGGTGTGACGACTTTAATCGTAAGTGATTCTTACTACTGTGTCCAGTCTTACAATGAGAACTTGTTCTTTTGGATTCAGAATGAATTTTGTGACTCCAAAGGTAGCACAATAAAACATAAAATGATCTGGGTCCGGGTGGCGGAACTTAAAGAGAAGCTGCCACTCGTGTTTGTGATTCATACTCTCGGTCATCAGCGCGTGGGGGTCCAAGCTGTTGGCAATTCGCTTGCTGATGAAGCAGCGAAGTCAGCGGTATCAAAATACTTAGTTGCAGCAGTCACGAGGTCCAAAAGCAAAATAGATGATGACATCTTGGCAGCAGTTGCTGCGACCGAGAAGGGAGGTAAATATCCTGCGGGATTCCCTTCTAAATACACATACCACTTAAGTCCCGATAAGGTTCCTTATGTGAAAATCCCTGATGTTGGCGAACGTCTAGTTCCCAACTCGGATCGCAGGGCTGCTTTGATTGCAGCGGCTCATGAAGGTGTGGCGTCTGCGCATGCGGGCGTCTCAGCCACTGTAACTCAGCTACAACAAAGATTCTGGTGGCGGGGACTGTACAAACAGACGTGCAATTATGTTCTTCAATGTGACATCTGCCAGCAGATTAAGCCTTCAATTGCTGCGCGTCCGCCTCAGACACGGTTGTACATCTCGAATAAACCGCTTGGATGCGTTTATTTGGATCACTGCGGTCCCTTTTCTTCTGATACTGCATACAAGTACATCTTAGTAGCAGTTGACTCATGCACACGCTTTGTGTGGGTATGGCCACATCGGAGCGCTGATTCACGTACTGTCATTAAGGATTTGCGAGTCTTTGTGGGAATTTTTGCCTGTGGTACCTTCCATTCGGATCAGGGTCCGGCTTTCGCCTCTAAGGCGTATAAGGATGCTATGGTTTCGATGGGGGTCCAAGTCAAGTTTTCGAGTCCCTACAGACCTGAGGGTAACAGTGTAGTTGAACGAATGAACCGCGACTTAAAGCAATCTTTGACAGCTCGAGTTATAGGCACTGGCAGAAACTGGTTAGCCCACCTCATGGGCGTGCAGCGTGCGCTTAATAATCTCCCTAGAAGTTCTCTGGGTGGGCGGACCCCATACGAAATGCTCTTTGGTATCAAGATGTATGTCCCTGACCTTGATGGGCTGGACTGCAAGGCCCAGGCCACGGCCTTTGACGTAGATGAACATTGCAATGTTTTACAGAATCTACAAAAGACCAGAGACAGTCTTGCAAAGGAACATTTGCCCTCCACATCGGATGATGCGCTGCAGATCCCGGTAGTTGGCTGGCTACCCCAAGTTGGAGAACTGGTTCGAGAGAAGATCGATAACAAGAAAGAGTTTGGTCCCTCATATCGTGCACCGGTTCGAGTTCTTGGAGTGAAGGGCACAAGAACAGTCATTTTACCACCACTTCCAGGTCGTAAGGAAAACAGATTTATTTCTATTGACAATGTCAAGACACACAGGGTGGCCGATTCTTCATAGCATGGCACCGGCTGTATCCTGTCCTTCCATGGTGAGGCACTCTGTGCTAGCAATAAGATCTGGTGCAGAACAGGAGGTGTCCCTCGAGATGCCTGCCATATCCAGTCCTTTATTAAATACTATTCCTGTTACTAACATTGATGAGCTGAACTACACTTATCCTGCTGATTTATCGATGCCTGATTTACAGACCCGTTTGGCAGACCAATCCAGATTCTCTTTTGACTCTGTTTCGGAACTTTCAAAGAAACCCTCAACTATTGCAAAATATGGCAAGTTATTTAAAAAACATTTTTTGATTCCCCCATGGACATACATTTGGTTGATCCTATTTTCATTTTACCTTTTTATGTCAATTGGTTTTGTGTTTTATTTTTTCCGCCTGATCGATGGTCACTACGTTAAAGAAAGAACAGGAATTCGGTACCTAAATGGAACATTGGCCCCTCTTTCCTCTTCACATTCAGCGCACAGACTGAAACGAAACTTAAATACAGTCAACATTACTGCTTGGCCTGTCCTTGATGGGATTGTGTGGGATGCGGTTAGGTTTCAGATACATGGGCCCACTGAAGTGATTAATGTTCCAAATGTGCTTAGAGTAAACATGGGAGATGTGATTAAACAAAATATACGTTCTGATGATTGGGATATTCAGGCCGTAGAAGCATTATTCTCTGATTTGAAGTATTATGCTGCCTTCGATGCTGAGGATCTGTATTCAGATTCTACTAATTATGGTGATTTGTTTTGTTTTCAACACTATGGTAATCATTTTTTACATAAGACAAATTCAAGGAGGGTTGCTGTAAATTATACACAATGGGAACATTGCCCTGCTCCATTGGGTGGCAGCTCCAATACGTTTCTGAAAAAATACACTTATTTTACAGACATTAATCAATCTAATCCCGAGTCATTTTATTTTAAAATGACACAAAAGTCCATGTCCAAAGTTAGACTTACCGATACAAAATTGCTGTATTCGAAGTCCTTTCTAGACTGGTTGGCTATAGATGGCTACGAGTTTTGGAAAGGAACAATTGACCTTAAATCGGTTTGGGGCACCAAAGATTGGCAGGTACAAGGCACTGAGGCTTTGCACCGTGCATGTCTCGTCCCGAATCACATGTTGTTTTTAAATTCATCCATTTTCCAAACAACATGCTTTGGATTGGCTACTTCTAAAAAATTAAATACACCGACCATCCCAGATTTAGAGGAATATTCAGGTTGGGGTAATTTTACTGATTTGTCCATTCATGAGTTGCAAGCTCTTTTGCACAATTCATCCTTTAACATTTCCAGTTTGGATTCCAAGGGTTGGCTGATATGGCATAGGAGTGCTGATTCTTGCCAACGCCGTTTTCTGGGTTTGGCTGAAGGGTTCACGGAAGTCAGACCCGATCCCCGTTTTGAAGAAGACTATACTGTCACAACTTATTCTGTGGGGAAGCTGTGTCAGAATTGGTTACAACATTCCACATTAGCTGCAGTTAAACTACATCTGTCTCAATTAAATGATAATGTGGATTTGAATGATTTTATAAAAGGCCCAGCTAAAGGTAGATCTAAACGATGGCTGTATGCGATTTACAATGAAATTTGGAAAGTTTCCCAAATTGAGGCTGCTAAACGCCTGAGAGCTATTGATCAAGCAAATTTAGAAAAGGTGCTTGCAGTTGTCGATAACAGTATTAACACGCTTTCTTCCCGAATTTACACGTTGAACAATATTGTGTCTTCTGTTGTTGACATTGTACATGATGAAGTGTCCGTGTTATATCATGGTCAAAATCAATTGCGTTCTGTGATGCAGTTTGCTTGGACACTACAGACTTTGAAGTCTGGTCGAGTGCCTTGGAATTTTATGAACGTCTCATCACTATTTGCCCCATTTAATTTGACTGAAAAACAGCGTATGCTATCAATGAGAAATGCATCATTTTCTATGTTACACATTGAAAAATTAGAATCTTTGCCCTTTTCTGTGGCTGAGGTGACTACTGCTACATGGCTTATCCATGGTGTTATTACCTTACCTTTTGCTCTGTATAAATTTACAAATTGTATGAAATATATGGCTATAGGGCGATATGAACCATTAGGCAGTGCTTTCCTCCATGAGACATGGCCTTTACCATACACTTACAGATGCCTAAAAGAGGGAAGTGAAGTGAATCTGAATGGTGAAGAATGTACACAGTCGCCTGACCGCTCACTAATATGCAGACACTTCCAGTTGCATGGTTCTTGTAATCAGGACAAACCTAATTTGGCCTATGTTTTGAAAGGGACACCAGTTCCTGCAATTGTTCCCACGTTCACTTTATTGTCCAACGGTAGTTATTTACTTTTGAATAACGAACTATGTTGTGGGTTACAGGCCGGTATCGCTTATGTGGTAACCGTTTCAGAGAGGGTGGTTTGTTGCAAGAATGTGTTATATCCACCCACGCATGGGAATTCAGATGTTTCAATTTGGCCACGAATACCAACCTTGAAAGCCGAGTTCAATGGTTTAAGCCATATAAGAGCCCTATTGTCTCAGAAGCAAGTGGCCCTGAGCTCTGCCCGCGAAACTTATGTCCTTCACATAGCTAACACACGCACAGAGGTGCAGGCACTTTTAAATACTGATTTGCCGTTTCATTTTTCCGAGCTGGTTCATCAAATCTTCAATGCCTCCTCCACAGTAGGCCTGGCTCATTTTTTTAAATTGGTTAGCAGTGGTCTCGTGACTACATTTGAAAAAGTATTTGGTATTATCCCTGCGTTCTTTCATTCTATATTCGCTAGCCTGTTTGGCGGATTTCCTGTTTTGCTGGCTTTGGCTGCAGGCGTTCTGGTGATATTTTACTTTATAAAACATGGATGCCCATCCTGCACAAGGAAACGGTCAGCCCCTACTGATGCAGTTTCGCAACCGGATGCTTGATTACTATGGCTCCTTGCCGCTTGCGACTTTAAGCACGGCTTTTGGATTATCGTTCAGATTTTCCTATTTCACATGTGTCCAGCCCGTGTTTCATTGCCTGAGCTGTGATTTCGACTGGGCCATTGATTTGTGTCTCTGTTTACCGACTTCTCCTGACGTCGATTTTGATCAGCTGATGAACCCCGTAGTGGCTCACGAGTTGGTCTGTTCTGGCGAAAGGGTTATGGCTGTGGCAGCGATACATGGACTAATGGGTCAGTGGGACATATTCGCAGCGGCGCATGACTTTCTGGCACATAGTGTTCTCGAGAACCCACTGAGTTGTCCTCGGATGTTGCTAGAGGAATCGGTGTTGGAGGAGCACGTATGTTCTTTCCCATTGCTTAATTGGATGGCTGAACTGTTTTCGGATGATGACAGTGATTTCATGTTGGAAGCTGTAGCTACCTATTTTGCATATTCATTCAACCCATGAGTGACTTTGAAGACTTTCATTATTATGGCACGTGACTTTTTAGTAATTCTGAATGGTGCCTTTTTCAATACGAACATTCGACTTTCATATGTTCTGGGCCTATGAACTGAGAGTAGGCCTTAAGTTTGACTTTTATATTTTGTGTGGCCACTATAGGCATTCATACATATTTTTGTTTTTAAATTTTACATACATTTGCATACATTTAGCTTGGCTCAATATCATTGAATTCTGCTTTCATGTTTTACCTTTCATATGGTATTAGCTTGTGTTTTCTCCTTTTTAAACCGTCCTCGGATCATTGGGAGGTGTCATATGGTTACTACGTTTCTATATATTGTGTTAAGTTAGCATGAGCTTATTAAATGTTTAAACGCAATACTTTCTTTCAGCTTGAGTTTGCACACGACACCTAATTGTTATTGTAGCTTTCAACCTTGACGAAAGATGTGATTTATTTGAGAATAATATGTTATTGCTCTAGTATCAGTCGTGCTTGGTACACTTGGTACAACTGTCTGTACACCGAGAACTGCACACTCTAAGAATAACCTAACACAAGGTTGCTGAAGGCCTGATCCTCGCACCACGTTAGACATAACACAAATAATGTTGCTGCCAACATTGGGCTCTACGCGGGTCTAAGATACAGTTACAGGGAATGAATCAACACACATGATGCTTCGCATGCAGAGAGCTGGTAGCTGTTGATGTGATCTCCTCCTACTGAGAAATTAGAGGTATGGGTCCGCCCTGCTAGAACCCAGATGAGACCTTCTTAGAGATAATATAATATGCTAATTAGGGTGCGCGAAATATAGGTGATACAGAATTCTATAGATTTTTGCATCATAACATGCTATCACCTTTTGCTTACTATGGATTAGTGACTATGCTGCTGACTCTGATTTTTAAAATATGTATGTTGATATTATACAAGATACTGCGTTTGAGAATGCTGCATTGAAAAATAAACATTTCAAACTTGCACGTGTATTCTTTGCCTCCCAGTTTCGGTTTGGAATGATTATATAACGAAAGAGTGTTCATGTGTTCCACGATACCTGAGGTACCCTAAGTTCATGTTCTGGATTGTCTAAGTCATTGGGAAGTTACTACTACCGATGAGACACTGTAGCTAGCTTGGTAAGGGGATTTCTGAAACAAAGGTGAGTTTTGGATCATCCTAACTCACCCAGGTTCTAGATCTCTGTGCACAGTTCTGTGGGAAAACGGAAACCCTGCTACATTCTCCTGCCGCATAATTCCAGAGCCCTTGATCATAGGCTTAGTCCTCTCCTGCCGCATAATTCCAGTGGCTTTGGCCGTAGGCTTTACAATGGATGTGCGCATCACCGAGGGGGGCAAGAGGGAACGGGGCAGCCTGGCACCCACAAAATGGAAAACTAGGTGGTCAAAATGTGCCTGAACCTTTGTATATGCAACCACAGTAAGGGAACCCTTAACACTGCTGTGGATACAAGAATTAACGCGAAGAGCTACGGAATTGGTGACAAACCCAACCTAACTACTTATCTCTGCACCAACCAGAATCCTTCGATCAGAGTCCACCCACCTTATCAACCAATTAACATCTCTAACCTGGAGGCAGCAGATCTTGATAGTTCAGGACTCTGAGGAACACTTTGAGCACAAACCTGAGGATGGAGCCAAACTACATGCATTAAACCAGTGCTTTAAATGGGCAGGGGCTGTCTGGTACCAAGTACCCGCACTTCTTAAATTTTCAAGGGAGAGTCCCTGCACTTCCCAGACTGCTGCATTGCATTTCATGAGAGAGCCCCTGTACTTCCATGTTCTGCTGCATTACATTTCATGGGAGAGCCCCTGTACTTCCCTGTACTGCCATATTACATTTCATGGGTGAGTCCCTGCAGTTCTCAGTACTGCCGCATCACATTTCACGGGAGGGCCCCTGCACTTCCCAGTACTGCTACATTACATTTCATGGGAGAGCCCCTGTACTTCCCTGTACTGCTGCATTACATTTAACAGGAGAGCCCCTGCACTTCCCTGTACTGCCATATTACATTTCATGGGTGAGTCCCTGCAGTTCTCAGTACTGCCGCATCACATTTCACGGGAGGGCCCCTGCACTTCCCAGTACTGCTGCATTACATTTCACGGGAGAGCCCCTGTACTTCCCTGTACTGCTGCATTACATTTAACAGGAGAGCCCCTGCACTTCCCTGTACTGCCATATTACATTTCATGGGTGAGTCCCTGCAGTTCTCAGTACTGCCGCATCACATTTCACGGGAGAGGCCCTCTACTTCCCTGTACTGATGCATTACATTTACTGGGAGAGTACCCCCACTCAGGGACGGACTAGCCATAGCGGGCACCGGGCAATCCCCAGGTGCGCCGCACGGGTGGGGGCTGGTTTTGGACCCCTGGGGGCCGTTTTTGTTACAGGGCCGTTTTCGCCCTGTACCAAAATCGGCCAAAAACCGGCCCCGGCAAAGAGCTCGGCGGCACTCCCAACCCACGAGTGTGGGGGGGGGAAGCACTTTGCCAGGGCTGGTTGTGGTTCCCAGTCCGGCCCTGCCCCCACTTGTCATAGGCAAGCAAGTACTCCTAAGTGCAAACTAAAACCACTGGACCCCAAAACAATTAAACTGATTCTGCAAGTGTTTGTCGCCTCTGAGTTGGACCAGGAAGAAGTAAAAGTTATGAACGTCTGATACACAAAGCAGGAAGTACACAGACATGTACCGGACGCATCGGCGACCAGTAACACGCACTGACGTTTAAACTCAGCACGTGCGCGCGCTTAATTTAGACCAATCACATTCCCGGGTTAGTGGTCAGGGAATAGTAGAAGTAGTACTTAATTGATTGATTAATTAAAATCTTTACAATGAATAAATAGTCAAATATGTACATTTAGTTACATTACTTTGTTAAAAATGTGTTATTTCTAAATAACGGTAAATTTATAAAAAAGCATTTTAAAAACACTGTTTAAAAACAAAAATAAAGTGAGTACATATGTTTAAAAGTTAACAGTAAATATAATCATTTTAGAAAACAATGTTTTGGTGTTCTAATTTTTTCAGTGCAATTGTAAAGAATTTTGCGGAAGCAGAATTAATGGGTAGATCGTCTGGACAGGTCAGGGAATACGTAAGTAACTTACGTGCATACATGTTACTTGGTAGGGCCTTCCTTTCAAACATTTTGTAATAGTTTTAAAAAGTTATCTGCATTCATATCTTACAACTGAAAGGCCAGATGCGGCTCGTGCATGAAACATCGGAAGGGGTTCTCCTCGCAGCTGGCATTACCAATGAGTGGGTTAAATGATCCCCGCTGACATCTGCTGTGATCTGCAGATCATGGGTGTAAACCCCTGCAGGGGCCCAGGGCCACTCTGGCTTCCACTGCTACGAAGGCGGTAAATCGAATTCCATTAAATCGGGTAAAAGTAACAGTAGTTATTATTGATTGCGCCTAGAAACAGGAAAACACTACATACATTAAGCTGCTATGAATATGTCCTGGTTTTTATAACGTGGAAGCGACAAAAAGAAAGTTTTCGTAAACACAAAATGGTATATCAGAAGGAAAATTGAAAATTGAGCAGTTTCCCTGCAAATGGTTAGCATTCCCTCTACAATTTATTGAACATGTACGTCTTACACACATTGACTGGTACTAATTGCTGACAAGACTGAGAGTTTATCTGGGAAGATGGGGAGACATGATCATATTAGTAAAGAGAAAAATGCATTTTTGGGCCGTTGCTGCTGTGACGTTCTTACGGTTTGACAGCTAATCGCTAAAGTAAATATAGTGTGAACTGGAAAGGACATCTAACAGGGTCAGCCTATTTTTAGGTGTGCCCAGAGACCGCTTTAGCGGTTTTCACAGCTCATGTTATCAACACACAAATATACAGCGAGGGGCTTCGGGTCAGCTGCACCCTTCAGCCCTGCCTGCTCCTCTCGCCTGTGGCTTTAGGATGGAAATACCTCCTGCCTGCCAGAAATAGTGCAGACAGGAGCTGTGTACAGACCTCTGCCCAGCATAGGGTGACCCATTCAGGAGTGGCATGGGTCGACAAAAATAATGATTTGTACAGGCACCCTATTCTCAGCGATTGCACGCGCACGGTGTATATAAATACTGCTCACAAAACAATTGGCAACGAAAAAAAAGAACTGTAAAGCTTTTTTTCTGGGTTAATTAATAGTCATAAACTGCCCAACTTAGAAATATTTTAGGCCTAGATGTAGGTAATAGCAAATTACTGAAAGGTAAATACCGAATTTTACTGATTCGGTATTTACTATTCGGTAATTGCTATGTAGGTAAAAAATTCGGTAAAAATACTGAATCGGTAAGATTCAGTAATTACCGATTTGGTAATTACTGAATCAGTATTTGCCATTGATTCCTGTGGGCCTTGAAGCACAAAGGGATTCAATAGCAAATACCGATTCAGTAATTACCGAATCTTACCGATTCGGTATTTTTACCGATTCGGTAATTACTGAATCGGTATTTGCCATTGATTCCTATGGGCCTTGAAGCCCAAAGGGGTTCAATAGCAAATACCGATTCGGTAATTACCGAATCGGTAAAATTACCGATTTTGCAAGGGGGACAGGGTGTCACTTTGACACCCTGTTGCACCCCTGTTATGGGCTTCTGTGCCATGTGACACACAGACATGCCCTTACACAGGTGTACATGCACAGATGTGCATGTACACTGGAATTCGTTATTTACCATGTAATAGTATTACATGGTAAATAACAAATCGGTAATGGCCTGTGGCACTGTTTCCAGTGCCTCCTACATCTGTATTTACTGATTCGGTAAATATACAGATTCTGTATATTTTAAGGCCCCTACATCTCCATTAGCATATACCGGTCGGTAACGGTTGAAATCGGCCGTTACCGACCGGTATTTGCCGACCTACATCTGGCCCCTAGTGCGTTAATTTCCTCTTGTAGAGATCTGTTGATATCCATCAATTGTCAGGGTAAAACACTGACACCATAACTCGCGTAGTTAATGCACGTGCTGCAGAGATGTCTGTGGAATCTGCTTGCCACTGGTTTGAACATTATCATCACAGAACTTTGAGGATAATGTTCCCACTGCAGGGTACTGCTTGTAACTGCAGGTGCCAGGTCAGGGTGTAATAAGACAGCTGCGTGGGTAATGTCTTTATTACAGATGATCTTTTGTATTCTGCTGGTCATAGCTACAAACTTACTATGCATTACACAAGTGTGTGTTGCACAAATGCTTGTTTACTTCCTGCATTAAACATGGGAGGCGCATTTCTCTTGCACCTTCTTTAAGAGTCCTTTACGTTTTCAGAGGACTTAAAAAGTAAAGCTCTTTGGAATCATGGGTTGTGTGTTTGACAACTTTTAAATAGACGCAGTGTGCTTGATTCACAAAGATAAAGTTACACTTGTGTGTAAGTTTACGATTCTTTGCTATTCACAAAGGCACTTACGAGTAGGTTCTTTACAAGTGCGTAGTCTTCCCATGTACAAAGATAGGTCTTTTCATGTGCGGAAGCTCCGCCCTTGTGAATATACTACTCATAAATCCCTTTGTGAATTGCAACCAGTTGTAAACGTACACAAATGTGCATGTTTACCTTTGTGAATCATGTCCCATAGAGTCGCTCTCTGTTTCATCTGATGTGCTGCGGAGTCTGGACACAAGGGGGTACATTTCAAATGCTTCTGCGGCACTTTGAGGCCGCTGGAGCGTCCCTCTGAGGCGCAGTGTGCCAACCCATATTTACAAGACCACACCAAGCAACCCTGCGTGGCTTTTCATGTCCTTGTACCTATGGAGTAAGGCAATCCCTTACTCTGCGCGGAAGGGCGATCCATGGGTGTTGCCCATGGCTTTTCACACTGCCCCAGATCTACAGCATGGCGTTAATCGGGGGCAGAGCCAAAACTAACGTCTTTCCAAACAGGCGGAATGAGGAGAAATGTAAACATTTCTCCTTCTTTTTTTCCTATTTTCACACGCCAAATATTCACGGAACACCTAGAACGAGGGAAATGCCGCTGCATAAAAACAATTAAGCCAACAACACAGACACCCTTGTACCGTGGTGCAAGGGCGCCAGCGTTGGCCCTTGGCCGCAGTTTGCGCACTGGCAGAAAGGATAGGAATGCGCCGTTTCTTGTAGATATGGCGCATTTCTGCTCTTTCCTTTTGACATAGGCCAGCAGAACTAGGAGGTTTGCCGCGCTGCCCTATGCCAACATATTGTAAATATACTGCAAAGCGTGGCACAGTCCAGGTCCGATGCCTTTGACATCGAACAAAAGTCACAGTTTCCCACAAGGACTGGTTTACAAGAAAAATTATTGCTGTAATTTGTTTACTGTAAGAGAGATTCCCATATTTTTAAACATGGTTAGCTAGCTCAATGTAAAGACATAGATAGTACAGGTTGAACAATAATTTGGTCACACGTATTTTTGTTCCTGTGGACAGTAAACTGTACCAGGACATGCTGAGTGATGCCCTGTGGCAGATGGACAGCTGCTGGAGCTGGAATCCAGCTGGTTTCAAATCGATGGGACCACTATTGCCTTACCAGGAGCTGAAAGAGGGGATTAGTCGTCCCGGGAAAAATGAATGTACTCTGGTAAAATTCTAATTTTCTTGCAGGTAAGAGTGGTGAGGCAGTGGGCCCGGGTTGGTGTGGGGGATTTAGACAGATGACAATGAGGGAAAATGAATTATGTATTTAATTTTCCCTTTGTGAGTTGCTTATCCTCTCCACACACTTGATGCACTAAAGCAAGGCCTGCCCCTCCCTCGGAGGTGTCACGTTAGTCAGGTTTAATTGGCTATGGGCAAGGATGCCCTGCCCTTCTCCTTGAAATGTCGCCTCCCAGCTCCACCCCATGATCTGCTGCAATTGGGTGACAAAGAATATGGCTTTACTTGTCTAAGATTTATTAAAACACATTTCATCAACTGGCCCAGACCATATTCAGAGGGGGCTTCTGAAATTCACATCTACGTCTTTAGGTATGATTGGACGAATTTTGAGTCTTAACTGGTCAAGTCACACATGAAAAATGGAAGCCCTGGTCACTGTCAGCATTTGCTCACCCAAGGATGGAGAATACATCAGTGAGTCTGCCATCGGCTATAGGCCCAGAGCTGACCACTGGCTCTTGTGGTTGGAGATGCGTCGTGATGAAAGACCCTTGAAAGCTTTCTTGTTATGTTATGCAGATTTGTGGAGTGCATTGTCCTGGCGTCTAGCCACACCTAGAGCCCAGTGGGACTGCTCAGAAGTCCAGGCCTTCAGCTTCTAGTGGAGCTAAAGATATGAGGAGGAGGCTCCTCCGTGTAGCCGCAGGTCATCCAGGCTTTAGGAGCAATTTAGGAGAAGGCTCAACCGCCAAATCTGTTTTTTCCATTTGTGCTGGATTTTTGCAAGTAGGAGTCCAGACTCGGTAAAGCAGATGTGATAGTTGAGGTTTACTGGGACAGTGTTATGAAGTGCCTTGAAAGTGTTGGTGAGGAGGGTGACTGAGCTCGTTTGAGAATACGGAGCCCCTGGAGCTCCTTCAGGTGTGGTGTGAGGTGAGTGCGGCACGGGAGGTTAACAGTTATTCTGGCTGCAGAGTTATGAATGGTCTACAACCTTCTGCCGCGTGTTTTATAAACCCCAGCATAGACAGTGTTCCTGTATTACAGAGCCCTTGTGACCAGGGCATGCGCAATAGTTTTCTTGGTGCTGATTGGTGGCCATTTGAAAATGTTCATCAGCATCTTCAGGGTATGGAGGCATAGGGCGGTGACAACATTGGCTTGGGGCGTCATGTCCAATTTGCTGTTGATGTTGAGTTGAGTTTCTTGGCACGGGTGTTGGGGCTGGGTGTCCGTTGCAGGTCTGTTGGCCACCAGAGTCCCACAGTGATGTGCTCTTCCCGAAGATCATGATTTGGGTCATGTTGATGTTCAGTTTTAGACAGTGGGTCTTCATTCAGTGGGAGATTTCAGTCTTTCAGGCATTGGACTTGATCTGGAAACTGGGCATCTTGTCTGTGATAAGGAGGATGAGTTGTGTTTCAGGAGAAGACATTGGTGTTGTGAGAGGGGTGGGCTCAGGGAGGATCCTTGCGTAACTCTTCAGATGAGGTCGCGGTCATCCATGTGTACGGGGCCAGGCTAACTGACTGGGCGCTTCCAGTCTAGAAGGAGCAGAACCATCGGAGTGAATGTCCTTGGATTTGGATGTCAAGCAGGCATTGGATGAGGTTGGGAGACTGTCAAATGCTGCAGCGATGTCCAGGAGGATAAGGGCCGCCGTGTCTCTTCTGTGCAGAGTCATGTGGATGTCATTTATGGCAGCTATGACTGCCGTTTTGGTGCTGTGGTCGAGTCTGAAACCAGATTGGATGGTGTTGAGGGGTTGATGGTTGTTGCAGTTTTCATTCAGGTGTCTGGAAATGATTTTCTCTAAGACCTTGGTGGGGAATGATAACAGGGAGATCGGTTAGTAGTTGGCTTGCGTTGAAGGGTCGCAGAGAGTTTCTTCAACAATGGAAGGACAGATGCATGTTTCCAACAACTGGGAAGGCAGCGGAAGAGGTGGAGACATTCAGAATGGGTGTGAGATTGGCACTGATGGATTACAGTCTACTGGAGTACGCGTGGGGAGGGGCATGGAAACGATAGGGCCCCTGAGTGGCTGGACTACATGGCAGCAGCGGTTTCTTCTGGGGTGATGACGGGCCATGTGGTTATCATTGGTTCTTTGGATAAGATAAGGTTTGGCGGTGTTTGGTGCGGCCTTTCGGGTCTGGCTGAGTGCTAAGATGGCTGTAAATGGCAGTGATTTTGTTGCTGAAGAATTGGGAGAGATTGCTGCAGAGGTCGAGTTGGATGCGGCCGCTGGTGAGGTGAAATCCTTCACAATGGGGATGATTTCATGCTTCTGTTGATGCCGGCATCGATGTGGTCCGACAGAGCAGCCCGTTTGGTGGTCCGGATCATTTGGTGGTAGCATCTTGGAACATGCCCCTGTCTGCATTGTCCTGGCTCATTCTCTATTTGCGCACCAGTTGTCTGTAGTGGCGTTTCATCAGCTTTCCTCCCTGTACCAACTGGCCTGGGGTCTGGATCGTGTTGTATTGCTGGGCTTGGGGGTAGGAAGTCGTAGCGGGAGGTGATCCCATTGTTGAGTTTCTTGATCAGTGTGGAGAGGCTGTTGCTGTGTTCGGATGGGTGGGTGTTGAGAGTGGCGTTGTGGGTGTTGAGAGCGGTTCCAGTTTCGACGGGCTGGCCCGGCGGTGGTGCGTGTGCATTGGGCCAGGAGGCTGAACCTGACGAGGGGGTGGTCTGTCCGGAGGACAGATGTGGGCTCGTTGACTCGGATGTTCTTGAGATGGAAGGCGAGCAGCACGCTGCCTGGAGCAAAGAGTTTTCCAACCCCAGCGCCGGAAACAACAACATCACTTCCTCGCAAGATCTCTGCGACTCACTTGCCTCGTTCTTCCACCGCAAGATCACTGATATACACAACAGCTTCGGCGCACCAACCAAGCACCCAACCACCGAACCAACGCCCCCCACCACCACCCTCTGCGCCTGGACCCCGATCAGCATCGAAGACACCACCCGCACGATGAACACTATCCACTCCGGATCAGCAACCGGCCCCCTGCCCCACCACGTCTTCAACAAGGCCTACTCCATCATCGCACCCCAACTCCGGGACGTCATCAACTCCTCCTTCAACACCGCCACCTTCCCGGCGACCTGGAAGCACGCCGAGCTCAGCGCCCTCCTGAAGAAACCAACAGCGGACCCCACCGACCTCTAGAACTACCGCCCCATCTCGCTACTCCCTTTTCATGCCAAAGTCATCGAAAAGACCGTCAACAGACAGCTTGCCGCCTTCCTCGAGACGAACGGATCCCTCGACCCTTCTCAGTCCGGCTTCCGAGCCAACCACAGCACCGAGACCGCCCTCATCGCAGCCACTGACGACATCAGATCCCTGCTCAACATTGGGGAAACAGCGGCCCTCATCCTCCTGGACCTCTCTGCAGCGTTCGATACTGTCTGCCACCGCACCCTAGTACAGCGTCTCAGCAACATCGGAATCCGAGAGAAGGCACTGGAGTGGATCATCTCGTTCCTCGCCGGAAGAACCCAGAGAGCCTGCCTCCCCTAGTTCAGATCCGAGGCCACCAAAGTCATCTGCGGCGTACCACAAGGGCCATCACTCAGCCCAACCCTCTTCAACGTCTACATGAGCCCTCTCGCAGCCATCGCATGCAAACACAACCTCAACATCATCTCCTACGCCGAGGACACCCAGCTGATCCTCTCCCTTACCAACGACCCCGCCACCGCCAGAACCAGCCTACAGGAAGGGATGAAAGACGTCGCCGAATGGATGAAGAACAGCCGCCTGAAACTGAACTCAGACAAGACGGAAGTCCTCATCCTGGGATCATCGCCCTCCGCCTGGGACGATGCCTGGTGTTGCCCTGGGCACCACCCCCAAACCAATGGACCATGCACGCAACCTGGGCTTCATCCTGGGCTCCTCCCTCTCGATGACCAGACAAGTCAACGCCGTCTCGTCATCATGCTTCAATACCCTGCACATGCTCCGTAAGATCTTCTAATGGATCCCCACCGAAACCAGGAAGACAGTCACCCAGGCACTCGTCACCAGCCGACTGGACTATGGAAACACCCTCTATGCCGGAACCGCAGCCAAACTTCAGAAAAGACTCCAGCGCATCCAGAACGCCTCCGCACGACTCGTCCTGGACATCCCCCGCCACAGCCACATCTCCAGCCATCTGAGAGATATGCACTGGCTCCCTGTCAGCAAGAGGATCACGTTCAGGCTCCTCACCCACGCACACAAGGCCCTCCACGACCTGGGCTGACCTTCTACGCACCCACCCGCCAGCTACGATCGACCAACCTCGCCCTCGCCACCGTCCCACGCATCCGCAAAGCCACCGCCGGGGGAAGATCCTTCTCCTACCTGGCAGCCAAGACATGGAACTCCCTCCCCGCCCCCCCCCCCTCTCTCCCCCAACCCATCCCCAGGCCTCTCTGGGGGGCCTATGATTGGAGCCGAGGAGGAGAGTGGAAGCAGACGCCCTGGCACCATGCTTGTTTATTTCTTGGAGACTCTTGGGTGTGACACGCTGTCAGCTGGGCCCAGCACAGCGCCTAGCAGGAGAGAGAGTGTGTGTGTGTGAGTGTGTGTGTGAGAGAGTGTGCGTGTGTGCGTGCTTGTGTCTGTTTGAAGTAAACGCACTGGCTGGAATGCTATTGTCTCTGACAAGCTCTGAGTTTCCCGCCATTATCTCACTGAGCAAGCCTTGGATGGAGTCTGCCTCTCTACCTTGAGGGTCAAGCTCTACAGGGATTGGAGGGGTGGGGGGTGGGGGGGGTCTCGGTGGGCAGCCTTTTGAGTCCAATAGTAAGGTTTCCCAGGACACCAGAAGTAAAGGCTGCAATGGACCACGATATCCGCCTCCCCCTCCCATTACCGAATACTGGGCATAAGGAGCTCTCGCGCAGCAGGTGCATTGACCCGTTAGTTAATAATATAAGGTGGCTTGGGGTGCATACAGATTACAAATAGCTGTTTGCAACAGGCGCATTAATCAACTGAGCAACTTTAAATCGAAACTGTGCCCTGCAGGTTATCCTCAGTATTCTGATGCAGTCGCAAGTGATGTGCATGTTAAATGTATATGTCTACAGCAAGTGCATTAACTCTCTCAGCTACCTAACTAGGATTTCTGAGCTGTGGCCTACAGAAACCTTCATGCTGCACAGCTACTATCTTAACACACCAGGATATCTCACTATCACTTCAGTATGTGACTTACCGGCGGTGACGTAGAGGTCTCTGCAGCAGGTGCATTAGCACTCCCAGCTACTGTGAGATCTCTGCCATGGATGTCCCTGCACAATCCTGGTGAGATACGAAACTGTGGCCTTCATTGAGACATCATCTCTGCTGCAGGCGCCTGAACCCGCTAAGCTGCCATCCTTGGATCTGAAGTTCTGAACCTGTAGCCTATGTGTGACCCTGCTGCCTGAGCGATATCTGTTCTTCAATTGGTGTCTTATGAGGGACTTGTGGCCTGAATGGTGAAACATAGCCCCCTGCTGACGCATTAACCGACTGAGCTATCTCCTTGACCGCACTGACGCCGGTGACAGCTCGCGAACAGGTACAGATATTACGGGAGTCCAGCACAGCCACAAATCACCCAGGAGAAGCCAGAGCGGGGGTGAAAGCCCTTTAAGAGAGTAAAGAAGTGAATAATGACTTGGACGCGGACTTTAACAATTCAGGCAACATTCAAGGAAACTCATTTCAAGGAACGAGGACGCTGTGGGTGACCTCGCGACCTCTCCCTGCGCATTACACATCAACACTGCGGCAGAATAAAGCAAATTACAGAAGCTAGAAATTAACCCAAATTGCAGAGGCGGCGGGTAACAGCTGTTCATGGCAGGTCTGGAAACAAATGAATCCAGAGTAGGGGAGACCTGCTCCACGGCGTAAAACCGGAAGTAGCCAGCCTGAGACAGGAGCATTCCAGCGGAAGTGACCAGCCTGAGACAGGAGCATTCCAGGGGAAGGGGCCAGCCTGAGACAGGAGCATTCCAGCGCTAGTGGCCAGCCTGAGACAGGAGCATTCCAGCGGAAGTGACCAGCCTCAGACAGGAGCATTCCAGCGGAAGTGACCAGCCCCAGACAGGAGCATTCCAGCGGAAGTGACCAGCCTGAGACAGGAGCATTCCAGCGGAAGTGACCAGCCTGAGACAGGAGCATTCCAGCGGAAGTGACCAGCCTCAGACAGGAGCATTCCAGCGGAAGTAGCTCCAGCGGAAGTAGCCAGCCTGAGACAGGAGCATTCCAGTGGAAGTGGCCAGCCTTAGACAGGAGCATTCCAGCGGAAGTGGCCAGCTTGAGACAGAGCATTCCAGCGGAAGTGGCCAGCTTGAGACAGGAGCATTACAGCCCCATCGCTGAGAACCAGTCACCAGTCAGTATGACAGAATCCGCTCAAGAGAGAACACTTATCTCAGAAGCGACACACTGCACGGTCTGGCGAAGTCATCATGGGGAGCCAGCCCCCTTCCGCCTCAGACAACCTTATAACACCACAGGAAATGAAGCGAGGCCTTCCGCCGCCGTGTCCACCAGACCATGTCAGGCAGAGAGGAAATGAAAAGACAGGCAGAGCCGACAAGCAGCGCAAACTGCCAGGAACTCACAGCGAAGGGATCCAGCAGGCGGCTGAAGGTTCATTAAAACAACTTACAAAACAATCACTGGCAAAGCCGATGGGGCTGGCTTGGCAAGCTAGGGCAACGTTTTAAAAGCTTTTTAAATTCCAAAGATATGCCACAAAAATGGAAACTAAATCAGAACCCCTTTCAGGGGGCACCGGGGCAAACAGGAGCTACTGGGCGGGGGCCTGAGCAAAAGTGGCCTCACGTGTTTTAAGGTGTGTTTCATAAGTGTACATTTTTCCATGCGTTTTTTTTAACCACCCCCCTCCCTTCGCCCCCTTTTCTTTGTATAAAATTTCGCAGAAACAGTGTTTTGCAGAAAGGCAATATGCAAATGTGGGCCACTTTTTTTTAGCATGCCTGGGCCGATTTTTAATCCCAATCCACCCCTGATGGGCAGTGCTTGAAATGGAAAAATAAACGTGCAGGTGCTCCGTAGCAGAGGGCCTGCTTGGTTCTGAGAAGTGTGCGTTGCAGTATGAGTCGAGCAGTCCAGCTCCAGATGCCTGCACAGCCCCCCTTCTGGTACACCGAGATGCCAGCTCTTCACCGTGCAAGGACTACAGCCCACTGCACATGGCAATCTGTCCACGGCGGCCCCTCCGGGCATAGGGGCCACTGATGCTTCACTCTGCATGGGCTTCGACTGTCAGTGCAGCGTTGGTTACAGCTTACTTTGCAGTGGCCCCTCCGGGCATAGAGAGTCTCTGACACCTCAGTGGGAAAGGGCTACGGTGCCATCAACACAGCGATATATGCGGCTTACTTCACGGTGACCCTATCCTGGCGTACAGGGGCTTCCGACCTTGTTCTGCACATGAGCATTGACCCGATCGGTGCAGCAGCCATTTCCTCACACCTCGCACCGGAGTCCACTTCACAGGACTCCCCACTTGGCCTCGTTCTCTCCAATTCTCTTCTCTTCCTCACAGGGCACACTGGTCTTGGAAGGCGTTGGTGCTCCAGGCTCCAGGGCAGGTGGTCTTGGTTTCTATGGTTGAAATCCCTTCACCAAGCAGGGGGACGAGCCAGCCTTGGCCCTCAGTCCTGGGCACAGGCAGAAGTCTTGCAGAGCATCCACTCCTCACCAAGCCCGTCTGGCTGCTGCTAGATGACAATTTCCGGGGCCTCAAGCTCCACTTCTTATGTTCCATTTCCAAACACTTAAATGTAACCTAAAGTCTGTCGTTGAAGTTTATGTTGAGGATCTGCTCCCTTATAAAAGAGTCCTCTCCTCTGCTCTCTCTTCCTCCAACAAGCAGTGGCAGCAGGAGTGACTCCAAAGCCGGTAGCCCATGGGGGCCCGTGGGGGCCTTGAGGGTGACTCGGGTTCACAGTTGAGGGTGACTCGGGTTCCCACCTGGAGGTCAGCCACAGCATGTGTGCATCAAAGGGTTGCCCCAAGGCCTCGGCCCTATTCTCTATGATTCTCTTATCAGCCCCATCTCCATCCCCAGAGGTGCCCAGGCCCCTTCCCAGTGACCTTCCTCCGAGCCCAAGAGCTGTCTTTTGAAGTGTACAGGGAGCCTGGCTCCTCCCCCTCCAGGGTGTCCCACTCAGCTTACAGGAATGCAGCAACGCCCATATCTGTCTCGTGGGATCTCTCTACCTCCTCTCCATGTTTCACCCGCAGCCCTGGGTCCCCCACAATGGAACTCAGTCTGCAATGTGTTATGCCGTTCACAGGTACACCTACACCCATTGCATGCTTTTAATATTCATGCAGTGCACAGCACTGTATCTTTCATGTACTGTACAATGCACAGGCACACATACAGCCAGGGTGCACATGCATATAACACGCATGCACTGTTCAGCACTATAGTCTCCGTGTACTGTTCCACTTACAGGCACACACGCAGCCAGGGTCCACATGCATTTAACATGCACGCACTGTTCAGCTTTACAGTCTCCGTGTACTGTCCCACTTACAGTCACACATGGACCCAGCACATGCAGACAACATGCACACACTGCACAGTACGGCATTATCCCTGTATTGTACACTTCCCAGGAAAGCGTACACTCAGAGCACGTGCATGCTCACACCTCACAACAAACCAATGTAGGCCAAGAGCCAATCAGCGAAGCTTGCATGAGTGCGCCGGTAGGCCTCACTCGCGTGACACAGGTAAGAAGGATCTGTTCACTCCGACGGATCACTGCACCGTCTGCTGCCTCCACCGCGCTCAGCTGCTTGACTCCTGGTGAAGGCGGTAGCCTTTCACCACTATGAGGGTAGCTCTTTGCGCGTTCCTCCGGGTCCACCAAGAATGAAATCCCTGACTGAGGACTCTAATAAGAAAAATAATAATAAGAAAAAACTGAGCATTAGGAATCCAGACATCAGTACAGCTCGGGCACCCAGGGCAGGGGCTGCACATCCAGTACCATACGGAGGACTTTTGCATCCAAATAATAACAAAAAAAATGCCGCAGCCAGAACAGGTGAAGAAAGCCTTTTCTAGCTTTATTACATACGACAGTATTCTAACTGGCAAAAAGAAAAGGTACTATTTGCTTTGGATCTCTGTACACTGAATTCATAGTTTGAACACATGAGGATTAGTTAAAAAAAATAAAAACTGGTAAAGAATGGAAAGGGAAAAAAACTTGTCCACGTATAGTCCCACCACCCCTGCACTGAATTGCACTTGTTATTAGACGAATATTCACAGGTGATCATGAAAATTGCCATCACACATGGTGGGGACGAGCCAACGGGTGAAGTGAGCTGACCCATGGCCCCATGCTGTACCCTGTGATATCAAGAGGAAACATGTGAATGACACAACAGACCAGTGGACACGCACGGCTGCCCCATACCCTTGGTTTGATTTAGATCTTGACGGACGGGTTACTCCGTCGCAACAGAGATGGATATCCTCTGCGCCGAAATATAAAGCCCATAGGATACAATGGGATATATATTTTTTCGGATGTTGTGACAGAGTAACCCGTCCGCCAAGATCTAGATCTGCCCCTATGTATCTGTCAGACCCCATTCAGGGGAGCCATAGGGCAGACAGGGGCTACTGGGCCACAACAGTGGTGTTTGAGGCCACTTGCCATTGGTCTCCAGGGCTCCCCCTACTGGTTCTCTGCAAAACAGCACCCTTCACTGTTGACTTAAAGGGCAGCAAAAGTAAGCCGTCAATGGCGTCTTGAGGATGTAGTAGAGTGGGGTGGCGAAGAGTCAGGACTCAACAACTAACCAACAGATCCAATAAATCACCGTCCAGCCCAGAGCAAGTCTTTTAGTTTTAAACCTTTGTATTGTTATAACAGCTGGTATGCCGGCGGATATTACGGAGAGGGATCAATCACGGGGTGCCCAGCGTCCAGGCAGCTGACATATGAAGGTACCAGCAAATAAAACACAACGCCGGGAACAACCCCCCGCCCTTCCCCCCTTCCCACCCCCCTGTTCACTGCAAACTAGAATCCTGTTCGGGGTGAGAGTGTCTCACCATTGCTGGATGGCCGGTTGAGTGGTAATGGTGTCAGGGGCGGTCAGCTGTAGGAGGCTGAGGTATCTGGGGCATTTGAGTTCCCTAAACTCTCGGGCTAGAGTATTCAGGAATGGTTGCCACAGTTCTCCAAAGGTCGAGCCTTTCTAGTGTAAGGGATATCTTCTCCATCCCGAAGACATGCCATAAGCACTGGAGCCAGCCAGTGTGGGTAGGGATGCAAGGTGTTTTCCTATGGACCAGGATGTTTTGAATGGCCGTCCCCAAAGCTATCGCAATATGGCGTCCTCTTTTGGACTTGAGGGGTATGTTAGAGGGCTTGGCATGCCCAGAAGGATGTAGGCAGGGAATCTTGGCGATTCGGTATCGAGGTGTTCGTCCTCTTCCGCCAGGATTTGGGACCAATATTGTTGTAAATGCTCACAGTCCCATAGCAGATGAACCAGCGTACCAGGTTTCCCACTACTCCTCCAACTGTCTTGGCTTTGTGTGGGGTCTACCTTGGTCTTTTAAGGAAAGAAAGTACTTATAATATCGCAGTGGTATGAAATGCTACACAGTTAGATAGGTAGCAGGGCTCATACCGAAATGCTGCACCCGTTCTGTTGCCCCCGTCCCTCCTCCATAGTGTCTCTTCCTTGTTTGGGGTGGTCACATCACATAAGTCAAATTTAGGCAAAATTAAGCACAGGTGCAAGTTTCAACAGGTGGATCAGTTTGCATAGATTTTTTTTAGCCCAAACTAGTCTTAGCTTATCTCAATTTGGTTTGTTGGTGTGTTGGTTTGGTTGGTCAGTTTACAGTCTCTCAGTTTCTCGGTCTGTCTCTAGAGGCTACGTCTTACTGTTACCTCTTGGTGAAGGACTCAGCCTGGAGGATGCTGACTGGTGTGCATGTCAACATACAGTGCTCTTCATCTGAAGATGCAGTTCCACTTCTCACTCATGTACATCCAGGTTTCTACTTGGGAGGGTTGACTGCTGTGGGCCGGCCATCAGGAGATTCAGGCTCTGGGAGTCCATCGCAGGTGCATGGCTAGGGGGTCAGGCATCTCTGGCAGGTGAGACCTTCGGCCAGGGCAGACGGACCGCTTTGGCAGCAACATTCCTCTGACTGTAGAGATGCGGTTGGCAGGGGGATCTGCAGCTATGCTTTTTATCGCACTTCACTTCTCGGGGAGATGGGACAAACTCTCAAAGCTCAGGTGGATCCCCAGGGCACTTCCACTGGATAGTCAATTTCTTTTGGGTGTCCCACAAGCCGGCAACACATCTGGGCTTCTCCTCTTGAAGGGTATCTCATCCTTCAGAGCCAAGCACTCTACTTCCCTCTTTAAGTAAGAAGACACTTGCGTGGTTTCCTTTCAAACATACCTTTCTGGATTTACTACAGACACAGCCTTTGTGCAATAAGTTTGGCCCTGACTGCAGGTGTAGATGAGGTTGGCTCCAAGCAGAACTATCCAGAACAATGGAACATTGAGGTGTGAAAACTCTGGGCCTGTTTATGAGCCCTTGCGTCACTTCTGCGCCGCCAGTGCGCCACTTTTTTTGTGACCCACCAGCAGCGTCAGAAAGGTTCCATGTTGCGTTATATTTCCAAAGTGATGCATCTAGGTAGATGCGTCACTTTGTAAACGCCTGCACCACATTATACCTGCCCCACGTATAATGTATGCAGGGTGGGGTTCCAACGCAAGTAAGCATCGTAGAAGTGATGCAGTGAAATCTATGAGATTTCACTGCTCCACTTCTAGGACACAAATTAATCAATATCTTAAGCCTGCCTCACAGCAGGCATAAGACTGATGCAGGCACATTTGAAATGGAACTTGCCCATTTGAAATGACCCATTGCTGAAGTTACGCCACTTTTATGACACACTTCACTGACGTAACTTTAACTCCTTGCGACATGCTGCGTCATACTGTAAATTTGACGCATCCAGCATGTCGCAAGGAGTGTGCAATAAAAAGGGAAGCATCGCTGTTTTCACGCAGAGATGTGTCACTTCTCATAAATGAGGCCCTCTGTACCTGCCTGTTGCCATCCTTTCTAAAGTAGCAATCAGGAATAGGCAAAAGGGCAAGCCTCCCCTAGAGTCAGGATTAAGGCTTTGACAGAAAAACAACTCAACCCGCAGGAGGAGGTGGAAGACGTGTCAGTGGAATTTAGACGATTCGGAAGACGAGATCACTAACTGCAGACCCTTGCCCTCCCTACTTCTGGGATTTGGGTTCGGTACTAGATCATTGGTGGTAGAGTCCGATGTAAACACCTATCCTGGCAATGAGTCATTGGAGACGCTGACTCTTCATTTAGGTTTAGTTCGCACCAGTGGTATGTTCTCTCACCATTGTTGTTTTCCTCCTGGTCGCATCCCTGGGTGTCCCCAGTCCCTTGCGTCGTGTTAGTCCATTGTACTGTTGTGCTGTGCATTGTTGTTCCTAAATTACTCCTCAGAGTTGGACCCGCGTGCTGTCGGCAGCACCCTGGGATGCTCCGCCGGTGTCCAGGTTGGCTCATGCTCATTCAAGCCACACCGGATGTTGAGGCCTGTGAGCCTACTGTTTGTACACCTGTTCATTGGGCATTCCTATCTATTGCATTATACTTGACAATCACTTCCTGTTGTACAGTTGTGCCAACTCCTCAAACTTCATCAACATCAGTCTGGGAGATACGGCCCGTTTGGAGAATCACTGAGGCTCCAAAAGAGAGTCCAGAAAGGTGTTTACATTCTCTCTTTTTCCATCTCTCTGTTTTCCCTGCATCTCTATTGGTCACAGCAAGTTCTGTTTCACTGTGGATGTAGGCAGAATGTGCGTAGTCGTGCTATGCAAAGCTCTGTGAAATGGTAAAAAATCTCTGCGAGGACGCAGAGTTCGCGAACATGCAGAATTACTTGTTTCTCCCATTTGCAATGTTATTTCCTGTTCGCGAATGCTGTTTGCATGCTTGGGGGGAAATATCTTGTGAACACGCATTTTGAAAGAGCAAACACGCAAAAACAATTTGGGGCATATTTATAAGGATAGAGTTAAAATTATCGCTGCTTTAGCGGCAGAAAACTGCCGCTAAAGCGGCGATAATGGGCTTGATAAAAGGCTCTTGAGAATTCCAGAGAATCCCAATAGAAGCCCATGTTCTGCTGTAAACTTGGCTTCTATTGGAATTCTCTGGAATTCTCAAGAGCCTATTATCAAGCCCATTATCGCCGCTTTAGCGGCAGTTTTCTGCTGCTAAAGCGGCGATCATTTTAACTCTGTCCTTGTAAATATGCCCCAAATTGTTTTGCTTGTTTGCTCTTTCAAAATGCGTGTTTACAAGATATTTCTCCCCGACCATGCAAACAGTGTGACCCATCAATCAGAAATCCACGGACCTAAGTTGCAGTGCCTGCCTGACTACATACCTGCGTGTCGAGGTAGATATGGAGATTGCGATGGGTGATTTTATTAATAAGGAAATTAGTTCATTTTTATCGATAAACACATCAGTATCAGTATTAACATTTCCCCCTCTCGTTGATTCTTCAACGACACCATCCAACTCACACATTTATACCATCACTTTATAGAACCTCTGCTGTTCCCTTTGCTCGATTTTCACTAAGACAACCCTTATAGTTATTTAAATTCAACCTAATTTGAGGACTGCATTTTTACAGCATTGTTCAACCTGCAAATCAGTGGTTACAAAACCATAGGGAAAACAACATGGCCCCATCATGGCCCCTCAGGCAAAGTCCCTCTGACGGATTCTGGACCTACACACGCATTAACCCATCATATAGCTGCTTCGGTCAGACCAGCACCACATGATGACTTTTTAGCCCTGGTTTTGGGGCTGTCCAGAGTGATGTGTTGCTTAATTAAACTTTACCCTTCCTTCTGTGAAGGGAGTACTGAAAAGAGGAGAGAGAGGACTCATTTGTGCCAGTATTCCCTCATCTGTATGACTTCATTCCTTTATCAGATGTCCAGGGGCGACCTCTTCTGTCACTGAGGAGGGGTCACAGGTCTCTTTCTACCTTCTCTAGGATAGTTCCGGATCCTCTTCAGACTTCAGAGCCATCAAGCGGGAATCTCCAGCTTCTTGTTTATATGATCTACTTCTATTAGCCGGCGCGTAGTCGGCTCATAAGTTCCACTGGGGTTGTGTTACTCTTCATGGTAGGATTACTCTGCTCTAGAAGCCACAGTCGTTCTGGACTCATGCAGGGCGTCCTCTTTGGAATGAGGTAGCCTGGTCCGGCCAGGGCTTCTGCCGTGGTGGATGGGATTGGGCTGTCCATCGACATCTGGTCGCCAATACTGGAACATCCCAGGGTGAACCCAGAACTTGTTGAGGTTCCTCAACTGCTGATGGGTGGAGGGATGGACCACCCTGGCAGGGTCTCCTCAACATGGAGCTAACGGGCTCATGCCACCAGCGCACACGCCAAGCGCTGCTACGCGGAGAGGAGCTCAGACATCCAGGGTTGAACGTGCAGCTCACTGGGGCAAGGGGCAGACTGACATAGTATCTGAGAGTAACCTTGGGTCCCCGAACCCTCACCGCACGCTTACTCACTGGGGGGTTGGATACGTCAGGCGTATTGCTTCAAGCTGGGATAAATTTACCACTCCTTCAGAGATAGATCTGAATTTAACACTCATTCTGACTGCGAGTTATGCTAAATAGATTAAAATAATTCCTACCTAGCAATGCATGTCTTCTAGGCGCTACCGTGGATGGTGTGTGTGGATGGAATGAATCGTCATGTTAGAAGAGATATGAACGTCCCGCCCTCAGCAATCACTAGTTATCTTTCAGCGCCGACATGTAAAATGTCATTTTCTGTTCATGGCAGAACATCGGTGGCTTAAGGCTGGAAACACAGAAGGAAAAGTGTGAACCGGGAGCAAACTATATCACCCACATGTGCACCACGTTTATGCAAGCTTACAAAAGCATTGCAAACAGCTGGGAATTACAGCAGTAGCGCTGAGGGGTCGGCGTGGGGGAAAAGTAAAACAGAGGCGAAATTGATTCAAACAAAACAGCTTTGAAGATAATTGTTGGTTTCTGATCTATTAAAAATACCCAAGTGCAAAGGAAGGCAGTGCTGTGATGGCCCCCTGCCGCCTCGGATTGAGCGAGCCAGTCATCGCATTCACAACTACAGTTCGGAACTAGCACGCGCGGTATAATTAGCACACAATGATGCATATTTAAATACTATCTTTTCAATTAATATTATTACTACTCCTATTAATAATAGTGATTTGACGACCCCCTCCGGTGTAGGGGTTTCCACAGACACAGCTCTTCTGGATGCTAGCAGCCAGCATAAAGGGCGCGGGGCAGCTTTGGGAGGCCGCAGCGTGGCGCTCTCTAGCCAATCCGGGCTCCCAGGTTCGTGTGATTTTCAAGCCTTGCACTGGTCAGTGGGATTCTTGTGTTTGCCCCCTTTGGTCACACTTTGAAGCTTGACTGGTGGAAGTAGACATATCGTGTGGTGACTTCCTGCCCGGTTGAACGTGGCTTCTGATGTTCTTGGTAGGGGTGCGTTATAACTCAGCGAGTGCCTACATCAGAAGGGACTCAGGGTGCTTTGTTTCCGCTTAGCTAGTCTCACCATCAGCAGGACCTCGAAGTGTTTTATTTCCCTTTAGCTGGTCCCGCCATCGGTAGGACCTCAGGGAGTTTTGTTTCAGCTCATCTAGTCTCACCATCAGTAGTACTTCAGAGTGCTTGGTTTCAGCTCAGCTGGTCTTGCCATCAGTAGGAGCTCAGGGTGTTTTGCTTTAGCTTAGCTGGTATCGCCATCAGTATCAGTATGTATTCGGGGTGTTTTTTTCAGCTTAGCTAGTCTTGTTGTCTGTAGGAAATCAGGGTGTTTTTTTTCAGTTTAGCTAGTCTCACCATTAGTATTGACTCGGGGTATTTGTTTCAGTTTAGCTAGTCTCACCATCAGTAGGGACTCAGGGTGTTTGTTTCAGCTCAGCTGGTCTCGCCATCTTTCGCGCCTCAGGGTGTTTTGTTTCTGTTTAGTTGGTCCCGCTATCAGTATGTACTCACTGTGTTTTTTTAGCTTAGCTAGTCTCGTAGTCAGTAGGGATTCAGGGTGTTCTGTTTCCGTTTAGCTAGTCTTACCATCAGTAGAACTCAGGGTGTTTTGTTTCACATTAGGTAGATGACCATCAGTAGCAACTCATGGTGCTCTGTTTAAGATTAGCTAATCTCACCATCAGTAGGAACTCAGGGTGTTTTGTTTTTTCTTAGTTAGTCTTACCATTTCTAGGAACACAGGGTTTTTGTTTCAGATTAGCCAGTCTTATCATCAGTAGGACCTCAGGGTGTTTTCTTTCACTTTAACTAGTCTTGCCATCTGTAGGAACTAAGTGTATTTTGTTTCAGATTAGCCTGTCTCGACATCAGGCGGAACTCAAAGTGCTTTCTTTCACTTTAGCTAATCTCCTCATCAGTAGGAACTCAGGGTGTTTTCTTTCAGATTAGCTAGACTTGCCATCAGTAGGAACGCAGGGTGTTTTGTTTCAGTTTAGCTGGTCACGCCGACTGTAGGACCACATGGTGTTTTGTTTCAGATTAACTAGTCTCACCATCAGCAGGAACTCAGGGTGTTTTCTTTCACTTTACCTAGTCTCGCCATCAGTAGGAACTCAGGGTGTTTTCTTTCACTTTACCTAGTCTTGCCATCAGTAGGAACTCAGGGTGTTTTCTTTCACTTTAGCTAGTCTTGCCATCAGTAGGAACTCAGGGGGTTTTGTTGCAGCTCAGCTTGTCCTCCCATCAGTAGGACATCAGAGTGTTTTGTTTTAGTTTAGTTGGTCACTGAGTCTGTAGGACCTCAGGGTATTTTCTTTCAGATTAGTTGGTCTCACCATCAGTTGGCACTCAGGGTGTTTAGTTTGCGTTTAGCTAGTCTCGCCGCCAGTAGGACCTCAGGGTGTTTGTTTTAGCTTAGCTAGTCTCGCCATCAGTAGGGACTCACAGTATTTTGTTTCCATTTAGCTAGTCTCGTCGTTAGTCAATCAATCAATCAATCAATCAGTGACACTTATAAAGCGCGCTACATACCCGTAGGGTCTCAAGGCGCTGGGGGGGGGGGGGGGGGGGTGCCGCTACTGCTCGAACAGCCAGGTCTTCAGCTTCTTCCTGAAGGAGAGGTGGTCTTGGGTCAGGCGCAGGTCGGACGGGAGGGAGTTCCAGGTCTTGGCGGCCAGGTAGGAGAAGGACCTTCCTCCTGTAGTCGCTCTTCGGATGCGGGGGACGGCGGCGAGGGCGTGGTTGGCTGATCGGAGGTGGCGTTTGGGAGCGTAGAAGTTGACTCGGCTGTTGAGGTAGCTCGGGCCTTGGTCGTGTAAGGCTTTGTGTGCGTGGGTGAGGAGGCGGAAGGTGATTCTCTTGTTGATGGGGAGCCAGTGAAGGTCTCTCAGATGTCCGGAGATGTGGCTGGATCGTGGGATGTCGAGGATGAGTCTGGCTGAGGCGTTTTGGATCCGCTGGAGTCTCTTCTGGAGCTTGGCGGTGGTCCCGGCGTAGAGGGCGTTGCCGTAGTCCAGTTAGTAGTACCTCAAGGTGTTTGTTTCAGTTTAGCTAGTCTCCCCTTCAGTAGAACTTCAGGGAGTTTTGTTTCCATTTACCTAGGTTTTTTTTGTTTTTGCTCAGCTAGTCTCACCATTAGTAGGAACTGAGGGTGTTTTCTTTCAGTTTAACTAGTCTCGCCATCAGTAGGACCTCAGGTTGTTTTCTTTCAGCTTAGCTAGTCTTGCCATCAGTAGAAACTCAGGGTGTTTTATTTCACTTTAGCTAGTCTCACTATCAGTAGGACCTCAGGTTGTTTTATTTCAGATTACCTAATCTTGCCGTCATTAGGAACTCAGGGTGTTTTTTTTTCACTTTAGCTAGTTTCGCCATCAGTAGGACCTCAGGGTTTTTCTTTCAGATTAGCTAGTCTTGCCATCAGTAGGAACTCGGTCTGTTTTCCTTCACTTTAGCTAGTGTTACCATCAGTAGGAACAAAGGGTGTTTTCTTTCACTTTAGCTAGTCTCGCCATCAGTAGGAGCTCAGAGTGTTTTGTTTCATATTAGCTAGCCTCGCCATCAGTAGGAACTCAGGGTGTTTTGTTTCTGATTAGCTAGTCTCACTATCAGTAGGAACTCAGGTTTTTGTTTTCTGCTTAGTTAGTCTTGCCATCTGTAGCAACTCATGGTGTGTTTTGCTTCAGATTAGTAAATCTCGCTATCAGTAGGAACTCTGGAGAACCGCAGCCTTAAGGCCCTGCGGTGCAGGGTATGCCTGAAATCCCCGGGATTCACCTGCCTTGTCAGAAACAGAGACACGGACTCTTCGTCTGGCGTAGAAGATGGTATTTATTAGCTGCAGCTAGTACAGTGGTCTTAGAAGTCGTTGATATAACGAGGTTCAAAAGAGACTGCCACTTAACTCTGTGGTGCATAGGTTTATATACGGTCCAATACAATGCAAAATGCAATCACACAAGAGCATGAGCTATAGGCAAACGTTATAGACAATGTTTTAAGACCAAAGCAACTCAAGTTTCCGGTTATGTTTGTCACTCGACCCCTTAAGCAAATTACAAACAAATCCACACAATTCAATTTACAAGTAGAGAAAACACAGCTGCGTGTTGTAGAAGGACAGTCGGGAAACAGGAGAATGCATGAGACATGTAGCGAAGGACAGCAGATAAGATAACTTAGAGGAAACAATGGTGTGAACCAACAAATAGTCCGGATGGGGATTAATCAGCTCAGACAGGAATTAGTGTACTCGGCCAGACCCTGACACTCGTTAGTAAACATGGGCAAAGAAGCCACCTGACACAAAAATGTAGAAACGACAAAAACATTGCGTTCGCCACGCTGCCTGAGTGAGGGCAACATAAAATGGCGGCGGCTACAAAATGGAGGCTGGGCACAAACAAATTCATAATTTACAGAACCTCAGCCCCTCCTTTTGCCATTACTCAGGCAAAAACAAACCAACTCATGCTAATCTGAGTCAGAATCAGCATCGATGTTCATAAAATCCTCAAGCTGTTGCTGCACCATCATCCTAATATTCTCTGCCTTCTGAGTCGCAGGTTGTGGAACACATAAAGTAGCCAAACTGCAGACCACATTGAACACACAGACAACAATAGAATATGATGGCCAACATTGCTCCAAGGAATGTTAAGATCTTCCATCCCCAAGTTGACAATATTCCCCAAAACCATCCCATAAAAGACCAATCTCCTTCGTCCTGATGAACCGACTCGGAGATGGTATGCAATTTGGAAATGGCTTGGTATACTGCTGGAGCATCATCTGGAATATAAATGCAGCAGCTAGATCCGATCAATCTACAGACACCTCCTCGGTCTGCTAAGATCGCATCTAGTGCAATCCGATTTTGCAACGTCATAAGACGGTCAGCCTGAAGCTCTGCTGTAATGTTACCTATCGCACCTGCAGTAACATTAGTAGTGGTCTCAACCACACAAACCAATTGCCTGATGTTTCTGCTGTTGACCATCGGGCCCCAAAAGGGAAGGAATCCTTTAAGGAAGTCTCCTCCCTCTTGTTCTGCCGTGTCTTTGGCATCAAATATACCTCGACTATGTCTAACTCTGTGGTGGTCTGACGGAGCCGTGTGGAAAAAGGTAGGGCTAGGACCTTTCTCAGGATTTGCCCGGCGCTAACCGCCCTTGTACCATTCAAGTTTACCAAGCAATGAGGCAGGCGCCGGAGACCAGAAGGCAGGAAACAGAAGTTTATTCCGACGGAGCAGAACACATCAGATCAGACAACAAGGTATCGTCTCGAGGTGCTCTAACAGCCTCTCGGAGGCCTGGCCTCTTATACACTGGTTTATGACATGTGACCTTTCTTTATTACAATCAGAACTTTGTAAAGCAAGGAAAAGACATCCCCGTAATCCTCGTGTCAATCCCACCCCCATATACCTTCACAATGGAGGTCCTCAACCTGCTGATAAGAGGAGGGGGTCATCACGCAGCTGAGTGTTCCGTCGAGTCTTAGGATGTGTGCGCCTGATCATATCACAGGGGGTGGGGAGGCCTGGATCAATAGAGGGTCCTTTGAAGGAGAGCGACCTCATACAATAAGGGGCAGTAAATGATATCTGCCGGCTTAGGCGATGGCCTCGGACCTGTGTGGTCAGCTGGACATGGGGGAAGGGGTCATCAAAGGAGTGGTATTCATGCTGCGTGGACAATCCAGTGCAGAGAGGAGGTTTGTCAACAGAGGGGCATTCATGGGAGGAGAGGAGGTGTTGGTCAGGCGCTGGCGTGACTCCCAAGGACAGGGTCATGCAGAAGGGCCATGCTCATAAGGAGGAGGGAGGGGGAGCCAGGGTGCGCGGAGGATGCTTGCTGGGTCAGAGGGGCGCGCTGGCGATCGATCGTGGACAGGGAGACCATGATATCTAAAATGGCTGTCATGCACGTAGTACATAGGTGACAAGCTGGCGTAGATGATGTTCAGATCGCAAACTAAAATTCCACAGTCCTCCCTATTAACATGTCTCGCCAACTTGTCAGTTCGGATTTATCCCCATAAGGCCACGTATTTCTACTTCATAGAGGGGGCTCATGTGCTCATTTCGGAAGTCCAAAGTCTTAGGGCACATACAGTTAGAAACAAGGCCGCACAAAGGTGGCAGACATTGGATACCTAAGCAACACCCACATAATATCACAACAGGTATCAGCACGAAGGAAAACAACTTCCAACCCCAATTCTTCAAAGTGTCCCAAAACCAGCTCCCAAGCGACCATCCTTCCTGTTCTTGGTGAACCTCTGAGGACAGTCTGTGGAGGTGTTCAATGGCTTTGTAGACTGAAGGCGAGTTGTCTGGCACGTAGGTGCAGCAGCTGGATCCGATGATGCGGCATGCTCCTCCTCGGTCAGCTAGGACCACGTCTAGGACAAGACGATTTTGAAGGGTCACAAGGCGGACCGCCTGAAGTTCCGCAGTGTTGTTGGCGAGGATGCCAGCCGTGATGTTGATCGTTGTTTCTACTGCCTGGGTCAGGTGTCGGATAGCACGGCTGTTTGCCATTGGGCCCCACAGAGGAACAAGACCCTTTGCTGCATCCAGGAACTGTGCTCCGGTGGAGTCGGCTTGTCCAAGGTCGTCTGCACGCCTCTGCCGGTGATGGTTGGCAGGGGCTACATATGTGGGTGGAAGAACGAAGGCAATGTAACAGATACCCTTCCAACCTTTCGGGAGCCAGGTGTAAGCTTTGGTGCCACACACAAAGTACATGTTCGGAGAAGCAACAAAGGAAGGGGGGTCAGCTGAGTCCAATGTTCTGGTGATTTGGCAGGTGCTGTGACCCACCAGCTGCGTTCCATGGGCTTCGAGACACACGAGACCTGTGACATTGATAACAGACAGGGCCACAGTTAGAGTGGTGGTAGTTTGTTTTTGCAGATGAGTGAAGGTGGTTCTGGCTGGATTGTGGAGCACCTGTACTTCGACTCGTTCTTTGGCCGGAATGTCTTTGATGAAGGTGGCGCCTGCGAGCGCAGGACACAGGGCAGCAGGGGTCTTTCCGGTTTTGTTCAGCCAGAACCCAGAGTAGAAGTGTGTCACTGTCCGGCTGGAGGTGGCGTTGTTCTCGTGGCTCTCTTGCATGAGGATCAACCAGGCGAGGCAGGAGCCGTGAACTGAGAAGGGTGAAGGGATGAAGGGGATGGAGTGTCCAGTGGCATGCGGGAGCAACCCGCAGATCCAGCAGTTCGTAGCATTTGCAGCAAGGTTGTGTTGGTGCAACAGTTGCACGAAGGAATTGTTCCAGAATTCCCTGCGCCTTTCTCGTAGCTGAGGCGACAGAGAGATTAGGTGATGCTCTTTCAAGGGTGTGAGAAGTTGGCCTGATATGTAGTGTTTCCAATTCTGGAACCACTTGGTATCAGTCCAAACAAACCCCAAAGATGTCAGGTTGTAAGTCAACCTTGTAGACAAGCTATCCTAGTGGTAGCATGGACTAAGCAGCCTTAAAGTCTTAACTTAAGAGGTCGTGTTAAGCGAGCTGTTTTACCACATACAATCCTGTAATCAAATGAAAGGACACCACACAAGTATATATTATAAAAATATATGTATTTATTTCTAAATTACTCCCCAGTACTCTTTATGAGGAAAGGGGCACAAGCGTTAAATCAAAAGCACTGTTACACATATAAAGTTGCACGTTTATGGATGAGGGCGGGTGGCCACTCAGACCATATATCAAAAAAGTGGTATAAGTAACACTTTACGAACAATGGTTAGGCCTAGGGCCTAGAGATTCGCTGGGAGCAGTCAGGACAAGCAATGAAGAAGTCGGGAGTAGCCCACAGGAGACGGGTGCAGCACGGAAAGTGCGGCGCGCACCAATGCACTGTCAATGGTGCGTAAAAGTCAATAAAAGTGAATAAAAAGATACTTCCGCTGAACCTAGGAACACAAAACTTTAGACACAGACCCTAGAGGTGTGTACCAGTGTAAAGACACCGGCGTTGCAAAGTTACCTCACCCACAGGCCGTGGGTGCACAGGGTCGAAGTGGCGTCGGGTTCTGTCACGCAGGTTCTGGGTGCTTGGAGCTGTTGCAGCTGCAGGCGCTGTGAAGCAGAAGTGTCCGGTGCGATCCAAGGGTGGATCGAAGTAGAAAAGTACCTGAAAGCAGAGGGGACAGAGTCTGGGTCACTCAGCAGTGACCAGGGTGGAACCAGGACGGAACCAGGCAATGTCGGGCGCAATCAGGCGGTTGTCGATAGGCTTCTCTCCGCTGTCACGTGGGCTCTGGGGCATCTGCGACGTCCAGGAGCAGGTCACGATCTGTCCCACGTAGGCTCTCGCCGTCAGCACCGTCGGCTTGAAGATTGTAGCAAACAGCACTTGGCAAAAGCAATCCACGCGGAACCGGGAGATTGCTTATCACTCGAACCAGGAGGGTCAGAGTGGGTGCTCCTTTTCACAGGAGCTGGTGCAGATCTGGAGCAACCAGAAAAGCAAGTCGGATTTCAAAGTTCGTCGGCACAGGGGCCACAAGCCAGCTGGCAAGTGACCGGGCCAACGCGTCGAGCGCACACAAGCAGAAGGGCCCCACGCAGCACTCAGCGAGTGTGGAGGGGTGAGCTTTGGTGCAAGTGGAGCTCGGGGCTGGGGCTTCTCAAACCCCGGTGTACAGCTTCGAGGGTCACTCGTGGGCCGCACGGTCAGCGTCTCGTGGCCTTTTCAAGATGGCGTGCCCCACGCTTCCGGTCGCCTCCACGGGTCTCAGCTCTGCAGGGACTGTGGATCGGGCAGGTAGAAGGCAGGCAAGCTTGATCTCGTCGATCTCTGTCGCTCGAGTTCCGGCGGGAACTGCAACAAAGCAAGGGTCGAGGGCTGGATGGTGCCTGTTTGCACAGGGTGGTCACTCCTTGACCACAAGGGAGATTCTTCAGTCTTCTCACGTCGTGTAGAAAGTCGAAGGGTCCAGATTTCGTTTCTTATGTTTCTTCAGGATGATCTGAGGTCCGTTGGGACTGCTCCCCCTCTTATTCGAATCTAGGGGGTTGGACATCCTGCTAGGTCCCCTCCTATGGGTGGGACCCAGGAAGGGGGTGGTTACACCCCTCTCCTTTGATCCTGGCCGCGCTGGGACAGGGGCTGGGAGGCCCCAGAACCGGTTTGGCCGGATCCTGCAAGGGGCAGCCTTGTGCTCCCCAGGCAGTGTCTGGTTTCATTGAAACCTCCCTACTCCAATCCACTATCTCCTGTCTGGGGTGGTTTGACACCGCCCTGTGACAGGAAACTCTTTGTCCAGGCCTCCTCTGCCGGGTTTCGGTCAGCAGCAGGAGGTCAGACCCGTGTCTGTGGCAGGGGCATCCATTTTGTGGATCTGAGGCTCATTTTAAATCAACCGCGTTTCAGTAAAGTAACATGTCTTCTCCCTCTAGAAGGGTGGAATGCTACCCCCGTCGCCAGAACTGGCGAGGGGGTAGTATTCCAATTCGTATGACACCTTACACGACATGTTTTGATAAAGCCAAACCAAAGTTGCTATATAACCGCGAGGATTATAATGCGCTTAAGAGTATATGGTATGGCATTATCCCGGATCAGCTTAGGGAGTTGTTCCCGACAGCTGCAGACAGGCTCAGCTCACGCCAGAGCACCATCTCACATAAAACCACGCACTCTGCCTCCAGGATTGATGAGGCCTTCCATAGGAGTGGCTTACAGGCTATATATGTGTCCAGATATAGGTTTAGATATAGGTATACTATATCTAAGCAAGGGGTGATTACACCCACTTGCCCCAGCTGAGTGATCAGCCAGTTGTGTCAATTTAAGAACCAGCCAGGGGTGGCAAAAGCTATGCTTCAGCCCCTGGTAGGCCTTGGTGGCACCTATGCCCTGAGCACCTATAGTGCATGGTACAGGGGCTGACAAGGAGTCCATTTCCAATTGTGGTATGTACCTATAGCACATGTATTATAAATTTAGAGAGAGAACAGCAGGCTGGGGGTCTGATTAGTAGGCCCACAGCCTCAGTAAGTCGAAAACCAGTGAAGCAAAAAGCAAAAATTGGGGTGACCATAGGATAGCAGACCCTACTCTCCTACATAACCCCCCCCCCAAACGCAGGGACATTAAACTTAACCTTGACCAGATAAGTCTTCATGTTCTAAGTGGAAGTACCGGGAGAGACCATCTGCATTACCATGGTCAGTCCCTGGGCGGTGCTCCACTGTAAAGTCCATCCCCTGTAGGGAAATGGACCACCTGAGCAGTTTGGGATTTTCACCCTTCATCTGATTTAGCCACAAGAGGGGCTTATGGTCTGTCTGAATTAGGAAGTGAGTACCAAACAAGTATGGCCTCAACTTCTTCAGGGCCCAAACCACAGCAAAGGCCTCCCTCTCAATAGCTGACCAACGTTTCTCCCTGGGGGTCAGCCTTCTGCTAATAAAAGCAATGGGCTGGTCTTGACCATCTTGATTAAGTTGTGAAAGCACAGCTCCCACCCCCAACTCAGAAGCATCTGTCTGTACAATGAACTGTTTGGAGTAGTCAGGACTCTTCAGGATAGGTGCAGAGCACATGGCCTTCTTCAGGTCATCAAATGCCTTTTGACAGCTAACTGTCCACTGAACCTTTTTGGGCATCTTCTTGGATGTCAAGTCATTCAATGGTGTCACAATGGACCCATAGTTCTTTACAAATTTTCTGTAATACCCAGTCAGGCCCAAGAAGGCTCTGACTTGTGTCTGGGTAGTTGGAGGAGTCCAGTCCTGTATGGTCTGGATCTTGCTCTCCAGTGGTTGAACTTGACCCCCACCTACTAGGTGGCCCAAGTACACAACCTTGCTCTGCCCTATCTGGCACTTAGTAGCCTTGATAGTCAGGCCTGCCTTTTGCAGGGCCTCCAGAACCTTCTTCAGGTGGATCAGGTGATCCTCCCAGGTGGAGCTAAAGACAGCAATATCATCTAGATATGCTGCGCAAAAGTCATCCAACCCAGCAAGGACTTGGTTCACCAACCTTTGGAAAGTGGCAGGTGCATTCTTCAAACCAAAGGGCATTACCACAAACTGATAATGTCCACTAGGGGTAGAGAATGCTGTTTTGGCTTTTGACTCTTCAGCTAGTCTGATTTGCCAGTAGCCAGCTGTCAAATCAAATGTGCTCAGAAACTTGGCAGAAGCCAATTTATCAATGAGCTCATCTGCTCTTGGAATGGGATGAGCATCTGTCCTAGTGACAGCATTGAGACCTCTGTAGTCCACACAAAACCTCATTTCTCTCTTCCCATCTTTGGTATGAGGTTTTGGCACAAGGACCACTGGGCTAGCCCATGGGCTCTCTGATGGCTCAATCACTCCAAGCTCCAACATCTTTTGCACCTCAGCCTTTATACAATCCCTGACATGGTCAGGTTGCCTGTAGATCTTATTCTTCACAGGCAGATTGTCACCAGTGTCCACCTCATGGGTGCACCAGTTAGTCTGACTGGGTGTGAGTGAAAACAAGTGTCTGTGGGCCTGCAACACCTGTCTGCAGTCCACCTGTTGCTGTTCAGTGAGGCTGCCTGCCAAGGCTACTCCATCAACTGAACCATCATCAGGGTTCTGGGAAAGCAGGTCTGGGAGAGGGTCACTCTCTTCCTCCTGTTCCCCATCTGTGGCCATGAGGAGACTCATGTCCTCCCTGTCAACAAATGCTTTCAAACGATTGACATGGAGCACCCTGTGGGGGCTCCTAGGGGTGCCAAAGTCAACCAGGTAGGTGACTTCTCCCTTCTTTTCAATGATAGGGTAGGGTCCAGTCCATTGGTCCTGGAGAGCTGCTGGCCCCACTGGGTCCAACACCCACACCTTCTGCCCTGGCTGGTACTCAACCAGAACAGCCTTTTGGTCATGCCAGGCTTTCTGTAATTCCTGACTTGCCTCAAGGTTTTTGGATGCTCTCTCCATGTATTCAGCCATCCTGGAGCGGAGACCAAGTACATAGTCCACAATGTCTAGTTTAGGCTTTTTGAGAGGTAACTCCCATCCTTCCTTCACCAAACTCAATGGACCTCTTACAGGGTGGCCAAACAAAAGTTCAAAAGGGCTGTAGCCAACCCCCTTCTGTGGGACCTCTCTGTAAGCAAAGAGCAAGCAGGGTAAAAGGATGTCCCATTTCCGCCTAAGCTTCTCTGGTAAACCTTTTATCATTCCCTTTAGGGTCTTGTTGAACCTTTCCACAAGCCCATTGCACTGTGGATGGTAGGGTGTGGTAAACTTATAGTTTACTCCACACTCTTTCCACATTGCTTTTAAGTATCCAGACATGAAGTTGGTACCTCTGTCTGAAAGAACCTCCTTTGGAAAGCCCACTCTTGAGAAAACTGCAATGAGGGCTTTTGCCACCACAGGAGCTGTGGTGGTCCTCAGGGGAATTGCTTCTGGGTACCTGGTGGCATGATCCACTACCACCAGTATAAATCTGTGCCCAGATGCTGTTTGAGGATCCATGGGACCCACAATGTCTATTCCAACTCTTTCAAAGGGTACCCCCACCACAGGTAGTGGTATCAGGGGGGCCTTTGTTGTGCCACCTGACTTACCACTGGCTTGGCAAGTGACACAGGAGCGACAAAACTCCTTGACATTTTCTGACATGTGAGGCCAGTGAAAGTGTGGAACAAGCCTGTCCCAAGTCTTATTCTGGCCTAAGTGTCCTGCAAGGGGAATATCATGGGCCAAGGTAAGAAGGAAGCCCCTAAACTTCAAAGGTATAACCAACCTCCTGGTTGTGCCAGGCTTGGGGTCTCTAGCCTCTGAATAAAGGAGTCCTTCATCCCAATACACTTTATGGGTACCTTGAGCATTCCCTGCAGCCTCAGCAGCAGCTTGCTGTCTGAGGGGTTCAAGTGAAGGGCAATCTAATTGGGCCTGCCCCAGGTCTGCCCTTGAGGGTCCCCCTGTCCCCAGAAACTCAACCTGATCAGGTTCAAGCTCCTCAGAGACAGTCTCCTCTTGGACTGCAGAATCAGTTTCCTGTGAAACCTGATCCTCAACCTGGGGCAAGTGGGAAGGCACAGCCTTAACCCTCTTGCTCCTTCTCTTGGGTTGTGGTTGGTCTATTGTTTCAAGATCCACCACTGGTTCAGGAAGGCACTTCTTAGCCTGAGACCTTGTCACTGCAAGGACATGAGCTGAAATCCCTAGCATTTCTGCATGAGTCCTGTACTCCACTTCTGACCAAACTGAGCTTTCAAGATCATTGCCTAACAGACAGTCTACTGGGAGGTCTGCACTCACAACAACTTTCTTTAGGCCATCTACCCCTCCCCAGGAGAAGTTCACAACAGCCACACTATGGGAAGTAGTGGAGTTGCTTGCATTGGTCACTAGGTAACTTTCACCTAGTACAATTTGTCCAGGGTCCACAAAGCCAGGTGCCACCATTGTGACACTGGCACAAGTGTCCCTGTAGGCCTGAGCCAGTTTCTCATTAATTAAGGGAGTCTGCCTATATTTGCCCAGGTTACTGGGGCTTACTGCAGTGGGCAAAGATATGTCCACATCATATAGGAGAACTGCCTGTGTGGGGATTCTGACTAGGCCAGATTCCACCTCAGTACCCAGGGTCAACCCTACTAAACCCTTTGGCTGTGTACCACCACTGCTGACTGTACTAGGGGGTGCAGTTGCTTTAGGAGCTGCAGTGGTGGGGACTGGATTTTTCTTAGTGCATTCACTGCCCCAGTGTGAAACTGATTTGCAGGTATTACACCAAGGTTTCTTTGGGCCATCATTCTTCTTTTTCTTGTTTCCATTTTGGGAACCCCCCTCCTTATTGCTAGTTTGGGGGCCTGAAGACTTCTGGTCCTTTTCTTTATCTTTCTGATTCCCACCCTTCTGGTCTGTTTTCTTCTGGTCACCTTGGTTCTGGTTTTTCTGCTTAATCCTTGTTCTGACCCATTTGTCTGCCTTCTTTCCCAATTCTTGGGGAGAGGTCAAATCAGAGTCAACAAGGTATTGATGCAACAGCTGGTTCTGACAGTTATTAAGGATCTGTTCTCTCATCATAAGATTGTACAATCCTGTATAGTCTGAAACTTTACTTCCCTGCAGCCAACCCTCCAGAGCCTTAGTGGCACAATCTACAAAATCAGTCCAGTCCTGAGTCTGTGCTTTTTGGGTGTCTCTGAACAACAACCTGTATTGCTCAGTGGTTAGACCAAACCCTTCAATAAGAGCACTCTTCAGAACAGAGTAGTTTTTGGCATCCTCAGGTCTAACAGTGAGGAGCCTGTCCCTCCCTTTCTCAGAAAAGGAGTACCATAAAATTGCTGCCCACTGATCCTCAGGGACCTGCTGTACCATGCAGGCCCTCTCAAGAGCAGTCATCCATTTGTGGATATCATCCCCTTCCTTGTAGGGGGGCACAATTTTTGTCAGGTTTCTATTGTCATAGGCCCTGTCTTTTTCTTTAGGAACTTTGCTGCCACCAGTGGCATCTAAGCCACTTATTTTCTGTTCCCTAGCCAAGGTAAGTTTAGCTTGAGCTAAGGTCAGTTTAGCTTGAGCCAGAGCTACCTCCTCCCTCTCTATCTGGAGTTGGACAGCCCTCATCCTGGCCCTATGCTCTTTTCTCTGGGAGGAAGTCATTCCTCTTTGAGATTCTCTTGAGGCACTAGAAAGGTGAGAGTCCCTTGACAGAGATCTCTCCCTTCTATTACCTGGGAGAATTTGGTTATGAGATCTGGAGTGGTGCTGGCCCCCTCCATTCCCATGTAGGTCCAAGTTGGCCTGGTTAAGCCTGGCAACCTGTACCTGGTTTCCCACCTGATCCTGATCTTCAGGCTCTTCTACATCAGAGCCTTCCTCTTCTTCTTCCTCCTCCACTACATCATCTTGAAGATCCTCATTCTCAGGGGAGTTTATCCCTTCCTCTGTTTCTAAGGGAGTCTGACTCACCTTGTCTAGGTCATCCTTTTCTAGGAGAGCTACTAGGGAAGGAATGGTAGGGCCTCTGCCCTTTTTTAGCCCCCTGGCTGTGCACAAGGCACTCAGGTCTTTGTGGCTAAGGTTGTCATATCTGGATGTTGTCCCTATAGGATCAACTATTACAGGAGCAGAGCCTGAGGCTCTATCTGTATCAGACATGACTGCTAGTGAGGTGTAAGTGGTGCACTTACCTACACTAAGTGGTTTCCTACTGTACCTTGCTAGTGAGTTGTAGTCAGGGTGTGCTAATCCCTTTAATCTACAACTACTAAGTTCAGTAGAACTTAATATGCTAAGCTTTTGATTTATATGTACCTAGAGGTACTTGATGTGATCTTTCAATTTGATAAAGATTGCAATGGTAAAACAAACAGCAAGCTCAAATCCGCACCGCTGCACACCAATGTGAGAAGTTGGCCTGATATGTAGTGTTTCCAATTCTGGAACCACTTGGTATCAGTCCAAACAAACCCCAAAGATGTCAGGTTGTAAGTCAACCTTGTAGACAAGCTATCCTAGTGGTAGCATGGACTAAGCAGCCTTAAAGGCTTAACTTAAGAGGTCGTGTTAAGCGAGCTGTTTTACCACATACAATCCTGTAATCAAATGAAAGGACACCACACAAGTATATATTATAAAAATATATGTATTTATTTCTAAATTACTCCCCAGTACTCTTTATGAGGAAAGGGGCACAAGCGTTAAATCAAAAGCACTGTTACACATATAAAGTTGCACGTTTATGGATGAGGGCGGGTGGCCACTCAGACCATATATCAAAAAAGTGGTATAAGTAACACTTTACGAACAATGGTTAGGCCTAGGGCCTAGAGATTCGCTGGGAGCAGTCAGGACAAGCAATGAAGAAGTCGGGAGTAGCCCACAGGAGACGGGTGCAGCACGGAAAGTGCGGCGCGCACCAATGCACTGTCAATGGTGCGTAAAAGTCAATAAAAGTGAATAAAAAGATACTTCCGCTGAACCTAGGAACACAAAACTTTAGACACAGACCCTAGAGGTGTGTACCAGTGTAAAGACACCGGCGTTGCAAAGTTACCTCACCCACAGGCCGTGGGTGCACAGGGTCGAAGTGGCGTCGGGTTCTGTCACGCAGGTTCTGGGTGCTTGGAGCTGTTGCAGCTGCAGGCGCTGTGAAGCAGAAGTGTCCGGTGCGATCCAAGGGTGGATCGAAGTAGAAAAGTACCTGAAAGCAGAGGGGACAGAGTCTGGGTCACTCAGCAGTGACCAGGGTGGAACCAGGACGGAACCAGGCAATGTCGGGCGCAATCAGGCGGTTGTCGATAGGCTTCTCTCCGCTGTCACGTGGGCTCTGGGGCATCTGCGACGTCCAGGAGCAGGTCACGATCTGTCCCACGTAGGCTCTCGCCGTCAGCACCGTCGGCTTGAAGATTGTAGCAAACAGCACTTGGCAAAAGCAATCCACGCGGAACCGGGAGATTGCTTATCACTCGAACCAGGAGGGTCAGAGTGGGTGCTCCTTTTCACAGGAGCTGGTGCAGATCTGGAGCAACCAGAAAAGCAAGTCGGATTTCAAAGTTCGTCGGCACAGGGGCCACAAGCCAGCTGGCAAGTGACCGGGCCAACGCGTCGAGCGCACACAAGCAGAAGGGCCCCACGCAGCACTCAGCGAGTGTGGAGGGGTGAGCTTTGGTGCAAGTGGAGCTCGGGGCTGGGGCTTCTCAAACCCCGGTGTACAGCTTCGAGGGTCACTCGTGGGCCGCACGGTCAGCGTCTCGTGGCCTTTTCAAGATGGCGTGCCCCACGCTTCCGGTCGCCTCCACGGGTCTCAGCTCTGCAGGGACTGTGGATCGGGCAGGTAGAAGGCAGGCAAGCTTGATCTCGTCGATCTCTGTCACTCGAGTTCCGGCGGGAACTGCAACAAAGCAAGGGTCGAGGGCTGGATGGTGCCTGTTTGCACAGGGTGGTCACTCCTTGACCACAAGGGAGATTCTTCAGTCTTCTCACGTCGTGTAGAAAGTCGAAGGGTCCAGATTTCGTTTCTTATGTTTCTTCAGGATGATCTGAGGTCCGTTGGGACTGCTCCCCCTCTTATTCGAATCTAGGGGGTTGGACATCCTGCTAGGTCCCCTCCTATGGGTGGGACCCAGGAAGGGGGTGGTTACACCCCTCTCCTTTGATCCTGGACGCGCTGGGACAGGGGCTGGGAGGCCCCAGAACCGGTTTGGCCGGATCCTGCAAGGGGCAGCCTTGTGCTCCCCAGGCAGTGTCTGGTTTCATTGAAACCTCCCTACTCCAATCCACTATCTCCTGTCTGGGGTGGTTTGACACCGCCCTGTGACAGGAAACTCTTTGTCCAGGCCTCCTCTGCCGGGTTTCGGTCAGCAGCAGGAGGTCAGACCCGTGTCTGTGGCAGGGGCATCCATTTTGTGGATCTGAGGCTCATTTTAAATCAACCGCGTTTCAGTAAAGTAACATGTCTTCTCCCTCTAGAAGGGTGGAATGCTACCCCCGTCGCCAGAACTGGCGAGGGGGTAGTATTCCAATTCGTATGACACCTTACACGACATGTTTTGATAAAGCCAAACCAAAGTTGCTATATAACCGCGAGGATTATAATGCGCTTAAGAGTATATGGTATGGCATTATCCCGGATCAGCTTAGGGAGTTGTTCCCGACAGCTGCAGACAGGCTCAGCTCACGCCAGAGCACCATCTCACATAAAACCACGCACTCTGCCTCCAGGATTGATGAGGCCTTCCATAGGAGTGGCTTACAGGCTATATATGTGTCCAGATATAGGTTTAGATATAGGTATACTATATCTAAGCAAGGGGTGATTACACCCACTTGCCCCAGCTGAGTGATCAGCCAGTTGTGTCAATTTAAGAACCAGCCAGGGGTGGCAAAAGCTATGCTTCAGCCCCTGGTAGGCCTTGGTGGCACCTATGCCCTGAGCACCTATAGTGCATGGTACAGGGGCTGACAAGGAGTCCATTTCCAATTGTGGTATGTACCTATAGCACATGTATTATAAATTTAGAGAGAGAACAGCAGGCTGGGGGTCTGATTAGTAGGCCCACAGCCTCAGTAAGTCGAAAACCAGTGAAGCAAAAAGCAAAAATTGGGGTGACCATAGGATAGCAGACCCTACTCTCCTACAAAGGGCGTCGGCTGTGCAGTAGGTAGCAATGCCTCATGGGCCGGTGTGCTTTCCTCCAGAATCCAGAAGGAGGTCATGAGGAGGAGGCAGAAGAGGAAGACAATGAAGAGTGCAATTGTCTTTGATTTGTGCAAGTTGTCAGTCTTTGGATTTCTATACTGAGTATTTCCTGTTGCTTCCATCATCTTCATATCTGGCGCTTCCATCATCTTCTTATCTGGCGCTTCCATCACCTTCAAGGGGCTCGGTAGTGGGCAGAACCACAGACTTCGTTTAGCTTCTCTCCCGGCAACCCTTGATTGTGCTTAGGTCACCGTTCTGAGATTTAACTTAGTCCGTGGTCTACTTAGCCGAAACTCCCTCCTTTCGACGCAGGAAATACCCTTCTCTGGATGGCACAGTGGGATCAGAGAATTTTGCAAGTTCGAGTGCCTCAGTATCGGGATAACAGTCCAATATCGGTCGGTCTTTGCTCAGGAGCTCTTCTTGGGTGCTGACGTTTTCTGTCGTGGCCAGGTTTGCAGAGACCTTCCGGCAATGATGCGCGTGCAGCCAGTGCTTCTTCCCCTCCACTCGGAGTGCCGTTCGGGTGGTGATCAGCACTTGCCAGGGGCCCGTCCACCGAGGTTCCAGACTCTTGGTTCGCTGGAAATTTCGTATCAATACGAAATCTCCCGGTTGGATGTCATGGCCGGGGCCCCTGGAAGCATCGGGGATGGCCTGCTGCACCTGCTGATGAATGACAGACAACGTTTTAGTTAACTTGCACAAATAATCAGACAGTAGGACGTCCGGGACGTCATGAATGGAGGTCGGTTTGGGAGCAGTCCAGAGATTCATCGGTCGCCCAAACACGACCTCGTAGGGGGTCAAATGGTGCTTGGTGGGAGTGGAGCGCATCGATAACAAAGCCAGTGGGAGGGCATCCGGCCAGTTAAGTCCAGTGGTGGCCACTATTTTTGCCAGTTTCAGCTTCAGTGTGGCATTATGGCGTTCCACTAGACCGGCGGATTGGGGGTGGAAGACCGCATGAAATCGTTGCTTCACCCCCAACCCTTTTAGGATTAATTGGATAACCTCAGCTATGAAGTGGGGGCCATTGTCGCTCCATAAAATTCGACAAAGGCCATAGCGAGGGAAGAATTCCTTCAGTAGTACTTTGGCAGTAGTCATGGCAGTGTTGTCACGGGTTGGATAGGCTTCTACCCATTTGCTGAAGGCACACACGATGACTAGTACATACTTCAGGCTTTGGCATCTCTCTAGTTGGATGTAGTCCATCTGAAGGACCTCGAAGGGGTGATTGGGGGTCCCAAACCCTCCCCGGGGTACTACAGTTCCTTTCCCGGGGTTGTGTTGCAGACAGATAAGGCACTGCTGAACTAGGCGTCTGGCTGAGTCAGGGATTTTGTCGTTATGCCAGACTTTGGAAATGAGTTCGATCATGGGTGCAGATCCTATGTGTGCGGGGGAGTGAGCCATTGTCAGTATGGGAATCAGATATGAGTCGGGCAGCAACCATTTGCTTGCATCCTTCGTTCGCCAACAGCCCTCCTCATCCTTCAACTTAGGACCTATAGACTGAGTCAGGACAGACAATGCACACCCCTCCCTTTCGTGAGTGAAGAGGGAGAAGGGTTTGGAGTAATCCGGGGTTCCTAGGACAGGCGCTGAGCAGAGTGCATCTCGTAATTCCTTAAAGGAGGCTTGACACTCAGCGGTCCAAGGAAGCGGGGAGGGGACATCTTTGGTCAGCAGGGCAAGTAATGGTTTCACAATGAGGCTGTAATTAGGCAACCACTGTCTGCAAAAAGAGGTTAGGCCAACCAAAGAGCGGACCTGCTTTTGTGTTTTTGGGATGGGGGTGTCTAGGATGGTTTGGATTCGGTCGGGTGTAAGTTTCCTCCCTTCTTTGGACAGAAGATGGCCTAGGTAAGTCACCTGTGGCTGACAGAACTGTAACTTCTTTTTGGAGACTTTATGGCCATTTTCTGCAAGAAAGTGTAGGAGTTGGACGGTGGCTGTCGTTGCAAGCGGGGTGGTGTCGGCCGCCAAAAGGATATCATCGACATATTGGATCAACACCACTCCCTCTGGTAGCTGGAAGGCATCCAGCTGTCTTTTGAGGGCCTGGCTGTAAATGCTGGGACTTTCAGTGTACCCCTGGGGAGCTCTACAAAATCGGTACGAGCGGGATTTTAAAGTGAAGCCGAAGAGATAACGGCTGTCTGGATGAATGGGGATAGAGAAAAACGCGTTTTTAAGGTCGATAACAGTGAAGGTGGTGGCAGTGGACGGGATGAGGGTCAGAATGGTGGTGATATCAGAGACTACAGGATATTGGGGTATAACCACTTTGTTAATCTCTCGTAAGTCGATGATGAAGCGGTACGCTTTCTCATCTCCTTCACCTTGCTTTTTAACAATAGGTAGGATTGGGCTGTTGCAGACGTTGCTAACCACCTCTTCAACCACTCCTGCATCTACCAGGGACTGAATGATCGCTACCAGTGCCTTCTCACCCTCTGGCGATATCCGATATTGCGGGAGTTTCGGGAGCATAGCGTCCTGTCGTACAGTTATGTGAATAGGATCAATCATCATTCGCCCCACATCAGAGTCATTTTTGGCCCACAGGTACGGAGGCAGGGTGTCGAGCAGGGACAAGTCAGCGTCAGTTATGGAGCACATGTGTCGTGGGGGGCGAGATCTGGGCATGTCTGGGTTGTCGTACAGGATGACTCGTATTCCATCTGGGGAACACCTAATGGTAGCTCGAAAATGTTTCAGTAAGTCAATGCCCATAATGGCGTCAGGGGAGTTGGAGGAGAGTAGAAATGTCGCGTCAGTGGTGTTGTTTTCTAGGTCAAAGGTAATAGGTACGGACAGGGGGTTAGTGGAGGGCGTTCCATCGAAACCTATCGACGTTATGTGTGAGCCAGACAAGGGTGCCCTTGGAATCAGTCGTTTTGATAACACACTACGTGTCGCCCCAGTGTCTACCAAGAATGGAGACTCTGTACCCAGGACCTTAGCGGTGACATAAGGACCTTGCTGGTCAACACAGAGCTCGACTGGATCCCTCCCTTGCCCCTGGCAGTCCTATGCAAAGTCGGGGGCATTTTCACCTTCGGACAGCTGATATTGATTCTGTCGGGGACGGTCAAATGTGTTCAGTCTCCCTGATCTGTCATTGCTGGTGTCGTTGGTGCTCCCTCGTCCTTGTACTCTATTTCTCGGACCACCTGCCACATCCCTGGAATCCCTACTTCTATTCATCTCTAGCAGAACCGGACACTGGGATTTCCAATGGCCGAGCCCTTTGCAGAAGGCGCATTGGTCATTGCTAATGTCTCTACGTCCAGTGTGGGGTTTTAGGAGGTGGATCTCTGGGGGTGGTTGATTGGTAGTTCCCTCTCTGGTGTTCCCGTCCTATCGCTATACCCTGTATCTGGGCTATCATTACCCTTTCCTTTAAATCTTTCTTCTTTTTCTCGGACGCCCTATCATTCTCATTCTTTTGGTGCTCGTAATACTGAGCCATCTGAAGGATAGCTGCGGGTTTGGAGGCCCCCCAACTACTCTCACTCGTCTGCAGTTTTTGGGAGACTTCTTGTGTTAGTCCCTTTACATAATTTTGCACAAACAGGTGCTGTCCGGTTGCGGTGGTCATGTCTTGGCCACTGTAGTCGGAGAACACTGTCTCGAATCGGGAGAAGTATTCTGACACATCTTCCTGGGGTTTCTGTCGACAGGCCGTGACTATCGACCAGTCTACTTTTCTTTCCGGGACCAGTGTTTTTAACTTCTGAACCAGTTTGTCTGGGAGTTCCAGTATGTCTTTCACTGGTTTACTCCCCGGCTCTCGCTGTCTATCTAGTTTACCGAGTTGGTCCCAGGTATGTCCAAACAGATCCGTGTGGTCAGCCTTCCGGATTTGCTTCCACACGTCAGCTGGCAGGCATAACCCAAAGAACAAGTCAATGTCCGCTAAAGTCATTATTGTCGAACCCAAGGCTGTGCCTAATTCGGTATAAAATGCCGTCGGGTTCTTTCTTAAATCGGGCAAGGTTTGTTTGAAGGTTAGGATATCCTGTCGGTCCCATGGTTGGTAAACCCAATTGTACACAACCCTCCCTTTTGCATTTTCATTATTAATATCATCGCTCGTTCCCTGGCCCCGTGGCGGGATCCAGTAAGGAGCCGCTTCTCTGATAGGCATCATAGTATTGGCTACTTCTGCCGAGGTTGTTTCAGGGACCGTAACCTTGGCTTCTGGTTTCTGTTCCGCGAGGTGGCGGAAGACCTCAAGCATTTGCATGAAGAGCTCCGTCGCCTCACGTTCAGTCCCATCTCCAACATCAATCTTCCTATACAGTGTTGTTAGTTTAGCAGGACCCTTACTCTGATACCCATCTTCATACGCGTTCAGGGTGTGGTAGCTGAATCGCAAGATGAAATGCCGTCTGTGGCTGTCGGCATGTGAATTATATATGCTCATTGTGTATTCTTCGCTCTCCCTTCGGTCTACCAACGCCTTTGCTATTTTGTTGATCCCATCCCGCTCATCTTTGCTTAACCTACTTAGCCTGGCTGATGATTGTTTGCTAGCCTCGGGGTCGTCCGACGAAGTTGTTAATGTGGCTGGTGCGGAGGCCGTGAGGGCCGGTGCACTAGCACTAGGGTCACTTTCACTCACACTCGGGGCTTGCAGGTTTTGTTGGCTGGGAGCATATGGAGGGGGCATGTAGATGATTGGGGGACCTAGCAGTAACTCATCGTTTGCCCGTTGTTTGGAGGGCAATTCAGGGTAGAGCGCAGAGGGGGTCCTAACAGGACATTGGCCTGTTGACCCTGATTCTTGGTTTTGTGTAGCTTCTTTTCTTTCTTTTATTTCCTCTTCTAGTTGCTTTGCGGCCAGGTGGGCTGCCTTTCGTAATTCTTTCCCTATTTTTGCTTCTTCTCTTTTCTTTCGTTGTTCCGTTTCTTTGCGCCACATGCCGATACTGTCGAGCATAGTGGGCGTGGTCTTATTCTTCTGGAGCGCTATTTCTAAAGTTCTTATTTTATTTTCATTAAAGGAACCTATCAGTGGCCACTGACTTTCAGGGTTCTTTTTCGTATATTTATGCCATAGTTTAGTGTAAGCTATAGCGACTAGTCCATATTTAGTGAACATGTCCTTATTAGGGGTGCCCTCCAGTGGAGCTGGATGGTTCATCTCTAATAAGCGGTCCGGGCTAAACAGGCTACCAACCAGTGGGGAGAAGATAGGCATGACGGATTACAACGGGGACAAAAGTCTGCACTACCTATCTTATCACGGCGGGCAAAGACTAGACAGAATATTTCTATTCTCCGTTGTTTGCCGGCGGTGAATACCTCAAACGAACCAATACCGAATAATCGGTCAATCAAAACAATTCAGTGGGGAGAATAAGTGGGCACGAAAAGTTATCGTTACCCACTCTTTCTCTACCTGCAAAGAGAGACCTTGTTCTTCCCTGTTTGCGGACAAAGAATCTCCAGACAATAATCCATGAACGACAGTTCGGGAAACAGTGGGGGAGGAAGATAGGCACGACGGATTACAACGGGGACAAAAGTCTGCGTTGCCTATCCTTCACTGTTTGCAAAGAGAGAGCCTGTTGTTTTTCTCCGTTTGCAGACAGCGAATCTCCAGAGGTTTCAACAAAGCGTAATACTAGTATTATCCAAACAAAAACAATTTTCCTCAATTCGTCGTGTTTACACGACCTTACCCGGACCGCATGGACGGTTTCCTGTCCTCTGGATCCAGCGCCCGATCGTCCTCTCTCCTTCGTGATGTTCGCGGCACTCCTGATGGTTCCCAGTCAGGACCGTAGATCACTCGAGAGAGGTCTGTTCAGAACTAGTGAAGGTCGGATGATCGGCTGTCAGACGAGGGTCTATCGGACACGAGCTCTTCCCGATCGTTGCAGTCGTTCACTCTGTCATCGGGACCTCTCCCACTGGATCCATGTGTCGCTGATGGGCCCCACGCTTTGGGACGCCAGTTGTGGAAAAAGGTAGGGCTAGGACCTTTCTCAGGATTTGCCCGGCGCTAACCGCCCTTGTACCATTCAAGTTTACCAAGCAATGAGGCAGGCGCCGGAGACCAGAAGGCAGGAAACAGAAGTTTATTCCGACGGAGCAGAACACATCAGATCAGACAACAAGGTATCGTCTCGAGGTGCTCTAACAGCCTCTCGGAGGCCTGGCCTCCTATACACTGGTTTATGACATGTGACCTTTCTTTATTACAATCAGAACTTTGTAAAGCAAGGAAAAGACATCCCCGTAATCCTCGTGTCAATCCCACCCCCATATACCTTCACAATGGAGGTCCTCAACCTGCTGATAAGAGGAGGGGGTCATCACGCAGCTGAGTGTTCCGTCGAGTCTTAGGATGTGTGCGCCTGATCATATCACAGGGGGTGGGGAGGCCTGGATCAATAGAGGGTCCTTTGAAGGAGAGCGACCTCATACAATAAGGGGCAGTAAATGATATCTGCCGGCTTAGGCGATGGCCTCGGACCTGTGTGGTCAGCTGGACACGGGGGAAGGGGTCATCAAAGGAGTGGTATTCATGCTGCGTGGACAATCCAGTGCAGAGGGGAGGTTTGTCAACAGAGGGGCATTCATGGGAGGAGAGGAGGTGTTGGTCAGGCGCTGGCGTGACTCCCAAGGACAGGGTCATGCAGAAGGGCCATGCTCATAAGGAGGAGGGAGGGGGAGCCAGGGTGCGCGGAGGATGCTTGCTGGGTCAGAGGGGCGCGCTGGCGATCGATCGTGGACAGGGAGACCATGATATCTAAAATGGCTGTCATGCACGTAGTACATAGGTGACAAGCTGGCGTAGATGATGTTCAGATCGCAAACTAAAATTCCACAGCCGTATATGTAGGGGGAAGAAGGAAAGCTATGTAGCAGGTTCCAGAAAAGTTGGAAGAAAGCCAAGTTTAAGCTCGGTCGTTAGAGACAAAATATGCTCCTTGAGACGGAACCAGCGGAGGGAAATCAGGGGACGAGAAAATGTAAGTGTACAAATGTAAGTGTTCGTCTAACGGAATCTTATTCTTCTCAAAAATCTTAGCCATTACTACTATACCTTTAATCAAGGAGCTGTGGCTAAAATCCAATCCATTCCCAGAAGTCCTTACAGGGCTTCTAAGTCTGTTGTGGTATGCTGCCGAAAACATAGTCCAATAGGCCCAAGCTCAACCTTCATATGAGAAAGGAAGAACCAGATATGACATTCCCTTTCGTGTATTGTGTGACATAAGTCCGCACACCCAACAGTCAGTCATATTAATAGCCAACTGATGTTGGTGTAACAACTGAATAAATGTATTATTCATATATTCGGCTCTCCTTATCTGTTCATGAGGGGGTAGAGCATGCATTTTATGTGAAAAGACAGAAAGATGAGAAGGCAAAGAGGTTGTAGAATTGACAACATTTGTCAGTTGCCAAACATGTACAATCCAACCTGTGCAAGCTAATAAAATACACAAAAACATAAAAACACACAAAGTTACGCCAAATCGACTACGCAATATTTTACAATAGTTCGATCTCATTTCTTGCTTCCTATTTTCCCTACCTATGGTTGTTGTACCATCCATCTTTATCTAAAAAAATGTCGCTCACGGCAATCTTCCTCAATCACTCAGCTAATTACTTCTGTATATCCTGAGGCACTAGCCACTTGCTAAAAGAACAGAAACCAGGTTACAGTCTGAGTCTCCTACCGTGACCCTGCGACGGAGACAGATGGCACATCTAATTCTAAATATCACATAAAAACAAAAAGGCAAAAAGACCCAAAAAAAAGAATGTCTTTAAGGGAAAAAAAGTGTTCAAAGTGTTCAGTTCCCTTGGTTAGCTCTCGGCCTTAGATTGTAGTGTGTTTTGCTCGGCACGGTTTGGTCCTTAAACGGGGTTTCTGGATTAGTAGTGTCTATTCGAAGATGCTCAGGCACAGCTGCTTGAAGAATGTCGTCATCTGCTTTCTCGGACTGAGTTCCATAAATTTGAGCATCACTGAAAGGCACAAAACAAGGAATCGCTTCGGATTCAGATTCTCTTACACCACTGCGGATCCACTGGTCAAAGGTTAATCGCAATGGCACCTTTTTACAGTGCACGCCATGCACCCAGTTACGCTTTCCGACCACCTTTACAGCTGTGCGGGTGACGAGCAAAACTTGCGTAGGCGCAGACCAACGAGGCTCCAAGTTCTTAGTCCATTGAAAATTCTTGACGCAGACCCAGTCACTGGGCAAAATGGTGTGACCTGGGTCTGTGGAGGCCTCCGGCAGAGCACTTTTTACCTGTTGGCGAATAATACTTAATTTAGTAGTCAAGTCATGCAAGTAGTCAATTAGCAAATGATATGGTATGTCTGAATATTTCTTGGGACGAGGGACACCCCAAACATTAGCTGGGCGTCCGAATACCACTTCATATGGGCTAAGTCCCATACGAGAGTGCACAGTAGTTCTGGTTGACAAAAGAGCTAGGGGCAGAGCATCAGGCCAAGCAAGGTCCGTACTGGCTTGAATCTTGGCTAGTTTAAGCTTGAGTGTACCATTATAACACTCAACCAAACCTGCTGACTGTGGATGGGTTGCCGCATGGAATTTCTGTCTGATACCAAGACCAGAACACACTTTCTGCATAATCTGGCCCACAAATTCACTTCCATTGTCACTCCAGACAATGCGCGGCAAACCAAAGCTGGGGAAGAACTCCTTAAGCAACACTTTAGCAGTCGACAGAGCAGAGTTATCTTTCAAGGGGTAGGCCTCTATCCAGCGGGAAAAGGCACATACCACCACCAGAACATACTTCAGATTATTGCATCGATCCATATGAATGTAATCGATCTGCAACACCTCAAAAGGATATGACGGGGGAGAAAAGTGACCTGCCGGAGTTGGGGTACCCTTTCCTGGGTTATGCATTAGACAAACAATACAATGCTTAACCACATTCTCTGCACATTTCGGGATTCCTTCATTCTGCCATACAGAAGCCAAGAGCTTACATATGCCTTTCACACTAATGTGAGCTTACAATGAGCCATAGTCACAACCGGCAAAACATAAGCGTCCGGTAATAACCATCGCTGATGTTCCGACAACTCCGTCCAACAACCCATTGAGTCTAACATTCCCGTACTTTCTTTCCACATACTCAATTCCTTCTCAGTAGCCTCTCCCTGAATCGTTTTCACACTCTCAATCGTGTCTTCACACATTCCAATTTCCCTAACCCAATTTGCAGGACCTGCCACATACATTCGGCTAGCAGTGTTTCTAGCTGTAGTTTTCGCTACCTCATCTGCAAACGCATTATCACGACCCACATCATCTGTGACTTTCTTATGTGCGCTGCACTTTATGATCGCTATCTGTGCAGGTAAAGTAAGTGACTCAAGAAGATCAGTCACTAACTGACCATGCTGAATCTTTGTCCCATGAGAGGTAAAGAATCCTCTCTCCCTCCATAACTTGCCGAAGCTATGTGCAACGCCAAAAGCATACTGACTATCTGTACACGTCACTCACTCTCTTTCCCTTCGACAACACACACGCTCTAGTCAAGGCTATCAATTCAGCTGCTTGGGCTGAATAATGTCCAATACGTGCCATCTCAACAATTGTGCATAAGGTGGTGACAGCATAGGCAGAAGTAGTCTCCCCATTTGGAAGCTTGAAACAAGAACCGTCCACCCATAGGATCCCATCCGGGTCCTTGAGCGGAGTGTCCCTTAAATCAATCCTACCCTTCGTTTCTTCTTCCGTTCGAAGAAAACAATCATGTTTTTCTTGAGGATCTTTCTCATCTGGGAGTGGCAACAGTGTAGCTGGATTTAACGTGTTACATCTTTTGATATGCACATGACTCGCTAGAAGTGTCAGCTCGTATGCAGACAAACGAGCGCTCGTGAGATGCTGTGTCCTTGTTCTATTCAGCAAGGTATCCACTGCATGTGGAACCATAACAATGAGTGTGTTATCCAACACTAATCCGGCAGACTGTCTAATAGAAATCGCCGCAGCTGCCGTAGCTCTAAGACAACTGGGTAAAGCTTTAGCTACTGGGTCAAGTGTAGCGGAGAAATAGGCACATGGCCTCTGCTTATATCCGAATTGCTGTGTCAAAACTGACAATGCGCAACCCTCTTTCTCGTGAACGTACAGTGTAAAGGACTTGCTATAATCCAGGGTACCCAACACTGGAGCAGAACACAGAGCAGTACGTAGGTCAACAAAGCTTTTCTGACATTCATCCGTCCAAAGGAGCGGATCGGGCGTATCTTTCAACGTTAGTGCCAACAATGGTTTAGCCAAAAGTGAAAAATTGGGGATCCATTTTCTACAATAGGAAGTGATACCCAAAAAGGCACGCACCTCTCTCTGTGTGGTAGGTACAGACATCTGTGAAATAGCGTGAATACGTTCTGGGGTCAATCGCCTTCCCTCCTTCGACAAGAGATGACCTAAATAGGTAACCTATTGGCGGGCATATTGCAGCTTAGAGGGTGACACCTTATGATGTAAAGCAGACAAATGATGCAACAACGCAACAGTCATGCTCTTGCACACATCTTGCGTATCAGCAGCTACCAGCAAATCGTCCACGTACTGAATAAGCGTAGCACCTGGAGGCAAAGAGAAAGCATCAAGTTGTGACTTAAGAGCCTGGCTATTGATGGAGGGACTTTCACAATAACCTTGAGGAGCTCTCTCAAATCGGAAACTTCGGCCACCTAGAGAGAAACCAAAGATATCCCTACTTTCTTCAGCAATAGGAATACTAAAGAAAGCATTCTTCAAATCAATCACCGAAAACCAAGCTGCCGAAGCAGGAATCATTGTCAACAAAGCAGTAATGTCCTGAACAACAGGAAACTGTGGCACCCCAATTTTGTTAACTTCTCTCAGGTCAATAACAAATCGATAAACAGGAGGCTGTGAAGGATCAGTTCTCTTAAGAATCAGAAGAACAGGACTGTTACAAACATTGCCTCTCGTTTCTTCAACCACACCTTTCTGAATAAAATCATCAACAATAGCCAAATTTGCTCTCTCTTCATCACTAGAGATACAATATTGGGGAATGCGTGGCATTCTAACATTCTCTTTAACTGTAACAACATACGGTGGGATCGCAAGACGACCCACGTCATTCGGGCCTGTAGCCCAACTTTCAGGAAGAGAAAGCAACTCAGGTGGAAACTGGTCTCATGACAAATACATGGAAGACGTCAATTTCTTCCCCAACGTAAGATGCACGCCAGAAGGGGAACAATACAATGTTGCATGCAGTCTTTTCAACAAATCCAGACCCAACAAGTTCTCGCCACAACCAGTTGTCAGAATAAGTGAAGCATCCAAATCATAAGGACCAATCGAAACGGGCAAGGGACAAGAAACCGGATTACGAACTGGGGCGCCAGAAAATCCCATAGAAGTATTCATTAAGCCAGACAAAGGTGCCCCAGGGAACTTAGAATGAATGATAGAACTTCTCATCGCACGAGTATCCAAAAGAAACGGTTCTGAAACACCCATAGTATTGACAGTGACATACGGCCCATTTTGATCTACTGGAATCGACACAACTCCCTTACTTCGTCCATGGCTGTCCTATTCGACATGAAAATCGTCAGCCCCATCTTCAGCACAATAATCATCATTATAATACTGCGTAGACTGAACTCTCTGCTGATCAACGTAATTTGTAGTAGATGGAGGAAAAGAACGCTGTTCCTGAGAGGACACACCTCGTCCTCTACCTCTAGATCATGTCTGAAAATGACCACGACCTCGTGGAGCAGAAATCCCATTATTACGCTGTAATAAAACTGGACAACTATTCTTGTAATGTCCCTCTTCCCTACAATACGCACATTGATTAGGACCTAATGGAGGTCGTGGTACGAAAACCTCAGGCTTCTGGTACACTTTCTGAAACTGTGGGGGTTGAGAATACTGAGGCTGTGTAGTACGCGGAGGATAAGCCTGCTGTAAAAGAAATTTAGCAAAGTAAAGGGAAAAGGGGTTTAAGCACAATTGCACCTATCCTATATATTGCCCAGTTTTTTTGTATGGTGCCACGGATCGGAGATTCTTTTCCCTAGATCTCCCAAAACCAGAAACTTGTTCTAGCAAACAATTTTTCAACAAATGATCCAGCACACATGTCAAAGTATTAGAAATCTATACAATAATGGTAATTGCACATACATCAGAAAAGCTAAAGAACTTCAGTAGCAGAGTCTTCTGATGTTTTTTTTGAAGTATAATCTTTATTTATTTCTTCAATCCTGTAGCCGACAGGATTGAAGAAATAAATAAAGATTATACTTCAAAATAAACATCAGAAGACCCTGCTGTAAAAGAACCTTTGTTTTCAGATCTCTATTTTTTATATTTCCTCTCTTGTTTCTCTTTATCCTCCTAATCTCTATTCTCATAATACTGCGCAGTAGCCAGTATTTTAGCAGGGGAAGAGTAAGCCCATGCACTTTCAGAACACTTTAATTGATTCGACAATTCGGGAAGCAAGTTATATACAAACTTGTCCACAAACAACCGCTGGCCACCGTCTACACTCAAATCCTGACTACTATGGTCAATAAACGTCTCTTCAAAACGAGTGAAGATATCCAAGACGCTTTCATCTTTCTTTTGCTTGCATGCAGCCAGCTTATCCCAATTTACTCGCACCGCAGGCATCATTGTCTTCATCAATTCAATTATTCTGCCTGGTAGGGCCGTAATCAGATCCTCGGGTTTCGCACCACCCACTTGATTCGCATCCGCGGCCCTAATAGCAGCCCAATCACCACCTAATTCACCCACATGATTTTCCCTACGAATCCATGCCCATACTGCTTGCGGAACAACATTTCCAAACAACATATCAATATCAGCTAAATTCAAAATACAGGCGTCAACTGTTTGAGACAATTCCTTGTAATATCCAGCAGGATTTTTACGGGGGTCCGGAAGCGCCAATACTTCAGACCTTTTCCAGGGTTCGTGGACCCATATACGCTGGAAATGAGCAGGGACTTGAGGTGGACCAAGCACTGCTTCTCTCCATACGGGAGGAACTTCACGCATCGGATAATTCCTACTGCCTTGTTTATGAGCAGGATCAGCCTCAGAAAAGGACAGGGACACAAACATGGTTCGAAACGCAATGAGTCTATTCACTGCCTCTTCAACTCGGGGTCCTACAATAAAACCTTTATCAAAATCAGCTTGTAACTTCTGTAGCTCCGAAGGAACTGTATCTAATTCCATATCCTCCCAACCTCTAATAAGAGTTTAACACATAACATTAAAAACATATCTCTGCGTGGGCTCTACCCATTGATGGAAGCAAATCATAATGTCTTCGGTACTATATTCTAGTCCATGCTCAATCCATTTACGAGCGAGGGAACCCAAAACTACCTTCTCATCCGTAAGAGGAAGTTGACAACGAGATTGTCGTTACGTTAAATTATTTGTACCGCGCACTTTCACCAGCGGTTTCATGGCGCTCTTTGACAGGTGCAGTGATCAAGGTGAGGGAGTTATGATTAAACAGATTGGAATAGTAAGGTTTTTAATAATCTGCGGAAACAATCATAATTGGGGCAAAACGAAGGGAAGGTGGCAAAGAGTTCCAAGTGGAGGGGGCAAGAACAGAAAAACTCAGGCCACCGTGCTTATTCCGCTTGAATTTAGGGATCACAAGGAGGTTGAGAGATGCTGAGCGAAGAGTTCTCAAGGGGATGTGGCGAGTCAAGACAGAAGAGATGAAGGCAGGGGCTGCATCGGAGAGGGCCTTGAAAACTGAGCATGGCAGCTTGAAGGTATAGCGCTTGGAGACAGGGAGCCAGTGCAGACTGCGAAGGAGAGGAGTGACATGTTGATGTCTGGGTTGGCGGAAAATCAGGCGGGCAGCCTGATTCTGCACCAACTGCAGTCGATGGAGGTGGCATGCAGGATTCCCGACATACAGCGTGTTGGCGTAGTCTAACCTGGAGGTGATGAGAGCGATTATAACTTGAATCAGGGCATCTCTAGTGAGAAACCTACTGATTTTGCGGATCCGCCTGAGATGGAAGAAACAGGAAGATGTGACGGAGTTTATTTGCGGTCTCATAGAAAGGTCATCAGAAATAATCACCCCCAGACTTTTGACTGAGCTCACTGGGGTGGGTGCTGACCCCAGGGATGTTGGCCAAAAGGTGGAGTTCCATGGATGAGTGGGACCCCCAACAAGGACGAGCTCAGTTTTGGTGGGGTTCAACTGTCGTTTAGAGAAAGCTGGAGACAGATTTAAAGAACCAAGAAGAGGAGAAAAGAAACTCGAAACAGCATCTGCTATTCTCCTATGTGAAGTAGGAGAATCCCTTAAGAGAATAGGAGGCATTACAGATGTAGAAGGCAGCGGAGACTGAAATGTAGCCGACTGAGGAACAAGAGCGGGGGATTGTAGAGGAGGTGGGGGCTGAATTACAGGATGTAAAGATGGAGCAGAGGCAGTCAAAGAAGCATTAGTAGGCTGAGCTGGTTGCTGAACAATCAGTAATTGAGCAACAACTGGTTGAGCAATAGGACGGGGTAATGGAGGTGCGTTAGGATTTTGGGCATAGGGCGGAGGTGAATTCAATAAACAAGACATTAGGGAATCTTCTTCTAATTCTTTACTTTTATCTGGAGAGGAAGTAGGCAACATCGGAGAGCATATATCTATCGTCATGCGATTTTGTCTCTCTAATATCTCATTTACACCATCTACTTCATTATTTTTAAATTGCTGGGCAGCCTGTATAATCGACATGTCTTGTGCTTTCTTATCCTTTTTTGCTGGTTTAATGTCTTTCTGTTTGGCTTCCTTACGCCAAAGGCGAAAAGAGTCAAACATTGCCGGCCGGGCTTTTCTTTTAAACAAAATCATTTCCAAATTATCTAGTATGGCGGGATCAAAACTACCATTCTAGGACGTTCTCAAAACTCCACTATTTTTCGTGTATCGGACCCATGTCTCGTTAAAGGTAATGGGACCAATACCATGTTTTGAATAGAGCTCATAAGTGGGAGTTCCAACTGGAAGGATCGGACATGATTCCTCCAACTGGGAATCCCTCGTACAACCTAAACAACAAATTCTTTTGAACTTACTCAGTCCAGGCATCGTCACTTCTTTAGACTGATCACAAACAACAAGGAGTGTAAATCAATGAAACAGTACAAACGTACTTACCCCTTGGCTTCAGCTATTGCAATACCTGAATAAAAACCCCAAAAATCAAAACAAAACAAAGGTTTTGTGGGAGCGACCCACCAAATACTTAACTAAGGATCGTTCTACACAAGCGAAGGTCCGTCTATCGTCTCGATTTACCAAACGTTATGAGAAGGGTCCAAGGCAAGGCGACAGTCAGGGCAGCAGTCGTCAGCAGCCGTCGGAAAGGAGTAGCCGCGCTGTAAAAGACCTTCGGTCCACTTCCGACATACAGGGGTCGATCACGTGGTGCGCTTCCTCCGGAATTTTCTTGCGGGGCTCCTCACGACCCTCGGGCTCAACCGCTAACGCTGAAGTCGCCCCACGGTGGGCGCCAGTTGGAGAACCGCAGCCTTAAGGCCCGGCGGCGCAGGGTATGCCTGCAATCCCCAGGATTCACCTGCCTTGTCAGAAACAGAGACACAGACTCTTTGTCTGGCGTAGAAGATGGTATTTATTAGCTGCAGCTAGTACAGTGGTCTTAGAAGTCGTTGATATAACGAGGTTCAAAAGAGACTGCCACTTAACTCCGTGGCGCACAGGTTTATATAAGGTACAATACAATGCAAAATGCAATCACACAAGAGCATGAGCTATAGGCAAACGTTATAGACAATGTTTTAAGACCAAAGCAACTCAAGTTCCCGGTTATGTTTGTCACTCGACCCCTTAAGCAAATTACAAACGAATCCACACAATTCAATTTACAAGTAGAGAAAACACATCTGCATGTTGTGGAAGGACAGTCGTGAAACAGGAGAATGCATGAGACATGTAGCGAAGGACAGCAGATAAGATAACTTAGAGGAAACAATGGTATGAACCAACAAATAGTCCGGACAGGGATTAATAAGCTCAGAGAGGAATTAGTGTACTCGGCCAGATCCTGACACTCGTTAGTAAACATGGGCAAAGAAGCCACCTGACACGAAAATGCAGAAACGACAAAAACATTGCAATCGCCACGCTGCCTGAGTGAGGGCAACATAAAATGGCGGCGGCTACAAAATGGAGGCTGGGCACGAACAAATTTGTAATTTACAGAACCTCAACTCAGGGTGATTTCTTTCACTTTAGCTAGTCTCCCCATCAGTAGGAACTCAGGGTGTTTTGTTTCAGCTCTGGTGGTCTCACCATCAGTAGGAACTCAGAGTGTTTTGTTTCAGTTTAGCTGGTCACACCGTCTGTAGGACCTCAGGGTGTTTAGTTTCTGTTTAGCTAGTCTCGCTGCCAGTAGGACCTCAGGGTGCTTTCTCTCACTTTAGCTAGTCACCCTATCAGTAGGAGCTCGGGGTGTTTTGTTTCAGTTGAGCTGGTCATCACGTCTGTAGGACCTCAGGGCGTTTTGTTTCAGATTAGCTAGTCTTGCCATCAGTAGGAACTCAGGGTGTTTTCTTTCACTTTAGCTAGTCTCGCAATCTGTAAGAACTCAGTGTGTTTTCTTTCACTTTAGCTAGTCTCGCCATCAGTAGGAACACGGGGTGTTTTGTTGCAGCTCAGCTGGTCTCACCATCAGTAGGAACTCAGAGTGTTTTGTTTCAGTTTAGCTGGTCACACCGTCTGTAGGACCTCAGGGTGTTTAGTTTCTGTTTAGCTAGTCTCGCTGCCAGTAGGACCTCAGGGTGCTTTCTCTCACTTTAGCTAGTCACCCTATCAGTAGGAGCTCGGGGTGTTTTGTTTCAGTTGAGCTGGTCATCACGTCTGTAGGACCTCAGGGCGTTTTGTTTCAGATTAGCTAGTCTTGCCATCAGTAGGAACTCAGGGTGTTTTCTTTCACTTTAGCTAGTCTCGCAATCTGTAAGAACTCAGTGTGTTTTCTTTCACTTTAGCTAGTCTCGCCATCAGTAGGAACACATGGTGTTTTGTTGCAGCTCAGCTGGTGTCACCATCAGTAGGAACTCTGGGTGTTTTGTTGCAGCTCAGCTGGTCTCGCCATCAGTAGGAACTGAGGGTTTTTTCTTAAAGTTTAGCTGATCTCCGTGTCAGTAGGACCTCAGAGTGCTTTGTTTCAGTTTAGCTGGTCACAGCGTCAGTAAGACCTCAGGGTGTATTTTTTCAGCCGAACTAGTCTCGCCATCAGTAGGGACTCACTGTGTTGTGTTTTGTTTCCGTTTAGCTAGTCTCGCCATCAGTAAGACCTCAGGGTGTTTGCTTCAGCTTAGCTAGTCTCACCATCAGTTGTACTTCAGGGTGTTTTCTTTCCATTTAGCTTGTGCCACCATCAGTAGGAACTCAGTGTGTTTTGTTTCAGATTAGCTAACCTCAACGTCAGTAGGAACTCAGGGTGTTTTGTTTCACTTTAGCTAGTCTCACCATCAGTAGGACCTCAGGGTGTTTTGTTTCCGTTTAGCTAGTCTCCCCGTCAGTAAGACCTCAGGGTGGTTTCTTTCACTTTAGCTAGTCTTGCCATCACTAGGACCTCAAGGTGTTTTGTTTCAGATTATCTAGTCTCACCATCAGTAGGATCTCAGGGTGTTTTCTTTCAGCTTAGCTAGTCTTGCCATCAGTAGAAACTCAGGGTGTTTTATTTCACTTTAGCTAGTCTCACTATCAGTAGGACCTCAGGTTGTTTTGGTTCAGTTTAGCTTGTCTCGCCATCAGTAGGAACTCTGGGTGTTTTCTTTCACTTTAGCTAGTCTTGCCATCACTAGGACCTCAAGGTGTTTTGTTTCAGATTATCTAGTCTCACCATCAGTAGTGTCATGTGACGGCGTTTGCAGTTTCCCGGGGGCTGCTAAGTAAACACAAACGATCGGGAGACTCAGTTCCGGCGGGAGACGAGTCCCAGTCTAGCCTTTTTGTGGTACTAGAAGCACTTCCGGGGGAAACGCATAAACACCGCGTTTCCTGCCGGGACTATGCTTCGAATTCTTTCCTGATTCCTGGATGTGAGACTGTTGGTATTCGAAGCTGGAGATTTATCCAGACGTCCCTATGAGCTGGAGCGCTTGACTTCTTTTCTTGCCCCTGCTGTACGGAGTGAGTGCTGTTTGGGGGAAAAAACACATCGCATTAAAGCGCTGTTTGAAATCCCTTTTGGTCTTTCCCGCGCTGGAGCGCTGTTTGTTTTCCTTTTGCCCTTCGCCGCGCTGGAGCGCTGAATGTATACTTTGCCTTCGCCGCGCTGGAATGCTGAGTGTGTACTTTGCCTTCCCCGCGCTGGAGCGCTGTTTGTGTTTTTCTGTTGCCTTGTAGCGCAGGAGCGCTTTCCTGTTTTTTTCTGTTTTGGCCACGACTCGAACCTTACTTTCCTTGACTCCTCCATTTATATGGAGGATTAAACGTGCAGGAGCGCTCTTCTTGGGTTTGTGCATTATCGCGTAGGAGCACCGTACTTTGGGTTGGTGCAAGTACGCGCTGGCAGCGCTATACCTTGGTTCCCTTTTCCTTTGGAGCATCAACCATTCCTTGGGCACAGCGGTCTGCATGAACGCTGGTAAGTCAGTGGGTGAACAGGTCTTCTGTGTGTGTTTAGTAGTCTTCCTTGGAAGTGGGTGGTGTGGTCCTTCCCTAATTAGGTCTTCTTTGCTTTCCCAGCTGGTTCCAAGATCCTACCCAGGCTCCACACACGCCAAGCTTCTTCATTCCTTTCTGGCCCTTTCCCCGGCTCCCATCTCATCCCTGTTGGGTATTGCAGTCCACACAGGTCAGGTGGGTACAGGGGCGGTGGCTCTTGTCGTCTCTGCGGAATCGCTTCACAAACAGAGGTAAGCCTTGTGGGGCAACCGACAAGTAGGATATCAGGGTGTTTTCTTTCAGTTTAGCTAGTGTCACCATCAGTAGGAATTCAGGGTGTTTTGTTTCAGATGAGCTAATCTCGCCGTCAGTGGTAACTCAGGGTGTTTTCATTCACTTTAGTTAGTCTCGCCATCAGTAGGACCTCTGGGTGTTTTGTTTCCATTTAGCTAGTGATGGAGCGAAGATAAAAACAAAATATTTTGTATACGCCTCGTGAAGTCATTTCCCCATAACAGTAATATGCACTAATCGTGTGGTTTTGAAAGTAACCAACATAGAATAGAATGCACACACAAATACACGTGAGATACTAATTTGCCTATGTTGCGAATCACAATTTACTAATTATGTGAAGTTGTTATATTAATCCTGTGCGCAAATTTCATAATCTAACCAAAATCTGTATATGCTTTTTGTATGTCTAATTGTGGCAGAAATGTTGGAGAATGGTGAGTAAACCATGCTTATATGTGGCTAAATTGCTAGGTAATAACTAACAGTGTTACCTTAGAATGGGGGGAGGTAAAAAGAAGGGCTATACTTCGAAAATTAACGTTTAATTACGTTTGTCTCTATAATAGTTCCCATTATGGCCCATGCAGCCTACAAAAAGATGGAGGGTTTCGAGACTCCGAGATTGTGATGATGTACGCATGCGTGACTGTGCTCGAGAGAAGTGCAAGCAGCCTGTGCCTGTACAGTGTGGGTCAAGGTAAACGTGGCCTGGACGTTCGAGCCAGTGCCATCAATTTGTATGTCCACATCGTGAGCATGAGAAAATGATCTGAAATAACAATTTAAAGGACACAAGCAGAAAGAACTGTTAAAGGACAATTGAGTCTTTATTTTTTTCGATTTTAAAGATGACTTGGCGGAAATATGGACAAGGAGATGAGGTTATGCTCATACACCCCTTGATTCGACCAATAAGAATGAATGAGAACCCTAAAAGTTTTGAATCTTAGATAGATAAGTTAGGGAAAAGGGGGACATTTGGAAGTAAGAAAAAAGCTTGCTTTTCGATTTTATTTCACACCACGACATGCTGTCGGATTGACGAACTTTTACTATGGTGCAAAGACTTTGACATTTTTCTGGACTTTAACTTTTGAATGGGTGCGGAGTCCTGAAGTGAGGTGATGGGAGGTGAACATCGAGAAAGAATAGAGAGGTGGTTTTTGGGAACTGTTCTGCCCTAAGTCTGATGCCAGTGTCCTGAAATCTTGGTAATATACTTTCAATGTATTTTCTGAACTATTAGGCTAATAAATATAAATGTTTGAATGTTACTTCTCTTTCTCTCTAGGTTATTAAATGTTTAAATGATTATTAAAATTGAGTGAAAAAAGTAAGGTCATGCTAGGAGATTTAGGGCCCCATGCATCAAACTAAATACCAGTCGCAAATGGGCAGATTCTCAGAATCCGCCCCTTTGCCACCGGTATTTTTGGTATGCATCATCCCAAATGCAAAAATCGAAATTTAAGGAATCTCTAAATTGCGATTTCTTAAATTGCGATTGCATTTAAGGAATCCCAAATTGAGATTCCTTAAATGCAATGCATGAAAGTAAAAAAATTTGCAATTTCGATAATAGGAGTAGCATATTACCATGAAGTTGAACTTCATGGTAATTTGCTTAAACTTTGAAAAATGCACTTTTGTGCATTTTTCAAAGTTTCATGTTGCGCACACACATGCCCTTAGGGCATGCGTGTGTGCAACATATGTGCAGAGATCAATTTCAGGGGTGCAACAGGGTGTCATTTTGACACCATTGCACCCTTGAAATTCAATGAGCAATTTGCGAGTAACTACTGGTACTCGCAAATTGCTCATGCAATCTCCACTTCATTCCTTTGGGCCTGTAGGCCCATAGGAATGAATGGGACAGCATTCCTTAATTGCGACTAGCAATTTGCGAGTAGCAATTAAGGAATGTTTAGGAATCGCTATTTTTATAGCGATTCCTACATGCATACGACCACATGCATCAAGGTATTTTGGAATCGCAAACGGTGCGATTCGGTAAAATCGTCCGTTTGCAATTCCTAAATGTCTTTTTACTATGCATCAATCATTTTTGGAAAAATCGCTATTTTTAGCGATTTTCAAAAATGCAATTGCTTCTAAGGAATCGCAAATTTGCGATTCCTTAAAAGCAATGCATGATTTGCTTTTAAAATTGCGAATTCGCAATTAGGGGGTGCAAATTACCACGAGGTTGAACCTAGTGGTAATTTGCGAAAATGTGTTAAAATGCTCTAATTTGCATTTCAAAACACTGTCATGTTACAGACACACATGTCCTTAGGACATGTGTGTTTGAAACATGCACGTCAAAATACATTTCAAGGGTGCAGGCGGGGGTCCTTTGGACCCCCCCTGCACCCATGGAATGCATCAACATTTTGCGAATTCTAATTTGCGAATTCGCAATTCCCATTGATTCCTATGGGCCTTTTGGCCCATAGGAATCAATGGGAATTGCGAAATCGCAAATTGGAATTCAAATAATATTTGCGATTCGGTAAAAATTGCGATTTTTACCGAATCACAAATTTTATGCACTTTCAATCATGCATCCCGTTTTGCGATTCCTTATTTGCGATTCCCTAAAAATCGCAAGTTAGGAATCGCAAAACCGGACTTTGGTGCATGTGGCCGATAGACTTTTGCGATTCCTAAATAGCGATTTCTTAAAAATCACCATTTAGGAATCGCAAAAGCCTACGTTGATGCATGTGCCAGTTAATCTCTAAATAAATATTAAATAAATGGAGAATTAAGCTAGTCTTGTTGTCCATTAGTTAACTTTTACTAGCAGTTCCATTGACAATAATGGTGGGGTGTTTTAATGTTTTCTAGAAAATAAAACCATGGTAATATCTATAAAGTGCAGATGCATATAGTGTTTACATTTTTAGTATGAAATAAGACACTCTGCTAAAATCCAGCAGCTCTCCTCTAGGTCTTCACCAATCACGGGAGCCGGGTGAATGTGTGTATACAGATGACTCGCATGTTATGGGCGCCACTGACGAGTAATGTGTGAATAGCTCCTAGGGAGTATGGTGATGGTTTTGCATGTTTTGTCTGGAGCCGTGCTGGATCACTAGTCTCCCCATCAGTAGAGACTCAGGGTGTTTTGTTTCCCTTTAGCTAGTCTTCCCATCAGAAGGAGCTCAGGGTGTTTTGTTTCTGCTTAGCTAGTCTCACCATCAGTAGGGCCTCAGGGTGTTTTATTTCTGCTTAGCCAGTCTCGCAATGAGTAGGACCTCAGGGTGTTTTGTTTCTGCTCAGCTAGTCTTGTCATCAGTAGGGCCTCAGGGTGTTTTGTTTCTGCTCAGCTAGTCTTGTCATCAGTAGGGTCTCAGGGTGTTTTGTTTCTGCTTGGTTAGTCTTGCCATCAGTAGGGCCTCAGGGTGTTTTGCTTCTGCTTAGCTAGTCTCGCCATCAGTAGGGCCTCAGGGGGCTTTGTTTCTGCTCAGCTAGTCTCGCCATGAGTAGGGCCTCAGGGTGTTTTGTTTCAGAAGGCTTCTTTACCCATCTCCTTCTGACCCACTCCTACCTGATGAGGTCTAAGCTCAGACTCGCCTTTACGGTGATCTGACATTTCCTGGTGGGTTGCAGCCCCATCGCTTGAATGCTGGGTAGTTACAACCCATGGCATTGGGACTTTCCAAAGTCAGAAGCAACCTAGAGGTAAATTCACAATCCCCAGATGGTGGTAATGTAAAGAGTTAACATGGATGTTCACATGGGGGTTCTTTACATATGGGTTCTCTACATATAGAGCAATATGAAACCTGGTGTGACAATGGTGCTTAACATATGTGCATCATTGATGAAAGGCAGTATGTGAGAAGCTCTCCTGCATAACCAGCACATAAGATACTCTCAAAACCAGTATCAAGAATCTATAACCACATATTTTGGGGATGAGGTTGGATCAGTGACGACGTATCAAGTCACTGAGGATATTGGGTAGAGCTTCTGAGCTCAGGCATTGCCAAGCTACCTCTCTAGGAAGTAGAAAGAGCCATAGTGACAAATATAAGAAAGTGACGTGGTAAGTGATATATGTTTATGGGGCAGTAGTGGTAGATATCTTAATTGCTATATTTGATAAAAAATGTGTAGCGCCCAACTACTGCCTTAAGAGCCGCCCAAGTTGCTGCTGAAAGTCAGGGTTCCCCCTTCACCTGTATTTCTTCTCCTATATCTTACAAATGCTTTTGACGCTGTGACTGGTGCAGTGTCTGAGTGGTGACTCAGTCCAGAAGAATACTATTTAACACTATCGCTGCTGCAGCAATTCCCCCTCTGTTCTGCTGATCCTTGAATCCCATTGTTCATGACGAGCTCAGCTCGTCATAAGCACACGACCAGTGCACTACATGACGAGCTGAGCTCGTCATGAGCCTCGAAGGGGTTAAGGACCTTGGCATGCGGAAGTATCAGGAGGTGGCCACTGTCTGACAACTGTTAAAGAATAGGATGGAAATGTCGCACTATCAGGTGTGACACGCTGTTGGTAAATGGTGACCGTTTGCTGTAAAGACCCATTAAAGTGACAGAGAAGATTTTTTATGCCCCCCCCCCCCCCATGACCACCCTTTGAAGTAACATTACTGTTGTGTGGTCCAGATGAAGGTTGTTGGATTTAATCTATGCCCAGACCGAAATGTGTGTTGACCGTTTTTGGGAAAGTGATCCCAGTCCACAACGCTGCAATGGATAAAAATCAATATTGTCTTTTCGTTGTAAATTCAGGGGCTGCCTAATCTTGATCCCAACTCATGTCTCTTTCTACCACTACCCAACACTTCCTGTTTCTTTATGTCATGAACACAGAGGCTGCCTCATCTTGATTTCACCTATTGCCTCCTTCTTCCAAACCCAACCCTCTCTCTCTCTCTCTCTCTCTCTCTCCCTCTCTCTCTTCTCTCTCTCTCACACACACTCTCTCCCTCTCCCTCTCTCTGTCCCTCTCTTTGTCTCTCTCTCTCCCCCTCTCTTTCCCTCTCTCTCTCCCTCTCTCTCTCTCTCTCTCTCTCTCACTCTTTTTCATCCCTGCTTTTCCCCCTTTGTGGCTGCTTTCCTATCTTGCTCTTCATTCTTGCTCCCTTTTCTGCATTTTGTTCTCCTTTCCCTGCATCAAAGGTCATTGGTGACATTATTCCCAGTCCACAAAAGAGAGTGCAAAGATGCAACCAACTACTGGCTTATATTAAACCCTGAGTTTCCAGATAATGAGCTTCTCTAATGTTCACATAGCTCTGTTGCAGTAAGGTATTCTGTTGACTCACGAATTCAAGCTGTTCCAGTGGTGGCTGGCATCTACTAGGATGGGGAGGTTTATGTACGTGCCCGCTTGGGGGTATATTATCATTGTAAGGACCTCGTTTCTATAGGAAAAACATTTTTTCTTTTGCCGATATCTTTGGTGTCGTTTGACAAAGCGTCATGAAATTTTCAAAACTAATGCCTCATTCACTTCAGCTGTGTGTTGAAAGTTTCGGGGTGATTCGTCAAGCGGGGCCAGGAAAAGGGGGGGTCCCTAAATGCTTTTTTTCCATGTTAATTTCTATAGTAAACTTTGAACATGACTTCAGCCCTAACTGCTGAACGGAATTACTCCAAATTTGGCAAAAAGGTAGCTCTTGGTCCAGAAAGCACTCGTATTGTTAAATGGTATAAATTTGTTCAGTAGTTCTTGAAAAATGTAAACATTTCTCAGATATACAACTGTGGCTGCAGAGGATCCACGAACCCTCCCGATCTCGAGCCTGCAATCTGATTGTCTGCCAACACTTCAAACCAGGAAGTGTTGGCAGCCAAGAATAAAGGTTAAAAAACAAAAAAGATGTCAGGGTAGAAACACCCTGACCCACTATGCCTGCTCAGGAGTGCTGTGTGGCCCCTCTTCCCTTTATCATTTGGAGCTTAGAAACCCATCCCCAGGGACCCGGTCTTAATCTTTTTTTTTTTTTTTAATTGGTAGGGGGGGCCTGCGCGGCCTCTTTACCCGGGCAGATATTGCCCCAGGGACCCCATCCCCCAAGGCATGGCCACATCATTGGGGACCAAGGGGGGAGCCCCAAAGCCCTCGCGGTCCCTGCCAGCTTCCCGCTTCCTGCAAAAGCCAGCATAGCTTCTTGGCAGAGGGAGCTGCAAACATGAAGCTCCTCTGCCCAAAAGCAATTACGCTTGCTTCATGGAGGCGAGAGCATTTGTCATGCTCTCGCGACCATGAAGCGGAGCAGTGTTTGGTATGGCTTGGTGGATGCAGCAGGGCTCCCGCCAAGCCATAGCAAACTACAATGACCCAGGGGTGGGCACCCCGGGACATTGATGGAGTTGACCCTGGGGGGTGGCGGTCCCCAGGGCCATGAAGAGCTCCTGGTGAGGGCCAGGTGGCTCCCCTCCCATCCACTTTGTAGGCCTATGGAGGTGATGGCCATCTTTACTTCATTTGTACCCTGGGGAAGTGGCGGTCCCCGGGGCTGCGGGGTCACGTGGCCCTCTGCATTACAAATCGTTAGCCCCGGGGAGGTGGTAGCCCCCAGGGCTGCATGGTAGGGCTGAACCCCCCCCCCACACATGCTGCAATCTAGCTCCAGGGAGGTGGTGGTCCCTGGGGGAGCGGGGGGTGGGGGGGTGGAGGGGGGTGGCTCCCGCATTTTACTGTATTAGCTCCAGGGAGGTGGGAGTCTGCGGGGCTGGGTGTGGGGGCCTGGAGCCCCCACAGACATTCTGTAATGAATATAGCCCCAAGGAAGGAATGATCCCTGGGACTGTGAGGGCCTGTGCCCCACATTATTTATTCAAGTGCCCCCGGGACCTGGCCCACCCTGGAGTCTAATTAAACAATGTGCGGGAGACTGCACTTCATTTTTTTTATATCGGTGGGATTTGCAGATCCAATGCGACTCCAGCTGAAAAGTTTTTTTTAATGATTTTTTGGCCCTGGGGTGTCCTTGAGGGACTCCCAGAACAGGCCTAGGGGGTCTGGGTGTTTTTACACTGCCCCCTTTTCTTGTTTTTTCACCTTTTTTCTTGTGACTCGGTTCAACCGAGTCACAAGATGACTGCCAACACTTCCTGGTTTTACTTGCTGACAGCCAATCAGATCTCAGGCACGAGAACGGGAGGGTTCACAGATCGACCACAGCCACGGTTTATATCTGAGAAATCTTTGAATTTCTGAAGCACTACTGAGCAGATTTACACCATTTAACAAAAAGAGAGCTTACTGGACGAGGAGCTGCTACCTTTTTGCCAAACTTGGTATAATTCTGTTCAGCAGTTTGGACTCAAGCCTTGCCTAAAGTTTCCCATGGAAATTAACATGGAGAAAAAGCATTTTGAGACCCCCCTTTTACTCGGTAACTCACCCAAAAACTTTCACCACAACAGCTGAAGTGAGTGGCATTTATTTTGGAAACTTTCACGAAGATTCTTCGAATGACGCCAAAAATATTGGCAAATGAAAAAATGGTTTTCATATAGAAACTAGGTCCTAACTATAACTCTCTGATTTTGTATGAGTAAAATCTGACCCTAACTATAACGCCCCTCTAAACGTTGTTTTTTTTAATGAATTTCTAAGGTTTTTTAAATTCTATTTACTAACTATAACGTCCCTGTTATCTTTGGGTTTAAAAAAATAAATAAATAAAATCATACCTGACACAATGTGACGTTCTCACTCCGGACCTCTCCGTCATTGCAACCGGGTGCTGGAACTCCCTTACCCAATCCTGGTGCTTCTCACTTGCAGCATGTGAGCAGCGCCAGGATTGGTGGGAGCAGCCTCACTCGGCGCTCCACAGCTCCTAGGAGGCCTCTACTGTCTCTCAACCCAGCTATCTTAAGGCAGCTGTGTTGAGAGGTTTAAAGTGCGCATGTGTGGCTGGCGGTCTTGAGACGGCCCGCCAAAAAGACATGCACACTTTAAACAGTGCAGAGCCAGCCCACCCTCCTCCCTGATCCCGGATGAGTGACATGGTGCTGTCACTCAGCAGCGGCCTTCCCCGTCCAGATGCGTGACCTCTGCATACATTTTCAAAGCTTGCTGTACAGCATCTCTAGTCCCCCCTACCAGTGATAGAACTTCTTAGGTGTCTTCCTTCTCGCTGTCACTTTGTCAAACTATTCTACTGGGAATCGATAACTGGGCAGCATCTTCTCTATTGACGCATCAAACTATGACCTCAAACTTTCACACTTTTAACAGCTTCTGGCATGGCTTCTATTCCTCGTGCTGCTGTTTTTAATAGCTCATATTAATTGAGAGCCAGTTTTACAGCCCTGATGCAGCTCATCAGCACTTTCAAGCTTGGATGCCTTGACTAGTTCTCAATCTACAAGTGAGACATTTCCAATGATGACCATGTGGCTGCCTTCCAGTTCTTGAAAATGCAATTCTGAGTTTTAAAATGAATTTTCAGCTCTTTAACTCCTCCTTTCCTGGTATTACTTTGGCCAGGATAAGCAGGATCTCTTATCAAGTACAGGAAAAGCCTGATAAATGTAAACTAATCTTCTTTCAATGCTGTAGCACAATGCTGTGTTATCGCATTACTGAAATGTGGAAATACCACATTACATCATTGGAAACCACAACATTACCACCAACAGAAGAATGGTGATGATAATTGTGTATATAAATGCAAAAACTATGTGGTCAGTTTCATTACCGCAAGCTATTTCCAGATTACGGATGAAAAACCTTAAATCAGGAGTAATACTGCACGTTCCGATTCCAATAACAGTAGCATGTTTACGACAACAAGTTATGGCAAAGAGAGATATATTTTGTAAGCAGATTAAACAATTTGCGCATAACTCCCAAATGGCCTTTGCTCTCTTGGCAGAGGCCCCGCACTCGTGGGGGAGTCCCCGCAGTCGGGACGGAATATCAGCAATGAGAGATTCACAAAGGGCCTCTCGTGGTGGAGGCCCCACACTCGTGGGTGTGTCTCTGCATTTGGTGCAGATTCTCCACAATGAAAGATTGACAAAGCGCCCGTGCACTCATGGCAGAGGCCCCGCACTCATGGAGGAGTCTCTGCGCTCATGGCGGAGGCCCCGCAGTCATGGGGGAGTCTCTGCACTCATGGCGGAGGCCCCGCAGTCATGGGGGAGTCTCTGCACTCATGGCAGAGGCCCCGCACTCATGGGGGAGTCTCTGCACTCATGGCAGAGGCCCCGCACTCATGGGGGAGTCTCTGCACTCATGGCGGAGGCCCCGCAGTCATGGGGAGAGTCACTGCACTCATGGCAGAGGCCCCGCACTCATGGGGGAGTCTCTGCACTCATGGCGGAGGCCCCGCACTCATGGAGGAGTCTCTGCGCTCATGGCGGAGGCCCCGCAGTCATGGGGGAGTCTCTGCACTCATGGCGGAGGCCCCGCAGTCATGGGGGAGTCTCTGCACTCATGGCAGAGGCCCCGCACTCATGGGGGAGTCTCTGCACTCATGGCGGAGGCCCCGCAGTCATGGGGAAGTCTCTGCACTCATGGTGGAGGCCCCGCACTCATGGGGGAGTCTCTGCACTCATGGCGGAGGCCCCGCAGTCATGGGGGAGTCTCTGCACTCATGGTGGAGGCCCCGCAGTCATGGGGAAGTCTCTGCACTCATGGCGGAGGCCCTGCACTCATGGGGGAGTCTCTGCGCTCATGGCGGAGGCCCCGCAGTCATGGGGGAGTCTCTGCGCTCATGGCGGAGGCCCCGCACTCATGGGGGAGTCTCTGCACTCATGGCGGAGGCCCCGCAGTCATGGGGGAGTCTCTGCACTCATGGTGGAGGCGCCGCAGTCATGGGGGAGTCTCTGCACTCATGGTGGAGGCGCCGCAGTCATGGGGGAGTCTCTGCACTCATGGTGGAGGCGCTGCAGTCATGGGGGAGTCTCTGCACTCATGGTGGAGGCGCCGCAGTCATGGGGGAGTCTCTGCACTCATGGTGGAGGCCCCGCACCGATGGGGGAGTCTCTGCACTCATGGCGGAGGCCCCGCAGTCATGGGGGTGTCTCTGCACTCATGGCGGAGGCCCCGCAGTCATGGGGGTGTCTCTGCACTCATGGCGGAAGCCCTGCAGTCATGGGAGAGTCACTGCACTCATGGCAGAGGCCCCGCACCCATGGGGGAGTATCTGCACTCATGGCAGAGGCCCCGCACTCATGGGGGAGTCTCTGCACTCATGGCGGAGGCCCCGCAGTCATGGGGGAGTCTCTGCACTCATGGTGGAGGCCCCGCAGTCATGGGGAAGTCTCTGCACTCATGGCGGAGGCCCTGCACTCATGGGGGAGTCTCTGCGCTCATGGCGGAGGCCCCGCAGTCATGGGGGAGTCTCTGCACTCATGGCGGAGGCCCCGCAGTCATGGGGGTGTCTCTGCACTCATGGTGGAGGCGCCGCAGTCATGGGGGAGTCTCTGCACTCATGGTGGAGGCCCCGCACCGATGGGGGAGTCTCTGCACTCATGGCAGAGGCCCCGCACCCATGGGGGAGTCTCTGCACTCATGGCGGAGGCCCCGCAGTCATGGGGAAGTCTCTGCACTCATGGCGGAGGCCCCGCAGTCATGGGGAAGTCTCTGCACTCATGGCGGAGGCCCCGCAGTCATGGGGGTGTCTCTGCACTCATGGCGGAAGCCCTGCAGTCATGGGAGAGTCACTGCACTCATGGCAGAGGCCCCGCACCCATGGGGGAGTCTCTGCACTCATGGTGGAGGCCCCGCAGTCATGGGGAAGTCTCTGCACTCATGGCAGAGGCCCCGCAGTCATGGGGGAGTATCTGCACTCATGGCAGAGGCCCCGCACTCATGGGGGAGTCTCTGCACTCATGGCGGAGGCCCCGCAGTCATGGGGGAGTCTCTGCACTCATGGTGGAGGCCCCGCAGTCATGGGGAAGTCTCTGCACTCATGGCGGAGGCCCTGCACTCATGGGGGAGTCTCTGCACTCCGGCAGAATCTCTGCAAGGAGAGATTAACAAAGGGCCTCTGCACTAGGTGTTTTTAGACCGAACACATTAGGCTGGTCATTTGTTGGACCCTGTTTTCACTAACATTCCGTCCCTCACGGTCCAACCGTTGGTTCCTTTGGCCTGGTCGGACCACTTTTTTGTCTCTTTGGCTATCCAGGGCATTGCACCTGTGCGCAAATTAGACAACCCTCCCTCTCTTAAACGCCCATGGCATAAATTAAACTGGGATCAATTCCAAGTCCATCTTTCGGCCTCCGTTCCGGTGTTGCCGACGGACCCTGACAAGGCTAATTCAGCCTTTTCAGATTGGATCAATTAGCCGTTGGATAAGTTGATCCCAGCTAAATGGTCCTCGAACCGCATGTCTAAATCTAACCCATGGTACAATGAAAAATTAGCAGCGCTACAGAAAATTGGTAAAAAATGTGAAAGGTCTTGGAGAAGACATTATGTTTCGTTATCTAAATATCGCTATCAGGATGCAGGAAAGATCTATTACAAGGCTATCCATCCTGAACGTGCGGCTTTTTACGCTAAAGAAATTAGTAACAGCACCAATCCCGTGAAGAGTATTTTCTCTATTGTCTCAGGCCTAAAAATTCAGAAGGGGGCTGTTGGTCCATTGATTACCTCAAATAAGCAATGCGAGGAGCTTGTCTCGTTCTTCTCAAAAAAGGTAGAAGACATTTATGAATGTTTTCCCACGGCCCATACGGGCTGTCCTGAGATATCTAATAATGGCACGATAGTCACCTTAAATGTTTTCCCTCAGATTCAGCAGAACCATTTACTCGCCCTCTGCGCTAAAATTCAGTCAAGCTCACCGGCCGACCCACTGAAACCTGACCAATTCAGGAAAATGCTACCAACTATTTCTCCTCTCCTTGGTCAAGTGATCAACAAATCGCTCAGCTCGGCTGTTGTGCCCACAGCGTGGAAGCAGGCTAGAGGGTTACCATTGCTTAAAAAACCTTAATTGGACTAAAAAAAACCTGAGAATTTCAGGCAAATTTCATTGCTTTCTTGGCCTGCTAAGATCGTGGAGGCATATATTAATTCCATCCTTTCAGATCACTTGACCGTCAACAATACGCTAGATCCCTCGCAAAATGGCTTTCGCCCTGGTCATGGTACTGAGTCGGTGCTTCTAGCAGTGACAGAACACCTTTGGACAGCGTTGAACGCAGGACAGACATCGGCACTGATCCTTTTGGATCTCAGTGCAGCGTTCGACACAGTGTCCCATGCAATCCTGCTGCGCTGTTTGGAAGAGGCTGGTATCGGTGGCCTTGCATTGAAGTGGCTAGTGTCATTCCTCTATGATAGCACCTATCAGGTGATCGCCCCCCTTCCGACGAACCTCAGCTGGTGGTAGCCCTCTCGAGCAACTCTAGGCACGACGCCGCTAAGTTTCTAGGTGATTTGCTGCAGTTGCCGGATGGATGCCAGCTAACTGCCTCCAGCTGAACACCAGGACGTCGGAGGTGTTGCTGGTGAGAAGGGATCATGGGCTATAGAATGAGCATTGGTGGCCCATGAATCTAGGCACCCCCCCCCCCCCCTCCTAAACAGGTTGTAAAGAACCTGGGGGTTTGGATGGACACCTCTCTCAGTTTCCAGACTTAAACAAAGAAGGCGGTGGGCACCTGTTTTGGTTTATTGCACAGGCTTAAACCTATTCTAGTTTTCTTTGATGCCGGACCAGACAGACCATTATTCAGACCTTGATTACATCTCTGTACCTGGGGGCTAACAAGGTAGAAATGCATAGGCTACAGAGAGTATAGAACGCCACAGCAAGAGCTTTTTTGGGCATGCACAGAGTTTGCTCTGTGACCAGCACAATCCGCCGCCTTCACTGGCTGCCTGTGGCTCAAGTTCAAGGTTCTCTGTATAGCCTTTAAGATCTTCAAGCTCGCTTCCCCTAACATTTTGACTGATCTGCTCTCTTTTTATGTTCCCTCCCATCAGCTTCGCTCCATGGGCCAACATTTGCTGGTGGTCCCTCGGATCAGGAGGACCCGGGCTGGAGGCCACTCCTTCCGGTATAGGGCGACTATTCTTTGGAACTCTCTGCCCCCCCCCCATATTCGAGGCCTCAGCAACTTTTTTGAATTTAGGAAAGCTATTAAAACCTTCCTCTTTCCCACTGTGTAGGTTGCTCTGGTTCCTTCCTGCGTTGTGGTTGCCTATTTGCTGTTAGCGCCGGGACGCCTCTTGGCTGGGGCAGCTGTTGTGCTCTATAAATGTTTTAAATAGAAATAGAAATAGGCTTTGCACTTGTGGGGGAGTTTCCAGACTCAGGACGGAATACCAACAATGAGCGATTCACAAAAGGCCTCTGTACTCGTAGCAGAGGCCCTTCACTCATGGGGGAGCCTCCACACTCGGGATGGAATATCGACAACGAGGGGCCTCTGCACTCGTAGCGGAGGCCCCGCACTCGTGGGGTAGCCCCTACACACGGGACAGAATATCTCCAAAGAGAGATTCACAAAGGGCCTCTTCGCTCATGGTGGAGGCCACACACTCGTGGGAGAGTCTCCAGACTTGGGACGGAATATTTGCAAAAAGAGATTCACAGAGGGCCTCTGCACTAGTGGCAGGGGCCTACACTCTTTGGGAAGTTTCCAGACTCAGGATGGAATACCTACAAAAGAGAGATTCACAAAGGGCCTCTGCACTTGTGGCGGAGGCCCCTCACTCGTGGGGAAGTCTCTGCACTTGGGCAGAATCACCGGAATAGTGAGAGATTCACAAAGGGCCTCCATGCTCATGCTGGAGGCCACGCAATCGTGGGAGAGTCTCCAGACTCGGGACAGAATATCTGCAAAGAGAAATTCACAAAGGGCCTGTGCACTCATGGGAGGGACCCGCACTCTTAGGGGAGTCTCCAGACTCTGGACAGAATATCTGCAATGAGAGATTCACAAAGCGCCTCTGCACTCGTGGTGGCGGCCCCATAGTGATGGGGGACTCCCTTCCACGTGTGCGGGTCTCTGGGCAATAGAGCTTAATTTGCCAAAGGCTTTTATGAGTACATAGAGCACTATGGGTGTTTTTCTCATTCAAGTCCTCATAAATTCACTTAGGAATAGTCATCGATCTACATCGACACCTGTCCTCTCTCTGGTGTGTGGAGTTCTCTACCAAGAGAACGTAGCACTCCATACATTTAGTCATACTTTTTAGCAGTGAGCACGTTTTTATTAGCATTTTATCAATTTTTCTGAATGAACAGCAGCATATGAACACAGTCCTCCCTCACCCCTAAAGCTAATCCATCCCCATTAAGGGAAGGACCCCCTCCCATTGCTGCCCATCCTTTCCCCCTTGTTCTCTTTCTTATTGCTCCCCGTCCTGGGGTGTCCTCTTGAGACAGGGCTCATCCCTAGACTACCTGGTGATCTTGTCATTTTCAGTCTGGAGCTCTGTAGTAGTTTGAATATCTCAAACTTTTGGGGCAAGATAGTTCATCATGACATTTTGGGTGAACTCTAGAAGTGGGCTCCATTGTTGTGTAGTCATCAGTTTCACCATTGACCCCTCTGGATATCTTTTCCATATCGAGAATCCACCCCAACCTTTCAATCTCTTTAGATTCTGGGGGTGCAGGGTTTTGTCCCCAAACAGCGAGAAGTGTTTCCTTGGCTGCTAACAGGAGATGTGAGATGTGGTGCTCTTTCCTTCCCCATAAGGGACAAATGTCGCCCACCGGGAGCCCCAGTAGTAGAATCCCTGGGCATCTATCTTGTTCCTTCCCAGAAAGTGTTGCTCTGCTGTCAGTACCGAAGTCCAGAATGACTGGATTTTAGGGCAGGGCTATAACATATGAGTCAGCATCCCCTCCTCCATGCACCCCTCCAACAGGTGGTAGGGGAACCCCTTACCTGACACACTCAAGCCAACCATACCAATGTGTGGTGCCTTCTATATAATACCAAGAGTGCTGTTTCCCTCTAGCAACGAGTGGCAAAGTGGGTGGAGAGGTAAAGAATTCCCTCCCACTCATCTGTGTCTAGTGTGATTTGAAGCTAGTCATACTTTTTAGGATGGAACTGTGTAAGTCGCAAGGGGCAGTGGCTGGAAAATTGGGAATTTCTTCTACAAGTGGAAGAAGCAAAGGGGAAATGAAGACAGGACATAGACAAGGACATGGCACAAAAACACATATAAAGAGCTGCATTTTAGTCAAGTTACACCCCTAATCTAATCTAGCATTACTACCACAGACTCAAAAGGCTGAAATATACTTATGAGCAAACCTTTAAGTACGTCATGAACTTCACATGGCCACTTGCAAGCACCGTAAGGGGTTCACCCAGAATCAATGAAGCCAGAGAATAACACTGCCACACAAAGACTAACACCTAAAAAATGAACAAATATAACATGCATAACATTTCATGCATCCATTTGCACCATGCTGTAAAATATTTTTGGGATTTAAAAAAAACCCATAAAATTCATACTAAAATATTCATGTAACTGTAAACATTTTAGATACCTATACCATTCATATTGTAAACATGTAAACATAACAGATGCACATAACTGCAAACTGCAAACAGGAAAACTGTTTTTTTAAAAACACGACACATCTCACGTTTACCACTATTCTACACACACTGAAAGATGCATGCTAACACACGGCATGTCCTAAAGACTCCAACACAAGATTAGGACTGGGAAAATGTATCATGGCGCCAGGGTAATCAGAGTAATTTTGGTAATTGCACGTTACTCTTTTGACACAAAATTACTGAAAAGTAAATGATAATGCTTAATTTGTTATAAGATGGGGCAAAAAGCCTACCCAAGAGCACAGGAACAGAACTCGAGCGTTTGCTAACTGCGGCTGTTATGTTGCCGCTAGAACTCTCTTCTAGGCCTTGGCCGACCTCTGCAAAGTGACCGGAAAAGTCAGCTGAGCTACACGGAGTGCTGCAAGTGGCAAAGTGTGGTAGTTCGCACCGTTCGCACCGATTTTTAGCGTCAGGTGTTTGTCCCATGTTGTAAAATCAGCGTGAACAGCACTCTGTACAGCACAAGAGGGCGCTGCTTCTTTGTACCGCTCGAGTGGATATTCTACTGGAGCGGCAGTTTCTTCAGCACTAACAGCACCATGCGCGGCGCAAGGGGACGCTGCTTCTTTGTACCGCTCGAGTAGATATTCTACTGGAGCGGCAGTTTCTTCAGCGCTAACAGCACCAGGCGCGGCGCAAGGGGGCGCTGCTTCTTTGTACCGCTCGAGTAGATATTCTACTGGAGCGGCAGTTTCTTCAGCGCTAACAGCACCATGCGCGGCGCAAGGGGACGCTGCTTCTTTGTACCGCTCGAGTAGATATTCTACTGGAGCGGCAGTTTCTTCAGCGCTAACAGCACCAGGCGCGGCGCAAGGGGGCGCTGCTTCTTTGTACCGCTCGAGTAGATATTCTACTGGAGCGGCAGTTTCTTCAGCGCTAACAGCACCAGGCGCGGCGCAAGGGGGCGCTGCTTCTTTGTACCGCTCGAGTAGATATTCTACTGGAGCGGCAGTTTCTTCAGCGCTAACAGCACCATGCGCGGCGCAAGGGGACGCTGCTTCTTTGTACCGCTCGAGTAGATATTCTACTGGAGCGGCCGTTTCTTCAGCGCTAACAGCACCATGCGCAGCGCAACGGGGCGCTGCTTCTTTGTACCGCTCGAGTAGATATTCTACTGGAGCGGCCGTTTCTTCAGCGCTAACAGCACCAAGCGCAGCGCAAGGGGGCGCTGCTTCTTTCTGCCGCTTGAGTAGATATTCTGCTCGAGCGGCAGCTTCCGCAAACGCGAACAGAAGGTTTCTCAACGCCATTGTATATTACTGCCCTCGGGTGATGCATGCCATCCTTTTCATAGCCGAAGCAGAGATCACCGCCTATGACATAGATCAACATTTGGATAACTTACACCTTAAATATGCTTGAAAGTTAATAATGACTTTATGTCACATTTTGAGTTGTACGTTTCTGCACTGTCTACTACTAAGCATAACTCTCTACTAGGAGACGTTGAATTGCATCTAGGCAGAGATTTACACCTAGCCATAGGTATAATCTGCATATGGGAAAATTTCCCTCTGTGGGTGGACCAATGTGACCTTTTGGCTCACAGACGCCACTTGAAAGCATCTGAAGAAAGACTATCTTTCAAAGCAGCCTTAAAGGTACAGGGCAGTGTCTGTGCCTTGTTCAGCCTCTGCAGATAGACTACCTTGATCTACCTTTACGTTAGAGATGCTAACATAACATAACTGAGAATACCACAAAATCAACACTGGTGAGCGTAAAGGTAGGTGTACGGCCTAATGCTGTAAGGGTTAGAGTTAAACTTAGGGACAGCGAGGCCTTAGAAGAGGCTTAGGGTAAGGGCTAGGCGGAGTTTAGGGTATGGGAAAGCCTTGAGACTCGGATAGAGTTTGTGTTAGGCTTAGTATTGGGAAAGTTCAACCAAAGGGATTAGGATTCGGGTAAGTATTAGGATTAGGAAAAGTGCTAGTGCATGAGGGGTAGTTAAGAAACATGCTAGGCGTGATATAGGTGACATGCAATTGGCAGATTTAGGCATAGTATACCATGTAGGATTACTGAAACAAGTAGTTTTAAAGTTAGTTTTAGGATTTGGGCAAGTGGATTGATAAAACAAGTCATTTAAAAGTTAGTTTTAGGATTAGAGCGAGTGGATTACTGAAACAAGTTGTTTTATTTTATTTTATTTAATTTAAGAAGTTTTATATAGCGCTAGCCTGACCGGAGGGTATCGGAGCGCTTCACATCGGGTACATAGCAGAGGAAAAGATAGCAGCACAGAATACAGTAAGGCAAGACAGACAATAAAAATCATAGTGACAATGCAGTGGGGGGTCCATATCAAGACCCTGAATAACATTGAATCCGGGAAGGGAAGTGTGAATCTCAAGAATCCAGCTGCTCCTATCTGTTCGTCAGGGATCGGTTAAGGAAGAGGATTTTAAGCTGACTTTTGAATTTATCGAAGGGCGGAATAGTTCTGATGTGAGGGGGAATAGAGTTCCAGATTTTAGACGCGTTGCTGGCGAAGGACCTGGCAGCGGTTTTCTGTTTTCGTGATTTTTGCGGGCTGAGAAGTAGCGTTTTGGAGCTCCTGAGGGTCCTGTTCTGGCCAACTTTTTTGAGTTTGGCCACCAGATATTCGGGTTTGCCTGTGTGAAGGGCTTTGTGGGTGAGACAGGCTGTTCTGAAGTTCGCCCGCAGTTATATAGGAAGCCACTTGAGTTCTTTGAGAGAAGGAGATATATGATCAAATTTCTTAACTCCAGTGACCATCCTGGCAGCCGCATTGAGAGTTGTGTTCAGAGGAGCATGGTGTATTCTAGCTATTCCGGAAAGGACTGCGTTTCCACAGTCTAGTCTTGACAGCACCAATGCTTGGTGGCTTGTTTGAGATCTTTGGGTGGGATAAAAGGTTTTATTTTGTTTAGACGCTTAAGGTTGAGGAAGGCACTCTTCGCTGAGATCTTAATGTGCCTGGTCATGTCCAGTTTTGTGTCTAGTGTAATGCCTAATGATTTAACTGAATCAGCCAGGGTGAGGTTCCCGTTGAGTGCATTAATGTCTTTTATCCACTCAACCATTTGTGGATTTTCTTCTTTGTTCAAAATGAGGAGGAGTTCAGTTTTGTCCGGGTTTAGTTTGAAGTGATTATTGGACAGCCACAGTTGCACTTCTCTTAGTGACATGTTGAGTCTTTGAATGTCTTTGGCCGACGAGATTTCCAGGTAAATTTGAGTATCGTCAGCATATAAGTGGAAAGGGATGTTAGCTTTTCTGAGAAGGGTGGTGAAGGGTTCCATGTAGATGTTGAAGAGTTGAGGGGAGAGCTCTGATCCTTGGGAACTCCCCTGTTGACCGGATGGAGGTCGGCCTCGAAGCTTTTGATTTTGATTCTTTGGAAGTGGTTGTGGAGGAATGAGGAGAACCATTTGAGGACCACCTCATCTAGACCAGCCCTCTCTTCGAGGGCCTTGAGGAAAAGTTTGTGATCTACTGTGTTGAATGCTGCCTATAGGTCCAGGAGAATAAGTAGGCAGCTTGGTCTGAGTCCAATGATTTGTGAATGTCATCTATTATGTTAAGCATTGCAGTTTCTGTGCTGCCTCCTTTCCTGAATCCCGACTGATGGGAGTCGAGAAGATTGGTGTTGTCCAGGTGTTGGGTTAGTTGTTGGAGTACACATTTTTCTAAGATTTTGGAGAGAAGAGGAAGGTTGGAGACGGGTCTGAAGTTGTTTAAGTCATTTATGTTAATGCCTTGTTTTTTTAGCAGTGGGGTGACTTGTCCCACTTTCAGACAATCCGGAACGATACTAGTTTTAAGGGATCTATTAATAATCCTGCACCAGAGAGGGGCTCGGGAGAGTTTCAGCTTTTTAGTGAGTTGAGCAGGTAGGGGGTCTAGGGCATGTGATGAGGGTTTGGAGGTGGAGATGAGTTTAACTATCTCTTCTTCTGGGATGGACTGGAAAAGAGACCAGGGTTTAGAGGTAACGCTACCCAACACCTCACTCTGGCTGCTATAGGGAAGTGAGTAAAGGGCCCTGTTAGCTCACCCTTTGAGGTGCCAGCTACACTCTGAGGTGCCAGATTAGAAGTGGCAGCTACATCTGCGTTGCTTCCACCACTGAGACTACCTTTGTCGGAATATGAGACACTCCAAAACAAGTAACTGTTTCACGTGCAAGCGTGGAATACACAGGTTCTTTGGGCTTTAATTATGCGGAGTTAGCCCATGCGGTAGCTGGGATCAATGAGCTCTTTTCCCATCCCTGTGGCGGTGCTGCTGCATTTGTAGTGTGCTCAAACTGCACTTCTAAGCCTCAGCCGGATGTGATAAATGTGTGGTGAATTAATTGCTGCCCATAGATTGCATTTTTTGATCACTCTAAAGAGCAAGTGTGCTGAAGACTTTTTTTTGGTACTTTTATATTTCTGCGCGTCTTCATCATCACGGGGGATGTTGGTTTCCTCTAGATGTACATGCATACTCTGACACTGTGCTATTACTTTTAAACACATTTCCTGTGAAATGTAGAGGTGTATTTTCCACACCCTTGTTAGCCAGGCCTCAACGTAGGCTTGACAGACATGTTCTCTACAGTGGGTGTACCCCGTCCCCCCCCCCCCACATACTTTACTGCTTTATTTCTGCAGCACACATTCAGTCATGTTTTTTTTTTCTACTGGCATTGCTCGTGTTGTTCCCAAAGAATCTCTCCAGCTTGGGCACAAAACGGTAAGTGTCTCCAAGGTCCTTCCATCAGCTCTCTGAGCCCCCTCCATTCAGACCAGTTTGCTGTTGTTCCTGCATCTGCTTTGTTCTACCATCTCCGATGACGTCATCGTAAAGTGGGCAGGATCAATTTTTATGTAATGGAATAGTGCTAAGGTGGTATGACATTTATTACAACTGTTCTGATTTGCTAATTAGATATATTCATTTGCGCGCGCCCTGATGAGTTTCTATTCTGCTCTATGAAAGATATCCTATGCAAACTTTAGATTTGGGGGGTGGGGGGAGCCAGATGTTGCCTGAAGACTTTCTGATTCTTCTAGGGATGATGTCCGTTCCTCGTCTTTTGTAATAAAACCCTGACATTTATTCTGCTGGTCTAGAATTTCAAATATTGAGGGGGCCCCCCCTTCATGGAGTGTATTTCTGATATTGTGATGTGTTGGGAGGCTCCTCACCTCGGGCACACATTCCCTCATGAGATTGAGGTGTAACGCCGTCTCCGATTCATCAGTCTGAGGGTGTTCTGTAGAGATAAACTTTGGGGGTGCAAGATGTGCTGGGGACCCCGCGTTCACGCATGCCTTCCATGTTGCCCAGCTGCACCAGTGAGCGCTCCTGGGGGAGCGCGTGGCCCCCGCCCCTGCAAACACGGCTGCATTACATCCAATCCTACATGCCCCGTGCTTCCTGCCCCCGAGGGGGGTGAGGCTTAATGTATGGAATGATTTCTTAGAATGTATTGATTCCCAGGACGTGGTGGTGTATAACTGCCGGTGTCAGCAGTGCCGGAGTCTGCTCTGCCAGCACGTGGGCCGCCCCCCCCCCCCCCGCCCCCTTTGTAATACACTTGTCACTTGCTGAACAAGCGCGCGCGGGCGCGAGGGGCGGAAGGGGGAGCTCGAGACATGGGAAAGGGCAGGCTGACTTCATCTTCGACTAAAAGGGGGCCTCAATTTACATGTTTTTGTTTATTTCACCTGCAACCCTGCAGCCTTTTCATTAAAAATGTGACACAGGAATATAAAATAATGCAAACATTTAGGATGGCTGGGATGGTGATTAGAGATGATATATATACATTTGAGAGATGGAAGGAACGAAAAAAGGTTAAAAGGAAAACCAAAAACAGCAAGGCTGTCTGCATATTGGGAAATATATTCAGGGGCATATTATGAAAACATCATGTAGCGCAGCGCCTCGTGATAGGTGAAAGGGCAGGCATGTGCTGTATTTAACATTATATGGTGCATTCCTATCATTTATTAGTGCTAGTGCGCAATGTGCTGCCCAGCACCAACCCTGGGGCACGGGTGCCGGTGCTGTAAGCAGGATCGTTATTGTGCAGGAAGGGGCCCCTTTCGGCACAAAAACAACCCCCTGAGAAAGACGAAAAAACAAGGAGAAACAAAGATCTTTCTCCGTGTTTATGCTCCCCTGGAATGCGTTGTATTTTGATGCATTCTCACGTCCACCAGGAATGTTGAATCTGGGAATACGCCAGAATCCGTGGGTGGTTCCTGGGAACACCCACGATGTGCCCATGGAACGCCTCCCTCAGGCAGAGTAACACAACGCATTCATTTGCGCTGCGTTTCCCTGGATTTATCAAGCCACGCTGACCATGTCTCCCGGAACGACTGCTTGTTTGTACCATGCTTCCCAGGGCAAATGTCAGCTCCGACCATGCATTCTAGAGAAACGGCTTCTTTGTTGCATGCTTCCTGGGGCAATCGTCCACTCTCCCAATGTTCGCCAGGGAAACTGTCAGCACTTACCTCCTGCAGAGGCAATTCATACCATGCTCCCAGGAGTAACTGTTAGCTTGCAGAAACTGTTTACTTACAACAGGCTGCTTAGGTAATCATCAGTTCTTATCAAGGTGCTCGGAATACCCATCAGCTCTGTCTCCCAAAATTACCATAGTCTCTTATTATCCTTCCCAGAGCAGCCATCACCTCTTGTCCTGCCTCCCAGAGCGGCCATGCTTCTCAGAAAGACTGTTGGTAGTTACCATGCTCCCCAGAGGAAGCAAGGATCTTATCATGCTTCCCAGATGGTGTGCAGACAGAATATAGAATAAAAAATATCGAGTTGCACAAGTATCGAGTAAAAAATATTGTGGTTCAGAATTATCAACAGCAAGAATATTGTGTTCAAGAATATCAACTTAAGGTAAGTAATATCGACTTTAAAAATATTGAAGTGTTTATTATTGTTTGCAAAAATATAGGCTCATATTCACAAGGATTTAGCTCCGAATTATCCCCATCAAAAGTGGTGATAGAATTAACACCCCATTCACAAGCTGGTGCCAACTAGATATATTGCCAGAATTCCTGCAATAACATCCCCAAACCCTAACACCACGTCCGACACCACCAACTCACTCTAATGAGATGCAGAGTAGGCATTCCCATGCAGAAACACATGAAAAAAATGCAAAATCACTTTCACAACGAACTGATAGATCCGCAAAGCGAACCAAAACCACGCAATAACCTGCGTTAGCCACAGGTATTTAACACCTGCCTCAAGGAGATGTAAAAACGGACGACTACCTGCAGTAGGCAACGGAGCCCCGCACACAGCCACATCCGAAGACCAAACAACGCCATGGAGCTAATCATCATGCAGCTCGGAGCCCCAACCGGGCCACAACACCCACTGCCACCACCCCCAGGATCGCCACCACCCCCTGGACCCAGGACCGCCCCGCAGAACACCACAGAGGCACACCACTACTGCAACAGAAAGCACACACATTCCATCAATGTGCAGGCAATAGTGGACTACCTGGGACTCTTCACCAATGTTGTCGCCAACTACCCAGGCAGTGTACATGATTCCTACATCTTCTGACAGTCCATCATCAACTAAAGCTTCCAGGATGGCACATACGGAATGGGGCTGCTCGTTTATAAGTACCAAATAAACATACCACACATCACAATGCCTCAACAGCTCAATGCACACGTGACCAAATCATATTTTACAGGTCAAACTACACGTCCACATACCAGACACAACCACAACACTCAACAGCCATCCTGGCCTACCCCTGCACCCTATACAGACTACTGGTGTAGTTGCCAGCATCAGCTCATCCCTGCGGGCTGGCGAACACTCACCCCACACACAGCCAGCACAGGCGTCACTGGATTGGTGGACCTGCCATCACATCCTGCCGAACCAAGCATTGACTCTTTTCTCCCTTCACTGTCAAAGGTGATCAAGGATATACACTCTGCCCTTGGATGATGACACCCCTCTGAGGTCCGAACATACACGCCCAGAGGCAGTACAATGCGGCCCACATACGTACCAGGGGCATAGTTGAATGTACATTTGGCGTGTTAAAGTCACTTTTCAGGTGCCTGGATGGCACAGGTGGGAAGCTCCTGTACAACCCGAACATCGTGTGCAAGCTGATCGTTGATGTTGTGTGTTGCACAACATCTGTGTACGCATCAATGCCTCATGGATCCCAGTTCCGGAGGTACCAGCCGATGATGGTGGTGATGGGGTAAGTGGGCCACATTCCACTGCAGCTGCGGCAGGAATGGACCATAGGAATAACATCATTGACACTTACTTCTCATGAACACGCCACATTGTGATCATCAACGGCAATCATGCGACGGTAGAGTTTGTCCAAATTCACTGCATGTGTGAATAAACATTTTAGCAGGTCTCAGCTTGTACTTGAATATTTTGTTGTTACGTTTCCTGGGTTCCAGATGTGGTTTGGCAGGTTTTGCACATTTGCTAAACCAGTTGTGTCGTGTGTTGAAATGTGGTGGGGGTGCTGTTTGAGCCGGGATGTTTTCACTTCCAGGGTGCACTTCCTGATTGTGTGCGTATGCTGCACGGTGGGTGTGTCGCTCCTGCGGCTCTGCTCTGTCTGCCACTGGTCTCTTTCGTGCGGTGTGCCTGTCGGTTTTGTCCTTCCGCGGTGCTTGGATGTTGTGGTGTTCATGTTGTCCTCTGCATTTGGCCAGGGTGCATTCGTCGTACTCCATTGTTGATGATATTTGCTCAGTCACATTTTCGGTGTGCTGGTACTTGTACCATTTTCCCACATTGCTTGTGAATATTGCTGCCCTCGCGCTGGTTGTCACTATTTCTCATTGCGCTTGTGTCCATCGCAGGTTTTGTCGTGTTGGGGAATGTGTTTTTATCTCCATTGCAGTAGTTGTTTCATAGACTATCGCATGGTACCTCTGTGTTGTGAATTCCACATTGTCGCGGGAATATTTTCCCGTGATGGGCTGCGATGCAGAAAGTTGCGTTACTCTATTCATGCGGTAGTTATCACACGTTCTTGTGAATATACCCTAAAGTTGTTAAAATATTGATTTTGTAATTAATGTTATGTATTTCAGTATATATTTTATATTTATGTGATGTATATCTTTTTGTATACGAATTGTTTGTATTTTTAATATATGTGTTAAATTTGAAGTAGTTATAAACAAAATTGATTTGAAATATGCGTTTTTAGTTCCGTAGCAGGTTGTGGGTTTATAGGGGTTAGGGATGGGAAATAATGTAATCATAATAAATTAATGTATTCATTTTTATTTATTAATATTTGTTTAATTGAGATTTTATAGTTTTAAATGTGTAAAGTACTTTATTATTAATTAATTCATAATTAGTTGCTTATTAATTTTGATTATTAATTTGCAATTATTATGGGAATTGGGTAATTCATTTTAGGTGTGTTGTGGTGTTTATAGGTGCAAAGGGTGGGTTAGTTATATATTTTTTAATTTATGAATTAATAATTATTTGTTAATTAATTTGAATTAATTAAATTATAATTAATTATGGTAATTGTGTACCTAAATGTAGGTGTGTTTTGTGGTGGTTATAGGTGTAAAGGATGCGAAGTAATTTATTTTTATTCATGAATTAATAATTGGTTGTTAATTAATTTTAATTAATTAATTGGTAATAAATTATGGTAATTGTGTAATTATTTTTAGGTGTGTTTTGTGGTGTTTATAGGTGTAAAGGGTGGTAAGTAATTTATATTTAACTTATGATTTAATAATTGGATTGTTAATTAATTGTAATTGATTATTTGGCTATGAATTAGGGTAATTGTGTAGTTATTTTAGGTATGTGTTTTGGGGTTTCCAGGGCTTTAAGTAGCTTATATTTTTATTATCCATTTTTTGTTAATTGATATTAATTACATTAATTACCATTTTATTATGGTAATTGTGTAATTAATTTTTGGTGTATGTTGTGCTGTTTATAGGAGTAAAGGGCTGGAAGTTTTTAATTAATTAATATATAGTTGTTAATTAATGTTAAACATTTAATATTTATTTTCGGTAATTGTTTATTTTTTATGTGTTGTTTTTACTTTTAAAGGGGTAAAGGTTGGGTATTAAATACATTTTAATAACTTTATTATTAGTTGTTAATAGTAATAGTTTTTAATTTAAATATAACTTTTCATTGTGTTTTATTATTTCATAGTTTTATTTAGGTGTCTTCTGAATATTATAGTGTTAAAGAGTGTGTAGTCAATTAATGTTTATTAGTTTTTTATCAATAATATTTTTTTAATTGGTTATTAACTATGGAAGTAAATTTAATTTAAGATGTTGAAGAATTTTTTTTTGATGTGGTGGTATAGGGTAGAAGCTAAAATAAATACATTTATGTATTGATTAGTTTTTTTGGTTGTAAATATTTTCTAGTTTAAAGGAATAAATCTTTTTATGTATTCATTATTTTTTTATATAATATGTGTAGGTTGTTTGGTATATGGAATTAATATTTGTAAGGAAGAGGCTATGTATATACTGGACCAAAGTAAGGTACAGTGTGCACAGAGTCCACGGTCCCCAGAAATATGTCAGAGGCTAAAGTTAGATATAACCTTACTCTCAAAAGTGGTAGTTGGTCGCACAGTAAGGCAGTACCAGAGGACAGTGTAAAGCATTTGTTGTACACACTCAGTCAGCAAATGGTCTCACACACTCAAGAACTGAGCTGTAGGCCAATTGTTTTGTATATAAAAATATATAGCTACTTTATTTTAGAACCAAAGTAGGTATCATAAATACTTTCTCAGAATGAGAGGTTGCAACTGAATACTTTCAAATAGCAATAGACTTTCAAATTATATAGATACAGATGTTGCAATATGAAACTCAAGTTATACACAAAATAGAATTGAGCTCAATGGGAGTTTTTAGTATATGCAATAAAATTACTTTACGTAGGTTTTTCTTACTCAGGGCTGGATACTAGATTCAGCCCTGGTGCATTTCCTGTAAACAGTTGAAAGAAATCGTTTTTGATACACAAGCACATTTTTAAGGAATATTTGTAAGTTTTGAAATTCGACACTTGCAATGTATTCCTATGGAGGAAAATTGAGTAACAGTGAATCACGGTTAAAATTACTTTTCAGGTTCAGTGCTGGGCTCAAAAATACAGTACTAGGATCTCTCCTGATTGCAGGTGAGTTATTTCGGTTTTGATGTTTGGACAATTTTTAAGAATCTTTCAAAGTTGTGGAAATCGACACTTAGAAGAATTTGCAAGTGAAACCAGCCAATGTTACCCTATGGAGAAAATCAAGTTATCTGTTTTTGGGTAAGTACTCGGCTGGCAGAGTTACGGTTCTGGGGGTAGACTAAGGGGTATCCCAGGGACAGGTAAGTACAGTTCTTACACCATCAGTGGCTCAGGGGCAGCCAGGTGCAGAGTGAGTAGGCCCAATGTAATCCTACCTATAGGGGGCCTCTGGTTGGTGGCTGCTAGCAGGCAGGCCACATGGCTGGGGGAATAGGAAAAGTGGGGAAGTAGAGTAGGATAGATGCTGCACTCCCAGTGGCACTCGAGCGGCTGGGTGCAGGGTGTTTTTGGGCCTTCGGGCACCCAATGTTATTCAATGGGAAAGCTGGAAGTTGAACATAGGCTGCAGGCTCGGGGACGGAGATTATTCAGGTATGACCACCACTTCGAGAGGTAAGTTGGGTTCTTGGAGGATAGGTTGATACCCAGGAGTTGGGCACAGGGGGTCGTGGGGCGCTGGGTGCAGGGGAGTCTTTAGCTCCACCTGGCAGGATCACCATGAGCAGTGGTTCTGCTCAAACAAGCAACACCTCTGGTGCCAGCCAGAAACAGTGAATCCAGCACACTCTGCAACTGCTAAGGACCGCTCCTATCCCCAGCTCCGAGGCATCAGTCTGCACTATGAACTGCTTGGCATAATCTGGTGCTTTTAGAATTGGTGCTGAGCACATTGCTTCTTTCAGGGTATCAAAAGCCTTTTGGCGACTAACAGTCCAGGTGATTTTCTTGGGCATCTTCTTGAAGGTGAGTGCTGTGAGGGGAGTCACAATGGACCCATAATCTTTCACAAACCTCCTGTACTACCCAGGCAAGCCAAGGAATGCCCTGACTTGGGTCTGAGTGGTTGGAGCTGCCCAGTCCATGATACTGTGGATCTTGGGTTGTAAGGGTTGTACCTGGCCTCCACCACCAAAGTGGCCCAAGTACACCACAGTGCCCTGCCCTATCTGGCATTTGGATGCCTTGATAGTCAGTCTTGCAGCTTTTTGGTTATACCAATCCTTCTGAAGCTCCTGGCTGGCCTCAAGATTCTTGGATGCCTTTTCCATGTACTCAGCCATTCTGGACCTTAGACCAAGCACATAGTCCACAATGTCTTGCTTGGGTTCTTGGAGAGGCCTCTCCCAACCCTCATTCACAAGACAAAGTGGGCCCCTCACAGGATGAACAAACAGAAGTTCAAAGGGGGAAAACCCTACTCCCTTCTGTGGCACTTCCCTGTAAGCAAAAAACAGGCATGGCAACAGGACATCCCATTTCCTTTTGAGTTTTTCAGGGAGTCCCATGATCATACCTTTCAATGTCTTGTTAAACCTCTCAACAAGGCCATTGGCTAGTGGACTGTATGGGGTAGTAAACATGTACTGCACTCCACACTCCTTCCACATGTGCTTCAGGTAAGCAGACATGAAGTTGGAACCTCTGTCTGAAACTACCTCCTTAGGAAACCCTACCCTGGTGAATACACCCAGGAGGGCCTTGGCTACTGCAGGAGCTGTAGTAGTCCTAAGTAGAATTGCTTCAGAGTACCTAGTAGCATGATCCACTACTACTAGAGTGAATTTGTTCCCTGAGGCTGTGGGATGTTCAAGTGGACCCACAATGTCCACACCTACCCTTTCAAATGGAACCCCCACCACAGGTAATGGTATCAGGGGGCCTTTGGGTGGCCACCTGTCTTGCCACTGGCCTGAAATATAACACACAAGCTAACAAGCTACTTCACCTTTTGCTGCATCTGGGGCCAGTAAAAGTGACTAACTAGCCTTTCCCAAGTTTGTGTTTGCCCCAAATGTCCAGCTAGGGGGATGTCATGAGCCAAAGTTAGGAGGAACTCCCTGTACTTATGTGGCACTACCACCCTCCTGGTGGCTCCAGGAGTGGGGGTTCTTGCCTCAGCATACAGTAATCCCTCCCCCCAATAAGCTCTGTGTGTACCACTGACATCTCCCTGTGCTTCTGAAACAGCTTGCTGCCTCAGGCTTTCAAGAGTGGGACAATCTTTCTGACCCTGGCACAGCTCTTCCCTAGTGGGTCACCCTGGGCCCAAGAGTTCAATCTGGTAAGGCTCAAGCTCCATGAGCTCAGTTCCCTCTACGGTTTCCAAGTCCTTTTCCTGAGGAGAGGGGTCCTGAGTTGTTTGCTGTACAGAAGCTGGTTCCCCAGTCTTCTTACCTTTTCTCTTGGTTGGTTGGGCCATTCTTTCAGGCTCCAATCCTACTTGTTCACCTTCCTCTTACTCTGTGCTGTTGTTTGCACACACACCAATTCAGGGATACGCAGGATGGCTGCATGGTTTTTCAATTCAACCTCAACCCAGGCTGAGGTTTCCAGGTCATTGCCAAGCAGACATTCAGCTGGTAACTTTTGAGAGACCACTACCTGTTTCAGGCCAGTACCCCCTCCCCCCCCCAGCCTAATGTCACCATAGCCATTGGATGATTAGTGGTAACACTGTCAGCATTGATGACTGGGTAATTTTTCCCAATCAAGTATTGCTCAGGGGAAACCAGTGTGTCTCTCACTACAGTGACACTGGCACCTGTATCCCTCAGAGCTTTTATCCTAGTTCCATTAACCCAGGGGTATTGCAAATACTTCTTTAAGTTGGGTGGCCACACAGCTACAGTGGCAAACTCAACTTCCCCTTCTGAAACTAGAACTGCTTCAGTGTGCTTTACTAATTTGCTCTGGGCACACTCTTGATCCCATCTGCAGACTTGCCACCCCAGGTGTAGCTGTACTGAGTGCCTTATGGGCTTTGTTGTGGGGGCAAGATTTATCTACAGTTAAATGTCCCAACTTCTTACAGTTGTTACACCAGGCCTTTAGAGAGTCAAAGTTTGTCCCCCAATGGGGCTGAGGCACATAGGGATTAGTTTGGGACCCACCCACCTGCACAGGTTTTTGGGGCCCTTTAGAACCCTCAGACTTGTTATCTTGGGGATTCTCACCACCTTTCCCCTGGGGAGGTTTCGTGACCACCTTCTTTTGGTCACCCCCAGTGGCTGTACTTGTCACCCTTGTCTTGACCCAGTGGTCTGCCTTCTTTTACAATTCTTGGGGAGAAATTAGACCTAGTTCTACCAAATGCTGATGAAACTTTTGATTTGTACAATTACTTAGTATGTGTTTCTTCATAAACAAATTGTAAAGTCCAGTACAATCATGCACATTGTGTCCAGTTAACCAACCATCCAGTGTCTTTAATGAGTAATCTACAAAATCAATCCAGGACTGGGTCTGGGTGTGTGTTGTGAGCCCCCTTGAACCTAATTCTATACTCCTGAGTAGTGAGCCCAAATCTCTCAATCAGCGTCTTCTTCATGAGGTCATAGGACCCTGCATCCGGCCCAGAGAGAGTCAGAAGCCTGTCTCTACAGCTACCAGAGAGCAGTTCCCACAGGAGTGCCCCCAGAGAGGTTTCTTTAACTTTCTCATATCAGAAGCCCTCTCAAAGAATGTGAACCACTTGGTGATGTCATCACCTTCCTCAAATTTAGGGACAATTCCTTTGGGGATTTTAGGATCATGATTGCTCTTTATCCTTATTATTAGTATTGCTACCACCATTGATGGATGCTAAACCCATCTCGTTCCTTTCCTTCTCTAGAGCCAGGAGTCTGGACTCCAGGTCTAACCTCTTGGCCAGGTTTGCTAAAAAGCTGTCCTCTTCATTTGGGCTTTTCCCAATGTTTTCCCTGGGACCTGGTCCACCTGTGTGGTCACTAGGATCCCAGAGATTGATTCTTGGAGTTAAGGGTATATGGGCCCTCTCCTCCCTAGGGATGTCTGGAGGGGGGATTATCCTCCTCCTCTACCACCCCTTCCCCCTCTGACTGGTCATCACCATGTTCAGAGGGGTGGGCCTGAGCATACTCGGCCAGGAGCCCCTGGAGCCCTTGTTTGGTTGGATGCAGGCCCATTTGGATATTTTTAAGTTTGCATAAGGACCTCAATTCCTTGAAAGACAAGTGTAAGTAAGGTGTGTGGTCAAGCTCCTCAACCAGGTCCTGCATGTTATCACCTTCACTAATAGCTGTGTTCTTTTGAGACATTCTAACCTGACAGTGCTAACCCTCTAGCCTGACTACAGTGACTTTTATTTCTTTAAAATTCTATTGGGACCTAAGCAACGCCTTTTTAGGGCCAGATGTAGGTAAATATCATTTACCAATTCTAAAATACCGAAGTTTACCGATTCGGTATTTTAGAATCTGTAAATATTATTTAGCTAATGATTCAGTAAATTTTAACGAATCGGTAAAATTCAGTAAGTACCGATTCGGTATTTACCGATTCGGTATTCCCCATTCATTCCTATGGGCGTGGAGGCCCATAGGAATGAATGAGAATTACCGATTTGGTAAATACCGAATCGGTAATAGGGGGTAGACTTACAAGGGTGGCAGGGTGTCACATTGACACCCTGTTGCACCAATGTAAAGTGCATGGGTGCACATGTGGCAGACATACATGCCCTATGGGCATGTATGTCTGCCACATGGCACTGTTGAAAAAACACAAAATTGCTTTTTTAGCGGTTTTCGTTACTTACCACCAACTTGTTGTTGGTGGTAAATAACAAATCCTTACAAGTGAAAAGCACTCACTTGAGTGCTTCCTACATTAAGTATTCGGTAATTTACCGAATCGGTATTTAAGAATTCGGTAATTTACCGATTCCTTAAATTACCGATTCGGTAAATTACCGAATCCTTACATCAGGCCCCAAATACCTAAAACCAGTCGGTAACAGCTAAAATTCAGTAATTTCGGCCTTTACCGACCGGTATTAGGCTTCCTACATCTGGCCCTTAGTATTTTAGAGAAACCAGTTAAGGAAAATCAGAATTCTAAAGGCAATTCAAGAGTTCTGTCGTGTGATCAGATGGTAACCAAGTAGTCCAACAAATGCAAGTTTGTATCCCACCGCTGATCCACCAATGTGAGAAAGTGGCTCTGTATATACTGGAGCAAAGTAAGTTACAGTGTACACAGAGTCCACGGTCCCCAGAGGTATGTCAGAGGTTAAAGTTAGATATAACCTTACTCTCAAAAGTGGTAGCTTAGTCGAGCAGTAAGGCAGTATCAGAGGGCAGTGTAAAGCATTTGTTGTACACACTCAGGCAACAAATGGTCTCACACACTCAAGAACGGAACTCTAGGCCAATTGTTTTGTATATGATGCATCAAGCCCATATTCTGCGAATTTTAATTTGCGAAAAATACCGAATCGCAATTTAGAATTCGCAGAATGGGATGCATCAAGATAAGCGTGTCAAAAAAGCGAATCGCAATCGTCCGCAATTGCCGATTGCGATTTTCGCAAAATCGCATAAAATTTGCAGATTCGCCCGTTTTCCATGTAGAAATTGCGAACTCTCAATTACCGAAATCGCAAATTGCGATCTCGCTAATTGCGAGATTGCAAAAACGGGAAGTCGCATTTTCAGCACAATGATGACATCATAACCAGGAAGTAGGCAGTTCCCTCCCTCATTCAGAACACAGAGCCTGAGAGTGGAAGCAGCACAGCCCAGAGCTCCACAACAGACTACCTGCAGCACCACACCAGGAAACAAAGAACAACTGAAAATGTCCGAGGAAGCAGCAGGGAGCAGTGCACCAGGCAGAAAGAGGAAAATAAAATTCTCAGAGCAGGAACTGGAGTACCTCATTGAGGAAGTCTCAAAGGACCATGATCGCCTGTTTGGAAAGGAGTCCCGGAGGGTGCCTGAGGCGGACAAGAGGCGCATCTAGCTGCGCATCCGCGCAAAGGTGAACTCAGTCGGAGTGACCCAGGGCTCCATCGACAAACTAAAAAAGAGGTGGTACGACCTCAGAGGGCGTGCCAAAGAACGCATCGCTGAGAGGCTGGGGGAGCGACTTGCCACCGGAGGAGGAGAACCCACTGTTGCACCCAACACTCCACTGGAAGACCTTGTGGAGGACACCCTCAATCCTGCAGCCTGCGTGGGGGTCACCCGGCTGGACTCCTCCCGACTCACCCAACAATCCCAAGGTAAGTGCCATGCGACTGCGACCCCGTCCCCTAACAATGCCCATGACTCCAGAGCTAGGTATTTCATAACCCCAGTAATGCAGGCCATGCACACTTGAAATGCCCTATTGCATTGTGGGACTTGTAGTGTGACCACAAATCCCGGATAGCCACACACAGCCAGACCTGTCAAGTGAAAGTTATTCCTAAAGCCAGTCAGGGAATGCAAGCCTGAATGCATGTAGCAACATCCCATGTGCAAGATACATATCATTAATCATGCACCCATTTACCTCACAGGTGCGTCTGAACAACCCAGCACCGACAGCGAGGCCCTACTCATAGAGGAGGACCCTGAGGACACCGAGGGAGAGGGCCATCCTGCACCACGACCCGGTCAATCACAGCCAGCAGCAACAGTACCACCACCTCCCCATGTGGACGGGGACACCCCTGCAGCCACAGGTGCCCAACAACCACCCCATCTAACACCCATGGCAGTGGTACAAGCCACACCACCAGCACCCAGGAGGCAGACACGGTGCACAGCCACTGTGCGATCCCAGTCCACTGGACTCAGGAGGCAGCAGCGCGACGTCTCAACACGCGCTGGCAGGGGGTATATGTCCGGGATCCTGGGCTGGCCATAGAACGCCGATGCTTGCAGAACCCCGGAAGCAGGCACGGCACTTGGCAGCCATCCACCTGCAGCTGAATAAGACTGCGCTAAATGTGGGCCAGCTCACAGAAAGCATGCAGGTCATGACCGCAGCTGTCCATGAAAACAGCCAGATCCTGCTGTCCCAGCAGGATGTCACCCGCCGCCGCCACCACCAGCTGCTGACCCGCCTGTCTGCGTACACGAGATCTTACCATCTCATAGGAAATGCCACATCCCAACTTTCGCACCCCTCTCTTGCCATGCAGATACAGATGGTGCAATGCTGCCAGGACGTCGCCAGGGCCCTTGAGCAAGTCACCACAGCTGTGCATAATCTGCAGGCGTCTGGCCACGGCCAAGCAAGTGGGGGGGATGATGCCAGTGAGGTCACTTCCAGTCACAGCAGCCTGTCCTTGCCGCTTTTAACTGAAAGCCGCATCAGCACCATGCCCACTGCAGGATCACCAATACTGTTGTGGAGGACGTTGAAAGGCGACTGGGTGCGTCCGGCCGGAGGCGCCAGTGACCCAATTAACTGTACCAGCAGGGTCATGCTGATTACATAAGCATGCCCTCTTCTCGAACATGGGGCTGTATGAGGGAATACAGTTCTCATGTGATTTGAAAAAAATTGAAATACACATTATTGTGAAAATAACAATAAGATTTTATAGTCACAAGTTAATCCGACTCATGTCATTATTTCATTCATCATGCATGAATTCAGTGTTGTGTGAGGAGAATGGGTGCACTAGAAACAGTTTATTGTGATATGGTTGCGGCGCCTGTGTCCTTCAGCAGGGTTCTCCCTGCGTGCATGATGCACATGTGCAGGTGGGCGGTAGTCCCCTTCCGACTCACTGCCCGATATCCCCACAGGTATCCTCCGCTTGGTAGCAATATTGTGGAGTATTGCACACACGGCCACGATGCAGCAGCAGACCTCAGGCTGCTATTTGAGGGCCCCACCTGTCTTGTGTAGGATGCAGAATCTGCTCTTTAAAAGCCCAAATGTCCGCTCAATGCAATTTCTAGTGTGAATGTGTGCAGCATTGTAACGCCGTTGCTGTGGTGTGGCAGGGTTGAGGTATGGGGTGAGGAGGTACTCACGGAGGCCGTAGCTGCTGTCAGCTGAATGAAAGGAGCAGAGGGTGAGTGCCTGTTAAGTGCAGCTACATGGTCTCGATGTACTGTTTGTTGGCATGTGTACTTACCTAGAAGGTGTCCTTCGCCAAAGTCTCCCCTGGCCAGGCGTGTGTGCATGACGCTGTGCCATAATATGAACAAATCATGCGTGCTCCCCAGGTATTGTGCCACTATGTCGGTGATGATTGTCTTTGCTTTGCAGACCATCTGGATGTTCAGTGAGTGGTATGACTTGCGGTTCTGGTACATGTATTCTGTCTCAGCGGGTGGGCAGATGTGGATGTGGGTACAGTCAATGCATCCAATTACATGGGGAAATTGCGCTATGTTGTAAAATTGTAGCTTGGTTTGATTCATGTCCTGTTGGGTGGTCGGGAATGTTATGTAATGGTGTAGCTGGGTCAGCATGGCCTCCAGGAAACTCCTTAGGCAGCAGAACAGTGTGCTCTGGGACATCCCCCCTGCAACTGCAACTATCGCCTGGAAGCTTCCGGAGGCCAGGAGGTGCAGGCAGCACAAGACCTGGACATGGGTGGGCACGGCATTGGTCCTCCTCTTTCGGTGCTGCATCAGGGGGTCAAGGTCCAGGATGAGCTTGGTAATCATTGCCCCATTCAGCCTGTACTTTGAGTAGATTTCCTCCTCAGTCTGGCCCAGGAGTGTGATCCGCTGGCGGAAAATTCGCTCCTGGATCCGGCGTCTGTTCCTTGCTGCAGCTTGGAGCCTTCGCCGCCTTACCACCATGTAGAGTCCTGGCATTGTGAATGTCATCATGCTCCTACTGTGTCTCCTTAAGTGTGTTTGTTCAGCCCCGCACCTGCAGCTAGTTAGGATTTTTTTTTTTTTACTTTATGGTTACCACCTGGTTTGGGTTCTCCTTAAATTGCGCCTCGCAAATAGCAATTTTCAGCTATTTAATTTGCAATTATTTTGCGATTTCGCAAATGAAATCTTAAAATCATTGGGAACTCGCAATTACAGATTCGCAAAGGGGGTTCCACCTTGATTCTGAGATTTTATTTGTGAATTCCCAAAATATATTTTGCGATTTCGCAATTTGGTTAATTTTATTTTCATGAATTTCGGATCATGGAATTGCGATCGCATTAGCTGTTTCACAGCTATTGCGATCGCAATTTGTGTTGATGAATCTATCTGATAGTTACTTAATTTTAGAACCACAGTGGGTATCATAAATACTTTCTCAGAATGAGAGGTTGCAATTGAATACTTTAAAAAAGCAATAGACTTTCAAATGCAATAGATACAGTTGTTGTAATATGCAACACAAGTTAAACACAAAATAACATTGAGCTCAATAGGAGTTTTTAAGTAAATGCAATAAAATTACTTTACATAGGTTTTTCTTACTTAGGGCTAAATCCTGGATTCAGCTCTGGTGCATTTCCTGTAAACAGGTGAAAGAAATCGTTTTTGTGACACAGGCGATTTTTAAAGGAATATTTGTACGTTTTGAAAATCGACAATAAGAAGAAATTCTGGTGAAAACCAGGCAATGTATTCCTATGGAGGAAAATTGGGTTAACAGTAAATCACGGTTACAATTACTTTTCAGGTTAAGTGCTGGGCTCAAAGATACAGCACTGGAATCTCTCCTGATTGCAGATGAGTAATTTGGCTTTGATGTTCAGACGATTTTTAAGGAAACCAGCCAATGCTACCCTATGGAAAAAATCCAGTTATCGGTCTTTGGGTAAGTACTGGGCTGACAGAGTTATGGTTCTGGGGGTAGACTTAGGGGTCTTCCAGGGTCAGGTAAGTACAGTTGTAACACCCTCAGCGGCACAGGGGCAGCCGGGTGCAGAGTGAGTAGGCCCAATGTAATCCTATGGAGGATACGGGGCCTTTTAGTTGGTGTCTGCTAGCAGGCAGACCACATGGCTGTGGGAGCTGAGCTCCTGGTCACTTACACAGGGCAAGTGTGGAAGTAGAGTAGGATACATGCTGCACTCCCAGTGGTACTCGAGCAGCAGGGTGCTTTTGGGCCTTCGGGCGCCCAATGTTATTTAATGGGAAAGCTGGAAGTTGAACAAAGGCTGCAGGCTCGGGACGGAGATTATTCAGGTGCGACCACCACTTCGAGAGGTAAGCTGAGATATTGGAGGATAGGTAGACACCCAGGAGTTGGGCACAGGGGGCCGTTGGGAAATCTTACCCTCAGCTGGTCGTGGTTTGGGGGGTTGTTGTTGTGAGGCAGCAGGAGCATCAAGGAGAGTCCTTGGGCACTGGATTTCAGGTCACAATCGCCGGGGGGATGCCCTTGTGGTCTTTGTTCACTCAGGCACAGGCCGGGCTCGGCAGGTGCAGAGTGTGCTGAATTCGCGGTTCCTGGCTGGCACCAGGGGTGATGCTTGTATAAGCAGAACCACTACTCGTGTGAGTCCCAGTCTTTAGATGAGCAAGGCAGGCAGGTCCTCGGGGTTTTCGAGGTTGCTGTCCACAGGCGAAGCTGGGGTTTCAGCAGGAACAGGTTCAAGGATCAACAGGCCGATAGGACTGGGGCCAAGTCAGTTGGTGTCATCCTTTTGTTAGCAGCTGCACGGCAGGTCTTCTTTCTTCTTGTTTCAAAATCGGGATCTGAGGAAGGAAGGTTAAGGGTGCCCCTAAATACTAAATTTAGAGGCATTACAGGTAGGGTAAGGGCAGGGACCAATGCGTCCCTGTCCTGGGGTGAGTACACCCCTATCTTGCTTCTCTCCTGTGGGAGGGGGGAAGAAGCCTGTCTCTGATTGGGCAGGGCTCCCCATCCTCAAGATGGAGGGAGCCTGGAGTTGTGCTTCACCTCGCCTCTCCCACCTGAGGGGTGGGGTTGGCAGAGGCTGGCACACCCGCTTTCCTCACCTAGGGTTTCCCGCCTGTCTTCCCGCCAGAGTGGGGGACAGAGCAGGTGGGGGCCAGTTGCTGAGTGGAGCAATTGGTCTGGGGAAGCTCACAAAAGAGAGCATGACTTGGGGGAGGAGGCTTGGCACTTCATCCCAGGATGTGCATTGTTTCAGGCCCCTGAGAGCTGCAATCTCTCGACCCAGGGGTCCAGAAACATGTCTGGTGGTAGCAGCCTTGGTAGCCACGCAGTCAGGACACTGGAAGTTGGTTAGGTTTCAGGGGGCATCTCCAAGATTCCCTCTGTAGTGCATTTTACATTAGATCCCACACTGGCATCAGTGTGAGTTTAATGTGCTAAGAAATTTGATACCAAACTTCTCAGTCTTTAGTGTAGCCATTATGGTGCTGTGGAGTTTGTAATGACAACCTCCCAGCACCATATACTTTTATTGGCATCACCGCACTTACAGTGACCAAGAATGGCCCTGAGTACTCTAGGGACACAGGGCTCATGCACTTGTGCCCACACCACTGGCACAGTGCACCCAGCTAGAGGGGTGACGGAGGTATGCCGGGGCAGTGTGTTTGTGGGCATAGCACACAGGGATGTGTGCCTTGTCGACTCTCTGTTTAGTTCTGCACCAAGATACTCAGTCTGCCAAGGCAGTGTGTGAGTGTAAGGGTACAGGGCCCCTAAGGGTGGCACAATAAGTGCTGCAGCCCTCAGGGGTCTTCTCTGGTCACAGTGCCCTGGGCACCTAGGGTAAAATTTACCAGAGGCTTACCTGTGGTCAGAGATGCCAATTTGGTTTAGGTTTCAATACAGTTTTTAGGGAAGGAACACAGGCCCTGGGTACCTGATTAGCAGCAACCCAGGGCACACTCAGTCAAAGTACATCAGCAATTCAGCAAAAAAAGTAGGGGCATACCATGCATGAAATATGGCACTTTCTTGCAATATTATAACATGTTTTCTTTTTATATATTTAATATATCTTATTTTTGATTTTTAAAATATTGGTTAAAAAAAAAAAATATATATATATATATATATTTTTTTTACTGTTTGAGTGTGAATAGTATTTTTTGACTCTACTCTAGCCAACACTTTCCCTAATGTTGCACTTTCTGGAGTCGGAATAGTCATTTTTACCTCTTCACTATCCAGTACTTTCCCTAATGTTGCATTCACTAGAGTGGTAATAGTAATTTTTACCCCCCCCCACCCCCCTATACAACACTTTCCCTACTGTTGCACTAACTGGAGGGGAAATGGTAATTTTTACCCCTCCTCTATCAAGCACTTTCCCTGCTTTTGCACTCCCTGGAGTAGGAATAGTTAACTTTACCCCTCCGCTATCCAACACTTTCCTTACAGTTGCACTCTTTGAAGTGGGAATAGTAATTTTTACCCCTCTGCTATCCAAAACTTTTCCTACTGTTGCACTCACTGGAGTTGGAAGAGTACATTCACTTCCTCCGCTATCCAACACTTAGCCTACTGTTGCACTCACTGGAGTGGGAATAGTTATCTTTACCGTTTTGCTATCCAACATTTTCCCTAATATTGCATTGATAGTATTTTGAAATGTAAGCATGTTTTTACTAGTTTAATGTTTTATTTTATTATAGATTTTTTTATATTTTAAATCATTAATATATATTTTTATTTTTATATTTTAAACTTTTAACAAAAATTAAAAATAATAGTTTATTAATTGTTTTAAAGTAAATATTTAAATTATTATGTTTGTGTGTTTAGCTTTTTTAAATTAAGTTTATTTGGTATATTTTATTAAAATGTATATTAAATTTATTTTATTTTGTTAAAACTATATTTAATATATATTATTTCATTGTATATTTATATAAAAGTCGATATTGTATACATCTATATTTTTTACATCAATATTTTGTAGTCAATATTTTTGTACTTACCTGTTTAAGTATAGGAGTCGATATTTTTGTTGTCTATAGTTTTTACTCGATATTTTTAACATCAATATTTTTTACAACGATGTGTCAGTGAACCCTCCCAGATCAAATATCGAGCTTTGTTTAGAGTTTGGCAGATCAGAAAGTGGCAGAGGTCCAGTACCCTTCCAGGCTAGAGACATGTGTACACTTGTAAGAGTTGTCCCACATCCATCAAACTCTACACACTCCAAAAAGGGAGGAGCATCATCTGCTGCTCGTTGGTTGATGTCCTGCATCTCCCAAACTCAAAATCCAACCCATGAGCTCTTCTTGTGCCTTCCAGAGCAATCGTTGTTTCTTACCTTGACTCCCAGAGAGGTCTGGTTCCAATACTGCTTTCATATATAATCTTGGTTCTTACTATTATTCCTAAGGCAAACATGTGTGTACCATACTTTCTAGAGTCATCAATCATTGGTTCTTACCATATTTCCCAGAGTGGCCATCATCTCTTACGGTGCTTACCAAAACAGCCTCCAGCTCATACCACAACAGCCCAGAACGGTCCTCCGCTCTTTCTGGCCCTGCCAGAGTGCCCTGGTCTCCTACCTTGAGCACCAGACTGGCTATTGTCTCTTGCCCTGGCCTCTAGGGTGACCATCACCAGCTTGTAATATGACTCCTAGAGCAATGGTCGGCACTTGCCATGACGGTCAGCAGTAACCATGACAATTGATTACTCCCATTGCGCCCAGAGCAAATGTCAGCTCTTACCATGACCGTTGTCTTTCATCGTGATCATAGGCTTATGATGCCATGGGGAACTATGGTGTCTGGCATAGTCCCCAAATCAACCGTCGGCTCTATGACAGTCTCCATTAATCTTTATTTCAGGCTTTTACTATGCTCCCCAGGCAACTGTCGGCTCTTCCTATGACTGTCAGCTATTCTGACTACAGGCTCTTACCATGGGCCCCAGAGCAACCAGCAGCACTTCCCATGACCATCGGCGCTTCACCACGACTGTTGACTCTTACCACGATGTCAACTCTTACCTTTTCCCGAGCGTTCTGAGTTCTGCTATAGCCATCAGCTCTTATCATGACTTGATTATTACGCCGGGAGCGACTGACAGCTCTTTCCATAAACTTACAGGTGAGAGGTGTGCACAGTATTATTATCATGCCTCCCAGTGTAACCACCGGTGCTTACCATGACCATTAGCCTTTATCATGACTGCTGACTCTTATGGTGACTGCCAGCTCCTACTATTCTCCTGGGATCTCCTTTCGGCTCTTGCTGTAGCTAGGTTGGGGAAAGAAAAGCAGCCCTTGTAAAAAAGCTCAAACCAGAGCTATTCCTTTTGACTACTCACGCTATCTCTCTTTCCATCCATCCATCTATCCATTCTCTCTCTCTCTCTCTCCTCTACTCTCCTTTCCCTCTTCTCCTTCAGGGATCACTTTCTCTCTACCGTCCTCCTCCCTCCCTCTCTGTCTCTCTTCTTAAATCCTCTCTGTGCCTCCTGCAATAATTCTCAGGCAGCTGTGGAAAGTGACAGAGGCACCGGAGACAGTCCTGGGATTTTAAAACCAGCCTCTGTGGGCTCCAGACCACTGGGGAAATGCCCAGTGGAACAAAAGGCCTGCCCAGCCCTGGTTCTTTCAATACCCCACAGGTGAGAGGTCTACACACTCTCATGACATTGACTCCCAGACTAGCCATCAGCTCTTGCCATGACTCCCAGGACATTAATGGTTCCTTCACTGCTCTAACATCAGTGCGGACCCTGAATCCCAAAGCAGCCCCCAAGTGTGACCCTAGGCTCTTACCGGGCCTCCCAGAGATTACCAGTTGTGAACACTTTGAAATGATAACTTTGGCTACTACAATATTTCCCAGAGAACTCATTGTCTCTCAACCATGCTTCCCAGTGCAACCAGTTGTTCTTACCATGCTTCATAGAGGGACCATTGATACTCCCATGTTAACCAAAGCATTATTGAATCTTACTATACTTCTAAAAGTGGCCATTGCCCCTAACCGTGCTCTCTAGACCCAATGCTGTCTCTTGCGATGCCTTCCAGAGCAACCACAAACAGCATGCACAATGCTTCCTTGAGCAATGACCAACTTTTGCCACGCCCATCTGCTCCTATCAGGTCAATAGGCTCTTGTTATGAGCAACAATCAGCTCTTGTCTTGACCATCAGCTTTTGTCAAGACCCCAGGTTAATTACCAGATCTGGTCACAGCCCCAAAGTAAACGTCACTCTTGCCATGGTACATAGGGAAATCATTAACTCTTATCATGACTGTTGTCTCTTTACCATGACCATCAGCTCCTACCATGACGATCAGCTTGTACCATGTCCATTGGCATGACATTACCATTGGCTCTTAGCAACACTGCTTTTTAACCATAACCATCCTTCATTACCATGACCATTGCTCTTTCTCATGACCATCACCTCTTAGCATGACTGTTGTTTCCATAACAAGTTTATCATTTTTAACAACGACTATCAGCTCTTACCATGACTGCTGTTTCCCTACCATTAACGTCGCTTTTTACCATGGCCATTGGTTATTTACTATGACCACCAGAACTTATCATGAACATTGACACTTACCCTACCAATCCATGACCGTCACTCTTCGCCAACATCATTGGCTATTTCATTGATCACCACTCTTTACCATGACTGTTGCTATTTACCAAGACCATCAGCTAATACCATGACCATTGATCTTTACCATGACCATCAGCTACTATCAGGACTATGGATGTTATTCATGACCACCAGCTCTTAACATGTCATTATCATTGACTCTTTTCCTTACCATGAGTTCTCACTAAGACAGGCTCTTATTTCCACAAGTTATTCAAATGTTTGCACTATCTTATGGATGATTTGGTTAGCTCTTGGACAGCTTGCACGGATGCCATCGTGGGTGAATGGTACATTCATCGGTAATGCTCACTCCCACATGCCCCTCGGCCACTGCCAATGTTACACTGAGTAGGGCACCAATTGGTACAACTTTTCTTCTAATATGTTTCCCGCCCAGTCTTTTTCTGCCACTATCTCTCTCTCTCTTTCTCCTCTTGCTTTGCATTACCATTTTTCTCTCATCTTATACCACTCCTCTCTTCCTTTTTTGCTTCCTTTCTTCCTTGTCACCTTCCACTTTTCTCACTTTCTCATACACCTCCCTTTCCTTTCCTTTCCTTTCCTTTCCTTTCCTTTCCGTTCCTTTCCTCTTGTGTTCATCTTTTGTTTCATTCATCTTCTTCATCGTACCAATGGCCTGGTAATGGAGTCTGTCTTCCTCCTCCAAACCTCTTCCACTCAGAAGGAATTGTTATGTAAAATGAATTAGAATCAGATGGTTTTAAGCTTGTGTTAGATTCAGGGTTTCTTGCTACATGAAGGTTTCTGAACTGAAGAAGACACAACTGAGAGACGATGTAACACTGCTCACGACCCCCCTCCCCAGAAGAGGGGTATGGTTTTGCCCTGAGCCTGATGTAGAAAGTGAGCCCATATTACTATCGATGCCCGGGCTGCTGGCGCAAGTCGCCTCTTAGTTCCCATTCTGAATAGTTACCAAATAAAGAGACGGGCGCTGGCAGCAGGAATCACAAGAACAGAATTTATTACTCATGAGGAGAGCCTGTCATTTCGGACACGAAACACAGTGTCTTTCGGGAGGTGCTCTAACAAGTTCTCTGAGACATCGCCTTTTATACCTTACAAAACATTCCTTATTACAATAACGACATTGTGAAACAAGGGAAAGACATCCCCATAATCTTCGTGTCAATCCCACCCCACATACATCCACAATAGAGGCCCTTAGCCTGCCGATAAGAGAGGGGGCAATCACGCAGCTGAGTGTTCCGCCGATTCTTTGGATGTGTGCGTCTGATCGTACCCGAGGGGGTGGGGAGGCCAGGGTCAATAGTGGGTCCTTTGAAGAGGAGTGACTCCATACAATAAGGGGCAGTAAACAGTATCTCCCGGCTTAGGCGATGGCCTCGGACCTGTGTGGACAGTCAATCGCGGAGGGAGGGTTTACCAACAGAGGGGTTATTCATGAAAGGAAAGGAGGTGTTGGTCAGGCGCGGCCGTGACTCCCAAGGACAGGGTCATACGGACTTGTGCATGTGAGGGAGGGGGCAGCCAGGGTGTGCGGAGGAAGAGGGTCATTTGAGAGTGGGGGGGGTGTTCAAATTCGCGCAGGAGGGAAGCCGGGGATTTCAATGAGCGGGCAAAGAGGCCATGGTGCCTAAAATGGCTGTCAGGTACATGCGGGCATGGGCCTTTGCTGGCGGAGTGATGCGGTCAATGTCTCATGACATTCATGGTGCGCACAGGGAGGGGAATGGGAAAAGACAAATGAACGCCGCTTATGTACATCAATTTTGTGAATTTCCACAGTCGCCGCTTTTTACATAACAAAGTTCATTTCCTAATTGATGGGTGTACATATAAACATGTGTGGTTGATGAAATAGCATTTGTCAACACTAACATATTGCATATAATCATGAACAGTTGATGTGACTGGCAGAATGCAGCACATAGGAAATTACATTTGCAAACGTACTACATAGCATAAATGCTTCTGACTTTAATGTTACCAATGAACATTTTGACCAAGTAGTTGAGGGAGGAATTCAGTCCAATACATAAGATCTCTTCTTCACAGTGTCTTTTTAGCAGTGAGCCATCACTGGTAGGCTCTAGTCCGTGTCCTTTTGTTGGCGCTGTTGAGCACCGGCGGTGGAGCTATAGGTCCAGCTCGGATTTAACCTTTCGCGTTGCAAGGTGCGGTCTGTCCTCTGCTGTTAGACCACAGTCCTGTTCCCTAACCAATCCTTTTAGTGGCGCCTTCTGCTCGGCACCTATATTTCCGTGGCATAACCCCATTTCCACCTAAATGCTGTTCTTCCTTTCGGCAAAAAGTCACGTGGAAAAGAGGGTATGTGGTTCAATAATCGATGGGAGTGAGGGCGGAGTGGGGTCAGATTTCCTGGGAAACACCAAAGGGACCAAGGGAGCAAAGGATAACAAGCAAGCAGGCCCATCAATCGGGCTTGAAAAAGGGGGACGGAGGCTTCAGGCACACGTTGGTTAGTGGACAGAGAGCTTCAAGACAGCCCTTCATCCTTTCGTTTATCGCGTTTGAGAGTGCTGCCTCGTCCCGTATCTTGTTGCGCTGCGGCTCCACCTTTGGTCGAGGTCGCATGTGTCTCACGATCTGCAGCCAGGCTGTGCGTCACGTCCGACCCTTCTCCTCCAATGATCGTATATCTTTGAATGGGTAAAAACAAGTTTTAGAGAACTGGCAGGAGAAGAGATTTTTTTTACATTTGAATTCCACTCGCAATCCTAGCACCTGGGGGTTATGCTCATTGGTCATAGTCAGAAGTCTATTACCATGAAGTAAGTTTGTGGGTATTTCTACTGTGTTCGCACCAAGTCTAATCGGTGTTCATTCATGACACATATGGACAGAGGTCAGACTCCTATCACTTGCGTATTTCATCAAAAACTCCAAAATTGGCAACATTCAGGGGAGACTCGTCCTTCTAACCCGAGCCTTAACAGTCTTACATTTCCCTTTAGAGCTGGCTAACTCTTTCAAACAGAGCAGGGGTGCAATCATCGAAAGACATGGTTAAACAGGTTTTTCTCAAGGGGCGACAGTTACTCATGGTCATCAGTTATACATCGGGGACAGCAGCTGGGGTCAATCAAGTGGGGCGGGGACGCTTCGGGCATTCGCGCTTGAGTGCAAAGGGGTGGGGCAATCTGGGCATTGGGGGGGTCAATCTGGACATTGGCGCTTGTCTCTAACGAACTGAAAAATAGGGTGCCGTTGACATATAGTTCCCCTATAAAAGGCCAGATTAGGGGACCTTAGTCGTCTTACCTGTCCTTTCTTTCTTAGCCAATTCGAGTTCATTCATTTTACAGAAAGGAGAGGTAGTAATATGGCAAGTTACAATCTTTTTTTAGTTTCTGTCAATTTCGCTGAACACCTTCGTGTTCAATAAGTATCCAATCAGACTGGTGCCAGCGGGGCACAATTTTACCACAAAAAGGAAGATGGAACAGGGGGACTCTCATAGAGAGTGAGAGTCGTCCGCAACCTTATCGAGCCATTCGGTACACGTATAACATGTAGAGAGAGAGGGAGAGAGAGAGATAGATAGAGAGGGAGAGAGAGAAAGAGAAAGAGAGACGTGTGCGGGAATAGGTCATTTAGTGCGCTCACAACACAGAACAGCAGGGGTCAGGTAACAAAGAGACGCGAACAGAGGGGAGACATAAACCCATACAGTACATACACACAAACTCAGACGAAGGAAGACAGTACATGTATTACATACACAAGAGATTCACGACAAAACATAGAACAGTTATTGGCCAAAAAGATCTCTTTTTGCATGCTGCGTATCTTTAATCTCCTATTTATCTACGGGCTGAGCTCTTTTTACCTTTTCCTCCTCTTTCCTCTCGTTTGCTATCTTTGCGAGCGTTCTCGATTACTAATACTTACACCTCGGTCAGCCGGTCAGAAATTAACCTGGTCGGGCTATTGCCCATGGTTGGATCTTAAACCACTTTTGATTTTCTTCCTTTGGCGAGAAGTTCTCCAGGCTGGGGCAACGGAGAGTATTGATCGGGAGAACAGTCGGACAGCTTGGCTATATCTATAAGAGTGCGAGAAGGAGGTGGTACATTTTGAACATTAACAACATTCCTACTTTCCCAGACGGGTGGTGCCTAAGTCACCCTTACCCCGGGACTTTTCCTTGTCCTTTCTCTATTTATTTATTTATTTATTTATTTTGCATCTTGTAACGCGCAAACTAAAACCCGAAGGTGTCAAGGCGCCTAACAAAAAGATCAGAAAGCGGGCACTCATGCACTTACATGTACGCTTGGACAAAAAGGCGTGTTTTCAGGGCAGCTCTACCTAGTTAAACGTCATAGGTGCACTATCTGGCGTGCTGGTTCGAGTCAAATTCCGTCATACAGTACTAACCCGTCAAGTTTCTATGTCAGTCCATCCTCCCAGTCGCTATGTTCTAAGAAGGAACAGTCATACCTAAGTCTATGTCTTTCAAAACTCGTTAGCATAAGTACTATGCCCAGATCCCCTTCTTCCCTTTTCGTCGGTCGTTCGATCATCACTCCTCCATACTTCAGCCGATGTTCCGGCGCAACCTGCAGAAGGGAGGAGAAAGAAGGGGGTGGGGGACAGCATTCGGAACACATCAACGCGCATAAATCCGAAAACGCTTTTACCTACCACATACTCGACCAATCTCCACGGGGTGCATTCTCTACCATCTCGGCGTTTAAGCCCAGAGGGACCAGTAGTGTTTAGATAGATAGTCGTCGATGGTCTGTGTATCTACATGAATCACTTGATCGTGGCCTTTTAGGTCATGTGCAAGGGTGGTGGTCGAGTGGCATTTCTTTGGTATCGCTTAAGGGCGTCTAAAGCACTTTCCCGGCTGCCTGTGACACATAATGTAGCTGCCAAGTATCGGGCCTTTTTAACCTTCAACCTTAATCATGCTGCATGTATTTTACTTATGTCGGTGACAGTAGCCATATATTTCGAAATTCATCAATACAAACACTACGATTATATTTGCGTGTTCAAAAAACCTTTAATGAAAATGTTGGCGCACATATACAGGCCTACAACCCAGTGGGCCGGCTACGGAGCAGACTGGAACTGTGCATAAGAGGAACGAAGTCGGTGGCCATTCATTTCGTAAAGTGCAGCAGTGCAATAAAATAGTATCGGACTTTCTTAAGGGGCGAGTATAATGCGTGTCAAGAATTCAAGCTTTCAATAATATCATCTCATTGTCCAACTATTTACTCAAGACCTAACGTTTATCAATTCATTGTCCAAATGCTCAATCAGTGCTTATTTTATACCAATTCATTGTTTCCAAACATAATCAGTACCCACCCTAAATCAGTTCACTGCCCCAGCACATAATCAATATCCATCTTATATCGCTTTCTTTTCCAAGCACATAATCAATATCCATCTTATCTACTTTCATTGTCCAAAAACTGCATACATATCTTGGAGCATCAAGGCTGAGCAATCAGGGTGCAACAAGGAGTTTGAAAGTCTCATTTTGTATCGGCGCCATTTTGGGCGAGGTCAGGCAGGTCCCAGTAGAGTCGGAATGCCTCCACTGACTCGTGGTTGGACCAGGACCTCTTTTGGTAGTTCAAAAAGTTTTTCGCAATGGGGTAACAGACTAGCAATATGGACCATCAGTCAAAAAGTGGGAAGGGCGGCAACAATCTTTCCTACCGGGTCATTCTGGTGTTCCACCGGAACTGAACAAGTCTGTATCTTTGCTGCATTTTAGTCATTTCCAAACTGAGGCTGGCACCGGCAGGAGTGCGCCGACGTCTCGTGGCTCCATCGGAGGACGGGGGCGGGGGGCACCTCGTGGAGAGGTCGGCCCCCCCGGCTCTTTTAGAATCTTCAAGGTTGAGGAGCACAGGGCGTGTGCCCGTCCCGGGCAAAAAAAACGCTTTTTGATATGGACCCTCTTCAAGCAGGAGCGTTGGGGTGTCGCTGGAAGCCTCCACCTGGAGGGAGGTGGGGGAGGCTCGTTCGCGCCGCCTCCCCCTTCCAGCGACCCCGCGCCGTTCTTCGGCTCCAGCGCTTTGGTATGGCCGTGCCAGGCAATGAAGATGGGGGCGGGGGGTCGGAGGCAGCAAGACATCCCCCCCCTTTTGTGGCGGGACTACCTGCAACTCTCAAGGGTTGCCGCTGAAGGGGCTACCTGCAACTTTCCAGAGTTGTCCAAGCCATAATTGAAAAGAAAGAAATGTTGTCGCAGCCATTATAGCTGAAAGAAGCGCTGCCGAACTCGCCTTGGCTTCGGTCTTTGATGATGGGCGGATCAGGCAAGAGAGGGGGGGGGTCGGAGGCAGAGGCAAGACATCCCCCCCCGTGGCCTGCAGGGCAGCAGAAGAGGAGAAAAGGGGAGACCATCACGATTTTCGGGCCGTCCACCCTACAGCCTCCCCTTCCGATGGCGGCCAGCCAGGCCCTGCTCTGCACGCGCTGAGGCCTCGCCTTCCGGATGGGCGTAACCGCGGACCTGTTGCACTTCGGGAGCTTCCGGAATGGGGGTAGGTGCCTATTGATTTGTATCTATTTCATGTTACCGTTATTTGGGCGTGGTGGGCAATGAGGCAGACATGTTTGGAGCAGGAATAGGCAGTGGAGCCTAGCTACCTCGTGGCTGTCTTGCCGTCAAGCTTTCGCCATTTTATATTTCTTATTACGAACTATTCCTAATGTTTCTTATTTTTAGTGAAGTCGAAAGCTCATCAGGGGGTTACTGACTTAGCCCGATTTCTTTTATTTTTCCTTCCTTTTCCTTAGCGTGTTTCAAGCTAAAGTTTCTGTTAAAAGGGTACGGTGATCACTTCATATTTTTATATGTCCTTTCATTAGGGGTACTCCTGGACGGACCAGATGAGTTACCTCCAATAAATGGTCCGGGTGGAACTAGATTATCAATCAGTGGGGAACACATGTCCCTTCATTATGGTATCATCCTGGACGGACCAAATGATGTACCTCCAATTACTAGGGTAGCCTCCTGGACGGACAAGATGGCCTACCTCCAATAAATGGTCAATGAGTGGGGAGCATATGTCCCTTCATTAGGGTAGCCTCCTGGGCGGACCAGGTGAGCTACCCCCAATAAATAGTCAATCAGTGGGGAGTGGGTAGGCCTGACGAATCATAAAGGGGCATAACCGACCCTTTACTACTTGCAAAGACTAGACAGAATATTTCTATTCCACGTTATTTGCAAACAGAAAATACCTCAAACGAACAATTCCTTGGACAACAATGTCCAGTCAATCAATCAATCAGTGGGGAGAAAAACAGGCATGACGGATTACAACGGGGACAAACGTCTGCATTACCTGCCCTTCGCTATCTGCAAAGGGAGACAGAATATTCCTATTCGTCTCTGTTTGTGGACAGGGAAGATCTCAAAGAGCAACAATCGATATTTAATCGATATCAAACAATCAGTGGGGAGAAAGGTAGGCATGACGAATCATAAAGGGGCATTAAGTACCCTTCTCCATCTGCAAAGAGAGACGAACGTTCCTATTCGCCGCTGTTTGCAAACAGAGAATGTCTCGTTCTCAAGAAGAGAACCAATATTTCAAGTAGCAACCAAAGCTAAATGAACCAATAAACAAACAATATCAGTATTTAAATACCGATTCCAATACAATCAATCAAACAATCAGATGGATAAAACCATCCTACCAATCAGGCGTAAAACGCCCTGCTTAATCTTACCCGGACCGGACCATGCGGACAGTTCTTCGTCTTCCCCCTCCAGCGCCCGATCGTTCTCTTACTCTATGCAGCATTCCTGTGGGATTCCAGTCAGGACAATAGGTCACTCGAGAGAGGTCCGTTCAGAATCGGTGAAGTTCATTCAATCGGCAGCCGGACGAGGGCCCTCTCAAGGCAGGTATACTCCAATCATTTAAATGTTCGCCTCATCGTCTGGATCTCTCTTACTGGACCTTATGTCACTGATGGACCCCGCGTTGGGACGCCAATTGTAGAAAGTGAGCCCATATTACTATCGATGCCTGGGCTGCTGGCGCAAGTCGCCTCTTAGTTCCCATTCTGAATAGTTACCAAATAAAGAGACGGGCGCTGGCAGCAGGAATCACAAGAACAGAATTTATTACTCATGAGGAGAGCCTGCCATTTCGGACACGAAACACAGTGTCTTTCGGGAGGTGCTCTAACAAGTTCTCTGAGACATCGCCTTTTATACCTTACAAAACATTCCTTATTACAATAACGACATTGTGAAACAAGGGAAAGACATCCCCATAATCTTCGTGTCAATCCCACCCCACATACATCCACAATAGAGGCCCTTAGCCTGCCGATAAGAGAGGGGGCAATCACGCAGCTGAGTGTTCCGCCGATTCTTTGGATGTGTGCGCCTGATCGTACCCCAGGGGGTGGGGAGGCCAGGGTCAATAGTGGGTCCTTTGAAGAGGAGTGACTCCATACAATAAGGGGCAGTAAACAGTATCTCCCGGCTTAGGCGATGGCCTCGGACCTGTGTGGACAGTCAATCGCGGAGGGAGGGTTTACCAACAGAGGGGTTATTCATGAAAGGAAAAGAGGTGTTGGTCAGGCGCGGCCGTGACTCCCAAGGACAGGGTCATACGGACTTGTGCATGTGAGGGAGGGGGCAGCCAGGGTGTGCGGAGGAAGAGGGTCATTTGAGAGTGGGGGGGGGTGTTCAAATGCGCGCAGGAGGGAAGCCGGGGATTTCAATGAGCGGGCAAAGAGGCCATGGTGCCTAAAATGGCTGTCAGGTACATGCGGGCATGGGCCTTTGCTGGCGGAGTGATGCGGTCAACGTCTCATGACATTCATGGTGCGCACAGGGAGAGGAATGGGAAAAGACAAATGAACGCCGCTTATGTACATCAATTTTGTGAATTTCCACACTGATGTAACACTGCTCATGACCCCCACCCTCGGAAGAGCGGCAAGGGCTCTACCCCAGCCTGATGTAACCCTCCGCACGGCACCCTCCTGGAAGAAGGGCAATGGCTCTGCCCTCAGCCTAATGTAACACTGCTCATGACTCACGCCCCTGGAATAAAGGCAATGGCTCTGTCCTCAGCCAGATATAACACTGCTCACGCGCTCCCCTAGAAGAGGGGAAATGGCTCTGCCCTCAGCCTGCTGTGCAGGGAGAGCAGCTCTCTTTAATGGTGAAGTCAGTTTTTAAGTCCCAAATCTCAAAATGATCCTAGACAGTGAGATAAAGGGGGAATAGGTGTTGGCAGGATGGGCAATCTCTGACTTGATGGGGGGAGCTGTAACCTACCATTCAGCACACTTACAAAGGGTTTCACACTAGCCTTTGGGTCTCCCAGATAAACTGGGGCCAAGGAGTGTAGTCAGAAAATTCCAGACACCTCTGTAGGTTGAGGACTCTTCAAAGTTGACACCAGGTATAAGTAGTGAACCCTCAGACCCAACTCTTCAGTACACATCTGGACCTGTGGAAGACTCAGAAAAAATACTTCCGTGCTACTGTTTTGCAAAAAGGAATGCTAGTCTGCTGCCATAATGAGGAGGAGTGCTCCTGCATCTTGAACCCAGGACTTGGCAGGCCTCCTGATCAAGCCTCAGGGACAGAAAAATGTCGAACCACTTTGAACACTGTAATTGGACTTTTCCTGAAGTGAATTTTGTCCCCCAAGTGGTTCCACCCCAGTCCTGGACCCTTGGAAGTGGACCTGAAGTTCCTCTGTCAGACCAGGTGTGGTCATTTGCGCAGAACATACACAGCAAGCTCATCCCCTCACAATTTTGTCTAAGAACCACCTCTGTGGGATGCATTCCCCAATGTAGGACCCACAGCTCCTCAAAATTTCTGTTGTGCGACACCTCCTCAATGCAGGACCTCTCATCACACACACATAGCTCCTAGGAACCGCCCTGCACCATGCTTCTTAGACACAGTACCCCACATCGCCACCCCTATGCTCCCCGGATTCGCCTGTATGACATATCCTCGAGGCAGGTCCTCACATCACAGGCCACAGCTCATCGGAACAGCCACTGTAGGACGCATCCCCATCATGGGATCTCACAACACTCCACAACCAGGATTTAAGATCCTTTGTTCAGTAAGCCGGGCTTGGTCCCTGTATCCAGCCCATGCTCCATCATGGCCGGCTTGAACTTGTGACTTTGTCATGGTCAGGCACGTTGCCGCTTTATGCTTTTAAGCACTGTTTTTACTTAATCTTTAAATGTGCAGATCTCAGGTCCTATTAATTGAATTTCTATTGTTTTGACTTCAAATAATGTATTACATGTTATTTTATTTTTCTAAATTGGCTTGAAATGTGTCTTGTGTTGTGTTTCCACTTAATTACTGTTTGTGTGCTGCATAAATACTTTACACATTGACTTTATGTTAAGCCTGATTGCTTTTTGGCAAGCTTCCAGAGAGTTAAGAAGAGGTTAACTTTGGTGTTTGTTTGTGTTTGTTTGTTTTTGTGTTTTGTTGATGGAGCTGTGTCTGTCCCGGAGCACCCGTGTTAACCCACAGGCATGTGCAGGATAACATGCACCGGAACATGCACTTCGCATGCGCAAAATCTGCGCCATTTGCTTTTGTGTAATTATGTGAAATGTCAGCAAAATTATGTGAACTAACCCGAAATGTAAATCTGTCATTTGCACTGGATTTTATCGTGAATCGCGTCCTTCGTATATTTTTGACACAAGGATACAAAAGCACAAGCATTTGCAATGCAATAGGTATCGCATTAGGAAAGTTTGAGCTATTGGTATTGTAAATGACAATTTTTTTATTTATGTGTTGGTTTTGAAAATAACAAAATTAATAGCTTTGTCATTTACAATGCCAATACTTTTAAATTTTGCAAATGTGACACCTATAGCATTTGTAATGCAACATGTTTTGTATTTACGTGACTTAGATGTATTGATATTACAATTAACAATGGCTTTTAATTTTTTTGAATAATTAATACTTAAATAAAAGTTGTTGTAATTTATAATGGCAATAGCTTAAACTCTTGTAAATACCTTTTGTGAAGATTATGTTCAGTGTATTTTATTGTGATGAAAATCCAAGAACAGAAGTGAAATATTAACATCTTTTTGTTACATTTGTAATAAAGCTTGAAACACTGAGAGAACATATTTGAACCAGTTGTTGTTGAATCGTTGCACAGATTGATGCTGTGGTGGCGCTGAGTGATGTTGTGGTGGAGACGAGTGATGCTGTGGCGTTCAGTGATGCTGTGGTAGCTCATAGTGATGTTGTGGTGCCCCTGAGTGATGCTGTGGTGCCCCTTAGTGATGCTGTGGTGGTGCTAGATAGATAGAGGGAGGGCAATAGATAGAATTGAGGGTGATAGATAGATAGATAGATAGATAGATAGATAGATAGATAGATAGATAGATAGATAGATAGATAGATAGATAGATAGATAGATAGATAGATAGATAGATAGATAGATAGATAGATAGAGGGCGATAGATAGACAGAGTGAGGGCGATCAATAGATAGAGTGATGGCGATAGATAGTGTGAGTACGATAGATAGACAGATAGAGTGAGGGCGAAATATAGACAGATAGAGTGATGGCGATAGACAGATAGATAGAGTGAGGGCGATAGATAGAATGATAGAATGAGGGAGATACATAGAACGATAGATAGATAGAGGGCGATAGATAGAATGATAGAATGAGGGAGATACATAGAACGATAGATAGATAGAGGGCGATAGATAGAGTGAGGGTGATAGATAGATAGATAGATAGATAGATAGATAGATAGATAGATAGATAGATAGATAGATAGATAGATAGATAGATAGATAGATAGATAGATAGATAGATAGATAGATAGATAGATAGATAGATAGATAGATAGATAGATAGATAGATAGATAGATAGATAGATAGATTGAGGGCGACAAACAGATAGATAGTGAGGGCATTAGATAGATAGATAGAGTGAGGATGACAGATAGATAGAGTGAGGGTGACAGATAGATAGAGTGAGTGGGATAGATAGATAGATAGAGAGAGGACGATAGATAGATGTGTGTGGTTGTGTGTGTGTGGTTGTGTGTGTGTGGTTATGTGTGTGTGTGTGGTTGTGTGTATGTGGTTGTGTGTGTGGTTGTGTGTGTGGGTGTGGTTGTATGTGTGGTTGTGTGTATGGTTGGGTGTGGTTGTGTATGTGGCTGTGTGTGTGGTTGTGTGTGTGGCTGGGTGTGGGTGTGTGTGTGTGTGATTGGGTGTGTGGTTGTGTGTTTGTGGTTGTGTGTGTGGTTGTGGTTGTGTGTGGGTGTGTGTGATTGGGTGTGGTTGTGTGTGGCTGTCTGTGGTTGTGTGTGTGTTGTGTTTGTGGTTGTGTGTGTGGTTGTGTTTGTGGTTGTGGTTGTATGTGTGGTTGTTTGTGTGGTTGTGTGTGTGGGTGTGTGTGGTTGTGTGTGTGGTTGTGTGAGGGGTTGTGTGTGTGGTTGTGTGTGTGGTTGTGGGTGTGGTTGTGTCTGTGGGTGTGGTTGTATGTGTGGTTGTGTGTATGGTTGTGTGTGTGTGGTTGTGTGTGGGGTTGTGCGTGAGATTGTGTGTGTGGTGTGGTTGTGTGTGTTTGTGTGATTGTGTTTGTGGTTGTATGTGTGTGTGTGCGTGGTTGTATATGTGTGTGCGGTTAGAGAAGGATGTATGTGGAAGAGAGCAGCAGATCAGCACAGCAGAAGAGAACAGGGAGATAAAGAAGGAGGTGGCTGGAAGAGAGCAGCAGATCAGCACAGGAGAAGAGAACAGGGAGTTAGAGAAAGAGGTGGATGGAAGAGAACAACAGATCAACTCGGAGAAGAAAACGGAGTTAGAGAATGAGGCGGTGGCAGGGAACAGCAGATCAGCGCGGGAGAAGAGAACAGGGAGTTGGAGAAGGAGGCGGGGAGAAAGAGAGCAGAAGATCAGCATAGGAGAACAGAACAGGGAGTAAAAGAAGGAGGCGGGTGGAAGAGAGCAGCAGATCAGCACAAGAGAAGAGAAGGGAACAGGGAGTTAAAGAAAGAGGTGGGGTGGAAGAGAGCAGCAGATCAGCACAGGAGAAGAGAACAGGTAGTTAAAGAAGGAAGCTGGTGGAAGAGAACAGCAGATCAGCATGGGAGAAAAGAACAGGGAGTTAAAGAAGGAGGCGGGTGGAAGAGAGCAGCAGATCAGCACAGGAGAAGAGAATAGGGAGTTAAAGAAGGAGGTGGGATGGAAGAGAGCAGTATATCAGCACAGTAGAAGAGAACAGGGAGTTAAAGAAGGAGGGGGGTGGAAGAGAACAGCAGATCGGCACAGGAGAAGAGAACAGGGAGTTAGAGAAGGCGGTGGGTGGAAGAGAGGAGCAGATCAGCACAGCAGAAGAGAACAGGGAGTTAAAGAAGGAGGTGGGGTGGAAGAGAGCAGCAGATTAGCACAGGAGAACAGAACAGGGAGTTAGAGAAGGAGGCAAGGTGGAAGAGAGGAGCAGATCAGCAGAAGAGAACAGGGAGTTAAAGAAGGAGGAGGGGTAGAAGAGAGGAGCAGATCAGCAGAGGGAGAAAAGAAGAGAACAGGTAGTTAGAGAAGGAGGTGGGGTGGAAGAGAGCAGCAGATTAGCACAGGAGAAGAGAACAGGGAGGTAGAGAAGGAGGCGGGTGGAAGAGAGCAGCAGATCAGCTCTGGAGAAGAGAAGAGAACAGGGAGTTAGAGAAGGAGGTGGGTGGAAGAGAGAAGCTTAACTGCACTGCAGAAGACAACATGGAGTTAAAGAAGGAGTCGGGTGGAAGAGAGCAGCAGATCAGCACAGGAGAAGAGAACAGGGAGTTAAAGAAGGAGGCGGGTGGAAGAGAACAGCAGATCAGCGCGGGAGAAAAGAACAGTGATCGCAATAGAGTGAGGGCAATAGATAGAGTGAGGGAGATAGATAGATAGAGTGAGGGCGACAGATAGATAGATAGAGTGAGGGCGATAGATAGATAGAGTGAGGGCGATAGATAGATAGAGTGAGGGCGATAGATAGATAGAGTGAGGGCGATAGATAGATGGAGTGAGGGCGATAGATAGATGGAGTGAGGGCGATAGATAGAGGGTGATAAATACAGTGAGGGCGATAGATAGATTGAGGTCGATAGATATGTGTAAGGCCAGATTTCTTTTAAGCCACGCCCTTAATTACATTGACCACGCCACTTTGAGAGACCCCACCCCAGTTCATCCCACTTAAAGCCTTGCTGAAAAGAGCACCCCAACCTGCAGCCTTTATCATATAAGCTCTGCAATATAGGTGGAAATGTGTGCACATGAGCTCAAGCAAAGCCTGCGGGTTTACAACCACATTTAGAGTTTCAGAAAGACAACAAGACCAGCGCTTTCTGTGAGAATGTAGTGCTCCGATGTTAAATGGGAGAAGCTTTGCTGATTTACTGCTGATGAGGAGGTTGCCTGGATATTGTTTGTATATTTAGCTCTGCCATGACACCACATATTCCCCATGCATAATCATCAGTCTCTTCCAAAGAAGCTGTCAAACAAGTGGGACATCAAAGTGCTACCCTGTTTGTGAGTGCGTGTGTTTGTGAGTGCGTGTGTTTGTGAGTGCGTTTGTTTGCGAGTGCGTGTCTTTGCGAGTGCGTGTCTTTGCGAGTGCGTTTCTTTGCGAGTGCGTATGTTTGCGAGTGCGTGTGTTTGCGAGTGCGTGTGATTGCGAGTGGGTGTGTAGCTGGAGCCCGTGATTGATTGAAATGGAGGGGGGAGGGAGAGCGATGGGTGAAAGCAGAACCAACGCGCCGGTTTGAAGTCCCCATAGAGTCTTTCAACACAGATGCCAGCAGCGCCTAAGGATTGTTTGTTGCCATAATAGCTCATGAGCTTAGAATCCACCAGGAATATGATGGATAAATAAAAATCCATCCGGAGAAATATCTACGCTTTAAATTGATCTAAATCTATTGGTAGATACCTGGTGGTTGTACAGTATTATTGCGCAGTGGGTGTTAGAATTTTTCATTGATTGACCCCACTGGGGTCTTTACCCGTAGGGACTCCTCTACCGTTTTACAGTGAGACAGGGCCATGAGGTCCTTGTAGGGCAAGCAGACCCACGAAGAGTCTAGACACACCTAATACCAGCCCCTTCAAATAACATTCACATCTGTGGGGTTCATTAAGGAGCGGTGGAGCCAAGACCGGAGGAACACCATAGCTGCTACGATAGTGGGGCTATGGAGTCCACCCACATATGGTGGAGGGATGACAACAGGCATAGAATATGCACCTCAATAAAGGAACTTTTGGGACCACCAAGAATCAATGAAGGTGCATCCCTGGGTGATTCAGATGCCTCAGTAAAGGCTCTGTGGTCAGTAGTAGGTTTATGGTGGTACAACCTGTAGTTTTGTGCTGGACACATTCTAGTGCCACAGCAGACACATAGTTTGCCAGCCACTTCCTTGAGGGCTGGACACACTTGCACCTCACACTCATAAACCACAGGCGTCAAGAAGGACGTGACCTGGTAAATGAAAGGGCCCGGGTGCAAGTGCTAGTGGCCAGCTAACTAACTACCTCACCCATGGCTGTGTCACTTATATTAGCAGTATGTGGGCCTAGGGTCTAAAACGCTACACAACCTACACACACCACCTCTGTATGGTGTCCTAAGAGGGTCAATGGGCAACACAAGACATTCAAAGGTATTTCAGCAGAGGATGTATGGTGTACCACCCAGCAGCAATGGTGGTGCAAACCAAGGAACTAACAGACATCTCAATAGAAGGTCTATGAGTTAAAGAGACCCAAGGCACTCACAGGCCTCTCAGCCGAGTGTCTGTAGTGTGCCACACAGCAGCAGTAACCGTGTGGCCTAAGGAACTCACAGGCATCTCAGCCGAGGCTCTATGGTGTACTACCCTGCAGAAATAGACGTGCAACCCAAGGAACTCACAGACATCTCAGCAGAAGGTTTATGGTGTATCACCCAGCAGCAGTGGAGGTGAGACTCAAGGAACTCACAGGCATCTAATTAGAGGGTCTACGGTGTACCCGCATCAGAAATAGACATGCAATCCAAGAAATTCACAGACATCTCAGAAGAGGGTCTATGGTGTACCACCCAGCAGCAGTGGAGATGCGAATCAAGGAACTCACAGACATCTCAGCAGAGGGTCTATGGTGTACCACCCAGCAGCAGCAGCAATGAGACCCAATGGACTCACAGGATCTCAGCAGAGGGTCTATAGTGTACCACCCAGCAGCAGTGGAGATGAGACCCAATGAACTCACAGGCATCTCAGCAGAGGGTTTATGGTGTACCACCCAGCAGCAGCAGCAATGAGACCCAATGGACTCACAGGATCTCAGCAGAGGGTCTATAGTGTACCACCCAGCAGCAGTGGAGATGAGACCCAATGAACTCACAGGCATCTCAGCAGAGGGTTTATGGTGTACCACCCAGCAGCAGCAGCAATGAGACCCAATGGACTCACAGGATCTCAGCAGAGGGTCTATAGTGTACCACCCAGCAGCAGCAGAGATGAGACCCAATGAACTCACAGGCATCTCAGCAGAGGGTTTATGGTGTACCACCCAGCAGCAGCAGCAGCAATGAGACCCAATGGACTCACAGGATCTCAGCAGAGGGTCTATAGTGTACCACCCAGCAGCAGCAGAGATGAGACCCAATGAACTCACAGACATCTCAGCAGAGGGTCTATAGTGTACCAACCCCCTGTAGTAGTGACCGTGTGAGCTAAGGAACTCACAGGCATCTCATCATAGGGTCTCTGGTGTACCACCCAGCAGCCGTGGTGGTGCCACCAAGGGAACTTACAGGCATCTCAGCAGAGAGACTATGGTGAATCACCCAGTTCCGTGGAGGTGAAACCCAAGGAATTCAGAGGTGCACACTCCTCCCAGCGTGTGGTCCTCAGTCAAGAGTTGGGGACAAGAAATGGGCGCCTCTGTGATCACGCCATCCATGCCCCTGACACACAAATTGCCAGACTCACCATGCCTCTCCAGTCAATGCACAATGGTTCTTGAGCTTGAAGAAGTGTTCATGGTATGAAGGATTCATCCCTCCTCTCACTTTTCTGTCATTGCCTGGGGCTTCTATCAGCTGCTGGTAGACAGTCAGAGCTTAGCAAGTAGCTATGCGCTCTTAATAAGCACGGAAGCTGGCTGGTTGCATAGTAAAATTCAGCAATAATCAGGGTTACGTGGGTGCCTCAGTCTTCCAGGGACTTGTGTCTATGGCACCTACTGAACCATGAATGGTGGTACTATTAAAGACAGGTGGGCCTCTCTGTGTATGTGTATGTCCTCTGTGCCAACTAATGTAGGCCTCCCCACCATTCGAGGTCAAACAAGGTGTATGCTTGGGAAAGAGAGCTTGTTATTTATGTCTTGTCCCTTACGCTTACACTCTTGGGGCCTGGGATTTCAGTCACTTGTCAGAGGGGGTCGGTTTCCTATTGTCACACCCTCCCTGCCTCTGGCCCACACATCGCTAGCCTCTGCTGACCCCGTCAGGCGAGGCGGCGTGCTCTGTGAGCTTGGGGAAGGGCGCTCTGTATAAATGTCCAGTCCTACGTCCCACTTGACTCCTCCCAGGACCTGGGTCTTCAATCACCTGTGAGGTTGCAGTTGGTTTTCTGTAGTGACACCATCCTTGCCTCTGGCCCACACATTGCTAGTCTCTCCTGACCCCGTCAGTCAAGGCGGAGTGCTTTGCGAGCATGAGAAAGGATGCTTTCGATAAATGTCCAGTCCCACCTTCCACATGACTCTTCCCAGGGCCTGAGTCTACAGTCACCTGTGAGGTTGTGTTAGAACTGGGGGTCTCTAGTTGGCAGAGGTACGTAACTTAGTCCAAATAGGGACCCTTGCTTCTAGTCAAGGAAAGGAGGGACACACTCTCAGATAACCCCTGCTCAACCCCCGGTAGCTTGGCACGAGCAGCCAGGCTTATCTCCAAGGCAATGTGTAAAGTATTTGCAACCACGCTCCCAGCAACATAGTGATAGCACCACAAAAGGACACCCCACTGGTCTTATAAAGTAGCTGTATCTTTATCAAGAGGAATAGGATGAGAACAAACAATAGAAATCCACCATATGCGTATTCGTAATATTTCACTTTGCCATTTATTAGGCCAAAAATCCCCTTTACGTTCTTGTGGTATTAATGAGCAATTCATGATGATCTAATGCAGTTCTAATGCAATGCTATGCAGTTCATAATGCAGTTCATAAAGTAGTAATAAGGCAGTCCTTAATGCAAGTACTAATGCAGTTCATAACACTAGAATACTGCAGTTCGTAATGCAAGAATAATGCGGTTCGTAATGGAAGAATCAGGCAGTTCGTAATGGAACAATAAGGCAGTTCGTTATGCAAGAATCAGGCAGTTTGTAATGCAAGAATCATGCGGTTCGTAACGCAAGAATCAGGCAGTTCGTAATACAAGAATAAGGCAGTTCGAAATGCAAGAATCAGACAGTTTGTAATGCAAGAATCATGCGGTTCATAGCGCAAGAATCAGGCAGTTCGTATTGCAAGGAATAATGCTTAAGCCAATCTGCGCTGCCGACTCAGGCACCACTAGTCCCCAACAGCAGAGACAACGGTCTTAAGCTTAAAGAGGCGGCACAGGTACTGCTGGGCAGGTACAGGCCGCTCGGGGACTCAGGGCATCTAACACGGTGCAGCGGGAGAGAGATCACAGATCTTCTGTGCTCCTCCTGCATGCCTCCACAGGCCACAAGCCGACTGGTGTCCAAACCTTATCAGGGGGGTGCGCTGCCTTGCTCTCTCTCTCCACTCATTGGACGTCCTGCTGGGCAGCCCGACAAAGTTGCAGCTCTGTTGCTAGGCGACTTTGTACCCGGACGGGTTACGGCACTGCCTTCTCCTTCAGTGACGATCTGGGGCAGATTCCTCTCAGTGAACAATGATCACGATCCCTTTCACCTTGCAGCTTCCGACAAGAAATCCTTTAGCACGTTGCGGCTTGGGCCAGCAGCCGTGATCCTCACTCACAGCCTCCGTTATGATGACGGCTCAAGCCACAAACAGCAATGCAGCAGCGTGGATGATGTTTCACACTGTGGGGGCAATGCGGTCACGGGGCACCTCGTAAACTGCACCACAGACCACACGGCAGTCTTGGGCATGCAAAAGCACACGCATCAAGGGTCGCTGAGACATGGTTGGAAACTTTGATTTTCCAGAGTTTCCACAAAAGGGGACCTGCTCTCCTCGGGCCCTTGGAGACACGCTACTTCAGGAGACAGCACAGTCCTCTCAAGCAGGGGGACACAGCACACAGCAAAGTCCCTTGTCCTCTCCTTAGTCAAATCAGCAAACTGCAGGCCAGCCCCAGAACACACAGTAAGGGCAGTCCTTCTCTTCAGTCTCTTCAGCAGTTCTTCTTTGGCAGAGGTTCCTCTTGATCACAAAGTAGTTTCAATCCTTCTTCAGTCTGGATTTCAGTCTTGAGCTCAGGGGTTTCAGCTCTTACATTTATACCCCTAGATGCCTTTTAAGTCTTTGTGTCCAGAGGGCTCTGACCTCGGTCCAAACCAGACCTGGGTGTCTTCCTGCCAGTGCACACCTTCTTGCTTTGATAGTGGGGGGTCTGGGCCTCAGACACTCCTCAGGAGGTGGAGCCATTGCTTTGTGGCAGTAGCACAGGCATCTTTGCATCAAAGGGGCTACTCCCCCCCTACTCCAAATGCAGGTCAGCCTGTGCTGTCTCAACTCCTCCTCCCTGGTGTCAGGGCACTCCCCAGACCCTGTTACATCAAAACCCAGACAGTCAATACACAACCAGACGGAGGCACACAGGTTGGTTTAAGACAAGAAACCAGCCACTTCTAAAAGCATGGTTTCTAAACACACAATTTAAAAACCATCTTCACAAAAAGATGTGTTATTAAATTCTGAGTTCAGGCGCACTAAACTCCATCTTATGTCTATGGGAAGATATGCTGAAAACATGGGACACAGCATTCCCCATTCTGTCCTATAGGCAAGATGGCCTTGCAACAGTGAAAAACAAATGTGGCAGTATTTCACTGTCAGGACATGGTACACACTTCAGTACATGCCCTACCTTTCACATACACTGCACCCTGCCCAGGGGGGCATCTTGGGCCTACTATTGGGGTGTCCGATGTGCATATAAAAGGGAAGGGTAAGGCCTGGCAAGTGGGTGTACTTGTCAGGACAACAAAGCAGTTAATAAACTTATGTGGGTGGCACAACTTGTGCTGCAGGCCCACAAGTAGCATTTGCATTACCATCCCTGGCACGCACAGTGCGAGGTTGGGGAAGAGCACTCTCTATAAATGTCCAGTCCCACCTTCCACATGACTCTTCCCAGTGCCTGGGTCTTCAATCACCTGTGAGGTTGCAGTCGGTTTTCTGTACTCACACCCTCCCTGCCTCTGGCCCGCACATTGCTAGCCTCTCCTGACCCCGTCAGTCGAGGCAGCGCGCGCGCTCCGCGAGCTTGGGCAAGGACGCTCTGTATGAATGTCCTGTCCATCCGCCCACGCTCCTCCCAGGGCCCAGCCAAGTGTGTGTCAGGGAAGGAAACAGACACATATTAATGTGAGAGATGCTGAGGCCGTGAGATAAGCGCAGTCTCCGACCGCCCCGGTCTATTGATTTCACATTGTGCAAAACAAACAGCGACAGAGAGACAGGGGGGAGGGAAGGAGGATGGAGAGGTGAGGCAGTGGGAAGAGATGGAACAAGGCCAGGAACTGAGACAGAGAAGGAAGGTTCAGTCTCCACAGCTGCAGTAAAGCATGTGTGGTTCGTTGTCAGCCCTAAGACGCAAACAAATTCCCTTTTGTGACCCCTTAAACACTGGCACCCAACATTTGCTCATCAAGACCAAATGGAAATGCACTAAAGATAACTTATAGGATACAAAAGCCTTACCAACATAGGTGTATACGTCATCTCGTCCTGGTGCTCAATATTTATATGCTAGATATATTCCTCCTTTTTTTATGTTCACTATCTAGAGCGTATGCTTCCTGCTATTGTCACTGACAATACAAATATTGAGCAAAAGTTCTTGCCAACAGCAAAGACAGTAAGAACTATTTCCAAACGAGGCTGATGTGGACCTCCAGGATGGAGTAATTAAAGCACCTTGGTACCAAAAGATAAAATATCTATGAATGAAAGATCTTCCTGAGAGAGTGCCCAGGGAACCTACAAGCCCCTACTTTATGGAGATCTAATGAGAGGTGCTGAAGATCTAAAAAGAATATTTGTGTGATCTGTAAATTATGTCCTGAAGAAGGTGGTGTGAACCATTTCAATTTTCACCGAATCGCCACGTCAACAAATTGATTATTCTTTTACTCATTTGTAAATGGGTGGTTATGAATTTTATGAATCAGAGATGTCTTCGATAATGATGGACCGTGAATAGTCCTTTTCTAACCTATGTACATGATTTTATATATGTATAATGCATATGAATGCTTGTTATGAAAATAAATGAAAATATTTTTTGAGGACATTAAGTGAGACAGAGATGACTTGGGTCCATATGTACGATGGGATTTAGCATGCGCAAACGGGTTTGCGACCCCTTTGCCCATGCTAAATCCTTGTGGGCCATGTAAAAAACCCATTTTGCAAGTCACAAATAAATTGTGACTAGCAAAATAGTGTTTTGCGAGTCGCTATTAGGAAGGGGCGTTCCCTTCCTAATAGCAACCCCAAAGCCACACATGAATGTTTTGCAACCGCAACTGCAGCCGCAAAACACTTGCAAATTACCACCCTCTTCAAAAGGGTGGTAATGCACTCGCAAAAGGGAAGGGGTCCCCAGGATACCCCTTGCCCTTTGCAAATCCAGGGAAAATATTTTTTGGGGGGCAACCAGTGGTCCCAGTGACCACTGCCTGCCCTTAAAAAATTAAACAAAAACGTTTCAATTTTCTTTTTTAAATGCATCTTGTTTTCCTTTAAGGAAAACGTACTGCATTTTTTTAAACCTGCTTTATTGAATAGCAGTCCCAGACATGGAGGTCTGCTGAGCCTAGCAGGCCACCATCCCTGGCAGAGCCACCCATTCCAAATGGGGTCGCAAATTGTGAGTGGCTCATTAATATTCCTGAACCTCGCATTTTGCGACCACATTGGGACTCGAAATCAGTGTCTTTGACACTGTTGTACATTCTAAATTACGACTCACAATTTGCAACTCGCAATAGAGCATGAATTGCGAGTCGCAATTTAGAATGGTTGTACATCTGGCCCTTATACACCAATGTGGATAAGGCTTTTAAATTGTATATATTACCGTTAGTGCATTTTCATTTGGTCTTGTTATGCAAATGGGAATTTTGTTTATGTCTTAGTTGTAAACTACCCTGTTCCTTTTGGCAGTAAAGGATGACCTTTCTTTTATTTGGAGTTGGTGTTGTCAGCCCTGACTGCAACTTTCAGTGCAGGAAAAGAAAGGGGGACTTCGGGGTACTTATGTGGTGCGGGGGCAGAGGGGTTTCTAGTTCAGGGACTAAAGGGTGCACTGCAGGACAGGGGTATAGCAAACAGGCAGGAGTGTTTACCAGTCTTGGAATTCAGGGTGTGTAGAAGGTCAGGACTCAGGAGTGTGGTTCTTTAGCAGAGGTGTTTACCAGTCTTGGAAGTGCGGGGAGTGCAGAAGGAAAGGAGTGTGGTTTATTAGCAGAGGTGTTTACCAGCCTTGGAAGTGCAGAAGGTCAGGAGTGTGGTGCATTAGCAGAGGTGTTTACCAGTCTTGGAAGTGTAGGAAGGTCAGGAGTGTGATGCACTAGCGGAGGTGTTTACCAGTCTTGGAAGTGCAGGGAGTGCGGAAGGTCAGGAGTGTGGTGCATTAGCGGAAGTGTTTCCCAGTCTTGGAAGTGCGGGGAGTGCGGAAGGTCAGGAGGGTGGTGCATTAGCAGAGTCCTTTTCCAGTCTTGGAAGTGCGGGGAGTGTGGAAGGTCAGGAGTGTGGTGCATTAGCAGAAGTGATTACCAGTCTTGGAAGTGCGGGGAGTATGGAAGGTCAGGAGTGTGGTTCATTAGCGGAGGTGTTTGCCAGTCCTGGAAGTGCAGGGAGTGCGGAGGGTCAGGCAGGTGGTGCATTAGCAGAGGTTTTTACCTGTATTGGAAGTGCAGGGCGTGTGGATGGTCAGCAATGTGGTGCATTAGCAGAGGTCTTTACCTGTATTTGAAATGCAGGTGTTAAAAAGGGTTCCAAAGACAACCGGTAACCAAAGACCCTTTTATGTTGCCCGGCGGTATCGCCTCTATGACCCACCAATATTAATCAATGAAGAAGCAGGCGCTGGAGACTGGAAGGCAGGAAACGAGGATTTTATTCTCTCCGGAGGAGAACACATCAATTCAGACAGCAAGTATCGTCACGAGGTGCTCTAACCACATCTCTGAGGCCTGGCCTCTTATACTAGGGTTTATGACCTTTATTGCACATAACACATTCTCGCAATACTTTAGTACTTGAAAGAACATCCTCGGAATCTCCCCTTCAGACCCGTTCCCACATACATTTACAGTTGGATTCCCCACCCCGGTCACAACAGGTGATGGTTGTCGCACAGCAGGGCATTCCGCCGATTCACGGAATGCATGGGGTTGATCGGATCTCATGGGGTGGGGGCTTTGATCGGTTCGGGGGTCTTTTGATGGGGAGGGGAAACTTCCTACTGTACGGGGTAATAAACAGTATCCGCAGGGCCAGGTGGCGGCCTGGGAACAAGGAAGACAAACGGGGACACAGGAAAAAGGGGGTTTGCATCAAAAAGGGTTTGAGGCCATGAAAGGAATGAGGGGAGGTGTCGCGCTGGGAACAGGATGGGATTCAGTGGTGAAGCTGCGCTGAAGAGGGGTTTATGACCCAAGGCATGAGAGAGCGGGGGTTGTCAGCGTGCGGGGGAATGCTTGCGAGGTTAAGAGAGAGAGAGAGAGACGCGCTGGCTATCAGCGAGGGGCAGGGAGGCCATGGTGCTCAAAATGGCTGCCGCTTACGCGCACGAATGGGCTTGGAAAGGGGCAAGATGGCGCCGATAATGTTCACCAAGTTTGAGTTATTTTCCACAGTCCTCCCTTTAACATTTCCAAGACATCTTGCTGGCCTATTTCCTATCTATACCTGTATGCAGCGATCATAAGTAAGAGAGAGAAGACTTAGGCAAAAGAGCTGTACATAAACATCACATTATAAACATTATATTAAAAAAAAAATCTCATCATCTAGTAGGCGGGTTCATCGTTAAGTTGGTTGCAGAAAAAAGTCATCGTAATGCAATATCAGACTAGAATTAGGTAGCGAGGGCGTTGGGTACAGATCATAGAATAAGAACTGGTAAGTTATCATATAAGTAAGTCCTTTTTGTATACGGCGGGTGCATAGTCAGTCCAATGGTGGTTGGGAGAGAAATGAGATACAGTAAAAAATATATATATATCAGAGTTCTCGTTGTCCTTTGTCGTCTTCTGTCGGCACTGTTGAGCACCTGGATTACCTATCAACAGAAATGTTCATGTGGATTGAGTCGTTGCGGGTCTGCGGGTAGGGGTGCATTCTGTTTTGTTTCGCCAGACCTCGTAGGAGAAATGCGTTACGGTTTTGGAGCAGGTGCATCTTCTTCCGCAATGCAGAGCATAGATTTGCAATGGAAAAGGCAATTGTTCCAGAATTGTGAGATCTGTTCGTTTCTTGAGTCTCTGTGGTGGGTATTTCCTGTTGCTTCCATCATCTTCAAGGTGCTTGGTAGCGGGCAGAACCACAGACTTTGTTTATCTTTTCTTCGGGGGTGACCCTTGGTGGAGTTCTAGGTCACCGTCCTGGGATTTAACATAGTTCGTGGTCTACTTAGTCGGAGCTCCCTCCCTTCTGACGCAGGGAGTACTCTTCTCTGGGTAGCTCAGGAGGATTTGGAGGAACTTGGGAGTTCGGGTGGAAAGGTGCGGGTGTGAACAGTCCTTATGGTAGGTCGGAGGAGGAGGGGATGGAGCAAGGCCAAGTCGGGAACAGATCAGGGGGGCGGAGGGTTTGCGACAGGCGGGTCCGTAACCACGTTCAGAGAGCGGGGACTTTTTGGCACACGTTGATCATAGAGCAGGGGCTTCAGGTCAGCCCTTTCCTTAGCTTTGTTTGAAACAGTGCCCCGTCCTGCGACTCCTTACTGCTGTGGTCTCGCCTCGGCCTCCGTCGCTGATGTTCCACAATCCGCAGTCAGGCCGCGTGCTCCCACATCCGGTCTCTTTCCCCTCCGACAGTGATACCCTTAAATGAGTGTTGAAAAGACAGTCTTTAGAGATTTTGCAGAAAAAGGTAATTACATAAATCTATTTTCTCTCCCAACACCAAGCAACTGGGGTAAGCACTTGCTACATTTGAGATTTTTGCGGCTAACGTATAAACAATTGATGATGGATTTGCTGGATTCCTTACAACTTCCTTTGTTGGCTAATTCTTTGACGCTTTGATGATTATTACGTTCATTTGTCATATGTCTATTATAGTAGATGTCAGTTCTTCTGGCAGAGACCCATTTCCCTAGTACGAGTCTTGCAAGGCTAGGCTGGTCTTCAGGGCCTTGTATTTTACAAAAAAGTGCAACGTGCCATTCACCATAGTCTGATAGGCATCCTTCTGAGGGATGAACATAGGCTAAACAAGTCTTCATTACATCAAAACATCTTATTTTCAGCAAGGCTTACAGCAACAAGTTCTTTCGATTTTCGATCTAATTTTTAACTTTGCATACATCTTTCTAACTTTCTATATAAATCCTCGCAACCTGGTTACTACAAAAACTCGGGGGGGTGGTTTGCGATAATTATTAAACTTATCCTCGGGGAAGGTGGGATCTTATGAAAAATGATTAGGAACACAGCGAATCGGAGCAAGGGGCGTTTTTCAAGTTCTCGTTCAGGGCAGCTGATACCAAACTGGGGGCATTTTGGGTAGATGGGGGTGTCTCGATCATTTCTTACAGCTTGGGGTACGGAGACAATTTGCAATGGGGATGGTCGCATTACCACAGACACATTTTATCATAGAAGCCACTGACAAATAGTTCCCTGAGAATGGGTCACATTTAGGGAACCTTAGTCGTCTTACCTGTCCCTTTCCTATCGGTCAATTTAAATTTCATCCATATTTTAGTAGAAAGGGAGAGGTAGTAACATGGTACCGATACAATTTTATTTAGGACAAATTTGTGCAAATACTTGTGGTATTTGGGGCCAATCAGGAGGTGCACCAGGTTCGCCAATTAGGTGCCAGTTGCTAGGAAGAGGGAAAGTGTGGAGGGGTGGGAGAGTGAGTGAGAGAGAGAGAGAGAGAGAGAGAGAGAGAGAGAGAGAGTAAGAGAGAGAGAGAGAGAGAGAGAGAGAGAGAGAGAGAGAGAGAGAGAGACAATAGGCCAAACAGTACACGTGTGACATGGGGTATGACCGTGTATTGTTTGGGCTATTCAGTGCGTTACCTAACGTTTAGACGTTTCGGGTCTGTGTTAGGATGTAGAAAGCATGCAGTTTTGGGACAGAAGAGCATTAGATCAGGTAAAAAGGTCGTGCATTGGGTAGAGCGTCCTTGTTGTGCCGTTTTGCAGCGCTAGTCCGTTTTCATGCATCGGGCGTGACGTGGTTCCAGATCCCTTACGATACTCTAATCGGAATTCTAATGTAACCTGCAGAGGGAAAAAGGAGGAAAAAGGGGAGGTAGGGGGACAACATTCGAACACATCAAATGTATAGGCACGAAAGTCCTTTACTTACCACATACTCGTACTTATCTCTTCGGGATATAATCCCTTAGGGTTTTGGTTTCCTAAAGTCATGGGGGCAGGCAATGTGATAGGTGGTTCATGGGGAGGTTCGAGGATGGCATTTAAGGATCGTGTGTAGTGAAAACGCTAAAAAAAGAGGAATCAGAGGTGCCTAGCGTGAGGTACCCGGTTTTGTAGATGTATCCGGCCATCGGGATCCCTAAATCATTCCCAAAGCTGTGATGTTCTAAGGCATATCAGTTCTTCGTTCAACCCTGTACCTTAGTACCTTCGACCACCATATCTTTATAACATTTTATCAATCACACCGTTTTACTTTACCCATTCTCAGAAGTCGAGGTCCTTCTTCATACGTCAGTTCCTGAGCTTAGTCGCATATCTTGGAGGCAGCGTATCATACCTTCGATTCGACCATCAACCCAGGGCCGAACAACCATTTCTCGGATAACCTTAAAAAAAGAGCAGAACAGTTGCGCATAGAAAAACCCTCCCACCGATACCCGCATTTACAAAAGTATGCGATGCCTATCCGTAGCTTTTTAAGACCTTTATTTGTAGAATTATTCAGTACGTAAAATGTGAGAGCGCAATTCATATTTTGGCCTGACATGTCGTCGATGGAAGCACATACAGTGGGGGGTTATTTTGTAGCACAAGAACATGTAAAAAAGGTCTAATTAATTATTCGTAAGTAACCAAAAACATTTCATTGCGTGACGAAGGAATCAGGGGCATTTCAGTTCATAAATGGAAACACAGTCAAGTTCATCGTAATCACATTTCCTAGATGTAAACCGCGGGTGTGCATCATAAGCGACGTTATGTATCAGTTACAACAAATATCAAAAATAAATTGTTCATTGAAATCAACATTTTACGGAACCCTTCTTAAATGTTCGCCAAGTGAACCCTTCTCCCTTTAACATCGAGTGCGCAATGGTTCGTATATATATATATATATCTTAGTACATCAAGTTTCATTAGCTAAGGAACACCACGAGGCATCCGTTAGTTTCCATTGATACCAGCGCCATTTTGGGCGAGGCCGGTTTAGTCCGGAAGTAGCATCAGGGGCAAAATATCCCCGACAATTGGCGGTTGGACCAGAGTCCCTTTCGGCAGTTCAAAAGAAAACTGTGCTAACAGAGGGGCTGGTGGTGTGGACCGTCAATCAAGAGAGGGAGGGGGTAGAGTCTCTCTTACCGGGTCATGTCGATGTTCAGCCGGAACTTGCTCGAGTTCGTTAGCCCATAATGTTCCTGGGTGGTTCAGACGGAAGCTGATGCAGACACGAGAGCACCGCCATCTTGTTGCTGTGCCGTGGTTATTTCATTTGAGATCAATGCAACTGTTCCTCACCGGAAGCCTGAAGGGGCCGAGGGCTCTTGGGACTTTGGTAGAATCTTCAAAGTCGAGGGGATGTTTGTCGATGGTGGGGGCTTGCGCCCAGGTGGGCAAGTGCCCGAGTTGCAATTTCGGACAAAGTTACTCCAGCGGCCTAGACCCGCCTATCGAGGGCCCAGACGCCATTTTGAGACCCTGTGGCAGCCACCTTTGCCGTATCCATCAGGAGTGGAAGAAAACTTCTTGTGATGGCGAAAGACAGAGCATCATGCTGCTGGAGCAGGACATTTTGGTTCGGGGCGCCAGGGTGCAGCAGTGGAGCCTTCATCTGGGGAGGTGAGGGAGGCTCGTCCGTGCCGCCTTCCTCTCCCGGCGCATCCTACGCCGTCCCTTTGAATCAGGGGTGCACATGATGACCACCCTACACCCCTGATTCCGACTCTTGGGGGACCACTGTACATCCGGTGCTCCGTAAATATGCCCGTCGGACATTGTATGTCCTGTACTGAGGAAGTATACTAGTCGGGCATTGTATGTCCTGTGCTGAGGAAATATACCAGCCGGGTCTTGTATGTCCTGTGTTGCGGAAATATACCAGTCGGGCATTATATTTCCTGTGCAGCGTAGGTATATGGCCGTCGCCCGGCTGGAGGACATCGGCGTCGGGCCAGGGCAGGGAAGCCTCCTACCTGTGGAGGTGGAAGAGGCTCGTCCGCGTCGCCTCTTCCTCCCTGCCCACCCTGCATCCGTTCGATGGAGAAATTCGTGATGGCCGGACCAGGAGATACAAGGGAGGGGGTCATTTTCATCCGCCCCCTCCCTACTCGCGGTCCGGGGGACGCCATCCCTGGAAGGGTAGTATGGGAAGACCATTTCATTGCCTGCTGTGTGGAGTCTCCAGTACCTTCTCGCCAGCGATCTCTTTTTGGCCCATGGTTGCTGGCAGGCCCCGCCCCACACGTGCTATGTGTTTCGGATGGGCGGGACCATCGAACTGTTACATTGGAAGACTTCCGGAGTGAGCATAATATGTTTTGTATTTTTCCTATTAGTAAAGTTTGTTTTTTTAGAGAGTTCTACTAGTTATTCTATTTACTGTTGGTTGTGTGTTTTACCGTAATTAAATCCTAAGTTATATAATAGACGCTTGGCTTTCTTGAGTCTTTTCTCTAACGGGGGGTTGTTTACACTGACCTGCAGTTGTGTTTGTTTTTCAGAGTGGGGGAGCAACAGAGAGCAATCAGTCCCAAAACTCTAACATGTCGTTAAAATTGGTCTGACGAAATCTGTGCCATCGAGCATAATCAAACGGGGTGGTTCTATCTGTCCTGTCCGTACTAGTCTGATTGGTTTTTATTTCGTGCCTTTTCCCTTTCTGTCGGCCTGTCCTTTCTGTCGACCCTCCATTCCTACCTATGCTCTGCAAAGTCGGACATTGGGCTTTCCAGTGCCCGAGACATTTACAGAAAGCACATTGGTTTTGTTTTAAATCTGTCCGTCCTGTGCGTAATGTCGGGGGATTACCTTCGGGTCGTTGTGTTCCGGGGTTGGCTTGTCGGCACATCCCTTTACACCGTTCGCTTTTCATGTCTACTCCTCGGGACTGTGCCATCGCTGGCCCTTCCCTTTGCCTACTAGACGTTTGGAGGGTTGTCCGTCGTGTCCCTTCACCTTCTCCGAATTCGTCGCTTTCCCTTCGTCGTGCGGCTTCTTTGCGCCACATACCGAGACTATCGAGCATAATAGGTGTTGTTTCATTCCTACGAAGGGCTATTTCTACCGTTTCTATTTTGTCAAGATCAAAGGATCCTCTCAGTGGCCACTGTCTTTCTCGATCCTTTTTCGTATATTTATGCCACAGCTCACTATAGGCTATAGCAATTAATCCGTGCTTCATGAACATGTCCTTATTAGGGGTGCCTTCCAGCGGAGCCGGATGGTTCATCTCTAATAAGCGGTCCGGGTTAAACAGGCTACTAACCAGTGGGGAGAAGACAGGCATGACGGATCACAATGGGATAATAGTCAGCACTACCTATCTTATCACTGCGCGCAAAGACTAGACAGAATATTTCTATTCTACGTTGTTTGCACGTAGTGAATACCTCATGAACCAATCTTGAGCAATCAATCAACGTTAGGCCAAAAATAAAAAATCAATATGGTCAATGGGAAGAATAAGTAGGCTCGCAAAGGTTCGCGTCACCTACCCTTTCACTATCTGCAAAGAGGGGACCTATTTTTCCCTGTTTGCAGACAGAGAATCTCCAGAAAAACAATCTATAACAGTTAATCAATGGGGGGAAGGGGCAATTGTTCAGTGGGGGAGAAAGATAGATCCGACGGGTGCGTACCTATCCTTCGCTGTTTATGAAGGGAGAGCCTGTTGTTTCTCCGTTTGTAGACAGTGAATCTCCAATAAATTAACAAAAAGTAATACTAGTATTTTCTCAACAATTATCAATCACTTTCAATTATCTATCACTTTCGCAATTCGTCGTGTTTACACGACCTTACCCGGACCGCATGGACAGTTTCTCGTCTTCCGAATCCAGCGCCCGATCGTCCTCTTCTCTTCGTACTTCTCGTGGCACTCCTGATGGTTCCCAGTCAGGACCGCAGATCACTCGAGAGAGGTCTGTTCGGAACCAGTGAAGTTCGGATGATCGGCTGTCAGACGAGGGTCTATCGGACAGGGTACCTTCCGATCGTTGCAGTCGTTCACTCTGTCGTCGGGACCTCTCCCACTGGATCCACGAGTCGCTGATGGGCCCCACGTTTGGGACGCCAATTGTTAAAAAGGGTTCCAAAGACAAACGGTAACCAAAGACCCTTTTATGTTGCCCGGCGGTATCGCCTCTATGACCCACCAATATTAATCAATGAAGAAGCAGGCGCTGGAGACTGGAAGGCAGGAAACGAGGATTTTATTCTCTCCGGAGGAGAACACATCAATTCAGACAGCAAGTATCGTCACGAGGTGCTCTAACCACATCTCTGAGGCCTGGCCTCTTATACTAGGGTTTATGACCTTTATTGCACATAACACATTCTCGCAATACTTTAGTACTTGAAAGAACATCCTCGGAATCTCCCCTTCAGACCCGTTCCCACATACATTTACAGTTGGATTCCCCACCCCGGTCACAACAGGTGATGGTTGTCGCACAGCAGGGCATTCCGCCGATTCACGGAATGCATGGGGTTGATCGGATCTCATGGGGTGGGGGCTTTGATCGGTTCGGGGGTCTTTTGATGGGGAGGGGAAACTTCCTACTGTACGGGGTAATAAACAGTATCCGCAGGGCCAGGTGGCGGCCTGGGAACAAGGAAGACAAACGGGGACACAGGAAAAAGGGGGTTTGCATCAAAAAGGGTTTGAGGCCATGAAAGGAATGAGGGGAGGTGTCGCGCTGGGAACAGGATGGGATTCAGTGGTGAAGCTGCGCTGAAGAGGGGTTTATGACCCAAGGCATGAGAGAGCGGGGGTTGTCAGCGTGCGGGGGAATGCTTGCGAGGTTAAGAGAGAGAGAGAGAGACGCGCTGGCTATCAGCGAGGGGCAGGGAGGCCATGGTGCTCAAAATGGCTGCCGCTTACGCGCACGAATGGGCTTGGAAAGGGGCAAGATGGCGCCGATAATGTTCACCAAGTTTGAGTTATTTTCCACACAGGGAGTGCAGAAGGTCAGGTGTGGGGTTCATTAGCAGAGGTCTTTACCTGTATTGGAAGTGCAGGGAGTGCGGAAGGTCTGGAAGGTGGTGCATTAGCAGAGGCCTTTACCAGTCTTGAAAGTGCGGGAATGTGGAAGGTCAGGAGTGTGGTGCAATAGCGGAGGTGTTTCCCAGTCTTGAAAGTGCGGGGAGTGTGGAAGGTCAGGAGTGTGGTGCATTAGCAGAGGTGTTACCAGGCTTGGAAGTGCGGGGAGTGCGGAAGGTCAGGAGTGTGGTGCATTAGCAGAGGTGTTCACCAGTCTTGTAAGTGCGGAAGGTCAGGAGTGTGGTGCATTAGCAGAGGTGTTTACCAGTCTTGGAAGTGCGGAAGGTCAGGAGTGTGGTGCATTAGCAGCGGTGTTTCCCAGTCTTGGAAGTGCAGGGAGTGCGGAAAGTCAGGAGTGTGGTCATTAGCAGAAGTGATTACCAGTCCTGGAAGTGCAGGGAGTGCGGAAGGATAGGAGTGTGGTGCATTAGCAGAAGTGATTACCAGTCTTGGAAGTGCAGGGAGTGCGGAAGTTCAGGAGTGTCGTTCATTAGCAGAGTTGTTTACCAGTACTGGAAGTGCGGGGAGTGCAGAAGGTCAGGAGTGTGGTGCATTAGCAGAGGTGTTTACCAGTCTTGGAAGTGCAGGGAGGGCAAAACGACATGAGTTTGGTTCATTAGCAGAGGTATTTACCAGTCTTGGAAGTGCGGGGAGTGCGGAAGGTCAGGAGTGTAGTGCACTAGCGGAGGTGTTTACCAGTCTTGGAAGTGCAGGGAGTGCGGAAGGTCAGGAGTGTGGTGCACTAGTGGAGGTGTGTACCAGTCTTGGAAGTGCGGGGAGTGCAGAAGGTCAGGAGTGTGGTGCATTAGCGGAGGTGTTTCCCAGTTTTGGAAGTGCAGGGAGTGCGGGAGGTCAGGAGTGTGGTGCACTAGCGGAGGTGTTTACCAGTCTTGGAAGTAAAGGCAGTGCAGAAGGTCAGAAGTGTGATGCATTAGCAGAGGTGTTTACCAGTCTTGGAAGTGCAGGAAGTGCAGAAGGTCAGGAGTGTGGTGCATTAGCGGAGGTTTTTACCAGTCTTGGAAGTGCGGGGAGTGCGGAAGGTCAGGAGTGTGGTGCATTAGCGAAGGTGTTTCCCAGTCTTGGAAGTGCGGGGAGTGCGGAAGGTCAGGAGAGTGGTGCATAAGCAAAGGGGTTTACCAGTATTGGAAGTGCGAGGAGTGCGGAAGGTCAGGAGTGTGGTGCACTAGCGGAGGATTTTACCAGTCTTGGAAGTACAGGGAGTGCAGAAGGTCAGGAGTGTGGTGAACTAGCGGAGGTGTTTACCAGTCTTGGAAGTGCAGGGAGTGCAGGAAGGTCAGGATTGTGGTGCACTAGCGGAGGTGTTTACCAGTCTTGGAAGTGCGGGGAGTGCGGAAGGTCAGGAGTGTGGTGCATTAGCGGAGGTGTTTCCCAGTCATCACCCCACTGCTTTCAAGCAGTGCACGAAGAGGGAAAATTAGCACGTGATGATAACTTCCTTTTTTTATATTAAATATATATTTTATTTTCAACGTTGGACACATTTTATATATTATACATTATTCACCATTGATTAGATTTCCATTACTTCATGTATAACAACAATATACAAAAATACATAGATGAATTGTTCATTACACCCATTACTTTTCATCATTTTCATACAGGGTTTTGTAAACCAACAATAAAAAAAAAAAAATAAAAAAAAAAACGAAATACCCACTCAACCTAATCTCTCCATCCATTTCGTTATAGGATCCCATATTCTTAAACCCATCAATCTCCCTCTCTTCCCTCTTCGAGCATATACATTCTTCTCTATATTATAAGATGCTAGTAAGTTAGCCAACCAACACTGTACTGTCGGCGGATTCTTATCCAACCAGACCCTAGCTATCATTAACCTGTTAACCTGTATACCGCCATTGCCACAAACATAAACTCCTGCTGCATCCCAACGTTATCCCTGCCAACCCCTAGTAGAATCCAAGATGGAGTGAGCTTTATTCGGATCCCTAGTGTACTATCCAGAAATCTCTCAATATCTCTAAGCAGCGTATGGAGTTGCGGACATGTGGCAAATATATGAATATTGTCAGCCTCAGCAGCATTGCATCTTGAACAAGTAGTTCCCGCAGTGCTTCCCCATTGTGCTATCCTGGCTGGAGTAATATATAATGAGTATATAGTTTTGTAATGTTAAGATTGAAGGGAGGATGCACACAATATCGTTCGGCCTAAACCTAATGATTCCTGAATTATTTTTTCTGCCCATTTATTACTATATTTTTCCAGATCGTCAGTTTTCTCTTTTACCAAACTAGCATATATTGAACGTATCGAACGGTCTCCTGCTGTTCTTATTTGCACTAAGATTTCATTCTTGCTAAATCCTCCTGGTCCTCCTTGTTTACCACCTAGATAACTTCTAATCTGGAGATACTTAAAAAAAGTCCCTATTGCTCAAATCATATTTGTTCTTAAGGTCTATAAACTGTACCAACCCCTCCGGTTTCAATATATCTCCAATTTGTTCCATCCCTCTTTCTGCCCAATTCATCATAGTTTGGTCTCCAAATATCTCCAAAGGGAATGACTTATTTTTATATAGTCTTATATATCTATTAAATCTTCCTAATTTACACTTTTTCAGAAATGCATTCCATATTTTAACAGCAGCCAGTAATGTCTTGAATCTCGTTTTTTAAAGTATCCATAATCTATACAGTTTAGAAAACAGTTTCTCACTTCCGCACCTACTACCACTCTATATATTTTTGTTGAAGAACTATCAATCCTTGGATCTCCATCATTTCCTCCTATCAATCCTTGCATATATTGCAAGGCCGCTGCCATATAATACAGTCTGAAATCCGGCGCACCCTATCCTCCCCTATCTCTAGGTAAAGCCATAAACCTATAGGCTCTACGCGTTTTGCCCTGTGCCCAAATAAACCTGTTACAAATTGCCTCCAGCGTGTTAAACCAACTAACTTCATGATGATAACTTCCTGATGTAATCGTGCTATGTTTTTTTTGCGGGCCCGAGGGTGGGTAGGGCTGCTCCACTCACGTAGCAGGGCAGGGCCGGAGTGGCATGCCCACTCAAGTACGCAATGACTGTTTGGTCGGCCTACTCAGGCCACCCAAAGCAGTCATGTGCATTGTCCTGTTCGCAATGCCGGCTGCATTACAGTCTGCATGGAGAACATGCCCACCCCTCCAGCCCTTGGCTGAATGCCTTGTCCTGGTGCCAATGACCAATCCAACGCCACATTGCAGCATTTTAATTGGCTTAGGGGAGGGAGCCTGGCTGCCTACTTCCTGTTCCTGGAAGCACACTCAGGAGAGCAGGAGCAACGAAGACACAGGACCCTGCCTTGAGGTAAGATTTCTCTCATTTAAATATTTACAACACCCGCTCACACACACACACCCACGTTCACGCCCCATCCAGTGTCCTTTACGGCATTTCCCTCCTCCCAGGTGTCTAGTTCCGCCCGCAACACTTCACAATGGCGGCAGCTGTGCAACCAAGAGCAGTGGGCATACCACTGGTGTGCCAAAGGTATATATAAAGTTACGACTCATACCATTACATCACATTCCATTACAATACATACTAATACCTGGCATATTGCAACAGTAGGGAATGTTTTGGATTGCAAAGATGTAAATATTACTATTCCCACTTCAGTGAGTGCAACCCTAAAGCTAACCATTGAACCCCAAAGCAAACCCTGAACCCTAAAATCCATATTTGAGCCCCCAAAACACACCCTAAAAATTATATTGAACCCAAATGCATATCCTAAATTTCATTATTGACCCTAAAACACAATCCAAAATTTCAAATGTTATCTATAATGCACCCCTAATTTATTCTCAACACCCAAAACCCATACCACCCAAAACGTCAAAATACCCCATTACTGACCTCACAATGCGTTGTAATGGAAAGCGATGTAAAGGCACCTGCATTGTTGGAGTTGCCTTGTAAAGGCATTACAATGTAATACCTGTGTTGTAATTGACATATCAGTTGCCAAAGGTAAGCCAATGGCAAGCCCATCTGCATCTGTCTGCCCCTGGACCACGCTCAGATCCAAGGACCCTTCCTCTCAGACACGCCACCACTACGAAGTCAACAGCCTCGTCGCCATCGCCCTGGATGCCACATCTCCTGCTCCAGACCGGACATCGCTATCAACATCACTGATGGCTACTAAATCACCTGCAAGGACCACCCGGACCATCCCTGAGGAGGCATTGCTATCACACACAGAAGCACACTCCGACTGACCATGCATTCTAATGACCCAAGAGTGACCATGGAACACCTCACCTTCCAGATGCCGACCAACCCCCAACCCCATCCTCCGCGGCACCCTCATCTGCAGGCCCCTTGGGCCATGGACCCCCATTTTCCGATACCATTGTAGATCTCATTGCACCCCAGGCTCTCCCATCTATTAACAACATCCTTCCCGGTGAACTCAAGTTCCACCTGGACAACCCCAGTGACCAGAATACTACCCCCTCCTGGGGAAGCTCCCCAACATCAGACTCAAGCAGCTGGTCACCGCTTAGAGCCACATAGCAGGACACATAGTTGAGCACATCTCCTCCGCCAGCGGGAACTTCAACTATAGACACACCACTGGACTCTCATGGACCGACCATCATTGTATACATCACGTCTTCACCACGCCCACCGTACACCACCGCCATCATTGCCCCCCTCGCAGTTGAATCAAGGCAACCGAAGAACATCTCGTCAACTCCCTCAGCACCACCACTCCGCCAATGCTTACCGACGATGACACCGCAGCGCGCAACCACCACTGATGGATCTACAACTTCGCCGACACCCTGGCACCCCTCAAAAAAGGACCAGGCAAAACTAGGACCACATTACACCGTATTTGCAAAGTGACGCATGTAGGCATATGCTAGAGCTTGTGAAGCCCTGTGCCGCATCATACTTGCATCCGGTATGATGTACGCAGGGTGTGCGTTCCCACATGACAAGGCCTCATAGGAGTGGCACAGTGATATCCCTCAGATTTTACTGCGACAATTGCTTCTTACACCTGATGGCAGGCATAAGGGTGACGCAGTGCTACAGGGATAGGCTAGCCCCATGCATTGCTGGATTTGCGTCATGCTTGTGACACAACTTTAGCAATGCATGACTTTGGCGCTGGCAGATACATAAGGATTCCAGACGTATCTGTCATTATTTGCCTCATGGAGCGCTGTCCAGTGAATACAGCGCATCCATGGTGTTGCAAAAAGGGTGTAGTGAAAAGTCTTGCAGCACTGTCTTGCCGCATCACTGCAGCACTTTTCATGACTGAGGCCCAGGAATGCGCACTACCTTATTGAGGGTGCGCATTCCTGCCCTGTAGTTTTGTCGCAGGGCAGCACAGAAACATTGCTTTCAGCGCTGTCCAGCACCAAAACCTGCTGAAATGAGGCCCCAGGATTTATCTCCATTTTTAAGACCCGCTATTTTCTGGTCTAAAAAACTGCCTCTAACTGTAGTTAGAGTCAGTTTTTTGGGTTCTCCTACCTTCAAGGATTCCCTTGTACATATCGCAAAGTGGGGTTAGCAGCCGTTTTTGCACGTGAACGACTCCCTTGCATGTCATTATCGCTAACATGTTTGCGCTTTACAAATGTCGATTATTATTAACAGAAGTGGCGATCTTTACTATGGACGTTTTTGCTGGAAAACTGCTGCTAACAGAGGTTAGGGACAGCTTGTACATATGGCGATGTAAATATCGCTGCAAAACTGTCGGGAAAGTGCTGCTCAGGCGGTGTTGACTCCTTGTACATATGCCCCTTAGTCACCAGAGTTAGTTATTCATTTCTTGAACATTAAATCATTTTCAAAAATGGACTTTCCCAAATGGTGATGTCAGCATAAACAGAAGAAAGGTGCCAACATGTGTTGTGCAACTTTTACGACTAATTGTTGCTTCCTCGGGGCTTACAATTAACCAAACAAATAAAGATAAAGTCATTTTTGGTATATAAATGAATGAATAAAGGTTATGCACCTTTTGTAGTCGTCAAGAATAGGTAGGGAGAAGGAATAGAGTGCAGTTAGACCACATGAGAATAAAGGGATGAAACAGAGAAAAAAAGAAGAAAAAGAGAAAGACATAAAGGGCCAGATGTAGGTAGCCCTTTACCGATCGGAATCGGCCGAAAAGACCGATTTTCGGCCGTTTCCGATCGGTAAAGGGTTAGGGAGATGTAGGTGCACATATTCGGTAATTTTACCGAATCGTTATTATTACCGAATCGGTAATAAGTACCGATTCGGTAATATTTACTGATTCGGTAATATTTACCGATTCGGTAAAATTACCGAAAATGCTATGTGGGTGGCCAATTTTCTATTGGCACATGGCTTACAGAATCGGTATTTTACCATGGAATACAAATCCATGGTAAAATACCGATTCCTGTGTACATGCACATCTGTGCATGTACACATGTGCCATGTGACAGACAGACGTGCCCTTAGGGCATGTCTGTGTGCCACATTGCACACATGCCCGTTTTGAGGGTGCTAGATGTTGTCAAAGTGATACCCCCTGCAACCTTGACAAATTCGGTATTTACCAATTCGGTAAATACCGAATCGGTAATGCCTAATCATTCCTTTGGGCTTCAAAGCCCATAGGAATGAATGGGCATTACCGATTCGGTATTTACCGAATCGGTAATTAAAGAATTGTTAAGGATTCGGTAACGAATCCAGATGTTGGGACCTACATCCTATTTACCGATTTTGAAATACCGAATCAGTAAAATTCGGTATTTCAAAATCGGTAAATGGGATTTACCTACATCGGGCCCAAAATGAACACATCGCTGGACGTACGTTCATTCGCATACTAGATAAACTCATATTATTATTTATATTAAAACGAAAACCAGACCAGTGTTATTGACCTAATTTTCTTAAAATGTCAGTTAATCACATCAAATGTAGGACCAATCGTCTGACAGAACCTATGCAGGTTTGCTAAATAACAATGTATGAATAACAATAATTATGTAAGTACCTCAATTATTCAAACAGCATTTCAATTATTAAGGTTTCATTTGGTCACATCGTATTTTGGCCGAAGCACCTGACTTAAATAATTTGAGGATAATTTATGTATCTATTGAATGTGACCTGATAGCCAAAATAGGCAATTCAATCCAAGTTCATCAAATGAAAGGCGATTTTCATTAATATGTTTTATTTGGGTATAAGTGAGTCAAGTATTTATAAGTTAAACCGAAGTTCCGAACACAGCACATCATTACTAATCACTCTTATTATGCTTTAAAAGTAAACTAGATTGACTATTGTGTGAACAGTTTTATCGAATTTGCTTAATTTGGAATTAATTCCTGTGCACTTTTTTTTAATTGCATGAATTTTAAAACAGATGTATGATCTTTGCAAACTTTTAGGTTTCATTTCAATTGAATAAAGGTATTTGACTGACTGACTGTTGTGTGACCAATGTATAACTACATAGTTGTGTCAATAATTACACACAAAAGTATTATAGCAAAGTAGTTGTTAATTCATTCAGTGCCAGTGAGATCATGACAGGTTTATCGTTATGTGGCACCTTGGTTATAGCTAGTTTTAAACATATCTTATTTGTTTAATACCAAAATACACAACTTTTCAGTTACAAATCTGCTTTTTATAACATTTTGAGATGGCTTACTACTGGAATTTGGGTTACAGTTTGAGGGGGGTAAACCCCACTCATGCAGCAACCACAATCTCTGTCAGGGTGAAACACAAGCAAAGCCCAAAGGAACCGGTGCTCAGGCCTCTGGAAGGTGGGACAAAGCAGTCGGGTTGAACTGTGAGGCAATATGTAAAGTATAAATGTAGCACTTCGAACAATAATGAAGTGAAAACACAACACAGGAAAAACTCCACAACAATGTAGAAAAAAAATAGAGTAAGATGTTGTAAGTTATTTTACAACAAAATACCAAAAAAACATTCAGTAGAACTGCAGTTATGCAACATTGAAGACCCAAAAGAAAAAATAGCACCAACAACGGTTATCCGGTCACAAAGTTGCAAGTTGAAGCCGACCGCCATGTTGCGTGGCCTGGCTTCGGGGCCCCAGTTAGGTCAGATGAACATTCCATCTTAATCCTGGTTGTGAAGTGATGTGGAGTCCCTCGTGGAGGGTACGCCATGCTGCAGTGTGATGGAAGGTCCTAGCGTGGAGTTGGTTGTGCAGCAGGAGTTCAGTCCAGCTGTGATGGGCGTTGGAAAGTCCTTGCGTGGAGTTGGTTGTGCAGCAGGGGTTCAGGTGCGCTGTAATGGTCAATGTAAGTCCTTGCGTGTAGGTGCGTTGTACAGCGGCGGTTCAGATGAGCTGCGATGAGAAGTCCTGTGTGAGGGGTGCAGAGTTTTTGGAGGTGATGTGTGGCGCTGTGTCAGTTCTGCTGGGGCCACAGCTGGGTTGTTGAGCACTTTTAGGCCAACTTCCAAGGGTCAAGGACTGGAATGGCACCACTGTGGAGGGTTGGACTCACAGCTGGTACAGTCCAGATGCTGTGGGTTTAAGGATGCTGGGCAGCACAGCTGGGCAGCACAGTAGAAGCCCTTCTTGCACAAAAGCAGCACAGCAGCCCTCCTTCTGGGTTTTTCACAGTCCAGATTTGTACTGAAGAGTTGGGTTTGAGGGTCCATAATTCATACCTGGAGCCCACTTTGAAGTTCTAGTAGTAAGTTAAGTTTATTAGTTAATGGAAACCATAAACATTAACTACACAAAAAAGAGCCATGCATCAAACCATTTGACAAACCCATTCGATCGAGATTTAAAAACATGAACACACCGCAATTATTCCCAGAGGAGACTCCACCGGGGCCTCCCCTCGCTTCTCTCCTTTTAAAAGCCGAGAGAAGGGCCGAGAATAACTATAATCCTGCAAAGTACAAAGTGCAGGCAGCAGAGTCCTCCAGGAGGCCTCCCCCGACCCATCTAGTGTAACAACAGCAACCGGGGAAACCCTCCAATGCAGGAACTAACAACAGGACGCCCAGAGCCTAATCACCTAACTTCATTTCCACAAAGTGCACAGTGCAAGAGAAGGTGCAAATGGACACTAAAGTGCCAGAGTACAAGAGCAGCAGCTTCCCCTCTCGACCCGAACTCTATCGTCAAGAGTTTAGCCACAAATTTAAATGACGTCCATCGGAAGTCTGAACAAAATATGTTACTATACAAACCTGATAACATATTTGAAATAGATTAGCCTGTTGACATCAGCTGACAGCCGATGCACTTAGGGCTATACCGTGCATAGTACATACTTGCATGGGACCACAGGCTAAGAACTCTAGAGTACCTGCCGCCCAAAGTGCCTGAGAAACACACAAGGCCCTCCTGTGGGGCGCAGCGCCTAAACATGGCGGGATAGGGTGTATAACATTCTAGTTCTTGCTATACACCTGATCTGACCCCTAGCAGCCTCCCCACAAGACGCCATCTGAGCACATCCACAGCCTGCCAGTGGTGCCTTTATACTGCCCTCCTGAGGGACTCCACCTAGGCTTGGCAGAATAGAGGGTATAAGCTTTGCATTTCTTGCTGCACACCTATCATGCCCCCTAGCAACCTACCTTCAAAGCGCCATCTGTGCACACCCATAGCTCATATTTTGTGTGTACAGGCGGGGCCGTTGTGGGTGCGGGTGTGGTAGGTGACAGCTCCCACCCCCTGGTTAAGTCAGAGTGGCCCATTGTTGGAACCAGCATTTTCTGGTGAATATGTGACGTTACAACGCGATCATTTAGATTGCGGTACATTACATTGCAACGCAAATTGTTACAACGACTTGCGCTAGAGTCTCTATACTTATGAATAGTATGATTTACTATTCCAACTCCAGTGTGTGTAACATTTGGGAAGGTGTTGGAATAGTAAATCATACCATTTCTTAGTGTAGAACGCCATCCAGCGTAAGTCGTTGTAACGACTTGCATTGTAAGGACCGCAATGTACAGGGATCGCAGTGTAATAACCGTGTTGTAAAGTTTGTTCGCCTTTTTGGGTTGACTGAAGAGATGCCCACAGCCAGCCAGAACATACTGCTCCCGTCAGTGGCGGGTGATTACACTTGCGGTATAACATGTGCTCACCCTTGGATAGCTTGAAAGTGAGCAGTTTGGCTTTCCGCAGATGCAAAAAGAACAATTGATGGACAGAATGCAGAACAATGTCATACATTCACCCCAGTGCAAAGATCTGGGCCTTAATCCATCGTTTTTTTGCTCCCCATTCCATTCCAGTTTCGACCCAGCCATATGCAAATCAGTCTTGACCTTCCACCCAATGGGAACAGTCCAGCCCGAACTGCCGGCCCAGATCCTCCCTGGACTGGAAACAACAGCCAAGAAACGGTTTCAGGGTTTCACCCTTTATCAGCCAGGATAACTTGACCCCAGTGGCATGGAGAGCACGGGACCCACGTCTGGACATACCCGTCCCACTCGGGGAGACAAATGCAAGTTTCAGTATCTCCTTGTGTTTGCTTTAGGCTTTCCTCATAGGCAATGTGTAAAGCAAAATCACAGCAGTCCCGTGCGATAAATACACTGAGCGCCACACAGGATTATGTAAATAACCTTTATATTCAACACTAGCATTGAATCATTATAACATGTATATCATAAATGTTTGTGCATAAGACCCATTTGGAAATGTTACTAGCAGTACTTGGTCCACTCTCATTGTTATGATATCAATAGTATGCACACTGTGAACAACTCCTAATCTACCCCTTTTCCCCCAATAGAGAGAGCACTCTTATGTGGTGTGACATGCTGTCCACCCGAGGCCCACCTTAGCAATCCTGATAATACAATCCCACACGGTTATTGGGTACACCTCGGATCACAACGATGTCAAAGATATGTACACACATGAAAATAAAACACTTTTTAGCAGCACCGTAGGATAGAGCCACACAGGTAAACCCAATGTCAAATGTATTCTGCTTTTGGCAGGAAATCAACGTATACAGCAGCAATGCCGGCGAGTGTCGTGGGTCACAGGTGCTCTGCAGACTATCACCCCCACTCACACACAGTCACTGTTCACCGCTACATGGTGCAACAGGGATCAGTCAGTCCATATGGAAACCTCTTGCACACATACACACTCTCTGCCACATGCATCATTGTTGCCGTTTGCGATTTCTTAATTGCGAAAATTAAGGAATCACAATTAAGAAATCGCAAAAGGCTATGCAATAAGAAATCGCAATTTTTTTTGCGATTTCTTAAAATTCCTTAATTGCGATTCACAATTTGCGAATCGCAATTAAGGAATCCCTTCCCATTGATTCCTATGGGCCTAGAGGCCCATAGGAATCAATGGGAAGTCATTCTCAATTTGCGATTAGCAATTTGGGAATCGCAAATTGAGAATGCAATTTCAAGAGTGCAGGTGGGGGTCCAAAGGACCCCCCCCCCTGCACCTCTGAAATATAACTTTAAGGGCATTTTTTCACACACACATGCCTCAAGGGCATGTGTGTGTGTAAAATGAAACTTTCAAAAATGCACTTTTGTGCATTTTTGTAACTTTTCGCAAATTACCATGAAGGACAACTTCATGGTAATTTTCCTCTCCCTATTTGCGAATTCGCAAATTGAAAATGTTCATGCATTGCATTTAAGAAATCTAAAATTGCGATTTCTTAAATGCAATCACAATTTTAGAAATCGCAACATGATTGCGATTCCTTAAATTGCGAAAAACATGATGCATCCCAATTTTGTCAATTGCATTTGCAAAACGGCCGAAAATTGCGATTCGCACTGTTTGCGAATGCAATTGACAATGATGCATGTGGGCCTCTGCATCCTAATGCGTGCCACTGGTACCCAGCAAGTCAACTGATAGCATACTGCCGACTTCAAATGTATTCTGCTTTTGGCATGAAATCAACGTATATAGCAGTAATGCCGGCTAGTGTCGTGGGTCACACCCCCACTCACACACATTCACTGTTCACCGCTACATGGCATGACAGGGATCAGTCAGTCCATATGGAAACCTCTTGCACACATACACACTCTGCATCCTAATGCGGTGCCACTGGTACCCAGCAGGTCAACTGATAACACACTGCAGACTCCTTGGTCCCAGCCTTCCTCCACCCTCCAGTTCACCCGATTGTCCAATACCTCCAGATGGAAGATAGTTAGCCCGCTCCCGGATACGAAGCCACATGCGGCCAAGGTCACACTTACTCTGGGTCCTCGAGAGGAGCAGGCACCCCATTCGGTACCTATTGATCAGGGACCTGCCCGGGTATTCCGGGCACACCTTCTGGTGCGTGTTGGTATAAATCACACCAGACACTTCAGGTTTCAAACACAAAGAGATGCAAGTTCTGTACCACCCTAGAAATGAGGCAAAATGACCAGCGCACGTTGAGATGGGTTGCACCAGGCAATTCCATTCACACACAAAGAGTTGTAAATTCCAAACCTCCCTTTAAATGAGGCACGATGTCAGGTGCACGATGACACAGGTGGCACCAGACCAGTCCGTTCACGCACACAGGCACAAGTTCAGAAGAGCCACATGAGGTAGAATGAGGCACTACTATAGGCACACCCACATCTCCAAGGGTCTCACTCTGTCAATCGGACATCACACGCATTGAACACACAGTTGGCATGTCACACAAGGGAGATGTGGTATGGTCGATGGAACAGGCCATGCGGGGTCCCATAACCGATACATCCACTCACCACTAGATGCTTATGAGTGTCAGGGTTCCTGCAGGACAGGAACCACATGCCTTAGATACAGGCAAGATTTCTGGGGCTCTGCACTAGGCAATCCGGTCTCCGGGTACAAGTCTTAGTTCCATGCTCACACGAGCAACTACTCAGGATTCAGTAGCCGATGTGGGCAGTTTAGAGGGCACCGCTCTCCAGAAGCCACAGGCTGATGGTGTAGGTCCCTTGCAGGAGATCTTTGGTGTCCCTGAGTTCTCCAGAAGAACAGGTGGCCTGCAGATGGGCCCTTGAAGAGCACATAATTCTGGGTGCCGCTATTCAGCAGGTCAGGCCAGCCACTGTTCAATAACGGCACACGGTCCCCTTCACGGGCAGTTATCCTCCATGTGCACAACAGAGTTCTCTGGCAATATGCACCACTCAATTCGGGTTCTATGTAATCCTGGGCGTAGGACTATGCTACGCTCGTGTAGTTTGCGTCGTTTGCGCAACTACGCGTAAAGCGAATTGCACATACCAAAAACGCATAGCGTAGCTGGCATTTTTTGCTTGCTCGTGGTCCTCAACGTCAAATTGGCGAGCGCACAAAATGACATCTCAGCGAGACTTTTTCCTTGTTCGCGATCAGCAACATCAAGTTGGCGATCGCGAGCATAGAAAATAAACCTACCGGCGAGATTCTCAACGCTGGGAGGTCAGGTTTTTCACAACTACCAGTCCATGTTGAGAAAACTGCTGCTCGAGTACAAATCTACTCGAGCGGCAGAAAACGACTGCTTGCACTGGGCAAGATGCTGTTTGCAATGATTGCATAGTGCAGACAAGCGTCCGGCACGGTGCAATCAGTGTGAACAGCATTTTCTCTACTGCAGTTCGCATAGCTACGCATAGCTTGCATAGTGCGAAGTGCACTTCACGTAGCTAAACGTAGCGCTACTACGTGAACTACGCCCAGGGTTAGTTCTATCATCCTGCATCCCCACAAGCATATCTCACCCTTTGCTGTAGGATGGCACCAGTAGTTATACGGTTGCCCTTTGAACTACAGATGTCTCCCCAAATTGTAGGCACGTCTGCCATTGGGCATTGGAATGCAGATCTTAACCTTTAGTGGGACCATGATGCAGCCCCTAGAGTCTAAGGGGCATATCAGCAAGGAACGGCGATGAATAACACAAAGCGCGCTTAGCGCTTTGTTATTCATCACCGTCTATCTCTGGAATTTATCGCCCTGGTAGTGTATTATACACAACGCGTTGCTCCGGGGCGATAACAATTCCAGAGATAGTGGGGGAAATCACAGTTTTGCAGGGAACATCGCTGGTTTTCCAGCGATGTTCCCTGCAAAAGGGCGATAACCTTGCTGATACGACCCTGTGGTCGTAGCAGCATAATCCACCCCCTATTTTAGGGATGGGTAAGTCAGGATTTTAGCAGACGTTAGTTTTTGGAGAAAACAGCAGTTTTCTCTAAAAACTAACATCTGCTAAAATGCTGGGCAGCCTTGTAAATATTGCGATCTGCACATCAGCGATATTTGCAAGGCTGTACTGTCCATTGACGCCCACTTTGCATCTCATTAGAGATGCAAAGGGAGGCACCGGGAAAAAGGGTGCCAACATGCGATTAGGCATGTTAACACCCTCTTGTAAATAGGGCGATAGTTTTATCCCTGCTTTTTTGGCTATTAAAGCCAAAAAAGCAGAGATAAAGCCCCCGTTAATATGCCCCTAATTGTCTAAACCTCTCTCTGCAATCTATTCCCATTTGGCCCTTAAATGGCAGACATGTGCTGTAATGTGAATTGCCCATGGTTTATGGCTGTCGCTTGGGGAATGCACAGGTGTTCTCCCCCGACCCCTGGTGTCCACTGGAGCCAGGCAGCACGGCACACAAGACTTTTAGAGCATAGAAATGTCCACATTCTATAAGTGCCATTTCTCAGCAAGTTATGCGAAAACCCCCTTTACTGTGGAAAGGGTCTGGCATGGTGAATCCATTGATAGGAAACATCATGAGGCTGCTCCTTTGTAATCTACTATTGCTGTATGAAATGATGTCCACCACTTCCCGAAGTTAACCTATGGGAAATGCAAACCTCTTAGTAATGAAAACACACAGGTATTCCTCTCTACCTGCATGCATGTGCGCTAGTGCGCACATGACCTGCAATGGCAGGTCGGACACATAGTCGCCAGCACCAAAGGTCCAAGTGCGCCAGGATGAGTCTGCAACCTCAGACTAGTCACATGTTCAACTAATATGTGTGCTAGTGCTCATGCATGGGCCTGCAAAGGCAAGCTGCACATGCAATCACTTGGACCACAGGTGCACACATACAGTGGCCTGCCCTGTCAGGCAGCTTATGAGTCTAATCACGATAGCTGTCAATGCCCACACATCTGTCTGCGATTATAGACCGGGCTAGGGCTTCCTCAGGCCCTAGCATCTTAGGTGCGAGAATGCTCTCACCACCCTGCCTACGCCTGTCGCACTCGGGTCGACCCCCTGGACAACCTCCACAACATTTGATTCTGCCAGATCGAGACCAAACCCACGCACTCAGTAGGACACACCCTCAACCCCCTCTTCACATCAGTAAACCCCATCACTTTCAGCTGCACCACTAAACTCCTATGGACAGACCATTGATGTATCCACTTCACCTTCAGAACACCCACCACCCACAGACACCAGCACCTACTCCCACAAAGAAACTGGACCAAAATCACAGAGGACCAGCTCAGCTGCTCATTTGGCAACTCAACCCAAACCAACGACGAAGATGACGAACCCAACACCGTAGCCCGAACTCTGCACAGATGGATATCCAACAGCTCCAACACCATAGCCCCCCTCAAGAAGAACAACACACACGCCAAGACAGCCAGATGGTTTACCACCGAACTCCGAGAGTCCAGACGCACATGCTGCCGCCTTGAAAAAGCCTGGAGGAACTCCAAATCCACAGAAGCCCACAACAACTTCAGAACCGCCACCAACACCCAAGTCATCAGAAATACGAGAAAAACACTAATAGAAGACAGAATCTCCACAAACGCACACAACAGCAAAGAACTCTTAAGCATCCTCAAGGAGTTTGCCCAACCCGCCAGTGAGTCTATTGACATTCCTCCCTCACAATACCTCTGCAACAAACTCAGAGCCTTCTTCACAAAATAAAGAACATCTATGACAACTTCGATGAAGACAATCAACACACTAAACCCTCAGCAGCCATCCCTGACACCCTTAAAACCAACGATTGACAGCTTGACAGCCCTTACCACTGAAGACACACTGAAGAGGATAATGTTAATCCACTCCAGGGCCCCCACGGACCTCTGTCTCCACCACATCTTCAACAGAGCCGCCAACACCATCACACCCATGCTTCCCCACACCATCAACTGCTCTCTGGCGACTGCGTCCTTCCACGACGACTGGAAACAAGCCAAGGTCAACCCCCTCCTGAAGAAGCCCTCGGCGGACCCTACCAATCTCAAAAACTACAGACCAATCTCCCTGCTCCCGTTCCCAGCGAAAGTAATTGAGAAAGCTATCCTCAGCCAACTCGCCACCTTCATCGAAGAGCACATCCTAGACACCTCCCAATCCGGCTTAAAAAAAAACCACAGCACAGAAACTGCCCTCCTCGCTGCAACAGACGACATCCGCTTCCTACTGGACAAAGGAGAAACAGTAGCCCTCATCCTCCTTGACCTCTCAGCGGCATACAACACAGTCTCCCATTGCACCCTAACATGCAGACTCCAAGACTCAGGGATCCGGAACAAGGCCCTCGACTGGATCCACTCTTTCCTCTCTGGCAGAACGCAGGGGGTCAGACTCGCTCCTTTCCTGTCGAACCCTACAACAACCACCTGCGGAGTCACCCAGGGGTCCTCCCTCTGCCCAATGCTCTTCAACATCTATATGGCTCCGCTTGCCCTCATCGTCAAAACCCACAGACTCAACATTGTTTCATATGTAGAAAACACCCAACTCATCCTCTCCCTATCCAAAAAACCCAACGCAGCCAAACACAACCTTCAAGAAGACATGTAAGCTGTCGCCAAATGGATGAAATGCAGCTGCCTACAACTCAACACCGACAAAAAAGAAGAGGTACTCATCATGGGCCCACATCCCGACACCTGGAATGACACTTGGTGGCCCCCCCGCCCTCGGAAGCCCACCGACCCCCAAGAACCAGGCACATAACCTTGGACTCATCCTAGACTCAGAGCTCAAATGGACTGCCAGACCAACTCCCTCGCATCTTCCTGCTTCCACACCCTCTGCCTCCTACTCAAGACCTTCAAATGGATCCCCCTCGAGCACAGAAAGACCATCACTCACGCCCTCGTCACCAGAAGACTCGACTATGGCAACACACTCTACACCGGAATAAAGAAAAACCTCCCCCGCAAGCTACAAAACATCCAGAACACTGCTGCAAGACTGGTCCTCAACCTGGCAAGGCATTGCCCACATCTCCCAGCAACTGCGCCCACTCCACTGGCTCTCCATCAAGACTAGAATCACCTTCAAGCTCCTAACCCACACACACAAAGCCCTCCACAACACCGGACCAGCATACCTGAACAGCTGACACAAATTCTACTCACCCCAAAGGACACTACGATCAGCCTAGCTCTCCTATGCCATGGTCCCCCACAACAGAAAGACAAGATCAGGAGGTCGCTCCTTCTCTTTCCTCGCTGCCAGAACCTGGAACTCCCTACCACTCCACCTCAGACCGACAACATCACTCTCCATCTTCACGAGAAACCTAGAAACTTTGCTCTTTGACAGACCACCTCCTTGATGGACTGGAACCCGCAACTCCCTTTCTCCAGCAATTTGAGACCCTTCCGGGTGAGTAGTCACGCTTAACAAACACATGATTGATTGATAGATTGATCCCCTTACGGGTGTGATTGCGCACACCTGCCCTGAAAGGCAGGCCGAGCACATGTTGCCATTGGCACCATAAGTGCAAGCGCTAGGACTCAGGTCTGCCCAGGTGTTAGAACACGGGGGGATGGAGGTATGAACTCAACGGGCACAATGGCAGACCGAGCACCTATGCACCATACCATGGGTACTAGGGAGCATCATCCAGCCTTGACATGTATTTTAAACAGCATTTGAGCCGACGTACACCTCCCAGCCTGGAATGGCAGGCTGGCTACATGGTTAATACCCCCAAGATACAAGTGCACGCTCTCTGAACTGCTTGGCAGACTAGCCCATGTTTCTGATCACTGTGGTGTCAGCGCCTCTTCCTAGCCTGTGTTGGAAGGCCCACGCACTTTCCCACTGCCTTGACAGAGAGGATGTGCTCAGGGACCTGAGGCTACACAAGAAAATCAACAACACCCCAGAAATAACCCATGGGAAGAACAAAACTCCAAAGCAGGGGAAGCCCCAAGTGGGGGGTTCCTAACTACCTGGTCAGGGAAAATCCATATGTACCCACCCGGCCGTCAGCCTACCACACAACCAGCACCAGTCAGGGCTTACCGGGGGGAGGGGGGGGTGCACTCTTAGTATAGGTCAACACCATCCGCATCATGACCAACTCCGACGACACCCTCACTGCCGCCGAACACCTTCACTTCTAGATCCACACCGACTACAAGACCACCCTCAGAGGCACTTTCATCTACAGACCCCCGGGACCACGCACACAATTCAGGGAAGCCATCGCAGACTTTGTCAGCCTGCACGCCCTCACCTCCTCTGACTACATCCTCCTAGGGGACCTCAACTTCCACCTGGAGAACAACAAGGACTGCAACACCACTGCCCTGCTGGACAACCTCGCCAACCTCGGACTCAAGCAACTGGTGACCACCCCCACCCACTACGCTGGCCACACGCTTGACCCCGTCTTCTCCTCCAGCAATCACATCTCCTTCAGCCACTCCACCGGACTGATCACAGCTGCGTCCACATCAACTTCAGGAGAACCACGACCCACCACCACCCGCGACAGATTCCCCACAGAAGCTGGAGCAAGATCACCGCCGACCAGCTCAACACCACCCTCAGCCAGAACCCACCCACCAACACGACGGACCCCGACGAAGCAGCCCACAACCTCACACAGTGGCACACCGACTGCGCTGACAAACTTGCACCACTGAAGAACCCTCCCAGCAGACCCGGCAGCAGGAAAGCCTCGTGGTTTATCACCGACCTCAAAAACTCCAAGAAAACCTGCTGCACCCTCGAGAAAGCCTGGCACCACGACCAGACAACAGAAAACATGACCGCCCTCAAGAACGCCACCCGCAAACACCACCAGCTGATCCGCACCACCAAGAAGACAGCATTCAAAAAAAGACTAGACAACAACACCCACAACAGCAACGAGCTCTTCAGCATCGTCAAAGAGCTCTCAAACCCCAGCGCCTGCAACACCGACATCACTCCCTCGCAAGGCCTCTGTGACTCTCTCGCCTCGTTCTTCCACCGCAAGATCGTCAACACAAACCACGCACCCAACCGCTGAACAAATGCCCCCAACCGCCACCCTCTGCACCTGGACCTCAGTCAGCACCGAAGACACCACCCACATGATGAACACCATCCACTCCGGCTCCCCCACCGACCCCTGCCCACACCACATATTCAACAAAGCCGACTCCATCATCGCACCCCAACTCCGGAACACCATCAACAGCTCCTTCGCATCCGCCACCTTCCCGGAGAGCTGGAAACATGCCGAGCTGAGCGCCCTCCTCAAGAAACCCACCGCGGACCACACGGACCTGAAGAACTTCCGCCCCATCTCGCTCCTCCCGTTTTCCAGCCAAAGTCATCGAGAAGACCGTCAACAGACAAATCTCCGCCTTCCTCGAGACCAATGGATACCTCGACCCCTCACTGTCCGGTTTCCGAGCAAACCACACAGCACCGAGACCGCCCTCATCGCAGCCACCAACGACATCAGGTCCCTGCTCTACAACGGGGAAACTGCTGCCCTCATCCTCCTAGACCTCTCAGCAGCCTTCGACACCGTATGCCACCCCACCCTGATACAGCACCTAAGCAACACCGGAATCCAAGGATTCGCCCTGAAGTAGATCATCTCTTTCCTCGCCGGAAGATCCCAGAGAGTCCGCCGCCCCCTGTTCCGATCCGCGGCCACCGAAGTCATCTGTGGAGTCCCGCTAGGATCCTCACTCAGCCCCACCCTCTTCAACGTCTACATGAGCCCTCTTGCAGCCATCACAGACCAACACAACCTCAACATCATCTCCTACGCCGATGACACCCAGCTGATCCTCTCCGTCACCAACGACCCCGCCACCGCCAAAGCCAACCTCCAGGAAGGAATGAGAGACGTCGCAGAACGGATGAAGATCAGCCGACTGAAACTGAACTCAGACTAGACAGAAGTCCTCATCCTCGGACCATCTCCCTCCGCGTGGGACGACTCCTGGTGGCCCCCTGCCCTGGGCAGCGCACCAAAACCAACGGACCACCCACGAAACCTGGGCTTCATCCTGGACTCCTCCCTCACGATGACCAAGCAAGTGAACGCAGTCTCATCATCCTGCTTCAACACCCTGCGCATGCTCCGGAAGATCTTCCGATGGATCTCCACAGAAACCAGGAAGATGGTCACCCAGGCCCTCGTCACCAGCCGTCTGGACTACGGGAACGCCCTCTACGCTGGTACCACAGCCACACTCCAGAAAAAACTCCAGCACATTCAGAACGCCTCAGCACGACTCATCCTGGACATCCATTGTCGCAGCCACATCTCCGCCCACCTGAAAGACCTGCACTGGTTCCCCGTCAACAAGAGAATCATGTTTAGACTCCTCACACATGCACACAAGGCTCTCCACGACACAGGCCCGAAGTACCTCAACAGCCGCCTCACTTTCTACACACCCACCGCCAGCTCCGATCCGCCAGCCTCGCCCTCGCCTCCGTCCCACGAACTTGGAAATCCACCGTCGGAGGAAGATCCTTCTCCTACCTGGCAGCCAAGACATGGAACTCCCTCCCCATTCACCTACGGCTGACCCTGAATCTCCTCTCCTTCAGGAAACAACTCAAGACCTGGCTTTTCGAGCAGTAGCGACCCCCCCCCACTCAGCGCCTTGAGACTTCTTAAGGGTGAGTAGAGCGCTATACAGATTCCTGTGATTGATTGATTGATTGAACCCACTCAAGGTTGGCTGAGGCATCAGTGATACCAACCTGGGCAGGGTCACAATGGTGCCCTACAGGCCTGCTATGACTGGCCTCATACAGTGTTGACAGGCAATCTGGTGAGTTTCACACTCAATGATATGCCCCATTCCTAGCCAGTGCTGCACCCATCCTGGGTATGTGGTGTACCTGCTTACAGGGTGCACTGAGGTACAGCACATAAACCCATCGATATTCACCACTTGCCCAATATGGGCAAGTCAGGTGCGCATTCCTTCCTTCTACAGTACAGTGGAAAGGTACCCAGTTTCCCAACGTCATGCAGAGGGAGTCGACAAAGACTACGAGAAAAAAAGCGAAAGGTTTTGGGGTACATTTCCCTGAAAAAGGCCATGCCAAACACCCATTCTGCCAACACCTCTCTTCCCTTTGTCTCAAAGTCTGGGAGCAATCCACAAACCAACTGCCAGCTACACCTAGTCATGTGACCCATGCTAGAAGCATCCAACGGCTAGGACAAGACAATGACAACTTTACAAAAGTGCCATGTTTAGGATCACAACTAAAAATCTGACTTTACCAGTAAAGTGGGCTTTCAATTACACATATTTAGGCACCAAACTCAACCTATCTGCCTGCTACCAATTGAAAATGGTCACTCATTAAATGAAATAACGACACCCAATGTTATCCTATCAGAGAGGTAGGCCTAGCAGTAGTGAAAAAACAATTTTAGAGTTTTTTCACTACTAGGACATGTAAAACTTAAAAGCACATGTCCGACATTTTTTAAACGTACTGCACCCTGCCCTTTGGGCTGTTTAGGGCCCACCCTAGGGGTGACATATACATATTAAAAGGATGTTTTAGGCCTGGTATGAGGCTTAATTTGTCAGGTTGAAATGGCAGTTTAAACTTCACACACAGGCTGCAATGGCAGACTTGGGACATGTTTAAAAAGCTACATAAATGGGTAGCACAATCAGCCATGCAGACACATTAGTACCATTTAATTGGCATACCCTGGATACATGTAGTACCACTTAACTGTCGTTGTACCATTAAATTCAATATGCCAACTGGGTGTAAGCCAATGTTAACATGTTTAAAAGAGAGAGCACAAGCACTGTAGCACTGGTTAGCAGTGGTAAAGCGCGCAGAGTCCTAGAGCCAAAAAAAATGGGATCAAAAACAGGAGTATAAAGGCAAAACATTTGGTGATATCCTAACAGAAAGGGCCAAGTCCAATGCTTACCATCAACAAGGTATAGCGGTCGGTGATTGTTAAAGATTCTTTTCATCACTACGAGATTTCCATGAGTTTTAATATTGGAATATAAAAAGAGGAAGCTCTCAACATAAGGCAACTTTTAAGTGCTTGGGTTAGGAGTGAGGTCTTTAATTAAAAAGCAAACCAACATAGTATGAAGGCTTAACATGAATGATCTATGTTGTTAACTGAATTTAAGAGATCATTGTCACTCCTATGGAATTACTCTGAATTTTAATGCTATAATAAAAGGAGTAGAATGCCCCATAAAAACTATTTCTAAGAGCTTAGCCAGCGCCGTAAGAATGTTTTCTGAAAAAAAGAAAAAGGTTTCGTGGGAAGCTTACCAGAATCACAGCATGATCACTCTTGCTAATTAACGATGGCCGTAGCGTCCCGCGACAAGGACGCGTCCATGATGGCCTCTGAATTTATATCTGGTGCAAGTATGTGAAACTTTGGGGATATAAAGACTGGACTCCACTCTCTAAGCTGATGTGTCAACCTCCACGGTGGGGAAATTATATCTCAAATCCAATGTGTCTGAATTGCTAGTTACTGAGTTAATAAAACTGCAAATACACAATTTTGTTTGTAACTGGCACCTCAAATTGATTTCACATGCTAAAACGGGGCTTGAAGGGAGAAAGCAGAGAAAGTGCTGGGTACTTTAAATCAGTTGCTTCTTGAACTTTTGACTTCTATGGAACCCCACTTAATCATTACTGGAACCCAGGGACCCCAGTAAATCGGTATTGGAATGCTGAGACCCCACTTAGTTATTATTGGAAGCCCAGGACCCTGGCCTAAGCATTTTCAATGAACTTAACTACAAAGACATAAACAAAAATACAGAAACAAGCATTCTTCCAACAAGTACACAAGTTATGAAATATTTAATTTAATTCATAAACACGTTAAAAAAATAAATGTAATTTTAATAGGAAGGTTGTTTTGTTTTTAATTCAATTGAAGCCACTCATAGCCTATACTGTATTCTGTCTGATGCACTTGCTCAGTTCCCACAAACATATCTGAGGATACTAACTAAAGCCTCCAGTTTTAACTTCCTTCACATTTACAGAATGTCCTAAAATGTTACATTTACATTTATGCTTCTTTAATTGTATGAACGTTATGAATCTGTTGCTGACCCCCTGAGTGGGTGTGTGGACACTTAGGGGGTCAGCAACAACCAGTGCTTTATCCACTATAATCAATATGGGATACATATATTACCATACCATTAAGTGTACATAGGTTTGTAGCAAGGGAACCAAACAGATGTTTTCTTTCCATGATTACTTTGAGATATTAGCAGTACCAAATCAACACATCAGCAGTTGTTTTTTTCATAAAATAAGAACAATCAAACTCAATAGCCATTATCGGATTCAAAGTTTGGAGCACAGAATGGGCTGGAAGCTCTCACAGGTGTAAATAATGTGTGTCCAACGGAACATAATATCCACAAAATGGCGTCAATAAGTGCTTTCAACAATGATGTATATCGCGATGTGAATATTTTGCATGCAAGAACACCCCAGAACATCCAATCTGTAGGTTGATCTCCGGCAATGGGTCTTTAATAGAGAGACTATTTGAGTTTATTGACATTTTATAGCACCATTGGTGAATAAAAAGACCCATCATAAATTCAGGATACAACTGACTATTTGAAATGTACTTTTGACATTTCATGTGAGAGAGATGTGACTATTAACAATCGTCATAAGCATCTCACATGTTGACAGCCTATATTGCATGACACATTATCTACTTATGAAGCATGCTAATCCCTTGCTGCAGACAGAAATGGCGATATAATTAAAAAATGTATTGTCAACATTAAGTTCTTCTTTGAAAACATAGTTTTTCAACAATATAGATGCATAGCAATGGGTTCAAGGTTCACTCTCTCTTATGCCTGCCTTTTCATTGGTTGGTTTTAGAGGGAGTTTGCCTTGTGTTCTGACCTGCAGTGTTATGCTGTGGCTGCCTTTGATCAATAAAAGATTCACAATGTGGAGGGACAATGAGTCTGAGCTCATTGAATGTCAGGAATAGATGAGTATGAATACTTTGAGAACAGAACAATGGGAAAAGGGGTTTTAAGCACAATTGCACCTATCCTGTATATTGCCTCGTTTTTTTATGGTGCCACGGATTGGAGATTCTTTCCCCTAGACCTCCCAGAACAAAGAACTTGTTCTAACATACAATTTTTGCAAAAATGATCCAGCACACACATCAATATATTGAAAATCTGTACAATAGTAGTCACTGTTCATAAGTCAAAAGATGGAAAATCATTCAGTAGCAGAATCTTTGGATGTTTTTTAGAAGTTCAATCTTTATTTGATTCTTCACACATGTAGCCAATGTGTTTTGTCCTCCACGGACTTCTTCAGGGCAAATAGAATGAACTCTTCTTAGGACTGAATAAATATTTATTCTTCCATCCAGTCTAGAGGCAGTGTTATTTAAAATTATTCTTGTATTTGGTAAATGACAGACACGAACTGGAAAGTAGCTCTCCCGCCTAGGGAGAGGACGCCCCTGCGCACAACTTGAGGGGGACCGTGAGGTCTAGTTCAATAAACGAGTATTCAGAAGTTTATGTTCATAGCGGAAATATCCAGCTTTCCGAGTTTATTTTAAACGTCTTAAAGGTGCATCACTGTTTGCAATATGAATCAGCAGTTGTAATCCAAAACAGGGTACATAAATTAAGGAGTGTTCATTATCACACAACCCAATGCATTTCGGGCGAAGCCCATCGTCAGGGGATTACTCTACAACAAAAAACAAAAGATTCAAGCTGTAATCGCATGTATATGCAGAGAAATAATACACACAATGAATATGCAGTGTTCATGAAACGTGGGTCGAAAAATGATTAGAGGGATGTGATATCAAGAATCCGAAACCAGGAAGATTAAAGTTGCCGTGTGCTCCTATAAGAGAAATCGCTGAACGTGGTTCCCCAGGTAGAAAGAATAAGCATAAAAGAAACTCCGTGCGTATTATAAAAAGATACATTCGTGCAACAGTAACGGTGATGCGAGACACGCGGTGCCTGCCAGAAAATGCAGATCGGTAACAGCAGTTAGTGGGAAAGATAGGAAGGTCCCGGGAAGGGTACTTACTAGTGTGATAACTACGCGAGGACTCCGCGGAGTTCCGTGGTGATTAGCGACCAGAGGGTGGGGAATCAGGTTAGAAATACGTCATGCTGAACATAGAAAAAGGACTAAACGACCCGAAAGGTGAATCAGTAACATGTGTAAGCGCCATCTAGTAAGGTGCAAACAAAAGGTAAATTCGTGGATCGAAGGTAGACGAGTGAAGTGACAGAATAACATAAACCAAACTTCAGAGTGTGTGACAGAAATTAAGCAGGTCAGGTTATAAATAACAAAGAAATTCAATGCGATCATTGAGCCCCAAGGGGACCATCGTGGACAAGTAACGGATCCAAAAGTTCTCCCGTTTAAGTAGATAGTTCTTATTGTTCAACGTAATAGGGACTTGTTCCAATATTTGATATTTTAGTTGAGCCACTGAATGTCTGTTTTCCACGAAGTGGGTAGCCACAGTAGATTTCAAGTTCACAGTGCGAATGTTGCTCTTGTGTTCTAAGATCCTGGTGCGGATCTTCCTTTCCGTATGGCTGACGTAACATTTACCACATGGGCATTTTAAGACATATATAACGTTCTTACTGTTACATGTGGCATTCACTTTCAATTTTATAGGATTGCCTTTCATGGGATGGTTGATCAAGTTGCCTAGGATACAGTTATTGCAATTGCAACCAACGAACCACCCCGAGCAGCGACACAAGAAGAAAAGGGCAGCTCAATAAACTACACCCGAGGGCCGGTGCCAGAGCCGGGAGGGGGAACCTCGATCATGGCCACCCCCATCCGGAATCCATCGCGCAGCGGGGAACAAGGACCAGGCCGCACCCCGCGATACAGCCTGAGGCCCAACCCCCGCCCAAGTCAAAGACTAAATGACTACGCCTGTCAGCTGAGACCCTGAAGCCGTCATCAAAGGGACACGCAAGTACAGAGCGCCTGATCTAATTCATTGTGGCATTATGAACAGTTTGGTTTGAATATTTTCAAATTTATGTATAGTTGGATAGAGATGTAGTGCGGTTAGCACTCTAGTGGACGCACGCACACGCATCCATGCATCTGCAGGCCAGGCGTGGCCTGCGGGGATCAATAAAAGGAAGGCGTGCGCTCGGGCAAGTCACTTCCGACTGGGACGAGTGTGTGGTTCACTGGCTGGCGCTGCGCGTTAACACCCCTGCGCAAGCGGCCATCCATGCCTGGCAAGGCCCACACCACACCACGCAACAAACAGGACACCCAGAGCCTAAACACCTAACTTCATTTTCACAAAGTGCACAGTGCAAGATAAGGTGCAAATGGACACTAAAGTGCCAGAGTACAAAAGTCCTCTCTTGACCCATGATAAACTATTTCCAATAGACCAGCCTGTTGACATCAGCTGACAGCCGATGCACTTAGGGCTATACAGTGCATAGTACATACTTGCATGGGACCACAGGCTCAGAACTCTAGAGTACCTGCCGCCCAAAGTGCCGGAGAAACACACAAGGCCCTCCTGTGGGCGACACCTAAACATGGCGGGATAGGGTGTATAAGCATTCTAGTTCTTGCTACACACATGATCTGACCCCTAGCAGCCTCCCTACAAGACGCCATCTGAGCACATCCACAGCCTGCCAGTGGTGCCTTTATACTGCCCGCCTGAGGGACTCTACCTAAGCTGACTTTGCATTTCTTGCTGCCCACCTATTATGCCCCCCTAACAACCCACCTTCAAAGCGCCATCTGTGCGCACCCACAGCTCATATTTTGCCTCATCCTAAAACTAGGTGCCTAAGGCCCCACTTAGCGGAGTCTTTGACCCCAACCAGTGTTTTAAAAAGGTCAATAAACTGCCCCAGCCGAATGTTCAGCTTAACATTTCGAGTATTTAAGACCCCCCGGCAGTTGATCTGCTCCTATTCCTAGGGCTCTAAATTCATCCGCAGCAGGGCCTTCCACTGCATCATTAGTCAGGGACAAAGACAAAGGACACCAAACAATGTTTCCTTTGTTGGATGGCATAAGCAACATCTCTTATCCCACTTTGAAGTAGGAGAAGGTTCTAGAGGTTTCACCCCCTGAAGTGCCAGGAATCCCCTTCCTCTCTGCCCTGGCCCCAGCTTGACAGGGGACACAAAAGACCAGTGACAACATTTTGAGAGTGTGTACATGCGGGGCCGTTGTGGGTGCAGGTGTGGTAGGAGACAGCTCCCACCCCCTCGTTAAGTCAGAGTGGCCCATTGTTGGAACCAGCATTTTCTGGTGAATATGTGATGTTACAACGCGATCATTTAGATTGCGGTACGTTACATTGCAGTTATTGCAACGCAAATCGTTACAACGACTTGCGCTAGAGGCTCTATACATAGGAATAGTATGATTTACTATTCCAACTCCAGTGTGTGTAACAGTAGGGAAGGTGTTGGAATAGTAAATCATACAATTTCTTAGTGTAGAGCGCCATCCAGCGTAGGTCGTTGTAACAACTAGCATTGTAATGACCGCAATGTACAGGTATCGCAGTGTAACAACCGCGTTGTCAAGTTCGTTCGCCTTTTCGGGTTGACTGAAGAGATGCCCACAGCCAGCCAGAACATACTGCTCCCATCAGTGGCGGGTGATTACACTTGTGGTATACCATGTGCTCACCCTTGGTTAGCTTGGAACTGAGCAGTCAGACTTTCCTCAGATGCAAAAAGAACTATTGAAGGACAGAATGCCGAACAATGTCATACATTCACCCCAGTGCAAAGATCTGGGCCTAAATCCATCGTTTTTTTGCTCACCGTGCCATTCCAGTTCCGACCCAGCCATATGCAAATCAATCTTGACCCTGCACCCAATGGAAACAGTCCAGACCGAACTGCCGGGCCAGGTCCTCCCTGGACTGGAAACAAGCAGCCAAGAAACGGTTTCAGGGTTTCACCCCTCATCAGCCTGGATAGCTTGACTCCAGTGGCATGGACAGCATGGGACCCAAGTCTGGGCATACCCGTCCCACTCGGGGAGACAAATGCAAGTTTCAGCATCTCCTTGTGTTTGCTTTAGGCTTTTCGCATAGGCAATGTGTAAAGCAAAGGCACAGCAGTCCCATGCGATGAATACACTGAGCGCCACACAGGATTATGTAAATAACCTTTATATTCAACACTAGCATTGAATCATTATAACATGTACACCATATATTTTTGTGCATAAAACCCATTTGGAAATATTACTAGCAGTACTTGGTCCACTCGCATTCTTTTGATATCAATAGTATGTACACTGTGAACAATTCCTAATCTACCCCTTTTCCCCCAATAGGGAGAGCACTCTTATGTGGTGCGACATGCTGTCCACCCCAGGCCCACCCTAGCAATCCTGATAATACAATCCCACACGGGTATTGGGTACACCCCGGGTCACAACGATGTCAAATATATGTACACACATGAAAATAAAACACTTTTTAGCAGCACCGTGGGCCAGAGCCACACAGGTAAACCCAATGTCAAATGTATTGCGCCTTTGGCATGAAATCAACGTATACAGCAGCAATGCCGGCTAGTGTCGTGGGTCACAGGTGCTCTGCAGACTATCACCCCCACTCACACACATTCATTGTTCACCACTACATTGTGCGACAGGGATCAGTCAGTCCATATGGAAACCTCCTGCACATATACACACTCTGCATCCTAATGCGGTGCCACTGGTACCCAGCAGGTCAACTGATAACACACTGCAGACTCCGTGGTCCCAGCCTTCCTCCACCCTCCAGTTCACCAAATTGTCCAATACCTCCAGATGGAAGATAGCCAGCCCGCTCCTGGATACGAAGCCACATGCGGCCAAGGTCACACTTACTCTGAGTCCTCGAGAGGAGCAGGCACCCCATTCAGTACCTATTGATCAGGGACCTGCCCAGGTATTCCGGGCACACCTTCTGGTGCGTGTTGGTATAAATCACACAAAGAGATGCAAATTCTGTACCTCCCTAGAAATGGGGCAAAATGACCAGCGCATGTTGAGATGGGTTGCACCAGGCAATTCCAGCCACACACAATGAAGAGTTGTAAATTTCAAACCTCCCTGTAAATGAGGCACAAGGGTTAGTTCTATCATCCTGCATCCCCACAAGCATATCTCACCCTTTGCTGAAGGATGGCACCAGTAGTTATACGGTTTCCCTTTGAACCACAGATGTCTCCCCCAAATTGTAGGCACGTCTGCCATTGGGCATTGGAATGCAGATCTTAAACTTTAGTGGGGCCATGATGCAGCCCCTAGAGGCTAAGGGGCATATCAGCAAGGAACGGCGATGAATAACACAAAGCGCGCAGGTGCGCACATGACCTGCAATGGCAGGTCGGACACATAGTCGCCAGCACCAAGGGTCCAAGTGCGTCAGGATGAGTCTGCAACTTCAGACTAGTCACACGTTCAACTAATACATGTGCTAGTGCTCATGCATGGGCCTGCAAAGGCAAGTGGCAAATGCAATCACTTGGGCCACAGGTGCACACATACAGTGGCCTGCCCTGTCAGGCAGCTTATGAGTCTAATCACGATAGCTGTCAATGCCCACACATCTGTCTGCGATTATAGACCGGGCTACGGGCTTACTCAGGCCCTAGCACCTTAGGTGCGAGAATGCTCTCACCACCCTGCCTACGCCTGTCGGCCTCGGGTGGACCCCCTGGACAACCTCCACAACATTTCATTCTGCCAGATCGAGACCAAACCCACGCACTCTGTAGGACACACCCTCAACCCCCTCTTCACATCAGTAAATTCTATCACTTTCAGCTGCACCACTAAACTCCTATGGACAGACCATTGATGTATCCACTTCACCTTCAGAACACCCACCACCCACAGACATCAGCACCTGCTCCCACAAAGAAACTGGACCAAAATCACAGAGGACCAGCTCAGCTGCTCACTCGGCAACTCAACCCAAACCACCGAGGAAGATGACGACCCCAACAATGCAGCCCGAACTCTGCACAGATGGATATCCAACAGCTCGAACACCATACCCCTCCTCAAGAAGAACAACACACACACCAAGACAGCCAGATGGTTTACCACCGAACTCCGAGAGTCCAGATGCACATGCTGCCACCTTGAAAAAGCCTGGAGGTACTCCAAATCCACAGAAGTCTTCTTCACAAAATCAAGAACATCTATGACAACTTCGATGAAGACAATCAACACACTGAACCCTCAGCAGCCACCCCTGACACCCTTAAAACTAACGATTGGCAGCTTGATAGCCCTTACCACTGAAGATAGACTGAAGAGGATGATGTTAATCCACTCCAGGGCCCCCACGGACCCCTGTCTCCTCTCCCCTGGACTGAGTGGTCGCTTCCCAGTGTCCTCCTGTGTCACTCAGTATCGTTGCTGCTTTGCTGCATTGCTTATTCTGCCAAATATTGCTGCCTGCTGTGTGCCTGGTAGACGCTGTGTTAACTTTGCATTTAAAATTGTAAAATCGCCGCTTTTCCTGTTTGTGCGCGTTTCCACTGTGCTCCCCCCTCCGCCTCCATTTTGCCTGGATTGTTGTTGTGGTAATCTGTAGCCCGCCCCGCCTCCCAGCTGAGATGCCCTCGCCCCTCCCCCTCCACCATCCATATATGACAGTAGTTCCCGCGCGCAGCGTTCACGCGCAGCGACCGCGCCCAATCCGCGCCGAAGGTGCGCAAAAGGTAAGCCCGTCTACGCCCGTCCGCGCCTGGACCGCGCCCAGCGCCATACCCCCTGCCCCTCGCGCTGCCCAGCCCTCCCGCATCACCTACGATGCCGCCACCCTCCTAGCCCTTAACCCCGGTTGCGCCCCCAACTGCGTCCAAGCCGCCCCTGGACAAACCCATGGACCTTTCTCCTGCTACTCCTGCAAATTCAGCGGCACCGATAACATCTCCGCTACGACCACACCACTGACTCCCGACCCCAACCACCTACAATGCATCCTTCTCAACACCCGATCAGTCCACAGGCACGCCATTGACCTATGGAATCTACTAGACACCATTTCTCCAGATATCGCCTTCCTAACGGAAACATGGATGAATGCTTCCTCCGCACCAGACATCACCATTGCCATCCCCGATGATTATAAGATCACTCGCAAAGACCGTACCAGCCACACAGGAGGAGGAATCGCTATCGTCCATAAGAAATCAATCCGCATCTCAACCAGGTCTGACGCCAACCTCGCCAACTCCGAACACCTTCACTTCCAGATCCACATCGACCCCAAAACCACACTCAGAGGCACCCTCCTCTACAGACCACCAGGACTCCGCGCGAAATTCAGTGAAGACATCACGGACTTCATCACTCCACACGCGCTCCCCTCCAAAGAATACATCCTTCTGGGAGACCTCAACTTTCACCTTGAAAAGATCAACGACCGCAACACCACCACCCTCCTGGACAACCTCGCCAACCTCGGACTTAAACAACTGGTCACTTCCCCCACCCACATCGCAGGTCACACACTCGACCCCATCTTCACCTCCAGCAATCATGTCTCCTTCAGACACACTACGGATCTCCTCTGGACTGACCATAGCTGCGTTCACTTCACCTACAACAAGCCCAAACCCACCAACCACCTCCAACCAACTCTGCAAAGAAACTGGAACAAAATCACCACCGACCAGATCTCCTCATCGCTCCTCCTAAACACCCCAGCCCACTCCTCGGACCCAAACCTAGCCGCCGCCAACTTCACCCTATGGTTATCCAACACCGCCGACACCTTAGCACCACTGAAAAAACGTCAAAGCAAACCTGGCAACAAGAAGGCCTCATGGTTCAACGATGATCTTAAGAAGTCCAAGAAACTCTGCCGCACCCTTGAAAAAGCGTGGAAAAAAGACCCAACCACCAGCACCAAGGACGCCTTCAAAAACGCCACCCGCACTCACCACCAACTAATCCGAAAGGCCAAGAAAACAGCATTCAAGGATCGTCTTGACAACAACGCCCACAACAGCAAGGAACTTTTCAACATCGTCAAGGAGTTTTCCAATCCCTCAGCCAACTCCAACGACATCACCCCCTCTCAAGCCCTCTGCGACTCCCTAGCCTCATTCTTCCACAACAAGATTGCAGACATCCACAACAGCTTCGACAACCAACCTGGAGCCCAACCCACCCAACCACATGCTGAACACTCTCCCCCCGCGAACACCCTTAACGACTGGAACCCAATCTCCACTGAGGACACCATCCGCCTGATGAACTCCATCCACTCAGGATCCCCCACAGACCCATGCCCTCACCACATCTTCAACAAAGCAGACTCCGTCATAGCACCGCACCTCCGAGACGTCATCAACTGCTCCTTCAACTCCGCCACCTTTCCGGAAAACTGGAAACACGCTGAACTCACCGCCCTTCTGAAAAAACCCACAGCGGACCCCACCGAACTCAAAAATTACCGCCCCATCTCGCTCCTTCCATTCCCGGCCAAAGTAATCGAGAAAGCTGTCAACAACCAGCTCGCCGCTTTCCTCGAAACCAACAAATCCCTCGACTCCTCACAATCTGGCTTCCGAGCAAAACACAGCACTGAGACCGCCCTCATCGCAGCAACAGACGACATTTGAACTCTACTGGACAATGGAGACACAGTCGCCCTCATCCTCCTCGACCTCTCTGCAGCATTCGACACAGTCTGCCACAGCACCCTTTTACAACGCCTCAGCAACATCGGAATACATGGAAAAGCACTTGAATGGATCACCTCGTTCCTCACCGGAAGAACCCAGAGAGTCCGCCTTCCACCATTCAAGTCCGAGGCCACCGAAGTCATCTGTGGCGTACCACAAGGATCCTCACTCAGTCCCACCCTCTTCAACGTATACATGAGCCCCCTCGCGACCATCGCCCGCCAACACAACCTTAACATCATCTCCTACGCGGATGACACTCAACTGATCCTTTCTCTCACCAAGGACCCCAACACCGCCAAAACTAACCTACACGAAGGAATGAAAGAAGTTGCGGAATGGATGAAACACAGCCGTCTGAAACTGAACTCAGATAAAACAGAAGTCCTCATCCTAGGTACATCCCCCTCTGCATGGGACGACTCTTGGTGGCCGGAAGCCCTTGGAAAAGCACCCATCCCGACAGACCACGCACGGAACCTAGGCGTTATCCTGGATTCCTCACTTTCAATGAACAGACAAGTTAACGCTGTATCCTCATCCTGCTTCAACATTCTTCGCATGCTCAAAAAAACATTCCGCTGGATCCCCACCGAAACCAGGAAAACAGTCACCCATGCTCTGGTCACGAGCCGACTGGACTACGGAAACACCCTCTACGCAGGCACTACCGCTAAACTTCAAAAGAAACTCCAACGATTCCAAAACGCCTCAGCCAGAATCATATTAGACATCCCACGCAACGAACACATCTCTGGTCACCTGAAAGACCTTCACTGGCTACCCGTCAATAAGAGAATCACTTTCCGACTGCTAACCCACGCACACAAATCACTCTACGACATCGGACCAGAATGCCTCAACTCAAGACTGTCCTTCTACACCCCCTCCCGCCAACTACGCTCCTCCAGCTAAGCCCTCGCCACTGTACCTCGCATCAACAAGACCACCATGGGAGGCAGATCCTTCTCTTACCTGGCTGCTAAAACATGGAACTCACTCCCCGCTCACCTTCGCCTCACCCAGAACCACCTAGCTTTCAGAAAACAACTTAAAACGTGGATATTTGACAAGTAATCCTCCTCCCCCTCCTTAGCGCCTTGAGACCCTCTGGGTATGTAGTGCGCTATACAAATTCTCTGACTTGACTTGACTTGACTTGACATCTTCAACAGAGCCGCCGACACCATCACACCCATGCTTCGCCACACCATCAACTGCTCCCTGGAGACTTCGTCCTTCCACGACGACTGGAAACACGCCGAGGTCAATCCCCTCCTGAAGAAGCCCTTGGCGGACCGTACCAATCTCAAAAACTACAGACCCATCCCCCTGCTCCCGTTCCCAGCGAAAGTCATTGAGAAAGCCATCAACAGCCAACTCGCCACCTTCATCGAAGAGCACATCCTAGACACCTCCCAATCCGGCTTAAAAAAAACCACAGCACAGAAACTGCCCTCCTCGCTGCAACAGACGACATCCGCTTCCTACTGGACAAAGGAGAAACAGTAGCCCTCATCCTCCTTGACCTCTCAGCGGCATACGACACAGTCTCCCACCGCACCCTAACATGCAGACTCCAAGACTCAGGGATCCGGGACAAGGCCCTCAACTGGATCCACTCTGTCCTCTCTGGCAGAATGCAGGGGGTCAGACTCGCTCCTTTCCTCTCGGACCCTACTTCAACCACCTGCGGAGTCCCCCAGGGTCCTCCCTCTGCCCCATGCTCTAAAACATCTATATAGCTTTGCTTGCCCTCATCGTCAAAACCCACAGACTCAACATTGTTTCATATGTAGAAGACACCCAACTCATCCTCTCCCTATCCAACAAACCCAACGCAGCCAAACGCAACTTTCAAGAAGGCATGTAAGCTGTCGCCAAATGGATGAAAAACAGCTGCCTACAACTCAACACCGACAAAACAGAAGTACTCATCATGGGCGCACATCCCGACACCTGGAATGACACTTGGTGGCCCCCCCGCCCTTGGAAGCCCACCGACCCCCAAGAACCACGCACACCACCTTGGACTCATCCTAGACTCAGAGCTCAAATGGACTGCCAGATAAACTCCCTCGCATCTTCCTGCTTCCACACCCTCCGCCTCCTGCTCAAGACCTTTAAATGGATCCCCCTCGAGCACAGAAAGACCATCACTCACGCCCTCGTCACCAGAAGACTCAACTATGGCAACACACTCTACACCGGAATAAACAAAAACCTCCCCCGCAAGCTACAAAACATCCAGAACACTGCTGCAAGACTGGTCCTCAACCTGGCAAGGCATTGCCACATCTCCCAGCACCTGTGCACACTCCACTGGCTCTCCATCAAGACTAGAATCACCTTCAAGCTCCTCACCCACACACACAAAGCCCTCCACAACACCGGACCAGCATACCTGGAACAGCTGACTCAAATTCTACGCACCCCAGAGGACCCTACGATCAGCCCAGCTCTCCTAAGCCGTGGTCCCCCACACCAGAAAGACAAGATCAGGAGGCCGCTCATCCTCCTTCCTCGCTGCCAGAGCCTGGAACGCCCTACCATTCCACCTCAGACCGACAACATCACTCTCCATCTTCACAAGAAACCTAGAAACTTTGCTCTTTGACAGACCCCCTCCTTGATGGACTGGAACTCAATTCAATTCAATTCAATTCAATTTATATAGCGCGCTACATACCCAAAGGGTCTCAAGGCGCCTGAGGAAGGGTGGGGAATTACTTGTCGAATATCCATGTTTTAAGATGCTTTCTGAATGCTAGGTGGTTCTGAGTGAGGCGAAGGTGAGTGGGAAGTGAGTTCCAGGTTTTAGCCGCTAGGTAGGAGAAGGATCTTCCTCCCATGGTGGTTTTGTTGATGCGAGGTACAGCAGCAAGGGCTTGATTGGAAGAGCACAGCTGGCGGGAGGGGGTGTAGAAGGAGAGTCGTGTGTTGAGGCATTCAGGTCCAAGATCGTAAAGTGCTTTGTGTGCGTGGGTTAGGAGGCGGAATGTTATCCTCTTATTGACGGGGAGCCAGTGGAGGTTTTTCAGGTGACCAGAAATGTGGTCTTTACGTGGGATGTCTAGTATGAGTCTGGCTGATGCGTTCTGGATGCGTTGGAGTTTTTTCTGAAGTTGTGGTGGTACCGGCGTATAGGGTGTTTCCGTAGTCCAGGCGACTTGTAACCAGTGCATGGGTGACTGTCTTTCTGGTTTCGGTGGGGATCCAGCTAAATGTTTTTTTGAGCATGCGGAGGATGTTGAAGCATGAAGATGAGACTGCGTTGACTTGTCTGTTCATCGAGAGAGAGGAGTCCAGGATGACGCCCAGGTTTCGTGCGTGGTCCGTCGGGATGGGTGCTTTTCCAAGGGCCTCTGGCCACCAAGAGTCGTCCCAAGCGGAGGGGGAGGTGCCTAAGATAAGGACTTCTGTTTTGTCTGAGTTCAATTTCAGACGGCTGTGCTTCATCCACTCTGCTACTTCTTTCATACCTTCATGTAGGTTGGTTTTGGCGGTGTTGGGGTCTTTGGTGAGTGATAGGATCAGTTGGGTGTCATCTGCGTAGGAGATGATGTTGAGGTGGTGTTGTCGAGCGATGGTCACGAGGGGGCTCATGTATACGTTGAAGAGGGTGGGGCTGAGTGAGGAACCTTGGGGTACGCCGCAGATGACTTCAGTGGCCTCGGACTTGAATGGTGGGAGGCGGACTCTCTGGGTTCTTCCGGTGAGGAATGAGGTGATCCATTCCAGTGCTTTTCCTTGGATCCCGATGTTTTTGAGGTGCTGTAGAAGAGTGCTATGGCAGACTGTGTCGAAGGCTGCGGAGAGGTCGAGGAGGATGAGGGCGACTGTGTCTCCATTGTCCAGTAGAGTTCGAATGTCGTCTGTTGCTGCGATGAGAGCGGTCTCCGTGCTGTGTTTGGCTCGGAAGCCGGACTGTGAGGAGTCGAGGGATTTGTTGCTTTCGAGGAAGGTGGCGAGCTGGTTATTGACGGCTTTCTCGATGACTTTGGCCGGGAATGGAAGGAGCGAGATGGGGCGGTAGTTTTTGAGTTCGGTGGGGTCCGCTGTGGGTTTTTTCAGAAGGGCGCTGAGTTCGGCGTGTTTCCAGCTTTCTGGGAAGGTGGCGGAGTTGAGGGAGCAGTTGATGACGTCTCGGAGGTGTGGTGCTATGATGGAGTCTGCTTTGTTGAAAATGTGGTGAGGACATGGGTCTGTGGGGGATCCTGAGTGGATGGAGTTCATCAGGCGGATGGTGTCCTCGGTGGAGATTGGGTTCCAGTCGTTAAGGATGTTCGAGGGGGGTGCAGGTACGGCAGAAGATTGGGTGGGATGGTCTCCGGGTTGGATGACGAAGCTGTTGTGGATGTCTGCAATTTTGTTGTGGAAGAACGAGGCTAGGGAGTCGCAGAGGGCTTGAGAGGGGGTGATGTCGTTGGAGTTGGCTGAGGGGTTGGTGAATTCTTTGACGATGTTGAATAGTTCCTTGCTGTTGTGGGCGTTGTTGTCTAGTCGGTCTTTAAATGCGGCTTTCTTGGCAGTCCGGATCAGTTGGTGGTGTATGCGGGTGGCGTTTTTGAAGGCGTCCCTGGTGCTGGTGTTTGGGTCTTTTTTCCAGGCCTTCTCGAGGGAGCGGCAGAGTTTCTTCGAATTCTTAAGATCATCATTGAACCAGGAGGCGTTTTTGCTGCCAAGTTTGATTTGACGTTTTTTCGGCGGTGCTAGGATGTCGGCGCTGTTGGATAGCCATTGGGTGAGGTTAAACGCTGCTTGGTCGGGGTTTAAGGAGTGGGCAGGTGGGTTTTGAAGAAGCGATGAGGAGATCTGGTCGATGGTGATTTTGTTCCAGTTTCTTCGTAAAGTAGGTTGAGGTCGGTTGTGAGTGGTGGTTTTATTGTAGAAAAAGTGTACGCAGCTGTGGTCCGTCCACTGGAGGGTAGTGGTGTGACTGAAGGAGACATGTTTGCTGGAGGTGAAGATGGGGTCGAGTGTGTGACCTGCGATGTGGGTGGGCGTAGAGACAAGTTGTTTGAGGCCGAGGTTGGCGAGATTGTCCTGAAGGGAGGTGGTGTTGCTGTCGTTGCTCTTTTCCAGGTGAAAGTTGAGGTCTCCCAGTAGGATGTATTCCTCGGAGGGGAGGGCCTGTGGGGTGATGAAGTCAGTGATAACGTCGCTGAATTTTGCACGGGGTCCTGGAGGCCTGTAGAGGAGAGTGCCTCTGAGTGTGGTCTTGGGGTCGGTGTGGATCTGGAGGTGAAGGTGTTCGGCGCTAGCGAGGTTGACGTCTGAGCTGGTTGAGATGCGGATGGAGTTCTTATGGACGATAGCGATGCCTCCTCCTGTTTGGTCGGTGCGATCCTTACGGATGATCTTGTATCCTTCCGGGATGGCAATGGTGATGTCAGGGGCTGATGAGGCGTTAATCCATGTTTCTGTCAGGAAGGCGACGTCGGGAGAGATGGTGTCTAGTAGATTCCAAAGTTCGATGGCGTGTCTGTGGACTGAGCCGGTGTTGAGCAGGATGCATTTAAGGTAGTTGGAGTCAGATATCTGGTTTGTGTCCATGGATGAAGAGTTGATCTCGCTGCCGTCGAACTTGCAGGATTTGCAGGAGAAGGGGCCATGGGTGTGTCCAGGCGTGGCTTGGCTGAGGCATCAGTGATACCAATCTGGGCAGGGTCACAATGGTGCCCTACAGGCCTGCTATGACTGGCCTCATACAGTGTTGACAGGCAATCTGGTGAGTTGCACACTCAATGCTATGCCCCATTCCTAGCCAGTGCTGCACCCATCCTGGGTATGTGGTGTACCTGCTTACAGGGTGCACTGAGGTACAGCACATAAACCCATCGATATTCACCACTTGCCCAATATGGGCAAGTCAGGTGCGCACTCCTTCCTTCCACAGTACAGTGGGAAGGTACCCAGTTTCCCAATGTCATGCAGAGGGAGTCGACAAAGACTACGAGGAAAAAAGCGAAAGGTTTTGGGGTGCATTTCCCTGAAAAAGGCCATGCCAAACACCTATTCTGCCAACACCTCTCTTCCCTTTGTCTCAAAGTCTGGGAGCAATCCACAAACCAACTGCCAGCTACACCTAGTCATGTGACCCAGGCACAGGCTAGAAGCATCCAACGGCTAGGACAAGACAATGACAACTTTACAAAAGTGCCATGTTTAGGATCACAACTAAAAATCTGACTTTACCAGTAAAGTGGGCTTTTAATTACACATATTTAGGCACCAATATCAACCTATCTGCCTGCTCCCAATTGAAAGTTGTCACTCATTAAATGAAATAAGGACACCCAATGTTATCCTATCAGAGAGGTAGGCCTAGCAGTAGTGAAAAAACAATTTTAGAGTTTTTTCACTACTAGGACATGTAAAACTTAAAAGCACATGTCTGACATTTTTAATACGTACTGCACCCTGCCCTTTGAGCTGTTTAGGGCCAACCCTAGGGGTGACCAACGTTGCCTTAAGCAAACACACGGTGGTGGTTTTGGAGCCGAGCAGCTATCTACTTGCCTGAGAGCCCAGCTGATGCGAGAGCCCACAGACGCTGCCCCTCCCTTTTGACGCTCTGAGAGAGACGCTGTCTTCTCTCCTGCCGAGAAATCCAGCTACGGTGTTCTCAGGCGCCTTCGCGGGCCGCTGGGATATCGAGTCCTGAAAGAGAGATACCAGACCTCCTGCATTCTATTACCCAGGTATGGAGCTGACTAAACGCTTAAAGAGAATTCTTGATTCAGATTCTTGGCAAAACCAATTTAACTTAAACTGCTACTTACTTACTCCTTCCCACGTATTAGGCTTAGGTCAGGTACACCGGGGTAGGTGTATTTAGAAGCACCAGTTGAGTACGTTAGTCAATGTATATATGTATGTATATATTTTATCCATTTTAAAGTATCTTTTGGCTAAGAAACCATATCAATGCTTTTACAGTATTATTTCATAATACTCTTTTTACTGTACGCACTTTACTTTACATTAAGTATTGCAATTATGGCAATTCATTTCTCTTGCATGAGAAAGAAGACTGTTCAATAAATAACACCTTTTTATTGAAACCGCCCGTCTCTCTTTTCTCTGCACTCTGGTGAAACTAAGTACGCACGATTGACTGAGTGAAATAGCTGTCTATTGTTTTCACACGACTCTAGAGATACACTTTTATTCTGAGGGAGCAAAGTTGTCATGTTATATGGTTGTCAGAAGCTAATCCCTTCTTGTCTATCCAGGGAGGTTAAACTCCTCCTCGTTTATTCGAGAAAGTTTCTAGTGACCTCTGAGCTAGCTGGCAAACCTTAAGTATTAATATAGTCGGTAGAGACCTAGTCGACCTCAGTCCTACGTCTACACTGCTGAATATATTATTCCAATGCGCAGAGCCTATTGGGAATATAGGAACTACACTTCATTACCATGTTTAAAAGAGAGAGCACAAGCACTGTAGCACTGGTCAGAAGTGGTAAAGTGCGCAGAGTCCTAGAACCAACAAAAATGGGATCAGAAACAGGAGGATGAAGGCAAAACATTTGGCGATATCCTAACAGCAAGGGCCAAGTCCAATGCTTACCATCAGTGATTGTTAAAGATTCTTTTCATCACTACGAGATTTCCCTGAGTTTTAATATCGGAATATAAAAAGAGGAAGCAGGCCAACATAAGGCAACTTTTAAGTGTTTGGGTTAGGAGTGAGGTCTTTAATATAGTATGAAGGCTTAACATTAATGATGTATGTTGTTAACTGAATTTAAGAGATCATTGTCACTGCTATGGCATTACTCTGAACTTTAATGCTATAATAAAAAGAGTAGAATGCCCATCAAAAACTACTTCTAAGAACTTAGCCAGCGCCCTAAGAATGTTTTCTGAAAAAGAGAATAAGGTATTGTTGGAAGCTTACCAGAATCACAGCATGATCACTCTTGCTATTCAATAATGGCGGTAGCGAACCGCGACCAGGACACATCCATGATGGCCTCTGAATTTATATCTGGTGCAATTATGTGAAACTTTGGGGATATAAAGACTGCACTCCACTCTCTAAGCTGATGTGTCAACCTCCACGGTGGGCACATTATATCTCAAATCCAATGAGTCTGAATTGCTTGAAACAGCTAAGAGGTCATTGCTAGTTACTGAGTTAATAAAACTGCAAATACACAATGTTTGTTTGTAACTTGCACCCCAAATTGATTTCACATGCTAAAACGGGGCTTGAAGGGAGAAAGCAGAGAAACTGCTGTGTACCTTAAATCAGTTGCTTCTTAAACTTTAGACTTCTATGGAACCCCACTGAATCATTACTGGAACCCAAGGACCCCAGTGAATCGTTATTGGAACCCAGGGACCCCAGTGAATCGTTATTAGAATGCGGAGACCCCACTTAGTTCTTATTGGAAGCCCAGGACCCTGGCCTAAGCACTTTCAATGACCTTGACTACAAAGACATACACAAAAATACAGAAACAAGCATTCTTCCAACAAGTACACAAGTTATGAAATATTTAATTTAATTCATAAACACGTTAAAAAAAATAAATGTAATTTTAAAAGGAAGGTTGTTTTGTTTTTTAATTCAATTGAAGCCACTCATAGCCTATACTGCATTCTGTCTGATGCACTTGCTCAGTTCCCACAAACATATCTGAGGATACTAACTTAAGCCTCCAGTTTCAACTTCCTTCACATTTACAGAATGTCTTAAAATGTTACATTTACATTTTTGCTTCTTTAATTGTATAAACGTTATAAATCTGTTGCTGACCCCCTGAGTGGGTGTGTGGACACTCAGGGGGTCAGCAACAACCAGTGCTTTATTCACTATAATCATTATGGGATACATATAATACCATACCATTAAGTGTACATAGGTTTGTAGCAAGGGAACCAAACAGATGCTTTCTTTCTATGATTACTTTGAGATATTAGCAGTACCAAATCAACACATCAGCAGTTGTTTTTTTCATAAAATAAGATCAATCAAACTAAATAGCCATTATGGGATTCAAAGTTTGGAGCACAGAATGGGCTGGAAGCTCTCACGGGTGTAAATAATGTGAGTCCAGCGGAACATGATATCAACAAAATGGCGTCAATGTGTGCTTTCAACAATGATGTATATCGCGATGTGAATATTTTGCATGCAAGAACACCCCAGAACATCCAATGGGCAGGTTGATCTCAGGAAATGGGCCTTTAATAGAGAGACTATTTGGGTTTATTGTCATTTTATAGCAACATTTGTTAATCAAAAGTCTCATCATAAATTCAGGATACAACTGACTATTTGAAATGTACTTTTGACATTTCATGTGAGTGAGATGTGACTATTAACAATCGTCATGTGCATCTCACATGTTGACAGCCTTTATTGTATGACACCACATCTACATATGAAGCATGCCAATCCCTTGCTATCGACAGAAATGGTGATATAATTTAAGAATGTATTTTCAACAATAAGTTCTTCTTTGAAAACATACTTTTTCAACAATATAGATGCATAGCAATGGGTTCAAGGTTCACTCTCTCCTATGCCTGCCTTTTCATTGGTTGGTTTTGGAGGGTGTTTGCCTTGTGTTCTGACCTGCAGTGTTATGATGTGGCTGCCTTTGATCAATAAAAGATTCACAATGTGGAGGGGCCAAGAGGCTGATTTCATTGAATGTCAGGAAAAGATGAGTATGAATACTGTTGATATACAACTTTTTTTTATTTTTTATTTTTTATTGCAGAAAACACATAAAATACCAGCCTACAAGGCGCACTTCAGCTGAGCCGTATTATGGAGTGTCGTAATGATTAGTGTGGTGTCACACGGCCATTCAGCCCACACCCCGGAGGTCGGGCGGCAAGTATCGACCACATGCTGAAGGCACATCTACAAGAACCAGTTTAGGCATTCAAAGTCCTGTCGATATTCAGATTTTTCTTTTAACCCCTTTCCACCCCCCCAACTTTACATTTTAACTGAAACCAGCGCTACAGTCACGGAATTAGCCACATTATACACTTCTGGCTGCATTCGTGGTTATTTCTCTAGATACACATGCATACTAGTGTGCAGCCCAACCTCCCCCACCCCATCACCACCCAACACGATACTGTACTCTTCAGTCCCTTGTCTTCCCGCACTGCACTCCGATCCTCCAATGAACTCACTCAAGGCTTTATAGTCCGTTTAGTTCCATTCTACAATGCAATAGCGGTCTCGCACCCCCCCTCTCCCCTGGTGTCCCCCTCACTGCCCCCCCTCCAATCCATGGTACTGCCTCCATTTGGCCCATTCCCTGCGGAACTTTTTGGGGCAGCCTCTAGCTTTATAGGTCACCCTTTCTGCGGCCATGTAAAGGTCTAGACCCCATCTCCACTACTCAATGTCTGGTGTCTCTGTGGCCCCCCAGTATTTTGCGATGTCCCTTTTAGCTACCACTAATGCCAGCACCAGGAAAATGAGCAGTGGGCTTGGCAGGTCCACCTCTTTCGTCATGCCCAGTAGGGCCAGCTTAGGCTCCTGCGATAGTTCCACCTCTAGGACTTCCCCCAGTTCTGTGAAAATGTGTGACCAGTAGGTTTGTATTCTGGCGCAAGCCCATATGGTGTGGTAGAAGTCCCCTTGTTGCTGGCGGCACCGAAGGCAAGCCGGGTCCTTTATTCTCCCCATTTTAAGGAGTCGTTTTCTATCGAAATACGTTCTGTGGAGCACATTTAACTGAATGAGGCGTAGCCTTGATTTGATCGCTACTTCCCTGGGATGCATGAGGACGATCTCCCAATCTAGATCTTCCATCACCCCCCACATCTGCCTTCCATATGCCCCTAAGTTTTGTCAGGTCGCCTAGCATGTTATTAGTCAAAGTTTTGTATGTGAGGGAGACCGCCTGGCTCATTATCTGTTCCTGAAGGAGTCTGCCCTCCAGTGGCGCATATTCCGGCATCTCCGTGAGCGTGATATTTTGGGCCCTCCAGGCATGTCTCAGCTGTGTGTGTTTGAACATTTGTGAGTGGTGCAGCCCAAACTCAGTCTGAAGTGCCTGGAATGACTTCAGTTCTCCCCTGGAGATCACGTCCCCTATGCTCGATATGCCTATGTCATCCCACCTCTGGAAGCCCTTCAGCTTACTGAGTTCTTTTAACCATTGGCAGTGCCATAACGGCGTCTGTCTGGTGGGTTTCCCCTCCCATCCCATACGTTTTGTAGCCTTGGACCAGGCACTCAGCGTGATTACCGTCGCCGGCAGGAGTGACTTCCTCGTAAGCATGAGCGAATTTTGCGGATCTCGCGTTCGCGAATTTTGCGGATTTGCGGATTCGCAATCCGCAAAATCCGCGAATTCCCGCGAATTTGCGGATTTTTTTTTTTTTTGTGTTCGCCCGTGTTTCTGCCAGTTCGCGAGGGTTTTTACAATTTCGCAATTTGCGAACTTACCTGTCGGGTCGCAAGTTTTGCGAACTTGTTGTTTCTACGTGTCCAACCTGTTTGGGACACTCTTCTTCATCACTGCCACTCTCTGTCACCACTGCCACTCTCTGACTACTCATGCCACCCTCTGGCCCACCCATGCCACCCTCTGTTTCATCACCACACCCTCTGGTTGTCCAGTGTACATTATTTTCGGCAAAGCAAAGCACACCTTCCCTGCCTCAAGTGACCTGAATTAATTTGGGGCTGATTAATGTGTCACAGAATATTTTTTTAGCTGGCACCTGCTTCCTTAGTGCGCCCTGATTAGTGATCTTTTGCACTTGCTAAGTGCTTTCATTGTTGCAAAATTAGTTACAACACCTGCCCTGCCCCAACTGACAATAATGAATTAGGGGCTGATTAATGGATTTTAACTTCCAGCCTGGCTCCTGCTTGTCTCCCTTAGCTGTAATTCATGACCTTTGTGGCATATGTGTAACTATTCTGAGGTTCAGAGCAGGGTCACATAATAGTTTCAACTGGCAACTGAACTCTGGAGGGGCCCCTCAGGAAGCACTACAGGAAATGGCTACTAATGATGTGCCTGAACTTTTGAACCTGGTAAGTAGTTACTTTCAGTTTTGCTTAGATCGTATTTCTGCAATTTCGCACTTATTCGCGGGGCGCGAACTCACGCGAACAGTGCGAGCAGTGCGAGCAAAATCCGCTGCTCGCGGATTTGCGGATTTTGCAGGAAATTCGCAAATCTCGCGGATTGCGGATTTCCCGAAAATCCGCAAAATCCGCGAGCGGAACGGATTTTCCGCCCATGCCTACAGTTCCTCGCCGTACCACCATACAGGTAGTATAGTATGTTTTTGGGTGACATTTTGTACCTTTCGAGCGCATACATCGGGTGATCCAACGGGGTGTGGATCCAATCGTTTATCGGAGTCAGGTGTTCCACCCAATAGTAGGCCTCTAGGTTGGGTAGCGAGATCCCCCCACTGTATTGGTGTCGCTGGAGCGTCTGCAGGGCTATCCGTGGCTGCTTTCCTAACCATAAAAAGGTACGAAGATCCACATGGATCTTCGATATCGTCGCGGTCGGGAGTGGATAGTATTCATTTTGAAGCGCGTATAGAAACTTAGGGAGGGTAATCATTTTGTACATTGCCGCCCGACCCAGAAGGGTGAGCGGTAATTGCTTCCACCTATTCATGTCCACCACCACATCCCCCCTAATCCGCTCTATGTTTTTCCTGAATGAGAGTTTCCTGTCTAGGGTAATATAAATACCCAGGTACTGAAAACCTACCGCGGTGGTGACCAGTCGCTCAGGCAGGGTCCCCCACGCCTCCATCCCCTGTGGGTCATATATAACCGACTTGTGCCAATTTATGGTGTGGCCCGCTCTCGCTCCAAAACTGTCCAATTCCCTAAACAACGCTGGCACCGTAGTTTCGGGTTTGGTGATGTACAGTAGTACGTCATCTGCATAGAGTGATATTTTTTCTTGCATGGTATCTGAGGCCTCTATCGAGAAGCCATGAATATCCGGGTTCAGTTTAATCTTCGCTGCCAGGATTTCGATGGTTAGCGTGAATAGAAGGGGAGATAACGGGCACCCTTGGCGTGTACCCCGTTCAACTCAGAATTCACGGGACAATCTCCCATTCACCCGCACTCGCGCTCTCAGTGCAGTGTATAGGAGCTGTACCCACCCCCGAAATTTTGGGCCAAGGCCAAACCTTTGTAGCGCCGCCATGAGAAAGGGCCAGTGCACCGCGTCGAACGCTTTTTCTGCGTCAAGGTAAAGAAACCAATGAGGTTCACTCCTTCTCTTGACTTCTTGCAGCCAATTATGCGTGCGCCTGAGGTTTAACTTCGTTGCTCTATCTGGCAGAAACCCTGGCTGGTCCATATGTACGAGGTCTGGGATTACCGATCTCAGGCGAGTAGCTAAGATAGTCGCTATAATCTTCACCTTCATATTAAGGAGAGAAATGGGGCGATAGGAAGCACATTCATTCTTTGGTTTGCCCTCCTTATAAATCGGCACAATGGTGGCTAGTGCGAGGTCTGGTGGCAGGGTCCCTTCCTGGTATGATTCGGTGAAGAGGGTTTTAAGATGTCGCGTCAAGAGATCAGTTTCCCCGTTTAAAGAATTCCGCTGGGAACCCGTTTGGTCCCGGCGTCTTACCCGTTTTCAGTTTGGCTATCGCTGCAGAGATCTCGTCCAACGTGATATCCGCTTCCAGAACCGTGCAAGTTTCGGAGGACAGTGTTGGTACCTCCGTCCGTTCCATGTAATGCAATGCCACGTCGGCATCCCCTAGGTCTTTGGCTGCATAGAAGCGTTCGTAGTGTGACGCGAATGCCTCCGCTATCCCCTCCTCATTGCACATTAGTCTCCCCTCAGCCGACTTGATTTGTTCCACCCACCTTGCCGCCCTTTCCTTCCTACCCAGCCACGCCAGGAGCCTACCAGATTTATCCCTCACATTGTACAAACGATAAGGGTCGCCAGGGACTGTGTCCGCGCCTCATTTGATACTACCTCTCTATATTTCCTTTGCGCATCAAGCAGTTGTCGCAGAGTTTCTGCATCCTTGTGTGCTTGATATTCCTGTTCCAGGTTCAAAACTGTGGCTTCCAGGTCTGCTACCTCTGCTTGTTGTTTCCGTCGCTCCTCCCCCAACCTCCTCTGTATTCTGTCCCGTAGAACCGGCTTCATCGCCTCCCAAAAGGTAGTCCCTGAGGCGACTGATCCTTCATTCTCAACTACATACACCTTAATGTCTGCTCTAATGCCACGTGCAATCTCCGGAGTCTGGAGATCCCAGGCCGCCAAACGCCATTCAGCACCTCTCCTCCCCCTCATCCCTCCCACCTTTGCATATAGGAGCGAGTGGTCCGAGATTCCCCTCGCTTTGTATTCTACCACATCCTCTGCTGATAGGTATTGCCTTGCTACGAATATATAATCGAGTCTCGAAAAGACCCTATGTGCCCCGGAGTAAAATGAGTAAGCGGTCTGTGTAGGATGTCGCCACCGCCATATATCAGTGAGTCCTATATTAGTCATCTGTTTTGACAGTGCTGTCTGTGTTCCCCCTCCACGTGTTTGCCCCGTACGATCTAGCTCTTCAGACATTACATCGTTGAAGTCGCCCCCCACTATCTGCACGGTGTCTGCTGTATCTAAGAGGATGGACGTGATTGCCTTGAACGTACGGGCTTGGAGTTTTGGTGGTGCATAGACCGAGATTATAGTGTACCTATGTCTCCTCCACGTCCCTTGCACTCCCACATATGTTCCTTGGGGGTCACTCCATGTACGTGTGGTACAGAACGGGGATGACTTTTTAATTAGGATCGCTACCCCTCTGGAGTCCGATGTGTACCCTGCGTGTGCCAGGACCTTATGTCGACCTCTCGCTATGAACGCACATTTATCCCCTCGAAGGTGTGTTTCTTGCAATATAATGACATCCGGTGCTGTTCTCTTAAGGTATGCATTCATTAGTCCCCGTTTAATTTTTGATCCCAGGCCGTTCACGTTCCACGTTAAGATAGTGACTCCCCTGTCCTCCTGTCGCGGTGTATCTAATGTACCTGCCATTATGAAGATTGATACTCAGCTATCGTTGGTACCGGTGTTGGATGCATGGAGCTGTGTGTCGAAGTGTATGGCTGTAGCTCTCCCCCCACTGTTCCCCCCCCCAACTTGAGTTCGAAAACCTTCCCCCCCTCCCACCCTCCACCCCACCTCCCTCCCCTTCCAGTCGCATCCCAACGTGGGACCAAACTATCCACGGGAGAAGGCCTGTCGCCCTCCCACACATTCCTCCCATCACAAACCAAAAAACAGTAAGAAAAACTTAAAGAATAGAGAAGGGCGTGTCAACCTGCGTGCTCCCATATGTCGAGCTGCCTTCTCCAAAGTCCCAGAGCACCATCAATCATGAGTGTGAGTCTTGAGTGTCCATTACGGGTGCGCTGGACTGCCCAGAGGAGTCCTGCTCCAAATGTTGAATTTCCTTGACTAGCGGGTGGACAGAGTCCCCCACTTCCACTTCTCCTTCTCCTCCGGATGCGCGGCCATCCGAATCCTCCTCGTCATCACCTTCTGAGCGGATTCCGTTCCACAGGCAACTGAACCTGGAGCCCACCACTGAGTCGTTTCCTGGTGACATTGATCTGCCTCCTCTCTTGTCACCCGCGCCATGGGTCTGGTACAGTGTCGCCGGCGTCTGCTTCCTCACCCTTCGTGATTTCCTTCGCTGTGGTTTCGGCACCTCCCAGCGCGTCCTTTCCCACAGCGACCTATCCAGTGCTTCACGGCCCACGACCTCTCTGCTGTTCAATATAGGGCGTTCCTCGAGCCACTGCCATGCGTCTTCCGGGTGGGAGAAAAAGATGGACTTGTCTTTGTAGAGCACCTTGAGCTTAGCTGGGAAGAGGAACATGTATGTAATGTTCAAGGACCTCAGCTTTGCCTTCACTGAGTCGAATGAGCTGCGCTGTTTCGAGACTTCCTGGCTGTAGTCCGGGAAAATCATTATGGTTGCATTCTCTGAACGGATCTCTCCCATTTTTCTGGCTTCTCTCAAGATCAGATCTCTGTCCGCAAAGTTCAAGAAGCGCGCTATGACCGGCCTCGGCCTCGCCCCTTCCGGAGGTTTTGCCAGGAGGGCCCTGTGCGCTCTTTCGATGATAAAACACGGGGAGAACTGTGCAGCCGGGAAGGTGGTCTTCAACCAAGCGTAGAGGAATGAGGACATGTTCGTCCCCTCGATTCCCTCTCTAAATCCCACGAAGCGAAGGTTGTTGCATCTCGATCTATTTTCCGCATCATCCACCTTCCACTGCAGCTGGCGGTGCGAGGCCTGTAACTCCGCTATTGGTCTTGTAAATGACAATTTTTTTATTTATGTGTTGGTTTTGAAAATAGCTAAATTAATAGCTTTGTCATTTACAAAGCCAATAGTTATAACTTTCGCAAATGTGACACCTATAGCATTTGTAATGCAACATGTTTTGTATTTACGTGACTTAGATGTATTGATATTACAAATAACATTGGCTTTTAATTTTTTTAAATAATGAATACTTAAATAAAAGTGATTGTAATTTATAATGGCAATAGCTTAAACTTTTGTAAATAACTTTTGTGAAGATTATGTTCAGTGTATTTTATTGTGATGAAAATCCAAGAACAGAAGTGAAATATTAACATCTTTTTGTGACATTTGTAATAAAGCTTGAAACATTGAGAGAACATATTAGAACCAGTTGTTGTTGAATGGTTGCACAGATTGATGCTGTGATGGCCCTGAGTGATGCTGTGGTGGCGCTGAGTGATGTTGTGGTGGCGCTGAGTGATGCTGTGGTGGCGCTGAGTGATGCTGTGGTGTGGTGGCGCTGAGTGATGCTGTGGTGGCGCTGAGTGATGCTGTGGTGGTGCTGAGTGATGCTGTGGTGGCGCTGAGTGATACTGGGATAGCGCTGAGGGATGCTGGGATAGTGCTGAGTGATGCTGTGGTGGTGCTGAGTGGTGCTGTGGTGGTGCTGAGTGGTGCTGTGGTCTTGCTGAGTGGTGCTGTGGTGGTGCTGAGTGATGCTGTGGTGGTGCTGAGTGGTGCTGTGGTGGTGCTAAGTGATAATGTAATGGTGCTGAGTGATGCTGTGGTGGTGCTGAGTGGTGCTGTGGTAGTGCTGAGTGATGCTCTGGTGGTGCTGAGTGATGCTGTGGTGGTGCTGAGTGGTGCTGTGGTAGTGCTGGGTGATAATGTGGAGGTGCTGAATGGTGCTGTGGTGGTGCTGAGTGGTGCTGTGGTGGTGCTGAGTGGTAATGTGGTGGTGCTGAGTCATACTGTGGTGGTGCTGAGTGATGCTGTGGTGGTGCTGAGTGATGCTGTGGTGATGCTGAGTGATGCTGTGGTGGTGCTGAGTGATGCCGTGGTGGTGCTGAGTGATGCTGTAGTGGTGCTGAGTGATGCTGTGGTGGTGCTGAGTGGTGCTGTGGCGGTGCTGGGTGGTGCTGGGTGGTGCTCGGTGGTGCTGGGTGGTGCTGGGTGATGCTTTGGTGGTGCTGAGTGATGCTGTGGTGGTGTTGAGTGATGCTGTGGTGGTGCTGAGTGATGCTGTTGTGTGCTGAGTGATGCTGTGGTGGTGTTGAGTGGTGCTGTGGTGGTGCTGAGTGATAATGTGGTGGTGCTGAGTGATGCTGTGGTGGCGCTGAGTGGTGCTCTGGTAGTGCTGAGTGATGCTGTGGTAGTGCTGCGTGTTGCTGTGGTGGTGCTGAGTGATGATGTGGTGGTGCTGAGTGATGCTGTGGTGGTGCTGAGTGGTGCTGTAGTGGTGCTGGGTGATGCTGTGGTGGTGCTGAGTGATGCTGTGGTTGTGCTGAGTGGTGCTGAGGTGGTGCTGAAAGATAATGTGGTGGTGCTGAGTGATGCTGTGGTGGCGCTGAGTGGTGCTGTGGTAGTGCAGAGTGATGATGCAACCATTAGATTAATTTTCTATCAGTTATAAGCGAAAGTGCAGTTTTTCAACAAAAAGCAGGGCCAAAACTGATTTCCACATGGCTAGGTTTAAACTGGAATGGCGTGGGGAGAAAAAAACGATGGATTTAGACCCAGATCTCTGAGAGGGGGTGAATGTTTGACATCGTTCAGCATTCTGTCCATCAATTGTTCTTTTTGCACCTATTCCTCTGCACGTCATTAGCAGGGGTAGCAAGCGCTATTTAAATTGAATTACAACACAATCCAATGGGTGTTCTGAGACACCTTTATATATCCTTTCATTATCCACACACTAGTGAAGGAGGGACTGCTTGAATCACAGTACAATTTCTCGGTGGATTGGTGATCTTTGAGAAATGACACATTATCTTGTAGCCCAGAGTGCACTGCTGCATCAAGGCTTCAGCTCTTAAAGAAACATGGAGATTCAACCTCTGGGGGTGTCCCAAGTGGAATCTCAGCGAATTGTGTTGTTTGATAATGGTGTTGAATGCCCCAGAGATTACCAACCTTGCTCGCAGCACTGCTGTGCCTCCCTACTGTAACAATGAACCAAGATAATCAAACAGACACAGGAAGCTTGGTTGCAGTGTCTAGACTGGCACTCCACTGGAACCAATCAGTGAAGGCAAAGGGGGCAGTGCGAGCAGGGACCTGGTGAAATTCGGCTGCTCTTTGTTCACCTTGACATAAGTGCGTCCCAGCCATACAGAAGTGGATCGCAGGGGACAGGCAACCAAGGCCAGAGTTCTATGTTCTGAATTTCCAGCTGTCCTGAACAGCTTATCACAACTGAACAATATTCTTCTTCGCTGACAAACACACCTGTTTCTAGTATCCAAATAGTACCTTCAAAACGCGGTCTCCCAGAGTAATTCTACTAGGGTCCGTCTTGTGCTGGATTTTTAGGATACCCAAATATGATCTAGAAGAAACATATCTCAATGGCAGTAATTTGCAAGGCCTTTGGTTAGTCTAAATATTTGGCATAGATCAGACTATCTTGGACGTATGATTTATCTCCTTATATTAAAACAAATGACATTTTTACGCAATGAAAATTGAGAACTTGGGCTTTATAGGCTACAATAAAAATGTAAGTATTATAAAAAAAGTTTTAATTTGTCAATACTTGAGAATGTTACCTTTCTCTGCTAGGTAGCCTTGGATGAGGAGATGTTTTTGTTTTGCGATGGAGTCGGCTCCATTGCTAAAAGCATGTGGCTGTTGTGGAGGGAATAAACTCCATACTTCCCATGAACCTTCACTGCCCGCAAAGTTAGCCGAGGCAGAGAACCGCCTCAGGATCCAGCATGAGGCACCATTCCCCTACATGCATTTAACAAGATGGAACTGTTTTTCGTCACTCATTTGCTTTTTTACACATCTTAACAATGTATGGGCAAAGATTTCAGCTAATTAATCTCATTTTAACACTTTAAATCAGCAACTGAGAGGTCACCTGCTTCTGAAGCAGGATAAAGGACTTGGCATTGCGGGGCAACACAAATGAAGCATTTTTAGTAACTTGTGATCCATTTGCGCACTGAACTATTTTGTTTTAGTAAAAATCTGCAAATTGCGCAGAAGATGATGGATTATACGGTAAGTGTGGCAAATCCATAATTATGTGGAAAACTTCAGGCCGCAGAATTGCATAATTCCACTGGCCCTGCCCGCAGCATATGGCATCGCCCTGCTGGTTTGTTAATTACCAGGCAGGGATCGAGTGTGGATTATAGAGTCTACCTCAAACAACATATGTTGATTACTGCTCACAGTTGGCTCACTGGCCAGGGGGTGGGGGAGTTCCATGGTTGAGGAGTGGGTGGGGCTGAAGGGTAGTCCAGACAGTAAGCCAATTATTGAGGAGATAAACTCAAAGGCGGAAACACAAAGGGAACATGATCAAAGCTGAAAGCACTTAAGAGCACAGGCCGGACCCAAACAGGATAAGAGAACTGGCCACACAGCACAATGTAGAACTTCCCAGCCCAAGCCCCCCTCTGGGCTGAATGTATAAAATGTGGGGATAGCGTTTGGCACACATAGCCATTTGACCAAGGGCAGTATTCTGAGTTCCATTTTCAACACTGCAGTGAGGTGGCTCTGGCAAAGGCCTCCTTAGCCCACTGAGAAGACCAGCGAGTTCATAAAGCACTGGTAACCTTGTTATTGTGGTGACTAATTTGTGCTGCAGTTTGAGCGACCCACCCCTGTCCCCACATCAAAGAGTTAATTACAGAGATTCCAGATAACAAGCTAACAAAAAAAAACAAGCAACAATACAGCCCGCAGCGGATCCTGATGTTAGCTGAGGGCCTTTTCCAGCGGTGTGACGGTCGGGGGTGGGGGAGCACTGATGCTTGCGGCGAGGAAGGCAGGAACAAAGGGGCTGAGCCCTACCTCACTGCACCTTGCTGGCCATGCCCCACTGCCACACTCAACTCCGCAAGACTTCCCACGATGCTGGTCGGCGCAGGGTGATTGACGAGAGGGCGGGTCATGCCCATGGCAGAAGCATCGTTTTATGGACCACGATCCTGACAGGGCCCTGCCTGGCCCTACAGCGACCTCCATATTTGTCAGCTCTCTCCATTTTCGGGGAGAGCTAGGGGCAGACATTCATACATTGCGTACATATGTTTGCTTGTACATGTGTATGTATGCATGTTTGAAAAGAAAAACAGAAACATTTAATGTTAGTGAAAACTATCACGTAGTAAAACTTAAAACCTCAAATGTCATTCGCATTGCTAGAAAACATCATTTGGAAAGATGTGTGGCCTGATGTACGAAAGGATTTTGCGATTACAAACCGTGACACTCGCAAAATGACTGAATTTGCTCTAACAAATGCCCTTTTCTAATTAACAAACCCCGTTTTATGAGCCAGAAAGTGTTTCTGACGCTTAAAATTGTTTTTTTTTTCGACGGGATTTCAGTCATTTCAATGAAATCCAAGAGAACTAATTCAAGTACAACGCGATTTCTACATCGCCATTAGTTACATTGTCAACATGGATACATTTTGAGAAGTCAGAATACAGAAGTATGTAAAATTTTACACAACAGTGGCCCCGTAATCTGAAATTCAAGAAAGACAAATTAAGTAGAATAGCAGTCAATGGTCATTTTCTGAATAATTTGAAAACAACAATTAATATTGAACAATGTGCGAGGTGAAAGACTTGATGGATGCTCGTATGTGACACGACGGATGCAAAATCGGTGCCTCGCACACAGTAAGAAAGCACTCTAGCAAGATAACAATAGTAATAAGGTTCGTGAGTCCAAAAAGTTGATGGTCATTTGTTCCTATAGGGATAAAGGATGATCAGTAGGACTCCGAACATACTTGGCTTGTTTAAGGGTAACATAGTACATTCCAGCTCGCCAATCAGAGTAAAATGCTCGAATTCCACGGATAGAAGGAGGATGATTAATCGGGCAGAAAAACAAGACGCCTGGGGAGCAGCAGCCTTTGATGTGCCCCCGGTAGTTAGGGGAGGAGAAATTCCGGCCTGAGGCCGAGCGCAAAGCAACAGATGGCTTTGTGGAGGCAGGCGGTAAGCTCGTGCACGAGGCGTGCACTTCCGAAAATCCGCTGGAGAGCCCTTGCTTAGCCTGAAGTATGGGTTGACTGCATTAGGGCTCGTTTCCTATTCCTGCGGAATAGGAAAGGACGAGCCCTAAAAAGGAACTACATAGAAACGAAAATAACCGAGGTCTATCAACTAATACCAAACATGACGACCTAAAAGTCACATGCGCTAGTGAAAGAATGCACAAAAACGCTTATCCTGAAAAAGACATTTTCTACCAAGACGCACTGACTGCACCCATATAAAAACGCTAATTCAAAAACTCAAAGCAGATGGGGCTCCTGGACCAAACGTTCTCCCAACTGCAGTATTCAAAACCAATGAAGTTTTTTGGGACGAACACTTAACAGTGTTATTTAACCACATTTTTACAAAGGGAAACATACCTGCTTCATGGAAAGGAAACATCATTCACCCAATTCACAAGAAAGGGGATCGAAAACATCCAGGGAACTACAGATTGATTTCCTTAAATCGACGTTGAAGCCAAGCTCTATGATTCGTGCCTATTGGAAGAGCTGCAGGACTGGGAAAAATCCATCAACATAATCCCTAGGTTCCAAATCAGATTCAGACAAGGGATTGGGACAACCACAAACTGGACCACCTTGGGCCTGCTAATGGAGAACGCCAAAAAAAAGAACCAACGACTATACGGGTGTTTTGTTGATATAAAAGCAGCTTTTGATCACGTAAGTAGGCCTAGACTCTGGAGAAAGCTAAGAAAATGGGGCTGCCGGGCAAACTAATAAACACAATAACATGGGCGAAACATGGGCAAAGGTAAAACAAGGGAACGGGACCAGACTAACAAAAAAAATCGAGACCCAGGACGGCTTAAAACAAGGCTGCGTCCTAGCCCCCAGCCTTTTAAACTTATACCTGGCAGACATCGGATGCAATCTAGAAATAATCGAGAGTCACGCCTGAAACTTGGGAACATTCCAGTTCCAATTTTGCAGTATGCAGACGATATAGTACTACTAAGCAAAACACCAATAGGTCTGCAACGCTTAGTAAATATGTTATCGTCTTATTTAGCACAAGAAAATCTGGAGTTGAACAAAGAAAAAACAAAAGTGCTTTGGCTAGTGGAGGGGAAGAAATTGAACTTCAAATGGTCAATCAACAACTCAGTGGTAAAAGAACAGGACTCATACAAGTACGTGGGGATGACCCTTGAGCAAGGGAATACAAAAAAGAAGCTCATTCTGGCACTAAAATGGAAGGCCCAATCATTAATCTACACGTATAGACAACTGCGACAAAAATGGCCGGCCCGAATTATACGCACTTATTAACCCATTTGATGCTTGTGACGGAACCATTCCATCATCAGTCACGGTTGGGCTGTGCTGATGACGGAATGGTTCCGTCACGGCCACACCCATTAACATAGGGGCCCAGCACAGCAGGATATTCTCTTTAGCAGCCAAGGTGTTAAATGTAATGGGCTCACAAATCCTACCTACTTTGTCATATGGGTTAACCACTTGGCTAGGAGGGGAGGCAAAAATTTTAAACAACCTACAAAATAAAATCTACAAAGTAGTGTTTAACCTACCGCACTCCCAAGTCCGCCTCGAATTTGGCTTACAGAACCAAAAATTCCGGTCGATGTCCACGTTTGCAAAACTGTGTGATAAAATACTTTCTGCCCCAAGCGAGTCAATGGACAACATCTGCTGGAAGGAAATACATTATCAGGAAAACCAGCCTAACACTAACCTATGGGAAAGCCACCTTAGCACCTGTTTGACCACATAAGACCTACAAGATGTATGGAAAAAAAAATAAACCAAGGGCACTTCTGTAAAGTAGCCAACAGATCAGCAAAAAGGAATTCCTTATTAGAAGACAAAATAACTGTAACAAAACGGCGCCACGCATTGACAGTAGTCAACATTTACACCCACCAAAAACCACAGGGATATTTAGCCTTACATTACAGTCAACATTTAAAAAAAGCATTCTTAGCATATCGAATGGGCATGCAGTACTCAAAGGACTTAAGTCCCTCTTGGAAGCATCAACTCGAAAGTTCAAACTGTAGACTGTGCGGACACTAGAAGGAAACTTTGACGCATCTGTTATGTGCATGTCCAGCTCTACTAGTTCTAAGAAGACGGCACCTACGGGCTATCTTAATCACATTAAAGATCTGCACCTGCCGGCAAGCAGTGACAAGTTGGCTAGGGAGCACATCATCCATCTTGGCATGTCAGGTGTCAAATTTATGACCAAGGTAACAAAGCTGATACAAGAAACTGAACTGATAAAGGCATCTAATGCCCAGCACAAATAGTGGACCAAGGAAGGAAGTTTGTGGTGGCAGAAAGGACAATACCGAAAATGTTGCTAATGAATTTAATGTATTTTAATGGAAGAAATATGACCAGTGTTGTCCCGACCTGGGACAGAATATTTAATCTCTTATCATTTTAAAATTTGTAATTTTTTATATTGTTCAAATATTGGAACGATTTTTATTAATCAAACAATAAAATGAAATTGAAATTGTGTGTGCGAGTGTGTGTATGCACGTGTGTGTCCACGTTCTCAGACCAGTGTTCCCCCGGGGTTCTTCCCACAATGGGGCGGAAGGACATGCTGGGGAAGGGGTCAAGGGGAGGGGTTGGGGCTTAAAGGTACAGGTGGGGAGGTCCCAGCCTCTTCCTGCACCTTGGCACCACCAGGGGAGGGTTAAGAAAGATTAGTCCACCCACCCAACCTACAAGTTTTAGGGTAGGGGAAAAGGGTGAGGAGTGTGACAGTTTAGGACAGGTTGTGGGCTTTGTTTTGGGCTTGGCAGTACTTTGGAAGGGTGGTGAGTCACATACGGGCACATCCACCCCTCGGAGGGGGAAACAGGTGAGTGATGGCGGGTGCGGGATGCAAGAGAGCGACGGCACGAAATCAAAGAGAGGATGTAGGAAGAAAGGGGAAGACTAGAGTGGAGAGATAGAGGAGGCAACAGGTGAGATGGTTTGAGGATGGAGAGAGTGAATGACAAGAAGGATGAAGGGAAACATTTTATAATTAACTAGCAGCCCGTCCCGACGTTGTCTTTGTATGGATTGCTGCCGGCCAGTAGTATATCGTTTTGTAGGATTTAGTTTTGATAGCATTTCTTATCTGTGACAGGCCTGTGAAATGCTCCCATTCACAGTGCACTACTGATGCACTTAAGAGTGCGCGTTCAGTAGTGTGTGAACTCGAATTTCCCTACTTTATTTTTCCTTGCAATATTATATAGCGAGAACTCGATGTTGGAAGGCGGAGACCCCAGGGGTCAAGACTTCTCTCTTAACCACCCGAGACCCTCTTCTCCCAAAATTCCTGCTGAGTCTTATCGAGGGATGGTCCTCGCCGGGGAGGACTGATCGTACACACTGTCGACACACTACACTTACGAACGGACACCACACCGTGAATCTTTATCAAGTATGAACTTTATCAAAGTAAAATAGGTAGCAATACACAGCGATCGAGGGATCGCGAAAGTCTCATGAACAAGGGAGCGGGGAAGCGGGACAGTCTTAGGGGGCCAGTCGGTACGCCGCGTACCCTGCGCACAGTTCTCAATCCTCGAACTGGGGGGTACGGGGAATGGCGATGGTACATGCTGTCCTACTCACTTCGGTTCAAGATTGTCGTGAGGGTAGCGTTGATGGTCTAGCCGGACCAGAAGGTTCTTTAAGCCGCGACGAGGTCAGCAGGGCTTGATCGGGAGTACTCTGTAGTACTCGCAGGCAGGTGGAGCCGCGACAGCGTCCACAGGGCTCAGGAAGGTAGCACGAGTCTCTCGTTCTCAAGAGTGGGCCGCAACGAGGTCAGCAGGGCTCCGATGGTTCAGGTCTTACTCTTCGAGAGGGAGCCGCGACAGCGTCAGCAGGGCTCGGTGGTTCAGTTCCGTAGCTTCGAGGATGAGCCACAACAGCGTCAGCAGGGCTCGGTGGTTCAGAGTCTGTTCTCCTCAAGGTCAGCCGCGATCAGATCAGCAGGGCTTTCTTGTCCAGGATACAACTGCCGGCTATACGGAAGGCAGGCTGTCTTATAGTCCAGGAGCTCTTTGATATCCGGACCCTCAGAGGCAGGAGGCCGAAGGTCAGAGGGCCAGGCGCCCGATTGTCTGGGCGGCTGGGTCTTTGATGCTTTTGGACCATGCGTCCAGGGAATCCCAGACACTCATCAAGGCCTGGAGCCAGCTCGCTAGGAAGCCAAAAGGTGCGATCAAAACCAGCCCCCAGGGATGATTCGGAGGTGTGAGGACAACCAGTTCCTCTGGAGGGGGCCGGAGGTGTGATGGAAGTCTTGGTTTCGGGTACTTGGTGAGTCGTTCACCCCCCGGGCGGGTCGGGGCGTGCCGGACGCGCACGCCTAGCTGCAGCCGGGAGCGGCCAGAGGCTGCCGAAAGGGAAGAAGGTGGCCGGCTGGCGGGGTGGCCAAACATGGAGTCTGATGGTCACGTGCATGGGTGCAGGCACGCGGTCCGAAAGTCATCTCAGGTCCGATGTAGGAGTCTCGTGTATAGTTCTGGATGGACGGGAATCAGTTCCGTCCGTCGTTCTGGGGTTATGGGGGTCAGCGAGGGCCACGCCACAAGGCCGGGTCCAACACTCGACAACATGGCTTGAGCACAATTTACATTACAGAAGAACACATTCATTTGTGGTAGGCACGGGGAGACAAAGCAATTTGCCTGGAATCACAGGATGTTGAGCTGATGCCGAGATTCGAACGTAGCTCCCCAGCTCTAAAGTTCGCAATTCTAGAACTTGTGGCGGGAGGTGTGTCTAAAAGTGTATGTCGGTGCTGGCCATCAATGAGAGAGACCTGTGCATTTTCCAAATGGGTGGTGAAAAATATGAGTATGTTGCTGGAGATGTGGGCCGCCATGCCACCAATGTACTTACCGGGGAGGGTAAACACCCATTATTCCGCAACTTTCTTTCCGCATACCATCATTCCGCATACTTTCATTACGAAAGTACCATGACTCCGCAATGCCATTATAAAGCATGGCATTACATTTTATATGCTTTTACCACGCATACATTTACAACGAAATTCGTTGTAAATGCATGAATGGTAAAAGCATGTTTTTTTTAAATGATTTGATACGGTAAGTATGTGTAAAGGGGTATATGTTTTGGGGTACTGAGGTATATGTTTTGGGGTGTTTGGGTATTTTAAGGGTTCAGATATAGTTTTGGGTTATGGGGTACAGGGGTAGTTTTAGGGTTTAGGGATAGGTATGGGTTTTGGGGTACAGGGGTATTTTTAGGGTTCAGTGCTATTTTTGGGATTTGGGGTATAGGGGTTTAGGGGTATTTTTGGGTTATGGGGTACAGGGGTAGTTTTAGGGTTTAGGGATAGGTATGGGTTTTGGGGTACAGGGGTAATTTTAGGGTTCGGTGCTATTTTTGAGATTTGGGGTATAGGGGTGTAGGGGTATTTTTAGGGTTCAGGGGTAGGTTTGGGTTTTGGGGTACAGGGGTATTTTTAGGGTTCAGGGCTAGGTTTGGGTTTCGGGGTACATTGGTTTTTTAGGGTTCAGGGGTAGGTTTGGGTTTTGGGGTACAGGGGTATTTTTAGGGTTCAGGGGTATTTTTAGCGTTTAGGGGTAGGTTTGGGTTTTGGGGTACAGGGGTATTTTTAGGGTTCAGGGCTAGGTTTGGGTTTTGGGGTACAGGGGTATTTTAGGGTTCAGGGGTAGGTTTGGGTTTTGGGGTACAGCGGAATTTTTAGGGTTCCCGGCTAGGTTTGGGTTTTGGGGTACAGAGGTATTTTTAGGGTTCAGGGGTAGGTTTGGGTTTTGAGGTACAGGGGTATTTATAGGGTTCAGGGCTAGGTTTGGGGGTACAAGGGTATTTTTAGGGTTTAGGGATAGGTTTGGGTTTGGGGGTACAGGGTATATTTATAGGGTTAAGATGAGTTAGTGTTTAAGGGTGTTGGGATATTTTAAGGAGTAAGGGTGGGTTATGATTATGGGGTGCAGGGGTATTTAAAGGGAGCAGGGTGGGATTAGCACACGATATGAGACATGGCATGAAGGGTGGAATGTACCACGCGTCCCCAGCGTTTGTCACGCCCCCAGCACACGCCCACAGCACAACGCAGACACGCCCACAAGGGACTACTTTGCTGGCACGGTTCTTTTACCTTTTAAATGTATATGGTGGGCGTCTGCATAGCCTATGTCTTTCTGCTGCAACTGCCCTTTCCAACGCTGTATTGGGTGTTGTGATTGGTGCTGTGGTTCCTGAGATTACCCACGTCAAAGGTTTGGGCTCTCTCTTTATTATATTACTATAGATGATGTTTTTGGTTAATTTTAATGTTAAAATCTTGTCCTAATAAAATGGCCTTTTACACTTCAAGTAACAGCGTGGAGTGTAATTAGTGCGCCAAGTCTGTTTTTTGTGTTGTTTCCTGCTGAAGCTCTTTCAGTTTTGCACGGGTCCTGGCTTTGCAATCAAAGCATAGTAAGTTAATGTCTGTTACATTAATGCCTCTTACTGCAAGACCTCTGCTTAGGATGACATGTAACCTGCTCAGGGTGGGATGTAGTTCCAAGGTGGCCTCTTGCTAGAGCTTTCCTTGTACGGATGAGCCCTGGTGCTGTTCTCACTATCTCTTTGCTCCACATGGTGATAATATCCAATTGCCTTTCCTGCTACCTCACGTCCCCCCTCATCTCTGCCTTGTGAGTAGGATGTGATGGGCATGGGGGGGGGGGGGAGAAACTCGCCCCCTGCAGCATATGAAGGCTGTGGCAGGCAGGTTGGACAGACATCCCCGCCGCAGTCACCTTCAGTGCCGCTGAGCACTGTATCAGTAGGACCTGCGTCTGATCTACGATGCAGAGAAGGCACACATGATTTAATATCTAATATGTATGCTCTGTGTGTTTGTGCAAGGATATATCCCAGGGAAGTCTGATGTGACTTGAATCTCTGAAACACTTTCACCTCTTTGTACATTCAGTCCCAGCCTGGTCCGGCTCCAGGTACGACGGAGCTTCAAGGCTGGGGGTTCATTCCCTTGTCTCACAATTCATGTTACAATGATACTCAACTGAAACTTGTTACATCCGAAAAAATACCAGAATAATGTGGAAGAAATATAAGAACTTCTGTGTGTACTTTCTGTTTTAACGCAACGGATGATATTCTAAAACAAAATAACCTGCTAGCATTAGACAGACCCCCGAGCATTTCGCAATTTTGCGATTCACGAAAAAATTACGAAATCTGCTGTTTCGGACTCATGCGCAGTTTGCGCAAAGTCTTTAAGTGGATTCCAGCAGAGACACGAAAACCCTTAGTACAGGGTCTAATTATAAATTTTACACAAAAAAAGATCCATTTATACACTTAAATACCCATTTATTCTTCTATCGAACTTAAGATATACATATATAAAACATATTTGATTTTCAGAAAAACACACATTCACTGGATGATGTCATCAGTGATGTCATTTGAGATGTCATGAGTGATGTAATGAGTAATGTCATTAACCATGTCATGAGTGATGTAATATGTGACATCATCAGCAGTGCATTGTGGGCGGGCGAGTTATAGTTAGCTGAACTAACTATAACAGGGGAATTTCTATGATTTCGTTTGAGTGAAATGTCCAACTAACTATAACGCCACTGAAACCTATGATTTGTTCAGTGAATATCTAAAGTTTTTTAAATGCTAATTTCTAACTATAATGTGCCTGAAACCTATGGTTTTTTCAGTGAATTTCAAAGGTTTTTTAAATGCTACTTTCTAACTATGCCTACAGAGGTAGGACATGTGATGAAAGAAGAAACAAAGCACAGAAGAAAAAAATTAAATGCAGAAAGAAGCAACAGAAGTCCAGAAAGACAAAGAAAAGTGCAGGAAGAAGAAGAGATGTGCAGAAAGAAACAACAGAGGAGCAGAAAGTCATCCTGTGCCCACAACTTTTTCAGACGGGTACTGGTGGTAACTGAATCTGACTAACCAGGCCTAGAGCCAGTGCTATGCTAACGGACACTTAGAATACAGTGAAAACACCTACATACACTAGGGAATACGATGCGTAGGGGTATCACTGTGATTAGCATGACCTCCTCTGTAAGACCCTAGTACATAATAGGGCAGGAGGATTAAAACTACCTCTTAAAACGTGCCACAGGGCGCTTTTGCACACTAGTGAAGGGAGGGGGGGCCTGAGGTGACCTGTGTGCAAACAAGAACTGTGCCCATTTTAAGTTGGGGGATAAAGTCCCCTTGAATCCTGAGGGTCCCTTGGGTCCAACTAGCCCACCAGGTATCTCCAGTAAGCACCACAGAGCTGCGTGGCAGAGAGGTGTAAAAAGGGGCACGGCCTGGACCACCTTTCTGCAACGCAGCGCAGTGGCACTTACTGGAAGCACCTGGTGGACTAGTTAGCCCTCATGGCCCACAGGATTGAAGGGGAATTATTTCCCCAACTTAAAATGCGCCACAGGGCGGCTTTGCACACGTCACCTCAGGCCCAGTCCTCTCCCTTCACACCTGCGTAAACACGCCCTTTGACCGTTTTGAGCTTGGAGATTAAGTCCCCTTGAATCCTGAGGGTCCCTAGGGTCCAACTAGCCCACTAGGTACCTCCAGTAAGCACCACAGATGTGCGTTGCAGAGAGGTGTAAAAAGGGGCATGGCCTCTGAACACCTCTCTGCAACGCAGCTCCCTGGGGCATACTGCAGGTACCTAGTGGGCAAGTTGGCCCCCAGAGCCCCTCAGTTTTCAAGGGGAATTAATTTACCAACTTACAACTCACCAGGGGGCACATTAGCACAGTGGTGAAGGAAGGGTGCGGGGCCTGAGGTGACATGTGTACAAACACGCCCTGTGGTGCGTTTTATGTTGCAGAATTAATTCCTCTTCAATCCGGAGGGTCCCTGGGGGCCAACTAGCCCACCAGGTACCTCCAGTATGCGCTAGGGAGCTCCATTGCAGAGAGGTGTTCAGAGGCCACGCCCCTTTTTACAACACTCTGCAACGCAGCTCTGTGGTGCTTATTGGAGGTACCTGGTGGGCTAGTTGGCCCCCAGGGACCCTCAGGATTGAAGAGGAGTTACTTCCCCAACTTAAAACGCGCCAAAGGGCATATTTGCACACATGTCACCTCAGACCCCGCCCCCTCCCTTCACCACTTTGCAAATGCACCCCGTGGCGCATTTTAAGTTGGGGGATCAAGTCTCCTTGAATCCTGAGAGTCCCTGGGGTGCAACTAGCCAACCAGGTACCTCCATTAAGAGCCACTGAACTGCGTTGCAGAGAGGTATAAAAAGGGGCGTGGCCGCTGAACACCACTCTGGAAACGCAGCTCCCTGGTGCACATTGGAGGTTCCTGGTGGGCTAGTTGGCCCCCAGGGACCTTCAGTATTCAAGGGGTATTAGTTACCCATCTTACAACGAGCCAGGGAGCAAGCACGTTTGCAGAGTGCTGCAGGGAGGGGGCAGGGCCTCCGGCGCGATGACGGTCTTTTTTTTTCAGGAAGAAGGGGGGCTCTGTGGCCCCCTTCCTTTCCTATTTTATAGGCCCTGAGGACCCCATCCCCCAGGGCCTGCCCCTATTTTTTTTTTAGTTAAAAAATTTGGAAGGGGCGCATGGCCCCTCTCTGAAGCCATATTCGTCCCGGGGACCCCATCCCTCGGGGCATGGGCAGTGTAAAAAAAATTAAATTATTGGAGGGGGGCTGCGTGGCCCCCCTCCTCAGGCCATTTATGGCCCCGGGAACCCCAGCCCCCGGGGCTAGCCTTTCCGTGTTTTTTATTTTAATGGGGAGAGGAGCCATGTTGCCCCCCTCCCGGGCCACTCATGGACCCGGGGACCCCATCCCCGGGGTCAGCCCTATCCATTGGGGACCGTGGGGGGGGGACCCAATCCCCCCACAGTCCCACCAGCTCCCCGCATCCTTTGGGGGCCGGCAATGCTTTTCCACATGGGGAGCAGCTAACATGCAGCTCCCCATGTGGAAAAGCAATCTGCTTTACTTCATTGAAGCGAGAGCAGGTTTCCCTGTTCTCGCTTCAATGAAGCAAAGCAGTTTGCAATGACAGGGCGGAAGTTGCGAAACTCCCGCCCTGTCATTTCAAACAGCTGTGGCCCGGGGGATGGGGACCCTGGGACACAGCAGGAGCTGGCCTGGGGGGTGGTGGTCCCCAAGGCCATCACTGGCTCCAAGAGGGGGGCCGTGCGCCCCCCCTCCATTCAATTGCAAAGCCCCGGGGGTGGTGGTCCCGGAGGCACGGGGGAATATTAGTACCCCAGGGAGGTGGCTGTCCCCGGGGCATGTAGGTGGGCTAAAGCCCCCCCACACAGGAATATATATTTTTTTTAAAGCCCCGGGGGGTGGCGGTCCCCGGACCAGTGGGGGGCCATGTGCCCCGCAAATTAATTAATTAAAGCCCTGGAGGTGGCGGTCCCTGGGGCAGTGTTGGGGGATTGGGGCACCCTACACATTTTTTACCTGCCCCCGGGACCTGGCCCACCCCGGGGCATAAATTAAACAAAGCGCGGTAGCCCGCACTTTGATTTTTTAATTTTTGTGGCCGGATCCACGGATCCAGTGTGCACCTCGCAATTTTATTTGCTTTTTTGGGCCCTGGGGATCCTTGTGTGACACTCTGAGCAGGCCTAGGGGTCAGGGTGTTACTACCCTGCCCACTTTTCATGTTTTGCATGATTGTTTTTCTCGTTTCTTGTGCCTCGGGAAAGCTGCCAACACTTCCTGGTTTGAAGTGTTGACAGCCAATTAGCATGCAGCTCGTGATCAGCAGGGTCTGCGGATCCAGCACGCCTCTATATATATCGATATTTTTTAAATGTTTATTTTCTCAGCAACTACTGAATGGATTTACACCATTTAACAAAAAGAGTTCTTTCTGAACCAAGGGCTACCTTTTGCCAAATTTGGTGTAATTCCATTCAGCAGTTCGGCCTGTAGCCATGTCTAAAGTTTCCTATGGAAAATAACATGGAGAAAATACATTTTGGGACCCCCTTTTTTCTCGGCCCCCGCTAGCGGACTCACCCCAAAACTTTCAAGATATGAGCGGACCGGAGCACCCCACAAGTTTTAAAAATGTCACGAAGTTTCGTCAACCGGCGCCAAAGTTATTGGGAATAGAATGTTGCGATTTTCCTATGGAAACTAGGTCCTAACTATAACAACCTACTGGCGAACGCCAGTAGGTAATATATGTATATATATATATTCACTGAAAAAAACATAGGTTTCACACACACGCAATTTAAAAAAAAAATGTTTTTTTTGCCCTTCTGGGTCCTTCAGGTACCCCCCTCCCTCCCCCCGAGAAGGCCTAGGGGGTCAGGGAGTTACTACCCTGTCCCTTTTTCACGTTCTCCACTTTTGTTTTCAGCTCTCTTCTGCCTCGAGGGTGCGTGCACCGTGTGCGCACCTCGCGATTTAAAAAAAAAAATGTGGGTGCCTTTGGGGACCTTCAGGGACCCCCTGAGAAGGCCTAGGGGGGCAGGAAGTCTCTACCGTGCCCCCTTTTCATGTTTTCCACTTTTGTTTTTGGCTCTCTTCTGCCTCGGACACAAAATGGCAGCCAACACTTTCTGGTTTCCACCGATTAGAATGTTGACAGACGTCTAACAACAAATCAGAATTCAGCTCGCGCACACCCTATTCGCGCACCGTGCACGCACGGGTGCACGCACGGTGCGCGCTTATAGATATATATATTTTTTTCCTTATAATTTTCTCACAAACTACTGGAAGGATTTACACCATTTAACCAAAAGCGTGATCTGCAAATCAGACTCCACCATTTTGCCAAATTTGGTGTAATTCCGTTCAGCGGTTCGGGCTGTAGCCGTGTCTAATCGTCCTACGGAAATTAACATGGGGAAAACACATTTTGGGACCCCCCTTTTTTCTCGCCCCCCGCTTGACGAATCTTCCCGAGACTTTCAGGGAAGGAGCGGAGCGGGCCATCTTCTTTGAGAAATTCGCGAAGATTCAACAACCGGTACCAAAGTTATTCATAAAAGAATGTTGAGGATTTCCTATGGAAACTAGGTCCTAACTATAACTACCTAGTAGGTAATATATATATATATATATATATATATATATATATATATATATATATATATATATATATATATATATATATATATATATCTATATATATATATATATATATAGATATATATATATATATATATATATATATATATATATATAATTCACTGAAAAAACCATAGGTTATAGACCATATATAGTTAGGAATTAGCATTTACAAAACCTTGAAAATTCACTGAAAAAACCATAGGTTATAGACCATATATAGTTAGGAATTCGCATTTACAAAATCTTATTTTACTCACACAAAACCATTGAAATTCCATATATAGTTAGTTGCACTAACTATATATCGCGCACCCGCAATCCACTGCTGATGATGTCACATATTACATAATTCATGACATGGTCAGTGACATCACTGATGACATCACTGATGACATCTCAAATGACATCACTGATGACATCACTGATGACATCACATTTGACATTACTGATCACATCACTGATGATATCATTCATGTGATAATACGATGAACCTCTTCAGACTCTAATATAACCTTAGATACAATCAGTGTAAACAGACACTCACAGACTGTCACTCATCCATGGGGTTACTCACACACCTAGTCAGTCATGCAAAGAATCAATCACACCTCCATTTCCTCAACTATACAGTTATACAAACTTTACTTATTCAAACATATACTAACACATATTTACTCTCCTATACAATCCCTGATACAAGTTCACAATGATCCATACAGCCTCTCACACATTCACTGGCTCTTATGCACAGTTATTTATATATGTCAACTCTCACATGTACTGTGTTTTACATATGTACTTACTTTGACATGTAGCACTGAGATATCCATTCACTCACCAATACACTCATGCACACAGTCAACCGCCCATACAGCTGTTTCCACATGCACTTTTGAAACCATACATCTAGTGAATCAACTGCTCACACATCTATGCACAGAGTCATACACCTCCCAGCCACCCACACACACACTCAGTCTCCCATACAAATACTTGGGCAACCAATCAATAACCCATATAGTTACTCATAGCTACTTATCAACACATGCAACAGTTTACAGAACAACAGACATAATGATGCACAAATTAAGACAGTTTAGTCACTAACCCATGCACTCAGTGAGACACATTTAATCACTCACTCATACAGTCAGTCATGCACCTACTAAATCCTTCATCCAGACACCTATACATCCACTCATTCTTCAATTTGTAAGACATATTTTAACTTTACAGAAACATACAGTCACTGGATGTTGTCATCAGTGATGTCATCAGTGATGTCATTTGAGATGTCATCAGTGATGTCATCAGTGATGTCACTGACCATGTCATGAATGATGTAATATGTGACATCCTCAGCAGTGGATTGCGGGTGCGCGATATATAGTTAGTGCAACTAACTATATATGGAATTTCAATGGTTTTGTGTGAGTAAAATAAGGTTTTGTAAATGCGAATTCCTAACTATATATGGTCTATAACCTATGGTTTTTTCAGTGAATTTTCAAGGTTTTGTAAATGCTAATTCCTAACTATATATGGTCTATAACCTATGGTTTTTTCAGTGAATATATATATATACATACATATATAAACATATATCATCTGTATATCTATATAAATACAAACATAAATGCATGCATACATATACTTATATGCATACAGATGCATGTTATTTACATGAAAGTTGAAAAAACACTAATAAAAGCAAAGCTAAAAAGCCACCTCATTACAAACAGAATGGCTTTAACTTAAACGAGGGCGAGATCTATTGCATTTTCAATGCTTGTTTACTTTGGTTCCATCAAGAAGGCATTCAGATGTGTCACACATTTGCCATAAATTCTGAATGTTAGCACTCTAGTTGCACATTAGATCACTGTAGTAAAGCTACTGCTCACCAGGGACGTCTGCTGCTGGTATTCAAAGTGCATGTTTCAGTCTGCATGTCAGAATTTTTTTAATGAAATAGAAGAGGATTTGAGAAGTCACTCAAAATTATCCCTAATTTTTCTTTCTGAAGCACTAATCCTACTTTCTATGGCAAAATTAACCCCCTCATGTTGTTCCTTTTTAAATTGAGTGTTTTCAGACTTACCACTTCATTCCAATCAAGATGCCTTCTGGTGTGCCATACTTTTGTCATAAGTAAGACTGTTAGCGCTCTAGTTGTTCTTTAGAACACTCTGGGACATTCTGTCATTGGGCTATACTTGGGGTACATCTGGGTGATATTTGGGCTACATTTAGGCTCTTTTGTCTCTGGTGGCCATCTTGGGAGACTGTATGTCAGAATTTTTTAATGAAATTGAAGAGGGTTTGAGAAGTCACTCAAAATGTGCCCTAATTTTTCTTTCTGCAGCACTAATCATAATTCATATGGCAAAATATACCCCCTCATTTTGTTCCTTTTTAAATGAAATGTTTTAAGAGTTACCACTTTAATCCAATCAAGATGGCTTGGTGTGCCATACCTTTGTAATAAGTAGGACTGTTAGCGCTCTAGTTGTTCTTTAGAACACTCTGGGACATTCTGTCATTGGGCTATACTTGGGCTACATCTGGGTGATATTTGGGCTACATTTGGGCTCTTTTGTCTCTGGTGGCCATTTTGGGAGACTGCATGTCAGAATTTTTTAATGAAATAGAAGAGGATTTGAAAAGTCACTCAAAATGTGCCCTAATTTTTCTTTCTGCAGCACTTATAATACCTTCTATTGCATAATATACCCCTTCATTTTGTTCCTTTTTAAATTAAATGTTTTAAGAGTTACCACTTTATTCCCATCACGATGGCTCCAGGTGTGCTATACCTTTGTAATACGTAGGACTGTTAGTGCTCTAGTTGTTCTTTAGAACACTTTAGGAGGCTGCAGTAGAGCACAAAGGAATCAACTGACAGTCTCTGTCCTTGTTGGATGTACATGTTTTACTGAGAATGTCAGACTTCATTTTCACATGACTGAGAAAGATAATGTGAATTTACAGAAAATATGCTTTCAGTTTAGCTTATAGATCCCCTTCCAAACCACTGTGGGAAAATCATGAGATATTAGTTTTCTTTCAAACAATATTCATGATATCACAGCAGAAGGTTTTTTCACATGGTAAAATCACCTTAGAACCCACCACAATTCCTAAAACGAGTATGGTACCATCAACAAATGATTTATAATGTAACTAAAGTCCTAAAACCCTCTATTAACTACAATGCTTTTTAATGAGGTGCTATCATGTATATTGGTCCCAAGATGGCTGCCAACACTTCTTGGATGAAGTGCTGACAGCCAATCAGATCAGATGTGTGGTTAGGCTCCGCCCAGATATATATATTTTTTTGAACCTAAATTACTCAAAATCCACTGGAGCACATATATTGAGACCTAGCAAAGGCACATCGGGATAACAGTCCCTACAATTTTGCCAAGTTTTGTGCAAATCCATTCAGCCGTTCGAGCTAAAAGTGAGGCCAACCACCCTATGGAAATTAACATGGGAAAAACGCGTTTTGGGACCCCCCTTTTTTCTCGCCCCCCCCTTGATGAAACCCCCCCAAATTGTCAGGGGCTGCTCAGAAACAAAATGTTCCATTTTCCTGAAAATTTCAGCCAATTCCGTCCACAAACGCCAAAGTTATTAGACATAGGATTTTTTCTCTATGGGATTTTTGAAAATTCTAACTATATATACCTACTGGCGACCGCCAGTAGGTAATATATATATATATATATATATATATATATATATATATATATATATATATATATATACACAAACTGCCTTCTTCTCCAAAGACAAGAAATGAGGACCCAGCAGGGGAAAAGTCGGAGGCCACTTTATTCACAGGATACACAGCTTGGGCGAATGCATTTCGGCTTCACAAAAGCCTTAGTCAACGCCAGGTAACTGTTAGAGCAAGTGAGCAAGTTTGTGGTTCACTGTAGGTTTTTTGAAGTGTCCTGTCTGCGCTGCATGGGTTACTGCCAGACCCCCCCCCCCCTTAGCGGATGCTTGGGTCCACCTGCTACGCATAATTGCATTGCAAGCGGACTACAATACCCAGAATGCAGTGTCGATTCCAGGTAGGTCCATTGCATTGGTGATGGATTTGCTGCAAGCAGGGCCCCACAAAGATGCTGAATATCGCTCTCTGCCTGTGAAAGGTGCCCCCTCAGGCCCCCAAACCTCAACAACCACCGTAGCCAAAGAGTCAGATTAGCGGGGGCTTTCATGTAAATCACCTCACCCACGGAAGAGCCGGATGGCGCCTTCACCGCTTGCTTCTTCTTTGCATACGTATATATATATATATATATATATATATATATATATATATATATATATATATATATATATATATATATATATATATATATATATATATATTTTATTTTGTTCACAAGAATACGCCACACTCAGGAACTTGTAAGTCTCAAATTTTTATTTTACAGAGCCCAGTCTGCACACCGACGCATTTCAGCCTTGCGGCCTTGGTCACGGTATATATATATATATATATATATATATATATATATATATATATATATATACAGCCAAATACTCTTCCAGTAAAGAAAAGAAATCCGGGCCACTTAGAGATGCAAAGCGTGTTTATTACAACAGCTTTCTCGACGCGTTTCGCAGGTGAAACCTGCTTTTTCACGAGCTATATATATATATATATATTCATGAGCACAGAAAATGCATAACAATACTTGAGTAATGGGTCCAAAAACATAACTCAGAAAACCATCTGATGTAATGCAACCATTTGAAAAAAAGATATTTGGGAGTTTCAAATGTAATTACGCTGGAAAGTAATCACTACTTTGTAGACATATAAGTAAGATAGTTTTTTTGTATTTCTAGCCTGATTTGCACATTTAAATTTATAAATTCATTAAAAAAACATCACTCATCATTTGAGGCTCATTATGAGTTTGGCGGTCCACGGAACACCAGACTCAAGGGGGCGCGGTGGTGGCAGTCTTCCGACCGCCCTATTATGACCAGGTATGTCAGGCCACCCTGGGATCACAGCCACTGCCAGGATTCTGAGATCACTGGGGGTGGTGTGACAGTCTTGAGTCCATGATATCCTTGGAGGGGCAGCTGCGGCCCCTCCAAACATATTACGAGTTTCCTGACCACCATACTTTTCATTGCAGAGTGACAGCCATGAAAAGGGTGGCAGTAAGGAAATAAAGGGGGCCCAATTGGGCCCTCCCGGTGCCTCTACGCCATGAGGTTCATGCACGGGGGCACATGGTGTGCCCTGCTGTCTGCATGCATCCCCATGTTCCTGCATGGAGCGAAATGCACAACATTGTACATTTCGGTCTGTGCAGGAACATGCTTTGACGTTCCCAGTGCAGTGCCTATTTTAAAGGCACCACCATGGGTACGCCCAAGAACTGGCCGCCAGCGACTTAAAAAGTTGTAATCTGGCCGCCGGTCTGTTCTGGTTTTGGTGATATGGGGTGGGTTGGAGGCGTAGAGTTGTGGCAGCCTTGCTCCCACACCACCAAAGTCATAATGAGGCCCTTAGACTGCACTACTTGTCTGACGAACAGTTTCTGCCAACTATGAAATAAAATTTAGAAAATTGTAAATGTATACATTTTACGCGTTGACTTATCTTTTAATAGATTTCTGAGTTTTTGAAGATTGATTGAAATTTAGGGTTGTGAATGTAGATTTGCATATATGCACACCCTCCATGCTCCTGCTCGAAATATGTTTTCTGAAAACATATATCACCTCATGCACATTTTTTCCCACCTCCTAATTCCTACCCATACCTCTGAGAAATGTGCAGTCTGTCCAATGCCCCTTTCAACCACAGGAACCCACTTACCCCAGTCTCTTGTAGGGGTGACGTGATAGTAAAGTACAGACAGTGAGAAGTAAAATGGTTCAACCTTAAGGGTTTTCTAAGCATTTCTATTTTTGAAGCCATTGGCAACTCGAAGGCATCCTAGCGCTGCACCAGAGGCAGCGCCACGAAGCAGAAAGAGCACCTGAGCACAGAAATACTTAAAGAGCCGGGGTTTCATCGCTTCCTGTAAATGCTCATTTTCTGTAGCCCGAATGATCAGAGGGAGGGACTTCGAGAGCTTTGCTGCACTGAAACTAAATGAGCGTTCACCTCTTCTAGCTCTTTTGACAGTTGGGGTGGTGGCCAGGTAAAGATTTGAGGATCATAATGAGCTGGTGGGGCAGTAATGGATGGCCACATATCGTCATATGGACGGGCCTCGACCTTGTAAAGCACGGTGGGCAATACAACGTGATTTAAACTCCACTCTTTGAGCAGTCGGCAGCCAGTGGAGCTCTCTCAGTACCCATCTAACTGACTGTGGCCGGTGGATTCCCAGCAATACGTGTGCACCTGCATTTTGCACAGTCTTCAATTTCTGGGTAAATCCTTCAGGAGATTCCAAGTACAAGGAATTACCATAGTCCAGCCGTGAAAGGGCAAGTGCCTGAACCACCGCTCGTCTAGAGTTCTGAGGCAGCAAGGGTAACATCTTGGGTAACATCTGCAGCATTCCAAAACAGCTGGCCATAGTTTTGGTAGCCAGGACTTCCATGGTCAAGGTAGCATCAACCACATGCCTAGGCTCTTTATCACAGCCGTAGGGATCGGTGGGGAGCCGAGGCCAGTGGGCCAACCCAAGCCTTGCTGGAGCAAAGAATTATTACCCAGAATCATTATTTCAGTCTTAGCTGCATTGAGCTTCAGACATGATTTGTTCATCCAGAAAGCGACTTTCTCCAGGCATCAGAGTTATCTCTTTGCCTCCGCCCCAAAGGCCTGCCTACCTTTCATCCATCTAAGGTGGGATTGGATGAGCAAATGTTTTGTGAATCGAACCCTTATCCCTTGCGGTAACTGCACAGTCAGGTGAAGTTATCTAGCCTATGTTTTCACCAAACTGTCCCCAAAATACTGGTTTTAAGCATCAAGAGGCAATTTATGTCAATCACACGATGGGTGATCTGAAATTAATGCCTTCCAGTGGAAGGCTCAGCCCTCGAGAATATGGGCACAGAATTAGAGCAGCTGGAGCTGTCTGACCAATCGCTAGCTTCGCTTCTGTGAAAGAGACTCTTTTTTGGGTCTGGGGTAAGCCAAAATCTTTTGCTTCTGCTTCTTTTACATATCTATTTACTTATCGGAGCTTTCAACCAAACCTCTTTATCCATTCTTCTGTTATTGTGTCATTCACAGATTTATTCTGCCCACTACTTCAGGCAGCATGGGGCAGTGGGTCAGCCTAATCAACCATTGGCTAACTTCACTGTGAGTGATGGGATTCTGCCCTTTCACGAGGAGCACATAGACAGACAAGGAAGCTGCTTTAATTGCCATGGACTACTATGCCAATATGTGTCTTTTGAGAGAAAAACAATATTTTTGCTATAATAAATTATTATTATTAGAGAAAAAGATAGCAAGCCACTCTAGCACTCCTATTTATGTTGATTTAATATATGCCGTAAAGATTCATCTGGCTATATTTAGGGTCCAAAACCTGTTGTTTTCTTTAACGTTTAGTCCATAATCATAGTTAGTACAATGTCCATATTTATATTCATACAACTCCAAATTCAGAGATCCAAGTCAAGGTGATTTCCTCCAAGAATTCTTTTATTGAACACCAATAGTTTATAACAACTTCACAGCTCACACCGCCGGCACGTGTTTAGTCTCACAGAGACTTTTTCAAGGCTGGAAGCATCAAAATAAAAAACAACAATCAAATCTCAATATACTATTTTATACCTAATATATACATCTAAAAAGCAATACATGATTATCTCACTAAGACATGGAAAAACCACAGACATGTGTTCATTATATACAAGTTAAAAATAACATACAAACATAGAATCATTTCATTGTTAAGTATCCTATATACATCCCTATCAATTCATACACTCTAGGAGTCATATAATACACAGCATTTAATAGATAGTATCTTATTTGTTGCATCTCTGGCTTACACTGTACCTAGAGTACCAAGTTTGTTATTATGCTTATGGTGCTGGGAGAGGCACCATCTATTAAGCTGCAAGCGATTGAATAATTATCCTTGACTATAGTGCTAGCACAATTATTAAGCCAAACCAATAATTGAGCACTGGTACCTGCCAAGGAAAGGTAAATGCGCGGACACCTACATTAAAGCGACCACGGTAATGCGGCGGGACGATGTAACCCGGTAATGTCTCCTCATATACGATAGCTTTCCATCCTAAAGTAAACCGAATGGACACCGATCACAACTATATACTAACTACGTTATGACACCCAGATTTGAATCACACACAGATTCTAAGGAATATCCCCAATGATATTGAGGATATTCACGGTCTGATTATTTAAAACCCTCGGACCTAGTTTAATTCTGACCATTGTAGACAAAGGGGCAGTATAAGAAAGGAAGGAAAGGAACTCACCTATCGGTGAGAGTATGGCCGTTCATTAAGTATTCATTGATGATGCAGTGAGTCTAAAAAGGATCTGAAAGTGAACAGAATAACGTATTAATTAACTAAATCGTATAAAGTCTAAAGCTTATATTGGTAAAAACATATGCGTGACAGTCAACATATCACCTCTTAATCTATCAGTTATCGTCTCATAATGCTAGCATCAGTCCTTCTAGCATTGTACTGATATATCGTAATCACCAGTAGTACACAATATGTTAAGCACAGGCCACCTTTATCTAAACGGATGAACCACACATGTTGAACACAGGCCACCTTTATCTAAACAAATAAATTACACAAAAGTGATATTCGGTGTTATTCTAGGCATTATGTTATTTAAGCATGGATATTACTAATATTGATAATAACTATAATACACATAGTAGAGCTGTGTTAGCTTACCAAAGTTCAGTATATATGAGTGTCTCCTGAACCTAACCGTCAGTAATACTCGGAGTGCGCACCCGTATATAGAAATTGAAATACAGAGCACATGTTCGGAAATAATCATTCCCCTTTCTTCTCAATTGCACATAACTTCAAATGTATGCAAAGTAATGGAGTCATATCTACTCACTTATAATTAATGAGGCAAAACTTGACGGGTGGTCTCTCCTAATCAAAAAAGGCAAGTATGCTGCACAGGAGACCCTGATAAGCCTACAGAATATCAAACAAAACAGAACACGTTTAGTTTGTAAAGATCCACTCGAATAGTGTGGTTAATTTCACCAATGTGTATCACAGCAATATACAATTAATGCGTAAGTATCCTGAATACTCCACTATAGTTAACATCCATATCAATACCTAATGGTATCCCTGATGTAATGTGTACAGGAAATAACGTTGGAGAAGCGCAAAAAGGCTACATTAAAGCCTCACCCCTAATTGCTTCTAACTGCAAAGGTCTAACGCCTGGCTCGCTTACCTCCAGCGAGTCGAGTGTCGGCCGATCAGAAACCTTGGTCGAAGAACGCCAAACGACTGCTCTATTCCCCGTGTGTATTTAAGGGCTTGGTTGTTACACGCCCCTAACGTACATAGTCCCCGCCTATTAGGAACATAGATCCTAGTCGGAATACATTGTTGCCATCTTGTAGCGGTTTCCAATTCTAAAGAATACCGAGACGAAGATTATTGCATCGTCCATCAATGTTGTGCATATCTCGGTATCTAATGATGTTAGCATCGAGATCTATACCCAGTGTTGAGAAAACAATAAAATGCATATAGCAAACCGTATTCCTTACGTAAAATATTTGTTATGACCAATAACACTACCTGATCGAATACTACCCCACATATTGATGGAGCCTGAGAAACCAATATTAAGTCGCAATTCACTACAACCACATTATTATTTATCATATATATACCAACATAGGCTCAGCCACATCACCACACGGTCCATGCAGATGATTGTTTTTATACATGATAATATTAACCAAAAGAGTCACAGAAATCGTTATTCCATATAAGAAGGCATCAGTCCTCATAATGTTAATGCCAAAAGAAATGAGATTAAAAGGTAGGGCAACAGTGATGGTGTATTTTGCATCATCACGAATAGTGCGTCTTATGAGAAGTGAGAATAGCCCCACAAAATTATAGGAAGTATATCGAGTATCAGTGAGCACAGGATACATATTATCTGTCCTTCCTGAAAAATAAACACAAAAGGAAATAATACATAACGAAATAAATTTTCCTCCCTTGATAACAGTAGACCCACAATGATATAGGGAGTATGTCAAGTATCAGTGAGTACTGGATACATATTATCTGTCCTTCCTAAAGCATAAACACAAATGAAAATAGTATATAACCTAGTACGTTTTCTTCCCTTATTATTGCACTGGTTGTGAGGCACAGTAGCTGTTACATTCTTTTATCATGCCAAGACCGAATTGTCTTTGTTTCACCTCCTAGTGCAGTACAGACCCACATACTGAGATACACGGTTAAATGAAGGGGTCATCTAGGGAAAAAGGGGAAGCCAATGTAATTGGTTCCACTAGTCCTTTAGAAATACATGCAGCTCCCTGTCTGTATTAAGCCCCAAATCAACTGCTCTGAGCTTGATAAGCCACTTGGTCTCCAGTTTGCGTAATGCCAACACATTGTCCCCTCCTCTGGTGTCTGGTTTGATCATGTCTATACCATGGAATTGTATTTTCAACATTTCTAGGTCAGGGTGTTCCCTATTATAATGTGTTGCCAGAGGATAGCTGTTGTTATTATTGCGAATGGCTCTCACATGCTCTTGTAATCTTTCTTTGATTGGTCTTATCGTGCTACCGACATATATAAGCCCACAATAACAGACAATACAATATTCCACCAGTTTTGAGTAACAGTTTATAAAGTGGTTGATATTGTAAGTTTGTTTGCTGTTATAACAAAAGGACTTTTTTTGTCCATTACAAACTGACACATATTGCACTGTGTGCATTTATAGAAGCCACATGGTTTGGGGGGCAGCCAGATTTGGGCTTTTTGGCAAGGTGGATTTTTTATAATCGAGGGACTCAGTATATTCTTCAGAGATCTTCCTTTTTTGTACACAATACGAGGACGTTCCCCGACATATCTCTCTAGATCCTGATCTAATCTTAGGAGATGCCATTGTTTACTTAGTGTGCCAAAGATTTGGGAGCTGTTGGCATTATATTGAGTTATAAAGGCCAATTTGTCATTAGATTGTTTATTGGGACCCTTGCTTCTCCTTTTCAGTGTTGTATCTCTAGGTACTTTCTGTATCTTGTTATGAGCTTTATCAAGTAAAGATTTTTGGTACCTCCTCGTTCGGAATCTTTGTTTTAAATTTTCAATCTCCTGTGCAAAATGTTCTTCAGTGCTGCAATTGCGCCATAAGTATAATAACAAACTTGGTACTCTAGGTACAGTGTAAGCCAGAGATGTAACAAATAAGATACTATCTATTAAATGCTGTGTATTATATGACTCCTAGAGTGTATGAATTGATAGGGATGTATATAGGATACATAACAATGAAATGATTCTATGTTTATATGTTATTTTTAACTTGTATATAATGAACACATGTCTGTGGTTTTTCCATGTCTTAGTGAGATAATCATGTATTGCTTTTTAGATGTATATATTAGGTATAAAATAGTATATTGAGATTTGATTGTTGTTTTTTATTTTGATGCTTCCAGCCTTGAGACGAAACACGTGTCGGCAGTGTGAGCTGTGAAGTTGTTATAAACTATTGGTGTTCAATAAAAGAATTCTTGGAGGAAATCCCCTTGACTTGGATCTCTGATTGTATGAATAGAAATATGGACATTGTACTAACTATGATTATGGACTAAACTTTAAAGAAAAAACGGGTTTTGGACCCTAAATATAGCCAGATGAATCTTTACGGCATATATTAAATCAACATAAATAGGAGTGCTAGAGTGGCTTGCTATCTTTTTCTCTTGTGATTGAGACATTTGTGTCTTGCTGACATCCTGGTGGTGGGTGTATATCAAGCCACAAGAGCACCCTTCTTCATACAATACAATTGATTCTCCTTTTTTTTCTACATATACGTCCTAAATAACTACTCTGAGAAGAATAATACTGTATGTGCGGATGTTTTCCCTCCTCTAGTTGAATACTACCACCAATCCTTTTGCTTGTAAATTAATATTATTATTCTTTTACATTGACAAGGGCCCACAACTTCCTCAACAATTAAGTTTTGTAAAACGATAACACCAAACAAGCATTGAAAATGTCAAAAGGCTGGCAATCAATGCCAGACTTACTAGCATTGCCAATGTTTGTTATCTCTGTGAGTTGGTGCTGGTCCACTCTTACTGAGGGGGAACCAGTTGTACATGTCTAAAAGGGTGTCTCTTTCTTCTTTGAATTGGAGGATTTTATCTTTCTGAATAGAAGTGGCTTCTTTCTCTGAATATAAGGCCATCTTCAGTTCATACATGGCATGTATGGTGTCTTTCAGGATGCAGAACAGTTTCTCCCCTTGAATGAAAGCCTGTCTTTGTCTCCCAGAATGGGAGACGTGCTGCCTCCCTGGAAGGACTCCATCTTGTTTCTATAAGGGAGCTGGGCAGATGTCTTCGAATTGGGGCCACAGTGATTATCAGAAAGTGACTCAGGGTTACTTTATTAATGTCAGCTGATCCAGTCTGGTAACTAGACACAATATCGATAAAAAATAAAGAATGGACATATCATAGTCAAAATATAGAATGGACAAAATATAGTGGTTAAATATATCGAAATGCAGGTAAGTAATATCGACTGTCAAAATATCGAAGTACATAATATAGGCATTAAAATATATTGAATTTTTAACAATATCGAATTTGTTAAAGTGTTTTGTATGTTAATATATGTGTTAACAGTGTATATTATTTTTGTAATGTATGTTTTATTTTTTTTAAGTAATTAATTTTATGTATTTTAATTTTTGCATAATTTAATTCAGTAGTAGGTTGTGGGTTTATAGGGGTTGTGGGTTTATAGGGTGGATAGTCATTTAATTATAGTAAATAAAATTACATTTTTAGGAATTACAATTGCATTTTAGTTCTGTAACGGGTTGTGGGTTTATAGGGAAATAGGGTGGAAAGTAATTTAATTGTAATTAAGTATTTTTATTTATTGGTATTGATAATTTATTTATTGTTAATTATTATTTTATTAATATTTTTTTATTAATTACTAATTCATTTTTATTAATTGATAATTAATTTTTATTAATTGATAATTATGTTAATTGTATGAATTTATTGTTCATAGCGGGTTGTGGGTTTATAGGGGAATAGGGTGGCAAGTAATTTAATTTTAATGTATTAATTATTAAAATTATTTCTGTGTATTGATAATTAATTTACTGTTAATTAATTAATAATTGGTATATTCTTTTATTATTTATCAATTGTGGGTATTGAACATTTATTAGTTTTTAATTAATTATGAATTGGCAATTAATTTTTAATAACTAATCATTATTTGTGGTTATAATTGATTAATTATTATATGTAATTGGTGATTCATTTTAATTGGTTTTTTTTTGGTATTGATATTTAATTTATTTTTATTAAAATATTAAATCATTATTTTCCTTACCGTTGCATTCACTGAAGTCAGAATAGTGATTTTTACCCACCCGCTATCCAACGCTTTCCCTACTGTTGCACTCTCTGGAGTCCCCTATGTTATTCAATGCTTTCCCTACTGTTGCACTCACTAGAGTAGGAATAGTAATTTTTATCCCTACGCTATCCAACGCTTTCCCTACTGTTGCACTCACTGAACTGGGAATAGTAATTTTTACTCCTACGCTATCCAATGCTTTCCCTACAGTTGCACTCACTGGAGTGGGAATAGTAATTTTTACCCTCCCACTATCCAACGCTTTCCCTACTGTAGCACTCTCTGGAGTGGGAATAGTAATTTGTACCCCTATGCTGTTCAACGCTTTCCCTACTGTTGCACTCACTGGAGTGGGAATAGTAATTTTTACCCTCCCGCTATCCAACGCTTTCCTTACTGTTGCACTCACTGGAGTGGTAATAGTAAATTTTACTCTCCCGCTATCCTATGCTAAAAATATTGATTTTTTTATATTATGTTACTATATATATATATATATATATATATATATATATATATATATATATATATATATATATATATATATATATATATATATATATATATATATGTATTAAAAATAAAAAATTATGTTTATTTTTTTACTTACATTAAATATTTATTAACTTTAAGGTTATAAACGTATTTTAAGTATGTTTTAGTTAATTATATGTATTATTTCATTAATTCTAAATTACTTTCAAGACATTTTAAAAATTTTGATATTTTGACTATTTTTTACAACGATATTTTGTTTTCAATATTTTTTTACTTACCTGTTTGTAGATAAGAATTTGATATTTTGGCATTCGATATTTTGTCCTCGATATTTTGTCAGGTCGATATTTTCCTCCTCGATATTTTGTCAGTGATCCCCCAGTCTATCCAAATGGTTGACGTGTTGTGTTTATCTGAATGGCTGACATGTTTTGCCCATTGAATAGAATCCATCTAACTGTGGGATGGTCTTGTGTCTCTGCCAGAGAACTGGTCTTCTCTCTTTGAATGGTTGACGTGTTGTGTCTCCCTGAAGATTAACCAGTGTTGTCTTCCTGTATGAGAGGCAGACTGCCTTGTCTCTGTGAATGGGATCTGGTCTTCTGTCTTTGAATTCAGACCTTTGTTCTCTCTGAATGGGAGCCCACCCTGTCTCCTGATGTGAACTTTTTCTTGGTTTCCCGAATGAGAAGCAGCCAGACCTACTCCTGTGAATAGGAGCTGGTCTTGTGTCTCAAATCCAGAATATGTATTATATCTCTGAATTGGAGCCAGTCTTGCATTATCTCTGAGTATGTGATCTGGTCTTGTGTCTCTAAACTGGAGACTGTATTATCTCTCTGAATGGGAGCTTGTGTCTTAATCCAGAGGTTCTATTATCTCTGTGAATAGGATCTGGTCTTGTGTCTCTAAGCTAGAGATATATGTTAGAGGCGGCAGACCCAGAAGCAGAGGTCGGCCCGGGACAGGGTTCAATTCCCGACGCAGCAGGGTACGGAACCAATGTCAGCGGGCTTGATAAATCTTGCCTCGGTGCCTCTTTAACCATGGGTCCCACGCTGCAACTCTGGGCAATAGCTTGCTTAATCTCCACAACGGCCCCCTCGCTGCCGGGGATGCTTGGCTTCACCTTGGGGATGCCCAATAGGGACCATCTCACAGGGAAAGCCAGGACGGGTTCCCCATCGGCACACAGCGCCAAGAAACCCCGGGGTGAACTTGCGCATTCAACTTACAAATTCATACTAACATAACATTATCTCTGTGAATGGAAGCTGGTCTTGTGTCTCTAACCCAGATGTTCTACTATCTCTCTGAACAAGAACTAAACGTGTGTCTCTAAACTAGAGACTGTATTATCTCTGTGAGTGGGATCTGGCCTTGTGTCTCTAAACCAGAGGTTGTTTTGTCTCTGAGTATGGGATCTGGCCTTGTGTCTCTAAACCAGAGGTTGTTTTATCTCTGAGTATGGGATCTGGTCTTGTGTCTCTAAACCAGAGACTGTATTATCTGTGTAAACGGGATCTGGTCTTGTGTCTCTAAACCAGAGGTTATATTATCCTTGTGAATGGGATCTGGTCTTGTGTTTCTAAAGCAGCGGTTGTTTTATCTCTGTGAATGGGATCTGGTCTTGTGACTCTAGACCTGAGATTTTATTATCTCTGTGAATGGGATCTGGTCTTGTGTCTCCAGACCTGAGGTTGTATTATCTCTGAGTATGGGATCTGGTGTTGTGTCTCCAAAACAGAGGTTGTATTATCTCTGTGAATGGGATCTGATCTTGTGTTTCTAAGCCAGAGGTTGCATTATCTCTGTGAATGAGATCTGATTTTGTGTTTCTAAAACAGTGTTTGTATAATCTTTGTGAATGGGATCTGGTCTTGTGTCTCTAGATCTGAGTTTTATTATCTCTGTGAATGGGATATTGTCTTGTGTCTCTAGACCAGAAGTTGTATTATCTCTGGGAATTGGAACTGATCTTGTGTTTCTGAACCTGAGGTTGTATTATCTTTGTGAATGGTATCTTGTCTTGTGTCTCTAGAACAGAGGTTGTATTTTCTCTGTGACTTGAATCTGATCTTGGGTTTCTGAATCAAAGCCTGTATTTTCTCTGTGAATGGGGTCTGATCTTGTTTTTCTAAACCAGAGCCTCTATTATATACATGAATGGGATCTGGTCTTGTGTCTCGAGACCTGAGGTTTTATTATCTCTGTGAATGGGATCCAGCCTTGTGCCTCTAAACCAGAGGTTGCATTATCTCTGTGAATGGGATCTGATCTTGTGTTTCTAAACCAGAGGTTGTATTATCTTTGTGAATGAGATCTGGTCTTCTGTCTCTAGATCTGAGTTTAATTATCTCTGTGAATGGGATCTTGTCTTGTGTCTCTAGAACAGAGGTTGTATTATCTCTGTGAATGGGAGCTGCTTGTGTCTCTCTTGGAGCCAATGTAGTTTTTGTAAATGAAAGCCAAGCTTGTCTCCATGTGTATGTGATTTGAATCTGTTTCTCTGAATGACAATCGACTCTGCCTCCCTGAATGGTCGCCCCTTTTGTGCCCCTGAATGAGAGTCATGTTGTTTATCAGAAGAACAAACACTTGTTTCTCCCAAACAGTAGCTACGTGATTCTGCCTGAAGCAGATACAGCCTGAGGGCAAAGAATAACACATGTATTCATGTAAATGGTTTCAAAACTGTGATCCACGAAAAGTGACTGAAACATTTAAAATAACCCTTTAAGAAGAGAGAAAAACATATCAGATTAAGATTTTATAATTTATTTTTAGACAGTGTACAGATTTTGGAACTGTTTACTGTATCTAGACTGTGGTAGCAAAAAGGACCTTGGTTTAATTACGAGAAAGTGCATGTGAGGTAGTGTGAGGAGACAGAGCGGGTGTTGACTGACGTACAATACTATGCACTGGGTGGAGGGGAGAATGGAACGAACTATAAAGGTGGCATATGTTAGTTACATTTGATTACACTTCATTACGATATATCGATTCAATCTCATCGACTGAGGTGAGGGACAGCATCTCATCGTCTGTGGACACGAGTGGGTCAGCATTTCATCATCTATGGACACGAGTGGGACAGCATTTCATCGTCTGTGGACACGAGAGGAACAGCAGTTCATCGTCTGTGGACACGAGAGGAAGAGCATTTCATCCTCTGTGGACACGAGTGGGACAGCATTTTATCGTCTGTGGACACGAGAGGAACAGCATTTCATCATCTATGGACATGAGTGGGACAGCATTTCATCGTCTGTGGACACGAGTGGGACAGCATTTCATCGTCTGTGGACACGAGTGGGACAGCATTTCATCGTCTGTGGACACGAGAGGAACAGCATTTCATCATCTATGGACATGAGTGGGACAGCATTTCATCGTCTGTGGACACGAGTGGGACAGCATTTCATCGTCTGTGGACACGAGAGGAACAACATTTCATCGTCTGTGGACACCAGTGGGTGGTTCACTTAGTCAGTCTTGGCAGGATTGGACTGGAAACTAAAATTAGCCACGGTAAAAGATTCTAACCTAGCTCCACACTATAGGAGGATGGAACAAAAAAGGGACCGTGGGTACCTGATTGGGTCATCAACGCCCTCTTCCTGCTCTGAAAGCAGCTCCCAAGTCTGTTGACAGGATAGTGGGGGCGTGATTGAGTCATGAAAGGCTGTCATACTCTGGATATTAGTGTATTCGGGGAAACCCAATAAACCCCTGTAGGCTTGGGCAATATAGATGATTGAGGGAAGGGGTGTCTACAAGGGAATTTGCTTTTGAACTAAGTACCTATAATTTAGATAGTATCACTTTTAGAGTTCATAGATCAATTGAACCTGATTGTATCCATAGGATAACTGATAAATTCTGACGTTGTTCAAAATAATACATTCAATGAAACACAAAAAAGAGGAGAAAAGGAAAAGGCACACAGCAAACTGATTATATATTTGTATTTGAGGAAATCATGGGGATGTATAGAAATTAATCCAAGTACAAAAAGTTATAAAAAAGCTGTACATATAAATTCACAGGTCAGTTCATAACATATCATCAACTCCGTTAATTAGTGAAGAATCCAATTCATAGATGTAAAAAGGTTTCTTCTACTGCACAAATGCTGTGGAGATGATGTTTTTGGTCGACGTTTCGGTCTTCCTTGTTGTCATCTATGAGACCATCATCAGGACTAGTGTTTTTTCAGAAAGAATGCCCCTTGAAGGAACTGGGCACAATTGCCACTGGTCTCCGAACTGAATGATTATTTTCTCTCGAGTCCAGGAGATTTGAAGTGGTAATACTGATCACTCAGTATTACAGAAGTTTTTATAATTCCAATGGCAGCCGCAGAAGTATTTAATTCCAATAGTAGCCGCAGTGAAGAGGCAGAGGTTGTGGTATTAATCACACGATCGTTCTGATATCGGCGGTTCAAGCTTCCGCAGTTTCGAGTTAACCTCTAACCTGGCTGTCATACTCTGGAAGCAGCTCCCTGGCCTGGAGATTGCCTGTGAAGTGCCGGGGAGGCAGAATGGCCTATCCAGGCGACTGATCCTTGAACCCAAGCTTTGGGATTGGGTTTCACCATCCTGCCTGCTATCCAAGGTCATCTGAGGGTCAGAACACTCCATAACACCCCACTGTACTCCACTTTACAACACTCCACTCCACTCTCCTTTACCCAACGAGCTTTTAGCCATGCTGGACAGCAGCCACACTGGTGGATAACATGGCTAAAACATATGGGAATGCCCATAGAGTTTGCATAGGCGAGACTTACTGGCTTTGCCAATGCTTGTTTCCTGAGTTACTGTCTCTGCCTGTCAGTTGCCCCACAGAAGGTATATGCACTGTGAATGTTTTACCCCTCCTCTCTTCCCTCTGTGGTAACACAGTGCTCGCAGTAGGTGCTGGCCAGGCAGAGCACTGAAGTCTGAGGGCTTCCAGCTCTCTTCACCACGTGCTCTCTCGGCTCGTCACATGTCTCACACGCCATCACATGGAGGCTGAAAACATGAACACCTGAACAATGCTTCCTACTGTGGTCTGTGATTGAAAACTCTTTTATGTCTCTAGAAATCTAGCAATATACCACAGCCCCCTCCCTCACGTCCCTTCCAGGCAGTGCTTTGTCATGTACAAATGAAAACTGGGTAGAAAAATTACCTTTTTATGTCTTATTGGCATGATGGGGGCCTGCAGGCGTATGTGAATGGGCAGAGAAGGGAGAGAGAGCAGGCGCTGTGGAGGCAAGCACGCGCCAGGGCCCTGCTTGGTCCTGGGCCGCAGCAGGCCACGAGTGACTGACATTGGCCAGGTCAGTGACTGACCATTACAAGGCCAAGAGCACACGGCATCACAGACACCAGAGCCACCACAGGCACTTGGTTCAGGCAGCTGGGACTGCAAGGGAGCTCAGGTCTCTGCAGCAGGTGCAACCGAGAGCACGTGATCATCAGGCAGTGACTACCTACAACTGGGCATGTGTGCAGTTACTACAACTTACCATGCTTCCGCAGCAGGCAAGAGCAGGTGCAACCGGGAGCACGTGATCAGCAGGCAGTGACCACAACAACTGGACAAGTAGAGTTACTACAACTCACCATGCTTGCCTAGCAGGCAGCAGCAGGTGCAATCAAAATATGGGACTCCGCAGGCAGTGACTACAAATGGACCTGTGTGGAGTTACTACAGCTCACGATGCTTCCATAGCAGCGTAACCAAGAACATGTGTCTCAGCAGGCAGTGACTACAAATGGACATGTGTGGAGTTACTACAGCTCACGATGCTTTCATAGCAGCGCAACCAAGAACGTGTGACTCCTCAGGCAGTGACTACAAATGGACATGTGTGTAGTTACTACAGCTCACGATGCTTCCATAGCAGCGTAACCAAGAACATGTGACTCCTCAGGCAGTGACTACAAATGGACATGTGTGTAGTTACTACAGCTCACGATGCTTCCATAGCAGCGTAACCAAGAACGTCTGACTCAGCAGGCAGTGACTACAAATGGACATGTGTGTAGTTACTACAGCTCACGATGCTTCCATAGCAGCGTAACCAAGAACATGTGTCTCAGCAGGCAGTGACTACAAATGGACATGTGTGGAGTTACTACAGCTCACGATGCTTCCGCAGCAGCGCAACCAAGAACATATGACTCCGCAGGCAGTGACTACAAATGGACATGTGTGTAGTTACTACAGCTCACGATGCTTCCATAGCAGCGTAACCAAGAACGTCTGACTCAGCAGGCAGTGACTACAAATGGACATGTGTGTAGTTACTACAGCTCACGATGCTTCCATAGCAGCGTAACCAAGAACATGTGTCTCAGCAGGCAGTGACTACAAATGGACATGTGTGGAGTTACTACAGCTCACGATGCTTCCGCAGCAGCGCAACCAAGAACATATGACTCCGCAGGCAGTGACTACAAATGGACATGTGTGTAGTTACTACAGCTCACGATGCTTCCATAGCAGCGTAACCAAGAACATGTGTCTCAGCAGGCAGTGACTACAAATGGACATGTGTGGAGTTACTACAGCTCACGATGCTTCCATAGCAGCGCAACCAAGAACGTGTGACTCCTCAGGCAGTGACTACAAATGGACATGTGTGTAGTTACTACAGCTCACGATGCTTCCATAGCAGCGTAACCAAGAACATGTGACTCCTCAGGCAGTGACTACAAATGGACATGTGTGTAGTTACTACAGCTCACGATGCTTCCATAGCAGCGTAACCAAGAACGTCTGACTCAGCAGGCAGTGACTACAAATGGACATGTGTGTAGTTACTACAGCTCACGATGCTTCCGCAGCAGCGCAACCAAGAACATATGACTCCGCAGACAGTGACTACAAATGGACATGTGTGTAGTTACTACAGCTCACGATGCTTCCATAGCAGCGTAACCAAGAACGTCTGACTCAGCAGGCAGTGACTACAAATGGACATGTGTGTAGTTACTACAGCTCACGATGCTTCCATAGCAGCGTAACCAAGAACATGTGTCTCAGCAGGCAGTGACTACAAATGGACATGTGTGGAGTTACTACAGCTCACGATGCTTCCGCAGCAGCGCAACCAAGAACATATGACTCCGCAGACAGTGACTACAAATGGACATGTGTGTAGTTACTACAGCTCACGATGCTTCCATAGCAGCGTAACCAAGAACGTCTGACTCAGCAGGCAGTGACTACAAATGGACATGTGTGTAGTTACTACAGCTCACGATGCTTCCATAGCAGCGTAACCAAGAACATGTGTCTCAGCAGGCAGTGACTACAAATGGACATGTGTGGAGTTACTACAGCTCACGATGCTTCCGCAGCAGCGCAACCAAGAACATATGACTCCGCAGGCAGTGACTACAAATGGACATGTGTGTAGTTACTACAGCTCACGATGCTTCCATAGCAGCGTAACCAAGAACATGTGTCTCAGCAGGCAGTGACTACAAATGGACATGTGTGGAGTTACTACAGCTCACGATGCTTCCGCAGCAGCGCAACCAAGAACGTGTGACTCAGCAGGCAGTGACTACAAATGGACATGTGTGTAGTTACTACAGCTCACGATGCTTCCGCAGCAACGCAACCAAGATCATGTGTCTCAGCAGGCAGTGACTACAAATGGACATGTGTGTAGTTACTACAGCTCACGATGCTTCCATAGCAGCGTAACCAAGAACGTGTGACTCAGCAGGCAGTGACTACAAATGGACATGTGTGTAGTTACTACAGCTCACGATGCTTCCGCAGCAGCGCAACCAAGAACGTGTGACTCCTCAGGCAGTGACTACAAATGGACATGTGTGTAGTTACTACAGCTCACGATGCTTCCATAGCAGCGTAACCAAGAACGTGTGACTCAGCAGGCAGTGACTACAAATGGACATGTGTGTAGTTACTACAGCTCACGATGCTTCCGCAGCAGCGCAACCAAGAACGTGTGACTCAGCAGGCAGTGACTACAAATGGACATGTGTGTAGTTACTACAGCTCACGATGCTTCCGCAGCAGCGCAACCAAGAACGTGTGACTCCTCAGGCAGTGACTACAAATGGACATGTGTGTAGTTACTACAGCTCACGATGCTTCCGCAGCAGCGCAACCAAGAACGTGTGACTCCTCAGGCAGTGACTACAAATGGACATGTGTGTAGTTACTACAGCTCAGGATGCTTCCATAGCAGCGTAACCAAGAACGTGTGACTCAGCAGGCAGTGACTACAAATGGACATGTGTGTAGTTACTACAGCTCACGATGCTTCCGCAGCAGCGCAACCAAGAACGTGTGACTCCTCAGGCAGTGACTACAAATGGACCTGTGTGGAGTTACTACAGCTCACGATGCTTCCGCAGCAGCGCAACCAAGAACGTGTGACTCCGCAGGCAGTGACTACAAATGGACATGTGTGTAGTTACTACAGCTCACGATGCTTCCGCAGCAGCGCAACCAAGAACGTGTGACTCCTCAGGCAGTGACTACAAATGGACATGTGTGTAGTTACTACAGCTCACGATGCTTCCGCAGCAGCGCAGCCAAGAACGTGTGACTCCTCAGGCAGTGACTACAAATGGACATGTGTGTAGTTACTACAGCTCACGATGCTTCCGCAGCAGCGCAACCAAGAACGTGTGACTCCTCAGGCAGTGACTACAAATGGACATGTGTGTAGTTACTACAGCTCACGATGCTTCCGCAGCAGCGCAACCAAGAACGTGTGACTCCTCAGGCAGTGACTACAAATGGACATGTGTGTAGTTACTACAGCTCACGATGCTTCCGCAGCAGCGCAACCAAGAACGTGTGACTCAGCAGGCAGTGACTACAAATGGACCTGTGTGGAGTTACTACAGCTCACGATGCTTCAATAGCAGCGTAACCAAGAACATGTGACTCCTCAGGCAGTGACTACAAATGGACATGTGTGTAGTTACTACAGCTCACGATGCTTCCGCAGCAGCGCAACCAAGAAAGTGTGACTCAGCAGGCAGTGACTACAAATGGACATGTGTGTAGTTACTACAGCTCACGATGCTTCCGCAGCAGCGCAACCAAGAACGTGTGACTCAGCAGGCAGTGACTACAAATGGACATGTGTGTAGTTACTACAGCTCACGATGCTTCCGCAGCAGCGCAACCAAGAACGTGTGACTCAGCAGGCAGTGACTACAAATGGACATGTGTGTAGTTACTACAGCTCACGATGCTTCCGCAGCAGCGCAACCAAGAACGTGTGACTCAGCAGGCAGTGACTACAAATGGACATGTGTGTAGTTACTACAGCTCACGATGCTTCCGCAGCAGCGCAACCAAGAACGTGTGACTCAGCAGGCAGTGACTACAAATGGACATGTGTGTAGTTACTACAGCTCACGATGCTTCCATAGCAGCGTAACCAAGAACATGTGACTCCTCAGGCAGTGACTACAAATGGACATGTGTGTAGTTACTACAGCTCACGATGCTTCCGCAGCAGCGCAACCAAGAACGTGTGACTCCTCAGGCAGTGACTACAAATGGACATGTGTGTAGTTACTACAGCTCACGATGCTTCCATAGCAGCGTAACCAAGAACGTGTGACTCAGCAGGCAGTGACTACAAATGGACATGTGTGTAGTTACTACAGCTCACGATGCTTCCATAGCAGCGTATCCAAGAACGTGTGACTCAGCAGGCAGTGACTACAAATGGACATTTGTGAAATCATTACAACTCACAATAAGCTCATGGAGTTTTTTTGGAGGGCACAACTGATTAAAAATAGTTTCTTAGATGCTTTGGAGTGGTCATCCTTCCTGCATCTATGATGGGCACATGTTAAAGAAAGTGTGAGCGCCTTACTGCCCCCTTTGGGAATGAAGTTCCTCCCGTAAAGGGTTGCACAAAAAGCCATGATGTGTAATGTATTGACATTACATCTGAATCAATAGCATGAGTCATTTGCAATGAGCAATGAATCCATGTGTAGATACACTAACTCAAGAAACAAGCTTGGCAAAGCCAATAGGTCTTGTCTCTCAAGAGTTATTGGTTTTTAGCCATGCTATTCACCAGCATAGCTGCTGTTCATCATGGCTAAAAGTTAGTGGAGTAAAGGAGAGTGGAGTGTTGTAAAGTAGAGTAGAGTGGAGTGTTATGGAGTGGTGTAGAGAGTTGTCGAATGGCATTGGGAGTCGTGGATTGGGGTACAGTGGCGTGGAGTGGAGTAGAGTTGTAAAGTGTAGTGGTATAGAGTGTCGTGGAGTTGTGTTGAGCAGCCAGGAGTGGCATAAAGGTGGTTGTGTAGATTGGCGTAGATTGTCATCGAGAGGAATGACAGAGTGGATTAGAGTGTTGTAGAGTGGAGTGGCGTGTAGTAGAGAGGAGGGGCATAGACTGGAGTACAATGTCAGAGTGGAATAGAGTTGTAAAGTGGAGTGCCATGGAGTTGTGTTGTGCAGACAGGAGTGGCGTAGAAGTTGTTGTGTAGAGTAGAGTGTTGTGGGGTGGAGTGATGTAGATTGGCGTAGATTGTTGTGGAGGGGAGAGGCATAGAGTGGAGCAGTGTAGGAGAGTGGAATGACAGAGTGGAGTAGAGTGTTGGAGTAGAGTAGAGCGGATTCGCATAGAGTAGTGGTTCTTAACCTGTGGTCTGGGGACCCCTGGGGTTAGCAAAGCCAACTGAGGGGGTCTGTGCCTGCTTAGAGAAATAATATTAGCAGTTTTAAAAAGTGCATATACATAAAAAATTCATTTTCAACCATTCTGAAACTGTGACAGAATTCGAAATTGGAGGCTAAAAACTAAGTTGTTATCATGGGATTGATTTGTGTGAGCAGTGCTGCTGCATCGAGCTGATTATAGTCTGAACGACGAATGGCCTCACCTGAATTTAGAAAAGCTCCAACCTTCCCATTAAAATTAAAATGTTCATTTATTTATTTATTTTATTTGGTTTATGAATACAATATTTCTTGATGAATGCTTGTTTCTGTATCTTTTAGTGTGTTATTTTGCAGTTCAAATCATCAAAACTGCTTAGGCTGGAACCCCTGGCTTCCAGTAGTTACTCAGTGAAGGTCCTGAGATTATAATTAAGATTTAGTTTGGAGTCCCGGGGTCCACAGAAGTCAAAAGATTGAGAACCTCTGCCATAGAGTGTCAGAGTGGAGTGGCATAGAGTGTCAGAGTGGAGTGTCATAGGTAAGGTAAGTTTATTATCCATAGTTAATTAAAACCAATGCAAACATTTTACATTAAAAAATTTAAAAATATAATAGAAAAGATTGATCGTTTATTGTCAACATTTTTTTTTTTTTAAACATGCAGTAGAAGACCCAAAGTGAATATTTAGCAGTCTTTTCCCGGGGCCAGGGCAGCATGCACCCTTGGCAACCTAGTGGCTGTTAGCTTGTTGGTTGTGTTGATGATCGTCGATTTTTGGATTTTTTGGCAGTCTTTGCTCTATTTTTGCCAGGAACTTAACGTATCTGCAGTTCAGTTTGGTATTTGCAGGATTCAAGCAGGCGAGCACCGCTTGCCTTCGTGTGCTAGTCCCTATCTGTGGCATAGAGTAGAGTGGTCTAGAGTGTCAGAGTGGAGTGTCATAGAGTGGAGTGGCATAGAGTGTCAGAGTGGAGTGGCATAGAGTGGAGAGGCATAGAGTGTCAGAGTGGAGTGTCATAGAGTGGAGTGGAATAGACTGTCAGAGTGGAGTGTCATAGAGTGGAGTGGTATTGAGTGTCAGAGTGGAGTGTCATAGAGTGGTGTGGCATAGACTGTCAGAGTGGAGTGTCATAGAGTGGAGTGGCATAGAGTGTCAGAGTGGAGTGTCATGGAGTGGAGTGGTATAGAGTGTCAGAGTGGAGTGTCATGGAGTGGAGTGGTCTAGAGTGTCAGAGTGGAGTGTCATAGAGTGGAGTGGCATAGAGTGTCAGAGTGGAGTGTCATGGAGTGGAGTGGTCTAGAGTGTCAGAGTGGAGTGTCATTGAGTGGAGTGGCATAGAGTGTCAGAGTGGAGTGTCATGGAGTGGAGTGGTATAGAGTGTCAGAGTGGAGTGTCATAGAGTGGAGTGGTATAGAGTGTCAGAGTAGAGTGTCATGGAGTGGAGTGGTCTAGAGTGTCAGAGTGGAGTGTCATAGAGTGGAGTGGCATAGAGTGTCAGAGTGGAGTGTCATGGAGTGGAGGGGTATAGAGTGTCAGAGTGGAGTGTCATAGAGTGGAGTGGCATAGAGTGTCAGAGTGGAGTGTCATGGAGTGGAGTGGTATAGAGTGTCAGAGTGGAGTGTCATAGAGTGGAGTGGCATAGAGTGTCAGAGTGGAGTGTCATAGAGTGGAGTGGTCTAGAGTGTCAGAGTGGAGTGTCATAGAGTGGAGTGGTATTGAGTGTCAGAGTGGAGTGTCATAGAGTGGAGTGGTATAGAGTGCAGCAGTGGGGTGGAGTGGAGTGGAGTGGTATTGAGTGTCAGAGTGGAGTGTCATAGAGTGGAGTGGTCTAGAGTGTCAGAGTGAAGTGTCGTGGAGTGGTATAGAGTGTCAGAGTGGCGTGTCATACAGTGGAGTGGCATAGAGTGTCAGAGTGGAGTGTCATGGAGTGGAGTGGTATAGAGTGTCAGAGTGTTGTGTCATGGAGTGGAGTGGTCTAGAGTGTCAGAGTGGAGTGTCATAGAGTGGAGTGGCATAGAGTGTCAGAGTGGAGTGTCATGGAGTGGAGTGGTCTAGAGTGTCAGAGTGGAGTGTCATTGAGTGGAGTGGCATAGAGTGTCAGAGTGGAGTGTCATGGAGTGGAGTGGTATAGAGTGTCAGAGTGGAGTCTCATAGAGTGGAGTGGTATAGAGTGTCAGAGTAGAGTGTCATGGAGTGGAGTGGTCTAGAGTGTCAGAGTGGAGTGTCATAGAGTGGAGTGGCATAGAGTGTCAGAGTGGAGTGTCATGGAGTGGAGGGGTATAGAGTGTCAGAGTGGAGTGTCATAGAGTGGAGTGGCATAGAGTGTCAGAGTGGAGTGTCATGGAGTGGAGTGGTATAGAGTGTCAGAGTGGAGTGTCATAGAGTGGAGTGGCATAGAGTGTCAGAGTGGAGTGTCATAGAGTGGAGTGGTCTAGAGTGTCAGAGTGGAGTGTCATAGAGTGGAGTGGTATTGAGTGTCAGAGTGGAGTGTCATAGAGTGGAGTGGTATAGAGTGCAGCAGTGGGGTGGAGTGGAGTGGAGTGGTATTGAGTGTCAGAGTGGAGTGTCATAGAGTGGAGTGGTCTAGAGTGTCAGAGTGAAGTGTCGTGGAGTGGTATAGAGTGTCAGAGTGGCGTGTCATACAGTGGAGTGGCATAGAGTGTCAGAGTGGAGTGTCATGGAGTGGAGTGGTATAGAGTGTCAGAGTGGAGTGTCATGGAGTGGAGTGGTCTAGAGTGTCAGAGTGGAGTGTCATAGAGTGGAGTGGCATAGAGTGTCAGAGTGGAGTGTCATGGAGTGGAGTGGTATAGAGTGTCAGAGTGGAGTGTCATAGAGTGGAGTGGTCTAGAGTGTCAGAGTGGAGTGTCATAGAGTGGAGTGGCAAAGAGTGTCAGAGTGGAGTGTCATGGAGTGGAGTGGTATAGAGTGCCAGAGTGGAGTGTCATAGAGTGGAGTGGCAAAGAGTGTCAGAGTGGAGTGTCATAGAGTGGAGTGGTCTAGAGTGTCAGAGTGGAGTGTCATAGAGTGGAGTGGTATAGAGTGTCAGAGTGGAGTGTCATAGAGTGGAGTGGTATTGAGTGTCAGAGTGGAGTGTCATAGAGTGGAGTGGTCTAGAGTGTCAGAGTGAAGTGTCATAGAGTGGAGTGGTATAGAGTGTCAGAGTGGAGTGTCATAGAGTGGAGTGGTATTGAGTGTCAGAGTGGAGTGTCATAGAGTGGAGTGGTCTAGAGTGTCAGAGTGAAGTGTCATAGAGTGGAGTGGTATAGAGTGTCAGAGTGGAGTGTCATAGAGTGGAGTGGTATAGAGTGTCAGAGTGGAGTGTCATAGAGTGGAGTGGTATTGAGTGTCAGAGTGGAGTGTCATAGAGTGGAGTGGTCTAGAGTGTCAGAGTGGAGTGTCATAGAGTGGAGTGGTATTGAGTGTCAGAGTGGAGTGTCATAGAGTGGAGTGGTCTAGAGTGTCAGAGTGGAGTGTCATAGAGTGGAGTGGTATAGAGTGTCAGAGTGGAGTGTCATAGAGTGGAGTGTTATAGAGTGTCAGAGTGGAGTGTCAAAGAGTGGAGTGGCATAGAGTGGAGTGGTATAGAGTGCAGCAGTGGGGTGGAGTAGTTAGGCATGGGCGGAAAATCCGTTCCGCTCGCGGATTTTGCGGATTTTCGGGAAATCCGCAATCCGCGAGATTTGTGAATTTCCCGCAAAATCCGCAAATCCGCGAGCAGCGGATTTTGCTCGCACTGCTCGCACTGTTCGCGTGAGTTCGCGCCCCGCGAATAAGTGCAAAATTGCAGAAATACGATCTTAGCAAAACTGAAAGTAACTACTTACCAGGTTCAAAAGTTCAGGCTCATCATTAGTAGCCATTTCCTGTAGTGCTTCCTGAGGGGCCCCTCCAGAGTTCAGTTGCCAGTTGAAACTATTATGTGACCCTGCTCTGAACCTCAGAATAGTTACACATATGCCACAAAGGTCCTGAATTACAGCTAAGGGAGACAAGCAGGAGCCAGGCTGGAAGTTAAAATCCATTAATCAGCCCCTAATTCATTATTGTCAGTTGGGGCAGGGCAGGTGTTGTAACTAATTTTGCAACAATGAAAGCACTTAGCAAGTGCAAAAGATCACTAATCAGGGCGCACTAAGGAAGCAGGTGCCAGCTAAAAAAATATTCTGTGACACATTAATCAGCCCCAAATTAATAGAGTGTCAGAGTGGAGTGTCATAGAGTGGAGTGGTCTAGAGTGTCAGAGTGGAGTGTCATAGAGTGGAGTGGTCTAGAGTGTCAGAGTGGAGTGTCATAGAGTAGAGTGGTATAGAGTGCAGCAGTGGGGTGGAGTAGAGTGGATTGGTATTGAGTGTCAGAGTGGAATGTCATAGAGTGGAGTGGTCTAGAGTGTCAGAGTGGAGTGTCATAGAGAGCAGTGGTATTGAGTGTTAGAGTGGAGTGTCATAGAGTGGAGTGGTCTAGAGTGCAGCAGTGGGGTGGAGTAGAGTGGAGTGGTATTGAGTGTCAGAGTGGAGTGTCATAGAGAGCAGTGGTCTAGAGTGTCAGAGTGGAGTGTCATAGAATGGAGTGGTATAGAGTGCAGCAGTGGGGTGGAGTAGAGTGGAGTGGCATAGAGTGTCAGAGTGGAGTGTCATAGAGTGGAGTGGTCTAGAGTGTCAGAGTGGAGTGTCATAGAATGGAGTGGTATAGAGTGCAGCAGTGGGGTGGAGAAGAGTGGAGTGGCATAGAGTGTCAGAGTGGAGTGTCATAGAGTGGAGTGGTCTAGAGTGTCAGAGTGGAGTGTCATAGAGTGGAGTGGTATAGAGTGCAGCAGTGGGGTGGAGTAGAGTGGAGTGGCATAGAGTGTCAGAGTGGAGTGTCATAGAGAGCAGTGGTCTAGAGTGTCAGAGTGGAGTGTCATAGAATGGAGTGGTATAGAGTGCAGCAGTGGGGTGGAGTAGAGTGGAGTGGCATAGAGTGTCAGAGTGGAGTGTCATAGAGTGGAGTGGTCTAGAGTGTCAGAGTGGAGTGTCATAGAGTGGAGTGGTCTAGAGTGTCAGAGTGGAGTGTCATAGAGTAGAGTGGTATAGAGTGCAGCAGTGGGGTGGAGTAGAGTGGATTGGTATTGAGTGTCAGAGTGGAATGTCATAGAGTGGAGTGGTCTAGAGTGTCAGAGTGGAGTGTCATAGAGAGCAGTGGTATTGAGTGTCAGAGTGGAGTGTCATAGAATGGAGTGGTATAGAGTGCAGCAGTGGGGTGGAGTAGAGTGGAGTGGTATTGAGTGTCAGAGTGGAGTGTCATAGAGAGCAGTGGTCTAGAGTGTCAGAGTGGAGTGTCATAGAATGGAGTGGTATAGAGTGCAGCAGTGGGGTGGAGTAGAGTGGAGTGGCATAGAGTGTCAGAGTGGAGTGTCATAGAGTGGAGTGGTCTAGAGTGTCAGAGTGGAGTGTCATAGAATGGAGTGGTATAGAGTGCAGCAGTGGGGTGGAGAAGAGTGGAGTGGCATAGAGTGTCAGAGTGGAGTGTCATAGAATGGAGTGGTATAGAGTGCAGCAGTGGGGTCGAGTAGAGTGGAGTGGTATAGAGTGTCAGAGTGGAGTGTCATAGAGAGCAGTGGTCTAGAGTGTCAGAGTGGAGTGTCATAGAATGGAGTGGTATAGAGTGCAGCAGTGGGGTGGAGTAGAGTGGAGTGGCATAGAGTGTCAGAGTGGAGTGTCATAGAGTGGAGTGGTCTAGAGTGTCAGAGTGGAGTGTCATAGAGTGGAGTGGTCTAGAGTGTCAGAGTGGAGTGTCATAGAGTAGAGTGGTATAGAGTGCAGCAGTGGGGTGGAGTAGAGTGGAGTGGCATAGAGTGTCAGAGTGGAGTGTCATAGAGTGGAGTGGTCTAGAGTGTCAGAGTGGAATGTCATAGAGTGGAGTGGTCTAGAGTGTCAGAGTGGAGTGTCATAGAGAGCCGTGGTATTGAGTGTCAGAGTGGAGTGTCATAGAGTGGAGTGGTCTAGAGTGTCAGAGTGGAGTGTCATAGAGTGGAGTGGTATAGAGTGCAGCAGTGGGGTGGAGTAGAGTGGAGTGGTATAGAGTGTCAGAGTGGAGTGTCATAGAGAGCAGTGGTCTAGAGTGTCAGAGTGGAGTGTCATAGAATGGAGTGGTATAGAGTGCAGCAGTGGGGTGGAGTAGAGTGGAGTGGTATAGAGTGTCAGAGTGGAGTGTCATAGAGAGCAGTGGTCTAGAGTGTCAGAGTGGAGTGTCATAGAGTGGAGTGGTATAGAGTGCAGCAGTGGGGTGGAGTAGAGTGGAGTGGTATAGAGTGTCAGAGTGGAGTGTCATAGAGAGCAGTGGTCTAGAGTGTCAGAGTGGAGTGTCATAGAATGGAGTGGTATAGAGTGCAGCAGTGGGGTGGAGTAGAGTGGAGTGGTATTGAGTGTCAGAGTGGAATGTCATAGAGTGGAGTGGTCTAGAGTGTCAGAGTGGAGTGTCATAGAGAGCCGTGGTATTGAGTGTCAGAGTGGAGTGTCATAGAGTGGAGTGGTCCAGAGTGTCAGAGTGGAGTGTCATAGAGTGGAGTGGTATAGAGTGCAGCAGTGGGGTGGAGTAGAGTGGAGTGGTATTGAGTGTCAGAGTGGAGTGTCATACAGTGGAGTGGTATTGAGTGTCAGAGTGGAGTGTCATAGAGTGGAGTGGTATAGGGTGTCAGAGTGAAGTGTCATAGAGTGGAGTGGTCTAGAGTGTCAGAGTGGAGTGTCATAGAGAGCAGTGGTCTAGAGTGTCAGAGTGGAGTGTCATAGAGTGGAGTGGTATAGGGTGTCAGAGTGGAGTGTCATAGAGTGGAGTGGTCTAGAGTGTCAGAGTGGAGTGTCATAGAGTGGAGTGGTCTAGAGTGTCAGAGTGGAGTGTCATAGAGAGCAGTGGTCTAGAGTGTCAGAGTGGAGTGTCATAGAATGGAGTGGTATAGAGTGCAGCAGTGGGGTGGAGTAGAGTGGAGTGGTATTGAGTGTCAGAGTGGAGTGTCATAGAGTGGAGTGGTATTGAGTGTCAGAGTGGAGTGTCATAGAGTGGAGTGGTATAGGGTGTCAGAGTGGAGTGTCATAGAGTGGAGTGGTCTAGAGTGTCAGAGTGGAGTGTCATAGAGAGCCGTGGTATTGAGTGTCAGAGTGGAGTGTCATAGAGTGGAGTGGTCTAGAGTGTCAGAGTGGAGTGTCATAGAGTGGAGTGGTATAGAGTGCAGCAGTGGGGTGGAGTAGAGTGGAGTGGTATAGAGTGTCAGAGTGGAGTGTCATAGAGAGCAGTGGTCTAGAGTGTCAGAGTGGAGTGTCATAGAATGGAGTGGTATAGAGTGCAGCAGTGGGGTGGAGTAGAGTGGAGTGGTATAGAGTGTCAGAGTGGAGTGTCATAGAGAGCAGTGGTCTAGAGTGTCAGAGTGGAGTGTCATAGAGTGGAGTGGTATAGAGTGCAGCAGTGGGGTGGAGTAGAGTGGAGTGGTATAGAGTGTCAGAGTGGAGTGTCATAGAGAGCAGTGGTCTAGAGTGTCAGAGTGGAGTGTCATAGAATGGAGTGGTATAGAGTGCAGCAGTGGGGTGGAGTAGAGTGGAGTGGTATTGAGTGTCAGAGTGGAATGTCATAGAGTGGAGTGGTCTAGAGTGTCAGAGTGGAGTGTCATAGAGAGCCGTGGTATTGAGTGTCAGAGTGGAGTGTCATAGAGTGGAGTGGTCCAGAGTGTCAGAGTGGAGTGTCATAGAGTGGAGTGGTATAGAGTGCAGCAGTGGGGTGGAGTAGAGTGGAGTGGTATTGAGTGTCAGAGTGGAGTGTCATACAGTGGAGTGGTATTGAGTGTCAGAGTGGAGTGTCATAGAGTGGAGTGGTATAGGGTGTCAGAGTGAAGTGTCATAGAGTGGAGTGGTCTAGAGTGTCAGAGTGGAGTGTCATAGAGAGCAGTGGTCTAGAGTGTCAGAGTGGAGTGTCATAGAGTGGAGTGGTATAGGGTGTCAGAGTGGAGTGTCATAGAGTGGAGTGGTCTAGAGTGTCAGAGTGGAGTGTCATAGAGTGGAGTGGTCTAGAGTGTCAGAGTGGAGTGTCATAGAGAGCAGTGGTCTAGAGTGTCAGAGTGGAGTGTCATAGAATGGAGTGGTATAGAGTGCAGCAGTGGGGTGGAGTAGAGTGGAGTGGTATTGAGTGTCAGAGTGGAGTGTCATAGAGTGGAGTGGTATTGAGTGTCAGAGTGGAGTGTCATAGAGTGGAGTGGTATAGGGTGTCAGAGTGGAGTGTCATAGAGTGGAGTGGTCTAGAGTGTCAGAGTGGAGTGTCATAGAGTGGAGTGGTCTAGAGTGTCAGAGTGGAGTGTCATAGAGAGCAGTGGTCTAGAGTGTCAGAGTGGAGTGTCATAGAGTGGAGTGGTATAGGGTGTCAGAGTGGAGTGTCATAGAGTGGAGTGGTCTAGAGTGTCAGAGTGGAGTGTCATAGAGTGGAGTGGTCTAGAGTGTCAGAGTGGAGTGTCATAGAGAGCAGTGGTCTAGAGTGTCAGAGTGGAGTGTCATAGAATGGAGTGGTATAGAGTGCAGCAGTGGGGTGGAGTAGAGTGGAGTGGAGTAGTGTGACGTAGGACAGAATAGAGTAAAATGGCATCAAGTGGCATAGAGAGAGTTGTGTATTGCGTTGTAGATTGGAGTGAGCAATCTCACTTGGTGGAACTGATTTCTTGCCATTAATGTGTGTGGATCAAACCAATTTTGTAAACCCTTTGCAAGAAGTACCAGAATTGGACACCGGTGGACCCACGCACTCTGTTCAGTGTAGTTAGCATTTCTGTAATTACATACAATCCCGCGAAATGTACACCTAGCAGTTAACACTGTATTTTAGCACAAAATACATCTCAATGTTCATTGTGGATGCCAGGACGCACAGTGTGCCTAGAAATAGCACAAAAATACAAATACTGCAAAGAACAGCAGCTCGCGTTCCGGTCATTAGCATTGTTCCCATTCTCCTTGGGTAAAATTTTGTCACTCAAGTGGCCAAATTTGTCAACACGGCTTAATTTCAGGAATTTCACCTTGTAACAAAACTCCTGAAATGACAGGAGGTTATGAAGGTGTATATTCAGAAACAGGAGAGGAAGAGATCTGTATCCAAGCACAGCCTCCTACACTGCAAATAAATCGCAATGCATGCTGGAATCTATTGAGTCCATCTCTGGTGAGGCTATTATGTACTAGTTGTGATACTCACTGTAAACGGGAGGCGCCCAAAAGACATTGGAGAGGACGCCTCACCCACAACTTATCGTGGCATGCTTCTTCATTAACATATATGCTGTCTGATTCACAAAAGCATAAATGGACAAGGCCCTACCTACCTGGAACAAAAATGTACTCCTTACATCCCCCCCAGATCGCTCAGATCCAGTAAAAGCCATCTACTGGTAGTGCCTCGCGCCAAGAAAGCTAGGCACGGAGGCAAAGCCCTATCAGTAGTAGGACCCACACTGTGGAACAGACTCCCTCTGACTCTCAGACTATGCTCCGAACATCTGAAATTCAGAAAACAACTTAAAACTCTGCTGTTTAAAAACGAGATCTAATTCCAGCTTTACTCATTCCTCTGTTTGTCAGCCGGCCCAAAAGCGCAGAGATACTCCAGCTGGAGTCGATTCTAGCGCTATACAAACTCGTAAATAAATAAACATCCCCACTAGAGTAGCCAAATCCCACTCTATCAGACTCAACCACATTGGGAGTTGATATATAATCCTTGTTCTGGACTTAAGCAGGGGTGCAGTAGTAAAAATATCTTAGGATAAACCCTAGGATTCCCTTTAATTAGCGAGTGCCTTCCATATGATTACAAGAAAGCCTTGAGAGGATTTGAGATGAAATACAATAATTCATCAATGAATTATTCTGCAACCATGTTTCGACTAATTTTGTAAGCCCACGGGGTCCACGGTCTTCTTCAGGGCTTAACCATTCCCTGCTTACCTATTGCATACCTTCTATGCATAGGCATGAGGTGTAATGCTCTCATACCTCTCTTGTCCTATCCCTTTTTCGGATGCCAACCAGAGAAAAAAACGTATCCAAGGGAAAGGAAACAATCCATGAATTGAATCAGTTGATGTAACTGGACTAATAACACTTGTGTGTAATGGTGTGCTGCCCAGTACCAATTTCTCGACATATGAAGCCCCCACACATTGACATGGCAAATCGACAAGAAAGGTGCATGTTTTGAGGAAAAGGTGTGGCGCCGCGGCCAGGGCGACTGACTCTGTAATCTGGGGATCACAGTTCGATCCACGGCGCAGGCAGCAGATTATCCCAGCACCATGTGACTCTGGGCAATAGCTTGCTTAAACTTCCCGATGGCCCCTAGCGCCTAGAGACCCTAACGGGTGATTGTGCGCTTTACAAATGTTGTTATTATTATTATCTCATAACACTGTAAGACATAAAATGCATGCCAAGATACTCAGAATCACCTTCGGTTTCAATAACTGACCATATTCTGGGGTGTTATGCAGCGCGATGGTCATAGCCGGGGCATCTCTCCTGTACTCACACGCTGTGTTTAATAAGCGCAAACATTAATATAAAAATGAAAAACGCTAGTCCTCCTGTACCCTTGTCAGTGTATGTAGATCAAAGGAGGTGTCCATCAATTATTCTTCAATAAACCTCTGACAGATGGAATCAACCCACCCAGAATCTACCCTTGAAGTTCGGGCATCCCTCAGGAACTATTCGAATTCGGCTGCCCAATAGTAACATTACAAATATGGTCTGGCCAGGTCTGCTTGATGTAAACTCTATTTACATTTTCCCTGGATATATGAGGATTTTCGTTAGTCCAAATGAAATAGTCTTGTTTCTGAAAATAAAATGACTTGAGACGGCAGGATTTTGAAAAAGAAAAAATAGTTTGAGGTGAAATATAATTTTTTTTAAGTTAACCCATCCAATATTTGAAGGAGGAACAAACAGCCATAATTCACTATGCGCCTTAATTTCAGCGTATTTATCATACTATTTCGTTTTTACCAGCTCCTCCAAATTCTGGTTAATTTTTACCCCTATATAAATGATTTGAGATTTTACTATTTTAACCAATCAAACTGCCAGTGGACCAAATGCATGCACATGATTTCAGTCCTCCTCTGGGAGGTACCTCACACCATTTTCACAGCTTTTTAATTGCTAGTTACTGGATGGCTGAAGTAGGAGAGCATTTGCAAATGTATCACCTGGGAACTTCAGGCAGCAAACATTATCTTTCTAAAAGTTACTTTTCCATAATTTTTACAAAAATCCACCTTGAACATTGAAGTGGTTTTTGATTACTATTAAAATTACCTGTTTATTATTGTTCTGGCTATTGCGATTCTTGATGTATAGTGTGCCCATTTTAATTTGTGATCTAGTTTTGTACATAGGATGGTTAGGCATGCTGTGACGCCTTATGTCAAAAGGTAAGGGCAGCAGGAATGCATTGTATTTATGATATACAACACATTTCTTTTATTTCTGCATTGTTTGCAGAAAGGGACACCTTCCTGCACAAAAATAATCATGGAGGCGCTTTTTTCTTTCTATGTGTGCTGCATAAAGCAACACACATAGAAAGTGGAAATAACAAGGACAAATAAACATATTTATCCTCCTTCCATCTGCCCTGGGGAGGCACACAGTTTTGAACCCACTCCAGGTTTAGAGCTCCTTGTAAATCTGGTAATGCGTCGAAACCCCTGGGTGTTGTGTGGGAACACCCACTGCATTGCTCATTGAACGCCTCCCTGACAAAGTGTATGGCACCGCAGCGACTTGGGCTGTGTTGTTGAATTATAGCTTGTCTACGAGGCTATGAAAATCCCTGCAAAGTATCCTTCCTTGGTCTCATAAATCTGGGTCTGTACTCTTCGCCACCGCAGCATCAAAACAAGGGTTGGTATAGCCAATAGGGCTCACCTTTGGGACCTTATAAGTGTTTAGCCAGAGATATTGGCAGGTTATATATATATGATCAGTCTTTTAACTAAATAACTGCCGGTGAGGATAGAACTTGCACATGGCCACATCAAACAGGAGCAACATGCATTGAATAGAAGCGTCACATAATGATGAGAGAAATGCATGCCCGACCCTCTAGAAAGAACGCAAGAGGTCCCACCGGAACGGCTCTCATAATTTTCATCAGCGTAGATGATGGGGTTGTTCAAGAGGCTTGACAGAAATCATCTGCTACTGGTAAGACTAACTCTACTAGTAATGTATTGAGGATGATTTCAAGATTCTTAAACACAGCCAACCTCCCTTCCCCCATCAGAAACAGGACTTTATCAAAAAGACACCAATGGAGAGAAGGAATCTGGGGCCAACTGGAAGCACTAACTCCGATGAAAGAGGGAGCACACCCAGACATGGCAAAGGAGAAACTGCAATGTTGTAGATTAATGGCTGCAGTCAGCCTTCACCACTATCCCCCTTACAAACCACTGCTCCACAAGGTACATCCTTCACGCTAACAGAAGTAATGACTGGGAGAATGATTGGATATCACAGAAAATTACGAAAAAAGGGATATATTCCAAAGGCATATGCAGCAAATCACAGTCCCTGAGGCACCAAGAGACTGCCACTTATTACCCAAATGCCAAACACGATCAGCCTTATTTACATCATGACCAGAACCAGATGATAGCAACTATGCTTTAAAAACACCATGGGGGGATTAGGATTGCAGACGGTCTGCCACTGCAGGGCCGGCGATGGCAACCAGGACAGTCTGTCAGTGCAAAAAGGGGCGCATTGCTGGAGTTGTGTAGGAAGCCTGACGCAACTCCAGCAATGTTCCTTTCACATGGGGCAAGACCCATGTGAAAGGGCCTGCGTCACCCTTACACCTGCCATGAGGCGTCCTAGAAGTGGCGCAGTGAAATCTCTTAGATTTCGCTGCCCCACTCCTATGACCCTTTCTTGCGGGGGTACACCCCCTGCATACATTATACCTGGAGCAGGTATCATGTGGCGCAGTAGTTTACAAAGTGACGCATCTACCTACATGCTACACTCTGTAATTATGGTGCAACATGGCGCATTTTTTACGCCGCTGGTGCCACAAAAAGTGACGCACCAGTGGCACAAAAGTGACACAAGGGCTCATAAATAGGACCCTCAATCACCCACATTGTTTAGCGTCTACTATAACACTATTTACTACACGGCCTTCAAGACAAAATTCAGTGGGGGGAAAAAGCTGCACGTGGACTACTGAAGAGGATACGCTGGCAGAGCAAATACCTAATAGGATAGTTTAGAATACAATGTTCACATAAATAAAGAACATGACTTAGAAAGCCAAGGCACAAATGTCATGATAAGTCAGAAGGAAGTTTAGAGGAATGCTTTGTGAATTAATGCACTAGTCATCGCCTAACTTCTAGCAGGCTCAGTATTGCGCTGTTTCTATCGAAACCTCGGTAGTCTTTCACTTGTTGTTGAACCTGCGCCTTAGACAAAGTCTCTCTTGCAAGAGATTACCACTGGTTGGGCTAATCCCGTACTTCAAAGGCTACAGCTGATTAGCGGTCACCGGAGGCAGAAAGGTCAGTGCAAGTGGATTGACAACAGCGTGTGTGGTCAAGGGGCTCGGACACAAGGGCTGCAAATCGCAAGTCACTTTTTGAGCTTTTTGGAGAACTTCGTTATGTAAACATGATGTCAAATGCCCCTTGTAGAATAACTGAGCAGCACTCGTTCTGATGTTGGCTGGGGAATGAGGTTGAGGGAGTTGTGACTTGGGACCTTTTTTCAGACATAATCAGATAACAAGCAAAAGTGAAAGCAAGGCGCGGCTTGTTGCGTGTAACCTGACCCACGAGGAATGCAGCTGCCACCCAGCACACCGCTACTCGCTCCCGAGAGCAAACCGCTATGGGAGTGAACCTTTTCAAAAGAGGTGGGAACTGCGCCCGCCTTTAGCCATTTGCAGGCTATGATAACGAAATGACAAAGGTAACAACCAACCCAATGCGTGGGAGGAGTCAGACCCACACAATGAAGTTTAGAGTGCTTACAAGAAGCCTCACAGAGCGGCGCATGCGTGCTGGCTCAGGCTTGACTTAAAAAGTGACGCACTGTGGCGCAAGGGGCAGGTAAATAAGCCCCTAAATTTCTTCATGTCCTAGTTTTAAATACCTTTCACCTTGCCTTATGGGCATCAAGGCCAATATGGAGGTCATAACCAAGAGAGCAGTATTCTCTCAATGGCCACAATATTTCAATATCGGTATATATCCCATTCCTATTATAATATGGAGGTCATTTATGAATATTCAAACGGGATGTTTTGATCTGTCGAAAGTGTTTATCTTTATAGACCGAACTGCTTTTTTTACAAAGCTACTGTCAAACTACACTTGTAGTCCTGACACCATGTTTTACTCTGTCACTGTAGTGGGTGCCTCAATAGATGCTGTAGTCCACTAGTGACATTTAAATTACAGGCACAGGGTACCTTTTGCACCATATAGTATATTACTGTAGGTAAGTTGAATATACCAATTGGGTATATGCCAGTTCAACCATGTTTTAAAGGGGAGCACAGGCACTTTACCACTGGTTAGCACAGCTAAAGTTCAAAGAGTTCCAAAGACAGAAAAAATATATGGTCCAGCAAAAGCTAAAGATTTCATAGGTGACCACACAGAAACGTCAGATTTCCCACAATCACCAAAAGCATAAAGCCCCAAGCATTTGACCGTGTTCATAGGAGCATCCTCTTGAGTAAGTTTCGCGTTTGGAGGATTCCAGTTACAATCCTGCTGGTCATCCATTGATAATATAGTGGAACCTTGGTGAGGGTCAAATTGGTCAGAGCATAAGTTTTTCTCAATGTAAGTTTTTCTCCAAACTTAAACCTGTGTTTTTTCAGCATCTTTCAATATGCTGATAATGCTCTTTTATTTCATTATATTGCAGTTGGGTAACTACTCACCCTGATTGCTCTCCACTATTATATATGTTTTTTTTAAATCACAAATTCAACAATTTTAGTCTTTCCTACATGGGGTAAAGTAGCTGGAAACTTGTCTATTTGATTCCATAAGGGAATTTAAGTATCAATATTCATGAATTATCTTTGATGTTCTAGGAGGAAGTACACACATCATGCATATTTGAAGTCTAAACTGAACTATTTAGTTTATGCCTTAGTCAGCTGAAAAATGCACTGACTTCACCATGTGAACCCCTGTGTTATTAAAGATGGTGGCCAAAGGGATGCCCTTCTTGCTGTACTAATACACTAACTGCAGCATTACTGTATATATGCTTATCCCAACTTTGAAAGTACAGGTCAGGCGGGACTGGTTTTAAAAAATGTAAGAACAAAGTTGTGAATAAATATTATTGCATGTCATTTGTATCTGTCTCTTCATAACATTACCTCAAACACAATTAAAAAATGCAGTTTCCTGAATTGATTTTGCCCACACACTTCTCTTCCACAAATTGTTCAGAAGGTGGATGGACCGTAAAGAACGTAAGGAGGAAAGCTGTGTGATAAGGACTGTGTGAGGAAATGCTTCAAAGAAGTCACAGAAATCTGTGACAAGTTGGCATCTTCACTGTTTATTATTATTATTTTTTATATAGTATGGACCGAGCTATAGGGGCTGTGGAGCACTTCATAATAAATTACTGTAACAAGAGGTGACATTACATTACTTTGGAGAAACATTATTAGAAATAATACTAAGCAAGTCAGAGATAAAACTTTACTTTAAAGTGGTGGGCCTTCAGACTTCTTAAAACTTTAAAGGAGTGGATCTTCAGATTTGTTAAAACTTTAAAGTGGTGTGTATTCAGATTTCTTTATACTTTAAAGTGGCGCATCTTCGGATTTCGTAAAACATCGAAGTCTGAAGCCCCATCACTTTAAATTTTAAGAAATTTGAATACGCACCAATTTAAAGTTTTAAGAAATCTGACGACCCAACACTTTAAAGTAGTACGTCTTCAGATTTCTTTAAACTTTAAAGTGGTGTATCTTCAGATTTCTTAAAACGTTAAAGGCTTGGGTCTTCAGAGTTGTTCAACCTTTAAAGTGGTGCATATTCAGATTGCTTTCATCTTTGAAGTGGTGCATCTTCAGATTTCTTAAAACTTCGAAATGTTAAGAAATTTGAAGACGCACCACTTTAAAATTCTAAGAAATCTGAAGACCCATCACTTTAAAGTGGTATGTCTTCAGATATCCTAAAATGTTAAAGTGCTGGGTTTCCGTTTTCTTTTGAATGTTAATTATGAAGAGAATGTATCAATATTTACTCATGTTTATAGAATCCTATTCTGTTTTAGACTCTCTAATGTGTCAAGTTCCTTTCAAGCTTGTTAAATATTAAATGTTTCCGATGATTGAACTGATGTTTTTATTTATGGGTTTGTTTGTCGTGTTTTATTGTTATGCTTTTTGTTAATTAATGGTTATGTCAATAAAATACAACTTAGACGTCACTTGCAGGAGACTCTTTAATTTGATGAAGTCACTAGAGAAGAAATTATATTTAAAGACCACTCACAGTCATAACTAGATGTGTGTGTAAGGTTGAGAAAGTTATTCGACCTCAATTTAGAGCTGTTTTAGAAAACAGACTTTAGAGATCTTGATGAAGATTAAATAAAAAAATAAAAAACAGGTGCAAACTAATCTCAAAGTCGAAATGCACGAGAAGAACTCAGTACAAAATATGTACCTGGAGAATTCTGTGTAAAATGAACTAGAGAGAAGATATTATTTTACCCGAAAATTATGACCAAGAAACTGGTAGTGTATACATTAAGAAGTACTTGAATAAATAGGAAAAATAACTAATAATAATAAAAATCCTGTAGCCATTTTCTTTTTTTAATTTATGTTATTTTTTCCTTCATGTACATTTCTTTACTTTCATCATTCCTATGGCTTAACTTCTTTTAGGTATATGTTTTCTGCAGATTGTTGCATTTATTTTTAATTTCTCTAAAAAATGTGCGGTCCCCCTTTAATGGATTTTGTCCATTATAAATTAAGTCTTTATTAAGAGGGAGGATTACAGAAGAGAGAAAATCATCTTGGCATTAGTACTACTTTATTTAATTCAAGTTGCCCAGTGGACTTGTTTCCCACAAGATATTTTCTTCCCTGATTTCTGCCTCTCTTTCCTCCTGACACCTTTGTTTACTCCCCTTTCATTTACCAGGTCCACGACTCATCATCGAAACATGGAAAAGGTCCAGGAAGCTTCTCCTGGTGGAGATAAGGATGGCACCAGTGTAGGGTTGTCTGGCTGTTCTAGTTCCTCTGCCTCCTCCACGTGTTCCTTTTTCCATGATGTCTCCTGCTTTTAAGTGGTCTGTGTCAAGTCTCTGCTTTCCAGACCCTTGTCCTTAGCATGTGGCACAAATGGTCCATGTGATGGGTGCCTCTCACTGGCTCTCATATGTGACAAAGCCTTCTCGAACCTCTAGTGTCTGTTAGGCTGACTCCTTCAGGATCCCTTCACGACCTTGTGTTGCAGTCTTCTGGCATTCTTCCTTCTCCTTGTCATGGCGCAGTCCTGATTTCTGGTTTCTTTAACTGATAAATAATGTGTATGTTTCTTTTGTCCTGTCACCTGACACGCCGACATGGATCACTGACAGAATATCGGAAACAAAAATATTGAGGACCAAAATAGCGAGAAGGTAAGTGAAAATAGTTAAGTACAGATTTACTGTTCTTAACTACACATATATGTACCTTGACGATACATAGATCCTCATAGTACATATATGTAGAGTTACATACAGTAGAACTTTGCTTACCTATAGAAAAGCACCTTCACAATATTTACTTAGTTTACTACTTCTAAATGCCTTCTGTTAATACCAAAATTACTAAGTTTACCCAAAAGTCGTAAGTACTAAGTTTAGAATTTTGTCTCAGATTAGTTCTGTGAATTGGGCACTTCCACTTTAAGGCAGTTGGATGACCACAGTATGGGGACGCTGCCCAAAGTTTTAGTATATTGAGAGTCAGAAAAAGACTGGGGGTTGTGCTGCATAAAAGTTGAACCGAGTGGAACAGTATATTGGTCTGTATGTTATGTACTTTCACCCACTCTAACTTCAAGGTATGTTTTCTCCAAATCTTTGTGAAGGTAATGAATTTTCCGGTCCATAAACAAATTTGCAATAAGCAAATTTCTATGCAAAAGCACTTTCCTATTAACACTTGTTATGGGAACCATTTGCATCCAGGCACAGTTCACAAATATTGCATGAAAATTGCTGACAGAGTTTAATCTTTTCCCACCTGTAAATTTTACAATACACGACATCAATTCATTTTTGTGTGTTTGATGTAGGTTTGTATCTTTTCGGATGAATGAAAATGTTCAAATATAGGGAGCACACCTTGCTGCAGGTTGGTGGTGTCCCTGCCCCTCGTGGAAGCACCACGAGAAAGGGAATATGTCAATTTGGGCCCACGCATGGTTTTATGCGATGCTCCTAGGCCAGAAGCCATGTACACTTGAATAGCTTGTTCCCTCACGGTTTTCTTCTGTGTCCACAGCCTCACCACTTCTCTTCATTTCCTTTTGTATGGCTGTTCTGGTTCTACCTGAGACACACTCTAGCGTGATTTTATGGTGGGACCAGCGGGTGGAGCCCCAAATCCCCCCTTAGCTATGGAACAGCTCCCTTGCCTTCAGGCAATGCCAGCGGCCGCTGCGGGAGCCAGTCTTCTCTCTCCTGCTGGAGTGCAGCAGCAGTGCCACCCCTCCTCCCAAATACGGATACCCGAGGCAGAAAGGTGCACTGCATCCCTCCTAGGACTCTGGCCACCCCTGGAGCAGTGTGTTGAGTGTGCAGTGATGCTTCTTGTCTTCTTTGTACTGGGGATGGCCTTCCAAAGACACTGATCTGTACGTCAGCCTCGGGAGATGGGGAACCCCAGAGTAAATAGTGGCTCGGAATGGGGGGGTTCATGCACACTACTCGCCCCATAAGCACAGACCATTGTGCTGACTCCCGAGCACTGGCCCACTGGGGAGAGGTTTGTGGGTGCAGCAGCCGAGCAACAGGTGCTGCCTTTATCATTTGGCATGAAAAGTAAAACATGGGAAAATCTTTGCAGAAGCTCGTCTGAGGTCTCCTTGGGCCAATTTCCGTCATATTAGGCTCATGTTGTTCCTAGTGGTGAGGCCCGGCCACCGAGAGCATTTTCTTCAGGCATCCAGGACTCCTCTCCTGCTAGTGGGGGCAGTTTGAGCAGCCCCTGGGCTACTAGTCAGAAGAGCACCCTTGCCATCCTCCCCAGACCCCAGAGCCTTCTGGTTGCCCAGCAGGGCACCTGTCGGGGGCATTGGAGTCCAGGCCTTTTACCCCAATAGGTCCTAAGGAGCATAAGGGGGCAAGATGCCCTGTAGAGACCCATTCTAATCATGGGGCAGTGCTGGATCAAAGTCCTTAATCCTCGCAGGGCATCAGGTGGCTTCTCTTTCCAATGGGAATCCTTTCCACCGTTGTCTCCTAACAGGTCCAGAATCTTCCCAACTGTCTCTCCCATGTGCAGGGGTTTTACAGTAGGCTTGGGAAGTGTAAGAGGCCGGGTACCTCTGACTAATTCTCAGATGCCACGTCATGCCACATCATGTCTCCACCCCTGATCCAACCCTTCTGCAGATAATGTTGGGACATAATCCAAAATGGCGATCAAGTTTTCTCTGGTAAGAGTTCCTCTGGTACCTTAACCCTGCCTATAGCTGTCATCGATGTCTGATCCATTTCCACCAAAATTTCAAAGTTGAGGCCCTTCTTTATTGGCTCAAGAGGTCTGACTTTGTTCTAGTGAGCCTGGGCTGTCTGAGCCCATGTGCAATGTGCCATGCCAGTTATCAGATGAAGAGTTCTCCCAACCCCTTCTCTTTTCACAGGAAATAAGTCAATCATTTGGATTTTAGCCTTCCTCCCAGTTACAAACAATTAACATATTTAAAGCAAACTCGAGGCAGGGGCTCCAAGCGGGAAACATCCTTTACAACGCAACTTTTACCACGCAGTGCTATTACAACGCAGGTTTTACAACGAAAACCATTAAAACGCATTGCGTTGGGGGGCGCTCTAGGATAGGGAATAGATTTAATTTACTATCCAACACCTTCCCTAGTGTCCACGGGGACTGGAGTTGGAATAGTAAATTAAACTATTCACTATCCAGCACCCCAAAGCGCTATGCGTTGTAATGGTATGCGTAGTAAAATCTGTGTTGTAACAGCATGTTTGGTAAAAGCATGCGTTGTAATGTCATACATCCGCTCAAAGCTCATTCTAACAGGACCAAAGTCAATAAAAATACCCCTGATGCTGCCTGGAATGAATGAATCAAATATCCCCAAAGGGCTGACATGACAGCTGATAAACATAACTTAACATAGCATAGTGCGGCATAAAATAACATAGCATGGGATAGCCTAACCACACAGCATAACAAAACATGCCATGACATAGCATCGCCAAACCCTTAAATCAGGTACCGACGGTATGCTCTCTTAAACACAGTCTGCCTGTCTGCCCTGGGCTCTTTTCTCCAAGGGTTTAGGTCTTGTTTATAGCAGTTCTATGTAAATACTTCAAATCAATGTTCTCTGCATTACAAATTGTTTGAATGAAATAGCTTCAATGCAATTAGTTCGAAGCTCGGCTTACACATTGCAGGTGCAATTAATTTGAAACAGGGGGAGCGTCCTTGCATGCTGATTGAACTCACAAGTTTCTTTCACCAGGAGTAACTACCTCGAAACTCAGACATCCCTGCCACCTACCTCTGCCAGACCCAATCCCTCCTATCTGATACCAGACCCTTACCTTCTTTAACTTTCGCTACGTGACTTTGATTTTTAAAATAACAAGCATTCACTTGTACAAGTTTTTTCTTTATGTCAATTTAATCAAAACGTTTCTTCATATAATTTGTTTTTTGAACTAATTGATTTGCGCTTATGCATTCCTCACTCTTATTTTAAATAAATTAGGTATTTGAAAAGAAGTCTCTTATTCCAGAGATGGGTAATTTCTTTATTGTACATAACAGGAGACGTGTTCTAGTGCAGAAGACTTGAACAGCAGATCACAGACATCTGATCCTTTTAGCACTACACCCTCACCCCTCTACATTCCACCAAGGAACTCTGTGGATTTAAAGATGCATGCGGCATAACACACATTTCCCCTCTTGAACTTTTTAGAAACATTAAGTGGAAACATGGGAATCGTAATACACAACGAAAGTCTGAACATTTCTGAGCAGTGCCTAGTCAAAAATATCTACTCATAAATAATATGTATATACAAAGTTTACGCTTCAAAATCCTTCAGCCATGTAGCCTGCTTCCTGCTCTTTCTCATACAAACTCCCAGTATTCTCTTAACCCTTTACTTCGTGTCATCCACAACTTTCCGTCCCTTATGTAACGCTGACCTTCAAACATTTCCTTTCTACCATTTTTTAAATAACTGTATTTCAGAAAAAAAAATTGACTTTCCTAAGAGCAGAACCTTTTGACTTTTCTTTGAAATCCATCCACCCAACTTGGCATGGACAGCATCACCTACATCAAACTTCCATACATTCCTTGGCTTTTTTCGCAGAAATCTTCTCTTACAAATTTCCTTCTTAGTCATCACCCATTCTGCTACTCTAAAAAATCACACTCTAACGCCTCAACTTTCCCACCCAAGGTGTCCACACCAAAGTAGCTGGATTCCTTCCTCACACCAAGGTGAATGGGGAGTCACATGCCACAGAGTGTGGAGTTATCCTGTAACTCCACAACATGTTCCTCAGTTCCTGCTTCCACTTCAAACTACTCCTTACAGACATCTGGAGACAATCATTAAATACCCTATTGAACCTTTCAACCTGACCATTGTCTCTAAGATGATACAAAGCTGCCTTGAGAGGAGTTATTTATCAGCTTTTTAGAAAATCGGACATGGCGCTAGACACAGAATGAGAGCCCTTATCTGTCACTACTTCATGAGGAATTCCTTCTCTCATAAAAACATTTTCCAGGAAACAGATGACATCCTATGGTCTCAGCTCATTCACTATATTTACTTCGGGCCATTTTGAGAGATAATCCACCAAAACAATAGTGATCTGACCCTTAACTTCTCCAAACTCACAAGACCCACAAATACCAGCCCTACTTTCTTCCATGGTCCTTCTGGATATTTAAAAGGTACAACAGACTAACAATGGGTTTGCTGTACATGCAATATATGCCCTCTCATGAATCTCTTAGATCTCAAGCCATATTAGGTAGCAAAAGTCAACCTGGGCCTTCCTTTTCATGGAGGACGTGCCACCATGGCCCATAAGGAGCAGTTTCATCACTCTACTGCAAAGAGAAACAGGTGTAACTAGTCTGTCATTCCTGTAAACACTACCATTCACAAAAGACAATTATGGCCAAAACCAATTTGTACTTTTTCATCAACTCTTCTTTTCTAAATCCTTAGTGCAACTTCTCGAGTTTCTTCCCTTTATACACATCAATTCTTCATCACTATCGACATCTTGCTTCCACTCTTCTTCTGAAATTACTCCTTTTTGATACTATTTCCATACTAGCTAAAGGCCAATGATATTCAACCTGCTCTTGGATACTCAACAAAGGAAGACTAGATGAACAGCCAGTTGGTATGTTTCCAATACCTGGCACACATTAGTCTTCAAATGAATAGTCCAACAATCTAAATATCCACTCAGCCACCCAAGGACCCTGACATGTAGTCACTGTGAGCTGAATTGCCCATGGGGCCCCCCCACAGGACCCCGCCGACCACCCACGGGACATGTGTTGATGTTCAATAAACTAAACAAGATGGATGATATACTATAATTGCTCTTTGCATGTACTAATTTTGTTTGCATGTTAATAAAAAGATTTTTTTTAAAGAATCTGTAGAAGATAAGCTAGGAGCAGCCCCTCAGAGGAAGGTTTCAGTACCCCGTAGGCAGCAGTAGGGTCTTCTGCCAAGTGGAAACAGGAGCCGGACACCATCATTGACAGGGCAGCACGATGACGGCAGCTCAACCTCAGAAATAGAAAGTGTGTCCACATCCCCATTGTTGACCTCTCTGGGTGCCATGAATGGAAAGGAAGCTCAGGGAAATGACCATCAGTTTTTGACACAGAAACTACTGCTTCGGGTTTCTTCCGTGAGTCGCTGTTATGGAGCGGTTTGAGGAACTCATTAAATTGAATCGGCAGTGATGAGACAGCGACGGCATTTGACCCTCCATCTGACATTGAAAATGAGGCGGAAGAGTCAACAATAAACCTGAAAGGTCTTAGTAAGGAGCAGTCCGAAACCGGACTTCTTCAGGGCTTGAGTCAAATATATCTTGAAACACAGCTTCCAGTTGGCCTTGAGAATTATATTTTCAGCAAAAGCTTTCAAGTGTGAAGGAAACAGATTATATGCTCAAGATATGCCATCAGTCGGTTGTAGTCAATCAGAAACGGAAAGATGAGGTAAAAACCATATGTCGGGTATCAGCGTCTCGTAAACATGCGGTCGTCTGGTCGTCTAGACGACCGCATGTTTACGAGACGCTGAAGAAGTCCGGTTTCGGACAAAACGCGTTGGCTATTGTTTTAATCCACCAACTTTTGAATAAAAGGAAAGAATAACGAAGAAACGTGACTTTGGATTTTCTTGGGAGAATATTTGAATTCCTTTTCTCTTGTGAATAATATGCATACTGAGCATTAATACTATGTTGATTTACTGACTTTGGTGTGCAGGGTCAATTTGTGGAATTTTGATGTATAAAACAAATAGATATTTGTTTTATGTTTTTGGGATCTAGGGAACTGTATCCCAGACCTTCTGCACCCACACTATACGAATATTAGGAACTTGGTTAACGGTGCGGCCTCAGTAGCCTCAATCCCCGTTATTTGTTTGGAACTTAGTAAGGAGCAGCCCTTTCAATGTTGTGAAGGATGGAACAGAGCTTAGGCAACTACAGGGGGAAATATTCCGGGCTCATCAAATCATATATATAGGATCATGCAAAGTGAAAGGGAAAATTTGAACGAACTCCAAATGGACCAAGGGGCCAAGAAACATCTCCAAGAGGAGTTTTATGCATCACTCAAAGAGAAAGATCAACTCCTCACTGTTTTGCAGAGACACGTGTTGTTATTAGTGCAATGGTGTAAGGGACAACAACTAACATTCCTCACCTTCAGAAATGTCCTGGGAGGATTCTCCAAGAAGAATCTTTCAAAATCCCTACAAAGCATATAAGGTGTCAATAGACTCGTTGATATATGCAGCCCAGCCTGAAAAACATACAAAACTCAACACCCAATAGAAAATCCTATACCAAAAGCGTCAGCGCCATGGTACACCTTTGAAGTTTCTGAAAATAAATGCATCAAGCACTTACTAAATGAGAAATAGAGATGGGCAATGACCATTGAAGACCTCACAAACTCAAGGTACTCATCAATACAGATGCTCAATCACCAATGTTAAGGCTACCTTCTGAAAGACTACCAATAGCAAGCAACCAACAGAAGCAAAGAATCCTTCAAAGCTGTCAAACACTGCATGAACCCACTCTCAGATCCTTCAACCCCACATATGAAACATACGACAGCATCAATCAGGACTGTGCCAAAAAGATCATTAGAAATGTATGACATTTCGGCAACATGAAACCGACTTCCACCTTCTCTCCACTCCCCCACAGGCCTAAGTCCAGATAGACAACTCAATAGTTGCATGCTCAACTCATGAGCATCCTCATCTCTCTCAAGGTGTCTTGCTATTAAAGTATCATTCTACCAATGTCCTTCTTGGAATACCATCAAAGGGAGACCCTCACACTCCTTCTCAACACTGTCTACACTTTGCTCAGAGGAATAGTCTTCCTGATGTCCTTGTGAACAGGAGAGAACTTCAATGTTTTGAAAAAACCCACCTTGAATCTGGACGACCTTGCCAAGTACCACCCCATCGCACGCCTACCTTTCCTAAAAAAAAAACGAATCGAGAAGCAAACACCATACAACTGTGACAGTAGAAAATAAAAATAGCGCTACCAATCTGGCATCAGAACATGCTGCAGCACCAAGACAGGTCGCTTCAAGTAGACAAGAGCCAGATCCTCATGAGGGACAAAATGTCCCGGGCTTCCTGACCTTGCTCGATATCTCTGCTGCCCGCGGCCAACCGCTGCACATTGTTCTATACCTTGTGAGTGTGGATGGGCTTGTCCTGCACAGTTCTTCAAAGGTTCACGTCTTGTCTCAACAACCACTACTAATTTGTCTAGATGGGAACATCAAGATTCCAGAATATCCCTTTCTGCTTCCAAACTCCAAGGCTATCCATCATCTCGCCCATCATCTTTAACCTGTACATCGAAGTACTTCGACCACGAGTCTCCAACAACATTATTAAGATCCATCCAGACGAAGCACAACTCTACCTCGATATCCGCAGAGCTCACAACATTCAGCAACTCAAAACCCACTATCAGCTCACCGAATACAGGATGTCTTACACTTTCCTCAAGCTCAACTCAAGAAAGAGCAATATCGCCACTTTTGCAGCACTTTTACCGAAAAAGTGGCAAATTTAATTTTAATCGTCCTATTAACAAGCCTGCGCTAACAGGCGTTAGCGCAGGATTGCAGGCGTTAGCTGCCGTTTTTTTTCCACTTTGCATGTATGCGATTTATATTGCTAATGACATGCAAAGTAGGCATTCCTGACTAACGTGTCATGGAAACACTCTCTGACACAACTTAACCCTATTATCAACGCAGTCCTAGAACCCCGAAGCGATTAAAAAGCTGTGCTAAACGCGGTTATCGCCGGTAATTAATGTCAGGAAAATCCTGACTTGCCTATCTGTATCATGGGAGGTGCATTGTACGGCTAAGTCCACATCCCCCTGTCAATAAGGATTTCCCTATTGCTGCAGGTTTATCGCTGGAATCCCAGTGTTAACCCCCCATTTCGCCGCTATCACCGGATTTGTAATCGCCTTGGACATATGCGTTGATAATAACGCGATATCTCAACGATTAAATCCAGCGATAGCCGGCGTTGGTCAAAATTGTGCAAAGTGGGAAATGCGACTGGGATTCACCCTCCACACAACGTCTCCTTCAAAGAAACCTTCACCAAAATAATGTACAGCACATGGTATCAGCCTTTCCGCCTGAGAAAGGTGCCCCTTGTACCTGAATCCAACTTCTCACCTGCAGGGACTGCGCTGGTCCAGCCGGTGGCTTTGACGGGTAAAGCCCAATTCAACACTGCACTGGCCTCGTGCCAAGCATCACACCCTCAGTGGGGAGCCTCGGGGACTTACAGGGTTCGGATGTACGTTGTTACAACGCATGCTTTTACCACGCATGCCTTTACAACGCAGGTTTTTCAACGCAAGTAGTTACAACGACTTGCATTGAGGGGTGCTGGATAGTGAATAGTTTAATTTACTATTCCAACTCTAGTCCCCGTGGATAATAGGGAAGGTGTTGGATAGTAAATTAAACTATTACCTATCCTAGAGCGCCCCCCAGTGCAAGTCGTTGTAATGACTTGCGTTAAAAAACCTGCGTTGTAAAGGCACTGCGTGGTAAGAGTTGCATCGTAAAGGATGTTTCCCCCAGGGTTCACAGTCTGACACTGACACTTCAGGGGAGGGGCAGTCCAGGGAGGAGACGCATTGGCAGGCCTGTGGTTTTCACACAGTAACAGTACCATAACAGAAGGGGGCGCTGTAGGCTGAAGGTGATGCTGTAGGGAAACACGTGCGAGCCCCAGTGTGAGGATGACAGGATGCAGAAGAGGTCAGGGTTCAGGCACAAGTGCAGAGATGTTTGAGGGGGTCAGTGCAGTAATAGTGGGCTCAAATCCATGCCAGAATCGGCTCGCTTTCAAAGAGAGGTATGTGAGTTACAGGACTATAGTAACATAGGGGTGGAATGCATGGCAGAGGTTCATGTGGGTCCCAATGTCATAACGGGGGGGCACAAGTACAGCCCCTCTTTGGGGAGCATCGGGAGGGCTGTGCCAGGGCACGAATTGTGTACGGGTGGGCTAGTGTAGATCGAGGGGTGCAGTACAGAGCGTGGGTCCCAATACTGAAACAGCAGGGGGTGCAGATTAGGATTGGGGTGCACTGACAGAGTTTAGCATGAGCCCTGGCACTCTGCCAGCAATCTAAGGCTGTTGGCAATGGTCTGTTTTTGGCAGAGCTGTGTGCGACTCTCAGGACAGAAATAGCAGACGGGGTACAAGCAGCCTCGGATTGGTAACGCGGGCATTCGGGCAATGCCCGAGGGGCCGGTGTGTGAGGTCCTGCTGTGGGCTGCTTTTTTGAGCAGTCTGGGGCCGATTTGGGCGGTATCTTTATTTCACAATACAGTCAGAGGCCCGGTGGGTGGCTGAGTGGCCTTTCTGCAGGCAGATGGGCGCTCATTACCACCCTCCCTCGCCACCAACACCGCCGATCCCCCACCCCCGGTTTAGCAACTGGCAGAGGTGTCACTCCCTTTGTCTCGCTGGCCGGTCCATTAATGTGTGCACATACTGAGTGGGGGCAGGGGGCCTGAGTAGAAGTGGCCTCACTTGTTTTCAGGTGTGTTTCACTAGTGTAAACTAATGCGTATATATTTTTAAGCCCCCCCCCCCACCCCTCCTTCTTTTTATTGCAATTACGCTGAAGCAGTGATTTGAGGAAAGGCATTATGCAAATGAGGGCCGATTTTTGTTTGTGTGCCGGGGCCAATTTTCAGTCCCAATCCGACCCTGGGTACAAGCCATTTCCAGGGTGCGCTGCCGAGCTGTGTGTGGGGGCCCCTCTGTCTTTCCTCAGCTTGTTTCTCCACGCCTTCCTTTGCTGCCTCTTCCAGCTGCAGAGAAACAACCCCCGAAAGTGAAGTGAGAGGCGCTGTTGCCAGAGTGAAGGATGCAGCCATTAATAGAGTGATGAGGGGTGCAGAGCTAACGCTGCGCCCCTCACTCGTGCTTCTGATAATCCGCGTCTACCGAGGACAAGTGAAAACACATTTCTAATTTAAGACATTCTAATTGCCCCGCTGCTGTCTGTAAGGTGTCAGGTAAGAGAACGCTCAGGTTTGCATCTGCATACCTAACCAGCGCCTCCATCCTAGGCAGCAAAATCCCCCTCCACCCCTCTCGCTCCCCACCTCCCCCAACTTCACCGAGGCTCCCCTCACCCCCAGGGCCTGTCAGGTGCAGGGTGCACTCATGGCAGGAACTATTTATACCCAACCCAAAACAAGTGCTCTTGTCTCTAAGTGACAGGCGGTGACAGTGTACAACTCTATGGTACTCATATGATCGATCCGTGAAGGATGTAAGGTCGAGCCGGCCCCCTCACATTCTCCAACTCACAAACCACCCACTCTCCATCGTGTCAAAAGATCAGCAGTCTGGGGTGACACTGGATGAAGACTACCCCTCCCCCCCCTCCCCCCCCCCCACACACCACCCCCTCTCCCCCTTTATGCTGTAAGGAGAAATAAATCAATCTTCAGATCAGGGACATCTTAAGGATTTTGGAGGCCCTGGGCCAAGCCAATTTTGGGGGCCCCTGTTCAGAACAGCTTTGAATTTATGATTCAATTTCACCTCTTTCATGCCCTCTTTGGTAAGGTCACTGGCAGTGCGCAGGCGCAATGGTCAAAATTCTAATGTGTTTACATCTCATGTTCAGAGATAGTGATGTGTGTTTTCAATACTGTAACTTTGGGATAGATTATGGCTTATATTACGCAAGTCCTCCAGAGCTGCGAACACCACTCAGACACTCTTTTTTGTATACAATCGACTCTTATTGTCACAACTTGTTCTTGGCGCGTCACTCGCAACCGTGGCAATGCACTTTCCTCCCAATCAGCAAGAACCTGCAGCATTCAATATCATTCTATCGACAAACTAATTATGAGGTCAAACACAGATTCCTGCACATACACACATTCATGTGCACACAGTTACATTGGCATTTGCTGGCAGAAACACACACAACTGTGCAGATGCTAACTTGAAGACATACTCACAAGCACACTCACTGACATGTACACACCCTGATGAGCACCCTCATTCATCTGCACACACATACAGACACACTGATGTACGCATACTTGCAAATACACAGACATTCAAGTACGCACACATCATTAGCATTTACAACTCTTTTTTTAATTTGCTTCAAGGGTTATACTTTGGTCATACAGTTTCCACTTTCTCAGTAGGAACTGTTGGTTTGTTGAACGACATAAATGTTGGGATGGTGCCAGACTGATTCTCTGCACCCCCTCAGGATATGTTGACCTAAAAGCCATCTGGCTCACATTGCCACCATAAGTACCCCTAAACCTAGAGAGGTAACAAATGGTTTGGGCAACCTCAGAAAATGACATCCCTGACTCGCCAAGGAATGGCGGTAGCAGATCTAGAACCTTTTCGCTCAGTCACTCGTGCTCACCTAGAAAGATACACAAGAAATACACAAGGGGGCGTTTCAATATTTATGGAACTAGTGTGATTCTTGTATAAAATACATGCTCTTCAATGATTAATAATTAGAAGCAGATTAAAGTGATCAGCAAGAAAAGGACAGTGAAAAGAATGAACAAATCCACCATCGTGCTAAAACAGTGAGTACTGGGTACAGTGTACTCCTTCTATTGCGTTCCCTAACCTAGTTGTAGAGGGCGGGTGTGCTTCCAAGAATCCCATACTGAATGACCCAAGTCTCCAATTCCTGTAGGTAAGGTATGCAGGTCTCAGTCTTGATCACAAGTTGGACATCCCTCCTCGCAGAGGGTAAGCAGGAATCAGATGGGGTAAGTTTACGACTTAGCAACATCCATGCAATGACAGCAGCGTGTTCCTCTGATTCGATCACGGAAATGTGTGTGTGTTTATAATAACATTATCCATGCTTCTTGGTCGAGGCTTCAGCCAGGCTGACATCTGTTTATTGTCTTGTGGTAGTCATGTCGCCTCATGGACGAATAACAAACAGCATTTGCACAATGTGTCAATGCGTATCTAGGCCTTGTACGAAATGTTCAAGGTGTCGTGATAGTGTACTTATGAAGTGAACTTCAAAAACGTGTGCATGTAAAACCGGCAGTAGTTCTGCCTGGGCTTAGGCCGGCCACATGACACTTTATCTGTGGAGGACAGCAGGAGCCTCCTTCCATTCCCAAGCACCGCCAGAAAGATGCGCACTGCTTGAAAGCAGCAGGACAGTTGTCGAGCAGAAACCCAACTGACGCGGGGTTGTGCTCAGGAATGAAGGAGGAGGATGGCTCAGTCCTGGCCTCCTGTCTGGCTCAGTCCTGGCCTCCTGTCTGGCTCAGTCCTGGCCTCCTGGCTGACTCAGATCTGACCATTTTTTTCTGACTTGGGGTTGATGAGAAGATGACATCGGGTGGATTCGACAACAGGGATGCGGGTTCGTTGTTATACATACTTATATCATGGCGTACATCGGCATCATATCTGCCAATATTAACACTCTGGTTGGGTCTGAATTCAGACTGAGTGGGAGCTGGTGGTTGATGGTGTGTTCAATGAGGCATCTGTTGAAAGCTACGTTGAGGTATTTAAGATACACACTGGAGTTCATGCCCTCCATATGTAACGCTGTGTGATGTGTAATGATACACACAGGATCCAAAGTGCCCTGCTGCGCAGCCCTACAGAAAGAACAGGAAATATGTGTGCAACAGTGGGAACAACCTATGGTAGGATTCTTATTAGACAGTTATATACATTCTTGCAAAAGTTTAAATAGGAAAGTTGTATGACTTGCGAGTGAGGCACTGTCTTGAAATCGATTAGCCCATACATCTGCTATTGGATTCACACAACTGTGCTCTTTTTTTTGCAATTTCAAGTGAACCACGCGAGCCTGATTGCTACAGGTTATTCGGTGCTGCTCTGTGTGAATCGTCACAGTCTTCCCTTGATAACAGCAAGACACAGTTGGCATCTATTGCAGCTTCCTGTAGATGGTTACTGTAAAAGGAGTGCCCCTACCCCCACTGAGGGTATCTGTGCCATCCGATGGCTTGCCAGTTACTGATAATGAGGCTGTTATCGGATGGCTCTAGACTTCGGCACAGCTCGGCCTCTCCTGTGGCAGCCCCTCAGGTGACTGCACAGTTCTGCACACACACCGGTGCCTGATTTGCAAGCATTGGAAGTTCAAACTGATAACAGGTGTATACTCAATGCAAGTGTTCCAGCTGCTGCTGGTGGTGCTAAGCAGGCAAAAGCTGCTGTCTCGTGGCCACTGGGTCTGCTTCTATTTTCAGGGCTCAGTGGCACAAATCTAAGCCCAAAGAGTAAAGAGCATAGGAACATTGAAACAATGTCTGTATTGTAACGTATAAACCTATGGCTGAATCCTAGATGCAAGTTTTGTGGACGAGGAAGACTCACCCACGTAATGTGGCAAGTTTCATCATAGGCTTCCTCACCCCACCCTGGTAAGATGGTACCACCACGGATGACTCAACCTCACAGTGTGAAGGAGATCTTAATAAGCTATGTATGTCAGATTGAACAGGGGTCCAGATTCAGAAACACCTTATAGTAGACAGGCAGGATTTCCTGTTATTTATAGGTACCCTAGGTATGGTTAAAAACTAAAGAAAAGGGGGCTGTGGTAGGTACAATGGACTTTTTTTATGGTAAAATTGAAGATGATCCATATCTACTCTCCTGCTGACATGTTTCTACCCATTTTCTAGCCAAAACAAGGTCACAGGCATTCATCAGGCTAACCAAGGAAAGGATCCCTAATCATTTAAAAGTCACAACTCCATGCAAGTGAAAGAGGAATGTTCTACATTCACCAGTCCTGACTGGACCGCGGCCGCTGCGGAAGTCGTTGCGGCTCAGCTGGCCCGTACCGTGGTGCCTCTCACTCTGTCAATCACACTAGTGTCAAGGTATTTACCTCCTAATTTTATTTTATTTAGCCAGAGCTGCATCATCACTCAGTGCCCGTAAGTTACAGCTCCTCTCACAGTTCTGTACTAGACGGTGCTCAGCCGTCTAGAACTTTGGCTGGTCGTTAGTGGGTGTCTAGGGTCTGCAGCTGAGGTGCACTTCTTCACAAGCTCTTTTACTTTAATAAACTGGTTAAATCTTACCAGCAATTTAGCATTCATTTATCATTATGAGGACCTCTTGGTGCTTTGCAGCAGCTTTAAGATCTCAAATCAGTGTCATTTCATATATTTATATGTTTCCCTGGTCTTCATTGCTTAATTTTGGTCACAAGAAAGTGGCACTTATAGTCGCTGAATGTCACTCATAAGCACTTTGAAATTAGGAACATGTCACACATAAGCAATCTGAAACCTTGGCAGCTCCGGTTATGTACAATCCCTGAAGCATGTGATCATAGAGAGGTCAGCTTGCCCTGAATCTGTGGCACCAGAGAGACTACTGACACTGTGCATTCAGCAGAGGAGCCCTCTGAAGTGGAGGCAGAAGGTGTAAACCCCAAGAACTGTTAGAAACCTACTCGTAGACGTATGCCAATGTCTGGATTAAATGTCGGGCTTTTTTAGAAAAATTGGCAGAGGGCTTTAGGACCACTCCTAAAAGTCTGCAACAGTTACATTTTCCAAGGATTACACTGGAATGTATTTATGAATTCCTGATAAATCCCATGTGAAAGAATGTATATGGCAAGCCGTTGACATAAACAGCTTTCTATACATTTCCACAGCATACATGTATGTGCTATGAATTTACACTATGGAAATGTGGCATTGAAGTTCATTTGCTACCACTAAAGATTTTATTGTAATTTCTCCTCTCTGAAAATATTTTTCCTATGAGAAACTCTTACTACCGCATCCCACCAATTGGTCTGGTGTTTCTTTAAGATTCCTGCATTTGTTTTCTCTTTTTTACATTTGATATAGCACACCTGCCCTACCGAGTTAGTCGACAGCTTTAGAGAAGTTACAATTACCATCCAACAGAATAAAACTCAGTAAAATATAATAATCAGCAAAGGATATGATCGAGTATGCAGAGAAAGGTCACAGCAATCACTTGTTCAGAAATTTCCAGTTTAAAAGAGTTTCGGCTTAGATACACATTTATACCTGCCCTTCACAGGGCAAACCTCTGAACTACCAATGCACAGATGAAGGCCGACAAGTCCTGAAGGAGGGGAGGGTAGTAATTGTACGAGGACAATGGGACAAGGAGTAATGAAGATTACCGATAAGTAATAGGAAATTACCTCCAGCCCCCCTGTCTGCATCCCATTCATTAAAACAAGTGAGAATACCCAAGCAGCAACCAGCATTCAACAAACAACAAACCACCAGAACACAAGACATACAGCAAACCCAGTGATTTATTGGAACAGATAAAACATGAAATCAGGAGCACACAGCCTGAAGTACCCCCAGACCAAAATTAGCTTAATCCCCCAGCACGTTCTGGAAGTGATCATGCCTCACAAATGTATTAGCAGAAGCCCAGGTAGCAGCCTACCGATCTCAGACAGGGACACTCCCCGAACCTCAGCCCAGGAGGCCGCCATCCCCCGGGTAGAACGTCCCTGCACACCCGCCGGAGGTGGGGAACCCAAAAGGGAGTGGGCCAACACAATGACCTGCTTCTGCCAGCAACTAATGGAAGAAGAAGAAGCCTTCCCCCCATGAAAGGAAACCCTGAAAGACACAAACAAGGAGTCAGACTTCCGAAAAGGACAGGTGTGATCCAAATAGATACGCAAAGCCCGATAAACATCCAGCAAAGCCCAAGGAAGGTCATCGCCAGACTCTTGTTCCAAACAAAAAACAGGTAACACCAACTCCTGGGAATGATGGAACTGAGAAGGAACCTTGGGAACAAATGAAGAACCCACCCCATCAGCCGAAAAGTACAAAAAGGCTCACAGGCCATCGAAGCACCCAACTCTCCAAGGCGCCTGGCCGAAGTAATGGTCACCAAAAAGGCCACCTTCAAAGTCACACACTTGATATCCACTTCCAACAAAGGCTCAAAGGGGGTAGCCACCAAAGTGCACAACACCAATGGAAGGTCCCAAAAAGGAAATGAAGGTGGCATCACAGGAGGAGCCTAGTAAAACCTCTACAGCAACCTAGAAACCAAGTCATCCACATCTGATCAATTTCCCCAAGGGGAAAGAAAAGCCTTAATTGCCTCCCACTGAGCATGTAAGGTGAAAACAGAAAACCATTTCTCAAACCCCTCCCAGGGAAATTGCAGAACCTCAGGCAAATAACAATCCAGCGGGGACAAGGCCAGAGCCAGACACCAATGCTGATAATTCCCCCATTGCCGACCATATGACGGGAAAGTAGAAGGCCTCCATGACTGTTGCAGCGCCAATGCTAAATGCTCAGTTGATGCCCTTACCAGGGAAGTTGCCTTCTGAAGAAATACACAGAGGATTTGGAAAATCGGAATCGTCGCAACAACTTGCACATTTATGGTATTCCTGACGGTTTGGAGGGGTCCGACTTGATTCTCTTCCTGAAAACCCAGGTCTTACCTATCGCTGGACTCCCCAAAACTGCTGACTTCAACATACAAAGAGCTCACAGACTGGGTCCTCATAATGCATCTTCAGCTGCCAAATCAAGAGGCATCATAGCATACTTTTTGTTATATTCTGATTTAATGTCTATCCTATCAGCAGCCAAACAGCACAAACAAATGTTCTGGTCTGGACATAAAATTTTCTTCAGCCAAGATGTCTCCAAACAAACTGCCTCTAGACGCAAAGAATTATTGGATCTCAGACCAGCTTTGAAGTTGATGAATGCCCGTTATGGTCTCATACATCCTTGCTTCTTCAAAGTGACTTATATGGACAGGTCTTTTTCTTTCGAGGATCCTACTGACCTCTGGAAATTCATCCACACTCATCGGGAAGAGCAGATGGAACTGAGGAAACACTAACAATTTTCCTTTAAGACGTTTTAGGTTCCCTTCTGTCTTACCCCTTTGCTGTTTTTTTTGTTTTGTTCCCATCTCGTACTGTGGCCAACTGTTCTTTGTCTTCTTGTTTATTTCAGATCCATCTGTTATTGAAGTGTAATGAATCCAGTGTTTACATTTTACTTTTGTATGCCTCCCACACCCCTTTGATGTCTCTCCATTTATCCTGATAAGCTCCCCTTTTACAATGTCCTTTCTACATTTTGTGTTTATATCAGTTACGCTTGTCTTTGTTATCTTGTCTAGTTTTGTATACCTCCTTTAGGTTATCCTACTGTATAGTGTTGGCTCTGTCTTGCTCCCATTCATGTGATGCAGTCTTCTTGGCTTCTCCCTTCTGCCCCCTCCACTCTTATTGTCTGTTCTCCTTTTTATGTGCATTATGGCTAAAGCCTCTTGGCTTTCTGTCATCTCTTTCTTTACTATTATGGGAGCACTTGTTCCCATCTTTCTCTCTCCCTCTATCCTTTCTCTCTTCCTTTTCCCTTTCATTCTTTTCTTTCTTTTCTCTTCGGTACTAGATCCTCATTCTCTCTCCAAGTTCCTCATTCTCTTTCTTTTCTTTGATATCTTTACTTCCCTTCACCTCCTTTTCCTTGGCAACACTTTTTTCATTCATCCTTTTTCATTCTCTTCTCTCTTCTTGGTATTTTGTCTTTTTGATTCCTTTTGCTTTCCTATCGTATCTTGGACCCTCCATTGGTGGTGGTTACGAACGCTTTCTCTTTCTCGCATTGATACACTGTGCTCTTTCCTCTCTTTAACTTTTTTTCTAACTCATCATTTCTTTTTCTCTTTTTTCTTAACTGGTTTATGCCTTCTCTCCTACTCTATCTTCATCTCTTCCTATGAATAGTCTTCACATTATTTCATGGAATGTTAAGGGTCTTCGAAACCCTATCAAAAAGCAACGTGTTTTATCTCATTTGGCTCGTCTAAAATGTCAAGAACTCCATCCGCATCTCAACCAGCTCTGACGCCTACCTCGCCAACGCCGAACACCTCCACTTCCAGATCCACATCGACCCCAAAACCACACTCAGAGGCACCCTCCTCTACCGGCGTCCAGGACCTCGTGCACAATTCAGTGACGACATCACTGACTTTATCACCCCACACGCCCTCCCCTCCGAGGATTACATTCTATTGGGAGACCTCCATTTTCACCTGGAAAAGAGCAACGACGGCAGCACCACCACCCTCCTGGACAATCTTGCCAACCTCGGTCTCAAACAACTGGTCACCACCCCCACCCACATTGCTGGCCACACACTAGACCCTATCTTCACTTCAAGCAAACATGTCTCCTTCAGTCACACCACAGCTCTACACTGGACGGACCACAGCTGCGTTCACTTCACATACAACAAGTCCACAATCTGCAACCATCCTCAACCCACCATGCGAAGAAACTGGAACAAAATCACCATCAACCAGATCTCCTCATCGCTTCTTCAAAACCCTCCTATCCACTCCTCTAACCCCGACCAAGCAGCCACTAACCTTACCCAATGGATATCCAACAGCGCCGACATCCTAGCTCCGTTGAAAAAACGTCAAAGCAATCCAGGCAGAAAAAACGCCTCCTGGTTCAACGACGATCTTAAGAAATCGAAGAAACTCTGTCGCTCCCTCGAGAAGGCCTGGAAAAAAGACCCAAACACCAGCACCAGGGACGCCTTCAAAAACGCCACCCGCATACACCACCAACTAATCCGATCTGCCAAGAAAGCCGCATTCAAAGACCGACTAGACAACAACGCCCACAACAGCAAGGAACTATTCAACATCGTCAAAGAATTCACCAACCCATCAGCCAACTCCAACGACATCACCCCTTCTCAAACCCTATGCGACTCCCTAGCTTCCTTCTTCCACAACAAAATCGCAGACATCCACAACAGCTTCGACAACCGACCCGGAGACCAACCCACCCAACTTTCTGCAGGACCTTCACCCCCCCTCAACACACTCAACGACTGGAACCCAATCTCCACCGAAGACACCATCCGCCTGATGAACTCCATCCACTCAGGATCCCCAACTGACCCATGCCCTCATCACATCTTCAACAAAGCAGACTCCATCATAGCACCACACCTCCGAGATGTCATCAACTGCTCCCTCAACTCCGCCACCTTCCCTGAAAGCTGGAAACACACAGAACTCAGCGCCCTTCTGAAAAAACCCACAGCTGACCCCACCGAACTCAAGAACTACCGCCCCATCTCGCTTCTTCCATTCCCGGCCAAAGTCATCGAGAAAGCTGTCAACAACCAACTCGCCGCCTTCCTCGAAACCAACAAATCCCTTGACTCCTCACAGTCCGGCTTCCGAGCCAAACACAGCACTGAGACCGCACTCATCGCTGCAACTGACGACATTCGAACCCTACTGGACAACGGAGACACAGTCGCCCTCATCCTCCTCGACCTCTCCGCTGCCTTCGACACAGTCTGTCATAGCACCCTTCTACAGCGCCTCAGAAACGTCGGAATCCAAGGAAAAGCACTGGAATGGATCACTTCGTTCCTCACCGGAAGAACCCAGAGAGTACGCCTCCCACCATTCAAATCAGAGGCCACTGAAGTCATTTGTGGCGTGCCACAAGGATCTTCTCTCAGCCCCACCCTCTTCAACGTATACATGAGCCCCCTTGCGACCATCGCTCGCCAACACAACCTCAACATCATCTCCTACGCTGATGACACTCAACTGATCCTCTCACTCACCAAAGACCCTAACACCGCCAAAACCAACTTACACAAAGGAATGAAAGAAGTAGCCGAGTGGATGAAGCACAGCCGTCTGAAACTGAACTCCGACAAAACAGAAGTCCTTATCTTAGGCACCTCCCCCTCCGCCTGGGACGACTCTTGGTGGCCAGAAGCCCTTGGAAAGGCACCCATCCCGACAGACCACGCACGGAACCTGGGCGTCATCCTGGACTCCTCACTCTCGATGACCAGACAAGTCAACACCGTTTCATCATCTTGTTTCAACATTCTTCGCATGCTCAAAAAAACATTTCGCTGGATCCCCACCGAAACTCGTAAAACGGTCACCCACGCACTGGTCACTAGCCGCCTGGACTACGGAAACACCCTCTACGCCGGTACCACCGCAAAACTCCAGAAAAAACTCCAACGCATCCAGAACGCTTCTGCCAGGCTCATACTAGACATCCCGCGTAAAGAACACATCTCTGATCACCTGAAGAACCTCCACTGGCTCCCCGTAAATAAGAGGATTACTTTCCGCCTCCTTACCCACGCACACAAAGCACTTTACGAACTTGGACCTGAATGCCTCAACACACGACTGTCCTTTTACACCCCCTCCCGTCAACTACGATCCTCCAACCAAGCTCTTGCCACTGTACCTCGCATCAACAAAACCACCATGGGAGGCAGATCCTTCTCTTACCTTGCAGCTAAAACCTGGAACTCTCTTCCTACTCACCTTCGCCTTACTCAGAACCACCTATCATTCAGAAAGCAACTTAAAACTTGGATATTCGACAAATAATTCCCCACCCCTCCACAAGCGCCTTGAGACCCTATGGGTATGTAGCGCGCTATATAAATCTTCTGACTTGACTTGACTTGACTTGACTTTGGTGCGGGACACACATCTTTCTTTGCAGGATATATCCTCGCTACGTAAACATTGGGTAAGAGAAGCTTTCTGCTTTCTAGCTGTCAATAACAAAAATGGTGTTGTTATTCTATTTCATAAATCGCTGTCTGTTCAAGTTCAAAATGAAATTTCTGACTCTAATGGTTGATGGTTATATATTGATAGTACTGTTAACAATGTTCATCTTTCCTTCTGTAATGTTTATCGACCCAATGGTGTAGATCTATCCTTTTGGAAGGATTTTTCCTCCCTTCTTTCTTCTCAAGTTACCGAAGATTTGATTGCAGGTGGTAATTGTAATCAACTTATGGATCCCTTTATAGACCGCAAATCACAAGCACGATATGTCCCCAATAAAATGCAAAAATAATTTCATAAATCCATCTCCTCTAGAGGCCTAGTGGACTCATGGAGAACATCCCACCCTGATTTCTTTGAATTCTTCTTTTTTCTCCAGTTCACTCATCATACTCCCGTATCCACTACATATTTCTCTCACAACATGCATTTCAATCCATGACTCATTCCGAAATAGGCTCCATCCTTATCTCAGACCACGCCCCTGTTATCCTTGATAAGGACTATCCTTCCCCCACTCCTGCCTCTCGGCGCTGGCGTTTTATTAATTCTTTACTTCTTGACCCCTTCTTCACCACTGACTTCACATTTTTATGGACAATTTATTTTGCAATAATTTAAATACTATCTCAGATTTTCACTTTATTTGGTATGCTTTTAAAGCTGCTGCCCGAGGCTATATCATAGATTTTGTATCTCGTAAAAAGAAAGAAGCCCTCAACCATGCATCCCGCATTCTTAAACAAATTAAAGATCTTGAACACCTCTATTTCACTACTAATTCACCTGATTCCCTATCCTCTCTTATTAAAGCTAAGATAGAATATAATAAACACTCGTGGGACTCCGTCTCCAATACACCTTCTTAAATTGAATGCCAAAATATACGGTGGATGCAATAAAGCAGGTAAATCACTTGCAAATTATCTTAAAATTAAAAAACATAAATCTAAGATTGTTGTCAATAAAGATTCTCAATGAACTTCTCGTTCTTCGGATGCCAAGATTCTTGATTGTTTTGTTAACTATTATTCCTCCCTTTATACACCTGAATCTAATCCTTCCCCAGAGCAAATAGACTCCTCTTTTAATTCTATCCCTAAATCCCCTAACGCACTTGTTGATCTCTCCTCCCTTGATGTTCCCATTTCAGAAAAGGAGGTCACTGCTGCGCTCTCACTTTTACCCAAAGACAAAACTCCTGGCCCTGATGGCTTTACTGTGTGCTTTTTTCTTCACTTCAAATCAGTTCTAAAAGCTCACCTACTCCCTCTAATCAATCATTTTCTTGCTACTGGTGAATCCAAAGGTTCCTTCACGCAGGCAATGCTTTGTCTCTCACTAAAAAAGATAAAGATCCCTCCCTCTGTAAAAATTATAGACCCATTACACTTATGAACACAGATTGTAAAATATATGCAAAGATTTTGGCTATCCGTATTAATAAAGTTATTCCCAAACTAGTGAATATCCATCAATCTGGCTTTGTTAAAGGTAGGTCTATTACCGATAACTCCAGAAGCCTTCTTAACATCATACATCTAGCTTCAAGGATGGATTCGCCCATTGCCGCCATCACACTAGACTCTGAAAAGGCTTTTGATCGCGTCAATTGGGACTTCTGTTTGGAGCGCTTATATGGCATGGTTTCAGTCCTCATATTCTTAAGTATATTCAACTATTATATTCCGCACCTAAAACATCTATCTGGGTTAATGGTGCACAATCAGACTATTTCTCCCATCGTAGAGGAACTAGGCAGGGATGCCCTCTCTCTCCACTCCTCTTTATCCTTGTTTTAGAACCCTTTCTGGCGAAAATAAGAATTTCTTCTTCTTATTCCGGATTTCAATATAAGGATGTAGAAATTAAATTCACTGCTTATGCAGACAAAATTTTGCTTTACATCTCTAACCCCACTGTTTCATTACCTGCACTTTTCTCTTTCCTCAACGACTTTTCCTTGGTTTCCGGTTACAAACTAAACCTCGATAAATCTGAAGTCCTCCCCCTTAATAAGTTTTGTCTTTCCCATATGTTTGAAGGCTCAGGATTTGAATGGAACCCCTGTTTTATCAAATGTTTAGGCATTCTCTATGCTAATACCACCAGAGAGACTATTAAAATCAATCATTCTGAAATACTTAAAAAACTTTCTTCACACATTGACCGTTGGACACCACTGTTCCTCTCCTGGTGGGGTAGATTAGCTACTATTAAAATGATGCTACTCCCTATTGTAAATTTTTATCTTTCTATGCTTCCTATTTCCCTTCCTCATTACTTTTTTAAATCCATTAATCGTATTCTAACAAAATTTTTATGGAATAATCGCAAAGCTAGAATCTCCCTTTTTCATCTCCAACAACCTAAGAATCTAGGTGGTGTAAATTTTCCTAATATTTCCCGTTTTCACTCTGCGTTTACTCTCAAAAAAATTTGGCCTTTCCTTACTGATTCGTCTCCATCCCCTCTAACAGCATGGAGCCCTATAGTACTTGCACAACTTGCCCCCTTCTCATTCCTCACAGCTACCCGTCTATCTCAACCTCCTAAAAGATTTATATCTTCTGTTTTTAAGCACTTTAAGGCATTAGCGCTTTTACTTTTTCAGTCTTTTCTTTCTCCTTCAACCCTTCACATGCAGACCCCAATTTGGTACAATAAATTCTTTAAGATTAAAAACAGAGCACTTTTTAGGAAGGAATGGATATATAAAGGCATTATTATCTACGATCACTTGCTCAAGGATAACTCTTTAAGATCTCTTCAAGATCTACGAGACTCGTTTAATCTCTTAAACACACACTCTACCAATTTCCTTTCACTTACACATACACTCTCTTCCACTGTCTCTTTGAACATTCCCCCTTCTGATGCTGCACTTTCCCTCTCCTCCCCACCAGACTTTAAAAATCCCCTTAGAGCTTCGGCCATTTATAAGCATCTCTCTCACTCCCCTAATGTACGGCCTAAATCTAAGCTAGAACTTCTCTGTGAAGTGGGCCTACCTCAAGATTTTCCCCTGACAGTCTGGGATGCTATTTGGTCTAAAATTCACACAGTTTCCCGCTCTGCTAGCACCACTCAGACTTTTTACTTTTTTTATAATCAGCTCTTTTTTACTCCCGTAGACCTCTATAAATTTAAACTATTAGACTCAAAGAAATGTTGGTCCTGCCCATGTGATCATAGTTACTTTCTTCATATGTTTTTTCACTGCCCTGCGGTCAAAGCTCTCTGGTCCCGTATTTGGTCTACACTTAATACTATTTTGTCTACTGATATCCCCTTTGATATTGTACATATTTTTCTGGGTGGTTCTTCCCCTATTTGGAATGTTCAAAGCAATGTCCGTAAATGTATTGACCTTTTCATAACAATCTCTTTTCAAATGATCACTACCAATTGGAAAGATACTTCCAAAATCGTATATAATGCTTGGTGGAACCTATTATGTCATCACCACAGACTTGATTGTGCTTATGCTACAACTGTACCATTATTAATCAAAAGAGATTTGTTATGGTTACCTTTAACCACATACCACTCTACACATACCCCTTGATTTGTATCATTATTTGTTGTATTCCTTTTCCTTTTTGTTATTTGATAGGTATAGGTATAGAATTAGATTTTATTGTTGCCTTCTTTCCCTCTTCTTTTTCTTTTCCCCTTTCCCCCTCATGAAAAATACCCACAAAAGCTTAGTTTATTGGTATAGCTGTATACAGGGGCGTAACACAGGCCCCCGCAGCCCATGCGGTGCGGGGGGGGGGGCACTAGCTCTAAGGGGCCCCCTCGGCACTGAACTGTGGCCAGGCGAGCTCCTGATTGAGCCCGGAGGGGGCCCCCCTAAGTACCGTGCAGGGAGGCCCCCTCACTTTTCATTACACAAGTGGCTATATACCCCTTTTTGGGGGGTTAGCAGTTTAAACATTAGTTTTTCTCAGATTTCTCATGTATCTTGATAATATTTATTTCTGTAATGATGTTTTACATGGTTTTATCTTTGTTCAATAAAGCTTTCTAAACTCAAAGTACAAACTTGCCCCCAAAACCTGGGAGTCCTGACAGGGAGCCCCAGAACTGCAGGGATAATCAACACCCCAACTCCAGGCGAAGCAGCACCCCAGTCCGGACCGGAACAAACAGCAGGATCCAGCTCTGAACCGGCCTCCACCAAAAACAGGGTAGAGGAAGCGTAATAAATCAGTCTGATACACACAAGAAAGGAATCCAACACCGCTATGTGGTACTTACTCAGACCAGCTTTTCTAAACACTTCCTCCCAGGTGTCTGCACCACGCCTGACTTCCTGCAACATCCCACAGAAATCAGGGAAGGCTGCCCCGGAAGGGAACTATCCCTAGAGAGTGAAGAGAGGAAATGAACCGCTGCATCTCCTGACTTGCCCAGCAACCCAGGAGGTATGGACCAAATCCATCCTACAGGTCCAAACCGACTAGAGGAACCAGCATGACTACACTCAAACCAGGCAGAGAAGGAGAAAAGAACGCCAGCGACATCCCTGTCACCCGGCAGCAGAAATGTAAGTACACAGGCCCCCCAGGCTCTTGTTGGTCCTCTTCTGTCGGTAGACAGAAAAAAAGAATAGAGGCAATGCTGGGTATAGTGTGTTTATGTACTACCAGGGGAGTGGGTGGGGAAGGGCCAGCTTTCCTTCATTGTCTTTTTTCTGTTGGTGAGACAGGAATATCTCACTTGTTTTAATGAATGGGACGAGGACAGAAAGGGCCTGAGGGTAATGGCAAACCACAAACCTGTGAGTAAGTGGGTGTTCAACACCATAAACAGGCATACCAGCAAATGACTAAATGTGCTCATACTGGTGAAATATTACATGTGAACAAATACATTTCCGATTGGAAAATCAGATATTTTGAAATGTAACTTTACACTCATGAATCAAGGTATTTGCTCAGCCAAGCTATGTAAACACATTCGTGAATTTGGTCCCAAATGCCCGGTCAGAAACTAGGCTATATCTTATGATGTCACAACCCTGGTCGCAAAACTGGTGTTTTAGAAATGACAGTGTTCTCTCTAATAGCCACAAAGCAGCCAAGTGCACATGCAACAACCAACAACAACCTAGCCTGTCCCTCTGCAGCTTACAGCATTTTATTTCCTGTGACTTATAGTTGAACCTTTGCTATTTGAATTATGGGTGTCAAAGCCCTTCTATGCAAGGTGCAGTTGGCGTCAAAGCCAGAACTGGCTTATGATGTTGAACATAACCTGGGGGCACTTGGGTGCTGTAGGGTTATAAGTGAGAATGAGACAGCAATCAGAGTCTAAAAAACACCCCTCTAACTCAAGCAGAAAACAAGTTCTTGTCCTGGAGGGATCAGGTTCTCCATATCCATGTAGTAAAAACTCAGCGGATGGTTTGGATCTGAATGCATATAAGACAAGCATTTACAATGCAATGGTCTCTGCTTTGTTAAAGTTAGAGCTATTGGCATTGCAAATGGCATTTTTTTTAAACAGAAATAAATAGTATTGTCATTTACAATGGCAATAGGTGAGCATTAGAGAGTAGTAGTGAGTATTAACGGACACAGAGCCACACACACAGAGCCACACACACATAGCCACACACAGACAGAGCCACACACACACACAGAGCCACACACACAGAGCCACACACACACACACACACAGCAACACACAGACAGAGCCAGACACACACACAGAGCCACACACACACATAGCAGCACACACACACAGACAGAGCCACACACACACAGACAGAGCCACACACACACACACACACACACACAGACAGAGCCACACACACACACAGATAGAGTCACACACACACACAGAGACAGAGCCACACACACGCAGACAGAGACACACACAAAGACAGAGATACACACACACAGAGACACACACAAACAGACAGAGACAAACACACACACAGAGACACACACACACACACAGACAGAGCCACACACACCCACACACACAGACAGAGCCACACACACACGCAGAGCTACACACACACAGACAGGGAAAAATTTGCAACACTGTTTATTACCTCTGACCATTCCCTAGGAACCCTCTCTCTATGGACTTCTGGAAACCTCCCTTACCTTAAGCATGGGCGAATTTTGCGAATCTCGCGTTCGCGAATTTTGCGGATTTGCGAATTCGCAATCCGCAAAATCCGCGAATTCCCGCGAATTTGCGGATTTTTTTTTTTTTGTGTTCGCCCGTGTTTCTGCCAGTTCGCGAGGGTTTTTACAATTTCGCAATTTGCGAACTTACCTGTCGGGTCGCAAGTTTTGCGAACTTGTTGTTTCTACGTGTCCAGCCTGTTTGGGACACTCTTCTTCATCACTGCCACTCTCTGTCACCACTGCCACTCTCTGACTACTCATGCCACCCTCTGGCCCACCCATGCCACCCTCTGTTTCATCACCACACCCTCTGGTTGTCCAGTGTACATTATTTTCGGCAAAGCAAAGCACACCTTCCCTGCCTCAAGTGACCTGAATTAATTTGGGGCTGATTAATGTGTCACAGAATATTTTTTTAGCTGGCACCTGCTTCCTTAGTGCGCCCTGATTAGTGATCTTTTGCACTTGCTAAGTGCTTTCATTGTTGCAAAATTAGTTACAACACCTGCCCTGCCCCAACTGACAATAATGAATTAGGGGCTGATTAATGGATTTTAACTTCCAGCCTGGCTCCTGCTTGTCTCCCTTAGCTGTAATTCAGGACCTTTGTGGCATATGTGTAACTATTCTGAGGTTCAGAGCAGGGTCACATAATAGTTGCAACTGGCAACTGAACTCTGGAGGGGCCCCTCAGGAAGCACTACAGGAAATGGCTACTAATGATGAGCCTGAACTTTTGAACCTGGTAAGTAGTTTCAGTTTTGCTAAGATCGTATTTCTGCAATTTAGCACTTATTCGCGGGGCGCGAAGTTGTACTGGGAAGCCGCGAACTCACGCGAACAGTGCGAGCAGTGCGAGCAAAATCCGCTGCTCGCGGATTTGCGGATTTTGCGGGAGATTCGCGAATCTCGCGGATTGCGAATTTCCCGAAAATCCGCAAAATCCGCGAGCGAAACGGATTTTCCGCCCATGCTTACCTTACCTAGCCTACTCTAGTAGACTCTTTAAGAAATCTTGGAACTGAATAGTTCTCTAGTTGGAGACAGCACGCTTGACTTCTTCTGTAACCACTCTCGATAACAATTTCACAATTAGTTCAACAGTTTGAGCTGTTGTTTTCTTTGTTCAAAACGGAAAAGGTTTCTCTTACTTTGACAGATGTTCTCTGGTTCTCTTCTACAAGGAACAACAATAGGTTTCAAATAGTTTTCACTTATCTCTGGAGTTCACTCGACACCTTCTAGAATCCTGACGAGAAGATTTTCTCTCAGGAGGAAATGAATAATTCCAAAAAGGGGGAAAGGGGAAAAAATGAATACTTGGTGTGCACACCCTTCCGCGACTAGCGGGCAAGGACTGGGGGTTTGGGGGGAAGGCTGGGGCAAGATTCTCTGTTCTGGACTGACGCAGTAGAAGTACGCTGTTCTCCGGCAAATTCTTCAGTTGAAGTGCGCAGTTCACAGGGCGCTCGCGCTACAGATGGACTTGGTCTCGCGCCGCTGTTCGGTAGACTAGAACGCTTACTCTTCTTACGGCTACAGCCGCCATCTTGAGAAGCGCTCACGCCAGAGCATGCAATCAAGAACAACAGCCTACTGAACAGCAGCCACAGATGGGGACCAAATATTCGCAGCTTAACTTGCCAACCCAATTTGCCCTTCCTCTGACCAATAGGAGTCTGAGTGCTTGCAATCGAATTCCTGACAGTACCTCCCTCCAAGGAACCCCCTCCCAACTTGGATTTGTTTGGAAAGGTATCATGAAACTGTTTCATCAACCTGGAAGCATGGATATTTTTGGAAGGTTCCCAAGATCTTTCCTCGGGATCGCAACCCTTCCAATCAATTAAGTAAAAGAGTTTGCCTCTCTTAATCTTTGAGTCTCAAATTCTCTTGACTTTATATTCTGAATGAGAGTCAACAGTGATTGGTGTTGGTGGAACAGTTAATCTTACATTGGTCGGGCTTTTCTTCAAAAGCGAAACATGAAAGACTGGATGTATTTTCATCTGCGAGGGAAGTGAAAGTTTAACTGTAACTGGATTTACAATTTTATTAATTTTGAAAGGCCCTAAGAATCTCGTTTGAAACCTCTTATTTCCCTTGAGATGCAGGTGCTTAGTGGATAGCCAAACTAAATCTCCCTTAGAGTAACATGGATTAGATCCTCTTTTCTTGTCAGCTTATTTTTTGTAAGTATCTTTGGCTAGGCTCAGATGTTTTTTAGCAGATTGATAGTTCTCTTGGATTCTTTTCCCTGAATCTTCTACTGCTGGAACCTTCTCATCTGATTTTCCTAAAATGATATTCGGGTGTCTACCTGAATTTAGGTAAAAGGGAGAGAATCCGGTAGAAGCATGAATCGCATTGTTATATGCAAATTCTGCAGTCCAAATAAGTTCAGGCCACTCTCCCTCTTGATCTAAGAGATACAGACGGAGGTATTGCTCAATCTCTTGGTTGACCCTTTCTGTCTGGCCATCGGGTTCTGGGTGATAACTCATGGAAAAGCGAGAATCTATTCCTAGTTGCTGCATGTATGATCTCCAAAACCGAGAAACAAACTGGGAATCTCGATCGGAAATCACAACCACTGGAATTCCATGAGCTCAAACTACATGTTGGGTAAACAACTGAACCAATTGTGGAGCTGTGGGGATCTTTTTTAAGGGAACAAAATGACTCATTTTGGAAAATGTGTCCACAAAGACCAAAATGCTGTCAAAACCTTGACTAGTGGGCAGATCTACTATGAGGTCATAGTGATGGTATGCCAAGGATAGGGGGCAGTAGGAAGAGGCAGAAGCTCTCCCACTGGGGCTTGTCTACTGGTTTTTCTCCTAATGCACTTATACAACCACGGATGTATTGTCTCACTTGATGGATCATCACAGGCCACCAAAAGTATCTTTTCAAAAGTTCTGTAGTTTTCAAGACCCCTTTGTGTCCAGCTAATGGATCGTCATGACAAGACTGAAGAGCCAATTCTCTCATTTCTTGGGTGGGCAGGTACAGGGCCTTCTGAAAATAAGGAAGATTGTCAATAACTGCTCTTCCTTCCTCTTGCTTTGCCCAGTCTTGTATTTATTCATCAGACATTGATTCCTAAATCTTTTTCTTTATTTCTGCAAATTGTAGGGTGCACACAATTTTTTCAGCTGGTATGATGGAATCCTCCTTAACCTCCTCAATCTTTGGTAAGGTCCCCAATCTGGACAATGCGTCTGCCTTTCCATTTGCAGCACCCGGTCGATAGGTAATCGTGAAGCTATAATCAGCAAAAAAGAGCGACCACCTTAGTTGCCTGGCAGTTAAAGTTTTGGCTGATTTTAAGAATTGAAGGTTCTTATGATCCGTGAATACTGTGATCACATGATGAGCGTTCATCAAATAATGCCGCCACTCCAAAAAGGAGTCTCTTATGGCAAGCAGCTCCTTGTCAGCAATAGAGTAATTCACTTCGGAGGGAGTTAATTTCCTGGATCTGAACGCCACAGGATGAAGTTGACCAGTTTCCTTGTGTCGTTGGGACAGAATACCTCCTATGGCCAAATCTGAAGCGTCTGCTTCTACATAGAAGGGTTATTCCGGATCTGGGTGAAGAAGAACTGGTGCTTAGGTGAAAGAATCTTTTAGAAATTTGAAGGCCTTTTCAGCCTCTCTAGACCATTGAAAGACCGCTCCTTTCTTTAACAGTTTGGTAATGGGCGCCACAGATTTTGACAATTCTTTGATGAAACGTCGATAAAAGTTTGCAAAGCCAAGAAAGCTTTGCACTTCCTTCCCGTTCTTAGGGGAGGGCCAATCAAGAATTGCTTGAATCTTAGAGGTATCCATAGAGATTCCATTTTCGGACAGAACAAATTCCAGGAATTCAACTTCTCTTACATGAAAAGCACATTTCTCCAGTTTCACGTACAAATGATTCTCGAGAAGTTGTTGAAGAATTGATCTGACATGTTGGACGTGCTCCTGTTGATTCTTGGAGAAGATTAAAATGTCATCTATGTAGACCACCACAAACCGATCAAGAAACTCCCTCAACATGTCGTTGACAAAGTGTTGAAATGCGGCTGGCGCATTACATAGGCCATAGGGCATTACCTGATACTCAAATAGCCCAAATTTGGTTCGAAAAGCAGTCTTCCATTCATCTCCTTTTGCAACTCGAATCAGATGGTAGGCACCACGTAGATCTAATTTTGTGAACACCTTGGCCTCCTTGACCTGGTCAAGAAGCACAGATATGAGAGGAAGAGGATATCTGTTTTTAATTGGGACCCGATTCAAGGCCCTATAGTCTATGCAAGTCCTCAATTTATCCTTCTGAGAAGGGCGAACAAACCCATTGGCCAAGTATTTGTCCAGATATTCCTTCAAGAAGGTATTCTCCTTCTCAGTGAGTGCGTAGATTCTGCTACTGGGTAAGTTGCCTCCAGGCTCTAATTTATTCTTGCAGTCGTATGGTCTGTGTGGGGGAAGCTCTTCCGCTTTAGTTTTATCAAAGACGGCCTTCAAATCCTCATACTGCGGGGGAATAACCACAGAGTCAATGGCTTCAACCACTACTGGTCTTGAGGCTAAGGATCTTGCTGGTGAAATCTCATCATTTCCTTTTTGAGAGTGAAAACAATGTTTTTGGCAAAAGCTGGAATTGAGTTGCAGGGGTCTGGATTCCCAATTTATTTCTGGGTTACGCTCAGCGAGCCAAGGCAATCCCAAGATCAATTGGAACTGGGGAGCATCTATGAGATTGAAGGGTATTTTTTCCAAATGCCCCTGACTATGTCTTAACTCTACAGTCTCTGTTTCATCTGTAATAGGACCTGAGGTTAAATTGGTGCCATCCACCGCTCGGAAAGGTTCAGGGAATTCTTTACGAATGAAATTCAAACCAATTTGTCTTGCATATTGGATGTCGCAGAAATTCCCTGTTGCCCCAGAATCAATCATGATGGGAACATCCTTAAAAACCTGGACACCAAACTTCAAATCAAAAGGCACAAATAGATGCGGGGAAGCTGATTGCAGGGTATTAGCAAGATGTTGTTGACTTTGAGTTGGCTTGGATTGGTCAACCATCAGGGCAACTCCCTTCACTGATGGGACCTCTCTTTTAACGGATTGCTTATCTTGGGCTTCTTTGGACATTCTCTTACGAAATGCCCCGACTATCGGCAACACAAACATAAATTTCCCGATCTTCGTTTCTCTTTCTCCTCCTTGAATAGAGGACCTCTGACACTACCAATCTGCATTGGTTCTTCTGTACCTCTAATCTCTGGACTCTTAGTGATTTCGGTCTTACTCCGATCGAATCGAGGTGGAAAGGGTCTACATTCCCGCCTCCGCTCAGACTTCCTCTCAGATAACCGCTAATCAGTTTGCAAAACAAGATCTATTAGCCGTGAAACCTCAGAGGGTCTATCTGGAATTTGGGACAGAGCATCCTTTAGATCTTCTTTAAGCTTCGATAAAAAAATTGCAGCTCTTTTCGCTTCTGGCCATTCTGTTTCGGCTATTAATTTGTTAAATTGGGCCAAATATGACATTAAATCACGATTCCCTTGTTTCAGGTCCAATAATTTATCTGTAGCTTGTGAAATAGTTCGGCGGTCAAAGAGCCGATGAAATTCTTTTTTAAAACCTTCAAAATCATACAACACAGGATCGGTAGTCGGGAGATTATTGGCATAGACCAAGAAGCGGCATCGCCACTCAGGTAAGACAATACAAAACGCAGTTTTAGTATGGTCTTCTGCAAATATGACTGGCTTACATAGAAAGTGCAATGAGCATTGGGTCAGGAACATTTGCGCCTACTGAGGGTCTCCGCTAAAACGCTCAGGAGGAGCCAAAGGGATTACAGGAGAGATAGAATGAATGACTTGTGTGGTAGTTTCTGAACTGGTACAGGGGAACCCCTTTCCTGACGATGCTCTAGCCTGGAAAGAGGGATCTGCCGTTAAGACATATAGGGCCAGATGCATCAAGCGAAATGCGCTCGCAAAAGGGCCAGATTCTCAGAATCTGGCCCTTTGTGAGTGCAATTGCATCCCAAATGCAAAAAATCGCAAATAGAGAATTCGCTAAAATGCGATTGTTTGTATTTAAGGAATCTCTAATTGAGATTCCTTAAATGCAATGCATGAAAGTATCAAAAATAGCGAATTCGCTAATAGGGCACGCAAATTACCATGAAGTACAACTTCATGGTAATTTGCAAAAACTTTGAAAAATGCACTTTTGTGCATTTTTCAAAGTTTCATGTTGCGCACACACATGCCCTAAGGGCATGTGTGTGCGCAACATATGTGCACAGATCACATTCAGGGGTGTAACAGGGTGTCCTTTGGACACCCCTGCACCCTTGAACTCGCAATCTCAATTTGCGAATCGCTAATTGCGATTCGCAAATTGAGATTGTCTTCCCATTCGTTCCTATGGGCCTCTAGGCCCATAGGAATGAATGGGGAGGTATTCATTAATTGCGACTCGCAATTTGCGAGTCGCAATTAAGGAATCGCTATTTTTTGTGTGATTGCTTGATGCATTCCATTTTGCTATTCCTTATTAGCGATTCCTTATTTTTCGCTAATAAGGAATCGCAAAATGGATGCTTGATGCATCTGGCCCTTAACCTCTGAATAAGCTGCTGGTTTTCGACTTGGGTTCTTTTTATGCCCTCTTTTAAATCCTTATTTTCCTCAAAATCTAGAGTCAATTGTTCCTGCATATTTTTAATAAGTATCGCTAAAGCGTTGACATCTAATCCCTCCGTCATCCTGCTCGAGTGGAGTTTGAGGTTGACACTTCCATCTGTCAGAACCTTACCATAAGTGCCAGGATCTCCACAGGAGCAGACGACAGGTCCCAATTCCCCTACATGGTTGTCCGACACACACACACACTCCCCTCAGCTCAAGTGCACACTAAGAACCCGCCCGAGAGGAGGATCCCTCTCCTGGAAAGCAAAAGTATTGTGTTCCACAGACAATACCTGGCCGTCCACTCCCGGAAACCAGAGCCCCGGAAGGTGCCTTTTACTAGGCCAGCGCCATCACCTCACATTTACCCGCTTTCTCGACGAGAGGCTCTTTGTCGGTAAACATGCTGTGGCTAATGCACCTGCTGCGGTGATCTGTGTTGTAACATGCACTTCACGTATTCTAATCACAGAGGGCCTTATGCTAGGCTGGATGGGTGCACTAGAGGCGTCCTGACTCAGTCAAGCTCCTGGAAGGCTCGGTAGAGCCCAGACAGGTGCAGGGGAGTGGTCGTGGCTCAGGTTAGCGGATTGAACGCTAGGGGAGGTAGTGCAGATGCAAATAAGCGTGGTCCAAGGCTCGTGAGATGTAGCTCAGGGTAGGGCCTCAAAGTCTCTGGGCAGTCTGTACAGATGCTCTGTATGCGATGTGGATGGGGCGGCTAAGGCCAATTAATATGCACTATTCAGTGGCATGGGGGATGCCACACAGGTGCATGAGGGTGGAGACAGAAATGTCCGGGTCCTGATTGGGCGCAGCTCTTACTCATGGCGATGGTAACTCACCTGAGTGCTGCCTCCCCTAATATAGCGCTAGAGGTGCCAGAGGAGATACCCCGGAGATGTCTTACCAAGTGTCCGTGCGGCAGAAGCTGCGAACCAGCACCTCGAGTCTGTATGGCGCTCCCAGGGAGCTAAGCATCTCCACCTCCCGCCTTAGTTTTCTCCGGGCCAACATGGACGCCTCCCTGCCTGGGCTTACTGAATCAGGGCGAGTGAGCTGCAAACCACTCCCCCCGCCAGCAGCCGGCCCCTTTGTTCCATGTGAAGCCCGGGCTGCTGGCTCCGAGGCCTGGCGGTGGAGGAGAGAGCAGTAGGGCATGCATGGGACGTCGGAGGGCCCCAGCCCGAGAATCCCCGGCTCCTGCCCGCCCGCAGCTGCAGCACTGAGGCGAAGCTCACCCCTACCTGTGCCAAGACATCGCCGGGTCTGCGGAGCGCCCTTGAGGAGCCGATTAAGGATATCCCCGACTGCAGCAGGCTCTGACGAGGGGTGGGGGAGGGAGGAAAGGGGAGGCATCAGAGGAAAAGAGAAGAGGTGGGAAGAGACGGGGCAGGAGGAGGACAACAGGGGAGGGATCGTGAAGAGAAGCGCTCGCATTGCATTTAAGCCCCATTCTTTTCGGACTGGGGGGCGTGTTTTTTCACGATAACGTCACAGCGAGAAAAAAGCGAAAAAACACGCCTCCAATCCGAAAAAGGCGGGGCTCAAACGGAGTGATGCCCCTCTCCTCCAATGGCTGGCCTCCATTTAGGAAGCCAGCCGATGGAGAAGAGGGGCGGGTTAAAGCCCCCATACTAAGAAACATTAAATTTCGGAGCGAGACTGCGCAAGCGCAGCCTACGGTCCGAGACCTAAAAAAGGATCTTCATATATGTGAACTGCGGTAGCCCTGCCCTTGAAACCAGTGCACTGGTGGGTGGGAGGCATTAGGATCTTAAGCGCTAGATGCATTCCTTCAGGCTCCCTCTCACCTCACGTGCCATCACCACCTTTACCAGTAAATAGGATCCCTGCATTACACACCGTATAAGCTCTCAATGTTGCTTCAAAGAGCTCCCTATACCACTGGGGTTGCTTTTACTTTATCTTTGATAATGCCTGGGAGGGGAACTATTACCCTTTTGTCTGCTGCACTTAAATGTTAATGAGGTAAGAATCAGCTCTAGCCTCAGCACATCAGTGATTTGTGGCTGCTGCATTAATGGGATGGAGATGGCATTGGTGTTCTGTGTTCTCAAACAAAGCAAGAATGCACAATACATTTCCTATTGGATAAACCTTAGTTGTGATTATAAACCAAACCTACTTACACAAAATGAGTACATATAAAAATAAGAATATTTAGTCATAATTCTTTACATAAAATTAATACCTTGTTAAAAAATATTATACAGAATCAATTTCATAAAATACATACATTATTCAGTGATTCATTAATAATTATGGTTCTGTTTTAACAAAACATTGATCCTTCTTACTCTTAATTTGAACACTAATATTTTGAGATACATATGTTTTAATCCATATACTTCAGGGCAATAATTCTATTAAAGTGTTCATGCATGTATCACTGCTAAATTATACAAGTGACCAAATGCTTCCTGTGGTGGGTTTTGAGTTGGGGAATTAATTCCCCTTCAATCCGAGGGCCCCTGGGGGCCAACTAGCCCACCAGGTACCTCCAGTGACTGCCACAGAGCTGCGTTGCAGAGAAGTGGTTCGAGGCAACGCCCCTTTTTAAACCTCTCTGCAACGCACGTCTGTGGGGTTTACTGAAGGTACCTGGTGGGCTAGTTGGCCCCCAGGGACCCTCAAGATTAAAGGGGATTTAATCCCCCAAGTAACAACGCAACAGGGGGTGCGTTTGCACAGTGGTGCAAGCAGGGGGCAAGGCCTGATATAACAAGTGTGCAAACCGCCCCCTGATGCGTTGTAAATTGGAGGATTAATTCTACTTCAATCCTGAGGGTCCTTAGGGGCCCACTAGCCCACCAGGCATGTACCTCCAGTAAGCGCCACAGAGCTGCGTTACAGAGAGGTGGTCCGAGGCCCGTCCCTTTTTACACAACTCAGCAAACGCGGCTTCTGGTGCACTGCTGGTGGGGCGATGAGGTCCTCTTGTGTCCTGAGGATGTCAGGACACAAATGGACTTAATCCTCAAGGCAGCAGTGCGCCAGAAGCCGCGTTTGCAGCGTGGTGTAAAAAGGGAGCATGGCCTCGGACCACCTCTCTGTAATCAAGCTGTGTGGTGCTTACTGGAGGTACCTGGTGGGCTAGTTGGCCCCCAGGGACCCTCAGTGTTCAAGGGGACTTAATCCCCCAACTTAGAACACGCCAGGGAGCCTGTTTGCAGAGTGGTGGAGAAAGGGGGCATGTCCTTTGTCCATCTCTCAGCAATCCCACTGTGTGGAGCTTAATGGAGGTAAGAGGTAGGCTAGTTGGACCCTAAAGGACCCCCAGCAGTGATGGGGGCTTCAATCCTCATCCAAGAGCGTACCAGGGTGTGCGTTTGTAGAGTGGTGGGAAGAGGGTGCGTGGCCTGCTCTTCAAACTTGGCAATGCTGCTGTGTGGGACTTACTGAAGGTAAAATGAGGGGTAGTTGCCCCCAAGGATGTCCATGGGGGCCAACTACCCCTCTTGTTACCTCCAGTAAGTCCCGCACAGTGGGATTGCTATGACGTCTCCGGAGGCCATGCCCCCCTTTCTCCACCATTCAGCAAACGCGCCTCCTGAGGGACTTGGCGGCCAAGAAGCCTTACTGCTACCTCCTGTAAGGCCAACGCACCGCAATTCCTGAGTGCTGGTCGGAGGCCCAGGAACCTTTCTCCACCACTCTGCAAAGCGACTACTAGTTAAAAATGTGTATGTAATGTATTAGGTTTTGCATTTGTGAGAATTAGAGCTATGGTTGTTGTACATGCAAACGTTTTTACTAATGTTTTTTGGAGTGGAGTGGATGTACGTTGTATGCAGTGGAATTATGTGATATGTTGTGCAGTGAAATTATGTGGATAATAAGTAAGTGGTATTAAATGTATAGGAATTATGTTGACTGGGATTATGTGTCATGGAGAGTAATTATGTGGTATGGTAGTCTGTGTTGTGGAGTGGTAACCTCAGATTTAGACTTCCTCATTTTCATAGAAGCTCAACTATGAACTCAGTGAGACAAAAGTCAGTTGTATGAGCAGGGCCTCTGGAATTATGTGACTGTTTGCCTGCACCGACTTTCGCACAAATATAAATTTTCTGCATTAGCCACATAATTCATCATCTGCACCCTAATCTGCAGATTTGAAGAAAAAAAGCCTTGTTTCTAGCTGAAACTGGTCAAACGTTACCAAAAATGCAGCGACAAGTGTTACAGAGTGGTGGAAGATCCTTTGCAAACCTAAAATGGTCCCTGTTACTTATTGCTAAATGTGGGTGTTAAATTGGTACTAACGGTGTGCATGCTAGTCTTGCTTACCTCTGCGCCTCTCTTGCCTCTTTCTACATTTCTGTTGCTTCTTTCTGCACGTTTCTTTCTTTTTTTGCACTCCTCTTGACCTCATTCTGAAAATCGCTGGCACTTTCTGCACCTATCTTCCCTCTTTCTGCATGTCTGTTGCCTATTACTGCACCTCTGTTGTCTCTTTTCTGCACTCGTATTTCCTGCCTGTTTTTGCATCTCACTTGCCTCTTTCTGCACTTTTCTTGCTTCTTTCTACACCTCTGTTGCTTCTTCCAGCAATTCTCTTGCCTCTTTGTGCACTTCTCTTGCCTGTTTCTGCACCTCTCTTGCCTCTTTTTGCACCTCTGTTGCTTCTTTCTGCACTTCTCTTGCCTCTTTCTTCACCCCTGTAGATTCATTCTGCACTTTCCATGCTTCTTTCTGTACCTGTCTTGCTTCTTTCTGCACCCATGCTGTCTCTTCATGTACCTCTTTTGTCTCTTTCTGCACTTTTCTTGCCTTATTATGCACCTCTCTTCCCTCTTTCTCCACATCTGTTGCCTCTTTCTGCACCTCGTTTCAATCTTTACACCCCTGATGTCTCTTTCTGCACTTGTCTGCCCTCTTTTTGTACCTTTCCTGCCTGTCTTTGCATCTCACTTGCCTCTTTCTGCACTTTTCTTGCTTCTTTATACACCTCTATTGCTTCTTTCAGCTTCTTGCCTCTTTGTGCACTTCTCTTGCCTGTTTCTGCACCTCTCTTGCCTCTTTTTGCACCTCTTTTGGCTCTTTCTGCACCACACTTGCTCCTTTCTACACTCCTCTTATCTCTTTCTGCACTCCTGTGGCTTCATTCCGCACTTTCCATGCTTCTTTCTGTACCTGTCTTGCTTCTTTCTGCACCCCTGTTGTCTCTTTATGTACCTCTTTTGCCTCTTTCTGCACTTTTCTTGCCTTTTTCTGCACCTCTCTTTCCTCTTTCTGCACATCTGTTACCTCTTTCTGTACCTCATTTGCTTCTTTCTGCACCCCTGTTGTCTCTTTCTGCACTAGTCTTCCCTTTCAGTACCTTGAGGAAATATAAATTTTTGGTCATGTTATGTTCCCTAGCGCGTACCCCACCGACTCCATGTACCAGCTTAAAGTGTATGTAACTTCCCTCCTGTACCAGCTATGAAGACGCAAATACATTTGCGTCCAACGTTAACTTGTCCTCTTTCAGAACCGTCCTGAATGGATTATATAGTCCGTTCTTAAATATGCTATGCCACCGTCTTTTTGTAGTGTACTTTACATGTTTTCCCTGCTCTAACAGAGTAGGCCCTGAATTTCTGCCATCGAACCTCTTTTTGGCTCCTGACTCTGACAGCCTTTGCCCAGGCTACCTCTGTACCCGTGAACTCTGACTTACTTTCAGCGCGGCCCCTCGCGCTCGGCTCAGCCTGCTTTCTGCCAAGACTGACTATAACCTTCGAGTTATCTGTTCCGCTCCTCGAGAATGCATTCCTGCCTACGAGCTCCAGTAAACATCCTCTCCAGCTGCAGAGCCAAAGGGCCGACCTGTCTCAGTGCAAGTAATTCATAGCCTCTGTTACCATGCTTCCATGGAAGGCCTCGTGCCCCCACGCTTCTCATACAGACACTTAGGCGCTTATACACGCATCCACAGTTAGCATAGAATAGCTTCTGCCCTAGAGACCTTTCCGCCCAGATAGTATGGTTCCTAAACATCAGATATCAGATACGATAAAAGTACAAGTTGATCTGACATGCCAGACTTCTGTCTCTTTCCGTCAGTATGAATGTCAAGTCCCCTGCACCCCGTCAATCACACGTCATGCAGCTGCGCACGCATCCAAGCTTCCGATTTCTGCTGACATTGCAACAATTCTGTTAGCACCACCCCTTGGTGCCACCCACTTGCGTCACCTATCAGTGACGTTTCTAGCACACACCTCCAGTTCACGCCTAGTTCACGCCTCTTGATTACGTACTAGTAACACGTGCATACTGTTATCTTGTCTTCTCTCAGCTGTTACGCCTCTTACACTACTTCCTATGGTATAAATCAAGTATATAAGCTATGTAATGTCAATAAAGTTTGCTCTATCCCTTCTGACACACCTGTGGTGGTCAGAACATGATATCCTGGTCTTGACCATTCCTTTATGAGGAATAAAACCCTTAGAAACTCTAACACCACGGACTCTGTCTTTTTTCATCCGATCTGAGTTATTATTGATTAAGTACTTACCTGCATAGAAATTAAGAGAGTAAATTAATTATTTACGTCATTTTGGCGCCCGAACAGGGACCCCTCCCCCACCTCACGCGCCGGTTGGCGCATTGCAAGCTCTGTCCCCTGCCGTCAGTTAGACGGAACCTACGCGTACCGGCAGGATTTCCTGCATCTCCCTCTGACCCAAGGAGGTGACGAAGACTGCGATCAGTGCCCAGACGAGGCGGTGAGGAGTGCGGAGGATCCCGACCAGAGCCTAGCCGAAAGAAGCAAGGTCCGAGGTGTCAAGAGGCCCACCAGGTTTCCGAAGTTTTCCGAAGTTTTCCGAAGTACCGAGTCGAGTCCAGTCGAGTTTTCCGAGGCCTTCTGTTTCCGTGCTTCCCGGTGAGTACCATTGCTGGGTCGTATCTAGACGGGTTTGGGTACGCAAGTCCGGTCTGCACTGTTTTTAGGCAGTGTATCTGTACTGTTTAGCAGTATATCTAGTATTCCGAATTTCTGCACTGTTACACCAGTGTATCTGTACTGTTGAGCAGTACATCCAGTAGAGGGGGGTAGTCATCTATGTCTCAAATGTTTTCATGTGATTAATGGCGTGGTATGAATGTGACCGTTTAATGTGCATTATTGTGTTTCTTGTATCAACTAAGCTGTAACCAGTATTAAGTAGTAAGGATCGAGCACTCAGAAATAAGTAAGCAAAATGCCGTTTTTCAACAAGTTAAAACAGATAGGAACTAGGAAAGGGATACTGGAGGAAGAAATTCCTATTCCCCCTAGGGACACTCCAGGTAACTTTATGTACCACAAGCATGGCTTAGATGCCATATTGTATCTAGATTTATGGGCCGATTACACCAAGCACCTAGACGAAAGACACAGATGGCCTGTTACCGGAACATGGGATGCCGAGTGCATCATGAAGGTAGAAGAAGCATTATGGAAAAAGAAAGCTAGACAATCACAGAAAGACGCCATAGAATTTTGGCGTAAGGAATCACATAAGCGTGCTGAGAAAGCACTCCGTAGAGAAGACAGACTTAAAGAATCAGACAAGGCTCAAGAAAACAAATTAGTTACTGAAGGAATTCGAGTAAAATCAGAACAAATAGACCGTGCCCGAAACAATCTTGTAAACGGAATGTATCTTGCGGCCGAAGGTACACCTGAGGCCCTATCAGAAATACCGAAAAATCTGCCGCCACCATTAGTTCCAACTAAAGTAATGCATAAGACTACTAAAGACATATTCCTAAATTCTTATCTAGAGGATGTAGCACCAGCTTACGCCAACCTGCCTGTTCGTGCCCTGCCTACTGACAGGGACAGGGGTGGCACTACGCCCCCAGATCATGTTCCGCCAGTGCCGCGACAGACCTCCCCTGTTCCGCCAGCTCCGCCACTTCCCCTACCCAAGATTGACCTACCGAAACAAGTCCTACCTGATCCTACTAAAGGACAAATTCATGTTCAGATCCAGACTCCGCAGGGAGATAATGCCCAAGCATCCGCCTCAGGAGGTGCGACTGCGGGTCTTCGGACCCCGCCATTAACACGCAGATTCAATTTCAGGGACACGCAGAGTACTCTCGCGTTCCAGTCACCCCGACTTGACGCATTAAAGGAAAACATGTCAGTTTGCAGATATGATCCAGTACCCGGAAGAAACGATCTAATGATATTGGCATCACTACGGTTAAGATCTGCCACTGATAGCTTGCTATGTTATGTAGGAATGAAGGAACGGCTAGATAGAATATATGAGTTTGTTCAAACAGGGAAAGACCCTGACAGTATCAAGGATGCCATGGATAAACAGAAAGTTGACATTCAAGCACAGATATTACGATTTTTCATAAATTGTCTAATAAGAGAACGAGACAGGCCTGAGACAGATCAAAGTGAATTAGATGCACTAACAAAGTGGGGTCAAAATATAGCCGAAGGAAAACATGACAGGGGGGCTTGCATAGCCAGTATGTACCAGAAAATCAGAAAAGCAGTGATAACCGCACACCAGAAGGAAAAAGCTTCCTCCGAGGAGGCAGAAGAACTTGCAGAACCAGGAAGGTCTACAGATACTATAGCGTATGTAGGTAAGGGAAACTACCCTAGGAAAGGCATCTGTCTAGAACACAAGAGAGTTTTTCTCTCTGCTTTAACAAATCCGAATTCTTCTGAACATCAGTTCCAGGAAACTGATAAAAGGCTTCGAGACCGAATGGGGTACCATGTACTCAATTCTATGGATGAACAGGAACTAGCCCGGTCAGCCGTGTTATGGGCCGAAAATCCAGACATATATAATGATGATACGTTAGCGCAGACATTCTTGAACCTTTCCCCAGACGAGCAGAAATTAGCAGGTGTATACATGATTCAGCACCTCCTCATCAAGTATAGAAACAAACATTCTGATCCAGGTCCCTTACACGAAACGTTAGAAGCACTACTTATGGATAGATGGAGAGGTTTTAGTACCAAGTTAATACAGATAATTCTAGAACAACGACATAAATACAACACCTTCATAAGTTCTGAATATGTTCCCGCTCCGCCCCCAGAAAGGAAAACGTATCACATGCAATGCGGTAGTGGCATTGAAAGTCAGAACCCCTTACGAGAAGTACACCCAGTTATGGGTGCGGATCACATCTTGAAACGTGTGTATGTTCACACACCATTGACTAAGTTAGAACTGTTAGAAATGAAGAAACTAGTTCCATGCCATGATAAAGACCCTGCAGGTTTTCACAGAGAGCTTAAAGACATGTTGTTAATGGGGGATTACACGTATGATGATATTATGAAAATGTTAAAAGTACTGTTGCCCACGGGCATTTACGAGAAATTAAAGGAAAAGGATTGGGAGGTGGGAGAGACAAAGATAGCATGGGCAGAAATAGAAGACGAAGAAAGCAAACGAATCCCAGGGTTAGGCCTTGGGGACAAGACTAAAGCATTGCCCGGATTAATAGTACAGGTTTTGCCAAGATTATTGACAACTAGAAAGGAAGATTGGGACGCAATCTCGTCCTGTAAACAGAAACATGATGAAGATACTAGTGACTTCTACTCAAGATTCGAGAAATGTTTCATTATAAATAGTGGCCTACAACCAAGTAGCGAGTCATATCCACACCTTTTTGTATCAAAACTAGTCGAGAACTCCCTACCATTAGTTAAAAATAGAGTGTACAAGGTTGAAAGTACTTGGCAGGCAAATACGCCATCCCAGATGTTACAAATGTTACAATATCATCAGAACAGAATTAGGGAAGAACAAGATCAGGAACAAAAGCGTATGAAGGATACGAAAATGAAAATGTTAGTAGCTCAGACGGTTCCAGCCGACGGTCAGAGAAAAGGTGGGACCCAGACAAGTCACACTACAGTTTCCGTTAAAGGGACATGTAATTACTGTAAACAGCCAGGTCACTATGTACATGAATGCCCAGTCCTGAAACATAACATTTTAACAGGTAAAACTAAAGAAAGACCGCATCCGTCTAGACAAGATCAGGTCCAGCAACAGACTTCACAAAATGTACAGCCAATACAGAATACGCAGTCTATGCATGCTCCATCCCATACAGCACAGACAGTAGCAGTACCACAGCCACAGCCCATTGCCACGACTCAGCAAGTTTCGCAACAGATGTACCAATATGCCCAATCTGCATATCCAGATTACCCCCGATATACATGAAACAGCCTAGAGAGGGAAGGTGGTTTGCCTCTTATTGAAATTCCTGTAGATCAAGAAGGTCCTTATGTACATAGTCACGTATTGGGAAAAGACAGAAAGTTTTTAATTGACACAGGGGCAAGCCGCACCACTATCAGTCATAATGAAGTTCCAGGGGCACCCCTCTCAGGCTCACAGAATGTTTCCCTTGGTTTTTCAGGACAGCCTATTGTAAATGAAGTATCGGAACCAGTACCGTTGGCTGTGGGTCCATTATCACGAGTTACAGATTTATTACTTACGAACTCATGCCCAGAAAATCTGTTAGGAATTAAAACACTGAAGGCTCTAGGAGCTATAATTTGCTGTTCCCCGGAGGGAGTTAGACTCTTTCTACGGGATTTCAAGGGTCATTATGTTTTACGAGATTTTGATGTCAGATTGAAAAATGTACCAGATCACCTATGGGCAAAAGGCCCAGCTGATGTAGGTTGTATGCATATCACTCCATATCGTGTTACACTCAAGACAGGAGTTGTTCTACCCAGAATCAGACAATACAAGTTACCACCCGATGCTGTAGTGGCTTTACTGAAAATCATTGAAGAGCTTATTGCCCAGGGAGTGGTCGTAGAGACCGACTCTAATATCTGTAATTCACCCATCATTCCAATTCTTAAACGTACAGACCGCAATGCACCGCCAGTATATCGGCTGGTGATTGATCTTCGAGAATTAAATAAATGCATTCTACCACAGTACCCTGTGGTCCCCGATATCTCTTCCCTATTGACTGCTATTGATTCAGAAGCAACGTTCTTTACTGTAATTGATCTCAAGAACGCTTTCTTCAGTGTACCTATTGATCCGGAGAGCCAATATCTCTTCGGATTCAGTTTAAATGGACGAAGTTTCAAATTTTCCCGCGCACCTCAAGGATTCACAGAAAGCCCCAGCATCTATAGTCAAGCACTGAAAAAACAACTAGATTGTATTCAAATGCCAGTTAACACCGCTTTACTGCAATACGTCGATGATCTACTGATCACCGCACGAAGTGAGTCCGAATGTGAACAAGCATCACTGACAGTTTTACATTTTCTGGCCGACAAGGGACACAAGGTGTCTCCTTCGAAGCTACAATTCTGTGTTCAGCAAGTTGTATACTTGGGTCACTTGCTGTCCAAAGTGGGGAGACAGCTCACTCCCGATCGCATTCAGTTAATTGTAAATATGCCACGACCCCAGACACAAAAGGAAGTGCGGGCCTTTATAGGCCTCACCTCGTACTGCAGACAATGGATTCCTCAATATGCATTTCTAGCTAAACCACTCATCCAGTTAACGACGCAGGAGGCAGCAACTTCGCCTGCCCTCCTTTGGACTCAGGAACATACACAAGCCTTTGAGGAATTAAAGAAAGCATTATGCCAAGCACCAGTTTTAGCGACACCATGTTACAATAAACCGTTTACTCTTTTTGTTACAGAACGTGATGGTACAGCATTGTCTGTCCTCACTCAAGACCAAGCAGGTTCACATAAGCCTTGCGCTTATTTTTCAAGTACATTGGACTCAGTAGCCCAGGCGCTACCTGCGTGCTTAAAGTCAGTGGCAGCAACAGCGTTAGCAATAAGACAAAGCGATTCAATTGTTCTAGGTCATCAGTTAACAGTACAAGTTCCACATTCTGTAGAGGTTCTTTTAAACAGAACCCAAACTCAACACTTGACTATAGCACGACTGACAGGTTACGAATTGACACTATTCCAGCCACACATAGAAATCAGACGCTGCAGTATCCTGAACCCAGCAACACTGTTACCTACAGCTATGACAGATCCAGCCCGCATGATTGTATAGAGATCATTAATACAGTAACAAAGCCCCGACGAGACTTAACAGATGTTCCATTGACAAATCCTGACCTGACACTTTATGTGGATGGTTCATGTATGAGAACAAGTACAGGAGAATTAGTGGCCGCGTATGCCGTGACCACTGAAACTGAAGTTAAAGAAACACATCGTATTGATACACTGTCTGCTCAAGCGGCAGAGCTCATCGCTCTGACCCGAGCCTGTATTCTAGCCAAGAATAGAAATGTCAACATATACACTGATTCCCGTTATGCGTTCGGAGTCGTGCACGACTTCGGCATGTTATGGCAAGAACGAGGTTTCTTGACCTCTCATGGTGCCAAGATCCAACACGGTCCCCTCATTCAAGCATTGTTAGAAGCAATACATCTGCCTTCAGGAATATCCGTTATGAAGTGTAAAGCACATACTAAAGTCACAGATTCTGTTTCCCAGGGTAACGACCTGGCAGACCAGACAGCAAAACATACAGCACTGACTCACACTCCGACAACTGACATGACAAAGACAATAGGACCGACAAATTGCATGACAGTCAGGGATCCTGCACTAGATGTTATCGATATTCAGACACATGCTACTCCAGAAGAAATAAAGAAATGGATTGAACTAGGAGGGATCCAGACAGATCAAGGTTGGATGACGAAGGGAAAATCTACATGGTTTCTCCCTGATTCTATGGTTCAAGTCATGATAAATACAGCACATAGTCCTGCACATCTAGGAGAGAAAGCGATGTTAGACAGTTTACAAAATCTTTGGAACAATAAGCACTTACGAGCAGCCGCAAAACAGAAAGTGCGTACTTGCATGATCTGTTGTCAGTTCAATCCAGGAAAAAGCGTCCCTGTAGAGCAAGGTGGATTTCATCCTCCCGATCACCCTTTTGAAGTCCTCCAGATGGATTATATCCAGATGGACCGTTGTCGAGGATTTAAATATGTTCTCGTAGTTGTCTGTGCTCTGTCCGGCTGGACCGAAGCATACCCAGTTCCAGATTACACTGCTCCGACCACTGCCAAGCAGCTGGTTCGTGAATTCTTCCCACGATACGGTTTGCCTCGTGTCGTGTACTCAGATAACGGTCAGCCATTCTCGTCTGCATTAATGAAAGAAGTTTCTTTATTACTGGGATACCAGTGGAAGTTCCATTGTGTCCGACATCCCGAAGCAGCAGGCCTTGTAGAAAGGCATAACCAGACACTAAAGATCCGCCTTGCCAAAATATGTCAGGAGAAAGGGGTCGACTGGATAGTCGCCCTGCCAGTGGCACTATTCTATATGAGAATGGTTGCCCATTCGAGATCAGGGCTATCCCCGTACGAGGTGGTCTTTGGCAGACCACCGAATATGTGGGGGACGCCCATTCCGAAAAAGATTACTGATGTTGATTGTAATATGTTGACAGATTACCTTGCCTCCTTGATGTCTGCACTCCAATCATGTCGTTCACAGGTTGCCGCAGCCTTTCCTGACAACACTGATGTAAAGCCACACGACGTCCGTCCTGGCGACGTTGTACTAATTCGCAACTTCGACAGAAAGAGTCCGCTGGAGCCCCGCTGGAAGTCCCCGAAGACCGTTCTTCTCACCACAAGGACGGCCGTGAAAATCGAAGGAAGAAAGGGGTGGGTTCACACGAGTCATGTGAAAAGATTTGCTGGACTGAAACCTGATCGAGACTCGTCCACCCCCACCAAAGACTGTGTCGAGTTAAAAGACTTTACCGAATCTGAACGAGAAAAAACTCCTCAAGAAAATTATCGCATGAAACTCCGATCTAGCAAGTCAGACAGTTTAATTGTTTAAGTCCTCCCCTAGGTGAATCGGTTAAATAGTTTCTGACATGTATCCCCTAGATCGAGATAGAGAGAGAGAGAGAGAAGCCAAGAAACGTACATATTGTAAATCACTTCGTAGTCACTGTATAGTGACACTATTAATCATGTTTATTCTCAGTATTCTAATCATTGTTGCTAGCATCCTGTTACCTATCTATTACCCTATTTTCAAGCGTGAACAATCTGTTTATAATGTATCTGCTGAACACACTTTCAGTAAGTTACCTCCACACGAACTTTCCTACAGACTTGCGCTGCGCAACAATACATTCATTAGTATGCTACATCATTCTCATCAAACTAACAATGCTACAGACTGCTGGATATGTGGCCGACTCCCTCCCTTCCAGAATTTCAAGGGAGCTCTGCCCCTCTTTCCGTACCCATTCACTCACAATGGCTCCTGCGGAGCATGGTTTAAAATAATTAATTCCTTAGATCCTGATATTGCTGTTTTCGATGGGGGCTGGGTTTGGGGAAACCTGAACTTGGTCCTGCTCGACGTCTGTTACCCAGATAAGGAGGGACTCCCCACTAGAATAGGAACTGATCTAGAAAATGAAGTGTGTGGATTAGGTAATTATACAATTAGCCTTATGATTCTTACTGTTGAATCCGAAGACACACCTGTTATACCCACTATGTCAGTATTGCCAGTCACTGGTGAATTATGTATCAAGAAGAAAGGTTCAGTACGCTTAGGTCATAGTAAATGCACTACTGTGGTCGAATTCAGTGATCATGGAAAATCGTCCTTTAAAGCTATTAGTCATTCTTACTTTGTTTGTGGTCACACCGCATACATACGTCTACCTCCAGATTGGGATGGTACCTGTTACATTGCGTTCCTTCTGCCACCTGTTTTCCTAGCTCCCCCTGATTACCATAGAAATACCAATCTAGTAAAGAATAGACCCAGAAGAGATATCCCACTTGTCGACTACACAGAAACGGCATGGGAACAGTACACCGATTTTAATAAAGGATTCTTTTTCTTTTTAGGACCTGTTCAGAATAGTAAATTAATACGCAGATTAACTAGAACACTTGAAGCAGTAGTGAATGAAACTGCCTCCGCCTTAGGTAACTTAACAGAAGAGCAGTCCGCCATGCGGGTTGTTGTCCTTCAGAATCGTCTTGTTATTGACGTCATCTTGGCAGATAGAGGTGGAGCCTGTAAGGTCATCGGGTCAAGTTGCTGTGTTTTCATACCACAAAACGCACCATCTGTATATCAAGCTATTACACGTCTCCATAAAATTGCTAATCAGATACATCAGAATCCAGGCACCTGGACTTGGTCCGGTTGGTTCTGGACAACGTTAACTGCTTGGGGATGGAAGATCCTATCCTTCCTAGGCATTGGCCTAGTCCTAGTATTCAGTTGCTGCCTGTGCCTGCAGTGTGGGCCAGCGATTTGTGGACTGTGTGCCACGTCATGTATTGAACATTCCAGTTTTCTCTCAAAACGTAAAAGAAAGAAAGAAGAACAAATGATGTTACAAGAACAAACTGATCGATTCATGAGGATCGATATATCATGAAGGGTCCGTAGGGAACAAGGAGGGAATGAGGAAATATAAATTTTTGGTCATGTTATGTTCCCTAGCGCGTACCCCACCGACTCCATGTACCAGCTTAAAGTGTATGTAACTTCCCTCCTGTACCAGCTATGAAGACGCAAATACATTTGCGTCCAACGTTAACTTGTCCTCTTTCAGAACCGTCCTGAATGGATTATATAGTCCGTTCTTAAATATGCTATGCCACCGTCTTTTTGTAGTGTACTTTACATGTTTTCCCTGCTCTAACAGAGTAGGCCCTGAATTTCTGCCATCGAACCTCTTTTTGGCTCCTGACTCTGACAGCCTTTGCCCAGGCTACCTCTGTACCCGTGAACTCTGACTTACTTTCAGCGCGGCCCCTCGCGCTCGGCTCAGCCTGCTTTCTGCCAAGACTGACTATAACCTTCGAGTTATCTGTTCCGCTCCTCGAGAATGCATTCCTGCCTACGAGCTCCAGTAAACATCCTCTCCAGCTGCAGAGCCAAAGGGCCGACCTGTCTCAGTGCAAGTAATTCATAGCCTCTGTTACCATGCTTCCATGGAAGGCCTCGTGCCCCCACGCTTCTCATACAGACACTTAGGCGCTTATACACGCATCCACAGTTAGCATAGAATAGCTTCTGCCCTAGAGACCTTTCCGCCCAGATAGTATGGTTCCTAAACATCAGATATCAGATACGATAAAAGTACAAGTTGATCTGACATGCCAGACTTCTGTCTCTTTCCGTCAGTATGAATGTCAAGTCCCCTGCACCCCGTCAATCACACGTCATGCAGCTGCGCACGCATCCAAGCTTCCGATTTCTGCTGACATTGCAACAATTCTGTTAGCACCACCCCTTGGTGCCACCCACTTGCGTCACCTATCAGTGACGTTTCTAGCACACACCTCCAGTTCACGCCTAGTTCACGCCTCTTGATTACGTACTAGTAACACGTGCATACTGTTATCTTGTCTTCTCTCAGCTGTTACGCCTCTTACACTACTTCCTATGGTATAAATCAAGTATATAAGCTATGTAATGTCAATAAAGTTTGCTCTATCCCTTCTGACACCCCTGTGGTGGTCAGAACATGATATCCTGGTCTTGACCATTCCTTTATGAGGAATAAAACCCTTAGAAACTCTAACACCACGGACTCTGTCTTTTTTCATCCGATCTGAGTTATTATTGATTAAGTACTTACCTGCATAGAAATTAAGAGAGTAAATTAATTATTTACGTCAACCTTTCCTGCCTGTTTTTTTGCATCTCACTTGCCTCTTTCTGCACTTTTCTTGCTTCTTACTACACCTCTGTTGCTTCTTTCAGCAATTCTCTTGCCTCTTTGTGCACCTCTGTTCTCACTTGCCTCTTTCTGCACTTTTCTTGCTTCTTACTACACCTCTGTTGCTTCTTTCAGCAATTCTCTTGCCTCTTTGTGCACCTCTGTTGGCTCTTTTTGTACCTCACTTGCTCCTTTCTACACTTCTCATGCTTCTTTCTGCACCTGTCTTGCTTCTTTCTGCACCCATGTTGTCTCTTCATATACCTGCACTTTTCTTTTACTACCTTTTTCTGCACCTCTCCCCCTCTTACTGCGTGTATGTTGCCTCTTTCTGTACCAAAGTTGCTTCTTTCTGCACCCCTGTTGTCTCTTTCTGCACTCGTCTTCCCTCTTTCTATACCTTTCCTGCCTCTTTTTGCATACCACTTGCCTCTTTCTGCACTTTTCTTGCTTCTTTGTACACCTCTGTTGCTTCCTTCAGCAATTCACTTGCCTCTGTGTGCACTTCCCTTGCCTGTTTCTGCACCTCTCTTGCCTATTTTTGCACTTCTGTTGGCTCTTTCTGCACCTCACTTGCTCCTTTCTACACTTCTATTACCTCTTTTGGCACCCCTCTTGCTTCATTCTGCACTTTCCATGCTTCTTTCTGCACCTGTCTTGCTTCTCTTTCTGCACCTGTCTTGCTTCTTTTTGCACCCCTGTTGTCTCTTTATGTACCTATTTTGCCTCTTTCTGTACATTTCTTTCATTTTTCTGTACTTCTCTTCCCTCTTTCTGCATGTCTGTTGCCTTTTTCTGCACCTCATTTGCTTCTTTCTGCATCCTTGTTGTCTCTTGCTGCAATCGTCTTCCCTCTTTCTGTACCTTTCCTGCCTGTTTTTGCACCACACTTGCCTCTTTCTGCACTTCTCTTGCTTCTTACTTCAAGTCTGTTGCTTCTTTCAGAAATTCTCTTGCCTCTTTGTGCACTTCTCTTGCCTGTTTCTGCCCCTGACCCCTCTTTTTGCAGCTCTGTTGGCTCTCTCTGCACCTCACTAGCTCCTTTCTACTCTTCTCTTGCCTCTTTCTGCACCCCTGTTTTTCCATTCTGCACTATCCATGCTACTTTCTGCACCTGTCTTGCTTCTTTCTGCACCCCTGTTGTCTCTTTATGTACCTATTTTCCCTCTTTCTGGACTTTTCTTACCTTTTTCTACACCTCTCTTCCCTCTTTCTGCATGTATGATATCTCTTTTTCCACCTCATTTGCTTCTTTCTGCAACACTGCTGTATCATTTTGCACTCGTTTTCCCTCTTTCTATACATTTCCTGCCTGTTTTGTATCTCACTTGCCTCTTTTTTGCTTTTTCATCCTTCTTTCTACACCTCTGTTGCTTCTTTCAGCTATCCTCTTTGTGTACTTTTCTGGCCTGTTTCATCACCTCTCTTGCCTCTTTTTGTACCTCTGTTGGCTCTTTCTGCACCTCACTTTTCTTCTGTCTACACTTCTGTTGCCTCTTTCTGCACCCCTGTTGCTTCATTCTGCACTTTTCATGTTTTTTTCTGCACCTGTCCTACTTCTTTCTGCACCCTGTTGTCTCTTTATGCACCTCTTTTACCACTTTCTGCACTTTTCTTTTGCTTTTCCTGCACTTCTCTTGCCTCTTTCTGCACCCTTGTTGCTTCATTCTGCACTTTCCATGCTTCTTTCTGCACCGGTCTTGCTTCTTTCTGCACCCCTCCTGCCTCTTTCTGTATCTCTCTTGCCACTGTGTGTACCCATCCTATATTTTTCTGCACCCCTCTTGCCTATCTCTCCACCCCTCTTCCCTCTTTCTGTACATCTGTTGGTTCTTTCAGCACTGTTCTTGCTTCTATCTGTACCTTACTTGTCTCTTTCTGCACTTCTATTGCTTGTTTTGATACCTCTATTGCTACTTTCAGCAATTCTCTTGCCACTTTCTGATCTTCTCTTTTTATTTTGGCACCCCTCCTGCCTCTTTCTGTAGCTCTCTTTTCTCTTTCTGCACCTCTCCTACCCTTCTGTGTACCCCTTTTGCCTCTTTTTACACCTCTGTTGGTTCTTTCTGCACTGCTCTTGCTTCATTCTGCACCTCACTTGCCTCTTTCTGCACTTCACTTGCATTTTTTCTGCACCTCTCTTGCCTCTTTCAGCACCTGCGTTGCTGCTTTCTGCAATTCTCTCGCCTCCTTCTGCAGCAGTTAGTTAAGAGGTAGCTTTAATCCGCCTGCCCCATTATGTACTAGGGCCATACAGGGGAGGTCATGCAATCACAGGGGTACCCCAACCCATAGTGTACCCTAGTGTATATAGGTGTTTTCACTGTATTATAAGTGTTTTACCATAGCACTGGCTCCAGGCCTGGTTAGTCAGAGTCAGTTACCACCAGTACCCATCAGCAAAAAGTTGGAGCCACAGGGTGACTTTGCAGCAAGGCCTCTTTCTGCTCCTCTGTTGGTTCTTTGTGTATATCTCTTGCTTCTTTCTGCACCTTCCTGCGTCTTTCTGGACTTCTGTTGCCTCTTTCTGCACTTCTCTTGCTTCTTTCTATGGCTTTCTTCCTCTTTCTGCACATGTCCTACCTTTGTAGGCATAGTTAGAAATTAGCATTTAAAAAAACCTTTGAAATTCATGGAAAAACACAGGTTTCAGGGCGTTAGAGTTAGAAATTAGCATTTAAAAAACCTTTGAAATTCACTGAAAAAAACATAGGTTTCAGGGACGTTATAGTTAAAAATTAGCATTTAAAAAGCCTAAGAAATTCACTAAAAAAACAGGTTTCAGGGACGATATAGTTAGTTGGACATACTCGTACAAAGCCAGAGAAATTCAGGCATTATAGTTATTTCAGCTAATTATAACTTGCGTCCCCGCAATGCACTGTTGATGATGCCACATATTACATCATTCATGAGATCAGCCACGTGATAATCTGATGCACCTCCACATACCCTAATATAACCTTTGATATACCCACTCATAAATACAGACTACCATTTTCAAAACCATAGACACACCAATACCAGTTAGTATATTCCCATTCACTAATTCCTAGGTCTACACACACATCTACTCATTCACCCATAGAGTCACTCATACATGTAGCCAACCATCAATACGGCACTATCATATGCACTCATATATCTATACAGACACTCACACGCCGCCACTCATCCATAGCGTAACTCACACACATAGTCAGTCATGCAAAGAATCAATCACACTCCCAATTACTCACCTATACAGTTATACACACTCCACCTCACGTATTCAAACATATACTAACAAATACTTATACTCTTATACAATAACTAATACATGCACACACTCATCCATTCGGCCACTCGCTCAATCACTGACTCTCACGTATAGTCATTTATATACTCCAACTCTCACATACGCTGCCTTTTATGTATGTAGTTACTTGGACATGTACCACTGAGACATCCATTCACTCACCAACACACCTATACACACACTCACCCATCCATACAGCTGTTTCCACAAGCACTCTTGAACCCATACACCCAGTACATAAACCACTCACACATCTATGCACAGAGTCACACACCTCCCACCCACCCACACACACACTCAGTCTCAGGCAACCAATCAATAACCCATATGGACACTCATGTAGCTACTGACCAACCCATGCAGCAGCTTACACAACAACAGACAGACTGATACATACATTTACACAGTTTAGTCACTAACCTATGCATTCAGTAAGACACATTTAATCACTCACTTATACACTCAGTCATGAACTTACTAAATCCTTCATCTAGACACTTATACACCCACTCATTCTTCAATACACCTTAGCATATATATATATATATATATATATATATATATAAAATATATACATGCTTTATATTGTAAACCTAGAGCCAAACTTTCATATTCTGGGACATACTCTAAGTCATTTGACATTTTATGCGCACAAGGCAGGGCTGCCCTCTTTCACTCCTGTTATTTGCCCTTTAAATAGAACCATTTATACGTGCTCTACAAGCGGATACAAATATTAAGCCTTTAAAAACTACTTTTAGTAGTTTAAAAATAACCGCATATGCGGACGATCTGGCAATTATTTTCTACCAAACCTGCAGAATCCGTTTTAGATATTGAGAGGGCAGCAGATAAATTTGGATTAGTATCTGGATATAAATTAAACATTAATAAGACGCAGGTGCTTCTTAATTTAGAATCTAATCCAACAATTTTGGGGAGTTGTACTTCCGCTACTTATTTGGGGGTCAAAATTTCTGCTGAAATAGATCAAATAAGATCTTTAAATTACACTCCTCTATTAAACGAAACTGACAAAATAAAAGAAAATGGCATAAGCTTCCTATAGGGCTAATGGGGAGATGTAATTTAATAAAGATGAAAATACTCCCTAAATTCTTGTATTTATTTAGATCCATTCCTTTTCGACGTTGCAACATTTTCTTAAAAAAATTGGATGGAATCTTAAGTAGTTTTATTTGGGGCTTTAAGAAGGCTCGTCGGGCTATTGAATTACTTAAATTACCTTATAAACAAGGGGGTCTCGGACTATCAGACATTAGATATTATTTTTGATCATCATTTGCAGAGCGTCTTCGTATTTTGTTAGGGATTGACCAGAGGGACTCTTTATATCGACTGATCTTGGGGGATGACAGCTTATTTTTTCTTTATCGTATTAACGATCCAAATTATTTTAAACGTGTTAAATGTAAGACCATTCGAGACTGTGTTTTCATATGGCGGGCGATGGCAACCAAAAATACTTTATCAATACTTCATACTAAACTCCCATTGTGGGGGAACCCAATGCTACCTGAAATCTTTCAGGATTTTAGAGGTAGATCATGGTCTAAGTATGGGATCCTACATCAAGGGGATTTGTATGATGTTGGAGGACTCAAATCATTTGAAGCTTTACAACTACAATATAAGCTACCTGCTAACTTTTTATTTAAATGCGTACAGATAAGAGATTATCTTCCGAAAAATGTTGATCCTAATTTTATTATAAAATCTCCGGTATGGGATTTTTTGTATGAGGAAAAAACGAAATCTCTTATAGGTACTATGTAAAAGCTGCTAACTAGCTTTAAAGCTGACAGGTGTGAAAAGTTAGCGCTACAATGGAGTCAAACATTACACTTGGTTATAACAACTTGTATGATCACGGAGGCTTTGGGCAGTATTGGCGACTCGGGCCATTCTGTGAGTCTGCAACTACAACAATTTCATACAATCGGTATGTTGTATTATACACCTTAAAGAATTAGTAGATGGGCAGGAGGTAATAATGTAGGAGAAAAGACTAAATGTCCTAAATGTGGGATCCACGCTGCAAACTTGATATACATGTTTATAGACTGTCTGAAATTACAATCTTACTGGCAGGAGATAGGATTAATGTTTTATAACAAACTTGGTATAGGACCTACATTTACTACTCTAGAAATAAGTTGGGGTATAAAGCAGATAAGCCTGCTCTAACTAGGCTATTCTCCATTATGATGGTAGCGGCAAGACTCGCAATCGCCCGGGTATGGCTTTCTCTGCTGGAGATCAGGCTAATTATTTAAGTATTATGACTAGATCCTTTTTCTTTTCTTTTGCTATTGTAAAATTAACCCTGCTTTAATTGTTGATTTTATGTATAAAGTTGAATATGTGCAATGAATTACTGTATATTACTCTGTGATGTCAATTAAAATAAAAAATAAAAAAAATATTTAAACTTTTACAGAAACACAAAGTCACTGGATGATGTCATCAGTGATGTCATTTGAGATATCATCAGTGATGTCATCAGTGATGTCACTGACCATGTCATGAATGATGTAATATTTGACGTCATTGGGGCGCGAGTTATAGTTAGCTGAACTGACTATAACTGCGGAATTTCTATGGTTTTGAAAGAGTGAAATGTCCTACTAACTATATAGTCCCTGAAGCCTAGGTTTTTTTCAAGTGCTAATTTCTAACTATAACGTGCCTGAAACCTATGGTTTTTTCAGAGAATGTATATAGATACATACAAACATAGATACATAGATATATGTATTCACTGAATAAAACAAAGGTTACAGGGTCGCAAAATTTAGGTAAATAGAATTTTAAAATCTTTAGAAATTCAAAGAAAAAAACAAAGGTTACAGGGATGTTATAGTTAGGTTCAGATTTTAAACACACAAAAAACCTTAGAAAGTCAGTGCAAAAAAATAAAGGTTACAGGTACCTGAGCTAACTATAACTTACGGCCCTCTAAATGTTCTGCCTATGATCTCACATTTTACATCACTTATGACATGACATTGTTAGTGAAATCACTGATGACATCATTCTGTGAGTGTGAGTGTTTCATAAGTGTTTCTAACACTGAAAGATATATACTGAACTACTGCTTAAATTAAACTACTATTCTTTCTGTACTACTAATGAGTGTCAGTATTTCTAACATATATCCACTAAATTATAATCACATTCTTAAAGTGGGTGTACTGTTTACAAGTGAACTAACCTCTACGCTGTCACATGTCCCCTGCTGATGTATGTGTATGGTAGTGCTTGGCACTGGTTTAAGCTGTTCTGTGAGACTTCATTCTACAGTAATGACTGAGTATAGTTGTGTTTTAAGACATACTGACCACTTTGCTTAGACCTCTCTCCTTTGTGATGAACGAATATTTTGCAATAAATTCATCTGTTCACTAACACCTCTCTCTAAAGTGAGGGTTCAGTGTAGTAGTGGTTTGCAACAGACTGAACTCTCTGCTGACAACTTTCTGCAGGATGAAGGATAATTTTACTAGTGGTTTGTGACACGGTGGACTGTCTGCTAAGACCTCTTTACTGGATGTGTGTTGTAGTGGTTGTGTAAAACTGATGTCTGCACTAAAACCTCTTTCCATGTTGACTAATAGTGTTGTTGTGGTTTGCAATAGACTGGCCTGTACAGTTAAACGTCTTAGGTTGCTCATTAGTATTTAGAGTAATGCTTTAGAAGATTCAGGACTATCGTTGATAACTCTCTCCAGGGTGATAAGTAAGTGCAGTAGTTGATAAAGTTACAGTGAGCTTTCTGCTGTATGTCTCTCACCGGTTTCCTTTTCCTACTTTAAAAAAATTAAATAGTATTTTATGATGTGCATTGAAGTTTACTTCGCAAGATGATGCCATCAGCTATATCATCAGTGATGTCATTTGAGATGCCATTAGTGATGTCACTGACCATACAATATGTGATTACATAAGCAATGCATTGCAGGGGTGTACTTTCTAGTTAGCTCAGGTAACGACGAGCACTGAATTTCTATGGTTTGTGTGTGTCAAATCTGACCCTAACTATAAAGTCCCTGTAACCTTTGTTGTTTTCAGTGAATTTCTAAGGTTTTTTTAATTCTATTTCCTAACTATAACATCCCTGTAAATGTTGGTTTCTTCAGTGACTTTTTACAGGTTTTTAATGCTATATCTTAATTATAATGCCCCAGTAACCTCTGGTTTTTTGTTGTTGTGAATTTCATAATTTTTTAAATATGAAGTATACAACAATTTGACCCATAAGTTCAATTTACTAATATATACATTTTTACAAGTTTATTGATATAATCTATTCACACATTCAATCTTATTATATATTTTAAATCTCAAAATTTACAAATTAAGGTGAAGTAACATATATACTCTTTCTATAAATGTAATGCACCAAGTCTTTCTTTTTTCAATCAATTCATGGATCTCTGCATCCCTTTCCAGCAAAAAGCACTCATTCAGTACTAAAAAAACAACACATTTAATACAAACATATGCTATTGCAATTTCTATAAGTGTGTTCCTGCCTGTGTGTGGGTGTGTGAGTAGCAGTATGGGTTTGTGAGTGGTTGTGTAAGTGTGCAAGTGGTTATTTGAGTGGCTGTGTGAGTGACTTTGTGGGCCTATGAGAGGGTTTGTGAGTGGCTGTATGGTTGTGTGAGTGGTAGTGGTTGTGTTAGTGTTTACATGGGTGTGTGAGTGTGTGAGCGGGCATGAGTGAGTGTGTGAGTCACTGTGTGGGTCTGTGAGTGGGTATATGAGCTGTGAGTGGGTGTGTGAGTAGTGGTGTGGGTGTGTAAGTGGGTGTATGAGTGTGTGAGTGGCTGAGTAGATGTTTGAGTGGGTGTGTAGGTGGTTTTATGGGCCTGTGAGTGGGTTTCTGAGTGGATGTATGGGTGTTTTAGTAAGTGTGTGAGTGTTTGTGTGGGTATGTAGGTGGGCATGTGAGTGGCTGTGTGAGTAAGTGTGTAAGTGGCTGTGTGAGTAAGTGTGTAAGTGGCTGTGTGCGTCTGTGAGTAGGTGTTAGTGTGGCTGTGTGGATCTCAGTGGATGTGAGTGGTTTTGTGAGTCTATGAGTTGGTGTGTGAGTAGCTGTATCGGTATGTGAGTGGGTGTGTGTGTATGAGTATGCAAGTGAGTGTGAATACGAGGGGCTATGTGGGTCTGAGAGTGGGTATGTGAGTGGTTTTGTTGGTCTGTGAGTTAGTGGCTGTATGGGATTGTCAGTGGTTGTGTGGCTATGTAAGTGGGTGTGTGAGTGTGTGAAACTGTGTTTGTTTGTGAGCACATGTGTGAATGGCTGTGTGTGTCTGTGAGTGGGTGTGTGAGTAGTTTTTATAGGTCTGTGAGTGGGAGTTTGAGTGGCTGTATGGTTGTGTGAGGTGGTGGCTGAGTTGTTGTGTGGGTGTGTACCTGGCTGTATGTGTGTGTGAGTGGCTGTGTGGGTTTGTGAGCAGGTGTGAAAGTGGTTTTGTACATCTGTGAGTGGGTGTGTGAGTGGCTGTATGGTGTGTGAGTAGTTGTCTTGGTGTGTAAGTGGGTGTGGAGTAGGTGTGTGGGTCTGTGAGTGGGTGTATGTGACCTATTTTGGAGAATACAGGGGTTAGATTGAGCACCGTGATTGATCTACAGGCTCTCATGCCCTCAAAAACAAACATTTGTGAACAATTACTTGCCCATTAGGGGTCCCTCACTGACCCCTTCATCAGTCCCATGGGGTCAGAGTACCTCTACCGTTATCCCTTCTATTACTTTTTCATTTTATTTTCCACCCTGGGAACCCAGTCTCAAAGCACTAAATGGTGGCTGCAACTTTCCTATCAGGTTGCAGCAAGCTAATCACGGCATCAATGTTGGTGCGTGGTCCCACAGATCTGCCACAGTGGTTCTGCAGTGGATCCACATCTCTTGATATACATAAATCTCAAAATGTCATTGGAGTATTATTTGACGTTACAACGCAAACAATTACAACGCATGCTTTTACATCGCTGTTTTTACAACACAACTACTATTACATCGCATGATTTTACAACACATACCATTACAATGCATTTTTTTAAACTACCATTACAACGCATTCCATTGCAACGCATACCATTGCAACGCATACCATTACAACACATACCATTACAACACATAATACTTTTAGCGCAACAGTAGGGTAAGTGTTGGATAGTGTAAGAGTAAAAATTACTATTCCTCCTCCAGTGAGTGCGAATTTAGTGAAAGTGTTGGATATCATAGGGGTAAAAATTACTATTCACACTCCAGTGAGTGCAACGGTAGGGAAAATGTTGGATAGCGTAGGGGCAAACATTACTATTCCCAACTACCCCAAAAAACATACCCACCATACAACCTAAAATTCTCCATTACTAACCTTATAATGCGTTGTGATGGCATGTTTGTAATGAAATGCATTATAATGGCATGCGATGTAAAGGAAATTGCATTGTAAAAGTTGCCTTGTAAAGGCATTGCAATGCAATGCCTGCACTATAATGGACATTTCCCCATTGGGGATGTCATCAGTGATGTCATAAATGAAGTCATAGGACATGTTATGAGTGATGTTATATGTGAGGTCATAAGCAGTGCATGAAGGGGCACATGGTATAGTTAGTACTGGTAACTATAACAGCTGAATTTCTGTGTTTTCTTTCAGTTTAAAACGTTAGTGTTGTCATTGGGAAGTTCACCTACTTATAACGTTATTTTAACTTTTATTTTTTTCAATACATTTCTAAGGGCTTTTGTTTAAAATGAAAACATATTTTTATTACACCTAATAATATCACTTTAACCTTTGTTTTTTCAGTGAATTTCTATGTTTTGTTCTTTTGGTAAATTGATTATTTTTGTGACTGAATGTATAATGGAATGACTGAATAATATATGTTGAGTTCAGACATTATTTCAGTAAAAGAATGTATATTTTTATCGTAACAAAACAGGATATGGCTCACAGCTTGAAAATTCTTTGTAAAATGTGTTTGAGAATTAAACACATAATTATTTCAATGGAATTTGTTTATTTACTCAACTATTTAAACTCTGATATTGCAACGTCACCAGCAGTGGTTTTTTGAGGTGCCATTACTCTCACAAGAGGATCGCGAGCTGTTCGCAGAACACTCACAAAATCGTAAAGTTATACATTTCATCTCTTGTATATGGTTCTTTATCACATTTTCAGTTACTATTTAATGCTAATCTATAATACAGTAGTGAATAATAGATTGTTGGATATATTTTTTTCAAGTGATGTCCCACACGAAACACTTGCGGTAGCCAGATGAGCAATCCCCTGCATGGACTCCGAGAGGTCTATACTTTCTGTTTGGCTCTTGTGAACCACTCTTGAGATCGTACATTTAGAAATAAGTTAATTATGGTTCTTTATTGCAATTGTGACCAAAATTGAACTAGACATGTTGTTTAAGGTAGAAAAATGAATTGTTGGCTGTTCTATTGAAGATATAAAGGAAGTATTTCGTAAAATCTCACGAGACACCCGCAAATCTTTCACAAGAGGTCCGGGAGAGGAAGCACACTTTAAGGAAGGATTCTGATTGGTTCATATGGATGTCTTTATTTAGAAGAAGAAGATTCCATCCTATATGTTTTATATCGCTGTTAGACTTTGGTGAGAATAGACATATTTGGCTTACTCTCCTATCCTGTTTGACTTTGAGCACAAATATGTCTTCATCTGATTCAGATGAACAGCCAGGTGCCTCTGTACTACCACGACCACCACAGCTAATCTTATATCGGAGGTCCCTATACTACTGCAGGGACAAGGACTGATCTCTCTACTGACACCTCATTGTTGCATGACAGCTCATCATAACTGCAAATGAAAATAATTTGGTTCTCCATTACGAAGTGTCAGTAGATTAAAAGATGTGCATACTACCAGAGAGATACATATACATTCAGCAGCAAATTTGCTGTCCCTGAAGATGGATATAACAAAACTATAGTAAAACTAAAATATATAATAAGTGTTAAATAAAGAAATCAAAAGTAACTTTAAACTTTTTAATTACAACAAAACAATTTAACAACAATACAAAACTATAACTTTCATAACAAACTATATGAAAAACTATTAAACAAACAACTATATAACTTACAACATTTTTTTATACTCATCAGCAGGTGCCACAGTCTCACTTTGCTTTATTTGCCTACTAGATTTTGATTCACATAGCACTTCTTTTCGGTCTTTTAGAAACCTTAGCCTGCCAAAGAGTCTTCAGTTTCCTTGTAAATATTAGCAGGCAAGGTGGCAATAAATGTCAGCAAAGCAGCATATGTATACATTCCAGATCACAAAGCACAGCTGGTGCAAAGTTAGCTTGCAGTGCTGAACTGCAAAACTGTGCAGTCACTTCCATATCCTTTCAACCTGAAAATACTGTGCTTCAGTAGGTAGTTATTGCTGAACAGCACAATCATCCTTGTGTCAACAAGGCTCTTTTTTGCTGCTTATATAAGCAGGTCATTATTTCCACAGAGACACATTTCCATTTTCGTCCTAAAAAAGACAAAATAACAAAAAAGATAAAAGTTACATACTCATTAATAATTCGTAACAGTGATACATCACTATATTCACTAACCTTTAACTCATTTTTCACCCACAATCACGTTTATATCTACTGCACCCGCAACTTGTTATTCCTTTCTCCTAAAAAATCCACACCCTTAACCCATCTATTTTTATATTTTTGCAATTAAACCATAACATGCCATGAAGTTTGCTTCTATAACAGTTTTTAAAGTAACACAATCAGCTTAACACACTTTTGCTCTCAGTCACCACTGAGTTTTACTCTAGAAGATGCAATCCCACCTCTCAAACATCTCTTAGTGCCCAAAATAATGTACAATGAAGTTCATAAGACCAGTAGAGTTGGTATTATTACATTCTTTGGTTTATTATTTAAGAAAGACTGCTTTCTTGAACTACAAGTATACACAGTTGAAACACAATCTTTTTTTACCAAACCTGCAAACCTCGTTCACATCTGTCTACATTGTAATGCGTACCTCTCAAATGCTATTTTAACATATCTACACCTCCCAAAACAGCTTTTCACTCTGTAAACATGGTGTAGAATATGTTTACCAACAACAGTAAACTTATTGATACTTCACAAAAAAGTTTATAAAATATACTGTTAAATACCAGAACGTGAAGTTCTTTCTTAAATGCAGATGAAGTCACCTGTCTCTTTCAGCTCCAAATTAAGTAACATCTTTTGAGCACAACTCAAAGAGACTTCCTTTTCCTCCCAAGGACAAACTGACGTATCTTTGGTGCTCCACCCAATCACATCATAGCATTTCTCGAACCATGTAATAAGGATGGTAGCTATTGGTTGAGCCTTGGCCCTTTTTATTTTTTACTTTTCCCCACAAGATCCTATGAGACTCTCACAGGATCATAAAAGACCTTATGGCAAGGCCAGTATTTTTCCATGCTGTTCTCACAAGATGCTCGAGAGATCACACAAACCTCTTGCAGCAAGCTTCACTCCTGAGGATTGCAACATACTTGTAGGGAAACCGAAGTTTGTGGGTCGGACTAGCTGCTTCACCGAGACTCCTTTCTTGGATTATGGGTGTGCATACTAGGGTATGTGAAGATACTGCCCTCTCCTTCCAAACCTCTCATTCAAATGACAAGTATGCATGGTAGTATAAATGAAGGGACGGGCCTCTCCGCTGAGACATCTCTCTTGGCTGACGGGTGTGCATAGTAGGGTGTGTGGAGGGACTGCCCTCTCCAAAGACACTTCTGTCTCAGATGACTGGTGTGAGGGGTAATGTGTGGATAATGACAGGCCTGTCCTTTCAGACCTCTCTTTTAGATGACAGATATGCATAGCAGGGTGTGTTGAGAGATACTAGTCTTTTCACTTACACCATTTTCTTGATGAGTGTGCAGCATGGAGTAGAGAACGACTATCCTCCCTCCTAACACCTCTCCCTCTCATAATAGTTGCCCATGGTAAGTTGTGGGAAGAGACTGTTTTCTACTCACAACTCTTACCAAGATACGCTCTGATAAACACCATCATTCTCCAGTAATACTCCTTCCTCCAGTAGCAAGTGTCCTAACTACTGTGAATTCAAAGATCGCCTACTCCTTTCTACTTTTCACAATTGTGCGAGAGTCTCGTAAGATTGTAACTTTTTTCATTTTTTAAAGTCTTCTAAAACCTTTATTGTATATAAAGCACGGTACATCAGTGTAATGAAATCGACCAGTACAATATCAAATGATCATGCATATAAACAGCACCTTCCCGTGCATATTAACAGACAGTTTGTCAATTAGGAACTAATATTAAAAGAACTTCCTCCCTCCCTTACCATAAGCAATGTGTGCATAGTGCGGAAGGTAATTTAAGGCATCAGACGTCAATGCAAAAAAAATGTGTTCTAGCATAGTCACTACATCATGTATAACACGCATAAGGTAGGATATATAAGGTTTCAATAACGTTCTGTAGATCCATATTACAACTCAATAGGGCTATATCTCCCTGCATTATCTCAGGCCTATAGATTCAGAAGATGGCACCTCTAGTATGATTAGTATAATCAGGTCATCTACGATGCATGTTGGTGTGTGTATAGTCGTAATGTTGCAGTGTTAAGTCACAATATGGGGGTTCCCATTGCCAGTATTCCCCACTCCGTCCAGTTCATCCCCCTCGTTTGCTTGTTGCCAGAGGAGATAGGACGTTAACGGGCTCCAAATGTTCTTCGGGCGTGATCTAAGTGGCAGTAGCTCCTCATTTGTATGTAGCTGGTCCTGCCATGTGGACATGGTCAAAATCCAGCCTTTGAACTTGGGGGCACATCCCCTCCCTCACCTCATTTAGCCAATAATAAACTCATTGCCAAAAAATGTTTATGTACAGTTACAGTATTTTGCGTTAGTCCCAACAGTGCCAGAAGCGGACATGGAACTATTGCAATTCCTAACATATGGGAGAGTCCTGAAAAGACTAGCGTCCAGTATTCAGCAACCATGGGGCATGTCCACGATAGGTGTACGAAATCCGCTCCTCCTGTGCCACAACGGTTGCAGCGATCTATGTCTCGCAGGTGGAACTTATGTAATCTAACAGGGGTGTGATATAGGCGATGCAAGAATTTGAAATGTATGAGGCGCAGTCTATTATTACTTGTGATTGCGTTTGTTTGTGTGCAACTAGCCTCCCATTGTTCATCCGTTAGCGGTGTTTCGAGATCTTTAACCCATTCGAGCCGAGCACGTAAGAAGGTAGTCAGTGACGTGCTTTGTACATGTTTATAGAGTAGTGATATTACATGGTGAGGGGCCTCTGTCTGCATGTAGGAGCACGAGGGTGTCGGGTTCATCCAGGAATGAGGGAGTAATAGTTCGGACACTTTGGCGAAGCAGGGTGTACAAGAAGGTGTCCATTATTGAAGGTGAGCGTTCCCCAAAGAATTGCTCTATGGTGCGAAATTGGCCATGTACATACAAGTCCCCCATGTGCGGCACGTGAGTCCTAGCAACATCTTACGACAAATCACTTCGAAGGTGACCTGCAGCAGAGGATCATTGAGCAAGGGCAGCCAAGGTGAATATAGGAATGGGGTCCCCATTGAATGGGCTATGCATCTCCATTCTGCAGTTGTGCAATCAACCATGAACGGATCTCACTCCCTTACTACCACGCATATAAATATATAGCCAGATATGTTCGTAGGGGTCATGTGGCCATCTTCAACTGCCAAATGCGCCATATACGGTGGCGGGTGAAACCAATACGAGGCAAAATGGGCCTGTGCACAATCATGATAACGCTCGAAGTGGGCATCCGTGGTGTGTGCCTCTATGAATATTAAATGGGGAAGATATGGACCCATTCAGTAATACCGCAGCAGTCGGTTGACTATATACCAACTGTACCCAATTTAGGAAACTGAAAGGCATGCCAATGCGTTCCAGGGTGCCCAGCAAAAAGTCCCATTCCAGCGAATCAAACTCCTTTGTGGCGTCAAGAAATACCCCTACTGCTTCACAGTTCGGGTCAATATCCTGCAGTACTGCATTTAGGGTGCGTTAGTTATGCGACGTTGTATGATTTGGAACAAATCCAGCCTGATCCGGCAGGACTAGGCGTTCCATCAAAAGATTGAGACGCGTTGCCAAGACTTTTGCTAATATTTTAGTATCGCAGTTCAGCAAGGACAAAGGGCGGTAAGAATCACACTGCGTAGGAGTTTTACCAGGCTTAAGCAATGAAGTTATAAGGGCTTCCCGCATAGTGCAGGGTAGATGTCCTTCTTCCAGTGCAGCATAAAAAACTTTTTTTTAATATGGGAGCTAGCAAGGGGGCATAAGTCTTATACAATTCAATCAGGAGGCCGTCTGAGTCTGGGGCCCGACCAGATTTCATCTTCATAATGGCTTCCGTAATCTCATCTAGCTCCAATTCCAGGTTAAGAAACTTTTGTTGGGTATCTCCTAACCAGGCAAGAACGACATTGTCAAAATAAGTAATTAAGTCAAGTGGTGCGCCTCTGTGTGAGGAGTAGAATGCACTATAGTAATCTTGAAAGGTGTGGAGTTGGTCTGGGAGATTCCTGTGTGTGTTTCCCTGGGTATCTTGTATTTCGGAAACATAATTATCTAATTTAGGAGGCTTAATTGCGTTCGGTAGTGCCTTCCCGGGACGGTCACCCTCCCCATAGATGCGTGCTGTGTGCGGCTTTCTGTGAAATTTACATTCCCTGTCTGCAATTGTCTCATATTCAGTGAGTTTGTCCCGTATGTGGGCCTTGGTCACATCACGTTCCAACTCCCACAATTCAGTTTCTAGCTTGTGGAAGTCACCTCGCAGGGACTTAAGAACCCCTCCCCCTTGTCAATGCACCATCCCCTTACAGTTACCTTAAAGGCCTCCCATACTGTTGTAATGCTAGATAAGGAAGTCAAGGTATGGTCAAAGAAATCCTGAATATCTTGCTCTAATTCTGCCTTGAACACAGTATCCCAGAGGTGAGAGGGGTTAAGACGCCAGCTTAGATATAGGGAGCAGTCCAGGGGAATTCGGAGTTCCACAGTGACTGGGGAGTGGTCTGAGAACGTGCAGGACAAGTGAGTTGCCTGGGTCATCCAATGTGTCATCCCTATCGATATAAAAACATAATCTAGTCGAGCTGGGGTGGAGTGAACTGCCGAGTAGTGGGTGCCCTCCCTGAGTGCAGGGTGCATGTATCTCCAAGCGTCTATCAGGTAGTTATTATCTAAAATATCGCATAGTATCCTCTGCATGGTAGTTTTATGTGCTGGGAGGGTTCGGGACCTGTCCATCTGAGGCTGTAAAGCAGTATTGAAATCACCTCCCAGAATGACATATGTGATGCCAAGTGCTTGAATCTTGCCCCACAGTAAGAGTAGAGTATTGGGGTTATCAATGTTGGGGCCATAGTAACTAGCAAATAGTACTTCATGAGAGTGCAGTCGCCCCCATAGCAGGCAAAACCTGCCATCTGCGTCGGATTCCATTCCTTATGGCGCAAAAGCTACCCCACGTTTCATCAAATTGGACACTCCCTTAGAGTAATTAGAGTAGGACGAAAAACTACGGCATGAGGCCCATCTAGACGCAAAGTGAGGGGTGCTACTGGCGCTAAATGTTTTTCCTGTAGGAGGGCAATGGCTATCCCATGTCTGTCTAGGTACCCCAATATCTGTCTGTGTTTCCTAGGATTATTGAGGCCTCGAACATTCCACGAAGACACTTTAATGGTTCGGAGTGCTTGCGCCTCACCTATGGATCCCATAACAGTGTATGCTAAACATCATGAGTAGATTAAGTACTGTCTTCCCTTTGGCACATACTAATACAATTTGCACAACACATTGTCCCCCCCTCCCACACCAGCGTCCCCAACTTGCTGGGTATTAAATCCCCACGCTTCGAAACAAACCACATCGTAGAGAACAGGAGTTCCCCACCCAAGGGGGGGCAGCGGGTTCGCCCTGTAGGGGGAAAGAACGACTAGGGGCACTCGACCCGCCAAGTCACCTCCATACTTTCACCCACTGCATGGGCGAATTTTGTGAATTCGCAATTGGCGAATTTTGCGAATTTGCAAATTCGCAATCCGCAAAATCCGCGAATTTGCGAATTCGCGGATTTTGCGGATTGTGTGGGGAATGGCCAGATGGGAAAACGGTGCACATCGCTAGTGTGAGGGGCAGGGCCAAATGGGCGAGGCTTATATGCGAGTTCACATGCCTCTTGTGTGCATAAAAGGACAGGCACGGATCAGAGAAGCTCGTGGTCACAGGAACTGCACAGGGATGGAGCTCGTGGAAGTCAATTATGCAAAGGCCTCCATCAAGCATCATAGCTAATTTTCAACAATAGATATGGGGAGAGCGCACACCTACCCAGCCTCGACAAAACACACATTTTTGTGGGGGCTGATTAACTTTGCATTAACACCAAAGAGCGCCGGGGTCCCTCGACTGAGCTGTCCATCAAGTGGGTAAAGGGCGCGAAGTCGGCGCACACACCACTAGTGTGTGGGGAGGGGACAAACGGACGGGGCTTATATGCGAGTTCACTCTTGTGTGTATAAAGGGACAGGCACGGATCAGAGAAGCTCGTGGTCACAGGAACTGAACAGGGATGGAGCTCGTCAGACGCGGTCGCTCCACCTGAAGCTGCTGCCCCGACCTAAGTGCGGTATTGTAACCTGCCCTGAGCTTCACTCGATTGCATTATCAACTCCCACAGCGCCCGATCGCAACTTTAGAATTGCATAACGGCCGATTTTAATTAATTATCATTCCCTGCCTTGATTAGATCTGAGCTGCACCGGATCTCAACCACTTACTCCCATAGCTCCCGATTTCAATATTTAACTATTAATCCCCATAGCGCTCCAACTCCTCAATAGTTGCACAGTTTGTCTCGCAGTGTAGCGCTTATGCCACTTGCACCAATTAGCATAATCACACAGCGCTAGCCTCCATAACGTGCTGTAACGCTGAGCTCTGTCTGCTTTGCCTTGCCTTTCATTTATTTGACTGTCTGTGCCCGAATTTGTTGGTCAGTCTGTGCGTGTCATTTATACTTTGTGCCCCCATCTCTGCATTGGATTTGGCCGACTGCCATCTTGTTTAGTCTCTTGTTGTTGTTGTGAAGCCTTCCCTCCCCGGATATCAACCCCGCCTCCGGCCTCCCAGCTGCTCCACTATCCATGTTTGACCGATGTCAGTACGCGCAGCGTTCACGCGCAGCGATCGCACCCCATGCGCGCTGAAGGTGCGCCAAAGGAAAGCCCGTCTACGCCCGTCCGCGCCAAGCGCCAGACCCCCTGGCCCCCGTACCACCCACCCCACCCGCATTACATACGACGCCTCCACCCTCTTAGCCCTAAACCCGGCCGACACCCCAACTGCGCCCAAGCCGCTCCTGGACAAAACCATGGACCCTTCACTTGCAACTCCTGCAAGTATGACGGCACCAAGACCAACTCCTCATCCATCAACACCAAACAGAGACCTGACACCAACCACCTAAAATGCATCCTGCTCAAAACCCGCTCGGTCCACAGACACGCCATCGACCTTTGGAATCTACTAGACACCATCTCTCCGGACGTCGCCTTTCTAACAGAAACATGGATGAACGCCTCCTCAGCCCCAGACATCACCATTGCCATCCCGGAAGGCTACAAGATCATCCGAAAAGACCGCACCTACCAAACAGGAGGAGGCATCGCCATCGTCCATAAGAATTCCATCCGCATCTCAACCAGCTCACACGTCAACCTCGCTAGCGCAGAACACCTTCACTTCCAGATCCACACCGACCCCAAGACCACACTCAGAGGCACACTCCTCTACAGGCCACCAGGACCCCGTGCACAATTCAGTGAAGACATCACTGACTTTATCACCCCACACGCCCTCCCCTCCGAGGAATACATTCTATTGGGAGACCTCAATTTCCAACTGGAAAAGAGCAACGACAGCAACACCACCACCCTTCTGGACAATCTCGCCAACCTCGGACTCAAACAACTTGTCAATACCCCCACTCACCACGCAGGTCACACACTCGACCCTATCTTCACCTCCAGCAAACATATCTCCTTCAGCCACACCACAGTTCTCCATTGGACGGACCACAGCTGCGTTCACTTTGTCTACAAAAAGACCACAACCCACAACCATCCTCAACCTACTCTGCGAAGAAACTGGAACAAAGTCACCATCGACCAGATCTCCTCATCGCTTCTTCAAAACCCACCAGCACACTCCTCGAACCCCAACCAAGCAGCCATTAACCTCACTCAATGGCTAACCAACAGCGCCGACAACCTAGCACCTTTGAAAAAACGCCAAATCAAACTAGGCAGCAAAAACGCCCCCTGGTTCAACGATGATCTTAAGAAATCCAAGAAACTCTGTCGCTCCCTTGAGAAGGCCTGGAAAAAAGACCCAAACACCAGCACCAAGGACGCCTTCAAAAACGCCACACGCACACACCACCAACTGATCCGGACTGCCAAGAAAGCCACATTCAAAGACCGACTAGACAACAACGCCCACAACAGCAAGGAACTATTGAACATAGTCAAAGAATTTACCAACCCCGCTGCCAACTCCAACGACATCACTCCCTCTCAAACCCTCTGCGACTCCCTAGCTTCGTTCTTCCACGACAAAATCGCAGACATCCACAACAGCTTCGACAACCAACCCGGAGACCAACCCACCCAACCCTCTGCCGTACCCTCACCCCCCCTGAACATCCTTACTGACTGGAACCCAATCTCCACCGAGGAAACCATCCGCCTGATGAACTCCATCCACTCAGGATCCCCCACAGACCCTTGCCCTCACCACATCTTCAACAAAGCGGACTCCATCATAGCACCACACCTCCGAGACGGCATCAACTGCTCCCTCAACTCCGCCATCTTCCCGGAAAGCTGGAAACACGCCGAACTCAGCGCCCTTCTGAAAAAACCCACAGCTGACCCCACCGAACTCAAAAACTACCGCCCCATCTCGCTCCTTCCATTCCCGGCCAAAGTCACCGAGAAAGCTGTCAACAACCAGCTTGCGCCTTCCTCGAAACCAACAAATCCCTCGACTCCTCACAGTCCGGCTTCCGAGCAAAACACAGCACTGAGACCGCACTCATCGCAGCAACAGACGACATTCGAACTCTACTGGACAATGGAGACACAGTCGCCCTCATCCTCCTCGACCTCTCCGCAGCCTTCGACACAGTCTGTCATAGCACCCTGCTACAACGCCTCAGAAACATCGGAATCCAAGGAAAAGCACTGGAATGGATCACCTCGTTCCTTGCCGGCAGAACTCAGAGAGTCCGCCTCCCACCATTCAAGTCAGAGGCCATTGAAGTCATTTGTGGCGTGCCACAAGGATCTTCACTCAGCCCCACCCTCTTCAACGTATACATGAGCCCCCTCGCGGCCATCGCACGCCAACACAACCTCAACATCATCTCCTACGCTGATGACACTCAACTGATCCTCTCACTCACCAAAGACCCTAACACCGCCAAAACCAACCTACATGAAGGAATGAAAGAAGTAGCTGAGTGGATGAAACACAGCCGTCTGAAACTGAACTCAGACAAAACAGAAGTCCTTATCTTAGGTACCTCCCCCTCCGCCTGGGATGACTCTTGGTGGCCAGAGGCCCTTGGAAAAGCACCCATCCCGACGAACCACGCACGTAACCTGGGCGTCATCCTGGACTCCTCACTCTCGATGACCAGACAAGTCAACGCTGTTTCATCCTCTTGTTTCAACATTCTTCGCATGCTCAAAAAAACATTTCGCTGGATCCCCACCGAAACTAGAAAAACGGTCACCCACGCACTGGTTACAAGCCGCCTGGACTACAGAAACACCCTATACGCCGGAACCACCGCAAAACTCCAGAAAAAACTCCAACGCATCCAGAACGCATCAGCCAGACTCATACTAGACATCCCGCGTAAAGACCACATTTCTGATCACCTGAAAAAACTCCACTGGCTTCCCGTCAATAAGAGGATAACATTTCGCCTCCTAACCCACGCACACAAAGCACTTTACGAACTTGGACCCGAATGCCTCAACACACGACTTTCCTTCTACACCCCCTCCCGCCAGCTACGTTCTTCCAACCAAGCCCTTGCTGCTGTACCCCGCATCAACGAAACCACCATGGGAGGAAGATCCTTCTCCTACCTGGCGGCTAAAACCTGGAACTCACTTCCCACTCACCTTCGCCTCACTCAGAACCACCTAGCATTCAGAAAGCAACTTAAAACCTGGATATTCGACAAGTAATTCCCGACCCTTCCTCAAGCGCCTTGAGACCCTCTGGGTATGTAGCGCGCTATATAAATTAACTGACTTGACTTGACTTGACTCGTGGAGGTCAATTATGCAAATGCCCCCATCAAGCATCATAGCTAATTTTCGACGATAGATATGGGGAGAACCAACACCTACCCAGCCTCGACAAAACACACATCATTAGGCCTAACTAACTATTTTAGGATGGCACCGGCAAGCTGCCAGCGCCATCCTTAAATAGTTACTAAATAAGCTTCATCAGGAAGGAGTAATAGATAAAATAAAGCAGGTGCTTGAGCACCTGCTTAATTTTATCTATTAGTGCTTCCTGTTGAAGCTAACTTAGTAACTATTTTAGGTTGGCGCTGGCAGCTTGCCGGCGCCATCCTAAAATAGTTAAAAGTTCAACAGGTTTCAACTTTTGCCCCCGAAATCCCCCGCTCGCGGATCTCGCGGATTTTCAGTAAATTCGCGGGAGTTCACGGATCGCGAATTTACCGAAAATCCGCGAAATCCGCGAGCGGAACGGATTTTCCGCTCACCCTTAGCCTCAGCTGTGCAGCCTTGCAGTCGAAAGTGGAACGGAGGTGGGTAGCCGAGCAAGGTATTGTTTGCATATTTAAACATGTTCAGTCATTCATATACTTCCCCAATGTAGAGCCGTTCGCTGCGTCATGAAGAGGTGGCAGAGTGCTCCGCCGGGGTCATCGTCTCTATTATGTATCAGTCCTGCTGAGATAGCAGAGAGTGTGATCTGGAGCGGTCACAGGTAGCTTCTTCTCTGAAGGATGCTCTCTTATGTCGTTTGATGTAGTCCTCAGCTTGTTTCCCACGGTGCGTGATTTTTAGTTTGGCAGGATAGAGCATAGCATAAGGGATTTCCTGGGTTCGAAGCTTCTTTTTTACTCCAGCGAACTTGCGTCTTGCTTCCTGCACCGCTGGCGTAAAGTCTGGAAAGAACGCCAGTGTCGTGTTTTCAAAAGGCACTTGCTGTTTTTCACGGGCTAGACGGAGAACCGCATCTCGGTCTCGATAGTTTAGGAAGCGAGCTCTGACGGTCTCGGCGGCGCTCCAGGAGGAGGGTGGGCAGCCAAAGATCTGTGCGCCCTTTCGACCGTGAGGTGTGGCAAAATTCTATCTACAATTAGATTTTCTATGAAGTCCTCCATGCTGCCTGTGTTGGTTGATTCTGCCAGGCCTAAGATGCGCACATTATTTCTTCGGGACCTGGCTTCCAAATCCTCATTTTTGTCTGCTATTATCTTGAGCAGCTTATCCATCTGCGTGTCATGGCGGCCACTAGTTGCTGCACTGTCCTCCAGGTCCAAAATCCTACTTTCCGCCTCTTTTAAGCGGGTATCGTGTTGGCTCAGTTTAGCGACTACAGTGTCTATTCTCACATTTAGCGCGTCTATTTTAGAGTAAATTGGTGTGAGGCTTTGCTTCATCCCTAGTTTTCCTCTGGTGGGGTATCAGTCGTGGGCTCCGTGTGGTCCGTTGATTGGGACCTGGGGTTTTTACGGGACTTGAAGGGGATCTTGGACTGCCTGGCTTCGGTGCGTCCCATTTTGCAGCAACGATGTAGCAGTTCAAATGTAGACCCACAGTGTATGACGGATAGGTAGTCAGGCTATAGGGCACTAGGTCCGTGCTAGGGAGCACTAAGGGTGGGCAGGCAACTTAACTACGCCCACCTAGTGGGCGTAGTGTTGCCTACTTCGCCCTTTGCAAAGTAGGCGAAGCAGGCAACACGACGCCCACTTCGTGGGCGTAGCGAAGTTGCCCGCCACCCGCCTCCCTCCCGCCCTCCCTAAATGCTTACATTAATATATAAAAGAATTATAAAACCACTTACCTTGTCCTGCCGCGTCCCCGGGGCTCCCGCTCGTCATTGCACCGCCGGCGCGCGCGTCCTGGATGCTAATGCGCATGAGCGTTATATATTAATGTAAGCATTTAGGGAGGGCGGTAGGGAGGCGGGTGGCGCGTAGTGGGGCTACGCGAAGTGCGTGGGTGGGCGTAGTGTTTTGCCCACTTCGCCTAGCTTCGCGAAGCCCCACTACGCCCAGGGTTAGGGAGCACCTGTCAGCAAGGGCCGGAGTGGTGTGTCGGTCCGCTTCTTATATGGCGTGGAAGGAGGGCCCCAGCGGAGAATGGTCACATATGATGCCGCCGTGGTAGTCCAGTATCTAGGTTGGATAGTGACGCCTAGTGATTGTTAATAAGGGGTAAGTATTACCGCTTAAATTATTGGCGGGAGGGATGGGGAGCTCCACGGATCACCAAGCTGGCCGCTCCCGAGCCATCAGGGGTCCCGCTGAGTCTAGGCTTCCGTAGGAGGTAGTCAGGGGTGTTCTTCTGCAGTCAATCTTTTCCAGGTGGTAGCGCTGGTAGGGCGGATTGGGTGGAGTAATGGGGCACTGGGCGCCAACAATACACAGCCCCTGTGAGGTGTGATAACAGCGTGCAGGCACCTCCACGAGCAAGGCTCCTGTCTGCAGTTAGCTCAGCCAGAGGTGCAGGCTGTAGAGGCCAGTACAAAATGGCGGCGGTGGGCAGATTGTCTCTCTCTCCCAGCATCTTTACAGTCCTCACGCCAGATTTCCACCGCCCCAAGACCAGCCCTGACTACATGAACCACATCTTCTCTACAGGACGGTAATGTCCATCGTCATGGCTGGAAATAATTGTAAATTGTAAATTGATACTTGTATAGCGCACTACTCACCCACAAGGGTCTCAAGGCGCTTGTACGAATACCACTGTGGAACCCATCCTGGCTTTCCCTGTGAGGCATCCACTCCTGGGCACCCCCCAAGGTGGAGGCCAGGCCTCCTTAGCGTTGTAGGGGCCGTTGTGGAGATTAAGCAAGCTATTGCCCAGAGTTGCAGAGTGGGACTCCATGATTGGAATAGGCACCAGGCGAGAATTATCAGGTCCGTGGAATTTTGAGCTCAAGACCCGCTGAGGCGGGGAATTGAACCCTGGTCCCGGGCTAGACCTCTGCATCAAGGTCTGCCGCTCTAACCATTGAGCCACACTTCTCCACTCCACTCCAAATATGCGCTGCTCCGGTCTCAATCGTGTCACACCCCCAATGCAATGCTCCAGCGTCGCTCAGAATGCACTAATAGGCAGTTGGGAGTCTTTACCTGCCGTCAGCAGTCTCGCTCCTCGGGCTGATTATGTCGAAATGATACAGGGGCTCTTCACTTTGCTCCCTCGGGTGTGCAGCTTTTCGTGGGGATGGGGGGGCACATGCGCCCCCGTTCACATGCAGCAGGCAGCGCTACAGTCAGTGCCAGATGCAGGTTGGCACATTCCCCTCACCCCCGTCGTCAGTCTCGGTTCTCACACCGCAGGTAGTGTATCTCACTGGGTCAGCCTTCAAACGGCGTCACTCCGGCTCCCGGCCGCCACGTTTCTGTAGGCCTCCAGTCCCCGGCCTCTCTTAGTTACGGCAGCCAGGAGTCAGGTTCATGGAGATCGGGCAGCAGGTCGCGTTCAGATGACGGCGCTGTTTAGGTGCTCTCAGCGTCGAGCTAAGGAGCATATAAGGTATTGGCGAAACCTCACGGCCATGCTCTTTCATTGGTGGGGAGTATCGCAGTAAAATATGCGTCAGGATGGGATTAGAGGATTATATTCTGCTCGGTAGGGCTGGAGCCTCACTCACACGCGGCCTTCATGGTCCAGCGCCCCTCCCAAGATTGTAACTTTTTTTAAACTAAGAGTTAACTATTTACTCATCACAGTACGTATCAGTTACATACTTCCTCTCAAAAACAAGGACACCATATTAATTCCTACTTATAGAGTGTATTGTGAACTCATACACTCCTTTTTACTATTCACAATCCCCAGAGAGTCCCTCAAGATCATAAAATTAGTTTAAAACAACGCACATTTATTTTCTTCACAGTAGTTATCCCTTAGAAACCTCCTCTCTAAATCTAGAGGGACGGCATGCCTTTCTGCTGCCCCTTACATAGATTTCTTTACTTTATTAACACAACACCTGCAATTTTTCAAAGTAAACAGTAATGGTGCTATTTAATTACTAACATTCCAATAGCCAGCCAATCAGAGCACTTACTCTAGATGGACTCATGGGAGTCTCTCGTCTCGAGACAGTGTTAAGTGTCACAGGAAAAACAGGCCTCCTGACCAATCATAGGGCTCTATTTTTGATTTTACGCTCTCACCGGATACCCCCTGGGACTCCAGCGAGATTATACAATTATTTCTGACCCTTAATATCCCAATAACTACTAAACTGATTAACACCATATCATGAAAAGCATAAACTGCAGACCATAATCTAGCTTCCTGCCAGATTTGGTGTAATAACATTCAGTAGTTTTTGTTGTAGCCTTGTCTAAAGTAGTCTACGGCGAATGGAGTCTCTGTTTTGGGACCTCCCCTTTTTTTTCAGTCCCTGCTTAACGGACCACCCAAAGCATTCCAGGAAGGATTTGAGGTGGTGAATTTGTTTTGGAAAGTTTTGTGCAGATTCGTCAAATGAGGCCAAAGTTATTAGCAAACCAAAAAAACGCTCCATCTATGGAAAATCAGACCTAACTATAACTACTTAGTGGTGACCACCATATATATCTGTATCTATATTCACTGACAAAACCAAAGGTTAAAGTAACAATATAGTTAGGTGATATGTTGACAAACATTCTAAGGCTTTAAACTCTAAAAAAGACAGAAATTTACCCGTCATAGATATAGTTATCTCAAGTAACTATAATGCGTGCCCTAAGGTAACTATAACTCGTTTCCCCACCATGCACAGTTTTGTGCTGTGTTCTCCCCCACCCAGAACCTATTGTGGACCTGGGGACCCAAAGCCATAATCGTTTTAAAGGGGTGGGGGGACGCATGGCCCCACTCCCTGAGGCCAACTAGACGCAGGGGACCCTATCCCCCGCCTTTTTTTATTAGGGGGAAGGGACCACGCAGCTCCCTCCTACCCGAACATTATAAGACCCTGGGGCCCCATTCTCAGGGCTTTTTTTTGTTCAATTGATGGAAAGGGGGCCAAGTGTCCCTCTCCCTGAGCCTTATTAGGCCCTGGAGACGCCTGCCCAGAGGGAATTTTTTTTATTAAAGGGAAGGGGGGTTGAGTGACTAAAACCGAGCCTTATTAGTCCCTAGGGACCACATCCCTCAAGGTCACTACTTAAAATAAATTGGAGGGGTGCCACGTCAATGAGGGACTATTAGACCCGGGGACCCTATTGCTGGGGCCTCTATTTATAAAGGTGGGCGCCCTGGTGCCCACCCAGAGCACCCCCCATATACTCATTGGGGGCTGAGGGGGATCCCCTAGCCATGCAGTCCCAGTTGACTCCCTGCATGCAGCTGGAGACAGCATTTCTCCTGCCCGTTTGTAGAAGCTTTGTATGCTGCTGCCTCCAGGTTTGAGCAATATTTTCATCTGTTTTCCTGCCTGCATTACTGTGAGCAGGGAAAAAGATCAAAAGTTGCTCCCAGCTGGTGGGAGCAGGCTTTGTGCCTGCTCCCGCATGGTGGGAGTTTTGAAAATGCTTCAGCCATGTGGGAGCAAACACAGGATTCCCTGCCCACGCCCATGCGGGCAGGGTAACCGCTCTGTCCTGGTGTGGGCTCCCCGGGTCATAGCTAGTGAGTTGTCCAGAGGGACGGGGTCCCTGGGGCAATTAATAGCAATTGGAGGGGGGCTGCATTGCCCCATTATTTTTTCCTTATTTTAGCTGCCCTGGAGGATGGGATCCCGGGACATATAGAGGCTTGGGGAGGGGGCGTTGGAGCCCCATCTCCATTAATAATACAGTGGGCTCTGGAGGATGGTGTCCCCAGGGTCAAAACATAAACTAGTCTGGCCCCCCTCCCACAGAACAAAACCCAGCGTCATCCCCCCAGGCCTGGGCCCACCCTAGGTGGGGGGGGTTAATAAACAAGATCTTTTTCTTTTAAATGTATTTATTTTGCTGCAGATTCGCGGATCCTTTGCATATTCACAGCAACATTCAGAAATAAAATTCTGGGCTCCACCCCCAGGCATAGGGAATCAGGGTTTCCCTACCCTGCCCATTATGGTAATTTTATTTTTTACTTTTTAGGACTCAGGATTGAGTTCCAAGTCCTGAGACAGCTGCCACTACTTCCTGGTTGAGGTGGTAGAAGCCAATAAGATCTCAGCAGAAGATTTGTCAGGATTCGATGAGGCTCGACATCCCAAAATATACCACGTATTGGAGGATTAATTGCTCAGAACCTACTGAACAGAATTACACAAGCACTTTTTCGGGACCAAGATCTGGATTTCTGCCAAATTTGGTGTAAGTCCGTGCAGCGGCTTAGGCTGTAGCTGTGGTTAAAGATCTGCGGAAAAATGACTGGCGAAAAAGCGTTTTGGGACCCCGCTTTTTTCATGGCCTCATTTGTCGGATCAACTCAAAACTTTCCATGTTCAAATTAGTCAAATAGTACCACTTTTTCAGAAAGTTTTGTGGAGATTCGTCATATATGCACATATATAAATGCACATGTAATAAACATATGTCTATGTGACTGAAAAACAACCTCTAAGACCCTCATTTTACCAACACCACTCCTTCTGGTTTCAGACCCACAGCATGGAAACTGCTCGCTTGAAAGCCAGAGTTGACATCCGCGTGACTCTAGACTGAGAAGACACAGTGGCCCTAATCCATCCTCCTGGACCTCTCTGCAAAATTTGTCAGTCTCGAGCTCCATATTCATCCAACACCCACATGACATCGGAAACCAATGACACCCACTCCGATGAGTCTGCTTCTTCCTGACTGGAAGGACCCAGACAGTTTGCCTGGCACAAAACACCTCGGATGCCCAATACCTCAACTGAGGAGTTCCGCAAGCATCCTTCTGAAACGGATCCTCTTCAACACATACATGATCCCTATAGCCAGCATTATCAACTCTCACATCAACGTCCTCTCCTATACCAACGACTTAAAGCTCATTCTCTCCCTCATGGGTAAGACACCCAGTACCCAGAACAAGTTCAATGCCTGCATGGCTAAAATTGCCCACTGGAAGAAGACCAATTGTCTGAAGCTCAATACTGACGATACAGAAAACGTAATCTTCTAGATGAGCACTTCATCGTTGGACTCCATCTGCTGGCCAAAAGATCTCGGACCGACACCCAACACCACGCCAAGAATCTCAGGTTTGTCATTGGCAGCAAACTCGACATACCCACCCAAGTCCATGCCGTCACTCGGAAAATCATCATGCGTGCCCTCGCCACAAACAAGCTGGACTGAGGGAACACCCACTATTCCAAAATCAACAGAAAACACCCCAGAAAGCTGCAGACCATTCAGAACTTGTTGGCCGAATCCCCCTCAAGCTCCCAAGTCATATTCACATCACACCGCACCTGAAGGAACTCCAGTGACTCCCCGTATTAAAACTAGCACAATACATCCTCCTCATCCACACTTTCAAATCACTCTGTAACACTGGCACTGTTGCAGGGATTCTGTGGAAACAGAACTATGCCTGGAATCACAGAACATCAGTATGTAGGGACTGAGTCACCATATCACAGCAGTACCTATAAACCCCGATCCTGACTAGCTCATAGTGCCTTACTTGCCCTATTAACCTTCCCAGAGGGATAGGTAAGTTAGCACCCCAGAACATAACACTCTCGTCCTTTCAGGAAACCGTGGACACAGATCATACCCATTTCACTTACTCACTTCTGCATGTCCATAATAAACAAAACAAAGACACAAGAACAGTTTACAATGTTTATTGAAACTATTGTGCTCTATTATAAAACAACTGCGATGCAGCTAGAAAACATATTCATGCCAGCAGAGTGAGTAGCATCATAAGTAAACTGTATACAATGAGAAGCCCTACCATGTTTAAAGAATTATCTGCCTCAGCCTATCCTCACTACGGAGGCAGAGTGATATATCTTAGATCTCTGGGATTAGAACCAAACCTGTATTATTGTTAGGTAATCTGCATCTCAGGGCGCGCAAGGCTGGCATGTTCGTCTCAGGACCTCTCCGCGGAAAGAATTCCCCTCTCTGTTTTCAAATGGCACGTCTTGGTGTATGATACGAGGTGCCTTTCTGAAAACAACAGATGAGAATGTATGTTGTGTCTAGATGCTAACCGAGCACAGAAGACAGAGCACAGTGTTGTTAGACCTTGTATGAGATGGTCAGACATAGTCTTAGAGAAAAAAACAATAACAAAAACATGCAGTTTTTTGCTAAAATAATATTGTGGCACAAAAATAAACATGTGAATGCAACATGTGCAAAGCAGGCTACAACTTGCAGTTAGGCTAAAAGAAGAGAGAACTAAGAGGACCTTAAAGAAAACTAACAACAGCTCAGCATACCTCAATAATTGCATCTGCTTTCACAAACCTTCCAGACACCTGTGCTCATCCAGACTCCTACTTGCACGCATCCCAGGCATATGGAAAATTAGATACGGGGTTGAGCCTCACCTACATAGCTCTGAAAGCATGGCATGACCTGCTGCTATACATAAAAGCCTCCTCCACTCTTCCTGAATTGAACAAGATGCTGAAGACCTGGCTTTTGGAGTATCCCGCCAGACCCTAGATTTGGCTTGACTCACACCTCTGCAGCACCAGGATACCTTCCTGGGAGTGCGTTTCACAAATCTGGATAGCATAACAACGCATAAACACTGAAATTTGCAAATCATGGTTAGGACCCCAATACATATCTCACATTATAGCCATGCAATCCATACACCGTGCACAAAATGCAATGTTCATAACTTTGAGAGAGCGCAAACTGAACGAATTGTAGCAGTGCACCACACTTACATGTAGTACGCACAATCATGAAGAGAAATGCCATGAGTGCTAACATTATATTCACCTATATTCTGAAATGTGTAGTTAATCTAGAGATTTTATATAGAAGTGGAACTAATGCAGAAATGTGTGAAAATGTATAACCTTATTAGACGTGATTAATCCTGATCCATGTCGTGTAGCTGCTAAAACGTAAGAATGACATGCTGCAAACACAGAACGAAGTAGGCCTCAGGGCCAGAGCCGAAAGGGTTGGGAAAGGTATTCATTTGCACGACGTGGATTGCACTAAATGATATTTAGTAATTCTGTTTTCAATAGGTTTATATTTGATAGATGTGTTTACATAATCATAAAGCAGACTATTAACATGATATTGATTAATGAAGGATTTGAAGAATATAATCACTATGAGAAATGTTGTAGGCCTGAAATGTTTCACCATGCTTGATTTACACGTATTAGTATGAGCCAAGTTGCGCCGAGACAAAATGTTGCAAACTTCTGTTAGAAGTTTATGAGAATTGGGATCCTAGCTGCAGATGTCTGTCTGCAAGTGAGAGGGGGGATCCAATTATACATCGAATGAATAGAAGGTTGTTTAGGAGAATGAAACAGACACGGAGGAGGGTTCAGGAATGTTTAAGGGGTATCGGCGGGCCGGAGAAGAGTCTGAGAAGCAAGGTCAACTCTAACGCACGAGGCTCCAATGAGGATCATCATGGAAAAAGCCAGAAGCAACACCACGTGAGGGGCGTCTCGCGAGGGGCGTCTCAAATGTTGTTGTGTGTTTGGTATTAGGGACAGCACCCCTGGGTGGAGTTAGAGCAGATGCCTGAGGACCCTTTAGAGAGCGGATGGGTAGGCAGAGAGGGGTCATGACCGGCGATCATAGGTTTTCATCTAGATACTAAGAGTGGGTGATCTCCCTAGGGAGTCATTCACCGCTGACACCTTTTGGTAGGTTGGGATTTTGTTAAGTAGGGATACCATCCAGAGCAGGGTAGGGACAGCCTAACCTGACCCTTTTATTCCGGCTGTAAATGACTGAGAGATCACAATACGTGTCTATGCTTGCAGCTCTTTTAATGTTGGAACTAGTCCTGGTAGTTTTCTTTGCTCGTCTGAGGGTTTTCAGAGAGCACATGTATGTAGTCGTACCCATGTATCTTGTGAATATCATTCTGAGATGCTTGTATTTGCAACTTACCCTAACCTTATAATAAAGCCTTGAAAGCTAGAAGTAGTTTGTGGTTCTTCCGAGCGGAGTCCATTTTTGATTGAACTAACCTGGTAAGAGATGCACTTTCTTTCCTCAATGACAGGCAATAAAGGTTCAGTCGACCAGAACGGGGTTTAGATCAAGAGTGATAAGATAGCGATCAAAATCCCGCCCCCGCAACTTCACTCTTAATACAACAGTATTTACATATGTTGGAAATCATTTCACAGATTAGATAACATATCACATTATGCTTACCACCTTCACAGACACAACTGTGGCTCTGGAATCATTAATGGGTTTGATTATGTGTTGATGTTTAATTACATTTCACTTTTAGTTGCTGTTATTTATTGGTATCACTGTAGTAAGACCACATGGATTCCATTTGGTGAGCACATTACAGTTTGGTTTGCATGGCTGTGTGTGAGTTATGGAATATGGTTCTAATCATAAATTGTATTTCAGTGTTTTTTTTATTTTAATTCGTAAATATAACTAAAGTTTAGCAGTATTTTTTTAACTAATTTCTCAAGGCTTTTTTAAATGTATCTTAATGTTTTATAAGCAAAGCTGACTTCACTTTAACCTTTGTTTTTTACAGTAACTTTTGGGGGTTTATATATTCTATACCACAAGCAACAGTTCCTTGTCCCAAACAACCATGAGGGGCATCGCCACCTGCGTTTGGCCTTTGGCTGTGCACTGTGGGGGATGGTCACAGGGCCTGGCTTTTGTATCTGCCCTCCTACATGACTCCTTCTCTCTTCCTCTATATTTGCCTTGGTAATGAGCCTTTTATTGGCTTCTACCGAAGAATCGTGATCACATTTCCAGAAGCAGAGTTTCCATAAAGGAGTTAATCTCAACTTGAAGTCACAATCCTTAAAAGAGAAATTCCAAACTCCAATGAAAAAGCAAGCATTCCCCAAGAAACATATAACAACCCTCATTCTGCATTTCAGGGTCATTTATCCACATCCAATTATTTTTGTAAAGTGCGACAATCATCCGTAAGGGTCTCTAGGCGCTGGGGGCCGTCGGGAAGATTAAGCAGGCTATTGCCCAGAGTCACATGGTGCTGGGCTAACCTGCCGCTGGAGCTGGGGATCGAACCGTGATCGCCAGGTTCCAGCGTCAGTCGCCCTGGCCGCGGCGCCACACCTCTCCCCTTTATCATGGAGACGAGGTGGAATCATATACACTGTACTTGCAAGGGAGACAGCTAATGAGCTCTCAAGTGCCAATGATACTAGTATGCTCTTCACCTATCGCTAACACAGTTTTATTTCCTCGTGAGCTGAAAAGGTACCACCGGCTGAAGATCTGACCTAACGTCGACCTGTGTCAAGTGCACTAGCCAGCCAACTCTCTCTTGTCCATGGCATTCTGGGACTTGCAGTGCTGTTTTTCCTTAGAAACAAAGGAACTGAAGGATATGGAAGCAACGAGGTGTGAGCTGGAAATGAAATGTAGTGAGGCTTTGGGGTTCAGACAGAGGCAGACACAGTAGGATTTTAAATTACGTATTTATTAAACACGGAGAGCGCCGTGAACAATCTGCTCAAGTCGCGTGGCTCAGCTCTCTATCTCGAGGATCGTGAGCGCTCCCAGCATTCCTGGTCACACACGTGACCAGAACACTAGAGAGCAACACTACATATCTCCCCCCTTTACAACATTACAATGCAACAATAACTGCGGGGGATGCTGGCAGGGGGTAAGTGTGAACTGGGTAAGGGGGGATGAAAAGGGTGGGGTGAAGAAGCTGGGTGTCTATACTTTCATGTCTTCCTCCTTGTACTTCCTAGGTAATACCACCACCCTGCCTGTACCTGTGTGTCTTGAGGGAGTGTGTGTTCTGGTTTCCCCTTTGTTATTGGGTTGGTCATTACTTGGTATCTCAGGTGTTTGGCACCTATCGTCTACCCCATCAGTGCTTGGGTCCTCTTGCAGTATTTGTTGGTCTGTGTCTTCCAGATTCCTCTGTCTGGTGTTGTCCATCTCTTCTTCCCTGGTGCTTAAGGTCCTTCTACTCGGCACCTCTGTATCTGATATCAGTTCCTCCTCATCCAGGTTCTAACTATCCTTCTTTTCTGCTTGTTTCCCCTCTGTCTTGTCCCACTTCATCACTCTGTTGCACCTGGACATTCTGTCTTGGGACCATACCTTCCCGTTACTTAATAGGGCTGATCTGGCATAACTTCTCGTACTTGCAGGGGAGCACTGAACTTGCTGTCTCCTTTTTTCTCAGCTGGACTAGCTTCACTCTGACCCATTCCCCTCTCTCCAGCGACGTTTCTTTGACATTGCGCCGCTTGTTATAGCTGTCCGTATATATCTGTTGTGCTTTTTCCAGGTTGCTGCGTACCACTGCTGGGGACCACTTGCTTTGTACTGTGAGTTGCATCCACACCACGTTGTCTCTCGTGAATGGTTCACAGCCCCTCAGTATCTTGAATGAACTGTAGCCAGTCTTAGTGGGAGTAATGCTGTAGGCCCATACTGTACACTTGAGTTCCGACTTCCAATTCTTCCCCGTGTTGATGGCTGCTTGTATTGATCCCATGATCACCTGGTTGAATCTTTCTGCAAGGCCGTTACCGGCCGTGTGATACACCGGGGTATGTTTGGTCTGAATTCCGTTGCGTTCCATGAAAGCCTTCCATTTCTCAGACATGAATTGCGGCCCGTTGTCGCATGTGATAACCCTTGGTATGCCTTCTCTCATGAATGTGGTTGTAAGAAAGGCAAGGATGGTGCCTCTGTCCGCCATTTCACATATATTGACTTCAGGCCACTTAGACTACTGGTCTATAAGAACAATGGCAAACTTAGGGATACCCTGCACATCTAAGATGGGGCTTAGGATGTCCACTGACAGCTCATCCATGGGTAGATAGGATTGGTGAACTTGCCTAAAGGCGGTCGAAGCAGTGTTTGCGACTTGTCAGCATTGTTGCACTGCTCACATGCTCTGACGTGCTTTTTCACCTGGTTGTCTATTGCTGGCCACCAATACGCTTGTTTGGTTCGTTGCTTCGTTTTGACTATCCCTAAATGACCTTTGAGCATGATCGCGAGTATGCGTTATACCAGTTGTCCTGGAGGGATTACTTTTTCTTCCCTTAGTAGGAATATGGTGTTGCCCCCCACCGACAGTTCATCTCGGACTTCCCAGAATTTCCCGTGTTCCGTGTCCAAGTGCTTTTTCTCCGGCCACCCTGTCACAACAAAACATTTGACTGTTGTGAAGCATGCGTCGTTTTTGTATGCAGTTTTACAATCTTGCACGCTTATGGCCGCCTCCTGCTCCTCCGCGAATGCTATGGTGTAGTCATCCTCTTCCGTATTTCCTGGTGCGTCATCCATGGCTGCCGCCCTGCTGAGGTAATCCGCGACTTTGTTTTTTGTACCCGGGAGATATTTGATGTCGTATACAAAGTCCAGCAGATGAAGGGTCATTTTCGCAATGCGTGGAGTGGCACCGGCATTGTTACTGGACGTGAGCACCTTGACCAATGGCTTGTGGTCCGTTCTAAGTAAAAATCTGGAACCCCGGAGGAACTGCTGAAATCTTTCCATCACCCAGATTGCAGCTAACATCTCTTTCTCAATGACGCTCAACTTTTCTTCATTTGGGGCAAGAGAGCGAGATGCAAAGCTGACGGTAGTCATTTCCCCTTCCGCGGATCTCTGCATTAGGACAGCTCCTAACCCTCTGTCACTCGCGTCAGTGGTGAGGACGGATAACGCCTTTTGGTCAAAACCGTGTAGTGGTACGGCTGCGCAGATGTCATCTTTGATCAGTTGGAATTCCCCCTGAGCGGTCTCTGACCATGTGAATGCGTTCTTCTCCTTGATTATCTGGCGGAGATGGTGCGTTTTGGTGGCAAAATATGGCACGAATTTGCTATAGAATTCTGCCATTCCCAGGAAAGAACGAACATCGTCTTTGTTTCTGGGGGTGGGCGCATCCTTGATTGCACTTACATTCGCCTGTTTAGGTGAGACTCCTTTATCACTGATTTCATGGCCCAGGTACGTGACCGAGCTTAGACCAAACCTGCATTTTTCCCATTCTGCTGTGAGGCCGTTCTGTGTTAGTATGCGCAGCACTGTTGTCAGCTTGGTGTCGTGGTCCACTTTGGTTCTCCCCATGATTAGGATGTCGTCCTGGAAATACTGCACCCCTTCAGTGTCTTTGAAGAGCTTTTGCATCAACTTTTGAAACACTGCTGCGGTGGACGCTAAGCCGAAGGGAATCCGTCGGAACTGGTAGCACCCGAAAGGCGTGATAAAGGACGTTAGTTTCTTGCAGGTTGGGTGTAGCGCAATTTGATGGTATGCCGAGGTCTATTGTGGAGAACCATTTGTTGCCTTTCGTCTGGACCAACATCTCATTTATTTTGGGCAACAGGAACTTATCCACTATAATATTTTTGTTGAGTTAGCGCAAGTCTATGCAGAGGCGCACCTTCCCGTTGAGTTTCCTAGCTACTACTAATGGTGCCAGCCACTCTGCGCTCTCAATGGGTTCAATCACTCCATTGTCCTCTAATCGTTGTAGTTCTTGTTGCACAGCGTCTCCACAGTTAAACTGGATATTCCTCACTTTGTGACTTACTGGTCTGGCACCTTCTTTGAGGCATATTTTGTGTGTAAACTTGGTGACCTTACCAATGGTACCACTAAAGACGGCTGGGAAGCCTGCTTTCCATGTGTTGGTGTCATACGTTTGTGCTGGGTGTGTCATAAGTACCTGCGTTATGCCGCTGGGGTTAAGTTGAATCCCCAGCGCTACGTGGTCCACCCACCCTAACACTGAGGGCCCCTTTTCTACTACATATAGCTTCCCTTCTGCTGTACGGCCTTTGAACTCAAACTGCAGGGCGCGGATCCCTACCATAGGAATTGGTTCTCCTGTGAATGTGACTGGGTGGATGTCTGTGGGGAGCAGGTGTGTGCCCATGATGTGTGCAAAATCTCGGTACCAAATGTTGCGTTGTATGATGGTGTGCGGGGACCCTGAATCTGCTACCATGGCTACTTCCAACCCCCCCGATCAATAATTTACACGACGGCTTCCATGGTCTTGAACAGTCTATGCCCGGAACTTGGTCATCTATGCATAACAGCAGTCTTCTTCCTCCTCGCCCGCTCCTTCATCTGTTTCAGAGTCCTGCGTTACGTACTTATTTTAAAGTTATTTATTTATTTTAAAGTTTTATAGAGCGCGAACATGACCCGTGAGGGTATCAGAGCACTTTACAGAATACAGTAGGGTAATACAGGGTCATAGCCCACAAAAAATACCAGGTAAAAACGATAAAAAACTTAGTGCATATGAGAGCTTACTCAGCAGGATAAATATAGTACAATGAACAAGAAAGGTGATGTACAAGGACGCAGGATAGAACCACAGTCTCTCAGGTGGCTGAGGGAACGAGATTATCCAAGGAATTTAACCATGAGAAAGGCCTTGGCCTCTTTTTTGAAGCGAGCAAAGAAAGGGATTTTTCTAATGTCGGGAGGGAGGGAGTTCCATATTCTTGGTGCAGCTCCAGTGAAAGCCCGATTGTAGGTTGTTCTTTTCCTGAAGCATGCAGGCCGGAGTAGGAGGGCCTTGGTCGATCTTGAGTTTCTGTTTCCTCCAGATAACACAAGCTTCTGAGCAAGATAGGCAGGGGAGTTAGAGTGAAGGGCCTTGTGCGTGATGCATGACAGCTTGAAGTGAATCCTCGCCTCGAGGGGGAGCCAGTTTAATGCTTTCAAGTGAGGAGTGATGTGATCGAATTTTTTTGAGCCTGTAAGTAGTCTGGCGGCTGCGTTGAGGCAGGCTTTTAAGGGTGCCAGCGAGATCTTACTTAAGCCAGAGAGGGTGGAGCAACCGTATTCCAGTCGAGAGATGACTAATGATTGGACAGCGAGTTTGAGGTCCGAAGCGTCTAGAAAGGGTTTCAATTTCCATAGGTAGCTCAGGTGGAATCTGGCCGCTTTCGCCATTGAGTTGATGTGGTCTCGCATATTTAGGTTATAATCCAAGGTGATTCCCAGAGATTTGGCTGAGTTCACAACGGTCGGGGAACAGTTTAAGGCTGTGATGGCTTTAACAGTGAAATCAAATAGCTTCCCTTGGCAGAGGTGCTGAGAAATTAAGCCCAAATACTAGTATTGGACACAAAGCTAAGTAAGCATAAACATAAATATAAACATTTTTGTATGTAAAATATATGAAATTTATTAAAACAAAACCGTTAAAACATATAAGAATACATTGTCATTTCATAAAATTCCAAACAGTGAAATCACAGTCATAGTTCATCTAAAATTCACAAATTCTCGTACTGTAATCAATCATCTAAATAAAAATCATCACCTAAATTAAAACAAGTTATGCAGTTAGAAAAAAGGGGAGAGGCAAACAAAGACAACAACAATTTGTCATATAGATATGCACATCAAAACCCTAATTTCAAGCTCAATCCTAGACCCGCTTCATTTATGTTGTTCTCAGGGTGAGCTAGATTATTCGATTGTGCGATAATGTGCGTCAACGCGTTTCGATGGACTCTTTCAATAATGTGCCATCTTTGTCAAGACTAGAAAATGTGTCTCTCCTATTTTGCGGCACTGGATGGTTGCCTCATACATAGGAATCCTGTTGGTAAACATATTAAAATCAATGTATTTCATAACAACTACAGGGTATCATTTTTTTGTTGCATCTGTTCGTAATTTGGGCTTTACACATTTACAATTTTGTTAATAGTTTGTGCACAATGTCAAGAGTGCTACTGCTTGTTACCGACTATCCGCTATTTCCTATGTGCATATAATTTAATCTTCAACCTCTTTAACTGGCATGCATTAGTTACAACATTATTCTTATTCACATCTCTAATCATACATGATGGTAAAGTACTAGTATGTGGGCTTCTAAACTCATATTTACAGTGTGATGGCTTTAATCCATATCTGGATGTCGGGGTTGTTTTGGGTGGGGAGATTAGAAGGAACTCAGTTTTCTTGGCATTAAGTTTTAGTTGATTGGTGGAGAGCCATCTGGCGGTCAGCTACAGGGCTTCATTCAGGGTGAGGATCTCTGCCAGAGATGAGATTTTTATGTAGATCTGAGTGTCATCAGCGTACATATGAAAGGAGATATTTGCATTACGCAGGACTTCGGCAAGGGGTTCCAGGTAGAGGTTGAAGAGGGTAGGGGATAGTGTTGATCCCTGGGGGACTCCCACCGTGACCGCGGAGGGAGCGGACAGTTCGCCATTGACTAGAAATCTCTGAGATCGGTTCTGGAGGTAGGATCTGAACCAGTCGAGGACTGTGCCTTCTAATCCCATCCTGAGTTTAAGGCGTTCGAGTAGCATCGCATGGTTGACCGTGTCGAAGGCCGATGATAGATCAAGGAGGATCAGGAGACAGGTTTTGTCTTGGTCAAGGGCTTGAAGAGTGTCATCAACAATGTGGAGCATGGTGGTTTCGGTGCTGTGCCCGGGTCGGAAACCAGATTGACAGTCGTCGAGTAGATGGAAGTTGTTGATGTGGTGACTTATCTGTAGTTGTGCACACTTTTCCAGCACTTTCGCCAGGAGCGGAATGTTGGAAATTGGTCTAAAGTTGTCTGGGGAGGCTGGGTCCAGCGACGGTTTTTTCAGAATGGGTAGGACTTGGCCTGTTTTCAGCGAGTTCGGTATTGATCCCTGTCATAGGGATGCATTAATGATTGCAGTCCAGCTAGGAATGATGGATTTGGTAACGGTCGCGAGACAGTTTGAGGGGAGCAGGTCATTGAAGTGATTGTTGGGATTCAGGGAGGCCAGGATTTTCGCGACAGTGACTTCGTCATAGAATGCAAATTCAGACCAGTGGGCTAGATTCTTTGGTAAGGATCGTGGCGGCGAGGAAGGAGGAGGTGGAGGGTCAAAGTTCGGAGGGGGGAAGGAGGCGGCCTTGAGTTCAGTATCCAAGGTTTTGATTTTGTTTGTGAAAAATGAGGAGAAAGCCTCAGAGGAGATGAGAGACTTGGGGTTTTCTTTCACAGTTTTGGACAGTTTGTTCGATTGTAGTTTAACCATCTCAAAGAGTTTGCGAGGTCTGTTTTGGGCGTTTCCTAGCTCCGCTCTGAAGAATTCTTTTTTGAGTTGACGATGTTCTTGTTGTAGATATTTCTGGCCTGGCGAAGGAGTTTTAGGTGGTCTGTTGAGGGGTGCTGTCTCCAGGTTCTTTCATGCTGTCGGAGGGATCTTCTCTCGTCGTTGAGGGAACCAGTGAACCATGGGTTTTTATCTCTGACTTGAGTTCTTTTTAGTTTCAGAGGGGCTAGGTCATCCAAGATGCTTGACATAGTAGCCGAGTAATGATCATTAAGGTCACTGACCGAAGTGATGTGGGGGGGGGGGGGGATAGGTCTGTTTTGCAGCGGATTTCAAGCTTGTTGATGTCTAGGTTTCTGGTGTCTCTGACCCAGCTCTTTGGGAGTACCTGTTGTGGTGTCCTTGTCTTGCGTGTGCTAGGTAACGAAAAGGCGATGGTATGTTGGTCAGACCAGTCGCAGGGCTCTATCGAGGTGAGCTTGACGGTGGTTTCCTTGGAGATGATCCAGTCAAGAGTGGCTCCTTTCAGGTGGGTTGGGAGCGGGCAAGCTTGGGTCAAGGCTAGATCGGCCAGGAGGTCTTTAATGGCGTTGACATGGGGATCCTTAAGATCATTTCAGTGCAGGTTGAAGTCGCCGAGGAAAATGTCCTTGGAGTTAGGGGAGTTCTTAGCCGTAATAACTTCCATGAGGTAGTCAGTGAAAAGCTTGTTTGTGCCTGGGGGGTGATAACAGATGTGTAGGTTACATATGTGGATGGTGTTACTGAAGACTGAGAGGGCTAGATATTAGCAGGAGTCAGTAGTATTCATTGTAAGCTCAGTGACAAGGAGGTTGGCACGATGGATGCAGGCAATTCCGCCTCCTTTTTTGTTGTGTGGTCTGTCGAGCCTCACAATGTTGAAGTTGGGGGGGATTAAGAGGTCGAGGCATGGAGATGAGGATTCATTAAGCCATGATTCTGTTAGAATGGCTATGTCGGTGTTGTTATTCAGAATGAGTGCGGCGACATCAGCCGCATGCTTCACTGCCGATCGACAGTTGATTAAGAGACCCGTCAGGGCAGGGAGAGGAGTGGTGGCGAGTGTCGGGTGGACAAGGGCACTGACGTGAGGTTGCTTCTGAGCATTCTTCTATTACTGGGGGGGGCTGTTCTGTGTGGGTCGATGGCTACCGTGTGGATGGGGTGTGTGGCACTCACGTCACTCGCAACAGGTAGACAGGGAGAGATGGGGGCAGTGTTGAGGTCCAGAAGGAGGTCCTGGATTTCCTTTTCGGTGAGATCGGGTGGGTTAGTAGAGGTGAGGGAGGGGTTGTAGGAGAGGGCGAGGTCAAGGGCATCCTCCTCGGACAGGCAGCTAGTGTGCTTGTGAGGGCGCAGATGTCTTGAGGTTGTCGGAAGTGGTCGTTTGGGTAGCTCTGGAATAGGAAGGGAGGCAGTCTGGGGTCTGAGCTCTGCGAAGGAGAGTTCGGCGTGGTGGAGGAGTTTTGTAAGTTCGAGGAAGGAGGAATGGAGGTTCTGAATTATAGTGGAAGCTCTGGAGTGTAAGGAGATGATGTCTGAGGAGTGGGGTGTAGGAGGGCCCGGGTGGACTGAACTTGGAGTCGTAGGAGAGGTGGCTTGAGTGTTAGAAGTGTTGGCCTGAACTAGTACTGTAGGAGTCGTTGAGGGGTGTGGGGCTTGGTGGCTAGGATGGAATGTGTGTGGGGTCATAGAGGGGGACGCTTGAGTGTTAGCGGAGCGGGTTTGACCTGCTGTAGCCCAGGCCACTGGTGACATAGAGGTAGTGGTCCTGGAGATCGAGGAGGGAGTACGGAGGGAGGGGGTCAAAGGTACAGAGTTAGGTTTGCATGGGGCGGTTGAGGGCGGCCTGATGGGGTTTGGGTGCAGTGTGATGGGAGCTGTGGATTCCGAGTGGGAAGCGTGGGGGGGTGGACTCATGAGGAGGGGTGGTCTCAGGTCCATGGCGTTAGGAGAAAATGCAGGCGTAATGATGGGGTTCGGGTGTTCTGTATTGGGGAAGGGGGTAGGTGAACGGTTTGGCCGGATGTTGGTCGGCGACCCTGTGGCTTGCACATAGTTTCGGAGAGTAATGAAAAGCTCTGAGAATTTGTCAAGGTTTTTAGGTGAAGCTTGAATCATTACAACGCCGCTTTTGTAGAGGGTGATGGTGAGGTCAGCTCGAAAAGTTGTTGAAGGCGCTATTGTGAGCTTAGTGCCGTAGAGAATGATCCTAGATGAGTGGACATTGAGGAGTAGTGAGAAAGTGTTGCGCCAAGCAGGGATTCTTCTGGAGTAAAAAAACAGGTCATTGGTAACATTGCCTAAGTCCGCACAGCAACGTAGGCCCGCAATCAGGGTCTCGGGATGGTTTTTCAGGGTGAGGTGTTTTAAGGCTTTTGAGGCATTTTTAGGGAGGTTTGGAGGGTAGACCAGTGTGAAGGTGTTTGAGCCGCAGTACGAGCATTTGGCTCTGAAGGCCGGGCATCGCTTGTTGTTGGCGGCATGTGTCCTGCTGCCACACCTGTAGCAAGTATTCTTGTCCTCCCCATGGGTCCTCTGAAGTGCGGGCAACTTGGATGTATATATCTTGGGCTGCCTAAAGCTCCCTGTATGCGGCGGCTTTTGTTCCTGGGGTTTTGCATCTGTTACTTTGCTCACGGTTCTGCCTTCTTGACTAAAGCCATGATTTCCTTGAGAGGGGCGTCGCCGCTAACCCACAGTTTTTCCTGTATGGACGTGTTCACTGTATGCATGAAGATCTGGTCTTGTATGAAATCATCATGTAGCGCCCCGAATTTGCAAGTAATGGCTAACCTCTTTAGCGCCGCTACAAATTCATCCACGGACTCTCCTGCTGTCTGTTTCCGTTGAAAGAAGTTGAAAAGGTCTATCGCAGTGCACACTACGGGCTGGTAGTGACTGTCAAGGTCCTCTATCGCGTGTTGGAACACATTGTAGTCGTCTTGGGGCCTGGTCTTCTTTACCATATTCATGTACATTCTGATACCTTCTGGGCCCAAATTATGCAATAGGATCTTCTTTTTCCGCTTACTCGGAAAACTATGTCACCTTCGTCTTAAAGTGCCGAAAGATAGTTCAGAAAGTATGTCTTCCAATCCTCCCATTTCATAGCCGGCTCCACTGGTTTTGGCAGGAAGGGGACCGGGTTCATGAGGGAGAAGGTCTGTGCACACATAGTGCCTTGTCTTTGTGGTGGAGCCTCGTCTGTGTTGGGTGGGGGGTTTCCAGGCGCGCCTTGATCCTGCAGATCCGCTGACTCCACTTGGGACGTGAGATCCTCACCCACGTGGTTTTGGCTTTGGTGTGCCAAGGTCGGGTGCCCCAAGACAACACTAGCCAGCAGGGGGGGCTGGAGCATGAGGGCACTGTCGTTTATTGCTAAGGGGTCAACAGTGTCCACCCTGCGTTCTCAGAGGGTAACTGTGGGCAGATGCTGATGGAGGCTTTATCCTGGTGTCCGCAAAGCAGTATGGCTTCACTGGTTGTGCCTGTCCTCTCTCACTGGCCAGGGGGTGACTAGGTCCTGCAGGCTGCTTTGCGAGACTTCCTTGCTCCCCTCTATGCTCTCAGGCTGCTTATCTGGATCCTCCTGCGCACCCCTCCTTCCTAGGCAGCTCTGTGTGTGTCTCATGTGCTTCTTATTACACTAGCGTGGGGGGGACACTTCATCACACAGTTATTGCAGTATGGCTTGGAGTCTTCAGCTGGGTGACTGGTGCAGGGTGTACAGCCTTCCACCGCCCTCGCCGTTCTTCAGTGTGTTGGTAGTGCTGCCTTGCGGGGAGGCAGCCTCCCGTTCCTCTGCCACGCTCTCCGTGTGTGCTGGCCGTAACGGGGTTCGGTAATGCGCTGCGTGAGCACATGCGCTGAATGACGGGCTGCTTATTGCATGTCTGCCGCTCCCAGCCTTGTCGCCAATTTATAGTGAGGTTTTGGGGTTCAGGCAGAGGCAGACACAGTAGGATATTAAATTAAGTATTTATTATACGCGGAGAGCGCCTGGAACAATCCACTCAAGTCACGCGGCTCAGCTCTCTATCGCGAGCGCTCCCAGCATTCCGGGTCACACACGTGACCAGAACACTAGAGCGCAACACTACAGGAACCATTGAAGAAGGATCTGAGCAGACTCCACTTTCGGTTTCATATTTTCAAAGAGACCCCCCTCTCGTTCCGAGTACAAGGACTCTCTGCTCCAAAGAAGAAGGCTCCTAGAGTGAAGCAGAGGGAGCAGATGGGCTCACACAAGAAGGGGCAGGTGGGTGTTTTTGCCAGGAGGAGCACTAGGGGCAGAAATGAAAAGCAAAGAAATAGCTGGCAAAAACATTATTGCCAGAAGCTGTGGGAACGCAAAGGGTGGTCGATGGATTTCCTTCATTAAGCTTGAGAACTGTACCTCTGATGATGTTTGCCATCCAGTAGTCACCAATGACAAACCTATAACTAAAGCATCAGACAAGGGTCAGGATAGGGAAAGGTACTATAGTAGTAAACATGTCTTGGGTGGCACTGTAGCTGCAGGGTCTCCATCACACCAGCCACGGGCGGCCCTATTAGACTCAGAGTGAAGTGTCCCAAGATGCCTTGGAGCACACCCTTAACTGGGTGCAGGCACTGTATGGGACATGGTACCCTATTGCAGCAAATGTGCTGTTCTTGGTGCAGGCAAGAACCCGCGTCAACACAGAGAGGAACACAATAATGAACGGTGAACCCACTGTTTAAAGCCACTAGTCTTTCTTCTTTGGGTGGAGGAGGGGCTATGAAAACGAGCATGCTGGTGTGACTGCTCAGCAGATGCGCCGTAGGCACACCAAAGGCTAGTCTGTCTGCGCCCATCCTCGCACCGTTCGCACAAAGCACCAGCCATGCTGCCGGTTCAAACCAGAGAGGAAGTCTCCCACAGGTAGGAAGGTAGACTCCAAGGAAAAACTACTAAGAGTCAGGTGGGGTACCCTTCCTGAAGTACAGACAGACGAGTTCGGGGAACATGTGGAGACCAATACCACAACCCCAGTCAGCATAAAATCAGGAAGGGAGGGAACTAAATGTGGCTGTTGAATGCCTGCTCTTTGACCAGACATGCCATAGAACTTAATATCCTACTGGAGTCAAATAAATGGGACATCATTTTATTACTGAAACCTCCATTCCCCCAGACTCACAGGTGGATCTAGGAATAACCTGCCTGCACGGATTAAGGAAATTCATCAACATAGGGCTGATAAGAGAGATGGGGTTGGCTGTTACCTTTAAAGAAAAATGGCAGATAAACACCATACAAATGGATAAAATCCAGGAGGTGGAACTGGTGGGTTTAACCCTCAAAATGAAGAGTGGGACAGCCTTTTCAGGTATATTCTGCTACAGGCCACCTGGCCCACCTAAAAACTGTTTTCAACCGTTCATGAAATTAATCACTAACCTGGAACTGTCCCATCTAACCTCACTATTTTAGGAGATTTAAAATTATGACCATGAGCCAGCTCATATACCCATTGTAATGAACTGTTAAGCACCTATAAAATCCTAGGACTAGATCAGTTGGTGCGTGGTCCCATTCCCCAAAACTCACACACTTTTGATATAATTTTTGCTCCGACGGACATGATCACAGTAAAGGATAGTATTTCTTTTAGCTGGTTGGATCAAGTACTAATTGAATTTGAAATTCATGGGTTTAAGCCTTTGAAGGAAGGAAAAACAGTAAAATTGGCATTACAGTATAGGGCCTGGGACAAATTAAGGAAAGCATAGGGTAGGCAAGATATTTGACACCTTAAACTGCTTTCAGGAGGACTATACAGTTGAGGAGAACTATGAAATCTTACCGGAACAAAAACCCTGGATGCTACAAATCCAATAAACTCATTGACTCAGAGAGGTAATCCCTCCGATCCCTGGTATATGAATACACTGAAGGAAATAAAAAGTCAATGCAAAAAATCTGAAAGATATTGGAGGAGGTCTTATTCAGAACAGGATAAACTACCGACCCGCACAGCCGGACTCATGCTCGGCACTGTCTTCTCGGCCAGCAGGAATGTCAGCTACTGTCACACCACCAAACTCTCCTGGACCGACCACCACTGGGTATATCTCACCTTTGCCACACCCATCATTCACCACCGCCTTCACCTCCCCGTCAAAGCTGGATAAAGGCCATCAAAGAACATCTCATCGACTCCCTCAGCACACCCACTCCACCAACGCCAAAGGATGCCAACACCGCAGCACGCAACCACCACCGATGGAACTCCAACTGCGCCGACACCCTGGCGCCCCTCAAGAAAAGACCAGGCAAGCAACACTCCAAGAAAGCCAGTTGGTTCACTCCTGCCCTTCACACATCCGTACACACACGAAGACAATTCAAGAAGAGATGTAGAAACAACAAAACCCGGGAAATCCACGCTACCTTCAACTCCGCCATCAACACACACCACCTCCTCCTTAAAATGGCACTCCAAGACTGAACCAGCACCTATGCACACAACAGCAAAGAACTCTTCGCCATCGTCAAGGTGTTCGCCAGGCCCAACAGCGAGACCACAGATGTCCCTCCCTCCCAAGAACTCTGCAACAAACTAGCTGGGACAGGAAGTTTTCAACCAGAGCTTCATCCGACAATGGTTTCCGGGTAGTCACATACCAACACACTGCGGTATTGTGAATCACTAACAGAAGTGGGTCTTTGAAAAGTATTCCGGCCATTGGAACACGTAAACTAGTAAGTGTTTTTGAAATAACAGTAGTCTGTATATAGTGCACAGACTTCATAGTCTTCTTTATTTTCCAACAATCTTGGTCTGTTTCCCACCTTGCCTCAATACTCTATGAGGTCAAAATGCGTTGGCATGTTCTCCTGGGGATTCATAAAGGGATACCACCTCAATATAATAACATTGGCTATGCCTGAAAAGCATCCAATAGTTCCAAAAGTACTATAAATTTGTTTGGAACAGGCTGAGCGTGGGAAGGTTACATTGACATGCAGCAAAGGTATGAACAAGTGCACTCCGTGGTAGTGTAATTTCAGTAATTTAACCATAATTCAAAGAGTAATTGCGTGCAGCCCGGACCGTGGCCTGCCCTGAAGCCACGTATTTGGTAACTAATAAAGAAAGTGAAGCGGTTGCGCACTCCAGCAACGGACGCACTATTGCAGACCAACAATGTGTTACAAATACGCCAAGTTGCTCGATTATTTGATCAATTTATTCCAAGTAATCCAAATTGTTCGTCTAGGTTCATCAAGTTACGCGGTAAACAAATTGTATAGTTAGCTTCTACAACGGCAGATGTGCTTCAAGCCTCTTTCTGTTGCATGCTTTATACAATGTTCATATCCTTAGTGATTATTCTCCAATACATTTCGGGCTTAATTTATAGCCCTTCTTCAGGGATTCACTAAAAAATTTAAAGAAAACACGGCCATTAAGTTATACGTCCCCACTACATTTCGTATTTCAACAAATAGTTTGATACCATAACCGACTCTTTAATTTGACGTTTTCCCGCTATACAGTTTAACGAGATTAAATCACGCTCCCCTCTAAAAGTCCCAACCAGTATTAGACCACTTTATCATACAAACACGATATCCCGCATTTAAATGCCCAGTTACCAGATTGTTCTCCCCTGTATTCCAAGCTTTCAAATTTTACCCAACTACGAGCCTTCCTAGCTTTAGATGTCAATCGTTACAAACTGTCATTATCACAGTGCAGCGTTATGTTTAACTTCTAACATCCTCACATTTAAACTGATGTTCTACATACTCCTCCCCTTCAATTAACCAATGACATTGCTCAGCAGTTACATGTGATTACTCGCCTGAACTACAACTCCCATAATGCATGTAATTCATCAATGATCATTTCCTGGGTAACCAATGTGCCAATCATTTCAAATATTTAAGCTTTAACACGTATACCCCGCCCTCCCTTAAGAATGTACAAAATACGTCAAACCAAGTATTACAAAGGAGCAACTCTAATACACGCAAATAATAGGATGGTAATGAGACGTCTTTTGGCTGCGAATGATCAGCTTCTTGTCGCCATGCTCTTCAAACTGCCGTTAATAAAAGGATAGGTGATGGTTCAAAAGTCATATTGTGTAACGAAGTAAGTTTGTTTTTATAAGTAATCGTGGGTGCCACTTGTGTTAGGGCAGAGTCATTATCATGCAGCAAAGGTATGAACAAGTGCACTCTGTGGTAGTGTAATTTCAGTAATTTAACCATAATTCAAACTCTAATTGCGTGCAGCCCGGACCGTGGCCTGCCCTGAAGCCAAGTGTTTGGTAACTAATAAAGAAAGTGAAGCGGTTGCGCACTCCAGCAACGGACGCACTATTGCAGACCAACAATGTGTTACAAATACACCAAGTTGCTCGATTATTTAATCAATTTATTCAAAGTAATCCAAATTGTTCGTCTAGGTTCATCAAGTTCTTAAAATTTTGTAGTGAATCCCTGAAGAAGGGCTATAAATTAAGCCCGAAATGCATTGGAGAATAATCACTAAGGATATGAACATTGTATAAAGCATGCGACAGAAAGAGGCTTGAAGCACATCTGCCGTTGTAGAAGCTAACTACAAATCTAACTATACAATTTGTTTACCGCGTAACTTGATGAACCTAGACAAACAATTTGGATTACTTGGAATAAATTGATTAAATAATCGAGCAACTTGGCGTATTTGTAACACATTGTTGGTCTGCAATAGTGCGTCCGTTGCTGGAGTGCGCAACCGCTTCACTTTCTTTATTAGTTACCAAATACGTGGCTTCAGGGCAGGCCACGGTCCGGGCTGCACGCAATTACTCTTTGAATTATGGTTAAATGTGAGGATGTTAGAAGTTAAACATAACGCTGCACTGTGATAATGACAGTTTGTAACGATTGACATCTAAAGGTAGGAAGGCTCGTAGTTGGGTACAATTTGAAAGCTTGGAATACAGGTGAGAACAATCTGGTAACTGGGCATTTAAATGCGGAACATCGTGTTTGTATGATAAAGTGGTTTAATACTGGTTGGGACTTTTAGAGGGGAGCGTGATTTAATCTCGTTAAACTGTAAAGCGGGAAAACTTCAAATTAAAGAGTCGGTTATGGTATCAAACTATTTGTTGAAATGCGAAATGTAGTGGGGACGTATAACTTAATGGCCGTGTTTTCTTTACATTTTTTAGTGAATCCCTGAAGAAGGGCTATAAATTAAGCCCAAAATGTATTGGAGAATAATCACTAAGGATATGAACATTGTATAAAGCATGCAACAGAAAGAGGCTTGAAGCACATCTGCCGTTGTAGAAGCTAACTATACAATTTGTTTACGGCGTAACTTGATGAACCTAGACGAACAATTTGGATTACTTGGAATAAATTGATTAAATAATCGAGCAACTTGGTGTATTTGTAACACATTGTTGGTCTGCAATAGTGCGTCCGTTGCTGGAGTGTGCAACCGCTTCACTTTCTTTAAAGGTTACATTGACCACATAACCCGAGTTATTTTGTTTAAGGGACACTAAAAAGATAAATGTGGGCTAGTTTGGACTCATTGCTACCAACTCACATGCTTTCATTCGATATTGTTTTTTCAAATAACCTAGTGCTTGTTTTGTGTCATGTTTTGTGTTGACCCATGAACATTTGTATTTTGTTTGTATATTGTTTGTACCCAATGGAAAGAAGATTATCATAAAATGGAAAACATTGAAAAAATAACATAAATTGTTAAATGAGATAAAATCTCTAGCACTTTAGATTGATGTGAAAGTTGTGCTTCTTTAACTAAGTTTCACCATTGACATTGAGGGGTATTTGATATGATTATTTGCTCTGTAACAAACTCAGCATCTTCTTATACCACAAGATCAGACAGATCTATGACAGCTTCGACACCAAGACCCTGCCACTTCACCCGCCACCACACGCAACCACATCACACCCCAACAGACCACACCACACCACAACAGACCTTGCTCTGCTGGACCCGACTAACAAAAAAAGGACATGCTCAAGACCATGAAGAGCATACACTCAGTAGCCCTGCAGGATCCTTACCTGCACCACATCTTCCGCAGAGCAACCCCGTCATCGCCCCACAGCTTTGCCAAACCTTCAACTGCTCCTTCGAAACCGCCACCTTCCCCGACAACTGGAATCATGCAGAGAACAACTGCCTGCTGAAGAAGCCATCTCAGACCTGACTGACCTCAAGAACTTCAGACCCATCTTCACCCTCCCCTTCCCAGCCAAGGTCATCAAGAAGGCAATTAACGCCCAACTCTTTGGGTTCCCAGAAGTAAACCACATCCTGGACATCTACCAATCCTGCTTCAGAAGCAACCACAGCACGGAGAACGCACTCCTCACCACCACCAACGACATCCGCTCCCTTCCCAAACGGGGCGAGACCACAGTCCTCATCCTACTGGACCTATTAGCCACCTTCGACACTGTCTCCCACCTTAATCATGAGACTCCACGACGCTGGCATCTGTGACAAGGTGAAGGACTGGATCCACTCCTTCCTCACCGGCCGGACTCAGCGAGTCAGACTACCCAGGTTTCTCTCAGAACCTATAGAGATCAGCTGCGGAGTGCCCCAGGGTTCCTCCATGAGCCCCACCTTCTTAAACATTTACATGGCCCCCCTCGCAGTTATCGTCAGAAGCCACAGACACAACATTGTAACCTATGCCGACAACACCCAGCTGATCCTCTCCCTCACCATCATACCCAAAACCGCCAGAACCAACTTCCACAGCGGAATGAAGGATGTTGCAACCTGGATGAAGCTCAACTCGAATAAGACTGAAGTACTCATCTTGGCACCTACCCTTTCAACCTGGGACGACTCTTGGTGGCCAGCTGTTCTTGGATCCTTTCCCACCCTGACAGCCCATGCATGGAACCTTAGCATCATACTGGACTTATTGCTCAAAATAAACCGACAAATCAATGTAGTTTCCTCAGCCTGATTCCACATGCGCCGCCTGCTTTGAAAGACATTCAGATGGATCCCCACAGAATCCAGAAAGACGGTCACTCAGGCACTCATTACCAGGAGACTCAACTACAGCAATTCACTCTACACCTGTGTCACCCAGAAACAGCTCAAGAAACTACAGAACGTTTCAAATGCAGCAGCAAGACTGGTCCTCAACATTTGCCGCCGCAGCCACATCACACAACACCTCCAACAACTCCACTGGCACCCAGTCAACAAAAGAATCACCTTCAAGTTCCTCATACATGCCTACTTGAACCACCTCTTCGCATTCCGTGTACCTGCCAGACAACTCAGTTCCTCCCAACTCGCCCTAGCCTCCGTTCTCAGGATCCACAAGACCAGAACTGGAGGAAGGTCCTTCTCCTACCTTGCCACCAAGACCTGGAACACCTTGTCCCTCCACCTCAGGCAAGCCGTGCTGCTGACCCAATTCAAGGTGGACCTCAAGAACTGGCTCTTCAATTGATCCTACACCCAGAAGGACCAGCAGTCCCCCCGCCCTTGGCGCCTTGAGACCCTCACAGTTGACTAGCTGCGCTACACAAAGCCTCTGATTGACTGATTGATTGACCTTTAAAAAATACTCTAAAACTACACAAAAACGAAATTAGGAAAGTGAAAGTAAACTTTTACCTAAAGGCAATCACAGAAGCAACAAATACATTAAGGAAAATTGTGGGTCTGGTAACATTATTAGCAAGCCCGAGTTGCACAAAGCGAACAATAAAACCATCAGGGGCACTCTGTGAAAAGCTGTCGGAGTTCTTTCATGATAAAATTGAGCTTGTCATACAAGACATTATTGGAAGCTCTAAGAATCCACAAACACATGTTAACAAGAAGGAAACCTATGAGACACCTGAGGAAGGGGAGACCATAGAGACACTGAAGGAAGGGGATCCCAATAAACTAGAGGGATGTGAAGGGTTGGAGGAGGAGGACTTCAAGGCACTGGCCATGACAATCTCCATGAGTTCTCTCCTAGACCCTATTCCGCCTACTATGGAGAAAGAAAGGGCAGAGGAACTGTTACCTTGCTTATTTACACTTTGCAACCAGTCACTGATGACAGGCATGGTACCCAGGCCTGGAAGAAAGCCCAGGTTACCCGATTGCTAAAGAAGCCAACCGCAGACAGAAATAATCCCAGTAACTACCGGCCGATCTCACAACTTCCTTTTCCGATAAATATAATGGGGAAATACATCCGCAAAAAATAGACAGGCTATTTGGAAAAGCACAATTTTCTGGAATTGGAACAAATGGGTTTTGACCAGCCCACGGGACAGAATCTGCACTTATTCTAAACTTGGATGAGTTAAGGATGCGAGTGCACAGTGGTCATACAGCAGTTCTGATGTTACTATATCTTTCATCTGCATTTGACATGATAAATCATCACATCTCATACTTAGGCTGGTGATAGGTGTAGATGGCACTCTCCTAAAATGGATAGGATCCTATCAGGCAGACAGATTGCAGGCAATCTCAGGCCCACCTTTTCATTCAGAATTTAAGAGAACAGAGTATGGAGTACATCAGGGCTCTGCTCTGAGCCCCATACTCTTATATATAAATATCTACGACTGCTTTTGAAGTGTGGCTCACCCGTTAGAGGCGGCAGACCCAGAGGCAGAGGTCGGCCCTGGACCAGGGTTCAATTCCCGACGCGGCATGAGGTTCCGTGACGATCGTAAGTGGTATTTTCGACTCGCACGAATATGGTCGAGTCTGGTATCTATGAACCGCAAATGACGAGTTTAGTGGGTGCGCGCAGTTTCGCTGTGCTAACCTGAACCGTTCGTTTGTTTCGTGGGTTTCTATCTGTACCCACGGGTTCCATCTTAGATACGGCATCCATTTTGTCTCTTGCCCTCAAGTAGCCAGCAAACGGACGCTGTCCGCTTCACGACCCTGGGATTCCCAAGACTCTTGCGGAAGACACATTTCCTTTGAAAGTGTCTTTATGATGAGGGGGATGATACTGTAAGGCAGATGGCCCTGCTCGAGGCTCATCTTGCCGTGCCGGTCTATTGTCTCAGCTGTGCATCTCATTAGGCACGTCCCTTTGATGCCTGCAGCTCGTGTTTCCCGATACCACCCCTTTTACACCCTTTCCGATCTCCCCACTGTTTCTGCCTTCCTCTGCACCTGTCCCTGTTCCTTCTTCGATCTGTTTACTACCGATTGGAATGTACTAATGGTGGGAAGATGGGTTTTTACAGTTGGGAACCGCCAAATGTTTCTGTACTTATGTTCCGGACCTTGAATACATCAAAACGACCCCTCTCGGGGATAATTATGGGAACCAAGTTGTAAACCTTTGTGTACCATGTTAACCTATGAGAGAAATGTGTATAAAAAGGAGCGATCCACAGTAGCAAATTGAATCAGATCCCGCGAACATACCGACTGTGTACTTCACGTGACTTCTGTGTTCCCTGCAGTAAATAAACCTCGAATCTTTGACGCTGAAGGAAGTGTCCCGTGTCTCTGTCATTTGTACGCCGGAACAGGTTACCCACGAAGGTTTCAGGTGTTGTCCCCTGGCACCGCTGGGTCTTAAATAACCCAGTCCTTCAGTTGGCGCCCAACGTGGGGCTGCATCAGTGGTACCGGTCCAAGCTCGACGATCGTGAGGAACTTCGTGTGAAATCTCCGAGGGAAGGTGCACCCCGCTTCATCGATCCTGTTGTCGAAACAAGTGGCCCGACGACTTTTCCCGCGAAGATTCCCGCCTCCTGACGGCTGCGACGGACTGCTGCCCTGACTGTAGACCTGTTTTGGCGCCTGGCGTAGACCTTGGTACAGCGAGACGATTGACAGGCCTTCCTGGTGACGCCATCGATCTTTGAGTTAAGTATTTGTGGGTCGCTCCCAGAGTCCTTGGTTGTGGTTGCTTAGTGGTTGCATGGTTCCATTGCATTTGTGGTTCTTCGTACTTGGTTCTTTGTTGTGATATTTGACGACTGCAGCCGCCAAAAACCGAGGGTTTTTGCTCTTTGCTGGGACTTGGTAAATACCGTAACCTTTGAAGTTTGTGAAATTTGGCTAGTGTGCAAGATGCCTGGTCGTTGTACTTTGTTCAGTTGTTTCAGACGTTGTGGTACGGATTCCCGGCTGGAGGACTCATGTCCGATACCTCCGGTTGGAACTCCCACTTATGAGCTTTACAGCAAGCATGGTTTAGGTCCGATTACCTTTAATGAATATTGGATTCGTTACACCAAAAAAGATGGTGTCCTTAGTTGGCCACCTCATGGTAGTTTTGAGACCCCGATTTTAGACAATCTTGAGGCTAAATTGTTTAAGAAAAAGTCAAGGCCGGCCATGTTTGATGCCTTTCGGTTGTGGCGTAAAGAAGCCCGACAGAAAGAGATCAGACAGACAAAACGTAATCAGAGAGATGGTGTTGCTACCATTGTAAAGAAAGCAGAGCAGTTTCAGCGTGATAAGGAGGAAAAGGAAAAGGAAGTTTTCGATAGGCTTCAGCGTATGACTATAGATAAATGTTATCCTGCTTTGCCAACGGAGTCGGATAAGAAGGAGGAATTAATTGAGGATCCTTTAATGTCCTATCTTATGAAGTCACCACCTCCGTACGCATAGGATACCGCAGCTCCTGCGATTCCTCCTGTACCTGCTCCTGTACCTGCTCCTCAACCTGTTCTTCCGACTGTCCCTGCTCCCTTGCCTATTGCTGTCCCTACTGCTCCTCCGCTTGTACTTCCACATACTCCTGTTCCCGCTACTGCTCCTGTTCTACTTACTCCTACTGCTTCTTCTGTTCCTACTCCTTCTCTTGTTACTACTCTATCGTATACTTCTCCAACTACTCGACGTCGTACCCCTTCAATGGCTGCAAATTTTGCAAATTCTCTTGGACCTATTCTTGAGTCCGCTGATTCGGACGGTCCACAAAGACGTAGTCAGCTTCCTGGTAATAAGGAACGTGCCGCGTTGTACAACATGGCAATGTCATGGATGTTGCATCCCTATAGAAATCCTCCGCGTTCGGTATTGAATACGTTTAGTCAATTCAATATACCGACACAGAGGTATGTTTTTGAAGAAATGTGCAAGGTTTTGCGCGATCAAATATCAGCAGATGCATCGGAAGATGTATTAACTGCTTTGACTAACTTACAGCTTCAGTTTTCGAGCGGAATGGTGGTGGGTACCAATGTTCGACGTGCCATCGAGCAATTATTAGCTCTCCGTCCCTCTCCGATACCTCAAGCATTGTTCGTTGAGGATGTTGAGAGACAGTTAGATACGTCTGGTCAGTTTCCCATGCGTGAAGTTCCACCCGTGTGGATGCCAGGTGATGCTGCTGCTGTTCCTATTATCCTGCCACATTTCCAGAGAGTATGGATACATCTCCCATGGAAACGATCAGAAGTTTTACAGGTGAAGCAATCTTTGCCTGACCCTCGCAAAAATCCTGCAGGGTATTATAAGGAATTGTCGCAGCTCGTAGATGCTACGATAATGAATCTTGCCGATATCGATATGCTGTTTGGCAATGTCGTACCGCAACCGGTGTGGGCCAAGATTCGTCAGGAAGATCATGCAAACGAATTAGGTGGTGATTGGGCTGCTCTTACTGCGGCAGATACACGACAAACTGGTGGGGCTAAGCCTGAACAGCTCATTACTGCTCTCCCTCAGAGAATCATTACCCTGATGAAAACGCTTATGCCAGCTATGAGGGTGAACTGGGACAAGTTGTCAGCTTGTCGACAGAAGAAGGACGAGAGTGTCTCTGATTTCTTTACGAGATTTGAGGAGGTATTTATCGACCACAGTGGTCAGGATATGAGTACTGAGGGTGGTCAGCGGTTGTTTGTGGATAAATTTGTCTCTAACCTATTGCCTGACTTGAGCAACAAATTAAAAAATTATGAGAGTGCGTGGGCTGTCTCTACATCTGCTCAAATATTGGCTACTGCACAATATTATGAGAATAGGGAGAAAGAAGAGAATGACCGCGCTGATAAAAAGACGAAAGAACTTAAGACTAAAGTGTTGTTGCAGCAGGCGTATCCTCCGCGTTCGAATCAGAATGATTTGCAGCAACGTAATCGATCGCAGTCGCAATCTAATAGGTCGCAATCGCGAAATGACTCCTCTTCACAAAGATCTTCGTTAGGGTACAATCAGTGTGCCTATTGTAGACAGGAGGGACATTTAAAATTCAACTGTCCTGTTCTGAATGAGCGTAATAGTGGTAACATATCTAGAGGAGGTCGTGGTGGTGCTCAGCAGACATCACGTGGTAGGGGTCGTGGTGCTCCCAATGATCGTTCAGATAATTCGTCAAATTCCAACAATTGTTTTGATCAACGTGGATCATCGCAAGGACGATCTGCGCAGTATAATGTAGATGACTATTACGTCGATCAGGGAACTGACGACGGTAATTACTAGGACAGCCAAAGACAAGGAGAGGGAGTGGTATCAGTTCCGGTTGATCAGAGAGGGCCTTACGTCGCAGTTGCCACATCGGGCGTCGTTGAGCCTTTTCTGTTGGACACTGGTGCAGCGAAAAGTTCCATCATGCATTCGAAACTCCCTGGCGCACCTTTGTCTGGCTTAACCAATGTTTCCGTTGGATTCTCTGGCGCCCCTGTTAGCAATCCGGTTTCGTGCCCTTTGCCACTTACAATTGGGCCTCGTGAGCTGAAAGCTCCGTTGATTTTGACCACTGGTTGTGGTGAAAATCTTTTGGGCCTGGATTTGCTAAAACGTTTGTATGCGACTTTGTATTGTTCTCCTGCGGGAGTGAAGCTTACTTTAGGTGAGCGAGTCGTCTCTCCAATGTACTTGTCCCTCGATAAGCTTCCACCGGAATTGAGTTCTCTTCCTGCATCTTTGTGGGCAACAGGTCCCAATGACGTGGGCCTGCTTGACATCTCCCCTTATGTTGTTCATCTGAAATCTAATGTGCGATTGCCACGTATTCCCCAGTATCGAATCTCTCTTGACGGTGAACGAGCACTGTTAGCGATCATCTATGATTTGATCGAGAAAGATGTTATTGAGGAGACTCGGGGAAACGTGTGCAACAGCCCTGTACTGCCTATTCTGAAACGTACCGATCCTTCGAAACCACCTGTTTATCGTTTTGAGATGTGCGTGCCTTTTTAGGTATCACGTCATACTGCAGACAGTGGATTCCGAATTTTTCATTGTTAGCGAAACCATTGGTGGCTCTTACGTGCAAGGATGTTTCAACTCCTTTACCATGGACGGAAGAATGTCAGAAAAGTTTTTCTGAACTGCGTGATGCATTGTGTTCGGCTCCTGTGTTAGGTACTCCTGACTACAGCAAGCCGTTTACACTATACGTTCACGAGAGGGAAGGTTGCGCGTTGAGTGTCTTAACGCAACCTTTTGGTGGTAAGCAACGTCCATATGCATATTTTTCCTCGACCTTGGACCCGGTAGCTAGAGCATTACCGAGTTGTTTGAGAGCAACAGCGGCAGCTGCGGTGTCCATCCGGCAATCAGCAGGATTGGTCATGGATAATATGCTTACGGTGATGGTGCCACATGCAGTTGACACTCTTTTGAATCGTACGAAAACTCAGCACTTGACGAGTGCGAGGTTGTCTGGGTACGAGTCGACGCTTTTGGCAAGTCATATTCAGATAAAACGTTGCAATGTTTTGAACCCGGCGACTTTATTGCCAATTAGTGCAGAGTCAGATGAAGTAGCAGCGCATGACTGTTACTTAAGGACTGAGGAGGAAACAAAAGGTCGAGTGGACCTTAAAAACACTCCTTTGGAAGATCCCGATGGAACTTTGTATGTGGATGGGTCATGTTTTAAATTGCCAAATGGTGATGTGACTACTGCGTATGCTGTGGTAACTTTGAATACTGTTATGGAAGCTGCAAGATTGAATCAGAACTCTGCCCAAGCTGCAGAACTGATTGCCCTAACTCGAGCGTGTGTGTTGGCGAAAGGGAAACGAGTGAATGTGTTTACCGACAGCCAATATGCTTTTGGCGTCGCTCATAGCTTTGGACGATTGTGGAGAGAGAGAGGTTTTATGACTTCGCATGGCACGAAGATTCAGCATGGACAGCTTGTGAATGATCTTTTGGATGCACTTACGTTGCCTAAGCAGGTAGCGATTGTTAAATGTAGTGCGCATCGCAAGGTGACGGATGATGTTGGCCGTGGTAATGCGTTTGCGGATGAGACTGCTAAGGAGACTGCCCGGAACCTTAGCACTAGAATGTATGTGACGAGTTCGGTTAGGTGGCCTACAGAGACTAGTATGTGTGAGGACACTATCGAGAGTGTGAGAGCAATTCAGAATGAGGCCACTGAGACTGAAAAGACGAAGTGGAAAGAGAGTACGGGAAAGTTGGATGCGAATGGTTGCTGGGTCGATTTGTCGGAGCACAAGAGGTGGATGTTGCCAGATGCGTATGTGCTGGCTGTTGTGACAATGGCACACGGGTTAGCACATATTAGTGCGAAAGGTATTTGTAAGCTGTTGTCTCCTGTGTGGAAGAATGACGGTATTACGAAATGTGCTGAGAGATTGGTGAAGAATTGCATGATATGTATGTTATACAATCCTGGTAAGGGGACCCCCACACCTCCTGGCCATTTTGCTCCCCCTTCATATCCCTTTGAAGTAATCCAGCTAGACTTCATCCATATGGAGTGATGCAATAATCTGAAATACGTTTTAGTTGTCGTTTGCGCATTCTCCCGATGGATTGAAGCCTATCCTCTTAAAGATAATACAGCCCTGTCTACTGCGAAAATCCTGCTGAAGGAATACTTTCCTCGGTATGGAATGCCCCGAATTGTATGGTCCGATAACGGAAGTGAGTTTGTAGGGAGTGTGATGAAGATTGTGTGTAAGGGCCTTGGAATTAATCAAAAATTCCATAGCGCCAATCATCCGCAGTCAGCAGGTTTGGTTGAAGGGTATAATGGCACCCTTAAACTCAAACTGGCTAAGATTCAGGCTACGACTGGTCTTTCGTGGCCTGACGCTTTGCCCCTTGCCTTGTTGTCAACAAGGGCGACAGTACACTCCCGAGTAGGGCTCAGTCCCTATGAAATAGTGTTCGGCCGTCCTGCAAATGTTTGGGGGGTTCCTAGACCGGGTGTATTTTCTAATCTTGAGTACCCAATGTTGATTGATTATCTTCATGATCTGACTGCTAAACTGAGGTTAATTCACCAACAGGTTTACGAAGCACTGCCGACGCAGACGGAGGGTCCAGGCCACCAGCTCCAACCCGGAGATTGGGTGGTTACTCGCAGTTTTGCTCGCAAAAAGAATTTGGAACCCCGCTTTACTGGACCCTTTCAGGTCCTCCTTGCCACGAGAACTGCCGTCCGTTTGGAAGGGCGCAAAAATTGGGTGCACGCCACCCATACGAAGAAGGTTCCTATACCTTTACCGGCAGACTCGTGGGTGAGGAAGGGCATTGCTTCATCTGAAACCGAAGGACTACAGACCTTTGTACCCTTTAGCGACGCACAGCCTGTCGGAGAATCCTCAGCGCAACAGAAAGACATTGTTGAACATTTGCCATCACAAGACTCAAGATCTGAACAATCGACTGATCAGCAGAACTCTGTTCCTTCATCGGATCCATTGTTTGATGAACAGACACGTCCTGGGAAAACTCGATACTTTTTGCGATCCAGCACCAGAGACTAATAAAAGATTTCCGTTCTGTCCCTTGACAACTACATTATCCCATTTGCCACGATCAGTCTAACACACCCGTATAATTGTGATTATTTTTGTAAATATTGAGTTTCGTTCCATCTATGTGTTTTTACTTCCACAGCTAAGAGACTTTTTGTATATACATTGTGAGTAAGATACCTTGCATCCAGGTGTACCGTAGGGCCGCGCGTGTACTTCCTTCTGGTTAGTAGGTCTTGGCGCTAGGTCAAAGACCGTCGGTTCCTGGGAACTCCTAGGGATTGACTACTGCTACACAGAACGAAGTGCGTCAAGAAACGTTGCGGACGGTTGTAGGGGATGGCGTTTTCGAAGCTGATGGACTTGGAAGAAGCTCAGGCGCAAAGATTCAAACTGCAACAAATTATTCGTACCGAATGTTGTACGTTTCAAGTGTTCCTACTGTTTCTGACTGTTTCTTCGCTATTGGCGGGTGGGGTGTATTACATGATGTCGTACTTCTTACCTTCTGCCATACCTACTCCTACTTCTGAACCTAAATCTACCTCCACTGCATCCCCTCATTCTTTCCATATCTTACCCGAACACGAACAGGCTAGACGTGCAGAATTCAGAAATAATTCCTTTATTCAGCTCCTTCATCAGCATCAGTTAGTGGTTAACACTACTAATTGTTGGGTGTGTGGGCTAATGCCACATACCACGGATAAGGGAATTCCATATCTGGTCCTACCTTATAGTTCCCAGGGTTCAGCTCGAGCATTCCAAACAATGTTTCGAAGTGCACTAGATTCCTACCCCAATCGAGAGCCACGTTCTCCCTACTCTGGTCCCGGCTCGTATCAGAAGCCTTTGTCTATAGCGATAGAGGATTTAGATAGAGATATCTATGAGCCGTCGCTCATCCCAGAGGAAGAGGTACAAGCCTATAGGGTCCTGAGTAAGGTCGAGTATAGTGCGCTCACGAGTGAAAAACAGCTTAGAAGCTCGCCTCCGATATGGGTCGTACCCCACCTTGGTAATTTCTGTCTAATGGGTCGTGGCCGAAGATCGAAAGCTCGTCTTGGAGAGAGTGCTTGCTCCGAGACTTATATCCTGCCGATGGTCTCGTCCCCTGTGTTTCTGGCTGCCAAGGGTACATACTTTGTCTGCCATGATCGTGCGTATACATGGTTGCCCTCCGACTTTGTGGGCTCATGTTTTATCGCAAATCTGTTGCCTCCGACGTTCACTGTAGATGCAGACTATCACAAAACTAGAGTTGTGAGAGGCGTGATTAGCAAAGAGGACACTGCCGGTCAAGAGGCAGGAGACTTTTTCAAGGGTTTCCTCCCGTTTTGGGGACCTATGGTCAATAGTAGGAACCTGAGACAATTGACTCGAGTGGTGGAATCGACAGCTAATATCACTGCCAGTGCCCTTGGTAATATCACCACAGAACTTCAGGCGGATAGGCTTATGACGTTACAAAACCGTATGGTTTTAGACGTGGTCTTAGCAGATCGAGGTGGAGTATGTAAGGTGATCCATTCGAGCTGCTGCATTTTCATTCCAGATAACGCTCCAACTGTCTATCAAGCCATCTCAAAGTTGCATAAGATCTCTGAGTCCATACACGTGGAGGTAGGGGATTGGACGCTGCTTGGGTGGTTTTGGGGCCTGATGTCGACTTGGGGTTGGAAGATTCTGATGATCATCGGAGTTGTTGTGGCGTTCCTGTTCACGTGTTGCCTTTGTGTGCAGTGTGGTCCTGCCTTATGTGGCCTCTGTGCTACAACGTGTATAAGACAGCCGCCTGTTACCAAAGGAGCTCAGTTGGACAGAGTTATGTTGCAGCAACATCTAGATGGTCTGATGAATATCGAGTATGATTCTGACTAGTGCTTGCCTACATGAGGGCAAAAGGAGCGTCTGAGGTTCCGTGACGATCGTAAGTGGTGTTTTCGACTCGCACGAATATGGTCGAGTCTGGTATCTATGAACCGCAAATGACGAGTTTAGTGGGTGTGCGCAGTTTCGCTGTGCTAACCTGAACCGTTCGTTTGTTTCGTGGGTTTCTATCTGTGCCCACGGGTTCCATCTTAGATACGGCATCCATTTTGTCTCTTGCCCTCAAGTAGCCAGCGAACGGACGCTGTCCGCTTCGCGACCCTGGGATTCCCAAGACTCTTGCGGAAGACACATTTCCTTTGAAAGTGTCTTTATGATGAGGGGGATGATACTGTAAGGCAGATGGCCCTGCTCGAGGCTCATCTTGCCGTGCCGGTCTATTGTCTCAGCCGTGCATCTCATTAGGCACGTCCCTTTGATGCCTGCAGCTCGTGTTTCCCGATACAACCCCTTTTACACCCTTTCCGATCTCCCCACTGTTTCTGCCTTCCTCTGCACCTGTCCCTGTTCCTTCTTCGATCTGTTTACTACCGATTGGAATGTACTAATGGTGGGAAGATGGGTTTTTACAGTTGGGAACCGCCAAATGTTTCTGTACTTATGTTCGGGACCTTGAATACATCAAAACGACCCCTCTCGGGGATAATTATGGGAACCAAGTTGTAAACCTTTGTGTACCATGTTAACCTATGAGAGAAATGTGTATAAAAAGGAGCGATCCACAGTAGCAAATTGAATCAGATCCCGCGAACATACCGACTGTGTACTTCACGTGACTTCTGTGTTCCCTGCAGTAAATAAACCTCGAATCTTTGACGCCGAAGGAAGTGTCCCATGTCTCTGTCATTTGTACGCCGGAACAGGTTACCCACGAAGGTTTCAGGTGTTGTCCCCTGGCACCGCTGGGTCTTAAATAACCCAGTCCTTCAGGCAGGGTACGGAACCAATGTCAGCGGGCTTGATAAATCTCGCCTCGGTGCCTCTCTAACCATGGGTCCCACGCTGCAACTCTGGGCAATAGCTTGCTTAATCTCCACAACGGCCCCATCACCGCCGGGGATGCCTGGCTTCACCTTGGGGATGCCCAACAGGGACCATCTCACAGGGAAAGCCAGGACGGGTTCCCCAGCGGCACACAGTGCCAAGAAACCCCGGGGTGAACGTGCGCTCTACAAATTCATACTATGTTAAGCTTCTGACCCTGATTAGATCTTATGGGTTCTCGTTTGTAAACTAATCAGATGACACACAGCTGATACTGGCCTCAGATAAAAATAATCATGCTCCAGTGGAAGGCCTGCACAGCGGCATAAATGAGATGGCCAATTGGCTGAGAAGGAACTCTCTGAAATTCAATAGAGGAAAATCAGAGTTTCTAAGCTGTGCACCCTCCGAAGAGCCCAATTATCTTCCGCAGGGTTTCTGGCCCTGGACTCCCACAGACATACTCACAATATCTCACATAGTCAGGAACATAGGGATTCTTGTGGATGACAAACTGACTCTGGAGACTCAAATCTATAAAACTGCTAGCACCTTTTGGAAGATTGTACCATTCTTGCCCCAGCCTGAATGAAAACTAGTGGCTCAGAGTAGGATTATAAGCAGAATCGACTTCTGCAATGCTCCTCTCCGGGGGGTCCCAGAATACTTGATAAAGAGGCTATATCGAGTACAAGCAGCAGCTTCTTAGCTCGCTCTCAACAAATCCAGATGTGCCTCCTCTAGTACCTTACACTGGCTCCCAGTCAAGGAGAGAGTAATCTTTAAATCTATGGTGGCGGTCTACAAACACCATTTTAGATGCTACCGACCCTGGAGGAATGTGTGCTCTGCCTCTGCAAACCTGGTCTGTGTCCAAAGTTCAGAAGAGTCAGACTAGGAGGAAGAGCCTTGCAAGTCAAAGCAGTTCAACTCTGGAATCCTTTCCCTGCTCCCTTAGAGCTGGTCCAAATCTCTCTGGGTTCAATAGGAACCTGAATACCTGGCTATTTCCACAGTACCTGCTAGTTCCTTCAAGATTCCACTGTACTTCATTCAATTTTTTTAGAAGTGAGCTTGCTTTTCAGGACCCCTACTAGAATGGTTTCATAGCGCCAAGGTACCGGTCAAGTGAACGTTTGCACTCTAACAAGTGTCTGTTACCTTATGTTACTTTTGCCTTTTACTGGAGGTGGCAGCATGGCCTCCATTCCAAAGGGAGGCAAAGCCCCATCTTCCGGTTGGTGCAGTGAGTGACTGCACCCGCCTTTAGAGTGGAGCTTGTGGGAACTCTGGGACCCCAATCGCCACCTCACAAGGAGCATCCTTGGGAACACACCGACTGTGCTCCACTTCTGCATGGGGCAGTCAGTGTAGCTCCTGATGGCGTCTTTGCCTCTGCACCCGTGTCTATATTATAGTACAGGAACCACAGAAATGATTCCCTTGTTGCCTCCTGCCACATCCCGTACAAATGAGGACACCCCCATTTGGGATTGTACAGGAGTACATTTAGCACTGGGGCAATCCATGTACAGAAGGGACACTGAAAGTGGGTACAACAGGTGTCTTGCCCCAAGGTGTGAAAAATAATATGTTCCCTGGTCTCCATGGACCACTAGAATGGCGGTTACAGAAAAGCAGCCTAGGTGAAGCGTGAAGGTGGTCACTGGGCCTAACATCAGCTTGCTATTTGCAAACAAGACAGCCTGGCATTTCACCAATGACCGGTGATAGCCATTCTGTGTTCATGGTCACAGGTCACTCCACTGAGAAACACATTTTTAAATGTAAACCTCTATAATAAACCGTGAAGCTTTACACACTGTCCATCAAAGTCAAAAACTGCTGGATGGATTTTCATAAAACTTGGACGAGTTGATGTGAACTGGTCAATCTTGCGATGCGTTTGTAGTTTCGTGAAAGCCTATTCAATGTTCTTAGCAAAAAGCTAAACACAATTGAGCTATTTATAAGGTATTTTGAGTGTGGGAAGTCTTGCTCCTGTAGGGCTCTTTTGCATCCTCTTACTTGCCTTTGTGAATTGCCCCCAAAGCATCTAGATTTTGGCTTTTTGCAGCTGGTTTGATATCTATGGGGACTGACAGTGAAGTTTGGCCACAAGCCATGCCCTGCACACAGACGTCTCTGCACACAGCCACGCCTGTGTGCAGTTTTCATGATGGGTAGTCGAGTCCTGCACCCAGAGCCTGCTGCCTATGGCTGTTTCCCCAAACAACATCCCTTCCAAACCAGCTGCAGAAGGTGGAAGACTGGTGCTGGGTTATGAGGTACAGGGGATGTGCGAGGGATGGTTCCCTGTGTCCAGAACCTGCTGTGCACGGCACAGATTGCGCACAGAGGGCTGTGTGGACTTGCGCTGTTGCATTGCTGCATTGTTGAGGGGTATTGTGAAAAAGCTGTAAATACAACACAGGGTATGGGAAGTGCTAGGCACAGGTGCCACACCCTCTGCTCATGTGCCATTGTGGGCAAATTATTTTAATTATTTGTACCTTGAATTTGTCCCCAGAGCAACTGTTCTTTGTGCGCTACAAATAAGGAACCACAGAGTGTGTGCGGCAGGGACCTGACACCTACCGACACTAATTCTCACTTTAGTTGCCCTTTTGTGCCTGAACAGGGAAATGTTTTTTTATTGTGGCAACATCCAGAATTGTTTATTTATTTTTATTTATTTATAAAGTTTTGTATAGCGCAAACCAGACCCGATGGGTATCCGAGCGCTTCGCAATTTGGAGTGTCGTAAATAAGAAAGGGATTCAAAACCAATGTCATTTGACTGCCCTTTGTCAATGCTTGTTGAACTGAATAAGGACATTTCATTTTAAACACACAGGAATGTACATATCCTGCAAGAATGCTTTGTGCAGGGGTACCCAGCCCCTCCCCCCAAAACAAAAAATAAAAGCCATGGTTTCTGGCTGCAGTGAAACACCTCTTCACCTCCTTGTTAGCTTCTTTTTACAGTGGGTGTTAATCCTGTCTCCAAGGTCACCATGATGGAAGCAGGTGTGCTGCATTTTTATTTGCAGTTTGATATGGTGCAGACTCGACTTGAAGGTATTGGTGCGCTTTACATGAGCACCAGTTATAATACACAGCGATGCATTCATGTTTTAGGGAGTATAAGGTCCTTATTATGAGTCTGGTGGTCCCTGGTCCGCCGAACCTGTATTGGGGTTCAGACCTCGGTGAGCTCGGAAGTCCAACCGCTGTATTACAAACTGGGCAGATTGGCTTTTGAAGACCGCTGCTGAATCGCTGACACTGGCGGAAAGGGAGGGATATAAGGACGAAATTCACCTCTAATCATCTTCTAACATCATCGAGTCCATCATAAATGTCCTGCCGCTGCTCTACCTTCCCGACCTCCTTCAAAACCCAGTCCATCACAGACGAAATTGGCAGTAAATCACACAACTTCCTGTTGCCATAGACTCCTCTGCAAAATGATGCACCGCCATGTACCAGGCAAGGGAGGTGAGATCTTTTAGCAATTCACACCAATACAGGGACCCTGTCTGAGATTGTTATAAAAAATGCATCCGTAGCATGCCCTTCTAGGCCAAAACACTGAGACTGCACAGGCACAGTGCAAACAAATGGACATTTTTGCAAATTATATGCAGTGATAGTGATATGTGCATTATTTTGAGCTCGACAACACCAACTCCTCAACAATATCACTCCTGTTAATATCTGACACACATATCTGTTGCCCTTTCCCACTTGTCTGCCATATTCCACTGATCTTTACTAGTCATACCGCTCACTGTTACTCAAGTAAATGTAAATGTATTTATATAGCGCAAATCACCGACCCGGTATCTAAGCGCTTGCTTAGGGAACCCGTCCTGGTATTCCCCTGTGAGATAACCCTGGCAGGGTATCCGCAAGGTGATAGCCAGGCAACCCACCGCGAGGGGCTGTTGTGGAGATTAAGCAAGCTATTGCCCAGAGTCGCAGAGTGTGAACCCGTGAATCGAGTAGGCACCGGAGCGAGAATTGTCAAGTCCATGGACATTTTAGGACTCAAGACCCCGCCGAGCCAGGAATTGAACCCTGGTCCCGGGCTGACCTCTGCTTCCAGGTCTGCCTCCTCTAACCAGTGAGCCACACTTCTCCACAAGTGTTGCTAAAGTGACATTGTAGTGATTATAACTACCACGAGGCCTTGTGAGTGCAACTCTAATGGAAAAGCTGCACTCCTTTTGCCCCTTCTCACTTGTCTCCCATGTCACTACTAAAGTGCACTAGTCCTGCAGGTGACCATTGCTCAAGTGTTCGGAAAGTGACATTGAAGTGACTACAACTACCATGAGGCCTTGTCATTCCAACTCTAACCAAGATGCTTTAGTGAATGTGACACACTCACATTGCACACATCCCAGGTCCTGTTTTGATGTCAAAAATATATCCGTGTGGATGGGTCAGTAGAGTGTAATACAACTTCTCTGCTACAACTTTGTATTGGACTTTCACATATTCACCCACATGAAACGGCAATGTCAGTCAAGGGGATTACATAGATTCAGTGTGGGAACCAATCTAAGGGCACACTGGATACACTCTCTGCGAAATAGCTATGCCTCTATCAGGGGGAACTCTGAAAGGCTGGGACACAGTGCATTTTGCACATGTCTGACATATTTCATGTGCACTGGACTTAGAAACTGAAATATATAAGGGACAACCACTAGCATAGCCAAGTGCCATGCATGTGAAGGCAATGGGTAAGTGCAACTTATGAAAACAAACACAGCACTTACAGCATGTGGTACATATCTAGATGAAGTAGTGGTAAGGTATACACTGCAAAATGGACACCTGTCCACATACAACTCCACAAAGGTATGACACGTTGAGGCCCCCATGTGTGTATACACAAATATCTCATTTCTACACAGCATACACATATACAACCTACATCATAGGGAGAAGTGCTACCAGAACGACATTGACAGTGGCCAGGCCAAGCTGAAGTACTTACCATATAACATGTCACCAAATGCAATGTCTGTCCCATCCGGATGGAAACCCACATAGACATCAAGCCAACATCTCCCCTTGTCATATCTAACTTCAGCACTGACTCTAAGAGCACATCATACTAAACACAATGACTGGATCAGCAATCAGGGATCACACAAACACAACTGTACTCACACATCACTAACTAAACAATCAAATCAAATGAATAGTATAGCAATGGCGGGACTAATGTCTTACAAACTGTGATAGTTTTTAATTAATGGATATCAACTAATCCGAAAAAGACACAAAGGCCAATGGCCACTACATTCATAGTCCATGGGCCACAGCACAATGCAGTGCCACCAAACTTGCCCGTACTGACACTGCCAGGGAACCTCCTCACAAAGTGGTATCCATTGGGCATAGCCTTCAAGCTGGTATATGGGAAGGGGGCCGAGGTTTAGGGGGGTTGGGTTTGTCCTTGGGTTTCTTTTCCTTTTTTTCGCTTTTGAACTGGGTACATGGGGTTATGAAGTCTATTTTTCAGGGGTGGAAGCAGAAGTGGAAGGGATAGCTTTGTGTAGGGGAGGGCTTTTTGGGACTTTGTGGAGGGTGGCAGGATTCAAGGAGTGATGGCCAACAAGGGAGATTCACTGGGAAAATAGGTAGGGTGTTCAGTCTGGAGTTCACATTGGGAGGAAGAGGAAGTGCATGTGCGAGATGGGTCTGCTCTGTGCCCTCTGTATTAGCTGTTGTGTGGGTGACTGAGTAATTGCTTTTTTGGGGGGGAGTGTTGTGGATGGGCTGGGTGTTGGGGAGAGATCTGTGAATATGGTTGTTGTGGAGGGGTCTGTGCCTGTTGGTGTGGTGTCTGGCGATATGGGTGTTGTAGAGGGGTCTGTGGGTCTGAGTGCAGTGACAGCGAGTAAGGGTGTGGCTGTGGAGGGGTATGTATGTGTTTCTGTGATGCTTGGGGCACATGCTGAGGCGGTGAGGTGAGTGTCTGCTGTGTGCATGCATGTTTGAGTATTTTAGATGTCTGGTTAGTGTGTGGTGATTGTGTCTAATGATGTGCGTGCATGCTTAGGTGTGTGTGTGATTGGGATAGGAAGGGCAATAGGGAGGGTGGATGAGAAGGGAGGTTGGAAGGTTGGGATGGGTGAAGGGCTGCCGTGAGAGAGGGCACCAGAGGCTGATTGAACAGATATGGCAGTGTGAATACCTTCCACCGCGGTCAGCTTGTTGCCTTGCTCTTGGGTGGCATTCGGCACTGCAGTCTGACCCCCGGAGATGCTCATTAGGAGGTGAATATCCTCCTGACTCAGGGCAGCATGGCTATCAGGGGCAGGGGCAGCAAAGGAGATGCCTCCTGTCTTATGGAAGTGGGGACGGCCAACTTGTGCAGGGACAACAGGGAGGGTGGCAATGGAACTTCATGGGGTGGGCAAGAATGAAGGTGGAGCTGATCCAGCTGGGTCTGCCACCCCTTTGGAGTGTCCACTGGATGATGAAGAACTTTGGACAATATCCTATGGGGCACTCCTTTTACCCTCTTGGTCACTGGGTCCCTCTGTGTTTGACGTATCACATCCGCAACGCCTGTGACCGGCTGTGCCCCCACTGACATTGCCCCCTTCTCCTCTGCTTGCCTTGGAGGTAACTAAAATGACATTGAACATGGGTTTATTGCAACGGTGTTTTTATGCCTGACCATCACAAATCACCGGAAAACATTGAAGAACTCCACATATCACATGATCTTCATCGGTCACTCCATAAGCTTATACTTAAGCATCAGCACATGTATGCAGGCAAACAGTTGGATCCACTCATGTCACAACCCCATACATGACCAAATGCGTTGATGGAATATTCTACTCTCCAACCTTATTTCCACACTAGGATAGTTGTTCACCTCGCATACATTGGCACTTGTTGCGTACCATTGCAATAAGATGTAACCAAATAGGATGGATCCAACTGTGAGATCTATATAATGCGGACGCAAAGCAGAGAATGAAACAAATCTAACTATTTCTTATAACACATCAGGATGTCATAAAGGTCAAGTTGAACACCAATGCACCATCATTTGCTGTTGTGGCAGACATTTCATATGCAAATCAACATTGAGCTCTAAAGACACTTTGCACTCCAAATCACATCATATGTCCACTACCTTAAAAGTCAAAAGAAAGCTGTACACATGTCATTTATCCGTGTATCACATATAGCTGATAAAGTTCCCTGAATAAATTGAGGTCCTAACATTTTGGAGATAGATGCTTTAAAATTCACACAGCACAAGACTTCAGAAGAAGAAGAGGCAACTACAAAAACAGTAGACCCAGACCCAATGCCAAACCAGACGTCAGACAGCCAAAAGAAAAACCTATCAGAAAGGTTACTAAGTGAAGACGAGAACACAGTCCCACAACTTGGACTCGGTTTCGTTCCCACCCCTCGTGAAGATCATTTTCACCTGACAGACAAACTATATCAATTTTTTCTGAAAATCCGACTACGTTATATATTTCAAGACAAACTCAGTTCCACCCAGACAGAATCAGGACTGAAAACCTCATCGACCTTCACCCCCACAGCTGCGATGACTCCAAATGAAATCCTGACATTCTAAAAGCAGTCCTCAGAGACGAGGGGGACTAAAACAAAATAAACCTGCAATAAATAACCTTTCTAAGAAACTTAGAGCAGCTCTAACATCCTTGACGCAAGATGAAGACATCATCATAAAACCGGCTGAAGAAGGAGGCGCCACTGTAAACATGAACACAGTTGTCAAGTCAAGTCAAGTCAAGAGATTTATATAGCGCGCTACATACCCATAGGGTCTCAAGGCGCTTGAAGAAGGGTGGGGAATTACTTGTCGAATATCCAAGTTTTAAGTTGCTTTCTGAATGCTAGGTGGTTCTGAGTAAGGCGAAGGTGAGTGGGAAGTGAGTTCCAGGTTTTAGCTGCCAGGTAGGAGAAGGATCTACCTCCCATGGTGGTTTTGTTGATTCGAGGTACAGTGGCAAGGGCTTGGTTGGAGGATCGTAGCTGGCGGGAGGGGGTGTAGAAGGAGAGTCGTGTGTTGAGGCATTCGGGACCAAGTTCGTGAAGTGCTTTGTGTGCGTGGGTTAGGAGGCGGAAAGTAATCCTCTTATTTACGGGGAGCCAGTGGAGGTTTTTCAGGTGACCAGAGATGTGTTCTTTACGCGGGATGTCTAGTATGAGCCTGGCTGAAGCGTTCTGGATGCGTTGGAGTTTTTTCTGGAGTTTTGCGGTGGTACCGGCGTATAGGGTGTTTCCGTAGTCCAGGCGGCTCATGACCAGTGCGTGGGTGACCGTTTTTCTAGTTTCGGTGGGGATCCAGCGAAATGTTTTTTTGAGCATGCGAAGAATGTTGAAGCAAGATGATGAAACGGCGTTGACTTGTCTGGTCATCGAGAGTGAGGAGTCCAGGATGACGCCCAGGTTCCGTGCGTGGTCCGTCGGGATGGGTGCTTTTCCAAGGGCCTCTGGCCACCAAGAGTCATCCCAGGCGGAGGGGGAGGTGCCTAAGATGAGGACTTCTGTTTTGTCTGAGTTCAGTTTCAGACGGCTGTGCTTCATCCACTCGGCAACTTCTTTCATTCCTTCGTGTAAGTTGGTTTTGGCGGTGTTAGGGTCTTTGGTGAGTGAAAGGATCAGTTGAGTGTCATCAGCGTAGGAGATGATGTTGAGGTTGTGTTGGCGAGCGATGGCCGCAAGGGGGCTCATATATACGTTGAAGAGTGTGGGGCTGAGTGACGATCCTTGTGGCACGCCGCAGATGACTTCAGTGGCCTCTGACTTGAATGGTGGGAGGCGGACTCTTTGGGTTCTTCCGGTGAGGAACGAGGTGATCCATTCCAGTGCTTTTCCTTGGATTCCGACGTTTCTGAGGCGCTGTAATAGGGTGCTATGACAGACTGTGTCGAATGCAGCGGAGAGGTCGAGGAGGATGAGGGCGACTGTGTCTCCATTGTCCAGTAGAGTTCGAATGTCGTCTGTTGCTGCGATGAGGGCGGTTTCAGTGCTGTGTTTGGCTCGGAAGCCAGACTGTGAGGAGTCGAGGGATTTGTTGGTTTCGAGGAAGGTGGCGAGCTGGTTGTTGACAGCTTTCTCGATGACTTTGGCCGGGAATGGAAGAAGCGAGATGGGGCGGTAGTTTTTGAGTTCGATGGGGTCAGCTGTGGGTTTTTTCAGAAGGGCGCTGAGTTCTGCGTGTTTCCAGCTTTCCGGGAAGGTGGCGGAGTTGAGGGAGGAGTTGATGACATCTCGGAGGTGTGGTGCTATGATGGAGTCTGCTTTGTTGAGGATGTGGTGAGGGCATGGGTCAGTTGGGGATCCTGAGTGGACGGAGTTCATCAGGCGGATGGTGTCCTCAGTGGAGATTGGGTTCCAGTCATTAAGGATGTTCAAGGGGGGTGAAGGTCCTGCAGAAGGTTGGGTGGGTTGGTCTCCGGGTCGGTTGTCGAAGCTGTTGTGGATGTCTGTGATTTTGTTGTGGAAGAATGAAGCTAGGGAGTCGCAGAGGGCTTGAGAGGGGGTGATGTCGTTGGAGTTGGCTGATGGGTTGGTAAATTCTTTGACGATGTTGAATAATTCCTTGCTGTTGTGGGCGTTGTTATCTAGTCGGTCCTTGAATGCGGCTTTCTTGGCAGATCGGATTAGTTGGTGGTGTATGCGGGTGGCGTTTTTGAAGGCGTCCCTGGTGCTGGTGTTTGGGTCTTTTTTCCAGGCCTTCTCGAGGGAGCGACAGAGTTTCTTGGATTTCTTAAGATCATCGTTGAACCAGGAGGCGTTTTTGCTGCCTAGTTTGATTTGACGTTTTTTCAATGGTGCTAGGATGTCGGCGCTGTTGGATAGCCATTGGGTGAGGTTAATGGCTGCTTGGTCGGGGTTTGAGGAGTGGGCGGGGGGGTTTAGAAGAAGCGATGAGGAGATCTGGTCGATGGTGATTTTGTTCCAGTTTCTTCGCAGAGTGGGTTGAAGATGGTTGTGGGTTGTGGTCTTATTGTAGATAAAGTGAACGCAGCTGTGGTCCGTCCAATGAAGAGCTGTGGTGTGACTGAATGAGACATGTTTGCTGGAGGTGAAGATAGGGTCGAGTGTGTGACCTGCAATGTGGGTGGGGGTAGTGACAAGTTGTTTGAGTCCGAGGTTGGCGAGATTGTCCAGAAGGGTGGTGGCGCTGCTGTCATTGCTCTTTTCCAGGTGAAAGTTGAGGTCTCCTAATAGGATGTATTCCTCAGAGGGGAGGGCGTGTGGGGTGATAAAGTCAGTGATGTCGTCACTGAATTGTGCACGGGGTCCTGGAGGCCGGTAGAGGAGGGTGCCTCTGAGTGTGGTCTTGGGGTCGGTGTGGATCTGGAAGGGAAGGTGTTCGGCGCTGGCAAGGTTGACGTCTGAGCTGGTTGAGATGCGGATGGAGTTCTTATGGACGATAGCGATGCCTCCTCCTGTTTGGTCGGTGCGGTCCTTACGGGTGATCTTGTAGCCTTCCGGGATGGCAATGGTAATGTCTGGGGCTGATGAGGCGTTCATCCATGTTTCTGTTAGGAAGGCGACGTCCGGGGAGGTGGTGTCTAGTAGATTCCAGAGGTCGATGGCGTGCCTGTGGACCGAGCGGGTGTTGAGCAGGATGCATTTTAGGTGGTTGGTGTCGGATATCTGTTGTGTGTTCGTAGATGAGGAGTTGTTCTTGGTGCTGTCGAACTTGCAGGAGTTGCAAGAGAAGGGTCCATGGGTGTGTCCAGGTGCGGTGTGAGAAGTTGGCCTGGTATATAATGCTCACTAATTCTAGTGATCACTTTGTACCATGCCAAGCAACCCTTATGATGATGGTTGTAATTCAACCTTGTAGACCAGTTATCCTAGTGGTAACGTGGACAAAGCAGTCTTAGGCTAAACTCTGAAAGGCATGTGAAGCCAGCTGTTATACCATACACAACCCCCCTGAATACCAAATGAAAGGGACACCACACAGATATATATTGAAAATATATATTGATTTATTAACTATTAAAATCCCCTGGACTCTTTATGAGCACAGAAGCACAAGCGTAAAATCACAAGACAGTTTAAAATACACAAAAGTTGCACAATATGGATGAGCCCTAGGGGCCACCTAAACCATATACTAAATAAGTGGTATAAGAGATACCTGGAGGAAAGTGAAGAGGCCTAGGGCCTTGGGAATCGCTGGAGCTATTCGAGACTGGAGTTAACTAAGTCGGGAAAGGCCCACGGGACTCGGGTGCAGTGTCCAAAGTGCACGCACTTCTCAATACAAAGTCTATGGTGCGTAAAAAGCACAAAGTTAGAAAGTTAGGAACCTTCCGAGTGACCTACGGAGCTGAAACTTAAAACACAGGCCCTTGGGATGTGTACCAGTGCAGGAGCACCGGCGGAGCTGAGTTACCTCACCCACAGGAAGCGGGTGCACAGGGTCGAAGATGTGTCGGGTTTCGTCACGCTGGTCGATGGTGCTTGGAGCAGGAGATGCTGCAGGCGGCTCGATGAGAAGAGTTCCGGTGGATCCAAGGGTGGATCTGTAGATGTGAAGACCTGAAAGCAGAGGGGACAGTGTTCAAAGTCACTAGCCAGTGACTGCCGTGGAACCAGAGTGGAACCAGGTGATGTCGGGTGCAAACAGGCGTTGTCGGGTAGCTTCTTTCTGCAGCCACGTGGATACCCGGGGTCGAGGACGTCCAGGAGTCGGTCACGAGCTGTCCCACGTAGGCTTCTCGCTGTTGGCGGTGTCGGCGACCTGATCGGAGCAAACAGGCCTTGGCAAATGCAAGCCACGCAGAAGTTGAAAGATGCTGTTCACTCGGACCAGCAAGGTCAGAGCGGGTGCTCCTTTTCACAGGAGCTTGGGTAGGTCTGGAGCAACCAGACCTGCTGTTTAAATCTTCGGGTTCGTCGCCAAGATGGCCGCTGGCCGCGTGGCTAGTGGCCGGGATGGCGCGTCGAGTGGCACAGTGCAAAAGGGCCCCACGCAGATCGTGGAGATGCTGGGGGGCTGATCTTCGGTGCAAGGGCTGCTCGGTGGTGGGGGTTCTCAGTCCCCAAAGCACAACGTCGAGGATGCCTCAGAAGCTGCGCAGTCAGCTTTACGAGTGTCTTCCAAGAGGTCCGGTCCCACGTCACTCGGTGCCTCCACGGGTCCCTTCTTTGCAGGGACTGTGGATCGGGCTCTGAGAGGTCTGGGAATCTGGTTCTTGTCGGGCTCTGGGCTCGGGCTCCGGCGGGAGGCGGCGGCAAAGCAGACGTCGAGTTGCTGGTTGGTACCTGTGTTCACAGGGTGGTCACTCCTTGGCCACAAGGGAGATTCTTCTTCAGTCTTCTGTGCAGCAGAATGTCGAAGTCCAGTCTTCTTCTTAGTTTAAGTTGATTTCGGGATGATCTGCTGTGCAATGGCACTGCTCCCTCTCTTATTCCCATCTGAGGGGTGGATCTCCTGCTAGGTCCCTCCCCTATGGGTGGGACCAGGAAGGGGGGCGGTTACACCCCCTTTCCTTTGTCCAGCTCCGCGCCAGGACTGGGGCTGGAAGGCCCCAGAACCGGTTTGGACTGGCCTATGCACGGGGACACCTTGTGTGCCCCGGGCATGTCTGATTCTTTTCAGCCCTGTCCTACCTAATACACAAAATCCTGTCTGGGGTGGTGCTCGCACCTCCCAAGGCAGGAAACCCTTTGTCCAGGCCACCATCTGCCGAGTTTCGGTCAGCAGCAGGAGGCCAGACTTGTGTCTGTGGTGGCAGCGTCCATTTTGTGAAGCTGAGGCTCTGTTTAACTTTAACCGGGGTTAAGGCTACGCACATGTCGTGTCCCTCTAGAAGGGTGGAATGCTATCCCCGTCGCCAGAATTGGCGAGGGGATAGTATTCCAATTCGTATGACACCTTACTCGACATGTTTTGATAAAGCCAAACCAAAGTTAGCATTTAACCGCGAGGATTATAATGCACTTAAGAGTATATGGTATGGCAATATCCCGGAACAGCTTAGGGAGTGGTTCCCGACAGCTGCAGACAGGCTCAGCTCATGCTAGAGCACCATCTCACATATTTCCAAGCACTCTGCCTCCAGGATTGATGAGGCCTTCCATAGGAGTGGCTGATAGGAACATATGTGTCCAGTTTAGGGTTAGGCACAGGCATACTGTACCTAAGTAAGAGGTGATTACACCAACTTACCCCAGCTGAGTGATCAGCCAGTTGTGTCAAATATGGAGGCCAGGCCAGGGGTGGCACAATACATGCTGCAGCCCCTGGTAGGCCTTGGCTACACCTATGCCCTGGGTACCTATGGTACACTGTTACAGGGGCCTATAAGGTGAACCAATTCCAATTGTGTTATGCACCTAAGGTACATGGAGTCCATTTTAAGGAGAGAGCAATCAGCCTGGGGCCCTGAATAGCAGGATCCCAGGCCAACTAAGTCAAAAACCAGCTAAACACCAGGCAAAAAGTTTGGGGGTAACCATAGTCAGATATCCACCTTCCTACATAACCCCCCCCCAAACGAAAGGAGATAAGGCTATCCTTGACCAGGTAAGCCTATATTGCCTAAGTGGCCATATAAGGAAGTACCAGCTCTGGCTTGGTAACCCCCTGTCTCATGGTCCACTAAGCAATCCCTCACCCTAAGGGTATCTGAGGGTCTCCACCATAGGGAATCTCTACCTGTGGTGTGTCTTTGCAAAGTCAAAGGCTGGTGTTGAGATGGAGTACTGAAGTGAGTTTCCTCTGTAGGGCTCAGCTTCCTCCAATCACTCTCCACCATGTGTGCCTTTCTTTCTTTGACTGAGTTGCACTGTGCTCTCAGGGTCAACCTCTGGCTACCTAAAGCTGGAGGCTGAGTCCCTCTGTTTGGCTTACTGAAGGGACAGTTCAGGTTTGGGCCCTTAGGGTCCCAGGTTTGGCTGTGCCCAACAATATCCATCTGGGGGAGGTCCCTAACTACTTTTAAGGGGGATCCCTCAGGAGTTTTTAAAGTTTGCACCTCACTAGGGCTACTAGTTTCGGTGCCCCTAATCTGTGGATGGGGGTGCTTTATTTGACAGGGGGGCCTTTGGGTCTCACTGTCCTTCTTGTCCTCTGCAGCCCTGGGCTGAGTAAGGCAAGGTAGAGAGGGGCAGGTTACCTGCTCCAGACTGGGTCCCACCTGAGAAGGGTCCACTGCCATCAGAGGCTCTGTTAGGCAAGGCCTAACAACCTCTGGGACAGTTCCTTCATCAGGGGTAAGGTCAGTTCCCTGAGGAGGCTGATCCTTTCCTAAAGTCTGGTGGGAGGGAGATTTCTCTTCCTCCTCAATGCTCTCTGTTTGGGTGGAGTGATCCATCATTTCAGGCTTCACTACCCATGTATCAGTTTGAGTTTGGGCTGTGGCCATCACAGCCCCACCAACCTTTTCAGGAGGAGACTCAGTTTGGGTATGGGCTGTTACTAGTACAGCCCTGCTACTCTTTCCAGGAGGGAAGTTATCTAAAGATGGGGCTGAGGTTTGCTCAGCCCTCCCAACCTTTTCAGGAAGGACATCTTGAATTGGGGCTGTAGCCATTACAGCCCCACTAACCTTTCCATGGAGATTTACCATTCTAGAATGGGTTTGCTGTTCAACCTCAGCCCAGGCTGAGATTTCCAAATCATTACCCAGTAGGCAATCTACAGGCAAGTTTGCTGACACTGCCACTCTCTTTGGGCCAGTGACACCTCCCCAGCTAAGATTGACTACTGCCATGGGATGATTGGATTCTATGCCATCAATGTTTGTCACCTGATATTTGGCATCAGGTAAAAGTTGCCTTGAGGGGACTAGACATTCAGCCACCATGGTGATGCTAGCCCCTGTGTCTCTGAAGGCCTCAACTTTCAAACCATTGATGAGGGGCTCCTGTCTATACTTGCTCAAAGTGTTTGGGCAAGCTGTGAAATTGGCAAACCCCATGCCAGTCTCATAGACAAGAGTATCTGAGTTAGGGGACCTGGATAGGCCAGAGTCCACCTGTCCTCCAAAAGTAAACCCACCCAAATTCTTGGGGGTGCTCCCACCACCTGGGGGACCACTGCTAACAGTGACAGGAGGTGTTGGAGCCTTACCTGGAGGTATATTCTCCTTATTGCCATTCTTGGGACAACAGCTATCTGTTTTGTAATGCCCCACCTGTTTACAGGTATGACAATAAGGCTTTTTCTGGGATGCAGAAGTGTCTTGGGACCCACCCCCATTCTTGGAGTTTTGGGGCCCTGGGGAAGTCTTTTCCTTACTTTTATCCCCACCCTTCTCTTGAGGCTTGGTAGTCTCTTTCTTTTGGTCACCACCCTGGTTCTTAGGCCTGATCCTGGTTCTGACCCATTTGTCTGCCCTCCTACCCAATTCTTGTGGGGAGGTCAGATCAGAGTCAACCAGGTGCTGATGTAGAAGCTGATTTTGACAATTACTTAAGATTTGCTCTCTCATAATTAAATTATACAATCCTGTATAGTCAGTAACCTTACTTCCCAGCAACCAGCCCTCCAGAGCCTTAGTGGCACACTCAACAAATTCAGACCAGTCCTGAGTCTGTGTCTTCTGGGTATCTCTGAACATTAACCTGTACTGTTCAGTGGTTAAGCCTAACCCATCAATCAGAGCACTCTTCAGGACCATGTAGTTTCTAGAATCCTCATCACTAACTGTGAGGAGTCTGTCTCTGCCTCTACCTTCAAAGGAGAGCCACAAGATTGCTGCCCACTGCTCCTGAGGGATCTGCTGTACCATGCAGGCTCTCTCAAGTGCAGTCATCCATTTGTGGATATCATCCCCAGCTTTGTAGGGGGGCACAATCTTACTCAGGTTTCTTGTATCAAAGGACCTGTCTTTATCCTTCTGGATATTGCTGCCACCAGTGGGTTCTATTACCCCACTCTCTCTAGGCTGTCTTGCTCTAGCAAGTTTCTCCTTAGCCAGGGCAACCTCTAACTCTTGCCTCTGGATCCTAAGCTCAGCCTCTCTCATCTTGGCCTCATGTTCCCTTCTCTGAGGGCTAGTCATCTCCTTTCTGGAGTGACCATGAGAGCCTCTAGAGACATGGGAGGTGTTGGATTCACCTGAGTGATGCCTTCTCCTCCTATGGCCCTGGTTAAGTCCACCTGGGGGTCTGAATGGGTTGTTACCTGATTCATTCCCAAGTTGACTTAAGTTAGCCTGGTTCAGTCTACTGACCAGCACCTGACTATCTCTGTCATCATCTGACTCACTGCTTTCCACCTCCTCCTCCTCTTCTTCTTCTTCCTCTTCATCTACCTGAGGAGCTCCAGTGGTGGAGGCTTCCTCATCTACTAGGATGATAGGGGTAGGGGTGTCTACAGTGTCATCCTCTGAAGGATGGCCTCCTTCAGCATTCCCTGTGGGGTTTGCTTTAGAGGTCTTTAGAGCCTCAGACTGATCCAAGAGCTCTCTTAGGTGGTCTGTAGTAGGGGTAGGCCCTGTCTTCAGACCCCTTAAGACACAAAGCTGTCTTAATTCCTTAAAAGGAAAAATAGCAAACTGGGATGGTGCCCTTGGAGGGTCACTCTCAACAGGAGTAAGTCCACTGGACCCCTCTGTTCCAGACATTGCTCTAGTGTGGGTGGATGTGTTGCAATCTACCTACACTGGTGTTTACCTACTAAACCTATCTAGTAGTTGTAGCTAGGGTGTGCTACTCCCTTTGCTCTACAACAACTAAGTTCAGTAGAACTTAAGTATACTAGTCTTGTTTTATATGTACCTAGCAGGTACCTGTATGATCTTTCAAATGATAATCTCAAAGATTGTAATGGTAAAACAACAGCAAGCTCAGATCCCAATCCGCTGCTCACCAATGTGAGAAGTTGGCCTGGTATATAATGCTCACTAATTCTAGTGATCACTTTGTACCATGCCAAGCAACCCTTATGATGATGGTTGTAATTCAACCTTGTAGACCAGTTATCCTAGTGGTAACGTGGACAAAGCAGTCTTAGGCTAAACTCTGAAAGGCATGTGAAGCCAGCTGTTATACCATACACAACCCCCCTGAATACCAAATGAAAGGGACACCACACAGATATATATTGAAAATATATATTGATTTATTAACTATTAAAATCCCCTGGACTCTTTATGAGCACAGAAGCACAAGCGTAAAATCACAAGACAGTTTAAAATACACAAAAGTTGCACAATATGGATGAGCCCTAGGGGCCACCTAAACCATATACTAAATAAGTGGTATAAGAGATACCTGGAGGAAAGTGAAGAGGCCTAGGGCCTTGGGAATCGCTGGAGCTATTCGAGACTGGAGTTAACTAAGTCGGGAAAGGCCCACGGGACTCGGGTGCAGTGTCCAAAGTGCACGCACTTCTCAATACAAAGTCTATGGTGCGTAAAAAGCACAAAGTTAGAAAGTTAGGAACCTTCCGAGTGACCTACGGAGCTGAAACTTAAAACACAGGCCCTTGGGATGTGTACCAGTGCAGGAGCACCGGCGGAGCTGAGTTACCTCACCCACAGGAAGCGGGTGCACAGGGTCGAAGATGTGTCGGGTTTCGTCACGCTGGTCGATGGTGCTTGGAGCAGGAGATGCTGCAGGCGGCTCGATGAGAAGAGTTCCGGTGGATCCAAGGGTGGATCTGTAGATGTGAAGACCTGAAAGCAGAGGGGACAGTGTTCAAAGTCACTAGCCAGTGACTGCCGTGGAACCAGAGTGGAACCAGGTGATGTCGGGTGCAAACAGGCGTTGTCGGGTAGCTTCTTTCTGCAGCCACGTGGATACCCGGGGTCGAGGACGTCCAGGAGTCGGTCACGAGCTGTCCCACGTAGGCTTCTCGCTGTTGGCGGTGTCGGCGACCTGATCGGAGCAAACAGGCCTTGGCAAATGCAAGCCACGCAGAAGTTGAAAGATGCTGTTCACTCGGACCAGCAAGGTCAGAGCGGGTGCTCCTTTTCACAGGAGCTTGGGTAGGTCTGGAGCAACCAGACCTGCTGTTTAAATCTTCGGGTTCGTCGCCAAGATGGCCGCTGGCCGCGTGGCTAGTGGCCGGGATGGCGCGTCGAGTGGCACAGTGCAAAAGGGCCCCACGCAGATCGTGGAGATGCTGGGGGGCTGATCTTCGGTGCAAGGGCTGCTCGGTGGTGGGGGTTCTCAGTCCCCAAAGCACAACGTCGAGGATGCCTCAGAAGCTGCGCAGTCAGCTTTACGAGTGTCTTCCAAGAGGTCCGGTCCCACGTCACTCGGTGCCTCCACGGGTCCCTTCTTTGCAGGGACTGTGGATCGGGCTCTGAGAGGTCTGGGAATCTGGTTCTTGTCGGGCTCTGGGCTCGGGCTCCGGCGGGAGGCGGCGGCAAAGCAGACGTCGAGTTGCTGGTTGGTACCTGTGTTCACAGGGTGGTCACTCCTTGGCCACAAGGGAGATTCTTCTTCAGTCTTCTGTGCAGCAGAATGTCGAAGTCCAGTCTTCTTCTTAGTTTAAGTTGATTTCGGGATGATCTGCTGTGCAATGGCACTGCTCCCTCTCTTATTCCCATCTGAGGGGTGGATCTCCTGCTAGGTCCCTCCCCTATGGGTGGGACCAGGAAGGGGGGCGGTTACACCCCCTTTCCTTTGTCCAGCTCCGCGCCAGGACTGGGGCTGGAAGGCCCCAGAACCGGTTTGGACTGGCCTATGCACGGGGACACCTTGTGTGCCCCGGGCATGTCTGATTCTTTTCAGCCCTGTCCTACCTAATACACAAAATCCTGTCTGGGGTGGTGCTCGCACCTCCCAAGGCAGGAAACCCTTTGTCCAGGCCACCATCTGCCGAGTTTCGGTCAGCAGCAGGAGGCCAGACTTGTGTCTGTGGTGGCAGCGTCCATTTTGTGAAGCTGAGGCTCTGTTTAACTTTAACCGGGGTTAAGGCTACGCACATGTCGTGTCCCTCTAGAAGGGTGGAATGCTATCCCCGTCGCCAGAATTGGCGAGGGGATAGTATTCCAATTCGTATGACACCTTACTCGACATGTTTTGATAAAGCCAAACCAAAGTTAGCATTTAACCGCGAGGATTATAATGCACTTAAGAGTATATGGTATGGCAATATCCCGGAACAGCTTAGGGAGTGGTTCCCGACAGCTGCAGACAGGCTCAGCTCATGCTAGAGCACCATCTCACATATTTCCAAGCACTCTGCCTCCAGGATTGATGAGGCCTTCCATAGGAGTGGCTGATAGGAACATATGTGTCCAGTTTAGGGTTAGGCACAGGCATACTGTACCTAAGTAAGAGGTGATTACACCAACTTACCCCAGCTGAGTGATCAGCCAGTTGTGTCAAATATGGAGGCCAGGCCAGGGGTGGCACAATACATGCTGCAGCCCCTGGTAGGCCTTGGCTACACCTATGCCCTGGGTACCTATGGTACACTGTTACAGGGGCCTATAAGGTGAACCAATTCCAATTGTGTTATGCACCTAAGGTACATGGAGTCCATTTTAAGGAGAGAGCAATCAGCCTGGGGCCCTGAATAGCAGGATCCCAGGCCAACTAAGTCAAAAACCAGCTAAACACCAGGCAAAAAGTTTGGGGGTAACCATAGTCAGATATCCACCTTCCTACATGCGGTTTGGACGCAGTTGGGAGGACGGCCGGGGTTAAGGGCTAGGAGGGTGGTGGCATCGTAAGTAATGCGGGAGGGGTGGGTGGTACGGGGGCCAGGGGGTCTGGCGCTGGGCGCGGTCCAGGCGCGGATGGGCGTAGACGGGCTTACCTTTGGCGCACCTTCGGCGCGGCCGCAGCGCGTGGACGCTGCACGTGGGGACATCTGACATTAATGGATAGTGGAGGGGGAGGGGCGTGGGAGGGGCAGCAGGGAGGCGGGAGCGGGGCGAGGAGGAAGGGCTATGGGAGACAACAACAAACAAAATGGAGGCGGTGAAAAGTCGAGTGAGGCTGGGGGCACTGAGATTAAAATCACAAGCGCTTTTACACAGGCGGCGTTATTGTGCAAAGATAGAACGCAGTGCCGTTTTCGTCGCGCTGTTTCAATGGCACCAACTATGCAACACTACTAATCACCAGAAACGCTGTCGCGCTATAATAATGGCACTAACAAAGTTGAGTTACTAATCACCAGCAGCGCTAGATCACCAGAAGCGCTATGAGCGCAGTGAGGTTAAACAAATGCACAATTCAATGGCACAAACAAAGTTGAGTTACTAATCACCAGCAGCGCTAGATCACCAGAAGCGCTATGAGCGCAGTGAGGTTAAACAAATGCACAATTCAATGGCACAAACAAAGTTGAGTTACTAATCACCAGCAGCGCTAGATCACCAGAAGCGCTATGAGCGCAGTGAGGTTAAACAAATGCACAATTCAATGGCACAAACAAAGTTGAGTTACTAATCACCAGCAGCGCTAGATCACCAGAAGCGCTATGAGCGCAGTGAGGTTAAACAAATGCACAATTCAATGGCACAAACAAAGTTGAGTTACTAATCACCAGCAGCGCTAGATCACCAGAAGCGCTATGAGCGCAGTGAGGTTAAACAAATGCACAATTCAATGGCACAAACAAAGTTGAGTTACTAATCACCAGCAGCGCTAGATCACCAGAAGCGCTATGAGCGCAGTGAGGTTAAACAAATGCACAATTTAAGAGTACAGACAGTCTGAAGTCGAAGGGTGAGTAACGATACCACCAGGAGCCAGGGAGCGTGGGAGCGGCCGCGTCTGACGAAGTCAGGACGGTCACAGCTCTGCCTTCTACGGAGTCAGCCGTAAGGGTCAGTGGGTGGGAGGGGCAGCAGGGAGGCGGGAGCGGGGCGAGGAGGAAGGGCTCTGGGAGACAACAACAAACAAAATGGAGGCGGTGAAAAGCGAGTGAGGCTGGGGGCACTGAGATTAAAATCACAAGCGCTTTTAAACAGGCGGCGTTATTGTGCAAGGATAGAACGCAGTGCCGTTTTCGTCGCGCTGTTTCAATTGCACCAACTATGCAACACTACTAATCACCAGAAACGCTGTCGCGCTATAATAATGGCACTAACAAAGTTGAGTTACTAATCACCAGCAGCGCTAGATCACAAGTAGCGCTATAAGCGCCGTGAGGCTAAACAAATGCACAATTCAATGGCACAAACAAAGTTGAGTTACTAATCACCAGCAGCGCTAGATCACCAGAAGCGCTATGAGCGCAGTGAGGTTAAACAAATGCACAATTCAATGGCACAAACAAAGTTGAGTTACTAATCACCAGCAGCGCTAGATCACCAGAAGCGCTATGAGCGCAGTGAGGTTAAACAAATGCACAATTTAAGAGTACAGACAGTCTGAAGTCGAAGGGTGAGTAACGATACCACCAGGAGCCAGGGAGCGTGGGAGCGGCCGCGTCTGACGAAGTCAGGACGGTCACAGCTCTGCCTTCTACGGAGTCAGCCGTAAGGGTCAGTGGGTGGGAGGGGCAGCAGGGAGGCGGGAGCGGGGCGAGGAGGAAGGGCTCTGGGAGACAACAACAAACAAAATGGAGGCGGTGAAAAGTCGAGTGAGGCTGGGGGCACTGAGATTAAAATCACAAGCGCTTTTAAACAGGCGGCGTTATTGTGCAAGGATAGAACGCAGTGCCGTTTTCGTCGCGCTGTTTCAATTGCACCAACTATGCAACACTACTAATCACCAGAAACGCTGTCGCGCTATAATAATGGCACTAACAAAGTTGAGTTACTAATCACCAGCAGCGCTAGATCACAAGTAGCGCTATAAGCGCCGTGAGGCTAAACAAATGCACAATTCAATGGCACAAACAAAGTTGAGTTACTAATCACCAGCAGCGCTAGATCACCAGAAGCGCTATGAGCGCAGTGAGGTTAAACAAATGCACAATTCAATGGCACAAACAAAGTTGAGTTACTAATCACCAGCAGCGCTAGATCACCAGAAGCCCTATGAGCGCAGTGAGGTTAAACAAATGCACAATTCAATGGCACAAACAAAGTTGAGTTACTAATCCCCAGCAGCGCTAGATCACCAGAAGCGCTATGAGCGCAGTGAGGTTAAACAAATGCACAATTTAAGAGTACAGACAGTCTGAAGTCGAAGGGTGAGTAACGATACCACCAGGAGCCAGGGAGCGTGACAACTGGCGGACACTAGATATTATAAAAAGTTGGTTACTGACCCTACCAGTGGCCTTCTCAAATGCATCAAGATATGGTCAACACAGCGGAGAATCATGGCTGGATCTGTTCTTAAGTGCACCAATGCACATTGCCACAGACAAATCAACATCTGACATACATTGAGAATTGCCTTTTAGGGAAGTTATAGAGAACAGAATATTAAAAGCAGAGTTTAGATCAAACAGCACATTTTGATATTGTGGCAGTTATAGAAGTGTATCTTACCAGAGTCCACTCCCCCTCTATGCCTGTCAAGCTCTCAGTATGCAGGATGCACAAGACCTTCTGCTTCCAGGGTAAGAGTTGTAATGGTGCACTGAGACGGCCACTGCCAGTCCTCTGAGTACCCTCAGCCTGAGGTTGTTCCACCTCTTCCTAATGTCACTCTGTGTGCACAGGGTGGTACCAACAGCATTCATTCTGTTGACTGTCCTGTCCCACATTTCATGTTTCCTACTGAGAGGAGTTTGCTGGACTTGGAACCCAAAAATGGGTGGCTCTACTCTAATGATTTCATCCACCATGACTGTCAACTCTTGCCCAGTGAAGCTTGTTTTATTTCCCCAGTCATGGTGAAAAAAGGGCCCAATTACGAATTTGGCAATGTGGGATCAGGCTCCCACACCATCACCCGCTCCGACACAGCCAAACAGGGCTGCCGCCCACCCACCAGATTGTGAGTGAAATCATGGTCTGGTGGACGGGTGGCGTGGCATTCCCGGAGTCGGTGCTGTAAAAAGGTAGCAAGACTGCTACTCCACCATGGCATGAACTGTGAAGTACATTCTGTCCATGAACTCGGGGTGCATACACAGGTGGGACAACATGTGCCCCCCTGCGTGCATCAACATGCATGGGGTAAGTGGGGACCTGTTTGACCCCCTTTGTTTCCTGACCGTCAGCAGTTTCCTGGAGTAAGAACCTACTTGAGGCCGCTGGCAGAAAGGAAACTCGTAATATGCATGGCAGTACAGCAGGGACACCGCCAACATATTTGTTCGATACGGTCTCACATTCCATCTTGGTGGACCGTTTAGCCGCTGCCGGGATAGAGGGAAATGTACTGGACTGGTTAAAAAGTTTTTTAGTAAATAGGCGTCAAGTAATCACCTTAGGCCACTTCAGTTCAGGAGAAAAACGACTCAGCTCAGGAGTACCGCAGGGCTCATGCTTCAGCCCGACACTCTTCAATGCATATATGGCCCCCCTGATTACACTTCTATCATCCTTCAATATAAATATTTATTTATTTATTTATTTGGGATTTTGTAGAGTGCACAGCTACCTCCGACGGAGGTGTCCCGGCGCTGAAGACATGATCTCAAAAGGGTCGAGAAGGAGGTAAGTAGTAACATTAGATCTGGGAGAATAACCAGGTCTTTAGTTTTTTCCGGAATTGGGGTTCGGATGTCAGGAATCTTAACTCTGTGGGTAGCTGATTCCACAGTTTGGAAGTGGCTACTGCCAGGGCCCTTCCACCTGTACGTGTTAGGCGAAAGCGGGGGCAGACCATGAGGCGGAGATGATTGGATCTTAGGTTTCGTGGCGCTTGTGAAAACCTCATTCTCCTACGTAGGTAGGTAGGGCCTCGGTCATTTAGCGCTCTGAAGGCCAGTGTTAAGGCCTTGAATTGAATGCAAAGTTTTATTGGGAGCCAGTGGAGTTTGATCAGGTGGGGTGAGATGGAATGACGGTAGGGGATGTTGCAGATTAGCCTAGCCGCAGCATTCTGGACTTTTTGAAGCTGGTTAATGAGGTAAGTAGGGGCGCCTACATATAAGCTGTTGGCGTAGTCCAGGTGAGCGGTGATGAGGGCATGAACTACCGTCTTTCGGGAATCAAGTGGTAGGTAGGGGATGATTTTTTTTTATCATTCGAAGTTTCCCAAAACAGGCTGAGGTGACTTTGTTGATTTGAGTCTTACAGGAGAGGGAGGTGTTAAATTGAAAGCCAAGGTTTCGGGCGGTTTGAACTGGTTCCGGGGGGGGGTCGAGTTCAGACGGCCACCAGAGATTGGAGGGTACAGGTGATTTTGGGTTAAAAAACAGGACCTCGGTCTTGTCTGTATTGAGCTTCAGGTTATTGGCAGACATCCAGGTGGCGATGTTAAGCATACAGAGGCGAAAGTTGTTAAAAGATTTTTCAGTGTGGTCTTTGAAGGAGAACACCAGTTGGGTGTCGTCAGCGTAGAAGGTTACTTTGACGTCACAGGATTCAACCACTTTTGCCAGAGGTTGGAGGTATACATTAAAGAGGAGCGGGCTGAGGGCAGAGCCCTGTGGGACGCCCCAGATCAGCTGTTTTTTGGAGGAGAGAAATGGTCCCAACATCACTTGCTGTATTCTATTTGTGAGAAAAGATTTTATCCATGCGAGAGGGGGCCCGCCGATACCAACTTCTTGCAGGCGCATCAGAAGTTTGTCGTGGGAGATGGTATCAAACGCAGCGGATAGGTCGAGGAGGACCAGCATGGCCTCCTCTCCCCTGTCCGTGCATTCGCGGATCGATTCGGATACCTCGAGTAGCGCCGACTCCGTACTATAGTCTGGTCTGAAGCCTGATTGGGTGTCGTGGAATAAGGACTTGGATTCCAGGTAGTGGGACAGTTGTTTTTGGACGGCTTTTTCAAGAACTTTTGCTGGCTTGGGTAGAAGTGAGATCGGTCGGTAGTTGTTGAGACAGGAAGGATCCACGCCGGTTTTTTTTTAAGTGGAATTAGCATGGCGTGTTTCCAGGCGGAGGGAACAACCCCAGTGAGTAGAGAGGAATTCCAAATGTCGAGTAGAGGGTTAATGATGATGGGGGCAATTTCGTTCATGATAAGGGCTGGGGCTGGGTCCAGAGGTGAACCAGATTTACATTCCTGAAATAGTTTTAGAGCCAGCTCTTTGGTGAGCGGTTGGAATGCAGTGAATGCATGAGTGTTGTTGGAGGTTGGGTCTTTGGAAATCTCAGAATCTTTCTGAGGAATCGCTGACGCTATGTTGGCAATTTTTTCTTCGAAGAAGTTGGATAGGTTTTCACACAGTGTCTGGGACATGGGCACTGGAGTGGAAAGTGCGCTGGGGTGGGTGAATTCTTTCACTATATTGAAAAGTGTCTTGGTCGAATTTTTTGCTTTGGCAATTGTTTCGGAAAAATAGGTGGTCATGGATTGACGTTTGAGTTTGCGAAACTCTTTAAGGCTTTGCCGATAAAGGGCCTTGGCTCCTAGGTCATAGTTCTGTCTCCATTGTCGTTCCATCTTTTTGCACATGCTTCTTTGTACCCGTAGTTCTTCAGTAAACCATGGGGCCGATGGTTGTTGTCTACGGGAGGTGAGGCTTTGAAGAGGGGCGACATTCTCGATAGCGGTTGTTAGGTCGCTATTAAAAGTACGAACCGCTTCGTTGAGGTTGTCCGGGAGAGGGTTTAAACTGTTATGGTAGTTTTGCTCTAGGGCAGTAAGTGTAAGTTTGTGCCATTTTCTGCCCTGAGATCTGATGGAGGATTCCTGTTTTGTGGTACGAGTTAAGGGTAACTCGAAGGGGATAAGAAAATGGTTGGACCATGACAGAGGTTGGGGGGGAAGGATTTTGAGTTTCTCGCTGTTCGAGAAAATAAGGTTGAGGGTATGAACTGCTGTATGAGTGGGGCCTGTTACTTTTTGCGTCAGGTTAATGTTTTGCATAGATTCAAGGAGTAGAGAGGCGCGATTACAGCTACTTACATCGACGTGGTGGTTAAAGTCTCCTAGTACCATGAAATTAGGGTGTTTAAGGGAGAGATCTGCCGCAACGGCCAATAGCTCTAGAACAGCGGGTTGTGGGGTGTGCGGGGGTTATAGACCAAAATCCCTGAACAAATAGCTGTTGTGGAGTCGGTGATTGAGAAGTATAAGGCTTCAATAGGATTAATGTTTAAGATTTTTCTTGAGGTGATTTTCAGGTGATTCTTTAGGATCACCGCGATTCCTCCTCCTGTTTTGGGGCCTTCACGGCTGAGTCCTGTGAATCTGTAATCAGTGGGTAGAGCTAGGGCGATGTCAGGGTTGGAGGAGTCTTTGATCCAGGTCTCTGTTAGGAATAATGCGTCCCAGGATGAGGTGGACAGTAACAGCCAGATGTCATTAGTGTGGCTGGGTAGAGAGCGGCAGTTCACCAGACCCATGGAGTAGGTGTTGGTGGCGGGGGGCTGCTTGGTTGCTGGTATACTGTTCTTGGTACAGGTCCAGTCGGGACAGAGGGAGAAGGGACAGTTTGGACATTTGTGTCGGAAGGGGCTAGGTAGAGGGAGGCTGCAGGTGATGGGAGACGAGCAGGATGTCTTACCTAGGTCTAGTAGCTGTGTGCTGGTCCACGTAAGTCTCGGTGCCGGTGATGGACTGACGGCATGGCTGGCCCTAGGCCCGGAGCTGGCGCGGATGGGCGCAGACGGGCTCGCCTTCGGCGCGCAAACGTCGCGCCCGCTGCGCTCGCCCGCTGCGCGATCAGTATATACACATGTTTTATAGAGAGGAGAAGTCTTGGTAGTGGGGCGTGGCCTCGTAAAAAGGGGCGTGGCCTCAGAGTGCGGCGGGAAATGGCGGCAATGTTTGTTTTCCCTGCGAGCCCTCGGCAGCGCTAAGATCCGCTGTGAGGCTGTGGGCGGTGGGATGGAGATGTGAGACGGTGAGGTTTTTCAAATCAACACACACGCATTCACACAGGTCTGTCAGATCGTACTTTTACAAAGAACAAGTTATCGTGACTCTCAAAGTTTAGTTTTTAAAAGAGCGAGTGCTCGTGCCTGTAGCTCCCGGCTTCCGCCTCAGGAGAAAAGGTCTTCTGACCAGATGCTTGAATTCTGCGCCTTAAGTACTCAGGGGGCGTGGCCTCATAAAAAGGGGCGTGGCCTCCGAGTGCGGCGGGAAATGGCGGCAATGTTTGTTTTCCCTGCGAGCCCTCGGCAGTGCTAAGATCCGCTGTGAGGCTGTGGGCGGTGGGATGGAGATGTGAGACGGTGAGGTTTTTCAAATCAACACACACGCATTCACACAGGTCTGTCAGATCGTAATTTTACAAAGAACAAGTTATCGTGACTCTCAAAGTTTAGTTTTTAAAAGAGCGAGTGCTCGTGCCTGTAGCTCCCGGCTTCCGCCTCAGGAGAAAAGGTCTTCCTCATCTCGTATGCAGATGATACACACCTCATCCTAGTACTGGACGATGACACCGGAGAGGCGGAAAGAAACCTAAAAAACTGCCTCAAAGCCACCTTCCAATGGATGAGCAAAAACCATCTGAAATGTAATTCAGGGAAAACTGAGATCCTGGCATATGGGAAAGACAATTTGTTCAGTCCCACCCTATGGTGGCCAGAGGACGCCACTGCCCCCCCAAGCACTGTTACATCAGTCAAAAACCTAGGGATCAGATTTGATTCAGCCCTAGTGTTTAAACAACTAGCAGTAGCTGTGGATGGAACTTGCTTCAGCATCATAAAGGGGTTAAGAAAATTCTTTGACATAATACCTTTCCCAGCTCGGAAAATAGTTGCAGTAGCACTTATTACATCACGTTTAGACTACTGCAACAGTCTCTATGCAGGGACAAATAGGACGGTCTGCCATAAACTGCAAATAGCACAACACGTAGCGGCTAGACTGGTGTTGGGATGGAACAGGAAGTCATCCGCCACAGCAGCAATGGACGTCCTACACTGGCTACCAATACATAAAAGGGTTCTCTTTAAAATACTCTTAATCACCTTTAGGGCCTACCATGGAAGAGGACCTAGCTATATTCAGAATATGTTTAAACACTATACCCCCTCACGAAATCTCAGATCTGCTAAAGCGAACCTCCTCACCATCCCTAAATTCAGACTTAAAACCAGAGGAGGGAAGGCACTGGCGGTCCTGGGCTCAAAGGCATGAAATAAATTACCCCTGCACCTCCGCCAAATCTCAGTGGAATCAGTCTTTAGGAAAAACCTCAAAACATGGATATATAGCCAATCCGACACCCTATGTAAAAGTCTGATATGATTCAATTTCTTGGCCTTACCTTCAGCTGTTTCAGAGCGATCAGCCCGCACTTCCTATGTCTTATCAAAGCGCCAAGATGCTCCATGGAGTGAAAGCTGCGCTATAAAAGTGTTAAAACCTAGACTGCAGTGTCAACATTATCGGCGCCATCTTGCCCCCTTTTCGAGCCCATTCGTGCGCGTACGCGGCAGCCATTTTAAATGCCATGGCCTCTCTGCCCATCGCCGACAACCAGCGCGTCTCTCTTTCTCTCCTGACCTCGCAAGCATCCCCCGCGCGCTGACAGCCCCCGCTCTCACGTGCCATGGGCCATAAACCCCTCTTCAGCACAACTCTGCCTCGGAACCCCATCCTGTTCCCAGCTCGACACCTCCCTCCATTCCTTTCATGATCCCGGGTCCTTTGATAATACCCTCCTTTTTTCTCTGTGCCCGTTTGTCTTACCCGTTCCCAGGCCGCCACCTGGCCCTGCGGATGCTGTTTATTGCCCCCCCCCATACAGTAGGAAGCTTCTCCCATCAAAGGATCCCCGAGTTGATCAGAGCCCCCACCCCATGAGATCCGATCAACCGCATACATTCCGTGAATCGGCGGAATGCCCAGCTGTGCAACAATCGTCACCTGTTGTGACCGGGGTGGGGACTTCAACTGTAAATGTGTGTGGGAACGGGCCTGAAGCGGGGATTCCGAGGATGTCCTTTCATACTTCAAAGCATTTGCAAGAATGTGCCACATACAATAAACTGTAATAAAGATCATAAACCTGTGTATAAGAGGCCAGGCCTCAGAGATGCGGTTAGAGCACCTCGAGAAGATACCCTGTTGTCTGATTTGATGTGTTCTGCTCTGTCGGAATAAAACGTCTGTTTCCTGCCTTCCAGTCCCCAGCGCCTGCCTCTTTGTTTGGTAATTTGAGTGGTAATAGAGGCGGTTAACGCCGGGCAACTCTGAAAAAGGTTATCGGCCCTTTCTTTTTCCACAAAAGAACCCATTACATTACATATTGTGAGCTCCTGACCGCCGCCCTAGTTTCCTGGCAGTTGCCGCGGTCCGACTGTTGAAGTTGTAATATAGTGGTCAGACCGCTGGTGTGGGGGTGGCCGGACGGCCCCGCCACTGTGAGTTTGGTGGTATCCGGACCGACAAACTCATAATCAGACCATTATTAATTTGCCCAGAATCACAGAATGTTAAGCCGACACCAAGACTCGAACCCATTCGCGTCAACGTTGCCCTTTTATGAGGTCCTGATCCCTTGGGCTGGAGGTCAAAGTGACCCCTATTTGCTACGACATTGCCATGGAGTGTCAGGCAACCCCAATGGGTTAATTGTGGTCCAGTGGCCCGGATGTCACCGCTGCCTCAGATGGAAGTCTCCACCACAAGCCCACCTAACTGCATGGGCACTGGCACTTTTTTTTGTCTTCTGATACCCCCCCCCCCCCTCCTACATTCCCCCCCAGGAGAATCAGTGCCCCTGGGATCGAAAGGCTTTTTTGAGGCATTCCAAGATAAAGCAGGTGTGCTTATGTAATGACCTACTGGATGAGCACCTGGCTGGGATTCCCCCAAAGGGAGTTCAGCCCCTGATTCCCACTCAGGCATGCCGTGTGATCTTGGACAAACACTTTGTCATTCTCAGCCTCTGTTTGAAAATTACGCATTCTGAGCACTTTTGTACTGCGGGGCCTCATTAGGCAGCCTGTTAAACAAATGATGCAGCATTATAATTAATTACACTGTCTTGTCTTAAAGAAAAACGAAATACAAATATCTGTCACGCCCTCCGCCCCTCTGCAGCCCCCCCCCCTGGTTTTTACATTATTTTTCTAAGTGCCAGCGGGCTCCAGGCCCCATCACTCATTCTGAGGCTCTGGTTCCCAGGAAAGTAACTTATTTTAATAACGACGAGCGGAGAAGAGCTGGGAAATTGTCATTAACATTCACGCTGCTGGTAAACAACATTCAGCCACCTACCGATTCTTTAAGAGCCGGCCCCAAATAGAGGCTGTGTTTGTAGGTCCTCACTAGGATGGAGACAGAAAGACAGACCGAAAGGAAACACGTGGAAGAGAGACAGACAAGGAGAGGGCGAGAGAGTAAGATGAAGCGAGAAAACGAGAGAGAAGAAAACGAAAATAGAAGCAAAGAGAGCGAGCGAGAGGGCAAAGGAGAAAGACAGAGTGAGTTCGAGAGAGATTAAAAAAAGAATGTGGTAGAGAGAGAAGAAGGAGAAGAAAGGATGGGAGACAGAAAAAGAGCAAAAAAGAGAAGAAGAACAGAGAGAAATGATCAAGGCCGAATTCTATTTTTATTAGAGTGCAGGAGAAGGGAGAGGCAGAAAAAGAGATAGCAAGAGAGAGAGTTTTACTGTGGGAGATAAAAGGATAGAGAGAGAGCATTAGTGAGAACAAGTGAGGACACAAGAAGAGAAAGAAACTGCGAGATAAGCAAAATAGAGGAAAGAGAGACTGAGGCAACAAGGTAGTGAAGTAGGAGAGAGGTATAAAGATAGCGAGGAAGAAGAGAGGGAGAAGGAAAAGGAGGGATAAGCAAGTGGAGAGCGAAAGATGTAGAAGGAATGACAGAGAGAAAGGTAAGAAAGAGAGCGAGAAACTGAAGATAAAAAAGAAAGTGAGAGAGAGAATTTAAACAAATAAGTGGTACAGTATGAAAAACAGTGGTGGCTCGCAGAGGTAACGCTGTGGGGCGGTAAGGCGGGGTAGGGGTGGGGCTGGGTGGGGGGTAGTGGACCGACATACGACGGCAGATATTTATTTATTTATTTATGTTCACCTTTGCTGTTGTATGTCGGACTCCACTACCCCCTAATGGAGCAAGGTTGCATATGTAAAGCGACTTGCTCGTAATCAACCCTCTCTAAATAACTCGTAATAGATTAATCAACATGTTTGTCTTATTAATATCGCATTACACAACATCTAAGTGAAGCTTGCATATGTGCTTCTACTAACAATAATCCGCTTGCATTAACATGGCCGCTGCTACGCGGGATTTCTTACTGCGCATGTGTCTGTCTCACTCACGTGACATGACGTACTTTTGCTTTGGAGGGAATCTTTTGCTTCTGCGCACTAGTACTAAGATGGCTGCTCTGTGTTCTCACATGCAAGAAGCTTGCATCGCTGCTTTTGCCAAGCTGTCCGTACTGCCTAACCTCTAATGCAATAGTTAAAATAAAGTAATGGGAATAGAGGCAAGATGGCCGCTGACAGGCCGTAAGGAGTAGTCGCACTCCTGTCTCTCCCAAAAAAACTATGCTTGTAGCTGCCACCTCGCTGATTCCTGGCCCTGGGTGAGCTGATACAGAGAGTTTTTCCCGACTGGGTTACGAGTGGACTGCGCCTTGAGAACCAAGTGGAAGAAACACTTTCTATAAGAGGCAGGCAGTGAAATATGTTCCGGATGCTGGATTGGACATTGCAGTTACCGCGGCTCGTTGCTTCAACTATCCCGTCTGCCCCTACTGTCCTGACTGCCCCAACTCAAGGGAGGCAGTCTCATGTTCTACGGCTTTTGGAGGTGATCAGCGGAGGTAGTAGGCAGTGCTGGCTGAAATTGAGGCGAGCCATGGCGCCAAAAACTCAGAAAACAGCGAAGGAGCAAAAGGATGCAAAGGAGCAAAGAGAGCAAAGAGAGAAGGAGAAAGAGAAAGCAGCGTCTAGTGACCCAGGTGCCCCAGCAAGCTAACCTAAGGACGAAAATACAATCCCCAAGATTGGAGGAGAAAAACGCTTTAAAGGACGTCGATCACCAAAAACAGCCGGACAGTAATGGAAAGGCGAAGGAGAGGAAGGAAAAACAAAAGGAAAAAGGACTTGGAGGTAAAAAGACGAATGTGGCCTCACGGAATGGCGAACAGGTAGTATTAAGACAGCCTACCTTGTTGGAGACTTTTTCCCCTGCGGCTGCTCTGATTTCGCCAAATGTACGGTTTCCCGTCCCTTCCCCTGCTGTGGGATCAGCTGCTGATGTGTGCCTACAGCGAGAGTGAAGTGGTGACGGCATGGATCTATGAGGCGCTGCCGGTCGAGCTGCGGGAGCGCAGGTGGCAGAGGAAGACACCGAGCAACAGATTGTACAGACTCCGCTGCTGGTTACAGAGGCAAGCAGCATACACTCTCAGGCGGCCCAACAGCCTACGACAGCAGGGAAATGTCAGGAGCCTGCATTAACGTACGTACTGCCTCAGCCGGCACAACCATTACAACCATTACAAACATTACAATTAGCTAATCTTATTGTGAATCAACAGCCGGGGGGGGGGGAATGTGGAAGTTTCAGTGACCTCCTCTCCATCAATCGCTAAAGAAGGTACTGAGAATAGGTCTAAGGGGGCAACTGGGATTGATCCAGCGACACAGAACTTGACTATATCACTTATTAATGCCCTGAATACAAATGAGCGGGGTGCAGGGGGGGAGATATTGGATCCTCTGAAGGTGGCTCACAACACTGGGGACATACTTGAAACTGCACTTGAAGTTTTTGATACTGCCTCCTTAATCCCAGGCTCATCCAGTGACGATTGTTTTTTTCCCTCAATGATGGAGAGGGTGAGGAAGAGGAGGAGGAAGGCTCTGAAACAGGCTCACCCACATCAGATGCAGAGAGCGATAGGGCGTCCTCTGGATTAGACTCAGACACTTCAGAGGTAGAAGGGGATACAGTGCACTAGCCCTCCCCTCGCCGAAAGTCGAGATATACTATGAACAGGCTGCGAAACAGATCAAAAGTCGCTGCAAGCCCCTTACAACCAGAGGTGGTAAAGAGATTGGACCGGGACTATTTGGCTACTTCACAGTTATATCAGGAGGGTGCAGGGATTAATCTTTCACAAGTACAATTACAGAGTCAAGGGCAGGCCTCGGGTTTTGATCTAATGTTCTCAACTTTGAAACAGATGCAGGGGGAAGCCAGGTCACAGAGCCGCAGAGCTAGGCAGGCAAACAAAAAGATACAGGGGTCCCTGTGGAAAATCAATAAGCTGTATGCAGATCTAGTGGGCAGGGTCTCAGAAGTAGAGGAAAGAGCTGGGAAGTTGGAGGACGAAGTCGTAAAATGGCAGGAGTTTAAGCAGGATCAAGAGAGGACAACGTCAGTTGTTCTATGGAATCTCGAAGATTTCGAGAATCGACAAAGGAGGAACAACATAAGACTCTTGGGTGTGGCAGAGGGGAAGGAAGGGCAGGATGTGCGGGCCCATGTTATTGAGCTACTCAGAGGAGCACTGCCAGAGATAACAGGGTGGGACTGGGAAACTGAAGTCAAGCGTGCTCATAGATTCCCTTTGGCTCAAAGACAGGGCAACACTACAGATAAACTAAGAGCAATATTGATTTATGGAGGGAACTATTTGCTGAGAGAAGAAATCATGGCTAAGGCCAAACCTCAGGCTAAATGTCATTATAAAGATGTAGTGTTTTTTGCGAGGCCTGACTTCTGCCACACCACAGTGGAAAGAAGATGGCGGATGAGGGAATTAATAACACCATTTCACAACTTAGGGTGTGAGGCTTACTTAATGTTTCCCAGTCGCCTTAAAGTGGTCAGAAATGGGCAGTTTAAGATATTTTACTCATAGATTAAGGCACAAGAGTATTTGGCATGGTTAAAAGAGAATAGAGGTCATTCTGGTATGGTGGCTCTGGCGAAGCAAGTGAATCGAACGTCACAACAATGGAAGGAGATTGTATTCTTAATAAGGGGTCAGACTTAAGCTTCAAGATACTGCTAACAAGAAATAAGGAGTGGCAGCATTATAATGAGGGAGGAAAAAAATGATAAGGGAGAGGAAGGGGGAGCGACACATCCAGGGTCACAGCTGTCGCATATAGAATAGGATGGACCTATTTGCCAGTAGGGGGCGGGGCACGACAGGTGGGCTCCCAGGGGAGGGGGAGGGTACAGGGCACAGCATACGGGCACAACACATAAAACACAAGAGAGAACAAAGAGGTGAATGTTGTAAGCAATTTCAGAGTGCACATTTTTTGATTGTAAATTGTAGGTTGAGGTGGTTAGGTCAATCACCGGATGTATTTTAATGGGTACCCGAATTCTGACTTGGAATGTTTGTGGCTTAAATGAGAGACAGAAGAGACAAAAGGTCTCCATTCTATTAAAAAATATGAGGACGGACTTCCTGCTTCTCCAGGAGACACATATTATGGCAACGGAAATGTACCTTTTTGATCAGTTAGGGTTTTCAGTATTAGCTTTTTCAAAACAGGGCTCTAGAAATAGGGGAGTTGCTATATTATCTAGACGTAGGGATACTGTCACTAGGAAAAAATTGGAAGACAAATGGGGTAGGTGGGCCCTAGTGGAGTGCCTAATCAATGGGGAATGGATTACTCTTGGCTCAGTCTACGGATCAATGGGGGATGACCCGGAAATTTTTGAATTCTTAGATGTTGAGTTAGCTACCTGGGCCCCTCTTATTGTCCTCGCACGGGATTATAATATTAATGGGGTCGATGGGTTAGGGTTAGGGTCAGGATCTCATTCCAGTTATCAATGAAGGAAAAGGAGGGTCTGTCAAGCAGTCCGTGCCCTTGCAAGAAACAATGCGTTAATAGATGTTTGGGACAGTCTGAAGCCTGGAGAGAAGGGGTTCACATACTATTCAGCGCCACATAGGGTGTGTGTACACCCCGGCGCCGCACGGCCACCAGCTGTCGCGTGTGCCCCCCGCCTGCCGCTTCTCTCAGCCTCGCTGAGCCTTCCCGCCTTCGGGCCACGCCCTCCGCCGCCGCTCGTTGTTTCCCGCATCTCTGCCATTCTGTTGCTTTGTTCTTAATTGTACTGTATTTTGTTTTTAAATACTTTGTTTTCCTTCTGCCAGTATTGTTGCCCCCCCTGTGCTGTTCCCCCTGCACCCACCCGCCCCGCTCCCCGCTTCCCGCTTACCGCCGCCGGGAGTGTGGATACGCTCCCTTCCTTCTGTGCCCTCCCCGCTCCCGCCTCCCAGTTGCTCCTCCCTCCCTGCACTTGGCCATAAATGGCGACCGTGCGGCACAGGTGAGTGTGACCTATTCGTAGGACACCACCGCGCCGCACGGCCACCAGCTGTCGCGTGTGCCCCCCCGCCTGCCGCTGCTCTCAGCCTCGCTGAGCCTTCCCGCCTTCGGGCCACGCCCCCCGCCTCCGCTCGTTGTTTCCCGCATCTCTGCCATTCTGTTGCTTCGTTCTTAATTGTACTGTATTTTGTTTTTAAATACTTTGTTTTCCTTCTGCCAGTATTGTTGCCCCCCCTGTGCTGTTTCCCCCTGCGCCCACCCGCCCCGCTCCCCGTTTCCCGCTTCCCGCCGCCGGGAGTGTGGACACGCCCCCTTCCTTCTGTGCCCTCCCCGCTCCCGCCTCCCAGCTGCTCCTCCCTCCCTGCACTTCGCCATAAATGGCGACCGCGCGCACGCGCAGCGTTGACGCGCAGCGGGCACGTCGATTGTGCGCCGAAGGCGCGCCAAAGGTAAGCCCATCTGTGCCCGTCCGCACCTGGACCACGCCCAGTGCCAGGACCCCTGGCTACTGCAGACCCCAGCCCACCCGCCGGACCTACAACGCCACCGAACTCTACGCACTCAACGCCGGTACAATCCCGGGATGCTATCGAGCCACCCCGGGACGCACCCACGGACCCTTCTGCTGCCACTCCTGCAAGTTCACCTGCATTCGGACCTGCACTACACCAGCACCGACTAAGCCGAGCACCAGCAGCAACCACCTCAAGTGCATCCTGCTCAACACCCGCTCCATCCACAGACACGCCGTCGAGCTTTGGAACCTGCTCGACACCACAGCCCCAGACGTCGCCTTCCTCACGGAGACCTGGATGAACGCCTCCTCAGCGCCCGACATCGCCATCGCCATCCCGTACGGCTACAAGATTATCCGGAGGGACCGCGTCAACCAGACAGGAGGAGGCATCGCCATCATCCACAGGAACACCATCCGCATCACGACCAACACCGACGACACCCTCGCACCCGCCGAACACCTGCACTTCCAGATCCACAGCAACCCCAAGACCACCCTCAGAGGCACCCTCATCTACAGACCCCCGGGACCATGCACACAATTCAGCGAAGACATCGCCGACTTCATCAGCCCGCACGCCCTCCCCTCCGCTGACTACATCCTCCTCGGACCTCAACTTCCACCTGGAGAACAACAACGACCGCAACACCACCACCCTGCTGGACAAACCTCGCCAACCTCGGTCTCAAGCAGCTGGTGACCACCCCCACCCTTTACGCCGGACACACACTCGACCCCGTGTTCTCATCCAGCAAGGACATCACCTTCAGCCACGCCACCGGGCTCCACTGGACGGACCACAGCTGCGTCCACTTCAGCTTCAGAAGGACCACGATCCACCACCACCAGCAACAGGTTGCACGCAGAAGCTGGAACAAGATCACAGCCGACCAGCTTGCATCTTCCCTGAGCATTAACCCGCCCACCAGCGCAACGAACCCAAGCCTGGCGGCCACCAACCTCGTGAGGTGGATCAGCAACTGCGCAGATGACCTCGCCCCTCTGAAGACCCCGCCTAGCAGACCCAGCAGCAAGAAAGCCCCATGGTTCACGGACGAACTCAAGAGCTCCAAGAAGAACTGCCGAGCATTTGAGAAAGCCTGGAGCAGAGACCCAACACCGAACAACATGACTGCCCTCAAGCTCGCCACCCGAAAACACCACCAACTGATCCACGCCACCAAGAAAACTGCATTCAAGGAACGACTGGACAACAACGCACACAACAGCAGGGAACTCTTCAACATCGTTAAAGAGCTCTCCAACCCCAACGCCGGAAACAATGACATCACCCCTTCGCAAGACCTCTGCAACTCCCTCGTCTCCTACTTCCACAACAAGATCGCAGACATACACAACAGCTTCAGCACTCAACCGACGCACGCCACGATTGAACCACCGCCCCCCACCACCACCCTCCGCGCCTGGACCCCGATCAGCACCGAAGACACCATCCGCACGATGAACTCCATCCACTCCGGATCTCCGACCGACCCCTGCCCTCACCACGTCTTCAACAAGGCCGACGCGGTCATCGCACCCCACCTGCGGGACATCATCAACACCTCCTTCGACACTGCTACCTTCCCGGAGAGTTGGAAACACGCCAAACTCAGCGCTCTACTAAAGAAGCCATCAGCCGACCCCACCGACCTCAAGAACTACCGCCCCATCTCGCTGCTCCCGTTTCCTGCAAAAGTCATCGAGAAGACCGTCAACAAGCAGCTGGTCGCCTTCCTCGAGACGAACAGATCCCTCGACCTCTCGCAGTCTGGCTTCCGGGCCAACCACAGCACCGAGACCGCCCTGATCGCAGCCACCGACGACATCCGAGCCCTGCTCGACAACGGAGAAACAGCGGCCCTCATCCTCCTAGACCTCTCCGCGGCCTTCGACACTGTCTGCCACCGTACCCTAGTGCAGCGCCTCAGCAACGTCGGAATCCAGGAGAAGGCACTGGAATGGATCATCTCGTTCCTCGCCGGAAGGACACAGAGAGTCCGCCTCCCCCGTTCAGATCAGAAGCCACCAAAGTCATCTGCGGCGTTCCTCAAGGCTCCTCGCTCAGCCCAACCCTCTTCAACATCTACATGAGCCCCCTCGCAGCCATCGCACGCCAACACAACCTCAACATCATCTCCTACGCCGACGACACCCAGCTGATCCTCTCCCTCACCAACGACCCCACCACCGCCAGAGCCAACCTACACGAAGGGATGACAGACGTAGCCAAGTGGATGATGAACAGCCGCCTGAAACTGAACTCGGACAAGGCGGAAGTCCTCATCCTGGGATCTTCACCCTCCTCCTGGGACGACTCCTGGTGGCCCCCCGCCCTGGGCAGCGCACCCAAACCAACAGACCACGCACGCAACCTGGGCTTCTTCCTAGACTCCTCCCTCTCCATGACCAGACAAGTCAACGCCGTCTCCTCGTCGTGCTTCAACATCCTGCGCATGCTACGTAAGATCTTCCGGTGGATCCCCACCGAGACCAGGAAGACGGTCACCCAGGCCCTCTTCACCAGCCGTCTGGACTACGGCAACTCCCTCTACGCCGGAACCACCGCCAAACTCCAGAAGAGACTTCAGCGGATCCAGAACGCCTCAGCACGACTCATCCTGGACATCCCCGTCGCAGCCACATCTCCGGACACCTGAGAGATCTGCACTGGCTCCCGGTCAACAAGAGAATCACCTTCCGTCTCCTCGCCCATGCACACAAAGCCCTACACAACCAAGGACCAGGATACCTCAACAGCCGCCTCAACTTCTACTCTCCCACACGCCAGCTTCGATCAACCGGCCACGCCCTCGCCACCGTCCCCCGCATCCGAAGAGCCACCACAGGAGGAAGATCCTTCTCCTACCTGGCGGCCAAGACTTGGAACTCCCTCCCGACCCACCTCCGCCTGACCCAGGACCACCTTGCCTTCAGGAAGCAGCTCAAGACCTGGCTGTTCGAGCAGTAGCGGACCCCCCCTCCCCTAGCGCCTTGAGACCCTCTGGGTGAGTAGTGCGCTATATAAATGCTGTGATTGATTGATTGATTGTACGATTAGATTATTTTTTGATTTCTAGTGCTTTTCTTTCTATATCTGAAATTGAGAGGTTACCTCACATACTCTCTGACCACAACCCCCTAATTTTAAGATTATCTTTGGTAGTAACCAATAGTGGGGTGAGAGTATGGACTTTTGAGAGAGGGCTCATGGAAGATGATACTTATGTACAGCACATGATGCAGTGGATTGAAGTATTTCTGGAGATAAATAGGGGCAGTGCAGCAGTGGGCACGGTCTGGGACAGTTTTAAGGCAGGAGTGTGGGGAGAAACCCTAAATTATAATGTTAACAAACAAAAGCAAGAACAGCTGAGAAACCTGGTATTAAATAGGGCGCTATTGGAAGCTGAGGAAGAGTTGAGTGAAGGTGCATTAGCAGGTAAATCACTGGAGCAAGCTCTTACTAAAGGAGCAAAGGCAAAAATGGACGCGGAAGAGGACATAGCAAACAAAGCTGCTTAGATATACATGGCAAACAGGGAAAAATGCCACAAGGCTAGTGAAACCGTGGGGCGCACATTAGCGGTACGGGCAAGGCAAAAGGCAGCGATAGGAGAGGTAAGGGAAATTAAGGATAACTCAGGGAAGTTCATTACAGATTCTCAGGGGTCAAGGAAGTATTCAGGCAATTTTATGCAGCTCTATACGATGACCAACAAGGAAAGGATCTTGAGGAAATAGCAGCATACCTACAAGATATTCCACTGGTGACTTTAGGAGAGCACGAACGACAGAGATTGGATACCCCTTTAGAACCAGAGGAGATAAAAGCGGCTATGATGAGCCTCCCATCTGGAAAGGCAGCGGGACCGGATCAAATACCACTAGAATTCTTTAAGGTATTTTGGAATACACTGGGCAAGGATATGATAGACACGATACAACAAGCGCAGATAGGGGCATCTATACCAGTTTCATGGGCTGGGCAGATATTGTTATTATTTTAAAGAAGCGAAAGCCACCTCATGAACCCGGTTCATTCAGACCAATAATTTTAATGAATGCGGATACAAAGGTTTACTCCAAGGCACTTGCAATAAGATTCGCAAGTATCATAGATACACTAGTTAGCAGCAACCAGCATGGCTTGATTCGAGGGAGGGGCACTACCCATCACATTCAGAAATTGATTACTTTATTTGACACCATGGAAGTCACAGGGGGCCCATGGCAGTAATGCTGTTAGATGCTGAGAAAGCGTTTGATCGGGCCTCCTGGGACTATCTATGGTCTATTTTAATTAGTGCAGGGTTTGGGGAGGGTTTTGTCACGGCAAAAAGAACACTTTACAGAGCCCCGGTAGCCTGTATTAGGGTAAACGCAGGAGCAAATTTGCCATTACAAATTAGGAGGGGAACAAGGCAGGGGTGTCCGTGCTCCCCCTTGTTGTTTGCTATGTATTTAGACCCGTTTATCCGCAGAATGGGAACGAACGAGAACATTGCTCCATTAATTACACACAGTGGGGAGTGTAAGATACTAGCATATGCCGAGGATGTGGCGGTTCTTACACCAAACCCCACGGAGGCTATAGCATATGTGGAATTGGAGGCACAGAAATTTGGCAAAGTGTCAGGCTACTCGTTAAACACTTCCAAGACACAAATAATTAAGAATCAAAATGTGGGGTGTCATGATCATCGGGTGGTGCAGTCAGGTACATATTTAGGGATTACAATTACCTCAGATTTAGATAATTTGGTTGAATTAAATATAACCCCTATAATTACCAAAGTGAGAAAGGACTTAGACAGGCTCCATAACCTGCATTTATCTATAGTAGGTCGTACTAATATTATAACGATGCTGATATTGCCGAAATTTTTGTATATATTTAGGGCAGCCCCGTTGTTTTTTAAAAATAGTTGGTTTAAGACTCTAGAATCCATTATTTATAGATTCATTTGTTCCAAGGGAAAAACTAGAAGGGCATTACGATTTATGGCACTCCCTAGGGATAGGGGAGGCTGGGCACTACCAGAATTAAAACTATACTTTTGGGCAGCAGCCCTTCAGTATATGGTGGGGTTGTTAGGTGGCGCGGAGGCAGAAGGGGAGGATGACTTGGGAACTATAGCAATATACGCTTTGCTGCTGGGGGCCGAGGCGGAAAATGTGTTGCTTAAACAATTCGATTCAAGTTACTATAACTCGCTTTAAGAACTCGCTTTAAGACGATCATGGCAGCACATAACATTTGGAAGGCTTTCAGCAAGAGATATGGCCTAGGGAAATATAATAGATATACGAGAATGATCAACAACCCAGCATTCCCTCAAGATATTTTTTTGGATGCAGTTTTCAAAGAGTTGAGTCGAAAGGGAATTATGAAGATTGGCGACGTTATGGGTACACAGGGATTGATGCAATTCTCAGAGATTCAGTTAAAATATGGAGTAGATCCAAGACAGTTCTTTAAATACTTGCAAATAAAACAGGTGGCCCAGCGGGCTTTGGTAAAAACCCAATAATGGAGGTGGCACAGGGAGGGGTAGATTGCACAATTAAGAGATTTTATTTCGAATTAATAGAAAGTAAGCAGGACGATTTGGAGAAATGGGGGGACATGTGGGCTTATAAGTTAGAGGTAGAAAAAGACTGCTTTAAAATGTCACTGGAGATGGGCCAGAATGTTTTGTGCTCTGCAGCCCTCCCGGCGCAACACTATAAAACGTTGTATCAGCTGTAATATACGCCGGCAAGAATTGCGCAATGGGGGGGTTTAACGGGTATTAATTGCCCAAGATGTGGAAACTTGCAGGCAGACATTGTGCACGTATTCGCAACATGCCCCCACCTGTGCACGATATTGAAGGAGATTGAGATATTTATACAAAGGTCACTAGCAATAGAGATTACTCCAACGCCTTCAATAATAATGCTGGGAGTGAACGCGGATGGCATTCAGAGGGAAGGCGGGTATTTTATCTTTGTGGCTATGGCAGTATTAAGATTATGCATTGCTACAGCATGGCTTGACCCATTACCACCGTCATATCAACAATGGTTAGCTAGGACACTCAGGATATACAATTTGGAAAAGGCAATATATGCAAGAAAAGGAAAGAATGGGAGGAAACTGGGATTGAAAATTTGGGTACCGATAAGTAGATGGAAGGATGAGAATAATAATGTTTAGACTTTAATGTCAGATTTAAGATGAGATAATATGTATTAGAACCACAGTCGTGGAAACATGAATGCGAAATTAAATGTATCATATATTGTTTTATTTCCTTTCTATGTTGAATTTTGGCGTGCTGTGCCTTGTGCTCATAAATCGGAAAAAAATCTTTAATAAAAAATGTAAAACAAAAAAAAGGGAATAGAGTAGAGATAAGTGGTATATAGTGCATTCATTTATTCTTTGTTCTAAAAAATTGTTTATCTTCTATTTTTTACATGTAATCTTTTAGGCCTGACGAAACCCCACTGCACCCATTTTGAACATGCGCACAAGATTCCACCAACACCAGAGTCGTTGGCATTGAACTTCAGCCAACTCCTAGCTTGCAAGAAGATAATCCTGGGAGTGTGAACTCTCGACCCCAGGAGAAGGAACTGGACTGTATAATACTGAACACTATTGCCTCAAATTTGATACATTCACTGCCGAGTGGAATGAAAAGTGCATGGGAAAATAATTTGATGGGCGGGAATGTTAATATTAATATTCATCCTGAAAGTTTCATTTTGGTATGGTGTGATGACCTCTCCTCATCCTTTTGTCCAATCAAAATTGGGGATCCTTACACTTGCAACATTGGGCGGTGGTACACTGACCTGGAAAATAGTATAACTAGAGTAGGCTTAGCTAGTTATTTGTCCGACTTGTCCGAATAGCTGACCTGTCACTGACCCAACGCACTCAATAGGTGATTCGTGAGCAGAGGTGCAGGCGGAGCACTCTGTCAGAAGATTCGATAACCCAATCGGGGTTCGGGATTAAGGGTGCTGGCGGAGCACTCTGTCGGGGAATTCGATAACCCAATCGGGGTTTTGGCTGTTAGCTCCAGAGAGGGTTGTAGCGCTGGCGTAGCAACTTTACCTGTGGGTGCGGGTCTTAGCCTGTGATGGTCCTGTCCTGATCCAAATCTGGTTGCACCTGTCCTGATTTCTGGTCGGCACCTGTTGTCTCGCTGGCACTTGCACTTTGGGCTCTATCCTTTGACTGACCCTTGGCCAGGGTTGGTCTCTACACCATTCTAGGTCTTTATATCGTGTGGGTAAATGCCATTATAGTGCTTCCTTTTCTTACCCTCCCTGAAATCAAATGCTTAATGACAGCTTTATAAAATCTTTGCATATCTTCATTTTCATTGTTATCTCTCTAATAGAAAAATATTTGATGTTTAATATTTGGATTGAGACATTTAAGAAAATCTAGATAAAGAGTTTAAACCTTTCCTGAGTCTGTGATTATTATATGAGTTCAAATGTTATTTTTCCCTACCTATTTTCTTGCTAACTCCCTAATCCTATTAGGACTTTTAAGTACCAGTGACGAGGATTGGTAAATCAATGCTATAGGTCCTAAATGAAATTTATAAATCACTGATTAGAGTAAGTACACAGGCTACCTGATTAAATCTCATCATATGTTGTTTATGGGCCCAGGTGAGTATGGTAAATCGAGTCGGGTGACCTGCGCGCTCTATCAGTATTCACCCAGCCCCGCCTCACAGCCCCCCAGTGTTACTTCTGTGAGCCGCCACTGATGAAAAAGTGAAGACACTTTACTAGAGTCAGTGAGATCGTTTAATCATCACTGTGAGATTATAACCAGGGCCGGCATCACCACTGGTGGTGCCCAGTGCGACACTTGGTTTAGGCGCCCGCCAGTGACCTCTCTCCACGGATTCCCTCATTACCAGCCTCCAACACCACCCCATATCTCTCCATAGCCCCCTCACATGCATTTCATTTGTTTGAAAGCACTACTCATACCAGTGTATGGTGTCAGAGCACTTTACATCACACACACATTATACAGAGACAATGAATCAAACATGTGTCATGGGGAGGGAGAGATGTATTTTCTTGTTTATCCCAGTGTATAGGAAATGGTGCTTGGGCTGAAGAAGCACAAACTGGGGGCTTAAAAAGTACCACAGTGGTTGGGGTTGGCTCTACTAATAAAATGTATTCCTTAACAAGAGAACCCTTTTTCGTAGCATTATGATAATGAAAGACTGGGAAAAAACATTGGGACTGATTCACAGAACTAATCTGAGATAAAAATCTTAATTTACTACTTTTGGTATTCATAGAAGGCATTTAGCAGTAGTAAAGTTGGACTCCTAACTTTACTACTACTAAACTGAGACAAAATCCTAAACTTACTACTTTTGGTATTGAAGTAGTAAAGATAAGAATCCTAACTTCACTACTACTAAATGCCTTCTCTGAATACCAAAAGTAGTACATTTAGGATTTTATCTCAGATTAGTTCTGTGAATCAGTCCATAATGTTCCAACCTGTACCATGCAGTTTCCATGCAGCTCTTTGGCAGTTCATAGGTCACTGCGCTATATGAGGATTGTAAATTATAAACTGCAAGTAACAGAAGGATCGCTAACCCACTAAGCTATCAACAAAAAATACAGTTCTGTGAACTACATGGTGTGTGTTCTTTGCAGTGGGCATGTTAACCGTCTGCGCTACCTTAGGTGGCCCCCTTACTCATAAGTGGGTGTTTTCTTGTTTATCTTTACATACAAGAGAATTATTACTCAGCAAGCGAAGGGGACAGGGTTTAAATACCATATATGGATTATCTATCTGCACCTTTAAGTTTAACCCTTGTATCTAACTTAATTGATATGAATAGGTTACATTTGACTTTTAACTTTTATTGTGTTAACTGTCAGTACAGTTCTATTTCTAACAGGATGTTAGAAATCGTTATGTATGAATAATGCATGAAATTGCTTTAATCTCGTATGAACAATTTCATGAAGTACTGTGAGTTAATATTTTGAAAATAAATAAAGGACTTATTGTGTTTAGGAGAACAACAGAAGTGTTGTTTTATAGTGTACAGCTTAGGTGATTAGTAATATTAATGTAGGTACAAAGGGTACCTGAAGGTGTAGTAGTACATGGAGGGGAGGGAGAGATGTATTTTCTTGATTATCTCACTTTCCTCCTACTCATTCAATGGCTATCGCCCATATTCTTGCGTTCGCCCTGCCTAAAGCGTGTTTCGGTCTCACCGTGTTTTGATTTAAAGGTGGTTCAGGCCTGCTGCAGGCCCTTCCATTTCCTTCCACCAGTAATGTATTGAATGTAGTCAATAATACACCATGTAGGTTAGAGATCAGGGGCTGCTCCGACAACAACTGCGGTCAGCAAGGTTTTTAAAAGTCTACAAGCCGTGCTCCGTGCAGGTAACAGCGGTGGGGCAGTGAAAGAGGAGATTCCGAGGGATGATGCAGAGATTGATGTCTACCTATTTACCACTCAATTACACCTTATTCAAGGTTAATCAAATGGCCCTTGTCATTTGGCCATGAGCCATAAATTGTCAAAATGGTATTCCATAATCAGTTTTGATCTATGCATATGTGCAGAAGTCACCTGATTGGTACAAATCTCACACAACAAATGATATGTGGTGGTCCTTTCATATTTTCTCTAGTCACCATCGTCAGTTGTGAAAAATTTGGCAGGTACCATACCTGGTGTTTGGGAAAAATATTATTGAGTTTTAAGCATTGTGATACATAAATATTATCTCTAAATATCATTAGTACAGAACTACTGTGTCACAGAATAGCACCGTCAAGAAAATTGTTTTTATATATATCTTTCAAATAATATGGTTTTATTTAATAACATTTACCTAAATAAAGCTGTGAAAAATATTGTTTTTTGTATAATTTAATATATATTAGTTACAAAAATTGGTGTAGGTGTTGGTAAAATTGTTGTTAAATGGATGGGTTTTTATATAGCGCAATATCACCGCCAGGTCTCAAAGCGCTTTGCATTGGGAACCCGTCCTGGTTTTTCCCTGTGAGATAGCCCCTACTTGGTATCCCCAAGGTGAAAGCCAGGCATCCGGCCACGGGGGGCCATTGTGGAGTTTAAGCAAGCTATTGCCCAGAGGTGCAGAGTGTGAACCTGTGATTCGAGTAGGCACCGAAGCGAGAATTACCGAGTCCGTGGACATTTTGGGCTCAAGACCCTGCCGCGTCAGGAATTGAACCCTGGTCCCGGGCCTGATTTCAGAGTCCGGGTGTGCCTCCTCTAACCAGTGATTGAATGGTTGGTGGTATTGCACTCTAATAATCCAATTAGGTAATCACTTTTTCCGGTATGTGTGCTGCACTAAATTGGTGCCTGCCTACACCCAAGAACACTGCATATAGCCAAGGATCGCAAGATCACAAGGACTCTAGTACGCATCAACTAAAGAATAAGTATTTCAAATTTTTCATTTGTCTTGTATTTTAATTCAACCATACATTATACCTTATTTCATTTTAAATTCAAATGAATATAGTGTAATTCATTACAACATATACATGTAAACGACATACAGTTAATGTCATTGATAGTACATTTTTTTGCTCAATAGCTTAAACACAACACAGTTTTAGTCCACAACCCAATGCATTTCGGGGTTTGAACCCCTTCGTCAGGGGCCTATAAAAGAAAAGAAGGAAAAGGAAAAGAGAAGCCTAATTAGTTTCGATGCTAAAGAAAATGTAAATAGCTATTCAACTGGTGGATATTTTATTCTTACCGAACTGACTGGTTGGTATATGAATCATAGGTGGTTAAAAATTTTCTTTGTCGATTCTGAAAAACATTTTTAATTCTACCATGAAATTTATAGACTTAACAGCTTATAGGAAGCAATGTGAGGTAATATATGTCACCATGTTACCTTTATTTCTGGATAACGAAAGCTACAGCCTGCGGAAAATTATGTGGAAAATTAGGACGCTGTCCATTTATAACTGTCAACAACAAACCAGCAAGGTTTGACATGAGTTGAAATGACGCTCACCTGTTAGCCATGAGCGTTAAAGTTGTGAAGCTGAAATAATCTAATAAGAAAAAAATAGAAGGTCAAGGCCATATAAGCCCGCTATCTCTAAGCGTGCGATTTAGTGGTTGCAGTATACAAGTTATCGTAAAGGTTGAAATTTACCTGCGAGCCTTGTGTTATTTTCAATAGGATCTCGCTAAAAGTCCACGTTTTTCAGCTCTGCATAAGATAATAGGGAAATACAATGTCCGTTTTAATGCTCGATAATAGCAAAACAGCTATCCTCGTGAAGCAATCTCCTTAATAGATGTGCTTACCGGAAACCTGGAACGAAGTCCTCTAACCAGTGAGCCACACTTCTCCACCAAATGTTAGACTACAGTTTGCAATTAAATATGTTGAATTCATTTTTTTAAATAAGTTAGTAATTTATAATGTAGTATTGAGATGTTGAATGTGTAAGGGAATGGGGTGGTAAGTAAGTTAAATTATAATTAATTTTATTTTATTGTTATGTAATTCTGTATTGTAAATTGCATATTTAATAATTATTAAATATTTAAATAGTTTATTTTATGTATTTAAATGTTATTTTTTATGTACATGTAATTATTTTAATTTTGAATCTTTTTTTATTGTAATAGCGTGTTGTTCATTTTTTTTTAGTAATAGGGTAAAACGTTTTTTTAAACCACAAAGAATGATATAATAATGCTTATTAAAATTATATTGATTATTAATGTAGTTAATTATTAATTCTTCAAATCGTTTTCTTTTTTAATTGTGTTTTATTTAAAAAAATTACAGAGTTTAAATCTTATTATTTTTGTTGTTAATTTATATTTTAGAAGCGGATTGTTAGTTTTGGAGCTGAATTGGGTGGGATGTTAATTGAAGTGCAATTAAATACTTTAATGGTGATTTGTTTTGAATTATTAAATATGTAATTTGTGATTAAATATGTAAATTGTTTAATTTTGTATTAGTTCTATTAATGATTTCTTTAAAAGTTTAGAGTATATTTAAGTGTTTAAATTTTTGTTAGTAATGGATATTTTAGTAGTGGGGTGTTTATGAGAGGGAATAGGATGAAGATGTCTTGAAATTATAGTATTTTTGAAGTTAATTTTTAATAATATTTGATTGATTAATTGATAATTATTTATGTATCTTTTTAACATACATTTGTGTAAAAAAGAAATTTAGAATTTGATGTTAAAGGCCTCCTTATAATGTCAGACAGCCTTTAGGTCTGACTGCTGCATTACAAGACTGGCGGTAAGACCCTTGTCTGTTGGGGGATGGACCGCCACCTCTGCCAGGATCAGTGATCCCGATGGGGCGGTGGTCGAAATCGTGATCCTGAATGGAGGTGGTGCCCAGACAGGCCATGCCGTTGGGATTACGATGTCACTTTTCGACAGCCACTTCATAGCGGTCCAACCCCTAGTATGTACGCATAGATAACCTGTGATTTATGAAGCTTGAAACATGTATAAATGCTTAAATCATCATGTGTTTAGTGTATGCACTGCACTAGTGTACACCTAGCAAACATGATGTTTTCTATGTATGTACAGGTACTTGTAACATGCAGCTCTAGCTGGGAAGTGATGAGTACTGAATATGGGCGACAGTCCATGAAGCATTGTATAAGGGAGGCAGGTGACAGGAATGAACAGAGTATAAAGGGACAGTGTTCCTTTGTGCATAGTTTAGACCAGTGCACAGGAAAATCTTAGTATGGCTGGTTCTACCACACCTACAACTTGTGAAGACAATACAGAGACAGATGGCCACACCTAAGGACCTGTTGAACTCAGAAGACATGCTCCAGAGCCTCAAGAGAATCATTATCTTTCATGATACACAACATGCAATGCACTCTATCAGTCTCACTGCAAGAGAGTGTGACTAGCTCAATAACTCCACTTTCCCTCAGCTTGCCTGCGCTTCTAAAATGTCCACTTGCATTCATGCAGTAAACTGCTTTGTATAGAAGAACATACTATGGTCTACAATATTCAACTCCTTGACCCCTTGACATGTGAAAAGAAATATGTTATTTATTTTTTATTTCAGATTCACTTTCTACTCAATTAATTTGTGAATAATGAACCTCACCATCAGTTTATGTATTAGCTTTCTTCCCATTTTATTTTATTTCGACATGCATGATGAACCATGTGATCTTTCTGTTCTTATTCATACCTCAAAATTATGATGTTTCAGGATCTTATAAAAAACATTTCATTTCAATCCACTCATTCAGTTCACATGGTTGGAAAATCTGTAATAATTTAACCCCGACAGGTTTCTCTTTGTTCTAGTAGTTTGCATACCTGCCATCTCACATGGTGCCACCGTGTGTCACATGATATCGGCTCCCATCATACCGTCTTCCAGCAAGGAGCCGATATCACACTGTGGCAGGGAAAACAAGCTGAAGGCCACTAGTGGAGAAGTGTGGCTCAATGGTTAGAGCGGCAGACCCTGATGCAGAGGTCTAGCCCGGGACCAGGGTTCAATTCCCCGCCTCGGAGGGTCTTGGGCTCAAAATTCCACGGACCTGATAATTCTCGCCTCGGTGCCTATTCCAATCATGGAGTCCCACTCTGCAACTCTGGGCAATAGCTTGCTTAATCTCCACAACGGCCCCCACAACGCTAAGGATGCCTGGCCACCACCTTGGGGGTGCCCAGGAGTGGACGCCTCACAGGGAAAGGCCAGGATGGGTTCCACAGTGGTATTCGTACAAGCGCCTTGAGACCCATGCGGGTGAGTAGTGCACTATACAAGTATCAATTTCCATTTACTGAAAATAGTGGTTTTCCAGCTCGTTTTCTGAGGCTTTGAACTGCCGTCACGCATTAAGGGGTGTGAAACAACCAAGGACATCGGCACCAGCCTCAGCAAACTTTATTTTTGGGAGGAGGGATGTTGGGGGTGTGGTGGGGTTCACAGGTGCCTTGTAGGTACTTCTGGGCATGACGCCCTGCTCCCATCAAGGCCGCTCCCTCCTCACACAGTGAGATTGTTCTTCAAGTTGGCAGGTATGAGTTTGTCTCTGTCACCACCTTTTGTAGTGGATTTATTTGTTCCAATATTTGTACTTGAACTTATGTTATGCTTCACCAATGTAAAATGCACTGTAGCTGTTAAAGGAATTCTTATTATTCTATTTGATATTTCTGCAGTCCATCATGTTTTTCCATCATGTTTTTCCATCATGTTTTTCCATCATGTTTTTCCATCATGTTTTTCCATCATGTTTTTCAAGGCAATATTTTCCACATGAACATTTTATAACGTTTGTTTAAAAGACAGTTTCACAAGTATAACATTCTTGATGTGATATTCTTTATCAGTTTTTGGAGGTATCACTTTATCCCCTTTTATCAAACGTATGAAGTGGCTACAAGGTAGGCATGGACCGGTTCCCTTCTTTAGGCATTTTAGTTTTCTTAGACTGTTATAGCTAAAACTTTCCACAATCAACACTTTGTCAATATTTTATCCCCTTTTCCAATTGTGGGCAGAAGTAATATATTCATCAAATATGCCCATGAGGTGTTGGTCCATTTTAACAATGACCCATCTTATTATCTGATCTTTTTAAACTTTCAAGCATGTATTTCCGAGTATGCACCATATTTCTTTTCATGCAAATGCATTTTTTTCTCATGTTTATTTGTTACATTTCTCCACTGCTCTTTTTATGATTTTACTCAGATATTGTCTTTTCACAAATCTTTCCTGCATCCTAGTTTAGTCAGTTTATTTCTCCTTTTCATTCAAAACTACTCTTTTGATTCTATATGCGTGTGACAGAATTACCTTTTTGATTAACGACTTTCAATTGAAACTGGAACCGTATCAATGTATTTCAATCTAAAGGTTTTTGCTAGCAGGGTGTTTGCTGTTGTACGTCTAATTAGTAATTAACATGTTTAAGAATGTTATTTCCCCTCGGTAGATCATTTGCAAAATGTTCATTCTTGTAAGATTTTCATAGAGTCTTAAGAGGTTTTCAGTCAATTATTCTGTTGACCATTCCAGATTAGAAATGTATTATTGATGAAGCATACAAACAACACAGGGCACTTGTGCTTCCCCTGTGTCTTTAAGATGTTACCTTCATCAAAAGTAATCGTAAACAGTATTTGCATATGTGGGGGCTGCACAGCTTCCCATTGAAGTTCCAGATTTTATTATAGAAAATGTTTCTCCAATGCTCCAAAGTAACTCTAGTACAATATATCATGTAGAGCCCAAAATGGACACATTTCATTTGTGATCATATAGGTACTGTTCCACTACACTTATACATTCTTCATGTGGAATAGATGTGCACATGGCAAAATAGGTTTTCAGCGTATACTTCCCTCAGTCTTGTTAAAAAAATATGCTGTATTTTTTAAGTAGTATTTAGAATTGCTGACTCTCTGTTGTAGATACGCATCAGTATAAACTCCAAGAAATTGCTGTAATGAACATACATCTAAAACAACTAGCTTTTATTAGTGTATTTTTAAAACTTTTATGAATCTTTGGTAATAGATCCCAGACAGTAATAAAAGCAGTCGAGCGAGAGCAAGAGCAGCGGTTGAAGTGGGGAAGTTAGTGCCGAGCGCCTTGAGCTGTGAGCCGGGACCGGGAGCCGGCAGCGGAAGCAGGTGCCAGGGGCCGGGGGTCGTGAGCGGACTGAAAGCGCTGGTGGTATCGAAGCTTCCTGGTATCCCGGTATCCCGAGGCACCCCGCATCCCGCATACCACATACCACATACCGCGTCGCTTTGCACCAGGAGAGAAGCAGTGAGAAGCGGGAGTCAGGTGTGGGTTGAGCGCGGGCCGAGAGCAGGCCGAGAGTGGGCCGAGAGTGGGCCGAGAGCACTGGCCCTGAAGCCCCCCGGAGCCCTGAAGTGCCGCAAGGCCCTGCGGCACACCGCACCGCACCGCACCGCCCCACAGAAGCAGAAGCGGGTTGGGTGCAGGGCCGAGAGTGGGCTGCACGGGGTGAACGGCCAAGGCAGGTTGAAGTGCTGGAGGAACCCCGAGGCACCCTGAAAGGTACTCCGAAAGCCCAGAGGCACCGTGCTACATTCCATCGTCCACAGGGAGTGCCTTAGAAAGGGCCAGAAGCCAAAGCGCTGAGGAGAGGTGCGAACTTGGCATTAGTGGCAGTTAACGGGGCAGAGCAGATCCCTTGGTGCAGAGGAGCCCAGGAGAGGAGAGGAGAGTTGCCTTGTGGTGCGGGACACCGGGACTGCGAGGACCAGCATTCCCTGTTGGCTCACAGCTAGTGCCCCTTCCCGGGATAACCACGCACACCTGCCCTACATTAACAGGCTCCATCCGCGGAACGCGGTACCCGCGCGGGACGAGCAAGGGCCAAGCCCGGGCCAAGGGCGGGCCCGTTTTAGCCCGTTCGAGCCCGGGGGAGACCGGACAAGGCCATTCCTCTTTCGTTTGCGGCAACACACCTGGATTACATCTGTCTCAGTGAGTACTGTTCAAGGGGACCTTTTTATTTTTTTATTTTTTTACTATGGCTGCACGGGGAACAAGGAGTAATACAATGGCCTGTAGAGGGCTAATTACTGGCCCACTAGACAATTTTATTACAAGAGCTAATTCAGTCATCGACCAGGGTATTATCCTCATGGAGCGCAGAGTCTCGCAGGACCTTGCTATGGCCAAACGTTCTTCCATGGGCCATCTAGCAAATGCTCGGACGCCTGTCCACAATGATCATCCCAAAACTACCTCAGTTCCTGCCCTGGTACATGCTCCTCAGGATGATGACTATATGTCTCCTACCATAGGCTCCCCTACTCCTAAGGAAACAGAGCTTCCAGAGGTTTTATCCTCGCTTACCCCGCTCGAGAAATCACCCGTAATTCCAATGAAGGGTAATCAAAGAGGGCCAAAACACAGGAGGAAGCGGGCTGTCACCAAAGTAACGTATCACAGGAAGACTAGAACTGCAAAGGGCTGGACTGCCAGAGTAATTACTCCTAAATCCAAGACAGGTTCTACTTTGAATGTTTCAATTGCCTCGGACACTGACTTATCCCTATTATCGCCAGTTTTGAAAGGACCCACGATCTCCGTGCAGTGTGGGGGGGAGGCTAAGGGGGATGCTAAGGGGGGAGGATCAATGTTTAATGGAGAGACTGGGGTTCTTACTAAAGGCAGCGCTTGTACCGCTGGATGAGAGGCTTGTTCGTATGGAACTCCAACTCACCCAGCTAGAACAGGCCATGGCCGAGATAGGGAATGGGGCAAAAAGAAAGAAAAAAGTGCAGTCAGTAGACACAGCCACAGGCAGTCCCGTGCCTACTGGGGCCCCTTGTGTTGTTCCGCCTCTCACTGCCGGCCTGTGGTAAATAAAATTACCTGGTACTTAATTTCTATGTGGTAAAGTTCAATAAAATAGCTCAATCAAAATAAGAGACACAGAGTCCGTGGCATCTGAGTTTTAAGGGGTTTTATTCCATAAAATGGAATTGGTTCGAACCAGGTAGCATGATCCATCACCACGAGGGTTCAGGAAAGGGAATCATGGACATGTACAATGATTTATTAACAGTACACAGTATATATAGTATCATTACAGTGGTGATGGGTTCAGAAGGCGTAACAGCTGAAAGAAACAAGATAAGAAACATGTGCGTAACAATATGTAATCAGAAGGCGTGCACAAGGGTGTACACGGAGGTGGGTGCCAGAAACGTCACATAGAAGAAAAAACATTTCAGCATTTCAGTCATAGAAGTGACGCAAGTGGGTGGATCCCTAGAAGAATCCTGCAGTGTCAGCAGAAATATATGGCAGAGATGCGCGCGCAGCAGCATGACGTGTGACTGACGTGGAACTGGAGGGTGAAGGGGACTTGACATTTAGCGCTAGGATTAGAGACAGAAGTCTGGTGGGTCAGATCGACTTGTTCCTAAATCATATCTGGTATTTTGTGTTTGGAGAACTGTATTATCTAGAAGGAAAGGTCTCTCGGGCAGAGGCTATTCTATACTGACTGCTAATGCGTGCATATGTGTCTACGTGTAATGCGAGGGGCCATGGGCCTACCATGGTAACAGGAGCTATGAATTATTTACATGGAGACAGAAAGGACGGGCCCTTTACTCTGCAGCTGGGGGGATGTTTACCTAAACTACTGGACAAGAATGTATTTTCGAGGAGCGGAGCAGATAACTTGAAGGCTGAATACAGTTTTGGCAGGCAGTCAGGCAGAGCCGGGCACCACTTGCCGCGCAGGGAGTAAGTCAAAGTTCAGGGATGCAGATGCAGGTCCAGGCTGCAGCTTTCAGAGGCAGAAGTCAGGAAAAGGCTCGATGGCAGAAATCAGGGCCTTCGCCAGAGCCATGAAAACATGAAAGTGCACCATGTAAAGACGGTGGCACGGCATACTTAGGAACTGAATTATTGATCCATTCATGGCGGATCTGAAAGAGGACATGTTAACGTTGGACGCAAATGTATTTGCGTCTTCATAGCGGGTTGTGGAGGGAACTTACATGCACTTTAAGCACGTACATGGAGCCGTTGGGGTACGTAGTAGGGGACACAATTGAGCATAAAAATTTATATTACCTCATTCCCTCCTTGTCCCCTACGGACCCTTCATGATATATCAATCTTCATTAATCCATCTATTTGTTCATATAACATCATTTGCTCTTCCTTTTTCTGACGGGAATTTGAACTTGAACTTGAATGGGGAATACATGATGTGGCGCACAAGCCGCATATCGCCGGCCCACATTGTAGACATAGGCAACAACTGAATACTATGAGAAGGGCTATTCCTAGGAAGGATAGGACTTTCCATCCCCAGGTGGATAACACGCTCCAGAACCAACCGGACCAAGTCCAGGTGCCTGGATTCTGGTGTATCTGACTAGCAATTTTGTGAAGACGGGTAATGGCTTTATATACTGAAGGTGCGTTTTGTGGAATGAAAATACAGCAACTCGATCCGATGACTCTACAAGCTCCGCCCCTATCGGCCAAGATGACGTCAAGAACAAGACGATTTTGAAGGACAACAAGTCTCATAGCAGACTGTTCCTCTGTTAAGTTGCCTAGGGCGGAAGTAGTTTCATTCACTACTGCTTCAAGGGTTCTGGTCAATCTACGTATCAGTTTACTATTCGAGACAGTACCTAAGTAGGGAAAGAAACCTTTATTGAAATCTGTATATTGCTCCCATGCTGTTTCAGTATAGTCTACAATCGGGAGATCTCTCTTGTGTCTAGTATGTACTAGGTGGGAGTTCCTATGATAGTCAGGTGGGGCTAGAAAAACAGGTGGCAGAAGGAATGCAATGTAACAAGTGCCATCCCAATCTAGAGGTAAACGTATGTATGCTGTATGGCCACAAACAAAATAGGAATGACGGGAAGCTTTGAATGTAGACTTGCCTTTATCACTAAATTCGACTACAGTAGTACATTCGCTATGACCTAGGTGTACTGAACCATTCTTTCTGACACATAATTCACCTTTAACAGGTAATACTGACATAGAAGGTAAGTCTGGCTTGGTTTCGGACTCGACATTCAGAATCATGAGGTTAAGTGTAAAGTTACCTAATCCATATACTTCGTTTTCTAGATCGGTCCCTGTCCTTTTGGGAAGACCCTCCTTGTCAGGGAAACATACTTTGTGCAGAACAGTGTTCAGATTTCCCCATACCCAATTGCCTTGGTAAACTACGGAATCAGAATCTAAGGAATTTATTAAACTAAACCATGCACCACAGGAACCATTGTGTGTGAACGGGTACGGAAAGAGGGGCAGAACTCCCTTGTATTTCTGATAGGGGGGGAGTCGGCCACATATCCAACAATTGGTAGCATTGCTGGTCTGATGGGAATGGTGTAACATACTAATGAATGTATTGTTGCGCAGCGCAAGTCTGTATGACAATTCATACGGGGGCAGTTCACTGAAAGTGTGCTCGACAGTGACATTTGAAGAAGAATGTGTACGCTTGAATATAGGGTAGTATAAGTTTAACAGTATACTTGCAGTAATAATCATAAAGCTCAGAAAAAACATAATCAATAATGTCACTATACAGTGACTGCGGAGAGTTTACAATATTCATGTTTCTTGAGCTGTTTCTGTCTATCTCTCTCTCTGTCGGGGTCTAACGGGTACATGTCAGAATCAGGTTTAACCGATTCACCTAGGGGAGGACTTAAACAATTAAACTGTCTGACTTGCTAGACCTTAGTTTGGATTTATACTCCTCGGACGGAGTTTTCTCTATCAGGGGAAGTTTAGAGTCACTGAAATCTGGGCAGTCCTTAGAGGGGGAGGGCTGAGAGTCTGTAACTGGAAGCAGTCCATGAAATATCTTGACGTGGCTGGAGTGGAGCCACCCTTTGCGGCCCTCGACCTTGATTGCAGTCCTCGTGGTTAGCAGGACAAGTTTCGGCTCCTGCCAACGGGGCTCCAGCGGACTCCTCCGATCAAAGTTCCTGACGAGAACAAGGTCCCCCGGAATGATCCCATGTGGCTTTACATCGGTGTTGTCGGGAAAGGCTGCAGCAACCTGTGAACGACATGATTGTAGTGCAGACATCAAGGAGGCAAGGTAATCTGTCAGCATATTACAGTCAACATCTGTGATTTTTCTAGGCAGAGGCGTCCCCCACATATTCGGTGGCCTGCCAAAGACCACCTCATACGGGGATAGCCCTGTTCTCGAGTGCGCTACCATCCTCATGTAGAAGAGGGCAACGGGTAATGCAACTATCCAGTCTACGCCCTTTTCTTTACAAATCTTGGCGAGACGAATTTTCAGAGTCTGATTGTGACGTTCCACGAGACCTGCTGCCTCGGGATGTCGGACACAGTGAAACTTCCATTGATAGCCGAGCAGGAGTGATACCTGTTTCATTAACTCGGACGAGAATGGCTGTCCATTATCTGAGTACACGACACGGGGCAAACCGTACCGTGGGAAAAATTCACGTACCAGCTGCTTGGCAGTGGTCGGAGCAGTGTAATCTGGGACTGGATATGCTTCTGTCCAACGGGAAAGTGCACAGACAACTACGAGGACATATTTAAATCCTCGACAACGTTCCATCTGGATATAATCCATCTGGAGGACTTCAAAAGGGTGATCGGGAGGATGAAATCCACAATGCTCTACGGGAATGCCTTTACCTGGGTTGAACTGACAACAGATCATGCAAGTACGCACTTTCTGTTTTGCTGCTGCTCGTAAATGTTTATTGAACCAGAGATTTTGAATGCTGTCCAACATGGCTTTTTCTCCTAGGTGTGCAGGACTATGTGCTGTGTTAATGATAACTTGAACCATAGAGTCGGGGAGAAACCATGTGGCTTTTCCCTTCGTCATCCATCCCTGTTCTGTCTGGATCCCTCCTAGTTCAGTCCATTTCCTGATTTCGTCTGGTGTAGCATGTGTCTGTATGTCAATTACATCTAGGGCGGGATCCTTAACTGTCATGCAATGAGTTGGCGTCGGGACTATTGTCTTTGTCAAGTCAGGTGTGTGAGTCTGTGCTGTAAGCTTGGCTGTTCGGTCTGCCAGGTCGTTGCCCTGGGAAATGTTGTCAGTGACTTTAATATGTGCTTTACACTTCATGATGGCTATTGCTGTAGGCAAATGTATTGCTTCTAACAGAGCTTGAATGAGGGGACCGTGCTGGATCTTGGCACCGTGTGAAGTTAAAAAACCTCGTTCTTGCCAGAGGACTCCGAAGTCGTGTACAACTCCGAATGCATAACGGGAATCTGTGTATATGTTAACTTTCTTATTCTTGGCTAGAATACAGGCTTGGGTCAGAGCAATGAGCTCTGCCGCTTGGGCTGACAGGGTGTCAATACGATGTGTTTCTATGACATCAGTTTCTGTTGTTACTGCATATGCAGCCACTAACTCTCCTATACTTGTTCTCATACATGAACCATCCACATAAAGTGTCAGGTCTGGATCTGGTAATGCGGTGTCTGTCAAGTCTTGTCTGGGTTTCGTCGTAATGGTAACAACTTCAACACAATCATGTGCCAAAGGGTCTGTCATATTTAATGGCAAAAGTGTAGCTGGATTCAATGTGTTACAGCGTCTGATTTCTATGTGTGGCTGAAACAATGTCAATTCATATCCTGTCAGTCGTGCTATAGTCAAATGTTGAGTTTGTGTTCGGTTTAAAAGAACTTCCACGGAATGTGGAACTTGTACTGTCAATTGGTGTCCTAACACTATAGAATCACTTTGTCTGATTGCTAGAGCTGTTGCTGCTACTGATTTCAAGCACGCAGGCAAAGCCTGGGCTACTGGATCTAATGTACTAGAAAAATAGGCACACGGTTTGTGTGAACCTGCTTGGTCTTGAGTGAGGACCGACAATGCAGTACCTTCACGTTCTGTGACAAAAAGTGTAAAAGGTTTGCTGTAACATGGTGTCGCTAAAACAGGTGCTTGACATAAAGCTTTCTTTAATTCGTCAAAAGCCTGTGTATGTTCCTGAGTCCAAGGGAGGACAGTCGATGACGCTGCCTCCTGTGTTGTCAACTGTATAAGTGGCTTGGCTAGAAATGCATACTGAGGGATCCATTGTCTGCAATAAGAAGTGAGGCCTATAAAGGCCCGTACCTCCTTTTGTGTTCTGGGCTGTGACATATTTACAATTAACTGGATACGGTCGGGTGTTAGCTGTCTCCCCCATTTGGACAGCAAGTGCCCAAGGTATACCACTTGCTGAACACAGAATTGTAACTTCGAAGGGGACACCTTGTGTCCCTTATCAGCCAGGAAATGTAAGACTGTCAGTGATGCATGTTCACATTCGTGTTCACTTCGAGCGGTGATCAACAGATCATCGACGTACTGGAGTAGGGCAGTGTTGTCAGGCATGTGGATACTGTCAAGTTGTCTTTTCAATGCTTGGCTATAGATGCTGGGGCTTTCTGTGAATCCTTGAGGTGCGCGTGCAAATTTGAAGCTTCGACCATTTAAACAGAATCCGAAAAGGTATTGGCTATCCGGATCAATGGGGACACTAAAGAAGGCGTTCTTCAGATCAATTACAGTAAAGAACGTGGCTTCAGAATCAATTGCAGTCAATAAAGACGATATGTCTGGGACCACAGGATACTGTGGTACAATACATTTATTCAATTCGCGTAAATCGATAACTAATCGATAAACTGGAGGTGCACTCGGATCAGTGCGTTTAAGAATCGGAATGATAGGGGAATTACAGAAATTGGAGTCGGTCTCTACAACCACTCCTTGGGCAATGAGCTCGTCAATGATTTTCAGTAAAGCCCTACAGCATCTGGGGGTAACTTGTATTGTCGAATTCGGAGTAAAACAACTCCTGGCTTGAGTGTAACTCGATATGGTGTAATGTGCATGCAACCTACATCAGTTGGGCCTTGTGCCCATAACTGTGCAGGAACATTCTGTAACCTGGGATCAATATCTCTCAACACATAGTGACCTTTAAAGTCACGTAAAAATAATCTAACTCCTTCCGGAGAACAACATATGACTGCTCCTAGAGCCTTCAGTGTCTTGATACCTAACAAGTTTTCTGGACATGATTTCGTAAGCAATAAGTCTGTAGTTCGTGATAACGGGCCAACTGCTAGAGGAACTGGTTTCGATACTTCATTAACAATAGGTTTTCCTGAAAAACCAAGGGAAACATTCTGTGAGCCTGAGAGGGGTGCCCCTGGAACCTCGTCGTGACTTATCGTTGTTCTGCTTGCCCCTGTATCAATCAAAAACTTTCTATCTTTCCCTAATACCTGACTATGTACATAAGGACCCTCTTGATCTACAGGAATCTCAATGAGAGGCAAGCCAACTTCCCCCTCTAGGCTGTTTCATGTGTATCGCTGATACTCGGGATAGTCAGTTTGTGCATACTGGTACATCTGCTGAGTTGCATGTTGTGTTGAGGCAATTGGCTGTTGCTGGGGTACCGCTACGGTCTGTACTGTCTGTTGTGGAGCATGCATAGGCTGTACATTCTGTGGTACGTGTTGCTGGACCTGATCCTGTCTAGGAGGACGCGGTCTCTCCTTAGTTTTACCTGTTGCTATATTGTATTTTAAAACAGTGCATTCATTTATATAATGACCTGGCTGTTTGCAGTAGTTGCATGTCCCTTTAACGGGAACTGCTGAATTATTGGACTGTGTCATGCCCTTTTTCTGACTGTCAGCTGGAACTGACTGAGCAACTAACATTTTCATTTTCGTGTCTTTCATGCGTCTTTGTTCGTGATCATGTTCTTCCCTAATTCTGTTCTGGTGGTACTGTAACATTTGTAACATCTGGGAAGGCGTGTTTGCTTGCCATGTGCTCTCGACTTTTAATACACGATTCTTAACTTGAGGCAAGGAATTCTCAACTAGTTTCGTTACAAAAAGATGTGGGTATGACTCGCTACTTGGTTTCAGGCCACTATTAATAATAAAACATTTCTCAAATCTAGAATAAAAATCACTAGTGTCTTCATCGGGTTTCTGTTTGCAGGCTGAGATTGCACCCCAGTCTTCCTTTTTAGTTGACAATAATCTTGGCAAAACCTGTACTAACAATCCTGGTAATGCTTTAGTTTTGTCCCCAAGCCCTAGACCTGGGGTTCGAGTCGTTTCTTCATTCTCTAATGCAGCCCAATCAATCTTTTGCTCTCCCACCTCCCAGTCTTTTTCTTTGAGTTTCTCGTAAATACCGGCAGGCAGTAATACTTTCAATATTTTCATAATGTCGGGATAGGTATAGTCTCCCATAAGTAACATGTCTTTTATTTCTCGGTGAAAACCTGCTGGATCTTTATCATGACTAGGTACTATTTTCTTCATTTCCAATAATTCCATTTTAGATAACGGTGTGTATACGAATACACGTCTAAGGGTGTCATCGGCATTCTGGACTGGATGTACTTCTCGTAAGGGATTCTGTCTGTCGAAGTAAAACATTTTCCTTTCCGGGGGTGGGGCTGAAACAAACTGTGGATTCAAGAAAGCACTATATCTGTGTCGCTGTTCTAGAATTACTTTAATTAGATCGGTACCTAGACCTCTCCATTTATTCATGAGTAGTTCTATTAGTACATCAGATAAGGGACCTGGATCAGAACGTTGGCATTTATACAACAAAAGAAGGTGTTGTATCATGTACATACCAGCCAGTCGCTGTTCGTCTGGGGACAGATTCAAAAAGGTTCGCGCTACTGTATCATCATTATACATACTAGAATTGTCAGCCCATTGCACTGCTGACCTGGCTAATTCTTGTTCATCCATAGAATTGAGTACATGGTACCCCATCCGATGTTGAAGTACTTTATCGGTAGCCTGAAATAGATGTTCAGGCGTTTTCGGATTTGACATAGCAGAGTGAAAAAGTCGCTTGCTTTCTGGGCGTAACGTTTTATCAAAGGATCTACCCTTACCTACATAGGCTATCGTGTCTTGACTTATTAGCTGCGATGTTTCTACTGTTTTCTCTGATTCATCCTCCTCCTGGGAGGAGGCTAGATCGTCTGATTCGAGTGGCTCATCTGTTTCTCCACGAGCATGTATATCTATGATTTCTTTACGGATCTTTCTAACCATAGTATGTATACTTTTCTCTCTATCATGTTTACCCTCAGCCATGTTCTGACTCCATCTTTTCAATCTATCCATCTCACTTTGTGGAAATCCTGCCTGATCTTGTTCTCTTATCAAACAATTAACCAAAAATCGCATAATTAAACCTTTGTTCTCAACTTTCTGACGTGACATGGCGTCACCAACACTCTCGGGTCCTTCTCCTGTTCTAATAAAGTGATACATTTTGTCTAGATGTTCTGGCATTTCTGGTAACATTATCAGATAATCTGTAACTCGTCTTAAGCGTAAGGACGCTAACAACATGGGTCCTGACGTACCAGGCACAGTGTCGTATCTACAATCTGTAAGCTGTTGTCTGAGCTGTTCTGCTGTGGCACCTTTAGGTGTCCGCGCCATTGCGAAATCTCTCATTGTCACTCGATGTAACTGCGGCGGGGTTCGAAAACCTCCTGATGCGCCTCCTGAGCCGGAGGCTTGACCATAACCTGGCTGCGTTGGGACCTGAACTAGGCCAATCCCAAAAGGATTAAGCGTATTTATAGGGGGTGCAGGATTCGGGACAGGAGGGACCTGCTGTTGCGGACCCGGGGGCTGCTGATTATGGGGTACAGGTACATGTGGGACGGGTACATGGGCAGGTGCATGAGTATAAGCTGGAGCTGCATCATCCAAATAGGAAGAAAGAAAAATCTCTGCTGCGGTCTTGTGACGCAATTTAGTCGGAACCAATGGAGGGGGCAGATTCTTTGGTACTTCTGGGGTCGCCTTGGGCAGGCCCTCGGCCCGAACTGGATACATGCCATTATTAAGCGTACTTAGTTGTCGGTCTACTTGTTCTGTTCGAACTCGTATACCTTCCTTGACTAATTCGTTTTCTCGAGTCTTTTCTGAATCTTCTCTATGTTTCTCTGCTTTTCTGAATTCTTTTTCTGTACGTCTATGTGATTCTTTACGCCATAATTCTATGGCGTCTTTCTGTGACTGTCGGGCTTTCTTTTTCAATAATGCTTCCTCTACTCTCATGATGCACTCGGCATCCCATGTTCCTGAAACAGGCCATCTATATTTCTCTTCTAAGTGTTTGGTATAATCGACCCACAAGTCTAAGTACAGTATGGCATCTAAGCCATGCTTGTGGTACATAAAGTGCCCTGGAGTGTCCCTAGGTGGAACAGGCACTGCTTCTTCTAGAATCCCCTTTCTAGTTCCTATCTGTCGTAACTTACTGAACAGCGGCATTTTTGAACCTTGATACTTGATACTTACTCGAACTCGAACACCATAAATACAATATACACAGTAATGCAGATAAAACAATCACTCATACCACGACATTAAAACACATTTAAACATTTCGAACAGAAAACCACATATTAACTAGTAACATTTACTTGATGTACTGCTAAACAGCACAGATACACTGCTAAACAGTGCAGACCGGGTCTGTGTACCCAAACCCGTCTCGACCGGGGCAAACTAATGCACCCGTCTAGATGCGTCCCCAGCAACGGTACTCACCGGGAAGCACGGAACAGAAGGCCTCGGAAAACTCGACACTGGGCTGGACCCTGGACCGGACTCGACTCGACTCGTGACGTAGGTACTTCGGAACTTCGGAACTGGTGGGCCTCAAGACACATCGGACCTTGCACTCTCGGCTGGACTCGGGTCGGGATCCTCCGCACTCCTCACCGCCTCGTCTGGGTGTCGATCGCAGTCTCAGTCACCTCCGTTGGCCTGAGGGAGATACAGGAAATCCTGCGGATGCGCATGAGTGTCCGTCCGGCTGCAGCAGGGGACTAGGCCTGCAACGCACCACCGGCGCGTAAGGTGGGGGAGGGTCCCATCTGGGGTGCCAATTTATGTGGTAAATAAAATTACCTGGTACTTAATTTCTATGTGGTAAAGTTCAATAAAATAGCTCAATCAAAATAAGAGACACAGAGTCCGTGGCATCTGAGTTTTAAGGGGTTTTATTCCATAAAATGGAATTGGTTCGAACCAGGTAGCATGATCCATCACCACGAGGGAGGGTTCAGGAAGGGAATCATGGACATGTACAATGATTTATTAACAGTACACAGTATATATAGTATCATTACAGTGGTGATGGGTTCAGAAGGCGTAACAGCTGAAAGAAACAAGATAAGAAACATGTGCGTAACAATATGTAATCAGAAGGCGTGCACAAGGGTGTACACGGAGGTGGGTGCCAGAAACGTCACATAGAAGAAAAAACATTTCAGCATTTCAGTCATAGAAGTGACGCAAGTGGGTGGATCCCTAGAAGAATCCTGCAGTGTCAGCAGAAATATATGGCAGAGATGCGCGCGCAGCAGCATGACGTGTGACTGACGTGGAACTGGAGGGTGAAGGGGACTTGACATTTAGCGCTAGGATTAGAGACAGAAGTCTGGTGGGTCAGATCGACTTGTTCCTAAATCATATCTGGTATTTTGTGTTTGGAGAACTGTATTATCTAGAAGGAAAGGTCTCTCGGGCAGAGGCTATTCTATACTAACTGCTAATGCGTGCATATGTGTCTACGTGTAATGCGAGGGGCCATGGGCCTACCATGGTAACAGGAGCTATGAATTATTTACATGGAGACAGAAAGGCCGGGCCCTTTACTCTGCAGCTGGGGGGATGTTTACCTAAACTACTGGACAAGAATGTATTTTCGAGGAGCGGAGCAGATAACTTGAAGGCTGAATACAGTTTTGGCAGGCAGTCAGGCAGAGTTGCCGCGCAGGGAGTAAGTCAAAGTTCAGGGATGCAGATGCAGGTCCAGGCTGCAGCTTTCAGAGGCAGAAGTCAGGAAAAGGCTCGATGGCAGAAATCAGGGCCTTCGCCAGAGCCATGAAAACATGAAAGTGCACCATGTAAAGATGGTGGCACGGCATACTTAGGAACTGAATTATTGATCCATTCATGGCGGATCTGAAAGAGGACATGTTAACGTTGGACGCAAATGTATTTGCGTCTTCATAGCGGGTTGTGGAGGGAACTTACATGCACTTTAAGCACGTACATGGAGCCGTTGGGGTACGTAGTAGGGGACACAATTGAGCATAAAAATGTATATTACCTCAGGCCCCTCGACCACAGCTGCCAATATGACATTGGTGGTCGAGGGAGCCAGTGCTGGGACTGTACCGGCAGTTATTCTGACCACGCCCAGCCCTGGTCTAGTCGTGACAGCACCGGAGAGGGAGCTGTCCACACCCAACTTGAGATCACAGGTTACGACAAGAATTGACCTACCGCCTGAAACCAGTCCATACGTGGTGGTATTGACAGGCATCCCAGAAATCAGTAATCCGGGTCTTGAATCATTTTTTTCTTTAAAAAATAAGGTGACCCAGTGGCTTAATCAAAATAGGCCCCTACCACACTATGTTAAAAGTGAAGTACTGATGGTGCAAAGAGTAACTTGGGTGGGACGCAGTAGGAAGACCATCTCGGGCGACTGCGTCCTGGTTAACTTCAGGGACCCGCGCACAGTAGAATATATTTGTAACTGGGTGCACGACAGTGTAGGCTCTGGGATTCAATCCTATCCCCTGTCTTTCTTCTACGCCCGATCTATGAGGCCAGATTGTGAAGCAGATTGGATACTCGTGACCCAGGGGTGGGGCCAAAGGATGAACACGGGTGGCCACAGAGACCTAGTCCCCCAAACTATCCAGTGACCTACAACAGGTATAGTTCACTTGAAATGGTGGACTGACTCCTTGTGGTTGGGCAGTTGAGGGTGGGCAAATCCCAGACCATGACCTCAAAAAAAACTAGGGAAAGTGTAGTCGAGTCAGAGGTGGGTCCAGACAGAGTGCTCCCAATTGTCCAGAGATGCGAAACCAATACAGTTAAGGGGCATGTGACAGATGACAGTCTAGTGCTACAGCACCAAGCCCCGCCTGATAGCGGGGCACAAATTGACGGTACGACACTAGGATGTGCCGTAGTATCCAAAGTAGTCACGGCACTGACACCAATTAAAATACTATCCTGGAATGTGGCTGGGATAATAAACAAGCTACATTCTACAGAGTGGGGTGCCTTAGTAGACCAGATGGATTTATGCCTGTTTCAGGAGACTTGGGCTAGAGAGGAACATTCAAGTGTAGGTTTTGCCACCTTCAATGTCCCAGCGCGGTGGGGAGGGAAAGGAAGACCATCTGGAGGACTGGCCATATGGGTTACTCTTCACTTGGGTTGTGAGGTGGAAAATATGTCCACCCACTCAGACGATGTGCAGTGTTTAGTACTAAAATGGCCCAACGGGTATGGTCTGGCGGCTGTGAATGTCTACTCGCGGCCAGCACACCCAGGCCTTGAGTCATCCACTATTGAAGACCTGTCCCAATTTCTGGGGACATTGTCAGGCGATCTTAAGCTTTTGGTGGCAGGGGATGTCAATTGTCAATATGAGCCGTTCTTTGAAAGTAGCGAAGGTGCTCTAATGGAAGAGGATGACTACTACTGGGGGATCCCCCAATGTCAGTCCCCACGCCCAAAGGTCTGGTCACCATTAGCGACTCAGATTACTGCTGTGGTGCTAAACAACTCCCTTAGATGTCCCCGATAATGATGCACCAAGGCTGGCGGGTAGGAGGGTGCCGGCCATTATGTTCGCTGACGACACCCTCCTGCTCTCCAAATCTCCTATGGGGATTCAGAGGATATTGGAGGGGTTTGGGGACTTTTGGCGGAACAAAGGCTTAGAGATCAACGCCGACAAGACAAAGTTCATGATTTTTAAGCCGCCAATGTCAACTCGTGTTAACCCATCATTGGGCGATGTACATCTGGAAAGGGTCACGACCTTCCAGTACCTGGGAGTTACAATTCATGAAAGTTTGTCATGGGGTCCGCCAAAGGCAAAATCACACATGAAACTTTCTCAGTTGTCGGGTGCCATTACAAAGGTTTCCAACTCCTCAAGTTTTAGGCCAGTGAGCCCTGCTCTGGAAGTTTACAAGATGCAAGCAAGGGCAGCCGCTCTTTATGGGGGGAGAGCTTTGGGGTCACTGTGCTGCCCCTGAAATTACCAAACTCGAGTCCAAATTCATAAGGCGATTATTATCACTTCCCCAAAGTACTCCAGTAACACCATTGAGGTTAGATCTGGGACTGACGCCTATCGCAAATGAACTTACAGTAAAACCCCTAAGGCTCTGGCATAGGGTATGGACTACACCAGATCTTTCAAACTATAGGGACGAACTCAAACAGATCCTCAGCTTTAACTGTGCAGGCAAAATTTCCTGACTTGCATTCATCAAGCATGAACTTATAAGTATTGGATTACAATCCATGTGGGAAGATCCAGAAAGGGCCTGCGGAAGGGTTTCACGCAAAATGTTTACCAAAATTTATAAAGGGCAAAAGATGGAGCTCCTAAATCGGAATCCTAATGCTGGCACCCTAACTAATTTGTTTTTAGAATTCAAAAATTCTTATCATTTCGAGGACTTCATGGATGTCGTATTCCCGATTTTAGCTCGTAAACTTTTTATCCAATGGCGTCACGGCACCTTACCCCTTAAGGCCGTAACAAGTAACTGGACGACTTCTGCTAATAAGTCTTGCCCGGGCTGCTGCTGTGACTTAGAAGATGAGCTTCATGTTGTCTTCTTTTGTCCAGCGTACACCAAACCAAGAAAATACTGGCTGTTACCACTGTGCAGAAATCTGGGCTTCAAACAGTGCTTGTATGCCTTTAGAATTCTTAAAACAAGTACATTGAGCCTTATTGTGTTTGCACTATCTAAATTCCTGCTAGCTATGTGGTGTAAGCGGCGTAAACTAATTGACATTGTCTGATAGCCTTACTGTTGAGAAATGAGTGCACTGAATTGGGTATATTTTTAAAAAAAGTGTATTGTAGAATGGGTATTTTTGTTGCACAAGAATTTTATCATGTGTATAGAAATGAATTTTAAATGTCACCTGTTTTCTCCCATCCCTTTTTTTACATACCCTTCTTGACCCTTTCCGACTTTTTGTATTTTATACTGTACTCTTTTATGGCCAAATTGGCCGAAATAAAGAATTTTTGAATTGAATTGAAAGTAATAAAAGGATGTTTGCTTTGTTTTCTGTGATATACTGTCAATCTCAAGCAATTTGTCAAGTATGCTTCCAATTATTATTTCTTTACATCCACTTGTTGGGTTATGATCGAATTTAACATATATATTCTGGTAAGATAAATATTCTTACATGTTTTTGTTTGTGAATTGTGTACCTATAACGAATAAAGTTCCACCTTTATCAGTTTGTTTAAGCATAATCTATTTTCTGTCACCTAATGATTTCAACATTTGTTCATGTATGTCAGTGTTGCTTTTATTTTTGTCAAATGTTTATTTAATCCATTTCAAATCATTTTCTGTTTTTGGCTCACATCGCACCCTGCAGTGCAAAGGAATTGTGGAAACCTTATCGGATATGATGGACTTGGAGAAATCATTTCCTTCAAAGAATACAAGATCATAGAGATACTCTTGAGATCTCCAAGTACAGACACAAACTCAACCATCAGGTTCACACACCATCCAGGCAAGAAGTAGATCAAACCAGACATCACATGAGTGACTCTACACACATTAGTGGCACTTCCAAGCATTCTGGTACCTAAAAACCACTGAATGCTGTGAATGGACAACAACGCATAACAAGGTCACCCACAAACTATTCACAACACACAAGAAACAACAAACTTCTGCAATCTTGGATGCATTCTACATGTAACCTAAAGCTTTGTGAAAATGTATATTCTGGTCATCCTGCAGCCTCCTATGGCCATACCAATATGGCAGATATGTACTATATACCATACTAGTAACATACATTGTCATGACATGACATACCGTCACTTCATCATGTAAGAGGCATGACCAGTGCATGACCTCTTCAAAATTGAACACTCCTGCTTTTACTCCAATAGAAATTCCTGAGGCAGTTCTTTAAGTTTACCAATTGTTTACTACTTGGATTCGATGCTTTCAATAAACGTTTAGAACACTGCAAACAAGAGATGCCATGATGAACCCACAGCAGCCAGAGGGCTTTTTGTCGCAATCCGCTCAATGGCTGGATCCTAGTACTGTATCGTGCCAGATCTGCGTCTACCTCCCTGTCGTTCGTCTGCAATCGTTCCTGGTACACATGCCCAAGAGCCCTTTGATGCCAGTCTCCCTCTCTTTCCGCTTTCACTACAGCTTCTGGCACTGAATGCATGGATCCTGCCCGGCCCCAATGCTTACTTGCCTGGAGGAACTCATACCTGAGTCTCATCACTCATAACCTGCCCCCCTAGACTCATCAGAAGCAGCACAAGAACATGGGATCGCTCGCATCACAGAAGCCAGGAATGCCATCAGATCATTTTGCTGTTTTTTCGATTATATTTTCCAGCAAAATGAAGATTGCATTACCACTGTTGCACAAGGTGAATTATGCGTTTATTCTCAAAAAATGGAAACGTCATGTACCCTGGAATCCCTGAGTACATCACGGTGAGACTTCAGCACATACAGAATTCAGCTGCTATGCGTTTTCCACATCTGAAATTAGAAGTCCACATCTGTGCTTTCCAGTTGGTCTGAGAATCCAGAGTAAGGGGCGTGATTACCACTTTGGGGGTGGGAGCGGGCCACCACACCAGCACCCCGCTAAGGCTCATATGAGAGCCTTTGAACTGCTGCGCCGAAGGAGCACCAAAGCAATATCCAGCACGGCATGTGACCTCCTGTATGTATCTCCAGGCCCTGAGGTAACAGCGGGTCCTGTAGAGCCCCCTTCGTTTCCTCACCACCACCGTTTTCATGCCAGGCTCACCACCATGAGAAGGGTAGCAGGGAGGAAGGTCGTAATATGCTGGCGATGACGCAGCGGCACCACCAGCATATTGTAATCCTCAGACCACTGCGCCACCGCCAAGGGATCATGGGTCTCCGGCAGTTGTGGAGGTCCAATCGCCAAACTCAGAATACGGCGATCAGACCACGGGTGCTCCCACCACCGCTGTTCCGCCCTGGGTTTGGCCAAATTCAGAATCGGGCCCTAAGGCATTGTTCACTCTTCTGCTCGTCATTGAGTTAGATCCAATTTTTGTTGTAGAAACGTTTCAGCCACATCTTACACAGCCATCTCTCTGATCATTGGATGGCTGGCTTCTTGTCCTCCCACCTATGATGAAGGCCCATTCTGGTTTTATGTGTTTTTGGTTCATCAGCCAACGTTTGAAATTTCTTTTACTTTACAGATAGAAAAGGTCCCCTGCATGGCTCTCGGGAGTGCGCACCCATTCCACGAGCTCCCCGTAATAAGTTTCAATAGGTTTTGGATTTTCCATGTCACTCTCCTTTCATGAGCACGACTCTTGTCATCCCACCATCCTGTGGAAGACTGACGGTGTTGGCAGCAATGAAAGAGAGAGGCAGAATAGCATTTTTACTTGTCAGCTGCCAGGGAGAGATGCCTACTCACTTTTTCTATATTCTAAATTGGCCTGTCGGTCCCCTGCTACAGAGTCTTTTGCTCCATCCACTTGGACATGGATAGCACACATATATGTATAGGTCATACATGTGTAGTAGAATGTGTGTGGAGTGAGTGTACTATGGAAACCCATGTGTCCATTTTTATTTTAGGGACTAGAGTGATAACTAAATTGGTGGTCTGAATAAGTTGAGGCAGCAGTGTGAGTTCCAGGGTGTTTCCAAATGATTCCTGGGCACATAGTGGACTGGACTCTTGGGTGTGGAGGATAGAAGGCAGAAGCTCATTTTAAACACGAGGGAAACCTTGTTCTGTCTGCGCCATTGTTACCTAGAGTTGCAACCCCAACAAGTTGAGTGGTAGTTAATTGGCGAAGCCTCTCCCTCATTGGTGTCTTTATTTTGGGTCCCTAACAAGAGGTTCCCAACTCCACTCATCTGTTCCACTAACTTGTTGAGACAAAACGATGGCCAGTCAGTCCAGTTTAGAGAGAATGTGAAAAAGTCAAGAACTGCCTGAAGTTGATCCCATGACTGGACTTGGAGAATACACAAACTCTATCTGAAAACTTGGTATATCATCATCATCATCATCAATGATCTTTATTTCGGCTTAGTTGCCATAAAAGATTAAACAAACAACAATACATGTAAAAACAAACATTTGCTCCCCGGACAGATGAACAAAGAAAATGTTGTTATATAACCAGTGGCCTAAATCCTTGATACAAATCATCATGCAAGAGGCTGTAATGAGTCCGTTGAGGCAATAGAAATATAGAGGATGAATATATGTTGACGATGTTTAGAATTATACAAATGATCTGCAGCCCTGGGTGCAAAGAGCTGTAGAGAATACATTGAAACATTATAATAGTTAAGAAATATTTACATTTAAAAAAGGTTAAAATTGTAAGATTAATCTGCAACCCTGGAAAGCAAACGTCTTCTCATCTGCCAGAAGGTTTCTAAGTATTTGGCTACCGCAAACACTATCATGCTATAAAGATCTGATTTGAAAACCCTGTATGCCTGCAGGCAATGAGTAAAGCCTAGGTTTTTGCAGGCCGGAACTATCCATTTCCTTCTTACATGCCCATACGTTGGACAGAAAAACAGTATATGCAGCTCGGTTTCCTGATCATAGTTGCACCCGGGGCAATGACTCAAAGAGGGCTCAGACCATTCACTAGTGAAGGCTCGGATTGGCAAACTTCCGTACCTCCACTGTAGGTATAGTTTCCTAGTGTTAGATGGATAAATTACATCTAGGATTCCCTCCAGCTTATAAGTATCCTTGATCTTTAGGAAGGAGCCGGTCAGGGTGCCTGACTTTAGGCCCTGTCTCTGTGCCACAATTTTGCTTTCTCTGTAAAGTAGAAGTAGCTGTTTCATTGAGACCGTGGAGCAGGCAGTCGCAGGGTAAAGCCACAAATCAGATAATCCCATGCGCATAAACTTGCTTTTTATGTACCCGAACCAGGGGATGTTCCCTGCACTCGGATAGTTCACAATTTCCAGGAGCTCAGACCTATAGCTTGCCATCTCCGGAGTGGTCCAAACTCTACGCCAGAAAATTAGAGGCCTCACTCCCAGATCTTCATCAAGTGGCCTTAGACCCAAATCTAGCCTCAGTGGCAAAAGGGGGATACTAGGGGGGAGAGTTAAAAGCTGCCTAATAAATTTATTCTCCGTTACCGCTAGCTTACGATTACACGTTTGACCCCAGAGTTCACTGCCATACATGATCGCTCCCCTGACTTGCACCCTGTAAATCTCTAGCGGGTGACCAATTGCCTTGATGGTAGATTTGTTTTTGTTTACAAGGGCAATAACACCTCCCGCCATTTGGGCCAATTTAAGATGTGATTTTGTTTGGTGGTGACGCCAGGACATGTGCTCGTTTAGGGTCACCCCTAGATATTCAAAAGTTCAGACCCTCTCTAGCCTATTTCCGTCAATGCAAGGGTTAGGGCGTGTTTTTGGTGGGGGATTAAAAATCATATACTTGGGGGGCGTGGCCAAGATGGCGACGGAGTAAGACATGCCTGCGAACTCCTCCGGCACCCCGAGCCCTTCATAGCTTTGTTTAGCGGTATTGGGGTGATTTCAGCCCTGGCTTTTGATTCTCCTGGGTTCGCTGAGGCATCCTGCATTGGTCTGTCCCTTCTCCCGTCGAGCTACGACATGGAACGGCGGACTTAGCCGAGGTGTTACTTTGGTGACGCACTTGCACCGGAGCGGCCTACGGGACTTTGTCTGGGCAGCATCGACTCTTCGCAAGAGGGGACTCGGAACTCTGGCAAGTGATCGAGTGAAGCGCTTCTGTGCGAGTCCCCCACATTGGAATTGTGACGAGCCTGCCTGTGATTCCGGTGTCCTAGCTGGCAGTTATCGCCGAGCAGAGGTGACAAGGAGGCGCCGTCCTGTCTGGAGCTTTGCTGGACAGCGCAGACGACGAACGGGCGGAGGGGTGGTGCCATCTTGCCTCTCACCATCGGCGCTGGGGTGTCGCATCATGTCGACGAGGCATCGCCTGAATAAATCGGGGAAGGATGGTCCCGGTAAGGGGGCATCTGGATCGCCCCCCGGTCCTAGCAAGTCGCCGACCAAAGACGACGCTGATGGCCCAGTCACGAAGGCCTTTCTGATTGAGCTTTTCTCCTCCATCAAGGAGGATATCACGGAGCTGAAAGCACAACTAGCCTCCGACCTCCGAGAAGTCCGCCGTGATGTAGACGGCATCGGCGAGCGTGTAGCGACCCTGGAGGACCACGACTTGGGCCTCAGTGGGGATGTCCACCAGCTACAGCAAGACTTGCTCCAGCTTCGTGAGCAGAATCTGGATCTCCAGACCCACTGCGAGGACTTGGAAAACAGGTCCCGTCGCAATAACATCCGAATCAGAGCGGTGCCATGGGATGGAGACGGTGGAAATCTGCGGGAATATGTGGAGGCTCTCTTTCTGCACATTTTGGCGGAGGACGATCGCAATGAAGTCAAGATGGACAGAGCGCATCGGGTAGGCCTGCCGCGTGGCGCGCGATCGCCGCCTCCCGACATCTTGGTTTGTGTCCACGACTTTCAGCTGAAGGAGACGATCCTGCGGAAGGCGAGAGACAATAACAATTTGCTTTTTCGTGGACATAGCCCTCAACTTTTCCAAGACCTGGTGGCCTCCACCCTGCAAAAGCGACGGGACTTTCGCCCAGTCACAGCCTTCCTGAGGGAGCACGGGGTGTCTTACTCCTGGGGTCACCCCTTTCGGCTTATCTACCGGTGGCAAAATAGACTGGTGCAAGTGCGAGCTGTGGCAGCCGCCAGGGACTTGCTTGGAATGGAGGAAACTTCTGCCAGCGCCTCACCAAGAAGACGTCGCCGTTCCCGGTCCCCGGCTTGGCAGAGAGTGGGCCGACATGGCGCAGCGGAGGGGCCATCCCCGTCGGCGAGCCAGACTGAAAGGGGAGACGCTTTGGCCTCGGTGGCCCAGGTGACTGAATCGAGCCATGTGGACAGCTCCTCGGCGGCTTAGGCCCCCTCCACAGCGGCCCGTGGGAGCCGGGGGGCTTTACCACCTCAGGTACTCTGTGGGACAGTTCTCCGATGGGGGGTTACCCCGACCCTGGATTCGGGGGGGCATTACCTGGGTCTTCTACCCCCGACCCTTACGGTCATGTCCGGCTTTCATTGTTCTTTTTCTACTGTTTGCTTTCCCTTTTTTGTGGGTTGTTTTTGAGGCTCCTGGGGGTTCCGGTAGGCTTGTTGGGGATGGATCCCGGTGGTGGTGGATGGGAACCTGGTATGGCAGTGGTGTGTCTGGTTTGTACTTAGAGTTGGGCTGCATTGATTGGAGCGATGGGGGGGGAAATTGGTCTCGATGTTGCCTGTTACGATAGGCTCCTGGAACGTTAAAGGCCTTAATTCTCCTCAAAAGCGCCAGAAAGTTTGGAAGTATATTTTAGATCATCAGCTAGATGTGGTGGGTCTGCAGGAGACTCATTTGGCCCACAAAGAGGAATCCAGGCTTAAGCACAGGCAGTATCCTCTGATTTATAAATCCTCAGCCACTACTAAGCACCGGGGAGTTGCGCTTTTGTTCCGATCTGCCCTTCAATTTCAGCCTTTGTGGGTGCGGGGGGACAAGGAGGGGAGGTGGTTGATGGTGAAGGGAATGCTCATGGGTAAACTTTGCACCTGGGTGGTGGTTTATGCTCCGAATACAGGGCAACATGGGTTCCTTGAGACTCTGCTGAGTGTGATTGGGGACTTTGGGGAGGGAGCGTTGATTGTGATGGGGGATTTCAACTTGGTTTGGGATAAAGGTCTTGACTGTTCACATCAACAGAGAACGGAGACGGGTCTCTTTTCCCCGGAGCTGCGAGATAACTTGTTAAGTCTGGGCCTTATTGATAGCTGGCGCTCCCTCCACCCCCACACTAGGGACTACACGTTCTATTCACATGTTCACCACACATATTCCCGTCTCAACCATATTTTTGTGCATCAGTCTTTACAGGGCGACCTGCGCGATAGCAAAATCTTTCCACTTTCAGTTTCGGATCACAGCCTTTTGGCGACGTGCTTGATCTGGGCCCCAGAGTCGTCCCCTCATCGCAAATGGTATTTCCCGGCATCCCTCACGCGAGATGAGGAATCCTGCAAGAAGCTTAGGGCGGCCATTGGTGAGTTTTTTGAGCTGAATAAGGTTGGTGACACCTCGATCTTTACCCAATGGGACGCCTTCAAGGCGACGACTCGGGGCACGTGCATTGCATTGAACTCCGCCCTGAACAGGCTTCGTCGTGAGGAGAGGGAGGCGCTGGAGGCGGAACAGACTACGTTGGAAACTGCGCATAAGCAGAATCCTTCTAGAAAGACACTTCGCCCTCTTGCTGCGGTGCGAGGGAAGCTCAGGGCGCACTATAATAATCGAGCTGAATATACCCTCCTGCGCCTACGGCGTCTCTCTTACGCCCAGGGCAACAAAGTCGGGAAGCACTTAGCACGGCAGCTCCGTGATAAACGTGAAAGAGAATATGTGGGTGGCATTTGGACCCCCTCCGGGGTGGTGGAACACAGGGATGCGGTTAAGGCAGAGCTCTTCGGTGACTTCTATGCAGCACTGTACTCGACGGACCGCCTAGTGCCGGCCGCTCAGCAAGCATACTTGGAGGCCCTGTCGCTACCGCAGGTCTCCAAGGAATGGAATGAGCTCCTGGAGGCCCCGTTTACTAGAGAGGAGGTGCTTTCAGCCATTCAGTCCCTCAAACCGCAAAAAGCCCCGGGCCCGGACGGCTATAAGGCCTCCTTTTACCAGACGTTCGCGTCCGAGTTGGGAGACCGCTTGGTGCTCCTTTTCAACAACATGAGGGAGGCGGGCCACACTTCGGGCACTATGGCGGAGGCTATGATTTCGATTATTCCCAAGGCGGGGAAAGACCCCTCCAAATGTGAATCCTACCGGCCCATAGCCCTCCTGAATGTCGATGCCAAATTGTATTCTTCTATCTTAGCCACCCGGCTCAAGGACCTCATGCCTGCTCTCATCCATCCAGATCAATTGGGCTTTATAAAGGGTCGTCAGACCCACGATAACACCAGACGGCTGATTCATCTGATTGAGAAAGCTGAACGCTTTAAGATCCCAGCTGTTCTGCTAGGCCTTGACGCTGAAAAGGCGTTCGATCGGGTGGACTGGAACTTTCTCTTTAGCACTCTTCATGCTTTTGGCTTTTCTCCCAAATTTATAGACATGCTTCGGGCCAACTATCATGGCCCGCGGTCGAGAGTCATGGTGAATGGTCATGTCTCACCATTTTTTGCTCATTCCCGAGGCACGAGGCAGGGCTGCCCCCTATCCCCCTTACTTTTTGCGCTTAGCATAGAGCCTCTTGCCATTAGGGTTCGAGAGGACCCGGATATTGTGGGCCTCCCCTTTTTGGGAGAACAGCATAAAATATCTTTGTTTGCTGATGATGTCCTTTTGTCGCTAGCTGACCCCGGGACTTCCCTTCCACGGGTGCAGGACGTGCTGTCCCAGTTCGAAGCGGTTATGTTATGTTATATGTTATATGGGTATTTGTTACGCGCACAACTACTCTTGAGTATTCTGGCGCGGATCATAACCACAGAGAAGTCCTAGAGAGAGCACAGCATTGTATTAGTAGGCTTGATTAAAAAGGTGAGTTTTGAGTAGCTTTTTGAAGCAGTTCAGATCTTTAGTGTCCCTGAGAGTGAACGGCAGGGCGTTCCAGAGGGTAGCTGTTTTAACCGAAAAAGATGAGCCACCCAGTCTAGAGCGCTTGAAGCGTGGAATTACCAGCCTGCGTTGAAAAGCCGACCTGAGATGTCGGCTGGGCACGTGAAGTGTCACTCTTTTCTTCAGATACGCCGGGCCAGTATCATGTAGGGCTCGGTGAGTGAGAACCAGAGCCTTAAATTGTACTCTTTGGGCCACTGGCAGCCAGTGGAGTGTGGCCAGTTGTGATCTTATACTGATGTGTCTAGGGATGCCCAGCAGAAGTCTTGCCGCCGCATTCTGGATAAGCTGCAGCTTATTTAACAGAAAAGAGGGGGAGCCCAGGTAGAGAGCATTGGCATAGTCCAGTCGGGACAGTATCAGGGCTCTGGCAACTGTTTCTTTGGCCGGCTGGGGCAGGAGAGGGAAAAATCTGCCTAGGGATTTAAGGGTCCCAAAGCAGGCGCCCGTCAGTCTTTTAATCTGCTCTGCAAATCGCAGATCATCATTAAACCAAATGCCCAGATTCTTGGCAGGGCCCCCCTCGGAGAGAGGACGGGGGAAATCGGGAGGCCAAACCAATTCAATAAATTGGTCTGGAAAGTGACCATATAGTATAATTTCCGATTTTCCCTCGTTGCATTTAAGCCTAGCCTGTGCCAACCAAGTGAATACGGCCGCCAGACACCTTTGTGCTGTGGCCGTTTCAGATTGTGTTTTACCCCAAGTGAACAGAAGCTGGGTGTCATCGGCGTAGGCCATAATTTTTGCACCCAGCTTCTCAGCCAGGTAGATCAGAGGGGTCATATAGATGTTAAAAAGAAGTGGGCTCAGAAGCGGTGGCGGGATTTCAGGTGAACCCCGGCAAATCATACATACTCAATCTCACGCTTCCGCCCTCTGAGGTAGAGCGCATTCGACCGCTCACGCTCCTGGCCTGGTCTGGCTCCTCCATTCAATATCTCGGGGTCAAGCTGACCTCCTCCGTCGCCACCCTGTATGCAGCTAACTTTCCTCCTCTGCTGACTCAGATACAGGCTGAGCTGAATCGCTGGAAGCCTATGTTTATCTCTTGGCTTGGACGCGTGCATACTGTCAAGATGACGCTGCTCCCCAAGCTTCTATATCTGTTTCAAGCCCTCCCCATCCCCTTGGACGGGGGTTTCTTTCGACGTCTGAAGACTATGGTTCTGCGTTACATCTGGCGGGGGGCCGTGCTAGACTCTCCTTTCTTACGCTTCGCCGGCCCCTGAGGAAGGGTGGAGCTGGCCTTCCAGACATGCTTCTTTACTACAAGGCGGCACAACTCCGGGTGTTGGCCGAATGGACCCAAATGGAGTCAGAGAAGCATTGGCTGCATATGGACAGGAGTGTGGCGGGGCGCTCTATTTGGGATCTGGTTTGGAAGGCGAAGGGGGACCGGCCTCGCAACGCATACATTAGCACCCCTACGAGCACCACTCTGAAGGTGTGGGACTCGGTCTCTAATGATGAACGTTGGACCTCTTTTCCTTCCCCCTTCACACCTATTCACTTTAATCCAGCGTTCCCGCCGGCTCTTGTTGAGGGGCCCTTCGATGGGTGGAAGGCGGGGGGCTGCCACGCACTTACACATTTGTTTCATGGCTACGAGCCGCTCACCTTCCAAAATTGCATGCGTGACTATGGTGTGCCGCCTACTGAGCGCTACCGGCACGCCCAGCTGCTACATTGAGCATTGTCTCCTGAGGTGCGGGACGCTGCGACGAGGCCTCCCACGGATTTTGAATCCTACATTACTTGCACGTCATCTATGAAGGGGGTGATTTCCTTTCTCTACGATTTACTGTTATCCGCGGCTATCTCACCTCGTCCTAGATACATGGGGTTGTGGGAGGAGCACCTGGGGCGAGACATCTCTGACGAAGAGTGGTCCCATCTTTGGCGAGATCTACACACATTCAATCATTTGATCGATCTGAGAGAAGCACATATGAAGACCATGCTAGATTGGTATCTGTATCCGACCCGGTTGAAAAAGATTTTCCCCTCAGCTTCTGACAGATGTTGGCGGGGCTGTGGTCTCCTGGGGGACTTTCGCCATATCTGGTGGGATTGCCCCATCATACGCCCTTATTGGGAGGAGATTCTGTCTCATATTAGGGAGATCCTGGGCTACCCGATTCCAGATTCCATTGGCTTTGTGCTCCTTGGCCTTCGGGACCCGCTTCTGGAGCACCAAACCAGGGCTGACAAGCACATCCTTTGGCTTTGCCTGGGAGCGGCCAAACTGACTCTGGCTGCTGCATGGAAAAAGAGGGAGGCCCCAGCTCTTTCCCTTTGGTTTGCTAGGTTGTGGAGGCTGCTGAGTGTGGAACGTATGGTGGATATTTTCAGGAATATCTTTATATACTTTACTTTCAGATGGGGCCCACTGGTCCGCTTTCTCTCTCGGGGGTTGCCGTCAGCGGTTTGCCCGCCCACTGTACGTGCCTTGCATCTGTTTCAGGTGTGAACTGCGCTTGTGTGAATGGTTGTTGTCTGGCTGCCACCATCGGGGGGGGGATGGGTGCACTGGGGAGGTTGGAGCCTCTGGGGGGGAGGGTTTTTTTTTGGGTTTGTTTTTCTTTTCTGAAGGGGGATGTGGACGTTTTGATTTTTATGATCTTACTTGTCGCGTTGGTTTCTTATGGCCGAACTGCATGGAGGCGTACATGGACTTGGTCGGCTGAGCTTCTGACCTGGATAGACTTGCCCGATACCAAGGCGGGCTTTCCCCTCCGGATTTCGCAGGGGGCTTGACACTCTCCCGGGCTGATTTTTGAAATTTTTATTTGTGAACTCTTATGTCCTGCCCTGAGTGATGACACTGCTCAGCCCTTTGTAACGGTTATTGCTGCTCGGCCTTTTGCAATGGCCCCTGCGTGGGTACTTCTGTGATTTGCAATTCATGTGCTTTCATCCCCCTTTCTCCTCTTCTATTGTTCCTATCTTTCTATTCTCTCAATAAAAATATCTTTAACAAAAAAAAATCATATACTTGGTCTTAAGAGTGTTAATCTCAAGACCATGGATTCCACAGAATTCCTCAAAACCCTTAAGGATTCGTTGAATCCCCATGGGTGTCTTAGAGAGAAGCAGGGTGTCGTCAGCGAACATAATCGCCGGCACCCTGCTTCCGGCGAGTTTGGGGGCATCACCATCCACTACCCCATTTAGGTGGGAGATTACCCCGTTGACATAGAGGCAGAACAGGGTCGGTGCCAACTTGGTATAAGTAAAAGGCTGGAACTACCAGCCAGTGTGCCAAGATCTCTCAGCCAGAATCCAGGAAGCCAAACCAGTTGTAACCAAGAAACTGTTATGCTTCCAGGGTTGGGGTTGATGTGTGTCAACCCCACTTGCAAGGCGCAGGAACAAAGCCCTTGAAGTTTTGCAATGTGTCAGGAGGAGCTACATTAGGCCTGCCTTGAGAGCAAGAGCTGTAAAACTGCTGAGAATCTGTACCGAAGGTGTCTTGCTCAGGACTGTGAGGAGCCGAGGCACGAGGAGTGGGATACAGTCTAGTCTAGTCTAGTCTGGATACTTGTATTGCGCAGCATATCACATCCCAAGGGAGTCTCATGGCGCTTGCGGAAATCCTGAGGAGTAAGAGTGAGCCAAAGGATGGAACTAGCAGAAGAGCCATGTTTTCCGTTTTTTGCGGAAAGTCATGTGTTCTGTTGTTGTACGTAGGCTGAAGGGATCCACATTGCGTGGCGGTGTTTTGAGGCCTTGAAACACTGTGGCCACTGTGGCTTGCAGCCTGTGATGGCTTGGTGACCATGGAGATTACAAATGCATCCTGTGCTCTCCATAGTACGAGACACAGTACCTGTGACTGTGTGGTGCCTGAAGAACAGAGTCTGCACACTGGTGAACACCTCAGCAGAAGCCACAATGCAAGCAGCTGATTTTACCAACTGTTATTGGTCCAGTGCAGTGACCACAGGAGCTCTTATCATGTTTAGGGTGGTGAGTGTGTGCTTGGGACAAGGAAGAACCATCCACAAAGAACAGCATCAGCCAAATTCATCCATCAACTCAGAGACAGCATCCTCATCAGCCAGAAGTAAACAGTAACACCAGAAATTCAGAGGGAATATGTGACGTTACAACATGATCATTTACATCGCAGTACGTTACATCACAATTATTACAACGCAAGTCGTTATAACGACTTGCGTTAGAGGCGCTGGACTTATGAATAGTATGATTTACTATTCCAACTCCAGCCTGCATAACAGCGGGGAAGGTATTGGAATAGTAAATCATACTATTCCTTCATGTAAAGCGCCATCCAGCGCAAGTCGTTGAACCGACTTACGTTGTAATGACGTGATGTAAATGTATTGCGGTGTAACGACCGCGTTGTAAAGGTCGTTCGCCAATCAGAGGGGCCCCAAATGAGACACAACCATGGACTCTCCCCAGAGGACATTATGCCCTGCCTTGTGCAGACAGCATTTGTCATATAAGAGCTTACTAATGCGTGGCAGCCTAGCCCTTACCATCAGCTACTCCCACGCAGTGATTGACACTCCGACAGCTGTGCACTAATTCTGCGCTCTGAATTGTGCGTGCGTTGTGTGTCAGAAGTACAGCGCTCGTTCTTATATGTAAAACAGGCCGGGCAGTGACTGGTTGGCTTCGGTTATACGTTTCACTGAGTTCTGACTCTCCCACACCACCTGCCTGGGGAAGCCTCGGACTGCCCAACCTCGGTGCCATGAGGTTCAAGTGCTAAAGGGGTGCCCTCAATGTCCAGTCTTCTGCTCAGCAGTAAGGTAAAGCCCCAGAACAGCAGAGGTGAAGAGTCTCAGTGTTACTGAGCCCAGGAACCTCTGTCTGACTTGGTACACCTTCGAAACTACACCAACATGAAAGCATCACTGAACATCTGCCATTTGAGCTCCTATTACCAGTGTCTTCTGGTGCTAAATTCTCCTCAGACCTCCTTTGCTTTCATTTGCTTTTTGAGTAGACATGATATTCAGCATCAATTAACCAAAATTATGTGAAATACAAATCTGGCATTTAGTGATATATTTATCATGAAATACATCTTCATGTTCATTTTACATACCAGGTCTCTTTCTGTGCTAAACAAATATTCAAACACACAAATGTGAACAGCTCCTGCTCATGCTCTGTTCGGTTCCTTTGTTGCCATCATCTGCCCCAAACTTTTACTGTAAAACATGATGTAATCATGTAGTTAGTCACCCGGGACTCCATGGAGAGGCTCTCACCCAGATGCTCACCGAGTACATTCTCTGGTCAGGCCTGGCCAGAGGCTATCAAATAAAGGAGCGTGGACCGCACGTGGTCTTACTGGCCGTATGATATTCCTGGGTGCATTTGTATTTTGTGGGATCGGGTTTGTCTGAGGCCTAGTCAACAAGGCCCCGAACTGATACTAGGGTGCCTTGTGTACTGGCGGAGCCACACGGCCCGTCCATTCACGCACCCATGCACGCCTGCAGCCCGGGGGCGGGGTAGCCCTCGGGTATAAATAAACGGGCGCAAGACCGCACGTGGTCTTTGGCCCTTATGCTGCAGCTAGTCTCTGTGTGTGTCTTGTACTCAGAGTGTTAGTTAGGCCCCACTCCGAGGCCTAGGTTGTCCTTGCCCCTCAACACACCACATTGGTGACGAGGCGGGTCCCTTGCCCACGCCTCGCCCCGCGGACACTCCTGCTGTGTCCCGCGGTGCTGCCGGAGCCGTGCTCGCGCTACCTGCGCCGGAGCCTACGGACGGCGCCATCTTCCCGCGCGGGTGCCACCCCGCTGTGCTGCTTCGTCCGGCCCTGCCAGGGGCGGTGAGAATCTTGCGCCTGTCGCGGCGCGCAAGGTGAGCCGTCCCGCTGGTGGGAAATCACGCCTGCTGTGAGGGCCGCGCTACGGCGGCCCCGTGTTTGTGCCCAGCGCCTCCTCTCTGCCATTGCTGACGTCAGGCATCGGAGCGCGTGGGAGGGGAACGCGCGCATTGTGTATCGGAGTGACTGACTCGGCCCTCACCGCTTCCCCCTACGAAAGCTCACGCATCTCGCGGACGCGAGAAAGCGGCCATTCTGAAGCTCACGCATCCCGCGGACCTCTATTTCGGTCGTTTTCAGGGCAGGACACGCTCAGCTACCTGGTGCATTGGCCACCACGGCCCAGAATCATCGAGAGTGAGTGGGGCACTCCATTGTACAGCGGCTAACCTGCAGGAAGGCTCAGAGCCCATAGCAAGCTAACACAGTCGGTCCCAGAGGGTCACTGGTGCTACCACGCCATCAGTGGACGTCTCACGCGCCAAAGATGAACGTGCAGGCGGACGGAGGGGCAGTGGCCACAGGACCGGCATTGAGAGTCTCTACTCCACCTCCAGTACTGCCACTGAATGCAGGACCAGCGCAAGGAGGTCTACCACCCCAAGTCCCTGCGCAGAACGCTGCTCCTGCCGTGCCAGGCCATGCCATGGCCGCCCCGATTCCGCCATTTAGCGAACTGGCTGAACCAACCACAGCTGCCACGCGATGGCGCCTATGGCTTGGACGCCTAGAGCACTACTTCGTGGGCGTAAGGGAAACCGACAATAGAGTCAAACGCTCGCTCCTGTTATGCTATGGGGGCGATGAACTGTATGAACTATTCAAGACTTTGCCAGATAGAGGGGACAGCGACGACTACACAGTGGCGATCACGGCTCTCAACCGCCATTTTGACCCCCGCGCAAACCCTGACTTTGAATGGTTCAAGCTGCGCCAAGCACGTCAAGCGGAAGGGGAGGCAATCGACGTCTTCTATGCAAGGTTGCGCAAGCTTGGAACGTCTTGCGGATTGCCAGATAGGACACTGGAGATCAGAGCGCAATTGATACAGGGGTGCAGATCCGTTCAACTACGCCGTCTCATCTTGCGACAACCACGCATCAGCCTAGATGAGATCCTCGTGCTGGCCAGGTCGCATGAACTCTCAAACGCAAGAGCAGAAGCGATGCAGGCCGCGCTAGACGGTCCTGCAAAACCGGCGAAGCACGTTTCGATTAAAAGGGAACATGTGGATGTGGTGCGGAGGCGGCCCCCACCATCTGCGCAGAAGAACCAGCCGATGTTCCCTTCCAGGTCCTCGTGTGGGAACTGCGGGATGGACCATCCCCCGAACGGACGGTGTTTTGCACGAGGAAAAACGTGCTCTAACTGTGGGAAACTTAACCATTTCGCGAAGGTGTGCCGCGGCAGCCGCCGTGCTGGGCCTAGTGGAAAGAATGTCACCCAAGGGGTACACCAGATCTCGCTTGAAGACCCCGGACCTTGCGGCGACGCACTTCAAACAGCATTCCGGTTGGATGAGGGGGAGGATGATGACTATGTTTTTTTCGTCTCCTTCGTCGGTCGCGATGGATCCAGGAAAAGGCCGCCCCCAATGTGCGAAGTCGACATTGAAGGCTCCCCGGTGAATGCGCTGATCGACACAGGGGCGTCGGTTAACGTGATGGACAGCATACAATATGAACAGCTTCATCCTCGTCCGCCACTCTTGCCTTCGAAAGCCAGAATCTACACTTATGATAGTGATGAACCACTGCCCCTACGCGGGGTGATCGACGTAACAGTATCATGCAACGACCAGAAGGTAAAGACCAAGTTCCATGTCACGGGGGGCAGACGGGGCACGCTGCTCAGCTGCCACACAGCGGAGGACCTCCAACTCGTGTTCTTCGCCAACCAAGTGCATGAGCGTCACGCCGATGCCCTGCTGAGAGACTTTCTGTCATTATTACAAGGCTTGGGCTGCCTAAAAGGGAAAGTGTTCAAGTTACACATTGACAGCACCGTGAGGCCAACTGCACTGCGGCACCGGAGGGTGTCGTTCCACCTGCGGCCGCAGGTGGAGGAGGAACTCGTCAAACTCGAGAAGCTGGGGGTGATTGAAAAAGTGTCAGGGCCCACTCCATGGGTATCACCCCTCGTGGTTGCGCCCAAACCAAAGCAACCGGGTGCAATAAGGCTATGTGTGGACATGCGTCTCCCAAATAAGGCTATTAAAAGAGAACGCCATCTTACACCAACTATGGACGACATAGTAGCTGATTTAAATGGCGCCAAATGGTTTTCCAAGTTGGATTTAAACGCAGGTTACCACCAGCTGGAGCTCCATCCGGACAGTCGTAATATCACGGCATTCTCGACCCATGTCGGTCTCCGCAGGTTCAAGCGTCTGAGCTTTGGGGTGTCTTCGGCCGCCGAAGTCTTCCAGAATGCAATCAGGGAGACACTATCCGGACTACCTGGAGTCATCAATCTAAGTGATGATATTCTGGTCTTCTCCAAGGCTTTAGAAGAACACCATGGGCACCTGAGGGCCGCGCTCCAACGTCTGGCGGACCGCGGACAAACACTACACAGGGAAAAGTGTTCATTCTACAATGAATCAGTCGAATTCTTTGGATACATCTCCTCTCGGGATGGGCTCAGAGTGGACCCTAACAAAGCAGAAGCCATCCGGTCGGCGCCCAAGCCGACGTCCGCAACAGAGGTCCGCAGTTTCCTGGGGATGGCCACTTATTGTGGCCGGTTCATCCCCAACTTGGCATCCCTGTCAGAGCCGCTGCGGGTGCTTGCCAAGGCAGGACAACTGTTGACATGGTCGGTGAAGGAGGACGATGCGTTTCGAGCGGTGAAGGAGGCCCTGATTGATGACAAGGTAATGGCATACTTCAGGCCACATCGCCAAACAGAGGTTGTCGTGGACGCCAGCCCGGTGGGGCTGGGAGCTGTTTTGTTGCAGAAGACGGAGGATCACACGTGGGTGCCCACGGCTTACGCGAGCCGGGCATTGACGGCCACCGAGATGCGGTACGCACAGATTGAACGGGAGGCGCTCGCCATTAAGTGGGCGTGCCAATATTTTCATCTGTACCTGTTCGGACATGAGTTCACGGTTGTAACTGACCACAAACCGTTAGTTCCGCTATTTTCAGGGTCGGCCAGGCTTGCGCCGCCCAGGATTGAACGGTGGGCCGTCCAGCTTCAAACGTACAGGTTCGAGGTCGTTTTTCGGCCCGGAGCGGACAACCCCGCGGACTTCCTCTCGCGCCACCCGCGCCACGACTCCGTTACACAAGTGCACGAAGAACTTGAAGAGGTGGAGGAATTCGAGAGGGTCCTATCACAGGAATCATGTCCCAAAGCCCTCACGTTGGAAGAAATTGGGGCGGCCACTGACCAGGATGAATGCCTGAGGAGGGTGAAGCGTACCCTGGAGGACCGAAGTTGGAAACACTTCTTGCACGGGGCGAGTGCCCTCACGTCGAAGAACAGACTTTTCGCCAACAAATGTGGCGCGCACAGAGTGAGTTGAGCACAGGACCTCATGGAGTGGTATTACGAGGAGCCACCATAGTCATTCCCTCGAGCCTGCAGAAGGAGGTAGTGCGCCTTGCCCATCAAGGGCACCAGGGCATCGCAAAGACAAAGGCGCGACTACGGGGCAGAGTTTGGTTCCCCGGCATGGACAGCGCAGTGGAAGAGGAGATCCGCAATTGCCACTCATGTGTTATAACAAGTCAGGAGCCTGTCCCACATCCTGTTATCACGGAAGAGCTGTGCGACACGCCTTGGTCAAAGATAAGTATTGACTTTGGGTCATTCCCAGATGGTCGACAAGCCATGGTACTGATTGACTTGTGCTCACGATTCCCAGTAGTAGAGGTAATTCCAACCACCCTGTTTAGCCACGTCAAGCCAGCTCTGGATCGGGCATTTGCCATGCTAGGATTCCCCAATGAAGTACGGTCGGACAACGGACCACCGTTTCAAGGCACATAGTTCCAGACATACCTAACCAGGCGAGGCATACAACACTGGAAGATCACGCCGCAATGGCCTCAGGCCAATGGAGAGGTGGAGCGGTTTATGAGGACAATGAACCGGGCACTAAGAATCGGCGTGGAGAAGGGGGAATCAGCTGAAGAATGTCTGTCTCAGTTCTTAAGTGCCTACAGACAAACGCCACACTGTACCACCAAGTGCGCCCCGGCGCACGTCATGTTCAAGAGACCTCCACGAGACTGTGTACCAGTGGGTCCAGCATGGCAGGCCCCAGCGCTAGACCATGAAGCAACCCAAGACCGGAGACGAAAAACAAATGAGAAGGCAAGCCGAGCGAGGGGAACCGGAGTCAGGCCACTAGCCGTTGGGGACCGGGTGGTCCTCAAGACCCGTCACCATCAATGGAAGTACCAAACCACGTTTGAACTGGAGATATGGGAAGTTGTGAACATCCATGGCACAATGGTGACCGCATCCAGAGGCACAAGAATAGTGACAAGAAATGGATCCTGGTTCAAGCGAGTGTTCATGAGAGAAACAACACAAGAACAGGTGTCTGATGACATGGAAATCGACAAGGTCCTGCCAGCTGCCTCAGAGATGGCACTGGACCCTCGAGCTAGAGAACCCTCACCAATCCGAGGGAACCCCAGGTCTAATGTCTCACCACCAGGCCCTGACAGGGCAGCAACAGGATCATCAGAGAAACCAGGGGCTGAGGTACCCCGAAGCCAGAGGTACAACCTGAGACCAAACCCAACTCCCAGCCAGCGGCTCCGGGACTACGCCTGGAGGATGCGCACCACCAAGAACTCTAAATATGGCTGGACTAACCATCTGTGGGTTTGGAGGGATGTACTGGCGGAGCCACACGGCCCGTCCATTCACGCACGCACGCACGCACGCCTGCAGCCCGGGGGCGGGGTAGCCCTCGGGTATAAATAAATGGGCGCAAGACCGCACGTGGGCTTTGGCCCTTATGCTGCAGCTAGTCTCTGTGTGTGTCTTGTACTCAGAGTGTTAGTTAGGCCCCACTCCGAGGCCTAGGTTGTCCTTGCCCCTCAACACACCACACCTTGTAACACTGGCGACAAGAGTGTTTTCCCCTCTCACACGCTGTACCACTTGTTACTTGTTTTGTGTATGACTGCAATCCCTTCCTTGTTTGATGATCACTGAGACCCTTAGCTGTCTCCGGCTGTGCACCTGATAACACTTACATTAAGTGCCCACGTGCTGCTTTCAAGCTCAACAAGTTGAATCAAAAGAACTGGACACTCTGAAAAGTCTGAATCAGAGCTTTGAGTACCAAGACATTCGTAAAGGAAAAGCCAATAGAGCACATTGTATGTGGGAGCTATTCTGCTGCTGAAATCTGCCATTTATCTGGAGAAGCGGCCAATAAAACCTTATTGTTGTTATGGTCCAAACTTGGACCCGTAGACTCCTCAAGTCTGAAACCGACTCACGCATCCATGACGTCACCAGCAGGTGGTTAGCCAAAGGGCAACAATCTTAGGAGCATCTGGTGACAGTGAGCTCATCCAATCGCGTTGGACGAGTCCCTCGAGCGCGTGCTGAGATAGACGTCACAGAGGGTTGACTCACGAGTGGTACGAGGTCTTGTTAGTGAAACTGCTCGTCAACATTTGTTTACACGCGTTCATTGCTGGCCACAGGGCAATGACTTCTAAAAGAGTTCCTACTTTTATTATTTGTTTTGTAAATCGTTTATAGGTGTGGGTTTAACGTGGTGTGAAATAAGCTTAAAGTTCTATTTACAATCATATATTGAAAACTGAATAAAAAAATAAAACGAACGTGTCAAACATCTAATTTGGCTGATAGGAGCGAGAACCCTGCCTGCTCGATGGCATGTCCCTCTCTTGTCCTTCTTCTATTTCTCTACACAGTCCTTCCGTCCCCACTCTTCAGATTCCCCCCTTTGCCTGACCCCTTCCCTTCCATCAGGTCTCTTGCATCTTCTGTTCCTCGCCCTCCTGGCCTCTTTGTCCACTAGGGAGATGGAGTCACCGGCCCTGGCACAGAGATGCGCCCTTTGGTCCATGAGCCCTGCAGGAGAGGCCTTACCGAGACACCCCTCGCTCACCCGCGCACACCCCCTCCAGTGACCCTAGTTTAAGGATCAACTGCTTATTCCTGTATTTTCATCCAGTCCGAGAAAAGCCATTTAATGGAAGGTTCCAATTTGACCCGATTTGCATTATGAGGCAGCATGACAATACTGCGCATTCTGCCTCACTTCAGGTGTTTCTAAACGCTGTAAATAATGGGTGATGGCATTATCCAATGTCATGATTGTCAATTTACCGGCCTCGGAAGGATGTAGAGACAAGTGGGCCTCGCAAGAATTCAGGCTATGAACTGCAGGTCACTGAAGTATCATTGAGAAAGTTATTTTAAAAGTAGATATAATAAAACTTTGTTATAAAACTTGATACTTTTTAATTATTTTTGAACTTGTAAATCTTAAATATTCCTTTTTCAACATGGAATACATGAATACATTCATTAATCATATAACGTATATGGATGTATGATCTTTTAATTTAAAAAAAAGAAAGCTAAAAAAACATGGACAATGCCTCGGAAATATGACAAGCAAGCGTTTTCACTATGTTTATGTATGTGTCGTTTCTGAACTTTCAACATTTAGGCCTTGAATACGAATGCATCATTATTTTGCGACCCCTGCGCAAATACCTGTTTGCAAACATTGAAGATTCAAGAAATCTGCCCCTCGGAGATTTGCCCCCGTTTGTTTCAGCAAATAAGACGCGCGGAAATGCAGCGGGTGGAAACGACACAGTGAATAACCAACTTTGCAGATTTTGGTGCATCAAGCTTCAAAATCCACAGTTATTTCCAATTCTTGGGGGATAACTTGTAATCGGTGCTGTTTGTCACAGCTGCTAAAATCAATCCTCGGGACCCAGTGGCTGTACTCACAGGTTGTCGCAAGCACTGTCCCATGGTCATTGGGGTACTCACAGGCTGCAGACAGCACCCCTTCCCTCCCCTCCCTGTCCCCTCGTGGAAGCTGCACCCACAGGAGACCCACAGGACACCTTCCTGCACATGCTCCATTCGCAGAGAGACAAACAAATTGGCATCCGTCTACTGAAAAGGAGTCAGGAGAAAATCTTCCAGGGGAGGTAGACAGCTGTCCAGAATGGTCCAGCACTACCAGACACCACCAAAGGTATGTCACAGCAAAATTAGCAGTTGGAAGACTCATCCCCCAACGATGAGGAGTAGGAGGCATTCCTTATCTCTTTCACAAGCGAGCTGAAGTGTCGCCGGAGGCCTCAACCCGCATGCGTCCTCCACATCGCTGGGTCTAAAGTCAGAGCTCTCAAGTAAATGTCATGGGGATCCAGCAATGCAACAGCTTCCAACCCAAACCAACACTCACCCAGTCTCATACCAAGATCTTCATATATGGCATTCAATCACCACTACAATTACAAGGGTGCATTACTGTGCAGGTGAGGTCCGATGATTAGGAAGTCACACAACTTTCCACGTCATGGACAAGGAAGCCGACACACTACTGGGGAGCCACGCTGCTGAAGATCTGGGCCTCGTGTCATTTGCCCACAATGTGAAGACGCGTCCAAGTGATGACCTACTCAACCAGTACCCTGGTCTGTTCGATGGCCTAGGATTCTTGAAGGCCCTCCCGTCAAATTACATATTGATCAATCCATCAAGCCTGTGGCGCTCCACCACCGCTGCATCCCATTACACCCGAGACTACTAGTTGAGCAAGAACCTGGCAAACTTGAGAAGCAAGGTGTGATTGAAAAGGTGCCAAATCCGATGCCCTAGGTATCCCCAATGGTGACTGTCGAAAAGCTAAAACAACCTGGCAAAATACTCCTCTGCATCGATATGTGTCTCTTGAATCGTGCCATCAAGCGAAAAAGCCATATAACACCCACTATGGATGACATCATAGCTGACCTGAACGGCTCATGGTGGTTCTCAAAACTGGTTTCAAACACTGACTACCACCAGCTGCTCTCATCAGAGGAAAGCAGATACATTACAACGTTCACTTCTTATCTTGGGCTGCGTTGTAACAAACATCTTCACTTCAGCATATCTTCGGCTGCCGTGGTTTTCCAGGATGCAATAAGAGAAGCGTATTAGGACTTCAAGGTGTCAAGAATGAGAATGATGTCATCCTTATTCACTCAGCAACCACTGAAGAACATCGCAAGCACCTACTAGCTGCCCTGAAATGCGTTTGGGAGTATAGAGTCACGTTACACTGGGTGAAGTATTCCTTCTTTCAACCTTACATTGAGTTCTTTGGCTATATCTTTGGGGTGCAAGATGACCCCTAGAAATCACAAGCAATCAAGCACGCCCACGCACCATCAATGGTCTCTGAAGAGGGCAGTTTTTTTGGTATGGCCATGTACGGTGGCCACTTCATTCTAAATCTCGTGACCCTTGCTGAACCACTAAGAGCCCTGACCAAGGCGGATGACTGCTGTACATGGGAACAAAAAGAGGATGACGCATTCAAGAAAATAAAGGGCTCTCTCATGAATAATACAACCATGGTGTAATTCAAACCAGAGAAACAAAGAGAACTGCTAGTTTATGCAAGTCCAGTGGGGCTGGGGGCAGTCCTCACCCAAGAGATAGAGCCTGGTAGATGGGCACTGCTAGCATTTGCCAGCAAGGCTCTGACCCCAGGGCGCTGACCCTGACGGAGACATGCTATGCCCAAATCAAAAGAGAGGTATTGGCTATCAAGTGGGCATGCAGACATTTTCACTTGTACCCGAGTGGTAGACCTTTCCAAGTAATCACAGACCCCCAGCCCCTTATCCCACTCGTCTGAGGCTCAGCACTGCATCCCCCACTGCAACTCAGGAGGTGGGCCACCCAGCTGAAGAATTACCACCTGTGCGGAGAAAATCGCCCTGGGTCCAAAAACACTGTGGATTTTCTCTCCTGTCACTCTTCTCGAATGGACCACATTGGGGCTGACAGTGTCGACATTGTAGAAGAATATATCTGTGTCTCGCAAACTGCCTCCCCGAGAGCATTTAGCCTCAGTGACATAGAGTAAGTTACAAAAAGAGGCGCTGTGCTGATGAAAGTGAAAGCAGATGTGCTGAAAGGGTCCTTGCAGAACTTCCTGTGAGATGTCAATGAGTGGAGCAGCCAAAATGTGGAGAGCATGCAACAAATTCAGCACCACTCAAGAAGGCATTCTGCTAAGAGCCTAACAACTCCATACCTGCCACACTACAATATCAAGTGACACTGTTAGCCCATGGGGGACATCAAGGTATCATGCGGAGGAAGTCTTGCATGTCAGAAAAAGTGTGGTACCCTAAGCAATGTTTAACACTGAGATTTACCATCTAGTGCGGGGGCGTCATGAAACACGAATGGCAAATCATGCCTATGATTGCATTGTGCAGGATCATATTCTGCTCTCTGTTGGGACCCTGGGGCGGCCAGACTTATGCGCTATTTCTTGCGTCTGACTGCGGGTACATCTATACATATTTTTCCGCACTTCTTGTTCTCGTACCTTTTACAATGCAGGTTGTGTTCCTTGGAACTCCACCCCACTGGCGTCATTTCGGGTTTAATCTGCCAATAAACTCGGTGAGTTTAAACTAAATATTACGAAGGTTGAGGATATGTTGGGTCGGAGATATGCTCTTGATTATGATTATGAGTATGTATATGATATCAGAATATGAACACCATGCCAGTTAATAACTTCCCACATCAGTTTCAACCATGCACTAAATATGCTTGCACCTATAATGAACTTAAGGACACACTTTTACGTTTTAACCACGTTGGAACCATTATTTTAAGATGGAACAGACTGACTATTTAGCAGTTACCTATGGGGACAAGAGAATAGTATTTTTCACACATGGACACTACTTATCTCCAGAGGGTAAATTAATTTGAACAACGTGATATGGGTAATGGGTAACACTTGCCTAGATCACACCTCCTAGAATGTTGTTTATCTCTCCGCAGTATGTGTACTCCGTGTTGGTGGAATTCCCTCCACATGGTCAAGATCGATCAGATCTACCACTTCTTCCTTGGCAACTGATTAAGGTAAGGAGATTTCTTATTGGACTGGGACGGATAGACGTCCTGAAGAAGACCAATGTGACCTACTGATTGGGGGCACGCCCAGGTCGAAACATGTTGACTCCAGCAGTTTAGGAGAGGTTTATAGGTTCCTAATTTCCTTCCTTAACACCACTATCCATTATTCATTTTTAATCCTGACCTTGGAACCTACGAATAAAGGTACATTCGGTATCCATGAGCCAGTTTTAAGTTCACTACTTTGACTGCACTCTTTATTCTATCACTGTACTCAGTCTTGGACTGACACATTCTGTTGCGAACACTGTTTGTCACTTCTATTTTTGTGTGCTGTCTTTGTGTTTTATGTTCCCCCTCCCTATGCTCCGCTCTGTGCGTGGCTACGCCAGGGCGTCATAGCAGACCCGATGATGAAGCATGCCACACACATTTGTGTGTGAGTGAGGGCAGTTTTTTCAAACACACAACTGTGTCACTGTTAGTAAACTTCATTATTTGTGTTTTTTTCCTCTCCACCCCTCCATGTGTGTATCATGTTGACTTTAGGGGGTTCGGGTGGTAGAGTAGTTGTTTGACCCTCTCCCCCCTTTTGTGTGAGAGAACCCTAACCTTGAAGCCATGGTGTACAAAGTAGTGATACCATGCCCCATGTGTCAAATCATAAGCCCTCCAGAAAATCCAGCACCCATCATCATGGAGGAACCGTGCACCACCCCATGGTCCAAATTAAGCTTCGACATTGGAAGCTTTCCAGATGGACGGATCACGATGGTCAAAGTTGACAGCTGCTCCGAATATCCTGTTGTTGAAGTATTTGGATTGACCGCTTTCAGCATTTGTGGCACCAATTCTGGAAAAGACGTTCACAATGTTTGGCCTGCCAGCCGAGATCAAAACTGACAACGGACCGCTGTTCCAGGGTTGGAATTCAAAGATCGAGTCTGACACCTGGGGATGCTCCACCGTCGCATCACTCCCCAATGGCTGTAGGTAAACAGCAAAGCTTAAAGATTCATGTGCACTTTAAACAGGCACTCTGGATTGCATTTGCAGAGAATGCCAACCCTTAACTCAGCCTCCAGAGGTTCCACGAGTATCACAGGGTGCTGCCCGGTACCACCCAACAAGCCCTGTGGATTCTAATGTTCAACGGACCATGGCGAGACCCTATCCCAACACCCCCGGGATGGAGTCCCTCGCCTTATGACCCCCAAGAGATTCAAACCTGGTGCACCCAGTGTAACATTCGCATGAGACAGACGGGGCGAGCAAAAACAAGACTGGTCCTGTCAAGGGACATCACCAGAGATCGCAGGCTAGGGTGGAAGTTCAGGACACCTTAAACCTGGAGTGTGGACGGTACTGAGGGTTGATGGCACAGTGATCACAAGTAAGGGCACCAAGACAGTTGCATGAAATATCTGTGGTTCAGGAGGGTGGACACCCGCAGAAGATGACATGGAGGAGAACAGCTGGCTGGAGGCTGAATGCCCCGATGAGACTACTCCCAGCAAAAGGAGTCACAATAAGATGATCGAAGAAAGCAGGGCAACAAAGGACACCCAGACTGCTCAGAATGCCGGAGAGAGGAGAAGCTGGACCACTTGCCACACTCGCGATATAACTTCCAGCCCAATCCACAGCCGAGTCAGGGCATCAGGGGCTTTGTGTGCGAAATGTAATCATTATGATTCGTGACGTAGTTGGGAAGGGATGTAGTGAGTCACCCGGGGCTCTATGAGGAGACTCTCACTTGGATGCTTTCCAAGTACTTCCTCTGGCAAGGCGTGGTCTTACTGCCCATGACATAGTCCTGTGTGCATGCATTTTGTGTATCTGGGGTTCGCATGAGGCTAGTCTACAATGCCTTGTACTGATAACAGGGTGCCTTTACACATAATTACACCACATGGCATAATGGTGTAATTTAGACAATTTTTCATAACAAGCGTAATATGAAATTAGGTACAGTAATGCCTGGGGCCTACATTTTAGGTCTGGCACTATACAAGACAGTTTGGGGCATATTTACAATATTTTGGAGTAAGGCAGCACTGCAAAATTCTAGCTACACTGCCCTACGTCAAAAGAATGGGCAGGGATGTGCAATAGCTACAAGACAGGACGCATTCCCGTCCTTTCTGCCAGCGCCAGTGCCCAAACTGCAGCCGAGCGCCAACCATGTTGCAAGTGTATTTGTTTTGTTGGCATATTTGTTTTTGGGCAGGAAAGTTCACCTTTCTACGTTAAAAAACAGTAAAGGGGTGGGGCGTGGCTTAGCCTGCGAAGATGGCGGTTGCGGTTTAATCGAGCTCTGACCAACCCTCTAATATCCTGCCTACAGACATCAGCAGCGGTGTGCCCTGCGCCAAAGAGAGCCCTAGAACAACTGAGTGGCTCTCTGACGTGAGCGGGGAACCTGGAGGGGGAGCGGCAGCGGCGACGGCGACGGCGACCGAGGGTCCGTGAATTGTGGCAGCCTAGCGGGGGACGGCCTGGGAGAAACCGGGGCCTCAAGTGATTCGCCTGTCCGGGGAAAGAGGCTTGGTGGACGGCACGGCTGGTGTAAGTGCCGCCAGAAAGTCGGCGGCCAGAGCTCTGTGCCAGTGCCTGATAACCCTCCTCTGGGGCTGTGACACTGGGGGAAATCAGGACGTGACAGCTGATGGAGTGAGGAGGCGAGTGATGGTTGCGGCCTCGGACTGCAGCAACAGAGTCCCTGGGTGAAGAGGCCGTAGTGAGACAGCAGCCGTTTTGCGGAGCCCCGGGACGGCCGCGAGCGGCCTGACAAGCCCTGGGGTGTGGCGACGGCTCGGGATGCACCGGTACAACCCCCCCTTCATAGGAATCGTGCCTGCCCCGGTGGTCTTCCGGTGCTCGGCGGCCGAGTCGGGCCGCGGTGGCGTTGGTAGAGGAGGGGTGATGCCCCTGGGGCCTTCGATTGTTCAGCCATACGCTTGGTGATATTAGGAGTCTTGAGGCCGCTTGGTGCTACTATACGACGATGACACACGATAAGGGCAGTGGAGGCCACACCAAGCAGGGCACCATCGATAAGTTCACTGGAGCGGGGGCTGCGGCAGGGGCTGCAGGATCTCAGGGCCAGGCGCCGGACAATGTGGCCCTCATGGCGGCCATTACCCAGTCCAGGGACATGCTGGACGCCAAGATCGGGGCTTTGGGCTCTGATGTCATGCTGCTGAGGCAGGACTTGCGCAATGCGGTTGAACGCATCTCGGGGACTGAGACCCACCCGCATATCGGAGGTGGAAGATGATGTCACGACCGTAAAGAAGAAAGTGGCAGCTATGGAGAATATTCAGAACGGTCTGGTGTTGCGGGCTGAGGATGCCGAAGGGCGGGGTCGGCACAACAACCTTCGCTTTGTGAGATTCCCGGGGGGATGCGAGGGAGGTAGCGTGGAGCTTTTCCTGACACGGTGCCTGGAGTGCTGGCTCCCCCCTGATGCCCTCTCATGCTGCTTCGTGGTGGAGCAGGCTCACAGGGCCCTCATGCAGAAGCCTCCACAAGGGGCTCGCCCGTGGCAGTTCAACGCCAAATTCTTAAATTATATGGGCCCCAATACTATTCTGAAGCAGGCCAAATCTAAGGAATCCCTCACCTGTGATAACGCTACTATCCTTATATTCCCGGACTACACGCTCCTAGTGCAGCAGCAGCGACAATCCTTCCTGGCGGCCAAAGCTCGCCTCCGAGATCTTAAGCTCCAATATGCGCTGTTGTATCCAGCCCGCCTGAGAGTAGTCTACCGATCTCGCACGTATTTCTTCGATTCTCCAGAGAAAGTCTTTAGATGGACTGACGAGATGGTGAGAGTGCGAGTCCACACGCCACCTGGCAGGGATTCAGATTCTTCGTCGAGTGAGGTGGCCCGGAGGGGCCACCGAGTACAACAGAGAAGTAACAGGAGATCGAGGTTCAGGCGTCGTTCTCTGTCCAGCTCCGCCCTCCGGCAGAGGGGCTTGTCACCAGAGAGACAGGCTTCAGTAGACTGATCAATGGGTCCCACAGGGACTGGGACTCTGGAGGCTGTGTTATGATGTCTAAATAGGCACATTTCTTGGGCTGGGAACCCGGTCACGCAGTGGTGGGCAGGAAGGGGTAAGGCCCATGGGTTATAGGTGGCCAGTTGGGGATCCATTGGAAGGTATGGTTCCTGTCCCCCGGTTGGGGACTTGGCTCCCATCCGACACCGACAGATACTTCCATGTTCGTGAGGTATGGGGTGGGGGTAGGGGGTTGTTGGAGGGGGGTTTGTTCTATTTGTTTGATTGCGCGTCCATGCTGGCTGTTTGTAACTCATCGTACACTCTGGAGAACACATACACAGGTCATAAGGGCATAAGTATTTTGATATGTCTGGCACAGAGGGGGAAAGGCAGATAACTCCTGGTTCCCTGCGCGTCGTCAGCTGGAATGTTCGTGGGGCACTAGATAAGGTTAAGCGAGGGGCCATTCTTCACTATGCCAAAAGAGCTGGGGCCGACGTGCACCTGCTCCAGGAAACACACTTGCTGGGTACTAAAGCCCTATGCCTACAGCAGTATGGATACCATCATGTGTTTCACTCAGATTTCACACGAGGCTCGCGGGGCATAGCGATATTGATCCATCGCAAGATCCCCTATGCAAATGAGAGACTTTGGTCAGACACGCAGAGTAGGTATGTCTTTAAACAGGGCAGAATTGGGGGAGACGTTTTGAGGCTGGGTAGAGTGTACGCTCCACCGCCATTACAGTGGTCCTTAGTGGAACGACTTCTTACACTGTGGGAGAATATGCCGGATACATTCTCTGTTGTTGGGGGAGACTGGAATGATGTGATGAAGCAGGGTCGGGATAGATGGAGGAGTGGGGATGCTGTTGGGGTGGGAGGATTCCCTACCAAACTGCACTCCCTGGTAGCGGGGCTAGACTGGACGGATGCATGGAGACACCTACATGGCCTTCGCCGGGAATACACTTACTTCTCCACAGCACACGACTCCTTCTCGAGGCTAGATTACATATCTGTTCCCAGGGGGCTAGTCTACAGAGTGTTGACAGTGAATATGATGCCCAGAGCCTTGTCGGTTCACTCACCCGTTGCTCTCACATTCTGGATTGGCCCTGGACGGCAGCCACTTAGATGGCGTATGTCGGGGTGGCAATTGTAGAAGGAGGAATACAGGGAACATTTGGCCAAGGAGATAGATAATTATCTGGTAGTTAATGTGGGGTTGATGAAATCTCCAGCGGTGCTTTGGGAGGCATTGAAACCCACGTCGCGAGGAGTAGATATTTCATGGTGTGTTGCCGCGCAGAGGTAGCAGCAGAAGGATCTGGTGCGTCGGGAGGCAGACATGGAGGCGCTGGAACGTAGGGGTAGGGAGGCGGATGGAGGCCCAGCCAGAAGGCAACTAGTGTTGGCTCAGCAACAATATGCAGCACTACTGATGGATGAGGCTCGCCAGGCTTGGCTGGCAACGAGTAGTAGGGTCTGTCAATGGGGGGATAAGTCAAGCAAGACGCTCCACCTCTTGTGCCAGGGTACCCTACACGCCCAGACTCTGCCGCATGCCTGGACCCAGCGGGAGCGCCGATTCTTGAGCCCCCAGCTATTGTAGAGAGCTTTGCTGCATATTATGAGGACATGTACGCGCCAAAAGAATGTCTTGCGGCGAAGGGTATTACAAAGTTCATTGATGACCTTCCTCCTAAGACCGTCTCGGATGAGGTGCGGGAGCAATTGGATAGGCCTCTGTCGGACGATGAGTTGGGTACGGCCCTTGGGGAATTGAATCCCGGGAAGGCTCCGGGTTTGAATGGTTTCCCCAGCGAGTTTTTTAAGCGGTTTTTCATACAGCTGGCCCCACACTTTCGGCCGGGGGTGGAGGAGGGGCGGGAGCGCGGCTTGCTTCCCCCCACACTGGAGACATGCAGAAGTGGTAATCTTCCTCAAGCCAGGCAGACCTCCAGAGCAGCATACATACGTTGCTGTATCGGCCTGTGGGCGGCTTGGGGAGCCGGCATCTCTATTGGTGGCTGACATGGATAGGGTCTTTTATTCTTTGAGCTGGGTGTACTTGTTAGCTCTGTTGCAGAAACTTAATCTTGGATAGGTCGGGCCACGGTTGATGCGCATCCTTCAGATTTTCGGTGAGACCTCTGGGTTGTATATGAATCCTTGCAAGTCCACATTGTGGGTTCTGGGGGGTGGGCCAAGGGTGGGAGCATGGGCCTTCAGCCCTTCAATTGGCAATGGGGGGATGAAGTATTTGGGGGTCTTTTTGTCCGACGTACAGGCAGTATCCAGGGACCGTAATCTGGTCCTGGTGTGGGATCGAACCCGGAAAGACCTTAAGGTGTGGTCCCGCATGCCTTTAACTATATACGCTAGGTCGGCCATCTTCAAGATGGTAGCGCTTCCCCATCTCCTTTATCAATTACAAAATCATCCCTACCAGATTTCAGCCCAATGGTTTCAGCAGGTAAATTCAGCGTTGGGAGTGTTCTTGTGGGAGGGGGGTGTGGTTAGGGTGGCCCTATGCACCTGTTTTCTATCCACATACACCGGTGGTCTTGCTACTTCAGATTTCCTCTCCTATTACCAGGCCGCCCATTTGCTGATCTTCAATGATTGGTGGTACGGGGATAGGGGGGACCCGGCCTATGCGGTTGAGCGGCAGCTAAAGGGCAACAAACCTTCACACACACTACTAAATTCCGCACCTCTTCGGAAGCTTCTACCCTCGGTCACGCGGGTGGTGTTTCATGTCTGGAGGCAGGCCCAGGGTAGGATGGGGTGGTGGAATGTCCTGACCCGGGAGACTCCTCTCTGGGGTAACAGGCGTTTGCCTCAGTTGACAGCCTTGCAGGGCTTCCAGGGATGGGACTCCATAGTAATCTCGGTTCTGGGGGGTGTGATGATGGATCTGACGCTTAAATTATTCCAATATATGGGGGACGAATATGGGATGCCACGATCCCAGTTCTTCAGATACCTGCAGATCCGACACGAGCTGGCACCTAGTTTGGAAGGCCTGGAGTCTCTCCCCGACTTCTGCCCCATTGAAGCGAAGGTCTTTATGGGGGAACTACCGGACCACAAGATTTCTCACCTATACCAGATGCTGGTCCTTCATTGTTCCACAAATCTGCAGCAGCTTGAGACAGCATGGGAGGAGGATGTGGGTGATCTAGATGAAGAGGACTGGGCGAAGGCATTAGCAAGCCCACGGGGGCAGCAATAGCCACACGCCTGCGAATGATACAATTCAAATACTTACACCGTGTGTACTACACTAGAGTGCGCTTGTGGAGGGCAGGAATGATTGTATCCCTGAGTGTCTCCGCTGTAGGTTAGAGGAGGGCGCTTTTCTGCACACAGTCTGGAGTTGTCTTTCACTACATCGCTTTTGGAGGGGGGTGTTCTCCTGCCTGTCAGAGGTGATGGGATGGGAGCTTCCCTGCACGCCGTGCCTGGCCCTGTTACATGCCATGGAGGGAGTGGGGGCAATAGATACCAGCGACACCTCTTGTCATTAGGCATCACGTTGGTGAAGAGGGACATTGCCAGGGTTTGGAAGGCGCCCCGGGCTCCTTCACTGGCTGCATGGGGGGATGGGATGGATTTTTGTATAGGGGTTGAACAGCCCGTCTTCATTGCCAAGGGGTGCCCCCGCAAGCAAGATAAGATTTGGAAAAGATGGGCAGACTACCGGTGACTGGATCTGGATTCTCCGCCGGAGGGAGATGTTCTCTTGCCGGATTGATGGGTGTGTGGAGGCTGGGCTTTGCAGGGTGGTTGATGGGTTTGCTGTATTGTTCCAGAGGTATGGTCCTTTTTCTCTGTGGCCTGGGCGCAATCGTGGGGAGGGGTTAGTTCTACAATGGTTTATTCACTTTTATAAAAGTCAACGTCATTCTTGTTGTATAATTGATGTGTGCAGAAGTCTCCGGGTTGCGGAGCAATGCAGCTTATGTGAACCGTGACGAATAAAACTTGTTTTTAAAAAAACAGTAAAGGAGGAGTTTTCTTCATTCTATGTGTGCGGCAGAATGCAACACATGTGGAAAGAGGAAATGCGAGTAGAAATGTAAACATTTCTGCTCGTCACGTCTTCTCTGGGAAGGCATTAGTTTTGACGCGGCCCCAGATTTACGCTATGTTTTAAACCTGGGGCTGTGTCGAAAACTATGGGTGTTAAGTAGGAACACCCACTGCAACACCCATGGAACGTCCTTTCCACGCAGAGTAAGGCATTTCCTTACTCTATGTTTACAAGGTCGTGAAAAGCAGCACAGGGTGGTTTTGCATGGCCTTATAAATATAGGCGCACACAGCACCTCCGCAGCGTCACAAAAGTGACACACGGTGGCGTAAAAGTGCTGCAGGGGCATTGTAACTTTGAGTTCATTAAAATGATAATAGGGGTGTTTTAGCCAGCCCTCTTCATCCATCCGTGTATTATTGAGCTGATGCCAAGATTCGAACGTAGCTCCCCAGCTCTAAAGTTCGCAATTCTAGAACTTGTGGCGGGAGGTGTGTCTTAAAGTGTATGTCGGTGCTGGCCATCAAGGAGAGAGACCTGTGCATTTTTCAAATGGGTGGTGAAAAAATATGAGTATGCTGCTGGAGATGTGGGCCGCCGTGCCACCAATGTACTTACCGGGGGAGGGTAAACACCCATTATTCCGCAACTTTCTTTCCGCAGACCATCACTCCGCATACTTTCATTACGAAAGTACCATGACTCCGCAATGCCATTATAATGCATGGCATTACATTTTCTATGCTTTTACCACTCATACATTTGCAACGAAATTCGTTGTAAATGCATGCATGGTAAAAGCATTTTTTTAATGTTTGGATAAGGTAAGTATGGGTATAGGGTATATGTTTTGGGGTACTGAGGTATATGTTTTGGGGTGTTTGGATATTTCAAGGGTTCAGATATAGTTTTGGGTTATGGGGTACAGGGGTAGTTTTAGGGTTTAGGGATAGGTATGGGTTTTGGAGTAAAAGGGTATTTTTAGGGTTCAGGGCTAGGTTTGGGTTTTGGGGTATAGGGGTATTTTTAGGGTTCAGGGTAGGTTTGGGTTTTGGGGTACAGGGGTATTTTAAGGGTTCAGGGCTAGGTTTTGGGTTACAGGGGTATTTTTAGGGTTCAGGGCTAGGTTCAGTTTTTGGGGTACAGGGGTATTTTAGGGTTCAGGGGTAGGTTTGGGTTTTGGGGTACAGGGTTAATTTTATGGTTCAGGGCTAGGTTTGGGTTTTGCGGTACAGGGGTATTTTTAGGGTTCAGGGGTAGGTTTGGGTTTTGGGATACAGGGGTACTTTAAGGGTTCACGGCTAGGTTTGGTTTTTGGGGTACAGGGGTATTTTAGGGTTCAGGGGTAGGTTTGGGTTTTGAGGTACAGGGGTATTTTTAGGGTTCAGGGCTAGGTTTGGGTTTTGGGGACAGGCGTATTTTTAGGGTTCAGGGGTAGGGTTGGGTTTTGAGGTACAGGGGTATTTATAGGGTTCAGGGTTAGGTTTGGGTTTTGGGGTACAGGGGAATTTTTAGGGTTTAGGGATAGGTTTGGGTTTTGGGGTACAGGGTATATTTATAGGGTTAAGATGGGTTAGTGTTTAAGGGTGTTGGGGTATTTCAAGGAGTAAGGGTAGGTTATGATTATGGGGTGCAGGGGTATTTAAAGGGAGCAGGGTGGACACCCGGAGCTGGAATGTACAGAACCTGGGAAGAAAAAACAATGAAATATTGGGCACAACGCTCGCTTTTTTTAAGTAATCCCATGCCCCGCACACGCCCACGGCCACAGCACACGATATGAGACATGGCATGAAGGGCGAAACGTACCACACGCCCTCAGCGTTTGTCAAGCCCCCAGCACACACCCACAGCACAGCGCAGACACGCCCACAAGGTACTACTTTGCTGGCACGGTTCTTTTACCTTTTAAAAGTATATGGTGGGCGTCTGCATAGCCTATGCCCTTCTGCTGTAACTTCCCTTTCCAACGCTGTATTGGGTGTTGTGATTGGTGCTGTGATTCCTGAGATTACCCGCCTCAGAGGTTTGGGCTCTCTCTTTATTATATTAGTATAGATAGATAGATATATACACACACACACACAATGTACTATTTATCTATCTCTATATGAGTGTGTGCGTGCATTTTTACATGGTGCCGCTCGCAGCCTTTGAACTTGGGAAGGTATCGTTGGGCTTTTGACATTGCTGTTTCCCCGGACTTCCCTGCTACTGGAGCCTGACCTACGAGGACCCTTACATCTGGGCTTAACCGCCGCGGCCGGGGCCGGGACTGCGAGACCCAGGGTGCACAGCGCTCTACCATCACAGCGCACCTGGCGTCTCCTCCCGCCCCCAGCACCTTCGCGGCTACATACGGCTCCCGGCCCCCGCTTCGCGGGCGCCGCTCGCAGCCTTTGAACTTGGGAAGGTATCGTTGGGCTTTTGACATTGCTGTTTCCCCGGACTTCCCTGCTACTGGAGCCTGACCTACGAGGACCCTTACATCTGGGCTTAACCGCCGCTGCTGGGGCCGGGACTGCGAGACCCAAGGTACACAGCGCTCTACCATCACAGCGCACCTGGCGTCTCTTCCCGCCCCCTGCTCCTTTATAAGAGTATACTCACTCCCGCGCACGGGACCCAGCCTGGGGCTAAGCCCGGGCAAAGGGAGGGCCGTTTGAGGCCGTTCGAGAACGGTCGAGACCGGGACCGGGCCACCCCCCTTGCTCCTGTTATCAACCCCGAGTTTTACCATCCCGCTTTGAAAACTAACTATGGCGACTAGAGAAACCAGGAGCAAGAGCACGCTAGCTGCTGGAGCAGCAAAAGGTACTTTGGACAACTACTTTGATAAAGCAGGGTCTCTTTTGATCGATGAGATAACGATACTAGAAAGGCGCATATCACAAGAAATAGAATGGGTTCGGAGATCTTCCATAGGGCCCATAGCGCACGCAAAGACTCCGGAGAATAGACTGGATTGTATTGTCCCAGAGAACGGGGAAAACGCGACTGGCGGGATGTTAGCTCTATCTAACTTAACTAATTCTACCCTGTACAACATTGATAATGATATGAGTGTTCCGGATGAGCTTAGCCTCTTACCTCTACCCCCAACCCAAACTCAAGCACAACAGACCCTCCCTTCTCCCATTGACACTATGGCTAACACTGATGTGATCATTGACAGCACAGACTGCCTTACGCAGGGGGAAAGGGAAGGTGCTATACCAAAAAAGAAAAGAGGGGCGCAAAACAATGGAGGGCGCAAAGCGAAAATCCCCAAGCATAACGAAGCAGTAGAGTGTAGTAGACTAAGATTAAGTAAAAAGGGGCCCTCTCCAACAGACAAAACCACACCTTCAACTTCTGCCTCACCGCCACCGCAGACACCAAGTGTGGCAATCCTACCCTCGCCTATAACCACAGATGTTCATGATCTAACTTTACCCAGGATCGAAGCACTCTTTAAGACACTTTTAAGCCCCTTAGCTATACGCCTATCAAAGATTGAAGCCAGGCTAGTGACTATAGAACAAACAACGGTACAGCTTGCTGACAATTATAAGATAATTAATACGACAGCCAAAGGTGGGATCGAGCTTAGGAGCAAGAAGGTCATACCCAAGCTCCCTCTCAATGACGCAGGGCTAGCTCCAAAAACATTACCAACACAAACTCCCTTAGCACATATTGCCATTACAGCTACCGACCCTACTCTACAAAGACTATCTCTGCCAGCACTTACTATCACTCCCCAGGTGACTGATGGTAATTCAAGAGCTAGCCGCCCACAAAAAGAAGTTGCCGCCAAACAGGATGTACCTTCCCCCACAAAAAAACACAGGCCTGTGAATCTTCCGCCAGAGGCAAGCCCTTACACATTTATTCTGGCTGGTGTACCAGAGTTGAAGCCCTATTCTAAAGAATCTGTATTCGCTCTTAAGAACAAGGTCACCAATTGGCTTTCTATGAATAGACCCTTACCACATAGAATTACTAGCGGGGTCCTTATGGTTAGGAGAGTCCCATGGTTGGGCCACACAGAGAAAACAATTAAAGGAGATTGTGTTATAATTAATTTTAGAGATCCCAGGACAGTCTCCCATATCTGTAGTTGGCCACACTTCGAGCAGGGGACATCCATCCAGTTGCTACCCCTATCCTTTTTCTACCCACCTGTGTATAATCCATACGAGGAAGAGGGCTGGCATACCATTCCCAGGAGGGGGAGAGGTTGGGTCGATAGAGCTGGGGCAAACTTCATTACCCCAGAACACATCAGCCTCACCAGCCAGACTTCTTTCCGACATTCAACAGATACAGTTGTCTGGACATGGTGGACTGACTCAATTGGGGTAGGAGGTGGGACACGGGTGACTTCCAGGGAACACACAATGAAGGAAACATCAGCCCACCCCATTACAAGCTCTGTTAACCCCTCGAAGAACACTACTGTGGTGAGGCTCATAACAACACTATAAGAAATCTTTCAAATAATATGGGCCCCCCCAACCTCGAAGATCCTAGAAAAGAGGTACGGGAACAACCCTTTAGTGTTTTACCACAGGCTAGCAGAAGGGACACAGCGACAGACATGACTCCTGCTTCAAATTCCAGATCATCCTCACTCAGTATACTGTCTTGGAACGTGGCTGGTCTGGGGAATAAATTGAACTGTCCTGACTGGAGTTCCTTTATTGAGGGTAAGGACATATGCCTATTTCAGGAAACCTGGGCCAGAGAAGTTGTCCTTCGAACAGGCTTCGCGGCTTTTTCGATCCCGGCGAAGTGGGGAGGGAAGGGGCGTCCCTCGGGAGGCCTTGCAACCTGGGTGGCCGCCGACCTGGGATGTAAGGTTTCACCCATCCCCTCAGTTTCTAATGACATCCTTGGGGTCCTGTTGGAGTGGCCAAACTCGAGTAGGCTGATTGTGGTAAATGTCTACTCCAGACCAGTTAATATCACAAAAGAGTCAGACACCATTGACCAACTCTCGGCTTTCCTCAGTGACATCCCCCAGAGCACACCATTCTTGGTGGGTGGCGACTTCAACTGCCACTTTGAGCCCCTCCCAGGTTTATTGGACGGACTATCACAGGAGGAGGATGCGGTCTGGCGGGTACCTCCTTCGGTAGCCCCCCCACCCAGAGCCTGGACACCTCTAGCCCTTCAAATCATGGCCCTAACTTTGAAGTAGGGCATGCGGGCTTGCAACGGACGAATAGGCTCAGACATTACACCAAAATGTACTTACCATAGAGAGGTCAGGGAGTCTAGACTGGACTACATCTTGGTTCAACTATCCATGTGGCCGCATATTATTGACTTCCATGTAATATCTAGGGAAGACAGCGACCATAACGCCCTAGAACTGGTATATGCGATTTCTGACTTAGAGGACAGAGGGGTCGAATCAGTTGACGTTGCCCCAGGGCTGGCATTGACAAATAATAGACGACGAGTGAGGTGGGAGAAGTTAGCCTCCGACCAGGAGAAAGTCTGCAAACTTTACTCCCGGCTCATTCCGACACTTGAAAAGGTGTGCATGATAATGGAGCTTCCTATGCCTCAGGACATATACAAGGAGCTAGGGATGGCACACGAGAATCTCATTAAGTCCGTGGCTGAGGTCCTTTTCACCACAGCAAAGAGGCGGCATTACGACCGCCCCAATTGTTATAATCAGGTTTGCCGGAAGGCCAAATTAGATCTTCTGACATCCATCAAGGACAGTGCAGACAGGCCTGTTATCCAGGCAAGAAGAAGGAATTACAAGCGCCTGATCACCAATGCCAAAAGTGAATGGGAGCATGAAAAATGGGAAAATCTTACTACAACATTAGCCATCAGGGACTCCTGTAAATTTTGGCCTATCGTCAATACGGGGTCCGAGGAGTTGGCTTCGGCAATCGAACCCAACATTTCAGCCAAGACCTGGCAGGACCATTTCCACTCTCTTTACAAGGTCCCCGATGATGATATTAATGACACTCCCTTGAACATAGGTGCAATAGTGGAGGGGGACCCTTTCACAGAGACGGAAGTCCATGCAGCCATCACAGGGCTGGCAACAGGCAAAGCCCCCGGACTTGATGGCCTGCCGGGCGACCTATTCAAGCAAGACCCTGACGTATGGGCTCCCAATTTGGTCTTGATATTTAATGCCATTCTTAGGGGTATGGAGGTTCCCTGTACTTGGCTGGGCGCAGAGATTGTTCCCATATTCAAGAAGGGATCACCTCTGCTCCCAGCCAACTACAGGCCTATTAGCCTCATAGATGTATCCCAGAAGTTATTTGGTAGGCTGATATTAGATCGCCTCCAAAACTGGATGGAGGAATTCTCTATTCTTAGTCCCTATCAGGCGGGATTTAGAAGGGGAGTCTCCACTACGGACCAGATATTCCGCCTGAACCTCCTGTATTGGAAGACTGCGATACTCGAGGGCGGCAGCTTGTACACGGTATTCATGGACTTGCAAGCCGCCTTCGATTTAGTACCCAGAGAGAGACTCTGGACTGTACTGTTGGAGCTGGGCATCCCAGTTGATATCCTGACTATCCTGATAAGGCTGCACCAGGGAAATTTTGCACGTGTCAGGTGCGGTAGAAATGGGGCACTCTCCGACAGGTTCTCCGTTGACAGGGGGGTGAGACAGGGTTGTGTGCTTGCACTGACCCTGTTCAGCCTCTTTGTCAATGGGGTAATTGCTCAACTGAACAGGATCGATGACATTGATGCTCCCAAGTTGAACGGCAGCAGGGTGCCCGCTATTATGTCTGCTGCTGTCCAAATCTCCAATGGGAATACAAAGAGTCCTGGACGGGTTTTCAGAGTTCTGTGTGGAGCGGGGGCTTGAGATCAATGCGTCTAAAACCAAATTTATGATTCTCAACCCCCCTCTCAACACGTCCCAACCCTACTATAGGCACATCAAGATTAGAGAGGGTTTTCACCTTTGAATACCTGGGCGTAACCATTAACCAGGATATGACGTGGGACACGCACCGGGCTAAGGCATATATGAAATCGGTCCATTTAACGGGTGGTATTTCCAGGATGACAAGCAGGTTGACTTATAAACCATTTTGCGCCGCCCTTGAAATTTACAAAATGCAGGCTAGAGGGGCAGTTTTACATGGAGGGGAATTGTGGGGTCACTGCCGCTCTCAAAACCTCCAGATTATTGAAAACAACTTTATTAGGCAGTTGGGGGCACTACCCGCAAGTACCCCGCTTCTCCCGCTGAGACTCGACCTAGGTCTGAGACCTATTGTGGAGGAACTGGGATTAAGACCAATTACCTTCTGGCGCCGTACCTGGAGCACGCCCGATTTTATGAGCTACAGGAGTGAGCTACAAGAGATTCTCAGTCTACCCAAGTCAAGACAAATCCCATGGTTAAGTTACATCAAACAAACATGCGAGAAATTGAGTAGACCACAATTATGGCTAGATCCAGCTAATACATGCACCAGGATCCCACGTAAACTCCTAGTGAGAGACTATCATGAGATGAAGCTTACAGTCACAACGGGGATATACGGGAGGGGTCCCTGCCAGAATTGTTTATTAAGTTTAAAGATTCGTACATACTCGAATGTGTGTTAGATGGCATTTCTCCTGTCCTCACTAGAAAAAATTGTTTGCAATGGCGATATGGCACACTTCCTACAAGGGCTTTTACCAAACACTGGGCCCAGTCTCTATCAAGAGAGCATTGCCCTTCATGCTCACACCATCTGGAAGATGATTTGCATATTACATTTTTCTGCAAGGCTTATCGAAGACCCAGGAAATACTGGCTTGTCCCCCTTCTTAAAAAATTGGGCTTCACTCGATACCTTCCAGCTTACAGGATTTTAAAAACGGACCTTTCACCGCTCATTGTGTTTGGGGTAGCAAAATTTTTAACTGCGATGTGGCACATCCGCAACCACTTTTTAAAACTCGAGCAAGATTTGCTATAAAGGAAGTGTTTAGATGATATAGTAAATGCTTTTAATACTATTTGTAAATGTTTCTTAATGTTGTTGGGTCGATATCATCTGTATTTTAAATTGAATATGTATTTGTATATCTTTTATGATCTAAAATTGATCGAAATAAAGATTGAAAATGAATGAAAATGATTGGTGCTGTGGTTCCTGAGATTACCCGCCTCAGAGGTTTGGGCTCTCTCTTTATTATATTAGTATGGATATATATATAAATATATATACACACACACACACAATGTACTATTTATCTATCTCTATATGTGTGTGTGCATGCATTTTTACATGGCTACACAAAATCGGGACAGGCCAGACATAAAGGCAATGCTAAAGGCTTTAGTCCTACTTTTATATCTGGTCTTGTGCAGTTTTTCCTGCTCAAAATGTGGTCATCCTCGCTTAAGGGTCAGCAGAAAGGGAAAGAAAAAGAAATGTGGACTGGTATGAGTACTATTTGAGAAAAACACAATATTTGCAAAAATAATCAACATTTTGTCGGACTTTCAAAACAGAGATGAGATTGTGTGTGTGTGTGTTTGTGTTGTCTCCCCGCATGCAAAAATCCCAGGTGAAATCTGACAGACACCTCACCTTGACCGACTGAAAGCACTTGTACCCCAACCAGGGCTTTAAATGGGCCGGTTCTCACCGGTACTGAGCACCAGCAGTTTTTTAAAGGGGGCCTCAAAACGGGTCTCTATCAGGCTCTGTTTTGTGCCCTGGCGCAGGCGGTCTGTTTTTTCCAGACTGCAGTGACCGCAGGCACATCGATGTGCGCATGTTCACACTGTTCACTTCTCACTAGTGGAGAAGTTACGGCATGACGTCATGCCAGGTGAGCCTTGTAGGGAGAAGGGAAATCCTTTAAAGAGGGTCATTTTCTCTCTGGATTTCCCTTCTCTTTTTGAAATTCAAGAGCAGCAACATTGTCGTGGTGTCACCAGGGCTTTATGTGGAAGCTTTTTCAATATTATATACACGCAATAGTTGCTGCTTATTTATATTATGCAGCGAACTACCATTGACAAAGCCAATAACGCTGACTTGTTGTAGGTATGAGGTTACTTGTTGTATTATATATCTAGATGCAATGACGGAAACAGCAAAATACAAGTTGGGCAGGTACACTATGCTTAGCACAGATTTTTAGTGTAAGCCACGCCCTTAATTACACGGCCACGCCCCTTTGAGAGACCCTCCAGTTTTTTTATCCCACTTAAAGCCCCGAGGGAAAATGAGAGGAATGCGGACTGGTAGGAGTACTGAGTGAGAGAAACACAATATTTGTCAAAATGATCAACATGTTATAGGACTTTCAAAACAGATGAGAATGTTTCTGAGTGTCACCGTGTGCTGTCTCCCTGCATGCAAAAATCCCAGGTGAAATCCGACAGACACCTCACCCTACCCGACTGAAAGCAGGTGTGTGCCCAACTATTCATCAGAATATACATTAGGGGGTGTAACATCCCCCTGAAGGTACGCCCCGGCATGTCCCTATTTCCAGCACCCTCCATTCCCTTTGGGACCTTTATCATTTGTACCCCACTCTCCCTTCACACATGTCTGCGGCGGAAGGATAGATACATTTCCAAGCAGTCAGAGCAGCGGGGTCTCTCTCTCGAGTTAAGTCCAGGCCTAAAATGTATTTTGAAGAGAGCAAAGACTTCTGCCACCCTCCCCTCCTCCCTGGGCCCCCCTCCCTACCCTGCTTCTTCGGAGTGCATCCCTCCCAGAGGAGGCCTCGGGGGCGGCTGTCCGTGTGAGCCCCCTCCTCTCGCCTCCAGCCCCCCATGGCCCCGGCCTTGCATCCTCTGGTTGCGTTTCCCCAGGGCCCGGCTCCGAGCCGGCCGAATCTCAGCGCGCCCCGGGCTCGCCGTGTGACCCTCCCCTCTCGCCTGCCTCTCGTCGGCCGCAGCCTCTGTTCCTGATGAGTGCAATCAGGCTCTCCGCACGCACCCGGCGCGGCCGTGTTACACCGGAGATTGAGCCGGCCTCCCACCGCCTCTCAGGGCCGACCCTGATGGAACCGCGGGCCGGCTCCTAATGGGCCTGTAATGGCCAGTGATTTTCTACTCATAAATCTCTTGGCGCAGGAAATTGCTCGGTGTTTTATGTTTCCACCTTTCAACCCACCCACCGTCCCTGGTGACCCGTGAAACATGGTCCTCGTGGGCCGGGCACCGTGGCCCTGGCGGTGCGCCTGGTGGTGTCAGTGATGCCTGGAGCTGTAGGAGAGTGGGGCTTTATTTCTGAGTACCTGTGTCTGTATCGGCTGTGTGAGTCTCTCCAGCACGTACGCACCTGTAGGTGTGTGTGCGCCTGTAGAGTGCGCCTGTAGATGTGACACCGTGGGCACCTGTACCTCTCTGAGCTCCTTTGGCTGTGTAAGTGAAGTCTGTAACTTTAGGAGAGTGTGGCTTTATTTCTGAGTACCTGTGTCTCTTTCGGCTGTGTGAGTCTCTCCAGCACGTAGCCACCTGTAGGTGCTGTGCTCCTGTACCCCGTTCTCCTGCTGTGTGCCCCCTGACTGCTGAGTATCTTTGTGTTCAATTGTGGTCTTTATTTTGTTCATTTGTACTGTGTTCGTTAGTTCGCCGGTCCCCCTGTTTCTCGTTCTCCTCCCTGCCCGCTTCCCGCCACCGCCGCTAACCACGCCCCTTTTTCTTCTGTACCCTCCCCGCTCCCGCCTCCCAGCTGCTCCGCCCTCCCTCGCACTTGGCCATATATGGCGACCGTGCGACGCAGGTAAGTGTGACCTAGTCTAGGACACCCCCGCGCCGCACGGCCACCAGCTGCTGCGTGTGCCTCCTCGCTGCCCCTGCTGCCGCCGTGTGACCACGCCCCCTGCCACCGAGCGGCGTGGTCTCCTGCGCGATAGCGCTGTGCTCCTGTACCCCGTTCTCCTGCTGTGTGCCCCCTGACTGCTGAGTATCTTTGTGTTCAATTGTGGTCTTTATTTTGTTCATTTGTACTGTGTTCGTTAGTTCGCCGGTCCCCCTGTTTCTCGTTCTCCTCCCTGCCCGCTTCCCGCCACCGCCGCTAACCACGCCCCTTTTTCTTCTGTACCCTCCCCGCTCCCGCCTCCCAGCTGCTCCGCCCTCCCTCGCACTTGGCCATATATGGCGACCGTGCGAACGCGCAGCGGTCACGCCGATTGTGCGCCGAAAGGCGCACCAAAGGTAAGCCCGTCTGCGCCCGTCCGCGACTGGACCGCGCCCAGCGCCAGGACCCCTGGCCCCCACCGACGGATGACGACCCGACTCTCCTACAACGCCACCGAACTCATCGCTTTCAACACCGGCGGGATCCCTGGATGCTACCGAGCCACCCCGAGGCGCACCCACGGACCCTTCAGCTGCCACGCCTGCAAGTTCACATGCATCCGGACCTGCCCCACACCTGCACCCGCCAAGCCGAACACCAGCAGCAACCACCTCAAGTGCATCCTGCTCAACACCCGCTCCGTCCACAGGCACGCCGTCGAACTTTGGAACCTCCTCGACACCACATCTCCTGACGTCGCCTTCCTCACGGAAACCTGGATGAACGACTCCTCAGCGCCCGACATCGCCATCCCAGAGGGCTACAAGATCACCCGGAGGGACCGCTCTGCCAACCAGATGGGAGGAGGCATCGCCATCATCCACAGGGACACCATCCACATCACGACCATCATCGACGACACCCTGAAAACCGCCGAACACCTACACTTCCAGATCCGTACCGACCCGAAGACCACCCTCAGAGGCACCCTGATCTACCGACCCCCGGGACCACGCACACAATTCAGCGAGGACATCGCCGACTTCGTCAGCCCGCATGCCCTCCCCTCCGCTGACTACATCCTCCTGGGCGACCTCAACTTCCACCTGGAGAACAACAACGACCGCAACACCATCACCCTGCTCGACAACCTCGCCAACCTCGGACTCAAGCAGCTGGTGTCCACCCCCACCCACCTCGCCGGACACACACTCGACGCCGTCTTCTCATCCAGCAAAGACATCACCTTCAGCCACGCCACTGGACTCCACTGGACGGACCACAGCTGCATCCACTTCACCTTCAGAAGAACGACGATCCACCACCACCAGCAACCGGTTGCTCGAAGAAGCTGGAACAAGATCACAGCCGACCAGCTCGCCGCTTCCCTGAGCCAGCACCCTCCCGCCAGCTCAGCGAACCCCAGCCAGGCCGCCGACAACCTCACGAAGTGGATCAGCAACTGCGCGGACAAACTCGCCCCACTGAGGACCCTGCCTAGCAGACCCGGCAGCAAGAAGGCCCCATGGTTCACCGACGAACTCAAGAGCTCCAAGAAGAACTGCCGAGCCCTCGAGAAAGCCTGGAGAAGGGAACCAACACCGGACAACATGACCGCCCTCAAGCTTGCCTCCCGGAAGCACCACCAACTGATCCGCGCCACTAAGAAAACTGCATTCAAGGACCGGCTGGACAACAACGCACACAACTGCAAGGAACTCTTCAACATCGTCAAAGAGCTCTCCAACCCCAACGCCGGAAACAACAACATCACCCCATCGCAAGACCTCTGCAACTCCCTCGCCTCCTACTTCCACAACAAGATCGCGGATATACACAACAGCTTCAGCAGTCAACCGACGCACGCCACAACCGAACCACCGCCCCCCACCACCACCCTCCGCGCCTGGACTCCGACCAGCACCGAAGACACCATCCGCTTGATGAACTCCATCCATTCCGGATCTCCGACCGACCCCTGCCCTCACCACGTCTTCAACAGGGCCGACGCGGTCATCGCACCCCACCTGCGGGACATCATCAACACCTCCTTCGACACCGTCACCTTCCCGGAGAGCTGGAAGCACGCCAAACTCAGCGCTCTACTCAAGAAACCTACAGCGGACCCCACCGAACTCAAGAATTACCGCCCCATCTCGCTCCTCCCGTTCCCAGCCAAAGTCATCGAGAAGACCATCAACAAGCAGCTGGCTGCCTTCCTCGAGACGAATGGATCCCTCGACCCCTCACAGTCGGGCTTCCGAGCCAACCACAGCACCGAGACCGCCCTCATTGCTGCTACCGATGACATCCGAGCCCTGATGGACAACGGAGAAACAGCGGCCCTCATCCTCCTAGACCTCTCCACGGCATTCAACACTGTCTGCCACCGCACCCTAGTGCAGCGCCTCAGCAACGTCAGAATCCAGGAGAAGGCACTGGATTGGATCATCTCCTTCCTCAACGGAAGAACACAGAGAGTCCGCCTATCACCGTACAAGTCAGAGGCCACCAAAGTCATCTGCGGCATCCCTCAAGGATCCTCGCTGAGCCCCACCCTCTTCAACGTCTACATGAGCCCCCTCGCGGCCATCGCACGCCAACACAACCTGAACATCATCTCCTACGCTGACGACACCCAGCTGATCCTCTCCCTGACTAACGACCCCGCCGCCGCCAGAGCCAACCTTCACGAAGGGATGAAAGACGTAGCCGAGTGGATGACGACCAGCCGCCTGAAACTGAACTCAGACAAGACGGAGGTCCTCATCCTGGGCTCCTCACCCTCCGCCTGGGACGACTCCTGGTGGCCCCCCGCCCTGGGCAGCGCACCCAAACCGACAGACCACGCACGCAACCTGGGCTTCATCTTGGACTCCTCCCTCACCATGACCAGACAAGTCAACGCCGTCTCCTCGTCATGCTTCAACATCCTGCGCATGCTACGGAAGATCTTCCGGTGGATCCCCACCGAGACCAGGAAGACGGTCACCCAGGCCCTCGTCACCAGCCGACTGGACTACGGCAACGCCCTCAACGCCGGAACCACCGCCAAGCTCCAGAAGAGACTCCAGCGGATCCAGAACGCCTCAGCCAGACTAATCCTCGACATCCCACGACATAGCCACTTCTCCGGACATCTGAGAGACCTGCATTGGCTTCCCGTCAACAAAAGAATCACCTTCCGCCTCCTCACCCACGCACACAAAGCCCTACACGATCAAGGCCCCAGCTACCTCAACAACCGCATCAACTTCTACGCTCCCAAACGACATCTCCGATCAGCCAGCCACGCCCTCGCCGCCGTCCCCCGCATCCGAAGAATGACAACGGGAGGAAGGTCCTTCTCCTACCTGGCCGCCAAGACCTGGAACTCCCTACCGACCGACCTGCGCCTGACCCAAGACCACCTCTCCTTCAGGAAGAAGCTCAAGACCTGGCTATTCGAGCAGTAGCAGCACTCCCCCCTCCCCTAGCGCCTTGAGACCCTCCGGGTAAGTAGTGCGCTATATAAATGCCTATGATTGATTGATTGATTGATTGATTGATTGATCTGTATCGGCTGTGTGAGTCTCTCCAGCACGTACGCACCTGTAGGTGTGTGTGCGCCTGTAGAGTGCGCCTGTAGAGTGCGCCTGTAGATGTGACACCGTGGGCACCTGTACCTCTCAGAGCTCCTTTGGCTATGTAAGTGAAGTCTGTAACTTTAGGAGAGTGTGGCTTTATTTGTGAGTACCTGTGCCTCTTTCGGCTGTGTGAGTCTCTCGAGCACGTACGCACCTGTAGGTGTGTGTGCGCCTGTAGAGTGCGCCTGTAGATGTGACACCGTAGGCACCTGTACCTCTCAGAGCTCCTTTGGCTGTGTAAGTGAAGTCTGTAACTTTAGGGGAGTGTGGCTTTATTTGTGAGTACCTGTGCCTCTTTCGGCTGTGTGAGTCTCTCGAGCACGTGCGCACCTGTATGTTTGTGTGCACCTGTAGAGTGCGCCTGTAGATGTGACACCGTGGGCACCTGTACCTCTCTGAGATCCTTTGGCTGTGTAAGTGATGTCTGTAACTTTAGGAGAGTGTGGCTTTATTTCTGAGTACCTGTGTCTGTATCGGCTGTCTGAGTCTCTCCAGCACGTACGCACCTGTAGGTGTGTGTGCGCCTGTAGAGTGCGCCTGTAGATGTGACACCGTAGGCACCTGTACCTCTCAGAGCTCCTTTGGCTGTGTAAGTGAAGTCTGTAACTTTAGGGGAGTGTGGCTTTATTTGCGAGTACCTGTGTCTCTTTCGGCTGTGTGAGTCTCTCGAGCACCTGCGCACCTGTATGTTTGTGTGCACCTGTAGAGTGCGCCTGTAGATGTGACACCGTGGGCACATGTACCTGTCTGAGCACCTTTGGTTGTGTGAGGTTGTGCACGGGCTCCTCTGTCTGTGTGAAGGTCTGTGGCTCTGTGAGGGCCTGCGTCTGTGTCAGCATCTGTGGCTGTGTGAAAGTCTGCGTGAGTGCCTGTGGCTGTTGTGTGAAGTTCTGCGTGAGCACCTGTGTCTGCACGAGCACCTGTGGATGTGAGAGGGTCGGCATGAACACCTGTGGCTGTTGTGTGAAGGTCTACATGAGCACCTGTGGCTCTGTGAGGGCCTGCGTCTGTGGCCGTGTGAGTCTACGATGCATTAGCACCTTTAGCTGTGTGAGGGTCTGCACGGGCCTCTGTGGCTGTGTGATGCTATGAACAAGCACCTCTGGCTGTGTGAGGGTCTGCATAAGCACCTGTGGCTGTGTGATGGTCTGCATAAGCACCTCTGGCTGTGTGAGGGTCTGCATAAGCACCTGTGGCTGTGTGATGGTCTGCATAAGGACCTGTGGCTGTGTGATGGTCTGCATAAGCACCTCTGGCTGTGTGAGGGTCTGCATAAGCACCTGTGGCTGTGTGATGGTCTGCATAAGCACCTGTGGCTGTGTGACGGTCTGCATAAGCACCTGTGGCTGTGTGAAGGTCTGCATAAGCACCTCAGCTGTGTGAGGGTCTGCATAAGCACCTGTGGCTGTGGAGGGTCTGCACGAGCACCTGTGGCTGTGGAGGGTCTGCACGAGCACCTGTGGCTCTGTGAGGGTCTGCATGAGCACCTGTGGCTGCGTGAGGGTCTGCATGAGCACCTGTGGCTGTGTGAAGGTCTGCATGAGCACCTGTGGCTGTGTGATGGTCTGCATGAGCACCAGTGGCTGTGTGAGGGTCTGCATGAGCACCTGTGGCTGTGGAGGGTTCGCATGAGCACCTGTGTCTGAGTGAAGGTCTGCATGAGCACCTGTTGCTGTGTGATGGTCTGCATAAGCACCTGTGGCTGTGTGAAGGTCTGCATGAGCACCTGTGGCTGTGTGATGGTCTGCATGAGCACCTGTGGCTGTGTGAAGGTCTGCATGAGCACCTGTGGCTGTGTGAAGGTCTGCATAAGCACCTGTGGCTGTGTGAGGGTCTGCATGAGCACCTGTGTCTGTGTGAAGGTCTGCATGAGCACCTGTGGCTGTGGAGGGTCTGCACGAGCACCTGTGGCTGTGGAGGGTCTGCACGAGCACCTGTGGCTCTGTGAGGGTCTGCATGAGCACCTGTGGCTGCGTGAGGGTCTGCATGAGCACCTGTGGCTGTGTGAAGGTCTGCATGAGCACCTGTGGCTGGGTGATGGTCTGCATGAGCACCAGTAGCTGTGTGAGGGTCTGCATGAGCACCTGTGGCTGTGGAGGGTTCGCATGAGCACCTGTGTCTGAGTGAAGGTCTGCATGAGCACCTGTTGCGGTGTGATGGTCTGCATAAGCACCTGTGGCTGTGTGAAGGTCTGCATGAGCACCTGTGGCTGTGTGATGGTCTGCATGAGCACCTGTGGCTGTGTGAAGGTCTGCATGAGCACCTGTGGCTGTGTGAAGGTCTGCATAAGCACCTGTGGCTGTGTGAGGGTCTGCATGAGCACCTGTGTCTGTGTGAAGGTTTGCATGAGCACCTGTGGCTGTGGGAGGGTCTGCACGAGCACCTGTGGCTGTATGAGGGTCTGCACGAGCACCTGTGGCTGTATGAGGGTCTGCACGAGCACCTGTGGCTGTGAAGGGTTCGCATAAGCACCTGTGTCTGTGAGGGTCTGCATGAGCACCTGTGGCTGTGTGAGGGTCTGCATGAGCACCTGTGGCTGTGTGATGGTCTGCATGAGCACCTGTGGCTGTGTGAAGGTCTGCATGAGCACCTGTGTCTGTGTGAGGGTTTGCATGAGCACCTGTGGCTGTGTGAGGGTCTGCACGAGCACCTGTGGCTGTGGAGGGTCTGCACGAGCACCTGTGGCTCTGTGAGGGTCTGCATGAGCACCTGTGGCTGCGTGAGGGTCTGCATGAGCACCTGTGGCTGTGTGAAGGTCTGCATGAGCACCTGTGGCTGTGTGATGGTCTGCATGAGCACCAGTGGCTGTGTGAGGGTCTGCATGAGCACCTGTGGCTGTGGAGGGTTCGCATGAGCACCTGTGTCTGAGTGAAGGTCTGCATGAGCACCTGTTGCTGTGTGATGGTCTGCATAAGCACCTGTGGCTGTGTGAAGGTCTGCATGAGCACCTGTGGCTGTGTGATGGTCTGCATGAGCACCTGTGGCTGTGTGAAGGTCTGCATGAGCACCTGTGGCTGTGTGAAGGTCTGCATAAGCACCTGTGGCTGTGTGAGGGTCTGCATGAGCACCTGTGTCTGTGTGAAGGTCTGCATGAGCACCTGTGGCTGTGGAGGGTCTGCACGAGCACCTGTGGCTGTGGAGGGTCTGCACGAGCACCTGTGGCTCTGTGAGGGTCTGCATGAGCACCTGTGGCTGCGTGAGGGTCTGCATGAGCACCTGTGGCTGTGTGAAGGTCTGCATGATCACCTGTGGCTGTGTGATGGTCTGCATGAGCACCAGTAGCTGTGTGAGGGTCTGCATGAGCACCTGTGGCTGTGGAGGGTTCGCATGAGCACCTGTGTCTGAGTGAAGGTCTGCATGAGCACCTGTTGCTGTGTGATGGTCTGCATAAGCACCTGTGGCTGTGTGAAGGTCTGCATGAGCACCTGTGGCTGTGTGATGGTCTGCATGAGCACCTGTGGCTGTGTGAAGGTCTGCATGAGCACCTGTGGCTGTGTGAAGGTCTGCATAAGCACCTGTGGCTGTGTGAGGGTCTGCATGAGCACCTGTGTCTGTGTGAAGGTTTGCATGAGCACCTGTGGCTGTGGGAGGGTCTGCACGAGCACCTGTGGCTGTATGAGGGTCTGCACGAGCACCTGTGGCTGTATGAGGGTCTGCACGAGCACCTGTGGCTGTGAAGGGTTCGCATAAGCACCTGTGTCTGTGAGGGTCTGCATGAGCACCTGTGGCTGTGTGAGGGTCTGCATGAGCACCTGTGGCTGTGTGATGGTCTGCATGAGCACCTGTGGCTGTGTGAAGGTCTGCATGAGCACCTGTGTCTGTGTGAGGGTTTGCATGAGCACCTGTGGCTGTGTGAGGGTCTGCATGAGCACCTGTGTCTGTGTGAGGGTCAGCATAAGCACCGTGGCTGTGTGAGGGTCTGCATGAGCACCTGTGTCTGTGTGAAGGTCTGCATGAGCACCTGTGGCTGTGTGAGGGCCTGCATGAGCACCAGTGGCTGTGTGAGGGTCTGCATGAGCACCTGTGGCTGTGTGAGGGTCTGCATGAGCACCTGTGTCTGTGTGAAGGTCTGCATGAGCACCTGTGGCTGTGGGAGGGTCTGCACGAGCACCTGTGGCTGTGGAGGGTTCGCATGAGCACCTGTGTCTGTGAGGGGTCTGCATGAGCACCTGTGGCTGTGTGAGGGTCTGTATAAGCACCGTGGCTGTGTGAGGGTCTGCATGAGCACCTGTGGCTGTGGGGGGCTCGCATAAGCACCTGTGTCAGTGTGAGGGTCTGCACGAGCACCTGTGGCTGTGGAGGGTTCGCATGAGCACCTGTGTCTGTGAGGGGTGTTGCATGAGCACCTGTGGCTGTGTGACGGTCAGCATGAGCACCTGTGGCTGTGTGAGGGTCTGCACGAGCACCTGTGGCTGAGGAGGGTTCGCAAGAGCACCTGTGTCTGTGAGGGGTCTGCATGAGCACCTGTGGCTGTGTGAGGGTCTGCATAAGCACCTGTGGCTGTGTGAGGGTCTGCACGAGCACCCTTGTCTATGGAGGGTCTGCACAGGCACCTGTGGCTGTGGGAGGGTCTGTACGAGCACCTGTGGCTGTGGAGGGTTCGCATGAGCACCTGTGTCTGTGAGGGGTTTGAATGAGCCCCTGTGGCTGTGTGAGGGTCTGCACGAGCACCCTTGTCTGTGGAGGGTCAGCACGAGCACCTGTGGCTGTGGGAGGGACTGCATGAGCACCTGTGTCTGTGTGAAGGTCCGCATGAGCACCTGTGGCTGTGTGAGGGTCTGCATGAGCACCAGTGGCTGTGTGAGGGTCTGCATGAGCACCTGTGGCTGTGTGAGGGTCTGCATGAGCACCAGTGGCTGTGTGAGGGTCTGCATGAGCACCTGTGGCTGTGTGAGGGTCTGCATGAGCACCAGTGGCTGTGTGAGTGTCTGCATGAGCACCTGTGGCTGTGTGAGGGTCTGCATGAGCACCTGTGGCTGTGTGAGGGTCTGCACGAGCACCCTTGTCTGTGGAGGGTCAGCACGAGCACCTGTGGCTGTGTGAAGGTCTGCATGAGCACCTGTGTCTGTGTGAAGTTCTGCGTGAGCACCTGTGTCTGCACGAGCACCTGTGGATGTGAGAGGGTCTGCATGAACACCTGTGGCTGTTGTGTGAAGGTCTACATGAGCACCTGTGGCTCTGTGAGGGCCTGCGTCTGTGGCCGTGTGAGTCTACGATGCATTAGCACCTTTAGCTGTGTGAGGTTCTGCACGGGCCTCTGTGGCTGTGTGATGCTATGAACAAGCACCTCTGGCTGTGTGAGGGTCTGCATAAGCACCTGTGGCTGTGTGATGGTCTGCATAAGCACCTCTGGCTGTGTGAGGGTCTGCATAAGCACCTGTGGCTGTGTGATGGTCTGCATAAGGACCTGTGGCTGTGTGATGGTCTGCATAAGCACCTCTGGCTGTGTGAGGGTCTGCATAAGCACCTGTGGCTGTGTGATGGTCTGCATAAGCACCTGTGGCTGTGTGACGGTCTGCATAAGCACCTGTGGCTGTGTGAAGGTCTGCATAAGCACCTCAGCTGTGTGAGGGTCTGCATAAGCACCTGTGGCTGTGGAGGGTCTGCACGAGCACCTGTGGCTGTGGAGGGTCTGCACGAGCACCTGTGGCTGTGGAGGGTCTGCAAGAGCACCTGTGGCTGTGTGAGGGTCTGCATGAGCACCTGTGTCTGTGTGAAGGTCTGCATGAGCACCAGTAGCTGTGTGAGGGTCTGCATGAGCACCTGTGGCTGTGTGATGGTCTGCATGAGCACCTGTGGCTGTGGAGGGTCTGTAGGAGCACCTGTGGCTGTGTGAGGGTCTGCATGAGCACCTGTGTCCGTTTGAGGGTTTGCACGAGCACCTGTGGCTGTGTGAGGGTCTGCTTGAGCACCTGTGGCTGTGCGAAGGTCTGCATGCGCACCAGTGTCTGTGGAGGGTCTGCACGAGCACCTGTGTCCATGCGAGGGTCTGCACAAGCACCTGTGGCTGTGTAAGGGTCTGCACAAGCACCTGTGGCTGTGGAGGGTCTGCAGGAGCACCCTTGTCTGTGGATGGTCTGCACGAGCACCTGTGTCCATGGGAGGGTCTGCACGAGCACCCGTGGCTGGGGAGGGTCTGCATAAGCACCTGTGGCTGTGTGAGGGTTTACACGAGCACCCGTGGCTGTGGAGGGTTCCCATAGGCACCTGTGGCTGTGGAGGGTCTGCACGAGCACCTGTGGCTGCGGAGGGTCTGCACGAGCACCTGTGCCCGTTTGAGGGTTTGCACGAGCACTCGTGTCTGTGGAGGGTCTGCACGAGCACTCGTGTCTGTGGAGGGTCTGCACGAGCACTTGCGGCTGTGTCACCATCTTCATGCACATACACAGTCCCGTCTTTACCTCTGCACATGCTGTAAGTGTGCGACTTTCTGTGACTGACTGAGTGCCTCAGCTGTGTGCTGGAGTAGCTGAGACCACCTGTAACTGTGAGCGCCTGCCGCTGTGTGAGCTCATACATCAGTCATACAGTAAAACACTAACAAGCATTGGCATAGACAATAGGTCTCTGCAATGCCCGAGCTATTGGCTTTGTTAATGTGAATGTCTTTTAGCCATGTTGTCTAGCACATCTGGTGTTCAGCCTGGCTGGAAGTCACTGAAGCCCAGAATCACAGGATGTTGAGCCGATGCCAAGTTTCTTTGCCCCCCATGTTGAGTTTGTCCTGCCCCTCCTAACACAAAAAAGCACTACGACGCGGCCTGCACTGGCCCCATCATAGCTCTTTGTCAGTGACTTTCAGACATGCTGAACAGCAGATGTGCTACTAGACAACATTGATTAGGCAAACAGCTGGGGCATTGCCGAGATCGATTGGCTTTGTCAATGCTCGTTCGGTGTTGACAGGGTGTTGCTGAACAAATGTGGAAGTGAAAGTGAGAAACTGTTGGGGAGCTTTGAAGTGAAGAGAGGATGTGGCATAACGGCCAGAGCTGCAGACAGGGGAACTAGGTTTGAATCTCGGGCCGGCTGAACAGTTTGTGAATCTGGACAAATTACTTACGCTTCCCCCTGCATACAACAATAAATGTGTCATTGTGGAATGTAACTGGTGGGCACTTAAGGTGCTCCAATACAATTGGCTGTTGTTATGATGATGGCTAGATGGAGGACGGAACGAACGCTCCAATACAATTGAACCGTGCAAAAAGATACAAATAAAAGCAGCAGGGACGAAGGAGTTAGTGGGAGGACGGGTCAAGAACGGAAGCAGGAGTGGATGGTGAGATGGGCAAGCACCGATGGGAGAGGGCGGGAGGAAACAGCAATTAAGAGGGAGGAAAATACCTTCATTGAAGCAACATCAGCAACAAAAACGAATGTGTCATTATGGAATCTAACTGTTGAGCACTTAAAGAACTCCAATCCTTTCGGCTCGTGTTCACGCTAAGGCATGACGGAGGATGAAGTGAGCACCCGATACCATTTGATCGTGCAAAAACAATAAACAAGTGCTGTTCATGTTTTAACAACTTTTTAAGAAATGCATTTGTTTAAGTACATCTGCATGCATTTTAATGGCATGTGTGTATGTATGCAAGGGAGATGGCCTGAAAACACAAGTACTCCTATGGAGTGGTTGAAAACAAAGAAAGCAGCTCTGCAAACCAGGAGCAGTGGCGTCGGCTTAACATCGTTGGGCCAAACACATAATCTCTCCCTGCCTGCAAAAATGAATCTTTCCTTGTGTAAAGTAACTGGTGATAATGTAAAGCGCTACAATACCTTGGATGGTGTTTGGTGCTCTATAAAACTGCACAAATAAAGGTAACTGGTGCTTATGTAAAGCTGTGGTGGTGGTGTTGGCACTACATAAAAATGCACACAAAAAACAGATTTGAAAAGCAGTCGGGGATGAGGGGATCTGCAGGAAGAGGGGGTCTGTGCAACTGGAGTTCAGTGTGGGCAAGCAGCGATGGGCGGGATATGACGGGCAACCAACAGCAAATGAGGCTCCCACAGGGAGAGTAAGTGATTTGTCTAGGTTTGCAGTGTTCTTGTGAAAAGTAACTGGTGTCAATGTAAAGTGTTCCAATACCTTTGGGTGGTGTTGTCACTATATAAAACTGCACAAAAAAACAAAATGTGAAATACAGAGTTGGAGAAGGAGGGGATATGTGCAATGGAGTTCATTGGGGCAAGCAGCAACGGGCGGAAGGTGAACGGGCAACTAGCAGCAAATGTGGGCTGCCACGGGGAGATGAAGTGATTTGGCCGTTAACACAAAATGAGGAGCTGAGGCCAAGGCTAGGGAGAAGATGTGGCACAAGGGCCACAGCGGCCTGCTATGGAGCTGGCAAATTGGGTTTGAGTTTTGGCGTTGGCTTAACATCCTCGATTCTTTGCAAATCACTTAATCTCCCAGTGCCTACAAAAATGAATGTGCCCTGGCGTAAAGGAACTGGTACTAATGTAAAGCATCCCAATACCTTCAGGCGTGTAGGTGTTTTATAAAACTGCATAAAAAAGTAATTGGTGCAAATGTAAAGCGCTTCAATACTTTCAAACTGCACAAAAAAACAAATGTGAAAATCAGAGTTGGGGCAGGAGCTGCTGCCAATGTAAAGGACTCCACTGCCTTCAGGTGGTGCATGTGCTCTATTAAACTGCACCAAAAACAGAAAGAATCACAGTGTTAGGCTGGTTTACAGTACTGAACATGAGGAAATACTTTGCATCGGCAATCAAATCAAAATGTCTACTTTTGCCAAGGACACTGAAGGGAGGCAGACCTTGATGACATTGAGACTCTGTCTGGATCCTTTGAAGAGAATGCAAGTTGAGCATTAATGGCAAAAGTGTACCGATGGGAGGAATTTGAAGAAAGTCCCACTCTGAGATGAGAAGCAACACGCTGAAACATGAGCAGTTCAATCCTTTTGCACAGGAGAAACATGGCTATGCAATTGGAGCAGAAGACACAAGTACTTTAGAAGCTCTGACATGCCCTGTGATAAGGCATACCAGATTCACTTGAGGTCTGACTTGATTTTCTAGCTATAAACATCATTGCCAAATGACCACATATGGTTAACACACACCGAGCGAGTACCCACACACATGGTAAATAAACAGAGTCTACATGTGTGCCAGGTAATAGCAGCTGTACACACATGCTCCAATCAGCACAACAGCTATACACTAACAGGACATTAAAAGGCAGGACACCACCACTCACTAGAACAAAACAGACTACAAATGGGGTTTAAAGCAGTGACGTGGTCGGGAGAGTGTCTGATTTTTCGACAGGGTTCAAGTTCAAGTTCAGTGATTTATATAGCGCACTACTCATCCAGAGGGTCTCAAGGTAAGCACCAGCACGTGCAAGAGAACAAGCAGAGATGGGAGGGAGGAGGTGGGGGAAACAGAAAGTAGCAGCAAAGGGTAAAGCAGCGATGGGGAGAGAGAGGGATCTGTGGATGGGGCAAGCACCAGGAGGTGCAAGGGAGCAATCAGCGATGGAAGGGAGGAGGTGGGGGAAATGACAAGCAGCAACAATAGAAAAATCAATGACAGAGGAAGGGTGATCTGTGGATGAAGCAAGAGAGCAGGTGGGAGGAGATGCAGCTGGTAAAAGCATGAGCACATTGTAGGGTGCTGAAAAAGAAAGAAAAAAGTAGGTCTGAAAATGGTCGTAAAAACAGGAGCAGTGGATGTTTACAAGTACTTGGACGATGCTGTGGGGGGAGTGCTAAATATATGAAGACACATGACCATGCATGCCTGGGAGAAATGGTGACAAAGAATATGAGACATGCAATGGAGTGAACAAATCGGAAGCCTGTGGGCAGGCTGAAGCCCACAGATTAAATTCAACATGTCTCTTCGAGACAGCGCATGTGCTGTCTAGCCGCAACCTAAAACTCAGCGTTACTCAATGATGAGAGAATTCATTTGAAATTAACCCCTTCACTGCGGGGCGGTTTCCCCCTGCTGTGCTGGGGGAAAGGGAGGGCGCGCACAGCGCCTCGGTGCTCATGACGAGGTCAGCTCGTCATGACCACGCCCGTTCCAATGGAATGCTCAGCACAGCAGGGGAATCAACCCAGCATGCGAGCGTTCCATTTAACGGGCGCAGTCATGACGAGCTCAGCTCGTCATGAGCACCGGAGGGGTTTAAGGAAGTATTGAAGCCATCTCTATCGGGCCTTGAAGCTGAACATGGAAACCCAGTAAGGACAATGCACTTACGGGACTCCAGTGATCTACACTGTATGACAGCACGAGGAAGGAGGCACATTTGGGAGCCTTCTGAGGTGATTGGGAAAACAGAAACCCCCCACGCCAAACTACGACTGACAGAGCACGCTTGCAATCTGACATTCATGTAATATTTGAAGAGTATTACACATGGCTGTGCTTCGGTTTAGACACCTTGTTAGCTGAGAACGTTGTGGATATATCCTACTAACTGAGCTGACGTCACAGACTATAGTGACAACAAGGGGGGGCGGTTGGGCACAGGTTGAAAGTCTGAACAGTTTAGTGCGGATAACGCATGCCACAGAGGTATCACCTAGTCGAACATCAGGTGTGTTTGTACAAATAACATAAAGCGTTCCCTTTAGATTAGGAACGACCCTCTGGGCGCTGCTGTTTTAGATTGACGCTGCGATCTGTATAGTTCTTAGATCATGTATGACCAATAAATCATCAATTCGTTCTTATTGGATCATCTTTCAATTTATTTTCATTTTTTCAAATGTTGAAATTCACATATTGAAGCATGTCATGATTAAACATCCATAAATTCATAAATCCATGTGAAAAGATAAAGCATTTCCCAATGCATTTCGTACCTCTGATAGGTAGTTCATCAGGGGAATCTGTAGAAATAATACATATAAATGAGGGTCCATCATTCTTTTCTATAGCAAACATATGTTCAAAATTGCATGCAACTACACAGTGCATTGTTCCACATGATTGACACTAAATTATAATCATAATCCTACTAAAAATCGCCAGTTCTCACAAAAATACAGAAATACGCTATCCTCATTACCTGAGCATGGTGCGTTTTCGAAAACACAAACAAACTTGATCGTGCACAAACCAAATATAAAATTACTTCTAAATGATTCCTTCGAGTTGCCATTTCAAAATTCACATTCTTCACTATATAACACGTGTGTATCTAACCTGGTGCTGCTCCCCATTATCCTCTCCGTGTGCTCAACTTACAGCTGTTAAACAGGTACATGCATAGTGCTCGCCAGGTGAATAACCGCGGGATCAACCCGTCACCATTAATATAACACAGTGATTTCCAAAAGAGAAGACGGTCTTCCTCTCTGGTGATTTAGAAAGTGAAAACGGACTGTGGTGACAAATAGGTTCGGCCATATTGGAAAGGTATATTAAACCTAGTGGCTTCTCACCTCTACCAACTCAACGGTTCTTGTCAAGAACTGATCTTCACAAATAAAACATAATATGAAATGTACAATTTGCAAAATATATATATAAAAAAAGGCATCAAATTCATAACCATAACTAATGTTGTTGATAATGCAATCTATGTGGTTATAAGGTTCACAGGTATCATGTGTTATAAATAACACGAGAGGTCCAAGCGTTCATTGAGCCCATGAGGTTTCAAAGAGTCCAACCTGAAAATCCATTGGTTCTCTTTTTGTAAGAGTACTCTGTTCATGTCTTGTTTACCAATGTTCGTGATCATTTCAAGCACCAGAAATTTCAATTGTGAAATATTATGTCTTTTATCATTGAAATGAACAGCAATGGGTGATTTTTCATTTTTAGTTCTAATATTGCTTTTATGCTCTGTCACACGTGTCTTAATCTTCCTTGTAGTTTTGCCCACATATACCAGGCCACATGGGCATTTAAGGAGATATATCAAATTCATACTGTTGCCGTTATTTTGAGATGTATAGGGTTTCCTTGTCGAGGATGATTGATAGAGTTACCCTTGATGACTGCGTGGCAATTGTTGCAATTTAAACACGGTACTGTGCCTTTGTATGTTTCTTTTTTGAAATTTGAGCTGCTTTTCTTGAGCATGTCTTGAATATTTCTACTTCGAGTGTAAGCAAATCTTGGCTGATTTTGAAAGATCCCTTTAAAATCTGGTTCATTGGATAAGATTTGCCAATGTCTAAGGATGGATTGTTTGTATGCGTAACTCTTAGTAGAAAATGTTGAAACCACTACAGCTCGTTTCTCAGATGTTCTAGGGGAACTTCTCAAAACATCTGTACGTGATTTGGTATCACATTTGGTAGTTGCAGTCTCTAGTATTTTTACAGGGTATCCTCTCTCTTGGAAACGCTGAATCATGTTTTGTATTTGCACTTTAGATTCCTCAGGTTCTGAGACTATTCTCTTAACTCTATACAGTTGAGATAGTGGCAAGTTGTTTTTCAGTGAATTCTGGTGGAAGCTGGCATAGTGTAACAAATTGTTGCGATCAGTGGATTTTTTGTGTAATGTTGTTTTGATTCTGTTTTCTTCAATTTGTACCAGTACGTCTAAATATGCTATACTTTTTTGATCAATCGTGTAAATAAACTGTATCCGGTCGTTGATTTTATTCAAATCTTCCAACTGTTTTAGTAGTGTCAATTTGGGACCTATCCATAAGACAAAAATGTCGTTGATGTATCTGTAAAATACACTTGCATGCTTTTTCCATTGCTCGCCATTCAAGATATGATTGTTTTCAAAAATCATCATGAAGATATTCAAGTAGCACGGCGCAGCGCAATTGCCCATGCTGGTACCTGTAAGCTGCAAAAAATGGTCTTCTTGCCATCTAAAATAGCTTTGATATAGTGTGAAATTTAACAATTCCAATAAAAAGACTTGGAACCTCTGATCAAGAGTTGAATTCAGCAAAACTGTTTCTGTTGCTTCAATGCCCAAGTTGTGAGGAATCGACGTGTATAACGCCTGTACGTCTATGGTGCAAAGCCAGATTTCTTGATCAGCTGGAATGTTGATTTTCGTTAGTTTCACTAAAAAGTCTGTTGTGTCCTTGATATAAGTGACAGCATTTGTTACGAAGTCTTTGAAATGTGCATCTAGAAATTGACCAACAGGCTCATGTATGCTTCCTCTAGTGTTCACAATTGGACGGAATGGAGGCCTTAAGAGATCTTTGTGTATTTTGGGTAGCATTTGTATTGATGGAGTTTTTGGGAATTCTTTGCTCAAAAAATTCTTGGTTTTCAATGATATAGTTCCTTCTTCATGAGCTTTTTGTAAGAGAATCATTAAATGTGCTTGAAATTTTGCAGTCGGATCTCCTTCCAAACGGGCATATGTTTCCATATCATTCACATGGTTGTTGACTTGAGATATATAGAAGTCGGTGTTTATTACTACCAAAGCCCTTCCTTTGTCGGCTTTTTGGATTGTGATAGCTGGATTATTAGATAGGTTTCTTAGAATATTGGATTCCTTCTTGGACAAATTCCGGAATCTTGTCTGTTGTTTGAAATTCATCTTGTTGATGTCATTTAAGACGAGTGTCTCAAAAGTGTCTAGAGATTTATGACTCAATGGAGCTTGAAAATTGCTTTTGGGTCTAAGATGTTTGATTTGTTCATCAGATTCTTTGATTTCCTCAGAGTTAACTACCACCTCAAAGAAATGTCTAAGTCTTAAATTGCGCATGAACTTGTACAAACTAACGTTCAATTCCAGTTTGTCAGTGTTGTGAGTAGGGAGAAAAGACGTCCATTTTTGTAGTACTTTGATCTCACTACTCGACAATTGATGTGAAGAAATGTTGATAACTAGCTGTTTGCCTATTTCCTCCTCCTGTTGGTTCTGCTCTGTTGTATTTGAACCTTTGTGACCGTTGGAGGTTGTCCTCTTTCTTTTGCCCCTCCGGGGTCTGCGGGGTCTGTTTGGCCTTCTTCTAAAAAAGGCACCTGAGTGTTAGGTTGTACATTATCTTGCGTTTGTGGTTGACTTAGTTGCCACAGACTATAGGACAGAGAGAGAAGCTGACCTCCCACTGACGTTAGAAAGATCAAAGAGACCATAAGGACCTGAGCTGAGGGGATTCAGATTTCTATACTTAACATAGTGAAACATTTATGAACAGTGAAGTAGTGTGGCTCACTGGTTAGAGGCGGCAGACCCGAGAGCAGAGGACGGCCCGGGACCAGGGTTCGATTCCCGGCGCGGCAGGTTTCTGGACCAGGGTCAGCGGGCTCGATAATTCTCTCGCCTCGGTGCCCACTCTGATCAGCGATCACACTCGGCAACTCTGGGCATTAGCTTGCCTCATCTTCACTAACGGCCCCACCAGACCGCCGGGGATGCCTGGTCTCACCCTGGAGATACCCATTAAGGGACCATCTCTCAGGGAAGCCAGGAAGGGTTTCGCAGCGGTCGAAGCGCCTTGGGACCCTACGGGTAAGTAGTGCGCTATATAAATGCCTATACATAAATGCCTATACATACAAACATTGGCACCCTGAGTATTGGATCTATGTCAGGCGTCGAAGGGGGCCTTCAAACCAGTACAAAAGAGGCGATACCAGTGGTCTTACCCCTAACCAGTGCACTAGTGATTAGAACTTACAGCGTCCCCTTTCCATGTTCAACACAGACTACAATATACCAGGGAAGCTGTTGGCCAGCAGTCTGCAGTGGGTACTAATAATACTGGTGCAGGACCAGAGTGGCTTTGTACCAGGTAGGAGCATCTCTCTGAACATAAGTAGACTGTTTTAGCTGATTGTCATTGCCACATCAGAGGGCCTCAGGTCACTCCATGTGGAAAAAATCTTTTAAAGCCTCAAGGGATGGGGGGAGGATTACTTGTTCACTGTATTGAGACAAAGGGCACTCAAGGTGAAATAATATCTAGGCTATGAACCAACAGCACACAGTCTGGTAGGAGAGGAACCAACAGAGCTGTCTCTTCTCTCCACTCCTGTTTTTTCTCTCCCCTCTTCTCTTCTTTCTTCTCTTCTCACCACTCCTATGGAGACATTCACCAATACTGCCAGGAAAGAGTGGCTACAGGGTGGGAAATCCTACATTGGTGAATAACTCTATATTTCTTTATGCGCAGTGTTCTGCTTTCCTTAAGTACCGCTAGAACTGATTTACGTGCTCCGAGAGTACAACATCACTTCAGGTCTAAGGTGAATTGGGCAAAGCCACACCCTGCCCCTCCCCACTTAAGGACCACTTACATAGGCTAAGATGCCCACCTTTATCATAGGGATGGAGCCGGCCACCTTCTAGGATGTAGAGAACCAAATATACCAGTCTGACCCAGATGTCGTATCCTACAACGTGAAGAGATCACTCTCAGCTCCATGTAACTTCGGTATGAGTGGTAAACTCTAGCAGCTCAGTTTCACTCAATCTCCACTACTCCAGTGTAGTGTCATCCGTGGCTCGTCCTCTTCGTCTTCTCCTCCCCACATACCCCAGCGGGTTCCCTTCCCTCGTACAGTAAGCGCATCAAACACCGACAAGTGCAGTTCACACGAACATTGAACACCTGGGACCCAGGAGAACAGACATTAAAGGGAAAGTATTAGTGCTGCACATAAATGATTCAGGTGTGAACTAGCAACAACACCAGTTAGTGACCTCTGCTGACTTCTGTTCCTCTAATTTATACTTTTTGTGATGCAGCAAGAACACATTTTATTATGACATGTTTTTGGCAGAGAAGGCTCTGTCCCAGGATGACTGGTGCTTTGAGTTGTAAGGAAAAATAATACACAGATTAACAAGATACTCATCTTCAGCCTCCAGGTCCTAGAAGATTCCCCTAATGCCACAAAGAGTTCTGATGGAGCAGGACCACTAACAAGCCTCTGTCCACATGGTTTATTCAAGAACATCCTGTTCAATAGCTCTGCAGCAAACCCAACCAGAGCTTTCACCAACCTCACATGTGGAACAGGTATCCCAAAAGTCAAAATGTCCAACATCAAACCCATGCGAGAAAACCAGGGTTTGACTGACCCTTCCAAATACTACTGGACAGTGCATTAACCTCGCTATAAACATTGGCTTACATCGAAGAAAACAACCTCCTGTCAGGCTACCAACGTGTATAATATCCAGGCTCCGGCACTCAAGAACAGGGTTCATCAGGCGAGAAGAAAGTAAGACCATTGTGGATTTAAAGGTAGCAGCACCACAGCTGTTACTGGAGCCGTCTTCTCTGTCCGATAGTCTTCACCATCCTATGCAGGTGCAGACTCTTGACACGTACGTGGGTTCAAGAACCTCTTTTCACACAGGCTGCTTCCTTTCTAAAAGACAGCCCCCTGGTCATTTCACTACCTTCAATCACATTCCCTTTCACAGACCATGTGCCTCAAGATGTGACCATTGAACCCCTCCTCGACAATATTTACTTTACCCCTCTCTCTGAGCTACTCTTCTTCTTCTCCTTCTCCCTCAACTACTACAACTACGCCAATGGCGTGCAAGTCACACTTCAACTTGAAAATCCATCTAACCTCAAATTGGATTCATTTGGGCAGAGCCTCCAACATGTTAAACACTGGATGCTATCAACACTACATGCTATCAAACCATGTTAATTTAAAAAATACAGAAATGGGATCTCACATGTATCAAACGGGTTAAACACCACCATTGAATAACCGACCACAAGAACTAGTCCCACCACCAAGCAGCTCAGACCAAAGGAAGAATCTCACACCATGAACTCCAGTCTCCTGCTCATAGGAGAAATCAAGTCACTTTACTGAAGTGTCTACAGCATAGGACCGCGATGGAGCGCCAGGAGGATACAGGACCAGGTGAATCTACAAGGCTGGGAGATGTAACTTTTGTCCTAGGTGCGAGGCTGCACGGTGCTGCAATGTGAGCCTATGTGTTGTGCTGTGTCCAGTCTGCCGAGCCGCTGATCTGGATCTGCGCGAATGCGAGGTTGTGACTTACTGTGTTGGATCCAATGCGGCTGACGATCAGGGGCCGTGCAGTGCTCTAATGTGTGGCCCTGTTTATCCTCTGCCGATCTCTGGTGGATCTGGTGAGATCGGGTGCTGTGCAGAACTCGATGCAAAGCCCGGCGTCCTTCTGGTCCATGCTGCACCAGATCTGGTGTGATCTTCAGTTGAGCAAGGATGAGAACACTCAAGGGTCAAGGATGTTGAGGACAGTGCTTGGAGGGGTCAAGACTCACTCCCATAGAGGCCAGCAGAGGGACCAGGTCAGGTCCAGTTGGATCTTCTCAGCTGGAAAGAAGGAGAGTCCTCTTGAAGCGTCTGATGTCCCTGTAGTTGAAGCAGCAGGTCAGCAAACTGTCCATTGGAGTCTTCAATCCATCAATTCATACTTTATTTCGGTTGTGCGATCATTGGAATCATTTCTGTGGTCCTGGGGTCAAGGCAAGCAGGTCCGGTCTTCCTTCTTCTGACCGCAAGGCTGTCCTTCTTCTGAATCTTCTCAAGGTCCGGAGTGTTCTGATTTTTAGGTTCTAAGGGTGCCACTTCCATGCCCAGTACCAGCCTGTGAGTGGGGTAGGGTCTAACCCTAAAACCGATTTTGGTCAGATCTGCCATTTCCCTGGGTTTGGCTCCAGTGTGTCTAGTCAAAGAAAGGGCAGTCAGGCCCAGGTATGGAGTGTATTTGCAGGTGACAGGGAGGGCATCATTTGAAGTCAGGATGGGGCTGGTACAGCACTGAGTGTACTCTTTAATGCTAATGCTCAGGAAAGGGCAAGGTAAACGGTATAGAGACAAAATATCGACTCCAAAATATCGACTGGACATAATATCGAGTTTTAAATATAGACTGGACAAAATATCGACTGGACATAATATCGACTACAAAAATATCGTTTTTCAGGTAAGTGAAGTAATATCGACTGTAGAAAATATAGATAGCAAAAATATCGATTTTTTAATAATATATAATATTTTATAGTGTATTTTTATGTAATAATATGTGTGAATAGTGTGTATTAATGTTAAAAAATATTTTATTACATGAATTTTGTTTTGATAATAATTGCGTAATGTAATTCTGTAGCGGGTTGTGGGTTTATAGGGGAATAGGGTGGGAAGTAATTTAATAATAATTAATTAATTAATATATGTTTGTTAATATTTTTAATTAATAATTAATTGATAATTAATTAATATTAATTAGTTAATTAATTAATATAATTTTGAATATATTTTGTATTAGTAAATAATTGTTAATTAATTAATTGTAATTAGTTAATTACATTAATTAGAGTAAATTTTTTATATATATAATTTTGTGTTATTTTTAAGTAATTAATTTTGAAAATATAATATTAATTATTAAAATAATTACACCTTATGTTCTAATATATTTACTTTATTGTTATTGTTAATTAATAAGTAATTGGTAATTAAATAATATTGATACATTTTGGGTAAAGGAGCATTTTTAGGGTTCTGGGTCAGTTTTCAGTTCATGGGTAAAGGGGTATTTTTAGGGTTCAGGGTCAGTTTTCAGTTCATGGGTAAAGGGGTATTTTTAGGGTTCAGGGTCAGTTTTCAGTTCATGGGTAAAGGGGTATTTTTAGGGTTCAGGGTCAGTTTTCAGGTCATGGGTAAAGGGGTTATTTTAGGGTTCAGGGTCAGTTTTCAGTTCATGGGTAAAGGGGTATTTTTAGGGTTCAGGGTCAGTTTTCAGGTCATGGGTAAAGGGGTATTTTTAGGGTTTAGGGTCAGTTTTCAGGTCATGGGTAAAGGGGTATTTTTAGGGTTCAGGGTCAGTTTTCAGGTCATGGGTAAAGGGGTATTTTTAGGGTTCAGGGTCAGTTTTGGGTTTTTGGGTAAAGGGGTATTTTTAGGGTTCAGGGTCAGTTTTGGGTTTTTGGGTAAAGGGGTATTTTTAGGGTTCAGGGTCAACAAATAAGATTTAAAAAAAATTATTTTTATTATTTTCATTTATTATTTTATTATTATAATTTAATTTAAGTCGTTTTAAGTATATTTTAGTAATTAAAATTTAATATTAATTTAATTTAACACTGTTTTTAATAAAGTCGATATTTTTTACATCTATATTTTTGTTAACGATATTTTGTACTCGATATTTTTGTACTTACCTGTTTGTAGATACAAACTCGATATTTTGACTGTCGATATTTTGTCCACGATATTTTGGCAAGTCGATATTTTGTCAGTCGATATTATTTCAGTGATCCAAGGTAAACCCCTCTGGCCATCCTACTGAGCAGATCATCACCTCTCCACACCCGGGTCCTTTGTCAACTGTCTGGGATTAATACACATCACTGCGCAGGAGAGACAAAACAGTCATGTGACACTGGACACTGCAGAAAGGTCAACTTTCTAAACCTGGCATTTTCAAAACTGTAAAGGCCCACCTTTACTCTGAAAGTGGATTTTAAATTACAATTCTAATGAGTGGAAGAAGTATTTTTCTAGCTGTTCCCATACTAAAGTTATCATCTATTTAATGTAATAAGGTAACCCACTGTTAGTCTGTGGGATGCCATCCTTGCCGCAGTGAAAAACAAATTGGGGTTCTTTTCATTGCCAGGACAGGCAAAGCATCAGTTTACATGTCATACTATTTAAATACCATGCACTCTGCCAAATGAGCATTTAACTACCTTAGCAGTGTCTTATAGGTATTGAAGGTTAGTTCTGGCAAAAAGGTTTATTTGAGAGGATGAAATGACAGTTTTAAACTACACTACAGGCCGCGATGGCAGGCCTGAGACATGTTTTGCTTTGCTACTTTAGTGGACAGCACAATGAGCACTGCACGTCCAAAATAACATTTAATGTTTAGTCCCTGGGTGCATGTGGTACCAGCTACTAGGGACTCGTAAGTAGATTAATTAGGTAACAATCAGGTGTACTGATTTTACTATGTTTGGAAGGGAGAGAACAAGTACTTTACCACTGGTTAGCAGGAGTAAAGTGCAGAGTCTTCCACCCAACAAAACATGGGTTCAGCAAAATAGGGTAGTGTTGGCAAAGACCTGTAGGAATGCCATGCAAGAGATGGTAATTTCCAACACTGACAATGAATCTTCCCACGCTTAGGTTTTTTCAGTGGCGGCTGGTGGAGTGTGAAACCAGTGAGACCCCCAGAAACCCCAAAGTACAATCCAGCTCTTGGCCTAGGGTCTTGCCAAACCTTGGGCCAGGCTTTCAGATCTCTCTCTCTCATACCAACAGCCTGTACCTTGGAGGGCCATGCTTCTAATCTTGCCAGTGTATAGACACATTTCACTGCTCAGAAGACAACACAGTGAAACTCTATTCCTACAAGAACTAGTTTATTCAACAATCCCCTGAAATTTTGGTGAACACTGAATAAATGGCTAAGAAAATACATGAGCATGCACAGTGCTCATATGAAAAAGAGGCAACACCAGCCTGCACTATATATTCAGAATCAATGTCAGGAGGTAGTAATGAGGGCTAAATTGATGACAATATAAGTCACTAAGAGAATTAGAGAAAGTCATTCCCCTCTGTCTCTCTTCCTATCTCTACTTGTGTGAACACGAAGATGAGAAACAAGGGTGGTGGCTCAAATTTACTGACAAAGACCCATCTGGTGTTGATATTCACATGCCAAGCCTGAGCGTATTAAGTATTTTGGACAGAGCGTTACTATCTGAATTTAGGAAGTAGACTCTAGTACTGGTGATCCGGCTTGTCTATGTTTATTTCTAAACCTCAGTTTGCACCCTGATTTCCATGGATGACTCCCCTAGACTGGACCTGCTTTGAGAGTTGGTGGATAGGGTGGGCAGAGTCCACAGAGCCTCATATATAGTCACACGGTGTGCAGTGGGAAGAGCCCGAAGGGGTGACAGACAGTCCTGGGCGGTGGTGGCCGGTGAGTCCCAGTCCCCCCTTGGGCTTTTAGGGTTCAGCCAGGGTGGTTACTGTCCTCCCCGCTGTCGGTGTGTGCTGAGCTCCCTGTGTGATTCACAGAGTCAATCCTGTGGTTACTTGTGTCCAGGGCCTCACGTACAAGGTGTCGGTAGACCCTCATGTGAGGGTTCGTGCACTATAGTCCCTCCGTCATCCACAGAGGTATGCAACCTCGCTCCTCATGATGCTTCGTGTTTGCTAAGGGGAAGTGACGTGTTGTGTAATAATAATAATACTGTAATTTATAGAGCGCGAACAGCTACCTCCTAAGAGGTGTCCTGGTGCTGTAGCAACAGGTGGCTGCGGGATGGCCTGCGTACAGCAGGGAGTCAAGCAGATTAATCCAGATTGAAAAGCCAAGTTTTAATTGATTTCCTAAAAATGGTTTCAGAGGTGATTTGTTGCAAGGCGTTGGGCAGAGTGTTCCAAAGCATTGCAGCCCCAACCCTAAAGGATCTGACCCCCAGTCAAGCGTTCCTAACCCGGGGGGTGCATAGCAGGTTCTGGGAGCTAGATCTGAGTAAGCGAGGCTGTTTGTATGCACCAAGCCTCTGTTTCAGATAATTGGTGAGTGCCCGAAAGGCTAGGGTTAGGGCCTTAAACTTTAGTCTGTTGGTGACCGGCAGCCAGTGCAATTCTTTGAGATGGGGAGAGATATGTTGCTTGAATGGAACGTGTTTGAGCAATCTTTCAGCTACATTCTGGACCAACTGCAATGTCTTTGTCTGTTGCGCTGGAAGGCCTAGATATAGACCATTTGCCTAGTCCAGGTGAGAGGTAACTGTAGCATGAACCACCGAGCAAGGGCAGTTTTCAGGAAAAAGGTGTAAAACTTTTCACAGGTTCTTCAAGCTACCAAAGCAGGCGCCTGTCACCTGTTGTATTTGGGCCGTGAATGATAGGTCCGCCTGAGACTTTACGCCAGGTTTTTGCGCAGCCTGCAGGGGTGGGGGGACAACCCACTTCCTCCGGCCACCAAAGGTCTGCGGTGGGGGGTTGGCTATTACCGAAGAACAGCACCTCTGTTTTTTCGGCATTAAGCTTGAGTTTGTGTTGTTCATCCATTGCGCAATATCTTTTAAAGCAACTCTTAAAATTCAAGAATGAGACATTCAACAAATCTTTGAAAGGGAATACCAGCTGGGTATCGTCGGCGTAGGAGATTGCCTTCACCCCCCAGTTGGCAATCAATGCAAATAAAGGCGCCAAATAGATGTTAAAAAGCAGGGGACTCACGGCGACCCTTGTGGGATCCCACACCATAGGGACTGGCGTTTGGACTGATGAGGTTGAAACGCCACCCTCTGCGTGCGTTCAGAAAGAAAAGATTTAAGCCACAGCAGGGCTGTGTCCTCAATCCCTAAGTCCTGAAGGTGCTGGACCAGGATGGAGTGGTCCACCGTATCAAATGCTGCAGAGAGATCCAGGAGCACCAGCATAGCTGATTCCTCTGAATCCAACTCCATCCTGACTGAGTCTGCCACCTCTAGTAGAGCGATTTCCATACTGAACCCCACGCAGAACCCCGTTTGTGTGTCATGCAGGATGCTGTGGCTCTCAACAAAGTTGGCCAGCTGTTTCTGCACTACTTTTTCAAGCATCTTCGCTGGTGCAGACAATAGAGAAAAAAGGTCTATAGTTATTGAGATCACCTGAATCAATATTAGATTTCTTCTTAAGGGGGAGGAGCGTTACATGCTTCCATAAGTCCGGAAAAATGCCTGTGGTCACGGAGGTGTTCCAAATTTCGGACAGCACCTGAAAGGAGGAGTTAGCCAGCTCCTTCCATAGTTTTGGAGGGCATGGGTCCTCCGGTGATCCTGACTTGCTGCTCTGAATGGCCGCCAGAGCTTCCTTCTGCGTTATCGGCGCAAAATTAGAAAGAAGAGGTCTACGATATTTCCTTATCAATATGTCAGGTCACCTGTTTCATTTGTGGCCGATAAAGAATTGTAAATCATCCGGATTTTATTATCGAAGAACTCTGACAATTCCTCGCATAGTGCCGTTGAGGGTTGTACGTCTATCAGCAACTCACGAGGTTTAAGAAAGGAATTACCAACCTTAAAAATAGCTTTATCAGGTTTATCGGCCTCCTCAATGCAGTTAGCTATATGATCTCTCCTGGCTTTCTTCATAGATTTGTGCAATTCTTTTAATGATTTTTTGTATGCATCTGCAGCTGAGCTATAATTCATTCTCCAGTGTCTCTCCAGCTGCTTACATCTAATTTTCATGTTTCTCAGTTCTCCAAGAACGAAGGCGCGGAAGGCGATTTCGTGAAAGATTTCATCATTTTTGCTGGGGCAGTGGCCTCCACTGCCTCCACGATCCACTTTTGAAGGGTCACAGAGTCATCGTTGGGGTCCCTAGAAAGTGCGGGTTGACTAGACAGCAGCACTGGGTCCAAAAACTCACCTGTCAGCTTTTTCCAATTTCTTTTCACAAAGTGGCGGGAGCTTCTGGAGAGGGGAATTTAGCCAGATTAAAGGAAAAAGGAACATGGAAGTGGTCGAACCACACCAGCTGTCTCGGGGATTTGATTTTTAGAGACGGTATATTGGAAAAAACGAGGTCCCGAGTGTGCCCTACTTTGTGTGTGGGAAGGTTAATAGGTAGGGAAAGATTGGCCCCTTCAAGGAAGCAAGCTACCTGCCTGGCTTTTGTACAGGAGGGGTCATCTATTGTGAAGATTAAATCCCCCAATGCCATGAAATTGGAAAATAAAAGAGTTTTCTGCGCAATGTAATTGCAGAGTTCTTCGTGAATAGGAGGTAGGCAGTCAGGAGGTCTGTATATTAACAGGCCTGCAAAAAAATTGTAGGGTATGTTTTAATAGAAAAATTAAGACCTTCAACCCCACCCATGTTCACCAATGCTGAGCATGCTATCTCCCAGGTGTCTATCAAGATAATCGCTACTCCACCTCCTCTTTTTTTCCTTGTCTATTTGCGCAGCAAATTTTGAAGCCCACCGGGATAGCGAGTGCCACAGCTGAGAGAGCATCATCTTTCAGCCATGTTTCTGAAAGAAACATGATCTCATACTCCCCCATAGCCAGAAGTAACCAAAGATCCTCCACGTGTTTAGGCAGGGATCTTTATTAAACATGCCCTAATGTTGTCCCTAGAGTCGCTCTGCGCTCTTACTGTAGTTATTGAATCACTAAGGGCTCCGGAATCACTAAGGGCTCCAGTCTCACCTATCTCACCTGGCGCCCAATTGCACTCCCGACACGGATTTATGGGCTGATCAAGTGTCAGATTACAATTATGTGCTGTGGTACAGGATTTAACCTTCAAAGGCATTAACTAGTGCTTGGACCACAAAATTACATCCGTTTTGTTAGCCAAACGGGCAGCATGGCTGGCACTGGGCGCGGTCCGGCCGCGGAACTAGTTGCGCCTTAGCCTACTGTCGTGTTTCTATCTAGGACCCTAATTCGATATTCCCGATTCAAGCCCTTATGTGGTTATAATCAATAATATCCTTATAAAGGCATAAGAATCATATCCATATTCAGTAATAGCCCATGCAGTCCAAAGCACAGCACGGCTACTCCCATCGACTCCTAGAAAGCACAACACATTCTTTAAACAAACCAAACCTCCAGCAGCCCGGGAAATCCCTCCTGCTTTTGTTTTGATTTGAACAAGAACTCCTGAAGTCCAGAAAGAACTGTTAGTTCTTAGTGACGTCTTATGTCCAACCTTACGTCAAACTCGGCACCTTTCAGGTATAAATATACCGGCAGTTGCCTTAGGCAGACCGGCGGTGGTTTGGAGCAGAGCGGCTATCTACTTGCCCGAGAGCCCAGCTGATGCGAGAGCCCACGGAAGCCGCCCCTCCCGTTTGACGCACTGAGAGAGACACTGTCTTTTTCTCCAGCCGAGAAAATCCAGCTCCGGTGTTTCCAGCCTACCCTTGCGGGTTGCTGGGCGATCGAGTCCTGAAGAAAGAGATACCAGACCTCCCACATTCTATTACCAAGGTACGGAGCTGACTAAACCCTTAAGAGAATTCTTGATGCAGATTCTTGGCAAAACAATCTTAACCAACTTAACTTAAACTGCTACTTACTTACTCCTTCCCAAGTATTAGGCTTAGGTCAGGTACACTGGGGTAGGCGTAGTTAGAAGCACCAGTTGAGTACGTTAGTCAATGTTTTTATGTAAGTATATATTTTATCCATTTTAAAGTATCATATGGCTAAGAAACCATATCAATGCTTTTACAGTATTATTTCATAATACTACTTTTACTGTACGCACTTTACTTTATGATACGTATTGCAATTATGGCGATTCATTTCTCTTGCATGAGAAAGAAGACTGCTCAATAAATAACACCTTTTATTGAAAACGCCTGTCTCTCTATTTCTCTGCACCAGTGGCGGCTAGTGGTATTTGAAACTGGTGGGGTGTATGCAGCGCTGTCCCAAGCGTAGTGTCCCCTGTGATGTGTGGTACTAATACATTATTGCAAACTACCCCCTTTCTTTGGAAGAAACCGATCGGTCACATGATGTCTCTGCGTTTAACTTGCTTCTAACTTGTTATAGTCATGGCAAGACGGAAGTAATGAAACTAACTGGTCAATGTAGTGATCTGTCCAGGATCACAGATTCTTCTTTAAACTGTATGTATCGGATTAGGTGCTGAGGTATTTGCAGCTGGGCCGACTTGAAGCCAGCGGGTTGAAATAGGTGGCCAGGTAAAATTGTGAAGCTTGAGTGGATAGTTTCAGGTCTGTGGTGCCGGTGAGCAGCGTCCACCTATGGTTTTTTGCTCAATCCCCCACACCTCACCATTCCTGGATTCCTCTGCAGCTGTCACTGTCCTGCCCGCCCTTGTTTAAAGCCCCGGAGCAAAACCGTATTGCTCTGCACTTAAGTGCCTGTCACATACTTGCACCAACAACTCTCACTTCTTCCCCCCCCTTTGATTTAAGGATCGGGATGTCCTAACCCTCTTGTCACCGGCACTGTCTGCTTGCAATGTGCGTTGTGCTGCAGGGAGTTAGTGAATGGCTGTTTATGTAGCTAGCTCTGCTTCCTAGACTGAATCGCATCTAAGTTCTTACAAGCTGGCACAGTTCCCTAAGACTTCCTTTAAAATATGCACTTGCGATTGTGCGCACCTGAATTTGGCAAATTGTGAGCATCGTGTGTACACTAACGTCCCACACTCACAATATCGGTTTAGTGCTGTTGCCCGCACTAGAAGTGTGTTTTGCTGTTCTATTGGTAATGCGGACAGAGGGGTGTGCCAAAGCTTTATTATTTATTGACCGTAGAAATGTTGCAATCGGTTTTTGAAGACTGGCCATATTGTCCATATTGGGAGGAAAGGGGTGTGGGGGGGGGGGGGGTAGCTACACAACAGGGTAACTAACTGTCTAGCTGAGTGTTACATATTAGGTTAATCCAGCTGGATATTCTCAAAACTCTACCCTTTCCTATTGGCTCCTTTGTGTACCTGTTAGCAGGATAGAGATGATTTTTCAATTAAGCCTCCCACTGCATTGCATTCAATAATTTATTGGGGCTTTGTACTCTCGCCCCAAAAAAGAATGCCTCAAAGGTCCACTGACATTACGATATGCTTCCACCATGTCACGACACCACTCCCCTTGACCTTGACTCATTTGCAAGTTATAATAATATGTGTCTTTTGTACGGAAAGCCTTCGACGTGCAAGATCTTGCTATAAGTGAGCAAAGCTTGGCCACTAATATACCCATGTGTTACAAGCCAGCCCAGCGGCCTTAAGTGAGTGAGACGGCAACCGATCAGTTCAAACCAAAAGCTAAAAATCAAACCGTGTTCGAAAATACCTTCAACTGAGAAAGCAAAGACCATTTTTAAAGATCGTGTTCTAGTAACTTCTTTCAGTATCCCATATTCTATTTCCTGTTCTAATTCGGATGTGGGCATAAACAAAAGTCTCTGCCTAAATTGGAATTACAAAATGTGCGTTAAATTACAACTGTGATTTTTCTGGTGAAATGTAAATGTAGAAACCCGACCAGCATGGCCTCCCTGCTGCAATTGGTGCGGAAGCTGAATTTCATGAAGTTATTTCCGAGCACATAATAGTGAATACAATAAAAAATAAACTTACCAGGCATCTCCATTCTCCTCCGGTCCCGTGTGTCTCCTCTGCAACTTGGAGCTAACTTCTCCCCGCTCTTTTCCTTTTCGTACTAAACTGCCAAATTGGGAGACTGTATGCGACGGGAGGCGGCTGACTCTTGTTTACTTACTTTGTATCCTGGCATTTCATAGGGCATGGGGCGACATTGCGAAAAACACGTCACCGCCCAAGCAGTATCCTATTCATAAGCCTGCACGCTACACTAGGCATGCGCAGCATACCTAATGGTTTATGAATGTGAGTGAGGAGCAACGCCCCTCACTCGCATGCGCAGTCTGACCACCATCTTCCGAACTCCTGCTCTGAGTGCTCTACCCAGTCTCCCCCGCCTCTCTGCATGCGCTGTGCATTGACGTTCGCACTTTCACCCGCCCGGCCGGAAATGTAAACAGCCAAATTGAAAACTGTCAATTTGTCTGCTTACATTCCGTTGCCCGAACTGCAGACAGTGAGCAGTTTCTTTTGTGGGGCGCCGCCCTGGCGCCCCTATGGACCAGCCGCCTAAGTATGCACGGTTGACTGAGTGAAATAGCTTCCTATTGTTTTCACACGACTCTAGAGATACACTCTTATTCTGAGGGAGCAAAGTTGTCATGTTTATGTCTATAGCGCAGAAATCCAGCCGGAGAAATGCGCTCCCATAATTATTAAGACTGAATTCACTTAAAAATATAGACCCCAGCGCTCGGCTGACGCTAGAACTGTTATAAAAGATTTGCGAGTCTTTATCGGCACAGACGCAATTGGCATGCTACATTCTGATCAGGGTCCTGCGTTTAGCTCTCGAGCTTACAAAGAGGCCATGAACAGCATGGGCATTGCATTGCGGTACTCTTCTCCCTTCCATCCTGAGGGAAATGCGGTAGTGGAAAGAAAAAACCGGGACATAAAGCAATCTATAACGGTGAGGGTATTAGGTTCGGGTGATGGGTGGGTCAAACATTTAACAAGTGTCCAACATAGTCTTAATAATCTGCCAAGAAATTCTCTAAAAGGTCTCACTCCATATGAACTATTGTTCGGCACTAGAATGCACATTCAGGATCTTGATTGTCACACTTCAGTGGTAGAAGAGAAATCCTTTGATATCAAAGACCGTTTGGCTGTTTTACAGGATTTAAATGAAACAAGAAAAAACCTGAGTAACATAAAGTTGAAACAACAGCCGACAGCCACTGAAGAAAAACCACCTGTCCCAGCAAGACCTGTCTGGATTCCAAAGATTGGGGATCTGATCAGAGAGAAGATCACGGTGAAGAAGGAATTTGGGCCTTCTTACAGAACAGCAGTACCTGTCTTAGCTGTCAGTGGAACAAGATCAGTTGTACTACCACCGCTTGCCGGTAAAAAGGAGAACAGAGTTCTATCCATCGACCTGGTAAAACCACAATCATGTGGCCAATAATAAGTAGTAGGCCCAGTGGACACCCAAGAAATAGCAGAATACCGAAATTTGCTACAATCCAAGAGGCTCAAACTGAGAGACTAATCACATTTGATAAACCTACAGTGAATAACAAAGGACTATGCAATAATGCCATGAAACCCAAATTGCAACAGTTCGTCAAGAAACACCAGTCTACAATGATGTAGCCTCTAACTATGCTAATGAAACAAAGAAAAATGCAAAAGCAAATGAAAATCAGGAAATAATTCCAACAATTGACAGAACTGCATCTGGCTACTTCATCAACTTCAACGACTTTTCTGAAGATCCAGGCGAGCATGAAGAAACGCCTGCAACAAAAACTTTCAAAGACAAAGTAATTGAACTTTTTCACCAACTAAAATAAACATATCTGATTTCACCATGGATTGAATTTTGGATTGTGTTAGGTGTACTTACTCTCCTGCTTTGGCTCATCATGGTTCTATGTTTGGGAAAATTCATAGATGGAAAATATAGTACAATGGACACAGCAAGTCAGAACATCAACTTGGTCCTAAAGCCTCACACATCCTCCCACATCGAGAAAAGAGAACTATCATCAGTAAACATCTCAGCCAATCCAATACCCGGTGGGGTAGCATGGGATAGAACTGATTATGACATTTTTGGCCCGGTTGAGCTCTTGAAATATCCACACCAATTCAAGGTTTCATTAAGTGACTTTGTGACACCAAGTACCTTCTCTGATGATTGGGACTTTGAAAACATTAATAATATGATGTCAGATTTAGTAATGTCAGCCAAATTTACAGAACGTGATTACTTACAGGGTTCATCAAATTATGAAGAGTTATACTGTTATAATCATTATGGTGATCACTATTTGCATAAAACTGCTCAGCCTAGAAATGTTTTATCTTATAACCAATGGGAACACTGTCCAACTCCGCAAAAAGGCAGCTCGAAAACATTTTATGAGAAATTCCAGTACTTCTCAGGGTTTAATAACAGTAATCCAGAAAAGTTTTATTTTAAAATGTTAATTAGGACAGGAATGAAAACAATGTTGACAAATACTAAATTGATTTATTCTGAAAAATTTTATGACAAAATGTCTACATTTGGTTTCGAATTTTGGAAAAACACCATTGAAACAAAAACGATCTGGGGTACCAAAGATTGGCAAGTACAAGGCCTAGAAGCATTATTTAGGGTCTGCATGATCCCAGAACAAATGATATTCTTGAATGACACAATTCAACAAACTACTTGTCTTGGCCTAGCTAAGATAAAAGACTTAAATACACCGTCTATTCCGAAACCCATAACTGATAGTGATAGCACTACAGATGTGGAGATAGACGTATAGACGTATCCCATATTTTACACCAAAACAGAACACATCCTGATTGGAAAAAGTGGTTGATCTGGCCAACAGACACAAATAAGTGTCAAGATAGATTCCTGAACAAAACACAGGGGTTCAAAATGACCAGGCCAGGCCCAAGATACTCCCAGAGACAACATCCAGGGATAGTTACAACATACAGTGTAGGGAAACTATGCCTTGAGTGGCTAGAGAACTCCACACTGGCTGAAAATAAGCAACACTTGACTTTACTTAAAGACGGTGCTGACTTGCGTGATTTCATACTGGGACCACGCAAACAGCGTCAAAAACGTTTCATAGCGGCCAGTATATACGCTGCGTACAACGAAGCTTGGAAAGTACTGCAAATTGAAACAGCAGAAAAAATACGAGAAATTGATCGTATAAATTTGGAAAAATCCCTTTCTGTAGTGGACAATGGGTTAACGACTCTGTCCTCCAGAATATATTCACTGGACAGCATTGTATCATCTGCTTTTGATATAATAGAGCAAGACTTACTAATGTTAGCACATGGTCAGTCTCAATTACGTTCTATCGTACAGGTTGGTTGGATGTTGCAAAATGTACGTTCTGGCTGTGTACCATGGCGTTTAATCAACAAAACGTCATTATTCAGTATCGTTAACCTTACTGATAAACAAATCAGTTTGCACAAAAAGGAGCAAACTATACGATTCTGAGCATTGAAAAACTTGAGAAATTACCATTGACAATGTCAGAGAGACCTGTCATTGAATGGATAATACACGGAACAATTACAATTCTGATAACAACTTTCCAGTTTAAATACTGCCAAGAGTATATACCTGCGGGCCAGTATGAAAGGTTGGGTAAAGAATACATCAAATCAACCTGGGATTTACCTTATACACACAGATGTTATAGTGAAGGGAAAAAGGAGGTATTCCTTAGTGGTAACAATTGTAAAAAATCACTAAGCGGTACACTTCTGTGTCAAGGTATTAATTTGCATGGAGCCTGCGAAGGGTCTTCAAATAACCTTTCATGTCACCTGCATGGCACACCTGCAAAACAGATAGAGCCATTTTTTAGACAACTTTCTAATGGTAGTTACGTTTTAATAAGTGACCACAGCTGTTGTGGCATGCTGCCAGGAAAAGCCTATCTGACAACCGTAACTTCCAGGGCCATTTGCTGTATGCAAGTATTGTATCCACACAGCAATCAAGATATGGGGGCTGCGTTATGGCCTTCCTTGAATATCTCTTCTATTCAAATTGATACTTTAAGCAGAATGAAGTCTATTCTTTTACAGACAACTGTGCCTTTAATGTCATCCAAAGAAATGTATGATCTGCAAATGGCAAGGACATCGGCAGAGATACATTCCCTTTTAATCGACAAATTGCCCCGTGCATTTCGTAGAAATGTTAAGCCAAATCTTAAACATGTCTGATACCAGTGGCATCGCACATGTATTTAAGACAGCTTTTTCGGGACTGTTAGCACCCTTTGAAACAGTTCTGGGCATCTTCCAGAATTTTGTCCATTTAGTCTTTGGCGGCCTACCCTTAATCTTGGGACTCGTGGCAGGAATTTTATTTTTGCTCCTTCTGCACCGATATGGCAAGCCAATCCACAGACAAGACTCCAGCAACGATGGAAGAAACGATCCTAGCAATACGATACCGAGACCGTATCACTATGGTCCTCGGATTGGCCCGGCTAAGAGATCTTAATACAACCTGGTTTCTTTCATTCAGACCGATCTGGCAAGATTGCATCTTACCTGTGCTTCGATGTCTGCTATGCGGATAAGAATGCATGTTGGACGTCTGTCTTACACTACCATCAACAGTACCAATGGATATCAAAACTTTGCTAGGTCCTGTAACGACTCATGCATCGTGTTGTCCCCAGCGGCTACCGATTCTGATGACGGCATTCGTTGAGACTTCACCACTACGAGTAGGTGGCGGTGAGGTACGAGAGGAAAGCAGCACCAAACAGGTACAACCTTCTGTGAGCATTGCTGATCCTAACATCAATGATAGCAATCACGCAGAGAACTGCACAGTTGCAGCATTTTCGAACTTGATCGAACTTTCACCTTATGGGGTAGACCAATTTTTTGCGAGTCTGTCTAAAATGATGTTCTCCCCTGAGCAACGAGAATGAAAATTTTTAACAAGCACACAACGTTCCCTGAACTCTGAATTCGGCCTTCAGTTTTAATAAACAAAGCTACCGAAAATATTTGGAACTATTTTTTTCCCGCGAAATTATTTTTGTCCATTTTCCAAAATATTTACCTTTTTTTTGGTACATGATACTCTGCTTAAAGTACAACTATTCTTAGAGAACAGAGCTTCTATTTTTAGGATACTAGAGACAATATTTTACCTCAGCCTCTAGCACATATACAGCATTTTGTATAAATGTGTGATGAAATGGTCTCGACCTTCTTTTCTGTATTAAGAGCCATTTCATGTGTAATTTTCGCAATTCATTCAGCTGATATAAATATGCACTTAACTGAATGATGACACTGCTTGAAAAACGTACAGTACCAACACTCATTTTCGTGTATTTACCATATACCATTTCAAATGCGAAATATGTATTTTGGGGTGGGTTTGAAAACACACATGCATCGTTATATGTTTACTATTGCTTAGTTTTTTAGTAATGATGGACATTAATCCGTGGAGTGGGTGTCGTGTTTCTATCTAGGACCCTAATTCGATATTCCAGATTCAAGCCCTTATGTGGTTATAATCAATATTATCCTTATAAAGACATAAGAATCATATCCATATTCAGTAACAGCCCATGCAGTCCAAAGAACAGCACGGCTACTCCCATCGACTCCTAGAAAGCACAACGCATTCTTGAAACAAACCAAGCCTCCAGCAGCCCGGGAAATCCCCCCTGCTTTTGTTTTGATTTGAACAAGAACTCCTGAAGTCCAGAAAGAACTGTTAGTTCTTAGTGACGTCTTATGTCCAACCTTACGTCAAACTCTGTACCTTTTAGGTATAAATATGCTGGCAGTTGCCTTAGGCAGACACACGGTGGTTTGGAGCAGAGCGGCTATCTACTTGCCCGAGAGCCCAGCTGATGCGAGAGCCCACGGAAGCCGCCCCTCCCATTTGACGCACAGAGAGAGACGCTGTCTTTTTCTCCAGCCGAGAAAATCCAGCTCCGGTGTTTCCAGCCTACCCTTGCGGGTTGCTGGGGGATCGAGTCCTGAAGAAAGAGATACCAGACCTCCCACATTCTATTACCAAGGTACGGAGCTGACTAAACCCTTAAGAGAATTCTTGATGCAGATTCTTGGCAAAACAATCTTAACCAACTTAACTTAAATTGCTACTTACTTACTCCTTCCCAAGTATTAGGCTTAGGTCAGGAACACTGGAGTAGGCGTAGTTAGAAGCACCAGTTGAGTACGTTAGGCAATGTTTTTATGTATGTATATATTTTATCCATTTTAAAGTACCATATGGCTAAGAAACCATATCAATGCTTTTACAGTATTATTTCATAATACTACTTTTACTGTAAGCACTTTACTTTATGATAAGTATTGCAATTGTGGCAATTCATTTCTCTTGCATGAGAAAGAAGACTGCTCAATAAATAACACCTTTTATTGAAAACGCCCGTTTCTCTATTTATCTGCACTCTGGTGAAACTAAGTATGCACAGTTGACTGAGTGAAATAGCTGTCTATTGTTTTCACACGACTCTAGAGATACACTCTTATTCTGAGGGAGCAAAGTTGTCATGTTTATGCGGTTGTCAGAAAGTGAATCCCTTCTCGTCTGAATCAGGGAAGTTCATCCCTCCCTATTCATTCAAGTACGTTTCTAGTGACCTCTGAGCTAGCTGGCGCAAACCTAAATTAAGTCTAACATAGTCAGCAGAGACCTAGATGACCTCAGTCCTACGTCTACACTGCTGTTTATGTTATTCCAATGCACAGAGCCTATTGGGAAAATAGGAACTACACTACACTACTACTCTTGTTCAGCTTCAAGATGCAGATAACAATAGAATGCATTATGTGCCTCAACTGGCTTTAGCTTACCTTACAGGATCCACAGTGTTTTATAATCATTACTGGCCTGAAGTCCCAGGACACCCTAATTAAACCTTCCCTCCAGTGCATTTCAGTGGATGGCGGCAGATGAGGATGTAGTTGTTACCTTCAGAATTTGAAAGGTTGAGGAGGCTATGCTTTTATGCCTACATCTCAACCAGGCGAGCCTCTGTGTCATATTGTTGTGACCGGGCTAGAGACAACCCCGGACACTGACCAGGAGACAGGAACACATCTCCCACAGCGACTGATGCTCTAAGGAACCAAGAAAGAGAAAAAGGACAAGGGTAAAATAGACAGGAGGCAAAAGGGCAAAGATGGAAAGAAAAGGGGAAATTAAAGACACACTACCACACACAGGAAAGCGGCGGAGACAAGAGTAGGAAAAGCCATGAAGACGCAGAAAGAGGGAGAGAGGAAGCAAGAGAACGTGGAGAGGAAACTGAGTAAAGCTTACAGACGAAAGTAGGAAGAGAGAGTTGTATCATGCTACACAAGGAAAGGACGGTTTAAGTTTAAGTTTATTAGCATAGTTAATTAAAACCATTGCAAAAATAGCACTACCAAATTCGTATAACATGGTTAAAATCATTAAAAAAATTAAAATAGAAAATACATTGTAATAAAAGACGATTGGATTACGGTATTTGGAACAGTCAATGGATCACGGGATACTGTGATTTTTTTTATTTGGAAATCTGGGCAGCGGCCATGCATAATCGGATATCCTAGCAAGATATTCTCTGCTTGGTACAATTAAGTTCCTGCCGCTGCTCCTTATCCACTTCCAATAGCTGTTTCACCCAGTTGGGCTTTGAGAGCAATCTTTAGCAGCATTTTTTTGTTCGGCTGTCCTCAGAAATTTTACGAGTCTGCAGTTTAATTGAATGTTTGCCGGGTTTAAGCAGGCCAGCACTGCTTGCCTTCTGGTGCGGATGCCTTTCTGTTTAAATTAATCTTTTAGAAGTTGTGTCCGTGCTTGGTGCAATTCTTAACATAGGCAAGGACGGACTTCAGCGACCTGTGGGAGAGGCGACCCCAGATGGAGAACAACAACCCAGACCTTATCCGAAGAGGTGAGAGCCCGGAAGTGAAAAGGAGGAAGACGCCTTGTTGGAAGAATGGTGAATGCCACTGACAGATGCTGACTTGCCCACCACAACTCATGAGGCTGCCCAGGGGAGTAACTAGGGATGAGGGGTTGTAAAGAGAGTCCTCCGGCGTGATGCTAGGTAGCTCTACGTTGGCCTTGTTTGTTCTACCCCAAAAGCAACAGAGCGGAGTCTCATATAAGTGTCATCCCTGCTAGTTGGCATCAATTCCTTTCTCTCTGTGCCTCCAAATGCAGAACAGGAGCTCTGTTCCCTTTTTCATCACTTTTACGAGTATTCCCAAAAAAATTCCTGTGTAGAAGAGAATGATGTTCCCACCCAAGACTACAGGGTTCAAGCCATTCCATAACTGTCATAAACAGATGCCAGTGACTGACCTTCACGAGGTGTGCCTGTGGTGTTTGGGCTCTGGACATGATTCCAACTTGTGTGAAGAATCTGCCCTCATGCACCCAAAGGTGATCCAAGACTGTGAAGCAAAGCTTCATGTCACCAAAAATCAAAAGGAGGCACACAAGTCCCACTCCCCTCTAAGTCAAGGGCACGGACCCGTTCCTGAGGCCACTCCTGCAACAGGTCCTGCAATCACGACCATCCAGCAAGTCAAAGTCCAAGTCGAAGTAGAAACACACATAGGTGAAATGGGACTCAGCCCCACCCCAGCACTCTATACAAAAAGAGAAGTCAGAAGAGTTCCAAAGTGCCACTCCATCTCATTGCTAATCTCTAATTGGGGTCCCTAGAAAGTGCGGGTTGACTAGACAGCAGCACTGGGTCCAAAAACTCACCTGTCAGCTTTTTCCAATTTCTTTTCACAAAGTGGCGGGAGCTTCTGGAGAGGGGAATTTAGCCAGATTAAAGGAAAAAGGAACATGGAAGTGGTCGAACCACACCAGCTGTCTCGGGGATTTGATTTTTAGAGACGGTATATTGGAAAAAACGAGGTCCCGAGTGTGCCCTACTTTGTGTGTGGGAAGGTTAATAGGTAGGGAAAGATTGGCCCCTTCAAGGAAGCAAGCTACCTGCCTGGCTTTTGTACAGGAGGGGTCATCTATTGTGAAGATTAAAATCCCCCAATGCCATGAAATTGGAAAATAAAAGAGTTTTCTGCGCAATGTAATTGCAGAGTTCTTCGTGAATAGGAGGTAGGCAGTCAGGAGGTCTGTATATTAACAGGCCTGCAAAAAAATTGTAGGGTATGTTTTAATAGAAAAATTAAGACCTTCAACCCCACCCATGTTCACCAATGCTGAGCATGCTATCTCCCAGGTGTCTATCAAGATAATCGCTACTCCACCTCCTCTTTTTTTCCTTGTCTATTTGCGCAGCAAATTTTGAAGCCCACCGGGATAGCGAGTGCCACAGCTGAGAGAGCATCATCTTTCAGCCATGTTTCTGAAAGAAACATGATCTCATACTCCCCCATAGCCAGAAGTAACCAAAGATCCTCCACGTGTTTAGGCAGGGATCTTTATTAAACATGCCCTAATGTTGTCCCTAGAGTCGCTCTGCGCTCTTACTGTAGTTATTGAATCACTAAGGGCTCCGGAATCACTAAGGGCTCCAGTCTCACCTATCTCACCTGGCGCCCAATTGCACTCCCGACACGGATTTATGGGCTGATCAAGTGTCAGATTACAATTATGTGCTGTGGTACAGGATTTAACCTTCAAAGGCATTAACTAGTGCTTGGACCACAAAATTACATCCGTTTTGTTAGCCAAACGGGCAGCATGGCTGGCACTGGGCGCGGTCCGGCCGCGGAACTAGTTGCGCCTTAGCCTACTGTCGTGTTTCTATCTAGGACCCTAATTCGATATTCCCGATTCAAGCCCTTATGTGGTTATAATCAATAATATCCTTATAAAGGCATAAGAATCATATCCATATTCAGTAATAGCCCATGCAGTCCAAAGCACAGCACGGCTACTCCCATCGACTCCTAGAAAGCACAACACATTCTTTAAACAAACCAAACCTCCAGCAGCCCGGGAAATCCCTCCTGCTTTTGTTTTGATTTGAACAAGAACTCCTGAAGTCCAGAAAGAACTGTTAGTTCTTAGTGACGTCTTATGTCCAACCTTACGTCAAACTCGGCACCTTTCAGGTATAAATATACCGGCAGTTGCCTTAGGCAGACACACGGTGGTTTGGAGCAGAGCGGCTATCTACTTGCCCGAGAGCCCAGCTGATGCGAGAGCCCACGGAAGCCGCCCCTCCCGTTTGACGCACTGAGAGAGACACTGTCTTTTTCTCCAGCCGAGAAAATCCAGCTCCGGTGTTTCCAGCCTACCCTTGCGGGTTGCTGGGCGATCGAGTCCTGAAGAAAGAGATACCAGACCTCCCACATTCTATTACCAAGGTACGGAGCTGACTAAACCCTTAAGAGAATTCTTGATGCAGATTCTTGGCAAAACAATCTTAACCAACTTAACTTAAACTGCTACTTACTTACTCCTTCCCAAGTATTAGGCTTAGGTCAGGTACACTGGGGTAGGCGTAGTTAGAAGCACCAGTTGAGTACGTTAGTCAATGTTTTTATGTAAGTATATATTTTATCCATTTTAAAGTATCATATGGCTAAGAAACCATATCAATGCTTTTACAGTATTATTTCATAATACTACTTTTACTGTACGCACTTTACTTTATGATACGTATTGCAATTATGGCGATTCATTTCTCTTGCATGAGAAAGAAGACTGCTCAATAAATAACACCTTTTATTGAAAACGCCTGTCTCTCTATTTCTCTGCACCAGTGGCGGCTAGTGGAATTTGAAACTGGTGGGGTGTATGCAGCGCTGTCCCAAGCGTAGTGTCCCCTGTGATGTGTGGTACTAATACATTATTGCAAACTACCCCCTTTCTTTGGAAGAAACCGATCGGTCACATGATGTCTCTGCGTTTAACTTGCTTCTAACTTGTTATAGTCATGGCAAGACGGAAGTAATGAAACTAACTGGTCAATGTAGTGATCTGTCCAGGATCACAGATTCTTCTTTAAACTGTATGTATCGGATTAGGTGCCGAGGTATTTGCAGCTGGGCCGACTTGAAGCCAGCGGGTTGAAATAGGTGGCCAGGTAAAATTGTGAAGCTTGAGTGGATAGTTTCAGGTCTGTGGTGCCGGTGAGCAGCGTCCACCTATGGTTTTTTGCTCAATCCCCCACACCTCACCATTCCTGGATTCCTCTGCAGCTGTCACTGTCCTGCCCGCCCTTGTTTAAAGCCCCGGAGCAAAACCGTATTGCTCTGCACTTAAGTGCCTGTCACATACTTGCACCAACAACTCTCACTTCTTCCCCCCCCTTTGATTTAAGGATCGGGATGTCCTAACCCTCTTGTCACCGGCACTGTCTGCTTGCAATGTGCGTTGTGCTGCAGGGAGTTAGTGAATGGCTGTTTATGTAGCTAGCTCTGCTTCCTAGACTGAATCGCATCTAAGTTCTTACAAGCTGGCACAGTTCCCTAAGACTTCCTTTAAAATATGCACTTGCGATTGTGCGCACCTGAATTTGGCAAATTGTGAGCATCGTGTGTACACTAACGTCCCACACTCACAATATCGGTTTAGTGCTGTTGCCCGCACTAGAAGTGTGTTTTGCTGTTCTATTGGTAATGCGGACAGAGGGGTGTGCCAAAGCTTTATTATTTATTGACCGTAGAAATGTTGCAATCGGTTTTTGAAGACTGGCCATATTGTCCATATTGGGAGGAAAGGGGTGTGGGGGGGGGGGGGGTAGCTACACAACAGGGTAACTAACTGTCTAGCTGAGTGTTACATATTAGGTTAATCCAGCTGGATATTCTCAAAACTCTACCCTTTCCTATTGGCTCCTTTGTGTACCTGTTAGCAGGATAGAGATGATTTTTCAATTAAGCCTCCCACTGCATTGCATTCAATAATTTATTGGGGCTTTGTACTCTCGCCCCAAAAAAGAATGCCTCAAAGGTCCACTGACATTACGATATGCTTCCACCATGTCACGACACCACTCCCCTTGACCTTGACTCATTTGCAAGTTATAATAATATGTGTCTTTTGTACGGAAAGCCTTCGACGTGCAAGATCTTGCTATAAGTGAGCAAAGCTTGGCCACTAATATACCCATGTGTTACAAGCCAGCCCAGCGGCCTTAAGTGAGTGAGACGGCAACCGATCAGTTCAAACCAAAAGCTAAAAATCAAACCGTGTTCGAAAATACCTTCAACTGAGAAAGCAAAGACCATTTTTAAAGATCGTGTTCTAGTAACTTCTTTCAGTATCCCATATTCTATTTCCTGTTCTAATTCGGATGTGGGCATAAACAAAAGTCTCTGCCTAAATTGGAATTACAAAATGTGCGTTAAATTACAACTGTGATTTTTCTGGTGAAATGTAAATGTAGAAACCCGACCAGCATGGCCTCCCTGCTGCAATTGGTGCGGAAGCTGAATTTCATGAAGTTATTTCCGAGCACATAATAGTGAATACAATAAAAAATAAACTTACCAGGCATCTCCATTCTCCTCCGGTCCCGTGTGTCTCCTCTGCAACTTGGAGCTAACTTCTCCCCGCTCTTTTCCTTTTCGTACTAAACTGCCAAATTGGGAGACTGTATGCGACGGGAGGCGGCTGACTCTTGTTTACTTACTTTGTATCCTGGCATTTCATAGGGCATGGGGCGACATTGCGAAAAACACGTCACCGCCCAAGCAGTATCCTATTCATAAGCCTGCACGCTACACTAGGCATGCGCAGCATACCTAATGGTTTATGAATGTGAGTGAGGAGCAACGCCCCTCACTCGCATGCGCAGTCTGACCACCATCTTCCGAACTCCTGCTCTGAGTGCTCTACCCAGTCTCCCCCGCCTCTCTGCATGCGCTGTGCATTGACGTTCGCACTTTCACCCGCCCGGCCGGAAATGTAAACAGCCAAATTGAAAACTGTCAATTTGTCTGCTTACATTCCGTTGCCCGAACTGCAGACAGTGAGCAGTTTCTTTTGTGGGGCGCCGCCCTGGCGCCCCTATGGACCAGCCGCCTAAGTATGCACGGTTGACTGAGTGAAATAGCTTCCTATTGTTTTCACACGACTCTAGAGATACACTCTTATTCTGAGGGAGCAAAGTTGTCATGTTTATGTCTATAGCGCAGAAATCCAGCCGGAGAAATGCGCTCCCATAATTATTAAGACTGAATTCACTTAAAAATATAGACCCCAGCGCTCGGCTGACGCTAGAACTGTTATAAAAGATTTGCGAGTCTTTATCGGCACAGACGCAATTGGCATGCTACATTCTGATCAGGGTCCTGCGTTTAGCTCTCGAGCTTACAAAGAGGCCATGAACAGCATGGGCATTGCATTGCGGTACTCTTCTCCCTTCCATCCTGAGGGAAATGCGGTAGTGGAAAGAAAAAACCGGGACATAAAGCAATCTATAACGGTGAGGGTATTAGGTTCGGGTGATGGGTGGGTCAAACATTTAACAAGTGTCCAACATAGTCTTAATAATCTGCCAAGAAATTCTCTAAAAGGTCTCACTCCATATGAACTATTGTTCGGCACTAGAATGCACATTCAGGATCTTGATTGTCACACTTCAGTGGTAGAAGAGAAATCCTTTGATATCAAAGACCGTTTGGCTGTTTTACAGGATTTAAATGAAACAAGAAAAAACCTGAGTAACATAAAGTTGAAACAACAGCCGACAGCCACTGAAGAAAAACCACCTGTCCCAGCAAGACCTGTCTGGATTCCAAAGATTGGGGATCTGATCAGAGAGAAGATCACGGTGAAGAAGGAATTTGGGCCTTCTTACAGAACAGCAGTACCTGTCTTAGCTGTCAGTGGAACAAGATCAGTTGTACTACCACCGCTTGCCGGTAAAAAGGAGAACAGAGTTCTATCCATCGACCTGGTAAAACCACAATCATGTGGCCAATAATAAGTAGTAGGCCCAGTGGACACCCAAGAAATAGCAGAATACCGAAATTTGCTACAATCCAAGAGGCTCAAACTGAGAGACTAATCACATTTGATAAACCTACAGTGAATAACAAAGGACTATGCAATAATGCCATGAAACCCAAATTGCAACAGTTCGTCAAGAAACACCAGTCTACAATGATGTAGCCTCTAACTATGCTAATGAAACAAAGAAAAATGCAAAAGCAAATGAAAATCAGGAAATAATTCCAACAATTGACAGAACTGCATCTGGCTACTTCATCAACTTCAACGACTTTTCTGAAGATCCAGGCGAGCATGAAGAAACGCCTGCAACAAAAACTTTCAAAGACAAAGTAATTGAACTTTTTCACCAACTAAAATAAACATATCTGATTTCACCATGGATTGAATTTTGGATTGTGTTAGGTGTACTTACTCTCCTGCTTTGGCTCATCATGGTTCTATGTTTGGGAAAATTCATAGATGGAAAATATAGTACAATGGACACAGCAAGTCAGAACATCAACTTGGTCCTAAAGCCTCACACATCCTCCCACATCGAGAAAAGAGAACTATCATCAGTAAACATCTCAGCCAATCCAATACCCGGTGGGGTAGCATGGGATAGAACTGATTATGACATTTTTGGCCCGGTTGAGCTCTTGAAATATCCACACCAATTCAAGGTTTCATTAAGTGACTTTGTGACACCAAGTACCTTCTCTGATGATTGGGACTTTGAAAACATTAATAATATGATGTCAGATTTAGTAATGTCAGCCAAATTTACAGAACGTGATTACTTACAGGGTTCATCAAATTATGAAGAGTTATACTGTTATAATCATTATGGTGATCACTATTTGCATAAAACTGCTCAGCCTAGAAATGTTTTATCTTATAACCAATGGGAACACTGTCCAACTCCGCAAAAAGGCAGCTCGAAAACATTTTATGAGAAATTCCAGTACTTCTCAGGGTTTAATAACAGTAATCCAGAAAAGTTTTATTTTAAAATGTTAATTAGGACAGGAATGAAAACAATGTTGACAAATACTAAATTGATTTATTCTGAAAAATTTTATGACAAAATGTCTACATTTGGTTTCGAATTTTGGAAAAACACCATTGAAACAAAAACGATCTGGGGTACCAAAGATTGGCAAGTACAAGGCCTAGAAGCATTATTTAGGGTCTGCATGATCCCAGAACAAATGATATTCTTGAATGACACAATTCAACAAACTACTTGTCTTGGCCTAGCTAAGATAAAAGACTTAAATACACCGTCTATTCCGAAACCCATAACTGATAGTGATAGCACTACAGATGTGGAGATAGACGTATAGACGTATCCCATATTTTACACCAAAACAGAACACATCCTGATTGGAAAAAGTGGTTGATCTGGCCAACAGACACAAATAAGTGTCAAGATAGATTCCTGAACAAAACACAGGGGTTCAAAATGACCAGGCCAGGCCCAAGATACTCCCAGAGACAACATCCAGGGATAGTTACAACATACAGTGTAGGGAAACTATGCCTTGAGTGGCTAGAGAACTCCACACTGGCTGAAAATAAGCAACACTTGACTTTACTTAAAGACGGTGCTGACTTGCGTGATTTCATACTGGGACCACGCAAACAGCGTCAAAAACGTTTCATAGCGGCCAGTATATACGCTGCGTACAACGAAGCTTGGAAAGTACTGCAAATTGAAACAGCAGAAAAAATACGAGAAATTGATCGTATAAATTTGGAAAAATCCCTTTCTGTAGTGGACAATGGGTTAACGACTCTGTCCTCCAGAATATATTCACTGGACAGCATTGTATCATCTGCTTTTGATATAATAGAGCAAGACTTACTAATGTTAGCACATGGTCAGTCTCAATTACGTTCTATCGTACAGGTTGGTTGGATGTTGCAAAATGTACGTTCTGGCTGTGTACCATGGCGTTTAATCAACAAAACGTCATTATTCAGTATCGTTAACCTTACTGATAAACAAATCAGTTTGCACAAAAAGGAGCAAACTATACGATTCTGAGCATTGAAAAACTTGAGAAATTACCATTGACAATGTCAGAGAGACCTGTCATTGAATGGATAATACACGGAACAATTACAATTCTGATAACAACTTTCCAGTTTAAATACTGCCAAGAGTATATACCTGCGGGCCAGTATGAAAGGTTGGGTAAAGAATACATCAAATCAACCTGGGATTTACCTTATACACACAGATGTTATAGTGAAGGGAAAAAGGAGGTATTCCTTAGTGGTAACAATTGTAAAAAATCACTAAGCGGTACACTTCTGTGTCAAGGTATTAATTTGCATGGAGCCTGCGAAGGGTCTTCAAATAACCTTTCATGTCACCTGCATGGCACACCTGCAAAACAGATAGAGCCATTTTTTAGACAACTTTCTAATGGTAGTTACGTTTTAATAAGTGACCACAGCTGTTGTGGCATGCTGCCAGGAAAAGCCTATCTGACAACCGTAACTTCCAGGGCCATTTGCTGTATGCAAGTATTGTATCCACACAGCAATCAAGATATGGGGGCTGCGTTATGGCCTTCCTTGAATATCTCTTCTATTCAAATTGATACTTTAAGCAGAATGAAGTCTATTCTTTTACAGACAACTGTGCCTTTAATGTCATCCAAAGAAATGTATGATCTGCAAATGGCAAGGACATCGGCAGAGATACATTCCCTTTTAATCGACAAATTGCCCCGTGCATTTCGTAGAAATGTTAAGCCAAATCTTAAACATGTCTGATACCAGTGGCATCGCACATGTATTTAAGACAGCTTTTTCGGGACTGTTAGCACCCTTTGAAACAGTTCTGGGCATCTTCCAGAATTTTGTCCATTTAGTCTTTGGCGGCCTACCCTTAATCTTGGGACTCGTGGCAGGAATTTTATTTTTGCTCCTTCTGCACCGATATGGCAAGCCAATCCACAGACAAGACTCCAGCAACGATGGAAGAAACGATCCTAGCAATACGATACCGAGACCGTATCACTATGGTCCTCGGATTGGCCCGGCTAAGAGATCTTAATACAACCTGGTTTCTTTCATTCAGACCGATCTGGCAAGATTGCATCTTACCTGTGCTTCGATGTCTGCTATGCGGATAAGAATGCATGTTGGACGTCTGTCTTACACTACCATCAACAGTACCAATGGATATCAAAACTTTGCTAGGTCCTGTGACGACTCATGCATCGTGTTGTCCCCAGCGGCTACCGATTCTGATGACGGCATTCGTTGAGACTTCACCACTACGAGTAGGTGGCGGTGAGGTACGAGAGGAAAGCAGCACCAAACAGGTACAACCTTCTGTGAGCATTGCTGATCCTAACATCAATGATAGCAATCACGCAGAGAACTGCACAGTTGCAGCATTTTCGAACTTGATCGAACTTTCACCTTATGTGGTAGACCAATTTTTTGCGAGTCTGTCTAAAATGATGTTCTCCCCTGAGCAACGAGAATGACAATTTTTAACAAGCACACAGCGTTCCCTGAACTCTGAATTCGGCCTTCAGTTTTAATAAACAAAGCTACCGAAAATATTTGGAACTATTTTTTTCCTGCGAAATTATTTTTGTCCATTTTCCAAAATATTTACCTTTTTTTTGGTACATGATACTCTGCTTAAAGTACAACTATTCTTAGAGAACAGAGCTTCTATTTTTAGGATACTAGAGACAATATTTTACCTCAGCCTCTAGCACATATACAGCATTTTGTATAAATGTGTGATGAAATGGTCTCGACCTTCTTTTCTGTATTAAGAGCCATTTCATGTGTAATTTTCGCAATTCATTCAGCTGATATAAATATGCACTTAACTGAATGATGACACTGCTTGAAAAATGTACAGTACCAACACTCATTTTCGTGTATTTACCATATACCATTTCAAATGCGAAATATGTATTTTGGGGTGGGTTTGAAAACACACATGCATCGTTATATGTTTACTATTGCTTAGTTTTTTAGTAATGATGGACATTAATCCGTGGAGTGGGTGTCGTGTTTCTATCTAGGACCCTAATTCGATATTCCAGATTCAAGCCCTTATGTGGTTATAATCAATATTATCCTTATAAAGACATAAGAATCATATCCATATTCAGTAACAGCCCATGCAGTCCAAAGGACAGCACGGCTACTCCCATCGACTCCTAGAAAGCACAACGCATTCTTGAAACAAACCAAGCCTCCAGCAGCCCGGGAAATCCCCCCTGCTTTTGTTTTGATTTGAACAAGAACTCCTGAAGTCCAGAAAGAACTGTTAGTTCTTAGTGACGTCTTATGTCCAACCTTACGTCAAACTCTGTACCTTTCAGGTATAAATATGCTGGCAGTTGCCTTAGGCAGACACACGGTGGTTTGGAGCAGAGCGGCTATCTATTTGCCCGAGAGCCCAGCTGATGCGAGAGCCCACGGAAGCCGCCCCTCCCATTTGACGCACAGAGAGAGACGCTGTCTTTTTCTCCAGCCGAGAAAATCCAGCGCCGGTGTTTCCAGCCTACCCTTGCGGGTTGCTGGGGGATCGAGTCCTGAAGAAAGAGATACCAGACCTCCCACATTCTATTACCAAGGTACGGAGCTGACTAAACCCTTAAGAGAATGCTTGATGCAGATTCTTGGCAAAACAATCTTAACCAACTTAACTTAAATTGCTACTTACTTACTCCTTCCCAAGTATTAGGCTTAGGTCAGGAACACTGGAGCAGGCGTAGTTAGAAGCACCAGTTGAGTACGTTAGGCAATGTTTTTATGTATGTATATATTTTATCCATTTTAAAGTACCATATGGCTAAGAAACCATATCAATGCTTTTACAGTATTATTTCATAATACTACTTTTACTGTAAGCACTTTACTTTATGATAAGTATTGCAATTGTGGCAATTCATTTCTCTTGCATGAGAAAGAAGACTGCTCAATAAATAACACCTTTTATTGAAAACGCCCGTCTCTCTATTTATCTGCACTATGGTGAAACTAAGTATGCACAGTTGACTGAGTGAAATAGCTGTCTATTGTTTTCACACGACTCTAGAGATACACTCTTATTCTGAGGGAGCAAAGTTGTCATGTTTATGCGGTTGTCAGAAACTGAATCCCTTCTCGTCTGAATCAGGGAAGTTCATCCCTCCCTATTCATTCAAGTACGTTTCTAGTGACCTCTGAGCTAGCTGGCGCAAACCTAAATTAAGTTTAACATAGTCAGCAGAGACCTAGATGACCTCAGTCCTACGTCTACACTGCTGTTTATGTTATTCCAATGCACAGAGCCTATTGGGAAAATAGGAACTACACTACACTACTACTCTTGTTCAGCTTCAAGATGCAGATAACAATAGAATGCATTATGTGCCTCAACTGGCTCTAGCTTACCTTACAGGATCCACAGTGTTTTATAATCATTACTGGCCTGAAGTCCCAGGACACCCTAATTAAACCTTCCCTCCAGTGCATTTCAGTGGATGGCGGCAGATGAGGATGTAGTTGTTACCTTCAGAATTTGAAAGGTTGAGGAGGCTATGCTTTTATGCCTACATCTCAACCAGGCGAGCCTCTGTGTCATATTGTTGTGACCGGGCTAGAGACAACCCCGGACACTGACCAGGAGACAGGAACACATCTCCCACAGCGACTGATGCTCTAAGGAACCAAGAAAGAGAAAAAGGACAAGGGTAAAATAGACAGGAGGCAAAAGGGCAAAGATGGAAAGAAAAGGGGAAATTAAAGACACACTACCACACACAGGAAAGCGGCGGAGACAAGAGTAGGAAAAGCCATGAAGACGCAGAAAGAGGGAGAGAGGAAGCAAGAGAACGTGGAGAGGAAACTGAGTAAAGCTTACAGACGAAAGTAGGAAGAGAGAGTTGTATCATGCTACACAAGGAAAGGACGGTTTAAGTTTAAGTTTATTAGCATAGTTAATTAAAACCATTGCAAAAATAGCACTACCAAATTCGTATAACATGGTTAAAATCATTAAAAAAATTAAAATAGAAAATACATTGTAATAAAAGACGATTGGATTACGGTATTTGGAACAGTCAATGGATCACGGGATACTGTGATTTTTTTTATTTGGAAATCTGGGCAGCGGCCATGCATAATCGGATATCCTAGCAAGATATTCTCTGCTTGGTACAATTAAGTTCCTGCCGCTGCTCCTTATCCACTTCCAATAGCTGTTTCACCCAGTTGGGCTTTGAGAGCAATCTTTAGCAGCATTTTTTTGTTTGGCTGTCCTCAGAAATTTTACGAGTCTGCAGTTTAATTGAATGTTTGCCGGGTTTAAGCAGGCCAGCACTGCTTGCCTTCTGGTGCGGATGCCTTTCTGTTTAAATTAATCTTTTAGAAGTTGTGTCCGTGCTTGGTGCAATTCTTAACATAGGCAAGGACGGACTTCAGCGACCTGTGGGAGAGGCGACCCCAGATGGAGAACAACAACCCAGACCTTATCCGAAGAGGTGAGAGCCCGGAAGTGAAAAGGAGGAAGACGCCTTGTTGGAAGAATGGTGAATGCCACTGACAGATGCTGACTTGCCCACCACAACTCATGAGGCTGCCCAGGGGAGTAACTAGGGATGAGGGGTTGTAAAGAGAGTCCTCCGGCGTGATGCTAGGTAGCTCTACGTTGGCCTTGTTTGTTCTACCCCAGAAGCAACAGAGCGGAGTCTCATATAAGTGTCATCCCTGCTAGTTGGCATCAATTCCTTTCTCTCTGTGCCTCCAAATGCAGAACAGGAGCTCTGTTCCCTTTTTCATCACTTTTACGAGTATTCCCAAAAACATTCCTGTGTAGAAGAGAATGATGTTCCCACCCAAGACTACAGGGTTCAAGCCATTCCATAACTGTCATAAACAGATGCCAGTGACTGACCTTCACGAGGTGTGCCTGTGGTGTTTGGGCTCTGGACATGATTCCAACTTGTGTGAAGAATCTGCCCTCATGCACCCAAAGGTGATCCAAGATTGTGAAGCAAAGCTTCATGTCACCAAAAATCAAAAGGAGGCACACAAGTCCCACTCCCCTCTAAGTCAAGGGCACGGACCCGTTCCTGAGGCCACTCCTGCAACAGGTCCTGCAATCACGACCATCCAGCAAGTCAAAGTCCAAGTCGAAGTAGAAACACACATAGGTGAAATGGGACTCAGCCCCACCCCAGCACTCTATACAAAAAGAGAAGTCAGAAGAGTTCCAAAGTGCCACTCCATCTCATTGCTAATCTCTAATTGGAGAGCCGAGCCCATATTTGATCCTGAGACACTCTTTTTTCCCAGGCCATCGACGATGTCGTAGCAAGTCAAGGCCTTTAAAAAGAATATTTTGCATATTTTTGTCCCTCCTTTGGTTACCTCCTGCATGCCTTTGGTTAAAAAAATCTGCAAGGGCCTCCAGTCAGGCTACCACAGGCAGATCCATCTTCAGTACCATCTGAGCCCCTGAAACCTCAATCTAGTTCTGCAGTGGCTCCATGCAAACTCCTATTCCAGGTCCAAAACCTGTGCCGGTCCCTTCCTCGTAGACACTAGTCATGACATCACCAGCACCAGACATGGATCCTATGCTAACCCCCGTGTCTGACCCGAAGCCCAATCCACATCAATCCTGACTGAAAATGTGATCTGATTCCACTCCAAAACAACCAGTTCCCATACAATATGATTCAAATAAAACCCTCCCTTTACCAAAGAGCACTCCTCAGTTGCTCCACCATCTTTTCCCTTCTGACTCGGAACAGAGTTTCCGCCACTTGGAGATGACAATGGAGGTAATGGGGATAATTTACCCCCACATAATTATGATGACAGTCTGTGTATGGATTTGCAAGAGGCCGGTGGCCTTGATACTTCCCCAGATACTGGGTTGATTTCCTCCTTGGTCTACCCATGGAAGAGAGTGCTTCCTTTGTGGTTGTTATCAGATGTGGTGCTTAGTTCATGTATTTACAACTCCCCCCTGATGGAGTTACAATTGTGTTTACTGAAGTCTCTCAGCCTGAGCCGACTTCTACTGAGCCTTAGTGCTGTTAAATGAAGCTCTAACTGACTCTTAAGAGTCTGTGATCTAAACCTTGTTCTTTCTTACCAGTGCTCAAGGAGGCAGCCAGGAATCACAGAATGGCACCTGATTACCCACCATCTTACTCCGGAGAGTTTGGTGGTCCAAGCTTCCACTAGCAAGGTTAATCTTAATTCATTGCCCATTAAGCCCCAAACAAGGAGTCAAAAAGAATTGAAGCATTTGGGAAACATCTGGTCTCTTTGAAACACCAAGCTTTGAGGCCCGTCAAAAACAGATGACTACTGAGCAGTTATATTTGCACCATCTGGGGCATGGTCAGTGAGATCTGGTTATCAGTCATAGAAGAGTTTAGGGCCTCTTTGACTCAAACCAGTCAAGATGGTCAGGATGAAACTAAATAATGTGATTTGTACTGGTCTGGACACTATCAATTGCTTGGGATGAGCAGTCGGCACTAGTGTGATGCACCATCACAACACAGAGACGAAAACCAGAGGCCTCTCGAGAGATGTACAGACATCTCTCATTGCAATGCCTTCTGAAGGATCTAGCTTATTTGGTCTAAATACTGATTCAGCACTTTAAGGGGAGCTGGGCCAAATTACGATCTTTGAGCCTTTCAAACCTTTCTGACAGTTCCCTCATCAATTTCAATCTTTCCCAGACTGCTCCATATGTTTGGCTTATTGACAATACCAGGCCCCCACTGCTGCGGCAATGACCTCACAAAGTGCATGCCACCTGGAGCACTGATCTGCCCAGCCCCCTCGCTTGCGGCATCAGCCTCCAGGCTGCTTGAGTGTAACCTTAGTGGTGTACAACCAGTCTGTAAGAAGCAGAATCCAACATTTTCTTCCAGAGTGGCAGTCCATCACATCCAACAGATGGGTCCTCCAGATCTATTAGATTGTTTTTTTCTGACCCTCCATAGCTTCTGCCACAAAAGAAGTACCTACTACATAAAGGGGCCTTTGAGGGAGTGTCAGCCACAGAAATAGGGACCGGTTGTTACTCCAGCTATTTGCTTGTGCCAAAGAAGGATATAAGCCTTTGCCCGATTATAGATCTTTCTGTACTAGGAGGCCCTGAGAATCTCTCTGGATATCTCAGGACATCTCTTTGATCGTGAACCACCAGATGAATCTTGAAACCTCGGGACAGATAAACTCAGTTTGTGACTCCTGACGGATCCTGAGTTGTGTTTGCATCCAAGGTGGAGCAGGGAATCTTCCGGAAGTGGGAAGAGTCCTGGCTGTATCTTTCTGCCATCACCAAAAGCATTCAGTGTCAAAATGTCTGTGCATTGGAGTTCCCAAGAAGGCTCTGTCTGGGAAATGAATTCAGTCTAGAAGAGAGGACTGGGCTCCTGAATGCCTTTCAGCCTCTGCCTCCCCTGCCCTGAGTTCCAAGAAGATCAGGAACAAGTGGGTGCAAGTCTCCCTAGAGCAGTGGTCTTCAAACCTTTTAATTCCCCCCACCCCCAGTGGAAAATATAATCATTAGGCCCCACTCAGAATTTTTCACATTTATTCTATTAAATTGTATCAATTAAAAGTATCTACAGTGTGTGGCTGGGTGTTTAGAGGAATGTTTAGAGCCCCTTCCTTTTTGACACATACTCCAAACAAGGATATAAATGCCAAACAGCAGAGAATTCTGGGGAATCATTAACAACATGATGAGGGGTAACAAATTACAACAAGAAGTGGGGATTGATGAAAAAACTTGGATGGAGTATGTACACAACAAGTACACATTGTCAAAACCCATAAAGGACCGAAAACCGGAAGTAGAAGACCACACTGGTCCAGCAGAAAATAACTATGACCAGCACTCTCTGACCGATAAAAACAAATTGAAAGGAATAATAAAAGGTTGAAAACAGAGGGGGCAGCAGGGCCCAACAGTTTGCCCAACGCACTATTCAAACATGCACCAGACTTTTGGGCCGACTATCTTGCGCCATTGTCTTTCTTTCTTTCTTTCTTTCTTTATTGCTTTATTCGATTTTGTGTAAAATCATAAAAGTATACAGTTAAAAAATACAATCATAATTAAAAGGAAACATACATATGAAGTCACAAATTATCTACAAGTTAAAAAATTAAAAACATTTGCTCACCCTGTACATATGACTATCTTAGAAATAAGATACTTTACAGGATTCGTGATAACAGTTCTTACAGTACATCAAAAAGAGAGGTAATAGGGGTTGCAGTACTTAAGATTGTTATACGGTAGATCAAAACTGTTAAGCGCGGGGATACTATGGCACTGTGGTACACAAACTTCTCTACACATCCTGGTATTATCCTCAGCCGTTGGTCTAGGGGCTGAGATGTATGATGTACTTGGGTAGAAATCGTGGAGGTCCCAGGTAGATATGGGACTATCAACTTCTTTGGGAGGCCAATTTCGGAGGTATGGAACAATAGGTCTACTCCTAAATCTTATTAGTACCAAGTCACCAGTGATGTCTTTTGGGAGGGGACCTAACCAGCCCACTCTACTCACACTCATGATCCTTCCGTCAAGATCATGGGACAGGGGTCTATTTTTTGATAGCCAAAACTTGACCTTATTTAACAGGTCATGTTGTCTCTCTATTTTCCCCTATTTGAGTTGCGGAACTCCAGAGAGGACGTACACAAATGGAGCGGCCTCTGGAGGTAGATGAATTTGAGAAACCCTATTACGGTCTACTCTGGTAACAGTATTATGCACTATAGTGGGTTTAAGAGGGGCTTTAGGGACATTTGGGGGCAAAGAGGAGGAAACTATTACTTGTGTTTGGGCAGCTTTGTTTTGTGTGGTTGGTTTAGATACGTTCAGGGGGCAATTGACGTGGGATGATTAGACATTGTAACTTTGGTAGAAGGTAACAAATTAGGTTTAATTGTTTCCTCAATCCCTGTCAGTCTATCCCCCAAGGTGTTAATTTTGTCAATCAGGGGGTATATAATGGATTTGATCAGTTGTTCGATCATAGACAATAAAGCCATCTGGTAGGTGGGTGCTAGATCGTCTGATTTATTAGCCACCTCTGCATTTGGGGGGGAATTGTGAGAAGACAAAGTTGGACTTGGGGGCCCATTTTGTAATTTTTGTATTTTAGGTTGACTCCCATTATATTTGTCCCCGTCATGCTTCCTTTTGGCAGATGTAGACCAAGCGGGTACTATACTTTGAGTATTGGCTTTTGTGAAAATAGAGAAGGGCTCCAGCACACTCTCGTTAGGGGTTGATGGATTAGAGTTGTTTGGTGGGGAGGGTAGTCCTGCTGGGGCATACCTAGTCTTACATAGACTGTTTAGTTCCTCCAACAATGAGAGGCTACACCCTGTATTGGTCATTTGTAAAGGGTAATGATTACTGGCTAGGCTGGCTATAGGCTGGTAGGATTTTTTTTCAATATCTCTGCGCGTAGATAACAGAGAACTATTTGTGTTTGTGTCTATCGTCATAGAGCAGGAATCCGGCCAGAGAGCTGTTTTAGTGGTAACCTCCTTACTAATCATAGTAAGAAATGAAGGTAATAAGGTCAATAAAGTTTATAAGGCAGGAGCTACTGTCCAGGGCAAAAAAAGTCAAACGGTAGCTTTACCTCCTCATGAAAAGCCAAGGGGGGTGGCCCGTCCCATCCTCCTCAGGCCACAGAGGGCCCGCCCTTTGCCCGGGCTTAGCCCGGCTCGTCCCGCGCGCATCCTCGCGGGACGAAGGAGCAGGCGAGTCTTTATGCGCCTGCTGGCGCGTGTGCAATGCGTGATCTGCCCCTGTGGCTCCTGGGGCTTGCAGTCAGGCAGGCAGTGTGATCCGGGGCGCTGGACCAGCAGAGCAAAGCACAACCGGTCAGTGAGGGCGGGGGGCAGAGCTAAGCCCGGCCGCGAGGGAAGGAAACAGCACAACAACGGACACCAAGTGACTCTGCAGCAGGCGAGTCTTTATGCGCCTCCTTGCGCGTGTGCAATGCGTGATCTGCCCCTGTGGCTCCTGGGGCTTGCAGTCAGGCAGGCAGTGTGATCTGGGGCGCTGGAACGGGGGAGCAAAGCCCGGCCGGTCAGTGAGGGCGGGGGGCGGAGTTAAGCCCGGCCGCGAGGGAAGGAAACAGCACAACAACGGACACCAAGTGACTCTGCAGCAGGCAAGTCTTTATGCGCCTCCTGGCGCGTGTGTAATGCGTGATCTGCCCCTATGGGCTCCTGGGGCTTGCAGTCAGGCAGGCAGTGTGATCCGGGGCGCTGGACCGGCGGAGCAAAGCCCGGTTGGTCAGTGAGGGCGGGGGGCGGAGCAAAGCCCAGCCGCGAGGGAAGGAAACAGCACAACAACGGACACAAAGTGACTCTGCAGCAGGCGAGTCTTTATGCGCCTCCTGGCGCGTGTGCAGTGCGTGATCTGCCCCAGTGGCTCCTGGGGCTTGCAGTCAGGCAGGCAGTGTGATCCGGGGCGCAGGACCCGCGGAGCAAAGCCCGGCCGGTCAGTGAGGGCGGGGGGCGGAGTTAAGCCCGGCCGCGAGGGAAGGAAACAGCACAACAACGGACACCAAGTGACTCTGCAGCTGGCGAGTCTTTATGCGCCTCCTGGCATGTGTGCAATGCGTGATCTGCCCCTGTGGCTCCTGGGGCTTGCAGTCAAGCAGGCAGTGTGATCCGGGTGGCTGGACCGGCGGAGCAAAGCCCGGCCGGTCAGTGGGGGCGGGGGGGGGAGCTAAGCCCGGCCGCGAGGGAAGGAAACAGCACAACAACGGACACCAAGTGACTCTGCAGAAGGCGAGTCTTTATGCGCCTCCTGGCGCGTGTGCAATGCGTGATCTGCCCCTGTGGCTCCTGGGGCTTGCAGTCAGGCAGGCAGTGTGATCCGGGGCGCTGGACCGGCGGAGCAAAGCCCGGCCGGTCAGTGAGGGCGGGGGGCGGAGCTAAGCCCGGCCGCGAGGGAAGGAAACAGCACAACAACGGACACCAAGTGACTCTGCAGCAGGCGAGTCTTTATGCGCCTCCTGGCGCGTGTGCAATGCATGATCTGCCCCTGTGGCTCCTGGGGCTTGCAGTCAGGCAGGCAGTGTGATCCGGGGCGCTGGACCGGCGGAGCAAAGCCCGGCCGGTCAGTGAGGGTGGGGGGCGGAGCTAAGCCCGGCCACGAGGGAAGGAAACAGCACAACGGACACCAAGTGACTCTGCAGCAGGCGGGTCTTTATGCGCCTCCTGGCGCGTGTGCAATGCGTGATCTGCCCCTGTGGCTCCTGGGGCTTGCAGTCAGGCAGGCAGTGTGATCCGGGGCGCTGGACCGGCGAAGTAAAGCCCGGCCGGTCAGTGAGGGCGGGGGGCGAAGCTAAGCCCGGCCGCGTGGGAAGGAAACAGCACAACAACGGACACCAAGTGACTCTGCAGCTGGCGAGTCTTTATGCGCCTCCTGGCGCGTGTGCAATGCGTGATCTGCCCCTGTGGCTCCTGGGGCTTGCAGTCAGGCAGGTAATGTGATCCGGGGCGCTGGACCAGCGGAGCAAAGCCCGGCCAGTCAGTGAGGGCGGGGGGCGGAGCTAAGCCCGGCCGCGAGGGAAGGAAACAGCACAACAACGGACACCAAGTGACTCTGCGGCAGGTGAGTCTTTATGCGCCTCCTGGAGCGTATGCAATGCGTGATCTGCCCCTGTGACTCCTAGGGCTTGCAGTCAGGCAGGCAGTGTGATCCGGGGCGCTGAACCGGCGGAGCAAAGCCCGGCCGGTCAGTGAGGGTGGGGGGCGGAGCTAAGCCCGGCCGCGAGGGAAGGAAACAGCACAACAACGGACACCAAGTGACTCTGCAGCAGGCGAGTCTTTATGAGCCTCCTGGCGCGTGTGCAATGCGTGATCTGCCCCTGTGGCTCCTGGGGCTTGCAGTCAGGCAGGCAGTGTGATCCGGGGCGCTGAACCGGCGGAGCAAAGCCCGGCCGGTCAGTGAGGGCGGGGGGCGGAGCTAAGCCCGGCCGCGAGGGAAGGAAACAGCACAACAACGGACACCCAGATTTACACAGAGAACAACGTCCCCAAAAGCTGGAAGGGGAATATTATCCACCCTATATTCAAACAAGGAGAGCATAATAAGCCAGATAACTACAGACTCATAACACTGATAGATGTCGAGGTTAAATTATACGCTTCATGCCTATTATTCCACCTTCAGGATTGGATGGACGATACAAACATAATTCCAAAGTTTCAAACTGGCTTTAGACAGGGTATGGGTACATTGACAAACCTGGCCACACTGGCTCTGTTAAACGAAAAGGCAAGAAAAAGGAAAACGTGGTTATTTGCATGCTTTGTCGATTTGAAAGCTGCTTTCGACAAAGTAAATAGAAGGCGCCTCTGGGAAAAACTAAGGGAATGGGGGCTGCCGAGCAAATTACTGGAAGTAATAATATCCTTGCACAGCAGAACATGGGCCAGAGTGAAATTAGGCAATGGACTAAACACCACCAGCAGCATCTGCACAGAGCAAGGGCTAAAACAAGGCTGCGTACTCGCCCGAGCCTATTCAATTTATTTATGGCAGACATCAGCAACCACATGCAATCATCCAACTGCCACCCGCCTAGTCTAGCCGAGAAGCCAATACCATTCCTACAGTACGCTGACGATATTGTGGTACTAAGCCAAAGCCGCATTGGGCTACAAAGAGCAATTAACAACCTGGTCACCTACTTGGATCAAGACAGTTTGGAAATAAACAATGACAAAACAAAGGTTGTACGTCTTATTGACCCAAAAAAACAGGTTTAAATGGTATATAAAAGGGACCCAGGTTGAAGAACAAGCAGCCTATAAATACCTTGGTCTAAAAATAGGATGAGGCCCAACACACAATGAACACAAAAATGATTTAAAGGTAAAAGCACAATCTCTAATATTTGCGTATAGACTACTGAACAGCAAAATGGGATACCCGAGTTACGCACACCTCTTAAAAGTGATGGCGTCGCAAATTATACCTACATTGTCATATGCCCTAGTTGTATGGTGCGGCAAAGAGGCGGAGCTCCTAAACGACCTACAGACAAGGGTCTATAACGCGGTTTTCAATTTACAAAAATCAGCTGCTCCAGCTCAGGTGCGGTTGGAATTTGGCTTGCACAACCAGAAATTCCGGAGCATGAGCGGCTTCGTGAAACTATGCCACATCTGAGCCAGGATCTCTAAACAACATTTGCTGGAAAGAAATCAAAATCCAGATGGATCAAGACGCGCCGCATTCCTGGGGAGCCTATCTGCGGAAATCCATATCAGAACTAGAAATACAAACAATATGGGACAGCCAGTCGGACAAGGCAGCATTTGGTAGACTGGTAAACAAAACATCAAAGAAGAAATCTCTTTTAGAAGACAAAATTACAACTTCAAAATGCAGACATGGGTGGACCGTGATTAACTCGTACACATCATTAAAGCCCCAAGTATATCTATTAACACACTTCAGCATCGAGCTAAAAAAGAGCTTCACAAAATACCGCCTGTGTGGGCATGATTCGAAAGATCAGCAACCATCGTGGCAAAGTGATCACCGAGATACATATTGTCGACTATGTGGTTTCTGTAATGAAACTCTAACACACCTGTTGTGTGCTTGCCCAGCAGTTAACGATACAAGGAGGGGTCTTTTAAAACCAATTTTTAATGAATTAAATATACGCACCTGCAGGCAAGCAGTAATACGTTGGCTGGAAGGATCCTCAATAATTTTGGGCTGCAGAGGTGTAAAATTCCTAGTAAAAGTAAGGAACCTTTTAAGGCAAGCCGACCTACAGGCCATAAAAATAGCATAAACATCCCAATAGGGAAGGGCAGAGGAGGGGGGGTTGGTGTTATCTTTAAGGAGGAACTGAATTGCACCACCATGCAAGTAGAGGAGGTTGTGGGAATGGAAATGATGGGCCTCACGTTTCAGGGACGAGGGGGTAACCTGCTCCCAGGCCTTGTCTGCTATAGACCACCAGGGAGTGCCACATCCTATACGGCCTTCTGAGGTTCCGTGACGATTTGAACCCGTGTTTTCAATATTGTCGGAAATACATAATATTGGTATCAGCGAACCGCAAATGATCCATTTAGCATATCCTGGTGTTTTCGCTACGCTACGAGCAAGAGTACTCCTGTTACAAACACAGTTCTGAACTACCCATGGCATCCATCTTAGATCATGGCAGCCATTTTGTGTTTCTTGCCCTCACATACGCAATAACCTCTGATCACTTCATTTCGATTAAGGACACGTAGCCTTAGCCGGAGATTCACCTCTCTAATGACACGTGCACCTTAGTACAGAACACGCTGTAGCTGCATGACTCGACAGAAACTGCCTCCTCTGCCTGAGGCCAGTCCTGCTATACTGGTTCTCGTGTCCATTGGCCTGATCACGATTAGGCGGCCGAAGCCGGTAGCCTTGCCCATTTACAACCCCCAAACATCCCTTATCCCACTTTTCTATCTTCTGCACCTGGCTCTGCTCCTTTCCTTCTGGGCCTTTATTAGGGGGAGGTAACGAAATTTACGATGAGGCGGTCCGGGTCCTGAATGAAAAGTTGACATGAGATTATGATGGAAAAGTGGGAACCTCTCATTCGTAATGTTGTATCATCAGATATTGTCGACGATTCCTGTGCAACGCCAAATATTTATTGTTTAGGACACAAAGATTTAGGAATGTAGTAACATGTGAAGAATTTGCCCGAAGCCCAATTTTCAGTATATAAGGAGCAGCCCTCTTTGTACAAATCGAACAGGCTCCTAGATACTGCCCATGTGTAGTTTCTGTGACTTCTGTGTCCCTGCAGTAATAAACCTTTGGTCTTTGACGCCACCATCGAGAAGCCCGTGTTTCTGTTCCTTTGTGCACCAAGGCAGGTGGAACTCCGGGGTCTTCGGGTGTTGTTCCCTGACACCTCTGGACAGAACCAAAAAGTCCAGAACTCCAATTGGCGCCCAACGTGGGGCGACGTCATTCGGTACCGGTCCAAAAGCCTGAAGAGTTCGAGAAACTTCGTGTGGAGATTCCTGAGGGAGGCGCCCCACTTCATCGATCCCGGCATATCGCAAAAGTGGCCCGAAGTTCTCTTCCACGAGGGTTCCCATTCAGGACGGCTGCAGTGGGCCGTTGCCTTGACCGTCGCCCTGTCTTGGACCCGAGGTGCAGTCCTTAGTACGGCGAAACGTGACGGGTTTCTCCTTGGTGACGTCTTCAGTGCCTCAGTTAAGTATTTAGTGGTTGCTAGCTGGTTACTTCGTAAGGGTTGTTAAAATCCTTTTTGGTTCTTGGTTTGGTTTGGTTTCGTAAGATTATCACTAGTTGGTCTGGTTACGATAATCTATTTGGTTTAGTTTGGGTATCGATACATCAGTTCGTTTTTGGTAGGCCTAAGTTCTTGGTTCAGGTGCACATATCTGTTTCGTGTTTTGTTTGTTTTGTGTTCCGGATTGCAAAATGGTAAGTCGAAGAAATTGTATGTTGTCTTGTTTTGGTTGCAACAGTGATTCACGGTTGGAGGACTCATGTCTGGTTCCTCCGATTGGGACTCCCTTATATGACTTGTACTGTAAGCATGGTGTGGGTCCTATATCTTATAATGAGGTGTGGGTCCGTTATACGAAAAAGGACGGTGTCCTTAGTTGGCCACTGCATGGTAGTTTTGAACCCGAGATCCTTGATAATTTAGAAGCGAAATTGTTTAGGAAGAAAGCCCGGCCGGCAATGTTTGATTCTTTCCGTTATTGGCGAAAAGAATCTAAACAGAGAGAGATTAAAAGGTTGAAGAAAGAACAGAAAGAGCAAGAAGAGGTGACTTGAGAAGGCCATAGAGGTGGCCATTAGAGAGCATAACTTAGCGATTGACAAGTGCTATCCTGCCTTGCCATCAAAAACAGCTAAGATACTGGAGGACCCCAAAAACGATCCTCTGTTGTCTTATTTGTTAAGGTCACCTCCACCGTATGCTCAAGGTGCTACGGCTCCACCTTTACCGAATGTTCAATTACCGGTTGCTGGACAACCTGGTATTCCTGCTCCTGCCCCTCAGAATCAAGCTCCTGTACCTCCTGTGGTCAATGTGAATGTTCCTACGGCACCTCCTCTTCCTGGGTTGCCGACTTCTTTACCTATACCTATGTCTCTTACACCTACTGTTCCACAAGCTGTCTTCCTTGATACTCCTACGGTCCCGCTATCTGTTCCTACCTCTACTGTGTTCTCTGCATCTGCCAGCATGTTGACTCCACTTTCTGTTCGTCGAAGAATCACTGATTCTGTCTCTAGCATTCTGTCTCCCCTCTATAAAACTTTAATTAAGACTCCTACTTCTGACTCTGTTCAAAGACGTAGTCAGCTTCCAAGTACCGAGGAACGGGGAATTTTAGATTCCACGGCTCTCAGATGGATTTCGAAGAGTAGGAGATATAGTACGAGAGATGTGCTAGATACATTTATGCAGTGGAAGGAACCAACGCAACGATATGTCTTTGATGAGATGTGCTCGCTGTTACGTGAGGAAATAGAAGAAGATGATGTGAAGTGTTGACACTTCATCTCAACAACTTTGTGACGATACTGCCAGCTTCCTCACGAATAAGATCGATACCATCTATGAAAAGATTCATGCCTCCATAGCATCCATTGGACATGTTATCTTTCCCACTGTGGTCCCAGCGAGTAAAAAGGTCCTCGCCCCCACCTTCACTAATTTTCCTAACATCACTGTGGATGAAGTGGAGGGACTCATTACAACTATAAAAAGTGGGAGCCCCATGGATCAGCTTCCACCGAGAGTGATGATCTCAGTGAGGAGCATATTGGCACCAGAAATCCAAAGTTTGGTCAACCTCTCTTTGGACACAGGATGTGTCCCTTTAGAGTGGAAGAGAGCCCAAGTGCGACCCATCCGCAAGAATACCGCCACTGCATGGGCTGACATGACCAATTTGAGACCTATTTCCCTCTTGCCATTCTTGGGAAAGCTCATAGAAAAGCATGTCAACAAGCACTTGTCCAATCACCTGGAACATACTGGTGCACTTGATCCATCTCAGTCGGGCTTTAGACCAAAATACAGCACGGAAACAGCATTGCTGTCAATTACCGATGATCTACGCATGCTCCAGGACAAAGGAACATCAGCTGTCCTGGTGCTGCTAGATCTATCGGCAGCTTTTGATACCATCTCTCATGAAATTTTGGTTGAGCGCCTGACTGAGACTGGACTAGGGGGCACGGCACTGGCTTGGCTAAAGAGCTTTCTTCTGGATCGAACCCAATGTGTCACCATGGGAGATTTTCGATCCAAGGAGACCAGGATTACTAAGGGGGTGCCACAGGGCTCTTGTTTGAGCCCCACATTATTCAACATCTATGTGGCCCCCCTGGCGAACATCCTGAGAGCCTTTGGCTTTTGCCCAGTGTCATATGCTGATGATACTCAGCTGCTCTTTCCCTTTGACCATCTAACTCCAGAGGTATTACACTCTTTCTCTGAGGGGATGAGAGCAGTTTCCCAATGGATGTCTTTGAACAAGTTGCAGTGCAACGTCTCAAAGACAGAGGTTATGCTCTTTGGTGAGGCCAAAATCTGCTGGGCTCCTGACTGGTGGCCTTTAGACCTAGGCCCAGTCCCTGAGCCTAAGCAGATAGTTAAGAACTTAGGGGTCCGTCTGGAACAAGAACTCAGCCTGAAGCAGCATGTCACCAACATTGTAGGGTCCTGCTTTCGAACTATAGGGCTTCTACGCCGAGTTTTTCCTCTGCTTCCAGACACTATTAGAAAGACCCTGGTCCAGGCGCTGGTTATCAGTCGTCTCGACTATTGTAATGGCCTCCTGTTGTCAGCCAATGAGGAGGATTTGGACAGGTTGCAGGTTGTGCAGAACACTGCAGCTAGGCTGGTGGTAAATGCTCCTCCCAGAACACCATCAAAACCTCTTCTTGCCAGGCTTCATTGGCTCTCCATCCGGCAGAGAATCACCTTTAAGATCTGTTGCACGGTACATAAAGGTCTTCATGGTTTGGGTCCCTCTTATCTCGCAGACAAGTTTGTGCCGTATGTCCCTTCCCGTGCTCTACGGTCCAGTGATCAATTGCTTCTTGTGGTTCCTAGGATCAAGCGGGCAAGGCAAGGGGGTAAGGCTCTGTCGGTAAGGGGACCAAAGATTTGGAACGGCCTCCCCCTCCAGCTTAGGCAGCTTGAAAATCATCTGGCCTTCAGGAAAAAGTTGAAGACGTTTCTGTTTCAGGTCTAGCTTTACAGGTTTCAGAATTGGATTACAGTTATATAACTTGTTCCCTGGTAGGTTTGGCAGTCATAAAGCGCGGAGATACTCCCCTGGGAGTCTATTCAAGCGCTCTATAAACTCGCAAAATAAATAAAATAAATCAAATTTAGAAGACTTAATTAAGGTTCAGAAAGAGTTTGCTGCAGGAATGATAGTAGGTGAAAATATAGAAGAAGCAATGGAACTGATTTTAAGTTATAGAAATGATCCATCACTTCGTTCACCAAGAGATTTAGGGAAAAAGTACGACGAAGCTGAATCGCCAATATCCAATGAGGGAGGTTCCTCCAATTTGGCGTGATGCTGTGCAAGCTGATGCAGTCCGTGGTATTGCAGCCGCTCCGGCCCAATTCCAGAGAGTGTGGATACACATTCCGTGGAAGCGAGCCGAAGTGTTAGCAGTAAAGCAGGCCTTGCCGGACCCGCGAAAGAATCCTGCTGGATACTATAAGGAGTTAGCACAGACAGTTGAGGCTTGTGTAATGAATCTGGCGGACATCGATATGTTATTTGGTAATGTAGTTCCGCAACCAATTTGGGCTAAAATTCGTAAAGAGAATCATCCAGTTGCCCTAGGTGGTGATTGGGCAGCTATCATTGCAGCGGATGGTCAGCAAGTAGGTGGTTCCAAACCCGAACCTCTAATTGCTAATCTTCCAGGTAGGATAATAGACTTAATGAAGACTCTGATGCCCGCATTGCGTGTTAATTGGGACAAGTTGTCCGCATGCAGGCAAAAGAAAGACGAAAGTGTCTCCGACTTCTTCACGAGGTTCGAAGAGACTTTTGTAGATCATAGTGGCCAGGATATGAGCACAGAAGGAGGACAGAGACTGTTTGTGGATAAATTCGTACATAATTTGTTACCTGAGCTATGCAATAAATTAAAAGATTCCGAGAGTGCGTGGGCTGTCTCTACAACTGCGCAAATACTTGCAACTGCACAGTATTATGAAAATAGGGAAAAAGAGGAGAAAGAGAAATCAGATAAGAAAACGAAAGATTTAAAGACTAAAGTTCTCTTGCAACAGGCGTATCCGCCTCGCACGAATCAGACTAATACGCAACAGGGGTCATATCAAAGGACAGATTATAGTTCACCGAGACCTCAATATCAGTGGAATCAGTGTGCATACTGTAAGAAAGAAGGTCATTATAAAAATGAATGTCCAGTTCTAGCGCAAAATAACGCAGCAGCAGTTCAGAGAGGTCGTGGTGGTTTTGTGCAAAATTCTAGAGGTCGAGGGCGAGGTGCTATGCCTCCACAGACGAATGATCGTCCTTCCAATCATTTTGATCAACGAAATGGACAGTCTGCTCAGCAAAATAGATCTCAACAGTATCTTGTTGAAGACTATTGTGAAGTGGATGAGGGATTTCAGCAAAATGGGTACTAGGACAGCCATGGACAGAGAGAGGGAGTAGTATCAGTTCCAGTGGATCAGAGTGGGCCTTATGTCGCAGTAGCAACATCAGGTGTAGTCGAACCGTTTCTGTTGGATACTGGTGCAGCAAAAAGTTCTATCATTCATGCGAAACTCCCTGGCGCACCTTTGTCCGGCTCAACAAATGTTTCAGTAGGTTTTTCAGGCGCCCCTGTTTACAACCCGATATCCAGTCCTTTGTCTATTTCTGTTGGACCGTGTCAATTGAAAGCACCCCTGATTTTGACGACGGGTTGTAATGAGAATCTGCTTGGTTTAGACTTATTAAAACGACTATATGCGACATTGTACTGTTCTCCGGAAGGAGTACAGCTTACATTGGGTAAAAGAATCACCTCTCCGATGTACTTGTCAATGGATGCACTCCCGCCAGAGCTGCGTTCACTCCCTGATTCTCTTTGGGTGACTGGTCCTAACGATGTAGGCCTTTTAGAAATTCCACCATATGTAGTCACTTTGAAAGCAAATGTAAAATTTCCACGACTCCCTCAATATAAAATATCTAGTGAAGGTGAACGTGCACTTTTACTAATTATACAAGATTTGATTAAGAAAGGTGTGGTTGAAGAAACTAGAGGAAATGTCTGTAACAGCCCTGTATTACCGATCTTGAAACGAACTGATCCTACGAAGCCTCCAGTGTATAGGTTTGTCATCGACCTCAGAGAAGTTAATAAGATTGTGGTTCCGCAGTTTCCTGTAGTTCCAGATATTACTGCCTTGTTAACATTAATTCCTGCTACAGCTACTTGGTTTTCAGTCATCGACTTGAAGAATGCCTTTTTCAGCATTCCGATAGCCGAGGAAAGCAGAGATATTTTCGGCTTCTGTCTAGGAGGCCGAAGCTTCAGATTTAAACGCGCTCCACAAGGCTATTGTGAAAGCCCATCTATTTACAGTCAGGCATTAAAAAGTCAGTTAGATACCTTTGTCCTTCCTCAAGGTTCTGCTCTAGTACAGTATGTAGATGATCTTCTAGTGGCTGCCGATGACAAGGAAACTTGCAAAGCAGCTACGATTTCGTTATTGCATCATTTGTCTAATTTGAATCACAAGGTGTCACCTTCAAAAATGCAATACTGTTGCCAAGAAGTGACCTACCTAGGTCATCTCTTGTCAAAGGAGGGAAGGAAGTTGACCCCAGAAAGAATAAAAGCAATTACGCAGATGAGTGTTCCTCGCACGCAGAGAGAAGTGCGTGCCTTTTTAGGTATTACCTCTTACTGTAGGCAGTGGATCCCAAATTTTTCTCTTTTAGCAAAACCGTTGGTAGCTTTGACTGGGAAAAATGTTCCAAGTCCAGTGCCATGGTCTGATGAATGCCAGGAGAGTTTTTCTGAGTTACAAAAAGCATTGTGTTCAGCTCCTGTATTAGGTACACCTGATTACAGCAAGCCATTCACGCTCTACGTTCACGAGAGAGAAGGTTGCGCGTTGAGTGTTCTGACACAGACATTTGGTGATAAACAACGCCCTTGTGCGTATTTTTCATCAACATTAGATCCGGTAGCTAGAGCGTTACCTAGTTGTTTGAGAGCTACAGCAGCAGCTGCGGCTTCCATTCGACAATCTGCTGGTCTGGTGATGAACAACATGCTAGTGGTCATGGTTCCTCATGCAGTGGATACACTCATGAATCGAACTAAGACACAACACCTTACCAGTGCGAGATTATCTGGTTATGAGCTGACATTATTAGCAAGTCATATTCAGATCAAAAGATGTAATGTATTGAATCCAGCAACGCTGTTGCCGGCTAATCAAGAGTCGAGTGATTCCGAACCCCATGATTGCTGTTTTAGAACGGAGGAAGAGACAAAAGGACGTATTGACCTAAAAGACACTCCATTGTCAGATCCAGATGGCACGTTGTATGTGGATGGGTCATGTTTTAAATTGGAGAATGGTGATGTGACTGCTGCCTATGCAGTAACGACTTTGAGTACGATTGTGGAGACTGCAAGAGTGAGTCAGAATTCTGCCCAAGCTGCGGAATTAATAGCTCTAACAAGAGCGTGTGTCTTAGCTAAGGGAAAGAGAGTGAATGTGTTCACAGATAGTCAGTACGCATTTGGCGTGGCCCATAGTTTTGGCCGGTTGTGGAGAGAAAGAGGTTTCATTACGTCCCATGGGACTAAGATTCAATATGGTCAGCTAGTTAACGACTTGTTGGAATCTTTGACCTTGCCGACTGAAGTTGCGATTGTAAAGTGCAGTGCTCATAAAGCAATCACGGATGATGTTGGTCGTGGGAATGCTTTTGCTGATGAAACTGCTAAACAGACAGCTAGAGACATGATGAGCAGAATGTATGTTGCTACGTCTGCAAGATGGTTTGCTGATTCTGGAATGTGTGAGGATACAATGGAAAGTGTGAAAGAGATTCAGAAAGAGGCAACTGAGGAGGAAAAACGTGCATGGAAAGAAAGTACGGGCAAGTTGGATTCGAGTGGGTGTTGGATTGACTTGTCAGAGCAACAGCGTTGGATGTTGCCTGATGTGTATGTGCTTGCAGTGGTGACAATGGCGCATGGAGTAGCGCATATAAGTTCTAAGGGAATCTGTAAGATGTTGGCTCCAGTCTGGAAGAATGATGGGATCAGTAAATGTGCAGAAAGAGTGGTGAAAAATTGTATGGTATGCCTGATGCATAATCCTGGCAAGGGAACTCCAACTCCTGCTGGTCACTTCGCTCCTCCTTCCTGCCCCTTTGAAGTGATTCAGCTAGATTTCATACACATGGATCGCTGTAATAATCTAAAATACGTCCTGGTGGTAGTTTGTGCTTTTTCCAGATGGATCGAAGCATATCCACTAAAGGACAATACTGCCCTGTCAACTGCCAAAATTCTTCTCAAAGAATATTTCCCTAGGTTTGGAATGCCACGGATTGTATGGTCAGATAACGGAAGTGAGTTTATAGGGAAAGTTATGCAGAGTGTGTGTGCCGGTCTGGGCATAAAACAGAAGTTCCACAGTGCGAACCATCCCCAGTCTGCTGGTTTAGTTGAGGGTTACAATGGCACCCTCAAACTAAAACTAGCCAAAATTCAAGCATCCACGGGTTTATCCTGGCCAGACGCACTTCCTTTGGCTTTGTTATCAACGAGAGCAACTGTACATTCTAGAGTGGGGCTTAGCCCCTATGAGATTGTTTTTGGCCGCCCGGCAAATGTGTGGGGTGTGCCTAGGCCTAAGGAGTTTTGTTCCCTAGAATATCCTATGTTGATCGACTACCTTTACGACTTGACTGCTAAATTGAGTCTTATTCACCAACAGGTTTTCGATGCATTGCCAAAGCCTCCGGAGAGTCCAGGGCATCAGCTGAAACCCGGTGACCACGTTGTGGTCCGAAACTTCGCAAGGACGAAGAACCTTCAGCCCAGATACGTCGGCCCCTTCCAGGTCCTGCTTGTGACAAGAACCGCAGTTCGTGTAGCTGGTCGCAAGCACTGGGTGCATGCGTCTCATGTCAAACGTGTACCTTTGCCGCTTCCTTACGACGACTGGGTGAAGAAAGGAATTGGTGCCTCCGAATTTGAAAAAACGCCAAAGTTCATCCCTTTCAGCGATGCCGAATTGATTACCGACACTCCGAAATCTGACTCTCCTCCTGAAAAGATTCCTTTGAACTCTGAACATTTGTCCCCTGCATCAGAAAAAACTCTGTCATCTGCGAACCTGAACACTGCAACAACCACTAGTGATATGCTATTTGCCGATCAAACAGTACCTGCAAAGCAAAGATACAATTTACGATCTCGTAATATGGACAAATAAAGCAGGCAACTGCCTATTGTGATATTTTGAAATTTTGAACTTTTGCCTTCAGCCAGGAAGTTTGCTATTGTTTTATTGTTTTTAAAATTGCCTTGCCGTCTGGGTAGCCGTAGGGTTGTGGCTGTGTGCCTAGTTGAATCTGCGGGGGTCTGACACAAGGTCGATCTTTCTGTTGGTTCTGGGAACTCCCAGGGCTGATAGAGGCATTTTCATCTACGTACACATCATCAGTGGTCGCGAGCGGATTGTAGAAGATGGAGCTTCCTGTGCTGCAACGAGAAAATGTGATTTATGTTCGCAGAAACAGACTTTACAGAATTCTTCACAGCAAATGCTTTTTGATACAATGTGCCATTACGTTTTTGATTGTTTTGATAACGTTGGTGGGTGGAATCGTCTTCGGTATGAGTTTAATTTTTGTGCCAGTAACTACAGTACCTCCCCTTGATCCCGCTACTTCTACTGTTTCTTCTATACACTCTTTTCATTCGTTTTCTGAACATGAGCAAGCTCGACGCTCAGAATTCATTAATAACACTTTTGTACAGCTCTTGCACCAACACCAACTGGTAGTTAACACTACAGACTGCTGGGTGTGTGGCTTGATACCCCACACTATGGATAAAGGTATTCCCTATCTGGTTTTGCCTTTCAGCTATAATGGATCATTTCAGGCCCTTCAAACCATCTTTGCTTATGCCCTTGAAACCTATCCTCCACGTCCACCACGTTCCACTAAATATAACTCTGCCAACAAAGCTTTAGTCCAGGGAATTATTGACATGATCAAGGACGTCAATAATACTCCATCTTACCCTAGAGACGAATTGCGAGTATATTTGAGTTGGAATTCTTCAGAGTATCGCCTTAGTTTGGGAGAAAGCAAGCGTAAAAGCTCAACTCCAATCTGGGTCGTACCTCACCGAGGTCAGGTCTGTTTGCAAGGTAATGGGAGAAATCCGAGAGCTCAGCTAGGGAGGAGTGAGTGCGTAGAGACTTACGTGTTTCCGGCTAACTCTTCCCCTGCTTTTCTTACTGCTAGGGGTACCTACTTCATCTGTCAAGATAGAGCGTATACATGGTTGCCTGTTGACTTTTCAGGTTCATGTTATATTGCTCGATTGTTGCCTCCAACGTACACTGCTTCATTTGATTATCACAAGACCAGAGTAGCAAGAGGTGTTTTCAGCATGGAAGATACCGCTGGTCAGGAAGCTGGAGACTTCTTCAAAGGTTTCCTTCCGTTCTGGGGGCCTATGGCCAATAGTAGAAACATACGTCAGCTAACACGGGTAGTTGAATCTACAATTACCGAAACTGCTGGTGCCCTTAGCAATTTGACAGCTGAGCTTCAGGCGGATAGACTCATGACGTTGCAGAACCGTATGGTTCTAGACGTAATACTTGCAGATCGAGGTGGGGTATGCAGAATGATCCAATCGAGCTGCTGTGTCTTTATTCCCAATAATGCTCCAACAGTCTATGAGGCGATCTCGAAGCTACACAAGATTTCCGACTCTATTCATGTAGACAAGGGAAACTGGTCCTTCATGGAGTGGTTTTGGACTCTGATATCAGCGTGGGGATGGAAGGTTCTAATGGTCATTGGTGTCATCTTAGTATTCCTCTTCTCATGCTGCCTGATTATCCAGTGTGGTCCTGCTCTGTGTAGTCTTTGTGCTGCAACCTGTTTTAGGAAAACACCTGCGTTTGGAGAAAAGGCACGAGAAAGGATGATGATACAACAGCATGTCACTGACCTGATGAGCGTAGAATTAGACTCTGACATAGACTGAGTTATTGCCTATGTAAGGGCAAAAGGAGGGTCTGAGGTTCCGTGACGATTTGAACCCGTGTTTTCAATATTGTCGGAAATACATAATATTGGTATCAGCGAACCGCAAATGATCCATTTAGCATATCCTGGTGTTTTCGCTACGCTACGAGCAAGAGTACTCCTGTTACAAACACAGTTCTGAACTACCCATGGCATCCATCTTAGATCATGGCAGCCATTTTGTGTTTCTTGCCCTCACATACGCAATAACCTCTGATCACTTCATTTCGATTAAGGACACGTAGCCTTAGCCGGAGATTCACCTCTCTAATGACACGTGCACCTTAGTACAGAACACGCTGTAGCTGCATGACTCGACAGAAACTGCCTCCTCTGCCTGAGGCCAGTCCTGCTATACTGGTTCTCGTGTCCATTGGCCTGATCACGATTAGGCGGCCGAAGCCGGTAGCCTTGCCCATTTACAACCCCCAAACATCCCTTATCCCACTTTTCTATCTTCTGCACCTGGCTCTGCTCCTTTCCTTCTGGGCCTTTATTAGGGGGAGGTAACGAAATTTACGATGAGGCGGTCCGGGTCCTGAATGAAAAGTTGACATGAGATTATGATGGAAAAGTGGGAACCTCTCATTCGTAATGTTGTATCATCAGATATTGTCGACGATTCCTGTGCAACGCCAAATATTTATTGTTTAGGACACAAAGATTTAGGAATGTAGTAACATGTGAAGAATTTGCCCGAAGCCCAATTTTCAGTATATAAGGAGCAGCCCTCTTTGTACAAATCGAACAGGCTCCTAGATACTGCCCATGTGTAGTTTCTGTGACTTCTGTGTCCCTGCAGTAATAAACCTTTGGTCTTTGACGCCACCATCGAGAAGCCCGTGTTTCTGTTCATTTGTGCACCAAGGCAGGTGGAACTCCGGGGTCTTCGGGTGTTGTTCCCTGACACCTCTGGACAGAACCAAAAAGTCCAGAACTCCACTTCCTAGACGTAGTGGTGAGCCTTGCCCTAAGCCACTCCAGAATGGTGATTCTGGGAGACTTCAACCTGTGGGACAATGGTGTGTTGGGGCCCCATTTGAGAGACTTACTGGATACTTGTAAGAATTTAAATCTGGTACAACTGGTAAACTCCGTGACCCATCAGGGTGGTCACATGCTTGAACTTCTATTTGCCAATCCGCAGGAGACCGAAGTAATAGATATCACTCCACAAAGCTGGACGGCCCACCACCTAATCCGCTTTAAAATCTTGGTAGGAGGGATAGTTGGCCCCATCAGCCACTCTGCGGCAGTTCGAACAGGCAGGGAGTGGGCAAAACTGGATAGAATGGATGTTCATTTGACCCTCCCCAATGTTGAGATGTTTGATCCCCAGGCTACGGTAGAAGGGAACTATAAGGCCTACTGGGAATTTGTCACGGGAGCTGTGGATAGGATGATCCCGATTAAAAGGATAAAAAGTAGGAAGAAACCATCTGCTCCCTGGTACACAGATGAGCTGAGAATGCTGAGACGGGTATGTAAGAAAGCTGAAAGAAAGTGGCGTCTGAACTACTTAGAGGGGGAAAAACAGGAATTAAAAGCGCTACAGGGAAAATATAAGAAGCTGATCCTGGAGTGTAAAGCTGAGTACTACGCCAATTCTATTCTACAAGCCCCTAACAGCACGAAAGCTCTGTTTAAAATAGTTAGGGAGCTCTCCACCCCGGCTTGTCTTGGTAATAAGACCATTGCGTCACAGGACCTGTGCAACAATATAGCCTGCCACTTTACAGATAAAGTGGCTAAGATTGTTGACAAGTTTCAAGGCCAAGATCCCGGTGACCCTGCTCCTGTGGAATATAAGGCGGAACCAATCCCTCTTCAGTTAGCCACCTTGGATAGATTTCCTAGCCTAAATGACTGTACATTTAACAGCATGGCAGATAGCGTATCCTCGGGCTCTCCGGACGATCCTATGCCGGTAAGAGTCTGGAAAAAATTTGGTCGTGTAACCCTTCCGTGGCTGCAACGTATCTGTAATCAATCCCTCGAGGAGGGAGCGGTTCCGGATGCCTGGGAGCAGGCAGTGGTGACACCCCTGCTAAAAAAAACATCTCTGGACCCTGCCAAGTCGGAGAGTTACAGACCCATTTCCCTGCTCCCCTACCCGGTTAAAATACTGGAGCAAGCAGTGGGCAGGTCACTTTCCGGCTTCCTGGAGGAAAACCAGAAGCTGGACAGAGATCAGTTTGGCTTCCGCCCAGCACATGGGACGGAGTCCGCGCTGACCCTGATGCGGGACAAACTGAGAATGCGGGCCGACAGCGGGAATGTCACGGTGCTAGTGCTTCTCGATATGTCGGCAGCATTCGACATGGTTAACCACTCTATTTTGCTGGGAAGGCTTGAGAGCATGGGGGTGCGGGGATGTGCACTACAATGGATGCGGTCCTACCTCTCAGGACGACAGCAGGTGGTCACATTGGCCCCCTTCGCTGCTAATAAAACGGCAATAGATCATGGGGTCCCTCAGGGGTCAGCCATCAGCCCCATTTTATTTAAAGTATATCTACAGCCGCTCCTCCCCCTCATTAAATCATTTGGGGTGGAGGTAGTAAACTATGCAGATGACACGCAGCTGGCGTTCTCCCTGGAAGGGAAGCACGCAGTCACAATGGACACATTCCTGGAATGTATGCGCCATACAGCCAGGTGGCTCAGTAAGAACTCCCTACAGTTTAATGGGGAGAAAACAGAGGTGTTGTACTGTGCCCTAGCCGGATTAACCAAGCACCTACCGAGGGAATTTAGACTTACCCCGGAGGAGGAGCCAGTGCCACCGTCTGATACTTTAAGAAATCTAGGGGTCTTGCTTGACAAAAATCTACAAATGGAGTCACAGGCCAATAGGATAGCTGGCGTGTGTTTCGGTCTCCTACGGATGCTGCGCCGGCTCCTCCCGATCCTGCCAGACGACAAACAGTCGCTGGTGGTGAGGAGCATTGTCCAGAGGAGGCTGGACTATTGCAACTCGTTATATCTGGGAGCGCCTCAGTTTGTCATGGACAGGCTGCAGAGAGTGCAATCGGCAGCGGCAAAGCTGGCACTAAAAAGAAATCATCGTGCCTCATCTCACCAAGCCCTACGGGATCTGCACTGGCTGCCGATCATGGAGAGGGTACTTTTAAAGTCTCTGTGTATGGTATTTAAAGCAACGCATGAACAAGGCCCAGCTCCGCTGCAGGGGTGTTTCTCCTGGTATCGGCCACAGAGACAACTCTGTTCAGCTGGTGCAGGTCTGCTGGAAGTTCCAAGAGTCAAGCGGGCTAGGCTGGGGGGCAGGGCCTTCCGGGTGGTTGCGGCGCGCTGGTGGAATGAACTTCCCCTGAGCATTAGACAGAGTCAGTCCCTTATGAGTTTCAGGCGCAGCCTGAAAACCTGGCTTTTTCCGCCGACTTGTTAGTGCTTCTCTGTGCCCATGATTCTTCTTCCTCTGAGTCTGATATTGTAAAATCTATGCGCCAGAATACCCGTAGGGTGACAGTATGCGCGGCACAAAACATTCATACAATACAATACAATACAATAAGGCAGGACGGCAGGCGCACAGTATATCTGAAAAAGAAATATTCAACGGCATCATGGCAATACACAGGAAAACGGACCAGTGGGGAACTTAAAACGGTCATCTTCTTCACGTACAAGACTGAGTTGAAAGTTGGCTATTTTAGATCACAATTTAGGTGTATATAATGTTATGCAGATTTTAATTTTTTCTCTTTTTTTGTAAATATGGAATTGAGTACTTCATGGAATTTTGAGCATAACACCTTTCTTTTATCAAAAAAACATGTAAATTGTAACGATTTTAAGAAATCATATACAATAAAATCTTGAAGCTTGATATAAATGGCAAAAGATGTTAGGGGTGGCCCAGTACAGACCATAATGTTTCTTTTGGCCAGAGCCTGGAGCCCCCCCTGGGTTCACCTGAGACCCCTCGAGTTTGAAGACCCCTGCCATAGAGGATCCGTATTTGGCCTGGAGAGTGTAGAACCCACAACATCTGAGTATGAGCACCTGACCTCTAATGAGGCTTCTGCTTCGGTAGGATCTTCTGCCACAGCTGCAGAGCAGCGTTCTACACCCACACCTAGAAAATCTTCACCTATATGCATGGTGTTAGAACTGGGACTTTCTGGTTGGCTAAGGCTTACGCCAAAGCCAGGCAGAAACCACCATTCTAGTCAGGGCAAGGGAGTCACACGCCAAGATAACCCCTGCTCACCCCCTTGATAGCTTGGCACAAGCAGACAGGCTTATCCCGGAGGCAATGTGTAAAGCATTTGCGCACGCACACAACAGCAACAACATCCTAGGCACACCACAATAGGAACTCCACACAAGGTTATATAAAAGTAACTGTTGTATTGTCAAAACATATCAGATAGTAATCACATAATAAACATTGTGACAACTGGCACGGGCAATATTCACAAGGGATTATTTACACCAGGACAGGGCCACGTGGGCCACTGTCAGTATGAGCACTTAGTAAAACTAGCACTTAGAATAACTGTAACACCAAATAACAATTATAAATCACAACCAGTAACCACTGGTAACAGGTAGGTACACACTACGCAATACTACTAACCATAGGCATAGATCACGCATGGACACATAACCTCTCTAGTATAAACTATACTAGGCAAAGCAAACTTCTAAGCATGAGCACCTTTAGAAGTATAACACAAGCATAAAGGCGGAGCACATTACGCAGCCATCACATTTAGGCCTAAACAGTATACCTACAGTAGGCCCTCTCTCACTAGTCTAAACACATTAGACTCTACCCCTAAGCATACTCAAATTTAGGGGCGTAACTCAGAGTGAAACACAATTTCACTAACACAAACCTCCACAGGAAAAACCACCTCTAGAGGTATTATTACAGGGTGTGTAAACCATACTTATTGCATTACATTTCCTAGCACCACATCACTCTAGCCCATAAAACACATTAGGCAATTACCATCATAAACATAGTAAAATCACATTGCGCAAAAATCACATTAGGGCCTTGCGCCCTACCCACATCCTGGCCATCTCAGGAAGGGGCTCAAATGCCCTGTGTCCAGAATATCAGGGCGCGCTGCCAATGCAGCGCCAGTCAGGGGTGCGCCAACGGCGCATGCCTAAACGTTGCAGCTGCCCACTACTTGCTGGGCAGCTGAGACATCAGCAAAACTGCGGCCTGGGCTCTCACTAGCCGTGGAACAACACTGCGCCAATTGCTGGAGCCACACAGGCTCTAAAGTGAAAACATGACCCTCAGGCACACTGGCTCCTTACACACTGAGCCAAACGTTGGAGCCCTCTGGCTCTGACATCAACTATGCCCCCGGAGCCGTGTTGGGCTCAAACTGAACAAAATGCCCCTTAATTGGTGGAGTTCCTCTCGGGGGACTCGAACTCGCCAAAATGCCTCCTGAGCCTCTCGTGGGCTAAAAAACAAAGCAATGCCCCTGAGCCTTTCACGGGCTCTCATCACAAAGAAAAATAGATGTAGGCCGTAAATACTTTAACAATAGTTCGACGCCGTCTCTAGCGCTGTTCTAATGAAGCCGTGTTTACAAAAAAGAAGTCTTCCCTCACGGAGAAAGACCCTCACGCAGTCCCCGTCGATCCCGTTAGCTCCCAGCCTGCTCTCGACAATCCAACAAGCGGCTGGGAGCTGATTTACCTGCAAGCGGGCACGGGTGGTGACGAGCGATACACGCGGGTCCCTCTGCAAGGTCAGGGCATTCTTCGCACTCGAACGCAGCTCTTCTTCCTGCCCAGATCACCTTTGGGTGCGAAGGGGGAAGCGTCACTTTGATTCGGCTCTCGGCACCTTCCAACGTCGGCTCCTGGCGCAGTCCAATCGGTGAGCGGCTCCTCAGGCGGGCCCCTCATGACGCTGAGGCTTCTCTCAGAATCAGCCACACACAGTGCGGCTCACGGGACAAGCCCCTCTGATGCAGAGGCTCTTTACCGGGTCCCAGCCAATCGTAGCGCGGCCCCGTGGGACGAGCCCCCAACATTGGCTCAATCCTAGCGCGGCCTCTTCGGTTTTCCTCTCCGCGGCCCTGGCAGGGGACGGTGAGAGTTTCTTGCGCTATTAGAGCCCGGGCAGCGGCTGTGATGAGCGGCACAGCAGATTTAGGGTGTAAGAGGCGGTCAGACCGCCCGTGAAGCCACAAGATCTTTTGGGTGATAAATCAGGAAGGGAGGCACAATGATCCTCCGGTCCTCTGTAATTATGTGCCGATGAGCACACTGATCCTCTTGCATGGCCAGCAGTTGAAAATCACGCACTGAAAGCGAACACAGGTTGATCTTCACAGAGTCTTGGAGTTTCTGGGGAACCTTTTAACCCCGGGTTCCAGGACAGGAGGTCAGCTCTTTTCAGGCCCTTGGAGACTCTTTAAAGACACAGCTCCTGGCTCGGCTCCTGGCGCAGTCCAATCGGTGCGTGGCTCCGCAGGCGAGCCCCTCGTGACGCCGAGGCTTCTCTCGGAATCAGCCACACACAGCGTGGCTCACGGGACAAGCCCCACTGATGCAGAAGCTCTTTACCGGGTCCCAGCCAATCGCAGCGCGGCCCCGTGGGATGAGCCCCCAACAATGGCCCAATCCTAGCGCCGCCTCTTCGGTTTTCCTCTCCGCGGCCCAGGCGGGGGACGGCAAGAGTTTCTTGCGCTATTAGGCCCCGGGCAGCGGCTGTGATGAGCGGCACAGCAGATTTAGGGTGTAAGAGGCGGGCAGACCGCTCGTGAAGCCACAAGATCTTTTGGGTGATAAATCACGAAGGGAGGCACAACGATCCTCCGGTCCTCTGTAATTATGTGCCAATGAGCACACCGATCCTCTTGCACGGACAGCAGTTGAAAATCACGCACTGAAAGCGAACACAGGTCGATCTTCACGGAGTCTTGGAGTTTCTGGGGAACCGTTTAACCCTGGGTTCCAGGACAGGAGGCCAGCTCTTCTCAGGCCCTTGGAGACTCTTTAAAGACACAGCACACAGCACAGTCTTGAAGTCAAGCAGGCAGGGGTCACAGCACACAGCAAAGTCCCCTTCTTCTCTTCCTTTAGTTGAAGAAGCAAAACAGGTAAGCCCCACAAGTCCCCAGAGGTGACCCCTGCATCAAGAAGGGTCTCAGCAGCTCGGGATTCAAAGAAAAAGGTCCTGGGGGCAAAGTGGAGCAAAGGGGACCCCATCCAAAGAGATCCTCCAGGCATCCAGGTCCATCCGCAGTCCAGGGGCTGGGCAGGACCCAGGGAGGCAAGCCTCCCCCTGGGCCCCAGCACAGCACGCCCCTGGTTGATTCCAGTCAGAAAGAAGAACATTTTACAAGAGGTCACAGCCTCTTTTTATACACAAAAATCCCTTTGTCTAGCAGGGTGTAGGCAATGTAAGAACCAGCTACAACTGGTTATGGGGAACTCCCTTTCACTGGCCAGGATAGGGACATCAGACGCACCAAAGGGGGTGGAGCCAGCATTGTGTGGTGAAAGCCTAGCCCTATTCAGGTCCCAGGTGCAGCCCCTCCCTCACATCAGCATGCAATTCTCAACACTCACCACTGGGGCAGACCCATCCTGACTTCTGGAGCCAGGCTCACCAGCCAAGCACACGCCAGACACAAATTACACAAACATGCCAACTTCTAGAAGTGGCACTTCACACTAGACACAATCATGCTGCATACATCATTGCGCAGCATTCAATCTCACGAGTTCGCACATACCAAACTCGACCCTGCACTCCCCACACATCAGGAACTACCATGGTCACACATATTCCCCATGCATTCCTAAGGGATGACAGGTCACTCTCACCACACACTCAGGGCCTGATTCACAGAATGAGCTTAAGACTCAATCCTAAACTTACTACTATTTTGGTATTCACAGAATGCACTTACTCATTTTGGTATTCACAGAAGGCACTTACTCATTTTGGTATTCACAGAAGTTAGTAGTCCTAACTTTAGGACTCCTAAATGCCTTCTGTAAATACCGAAAGTCTTAAAATTAGGATTTTTCTCAGTTTAGCAGTAGTAAAGTTAGGACTCCTAACTTTAGGACTCCTAAATGCCTTCTGTGAATACCGAAAGTCTTAAAATTAGGATTTTTCTCAATTTAGTAGTAGTAAAGTTGGGACTCCTGCCTTTAGGACTCCTAAATGCCTTCTGTGAATACCAAAAGTCCTAAAACTAGGATTTTTCTCAATTTAGTAGTAGTAAAGTCTAACTTTAGGACTCCTAAACTGAGAAAAATGTGTGCTGTGTGGAATGCGTGCAGAATCCATACGGTGCTGTCCCATGTTCTCGGCCCGTAGTCAAGACCGCATGGCCCCCGGTGAAAAGTTACCAACTGAACATTAGCGCGACGTGAGCCACTACAAGTCCCATAAGTCCCATCAGAAGAACAAATTACTTACCTTTGGTGCTGCTATTTTTAGTGGATACAATATCTAACCACAAACTTTTCACTGCCTTCCCACCTCCCCGTTCATTTGGGTGGCCTTCTTTTACTATCTAAAAAGGTCCCAAAGTAGAGATCTGCACACTGGTAACGACAACTGTTTTTTTTCCTCGTCTGAAGGAGTGGAAAGAATAAAGCAAGAAACCGACGTGGCTGCACAGGGGCGGTGCTTATAAGCGACTCCTCTCTGTCATTTCCGGGGCAGAACGAGGCCAACAAGGAGCTGCAGGGCACCTCTTAGTGCCACACGGGCGCACTTCCGAATCCGTTCAGGTGCCTGCTGGTCATTCTAAAGGTGAGGAATCTGCACTTAGAGTGTCCACCAGTGTTAACGATTGTAAGTAACTGGTTCTTTTATTTAGTCCAATTGTAGTCTTTGCTTAATTAGTATTTTTGGATCTGGCTTCTCAGGCAGATTGGCCTGCATCACCAGACTATTTTCTTCTGCAAAATCACACTTAAAATACACACATGAAGTGGTTCTGGCTCAGACATCTCATCCATTGGTCTGTTAAATTGTCAGTCACATTTTGCTTCCACCCACCACAGCACACAGCATGCGAGTGGGCCAGCCTACATTTCCCATTGACTCCTTTAACTTTTAGTGACTGCACAATGTCTGTTCATATTGTTCATGTTCACCAAAAACAGTTCCTTTCTCTCTAGTTGCAAAGCTGGCTGAAAGTGTGCTGTATTTATTTTTGTATTCTTTACATTAATTTTACAGACTATAGATTTCTTTTGCCTGCACTACTTTTTAAAGTTTATGTTAAAAAGTGGTTAGGAGACATTTTGACATTGTGGCTGTCTGCAATGTGAGTGCTTCGTTAGCTGATGATTTAATCTTGTCTCCTTCACAAATTACTGTAAGAAGAAGAATAAATGTGTGCTGTGATTCAAAGTGTTGTTTAGTTATTACTAGTAGAACAGTTGCATCAGTAAATGTTTAATGCAAGCATCATATAGACACATTAAGAAGACAGATTTTTTTCTTTTTTTCCCATTTTATTTTTGTGGCATAAGCTTACCATAATATTATAAAACAATCAACCTTGTGTCATCTTGCCAAAGCCCAACCTTTTGGCTTTGCCAATGCCTGTTTGCACGTTGCGCTCTTTTACTTTCTTTGCCTTTTCTTCTGTAAGTGTATTCAAAGGTGGCCTGCATAGCACCTGATGAAATCTCTTCTTGGATTTTGTTTTATTTTAATAAAATGAAATCAAGATAGTTGCCCCTGATTCATGTGCATTAGAGCAGCTATATTGGATACTAATGAGCATTGGCAAACCCAATAGGTCTCACACATGAGACCCACTGGCTTTGCCAATAGCTGATGTTGTTTTAACTAGAGTAACAAAGACAGAAAACATGACTACCTGGTTAAAAAAAAGATATACTATGTCACAACTTGGTTTTAAAAAAGTGTAGAACAAGTAGGAAGTTCCCTAATCAGGCCTGGATTCTATGACTCTGTATCACCAGCTATTTTTCCAACCAGTAACAGGTTCAGCGTCCTAGACCAGGTCGATTGACAATCCATTGGGAACTTTCAACCATCCTACGAGGCGCGTAGGCCATCACTCACTACCTGTGAAGTGCGGGAGGGGGCTTGCAAGTCGTCACCAACAACAATTAGGGAGGCTGTAACCAAGGAAATTTCTAAGGGCCAATCTGACCACGGCGGCGCACCGCTGGGTCGGGAAATGTCTACTGCTATTGTTATCCATAGGGGGAATCCTAAAGTACCCAATGATATACCATTGGTCGAAGGCCAGCAGACAACCAATGTTTCTGCACGTGTGGTACCGACAGGAATCGATGGGATTATTTCGGGGGTGGCATCAGAGGCCCTTCTACCACCTACATTGCAGTTAGTCACCCCAGCAACTTCTGGTAATAATCGATTGTGTGACGCCACAGACCCCTTAACTCCCAGGTTGACTCCGGTAATTGGTTCTAGCCACCCTGACGATGCACCCAGGCATTGTGGGAACCTTAAGATTCTTTCCTGGAACCTGGCAGGCATCAAGACTAAATTATCTTCCCCCGAATGGGGTGTGTTTGTTGATCATTATGATGTCTACCTGTTCCAGGAGACATGGGCGAGACAGGATTTTGCACGGGTGGGCTTTGCCATCTTTAATGTTCCCACCAGTACAGGGGGGAGAGTAAGGCTGGCGAGTGGTTTATCACTGTGGGTGGCATCTGATGTGGGCTGTAACGCCACCCCCATGAAAACCTGCTCTCCAGATATCCAAGCTGTAGTCCTTACCTTTCCTTCTAATTTGAAGCTTGTTATTATCAATATCTACTCCCGCCCTGTATCATTCGCCCGGAATCTAAAACTCTCGAGGAACTTAACCTCCTCATCCCAAGGGTGCCACCGAGCTCGGTCCTGATAGTTGGTGGAGACTTAAATTGCCACTTTGAGCCACTGACTAGTACAGTACAACCTACAACTAACGAGGAGGACTTACAGTGGGCCATACCCGACCCCTAAATTTACCCCCCCAAAGCTTGGTCGCCACTGGTCCTACAAATCAACGCCATTACACTAACCCACTCACTGAGAGCTTGTAATGGGCGCACTCCTTCAGATAGACCGAGTAGGCCGACATTTATTAGAACTGGCCAGGCCTCCCTTATAGATTATATTCTGGTCGAGTGCAGGTCCTGACACCGGGTGAAGGACTTTGAGGTCATTGTACGAATGGACAGTGATCATAACGCCCTGTCCTTGTCCTTTGGGATTCCAGACTCAGGCATAGCAACCCCTATTGGGACCTCAGTAGATGAAAGACTTACTCTGTCTAACAACAGAAGGAGGATAAAATGGGGGGCAGTGAAACAGTCCCCAGAGAAATTATCAGAACTTTATCGAATGATTATCCCTACCCTTCAGGAATTATCCTCGCTTGATGTTGATGGGAACAATTCTCCCCACCAACACTCGGCTGTATCACTTCATATTCAGCTTGTCGTTGCCCTAGCTAATATATTAAACCCGATCAGCCGAACCAAGAGAACTAATGAACGACTTTACTCTTGGTATGATGACAAATGTCATAAAGCAGAAACAGCATTACTGGAGGCTATTAAAGGGGATGAAAAATCATTGGTAAAAAGTAGACGGGCTGACTATAAGGAAGCTGTCCTAAGCACAAAATTAGCCTAGGAGGAAAATAAATGGCTAAATATTACATCTGCCCTATTGACTAGAGATATGAAAACATTCTGGTCATTAATTAGGACAGTGACCAAGGCGGGCACCACCGCTTGTGAACCTAATCTTCCCGCTGAAGTATGGATTGCGAATTTTTCGACCCTGTACGCAAAAGATTCTGAAAGGGACCCTAGGGGTACGCACCTCCTGGATAACGCAAGTGCAGGAGTCCAATGGTTTGCGTTGAGAACAGAGACAAATGCTATTCTCAATAGGATCACCATTCGAGAGGCCATCTCTGCGATAGAAAGACTCCCTGTTGGAAAAGCACCGGGGTTGGACAAACTTCCCGGCAACATGTTCCGGGACGAACCCTCATTCTGGGGCCCCTATCTCCTAGATTTGTTCAATGCCATCATGAACAGAATGCTCATCCCGGACAGCTCGGCTGGGGCTGAAATTGTTCCAATCTTCAAAAAGGGGTCTCCACTTCACCCAGTAAACTACAGACCGATCAGTTTGATCGATGTCACCCAAAAACTGTTTGCTCGGGTGTTACTGGATCGTATCCAGTGTTGGTTGGAAGAAAATGACATCATCAGCCCCTATCAAGCAGGATTCAAGAAGAACACCTCCACTCTGGACCAAGTGTTTAGATTTCGGTTAATCACTTGGAAGACAGTATCAATGGAGGGTGGCAGCCTCTATTTGATATTCGTGGACCTGAAAACTGCCTTTGACCTTGTTCCCAGATCCAAACTGTGGGAGGTCTTCAGGGATTGGGGATACCTCCATACCTACTTCATATATTGATCAAATTGCATGAGAACAACTATGCCAAAGTTAGGTGTGGAAGGGGAGGTGAGTTGACTAACAGGTTCCCCGTTGACAAAGGCATGAGACAGTGCTGTGTGCTCGCACCGACCCTGTTCTGCCTCTTTGTCAACACTCTGATTCCACTTCTGGCAGAGATACCAAACACCAATGCCCCAAAGTTAGCGAACTCAAAGGTGGCAGCAATGATGTTTGCTGACGATACACTTCTTTTATCAAAAACATTGATGGGCATCCAGAGGTTGTTGGATAGCTTTGCCTTATTTTGTAACACCAGGAGCCTGATGATTAACACCACAAAAACTAAATTTAGGATTTTCAACCCCCAAAGACAACACGCCCTAACCCACGATTGAATGGCTCATGCCTGGAAAGGGTGTCTGTTTTTGAATATCTGGGTATAGCCAAATTAGCCACGGAATCTCCTTTGAAACCAATTGGCCCTGCGCTATAAATGTATAGGGCTCAAGCATGCAGTGCCTCTCTCTACGGGGCGGAACTATGGGGCAACTGTTTGTCCTCCACCATCGCCGTAGTTGAGAACTAAGACAATTAACGGGCTTACCAATGGGCACCCCGCTAATCCCTTTAAGATTAGATTTGGGGATCTCGCCAATAGAAGACGAGATTGCTCTAAAACCATTACCTTTCTGGCAAAGACTATGGGCAACCCCCAAACTAGTAGCATATCAGGTAGAGACCAAAGAGCTTTTATCGCACCCAGGTTTGCTGAAAAGGGTACCCTGGTTTGCTCACGTAAAACACAAGTGCGAAAAGCTCGGCCCACCTTCTTTGTGGAGTACCCCAGACATTACCAGCACTTTAGTCCCCCGAGTCTTTCTACCTAAGACCTACCGCACCCTAGAGGTTGAAGGCATACAGACTAATTCAAAATTTGGTCCTTTAACAACACAGTTTTTCACAGTTAAAGACAATTACAAACTGGAAACCTTTCTGGATGATATCCCTCCTGTGGTAGCACAAAAACTATATTTACAGTTTAGATATAGTACTCTGCCGGTACGTGTGGTGACCAACAAATGGGCAGGGCAGAAAGTGCCTGGCTGTCCAGTTTGCAACAGTCAAGATGAAACTGAGAGGCACATCTTATTCTCTTGCCCAGGCTACAAACAAGCGAGGCTGTACTGGCTCGTACCACTTTGCCGTAATTTGGGTTTTGTTAACTGTAGGGAGGCTATTCGGGTTTTAAATATGATACATCAAACCCGATTATGTTTGCCGTTTCTAGATACCTAAACACGATATGGCGAAGGAGATGGGCCTTTATCCAAAAGGAAAAATAAGCACAAAATGTTTTGCAGAAGAAAATTGTATATTTGAATTCTAGAGAATTGCCATACAATTGTTTTTATTTTTATATTACCTTGCACACATTTTTATCTTGATGAATTGGATTTTATTGTAAATATTTTAAATAGTGTAAATTTCTTTTTACCTCTTGTACACACAGATTTGTCTTTTATTTCTCTAGATAGCTGCAGGATATTTATGCCTTTTTATACATTTTTGAACTGTGCTCTAACCACCGCCTCCTTGTCATTCCCCCCAAATGCCTTTGTCCTAATTTTGGTTTGCTCCTTTCTGCATTTATTGTTCTAAGATGTATGTTGTTTTTATTATCTTGTCACTTTTTATGGTACTGGCAACCAAAATAAAAGTTTTTGGGAAAAAAACGAAGAATGAAAACTAAATGCTGAGGCTCAGAATGTTGCACCAGTGTTGCTGCACGTGTTTTTGGTCATTTTTAGGTCTAGCATTATCCAAGACTTTTTTTCCCAAAAATATAGAAAATATGTGCTTACAGTCGGCTTTGTTTTAAATGTCCGCATTCTTCTGTGATTGGCGTCTTTGCCTCAAGAACATTCAGTCATTTCCTATCACATTCTGGCTCCGTTTACACAAATCGATGAGTTGTACCATCTTTCTATTTGTTATTTCAGTATCTCCTTTGGCTACAGTTTACATCAGAGAAGTGCACTCAATTGTCACATGTTCAATTATTTATCTAATAACTGCACAAATCGGTATTTTTTTATTATTTTATTTTTACTGCAGCATGCCGTTTTAGGTCTTGGCTAGACAACACTTTTGCTGTTTCTTCTATACATATTGTTTACTCCAGCGCTCTCCTATCCTTTATTCTCATTTGTCCATGGCATGCATGTGTCACACCTCTTCTTGTGTTTGTCCATGGCCTGCATTTGTCACACCTCTTCTTGTGTTTGTCCACGGCATGCATGTGTCACACCTCTTCTTGTGTTTGTCCACGGCATGCATGTGTCACACCTCTTCTTGTTTTTCTGCATTCCTTAGAGCATGGACCATGTACATGTGTCTATCAACTGCTCCAATTTTTGGAGCTATTTTTTTGTTTGGTTTTACGCACTATGTATGAGTGCTCATGTTTCACTCGCTCACTCTCTTCCCACCTACCTCCATCCCTGTTGTTTCATTACCTCCTCTCACCCTTCTACATCTGTGTCACTTTTTCCCCCCACCCACCAGTCTCATCCCCGCTGCTTCTTTCCCCATCCTGGTCACTTCTTTCCCTTCTCCTACCCATACCCATCCCTGTTGCTTCTTTCCCGACTCACACCCACCCCATCTCTGTCGCTTCTTTACCCCCTCTTACCCGCCCCATCCCTGTTGCTTCTTTCCCCCCTCTTACCCGCCCCATCCCTGTTGCTTCTTTCCCCCTCTTACCCACCCCATCCCTGTCACTTCTTTACCCCCCTTACCCGCCCCATCCCTGTTGCTTCCCTCCCATCCATCCCCATCCCTGTTGCTTCTTTCCCCCTCCCAACCATCCCTGTTGCTTCTTTCCCCCTCCCATCCACCCCATCCCTGTTGCTTCTTTCCCCTCTCCCATCCATCTCCATCCCTGTTGCTTCTTTCCCCGTCCCATCCATCCCCATCCCTGTTGCTTCTTTCCCGACTCCCACCCACCCCATCCCTGTCGCTTCTTTACCCCCTCTTACCCGCCCCATCCCTGTTGCTTCTTTCCCCCTCACATCCATCCCAATCCCTGTTGCTTCTTTCCCCCTCCCATCCATCCCCATCCATGTTGCTACTTTCCCCTCTCCCATCCATCCCCAGCCCTGTTGCTTCTTTCCCGACTCCCACCCACCCCATCCCTGTTGCTTCTTTACCCCTCTTACCCGCGCCATCCCTGTTGCTTCTTTCCCCCTCTTACCCGCCCCATCTCTGTTGCTTCTTTCCCCCTTTTACCCACCCCATCCCTGTCGCTTCTTTACCCATCTTACCCGCCCCATCCCTGTTGCTTCTTTCCCCCTCCCATCCATCCCCATTCCCGTTGCTTCTTTCCCGACTCCCACCCACCCCATCCCTGTCGCTTCTTTACCCCCTCTTACCCGCCCCATCCCTGTTGCTTCTTTCCCCCTCCCATCTATCCCCGTCCCTGTTGCTTCTTTCCCCCTCCCATCCATCCCCCTCCCTGTTGCTTCTTTCCCCCTCTCATCCATCCCCATCCCTGTTGCTTCTTTCCCGCCTCCCACCCACCCCATCCCTGTCGCTTCTTTACCCCTCCTACCCGCCCCATCCCTGTTGCTTCTTTCCCCCTCTTACCCGCCCCATCCCTGTGGCTTCTTTCCCCCTTTTACCCACCCCATCCCTGTCGCTTCTTTACCCCTCTTACCCGCCCCATCCCTGTTGCTTTTTTCCCCCTCCCATCCATCCCCATCCCTGTTGCTTCTTTCCCGACTCCCACCCACCCCACCCTGTCGCTTCTTTACTCCTCCTACCAGCCCCATCCCTGTTGCTTCTTTCCCCCTCTTACCCACCCCATCCCTGTTGCTTCTTTCCCCCTCTTACCCGCCCCATCCCTGTTGCTTCTTTCCCCCTTTTACCCGCCCTATCCCTGTTGCTTCTTTCCCCCTCCCATCCATCCCCATCCCTGTTGCTTCTTTCCCAACTCCCACCCACCCCATCCCTGTCGCTTCTTTACCCCTCTTACCCGCCCCATCCCTGTTGCTTCTTTCCCCCTCCCATCCATCCCCCTCCCTGTTGCTTCTTTCCCGACTCCAACACACCCCATCCCTGTTGCTTCTTTACCCCCTCTTACCCGCCCCATCCCTGTTGCTTCTTTACCCCTCTTACCGGCCCCATCCCTGTTGCTTCTTTCCCCCTCTTACCCGCCCCATCCCTGTTGCTTCTTTACCCCCTCTTACCCGCCCGATCCCTGTCGCTCCTTTACCCCCTCTTACCCGCCCAATCCCTGTTGCTTCTTTCCCCTTCCCATCCATCCCCATCCCGGTTGATTCTTTCCCTCCTCCCACCGCCCCATCCCTGTCGTTCCTTCCCCCTTCCACACACCCTAGAAAAACAGTAAACAGATGGCGAAGTGGCGAAGACAGAAGAAGCTGAGCCAGGTAAACAGAGGCCTCTCCTCCCCTCGTGCATTTTCACTGATGGAGGGATGCAAGGGAGAGCCTCCTTACCTCGGGGGAGAGAATCTTTGAATATAGTGGGTATCGCTGAACGAGTGAGGACCACCTTCCCACCTCACATTAGCGACCCCTTCACTGAAATTCCCCTCCAAGCTGTGTGCCGCAGTGTGAGTCCAGGGGGCGTGGGCTCCGTGCAGACCGACACACATACCAAGAGTAGTCCTTCCACTTCAGCTTCTTGAAACTAAACTCCCACCTAAATCTTGTGTCCCCTGCTCAGTCCCGGCTGCTGTCACAGCTGCACCCCTTGGAGGTGCGGTGAGATCGAAGTCCTCCCTCATGACAGCGTAAACCTCTTATAAGGCTCGCCAATGTTCACTTTGTAATGCTGTCTGTCCAGAACACTGCCTCCTGTTCACATCACCACCATCTCTGCCATATCATACGATTCTGAAGTGCAAACAGATACCGCCATGAGTACTGCCCGTGCTAGTCCGCTATCTGTTTTGCAGTTCTGCTGAAAAGTCACAGTGCCAGATTTAGATCTTGGTGGACAGGTTACCCCGTCACTGTGATGGACGAAATTGGGGTGCACTTGGCACAGGTGGGCTTGGATCTGTTCCTCCTGGACATGAATGAGGCCCAGGAAATTGCAGGTTGTAGTGAGAAAGGACCTGTTTTGGTGGGTTGGGGGCGCTCTTTAGGCAATTGGGGCCACCTCCAGAGCGGTGGCAGAGTTACAGGGCGATCTGGAAGCATAAGGGTACCTCTGCAAGAGCATAATATGGGTGCCAGAGCCAAATTCCATGAACCTCATGGGAGGGTCCTGAAACAATTACGTTTGCGCCCCGTTAGCCCTTCAGGCGGTTTTGGGCCTGAACAACCGGAGGCTTTCCTTGCCACGCTCTGCCCTGAAAGGGGCGTGAGTAATAAGGGACCAATGTGTCAAGTGATTCAGTAAGGAGATCGCCCCCATAAGGGGAGCGCTGATTGGGTTCTCCACAGTGCTTGGCTCATCAGGCGGGCATGGCAGCATAGGTTGGTTGCAGCTGCCTGCCCTTGGATCGCCCGTAAGACAACCCACCATGTTTGCATACTTATGTATGGAATAAACCTGCAGCAAAATGTTTACCCAAACAAAAGTTGTGTATTTATTTATGCATGCATTCTCCTTCGTGGTCGGTGGGATGTGTTGCCAATAATGTGACTATATATTCCAGTGGCCTTTATGATGAAGTAACCCGTACGCCAAGATCTAATAAAGGCCCTAAGTCTCTGACTGTCTCTTTAAATGTGCAGCAGCACTGCGGAAGTGTCGCTGTCCCATTATGTGGCTAGAAGCCCAGCTATAAAGTGCTACCACTGTTAGACATTATCTCTGCAAATATCAGCAATAACATGACTCGCACCTTTCAGAAATCCCTGGGATAAAGTGCAGGCACTTTCATCGCAGTATCCATGCTGGACAGTCAGCTGTTGTCTCCTTACATGTGCAGTACCTGACCAACAAATGCCATGACGAGATGCTTCTAAGTAGGAGTCCTATTGGAGGATTTCAGTAGTTTGAGGCTCTTTCTTACCCTGTCAAGGATGCAGTTAGTTTCTATATAGGTCTGTTTTAAATAGTTTTTGTCCCGCATTTGAACTACTCTATGCATTTTTCATTTTTCATTTTTTCTCATGTACATTTCGCAGTGCTGTAATAATACTAGTCAAATGGAATGTGACATCCACAGTTTTGTAATGGGGGTGTCTATATTGGTATACTTGATGGGAATAATTGTTATTGGGCCACAGACACTCCTTTTGTACCGTGCGTCGAGGTGCACGCCAGGATGTAAAATTCGTGCCAGAAATGCCCTGTTTTGAAAATTAAGGATAGTAACACCCTTGAAGTATTTCCTGAGAAATAAACCAATGTACGTTGACAAGCAAACGCTGCTGCGGAAGAGTAACATGTGAAGAAACGCGGGGTTTAAGGGCAGAAGCCCTCCCCCTCCAGCAGCGCTGATGCGGACAATGGTGGGAAGGAAGTGGCGGCAATTACTTGTGTTTGTTTCAGACACGGAGCACCTTGGGAGTAAAATCAGAGAATGGCGGCGGTGGAAAGAGGTTGATTGGGGTTTCCCCGGCTGTCTTGAAAAGTGAGCGCGCCGTTTGATTGGAGGAAGGCGTGTCATCCTGGGCCTGGCGTGAAAGCTGCTGCACGCGCACGCAGGCCCCCTGGGGGGCTTGGCACTGTTTTCCTGTGCAGTGAGTTCTCTTAAGGAGAGAAGCAATTGGGCGGGGGAGGGGCAGGTGGTAGAGGGGCATTAATAACTGGTAGCCCTATATGCTACCCATTCCCTTGTTTATTTTAATGTATTTATTTCCGGTTATGTATAGCGCGGATCGTGTGAAGTCCACGTTAAAGCGCTTTACAGTGGAGTAGAGGATAAAATAAGATTGTGGAGAAGAGGCCGCATTAAAATATACATTCGATAAAAAAGCGAACTTGTAACACTGCCCTTGAATATTACTGTGCTGATAATAACAGTTGTGAAATGAAAAACGTGTAGACATATTTACGTGTTCAAAAATGATACCAGGGTCTGAAATAGATAACGGCATATATTAAGGATGGGACGGTAACCATAAGGACGACTAGCGGGCCAAAGCATGTCCAGTAAGTGATGGATGGGTTAATGCGGGTGTCTTCGTTTTGGGATAGCAGTTCTTTCGTTTTTATTGACATATATATATCCCAGCGTAATGGTGCGCATTTAGGATGAAAGGTTGAGTGTGAACCGCTAGTAATGTACCAAATGCTGCAGATGGTGCATTTAGTCACTACTACATTTTACAAGCTTGTGCGCCCGAATGTCCTTCAGGGTGGGGTGCGTGTCACTCCTGTTTTCCATCCTGGGTGTCTGAAGGTATGCCCGAGCTTGATACTCTGGGTGTCTGAAGGCATGCCGGAGTGGGATACGTGAAGTACAGGTACTCAGAATATAAAGTAACGATTTGCTCTATGACGTGCGGGCACTGCCTCATTACATATATTGCAGCAGTGCTGATAAGTGCAGATACTCTACCATTCAAACTAACGAAGTGCAGGTACTCAGTCCCTGCCCATTAAAAGCACGGTGACAAAGGGAAAATCCGCTTAGCATCCATCGAGTCATCGCCCCATGCCTTAAACATGATTCTGAAATTATGTAATGTAATGTAATATAGTGCTCATGTAAAGCACTTCAATGCCTTTGTGCCGAGCTCGAGCAATATACAACTGTAAATGAAGGTCAGCAGTGCACCGCCCAAAATCGGAAGTCGAGAACTGTTCCGACATGTGTTTTTCTGGCTCACCCGAGCATGCTTCAGTACTTCCTGGAGAGCGGGCGGGCAGAGAGAGTGAGGGGGCGGAGCGGGGGTGTGGGAGGAGTGCGGGAACAGACGGGAGGGGAGGAGAGTAGGAGGAGGAGTAGGGGAGGCACGGCCTAGCGGCCGTGCAATCAAGAAGTGAGGGGGCGGGAGAGTAGGCAAGGCAGGCGGCTGGGGCCATGTGCACGCGCTTTTAAGCTCAATGCGCATGCGCATTGAGCTTAAAAGTCACGGGCACTGCAAGGAATCGCCACGATTCCTTGCAAGTTGGGGAAAGAGTGGATAAGTCCCAATACTCTCGCTTGCTCGATGCGCATGCGCATCGACAGGCGAGACCTAAAAAGGGGGAGGAAGAGGTGGTGCTGTTTGGCACCGAGGTGGGCACGTCCTCCTCTTGCGAAAGTAACAGTAATCAGAGAGGTCCACCTCTAAGAGGATCAGTGTGTATCCTGATGTCTATGGAATACACACAATGTGTTAAAATACCCTTCACACACCAAAAGGGCCCTTGTCAGCACTGCCCCGGCCGGCTGCCAGACGGGGCAGTGCTGACGAAGGGGCATGGCGCCCCGAAACATGTTGACCCGCACAGGAAAGTAAGCCCATTAACCCGCTTACCCTTTCCGACACCACTTTTTTAATAATACCAGCCAGTGTTTATTAAATAATTTTTTCTATCACTAGGCCAGGTATTTTTTAACATCACTTTTTCATCACTCCTGACCCCACTGACACTCACTCCAATTCACTCACATAGCACCCTCATTTAAAAGGTGCTCCAGCGTAGTCGCTTGTCGCAGCACTGCCCCGTCTGGCAGCCGGGCGGGAAGACCCCGATGATGAAGCATGACACCAAGGGCCCTTTTGGTGTGTGAGGGGTATTTTAACACATTGTGTGTATTCCATAGACATCAGGATACACACTGATCCTCTTAGAGGTGGACCTCTCTGATTACTGAGTCTTTGAGTCAGGCCTTCCAAAAGCCGCAGTTGCTTCCTCTTTGTTTCCTTTTTTTCTCCCATTGTGGGAGCCACGGCCACCAGGAGGCATCTGTTTTTAAAGCTGCTTTTCCTTCTTTCTCTCTTTCTGGCCGCGTCATCCTGTCAGAACCAGAGGAACAGCCACCGAACCCACGTCCGAACTAAGGGGCAGATTTACAAGCCCCTTGCGCCACTTTTGCATCGTTTGTCCCATGTTAAGAATGACGCAAAAGTGGCGCAAGGGGTTTGTAAATCTGCCCCTAAATCTGGAAAAAAGATGTTTACACCGACATAATCTCACGAGATTTCCAGAGTTTTTGTGTTAGCACTGCCACGTCAAACGCCCAAGATGACACCATGACACTACTCTACGTAAATGAGATTCCATTTACATGAAAACCCTCTTGTGGGAACGCGGGAAGAATGTAAAGGAACCAAACGCAATCAACTGGTCTTCACCTTAAATTATTTTACACAAATTACGTGTAATAATGTGTGTTTCGAGTATTATTTTAGCATTTCGTGAAATTTATGCAAAGGAAATTATGCAAGTTTCACTCAAGGACCTGGTTTGAACCAATTAGAGACGTCCTGCATTAAAACAGGAGTGGCATAATGTAGCTCACTGAAGTACATCGCTGGAAATTAAACTGCGCAGCTTACTGCCCTAGCTCACTGAAGTTCATCGCAGGTACATTTACGGGTGCTATAATTATAACAACAAAATGGTGCGGTAGGGTCCTAGGGAATTAAGATTCGAGACCAGCGAGGAGAACCTCCTCTAAACATAATCATAAACACTATACTACCTCGGATCTATATATTTGGCACATGAATTCTGGGTGGTGAAAACGGTTATGTTCCCTCTACAAGAAAAGTGTGGAAAATGAGGGGATTTTCCCTTGAGGACTAAAACCCTCACTCACCCGTAGGTGACATGCTTCATCATATGGGTTCCTCCCCCCAGCAGGAAATACTAGTCCTGCTGAGGGCTACAACACCCTCACTGTGAGGGAGGAGCTCAGCGATGTTTTCAAATGATGTTCCCTAGTGTAACTAGGATGCTAAAATCCCGTATGTGAAAGTGTAGTTTAGTGAGAGCACAGAGTAAAATCGAAGGTGAGAAGGACTAATAATGATCTAAAACTGCCTAGGAAGATGCAAAAATATATTTTTTAATTGGGTTGCTCTCACTGGCAGGGTTAAAAAATGCAGTGCGTGGAACAGTATAGATTTAAAACTGTTCACTAAATGAGGTCAACATGTTTCAGCCAAATGATCAACAATGTGTATCGGTGGCTTTCTTCAGGAGCAAATAGATGTTGAGAAGCGCTGCTGCTATTTATGAACTAGTGCTCAAATTATAAAAAGCAATGAAAAGTATATACAACACCAGTGATCCAGCGAGGCTGTATCAGGATTAATTGGGATTATCCACAATTGTAGGATAAGATACCTCACCTCTACCTGGCTACAGCTCAGGGGAGGAGGCCCCGCTCTGTCCGTCGGTACCTCGTGTCGGTACTGAGCTGCTCCCGGAGGTCATACTGCCCTAGCTCACTGAAGGACATCGTCAGGAATCAAACGGTGCAGCATACTGCCGTAGCTCGCAGAATTACATCGCTGGTACTTAAACGGGCACAGCATACTGCCCTAGCTCACTAAAATACATAGCTGGTACTTAAACGGGCACAGCACGATGCCCTATCTCCAGGGCTGGACTGGGAACCGAAACCGGCCCTGGCAAAGTGCTCGGCCGGCCTACCCCTCCCCCCCAGGGGGGGGGGGGGGGGATTGGGGTCCGACCGTGCTCTTTGCCAGGGCCGGTTTTCGGACGATTTTGTTACAGGGCCGTTTTTGCAGCTATGCTGCGAAAACGGCCCTGTAGCAAAAACGGCCCCCTGGGGCCCAAAACCAGCCCCCACCCATGCGGCCGACCGGGGGATTGCCCGGTGCCCGCAACGGCCAGTCCGGGCCTGCCTATCTCACAGAAGTTCATTGCCGGGAATCAAACGGGTGGTGTACTGCCCTAGCTCACTGAAGTACATCAAGGGTACGTAAATGGGCATTGCATACTGCCCTAGCTCACTGAAGTACATCAAGGGTACGTAAATGGGCATTGCATACTGCTCTAGCTCACTGAAGTACATCGCTGGTACCTTGCGTGCTGCCCCGATTTCCCCCCCCCCCGTGCTGGACATTCCATAACTGGGTGTGGTCGTGACGGAACCATTCCGTCATCAGCACAGCTCAACCGTGACTGATGACGGAATGGTTCCGTCACCAGCATCGAAGGCACATCATACTGCCCTAGCTCACTGAAGTACATCGCAGGGAATCAAACGGTGCGGCATAAAGCCCTAGCTCACTGAAGGACATCGCTGGTCCCTAAACGGGCACAGCACACTGCCCTAGCTCCCTGAAGGAGTCGCCGGACGGCACTGTGTATCAGGGGCCCTGGTTCTGCATGAGCCGGGTTGAGCCCAGGGTGGTGCTGGTTCGGGCAGGGGTCCCCCACTGAGCTCTGCACTCCTGTGCCCCTGCTGCGTGTGTTTGTTGTGATAAAGTTTCTTCCCCACAAGTGCTGACTGCTATAAAACAGCACTGGCTGCTGCTCGGCTATAAATAAAGCGGCGCGAGCCCGAGTGTGATGCGGAGTTGCTCAAGGTGCGGTGTTAATCGTCCTGGCTAATCTCCCCTCATTTCCATCCCAGGGAGAGGGGGAGGGGCGGGGCCCCCGCTGTGTCCTCAACGACCTCATGCATAATATGCTGCGAAATCTCATTACGGAGTTCCCACAATGCTCTAAATCCTTAATTCGGCCGCTCGCCCGCGCTGCTTCCGCGTGATATATCGGAAAGATAATTGAACTATATTTGAGAATATATTGGAAATTACTGCTTACACACTGCGGAATTTATAGGGGAGAGGCGTAATGAAAACCGGAGGAAGAGGGATGTCTCTGCTGCTCTGGCAGCCGGGCACAGAGGGGTTTACACAGGCGGAGTGCAGGCAGGAGGGGTGCAGTCTCGTGCCAGACTGCTGGCTGTCTCCCGGTTAACCTGCTCTGCTAACCCTGCACCAACCTGCTGAGTTGTTTCTCTGGTCACTCTCTCTGCTGTCTCTGCGCCAGACTGCTGGGCTCAGGCTGTCTCCCGGTTGACCTGCTCTGCTAACCCTGCACCAACCTGCTGAGCTGTCTCTCTGGTCACTCTCTCTGCAGTCTCTGTGCCAGACTGCCGGGCTGTCTCCCGGTTAACCTGCTCTGCTAACCCTGCACCAACCTGCTGAGTTGTCTCTCTGGTCACTCTCTCTGCTGTCTCTGCGCCAGACTGCTGGGCTGTCTCCCGGTTGACTTGCTCTGCTAACCCTGCACCAACCTGCTGAGCTGTCTCTCTGGTCACTCTCTCTGCAGTCTCTGTGCCAGACTGCCGGGCTGTCTCCCCGTTAACCTGCTCTGCTAACCCTGCGCCAACCTGCTGAGCTATCTCTCTGGTCACTCTCTCTGCTGTCTCTGTGCCAGACTGCCGGGCTGTCTCACGGTTAACCTGCTCTGCTAACCTTGCACCAACCTGCTGAGCTATCTCTCTGGTCACTCTCTCTGCTGTCTCTGTGCCAGACTGGCGGGTTGTCTCACGGTTAACCTGCTCTGCTAACCTTGCACCAACCTGCTGAGCTATCTCTCTGGTCACTCTCTCTGCTGTCTCTGTGCCAGACTGCCGGGCTGTCTCCCGGTTAACCTGCTCTGCTAACCCTGCACCAACCTGCTGAGCTGTCTCTCTGTTACCCTCTCTGCTAGCACTGCGCCAACCTGCTGAGCTGTTTCACAGTTAACCTGCTCTGCTATCTCTTTGCTAACCTACTTGTTGTCTCTCTGGTCACCCTCTCTGCTATCTCTGTACTAACTTGCTGGTCTGTATCCCGGTTATCTTGTTCTGATAACCCTGCGCCAATTCCTGAGCTGCCTCTCTGTTCACCCTCTCTGCTATCCCTGCGCCAACCTGCTGAGCTTTCTCACACTTAACCTGCTCTGCTATCTCTGTGCCATCCTGCTGAGCTGTCTCTCTGGTCACCCTCTCTGCTATCCCTGCGCCAACCAGCTAAGCTGTCTCTCTGTTCACCTACGCTACTGTCTCTGTGCAGACTGCTGGGCTGTCTCCCGGTTAACCTACTCTGCTAACCCTGTTCCAACCTGCTGAGCTGTCTCTCTATTCACCCTCTCTGCTATCCATGTGCCAGTCTGCTGAGCTGTCTTCATGTTCCCCTGCTCTGCTCTCTCTATGCCAACCAGCTGGGCTGTCTCTCTTCTCATCCTCTCTGCTATCTCTTTGCCAATCGCTGAGCTGTCTCTCTCTTCACCTGCTCTGCTATCTCTGTGCCAGACGTTTGGGTTGTCTGTCGGTTAACCTACTCTGCTAACCCTGAGCCAACCTACTTAGCTGTCTCTCTGTTCACCCTCTCTGCTATCCCCACACCAGCCAGCTGAGCTGTCTCACAGTTGACCTGCTCTGCCATCTCTGTGCTAACCTGCTGAGCTGACTCTCTGGTCATCTTCTCTGCCATCCCTGTGCCAACCAGCTGAGCTGTCTCTCTGTTCAGCTTCTCTGCCATCTCTGTGCCAAACTGCTGAGCTATCACACAGTTAACCTGCTGTACTATCCCTGTCCCAAACTGCTGAGCTGTCTCACTGCTCACCATGTCTGATATCCCTGTGCCAACCTGCTGAGCTGTCTCACTGTTCACCCTCACTGCCATCCCTGTGCCAATAAGCTTAGCTGTCTCTCTGTTCACCTGTTCTGCTCTCTCTGTGCCAACCAACTGAGTTGTCTCTCTGGTTACCCTCACTGCTCTCTGTGTGTGAACCAACTGAGCTGTCTCTCTGTTCATGTTCCCAGCTATCCCTGTGCCATCCGACCGAGCTGTCTCTCTGTTCACTCTCTCCGCTATCCACATGCCCGCCCACTGAGCTGTCTTTGTGTTCAGCTGCTTTGCTATCTCTGTGCCAACAAGCTGAGCTATCTTCCTGTTAGCCTGCACTGCTATTCCTGCACCAACCTTCTGAGCTGTGTCTCTCTTCACCCTCTCTGTGCCAACTTGCTGAGCTGTCTCACAGTTAACCTCCTGTGCTATCCCTGCACCAACCTGCTGAGCTGTCTCTCTGTTCACCCTCTCTGCTATCTCTGTGCCAACCCGCTGAGTTGTCTCACAGTTAACCGGCTCTACTATCCCTGTGCCAACCTGCCGAGCTGTCCCACTGTTCACCCTCTCTGACATCCCTGTGTCACACTGCTGAGCTGTCTCACAGTTCACCCTCTCTGGTATCCCTGTGCCAACCAGCTGAGCTGTCTCTCGGTTCACCTACTCCGCTATATCTGTGCCAACCTGCTCAGCTGTCTCTCTGTTCACCCTCCCTGCTATCCCTGTGCCAACCAGTTGAACCGTCTCTCTGTTCACTCTCTCTGCTATACATGTGCCTGCTTGCTGACCTGTCTTCATGTTCAGCTGCTCTGAAATCTATGTGCCAACCAGCTGAGCTACCTCCCTGTTAAACCGCTCTGCTATTCCTGCACCAACCTGCTGAGCTGTCTCTCTCCTTACCCTCTCTGTCAACTCTGTGACAACCTGCTGAGATGTCTCACAGTTAACCTGCCCTGTCATCTCTGCACCAACTTGCTGAGTTTTCTCTCTGTTTACCCTCTCTACTATTCCTGTTTGACCCTGCTGAGCATACCTTGAAAAAGATTGCCCTTGAGGGGACCGGGTTAGCTGTGAATGTACAGGTGGTACCAGTGGTCGAAGTGGGCGGGATCGGCAGGGCACGGCGTGCCCCTAATTCTTGAATTTGATAGATTCCGTTCCCATACTTCCTTCTATTCAACATGCGTCCCGGACTGCATACATGCCAAGGCCGATCGTTAACGCTCAGCTTTCGGGGACGGACGGAATGGGCAGAGAAGGAAAAGGACTCTGGGGCAGATTTATGCGTGGCTTGCGCCACGTTTACGCCGCCGTTGCGTGACGCAACAGCACGGAAACGTGGCACATCCCTGCGCCCTATTTACAACGTGACGCATCTAGGAGATGCGTCACGTTGTACAGCACTGCGCCATGAGGAGGCGTTCCTGTGCAGGGGGGGCGTTCCTGCGCAGGAACGCCTCCTGAAAGTGGCTGAGTGAAATCTATGAGATTTCACTCAGTCACTTTCAGGGCAATGCTGCGTCAAAACCCTGCGCCTGCTTGAAGCAGGCGCAACGCTTGAGGCAGCATTGAAAGAATAGGCCCCCCCAGAGCATTGCTGGAGCTGCGACGCGCTTGCGATGCAACTCTAGCAATGCGCCACATTTCCGGCACAGATGCGTCACGCATCTGTGCCGTTTTTGCCCCATGGTGCGCCGCATCATAAATGCGGCGCACCATGGGTGGCGTAGCTGTGGCGCATGTTAACTGGCGCATCCCTCGGGATGCGCCAGTTAATATAAATCTGCCCCTTAGTCTTTTCCTTCATGCCCGTAGAAGACAAGACATTGTCCAGTTCTCCCGCAGCAGTTGCCCCCACCCTCTTTGTTTCCCTTCTTCCCTCTCTTTCTGCCTCGCTCAGAGGTGCAACTAGAGCCAGATTTTGGGAGGCTAATAAACATTTCAGGGGGGGAGGGCAATTCTTCCAGCAATCCTGAGTGAAGATGCAGGGGCTCAAGAAGGGGTAAAAACACAACAAAGCCATGTTAAAACTTGAATGGTCTTGTAATACCTGTGAAGTACTAGGGGGCGGCTGCAATAAGACAGGCGCCAGCCCGGGAAGCTGTCTCAGCCCGGGCTGACACACACAGGTGGGGGGAGGAGGAGGGAGGGCGTTGGTCTCGCTCCTCATTTAGTGAAAACCTAAACTTGAAGAAAAGGTTCTCTCCTCTCTTGCGTTTATTTTCTCCCCTGTGAAATGTATCCAAAAAAGAAAAGCTTTTTAACTGGAAATGTTGTATTTTTCTGACATTTTTCAATTTCTAACTGCAGCCACGGGTGGAGAGAAATAAAACATTCAAAATAGGAAAAATACCTAACTAACTAACTAAAGCAAAAGGTGGCCAGATTAATTTATTCACACCTAAACACATTAGTGCTACTTTACAGTGTTTGCCAGTTAAGCGCTACTTTTGTTTTATTGTCTCTCTTTCAACAGCATTGTTTTCACTGGGTGGGTAAGTGCACTATTCCTGGAAGTACTGAAATACCGCTTGATGGGTGAATTGGAAAACAAAATGTGTACAGCTGCTGTGCATTCTTGAATGTGGTCTTTTTAAACCATATTACCTACTTTAGGTAAGGATATAAGCAATGGGCATTGAAACGGGTCCCTTCTGGGCCCTGTAGTCATGGCCTTAACTTTTCAGGCAAAAGCACGCACTAATTTCTGAATAATGAGTGTAAAAGGAAAAAGGTAACCATGTTGTTCCTGCTTACATTTCACATGCTTTACTTAATCTTGCATTCCCTAGGAGTGTTTGCTTTTTCTAGGATGCTGTTATTTTTTTTTTAGGTAGCATATTGCTCTTGTCTAGTGAATTATTTGAATTGGGTCATATCCAGGTGTTTAGAGAGGGTCAGTATAGTGTTCAGTGGGGGAGAGGATGTGGCACTACGGTCAGAGCTGCTGAATTTGGAACTGGGGAACCTGGTTTTGCCTTCATGACCAGTCCACCAGACCACTCCCTGTGAGGAAGCAGATTCCCATACTAGACCTTAGAAGGCCTCACAAGATCTTAAAAGTCCTGGTGTCTTAGCACCAGTAGGTGGACCCTAGCGGTAGAAAATGTGGGTTAACCTTGAAGGTCTGTCCGCCACAATTCATTCTGACGTTCACCTCCAGTCTTACGGACAGGTCTATGAAGCAGCACACCAACAGTGACAGTGACTCTGTCACTGAGATCTCAGGACCCTTGAGCAGGGTGGCTCTAGGGCAGTGCAACTGCACCAGCTGCTGACTTCAGGTGGGAGTAATTGTAGTTGTAATTGTAAAAGTACTTGTAAAGCGCGATTGCTGCCCGAAAGCGTCCAAGCTCTGAGTAGAAGCAGGGAGTGCCTGGAGGGAATCTAGGGGGAGTCGGATTTAGCGAACAGCAGGGTCTTTAGACTTTTACGGAATGAAAGGAGGTCTGGGTTGGACCGAAGTGAGATGGGGAGAGCATTCCAGAGCTTGGCGGTGTTCAAGGAGAACATCCTGCCCCCAGACCTGGCTCGCTTCACTCTGGGAACAACAGCGAGGCACGCCTCTGTCGACCGGAGGTTCCTGTTAGGTTGGTAAGGAATGATAAGGTCAGTGTTAATGGCTGGGGCTGTTTTCCAGAAGGCGCGATGCGCCAAGCACAGCGCCTTGAAGGTCACTCTCTGCCTCACTGGCAACCAGTGGAGAGTTTTCAGAGCGGGTCTGGCTGATTGAGTGCGCGAGAGTTCTAGCAAGGTGCGGGCTGCACAGTTTTGGACGACCTGTAGTTTCCGGAGGGTCATCTCTGGTGCCCCTAGATACAAGGCATTGTTAGAATCCAGGCGAGACTGGATAAGGCCTTGTACCGCCACCTTTTTGGCCTCTAGGGGGAGTAGCGGGAGGACCTTCCTCAAGATTCTAAGCAGGCCAAAGCAAGTGGATGACAGTTTTTTGGCCTGAGTAGCAAAGGAGAGTTTGTTGTCAAGCCATATCCCCAAGCTTTTAACGCTGTCCTTAGGGGTGGGAGGGGGGCCCAAGGCACTGGGCCACAGTGAAGTAAATGGTACGGGAGAGGTGGGGCCTAGGAGCATAAGCTCCGTCTTATCACCGTTTAGTTTTAGGGAGGAGTTGGTCATCCATCCCTTGACATCCACTAGGCAGTTTAGGAGGTCAGCTGTGGAATGCCTACTGTTCTTCGTGGCCAACGAGACCACAAGCTGGGTGTCGTCGGCATATGACACAATTTTAATGCCATATGGTTCGACAACACCCGCCAGCGGCCTCATGTATACGTTGAACAGTACAGGGCTCAAAGAGGAGCCCTGTGGCACTCCACAGCTCAGGGGTTTACTCGAGGACACCATCTCTCCGTCGAAGATCTGGAACGACCTCCCAGACAGGAAGGACTCGAACCACCTTAAGGCGTCACCTGAGACTCCGATGTTATGGAGACGGTCCAGCAAGGTGGTGTAGCTGACCGTATCGAAGGCAGCACTTAGATCAAGGAGGATCACTGCCACTGATCCTCCCTGATCCAGTATCCTTCGAGTTTCTTCGGTGACGGCTAGCAAGGCGGTTTCAGTACCATGCTTTGGTCTGAAGCCCGTCTGGGATGTGTGTAGTAGAGAGTGGTCCTCCAGGAACTGGACCAGCTGCATGTTTATGTGTTTCTCTAACACCTTGCTGGCCCAAGGAAGAAGAGAGATGGGACGGTAGCTGGAGTAGTCGTCTGGGTCGAGGCTGGGCTTCTTCAGCAGCGCCCTTACCATGGCCTGTTTCCAGGCTGTGGGGACTGAGCATGTGGATATAGAGGTATTTAGAAGATCCCGGATGACAGGCAAAGTGGCTGTACTTGCCTGCATTAGGATTTCTGGGGGAGCAGGATCACGGGGGGAGCCAGATTTTACTTGTCGTGCCACTTTGCTTAAAGTGTCAAGGTCCAGAGGAAGAAAGTGCTCAAGGGCAGGCTGATCTGGGTGCTGAGGTGATTTAGGGAGGGGAGGGTGAGATACATCCAAGGTAGTGCCCGAGGTGGGGAAAGTGGAGTACATTTTGTGACTTTATTATAGAAGAAATCCGCAAGCTCGTTGCATTGATCCTTGGTTTTGTTAGGTGGAGGTGCCGTGTTGGCGATGGAACAATGCTTTATTATCTGGAAAATTTCTTTAGGTTTTGATTTTGCTTCTAATATTTTCTCAGAATAATAGGTTGCCTGGGCTGTCTTGATCCCTTCTTTATAGACTTTAATCGCCTCTTTATAAGAGGCCTTTTTGTCTGGGAGAAAGTCTAAGCGCCAGGCTCGCTCTCGTTGCCTACAGAGGCGTTTTAGTTGTCTAAGAGAGTCAGAAAACCAAGGGGCAGTTTTCTGTAGTCTGTTAGAGGATGATTTACGGATCGGGAGAATCGAGTCTAGCGAATGGGTGATCCAGTTTTCGTAGTGGGAGTTAGCCACGTTGGGATCTGGGCAGAGTGAAGGGCAGGTGGAGTCTAGTTTGTGTAGCCAGGCGTCCAATGGGAGTTTTGACCAGTTCCTTCTAGAGGAAACTTGGGGAGGGGGCTGGGGGGTTTTGTGTTTGACCCAGGTGAATGGGATTAGAAAATGGTCCGACCATGGGAGGGGGGTGGGTTGATCAACAGTTAGATCCGGACAGTTGCTGAATATGGGGTCGAGTAAGTTACCCCTTTCATGGGTCGGAGCAGCAACCAGTTGGGACAGTTGGAGGGCCTCCAGGTCCTCTAGAAGTTCCTGAGCAATGTGGTCTGAGGGGGAGTTGAAATGGAGATTAAGGTCTCCTAAAATCGTGTAGTTAGCGGCGGACAGAATTCTTCCCGCTATGGTCTCAGGAAGAGACCTATGAAACTCTTTTACGGGCTCCGGGGGGCGGTAGATCAAAGTACCGGAGAAAGTATTGTTCGCATTGAACTCTATGTGGAATGCTATGCTCTCACATTCAGGAACGGTCTCTGCTGTGGTACGGCATCGGTACTGGTTCTTCAGAATGATCGCCAGACCTCCGCCTCTCCCTACCGGTCTATCTGCTCTAAGGATATAATATCCTACGGGTAAAGCTTGAACTACGTCCGGCTCAGAATGCCCGGTGAGCCATGTTTCTGTCACAAATAACACGTCTGGCTTATGTTCTTCAAGCAGCATGGCAATCTGTATACTGTGTTTGGGCAGGGAACGGCAGTTTAATACGTACATACGGTACGTTAGTGCTGTGGCTGACGGGGATTTGCGGAATGAGTGCTTGCACCCTGGACATCGGGCGGGTAGCTCTAACGGAGCGAAAGTGTGGGAGCACTGAGGAGTGGCAATCCCACCTATGCTATGTAGGGCCGCCGAGCTGTAGGTCCTGCTGTGGATGTCGTGAGAGCCAGGGTGTGTGGCCCCGGGTCCCGGCTGGTCGCGGACGGGCGCAGACGGGCTTGCCTTAGGCGCGCCTTCGGCGCGCAAACGTCGCGCCCGCTGCGCGACCGAGGATTACACATATTTTATGCGCGAGTGTTGTGGGGGCGTGGCCTGAAAGGGGCGTGGCCTCCGCTCGTGGTGGGAGGGCGCGAGGGGAAGAGTGTTTGTGTCGTCAGCGCTAGCTCCGCTGTGAACACAACGAATTGCTGGTGAGTGCAGTTAAAGACACAAGTTGTCTGTGCTTTTAAAAAACAAGTTAACAGTGACAATGATTTTTAAAAATGGTCTGCCTTCCTCCCGGCTTCCGCCTCAGGAGTCTGCTTCAGTTCTGTCTGTTTGCCCAAGCTCGGCGCTTTTATGCGCGAGTGTTGTGGGGGCGTGGCCTGAAAGGGGCGTGGCCTCCGCTCGTGGTGGGAGGGCGCGAGGGGAAGAGTGTTTGTGTCGTCAGCGCTAGCTCCGCTGTGAACACAACGAATTGCTGGTGAGTGCAGTTAAAGACACAAGTTGTCTGTGCTTTTAAAAAACAAGTTAACAGTGACAATGATTTTTAAAAATGGTCTGCCTTCCTCCCGGCTTCCGCATCAGGAGTCTGCTTCAGTTCTGTCTGTTTGCCCAAGCTCGGCGCTTTTATGCGCGAGTGTTGTGGGGGCGTGGCCTGAAAGGGGCGTGGCCTCCGCTCGTGGTGGGAGGGCGCGAGGGGAAGAGTGTTTGTGTCGTCAGCGCTAGCTCCGCTGTGAACACAACGAATTGCTGGTGAGTGCAGTTAAAGACACAAGTTGTCTGTGCTTTTAAAAAACAAGTTAACAGTGACAATGATTTTTAAAAATGGTCTGCCTTCCTCCCGGCTTCCGCCTCAGGAGTCTGCTTCAGTTCTGTCTGTTTGCCCAAGCTCGGCGCTTTTATGCGCGAGTGTTGTGGGGGCGTGGCCTGAAAGGGGCATGGCCTCCGCTCGTGGTGGGAGGGTGCGAGGGGAAGAGTGTTTGTGTCGTCAGCGCTAGCTCCGCTGTGAACACAACGAATTGCTGGTGAGTGCAGTTAAAGACACAAGTTGTCTGTGCTTTTAACAAACAAGTTAACAGTGACAATGATTTTTAAAAATGGTCTGCCTTCCTCCCGGCTTCCGCCTCAGGAGTCTGCTTCAGTTCTGTCTGTTTGCCCAAGCTCGGCGCTTTTATGCGCGAGTGTTGTGGGGGCGTGGCCTGAAAGGGGCGTGGCCTCCGCTCGTGGTGGGAGGGCGCGAGGGGAAGAGTGTGTGTGTCGTCAGCGCTAGCTCCGCTGTGAACACAACGAATTGCTGGTGAGTGCAGTTAAAGACACAAGTTGTCTGTGCTTTTAAAAAACAAGTTAACAGTGACAATGATTTTTAAAAATGGTCTGCCTTCCTCCCGGCTTCAGCCTCAGGAGTCTACTTCAGTTCTGTCTGTTTGCCCAAGCTCGGCGCTTTTATGCGCGAGTGTTGTGGGGGCGTGGCCTGAAAGGGGCGTGGCCTCCGCTCGTGGTGGGAGGGCGCGAGGGGAAGAGTGTTTGTGTCGTCAGCGCTAGCTCCGCTGTGAACACAACGAATTGCTGGTGAGTGCAGTTAAAGACACAAGTTGTCTGTGCTTTTAAAAAACAAGTTAACAGTGACAATGATTTTTAAAAATGGTCTGCCTTCCTCCCGGCTTCCGCCTCAGGAGTCTACTTCAGTTCTGTCTGTTTGCCCAAGCTCGGCGCTTTTATGCGCGAGTGTTGTGGGGGCGTGGCCTGAAAGGGGCGTGGCCTCCGCTCGTGGTGGGAGGGCGCGAGGGGAAGAGTGTTTGTGTCGTCAGCGCTAGCTCCGCTGTGAACACAACGAATTGCTGGTGAGTGCAGTTAAAGACACAAGTTGTCTGTGCTTTTAAAAAACAAGTTAACAGTGACAATGATTTTTAAAAATGGTCTGCCTTCCTCCCGGCTTCCGCCTCAGGAGTCTGCTTCAGTTCTCTTGCACTTTGTCGGAGTGTCGTGTTTGCAAGTATAATGTGTTTTTAAATGCACTTGCTGCCTCCTTCCTGGCCTCCAACAATTTTTTGCAAAAATAGAAATGGCATACAAGTAGGCTCTGTTTCTATCTGCTCACAGTCATTATTTGGACTAGGCGCCTTGACGCCCACTGGGCATAGCTGCGCAATATAAATAATGTTTCATTCATTCATTCATGATAACTCCAGTGATTAATGTTCTTAGTAGAGAGAGATTGAGTTTTGTCTAGTGGAAGTTTTGACTCATGGAAAGGCAGAACAGAGGGTTAATGTGTCTGCTGCTAAGAACGTGTACCATGCAGATCACAAAGTGCACATAATGTAAATAGGTCAGTGGGCTACTGATTTTGTCAGAGAGACCCTATTGTTACTTGCAGTTAATACGTTACAATCCTAACCTAGACAGTGAGCTTTTAACTGTCATGTAAGAGCTGCATGCAAACTGCAAGGTATAAATTAGAGTTTTATGGTTTTTCCCCAGTCTTTGGTTATCCTAATGTTGCAAAAAGGGTTCATTTGGATAGAATTGAATTCTGATTTGTAATGAGAACCCCCCACCATGGTATTACGTTTTAAATTCTGAGTTTGTGTTTCTCCAGACCAATCACTATTAAACTATGCTGCCTACTAGTATGGTTGTCATGTGAACAACCACACCTTGTAGTCCTTTTTCTAATGTAACATTTCCTATACAGTGATTTACACACATATTGATTGTCTCTGTGTAATATGTGTGATGTAAAGTGCTCTGACACCCTACACTGGTATTAGCGGTGCTGTAAATTTTCTGATTCTTTACTATTCCGACATTTTTAGGTTTCGCTGGGGGGCGGAGCCGTTAGGCTCCTCCTCCAGAGAAATCTGTAGTTTCTAGTATGGGTGACTTGAACACGCCTCTCTGCTTCATTGGCTAGCTCCATAAATGGAGGCTAGCCATTGGAACAGAGAGGCGTCCGTCAAAGCCGGACCAGACACGGGGGCGTTCCCGAGATTCTTTGGCTTTTGCCGACGTCACGCGACGCCGGGAACGCCCCCGTGTCTGGTCCGGCCGGGCCGTGCTTGCTGCTGGCACAGATTCAGGGGTGAAACGAGGCCCGCGGTGTTTCCCTGCGCCCAGGATCCCCCCTGTTGATCTGCTGGTTAGAAACGGTCTAACCGCGACCTGGGGCCCCGAAAATCTATTGCCGCCAAATCACCGTCGCGGCCCGGGGCCAGAAACACCCTCCAAAGCGGCCGTTCGTGACCAGGAGCTGCAGCAGCAAAGATCGAAGCCGCCGCGCTCCTATTGGCCCAGCAAGACGAGCCCCTCCAGTAACGCCGCGCTGGGATTGGCCCAGCGCCGCCGCGTCATCGCCGAGGCCGCGCACTGATTGGCTGCCGGCTCAGCATCATCCAGGGGCAGGTCCCTGGGAGCCGCGCTGTCAATGGCTGACTCCCGGGCGTGTGTGGAGGCTTGGCGTGAACGCCGCGACCGGATTGGTCCTCGGCGCCCTGCTTGGTAGGAAGCTGCGTGGGAGTGACGAAGCCGGGGAAGACCGACCCGACCTCGCCGAGGGAGCGCCGTGAGTGCCTCCAATGACCACTGTTGAGCACTGCACAGGAAGGTCACTGACTGTCCATGCATAATGGAGGAGCTACCATGGAACGAGCTGGTACTTTGAAATGCTACAACTCTGCTGTGACTGGTTCAATGTTAGCAGTGTTGGTCTTGCTTAATCATAAAATACCTCTTGATTTTTAATTACACACATTTTACGAAGTAGCCTTCATCTCACTTCCACGCTACTGAACGGTAGACAAGGCGGACTTCGATACACCATGTTCGCCCGACTAGAAGCTCGTGTTGCACCTGATGATACTGACCCTCCCTGCTTCCTACATGGGTGCAAACATCTTCAGCTGATGAAGGGTGGTACCCTCGAGACTAAGTGGTGATGTGTATCTGTTACTCTGGTCGCTTCTATGGAGTTGCTGCGGAGGCTGATGCAGGGAACAGGGATGAAGGAAATAGTTTTTTTGCGAACACCTCTGAATGTAGTATGCATGATTACCAGCAGCCTGCTGCATGAAACGATGTATGCATGATCCGACATTTAATACCAACAGAAAGTCATTGATCAAGATCCAAGCAAGAGTGACAAGAAATCCAGGGGATAGAAGCAACAGGCTCACCCAGGCCCCCTGTAAATAATGGGTACGGTCCACAGCAGGTCTTGGACAGATAAACCCATCTGCAGACACGAGCTAAAAACATGCTGAAATGGGACAGAAGGGTGGGACAGATCGTATCCGTACAACGATTACGATAAACTCTGAAAAGTTGTACACAGACAGACAACTCCCCTGGGGACAGACGGAGAGAGTGCACATACAACCCGGACCCAGAGCTGCGGTGGAGCAAGTGTACACTGCGCTAACCTGCTTAGCTCTGTGTCCGCCCGGCATGCAGGAGGGACTTGTACTGCGCACTCGGCAGCGCCTCGCCGCGCCAGCAAGCGCTACAGTCACAGCGGGCAGCGTGGCCTACTTCCGAACCGGCGGGCCCCTGACCCGGCTATCACCAGGCAGAGGAAAGGCGCGCAGGGGCCGCGGGGGGCACTGAACACGAGTTTCATCAGCCGCCTCTTGGCGCTTTATTGCTGGTACAAATCTCATTCACAACCGCGTGGGCGCTGCCAGCTGAGCCCCGGCACTGCTAGATGGCGGCGGAGACGGGGGGGGGGCGGGGGTGTTCGAGTTCCCGGAGAGGCCGCTGCCAGCGAGGGCAGGGCGCAGCAGCACACTGCCCCGCACGAACACACCGACACACACAGATCATCACAAGGAGTCGGGGCAGGTATGTGCAACGCCCGAGAACACACAGAGCCTGGCTGGCTCTAACACTCGCAGGGAAAAGAGTAAACACACACAGGCCAGTGCTGTATGGCCTAAACAGAAGGGCTCACAGAAACGCACAAAAGGAATTTCTTTCCGGGAATGGCGACGAACCGAGGCAAGCAGAATGTCCTGCTTCCTCTACCCAGCAATAGGGCCCAGCATTTTAAATACGCGCTATAAACGGTGTAACAAGGAGTGGGGCATGGGCAATGACAACCAACGGCGCTCTGGAAGCAGTCAGTGGTAGGTAAGAGAGCACCGTACACATCTCAGCCCACTGCGACTCGTTCAAGGTGCTGAGCCAGGGCGGATCGCTGGGTTTACCTGCCGAGCCTCGTGTTTCTGAAGCCGCGGCTTTCACGGGGTACGCACTCACTGGTGCTGGAAGATCCCAGGAGCACGGACTCCGACTCTGCACACTTCCCATTCGTAAACCAATGCTCATGAGCTCTCAAACTCGCCATGCCAGGGTCGAGCCAGAAGCACTGCTCGAGGAGCTGCAAAGCGCACGGGGCCGGTTCCAGCAGCTGGACTGGGATGAAGAAGGCTAAGCACAGAAAAGATGCAGCGGGGACCACCGCTCCTCAGGGCACGAGTTGATGCAGTATGTCAGACACCAGTCATAGGGCCACAGGGGCCACTGGTTCTCAGCGGTGAAGGCTGGGAGAGGTTTCCCTCGGATGTCCTAGGGTCCTTTCTACTATGGATCTGCAAACTGGGCCAGTAACGACCCCTTCAGCACCTGACTCTCAGGGGTAACACAATTGTCCAACCCAGCGCTTTACTTTAGTCATGAAAAGTACTTTCATTTACAAACAAACAATATACGCCACAGAAAAGGTAACTTTTACAAAACATGTACTGGCTCCTGTGCATTGTGTCCTGCCCCATCCCACTTCCTCTCCTGGGTATTTCCTACGACCCCCTCCATTTGTATGTCTTGGCAGCTCTCCCCTTGGGGTTAGAGTCTCTCTTAGACAAACATCAAGGCTTAGGTGTAGATTTCCTGGGAGTGAAGTTCATAGCGCTCAGTTATTTAACAAGTCACTGTTTACGATCAGTCTCGCTACAGTGCAGGTTAAGTAGCCTGCTTCCAGCTGCCGGTGGGGGACTACACAATGAATCTCACGTCATTCCCGCTGCTGCGAGAAGCACTGACTGGAGGCAGAACTTCTGGATGGCAGCAGACTCCACCGCAGGCAGAACTTCTGGATGGCAGCACACGCCGCCGCAGGCAGAACATCTAGATAGCAGCATACGCCACCGCAGGCAGAACTTCTGGATGGCAGCACACACCGCCGCAGGCAGAACTACTGGATGGCAGCACACACCGCCACAGGCAGAACTACTGGATGGCAGCACACTCCACCACAGGCAGAACTACTGGATGGCAGCACACTCCACCACAGGCAGAACTTCTGGATGGCAGCACACTCCACCACAGGCAGAACTACTGGATGGCAGCACACTCCACCACAGGCAGAACTTCTGGATGACAGCACACTCCACCACAGGCAGAACTACTGGATGGCAGCACACGCCGCCCCAGGCAGAACTTCTGGATGGCAGCACACGCTGCCGCAGGTAGAACATCGAGATCAGGGGTCTCCAAACCGGTCCTGGAGGGTAGGATCCATGCCAGATTTTTTGGATATCCCCATTGAGATACATGTAGTAATTTAAAAAATCTGGCATGGATCCAGCCCTCTAGAACCGGTTTGGAGACCCTTGATCTAGATGGCAGCACACGCCGCCGCAGGCAGAACATCTAGTGTGTGTGGGGGGCTCTTGTGTGGTGTGTGTGGGGGGCTCTTGTGTGGTGTGTGTGGGGGGCTCTTGTGTGGTGTGTGGGGGGGGCTCTTGTGTGTGTGTGTGGGGGGCTCTTGTGTGGTGTGTGTGGGGGGCTCTTGTGTGTGTGTGTGTGTGGGGGGCTCTTGTGTGGGTGTGTGTATTGGCATTGTAAATGAGAATGCCATTTATTTATCTGTTTTCAAAACCAACACATAAATAAAAAGTTTGCCATTTAGAATGCCAATGGCTCAAACTTTTCCGAAGGCGAAACCGTTGCATTGTAAATGCTTGTTAGACATGCTAACAGTCTCTGAAAAGATGTTTCCTTATTAGTACCAGAGGAACATAACAACCCGCAGCAGTGAGAAAAGTGACCAGTCAACCTTTCCAAAGGACCCTCCACTGAACAGTAGCACAAGTCACAATTTTTTAAAAACTTTTGTATCCGTTTGAGCTATAAACAATTCATTAGTTAAAATCGTCAGATTATGCAGCAGACGTATTATGTGGCAAATATGGCAGGTCATAATTATGTGGAAAACATTTGAAAACTAGGATATTTTGCCATTCATGTTTGAACTGTTTGTGTGGAAAAAGGTAGGAGAAGTGCTGATAACAGAAACTCCATGGCTGGGAGACAAATGGCTTGCAATTCCACTTTTAAGGATATTTGGGATATTCTGTAATTGGAAACTAATCCCACTTTGTGAATGTATTTAATGTCAATAACTCGTATTCCACCTTAAATAAACATGTGTATCCATTGGTTAAATTAAATAACGTAATAAGTTGTAAATGTGAAATGGGAAACAAATACTAAAAATTGGGATATTTTGCTCTTTCTGCCACACCTCTGACTCCGCCCACTGATCCAATCCACAGGTTATTCCCACCCTCTGATTCTCCGCCCACAGTTCCCCTACTTTTTTTTCCCCACTTCCACCACTGGGTGGCACACGTCTCAAGCGGAGCTCCGCCTATGGACCCTAGCGGGTGTCCGCCCAGTGCTAGTGGCTGAGGTCAGGGAGGCTGGGTACAAACCAGCCTTGTAGAATGCAACTATTGTCACAGAACGGGCCACGTGGCTAAACGGTGACGTCTAAAAATGTACCACGATCAGAATGGAGTAGTACTGGGGCAGCCCTGACCGAGCATCCACCGCCAAAAGCAATCTCAGAGCATTCCGTATGCATTGCACAATGAGCTTCAAGGAAATCAGGCTGCAGCCACCTCACCGCAAGAGAGGACGGGAGGGTGACTGAGCACAAGGCAATCGCTGCAGTAGACAGAGACTGGGTCCACTGCCACTGTGAGCAGTGGGAACTGTCAGGGGTGGCAATGCCCTAGCACAATCACAGGGTATAAACGCCCTGAGTCCAAAACCCATTCCCCGAAATGACCTATCCCTTTAATGCCACTCCCAGTCGCATTTCCTTATCTGCCTTCACAGCCATCCTTCAGGACAGCCATGCGATGTTGACGGCGGATTCCATGCTAGAGTTTGCCATCCCGGTGCCTGCTGGGGCCCGGGGCACCCACTGCTGTAGATTCTCCGGGGAGGGGTCGGCAGACCATGCACTAGGAGAGAGAACGGTCTGACAAGGGAGCAGGTTGGGTCCCCAATTGGTGTATAAAAACAGGCACCCAGGACCTCTCACCCAAGTCCAAAATTGGGCGGGCTATGCACAACTCAACCGCCTCAAGGTTTACCACCGGATGGAAGTTCTCCTTTAGTTCAAAAAGAAGGCGAATGCCCCGACATTGGTGTTCTGAGTCAGATTCCTCAAAGGCAGCTGGAAGTAATGGCAGCAATGTCCTAAAAGCTCCAAAGAAATTCAATTCACACAACCTTAGTTCATAGGAAAACCCAACAGATTCATAAATGTCACCTCTATCAGGCCAAGCACCTAAAGTCCCAAAGAGTCCCCTGACTCTCGTCAAAAAAACAAACAAACACAATTCCAGCAATATCCCTGCAGGGTCCTACAAGGGTCCACACATGATCTACTAATCACCTCTGGTATCCTTAGATAAAATGAGAAATGTGCAAAAAGACAGGTAAACACCCACCGGAACCTGCACAAAACAGGCCTAAAAAATAGCAAGAATTCTCAACCCTTCCAGATTACGGGCGTACCCCAGCAACTCAACCTTATTAGAGTAAAATTTTGTTCCACACCAGGTGCAGAGATCCAAGACCTCATAGAGCAGGATTCAGGAAAGGACGCACACATACACCAAACATACACTAAATAAATGGGAAGAGGAATTGAGGTGCACTGGCCGGCTCTATAGGGGGAAAAAGAGCGGAGCAGCAACACACTCAAGAGGAGTGCCGCCCGGCCCGGGAAAATATTTCCAGGCGGAGCTCTCTCTCTCTCTCAGCAGGGCATAAGAAAATAAATATGAGCCCCAAAATGACCGTCAGGTCAAGCAGGATCCAAAAAGCGGGGACAATGAACAGCCCGAGTTAAAAGGACGGAGAGTAACCCTCCGAGGAACTCTGAGCTCCGAGGGCGGGGAAAATGGATTCAGGTGAGAGCGGAGATCCTAGACAACCTTTAGCAACTAATGGTTGGGTCTATGGCGCGAATGGAGATTTTCAAAAGACTCTCCGCGCTGAATGATTGTCGGTTGATAGGGGCGTTTTTTCGGCTACAGTTGAAGGTCGGAAAATCACAAAGGGTGAGGAGAAGTTCCTCCAGGGTATAAGAAGAAACGGGAGCAAAGTAGCGACGCCGAGGGAAGGCGCCTCTCGAAACCAGGAAGCAAAGTGAGGTTCCGTGACATTCGTAAGTGGTGTTTTTGACTCGCACGAATATGGTCGAGTCTGGTATCTATGAACCGCAAATGACGAGTTTAGTGGGTGTACGCAGTTTCGGTGTACTAGCCTAAACCGTTCGTCTGTTTCGTGGGTTTATCTATCTGTGCCCACGGGTTCCATCTTAGATACGGCATCCATTTTGTTTCTTGCCCTCAAGTAGCCAGCGAACGGACGCTGTCCGCTTCGCGACCCTGGGATTCCCAAGACTCTTGCGGAAGACACGTTTCCTTTGAAAGTGTCTTTATGATGAGGGAGATGATACTGTAAGGCAGATGGTCCCGCTCGAGGCTCATCTTGCCGTGCCGGTCTATTGTCTTAGTCGTGCATCTCATTAGGCACGTCCCTTTGATGCTTGCAGCTCGTGTTTCCCGATACCACCCTTTTTACACCCTTTTCGATCTCCCCACTGTTGCTGTCTTCCTCTACACCTGTCCTTGTTCCTTCTTCGATCTTTTTATTGCTGATTGGAATGTACTAATGGTGGGAAGATGGGTTTTTACAGTTGGGAGCTACCAAATGTTTCTGTACTTATGTTCCGGGCCCTGAATGCATCAAAGCAACCCCTTCTGGCGTTTATTATGGGAACCAAGTTGTAAACCTTTGTGTACCATGTTAACTTACGAGAGAAAACTGTATAAAAAGGAGCGACCCACAGTAGCAAATTGAATCAGACTCCGCAAACTTACATGCTGTGTACTTCACGTGACTTCTGTGTTCCCTGCAGTAAATAAACCTCGAATCTTTGACGCCGAAGGAAGTGTCCCGTGTCTCTGTCATTTGTACGCCGGAACAGGTAACCCACGAAGGTTTCAGGTGTTGTCCCCTGGCACCGCTGGGTCTTAAATAACCCAGTCCTTCAAAAGAAGGGGGCCTGGTACCGGAAAAGTAAGCCAAGCAATGGCTACGTTCAGACGCGTCCTGTTACATGAATAATGGAGCGTCTCAAAAGACTACTATCATGTAGAGAAGTTCAGTAAGCATTAGGGAACGTGTGTAAAGGACATAGGAGAGACCTAAGATAAACACATGTCAAGGTCTTTTGTGCAGCCCATGCCGCAAAACCCTAACATCTACAACACACAACTCTTATCCTGCAGGTCCATGATCGAGCTGAGAGTGCACCATCAACGTCTCGGTTTGCCATCCATTCGATCAAAGCTTTTAAAAAGGACTTTCACAAGGCCAATTGCTCAAGTAACAGACTACAAATTGACTTTTACAACCATTATTTATACTGCACCAATACAAGCCACCTCTGGGTGCCCAGACAACAGACTTCTCCCCTGAAGATGATCCTACAGCCTACCAATGTTTTCTAAGTTACATATTTTTCTATTTTTTTTACTCGCTCTATTTAGCCAGGGTGCTCTTGAGCCCCTCTGGAATTAGAGGTATGCGTAATCTCACAAACTCTATTTCTACATTCTTGCAACGCGCGCGTAGGGATCTCTCTCACTTCATGTACACCTGTACTGAACCTCACGCAACACACAGTGCACCCCTACACAACAACTGGTGCCAACATATAACCGCCATGGGCATTCAAACTATAAACAGGTTGTGCTATGCATGCTCACTAATACCCCACACCATAGGCGCCGACAGGTTTTACTTATACAAGGAGATAGCCCCTGAAAAAGCAAAATGTCTCGCCCATCTGTACCTATGTAGTATCAGGACTGAGATTCAACCCAATAGAGAAGAACCCAACAAGGCAATAGTGAATATCAGCTGGTATGAGACCAACCTCACAGCACTGTACCTTTTTACCGAACCTAGCGACATCCAAACCGAGGTAAACAGGATGCACAGAAGGGGCACTATTATTCCCAGTAGAAAAAAGGTTCCTAGCGGTAACAAGACCACCACACCAGTGCACAAATACGTCCACTCCCACCTCCAGCTGCAGTCCATGGGGTCCTTTACCGTCTTTCGGGCCACCTTCTTTAATGACAAGTGGACTTTGTCAGTGGAATTTCAGTGCAGGGCTGCTTACCTCAATTGCACTGGGGGAAATAAATCCCAAGGGAGGGTGTCCAATACAAGCATAGACACCCCGTGCCAAGAAATCTAGGATACGAAGACTAATAGGTAGACGTGTTTGGAGGGGAAGGGGCAATCCCTAATTGTACAGAAACTTACACTGTATTCTCTGTGTTTCAGAGGCAAAGGAACAAACACTGTGAAGTAATACTGCACATACCTGACCTGCAATGGGGCACCTCCAAGCTACTGGGTAAATACTGGCAATGGGGTGACCTTGTTTGCACCCAGCTCATCCCCAGATGGTGGGTCTCTGCACCCTTGTGACCATACACCCCCCAATGCTGGTCCTCCATGGAGAAGATCTGTCTGAGTTGCCTATACATCAAGTAAACACAGAAGGGTCAATACCCTTCTCCACCATGCAAACAAAGGCAAACGCCCGCTAGTTACACATAACTAGCTGGGAATTGTTGAAGATGATCAACTGAAAGGTAAGCGCTGTAGTCCTGAAGGATACTTGCTAATTTTAAAGCTGCTTAAACGTGTGATCGGCGCATTTGGGTCGCGCTTATTAATTCATTATTTTCCCATTTTAAATGCTCGTGGCTCTCAGCCGTTTTATTTTGCTATAATTCCGCCGCGCTATCTGTGAGGGTAACGGGGTTTCTTAGGACATTGCTTGCACCTAAAATTTGGAAATACTCACCGCTGTTACAGCGGGCCTTTAGCTGCTTCTACCTGCGAGGGGGACATCTTGGGTGAGGTAGTGCCGGCTGCGGCAGACATCTTGGTTAGCAGGCTAGCTGCTGGCTGACGTGATAGGCACACAGGAGGCCATTTAAACCTGCCATATGCTAACGCGCAGCGTACGCGCGCAGCGGGCGCGCCGTGGGCACGCCGGAGGCTCGCCAGAGGCGAGCCCATCTATGCCCATCCAGGACCAGACGGGACCCGGGGCCAGAACCCCTGGTTCGCGCATTATATATGACAGAGGTGAGCTGATGGAAATCAACTTGCTGCGCACACCCCTTGAGGAGGGGAGCGAGGCGGCGCTTCGACAGGTAGGACTTTGGAAGGCTCAGGAGAAAGGTCTTGGCTGGCCTCATGCTTATAAAGCGGGGGTTGTGCATTATGGGCTGTTAAACACCCGCTCTCTCCAAAAACATAGTGGAGAGGTGTTCTCATTGCTGGAGGACGGGGAATTTGATGTGTTGGGGATCACGGAGACGTGGCTGGAGGATTCCTCGCTACCGGATCTTGTGGCTGCCTTACCAGCAAGTTTCTCGGTCCTACACTGCAATAGAGCGGGAGAGAAAAGAGGTGGAGGGGTGGCACTCTTCTTTGCTGATCGTATGCGTGGAGAAATAATCTTGGCCGAAGATATAGGCGGGCGGAGGTTCTGGGTGTTAAACTTAGACTGGGGACAGATTGCTTAACGGTCCTGGTAGTTTACCGTCCTCCTTGGGCCATGCCGGAGTTCCCGGAACTTTTCTTGAAACTTGTGCAGGATATGCGCTCGAGGTTTGATAATTTGGTCATCCTGGGAGACTTCAATTATCATTGGGAAACTACCCCAAGAGAAGGGCAGGCTGGCCACATTGATGAGGCATTATCCTCGTTAGGTTTAACCCAACAAGTAAGGGGACCGACACATGTGAAAGGTCACACGCTTGATTTGGTATGGACGTCAATTCCGGTACAGGGAGCGACGATCTCACGACCGTGTGTCTGGTCGGATCACCACCTATTGAAGGGAGATCTCCAGATGAACTTACATAAAACGAAACCGGCAGAAGGCCAGAGGCTGGTGAGGAAGTGGAAGAACATCAATGGAGACAAAATGGTGGCATATCTCTTAGCGAATTCATCTCAAAATCGTCAAGATGAGAATCCTGATGCTCTCTGCAGTAATCTAGATGAGAGACTTCGAAGGGCGGTCGACTATGTGGCGCCAGCACGCAGGGTCAATCTAGTAAATAGAGGCCGGAGGTCCCCTTGGTACAATGACTCTTTAAGGGAGAAAAAGAGAGCTTTACGCAAGACGGAGAGAGCTTGGCGTAGAGCCTACGATACTAAGGCGAGAAGTCTCTACATGCTAGAATTAGCGAACTATAAACGGGCAATAATAGCTAGGAAGGCGGACTTCTATGAGGAAAGGATCACTACAGCTATAGATCCTCAAAAAGAAATCTTTCGAGTCCTAAATGAACTCAAGAAAGTAAAAGAACAAAGGCCGGAGTTCACTTTAGAGGACTGTCAGAGATTTCAGAACTTCTTCACTAGCAAAATTAAAGATCTTATTTCAGAAATTGCCTGTACTCCCATGCATGCTTGCCCCCCACTGACTACGTCGGCTAAGAAGCCGGTGGACAGACCTCTGGACTTTCTTCCCCCTATCACGAAAGAGGAACTGTCCCTGCTTATTGGGAGAGTTAAGTCTGGCTCCCAGGCTGATCCTTGTCCCTCTGATGTATTCAAACTGGCGATGCCAGGAATAGAAGAGGAGGTTCTGACTCTTTTAAACTCATCCTTAGCACTAGGCAAGGTTCCTACTGCCTTTAAGGAGGCAAGGTTGATCCCTCTGCTAAAAAAGACTGGGGCAGATGTGAAATGCCTAAAAAACTTTAGGCCCATTTCCCAGATCCCTTTCTTGGCCAAAGTGCTGGAACAGCATGTTCTGGCCGATCTTTCTGACCATCTAGAAAGGAATGGTCTGTTGGAACCAAATCAATCGGGGTTCCGTGCAAATCACAGCACGGAACTGGTCATGCTGTCTATCATGGATGAGCTCCGGAATAGGGCAGATAAGAAGATACCTGGTGCCCTGGTGCTGTTAGACCTCTCCGCGGCGTTTGACACCGTTTGTCACAAACAACTTCTGTCGCGGATGAGGGATTTCGACATCCAGGGCACAGCCCACGCCTGGTTTGCTTCTTTCCTATAAGGGAGAACACAAAGAGTTCAGCTGGGAGAATTGCTCTCTACTGCAACATCAATTTCCTGTGGAGTGCCACAGGGGTCGGCTTTGTCGCCCCTGTTATTCAATATATATCTCCAACCATTGATTGCACTCCTGAATCAAATGGATTGTCAGGTATACAACTATGCCGACGACACCCAAATCATTATCCAAATGGATAATGCTCCTGGGGCGTCAGCAAATCTGCAAACCATTCTTAAGCACACAGCTAATTGGATGTCGCTGAACTCCCTAAAAATTAACCCGGACAAGACGGAGGTTTTACCTATCACCATCGCTGGTAATCCATGGCACGGCGGGTTCTGGCCTAGGGAACTTGGACCGCCCCCGAAGCCGGCAGTGGCAGTAAAAAGCCTAGGCATCCAAGTGGATGATAAACTTTCCATGCGGAAACAAGTCACCACGGTGGTAGGAACTTGTGTTGGCCTGCTCCGTCAACTTAGAAAAATTGCGCCACTACTGTCCTATTCCACCTTGAGACGGGCGGTTTCCGCAATGATTCTAGCAAGACTGGACTACGGCAACTCGCTTTATCTAGGATTACCCCAAAAACTCCTGGACAAACTTCAGATGGTGATGAATGATGCCACCAGGCTCATTCATAAGAAACCCAGGAGCACGCATGTGTCCCCACTTATGCGCGAGCTACATTGGCTCCCAGTAAGGCAGAGGGTGCTTTTCAAAGGGTTATGTATTGCACACAAATCTCTCTATGGTAAGGCGCCAAGATACATTAAGACCCGCCTGATTCCATACAAACCGGGTAGGGTGCTAAGATCTGCTGAGGCAACCCTTCTTAAACAACCACGTTTCAGATTAGCGACAGTGGGTGGCCGTGCCATCTCGAATACCCTCCCAGCAGTCTGGAATAGTCTATCGGCGGATTTGCGTAAGGAACCTAATTTGCTGTCCTTTCGGAAGAGGTTGAAGACTGTTCTTTTCCAGAAGGCCTGGGGTGGGCTATAATTTTTTTTGGCAACGGTCTTTTCAGGATTTCTGCGGTGTTTACCGGACAAGCGCTTAGAGACCCCTGGGTTATAACGCGCTATATAAATCGAAAGAAATAAAATAAATAAATAAATAAACAATACTGAGCTCGGCCTAAACCCTATAAAGGAAGAACTGAGAGCCATCTGCCTTATGGTGATGCAACATTGGTTCGTGTTGGACTTGATGACCGTGATACAGGATGGGGTGTGTGCCAAGATTGGTACTTCCTGTTGTATATTTATCCGTGGAAATAATATGGATAATGGTACATTTACTCTTGCCATCCAAGAAATGCATCATCTGCAAACCAACATGAAGGAGGTGCCCCGGAGCCTGACTGGTTGCATAGTATCTTTTCGTGGATCCTCCTATGGGAGTTCAAACTATTCCTGTCACTAATCCCAGTTTTCACTGTTACACTTCTGTTGTGTGGTTTCCTACACTGGGAGTTTTTCTGCTGTAAAAACGCAATCCTCAAATTTGGTAGTATGCACACCGATAGGGGAAAATTAACAGACACTACAGACACGCCAACAGTTTTGATTAATATAATGTTCATGACATCTGAGGAGGATAGAGTTGTAGAAAATTCATCTGGGGGAATGTTGGAATAGATACATTACAATGCCAATGAATACCATGATATGTGAAAGCCCTACAAAGACAATATCAATAAATGCAATGTCAATGTATGTCATAACCTGTGCCCGCATAGCAATGTCAATACCCATAAATGCAATGTGAATGTATGCCATAATCTATGCCCGCACATCAGTGTTGGTACAGGCTGTAAAAATGTCAATGTATGCCATAATCCATGCATGCATAACAATTTTGTTACCAGTAGAAACAATTTGATGTATGCCATGAACTAGGCACGCATAACTATGTCAATATCAGTAAAGACAATGTCGATGTACGCTGTATAACTGTACGCACAATGTTGAGAATGCCAGTAAAAATGATATGAATGACTGCTGTATTATTTTCAGAAATTCTAATGAGCTCATATCATTGCTGTTGGATTCACTCTAGGTGACCTCTCCATCAACCCGAGTCAGAGATACCTGGTCAGACAGGTCCTACGACCCCAAAGCCGCCTCTTGAGTGACAGGTCACAGGTGGGGTTACACTTCGCCCTAACGTGCACCCTGGGAGAACCCTGATCAATCCCACAGATAGATAGTGGCGCCATAAAAAGGTCTGAGGAAATTGGCCCCAATAAAACACGCTTGGACAAAGGCGCATGTTCACCAAAAATAACACAAAGCTAGATGCCGTTTGTAGATAGAAACACTCAGCCAGTCAGGACACAACATGCACAGCACGCATAGTAATCACACACTCCCCACATAACAAACATCTGGACACTTACACACTGGCCCACACTAGTTCTCCCTTAGGCCAAGAGCCATCTGTGTCCTTATCAGATACCCAAACTTGTTAATTTATGACTGAGATGCTTTCTCAAGAATGTAGAATTGTTTTATTGTACCTCACAAGATGTATACATTGTCAGCCAAAACTTTGTACAAGCAGAGACTTTCTTCGGACACACTCAGTCGAGACTCTCCCAGTTGCTGCTTTTAATTAAACCAACTTGTTCCTGTTTCACCAAACACCTCTTTTCTTTTCATTTCTTCAAGGTGGAAGAGGTGTGGCGCAGCGGACAGGGGGCCTGACTCTGGACCACGGAATTAACGGTTTAATCGCTGGCAGCAGGTTAGCCCAGGCTCATGTGACTCTGGGCCAGTGCTTAATTTGAGCAGGTGCTTTCAGGTGCTCAGCACCAGCACTTCTTTCACAGGGCCGGGGTTACGATTTCTGGTCCTGCAGGTTGTGGTCTCAATATTACTTGCCCAATTTAAAATAAAGAACCAAATACCTATCATGGTGACGGGCTGGTATGTTTTCATAGGCAGGCATACATCTGTTCAGGCAGCCATAATTGTGAATCATCACTTTAGTGTTGATGTCGTCACGCCTGTCATGAATCCAAAAAGTAATCATTAACAAATGGCTTGCATTCTGTTCTCCGAGTCTGCTGCACCCTGCCACTGCCTGAGCCTAAGCCTCCTATTGGATAACTGTAGTTGGGGCCTGCAGCCCTGCATTGCTACTATCCTCAACGTGCTTGATGTGGCTGTGGCCCACCGCAACTTTTGTGCGCTATGGAGTCACCTGCAGTTTCCGTGCGCTGCATCCAAGCATGCTAATTGCTGAGTGCGCTTGAGCCAAGTAGGTGCAACAGCCATACTGAAATCTCACAGGCATTGCAGCATTGCGGCTGGGGACAGTACTTGTGCTGTGGCAGGCAGGGTCACAGCAAGCTTAGCAGTGGATGTTTATGCCGTCGTCATAACTGGACCAAACTAATTACAGGCAGCACTAGCAGTGACATGACCTGCTGTGCTCAAGCAGCCTCCAGACATGCAAGAAACCCAATCAGACCGCACTGATTAATAGGTTCAAAAAAAGCATTTTTATTAGGTGTACATTTTGTTTTCGCACTCATCTGTCTGTGTAGGTAAAGAAGTAAAAAGCATGTCTTAGGGGACAAACACAGCATGGTTGCAGGACAGAGATTGAGGCAATGCGGGTGTTGAAAGTTGGGCACACCGGAGGTAGAAGTGGTCTGTAGCCTACTTGGCAGCAGTTTTAGCCCCAGTACTTCATTTTTTACAAATTAAGCACTGCTCTGGGCAATAGCTCACATAATCTTCCCAACGGCCCCCTGCGCCTTGACACCCTTGGGTAATTGTGCGCTTTACAAATACTTGGTTTGCGCTCTAAGACTAGCCATACATCGTCAATAGAGTCCTCCCAGCTTGTGATCTCAAAAAGAATGTATAATTGTGTAAGAAAACACTAATCCTATCTGCAAATTATAATTCAAATTGTTTAGTGTTCTAGTCTACCACATCAAGGCATCACCCTTTCCAAGTGAGTAAGAGGAGGAAGGGTGTGGTAGTTCCTTAAACTCTCTGTGCCTAAACAATGCAACAGTTGTTTTCAATCATCGGTTCATTTTTCAGCTTTAGAAGCCAGCTTCAAACTTTAAAAGCATCGACCCACCCCTCCCTTGATGATTCAGGTCCCCTTGGATGAGCCAAGGAAGGAACCAGCAGGTGGCGCTGTCTGGGACATGCTCAACAAGTTATTCACCAACCCTTGAACACATCCAATCGAGTCTCACATGAATATTAATAAAACTATGATGTCAAAGACATAGAAGCAGTCACAGAGGGCCCGTATGGCATCAGAGCCAGCTAATAAATACATAACTAAAACAAAACATGATGTCCCCTTTGTGTGTTATTGTTTCCAATGTCAAGTATATGTGTGACTCCCTATCTCTTCACTGTTTTCCCTCAATGACGTGACTATGACGTTCTTGCTGCAAGGCAAATACAGCGGTAGCATGAAGTTCTTGTTGAAAGGTTAGTATAGCTGGCAGAGTGTCTGTTCAAATTCCACAGTACTCATGGAGGAAGTCACTGTGCACAGGGTCGATTGGGATCAAAAATCAACACTCAAAAAAGGGGACACATCATTTACAACGGAACCGTTACAACGCGGTACCGTTACAACGCAGGATTTACAACGAAAGTCGTTACAACAACTTTTGCTGGAGGGCGCTCTAGGATAGGGGATAGTTTAATTTACTATCCAACACCTTCCCTGCTATCCACGGGGACTGGAGTTGGAACAGTAAATTAAACTGCTCACTATCCAGGGCCCCCCAACGCAAGTCGTTGTAATGACTTGCGTTGTTAAACCTGCGTTGTAAAGATACGCGTTGTAACGGTATGCGTTGTACCGTCATACATCCCCAAAAAAGTGGCCCACATTTGCTATTGCCTTTCATCAAAACACAGTTTCAGCAAAGTTTTATGAAAAGCAAGGGGGTGGGGGTGGCGTGTTTTATTAACTAAACTAAAACTAAAAATGCTATGAAGTTAATGTTTTTTCTGGAAGGTCCAGACTTATGCTTTTATGTTGCATCCTATATTTTAAAATGTATAGCTGCTAGGAAATCTATCAATTTTTGAGTATGCATATTTATATGTCGCGTTTTAAACAACCAAGGTAGCACGTAAGCACTTTATGCAATCCCGAAAGACAAGTTTTGTACATGTGATTTATATTCAATAATTTATGCCATCAACTTGGGTTGCCATGCACTAGCTGCATATTTAATTTAGCATCTGTGGCACATTGCACTTTTTGCAAAATTTTGCACGAAATGTAAACTGATTGCATATGAAATTTCATTGCGAAATTTGCACATAATGTAAAATTGATAGCACTTGGCACTTTTCGCATAATTTGCACGAAATGTAAACTGATTGCATATCGTATTTTATTGCAAAATTTGTACATAATGTAAAATTGATAGCATTTGGCACTTTTTAGCAATTTTGAACGAATTATAAATTGCCTATGTTGTATATAAAATTTCCCATGCTGTTTAGCAAATATCGGAGAGTTTTACATGGGCTGCTAATAATAGTTCTGTATTTTAATAAGATGCTTATATGGTTGTTATTCACAAACCAAATAAAGCTTTTGAAACAAGACTAAACTAAGATATAAAAACAAGCACTGGCGTTGCCAATAGGTCTCGCAGTAGGAAAGTTGGAGCTATTACAATTGCAAATAACAATTCCTTTTATTTTTGTTTTCATTTTAAAAACATAAAGGGCTTTGTCATTTACAAAACCAATAGCTCCAACTTTCCTACTGCGAGACCTATTGTGCACTGCACAGTGTGGGTGAAAGTGGCACTGCGTGTGTGTGAGTGGCTTTGAGTGAGTTGCGTTGCGTGGGTGAGTGGCGTTGCATGTGTGAGTGTTGTTGCATGGGTGAGTGGCGTTGCGTGGGTGAGTGGCGTTGCGTGTGTGAGTTGCGTTGCGTGGGTGAGTGGCATTGCATGGGTGAGTGGCGTTGCATGTGTGAGTGGCGTTGCATGTGTGAGTGGCGTTGAATGTGTGAGTGGCATTGCATTGGTGAGAGTGGCGTTGCGTGTGTGAGAGTGGGATTGCGTGGGTGTGAGTGGCGTTGTGTGTCTGAAAGTGGTGCTGTGTGGGTAAAAGTGGTGCTGTGTGGGTAAAAGTGGTGCTGTGTGGGTAAAAGTGGCACTGCGTGGGTGTGAGTGGCGTTGCGTGTGTGAGTGGCATTGCGTGTGTGAGTGGTGTTGCGTGTGTGAGTGGCGTTGCGTGTGTGAGTGGCGTTGCGTTGTGAGTGGCGTTGCGTGGGTGAGTGGCGTTGCGTGGGTGAGTGGCGTTGCGTGGGTGAGTGGCGTTGCGTGTGTGAGTGGCGTTGCGTGTGTGAGTGGCGTTGCATGTGTGAGTGGCGTTGCGTGTGTGAGTGGCGTTGCGTGGGTGAGTGGCGTTGCGTGTGTGAGTGGCGTTGCGTGGGTGAGGTGCATTGTGTGGGTGAGTGGCGTTGCGCGTGTGAGTGGCATTGCGTGTGTGAGTGGCGTTGCGTGGGTGTGTGGCGTTGCGTGGGTGAGTGGCGTTGCGTGGGTGAGTGGCGTTGCATGGGTGAGTGGCGTTGCATGTGTGAGTGGCGTTGCGTGTGTGAGTGGCGTTGCGTTTGTGAGTGGCGTTGCGTGTGTGAGTGACGTTGCGTGTGTGAGTGGCATTGCGTGGGTGAGTGGCGTTGCGTGGGTGAGTGGCGTTGCGTGTGTGAGTGGCGTTGCATGTGTGAGTGGCGTTGCATGTGTGAGTGGCGTTGCATGTGTGAGTGGCGTTGCATGTGTGAGTGGCATTGCATTGGTGAGAGTGGCGTTGCGTGTGTGAGAGTGGGATTGTGTGGGTGTGAGTGGCGTTGTGTGTCTGAAAGTGGTGCTGTGTGGGTAAAAGTGGTGCTGTGTGGGTAAAAGTGGTGCTGTGTGGGTAAAAGTGGCACTGCGTGGGTGTGAGTGGCGTTGCGTGTGTGAGTGGCATTGCGTGTGTGAGTGGCGTTGCGTGTGTGAGTGGCGTTGCGTGTGAGTGGCGTTGCGTTGTGAGTGGCGTTGCGTGGGTGAGTGGCGTTGCGTGGGTGAGTGGTGTTGCGTGTGTGAGTGGCGTTGCGTGTGTGAGTGGCGTTGCATGTGTGAGTGGCGTTGCGTGTGTGAGTGGCGTTGCGTGGGTGAGTGGCGTTGCGTGTGTGAGTGGCGTTGCGTGGGTGAGTGGCATTGTGTGGGTGAGTGGCGTTGCGTGTGTGAGTGGCATTGCGTGTGTGAGTGGCGTTGCGTGGGTGTGTGGCGTTGCGTGGGTGAGTGGCGTTGCGTGGGTGAGTGGCGTTGCATGGGTGAGTGGCGTTGCATGTGTGAGTGGCGTTGCGTGTGTGAGTGGCGTTGCGTTTGTGAGTGGCGTTGCGTGTGTGAGTGACGTTGCGTGTGTGAGTGGCATTGCGTGGGTGAGTGGCGTTGCGTGGGTGAGTGGCGTTGCGTGTGTGAGTGGCGTTGCATGTGTGATTGGCGTTGCGTGGATGAGTGGCGTTGCGCGGATGAGTGGCGTTGCGTGGATGAGTGGCGTTGCGTGGGTGAGTGGCGTTGCGTGGATGAGTGGCATTGCGTGGATGAGTGGCGTTGCGTGGATGAGTGGGGTTGCGTGGGTGAGTTGTGTTGCGTGTGTGAGTGGTGTTGCTTGGGTGAGTGGCGTTGCTTGGGTGAGTGTGGCATTGCGTGGGTGATAGTGGGCCTGCGTGGGTGTGAGTGGCGTTGCGTGTCTGAAAGTGGTGCTGTGTGGGTGAAAGTGGCACTGCGTGGGTGTGAGTGGCTTTGCACGAGTGAGTGAGTGAGTGGCGTTGCGTGAGTGAGTGTGGTGTTGCGTGGATGATAGTGGGCTTGCGTGGGTGTGAGTGGCGTTGCGTGTCTGTAAGTGTTGCTGTGTGGGTGAAAGTGGCACAGAGCCTTTGATGTGGCCTGGCGCAGGAGAAATGCTGCTGCTGCTAATTAAATATAAAAAGTGTTTAGGGACTCACGGCTGCCGAGAGTAACAAGGCAGTGCTGGGAGGGGGGCTGCACACCAACTGAAGTGCTCTGGTTGCACGGCCTGCGGCCGGCCGTGTGAAGTGATAAGCCTTTGAAGTACACAGGCATGCTGTGACGAAGGTGTGAGAGGTCTGGCAGGGAACAGATGGCCTGACTGTGAAGCAGGGGGCGGGGCAGCGCTGGGGAAGCCTGTGGGAGGGTGATTGATGCCTTTGATGTGGGGAGGGAGGAGAGCCTTTTGCGAGCCTGCAGGAGAAATGCTGCCGATGCGCGTGCATGTTCAATCACGTGATTCACGTGAACCTAAAGAAAACCGCGGCTGAAAGCCCGTGGTTTGAAGAGGATTTTGCCGACTTGAATTCTCCCCATTTCCCATTCCTGCGGAATGGTAAAGGCGAGACCTAAAAATGTACAGATTAGTTCACAGTGCTGTGTTACACATGAATTCAAGCGAGACCACTTCTGCTCAGGCTCCGTGCCCCCGCTCAATCAGCATACATTAATGGACCGGCCCTGTGAGAGAAAGGGACTGATGCCTCCACCCATCTGCCTCTAGAAAGGCCACTCAGGCACCCACTGGGCCGCTGGCGACATCCTAACAGCACAGACAGCCCCCAGGCTGCCCAAAAAAGCAGCCCACAGCTGGATCTTGACTACTGGCTCTTAAGCCATTTCCTGAGCGCCCGCCTTACCAATCTGACCCAGACTGTCTGGAGGTAAATGCAGTTCTTGAATAAGGCCACCCCAAAAAATAAACTTAGCGCTTTGGTGCAGTCATCTCAAACTAGCTGCCACAACCTTGTGCAAGATGCTCGTGGTTGCACCAACACCTGACTATAGATCACAGACTTTTCCAAAGATATTTTAAACGTGCCTCAGAAATTATTTAAATTAATTAAGCGAAGTCGAGTGCAATTGTAAATAAATATGCTCCATGGTAACTTGAAGATGTGGCCTAATGGCTAGAGTGGTCGACCTCGAAGCTAGAGAATTGGGTTGGAGTCTCAGAAGAAAGACGCTCAACATCCTGTGATCCTGGGCAAATCACTTAATCTTTCCCCGTGCATAACGAACAATTAATGTGTCCCTCTGTAATGCAACTGATGCTCCTGTAAAGCGCTTTGATACCTTTGGGTCGAGTTTGTGATATATAAACCCCCAAAAATAATAATACGTTGGTGGCAAGATGCAGCCACGTACAGGACACAAATGACATTACACGTCCTTGGGACGCCCTCGCAGCAAATACGGAAGCCATCTGCAGTAAGTTTAAATGCACCTTTAATGCCAGATAACACACCTTGTTCCGAGCACGCTGAATCTGAGCCAATTTACGTACAGCGGTAAAAGCAATAAATCTAAGGTGAGTAGAAGCTTGACTTCGCTTGCACTGGTAACACAGCTTATAAATGACTGTTTGTTTTACGAATGCAGTTTTATCTCGACTGACTTGTATTCCTATGTCCTTTTCTGGGGAGTTCTAAGACTCATTTATAGTACCTGGACACCTCTTCAGAGGCAGCTGCGGCTTTACAAGTGATAATTAATATAAATGTAAATGTAGAGTATTTATATAGCGCACTACTACCCGGAGGCCTCGTAGCACTATATTCTTACCGCTGTGGAACCCATCCTGGCTTTCCTGTGAAATGTCCACTCCTGGGCACCCCCAAGGTGAAGCCAGGCATCCACAGCGCAGCTGGGGCAGTTGTGGAGATTAAGCAAGCTATTGCCCAGAGTCACAGAGTGGGACCCATGATTAGACCAGGCACTGAGGCGAGAACTATCAGGTCCGGGGAGATTGAGTCCAAGAGCCGCCGAGGCGGGAATTGAACTCTGGTCCCGGGCCAGACCTCTGCATCAGGGTCTGCCACTCTAACCATTGAGCCACACTTCTCCACTAATCACTGCCAAAATGCTGTAGTTCTTCCATCAATGAACAGGTGCAGATGCAAGCTGATGCAGGAGTAGGTTTATTTAAGACCCACTCCCAGAGCTGTCCACCATCAGCAGCACCTCATCCATCCACCTACCCGCGCCTTCTTAACACAACATTCCTATCCAAAGATTCTTATTATGACAAGGCCTGGGCAGAACTACTGTGAGTAATCAAAGTAATTTCAGTAATTCTGTTTTACTCTTTGACATGGTATTACCAATAATTACCTTATGTGATTACTCCTGCTCACGTAATTAGGAGTAATTTGATGGGAAAAATCCTCCTTTAGAGCACATTTAGCGAGCGTGAATGGCCACTTGCGTTCTCTATTCGCCTTAGTTGCACTAAGCAATGTTTCTTAGTCAAAATCCATCCTCACGTCAATTTTGAATGTGAGGGTGCATTTATTTCACAACGAAAATAGCACTTTATGCTGGTACCAAGTTGAAGATAAATCCCCCTGCAAGAGCACCTTTAAAGAGTGTGAGCAGCTACTCATGCTCGCTGATCATGGTATCTTGCATTTAGTGCTATTTCTTCGTGCAAAATTAGCCTTCTTGTGTAATTCAAATGTAGGCTTGTGGAATTCTTAGGTAATTTCGTGTGATTACGCTACACGGAATTACATGGGTTACGTCAACCCCTAGTACTGACATCATACAAGGTTCTGGTAAGGTTCAACAAAACAGAATATAACACATTATTGCCTCTGCACAGCAGTTGAAAGCAGGGATAGATGATTTGGGGTCCATACATAACAGGAAATATAGATGGGAAAATAAATGAATTCTATGTCAGGACCGGAGGCTCCGATTATGCTTCTCATTTCTTTACTGAAATAATCAGCAGCCAATCAAATAACAAAAAACACTACAATACCCATGAACACCCCATGGGTCATAGGACTAACCATAGAGTAACTCCTGTATAAGGTCCATACACAGAGATAGTGTCCTCTTTCTTTGCTGCTCCGCAGCCAGTTAAGTGCTCTTCCCCTTTTACCTTTTGTATTTTACTGCCATTGTGTAAGGGTTAACTTATTCTGTCTGAGCTTACTGTTATTGCTGTTGTAGGTTGAGTGCTATGTGACTCTCTCCCCACTTGTATAGTTGTGCCTCGTTCTCGAGGGTTGCCTCTTGTGGCCAGGTGCCTGGGGCTGCGCTCCGCTTCAAAAGCGCTTCTTTTCTGAGCTCTATTTAAGTCTTCTCTGCAATGCGCTGATTCGTTGTGGGCATTTTGACATTCCGGTCGGGCACATTTCACTCGTTTACTTTATGCCTGGTGGAGCGGGAGGAAAGGGAGCGAGGACGCGTATATTCACTGATGCGCTGTCCTCTTTCTATCTTCAGCAAGCGGCCGTCACTGCGCTTGCGAGGCGGCCATTTTGCCTGGTCTTTTACCCCTGGGCTTGAGAGAGCGCCGGAGAAGCATTTTGGTGCTCCTCTGACCCCATAATTCCTTTGTTTTTTTTCCATTTTTGCTTGTTGGTGCTCCAAGTGACATGCCACACTTGCCGAGTGTGTGGGGCTGTACAATATTGCATAGGCTCTGCCTAGAGTGGTTGGCAAGCCCTCCCTCCACATCTTAATTGGCTTCTTTGTATCCTCAAAGGATTGTGATTGGCTTGCCTGGGGTTTTTCCACTCCCCCGATTTATACTATTACGCCTGATCTGTGTGAGTTCTGCCCTCAGTCTCCTTACAGGAAATCCTCCAGGGGGAATTTCCTACACTCTTTATTGTGCTAATTATGGCTGAGTTTTCTTATGCGCAGGAATACAATGAAGAGGAGACCTCTGGGTCCATGGAGCAAGACCTTGTTGAGGTTCAGTGAATAAGACCTTGGTGAGGGCCTTAGAACCCCTTAGGCATCACCTGTGCACCTATACCCAGCAACAAGGCTGGCTCCCCAGCTCAGCCAATCGCCCTAAAGGCAGTTAAAAGGAGATCAAACCTCTGCCCACATTGGATTTTGCCAAGCTGTCTAAATCTATGTCTGACCATGAGTATAATACTCCCGGCAGGGAGGGGACTATCACAGAGATACCCCAAGAAGATGACCAAGATACCTCCTCAAATCCGCCCTCTGACAAGGAGGAAGCCCTTAGACCCTCCATGAAGGCGAGGGAAGAACAGCGCGTAGATACGCCTTCGGCTACCAAGGTCCTCACCTTTGATCCAACCCAGATTGTGCACCCCAATTTCACGAAATGGCTCCCACCCCAGGAGGTGGAAGAGTATATCCAAACTCATATCCGTCAGGCATTTGACAAGGATGTAAGGGTGGGACTCAAATCAGAATACCCCAGACCTGATCTCCCAGGTAAAGTGGCGGAGACTCCAGAGGTGGACCCCTCCATGCTTACATACCTCAAGAAATACTCTAAGACCCCAAAAAGCGCATTGACAAAGCTTGGAGGTCATGCAAAGACAAACTGCTGGACATGACCGGCCCCTTGACAAAAATCCTAGAGTTAGGTTTCAGAGCCAAAGAGTCTGCGATGGCGATTGATCTGGAAGAACTGATCGGTTGGGCTCGGAGAGCTGTCTGCCAGCTCGGTAACACAATCTCGGCAATGGCACGGAGCGCCAATGCATAATTATATTGAAATTGGACCCCAAATTGGCCGAACTTTCCTCCTCTGAATCGGGTCCTCTAGCTCAGGGCGTACTTTTTGGGCAACTGTTCCTCAGAGAACTTACCAAATTCGTTGCCACATTTAGTGGCCTGGACAATGCCCAAGGGTCTCTCAATCGGGCATTTCGCCTGGTTTTTGGCAGGGCCGGACGATTTTGTGGGCGGTCGTTTGGCCAGGGTTATAACAAAGGCACCCGCTTAGTCAATACCGGCAATGAGGAGGCTATCAAGACCCCAATTACAATACCAACTTCTCCTTCTACCTAACCTGAGGTTCTAGAAACAGATTCCGGAAGGGCAGATTCGGAGGATATCAAGATGGACAACAAGATGCCGGAAATGCAGGCGAGACTGATTCCATGTTTAGAGGTGATTCTGGGGGGCAGAGTAATGTTTTTTTGGCAAATGATATCGCAAGATACATGGGTCGTGGAACCCGTTCAAGGGTACAGGTTAGGACTTTATGACTCTCCTTCCCAAGAGGGTAGCCCTCCCCAGATGTATTTTTCCTACAAGATCAGAGCTTTATTTCTGCAGAGATAGCCTCTCTACTTCAGAAAGGTGCTATGGTGGTCACGACTCCTCATCCCCGGGGCTTTATCAGCAGTATCTGCCTTGTGGAGAAGAAAGGGGGTGGATCCAGACTAGTCTTAGATTTAATAGACATCAATGCTTGGATAGTTTACTGTCACTTCAAGATGGAGGGCATCCATCTTCTGCGCGATCTCCTTCAAGAAGGGAACTGGATGGTCCACCTGGACCTGAAGGATGCGTATCTGTCCATCCCCATATTCGCTCCCCATCGACGTTTCCTGCCGTTTCTCCGAGTACAAGGTTCTCCCCTTCGGCTTTTCATCAGCAACTTGGTGCTTCACAAAACTCCTTCGTCCAGTAGTAGAATCATTGAGAGCTCAAGGAGTTCGCCTGATCATCTACTTGGATGACATCATCATCATGGCTCACTGCCATCAATTAGTGGTAACCCATCTCGAATGGGCGATCAACCTTTTGCAGAGTCTGGGATTTATTGTGAACCCGCAGAAATTGATGTTGGTTCCGACTCAATCGATCGAGTTCTTGGGTTTCCCCATCGACTCTCAGAGTTGCCATCTCCTCGTTGAGGTTGACTTTACACAAACACACTGTGTACTTGAGATTTGTAGCCCGGTCATAGGTTTACTAGCTTCTTCGATTCAAGCTATCTTCCCGGGTCCCCTTCACTACCGGGCTCTTCAGTGGCTCAAAATTTGGCATCTCAGGAAAGGCCTCAGATACTCAGAACTATCCCCTCTCAGAGGAGGCGAGGTTGGAGATGTTATGGTGGTTGAACCACATGGAGGCCTGGAATGGACGAGCACTCTTAGGATCGACTCCGGATGCAATGTTTGAATCAGATGCCAGCCGGTGGGGATGGGGAGCCCGTTGCGGCCAGTTATCCATGGGCTACCGTTGGTCGCAGGAAGAACTCTCATTACATATCAACTGCTTGGAGTTCCTAGCTGGCTCCTTTGTGATCCACTGCCTATCACCGCAGAAGACAGATTGTTGTATCCTACTTCATATGGACAACTTGTCAGTGCTGCGTTATGTGAACAACCTAGGGGGCATAAGGTCCCGGATTTTGGCGAAATTGACAAAGATTTCTGGCACTTTTGCCCGCAGAACAGAATTTTGGTGGTAGCAGAATATCTCCGGGTTCCAGCAATGAGATAGCTGATAGGGACTCCCGTCACTGACAGGATTTCAGCGACTGGAGGCTATACCCCCAGGTGTTTCAAGCCTTGAACAACCTTTGGGGCCCTTGCAACATAGATCTGTTTGCGTCTTGCCTCAACAGGCAGATTCCTGCCTTTTACAATTGGCGCCCAAATCCGGAAGCTTTTGCCACGGATGCCTTCCTTCAGGAGTGGCCGACATCCCTGTGTTATGCTTTCCCTGCGTTCATGATGATAACCAACTTTATTGCACTAACCCGTTGTCATCGAGCAGAGTTGTTTCTGATCACCCCACTCTGGAGAGCACAAGAATGGTTCCAAGTACTACTGGATATGCTCTGTGCAGTCTCAAGCCTTTTTACAAGGCTGTGGAACCTGTTGCTGGACCCTCTGCAAGCCCCTCATCCATTGGTAGAATTGGGACAACTTCCTCTGGTAGCCTGGCGGGTGTCAGGGACAGTTGGAAGGTTCCAGGCCTTTCAAAAGAAGCTGACAGATTCCTCAATGAGGCCTGGTCAGCTAACACCCAAAAGCAATATTCATCTGCTTGGAAGCGATGGTGTGATTGGAACTCTCAACAGGAGGTGGATCCCTTTAAGACACATGTCTCTTTAGTTGTAAATTTTCTAGCCTCCATAGCATCTTCAGGCATAGCGTATAGAATGGTGAACAACTTTCGGTCAGCCATCCCAGCAGGGCATACATCCATGGATGGCAAACCAATCAGGGAGCATCCGCTGGTGTGTAAACTGCTCAGGGGCGTCCAAATGGTAAAACCTCCTGGCCCTAAATATTCAGAATTATAGGACGTATCTACTGTGTTGAAATTCCTAGAAGCTTGGCCTTCCAATAAGTACCTCCAAGTTTACCATGTTGCTCTGCCTAGTATCATGCAAGAGAGTCTCAGATGTTCGAGCTCTAGACTTAGCGGGACGTAGATTTTCCCCAGAGGGCGTGTCGTTTAATATCACAAGAAGGGCCAAGTGTAATACTTCCTTAGTCTCTTATCCAGCTTTCCCCAACAACCCCAAGCTGTGCGTTGTGCAATGTTTATAAGATTACGAGGTGAGTACTTTTGAATTTCGATCAGATATGCAAGGGCAATTACTACTTGAGCTGCAGAAACGCTTTCGCCCAGTGACTCCTGCCACCTTGTCAAGATGGATGCGTCGGCTCATGGGCGGAGCAGGTATTGATGTTTCAAAATTTGGAGCCCACTCAGCACGAGGGGCTGTGGCGTCTAAGGCTTTTTCAGCAGGTGTCAGCCTCTCAGACATTATATACGCATCTGACTGGTCCACAGAGACCACATTTAAAGCTTTTTATTATAGGCCTATTATAGATGTCGCTTCAGTGGTGGTGTCTGAGCTTTGAACAAGCATAATCGGAGCCTCCGGTCCAGACATAGAATTAAAAATGTGCTAACATTCATGACAAGAATTTTCAATTCTATTAAGGACATTGTGGCAAGGATTATTCCACCGAAAGGATTGGTGTCGTTACAACGCATACATTTACAACGACATACCATTACAACGGAACTTTTACAACGCAAAAACTTTTACAACGCATGTATTTACAACGCATTTTTTTACAACGCAGGTACCTTTACAACGCATACCATTACAACGTAAGTATTGGTAAATATATATTAATTTTATAATCGTAAATTAATTGAAAAAATATATAATTTAATGTAATTTAATTTAATTTAATTTCATTTAATTAATTTAATTTAAAATTAATTTTAATTTATTTTTACCCTGTACCCCTGTACCCCAAAAACCCCAAACTGACCCTCAACCCCATAAATACCCCTTTACCCCAAAACTAAAAACTGACCCTGAACCCCAAAAATACCCCTTTACCCAAAAACTAAAAACTGACCCTGAACCCCAAAAATAACCCTTTACCCAAAAACTAAAAACTGACCCTGAACCCCAAAAATACCCCTTTACCCAAAAACTAAAAACTGACCCTGAACCCCAAAAATACCCCTTTACCCAAAAACTAAAAACTGACCCTAAACCCCAAAAATACCCCTTTACCCAAAAACTAAAAACTGACCCTGAACCCTAAAAATACCCCTTTACCCAAAAACTAAAAACTGACCCTGAACCCCAAAAATACCCCTTTACCCAAAAACTAAAAACTGACCCTCAACCCCAAAAATACCCCTTTACCCAAAAACTAAAAACTGACCCTGAACCCTAAAAATACCCCTTTACCCAAAAACTAAAAACTGACCCTGAACCCTAAAAATACCCCTTTACCCAAAAACTAAAAACTGACCCTGAACCCCAAAAATACCCCTTTACCCAAAAACTAAAAACTGACCCTGAACCCCAAAAATACCCCTTTACCCAAAAACTAAAAACTGACCCTGAACCCCAAAAATACCCCTTTACCCAAAAACTAAAAACTGACCCTGAACCCCAAAAATACCCCTTTACCCAAAAACTAATAACTGACCCTGAACCCTAAAAATACCCCTTTACCCCAAACATATAACATTTAAAATATAATTATATACTTACCAATACTTACGTTGTAATGGTATGCGTTGTAATGGTACCTGCGTTGTAAAAAAATGCGTTGTAAATACATGCGTTGTAAAAGTTTTTGCGTTGTAAAAGTTCCGTTGTAATGGTATGTCGTTGTAAAAGTTGCGTTGTAAGTGATGTTTCCCCACCCAAACGATATGCTGACATTGTATATGATGCTTTATAATTGCTTAAGTATTTTAATACTGCATACATGTTGTTATTTTTATATCCCTTACCTTTCTGTTTGATAAAATGATCAGAAGTTGTTGAATGGGATTACAGGCTTTTCCCTCTATTTTTTCAAGTGCTGATAACAAGTAGGGCTTGATGGCCTTGAGTAGTGGGAGGTCTTCGCGTTAACACTGAAGATTCTGTGATTCGTTGGGCCAAGACCCAGTTCGGAAGTGGAGCCCCATTGGGACCCACGTTGCCTGGTCAGAAGGAGATTCTTCTGCCTTGAAAACGTTCTTCAGGAGCAGGTTGTTCATGGACTTAACGGTACGATGGTTTGTTAAAGAAAGAGGACACTATCCCTGTGTATGGACCTCATATCGGAGTAACTCTATGGTTAGTCATGTGACTTCGGGTGTTCATGGGTATTGTAGTGTTTTTTGTTACTGTTATTTCATTGGCTGCTGAGTATTTCAGTAAAGAAATGAGAAGCATAATCCTCGCCTCCGTGTATTTAATAGAATTGAAAATTATTGTCACGAATGTTAGCACATTTTTAATTACGAGATGTCTTTCACCTCAGGGTTCTGAGTGACATCAGAGACAACTCAAGCTTCCCCGTGCCCCCACGCTTCACATGTAGACACTTAGGCGCTTATACACGCATCCACAGTTAGCATAGAATAGCTTCTGCCCTAGAGACCTTTCCGCCCAGATAGTATAGTTCCTAAAACATCAGATATCAGATATGATAGAAGTACAAGTTGATCTGACATGCCAGACTTCTGTCTCTTTCTGTCAGTGTAAATGTCAAGTCCCCTGCACCCCGTCAATCACACGTCATGTAGCTGCGCGCGCATCCAAGCTTCCGATTTCTGCTGACATTGCAACATTCTGTTAGCACCACCCCTTGGTGCCACCCACTTGCGTCACCTATCAGTGACGTTTCCAGCACACGCCTCTGGTTCACGCCTAGTTTACGCCTCTTGATGATGTATTAGTATCACGTGTATACTGTTATCTTGTCTTCTCTCAGCTGTTACGCCTCTTACATTGATTCATATGGTGTAAATCAAGTATATAAGCTATGTATGATAATAAAACAAGAGCGCGCTCATCTATCCCTTCTGACACCCCTGTGGTGGTCAGAACATGATATCCTGATTCCTTTATGAGGAATAAAACCCCTAGAAACTCTAACACCACGGACTCTGTCTTTTTTCATTCTGATTGAGTTATTATTGATTAAGTACTTACCTGCATAGAAATTAAGAGAGTAAATTAATTATTTACGTCAGCTATGTGATATCACTCAGAACTCCTCAGTGAAAAATGTCCCCTTAATTCACTGTTCCTCATCTATAATTCTTTATGTCATTGAAGAATCCTCCATGTTACTATTCACTTATGATATGGTTTTTCTCTTCTTGCAGAAGATCAACGGCTGAAGTGGGCTTTAGAAGGTCTGCTTGATGAGAAGCCACGTAGTTGATGATTAATGAATGAACATGGGCGGCATATTCAGTGATGGATATAGCCAACCTCAGCCGACAACATCGTCAGGTTTTATTCGATTGCTACAGCTCCCACTACAATGGCAAAATGGGTCTCCTATGTAAGAGCCACATGTCCACGGTGTAGCCGCCCAGCGGATGTTCGGGGACACATGATTCTTAGCTGCCTGGAGATGCCTCCATTCTGGCGTGAGGTTTTTTGCAAAATCACGTTGGCAGTTGGTCATTCAATGCGGTTCGGCGAGACTTTGGTAATGATGGGCACGACTCAGGATATTTAAGACAGATCTTATATTTCTAGCAACTTTGATAGCTTGTTTACAGCTGGCCCAACACTGGGAAGACACTACCTATCAAAGAATGGACCGAAGAAGTCTTAGATGTTTATAAGTCTGAGAGTCAAGCACAGACCTCAAACAGGACTAAGATACACTTGCGTATGGGGACATTTTAAGGTCATGAGATCTGTCAAACTGAAGAGTCTTCTTACATTTAGTGAGCATTTATATATTTTTGTAGGTTCCCTTTCACAGCATTGTTATTTTTCCAGTGTCTTCTGCCCGGGTTCTGGATCTAGAGTGGTGTGGAGAAAGGGATTGACTGCCTGCCTGAAGGCTGGTACTGTGCTGTCTCTTCAATAAATCTTATCAAATTGTACTCTGGATTGGTGAACTTACTTCAATACTAAGAAGCTTTTTCCAATGGGGACAACAAAAATAGACAGACCCCAAAAATATGTTAATGGTAAGATATGTGATGGCTCATGCAATGTTTTTTGCTGCCCTAAAAATTAATGTAATAGAAATTGCAAAACCATAGGGTATACATTTTAGCTGTGGATAGAGCGGCATGGGACTTGAGAAGATGTGAGTAGAGCATCAATGAGTGCACAGGATGTCAGCAGAGCATCAATGGACACATAGGATGTGAGAAGAGAATCAATGGACACATAGGATGTGAGTAGAGCATCAATGAGTGCACAGGATGTGAGCAGAGCATCAATGGACACATAGGATCTGAGTAGAGCATTAATGAGCGCACAAGATGTCAGCAGAGCATCAGTGAGTGCATACGATGGGGCAGAGCATCAATGAGTGCATAGGATGTGAGAAGCACATCATTAGTGTCCCAGTGGATGTGAACACCACAACGTAGGACTCACACGAAACTTACAGGTTATGTAAGCAAGGCATCACAGGTCTCACAGAGGATGTGAGCAGAACATAATGATATAATCTCACAGGATGAACGCAGAGCATCAATGGACTCACAGGCAATGTGAACAGAGCATCGATGGCCAACCAGGGAGTGGGTCACAAAAGGAAGCAGAGGCGTGCAGGGACACTTTGGGTGGTATAACTCTCTGTGTAGATCCCTTGCTGAGGCCTTAAATCACAAAATAAGCTCACACTCCCAGGTTCCAAGCCAATTCATTGAGGGTTTGACAATGTATCTCACACAGTACTCCTTTGGATGTCAAAGTTCAGAGCTAGGACATTGATTGACCTAAGTTCCCTGTAGTGTTTTAAGTTATGTTATATGTAATAATTCATTGTAGTGGTAATAGAATGTTGTTGTTGATTTGATGTGGGGTACACAATGAATGCAAACCGATCCAATTCATGAGTGATTGGTCCTCTGTTTATGAGGACAGTTCTAGAAAATAACAAAAGTTTTTCATCAGTTATGATGAAAGTAAATGGTGATCTGATGAAATGAGTTGTGGTACCACAAATAGAATAAATTGCTCAGTTGAAGTTATGTCAATTAAGTTGTCTTTATTTCGATGATTTCATCATAAAAGACTTTGTGCATATAAAAAATACATCCATAGGGAAAGGAGTACAATGATTAATTAAAAATAGAACAAAATACAAATTCATGAGCATTAAAAAAGCACTAAATTTAAAATTTGAAATTAATGCGATAAAAACATAGTAAAAATACGGTAAAAATACAGTGGTTACAATGGAAATAAAACTGGATGGAATCACTACACAACTATGGCCTGGCCCGAATGATCCACACCCAACCTAGAAATTTTGCCACAGCAATTACTATTGGTTCGCTCGTATCATACCTCAGGATCCTTAAAGCTACAGATCCCACCCTTTTGCCCAAATTTCTACAAATAGGTTTTAACCATTTAACACGTGGGGCTTCATAAGCCGGACATTCAAAAAATACATATCCAATGGTTTCCCTACGATCAGTACACCAACGACAGAATTCGGTCACCTGTCCCTTCCAGTTTTTAGTAAAAGTTCAAATGGGTAGAGAACCAACCCTTAGCTTGTGATAGAGTTTCCTGTCGCTGGACCTGGTAATAATGTCCCAGTATTCTTCTGGCGAAGGGCCACTTTTAAACTCCAGGAACATACCAGTAAGCGAGGTAGCTGACGATTCTTTGTAGAGATTCTGGCCTATCAAGGACCAGTATAGGCTTTTGTATAGTTTTTTGGAGGGGAAGGGATTATTAGCAGGATCAGTCCAGAGATTACCCAGGCCCATTGACTCCAAGAGCAACCTAATTTGCTTAAACCATGGTAAATTTCCCGAACCCAAAATAGATCTAACGTCGAGTATTGCCTTAGGGGCTAGTTCAGGGGTGGTCCAGATCCTCCTCCATAGGGCCACTGGATTGAATTGTGCAATGTCATCAATAGAGTGACAGCCTAAATCCATTAATAGTGGACCAGTGGGACTAGAAAAGGGAAGACCTGTAAGAGTCCTTAAAAATTTGTTTTGTATTTTGACCAGAGAGGATAGGTCCCCAAATCCCCATAGGTCCGCATCGTACAGGATCGCTGAACCTATCCTGGAGTTATAAATCTTCAACGCGGGGCCAATCCTTTTGGTCTGGGACATTCTCTGTTCTTTAACCAAACACCCTGAAAGCTGGGAAAACTTGAGGGTTAGAGTGTTAATTTGGGGCTTCCAACTCATCTTGCTCTCTAAAACTATCCCAAGGTAGGTCATTACATTAGTCTGTTCAAGCTTGGTGTTGTTCAGCGTGACATGGCCTACCACGGGTCTCCCCTTACTAAGGACCATAAACTTGGTTTTGGTGACATTAACCTGGAGGTCGTGGTCTTGGCAGAAAACATCAAACCTATCCAAGGCAGCTTACAGGCCCCTCTGTGTCTGCGAGAGTAGGAGGGTGTCATCCGCAAACATTAGTAACGGATACTTTATGCCACCCAAAGAAGGAGCGTCTGTCAAAAAAGGAGAAAAATACTGCACAACCCTATTTCTAAATAACAAAAAAAGGGTGGGTGCCAAGACGCATCCTTGTCTTTCACCCCGTGACACTGCAAATCTGTTAGTTACCTGCCCTTGTTTGCCCCAATGAACTTGGGTGTAGTTTGCCTCATGGAGCCTAACTATGACGTTTAGAAGATCCAGAGGCATCCCCAGGCTATCTAGGTCCCCCAAAGTTTGGCCCTGGGAAAAAGGCCAAATGCTGACCTAAGGTCACCGAAGGCAGCAAATAGAGTGCCACCACCTAGGCTGACTGTTTTCCAATATATCTGGTGGAACCTAAGGACCTGCTTGATGGTGCGGATACAGGATCTAAACCCGGCCTGTAGGGGTGATAGAATATCCTCCAACTCTATCGAACTCTGAATTCGAGCCAGGACAATCCTGGCCACAGTTTTTTTAATACAGTTGATTAAACTGATTGGACGATAATTCCCCGGGCTAGAACAATCACCCTTCTTATATATTGGCAGTATCTCGGCTCCTCTCCATGTGTCTGGGATAGCGGCCCCCCTGGCAATTGCGGTGGCCAAAAAAGCAATGTAGGGCACCCAGTTGTTTAGATCGAATTTGAAGAGGTCCGCCGGGATGCAGTCAATACCTGGAGCCTTTCCGCTGGGGATCTTACTCAAGGCTTCCTTGACTTCTCTACAGTCAAATACGAGGTCGTGCGTGTTAGCCGTAGGGCAGGAATCTAAAGGAGAGCTTTCAACTTCCAATTGAGGGCTACGAAACTGGGACTCAAAGTGCTCAACCCAAGTCTCCGCCGGGACATAGTTTAAGGGAACCTGAGAGTTGGAAGAGTTCCCCTATTTAACAATATGCCAGAACTTGGTCAGGTTTTTTTGTTTGCTGGCAACAAGAAGGTCCTGCCAGTGTTCATTATCCCATTCTTGTTTAGCTCTGTTTTTAGCTTTACGGTAGTTAAACCTAGCTAGTCTGATATCGGCCATGTTCTTGGATTTAAGTGCAGAGGCCAGTTTACCATAGAAATCCTGGCACAGTTTGTTGTACCAAAGTTTGCGCTTTGGTTGACTGTTTTTGGTATTTGGGTTAATGGGTCTGGTAAAGTGTGTTTTAAGGCCAGAAAATAGATCTTCATGAAGTTTTGTGATCTCTCTATTAATATCTTCCTGGGTTGGGAGAGTGCGCAAAACTACCACGGCCCGTGTGACTTCCGTACTAATCTCTGCTAGTGCCCCAGGGTCAACAGCGACCCTTGCCCAGCGCACCCTACGTAAGTGGTTAGTGAGTAGGGCATCAGCAGTGACGAATTCTGTGTGAGCTTCACGTCTGGGGGCACTGTTTCGCTGGAGGCTGACTACAAGCGGGTTATGGTCACTTTCCGGGCGGTCTAAGATCTCCATATCCCTTAAAGTTGACCAGAATTCAATTTTTAGGAGGGCATAGTCTATTCCGCTTTTACGTAGGCCGTTATCATAGGTGTTCCTGCCTGTTTTGTCGGAGACAGTCCGTAAATTATCCGCCCTGTAACCGCGCTCTAAACAGAGGCCCATCCACTGTAGGGCCAATTCGGTCGATTTCTTGATGGGTATAAGATCAGGGATGGGGATGTTCCATTGGGCATCCTCTTCTGTCTGCAGAGTTTCCCCGTCAACACTCAGAGGCTCGAAAGAGCAATTTAGATCCCCTACTAATATTACATTAATATTGGGGCCAACTGAATCCAAGAACCCATCCAGTTTTAGGAAGGTCTCAGTACCATGCCCTCCAGGTTGGCCTCTATTGTATACGTTGACGATGAGGATATCAGGACAATCCTGGAAGTGCAACTGAATAACTAAAAGGTCAATGACTAATTCAGTGGGTCTGCAGTTAATGCTTTGCCACACCCATATGCTAAGGCCGCCTGAGGGTCTGCCCTTTGCCCCTCTAACTGCTGCTTTATAAAAGTTAAGATAACCAGGTAGGTACACGGGATCCACTGCCCACGTCTTGTGGAAGGCTAGAATGTCATAATTCTCCACCCAGGTAGACCACTGGGCTATGGGGATTTTACTGCTTAACCCTGCTATGTTCCATGAAACCACAGTGAGCAAATGGGTGTCCCTGTCAACAAGCTCTTGGGGCAGAGACGTAACGTGTTGAGTATTCAAATTGTCGATGTTACTATAATTTGGACACCTATACTCGCAGGAGCGGGGTTCCTTGGACGTACACTCTCCCGTTTTCAAGGGGACTTCCCCAACCGGAGGAGCTATAACGGATCTCAAGGATGAAGAGCTGAATGGGTTCATGCCCAGAGCGCTCACTGAGGGAACAGAGCTGGATTTAGGTCCCAGTCTAAATTTTGACACAGGGTGTGGTGGCGGGCCAATGTTAGGACACTCTTTCCCTACACACAATTGCCTCTCCTTTAAGCTGCTACTAATTAGGTTCTCCTCCACGACAGTACAACCTTACCCCTAAGCCTAACAGGGCGTATGCGTTCATGGCTATAGGCCAGTCAGTCCACCCCATCCAGATTACTCAATGGCTCAAATCGGTTAAACAGAGGGAAGTGGGACACCTGTCTGGATGGACCATAAGGTCGTCCGGGGATAGTTTCCCAGCCCTCACTCTGAACATAATGCTCACCACAAAAAGATTTGGGGTAGAAATATCACCAATCAAGAGTAACACCCAGATTTCTAGGGTGATGACAAATGTGCCTAACCACTCTAGGGTCCCTAAAGTTTATAATTATAATACAATCGCCCTCCAAATCCTTTGGTTTGGTGCCCAACCAATTCACCCTTCTCCAGAGCAAAATTTCTGCGCTTGTGTAGGGAGGGAGAGACCTGTTTTCATTTAACCAAAAGGTGACCTTATTCTTGAGCTCACTATGGGACTCTAGGCGGTCTTGTTTAAGCTCTGGGACTCCTGTCATAATTACCGTATAGGGTGCTGACTCTGGGGGTAAGTTAATACATCGGGGCTTTGATGATAATCCCTCTGTCCCAGGGGGCTTATTCTCTCGATTTTGATCGCTACTACAAACTGTGGTAACTGACTTCCTCCTGCCATCTCTGGCAGGGAATGCAGCTGCCTCCCTAGTGGAGACAGTGACAGAGGAGATTTCTCGGCCTTTGGGGGTAGCTGTATGGTGGTGTTGAGCAAGTTGACTAGGTGGAGTGGGAATGGGTGAACCGGTCGTTATGTTCTTAGGAGGTGCAACCACGCCTGGGGGCAGAGGGGCCCTGAGACAAGAGGGGAATTCTACGGCTTTTTCCAAGATAGCCGTGTTTGCTAGGACAATTCTTTCCAACCTCCCAACGTTCTCATTAAGTTGTTTAACTCTCTCGAGTAATGGAAGCAATATTGATTTTAATAATTGTTCCAGGGATTCCTGTAATCCTATAGGGAGATGACTTCTACAGGATGGGAAAGGGTTGACTTATGGGTCCTACATCTAGAATCGTTTGTGGGTATTGGGTGCTGTGGTACGAGAGGAATAGGATGTGACTGGATGGAGTTTTTTGAAACTTTGGCACATCTCCCCTTTTGGGACCCTCCCCCATGCTCTCTTTTACCAGCAGTCAACTGGAATGAGATTCCCTTTCCTATAGGTGGAGCCGATGGTGTAACTACTTGTGGCGGAATGGACATGGCGATAGGATTTGGTACAGAAGATCTATTCCCTAAAATGGAAATACTATCTGAGGTGGAATCTAGAAAAGAACTGTTGTTAGAAATTTCGTCAACCTTCGCCAAGCTAGGGCACGGACTAGATTCACTGTCTAGCTGCATCGTCTTTGGGGATGGCTGCCATAATTTTACCTAAAGAGGATCTATTCGCCAATAGCTCTAGAGACAGCCTTTTTTCTGTAAGTGCAATTTCGTGCTCAAGGACAACAGCTGCTCTTGACATAAAATGATCGAGCGTTCCTGACACGGAGCCCCCCACACAGCCCTGTACAATCTTCCTCCCATTTCTTAGATGTAACGCCATTTCTGGTCGTGGGGTGAAGGTATTAAAATATAAAAATAAGCTACTTAGAAACACATATAAAATTGATCACACCTTGATGTGAGCAGGGGTAACGCACAAAACTTGGTATTACTATTGAAAATGTGACCCAGGCTCAAACTAAGTAGAGAAACAAAAGTTCCTAGTCAATAGTCCCACTAAGTATAATGTCATAGAGTCTTACATTTCAGGCGAGTATCCAGCATTGCAGGTGAAAGGGAGGGGGTCCCGTCCCGGCCTCGTCTGGCCCCGGGTGGCCACAGACGGCCGGCCCTTTGCCCGGGCTTAGCCCGGTGCGGCCCGCACACGACCTCATGGGGCGAGGAACGAGGCGGGGCTTTATGCGCCTCCTGGTGTGTGGTATTCAGAGTCCTGACCCTGGGATCCTGGGTCTTGTAGGCAGCAGGATCGGCGGAGCCAAGCCCGGCCGGTCAGTAGAAGCCCCGGTGATGCAGGTACGATGGAGCAGGGGGGCGGAGCCAAGCCCGGCCGTGGGGAGAGGACAAGGGAGCCAGAAGACGACACCTCAGCACACTCGAAGGAACAGCAGCACCTGAAGTTATGTCAGTATTGGCAATTGTTTGTCTATTATTTTTCAGTGTCCCAGCCTTGCTGACATTCAAGAGTCCCAGCCCTTTGCTACTGTACTCCTTACTTCCAGTGCAGGGGCGTGGCTCGTCAATAGGATTGGGGGAGGGGCTTCAGATTATCCAATAAGCTTACTGGCATATATTGTTGTGTTAAAATATATTATACAACAAGCAGGGCACAGGAGAGGGGCTAAAGGAGCAGTGGAAAGGGAGATTGTTAGGGGTCCTAAGTGAGAGAAACTCAATATTTCAGAAATTAAATTATATTTATGAAGACTTACAAAACAGAAAGGGACAGTAAAAACTCCTGGTGAAATCCGACAGATACCTTACTGTACCCAACTATTTACCTAAAAATGCATTTATACGGGGTTGGGGGGGTTTAACACCCCCCCTGAAGCTTTGCCCCTGTTCCATGGTGAGACCCATAATGCTCTGCAAACACTCCACTCCTGCCTGGCTCTCATTCCCACAGGGTGCGAGCAGCACTACTTTCTGCTGATTGATGCTATTCCGTGAGCTCCCATAATCCATATCTCACTGGAGTCTTCGAACTCTGTACAGGGAACGTACTAATAGGCCTGGCGTAGACTGGACACCCTCTCGGCAGGCAGCCATTGAGAAGTGGATGTAAGAGAGGGAAGCTCGACACTGCCGCACAGACAGGGAGAGAAGAGCATGGGGCAGAGAGAAAGAGAGCGTGAAGTGAGGCTGTAATAAGGTGAGAGACTCAGGCCCAGAGTTACTAAACTTTGATGCGATGCAACACCAACAACATCAAATGTGCCCCCACTCTGCACACCTTCAGGAAAAGCCTCAAGACCTGGATCTTCGACTGATCCGAGCTCCACCTCCACCTCCCCCCAGTGCCTTGAGACCCTCACGGGTGAGTGATGTGCTTTATAAACCCCTGATTCATTGATTGATTGAATGCAAAGAGGCAAGGGAAGCTGCTGCGCTGTGTTGCGTCAAAGGTAAAGAGCAGAAATGTACTATATCTACTGAGATAGGGCGTAGTTCTGCTCTCATAGTACTGACAATCCTCCGGCTGCCGAGCCCAAATGCCGGCACCCTTGCACCACGATGCAAGGGTGCCTCGGTCGTGGCATTATTGGGTGTTCCCTCACGGGAGCATGAATTTTAAGTAGACACTCCGGCTGCGTGTCTTGACTGTCACTAGGCCTTGAGCCGTGTGGCTTCTTTTCAATTAGTCCCTTTGTTGAGGGTGCTCAGCCGCATCCGGGCACCCAGCCTTATCTCCTTGAGGGGGGCAGGTGGGGGAGCCCACCCTCAACTGCCCCGGCCGGCTGCCTGCCCTGCCGGCATCAATTTCTGCCAGCGTGGGAGCCAGCAGAGTTCTTCTCCCATGGCTGCTCCATGATGGTAGGGTGTGTTCAACATGGAGGCCACCCCGCTCCCCCCCAGACACAGGCATGGGGAGCAGGGGTGGGCCTACCACAGCTGGCTGGTGATTCAATGCTCACCCTGCTTCATCTGTCACTGGGGGCCCACTGATGGGGTCCCAGGCCCCTTGTTTCCATGGCAGGGGCCGAGAGATGGAGTTCCAAGCCTCTTTCTTCTCTTCTGGTGGGTCACGAAGGCACTCCCCTCTTCCATTGTCTTGACAGGGGCCTCGAGATGGGGCCCAGGCCTCCTTCTGCATAGTCCGGCCTGGAAGTTGGGATCCCAGTGACTCAAGAGTTCTGGGGTGGGAGCCCCATGCAAACCTTTCCCAGAGTTAATTAATTATAAAGTTCTGGGACTCTTTGCTCTTCCTTAGGGGGGACAACTGCACTCCCATGTTTCCTTCCTGTGGCTGTACCTCGGGGATGTGGTCCTGGGCCCCTTCTCTTCTTCGGGAGGGAACTTGACGGCGCCCCCCAGTTGCATTTTCTTGTCAGAGACTTGGAGATGGGGTCCCTGGCCCTAGTACAAACACTGGTCTGGGGGTTAGGATCCCCAATCCTCAAAAGCTCTGTGAAAGGAGCCCGTGAACATCCCCTCTCAGGGCTAAATATTGATGAGCCCTGCGTGCCGCAGTGCGGCCGCAGAAGTCCAGCTCTTCCCCAACTGCTCCTTAACCCCTTGCGTGCTGATGACAGAACGGTTCCGTCATGACTCCGCCCGCGCAAGGCGGAGTCAGCACAGGCGGAAAATAAGCCCCGCACGCAAGGGGTTAAGGGCTATGAGGTGACCAGCTACCCTGGTACTAAGGCAGGAACCCAATGGTCCTGAGGTCAACTGTAGGCAAAGTCTTTAGGCCATAAGGGAATCAGGGTTGTTTTCCTTCCACTTGTCCCTGGCTGCTGCCATCCAGTCCCAGTATCCAGGGTCAACAAGAAGCTCTTTCACCCGTGTGCAAGAGTTTTACATAGGGGTGGAAGGTTCTAGAAGCTAGGTATCCCAGGTCAATCCTAAGAAGCTACATCACCTCCCCACCCCATCTCAATCCTCCAGCACAGCATGCTGGGACAACTCAGGATGGCGTCATCCATAGGCTACTGTTCACATCTCTTCTGTGAGCCTTAGCTCCGCCCCTCTCTGACATCACTTTCAGGGTTTTTTCCACCAAAGCTTGAAAGAGGAGTTCCCTTCTTTGTTTGGCTCCAGAGATCTGAGCTCCCTCCTTTGTTCAGTGGGCTTGGGCTGTCCCAACCCTGCACCGTGTAACAGCTCATTGCTGGGTTCGGTCTTTCTGCCGCATCCCTTCCCCTCAGGAGCTGAGTGAAGCACTGTTCTCTGCTCTCTTTGCGGGTGGAGGCCTTCGCTCCTTCTGCTGGAGAGCAGTGTCAATAGCTTGGCTCAGCAGGGTGACAAAAGGCCTGGGCTCTGATCCTGAGTTGAGCCAGAGAAATCTGAAAATTCTGCACGACACCTAAAATGTAAATATATTTGCTTGGGACTTGAATATTTGAACTGGATGCACACTTTTCACTCCAGTTTGATATCTTGCTGGACTTTGCAGGCCTAAGGGAAGCAAAACTGCAGACTAATACAAATTTCCCCCAATGTTTATCATAAAGTGTCACTGCAGGTAAAACAGTAAACCACATGACTTTCCCGGTTCCCAGTAAACCACATGACTAATGTTATAAGGCCTGTCAAGGCCAATATCTAAACCTGCGGCGTCCCCTCCGCACCGGGCTATCTGTGCGCAGGTACCGAGCTGTGCACAAAGGTAGTCTGACATGAGCAGCCCTCACACATGTGCACCCATGTGTGCACATGTGTTTACATGTAACCAGCCGAGTGCCCCTTACCCTTGTTGCACTGCAGCCGCCTTATCTTAAAAGCTGTACCCTGGCAGTAAACGCAAGCCATCTGTTGAATGTGGGATTACCGTGGGTGAGACAGCAGTTGTGAGACTCACCCACAGTAAAAAGTCCAAAACTGTGTGATCCGACAGCGAAGAATCCGCACAGATTACATGGGCAGAACCGACCCTGCTACAGTGCCTCGGTCTGCGAGAGAGTCCGTGGCTGTTCAATGTAACATATAGACCTTGTGCTACAGATGTTCCATGTCAGCAGCAGTTTCATCCTCGAGTTACCGCTATCACCACGAGGCTATTATGCACAAAGCCCGACCACGGTACAGATTTCAATTCAAGCTAACTACTGCCACACGGTGCACAACTGGATGAAAACAAGGGCAGAGTGACACATCTGGATCAAAACAAGGGCAAAGTGACACATCTGGATCAAAACAAGGGCAGAGTGACACATCTGGATCGAAACAAGGGCGGATTGGCACATCTGGATGGAAACAAGGGCAGAGTGACACATCTGGATCGAAACAAGGGCAGAGTGACACATCTGGATCGAAACAAGGGCAGAGTGACATATCTGAAGAGCTTCCATCCTGGCACTCAAAAAAGCTATAAATAGTTACATCTTCCTACTACTTAAACAGGACATTGTGGCTTGCTTTAGAAAATTACCCAGCAGCAAAATAAGAGCTTTGCGGCCGAAAAAAGCAACATTCGAAGTCTTTTTTTGTTACGTGTCTGTCTCAAACGTACTCTGGCCCAGTCAACAACGCAGCACTGCGCAGCCAGCGTGAGCCGGGAAAGAGATGTCGATGCCAGAGAGCGTGCAGACTGCAGCTTTAAAACTGCACTACCAGGGGCGGCTCTAGGCTCATGGCGGCCCTGGGCAGGGAGCGTAGATGGGGGGCCCCGGAAGACGGGGTCAGGGCGAGGCGGAACGCAGAGGCCAGTGAAGGGGCGGTCAGGGTGTTTGGAAGTGGAACAGAGCCTGAAGCCGCCAAATCCCTGCCAGGGCAAATATGTATCTATCCTCAGAGGATTATTATATTAAGGATATATATTGGCGTGGTGGCCCCTAGGGTTTGGTGGCCCTGTGCAGGTGCACAGCTTGCACATGCCTAAGGCTGCCCCTGGCACTACACCCTGGCACCACCCTGACACGCCGCTATCAACGAGGCACCCGTGCTGCTGGAGGGAGGGAGCTGGTACATGCCCCCCTCTTCCCCTCTCAATGTAAGAGGGGGGGGGGGGGTGGCTCCTGTACCAGCCTCCCGCAGCAGCATGTGTTTCACGCTGCTCCGTGATTCAGGACGTTTGGGGGAAGAAAGGTGAAGAAGGGGACAAATAAAAGGGCATAGGGGTAATGGGAGGGGCCTGGAAATAAAGATCACTGGGGTGGAGGAAGGAAAAAAGGAGGACTGCCAAGGGCAGGTGGGTGACAGCAGGATGCCGTCTGCGCGACAGGAGGCTGGGGACGAGGAGACAGACTGCCAAGGGCGGCCCGGACGCCCACTCTCCGTGTCCCGGACTCCTTAGAGTAGGTCCGGCGACGGCGTGTTTTGAGGTACTTAGTGGCAGACTCTGCTCCCAGGAACCTCAAAGTGGCATCGCAGAGCAGGAGAGAAGGGACACCTCTCTCTCACTCTGACCCCTTTTACTGACCCAGCACAGCAGCGCAGGGGCAATCAAAGGAGAGGAAAATAACCTTGAAAGTTCATTTTTGGTGATTTTGCTGGGGCTTCTCGAAATATCACAGGATTTTTTTTACAAAATTCTATTCTCAATTTCACAATACTTATGCAAAGTGCGAAATTGCGAAATTCTGGAGGGTCTGTTTAAACGTGTCACTCCTATTCAAATGCACACTTTACAAACATCATGGCATGTCTCTTTGGAGAGGTGAAGGTAGTAGCTGTAAAGTGGAACCATGTTTAGTGTCTTTAATTCACCAAGGGTGGAACCAGGATCAGTAATGATGCACTTGCGTAAAGTGCTTGAAAGGAGGAATACATGGAGACACATGAAGGCTTCAGGGCACAGACATGGGGCTGAGAGCATGTCAAAGATGACAGTGAGCAACATTGCTGCCTCTTGCTGTTGAGAAGTACCTTTGCAATGTACCAATGCAGCTGTGACTGTCCTTTCTACCTCTCACAGTTCTCTTTATGTTGAAGCACACAAGACATCACATTTTGTTTGAACTGTTCACAACTTCCATCAGATCTGGGTGCATGCCCAAGCATTTTAATTCAAGTACATAGAAACACAGTTAATCCGTTGCTCTTACACAATTGGGACATTGGTGCACATCTGCACTTCATGGAATTCTGATTTACAAACATATACATGTGTTAGTTTATTTGAACATCTAATGAGTTATGAATAAGTTTCAAGATAAATTTGAAACTGTGTGCTCCAGCAATGATTTGTGTATTTTAACAGATAATACAAAAAAGAATAGGACACAGATTTTTTCGCTCCTAATTAACATGGAATAAGTGGAATTTGTTTTCGTCTCAAACCTGTCTTTTCATAGTATATGTCTTTTGAGGACCATCTTTGGGTTGCACAAGATGAGCTTAAGTCTATACTCTGTAGAGAGCAGTTGGCACACAAGACCAGCCTGCCTCTTGGTGATACAAGCAGTTGATTTCTCTCTGCCTGTGATAGGTGGTTGTTCTAGGAAAGTGTCCCTCTCAAATGGAACAACTCACAGAGAAGGTCCCCTCAAATGGTTCAGCTCACAGAGGATGTTTGACTGCCTCCATTAGCCAGATGCGAGACAACAGTAAAGGATTTGGTAGAAGAAGAGCAGGCTCAGGGGTGGATCGAGCAAATGTGGAAAATGAGGCAAATGAGTGTAGATATCAATGTGGATGGACCAATGCTTGTTTCAGCTTGCTCTGTATTGCTCGTACAGAGATGCCACAGGAGATGTGCTTTTTTAAGGATCTGCTGTCTTGGACATTTAAGTACCGGGTAATTCACAGCACAATGTTACCGCTGCAAAATTGAGTCCATGATCCAACAGGCACACCCTCCTAGAGAAAGACCTTTATGGCAAAAGGAATTGTGATTGTCCAACGAGCCAATCCCAATGTTCTAGAGAGAAATCACGTCTGATTTGTTGACAAGGCTTCCAAAGAGAATTGCTGAAACAACTACAGTTTCAGCAGGTCTGATTGGCCTCGCTCCAAATGAGTCAACATGAATCCTGCTTTAGGACAGTTTGGCTGGCTACTGAAATTCCCATGGTCCGTCTGTGTCCCTGCCGTGTAGTTTCTCTAAAAAAATTAAAGGATATGAGCGTTCGGACAGCATAAACTTTAGGATTGGTGACAGACTGACTTGGAGCACACCCACCGGGTATGTTGGCCTTCTGTATCAGCTAGCTCACAGTGCCACTAGATTCTCCTCTTACCAAGGAGAGAATAGTTTTTGGCAACCATTGAACATGACAAGCCTGATCACTCAGGATCATGGAAACTCTAAGAAATTGGATTTCTGGTTGGCTAGGGCTTGCGACTAAGCCAGCCAGAAAGCACCACTCAATTCAGGGCAAGGGAATTACACGCCGAAGATAACCCCTGCTCACACCCTTGGTAGCTTGGCCTGACCAGTCAGGCTTATCCCAGAGGCAATGTGTAAAGCGTTTGCACAACACACACACACACAACAGCGACACATTAGGCACACCACAGGAGAAACTCCACACAAGTTTATAAAAAATAGCCTTTGTATTATAAACACATTAGAAAATAATCACAATTGTACACTGTGCCATCTGGCACTCAGTAATGCTTTACAAGGGACTATATACATGACTGGGCCAATCGGGCCACTGTCTGAACCATTAGAACAGGTAGTAACAGATAAAACAACCAGTAACTACTGGTATTCAGCATAAACACATTATGCATAAACACTGGGCGTAAACACATTATGCATAAACACTGGGCGTAAACACATTATGCATCATCAATTAGACATAAATACATTAGGCCTAAACACTGAATTAGCCCCGTGCACCACAGTAACTCTGATAAGGTTCACACCGCTCAGTAGCCCCTCCTGGGCGTAAATATCACTGTTCATGAGCACAACATGCCACCATGTCCCCAAGAGCTCACTGGCCCTCACGAGGCCTTCACCCTGGCCTCCCTGGCTGTGGAGGCCGCCACAACAACTGTGCGCATAGAGAAAGTGGCGGGGTGCAACTCACCCCGATCTCCTAAAAAGAATGCCCCCACTTTGCAGCTGCCTGCCCTCTGGCGGTGCAGCTGTGAAACCCGGGACCACACTGCCTTGGGAGCCCCTCCGTACTGGGGCTCCTCTTTGGGGAGAAATCAGGCTCTCAACAATTGGGCACCAAAAGTGCTCCCCTCCATGCCCACTCACTGGAGCTTCTCTTATCTTCTATGGGTGAGCACTGCTTCCACCATGTGGAGCGGCCAATAAGACTCCGGTCGGCCCACCGAACTCCTTCCCCTCACTTTGGCGAGAAGGTATGTGGGGCTCTCCTTGATGCAGCGGGTGCCCCGGCTTTAGCCTGGTGTCGTCTGCCTGGCTTCCTGCCTCAGCTCTCTTTCCTCCGGCCGGCCTTGCCCAACCACAGGCTCTCCTCGCCTGACTTCCGGTTTTCTGAGGTGCCTCTCGCGTCACTAGGGCAATCCCTGCCCTGGATTCCTTGAAGTTCGTGCACGCTCCCCATAAGCCACAGCCCGTAGCTCTCCAAAGGCAAGGGGGAACGTCAGCACGCACCCTGCTCTGAATCCCCTGAGTTGCACAGGGCAGAGCTGAGCCCAGGCAGGCCAGCTCACAGGGCCCTCCAACAGAGGGGTAGTCCATCATGGCAGTTCTTCCTGGTGCCCAGGAGTCCTCTTCGCCCAGATCCAAGTAAGCACCCCATCATCGGGTCACTGCCCTAGTATTTATACCCCATATGTCTTTCTTCTCTCCCCTGGCACAGGCCTAGACCTGGTCCAAACCAGTTCTGGGGGCACTCCAACCTTTGTTTACAGGGCAAAAACACCCTCCTTGTCAGAGTAGGACACATCACAGGGGGTAGTAGCCAGCATAAATCAAGGCAGGCACAGCCTATTCATGGCCAGGGGCTACTCTTCTCACTACTCAAAGTGCATATCTGCCTCTTCAGCCTAGCGCTAACTCACCCAGCCCCTCTAGAGCCACACACCTCACCAGCCCCTGTCACTCCACAGCCAGACATGTAATACACATCAGGCAGGAAAAGACACATAGCACACAGAAATTCCAACGTCTAAAAGTGGCATTTCTAAAATAGTGATAATAAATCTGCACACACCATTATTCAGCATTTATTAACAGTATTCCAAACATACCAAACTTGACCACGCTGCTCCTTTCATATTAGAAATTACCACTGGGAATCTCCAATGCCTTGCCTTCCTATGAGAGGGCAGCCTCACAGCAGTGAGAAACCAAAAGGGATGTTTGTCACTCCCAGGACATGAAACACAGTAAAGGTACATGTCCTACCTTTTACCTACAATGCACCCTGCCCATAGGGCTAGCTAGGGCCTACCCAAGGGGTGACTGACAAGCAGAAAAAGGGGGGTCACAGATGTGGCACCCACTTTACGTGCACATCACAGCGACAGTAAGCTGCTTGCACAGGCCCTGCAATGGCAGAAGCCTGAGACTGTTTTGAAAGCTACGTTGATGGGTGGCGCAAGCAGCGTTGCAAGCCCACCAGTAGCATTTAATTTACTGGTCCTGGATATCTGAGATACCACTCTACAAAGGTCTGACAGGTAAAATAAATATGGCAAACAGGTGTAGACCAATCTTACCATATTTACCATGGAGAGCACACACACTTTACACTGGACAGCAGTGATACAGTGCCCAGAGTCCTAAAACCACCAACACCAGGTCAGAAAAAGACTAGGAGGAAGGCAAAAAGTTCAGGGATGACCCTACAAAAAGGGCCAACTCCAACAGAAACAATATACTACCTCGTGCTTACGTAGTCTGGCTCAGTGAGATACACACAATAAACAGGCTGGGCATTTTCAATAAAAATGTATTGAACAGTTGTGATTCCGGTGTAAAATAGATGAGCTGCAACAAAGATGATTAGCAGTACTATAAAGGTAAATGGATGGTAAAGCTCTACCATCTTGCAGTAATCATGATTACATACAAGTACATGTACCTAAGTGTACCTATCATGTGTGTAGGTGTTAAACCAAGAATCCCTCTAGGGTTTAGTCAACCCCATTACCTGAAGTGAGAGACTGTGGGACCCCATCCTGGTCTCAAGTTGGACACCATGCAAGGGATGTTTTTAGACCACTGCGAGCTGGAGTGTCTACATGCAGGAACCTCAGTGTCTCTGGTCAGTGTGTCGGTTGGGAAGTCTCGGTCTCCTCTCCCTATCTTAGCAAGATGTGATGTATATATACCCAAAGGTCTCCCCAGGGGTCCTACCTCGCTATGTTACTGTGTCGGCCTAAGGATGACGTCGGGCATGAACTTTATACATATATATTATACAGGAGATCGTAGTCCTGCTGTGCTTCCAAGAAACCTCATGCATGATGTATGAAATTCAAACTGGTGAGAACCTGTGTTATTTTTTTCTGTTCAATAAGTTTATTAGAATTTAAAAGAGTATATAAACATTTAAATAGCATAGAGGTGATACATAAGAGAAAATAAAAAGTATGAATACATCATAAGTTGATATCTGAGATAAAATATAAAATGAAATCTAAAAAAAACGGGAACCAAAACAATGGCATCACCATAGGTTTTCAAAAAAAGAAAAATATAGAGAAAAAGAAGAAAGCAGAGAGAAAAAGATAGAAAAAGGAAGAAAAGAAGGAGAAACAGAAAGGAAGTTAAAGAATAAGAGAGGAAGAAGAGTAGGGAAAGAAGAGGAAGAAGAAGAAGGAAAAGATCTTCTGGGGAGCTACATTCATAAAGAAGGACAACATTCACACAGCCGAATCAAATGGATATTGAGCAACCAAACCCGTAGAAGATAAATCCATATATGAGTCTAAAGTTTTCCAGACCCCTTTAGAAATTGAAGGAGAGAGATGAACATCCTCAACTGAGGTGTGTGCACCTCTTAAGAAAGAGACACAAGCCCACCAAGTGTGATAAGAGATCGAAGAAAAAGATTTCCATTCCATAAGAATTACTTTCACTGCAATAGTTAATAACAAATCTAGTAGTTGGGAATCTAAGGAATCTAAGGGTAGTGGAGTACGCGATGCAAGTGGACCTAACATAATCATGGGGAAAGAAAGCTGAAACCGGAGGTTAAAAATCAATTGAAGATGTTTGTGTATTAAGTCCCAAAAGGGTTTAAGTAGCGAGCATTCAAAAAACATGTGTAGGTAATCACCTGGACATAGACCACAACTCCAACAAAGATCATCATCCTTCAATTGAAGAGAGTGTAAACGCACCGGAGTCCAATGGAGCAGGTTAATAGAGAAAAATTTAGATTGGATTAAAGAAGGAGCAACCTTATTCCGAAGAGAGAGCTTCCCAATCAAGCGCCAGTCATCTGCAGAGATATGGGCAATAATATCCTGCTCAAAATGAGATAGCCATTTCTGTTGTGTGACAGTACATTTGGCAGGAGAAGCATCAGAGAGAAATTTATAAATTTTAGAAGCCACATGACCTAAACGAAGCCACATTTGAAATAATTTAATAGAAGAAGAGGTTGGAGTCAGTCGAGTTTTAGCTAACGCCACCTTTATTTTCAGGAAAGTGTAAAAGTCCAAATTATTGAGAGAGAACTGTTGGGATAAGGTAGAACAAGGAAGTGGATCTCCATTGGAGTTATACAAATGATGCACTAAAGTTATCCCTTTGTTAGCCCAATACAATATCAACCCAGGGTCAATAACAATTTTGATACGAGGATTGTGCCACAGCGAGGACCATCTTGATTTATGAATAGGGGTAGTAACTCGTCTATCAATCTGTTTAATTGCTGCAATGGTATCTAAGATGATAGAGCGTGAGAAAGGGATAGAAAGAGTAGAAGTAGTTAGGAAAGATAAGGGTGGTAAAGGAGAAGCAATACTCTGCTCAATGAAGAGCCAAGAAGGAATATGATCAGGACACGGAGAAAGCCAAAGCGCCCCCTGCGAGGCTAAAAAAGCAGTTTGATACTTTTCCCAATCAGGAAAGTTACAACCATTCAAATCATAAGGTTTCTTCAAGTATTTATTAGCAATTCGAGCCCTCTTTCCATTCCAAAGAAACTTAGAAGTAAGGGAGTTTATTGTATGAAAAAAGGAAGAGGAGAGTTTCACAGGGAGCATTGAAGAAACAAAATTAATAATAGGGGTAATCATCATTTTTATAGTTTGAAACCGGCCCCACCAAGAAATATATTTAGGAGACAAATTCTCTAAAAGCTGTCGTACTTTATTAATAGTCTGAGCCTCATTATATGCAACAGTATCATAAAGAGTACTGCAGAACCTGATACCCAAGTATTTAAGCTGTTAAGATTGCCACTTAAACCCTGCAGAGCCCACATGAGCCGGAAAGCAGTAAGCATTTAAAGGAAACATTTCCGTTTTGTCCCTATTAAGAGTATAGCCAGAAACACCCGAAAAAAGAGAGACGGTATCCGAAATCGCGGGAATGGCCCGTTCAATATCTTCAGAAAAAATAAGAACATCATCTGCATATGCAGCAGTTTTAATACAATGCGAACCAAAAGTGAAACCACTGATGTCTGGATGGATGTCAATCAAGCGAAGCAACGGATCAATAGAAAGTAAAAACAAAAGAGGGGACAAAGGGCAACCTTGCCTGGTGCCTTGGCGAAGATTGAAAAAAGAGGAAGTGGAACCATTGATTCTAATATTTGCTCTAGGCTGGGCATATAGGGACATAACCATATTGATAAACGATTCACCCAAATTGTGTGCACAAAGAACCGCATGTAAAAAAGGCCAAGAGACCTTGTCAAAGGCCTTTTCGGCGTCTAAGGCCAATGCAGCCGCTGGAAGGGAAACGCGTTTGGCAGCACCCAAAACATGACAAAAGGTACGGATATTATCTCTCGCTAGTCGGCCCTTGACAAAACCAGTCTGAGAGGGTGAAAAAGCTTAGGAATAAGGGATTCTAAACGCTTAGCCAAAATTTTGGCAAAGATTTTCGCTTCCATATTAAGGAGAGAAATGGGCCGAACGTTTTTGGGGTCTGAATGATCCTTGCCTTCCTTAGGAATTACAACAATGGTGGCATCCGCAGCCGACCCCGAGACTGACCCTTGTTGGATGAAAGAGTCAAAGACCACTTTAAGACGAGGGACAACCACAGAAAGAAAGGTTTTATAAAACAGGATAGGAAAACCGTCTGGCCCTGGGGCTTTCCCGGACCTAGTAGCTTTAATGGCCGAAATAATTTCTTCAGAGGTAATCTCGCCACCCAACTTCAGGCTATCATCAGTGGAGATCGATTGAAGAGGAATTGTTTTGAGAAACTCCAGACATTGAACAAAAGATGATTGATTAGTGGGAGTATATAATTTACTGTAGAAGTCCCGAAAGACATCGAGAATGTCTTTGGTCTGAACTTTGGTATCACCAGAGCTGTCAGTAATTGAGGAGATTTGAATGGATTTCAGATTAGAAGACTGATATTTCAACGTCGCCGCCAATACTTTACCTGCACGGTTTTTCAACAATAGGCGCTTGGATCTCTGGGCTTGAACCCCAATGTGAGCCCGCTTCGTAACAATAGTGTTGTAGGAATTTTTCAGATTCTTAATAGCTTGTAAGTGGGTTCTATCTTTAGAGCTTCGGAAGAGAATTTCCTGTTGTTTAATTTCGTCCGCTAAAAGTTTAAGCTCTTTTTTGGCAGCAGAATTCCTCCTAGCCATGCATTGAATAATGGAGCCCCGAAGAGAGCATTTAAACGCATCCCATAAAACTACGGGAGAGCTAACCGACCTATCATTATCAGCAAAGAAGTTCTCAATTTCAGTCATTAATGCCATAACCTGGGAGTCATCATAAAGAATTTCTGTGTTTAATCTCCAAGAACCGTGACCTTTTTTCGTAACAAAAGAGGAAAGAGAGAAGGAAACAGCAGCATGGTCAGAAACAAGAATAGGATGAATGAGTGGGGAGGATGAAGCCTGAACAAGAGACGAATGCACTAAGAGGTAGTCAATACGAGAAAAGCTAGAGTGTGGAGACGAAAAGAAAGAGAAATCACTACCAGAAGGGTTATGAAGCTGCCAGAGATCTTGAAGCTGAAGAGTGGAGCACATGCATAACATTTGTTTGTGCGCTCTAGAGGAACGAAACTGAAAGGCAGAATTTCTATCCAACAGAGGGTCCATAGGTAAATTAAAATCACCCCCAACAATTAAATTGCCCTGATGAGGAGTATCTACCAGCTTTTTCGTAATCGTACGCCAGAACACCGGGTCATCACAATTCGGAGCATAAATATTGAGAACGTATATGTCATTAGTACCCATAGAAAATCTAGATAGTAGCCAGCGGCCCTCAGAGTCATGTTCAGCAGAAACCAATGATATTCCAGAATTTTTAAAGATCAATGTAAGCACACCATTCTTTTTACCAAAGGCATCAGAACAAGCAACATCAAGCACCCATTCTTTCCTCAGGCACAAGGCCTCCTTGTAAGAAATTTTCGTTTCCTGTAACAAAACGAGATCAGAAGAAAGAGATTTACAATAATCTAAGATTTTTGATCTCTTTACCGGGTGATTTAATCTTTTAACATTCAGGGACACAACATTCAACTCAGGCATAAGTGTGCATCAACAAAAAATCCAGTAAAAATGGGTAACATAAGGAGAAGTAATAGAAAAAAGCAAAGAGGTGAAGACCACGGCTGAAAAGGGAAAAGGGGAGAGCCGTCCCAGAAGAACCAAAAGGAAGACAAGAGAAGCAGAGAGGGGAAGAGAGAAAGAGAGAAAATAGGACCCACCAGGGGAGGTCTAAAAGAGACCAAATTCATACCAGGGGGAACATGGGAAGGGAAGCAGAAGACCATCGGGAGAGCTAGGATGTTAAAGTTTAGACACCCTAAAAATAAAATCCACAGTATAGAGAACAAGGCAAAAAAATCATACAATGAATTAATTTGCTAACCAAAATAAAAGAACACCTTTGGAAAAAGTAAGTAGTTAAAAAACAGCCTAAGAGTAATAAGAGGTATGTAAAATAGAAGAAACAGCAAATATTTGCAACCAATTGTGATAACATAGGTATATATTGAATAAAAATTGCAGATCTATATCACTATGAAAAGGAATACGCAAGTAAAGGTTAAGCAAGATATCATTAACCACATATGTAAAAGGGAAAGAAACCTAATAACTCTTATAATGCATCAACCATGGTAAAACTTGTAGGGAAATTAGGAATACAATAATAACAATAATGCACTATAGATATTGTATAGATGATGAAAAGCGCATTAGAATATACAAGAAAAATGAAAACCACATCAAGTACATAATGAAACTGGTCAAACATAGAACCATTAATAGAAGGCTACAATACAAATACATAAAATGACCAAAACGTAACAATGTGCAAGAAAAAAATCACAGAACAACGATTGGAAATGAGGGAATGTCAGAGAGATAATGAGCGGAACCCACAAAAAAAGAAACCATATAAAAGCCTTGTGACAAAAACAAAGAATCGAAAAAGAAGAGAAAGGAGAACTCAAGGACACACCTACATATTAAACATCACAAAGAACTATCAATGACATAGAGCAATCCAATTAGTGACCAGAGTGCTAACACGAAGATAGATGGATGACAAATTTAAACGAAAAAAATAAAACTAATCAACTATGGGAACGCAAAAATATGTAGAACAGAGAAACGCAAATGACAGCTAGCAGCACAACCAATAACAGAGAAGACGAGAACACGTCCGAAACGGATAAAAAGTTACAAAAGGTAACATATGTGCCGAAGGACCATTACTCAAGATGTCAGGAGTGACGACGTCAAAATATGAGAAGATACGACATCTGAAGAGATAAGAGGAGCCAAACACAACATGTAACACTGAAACAGTGGCACATATCGGAAGAAAGGAGCTAATAAAATACATGAACAAGAAACAAACAGAATCAGGAACCAGAAGGACCAGGAGCAGAAGAAGAATCCATCTGCGATTCAGACTGATTATCCCAAAAATTGGAAAGGTCAGAGGGTTCATCAAAAATTCTAGAGCGACCTTTGAATGTAATTCGAAATTTGGAAGGTCCAGCAAAAGAAAAGGGGATGTTCATGTCTGCAAGACGTTTCCGCAGGTTAAGAAAACCCTTTTGTCGAATCACGGTATCTCTGGCAAAATCCTGAGAAATATAGATGCGATGGCCCTCCCAAGTCACAGACTTGACCTTTCTCATATGAGCCAAAATTTGTTCTGAATGCTGGTGACGTAACGGATTAAAAATGACCGCTCTTGGACTTGTCGCAGATTTAGACCTGAAGAAAGGAACACGATGAGCTCTCTCAATTTCAAAGTCTCTCAAAAATGAAATCTGTAAAATATCAGGAAGCCATTGTAAAATAAAGTCAACCATCGAGGGGGCTGACTTCTCCGCCTCCTCAGGGAGACCAAAAATTTGTAAATTACTTCTTCTGTTACGATCTTCCTGCTCCGTGAGGTCTCTCCGTAGAGAAAGCATAGAACATTCCATCTGTTGAAGAGACCGTGAATGTTGATGGGCAACATCCTCCACACCACTAATCCGAGTTTCTGCAGCATTGACCCTAACAGACAGCGCCTTAAAGTCATTTCTGATCGCCGCCACTTCGACTTGTAAGAGATCAGTATTAGTTTTAGTAGATTGGGCGATATCATGAACCACATTGAGGCGCGAGAGAATGGTATCCAAAGTGGTAGTAGGGTCTTTTTGAGAAGCCTCTGGAGTAGGAGATTGTTGTTTGAGCCTCTTGAGGGCATCTTTAGAATCCTTAGCAGGAGTACCCATGTTGTCCGCCATAGGAACCGCCCACGTTGAAAGGTTAAGAGTGAGCCCCTGACTAGGTATGTGGAGAAAATGAAAGCAAAGCAGGTGTAAGAAAAAATGGTAACAAAAAAGGATGTACGCAGATTCCGCAAAGAAACCACCGGAGAGATGTCCAATTAGGAAACACTGGCTGTATTAATAGAATTAAAAATGTCCGTCATTAATTTATGAGGAAAAGCACAGACATGGAATAACCTCAAAGAGCCATAGAGAAACAAGACTCCAGGTATCCGACAACCTCGGAATCAGGTTGAACAGACCTCATGCCAAAGCAATCCAAATGCGGAAGCAAAAGAGCAGAGGGAGACCACTGAGACAATACAAGCAGACTCCCAATGTAAATAGAGTCATAAAAGTGGCAGCATATGAGGAAAAAACGCTGTTAATTGTCCAGACACTGTAGAGAAGACTTGTAAATAAGGTAAATGTCACCTCAAAAACATCAGCAATCCATCTTCCATGAAAGCACCATCATGTGTGAGGTAGAAAACACGAGCGACGCCACACAGGAAACAAAATGGCGGCTGCTCGTGAAATCCAGTGGGGAATGCTTCAAATCATTGGAAAAGGCTTTCCTGCGGCCTTCAACGATGTCCGCCCATACCACCACGCTGCAGGCTCTCTCCGACTGAAAATTGCCGAGTTCGGAAGTGAAGTGATGCTGAAAGGGACTCCAGAAACGTCCCGATAGCTGCTGCCTCCCCGGAGCTCAAGCACCGACCGCCATCTCGTAGCGGTGCGCAAGCCACGCCCCTTGAGAACATGTGTTATGAATGCAGTGTTGTATCTAGGTAAAAGATCAGTCCCTATAAACCATTATCAGTGTAATGTAGGGAAGACTATAGGTGAAGGGTTACAATGTTACCTGGGCCTATATTAGCTTACTTATATAAAATATAACATCCCCTTGTACTGACTTGTAGTTGGCAGACGTATGGGCAGTCGAAATACAAGCTTGTTTCATATTTTAGTGCCAGAATATGCTCTGTGTTCCAGTCTGCCTGTGGAAACAGGTGCCCTGAAAAGGGGACATTGTGGTCAGTGCACTTCCTGCTGATTCATTGCCTGTCCTATGTAGTTTATATGGAAGCAATGGTATATTCAACAAGTTCTTTTTAGGATGCAGTAAGAATTTGGGACCAGGCTGATTGTGGACAGTATCCGATCAGATTACAGTTTTCTCAGCAATCCTGGGCAGTCACAATGTCAGGTTGCTTTCTCAATGTCCAGTTTATTTTTTGGAAACTGCTGCCAGGAAGTGGAGTCTAGTGCCCAGCACAAAACGTGATGTCTAACATGTACAAAATATTCTTTAGGAACGTATATGTACTCTGGGCTGCATTCCATCGCATTGTTTTTTAGATTATATGTCTCCTACAGACAACATGCAAATCAGTCTTGGCCCTAAGTCTCAAGTGTCAGGGTAGGTCAGCCACTCAGAAGTTCATGCATAACCTAGTATTCATCAAATTCTGACTGGCCACATTTCATCAACCGCATCCGCCAATCAAAAGTGATCTCCTTGAGAACGCTAATCCAGTCAACATAGCGGTGGGCAGTTTTGCTGTCTTCAGAGGTGTAGTCTCCCTGCGAATCCAGGACAAAAAAAATTAGGACACTCTGCTGAGTGCATTTTGGACATATTCATTTGCAGAACCTTAGTGGCAGATCATGGCACTGCGTTACCCTGGCGTCACATATGGTGTTGCAAGAGCAGCGCAATACCTAGTTAGATTTATCAATGCAATGCAATGCAAGGCCACTTTGCATGATGCTGCGATGCTTGGTAAATTTGGGGTAACACAAGACCGTGAAAGTCGCTGCCTTGTGTTGCTCTGCCATGAGAAGGCGTTTCATGGTGGAACTAAAGCACTAATACTGGCAAACCTGGGAATGCATTGAAATGGTACCCCTTCCCAGGTGAGACGTAATAAGGAGAAATATCTTTATTTCTCCTCATTGTTTCTTCTTTCTAAATGTAAGGAATTCTGCTGCACACTTAAGTTATGTTGTTATGTTATGGGCGCTTATATCGCGCACAGCTGCTCCAGCGAAGGGGAGTCCTGGCGCTTGACAAGGTAAACAACACAACACAACTAAGCAGGAAACTAAAAGAAGACCAACAAGCTAAGGAAATAGGAAGGTCTTAATGGCCCTACGAAATGAAAGAAGATCATCCAGTGCACGAATCTTTAAAGGAAGGGAGTTCCACAGAGCCGCAGCTCGCCCTCGGAAAGAGCGGCCGCCCGCACGGCTAAGCTTGAACCGGGGAACCACTGCAAGTTCCTGACCCACAGATCTTAAAAGGAGGAAAAGCCTCAGAGGATTGTTTTTGTGTGGGAAGGTGTCTGTTGCTGCACAAAAACAATGTTGCATGTAACGCAGGCACCCTTGAATCATGGTACAAAGGTGCCTGCGTTGTCACTAGGGAACAGATTGTGAACCAGTGCAGGCAGAAATGACAGGAATGCTTCATATCCTGATAGGTATGGCACACTCCTGTCCTCTCCATTTCAATCAGCGATGCAAGTTGCCTTGCTGCGTTGCATTGCATGAAAGAATGATAAAGCTGTCCGACATCCATTTAAGTCAATTTTTTCTGGACAATGGTGATTGTGGAGGGCAACCAATGAGGCCATCCTGTTCTCAGCAAGGCTCACAAGTGCACTAACAGTTCTCTCTTTTAGCTCCAGCTTACATTTTGGGCTTTGCCACCAGGTATCAGTGTCCTGCCAGAAAGCAAGCATCATATTTCAGAAAGGTATCTTCTATAAAAGCTACCCTCTTGGACCTAAGGCGATTTATGTTCAATCGAGAATTGGCATTACAAGATGCGATGACACTTTAGATGGTTTCATATCTGCAAATCCAAAGCAGCCGGGCATCACCTCGCTCCAGTTTCAAGATGCACAGCAATGCTGCCGGATGTTTGCTCAAGTTAAACTATAACTCCAATTTTTCTTCGAAATGAATCATATTTATTCCATGTTTCATCAATTTGTTTAAATTCATAATGGGGCAACTTCATTCCAAGCTTCAATTGCGACAAATAGTCATCCAGGCTTTATCCTGCAACAGGATAGAATCAATAGAACATCATGAAGATATTAACCCAATGCATGTCTGGCTGAAAGCCCTACTTCAGGGGTAACTGAAATGTAAGAAAAGACCATTAACTTTGTAGAAAATCTTAGGCCACTGAAAAAAAACCTAAATCAGCCTTCATACTGTTAAACCATTCCCTTAGAGTCCTCTTCATACATGCACAGCCAGGTTTCACTTAACGACATTGACTTGGACCTCAATTGGCTGATTAATAAGCAATTCAGAAGGGCCAAGAAAACCTTTGTGAGCAATTACTGATATTTGAATATGTTAATAATGACTTGACCTCCTCCTGGAAAAATATATTGTGTGAATATTTTTGTAATTATATTTTACATGGAAAATATGACTGTCCCTATGAGCATTAACTAGCCACCATCATGAAACACCTTTCAAAAAGTGCTACAGTTTTAGGAAGCGCTCAATAAATTAATACACACAAACCGAACAGCGAAGATTAACATTAATGGCTATATATTTATGCTTTTCCGGATACACAGAGTAACACGTCAGGGCTGCCCCCTTTTGACCCTTCTTTTTGTTCTTGGCTACATGCAAGACACTTGCATAGAGGTGTCAGAACTGTTTTATCATTAAAAGGGTAAATTGGACGGATTAAGGCCATGTGAGTCCCAAAAGACGAGGGCTCGATGCATAAAATACAAAATGACTTAAAAAACATAACAGAGCTCATTTAGGAAAATCCACACAGGACAAGGTTCCTGTACAAAACATGAAGGTTTATTTAAAAGGTAAAAATCATTACAGAAGGCAAAAATAGTCAGGCAGGGCAAATAAAAAATACTCAATGTAAATATAAACAAATATGAATTAGCACAGGGAATAGACGCCGTGCCATATTCTGTTAATAAACAGAATCAAATGTGGTCTAGTGCAATGCAAATATTGAGTCAAAGAATAAATTGTCAGAGGGGCTGCTCATGTTTAAAGGCAATAGAGAATAAAGAAACATCTCTAAGTTTAGATTCAATAAGGAGACTGACATGAAGTCTGCCTTCAAGTACAGCAAATAAACAGGCTAACATGGAGTCTACTCCCTAAAGGAAGCCAAGAAGGACCTGGCTCACTTGCCAGATACTGTACATTATATAGCTTTTCACTCAGAGAAATCGCACTGTACCTGTGGTGCGAAACAAAAGATATATCAAAATATCCAGTGTTAAAACAGAAAACACATCACAATGAAAAATGCGAACACAATCCTGCCTGAATAATAAGTTATTACTTCTATCTTAAAAATTTGTGAATTACAAACAATGACACATTTGAAATTACATTTGCACCCTCTGTTGCCCTGACAAAGTAACCTTGCAAAGATACAGTCAAGCTCTGCTCTTTCGTTCAGGAACTTCACAAACAAGAAAAAAAATTAAAAAATTATTATCACAGTACAATCCCGTAAATCTGTCTGAAATAAAAAATATTTATTGCAAAAAGCTGAAGGACATAATTTACCTTGAGTGGCACAGGCAGATAAACGAGAATCCATGTGTATCATGTGCACTGTACAAGAAATGGAAATTGATTTAAGGCATAGTTATGTAAACTTTAAGGGGCAGATTTACAAGCCCCTTGCGCCTCTTTTACACCGCTGTTGCGTCACTTTTGTGAAGCTGCGGCGCAAAAGATGCGCCATGGTGCGGGGTATTTACAGCGTGACGCATCTGTAAAGCCCTGTGCCAGAAGTAGGTGTCCCTGTGCAGGGGGGGCGTTCCAGCGCAGGAACGCCTCCTAAAAGTGGCTGAGTGAAATCTTCAAGATTTCACTCAGTCACTTTTAAACCCATGCTGCGCCAAAACCCTGCCCCTACTTGAAGCAGGTGTAAGGATTGATACAGCATTGGACAGATAGGGCCCCCCAGGGCACTGCTGGAGCTGCGTCGTGCTTGCGACACAACTCCAGCAATGTGCCGCCTTTACGGCACAGATGCGTCACGCAACTCTGCTGTTTTTGCCCCATGTTGCGTTGCATTTAGAATGCGGCGTACCCATGGTGGCGGAGCCGCGGCGCACAATAAGTTGCACATCCCTGCTGATATGCAGGGATGTGCCACTTATTGTAAATCTGCCCCTAGAAGCTTAGTTATGTTAATACAGTAGATTTACATTATTTGCAACTAAAATTAAGTATCCTTAATTTGGTAATTCAAATTTCTCAATTTAAAATTCAGTTCTACAGCCCCTCTCTCTCATAATATACATTATCACAGACCACACTACAGAACAAATCATTATCCATGACCATTTGCTTTTTCTTTCTCATTTTTTCCAAGGTTTCTTCTCACCAAAAATGCCTGATTTCTTATCATCCAATTCAGTGTCATTTCTCTTTCTTTTCTTCTTTTTCTTACACCCACAATTTAAACTATTTCCACAACATATTTCTTCAAAGAAACTAAAGGTAAGTATTATAACAATCATGCACAATAGCATTTTATTAGTGGGGTTAAAACTTTAAGCATCATCCCTCCACCAACATCATTAAACCATTCACCAGGTTGCATAATCCCATTTACAAACCTATCTTACATATAGCTTAAAAGCTTGCTATTATCTGAAACAAAGTGCAACATGGCTTTATCCTTACTACATGACACACACCACCTTCCTTTGTGAGAAGAATATACAGAAGCAAGCCTGTTCTACAAGACCATAGTATGTATGGCTACCATCTCTTCAATAATTTTGTGAACACACCTGCAGTATTATTTGCCAGATGATCCTCCAGAGTAGACAACTTTATAAAACTTCACATCATTCACAATAACACCAATATGTGGAATCAACACATCAAAAATATCCATAAGTTCTTGCCCAAATCCACATTTTATCTGCTAAGTCCAGTTTTTCTAATTTCATACACATGATACACCATAGGGGAAACTAAAAGCTATGCAACAGTTGCTGACCTAATTTGCAGGCAGATTTAAATCAATTGTTTTTCAACAAATATAGTACATTTCTCTATACAAGGGCTCTTCACCCTTCAAATATTAATCAGCAACCATAACATGATAACTGCATTCACTCTTTTCAATCATTTCAAACATTTACACATTTTGTGATTTGTAATGTATCATATGCACATTTCTTCATCTGTTCAATACAAGTTTAGAATGTCTCTTATCATTTCTGAATCTCTCATTGACTTTTAGTTGCAATTTAATCTCTCTTGCTTCATCCCCATTTCCATTCATTTTCACTTTTTGTTGCACATCACTCAGTCCACATACACTCATCTTTCTAATCTTGGTAGCCATTTTAGTATCCTAATGAATCTAATGCAATTTGAACTAGAACATAACTACTCAGTATTAGGAAGAGTCTAAAATGGAAGATCATCATTTATCTCTAAGAACTATTGACCGTTATGAATAGACAGGAAAATACTATACGATGATCAGTAAGAAAGTGGAAGTTGATTGTAGGTCACCCCTTCTTAAATAGAACCTGTGTAGTAAGTGCATATATATTAATTTGTGGCATTTGTTATAATGAGATACTCATTAAACAAATTAACATAGGTATGTTCAATAAATTCGTCACAAGAAATATCTCTATGATCTATTGTTTTATCCTTAGTTGCAATTTTATAATTTTATTAATATTCGTTCCAAATTCAAATTAAGAGAAACATATTCAACTGAAGTGTGAAGGCTAAGAATCCTATCAAGATTATAAAGAAAATCATAAAAAATACTTTTGATGCTAAATAGCCTTTTGAATTTTTGCCATAATTTTTCTAGAACAATCTTTCAAAAACAAACATCTAAACTACTAAAATTAGGTGCAAAAATCCAAATTATAATGTCTTCAACGTTCTTCAAATATTAATATGTCACTAATAAGAACTTCAGTTCAAACAGAGTGTTCCTAGAAGGCCTAATATATTTTCTGGCTACTTAAAGTACAAAAACGTTCTTCTTTAAATATGAGAAAACAAATTCTAACCAAGAAAAATAGTATATGCGCCTTTAAAAACTTCAAAATCTCTGGGTTCATCATCAGCACTACATCAAAAAACTATTCAGTGTTAATTTTTTCCAGTTTCGGATGACAGCAAGTTTATGGAGGTTCTCCAAAAACAAACTGATAGTCTTCCAAGTTATCGTCTCTTCGCTCTGACTCAATCTTGGTCAAATATGCCCATGCAGGTGTTGCAAACCTCTTGTGCGGTACTCTTGCTGCTGTAGATCTTCTGGACACTGGTTGTTCTGAATCTCTGACATTCACAAATGTTGCTATTTCTTCTTGTTCTCTTCTTCAACTGTTTCTAGATGGCAATCTTTCCTCCCTTCCATGTTCTCAGGCCATCCATCTTGGATCCAGCTTTCATCTTCATAACCATTTATGACAACTGCTGCATCTTCAATTTCACTTGCAAATTGATCATTGCAATTTTCAACTGGTAAAGCTTGATTTGCATTGGGGGTTTTGAAATTCGAAGTTCTGTTTTCTGAATTCAGGTTTGATCAAATTGTTCTTCTTGTTGCACAATTTGCAAACCATATCCCCTCTCATATCCACTTAGCAAACTTGAGGTTGCCACTGTAATTTGGTGATTGATGTCACCACTTCTTCATTTGCTGTCTTCAATCTCTTTGTGCGAGATGTGTGGATCCACTGCTGCAAGCCTGCATAATTCACAGAATAATTTATCACAAGCAGGGCTTGATGGGGTCCATGCTTCAGGCCACTCTTACAAATGTGCTTCTTCATCCCAACCCAGTCTCCAGGTTCTAAGTCATGGTAGGGCTCTTCATTTGGTGAGGGTGTTTTCAACTTTACCTGGTGAGCCATTTTAGTATCCTAATGAATCTAATGCAATTTGAAATAGAACATAACTACTCAGTATTAGGAAGATTCTAAAATGGAAGATCAGCATTTATCTCTAAGAACTATTGACCGTTATCAAGAGACAGGAAAATACTATACGATGATCAGTAAGAAAGTGGAAGTTGATTGTAGGTCACCCCTTCTTAAATAGAACCTGTGTAGTAAGTGCATAAATATTAATTTGTGGCATTTGTTATAATGAGATACTCATTAAACAAATTAACATAGGTATGTTGCAATTTTATAATTTTATTAATATTCGTTCCAAATTCAAATTAAGAGAAACATATTCAACTGAAGTATGAACATGCCAAAACAGCCAACCCTTTGCAGTAGTCCAGAACACAATCATCCGAAATGTTGATCCTACCCCATTGCATAGGGGTAATTTATTTTTTTTAAGTTCAAAAAAAGAATTTTATTGATCAAAAGAAGGGTGTCAATACAAAATACAAAAGCAATGCAAGGAATAATCGATAATAATCAAGCAAAGCAATGCAACAATAACAGTATTTAAAATGGGCTTTAAGACAAGGCAAATGAGGTAATATATATATAAATGAGACAATGTAAAATTTTAATAAGACAGTTTAAAATATTTGAGAAATAAGGAACGTCAAGGGGAATTAAGGGGGTTTTTAGACTTCTTGTTGGGCAGGCTGTAAATGGAATGGAATCAAGGTATAACGTAATAGGAAGCCATAGATCCATACGTTTTGTTGCCATATGAAGTGGAAAAACAAAAGCAGTATCCAATCTATGATTGTGACAAACATTGTACCACCATGCTCTAAAAGAAATATTTGAAAAGTCCTTCCAATTGGCTGTAATCTGTTGGAATACAACAGCTAATAATAAATCAATGATTTTAACATTAAGTACGGTGTTCTCCCAACATGAAGAAAGACTACCCAGGAATATATGAGTGAAAGAAAAAGGAATTTGAGTGAGGAGAATTGTATTTATTTGTGACCATACTTGTTTCCAGAAATTATGAACAATCTGACATGAGAATAGCATATGAAATAAAGTAGCGTCTGGGAAAGAGCAAGTCCAACATAGATCCGGAGATGTGGAAAACTTCTTGCTCAAGTCATGTGGTGTGAAGAGAAGTCTATTGTAAATGAAGAATAAGGATTGCGTTATAGTAGCTGCTCTGGATGATTTGCAGATTTTGATCCATATCTTATCCCATAATGATGTTGACGTAGCAAAAGCACATTCCCATTGCTCTTCCACTTTAGATTTCGACATAATGGAGTCTACATTGTGAAGGTATTTGTAGATAGCGGAAGCTTTGGAAGTGGTTCGTAAGAAGGACTAAAGCTGTGAAGTGGAATTAGGAAGTGCAGGAGGAGCATGATAGTTGAGAAGTCCAGTATAGGTAGTCCTCACCGCCTCTTTAATCAGAAGGTACTTGCGGGCAAATGAAGCAGGTAATTTGAAAGATTGGCTAAGTGTTCAGAAAGATATGAGAGTAGAGTGTGAGAATAGTTGAGATATCCAAAATAATCCCCTTTGTCTCCGGGTCTTCCAATAGAAGGGTTTATTGTTTATTAACAGGTTCTTCTTGTGCCAAATTGTGGAGTTAAGAAAGTCAGCTACTGTAGTAGGGGGAGAAGGGGTGAAAGATAATGGCATTTTGGCAGTGAGCTTATGTATGGGAGTGGACAGTGTGTGTGGTTTACGGGAAAAAGAAAGATATTCGGCAAAGGAGAAGGGGGAAAGTGAAAAGCGTTCAATTGTCACCCATAATGGACAAGTGTCTATGGAATCCTGTAAGCAAAAAGAGGCTTGTCGTAAAAGGAATGCCTTTTGGTAAACTGGGAAATCTGGAAAATTAGCTCCACCTTCCGATTTGGGACGTATTAACCTGAGAATGGACATCCGAGGTTTTTTGCTATTCCAAAGAAAGGTAGAAAGAATTGAATTGATCTTCCTCAAAAATTTTGTGGGAATAGGGACTGGAATGTTAGAAATACTGTAAATGATTAGAGGAGGATAACATAATTTTAATAGTATCGAGGCGACCCCACCATGACAAGTAAAGAGGGTGCCATCAGGTAGTCAAATCTGATATCTTCTGAATACACTTGTTCAGACAAAGGGAAACCGTGTCTGAGATTGAGGAAGTAACATATAACCCTAAGTACTAATGTGTGTAGGACTCCAAGTGAAATTGGAAGCACTGAAATCGGGTTTAAAAGTAAATTTTGTTAAGGGTAAAATCTCATACCTTTTCATTGTTCAGTTTGTATCAGGAAATTTTGTAATATTCACGCACTTCTTCTAAGAAGGCGGGTATAGAGTCAGTGGGATTTGACAAAAAAAGTAAAATATGGTAAGCGTAAGCGGCAAGTTTGATGTGAGAATGTGGCGTTTGAAAACCGTTGATGTTAGGGTTTTGGCGGAGCTTAGAAAGAAAAGGCTCCAAAGCCAAATTAAAAAGAAAGGGGAAAGGGGACACCCTTGACGAACGCCTCTGCCTAGGTCAAAAAAGAGGATATTAAGCCATTAGCACAAACCGCCGTGCGTGGATTGGAGTAGAGAAGGGAAATTAAAGAGATAAATTTAGATCCGAAACCAAACCATTTGAGGGTGTAAAAGAGATAGGTCCATTCGACTCTATCGAATGCCTTTTTGGCATCCAATGCAATCGCTGCAAGGGGATACTGAAAACGCGGGGATTTAGACAGAACGCTAAACAAGAGTCTAGTATTGTCTGTTATAAAACCCCCTTTTACAAATCCGGACTGCTCCGAACCTAACAGGTCAGGTAGATAAAGGTCTAACCTCACAGCGAGTGACTTAGCGAACATCTTATAATCGATATTGACCAAAGAAATGGGCCTGTAATTTTTACAATATTTAGGATCTTTCCCTTCTTTGGGTATAAGACAAATGTGTGCGTCGGAAGAGGAACCGGAGGAGCTACCTAGTGTAATGAATGAGTCTATTAGGGAGTGCAGCTTTGATGATAATAATTTAGAAAAATGAAGGTAAAATTCAACCGTAAAACCATCCGGCCCCGGAGCTTTATCTTTTTTAAGGTGTTGAAGTGCAGTAAGTAACTCTTGTTAGGATATGTCGGATTCCAAAGAGGTTAGATCAAGAGGAAAATGTTGGGGTTTATGTAGGGTAGAGAAGAAATGCGATAAGGAGTGCGTGGAGGGTTGAGTGTCAGAAGAGTAGAGGGTTTTGTAGAAGAGAGAAAATTCAGATAGAATGTCAACATCCTTATGTTTGAGGTCAGAATTATCATCATAAATAGATTCAATATTTAACTTGTTGTGTTTAACTTTCAAATAGTTGGCCAAGATCTTTCCAGCTTTATTCTTGCCCCCACAACATTTTGCACTAAACTTTAACAAGAATAGAGAAGCATCTTCTGTAGATTTTTTGTTAAATTGCATCTTAGCATCAATAAGAGCTCAGAGCTGTCAAACAATCTTGTGAATGTGAAGTGTAGTAAGAGTGCTCCAGTCTCTTAATCTTCTGAAGAAGATCTCCAGTAAGTTTGCTTTTTTGCGACAAAACCAATAATGAAGTCTCTCGCTGCGGCTTTGAAGCCATCCCAAATGGTGTGCTTGGGTATAGAATGAGTGTCGTTAATCACAAAAAACTCATCTAAAAAGTTCGTAAAAGATGTAGTAAACTTTGGATCTAAAAGAAGGGTATTATTGAAACGCCACCTCTTTGGTACCGTAATTGTAGGTAAAATATCAATATTAATCGAGACAGGAGCATGGTCTGACAACAAGATAGGGCCAATTTCTGCATCAGTGAGAGTTTGTGCAATATTATGGGAACAAAAATATAATCAATCCGTGACTGAGAATGATGAGAGGGAGAATAAAATGTAAACTCTTTAGTAGTCGGATTACAGAGGCGCCAAGCATCAATAAGCTTATGTTGTGTAACTGCCTGAATAAAAAGTTTGTGGGGTTTGTTAGGAATAAATGAAGCTTTGGAGTGTCTATCTAGAAAGGGATCAAGAGATTGATTGCAATCCCCTGCTAAAATGAAATTGTCAACCATAAATTTGGTAATGTGTGGGCCAAAAACTAGGGTCACCACCTGTGAGAGCATAAACGTTTAGGAGAGAGAATGGAACACCCCTTAGAAGTAATTTGACATACAGCCATCTGCCATCTCTATCTGATTCTTGAGTTACTAAAGAGTAAGTAAGGGATTTACGACATAAAATTACTACTCCGTTACGTTCACCATCACCAGGAGAAAAAAAAAAAACTTCACCTACCCAACCTCTCTCAAGTTTTAAAGATTCAACATCTGAAAGATGGGTTTCCTGCAAAAATGCAAAATCAACATTCAATTTGGCGAGGTGTGACAGAATTCTTTGTCTCTTGATGGGAGAATTCAAACCTTTAACGTTCCAAGTGATAACTTTTAACGACATACAATATATAAACAAATAGAACAGAATCACAAAGATAACCTTCTAGAGAAAGAAAGCCCAGAACAAATGAGCAGTTATAACAAAGAAAAAATGAGAGGAGAAAGGGAAGGCCCATAGAATACAGAACATGATAACGAAGAATACAATGATCAGAAGAAGAAGAGAAATATGCATTAGAGTAAAGTAAAGAAATGTGAAGAAATAAAAACTTGTCATCAGCGAATAGAGAAGTTGACAAGAGAAAGAAAGTGAAAGAGAAGATGAAAGAATAGAACGAGAAGAGACACCTATTTAAGAGGAGGAACTAGAAGAAGAGGAGAATAGGAAGACATGTAAGGAAGCAGATGTGAGGAACACGTCAAAGAAAAACATACCTACAAAAAGGGAAAGGCGAGGGAACATAACCAGGAACAAAACCAGAAGCGAAAGGAGGGGGGGTTGAAGCCACATGGAACAGGCGGAACTTCCAGGGTCAGCGAGGCGCACAGTCGGGAAAACACCACGGGACAAGATTCATAATCTACGGAGACAAGAGGAAAGCATTCAGGGAAAATACCAAAATAGGAACCAACAATATCAAAAACCACTAAAGATGTGAAGGTTCAAACTGAGAAACTGCAACTGTAGTGTAATAACTCCAAAAATGGTCACCTAACGTGGGGAACATAGAAATTGAAAACATAAAGTAAGGAATCATGCAAAAAAAGGAGCAAGATTTTGAGGAGAGCGACATAAAGAGATTGAGAAGCTCAGGTAGGAAAAGAAGAAGAAGGACCAGAAAGATCCATATTGGTCATTCTGCATGAGTTCAGGAAACTTTGAAGAGGCACAGGATCCTCGTACGTTGTTGTTTTATTGTTATAGGTGACTTTGAAGAGACATATGTATAAAAGTCCATATTTCGCACCTATGGAACGGAGATCAGCTCTCATGTCCAGAAAAGCGGAGTACTTCTTTGTTTTTTGCACAGGACTATGCCAAAGCTACAGCGACTTGCTGTAGCTTTGGCATAGTCCTGCGCAAAAAACAAAGAAGATCCTGACCAAGTAATCCGTGGAGAGGCTCTAGCTGCTGATAAGACCTTCAGGAGATCCGTGTATTCTAAAAAATACAAAATAACTCCCCTTGGTCTTAACGAAGTGGAAGTCGAAGGAGGGATCCTGCCTAGTCTATGGGTGCGTTGGATATTGAGCGCAGTCCCCTCTGATAAGTGCAGGAGCTTGGGGAGAAAAGATTTAAAGAAGGCGATTGGGTCATTCCCCTCACATCCCTCCACCAGGCAGTAAGTACGCAAGTTGTTGCTTCTATTGCGATTCTCAAGCTCCTCCACCTGCCGCTGAAGGGAAGAGACTTCCGAGTGTAGGTGGGTGACTTTTGTGGATGTCTCTTGAAAAGATGAAACACTCTGTTCCACCGATGTGACCCTCGTGTCTAGTTGCGACCAATTATCTGTCAACAGTTGTAGTTTGGCGTTAGTTTCTTCCATGAAAGGGTGGAGAGCCCTTATTTCCTCCAGTAAAAGTTCCATAGTAACTGATGACATTGACTTGGGCGGAGAGGGAGGGTCTTTTTTAGTCTCTTGGAGTTGGCTTTTCCTGAGATTGTCGTAGACGATTCCATTGTGGGCTGTGTATCCTGAGTGAGAGATAATTGAGAATCCTCAAGCCTGGAAAATTCGGAGAACAACTTGGAGTTCTTAAGAAAGCTATGCTTCGAATTAGTAGTTAGAGATTGCGCCGTTTTCCTGCCCATGTGGTATACTCCAAATAAGCATATAATAGAGCAAGTTTGTACAAGAAGCACAGGATAGCAAACACTGGTATGCCTGCGAGAGGAAAAATAGTTCATGCAAAACTGAGGAAAAAATCCTAATGCAGACAAGGTAGGTAAATATACTGTTGAAAACCACAAAGGCCAACACATGTAAAAGTCAATAGTAAGGTAAAAGGCAAAAATTAAACCTGTGTTGTAGCAGATTCATAAGACTGGAGCATTGCGACCACGCTGTGACTGAAGGCGTCATATATACACAGCAAGGAGCCAGGAAATATTTACAAAGTAAAAAAAGTAGCCGCAAACGGGAGACAGGAAGCATCCACCGTTGAAGAGGAGGAGACCTGAGCGACCAAATCCCAACAGGCAATGGTTGCAGGCAGCAACTGGAAGAAAAGGAGAGAGGCAGAGGTGAGTTACAAAATGGCTGCCTCATATGAAGGAGGATATTGCCTCAAAATGCAGTGGAAACAGGCAACAATTAGAAATGCACATCAAGTTCTCCATAGAAATGCAGCAGGAGAGGAGGAAATACAGTGTAGGGCATTATATGTTGGCATGCTGCTCGCATAATGACACCAAAAGCCAACACTTAATAAAAGCTCATCGCGCTAAAAAACAAAATGGCGGCTGCGTCGGGCAGAGAGCTGCGGTCAGACTTTCTCCGGTCAAAAGGTAGTGTCAACGGCTTTAATGGGCGTCGGAAATGTCACTAATGCATGCCCGCAATCGACCGGTAAATCTGTCTCCAAAGATGCTGGAAGGTGGCGCGAACCGCGGGTCTTCGCCGATGCCGGCGGAGCGCTCACCCCAGTGCCACCATGTTCAGAGGGCACCAAGCCTCCATAGGGGTAATTTCTATAAAGTCAATTTGTAAACTTCTGAAAGGGCCTTCAGACTGTTCAATGTGACTTAAAGTCACATGTGTCAACATTTAACTATTGACAGGTAACACAACACTCATACAAATCTTCATCCACAGTTCTGAAATGAGTATTAAACCAAAGCTTCTTAAAAATCCTCAACAATTTATTATGTCCAAAATGTGTAGGTGCATGCATATATCTTGCCATTTGATTCAGAATTCAACATGGCAAAGCAAATTTCTAATCAGGTGATCTCCACAAATTGGTATAATCTTTAGTACAACCTGTAGTAACCCACTTTATCATTTCATCCTCAAGCACATTGTTTTGCAGATTTCTCAGTTCTTCAAGTGTTTGTGCTGATGTCAACAAGAAACAATATACACTCTCCTTTTTAGAATTACAGTCTTCATTTGATTTTAATTTACTAGACATAACAGCAAGGTATTTTGTAACTTCCTCCACATATTGGTTACCTAGTGTGACCATGTCATCTCAACTCTTATGTGCTACACATTTCACCACTGTAACTTCTCTTAATAGTTATAGTGCATAAAGTAAGTCCAAAAATCCTGTTCCATTTTTAATAGGTGTGCCAGAGAATGTCGCAAAATCCCTTTTTGAACACAGCTGACCAAAACCATGGACCGCTCCAAAACCATATTGACTACCAGTATAAATTGTTTCGATCAATTCATTGGCTACGCAGCACTTTCTCATAATGGCAATTCCGCTACTTGTACTGAGTTTACATTGCACACGTACTATGATTCCTCAACAACGTAGGATGTTGCAAAAACTGCATATGTTTCTCTAAATGTTACTTGATAGTCTCTGAGATACGAACCATTTACAAATAAAATCTAATGATCCAATTCAAGTTGTGCATCTTGAATATCTGGTCTTGGTTTGGTACACAATTCTGTTACATTAATGTAGTCATTGTCACTATCATTATCTCCATCATCAGTATCCTCTCCATCAGACATTGGCAGAAGGGTGCCGGGTTTCAGAGTATTGCAGCACTTAATTGAAATGCTCTCAGCTGCCAGAATACCTTGCTTATACTTTTTCAGATTGAGTACGAGTCAACAAAATCTCAGATGATGTGGAACTCACAATAAGTGTATAACTCATCACAATCCCTTTACTCCATTATTACCTAAAACCATGCAGAAAATCTGAGTCAATGAACAACGATCATGGTAAATGAAGCTGAACTATGTGGTTGGATAATCAATCAATCAATTAATCTTTATTCGATTTACAAAGTGTATCATAAAAGAACACATATAACAGCAGTATATTATAGAGGTTTACTCAAAACTTTACAAACAGTTTGTTATCTCTTTTGACCAATATGAAGGGATAGATCCAGTAATAATACCTATCTTATCAGTCCACACTCAGCTGTTTGATGGCCTTCAAAAGATATTTTATAAAGAGGTGACTATTACAAATAGGGTACATTCTAGGTATCATGTCTGGTTTGACTCCGCTTGTAAAGTAGCTAAGAGTTCACTAAAGTCTACTATTGCTGAGGGTGATAGAGGTGAAATTCGCATTGCCAGGGAATCTAAAAATCCCAACTTAGACAGGCTAGAAGAGATTGGAAAGAAAAGTTTTGACAGGACCCACTCATAGCTAGTAAAATCAAGGACAGTAGATCATTCTGGAAATTAGTAGCACAAAATCACCTTGAAAGAGCTAAGTACCTGAGTTTTAATATATCTCCCGAGAGGGTGCTACTTTACCTTCCATAGTGCAAGAGCTGTATAGTTGCCCTGTCAAATTCAGTCTTGAAGAGACAAACAGTGCAATACATTGTCTTAAACTAGCTAAAGCACCAGGGCCTGATAAAATTCCAGGTGACCTTTTTAAGTCAGAGTCACTTATCTGGACAACTTATTTTAACCTTTTATCGAATGCCATCTCGGCCGGGGTATCGATCCCTGATTCATGGAGGGGGGCCGCGATAATCACTATTTTTAAAAAGGGTGATGCTAACAACCTAGCTAATTACAGGCCAATTATCCTGTTAGACAATGCTCAAAATGTTTTTAGTCGCCAAATACTGAACAAATTAACAGAATGGATGGAAGAAAAATAAATACTTTCTCCCATTCAAGCAGGCTTCCGAACTAAAATTAGCACCATAGATCAGATTTTTAGATTTATACTGTTGTATTCGAAAACTGTACTTTTACGTAAAGGTATGTTGTACATAGCACTTATTGACCTTAGAGCTGCTTTTGATCTTATCCCCCGTTCCAACTTGTGGCAGGTTCTTTTTAATATAGGTGTTCTCAATAATCTTGTACATCTATTGAGTAAATTACATGAGAATAATTATGCCCAAGTACCTTGGGGACCAAGTGGAGAACTGACTAATTGTATTCCAATTGAATGGGGCATCAGGGAAGGCTGTCTGCTTGCCCCCACTTTGTGTTCTTTATATAAATGATGTGGTCATGGTTTTGGAAAATATTGTAAATGACTCGCCAATGTTAAATAACAGGAAGGTAGCGTTCCTACTTATCTTGGACGACTCCTACACTCCAGACCCTGGTTTATAAATTCCTAGGCTTCTGAAATGAGAGGGGACTAGAGCTAAATGTTAATAAAAATAAATCATGATTTTAGGCAAGGGGACCAAGAAAGGTAAAATGACTATTCGGGTTGGCAAAGACGTCCTTGAGAGGGTTAATAATTTTGACTACTTAGAAGTACGATTTATGGATAGTTTTAAATGGCTAGATCAGATCACGAAAAGTAAACTTCTTATTGAGCACAGGTCAAGCGCTATTTTGAGAACTCAAAAAAAGACGGTATCTCATGTAATATCCCCGTCATGGAGATTTACCGTGCTAAAGTGCAAGGGGCTGCCCTTTACGGGGCTGAAATCTGGGATCATGTTGATGTTCAGCCCCTGGCACTGGTAGAAAATAGTTTTGTTAGGAAAATGTTAGGCCTTCCCCATAGTACACCCCTTATTCCACTGTATTAAGAACTAGGATTAAAAAGAGTAACAGATCTAGTGGCCTTGAAAGCATTGCCTTATTGGGGTTGTCTCTGGTGTACACCGGAGCGTGCTGAATATAGGGATTCCCTGTGTGAAGTTCTAAATATGCCAGGTGCCAGATCACTTCCATTGATTAAACATGTGTCCTCGTGGTTGGGAAAGTTAGGTCTTCACAAAATTTGGGCTGATCCTACTAAATTAAAGAACATTGATATACACCTTCCCAAAACTACCTATTGGAACTTTAACAATGAATGTATATTAAGAAAAAGTTCTGTAGGATCTTTGACTAATACATTTCTTGATTTTAAAGCTACTCCACTACTAGAAGATTACGTGGATTTTATACCTTTTGGTTTCCCTCAAAATCTCTTCATACGGTTTCATTTGGGGATATTAACTATAAGATCATTTACCCACAAATGGAATCAAGCACAGCCAGGATTCCATTTTCTCCCCTCGTGGGAGGTGGATAATTCCAATTTGTAGGGAACTGGGGATTGCACAATATCAAATACCACTAAGAATTCTAAAAACTGACCTCTCCCCTAGAACTGTTGTAGCTGTTAGCAAATTTTGGTACAAAAGCAGTGCAATTTTAAAAATAAGACCAGTGTAAAGATCATGAGTTACACTTTACCGTTTATCTATAGCAATGAACTGTTTTTTCATCTAGTATTGTTCTGTTTGGTGTGATTTTATGGTACTGTTTGCAGCCTTGTTTTATATACAGTTTTAAAGCACCCGGCACTTTACATCAGAGTCTTTCACTGACGAGAGTGGATATTATACATTGCTGCTATTATTGTACCTAATTCTGAAGCATTCTGCATTTTAAATATGGACGTATTGCTGCTACTATTGTATATGTATCTGTGTATTTTCATTTTAATGTTTGGGCTGTTGGTTCAAACTTTGATGGTTGTAATTACCGAATAAAGTTTTATATATATAAAACAGCAGTATGTTTAAAAATAGGCAGAAGTATATATCTTTTAAAAACAATCGCAGTTTAAGGTAATGCAAAACATCTTTTTCTTCTAGTTAATACAGCCCTAAAAAACCTTGCTAGTGCCACACATGTATACAAACTGGTAAGCAATTGTAGATATAAAAACACTAGTCTACATTTCTTGAACTTTAGAGATTTCAGTATAGGAACAATAAAAGATCTCCTCAGATCAGTGTATAGTTTACAGAAGAACAGAATGTGAATCCTTGATTGATTGGACATGTTATCACAAGGACACAACATTAATTCCTTTGACCAATTATTAACACTGGGAAACGTTGTCAAGCGATAAAATATATTTAATCTAATACGCCTTAAAACAAATTTATCTTGTGCATTTAAAATGTTAAAAAGATATGGTTGCATTGAGCAAGTAGTTAAAACCATTTGGTTATGATGAACTGAAGGTTTAACTAATTCCACTGATAATCTCAAAACTTCGAGGTGATTTAGACACTCTGATTTAAGTGCTTTCCTTGTAATATTATTCAGAGAGACTGGTTGTTCATAAAATTCTGGGTGGCTGATGTCTACCATCAAGTTCTTAAGGTACTTTAGCCATGGCACATTTAATGAATCACCAGAGTCACAGCAGTCCTTGGCTAAAGAATGATTCAATTCCAGGTGATCCGAAGTCCAGATCTTGTGCAAAAGGAGGACTGGTTGTATTCTTATCAAATCTGTTAGATAAATGACACCCATTTCAGAATGGCACACAAAATTTGACCAACTAGAAGGAAGCTCAAGAAGGTTTTTAAAGAAAATATTGTCAATCACCTGTAGTTGTTCTAGGGTTACATAAGCCCACAACTCTGAGCCATACATAGCAATAGTTTTACATTTTGCATTATAAATCTTTAGCATTTCTTTAGTTGCTTGCAAGCTATTTTCCTTGTAAAGTAACCCAAGGCCGCAGTGGATCTAATAAATTGCAGTTTTTTTATTTAATGGCACTTTTCCAATTCCCCTCACGATCAAATAAGATACCCAGGTATGTAAAAGTAGGAGTTAGTGGGATAACATCTTTCCCTACACAAATATTGCACATTTTAGTGGAGCTCTGCCCACCTTCATAGAGAAAGTTTTTCTTTTATTAAGTCTCAGCCCCAGATATTCTATAAAGTGCACAAAGTTATCAAGAGGTTGCTGCAGTGGAGAACGTGCCATAAGTACTGCGCTGTCCGCATAAAGGAGGACGGGTATTGGGCGTTGTTTTATTAGTGGCAAATCCAAGCTTAAGTTGGCATGAGTACCACCTAGGTTATTGATATACAAATTGAATAAAAATGGTGTGAGCTCGCATCCTTGGTGGACTCTTTTTTCAATATTAAAAAAACGGGTACATTATCCCTTTACACCAAAATGGACCCTGGCACAACTTGCAGAATATAAATATCTCAGAAAGCTAATGATTGTGAGGTCAATTCCCATTGAGGTCATAATGGACCAAAGTTTATCTTGGATTACTGAACCAAAAGCTGTCGAAAGATCAACAAAAACCAAGAACAAATTACCTCCTTTAATGCGGGCATACTTGTTTTCAGGTCAAATTTAGATTGATGGCTTGATATATTGTCCTTGATAATTTTCGAGATCCATATTGTAGATCCGAAAATATGTTATTATCATCCGCCCAGCTTTGAAATCTGTTTAGCATTATCCTGCCCATTACCTAGTCCTGGGAATCTAGTATGGAGATGGGTCTGTAATTTACAGGGCCGTTTGGTCACCTTTTTAAAATATTGGAACAATATGGGACTCAGACCATGAGGGGGGGAACCCTACACTCTGACATGATCTAAAAACAAAAGTCAAGAGGGGGCCCCAGAGCTCCATATTAGCCTTAAACAAATTTATGGGAACCCCTTCAGGCCCTGGTGCTTTACCACCCTTACTCGAGCTTATAACCAGTGTGACTTCTTCCAGTGTAAAGTTAAGTTCGGGCGAGTCATGCGCCTTAGTGAGGGATGGGGTCTCCATCACAGGGCTTCTTTTATCTCATTTCCACCACACTTTGTAGAGTCAGAATATAATTTAGACAAGTGTGAGACTCAGCCCCCATCGTTCACTGCCACCTCTATTTTAGGCTTGTCGTCCTCACTAAAAAAGGGTGAGTTAACTATACGCCAGAATGCTGTAGAATCATTATCACAACTGGCGTCGTACAGTATGTACCATGCGTCCATTTTCAAACTTATTTAAAAAAAATGTATTGCAAGCTTGTACAGCCGTTTCTTATGCTGAACTTCTAGAATGTTCCTGTGTGTGCACTTTCAAGCCAGTTTTAAGTTTTTATGTGCCTCTGAGTTAGTATGATCAAACCAGGGCTACGTGTTTGCTTTACAATCTTTCTGGTGTGCAAATAGGCCCACTTTTATTGTCTTAGTAATTTTATTGAATGATTCCATAATAGCAGAAGGACCTACTGAACCATCCAAACAAACGTCAAAGGCCTTTATTTGTTGGTAAATCAGTTTCTTAAAAAAAACTATTTGGATCGACCGTGGACCACCTTAACGTGTAGCCATTTGTTTGTGATAGTTCTATGTTCTCTACAGACATAGAAGAGTGACAAACCCCTTGTTTTATTAAACTGCCCACGTTCACCGTAAGACTCTGTGGGAAGTGGTCACTCATTGCTAAGTCATGAATTTTTAAATCAGATACTAATGCCGAATAGCGGTTAGGGAACAGAATAAAATCAATAACACTTTCATCCATACCACCCTTGTAAGTACATTGTACTAGAACTGGTCTAATCCCAAATTCGTTACTAAAACCTAGATCATACTTTGAGATGAGTTCATTACGTTTTTCACTGTACTCTGGGTGTAGAAAATGCATAGGTCGTCGTTTGTTGGAGAGGTAAGACCACAGACCTTGCTCGATGATATGTAACACAATTTGATATTAAAAACTCCCCCCACACCAACATTGTGTCCCAATCCCCCTTGTCTAATAGAGCTTCAAAATCAGCATTAAGTCAAACCAGGATATGCAATATGTCGGAATCACAGGCATTATTGTAAAAGTTTGATAAAAATTGTTAGAAGGTTTTGTTATTACAGTAAAGGAAGTTAAATCATTTGACACACACATGCATATACCCCCCTTAGATCTACCATGCCTCGATGGAACAGCTGATAAATTAAATGTTTTAAATATATTTAAATGGATTGGTTCCACGACCCATGTTTCTTGTAAACAACATTTTTTAAAACTGGTTACAAAATCCAACCATTCAGATAAGTTAATTCTATTACTAAGCCCAACAATATTCAAATTTAGAACACTAATCAGGTTTGAGACCAGAGTTAGACAGTCCAAATTACTTTTGCCCCCTCTGCATAGTCTGTGTCATAGATCGTTGAGCCTACATAACCTCCCCCTCTACCGGTGAGCTGTTAGCATGCATTAGGGAAGTAGGGACATCCTTATCTACAGATACACCTACAAATACATCCACCGTAGTCAGTCTACCCCAGTAAAGCTAGAAAGACAATCATATCTAGTGGATGTTGGAATAGAGTACATCAAGTGAGAGGATTTATTCGAAATCAAGCTTGGCAGTTGAGGGCCTGGTTGTCGTAAGAATAATTGCTGCAACTCAAAAGGCAGCTGATTAAGCAGTTGTTGTAACGGAGGCCTATATAAAAAAACAAGCGGTAATACTGAAATCTCATTTGGAAGTGTCAGCTTTGAATGTAAACTTCCCAATATCATTCTAACTAGTGCTGGGGATTTAAAAGAAAAGCACCACGCACTCACCATGAAACACCTTGGGGCCCCTTCCAACCCTCTGTACCTTGGGTACTCACAAACTTTCTCTCGGGGGCCTAACTTACAGTGTGGTTTGAGTCCGAGGGCTGCACCGGTGGGGGCGGGGTCAGTGGGGGAGGGGGCGGGGCTAGAGCAATTAAAAACACTGTGACCATGAGGTTGAACACAGGTCCCTGCAGCGGACGCCTTCGTCCACTGAGCCACCAGACCCGACATACACACATCTCTCTCTATCTCTCTCTCTCCCTCTCTCTCCCTTTCTCCCTCCCTCTCTCCCTGTCTCCCTCTGTCTCACTAAGACTGTCTCACTCCCTCTCCCTCTCTCTCCCTCCCTCTCTCTCCCTCTCTCTCTCCCTGTCTCGCTCTGTCTCACTCACTCTGACTGTCTCACTCCCTCTCTCTGTCCCCTTTCTCTCTCTCTGTCTCCCTCTCTCTCTCTCTCTTTCTCCCTCTCTCTCCTCCCTTCTCACTCACTCTGTCTCCCTCTCTCTCCTTCCCTCTCCCTCTCTCTGTCTCCCTCACTCTGTCTCCATCACTCTGTCTCCCTCTGTCTGTCTCCCTCTGTCTGTCTGTCTCCCTCCCTCTGTCTCCCTCTAGCTGTCTCCCACCCTCTGTCACCCTCCTCCCTCTGTTGCCCTCCTCCCTCTGTCTGTCTCCTTCTGTCTCTCTCTGTCTCCGTCCTTGTGCCTCCCTCACTCTGTCTGTCACCCTCTCCCTCCCTTTGTCTCCCTCCCTCTGTCTCCCTCTGTCTGTTACTCTCTGTCTCCCTCCCTCTGTCTCCCTCTCTGTCTCCCTCCGTCTCCCTCCATCTCCCTCCCTCTGTCACCCTCCCTCTGTCTGTCTCCTCCCTCCCAGTGTCTCCATCTGACTCCCTCTGTCTGTCTCCCTGTCTGTCTCCCTCTGTCTTTCTCCCTCTGTCTGTCTCCCTCTGTCTCCCTCTGTCTGTCACCCTCTGTCTCCGTCCCTCTCCCTTTCTCTGTTTCCCTCTCTCTCCCTTTCTCTGCCTCCCTCTCCCTTTCTCTGTCTCCCTCCCTCTACCTTCCTCTGTCACCCACAGTCATCTCACCCTGCCTGTGCGTAAGCCCGGGCTGAGGCAGCTTCCGGGCACACACACACACAGCCACACTGGAGCACTTCACAGGTCTTTAATAGACCATTTGTATGTTAATGAGACTTTGTTGTATTTCACCTCTTCTTAGCGCCCCTGCAGCTCTACTCTGACTATAACTGGAATCGCCCGGCCCGGCCCCCACAGAGCAGCAGAGTCTCTGAGAGTCTGGGCTGCTGCAACCGGCGGTGTTTGCTGACACTCTTTAAATGTTTTTTTTAAAACACGGGTACGATGTCTGCAAGGTCCGCTGGCTGCCAAAGAAGGCTTGCCGGGCGGCCGCGAGCTGTACTATGAGTACCCATGCTCTGTACTATTCAAACCATGTTAAAATCATCAAAGAGAGCTCCCCCCAACCTGGCCCTAGAATTTAGCCAATTAAGAGACTTGTTTCTTAACGAGTCCCACGTTTCTGAAAAAGGGGTGTCTAAGGTCGGAACATTAGCAAGTATAATCACAAGCTGGTTCGCAGCAGGGGGAAGATCTAATCGGTCATTAGCGTGTAAAGGATTAGTATGATGAGTAGAGTGGGCAGCAGAAGATCCCATCTGGGAGATACTGGGCGTGGGAACTATTAGAACTTCTTCGTTATTATGACTGTCAACTTCATTTCCTTGCACTACATGTGGCTGCTGAGGCATGTTTAACATTTGTCGAGTAGGAGGCTCAGGATTCTCTATAGCAGGATGTTGTGGTGGGAGAATTACATGGGATCGGGAGCTACTACCAACAATTTTATTACTGGCAGAATCATTTGGCCGTTTGGAGGACGATGTGGTGTGTTTTCAGAACTGGCTCACTGCACGTTTGGAAGCCTTGCCACCACCTCACCAGGTTAGATCTGAACTGGCAAGAGCATCAGCCCCGTGGTTCTCTGCTGCCTTGGCGGCTAAGAGAAGGCATTGCAAGAGGCTGGAGAGAATTTGGAGGAGGCACTATGATACATCTGCTAAGCAGTCCTACAGATTAGCAGTGAAAGAATATCACAGGGAGATTGTTTCAGAGAAAAAATCCTTTTTAGCTAAAAGGATCGAGGAAGCAGATAGTTCCTGCAAAGATATCTTTAAGATTGTTAAAGAATTCACATCTCCCTCCTGCTGTACTCCTGCGTCTGCTTTCTCGGAACCTTGGATCATGGAGCTTGCAGCATTTTTTACTAATAAAATCCCCACTATCCAGTCAGCTTTGCAAGGAACCCAGAACATCTTGAGTACGGGTTCAGCGATCGACGGCCCTTCCAACCCCTGGTTATGTCCAACAGCAATGCATACGGATTCTTTGGGCCCTACCCTGCACTGTTTCCCCCCATTAGAGCCTCAGGCCTCGCTTGACCTTTTGTCTAGCCTGAAATCTGGCTCTCCACTCGACCCTTGTCCCGCCAAGTGTCTTGTGACCCTGGCACCTGCCCTTAACCCGATCATCAACCCTCTCATTAATGCATCTCTGAATTCGGGCAAAGTCCCCTCCTCCTGGAAACAGGCCCTAGTTCTTCCCCTCATTAAAAAACCGAGTGCAGACGCTAAACTGCATTCGAACTACAGGCCAATCTCGCTGCTTCCTGCCCTGGCCAAAGTTACTGAAAAGTATGTTCACACCACCCTTACCAACTTTTTAGAGGGTAACTCCCTATTACACCAGTGACAGTCTGGATTTAGATCTAACCTGAGCACCGAAACCGCTCTACTTGAGGTAACCGAGGCTGTGAAGGAGACCCTCGACAGGGGTGGAAAGGCCCTGCTTATCATGCTCGATTTGTCGGCGGCCTTCGACACCGTTCCCCACATCCTCCTCCTAACTAGACTCTGGGAGATAGGGCTTCGGGGAACGGTGTTCGCATGGTTTCAGTCTTTTTTGGCCGACCAGAGACAAACGATCTGGGCTCCCCCTTTCTCCGCCCTGATGCCACAGCTTGAGGTAGGGGTCCCGCAGGGCTCCATACTTAGTCCCTCCCTCTTTAATATTTTCCTTACACCTCTGGCGGCACGGGTGGAGGAGCTAGGGGCCCAGATCATATCCTATGCGGATGATACACAACTCCTGTTCACTTGTGACAGGGGCTGTGACTTCGATGGAGCAGCCATTCGGAAGTGTTTGGAGTTTGTGTTTGAATGGTTCGGGAAAAGTGGCCTCAAATGCAACTCCGACAAATCCGAGATATTGTTCTTTGGCTGTCCTGCAGACCCAAGATGGAAGCAATGGTGGCCTTCGGCCATGTTTCCCCCTGCCAGCGATTCGGTCACAGCTAAGAATTTGGGTATGATGGTTGATAACACCCTTTCCTTCAAAGCCCAGGTGGCTGGCTTGACTGGGAAGTGCTTTGCCCTCTTAAGGATGTTGCGTAAGTTTTTGCCTTATCTATTTTTTGAGCATAAGAAGATCACGGTGCAAGCACTAATAGGCTCGCGCCTAGACTACGCCAACATCCTTTACTTAGGTCTTCCTGAATATCTGCTGACTCGTCTGCAGATAGTTCAAAATTCTGCAGCCAGGGCAATCTTCGGTCTAACTAGAAGAGCCAGGGCCAGCAATCTCCTTGTCTCTCTGCATTGGCTGCCGATTCGTAAGCGCATCTCTTTCAAGACCTTAACTACAGCTTTTAGGGCGCTTCACAATTTCGGCGCTGAATATCTGCAGAGAAGGGTCAATTTCTATCTTCCATCTAGACCTCTGAGATCTGCTGCCCAGGCCAAGGCTATCGTCCCAACAGTGAAGCGTGCTCGCTGTGGAGGTCGTTCCTTTAGTTACCTTGCACCCCGTCTCTGGAACACACTGCCCCTGACGTTGCGGACGTGCACCAATCTCTCTGTTTTTAGGAAGGGACTTAAAACTTATCTTTTTGCCCTGTAATGCTGTTATGGTTAAGTCTGGTGCCGTTATGGCTTTATGTTAGTTGCTGGTATTTGGTGTGATGATCTTTAGCGCTGGGACGCTCTTTGGAGCAGCTGAGCGCTCTACAAAACAAATAGTAACATAACAACATAACATTATGGGTATTCAGTGAACCTAGTCGCTCAATACAAGAAAGCATAGCACATTCAATAGATTTCAATCAGTCTGTCAGACTGCAGACCAGAGTTTTAATAAGGTCAGTCAGGGCTTGAACAGATGTCAACAGTGAAAAACAATCCTGTGGAGCAGCAGATACTGTTTTTTGGCAGGTCTAGTGGGCTGTGAGATCTCTAACATCTTGCCCTGGAATCCTCTTCTTAGTTTAGTTGACCCACCGGATAGTGTCACAATGTGGTCTGGGGGACAGTTCCTTGGAATCTTTTGGCGTTTGGAAGAGGTATGATCATTTGAAAGGTTCGAAGCACCCGGTAAAGATAAGTTATGTGAAAGATCATTGCTATCTTTGGACAAAGTACCAAGACCCTCAGTCAGAGTTTCAGGCGCTTGAGCTGTATTGGGAATGGTTAAACAAGGAGTTGCTAGTTCAGGGACAGTCTCTGAGCAGCTGTTTAAGGTTTCCTCTGTTTTATAGTTCATTATAGACTGCCTTGACTTAGGTAGTGACTTCATTAGTGCAAAGGTCGGATGTCTTCTTTTCCCCAGTTCAGAAATTGTATTTACACCTCTAGACAAAACCAAATTAGATCGGAGCAAACTAAAAGGTCATTAAAGCATTGGTATGAGCAGAGAAACTTAGTAGGTCGGAGGTGTACTGTACCATTGGATCGTTCGTAGATAGAGATAGGATAACTGGCAGGAAAATTAAAGGGGTGGCCCTGCCCTGCCTCTGTCTGGTGCTGATGGGTGCAGACGGGCCCGTCCTTGGCCTGGGCTTTGCCCGGGCATGCCTATGTGCATCCCGCGGCTGATTATAACGCGCCTCCTGCCATGATGAAGTGGTATAGGAGGCAACGGGCCGCAAAGAAGGCTGGGACTCAAGGTCCTGTGATCCTTGCCCCTGGTCATGGACCCAACAGCAAGCAGGCAAGCGGAAGTGAAATCAAGGATAATCAAAAAAAGAAGCAGAATTTCTAATCATTCTGCATCCAAAGATTCCTTATTTCTATATACTGCCCAAGATTCATAAGGGGAATGTCCCCTCACCAGGACGACCTATAATTTCAGGGATTGACACTATTTTGGATCCATTATCCATATTCTGTAAAAAAATTCTGAGACCATTGGTAGAGGACACACCTACTTTTCTAAATGATACTAAAGGTGTCCTGAATCTGATTAATACATTAAACCAGGACGGCACCACAGACTTTTTTAATAACACTGGGTGTAGATGCTGTTTACAGCAGTATTCCACTGGATGCTACCTTGAGCATCATTGAGGATCTACTGAGGACATCTATTTGGAATTCTCAGAAGCCAATTCATTTCATCATGGGAGGTGTGATGCTGCGCTTAAAAGAAAATATTTTTAATATGAGAGAAATTTGCTTCTGAAAATCCAAGGTACGTCAATGGGAAGCACCTTGGCCCCAAGTCTAGCTTGTCTCTGTGAGTAACATTTTGAAAATACCTTTTTTTTCTCCGATGTCCACCCCTACAAGGTGGAAATCCATCTTTGATGTTTATTCATCAATGACATTAGAATTATTTGGAAAGTTACTAGAGATCGTTCAGAAGAGTTCTTCTTGTGGATCAATGCTCTGAATCCCTATTTAAGGTTTTTCAAATCCATCTTGCAACAAAGAAACAGATCACAACAGTCTTTTACTCGACATCCATCATCCGAGGGCTTTTAGATTTAATTCACCTTATCAACTTCTATGCCTACACAGAAAATGTAGTAACATTGGTGACTTAAACATATACTCAGATGAACTCACAGAGAACTAAGAATACAGAAGTATCTGGAGAACATCAAATGGAGAGCCAGGAAGAGACCCAGTAATAACAACAAGGAATCCCTATCGGACACAATACCTAGAATGGAACGACCAAAACTTACCAACATTTACACCTATGCCCAATGACATTAAGAAGATAATAAAAAAGAGATTGGGCATTATAGATTCTGCAAATCTTTCTATCCAGGAACTTCTATTTGCATTCAAACATTCAAGTAATGTAAGGAATCTTCTGGTACATATGACACCAAAAAAGGAGAAATCACAAAAATCAAACAGACCTAGGATGTCCCCCTGTAGTGAGTCTTTACCCATGCAGACATTCCAACGTGTGCCACCTATCAAAACAAGCAAAAGTAATTCCAAAAACTGCTATTTCAGCAACAACTCTGTGTGTCTCCAAATGAAATTAGACAGCACTCCAATCGTGTTTTTAAAGATGATTTATTGGCAGACCCCATGCCCCCTCCAAAAAAAATAATATATATATATATATATATATGGCTAGGTGCGGGGGGTTTTGAGCACAAATAAACGAAATGCACCTCAACTTTGGGTCCGCAGTCGTCTTTTGAATGCGTTTGACAAAGTTCGACTTTCTTTCAATATATATATATATATATATATTTATATATTACCTACTGGCAATAGCCAGTAGGTATATATAGTTGGAACCTAGCTACCATAGGAAATCCGCAACATTCTATTGGGAATAACTTTGGCGCCGGTTGAGGAATTTGCGTGTAATTTTCCAAAATTTAGGCCAGCTCCGCTCCGCTCATTCCCTGGAAGTTTCGGGGGGATTCGTCATGCGGGGGCCGAGAAAAAAGGGGGGTCCCAAAACGTGTTTTCCCCATGTTAATTTCCATAGGAGGAATAGACAAGGCTACAGCCCGAACCGCTGAACTGAATTACACCAAACTTTGCAAAATTGTATGGACTGGTACGCAGAAGTGCCTTTTCTATATTTGGTGAAAATTGCTCCAGTGGTTTTTACGAAAATTAGGTTCAAAAACACATATATATCTGTATGAGCGCTTCCAGCGCTTACGGGTACGAATACCGGGGAGCGCACCCGGCGCGCCACGGAAGTGCGTGAGCGGAAAGCTGATTGGCTCTCGGGTGTCTGTCAACATTCTAAACAGTCGGGAGAGTCCGCCATCTTGTGTTTCGGTAGAATCGAGACACAAAAGGTGAAAATAAAAAGGGGAAAATGGTTATAAGTGGGCAGGGTAGACACCCCCTGACCCCCTAGGTTTTCTGAGGGGGGCCTAGAAGGACCATGTGGTGCAAAAAAACTATATTATTTTTGGGCCGGGGGGGTCCTTGTGGGACCCCCTGAGCAGGCCTAGGGGGTCAGGGGGCTTCTACCCTGCCCCCTTTGCGTGTTTTGCACCTTTGTTTCACTGCTTTCTTGTGCCTTGGTTCTACCAAGGCACAAGATGGCTGCCTACATACACAACAACGATTGAGAAGAGGGTCCAAGGGCAGGTTTAACGACTAACCAGGTACACGCCCCGAACTCAATATCTAAACACCAGATTGTACCTAGTAGTCAAAAGAGTGAGTTATTCACCAGGAATCACAACGCGAGTACAATACAGATAACACCCGTGGGAACACACCATGCAAGCTTAAATGTGATGTTGGCCAAGTAAGGGCTCAAGGACGTATGGAAAAAATTCCCATCAGAAGCCACACTGTACTGCCCTCTTTTGCATCATTTGGGTTCTCCTCGCCCAGGAGACAGAACAAAACGGCCGGTCAGATGTTACCGTGACCGAAATAGAAATGTGAGAGGAGAGTATTGCATGATTTAGTGGCGACTGAGAAAAAGCAGTGTGAGGTGATAGGGGTGAAAAAGTGAGTGATTATAAAATTAGGTGAACTGGGTAGAGATCAAGAATTTATTAGTGTCTCCCAGTCCCTAAGGTTAAAAGACAAGTGCAAATGCGGGTTTGAAATAATATCCGCAATCAGTAGTGGTCGACATGTTTCTGCATATAGAGAAAAGAGTTTCCATGCATTCCTCAGGACCTGTTGTTTCAAGAACTACTGCTTTTCGTGAAAAATAATTAAAAGATATCACCTGAAAAGTCCAGGTTGTGTGCTCAACCATGTACTGTTATCGCACCGCATCAAAGCATTGGATCCACAGGGAAAAACAAAGACAAACAAAACAAAAGAACATGAGTATGTCATATTCCCGCGGTTTTATGATACTTTATCAAGTTAAACCTTAATTTAATGGCGCCACATCCGCACATGCTGGGAAATAAGTTCCATTCCAAACACTCACCCATAAATGATGGTTGAGGAGCTTCACCCCACCTGGCTGCAGCTCAGGTATGAGGAGCACCGCTCTAAAATAAAGAGATTGAATTGAAAGAAAAGAGGCAATCATGACTCAGTTGAAAAATCCATGAAAAGGTACATGGATTATTTATGAACATTCATTGTCTTTGCCGATTATGTAGACTCAGATGGTTGGTCTTAAACTCCGCTTCAAAAGATTGAATCTCAAAAAGTTTGTTAGGGTTTTCTACATATTACAAAGCCCTGTGTGTAATATTGGACATGTAGAAAAACCCATGAGTTTTAGCAGAGTCTAAGGAGACCCGTCTATGGTGTTCGGGATAAGAAATTAAACCTCCTAGCGTTACGCTGTTTGAAGTGGTGGACTCCCAGCCACGTTAAGTGATACAAAACAGACTCATATCCCTGGCGTTTTTTAAGCGCATTGAACACAAGAGTGTCGTGCGCGCGGCTTACCTATCCGTCGGTGTCTCCCGACAGTCATCCGAGCTGTCTGGGGGGGCACCGGTTGTTGGACTCGCGTTGTGTTTATGCGATTGTTTCGGGAGGTTGAGTCACGTGACAAACTAGGGTCACGTGATCACTCTGTGTGTCGGGAGTTGTAGTTCGAATTGCGTAATATTGTAGTTCTTACGAACAACTAGCGCTAAAGCCCAGATTATATTTTTAATGTGATTGTGCCCGATATACTGACAATTTTTTGCCGCATTTTATGTGTGTTATAAAGACACAGTCAAGTATGCTCGAATCTTTAAAAATACGACAGTTGTTCTGCAAAATGATCAGTGTATGTATGTAGGAAAGTATCACAATAAGTGACCAAACCAAAGGCACGTTTGTTAGATGTGGGTCTATATACTGAACAATGGACATAATAATGATTTTAAAGGGACATCCACGGTATAGGCTCATTGAGTCCCTCCTTATCACTGTTCAGTCTGTAGACCCATTTCTGTTCGATTTTGAACAGAAAACGGCCAGCGTCTGGACAAAATTCCGGTATCAGTGGTTGTTCTAAAACAGTCCAATAGAAATCATTGGGGCCGTGTCCTTTTTCTAGGAAATGTGCAGTCAGGCGAGTAGCTTGTTTACGGCACCGCACTGTGCTTTTGTGCTCTTGTATTCTCGTCCTTACCTTCCTAGTCCATGACGACTAGGAAGGTAAGGACGAATGATGGACATTATTATGTCCATTGTTCAGTATATAGACCCACATCTAACAAACATGCCTTTGGTTTGGTCACTTATTGTGATACTTTCCTACATACATACACTGATCATTTTGCAGAACAACTGTCGTATTTTTAAAGATTCGAGCATACTTGACTGTGTCTTTATAACACACATAAAATGCGGCAAAAAATTGTCAGTATATCGGGCACAATCACATTAAAAATATAATCTGGGCTTTAGCGCTAGTTGTTCGTAAGAACTACAATATTACGCAATTCGAACTACAACTCCCGACACACAGAGTGATCACGTAACCCTAGTTTGTCACGTGACTCAACCTCCCGAAACAATTGCATAAACACAACGCGAGTCCAACAACCGGTGCCCCCCCAGACAGCTCGGATGACTGTTGGGAGACACCGACGGATAGGTAAGCCGCGCGCACGACACTCTTGTGTTCAATGCGCTTAAAAAACGCCAGGGATATGAGTCTGTTTTGTATCACTTAACGTGGCTGGGAGTCCACCACTTCAAACAGCGTAACGCTAGGACGTTTAATTTCTTATCCCGAACACCATAGACGGGTCTCCTTAGACTCTGCTAAAACTCATGGGTTTTTCTACATGTGCAATATTACACACAGGGCTTGGTAATATGTAGAAAACCCTTACAAACTTTTTGAGATTCAATCTTTTGAAGCGGAGTTTAAGACCAACCATCTGAGTCTACATAATCGGCAAAGACAATGAATGTTCATAAATAATCCATGTACCTTTTCATGGATTTTTCAACTGAGTCATGATTGCCTCTTTTCTTTCAATTCAATCTCTTTATTTTAGAGCGGTGCTCCTCATACCTGAGCTGCAGCCAGGTGGGGTGAAGCTCCTCAACCATCATTTATGGGTGAGTGTTTGGAATGGAACTTATTTCCCAGCATGTGCGGATGTGGCGCCATTAAATTAAGGTTTAACTTGATAAAGTATCATAAAACCGCGGGAATATGACATACTCATGTTCTTTTGTTTTGTTTGTCTTTGTTTTTCCCTGTGGATCCAATGCTTTGATGCGGTGCGATAACAGTACATGGTTGAGCACACAACCTGGACTTTTCAGGTGATATCTTTTAATTATTTTTCACGAAAAGCAGTAGTTCTTGAAACAACAGGTCCTGAGGAATGCATGGAAACTCTTTTCTCTATATGCAGAAACATGTCGACCACTACTGATTGCGGATATTATTTCAAACCCGCATTTGCACTTGTCTTTTAACCTTAGGGACTGGGAGACACTAATAAATTCTTGATCTCTACCCAGTTCACCTAATTTTATAATCACTCACTTTTTCACCCCTATCACCTCACACTGCTTTTTCTCAGTCGCCACTAAATCATGCAATACTCTCCTCTCACATTTCTATTTCGGTCACGGTAACATCTGACCGGCCGCTTTGTTCTGTCTCCTGGGCGAGGAGAACCCAAATGATGCAAAAGAGGGCAGTACAGTGTGGCTTCTGATGGGAATTTTTTCCATACGTCCTTGAGCCCTTACTTGGCCAACATCACATTTAAGCTTGCATGGTGTGTTCCCACAGGTGTTATCTGTATTGTACTCGCGTTGTGATTCCTGGTGAATAAATCACTCTTTTGACTACTAGGTACAATCTGGTGTTTAGACAAGATGGCTGCCAACACTTCCTGGTTTGGAGTGTTGACAGACAGTGGCAGCCAATCAGCATGGTAGAAAGAACCTGACCCCCTAGGGCTGCTCAGGTGGTCCCAAAAGGATATTAACATATTTAAACGTTATCCACTAATAGAATTAGCATATAAAACACCTTGCGAATTCACTGAAAAAAACATAGGTTTCAGGCCTTATATAGTTAGGAATTAGCATTAAAAAAACCTTGCAAATTCACTGAAAAAACCATAGGTTTCAGGCCTTATATAGTTAGGAATTAGCATTTAAAAAACCATTGAAATTGCTCCTACGTAGTTAGTTGTACTAACTATATTTCGCGTACCCGCAATCCACTGCTGATGATGTCACATATTAGATCATTAGATCATTCATGACATGGTCAGTGACATCACTGATGACATCTTAAATGACATCACTGATGACATCATCCACGTGACAATCACATACACCTTTTCATACACTAGTAAAATCTTTCATCACTCTTTGAAAAATACAGAGTATCATATTTGAATCCATTGTCACAGCAATACAAGTATCTAAAAACCCACTCAGTGATTCATAGATGTATACACACCCCTTCTACATCCCTTACCTGTAGATTCATTCATACATGCTGTCAATGAACAATAGAACACTATCAAAAATACTTATACACCTATATCGACATTACACACCAGCACACATCGTATTCACATATGAAGTCATCCTACTCACTTATGCAAACAATGGATCATACTTACATATTTACTTAGCTACACACTTATACAAACACCACTTCATCTATTCATATAGATATTTAAGTCATACTTAGTGAATTATAAAATCATTATTACAAGTATACAGTTATCTATACAGTCACTCACACAATCATTGAGTCTTATGTATACTTACTTATATACAACAATTGACACATACACTGCCTTTTATTTTTCTAGTTTGTTGGACATGTATCATTGAGAAATATATTTGCTCATCACCAAACCCATAGAGATTCACTCACCCAAACAACTGTTAGAACATGTAGTTTTAACTTCATATATCTACTGAATCAACTATTCACACATCTTTGGACAGTCACACACCCCCCACCGAACCACACACACTTTCACTCTACCATACAAACACTCAGTTAACTAATCAATAACTAATATAGACTTTCACATAGCTAGTAACCAACTGTAGAACCAGTTTACACAACACCTGACAAAGTGATACAGATATTCACACAGTTTAGTCACTATCCACTATATTTAGTGAAATATAATAAATTCTTCAAGAAAACAGTCAATTACACTGCTACTAAATCCTCCATCCAAATATTTATTTATATATATCCACTCATTCTTCAATGCAAATTGCTATATATATAATGCACATTTAAATACCGAAGAAACCACATTCACTGGATGATGTCATCAGTGATGTCATCAGTGATGTCATTTGAGATGTCATCAGTGATGTCACTGACCATGTCATGAATGATGTAATATGTGACATCATCAGCAGTAGATTGCGGGTGCGCGAAATATAGTTAGTACAACTAACTATATAGGAGCAATTTCAATGGTTTTTTAAATGCTAATTCCTAACTATATAAGGCCTGAAACCTATGGTTTTTTCAGTGAATTTCAAAGGTTTTTTATTTGCTAATTCCTAACTATATAAGGCCTGAAACCTATGGTTTTTTCAGTGAATTTGCAAGTTTTTTTTAATGCTAATTCCTAACTATATAAGGTCTGAAACCTATGGTTTTTTCAGTGAATATATATATAAATGACATCAAAATCGGTCAAGAAACAGATTAATAAACAAGGGATCAATATCTGATGCAGATGCATAACAACAAAAATGACCAATCACTTTCTTTAAGCGAGCTATACTCCAATAAAACAACATGGGTAATCCTCGAGACCATCTATGAAGTGAGAATACTCAGAGAGATGTTTGAGAATGGGCAAACATGAATATTCAGATTACGCACATATGTTAAGGGACCAAAGAATGATATCCCATAGTCCCTTATGTCAAACTAATGACTTGACTCCACATTTGATAATAATGATATAAATACAAACTTTTGGCGGCTGGAAACACATTCAACCATGTAGACATGATATTCAACACTGTACCAATGTCTAGACTTATTAAATGTATGATGTGGTTTAAAGCACTTGAAGAAATGGCTTGACTCCACGTCTGATAATAACGACACCAGTACAACCATGAGCTTGCCAGCAGTTTATTCAACAATTTGGGTCAGATATTCAACACTGTGCCTTTGTCTATAGTTATAAAATACATGGGGTGGCTTGAAAGCATTTGTAACTAAGGACCAGAAGAAGTGGTTGTTTGGTAGGATTATATTCCCTGCATTTAGTTACACTGCCTTGGTCACTAGGTCTGTCAGAGTTTTTTTTAGACATTGTCCGTTTACATAAATGAAATCACATGAAGTTTACAACATATGCCCATACCATGCATTACTATGTTCCATCGGGTCAATCAAACAAAACTCTGGCAGACTATTTTGTTCATGGGGGTGGATCGGGACATCGTCTAGTTTTTAAGGATTCTTAACGGGAACACCATGGCCTTGGTACAGTACACTAAAGACCTCAAAAGAAGCGCTGTTTCCATTTTTGAAGAGGAGTCCAACAAGGTTGTGTGCTGGGCCCATTCTTGTTTAATTTGCAAATTAACAAACTGGAGAAGGCCCTAGTTGTCACAAAAGTTGATTTTCCGCAAGTGTGGTCCCATTGTCTGCCGGTGCTAGCATACGCGGATTACGCGGTTCTCATGGACAGAACTGCTGGCGACCTGCAGTCTCTGTTGAATTCCTTTAAACCTATCAGTTTATGAGAAAAAATCCTTTGTTATGGTTGTTTTCCCTCGCACCACAAATTGACGATGTTTAACCTTGGGTCTTGTGCCCACCCAAGGACTGAAGGTGTTTCATACTTGGGCTTGCTGTTTGGTTCTGCGATGCGTTGGCATCCCCTCATTAGCAGGAAGAAGGAGGACTTCATAAAAGCAAATGCTGCTGCTTTTAATTTTGCTTTAAGGTTGAGTAATAGACCTACTGGGGCTCTCTGCAGATTTGCAGCTCCAAAACAATCTCCAAAGTTTTCTATCGGAGCAAGATTTAACGTTTTGTAATGTACCCCAATATAGGCCTGGGTAGTTAACTAACCTTTCACCTACACTTTCTCTGCCATTGAGCTACAAAACGGTTTTTGGTACTGCCCTTTTACCTAGTTAAGGTGCTGCATAAATGTTGTGTGGATTTCTCAGACAACTAGCCTCATTTATTATGCATGAGGATTCTCAGAATCACAGCAGGAATACTATCTAGTGCAGAATAACTATGTATAAGGGTCATGCCTTCCCTCATCCTTGGACAGAGGGGTTTCTGGTGGCACTGTGAGATAGCTGGCAAACAGGCGAACATACCCGGTGGGGGTGTCTGGAAACAGTCTGGACACCAAGCGCACAGTCTATGTTGTCGAAACGTGCAGATCCTATATAGATTTATAGGAACCACACAACAGAGATTTGGGGATATATTAAACAGGTTGAGTTGCAGACAGTGGAAACATCTGAGGCGTCTCTTGTGTGTCCCACAAAGTGCCCCTATATTCTTGATGCATGAACAACTGAGTGTGGGTTACATACCTGATGTCACAGCTTTTCGCCGTCTTTCTCTCTGGTTGGACATATGGTTACGGTCTGTGATTAAACTAAATGAGGAGATTTTGAAAGGATTGCTTGTCCCTTGATTAGTCACATCATGTTTCATGCCTTAAGTATATCAGGGGTTGCTTTCAGAGTTGAGGTAGGGACTGTTTAGTGCCCTAGATGGAATAAGTAAATCTGGCCATAAATGGCTGAGGGAACACTTCTTTAGTCAGCGATTTTTGGCTAGAAAAGAGATTGTCCTACTGAAGCCCCATGTTTGGCGCCATATTATGCTGAAAACTGTGCCAGGCACAGAGACATATCTCTTTGTTGTCAAAAGCAGGTACTATTATTTTCTACTAAGTAGGTTTAGGTTGGACCTACTGCCCCTCTGTCAGCTTATCCTCGTGGTAGGAATAGGGATCATAAACTTACATTCTGTGGTTGCGACAATAGGTCTCAGCAGGAAACCCTGCATTTTACTATGTTCCACAACTTTTATGTAGCGCCTAGGAAGGCGTATATTATTCATATTATAAAAAGGGCTAGCTTTTCTTAAGTTAGACCGGCCCTTATGCATCTCCAATTGCTGCAGGGAGTTATCATTTTTAACATATTTTTTTTTAGTTGCAGGAAGGTTGAGAAATAGCTGTGACTGGCATTCCACGAGATTTGCAGTGCTTGTTTCTTTTTAAGATGTATTGTATTTGCTGTTGATGCTTATTTTGAACTTTTTCTATATCTTTTATTTTGAATGTAATTTTATCTGTATATATTGATGATTGGATTTTAGCTGATGTATTGATTTTATGGTGTTCAGCTTTTATGGTTTCTTTTTCAAAACCCGAATAAAGCTCATTTTGATTGATTGAAGTATGTCCCACTCCAATTCTTGTGGCTTGATATGAAAACAACTTCATTTTTTTGGTTACAATGGGAATAATGCAGCCCGTTTCTCAAGACTATTGAAAAAAATTCTGAGGTTTAAAAATGTATGGGTGAGGTGTAACTAAATCAGTGACAAAGCATTTGCTCCTCCAAGATGGCACCCATATGTGTGGGGAGTTTTGTGACCACATTGTGGACACTCGGTTCATTTCAAAACTAGAGCAATGCATTTACCAGTGATGTCGGCGACATGCCCCATCGCTGCCAGGAGACGACCTCAAATTCATAGACGCATCCCCAGACTTGAAAAACAATATTTATCTTGAGATCTTGCATTTCTTTGATTCTGCTAACCCCAAATCCACATGAAATCACAATATTTTCATCAAACACAAGTTTAAAACAATTTCAGCTATTTGTATAAAACATTTACAATGTAATACAAATGTTACAACTTCAACAGGACCTGTGCATTTGTTGATGTTTTACTGCTCATTAACCAGTTTTAATTCACTCCATTCTAGGACCCGAAGTTAAGGACAAAGGACATTTTGGGGAATTTACATTAATCATTTAGGCTGCCAGAACATCCTTTTGTTATCAAAAACGGTCTTAGCTTTCCCATTAGATTGGGTCATGTGTGAGTCCCAAAGGACAAGGCTCATGTACAAACTGTGAATGTTATAAAAAATGTAGAAATCATTTCCGAAGTCAAATACAGTCAGTCAGTTCACATCAAAACACCCAAAAGCAAACAAATGTGCACGAGCATCGACACTGGAAGCTGCCCATACCCTGGTTAACAGCCAGGACCACATGGGGTCCAAATCAAAGCAAACAGTGAGCCGAAGAGAAAATTGTGATGAAGACTGCAGAATTTAAGGGTAGGTGAGAATCATGAAAAATCTGTAAGTAGATATTTAATAAGAAGACTGACATGAAGTCTGCCTTCAAGGAGAGCAAAGGAAAAGCCCTCAGTACAGAGTAAATAAACAGGCTAACATGGAGTCTGCTCTCTAAGGGAAGCCAAGAAGGACCCGGCTCACTTTCAGAAAGAGCGCATTAAGTAGCTTTTCAAACAAATTGTGCTGTCCCTGTGGTGGGAAACATAAAGATATATCAACACATCCAGAGGTAAAACAGAGAATACATTGAATACAAATAAGAACACTGCTCTGCATGTTGTGACTAATACTCAAAGTTAACAAATAACAACTAATGGCACATTTGATGCAAATTACATGTGAAACCTCCTTTAGCCAGAAGAAGTGAGCTCTGCGCCTTCCTTTGGGAACATCACAAACAAGAAAAAGAATACAGTTTATGTTACCACAGAACAAGATCATAAACCTGTCTCAATTACAAATAACTATTTACAAAGTGCTGAAGGGTATATTTTAACATGAGCTACACAGACAGAGAAACGAGAAGCCACTTTTAATTGTGCATAAAACAACATATGCAAATGGATTTGAGGCCTAGTTATGTCAACTTTAAAAGCCTAAATACAGTACAATATGTTAAATACAGCACATTTGCATTATTTATGACTTAATCATATTAATTAAAATCACTTATTTTGTTAATTCAAAATTCGCTTCTTCAGGGCAATCGCATTTCACAACAGACGCGTCCTCCTTTCATTACACGCGGATTACAAAATGCAGTTCATTAAAAACCCAGGTATGAAGCTCAAGCACGTGATAAGCGATATAATGCAGTTTTGTGCATTTTCAGGAATTCACATTAACTGGTCAACATCTGAGATGCTCCCTTTGACAGACGCAGTGCAGAGACCCACAGGCCATTGTCCATCAGGCTGGTGTATGCTGGGGTCAGAACATGCTAGACACCTGGGTGTGCTGATAAAGAGGGATAGGCAACTGGTGATAAGGGATGCACGTGGACCAATCATGGAAACGTTGACTGTTCAGGTTGAGCACTGAATAACACGACCATTGTTTATGGTGGGCAGTGTCGAGTTCATTAAAATGCTGGTGCCTCCGAAATGTCTTTGTTTCGCACTATCCCAGTCCATAAGAGTAGGACCCTTTTAGCCAGATTAGTAGCCCTGCTGGCGATGCTGGCATGGCGATGGCGCAAACCAATATCATACTGGGAGAATGTAACATTGCCTTATGGGATAGGTAGTTCTGTAGTACCTGACATAGAAAAATGCTATCATGGCCACATGGTTGTATGTCGGAACCCACATGCATTTGCCCCTCATGCCTTTACACCGCTGTCACTACCCCGGAGGTCACCACGCAATACCATGGAAGTCATTACAGTGACTTGCCTTAGGGGGCGCTGGACTTTGGAATAGTATAAATCACTATTCCATCTGCCGTCCGCGCAATAGTAGGGGAAGTGATGGAATTAAAATCCAACACCAGTCCAACAACGCCCCCCCTAAAGCAAGTCATTGTAACGACTTGCGGGTTAAAGGAACGTGTGGGAATACCACAGTTGGGGTAGTGATTGCGTTGTAAAGGATGTTTCCCATGCCATATAACCCTAACGATGCTTCATTTTTTGTTTCAGACAAATTGCAGGACGCCACACCTTGCTACCGAGGCTGACCAGGTGGAGGTTGGGGAGCCCGGGACTAGTCCTGCGACTAGAATCTTGAAACCAATGCAGTACATAATAAACAGTGCAATGCAATAACTGGTCATTGTGGCCAATGGCAAACGACGCAGATGAGACTCCCCTGTACTCTCCCCCGCTCCCTCTTCTCAATAACCCTCGCCTACCGCCAATATTTCAGAAGGGAGTGATCTGGCCGCTAAAAGACTCTGAATACCTTTGGTCGCTCAGCTCTTGGTTGACGGCAAGTCTAGAATGGCAGATCAGCTTAGGGGAAAGAGGACATCCATGCCAACTAATACATTTGTGTACCTCAGACTGACTCATGTCCTTTGGAGCAGCTAATTGATTTCGCCCTCACGACGGGTCCCGGTTGAATTGTTCCCGTTCGCGGTATTGACTACTGTGACCAGCGGCCCCCCACGTTTTCATTCTTGTCCTCAAACAGCCTACAATTTCGGCCCCAACTTTGCGAACTGCCCTTCGATCTGGGTGTGCACCGCGGTGCGGGCACTGTGCCCCCAGTGTTCTACTACACGATGGACAGACTTCCATTTTTCCACTGCGGTATACCTACACCACGGCAACTTTCGTGCCCAAAGTGCAGATAAAATCGTCCCCAGTCCCTGTCCTGAGGAGAACCTTTTACATCCAAGGTTCGAAACGCGTCGACTTCCCCAACCTGTGGCAAGATCATAGGGTGCAGCTAGGGTGAAAACTACACCACTTCATTGGGCCCTAGCAATGTAATCCTAAAAAACATTCGACCACAGGCTGTGTTAGACAGGCAGGCACCTTTTTCCACCCCTGTTCCGCCTGTCTAGTGGTTGTTAGTTCTAAGGACTGGTTGTCCCGTGTTATTTCTTTCACGCACAAATAATGTTTTGTTTCTATTAGCACGTGTACTTTGCAATATATTTGGATCATTACTGTTTTTTTGGTGTACCAATACGTTTTAGCACGATTTTTCACCTTAGCTGTCTGTATACTTGTAAAATTGTACATTTGTAGATATTGTATACATGATTGTATGTCGTTGAACCAACTGTACTGACAGTCTTCCGTTCATGTCTGTTGATGTTGAATCTTATGAATTCTCATTTTGAATGTAAATAAATTTTCTTGGAATACACTTCCATTGGGCACGTAGTATATATTGACTGCGTGCGCCTAGATTTGTTTTGTTAATGATCCTGACCAGCCAACCTGTTCTGTTTTCCCCAACTAATACATTTGAGTACCTCAGACGGCGCCATACTGCATCAGTGGGGTAGTCCTCTTTTCCGGATGAGCCTCAGACGTTTGCCCCTCTGACCCTGTTAATTTGGAGCCCAAATTTGAGGGGAGGGGTATTCAGACTCTACAGAATATCTGGAGAACCAAATGTATATCTGTCAATCACAGACACATACTGATTCTTTTTTAATTCTTGAACAGGTTGTTCTCCTCCCAGGAATATCTACACAAAATCAACACATAGAGCTTTGCCAGGTGTGCCAGATGTATGTGTGAACCTGGGGACGGGGGTTCTATTTGGGTTGAGAACGTCCACCTATTTACATGTCATGTTTGCAGGACTTCATGTGTAGGATGGTATATGTCTCTGGAAAACAAAATGTGATGAGATTTGTTATCACAGAAGCTATTACAAAAGGATAAATGTAACAGGAATGAGTGGGATCATTGCTCGGTGCATTGGCGTGTGATGCTGGCATTCCAGCCATTGGTAAGGAGGATTGAGAAGATGGGTGCAGGAATTGCGTGTTATCGGAAGCAGTAAAGAATGGGGTACCTAGTGGATGGTTGTATACAAAGGATTTGAGCTCTAATTTGGAAAACAAGGTTATTCCACCTAAACATTTAGGAGCACGGATAATGAAGCAGCCCCATTATTGACATTTAGGAATTGTTAAAACTAAGCAAGGAATCAAACTATTGTATGGAAGGTTATCAATAGATTCTAAAGTAGAAAGGGTGGTAAGGAACTGAAGGAACTGTGGACAAGGCATTAGTGCAGATGAAACTCTTAAAACATTTAGACCAAAAATGAATGTAGATGGAGCATCAATTGAACCTTGGCAGAAGGTGGCAATTGATAATTATGAGACCTGTAGATCAGAATAATAAGTACATGTAACTTGTTGTCATGATTGTTTTGTTTTCTGACTAGGCAGGTATTTGCATGATTGAGAGAGTGGATACTGAAACAATTTTGAATTTTATGGTTTATGTCTTCCTAGAAGAAAGTAGTTTGGAAGTATTGATGTGATAACGGTGTGCAATTTTTATCCAGCAACGCTAAATTATTTTTCAGGAAATTGGGAAATGAGCATTAAAGAACTTTTTTGTACAATCCTATTGGTGAGGGTACAGTGGAGAGGTTTAAAAGGTTGAGTAAAGCAGGAATTGAATTGGGTATGAGGTGTAATTTAGATTAGGAAGTACAGGCAAAGATGCTTTGGTCATTTAGGACTACTTTATGTGAGATGACAAGAGCAATACCATTAGAGATAATAAGTAGATGATTTTCAAGGCCAAGCAATGTCTTGGTTGTTTTTTTCTGTTAATATAAAAAGCCCTTGTTGCACACTATACATCAAGCTGGAATTTTATGGGCTCTCCATGTCTTATTTCTCAGCGGGGAAACCTCTGGTACCTAATTATGAACCCACCCATATGTGTTTTTAAACATATAGTCTGGTCCTGTGTTAGAAGGTGATTCTTACAAGTGTAATAAAAATAATAAAAATGTGTGTCTTTAGGAAGTGCTCAACGTAAGCAACCACCTAGCAGCGTTTGGCAGGTTCTCGCCAACTTGCTCACCCTCTCATCATCAGCACTTTCCTAAAAAGGAATGAAAACTATCACCAACACTCAAAACGTGTTGGCTAGCAGCCAATGAAAATGGCCGCAGGCTAAAAGAGCTCCGCGGTCAACGAGGTTTTTCCCTCTACTTCTGTCATTAATTTGGCGGCAAAACCACACAAAAAGCAAGAAAGGTGACACCGGAACAGCCTGGGCACAGATTGAGAATGTCCGGATTCCGAACGAGCAACCACCGGTAGGCTGCGACCGTGGGGTGGAGTCATGGCCTATGAACTGGGAGAAAGCCGGGGCCGCGTGTGCATTACGCTCCGAACAAAGCGATAGTGAAGCTGGACCAAATTTCCAGAGGTTAGCGGAAAGACTCGGGCAGTGCGGACAGCACCAACAGCCACTGTGGGACAAGCCTCAAAACACGGCGTGTGGACTGCCGACCCACCTAACCCCGACAAAGAGAGACGACCGAGAGACAACCTCGCCGGGCGAACCTGGTGTGGCGGCAGGCGAATGAGAGGCGCATGGTGACCCAGGCCGGGGTCTTGATTTTGTAATTATGCCACAAGGACAATACAGATGTAGGCGAGGGCCGGGAGATGCTTGAGTGGTCTACAGAAAACCCTGGCATCACCGCTGTGGTCTGGGCTGCCCACCGCGCACATAAGGAGTGGACTTCAGAAATCGGGTGTCTGGCGCAGGAGATCCGGTGTGGTCCTGAAATGGAGAGAGAGGCCCGCACGTACCAGAACTGCAGCGCTAACATCTTTTAGGTTGGCGGAACCAATGCTGCATGACCCCATACTCCCTGCGCAATAGACCTTCCCACCTCCTTTGGCCATATTCTGGCGGTCATACACTGTGATCCAGCGCACTTCACTGAATGGGTGTGAAGACCTGCCCTCAGTTGCAACTACTATTTGAAATAAAGGATCTGGGCCTTGACAGCACCTGTGGGAGGCAACTAATTGCCGAATTAAACTGAGACATTCCAGGGGCCTATTTCCGGAGCGGAGGGGCCTAATAGAATCCTGGTGAACTGTGTGGTTAACGGGAGGTCCCGAGTAGGAACGGCCCCACAACACTGCAAATATCCCAAGGCTGGGGCTACCCCCACGTGGCAGCATCCGCTCCAGGTGACGTGACGGTGGGAGACAGGAAAACCGAAAGGCTGCATGTGATGATACTCCTGCAGGCAGGCAGCGGCAATTACTGTTCTCCTCTACTACCCCTTCCCCCCACATGGCCTGCTGAGATGTCCGGAGAACTGGAAACCATGGAAGGCCGGGGCCAGCGCACCGTGCAAAATAACAAGCTGGACAAATATTCTTGCCACAAAGACCAGCCGGACAAACCAGTGGCAATCATGGTACGCAGGGACGGCCCACAGACCGAAAAACCCAAGGAGGTCACTCTATAGTGTATCATGGCCACTCTACACCAGGTACAAACGTCTATTGGCAATATTTCACTACTGCGTGCCGATGTCTCAAAAATGAGCACAAGAATAGCAGAGGTAGAAACTACCACAGCAGCTTTCTCCACAGACACTTGCAAAAAACTCAGTTGATGGACAGAATAAAGAACAATGTCATACATTCACCCCAGTACAAGGATCTGGGCCTAAATCCATCGTTTTTTGCACTCCACACCACCCTGGGTTAGACACTGGCTATATGCAAATCAGCTCTGACCCTGTGCCTCATGGGAACAGTCCAGTCCTAACTACCAAGCCATGTCTTTCCCAGACCGGAATCAAGCATCCAAGGACCGGTTTCTGGCTATCAGCCTTCATCAGCCTGGATAGCTTGACTCCAGTGGTGTGGAGAGCCTGGGACTCACGTCTGAGTATACTCAGCACACTCGGGGTGAAAATGGCAAAAAACACAGTTGATGGACAGAATGTAGAACAATGTCATACATTCACCCCAGTACAAGGATCTGGGCCTAAATACATCGTTTTTTTGCACTCCACACCACCCTGGGTTAGACACTGGCTATATGCAAATCAGCTCTGACCCTGTGCCTCATGGGAACAGTCCAGTCCGAACTACCAAGCCATGTCTTTCCCAGACCGGAATCAAGCATCCAAGGACCGGTTTCTGGCTATCAGCCTTCATCAGCCTGGATAGCTTGACTCCAGTGGTGTGGAGAGCCTGGGACTCACGTCTGAGTATACCCAGCACACTCAGGGTGAAAATTGCAAAAAACACAGTTGATGGACAGAATGTAGAACAATGTCATATATTCACCCCAGTACAATCAGCTCTGAAGACGGCTGGAATGCCAGAAACCGGTCCTCGGAAGCTTGTTTCCGGTCCAGGGAAGGCATGGCTTGGCAGTTCGGGCTGGACTGTTCCCATGAGGCACAGGGTCAGACTGATTTGCATATAGCCATGTCTGAACTGGGGTGGCAGAGTGGGCTAAAGAACGGTGATGGATCAAACCCAGATCTTTTGACTGGGTGTGAGTGTTTGATTGGTTCAGATGCTCCGTCCATCACCACCCCCTTTTGTACTGTTTTATTTCTCCACAGACACGGCAGCTTTGAAACGACAGGTGCGACAACTAGAACTGGTAAATAAGCAAATGGCGTACAAGCTGGACGATCAGGAAGGCCGCTCGAGGCGCAACAATGTCCGCCTGGTCGGAATGCCGGAGAGCGTGCGAGGATTAGCCCTGGAGCTATTTGTGGAAGACCTCATCAAGACTCAACTGCAGTCGCATGGGCTGTCCAGCTTCTTCTCCGTGGAGAGGGCACAGCGAGTGCCTGGGGGCAAACCTCGGCCAGGGGCCCCCAGGCCCATACTAGCACGCATATTCAACTTCCGAGAGCGAGATACGATTCTGCAGGCGGTGCGAATTGCCCCCCAATACGTGTTGAAAACTGGACTGTAACCCTCTATCCATATTACACAGCAGCGGCGACTTAGCAATGTCATAACTTTCTCGACATCCAGAAAGAATTGCGAAACCTTGAACTAAAGCATGCAATGTTGACCCCTGCAAAACTGAGGGTAGATGCAGAAGGGAAAATCTGATTCTTCACGACACCTGAAGAAGCACCGGATTGGCTGGAGGGATGGCGCCCGGCCGTGGGATCAAGAAGGCAGGGACAGAAACAGAAGCACCAACTTATTGAATCAGCATCGTCAGGAGTGAAGGAGTCGGAAGCATCGGGAGACGCATGACAGAACACAGATGAGAACTCAGATTGATGTCACACCTAAGGGTCCAGGACTGAATACGGAAAAACCCCAGCTGGATGGAAGTGGGGACCCAACAACACTGCAATTCGCTGCAGGAGGACCACTGACAAGGGTAGAAATGGACATACTGCACGGTGTCATCAGGTACCTTTGCTGTTGCGACAGTGACATTTTGGCGTGAGTAGCTAGCCGCTACAGAATGCAAATTTAAGGGGATGACTTAAGGAGAAGGCTGAACTGCTCTCCCCCTCACGCAAGTACAAAGTTCTGGGAAAATAAGCACTCTGCTGAGTTAGGGTGGCAGGGAGTTTTAAGTCCACCGTGCAGGGAAGCAGGGAGTGGGGTGTGGGATAGGGACCAGTTATATGAGTTATTGTTTGTTTTGTTACAGATACACAGTGAAGTAATTGACTGCATACATTGTGACAACACAGCACTTATATTGCTAGGCGCCCCCAACTTCTTCAAGGACGATGTCACACACAACACAACTAGAAACAGTGACTGGCATTTCGACCACCCAGTCTTCGACCTATAATATATTAAACCTTCCTTTCACTGTGATATCATGGAATGTAAATGGCCTGGGGGGCAAGATAAAAAGGGGGCTGGTCCTCCAATACATTAAACGTAAAGGCCAGGTTGTAACACTGATACAGGAATCATATTCGGTGGGCTCGGCTTGTAAGGCCCTGGATGGATGGGGCTTTAAAATGGTGGCACACTCTGAATTCACCTCTGTTTTTTTTGGGGGGGGGGGTTCTGATCAATAAGCGCTTCCCAATGATAATAACTGGGTCCTGGACGGATGATCAAGGACGGTTTGCAGCGGTAGCATGCCAATGGGAGGGACGGTCATACAACCTGGTATCAGTCTATATCCCACCAATGCTGGATAAGACAGTCTTCCCAGCCCTGGGAAAATTTCTGTTATCAATCCTGCAGGGCGTACTAATTGTAGGGGTGACTTTACCTCTACGGTTGACGCATCCATAGATAGAAAACCCCCTAGGAACACCAGTAGTGTAAACCTTAAACTAGTAGAGTTTATTGACGCCATTGGAATAATCGATGTCTGGCGAGCCAGGTATCCACAGGAGCGACAATACACCTTCCATTCAGGAGTTCATAACAGTCTTTCAAGAGTAGATTATATATTTACACTGGCAATGGGTTTGGGGAGACGTTTTGCACTTGCCTAAAGGCATCGCAGATCACTCACCTGTGCCCATTATATATGCATCTTATATCCCGGGACGCCGCCAAATGTTTCCACTCTATCCCGGATATCCTAAAAACCGCAAGATCGGGAAAGGTCTACTTTCAGCCACAGGGTAATACTTTGCGAAAAACTAACACGCAGTTGCATCTCCGACGATTCGGAGGGAGGCATATCAAACTGTACTGCGGGGCCATGCTATCTCCCTAGCTACACGACATAAACAGGTCCAACAACAGCAAATTGAAACCCTGGAATTAGATTCACTAATAAACAGCACACTATTTACGAAGTAGGTGATAAAGCAGGCAGGCTCCTAGCCTGGCTAGATAGACGGGAAAGAGCTAGCCGATGGGTGACGCAATTTAGTTTAGAGACTGGGATTATTACCCCAGACCCACAGCAAATAGTTGATGCATTCGCGGCCCACTATGAAATGGTATATACAATAAAGGATAATCTAGCCTTCCTAAAGGACATATAGATGCCCACATTGACCCAAAACACAACTTAAGCACTGGAAGCGGATCTGACTCGGGATGAACTCGCACTAGCAATAGGCTAATTGCATACGGGGAAGGCCCTAGGACTCAATGGTATACCTGTAGAATTCTTTAAGAAAGCAGCAACTCAGCTCATACCACATCTGCTTAACATGTACGAAGATAGTTTGGGGAAAGGGGGGCTGCCTATGGATCAGTGCCTAGCTATGATAGTTGCAATACATGAGCCAGGCAAGCTCCTCAGGAATGCACGTTTTACAGGCTAATTTCGCTAATAAATGCAGAAGCCAAAATATTCACGAAAGCATTGGCCATCCGGCTGTAGCCGCACCTCACAACATTGATCCAGCCGGACCTGGGATCTGGGAAGAGGAACAAGACCCCTGTCACCACTCCTCTTTGCGCTGTTCCTAAAGCCACTGGCGGCGTGGATACTACAGGACCCAGTCATCCATGGGTTAAAATGTGCTATGGGATGGGAAGATCATATTTCGCTATACGCGGATGATGTGCTTTTGCACCTGGCGTCCCTGCGCGTTCTATTAATTGCCTATTGGATGTATGTGCGGCATATGGAGGAGTCTCAGGCTATACCATAAATTGGGCAATCACTCCTTTATATACTTCATGGTCCCCTGCCACGACTACAATGAAACTGTGAAATCCAGATTGCTGACAAGGGATTTAAATATCTAGGCCTATACATAACACACCAGCCCATGCAGTTTATTGAGGGAAACCTCATGCGGCCCCTGGCACGATTTCACCATGATATCAAGCACTGGCGATCACTGCCGCTCACACTACTAGGAAGGGCAGCCCTCTTTAAGATGATGGCACTCCCCAGATTCCTATACGTCCTACATAACACCCCATTTCCGGTTTCCCCAGCATACTTTGCAGCGATAAACACCGAAGTGACCCATCTGTTTTGGGATGGAAGGTCCGCCCATTTAGCCATGCAGAAACTAGTGAAGGGCTGGTATGACGGCGGCATTGCCCTCCCCAATATAAAAGTATACTATTGGGCTTCGCAGCACACAGTGATAAATCAGTGGCTTCAGGCCTCTCAAGATTAACCAGAGTTCCGCATGGATAGTCATCTCCTGGAAGCCGAGGGAGTTCTAGGGGCACTATGCAATAAATTAAGAAGGAATGCTCTCACAGGTCCAACGGCACATACCATCCCAGTTTTATTGCGGCACAATGAACGCTAGGCTGGCAGGGGGTCATAATTAAGCATGGACGAAATTTGCGAATTCGCGTTCCGCGAATTCGTGTGAAAGCAAAATCGCGATTCGTATAATCCGCTGATTCGTGTGAATTTGCGGATTTTTTATTTTTGTGCCAGTTCGCGAGGTTTTTAGCCAGTTCGCGAGGGTTTTTTACAAGTTCGGGAACGCAAACTTACTTGTGTGGTTGCAACCATGTTGTTTCCACGAGTACAAGCCTGTTTGCGACCCTGTGGTTCATCGCGGCCACCCTCCGGTTCATCAGTGCCACCCTCTGGTACATCACTGCCACCCTCTGGTTCACCACTGCCACCCTCTGGTTCATCACTATCACCCTCTGGTTCACCACTGCCACCCTCTGTTTCACCACTGTCACCCTCTGGTTCACCACTGCCACCCTCTGGTTAATCACTGCCAACCTCTGGTTCACCACTGCCACCCTCTGGTTCACCACTGCCACCCTCTCACCACTGCCACCTTCTTGTTCACCACTGCCACCCTCAGGTTCATCACTGCCACCCTCTGGTTCATCACTGTCACCCTCTGGTTCACCACTGCCACCCTCTGGTTCATCACTGCCACTCTCTGGTTCACCACTGCCACCCTCTGGTTCACCACTACCACCCTCTGGTTCATCACAGCACCCTCTGGTTCATCACAACACCCTCTAGTTCACCACTGCCACCCTCTGGTTCATCATTGTCACCCTCTGGTTCACCACTGCCACCCTCTGGTTCATCACTGCCACTCTCTGGTTCACCACTGCCACCCTATTGTTCACCACTGCCACCCTCTGGTTCATCACAGCACCCTCTGGTTCACCACTGTCATCCTTTGGTTCACCACTTCCACCCTCTGGTTCATCACAGCACCCTCTGGTTCACAACTGCCACCCTCTGGTTCACCCATGCCACCCTTTGGTTCATCACTGCCACCCTCTGGTTCAGCACTGCCACCCTCTGGTTCATCACAGCACCCTCTGGTTCACCACTGTAGATTATGGGGGGGAAAGCACACCTGCCCAGCCTCAACTGAGATGAATTAATTTTGGGCTGGTTAATATGTCACTGAATTTGAGCTTCAAGTCTGGCACCTGCTTTCTTAGCTGTAAGTGCTTCCTGTTGCAGGTTAATTTTTTTTACAGGAGCATTGTGCCATACTTGTAACTCTTCTCTGACCCTGCTTTGAGGGTAAGAGCAGGGTCAGAGAATAGTTGCAAGTAGGCAACTGAACTCTGGAGGGTCCCCTCAGGAAGCACTATAGGGAATGGCTACAAATTAGCTTGAACTTTTGCACCTGCTAAGTGCTTTCAGTTTTGCAAAATTCGTTCCGCGCAATTTCGCAGATTTTTCTGCAATTTTGTGAGATTTGCGGATCGTGAAATTGCAGAAAATCCGCAAATTCCGCGAGCGGAACAAATTTTACGCCCATACTTAGTCATAATGCAGGTAAGGCCACTATGGTAAACCCGACGATTAGGTAAGCTAAGTAACACCATGGGATTTAGACAGTGGGACCTGATAGGTATTTCAAAAGTGGGGGATATGTGGAAAAAGGGCGAGGTCATTGCGTTCGTCCAGCTGCAGGACACATACGGGCTGGCGCAGACGGAAATTTACTGATACATGCAGGTCAGACACCCACTCATGGGGTTATTCCACCAGGAACCCAACTGCCAGAGGCCTCACCGCTAGAGGACAGACTTCTAACGGACCACTTAAGCAAAAAAGCCCTTTCTCAAACCTACCAGAAAATAATTAAGAAGGGCAGGATATGTGTTAGACCCCATCTTTTCCAATTCACCTAGTATCTCATGTCAGACAACCCTCCTATACTCTGGTCGGATCATTTTTTGGTCAGTTTTAAGGTGAGGCTAAATCTACAGTGTGATAATACATTCCTCTCAACTACCAGACCGAGGTCCAGAAACTGTAAGAACCTAGACTTAGATTCTTTCAATCAACATCTAGCGAATAACATTCCTGCCATCTCTTCTATTAAGACAACTGATTCGGACAATATCCATACTTGGATCATGACATCCATCAATGCATGCTTTTCAACCTCTACCAAAAAAATGAATAATCATTGTCCCCTTGCCCCTTGGTTTTCGGAAAATTTAAAAATAGAAAAAACAAAATGCAAAGACGTTGGAGGAAGGACTATGCGCCGGAATCCAGACGTATTTACAAACTAGCCAAAAGGGACTTCCACTCCCTGTGCAACGCTGTGCGAGCTGAATATGTTAACAACACTATTACGTTGGCACATAATAACTCCAAAGTATTGTTCAAATTCATAAAGGATTTTTCAGGAGCTTCCAGCCAACCAACGCCACCCGTGCTCATTGAAGCTCAATGCGAGGACTTGGCTAAGTTCTTTATTGGCAAAGTAGAGAAAATCTACACAGAACTGAATGCAGTGACAACTAATGTGGAGCAGCAAAGGAAGAGCGCTCCCGCCATGTCAGGCGGCAGTACTCCACTGGGGACCCATAGCACTGTGCCAACAAACACGCAAAACAATTGGCTGCCTCTGGACATCCCGTCCTTCAGCCGTATCTTAAATAGCCTCAAATCTGGCTCACCAAAAGATCCTCTTCCAATCTCCATTCTCCAAAAACTGAAACCATCTTCACTCAAACTCATTATGGAGTTGCTCAATGCATCACTGAAGGAAACAATCTTACCATCTGCACAGAAACATGCCATGGTTAACCCCCTTTTGAAAAAATCCAATGCTGATCCGGCTGAACTGTCCAATTTCTGCCCCATTTCGTTACTTCCTGCCAACAACTAACGCAGTTTGTGGACTCCCAGGAAATCTTACATGCATCACAATTGAGTTTTAGAGCTGGGTTCTCTACAGAAACAACCCTCTTGGGAGTTACTGAAACTCTGGGCCAACGTTTTGACATGGGTGAAACTGTGCACTCATCTGCTTGATTTGAGTGCCGCTTTTGACACTGGGTCACACTTTGCCCTACTAAAAGTTTTACAATCCTTGGGCATTTTTGGTTTGGCATTCAAATGGCTTATGGACTATTTGACCAGTGGACTTTTCAGGTCTTTTTCCCGTGTACTAGCTCTAAGTCCCACGCCTCTCCTTACGGAGTACCGCAGGGTTCGATCCTCAGCCCATTAGTATTTTATATCTATGTTAGCCCCTTAGACACAATAGCTGAAGAGGCTGGGCTGTCTATCTTCTTGTATGCTGATGATAACTAGATAATCTTCTCTCTGCCCACCAATGAGGCATCTAAGGTGTCATCTCTCCAGGTAGGGCTCCAAAAGATAATAAACTGGATGCACACCAATTGGTTAAAATTAAATGGTCGAAAAACTGAAGTTCTTATTCTTGGTTGGGAAAAACAAAGATCTGTGGATTCCTTGTCATCGGGCTCCTCAAATGGTTGATCTGCCTCAACCAGTGCAATCAGTTCACAATTTAGGCATAGTTATAGATAACCAGCTATCTATGAGGCAGCAAGCAGTCAAGGTCACCTCAACCTGCTTCACCATCCTAATATGGCTCAGAAAAATACTCGGGATGTTGCCTAGCCCCACACAAAGAAAAGTGATCCAGGCCTTGATTACGTCCAGGCTGGACTATGGCAATGTGCTGTACTTAGGAGCCAATAAGGAGGTGGTTCGAAAACTGAAGGTTGTACAGAATTCCGCAACCAGACTGCTCTGCCATGTGCCTAAAAAGGCCTCCATCTCTGGCTCTCTCCGTGACCTCCACTGGCTTAAGATTGAGAATCACATCAAATTCAAGGCCCTATGATACATTCATAAAATCAAATTGGGCACAGCGCCTCAGCATTTGAGTGCCTTGGCTCATCCCTATCTCCCAACATGCCTTCTTCGATCCTCCTCTCAGGCCAAATTTCTAGTCCCCAGGATGGAACTGTCACATATGGGTGGCCGGTCTTTCTCTTACCTGGCACCTTCATTATGGAATTTGCTCCCCACGCCACTCCGGCACAAAACCAGCAATAACAACTTTCGCAAAGGCCTAAAAACTTGGCTATTCAACCAGTAGATGTTTTTCTTTCTTTCGTGTTGTGTATGATGGTGCCAGGAAACGTCTGGGTAGCTGTGCGCCTTAGAAAATCAATAATAATAATAATAATAATAATAATAATAATAATTATAAACAATCAACTAGACCCCATGACAGCCCTTAAGGAGCAAGGGCAAGCTGAAGTGGGAGAACTGGATGAGACGGGCTGGCAGGAGGCAGTCGCGTCCCCAAGAGAGGTAGCAATATCTTCCAAACTAAAACTAGTACAACTGAAAATCCTCCATCGCAACTACTGCACGCAAACACTTCTGCACAGATTAGGCCGTACGGACACACCACTCTGCCTGAGAGAGTGTGGAGCACCAGGCACATTCTATCACACACACTCTGAAACTGCCCAGAAATCACACCCTACTGGGAGGCAGTCATGCACATGATTTTGCAGGTTACTGGAGTAGAGGTTCCGCCGGAACCAAAGAGATGTCTCCTCAATGTTTGGGAGCCTACAGACCTCAATCATAAGGCTCAAGGTTGGGTGACATAAGGTATGGTGTTAGCGAAGCGAAATATACCTCAGCACTGGGGAACGCGACTGACTCCTACCCATCGCCAATGGTGTTGTGACATGGACAACGCAATGATAATAGAGAAATCAGTCTATATCCACAGGGGATGCCCCCAAAAATGGACTCGGATATGGGGCAAATGGAATGCTTTCCGGGGTAACATCTGTGAACCTCCCCCCCCACACTCCCATGACCCCCCCCCCCCAGGACGGGAAGAGTCATTGTCAGAAGTCAGTGAATAAAAGACTGAGGCAAAAAAAAAATGTGACATGTAATATAACTCTCTGTAGCTATGTTGTCATTGAGTAAGAGACAAAAGTTGCTGAGTAGTATGGAAGGTGAACAACTCATGTATAATTCCGTAATGCACCATATATGAATCATTGAATTATATTGTAATGCATTTATTACCGTCAGTTACAAAATGCCAAAAGAAATGTTATTTTTTTTTTTTTAGAGTGGGGAAAAATTTATGTGTGTGACATGAAAACTACTAACTGTATATGGTATGCATCTAAACATATGTGCCCCCTGTTTTTTATCTGCTACCAAAATGCTTGGTCAATCGAGGAGGGGGGAAAAGGATGGAAGAAAATTGGGGAAGTTACGAAGATAGCCATGATAAAAAGTAAAAATGCACAGGATGTTGTGGTGAAAGTTAGACAGTGGGTAAGAGTGAAGAAACCAGAGAGCATACCTAAGAGTGAAAGTATGTTTTTTGAACCTGAAAGGATTGTGAGGGTGTTGAGGAATGCAGTGCCATTATCTGGTGGTAAGTAAAGTATGGCATTGAAGTATGTTTCAAGATATTCTGAACCAAATGGAAAGGAGAATTACCTTTAGAATGAAAACTGTGAGTGGGTTGAGGATGAGGATCTATCGGATAATGGAAGTGAGACAAGTAGCGGGAAAGATATGGTTTTGGAATGTGAAAGAGACAAATCAGGCGTTGAATGCAATGTTGGCTGTGAAGGATTGACAGGGGAGGGTGTTGTGTAAAGTGGGCAGGTAAGGGGTGAAGGAATTGTGAAAAGAGAAGAGGTTATGGAAAAGAAGACCACTTCAAGAGGAATGTTTGAAAGTTTATCATTCTGATTAGTGTTTTCTCTTGTAACGTGTAAAAGGAAAAATTTATTTAAAGTTGCTCTCTTTTGTTATTTTTTTTTAGAGGAGGAAGATGCATTTTAGAGGAGGTAGATGCTTTGTGTTTCTGCTTGTTATTCTGGAATGGTTTGTACCAGTATGTTAGAAACTTAACTGAGGTTCCAAGAGGGTGGGAGAGGTTGAGGGGAAAACGGAGAAGGCAGCAGCACCACTCTGTCCAGGTCATTGGCAATAAAAAAGACTAAAATAAAGCCGTGTAAGAGTATTTGCATCAGAGCAAGGCTGGCATTTGCTACAGTCCTGTCATTGTGGCCCTAGTGTTGTACCAACTTTCGACCAATAAACACAATGTTTGTGCTATCCCAATAGGTAGACATAGGAACTCTTATTGATCAATGTAATCCCTGTTTTTTTTACGTCTCTGAATTATCCTACATTTATATTATGCATGATGTATTTCTGATCATGAAGGCCAACACTGCCATTTTTCTGTGAGATTGTGAGATGTATCTTTTAAACCCCAATGAATTAAAATTGTCCTGCAGATACTCCTGTGCAGGGGCAGTGTGGGGCCACCAGACCCGAAACCCATCTCCATGACATCATAAACTCAGCTCTCATGACCAGAACCCTATCCTCCTCAGCCTGAGCAGACCTGATTGTTCCCCCAAGAGGAACCTGCATCTAGTCCAGGAAAACCTCTCTAACAACCATCATATCAACAACCCCCCCAGCCCCACCCCCACCCTGAGCTCCAGACCCACAGTGCCCGATATCCAAAACCCTATTCAAGTCTACTATGCTTGCCAGCAGGTTATGACCCTTCTGACCTCCTTGTCGTCCTCAACAACTTCTCTCCCAGCATGCACTCTGGTCCAGAAATGGTGCAGGTGCGTCTGGGGAAGCCTCAACAGTTCATCTGAATGGAAGCCTCTGCATATCAACAGCCGCCACCACTTGAGGGAACCCTTCCTCCCCCCTCCTCATCCCCCAGGCTTCCACCGCTCCCCATTAACCTGCAGCCATAATATGGCGCTTCTAGGCGCTATCCTTACAATCCAAGAATCAAGTGCTCACTAGTCTTCCCCTACTCACACCTCTAGCTTACAATATCCTTGTGTCACGACATTCAGCGATTGAAGTTTCACCATCAGGCTATGACTCTCAGGCGGTGTCCATCCTGCCACAATTTAGTAGGACCTGAAACCCTGTTTTTAAACATTATTCTCCCCTGTAGCCTTGAACTTACACACCCTACAAGGATAACACCTGTGTTAGTATTGAAGGTGCATCTGTAGCCATGAACCTAAAAGAATAACCCCTGGGGTAGAATCGATGGGGCATATGTAGTCATGACCCTACATGCCCTATAAGGATAACCCCTGGGGTCGTATTGATGGGGCATCTGTAGTCATGACCCTACATGCCCTATAAGGATAACCCCTGGGGTCATATTGATGGGGCATCTGTAGTCATGACCCTACATGCCCTATAAGGATAACCCCTGGGGTCGTATTGATGGGGCATCTGTACTCATGACCCTACATGCCCTACAAGGATAACCCCTGGGGTCATATTGATGGGGCATCTGTAGTCATGACCCTAAACACCCTTAAAGGATTATCCCTGGGGTCGTATTGATGGCGCATCTGTAGTCATGCCCCTAAACACCCTATAAGGATAACCCCTGGGTTCGTATTGATGTTGCATCTGTAGTCATGACCCTAAACACCCTATAAGGATTATCCCAGGGGTCGTATTGATGGTGCATCTGTAGTCATGACCCTAAACACCCTATAAGAGTAACCCCTGGGGTCGTATTGATGGCGCATCTGAAGTCATGACCCTAAACACCCTATAAGGAAAACCCCTGCGGTTGTATTGATGGGGCATCTGTAGTCATGACCCTAAACACCCTATAAGGATTATCCCTGGGGTCGTATTGATGGCGCATTGGAGTCATGAACTTACAAGGATAACCCCTGGGGTCGTATCGATGGGGCATCATTAGTCATGACCCTAAACACCCTATAAGGATTATCCCTGGGGTCATATTGATGGCGCATCTGTAGTCATGACCCTAAACACCCTATAAGGATAACCCCTGGGTTCGTATTGATGGGGCATCTGTAGTCATGACCCTAAACACCCTATAAGGATTATCCCTGGGGTGGTATTGATGGCGCATATGAGTTTGAGTTTAAAATATTTCTTAAGCGCACGTACACCGAGAGGTTTCATGGTGCTGTAAAGTACTACGAATTCCTGAGGGACAGAATGAACGGGGACACCAAAAAGGGCATTAAGAAGGGAAGGCTTAGGTAAAAAGAAAAGTTTTGAGTGCCTTGCGAAAGAGTGTGCACTGGGTGCAGGATCTCAAATGGGCCGGGATGGAGTTCCAAAATGCAGGAGCAAGTGTGGAGAATTTGGAGCCTCCCCATTTTTTTCTTTTAAAGCGGGGAACTACGAGCAATTGTTGGGTAGATGAGCGTAGCTCCCTGGGAGGAACATAGGAATGAATTTCGGAAGTGATATAAGCAGGGGCTGAGCCGGACCGGGCATTGAAGATGATGCAGCCCAGCTTAAACTGGTCTCGTTCCTGTGTGGGGAACCAGTGTAGGGACTTCAGGAGGGGCGTAACATGGTGTGATTTGGGTAAGTTGAAAACCAGGCGGGCTGCCTGGTTCTGGACCAGCTGAAGACGTCTCAGGATGTACGCGGGCATGCCACAGTAAAGGGCATTGCCATAGTCCAGGCGGGAGGTAACCATCGCCAGGACTATGAGTTTGAGTGCGGAGGGGGAAAAAAAACGAGATACTTTGCGGATGGTACGGAGAGAAAGAAAAGATGAGGAAACAACAGAACTGACTTGGGAATGAAGGGAGAGTTGGTCATTGAGTTTGAATCCAAGAGTTTTTACAGAGGAAGATGGAGTGGGGGGGGGGGACCTAAGGAGGTGAGCCAGAAGAGAGAAGACCAAGGACTGGAGCAACCACCTGTCAGCACCAACTCCGTTTTGTCGGGGTTTAGCTTCAGATGGTTGTGATTCATCCAGTCTTGGATGAAGGTCATGACTGAGTGGAAATTGGATATTGACTCGGGGGAAGAAGATAGGGAGAAAATAAGCTGGAGGTCATCTGCATAGTTGTAAACGGAGACCTCCAGCTGTTGAAGGGCGAAAATAAGAGGGGCGATACACAAATTAAATAGCAGAGGGGATAGGGAGGATCCCTGGGGAACCCCGCATTGAACTGCACGGAAGTCCGCAGAATAGTCACCCAATCGCACTTCTTGGGAGCGGTCATGCAGGAAGGAGGACAGCCAGACCAGGGCCGAACCCTCGATTCCTGCCGCTCTGACACGGGAAAGTAAGATGGCATGATCAACCGTGTCAAAAGCGGCGGAGAGATCGAGGAGGACCAAGGCCTGAGGATAGTTGATGTCCATACCCTCTCTGAGTTTGTCAAGGACCGATAAGACTACGGTTTCCGTGGAGTGAGCGGGGCAGAACCCGGCCTGCCTGGGGGCCAATACATTGTTCATCTCCACGAAGGTGCTCAGTGTTCTGGTTACATGGCGTTCCAGTACTTTCGCCAGAAAGGGTAAAAGTGAAATGGGGCGATAGTTGATAGAAACCGAGGGGTCAGCACCAGGTTTTTTTAGGATAGGTAGGATGACGGACGATTTAAGAGGAGAAATGACAATGCCCTGTGAAAGAGAGCTATTAAGAAAGGTAAGGGGTGGCGAAACACAGGTAGAATAGATTTGTTTAAGGATGTGTGCTGGGCAGGGGTCTAGGGGGGAGCCGGACTTAACCAAGGGCAGAAGAGATAGGAAGGAATCTTCTGTAAGAAGAGGGATGGATTTGAGGTGGGCTGCAGCTGGGGGACACTGGGGGCTGACAAAGGAAGGGGAGGGAAGGGGGATGTTGGCTTTGATAGCAGCTATTTTGTCAAGAAAGAAAGAGTTGAGGGAATCACAAAGGTGCTGTGAAGGGGAGGGTTTGAGTGTGGCCCTGTCGGAGTATGCAAGGTCGTGCACAATGGCAAAGATTTCTCAAGGCCGATTTTCAGCGGTGTGTATTTTTGACGAGAAATAAGTAAGCATGGGCGGAAAATCCGTTACGCTCGCGGATTTTGCGGATTTTCGGGAAATTCGCAATCCGCGAGATTTGCGAATTTCCCGCAAAATCCGCAAATTCGCACGCAGCGGATTTTTTTTGCGGCGCACGGCGTTGGTGATACAATTTTTGTGGCGCGCGACGTTTATCATCGTTTGCCGAGTTGTTTTTCTCGATATTTTGCGAGTGCTGCGCCATTTTGGATCTTGCTGTGTGATCCCGCGGGAATTTGGCGAGCGCGATTACGTCATCGTGGCTTGCCAACTTGCACAGCGAGAGTTTGTCAACGCGAGTACGGCGAGATCACGTCTCGCGGTACTTCGCAATTGCGAGATTTGAGATGCGGCGAGCAGCAACAATCTCGCACAAGCGAAAATATAAAATTTGCAATTCTGCACAAGAAATCCACCAGCAAGCAGCATAAACCTTCTTGAAATGATGATTTTTATCTGAATAACTCCTTAGGTTGACATTTGCCTGCACTTTTTTAGCGAGGAGTCCATTTTGGGGAGGGGGGAGGAGCTTCCTGAATCTCAGGAGATCTGTGCAGGATCTGATGTCTGGGGGAAGGGTGACGCATTTAAACGTATTATTGAAATGTATTCACTGCAGAAAAATAGAGAATCATAAATGCTGAGCTTAGCCATGAAAGCATGTAGTTCTTCTTTACATTTACGCCCATGGTCCAGGTAGTACTGCAAACATTGAAAGTGCATTGCATATGTAACCACGAATTCATTTATTTACGTTTGCGTTTATTCTTGTTGCATTTCTTTTGAAGTTGTATGTGTCAACGTGCACATTGAACATGCTTGGCTAAAGTTATCATGGCTAGGCCTTAGTTCTGAAGTGTGTTTTGCTTGCTTTGCATGTTCTCTCCTCTGCAGGTGCATTCGCATGGCTTCATAGCTAGAGAAAGGAGTAGTGTATAAGTGATAGTGAGAATTGAGACAGAAATCGTGGCAAGAACTGAACGATTCAATGATCAAAAGAGGTTCCTATTCATTGCGTATCAGGAACGGAGGCGGAACTCAAGTTTAAGAGGCGGTCCAAGTTCTGTGGGATGGGAAAGTCTGGAGATGTTGCAATTGTATCTGTGAAGTTCAACACCATTGGTCCTCGGAGGGGTGGTGTGAGACATGGCTGTTGATGAGGAATCTGTCTCTTCTTAATTACTGTCCAGGCTGTTATAAGTTAGAGAGATCCTTTGGACTTTGAGAGGCACAGACCTCTCTGCGTCCCCTGCATTCGTGAGTGAGTGTGGCTTTACGCTAACACTTATTTCCCTCATTTAGAAGACTTCCACTGAGGTTTTTGCTATGCTGACACCTTCCAGCATTTCAAAATTTCCCTGCAAACTTTTATACCAAACCGTCCTCATTCTAGATTTAGAGTCTGTGTAAATAACTTTAAAATATATTTGTGAATAGAACATTCTTGGTTTCTGTATTGTTCTGAATGTCAATATTTTATGCTTTGTACTATTGAGTCGGAATTTTCTTCGACACCTTAATTTGCTTGTCGTGATTACTTAGGGTTATAACATGTTCTTTATTTTGCATTTACTGGAATGATGTTTAACTTATACTAAACCCACTTAACTATAGTTTCCGATTCCTGGTCCTGATCGTGTGGCCCAATGCGTTACACAAACTTTAAATTGTTCATTTGAAGGTCTACTCCCTTTTGACGCTCATTCAACCAAAAAGATCTGTCAGATGAGAAATGGTAACCGCTTTCTGCGAGCTCCCAGCAATAAGTGTTAATACATGGAGTTGTTTGCGGATCTCTGCGGTGCGTGCACATCCTTTCATTGTGCATAAATGTGTGCAGTTTAATTGCATGTTGCTGCAGTGTATGCATGTCTGTGCACTTTGTGTTGCTATCTGTAGTTTCACTGCGTACACATACTTATTATCAAACAACTTGTGCAGTATTTTTGCTTGTCCAAGCCTTGTGTGCATATGTTAAGTCTTGGCATTGTGCATTAGCGTATGCAGTATTTTTGCATGCATCTACGGTGTGTGCACATCTTTGCATTGTGCACTAACACTTGCAGTACTTTTGTGTATCTCTGTGGTGTGTGCACATCTTTGCATTGTATGTTAATGTGTCAAGTATTTGTGAGTATCCCCGTGGTTGATGCATGTCTTTACACTGTGTGTTATTGTGTGCAGAATTCTCCAACTCTCCACGGGGCTTGCACAAACGTGCAGTAATTTTTTATGTCTCTGAGGTGTGTCTATACCTGTGTACTGTGCATGGCCATGTTCAGTATGTGTGTGTGTCTGTGGTACGTGCATGCTTTTGCACTGTGTGTTAACACTTCCAGTATTTTGCCTTTCTCTGTGCTGCATGCATGTCTTTGCATTGTGCCATATGCATGCAGTATTTTTGAGTGTGTTTCAGGTGCATAAATGTCTATGCATGTGCATTAAAACAAGCAGTATTTCGCTTTTCTCTGCGGTACATGCACGTCTTTGCACTGGTGTGTTGCCACGTACAGCATTGCTTGTGTGTGTCTGTGGTGCATGCCTGTCTTTGCATTGTGCTTTTACGCTTGTGGTATTTTGTGTCCCTGAGTTTCATGCACGTCTTTGCACAGTGTGTTGTCAAGTGCAATATTTTTTGCACTTTTCTGCAGTGTGTGCACATCTTTGCTTTCTGCAGTAATGCTTGCAACAGTTTCCATATCTGTGTTGCGTGCATGTATTTACATGGTGTGTGCCATATGCAGTATTTTTTGGATGTTTCTTTGGTGCGTGCAAATCTTTATATTGTTCATTAGCGCTTAGAGTATTTGGTGAGTCTGTGCAGTGCAATGTCCAATGGGAGAGAGGTAGCTCAGCGGATAGAGCAGCTGACTCCGGAGCGCAAGGTGTTATGTTCCTGGATGAGGCACGCCCCCGACGCCAGGAGCGTGCGGCGTTAAAGTCATGTGACTCCCTATAATAAAGAGAGGTCTCGCACGCACGTACGCATTCAGATGCGCGCAGACCGAGCCACCAAGTTATTCCTAGTGTCCGACTCAGTTTTTTCTAGGGCCACGTGTCAGGCCTAGTTAGACTCAGATGCCCCGGAGTGTAGGTCCCAGGTTGCTACCCCTAGGGCAGTCACTCCCCCACCGAAGAACACAACAATTGGCGACGAGGGTGGTTCTTGAACCCTCGCTCGGGGTGTGTGTGTGTGCCCACCTTCTCGTAAGGCGGCTGCGAGCCTTGCCTGTGGCTCGTGGTGCTCGTGCCTTGCGGTATCACACGCCCCGCACGGTGCGCCTGGAGGGACGACTTCCACCCCTGGACAATCACAGGTGAGCTGTGCTGCCCAGCGTCGGCCTGCAGCGCACAGTGGCACGATTGGCCGTGTGACGAACTCCTCCCGCAGGGGATCTCCACCCAGCGCCGCACCGGGCCCTGTGGCACGTGCGTGAAGCGCGCTTCGGTCCGCCTGGCCCGGCGATCAGGGAGGCGCCCGGCGTCGTCTGGCAACTCAGGCGGACGCGGCACCTGCCGGTCCCGTGGCTGGCCCATCTCGCCCGCGGCAAGCGCGCCGGTCGCACGCGCCTTCCCGGACTCACTGAGGTGTCCTCCGCGGCCACGATCCGACCTACTCGTGGGTGCCTACATCCCCGCGCACGGAGAAGATCCTCAGCCAACTCCTCCACGCACCGGCTCTGGTGCCGCCCCGCCAGTCGGAGGCCTGATCAAGCGCGTCCCAGGCGATGGCTACCATTCCGCCCATTGAACCGTTTGTGGTGAAGGGTGCGCCCTCGACTCTCGCCCCGAAATGGAAGGAATGGGTGGACAGGCTCCTAGTCTTCTTCGAAGCCACGAAAGTCCACAAGGAACAGAAGCGAGCCATGGTGCTTCACCTAGGTGGGAAAGACATTCACTCCATTGCTCGGACACTCACAGAAGCGACCCCCAAGACTCATCACACCCTGATCAATGCCCTAAATGCACACTTTGAGCCCATGGCGAATCAGGATTATGAACGTTTTGTATTTCGACAAGCACGGCAACTGCTGGAAGAATCGCTGGACGCATACCACACCAGACTCAAAAAGCTGGCGCTAACGTGTGGGTTCCAAGACATAACGGAGGAAATCAGGGGACAAATCATACAGGGCTGCGCCTCTGCCAAGCTGAGAGAAAGAATACTAGAAGAGTCGGGAAAGCCGCTGGCCGACATCCTCACTCTTGGCCGCACAAAGGAGCTCTCCAAAGCCAGGGCCGCGCACATGGAAGCCGCACTGCAAGCCACGGGCAAGGTGGAACCGGTTAACAAGCTGCAAGTCCAAACACCCTCCAAGTGGCATAAAAAAACAGCACCCACCCAGGGTGGGGCATCTGGACACTCGTGCAGATACTGCGGAGGCCCGCGACACCCGGCGCCGGAATGTCCAGCACGGGGAAAACGATGTTCCGGATGTGGCAAGATGAACCATTTTGAGAAAGTATGCCGATCCAAGAGGTTCCGCAAACCCCGCCAGGCCATACAGACCGTCACGGAAGGAGATCCAAGCCACAGCGACATGGATGATGACGAGGAGGAGGAGAGGTCCGTGCACAAGGTGCACATGATCGGCACCGCCACTCGTCGCACCAGAACACTGCCTCAATGCTCAATCCAGGTGGCGGACCAGGACATAATGGCGGTAGTGGACACGGGAGCGTCCATAAATCTCATGAGCGCCTCACTATACAGAAACATGACTCCGCCTCCGGCCCTGAGCCCCTCTCCCATCACTGTCTTTGCATATGGACAAGACATTCCCCTCAGGATCCGGGGAAAGTTTCGAGCGGCAGTCCGCCATGGGGACAAAGTCATCAGAGCAAACATCTTTGTATCGGAAGAAGGACAAGGCATGCTACTGAGCTGCAGGACGGCCGAAGACCTAGGCGTAGTCACTTTCGCCTTTGGAGTCCACGAAGAATCAGTACAACAACTACTCATGGACTTCCCGGACCTCTTTGAGGGCATTGGACATTTCAAGGGCTGTGAGATACATTTACACGTAGACCCCACTGTGCAGCCAGTAGCCCTGCGACACCGTCGCATTGCATTCCACCTTCGGCCGCTAGTGGAAGAGGAACTCCACAAACTGGAAGCGGCTGGCATCATCGAGAAGGTCTCTGGCCCCACCCCCTGGGTGTCGCCCATCGTAGTCACCCGGAAACCGAAACAGCCCGGGGCGGTCAGGATCTGCGTGGATATGCGCCTCCCCAATGCAGCCATCAAGCGGGAGCGTCACATCACCCCCACAATTGATGATCTCATCGGGGAAATGGCTGGGGCCTGCTGGTTCTCAAAGCTAGACCTACGATCGGGATACCACCAGTTGGTGTTAGACAAAGAGTCACGAAACATTACCACTTTCTCCACACACATTGGGCTTCGCAGGTACACCCGGCTCAGTTTCGGGGTTTCCAGTGCAGCGGAGGTGTTCCAAAACGTCATCCAGGAGCTGATCGCTGACATACCTGGGGTGATCAATGTCAGCGACGACATAATGGTACACGCCCTTACCATCACAGAACATAATCATCGTCTGTCGCAAGTATTTCACAGGCTCCGAAATGCAGGGCTCACACTTCATCGGGAAAAGTGCTAATTCTTAAGAACCAAAATAGGGTTCTTTGGATATGTCTTCTTGGCCGATGGTGTTCACCCGGATCCCGACAAAGTAAAGGACATTAAGGATGCACCACCACCCACGACAGTCACAGAGGTCAGGAGTTTTCTTGGCATGGTGAACTATTGCGGCTGATTCATCAAAGATCTGGCCAACCTAACTCTTCCACTGCGTGACCTCACCAAGGACTCTACCCCGTGGGCCTGGGGACCGGAGCAAGAAAAAGCCTTCCAAGACATCAAGGCCGCACTCTCCAGCAACACCACACTGGCGTTCTTTGACCCTCGAAATGTCACCCTCATAGCGGTGGATGCTGGACCGGCGGGGCTAGGAGCCGTCCTAATGCAGAGGCCAAGGGATGAAATAGATTGGACTCCAGTTGCCTTTGCAAGCAGATCTCTTACTGACACAGAACAGAGGTACTCACAAATTGAGAAGGAAGCTATTGCAATACACTGGGGGTGCCGGCATTTCCACCTGTATGTCTACGGCAAGCCGTTCACAGTGGTCACTGACCATAAACCACTCGTGGCCCTGTTCTCAGGGACCTCATCAAAGCCGCCCCCGCGCATCGAAAAGTGGCTGCTGCAACTGCAGGAATACAATTGCAACATCGAGTACCAGCCTGGGGCCAAGAACCCGGCAGACTATCTCTCGCGGCATCCCAGGCCAGCCACCCCAGAAGAAATGGATGAGGCCGAAGAGACGGAGGCGTATGTGAAATGGGTAGTCGCGCGGTCATGCCCGCGTCCCCTCTCCCTAGAAGACATTGTGACCGCCACAGCACAAGACGCCTGCCTACAGAGAGCTAAGGAGATCCTCCGAACGGCGAACTGGCACAAAGCCAAGGAAAGCTGGAAGGTACTCACTCCTGAGGCTCAGAGGATCATGGAGAGTCTGCACCATGTCAGGGAAGAACTCAATGAGGACGATACAGGGTGTCTGTTACGAGGGCATCGCCTGTTAATACCCACAGCCCTGACTGATCAGGTAATACAACTGGCACACGTGGGCCACCAGGGGATGGTCAAGACCAAAGCCTGGTTACGGACAAAAGTATGGTTCCCCCTTATGGACGACATGGTAGAGAAAACAGTGAGGTCATGCGCTGCCTGTCAAGTCACAGGGGATGCTCCTCGGGAAGCCCAGATCATAGTGGAGCCCCGACCCCACAGACCGTGGGAGAGGGTCAGCATGGACTTTGGCAGCCTCCCAGATGGAAGACACACGCTGGTGATGATCGACGATCACTCCAAATACCTGGAAGTAGAGATAGTAGCAAGCACAAGCGCCGAATATGTGATCCCAAAGATGGGGAAAATCATTGCCACTCATGGGGCTATGCGGGAGCTCCGCACGGACAATGGACCCCCATTTCAAGGGCAAGACCTGGCCACCTATCTATCATCTCTCGGAACCCGCCACAGACGCATAACACCCCGCTGGCCTCAAGCCAATGGAGAGGCCGAGAGGTTCATGAGGACCCTGAATAAAGTAATTTGCATTGCCCATGATAAAGGACAGTCAGTGGAGATGGCCATCTTCACATTTCTCAGAAGCTATCGACAGACCCCACACTCCACTACGGGGATAGCCCCGGCCCATCTCCTCATGGGACGGGTGGTGACCGACTCCATTCCTCATCATCCCCAGTGGTCACCTGAGGAAGCAAATGAGGAGGTCATCGCGAAGAAAAGAAAGACCATGTTCGCCAAGATCAGCCAGAAAAGAAGGGCAGTAGTGACCCGGTTCAACCGAGGAGATGTGGTGCTTCTTCGCAACAGGGTAACAAGTGGCAAGTTTAGGCTCAACTATGAGAAAGGGCCGTGGCGAGTGATTGGAGTAAAAGGTACCCGCCTCACTGTGGTTCGAGGATGAGAGACAGTGACTCGCAACATATCTCACTTCAAACACTTCCATACGGAGACCACAGAATCATGCCCTTTGCGGAGTGTCGACAGAACTGAAACTGCAACTAATCCACCATGCTCAGAACTAACACCCAGCCAAGAGGTCACACAAAGTAGCAATCTGAGAGCTGAGAGTGAACAAGTGGGAGGAGATTCTGAGGCCCTCGAGGAGGTGCCAGATCCGGATGAGGCCCACAGAGAGGCGCCAGGAACAGTCCCAGGCACCGGAACAGAAATGCTGAGCCAAAGAGGGTCGCATCACAGGCTGAGAAATAACCCCACCCCCTCCTGCCGGCTACGCGACTATTTCACGTAAGACTGTTCCAAGCATTGTTCATGTGAATGCAGTGCCTATGAGCTGGTGTTATGATGTCGCAGTGATGCGTTGGGGTTGAAAGCATCCATATAGAGACATTAGATAAAACTGTTTGAGGACATTGTTGATGTTGGTTGCTATGTTTGGTTTTCCTTGTTTTAGGAGGAATGTTATGTTCCTGGATGAGGCAAGCCCCCGACGCCAGGAGCGTGCGGCGTTAAAGTCATGTGACTCCCTATAATAAAGAGAGGTCTTGCACGCACGTACGCATTCAGATGCGCGCAGACCGAGCCACCAAGTTATTCCTAGTGTCCGACTCAGTTATTTCTAGGGCCACGTGTCAGGCCTAGTTAGACTCAGATGCCCCGGAGTGTAGGTCCCAGGTTGCCACCCCTAGGGCAGTCACTCCCCCACCGAAGAACACAACACAAGGCTCACGGTTCGATCGTCGGCATAGTCGGCAGCTCAGCAAAGCATCATGTAACTCTAGGCAAAAGCGCACTTAATCTCACCGACGGCCCCCATTGCCTTGAAACTCCTAAGGGCGTGATATGTTCACGCTTTACAAATAGGAATATTATTGTAGCTCGTCATGTCTTTACAAGGTGTGTTGCCTTGCGTAGTATTTGTCTGAACTGGGGTGGTGTGGAGTGCAAAAAAACAATGGATTTAGGCCCAAATTTCTGTACTGGGGTGAATGTATGACATTGTTCTGCATTCTGTCCATGAACTGTTGTTTTTGCATTTGCGTAGTATTTGTGCGTGTCTTAGCAGTGCGTGAACTTCTTTGCACTTTGCCTTGCCATATGGAGTATTTTTGCATGTGTCTTAACGCTTGCAGTATTTTACACATCTGTGCTGTACATGCACATCGTTGCATGGTGTGCTGCCTTGCCCAGTATTTTTGCGTATCTTTATAGTACTATGCTTTGCCATGTGCAGTATTTTTCATGTGTCTACGGTGCATGCTCATCTTTGCCTTATACATTATCACTTGCAGTATTTTGTGTATCTCTTCTGGGCATGCATGTCTCTGCATTGTGTGTGTGTGTGTGTTGTGCAGTAACTCTTGCAGTGTTTTTCGTGTCTCTGAGGTGCTTGCATGTCTTTGCATTGCACGGTTACGATTGTAGGATTTTGCATCTCTGTGGGGCATTCAAGACTGCAATGTGCATCAATGCATGCCATGTCTTGCATGTCTCTGATGTGGTTACAGGTCTTTGCATTATTTGTTAACACTTGCAGCATTTTAGGTGACCGTGCAGTGCATGCACCTCTTTGCATGTGCGTTAAACATGTGCAGTTTTTTGGGTGTACCTGTGGTTCATGCACATCATTGCAAGGTGTGCTGCCATGTGCAATATCTTTTAATGTCTTTGCAGCGTGTGAACTTCTTTGCAGTGTGTGTTAACATGTGCAGTTTTGTCGTGTCTCTGGGGTACGTGCACATTTTTGCATGGTGTGCTGCCATGTGCAATATTTTTTTATGTCTTTGAAGTGTGTCAACGTCTTTTTTTTTTTTTTTATTAAATTTGTTTTTATTGTTGCAATAAAGTATATCAGTACAGCGTTACCAATCCGCTGGCGTGGCCTCAACATTCAGCCACGCGCAGCCATGCGTGCAACGTTTTCTTGTTTTATATGACTGGTACATATATACATGTCTTCAGTTACTCAGCACATTATAATCGTGCAAAGGCGCCTGCCGGCTGGGAGACGGTGGGACAGCGTCGCCCTAGGGGCGATGAAGAATGACGGGCAGGCAAGGTCTCGTCATAATAGCGCAGGATCTGTACTTATTCATATATACCAGTGAACAGGGAGGGAAACCAAACTGTGGGAGGGGAGCATGTAGGCGCTAGCAGGGTCTTAACAGGGGGATATGGACGGCGGGTGTCGGGAGGGGGGGGGCCCATGCAGTCTGCGTCCCAGAGTGGGGAGGGGGAATTGGCAGGAGGGGTCGTTGCATTCCGCTCAGGCTAGGCATCAGATGGGTGGCAGGATATACAAGGGTTTGTTCAGGATACCGGGGTAATCGGGACTCGACCCAGAGGTGGCTCACACCCGGTAGAGGTTACCGCCCTTCTCGGGTGGGGGGGGGGGGAAGGGACAGTTGGGTCTCCTGCTTGCGTGAGCTGCCGGTAGCTGTGGAGGAGCATGGCCCATTCCATGGAGATGGGAATTTTACGCGCGCCCCTGGCTTCCTCTTCCCTCAGAGCATCTTCCTCCGCTGCCGCCCATTTACCAACCGCCCCTTTCCATTGTGCAATGGGGGGGCCCTCCGGGGACCGCCAGCGCATGGTGATGCATCTGTTCGCCAGCAGGAGCGCTAGGGACACGAAGCGCCTATGCACCGGTTCCTGTTTAGAGATGTGGAGGATACCTAGTGCGCTGGACTCCCAGGTGGCCAGTGTAGTGAGACCTGTGAGTTCCGACAGTGTGTCGTGTACCACCCCCCAAAAGGGTTGAAGGTCGGGACAGTCCCAAAACATATGACGGAAATCCGCGGCAGGGGAACAGCATCTGGGGCATAGGAATGGTGTGGAGGGGTAGAACTTCTGCAATCGCGCTGGGGTAAGGTATGCTCTGTGTAGTATATAGTATTGGATGTTTTTGAAGCGGGCGTTCCTAGAGACGCGTTTTGGGGCCTCAAGTGCTTTAGTCCATTCTGAGTCGTGTAGAGCGCGGCCTATGTCCTCCTCCCATGTAGCACGCAGGGTCGTCAGGGGAGCATGTGAGAGTTCCCGGATGGATTTATAGAGCCAGGTGACCAGATGGCGACCCACCCCCATATGAAGGATAGCATGTATTACTGGATGCGTGTCTGGCTCGCCTGTGTGGAAATTGAAATGGGGCCGGTATCCATCGAGCAGTTGCCTATGTCTGAGGAATTGGCCCGGGGGGAGCCCGTATTCTGCGACCAAGCGGTCGAACGGTTTCAGCTGGCCCTCCTCGAAGAGTGATTCCAGATCCGTGATTCCACATTGGGACCATTCGGCGAACAGTGGAGCCGTGAAGTAGGAATCTTGCCTGGGGCTGCCTATCAATGGTAGCAGCGGGGAGTACGGGGGCCTGCTGGGGGATAACCGGTGGATCCGCATCATGCACCGGCGCGCTATCGCCACTTGGAGGGGGTATGTGCGCCGAGGCTTTGTGCCCGGGAGGAGAAGACGGGTGAGTTCCGGGGTCGCGATTCTGCCGGTAGAGGTAACAGTCTCCTGAGGGTAACGGTCCGCCGTCCAGTAGGACAGCCATTGGAGCTGTGCCGCGAGGAAATATGCCTCGAAGGACGGAGCCCCGAGCCCCCCCTGCGTCGTGGGGAGTTGAAGGGTTTTCAGGGCGACCCTGTGTCTGCCTGCACCCCAGATGAGGGTCCCCAAGAGGGAGTCAACGTCGCGGAAGAAGGACCTGGGCGGTATCACCGGTAGATTCGTGAAGTGGTAAAGGAGTCGGGGAAGCATCACCATTTTAGCTAGGGCTATCCGCCCTATCGGGGCCAGCGGCAGCTTATTCCAAAAGGCGACTGTCGGGCGCAGACTAGCCAGTATTCTGCGGTGATTGCCCTCAAACATGTCCACCGGAGAGTGATACAAGCGGACACCGAGGTACCGGGGAGCCTCCGCGGACCAAGGGAGTTTATGTGGCCCGAGCTCGATTTCCCGAGGGGGCAGGTCTGGGTGTAGGGGGTAGACCGTGGACTTGTCCCAGTTCACCTGTAGTCCCGAGGCGTCTGCAAATTCCGCCAGCGCCGTCCCAACAGGGGTTAGGTCCATTTCAATATCTCGGACATATATGAGGAGATCATCCGCGTACATGGACACGCAATGGGTGCCGTCTGCAAGCGGTATGCCCCAGTCTACTCCTTCCTGACGTAGCCGAACCGCCAGCGGCTCGACCGCCAGCGCGAATAAAAGAGGCGACAGGGGGCACCCTTGTCTTGTGCCTCGTCGAACTTCAAACGCCGGTGAGATGCGTCTCCCGATGCGAACTCGGGCGGTGAGATCGGTGTACAGGAGACGTGTGTATGCCATGAGCGTCGGGCCGACATTGAGGCGCCGCAGGACCGAGAACAGGTAGGGCCAGGTGAGGGTGTCGAACGCCTTTTCGAGATCCATGATGAGGCAGGCAGCACGGGGAAATCTTTCACGCACTTGGTCTTGAATATGGAAGACTCGGCGGAGATTCTGGGAGGTATTCCTCCCGGGGACGAAGCCGCATTGGTCGGGGTGGACCAGCGGGCGTATAACCCGTGCATATCGGTCAGCTAGGATCTTCCCTAGAATTTTACAGTCCGCCGACAGGAGCGTGATGGGCCGATATGACCCCATGTGGAGCGGATCTCTGTGGGGCTTGGGGAAGGTGACAATCACGGACTCCCGTAGCGACTGAGGTAACCTCCCTAAGTGGAGAGACGCCCCAAGCATCCGTGACAGACGAGGGACTACCAGGGGAGAGAACGTCGAGTAGTATTCCAGTGGGAAGCCGTCTAGACCCGGCGCTTTATTCCGAGACAAGGCACGTATCGCCTGGGTGATGTCAGAGGGAATGATCTTGGTGTCAAGTGTGCGCTTGTCGTCATTTGATATCGTGGGTAACGTCAGAGGGTCTAAAAAGTGTTCCACAGGAGACGAGGAACAGTGGGCCGGGGCTCCGTACACTTGCGCATAATGGCGCTGGAATGCCAGGAGGATCTCGGCCTGCGCTTGCACTAATACACCTTCCGGGTTGATAATGTCTGTGATTGGTTTGAGTTCAGTATCCTGCCTCGCCATCCAGGCTAGAAGTGCCCCGGTTTTGTCTCTGTCCTTATGCACCCTAGAGGCGTATGCCCTGAAATTGTACTTTCGGAGGTCAGCGCAGGCAGTCTGGTATTCCGACTTAGCCTCGGCCGTGAGCACGGCGTGTTCCTCCGAGTCGTCAGGTCGTTTAGTGAGTGCGGCCAGAGCTTGCTCTGTGGTTAAAAGTGTCCGCTCTAAGGTGCGTCGGACTCCCACTACCTGTTTGATGCATTCTCCCCTCGCCACCACTTTAAACGCGTCCCACTCCACCAGTACCGATGATGCTGTGTTCTCGTTGTATGTGAAGTAATCTTGTATGCTGGATTCGTGTGCGTCTCTGAAGACTGGGTCCGATAGGCACTCCCTAGGGAGGCGCCAGGTGGGGACCGGTGGGTGTGGGGGGCGCCAGGTAAGGCGTATGATGTGGGCGTCGTGATCAGAGAGGATCCGACCCAGGTAGTCTGCAGATGTTATCTTGGGGAGGATTGGTGCAGAGCAGAGGAAACGGTCTAGGCGAACTCGGAGGTTGTGTGGAATAGAGTGGAAGGAGTAAATGCGAGCCAGTGGGTGTAGGTGTCGCCATGCGTCAGTAAGGGCCCAGTGCGTGGTCCATGTCCTAAAGAGGTCTGCTTGTCGGGGGGCCAGGGAGTGTGTGGGGGGAGGGTGCGAGCGGTCCAGGGAGGGGTTCAGTGTGCAGTTAAAGTCGCCTCCCAGTACCCACGGAACTGTAGTGAACTGGGCCAAAACGCCCGTAAGGTGATCCCAAAACTGACCCTGATCTGTGTTTGGGGCGTAAATGCTGCCAAGGAGTACCCCTTGCCCATCAAGTATTCCCTCCAGAAGTGCGTACCTGCCCTCTCTATCTACCACTTGCCGGAGCACTCGGAAGGGAGTACCTGGCCTTACCCAGATTAATGCGCCGCGCGCAAACGCTGAATATTGTGTGGCACAGATGATCCCTCGCCATTTGGCCTGCAAACGAGTGAGTTCAGTAGCGTTAATGTGTGTCTCCTGCAGAAACGCTATGCCGGCTGACATGCGCCTAATGTAGGAGTATACCGAGTAGCGCTTACTGGGCGTGTGTAGGCCCCGTACGTTTAGTGTAAGGATGTTAAGGTCTGAGCGGGGGACTGCCATCTCTGGGGTGATGTGGTCGGGAGGGGGGCCCCTCTACAGCTCCCGTGGGCCGCTCGTGTATATGCACCATATGTGTTCCTGCGCGCCAAGCTTCCTTTAACGTGGGGGGGGGACTAGGGGAAGTAACAACAACTAGAACTCCGGGTGGGCAACAGTCCCAATGCTGAGGATACGTCACCGGGGGCGGCATATCCAAACTAGTGTCCCACTAGGGGAAAAGTTCAACAGAAATCCGTGGGGGTGGCAGCATGTGTCGCTGCTGGGCCTGTGCGCGGATCGGGCTCTAGTATGAGAAATGTCTATCGCTCGCTAGCGCTTACAAACATCAGGCAAATTGGTCTAGGCTTCTAGACATCGCGCAACATAACAGGCAACCATGAGAAGGATATAGCAGTTGACAGTGCAATCTTCACGAGGAGGTGGTGTGTTGGCTGGCCCCGGCAGCATCCAATGTGAGTGCCACAACCAGGGGGGAGGAGATTGGGCCAAATCCTGACATAGTTCCGTCACTGTCCCGGTCTTTCTCAGGGGTGAATAGGTGTGGTGGACCTTCCAGGTCCGAAGCCGGGGGTGACGCGTGCAGTTCGGTCACCGCCCGTAGGGCGTCTCGTCGCTCCTGCATGATTTGTGTGAGGTCGGGTGAGCCCGCCTGGCTCTTGGGGTGGCCTGATCGAGCACGGCTCGCGCCCCGTTTCCTGGAACGTCTAGAGTCGTTGTTGCGTGTCCTCTGGGGTCCGGGTTTAGGTATCAGCGGGCAATTAAATTCAGTCCAATCCTGCGCGTCCGCTGCCGTATCGAAGAAGAGGGCTTTCCCTTTGTGGATCACTTTAAGGCGGGCAGGGAATAGCAAGGAGTATTGCAGATCATTTGCGCGGAGGCGTCTCTTGACTTCCAGAAACGTGGATCGCCGTTGTTGGACCTCTCGAGCATAGTCCGGGAACACCATGACGTGCTGGTCTTCCACTTGTAGGGGGCCAGCCATCCGGGCCGCACGGAGCACCGCGTCCCGGTCTCGGAAGTGCAGGAACTTGGCCAACATGGGTCGCGGAGGAAGACCGGGTTTGGGTGCCCGGGCCGGGACCCTGTGGGCCCTCTCGATGGAGAAGTACGGAGACCGGTCACAATCTGGAGTGAACGATTTAGTCCAGGATTCCATGTAGGTCACAGGGTCCGAGTTCTCAATCCCCTCCGGCAGGCCCAGGACGCGGATGTTACAACGTCTTGAGCGCCCCTCTAAATCCACTGTGCGCTCCTCCAGGGTCTCCACGCGGCGCAGGATCTCCTGCATGTCCGCCTCCTGCGACTTCACCGCGGGTTGTAATTCAGTCACGATCCGCTCGCCCTCTTTCACTCTGTCCGCCAACTTACGGTGTTCATCGCGGATTAGGCTAATGTCCGTCGTCAGGGTACCCAATCTCTCCTCCATCGAGAGGCGAGACATTTCGATAGCCGCCAACACCTGGTCCAGTTTCGCTGATAGCGTAGGGTCGGTTTGCGACGCGTTGGCCTGCGTCCATGTCCTTGTTTGTGGCATCTTCTCGACGGCCGTTTCAGGGACCGCCGTCGCCTGAGAGGCCCTCGGCTTCCCCATGGGTGCTGCCAAGGGGAAGAGGGGGGGGGGTCTCCGGGTCGTCGTGCGCCTCGAGGGCAGCAGGCCGGCGCCTCACAGTGTCACCGGGTAGGTGGCAGCTCCCTCAGTCTCCGCTCCGGGGTGCCCCAGCAGGGGTGTCAGAGGTGGCTTTGGTCCGACCGTGGGGGGAGGTGCGTGGGTATCCTCTCTTCTCCGGGGGGAGTGCGGCTCAGTGTGCGGCTCCGTGTCAGCTCCGATCGGCAATGGGGACGGCCGCTGGCAGCGCCTCCAGCGCAAGTGGGGCACTCCTAACCCCGGGGCGAGGTCTGCGTTTGTCCTCGGTGCTAGGTCTGCACGGGCGCCATTTTAGGGTCAGGCTCCCGGGTCCTCCGGGCTGCTTATGGAGGCGAATATGAGCTGGGTCCCTCGCCGGGTGGCGACGTGTCCAATGACCTCCCACGGGGCCCGGAGGGAGGAGGAGGGCCCCGGGGTGCCGGCGTCAAGGTCCTCGGGGGAGGAGGGGAGAAATTAGTGCCACTGCCCTCAATGATGGCGCCCGGAGTGTCCCGTCCTGCGCCGTCGGTGTGCTCGCCTGCTCCCCTCCGTCCGCGGTGGCAGGGGCCACCGGGGTGCCGGCGTCGGGATCCTCGGAGGAGGGGGGGAGGGGGAGAGGGATCAGTGCTCACCGTCGTCCGTGACGATCACGGACTCCTGGATTGTCCAGCCCTGTGCGCTCGCCGGCTCCCCGCAGTCCGCGGTGGCAGGTCAGTCAAATCTGTGGGCCGACCAGGTTCCCGGCGGGGAAATAGCTCCGGTACATCGGAGCCCCGGGGCGGCGGCCGCCATCTTGTGCGTCAGGGCTCCGGGGTGGAGGAGGGCGCCGTCCGGTGTGCACTCCCGCAGGCTGGTGTCGCCCTCTCCGCGGGTTTTTCCGTTGCTGTCGGCTGGCCGCGTCTTCCGGGGCCGCCGTTCAGAGAGCTGACTCCCGGGGGCTTTCTCGTCTGCAGGTCTGAGGTGCGCCCGCCATTGTCGGGGTCGGCGTCCCTCGGTGTCGGCGGAGGACAATCCGGATCGCGTCGTCCGCTTGCAGTAGATTTAGGTTATTTGAAGGATGCCCCAGTGCATGGGGGCATCACAGGCGCTGTGGTTGGCGAGTTGAGGCTCCCGGCGATCTCGGAACTGGGCAAGATGCTAGCCCGATCGCGGAGCCTCAGCAGGACACAGCCGCCATCGTGGCTTGCTAAGCCACGCCCCCGTGTGTCAACGTCTTTGCACTATGCTTTGCCTTGTGCAGCATTTTTGCATGTGTCTGCAGTGGGTGTACACCTTGGCCAAGTGCAGTACTGTTGTGTGTCTCTGTGGTGTATGCACATCTTTGCATTGCTTGTCAATGCTTGCAGTATTTTGTGTGTTCATGCAGTGTATGCACCTCTTTCATTGTGCGTTATTGTGTGCAATTTTTGGCGTGTTTCACTAGTGTGTGCACCTCTTTGGAGTGTGCATTAACGTGTGCAGTTTTTGGTGTGTCTCTATGGTGCACGCACTTCTTTGCAGTGTGCGCTAACGAGGGCAGTTTTTGGCGTGTCTCTGCGGTGCGTGCTCTTCTTTGCAGTGTGCGTTAATGTGTGCAGTTTTTAGCCCTGTCGGCAGTTCGTGCACATCTGTGCAGTGTGCGTTAACGTGTGCAGTTTTTGGGGTGTCTCTGCGGTGTGTGCTCTTCTTTGCAGTGTGCGTTAATGTGTGCAGTTTTTAGCCCTGTCGGCAGTTCGTGCACATCTGTGCAGTGTGCGTTAACGTGTGTAGTTTTTGGCGTGTCTCTGCGGTGTGTGCACATCTTTGTAGTGTGCGTTTATGTGTGTAGTTTTTAGCCCTCTCGGCAGTTTGTGCACATCTGTGCAGTGTGCATTAACGTGTGCAGTTTTTGGCATGTCTCTGCAGTGTGTGCACTCCTTTGCAGTGTACGTTAACATGTGCAGTTTTTGGCACATCTCTGCGGCTGCGGTGCAAGCACCTCTTTGCAGTGTGCATTAATGTGTACAGTTTTTTGAACGTCTCTGCAGTGCGTGTACATCTGTGCAGTGTGCGTTAACATGTGCCGTTTTGGCGTGTCTCTGCGGTGTGTGCTCCTCTTTGCAGTGTGAGTTAATGTGTGCAGTTCTCAGCGTGTCTCTGCAGTGCGTGCACATCTGTGCAGTGTGCATTAACATGTGCAGTTTTTGCCGTGTCTCTGCGGTGCGGGCACTTATTTGCAGTGTGCATTAACGTGTGCAGCTTTTGGTGTGTCTCTAAGGTGCATGCACTTCTTTGCAGTGTGCATTAACATGTGCAGTTTTTGGTGCGTCTCTGCGGTGCGTGCCCCTCTTTGCAGTGTGTGTTAACGAGTGCAGCTTTTGGTGTGTCTCTGCGGTGCGTGCCCCTCTTTGCAGTGTGAATTAATGTGTGCAGTTTTTGGAGTGTCTCTGCGGTGCGTGCACTTCTTTGCAGTGTGCATTAACCTGTGCAGTTTTTGGTGTGTCTCTGCGGTGCGTGCCCCTCTTTGCAGTGTGTGTTAACGTGTGCAGTTTTTAGCCGTCTCTGCACTGCGTTCACATCTGTGCAGTCAGTTCGCGTTAATGTGTGCAGTTTTGGGCGTGTCTCTGCGGTGCGTGCACATCAGTGCAGTGTGCGTTAACGTTAGCAGATGTGTGCGTGTCTCTGCGGTGCGTGCACTTCTTTGCAGTGTGCATTAACGTGTGCAGCTTTTGGTGTGTCTCTGCGGTGCGTTCTTTGCAGTGTGCATTAACCTGTGCAGCTTTTGGTGTGTCTCTGCGGTGCGTGCACTTCTTTGCAGTGTGCATTAACGTGTGCAGTTTTTGGTATGTCTCTGCGGTGCATTCTTTGCAGTGTGCATTAACCTGTGCAGCTTTTGGTGTGTCTCTGCGGTGCGTGCCCTTCTTTGCAGTGTGCATTAACGTGTGCAGTTTTTAGCCGTCTCTGCACTGCGTTCACATCTGTGCAGTCAGTGTGCGTTAATGTGTGCAGTTTTGGGCGTGTCTCTGCGGTGCGTGCACATCAGTGCAGTGTGCGTTAACGTTAGCAGATGTGTGCGTGTCTCTGCGGTGCGTGCACTTCTTTGCAGTGTGCATTAACGAGTGCAGCTTTTGGCGTGTCTCTGCGGTGCGTGCCCCTCTTTGCAGTGTGAATTAATGTGGCAGTTTTTGGTGTGTCTCTGCGGTGCGTGCACTTCTTTGCAGTGTGCATTAATTAACGTGTGCAGTTTTTAGTATGTCTCTGCGGTGCGTTCTTTACGGTGTGCATTAACGTGTGCAGTTTTTGGTGTGTCTCTGCGGTGCGTGCACATCAGTGCAGTGTGCGTTAACGTTAGCTGATGTGTGCGTGTCTCTGCGGTGCGTGCCTTGTACATCTCCCCCCATGTTTGCCCCAACGCCGGGAAGGCGCGCTTGGAACACAGGGCCAGCGGACCTTCAGTGCTGGAAACGGATGAGCTTTGAGTCGGGCATGTGGGGGCCCCCGGGGGCCTGGAGCGCGAGGCGCGCTACTAATGACAGCAAAGTGAAGAGAAGCAGGAAAGGTCACCGCGCACTGAACGCCGAGAACCTTCTCGCCTGCTTATTTCCACGGGAAAATAACACGTTTCTGAGGCGCAGGCTGCCTCCCCGCTCAGATGGCATTTACCTCTCCTCTGCCTGGCCCTCTGGCGAGACACCCTTCCCTCCCCTGCCCGTGCCAGTCCGTGTGCCACCTCGGCCCTGGTGGCACAGCCTCGACGCCCGCTGGTACCACCAGCGTGCCCGCCTGCCAGCCTCCAGCCTCCTCCTCAGCGGCTCATATTCTGTGAAATACAGATGTTGACAGACGCTTCCAAGCCTTGGAGGGCGGCGCAGAGGGAGAGATGGACCCCAGGGCCCGCAGGGGACCCTGCACCCCCTCGGTGCCCTCCCTGGATGCCCATGACATGTCGCGTGCCAGGCCTGCGGCCCTTTGCCCTGCCGGCCTAGCCTGGTTCCTCCGCTGGCCCGCGACCCTCTCGGTTGGCCCTTGGCACGAACAGGGATGCGCTCCGCGCGGCTCTCTGCGGATGCGCTGCGCGTGGCTCTCGGTGCAGCTTCAAAGATTTCATGGCCTTGCAACGGGAGCACCCCCGAGCCCTCCCCTCTTCCTTCCCAGGGTCCCAGAGGCAGGCACGCCCCTCTCGTGCCAGCTGTCAAAAACGGGCTGCTGTCTTTAGCAGCGATTTCCCACTCAATTGTTAACAGTATCCAAGGAGCCGACGGTTGTGTAGCCACCCTGGGCCATGTATGGAAGGGACAAATAAACCTGCACTAGCCTGGTGTGTGTCGATAGAAGGTGATGTTTACACGACTCTTCCTGGCCCAGTAAGCCTTCCACAGCCATGACAAATCTGAAGTGTCGAATTCAGTGCAAAGCTTGTGTCTGTTTTGTTTGGTTCGGGTGAAAAGAGTGCGCGCCAGAGGACACTACTTTCACCAGCTAGCGCCCAAGTTGGGGGGTGGGGGGAGGGGGCAGTGTACCCCTTGATGGAAGGGAGCTTCGGAACTGTTTGTTTGGGCTTCCAGCCTGTCCTGGAAATTGGTATTTTCTGTGAGTCCCTGCCAGCTGTAATCAGGTTAATGGTGATCGATACCTCTGCTGCCGTCTAGCGCCCAGAAGACTTTGAGGCACTGGCACACTTGATAAATTAATCAAATACACCTGTTCACATGTGTAGCTGGTTTTTAACAGAAGCAGAACAGCTCTTAGAGTGACAGGGGTCACAGGGGTCGGGTAGCCTGCTCTGGACAGATTGGGAGTGGGCTGATTGCCCCCCCCCCTCCCCAACCGCACCCTTCCTTCCTCTTGGGGATGGTCAGCAGTGCAGCCCTGAGAGTGTTTGGATTGGGGTCCTCGCCCTTTACAGATCCAGTTCTGGTTTCTCAGTGGGCTCTGGGAACTTTCTGACATATTCTCAGGGAACCCAAGTGTGAAGTGGAGCTCGGGCCAGGGGACCTCCTGAGTCCGGACCATGTCCTTGTCTTCTGGTCCAGGAGAAAGGCAGTGAGCGGGAGGAGTTTACCTCTGCCGCGTGCTCCTCAGCCTCCTTTGTCGGACTATGGTGGATGTGGAGGTGACCGCAGGGACAGCCGTGCTCCCATGTTCTGTTTTCCTCTCTCTGTCCCTGGCTGCTGAACTTGAGCTAACTTGATATGAATGATCACAGTGAGAAGGGGCTGGGACCCAGATGCATCCAGGGGTTATTGGGCCCCAATGGTATCAGTTGTTGATGTTTACCGCAGGTGGTGTGGTCTATGTGCCGATTCAGAAAAGGGGGTGGTGATGGACAGAGTATCTGAATTAAGCAGAACACTCCTACCCAGTCAACAGATAAGGGCTTGATCCATCACCGTTTTTTAGCTCACTGCACCATCCCAGCTCAGAACCTGGCTACATGCAAATTAGTCTGTCCCTGGCCCAGTGCATCATGGGAACAGGGCAGACCAAACTACCAAGCCAATTCTTATACTGGAAAGGAAACAAGCTTCCGGGGACCGGTTTCTGGCATTACAGCCGTCTTCGGCCCGGCTTGCTTGAATCCTGATGGTGCAGTGAGCAAGGGACTCATGTCTGAGAATACCCTTCCACGCTTATGGTGGACAAAACGATTCAGAAAAGGGGGTGGTGATGGACAGAGTATCTGAATTAAGCAGAACACTCCTACCCAGTCAACAGATCAGGGCTTGATCCATCACCGTTTTTTAGCTCACTGCACCATCCCAGCTCAGAACCTGGCTACATGCAAATTAGTCTGTCCCTGGCCCAGTGCATCATGGGAACAGGGCAGACCAAACTACCAAGCCAATTCTTATACTGGAAAGGAAACAAGCTTCCGGGGACCGGTTTCTGGCATTACAGCCGTCTTCGGCCCGGCTTGCTTGAATCCTGATGGTGCAGTGAGCAAGGGACTCATGTCTGAGCATACCCTTCCACGCTTATGGTGGACAAAACGATTCAGAAAAGGGGGTGGTGATGGACAGAGTATCTGAATTAAGCAGAACACTCCTACCCAGTCAACAGATCAGGGCTTGATCCATCACCGTTTTTTAGCTCACTGCACCATCCCAGCTCAGAACCTGGCTACATGCAAATTAGTCTGTCCCTGGCCCAGTGCATCATGGGAACAGGGCAGACCAAACTACCAAGCCAATTCTTATACTGGAAAGGAAACAAGCTTCCGGGGACCGGTTTCTGGCATTACAGCCGTCTTCGGCCCGGCTTGCTTGAATCCTGATGGTGCAGTGAGCAAGGGACTCATGTCTGAGCATACCCTTCCACGCTTATGGTGGACAAAACGATTCAGAAAAGGGGGTGGTGATGGACAGAGTATCTGAATTAAGCAGAACACTCCTACCCAGTCAACAGATCAGGGCTTGATCCCTCACCGTTTTTTAGCTCACTGCACCATCCCAGCTCAGAACCTGGCTACATGCAAATTAGTCTGTCCCTGGCCCAGTGCATCATGGGAACAGGGCAGACCAAACCACCAAGCCAATTCTTATACTGGAAAGGAAACAAGCTTCCGGGGACCGGTTTCTGGCATTACAGCCGTCTTCGGCCCGGCTTGCTTGAATCCTAATGGTGCAGTGAGCAAGGGACTCATGTCTGAGCATACCCTTCCACGGTTATGGTGGACAAAACGATTCAGAAAAGGGGGTGGTGATGGACAGAGTATCTGAATTAAGCAGAACACTCCTACCCAGTCAACAGATCAGGGCTTGATCCATCACCGTTTTTTAGCTCACTGCACCATCCCAGCTCAGAACCTGGCTACATGCAAATTAGTCTGTCCCTGGCCCAGTGCATCATGGGAACAGGGCAGACCAAACCACCAAGCCAATTCTTATACTGGAAAGGAAACAAGCTTCCGGGGACCGGTTTCTGGCATTACAGCCGTCTTCGGCCCGGCTTGCTTGAATCCTGATGGTGCAGTGAGCAAGGGACTCATGTCTGAGCATACCCTTCCACGGTTATGGTGGACAAAACGATTCAGAAAAGGGGGTGGTGATGGACAGAGTATCTGAATTAAGCAGAACACTCCTACCCAGTCAACAGATCAGGGCTTGATCCATCACCGTTTTTTAGCTCACTGCACCATCCCAGCTCAGAACCTGGCTACATGCAAATTAGTCTGTCCCTGGCCCAGTGCATCATGGGACCAGGGCAGACCAAACTACCAAGCCAATTCTTATACTGGAAAGGAAACAAGCTTCCGGGGACCGGTTTCTGGCATTACAGCCGTCTTCGGCCCGGCTTGCTTGAATCCTGATGGTGCAGTGAGCAAGGGACTCAGGTCTGAGCATACCCTTCCATGCTTATGGTGGACAAAACGATTCAGAAAAGGGGGTGGTGATGGACAGAGTATCTGAATTAAGCAGAACACTCCTACCCAGTCAACAGATCAGGGCTTGATCCATCACCGTTTTTTAGCTCACTGCACCATCCCAGCTCAGAACCTGGCTACATGCAAATTAGTCTGTCCCTGGCCCAGTGCATCATGGGAACAGGGCAGACCAAACTACCAAGCCAATTCTTATACTGGAAAGGAAACAAGCTTCCGGGGACGGGTTTCTGGCATTACAGCCGTCTTCGGCCCGGCTTGCTTGAATCCTGATGGTGCAGTGAGCAAGGGACTCAGGTCTGAGCATACCCTTCCACGCTTATGGTGGACAAAACGATTCAGAAAAGGGGGTGGTGATGGACAGAGTATCTGAATTAAGCAGAACACTCCTACCCAGTCAACAGATCAGGGCTTGATCCATCACCGTTTTTTAGCTCACTGCACCATCCCAGCTCAGAACCTGGCTACATGCAAATTAGTCTGTCCCTGGCCCAGTGCATCATGGGAACAGGGCAGACCAAACTACCAAGCCAATTCTTATACTGGGAAGGAAACAAGCTACCGGGGACCGGTTTCTGGCATTTCAGCCGTCTTCGGCCCAGCTTGCTTGAATCCTGATGGTGCAATGAGCTAGGGACTCACATCTGAGTATACCCTTCCACGCTTATGGTGGACAAAAATGAATTGGCTTGGTAGTTTGGTCTGCCCTGTTCCCATGATGCACTGGGCCAGGGACAGACTAATTTGCATGTAGCCAGGTTCTGAGCTGGGATGGTGCAGTGAGCTAAAAAACGGTGATGGATAAAGCCCTGATCTTTGGACTGGGTAAGAGTGGTCTGCTTAATTCAGACACTCTGTTCATCACCACCCCCTTTTCTGAAGCATTTTTGTCCACCATAAGCGTGGAAGGGTATACTCAGATGTGAGTCCCTAGCTCATTGCACCATCAGGATTCAAGCAAGCCGGGCCGAAGACGGCTGAAATGCCAGAAACCGGTCCCTGGTAGCTTGTTTCCTTCCCAGTATAAGAATTGGCTTGGTAGTTTGGTCTGCCCTGTTCCCATGATGCACTGGGCCAGGGTCAGACTAATTTGCATATAGCCTAGTCCTGAGCTGGGATGGTGCAGTGAGCTAAAAAACGGTGATGGATAAAGCCCTGCTCTTTGGACTGGGTAAGAGTGGTCTGCTTAATTCAGACACTCTGTTCATCACCACCCCCTTTTCTGAATCATGTGCCACTGGCACCTGTAAGAAATTGGGTAACTGGTTGAAGTGGGGTGGAACCCGACTCATGCAGCAACCACAATTCTTGTCAGGGTGAAGTCACAAGCTAACCCCAAATTAGCCTGTGCTCAACCTTATGACAGCTTGACATAGAGCAGTCAGGCTTAACTTAGAGGCAATGTGTAAAGTGTTTATGCAGCACTTTGGACAGTAATAAAGTGCAAACACAACCTAAGAAAACTCCCACACCAATTTAGAAAAATGGATTCAAATGTAATAAATAATTTGACGCCAAAAGGACTAAAAATCCAGTTAGTAGACCCTGGAGATTTGCAATTCGTAAAGATTTAAGTGAAAATAGTGCCAAAAAGCTCAAATCGCCACTCCGTGGAAGTCTCAAGTTCAAATTGACCGTGAGGTATCGCTGGCCGGAAACAGCGGCCAGGTTAGTCCCACTGAAAGAGTTACCTTCTTAGTCCAGCACAATGAGCTCCGTTCATGGTGGCAGGGACCGCACGGAGGAGAGAGTGTCTAATGGGTGGTTGTCCGTGTAGCGCGAAGAGGAGACTGGGTGTCACAGGTGACTGTCTCTGTAGCATGAAGGTCCTGTTGGCGTCACAAACGGTCCTTGCTGGAGCTTCACTTTGTCAGCCCGTGTGAGCTGTTGATGCTGTGGCGCGAAGTGCAGAACTCACGCTGTGATGTCGGGTTTACCGTAACTTCGTGTTGGAGGGTGGCACTGGCAGCAAGATCTTGGGACCTGATTCACAGAACTACCTTAAGACAAAATCCTAAACTTACTACCATGTTGGTATTCACAGAAAGCACTTACTCATTTTAGCATTCACAGAAGGCACTTACTTATTTCGGTATTCACAGAAGTTAGGAGTCTTAACTTTACTACTCCTAAACTGCGAAAAATCCTAACTTTCTGACTTTCGGTATTCACAGAAGGCAGTTAGGAGTCCTGAAGTTAGGACTCCTAACTTCTGTGAATACCGAAGTGAGTAAGTGCCTTCTGTGAATACCAAAATGGTAGTAAGTTTAGGATTATGTCTTAAATTAGTTCTGTGAATCGGGCCCTTGGTCCGAATGGGCCCGGTTGCATTCACAAAGAGCCCAAAATCTTTATGGGATTTCGACTGAGGCCACATCATGGGACCAGGATCTGAGGGACATCCCTTGGAGGTTAGGAACTCACTCCAGCAGAGGCCAGCAGAGCTCAGGCAGGTACGGGCAGCAGGCCAGCAAGGCAGTTAGAAGGAACCTCTGGAGCTTCTTATGTCCCTTCAGCTCAAAACAGGAGGTCAGCTGGCAGACCCTTGGAGTCACTTCAGTCTGGGATAAAGGGTGCAAGTGCAATCTTCATTCTGAGCAACTAGGGCAGTAGACAGGACAGTACCAGATTAGCAGGGCAGCTGAGGGGCAGTCCTTATGGCAGCAAAGCAGCCCTTTGTACTATCCATAGGTCCAGAGGTTTACTGAAGAGTTGTTTATGCCTACACATGCATGCACACAGACACATACACTCATGTGCACTTCACTGATAATAGTGAAATGTTTAAATAGAAAAAACACTGTCCTCTGGTGCTAAAAGGGATTGAGAAAAATATGAGTAATCTAATAAGTTGTTTACTTGCAATATGTGTGACCAGAAAACTTGAGTTCAAATCCCGGATCGCACGCATGACTAAATTGTGTCATTTAAGTCAAGTCAAGTTGCTTCACGTGTCTACTTTACTTGATAGTGACATTTCAGAGAACATTCAAGTAATTCTGTTGAAGATGGACCCTGTGTAAAAACCTCACTTGCATATGCTTCAATAGCCTGTAATATTTTGACATCCATAAAAGTAATATGGGCCATGACATAAGGGACACCTGACAATTCGTATGCTTTGTACACTCATGGCTTTGTCCGAAGAGAGGGTTAATAAATGTTTTAAAGTTCATGTTTAGAAACTTTCTATTCAAATACATGTCAATGCAATGTTGTGATCTAATGTACTATATTGAAACACTTCCATGTGTTAAAGAAACAGTTTCTATATTTTAAACTCTTTATCATGTCCTTATATATTTTTTTGTGTGAAATATGTATCCCAAGTATTTCTGCATGCTCTTAGGCACTTAGGGATGAGACAGACCACTGGTTCCGGCTTGGCTGGACTGCAGAGCGATTTTAAGATTGACAGAGTGGCCAATTGCCCAGAGCCCAGCCTTCCAAGGTACCCAGCCCCTGCCTGCTCTCCACAAGCGCTACCAATGGACCATCACACTGGTAGAGTTAGCCAGGGTGGGAGGATGCTGCTCATTCAACCACTTCACAGTAGCTCTTCTGTTTCTGGCCTCTCTGCTGAGACTACTCTCCAGGTACGCAATACTTTCCAGTACTCTTGGAGGGACTATTTGATTTTAAGAATTGTTCCTTCTTGTTCTTCTCTTTCTTATTGGTCAGTTCAAAGCAATGACCCTCTGAATCAGTTTGCTGCGGATCACCCATCTGCTCTAGACTTCATCCTGCTCTTTAATTCCGTCTCTGGTGGTCGGGTTCCCAGTCCCTAGATAGAGTCCCCGATGCACACTCTAATGCAGCTGTCCGGCCTTCTTGGTGCTGTGAGACTACAGACAAGCTGTGGTACCTCTCATGCTGACATTAGCTGTGAGACTGTCACCCACACCATCTGCTCTCATTCATGTTTTTTAAGTTTGACGTCTAGTGGAGAGATGGTGAGCCAGATGTGTTTGTTCAAATTGCCTAAACTAGCAGAAGATAAAAAAAGTCACTTACCTTAATGGTTCCCAAACTGTTTGCCATGCCAATTGAAATGGTTAGAAACATAATCAAAATGCTGTATTTGCTTTCTCTCCAACTAAAACTGGGTAAATGTTGTGATTATACTTTGTACGTTTGTGTTGCATGGTATGTTCTTGCACCTGTAATTATTATATCTATATTAGAAAGCAACGGTCAATTATTTAATTATTGTATCATATGATTCCACTTTGTTCCCCCCCCTTCGGATGTCACCCCCCCTCTTTGGTCAGTTTAGAACCTTCCATAGCCCGGACGCTTGCCCTGCAGTGTGGTCACTGTCGTGGCAGTTGCTGTGGTTTGAGATTGTGAAAACAGCGGATTAAATCCTCAACAAAAAACTATGATTTGCAGATTCTTCTTTACAACAGTACAGTTGGGTCAGAGGGATGCCCGTGACACGTGCTCAAGGATATAATACGCCCTCTGAATGCAGCATGCCTAGAGGCAGTCTCATATGCAGCACAGTTAAAAAGTAGTGCAGTATAAAACATAGTAAATAAATGCATTGATAACCCAGTAGGGCATGGCCACTACTCCCTTTGTCCTGAATTTCTGTCCTGGATTTTGACCCTTCGGCAGTCCCTTCCTGAATGTGCCTCCAGGCCAGGGGTCACCCTAGCAGGGACAGGGGGAGGAGGGGTTGCAGTCTCAGCCAATCCCCAGGGGCTGACTCCTTCCTTGTTAAATCACTCTCAACTGTAATTGCGGGTTTTACTAAAGTACATGTGACTGGTAATTGCTCAATTGTTCCCCGCGGTGCGGGTTTGATACGCCAAGGCTCCGCCTCCCTGGCCCAGGGGTCTCAGCTGCGGGTGACACCCTGCTTATCTCATATGGCTCAGAGAGAGTTGGCCCCTCCCTCCGTCGGGCCCTTGCACCCCATGAACAGAGCTCTTTGTCATGCCCGGTACACCACCAATCTGCGTGAGTGTCAGGCCCACGTTTAGACTATCTGAGCTTCTACAGTACTGACAGCAGTAAGGAACGTTTCCACTACACAAAAATGTCGTTTTCAAAGTACACTTCTAGAAGATTCACTTACTACAAGCACTTCCTCTAAAAAAATAAAAAATAAACCAACTAGTTTGGCCCAAAATATCTCTATCAGACCAGGCATATTTTAGTACATTAAATGTTCCCCCATTTTATTTGTCTTTGCTCCTCGGGTTGAGTTTGATGATGGTGTTTTTAACGACATATCAGTGACCTTCGCAGAGGTCACAGATGGAGTTACAATCTGTAGCATAGTAGTGGCAACGAGTATGCCCAGCCTGGCAGTGCACGCGCATTGACGACTGAACCCTCAGACACTTACCTATCACAACGAACTTCCCTGTGTAATGTGATATTACAGAGATATCCCTACCCTCTGGGCAGGTCACAGATGGAAATACCATCCGCAGGGTAGCGGATAGTAGAAGGTAGCAGGCCCAACCTAGCAGTGCACATGCATCGACGACTGAACCCTCACACACCTTCCTATCAAGATGAACTTCCCTGTGTAATGTGATATTACAGAGATATCCCTACCCTCTGGGGAGGTCACAGATGGAAATAATATCCGCAGGGTAGCGGATAGTAGAGGGTAGCAGGCCCAACCTGGCTGTGTACGTGCATCGACGACTCAACCTTCAGACACTTACCTATCACAACGAACTTCCCTGTGTAATGTGATATTACAGAGATATCCTTACCCTCTGGGGAGGTCACAGATGGAAATACCACCCGCAGGGTAGCGGATAGTAGAAGGTAGCAGGCCCAACCTGGCAGTGCACGTGCATCGACGACTGAACCCTCACACACCTTCCTATCAAGATGAACTTCCCTGTGTAATGTGATATTACAGAGATATCCCTACCCTCTGGGGAGGTCACAGATGGAAATACCATCCGCAGGGTAGCGGATAGTAGAGGGTAGCAGGCCCAACCTGGCAGTGCACGTGCATCGACGACTGAACCCTCACACACCTTCCTATCAAGATGAACTTCCCTGTGTAATGTGATATTGCAGAGATATCCCTACCCTCTGGGGAGGTCACAGATGGAAATACCATCCGCAGGGTAGCAGGTAGTAGAGAGTAGCAGGCCCAGCCTGGCAGTGCACGTGCCTCCATGACTAAACCCCAGACACCTTCTTGCTAAGCCGATCTTCACAGGGCTCTTAAAACTTCCGCTGTGATCTCCGACGTCGTTTAACACCTTCTGCTGTTGCCTAAAAAGAGCCTCTCGTTGCACACAGCGCGCGCAGCCCTATTTCACTCTGGACAGGTGTGATTCTTACAAGAAAGAACGCTTGCCTGAGATTTTAAAGGTAAGGGAAACGTATATCACGAGTAAACAGTGGAGACATTTTGCTGGAATTGAAACAGAAATAAATGTCAGGTTTTATGTCAAGCCATAAAAAACCCTTCACGTCCTTGCAAAGAGATCAGTTCAGGGCGGAAAGGAGCCGGCGCACCCCAGGGCCGCTCTTTCATGCTGTGTGCCTTATTTAAACATCAGACTTCAGTTCTGGCGCCATCATTTCACAGGTGTGGTTACCGCGCGGCACGAGCCCTCGAAAGGCACTGTGGGAGATGAAGTTCAATCGGTTCATTTCACTCACAGGCCTGGTCACTTCGACATGTAACTCCAGGCATGCACGTTATGGCTCTTGGCACTCGTCAGACAAGAGGGTCCTTTCACTGGGGGGCTTGCATGCTGATTTAAATGGATTGTGTTGTAATAAATAAATACAGTTTCCCACCACACACTTGTCATAAGACTGCAGGACAGAGGCATTCAAGGACTGACCCTCAACTGGATAAGCTCCTTCCTCACAGGAAGAACACAGCGTATCGCACTACGGACCCTGAGAATCTGATCTGCAGAGTCCCCCAGGGTTCATCGCTCAGCCCAACGCTATTCAACATCTACGTGACACCACTCGCTAACATCATAGGGGACAAGTCATCTCCATCATATCCTACGCCGATGGCACCCTGCTCCTCCTTTCCCTGACCAACACATCCACCACCACCCCAACCAACCTCTCCAACTGCATGATCAACATAGCAGACTGGATAAGATCTAACTGCCTGAAACTCAACTCCGTAGTCAAAGAGAAATCCCTGGGTGTACGCTAAACTAGGTGTGTTATGTTCACTACATGGGTTCTAACCAATCATACAGACATTCCTTATAGGGGCATTAGAGGGAAAATTTATGAAAAATAAAGTATTAGATAAGGAGTTCCACACTAAAAGTAAACGTTCACAATCTCTTTAATGTTTTGTAAAAGTAAAGTTTCTTGTCACAACTGGATAAATTAAAAATCCAAAGTACATCTCTTTGGATAAGTACAATAAAATATCAAAAGACAATTAAAAACAATTCATTATACATAAAAAACATAATATCACATTCATCAGAATTATAAGACAAAGGAGAAAAAGTTAATCAATACAATTCCACAAAAAACAACAATTGGATCCTTTTCGCAAACCCCCTGTAATTGTGGCCTTGATATTTTATGCCACTACTCATATAGATCCACTGGTCTTTTCTTTAATGCTGGTGGGACAGTAGACAGTATCTATATTTATGGATATCTGCTACCTCCTTGACCTTGGTGGGATTCTAGCCACAAAAGTGTCGACGCGTTTCGGTGTTATTGTACTTGATGTTGTAACACCTTCATCAGAACATGCCGTCTCTTTGGGGTCACCGGCTTCTACACTTATATTAGGTAATTTCCTTTAAATCTTGGAAGATTCCCCTGAGGGCACAGTCCTCAGGAAGCCTTCTATGGACAATCTCAGTAGGTTTTTTGTTGTGCCTTAGGAGTAGTGGACCTTCTCATGATAGGAGGGTCTTTCCTCTGGTGTATATACACGTAGACTATGATTCTCTCTCTCTCTCAGGTTATTTTTGGTTCAACAAATGGTGAAAGCCTTCAAGTAGTTAAAACGCTCTCCTGAACGGGCATATGTCAATTTCACTTTTTCTTGACTTGGGAACTGGATATGTTCTGTTGGTGAACTTTTCTACGCTTCTGCCGCGTTCGTCTCCTTTACCGCTAACTCAACTCCGACAGGATGGAAGTGCTGATCTTCAGAAAAAAAACTCTCCTTGTGACTCCACTTGGTGGCCATGAGAGCTCAGACCCACACCAACCAACCACACCAGAAACCTGGGAAATGTTCTAGATGGCAGGCTAACATGACAGCTTAGGTCAACATGGTCAGCTCCGTTTGCTTCCACATTCTCTGTATTCTCCGCGAAATCTTCTAATGGCTACCCACAACACCAGACGCACTGTCACACAAGCCCTCATCACAAGCATACTAGAATATGGCAACCTACTATATGCCAGGATCTCTGACCATCTCATCCACGACACCAGACATTCCAGAACGCTGCAGCGAGACTCATCCTTGACCTCCCAAAACACACCCACATCGCTCCACACCTCAGTGAGCTCCACTGGCTCCCCATAGACAAATGCTACCAATTCAAACTCCTCACACACATACAAGGTACTGCACAACATCGGTCCAACATCTCTGAACAGCCACCTTCTCTTCCACTAGCCCGCCAGACACCTCTACTCCACCTCAGACTCACCGTCACACACCCCCTTCATCTGCAAAAGCAGAATGGGAGGTCTAGCATTCTCCTACATCGCACCCAAGACCTGGAATGACCTCCCTCAACAGATCAGGGCCTCCGCCTCACTTCTTGAATTCTGCAAGAAGCTGAAGACCCGGCTCTTTGACTAACTCATACGCGGCTGACACTCAACACCTGCAGTCTGCATCTGGATAACCTCCCGGGTGATTAATTACCCTATCAAATCCATAAAACAAAACACCTTATCTGGTCGGAGAACTGCTGTGATGATCATTAGCGAGAGGTCCTCCCTTGTCCTGTATCCCGTTCATCCCGGCACAAGCTCTTGTGAACACACATTTGGCACAGGCACCTTTCTGCCTCCTCGGTGTGGATGTTTCTCTTGGAGAATCACAGTCTGCCCTGTCTAAACCTTGCTGGCTAACCCCTTATATTGTCCACAGTCTGCCCCATCTTTATTATTATTATTATTATTTAGCGATTTATAAAGCGCCTGGTGACCCGGAGGCATCCCCGCGCTGTAAAATTTGTGGAGACCAGAGGGGAACAGGGCAGCTGTATCTTAACCAAGTCTGGGACTAGCACATATTTAACCAGCTCAGACTTCAGTCTGGCAGTTCTTTTCAGAGAACATGTCTCTTTGTCTCTTCATTTTGTATATGTTTGTGTCACTCACCTTGGTCCACTCTCCAGCCGTTTAGGCCACCCTTAATTCTGGAGATCACAAGCAGCATTTTACCTCCAGGTGGTTTAACACCATGCATCTGTTTCCCTGCACAGGCCATGATTTGCTGAGGATCTGGGCCTTGCTGCTAGTTCACTCTTTAGTGCCTGCAGTGCCATACTGCTCGGTCTCTCCTCAGCGCCTGCCAGGGCATGCTACTGGGACTGCTGAATCTCTCCTCAAACCCTGCAGTGTGTGGTTCTGAGTCTCTCCTCAGTACATGCAATGACATGCTGTTGTGTCTCTTCAAGGTGCATACAGTCCTGCTGGGTTTCTCTGGGGTGTGCCAGGTGATGTGCTGTTGAGTCTCTCCTGAGTACCTGCAGTGAGTAGCTGCTAGGTCTCTCTTTGGTGCTGGAAGTGCGGTACAGCCGGATCTCTCCGCAGCAGGTCTACACTAGGAACCAAAAGCAGTCTTGGAAATTTTCGCCAGACCAGTCATGCCGCTGCAGCAGTTCTTGGTGGAGATGTCATCCCTCTTGCCATTCTACAGATAGTGCGCCTTGGGCGGATGAGACACCTTTTTTTCACATCACGGTGGGCCACTGCATTCTCCTTTACAATTTAGCTGGCAACGGCCAACCTGCTGTCCTTTAAGGCATTTTGCTCTGTGGGGCCTTCTTACACATAGCACATCCTATGCTATGGACCATCCTGGTCTCCTCCTTCCGAGGTTTCCTTGGAGATTTCACTTAGAAGGTAATATCTGTCCCAGCCTAAAACAGCCATTTACCTGCAAGTTACTGAAAGCCTTTTCCAAATCAAAATGGAGAAGAGGTGACTTCTCCTTCCGGACTGTCAGACCTAACAGCCTTGTTTTGGTTTTCCCACAAACTTTTTTGCCTGCTCCCCTCCCGGTTGCTGAAATGGGTTTTTTTGGCATTAAGATTCTGTGCATGTTATTTCTGCTAACCAGTGCTAAAGTCTCTCATTTAAACATGGCAAAATTAGTTTACACCTAATTGGCACATTTAATTTACATATATATGTCCCTAGTACAGTGGTACTACATGTACCAAGGGCCTATAAATAAATGCTTTTAGTAGGCCTGTACCACTCATTTTGCCAGGCCTAAACCTCCTCTTTTCATGTATGCAAATCATCTCTAATGTAGGGCAGGGTGCAGTGTATTTAAAAAGTTGGACATGTACTTTTAAGTTTTATATGTCCCAGTAGCAAAAATATAGGATAACATTGGGTTACCTCATCACATTAAATAAGTGCTAACATTGGAACGAAGACAGGTAGAAAGGTCATGTTTGGACTCATATGAATTGTAACTCATAATCATCTTTAATGAAAAAGTCGAAGTTTAGATTACAGTTTTGAAAATGACACTCTTAAAAAATTGGCATTTTCCTGCCCTAAATCTTCTGAGACCTTCTAGGAGTTTCCAGGTGGCTGGAGCTGTTAAATGCTCCCCCATCAGGAAAGCACATTGGGCTTAGGCAGTGAACAATAGGACATGGATGAAGCTGAGAATGAGGCCATCCTTCAGGATGGCAATAGCTGAATTGTTCCCTGGCCTACTTACATTTCAAAGTGATGCCTCCTGCACACTCACAAAGGAGCTTAACACCAGCATTTTGATACCCCAGACCTCTTTGAGGCTGGCAGGGGAAGGAAGGGGAGAAACTTTCTAGAATCAGATGTGAGGGTGGACTAGAAGGTTCCCCACTTTAAAGGGTGCCACCAGGTATAAATATTGGACCTCCTGAGCCACTCATCAGAACACGTCTGGACCTGTCGACATTACAGAAGAATGCAAAAATAACAGTTGATGGAGGGCGTGGCCAGCTGCATGGCTGAGTGAGACGTGCCTCGGCGCAGCTCCCGGCAAGACTGTGTGTGATCCGACGTAATAACTACCCGGCAGCTAAGAAACTTGCGAAAATCGATTGGGGAGGCGGCGGAGGACGTGCGGCACCCTGGGGGAACACCGGACCCTTCCTACATCCGAGCGGAGGCGAGATAACGGGCGGCATACCCCTGGAGACGGCGGCCCTGGCTACCTAAGATGGCGGCGCCCGTAGACTCGTGCCTGAGGTGCAGGTGAGGCGGTGGGGCATCGGGAGGCGCCTCCCCACCCACGCGGGAGCGGAAGACCCTGGGCCTCGCCTCGCTGCTGGGGACTCCCCCCCCGACGCCCTAGAAACCCCGGGAGCGGAGACGGGCTGGGGCCTGTGAAGCCAGGGCCTGGATTTGCTGCTCCCTGCCCGGATTGAGAGGCCTGCGCAGGGTGCCCCCCCCCTGGGTCCGACGCAACTCTGTGGAGACCGCGGAAGGATCGGAACTCCTGCGGTGACCTCCGAGGCCGAAGCGTGGTGGGCGTCCTGCCTCTCCCCCGCCCCCCCCGACGGGAGGATCTGAGGTCCTGCACTGTGAACTTGGGCTCCCTGCTCGCCCCCCCCTCCTCACCTCCAGTGTGCGCTGGGGCCCCCCGGAGAGCTCACATTGCGACGGAGACCCGAGTACAGCATGAGCAGGGCCTGGCCCACCGGGCTGGATCTGGTTGCCCCACTGCGGAGGGCCCACTGCATCAGAAATAGTGTTGGAGAGGCCCGCGGGGCGGTGGGGACGTGAGGCTCGTACCAAACCCTGTGCTGATACCACATTGGGAACGCTGAGACCACTGCCCCCTCCCCATGCCAGCTCCCGGACACCAACAGCGGGGGGACCTTTGGGAGACAGCATGGGCAAGAGAGACCCGGTGCCAAGGCCTACCAGGCAGGAATCCATTGAGAACTATACTACTACGCGAGCACAGAGAGACACAAATGTGGGGGCCCGGGACGCACAAACGGACACCGCTATGCTCCTAGAAGCGATACAGGCCTCGAGAACTGACATACAGAACTCTAGAGCAGCCCTGGAGACAAAGATAGGGGAGGTGGGTTCGGAGGTCATCTTGCTGCGCCAAGACTTTAGAAACTTATCTGACAGAGTGGGCACGGCGGAGACCAGAATCTCGGAAACAGAAGACTCCATTACCTCCCTAAAAAAAGATATGGCGGAATGGCAGGCCTCGCATAGACAGCTGCTGTGGTGGGTGGCGATGCGGAGAACAGAGCACGCAGAAACAACCTGCGCTTTGTGAGCCTGAGGGAAGGAATTGAGAAGACCGACACTGCGGCATTCCTACACTCATGGCTTACGTCTATGTTCCCGCAGGCGCGCTTCTCTAACTGTTTCGTGATCGAGAGAGCACATAGAGCACTCCTAGCCAGACCGCCAGAGGGAGCGAGACCACGCCCGATCATCGCAAGATTCCTCAATTATGCAGACAGGGACCTCATCCTTAGAGAAGCTTGGAAAATGGGAGAAATCAAGTTTGAAAACACCGTCATCATGATCTTTCCTGACTATAGCCTAGATGTGCAAAAGCAAAGGCGCTTCTACGACACTGTCAAGGCTAAACTGCGAGAACTGAACATATCCTATATGCTACTCTTTCCTGCGAAACTGAAGGTCCTGTTTAAGGGTAAGTCACACTTCTTCAATCGCCCAGAGGAGGCCTGGCACTGGCTGGAGGAGAGACCGTTGCTACGAGAGGTGGAGGAGGAGGGACGAAGAATCCGTGATGAGCAGGCGGCAGCCAACTTCAGGGGAAGCCCGACCGGGTCACAGAGAACAAGACACCATCGGGCAGGCAGACAATCGCAACGGACACCATACCCGCCCCAACATGTAGCGCCTGGAGGAGACCGGGGAGGTGGTGCCGCTGCCAACACTGGGGATCCCACTCAGGGGTCCAGATTCAGGTGCCTGCTCCCAACGTCGGGAAATGTGACGACCACGAGGATGATACGAATATCTCAGACATGGAGGAACAGACGGAGCAATCCATACACCCACTAGCCGTTGCCATCCGAGATCTGGAGCAGGGAGAGTCGGGCAACGCGGAGGCTACTGAACCTGATACGCAGGACTCCCATTCCTGAGAAGCTGAGGGACTGAGATCCAACATAGCAGTTCTTTGCTTTGGGACACGCAAGTAACACTTTTTGTCCTTTGGGGTGGGCATATACCACTTCAGAACTTGAGATTGGACAGCTAGACATTTCTTAGATGGGGTTATTTGAGGGGTGGGCGACAGACCTTGCTGCCTGGTGGTCCGTGCCGTCGATGGTTGTACGGGCGGGATGGCCGGGGGGTACAGGTGGGGTGGGGGTGGGGGGAGCAGGGGTTGTTCATTTAGTTTGGTTGTTTGAGGGGGGTGGGGTGGGGGGAGAAGTACGTGGTTGGGTGCACACAGTCATGAAGGTTTGCGCATTTTGTGGTTTTTTGGTACGGGCGACCGCCTGCCTTGTTTGACCCCACCGCCTGGGTTACAAATAAATTGTCGCTATAATTATGGCCTCTGAAAAACTGCACGTCCTGACGTGGAACGTGAATGGTCTGGGTAACAAGATTAAGCGTGGTCTGGTGAACAACTATCCCAAGAGAGTAGGCCCGGACATCATTTTCCTGCAAGAGACACATTTGAGGGGCAATGCCTGTGCATTCATAGCAAGGGGTCGATATAAGGTGCTGGGACATGCGGGATACACAACTGACTCTAGGGGAGTAGCGATTATTGTTAAGAATACCTTCCCCTTCCGTGTCACACGTACGTGGGGGGACCCGATGGGAACATGTATAGGAGTACAGGGGTCCTGGCGCAGGCGCACCTACACTCTTGTTTCAGTATATGCTCAACCCAAATTGCAGGCAAATGCGCTAAAGATGCTTGCGACCATACTCTTAGACACCTCAGATACCATACAGATAGTGGGGGGTGATTTCAATGATGTGATGGACAGGGGTCTTGATAGATCAGGAGCGACTAGCAATCGAGGAACTCAGACTCCCCTAGCTCAAATGATGTTAGAGATAGGCATGACCGATGTCTGGAGACTGCTGCACCCGAACACTATGACCTACTCATTTTACTCGGCCGCGCACAAGGTGTTTTCCAGGCTGGATTATGTCTTTATGCCTAGACAGGAAATAACTATGGAGGGCACGGCGGAATATTTGGCAAGAGGTCTCTCAGACCACTCGCCGCTACTAGTATCGATGGGCCGGACTGGACACAGGGAGGAGGACACGTGGCGCCTTGCCGCCTGGGACTTGACGAACAAGACAATACTTAAAGGCATAAGAGCGGATGCACGGATGTACCTGGCTGAAAATGATGGGTCGGTGGACTCGGCAGTGACCTTGTGGGAGGCGCTGAAGCCGGTGATGAGAGACAGAATAAATGGCAGATTAAGGGAGGAGAGGAAGAGACTACAGGAGGAGGTGGGGACTGTGGAACAGAATATAGTGGAGCTGGAAAGGGAACACTTGCTTACTAAATGCACGACGACCTTGCGTAAACTGCTGGATAACCAGAGACGATATCGAGAATTGGTGTCGGAAGAGGCGAAAACGCAAAACCTGGCCACACTCCACCGCCTCTATGACGTGGGAGATAAGTCAGGTAAACTTCTGGAGCAGTGTCAGCGCTAAATGGCCAGATATAAAACACTCACAAACAACATGCTGGGGGGTCTGGCGAAGCTTAGGGGCACCTGGGAGCAAGAAATAGGAGCACTTGAAGATATCCACTGGGACCTAATACTAATGCACCCGAGGGAGGTGGCTATTAAAACCAGGCTCCGCCTTATCCAGTACAACGTGCTCCACAGGACATACTTTGATAGGGTGAGATTATTTAGCATGGGGAAAACATCAGATGATAGGTGCCTACGATGCCAGCATGAGGGAGGGGATTTCTTCCATATATTATGGGCGTGTGATAAAATACGATCCTACTGGACACTCATGTTTACTGAATTGAGAGCAGTTCTGTCTGTACCGCTTACACAGGAGCCCAAACTGGCCATCTTGGGAATGACTAATGATGTTGACCTCCCCGGCCCTTTACTGGTGTTCCTGACACTGGCCCTGGAGGTAGCGAAACGAGACATTGCAAAATACTGGGGGGCTGTACCATCCCCACGGTGGAAGAGTGGAGAAGAGGGTTGGACCTTTACATGGCGGCAGAGCGAGTGACGTATAAATCAAGAGGCTGCCCGAAAAAGTTTAAAAGGGTCTGGTCGAAGTGGAGACAGTATCATGGGTTGGATGGTGGGTTGGGGGTGGGAGGCTCGTGACTGAGCCCCAGCTTAGGAGGAAGGGCGGGCTGGTGGCGGAGATACACGTACGGAGTGAAACTCGATGCGACAGTCACGCCATGCTTAATGCAATTTCCCTGTATCATTTGTCTACCATTGGGGGTTGCGGGAAATATATAATGCCACTACCATGACTGTACAGTTAAGTTTTGAACAAGGGGATGTTATGCTGATTTCTCATTCACAGAAATGCTTGTTGTGGGGGGGAGGGAGGAGTGGTTAAAAAACTGAAAAAGCAGATGCTTAGATGACTAACGTGGATACCCCCTATGCTACGGTGAGGATACACCAGGAATGATTCGATGATACTGTCAGATTGACTTTTGGGCTATGCACAGGAAAGACACTTGGGGTTCCATGATCTGAAATCTACTATGTAACACTGTCTTACTTAAATAACGATGCCAATGTTGTTCTTATGTCTGAGTATCTGCAATAAAAATTACCTAAAAAAATTAACAGTTGATGGACAGAATGCAGAACAATGTCATACATTCACCCCAGTACAGAGATCTGGGTCTAAATCCATTGTTTGTTTGCACTCCACACCACCCCAGGTCAGACATGGCCATATGCAAATCAGCCTTGACCCTGTGCCTCATGGGAACAGTCCAGCCCGAAGAAGGCCTGCCTTGTTCTCCAGAGTATTGCCCTGCTGCTTGAGGCCTGCCTTCTTCAGAGGACTGCTCTGCTGCGACCAGAGGAAAGCTATATTGCTGCAGGCTTTCTGTGTTCTTCAGAGGACTGCCCTGCTCTCTGAGAAGGAAGACTGGACCTTGTCCCTTCATCCAATGCTAACCTGAGTGACTCCGAAGATAAGCTGACAGAAGTGCTGTTCTGAGATACAGGGACAAAACAAGCTTCAGAGGTGTCCCTGCAACTCCATCCTGACAGCGGAGTCCGAGCACTATGACTGACGCCCGGTGGAGGTGCTCTGTTCAGCTATTGAGGAGCTCGGCCTTGGTTCATCCCCTGACCGTCACCTACCCAGTAGTTTTTGCCAATAGCGGGAATATTTCCATCGCTACGCCTGCCTTGCTAATAGGCGATAGCGACGTTAGCGACTGCTTTCAGTCGCTAACAGGTTGGGTTCGCCCACTTTGCATGTCATTAGCGATAAATATCGCTGATATGCAAAGCGGGCCCCAAACCGCTCACTATCGCCTAAAAGCTGTCGCTAACATCAGTTACACAGCTTGCTATTATTGCAATAGAATTATCGCCGCTTAGTGGCCGAAAACGGCCACTAAACCGGCGATAATTGCCTATAGCCCCCTTGGTAATATGCCCCAAAGTTTCTTGACTCTTTGACTGTTTTCTTTGCTTCATGTCAAGCCCACTATTTCACAGGAACGGGCTAATGTGGGATATCAAATAAGTGCCTTGTCCACCCTGGCATTAGGTTGGGCGACCCCTCTAATACGCACTGGAGATCCCAGCCTTACAAATGATGCCACTTTTTTGACTGTCTTTTGCGAATGTTCAAAAGACCTAACTATGAATTTTCAACCACTTTGTGACATTCATCAAGGTGGATGATATGCCTTAAACTACATTATTCCTTTTCACCAGTTAGTGTCTGAGACTACATGGGAGCAGTGTACTTTGGTCACTTTGGGGCATATTACCAAGGGGTATGGTATGGTATCCTATATGCCCAGGGCATAAGTACCCCAGAGACCTCTCAGGGGCTGCGGCATGTATTATGCCATCCCTGAGAGACCATTCAAAATGACACCTTACACACACTGCTTGAGCAGTGTGTGTAAGGTCGTGTATACACCCCTTACTTAGATATATGTTCCCTTTATCTACCTTATATCACTACACATATAAACCTATCAGTCACCCCTATGGCAGGTCTTATCAATCCTGAAGGCAGGGTGTTGGGTTTTGCATGAGAGGGTGTTCATGCATGGGCAGGGCCCCTCTGCAGCCTTCGGAATCTATTCTCCGGGGTTGCTCTGTGATGCAGCCAGACCATATACTCTTAGGTGCATTAGAGCCTCAGGGTAAATGCTAACTTTGGAATGGCTGCAAGGAAACATGTCATGTTTGGTGTCAAACGCCTTGGAATCATACCTCCCTGCCAGTTCTGGCAGCGGAGGTATGATTCCACCCTCAAAGAGGGAGAAACATAACCACACCGGTACACCCAGTACCAGCTTAACAGAACCTTGGCATCACAAAATGGGTGGTGCAGCCACAGACACGAGTCTGGCCTCCTGCTGTTTGATGAAACTTCGGCAGGGGAGGCTGGACAATAGGTTTCCTGTCACAGGGAAGTGTGACCAACTCCCAGACAGGCTGTAGTGTATTGGGGCTGGGTGGGTGCACTCCAAGAGTGCTTTAAAGTTTGCACTGGGGGCACATTTGGTGTCCCTGTGCATAGTCCAGCTCAAACCGGTTGCAGGGGCTACCAGCCCCTGCTCTGGTATGAAACTGGATAAAGGATATGGGTCTAACCACCCGTCTATCCTGACCCTCCCATAGGTGGGTCACACCACTTCCTTGGGTATAAAGTAGGAACCCCTGACTACAGGATTTTAGATTTATCTGGATGAAACTCTGATATATAATCCTGGAACTTCGATGATCTACCAGACGCTATATAACTGAAGAATCTCCCTTGGAGTAAAGGAGTTACTCCCCTGCTTGGAAGGCACCTAAGACACATCTGACCAGTTTCCATCTCTGAAGCTCCCACCAGATTCTGAGGAATTTGCAACACAGGAGGTGGGTTTCCAGACTTCCCAGAGGTTGACCCGAGCTCAGAGCAAAGCTGAGTCCCTAGCCCTCCTGGGGACCGTGTAACCGGAAACCCGGGACATTGTGCACATTTGCAAGTGCATATGCTTCTTGGCACTCTTTGAGGCTTGCATTGGGCTACTCATAGTCCCAGCCTGAGCAGCATTCCCACCAAAGATTACTGGCCTCCACTCACTGAGTGTCCCGTGAGCAGGTATTGTGTGATACCTCTCAAGGTCCCTTTAGGGTTCCTGGTCTGTCAACTGGTGGGTCCCTGTGAAGGCAACTTTAACTTTCAATGGGCTTTCCTGGTTGCTCCAGATGTGCCCTGATTCTCTACCACTTTGGGAGTTGCTCAGACTTTGCTGATCTGCACCGAAGCATCTTTTCTCTTCCTGCATGAGTTGCTGTTGTCAAGGCTTGTTGTGGTCAATCTGAGCACCGACACCGCAGCACTCGACATCCTTTGTGGGACAGCTTGAATCCAGCTCCTGGTCATCGTTGACACCTCCTGGTCGTCGTGGCTGCAGAGTCAAGCTTCACCTCTTCTCACCTTAAGCACCCTGCATCAGTGAGCATTCGTCTATCGTGCCCCAGTCACTGGCAGGTAACCCTCTGCTTTCAGGTTCTTCACATCTTTGATCCAAGCTTGGATCCCTCCGGACACTTTCCTTCTTCCTGGCAGCAGCACTTTGCAGCAGGTCGCCATTGAAAACGACAACGCGACCCGACACCATTTGACACCTATGCACCCGGCTTCCCTGGGTGAGGTAACTCAAGTACTTCGGTGCTCCCACGGGTGTTGGCCTTAGAACCCCCTAAGTCTAAAGGGGTTTGCTCAAAGTCCTCTCCTAAGTGTCCTTAAACTTTAAAATTCCAACCGCGACTTTCCCCATAGAAGCTAATGAAGCTTGCAGCCGTGTTCTCACACTGTACATGTCCCCGTGGGTCCCCTGTGTCACTACCTTAGGTGGTTCCTTGGGGTCCCAGCGATTCTACATGCTCAAGGCACTGTGTCTAGTCAAATCGTGGTTCTTATACCACTTTCTTAATATATGGTTTGGTCTCCCCCTGGGCCCCATTATATATTGTGCTATTCACTAAAGTTCTAAAGTGTTGATATTGTGTATCTTGTTCTCTAATCTCATAAAGAGGTTAGTAGAGAATGTTTAGTAATTATGGTACGGAGGCCAAACGACCCATAGTAAAATACACCACACTATTCAGTGGAAAGAGCACCATAAAAAAATTGCTGAACGTGATGGTGGTGGTGAGGAGAGTCAGGGAACCTCAGGTACAAGTCCAATCATGGAGGAAGGTGATGATAAGGAAGAAGAGGGTGACATATTCACTTAAATCAGCCCTGTCCCCAGCAGAGCACCAGCAGACTCACCCACCTCTGTGACTTCGCAATGGCACAAGCTTCAGAGTGAGATGGAGACACCACAGTAACTATGGGCGAATTTTGCAGATCTGCGGTCCGCGAATTTGCAGGAAATCGCAAAAAAATCTGCGAATCGCAGATTTTCCAGCGAACTCGCAGATTTTTTTGCGATTTGCACTGGAGTACTTTTATACTGGCTAATCCATTAAGTGCTACCTCGTTGGGTAAATGCATAGTGCTTTTCCTACACTGCAGCTGCGTAAGGGGCCAGATGATTTGTCTCCCTTACCATGTGTGCCTGTAACTTTGCCATTGTGCCAAAAGGCGCCGAGGTCCCTTGAGTGAGCTGTCCATCATAGTTGGGAAAGGGCGGGAAGACGTTTGATACTGCTAGTGTGTGGTGCAGGGCCAAACGAACAGAGCTTCTATGCGTGTCAACATGCCTCTTGTGTATAAAGGGTCAGAGAGAGAGCAGGGCAGCAGGTGAGGAGAGAGCAGCCTCCTTGTCACAGGAACTACATGGGGATTGCGCTCGAGAAACTCATGGAAGCAAAGACCTTCATCGAGTATTACAGCTAATTTTCTATGGCAGATATGGGGTTAAAGCACACATGGCCAGCCTCGACCATGCTCACTAATGTTTTGGACTGATTAAAACGTTACTGAATTTGAGCTTCAACTCGAGCACCTGCTTTATTTATATCTGTAAGTGCTTCCATTTGAGGTTTAATTTTTGTGACAGGAGCCGCGTGCCAGAATGAATCCTGCCCTTCATAGTTATCCACGAAGATGCCCCAGTTTTGTGCAATACCTCTACTCAACTGGAGTACTTTCTAGTAGCTAATCCAGTAAGTTCTACCTCGTTGGGTAATGTATAGTGCGTTTCCTACACTGCAGCTGCATAAAGGGCCAGAAGATTTGTCTCCACTGACCGTGTGTGCCTGTAACTTTGCCACCACGCCAAAAGGTGCCGATGTCCCTTGAGTGAGCTGTCCATCATAGTTGGGGAAGGGCGGGAAGACGTTTGATACCGCTAGTGCGTGGTGCGAGGCCAAACGAGCAGGTCTTCTATGCGTGTCAACATGCCTCTTGTGTATAAAGGGTCAGAGAGCTAGCGGGGCAGCAGGAGAGGAGAAAGCAGCCTCCTGGTCACAGGAACTACACGGGGATTGCGCTCAAGAAACTCATGGATGCAAAGACCTCCCTCGAGTATTGCAGCTCATTTTCATCGGCAGATATGGGGTTAAAGCACACTTGCCCAGCTTTGACCGTGCTCACTAATGTTTTGGGCTGATTAAAATGTTACTGAATTTGAGCTTCAACTCGGGCACCTGCTTTATTTATATCTGTAAGTGCTTCCTGTTGAGGTTTAATTTTTGTGACAGGAGCCTCGTGCCAGAATGAATCCTGCCCTGCATAGTTATCCATGAAGAAGCCACTGTTTTGTGCAATACCTCTACTTAACTGGATTACTTTCTACTGACTAATCAGTAATTGCTACCTTGTTGGGTAAATGTATAGTGCTTTTCCTACACTGCAGCTGAGTAAAGGGCCAGAAGATTTGCCTCCAGTGACCGTGTGTGCCTGTAACTTTCATCCCTTGAGTGAGCTGGCCACCCAAAAAAAAAATAATCAGCCTGCGAGCGAATTTGCGAATTTTGCGGCAATTGTACGAGATTCGCGGATTGCCAAATTGCCGCAAATCTGAAAATTTCGCGAGCGGAACGGATTTTTGGCCCATGCTTACACCACAGCATAAAGTGACAGCCCCACCACGACGCACATTGAGTCTACCACTACTATCTACTTCTCAAAAGATGCCTCTGTCAGTGCCCCAAGAAAAGAAGAAAATTAAATCTACAATTACGGGCATGTTTAAGCAGAAGGGGCTCTACGAGTGGAGCCACCCAACTGCACGTTTGTACAATGGGAAGCTGTCAAAAATGTTAATGCTGGACCTCCTCCCTTTTTCTTTTGTGGAAGGAATGGAATTCTTAGAATTGGTGGCAGCCGTCTGCCTGAAATGAAAGGCACCAAGTAGGATCTATTTTGCCAGAGTTGCTGTTGCAGTGCTGCATCACAATGTGCTGCAGTTGGTTAGACAAGGTTTGCAGCAAAATATTGTTTACACCATCCAGTTGACAAGAGTAATGTGGACCAGTTGTCAGGCTACTGATTACATGAGCATCACTGCACACTGGATCTTTTTTGTGGAAGTAAAGCAAAAGATATCTACCATCTTGGCCCTGAAGAAAGTTTTAAGAGCGTTCTTCAGCATGCAACAGTGGCCATGTTCACCATGGAGAAATCACATACAACTGTAAACATCTTGGAGGAATTTAACAGCATATGAATGGCTGAGAACCAGAGGTCTCAAAACAGGATTTGTTGCCACAGACATTGGCATTAAAATAGTTAGTGCCATGTCAGACGGAAGCTATTTCAGGGTGCTGTGTTTAGTCAATTGTATCAACCAGGTGGTGCAAGACTTTTTTTAAAAAAAAGACATAGTCAGCCACATACTGACCACCTGCATAAAAATCTGCACTAATTTCAGCCATTCTTTTGACACCTTGGCCGTGGAACGAATTTCGCCACGGCGTGGAGGGTGGGGGTTGAGCGCGGCACCACTGTGCTCGTGACAGAACCACACCATCATGAGTCACGGGTGGTGTGTTCTCATGATGGCGTGGTTCCGTCACGGCCTGCCTGCTCATTATTCACCTGCACAGGCGGGGAATTATTGCTGCGTGGGTGGAACGGCAGTCCCATGACGGAACCACGCCGTCATGAGCTCACGCCGCCTGTGGCTCATGATGGCGTAGTTCCGCCATGAGCAGGCAAGGGGTTAAAGTCTGGAAGCAGTTGCAGATTATTCCACGCTATAATAAAACACCAGTAAAAGCCCTGATATAGGACACGCCAAAACGTTGGAACTCGACCTTCTACATGTTACAACATCTTTTTTGGCAGTACAAACAGATAAATGGCCATCCCATTCAAAGAGGAGGGGATGCAGTTGGGAAAGCTATGACTATGGTTGCAGACAAAAGGGGCCTGACAAAGATGCTACTCCCGTTTGAGTTTTTGAAACTGGAAGTTAGCAAGAAGGACAGTATGATGGGCCAAGCTGTGCCATTTTTGCATTTCCTACAGGACCAGGTAAGTCTGAAAGGTTTACCCCGCAGGTTTGAATGAAAACACAGAAGCCTATGCCTTCATTGAGACCTTAATCCTTTACTTGGCTTGTAATACAAGGCTGCAACCCGACATCATTGAGTCCAAAGAGTACATCTGTGCCACACTACTTGATCACGGGAATGTTTTAAACTACAAGAGGTGGATTGTGGAGCAAGCCGGAGGTTTGGAAGAAGAATGGCAGGAACTATGAGTCCCACCCCGCAGTTCTGGGATGTTGCCTTCAACTTCCAGAGAGGGCAGTCTTATCTCACAGCACTCAACAATACCATCAACCAGAACACTGGCAACAACAGCAAAAGAAGGACTGGACCTAACCTCTGCAGTTTATTGGTTTCAATCAGCAGGCTCAAGTCCAGTGTAGAGGCAACAGCAAAACAGGTTGAGAAGTGGCAGCACCAATGACCATCCACAGGAAGTTCCAGGAGAATCTGGATGATCCAAAAGAGGTTTATGTGGTGCAAAATCCATTGATGTATTGATATGGGGAGATGCGCTAATATCCAGAGCTCAGCAGGCCAACAATAAAGTATCTGGCTTGTCCTGTCGCCAGTGTGTCTGCTGAACTTGTATTCAGTGCAGCTGGTGCAGTCAGTTGTTACAGTGAGAAGGACTAGTCTGGCCTGAAAACGAGGAGAGATTGACTATGATCAAAATGAATAATTACACCGTTCTTGAGACTGCAGCTCAGAAGGAGGAAGAGGAGGACGATTGATCCGAAATTAAATCAAATGATTTAGCTGACCAACTTCTGGGTGAAATACCTGAGTTTGAGGCTGACCTCTACTTCCCAGACTAAGTATGCTAGTGTCCATACAGAACTTTTCAATTATTTCTCGTTTGTTCTCTCTGTGCAAAAAAAGTAGCCAGTAGAACATTATTATTTTTGTGTCAGATTTTTGCTGCCCCACTATTGTTATTAGTCATATTTTGCTGGATTGCAGTTGGATCAGTGTGCATTGAAGAAGCCTCCACATTTCCTTTATGACATTGGGGACAATGCGTGCCCACTTCGAATGCCTATTGCCTATCCCTTTTTGCATCACTTAGCACTAAAAGGTCTGTCCCTCAAGACCATTTATTATCTGCAAGACTGCCTGCCAATACCAAATTTCAATGTGTTGCCTACATCGAAGATTATTGAATACCTAATACCTAAACTACCCATGCTTGGATTGAAAGAGGTAACTTCAACCATTACAACGGTGAGTGACTGATTCTGTGATTGATGATGATTGATGATTCATGTGGTGGCAGACGGTGAGGGAGGGTGTTGAACTGTAATGTAGTCATTTGCATGAGATGATTGATATATAATGTTTGGAGTCCGAATGATTGGCGATCATTTTTTCTGTGGAGGTGATTGTGAAAATGAATTAACTTATATGGTCCATTCCTATGATCTGTCTGTTTCTTTCATCATCTAGGATGGCCACCCAAGAAAATTGTTTGATTGTCCAGAATGCCAACTTCCAATCAGCTGCTTGCATTAAAGGGGAGATAGTATACCTACCACCATGATTGGATTGGAACAGATAAACATTTCACCGATAAATGATGAGATCATCAAGGGACTGTGATGTGGAGGCTGACAGTGAGGGAGGGTGTGTTGGAATGTAATACGGGAAATGCCTTGAGATGATTATTACTATGCAATGTTTGGGGCCTGAGTGATGGACGAGCATTTGTTTCCCTGGAGAGGATCGTCCCTTTCACACTTAGCCAGATTTAATTGCACAGTGCTCTAATTTGTTTTGGTTCTTCAGAGACCAGAGCGTTCACTTTGGTTAACAAACAGAAACCTATGCAAAAATCTGCAATTCAGTTTTTCTACTTGTTCTTCAATATCAATGTCTATCTTGCTTGGGACATGATGATGACTGGTCTGGGACGGAGTTACTCAGAGTCAGGAGGAGGAAGGAAGAACTTAGGGCTGGAGCTGCAGGGCTATCTTATCAACAGCTTTAAGCAAGATGTTATCAACTTCAGTTCAAAGATAAACCATGAGTCTGAGGACTAGTGCTCAGTATGCGCAATAGACAGAGGTGAGTTTGTGAAATGCTGCTGTCTGTTTGTGTGTGTGTGTGTGTGTGTGAGAGAGCGAGATGGATTTGTGGCAAGAGTGAAACTCTGAGCCCCCCCTTGATTTTTTGCTCTGCCCCTGAGTCTTCTTGATACACTCCTCGTGAAGCTTACCGACCTTCTGTCCTTCTCCTTGACTCTAAAAGGGGCATTTTAGCAAAGGCAATATTGCCGCTTTAGCAGGACTTTTTCCCGCTAAAGCAGTGATATTTTTATCGCTCTATCAGCAAGCTGTCGCTAACAGCAGTTAGCGACAGCTTTTAGGCGATAGCGACCAGTTTGGGTCCCGCTTTGCATGTCAGCGATATTTATCGCTAATGACTTGCAAAGTGGGTGTACCCAAACTGTTTGTGACCGAAAGAAGTCGGTAACACAGCTATCGCCTATTAGCAACGCAGGCTTAGCGATAAAAAAATTCACGCTATGCGTGATTATCACTAGAATCTAACGCCTGCTAATAGGATGCCTTACATGTGTATTCAATGGGAGGTGGAATGTCAGGTTAAGCCCCCATTGGCATTAATGCATGAATATCGCTGGATTTCCATCGATATTCAGGTATTTTGCCGCTATCCCTGGATATTTTAGCACAATAGGAAAAACGTTGCTAATAGCATGTTTTCTCTGCTAACATACCCAGCGATAGGCAGCGATAAAAAAAAAAACATGCTAAGCACGTTTTGCAATAAATATCGCAATTCCTTGCTAATATGCCCCCCAGTTTCTCTTTTACAATCCGCAGGCCTTCTTTTAGTCTCCGGCATGAATGAAAGGGGAAGCTGAGCTGAAAAACACTCCTGCTTACCTACCAGATCCGTCCAGGCAGGCACCAAAGAGTGGACATTCCTGGGGAGAATGCAGATGCACCACCTAATTTTGTAATGCAGTATCATTTTTCTTTTTACAATCATATTTGGAGAACTGGGTGGGTGAGTTCCCTCCCCAACCTAAAAAACTGAACATTTAGATATCTGATAACTAGGATCACTGGGGAAGAAGGACTGTTTGCAATGCATCTATCTGTACTCTGTCATACTCATTCCTTGGTTTCCTTCTAACAACAGATTGATGGTGAATGATGTGCAGCTTCTGATTGCCCAGATGAATGTTGTCCATGTGCTGTAGTGTTTGTCTTTTTGAAACCTTTTCCCAAATCCCCTTTCCCATCCATTCATCAAACCACTTACCCTCTTCGAGCGAGATGTGTGATTTGCTTAGGTGTGGCTTAATTTAGACCATCAATGAATCGCACACTTGGTGGGGAAGATGTAGTGAACGCAGCACCAACTTACTGCAGGATCTTTTAAGCAATAGCCTACACTGCCTAGCCTTTACCCCCACAAGCACATGAAAAGTGATACATATTTTAGATATAGAATGAAGAACATCAGTCGTCGGCATCTTCATTCAGGCTTTGTGTTGTGTAACCGTAAACCCCTAACAAAAGCTTGTCCACTCCAGACTTTGAGTTCATTTTTATAACTCGGGGATTTCACAAATAATATTACTAGCACCTCATTAGCCAAAACGTACTTGTATTGCTATTTTGTTTATTTTAGCATTATCCGGCATTCTCGCTCTGTCATCATGCAGTACTCATGTGTCAATTCTTTGTAAAGCTTTGTGAATATAACCAAGTAACTCAGTTTTTTTTATTTCCATTTATTTGCCTACGATGGATAATCAATCAATCATTCAGACTAATCCTACAGTACACCTGGGTGCAACTAGAAGTGGGACCTCGCTTGTGAATTTGTGATGCCTTCCCTGTTTTTGCTTCATCTATATTTAGGTAAGACAGCTAGTATGGATGATATTTAACTAGTTAACTTAGTAAGTAACTAACTGCTACAATTGTTTATCTAGGTTGTTGTTGACAATATAGGTCATCATGGCAGCATTCCCCCTAATGGTCAAGATAGCTGGTTAAGTATTACTCAATAACGAAGTGCTACACTCTCTCCTAAGTTACAAGTATATAAACAGCCTGCGTAAAACTAGCTGAAGGCAGCAGTACAAATTAAAAGTAAAACAAACTAATTCAGGCATGAATTTAGATTGAATAAAATAGTTTCCTCCTTTCATTTATTCACAAAAAAACACCCTCTCCACCCAAACAACATGCCCACATCTCCCACCAAACAAAACTGACCCAAGCCAAAAAGTCCCAAAACTTAAAATGTCGAAAGAAAAAGTCACTCCAGTCAAAACTCTCTTCCCACCCTTCTGACCCAGCCCAACTAACATGTCCCTCCCACCAATTTTTTTATAAAAGAGCTATAAGAGGGAATATGGATGTCGGTCTGGAGCTGGTCTAGGCTCTGCTCCATCGTAGTGAGCTGGCGCTCGATGGTGTCCGGCTGCTGCAAAATGCAGCGCTGTGATGTCCTGTTGCCACTGTGGTAGGGATAGGATGGCCGTGAGTAAGGCAGCTGAGGGGGACTGGCTGCACTGGGACCCTGCTGAGGTGTGTTTGTTTCCTCCTGTTTCTCCGCCAAGACCACCAGCCACTGATACTATTTTTTTAAAAACATCTTTTTATTAACTACATGAAGACAAGGGCCCGATATTTTACAACAGGGATCAGTTGACTCTGTTGAGAGAGTATACCCAGCTCTGAACATGAAGGCTCCCAACATTACAATAATTCTTCATTTATATATATGTGTGTGACAGCATTCCCAACCCCAGAAAGCTCGGAGGACATTACCCTGGGAGCAGAGCACAAACCACCCTGGTACTCATTCCATTGTTCCCAAATCTTTTCCATTTCGCTGATGGAGCTGAATCATCACCACTGACAATATTTAAACAAGTCATCACTAAGTTCCAATAAGTCTGGATTGCTGGACAGCCCCAGAGCATGTGGTAAAATGTACCCTCCCCTCACACAATCCAGTCTTCTTACCATCTTGGCCATGGTGTTGCAGGAGACATAGGCTTTGTGTAGTATCTTGAGTTGGACAAGATAAAACTATGCTCTAATCACCACACCTCCTTAGGGGAGGCCAGGGATTCTAGCCAATCCTCATCTGCTATGTTTTCCAAGTCAACTTCCCAACCTCTGTCGCAATAGTAGTGTATCTGGTGTATTATTAATCAATTTTTTTTATGTGTCAGGGAGATTGCTTTATGGGTCATACAGTAATCTAATAACCTGCTTCCATTGGAGATGATTAGGGTAGGTCTTTCCCTTTGGGAATTGCTGCCAGCAGGGCATGTCTGCAATGTTCCCTATAATTATTCTTCCTCTTGTGCGGCAGCAGAATGTTTGCATGCACACTTTTCTTGCCTGCGAGCGCAACCGAGTTATATGATGTGCAACTATGCAGGTGAACCAGGTACTGCTTATAAGTAGGAAAAGAGGAAGGGAACCCGCCTTATCGAAACCTCCTTTTGCGATCCACCCTAGTTTTCACTTTTCTAAAGTGTGCATTTTATTGCACATGTTCCCAATTATATTGACTTAAACGTGTTAGGTTTGGATACTGTCGAAACTGATTGCTCACAAAAGTGACTAGTACTTCAATCATAGACACTGTACTGGAACAAATACAGTCATATGAAAGTCTGGCGTATTCTTCATTTTTTCATATGTAAAAAAACTACACATCTATACCACACAAAAATAAAATGTGCAACCTGAGGAAATATGCCCATGTGAAAAAGTGCCACAGCAAAAATATCGACCATTAAAATTTATTTGCCAGCCCAAAAAATAAGCATCTTGGAACCAGGGACAGGATCTAGACTAAAATATGTATCTCAAATACCTGTTACACAAAGGAAGGCAATCAACAGTAAAAGATAGAATGGTGCAGGAGGTCAACGTGTTCAAAACTAAGCTAATGGCATTTAATGCACGTAAGGAAAAGACGAGAGGTTTTGCAATGAAGGAGGGTCCTTTAGAAGTAGTTAATGAGTTTACCTATCTTGGTGTTAACTTCCATGCTAGTATGAAGTGGGACCGGCAAATCGATTTAGCCTCACTAAAGCTCAGACAGATAGCTGGGGTTCTTGTTCAGGAGCACAAATGCTCCATATCCAAGCCTATCAGCCCCGCCCTCGAAATATACAATCTGAAAGCCATCAGCTCAAGCTTGTATGGCTCTGAGGTGTGGGGTTGTGAGAATCTTGATAACCTTACCACTGCAGAGAATAGGTTTTTAAGAAATTTAACTGGACTTCCCCAGAGCTCTCATATGTGTCTGCTACTGTTAGCTTGGAGAACCTGACCTTATGGGCCAGGCGGCGCAGGGCACACCTAAGATTTCCGGGTTCACCTGCTTTGGCAGACAGAGACACGAGACACTCTGTAAGGCGTAGAAAACCAGATTTATTAGCTGCAGCTAAGCACAGTTGTCCTGTAAGTACACAACTGGTAGGTTCTCAGGAGACTGCCACTTCATTCCGTGGCGCACAATCTATTATACTACACAAGTTTACAATGCCAACACCCAAAACATACAAAACTGACAAATAGGAATACTTTGAAAACAAGCTATCAAATGTCTAAAACACACCTTTCTTTCAGACCCTGTGTGCTCTCCTCCCCTCAAGTTAATCAACACTAGTGCCTGTAATTCAATTTGCAGGTGGTAGAACATGTTTGAATGCTTCAAAAGACAGTTTATGTAACAAGAGAACACACAAAGAGAATAGCGAAGGTCAGTTAAACAAGATAAATTCAAGAAGAATGGTGGGACCCAAACAGTGGAGTAAGACATGGATTAATCAGTCTAGACATGGATTTACAGACTCGGCAAAACCCTGACATCGGTTTCATAACCATGGGCAAGAGTTACTCTTTAACGAGAGAGACACGTAGCAGCTGAAAAGGCAAAAACATCGCGTTCACCACATCCGCCGTGCTGCCTGAGTGAGGCAACACAAAATGGCGGTTAAACGCAAAATGGCGGCTAGATACGAAGCGAAGTCGAAAACCACGTAACCTCAGACCCTCCTTTTGCCATACTCAGGCAAAGCACAAAAAGACTCATGTTAGTCTGAGTCGATATCAATGGTCATGAGGTCATTGAGTTGTTGCTGTAACATCATTCTAATGTTCTCTCTTTTCTGTGTTACTGGCTTAGAAACACACACAGTGGCACAAAGTCCGCAAATGACTGGACCACACCGCAAACAAAGACAACAAGAAAAAATGATCGCTAGAATCGCTCCAAGGAAAGTTAACACTTTCCATCCCCAGGTGGACAGTAGTCCCCAAAACCATCCCATCACAGACCAATTTCCAGTGTCCTGATGAATGGACTCGGAGATGACATGTAGCTTAGAAATGGCCTGGTATACTGTAGGGGCATTATGAAATGAAATAATGAAATGAAATGAAATAGGGATTTGTAAAGCGCATGGCTGCCCTTGAGCGTCCCAGCGCTGATGACAGAGGTAGTGGCAGAGGAGGGAAGAAATCAGGGAAAGAGCCAAGTCTTCAGCCCCTTGCGGAATGTGCGATGGTTGGGTTCCGCTCGGAGGGTAAGGGGGAGGGAGTTCCACAATTTGGGGGCAATAAAAGAGAAAAGACGGCCTCCCGAGCAAGCCTTTTTGATCTTAGTACATATGCCAGATGGAGATGAGCGGAGCGCAGGTTTCTTTTAGAACATGGTGTCTGATAAGATGTTTAAGAATGGGTGGGCCTTTGTTGTGAAGGATTTTATGGGTCAGACAGAGCGCCTTGAAGTTGACACGCTCCTGCACCGGGAGCCAGTCGAGAAGCCTTAGGGCTGCTTTTGCCGAGCTCCTACGGGTAGTGCCTGTTAGCAGCCGAGCTGCCGATTTCTGTACGCTCTGAAGTTTGGCAATTACTTTCTTTGGGACACCAAGATAAAGGGCATTGCCGTAGTCGAGTCTGGATATTAAAAGACTCTGGATGATGAGTTTCCTAGTGTCTTGAGGAAGCAAAGGTAGAATTTTGCGGGTGGTCCTGAGGATACCGTAGCATGCTCCGGCAGATTTCCTAGCTTGGGTTATGAAGGAAAGATCTTGGTCTAACCATAAGCCCAGGCGTTTAATAACAGGTTTAGGGGTCGGAGCTGGGCCCATACAGGAAGGCCAAAGAGAGCTTGGATTAAAGTAGGCTGGGTTTCCCAGTACCATAATCTCCGTTTTCTCGGCATTGAGCCTAAGGTGGGAGCGATCCATCCAGCGAGATATGTCACACAGGCATGAGTAGAGATTGTCGGGGGAATGGTCAGGTTGGTTAAGGGACACTACAAGCTGCATGTCGTCCGCATACGTCACTAGCTTGAGTCCATGAGGGGACACGATTTCCTGGAGGGGAGACATGCAGGCATTAAAAAGGGTAGGGCTCAAGGAGGAGCCCTGGGGAACGCCACAGGGTAAGGGAGTGGAGTGAGATTTAGAGGATCACTCCCAAATTTGGAAGGATCGGTTGTGGAGGAAGGATTCCAGCCAGGCTAGAGCCGTCCCTGAGATACCTAGAGCCCTTAGCCTATGGATCAGGATGTGATGGTTCACTGTGTCGAACGCCGCACTTAGATCCAGGAGGATCACTGCCACTGATCCTCCTGAGTCCAAGATTTTGCGTGGAACGTAAACGCAGCAACTAGACCCAATCAATTTACAGACTCCGCCTCTATCCGCAAGGACAATGTCTAGAACCATTCGGTTTTGCAAAGTCATAAGGCGATCCGCCTGAAGTTCAGCTGTCAAATTACTCAATGCTCCAGAAGTTACATTTATGGTAGCATCGACTACACAAACTAGGCATCTGATTTTCCTACTATTAATCATTGGACCCCAAAAGGGAAGAAACCCTTTCAGAAAATCTCCTCCCTCTTGTCCGGCTGTGTCTTCTTCATCAATAATTCCTCTACCAACTCTTTTTCTATGGTGATCTGCAGGAGCAGTATATGTCAGAGGAAGAAGAAAGACTATATAACAGGTTCCCGAGAAATATGTGGGAAGCCATGTATAAGCTCTGTCGTGACAGATGAAATATGTACCTTGAGATGGCACTAACGGTGAAGAAATCAAGGGTGTGTAAACGTATGTGTGGGAACAATTACTCTTTTCTTGCTTAATTTTGGTATTCTGGCCATTTATTTGTAAACACAAATTACCTCTCTGGGGTAAAACACAAATTGGTGCAAATCTCTTCTGTTTAACCTTGTCAGTAAGACTAGTGATATACCGAGTCAGGTTCCATCCATCATTTGCTCTCTTCTCATCCTTGGGAATTTTAACAATATCAGCAATTTTCGCCATGGTCACAATTCCCTTTACCAAAGAACTATGACTTAAATCCACTCCACCATTATAGGACCCACCAGGAGGATATCGGAGTTGGTTCTGGTATGTATTAGAAAACATAGCCAGATAAGCCCAAGCAGAACCCTCATATGGAAATGGAAGGACTAAATACGGCATCCCTCTCTCTGTATTATGTGGTATGAGCCCACAAACCCAACAATCAGTAGTATTCACTACCAATTCATGCTGATGTAACAATTGGATAAATGAATTATTGAAATATTCCATTCTTCTCATCTGCTCATGGTCTGGGAGTGAGTAAAATGTGTGCGGAGAAATAGTAGTAGAGGAAATCAAGAAGTAGAAGTAGGAACAGGAGTCAGCTGCATACTATGTACGATCCATCCTATACATGCTAATAAACTACAAAAACATACTGAAATACATAGTGCTACGCCACAACGACTAAATAATAATTTCTTATAATGATTTCTTTTCGTTATCTTAATATCATTCTCTTTTCCTGCGCTATCCATTACACTAAAGGCCTTGCTCACAATAATCTTCTTTAATCACTTGGCTATGATTGTTAGCCGTCCTATGACACTGCAAGTCCTGTTGACCTAGTCACTATTCAGGTCACAGCCTAAGACTCCTACCGTGACCCTGCAACTTGATTGATACTGGAAAAGGAATGTTTTTCTTTTTAATAAAGACAAAATTATAAAACACAGAATGTAATTGTCTTTGGGAAACCTTTTTCTCAGGTTGTACTGTGTCTTGCCAGGTATCGTTTGGTCCTTAAACAAAGTCTCTGGATCCGATGTGTTTAGTCGTAAGTGTGGAGATACAGCTTCCTGCAAAACGTCGTCGTCCTCTTTCTCAGAACTAGTCCAATCCAGGCGTGCACTACTGAACGGTACAAATTTGGGTACCTTTTCACACTCACTATCAACAACGCCTTCTCGGACCCACTGGTCATAAGGCAAAGGTAATGGTACCCTTTTGCAGTGCACGCCGTGGATCCAGTTTTTCTTTCTGACGACCTTCACTGCTGTACGGGTTGTTAGTAGAACTTGTCTCGGGGGCCCCCAACAAGGTTCCAGATTCTTTTTCCTCTGGAAATTCTTCAGACACACCCAGTCGCCAGGTTGGATGGAGTGTCCTGGATCTGAGGAGGCCTCCGGTAAAGCGTTTTGGACCTATTGACGAATAACACGCAATTTAGTGGTGACGTCATGCAAATAATCAACCAACAATGGATACGGAATATCTGAGTATTTCTTGGGTCGAGGGACTCCCCAGACATTGGCTGGGCGTCCGAAAACAATCTCGTATGGGCTAAGCGCCAAACGAGAATGGACAATCGTTCTTGTTGAGAGAAGTGCCAAAGGCAAGGCATCAGGCCAGGAAAGGCCTGTGCTTGTCTGAATCTTTGCTAACTTAAGTTTGAGAGTGCCATTGTAACACTCTACCAAACCCGCTGACTGAGGATGGTTTGCCGCATGGAATTTCTGTCTAATACCAAGACCCACACACACCTTCTGCATAATCTGACCTACAAATTCACTCCCGTTGTCACTCCAGACAAAGCGCGGCAAACCAAACCTTGGGAAGAATTCCTTCAGAAGGACTTTGGCAGTAGACAAAGCAGTATTGTCCTTTAGGGGGTAAGCCTCTATCCATCTGGAAAAGGCACAAACCACCACCAGGACATACTTAAGATTGTTGAAACGTTCCATATGGATGTAATCTATTTGTAGTACATCAAAAGCATACATAAGGGGAGCAAAATGACCTGCTGGAGTTGGAGTTCCCTTTCCAGGATTATGCATTAAGCAAACAATACAATGCTTCACTACATTTTCTTCACATTTAGGAATACTTTCGTTCTGCCATACTGGAGCTCGGAGTTTACATATACCCCTTGCATTAATATGGGCTGGTCCGTGAGCCATAGTATCTACAGGTAATACATTTGCATCTGGTAACAACCATCGCTGATGCTCTGACAATTCCGTCCAACATCCCATCGTATCCAACATTCCCGTACTCTCTCTCCACTTACTCAATTCTTTCTCAGTTGCCTCCTTCTGAATCATTTTCACGCTCTCCACTGTGTCTTCACACATACCAGCATCTGGGACCCAACTTGCCGGTCCTGCAACATACATGCGACTTTCAATATTTTGTGCCGTTTCCCTCGCTATTTCATCCGCAAATGCATTTCCTCGACCCACGTCATTGGTAATCTTTTTATGAGCACTACACTTCACAATCGTTATTTGAGTAGGCAAAGCAAGTGATTCAAGAAGGTCAGTCACCAACTGGCCATGCTGTATTTTAGTGCTGTGGGAGGTAAAGAATCCTCTTTCTTTCCACAAACGGCCGAAGCTATGGGCAACGCCAAAAGCATTTTGACTATCTGTATAAACAGTCACTCTCTTTCCTTTCGCCAACACACATCCTCTCGTCAATGCAATCAACTCTGCAGCTTGCGCTGAATTCTGTGAAATGTGTGCAGTTTCTACTATCCTATGTAGAGTTGTAACAGCATAAGCTGCTGTCGTCTCGCCATTAGGAAGCTTGAAACAAGACCCATCTACCCACAGGATCCCATCCGGATCTGTAAGTGGAGTATCTTTCAAATCAATTCGACCTTTAGTTTCTTCTTCCGTACGTAGAAAACAATCATGCTGATCTTGTACATTTTTATCGTCTAAAATAGGCAACAATGTTGCTGGATTCAAAACATTTCATCTCCTGATATGTATGTGACAAGCTAAAAGCGTCAACTCATATCCAGAAAAACGGGCACTCGTTAAGTGCTGGGTTTTTGTCCTGTTGCAAAGAGTATCTACTGCATGTGGCACCATAACATTAAGAGTTTGATCCAACACCAATCTGGCAGATTGCCGAATAGAAATCGCTGCTGCCGCTGTTGCTCTAAGACAACTGGGTAATGCTTTAGCAACTGGATCTAATGTAGCCGAGAAATAGGCACATGGCCTTTGTTTATCTCCAAATTGTTGTGTCAAGACTGATAATGCACAACCTTCTCTTTCATGAACATAAAGTGTAAAAGGTTTACTGTAATCTGGAGTACCCAACACAGGAGCCGAACACAAAGCAGTACGTAAGTCAGAAAAACTCCTTTGACATTCATCAGTCCAAGGAAGAGGTTGGGGCGTATCTTTCAGAGTGAGTGCCAACAATGATTTGGCCAGTAGGGAAAAATTCGGAATCCACTGTCTACAATAAGAGGTAATGCCTAAGAAAGCATTCACCTCTCTCTGTGTGGATGGTACAGACATTTGCGCAATCGCATGGATATGTTCTGAGGTCAATCGCCTTTCCTCCTTTGACAAGAGATGACCTAAATAGGTGACCTCTTGGCGACAATATTGCAACTTAGAAAGTGACACTTTGTGGTGTAGGTCAGACAAATGTCGCAAAAGTGACACAGTTGCATTCTTACAGACATCTTCCGAATCGGCAGCTACTAACAAATCATCCACATACTGGATAAGAGTAGCACCTGATGGCAAAGAAAAGGTGTCAAGCTGACATTTCAGAGCCTGACTATAGATGGAGGGACTCTCACAATAGCCTTGAGGTGCACGTTTAAATCGGAAACTTCGGCCTCCAAGAGAGAAACCAAAGAGATCCCTACTTTCCTCAGCAATGGGAATGCTAAAGAAAGCATTTTTGAGATCAATAATCGAAAACCAAGCCGCCGAAACAGGAATCATAGTAAGCAAAGCAGTAATGTCTGGAACAACGGGAAACTGAGGGACAACAATTTTGTTGACCTCTCGGAGATCTATCACAAAACGATACACAGGTGGCTGAGAAGGATCAGTACGCTTAAGAACAGGCAGAACAGGACTATTGCAAATGTTTTCTCTGGTCTCCTCGACCACACCCTTCTGAACAAAATCATGAACAATAGCCAACAAAGCTCTCTCACCATCGTTAGAGATTTTGTATTGTGGAATACATGGTAACTTAACATCAGGCTTCACAGTAATCACATAAGATGGAATTTGAAGTAAACCAACATCATTTGGACCCATAGCCCAAAGCGTAGCAGGAAGCGAACGCAGTTCGAGTGGCAGTTGGTCTTTAGAAACGTACATCGGAGAAGTCAATTTAGCACCCAAAGTAAGATGTACACCAGAAGGTGAGCAATACAATGTAGCATACAGACGTTTCAATAAGTCCAAACCAAATAAATTCTCTCCGCAACCCGTCGTCAAAAGAAGTGGAGCTTCTGAATCGTACGGACCAATATAAATAGGCAAAGGACAAGAAACAGGCTTGCTAACTGGGGCGCCAGAGAATCCCACAGAAACATTTGTTAAGCCAGACAAAGGTGCCCAGGGAGTTTGGAATGCATAATAGAACTTTTCATTGCACCAGTATCCAAAAGAAATGGCTCTGTAACACCCAATGCTACAACATTAACATAAGGTCCATCCTGATCCACTGGAACTGATACGATTCCCTTACTCTGTCTATGGCTGTCCTAGCAAGTGAGGAAATCAGCATTCTCACTATCTGTGCAATAATCATCATTATAATATTGTGCAGACTGAGAATTCCGCTGGTCAAAGTAATTTGCAGAGTCCTGAGGGGGAGAGGGACATCGTTCCTGAGACGACGCACCACGCCCTCTACCTCTGGATACTGACCGGGAATCTCCACGACCCCGTGGCGCAAATGATTCGCCATAACTTTGCAACAGAATCGGACAACTATTCTTAAAATTACCTTCCTCTTTACTATAAGCGCATTGATTTGGACCCAACGGAAATCGCGGAGCTGAAGATACAGGTTTTTGCAACAGCTTCTGGAACTGTGGAGGCTGTTGAAATTGGGGCTGAGCAGAATGAGGAGGATAAGCCTGTTGCAGAAGAACCTTCGTTTTTAATACTTTAGTCTTTTTCTCTGCTTTCTCCTTATCTTCCTTATCCCTATTCTCATAATATTGAGCAGTAGCTAATATCTGGGCAGTTGAAGAAACAGCCCATGCACTCTCTGATTGTTTAAATTTATGCGATAATTCTGGAAGTAAATTAAAAATGAATGTATCTACAAATAATTCCTGTCCACCTTCATTACTCATATCTTGACCACTATGGTCGATGAAAGTCTCTTCGAAACGAGTAAAGAAATCGGAGACACTTTCATCAGTCTTTTGTTTGCACGCTGCTAACTTATCCCAGTTAACGCGTACAGCGGGCATCATCATTTTCATAAGATCTATTATTCTACCGGGCAACTCCGTAATCAGATCATCAGGTTTGGCACCACCTACTTGTCCTGCATCTGCGGCTGTAATAGCAGCCCAATCACCACCTAAAGCTTGAGCATGGTCTTGCCTACGAATTTTAGCCTATAAAGCTTGTGGGACTACATTTCCCATAAGTAAATCAATATCTGCCAAATTCATAATACATGCATTAACAGTTTGAGACAATTCTTTATAGTACCCAGCAGGATTCTTACGATGGTCCGGTAAGGACTGCTTAAGTGCCAATACTTCTGATCTTTTCCAAGGATCATGTACCCATATGCGCTGAAAATGAGCGGGGATAGCTGGATTAGCGTTTGGGTCTGCCTCTCTCCATATTGGAGGAACTTCTCGCATAGGATATTGTGCCATTTTACGACGAACCGCAGGATCAGGCTCAAGAGAACTTTGAGAGAAAAAGGAAGATCGAAAAGTAACAAGTTTCTGAACAGCAGACTCTACATCAGGACCCACAATAAGTCCCTTATCAAATTGATCCCGTACTTCGAATAAATCCTGAGGAGGTGAATCCAAATCTATATCTTCCCATCCTTTAATAAGAGTGTTGCACATAGTATTAAAGACATACCTCTGCGTAGGCGCGTTCCATTGCAGCAAGGTGTCTAAAATATCCTGCACACTATACTGTAGACTACTCGTGATCCAATTACGAGCAAGAGAATCTAACTTAGTCCATTCTTCTAAATTTGGAATCTGACTACGAGATTGTGTTCGAGACGAAGCAGGAGAAAAGAAAAGAGGTCCAAGAAGAGGTGACAGAAGACCAGAAACAGTTTCAACTAAACGTTGTCGAGCTTTAGGGGAATCTGACACTAAAACAGGAGACAACATATTCTGTAAGACAGGGGAAGAACCAATAGCAAAAGAAGGTAAAGGTAGGGTTGACTGAGGCACAGGAGATTGAGGTATAAAAGTCAGTGGCAAAGGGGGCGGAGGTGGAATCACAGGAAGAGGCAACTGAGCAGGAACCAGAACAGCTGGATTAGCAACAGGTTGTAAGGGAGGTGCATTAGCGCCTAACACATAAGGTGGAGGTAACGTCAATAAATGGAACACAAAAGGATCTTCGTCAGAACCCTTACTCTTTGGGACAGTAGATAACACAGGATAACATCTGTCTATAGCCATACGATGCTGTCTTTCCAAAACCTCAACCATCTGATCAGCTTTATTGTTTTTAAACTGTTGGGCAGCCTGTAAAATCGTCAAATTCTGCTCTTTCTTATCCTTCCTCATTTGCTTAATTTCTTTCTGTTTGGCTTCTTTACGCCAGAGGTGGAAAGAGTCAAACATTGCCGGCCGGGCTTTTCTCTTAAATAAAATCGTTTCCAAATTATCTAGTACAGTAGGCTCAAAGGTGCCATTTTGTGGCCACCGTAAGACACCATCTTTTTTAGTATATCGAATCCATGTTTCATTAAAAATAATAGGACCTAAACCATGTTTTGAATAGAGCTCATAAGTAGGAGTTCCAACCAGAGGAATAGGACAAGAATCTTCCAACCGGGAATCCCTAATACAACCAAAGCAACAACATTTCTTAAACTTACTAAATCCAGGCTTTTCGTAACGAACTGGACTACTTACAAACGTCAAGGAATTTTAGACAATACTGTCACAGCACAAACATACTTACCCCTTGGCTTCGGTTAGTGCACTAATCGAATAACAAAAACAAAAACAAAAAGTGGGCGCTACCCACGAATGCTAAACTAAATGTTTTCTCACGCCAACCGATGTCCGTCTAACGTCTCGCAATACTAGTCATCACCAGGGGCCAAAGCAGGGCGACAGTCAGGGCAGCAGTCGTCAGCAGCCGTCGGGAAGGAGTAGCCGCACTTCAAGAGACCTACTGTCCACTTCGACATACAGGGGTCGCTCACGTCGTTCGCGAAATCCTCCGGAATTTTCTTGCGAAGCTCCTCACGACCCTTGGGCAAAACTACTACCACTGAAATTGCCCACACGTTGGGCCGCCAATTGGAGAACCTGACCTTATGGGCCAGGCAGCGCAGGGCACGCCTAAGATCTCCGGGTTCACCTGCTTTGGCAGACAGAGACACAAGACACTCTGTTAGGCGTAGAAAAGCAGATTTATTAGCTGCAGCTAAGCACAGTTGTCCTGTAAGTACACCAATGGTAGGTTCTCAGGAGACTGCCACTTCATTCCGTGGCGCACAATCTATTATACTACACAAGTTTACAATGCCAACACCCAAAACATACAAAACTGACAAATAGGAATAGTTTGAAAACAAGCTATAGAATGTCTAAAACACACCTTCTTTCAGACCCTGTGTGCTCTCCTCCCCTCAAGTTAATCAACACTAGTGCATGTAATTCAATTTGCAGGTGGTAGAACATGTTTGAATGCTTCAAAAGACAGTAACAAGAGAACACACAAAGAGAATAGCGAAGGTCAGTTAAACAAGATAAAGTCAAGAAGAATGGTGGGACCCAAACAGTGGAGTAAGACATGGATTAATCTGTCTAGACATGGATTTACAGACGCGGCAAAACCCTGACATCGGTTTCGTAAACATGGGTAAGAGTTACTCTTTAACGAGAGAGGCACGTAGCAGCTGAAAAGGCAAAAACATCACGTTCACCACGTCCGCCGTGCTGCCTGAGTGAGGCAACACAAAATGGCGGTTAAACACAAAATGGCGGCTAGATACGAAGCGAAGTCGAAAACCACGTAACCTCAAGCTCTAGGTAAGAAACCCATAGCAGCCATAGCTAAATTACATCCCCTCCTGTACTGGAGGAGACTGTGGACCACTCCCCAACTGGATGGCTATGCCCAGGGCTTCCTAGACATTATCAAATCAGACACATAACATCAAATTAAATGGCTCCAGGTAGTTAGAAACCTTTTAGGGGAGTTAGGATTGTCTGGATTATGGATTGACCCTGCTAATACTGTCTTTCCATCGAAAGATATTCTTAAGACCAAGTTCTGGGAATTGTATTTACTGAATAACGCTAAATTACAATCGTCTTCTTTATCATGCCGCTTCTTGGACCACAAATTTGTTCCAAACCTGGAACAATACTGGGATGCAATTACGAAACCTTTGGATCGAAAACTGTATTTCCAGTATAGGGTGGGGTCCCTACCAGTCGGATCTTTTACTCAGAAGTGGTCTTCATGCCCGCAAGCTGGGTGCCCAGGATGCTCTGTCAACACTCAGACTACGGCACATATTCTTTGGGTCTGTGGTATCTGCCCCAAGGCGAGTTTGTCTCTTACCAATTTGCAAGCTAGGGTAGCGGCGGAGGCTGATCATATTTTGCGCAGAGATACCTCACTGCCCATTGTGTTTGCTGTGGCAAATTTTTTTGGGTGGGCATGGACTCTGAGAGCACGGAAAATTAAACATTGTGCCTGATTAAGCTTAATAACTGATAATGATGTCTATGCTGTATGTACATGACCATCTTTTATTCTTTTAACCCAAGGTGGTTTATGGTTTTGTCACGAAGCCGAGCTCCCTGACCTGGATGAGCTCCCTGACTCGGACGGACTGGGTGTACCTGCTAACGTTTCTTCCTTTCCACCCCGTCCGCAGGATCCTTTGGACGTTTCCTGGGTTTCCCCGGCTCTGCCTCCAGTACAGCCGACTCTGTATCCACCTTCTGTGACGCTGGGGGCGTGTTCTCCGGCATCTCCAGCAGTCGACCAATCAGGTGACCGGACGTCATCTGCCACTGTCCAATCGGACGAGCTGGGGGCGTTTAAGGAAGCCCCGTCTTGGATTGTCGGCGCGGAACCGTTGGGATGCCAGCCGAAGCACGAGGAAGACGCCAAACACAAGGAGGACGCCACGGAGGAAGAAGGAGGAACTATTGTGGAACCGCTTCTGGTATCCCTGGAGCAGAGACTCGAAAAGCCAGGAGGCCAACGTTACCACGAGCCGCCCCGCCACACTTCCAGGGGAGAAGTGTGGCTCCACAAGGTACAAGGGCGTTTTCAGGGATTGTTTAAATCACGGGGTGGGACGGGGTAGCCTGAGGGTGGTCACTATCGCCGTACCTTGCCGTCCGCCTACACTCATAGACTGCTATAGATGGTGGTAGCACCCTGGTGATCCCTCACTACCCTACCCTCCTCTCACCTGTACATATCGACCCCAGCCCCTAACGTGGCTGCTTTTCTTTTCCTTTTCCCGAGCGTATCTCCGGACCAGCGGCCATCTCTGGTTGAGTCAAGACAGGAACCGAAGACCCCGGAAGTTCCCCAACGGAGAGATTCCAAGCTTGTGTTGTGTACCCTACTGGACATTGTGTTCTTGAACCCCTTTTGAGACTACCCCGATATTGTCAAACCGAATAAAAACGGTTAAAGATAGACTCCAACTCGTGGCGACTCTCATTCTCCCGACCCCGCTCCCCACAAGTGGTGCCGTGACTCGGATCAACCAGTGAACCACGCCATCCGATAAAGAATGGAAAATATACTAACCCAAATGGAAGCAGACAGGACTGCCTTTTCCCAAGCCATTCAGACCTAGTCAGATAACATACTAAAATTGGCGGAAGGACAAACACAACTAATGACTGTGTTAGGACAAGGAAGGGCTACAGCCCCACCTCCAGGCACTGTTGTACCGCTACAGAAATTTAGTCCAGGAGAGGACCCCCTTGCTTTCTTTTTGAACTTTGAGAGAGCTGCAAGAGCCAGTTCCTGGCCTGGGGATAGGTGGCCTTTCTATTTGGCGCCTTTGTTAGTTGGTGAGGCCCAGGCAGCGTATCAGACAGTGAACCGGGATGGAACCACTGCTTATGCGATTGTGAAACAGTATATCCTCAATAGGTTGGGGGTAGACGAGGAAACACATCGACTTCGGTTTCGTCAAGAAAAAGGGTCTCCCGGGGATTTGCCCAAAACCTTGTTTTTCAAGTTAAAGGAATCTGCGGACTTATGGCTAAAGCCCCATGAAGGAAACATCGATGCCATTATGAACAAAGTGTATCTTGAACAGTTCATCGAGGCCCTTCCCTATAGCACGCAGAGGTGGCTTAAACAACATGCGGGTTTAACATTGGAGCATGCTATAGAAATGGCGACTTGTTACGCCCGGGCTCAGGGTAAGCCTTACATGAGGGAACCTGAGAAACCCACTAAAATCTTGCCACCTGTCAAAACCGACAAAAAATTCCAAAAACCAATTTCAGAACCACCAAAGGTGCGGTTCCAAGGACCTGAACTTCCAAACTCAGGACCTCAATGTTATGACTGCGAAGAGTGGGGTCATATTGCTCGGTTCTGTAGGAAAAAGAAAGAAAGAGAAGACAACCCCATGGACGTGAGCTATGCTCCGAGGTCCATCCTGTATGCTCAAGAAACCGGAGCCACTTTCTATGTACGGGTCTCTTTGAACGGTACTAGTATAAGAGCATTGTTGGATTCCGGCTGCAAACATTGAGTTATAAGAGAAGAGCTGGTAGACCACAGCTCTCTCATTGCGGGGAGGCGGGTCAGTATCCGTTGTGTCCATGGGGACGTTAAGGAATATCCTGTAGCCAAAGTCACGTTTTACACAGCTTCAGGGAAAAGCATGGAAGTTGTCGTAGGGGTTATGGCTGGTCTACCCGAACCCATAATCATAGGGACAGATAACCCTTCCTTTAGCACTTTATTGTTAGATACACTTCATCACTTGTCCCTTCCCCGTGATACCTTGTTAGCCGCAGAACCCTGGGCCAGGGACACCCATTTCAGGACTGCTCAATTGAACGATGCAAGTCTCACAAACGCATGGCAGGTTGCACGAAACGGACAAGATCCGTCCACCAGAAGTTATCCCACTTTCATTGAAAAGAATGGCCTACTGTATAGACTCGCCAAAGCTGACGCTGAACCTCAACTGCTGGTCCCGAATGATTTCCGTGATCAGATATTGTTTTTTGGTCATGCTCATCTGTTAGCTGGCCACTCTGGGGTGGAAAAAACGGGTCAGTCCATATTGCGACATTTCTTTTGGCCAGGTATTTATGCCCAAGTCCAAAAATATTGTCAGGAGTGTAGAATATGCCAGAAACGGAACCCCTATACTCCTCCTCCTGTCCCTTTGGTACCCATGCCTATTATAGGGGTCCCATTTGATCGCATAGGAATGGACTTAATCGGCCCTTTGCCGAAATCCTCACGAGGACACCAGTATGCCCTGGTCTTGGTTGATTACGCCACGAGATATCCCGAGGCTTTTCCTCTTAAAGCAGCCACTTCAGCAGCGATAGCCCAGAGGTTAGTTGAGGTATTCTCTCGTATGGGTTTTCCTAGGGAGATTGTTACCGATCAGGGCACCCCTTTTGTTTCCCGTTTGATGCAACAGGTATGCGTACAATTAAACATCAAACACATTAAGACATCTGTGTATCACCCCCAGACAGACGGCTTGGTTGAGCGATACAACGGCTCCCTTAAGCTAACGTTAAAGAAATTGTTGTCTGGTGATGGGAAGAACTGGGATCAGTTATTGCCTCTGGCCCTCTTTGTGCTCCGTAGTCAGAAACAGAATAGTCTAGGGACCTCTCCTTTTGAATTGTTGTTTGGGAGACCCCCTAGAACGCTTCTTGAAATCACTAAAGATAGTTGGGAAACTGAGGGAGCACAGGAAGCTGAAACCCTATTGGATTACACCAGGCAACTGCAGAGCAGGCTACACAAACTTAGGACACTTGCTCATGAGCATTTAGCAGTGGCTCAAACCAAACAGAAAACCCTTTATGATCGTGGTACGAAGTGGAGGGTATTGGATGTAGGCGATTGGGTTTTGATTCTATTACCCTCCTCTACACATAAAATGAGGAAGGAGTGGCAGGGACCCTTCAAAATTTTGAGGAAAATAGGACGCACTACCTACTTGGTACAGTTAGGAAGAGGCAAAACCCAAATGTATCATGTCAACATACTTAAAAAATGGTTAGGGAAACCCCCCCAGACAGTCAATGTGGCGTCTCCTGTACTCGATACAAACCATACAGTCAGTGCTGCTCCTATCAATCCTGATCTGTCTGCTACCCAGCAACAAGAAGTTAAAGACCTACTTTTGTCTCATACAGAAGTCTTCTCGGATCAACCGGGCCGAACCCACTTGGCGGAACACAGTATTCCTACTCTCCCCAATACAGTGGTAAAACAAAAGCCCTACCGAATCCCAGAGGCAAGACGCTTAGCATTTCAGGCTGAGGTAGACAGTATGCTGAAATCCGGGATCATAGTTCCTTCCCACAGTAACTGGTGTTCACCGGTGGTCTTGGTACCGAAGCCGGACGGTAGTATCCGCTTTTGTATCGACTTCAGGGCCGTTAACCGGGTGTCTAAACAAGACGCATATCCCTTACCTAGGGTCGATGAACTACTGGAACGCCTTGGGGAGGCTCGGTACATCACCACCATAGACCTCACCAAGGGATATTGGCAGATACCCCTTGCCCCTAAAGACATGGAAAAGACAGCCTTCTCAACCCCTCTGGTCATTACCACTTCACGGTACTTCCCTTTGGGTTGCATGGGGCGCCAGCAACGTTTCAGAGGGTCATGGATACACTACTGGCACCGCACTTACGCTATGCGTCGGCCTATCTAGACGACATTGTAGTGTTTAGCAAGACATGGGATGACCATTTGAAACACCTTGGGAATATACTGACAAGTCTAAAGGATGCCAATCTCCACATTAATGCAAAAAAATCCCGATTTGCTTTCCAGCAGGTCAAGCATCACGGGTACCTTTTAGGGGACGGTCAGATTAAACCCCAGACTGAGAAACTAGAAGCGATCAAAGCATTACCCTACCCCTCTACAAAAAAAGAACTCAGGGCCTTCTTGGGGTTGGTGGGTTACTACCGCCGATTCATTGCTCAGTTTGCTAGTCTGGCCGGTCCTCTCACTGACCTCCTCGGGAAGAACATTAAGTCTGCTGCACTCCCCACTCCTTCTGTTGTGCAGACTTCGGCCTTCCAGGCTTTAAAGGATGCTTTGACTTCTTCCTCTGTTCTCATTTCTCCTGACTTCCTCAAACCGTTCATCCTCCAGACGGACGCTTCTGGGGTTGGTATTGGAGCGGTTCTTTCCCAGGAGGATGAGAATGGGGCTGAAAGACCTGTGCTCTTTATCAGTCGCAAGCTGTTTCCTAGGGAGCAGGCGTATTCTACGATTGAAAAGGAATGCCTGGCTGTCCGTTGGGGAGTGGAAAAGTTGCGATACTATCTCGAAGGGAGGCCGTTTGTGTTGTATACGGATCATGCTCCCTTGACCTGGCTCCAACGTAACAGAGGGAACAATGATCGCATCCTGCGTTGGTTCTTGGCCCTGCAGCCTTTCCAGATTGAGGTCCGTCACCGAAAGGGTTCTTTGCAGGGGAATGTTGACTTTCTGTCCCGTTATCCGATTCCCCCCGATCGGGTCAATCCTGGGGGTGGGATGTGTCACGAAGCCGAGTTCCCTGACCCAGATGAGCTCCCTGACTCGGACGGACGGGGTGTACCTGCTAACGTTTCTTCCTTTCAACCCCGTCCGCAGGATCCTTTGGACGTTTCCTGGGTTTCCCCGGCTCTGCCTCCAGTACAGCCGACTCTGTATCCACCTTCTGTGACGCTGGGGGCGTGTTCTCCGGCATCTCCAGCAGTCGACCAATCAGGTGACCGGACGTCATCTGCCACTGTCCAATCGGACGAGCTGGGGGCGTTTAAGGAAGCCCCATCTTGGATTGTAGGCGCGGAACCGTTGGGACACCAGCCGAAGCACGAGGAAGACGCCAAACACAAGGAGGACGCCACAGAGAAAGAAGGAGGAACTATCGTGGAACCGCTTCTGGGACCCCTGGAGCAGAGACTCGACAAGCCAGGAGGCCAACGTTACCACGAGCCGCCCGCCACACTTCCAGGGGAGAAGTGTGGCTCCACAAGGTACGAGGGCGTTTTCAGGGATTGTTTAAATCACGGGGTGGGACGGGGTAGCCTGAGGGTGGTCTCTATCGCCGTACCTTGCCGTCCGCCTACACTCATAGACTGCTATAGATGGTGGTAGCACCCTGGTGATCCCTCACTACCCTACCCTCCTCTCACCTGTACATATCGACCCCAGCCCCTAACGTGGCTGCTTTTCTTTTCCTTTTCCTGAGGGTATCTCCGGACCAGCGGCCATCTCTGGTTGAGTCAAGACAGGAACCGAAGACCCCGGAAGTTCCCCAACGGAGAGATTCCAAGCTTGTGTTGTGTACCCTACTGGACCTTGTGTTCTTGAACCCCTTTTGAGACTACCCCGATATTGTCAAACCGAATAAAAACGGTTAAAGATAGACTCCAACTCGTGGCGACTCTCATTCTCCCGACCCCGCTCCCCACAAGTTTTAAAACTCTAAATTCCATTTCTGAATTTTTGTATATTATTTTTTTAATGTATGACTGTTTTGCATTTCTGATGATGGATGCTTTTATGATGTAAAAATCGAATAAAGCTTTATGAAATGGTAAATAGAACAGTGCAGTCATCCATTTCTTGGTGTTAGGAATATAGCAAAATGTATGTGAGCATATATAAAGATGTTTTGTGGTTGCACTTTTATTGGAGAGGAAGCACTACAGTGCCTTTGCTGTGCCACAGAATACTTGATCGTAGACCACTCTGAACATAACACACTGTTCACCTGTCACTGGGCCACATAAAATGTGCTGTGAAAACCCTGTACATTACTGCTGTGTAAAATGCCTGAACATGAGATACTAGCCACACAAACACATCCATGGTCACTCCATCATGTGTATTTCTCTTCTTTGCTCTCCTTAGTTCTCAATCTTCTCATACACTTTTCTTCTTTGTTACATTCATATTTCATTGTTTTCTCTTATGTTCATTATCTATTTCTATCACACTCCATAGTTTATTTTCTTCAGTTCCACCTTTTACTCCTACTTCTTGACTGCCACATAGACGCTATTGCTTGTGCCTGTTTTTCGTAGCTTGGAATGAATAATTCAAATCAGATGGAGAGAGAAAACATGCCCTGGATCATAGCTAAATTATAATTTTTCGGAGGGCATGACAAAGTTCAGAAATCCTGGCCCCATCTAGATTTCAGAAGTGGGAAAAATCAGATGTTTGATGCTTCCTACTTCTCATGTTCAAGCATAGCAAAGTAAATAAATCAAGATACACTATACAAAGAAAGACTGACCCAGGGCAGGCACAGCATTGCCAGCCCTGCTCCTGCACACAGAGCAGCCTTAAGTGAACAGCTGCTCTGTCTTTTTTATGTGTGCTGAAGAATCAGAGGTGCAATTAGAGCCACATTTCGGGGGGAGCTACTAAAAATTTCAGGGGTGAGGCTAATTCTTCCAGTGATAGAGTGGAAAACAACAACGCCTTGTTAACAAGTGAATGGTCTTTTAAAAAGACCTCTGAAGTACTCGGGTGCGGCTGTGTGTGTGCCCGGTTAGCTGTCTCAGCCAGAAGGGGGGCTGAAGCCTTTTGAGCCTAATGGGCGGTGCTAGCCTGTTAAGAAATGTTTACAAATCCCATCCCTCCAGTATTCTTAACTCACCTTTTTGATTTGTGAGGCGAGGTGAGGAAGGGCATGGGATGGGGTGTTGCACAATGGCAAAAAAGGCGGACTTAGGAACTGGGGAACTAGGCTTGAGTATCAACGTTTCTTCAACATCTTGTGATTCTGGACAGCAAACATAATCTCTCTGTGCCTACAAAAAATGAATATGACCTTTTGCATTGTAACTGATCCTCATGTAAAGCACACCGATACCTTTGGTCAGGTTCTCTATATATAAACTGCAAAAAAAGGGGACAGACTCATTAAGCAATGAATACTAAACTTGCCAGTCTGCCATCAACGCTTTGGATCCACTAGCCTTCCCCTGCTGATTTAGGGCCGAGCTCCACTGCAGGTGTTCACATTCCTCTCAATGGTGTCTTGAAATAAATAAAGAACTGTCCCGAAAGCGACATTTCACAGCTCTTTATCTGTGCTGCAGCATCATCACTTATAGCTACTTGAAAAATACAAGACGCTCTAAGACACTTATTTTATGCACAATGACTGGATAACAGATACCTCCAGGCCCAGTCTCCATGCACAGAAGAACTGCTGGCTAGTAGGTGGAATGGATATACATCCCCTTAGTCCGCTGGCTCTAAAACCTGGCATATCAGGAGAAAACATCATATCGGATTGACAACGTATGCCTTTCTCACTTCTCAATTAAAAAACAATTACCTGGTCTCGGATTTTATTAAAGCTGCTCTTTATTTGAAGCAGACTCTGTGCTTTGATAAATTTATTCATCAGCACCGAAATTTACTCATCAATTTTTCTTTCTCATTGATTTAAACAATTTGCAATTTTCAACTTGTCCGAGTTTGACACACCACAAAACACTTTTCAATCATAAACAATAAATAATAAACAATATGTGCATCAAAAAATAGAAGAGAGAAAGGAGGAGTCACTTCAAACTTTTCACCGAAACATTTCATGGCAGCCAGAGTTCGGGAAGGTGTGTGATGCATCACACTCGATGCACAGAGGAAAACACATTGTGCGCGCACGCCCAAGCGCGCAGTTTAGAGGGAACTATGCATGTCGGACCTGGAGGTATTGAAAAGCTTCTTTGTCAGGAAGACCATATTCTCTTTGTAGGTCAGAGAACGGCAATACTGTTCCACTCATCCAAAGGTCTTCCACCTTGGAGATGCCTATCAGATCCCATAATGGTGTGGACTGGGTGATTCTTCCCTCCCAACCCAGCATTTTGAGAGTAATGTGCTACAGCCAGACTGTGAGCTCATGGGACCTGCGAGGGCCATGCCACTTGGGGAAGTGTATAGTGCATGTGTAGCCACCTGAACGTAGGGCATAGCGGTCCATACTGTACCCTGGATTGTCCAGGGGAAAATGCACCCATTGATTAACAGCAGCAGCATGTGCTGTCCAGTAATATTTTTGGATGTCTGGTAGACCTATACCCCATGATACAGTCTTGTGTCAGTGTTTTGAGGGCTATGCAATGGGCACCCCCATTTCACAGAAAAGTCCTCATTATATTCTCCACAGTCCTAAAGTAGGTGTCAGGTACTGGGAATGGTGTGTTCTCTAGCACATAGAGAAACCATGGCAGCGCTATCATCTTGAAGAAAGCAGCTCATCCGAGTAGGGACAGTGGGAGGGACCTCTAGTGGTGAACGTCTCTCTTTAGTCGCTGCAGGGCACCTAGGAGATTGATGTCATTAAATAGGTCAGGATTAGTGGTGACAAATATATCCAGATATCAGAAACTATCAGTGACCACCCTTGCCTCACAGCCTGCGGGCTGTATGGGAGCATCACCACGAATAACATATAATGTTAATTTAGACTAATTGATGGTGTATCCTGAGTATTTTCCAAAGCCCGTAAATATGTCTAATATTCTGACAAGGGAGGCTCATGGGACCATGACGTATAAAAGTATGTCATCTGTGTAGAGAAATATTTTGTCTTCCAATTCGTCTGTCTAGCGCAGGCCGTGTATCGATGGGTCGGAGCGGACCCAGGTCGCCAGCGGTTCCAAGACCAGGGCAAATAAGAGCGCCAAGAGAGGGCAACCCTGATGAGGAACTTCACTACAAAAGGAATTCCTTGGAAGTTTTGGCATTGACAAATACCTGGGATACAGGGTCCGCATATAACAGTCACACCCAGGACAGAAACTTGGGGACAAAGCCTATCTGTTCGGAGACTGTAAAGAGGTACTGCCATTTACCTGTGTAGAAAGCCATACGAGCATCCAAGGACAAAATAGCTGCATCTTCTTGGATTGTGTGGGGCCACTCTAGCACCCTGTGGAGTTGTAGGTTCAAGGCTGTGTTTCTGCCAAGCATGAAGCCAGACTGATCAGGGAGTACCAGATTAGCAGCAATTTGTTAACCCTGCGTGGTAAACTCTGCTCTGTTCGCAGAGTTTGCTGAGTTTTCCGTACTCCGCATTCCACGGAGCATGCGTTGTTCCCAAAAACTCTGCTGCGCTGAGTGGAGCAGAGTTTTTTCCTCACTTGTGCTCGCCAACATCCAGTTGGCAAGCACAAGTGAGAAAAATTCCCCTCCTGTCACGATTTTTCTTCACACGTGATCGTCAAGGTCTAGTTGAAGTGTGTGAGCGTGGAAAATCAAACTCTTGGTGAGATTCTCAACACAGGTAGTTGGATTTCTCAATGCGAGTGGTCGCAGCAGGTCGGGACCAGTCGCATTGAGAAACCTTCCGTGTGCGTTGAGAAAGCTGCCGCCCGAGTAGAAAATCTACTTGAGCAGCAGAAAGGAAGGTGCCCTTCGTGATGATTTTCAGCATGGGACAAACACCCGGCGCTCAAAATCACCTTGAGCTGCATGACCCTAATGCACTTCGCCGCTCGCAGAACTTGGCACGCGTGCCGGAGTTTTTTTGTCACTTGCAAAGTGCTGCATAGCGCAACCCTGCCCAGGTTCACAATTTGTATCAGTGTTAGGGTTAACAATTTCTCCAGAATATTGGCCTCAACAGTAACAAGTGAGATGGGTCTGTAAGAGGAGCAGTCCCCAGCCCATCTCCCCTCTTTGTGAATAACTACAATTGAAGCTAACCTTTGGTCTTTGGGCAGCACACCTTTCTTCCAACTCTCCAAATTCATCCTGTGCAAATATGGCTTTATTACAGGCGCAGTAAGCTTGTAGAGCTCTATCAGGAGTCCGTTATGTCCCATTGCTTTGACGGACGGTATATTGCGAATTACCTGGGCAATCTCATCTTCTGTATGGTCCTCTTCCATAAAGGCTCTGTCTTCAGCTGTGAGGGTCGGGAGCCGTAAGTCATGAGAATCACTCACAATTGCTATACAGGCAGGGGAATAGAGGTTTGCATAGTAATCTGCGAAGACATCCGCAATGTTCTGAGGACCTGTGCAAGACACTTCAGTCCTTGAAGAAACCCCAGCAACCCACCGGCTCGCCCTCTCTCTTTAATCTAGCCATGCTATTAATTTACCGGCCTTGTCACCATGCTTATAAATGCCATGTTGTGTCACGCAATAGGAAGTCTTGGCGGCGTCCATTGTCAAATCTCTGTATTCTTGTAGCTTGAGGCCTTGGCCATGTCTAGTGTCACCAGTATCATTGACTTGAAGTCCAGCCTCTAGAGCTAGGATATCACTCTCAATTTTCTCAACTACTGCCCTGGTCTCTATTTTATGTCCCATTGTTAGTGAGAGTGCAGTTCACAGTTTTACATGCCTCTCAAAGGGTTTGAAAAGACTCAACCGAGATTGCGTTTTCCCTAAAATACTTTTCAAAGATCTTCTTCAGGCGCCCTTTTATTCCAGGGTTCTTTAAAACTTATTGTGAAACTTCTGTTAGTTCGTCTGTTAGTTCGTCATTTATCAATACCATATATTGCCCAAAATGGGGAGTGGTCAGATATACCCCTAGCCAAATGGTGCACTTCACTGAAGCTTGGAACCTGGCGTGGAATTGTTAGCAGAAGGTCAATACATGATAGACCCTGAATGAAACGTAAAGTTTTGAGTGGTGGGATTGTGCATGCTCCACACGTCTTCCATGCCCAGGACTGCGATGAAGTCTGACAGGTGGAATCAGGAAGGAGGTGCGTGTCGTGGGGGCAAACGATCTACAGTATCACAAATGGTCATATTAAAATCACATTTCAGGATAAAATTCAAATGCATCATCACCTAGGGGGTCTCTTGTTGTCCAATATGGGGTGGTCAACCATCTTGGATAGTGTTGTGGGTAATCCCACTGGGCTGGGACTGTCCTCACATACCGGTCAAGTATAGTTAATGTATCATGATAAGTCTGGCACCCTGTTGCTTAGTGGATTAACATACTATACAATAAAACGAATCCCTCCCCATCCCTCCCCCTCGTCCTCTTGAATGAACAATCCCCCTTCCCTGCCTACCTGCATGACACACTTAGAACTGTCTGCCCTCCCAACTCAGCAAATTGCCCATCGCCCCACCCCAATTTGAAACTAAAGGAGGAACCATGGACAAAGCTAGAAAGATCACCCTCGCCTCCCTAAAAGCTATTACCAAAGGATGTACCTTTAGTCCCATAATAGTGCGAAACATGCATTTAGAAGTTAATAAGGCTACTGTGCCTGTGTACTAATATACCGCACCCATCCATATGATTCCATTGCATCCATTTTACCAGTGGTTTGAAACCGTTGCTTATTGTCAGCTATGTGCAGTAGATCGTCTCTTATTACAGTAAGGAGTGTCTCACAGTGACAAGAAATTGACTTTATGGGCTGAAGTGTTCCGCTGTTGGTGCGTGTCCTGGACATGCACCTGCTCGATCCTGCTGAGAGTCTCGGGTCTGCCGTTCCTAAGAGTTACCAGATCTGGGACTTCGCCGTTCTTGCTGGTTCACAGCCCATGTTTGCCTAACATTCTCCGCCCACCAACCACTTCCAGGCCTCCTCAGGGGTCATGAAAAAGCAAGTTTTCCCCTCTTCCTCAATGCTCAGTTTGGCCAGGAAGAGCTTTGCATATTTCACTGGTTTGTCCCTCAATGCTGTTTTGTCTTTGAGAAAGTTGCAATGTTGTTTCTGAACTTTGAGTGTAATGTTCTGGAAAAAAGTTAATACTTGCATTCTCATAAGTTACCTGGGGGAGCACTTCTGGCAATCTGTAATATTGCATCACGATCTCTGAAATTGAAGATCAGGCAATGATAAGTCTGGGGTGCCCCTGATCTTGGACCCCCCCTGGAATCTGGTGAGCTTACTCTACTGCTGGCTGCAACTCTTTGGTAATGAGATCCTCGACAAAGAGGTCCAATGCTGGCCACTCCATGAGCTCCAGGACTCCCAATATCCAGTTATATTGTTGTGTCGCACTCCACCCTCTAAATCTTCCAGTCGGACCTCCATTGCTGCATCAGTCTCTCGTAGCTCGTGAACTTGACTTATGAGGAATTTGGTATATTGGTGGAGAGAGGCAGTAGTGTCTTCCACTTTCTTTACTCATGAACTCATGGTCCGTAGATCTGTAGTCATTAGTGACCGAATCTAAACACAATTCCAGCGAAGACCTTATTACCTAGATCACTGCCATGATATCCTGTAGTGTCAGGTATTCCACCCTGCAGCGTGTGTTTCTTCTTGAGCCTTACTTCCAGGCCCTGCATCATCCATTAGGACAAAATGATCTAGTATTGTTTGATGGGCTCCCGACTGGCCTTTACAGCCTGTCATGTTAATACCATGGGGGAACAGTTAGAGGGTTAAAAAATAGGGGTTGAGGAGACACTAACCGCCGCTTGACCGTGGGTGAAGGTTTACACCACACGGCCTGTCAGTTTTCCCACTTTCCCAAGACCAGATCCCCTACTCACGCTAACCCACATCTCTGCCACAGACTCCACTGTACCCCCCTCAAACGACTAGTGTGAATGGTTCAAGCAGGGGTCTGAGCTCAGATCATCAGTTTGCAAAATATTCATGCAGACCTCCCCGCAGCTTAAAAGGAGGGAAATGAGAAAGGCCTCACCAAGGGCCAGAGAATGGCAGCTGAGTCACTGTGCCCTGATCAGGGACTCAAGGGGTGTTGTCTCTCTTGTAAGGGTGTAGCCCTGCAGCCCTCACTAATGCTCATGCAGGGCCTGTCATGTCACTGCCGGCTGTGTCTTCTTTGGCAGTGCCTCAGTGGGAGGTGGGCCCACATCGGTGCCCCCGGTCCACAGTGGTGCCCCTGGCCTGTCGAGTCAATGAGGGCTTTGCTTGATATTCAAAGTTGCAATTGGAACCCACGGTCACAGTGACCCCTACTGGATTCTCAGTAACGGGCACTTGGTTGGAGAATGTTTACTGAAGACGCCTCTTGGCCCTGAGTTAGCCTGCTCCTCTCTGTTGGGACCCCAAGTGCCTGTCTGCACTCGCAGCTGCCACATATGGCAATCCTCCGGCATCTACAGGTCCCTTTCGGGTGGTGCCGCATGTCACAGACCAGGCTGCAATGGCTCCGATATCTCAGTCTCAGCTCCAGTCAGCACTGCTGGGCTCCTTCAGTTCCCCTGAAGCCTACTATCATGGTGGCATATTCTGATCACGGTGAGGGGATGGATAAATGCCAGATTGTGCTGGTGGGCTGTCCAGTCGGACCAGCAGGAGCAGCTACATTGAGAAAAACAAAAAAGGCAAATTGTATATAATACTCTGTGCACACAATTGTTTTAAATTACTGGGTGGCATAGTAGCAGTACATTGCTGGTCCCCTAGGGCCATTTGAATCTGATGTAATTATGATTAGGAGAGCCACAAGGACAATTGTATGTTTTACCCACACATGCCTGCATAAAAAAGCACTGACGGTGTGGCAGAAAAGTATTAAAAGCCAGAATAACATCACTTGATTAAAAACAGTGATTTGATTATTTTTGTCATCTCAAGGCTTTTCAAGTACTTGCAAACAGACACTTTGAGTTGAAAATTAAATGACCTCTCATTAATGAGAACGGTATTATGCACTACATGGAGTACAAGTTGTGTGTTGTACTAAAATAATTAAGCCATGCTCAGTGCCATTCAGTGAGATGAGTAGTTTGCTACTGTCTACAGCTGGGGCAGCTGTAGTTGACAAGTGTCTATTTTTCAATTCCAATGGCCCTGCTCTTCTCCAAAGGTATTTCTCTTTCTACCCTGACTCCAAAGAGGCAGATAAATAATAAATAAGATACTAAGTCACACACCTCACATATGAAATACGGAAATTAATATTATCCTGTCTGCCATAAGTAGATGTTGAATATGATGTACTGCACTACAGGGAAAGGAACAGGCTATATAGATTGTATTTGGCACATTCATCATCCCATACGCCAAACTTGACATCAAATCATGCACTTACTCTCACTTTACTCTAAGGCCTCGCCCACCACCACATATTTCCAATACATTTGTTCACAGGGCAGTAAGCAAGGAAAGGTAACTTGATGAGTTACTCTACTGAAGGGGATAGGGTAGAGTAATTAGACAGGTTGGGTAGAGCTTTATTGATATAGAATAGAGGGGACACAACACTGATCATCAATTCATCATTGTTGGCTTATTCAGTCACTGTACAATTCAAAATGGAAAAACAAGCGAACAAGTGTAAAATAAATTTGTTATGGAAAACCAGGAAATATATTCTAGAATCACTTCATTTCACATGGTTATAAATTGAAATGAGGTACATACCAAGAATGCATTTTCCGATTTGGAAGGCTGGGACAGAAAAAAATAGGGAAAAAAAAGGAGTGAAGTACTAAATGGTGACTGAGGGGGCAAAGGAAAACAACACACCTTGAGTGTTCGGTTTGCAATGCATTGAAAGCATTTAAAATGTTTTTTTAACTGAAACAGACGTACATTGTACAGCCAACACTGCAGTCACTGCACTTCAGTCATTGGTGGCAAAAATGCCATGGGCAGGGAAGGGGGTAATGATTGATGGGTTGGATAGATCTAGCTCACTTAACAAATACAGAGAGTCAAGGGAGTAGAACAAAGACTAAAAAATACCCCAGCTTCAAATCATAGCTTGGAATGATAACACTCAATAAACCAAGTAAGCAGAGTATGTGAGCAGCAGCTTGCTCCTCATGAGAAGAGCTGCCTGGCTTATTAATGCAAACAATCTGAAAATTCATTCATCCCTTCATTCTAATTCACCCATCGCCACCATGATTAAGCTTTAGTTTCTCTCATCCAGTCTTTCACCCAGAATTTCCAGTACGTTATCCATCCATTCAATAGCCACCCTTTCTTCAAATCATCCCTTTGCCCATCCAATCCTTTACCCACCCATGCACCCTTTTACTCACATGCCATTTCCTTACTTTTAACCTTCTGTTCATACATGTTTCCCTCAAGCCATCAATGTTCATTATGTGAGCTATTAGTGAGTTACACTGGGGGAGGGAGGTTCACGGTCACGTGTTGTCGATGCCGTGGTACTAGCTATTGAGTATATAAATTGCAAGACATGATGTGGCTTACTAGTGCCAGTCCCTGCTATTGTTTTCCCCCCTCCAACTGACTCATATCCTCCCGCAGGGGCACTGGAGTCGGCATCACCAATGTTCTGTGTGGCTAGAATAAAACATTATGCATATTTTAGAAGCCAGATATACAACCCCCAATACAACTGCAATACAGCACTACAGTTCATTTAGCACTGCAGTATCTTGTAAATATCAATCTGGGTATTTGATTGGTTGGTTCATAAATTTAGACAAGCCAGGAGTGGAATAATGGTCAGTGAAATAATAATAATAATAATAAATGATAGGACTTACTGAGGTCAGCAGAGCCCTCGGCAGTGGCACTGGCAGTCGGCGCCAGATGACCATCTTTTCCCAGAGTCTCAAAAACGTCCCTCTTCTTGCCCTTGGGTGCTGATGTAAAATATTAAAAAGATAAAAGAGATAGATTAGACATCATCATCAACTTTATTTGGTCATTATGACCATCAGAGCATAAAGGCATACAGTACAAAAGATACAAAAGGTTAGTGTGTTACTTTTACGGCTGAGGTTGATGACAGTAAGAAGAAAAAATAACAGCTCACTTACTAAAATCACATTATCATTAGAAAATTGGCATATAAAAGCATTCTCACAAGATAAATCCAAGTAAAAATAAATGCAAGCGCCTTGCCTATACATTAAAACACAAAATACATATGACATTAATACAAAAAAAGGTTCAAAAAAGTCCTTAATCTCTAACATAAATCCTTCAGTTAAACTCTCGGACTAAAACAGTCAATAACAGCAAACCTTAGAAAGTGGGACTTTTGAACTTTCTGCTGTCTGGAGGCAAGATGGCGCCCATGTGAGAGGTCGCTGCAGAGCCTGCTCCTGAGCCTGAGCATGGAAAATGCTTAATGTAACGCTCTGAGTATCACCTTCAGCCCTTCAACCCTTCAACTCTTCAGCCCTCAGTCTTGCATCTACTTTTTGCCTTCAGCTGTCTCAGACCTCCGAGACCCTCAAAACTCTCCTGTCGATGACCACGCTCTGTGTTTGTGTATGCCAGCGAGGGACCATCATAAGGCAAGGCAAGCAAAGTTACCATTGCTGAAGCTCCTTAGGTGCATGGGGCTTTCAACTTTGCTTTTTTCGGTACTTTCTTGCGCTGGCTGTGGATAACTGAGGCTATATGAACTTTGAAAATGGCATAAACTAATTTTGCTCCGGAGCAGCAGAGTACCAGAAGTCAGGTTTGCAATGTATGAAAAAAAAAAGAAATAAGAAATAAGAAAGAAGACGCAATTACACGCGTTCACACGGAGTGCAGCTAGAGCGGCTAAACCTTGCTATCGGTTTTCAGCTATCGGCTTTCAGCTGTCGGCTTCAGCTACCCTGCATCCCCGGGTTTATCTCCTTAGTGCCGAAACGCTTGCGGTGTTGCCTGCTTACAATAGGCGCACTATGGAAGCGTGACACGAGTACATGGCTACGAGGCTACGAGGCTACAGCACAACAAATAGAAATCAATTAGTGGTGTGTAAAAAGAACACTGTGAAATTGTGAACACTGGCGAAAAAGAAAAAAAAAGAAAAGGACTCTTGGATTCGAGTGTATCCTACTGTTCAGCGCTGATCTGCTCTCTCCTTTCTTGATCGACAGCGGTGCTTGTCTCCTCATCGCTTCTCAATCTCTGTCTCCGTCACCTCCCTCGTTCCCTCGCTCCGCTCCGCTCACCGCCTCAAGTTCGCTGCTGCTCAACAGCTTCATCGCCTTCATTGCCTGCCATCATCTGTCATCTGCAGACACGACGGCAGGTCTTAAGAAGGCAGGAGACCACGTCGTTGTCAAGGGTGACGACGCTGACGCTGTTAGCTGTTAGTTGACAGCGCGGAATGCACGGAAAAGCCCAGGGGGGTCGAGAATAATAAAAGAAAAGAGAGCATTGAGTGAAGAGTATAGCACAGCTAAGTGCACAGCACGACATAATACAAAAGGTGGATAAATATTTGTCAAAAATGGAACTATAACGGAAAAGCAAGGAGATTAAAGGGGGAAAAAAATATAATGAGTTATCACCCCAAAATCACCCCAGAAAAAAAATAAATAAATTAAAAAAAAGGATAACAAAGATTCAAATTTATATACAATACAATACAACAGCAACAGCACACCGGGAGCAAAGGGAGGTGGGCCACGGATGGGCTCTCTGGTGGCTAGAAACAACTTTCAGCAGATCTGTTCAGACTTGCAATTGGGGAAAAATACAGATCTGGATATTAAGATCCTCAGGAGAAATAGAGCGTGTGCTGGATTCTCAAGCTTACTCAAACCAACTTTAAGGTTCAGAGGTGGAGGATTCAAGGCTAGAGGTAACCCAGTACTGCTCGCAGTAAATATCACGGAAATTACCATACAGACTTTCAAAACAACCATGGAGAAAGACATCGAGAAGATCAAAGAAAAAGATAAAAACAAAAATAAGGATAAAACCAGTGACAAAACCAGCGACCTCGATACTCAAGATCAAAATCAAACTTTAAAACAGAATCAAACTGGTATAAAGAATGATAAGATAACCGATACAAAGCCAAAAGCAAAGGCCCAGGCTCAAGGAGTAGAGGGTGAGGGTGATCAAGAAAAAGATCATGAAAAAGAAGAAATACAAGAAAGTCAAGAAAGGGCAGAAAACTCAGATGACCGAGGAAATACCAAAGAGAGTTATAATTCACAAGGATCTCAGAAGAAAAAAGAAACACAGAGACGACCCGAAACTAGGGGTTAATAAGCGATGGAAAATAACGACGAGGATAACGATGATGGCAAAACAAGAGCTATCAAGGCTGATGGAAAAGATAGAAACAATGAGACTGGACAGATTGAACAGAAACTGCACAAGGAAGCCGAGAAATCAAAAAAGAAAGCCAAGGAGAAACAGAGAGTAAAAGAAGCAGAAAAGGAAAAAGAATTGACAAGCAGAGAGAATCTTGACCTACTGGAGAAAAAGGCCAAAAGATTACAGACGATCAAAAATTTAAAAGCCACGGCCAACATAACTGGGCACTCAACAGGTTCCCAACCTAGAATCTCAAACATATTCAGCCCAGCAATTAAAGAGAGACACCAGAATAGCCCACTTAATGAAAATGCACCATATACAATGGATCTACAAGGATTACAAAATAAGACCATCATTGCGGCATCTGAGGTTTTAGTCTCAGCAGTCTTAGTAGAACATCTAGAACATGAAAATTTGAGAGAAGAAAGCGGATCTCGCCCCAACATAGACTCAGACTCAAAAATTAATCTATTGGTGAAAGGCAGTACTTCAGAAGAAGTCTCGAATATAAACCGTGTGACGGAGGAATACGTCTCAGCAGAAGTCTCCGATAGCTCTGAATCAGAGATCTATGAGACAGGAATATCAATCTCCAGTGAATCCAGCAAATCCAGTGAAGAGACTGACCTTGGTGACAATCACAGACAGGAGGAACTGGACAAAAAAGCACCTTCACCGGCAAACACTGGATCGAAGAATGCCCTACTATACGATTATACACCTCCAAAGAAAATGGGGAAAAAGAGAAATAAACATAGAAGGCATCCAAATATAATTCACGATGAAACGACAGATCCTGGGAGCAATCCAGAACAAACAATAGTGAGAACCAAACTCTCACGCAAAAGCCCCTATCGCAAAACAAATGCTGATTCGGAAAAAAACAAGAATATCATCGACAACCCGGATGATGATGAACAGCCGAAGCATAAAGAACCTACACTTAGTGAAGTCTTTGAATCAATCAAAAATTTTCATCAAGATGTAAAGGAAGATAGCCAAAGAAATCATGTCGCTATTCAAAAATTGGAAGGAGCTATCAACAAAGTTGGCAATACATGCCAGGAAATCTCAGATAGAATGTGCTCGGTAGAAGTTCGTGCAGAAAACCTGGAATCAGATGTCGCTAGATTACAACTCCAAGCAAAGGAGCACGAGGGAATAATTAAGGACTTGATGATGAAAGCTGAGGACCAAGAAAATAGAACTAGGAGGAATAATCTTCGCTTTCTTGGGATTCCCGAGGGCTCGGAAGGGAGCGATCCAAGAAACTACATGATCAATCTACTAAAATCTTCTTTCCCAGAACTCAACTCCTGGGAAATGGATAAAGAAGTATGCCGAGCACATCGCTTTCCACTAACACTACCAAAACGGTTAGAGAAATCTTCAAAATATCCTAGAGCTCTTTTAGTCAACTTTGGAAACTTTCTGGTACGTGACACTATATATGACTTGGCCAGACCAACGGCTCAAAGAGAATATAGGGGCTTTAAGTTTTTTGTGAGACCAGACTTTGCACACGCAACAGTAGAAAGACGATGGCGAATGCGACAGCTTTTTTCCCCTTTCGAAAAGCTAGGAGCAACGGTCTATCTGCAAAACCCGGCGCGGTTAAAAATAATCTACAAAGGCTCAACAAGGAGTTTCACAAGTGAAATCCAGGCAGAGGCCTATCTCAAGGAGGTTGAAGCAAGAATGAAACAAGATAATGGTAACTAAATAAAATAAGGCATCTAGTGCCGACGAACTATTGACTCTCGCTATTAAGGTTGACACTCACTAGGCCCAAAAAGTATCAGGCCAGGTGGCAGGTCCAGGCGCGCGGAACACACGGCCACCAACAGCTGGGTGAGTCAAAACCCAGGTTGCCTCCAGGGGTGGCAGGAGGGGGGGGGGCTAGAGGGTGTGGAAGGGAGGGGGGGAAAGTGGGGTGGGTGGCGGATGTGGGGGGAGAAAATAGAAAACTGAAGAGAGTTCGTACTGTTAAAGTGATTTCGAATGAAAGGGTAAAATTGAAACAAAGGACATGCTGTTATTATGTATATTGTGTATATATCAGTTATCTGGACAAGTTGATGCTATGGAAATATTTAAAAATTAGGTATGTCTAAACTAAGGATTGGATCCCTCAACATAGGAGGATTAAATGATTGGAAAAAGAGGGGGAAGCTTGAACAATATCTAAATATGATCAACTTAGATTTAATATGTTTACAAGAGACCCACTTACCCTGGAGCAAAAAACATTGGTTGAATTTTAAAAACTATGAATTACTGTCATGTACATCCCAGACCTCTATGATAAGAGGTGTGGCCATAATTGGTAAAGTGGGGTTAGGGGGGGCCAAAAGGTGTAAGGCGGATTCATTAGGAAGATGGGCAATTTGCGAAATGAACTTAGGTTTCACTATCTGCACAATATACGGATCCAATACAGACGAGCCAGAAATCTTTAGCCAAATTGAAAATGAATTAATTGATTGGCATACCCCGATAGTATTATGCGGCGATTTTAACATCTCTGCAAATTTTACGGATGGCAGCGCATACATAGGTAGGAAGCCAAGGGTGTTTAGAGCAATCACGTCAATGATGCAGTCACACGGCTTAGATGATGTTTGGGGAAATTTACTGACCGGAGATCCCGGGTTTACCTATTTTTCACATCCTTTTAATAAATACTCGAAACTGGATTATTTCATGATCTCGTCTACCCTACTTAGGAGTGTACAAATAAATAAGCTTCCGAAAATTATGTCTGATCATAATCCCCTAGTTTTAAATATGGCCATCAATAAACCATACAAGGTTCCTAGACCCTGGTCATTTGATAAAAAACTATTAGCGGATGCCGACTACATCACTCATATGAAAATATGGTCCCAGTCCTTTTTTGACGCTAATAGGTATAGTGCATCAAGGGGAGTTGTGTGGGATAGCTTTAAAGCAAGAATAAGAGGAGAGACTATAAGCTATACCACCAACATATGGAAAAAGGCTAATAGGGAAAGGGAAGAATTGATGGGAAAACTAAGTCAGGCAGAGACACAACATAGACAAGATATAATTACAGGTGCTCAATCTGTCGAGAGTCTACACAGAGTGAACTCCCTAAAAGCTGAGATCCAGAAACAACTAGCAAGAAAGGCGGCAGCAAATTATCAGGCACAGAGATCACGCCTTTACGAAACTGGGGAGCAAGCAGGTAGAGCTCTTGCCCTGCGAATTAGGCAGGTGGCAAGTAAGAACATTGTGACACAAATTGAATATCAGGGCCAAATACACGACAAACCTGGTGAAATTCTGGAGGGGTTTAGGAAATTTTATCAAGAATTATATCAGGAGGAAGCAGCTGCAGATGCACCAAATATATGCTGGTTAGACATGGGTAGTAAGTTAAAACCAGGCCAGATCGAACTACTGGAACAAGATATTACAATGTCAGAGGTATTGGAAGCACTGAAAGATCTTGCAAGCGGAAAGGCGGCGGGCCCAGATGCTATACCAGTAGAGCTTTATAAAAGTCTAAGGGAGGAAACAACACCAATACTCTTAGATCTATTCAATGGTGTCATGAATACCGGAATAATACCTGAGTCCTGGCAAGAAACTAATATAGTAATCTTCCACAAAAAAGGGAAACCTAAGACTAACCCGGGCTCGTACAGACCAATATCATTGATTAACGGCGATAACAAGTTATATGCCAAAATCATGGCCACTCGCATGGGAGGGATCATAGCGTCCTTGGTTTCCCCCTGGCAGCATGGGTTTATCCCAGGAAGAGGAACCACAAACCATATCAGGAGAGCTATTACACTATTTGACATCGGTGCTGCTAGGGGGGAGGAGGTTGCAATGATCCTCCTCGATGCGGAGAAGGCATTTGATCGCGTCAGATGGAGTTTCCTATGGAAGGTTATGGAGGCAAGGGGATTTGGCCCGAGATTTTGTCAAGCCATCCAGGCTATGTACTCATCGCCTATCGCAAGAATTCAATTAATGGGGAAAAGATCAGATAGGATCAACATAACAAGGGGTACAAGACAGGGCTGCCCATGCTCTCCAATCTTGTTCGCGCTTTACATAGACCCTTTAATTACACAATTAATGAACAGTGCGCTTATTAAACCAGTAATATCTAATGGGTTTCATACCAAACTTCTCGCCTATGCGGATGATCTAGCAGTCATTACAAAAGATCCAGAGCTAGCTATGAGGGAGGTAGTTAATATAACCAGTCAGTTTGGAGATGTGTCTGGCTACCGACTAAATGTGGATAAAACACAGGTACTCTGTTCTAGAAAAATTGCCAAGGTGGATGGAAGGTATGTAGAATCTGTAGTTTACCTGGGTATAACAATAAATGCAGAACCAGGTAAAATAATTGACGATAATTACACCCCTCTTCTCAAATCTATGGAAACAGATCTAAAAAGAATGGACTCATTAAAGTTGTCACTGATTGGGAGGGCCAATGTCATAAAAATGACAATGTTTCCCAAGGTGCTTTATAAATTAAGGTCAATCCCATTCAAAATTGACGAGAAAATTATTAAGAAGATTGAGTCCATTTTCATGAAATTTTTATGGCAATATGGCAAAATACGGCGGTCAAATAGATATATGGCATTACCACAAGATAGAGGTGGGTTGGGATTGCCAGATATTAAGAGCTATCATTTTGCATGCCTCCTTGTAGACACGGCTATCCTACTCCATCCGGGGGGACCAACCCTCAGGCAGGCGGAGATACCATCAATTTATCAGCTATTGGTGGGAAGTGAAGCCGTAGGGCTTCTATTAAGGAGAACCCAGAGGAGATATTACATGGAAATTGGATATAAGACGTTGGAAGGTATATGGTCCATATGGATATCTGTTAAAAAAGTTCTAGATATACCCATTATGCATTATCGCACACCACTGTGGAACTCAACACTCTTTCCAAATCTTAGTAGCGATGGAACGTGGCGTCATTGGGAGAGTCATGGTATTGTGGAGCTGGGGCAAATAATGATCAGTGATCATTGCAGAACGCTAGAAGAACTCACATACCACTATTCACTACAAGGCTATCAAGAGTTCAAATACCTACAGATAGTAAATAGAATTAAAGCAATTAGGCCATGCATCACTCAGCTTGGGAAAGTCGAACTAATTGAGTATTTGAAGTCAGGTGGTCATAGAATTAGAGATATTTATAAAATATTTAACGACGTATCAATCGATGATATTGGGAAAATTGAAACTACATGGTTCAAAAAATTGGGAGATCCCGAAGTAGACCTTGATAAAGCGTTAGCTATGGTGAGGTTCCGTGACGATTTGAACCCGTGTTTTCAATATTGTCGGAGTTACACAACATTGGTATCAGCGAAGCGCAAATGATCCATTTAGCATATCCTGGTGTTTTCGCTACGCTACGAGCAAGAGTACTCCTGTAACAGACACATTTCTGATCTACCCACGGCATCCATCTTAGATCATGGCAGCCATTTTGTGTTTTCTTGCCCTCACATACGCAATAGCCTTTAATCACTTCATTTCGATTAAGGACACGTAGCCTTAGCCGGAGATTCACCTCTTTCATGACACGTGCACCTTAGACCAGATCACGCTGTAGCTGCGTGACTCGACAAAGACTGCCTCCTCTGCCTGAGGCTAGTCCGGTTAAACTGGTCTTCGTGTCCATTGTCCTGATCACGATTAGGCGGCCGAAGCCGGTAGCCTTGCCCATTTACAACCCACAAGCATCCCTTATCCCACTTTTCTATCTTCTGCACCTGGCTCTGCTCCTTTCCTTCTGGGCCTTTATTAGGGGGAGGTAACGAAATTTACGATGAGGCGGTCCAGGTCCTGAATGAAAAGTTGACATGAGATTATGATGGAAAAGTGGGAACCTCTCATTCGTAATGTTGTATCATCAGATATTGTCGACGATTCCTGTGCAACGCCAAATATTTATTGTTTAGGACACAAAGGTTTGAGAATGTAGTAACATGTGAAGAATTCGCCCGAAGCCCAATTTTCTGTATATAAGGAGCAACCCTCTTTGTACAAATCGAACAGGCTCCTAGTTACTGCCCATGTGTAGTTTCTGTGACTTCTGTGTCCCTGCAGTAATAAACCTTTGGTCTTTGACGCCACCTTCGAGAAGCCCGTGTTTCTGTTCATTTGTGCACCAAGGCAGGTGGAACTCCGGGGTCTTTGGGTGTTGTTCCCTGACACCTCTGGACAGAACCAAAAAGTCCAGAACTCCAATTGGCGCCCAACGTGGGGCGACGTCATTCGGTACCGGTCCAAAAGCCTGAAGAGTTCGAGAAGCTTCGTGTGAAGATTCCTGAGGGAGGCGCCCCACTTCATCGATCCCGGCATATCGCAAAAGTGGCCCGAAGTTCTCTTCCACGAGGGTTCCCGTTCAGGACGGCTGCAGTGGGCCGTTGCCTTGACCGTCGCCCTGTCTTGGACCCGAGGTGCAGTCCTTAGTACAGCGAAACGTGACGGGTTTCTCCTTGGTGACGTCTTCAGTGCCTCAGTTAAGTATTTAGTGATAGCTAGCTAGTTACTTTGTAAGGGTTGCTAAAATCCTTGATCGGTTCTTGGTTTGGTTTGGTTTCGTAAGATTATCACTGGTTGTTCTAGTTACGATAATCTATTTGGTTTAGTTTGGGTATCGATACATCAGTTCGTTCTGGTAGGCCTAAGTTCTTGGTTCGAGTGCACATATTTGTTTTGTGTTTTGTTTGTGTTCCGGACTGAAATATGGTAAGTCGGAAAATGTTGTCTTGCTTTGGTTGCAACCGTGACTCACGATTGGAGGACTCTTGTCTGGTTCCTCCGATTGGGACTCCTCTATATGATTTATATTGTAAACATGGTGTGGGTCCTATATCTTATAATGAGGTGTGGGTCCGTTACTGTAAGAAGGATGGTGTCCTTAGTTGGCCACTACATGGTAGTTTTGAACCCGAGATTCTCGATAATTTAGAAGCGAAATTGTTTAGGAAGAAAGCCCGGCCGGCAATGTTTGATTCTTTCCGTTATTGGCGAAAAGAATCCAAACAGAGAGAAATGAAAAAGTTGAAGAAAGAACAGAAAGAACAAGAAGAGTTGACTCTAGAGCAAGCAACTAAGCAGTTGCAGGCTAACGAGTGTGAGAAAGCTATAGAGGTGGCCATTAGAGAGCACAATTTAGCGATTGACAAGTGCTATCCTGCCTTGCCATCGAAAACAGCTAAGATACTAGAGGATTCTGAAAACGATCCTCTGCTATCTTATTTATTACGGTCACCTCCACCGTATGCACAAGGTGCTACGGCTCCACCTTTACCAAATGTACAATTGCCGGTTGCTGGACAACCTGGTGTTCCTGCTCCTGCCCCTCAGAATCAGGCTCCAGTACCTCCTGTGGTCAATGTGAATGTTCCTACGGCTCCTCCTCCTCCGGGATTGCCGACTTCTATACCTGTATCTGTCCCGTTTACACCTACTGTTCCACAAACTATTTTTCTCGATACTTCTACTGTTCCACTATCTGTTCCTACCTCTACTGTGTTTTCTGCTTCTGCGAGTACGTTGACTCCACTTTCTGTTCGTCGGAGAATCACTGATTCTGTGTCTAACATTCTGTCTCCTTTCTATAAAACTTTAATTAAGACTCCTACTTCTGACTCTGTTCAAAGACGTAGTCAGCTTCCAAGTACAGAGGAACGGGGAATTTTAGATTCCACGGCTCTCAGATGGATTTCGAAGAGTAGGAGATATAGTACGAGAGATGTGCTAGACACGTTTATGCAGTGGAAAGAACCAACACAACGGTACGTCTTTGACGAGATGTGCTCGTTGTTGCGTGAGGAGATAGAAGAAGATGATGTTGAATCTAATTTGGAAGATTTAATTAAGGTTCAGAAAGAGTTTGCTGCTGGAATGATAGTGGGTGATAATATAAAAGAAGCGATGGAACTGATTTTAAGTTATAGGAATGATCCATCACTTCGTTCACCAAGAGATTTAGAAAAAAGTAAGACGAAGCTAAGTCGCCAATATCCAATGAGGGAGGTTCCTCCAATTTGGCGCGATGCTGTGCAAGCTGATGCAGTCAATGGTATTGTAGCCGCTCCAGCGCAATTCCAAAGAGTGTGGATACACATTCCATGGAAACGAGCAGAAGTGCTAGCAGTAAAGCAGGCCTTGCCAGATCCGCGTAAAAATCCTGCTGGATACTATAAGGAATTAACACAGACAGTTGAGGCTTGTATAATGAACTTAGCAGACATCGATATGTTATTTGGCAATGTAGTTCCACAACCAGTGTGGGCTAAAATTCGTAGAGAGGATCATCAAGTTGCCCTAGGTGGTGATTGGGCAGCTATCACTGCAGCGGATGGTCAGCAAGTAGGTGGTGCGAAACCCGAACCTCTAATTGCTAACCTTCCAGGTAGAATAATCGATCTAATGAAGACTCTTATGCCCGCATTGCGTGTTAATTGGGACAAGTTATCCGCATGCAAGCAGAAGAAAGACGAAAGTGTCTCCGACTTCTTCACAAGGTTCGAAGAGACTTTTGTAGATCATAGTGGTCAGGACATGAGCACAGAAGGAGGGCAAAGACTGTTTGTCGATAAATTTGTGCATAATTTGTTACCTGAATTATGCAATAAAATAAAAGATTCAGAAAGTGCGTGGGCTGTATCCACAACAGCGCAAATACTTGCGACTGCACAGTATTACGAAAACAGGGATAAAGAGGAAAAGGAGAAATCAGAGAAGAAAACGAAGGATTTAAAGACTAAAGTTCTTTTGCAGCAGGCGTATCCGCCTCGCACGAATCAGACTAATATGCAACAGGGTTCGTATCTAAGGACAGATTATAGTACATCGAGACCTCAATATCAGTGGAATCAATGTGCGTACTGTAAGAAAGAGGGTCACTATAAAAATGAATGTCCGATCTTAGCGCAAAATAATGCAGCAGCAGCTCAGAGAGGTCGTGGTGGTTTTGTGCAGAATTCTAGAGGTCGAGGACGAGGTGCTATGCCTCCACAAACGAATGATCGTCCTTCCAATCACTTTGATCAACGAAATGGACAGTCTACTCAGCAAAATAGATCTCAACAATATCTTGTTGAAGATTATTGTGAAATGGATGAGGGATTTCAGCAAAATGGGTACTAGGACAGCCATGGACAGAGAGAGGGAGTAGTATCAGTTCCAGTGGATCAGAGTGGGCCTTATGTCGCAGTAGCAACATCAGGTGTAGTCGAACCATTTCTGTTGGATACTGGTGCCGCAAAAAGTTCTATCATTCATGCGAAACTCCCTGGCGCACCTTTGTCCGGCTCAACAAATGTTTCTGTAGGTTTTTCAGGCGCCCCTGTTTACAACCCGATATCTGGTCCTTTGTCTATTTCTGTTGGACCATGTCACTTGAAAGCACCCCTGATTTTGACAACCGGTTGTAATGAAAATCTGCTTGGTTTAGACTTGTTAAAACGACTATATGCGACATTGTACTGTTCTCCGGAAGGAGTACAGCTTACATTGGGTAAAAATATCACCTCTCCGATGTACTTGTCAATGGATGCACTCCCGCCGGAGCTACGCTCACTCCCTGATTCTCTTTGGGCGACTGGTCCTAATGATGTAGGTCTTTTAGAAATACCACCATATGTGGTAACTTTGAAAGCAAATGTAAAATTTCCAAGAATTCCCCAATATAAAATATCTAGTGAAGGTGAGCGTGCACTTTTATTGATTGTGCAAGATTTGATTAAGAAAGGTGTGATTGAAGAAACGAGAGGAAATGTCTGTAACAGTCCTGTACTACCGATTTTGAAACGAACTGATCCTACAAAACCTCCAGTTTATAGATTTGTCATAGACCTTAGAGAAGTTAATAAGATTGTGGTTCCGCAGTTCCCTGTGGTTCCGGACATTACTGCCTTGCTAACATTGATTCCTGCTACAGCCACGTGGTTCTCAGTTATCGACTTAAAGAATGCCTTTTTCAGCATTCCGATAGCCGAAGAAAGTAGAGATATTTTCGGCTTCTGTTTAGGAGGCCGAAGTTTCAGATTTAAACGAGCTCCACAAGGCTATTGTGAAAGTCCATCTATTTATAGTCAAGCATTAAAAAGCCAGTTAGACTCCTTTGTCCTTCCTCCAGGTTCTGCCCTAGTACAGTACGTAGATGATCTTCTAGTGGCTGCTGATGACAAGGAAACTTGCAAGGCAGCTACGATTTCGTTATTGCATCATTTGTCTAATTTGAATCATAAGGTCTCACCTTCGAAAATGCAATACTGCTGCCAAGAAGTGACCTACCTAGGTCATCTCTTGTCAAAGGAGGGAAGGAAGTTGACCCCAGAAAGAATAAAAGCAATTACACATATGAGTGTTCCACGCACACAGAGAGAAGTACGTGCCTTTCTAGGTATTACCTCTTACTGTAGGCAGTGGATCCCAAATTTTTGTCTTTTAGCGAAACCATTGGTAGCTTTGACTGGGAAAAATGTTCCGAGTCCGGTACCATGGTCTGATGAATGTCAGAAGAGTTTTATTGAATTACGAAGAACATTGTGTTCAGCTCCTGTATTAGGTACACCCGATTACAGCAAACCATTCACGCTCTACGTTCACGAGAGAGACGGTTGCGCGTTGAGTGTTCTGACACAGAAGTTTGGTGATAAACAACGCCCTTGTGCGTATTTCTCATCAACATTAGATCCGGTAGCAAGAGCGCTGCCTAGTTGTTTGAGAGCTACAGCGGCAGCTGCGGCTTCCATTCGACAATCTGCTGGTTTGGTGATGAACAACATGCTAGTGGTCATGGTTCCTCATGCAGTGGATACACTCATGAACCGAACGAAGACACAACACCTTACTAGTGCGAGATTATCTGGTTACGAGCTGACATTACTAGCGAGTCATATTCAGATCAAAAGATGTAATGTATTGAATCCAGCGACACTGTTGCCGACTGATCAAGAGTCGAGTGATTCCGAGCCACATGATTGCTGTTTTAAAACGGAGGAAGAGACAAAAGGACGCATTGACTTGAAGGATACTCCGTTATCCGATCCGGATGGTACGCTGTATGTGGACGGGTCATGTTTTAAATTGGAGAATGGTGATGTGACTGCTGCTTACGCAGTAACGACTTTGAAGACGATTGTGGAGACTGCAAGAGTGAGTCAGAATTCTGCCCAAGCTGCAGAATTAATAGCTCTAACGAGAGCGTGTGTTTTAGCCAAGGGAAAGAGAGTGAATGTATTTACAGATAGTCAGTATGCATTTGGCGTGGCCCATAGTTTTGGCCGGTTGTGGAGAGAAAGAGGTTTCATTACGTCCCATGGGACTAAGATCCAACATGGCCAGCTAGTTAATGACTTGTTGGAATCTCTAACCTTGCCGACTGAAGTTGCGATTGTGAAGTGCAGTGCTCATAAAGCAATCACGGATGATGTTGGTCGTGGGAATGCTTTTGCTGATGAAATTGCTAAACAGACAGCTAGAGACACGATGAGCAGAATGTATGTTGCTACGTCTGCAAGATGGATTGCTGAGTCTGGAATGTGCGAGGATACTATGGACAGTGTGAAAGAGATTCAGAAAGAAGCAACTGAGGAAGAGAAACGTGTATGGAGAGAAAGTACGGGCAAGTTGGACTCGAATGGATGTTGGATTGATTTGACAGAACAGCAACGTTGGATGTTGCCCGATGCGTATGTGCTTGCAGTAGTGACGATGGCGCATGGAGTAGCGCATATAAGTTCTAAAGGGATCTGTAAGATGTTGGCTCCGGTCTGGAAGAATGAGGGAATCAGTAAGTGTGCAGAGAGAGTGGTGAAAAATTGCATGGTATGCTTGATGCATAATCCTGGCAAGGGAACTCCAACTCCAGCTGGTCATTTCGCTCCTCCTTCCTGCCCCTTTGAAGTGATTCAGTTAGACTTCATTCACATGGAGCGCTGCAATAATTTGAAGTATGTCCTGGTGGTAGTTTGTGCTTTTTCCAGGTGGATCGAAGCGTATCCACTAAAGGACAATACTGCCCTGTCAACTGCCAAAATTCTTCTCAAAGAATATTTCCCTAGATACGGAATGCCACGGATTGTATGGTCAGATAACGGAAGTGAATTTATAGGGAAAGTTATGCAGAGTGTGTGCGCTGGCCTAGGGCTGAAACAGAAATTCCACAGTGCAAACCATCCCCAGTCTGCTGGTTTAGTGGAGGGTTACAATGGCACCCTCAAGCTAAAAATAGCTAAAATACAAGCATCCACAGGTTTAGCTTGGCCAGACGCACTTCCTTTGGCCTTGTTATCAACGAGAGCAACGGTACATTCTAGAATAGGGCTTAGCCCTTACGAAATAGTCTTTGGTCGCCCGGCAAATATCTGGGGTGTGCCAAGGCCTAAAGAATTTTGCTCCATAGAATATCCTATGTTGATAGACTACCTTTACGACTTGACTGCTAAATTGAGTCTTATTCATCAACAGGTTTTCGATGCTTTGCCAAAACCTCCGGAGAGTCCAGGACATCAGCTGAAACCGGGAGACTTCGTCGTCATCAAAAACTTCGCGAGGACGAAGAACCTACAGCCGAGATTTGTCGGCCCCTTCCAAATCCTACTCTCAACGAGGACAGCAGTTCGTGTGGCCGGACGCAAGCATTGGGTGCACGCGTCACATGTAAAGCGTGTACCCCTGCCACTTCCTTATGACGACTGGGTGAAGAAGGGAATTGGTTCCTCCGAATTCGAAAGTACACCGAAGTTCGTCCCTTTCAGCGATGCCGAATTGATTTCTGACTCTCCTTCTAAAAAACCTCCTTTGAACACTGAACATTTGTCACCTGCATCAGAAAAGACTCTGTCATCTGCGAACCTGAACACTGCAACAATCACCAGTGAAACGCTTTTTGCCGATCAGACAGTACCAGCGAAACAGAGATATAACTTAAGAAGCCGCAAAATGGACAAATAAAGCAGGCAACTGCATATTGTGATTTTGATATATTGACGACTTTTGCCTTCAGCCAGGAAGTTTGCTATTGTTTATTGTTTTTAAAATTGCCTTGCCGTCTGGGTAGCCGTAGGGTCGTGGCTGTGTGCCTAGTTGAATCTGCAGGGGTCTGACACAAGGTCGATCTTTCTGTTGGTTCTGGGAACTCCCAGGGCTGATAGAGGCATTTTCATCTACGTACACATCATCAGTGGTCGCGAGCGGATTGTAGAAGATGGAGCTTCCTGCGCTGCAACGAGAAAATGTGATTTATGTTCGCAGAAACAGACTTCATAGAATTCTTCATAGCAAATGCTTTTTGATGCAATGTGCCATTACATTCTTGATTATTTTAGCAACATTGGTGGGTGGAATCGTCTTTAGTATAAATTTGATTTTTGTACCAGTTACTACAGTACCTCCCCTTGATCCTGCAATTTCTACTGTTTCTTCTATACACTCTTTTCACTCGTTTCCGGAACATGAGCAAGCCCGACGCTCAGAGTTCATTGACAACACTTTTGTACAGCTCTTGCACCAACACCAACTGGTAGTTAACACTACAGACTGCTGGGTGTGTGGCTTGATACCCCACACTATGGATAAAGGTATTCCCTATCTGGTTTTGCCTTTCAGTTACAATGGATCATTTCAGGCCCTTCAAACCATCTTTGCTTATGCCCTCGAAACCTATCCTCCACGTCCACCACGTTCCACTAAATATAACTCTGCCAACAAAGCCTTAGTCCAGGGAATTATGGACATGGTCAAGGACGTCAATAATACTCCATCATACCCTAGAGACGAATTGCGAGTATATTTAAGTTGGAATACTTCAGAGTATCGCCTTAGTTTAGGAGAAAGCAAGCGTAAAAGCTCAACTCCAATCTGGGTCGTACCTCACCGAGGTCAGGTCTGTCTGCAAGGTAATGGGAGAAATCCGAGAGCTCAGCTAGAGAGGAGTGAGTGCGTAGAGACCTATGTGTTTCCGGCTAACTCTTCCCCTGCCTTTCTCACTGCTAGGGGTACCTACTTCATTTGTCGAGACAGGGCTTATACATGGTTGCCTGCCGACTTTTCAGGATCATGTTATATTGCTCGATTGTTGCCTCCGACATACACTGCTTCATCTGATTACCACAGAACCAGAATAGCGAGAGGTGTCTTCAGCAAGGAAGATACCGCTGGTCAGGAAGCTGGAGACTTCTTCAAAGGCTTCCTTCCGTTTTGGGGGCCTATGGCCAATAGTAGAAACATACGTCAGCTAACACGGGTAGTTGAATCTACTATTTCCGAAACTGCTGGTGCCCTTAGCAACTTGACAGCTGAGCTTCAGGCGGATAGACTCATGACGTTGCAGAACCGTATGGTTCTAGACGTTATACTTGCAGATCGAGGTGGGGTATGCAGAATGATCCAATCGAGCTGCTGTGTCTTTATTCCTAATAATGCTCCAACAGTCTATGAGGCGATCTCTAAGCTACACAAGATTTCCGACTCTATACACGTAGACAAGGGAAACTGGTCCTTCATGGAGTGGTTTTGGACTCTGATATCAGCGTGGGGATGGAAGGTTCTGATGGTCATTGGTGTCATCTTGGTATTCCTATTCTCATGTTGCCTGATTATCCAGTGTGGTCCAGCTCTGTGTAGTCTTTGTACTGCAACCTGTTACAGAAAACCACCTGCGTTTGGAGAAAAGGCACGAGAAAGGATGATGATACAACAGCATGTCACTGACCTGATGAGCATAGAATTAGACTCTGACATAGACTGAGTAATTGCCTATGTAAGGGCAAAAGGAGGGTCTGAGGTTCCGTGACGATTTGAACCCGTGTTTTCAATATTGTCGGAATTACACAACATTGGTATCAGCGAACCGCAAATGATCCATTTAACATATCCTGGTGTTTTCGCTACGCTACGAGCAAGAGTACTCCTGTAACAGACACATTTCTGATCTACCCACGGCATCCATCTTAGATCATGGCAGCCATTTTGTGTTTTCTTGCCCTCACATACGCGATAGCCTTTAATCACTTCATTTCGATTAAGGACACGTAGCCTTAGCCGGAGATTCACCTCTTTCATGACACGTGCACCTTAGACCAGATCACGCTGTAGCTGCGTGACTCGACAAAGACTGCCTCCTCTGCCTGAGGCTAGTCCGGTTAAACTGGTCTTCGTGTCCATTGTCCTGATCACGATTAGGCGGCCGAAGCCGGTAGCCTTGCCCATTTACAACCCACAAGCATCCCTTATCCCACTTTTCTATCTTCTGCACCTGGCTCTGCTCCTTTCCTTCTGGGCCTTTATTAGGGGGAGGTAACGAAATTTACGATGAGGCGGTCCAGGTCCTGAATGAAAAGTTGACATGAGATTATGATGGAAAAGTGGGAACCTCTCATTCGTAATGTTGTATCATCAGATATTGTCGACGATTCCTGTGCAACGCCAAATATTTATTGTTTAGGACACAAAGGTTTGAGAATGTAGTAACATGTGAAGAATTCGCCCGAAGCCCAATTTTCTGTATATAAGGAGCAACCCTCTTTGTACAAATCGAACAGGCTCCTAGTTACTGCCCATGTGTAGTTTCTGTGACTTCTGTGTCCCTGCAGTAATAAACCTTTGGTCTTTGACGCCACCTTCGAGAAGCCCGTGTTTCTGTTCATTTGTGCACCAAGGCAGGTGGAACTCCGGGGTCTTTGGGTGTTGTTCCCTGACACCTCTGGACAGAACCAAAAAGTCCAGAACTCCAATGGATAAGAAGTTTCTGCGTTCCTCGAATCTCAGGGCCCAACATTTCCAAACTCTATTTAATTTATACTATACGCCCGAAAAATTATTCTCCTGGGGGAAAGCGACAGATAGCAACTGCCCCAGATGTGGTAATGGTACAGCAGATCTTATACACATGTTCTATGGCTGTGAAAAATTAAAAACTATTAAAACCGAGATAACACGCTTTTTAGAGGGGCTACTCGACGTTAAAATTAACCTATCCCCAACTTTGATAATAATCGGTTGTGATGTGAAACTAGATATGAGTATTGAGGCTGAAGCTTTAGTTTTCATTTCCGTAGCAGTCCTCAGGATTTTAATCAGCGCAGCCTGGAAGGATACAGAAGCCCCAACTTTCCAAATGTGGTTGTGCAGAATGCTGGGTATACACAATATTGAGGAGGCATTATATGAGTTAAAAGGAGTAAAGCTAAGGGATATAGGCAAGCGACTTTGGGCCCCAGTGGCCACTTGGAGGACAGCAAAACTACAAGTGAATGATTTACGGGCTGTTTAGATATTTAACATGTCAACTGACTCTCTACTGTATAGTACTCTTTACGCCTTTTTTGTTTGACTTAATAATGTAATGCTTCTAACTATGTATTTACGTATGCTTCTATGAATATGTATTTACCGGTATGAACTCTCAATAAAAATAAAAAATAAAAAATAAAAAAAAAGAAAGTGGGACTTTTACCACAACCAAATAGCCTACTGTTAAAACATTTAAAAATTTAAAAAATCCTTCAGAGCATATAAAGTGCCAGTGCTTAGCGCGAAAAGATACAATTGGCAGGATCACACTAATTTGTGCAGAAATCCTGTATGTAAATGGATAAGTGATTCAGTTATTAATCTCCACAAAATTTTTTATGATATGCAAAGGCAGTCACATTGTACTTCTCTAAAACCGATCGCCTATAGTACTACTAGTTTCAACTCGAGTCTATTGACTATCATTGAGTTGCCCATACTAATCCTGAAATCCCTATTCCAAATTCCCTTTTCTCAACCCCTTGATCGACCTACTCAGTCCCCCTTTTTTATAAGGCATAGATGCATAGTACATATCGCTGTGAAATAAATAACTTTAGTGGTGGCCGGTAATTGTAGGAGGGAGGAGCGGATGGGACACACATGCACACATACACATATATACTCACAACCATGAATTCACACACACTCCCACACACATCCATTTACAACACTAATAACTAAATATTTAACTATATATGCATGCATGCGCCAATCATTAATATAAAAAAAATCACACTTACCTGCAACTCAGCCTCAGAGCCCCCAAGAGGCTTGAGACTACCGCTTTCCCTCACTGACTGACCTAAGGTCAGCCAGTGAAGGGAGCAGTCCCTCACTCGTCACAGATTGGATGGGATCAGTGAGACAGCTGACCTCACCCCACTCTGTGACAAAGTGTCTCTAATTGACACTCGAACCTGGGAGCTTCAGGGCTTAAAACTGAAGCACCGAAGTGTGAGGCAATGAGTGATGCTACCCCTTGTCACTGAGTGGGAGGGCCTCAAGGACCTTTGCTGAGCTGAGGAGGTCACGCCCAGGGAGCCGTGACATTCTCAGTCCAACAAAGTTTAGCTCAGGCAGCCAGGAGCCTGTGCACTTAGCACATGTCTAACTCCAGGCATCCTGACCTGAAAATGAACAGTGTCTGTCAGGCCAACCTTTGCTCAGCCTGACAGACACTTTTCATGAGGGGCAAAGGGTGAGGGAGTATGGCCCCTCAGACATAATGGACGGCCGGCCTCTGTTAATTAACTTGGAACTGTACGAGCTACATAAACAAGAGAATGCGCTACCTATTGATTCACTATAGTGACAGAAGAACTATCTGCTATTACTTCTTAAGTAATTAGCCAAAGTGAGCGCCAATTATGAGTACGATTAGGTAGCTGAGCACCTGCCTAGCAGAAATTAGAAACTTGATCACCCAATAATATACCAGAGTAAACTAAATGTAACTTGCCTCTGAGTATGAGCAGCATGCTATTCAGATTTTTTTTTTAGTATTGTAGAACACAAACACAATACTCTGCCAGCATAGAGGGGAGATGGCGCTGCACAAAAAAACAAGTGCTGCCACCTCCTTCCCTCCAAAGAATGCCCTTGGATGCACAACTGAGTGGTGCTGCCATTTGCAGGGAAGCCGCCTCTCTGCCATTGTGCTGGAGGTTGGTAGAAGAAAGAAAGCAAAAGGACGGGAAAGGGAAAGGAAAGTGAAGGAAAGTGAAGGAAAGGAAAGGAAAGGAAAGGAAAGGAAAGGAAAGGAAAGGAAAGGAAAGGAAAGGAAAGGAAAGGAAAGGAAAGGAAAGGAAAGGAAAAATCAGGAAGTAATAGGAAACAATAAACAAAATATAAAAAGTAACAAAAAACATGAAACTTAAAATGCACAAGCACAAAGACACACACATATATAAAAAAACAAAAATGAGAACTAGATAAGGATCACAGAGATTAAAGAGAGATTTTGATTTAAACCCATCACCATAATAGAGAGCCAAAAACAAGATGGCCCCGCCCATGCCGACCGTGTGGAGCGGTTCGCACGTGCTTTACAATGCAAGAATGCACTTGAGAACTGCGTAGTGTATTCACATGAGACTTGGAGTATGAGGATGTACTCCGCGTTCCCATCGCAAAGCGAAAGAGCGCCATGGAGAAGTGTGGCTCAATGGTTAGAGCGGCAGACCCTGATGCAGAGGTCTAACCCGGGACCAAGGTTCAATTCCCCGCCTCGGCGGGTCTTGGGCTTAAATTCCACGGACCTGATAATTGTCGTCTCGGTGCCTATTCTAATCATGGGTCCCACTCTGCAACTCTGGGCAATAGCTTGCTTAATCTGCACAACGGCCCCCACAACGCTAAGGATGCCTGGCCTTCACCCTGGGGGTGCCCAGGAGTGGACGCCTCACAGGGAAAGCCAGGACGGGTTCCACAGCGGTATTCGTATAAGCGCCTTGAGACCCTTGCGGGTGAGTAGTGCGCTATACAAGTATCAATTTACATTTACATTTACATTTACATGGCAAACTCCGTCAGCTAGTGGAACTGTGCTTAGCGCTGTGGAGTTTTTTGGGGACTCCGCAGAGTCTCCGCGAACTCCACCCAGGACTAGGATAAACCACATGCATAGGGTTTGGACAGTACAGGACCTGGCTTGATAATCATCTCTTCGGCTGGTGTGGTGCTTAGTGGTACTCAAAAGACGCCCAGGGAGGTCGTAAGCAGCTGGCCACTCGTGGACGCCACACCAACATATAGTGAAATGTTCAAACCTCTTCAGTAACCAACTGTTAACATTTATTTTTCCTTTTATGTTTTGATTAAAAAATTGTATTACAAAATAACGGTATTCCTTTAAACATAAAAAAAACACGTTATATATTTTTACAAAAAAAGTATTTGAGAAGGAAGCACCTGGTATATTTTCACAAAGGTGATATCAGATGAGAGGGAAAACGTCATAAATAAAAGACCACTAGTCATAGACCTTAATAAAATATCGATTCTAAAACTATATAACTGTGCATTTAAACATAAGCTGTCACATACAGCCACGCAGCCCTTTATTTCAAGCCTCCTGTGTCTTGCTGTTCTTAAGCCCCTCCACGGTTTTAATAAGGGGGATATGTTAACAAATTCTTACACGTCTTTCCCTTCTGATAGTTTCTCATTATGGTCTAAAAGAGACATTTCATGCTGCTCCTAGAAATTGTCAGCCTGTGTGCGCCTTTTTGAGCTCTGTGAGTAATTAATGGCAGTCGTTTGGCCAAGTGCCCTCCCCCCCCCCCCGTCCCCCACCTCCATCCCATGACATATGTTTAAAGCCTCCTCCTCGGTGACAATGCCAGCTGACACCCTCGTCTCCTTAACTCATACGTTTCTCTTTGGCGGGCTTCCAGTCCACGCGAAGGACATCTTTTTAATGAAGGGGATGTAAGTTACGGTCACAAGAGAGATGCTTCAAGGCGACGTCAGGCGTGTCCGAGGTTCAGAGTGAGGGAGTCCTGCAGGCTGGAGGGGGTCAAAGAACGTGAGAAAAGGGAATACAAACATAAAGCACTAAAGAATGATGAAAAAAATGAACTTTCGACATAGGGAACAAGAAGTTAACTCTGTCATGCAGATCAATAAAAAAGAGATGACCTTGAAACTGACAAGGAGAATCAAACATTTAAAAATAGAACATGTGTGGGTACCCCGCAGGATGGCTGCAATGGAACAACATTTCCAAGGCCCCTTTCAAATTCTATTGAAATTAAATTTTCAAAACTCCAGGGAGAGCAGAAGTCAAATCATAGGCCCCTTGAACATGACAGGGTCGACCCCTTTTCTCAAACCCATGGGGCCATATTACCAAGAACGGCCATAACATTATCGCCACTTTAAAGCGGCGGGAAGGGGCTTGGTAATATGCCCTTGTGAATTCCCATAGAAGCCCAGTTTTGGTGTCCTTCACACCCGAACCTGGGCTTCTATGGGAATTCTCCAGGGCATATTATCAAGCCCCTTATCGCCGCTTTAGAAGCAGTTTCCTGCCGATAAAAGCGGCATAAATGTTATTGCTGCTCTTGATAAAGTGGCCCAAAGATGTCTCCTATGAAACAAGCTTCCTGTTTGCTGCATCGGAACTGAGAGAAGGAAATCACAAACTGGGCTCTTGAACCCTGGCCTCCTCAGCTCTTTCCCTTCTTACCACTCTCTTCAATGCCCCTGAGAGTAGAGGTGTCAAGGGCAGCGCTAGGGGCGCCAGACTGCAAGCAGCAGGAGGCAGCCGCTGACCCTGTCAGTAAACAGAGCCATGGAGTGAGCCTGGCTGACCCGGAAACAGAGGCGTGCAGACTCACGGTCCCTGGAGCAGCGCTCCACAGCGAATACACACCCTTGGTACCCGGGCACAAGAAGAAGTGCGGGGACTAACCGAGTAATCAGTATGCACGTGACAACATGACGCGTGCCATCACGGCACATGACATCACAGGAAGTGGCATCATAAGAAGTGACATCAGATCTTAAGCCCTCACATATATGTTAACATATCTATCATGAGTACACGAGCAGATTTCGAGTATACAGGGAAATCCTCCTGATGTAGGCAGAAGCCTCACACTTTTGTAAACTACACATAAAACAATGTTGCCTTTTGTCAGCGTAAACGTCCTCTACTCATAGTGTTTTACAGGAACAAATAGTGATATTTACATTATTACAATACCTCATCGGTGTAGTAAGCACTATATAAATGCTATTTATTTTGAGCAAATGCTGGGAAAGACCAACACATCTGACATTCTTACAGTGCATGTAAATCTCCTAAACAGAGGCTGAACAAAGTGAAAAGCTGCCTCTCCTAAGTGTGTGTGAAGTGCTACCAAGGTGTGAGCCTTTGTTTCCCCTCGGCTTCATTTGCCTCAGGTGTGAGGCTCCTGACTGCTGCCAGCCAGGAGACTGGAACAAAAAGAAGCCTGATGACCACTGAGATTCGGCCTTTGTTATGGGCCCAGCAGGAGTCTAAAATAAGAAAGCCCGTCCCCACCTGTACATTGTTGTGGATCGAAAGCAGACAAGAACGTGCAGGCGCTGCTGAATGTGTCCCGGCGGTTTGCAAATTTCACCGGCAAAAAATCTGCATATTTTTCAGTGGAGCCCAACTTCTTGGCAGGTTGGACGGCGCCACCCTGTTAAAATAGTGCACCCCGACTTGTGCCCTACTTAGTACCTGAAAATGATAAAATCATAATGTCTGCTAAAGTGGTACAACCTGGGGGACAGTCACCAACACCCATCCTCCTGCCTTCAAATCTTTTCCTTCTCAGATCCTAAATCTCTCCCTGAGGAAGATCGTAATGTCCACTTCAATGGAATCATAAGTCCATACCTATCATTTTGATATATCACAACTAAAGTCTGCTGTCTCTAAGTCTCAGGACATAATAGAATTTGTTTGTAATCCAGCCATTAATTTGGACCACATAAATGAGATGGGGACTTTCATTTGTGGTTTGAAGACCCCTGAGGTCCTTGAACTTTATCCCTGACAAGTCAGGCGTCAAGCGGGCCACCTTCTGGATCCTTAATTCGATAGGTTCAAGCTGTGCACCAATGCTCTTTCAGATCACTTTGTGCTCACATTGAAACAAACGTCCCCCCAAGTCTAACACCTCGCGTTCCTCTAATAAACCTGCTGAGATCTGCCAAGAGCTAGGATTCCCTCTTTTCCAAAAGCTCCTAATTCCAGACATCTCCAATCAATCCTGGACTGCAGCTGGGCAGATGTTTCCATCAATGCGTTTACCCAAATTATTCTCCAAATTCCCCACATTGTCATCCCTCCACAATCTTCCACCCGCAGAAACATCAGCGGCAGAAGAACAACCCTTGGTTCACCCCTGCCGTTCAAGCTTTAAAACTACAAGTAAGGAGAGCTGGAGGAAGATGACATGGAGACTGTGCAGTAGAAAACTGGGTTTAATATCAACCAACCTTATCCAAATAAACCCTGGCCATTAGGAAAGAGCACACAACATCCCACAGAAATCAAACCTCTGCAGCCTCTAACTCTTCTAGGGTCATGTCCTGCAGTGTTTCCCAGTTCCCCAATCCACTTGGTCTTCACACACCTCTTCTTAACCCTACTCTACAGCAGTGTAACAAAAGGTCCTTCCAAAGGATTCACTCTTCCTTAAAGTCCACAGCGTCAATCTGCCTCATGCAGCTTCTTGTTTCTCCAGATATCTCCGTGACGCCTTCTCTCAAACTGCCATTCCTGACATCATCAATGTGCTCTCTAATGCCACATCCTCTGGGTCTTCCTTGGACCAATGCCGGACCATGGATTTCAAAAGCCCTCTGACCTCCCTTTTTAATACTTCCATTACAACAAGGAGAGTATCTACTGAGTGGGAAACAGCAGTAGTCACTCCCAGGCTAAAGAGAAACCGAATCTGGATCCATCCATCTTTCAAACTTTAGACACATTTTCCTCTTCCAGTCCTAAGTAGATGCTTAGAGAGAAGAAATGCCCTTCAAGTGAAAACTCATCGGGAAACCACACGCTCTGTCAAGCTGCTCAGGCCGACTTTCCACGGGTCATATCACAGGACTCATCCTTCTGTCCACCTGAGATGATCTTAGTGTGGTAAATTCTAATTACCTGTACGGAATTTATGCGGTAAAATATCAAGAATAACTCAGTCAAAAATAAGAGGCAGAATCCGTGGTAGTTGAGGTTTTAAAAGGGGTTTTATTCCTTAAAAAGGAATTGGTTAATGGTTCGAACCAGGTCACATGTACAGGGAACGGATAGGACATGCACACTGGATTATTGACAATTAAGCATATATATAGTCATTTCATTTACAATAGGAATTGATGCAGGAGGCGTAACAGCTGAGAGGAACGAGATAAGAACAGAAATACGTAATAGAAGGCGTGCACTAGGGCGTACACGGAGGTGTGTGCAAGAAACGTCACATGTAAGCGTCATAAGTGGGTGGATCCCTAGAAGAATCCTGCAGTGTCAGCAGAAACATGTGGCAGAGATGCGCGCGCAGCAGCATGACGTATGATTGACGTGTAACTGGAGGGTGAAGGGGACTTGACATTTAGCCCTACATGAGGAGACAGAAGTCTGGGGTGTCAGAACAACCTAATCCCAAATCATATCTATATCTTGTGTTTAAGGAACTGTATTATCTAGAAGGAAAGGTCTCTCGGGCAGAGGCTATTCTATACTGGCTGCTAGTGCGTGCATATGCGACTACGTGTCTACGTGTAAGGCAAGGGGCCATGGGCCTACCATGGTAACGGAAGCTATGAATTACTTGCATGGAGACAGTGAGGCCGGGCCCTTTGCTCTGCAGCTGGGAAAGATGTTTTCCTAAACTACCAGACAGGAATGTATTTTCGAGGAGCGGAGCAGATAACTTGAAGGTTGAATACAGTCTTGGCAGGCAAGGCAGGCCGAGCCAGGCACCGCTCGCCACACAGGAAGTAAGTCAAGGGTCGGGAAGCAGCTAACTGTAGCCTTCAGAGACAGAAGGCAGAAAAAGGCTCGATGACAGAAATCAGGGCCTAACTCGCCAGAGCTAGGAAAACGTGAAAGTGCACCATATAAAGACGTTGGCACGGCACACTTAGGAACGGAATATCCGACCCATTCATGGTGGATCTGAAAGAGAACTTGTTAACGTTGGACGCAAATGTATTTGCGTCTTCATAGCTGAAAGAGGAGGGAACATACATGTACTTGAAGTGCATACATGTAGCCGTTGGGGTCTACGATAGGGGACATAACTGACCAGGAAATTTCATATTACCTCATTCCCTCCTTGTCCCCTACGGACCCTTCATGATATATCAATCCTCATTAATCTATCAATCTGTTCATGTAACATCATTTGCTCTTCTTTCTTCTTATGGCGTTTTGACTGAGGACTTGAATGAGGAATACATGATGTGGCGCACAAGCCGCAAATCGCTGGCCCACATTGCAAACATAGGCAACAACTGAATACTATGAGAAGGGCAATACCTAGGAAGGATAGGATCTTCCATCCCCAGGCCGATAACACGCTCCAGAACCAACCGGACCAAGTCCAGGTGCCTGGATTCTGGTGTATCTGACTTGCAATCTTGTGAAGACGAGTAATAGCTCTATATACTGAAGGCGCGTTTTCTGGAATGAAAACACAGCAGCTTGACCCGATGACCTTACAGGCTCCGCCCCTATCGGCCAGGATGACGTCAAGGACGAGACGATTTTGAAGAACAACAATCCGTATAGCGGACTGCTCCTCTGTTAAGTTAGCTATGGCGGAAGTAGCTTCATTCACTACTGCTTCGAGGGTTCTGGTTAATTTTCGTATCAACTTACTATTGGAAACAGTACCTAAAAAGGGAAAGAAACCTTTATTGAAATCTGTATATTGCTCCCATGCCGTTTCAGTATAGTCGACAATCGGGAGATCTCTCTGTGGTCTATTGTGTACTAGATGGGTGTTTCTGTGATAATCAGGAGGGGCTAGGAAAACAGGTGGCAGAAGGAATGCAATGTAACAGGTGCCATCCCAATCTAGAGGTAAGCGTATATATGCGGTATGACCACAAACGAAGTAGGAATGACGTGAAGCTTTAAATGTAGACTTGCCCTCATCACGGAATTCGATCACAGTAAGGCATTTACTATGACCCAGGTGTACTGAACCATTCTTTCTGACACATAATTCACCTTTGACTGGTAGCACGGACATAGCGGGCAAGACTGATTCGGATTCAGATTCAACATTCAGAATCATGAGGTTAAGTGTAAAATTACCCAATCCATATACTTCGTTTTCTAGATCAGTTCCTGTTCTTGTGGGAAGACCCTCCTTGTCAGGGAAACATACTCTGTGCAGAACTGTGTTTAGGTTTCCCCATACCCAGTTGCCCTGGTAAACTACGGATTCGGAATCTAAGGAATTAATTAAACTAAACTATGCACCACATGAACCATTGTGTGTGAACGGGTACGGAAAAAGAGGCAGCACTCCCTTGTATTTCTGATAGGGAGGGAGTCGGCCACATATCCAACAATTGGTAGCATTGCTGGTCTGATGGGAATGGTGTAACATACTAATGAATGTATTGTTGCGCAGCGCAAGTCTGTAAGACAATTCATGCGGGGGCAGTTCACTGAAAGAATGCTCGGCAGTGACATTGAAAAGAGATTGTGCACGCTTGAATATAGGATAGTACATATGTAAAAGCACACTTGCAGCAATAATCAGGAGACTTAGAAAAAACATAATCAATAATGTCACAATGCAGCGACAGCGTAGGGATTTGCAATATTCACGTTTCTTGAGCAGATTCTGTCTATCTCTCTCTCTGTTGGGGTCTAGGGGATACATGTCAGAATCAGGTCTAACCGATTCACCTAGGGGAGGACTTAAACAATTAAACTGTCTGACTTGCTAGACCTCAACTTTAATTTGTAGTTCTGAGAAGAAGTGTTCTCGACCAAAGGGAGTTTTGAATCAGTCTGTAGTTTTGAATCAGTCTGTGGAGGAGGGCCGGGCTGAGCGTTCAGATCTGGAGGCAGTCCATAACTTTTCTTGACGTGGCTCGAGTGGAGCCATCCCTTTCGGCCCTCTACTTTAATTGCTGTCCTTGTTGTAAGAAGTACGAGTCTTGGGGCTTGCCAGCAGGGCTCCAACGGGCTTCTCCTGTCGAAGTTTCTTATATACACGAAATCTCCCGGAACCACTTCATGGGGCTTCACTTCGGTGTTGTCGGGAAAGGCTGCAGCGACCTGTGAACGACATGATTGTAGTGCAGACATCAAGGAAGCAAGGTAATCTGTCAACATATTACAATCAACATCGGTTATTTTTCTTGGCAAAGGCGTCCCCCACATATTCGGTGGTCTACCAAAGACCACCTCGTACGGGGATAACCCTGTTCTGGAATGGGCGATCATCCTCATATAGAAAAGTGCGACTGGCAAAGCTACTATCCAGTCGACACCCTTCTCTCTACAGATTTTGGCAAGACGAATTTTCAGAGTCTGATTATGTCTCTCTACGAGACCTGCTGCTTCGGGATGTCGGACACAATGGAACTTCCACTGATAGCCTAGCAGGAGTGATACCTGCTTCATAAGCTCGGACGAGAATGGCTGACCGTTATCTGAGTACACGATACGGGGCAACCCATACCGCGGGAAGAATTCACGAACCAACTGCTTGGCAGTGGTCGGAGCAGTGTAATCTGGGACTGGATATGCTTCTGTCCAACGGGAAAGTGCACATACAACTACGAGGACATATTTGAATCCTCGACAACGTTCCATCTGGATATAATCCATCTGGAGGACTTCAAAAGGGTGATCAGGAGGATGAAATCCACCTTGCTCTACGGGAATGCTTTTACCTGGATTGAACTGACAACATATCATGCAAGTACGCACTTTCTGTTTGGCTGCAGCTCGTAAATGTTTATTGAACCAGATATTATGAATACTGTCTAACATGGCTTTTTCTCCTAAATGTGCAGGACTGTGTACTGTATTAATGATAACTTGAACCATAGAGTCGGGGAGAAACCATATAGATTTTCCCTTCGTCATCCATCCTTGATCTGTCTGGACCCCTCCTAGTTCAGCCCATTTCTTGATTTCGTCTGGTGTAGCATGTGTCTGTATGTCAATTACATCTAGGGCGGGATCCTTAACTGTCATGCAATGTGTCGGTATCTGAACTATTGGCTTTGTCGGATCAGTGGTGTGAGTCTGAGTCTGAGCTGTATGCTTTGCAGTTCGGTCTGCTAAATCGTTACCCTGAGAAATAATATCAGTAACCTTTGTATGTGCCTTGCACTTCATGATGGATATTGCTGTAGGCAGATGTATTGCATCTAACAGAGCTTGAATGAGAGGACCATGCTGAATTTTGGCACCGTGAGAAGTCAAAAAAACCTCTCTCTCGCCAGAGGACACCGAAGTCGTGTACAACTCCGAATGCATAACGTGAATCTGTGTATATGTTAACCTTCTTATCCTTGGCTTGAATACAGGCTTGTGTCAGAGCGATGAGCTCTGCTGCTTGAGCTGACAGGATGTCAATACAATTCGTTTCTATGACTTCAGTTTCTGTCGTGACTGCGTAGGCGGCCACTAATTCTCCTGTACTTGTTCTCATGCATGAACCATCCACATAAAGTGTCAGGTCTGGATCTGGTAATGGAGTGTCCGTCAAGTCTTGTCTGGGTTTCGTCGTAATAGTAATGACTTCAACACAATCATGTGCCAAAGGATCTGTCATATTTAATGGCAAAAGTGTAGCTGGATTCAATGTGTTACAGCGTCTGATTTCTATGTGTGGCTGAAATAATGTCAATTCATAACCTGTCAATCTTGCTATAGTCAAGTGTTGAGTCTGTGTTCGATTAAGAAGAATTTCCACGGAGTGTGGAACTTGTACTGTCAATGGATGTCCTAACACTATGGAATCACTTTGTCTGATTGCTAGGGCAGTTGCTGCTACTGATTTCAAGCACGCAGGCAGAGCCTGGGCTACTGGATCCAATGTACTAGAAAAGTAAGCACACGGTTTGTGTGAACCTGCTTGTTCTTGCGTGAGTACCGACAATGCAGTACCTTCACGTTCTGTGACGAAAAGTGTAAAAGGCTTGCTGTAACATGGTGTCGCTAAAACTGGTGCTTGACATAAGGCTTTCTTTAAGTCGTCAAAAGCTTGTGTGTGTTCCTGAGTCCAAGGAAGGACAGTTGAAGACGCTGCCTCCTGGGTTGTCAACTGAATGAGTGGTTTGGCTAGAAATGCATACTGAGGGATCCATTGTCTACAGTAAGAAGTGAGGCCTATAAAGGCCCGTACCTCCTTTTGTGTCTTGGGTTGTAACATGTTTGCTATTAACTGGATGCGGTCGGGTGTTAGCTGTCTCCCCCATTTGGACAGCAAGTGCCCAAGGTACACAACTTGCTGGACACAGAATTGCAGCTTGGAAGGGGACACCTTGTGCCCCTGGTCAGCCAGGAAATGCAAAACCATCAGTGACGCTAGTTCACATTCAGGTTCGCTTCGGGCGGTGATCAGTAGATCATCGACATACTGGAGCAGGGCTGTCTTTTCAGGCATGTGTATACTGTCGAGTTGTCTTTTCAATGCTTGGCTATAGATGCTGGGGCTTTCTGTGAATCCTTGAGGTGCGCGTGCAAATTTGAAGCTTCGCCCATTTAAACAGAATCCGAAAAGGTATTGGCTTTCCGGGTCAATGGGGACACTAAAGAAGGCGTTCTTCAGATCTATTACAGTAAAGAACGTGGCTTCGGAATCAATGGCAGTCAATAGAGATGAAATATCAGGGACCACAGGATATTGTGGTACAATGCATTTATTCAATTCGCGCAGATCAATAATTAATCGATAAACTGGAGGTGCATTTGGATCAGTACGTTGAAGAATTGGAATGATAGGAGAATTACATAAATTCGAGTCGGTTTCTACAACCACTCCTTGTGCAATGAGCTCGTCAATGATTTTCAGTAAAGCCGTTACAGCATCTGGGGGTAACTTGTATTGTCGGATTCGAGGTAAAACTACTCCTGGTCTGAGTGTGACACGATATGGTGTAATGTGCATACATCCTACATCAGTGGGGCCTTGAGCCCATAAATGTGCAGGTACATTCTGTAATCTGGGATCAATATCTCTCAACACATAGTGACCTTTAAAGTCACGAAGAAACAATCTCACTCCTTCCGGAGAACAACATATAACAGCTCCTAGAGCTTTCAGTGTCTTGATACCTAACAAGTTTTCTGGACATGATTTCGTTAACAACAAGTCTGTAGTGCGGGACAATGGACCAACTAAAAGTGGTACTGGTTGTGATACTTCATTAATAATAGGTTTGCCTGAAAAACCAAGGGAAACATTCTGGGAGCCTGAGAGGGCTGCCCCTGGGACCTCGTCATGACTTATCGTTGTTCGGCTTGCCCCTGTATCAATCAAAAACTTTCTATCTTTTCCTAACACTTGGCTGTGTACATAAGGACCCTCTTGATCTACAGGAACCTCAATAAGAGGCAAACCAACTTCCCTCTCTAGGCTGTTTCATGTGTACCGTTGATAATCGGGATAATCGGTCTGTGCATACTGGTACATCTGCTGAGTTGCATGTTGTGTTGCGGCAATCGGTTGTGGCTGTGATACCGCTACTGTCTGTTGTGAGGCTTGCATAGGCTGAATATTCTGTGGTACTTGTTGTGGGACCTGGTCCTGTCTAGGAGGACGCGGTCTCTCTTTAGTTTTACCTGTAGCTATGTTATGTTTCAGAACTGCACAATCATTTATAAAGTGACCTGGCTGTTTACAATAGTTGCATATCCCTTTAACAGGAGCTGCTGAATTACTGGACTGTGTCATACCCTTTTTCTGACCGTCAGCTGGAACTGACTGAGCAACTAACATTTTCATTTTCGTGTCTTTCATACGTCTTTGTTCGTGATCATGTTCTTCTCTAATTCTATTCTGGTGGTACTGTAACATTTGTAACATTTGTGAAGGCGTGTTTGCTTGCCATGTGCTCTCGACTTTCAGAACACGATTCTTAACTTGGGGCAGGGAATTTTCGACCAATTTAGATACAAAAAGATGTGGATATGACTCGCTACTTGCTTTTAGGCCACTATTAATACCAAAACATTTCTCAAATCGGGAATAAAAATCACTAGTGTCTTCATCGGGTTTCTGTTTACAGGCTGAGATTGCATCCCAGTCCTCCTTTTTCGTTGCTAACAAACGTGGCAAGACTTGTACTAATAAACCTGGTAATGCTTTAATTTTGTCCCCAAGCCCTAGGCCTGGGGTACGAGTATTTTCTTCGTCCTCTAATGCAGCCCAATCTATCTTTGCGTCTCCCACCTCCCATTCTTTTTCCTTGAGTTTCTCGTAAATACCAGCAGGCAATAACACTTTTAATATATTCATGATGTCTGGATAGGTATAGTCACCCATGAGTAACATGTCTTTTATTTCACGGTGGAAACCTGCGGGATCTTTGTCATGACTAGGCACTAACTTCTTCATTTCTAACAGTTCCATTTTAGTTATGGGTGTGTACACAAACACACGTCTAAGAGTATTATCAGCATTCTGGACTGGATGCACTTCTCGCAAGGGATTCTGTCTGTCTACGTAATACATTTTTCTTTCTGGAGGTGGAGCCGAAACAAACTGTGTGGTCAGGAAAGTACTGTATCTGTGACGATGCTCTAGAATTATTTTAATTAAGTCGGTACCTAGACCTCTCCATTTATTCATGAGTAGTTCTATCAATATATCAGGTAGGGGACCTGGATCAGAATGTTGGCCTTTATACACTATAAGGAGATGCTGAATCATGTACATACCAGCTAAACGCTGTTCGTCTGGAGAAAGATTTAAAAACGTTTGTGCTAATGCGTCGTCACTATATGTATCAGAACTGTCAGCCCATTGGACTGCTGACCTGGCTAATTCTTGTTCATCCATAGAATTGAGTACATGGTACCCCATTCGTTCTTGTAGTATTTTATCAGTAGCCTGAAATAAGTGTTCAGGAGTCTTCGGATTTGACATGGCTGCTTGAAAAAGTCTCTTACTTTCTGGACGTACCGGACGCATTGAAATATTAAAAGATCGACCCTTACCTACATATGCTATCGTTTCTCTAGTGGGTATTTGCAATGTTCCTGTTGTCGTTTCTGGTTGGTCCTCCTCACCCGAGGACTCAGTCTTGTCTGTATCTATTTCTCTTTCGGGCCGCCTTCTTTCATGTATTTGTACTACTGCCTTACGTATCCTTCGGTACATATTTTCTATACAACCCTGTTTATCATGTTTACCGTCTGCTATATTCTGACCCCATTTGTTAAGTGCTTTCATTTCGTCCTGGTCTACACCAGGCCTATCTTGGTCTCTTATCAAACAGTTTATAAAGAAACGTAATATCAGTTTCTGAGTGTCAACTTTCTGGTATGCCATGGCCTCGCCAATACTTTCAGGACCTTCCCCTGTTTGGACAAAACGATATATCTTGTCTAGATGTTCAGTCATTCTTGGTAGTAACATTAGATAGTTTGTAACTCGCCGTAGACGTACTGATGATAGCATCATTCTATCGTCTTTACCGGGTACTGGATCATATCTACTATCTGTAAGAGGCTCTTTAAATACGTCGTAATTTGCGGATTGAGGTGTACGTTGCTGTGCTAGATCTCTATAGGTCAATCGGTGTGCTTGTGGCGGGGTCTGAAAACCTCCTGTGGCACCTCCCGAGGTGCCAGGTCCAAAAGGATTAAGTGGATTAATAGTAGGGAGAATAGGTGCAGGAAGGGTTGGAGGAATCGGCGGAAGATGTGGAACGGGAGGAGTAATATGGTGTTGGGGAAGTGGCGGTAGGTTATCTCGAGGTGGAGTGCCATCAGCAGGTGGTGGCGGATCATTAACATATTCGGGGACTACATCGTCTAAATAGGAAGAAAGGAATATGTCTTTCGTGGCCTTATGACGTACTTTAGTCGGGACCAATGGAGGGGGCAGATTCTTCGGTATTTCCGAAGTGGCCTTAGGTAAACCCTCGGCCAGAAGAGAATACATACCATTCATAAGAGCGTTTCGTTGTCTGTCTACTTGTTCTGTTTTTACTCGTATCCCTTCTTCGACTAATACATTTTCACGAACTTTGTCTGAATCTTCTCTACTTTTCTCTACTTTTCTGAGTGCTTTTTCTGTGCGTCTATGCGATTCTTTACGCCATAATTCAATGGCATCTTTCTGTGACTGTCTGGCTTTCTTTTTCCATAATGCTTCTTCTACTCTCATGATGCACTCGGCATCCCATGTCCCTGCAGCGGGCCATCTTTGATTCTCTGCTAAATCTTTGGTGTAATCCACCCATAAATCGAGATAAAATACAGCGTCTAAACCGTGTTTGTGGTACATAAAGTACCCTGGAGTGTCCCTAGGTGGAATGGGAACAGCTTCCTCTAGTATTCCTTTTCTAGTTCCTATCTGTCTCAGTTTAGAGAACAGCGGCATGTTTCAGCCGTATTACTTGGTACTTGATGCTAACTTGAATTTGAACACAATTAATACAATGAGTACAGTATATAGATCGAACAATCATTCATACCACGACATTAAAACACATATAAACATTTTTGAAAACGAACAACAATAACTAAAATGAAAACTAGACTTGATATACTGCTAAACAGTACAGATACATAAAACTAGACTTGATATACTGCTAAACAGTACAGATACACTGCTAAACAGTGCAGACCGTGGCTGTGTACCCAACCCCGTCTTGACCGGCACAAATTAATGCGCACGTCTAGATGCGTCCCCAGCAACGGTACTCACCGGGAAGCACGGAACAGAAGGCCTCGGAAACTCGATACTGGACTGGACCCTGGACTGGACTCGACGGAACTTCGAAACTTCGGAACTGGTGGGCCTCCAAATACCTCGGACTCTGCTTTCTCAGCTAGGCTCTGGTCGGGATCCTCCGCACTCCTCACCGCCTCGTCTGGGTGTCGATCGCAGCCTCAGTCACCTCCGTTGGCCTGAGGGAGATACAGGAAATCCTGCGGGTACGCGTAGATGTCCGTCAGCGCTGTGGCAGGGGACCGGGCCTGCAACGCACCGCCGGCGCGTGGGGTGGGGGAGGGTCCCTGTTCGGGCGCCAAATTATGTGGTAAATTCTAATTACCTGTACGGAATTTATGCGGTAAAATATCAAGAATAACTCAGTCAAAAATAAGAGGCAGAATCCGTGGTAGTTGAGGTTTTAAAAGGGGTTTTATTCCTTAAAAAGGAATTGGTTAATGGTTCGAACCAGGTCACATGTAAAGGGAACGGATAGGACATGCACACTGGATTATTGACAATTAAGCATATATATAGTCATTTCATTTACAATAGGAATTGATGCAGGTGGCGTAACAGCTGAGAGGAACGAGATAAGAACAGAAATACGTAATAGAAGGCGTGCACTAGGGCGTACACGGAGGTGTGTGCAATAAACGTCACATGTAAGCGTCATAAGTGGGTGGATCCCTAGAAGAATCCTGCAGTGTCAGCAGAAACATGTGGCAGAGATGCGCGCGCAGCAGCATGACGTGTGATTGACGTGTAACTGGAGGGTGAAGGGGACTTGACATTTAGCCCTACATGAGGAGACAGAAGTCTGGGGTGTCAGAACAACCTAATCGCAAATCATATCTATATCTTGTGTTTAAGGAACTGTATTATCTAGAAGGAAAGGTCTCTCGGGCAGAGGCTATTCTATACTGGCTGCTAGTGCGTGCATATGCGACTACGTGTCTACGTGTAAGGCAAGGGGCCATGGGCCTACCATGGTAACGGAAGCTATGAATTACTTGCATGGAGACAGTGAGGCCGGGCCCTTTGCTCTGCAGCTGGGAAAGATGTTTTCCTAAACTACCAGACAGGAATGTATTTTCGAGGAGCGGAGCAGATAACTTGAAGGTTGAATACAGTCTTGGCAGGCAAGGCAGGCCGAGCCAGGCACCGCTCGCCACACAGGAAGTAAGTCAAGGGTCGGGAAGCAGCTAACTGTAGCCTTCAGAGACAGAAGGCAGAAAAAGGCTCGATGGCAGAAATCAGGGCCTAACTCGCCAGAGCTAGGAAAACGTGAAAGTGCACCATATAAAGACGTTGGCACGGCACACTTAGGAACGGAATATCCGACCCATTCATGGTGGATCTGAAAGAGAACTTGTTAACGTTGGACGCAAATGTATTTGCGTCTTCATAGCTGAAAGAGGAGGGAACATACATGTACTTGAAGTGCATACATGTAGCCGTTGGGGTCTACGATAGGGGACATAACTGACCAGGAAATTTCATATTACCTCATTAGGATGGAGGGTAGTAAGGGCAGCGTGGATGCACTTATCAAATTGGAGTTTTTGATAACATTTGTAGGAGGCTGGCTTGGTATATGGTGCACACTTTTTTAAGTGTAGCACCCTGCACTAATACAGACAACTCTTATGGTGGTTTAGTGGTTTACACAACCGTAGAATGCTCTCTAAGTGGTCGCTGTAGAGCGCAGCCTTCAGGCTTAGTCTAGGAGAGTGTAAAGCAGCTTGCTTCACCAGTCTCTAATCTTATAGTGAAAATTAAGTGAAAAAGAACCACACTGTGTTGTTATAAAAATAGTTATTTATTACAGACACTCACTAACCCAGTGCAACATCTCCTACCCAGAGGCATAATTACAATACCCACAATACTTTGTTAATTCGACAGGTAAATAGCACGAAAATGCTGTGGGCTCCAGGGAGAGACCAAACCACAAACAAAAATAGTGGAATGTGACTAACGACCAAAGACAAGAGTGGACCCAGAAGATTTAGACATTCTGGAGAGCCAAGGGACCACCTGAGGTGAGTAGCTGGGAACCCCACGGAGGCTGTGTGCTAAGTGAATACACAACTGCGTGCTCAAGGCAAGTCCATGGGGAAGTCGCGGTTGCAATTATTAGGAAAAACGACTCTTCCCGGAGGACTTGGAAGATACCCCGTGGAAGATAGATAGTTCGAGAGCCACCCCACCCGTGGATACCCAGGAGACCAGGTTATCAGCCCCTGAGGAGCCTGTGCATAGGTACAAAGAGGTGTCGGGAACCACCATAGACACCAATAGAGGACTTCAATCAAGATGCTGCTAGCGACGAAGCTTGAATAGTCCAGTGGAATTCAAGGGTGGAGTCAAGAAGAAGAGTACCTGCAGGCAGAGGGGACAGAGTCTATGTCACTCAAGGAGTGACTGGGAGGTACAGGAGTAGAGTGCCCACCAATGTCAGCTGCTACAGGAGAGTTGATGGTACACTGGTCTCTGCAACTGCGTGGATCAGGTGACACTGTGGATGACCAGGAACAGTGTACGAGCTGTCGTTCTCCAGGGGGGTATATGTCTGGTGGGTGCACCAGCAGGCCTTGGCAGGCCTTGGCAGAGGCAACCAGTTGGAAGAAGAAGAAGAAAACTATCGGACAACAGCAGAAGCAGCTGGAGCATGCCAGGAGTCTTTCTAAGGCCTGGCAGTTGGTTTCACCGCATGGGAAGAGATTGGAACCCATCAAGCAGAAGTCCTTGGAAGGGAACGAGCAAAGGTTTATTCAACCTCGTGTATATTTTGCCCCTACTCAACATAACAACTGTGGAAGGAACATTAAGGGGGAACATACATCCTACATTCCCATTGCTTGGTATGGTCTGGAGTTGATGAGCAACTACATCAGAGGAAGAAAAAGTTCTCCCATTTCTCACAACAGATTGCATGGGGAGACACTGATTTGTAACGTTAACCCTGAAGAAGGTGGGGAAACATACTGTGCCATCGGAACGCGTCGCTTTGTGTTTATTGATCATCCAAGCATCTCCAGGGGTCACTAAGAAAGAGGATAACATGAAAATGTGCTGACCCTGGTTCAATCAAGTTGTAAGACTTGGTGTGCTAATTTGATAAGATTAGGTCTTATGTCTCCAGTAATTGTCCCAGTCTTTTAGATTGTTGGGTTTTAAAATAATTTGAATTCTCGTTCCTTTGATGTACATTGATGATGTGTATGTTTTTATGAATTTGTTTTTAGTTGCATATTTTCAATCCTAAGAGAACTGCATATCACAAAAGAAAAAGTTTTTTATATTATCTTTTTGGTTTCGTATGAATGATGATGATTTGAATGGTGTATGTATGACAAATTAGAGTAACTGTATGTTTTAAATCAAAGGAGCCCATAGGGAATTTTGTTTTTGACAGAAGAGGAAAAGGTACAGCGTTGGGACCAGCAAGGCCCAAGAGACTGACCACGTTGAGATAAGTCAGAACAGAATTGGCCCTGAGCAAGCAGGGAAGCCTACTGGAATCAAAGGAGACCCTCTACAGGGCCAGAAGATCTCCGGAGACAAGAGTCGCCCAGCCTTATCAACAGCCAGCCAGCAAGAGGCACAGGGGCTCGGTTCCGGCAGTGTCAACGAGGGATCCTGGATTCAGACTCAGTCTGAGGAGAGTGCAGGCCTCGAGGAAGTTGCAGAACTGCCACCTGTGTTACTGAACCTGTCGGAGTCTGTAGGAGCCCAGGATCAGCAAATCGGTCAGCTGTGTTGCGGTGCCTGCGGATGCAAGAGAGTGACTCCTTCACTTCAAGGGAGATTCCGTTGTGTGTCTTTGGATGTCCACAGGCCCTAGATGGAACCTGTATGGAGCACAGACAATGATGGTGCAGCGGGCTTCCAAGACAAAGAGATCAGGATTAGACAGAGTCTTCCCAGTTAAAGTCTTGGTTCCTAAAGCAAATTTCAATGTGGTCAGTCCGATTTGGTTAGTACTACTCAGTCAGAATGCCCGGATGGTTGAAGAGGACACAGAGTTAGATTTGAATCGAATCCCACAACGAATCTAGAGACCCACCCTCAGGTAAGCCCTTTAGTAACCTGAGAAAAGGGTTGAGATGATTCAGGGCTCCCTTCCAGAGGAGGGGCTGGACAGTGGGGAGGATAATCCCATGTCCTTTGTCCAGTTTCGCACCAGAGCCAGAGCCAACAACTCCCTGAACTGCATTGAACTAGACTATGCAAGGAGGCACCAATTGTGCCGGTTGTATGACATTACAACGCAGGCTTTTACCCCGCGTGCCATTACGATGCGGTTTTTACAACGCAAGTCGTTACAACGACTTGCACTGTAAGTGCTGGATAGTGGAATAGTTTAATTTTCTATTCCAGCTCCAGCCCACATTACAGTAGGGAAGGTGTTGGAATAGAAAATTAAACTATTCCTTTTCCAACAGTGCCCTCCAGCGCAAGTCGTTGAAACGACTTGCGTTGTAAAACAAGCGTCGTAATGGCATCTCGTGGTAATGCCCGCGTTGTGATGGCTGCTCACCATTGTGCCCCTCAAGCAGTCTGGATGGTGCTGGCAGGCACCCTAATCCTGTCCCAACACACTAAACCCTGTCTGGGAGATGGTCACTCCTTACTGTGACAGGATATCTATTGTTATGCCTTCCTCGGCTCGAGCTTGGCACAGCAGCTGGAGGGCAGAATCGTGTCACTGGCTGGCAGCATCCATGTTGAGCTGTCCGGTTGTGGAAGACTGGTAACGGGAGCACTGAGGGCCTCCCGGAGGAGCTTTACAGTGCATGGAATCATACCTCAACACCATTTACGATGTGGGGGTATGATTTCAACATGTTTGATCCCAAACATGCCAGGGTTTGTTACAGCCAGTTTAGAGATGGTCATAGCGTAATGACGAATGGCTACTCTATATGTCATAATGGCTGATGCAATGACAAGCCAGGAGAATGGACTCTGAAGGTTGTAGGTGTGTCCTGCTCATGTTAGGTCTGCCCAGGACATGCCAGGACATGCCTCACTTCCAGTGTTATCCGTCGGCTACATTAGCTGCCTTTGGCTAAACGCATTGAGTTCAAAACTCTTTGCTTGTCTTTTAAAATCCTAAATCTTTCACCCCCAGACATCTTGGCCAATCTGCTTACACCCTACACCACCCTCCCGCCAACTCTGGTCTACGGGCCAGCATCTGGCGGTTGTTCCACGGGTGAGAAGGGTTTGTGCTGGTGGTCGCTCCATTGGTGAATGGGCAGCCAGACTTTGGAATGCCCTCCCCACCGCTACTCGTAGTATGGAAAACTACCTGGCTTTTCATAAGGCCATCAAAGCGCACCTCTTTCCTCCCCCATAGATTGTTGTATGTTGTCTATTGTTCTGCTCTTTTCTGTTCCAGCGCTGGGACGCCCCTTTGCCGGGGCAGCTGTGCGCTATATAAAACCGCATAGCATAGCATGTAGGCGCACCCTCACACTTACAACCGAGCACCCTGCCTTTTTGATTGAAAGGCCCACTAGAGGGGTGATTTAGAGGTTTTAAGTGCAGCGATGCTAGATATAAGCAGACTAATATCTTTTGTGAGAGGTGCATGCAAATACATGCTACAGCTGATTGGGGGACCCATGGTGTACCTAGGCCCCAGGTAACTTAGTACCACGTACTAGTGACTTACTAGTGTACACCAGCAAACAATTCGGAATGTACTAAGGTACTTACCATGGCCAATTTAGAGAGGAAGCACAGTGACTGGGATCTTGATTAGCAGGATACCAGTCAGACTATTTAGAAAAACAGAATGAAACCATCAAAAAGTGGGGGTGACCATGAAAGCAGATCCTACTTTCCTACACCATTGATCAGGCTCTTCTTGTTTAAAGGCTAGCTGACACTGCCTCTGTCTTTGAGTGCTTCCCTTTTTTTCATCACAGCCTGCCACGGCTCTGTCCTTAAGAGGTTCCCTTGTTTTATCTGGGACGTCAGATATCAGCAGTATCCGGTTCCACGCTGCCCGAGGCCTTTAAATACAGGATCCCTGTAGGAGTCGTCTTATCTCCCACACAGTTTGATATGATTCCATTGGCCACTCTTCTTCATTCACCGAGTGTAAATGTTGACATGTACGAGGATTGTCCTCAATCAACCTTTAGTGTCAACCAGCCATCCTCATCGCAGAACACAACCAACTCATAGCCACTCACCAGTCGCTGTCCAAGAACCGACAACGGTTAACTCTGTCAAAGTGAACCCATCAGACATTGAAGTTGTGTCAAGAACGAGGAGTCCTCTTTGTGGCACAAACTAGATGGACCAACAATTGGATCCCTCCTAGTCTTCATCAGGGTTGTACCCGAGGCCTCATTCTTCATGAACACGTCAGCCCTGAATCTTGAGTGAGGAAGGTATGCTGGTCCTACTTCCTACACCTTCCTCTGCTCCTCCCTTTTGTTATTTACGCATTTCATACTTCAGTATTTTTGCTGCTGGTCCAGTAAAGTCTCAATTATGGAATAGTACTTACCTAGGCACTCACACTAAAGTATTGTATAAACTAAACTCCAGTTTGTCTAGAATGCAGCAGCCAGGCTCATTGCTGGTACCAGGAAATGTAAGCAAATTTCTCCATTTCCATGTAAACTCCACTTGCTTCTCATGAAAGAATGAGTAATGCCTCAATTACTCATAGTTAATTGCACTGCTCTGCACCCTTGCTCGCTTTAATTCATTACTGTATGTGGCAGCCATGCCTCTCACATACCACCATCAGCTCGTAATCGAGTAAAAGTCCCTCTCCCCTTACCACATCCTGTCTATACGCAGGCCTCAACAAAACAGTAGGCCTGGAAATAAACACGGCAGCGGCATGGAGATAATGAATTAAACCGAGAAAGGAGTGAGGGAATGCAATTAATAATAAGCACAGGGTTTATAGTGTTTAGTAGAAGATGAAAAATCTGGGGTGACCAAGCAGAAAATGTGTTTTTCCTACATATGCTACTCAACCAAAAGTTATGGTAGGCTAATTAATCCCTTGATGGTCTTCCCTGCTCAGACGAAAGAAAGTGGACAAGTTGCCACTTCTGCAGTGGCACTTGTTATGTTATGTTAATATAAATGTATAAAGCGCATTATCACCCAGGGGTATCTAAGCGCTGTCAGCGGATGTCCAACACCAGTTGAGGAGAGCAACCCCTGCTCAGAGGGGCCCCCATGACTCTAAGAAAAGCACAGTCTTCAATTTCTTCCTGAAGGGAAGGAAATTAGTTTCCTTCCGTAGTTTAACTGGGAGGCTGTTCCATGCCTGAGGAATAGTGGTAGAGAAAGCTCTACCACCCATGGACGCGAGGTTAAACCGGGGGCAGACCAAGTAGCAGGCATCAGTTGACCGAAGAGTCCTGCTCGGCAGAGGGTTAATCAGTCGGTTGGTTAACTTGTCAGTCCTATGCCCCTCTGAACCTACCTGTACCGCTCTCTCATCATGTGTCTCATGTACTAACCTTGTGTTTGGGGAATCTATCTCCTCACCTGCAGACTCCACTTGGGAGGACACTAAACTGAGTTTGCTCACATATACATCTCAGTAAGGCTGGCAGTACCACCATTGCCAACAAAGTTAGTTGGGCCTTTGCCGCCCGTAAGCCAGACTTCTGCCCCCAGCCCAGGGCAAGTTCTGCCCAAAAAGCTAACAAACCAACCGAGCCCACTGACAGCTGTCAGTGTCAGGAATCATGCTCCCTTCCAGGTGAAGGCTCCAATCCGGGGCCTAAAGTTGGTCTCACTTCTAGCCACGGGGTAGGTTAGGAGCCACCCCCCACTTGCTCCTGAGGTCTCTCTGGCTTCTTAAATTTCTCAGAGTAGGGAGCTGCACTGTTGGTGCTAGAGGTCTTCCTTCCACTCTGTCTTCCACTGTTTCAGGGGTGAATCCCTGCTGATGGCCTTTCAGTTCAGGACCTATCCCCTGAGACTGAAAAGGTGGCTGCACCAGGGTCAATGTTGAGGTGCTTTTCTCTCAGAACAGGTAGCCCCTGACAAGGCGTCCTCCCACTAGGGATGGGCATCCACCCCTTACTCTTGGTTGTGTTACCGCACCCTCTGTTTAGGGACGGTACCCCTAGAAATCTAGGTTTTTGGGGCACCATGGACAGCCACCAACCCAGTTCTTTTTTCACCAGTGGGAGCTCGTTGCCCAGAATGCAGTCAATTGGCATATGGTAACTGACAAGGATTTTTGTCTAGGAAAGTACCCCCTCCTACTCCAGTGATGGCAGGGCCATTTGGCAGAAAAAGTCCTGCCCCAGGGCCTGTGTTACTCTACACACTGGTCCTGGCTGATGCTGCTCTGGGGAACTCAACCTTTTTACTACCATGTTCTGACTAGCACAGATATTTCTCACAGCAGTGACAGGAATCCAATTCACCCTGACTTCCTGGAAGTTATGTCTACTCTTTTCAGGGATCGCAGGTTACCTTCTGAGTCCACCTCCCAATAAAGGGATACTTAGGTATGCTCCACCCCCTACTCCTGGGAATAACCTCCCTTCAAGGCTGCATTGGCCTCCCCTATGGACCTCCCACCTGTGGGTGACTTCTTGGGACATACAGAGCCCCCCTTCATATGTCCTTAATGGAAACAGTTACAACACTGGGGCAGGTGAAAGGGCGCCCAGTGATTCCGCCCCTCAAAACCTCCCCACCAATGCTCTAAATAGGTCTGGGAATTCGTCCACTTAAAACCCAGAAGAAGCTACCTTGATGTTGTGAAACATGTGTTAGTCAGCTTGTTGCCTGTAATAAGAATAAAAGAACTAAATGAAAAATTATTTTGTGCATGACCACCTCCTCTCCAGACCTCAAAAGTACTCTGTCCTTGCAACTGAGCCAATAGTCGAAATGTTGAATCTAGGTAAATAGTGTGCAGTGGTGCCTCTTGGAGCCCAGAGTTCGCCAGTGCCTTTCAAATAGTTTAAAGATCTGTCTGAAGGCAAGTAGTAATCTACTGAAGTAGCTAGAAGGACCTCCCAGTTCATCTTCTGCCTTGCCTTGCATTGCCTTGGGTGCTCTTTGTCTCTTGGAGGTTTTCTCCATCTTTGTGGTCTTTGTGTGTCTCCTTTGTTGCCACCTCCATTGTCGGCAGTACTCAATGTGCCAAGAGATCGTTCTCTGGGTGTCTCCCAGATCTCAAGCGAGGCGGTCTTTGTCATTGTGGGTGGACTTGAGCTTTACTGGATATCGCCATCTGTAGTAAAGGCTATTATTATACCTATTTTTAGAAAGGGTTTACGGGGCGACCCCTCATGTCACCAACCTATTTCTCTTTTAGATTCAATCGCTAAAATCATGGGGAAATGATTTTGGTCTGTCTAACCTGTTTGTTACTTAATTTTAATGTAATTTCTGACCTACAGTATGGTTTTAGGCAGGGCAAAGGGACGCTAGACTAATGTATTAACCTGCAGCTGCTGGTGGCAAAATATACCATAGCGAAGAAGGGACCTTTGAATATGGCATTCATGGACCTAACATCATCACTCTACCGTGTTAAACAGATCCACATTGTGGTTGGTTCTTTTGGATTCGGATGTAGACCTGGTGGCTTTTCTGCACTCCACCCATAATAATACCAGAGTGGCAGTCAGATTCGATGAGGATGGTGGCGTGTCGGCTTCTCAGATAGTCAAGAGAGGGGTCCGGCAGTGGTCTATTCTGGCCCCCTTGCTGTTCACGCTTAATATTAACAAGTTAGGAACCTTCTCTCAGCTAGTAGCAAAGACATCCTGAGAAATGACTCTAAACTGATCCCCCCACTTTTATATGCAGATGATGTGGTGTTGCTTGCCAGGACTGCTGCAGGTCTCCAAAAACATTTAAATGCTTTTATTGATTTTATGGATTCATTTGATCTTGCCACTAAAGCTACTAACAGCCTGATTCATCAAGCTGAAATTGGCTCGCAAAGGGCCAGATTCTCTGTATCTTGCCCTTTGTGAGTGCGATTTTTGCATTTGGGATTCATCATCCCAAATGCAAAAATCGCTATTTAGAAATTCGCAAATTTGCGAGGAATAGCATTTAAGGAATCTCCATTAGAGATTCCTTAAATGCTATTCATGAAGCATTTTAAAATTGCGAAATCGCAAATTTCGGCCGCTATTTACCGCGAGGTCAAACCTCGTGGTAAATAGCGAAAACTTAGAAAAATGCTTTTAAAAGCATTTTTCTAAGTTGCATGTTGCACACACACATGTCCTTTGGACATATGTGTGCGCAACACCTGTTCGTATTTACTTTTAAGGGGTGCTACAGGGTGTCCTCTGGAAACCCCTGGCACCCTTTCAATCGCTATCTTATTTGCGATTAGCAAATTGCTAATCGCAAATAAGGAATACTCCCCATTCATTCCTATGGGCCTTTTGGCCCGTAGGAATGAATGGGGAGTTATTCCTTATTTGCGATTAGCAATTTGCTAATCGCAAATAAGGAATATGTAGGAATCGCTTTTGTTTTTGCGATTCCTACATGAATGACTCGCAAAAGGGCACTATGATGAATCAGGCTGTAAATCCCACACCATGACATATTGCTACAAAGAAGGCTGCAAGTCCTTTTGTAGGGGGGCAGAACTGATACAAGTTTCAGCCTTCCCTTATCTGGGTGTGCTGTTCAATGACCGAGGGACCTGGATTGCGCAAAGAACACAGAATTTTTTGGCAAAGGCAGTTGGGGAACCATGGATTTTTTTTAAAAGCATAGGGATAAAACCAATATGAGCCCTGCTAAAGGTGTACAGAGAAAAAGGTGTCCCCATAGCCACCTACGGCTATGATGTGTGAGAATACAAGGATGTGAGAGACATTCAGGGAGTGGAAAACAAATTTATGTATAGGCTCCTCGCTGTCCCCCCCCCCCGCACTCCAGCCTTTAAGTTGCATGAGGAGCTTAGCATGAGATACATCTCTGATCTTATTGCTGTTGCCCCACATTGCGATGGCTGAAAATTTGGTCCTGTCCAGACACCACTTTAAACCAACTTGCTACAGTGGATTGCACTGCACTTGCAGGAACTCTGCTCATCCCCTATATTATGGAGCAAATGAGGTATCTAGGTTACCCTGACCTGTATACTAACCCCAGGTCTTTGGGCCCAGCAGATATCAGGAATATCAAACACCTGTTTTTGGCCAGGCAACAGGAGATAAGGGAGGTAAGGAATTAGCTAAACCCACAGTGAGGAACTACATCACACTGAGTTTGAGCCCTCAAGTGCAGCCTTATCTGCCACTGGCCATCAACGTGCACCATTGCTTTGTGTTAACCAGGTTCAGACTGAACCTTATACACTGGTATTTAGCCTTTCCTAATGTTACTATATATGTATATATATATATATATATATATATATATATATATATATATATATATATATATATATATATATATATATATATATATATTTCAAACCTCCACGCCGACAGCGTGGCGAAAGAAGGAAACAGACCCCACGACTTCAGGCAAGATGTTAGATTAATTTAAAGACCTTTCAGATGACGCGTTTCGAGTACCATGTACTCTTGTTCACACACCGTTTGAACAGTCAGCCTGTTATTTTTAAATGCTTTGTTTCCCTGACCCCTCCTAAGGGCCACACCTCCTAACGCGCGTCACATGACAGTGAATGTAAACATAGAAATAGGTGCTGAATTTTAGATGGGAAAACAGACGACTTTTCTTATTGTAATTACTTAATCACAACACAGCATGGAAAATGATACAATATATAAAACAAATCAATTTTGTTTTTATAAAATGTATTTCGTCTTAAATTTAAAAAAATGTACATTATAACATTTATAAAATATATTCGTTTTCTCCCATAAAACATTGCACAAATCTCATAGACGTCCTCAACAAATATCATAACTGCATGAATGCAGATACCCTGAATAAGGGCTATCAAAGTGACTGGTGCTTTATCCTTGCTGCTTGAATACAAATACCCCAAGGGATATAAAGTGACTAATGCAGATTGATGTGGACTAACAACCAGATTGATAATTGACATTGAAGCCTTAATCCACTGAATCATGTGACATAAACATTTCTGTGACAACTCACATTTTGATACCCAGGAGCTAATGTCTAAAATATTTATTTAAAAATTCAAATTTCATGAATTTATATATATCATAAATATCAAGACCTATGTACAATTTATATACAAAAAAATATAATACTGAATAATCACCACATTGATTCGTGCTCTTCTGTACATGTGCATATTGTGAGTGAGAAAAAACGAAAAAATGTTTAGTGAAAAAAATAAAGCGGATAAAGAATATGTATTGTTGCGCGTTATATACAATCTTAAAAGAGAGATGTTACATATTCCATAAACACACGTGCTATCTGAAATATTGCCAGATGTATTCAAATTGATATACATCTGCCGTGTGAATTGAAGTTATTGCTCAATGTGCTATTGATTTTGGAAATAAATTACATCATGGATCCAAAACACAATAATAGAGTGGCCAAGACTTGTAAAAACGAATGCACAGAAGCTCCACATCCAAAGACGACACTAGGGGAGACATTTATAAAAAATTGTGTAGATCCTCTGTTGCGTTAAGACCATATGGTTGTTTACTGTCTAACGCTATAATATACTGGGTCTCCAACCTTCTAAGTAGTTTGTCCCTATCGCCACCCCGTCTCAAAGGGGGCACTGCATCAATGACAAAATAGCTCAAACACGCCAGGTCCCTGGTGTGTACTGAGTCAAAATGCCGTGCCACGGGGTAGGCTGAATCATGATTTACTATGGCACGGAGATGCTGCAATATCCTCACGTGCACCTGCGACCTCGTGCTACCTACATAGCTCAAGCCGCAGGTGCACGTCAGGACATATATAGCAAACTCCGTGCGGCAATTAAAATTGCCCTTAATTGCAATCTTAGTGCCAGAAAATGGACTGTCATAGTGGGTGGTGTTTTGCCCAAATTTACATGCACGGCAGGAACTGCATTTAAAAAAGCCCTTCCTGGTGAGCCAGTCACTGCCACTGACCAGCTCTGGACTTGATTTGACTAGCTTGCTGTGCATGCTGTAGGCTTTTTTGAAGGTGACAGTAGGTCTGTCTGAGACTCTCGAACATAGCACACCATCTGTTTTTAAAATGGGCCAATGCCTATTGATGATGGATTTTATTTGCCTTTGTTGGCGGCTATAGGTAATGATAAGCCTGGGCGATTGATCGTGATGTGCCACTTCTAGAGGTTTGGGTGTAAGGAGAGATATTCTGGACCTTTCCTGAGTTTTAATTAGTGCCTTGGAAAGGGTAGTCTTACTATAGCCCCTGGCCCTCAAACGTTCCATCATGGCTGTGGCGCCCTCATCAAATTTCTCGATACTGTTGCAGATTTGTTTCAATCGCAAAAGTTCCCCCAATGGTATACTTTCGATCACGTGTCGGGGGTGTCCACTGCTGGCATGCAATATGCTATTGCCAGCAGTGGGTTTGCGATACAGTGATGTCATGATGTTACTCCCAACAATGTCAATTTGGACATCTAAAAATTGGGCCGATTGTCTGCTTATATTGGATGCAAAAAATAAATTACTGGTGTTAGTAATGAGAGCTTCGACAAATTGATGTGCACTCGAAATGTCACCTTGCCATATACAAAAGACGTCATCGATGAATCTCATCCAATATTTAACATTATTGTAACCTGTCGTTGCTGCAAGATCCCGCTCCTCCCACCTGCCCATGTGTAAACACGCGTAGCTGGGGGAGAAGCAGGACCCCATCGCAACGCCTCTGATCTGTTTCCAGATGTCTTTACCATACATGAAAAAATTGTTATTAAGACACCAATTTACTAGGTCACATAACATTTGATTATGTCCATAGTACTCACAAGATTTTTGTCCTAAATAATGTTTGATAGCCTCAATGACCTTGCAATGTTCAATACATGTATATAATGATTCAATAAACAATATCTAGTGTAATCATACACCAGTTAGTTTGCCATTGTATTGTGCCGAGCTTTGACAAAAAATCGCCGGTGTCTTGAATGTAACTGGCAAGTCTCTGGACATGGTTTTGCAAAAAGTAATCAATGTAACGGGAAACATTCTCACCCATACTTTTTATTGCAGAGATGATCGGTCTGCCAGGAGTTGGATGACGCATTTTGTGTACCTTTGGAATTAGGTATAAGTGAGGCATCACCAGGTTCTCCACATATATATATATATATATATATATATATATATATATATATATATATATATATATATATATATATATATATATATATATATATATATATATATATATATATATATATATATATATATATGTAACTTTTTCACCTATTGGATTTTTTAATGTGTTTTATCTGTGTGCTTTTATGGCTTTTAGATGCCAAATAAAGAATCTTTGATTGATTGACTGATAATTGATATTTGGAGTAAGGAAGCTGTTGCATCGCTAAATCCTGTATGTTTGATAAGGGTCATGTTTGATAAGTGTTGGAACTTGGAGTTATCGGGTCACCTTGGAAGCGAATCACGCTCATGGCCATTGCCTCAGTCATAACTCTCTCATTTATCTTGAAAAAATGCACCCTGTTAAGCACATCCAGTGGCAACTTCTGTTTCATCTGGTTTGCGAAAAAGACCTTATGTGTCCTGTCAAGCTCAATCTCCATGCTATCATTTTCAGAGAAAATATATCAGAAAAGTGCTTTATCATGAGGCTCTAGTTCACAGTTAGAAACCTCGGGTCGATGACAAGGATCCTCATGTTATTCTGCCTCGAGCGGTTTTCAGCATCTTCCAGTTTGTCTGTGAAGAGATAGGATGTGGAGCAGCAGCCAGAGCTGATGACCCGGGAGCTGGGGTTCTGAGTTTGAGTCTCAGCTTTGGCGCAACATCTCGTGATTCTGGACAAATCACCTACATTTTCTGTGCCCATGGACAGCGGAAGAAGGGGTGGTGGAATTCGAATGCCTACACCCTCTCTGATAGGGCTTCCTGGTCATGGGCCAGTTACTCTGTGAAGGTTTTAACCTGATCCAACCTGCTTTCGACTTTCTACAGGTTGTGATTGAGTTCAGAAATAGTTTTGACAGGTCATGACTTAGAGGGGAGAGCTCTGACTTGAACGAGGACAGCTCATGTATCATCTGCTGGATGTCACCTCGTATTTTCAGGGCCCTGGACACCATTGTGGTGTCCAGTGTGACCAGTGTACCAGAATCAGGAGCGTCCCACCCTCCTCTGTGTCCTGTACATCCAGGCTCTGGCCAAATGACATCTCCCATAGGGTGGGCGTCTCAGGTTGTTTGCCTCTTTGAGATGCCATGATCAGAAGTAGCAAGGTGCCTGGCGACCATTGTGTACCTTGATGCTCAGACACTGAGCGACTTCCTGTACCAAGCGGGTTTGTGGTAAAAAAGCAAGGAGTTAAAGGGGAGGCTCACATAGACCCAATTATTTGTTGGCGATATCAGCGTCTTAACGGGATGGCCTTGCACCATGCAGGAGATCCCTTGGTCACTTCCCCCCAAAAGATGGCCAGACCCCCAACATGACACAATGATTGCCTCAAAGGGAATCAGGGTGTGAAGGTGTCCATGACCTGTACCCCAGCAAGCCAGCCCAGTCCACGATGGACTTTGTTGGGTCGGTAGTCTGACTGCTTGCTAAATGGAGGGAAAATGCTCCTTCCCCTACCGAGTCAATAGGGGCAAATCTCTCCGGCGTAGGTGGAGAATGGGGGCGTGGCTTGGATGCCGAGGCGGATGGCAGCGTGAGCGCTGAGCTCCGCTTGTGAACCCCACAATTACCCTGTAAATCGACCCCCTAGATCCCCCTGAGTAGCCACGGGGGACATGGATGTGAGGGTAGCTGCCCTGGAGGGAACCAGTGATTTTGGACGGCATAATCCGGAAATACGGAGCGATTTTCGGCCCGTGCCGGTCGTGGATAGAAGAATTAAGATGGCGACGTCGCCCTCGTAAGAGCCCACTGAGTGGTGAGCGAAGGTGCTGGCCTGGAGTGTGGGGCGGATCTCCTCGAGGACCAACTAGGTGCACACGATAACTGGAGAGAGTGCCCGTGTGATCGCTGGGTTGGGGACGACCAGAAGCCCGAGGTGCTGAAACGGCGGGGCCTATGATCGACAGGCCGGGCGGCCATTTTAAGGGCCTGCTACGCATTAACTTGTCCTACGTTTCGATCTGCTGCGGAGGGCACTGGAGGCCGCTGATATGGGCAAGCCCAGAGGGAGGAAGATGGGGACCCGCAATCCTCCGGTGCATAGGGCCCAGCCCAAGACGAACAAGACGCATCCGGGCCAACGCAAGACCAAGGACTGCAACTACAGCTCGATAAAATCCTGACCGCCATTTTGGAATCTCTCACTGCCCTACAACAGGACATTGCTCAGGTGGCGACAGGACTGGGCCTACTACGTGCAGATCACTCGAATCTGGCAGACAGGGTAAAACAGGCAGAGATCAAGATTCAGGAGATCGAACCTACTCAAGCCGCACTAACCAAAGGCATGGCGAGTGTTCTGGAATGGATCGCTGTGCTGGAAAAGCGGGTGGAGGATGCGGAAGGGAGGAATAGACGGAATAACATTCGAGTGGTGGGCTTGCCGGAAAAAATTAAGGGATCCGACATGGTGAATTACTTGGAAACCTGGCTGCGAATAGTGGTGGCCCTGGAGGGCTTATCTTCCTTCTACACCCTGGAGCGTGCGCACCGAGTTCCCGCTAGACCGCCGCAGCAGGGGCGCCCTCATCGGCCTGTGGTGGCACACCTGCTGCACTTTAGGGACAGGGACTTGCTGCTACAGAAGGCCCGGGCGGATGGCCCATTCCAGGTAGACAACAGCAGAGTGTTGGACTTGGCCCTTTCTGCAGGGTCATCCCTGAACTTTTCTCTCTGACCTGTTTTTGTTGGTTTAATGACTCTGGGTACTTTACCAATGCTGACCAGTGCTAAAGTGCATATGCTCTCCCTACTGTAAAGTGCATATGTGATTGGATTCCATGATTGGTTCATTGGATTTACTGTTAGTCCCCAGTAAAGTGCACCAGGAGTGCCAGGGCTTGTAAATACCACTACTGCTAGTGGGCCTGCAGCGCTGGTTGCGCCACCCACAGAAGCAGCCTGGTAAACTATGTCTAAGGTCCGCCACTGCAGAACCTGCATGCAGTCTGGTACTGTCATGCTGGCTGGGCAAGTGCACACATTTGCCAGCCTCTAAACCTTCACTGTACTTCATATTAGTCACCCCTATGGTAGGCCCAAGGGCAGTGTGCATTGTAAGCATAAGGTAGGACATGCCCTGATGTGTGTGGCATGTCCTAATAGTGAATCACAGCCAATTTCGTTTTTCACTATTGTAAGGCTACCTGTTCTCATAGGCCAAGATGTGCTGCTGGAACTATTACACCCTATAATCCCAGCAGGCTCAGGGAATATGGTTGAGGGTCAAGTTTAGTATGCCTGAACTCAGAATAATAAAATACTTCTTTTAGTAAAGTTTATTTTAATATCCTGTGTTTGCAAATGCTACTTTTAGAAAGTTAGCATTTGCTTGCCTAACCATTTCAGCCCGCCTCTGCCAGGATGTGTACCTGCTGTCTGGGTTGTGTGAGTGACAGGGCTGGGGGATGACAGGTGGTGAATGCAAGGATTACACCAGAGTGGGTGGTGGGAGTGTCCCTTGACTCTGAATATGGCTGTGCTCTGCCACCACAATGCTGGCTCCACCTCCTGGGGAGAGACTGATGACTCAGCCCGACACCTGGCCCAGGAAGAGGGAAGCCTGTCAACAGAGTACTCCTGGCTGCCCTTGTCCCCACAATGCCGGCTCCACCTCCTGTGGAGCGTCTGATGTCCCTGCCCCTCGCACTAAAAGGAAAAACCAGGACCAGCACATCAGAGTGCTTCAAACCTTAAGTGGGCTATGCAAAGGCCCCCCTGGCCTGAAAGAACAAAAGAAACTGAGTATAAGTATAGGAGCCCTGCTCCCAAGAAATCAGATCCTGTTTCCCACAACGAACCTCTGCCCAACTAGAAGGACTAAGAAGAAGCTGGAAGGACTGGCCTGCAATTTACCTTGCTGAGGAAGGAGAGGAAAAGACCAGAAAAGGACTTTGCTGAATTGTGCTTGAAAGTTTCTCCAAGGGCTTGATTGAGCTTGCCTCCTGAACTGAACCCCAGGACCAGTGGGTTCTCTGTGCCTTGGCTCGTCTGCAACTGAGCCATGTGTTTCCTCCCGCCGGAGGTAAGACTGCGCCCCACTTGCCCCCTCCTAGAGTTGTGGCACTCGGGAGCGGCCCGCCCTTTTACCCGTTCAGAGCCTCGCTCTGCCAAAGAGCCGCTCTCTGCCCCTCGGGTCAGGCCGCCTGCCCCTCTGCCCCTGCTCGTTACTGGAGTGCCTGGAGTGCTTGTCTTCCCCCCACCCGCCGGAATCCTGGTCTCCTGAGCACACTTCTAAAGCTTGGATAGCCACCCGTGCGCTGCGAATGCACCCAGCCGCCCCGCTGTGCCCTCTGACCTGTGGAGAGGCCGCCCTGCACAATGAAGGAATCCGCCCCCAGTACGGACCGTGCTGGAGGCCTTCTTGCTGCGCCGCGCCTTCGGAATCCTTCTGCTACTTATCAGACCCCAAGGTACGCTTCACCAACTGTACGTACTCGTTGAGTACATCTCGTCCCCCCTGACGTCGCCGTGTGGACCGGAGTGCCCAAGAGACCTCAACCCGCCTACCAACGCTGTGCTCATCACGGACTCCGGGTCCGCTACGTTCTGTTTTCCCCGGGAGCACTATGCGCTGCATCTGTCACCAGGTACGTGCCTACCCTCTCAGAGCTGTACGCCATTGTTGTGAAGCGCGTACTGGGAGGGCAGGCCGCTGTTCGCTCTGGAGTACGGGTCGCACAGAAGTAGTACAACTCGTACCCCGTGCACCGCAAAATGCGTGCAAATTAGTAGGGCCCCCTCATACGACGCGCTCCGAGTACGCCAGAGCACTACGGAGCTCCCAACCTGCCGTGAATCACACCAGGAGACCCGAGTCTGCTGCAAGGTGGTGTGGGACAATATCCCAAGGTACTGTAACCTACAAGCTTGTCTTCAATGGACTCGGGGTCCGCACCGGGCTGATTTCCCCATAGTCCTACTCGCCTTGACCTTCCCCGCACCATACGTCTCTTACGCCAGGTGCGTGGCCGCTGAAAACCCCTGGTGTACGCTAGCAGGGTAACCCTCGTGCAGAAGTAAAACGAGGCGCACTCCATTACAAACCCTTAGCAGCGTACGCTTCGCCCGGAACGCAGCGCCTGGGACAAACGTGTCCGCGAGGCGCATGAGGATTAGCAGGATGGCTTCCTGATCCCCGGTGGCTGTGAACCGGAGCGCTACGAAGTGCCAGTAGTGCAGAACACTGCCAGAGTAGACAAAGATTGTGAATTACAGTGTGTGGAAGTAACCTTTAAGATCCTAAAAAGAACACTTGCCATTAGTTGATATCTTGTGGCCCAAACTAAGAAATGTTATAGAAGGTCTTGTACTAATTTGCCTGCATACATATATATATATTTTACATAAAGTATGTATTTTTTATAGAAATACCGCCTGGTGTCCATTTATGGGGGGAATCAGTGTGTTCTGCTGTGAAATGTTACAAATGCTTAACTAATTTATCTCTCCTGGGTTTAGCCTTGACTGCTTTCGCCACACAACCTAAAGGGTGAGATGGGGTTATTCTAGGGGGATAATTCACACCCTCATTAGAGGAGAGGGTCCCTGTTTGTCACAAGTGTACACCTGTGCCAACCAGAGACCCCCAATTCTAACACAGAGTTACTCTGTTCCCAGATTATTCATTTGAAACGCAGCGGCGCTGTATGTCTTTCCAGGCCATCAAGAAGGAATTCCTCGCGGAGGGGATTCAATACTCCTTGTTATTTCTGGCCAAGCTACGCATCGCTCTGGAGGGGAAAACTCATTTCTATGAAACACCGGAGGAGGCATGGACATTGCTGGAATCTTATAAAGCAGGCAAAGATGAACAGGTAGCGGAAGCACGAGAACTGGCTAGAGATTCCTTGCCCCGTCGATCCCGGCGATTGAGGCGCCGTAGGAGGGACCTGCAAAGACCGTCAACTTCGCAGACTGAATTGGAGCATAGGGTAGCACTGCAGGCGGTGACGGATATCTCCGGGGACTTGCCGCTGTCCTCCCTGAAAGGATCAGACTTGGACACTGATAAGGGGCAATCTGATGCGGACTCGTCAGCATCGGACAGTGTACATCTGCCACTGGTTACTCCCTGGACAGCGGATGGTCTGTTAGATGAGTAGACTTGATAATTCTAACGTGATGTGGGGGCGCTGGCTCTAGTTAGGAACGATACAGGGCATGGTAGTACATCCCAAGAACAGTTGGATATGTGACATGATGGGACTCCATAATCATTTGCTATAGGAGCTAATGATTGGGGGGGCAAGGAGGGGGGGTTTGTTTCAGGGGATTCTGAGTTGGAAATAGGGCGATGTTTTGATTTACTACAGAGTACTAGCTAGGCCCTATCCAGCCCCACCGGATGGTCCTAGTTTATCTGCCTTAGCTTAGTTGAGGCAATTGTTGGGTTGGTTTGGATGGGATTCACTACGCTGGTGCCTGTTCTAGGGGGGGAGGGCGATGTGCTGGGTGGGGCAGGCCTGTTGGGGGAAGGGATGGTTTTGGTTACAGGGAAGTGCCTGCCGGCGCGGCTGCAGAAGAAGGAGGAGTTCTGTGGGGATCTCACACCTATAGCATGGGTCCATTGCCTGACGTAAAATGTGTGACTTGGAATGTGAGGGGATTACTCTCAATGCAGCGGAGATATACGGTCTACTCCTATTTAGTTAGAAGGGGCGCGCAGATAGCGTTCCTGCAAGAAACACATTTGACCAAGGCAGAGGGCAGCACTGCAGCGAAGATGGAGAGGGCAACTTTACTACCCTACTTATTCTGCTTTTGCACGAGGGGTCTTGATTTGGGTTAGAGCTGGGGTCCCGTTTCAGATGACCGCGCAGTTAGTTGACCCAGAAGGACGTTATGTGGCGGTTGAAGGCCGCCTGAATGGATGGGAGGTAACCCTTTGTAGTGTCTATGCCCCAATGTGGAGCAGATACCGTTCTTTGAGTGCTTGTCTGACACTCTGGTGGGCTATTTTACAAAGCCGGTGTTGCTGGGGGGAGACTTCAACTCCATTACGGACGTGGACATGGATAGATCGCACCTGCCATTGCCTGGTGCTCCAATCCACAGATTAGCTAAATTTAGAGCCCAGTGGCAAGATCATTGGGGGTTAGTGGACATTTGGAGAGCACAGCACTTGACTGAACGTGATTATTCCTTTTTCTCTGCGCTCCATGATCTGCATTTACGACTTGATGCGATCTTGTGTAGTCCTGGTCTGGCTACTATGGCAGCAAGCAGCGAATATTTATCACGCACGATCTCGGCCCACAACCCCCCTGTTGGTGGGGTTTTGCTGGACTGAGTTGCACCCGGCTATCCCGACCTGGAGACTGCGCCCGGAATTACGAGAGGATTCTGCCTTCCGGACGGCGCTGGGAACAGGTATTACACAATACTTTGCAGAGAACGAGGGCACAGCTGGGATGACTGCTTTGGAGTGGGATGACTTTAAGGTGATGACCCGGGGGTTCTGCATCGCCAAATGGGTCCGGGTGCGAAAGCAGTTATTGCGGGACGTTGAGGTTGCGGAGAGAGCCCCCAGGGAGGCCGAACGTGCCTTTTCAGCTAACTCTGATGAACGAGACATGGTCCAGACTGAGAAGGAAGCGGTGGCGGTTGTAGTGGAGCGTTTAAGGTCTTTTGACCATAGAGCGCACCTGACCCGTGCGCACGCTGAGAGAGATAAGGTTGGCACGTTGTTGGCATGGCTGGCTAATCCCATACCTAGATGCATCCCTATCTTGGCGTTGGCGTCCCCATTGGGAAACCTAGTTTATACGCAGCATCAAATTAATGACTGGTTTCGCTCTTTCTATGTGGACCTATATACGAGTCGCCTACACGCCGCGGAGACTGACATTCAGTTATTTCTGGCGGGTCTGGAGCTGCCTATGATAGAGGAGGAGCAGGCGGACTCCCTGGGATGGGATATCTCGCTCACCGAAATCCGATTTGCAATTAAACAACTGGCGCGGAATAAGACCCCAGGAGGAGACGGGCTGCCTGTGGAATTTTACTCGACTTACATTGATGAGCGGACTGCTAGACTGCTTTCGATGTATGGCGAGGCCAAGTTACTGGTGGTGTTGCCGGCGTCCACTAGGGAGGCCATTATTGTTCCCCTCCTCAAACCTGGGAAGGATCTCACGGATACAGCGGCGTATCGTCCTTTGTCAATGCTCACTACGGATTATAAGATCCTAAGTCGGGTGCTGGCTACTCGGCTCCTTCCTTTTATGACGCAGTTGGTTCACCCCAATCAAGCTGGGTTTATCCCTACCCGTAACACTGCTGGCAGTATTCGCAGGCTTATACGAGTGCTGGGGTGTGAGCGTGGCGACACTGACCAGGCAGTGGTCCTCTCTGTGGACATTGCGAAAGCAATTAACAGCTTAGAATGGCCCTATTTGTTTTCGGCTATGAGGGCATTTGGTCTTGGAGAAGGGTATATCCGCTGGACAGAAATATTGCACTCCGCTGCGAGCGCTAGGATAAAGGTAGGTAGGGTAATTTCAGCTTCGTGCCCAGTGGGTCGAGGTACAAGGCAGGGCTGCCCACTCTCTCCATTGTTATTTGCTCTGGCTATAGAGCCGTTAGCGGCGCATGCTAAGATGGGGAGTGCATACCGGGGCATACTGCTTCATGGGCGGACGCATTATATGTCATTGTATGCGGACGACCTGGTGCTCTTCTTGTACGACACGAATGAGGAATTAGTAGGAGCGCGGGATCTGCTCGGTCGCTTCGGAGAGGTTTCGGGCCTGCGAGTCAATTGGGCGAAGACTTGCATGTTTCCAGTAACCAGGGCTCGCGACCTGCCTTTGCACCTGCCTGATGTGACGTGGGAACCCCGGTGCCTCCCCTACCTGGGGACGCATACCTACCATACTCAGGACGACCTACTCGAGGGTAACATTGGTAGGGCACTCAGGGGGCTCAAGAGCAGCATGCACTTCTGGAGTACTTTACTACTTTCGGTGGCAGGTCAGGTGGCGCTATTAAAGATGGTGGCGCTCCCACGATTGCTGTATTTTTTCCGCACCCTGCCTATACGAATACCTGTTGCATTGTTTCTCCAACTCCGCTCAGTGGTGGGTGGCTTTATCTGGGGGGGGCGGGGAGGCGCAGAGTGGCATTGGACACACGAATACGGCCTAGAGCAGAGGGGGGCCTCGCGTTCCCTGACTTCGAACTGAATTATCTAGCGGCGCAGTTTCAGAGCGTCATGCAAGCAGTGGCGAAGGAATTTCGTGGTCTGGAGCGGGAATTTGAACCTGATGTGCCGCGACATGTCTTGTCATTTGTGGTACTATAGCAAAGGTTGAGAGTCGATGGACTGTCGGTTGAAGAATGTGCGTTAAGGCACTGTTGGAAACTCTATCACAACAGGATAGGGGTGCAGAGACCTTACGCTCCGGGGATACTGTTAGGTATGTGCACAGCTCTGCCACATGGGGGAGATTGGTCAGCCCTAGCGGATTGGGAGATGCTTGGATTGAAGATGGTTGGGGACCTATTCGCTGACGGCGCTGCCTTACGGTGCATTGCAGGAGACTTTTGGACTCCCAAGGGGGCATTTCCTAATTCATGCAGCCCTAGTTACCGCCATTCAAAAACACTGGGGGGCGGGCCGGTCGGAGCCTTCGGTAAATGCAGCGTGTCAGTACGTAGTGATGGCGGCTGGCACCTTTATGGCTGTAACTTGTTTATATAGACGTGTGCTCGATGAAGGGTCGACCCCATTTCAGAGGCTGCAGGCACAGTGGGGGGCGGATATAGGCAGAGAGATCCCGGACTCAGCCTGGTCACATGTGTTAAGGAGGGCTTGGAAAGGTATTAGGAACGCGAGATTCCAGTTAATTCAATTTTTTATTTTACACAGAGCATACCTCACACCAGAAAAGATCAATCTGTATTTTCACACAATGACTCTGCGCAATGCCCCAGATGTAGATTGAGAAATGCATATTTAGTGCACATGCTTTGGGATTGCGCACAACTAGGTACCTACTGGGAGGAGGTCCTCACTTCACTCTGCAAGGCGACGGAGACGCAGATTGACCTGGAAAAGGGTGCCGGTCTCTTGCATTGGTTTCCACACACAAGCAAAACAAAGGTGACAAACAAGTTCTTAGATTTGGGGCTGCTGTTCGCCAAACGTGAAATCACGTCCCACTGGAAAGATAAGGTAGGGCCTAGCTATCTCAGATGGAGGGTGGAGATGCTTAAGTGGGCCGGCAGTGAGGGTGCGGTGCGATTGCAGCAGGCTCATAGGTCTCACAATGATAGGGCTTTAGAGGCAGCTCGGGCATGGGAGGCACTAGTAGTGGACTTGAGGAAGGAGGATGAAGATACTGACTCCGAGATGAGAGATATGACTGTGGAGGGGGACTAGTGGGCCACTCACCTAGCTGATTGGGATAGGAACTAAATTATGACTCCACGATTCCGTAATTTGACACTCTGAACTACGTGGATGCCCTGATGGTGTCAACAAATGATCCCTTGGTACAAATAGATCTTTGTTATGGCTCCGATCACTTTCCTAGCTCGCGCCGGCAGGAGGGGGGGTTAGGGGAGGGTTCTTAGGGCGGGAAGTGGACGGGTTGTTGCATGAAGTATTCTGTCAAGAAAGCTTGTTACTTTCTATTCTGTGAGGACCTGGGAAGGTAAACTGATGAATATATTTGTTACTTGAGATATATACCCTTGCTGATTACTCCTGGGTAACGGGCTCAAAGGGATCGTAACTGGTCATCTATACAAGACAATTATGCTTTGTAAGTCCGTGCTCAACCTTATACGTTTGTTGATGTTGATGAAAATAATATAAAGATTTTACAAAAAAAAAAAGCAGGTGGAGAATGGCCCTAACCGGATTTGCTGCCGCAGCACCAGCCTCACAAAGGTAGCTACTCCCCCATGGTGCTGTGCTGCAGCCCTGGTAGTTCTTACAGCTAAAAAGGTCTGTGCTTGTGGGTGCCAAACCCTTACAAAACTGATGATCCCATTGGTTCCCATGTAAACACTCGACGTCTGAGAATTAAGGGTGGGCGTAAAATCCGTTTCGCGGGCGAATTTGCAGATTTTCCGCGATTTCGAAATCCGCGAATCTCGCGAAATCGCGGTAAAATCCGCGAATCAGCGGGGACGAATTTTCAGCCAAGCAAGGGTTACAGCAGCAGGTGCAAAAGTTGAACCTAATTTCTTTGTAACCTTTTACAAAAGGGTTACAAACAAATTAACTTCAACTTGGACACCTGCTGCTAATTGCTTCCTGGCGCCTCGTTGCCTACTTGCAACTATTCTCTGACCCTGCAGGGTCAGAGAATAGTTACAAGTAGGCAACGAGGCACCTGTCCAAGGAATTAAACCTCATCAGGAAGCACTTACAGATATAAAAAACAGGAAGAAGGGAGAGGATGGCAAATACACCCATTTTGAGTTGTCAGGAGGGGTTAAACTAAAGAAGACTTTTACAGCACAATTTTCATATGCATTTTGCTAAAAATAAAAAGCTGTATGTTCTGTAGGGGCAACTCAGGAATCTGGCCCTTCAGAGATTCGGCCTCTCTTTCTTTCTCTCGTTCTCTCTCTCCCTCTCTCTTTCCCTCTCTTTATCTATCTATCTATCTATCTATCTATCTATCTATCTATCTATCTATCTATCTATCTATCTATCTCTCTCTCCCTCTCCCATAAACGACTGCATGGGTAACTTCGCTATGCAAGCGACTCGCGAAGACGCAAAAAGCCCCACGAACATGCAAAAAACCCCGCGAACACGCAAAAAACCCCGCGAACACGCAAAAAAACAAAAATCCGCAAATTCGCACAAATTCGCGAATTTTGCGGATCGCGAATTCGCAAATCCGCAAATTCGCGGATCGCGAATTCGCAAAATTTGCCCATGCTTACTGAGAATCATGTGAGCAAAGCTGGGCATAATTGCCAACTCGGTGGACCCAACAGGGAATAAAAAAGGCTGTTCGGGAGACCCCTTGATGGAGTTAGGCATGTTGTTAAGAGTGCAAAGTGACATCATATTTTTCATGCAAATGTCATGAACTACATGAAATATTTTGTGAAATTACATGAATGGTTCAAAATCTGGTTAGCTGGTATCTCGTGTGAAAATTTCTCATGGAGACATACCTCATGTAAGTCTGTAGCAAGAGACTGGTTTAAGCAGAAAATGGCTCGAGACCAGACATTTTCAGCTTGAACATGTTGTAAGAAGAAGTTGTGGCTCTTTGAGATGTAACTGCTCAACACTGTGATTCTTGAAAAAATGCTGATGTGTTTTCCTTCCCGCCAATTACCATCCACAGAGCGATGGACAAGCTGAACATCAAGATCAATAAATTAAGGAATATTAAGCACTGTCCCGACTGTTCCTTGAATGTTTGCACTGTGCCTTTACAAGTGTGACAGGAGCTGGTCTAGGGTATATCTGTGTAAGATAATGTCATGGATTTATATTTTTGTGCATCATTAACAATGTGTGATATGCATTTATACATGATTTCACCGTTGCAGACAGATCTTAACAATTTTTTTTCGAAATGAGTTTAAACGAGTTTACTGGGTTGTATAGAAATGTGTTTTCGAAAGTGCTTTATTTAGGCTACATATCTGTGTAAAATGTAATTTTAAATAAGACAGAAGTAATTACTGTCACTTACTCTGTATCCCCCCTCCCCCCTGCATCCATCTTCCTCCCACAAGCTCCGTTGAGCACAGTTATGCAGTAATGTATTTAGTTATTTTCCGCTGTTGTTATTCTTTTACCCCTGATGAACCTTCCCCAGTTCAGGTGTAACTTGTAAAATATTTCGTTTTCTTCCGTTGATTCACTGAGACCTAGTTTTTCACTTTAGGTTTTATTGTTGGTGTATCATATTTTGTTCTATCATATCTGGATGACAGTAGGTAGAGGGTGTTGCAATAATTGTTCATGAAATGGGACAGTGCTTAGGTGTTAAGGTAACAACATTTATTTTTTTCTTGTGCTCTTCCTGAAGAAATTATACAATTGCTCAAACCACAATGATTCTACAAAAATTCCTATTTTCTTTGCAAAAATAATATATAAAAATCCCTTGATTCTGGGGTGGGCTAGATGTTTAAGCGTTTTCCTTAATACTGCAAGGGATGCTGTTCGGTTCTTTTCTGATTATGCTGTCCAATGAAACTTAGAATATATTCTGATTTTTGCATACTCTGTATAGATGTGCATTTCAGAGTCTTCATAGCACTGACTATCCCGCCGATTTTTATAAAATTGTATTAAAACCCTTTAGCTTTTCATTGCTCTAGAACTCAGTTATCGAGAATGCTCAAATTATTCTTGATTGTATTTTATTGATTCTCATGTTTTGCGAGGTGGCTTAAAGTGGGGAAACATTGCCGCATGGCATTAACGTTTAACATCGTCTCTGTTCCAGTTAAATGTGGGAGATCTGATTAATGTTAATTTTAGGGGGTCTTGGTTTTGGAATACAGTGTTCGCTCCCACATCTGTAAGTCGTCTTAGTGCAACCTGTTGAGCTCCTATCAGATAATACTAGTTTGCCTGACGGGATCAAATTCACCCAACTGGTAATTTGTCTCATTTTCGGCGGGACGCAAGTCCCTATCTGTGGCCATTTTATATGGTTGCCTTTCTGTGCCCCAGTCGCTCCGCGTGACATGTTGGAACCTAGGGGCAGATTTACAAGCCCTTTGCGCCACTGTTTCCTTGTTAAAAGTGACACAAAAGTGGCAAAAGTGGCTTGTAAATCTGCCACTAGTTTTGAATGATCTCTTATGAAAGGAGAAGTGTGTCCCTTTCAGCTCTCTGCACCCATCCCCCCACACTGCTGATGACTTCAAACTCTTGGCGAGGCCCTTTCACCGCGGTGCCAGGCAGGGACATCTTAATGGCCCTGGGCCAAATGTAATTTGGGGGCCCCTGTTTGCAAAAGCTTTGTTTTTATGATCCAGTTTCGTGTCTTTCCTGCTCTTTGGCAGGTCACTGACAGTGCGCGCGCTCATCCAAATGATAAATGTGTTCACTTCTATATTCAAGAATTGTGACCTGTTTCAAGTATTGGGGTACACAGCAGCAGCTCACTAATTTTATTGCAAATTATCTTTGTGAACCCCATCCATTTCTCCCCTGTGAGGTCCTGTCCCGAGAAAGAAACTTGTTTTCTGGATGTTACTAGTAACATTTTTCTACAAAAGGCCTTTAATAGACTCCCAGACATCACCTACAATAACAATAAATTAAAGGAAACGGCGTTTAGAACTTTATTTAAAATGTATCCAAGGTCATCGGGGCAACACTGCAGAATACAGAGGGTCTGGATCCGGGAGGAGGCCCCTGAACGCATGGGCCCCGGGCCCGGTCCACTCTGCCCATGCTTTGCCCCGTCTCTGGGGCCCCGGGCCCGGCCCACTCTGCCCATGCTTTACCCCGTCTCCGGGGCCCCGGGCCCGGCCCACTCTGCCCATGCTTTGCCCTGTCTCTGGGGCCCCGGGCCCGGCCCACTCTGCCCATGCTTTGCCCTGTCTCTGGGGCCCCGGGCCCGGCCCATTCTGCCCTTGCCTTTGCCGTCTCTGGGGCCCCGGGCCCGGCCCACTCTGCCCATGCTTTGCCCTGTCTCTGGGGCCCCGGGCCCGGCCCACTCTGCCCATGCTTTGCCCCTGAACGCCTGGGCCCGGCCCACTCTGCCCATGCCTTTGCTGTCCCTGGGGCCCCGGGCCCGGCCCACTCTGCCCATGCTTTGCCCCGTCTCTGGGGCCCCGGGCCCGGTCCACTCTGCCCATGCTTTGCCCCGTCTCTGGGGCCCCGGGCCCGGCCCACTCTGCCCATGCTTTGCCCCGTCTCTGGGGCCCCGGGCCCGGCCCACTCTGCCCTTGCCTTTGCCGTCTCTGGGGCCCCGGGCCCGGCCCACTCTGCCCATGCTTTGCCCTGTCTCTGGGGCCCCGGGCCCGGCCCACTCTGCCCATGCTTTGCCCCTGAACGCCTGGGCCCGGCCCACTCTGCCCATGCCTTTGCCGTCTCTGAGGCCCCGGGCCCGGCCCCTCTGCCCTTGCCTTTGCCGTCTCTGGAGCCTCGGGCCCGGCCCACTCTGCCCATGCCTTTGCCGTCTCTGAGGCCCCGGGCCCGGCCCCTCTGCCCTTGCCTTTGCCGTCTCTGGGGCCCCGGGCCCGGCCCACTCTGCCCATGCTTTGCCCCGTCTCTGGGGCCTTGGGCCCGGCCCACTCTGCCCATGCTTTGCCCCGTCTCTGAGGCCCCGGGCCCGGCCCCTCTGCCCTTGCATTTGCCGTCTCTGGGACCCCGGGCCCGGCCCACTCTGCCCATGCTTTGCCCCTGAACGCCTGGGCCCGGCCCACTCTGCCCATGCCTTTGCCGTCTCTGGGGCCCCGGCCCGGCCCACTCTGCCCATGCTTTGCCCCGTCTCTGGGGCCCCGGGCCCAGCCCACTCTGCCCTTGCCTTTGCCGTCTCTGGGGCCCCGGGCCCGGCCCACTCTATCCATGCTTTGCCCCTTCTCTGGGGCCCTTGGCCCGTCCCACTCTGCCCTTGCCTTTGCCGTCTCTGGGGCCCCGGGCAAGGCCCATTCTGCCCATGCTTTGCCCCTGAACGCCTGGGCCCAGCCCACTCTGCCCATGCCTTTGCCGTCTCTGGGGCCCCGGGCCCGGCCCACTCTGCCCATGCTTTGCCCCGTCTCTGGGGCCCCGGGCCCGGCCCACTCTGCCCTTGCCTTTGCCGTCTCTGGGGCCCCGGGCCCGGCCCACTCTGCCCATGCTTTGCCCTGTCTCTGGGGCCCCGGGCCCGGCCCACTCTGCCCATGCTTTGCCCCTGAACGCCTGGGCCCGGCCCACTCTGCCCCTGCCTTTGCCGTCTCTGAGGCCCCGGGCCCGGCCCCTCTGCCCTTGCCTTTGCCGTCTCTGGAGCCTCGGGCCCGGCCCACTCTGCCCATGCCTTTGCCGTCTCTGAGGCCCCGGGCCCGGCCCCTCTGCCCTTGCCTTTGCCGTCTCTGGGGCCCCGGGCCCGGCCCACTCTGCCCATGCTTTGCCCCGTCTCTGGGGCCTTGGGCCCGGCCCACTCTGCCCATGCTTTGCCCCGTCTCTGAGGCCCCGGGCCCGGCCCCTCTGCCCTTGCCTTTGCCGTCTCTGGGACCCCGGGCCCGGCCCACTCTGCCCATGCTTTGCCCCTGAACGCCTGGGCCCGGCCCACTCTGCCCATGCCTTTGCCGTCTCTGGGGCCCCGGCCCGGCCCACTCTGCCCATGCTTTGCCCCGTCTCTGGGGCCCCGGGCCCAGCCCTCTCTGCCCTTGCCTTTGCCGTCTCTGGGGCCCCGGGCCCGGCCCACTCTATCCATGCTTTGCCCCTTCTCTGGGGCCCTTGGCCCGTCCCACTCTGCCCTTGCCTTTGCCGTCTCTGGGGCCCCGGGCTAGGCCCATTCTGCCCATGCTTTGCCCCTGAACGCCTGGGCCCAGCCCACTCTGCCCATGCCTTTGCCGTCTCTGGGGCCCCGGGCCCATCCCACTCTGCCCATGCTTTGCCTCGTCTCTGGGGCCCCGGGCCCGGTCCACTCTGCCCATGCTTTGCCCCGTCTCTGGGGCCCCGGGCCCGGCCCACTCTGCCCATGCTTTGCCCCGTCTCTGGGGCCCCGGGCCCGGCCCACTCTGCCCTTGCCCTTGCTGTCTCTGGGGCCCCGGGCCCGGCCCACTCTGCCCATCCTTTGCCCTGTCTCTGGGGCCCCGGGCCCGGCCCACTCTGCCCTTGCCTTTGCCGTCTCTGGGGCCCCGGGCCCGGCCCACTCTGCCCATGCTTTGCCACTGAACGCCTGGGCCCGGCCCACTCTGCCCATGCCTTTGCCGTCTCTGGGGCCCCGGGCCCGGCCCACTCTGCCCATGCTTTGCCCCTGAACGCCTGGGCCCGGCCCACTCTGCCCATGCCTTTGCCGTCTCTGAGGCCCCGGGCCCGGCCCCTCTGCCCTTGCCTTTGCCGTCTCTGGGGCCCCGGGCCCGGCCCACTCTGCCCATGCCTTTGCCGTCTCTGAGGCCCCGGGCCCGGCCCCTCTGCCCTTGCCTTTGCCGTCTCTGGGGCCCCGGGCCCGGCCCACTCTGCCCATGCCTTTGCCGTCTCTGAGGCCCCGGGACCGGCCCCTCTGCCCTTGCCGTCTCTGGGGCCCCGGGCCCGGCCCACTCTGCCCATGCCTTTGCCGTCTCTGGGGCCCCGGGCCCGGCCCACTCTGCCCATGCTTTGCCCCGTCTCTGGGGACCCGGGCCCGGCCCGCTCTGCTCATGCTTTGCCGTCTCTGGGGCCCCGGGCCCCGCCCTCTCTGCCCATGCCTTTGCCGTCTCTGAGGCCCCGGGCCCGGCCCCTCTGCCCTTGCCTTTGCCGTCTCTGGGGCCCCGGGCCCGGCCCACTCTGCCCATGCCTTTGCCGTCTCTGAGGCCCCGGGCCCGGCCCCTCTGCCCTTGCCTTTGCTGTCTCTGGGGCCCCGGGCCCGGCCCACTCTGCCCATGCTTTGCCCCTGAACGCCTGGGCCCGGCCCACTCTGCCCATGCCTTTGCCGTCTCTGAGGCCCCGGGCCCGGCCCCTCTGCACTTGCCTTTGCCGTCTCTGGGGCCCCGGGCCCGGCCCACTCTGCCCATGCTTTGCCCCTGAACGCCTGGGCCCGGCCCACTCTGCCCATGCCTTTGCCGTCTCTGAGGCCCCGGGCCCGGCCCCTCTGCCCTTGCCGTCTCTGGGGCCCCGGGCCCGGCCCACTCTGCCCTTGCCTTTGCCGTCTCTGGGGCCCCGGGACCGGCCCCTCTGCCCTTGCCGTCAATGGGGCCCCGGGCCCGGCCCACTCTGCCCTTGCCTTTGCTGTCTCTGGGGCCCCGGGCCCCGCCCTCTCTGCCCATGCCTTTGCCATCTCTGGGGCCCCGGGCCCGGCCCACTCTGCCCATGCTTTGCCCCGTCTCTGGGGACCCGGGCCCGGCCCGCTCTGCCCTTGCCTTTGCCGTCTCTGGGGCCCCGGGCCCGGCCCACTCTGCCCATGCTTTGCCACTGAACGCCTGGGCCCGGCCCACTCTGCCCATGCTTTGCCCCGTCTCTGGGGCCCCGGGCCCGGCCCACTCTGCCCATGCTTTGCCCCGTCTCTGGGGCCCCGGGCCCGGCCCACTCTGCTCATGCTTTGCCCCGTCTCTGGGGCCCCGGGCCCGGCCCACTCTGCCCTTGCCCTTGCTGTCTCTGGGGCCCCGGGCCCGGCCCACTCTGCCCATCCTTTGCCCTGTCTCTGGGGCCCCGGGCCCGGCCCACTCTGCCCTTGCCTTTGCCGTCTCTGGGGCCCCGGGCCCGGCCCACTCTGCCCATGCCTTTGCCGTCCCTGAGGCCCCGGGCCCGGCCCCTCTGCCCTTGCCTTTGCCGTCTCTGGGTCCCCGGGCCCGGCCCACTCTGCCCATGCCTTTGCCGTCTCTGAGGCCCCGGGACCGGCCCCTCTGCCCTTGCCGTTAATGGGGCCCCGGGCCCGGCCCACTCTGCCCTTGCCTTTGCCGTCTCTGGGGCCCCGGGCCCCGCCCTCTCTGCCCATGCCTTTGCCGTCTCTGAGGCCCCGGGCCCGGCCCCTCTGCACTTACCTTTGCCATCTCTGGGGCCCCGGGCCCGGCCCACTCTGCCCATGCTTTGCCCCTGAACGCCTGGGCCCGGCCCACTCTGCCCATGCCTTTGCCGTCTCTGAGGCCCCGGGCCCGGCCCCTCTGCCCTTGCCGTCTCTGGGGCCCCGGGCCCGGCCCACTCTGCCCTTGCCTTTGCCGTCTCTGGGGCCCCGGGACCGGCCCCTCTGCACTTGCTGTCAATGGGGCCCCGGGCCCGGCCCACTCTGCCCTTGCCTTTGCCGTCTCTGGGGCCCCGGGCCCCGCCCTCTCTGCCCATGCCTTTGCCATCTCTGGGGCCCCGGGCCCGGCCCACTCTGCCCATGCTTTGCCCCGTCTCTGGGGACCCGGGCCCGGCCCGCTCTGCCCTTGCCTTTGCCGTCTCTGGGGCCCCGGGCCCGGCCCACTCTGCCCATGCTTTGCCACTGAACGCCTGGGCCCGGCCCACTCTGCCCATGCTTTGCCCCGTCTATGGGGCCCCGGGCCCGGCCCACTCTGCCCATGCTTTGCCCCGTCTCTGGGGCCCCGGGCCCGGCCCACTCTGCCCATGCTTTGCCCCGTCTCTGGGGCCCCGGGCCCGGCCCACTCTGCCCTTGCCCTTGCTGTCTCTGGGGCCCCGGGCCCGGCCCACTCTGCCCATCCTTTGCCCTGTCTCTGGGGCCCCGGGCCCGGCCCACTCTGCCCTTGCCTTTGCCGTCTCTGGGGCCCCGGGCCCGGCCCACTCTGCCCATGCCTTTGCCGTCCCTGAGGCCCCGGGTCCGGCCCCTCTGCCCTTGCCTTTGCCGTCTCTGGGTCCCCGGGCCCGGCCCACTCTGCCCATGCCTTTGCCGTCTCTGAGGCCCCGGGACCGGCCCCTCTGCCCTTGCCCTTAATGGGGCCCCGGGCCCGGCCCACTCTGCCCTTGCCTTTGCCGTCTCTGGGGCCCCGGGCCCCGCCCTCTCTGCCCATGCCTTTGCCGTCTCTGGGGCCCCGGGCCCGGCCCACTCTGCCCATGCTTTGCCCCGTCTCTGGGGACCCGGGCCCGGCCCGCTCTGCTCATGCTTTGCCGTCTCTGGGGCCCCGGGCCCCGCCCTCTCTGCCCATGCCTTTGCCGTCTCTGGGGCCCCGGGCCCGGCCCACTCTGCCCATGCTTTGCCCCGTCTCTGGGGCCCCGGGCCCGGCCCACTCTGCCCATGCCTTTGCCGTCTCTGAGGCCCCGGGCCCGGCCCCTCTGCCCTTGCCTTTGCCGTCTCTGGGGCCCCGGGCCCGGCCCACTCTGCCCATGCTTTGCCCCGTCTCTGGGGCCCCGGGCCCGGCCCACTCTGCCCATGCTTTGCCCCGTCTCTGAGGCCCCGGGCCCGGCCCACTCTGCCCTTGCCTTTGCCATCTCTGGGGCCCCGGGCCCGGCCCACTCTGCCCTTGCCTTTGCCGTCTCTGGGACCCCGGGCCCGGCCCACTCTGCCCATGCTTTGCCCTGTCTCTGGGGCCCCGGGCCCGGCCCACTCTGCCCTTGCCTTTGCCGTCTCTGGGGCCCCGGGCCCGGCCCACTCTGCCCATGCTTTGCCCCTGAACGCCTGGGCCCGGCCCACTCTGCCCATGCCTTTGCCGTCTCTGGGGCCCCGGCCCGGCCCACTCTGCCCATGCTTTGCCCCGTCTCAGGGGCCCCGGGCCCAGCCCACTCTGCCCTTGCCTTTGCCGTCTCTGGGGCCCCGGGCCCGGCCCACTCTACCCATGCTTTGCCCCTTCTCTGGGGCCCTTGGCCCGTCCCACTCTGCCCTTGCCTTTGCCGTCTCTGGGGCCCCGGGCTAGGCCCACTCTGCCCATGCTTTGCCCCTGAACGCCTGGGCCCAGCCCACTCTGCCCATGCCTTTGCCGTCTCTGGGGCCCCGGGCCCGGCCCACTCTGCCCATGCTTTGACCCGTCTCTGGGGCCCCGGGCCCGGTCCACTCTGCCCATGCTTTGCCCCGTCTCTGGGGCCCCGGGCCCGGCCCACTCTGCCCATGCTTTGCCCCGTCTCTGGGGCCCCGGGCCCGGCCCACTCTGCCCTTGCCCTTGCTGTCTCTGGGGCCCCGGGCCCGGCCCACTCTGCCCATCCTTTGCCCTGTCTCTGGGGCCCCGGACCCGGCCCACTCTGCCCTTGCCTTTGCCGTCTCTGGGGTCCCGGGCCCGGCCCACTCTGCCCATGCTTTGCCCCTGAACGCCTGGGCCCGGCCCACTCTGCCCATGCTTTTGCCGTCTCTGAGGCCCCGGGCCCGGCCCACTCTGCCCATGCTTTGCCCCTGAACGCCTGGGCCCGGCCCACTCTGCCCATGCTTTTGCCGTCTCTGAGGCCCCGGGCCCGGCCCCTCTGCCCTTGCCTTTGCCGTCTCTGGGGCCCCGGGCCCGGCCCACTCTGCCCATGCCTTTGCCGTCTCTGAGGCCCCGGGCCCGGCCCCTCTGCCCTTGCCTTTGCCGTCTCTGGGGCCCCGGGCCCGGCCCACTCTGCCCATGCCTTTGCCGTCTCTGAGGCCCCGGGACCGGCCCCTCTGCCCTTGCCGTCTCTGGGGCCCCGGGCCCGGCCCACTCTGCCCATCCTTTGCCCTGTCTCTGGGGCCCCGGGCCCGGCCCACTCTGCCCTTGCCTTTGCCGTCTCTGGGGCCCCGGGCCCGGCCCACTCTGCCCATGCTTTGCCACTGAACGCCTGGGCCCGGCCCACTCTGCCCATGCCTTTGCCGTCTCTGGGGCCCCGGGCCCGGCCCACTCTGCCCATGCTTTGCCCCTGAACGCCTGGGCCCGGCCCACTCTGCCCATGCTTTTGCCGTCTCTGAGGCCCCGGGCCCGGCCCCTCTGCCCTTGCCTTTGCCGTCTCTGGGGCCCCGGGCCCGGCCCACTCTGCCCATGCCTTTGCCGTCTCTGAGGCCCCGGGCCCGGCCCGCTCTGCTCATGCTTTGCCGTCTCTGGGGCCCCGGGCCCCGCCCTCTCTGCCCATGCCTTTGCCTCTCTGGGGCCCCGGGCCCGGCCCACTCTGCCCATGCTTTGCCGTCTCTGGGGCCCTGGGCCCGGCCCACTCTGCCCATGCCTTTGCCGTCTCTGGGGCCCCGGGCCCGGCCCACTCTGCCCATGCCTTTGCCTCTCTGGGGCCCCGGGCCCGGCCCACTCTGCCCACGCATTTGTCTTCTCTGGGGCCCCGGGCCCGGCCCACTCTGCCCACGCATTTGTCTTCTCTGGGGCCCCGGGCCCGGCCCACTCTGCCCACGCCTTTGCCGTCTCTGGGGCCCCGGGCCCGGCCCCTCTGCCCATGCCTTTGCCGTCTCTGGGGCCCGCCCACCGGCGTGGCCCTGTTGCTGCGCCGGAGTCATGCCGCCCGAGTCTGCAGTGCCAGAAATAAGCTGCAACGCAGGGCCGTGCTGCGAGCAGACCCAGTTCCAGGGACATCAGAGCCGGAAGCCGGCGGGGGGCGCCATTGTTCGGGGGCTATTCTTCCGGCAGAGGCACGCGCTCGGCTGTCTGACCCCGACCACCCGGGGAGCCATTGTGGGGGACAATGGAGGGTCTGCCGGGCCCCGGCGCCTCCTCATTAGTGTTCACACACGGCTCTCTGAAGGGACAGGCACCGGCTCTACCTGCACCTCGCGCCCTTTGATCCTCTGCAGTTGTGTGAACATCTGTCAAGCCTGCGACTCTGACGGAGGGGCGCACACCACACATGATTGCGTTAGAGGGACGGAGACAGGGGCTGCGCTTATTATAGGAAAGGCTTTTTGTACAGCTCACCTTTCCGAAGGGCTGCAGGCAGCAGTGTTATTATCACCCAAATGTAGTGGCCAACACCATGAGAATGAGACTGAGAGATGCGTAGATCTCACATGCTTCGGTGACGAACACTCAACCCACTGAGCTATCCTGAAGTCGAGAGAGACACTCTTACTATGCTGACGGCCGAAGGTCCCCGCTGTGGATGTGGGAAACCAGCCCTCGTGACAAACGGAAGTTTATTCCCTTCTATCTTGTACGACGACAACCCGAGTCCTTACTTTGAGTGGCAGCTTTTAACTACTATCCACATAATAGTAGGTGGCGCTCTTCACAAAAGGACACACAGCAGGGATCATAATCCTAGCCCATTACTATGGAACTGTGCCCTGTGGGTCTCACTTTGTGTTCCCGGAATCTCATTGCCCCCACAGCGTGCCCTGTGGGTCTCACTCCGTGCTCCCTGAGTATCATTACCCTCACACCGTGCCCTGTGGTTCTCACTCTGTGCTCCCTGAGTCTCTCATTGCCCTCACAGCGTGCCCTGTGGGTCTCCCTCTGTGTTTCCTGAGACTCATTGCCCTCGCAGTGTGCCCTGTGGGTCTCACTCTGTGATTCCTGAGTCTCATTGCCCTCACAGCGTGCCCTGTGGGTCTCACTCTGTGCTCCCTGAGTCTCTTTGCCCTCACAGTGTGCCCTGTGGGTCTCACTCTGTGCTCCCTGAGTCTCTCATTGCCCTCGCAGCGAGCCCTGTGGGTCTCACTCTGTTATTCCTGAGTTTCATTGCCCTTACAGCGTGCCCTGTGGGTCTCACTCTGTGCTCCCTGAGTCTCTTTGCCCTCACAGTGTGCCCTGTGGGTCTCACTCTGTGCTCCCTGAGTCTATCATTGCCCTTGCAGCGTGCCCTGTGGGTCTCACTTTGTGCTCCCTGAGTCTCTTTGCCCTCACAGTGTGCCCTGTGGGTCTCACTCTGTGTTTCCTGAGTCTCATTGCCCTCACAGCGTGCCCTGTGGGCCTCACTCTGTGTTTCCTGAGTCTCATTCCCCTCACAGCGTGCCCTGTGGGTCTCACTCTGTGCTCCCTGAGCCTCATTGCCCTCACAGCGTGCCCTGTGGGTCTCACTCTGTGCTCCCTGAGCCTCATCGCCCTCACAGCGTGCCCTGTGGGTCTCACTCTGTGTTTCCTGAGTCTCTTTGCCCTCACAGCGTGCCCTGTGGGTCTCACTCTGTGTTTCCTGAGTCTCTTTGCCCTCACAGCATGCCCTGTGGGTCTCACTCTGAGTTCCCTGAGTCTCATTGCCCTCGCAGCGAGCCCTGTGGGTCTCACTCGGTGTTTCCAGAGTCTCATTGCCCTCACAGCATGCCCTGTGGGTCTCACTCTGTGCTCCCTGAGTCTCATTGCCCTTGCAGCGAGCCCTGTGGGTCTCACTCTGTTATTCCTGAGTCTCATTGCCCTCACAGTGTGCCCTGTGGGTCTCACTCTGTGTTTCCTGAGTCTCATTGCCCTCACAGTGTGCCCTGTGGGTCTCACTCTGTGCTCCCTGAGTCTCTTTGCCCTCACAGTGTGCCCTGTGGGTCTCACTTTGTGTTTCCAGAGTGTCTTTGCCCTCCCAGTGTGCCCTGTGGGTCTCACTCTGTGTTTCCTGAGTCTCATTGCTCTCACAGTGTGCCCTGTGGGTCTCACTCTGTGCTCCCTGAGTCTCTTTGCCCTCACAGTGTGCCCTGTGGGTCTCACTTTGTGTTTCCAGAGTGTCTTTGCCCTCCCAGTGTGCCCTGTGGGTCTCACTCTGTGCTCCCTGAGTCTCATTGCCCTCACAGCGTGCCCTGTGAGTCTCACTCTGTGTTTCCTGAGTCTCATTGCCCTCACAGCTTGCCCTGTGGGTCTCACTCTGTGCTCCCTGAGTCTCTTTGCCCTCACAGTGTGCCCTGTGGGTCTCACTCTGTGTTTCCTGAGTCTCATTGCCCTCACAGCGTGCCCTGTGGGCCTCACTCTGTGTTTCCTGAGTCTCATTCCCCTCACAGCGTGCCCTGTGGGTCTCACTCTGTGCTCCCTGAGCCTCATTGCCCTCACAGCGTGCCCTGTGGGTCTCACTCTGTGCTCCCTGAGCCTCATTGCCCTCACAGCGTGCCCTGTGGGTCTCACTCTGTGTTTCCTGAGTCTCTTTGCCCTCACAGCGTGCCCTGTGGGTCTCACTCTGTGTTTCCTGAGTCTCTTTGCCCTCACAGCATGCCCTGTGGGTCTCACTCTGAGTTCCCTGAGTCTCATTGCCCTCGCAGCGAGCCCTGTGGGTCTCACTCAGTGTTTCCAGAGTCTCATTGCCCTCACAGCATGCCCTGTGGGTCTCACTCTGTGCTCCCTGAGTCTCATTGCCCTTGCAGCGAGCCCTGTGGGTCTCACTCTGTTATTCCTGAGTCTCATTGCCCTCACAGTGTGCCCTGTGGGTCTCACTCTGTGTTTCCTGAGTCTCATTGCCCTCACAGTGTGCCCTGTGGGTCTCACTCTGTGCTCCCTGAGTCTCTTTGCCCTCACAGTGTGCCCTGTGGGTCTCACTTTGTGTTTCCAGAGTGTCTTTGCCCTCCCAGTGTGCCCTGTGGGTCTCACTCTGTGTTTCCTGAGTCTCATTGCTCTCACAGTGTGCCCTGTGGGTCTCACTCTGTGCTCCCTGAGTCTCTTTGCCCTCACAGTGTGCCCTGTGGGTCTCACTTTGTGTTTCCAGAGTGTCTTTGCCCTCCCAGTGTGCCCTGTGGGTCTCACTCTGTGCTCCCTGAGTCTCATTGCCCTCACAGCGTGCCCTGTGAGTCTCACTCTGTGTTTCCTGAGTCTCATTGCCCTCACAGCTTGCCCTGTGGGTCTCACTCTGTGCTCCCTGAGTCTCATTGCCCTCACAGCGTGCCCTGTGAGTCTCACTCTGTGTTTCCTGAGTCTCATTGCCCTCGTTGCGTGCTCTGTGGGTCTCACTCCATGTACTATGAGTCTCATTGCCCCTACCGCGTAGCCCAGTCTGTGTTTCATGGGTCTCATTACTAACCCATGGCATAGTTTTCGTAGTAGCGCTTCGCGTAGCTACGCAAAGTACACTTTGCAAGCTACGCATAGCTACGCGAACTGCGTAGTGCACTGTGCAAAATGCTGTTTGCACTGATTGCACAGTGCCAGATGCTTGTCTGCACTGTGCAATCAGTGCAAACCGCATCTTGCACAGTGCAAGCGGTCGTTTTCTGCCGCTCGAGTAGATTTGTACTCGAGCGGCAGCTTTCTCAAGGTGGAATGGTAGTTTCTCATCGGGAGCGGTCGCGAGCATGCGCGACCATTCGCAATGAGAAACCTGACCTTCCCGCGTTGAGAATCTCGCCAGAAGGTTTATTTTCCACGCTGGGGATCAGCAACTTGATGTTGCTGATCACGATCGAGGAAAAAGTCTCGCCGGGATGTTATTTTGCTCGCGGTCGCCAGCTTTAAGTTTGATGACTGCGAACAAGCAAAAAATGCCTGTTACGCTACACGTTTTTGCACTGTGCTACGTGCAATTCGCGTAGCTCGTAGTTGCGCAAACTAGCGAGCGTAGCGTAGTTGTACGCCCAGGCCTACTCATTACCATCATAGTGTGCTTTGTGCGTCTCACTTTGTGGCTTTTTGGTCTCACTCCCCTCAGTGCACTCACTCTGCTTTCTGAATGTCTCACCAGTATTTCATGGGTCTCCTTGCTCTCACAGGGTGACCCATGGATTACACTCTGCATTTCATGTGTCTCGCTCTGTGTTTCATTGGTCTTATTACTGTCAAAGTGTGCATCTTGGGTCTTCCTCTTGGTTTCATGGATCTCATGCCCGCGAAGTATGCCCCTGTGTTTCATGGGTCTCATTACCCTCACAGAGTGCATCATGGGTTTCACTCTGCCTTTCATCAGTCTCATTACCCTCATAGTGGGTCTAATTGACATCATAGCCCATACCCACATGTCTCACTCTGGGCCTCATTACCCTCACAGTGCGCCCGTGGGTCTCACTTTGTGTTTCCTGAGTCTCATTGCCCTCGCGGCATGCTCTGTGGGTCTCATTTTGACTTTCCTGAGTCTCAATGCCCTCACAGTGTGCCCTGTGGGTCTCACTCCGTGTTTCCTGAGTCTCATTGCCCTCACAGCGTGCCCTGTGGGTCTCACTCTGTTATTCATGAGTCTCATTGCCCTCACAGCGTGCCCTGTGGGTCTCACTCTGTGTTTCCAGAGTCTCATTGCCCTCACAGCTTGCCCTGTGGGTCTCACTCTGTGCTCCCTGAATCTCATTGCCCTCACAGCGTGCCCTGTGGGTCTCACTCTGTGTTCCCAGAGTCTCATTGCCTCACAGTGTGCCCTGTGGGTCTCACTCTGTGTTTCCTGAGTCTCATTGCCCTCGCAGCGTGCCCTGTGGGTCTCACTCTGTGCTCCCTGAATCTCATTGCCCTCACAGTGTGCCCTGTGGGTCTCACTTTGTGTTCCCGGAGTGTCTTTGCCCTCACAGTGTGCCCTGTGGGTCTCACTCCGTGTTTCCTGAGTCTCATTGCCCTCACAGCGTGCCCTGTGGGTCTCACTCTGTTATTCCTGAGTCTCATTGCCCTCACAGCGTGCCCTGTGGGTCTCACTCTGTGTTTCCTGAGTCTTATTTCCCTCACAGCGTACCCTGTGGGTCTCACTGTGTGTTCCCGGAGTCTCATTGCCTCACAGTGTTCCCTGTGGGTCTCACTCTGTGCTCCCTGAATCTTATTGCCCTCACAGCGTGCCCTGTGGGTCTCACTGTGTGTTCCCGGAGTCTCATTGCCTCACAGTGTTCCCTGTGGGTCTCACTCTGTGCTCCCTGAGTCTCTCATTGCCCTCGCAGCGAGCCCTGTGGGTCTCACTCTGTTATTCCTGAGTCTCATTGCCCTCACAGCGTGCCCTTGGGGTCTCACTCTGTGCTCCCTGAGTCTCTTTGCCCTCACAGTGTGCCCTGTGGGTCTCACTCTGTGTTTCCTGAGTCTCATTGCCCTCACAGCGTGCCCTGTGGGCCTAACTCTGTGTTTTTTGAGTCTCATTCCCCTCACAGCGTGCCCTGTGGGTCTCACTCTGTGCTCCCTGAGCCTCATTGCCCTTACAGCGTGCCCTGTGGGTCTCACTCTGTGTTTCCTGAGTCTCTTTGCCCTCACAGCGTGCCCTGTGGGTCTCACGCTGTGTTTCCTGAGTCTCTTTGCCCTCACAGCATGCCCTGTGGGTCTCACTCTGAGTTCCCTGAGTCTCATTGCCCTCGCAGCGAGCCCTGTGGGTCTCACTCAGTGTTTCCAGAGTCTCATTGCCCTCACAGCATGCCCTGTGGGTCTCACTCTGTGCTCCCTGAGTCTCATTGCCCTCACAGTGTGCCCTGTGGGTCTCACTCTGTGCTCCCTGAGTCTCTTTGCCCTCACAGTGTGCCCTGTGGGTCTCACTTTGTGTTTCCAGAGTGTCTTTGCCCTCCCAGTGTGCCCTGTGGGTCTCACTCTGTGTTTCCTGAGTCTCATTGCTCTCACAGTGTGCCCTGTGGGTCTCACTCTGTGCTCCCTGAGTCTCTTTGCCCTCACAGTGTGCCCTGTGGGTCTCACTCTGTGCTCCCTGAGTCTCATTGCCCTCACAGCGTGCCCTGTGAGTCTCACTCTGTGTTTCCTGAGTCTCATTGCCCTCACAGCTTGCCCTGTGGGTCTCACTCTGTGCTCCCTGAGTCTCTTTGCCCTCACAGTGTGCCCTGTGGGTCTCACTCTGTGTTTCCTGAGTCTCATTGCCCTCACAGCGTGCCCTGTGGGCCTCACTCTGTGTTTCCTGAGTCTCATTCCCCTCACAGCGTGCCCTGTGGGTCTCACTCTGTGCTCCCTGAGCCTCATTGCCCTCACAGCGTGCCCTGTGGGTCTCACTCTGTGCTCCCTGAGCCTCATTGCCCTCACAGCGTGCCCTGTGGGTCTCACTCTGTGTTTCCTGAGTCTCTTTGCCCTCACAGCGTGCCCTGTGGGTCTCACTCTGTGTTTCCTGAGTCTCTTTGCCCTCACAGCATGCCCTGTGGGTCTCACTCTGAGTTCCCTGAGTCTCATTGCCCTCGCAGCGAGCCCTGTGGGTCTCACTCAGTGTTTCCAGAGTCTCATTGCCCTCACAGCATGCCCTGTGGGTCTCACTCTGTGCTCCCTGAGTCTCATTGCCCTTGCAGCGAGCCCTGTGGGTCTCACTCTGTTATTCCTGAGTCTCATTGCCCTCACAGTGTGCCCTGTGGGTCTCACTCTGTGTTTCCTGAGTCTCATTGCCCTCACAGTGTGCCCTGTGGGTCTCACTCTGTGCTCCCTGAGTCTCTTTGCCCTCACAGTGTGCCCTGTGGGTCTCACTTTGTGTTTCCAGAGTGTCTTTGCCCTCCCAGTGTGCCCTGTGGGTCTCACTCTGTGTTTCCTGAGTCTCATTGCTCTCACAGTGTGCCCTGTGGGTCTCACTCTGTGCTCCCTGAGTCTCTTTGCCCTCACAGTGTGCCCTGTGGGTCTCACTTTGTGTTTCCAGAGTGTCTTTGCCCTCCCAGTGTGCCCTGTGGGTCTCACTCTGTGCTCCCTGAGTCTCATTGCCCTCACAGCGTGCCCTGTGAGTCTCACTCTGTGTTTCCTGAGTCTCATTGCCCTCACAGCTTGCCCTGTGGGTCTCACTCTGTGCTCCCTGAGTCTCATTGCCCTCACAGCGTGCCCTGTGAGTCTCACTCTGTGTTTCCTGAGTCTCATTGCCCTCGTTGCGTGCTCTGTGGGTCTCACTCCATGTACTATGAGTCTCATTGCCCCTACCGCATAGCCCAGTCTGTGTTTCATGGGTCTCATTACTAACCCATGGCATAGTTTTCGTAGTAGCGCTTCGCGTAGCTACGCAAAGTACACTTTGCAAGCTATCGCATAGCTACGCGAACTGCGTAGTGCACTGTGCAAAATGCTGTTTGCACTGATTGCACAGTGCCAGATGCTTGTCTGCACTGTGCAATCAGTGCAAACCCCATCTTGCACAGTGCAAGCGGTCGTTTTCTGCCGCTCGAGTAGATTTGTACTCGAGCGGCAGCTTTCTCAAGGTGGAATGGTAGTTTCTCATCGGGAGCGGTCGCGAGCATGCGCGACCATTCGCAATGAGAAACCTGACCTTCCCGCGTTGAGAATCTCGCCAGAAGGTTTATTTTCCACGCTGGGGATCAGCAACTTGATGTTGCTGATCACGATCGAGGAAAAAGTCTCGCCGGGATGTTATTTTGCTCGCGGTCGCCAGCTTTAAGTTTGATGACTGCGAACAAGCAAAAAATGCCCGTTACGCTACACGTTTTTGCACTGTGCTACGTGCAATTCGCGTAGCTCGTAGTTGCGCAAACTAGCGAGCGTAGCGTAGTTGTACGCCCAGGCCTACTCATTACCATCATAGTGTGCTTTGTGCGTCTCACTTTGTGGCTTTTTGGTCTCACTCCCCTCAGTGCACTCACTCTGCTTTCTGAATGTCTCACCAGTATTTCATGGGTCTCCTTGCTCTCACAGGGTGACCCATGGATTACACTCTGCATTTCATGTGTCTCGCTCTGTGTTTCATTGGTCTTATTACTGTCAAAGTGTGCATCTTGGGTCTTCCTCTTGGTTTCATGGATCTCATGCCCGCGAAGTATGCCCCTGTGTTTCATGGGTCTCATTACCCTCACAGAGTGCATCATGGGTTTCACTCTGCCTTTCATCAGTCTCATTACCCTCATAGTGGGTCTAATTGACATCATAGCCCATACCCACTGGTCTCACTCTGGGCCTCATTACCCTCACAGTGCGCCCCGTGGGTCTCACTTTGTGTTTCCTGAGTCTCATTGCCCTCGCGGCATGCTCTGTGGGTCTCATTTTGACTTTCCTGAGTCTCAATGCCCTCACAGTGTGCCCTGTGGGTCTCACTCCGTGTTTCCTGAGTCTCATTGCCCTCACAGCGTGCCCTGTGGGTCTCACTCTGTTATTCCTGAGTCTCATTGCCCTCACAGCGTGCCCTGTGGGTCTCACTCTGTGTTTCCTGAGTCTCATTGCCCTCACAGCTTGCCCTGTGGGTCTCACTCTGTGCTCCCTGAATCTCATTGCCCTCACAGCGTGCCCTGTGGGTCTCACTCTGTGTTCCCGGAGTCTCATTGCCTCACAGTGTGCCCTGTGGGTCTCACTCTGTGTTTCCTGAGTCTCATTGCCCTCGCAGCGTGCCCTGTGGGTCTCACTCTGTGCTCCCTGAATCTCATTGCCCTCACAGTGTGCCCTGTGGGTCTCACTTTGTGTTCCCGGAGTGTCTTTGCCCTCCCAGTGTGCCCTGTGGGTCTCACTCTGTGTTTCCTGAGTCTCATTGCTCTCACAGTGTGCCCTGTGGGTCTCACTCTGTGCTCCCTGAGTCTCTTTGCCCTCACAGTGTGCCCTGTGGGTCTCACTTTGTGTTTCCAGAGTGTCTTTGCCCTCCCAGTGTGCCCTGTGGGTCTCACTCTGTGCTCCCTGAGTCTCATTGCCCTCACAGCGTGCCCTGTGAGTCTCACTCTGTGTTTCCTGAGTCTCATTGCCCTCACAGCTTGCCCTGTGGGTCTCACTCTGTGCTCCCTGAGTCTCTTTGCCCTCACAGTGTGCCCTGTGGGTCTCACTCTGTGTTTCCTGAGTCTCATTGCCCTCACAGCGTGCCCTGTGGGCCTCACTCTGTGTTTCCTGAGTCTCATTCCCCTCACAGCGTGCCCTGTGGGTCTCACTCTGTGCTCCCTGAGCCTCATTGCCCTCACAGCGTGCCCTGTGGGTCTCACTCTGTGCTCCCTGAGCCTCATTGCCCTCACAGCGTGCCCTGTGGGTCTCACTCTGTGTTTCCTGAGTCTCTTTGCCCTCACAGCGTGCCCTGTGGGTCTCACTCTGTGTTTCCTGAGTCTCTTTGCCCTCACAGCATGCCCTGTGGGTCTCACTCTGAGTTCCCTGAGTCTCATTGCCCTCGCAGCGAGCCCTGTGGGTCTCACTCAGTGTTTCCAGAGTCTCATTGCCCTCACAGCATGCCCTGTGGGTCTCACTCTGTGCTCCCTGAGTCTCATTGCCCTTGCAGCGAGCCCTGTGGGTCTCACTCTGTTATTCCTGAGTCTCATTGCCCTCACAGTGTGCCCTGTGGGTCTCACTCTGTGTTTCCTGAGTCTCATTGCCCTCACAGTGTGCCCTGTGGGTCTCACTCTGTGCTCCCTGAGTCTCTTTGCCCTCACAGTGTGCCCTGTGGGTCTCACTTTGTGTTTCCAGAGTGTCTTTGCCCTCCCAGTGTGCCCTGTGGGTCTCACTCTGTGTTTCCTGAGTCTCATTGCTCTCACAGTGTGCCCTGTGGGTCTCACTCTGTGCTCCCTGAGTCTCTTTGCCCTCACAGTGTGCCCTGTGGGTCTCACTTTGTGTTTCCAGAGTGTCTTTGCCCTCCCAGTGTGCCCTGTGGGTCTCACTCTGTGCTCCCTGAGTCTCATTGCCCTCACAGCGTGCCCTGTGAGTCTCACTCTGTGTTTCCTGAGTCTCATTGCCCTCACTGCTTGCCCTGTGGGTCTCACTCTGTGCTCCCTGAGTCTCATTGCCCTCACAGCGTGCCCTGTGAGTCTCACTCTGTGTTTCCTGAGTCTCATTGCCCTCGTTGCGTGCTCTGTGGGTCTCACTCCATGTACTATGAGTCTCATTGCCCCTACCGCGTAGCCCAGTCTGTGTTTCATGGGTCTCATTACTAACCCATGGCATAGTTTTCGTAGTAGCGCTTCGCGTAGCTACGCAAAGTACACTTTGCAAGCTATCGCATAGCTACGCGAACTGCGTAGTGCACTGTGCAAAATGCTGTTTGCACTGATTGCACAGTGCCAGATGCTTGTCTGCACTGTGCAATCAGTGCAAACCGCATCTTGCACAGTGCAAGCGGTCGTTTTCTGCCGCTCGAGTAGATTTGTACTCGAGCGGCAGCTTTCTCAAGGTGGAATGGTAGTTTCTCATCGGGAGCGGTCGCGAGCATGCGCGACCATTCGCAATGAGAAACCTGACCTTCCCGCGTTGAGAATCTCGCCAGAAGGTTTATTTTCCACGCTGGGGATCAGCAACTTGATGTTGCTGATCACGATCGAGGAAAAAGTCTCGCCGGGATGTTATTTTGCTCGCGGTCACCAACTTTAAGTTTGATGACTGCGAACAAGCAAAAAATGCCCGTTACGCTACACGTTTTTGCACTGTGCTACGTGCAATTCGCGTAGCTCGTAGTTGCGCAAACTAGCGAGCGTAGCGTAGTTGTACGCCCAGGCCTACTCATTACCATCATAGTGTGCTTTGTGGGTCTCACTTTGTGGCTTTTTGGTCTCACTCCCCTCAGTGCACTCACTCTGCTTTCTGAATGTCTCACCTGTATTTCATGGGTCTCCTTGCTCTCACAGGGTGACCCATGGATTACACTCTGCATTTCATGTGTCTCGCTCTGTGTTTAATTGGTCTTATTACTGTCAAAGTGTGCATCTTGGGTCTTCCTCTTGGTTTCATGGATCTCATGCCCGCGAAGTATGCCCCTGTGTTTCATGGGTCTCATTACCCTCACAGAGTGCATCATGGGTTTCACTCTGCCTTTCATCAGTCTCATTACCCTCATAGTGGGTCTAATTGACATCATAGCCCATACCCACAGGTCTCACTCTGGGCCTCATTACCCTCACAGTGCGCCCCGTGGGTCTCACTTTGTGTTTCCTGAGTCTCATTGCCCTCGCGGCATGCTCTGTGGGTCTCATTTTGACTTTCCTGAGTCTCAATGCCCTCACAGTGTGCCCTGTGGGTCTCACTCCGTGTTTCCTGAGTCTCATTGCCCTCACAGCGTGCCCTGTGGGTCTCACTCTGTTATTCCTGAGTCTCATTGCCCTCACAGCGTGCCCTGTGGGTCTCACTCTGTGTTTCCTGAGTCTCATTGCCCTCACAGCTTGCCCTGTGGGTCTCACTCTGTGCTCCCTGAATCTCATTGCCCTCACAGCGTGCCCTGTGGGTCTCACTCTGTGTTCCCGGAGTCTCATTGCCTCACAGTGTGCCCTGTGGGTCTCACTCTGTGTTTCCTGAGTCTCATTGCCCTCGCAGCGTGCCCTGTGGGTCTCACTCTGTGCTCCCTGAATCTCATTGCCCTCACAGTGTGCCCTGTGGGTCTCACTTTGTGTTCCCGGAGTGTCTTTGCCCTCACAGTGTGCCCTGTGGGTCTCACTCTGTGTTCCCTGAGTCTCTTAGCCCTCACAGCGTGCCCTGTGGGTCTCACTCTGTGTTCCCTGAGACTCATTGCCCTCGCAGCGTGCCCTGTGGGTCTCACTCTGTGTTCCCTGAGTCTCATTGCCCTCGCAGCGTGCCCTGTGGGTTTCCCTCTGTGTTCCCTGAGTCTCTTTGCCCTCGCAGCGTGCCCTGTGGGTCTCACTCTGTGTTCCCTGAGTCTCATTCCCCTCACAGTGTGCCCTCTGGGTCTCACTCTGTGTTCCCGGAGTCTCTTTGCCCTCACAGTGTGCCCTGTGGGTCTCACTTTGTGTTCCCGGAGTGTCTTTGCCCTCACAGTGTGCCCTGTGGGTCTCACTTTGTGTTCCCGGAGTCTCATTGCCCTCACAGCGTGCCCTGTGGGTCTCACTCTGTGTTTCCTGAGTCTAATTGCCCTCACAGCGTGCCCTGTGGGTCTCACTCTGTGTTTCCTGAGTCTCATTGCCCTCGTAGCGTGCTCTGTGTGTCTCACTCCATGTTTTATGAGTCTCATTGCCCCTACCGCGTAGCCCAGTCTGTGTTTCATGGGTCTCATTACTAACCCATGGCATAGTTTGCGTAGCAGCGCTTCGCGTAGCTACGCAAAGTACACTTTGCAAGCTACGCATAGCTACACGAACTGCGTAGTGCACTGTGCAAAATGCTGTTCGCACTGATTGCACAGTGCCAGGTGCTTGTCTGCACTGTGCAATCAGTGCAAACCGCATCTTGCACAGTGCAAGCGGTCGTTTTCTGCCGCTCGAGTAGATTTGTACTCGAGCGGCAGCTTTCTCAAGGTGGAATGGTAGTTTCTCATCGGGAGCGGTCGCGAGCATACGCGACCATTCGCAATGAGAAACCTGACCTTCCCGCGTTGAGAATCTCGCCAGAAGGTTTATTTTCCACGCTCGGGATCAGCAACTTGATGTTGCTGATCACGATCGAGGAAAAAGTCTCACCGGGATGTTATTTTGCTCGCGGTCGCCAACTTTAAGTTTGATGACTGCGAACAAACAAAAAATGCCCGTTACGCTACACTTTTTTGCACTGTGCTACGTGCAATTCGCGTAGCTCGTAGTTGCTCAAACTACACAAGCGTAGCGTAGTTGTACGCCCAGGCCTACTCATTACCATCATAGTGTGCTTTGTGGGTCTCACTTTGTGGCTTTTTGGTCTCACTCCCCTCAGTGCACTCCCTCTGCTTTCTGAATGTCTCACCAGCATTTCATGGGACTCCTTGCTCTCACAGGGTGACTCATGGATTACACTCTGCATTTCATGTGTCTCGCTCTGTGTTTCATTGATCTTATTACTGTCAAAGTGTGCATCTTGGGTCTTCCTCTGGGTTTCATGGGTCTCATGCCCGCAAAGTATGCCCCTGTGTTTCATGGGTCTCATTACCCTCACAGAGTGCATCATGGGTTTCACTCTGCCTTTCATCAGTCTCATTACCCTCATAGTGGGTCTAATTGACATCATAGCCCGTACCCACAGGTCTCACTCTGGGCCTCATTACCCTCACAGTGCACCCCGTGGGTCTCACTTTGTGTTTCCTGAGTCTCATTGCCCTCGTAGCATGCTCTGTGGGTCTCACTTTGTGTTTGCTGAGTCTCAATGCCCTCACAGTGTGCCCTGTGGGTCTCACTCCGTGTTTCCTGAGTCTCATTGCCCTCACAGCGTGCCCTGTGGGTCTCACTCTGTTATTCCTGAGTGTAATTGCCCTCACTGCGTGCCCTGTGGGTCTCACTCTGTGTTTCCTGAGTCTCATTGCCCTCACAGCTTGCCCTGTGGGTCTCACTCTGTGCTCCCTGAGTCTCATTGCCTCACAGTGTGCCCTGTGGGTCTCACTCTGTTATTCCTGAGTCTCATTGCCCTCACAGCATGCCCTGTGGGTCTCACTCTGTGTTTCCTGAGTCTCATTGCCCTCACAGCTTGCCCTGTGGGTCTCACTCTGTGCTCCCTGAATCTCATTGCCCTCACAGCGTGCCCTGTGGGTCTCACTCTGTGTTCCCGGAGTCTCATTGCCTCACAGTGTGCCCTGTGGGTCTCACTCTGTGTTTCCTGAGTCTCATTGCCCTCGCAGCGTGCCCTGTGGGTCTCACTCTGTGCTCCCTGAATCTCATTGCCCTCACAGTGTGCCCTGTGGATCTCACTTTGTGTTCCCGGAGTGTCTTTGCCCTCACAGTGTGCCCTGTGGGTCTCACTCCGTGTTTCCTGAGTCTCATTGCCCTCACAGCGTGCCCTGTGGGTCTCACTCTGTTATTCCTGAGTCTCATTGCCCTCACAGCGTGCCCTGTGGGTCTCACTCTGTGTTTCCTGAGTCTCATTGCCCTCACAGCTTGCCCTGTGGGTCTCACTCTGTGCTCCCTGAATCTTATTGTCCTCACAGCGTGCCCTGTGGGTCTCACTGTGTGTTCCCGGAGTCTCATTGCCTCACAGTGTGCCCTGTGGGTCTCACTCTGTGCTCCCTGAGTCTCTCATTGCCCTCGCAGCGAACCCTGTGGGTCTCACTCTGTTATTCCTGAGTCTCATTGCCCTCACAGCGTGCCCTGTGGGTCTCACTCTGTGCTCCCTGAGTCTCTTTGCCCTCACAGTGTGCCCTGTGGGTCTCACTCTGTGTTTCCTGAGTCTCATTGCCCTCACAGCGTGCCCTGTGGGCCTCACTCTGTGTTTCCTGAGTCTCATTCCCCTCACAGCTTGCCCTGTGGGTCTCACTCTGTGCTCCCTGAGCCTCATTGCCCTCACAGCGTGCCCTGTGGGTCTCACTCTGTGTTTCCTGAGTCTCTTTGCCCTCACAGCGTGCCCTGTGGGTCTCACTCTGTGTTTCCTGAGTCTCTTTGCCCTCACAGCATGCCCTGTGGGTCTCACTCTGAGTTCCCTGAGTCTCATTGCCCTCGCAGCGAGCCCTGTGGGTCTCACTCGGTGTTTCCAGAGTCTCATTGCCCTCACAGCATGCCCTGTGGGTCTCACTCTGTGCTCCCTGAGTCTCATTGCCCTTGCAGCGAGCCCTGTGGGTCTCACTCTGTTATTCCTGAGTCTCATTGCCCTCACAGTGTGCCCTGTGGGTCTCACTCTGTGTTTCCTGAGTCTCATTGCCCTCACAGTGTGCCCTGTGGGTCTCACTCTGTGCTCCCTGAGTCTCTTTGCCCTCACAGTGTGCCCTGTGGGTCTCACTTTGTGTTTCCAGAGTGTCTTTGCCCTCCCAGTGTGCCCTGTGGGTCTCACTCTGTGTTTCCTGAGTCTCATTGCCCTCACAGTGTGCCCTGTGGGTCTCACTCTGTGCTCCCTGAGTCTCTTTGCCCTCACAGTGTGCCCTGTGGGTCTCACTTTGTGTTTCCAGAGTGTCTTTGCCCTCCCAGTGTGCCCTGTGGGTCTCACTCTGTGCTCCCTGAGTCTCATTGCCCTCACAGCGTGCCCTGTGGGTCTCACTCTGTGTTTCCTGAGTCTCATTGCCCTCACAGCTTGCCCTCTGGGTTTCACTCTGTGCTCCCTGAATCTTATTGCCCTCACAGCGTGCCCTGTGGGTCTCACTGTGTGTTCCCGGAGTCTCATTGCCTCACAGTGTGCCCTGTGGGTCTCACTCTGTGTTTCCTGAGTCTCATTGCCCTCGCAGCGTGCCCTGTGGGTCTCACTCTGTGTTCCCTGAGTCTCTTTGCCCTCGCAGCATGCCCTGTGGGTCTCCCTCTGTGTTTCCTGAGACTCATTGCCCTCGCAGCGCGCCCTGTGGGTCTCACTCTGTGATTCCTGAGTCTCATTCCCCTCACAGCATGCCCTGTGGGTCTCACTCTGAGTTCCCTGAGTCTCATTGCCCTCGCAGCGAGCCCTGTGGGTTTCCCTCTGTGTTCCCTGAGTCTCTTAGCCCTCACAGCGTGCCCTGTGGGTCTCACTCTGTGTTCCCTGAGACTCATTGCCCTCGCAGCGTGCCCTGTGGGTCTCACTCTGTGTTCCCTGAGTCTCATTGCCCTCGCAGCGTGCCCTGTGGGTTTCCCTCTGTGTTCCCTGAGTCTCTTTGCCCTCGCAGCGTGCCCTGTGGGTCTCACTCTGTAATCCCTGAGTATCATTCCCCTCACAGCGTGCCCTGTGGGTCTCACTCTGTGTTCCCGGAGTCTCTTTGCCCTCACAGAGTGCCCTGTGGGTCTCACTTTGTGTTCCCGGAGTGTCTTTGCCCTCACAGTGTGCCCTGTGGGCCTCACTTTGTGTTCCCGGAGTCTGATTGCCCTCACAGCGTGCCCCGTGGGTCTCACTCTGTGTTTCCTGAGTCTCATTCCCCTCACAGCGTGCCCTGTGGGTCTCACTCTGTGTTCCCGGAGTCTCTTTGCCCTCACAGTGTGCCCTGTGGGTCTCACTTTGTGTTCCCGGAGTGTCTTTGCCCTCACAGTGTGCCCTGTGGGTCTCACTTTGTGTTCCCGGAGTCTCATTGCCCTCACAGCGTGCCCTGTGGGTCTCACTCTGTGTTTCCTGAGTCTAATTGCCCTCACAGCGTGCCCTGTGGGTCTCACTCTGTGTTTCCTGAGTCTCATTGCCCTCGTAGCGTGCTCTGTGGGTCTCACTCCATGTTTTATGAGTCTTATTGCCCCTACCGCGTAGCCCAGTCTGTGTTTCATGGGTCTCATTACTAACCCATGGCATAGTTTGCGTAGTAGCGCTTCGCGTAGCTACGCAAAGTACACTTTGCAAGCTACGCATAGCTACACGAACTGCGTAGTGCACTGTGCAAAATGCTGTTCGCACTGATTGCACAGTGCCAGATGCTTGTCTGCACTGTGCAATCAGTGCAAACCGCATCTTGCACAGTGCAAGCGGTCGTTTTCTGCCGCTTGAGTAGATTTGTACTCGAGCGGCAGCTTTCTCAAGGTGGAATGGTAGTTTCTCATCGGGAGCGGTCGCGAGCATACGCGACCATTCGCAATGAGAAACCTGACCTTCCCGCGTTGAGAACCTCGCCAGAAGGTTTATTTTCCACGCTCGTGATCAGCAACTTGATGTTGCTGATCACGATCGAGGAAAAAGTCTCACCGGGATGTTATTTTGCTCGTGGTCGCCAACTTTAAGTTTGATGACTGCGAACAAACAAAAAATGCCCGTTACGCTACACTTTTTTGCACTGTGCTACGTGCAATTCGCGTAGCTCGTAGTTGCGCAAACTACACGAGCGTAGCGTAGTTGTGCGCCCAGGCCTACTCATTACCATCATAGTGTGCTTTGTGGGTCTCACTTTGTGGCTTTTTGGTCTCACTCCCCTCAGTGCACTCCCTCTGCTTTCTGAATGTCTCACCAGCATTTCATGGGACTCCTTGCTCTCACCGGGTGACTCATGGATTACACTCTGCATTTCATGTGTCTCGCTCTGTGTTTCATTGATCTTATTACTGTCAAAGTGTGCATCTTGGGTCTTCCTCTGGGTTTCATGGGTCTCATGCCGCAAAGTATGCCCCTGTGTTTCATGGGTCTCATTACCCTCATAGTGGGTCTAATTGACATCATAGCCCGTACCCACAGGTCTCACTCTGGGCCTCATTACCCTCACAGTGCACCCCGTGGGTCTCACTTTGTGTTTCCTGAGTCTCATTGCCCTCGTAGCATGCTCTGTGGGTCTCACTTTGTGTTTGCTGAGTCTCAATGCCCTCACAGTGTGCCCTGTGGGTCTCACTCCGTGTTTCCTGAGTCTCATTGCCCTCACAGCGTGCCCTGTGGGTCTCACTCTGTTATTCCTGAGTGTCATTGCCCTCACTGCGTGCCCTGTGGGTCTCACTCTGTGTTTCCTGAGTCTCATTGCCCTCACAGCTTGCCCTGTGGGTCTCACTCTGTGCTCCCTGAGTCTCATTGCCCTCACAGCGTTCCCTGTGGGACTCACTCTGTGTTCCCTGAGTTTTTTTGCCCTCGCAGCGTGCCCTGTGGGTCTCCCTCTGTGTTTCCTGAGACTCATTGCCCTCGCAGTGTGCCCTGTGGGTCTCACTCTGTGTTTCCTGAGTCTCTTTGCCCACACAGCGTGCCCTGTGGGTCTCACTCTGTGTTTCCTGAGTCTCTTTGCCCTCACAGCGTGCCCTGTGGGTCTCACTCTGTGTTTCCTGAGTCTCATTGCCCTCACAGCTTGCCCTGTGAGTCTCACTCTGTGCTCCCTGAGTCTCATTGCCCTCGCAGCATGCCCTGTGGGTCTCACTCTGAGTTCCCTGAGTCTCATTGCCCTCGCAGCGATCCCTGTGGGTTTCCCTCTGTGTTCCCCGAGTCTCTTAGCCCTCACAGCGTGCCCTGTGGGTCTCACTCTGTGTTCCCTGAGACTCATTGCCCTCGCAGCCTGCCCTGTGGGTCTCACTTTGTGTTCCCTGAGTCTCATTGCCCTCGCAGCGTGCCCTGTGGGTTTCCCTCTGTGTTCCCTGAGTCTCTTTGCCCTCACAGCGTGCCCTGTGGGTCTCACTCTGTAATCCCTGAGTATCATTCCCCTCACAGCGTGCCCTGTGGGTCTCACTCTGTGTTCCCGGAGTCTCTTTGCCCTCACAGAGTGCCCTGTGGGTCTCACTTTGTGTTCCCGGAGTGTCTTTGCCCTCACAGTGTGCCCTGTGGGCCTCACTTTGTGTTCCCGGAGTCTGATCGCCCTCACAGCGTGCCCTGTGGGTCTCACTCTGTGTTTCCTGAGTCTCATTCCCCTCACAGCATGCCCTGTGGGTCTCACTCTGTGTTCCCGGAGTCTCTTTGCCCTCACGGTGTGCCCTGTGGGTCTCACTTTGTGTTCCCGGAGTGTCTTTGCCCTCACAGTGTGCCCTGTGGGTCTCACTTTGTGTTCCGGGAGTCTCATTGCCCTCACAGTGTGCCCTGTGGGTCTCACTTTGTGTTTCCTGAGTCCAATTGCCCTCACAGCGTGCCCTGTGTGTCTCACTCTGTGTTTCCTGATTCTCATTGCCCTCGTAGCGTGCTCTGTGGGTCTCACTCCATGTTTTATGTATCTCATTGCCCCTACCGCGTAGCCCAGTCCGTGTTTCATAGGTCTCATTACTAAACCTAGGCATAGTTCGCGTAGTAGCGCTTCGCGTAGCTACGCAAAGTACACTTTGAAAGCTACGCATAGCTACGGGAACTGCGTAGTGCACTGTGCAAAATGCTGTTCGCACTGATTGCACAGTACCGGATGCTTGTCTGCACTGTGCAATCAGTGCAAACCGCATCTTGCACAGTGCAAGCTGTAGTTTTCTGCCGCTCAAGTAGATTTGTACTCGAGCAGCAGCTTTCTCAAGGCGAAATGGTAGTTTCTCATCGGGAGCGGTCGCGAGCATACCCAATGAGAAACCTGACCTCCCCGCGTTGAGAATCTCGCTGGGAGGTTTATTTTCCACACTCGGGATTTGTAACTTGATGTTGCTGATCGCGATCGAGGAAAGTCTCGCTGGGGTGTTTTTTTTCTCGCGGTTGCAAACTTTACGTTGGATGACCGCGAACAAGCAAAAAATGCCTGCTACGCTACGCGTTTTTACACTGTGCTACATGCAATTCGCATAGCTCGTATTTGCGCAAACTACGCAAACTACGCGAGCGTAGCGTAGTCCTACACCCAGGCCTACTCATTGCCATCATAGTGTGCTTTGTGGGTTTCACTTTGTGGCTTTTTGGTCTCACTCCCCTCAGTGCACTCACTCTGCTTTCTGAATGTCTCACCAGCATTTCATGGGACTCCTTGCTCTCAAAAGGTGACTCATGGATTACACTCTGCATTTCATGTGTCTCGCTCTGTGTTTCATTGGTCTCATTACTGTCAAAGTGTGCATCGTGGGTCTTCCTCTCGGTTTCATGGGTCTCATGCCCGCAAAGTGTCCCCCTGTGTTTCATGGGTCTCATTACCCTCACAGCGTGCATCATCGGTTTCACTATGCCTTTCATCAGTCTCATTACCCTCATAGTGAGTCTAATTGACATCATAGCCAATACCCACAGGTCTCACTCTGGGTCTCATTACCCTCACAGTGTGCCCCTTGGGTCTCACTTTGTGTTTCCTGAGTCTCATTGCCCTCACAGCTTGCCCTGTGGGTCTCACTCTGTGCTCCCTGAGTCTCATTTCCCTCACAGCGTGCCCTGTGAGTCTCACTCTGTGTTTCCTGAGTCTCATTGCCCTCGTTGCGTGCTCTGTGGGTCTCACTCCATGTATTATGAGTCTCATTGCCCCTACCGCGTAGCCCAGTCTGTGTTTCATGGGTCTCATTACTAACCCATGGCATAGTTTTCGTAGTAGCGTTTCGCGTAGCTACGCAAAGTACACTTTGCAAGCTACGCATAGCTACGCGAACTGCGTAGTGCACTGTGCAAAATGCTGTTCGCACTGATTGCACAGTGCCAGATGCTTGTCTGCACTGTGCAATCAGTGCAAACCACATCTTGCACAGTGCAAGCGGTCGTTTTCTGCCGCTCGAGTAGATTTGTACTCGAGCGGCAGCTTTCTCAAGGTGGAATGGTAGTTTCTCATCGGGAGCGGTCGCGAGCATACGCGACCATTTGCAATGAGAAACCTGACCTTCCCGCGTTGAGAATCTCGCCAGAAGGTTTATTTTCCACGCTCGGGATCAGCAACTTGATGTTGCTGATCACGATCGAGGAAAAAGTCTCGCCGGGATGTTATTTTGCTCGCGGTCGCCAACTTTAAGTTTGATGACTGCGAACAAGCAAAAAATGCCCGTTACGCTACACGTTTTTGCACTGTGCTACGTGCAATTCGCGTAGCTCGTAGTTGCGCAAACTAGCGAGCGTAGCGTAGTTGTACGCCCAGGCCTACTCATTACCATCATAGTGTGCTTTGTGGGTCTCACTTTGTGGCTTTTTGGTCTCACTCCCCTCAGTGCACTCACTCTGCTTTCTGAATGTCTCACCTGTATTTCATGGGTCTCCTTGCTCTCACAGGGTGACCCATGGATTACACTCTGCATTTCATGTGTCTCGCTCTGTGTTTAATTGGTCTTATTACTGTCAAAGTGTGCATCTTGGGTCTTCCTCTTGGTTTCATGGATCTCATGCCCGCGAAGTATGCCCCTGTGTTTCATGGGTCTCATTACCCTCACAGAGTGCATCATGGGTTTCACTCTGCCTTTCATCAGTCTCATTACCCTCATAGTGGGTCTAATTGACATCATAGCCCATACCCACAGGTCTCACTCTGGGCCTCATTACCCTCACAGTGCGCCCCGTGGGTCTCACTTTGTGTTTCCTGAGTCTCATTGCCCTCGCGGCATGCTCTGTGGGTCTCATTTTGACTTTCCTGAGTCTCAATGCCCTCACAGTGTGCCCTGTGGGTCTCACTCCGTGTTTCCTGAGTCTCATTGCCCTCACAGCGTGCCCTGTGGGTCTCACTCTGTTATTCCTGAGTCTCATTGCCCTCACAGCGTGCCCTGTGGGTCTCACTCTGTGTTTCCTGAGTCTCATTGCCCTCACAGCTTGCCCTGTGGGTCTCACTCTGTGCTCCCTGAATCTCATTGCCCTCACAGCGTGCCCTGTGGGTCTCAATCTGTGTTCCCGGAGTCTCATTGCCTCACAGTGTGCCCTGTGGGTCTCACTCTGTGTTTCCTGAGTCTCATTGCCCTCGCAGCGTGCCCTGTGGGTCTCACTCTGTGCTCCCTGAATCTCATTGCCCTCACAGTGTGCCCTGTGGGTCTCACTTTGTGTTCCCGGAGTGTCTTTGCCCTCACAGTGTGCCCTGTGGGTCTCACTCTGTGTTCCCTGAGTCTCTTAGCCCTCACAGCGTGCCCTGTGGGTCTCACTCTGTGTTCCCTGAGACTCATTGCCCTCGCAGCGTGCCCTGTGGGTCTCACTCTGTGTTCCCTGAGTCTCATTGCCCTCGCAGCGTGCCCTGTGGGTTTCCCTCTGTGTTCCCTGAGTCTCTTTGCCCTCACAGCGTGCCCTGTGGGTCTCACTCTGTAATCCCTGAGTATCATTCCCCTCACAGCGTGCCCTGTGGGTCTCACTCTGTGTTCCCGGAGTCTCTTTGCCCTCACAGAGTGCCCTGTGGGTCTCACTTTGTGTTCCCGGAGTGTCTTTGCCCTCACAGTGTGCCCTGTGGGCCTCACTTTGTGTTCCCGGAGTCTGATTGCCCTCACAGCGTGCCCTGTGGGTCTCACTCTGTGTTTCCTGAGTCTCATTCCCCTCACAGCGTGCCCTGTGGGTCTCACTCTGTGTTCCCGGAGTCTCTTTGCCCTCACAGTGTGCCCTGTGGGTCTCACTCTGTGTTCCCGGAGTCTCTTTGCCCTCACAGAGTGCCCTGTGAGTCTCACTCTGTGTTTCCTGAGTCTCATTGCCCTCGTTGGGTGCTCTGTGGGTCTCACTCCATGTATTATGAGTCTCATTGCCCCTACCGCGTAGCCCAGTCTGTGTTTCATGGGTCTCATTACTAACCCATGGCATAGTTTTCGTAGTAGCGTTTCGCGTAGCTACGCAAAGTCCACTTTGCAAGCTACGCATAGCTACGCGAACTGCGTAGTGCACTGTGCAAAATGCTGTTCGCACTGATTGCACAGTGCCAGATGCTTGTCTGCACTGTGCAATCAGTGCAAACCGCATCTTGCACAGTGCAAGCGGTCGTTTTCTGCCGCTCGAGTAGATTTGTACTCGAGCGGCAGCTTTCTCAAGGTGGAATGGTAGTTTCTCATCGGGAGCGGTCGCGAGCATACGCGACCATTTGCAATGAGAAACCTGACCTTCCCGCGTTGAGAATCTCGCCAGAAGGTTTATTTTCCACGCTCGGGATCAGCAACTTGATGTTGCTGATCACGATCGAGGAAAAAGTCTCGCCGGGATGTTATTTTGCTTGCGGTCGCCAACTTTAAGTTTGATGACTGCGAACAAGCAAAAAATGCCCGGTACGCTACACGTTTTTGCACTGTGCTACGTGCAATTCGCGTAGCTCGTAGTTGCGCAAACTAGCGAGCGTAGCGTAGTTGTACGCCCAGGCCTACTCATTACCATCATAGTGTGCTTTGTGGGTCTCACTTTGTGGCTTTTTGGTCTCACTCCCCTCAGTGCACTCACTCTGCTTTCTGAATGTCTCACCTGTATTTCATGGGTCTCCTTGCTCTCACAGGGTGACCCATGGATTACACTCTGCATTTCATGTGTCTCGCTCTGTGTTTAATTGGTCTTATTACTGTCAAAGTGTGCATCTTGGGTCTTCCTCTTGGTTTCATGGATCTCATGCCCGCGAAGTATGCCCCTGTGTTTCATGGGTCTCATTACCCTCACAGAGTGCATCATGGGTTTCACTCTGCCTTTCATCAGTCTCATTACCCTCATAGTGGGTCTAATTGACATCATAGCCCATACCCACAGGTCTCACTCTGGGCCTCATTACCCTCACAGTGCGCCCCGTGGGTCTCACTTTGTGTTTCCTGAGTCTCATTGCCCTCGCGGCATGCTCTGTGGGTCTCATTTTGACTTTCCTAAGTCTCAATGCCCTCACAATGTGCCCTGTGGGTCTCACTCCGTGTTTCCTGAGTCTCATTGCCCTCACAGCGTGCCCTGTGGGTCTCACTCTGTTATTCCTGAGTCTCATTGCCCTCACAGCGTGCCCTGTGGGTCTCACTCTGTGTTTCCTGAGTCTCATTGCCCTCACAGCTTGCCCTGTGGGTCTCACTCTGTGCTCCCTGAATCTCATTGCCCTCACAGCGTGCCCTGTGGGTCTCAATCTGTGTTCCCGGAGTCTCATTGCCTCACAGTGTGCCCTGTGGGTCTCACTCTGTGTTTCCTGAGTCTCATTGCCCTCGCAGCGTGCCCTGTGGGTCTCAATCTGTGCTCCCTGAATCTCATTGCCCTCACAGTGTGCCCTGTGGGTCTCACTTTGTGTTCCCGGAGGGTCTTTGCCCTCACAGTGTGCCCTGTGGGCCTCACTCTGTGTTCCCTGAGTCTCTTAGCCCTCACAGCGTGCCCTGTGGATCTCACTCTGTGTTCCCTGAGACTCATTGCCCTCGCAGCGTGCCCTGTGGGTCTCACTCTGTGTTCCCTGAGTCTCATTGCCCTCGCAGCGTGCCCTGTGGGTTTCCCTCTGTGTTCCCTGAGTCTCTTTGCCCTCACAGCGTGCCCTGTGGGTCTCACTCTGTAATCCCTGAGTATCATTCCCCTCACAGCGTGCCCTGTGGGTCTCACTCTGTGTTCCCGGAGTCTCTTTGCCCTCACAGAGTGCCCTGTGGGTCTCACTTTGTGTTCCCGGAGTGTCTTTGCCCTCACAGTGTGCCCTGTGGGCCTCACTTTGTGTTCCCGGAGTCTGATTGCCCTCACAGCGTGCCCTGTGGGTCTCACTCTGTGTTTCCTGAGTCTCATTCCCCTCACAGCGTGCCCTGTGGGTCTCACTCTGTGTTCCCGGAGTCTCTTTGCCCTCACAGTGTGCCCTGTGGGTCTCACTTTGTGTTCCCGGAGTGTCTTTGCCCTCACAGTGTGCCCTGTGGGTCTCACTTTGTGTTCCCGGAGTCTCGTTGCCCTCACAGTGTGCCCTGTGGGTCTCACTTTGTGTTCCCGGAGTCTAATTGCCCTCACAGCGTGCCCTGTGGGTCTCACTCTGTGTTTCCTGAGTCTCATTGCCCTCGTAGCGTGCTCTGTGGGTCTCACTCCATGTTTTATGAGTCTCATTGCCCCTACCGCGTAGCCCAGTCTGTGTTTCATGGGTCTCATTACTAACCCATGGCATAGTTTGCGTAGTAGCGCTTCGCGTAGCTACGCAAAGTACACTTTGCAAGCTACGCATAGCTACACGAACTGCGTAGTGCACTGTGCAAAATGCTGTTCGCACTGATTGCATAGTGCCAGGTGCTTGTCTGCACTGTGCAATCAGTGCAAACCGCATCTTGCACAGTGCAAGCGGTCGTTTTCTGCCGCTCGAGTAGATTTGTACTCGAGCGGCAGCTTTCTCAAGGTGGAATGGTAGTTTCTCATCGGGAGCGGTCGCGAGCATACGCGACCATTCGCAATGAGAAACCTGACCTTCCCGCGTTGAGAATCTCGCCAGAAGGTTTATTTTCCACGCTCGGGATCAGCAACTTGATGTTGCTGATCACGATCGAGGAAAAAGTCTCACCGGGATGTTATTTTGCTCGCGGTCGCCAACTTTAAGTTTGATGACTGCGAACAAACAAAAAATGCCCGTTACGCTACACTTTTTTGCACTGTGCTACGTGCAATTCGCGTAGCTCGTAGTTGCGCAAACTACACGAGCGTAGCGTAGTTGTACGCCCAGGCCTACTCATTACCATCATAGTGTGCTTTGTGGGTCTCACTTTGTGGCTTTTTGGTCTCACTCCCCTCAGTGCACTCCCTCTGCTTTCTGAATGTCTCACCAGCATTTCATGGGACTCCTTGCTCTCACAGGGTGACTCATTGATTACACTCTGCATTTCATGTGTCTCGCTCTGTGTTTCATTGATCTTATTACTGTCAAAGTGTGCATCTTGGGTCTTCCTCTGGGTTTCATGGGTCTCATGCCCGCAAAGTATGCCCCTGTGTTTCATGGGTCTCATTACCCTCACAGAGTGCATCATGGGTTTCACTCTGCCTTTCATCAGTCTCATTACCCTCATAGTGGGTCTAATTGACATCATAGCCCGTACCCACAGGTCTCACTGTGGGTCTCATTACCCTCACAGTGCACCCCATGGGTCTCACTTTGTGTTTCCTGAGTCTCATTGCCCTCGTAGCATGCTCTGTGGGTCTCACTTTGTGTTTGCTGAGTCTCAATGCCCTCACAGTGTGCCCTGTGGGTCTCACTCCGTGTTTCCTGAGTCTCATTGCCCTCACAGCGTGCCCTGTGGGTCTCACTCTGTTATTCCTGAGTGTCATTGCCCTCACTGCGTGCCCTGTGGGTCTCACTCTGTGTTTCCTGAGTCTCATTGCCCTCACAGCTTGCCCTGTGGGTCTCACTCTGTGCTCCCTGAGTCTCATTGCCCTCACAGCGTGCCCTGTGGGTCTCACTCTGTGTTCCCGGAGTCTCATTGCCTCACAGTGTGCCCTGTGGGTCTCACTCTGTTATTCCTGAGTCTCATTGCCCTCACAGCGTGCCCTGTGGGTCTCACTCTGCGTTTCCTGAGTCTCATTGCCCTCACAGCTTGCCCTGTGGGTCTCACTCTGTGCTCCCTGAATCTCATTGCCCTCACAGCGTTCCCTGTGGGTCTCACTCTGTGTTCCCGGAGTCTCATTGCCTCACAGTGTGCCCTGTGGGTCTCACTCTGTGTTTCCTGAGTCTCATTGCCCTCGCAGCGTGCCCTGTGGGTCTCACTCTGTGCTCCCTGAATCTCATTGCCCTCACAGTGTGCCCTGTGGATCTCACTTTGTGTTCCCGGAGTGTCTTTGCCCTCACAGTGTGCCCTGTGGGTCTCACTCCGTGTTTCCTGAGTCTCATTGCCCTCACAGCGTGCCCTGTGGGTCTCACTCTGTTATTCCTGAGTCTCATTGCCCTCACAGCGTGCCCTGTGGGTCTCACTCTGTGTTTCCTGAGTCTCATTGCCCTCACAGCTTGCCCTGTGGGTCTCACTCTGTGCTCCCTGAATCTTATTGCCCTCACAGCGTGCCCTGTGGGTCTCACTGTGTGTTCCCGGAGTCTCATTGCCTCACAGTGTGCCCTGTGGGTCTCACTCTGTGCTCCCTGAGTCTCTCATTGCCCTCGCAGCGAGCCCTGTGGGTCTCACTCTGTTATTCCTGAGTCTCATTGCCCTCACAGCGTGCCCTGTGGGTCTCACTCTGTGCTCCCTGAGTCTCTTTGCCCTCACAGTGTGCCCTGTGGGTCTCACTCTGTGTTTCCTGAGTCTCATTGCCCTCACAGCGTGCCCTGTGGGCCTCACTCTGTGTTTCCTGAGTCTCATTCCCCTCACAGCTTGCCCTGTGGGTCTCACTCTGTGCTCCCTGAGCCTCATTGCCCTCACAGCGTGCCCTGTGGGTCTCACTCTGTGTTTCCTGAGTCTCTTTGCCCACACAGCGTGCCCTGTGGGTCTCACTCTGTGTTTCCTGAGTCTCTTTGCCCTCACAGCGTGCCCTGTGGGTCTCACTCTGTGTTTCCTGAGTCTCATTGCCCTCACAGCTTGCCCTGTGGGTCTCACTCTGTGCTCCCTGAATCTCATTGCCCTCACAGCGTGCCCTGTGGGTCTCACTCTGTGTTCCCGGAGTCTCATTGCCTCACAGTGTGCCCTGTGGGTCTCACTCTGTGTTTCCTGAGTCTCATTGCCCTCGCAGCGTGCCCTGTGGGTCTCACTCTGTGCTCCCTGAATCTCATTGCCCTCACAGTGTGCCCTGTGGATCTCACTTTGTGTTCCCGGAGTGTCTTTGCCCTCACAGTGTGCCCTGTGGGTCTCACTCCGTGTTTCCTGAGTCTCATTGCCCTCACAGCGTGCCCTGTGGGTCTCACTCTGTTATTCCTGAGTCTCATTGCCCTCACAGCGTGCCCTGTGGGTCTCACTCTGTGTTTCCTGAGTCTCATTGCCCTCACAGCTTGCCCTGTGGGTCTCACTCTGTGCTCCCTGAATCTTATTGCCCTCACAGCGTGCCCTGTGGGTCTCACTGTGTGTTCCCGGAGTCTCATTGCCTCACAGTGTGCCCTGTGGGTCTCACTCTGTGCTCCCTGAGTCTCTCATTGCCCTCGCAGCGAGCCCTGTGGGTCTCACTCTGTTATTCCTGAGTCTCATTGCCCTCACAGCGTGCCCTGTGGGTCTCACTCTGTGCTCCCTGAGTCTCTTTGCCCTCACAGTGTGCCCTGTGGGTCTCACTCTGTGTTTCCTGAGTCTCGTTGCCCTCGCAGCGTGCCCTGTGGGTCTCACTCTGTGCTCCCTGAATCTCATTGCCCTCACAGTGTGCCCTGTGGATCTCACTTTGTGTTCCCGGAGTGTCTTTGCCCTCACAGTGTGCCCTGTGGGTCTCACTCCGTGTTTCCTGAGTCTCATTGCCCTCACAGCGTGCCCTGTGGGTCTCACTCTGTTATTCCTGAGTCTCATTGCCCTCACAGCGTGCCCTGTGGGTCTCACTCTGTGTTTCCTGAGTCTCATTGCCCTCACAGCTTGCCCTGTGGGTCTCACTCTGTGCTCCCTGAATCTTATTGCCCTCACAGCGTGCCCTGTGGGTCTCACTGTGTGTTCCCGGAGTCTCATTGCCTCACAGTGTGCCCTGTGGGTCTCACTCTGTGCTCCCTGAGTCTCTCATTGCCCTCGCAGCGAGCCCTGTGGGTCTCACTCTGTTAATCCTGAGTCTCATTGCCCTCACAGCGTGCCCTGTGGGTCTCACTCTGTGCTCCCTGAGTCTCTTTGCCCTCACAGTGTGCCCTGTGGGTCTCACTCTGTGTTTCCTGAGTCTCATTGCCCTCACAGCGTGCCCTGTGGGCCTCACTCTGTGTTTCCTGAGTCTCATTCCCCTCACAGCTTGCCCTGTGGGTCTCACTCTGTGCTCCCTGAATCTCATTGCCCTCACAGCGTGCCCTGTGGGTCTCACTCTGTGTTCCCGGAGTCTCATTGCCTCACAGTGTGCCCTGTGGGTCTCACTCTGTGTTTCCTGAGTCTCATTGCCCTCGCAGCGTGCCCTGTGGGTCTCACTCTGTGCTCCCTGAATCTCATTGCCCTCACAGTGTGCCCTGTGGATCTCACTTTGTGTTCCCAGAGTGTCTTTGCCCTCACAGTGTGCCCTGTGGGTCTCACTCCGTGTTTCCTGAGTCTCATTGCCCTCACAGCGTGCCCTGTGGGTCTCACTCTGTTATTCCTGAGTCTCATTGCCCTCACAGCGTGCCCTGTGGGTCTCACTCTGTGTTTCCTGAGTCTCATTGCCCTCACAGCTTGCCCTGTGGGTCTCACTCTGTGCTCCCTGAATCTTATTGCCCTCACAGCGTGCCCTGTGGGTCTCACTGTGTGTTCCCGGAGTCTCATTGCCTCACAGTGTGCCCTGTGGGTCTCACTCTGTGCTCCCTGAGTCTCTCATTGCCCTCGCAGCGAGCCCTGTGGGTCTCACTCTGTTATTCCTGAGTCTCATTGCCCTCACAGCGTGCCCTGTGGGTCTCACTCTGTGCTCCCTGAGTCTCTTTGCCCTCACAGTGTGCCCTGTGGGTCTCACTCTGTGTTTCCTGAGTCTCATTGCCCTCACAGCGTGCCCTGTGGGCCTCACTCTGTGTTTCCTGAGTCTCATTCCCCTCACAGCTTGCCCTGTGGGTCTCACTCTGTGCTCCCTGAGCCTCATTGCCCTCACAGCGTGCCCTGTGGGTCTCACTCTGTGTTTCCTGAGTCTCTTTGCCCTCACAGCGTGCCCTGTGGGTCTCACTCTGTGTTTCCTGAGTCTCTTTGCCCTCACAGCGTGCCCTGTGGGTCTCACTCTGTGTTTCCTGAGTCTCATTGCCCTCACAGCTTGCCCTGTGGGTCTCACTCTGTGTTTCCTGAGTCTCTTTGCCCTCACAGCGTGCCCTGTGGGTCTCACTCTGTGTTTCCTGAGTCTCTTTGCCCTCACAGCGTGCCCTGTGGGTCTCACTCTGTGTTTCCTGAGTCTCATTGCCCTCACAGCTTGCCCTGTGGGTCTCACTCTGTGCTCCCTGAATCTCATTGCCCTCACAGCGTTCCCTGTGGGTCTCACTCTGTGTTCCCGGAGTCTCATTGCCTCACAGTGTGCCCTGTGGGTCTCACTCTGTGTTTCCTGAGTCTCATTGCCCTCGCAGCGTGCCCTGTGGGTCTCACTCTGTGCTCCATGAATCTCATTGCCCTCACAGTGTGCCCTGTGGATCTCACTTTGTGTTCCCGGAGTGTCTTTGCCCTCACAGTGTGCCCTGTGGGTCTCACTCCGTGTTTCCTGAGTCTCATTGCCCTCACAGCGTGCCCTGTGGGTCTCACTCTGTTATTCCTGAGTCTCATTGCCCTCACAGCGTGCCCTGTGGGTCTCACTCTGTGTTTCCTGAGTCTCATTGCCCTCACAGCTTGCCCTGTGGGTCTCACTCTGTGCTCCCTGAATCTTATTGCCCTCACAGCGTGCCCTGTGGGTCTCACTGTGTGTTCCCGGAGTCTCATTGCCTCACAGTGTGCCCTGTGGGTCTCACTCTGTGCTCCCTGAGTCTCTCATTGCCCTCGCAGCGAGCCCTGTGGGTCTCACTCTGTTATTCCTGAGTCTCATTGCCCTCACAGCGTGCCCTGTGGGTCTCACTCTGTGCTCCCTGAGTCTCTTTGCCCTCACAGTGTGCCCTGTGGGTCTCACTCTGTGTTTCCTGAGTCTCATTGCCCTCACAGCGTGCCCTGTGGGCCTCACTCTGTGTTTCCTGAGTCTCATTCCCCTCACAGCTTGCCCTGTGGGTCTCACTCTGTGCTCCCTGAGCCTCATTGCCCTCACAGCGTGCCCTGTGGGTCTCACTCTGTGTTTCCTGAGTCTCTTTGCCCACACAGCGTGCCCTGTGGGTCTCACTCTGTGTTTCCTGAGTCTCTTTGCCCTCACAGCTTGCCCTGTGGGTCTCACTCTGTGTTTCCTGAGTCTCTTTGCCCACACAGCGTGCCCTGTGGGTCTCACTCTGTGTTTCCTGAGTCTCATTGCCCTCACAGCTTGCCCTGTGGGTCTCACTCTGTGCTCCCTGAATCTCATTGCCCTCACAGCGTGCCCTGTGGGTCTCACTCTGTGTTCCCGGAGTCTCATTGCCTCACAGTGTGCCCTGTGGGTCTCACTCTGTGTTTCCTGAGTCTCATTGCCCTCGCAGCGTGCCCTGTGGGTCTCACTCTGTGCTCCCTGAATCTCATTGCCCTCACAGTGTGCCCTGTGGATCTCACTTTGTGTTCCCGGAGTGTCTTTGCCCTCACAGTGTGCCCTGTGGGTCTCACTCCGTGTTTCCTGAGTCTCATTGCCCTCACAGCGTGCCCTGTGGGTCTCACTCTGTTATTCCTGAGTCTCATTGCCCTCACAGCGTGCCCTGTGGGTCTCACTCTGTGTTTCCTGAGTCTCATTGCCCTCACAGCTTGCCCTGTGGGTCTCACTCTGTGCTCCCTGAATCTTATTGCCCTCACAGCGTGCCCTGTGGGTCTCACTGTGTGTTCCCGGAGTCTCATTGCCTCACAGTGTGCCCTGTGGGTCTCACTCTGTGCTCCCTGAGTCTCTCATTGCCCTCGCAGCGAGCCCTGTGGGTCTCACTCTGTTATTCCTGAGTCTCATTGCCCTCACAGCGTGCCCTGTGGGTCTCACTCTGTGCTCCCTGAGTCTCTTTGCCCTCACAGTGTGCCCTGTGGGTCTCACTCTGTGTTTCCTGAGTCTCGTTGCCCTCGCAGCGTGCCCTGTGGGTCTCACTCTGTGCTCCCTGAATCTCATTGCCCTCACAGTGTGCCCTGTGGATCTCACTTTGTGTTCCCGGAGTGTCTTTGCCCTCACAGTGTGCCCTGTGGGTCTCACTCCGTGTTTCCTGAGTCTCATTGCCCTCACAGCGTGCCCTGTGGGTCTCACTCTGTTATTCCTGAGTCTCATTGCCCTCACAGCGTGCCCTGTGGGTCTCACTCTGTGTTTCCTGAGTCTCATTGCCCTCACAGCTTGCCCTGTGGGTCTCACTCTGTGCTCCCTGAATCTTATTGCCCTCACAGCGTGCCCTGTGGGTCTCACTGTGTGTTCCCGGAGTCTCATTGCCTCACAGTGTGCCCTGTGGGTCTCACTCTGTGCTCCCTGAGTCTCTCATTGCCCTCGCAGCGAGCCCTGTGGGTCTCACTCTGTTAATCCTGAGTCTCATTGCCCTCACAGCGTGCCCTGTGGGTCTCACTCTGTGCTCCCTGAGTCTCTTTGCCCTCACAGTGTGCCCTGTGGGTCTCACTCTGTGTTTCCTGAGTCTCATTGCCCTCACAGCGTGCCCTGTGGGCCTCACTCTGTGTTTCCTGAGTCTCATTCCCCTCACAGCTTGCCCTGTGGGTCTCACTCTGTGCTCCCTGAATCTCATTGCCCTCACAGCGTGCCCTGTGGGTCTCACTCTGTGTTCCCGGAGTCTCATTGCCTCACAGTGTGCCCTGTGGGTCTCACTCTGTGTTTCCTGAGTCTCATTGCCCTCGCAGCGTGCCCTGTGGGTCTCACTCTGTGCTCCCTGAATCTCATTGCCCTCACAGTGTGCCCTGTGGATCTCACTTTGTGTTCCCAGAGTGTCTTTGCCCTCACAGTGTGCCCTGTGGGTCTCACTCCGTGTTTCCTGAGTCTCATTGCCCTCACAGCGTGCCCTGTGGGTCTCACTCTGTTATTCCTGAGTCTCATTGCCCTCACAGCGTGCCCTGTGGGTCTCACTCTGTGTTTCCTGAGTCTCATTGCCCTCACAGCTTGCCCTGTGGGTCTCACTCTGTGCTCCCTGAATCTTATTGCCCTCACAGCGTGCCCTGTGGGTCTCACTGTGTGTTCCCGGAGTCTCATTGCCTCACAGTGTGCCCTGTGGGTCTCACTCTGTGCTCCCTGAGTCTCTCATTGCCCTCGCAGCGAGCCCTGTGGGTCTCACTCTGTTATTCCTGAGTCTCATTGCCCTCACAGCGTGCCCTGTGGGTCTCACTCTGTGCTCCCTGAGTCTCTTTGCCCTCACAGTGTGCCCTGTGGGTCTCACTCTGTGTTTCCTGAGTCTCATTGCCCTCACAGCGTGCCCTGTGGGCCTCACTCTGTGTTTCCTGAGTCTCATTCCCCTCACAGCTTGCCCTGTGGGTCTCACTCTGTGCTCCCTGAGCCTCATTGCCCTCACAGCGTGCCCTGTGGGTCTCACTCTGTGTTTCCTGAGTCTCTTTGCCCTCACAGCGTGCCCTGTGGGTCTCACTCTGTGTTTCCTGAGTCTCTTTGCCCTCACAGCGTGCCCTGTGGGTCTCACTCTGTGTTTCCTGAGTCTCATTGCCCTCACAGCTTGCCCTGTGGGTCTCACTCTGTGCTCCCTGAATCTCATTGCCCTCACAGCGTGCCCTGTGGGTCTCACTCTGTGTTCCCGGAGTCTCATTGCCTCACAGTGTGCCCTGTGGGTCTCACTCTGTGTTTCCTGAGTCTCATTGCCCTCGCAGCGTGCCCTGTGGGTCTCACTCTGTGCTCCCTGAATCTCATTGCCCTCACAGTGTGCCCTGTGGATCTCACTTTGTGTTCCCGGAGTGTCTTTGCCCGCACAGTGTGCCCTGTGGGTCTCACTCCGTGTTTCCTGAGTCTCATTGCCCTCACAGCGTGCCCTGTGGGTCTCACTCTGTTATTCCTGAGTCTCATTGCCCTCACAGCGTGCCCTGTGGGTCTCACTCTGTGTTTCCTGAGTCTCATTGCAATCACAGCTTGCCCTGTGGGTCTCACTCTGTGCTCCCTGAATCTTATTGCCCTCACAGCGTGCCCTGTGGGTCTCACTGTGTGTTCCCGGAGTCTCATTGCCTCACAGTGTGCCCTGTGGGTCTCACTCTGTGCTCCCTGAGTCTCTCATTGCCCTCGCAGCGAGCCCTGTGGGTCTCACTCTGTTATTCCTGAGTCTCATTGCCCTCACAGCGTGCCCTGTGGGTCTCACTCTGTGCTCCCTGAGTCTCTTTGCCCTCACAGTGTGCCCTGTGGGTCTCACTCTGTGTTTCCTAAGTCTCATTGCCCTCACAGCGTGCCCTGTGGGCCTCACTCTGTGTTTCCTGAGTCTCATTCCCCTCACAGCTTGCCCTGTGGGTCTCACTCTGTGCTCCCTGAGCCTCATTGCCCTCACAGCGTGCCCTGTGGGTCTCACTCTGTGTTTCCTGAGTCTCTTTGCCCTCACAGCGTGCCCTGTGGGTCTCACTCTGTGTTTCTTGAGTCTCTTTGCCCTCACAGCATGCCCTGTGGGTCTCACTCTGAGTTCCCTGAGTCTCATTGCCCTCGCAGCGAGCCCTGTGGGTCTCACTCGGTGTTTCCAGAGTCTCATTGCCCTCACAGCATGCCCTGTGGGTCTCACTCTGTGCTCCCTGAGTCTCATTGCCCTTGCAGCGAGCCCTGTGGGTCTCACTCTGTTATTCCTGGGTCTCATTGCCCTCACAGTGTGCCCTGTGGGTCTCACTCTGTGTTTCCTGAGTCTCATTGCCCTCACAGTGTGCCCTGTGGGTCTCACTCTGTGCTCCCTGAGTCTCTTTGCCCTCACAGTGTGCCCTGTGGGTCTCACTTTGTGTTTCCAGAGTGTCTTTGCCCTCCCAGTGTGCCCTGTGGGTCTCACTCTGTGTTTCCTGAGTCTCATTGCCCTCACAGTGTGCCCTGTGGGTCTCACTCTGTGCTCCCTGAGTCTCTTTGCCCTCACAGTGTGCCCTGTGGGTCTCACTTTGTGTTTCCAGAGTGTCTTTGCCCTCCCAGTGTGCCCTGTGGGTCTCAATCTGTGCTCCCTGAGTCTCATTGCCCTCACAGCGTGCCCTGTGGGTCTCACTTTGTGTTTCCTGAGTCTCATTGCCCTCACAGCTTTCCCTGTGGGTCTCACTCTGTGCTCCCTGAATCTTATTGCCCTCACAGCGTGCCCTGTGGGTCTCACTGTGTGTTCCCGGAGTCTCATTGCCTCACAGTGTGCCCTGTGGGTCTCACTCTGTGTTTCCTGAGTCTCATTGCCCTCGCAGCGTGCCCTGTGGGTCTCACTCTGTGTTCCCTGAGTCTCTTTGACCTCGCAGCGTGCCCTGTGGGTCTCCCTCTGTGTTTCCTGAGACTCATTGCCCTCGCAGCGTGCCCTGTGGGTCTCACTCTGTGATTCCTGAGTCTCATTCCCCTCACAGCATGCCCTGTGGGTCTCACTCTGAGTTCCCTGAGTCTCATTGCCCTCGCAGCGAGCCCTGTGGGTTTCCCTCTGTGTTCCCTGAGTCTCTTAGCCCTCACAGCGTGCCCTGTGGGTCTCACTCTGTGTTCCCTGAGACTCATTGCCCTCGCAGCGTGCCCTGTGGGTCTCACTCTGTGTTCCCTGAGTCTCATTGCCCTCGCAGCGTTCCCTGTGGGTTTCCCTCTGTGTTCCCTGAGTCTCTTTGCCCTCGCAGCGTGCCCTGTGAGTCTCACTCTGTAATCCCTGAGTATCATTCCCCTCACAGCGTGCCCTGTGGGTCTCACTCTGTGTTCCCGGAGTCTCTTTGCCCTCACAGAGTGCCCTGTGGGTCTCACTTTGTGTTCCCGGAGTGTCTTTGCCCTCACAGTGTGCCCTGTGGGCCTCACTTTGTGTTCCCGGAGTCTGATTGCCCTCACAGCGTGCCCCGTGGGTCTCACTCTGTGTTTCCTGAGTCTCATTCCCCTCACAGCGTGCCCTGTGGGTCTCACTCTGTGTTCCCGGAGTCTCTTTGCCCTCACAGTGTGCCCTGTGGGTCTCACTTTGTGTTCCCGGAGTGTCTTTGCCCTCACAGTGTGCCCTGTGGGTCTCACTTTGTGTTCCCGGAGTCTCATTGCCCTCACAGCGTGCCCTGTGGGTCTCACTCTGTGTTTCCTGAGTCTAATTGCCCTCACAGCGTGCCCTGTGGGTCTCACTCTGTGTTTCCTGAGTCTCATTGCCCTCGTAGCGTGCTCTGTGGGTCTCACTCCATGTTTTATGAGTCTCATTGCCCCTACCGCGTAGCCCAGTCTGTGTTTCATGGGTCTCATTACTAACCCATGGCATAGTTTGCGTAGTAGCGCTTCGCGTAGCTACGCAAAGTACACTTTGCAAGCTACGCACAGCTACACGAACTGCGTAGTGCACTGTGCAAAATGCTGTTCGCACTGATTGCACAGTGCCAGATGCTTGTCTGCACTGTGCAATCAGTGCAAACCGCATCTTGCACAGTGCAAGCGGTCGTTTTCTGCCGCTCGAGTAGATTTGTACTCGAGCGGCAGCTTTCTCAAGGTGGAATGGTAGTTTCTCATCGGGAGCGGTCGCGAGCATACGCGACCATTCGCAATGAGAAACCTGACCTTCCCGCGTTGAGAACCTCGCCAGAAGGTTTATTTTCCACGCTCGGGATCAGCAACTTGATGTTGCTGATCACGATCGAGGAAAAAGTCTCACCGGGATGTTATTTTGCCCGTGGTCGCCAACTTTAAGTTTGATGACTGCGAACAAACAAAAAATGCCCGTTACGCTACACTGTTTTGCACTGTGCTACGTGCAATTCGCGTAGCTCGTAGTTGCGCAAACTACACGAGCGTAGCGCAGTTGTACGCCCAGGCCTACTCATTACCATCATAGTGTGCTTTGTGGGTCTCACTTTGTGGCTTTTTGGTCTCACTCCCCTCAGTGCACTCCCTCTGCTTTCTGAATGTCTCACCAGCATTTCATGGGACTCCTTGCTCTCACAGGGTGACTCATGGATTACACTCTGCATTTCATGTGTCTCGCTCTGTGTTTCATTGATCTTATTACTGTCAAAGTGTGCATCTTGGGTCTTCCTCTGGGTTTCATGGGTCTCATGCCCGCAAAGTATGCCCCTGTGTTTCATGGGTCTCATTACCCTCACAGAGTGCATCATGGGTTTCACTCTGCCTTTCATCAGTCTCATTACCCTCATAGTGGGTCTAATTGACATCATAGCCCGTACCCACAGGTCTCACTCTGGGCCTCATTACCCTCACAGTTCACCCCGTGGGTCTCACTTTGTGTTTCCTGAGTCTCATTGCCCTCGTAGCATGCTCTGTGGGTCTCACTTTGTGTTTGCTGAGTCTCAATGCCCTCACAGTGTGCCCTGTGGGTCTCACTCCGTGTTTCCTGAGTCTCATTGCCCTCACAGCGTGCCCTGTGGGTCTCACTCTGTTATTCCTGAGTGTCATTGCCCTCACTGCGTGCCCTGCGGGTCTCACTCTGTGTTTCCTGAGTCTCATTGCCCTCACAGCTTGCCCTGTGGGTCTCACTCTGTGCTCCCTGAGTCTCATTGCCCTCACAGCGTGCCCTGTGGGTCTCACTCTGTGTTCCCGGAGTCTCATTGCCTCACAATGTGCCCTGTGGGTCTCACTCTGTTATTCCTGAGTCTCATTGCCCTCGCAGCGTGCCCTGTGGGACTCACTCTGTGTTCCCTAAGTTTTTTTGCCCTCGCAGCGTGCCCTGTGGGTCTCCCTCTGTGTTTCCTGAGACTCATTGCCCTCGCAGTGTGCCCTGTGGGTCTCACTCTGTGATTCCTGAGTCTCATTGCCCTCACAGCGTGCCCTGTGGGTCTCACTCTGTGTTTCCTGAGTCTCATTGCCCTCACTGCTTGCCCTGTGAGTCTCACTCTGTGCTCCCTGAGTCTCATTGCCCTCGCAGCATGCCCTGTGGGTCTCACTCTGAGTTCCCTGAGTCTCATTGCCCTCGCAGCGATCCCTGTGGGTTTTCCTCTGTGTTCCCCGAGTCTCTTAGCCCTCACAGCGTGCCCTGTGGGTCTCACTCTGTGTTCCCTGAGACTCATTGCCCTCGCAACCTGCCCTGTGGGTCTCACTTTGTGTTCCCTGAGTCTCATTGCCCTCGCAGCGTGCCCTGTGGGTTTCCCTCTGTGTTCCCTGAGTCTCTTTGCCCTCACAGCGTGCCCTGTGGGTCTCACTCTGTAATCCCTGAGTATCATTCCCCTCACAGCGTGCCCTGTGGGTCTCACTCTGTGTTCCCGGAGTCTCTTTGCCCTCACAGAGTGCCCTGTGGGTCTCACTTTGTGTTCCCGGAGTGTCTTTGCCCTCACAGTGTGCCCTGTGGGCCTCACTTTGTGTTCCCGGAGTCTGATCGTCCTCACAGCGTGCCCTGTGGGTCTCACTCTGTGTTTCCTGAGTCTCATTCCCCTCACAGCATGCCCTGTGGGTCTCACTCTTTGTTCCCGGAGTCTCTTTGCCCTCACGGTGTGCCCTGTGGGTCTCACTTTGTGTTCCCGGAGTGTCTTTGCCCTCACAGTGTGCCCTGTGGGTCTCACTTTGTGCTCCGGGAGTCTCATTGCCCTCACAGTGTGCCCTGTGGGTCTCACTTTGTGTTTCCTGAGTCCAATTGCCCTCACAGCGTGCCCTGTGGGTCTCACTCTGTGTTTCCTGATTCTCATTGCCCTCGTAGCGTGCTCTGTGGGCCTCACTCCATGTTTTATGTATCTCATTGCCCCTACCGCGTAGCCCAGTCCGTGTTTCATAGGTCTCATTACTAAACCTAGGCATAGTTTGCGTAGTAGCGCTTCGCGTAGCTACGCAAAGTACACTTTGAAAGCTACGCATAGCTACGGGAACTGCGTAGTGCACTGTGCAAAATACTGTTCGCACTGATTGCACAGTACCGGATGCTTGTCTGCACTGTGCAATCAGTGCAAAAAGCATCTTGCACAGTGTAAGCTGTAGTTTTCTGCCGCTCAAGTAGATTTGTACTCGAGCAGCAGCTTTCTCAAGGCGAAATGGTAGTTTCTCATCGGGAGCGGTCGCGAGCATACCCAATGAGAAACCTGACCTCCCCGCGTTGAGAATCTCGCTGGGAGGTTTATTTTCCACACTCGGGATTTGTAACTTGATGTTGCTGATCGCGATCGAGGAAAGTCTCGCTGGGGTGTTTTTTTTCTCGCGGTTGCAAACTTTACGTTGGATGACCGCGAACAAGCAAAAAATGCCCGCTACGCTACGCGTTTTTACACTGTGCTACATGCAATTCGCATAGCTCGTAGTACCGCAAACTACGCAAACTACGCGAGCGTAGCGTAGTCCTACGCCCAGGCCTACTCATTGCCATCATAGTGTGCTTTGTGGGTTTCACTTTGTGGCTTTTTGGTCTCACTCCCCTCAGTGCACTCACTCTGCTTTCTGAATGTCTCACCAGCATTTCATGGGACTCCTTGCTCTCAAAAGGTGACTCATGGATTACACTCTGCATTTCATGTGTCTCGCTCTGTGTTTCATTGGTCTCATTACTGTCAAAGTGTGCATCGTGGGTCTTCCTCTCGGTTTCATGGGTCTCATGCCCGCAAAGTCTCCCCCTGTGTTTCATGGGTCTCATTACCCTCACAGCGTGCATCATCGGTTTCACTATGCCTTTCATCAGTCTCATTACCCTCATAGTGAGTCTAATTGACATCATAGCCAATACCCACAGGTCTCACTCTGGGTCTCATTACCCTCACAGTGTGCCCCTTGGGTCTCACTTTGTGTTTCCTGAGTCTCATTGCCCTCATAGCGTGCTCTGTGGGTCTCACTTTGTGTTTCCTGAGTCTCATTGCCCTCGTAGCGTGCTCTGTAGGTCTCACTCCATGTTTTATGAGTCTCATTGCCCCTACAGCGTAGCCCAGTCTGTGTTTCATGGGTCTCATTACTAACCCATGGCATAGTTTGCGTAGTAGCGCTTCGCGTAGCTACGCAAAGTACACTTTGCAAGCTACGCATAGCTACGCGAACTGCGTAGTGCACTGTGCAAAATGCTGGTCGCACTGATTGCACAGTGCCAGATGCTTGTCTGCACTGTGCAATCAGTGCAAACCGCATCTTGCACAGTGCAAGCGGTCGTTTTCTGCCGCTCGAGTAGATTTGCACTCGAGCGGCAGCTTTCTCAAGGTGGAATGGTAGTTTCTCATCGGGAGCGGTTGCGAGCATACGCGACCATTCGCAATGAGAAACCTGACCTCCCCGCATTGAGAATCTGACCGGGAGGTTTATTTTCCACGCTCGGGATCTGCAACTTGATGTTGCTGATCGGGATCGAGGAAAAAGTCTCGCCGGGATGTTATTTTGCTTGCAGTCGCCAACTTTAAGTTTGATGACCGCGAACAAGCAAAAAATGCCCGCTACGCGCTTTTGCACTGTGCTATGTGCAATTCGCATAGCATGTAGTTGTGCAAGCTACGCAAGCGTAGCGTAGTCCTACGCTCAGGCCTACTCATTACCATCATAGTGTGCTTTTTAGGTCTCATTTTGTGGCTTTTTGGTCTCACTCCCCTCAGTGCACTCCCTCTGCTTTCTGAATGTCTCACCAGCATTTCATGGGTCTCCTTGCTCTCACAGGGTGACTCATGGATTACACCCTGCATTTCATGTGTCTCGCTCTGTGTTTCATTGGTCTCATTACTGTCAAAGTGTGAATCGTGTTCAAGGCGCTTGCACCCACTTCGACAGCCTAGAGCAAAAACTTGCGGACATGGGCTCCAAGGTGCAGGCCCATGACAGAAGGCTCGATGTGGCTGAATCAAGGATATCGGACATAGAAGACAGCACCTCGAAGTCACTTAGGAGGCTGGAGCGGGTTGAGAAAATACTTACAGACGTTGCCATAAAAAATGAAGTCTTGGAAGCGCGTAGTCAGCGCAATAACATTCACATTCTTGGCGTGGCGGAGACGACGGCCACGGGCCGGTTTGACACCTTTGTCGAAACTCTCCTAATCGAACTATTTGGCAGAGACACCTTCACTGCTGGCTTCGTTGTCGAGTGTGCACACAGGTCTCTGGGGCCTAAGCCTCGCCCTGGACCAACTACCACGACCCATTATCGCCAGAATCATGAACTTCCGCGACCGCGGCGCAGTGTTACGTGCGGCACGTGAGGCTGGGGAAGTGCAGTGGCAGGGCAGCAGGCTGTCCTTTTACCCCGATTTCACACTGATGGTCCAGGAGGCACCTCGCAAGTATAATGGAGTTAAATCCACCCTCCGGAACTTAGGACTGAAATACGGTATGCTGTACCCAGCTAGGTTGAAGGTGGATGTGAACGGCAGATACCGCATTTTTGACTCTCCCGCGGAAGCACAAGATCTCTGTCATAGCTACAAGAAGCAGGGCTCATCGGCTGCTTCTGGCTCAGCGCCGCATACTCCACCTCGCAGCAACACACAATCCAGTGCTGACCTTTTTGCTGAAACTGGCCAGGGCTGACCGCTCAGCGTTAACTAATTTTGGCACCCTTCTCGTAATACTCTTTATTGGATGTGGGCCTTCCAACGTTTATTGACTTGTCTCCTGTACGGGAACCGCTAGTTGGGAAGCCTGCTTGGAGTGGCGTTGCTACCCCCTATGGCGCAGGCCTTGCTGTTTATACTTTCTGGGGCTTTACTGTATATTTTTTTGCAGCAATACTGTTTCTTTGGATGGTCACTACTTTTTGTAACTTGCACTGTTGTTCAGTTATTGTTTGGGGATCGCCTCTCTGGGGATTCTGGGAGGCTGGGAGGTGGGTGGGGGTTGGGATATGTTTTGTTTCAGTGGACATATATGTTCGTGAGTAATTGCGAGAATCATTGGAGTAGACTGTCGTACGCACACTTGCCGAAGATTATCTTTACTGTGGAGTTATGGCCAGGATAGGTTCACAGTCTGGTCCTTCCAGACTGACTTTGATATCTTGGAACGTTTGTGGTTTAAACACCACAAGGAAGCGCAAACAGGTGCTGGCATATGCAGCGCGACATGGGGTGGATGTCCTCTTTTTGCAAGAGACTCATTTGGTGCAGTCGGACGTGGTCTCAGTGGCTAGGTGTTGGGGGTCACACAGAGTGTTTTCCTGCTATAGCAGATACGCTAGAGGTGTTGCAATTCTTGTGCACAAGCGTATCCCATTTGTATTGACAGGCAGTAAAACTGATGAGGAGGGCAGGTATGTGCTTATAATGGGAGTGCTGTTTGGATATAAGATCGCAATGGTGGGAGTCTATGGCCCCAATGTGGATTCCCTGGCCTTTTTCCAGGACCTACAGATGACGCTGCTTCACTCTGACATTGATTTGTTGGTTCTGGGGGGAGACTTTAACATATTAATGGATCCTGACAGGGACAGTACTTCTCCCTCTCCTGACAGCAAACCCAGGGCCTGCTCAGTGCTGGCGGAAATTTGCTCTCACTTTTCCTTATTGGACATTGAGGCTAGACTGCACCCCCTCACACCTGATTATACACATCACTCTGGCTTCCACAATACCAGTACTAGAATTGACTATTGACTCCCCTCCCCGGGCATTGCGGGCTGGGTGGATGGCCTTTCCACGCTACCTCGCACCCTGTCCGACCACTCTCCCATTGTACTAACTTTGGCGGTCCCCAGATTGGGGAGTTATAAAAGGCAGTGGCGATTCCCTAGTAGGGCTCTTCTGGACCCGACTTTTAAGGAGGATATCCGCACTGCCATCGACGACTATTTCGCCATCAATACCAGTTCTGTCACCTCCTGGGCCACGTTATGGGAAGGTTTCAAGGCCACCTTACGTGGGGTTTGCATCGCAAAACAAGTGGGGTCCTTGCGTGAGATCCGCTCTACCCTTTCTCGCATTGAAACGGATATCACTGCTCTAGAGAAGGGGATCCTTGAGGATCCCTCTGCGGATCGTGAGGCTAAACGCCTTGAGCTACTTTTGGAGTTTTGGGACACTGCAGATCGGGAACTGAGGTTCATGGGTAAACACTACACTGCGCGACAGTATGGAGAGGGCGACAGGCCAGGCAAACTATTAGCGCAAATGCTTCGTCCGCCACACCAAGCAGCTTACATTACTGAAGTGATTGACGCACAGGGTACACGACAACACTCCACTCCTGATGTATCCAACACCTTCCTGTCATACTACAAAACACTTTACACTTCCACACTCACGGGGGAACACCGCAACCCTGGACCGTATTTGAATGAAATAGCCATGGTGTACCTAGAGAAAAACATGCAGGAGTTTTTGGCCATGCCCATTACACCAGATTTTATAATTGAGGCAATCGACTCATTGCGAAGCTCCTCTGCTCCCGGCCTTGATGGTTACTCAGCTGACTTTTACAAGGAATGCAAGGAGGAACTTGTCCCTAGGCTTGTCGAGGTATACGCAGAGGCGCTGGAGGTGGGTGTCCTTCCACCCACGCTCCGGGAAGCGGTCATTGTTTTGTTACCCAAGCAGGGCCGTGAACCCTCTTTGTGCAGCTCCTACAGGCCCCTATCCCTCTTGAACTTGGACTACAAGATTTTGGCCAAGGTCCTTGCAATTCGTTTGGCGCTGCTCGTGGAAACTATCATTTCGCCGGCCCAGTCCGGATTTGTCCCACATCGATCCACTTCCATCAATCTTCGGATACTGTTTTCTGTTTTACACAGAATAGAGCCCTCCACACCAGCTGCAGCAGTGTTCCTGGACGCGGAGAAAGCATTCAACACCCTGGAGTGGCCCTTTTTTTGTCAATTATGAGATGAATGGGGATGCCTGCTATGTTTGTGGCGACGGTGGAGTTACTGTATTCGGCTCCCACTGCCCGGATACGATTGAACGGCACCATTACTGAAAGCTTCGCACTGTCACGAGGCACCCGACAGGGGTGTCCACTATCCCCGCTCCTGTTCATCATTGCTATGGACCCCCTGGTATGACATTTTCAAGAGAAACATCTCCACCGGGGGCTTCAGTTCCGCACCGGGCCACTATTAGTCTCGCTGTATGCCGCCAACATTGTTTTGTATGTTCGGACACCTCAGTCAAACTTGGAACCACTATTGTTGGAGATTTCCCGCTTTGGCGATTACTCGGGCCTTAGAATAAATCGGCACAAATCAGTCATTTTCCCGCTCACCCCATCCACCGTGCAGTGGACCTGCTCGTTCCCTCTAGAATGGTGCACCGACTCAGTGAAATATTTGGGCATCCACATCCACCTTGACACAGTGTCCATTGTCCGTTTGAATTACGGACACGCCCTTGATTTTTTGGAAGATCACACGGAACGCTGGATTCTCCTCCCATTTGTCGATGGCTGGCCGGATTGCCATCATCAAAATGATTGTCCTCCCCCGGTTTTTGTATTTATTTAACAACATTCCGATCCCTCTCACCAAGATTTTTTTTTCACAACTCCGCTCCTCACTTCTGCGTTTGATATGGGGCGGTAAAAACCCATGAGTGGCCTGGCGCACATTGACACTCCCTTACGAATGTGGAGGATTCGGAGTAACAGATTTTTTTCTTTATTACCTAGTGACACAGAACTCGTACGCATACCCTTGGTTTCACCCGGATGCCAGGATTCCGTATCTGAGACCTGGGACTGACTTGGCACTCCCTGTGGCCCTCTCTTCCATCCTTCCTAGGGGACTCCCTCGAGACCCGCAAGACATACAGCCTTTGTCCACTACATGTTGGGCTTGGGATAAAATACGACGCCTATTACACATTGAGAAACTATACTCGCCTGCACTGCCGTTGCCAAAACCCTCACTGGCTCCCCATTACAGGCGAATCGGTGGTACAGCGCACACTGTCCAAATATCAATTACACACGGTCGGAGACCTTTTCCCGGATGGCCATGCCTTTTCCCTTACGGAAGATCACCGCTTCACGGATAGGACGTTCATGGACTCATTCACGATGACAAGACTTCGCTCAGTGCTTAGGGCTGAATTCCCCACATTACCCCAGTGCTCACATTTATAATACAGAACCAGACGGGGGCACATGTCGTATCTAAGTTGTATAAGCTATTCCTTGCCTCAGTTCCTTCCTCCGACGCAACGGTACGTGCCGCTTGGGAGGGCGACCTGGGCATTCAGATCACAGATGATCAATGGGCGGCGTGTTGTGCTATCACGAGAGAAGTGTCCATTAACACCAGACATAAACTTATACACTTTAAGTTCCTAAGGAGGACGTACCACACTCCCGCACTTGCCCATAGAATTGACTCTAGTAGGCCACACATTTGCCCTAAATGCAAAGCCCCACAGGCAGATTTCGCCCATCTTTCCTGGACTTGCCCGCAACTGCATACCTACTGGCTACAAATGCACCGGGTTTTGGGGGACATATTAGGCATGGACCTGCAACCCACCCCTGAAATTGCGCTGCTTGGTTATGTTGCCAACTTCCCACGCCCTCTTCGTAAACTGGCATCCATTGGCTTCCTTTTAGCTAAACATGAAGTGGCGCTGCTCTGGTGTGCTAGGCGCGCTCCAACAGTCCGCGCTTGGCTCCGTAGTATGGCCTACTGCAATGTTAACAGCGTTGAATATTCAGATATGATTCCAATCGCTTCCAGACCGATTGACATATGGGGGCCATACCAGAAGTACGTTCTGAAGCTCGCTCAGGAGGCACAATCCCAAGCGATCAACTCCTTTGATCCGGCAGGGTGGGATAGGAAGGGCTACACTGCCACATAAGACCTACCTCCATCGCTATTTTTGCATTCGGATCTTATATGACTAACACTGCTGAGCTTCAATGTTTGTCACTCCGGTGGCTTGCAGAGTGGCATCATGGGCTGCCTTGGGTGTTGCCTTTTTCATTGTGGGACTCCGGTGCCACTCCTGTGGTGTTTGGCAGGGGACTGGGCAGTACCTGAACGTTTGGATGTTTCAATTTCTAATGTGCCATACTGACAAAGAAATTGTTTCTTGTGCTGATTGATCTGCTCAACTGTACTCGCTATCTTACTGACTTGATTCATTCTTTGTATGTTGCTGACTATTTTGTCTTCAGTTACTGTATGATTTCCTTTATTATTTCTCGTTTCGTAAAAAAGCAAAAATGTACTATCGCACTGTGTCATTCTGTAAGTTTGCAATCCCACTGTGATACATCTCTTTATTGGTTGTTGACTCAGCTTATTCATCCCACTATTTATCATGGTACATATGTATGTAAAAGTGGATTGCTTTCTTGTGCAATAAACAGATTAAAAAAAAAATAAAAGTGTGCATCGTGGGTTTCACTCTGCCTTTCATCAGTCTCATTACCCTCATAGTGGGTCTAATTGACATCATAGCCCGTACCCACAGGTCTCACTCTGGGCCTCATTACCCTCACAGTGTGCCCCATGGGTCTCACTTTGTGTTTCATGAGTCTCATTGCCCTCATAGCGTGCTCTGTGGGTCTCACTTTGTGTTTCCTGAGTCTCATTGCCCTCGTAGCGTGCTCTGTGGGTATCACTCCATGTTTTATGAGTCTCATTGCCCCTACCGCGTAGCCCAGTCTGTGTTTAATAGTCTCATTACTAACAATGGGCGTAGTTCGCGTAGTAGCGCTACATGTAGCTACGCGAAGTGCACTTCGCACTACGCGAGCTACGCGAACTGCGTAGTGCACTGTGCAAAATGCTGTTCGCACTGATTGCACAGTGCCGGATGCTTGTCCGCACTGTGCAATCAGTGCAAACCGCATCTTGCACAGTGCAAGCGGTCGTTTTCTGCCGCTCGAGTAGATTTGTACTCGAGCGACAGCTTTCTCAAGGCGGAATGGTAGTTTCTCATCAGGAGCGGTCGCAAACATACGCGACCATTCGCAATGAGAAACCTGACCTCCCGGCGTTGAGAATCTCACTGGGAGGTTTATTTTCCACGCTCGGGATCGGCAACTAGATGTTGCTGAACGCAATCGAGGAAAAAGTCTTGCCGGGATGTTATTTTGCTCACGGTTGCCAACTTGAGGTTGAAGACCGCGAACAAGCAAAAAATTCCTGCTAGGCTATGCATTTTTGCACTGTGCTACGTGCAATTCGTATAGCATGTAGTTGCACAAACTACGCGAGCGTAGCGTAGTCCTATGCCCAGGCCTACTCATTACCATCATAGTGTGCTTTGTGGGTCTCACTTTGTGGCTTTTTGGTCCACTCCCCTCAGTGCACTCACTCTGCTTTCTAAATGTCTCACCAGTATTTCATGGGTCTCCTTGCTCTCACAGGGTGACTCATGGATTACACTCTGCATTTCATGTGTCTCGTTCTGTGTTTCATTGGTCTCATTACTGTCAAAGTGTGCATCATGGGTCTTCCACTGGGTTTCATGGGTCTCATGCCCGCGAAGTGTGCCCCTGTATTTCATGGGTATCATTACCCTCACAGAGTGCATCATGGGTTTCACTCTGCCTTTCATCAGTCTCATTACCCTCATAGTGGGTCTAATTGACATCATAGCCCGTACCCACAGGTCTCACTCTGGGTCTCATTACCCTCACAGTATGCCCTGTGGGTCCACTTTGTGTTTCCTGAGTCTCATTGCCCTCGTAGCGTGCTCTGTGGGTCTCACTTTGTGTTTCCTGAGTCTCATTGCCCTCACAGCGTGCCCTGTGGGTCTCACTTTGTGTTTCCTGAGTCTCATTGCCATCGTAGCGTTCTCTGTGGGTCTCCCTCTGTGTCCTCTCCAAGAAACGCCAAGTCGACACCGTCGAACCGCATGCTCCAAAAGATCTTTAGGTAACTCCCCAGCAAAACCAGAAAAATGGTCCAAATGACTGGACTAGGGCAACGCACTCTATGCCAGTAACATTTAAACTCATACAAAGACTTGAGAGATCCAGAACGCAGCGGCTAGGCTGTGTGCCCCCGTGTTTCATGGGTCTCATGCCCTCACAGTGTGCCCCATGTTTCATGGGTCTCATGCCCTCTCCGTGTGCCCCGTGTTTCATGGGTCTCATGCCCTCTCCGTGTGCCCCTGTGTTTCATGGGTCTCATGCCTTCACAGTGTGCACCATGGGTCTCTCGCTGTATTCCATGGGTCTCATGCCCTCACTGTGTGCCCCGTGTTTCATGGGTCTCATGCCCTCTCCGTGTGCCCCGTGTTTCATGGGTCTCATGCCCTCTCCGTGTGCCCCTGTGTTTCATGGGTCCCATGCCTTCACAGTGTGCACCATGGGTCTCTCGCTGTATTCCATGGGTCTCATGACCTCACTGTGTGCCCCGTGTTTCATGGGTCTCATGCCCTCTCCGTGTGCCCTGTGTTGCATGGGTCTCATGCCCTCTCCGTGTGCCCCCGTGTTTTATGGGTCTCATTACCCTCAGTGTGCACCGTGGGTCTCCCTGCAGTACACAACGTCGATTTGCTCCCTACCACAGTCAGCACTGGGTTCTCAATCCTGATAGGTCCGCTCCAAAGACGTCATCCGTCTCAGAAACGACCTCATTACCCCCCACACAGGTCTCACACCGACTGTGTCAATGGTTCACTGTAGTTTTCACTCTCCATTGAAGTGTGCACTGTAGGCCCCCTCCATTAGTTTGCAGCAAACAGATTTCACTCATTCAAGTGTGCACTTCAGTTCTCACCCCATTATAATCTGCACCAGTTCTGAGGTCTCACTGTCCTCCTCCTGACGACCTTGTATCTCATGTACCATTACATCCCCTACCACAGGTTTCACTGCCGGCACATAGTGCACCACAAGTGTGCACTCAGGTGGAACCCAATGAAATGTTGCACCACAGTCCTAACTCTCCATCAATGTGTGCACCATAGGTCGCATCCCATTATAGTCTGCAGCATAGACCTTACTCTCCTTGCCTTTCCAACTGTGCATAGTAGGTCTCCATCCATTAGAGTATTGTATTGTACTGTATTGTATTGTATTGTATTGTATGTTGGATTTATATAGCGCTTATAACCCAGGGGTCCCTAAGCGCTTGCCTTGGGAACCCGTCCTGGCTTTTCCCTGTGAGATAGCCCCTACAGGGCATCCCCAAGGTGAAAGCCAGGCATCCCGCCACAGGGGGCCGTTGTGGGGATTAAGCAAGCTTAATGCCCAGAGTTGCAGAGTGTGAACCCATGATTAGGTCAGGCACCGAAGCGAGAATTATCGAGTCCGTGGACATTTGAGCTCAAGACCCTGCCACGTCGGGAATTGAACCCTGGTCCCGGGTCTGACCTCTGCTTCAGGGTCTGCCTGCTCTAACCAGTGAGCCACACTTCTCCACAAAAGTCTCTGTCCTAATGAGGTCCAAGTCTCATTCCATTATAGTCTGCACCGTAGATCTCAGTCCCTATTGAAATGTGCTTAGAATGTCCCTATTGAAATGTGCATAGAATGTCCCTATTGAAATGTGCATAGAATGTCCCTATTGAAATGTGCATAGAATGTCCCTAATGAAATATGCATAGAATGTCCCTAATGAAATGTTCATAGAATGTCCCTATTGAAATGTGCATAGAATATCCCTATTGAAATGTGCATAGAGTGTCCCTATTGAAATGTGCATAGAATGTCCCAATTGAAATGTGCATGGAATGTCCCTAATGAAATGTGCATAGAATGTCCCTATTGAAATGTGCATAGAATATCCCAATTGAAATGTGCATAGAATGTCCCTATTGAAATGTGCATAGAATGTCCCTATTGAAATGTGCATGGAATGCCCCTATTGAAATGGGCTTGGAATGTCCCTATTGAAATGTGCATAGAAGTCCCTATTGAAATGTGCATGGAATGTCCCTATCGAAATATGCATAGAATGTCCCTATCGAAATGTCCCTATCGAAATGTGCATAGTATGTCCCTATTGAAATGTGCATAGAATGTCTCACCATTGCAGTATTATCTACACTTCTCACTCCAATTGACATATGCATATAGCTGATTTCCCAGTACATTCTTCACCACATGCCTCACTCCTCCTTCGAGTATGCACTTTTGGTTTAATTCCATAGTAATCTGCAACATAGGTCTCACCCTTAGTTCACCCTTTTACAGTCTGCATAATAGGTCTCAGACCTGGTTGAAGTGTGCACCCTAGGTTGCACCCCAATATATTTGCACCATAAGTTTCATCTAAGCTTAGCTAGCATTTTATTGTGCTGCTGCAACTTTGCATAGTCTTGTGTATTTCGTATTAAGCTCGTGACTGTAAATGCCAAACACTCCCCATTTTGGACCATTCAGATGAAAGTCATGGTACTTTTTTAGTTATCAGTCGGTCAGTATTTGCATAAGGCTACAGTCACCCATGAGGGTATCCGGGTGCTGGGTTGAGGGCTCAATCAAAAAGCCACTTCTTGAGTCTGTTCCTGAATTCCACCAGTGAAGGTGATATCTGGGGGCACAGGGGAAGGCCGTTCCAGCACTTGGCGGCAAAATTGATGAAGGAACAGCCTTTGCTGTGGCTTCGGTGGATGCATGGTATCTGTGCGAGGGCGTCGGAGCGAAGGTCTCTGGATGGTTGGTGGAAGTTCAGGCAGTGGTTGATGTATGCTGATCCTAGGTCATGGGCGGCTTTGTAGGTGCGTATCAGTATCTTGAATTGACATCTTTTCTGGACGGGGAGCCCGTGGAGCTTCCTGGGGTGTGGGGAGATATGGGTCAGTTTGAGGATGAGTCTGGCAGCTGAGTTCGGTATCATTTGAAATCTCCTCATGAGGTCAGTGGTGGTTCCTGCATACAGAGCATTGCCGTAGTCTAGCTGGCTGGTGACTAGGGCTGAGTGATAGTTTTCCTCGTGTTAATAGGGAGCCATTAGAAGATTCTTCAGAACATGCAGAACGTGTGGAAGCAGGCAGAGAAGACTGTTTACCTGTCACTTCATGGTGAACTTGCTGTCCAGGATGAGGCCGAGGTTGCAGGCGTGGTCTGTGATTGGGGAGTGGGTCCTAGTTCTACGGGCCACCAGGTGTCATTCCAAGGAGAGATGTTGTTGCCTAAGATCAGCACTTTGGTCTTGTTCGTTTTGAGCTTCAGACAGTTCGTCTTCATCCAGTCCACAAGGTTCTTCATGCAGTTGTGAAAGTTGTTTTTTCTGGTGGTGGGGTCTGCCTAGAGCAAGAAGATGAGCTGGGTGCCGTCGGTGTAGGATATGATGTTGAGGTCAGGCGTTCTGACGATGTCAGCTAGAGGCATCATGTAGATGTTGAAGAGGCTGGGCTGAGGGATGAACCCTGTGGTAATGCCGCACATGGTGCTTTAGGGTTCTGAGGCTAAGGGCAGGAGGCGGAATCTCTGATTGAGACCTATGAGGAAAGATGCAATCCATCTGAGGGTGTCTCATTGAATCCTGATGTGGTACAGTCTCTTGATGAGAGTGTGGTGAGATACCATGTTGAATGCTGTGGAGTGGTTGAGGAGGAACAGGGCCGCTGATTCTCCTCTGTCGAGGAGGGTGCGGATGTCATCAGCGGCAGCGATCAGGGTGGTCTTGGTGCTGTGGTTGGTGTAGAAATTTGATTGGAAGGAGCCAAGCACATTCTTTCTTTACAGATGTTCTGAGAGCTGCTGGTTGATGGCCTCCTTAAGGACTTTGGTGGGGAAAGGGAGTAGTGGGGCAGGAGTTCTGGGGTTTGCTGGTGTCTCTGCTGGTGAGCCATCTTCTCTCCAGTTGTTTGTAGGTTTGTTTCATAGTCCTGAGGTCTGGTGTGTTCCAGCTGGCATGTTTGGTGGATCTGCAGGTCTTGGCTTGGTTGATGGGTGCGACTCGGTCGGGGCGTGGGTGATCCAGGTGATGAAGTTCTGGACTGGTTGTTCCAGGTTGGTTGCGGGGTCAGGCTGGGTTGTGTTGTGAATGTCCATCCAGTGGGTCTTTGTCACTTTATTCCAGCAGTGGAAGAGGGGCTGTTGGCAGTACCTGGTGATCCTGTGATGGTGAAATGGATGATAGAGTGGTCGGTCCAGGTGAGTTCTGTGGCATGTCTGTATTTTACTCTGTTGTCGGCCATGAAAATCAGATCCAGACTGTGTCCTGGTCTACGTGTGGGGTCGTTGACCAGCTGGGTGAGGCCAATGTTGTCCATGCGCTCTAGGAAGTTGGCAGAGTTAGTGTCTGTGGGGTCGCCCAGGTGAAAATTGAGGTCCCCGAAGAATGTAGTGATTGGACTTGATGGCTAGTGGGGTGATGAAGTTGGTGATGGGATCGCAGAGGCCTGTGTGTGGTCTGTAGGCGAGGGTACCTCGGATGGTCTATTCTGTCATCGGTGTGGAGCTGGTGGTTGAAGTGTTCCATAATTGGTGTAGGGTTGTCTTCGGTGGAGGTGCAGCAGATTGTTTCTTTGTGGATGATGGCGATGCCTCCTCAGTGTCTATTGATGTGGTCCCGATGAGTCATCTTGTAGCCATTGGGCATTATGGTGGCGATGTCCAGGGGGTGGAGGATGGGTTGAGCCAGGTCTCTGTGATGAAGATAACATTGGGGCGAGGGTGGAGAAACATAGATACAATAGACACATAGATACAAGAGACACATAGATACAAGAGACAAATAGATGCAAAAGACACATAGATACAAGAGGCACATAGATACAATAGACACATAGATACAAGAGAGACACAGATACACTAAACACATAGATATAAGAGACACATAGAGACATGAGGCACCAAGACACAAGAGAAACACAGATACAATAAACACATAGATACAAGAGACACATAGAGACAAGAGACACCTAGATACAAGAGACACCCAGATACAAGAGACACATAGATACAATAAATACATAGACACAAGAGAGACACAGATACAAGAGACAAGTAGATACAAGAGAGACACGTTGTTACAAGAGGCACATTGATACGAGAGACACATAGATACAAGAGAGACATAGATACAAGAATGTAAATGTATGTAAATGTATAGGCATTTATATAGCGCACTACTTACCCGGAGGGTCCCAAGGCGCTTCGACCGCTGCGAAACCCTTCCTGGCTTCCCTGAGAGATGGTTCCTTAATGGGTATCTCCAGGGTGAGACCAGGCATCCCCGGCGGTCTGGTGGGGCCGTTAGTGAAGATGAGGCAAGCTAATGCCCAGAGTTGCCGAGTGTGATCGCTGATCAGAGTGGGCACCGAGGCGAGAGAATTATCGAGTCCGCTGACCCTGGTCCAGAACCCTGCCGCGCCGGGAATCGAACCCTGGTCCCAGGCCGTCCTCTGCTCTCGGGTCTGCCGCCTCTAACCAGTGAGCCACACTTCTTCACAAGAGACAAGTAGATACAAGAGACACATAGATACATGAGACACGTATATACAATAGAGACATAGATACAAGAGACACACAAATACAAGAGTCACACAGATACTGTAGACAATTAGATACAATAGAGACATAGATACAATAGAGACATAGATACAAGAGAGACATAGATATAATAGAGACATAGATACAATAGACACATGCCCGGGAGTGTGCGAGCGCTCTATCTCCCCGAACCTTGCTCAGATCAGTTGCCTCGGTGGGCTCATTGGTAACCAAACGAGTTTTGTTTCCAGAGCTCCCTTCTCCACAGCGACTGTATCGAGTGTCTAACCGTGATGGCAGCAATCGTAAGGGAACTGTGGCAGGTAGCACAAAGGAACTCATTAACAAGGCTATAAATAAGTTGCTGATTACCTCCAGTCAAGTCAAGTCAAGTCAAGAGATTTATATAGCGCGCTACATACCCAGAGGGTCTCAAGGCGCTTGAAGAAGGGTGGGGAATTACTTCTCGAATATCCACGTTTTAAGTTGCTTTCTGAATGCTAGGTGGTTCTGAGTAAGGCGAAGGTGAGTGGGAAGTGAATTCCAGGTTTTAGCTGCCAGGTAGGAGAAGGATCTCCCTCCCATGGTGGTTTTGTTGATGCGAGGTACAGTGGCAAGGGCTTGGTTTGAGGATCGTAGCTGGCGGGAGGGGGTGTAGAAGGACAGTCGTGTGTTGAGGCATTCGGGTCCAATTTCGTAAAGTGCTTTGTGTGCGTGGGTTAGGAGACGGAAAGTAATCCTCTTATTGATGGGGAGCCAGTGGAGGTTTTTCAAGTGCCCAGAGATGTGTTCTTTACGCGGGATGTCTAATATGAGCCTGGCTGAAGCGTTCTGGATGCGTTGGAGTTTTTTCTGGAGTTTTGCGGTGGTACCGGCGTATAGGGTGTTTCCGTAGTCCAGGCGGCTCGTGACCAGTGCGTGGGTGACTGTTTTTCTAGTTTCGGTGGGGATCCAACAAAATGTTTTTTTGAGCATGCGAAGAATGTTGAAGCAAGATGAAGAAACGGCATTGACTTGTCTGTTCATCGAGAGTGAGGAATCTAGGATGACTCCCAGGTTCCGTGCGTGGTCCGTCGGTTACGATAGTGCTCGAAGAGGATGGCACTGTGGTGGATACAGAGGAATTCTTCCAGTCACTAGAGGATAATATGCACTTCCTGCTCTTAGAAGATGGCTACAAGTGGACACAAGAAAGAAACAGCTACATTTTCTTTAGCTAATCAAAAGAAAAGAGGCATTACGAAAATTACCCTCGATTTATATAAACTTAGGGGCATATTACTAAGGGGGGCGATAGGCAATTGTCGCCGATTTAGGGGCCGTTTTCGGCCGCTACGCGGCGATAATTCTATCGCCCTATTAGCAAGCTGTCGCTGTATTCTCAGCGATATTCACGCATTTCGCCTCTATCGCTGGATATTTTAGCACAATGGAGAAAAACGTTGCTAATAGCATGTTTTCTCCGCTAACATATCCAGCGATAGGCAGCGATAAAAAAATCGTCGCTAAGCCTATTTAGTGATAAATATCGCTACTTGTTGGTAATATGCCCCTTAATCCGAAAGATTTTATTGGCTGTTTGAACATAAGTGCAACTTTTTATGAAATGTCTTCTGTATCGTATGACATCCAATGCATGGGGGCCAGAAGAGTACTTCGGAAGTTGCTTCGAGTCCTCTCTTACCTCGCGCAGATAGCAGGACATTTCCTTCTCCAAGGTGGATCGTACGTGCTTCAATGGACTGGCGAGTATGATGCAGAAGAAACATTGTTAAAGCCACCAACCTCTCAATAGTTGACAAAGCTAATTATTTTAACTGAGACCATGGGCATTTAACCAACCTTCCTGTTAATTTTAAAGGTTTACATCACCCTGGACATCTAAAGTTTCTCACAGCACAACTAGGGACATAGTGGATCTGCATTTTGTGGTTATTTATCAAGTGTATTTACCATTTATTTACTAGTGTCGTTTCTATTCAGTTTTTGTTAACAGATGTGAAGTTAAAGATATATATGTGGGTTGTATGCTTTGGAATCATTTTAATTTTACAGAAATAAATGATAATCTTGATGTATTTCTAATATTTCCTCTTAACATGTTCATGTATACAGACATCGGCGTATGACGGAAATTATGTAATAATATAATGCTTATTTATTTATCTTGTCATTAGCTGGGTCTTTTTCTAAATTGATTTTTTTTGTGCTTTGGTCTGTTCTTTGTAAAATAAGTGTCCAATAAACATTTACTTTAACCTACATGTGTAAGCCCAGTTGTAGATGACAGCGGAAGGGTATTTTGTTGCACTCAGGAAAGACTCATTCCTTTTAGAGGCTTGAAGAAATGGGAAATATGTTTTCCCTCAGCTCTGTGATTTAAGGGACTAAATAGTTAAACTTAAGTCCTCAAACTCATGACTTTAAAAAAGGGGCTTGCGCAACTACTGAGAACCTCTCAGAATAGTGAAAAGGCATACGTTTACACACAGGCTGTACCCAGCTGATGACTAAGGACTAGGTTGCTTGTTTCCAGTTCAGGGAGAACATGGCCTGGCAGTTCGGACTGGACTGTTCCCATGAGGAGCATGGTGAAGACTAATTTGCATATGGCTGGGCCCAAACTGAGGTGGCACGGTGAGCAAAAGTACGGTTGGAGGGGATGCTTGCTTGCGGTGTGCACGTCGAGGCACTTTAACCGATTTCGAAGGCGAATCACGAGCTCCCCGGGAGTGGTGCTGGGCCTGGACCTGCATATATGCCCCCTAAGAAAACACAACCCAACAAGGTCTCAAGCTATTTTAGGACCCCCGACTCAGAGGACGGACAAGGCCAAGAGCGCATTCAGACGGCGGGGGTGATGGCGCTCACTCACGAGGACCTGCTGGTGACACTCGGAGACTTCAAAAAAGAATTACGGGATGACATCAACGCAGATATAAGCGCCTCCTTTGATGCCTTTAAATCGGAGATGGGCTCCAAACTCAGTGATCTGAGGGCAGATGTTGACTCTGTGAGGACCCGCACCCTTGACCTCGAGGCGAAATGCCAGCGCTTCTCTCGATGCCTTCAAATCAGCCCCTTACCCTTCCTTGCTCCATCCACCTTGTCCCCTATGTTCCCCTTACCCTTCCTTTCTCCATCCACCTTGTCCCCTATGTTCCCCTTACCCTTCCTTGCTCCATCCACCTTGTCCCCTATGTTCTTTAAATGTTTTTCTTGATACTTATGTAACTTTTAACTAATGTAAATTGCAACATTATTGTTCCTCATGTAAAGCGCTCTGATTCCTTCGGGTCTGGCCAGCGCTATATAAAACTCATTAATTAAATATGTTCCCATTTAGTACTCTTTCTCTCTTTGTCTACTTCCCTAGCTCCAGTCCCCACTCCCCTTAATCTCTCCCCTTGCTTGCTACTCTGCCTAGCAACCTGTCATGTGTGCCCTTTGACTAAGCACTCCTTCTCCCCTTTTCGGGGAACGATCCAATATTTATACTCTGGAATCTCAGCGAACCCGCTGAGAGAGTCCACTGCACCAAGGGAGCCACTCACAGCTGAGGTATGGTATGGCACCTCTTGCCAAAGCACTCCCTCTCCCCTTTTTGGGGAAGGATCCAGTATGTAAGCCTTGGAGTCTCAGAGACCCCTCTGAGAGAGTCCACTGCGTAAAGGGAGCCTCTCGCAACAGAGATAGGGAAGTGATACCACTTCCCCTGGGATCACAGCTTACTGGACTTTAAACGTTGCACCGACTCGTCTACCGGTTTGTGTACCCGTCGCCCTTCCTCTCCTCTTTCCATGCTGTCTCTCACCCTCCCCTCCTCCTTCCCGCCTTCATTATCTGTCTACTTTCCCTGCTCCAAATCCCCTCCCCTGAATCTCTCCCCTTGCCTCCTTTTCCCCTTACGTATTTGTACTTATTGTTTAACTCGACCTTACAAGTAAATATGTTGCCAGGCTCTAATAACTGTGTAACCTTTGTAACGATATAACCTGTAACTATGACCTGATACTCATGTAAAGCGCTCGGATACATCCAGGTCTAGACCGCGCTGTATAAAACCTGTAAAATAAAAAAATAAATAAAAATACAATAGAAATGTAGATACAAGAGACGCATAGATACTAGAGACACGTAGATACAATAGACATGTAGATACAATAGACACATAGATACAAGAGATACGTAGATACAAGAGACAAGTAAATACAATAGACACCTAGATACAAGAGACGCATAGATACAAGAGACACGTAGAAACAAGAGACACGTAGATACAAGAGAGACACATACATACAAGAAAGACATACATACAAGAGACACATAGATACAATATATACAAGAGACACATAGATACATTACATACAAGAGACACACAGATACAATAGACAATTAGATACGTAGATATAACAGACACATAACACATAGATACAACAGAAACATATATACAAGAGACACACAGATACAATACACACGTAGATACAAGAGACACGTAGTTACAAGAGACACATAGTTACAAGAGACACATAGTTACAAGAGACACATAATTAAAACAATGGTTTGAAAGCACGTGACTTGGATTTAGTAATGGATGCCAATTGATGGATTTAACTCATGGGAGAGGGTTAGCTAAACTTGGGATTTTTTATGTTTTTATTATCATTCTCAGGACATGCTTCTAGGAGTCTCTGGGAGTGGTACTTGATGGCCATTTAGTTACCTGTATGCCAGCGTTTCGTGGTCCTTCAGACACCTCTCAGTTTACCTCGACTCTGAATCTCAAATTAGTTTTGTTTTTTTTGTTCAATGGATCCTTCTCTTATCAGGAGATCACGAAATCTGCATGTCTGGTTCAACCGGGAGGGGGCGCCATCTATGGCTTGTTACTTCCATGAAAAAGGGGCAAAATCCTGCCGACTGGGAGCACGTGATTTAAAGGGTGCGTGAAAGATGCAGAATTTACTTTCGGTCACTACACTACATTTTGGGGAATTTATGCAAACTATGCAGGCATATTGAAAATATAAATGTCATTTAGTGATACATATTCGTTCTTGCATACATTTTTTTTGTGTGATGGCACTTTTTGCGTTACTATATAGTGCTAAATACGACAGCAGCGGAGACCAGCCTCTCACGTGCCTTGTTCGTACAATACTTTTTCCGTAAATAACTTTCTTTTTAAATGGCACTAATTACGGCAGTTTTGATGGGGCTGGTCATTGTAAGTAAAGCACACAAGATGACGGACGGAATGTTGCATAATGGCAAAACATTCACCCCCAGTCACAGATCTGGGTTTAATCCATCGTTATTTTGCTCACCAAGCCAACCCAGTGCACGCTCCCAGGGTATGCTCAGACATGAGTCCCTTGCTCACTTTGCCACTGGATTCAAGCAAGCCGGACTGAACACGGCTGGAATGCCAGAAACCGGTCCTCGGAAGCTTGTTTCCGGTCCAGGGAAGACATGGCTTGGCAGTTTGGGCTGGACTGTTCCCATGAAGCACAGAGTCAGACTGATTTGCATATGGCCATGTCTGAACTTGGGTGGCAGAGTGAGCTAAAGAATGGTGATGGATTAAACCCAGATCAGTTGACTGGGGGTGAGTGTTTGATTTGCTCAAACACTCCGTCCATCATCCCCTTTTGTATCGCTTTGTTCGCCCTAAGTTGGCAGGGTATGCTCAGACGTGAGTCGCTTGCTCACTTTGCCACTAGATTCAAGATAGCCTGGCTGATGAGGATTATGAATCCGAAACCGGTCCCAGTATGCTTGTTTCCGATCCAGGGAAGGCACGGCTTGGCAGTTCGGGCTGGACTGTTCCCATGAGGCACAGGGTCAGACTGATTTGCATATGGCCATGTCTGAACTGGGGTGGCAGAGTGAGCTAAAGAATGGTGATGGATTAAACCCAGATCAGTTGACTGGGTGTGAGTGTTTGATTTGCTCAAACACTCCGTCCATCATCCCCTTTTGTATCGCTTTGTTCGCCCTAAGTTGGCAGGGTATGCTCAGACGTGAGTCGCTTGCTCACTTTGCCATTAGATTCAAGATAGCCTGGCTGATGAGGATTATGAATCCAAAACTGGTCCCAGTATGCTTGTTTCCGATCCAGGGAAGGCATGGCTTGGCAGTTCGGGCTGGACTGTTCCCATGAGGCACAGGGTCAGACTGATTTGCATATGGCCATGTCTGAACTGGGGTGGCAGAGTGAGCTAAAGAATGGTGATGGATTAAACCCAGATCAGTTGACTGGGGGTGAGTGTTTGATTTGCTCAAACACTCCGTCCATCATCCCCTTTTGTATCGCTTTGTTCGCCCTAAGTTGCAGGGTATGCTCAAACGAGTTCCTTTGCTCACTTTGCCACTGGATTCAAGATAGCCTGGCTGATGAGTATTATGAATCCGAAACCAGTCCCATGATGCTTGTTTCCGGTCCAGGGAAGGCATAGCTTGGCAGCTCGGGCTGGACTGTTCCCATGAGGCACAGGGTCAGACTGATTTGCATATGGCCATGTCTGAAATGGGGTGGCAGAGTGAGCTAAAGAATGGTGATGGATTAAACCCAGGTCAGTTGACTGAGGGTGAGTGTTTAATTTGCTCAACCGCTCCATCCATCATCCCTTTTTGTAACGCTTTGTTCGCCCTAAGTTGGCAAGGTATGCTCAGACGTGAGTCCCTTGCTCACTTTGCCAGTGGATTCAAGATAGCACTGGAGAAAGGACAAAGGAGGAGCAGCTGTATTAATACTATTAGATCTTTCCGCAGCCTTCGACACGGTCGATCATGCCATCTTGATCGACCGTGTCTCAGCTATAGGAATTAAGAACAAAGCGAAAGAACTTCTTGCATCCTTCCTAGCTGACCGTCCACAAACAGTAAAAATGGGCCATTTCACCTCCCACACCTTCACTCTTCCATGTGGCGTCCCACAGGGCTCCTTGCTAAGTCCGACACTGTTTAACATTTATGTTTCGGACTTAGCGAGGGTAATAAAATCTTACGGAATTGCCCTTACAACTTATGCCGACGATACACAACTGGTGCTATCTGTACATAGTGACGGCACCTCAGTTGCTGCAAATTTCCAAGAGGAAATGCGGGCTATCAGTACCTGGATGTCATCAAACTGTCTCAAATTAAACTCTGACAAAACAGAGGTGATGACATTCGGGAAACTGGAACCTGCTTGGTCCCCTCAATGGTTGCCACCGGAGAAGGGAGCTCCACCTCAACCAGTCTCTAAGGTTCGCAACCTGGGAGCTTTATTTGATGACAAAATGACCTTTCATCATCACGTCGACTCCATGGTCTCTTCATCTTTTTTTATCCTGAAAAGGATCAAAAAACTCCTGCCATACCTTCCCTCCTCAGCCGGCAAAACTCTAATCAGCACCTTGGTCTTCTTCAAAATAGATTACTGTAATGCCCTCCTTCTTAATGCCCAGGAAAAAGTCATGAACAGACTGCAGCTAGTCCAGAACGCTTCTGCTGGAGTTTTACTGGGAGTTCCCAAGTTCACATCCATTTCCCCTTTTATCTGGCAACTCCACTGGCTCCCAGTCAGGAGCCGAACAAAATTTAAGGCACTTTGTATTGCCTATAAAGCAGTCAATAACTTGGGCCCACAGTTCCTTAGAAGAGCCCTTTGTCCCCTGGTACATTCTAGAACTCTTCGCTCCTCCTCTGCTCACTTGCCTAAAGTCCCGCGAACAAAGAAGGCCAACTGGGGTGACAGGTGCTTCACAGTTTCCACGGCCAAACTTTGGAACACCCTGCCCCTGTATATCAAAACTGACCCTACTCTCATCAGCTTTAGGAAAAAATTAAAAACCTGGTTCTTTACACTACAATCTACCTGCTGTAGCTACGGTTCTGTATTCTGAGCGCCAAAACACCTCCGGATAGTTGTGCGCTTTAAAAATTGCATAAACATAAACATAGCCTGCCTGATGAGGATTATGAATCCGAAACCGGTCCCAGGATGCTTGTTTCCGGTCCAGGGAAGGCATGCCTTGGCAGCTTGGGCTGGACTGTACCCATGAGGCACAGGGTCAGACTGATTTGCATATGGCCATGTCTGAACTGGGGTGGCAGAGTGAGCTAAGGAATGGTGATGGATTAAACCCAGATCAGTTGACTAGGGGTGAGTGTTTGATTTCCTCAAACTCTCCATCCATCATCCCCTTTTGTATCGCTTTGAATGCCCTAAATTGGCAGGGTATGCTCAGACGTGAGTCCCTTGCTCACTTTGCCACAGGATTCAAGATAGCCTGGCTGATGAGGATTATGAATCTGAAACCGGTCCTAGGATGCTTGTTTGCGGTCCAGGGAAGGCATAGCTGGGCAGTTCGGGCTGGACTGTTCCCATGAGGCACAGGGTCAGACTGATTTGCATATGGCCATGTCTGAACTGGGGTGGCAGAATGAGCTAAAGAATGGTGATGGATTAAACCCAGATCAGTTGACTGGGGGTGAGTGTTTGGTTTGCTCAAACGCTCCATCCATCATCCCCTTTTGTACCGCTGTGGTCATTGTAAGTGACAGGCGGCTCTGCTTGGATGAAATTCCTAATGGACTTTGTTATGATTCAGACTCCATGGACTGTAGCATGGACTGTAGCATGATGGGCTGCTCTGGCTCAGCACATAGTCCAGCGCCTGTTTGTACCCACCTGCAGTGTGTAAAGAATTCATTAAACCCCAGGCAATATTCCTTCGAATTTAGGGCTTGATTTTCAGACAGTGCAGCTCAGAAACAGTAGGGGTTTCCTCCTCATGAGCCTTGATGTCTGATAAAAGGCTCTAAGTCATAGAAACATTGTGTCACATGAATTCACCTGGCACCCTGCAGGTGCATAGAATACTGTGCTTACATCTGGACGGATCAAGCGCAGCCCATCATGATGCGATCCCATAAGGCACCAATTCAGAGAAACATTGGGTCACATGAACTTACATGGTACACTGCTGGCGAATAGAAATCTGTGCTTGCATCTGGGTGGAGCCAGTGCAGCTCATCATGATACGCCCCACAATGCACTAACTCAGTGATACAATGGGTCACAAAAATTCACTTGGCAACCTGCAGTTGCATAGAAAGCGGTCCATGCATCTGGGCAGAGTCAGCGCAGCCCGTCGTAATGCGATCCCATACTGCACTAACTCGGAGAAACATTGGGTCACATGAATTCACGTGGCACACTGCAGGCAGGGTGACTAACTGGCATGGGTGCAAATTCATGACGGTGAGTGTTACCACCCTCCAATGGTGACCCTCCTCTTCACATAGATCCTTTCTGGTGTGTATTTAATCTCTTTTATAGTGTTACACATCCCAAGTAAGTAGGACAGGGTGTCGGAGTGCATTACATCACACACATAATATATAGAGTCTATGACTCATATAAATGTGAAAGTCAATCTATAGCTAATGTACTTAAGATAATGGGGGTTTCAAGGTGTACTCATTTCATCCCCCATTCATTCTGTCCTATCTGTTTGCCCATCCATATCAATATTCAACCATTTGCAAACCTATCTATCATCTAGCCTTTCATCCGTCCATCATTCCACTCATCCATCCCTCCATACACCCTTTCACCGTATCCATCGATACATGCATCAATCCACTCTTCCTCTCATCCGCCCAGTCACCCATCCATCCATCCTCCCTTTCTCTCTCCATCCTTCTTTCATTTAGGCATCCATCCTTCATTCCATCCACCCATCTATCTACTCATCCATTCATGAATCCATCCATTGACCCTATCACTCGCCCATCCTTTCACTCATCCATCCATCCTCTCATCCATCCACCCTTTCACTCCTCCACTCATCCATCCATCCTTTCTCTCACCCATCCACCCTTTCACTCCTTCACTCATCCATCCTTTTCCTTTTCCATCCACCCTTTCACTCATTCATCCAGCCTTACATCCACCCCTTTCCAACATTCATCCATACACCCTTTCACTTATCAATTCATCAATCCATCCATCAGTTCACTCATACATCCAGCCATTCACTCGCCTTTCATCCACCGTTTCACTCATCAATCCATCTTTTCACTCATCCATCCACCCTTTCACTCCTTCACTCATTCATCCACCCTTTCACTCCTTCACTCATCCATCCATCCTTTCTCTCCTCCATCTGCCCTTTCACTCACTCATCCAGATTTATTTCCATCCATCCATTCATCCTTTCACTTATCAATTCATCAATCCATCCATCAGTTCACTCATCCATCTACCTATTTACTCGCCTGTCATCCACCCTTTCACTCATCCAATCACCCTTTCACTCATCCATCCATCCTTTTACCCGTCCATCTACCCTTCCACACATACATCCACCTGTTTACCTTTTCTCGCATCCATCCTTCCACTCACTCACTCATCAGTCCATCCTTTCTCTCATTATCCATCCATTCACCCTTTCATTCATCCATTCACCCTTTCTATAATCCATCCCGCCATCCACCTATCCCTTCACTTACATACATTTTCGCATTAATTATGAGCTGATCCTTTGTCGGCTGAGTTGCAGACAGAAGAGCACATTCAAGGACTCCACCGCTGCTGCAGTTCCTAAAGCAAGGAGTGTGACAGGGGAGGGCCTATGCCAGGTACATAAACAATCGGAAAAATTGAAAGTCATGAGTCATGCATGATGCACAGTGCCACTGTGACATGGTGTTGTTTCCATGTATTGAAATGGGATAAAAAACGGGGGGGAGGGGGTATATCCAAAGGGGGTGTGCAATGTAATTAAGGGCATGACTTAAAACACCTAAGCTAAAAATCTGTACTCAGTATAGTGTACCGCCCGACTGATATTTAGGCTTTTCTAAAATTGTATCCAGATATGTAACGAGTAACGTTACACCTGCAACAAGCCAGAACTATTGGCTTTGTCAATGGTTGCACGTTGCATAAATAAAAAAACAGCAACTATGGCTTTGTTGAATATAACCGTAAAAATGCTTCAGTTTTAAAATGATGAGACCCCTAACCCTTTTTTTTAAAAACTTGTTTCACCACCTTTTCATGAACTGGATTCTCACCTAGCAGCATGGGTGTTTATGTACATTTCTTCCACCTGACTGAATGTCCTGCCCTAGACCGAGGCAGGAGGAGGCCAACCACCCACTGTCATTCTGTATGTGGCAATCAGCGGCAGACAGAATGACAATGGGCGGGATGGGGCTGTTATTGTACTCAGAGGAGAACGAGGTGGCCCCATCAGGAAGCTGAGGCTTCTGGCAGGTGAACAGTGATGTAGTGATGTTCCCCAAATCCCAGAATTATGGGCAAAAGGTGTCTGTAAAAGGGATTGTCACAAACAATGGACATGCGATCCAAATTACGGATGGTCCATGAAATTTACGGACTGTTGGTCACCCTAACTGCAGGCGCATTGAAAGCTGTGCTTACATCTGGGTGGACAAAGCGATACCAAAGGGGATGTTGGACGGAGCGTATGAGCAAATCAAACACTCACCCACAGTCAACTGATCTGGGTTTAATCCATCATCATTCTTTAGCCCACTCTGCCACCCCAGTTCAGGCATGGCCATATGCAAATCAGTCTGACCCTGTGCCTCATGGGAACAGTCCAGCACGAACTGCCAAGCCAGACCTGAAACAAACATCCATGGACCGGTTTCGGATTCATAATCCTCATCAGCCAGGTTATCTTGAATCCAGTGGTAGAGTGAGCAACCACTCCCTACGTGAGTGTCGTGCTCACTACGCCACTGGAGTCAAGCTATCCTGGCTGAAGACGGCTGATAGCAAGAAACCGGTCCTAGGATGCTTGATTCCGGTCCAGGGAAGACATGGCTTGGCAGTTCGGGCTGGACTGTTCCCATGAGGCACAGGGGCAAGACAGGTTTGTATATGGCCATGTCTGAACTGGGGTGGCTTGGTGAGCAAAATAACGATGAATTACACCCAGAACTGCGACTAGGGGTGAATGTTTTGCCAGTGTGCAAAATTCCGTCCATCACCTTGTGTGTTTTACATCTGGGTGGAGCCAGAGCAGCCCATCATGATACAATGCCATATTGCACTAACTCAGAGAAACATTGGGTCAAATGAATTCCCTTTACACACTTCAGGTGCATGGAAAGCTGTGCTTGTTTCTGAGTGGAGCCACAGCAGCCCATCATTATAGGTCCCATAATGCACTAACTCGGAGAAACATTGGGTCACATGAATTCACATGGCACCCTGCAGGCGCATAGAAAGCTGTGTTTGCATCTTGGCTGAGCCAGCGCAGCCTGTCATGATACAATGCCATAATGCACTAACTTAGAGACACATTGGGTCACATGAATTCCCTTGCCACACTGCAGATGCATGGAAAGCTGTGCTTGCATCTGGGCGGAGCCAGCACAGCCTGTCATGATACGCCCATACCATGCACTAACTCAGAGAAACAGTGGGTCACATGAATTCTCTTGCCACACCGCAAGCGCATTGAAAGCTGTGCTTGCATTTGGGCGGAGCATGCGCAGTCTGTCATGATACGCCCCCACAATGCACAAACTCGGAGAAACATTGGGACACATGAATTCACTTGGCACACTGCGAGTGCATTGAAAGCTATGCTTGCATCTGGGCGGAGTCAGCCTACCCCGTCATGATACACCCCTACCCTGCAATAACTCGCAGAAGCATTGGGTCACATGAATTCATTGGGCACACTGCAGGTGCATGGAAAGCTGTGCTTGCATCTGGGCGGAGCCAGCGGGGCCTGTCATGATACGCCCCTACCTTGCACTAACTCGCAGAAACATTGGGTGACATGAATTTACTTGGCACACCGGAAGCGCATAAAAAGCTGTGCTTGCATCTGGGTGGAGCATGCACAGTTCCTCATGATACGCCCCCACAATACACTAACTCGGAGAAACATTGAGTTACATGAATTCACTTGCCACACTGCAGGTGCACTAAAAGCTGTGCTTGCATCTGGGCGGAGTCAACGCACTTCGTCATGATACGCCCCCACACTGCAATAACTCGATGAAACATTGAGACACATGAATTCACTTGGCACACTGCAGGTGCATTGAAATCTATGCTTGCATCTAGGCTAGTCAGCGCCCCGTCATGATACGCCCCTACCCTACACTAACTAGCAGAAACATTAGGTCATATTAATTCATTGGTGCATGGAAAGCTGTGCTTGTGTCTGGTTGGAGCCAGTGCAGCCCATCATGATACGATGCCACAATGCACTAACTCAGAGAAACATTGGGTCACATTAATTCACTTGGCACACTGCAGGCGCATGGAAAGCTGTGCTTGCTTCTGGGCGGAGCCTGCAGAGCTCATCATGATACGATGCCATAATGCACTAACTCAGAGAAACATTTGGACACATGAATTCACTTGGCACACTGCAGGTGGAATGAAATTTGTGCTTGCATCTGGGCTAGTCAGCGCCCCGACATGATATGCCCCTACCCTACACTAACTAGCAGAAACATTGGGTTAAATTAATTCATTGGGAAAATTGCAGGTGCATGGAAAGCTGTGCTTGTGTCTGGGTGGAGCCAGCACAGCCCATCATGATACAATGCCATAATGCACTAACTCAGAGAAACATTGGGACACATGAATTCACTTGGCACACTGCAGGTGCATTGAAATCTGTGCTTGCATCTGGGCTAGTCAGCGCCCCATCATGATACGCCCCTACCCTACATTAACTAGCAGAAACATTGGGTCACATTCATTCATTGGGTACACTGCAGGTGCATGGAAAGCTGTGCGTGTGTCTTGGTGGAGCCAGCGCAACCCATCATGATACGCTGCCATAATGCACTAACTCAGAGAAACATTGGGTCACATTAATTCACTTGGCACACTGCAGGCGCATGGAAAGCTGTGCTTGCTTCTGGGCGGAGCCTGCAGAGCTCATCATGATAGGATGCCATAATGCACTAACTCAAAGAAACATTGGGTCACATGAATTCACTTGGCACACTGCAGGCGCATGGAAAGATGTGCTTGCTTCTGGGTGGAGCCTGCAGAGCTCATCATGATACGATGCCATAATGCACTAACTCAAAGAAACATTGGGACACATGAATTCACTTGGCACACTGCAGGTGCATGGAAAGCTGTGCTTGCATCTGGGCTAATCAGCGCCTCGTCATGATACGCACCTACCCTACAATAACTAGCAGAACCATTGGGTCACATTAGTTCATTGGGAACACTGCAGGTGCATGGAAAGCTGTGCTTGTGTCTGTGTGGAGCCAGCGCAGCCCATCATGATACGATGCAATAATGCACTAACTGAGAGAAACATTGGGTCACATTAATTCACTTGGCACACTGCAGGCGCATGGAAAGCGGTGCTTGCTTCTGGGCGGAGCCTGCAGAGCTCATCATGATAGGATGCCAAAATGCACTAACTCAGAGACACATTGGGTCACATTAGTTCATTGGGAACACTGCAGCTGCATGGAAAGCTGTGCTTGTGTCTGGGTGGAGCCAGCGCAACCCATCATGAAACGATGCCATAATGCACTAACTCAGAGAAACGTTGGGTCACATTAATTCACTTGGCACACTGCAGGTGCATGGAAAGCTGTGCTTGTGTCTGGGTGGAGTCAGCACAGCCCATCATGATACAATGCCATAATGCACTAACTCAGAGACACATTGGGACACATGAATTCACGTGCCACCCTGCAGGCGCATGGAAATCTAGGCTTGCATCTGGGCGGAGCCACCGCAGCCCGTCATGATAGGCCCCCACCGTGCAGCACCCGAGCGTTCCTAGAGTGACGGACACATATTGGCAGATAGAAGGAAAGGATTTGATATCTTACCGATGCTGGCTCCGGTATTCCCCGGTTAAAAACGAACGCGCCGCAGTGACTGCTCCGTCGATATGACGGGAATTATCGGATTTACAGTTATTAGAAGGGATCAGCGCGCGGCGGAAGGAAGTGTTTCTTTACGGACTATAATTAATGACTTTCTCGAAAATATTACAAACCGCTTACAAAAATGGGACACGCTCGAAAGCGCCTGATTGGAAATAGATTTTTACCGAATGGATTTTAAACAGACCTTTAAACAGAACAACGTGTGCGGTAACACACTCCTGCACAAAACCACTGGAGCACTTCACAAATAAAACACCCTTCAAAGTTATTAAAGGAAAACGCAGCGCGCTCATGAAATAAAATGCGAGGGCCGCGCCCAGGTCGGTGTGAAAGGAGCCTTTGAGAAGAAGGTGCTGGTTACTGTTAATGTTATTACAACAACAATCTTGATAACAATACTACTGCTAATAATAGGAATCTTCCAAAACACCATTAGGATTATTTTATTTTTTAGATACTCTTGCACTTTTTTTTGGCTGTGCGCATTTACCTCTCCCTGACGCCTCTTCCTGCACAACTGTTGTGTAAGAGCACAGTAAGTAAGTTTCCATATGCACATTTGCCTGAAACCTGTTTTGTGTAGATCATTTCACAGCCAGGTTGAAAGGTTTACATTTTGACTGTCCTGTGCAGGCGCAGGGAACCCCTACATTTGTAAACCCCAAAATATTATCTCAACAACAGACCCACTGAGGGAGGATTCAGAAAAGGGGGTGGTGATGGACAGAGTATCTGAATTAAGCAGAACACTCGTACCCAGTCACCAGATCAGGGCTTGATCCAACACCGTTTTTTAGCTCACTGCACCATCAGAGCTCAGAACCTGGCTACATGCAAATTAGTCTGTCCCTGGCCCAGTGCATCATGGGAACAGGGCAGACCAAACTACCAAGCCAATTCTTTTACTGGAAAGGAAACAAGCTTCCGGGGACCGGTTTCTGGCATTTCAGCCGTCTTCGACCCGGCTTGCTTGAATCCTGATGGTGCAGTGAGAAAGGGACTCATGTCTGAGCATACCCTTCCACGCTTATGGTGGACAAAACGATTCAGAAAAGGGGGTGGTGATGAACAGAGTATCTGAATTAAGCAGAACACTCGTACCCAGTCAACAGATCAGGGCTTGATCCAACACCGTTTTTTAGCTCACTGCCCCATCAGAGCTCAGAACCTGGCTACATGCAAATTAGTCTGTCCCTGACCCAGTGCATCATGGGAACAGGGCAGACCAAACTACCAAGCCAATTCTTTTACTGGAAAGGAAACAAGCTTCCGGGGACCGGTTTCTGGCATTTCAGCCGTCTTCGACCCGGCTTGCTTGAATCCTGATGGTGCAGTGAGAAAGGGACTCATGTCTGAGTATACCCTTCCACGCTTATGGTGGACAAAACGATTCAGAAAAGGGGGTGGTGATGAACAGAGTATCTGAATTAAGCAGAACACTCGTACCCAGTCAACAGATCAGGGCTGAGGGAGGGGTCGCGGACGGGGTTAAACCTCAGTTTCATGAGACGGAGGGCTCAATTCACAGAACTAACTTACCACAAAATCCTAAACTTACTACTCATGGTATTCACAGAATGCACTTATATCTGTCTTAAGTTTACATCCGCACTCGGGCGGGAATTTCCACACCCGGAGTGTAAGCTCCAACCCCGGAGCGGAATTTCCACCATCGGGCCGGAATATCCGCTTCCGGGCCGGAATGCCCACAATCGGGTGCTAATTATTGACTATATCTGATGCATTGCGGTTATTCCGGCCTGGAAGCGGAGATTCCTGCCCGATTGCGGAAATTCCACTCGGGTGTGAAGCTTACACTCCTGGTGTGGAAATTCCGTCCCGAGTGCGGACATAAATTTAGGACAGTCGTAAGTGCATTCTGTGAAAACCATGAGTAGTAAGTTTAGGATTTTGTCGTAAGTTAGTTCTGTGAATCGTGCCATTGTGTCCTGTGATAAGCCGCCTTATGCAATATCAAAATACAGCCAATTACGTACGGATAGGCTCTGTAATTGAGTTCTAGGACAGAGATAGAAATTGAAAATGATCTATTACACAAATTCAAAAGGTACAAAACAGAACTCATCAGGTGCAAATGCACAAAGGACCAGTGCTGTGAGGGCCTCTCAGTAATAGCACAATCTAACACTGTGAGTGCGGCTGGGACAGAAGGCGTCAACCTCTTTAATGCTGTTCTTTCCCGCCATACTTCTCTCTTGCACGTCAGCACGATTTCAGAGTTCTGAATTGTCACAAGCAGGTGATAAGGCTAATAACTTAATCACATTGGCACAACCAGACACTGCGACCCCACCCCACCAATATCACCCGCGGAACTCACCCTCGCCAGTTCCATGCCACGGTGATTGCGTGAGTAATTGATGAGTACGATTATTCTATTGGGATTTGGTTACTTTAGTCCAAGTATTACTTTGTGACTTTATTATGTGTGTGGGTATTCTGGGACTGCTTTGCATGCACCGGCATTTGGTGACTGTATTTGCTGTATTGCTCTTTGGGGAATGTGCTCTGTTCTTTGCAATTGGTGACTGCATTTCGTATACTGGTATTTGATGAATTTTGAATCTACTGGTGCTTGGTGACTGAATTGAGATGTTTTGAGACATTACAAGGAGGCTGGTCGGGTCTCGGCGTGTTTCTCTTCCTCTCCACTGCTATCAGGAGGTGCAGGTTGGTCACTGCTCGGATTATTGACCTTTTCTTAGTCTCTCTGCATTGATGGGGTCTAGTAAATGAGTGGTTTGCTAGTCAGTGCTTTAAATGGGTCGGTTCTGCCCGGTACGGATACCAGCACTTTTTTATTCTGAGAGGGAGGTTACCGGCACTTCTCAGAAACAAGCAGGTACTCAGGCACAGAGTACCTGCACCTCTATTTTTCCATTCCAAGCATTGATGCTACTGGTCTCCACCCTATGTGATCTTACGTGCATATATTGTCAAAGGGGTTGCATCTGTTCCCTCAGTTGTAGTTGTGTTACAGTTTTTAGACTTCTCTCGTCTCATGGACCTTTTTCTTGCAACATCTTATGCTCTCCTCGAATAAGGATCTAGACTTTTCTCCTTTTCTTTCATCTAATCGGTCATCCATCTTGACCATTAGGTCCTTAACATCAGCGCACTCATAGGGAGGGACGATTACCTGAGATAAGACATCCCTCGGGTCATCACGCAGGCCTCTGTAGAATACCAGGGTCCCTGTTTTGTCTGACCATTGTGTTTCAGAAACCAGTGGATTGGAAATGTAGGCGAGCGGATCCTTATTTACTTGCTGTAGATTCAGGCGCTTGTTATGCCTCGCTTGCATGAAGGTGTGTTTAGCAAGCAGCTTCCTCATGGCTTCCTCGAAGGTTGCATAGTTATATAGCAGAGGGTCGTTGGAGCCTACTAACGGCATGGACCAAGTGGCAGCATTTGCCACTAGATACAAAATCACAAATGCCACTTTGAAGCATCATCAGGAAAGGCTGTGAGCTTGTAAATGAACTATAACTGGCACGGATTCATAAAAATGCCATATTTCTAGCTGTCTCCAGAAAAAATGTTCAGGAGCAGCTATTGGTACAGGAGTTGGGGTTACCACTGTCAGATTCATCGCAGGACCAGTATGGCTTTTTCTGGGCAAAGAGGCACCGGACAAATCCTCAGGAGTTGGAGCGACCCCGCATTATGGTAAAGCATGCAGGCTGAAGCACATGAGTGGGTTTTTTAGGTGGGGCACCCAAGTATTCCCAGTTGGATGCTGTCTGGGGTCTGAGGCATAACTGAGGCTTCTGGTTATCGCTTTTTAGGTCTCGCCTACACAGCGAGCATGCCCTGCATAGGAAAGAGACCTTTAGTCAGTGGCACATCTTTCGAAAGAGACCTTTAGTCAGTGGCACATCTTTCTCTGCAAAAACGTGCGCGCGTTGCTTTGCTTCCAATGGAAACACGTGCACGTCTGGTGATTCACTTGCGGGAGCGAGCAGCTGGCGCCATATGGTAGCAATTATTGCGCCTTGCCGCTCGCTCCCGCGTGGGAGTCGTGCAGGCCCCCTCCTCTCTCCCCTCCCGAGGCGTGCGCTTACTTTCCACCCTCTCTTTTATCGTCAAACTTGAGTTGCGTGTTGCAAAGCTCAGCCACCCTTTACATTTGTAATATAGTCAATGGCGTAGGCTGTGTGGCATGAATTCCTCGATTTTTGCATTAAAACATGTTATCAGCAAATAAAAAAATAACTACTTTTCACACCAAAAGATTTGTATGTAAAGTCAAAATATTTATAAAAATTGGCGACAGTCACTGTGGAAGAAAATAGTGGCTATTTGGCAAAACAACTTTTTCAGCGTGGTTACCAAACCAAAAGTTGAGTGTTAGTATGGACTCTTCTCTTTGAGGGAGGGGATGCATGGTTCGCTTCAGAGGTGTAGACCATGCTTTCGAGAACACAGCCATTTTGAAAACTCAGGGACATTTTTACAAACCCCTTGCATAGCCCGTGCGTCACTTTGCTTTCACAGTAGTATGGTGGCAGTGGACTCTGATGTCAGCACATTTTAAAGTGGCCGTTCGTCACCAATGATGGAGGATGTGGCTTAAGGCCAGAGCTCTCGACTTTGGAACTGGGGAAGCAGGTTCGAGTTTCGGCGTCCGCTCAACCGCCTGTGATTCTGGGCAAATCACAGTCTCCCCATGCCTTCCAAAAATTAATGTGTCCTTGTGTAAAATAACTGGTGTTCCTATAAAGCGCTCAAATATGCGGGTTGAGTTTGTGCTGTATAAAATTGCAAAACAAATGTAGTTGCCAATGGAAGCTCAGTTGGGCTTTTTATCTAACTAACATTTCTTTGGATTCTGAAAAGCGCACTTTTGCCCTTCCTATGTTAAATATGTTTGTAAACATCCAAAAATGGTGCCCTTACAAGTGGCCAGTTGGACTCACTCTTAGGGGGATTGAATCGTGAAAGTCAACTGTTGGTGTCGTCATCGAAAGCGGGGCTGGGCTGTGGGAGTGTTGGCTGTGTTGCTAGTGCCTGCTTGGACGGCAGACCTCTAGGTGTGAGCGCTCAGTGCCCTGTGATAAATGGAGCACACCCCTCGTGGTGTCAAACAAGAGCCTGCCTGTCACCTCAGGTAGAATCAGTGGTGAAAGACAGGCCCACGACAACACAGGCTGGCAGCCCTGATAGGCGGGCGTGCAAGTGATTTATGAACTGGCCAGGCCTCGGAGAAGTGCTCTGAGTGAATAACTAACATAAACAAACAGCAGGGCAGGGCTCGAGTCAGGGTACCACGCAGGTGGACGGCGTCCCCCAACTTATTTTACTGGGTGGATGCCGTCCCCATGCCAAACAGCTCGACTTCACTCTTTGGCCTCCCGAGGACGTGATCGGAGCCACCTTTCTTGACGTCACTTCCTTTTGTGACGTCACTTCCGGTGACAGCGTCCCCCCACTTATTTTCTTAGGACTTGTGCCCTGCAGCAGGGGCTTGTCACCATCATTCCAGAGGGGGCTTGTAAACCGGGGGGCCGGAGGCCCAGTAGTTAATTCTTTGGAGAAGTTTATAGGGCCATGGGAGATGCCTCCCTTGCAGGATTGTTAGGACTATGTCCAAGAACTGAGGGAACCCACATAATGAGCAGGTGGGCAGGCGTTCTGAGCACAAAGACTGTAACATGTGTTGCAAAACACCTGAACTTAATTGAAATATCATTCAAATTCGGTTAGAAAGTATGTATGGTCAGTTTGTCTTCTTCTTCTCATAAACACAAGTACAATCAGAAAAGACAGTTACAAAACTATGGGGCATATTACCAAGCAATAGCGATAATTATCGCTATTGCTCGGTTAGAGACAAAAATTTACCGCTGAGCTGCGGCGATTTTTACCGCAAATAAACCTTGGTATTACCAAGGTTTATCGCAAATGCGATAAAAATCGCCGCAATGCATGAATATCGCTGAAAAGTCAGCGTTATTCATGCATTACCGAGCTAATGCTCTTAGCCATGTTATCCACCTCCCATTGGATAACATGGCTAAGAACTGCTCAGGGCAGGTGTTAGCTTTTGGAGATATTCGCGCTTAACGCGAATATCTCCAAAAGTTGGTAATAGGAGATAGCGATGTTAGCGACTGTTTTCAGTCGCTAACATCTTGGCACGCCCACTTTGAATGTCATTAGTGATAAATATCACTGACATGCAAAGCGGGCCCAAGATGGTCGCTATCTCCTACTATTTGTCGCTAACTGGTGTTAGCGGCAGCTAGGTAATAGGGAGATAATTTTATCCCCGCTTTCTTGGCTTTTCAAGCCAAAAAAGCAGGGATAAACCCCCTTGATAATATGCCCCTAAGTTCTGAAGGACTGGGTTTTCTTAAGACCCAGCGGTGCCAGGGGACAACACCTGAAACCTTCGTGGGTAACCTGTTCCGGCGTACAAATGACAGAGACACGGGACACTTCCTTCGGCGTCAAAGATTCGAGGTTTATTACTGCAGGGAACACAGAAGTCACGAGAAGTACATAACGTAGGTTCACGGAGCCTGATTCGAATTGCTACTGTGGGTCGCTCCTTTTATACACATTTCTCTCATAGGTTAACATGATACACAAAAGGTTACAACTTGGTTCCCATCATAAACACCAGAAGAGGTTGCTTTCATGTATTCAGGGCCCGGAACATAAGTACGGAAACATTTGGTGGTTCCCAACTGTAAAAACCCATCTTCCCACCATTAGTACATTCCAATTGGCAGTAAACAGATCGAAGAAGGAACAGGGACAGGTGCAGAGGAAGGCAGAAACAGTGGGGAGATCGGAAAGGGTGTAAAAGGGGTGGTATCGGGAAACACGAGCTGCAGGCATTAAAGGGACGCGCCTAATGAGATGCACGGCTAAGACAATAGACCGGCACGGCAAGATGAGCCTCGAGCGGGGCCATCTGCCTTACAGTATCATCCCCCTCATCATAAAGACACTTTCAAAGGAAACGTGTCTTCCGCAAGAGCTTGGGAATCCCAGGGTCGCGAAGCGGACAGCGTCCGTTCGCTGGCTACTTGAGGGCAAGAAACAAAATGGATGCCGTATCTAAGATGGAGCCCGTGGGTACAGATGTAGAAACCCACGAAACAAACAAACGGTTTAGGTTAGCACAGCGAAACTGCGTACACCCACTAAACTCGTCATTTGCGGTTCATAGATACCAGACTCGACCATATTCGTGCGAGTCGAAAACACCACTTACGATCGTCACGGAACCTCAGACGCTCCTTTTGCCCTCATGTAGGCAAGCACTAGTCGGAATCATATTCGATATTCATCAGACCATCTAGATGTTGCTGTAACATAATTCTATCCATCCGAGTTCCTTTGGTAACAGGCGGCTGTCTTATACACGTCGTAGCACAGAGGCCACATAAGGCAGGACCACACTGCACACAAAGGCAACACGTGAACAGAAATGCTACAACAGCCCCGATGATCATTAGAATCTTCCAACCCCAGGTCGACATTAGGCCCCAAAACCACCCAAGTAGCGTCCAATCCCCTACGTCCACGTGTATGGACTCAGAGATCTTATGCAACTTTGAGATGGCTTGATAGACAGTCGGAGCGTTATCTGGAATGAAAATACAGCAGCTCGAATGGATCACCTTACATACTCCACCTCGATCTGCTAAAACAACGTCTAAAACCATACGGTTTTGTAACGTCATGAGCCTATCCGCCTGAAGCTCTGCTGTGATGTTACCAAGGGCACTCGCAGTGATATTAGCTGTCGATTCCACTACTCGAGTCAACTGTCTCAGGTTCCTACTATTAACCATAGGTCCCCAAAACGGAAAGAAACCCTTGAAAAAGTCTCCTGCCTCTTGACCGGCAGTGTCCTCTTCGCTAATCACGCCCCTCACAATTCTAGTCTTGTGGTAATCTGCATCTACGGTGAAGGTCGGAGGCAACAAATTTGCAATATAACATGTGCCCGCAAAGTCGGAGGGCAACCACGTATACGCACGATCATGGCAGACAAAGTACGTACCCTTGGCAGTCAGAAACACAGGGGACGAGAGCATCGGCAAGACATACGTCTCGGGGCAAGCACTCTCTCCAAGATGAGCTCTTGGTCTTCGGCCACGACCTTTTAGACAGAAATTACCAAGGTGGGGTACGATCCATATCGGAGACGAGCTTCTAAGCTGTCTTTCACCCACAAGCGCACTATACTCTGCCTCACTCAGGTCCCTATAGGCTCGCACCTCCTCCTCTGGGATGAGCGACGGCTCATAGATATCCCTATCTAAATCAGTGTTCGCTATAGCCAAAGGCTTGTGATACGGACCAGGACCAAAGTGGGAAGGACGTGGCTCTTGATTGGGGTAGGAATCTAGTGCGCTTCGAAACATTGTTTGGAATGCTCGAGCTGAACCCTGGGAACTATAAGGAAGGACCAGATATGGAATTCCTTTATCCGTGGTATGTGGCATCAACCCACACACCCAACAATTAGTAGTATTAACCACTAACTGATGCTGATGAAGGAGCTGAATGAAGGAATTATTTCTAAATTCCGCACGTCTAGCCTGCTCGTGTTGAGGTAAGATGTGGAAGGAATGAGGAGAAACAGTGGAGGTAGTTTTAGGTTCAGGAGAAGGGGTAGGTGAGGCAGAAGGCAAAAACGTCAATATCAGGTAACACACCCCACCCACCAATAGCGAAGAGACAGTTAGAAACAGTAGGAACATTTGAATCATGAAACATTTTGTTCGAGTAATTTGTTGCAGTTTGAATCTTTGCGCCTGAGCTTTTTCCAAATCCACAAGCTTTGAAAACGCCATCCTCTAAAACCGTCCGCAACGTTTCTTGACGCACTTCGTTCTGTGTAGCAGTAGTCAATCCCTAGGAGTTCCCAGGAACCGACGGTCTTCGACCTAGTGTCAAGACCTACTAACCAGAAGGAAGTACACGCGCGGCCCTACGGTACACCTGGATGCAAGGTATCTTAATTCACAAATATGTACAAAGTCTCTCAGCTGTGGAAGCAAAAACACAGATGTGGAAAAAACTCAATATTTACAAAATCACAGTTGTACGAGTGTTTAGACTGATCGTGGCAATGGGGTAATGTAAATGTCGAGGAACAAAAGCAAATTTTATTTGTCCTTGGTATTAGATCGCAAAAAGTATCGGCTCTTTCCAGGACGTGTCTGTTCGTCAAACAATGGATCCGATGAGGGAACAGAGTTCTGTTTATCAGTCAATTTTTCAGATCTTGAGCTTTGTGGTGACAAATGTTCAACAATGTCGTTCTGCTGCACTGAGGATTCTCCAACAGGCTGAGCGTCGCTGAAAGGTACGAAGGTCTGCAATCTTTCAGTTTCAGACGAAGCAATGCCCTTCCTCACCCACGAGTCCGCCGGTAAAGGTATAGGTACCTTTTTGGTGTGGGTGGCATGCACCCAGTTCTTCCGGCCTTCCAAACGGACAGCAGTTCTCTTGGCAAGGAGGACTTGGTAGGGTCCAGTAAAGCGGGGCTCAAGGTTTCTTTTACGTCCAAAGTTCCGCGTCACCACCCAGTCTCTGGGCTAGAGCTGGTGGCCTGGACCCTCCGTCTGCGTCGGCAGTGCTTCAAAGACCTGTTGGTGAATTAACCTCAGTTTAGCAGTCAGATCATGAAGATAATCAATTAACATTGGGTACTCGAGATCAGAAAACACACTCGGTCTAGGGACCCCCCAAACATTCGCAGGACGGCCGAACACTATTTCATAGGGACTGAGCCCTACTCGGGAGTGTACAGTCGCCCTTGTTGACAACAGAGCTAGAGGCAAAGCATCAGGCCACGAAAGACCAGTCGTAGCCTGAATCTTCGCTAATTTTAGTTTAAGGTTGCCATTATACCCTTCAACCAAACCTGCTGACTGGGGATGATTGGCGCTATGGAATTTTTGAGTAATTCCAAGGCCCTTACACACACTCTTCATCACACTCCCCACAAACTCACTTCCGTTATCAGACCATACAATCCGTGGCATTCCATACCGAGGAAAGTATTCCTTCAGTAGGATTTTCGCAGTGGACAGAGCAGTGTTGTCTTTGAGAGGGTAGGTTTCAATCCATCGGGAGAATGCGCAAACCACCACTAAAACGTATTTAAGGTTATTGTATCGCTCCATATGTATGAAGTCTAGCTGAATCACTTCAAAGGGACATGAAGGGGGAGCAAAATGGCCAGGAGGTGTAGGGGTTCCTTTTCCAGGGTTGTACATCATGCATATCATACAATTCTTCACCAATCTCTCTGCACACTTCGTGATACCATCATTCTTCCATACAGGGGACAACAACTTGCAAATACCTTTCGCACTAATATGTGCTAACCCGTGTGCCATCGTCACAACAGCTAGCACATACGCATCTGGCAACATCTATCTCTTATGCTCCGACAAATCAATCCAACACCCATTCGCATCCAACTTTCCCGTACTCTCTTTCCACTTCGTCTTTTCAGTCTCGGTGGCCTCATTCTGAATCATTTTCACACTCTCGATGGTATCCTCGCACATACTAGTCTCTGTAGGCCACCTAACCGAACTCGTCACATACATTCTAGTGCTAAGGTTCCGGGCAGTCTCCTTAGCAGTCTCATCCGCAAACGCATTACCACGACCAACATCATCCGTCACCTTACGATGCGCACTACATTTAACAATCGCCACCTGCTTAGGTAACGTAAGTGCAACCAAAAGATCATTCACAAGTTGTCCATGCTGAATCTTAGTGCCATGCGACGTCATAAAACCTCTCTCTCGCCACAAACGTCCAAAACTATGGGCGACGCCAAAAGCATATTGGCTGTCGGTGAAAACATTCACCCGTTTCCCTTTCGACAACACACATGCTCTAGTCAAAGCAATCAGCTCTGCAGCTTGGGCAGAATTCTGATTCAATCTCGCAGCTTCCACAACAGTATTCAAAGTTACCACAGCATACGCAGTCGTCACATCACCATTCGGCAATTTAAAACATGAACCATCCACATACAAGGTCCCATCGGGATCTTCCAAAGGAGTGTTTTTAAGGTCCACACGACCTTTTGTTTCCTCCTCAGTCCGTAAGTAACAGCCGTGAGGTGTTACTTCATCTGACTCCATGCTAATTGGCAACAAAGTCGCCGGGTTTAGGACATTACAGCGTTTTATCTGAATGTGACTTGCCAAAAGCGTCAACTCGTACCCAGACAACCTTGCACTCGTCAAGTGCTGAGTTTTCGTACGATTTAAGAGAGTGTCAACTGCGTGCGGAACCATCACCGTAAGCATATTATCCATGACCAATCCTGCAGATTGTCGGATGGACACCGCAGCTGCCGCTGTTGCTCTCAAACAACTCGGCAATGCTCTAGCTACCGGGTCCAAGGTCGAGGAAAAATATGCACATGGACGCTGCTTACCACCAAAAGGTTGCGTCAAAACACTCAACGCACAACCTTCTCTCTCGTAAACGTATAGTGTAAACGGCTTACTGTAGTCAGGGGTACCTAACACAGGAGCCGAACACAACGCGTCACGTAGTTCAGAAAAACTTTTCTGACATTCTTCCGTCCATGGTAAAGGAGTTGGAACATCCTTGCACGTAAGATCTACCAATGGTTTTGCTAACAGTGAAAAATCCGGAATCCACTGTCTGCAGTATGACATGATACCTAAAAAGGCACGCACATCTCTCTGAGTTGTTGGCACAGTCATTCGAGCAATCGCTGCAATTCTCTCTGGGGTCAACCTTCTTCCCTCCTTTGACAATAAGTGACCTAGATAGGTTACTTCTTGACAACAATATTGAAGTTTAGAAGGCGACACCTTGTGATGTAAGTCACAGAGATGCTGCAACAACGATACCGTAGCAATTTTGCAAATGTCCTGAGTATCTGCGGCCACCAATAAGTCGTAAACATATTGGATCAAAGCCGCACCAGCCGGCAACACAAACGCATCCAATTGGCCCTTCAAGGCTTGACTGTATATCGATGGACTCTCACAGTAGCCCTGAGGAGCACGTTTAAACCGGAAGCTGCGGCCACCAAGAGAGAAACCGAAAAGGTCTCTACTTTCCTCAGCAATCGGTATACTGAAGAAAGCATTCTTCAGATCGATCACAGAGAACCAAGATGCAGAGGCTGGAATCAGAGTCAGTAGCGCCGTGATGTCAGGCACAACAGGGAACTGAGGAATCACAATTTTATTTACCTCCCGTAAATTGATAACAAAACGATAAACAGGTGGTTTTGATGGATCCGTGCGCTTCAAAATGGGCAGTACAGGGCTATTGCACACGTTTCCCCGAGTCTCCTCGATAACATCTTTTTCAATCAAATCGTAGATAATAGCTAACAATGCTCGCTCACCATCAAGGGAGATACAATACTGGGGAATACGTGGCAGGCGCACGTTAGATTTCAAGTGAACAACATAAGGGGAGATATCAAGCAGGCCCACGTCGTTGGGACCCGTGGCCCACAAAGATGCGGGAAGAGAACTCAATTCCGGTGGAAGCTTATCGAGAGATAAGTACATTGGAGAGATCACTCTCTCACCCAAAGTAAGCTTTACTCCCGCAGGAGAACAATACAAAGTCGCATATAGACGTTTTAGCAAATCCAGACCCAAGAGATTTTCACCACACCCAGTATTCAAAATCAGCGGAGCTTTCAGCTCACGAGGCCCAATCGTAAGAGGCAAAGGGCACGAAACCGGATTGCTAACAGGGGCGCCAGAGAATCCAACGGAAACATTTGTTAAGCCAGACAAAGGTGCGCCAGGGAGTTTCGAATGCATAATGGAACTTTTCGCTGCACCAGTGTCCAACAGAAAAGGCTCAACGACGCCCGAGGTGGTAACTGCGACGTAAGGCCCTCTCTGATTAACCGGAACTGATACTACTCCCTCTCCTTGTCTATGGCTGTCCTAGTAATTACCGTCGTCAGCATCCTGATCGACGTAATAATCATCCACATTGTACTGAGCAGATCGCCCTTGCGACGATCCACGCTGATCAAAACAATTATTAGAATCAGAAGTATTAGTGGAACGATCGTTTTGAGCACCGCGACCTCTACCACGTGATGTCTGTTGAGAACCACCACGACCTCCTCTAGACGAATTACCACTATTACGCTCATTTAGAACTGGACAATGGAATTTTAAATGGCCCTCATTCCTACAATAGGCACACTGATTGTACCCTAACGAGGACCGCTGCGAAGAGGAATCATTTCGTGATTGTGACCTATTTGACTGAGATTGTGATCTGTTCCGCTGTTGCAAGTCATTCTGATTCGAACGCGGAGGATATGCCTGTTGTAACAACACTTTAGTTTTAAGCTCTTTCGTTTTCTTGTCAGCACGATCATTCTCCTCTTTCTCCCTATTCTCATAATATTGGGCCGTAGCCAATATTTGAGCAGAAGTAGAAACAGCCCACGCACTTTCTGAATTACGCAATTTGTTGCTTAAGTCAGGCAGTAAATTCGAAACAAACTTGTCCACAAACAATCGCTGACCTCCTTCAGTACCCATGTCTTGACCACTATGGTCAATGAAAGCCTCCTCAAATCTCGTAAAGAAATCGGAGACGCTCTCATCCTTCTTCTGCTTGCAAGCGGACAGTTTGTCCCAATTTACCTTCATGGCTGGCATAAGCGTTTTCATAAGAGTTATTATTCTCTGAGGCAGAGCCGTAATGAGCTGTTCAGGTTTAGCCCCACCAATTTGTCGTGTGTCTGCCGCAATAAGAGCAGCCCAATCACCACCTAATTCTGCCACATGGTTTTCTTGACGAATTTTCGCCCAAACCGGTTGCGGAACTACGTTACCGAACAACATATCGATGTCAGCGAGATTCATTATCGTAGCATCTACAAGCTGCGACAATTCCTTATAGTACCCTGCAGGATTTTTACGAGGGTCAGGCAAAGATTGCTTCACCTGCAAAACTTCTGATCGTTTCCATGGAAGATGGATCCACACTCTTTGGAAATGCGGCAGGATGATAGGAACAGCCTGTGCATCACCAGGCATCCACACTGGTGGAACTTCGCGCATGGGATACTGACCAGGCGCTTCTAGTGGTCCCTCAATGTCTTCCACGAACAATGCTCGAGGCATTATAGAGGGGCGAAAAGATAACAACTGCTCAACAGCGCATCGAACATTGGTATCTACTATCATTCCACTCGAAAACTGGAGCTGTAGATTAGTCAAAGCAGTCAATACATCGCAGATGCATCGGCCGATATTTGATCACGTAGAACCTTACACATTTCCTCAAAAACGTATCTTTGCGTCGGTATATTGAATTGACAAAACGTATCAAGCACCGCACGTGGAGGATTTCTAAGGGGGTACTTCATCCAAGCCATCGCCATATTATACAGTGCAGCACGTTCCCGGTTACCGGGAAGCTGACTACGTCTTTGAGGACCGTCCGAACCAGCGGACTCAAGAATAGGACCAAGTGAATTGAAAAAGTTAGCAGCAACAGAGGGGGTACGACGTCGGGTAGATGGAGAAGTATAACATAGGGGATTAACAAGAGAAGAGTCGGAAACAGATGAAACAGCAGGAGTAAGTAGAACAGGAGCAGCAGCGGGAGCAGGAGTAGGAGGAAGTACAAGCGGTGGAGCAGTAGGAACAGAAGTAGGCAAGGGAGCAGGAACAGTCGGAAGAACTGGTACAGGTTGAGGAACAGGTACAGGAGCAGGTACAGGGGGAACCACAGGAGCTGTGGTACCCTGTGCGTACGGAGGTGGTGACTTCAGAAGATAGGACAGTAAAGGGTCCTCAACTGATTCCTCTTTCTTATCCGACTCCGTTGGCAAAGCGGGGTAACACTTATCTATAGACATACGCTGAAGCCTATCGAAAACTTCCTTTTCCTTTTCCTCCTTATCTCGCTGAAACTGTTCTGCTTTCTTCACTATGGCAGCAACTCCATCTCTCTGATTGCGTTTTGTCTGTCTGATTTCTTTCTGTTTGGCTTCTTTGCGCCATAACCGAAAGGCATCAAACATGGCCGCCTTGATTTTTTTTTAAACAATTTAGCCTCGAGGTTATCTAAAATCGGGGTCTCGAAACTACCATGAGGTGGCCAACTAAGGACACCGTCCTTTCTAGTATAGCGAATCCAATATTCATTAAAAGTAATCGGACCTAACCCATGCTTGCTATATAATTCATAAGTTGGAGTTCCAACCGGAGGTATCGGACACGAGTCCTCCAGTCGGGAATCCGCACCACAACGACCAAAACAACTGAACAAAGTACTACGGCCAGGCATCTTGCACACTAGCCGAGTTTCACAAACTTCAAGGGTTACAGGATTTACCAAGTCCCTGCAAAGAGCAAAAACCCTCGATTTTTGGCGACTGCAGACGTCAAATATTACAACAAAGAACCAAGTACTAAGAACCACAAATGCAATGGAACCATGCAACAACTAAGCACCCACAACTAAGGACTCTGGGAGCGACCCACAAATACTTAACTCAAACACCGTCACCAGGAAGGCCCGTCAATCGTCTCGCTGTACCAAGGTCTACGCCAGGCGCCAAAACAGGTCTACAGTCAGGGCAGCAGTCCGTCGCAGCCGTCAGGAGGCGGGAATCTTCGCGGGAAAAGTCGTCGGGCCACTTGTTTCGACAACAGGATCGATGAAGCGGGGTGCACCTTCCCTCGGAGATTTCACACGAAATTCCTCACGATCGTCGGGCTTGGACCGGTACCACTGATGCAGCCCCACGTTGGGCGTCAACTGAAGGACTGGGTTGTCTTAAGACCCAGCGGTGACAGGGGACAACACCTGAAACCTTCGTGGGTAACCTGTTCCGGCGTACAAATGACAGAGACACGGGACACTTCCTTCGGCGTCAAAGATTCGAGGTTTATTACTGCAGGGAACACAGAAGTCACGAGAAGTACATAACGTAGGTTCACGGAGCCTGATTTGAATTGCTACTGTGGGTCGCTCCTTTTATACACATTTCTCTCATAGGTTAACATGATACACAAAAGGTTACAACTTGGTTCCCATCATAAACACCAGAAGAGGTTGCTTTCATGTATTCAGGGCCCGAAACATAAGTACGGAAACATTTGGTGGTTCCCAACTGTAAAAACCCATCTTCCCACCATTAGTACATTCCAATTGGCAGTAAACAGATCGAAGAAGGAACAGGGACAGGTGCAGAGGGAGGCAGAAACAGTAGGGAGATCGGAAAGGGTGTAAAAGGGGTGGTATCGGGAAACACGAGCTGCAGGCATCAAAGGGACGCGCCTAATGAGATGCACGGCTAAGACAATAGACCGGCACGGCAAGATGAGCCTCGAGCAGGACCATCTGCCTTACAGTATCATCCCCCTCATCATAAAGACACTTTCAAAGGAAACGTGTCTTCCGCAAGAGCTTGGGAATCCCAGGGTCGCGAAGCGGACAGCGTCCGTTCGCTGGCTACTTGAGGGCAAGAAACAAAATGGATGCCGTATCTAAGATGGAACCCGTGGGTACAGATGTAGAAACCCACGAAACAAACGAACGGTTTAGGTTAGCACAGCGAAACTGCGTACACCCACTAAACTCGTCATTTGCGGTTCATAGATACCAGATTCGACCATATTCGTGCGAGTCGAAAACACCACTTACGATCGTCACGGAACCTCAGTTCTCGTCTTTTTTCCTTTAATCAGGATCACCGGAGTTATGGGATTGTGCGGTCGCGGCGTTTTTCCGCATAATTATGGTTTTGCTGCATATGCCATATAATCCATAACCTACTGCATAATCTGCAAACTTTTTACTAAAACAATTCTTCTTTCTCGCTCAAACTCTACAAAGTTACAAACATTCAAGTGACACCTGTTGCTGCGCAGTGACGGGCCCTTTGAAAAGGTTGACTGGTCATCTTTTCGTTGCTTATTTTTATGTTTGTGTGTTAAAATGGCACCAATGAGGTGCAACTTGTGTCCACAAAGTGTTAACAAGTGTAAAAGTGGCAAAATAATAATATCAGTAAATGTGCCTTATTACCCCGCATAATTTGTCTTTTTTCTTGCTGCAAAATTTAGTCAACCTGCCACATAACTTGGCTCTCTCCTGCTACATAATTCCTGTGGCTCAGTTTGTAATGCAGCACCGTCCTGAATTCCAGTGTTATAGTTATTCAGCTTTCTCACCGGATTAAGGATTTGTATCTACCATTTTATTAATCTACACATTTAATTTGAGTATTTTGCATACAGCAATTGGAAGTGCTAAAATAGATTAGTGGTCTATAGTATCCATTGTGGAGCGGCCTGAGTAACCTGAAGTTCAAAGATTTAAAGATTTTAATACTCTTGGCCTTTCATCCGTGGTTGATAAAATTAGCACAATAGAGTTTGGTGATATTTAACACCTTTTATTAGCCCATAGAGACCAGACAAATAGTAGGGAACACAAGATAATGAAAACAATAATATTTTTAGTGGTAGTACTGATAATAATAATGTTGTTAATATCGCTGCTGTTGCTCTTGACGTTTTTATTATGAATCTACATGCATGCACTCCAGTGCTTTAATTGGAAATATAGACGTGCAATGACTTACTATTTAGAGTACCTGTTTGCTCCTGAGATGTGCTGGTACACTCATTAAAACTATTCAAGCAGTGCTAAGAAGTGCAGGTACTCTCCCTTTCAAATTAAACAAGCATTGGCATAGCCAATAGGTTTCGCTTTTGGGACCTTATAAGTGTTTATCCATGCAACAGTTGATGTTGTCGCACCAAGGATATTGTGCTGTAAAACTAAATATTTATAAGGTCCCAAGAGCGAGACCTATTGGCTATGCTAATGCTTGTTACTGATTTGTGCAGATAAATTGAGACAGAAAACAATGTTTCCTATCTGTATTTATTTTTAAACGGCGAAGAATACTGAAAATGGTGCTTCTTGTGAGAAACTGTCCATGCGGTCTTTCATGAATTCCAGGCAACAGCTGAGCACATAGGCAGCATGGAGAGTTAAAAAACAGGATGAGATTTCCTTAAATGCAGGCATATGTTAACATATGTTCATGTTATAACGCTTATATGTACATATGAGTGTTGTGGTTTGTTGTGCGTGGCTGCCTAATTTGCTAAAACGTGACAGGCATCCATGTTTTGAGTGCATGCACAATAGTTAAATAAACGTGGAAATATATAAGCCTGGGCGGAGCTTGCGTAGTGGTACTCCACGGAATTTCATGGAGCTACTGGAAAACTCAGTGAAATTCAGCAGATTTCTGTGGCATGGCGGAGTCACTCATTGCCCTCTTGTCTCCCCCGCATCCCCTTTGCTAAAGCCCCGGCCTCACCCCCCTAAACACCCAGCCCCTGCCCCTCGCGATAAACCCCTTCTTCTCCCACGTAGTAAGGCCTGCTGGGAGACTTACCTTCCTCCCAAATCGGTGTCCTGCTCCTGCTGCTGGCTCCACTCAGCTTCCGCTGCTCCAGTTCAATTAACAGGAAGAACTGCAGTGCGCATGGCGTACAGCGGGAAGGCATGCCAGACCCTATCATGGGATTTCAAAGGGTCAGGCATGCCTTCACGCAGTGCGCCATGCACTCAGCAGTTCTACCTGTTAATTGAACCAGAGCAGTGGAAGCCTAGTGGCGCCAGCAGCAGGAGCAGGACACCGATTTGGGAGGAAGGTAAGTCTCCCAGAAGCACCGGTAAACTCTGGTCCGCTGCGAATGCGGAGTTTTGGAAAACTTCACACTCCAAACAGAGTGCAGAGTTCTAAAACTCTGCAAACTTCGCTGACGGAGCGGAGTTAACCACGCAGCTTTAGATATATATCATTACCTTCCGTCCCTCCCTCGCCTTCCTTCAGCACAATTGAGGCCCCGCCTCCCACCAAGACCCACCCCCAGCATAAAAACTCTGCCCGCCCCCACCTCCACCTGTTTTTTTCTGTCTCCCTAGTGAGACTTACCTTTTCAGCTTCTCTCTGTGGCGGTGCCGGGGAGTCTTCGGTCTGGTTCTCTGCTACGGCGATGCCCTCTGCAGCGTTCTCCTGGCTGTGCCTCCTCTCCTCGTCTCCCTCGTGGTATGGGGGCGGAGCTGTGGCTCAGGACTCCGCGGCGGTGTCGGGTGGTCCTCCTGTGGCTGGGGCTGCGTTTTCCGGGTCGGGCTTTGTGGCTGCCTCCTCCCGGTATGCTGTCTTCCCGGAGGCCAGGTAGGAAGGGTTTCTGCCCGTTTTTGGTTGTTTTTTCCCCTTCCAATGCTTGGGCGTTTCTCTTGATGTGATGCCTGTCTTGGTGCTGTACTTCGGTGGGTATTCTTTTTGCCTTTGTTAGCGCTGCATTTTTCTGGACGAAGGGTGTCCTGCCTGTGCTCCTGATTCTTTGGTGGTGGCCTTGGCTGTCTGCCACTGGGTCGCTTGGGGTTGGTGGGGGCATGCTGTTGTCCTCTTCCTCTGCGGCTGGGACTCCGGTCCCCCTTTGGGCGCCCTGGTCGCCTGGGCTCCGTGGGGGGTGTTCTGCCTCTCATGTCTGGTTGGTGCTATACTGGTTTGGGGCTGCTCTGTCCTGGGTTCTGGAGTATGGAGGTTCTGTTGGTGCCTTCTATCCCCTCTTCATCCAGCGGATCCTGTGGGCGGCTGATTCCCGTCTGGGTGCTTGGATGTTGTGGATCCTTCTCCTGGCGCTGTCTGTGGCTCCAGAGTGGTGGGCGTGTAGGATGTGGGTCGCTGGGCTCCTGTGCTGGTCGGCAGGGTTTTCATCTTTCCTGCTGGGCTGGGACTGTGGGTTTCTTTCCTTGGTGTTCCAGGACCTCCCGGTTGGCCTTGCCCTTTGGTCCCGGGGTGGGGGCTGGTGCGGTGAGAGTGGCGTGCATTGCTCGTACTGGTTGTATGTGCTTTGTGCTTATGGCTTTGTCCACTGTGGTACTGGCCTGCTGACAGTTGCTTGTTGGTTGCCTGTGGGGCCTGCCGTGTGCGGTCTCTCCTCAGCCCTCAGTTTTCCTTCAGCGCTGTGTCGGATCCTCTGTTGTTTCAGGCTTCTCTACACGCTCAGTTTGCATTGGGGGATTTCTCTTCGGTGCGGCGAGTCCCTCTCTTCCTCCAGTGGCTTTGCTTCTTGGTGGGAGTCTTTCCTCCCGTTGGGCTGTTGGTACCTGTCCTGGTCGCGCTGCTTGGTGGGTCTGTTGTTCTGCTTGGATGCTGCAGTGGCGCTGGGGGCTGGCCTGTCCTCTGCTTCTTCTGTGCCCTTCTTGGTGCAGGGTTTCATGGCTTTGAGGGCGATTGTTTGTGGTGACTGGGTGTCGCCGCGTTGGGCCCTCTGCTTACTTTGCCGTGAATGGGGCGTCCTGCCTTTCTTGCGTGCCTTGCACTGGGTCCTCTCCATCGTCCCCGCTGTGGGTATCTCCTTCCGTCATTCGGAGGGGCGCGGTTTTGGCCGTTTTGTTCGCCCTGGCTTGCTGCCTCCTTGTTTGTGTGCCAGGCCCTGTTGGGTCCCTGTTGCTGCTGTCAGGTCGGTTCCCTGACTGTAGGTGGTCGTCTTTGGCATTTCCTCCTCAGGGGCTGCGGGACGTTTCTGTTGTTCCTGGGGTCCTTGGTTCTGTGGGTCGTGGGTGCTGGGTCGGCTTGGTGCGGGTTCCTCCTGGTCGGGGGTTCGGCTGCCTCCGGTGCCTGTCCCCGGTTCCTGCTGGGCGGCTCTGCTGGACTGGGTGTCCTGTTTGCTTGCCATGTGATCCATCTGCTGGGTTCCTGTTGGAGGGGCTCAGGTCTGGGGCCCGCTCCTTTCTGTTGCTGGGGCTGAGGTGTCCGGAGGCTTTATGCTGTTCTGGTTCTCCTGGGGGTCTGCTCCTGGTTTCAGTCCATTCGCTTCCACGTGTTGGTCCTTCGGGGCGTCTTTCCGCAGGCCCTGCCTGGTGGTTTATGGCGTGCCCTGGGTTTTGGGGGCGCTTGTCTCCGCATCCCTGTCGCTGCTTCTTGCTGCGTTTCCTGTGGTTCTCTGTGGAGTGCGCCCGTGTTCCGTGTGGCGTCCTTCCCCTCTCGTGGCTCTCCTTCCTGTGGCAGGGGTTTTCCTTCCTCTGTCTCTGGTCAACCTCTTGCGGATGGTTCTTCCGGTGGCTGCGATTTTGGTGTCCCGGGGTTTGCCTTTTCTGATCCCCCAGTGGGTGCTCGTTTTCTGGCTTTGCTCGGCCCCGGTCCCTTGTTACGGCGGGCACCGGGTCTCTCTTCCTTCGTGGGTTCGGGCCTTGTGGTCCCGGGGGCTCCTTGGCAGTCCTGTGGCTGCAGGTGCTGTGGCACCTGGCTTCCGTGGTGTTTCTGGTTGCCTGGGCTCGTTTCCTTCTTCTGACTCCTGTTGGGTTGGTCTGTTGTCCCTGCTGCCCTTGTCAGTCCGTCCCCGGGAGTGCTCTCCTGGTGGCTCGGCCGCTGTTGCCTTCTGGCTCGGTTTTCGCTGGCTCCTCCGGCTCCGCTTGTGGTGGCTTCAGTCGCCAGCCTGTTCCTGGCTTGGCTGGGTTTGGTTCCGGTTCTGGTTCTGGTTCCTGCTGGTCTCCCGGGGGTCCTCTTGCTGAAGGATTTGTGGCATTTTGGCTTGCCCTGGTGCCCTTTCGGGGCTCTCTGCAGGGTCCGTGGGTGTTTACTCAGTCTGTCGTCCGGTGGCTTAGTCTGCTTGGTCCAGGTTCTGGTCCTTGTTCCTTGGTTGCCTGCGTCCTGTGTCTGTGGACTCTGGTCTGGGTGCTGGGGCTGTCTGCTCTCTGTCTTTGGCGGGTGTTAGGGGGCATTGAGGCATTACGGGGCACAGACTGCGAAGTACTGGCTGCAGACTACAATTCCCAGTACGATGTGCGCCGCGCACGATGTGATCGGATTGTATCCGGGTCACGTGGGCGGAAACACATATTGCCGGTGGAGTCGAGCAGGACGCTGCCGATTATTCTTGCCCTGCGGTTCCCGTATCGTAAGACGAAGTTCCTGGTGCGGTAAGGGTGAAGTTTCACCAAGGATTCTGTTATATTCATTACCCTGAGGCGGCATCAGATGGTATCCGGTCTTCAGTTGTATGCGCCAGGAGAGGGCGTGATTGTTTGTACTATTAGGCGGTTAGACTAAGAACTCTGCAATCTGGGTTCAGCAGTCTGGGAAATACTCTTGTATATCTTTTGGAATCATGGAGACTGCAATTGTGGACAGTGAAACGGATGCCAATCATTTTGATGCATCAGTGTACTGGTTAAAGGAAAACATGGAAATGTACATTGGATTCATTCAGATGCCTTCTTTCCCTTCGTTGGCAGGCTTTGCAATACCGGTTGGTTTGTGAAGTTCATGCGCGGGAGAGAATCGTGGAGACAAGTTATGGTATTGACTGAGGGCCATCACTGCTAAAATTGAAATAAGCTTGATTATTATTTCTGAAGTGTGAGTGACGAAAATGTTTACCTCTAATATGGCATGGTGCACAATATCTTATGAAATAGAATTTATGTATTAGAGGTCTTGTGGAGGAGAAAGAAGATTAAGGATTTCTCTTCTTTAATCAGTGAGACAAATCACAGGGTTATGTACAAACTGAAATTCAAGTGAAGTTTCATGTTTCATGTGGCTAAGGTCAGCAAAAAGGTGCTATTGCTACAAGCAATTGTTTTAACCGTTGCTTGCTGTTTTCTTTTCTTATATGCAGGAGTGTGTATGGATAAACAGCCTTATTCATGAAGGCTAAATCGGCTCGCAAAGGGCCGGATTCTGAGAATCCGGCCCTTTGCGAGTGCGATTTTTTCTTTTGGGATTCAGCATCCCAAAAGCAAAAATCGCTAATTGCGATGTCGCAAATGTGCGAGGAATGACATTTAAGGAATCTCTATTTGAGATTCCTTAAATGCTATTCAACATCCTATTTCAATTTGCGAATTCGCAATTTCTAGGCGCAATTTACCGCGAGGTCAGACCTCGCGGTAAATTGCGAAAACTCAGAAAAATGCATTTAAATGCATTTTTGTGAGTTGCATGTTACACACACACATGTCCTTTGGACATGTGTGTGTGCAACACCTGTGTCACAGATCATTTGAGGGGTGCTACAGGGTGTCCTTTGGACACCCCTGGCACCCTTCAAATCGCTATCTTATTTGCGATTAGCAAATTGCTAATCGCAAATAAGGAATACTCACCATTCATTCCTATGGGCCTTTTGGCCCATAGGAATGCATGGGGAGTTTTTCCTTATTTGCGATTAGCAATTTGCTAATCGCAAATAAAGATTGTGTAGGAATCGCAAAAAATATTGCGATTCCTACATGAATCCCGTTTTGCGAGTCCTTAATAGCGAATCGCTATGATTCGCTATTAGGGCCTCGCAAAACGGGAGAATGATGAATCTGGCGGAAAGAGGTTTCTTTCAGCATGAAAGGTATATGTGTTTCTTCATCAGTAAGGATATGGGCTAATAATCTAATATAGTATCCTTACGTATGTCGTTGTTGTTTCAGCTTCATGACCAGGAAAGATACTATGTACACTTCTTCTGCATCCCTGATTATAATAATTTTCTTTACAGGTTAGTACTGTAGAATTGTGTATGAATATAGAAAGGAAGGGATTTAAGAGTGTAGCTAATTATTCTTTCTGTGTTGTGTCTTCTGACAGATCTCCCTCCCCGCTGTCCCCATCCTTTCCTTCCTTGATATTCGCCTATTTCCCTCGCTTAACCATCTATAAGTCTGCTTATTGTATAAATGCATATTTAGGGCGGTTGAGAGGTGGATGCCATTTGAGTATCGCTTCAATCCTGAGGAGTTGTATTGGCCTGGAACAGCGGGTGGCCTGTGTGCTGGCTGTTCTGTTGTGCTGGGTCCCTCCTTCACCCTGGGGTTTCTCACTCCTTCCCTGTGTCCGGCCTGTTGGTGGGTCGTTGGGGCCTCCCTGTGGTGGTCCTGTTGCGGTGCCGGGGTTGGCCTGGGTGGCCGGTTCTGGTCTCTGGGCCGGGGGGGCCGGGTCTTGGGGTGATTGGCGGCTGGCCCTCTCCTAAGCCTCTGGGTTTTTCTGTGTGCCTCCTCCTCTCCCCCTCACTGCTTTTCTGCTGCTCTGGGCATTTCTGGTGCGGGCCCTGTGGTTCTGTTCTCGGGGGTTGTTGGCTGCTCCCTGTTGGCCTTGGGCTCCTTGTTTTCCTCTCCTGTCCGGGTTGTGTTGCACTCGGTGAGGGTTCCTGCTAGTGGTTCTGTGCCTTTTGATGTTCCGTGCCCTTCCCCTTGGTTCTGTGCGGGGCTTGCCCCTGCTGCCTGGCGGTTGTGCGGCTGGCCTTGGTTGGGTTGGGGGTTCTCAACCGGCTGGCGGTGGCTTACGGGATTCCCATCGGTCCTCCTCTCGGCTGTCCTATGCTTAGTGTTTGCTGGCCTTTTCGGCCTTGGGTTCTGCTCTGGGTGTTGTTCCCTTGGTGCTGGCCTCCTTTTGGTGTGGCAGTTCGCTCCTTCTGGGGCTCTTCTGGGATTGTTGGTGGCTCCTCTGCGGGTGCAGGGGGCGGCTTTCCTGCTTCTTGGTGATCCTGGCTTCCATGCGTGTTGCCTGGTTTTCTTTTCCGGGTCTGGTGTTTTTGATTCACCGCCCTGTCGGGTCCTTCCCTTCGGGGTCTTTGCTGCTGGTGTTGGATGTCCTATCCGGTCCACCCTTTGGGCTCCTTAGGGTCTTGGGTTGCGACTCTCGGCTTTTGGGCCTTGTTTTTTGGTTGCTGTCGGCCCTGTGGGGCGCTTGGGGGTGTTGTGGGCCCTGTCTTGTGCGTTCCCTTCTGTCTGGTCTGTATGGTTCTGCTGGTTTTGGGTCCGGTTCCGTCCCTTGTCCCTCCGGTGGCTCTGCGTTTTCGCTCTCTCATGGGGTGATTTTGCCTGTGTTCTGTCCTGCTCCTTCCTTGACTGTGGAGTCTCGTTTGCTCAGTTTGGCTGTCCGGCCTCTTTTGCTGTAGTGCCTGCTGGTTGTGGTGTCCTGTGGAGGACTCTGTTTGTTCGCTTTGGTTCGACTCAGGTGTTTGCCTTCCCCCGCTCAGTGGGGTTGTTGGTTTCGGTCCACAGTCTTTTAGTCTTTTTTTTTTTTTAAAACCTATTTTTTTAGCATTCAGTAAAAATACAAGCATGGGCCTACAACCGCGGGGGCCGGCCGCTAGACAAATTAAAATCGCTGATATCACAGTACGACACAGCTCACCAGCCGACAACCCAGAGGTCCGGCAGCGACTCAGAATAAAACTTGTATTAGAATGCATAACTTGGTTCCAGGATGAGACAGAGGTTTCATTTTATATTATATAAGAGAGGATCAGGTGCCATACAATCAAGCAGAAGAATGCGGGGGACAGGGTAAGAAACAGGATATGCATGTAATAACCACTATAATGGAGAATTGGCGCCAGAGCATATAGGTCGGTACAAAAGAACACACAATATACATTCCATGTTGCGCCAGTACTCGGGCCTGCCCACCCAGAAATCAGGATATCATAAAAGCATAAGCACGAAATACAAGCATACGATAAGAATCCGAATGATTCGTAGCTATACTGATCCTTTAAAAAAAGAAAGAGAAGGAAAGAAAGGCCATAGAAAATAAAAAAGGCAAAAAAAAAACAAACCTTCCAGCCCCCCACCCTGCACCCCTGCAAATGGCTACAGCCTGACCCCACTAGCAGCGTGCCTGTCGCCCCTAATAACTAAAACCCCAAAGGTAGGAAAAAGAACGGAGGAGGGCATATCCATGTGGGCTTCCAGACCCTTTAGACCCCCCGCCTGAAACAGCCACCCCCTATCACTAAAAGACAAACATATGACAGCAATATAGAGAAATTAGAGGGTACCGTGAGACACCGCCCAGCCTCCTAGAGCAAACAGTTGCAGGTCCAACACTTGTGAAAGCCAGGCCAACCCTTCCCGACCCAGTCGATCTTAACCTTGGCCTTTCCGAACGAGAACACAAACCCCTCCCAGCGAGACCCAAAGGCACACAAAGAAGCAATAAAGAAGAAGAGAGTCATCAGGAATCAGCCCATGGCTACCGGCAGGCAGTGAGTCCACAGGAACTGTAGATGCAGACGAACTCTCCCTCCTAGATGAACAGTCCCAATGTGTCTTGCACAGGAGTCGTAGCGTCACCAGGAAAGGAGAAGATGACCACAAAATGAATGGAAAGTCACAAACAAAAGTCTCAGGGAGGGGAACGCCTGACGATATCTCCAAAGCCGGTAGTGGTGGAAGGTTCAGCAATACCATGACATCCTTGGGAACACCGTCTACCAGGGCACCATCCGATGGTTCCAATACTTGTTTCCTCACGGGGTTCTCGCACGGAGTAAAAATGGCAGCGGTTTGAATGGCTGCTGATTCCTGTTCCAACAATAAGGCTGGGCCCGGTTCCACCAGGAGCATTTCAGATAGGCGCGTGTCCAATTTGCTCAACAAAGTATCCACATGTGAGCGAAATGCCCAAAGTTCTGCCAGTATTAACCTCAGCGATGGCTCATGCTCCGTTCGATCCATATTCTCATGCCCGATATCAATCACAATCACCTCCCCGGGTGAATCTGGCATCTTCGGGGGGGACAGACAAGATCACGAACGTGCAAATGTAAAGGGTGACCAGTCTTTGTTCGCAGCCACGGTCAACCCAGTTAAGGCCGCAGGCCAGAGACCCCGAACCACCGAACCCCGGCGGGCGCAAACCGGGTCCGCGGGACGGGGGCCCCCACCCACAGCCATCAGTAAGCAGACTCACTCCTCCGTCGATACTGAGCAATGAAAACGATCGCCTCCAAATTCGGGCTGAAACAAAGCCTCCACTCCGGTCGACCGGACCCAGCCTGATTCTCCTGGCTGATGTTGTTGCACTACAGCCCGGCTGTGAAAGTACTTCAGGCCCCGGCTTCACCGCTGGAGTAGGCCGCAAACTTAAACTCGATGGAACTTCATCAAACAAACCGATAAAAGTTTCTGGATTTCACCATTGGAGTGCGGAACAATTCATGCACACAGAGACTAGGCGTAAAGTCAGGATAACGTCCAGGACATCGTGGAGGGTTACGGAGGTCGGCGGAGCCGGGAGCCTAAGCAGCCATCTTGCTTGCTGACGTAGCTCCTCCCTCTCGGTCCACAGTCTTGGTGGCTTTTCCTCTGGTGGGGGTTTGGGCCTCAGAGTCTTGTCCTCTTTGCGAGGCCAGGGATGTTGATCTGCTGTGTTTGGGGCACTGTTTTGTGTTCTTTGTCACTCAGTTGTCCGTCTCTGTTTTCTTCTGCTTGCTATGTCCTCAATTGTGCTGAAGGAAGGCGAGGGAGGGACGGGAGGTAATGCATCCATTTCTAACGATAATGGCATTACTCCTAGTCCTACTTCCACGCCTTCCTTCAAGGACCCTCCCTCCCTCCCGGTGCGGTTCAACTGAGTGCTAGCTCGGCTTGTTTGTGTACAGGTGGAGGTGGGGGCGGGCAGAGTTTTTATGCTGGGCGTGGGTCTTGTTGGGAGGCGGGGCCTCAATTGTGCTGAAGGAAGGCGAGGGAGTAGGACTAGGAGTAATGCCATTATCGTTAGAAATGGATGCATTTCACAGTTCCATTAATCTTCAAAACACAAAATAAATGTGGATAAATGCAGATGGGAATGTTAAAAAAAAAACATGAGATAGTTATATCTCAGACTTCTGGGTCTGATTTTGTGTCCTAAAGAAACAACTTTGATCTGTAAGGTGGCAAGCCGAGCGAGCTGAGGCACCGTGGGACTTTCATGCATAGGAGCTTGGGATAAACCTTGGGTTTGAAAAACCTTGTCAGAATCCATCTTCACCCAAGCAGACTGTTATTCATGGGCTTGGATTTCTGTTTCCCACTCACCTTGCATCCAATGAGTCGGTGGGATTGAAGAGTATACCATGGATCCCTCTCGGGGACCAAAATGTCTACTGGAGTATAGACACCAAACATCGAGCAAAGGTGCCAAGGGGGATGGCATGACAGGAAAGAGAGAAGCCACTGCTTCGGTATCAAATGACACCTCCTCTCACTGGAGGATGGAGGGACATTTGTTTCTTCTATCCGAAGCACACGTCATAACCAGACGGTGCAAAGTGTCTTTGAGGAAAAAACAAGGAGAGATCAAGGACTGATGCGACTTTCTTGCTCCCCCTTCCTGAATTCACTTTCTCTCTTCCTAAGGTGTGTGGATATGCTGCTGTCCTACTCCAAATGTCTCCTCTGGGTGTCGCCTACTTTTGGCTTCTTTCTAGATGTATCACGTGCTGGGATGGGCACTTCACAAGAGGTTTTGCTCTTCCAGATCGTGAACTAGAGTGATGAGTGTGGTGTTCACGGTCCTGTAACCTAAGAATAGACTGATTAGAAGAAGACCCAAGAAAACTATTCCCCTTCCCTGAGTGCTGTCCACCATGCCATCAATCACTTGAGGTTAGTGTTGGGTTTGTCGTCAACACAGCCCTCTCGCGGGGCGTGCTCACACTGGCACCTGTAATTCTTGTTGTGTTCTCTTTCTTCTTGTAAGTGCCTACTAAGGAACATGCCAGGAGTAGTCTTGTAATCAATTATCAGCTTTAATTTAATTAAAGTGTTCTCCAGTATTTGTTCAATAACTCAAATATTGTCTTTGACTCTTCCAAACAGTTCATAACAATGAGCACTAACCTTATGTTCTCCTGGATCAGGGTTTCGCGGGGTCAAGTAGCGCATGCATGGCCTTCTTACCAAACTTAGTCTAAAGTCTCTTTCTCTTTGTGTTTTCTTGCAGGCCCTGAATCCTGAGATGCTGATCGGGATGAGAAGATGCCAAGGAGAGGACTTCTTATCAGGAAGAGGCGAGTGATGCTCAAAGCTGCAGGGCTCCTGGTAGAGATGCTCTTCATTTGGGAACCTCGAAGCCAAGTGAGGCAGAGGTGTACTGAAGCGGTCTTTGTAGGGCTGTACCCAAGATGGCTGCCATTCCCCAAGGCTGGTGGGACTTTGGGGAAACTTTCATAACTGTAGCAGACCTCAAGGGAAGGGTGTCTGAGCTGGTAGGAAGGATGAAGGGGAAAGACCGAGAGTGCAGTCAGTGGAGGGAGGGGAGGCCAAGGAGTCAGGCATAAGGATCAGAAGAGGGACCAAGGATCCTGACACCAAGGACGAGAGGGCACAGGCTTCCCGAAGCATGACACTTATAAAGGAATATTAGAGAGTTTTTTTCCTCATTAAACTTCACATCTTACACTTTTCTACACACAAATTTCACATTCTTTTTTTAATAAGAAATGAACGGTGGCGGCTGGTGATCTTTAAAAGTGGTGAGGCTTAATCCTTGGTTCGAAGTACAAAGAGCTTGAACTTGCAGGGTTCTCTCACACTTTCTTGCACCAAGTTTACTGTCTCACTCTGACTCACGCAGTCTCACTTGGTCTCACTAATGTAACATTTCAATGGAAAGAGTTCAGTTGAAGTACAGTTCCTGTTGATGGTTGCATCTAATAAACTAGCTCTTGAATTTCCAAAGAATTGAGCATTTTATCACTGGCGACAATGGAAAAGGCTTGATTGGGGACAAGCACTTCCAACCATTACCTTCCCTGAGAATTGGATTGAACTGAATTTGGATATTGGACTATAATTGACTTTAATAATTTTGAAGTGGAATATTCAGAACAAGAAAACTACCAACTTTGGATTAAGAAGATTATCTACACAACGGGATTTTCTTTTTTGGACTGGTTTCACGCTTATTTTCGACCATGCTACGTGGTAGGATTTTAACTTGTGTGTAACAAGCACAACAAACTTTGGAAAGCGCTTAAAAATATATGGTCGATGGAATGGTGGAGAAGATCTATGTGAGAGGATCTGTGTATGTATTTTCTCTCATTTCATTTTGTTTTTAATCCAAACTTACTTGTATGTCCAGTGTTGCTCGCACACTGTTATGTTTTGATTTTTGCCACGTGTGCTGGCAGAACGTTCCATTTTTCGTGTCGGAGTCGATGTGAGGAGAAGAATCTACGTGACCTCACAGTGTCTACTCTGATCCTGACGCAGCGCACGACGTGTGTCAATTTTGACTCTGACGCATACGCACGCAGCGTCCAATTACGTAGCAGCCATTTTGGTTAGGTTACAAGACTTGTCCAGTCATTTGTTGTCGTTACGAAAGGCGAACAGACTTTCCATCGCTTTCAAATACGCTGATCAACTTTTAACTGGCAAACAACTTCATGGTGAGGATTTCTTCCACTGGTGTTGGTACATTGACATATTTTCTGCTGATGTTATTTTTATGACATATCATTAGAAGGTAGTCCCATTTTCACCATTGGCCATTTTTGAGAATCTGATTGAAGAAGAGTAGGTGGTTGCACATCAAAGATAAGAGCAAACAACTAATCAGAAGTAGATATTTTGTTTTCTCTTTGTTGTTATTGTACTTATAGACACGATGACCTCAACTGCTAGTATGTCGCAGCCACGCCATTTCTCTCTGAAGAAGGAGAACCAATTCTTCCTTGGAGAAGATGGAGGAATTTATTCGATTCTTATTTGGTGGCCATTGGGGGAGAGAAGTTTTCTGCATTTAGGAAACAGGCAATTTTGTTACACAATTTGGGTGTAGAAGGTAGGAATACTTATGACAGTATGGACCTTATACCAATTGATGGAGGTGATGGAGAACCTGCGGACATATATGAAATGTCCATGACCATGCTGGAACGTTACTTTGGTCCCAGAATCAATGTTGTTCTTGAACGACACAGGTTCTTTACACATGTACAAGGCCCTACTGAACGTGTTGGGGCATACATCGCTTCTCTTAAAATTCTGGCACGTACATGCGATTTTGGAGATTTGTCTGGATCATTAGTGAGAGGCCAACTTGTAAGATGCATGAACAGCTCAAGAGTCCAGGAAAAACTGTTGTCTAAAAAACCCACATTATCAGAAGCATTGGCCATTGTGGAGGGCATGGAAAATACCACCTCTTGGGTCAAGGAAATAAGGAAAAACAGGGAGGATGGTAATCAGGTTGGTAGTGAAGGCAAGAAGAAAAGCCAAGATAATGTGCATATGCTGGAGGACAGTGATATTATTGAGGAATATCCTGAAGGAGTTGCCAAGGTGACTGTTAGTGCTAAGAATAAACTTGTGCAGAAAAACTCTCAGAAGAACTCTTCGGACAATCAATCTCACCCGTCTTCTAGCAGAGAAGTTCCTCTGGCTAAGGAACATGATGTTCGCCAGCAACGCTTATCTGTTCATCAGAGAATACGATGTTATAGATGTGGTAGTTTTGCACACAGTTCGAATTTCCGGAACTGGTATGCAAGAGATAGCATATGTAATAATTGTTGAGTTAAGGGGCACTATGCTCGTGTTGGTAAGTCATCCAGGAAAAAGGATGTGAGTGATGATGTTTCAGATGTTGTTCGTACGGTAGTGGTGTCAAATGTGAAAGTGAGTGAGGGAAGAATTGATTCGTAACAGATCAGTATGCCCTTCTGTGACGTTGGTGTGGATAACAATGTTTTTAAACTCATGGCAGATTCAGGGTCTCCATTTACCCTGATAGGTAACAAAATTTGGGATGAAGTCGTGGGATTGGAGAATGTGTCACTCTTACCTCCAGACATTGCTCCTGTAAGCTACGGTGGGTCAAAGATTGACATCCTGGGTTATGTGGTAGCTAAGATCACATTCAAAGGAAAGGAGACAACTGGAAAGGGTTATGTAGCAGTGAGGAGTGACAATCTCCTTGGCTGGAGACATCAACATGACTTGGGGACAGTTCTCAACCCAGGAGCTAAGAATCCTCAAAATCAAGTGATGCTAATGGAAGAGTTGGTTGATGGTCTTCATTCCGCATCGGTTGATACGGTGTGTGACAGAAACAAATATTTTTATGATTATCCCAATGTGTTTTCGTATACACTCAGTTGTTTTAAAGGGTTTGAACACAGGATTATTCTTAAGAAATCTGCTAAACCTTGTGGTCATAAGGTCCGAAGAATACCTAATATGATGGTAGAACCCTTGAAGTTGGAGATTGAAAGGTTATTGAAGTTGGGGGTGATTGAGGAGATTGAATCTTCTGAATGGTTGGCTCCGGTGGTTTTGGCGCCCAAGGATGGTGGTAAGTCAGTGAGAATGTGTGTGGACTTACGCGGATTGAATGAGTGGATCCGGGTTGATCGCCAGCCGCTTCCTAACATTTCGGATTCTATCAGTGTTTTGAAAGGAGCAAAAATCTTTAGTGTGAGTCAGCAGCAGCTAGCGCTAGGTAGGCAATATTTCAACCAAAACAGTCCCACTACCTTAGTCGCTTCCCCTTAGTGTGCTTGACCTTTTGTCGGCGTATCACCAAATCGTGCTCCACAAAGACTCGAGGCATCTAACATCCTTTGTTACCCCTCTGGGAGCTTACCAGTTCTTGAAGATGCCTTTTGGGTTGGCCTCGGCAGCGGCTTGCTTCCAAAGGGTGATGAAGATGGTCCTTGGAAGTCTACGTGATGTGATGTTTTTTCAAGATGATATCTTGATTTATGGGAAAGATACGTGTGAGCATGAAAGGCTATTGAGATCTGTGTTGGATAAGTTGGGAGAAAGTGGACTTACAGTTAAGAAAGAAAAATGTCGAATTGGTTTAGAATCGGTTACATATCTTGGACATGTGATATCAGGGAGTGGGATACAACCGAAGTTGGAACTTGCTGAAAGCATTGTGAAAGCCCCGGCCCCAGAAGATAAGGAACAAGTTAAATCATTTTTGGGCATGGCTGAGTTTTACTCTAAGTTTGTTAGAGGTTTTTCGAGTACTGTTAAACCCATTCTGCTCTTTTAAAGAAAGCTGTGCGATTGGCATGGTCAAGTGATTGTGAGAAGGCTTTTGACACTGTAAAATTAGAAATTGGAAAAATGCCAACTTTAGGCCACTTTGACTTTAAGTTGAAACCCATCTTGACAAATGATGCCAATCTTAAGGGACTTGGGGCGGTCCTCTCCCAAGTGGTGAATGGGGAGGAGATGGTTGTAGCCTTTGCTTCAAGGGCTCTTAGAGAAATGGAAACAAATTATTCTTGTATTGAGAGGGAAGCTTTGGGGGTATTTTGGGCAATTCATCATTTTAAATTTTATCTGTGGGGAATTCCGTTTGTTGTGAAGTCTGATCATTGTCCTCTTGTACAGATATTTTCATGTCATCACAATGATCACATGACTCCCAGATTGAAGAGATGGAGCGAAGGGTTACAAGAATTTAATTTTCTTGTGCAATATATTCCTGGGCAGAACAATAAACCTGCTTATTGTTTGTTGTGCTTACCCATTGAAAGAGAGCATACCTTGGAAGTTGTTGAAAGTGTGAATTGGGTGATTGAATCGTCTGTGTCTAGAGATGAATGGTGTGACGTGTGTCAAGAATGACAAGGTCTTTTCATCCCTCAAGAGTGTCATTTCGAAAGTCTGACCTGGTTATGAAGAACTTGATGGTAATTTGAAGTTGTACTGGACAGTGAGGGATGATCTTACTTTTTGGAATGATAATCTAAGAGGTGACAGGGTAGTTCCACCTGGTGATTTCAGATAAAGGATTATCAATCTGGCTCATGAGGGTCATTTGGGAAGAAGTCTCACTAAAGCACGAGTCAGGGAAAGGTATTGGGGGCCTGGGATGGACCGAATGGTAGAGTCCAGTTGTTAAAGATTGTCATTTATGTGCTGCCAATGATAAATCACGCACCAATAATCAATCTCCCCTTTCGCCTGTGGAAGTTCCTGCTGCAGTTTGGACCAAAGTGGGTCTTGGCATAGCAGGTCCTATTGAGTTGATGCCTTCACATGAGAGATTTGTAATACTTTTGGTGGATTATACCTCAAAGTGGGTGGTCTCAAGGTGCATGGGTGTAGTTAATTCTAAGGCTGTGATTGAATTTCTTAAAGATGTGTTTGTTTCAGAAGGTACTTAGTACTTAGTTACGGATAATGGGGTACAATTTACCTCCAATGAGATGGATGTTTTTCTTAAGAATCTTGGGATCGTTCATCAAAAGACAGCTCTATACTCTCCCCAGGCCAATGGTCTTACAGAGAGGATGAACAGAGTTGTGAAGAATTGTGCTCAACGAGCTTTTGAATCTAAAGTTGCGTTTAGCAGTGTGTTAAGGGAAACATGGTTGGCACATCGCACGGTTCCTATTGCTATCTTGCAGAAGTCGCCTTTTGAGGCCTTGAGAGGTAGAGTAGCGAATTCCAAACTCAACCCAGCCTGGCTTCCAGTGAGGAACAGTGAGGATGGAGTAGTTGGTGATTTGGTGAGAAAGGATGTGTTAGCCAGGTATCAGCAAAAATACAAACAACGGTATGATGCTAGGATGGCAGTTAAAGTGAGGAAATGGAATTTAGGTGATCGTGTGTTGGTGAGAAAACCTAAGCATGGTCACAAAGGTACCTCCAATTTCTGTGGTCCTTTCATCATTGTTGCAATAAGGAAGAATGTTGTTACATTAGATAATGACTGAAACATGTCTAGGTTGGCAAAGTGCTCTGAACGTAAAAGTGATTCTAGGGTTACTTCTCCAAACTTGAACTTGAATACTAGCTTTGGAGAAAAAAGACATAAACAACTGCCTGAAAAGTTCAAGGATTAGGTCCTGTATTGATATTTTTGTTGTTTAACCTGTTTTGTTTTTCTTTCATTATTAAGATATGTTTTTGTTTCATTGATTATTATGTGAGGGGGATGTGTTGTGATTAGCTATTTTCCCTTATGGAATATTGAGTGCATTACATCATACTATGAGATGTAACATTCCAATGGAAAGAGTTCAGTGGAAGTACAGTTCCTGTTGATGGTTGCATCTAATAAACTTGCTCTTGAATTACCAAAGAATTGAGCATTTTATCACACAGTTTCACTCATTCTCTTCTGGCCCACTCTGTCTCACTGAGTCCCACTCATTCTAACTCATTCTGAATTACTAAGTCTTACTGTGACTCACTCTCACACACAGAAACACTCAGTTACACTCACTGTCATTTTCAGTCACTCGTTCACATTCATTCTGACACACACTGACCCTCTCTCACTTTAACTCACACACATAGTCGTCACACAGACATGCTCACAGTGCTGGAATGGAGCAGGCACCTTCATGCACCTCTGTCAGCAATCAAACAATGTCACTAACTGCCTCAGTTTGTTGCTGGACCCGCAGCAGGTCTGCATTTTATTTTTACTGTACCAAGAGTGAATAATTTTTCACTCTTGATACAATTAAAATGGACCAGAAAACAAGGAGGGTGTAGTGTAGATGTGGAGCCCAGAAAGGAGAGCCACCACTGGTCCAGGGACACCCATCCATCAAACCAATCCATCCACTCAATCATCCAGCCTTTCATTTATCCACCCCTTTCATCCATCCATTTATCCATCCATTCAATTATTTATCCATCCTTTTGCTCATCCGTCCATGCTTTGGATCCATCTATTCATCCTTTCATTCCATCCATCCATCATCCTCCCTTCAGCTCATCCATCCTTACACCAATCCATCCACCCTTTCTCCCATTCATGTAAATGTAAATGTAAATGTATAGGCATTTATATAGCGCACTACTTACCCGTAGGGTCCCAAGGCGCTTCGACCGCTGCGAAACCCTTCCTGGCTTCCCTGAGAGATGGTCCCTTAATGGGTATCTCCAGGGTGAGACCAGGCATCCCCGGCGGTCTGGTGGGGCCGTTAGTGAAGATGAGGCAAGCTAATGCCCAGAGTTGCCGAGTGTGATCGCTGATCAGAGTGGGCACCGAGGCGAGAGAATTATCGAGTCCGCTGACCCTGGTCCAGAAACCTGCCGCGCCGGGAATCGAACCCTGGTCCCGGGCCGTCCTCTGCTCTCGGGTCTGCCGCCTCGAACCAGTGAGCCACACTACTTCATCAATCCATTCATTCATTCCTCCATCCACCCTTTCTCTCGTCCATACATCCTTTCATCCAGACAGCCATCTACCCTGCCTTTCACTCATCCATCCGTTGTTTTGCACTCCCATCTTTACATACATCCTTTCCCTCATCCATCCTTTCAAAAATCCATCCATACTTTCAATCCATCCATCCATCCATCCATCCATCCATCCATCCATCCACTCAATCATCCAGCTTTTCATTTATCCACCCCCTTTCATCGATGAATTTCTTCATCCACCATTTCATTAATCCATCCATTCATCCACCCATCCTTCCTTTCGCTTACTCACTCTCCCAAGTTAATGATGAGCCTTTGTCTGTCAAGCTGCAGACAGAGAGGCCCATCAAGATCCCCACCTGATTGTAGTTGCAGGGGGGGGGGGGGTGGGATGGAGGGAACACTCCTGATGCAGAAGCTTAACTGCACACGTGCCTCTTAGTCCAATAGTGCAATTGGTGTCCGCTACTGGTTATGTCACTGTCTTGGGCCTCTATGGTCGACATAAGGAGCCCTCTGTTATGCTCAGCTCCATAACATATTTTTTCAAAGTAAAACCAAATGCAGTACTAAACATGTGTCACTACCAGGAGAGTAGCCCCCTACACACCTATCGTAGCCTGCTCCTCTGTGATGTCCAACTAATTGTTGCTATAAACTCCTTCCTTGTCTCACCGACCTGCCCCACCCCCAGCCATTGAAGTGGACGGAGTTTTGTAACTTCTCCCAGGGCCACTGTTTATGATCCCCAAAAGCAACTGGATCACTTGCATCCTAATTCAACACCTCCTCCCCTGCAATGCCATTGGTGTAGCTTGTACCTGCAAGTCAAAGAAAACCTCGCCCGACTGGCGCTTGTGCATCTGGTAAATTCACCCAAATGTTTCAGCACAATGTCTCAGAGCAGTTATTTATTTTCAGGTGCTCTGTGTTTATTTATCTATTCGTTCCTCCCCACGGAGAGTGGCAGGGCAATGCCCTTTTTGCACATGAACACCAGTTGCCCCTGAAAATAAAGCTGTTCCACTTTAGTTGTAAAGTTCTCAATAGTTTTGCGTAGAACTCACATATACCTAGTTATACTTGAAGTTGCTGAGGGTCTCTGGGAAGTAGTACTTCCTAAATGACCTTTGACAAAACAGGTCATAGAGCAATACCCCTTGCTTGAGACAAAAATGCTCAAGATATTCCACTTCATGTACAACAAATTCATATTTATACTTTTGAGTCTCATACCTTTAGACCTAAGAGGCTGAAGCCCACTGTCAAGTCTCTACTTATGCTCCTCACAATTTTTTCCAAAAACTGATACATCATTGTGACAAATTAGAACACCAGAGAGTCCTTTTAGAATATACTAATGACACATCGAAAAACTGCAGCGGCAAGCTCCTAAATCATTCTGCAATAAAATGCCTAGATTATTTTGCTAGGACCACTTGGTGGTATGCAGTGCACATATCTAGTTTAGAGAAGAGTTTTGTTTCAGCCAACATGTTTATCATACCATCAGTCTTAGGTAGTGGATGACCACTTACCCATACTGTTTTGTTCAAACTTCTAAGGTCAATAACATTTCTTAATTCATCATTCTTCTTCCGTGCAACCACTATGGTTGCTCTGCTAGTTCAATAACTCCTTAGGAACATAACAGAGGAATAGGGTTTTCCAAACCTTGTCTAATACTCATAAGTACACATCTCAATTTTTGTTTTACATGAATACATTCTCCTTTCAATCATGGGAATTGTTGAAACCCATCAAGTATCCTTAGCTTCTCTAAAAAAATGTCAGCATTTTTCCAGTATTTTCAGTAATCCCAAAGACTCCTCATCAATCTTAACATTGTCACTCTACAGGGCTTGTTGGGCACAACCTGGTTTGAAGATAATTATTAAACAGCCTTGATGATGCCATCCAAGGATGTCCGGACCAGACCTAGAAACAAAAATGTTTCCTAACACTTGTGTTTCTTGAATATCACCACTGTTTCAAAATAACCTTCTAGAACAATTATAGATGTTTAGTGTTTGGAGGACACAGCACTTTCTTTAAGGTTTTGTTTTCAAAAGTGTTCATAGAAATCATGATAATTTTTGACCCAGAGTCAATAAAGGTATCAGAAGTCCCTCATTAAGAAAGTCTTCAATATGATCTGTCGATTTAGGAAAATCATTTTCATGTACTCTAACACTATCCAGGTTACTTGTTAATTCATTTTGAACTTCATCAACCACAGCATTCACTACACTTTACACTTGCCTTGTGACTTATTTTGCACCCTATTGCAAAATGCCCTGTAACAGCACGTGTAGCGCATTGTTTTTCCAAACCTTGGCATTAATTCAAGGAAGTAACATGGCATGTTAGCCTACAATGATAGCAACAATGATTTACATTAGCAATATGTTTTCTTTTGTAATGATTTCCCAGCATTGTGTTTGTTGACTGTCACATAATCTCATCAACTCCACCATTAAGTACTTAGGCTGATTCCTTTGAACCTTGTATGCTGTTGGCTATTTCCATAACTTCCTTAGGTGACAGGTTCTCACAAGTTAATAGTTTCACTTGTATTTTCATATTATAGCATCTAGTGACAAGTTTGTCTATATTAAGTTGATCAGTGAATATTTCAAATTCATATTTAGATGCCAAAACTCGAAATGAGGCCAAATATGCCCGTCTCCATGGCAGTCTGTTCGCTAGAAAATAATTTATGTCTCCTGGCTACTAAATTAGACGGCTTTGCAAAAATGCTTTTTCCGCCTCTTGACAGCATCTTCGTATTGCACAATTTCTTCATCGTCATCTATGCGAGTAGATGTGCAAAAATGTATTGTCCTTCCAGGTCCAAATAGTGTTCGAAAAACATTCTCTTTCTATTTGGTTTAAACTTGAACCCATCAATGGCTCCGAGAAATGCATTAAAGTCTCTGAACCACTCTTTCCATTCAATGGCCGCCCCTCCTGGGGATTGCACTCCACCACTCGAGGAACTTCGCAGAGTTTTCTTGTAACTTCGCAGAGTTCCGTGTAGCAAAACTCTGCGAACTACGCCCAGGCCTACAGTAAACATAGCAGTTTTGCTGCCCTCAGCAGTATGGACAGGAAAACCTGAGTTTGCTCTCTCCTGGCGGGAGCATTTGTAAAACTCCAAACAAGCCGGATCAGAAACCAAGTCCGCTCCCAGCGGGTGGAAGATTTGAAAATGCTGGATTTGGTCAAACAGTCTTTGTTATGGTTTACAACTCTTTCATCTCTGTCTATTTGTATACTCCTACCTTGCATGTTATAATGCATTTTGAGACAAGTATCATAGCAAAAATATTTACAGTTATTACACAACAAGTTGTAACTCATCATTTGCAAGATTATTTGAAATTTTATTACAACTTTAGCAGTAACTATAGTAGTGACAGTTTTCAGCAGGTGATAAAGTAATTTAACTCCTTGTTTCAGCCAAGCCTTAATGGCTAATGTGTTCAAGGTTGTTTAGTTGAGACGCAAAATTAACAATGCATACTATTCTAAATATACATATAGGGGCATATTCTCAAGGACTTATCGCCAAGTTAGCGGCACTTTATCGCAGCCAAAGTCGGATAAATGTATCACCCCATTCACAAGCTGGTGCTAACAGCCGATATTACCAGCTTTCCGGTTATAGCATCCTCAAAAAACATCGCCACAGATGACCCCAGCAACTATCTCTAATGAGATGCAGAGTAGCGTTCCTGAGCAAGAAGCAGCGACAACACCACTTCGCAACATTCTCAACAACAAGCCAGATCGTCAATAAGATCTCAAAACATGCGATAAGGGGTGTTAGAGCAGCAAATTAACACCTACTCTGACCTGGTGCGAAGCTGGACGACAACCTGCAGCATAAAGGGAGCCCAACCCAGAGCCACACCTGAAGAACAACAGATGCCATGGAGCTACTCATCGTGCAGCTTGGAGCCCCAATTGGGCCACGACACCCACTGCCACCACCCACAGGACTGCCACCCTCCCGGACTTCCACTGCCCCCCCCCACCCGGACCACTACAGAGGCAGCGCAGACAAAGACAGCGGACCTTCAGGACATGCACCAGCCTCACAGACTTAACACTAGAGTATGTCATTGCCCACTACAGGCTCAAAAGGACAACCATCCTGCCCATTCTGAACATCATTGCCCACATGCTGACAGTACCAACACAGCGGGTAGCCAACATCCCTCCACAGAAACAGCTGCAGGCTGTGCTGCCCCTGTTGGCCTCTGGGACATTCCAACCAACAACCGCCAGAATCTGAGGAGTCTCACAGCCAGCCCTATCCAAGTTCCTCACCCCTGTCCTGGATGCCATCATCAGCTGGGTACCCCAGTACCTATACTTCCCCCACACCGCGCAGGAACAGCTTGAGACCAGGCAAGGCTTCTACGCCATAGCTGGACTCCTGCACGTGTTGGGGGAAATTGACTGCACACATGTCCTACTTGTGCCCCCTGCCGACACTGCACACAATTTCTGCAACAGAAAGCACGCACATTCCGTCAATGCGCAGACAATAGTGGACCACTGGGGACTCTTCATCAATGTCCTCGCCAACTACCGAGGCAGTGCGCACGATTCATACCGCTTCCGAAAGTCCAGCCTCGACCAGCGCTTCCAGGATGGCACCTACGGAAATGCAGTGCTCATTGGTAAGTACCAAATGAACACACCACACATCACCAAACCAAAATCATGCATCCCACAGCTAAGGGGGTGATTCCAAACCAGGTAGGAAAGCACTCCAACTGAGCTGGATCCGGAGTATTTTCCGACCGAGCCGACTCCTGCAGTCCGACCGTGCGAGTATGATACGGCTGTATGCTGTAGGACTCGGTTTGGTCGGACTCCCATAGAAGTCAATGGGAGCCGGTCGTACAACGCGTACATGGGCTTCCATTGACTCAATCGGAACGTTGCAGACATGTGCGCCCCCCTACGGTGGGTACGCATCAGTGCAATCTGCACTGTACATGCCAGTGTTGGGGAGACGCATGGGTCTCCCCCTGTGTCTGAGTCATAGAGCTGCAGGTGACAGGGGGTCCATCGCGGACCCCCAAAGGCAACGTCCCAGACTTTTTTCGAGCCGGACACTCAAGCTGTCCAACTTGTGCATCGTCCTGGCTCGGTCATAAATCATATCCATTACACGCCACGGTGAGCTTACGGCAGAGATGTACGGAGCGGTTCGGTCCCGGGAACGACTTGGACGGTGAATATCATATAGCTTGCATCGTACTTGCTCGCTCGTACAAGTGTACGAGTTGGCGGGAAAACACATGTTTGGCTCGTAGTTTTTCCATCCGGATCGCGTTAGGTGCCCTTCCGACCTGGATCGGAATCGGTCCCTAAGGGGGGAGTGTAAGTCGCATAGAGAGTCTACGCGGAGAGGCGCGGAGATTGAACCAATCTCCGCACTCTTCAGAGCTCCGCCACGCGGCGCCCGCCTCCCGCCCGCCTCCTGCCCAAAGAATTAAAACTTTACAAAACATTATCAGCAGCATACCTGAGCTTCCCTCCGTCTCCATCACGTCTTCTTCTGGAAAACTGCGCATGCGTGGGCGGGAGGCCAACTCCGTTCTGCTCGAGTGTGCAGAGATTTGCCTTATTTCTCCGCCTACATCGCAGAAGGCAGAAGGGGCAAATCTCTGCACATTCCGTGGGCGGAACGGAGTTGTCCTTACACCCCTACTCACAACTCTTGCAATGCACATATTAAAAACCCTCATATGACATGCCAGACAACATGCCCACCCACCAGACATGACAGCACAACTTACTGTGGCAACCTGGGCTAGTCATGTACATGAGCCACCAATGTCATGGCACATCAGCCACACACCAGCGGAATGTGGAGGTGGGTGGCAACCAGGCATGTGAGAAGGAGGCTACTGACCCATGAATGATAATGCACAGATTGCCAAGTGTGGCGTGGATGTGCTGGACAGACTGCAGAATGCAGACCACAGACATATCCATATCGACATATAATGCTGGTGGTGGTAGTGTTGTGTACAGTGGATGCAACCATGTCACCCCAGCCAGTGGGGAAGATCACGGAAATGTAGTTTGTTACGTTACCCCTGTGCGGAGTGGGCTTACCCGGCTTAAGCCAGGCTAGCGTAGGGGTGTGAATAAAAAGCACTTAGCCCTGGACGTGGTTCTCATCTGGAATGGCTAACATGTCTGCCAGGGTGGCTCCTCTCACCCAGCCATGAGGCTGATGACTTGTGCGGCGGTGCCTGCGATCCTGTGTGACTGCTGCAGCCCAGGCCACTGCTCCCCGAACCAGTTACGTCCGCCACAGCGCATCCAGGCATCACTGCTCACCTGCAGAGACCAGCGTGACTCCAAGAGTACCTACCATGTGCCTGTGTCAGCACCAAGCCAGAGGCCTGTGACCTTGGCAGCCTCCTCAGACCATCACGGCCTCCACGAGCAAGGCCCGCAGTACTCCTTTCCTGTTGACGCACTCCACCGGCATACACAGCGGACAAGTAGGTTACACATTTGAAAAACGATGGCAGAGTACATCTTCATGGCATTGTTTAAATCCCTATACTACCTTCCATGTGGTGCCACCAACTCTGTGTAAAGAATTCCAACCACACATGTCTGTGGGCCCTTGCGAACTTCTGCCTTAGGCCTACACATCAGTCCAGCAGGCCTCAGACAAATCCAATCCAGTCCATCCCAGGCAAGACACGGCATCGTCGCAGGGTGCACACCCGCTCAGCTCTGGTGCCTCCACCTCGGTCAACAAGGAATCTTGTCCAAATGCCATTTCAACGCTGTGCGTTAGAGATCCTGGAGGAGCTGGCTGCACAGCGGTTGCCCCACGCTGACCGCTGCCTCCGACACACACTGGCGTCGAGTAGGACACACAATTGGGACTGAGTCTTGATTTGTTTGTTACAGAGTTCATGTCATTGTACAGGCCTCATCGCAGACTGCATCCCCTTCCAGTCTGGTGCCACTGACGTTGTGCCACAGGAGTCATAGGCACTCTCCTGTTGAACTTTGTTGGCATCTGAGTCTATGGCCTGGGGTTGTCTTCATCATGTAGCTTAAACTGGCATGGTGGGAGAAAGGAGACTGTAGCATTAAATTACTCTGTAATGTTTGCTTGCTTCTGCCCTCTGCATCATGCCCTGGATGGACACCTTCCACTGTTCCCCGTAACACTCCGCAACATACTCCTTGGACATTAACGAGGACCCGCTCAACTCTCATGACCCTATCTCAGTGCACCACAAGTTACTGTCCTTTGCGAGTGTGCCTGTGCCGGCCGCAGTGCATCCGGGGCCACTAACTCTGTGCAGCTTAAGTCATGGACCTTTGCTGTTTGTACTTTGGACATCTGATTGTCTGATCACTGTTGTAGTTGATGCCAGCACCAACCAACCCCTGAGGGGTTGCTTACACTACCCAACACACATCCAGCACAGGCGTCACTGGATGTGTGACCCTGGCATTAAAAGATGCCGGGCGCACGTGCCCGTAGCCAGTTCCACAAATTATCTCAGTGTGTCTGTGTGGTCAATATGTATGCAAGAGGGCCCCTGGCCATACCACAACACATTTTACAGTGGGCAGTGGGGTAGACCTAGGACATGTGGCTGTGTCGGACCCCCCTGTGAGTGTAAGTGAGTGGACCGGTGTACGGCAGTATGGCGTAGGGGTGTGGCCATTCGACAAGTGGCTCTGGGCGTGGTTGAGTTTGGCCTCGACAAAGAGACAACTGATGCGTGTGTCTCTGGTGTAGTGTCTGCACCACCCATCACGCAATGTGCAATTTTGCCATGCAGCATGCCCACAGAAGGGTACATTTGGGTGAGCAAGCCCACCTGGGGCCGGGATCATACATGTCAACTGTTGTGTGTATAGCTATTTCTGCAGCATGAGGCCAAAGGTCTACCCTCAACCTTAGGGCGAGTTCAGCAAGGCATGAACTCTACATCTGTGTCTGCCCTGTCCTTAACATAGGCCTACACACACGTGGCTACACACCTTCAGCGCACAACATCACAGTTTCGTTAGGCATGTGGACATGCACAGACCTGCATGACAATAGTGTGCCATAGGAGTGCAAGTGATGCAACCACGCTGCACACACTAGTGAATAGGCTCAGGGGGAGGGAGGAGCAGCAGTGAGGCTACGTAATACACATTGATGCCGCTCATTTGCAACAAGCAGTACATGTCATACAGGAATCCCAAAGTCACACATATCACACACCAATGAACCAGTGAGCCTGCCAACACATCATACAGAACCAACTATTGACTCATGTCTCTCTGCATTGTCACAGGTGACCAAGGATATGCACTCTGAGCTTGGATGATGACACCCCTTCGAGCCCCAAACACACAGCCCCAGAGGCAGTATAATGGTGCCCACAAACACACCAGGGGCATCGTGGAACACACATTTGGCGTGTTGAAGTTTCAGGTGCCTGGGCTTCACAGGTGGAAGGCTCCTGTACAGCCCAGACATTGTGTGCAAAATGATGGTTGTATTTTATGTGTTGCACAACATATGTGTACGCAGCAAGGCACCATGGATACCAGTTCTAGAGGCACTGGACGATGATGATGAAGATGAGGCAGGTGGACCACACCCCACTGCAGCCGTAGCAGGAATTGTCACAGTCCTTGGCAATCATGGGACAGTACAGAATAACCACAGGCACAGCACTGTTGTGTAGCATTTTAGGACCCTAGTGTAATTTTCCCGATGCATGCCCATATATAGGTATAAATCATTCGACCCTTATATAGGCATAGAAATCATACCATATTTAGACTTAGCCTATGCAGTCCAAATATGGCATGGCTACTTCCACTAGTTCCGAAAATCCACAACGATTTCTTGGAAAAACCCGCATTTAGAAGTCAGGGACTTCCCCCTACTTGAATATTGATTTATCTAAGAACTCATGGAGTTTTCAAAGAACTGAGTCTTTGAAGGCGTTAATATGTCCAACCGTACGTAAATCTCTGCACCTTTAAGGTATAAATATGCCCACATTTGCCCAAGCAAACACACAGTGGTTTGGAGCAGTTCGACTATCTACCTACACGACACAGCTCGCCGCAGCAAGTGCCGAAGGAAGGCGACCCTCCAGCAGACGCACTAAGAGAGACGCTGTCTTTTCTCTTTCTGAGAAATCCAGCTTCAGTGTTTCCAAGCTATCTTGCAGGTTGTTGGGAAATCGAGTCCTGAGAGAGAGAGAGAGAGAGATACCAGACCTCCTTCATTCTAAACCAAGGTACGGAGCTGATTAAGACCCTTAGAGAATTCTTGGAGAGATTCTTGGCAAAGAATACTGAAACTAAGCTACACCTCACTTACTTCTTCCCTCGTACTAGACTTAGGTTAGGTACACCGGGGTCGGCGTATTTTAGAAGCACCAGTTGAGAACTTTTAGTCTTTATTTATTAATGTATGTATTCTATGTATTTTATGGCTTAGAAACCATATCATGCTTTTACAGTATTATTTAATAATACTCTTCATACTGTACGAATTGTACTTTGCAACCCGTATTACGATTGTAGCAGTTCATTTCCTCTGCATGAGAAAGAAGACTGTTCAATAAATACTTTTATTGAAAAAGCCCGTCTCTCTACTTCTCTGCAGCTCTGGTGAAACGAAGCATGCACGATTGACTGAGTGAAATATTTATCTATTGTTTCAGCGACTCTAAAGATACTTTTTTATCTCTGGAAACAAAGTTGTCATGTTTTAAATGGTTGTCAGAAACTAATCCCTTCTTGTTTATTTGAGAACGTTTCTAGTGACCTCTGAGCTAGCTGGCACTCACAATTAAGTTTAATATATTCGATAGAGACCTAGTCGAACTCAGTCCTACGTCTAAACTATAGTATATATTATTCCATTCCAATGCGCAGAGCCTATTTATTATTTATTTATTTATGAAATTTGATAAAGCGCGAACAAATGCCCGTGGGCGTCTCGGCGGTGCGACATCTGCATCAGATTCTCCACTGGCTATGTATAATCTAAGATATTACTGGTTAAACAGCCAGGTTTTTAGCTGTTTACGAAAGGACCAGAGAGAGGGGCTGGTCCGAATTGACTGAGGAAGGGTATTCCACAATTTTGGGGCCGTAACCAGGAACCGGCGGTCTCCCCAGGCGACTGTCTTGATGCGAGGCACCACTAGGTCATTGATAGTGGAAGAGCGCAGTACCCTAGGTGGACGGTAGAGGATCAACTGGTCTTTGAGGAACTGAGGCCCTTGTTTATGCAATGCCTTGTATACAATACAGAAAGCTTTAAACTTGACCCTGCTTCTGATTGGAAGCCAGTGAAGTTTTCTGATCGTATCTGTGGCAGACTTATGCTTGGGGATTCTGGCAAGTAGTCTAGCTGCCACGTTTTGTATTGTTTGCATTTTGTTAAATACCCTGGTCTGGGCATCAGCAAAAAGACCATTACAGTAGTCCAAAGTGGACAGCACTAGAGAGCTTACCAGGGTTTTCCCAACACTTTCCGGGAGGAAGGGGATGATTTTCCTTATTAAGCGTAGTTTATGAAACGCCGAGGATGCCACTTGGTTGGTGTGGGCGACTAAGTTGAGCTGGTCATCAAAAACAACTCCCAGATTCCTTACCTTGGAGGTGGGTTTAGGAAGGGTTCTGAAAGACGCAGACCACCAAGCGGGAGACCAGCTAGGTGTAAGTTGTCCAAAAATGACAACCTCCGTCTTATCCGAATTGAGTTTTAGACAATTGGAGGCCATCCAATCTCCAATTGCTAACATACATTCTTTGAAACTCTCGGCCATCTTTAATCCATTGTTTTTAATGGACAGTACTATCTGTGTATCGTCTGCATATGAGGTAAGGCTCATCCCATGTGCTCGAATGACATTGGCTAGGTCCGACACATAGATATTAAAAAGTGTTGGACTCAGGGATGAGCCTTGTGGGACCCCACATGGCAGAGACAGATTGGTCGATTGGAAAGTTCCCAGAGTGACAGCCTGAGTTCTGCCTGACAGAAAGGAAACCAGCAGTTCTTTGGCTGTTTGCTGGATGCCCATTTTTTCGACACGATCGACCAAAATCGAGTGGTCGACCGTGTCGAGGGCTGCAGATAAATCAAGTAGCACCAAGACTTCTGTTCCTCCTTGATCTCGGATGACTCGGATGTCATCCGCCACTTTGATCAAGGCGGTTTCGGTGCCATGGAACTTACGGAACCCAAATTGGGTGTTATCCAGTAAGTGATGTTCCTCGATGAATTCAGATAACTGTGAATTCATCGCTTTTTCTGCTGTTTTTGCCAAGAATGGAAGACTGGCTATCGGTCGGTAGTTTTTCAGGTCGTCCTTGTCAAGATGTGGCTTTTTTAGGAGGGGTTTAAGAAGGGTTTCTTTCAGGATTTCCGGATAGATCCCAGATCTGAACATGGCGTTACAGATTTGAGTGATGACAGGTAACAAGATGTCCATTACTGGAGGAAGAATTTTAAACGGGCAAGGGTCTAAGGCTGAGCCGGTTTTAATCGAAGAGATAATGTCCGCTGTTTGAGCCCGGTGATGTCTTTGTGTAAATAGCGAGACAAGAGGTATGGGGTGAGTGGTTGTTGAAGAGTTATTAGTGTTGGCGGAGATTGCAGTGTAGATATCATTAACCTTGGTGAAGAAAAAGGTTCCCAAGGCGTCACAAAGAGATTGAGGAGGGGGCGGATTTAAATCGGGGGAATATCCGGCTAAATACTTGGTGGTATCGTAAAGCTGTTTTGTGGAGTTCTTGGCTTGCTCTATCCGTTCGCTGAAGTACTGCCTCTTAGCCTCAGCGATCATAACTTTATATTTGGCAAGCATCTCCTTATAACGGGTTTTGCTTTCTTCGTTGTACGACTTCCGCCAATGCCCCTCCATATTCCTGCAGCGTTGTTTCTGGTCCCTAAGCTCATTAGTAAACCAAGGAGCAGAGGGAATCGATCTGTTTCTTGTTGTATGTTTGAGGGGAACAAGTGAATTAGTGGCAAGACCCAGCCATTCCTGGAATTACTTGGTGGCTGTGTTGGGATCAATGGATAATATAGGCTGGGAGTTGGAGAGACGAGTTTTTAAAATAGAACTATCTATATCTTTCCAAGCCTTAAAAGGTTCACAACTAGAGGTGGGTCCGTTAGCAATAGTCACTTCGTTTGTGGTAATTGTGCCCAGGATTGCGTGATGGTCTGACCATGTGAGTGGCATGTTATCCGTTATCTGAAAACCATCTAGGTTAGAGAAGATGCCGTCCAAAGTATGACCGCCGTCATGCGTGGGGGAGTTGTCCAATTGAGGGAGCCCTAAGGTGTTCATGCCAGATAGAAGGGAGAAGGTGTCCCTGTCTTCTGATTTCTCTAAATGGAAGTTAAAGTCACCCATTACCATTAGGGACTTTTCAATGGCCAAGGGTTCTAGTGTGGTGCTAAGGTCAGAGAGGAATTCTGACCGTGCTCCAGGTGGTCTATACAAGAGTATTCCTCTAAAATTGTCGGAGGGGGAAAGCTTAATAGAAAATTGCATGGCTTCGCAAGTGGTTGAGGGAATCTGAGAAGTCCTGACAACGTAAGTGTCACAGGCAATAATAGCTAGTCCGCCACCTATTTTGCGCTACCGGTCTTGTCTATAAACCTTAAAGGTACTGGGAACTGCGACCACGAGGTCTGGATCAGATGTACTGTCCATCCACGTCTCGGTAAAGAACAAAATATCTATGTTCCTGTCCTTTACCAGGTCTGCAATATCTTGTCTGTGTTTTCCGAGTGAGCGGACATTGGAGAGTGCAATCGAGGTGGTCCTTGGACTTTTATTGTACCTAGAAGTAGATGTTTTATTCTCCAAAGGGATAATGGCCTTACTGTGGGCACAGAAATACGACGAAGGAAATGGGGCAAGGGCCGGGTCAAACCTGCGGCAGTTGCTGGCATATGGTGAGCACAATTTGTAAAGCATGGTATTCGTATATTGAATGATAGGGGATGATTGGGAATATAGGAACTACACTACAGCATGAGCAAATAAATGCATTCTAAAACAACATTCCCTAAGTGCATGCCACTCATCTGTACAGGCACATCACTCAGACAAGTGTGAGTGTGTCATGTGTTGATAACGATTTTATGATGTGTTCGTGGATGGTGGGTGTGTCACCTCTGGTTGAGTGTCACATATTCGACCTGCCAGTTCTGTTTGTCACAGTTAGTAGGGTATCCCACTCTTCGGAGTTTCACATGTGTGCATGATCATTCCAATTTGGATGCCATATGTGACCTACAGGTGACAACAGGGCTCCTTTTGGGGTCAGGTAAGTGCCCCCATGTTGCAGGGATGCCCCCTGTGACTCAAGTCCCACAATATGGGCAACATGTAATGTATGCGGGAATAGCTGCCCCTACATTCGTCCACGCTGTCATAATTGATTGATCATGGGCACGTCTGTGTGCAGGAGGGGGTGCTTGTCCCTCTGCAATGTGAAGGAGAGATGCAGCTTCACTGTGCGTTCCATGCATGTGTCTGCATTGGCGCAGTTTACATGCAGACTGCATGTGAATGTACATTGTGACTGTGAGGAGTTGCTTATGTGATGTGGGACAATAGTCATTTGTTGTACATCATGGATGTGGGGTTGTTCTCGTATGTTGTCATCTCATCATTTTAGTACTCTGGTTTTATGGGGCATTTCTCCCGCATGACGCATGGGAATTGCAGGCCAATCGCTGGTTATCGCTGATTTTTGTATCGCGATTGGCCTCATAGCTAAAATTTTCGTGTTGGTGTTTCGCATTTTTGTGAGGTTGCGTTGATTTTAGCGTGGTCATTTGACGCGTTCTCGTGGGACTATCGCATTGTGCCTCCAGCTTGGGAATACCACGTTACACAGAGTTATTTTCCCACGATAAACTGCAATGTGAAGAGTTGCGTTAAGCTAATTTTGCGCAAGTTATCACACGTTCTTGAGAATATCCCCCATAGTTCCTCATCATTGTACAGTCCAAAAGGAAGGCAGTGATAGAACCTACAAACTCCACCAATTAGAATCCAAATAAATTATCAGGCGGAGTACCAAAATTCCTTTTAGACTGTCACTACTATAGTGGAATAATTTTAGACACTTAGACTGATCTCAGTAACTGATGTTGACCAGAGTAGCCGCCGAAAAACATGTAATTACTAGAATAAATTAGTATGTCTTAATGGCTAAAGTTGTAATAGGAGTTCAAATAATCCAGAAAAACAAGAACCGCTGGGATGGCTTTATATATGGTACTTAAATATTAATTTACGTTAAAGATAATCTAGAAATGCACTGAAAAAACTGAATTTGACATTGTAGCCAGGTATGATAAAAGTATCCTACTCTTGCATAAAAAACTCAGCAGTTTTCTGAAGAAAAGCAAAGGTTAAAGAGATGTTATAGGTAGATCAAAGGTAGATCAAAATGTCAGTTAATTAATACAGTTTTAAATTAACAAAATCACTAAAACTCACCAGATATAGTTATCTCAAGTAACTATACTTAGTGCCCTAAGATAACTATAACTTGGGCCCTCGACATGCGCTGCCAATTACCCCACATATTACATCACTCACGACATATTCTATGATATCATTGATAATATCACTGCAACATTTGCAATGAGATCATTGATGACAAATGTGTGCCTATCAGATGCTGCCACCACCGTGCTACTCATGAGAACCTCTAACAGGGAGAGTAGGCCAATGTCACTACTTGAGGGCTCGTTTGGTGCATCCCTCAGGATCCAGAACATGTTGAGCTTGTGTGAGACTTGGGCCAAAAATGAAGAGATTTGGATATCAGAAACTTGCATTTGGATATGCAAGGCAGGGGACACGGTAATCTCTGCCTCGCGGAATTCAGGTACTTTGAGCTCTGCGGAGGAGCTCAGTGTTCCTGAATTCTGTCTTCCTGGGCACTCACCAGAGTTTTTTTCTATTTGTGCTCGAGATTTGTTCAGGCACATTTGAAAAACCTGGGCTGCTAGCGAGCTCACATGATACTTTGCACTCGCTTGCAGGGCTTCCAGCCACGACGGCGCTAATGTAGTGCCGATCACAAATGCACCACTTGGGCAGCATTTGTGCTCAAGAAACAGCAGAGAGGCTTTTCGAGTGGACTTTCTTCTCCAACTGGCCGTTGGAGTTGTTTTGTATGTGTAAGAAGCTTTTTTTTTTCAAATGGAAGGGTATTTCCCAGAGACTCCAACTTTCTTTTCCTGATTAGTAGCCTGCCCACAGTGCTTTGTTCATCTCCTGGTCATTTTTCACTTCGATTTGGAGCTGGAAGGATAACTCTCCTTGACTGCTGCATATATACCATTGGACTTAAGGACTTTGCATTTCAGATTTACAGAGTAAGTTCAAAAACAGTTGCATAAGGGTGTTGTTTGTCTGATTGGGGGAATGCACCTGGATTTATTTGTACTTTTATTGGATTTTTTGAATGTATTGTGATGGGTGGCTAGCAGTCAAACAACAAAAGAAGAGAGGTCTAGTCTGGTTAAGCACAAGGGTACCAGAAACTAGGAGCGAAAAGATAGGTGGATAGTATAGATCACAGTCACTCTGATTCAGTGGGATCACAGTCACTCTATTTGAGTAGGAAAGCCCTCACACACCGACCTGGTCAGTGTCATGCTTCATCATCGGGCCCCACCGAAGAGACCGAGTGTCTCTTCGGTGTGCTGCGACGCCAGAAAGACTGCGGAGCTGGTCGTGTGGGGAGGACGTGTTGTGAAAATTATAAATTAAAAGTGACTTACAGGGTATCAAAAAAACTTTAATGAGTGATCCCTAAAGCACGTGTAAGTGGTATATGTGTCTGAATTTAAGAGCCAAGGTTATTAGGATTTTGTTTAAATTCAGCTAAATACCACGAGTTTAAAATAATCAGTCAACATGTTTCTGCCTTTAATGTGGTATATATTCACCATGGCATTCTTCAGGACTAAAACCCCGGCGGTATGGACACTCTAATAGTCCACCCTAACCTGGGGACGTGAAAGTGAAAAAGGAAAAGGTGAAAAAGTGCTTAAAAAGTTAGGAGAGCAAATTGCTCAATCCAAAAAAAAAACAAATTCAGGGGTGTATCAGCACCTGCAAGAGAAGATATACAAACAAACAGATATAGACATACATACAATTAGTATATACCAGCGTAGACTTATCATAGTGCTCCTAAAATGGTGGCAAACCTATGTGTGCACACAATAACTGATAGCTTATGCACCATCCAAGTAGCCCTTGGGAGTATCTATACTTGCTAGGAGGTGGAGTGCTAGAAGTGGTTAAAAACTACTATTGTAGTGAGGGAAATAAAAACGCGATGTGAATTCTCCATGAGGAGGGATCAATTGACCAAATGGTCGGTGACCCCCATAAGATGGTGAATATGGAGAACATCTCACTTTAAAATTGGGCGCTACTTGCACCATGGGTCTCGGGAGGGGGGTTGGAGCGCGCTTGGCACATCCTAAGAAAAGAAGGAGTTAAATGTCAGCATAACCCATACAGCACACAGGCACTTAGCTTATATTGATCGTAATGGTCGTTCCGTTGTGGATGCAGACTCACGCCCTCAGCGCTCAAAACCCGCTTGTCAACCTGCAAGAACCCTCTGAACCGGACCCCGACGATGGGGAGCGGGGCCGGTGAATGGGTATAAGAGCGCTTTGTTTTCGTTTGCGCGCTCGATTCCGGGTTGGGCGTGCCTTGCTCAGAGCGAGGCTTGGGGCGCACACGCCCACTTGGGCGGAGCGCGCTTAGGTTCAGACCGAGGCTTGGATTGGGAAGCCTATCCTTGCGCTGCGTTTGAAGGTGGTTTTTGACGCTAATGGTTGTTAAGGTAACCGAGGGCCAAATGATGTTTATGGCAAATGGATTGAGAGATAGAGTCTCTTGATTGGCGAGTTATCTTCTATATTTCAGGAAATTGGTACTGAAAAGAACCTGCGAGTACATAGATGATATCAGAGGAGCCTAATTATGGGGGTTATACCACTGCTGAAATGCATAGAAAGGGACAGAGTGCACATATTGTCAGAAAGAACTTTTGCTGGCTAAAAATAGTCTTCTGGCATGATGTTGAAGGGCGCAGAGAATTTTATGAAAAACATGTCGGGTAAGGCATGTTTGGATCAGATCAATTCTGTGTCAAGTTTAACAGCTACAAGAAGTTTATGGAGTTCATGATAGGACTGTGTTCCAGGGGATATCGTCGTTGAGGCCATTGGTATTTGTCCCCAGACAGTACACCCAGCGCTGTTCTTTTTCGAACAGTCTTTTTTGTATATTCCTTGTGCCATCAATTGCTTCAATGACAGTCCACCTCATGTCATTGGTGGTATGATTGTTGTCTAGGAAATGGCGGCTCAACTTTGTTGTTATTTTCTTGCACCTTATGTTACTCCGGTGCTCGCAGATCCGTTGCTTCACCTTTCTAGTGGTCATGCCCACGTACCGAAGGTTGCAGGAACAAGTGATCAAATAGATCACATTGCATGAATTGCAATTAGTATGGTCACGTTGCGTCCACACTTTCCCTTCTTCCAATACCAGAGTTTTTGTTGGTTGTGTTAAGTGGCAGACACTACAGTCCGAGCAGGGGTAGTGCCCGGTGATTTTAGGTAGTCCCCATGACGTTGTCACTGATGGTGTTGGATCCTGTGGTTTCTCTTTAGGGCGAGTGTGAACCAGCGAATCTCTCAGACTGCGTCCCTTTTTAAAAGAAAAAAGGGGTTTTTCCCAGTCCTTTTTAAAGGTTTTCACAATACTCCAGTGTTTGTTTATACTCTTTTTCATGATGTTTGAGAGACTGCTGTATGTGGTGACACAGGTGAGTGGAATCTGATCTGAATTATTTGTTCTTTCTTCAAGGAGAGATTCCCTTGGCTGATTTCTGGCTCTTTTGAATCCTTTATTTAAGGTAGTGGTGGGATAGCCTCTATCTTTTAGTTTTTCGGTCAGATTGGCTGATTGGTTTTTGAAGTCTGTGGTCGTGCTGCAGTTCCTACGTAGCCTGAGGTACTGTCCGTAAGGAAGATTTTCTTTTAGCGGACGCGGATGGAAGCTGTTAAATTGCAGGAGATTGTTCTTTGCTGTCGGTTTATTGTGGGTTTTTGTGGTCAGTGTCGTTCCGCTGATTGAAATAACCACATCTAAGAACACAATTTCTCTTCTGCTAGTGGTGTTGGTAAATCTTAGATTAGGATCTAAGGTGTTGATCCATGAAAGAAAATCTTTCAAATCATTATCGCTACCATTCCAAATGAGTAGGACGTCGTCAATGTAGCGTTTCCACAATAGAATTGACGAAAAAAATTTGGCGGTTGGTGGTAGGATATGTTTGGCCTCAAAATCTGCCACATACAGCCCCGCCACGCTCGGCGCGAAGGTACTGCCCATGGATGTCCCAGAGCATTGTAGGTACAGTTGGTTTTTGAATGAGAAAAAGTTCTCTTTCAGTGCTATGGTGGCACAGTCAATGATGAACTTTTTCGGTGTCTGGAATTCCCAATTGGTTGAATCTAGGACCTTTTTTAGGACTTCGATAGTGTCGTCCTGCGGAATGCTTGTGTAGAGGCTTTCCACATCTAATGTTACAAGGGTGATAGAGTCTTCAGGGAAGTTGATTTCTGTCAGTAGACGTAGCAGGCTCTTGGTGTCCTTCAGGTAGGTCGGTGTCGACTGGACTAATGGTTTTAGGAAATGATCACAAAATTGTGATAGCGGTTCCAGAAGTGACCCAATTCCTGAAACGATTGGGCGTCCAGGTGGAGGGAGTTTGTTCTTATGCATTTTCGGCAAAGTGTAAAAGTAGGGTATTATGCTACTTGTATTATTCAAGAATGCAGCTTCATTCTTGGAAATCTGGTCTTGATCCTCTGCTTGTTTTACCAGAGAGCTGATTCTTTTTGTGAGGTCCGGGGTTGGGTCCGACGCCAGTGGCGTGTAATTTCTAACGTCACTGAGTAGATTTCTACAGGTGGTCTCATACTCTGTTGTGTCCTGGATGACGATCCCTCCGCCCTTATCCGCGGGCTTTATGGTTATGGAGGTGTCGTTTTTTAATTGTTGCAATGCCTCAAATTCAGCAGTACTGAAATAACCGAATGTTCGCGGGTTTTGGCACTGTTCCAGGTCTTTAAATACAGCTTGCTCAAAAGCAGTTATGGCCGCTGGTATTGTATGTGAGGGCGGGATAAAGGTGGAATTAGGTCTTAGACCTGTGTCACCTTTCCTAACCGATTCCAATGGGTCGATTTTTCCATCAAAAAATGCTTTTAGTTTCAATTTGCGGAAAAACCCTGCTAATTCGCAGTGCATTTTGAATTTATCAGGTTTGGCTGTGGGGACAAAACCTAGCCCCTTTTCCAAGACTTTGATCTCCGCCGGAGTTAGTATTCTGGTGGATAGGTTGGTTACTAGACTTGGACTCCGCTCGGACCCGGTTGCTGGTTGCTCCGGGTGTGATTCGCCACTGAGTCGTCTTCCTGCCAGGTTACTCTGGTGTTCCCTCTCCTCTTGCCTCTGCCTCTCCGGCCGCTCTCTAAAAAAGGCTGTCTGTACTGTTGTTGATAATTGGCCTGGGGCATGAAGCCTGGGTTCCAGCCCATGAATGGATAGGGTGGCTGTTGGAAAGCATAGGGGTGGGGACCCATCCCCATTTGTGGGGGGTACCACTGTTGGTGGTTGCCTTGATTTCCATGTCCACTTCTGTTGGTTCTGTTGCCACGGTTCCCTCTTCTTTTTGATTGTTTGAAGGAGTTGTTACTAGAACCGCTGCTATTCGATGAATCATCATCCGAGTAGTCTGAGTTGTTGGCATTGCGTGCTGGCGGAGTGAATGAAGCTGCAGAGTAGGGATATACTTTCTCGAACTCGAACTTCTTTTGGTCTTTTTGAAGTTTTGTTACCTTTGATTGCATTAGGTTGTCTTTGTATTCGTTCATCTCCTTGTTGAGTTCATCTAGTCGTTTTTTGTAGCCGGTGATAGTGGCTTTGAAGTGAGACTCTGTTTCTCTGATCTCTATCATAATGGATTCCGAGAGTCTTAGGGCTGTTTTGATTATTAAGACCATCCAATCGCGTGTGCAGTGCCATGCGATTGTGGCCCAGTCCTTCCGGAAGGCTGCATCATTCAGGAAGATGCGTGGGGCATTAGCCACCAGCAGGCCTTTCGGGGCTGTGTTGGTTGTTAGATAGCCCTTCAAGATCGTGCCATGAAGGACGGTACGTATGTGCTCTTTCTTTTTTTCTGACAGGTTGTCCCATTCAGCAGTGTTGGCTATCGCCTGTGATATGTGAGGGTCTGCAAAGACTGCAGCATCCGACATCAACTCCTCGATCTCCGCCTCAGAGTATGTCAGACCCAGGTTCGCCATAGTGAGATGTAGGTTAAAAGAACAAGTAACAATAACGAACTATTATTGTCTTGCTCACAGTAAAAGAGAGCTCTCACAGCTGTGCGCTGCTATGATATATATCAACAAGGAGAGAGGTAGGGAGAGTCAGGGACACTCTCTTAATCCCCAGTTAAATGTCAAACAACAAAAGAAGAGAGGTCTAGTCTGGTTAAGCACAAGGGTACCAGAACCTAGGAGCGAAAAGATAGGTGGATAGTATAGATCACAGTCACTCTGATTCAGTGGGATCACAGTCACTCTATTTGAGTAGGAAAGCCCTCACACACCGACCTGGTCAGTGTCATGCTTCATCATCGGGCCCCACCGAAGAGACCGAGTGTCTCTTCGGTGTGCTGCGACGCCAGAAAGACTGCGGAGCTGGTCGTGTGGGGAGGACGTGTTGTGAAAATTATAAATTAAAAGTGACTTACAGGGTATCAAAAAAACTTTAATGAGTGATCCCTAAAGCACGTGTAAGTGGTATATGTGTCTGAATTTAAGAGCCAAGGTTATTAGGATTTTGTTTAAATTCAGCTAAATACCACGAGTTTAAAATAATCAGTCAACATGTTTCTGCCTTTAATGTGGTATATATTCACCATGGCATTCTTCAGGACTAAAACCCCGGCGGTATGGACACTCTAATAGTCCACCCTAACCTGGGGACGTGAAAGTGAAAAAGGAAAAGGTGAAAAAGTGCTTAAAAAGTTAGGAGAGCAAATTGCTCAATCCAAAAAAAACCCAAATTCAGGGGTGTATCAGCACCTGCAAGAGAAGATATACAAACAAACAGATATAGACATACATACAATTAGTATATACCAGCGTAGACTTATCATAGTGCTCCTAAAATGGTGGCAAACCTATGTGTGCACACAATAACTGATAGCTTATGCACCATCCAAGTAGCCCTTGGGAGTATCTATACTTGCTAGGAGGTGGAGTGCTAGAAGTGGTTAAAAACTACTATTGTAGTGAGGGAAATAAAAACGCGATGTGAATTCTCCATGAGGAGGGATCAATTGACCAAATGGTCGGTGACCCCCATAAGATGGTGAATATGGAGAACATCTCACTTTAAAATTGGGCGCTACTTGCACCATGGGTCTCGGGAGGGGGGTTGGAGCGCGCTTGGCACATCCTAAGAAAAGAAGGAGTTAAATGTCAGCATAACCCATACAGCACACAGGCACTTAGCTTATATTGATCGTAATGGTCGTTCCGTTGTGGATGCAGACTCACGCCCTCAGCGCTCAAAACCCGCTTGTCAACCTGCAAGAACCCTCTGAACCGGACCCCGACGATGGGGAGCGGGGCCGGTGAATGGGTATAAGAGCGCTTTGTTTTCGTTTGCGCGCTCGATTCCGGGTTGGGCGTGCCTTGCTCAGAGCGAGGCTTGGGGCGCACACGCCCACTTGGGCGGAGCGCGCTTAGGTTCAGACCGAGGCTTGGATTGGGAAGCCTATCCTTGCGCTGCGTTTGAAGGTGGTTTTTGACGCTAATGGTTGTTAAGGTAACCGAGGGCCAAATGATGTTTATGGCAAATGGATTGAGAGATAGAGTCTCTTGATTGGCGAGTTATCTTCTATATTTCAGGAAATTGGTACTGAAAAGAACCTGCGAGTACATAGATGATATCAGAGGAGCCTAATTATGGGGGTTATACCACTGCTGAAATGCATAGAAAGGGACAGAGTGCACATATTGTCAGAAAGAACTTTTGCTGGCTAAAAATAGTCTTCTGGCATGATGTTGAAGGGCGCAGAGAATTTTATGAAAAACTAGCAGTTGCAGTAGGGGCTTAGTATTCTTTTTATGTACTTGTTCTTCTTTTATAAAAGAAAAATGTTGCACAGTTTAGTACACTTGCTCCAAGTCTTTTTTTAAATACATTTGCAATATTCCTTAAATTCACTGTGTAGTATAGTCTGCCAATGGGCCTTTCATCCATTAGGACCCCTACTAATCATGGGTGCATGAAACAACTGTTTCTGTTGAATTGAACCATCCTTTAGGCTAATTATTGGTATTGGATTAAATTACAAAATGTGTTTGTTGTGGGTATTTCAAGTTTTATGTCCTGCAAGCAGTGTATAGCCGAGGTAATATATTTGATGCCATTGGAGGATATGTGTTGTTGTAAAAATTGTTTGCCTAGTTATTATACATTTTTGGCATTGCTCAATTATTGTTGTTTTCTCCTTTCTTACCATGACTTATTTTTCTGGCCAGTCTGTGAGTGTGTTTGTCAAAGGTCACCAACTAACTTTGTTCAACATCCCCTGTGGCCAGGGGCCAATGTACATAGGTTTGTATGTGTTCTTTGTTTTTCATGACTCCTGTTTGTTGTTTGGCATGTGGCTGATGGTCATGTTGTGCAGGCAGCCAGTTTGCTTCTGGCACTGGCCTGCATTTGTTCGTAGTTTTCTATGCTTCTTGTTGTTGTTTGACCATGTGGCAGGTGGCCTTTTTGTGTAGCAAGCCAGTGTGCATTTGCCATATATGCCTGCATATGTTCATTGCTGTGGCCATGCCTCCTTGCTGGTTGTTGGTGTTGATTGACCGTGTGGCTAGTGACCATTTTGTGTATCCAGCCGGTGTGCTTTTGCCATAGGCCTGCATGTCTTTTTTGTTCCCCATGCCTCCTTGCTCAGTTTTTATTTTTTGGCCATTCGAAACTGGCTGGCAGCCATTTTGTGTGTTTAGCCTTTGCTGTAGGTTTGCATGAATGGATGCAATATCAGTTTAATAGTTTGTTTGAGGATCATTGTACTATGTATATTAAGAATATTATTTTGATGAATAGTGAGTATACAATATAATGTGCATTTATTTTTATTTTGCAGAAGTAGGTTTCTTCTAATCATCCCATGTAAAGATCGGCCATTATTGTTTTTTTTTACTATACCTTCTTTAATCGTTTGAAATATTTGTTTTTATTTTCTATTCTTTATTTTTTTAATTGCTTAGTTATACATTTTTTTATTTACATTAATTTAATAATTTTTTTATTTCTATTTAGTTTCTAAAAAATGTAATACTTTCTTACTTAATTTTTTGGTCAACTTAATTTTTTTCCCATTTTGCCTTAGTCATTCTATTATCCATCCATCCATCTATCATTCCATCCATCCATCCACCACTGGCACACAGCTGTACAACAGCATTCAGTTTTTTAGGTACATAATTTAATTTCCTCCTGGACCCCTGGCTGATTCGCACTCTAGACACATCAGCATCATTCATTTGTAATGATGATTATTAAATTGTTTCATGGACACCCTGGCTGTGCTGCACTTTAGACACATCAGCATGATTATTTCTGTAATGATGATTATTCCATTTCCCTCTGGATCAGATTGCCTGCCATAGGCTCACACTAATCTCCATTTTTTTAAAGATTACTATTCCATTTAGCCATGCATTTCCCTGAGTTCCATATGTGTCTCCTTTAGAATATATGAGCATAAAGCTAGGCGCTCTATCATTCTGTATATTGATTCTGATGGGGTATTAAAATGTATGATATGGTGATGTGGTTTGACTTTAAAGTGGTCATTATAACCTAAGTAAACAACCACACTAACATTGACTTTGTCTGTACTAATTCAAAATGCAACAATGCCATCTTTCACACTAAAGGTTTTTCCTTCTTTTTTGCTTTTAGGTGCACAAGAGAAGAGACATCATCCCCAGTACTGTCAAACAGAAGGCCTGTGCGGTCACAAGTCAGACCTCCAATCTGTTTCGCTTGTGCAGCTTAGTGCCACTGCAAACTGAGAGCCATAAGATGGCCCCAAAGAAAGATGCTTCCAAAGAAAGTTATCAGTAAGAAGAAGCATCTTCCCACCAGTATCATGTCACTCCAAAACAGTTTTGGACCACCACATAGTGTGCCTGCCGCACCCGACTACAGGGAGCAAAGAACAGCAGCACCCCAGCCTTAGCCCAAGAACATGTCTGTCTGTGAGGCGGCCACTGCAATCATGGAGACGCTGATGAGCAGTGACACTGAATTGGATTTGTCCCTTCCGCAAACTAGTTCACAATTGTTCAGTAAACAGAGGAAAGTGGACGCAGCTGCAGCCACCAGTGGTACAAATTCCTGATGTTAGAGCAGAACAGGAGGCTGAGCTTCCTTCTGAGCATGAACCTCCAATTTTAGAATCATTGGCTCCCAGATTTCCAGCATGGAAAAGCAATGGCACTGCTCCACCATCTTCTCCAAGTACCACTTCTAATGATGATGATAGGACATGGAGTGGACCCCGGCAGAGTACAGGAGACTCCAGGAGAGGCAAGGGAAAAGAAAACGTTCCTGAAAGCCTTAGAGTTATGGAAGGGGATGGTGAAGAGGATGCCTATGATGAGGCAGTGATTAAGGAAGGTGACACAGAGGAGTCCAACATTGCTATTCATCCTGGTCTACGGGATGTGGCACAGGTAGCACTGCCAGCTTCCATATTTGCAACGCCCTAGCAGAGACCTTCACTAGTAACCACTACCTCAGTAGAAGTATGCACTGGAGAGAGACAATCGACAACATGGCAGTAGCACAGTAAACAAGCATTTACAATGCAATAAGTCTCGCATTGGCATTGCTAAATTTTGCAACACCAATTGCAACAAAAGTCTATAAATTGTAGGCCAAAAAAAATTGCCTTTATTTTTTTAGCAATGGTGGCATGCTGCACTTTAAATGAATATGTTTAAAAGTAAAGTGTGCCATACTGCTATTGTTGCAATAGTTAATTGTGAATGCGTTAACAATTGATGTGTGTACTGATGGCTGGTGATGTGTGTGTCTGTAGAAATTGTGCACTGATGGCTGGTGGTGTGTGTGCCTGGTGGAAGTGTGCACTGCCGGCTGGTGGTGTGTGTGCCTGGTGGAAGCGTGCACTGACGGCTGATGGTGTGTGTGCCTGGTGAAAGCGTGCACTGACGGCTGGTGGTGTGTGTCTGATGAATGCATGCGCTGACGGCTGGTGGTGTGTGTGTGCACTGATAGATGGTGGTGTGTGTGTGCCTGGTGAAAGCATGCACTGACAGATGGTGGTGTGTGTGTGCCTGGTGAAAGTGTGCACTGACGGCTGCTGGTGTGTGTGTGCCTGGTGAAAATGCGCACTGACGTCTGGTGGTGTGTGCCTGGTGGGACCGTGCACTGATGTCTGGTGGTGTTTGTGTCCGGTGAAAGAGTGCACTGATGACTGATGGTGTCTGTGCTTGGTGAAAGTGTGCACTGACGGTTGGTTTGGTGTGTGGTTGTGTGTGTGTGTGGTTGTCTGTGGTTGTATGTGTGGTTGTATGTGTGGTTGTGTGTGTGGTTGTGTGTGTGTGTGGCTGTGTGTGTGTTTGTGTGTGGGGTGGGTGAGGGGGCAGATAAGCGTAATGTTGTCAGCTTTGAGGAGCACACAGTTTATGCTCATATTCTGTAGCATGTGCTTCCAGACTCCCTGCTCCCCCTTGACGGTGCGTCCGAGTTATAACTTGCACTGCTGTTAAGCCTCAATAAATCTCAGGCAAACTACCACTTTGCATCTATCGCCACTGGGAAAAAGCAGTGTGTCAGTACATTGATTAATTGGTTGGCTGATGGAGACCCTCCTGTGAAATCTAAAGCATTTAACCACATTGATGCTGATGACGAGCTCAGCTCGTCATCAGCTACGGCGCGCGTATGCTGATGACGAGCTCAGCTCGTCATGTAACGCAGTACTTTGAAAAAAGCCGCACACAGCGGGAAAAGCCACCACAGCGATGCGGTTGATAAAATATCCCTCATGTTAGCTCTTAAAGTGACCCTCACATTATATCCTCAAATTACCTTCACGTGAGATAATAAAGTGACCCTCCGGTGAGACTCGAGAGTTAGCCTCTTGAGATCCAGGGGTGATTATACCTGAGACGCCAAAAGAAGCTGCTGTGACATGTCCAGGAGTCACCTAAATTACCCAACTGTATTTACAAAAACTACCGAAATGTGAGAAAATAGATGCAAAATAGGTCATGTGCGAGACCCCGACATGCCTCCCCTACGCTAGACGATTACAAAAGTATGCACATGTCTATTTCTGAGCTTTTAAACTCTCCTGACATAGAAATAGTGGTCTAACTAGAACATTATATCTAGGACCACTGGGATTATGTGGCAGTGATGGACCAAAGTATGCCGCTAAATTATATAGCAAGAAAAGGCAAATTATGCGGCATAATGCAACCCATTTTGTTATATTACTTTCTATTTTGTCTTTTTTACTCATGGTAACACCATCTGGGCAAAGATTTCACCTTATTAGCAGTAACTGTTTAACATCCAAATGAACCAATAAACAAATGAAAGATAACTAGTCAACTATTGTAAATGGTCTTCCACTGCGCTTGAACTCATCGTTAAGCTTTAGTGAGGCTTTAGTGAGCTAGAAGCATGCAGCGCTAAAAGAAAACAGCTGGGTGCAGAGCGAGGCGATATGGGAGATAAATGTACAGAGAAGGAGAAGAGACGCCTTGTGCGCAGAGCCATCAGGAAGGAAGCGAGGGCTCGTGGCATCACCTTACAGTACACTCTTCGCTTAATGCCGTCCACATCAGCAGAGCAGAGGCCTGTAGAGGTCCTGGCAGGCTTGGCTCCGCTCCCTGAATACTGAAGGGGGGGAAGATGCCTGGCTCTGGCTCAGCCCGAGGTCCTCTTGGCACCTCGAGCCCATGACGAGCTGAGCCTCCATGTGGCATTGCCTGCCCCTCTCCCCTTACTCAAGGATGCAGTGTAATGGCCAGACCTGCTGACTTAAGAACTGGAAATCGTGTTCGAGTCACGGAGTTGCTCGACATCCTATAGTTCTGGACGAATAAGCTAATATTCCTGAGCCAATAAAAATAAATGTGACCTTGTGTAAAGTAACTGGAATGAATGACACCTCTTAACAGGAAACACACCCATCCAATACCTGCCCTCTCTGAAGAGAGCACTCAGCGATGGTCAGCTATGTGCGAGTGTGTGAAGGGGTGCACAGCGCTGAAGGAGGTTACAATGAGTTGAGAGGGGGTGAAGGGTGAAATAACTTGCAATACCACCTACCATCGTCCTGCCATAACTACCCCACATAATGCCTTAATTTGCTAAAATGTGAGGGACAGTACAGCAGCAAAAAGTGGATTGAAAGGATAATGCCAGCAGCGTGGGTAATGTAATAAAGGGAGTGGCTTAAATAACGTGCAAAAGAAAAAAATTGTGCTTAGCTTAGTGTGATGCCCCACTTGTATTTTGGCTGTTTCTGTCATTGCATCCAGATATAAGATACGAGTAGCAGCATACTGTCAATAAGTCGGATCTATTGGCTTTGTCAATGGTTGTTATAAAACTCTGCAAACAGTGCTTCTAACACCTCAGTCTGGTCATTAGGTGAAAGTGTGGGCCAGGAAAACCAGCTTGATGCACAGTATATCCCCAGTATTGTGCTGAATGCACGTTCAAAAGAATTTACCAGATGCCGAGTTCAAACTCGGACATGTGGGAACAATGGAGGGCACAGAAGGACCAGCTGAGTTTCAGAATAGTTTGACTGTTTTAGAGCCTGTGATGGGATAAAGTTCTCGATAAATGTAAGAATGCTTCCCAAAGCATAGCTAACTAATTTTTAAAATGGAGGACAGGACAGCGCAGAACATGGCTGATGCAGGGGGCTGGGTGAAACAACAGAGCAGGGAGATGGACGTGGTGGGTCAAAAGCAGCTGGGGTTTTGTGTGTAAACAACAAGCTCTCAGCATTGCGTGGTGGGGGGCGGGGGAGCGGATTCCTTCTAAGTGTGAGTGCGGAGAGAGGTTCACAGGCTGCCAAATGGTGTTCGATGTGCACACGCCTGCACACATGCACTTTAGGCAATCCGCCTGCTTGGGAGCATTTTTGAATGCCCCTTGCTTAAGTCTTGCTGAGAATGCAGGTCTCAGCGAGACCTAAAAAGTACTCCTCCCCAGTTCGTCGAAGTAAGCCTGGAACACATTATGATACTGGAGGCCAAATGACCCATATGAACAAAACACCATGCAATCAAGGTGGAAGAGCACCTTAAAACATTGCTGAATGTGGTTTTGGGGGTGAAGGTGAGGAGGAGATGTGGGGAAAATCAGCTATAAGTGCAATCAATCAATCAGATGTTTATAAAGCGGTCTACTCACCCGCGAGGGTCTCAAGGCGCTGGGGAGGGGGGAGCTGCTCAGGATCAGTAGAAGAGCCAGGTCTTGAGGTCCTTCCTGAATGTATGCAGGGTCCGGGAGCATCTGATGTTCATAAGGAGCTCGTTCCAGGTCTTGGATGCGATGTAGGAGAAAGCTCTCCTGACGGTTTTGTTCCTGCAGGTGTGGGAGACCTCTGCCAGGGCGAGGTCAGCAAAGCGGAGGTTCCTCATGGGTACGTGGAAGAATACTATCTTGTTGAGGTATTTGGGTCCGATGTTGTTGAGGGATTTGTAGGCGTGGGTGAGGCGTTTGAAGGTGACCCTCTTCTCAACAGAGAGCCAGTGGAGGCCTTGTAGGTGTTGGGTCATGTGCTCATAACCTGGAGTCCCGAGGACGAGTCTGGCTGCGGCGTTCTGGATGGTTTGAAGTTTGGGTAGAAGAGTTCTGTTGATTCCGGCATAGAGGGCGTTGCCGTAATCCAGTCTGCTAGTAATGAGTGCATGGTTGACGGTCCTTCTGCAGTCCGGGGGGATCCATTTGAAGGTCTTCCGGAGAATGCGAAGGCAGTTGAAACTGGTGGAGGCAACGATGTTAATCTGGGGGTTCATGGAGAGCGACGAGTCAAGGATGATGCTGAAATTCCGAGTGTGCTCAGTAGAGGTGGGTGGGCTCCAGAGGGTGGAGGGCCACCAGGTGTTATCCCAGGCGGAGGTGCAGAGACCAAGGATGAGGAGCTCAGTCTTGTCTGAGTTAAGCTTCAAGCAGCTGTCTTGCATCCAGGCTGCCGCGTTCTTCATTCCTTCCTGGAAGCAGAGTCTGGTGTCTTCGGGATTCTTCGTGATTGAGAGGATGAGCTAGGTGTCGTTGGCGTACGATACGATGCTGAGCTCATGCTGTCTTAGGATGGCGGCGAGGGGGGCCATGCAGATGTTGAAGAGCGTGGGGATGAGTGATGATCCCTGGGGGACTCCGTAGGTGATTTCCGTGGGTTTAGAGAGGAAGGGAGGGAGTCCTCTGGGTTCTGACGGAGAGGAAGGATTGGATCCAGTCGAGGGCGGCTCCTTGTAGCCCCGCGTTGTGAAGTCTGACTGCTAGCGTGCGATGTGAGATGGTGTTGAAGGCTGCGGAGAGGTCTAGAAGAATGAGGGCCGCAGTGTATCCCTGGTCTAGTAGCATGCGGATGTCGTCAGTGGCGGCAAGGAGGGCGGTCTCGGTGCTGTGGTTGCTGCAGAATCCAGACTGGTAGGCGTCTAGGATGGGGTTCTCTTCGATGAAGGTGGTTAGCTGGGCGTTTACCTGTCTCTCAGTGACCTAGGCCGCATCATCATGTCTGATCACAGTGGGACATGATGATGATGAGGAAGAAGAGTGTGACATTCTCATTCAAAGCAGGCCTGTCCCCAGCAATGCTCCAGCAGAACTGGCCACCTCAGCAACTTCACTATAACACAAGACTCAAAGTCAGCTGGAGACACCACCTTATACAGTGACTGCCCAACTATGACGTGCACTTAGTCTACCACCACCAACTTCTCAAAAGTCGCCTGCTTCAGTGGTCCTAGAAAAGAAGAAAAAAAATACAGGCTACTATTATGGGCATGTTCAGGCAGGAGGGGCCCTAGGACCTCAACCACCCAATGGCACATTTGTACAATAGGAAGCTGGCACTAATGTTAGCGCTGGACCTTCTCCATTTTTCTTTTGTTGAAGAAGTGGCATTATTAGAATTTGTGGCAGCTCTCTGCCTGAAATGGAGGGTTCCAAGTTGAACCTATTTTGCCAGAGTTATTGTTCCAGCGATGCATCATGATGTACTGCAATTGGCTAGACAAGCTTTGCAGCAAAGTGTTGTGCACACTAGCCACCTGATGATGACATGTGGACTAGTTGTCAGGCGACTGATTACATGTGCAATACTGCACACTGGCTCTCTTTTGCTGGGGTAAAGCAAAAGATATCTACAGGTCTTGGCCCTGAAGAAAGTTTTAAGAGTGTCTGGTAGCATACAACAGTTGCCATGTTCGTCATGGAGAAATCTCTTACAACTGTAAACATTTTGGATGAATTTAACAGCAAGATGTAAGAATGACTGCAACACAGAGGTATCAGATTAGGATTTGTTGCAGTAACATCATCAAGGTCATGTCAGCCAGTGGCTATTTCAGATGTGTTTGGCCCATTGCATCAACCTTGTGGTGCAAGACTTTCTCAAAAAAGAATGAATAGTCATCAACATACTGACCACCTGCAGAATAATCTGCACTCATTTCCGGCATTCTTTTAAAGTTCAGAATCAGTTGTGTATTATTCAGTGTGCTAATAGAGCACCAGTTGAAGCAATGATATAGGAGGTGCCAACACGATCAAGCTCGACCTATTACATGTTGCAATGTCTGTTTGAGCACTACAAGTAGATCAATGAATGTGTCATTCAAAGAGGAGGAGATGAAGGTGGGAAAGCTATGACCATGGATGTAAAGAAATGGGGCCTAGTCAAATGCCTAAAACAGGGTCTACTCCCTTTTGAGGTTTTCACGCAGGATGTTAGAAAGGAGGACTTACGATGGGCCAAGCTATTCCAATCTATGGTTGCATCTGCTACAAGACCAGGTAAAGAAGGTGTCTGAAAGGTTCGACCCTGCAGGTGTGAACAAAAACACAGAAGCGCATGCCTTGGTTAAGAGCTTAATCTTTCATTTGGCTTGTAATACTAGGTTGCAACATGATATCATCTCATTCAAACACTACATATTTGCCACACTACGTGATCCACGGAACAAAATCTAAATATTCTGCGCACTTTCATTCCTCTCTCTGAAGTGGATGTTTCAAAATACAAGCAAATGGATTGTGGAGCATGCCGGAAAAGAATGGCTGAAACTTAACGTCCCACCCCGCACTTCTTTGGTGCCACCTTTAAATTCCAGAGTGGGCAGTCTTGTCTCACAGTAATCAACAACACCATCAAACAGAACACCGGCAACAACAGCAACAGAAGGACCAGACCCAACCACTGCATTGTATTGGTTTCAACTGACTGGGCTTATGTCCAGTGCAGAGTCAATGGCAGAAGAGCATGAGTAAGTGGCAGCACCAATGACCATCAACAGGATGTCCCGGGAGTATCTGGATGATCCAAAAGAGGTCTATGTGGATCAAAACACATTGATGTATTGGTTTGGGAAGATGTGCCAATGACCAGAGCTCAACAGGCTGGAAATAAAGTATCTGGCCTTTCCTGTAGCCAGCATGTCTGACGAGTGTGTGTTCAGTGCAGCTGGTGTGGTTCATACAGTCAAAAGAACCAGTATTTTGCCTATAAACATGGAGTTATTGACTATGACCCAAATGAACCAACATTTCATACCACACAATTACACCATTTGTGAAGCAGCAGAGAAGGAGGAGAGATCAGATTCAAGTGTGTTAAATGACCAACTTCTGGCTATACCACCTGAGGTTGAGTACAAACTATACTTCCAGGACTGAGTATTACAGTGCCCCCATAGAACATTTTAATAATTTCTTGTTGAACTACTATCTTTGCTCAACTAGTCGAGCATTATTATTTTTGGGTCAGACTTATGCTGTCATTTGTTTTGTCACATATATAATGCCAGATTGTAGTTTGATCAGTGTGCATTGAATAAGCCGCCACAATTCCATCATGACATTGGAGACAATGCCTGCCTTCCTTGTATGCCTATCTTTTTTTGCATCACTTAGCAGGGCTGTCCCTAAAAATTGTTAATTTACAAGAGTGCCAATACCAAATACCAATGTGTTGCCTGCATCAAAGATGAATTGTGCACCTACTGCATAACCTACCGTGCTTGGATTGGATGAAGTAAATACAACTATTGTAACAGTGAGTGATGATTGTTGATTCACATGGTGGCAGACAGTGAGGGAGGGTGCTGAACTGTAATTTGGGAACTTGCGGAGTGGTGTAGCTTACTGGTTAGAGGCGGCAGACCCGAGAGCAGAGGACGGCCTGGGACCAGGGTTCAATTCCCGATGCGGCAGGGTCGTGGACCAGGGTCAGCGGACTCGATAATTCTCATTTCGGTGCCTACACACTCGGCAACTCTGGGCATTAGCTTGCCTCATCTCCACAACGGCCCCCCCACATACGCCGGGGATGCCTGGTTTCACCTTGGAGATACCAAGTAGGGACCATCTCACAGGGAAATCCAGGACAGGTTCCCCAGCGGTCTACTGCGCAGAGATACTCATTCGGGAGTCGATTCTAGCGCATTACAAACCCACAATTAATTAATTAATTAATTAATTAATTGCTTGAGATGATCTGCAATGTTTGGGACCCAAATGATGGGTGGTCATTTTTTCCTGGAGGTATTTGGCCTTTACAAACTTACTTAATGAAAATAAACTGAGCAGTCCACTCCTATTATCCTTCTGTTTTTTTATAACCTAGGATGGCAGCTTAAGGCGATCATTTGATTTACTAGACTGCCAAATTCCAATCTGCTGCTTGCATCAAAGGGGATGTACCTACCAATGTGCTTAGATTAGAACGCGTAACTATTGCACCAACGAATGATTATTGAGTGATTGTGAGTGATGATTTATAATTCATGTGGTGGCAATCAGTGAGGGAGGGTGTAGAACTGTAATTTGGGAACTTGCTTGAGATGATTTGCATTGTTTGGGACCTGAATGGTGGGCGATCATTCTTTCCTGCATGTGATTGGCCATTCACACTTAGCCAGATTTACTTTTTTTTTTAATCGTCTTTATTGGTTTTTCACAGGTTATTCAAATTACAATTGGCCAGTTGCCTTGTACAGAACAGTGCAGTGGCATTTACATATGTGACACTTGGTGGGGAACCAGGTTGTATAGGGTGCTGATAACAAACAACAAAACCGTTAAATATATATATATATATTTTTATTGAATTTTTAACCCTTTTAGTCGAGGCGTTATATACACAAAAAAAGCAAGGTTATGATACAATCATAAACATTTATACATCTAGATTAGAAGACAATCTATCAAGCCCGACATGGGCTGGGTATCCCACACAAAATAATAAAAATCCATACGAACAGTTCATTTCATGTTATCACCTAATTATTAACTAACAGAAGAAATAAAAGCTGTTATATGCATATCTACATGTGTTATCTAATATGTGATTATCAAATAAAAAATCAGACTTTCCTTGACTCAACATTTTCACACCAAACAAGTCCATAAAAACACAATTATTCGATTTCAATTAACACACCGGCACCATGTGGTTCGGAACATATCTGAGCTAGGGCGGCTACTTCTGTGTATACCTATTAAGAGCAGCAGGTGCAACCGTCAAAAACATTCACAGGGGCCCAGCCAGCACACATCTATATATTAGCGCATTGGCACTCACACCTGAGAGCAGGGAACCGTCTCATTCCTGCGTGGACCCAGGTGCTTTCTATTTGCCTTTCACAAACGACAAGTATTCCTGATTTTGCAGGGGATTAAGCTGTAGATGGTCACGGGGGGGCCTTCAGTGTTTGCAACATGTGTTCAGCCACCAGCCCCCTACTGAGGTCCGACAGCCAGATTCGTGTGCTGGGGGCTGCACTCGATTTCCAGGATATAGCTATTCTCCGCTTTGCGAAGGCCAAAGCTAGGTCAAAAAATGTATTACGTTTTTTTGCGATGCGTTGCGCTTGGTGACCCCCAATAAAAAGTGTAAGCTTTGCACAGGTACTGTAGTCTCAGTTGCTTCCCCCCCCCCATCATTGCAATCTCATTCCCGTAGGCACCAAGGCGGGGGCACACCCAGACCATATGGAGGTACCTGCATCTGATCCCCGGCAACAGGGCAAACATTGACAGATGTGGGGTACATACGGGCCAGTCGATGTGGTGTTAGATAGGTGTGATGCAAATAAATAAACTGTGAATACTTCAACTTAGCGTTCGTGGATAATATTTTATGGTACCCTATACACTGCGCCCACTGCTTGTCGCTCATGGTCACTGACAGCACGGAGTGCCAATATGTATGGAGCGTTACTAGGAGGGGGCTAGGGCCAGGCCTCAGGGAGCTATGTATCACGGTTACTGCAGGTCCACCCTTCCCATGTGTATGCAGAGTCAGCAGCACCGGAGATGTTTCCGGTTCCGACTCACCGTTCCCCCTTACTTGAAGAAACTGCCGCTGTAGTAGCGCACACAGCATGAATGTTTCCTTGTGATTCCGAAGTCCGTTATCAGCTTTTCTAGGCACTGTAATTGTGAGTCCATCAATAAGTCACCCCAGGTATCCAACCCCACTGTCTTTCAGGACTCAAGTTCTGGACGGTCATGACATGGAAACGAACCCCGTAGAATCTCTAGTGGGAGCATGGGTGCATATGGTGTTGTTTGTCTCTTAGGCATCACGTACGGTAGCCAGCTAAGTCTAGCTGACGTAATGAGTATGTTACCCTGCTTCCTTTGCATTGGAGTAGTGGAGCCCAAAAGCCATTCTATTATGAATGTACGTCATAAAGGTATTGCCCAGTTGTACATCTCTGTCACCTGCACACTCGCTAGGCCACTGCAGCTGCACAGCACCATAATATTGTTCTTAATATGGCTCCCCCTATCCCCCGTCTGTGAGTGGCAAGTACAATTAACGGAGTGCCACTCTGGACCTAGAGCCCTCCCATATTAGTGCAACTAAGAGTATTTCCAGGTCTCTGAATATATTCTCTGGCATCCTATGTGGAAGTGCAGTAAAAAAGTAGAGTAGTCTCAAGAGTAGAAGCGTTTTGGCGATGGACACCCTGCCCATAGGGGACAAGGGAAGAGTGCGCCAAAATGGTAAAACCGCATGTGCTCGGTATACTGCCTTTCCCAAGTTCCTGTCTATGATGTCTTGAACATGTCGAATGCCCGCTCCACCAGGGTCTACGGCATGGCCAGCCTCTGATCCACTGGGACCACTTTCATGGGGAAAACCACTCATTAAACCAGTTAACTCGAAGGGCCAAGGCCCGTGCATGGGCATCCAGAAGCGCCATCAGCCCCTGCAGTACTTGCTGTCCCCTCCGATGGCTGCCTGCGCATCGTCTGCATGTAACAAAATGATATGCCACTGCCTGCCAGCATGAATCCATCATTCCAACACCTGTTGTTGCACTTTGCAAGCTAAGGGTTCCATAGCGGATGCAAACAGAAGAGGTAACGGGGGCAGCCCTGTCTGGTGCCTCGCTCAATAACAAACTGTGGTGAGATGTCTCGTCCTATTCTTACCATGGCTTGGGGATTGGTGCATGAGACGCGCACCCAGCGTAAGTATTCACCAAGCCAGATTTACTTGCAGCGTTCTTTCCTTTTTTCTGGTTCTTCAGATACCAGAACAGTCACTTTAATTACCAAACAAAAACCTATGCAAAATACTGCAATGCTGTTTCTCTACTTGTTCTCTAACAGCAGTGCACTACATGTTCGGGTGATAACTGGGACAGAGTTACTCGGAGTTACTCAGAGTTACTCGGTGTCAGAAGGTGGATGGAAGAACTCAGGGTGGGACTATCTCTTCAACAGCTAGCAAGAAGTTACTGACTTCAAAGGGAAACTATGACTCTGAGACCTAGTACTCAGCTACGTGGAATGGAAAGAGGTAGGTTGATTTGTGAAATGTTGCTGTGTGTGTGTGTGTGTGTGTGTGTTGGACCTGTGGCAAAAGTGAAACTCAGAGTCCCCCTCTTGTTTTATTTTTGCTCCGCCTCTGAGTCTTCTTTGTACACTCCTCATGAAGCTTACCTTCCTTCTGTCCTTCTCCTTGAATCTAAAAAACAGTTTCTGTTTTACAGTCTGCAGCCCTTCTAGTCTCCTGCACAAATGAAAGCCGAAAGCTGAGCTTAACACTCCTGCTTACCTACCAGATCAGTCCAGATAGGCACCCAAGACAACTAGGTGGGTGGGTGGTTTTCACTCCTCCATCATTTTATTTTTTCCAACCTAGAAGATAGAACATTTAGATATCTGTAAACTTGGGTCTCGGACAGAAGGACTGTTTGCGTGGCATTTAACTGCACTGTTTCATACTCATTTCTTTGTTTCCTTCCACAACAGATTGATGACAATGACATGCTGCTCATTGCCCAGATGAACACTGTCCTTGTGTAATTTTTGTCTTTGTCAAACCTTTCCCCAAATCTTCTTCCCATCCATTCATCAAACCCCTAACCCTTTCTCCACAAACTGTGTGATTTATTGTGGTGCGGCTTAATTTACTCCAGCAATGGAGCACGCACTTGGCGGGGTGTACGTGAAGAAAACAACACTAACTCACTGCAGGTTCTTCTATTACCTAAGCAATGGTCCACACTGGCCCCATTTACCCACTGCACATAACAGTGATAAATATTGTAGAGAACGCAGACCATCAGTTGTCAGCATCATTATTCAGGAATGGTGTTACGTAACCGTGAATGCCTAACCTAAGCTTGCCCACTCCAGATTTGAGTCCACTTTTTATTACTTAAGGATTTTGTAACTTTTGTTTTAATTATATAGTAGATCCCCATTGCTCAAGTTACTACTATTGCTATTTTTTGTTATTTTATCACTATCAGGAATTCTTTGTTTTGTTTTCATGTTGTAGTCTGGTCTCAGTTATTTGTAAAGCTTTGATATAACCCACTAATTCATTGTTTTTATTTCCATGTAGTTGCCTGCAATGGATAATACTTCCGATTAATCCTACAATTGGAGCTCACCTCACCTGGGTGGGAGTGGGGCCTCGCTTGCGTAAGACAACTATGGTGTGAAGTGAAGTGAACAAGTTATATTAGTAAGTATGTAACTAACTGCTACTTAAAATAATGTTTATCTAGGTTTTTGTAGACAGTATAGGTCATGGCAGCATCCCTTCGAATGGTCAAGATAGTTAGAGAGGTATGACTGCCTCTAACTAAGCAGTATCATACACTCCTACAAGCAGATAAACAGACTGCATGAAAACTAAAGGCAGCAAAGCTAAGTAAAGGTTAAACACAAAAAACTACTTCACAAGCATAAATTTCAATGAAATATAATCATTTTCCCCTTTATTGTTTTAGAAACAAATCCACCCTCTCCACCCATAACAGGCCCATTCCTCTTCCAAAACAAATTGACCCAGGAACAATGTCCAATAATGTCCAATGAATAAGAAAAACTTGTCCCAACTCCTTTCCCACCTCGCCACCCACAACAAGTCAATCTAACAAAATAAATTTTTTTTAAAAAAGACTGGAAGAGGGCATTATCCATTTGGTTCCCGAGCTGGTGCAGGCTCTTCTCCATCCTGATGACCTGCTTTTCTACAGTGTCCAGCCGCTGCAGGATGCACCACAGCAATGGCCTGCTGCCAGAGCGGGAGGGGTGGCAGCAGTTGCTGTCAGCTGGTGGCAGTGCCAACAATGGGGTGGCCGGGAGGCTTGAGGCTAAAGTGGACCAGCAGCACTGGGGCCCAGCTGATGGGGAGGTATTTCCATCTCATCTTCTTCCAGGACCACCAGCACTTGTATTCCTGCTGGATTCAGTCCAGCCTCTGCCCCTGCGGATGAGCCGCTATCTCCTATCTGTTGGATGTCTGGGTGGAACAGCAGGAGCAGGTATATTGAGAATTATTATTTTATGACAAATTGTAAATAATGCTCTGTGCAAACAATTTTTTGAAATTAGTGGCTGGCACTGTAGCAGTACATTGCTGGTCCCCTAAGGCCATTGGAATTTGATGTGATTATGATTAGGAGACACAGACAGTTTTGTGTTTTACCCACACATGCATCAAAAGGCATGTGTTTTCTGGCAGCAAGTATTAAGACAGAATAAGAAAAACATCAGATTAAAAAAGTAGTGATTCGATTTTTTTTTACTTTTAAAGGCTTTTTATGTAACTAAACAGACACTTAAGTAAATACATAAATTACCTCTCATTAATGAGTAAGGCATTATGCAGTATTTACTCTGAACTAGATGGGGAAGCAGCCAGTGATTAGACAGCCACACTACCTGAAATCGTCACATAAAATATACTGCGAATACACGTCAATGGTCAGCTGCTCATTGACCAAACGTAAACATGAATTAAATACAAATAGAGAGGCAACTACACTCAATTAGTAAATGTCATAACTTCCAAGAGCAAATAAGAAGACGGTCACAGGTCCTGGTTGATGAATTCATTTCTTTACTTTATTGTCATATTTTGTATTTTTCTCTGTCAAAATATTGGGGCCAATGAGTTTCACCCTAAAAAAGGCTTCATTAAAGCTGCAAACATGAAAATAGCATGTGTATGTAAATCCACGCAAAAATACATGTAACACTATTAACAAGACTATTTTCAAACGTAACATGTTCAAAAAACAACCCACGCAAAGACATTTATAAAAACAGTCCCATTGACAAATCCCATTAAAACATCCACATATGTGGATCTCTGATACTCAAGACAATGTCCTGAGAGGAGTTGGTAAGTTGACAAGATGCTGGATTTCGACAAACGAGTGAATTTCATAACATCCATTAATAATCAATACGACAAGGACACAAATAAAAATGTATGATCAGATCCACATAAGATAAGCACCATACGATGTAAAAAGAAAAGTGAATGCAGAGATTATAGAGTGCATTAAAACCCTAAAAGTGAGAAACACAATAAGACAGTAGAAAAATAAAAAATAAAAACCGTGTTCTCCAAAGTGTATCCAAATTAAACAAACACAAGGGAGGTGATAGTTATGTGTGTCCAGTCTCCTTTTGATAAAAGCAAGTGAAACCTTGGTATACAAGAGCGCAGATGCACTGTAAGAACTAATGCATAAACTGAATATCTCATGGTGTGGTGAGTGTCCCATGCAAGCACACCAGATCCTACTTAGCACCTTAAATGCTCCAAGTGAATAAGAGAGAGCCCAAGCATTAGAGAATTTAGAGCTTGATGGTTCTCTTACAGTGAAATATTAACCACTCTGAAAGAACAAAATTACTCTTCTGCATATAGTAAAACGAGCTAGAATCTAAAATAGTCCAAGATCGATAATTAATATCGGTCTGTATTAAATATGCACATAGGACTTACACTGCTCCTAAAGAATGAATGTTAGTCATTTTCCAGTGTTTACAAACCTCTCACTAGTCAGTTCATTGACTAAAAGTATAGACTCCACATTCTTCCAAAAAGTTCCAATATCACTAGGATGCCGGCAGCGTTACACCCATGCATGTGTCGTCACATTCCCATAGTATTCAACAAATGCAAGTCCCTTCTATATAAGAATAAAAGGGAAAGTCATTAGCCAGTCATTCAGAAATAAATCATTTATAATATAAACTCTGACCAAACACTGAAGGTTGGTTTCACTGATCAATATTTCTCAAATGCTATACATTACAACAAACCGGAACTACAGCCAGACAATAGAGACAATTAGACAAGTGCCCGGAAACTTGTTTAGTGACATGCCGATACTCATGGCAAGCCTTTTATTGTAGGAGGAAATTACCTCTTGATAGGTAGGAGTATGTGTTCTTGAGACCAGCTTTTGCCGATATGTATTGTCGATTGTCAGTTACGAGGTTTTCTATTCACAAACCTTCTTCAAATTTGTGTGTAAACTGCACTTGTATGAAGACATAAATATGCCATGAATGTTCTGTTCTATGTGTCTCTTACAAAAGATACACTCCATTCCAAATTACAATGTCACCAATCGATAACCACAGAAAATCTAAACGGCACAGTCTCAAAAGAGAAAAACTGGCCCCAAGATAGAATATCATCATAGTTGTGTATGTCACATCATTCCGGCGTTTGCCTTTATATCCTAATTGCACTCCATGTTACCAGAACCTCCAAATGTGTACTATAACCCATGTCAGTACAGTAATAGTACATACCTATTCAAAGAAATCTGAATTATCCAGTCCCCCATTGCAGGGACTATACAGGCCGTTCGCGACGTATGCCATAATGCGTACGCAATTGGACTTGCAAAGTGCAACCAATTTTTTCTTCTTGCTCATTTTCAGCAGCACTGCAGTTGGGATATTCTTCCACACATTGCCGGTTGGAACTGGGCTTGTCAGTTTCCGCATCAAAAAAAATTCCAGTAAGGGAACACCTCCCATAGTCACGAGGTCAGTGCTACCCAGAAGTGTTACCTTTCTACTTAAAACAGCTTCCATATGTCCCCAAACACTAGATCAATTTAATCTGTGACCCGGTCCCGTGGGTCAAGGATTCCCATTGTCATCACCCAAGACGGAAAGGGGGCGGGCAAAATCAAAAACATAAATCCAGACGCAAACAAACAAAATTAGCCACAAACAAGCAATCTACAGCATCTCCCAATCACTATTCACAAATGTCTCCAAGAAAACCATACAAATGTGGCTCACAAAAATATAACCCATTGTATGGTATATCAAAACCATATTTTCAGTCACCTACATCGATTTTATCTAGGACATAAAACCTCTAGAGTTAGTAGGAAGAAGGCACTTGTAATAAAAAAGAAAAGGAAGAGAAAATGCCAGAAGATTACAGAAAGAGATGAGATCAATAATCATATTATTGTTTAACCTAAGAGAAGGATGTTACATCAACAACAATCAGAAAGTCCCTTTGAAATCCACAATATATCAAAGTCCTATTTTTTACAGGCTTTGTTCTGCAATGGAGTGACATGTTAAGGCAGGTAACCATTGAAAGTCTGGATATTATACAAGTAAGCACATTACAGAAAGTAATGCAATTCATTATCAGAATTAAGACCTTTTTGTACCGCTCTAAGTTTACAAATCCAGTTGGCTTCATATTGCGCCGCAGTTTCAATTTCCTGTCTCCTTCTCTTTGATCTTTACTAACCAGTTTTATGCAATGGGACTGAAAATTTGATCTGTTTGTTCCCATTTTGCACTCATGTGAGGACAATGGGTAAGATGTGTCTTGTGCAATACATGCCCTGCGATGTTCCTGAATGAGTAAACTTAGTTGGTCTGTTGTGCTCCCTACATATATTTTTGAGCAGCCACAAATTATCACATATACCACAAATGTAGATTGCCAGTTAATAAATCGGTCAATGGTACATTGATGGCTGGAGTTGTATGTGAAACATTTTGTTCACTCAGGCCCACATGACAAATGTTACACTCCCTATGAAAGTAATGGGACCCCCTCTAAAGTGCTTATTCACAGGTCAGGAAGAAGAGGGGAAAAGAAATACCTGTAACAACTACTCAGAAAATACACTCCCTCATGACCTCTCTATTTATTGGTCCTGACTCCGCCTCCACGCGGAAGTCAGGACCAATAAATCGATCGGCCCGGTTCACAACTGCCTTTGACTCGTGAATGCCGCGACACACCGATTAATTCAGGTAACCTTCGGCACCGGCCTCATTACTTCGCCCTACTCCTCAACTCTAGCATGGTTGCTAATACTTACCCTCCCCTTCCTTTCCAGTGCACGCGGAGCACGGCTGACTCCTACGGCCGGCGAGAGCGCTGAGGTAACCAGCAAGGTACGTGATCGATACTCTCAACCCACCTTGGTGCTAATCTCCCACGCCAAACGAGATGTGTTTCACGCTCTCCATCCGCTCCCCTAGCCATGCCCTTTCCTCCTCTCTCCCCAGCTCCTTCCCGCAGCCCAGAATCAACTCATTCTGGGGTTCCCAAAGTCGCCCTGATATCTCCTCACATTGTTGCTTTCAAGGATTCTACTCAACCAGGATCCTCCCAGGTAACCCGAAAACCCCTCTTTACCTGCTCTTCATTCGTGCTCTCAGGCCCCCCTCCCTAATATCTCCTCCCTTCCTTCACAGCACTCCTTCATTCAGACAACCAGTCCTGATGATGATCCGAACTAATCCGGATCGAAACGCCGTCGACCTAACAGCCTGATCAATAGGTGCACCTCTTCTTTGTGGCTCTACATTCAAATTGAATCAATTGTGCCCACTGTGATATCACAATGTCACATGTGCCGTTAAGCCACTCACTGTAAATAGTTTGCACCTTATGCACAGTGCGCCACCAACGCTGTTCACCTTTCACTTGCGTCGCCACTTGCACTTTTTGTACACGTTTTTTGCACCAAGTTCCATGTGGTTGTCATTATTACAATCTATGCAGTGCTGTCCTTAACTGTATACGTCTGACCTTGGAACTAATGTAACCATATAAAGATGAATAACTATCTTTTGACTAAAAAACGAGTAATCTCCTTCTTGTCCACCCAAGTAATGCTATGTGCATGCTATTTATAATTGTCTATCGACTCCCACCTTTCAGGACACTGTGTTCTAGTTGCATCTTACCTACCCAGTCCTGACTTGGTCCATGGGTTATACTCCTGTTAATCTTACAACATTGAAACCCCAGAAGGCATACAAACACCTGATAATCAGATTACATGCAAGCTTTGAAACCCACAAAAGGCATGCAGTTAATCAGATTACATGTATGCTTAGAAACCCCCGAAATCATGCAGCCACATGGTAATCAGACTGCATGTAATTTTTGAAACTTCCATAGACATGCAGCCACGTGGTAATCGGATCACATAGACGTTTAGAACCCCCCCCCCCGAAGACATGGAGGCAATCAGATCAAATGCAAGCTTGTATAACCCCAAAGAGATTCAGCCACATGGTAATTACATTGAATGTGAGCTTTGAATCTTCCAAAGACATTCAGACAATTGATAATCAGAGTGCAAGTAAGCTCTGACACCCTGAAAAAGGCATGCAGGTAATCAGATTACATATGCGCTTAGAAACCCCCAAAACATGGCGGCACCTGATACTCAGATTACATGAAAGCTGTGAACCCCCTGAAAACAAGCATCCACTTGGAATACAGGTAGACTTCTGGGTATCAGATTACATGTACACTTTTAAACAAATATTCAGTGACATCACATAGATGGCAGCAGACCCCATTACTGATTGCCATTTGCTAAAAAACATGAACATTTTTGTTTTGTGCCTCTAACACATTTGTGTTTACTTTAGATGTAAAAAGACCATTATTATAGGTTTAAAAACTTACCACATTTGCTTTTATAGCTTTTTAACGCACCCAAACATACATTGACAGGTAGAGCATGCATTCCTGGCTATAATTACTCACTCGAGGCCTGTACATGTTCAATATGTATTGATCAGAAGAGGTAATTTGTGTTGTTGCATTGAATAATACGTTTTTTTTTGTAATAACATTTTATTGAAATAAGGAGAGCAGAATCAATCATTCAATAGCATTGTAGTACATAGCAGAATCAACACACACAATGGGCATTATACAATTAAACGTAGCGTATCAGTGATTGTTTCGATGTAGGTGTCGAGCCCTATCCATGGCCATGTCAGCTGTAGGGGAACTAAAAAGCTCACCTCTATAGGTATTCCATCGTCCCCACTTCTTGTCCCATTTTTTGGGACAGCCCCTGAGTTTATACACGGTTTTCTCAGCGAGCATAGATCTATCCGTTTCAGCCAACCATCCAACCAACAGTGGCTGTTGAGAGACGCCCCAATGCATCTCTATTGTGTGTTTAATAAGCAGATATCCCAGAGCCACCCACTGGAGCTCAATGTCAGTCAAATCTGTAGCGTCCCATATGTTAAGGATCCCCCCTTTAGGTGACAGAGGGATGGGTTTCCCCAGTGCATCTTTCATTTTCCGGGTGGCCCTCTCCCATAGTTGCTGGATCACAGGACAGTCCCACAGAGTATGATAAAAGGTGCCGGTTAGTCCACGTCCTCTAAGACATAGGTCATCAGGACGTCTATCTATCCTAGCCAAGAGGGGAGCAGACATGTAGGCTCTATGTAAGACTTTCCGCTGGATCAAACGGATGCGATGGTTGATCGCGGTTTCCCTGGGGGACATCAACACTGCCTGCCATTCCTTGTCTTCCAGGTGTTCCACACCTCCCTGCCATTTGTCCCGTAGGGTCTGGAAGAAGTCAGGCATGTTGTTACATAGTTTGCGATAGGTGTATGATATGGCCTTCGTCTGGAGGGGCTCTGAAAGCAGTCTGTCCTCGAGGGGTGAGGCCTCTGGGAGGGAGGAAAGATTTGATATGTTCGTGAGAATAGCATGTTTGATTTGAAGGTATCGAAGTGAGTAAGAGCTTATTTCTGTTGTAGGTCGGCGAAGGCCAGCAGTTTCCCCTTATGGATCAGGTCTCCTAGCGTGGATATCCCTATGGTGAATAAGGTTTTATTTACTGTCAGATTCGAATTGAAAAATAGTTGTGTGTACTGCTTGTTTCTAGCTTGGAGCATCACCAACAATAGGTACCAGATCCACCATCCACAGGGGAACTTATTTGAGTAACTTTAAAAGAATAAATCCGAGTTCCCAGGATGAAATCTGCATCCTACAGGCTGCATTCAGATATCACCAGCAGGTTCTCAAACCCCCAAACTGTCTTTGTGGAACTAAGGAAGTGGCCTGCAGGCTGTATAGAGACATTTAGAGCTGTATACAGCACCTCAAATTGAGTCACATGTATCTTACAGCTCTGCTGCAGACACAGTAACCTGCTGAGACAGCTTACTGGGATCAAGACCTGTGACCTGCAGGTAACACACAGATATTTGCATCAGGCGCAGGTAATGGCATTGATACATCTGGCATGGACGTCACACATACAGACCTTTACCTCTTCCATATTTTAATGGTTATAGTAACCTGTGGTCCGCAGGTTGCACACAGATCTGGGTGCCAGGCGCACGTGTGTCCTGCATAGATTTGAGCATCCGGACAGCACACGCCTCCTAGAGCTGTAATATCGGGACTGAATCAGGAGAGAGATATGAGCTGGGCTAAGATTGAGCAGGGTGAGAACTAACTACCGCACCTGCGCCATGCTCCTCTCTGCCGAAAAGATGGAAACAGGGCACCTCTCCTTTTAAGACATTGTGTATTTTTTTCTTGAAACGAAAATGCTAGTTTCCTGGTAGGAAATTTTAAAGGTACAGAATGATGCCTCCCAGAGGTGCAACTAGAGTCAAATTTCGGGGGGTGGGGGGGGGGGGGGGGATGGGGGATTTGGGGCTAAAAAAATATTTCGGGGGGGGGGGGGCTGAATCTTTAGGCAATCGGCAGAGTCGAGCTGCAGGGGCTCTTAGAAGGGGTGAAACAACAACAAAGCCCCATTAACATGCACACGGTCTTTTAAAGACCTGTGAAGTGCTCGGGTGCGGCTGGGTGTGTGTGTGCCCGGGAGCTGTCTGAGCCCGGGCTGCCACACACGACGAGGGAGGGTAGGGGGGGGGGGGGGCTGGAGCCCTTTGAGGCCAATGGGTGCGCGCCTGATGCTCCCCTTGTAAACTAGAATGAGCAAGCGGCTCTCGTATCTGGGAATAGCACTGACCTCTCATGGAGGCGTGGGGGGAGAAGGGTAGCATTTTGCAGCTTGATTTGTTCTAGTGCTGTAAGGTCAGCCACCTATCAAGCGCATCATCTCCCACCCTTGAATGTGTCGGTGCCAGTCTGGCTAGGGTCTGTGCCATGACGAGTCGGGGTACCACGCAGGTGGACGGCATCCCCCCACTTATTTTACTGGCTTTTTACCGGGTGGACGCCGTCCCCCCTGCCCAAAAGATAGAGCCGGTACCCGAGTCTGCACCTGCACACAAGCTCAGCACTCACCAAACCTCACCTCCTATTGTCGAGAGAAGACGAACAGAGCTCTTCAAGTTGTTTCACGTTGATGGAGCAGTTCAGTATGTTATACTGGCGCTCGTAGCCGTATATTAGAAAAGGTCAGTATGTATTCAGCATTATTGACGGAGACCGGCAAATTTACTGTGGGCAATAAATACGCAATGAACAAGCGCAGCTTTCATTTCCCCTACGGTGATAAATTCTAAAGTAAACTTTCTGCTTTGCCCTTTCAACCTGCCCCCATCGCCTTGTAACCTTTGATAATTAGAGGGGACTACATTTTGTGACGTCACTTCCGGTGACACCACCTAGCTTGGAGCGTCCCCCCACTTCTTTTTTCAGGACTTGAGCCCTGGCCATGACCCACACAGGGCTCATCTGACTGGTGCTCGTCGAGAGGGGCCATGGGTCGCAAAGCCCCGCCCCTCTGGGCCTAGCGGGAGTATCTCCAATCTGGGCCTTATAGTTATTGTGTAGTTTGTACTCTGGTCTCCAGCCTTGGTTGCTCTTTCTCTGCTTACCTCGCCCACAAGGTGTATTTGTACAGAGGTACACAGCTATGCTACTGCTCTCGTCACCAACTTCCATACTCGCCCATTTGCTGTCATTTTACTCATTTTACAGCATCCTCTTCCTCGCGCATGTTGCCCCTATGGATTACTGGGCTTTCTGTGATTGATAATGCATTTGATGCAAAATAGGAGGGTCTGAACCACAATATATCAGGTATTGGAGTCATATTCATAATTAGTGACTTAGTCTTTGTGGATCAGTTTGCATTCAGGGTGGGTGGGGGCTGTCAGGAGGTTCTTTGGTGACCAGAGAGGCTGTGATTCAAAAGGAAAGTCATTCTTTGGATTGCAAATGGCTCCAGCCATTTCAGATATTCCAGCCCTGAAAGCACAATATTCAGGGTTGTAGTGGAAAATGCGCCTTTCTGCAGGATCACACTATATTTTTCACCGTTTTGCTGACCATAGTTGTTGCTGGCTGCAGAACTGTGTGCACTTTACACCTGCTCACCAAAAGTAAAGTGTTTGTGCTCCCCCTTTAAACATGGTCCAATAGGCATAACAGTGATTTATTTATTTACTTATTTATTTATTGCACTTGTATGGCGCGACAGCTACCCTGAGGGTTTCCCGGCGCCTTGGATCTGTGTTACTGAAAAGTAAGCGGGGGGCAATTATTGATCGAACAGCCATGATTTCACTCCCTGACGGAAGCGTTGATAGCAGGGTTCTAACCGCAGTTGGAGAAGGAGTGAGTTCCACAGTACAGGTGCCATGTAGGCAAAAGAACGAGCGCCCAGTCGAGCTCTTTTTACCCTGGGAACAATGAATTTCGCCTGGTTCATTGAGCGTAAGTTGCGAGAGGGTAGGTATTTCTGTGCCATCTTACATAGGTACTCCGGGGCTGCCCCTGAGCTGATCTTATACATGTAACAGAGTGCCTTGAACTTTACTCTACTTGCCACTCTCAACCAGTGCAGTTTCTTAAGGTATTCTGTCATACTCGTGCGACATGGGAGATTGAGGAGCAGTCTGGCTGCAGAGTTCTGAACGACTTGAAGTCGATTCAGAGTACTTTTCGTGACTCCTAGGAATAGGACGTTACCATAGTCTAATCTCGAAGTGATTAAGGCCTGTAGGACCGTCCTATGCGCTCCATCTGGCAATTGCCACAGTATTTTTCTCAACCATTTAAGGATCAGAAAACATGTGGAGGCAGTTTTGGCTGTGTGCGTGCGCATAGACAGCTTATCGTCAATTATTACCCCTAAGTTGCGTGCGGATTGTACCGCAGTCGGGGTAGCGCCCATTTCAACAGGCCAATGGGTCGGGCCCCACAGATTCTTTTGGTTGCCAAAAATAAGTAACTCTGTTTTATCCCCATTCAACTTTAATTTTTTGGAATGGAGCCAATTAGCCATTCTAAGTAGTCCAGAACGAAGAAGAGAGATGTCAGATTTTTCTGTAGATGTGAGGGAGAACACAAGTTGTGTGTATTCCGCATAATAATAAATGGTAAGGCCCATATCTTCAGCAATTTTGGCTAGGGGAGTGACATACATATTAAAAAGGAGGGGGCTCAATATAGAGCCCTGGGGCACTCCATAAGGGGAATCATATACTTCCGAGGAATTACTTTTGGAGAAGACATGATATGTTCGATGCAGGAGAAATTGCTCTAACCATTTCAATGCTTTACCTCTGATTCCAATATCCTTCAGGGACTGGATGAGGGTTGTATGACAGATGGTGTTGAATGCGGAACTCACATGTAAAAGAATGAGTGCCGCCGTGCCTCCAGTATCCACTTCTTGGCGGATAACCTCAGTAACCCCAAGTAGGGTGGACTCAGTGGAGTGGCCTTTCCTAAAGCCGGATTGGGAAAAGTGCAAAAGATTGTTGTCATTGATAAAGTCTGCCAACTGCCTGTTGACGTGTTTTTCTAAGATCTTAGCCAGGATCGGCAGCAGAGATACAGGGCGAAAGTTGGGAAACTCCTCTGGGTCGCTGTTAGCCTTTTTTAGCAGGGGAACTACCATGGCATGCTTCCAGTCGTTGGGTATTACAGCTTCCTTCAGGGAGGCATTTACCAGTGCTCTGAGGACTTTCAAAATAAAAAGGTCTAATTGTTTGAGAACATGCGCAGGTAAAGGGTCTTGGGGTGAACCTGATTTTATGCTACTTAATACAGTACCGAAGGTAAGAGTATCTATTGGTTGCCATGTCCTAATTTGCTGCTTCATGGAAGGCTCTTGTTGATCACTAGTGATGGGCACAGTGGGGCTGATATTGCTAAAATCGTCATTAGATGTGAAGTTAGCATATATAGTGGCTATTTTCTCATGAAAGAAATTGGCAATACGGTTGCCTTGGGTGGGTGACAAGATAGGAGGTTCAGGTTGGGCTGCTGCCAAAGCTAGATTCTTGAGGACCTTAAAAAGAGTCCCTGAGTGATTTTGAGCTCCTAAGATAGTATTTTTCGTGTAATTCCCCCTGGCGATTTTACAGGATAGATGATATGCATTAAGTGCTAGCTTGTACTTTTCTTTATTAGCAGAGTTGTAGTCTCTTCTCCATTGTCTTCCTAGCTTTTTGCACAGGCGTTTTTCTTCTTTTAGTTTATCCGTAAACCTGGGAACAGGGGGATTGCATGATTTTTGTTTGCTTAGGGTCAGGGGGATGACAGTCAGAGCAGCGTCCGATAGCCAGCTATTAATTCTGTTATGGTCCTCAGTTGTGATTTTATCTATATCAAAGCCTGGGCTGGATCTGATTAATTGTTCACAGAGATCCTTTATGTAGAGTTTTTGCTATTTTGATGAGCCACACCTCTGATTTCTTAAGATTTTTATGAGAGGGAGCCCAGATGGTAAATTTGCAGAGAAAATGGTCAGACCATACAATTGGTAATGTAGACTCCCATTTAATACGATCAAAGTTAGCAAATATAGGATCAAGTAAGTGGCCGGCTTGATGTGAGGAGCCGGAGTTCCACAGATGGATATTGAGTGCATCAAGATCTGAGAAAAAATTAGCAATCATAGGGCAGTTAAGGTCTTCTAAATGTAGGTTTAGATCTCCTAGGATGGTGAACATGGAGGCCTCCAACAGGAGAGGTGCTATATATTCAGGTAGGGCAGCCGCCCATTCCCCTGCTGCCCCCGGGGGGTGGTATATCAGGAGTCCAGAGAGTGTGATTTGGAGAGTTAATGCAAGTTTAAAAAGTCCTGCTTCGCAGTTACCCAGATTAGTATCTGTCCATTTACATTGAAACAAGTTTTTAAAAATGAGACAGATGCCACCACCTCCTTGGTTAGCACGATCTTTTCTAACGATGGAGTAGCTTGGAGGGAGGGCTAGAGCTATGTCTGGCCCGGAACTATCGGTTAACCACGTCTCCGTGAGAAATAGCGCATCTGGCTTCTGGTCAGTTAAAAGATTAAAAATATTGTCTTTGTGTTTGGGGAGTGATCTACAATTGGTACCAAGGAAGGCGAATTGAGTGTCTTGATCACTGGGCTTATTTCGATAAGAAAGTTTGACGGCTCCAGATTCACCAGTGATTCCCAGTTGGGAGTGCGAAAAGGAAAATTTGCATTTCGCACAGCAGCTAGTGGGAATCTCCGGGAGTAGTGTCATACAATTATCATCACGTCTTGCCCTAAATGCTAGCTGGGCATCACTCGAATAGCTAGGAGCTGTAGGATTTTGAGCAGGGGAGGTGGCCCCTGGTCCTGTTTGGTCGCGGGCGGGCGCAGACGGGCCCGCCTTTGGCTCGCCTTCGGCGCGCCGCCGGCACGCCTGCTGCGTGACGAGCACATGACCATCTAAAGTAGTGCTTCAACAGGGTAGTTCCCGCCCTCCGACCTCTGACCCGTCACTGCCCCGCCTTCACTCCCTCCACATCAAGCGGGACGAACCCATGGTGGAACGGGGAGCCGGCGAGCAGAACAACGGGCGTCAGTGAGGCGGCTATAAGGTACAACACGTGTATTTTAAAAAGGCTAAAATTATCACACAATTACACACAGTTATTAAAAATCCTTCGGTCGATTTAAAATGTCTACAGGTTCAGTGCAAGAAGCAATGTGCAAATGTGCAAGGCGGCAGTATCATTAATCATACCACCGCTAAGCCCTGTAGTGCAATTGATTGTCATATTAAATGTGCCTATAAACCCAGAGTATACAATACATGTTGTACCCAGGGCCTGGAAGCTAAATGTCGCTAGTGAACTGCAGTACTGATTATGCCACCTACTGCAGGGGTAGAGGAAACTTGGCTCCAGGCCCACCAATGTAGCCTTTTTTTTTTTTTTTATTTTAACTGTTTTTTATTTGCATCAAAGAATCACATGTACAATAATAAACAATTCATTTTTCAATATTGAAACACAAACAAAAATAAGGAGATAGCATTGTTACATAATTACCATTAAATAAACATAAGAAAAAACATTCAGCAAAATTGTGATTTGAAAAACATCTATTAAGACATAAAAAGGCCCCATACTCTGTCAATTTTTCGCTTGGCCTGCCCTCCTCTTGAATCTGCAATGGCGGATTCCATACTATAAATTTCATTTACTAATCTCCACCATTCAAGAACTGTTGGTGGATTTTTTTCGATCCAAACTCTAGCAATAATTAGCCTTCCACAAGTAATTAGAACATTTAGCAGATCTTTAAACCTTTCCCCCCCATTGATGCCTACACACACATCTATACTTGAAAATAAGAAAGGTTGCTCCAGCCTCTCAGTGATAACCTTAGTTATTCCTTCCCAATATTCCTTGAGGCAAGGGCAAGTAAAAAACATGTGAACAATGTCAGCCCCCCTCAAATCACATTTAGGGCATTTCGTTTTATCTGAAGCGTATTATTCGTTGACCATTTAAGTATCCTGTCAGGCGTGTAATATAATAGGCATATTGTTTTGAACATCTGCAGTTTTAAGCCGGAAGATATCACTGTTGTATTTAGGCTTGTAAATGTTTTAGCAATCAACTCTGAAGAGATATTAATGGCTAGTTTCCTATTCCATTTTTCTGTTAAACTGGTAACATCACTAATCTTGAGATCAGAGAAAAGCTTATAACCCACACTAATGATAGATTTATCATCATCCCTATAAATGCAGTCCCAAATCTCAGATTCTAGAATTATAGTAAGTTCTATTTTATTCACCAGGTAATCTCTGATCTGATAGAACTTAAACCTCGCTATTTCTGGCAAATTGAAGCATAGTTTCATTTTATCAAAAGCCATAAAACCATGATTATCAAATAAATCCCCCAGAAGTCTAATACCAGAGTTTAAGAACACTTGACAGGCGGTATCATGAAAGATAATAGGTAAGCCTGGGTTGCCCCAAACAGGTGTTTGACTATGAAATAGAGAGGTATTGCATTTAGCCATAATAGATCGCCAAATGCTCATAGTATCCTTTATGGTCTTGAATTTTACCCTTTTAAAATAATTGGGGTCATTCATCCTATACACAAACATGTTGGCATCTAGTCCTAATAAAAACTTGTGAAAGTATGTGCAGTTCTCCAAAACAGCTAAACTACGGATCCGAGACATAAATGCTGACCAATAGTATAATTTGAAATCCGGAAATAACAATCCTCCTTGACAAAAGGGAAGCTTAAGTAATGACAAAGCACGCCGGGCCTTTTTGTACCCCCATATAAAGCTGCTAATTATACCTTCTAATCTAGAAAAGAAGGAGTTATTGACCCGTAGGGGGATAGTGCGGAATAAATATAAGAATTTGGGCAGAATTTTCATTTTAACTAGATTTATTCGACCAATGATATTGATAGGAAGTTTATGCCATTTCTTGAGTAGCATAGCAGTTTCTTTTAATAAGGGTTCATAATTCAATCCTATTATGGAATCAATATCTGCACAAATTTTAACACCTAGATAGGTGGCTATGTTGCTAGTTCCAGGGACAGGGGGAGTGGCTTGAAAGTTCATGACTACTTGGGTTTTGGTGGTATTTAGTTTGTAGCCTGAGACTGAGCCGTAAATGCCAGCTTCTTTTAATATGCCTTTCATAGTCTTAGTAACGTCTGGGGTGAAGACAGCTATGTCGTCAGCATAGACCGTAATATCCAATTTCTCTAAACCGTTAAAAAAAGGACAAATTAAAGTTTGTTGTTGTAAAGCAATTAAAAAGGGCTCTATTGCAAGAGCAAAAAGTAATGGCGATAAGGGGCACCCTTGCCTTGTCCCTCTTTTAATGGGAAACAAAGAGGAGCATTTTCCCATATATGAAACCTTACCCATCGAATTATCATATAAAGATTGTATCCATCGTAAGTGTTTTCCTTTAATACCGAATGATTGTAATACGGCCCACAAAAAACCCCACCCCACCCGGTCAAAAGCTTTTTCAGCATCTAGTAAGATCATGCCGAGTGGGGTGTGTTTAATCCGCGCCGCATCAAAGGCTGATATAGCCATATTAATGTGTGCTGTGGTGTCTCGTTTAGGAATGAATCCATGTTGTTGGGGAGAAACAAGTTGAGACATAAATGGAGCTAATCTAGTAGCCAGTATTTTAGCAAAGATTTTGGCATCACTGTTAATAAGGGAGATAGGCCTATAAGATCCCCTCTCTTGTGGTGTTTTTCCTTTTTTTAAAAAGAAAATAATTTGGGTCAGGTTCCATGATCTGGGTGCTTGTTGTCCATTACCAATAGCACTGATCACATCGACAAATAATGGTAATAGTTCGTCAGTGCAATATTTATACATTTCCAAGGGGATAAGATCTTCCCCAACCGCTTTACCCATTGCCAGAGTTTTAATTGCACCCCTCACTTCTAAAGGCGTGATATCAGCCTCTAATTGAGCCGATTGGTCTAAATCTAAGCTCTTAACTTTATTAGTATCAATATACTTCTTAATACTGTCATCTAAAATAACATCTTCCGGTGTATAGAGAGATTGATAGAAAGAAGCAAACTGTTGTTGAATTGATTTTGAATCGCAAAATAGTTGATTATTGTCCCCTTTAATTTCTTTAACCATATTAATGGAGCGATCTTCCGCAACTTTGTAAGCCAGCAATTTCCCGCTTTTGTCTCCATTTTCATACTGTTCCATATGATACTTTCTAAGTTTATTAATACTTTTATCCCTCAAAAGTTTTTTAATTGCTGCTTTAAGTTCAATTAATTTGAGATTTAGAGCTTCTAGGTTTGAAGCATTGTTACATATGGCATCAGATATCTGAAGTTCGATATCCCTTATTTCATTTAACCTTTGCTGATTAACAGTTCGAAGTTCTTTGTTTTGCCGCCATATGTATTGTTGGGTGAATCCCCGTACACTAGCTTTACATGCATCCCAGACTATCCATGGTAAGCTTGATTGTCTATTAATATCAATAAATTCTTTTATATGCTCCCTAAGCTGATTTATGAACATAGTGTCAGAGAATAAGTAGCGTGGGAAGGAGAAAGAGCGAGTAGAATTCTCCTCTGTTATAAGTGTAAATGTTATAGAGATCGGATTATGATCGGATGTCACCCTTGGATATATGGCCATGAAACATTTACATTTCTCAAGAATCAAACCTGATGCCCAAATCATATCAATGCGTGTGCACACCTTATGAGCCGCTGAATAAAAGGTGTATCCACCTATATCAGGATATAAAGATCTCCATACATCTTTTAAAAGATGAATTGCTGCCAAATCCAAGATTGCAGCTCTAGTTTTCCTCATCCTATGAAATGCATTTTTTCTTGTGCTATCCAATTTATAATTCATTATACAATTAAAATCACCTAACACAATTATCTCACCCCTCCAACCCAGTAACTCCATATTAATTTGGTCTATGATTAAAGGTTCATCCTGATTAGAGGCATAAACTCCACATATTGTAAGTTTGATATTTTCTAACTTTAACTGCGGTATCGCCCATCTCACCGCTTTATCGGTTAAAGTCTTAACTACCTCACATTTCAGCCCTTTATGCTTTAAAATCGCTACTCCCCTAATAGAAGCATTAAATTCTGTACTTACTATTAGATCAAACCCAAATTGTTTAAAATATTTTTTGTCTTTATAGGCAATGTGTGTCTCAGTTAGGACTACTATTTGTGGGCTATACATCCTAAGTTCCTCATAGACCAGCCGGCGCTTAGTTTTATTGTTTAATCCTGAAACATTCCACGTTAAACACTTTATTAAATGCATCCTAAATTATATATTGCTCTCCTTAAGTAACCTATGTAACCAAAAAAAATAATCACAATCAACGTCTTGTGAAGCATTTTAGTTTTTTCTTTGTCATTTTTGTGACCTTTGATGCAATTTTTACCCCCAACCAAAATTACCCATACCCCGCCCCACACTCTGATCTTACCTCCCCCCACCCCCACCCCGTGTTTACCTGTGGATCCTCCCTCCCTGTTGACTGCCGTTCACTTGGCAGTAGGTGGGTGGAAAAAACGCTAATCGGGTCCAGGTATTATAATTAATCCGTGCAATACAGTCCCATACAGTCTAGCATGTATTCTCGATATCCCACTTTTGGTTATTTCAATATCACATAAACATTAATTCATGCCCTCCAAAACATTAGTATATATAATGAGAAGCTAGAGGGAAAAGAAAGAGAGAGATTTTTACACCAATATTTACTTCTCAGTATGCTTAAGTTCAAACAATCCATCATTTCCCAGTTTTCCAGGAGGTAATTGCTTTTTCAACCTCGGCTGCATCAAAGAAGAAGTATGAGTGACCATTTTTAATCACTTTAAGCTTAGCAGGCTCTTGCAAATAAGCTTGAAATCCAAGTTCTTTAATCGGGTCTATAAACTGTTTTAGTTTCCACCTTTTCTCTAATGATAGTTTGCTTAAATCTGATCTCACAAAAAAGGTGACTGACTCAATAGTGACTGGGGTATTAGGCCGTGCTTTCAAAGAGATGGCCTGCCGCAGCAGAAAATTGCCAATATAAATCAAAATGGGTCTTGGAAATTTCCCGCTCTTATCTCTCTGGAATAGGGGTAAACGATGCGCCCGTTGGATCTGAGAATCCCAGTCCCAATCAGAAAGGTCAGGGAAAGCCTTCTGAAACAAATGGGTAATGTATGCCCTCGGATCCGCCCCCTCTGCTCCTTCCGCAATACCAAAGACACGAAGATTCTGCCTCCTATTCCTATTTTCCAAGTCCTCGAGTTTGGCCTGCATCTGGGTTATTTGTGAGTCAAGCCTATTCAACTCTGCTTCAGCGTATTGTGATCTCTCTTCCGTAGTGACCACTCTCTGCTGCAATTCTTCAATGTCCCGTGACACCGCTCCCAATTTACACGCCATCTCCTGTAAAGAAATTTGAGTTCGGCTATTATCCTCTCTCATTTGCTGATAATGAGTTTTAGCCTCTTGTTTTTGTTCGTTTAAGAGGTGTAGAATTGTCTGAAAAGAGGCAGTCACTTCGCCCTGCGGTATCCATTCAGTAGCCCCAGTGGGAGAGGTTAAAGTATTGTCACCCATACACACAGCTAGAATAGGTTCACCTAGCAGGGTCCTAGCAACCTCAAGAGTAGTGGCCTTCGGCGTTTCGCAAATGTCACCACTTAGGCTAATGCTGATATCATTGTTATCAATTGGCCCAGAAGCAGAGATCGAGGCAATATTATCAACAGTAAGTTTCAAGATGGAAACAGAAGATTGAGGCTGTGACTGATCCGTGATACTTGCTTCAATACCGGCCCCTGCTCCAATGCTAGCATCCGTTGATTTTTCTGTGAGAGTAGGCTGGGTAGGACTGAGTGGAGCATCCCCTTTTGTTTTATCAGAGGAAACAGTGAATACATCATTGGGACTATTGCCAGACAGACGTAAAGCCATGGTTTTCACGCCTCCTTTAGCCTGCACCCACTGTCTGATAGGGCTATTTTCAGCGATAGCCTTCAGTGCAGTTGACTTTGATTTGCCTGCCATTTTAGCCAGCTTATTCTTGTTTTTCCCCTTGGGTTTTTTGGATACCGTTTTATTTTTATCTTTAGTCAGACCTAAAGGTGTGTTACTCCCTTGCTCATTGACATCCACGTATTCCTCATCTGTCTCACTTATATCAACGTTGACCTCATTCTCAATTCCTTCCGTTTCAACAGCCTCCCCAGTACTGCTTTTATCAAGTAAAGCACTAGTAGTATTAGTAATGGCTTTGGGATTTTTAGCATAAATGTCAGTACATTTTGAAGACTGGGGTGTCCCAGGGTCGCTATGAAGGGCAGGAGTACTGCTAGTATTTACTGTTGGGGTGGCGGTAGTGCTCATGTTGGGATATAAATCAGCAGTATTGTCCATTACCACAATGTTAGCGGACAGTATCCCAGTATTACCCTGAGCTGCTGCTGCAATATCAACAGTATCTGTATTAGTGGTATTTTGAGAAGACTCCGTGGGGTCTCTTAAATTGTTCTGCTCTCTTACCACCCCATCAGCCGCATTGCCTACCTTCTGCCCCTTATCCGCTGTAACTGTACCTTGTGCTTTTCCTCCATTACTACCCGCTTCTGCTGTTGCCACTTCTGTCGCTTCCGCCGCTATTGTGCCAGTACCCGCTTCATCCAATATCTCCTGCCCGGTGTTCTGCGTCCATCTCGGCGCCGGGTCCGTGGTATTTTTCTTGCTTGTAAGGATCTCGTTAATAGCTGTAACTGACAGAGAAACCGCCGCTGCTCCTCCTCTCCCGCTCGCTGTGGTGTTGCGCGTTGTCCGTGTGGGAGGTTTCGGCGCCATCCTGCTGACGCTCGCTCTCTCCGGTTGGACTGCTGCCGGTGCTGTGGGGGAACGCAGACCTGACCAGCGGATCACTGCTGAGGCTGAAGTCGATCCAAGCCTAATCCGCGTTACCAGGTTTAACCAGCCTCGCCAGGATTTTGCTATGAATCGCTGCTGCTGTGGTAGCTCGTTTATTACGGTAGGTTTTCCGGTAATAGTGAAGGAAAGTAGCTTTTGCAAACGGCTCCGGACTTGCTGTATTCTCCACATACCCCGCTGCTCACGATTATTGCTCACGATTGTTGCTGAAGTCTTCGGGTAAGGTTCTACGTTGTCACTCACAGGTCACTGCTGTAGCTGTCGGATATAGCGCTCAAAAGCGCAGTTGCTGCTCTGAACCTGGACCCGACTGCATTAGCGCTTCCACTCCCGGCGGTGTCAATCCGCCATCTTGGATTCCTAGAGTGTTCCAAAGAGACGAGCACATGACCATCTAAAGTAGTGCTTCAACAGGGTAGTTCCCGCCCTCCGACCTCTGACCCGTCACTGCCCCGCCTTCACTCCCTCCACATCAAGCGGGACGAACCCATGGTGGAACGGGGAGCCGGCGAGCAGAACAACGGGCGTCAGTGAGGCGGCTATAAGGTACAACACGTGTATTTTAAAAAGGCTAAAATTATCACACAATTACACACAGTTATTAAAAATCCTTCGGTCGATTTAAAATGTCTACAGGTTCAGTGCAAGAAGCAATGTGCAAATGTGCAAGGCGGCAGTATCATTAATCATACCACCGCTAAGCCCTGTAGTGCAATTGATTGTCATATTAAATGTGCCTATAAACCCAGAGTATACAATACATGTTGTACCCAGGGCCTGGAAGCTAAATGTCGCTAGTGAACTGCAGTACTGATTATGCCACCTACTGCAGGGGTAGAGGAAACTTGGCTCCAGGCCCACCAATGTAGCCTTATTGTAGCAGTGTAAAAAATAGGATGTATGACATTTCAACGCATACATTCACAACGCATACCATCACAAGGCAACTTTTACAACGCAAGATCCATTACAACACATGCTATTACAACGCATGCCATTACAACGCAGATGCTATTACAACGCATGCCATTACAACGTAAGTATGGGTAAGTATTTTTTAATTTTACTTATTGTGAATGTAATAGTAGTGGGAATGTTGGATAGTGTAGGGGTTAAAATTACTATTCTAACTCCAGGAGGTGTAGTAGTAGGGTAAGTGTTGGATAGTTTAGGGGTTAAAAAATACTATTCTAACTCCAGGGGGTGTAATAGTAGTGTAAGGGGGTGTAATAGTAGGGTAAGTAATTAAATTACATTAAAATTAAATTAATAGTAATGAAATTAAATACTTACCCTTATTTACGTTGTAATGGCATGCGTTGTAATAGCATCTGCGTTGTAATGGTATGCGTTTTAATAGCATGGTTGTAATGGATCTTGTGTTATAAAAGTTGCGTTGTGATGGTATTGAGTTGTGAAAATTGTGTTGTGATGACTGTTTCTCTACAAAATGCAAATCAACCTGTCAAACAATTTTGACATACCAAAACCTTCCTTTTAAAGATTAAGTCATCACTAAGTAGTCCTGGTAGCCTCACACCGCTGGGTACATGGTATTTAAAAGTAGGAAATGTTGAAAGTGAATGTTAACATTTCCTTACAGTGACCAGAACTCAAAGCTATTTCACAGTTGTGATGGCTGGACCCTAAAGAAACACATTGGGAAGGACTATTAAATATTACGGTGTAATGGCATGCGTTGTAATAGCATCTGCGTTGTAATGGCATGCGTTTTAATAGCATGGTTGTAATGGATCTTGTGTTGTAAAAGTTGCGCTGTGATAGTATTGCGTTGTGAAAAGTTGTGTTGTGATGGCTGTTTCTCTAAAAAATGCAAGTCAACCTGTCAAACAATTTTGACATACCAAAACCTTAAAGATTAAGTCATCACTAAGCAGTCCTTGTAGCCTCACACGGCTGGATGCATGGTATTTAAAAGTAGGAAATGTTGAAAGTGAGTGTTAACATTTCCTTAGAGTGACCAGAACTCAAAAGCTATTTCACAGTTGTGATGGCTGGCCCCTAAAGAAACACATTGTGAAGAACTAATAAATATTATTTTTGCTATACCAGAGTGGGGACCTGCTAGAAATAGGATTCAACAACTTTTTAATATTTAGCAAAAGCCCAATTTAATGATGAGGTAAGATTTTTGATAAATATTAAGGAAAATTACCTTTTATAAACTTACATTTTCCCTGTCTGAAACTCCTAGATGCTAATTTACACAAGCTTTCCAAATGCCAACTAGCTGGTGAATGACCCTGGATGAGGTGTTCCCAGAGCAAAGACAAAGGCCTGGGTGAGGAGCTATGTTTTTGTTCCTAGAGCAGGATCACCTTTTGGGCTGTGCCCAGGAAATTAATTTAATTTTAAAAGGGCATCCCCCATTACAGGCAGATGTCAGATGACAACTGGACAGGCCCCTTTCTTTGTTCCCCCACTCAGGAGGGCACCAATGCCAGTGGGGGAGGAAGCTGCTCCAGAAATAGTTTGAAGTGTACATAGATGAGAGGCTGCTCATTACTCTGGTTACATCTTTGAATTTTAAGAGTGGGGGGTGCTGTAGGAATGTTTGCAGTAAGGCATACAATAACTGCAAAGGAAAGTAGATAGGCTTACCCTTTGGAACTTTTACCCCATTGGTTAGTGAAAGGCATGGAGTTACTCCTACCGCCGACAAGCTAGTGCAAGGCATAAATGTGAAATCCCCTCACACCCTCTTAAGACTTTCTGGACCTGAGGAAGAACATAAGAAGACTGGAACAGCTATCTATGACCAGAGAGGAGCCGTGAAGAAGAACTGGGCCTGTATCCTCTTGTTTCCAAGTCAAAGAAGTGGAGTCTATGGGTCATAAGGCTGACCTCTTGTTCAAGCTGAAGGGCTGCAAGAGAAATTTCCTGTATTTGCCCAGGTGACCAGTTCCAACTGGATGTCCCTTGAACCTCGATGTAGGCCTCTGCTGGAGTGAGCTCTGACACCCAAGTGCCCTTCACGAGGTCCTTGTACCCTTGGCTATGTTGGTCTGGACTTATGCAATCACCCACCCTACCCTACCATAACCTGGGACTTTGAAACACTTTCAACTTCAAGACCATTGGATGACTTCGACAAACCAGACAACCCGATCTGGCCAAGGTGTGTTACAGCTGTGCTGAAGATTCCGGTTTCTCCTGCTCAGAGCAGCAAATCTGTGTCAGCGGAATCACACAGAGAAGGTATCGCACCTCGTGGAGCCCAGTTTTGCCGCAATGTTCAGCCTTGCCATGCTACATGATTCTGAGCTCTGAAAAAGTGACTAAGTGCGAACATAGAAATCATGACCAGACGAAGGCGGCGAAAGTATCTGCCAGCAAGGAAATTCTCTGGTCACATATTTTGAATTTCTCTCGCTCAGAGCTTGCCTGATAAAAGTCAACGCCTTAGCCAAAATTACATAAAAGTCACCCCTAAGGTAGGCCTTAGGTAGCTCTTAGGGCAGGGCAATATGTAAGTAAAAGGTAGGGCATGTATTTTTATGTTTTGTATGTCTTGATATTGACAAACAGCCTATTTCATTTTTCACTACTGTGAGGCCTTCTCCTCTCAAAGGTTAGCAAATTCCTTATTACACTTTTAAGCTGTAATTCCTGATTAGAGAGGAGTAGCTTTTTAATTTTTCATGTTTGGAATGGTTTGATAATCCTACTTACTTGTGAAGTTGGATTTAATATTACTATTTTAGTAAAGCCACTTTTATAAAGTGGTCATCTCTCTGCATTTCCTGTTCTGTGTGCTTAACATCTTGCCTCCAATATATGTCTATGTGTGTGACAGCTATGTTTCCTCTAGACAGCCACAACACTGGAATGATAGGTGTGTCTGATTACACTTCTATATATATCTGCATTATCATTGCCTTGCCTGGACAGGATGTAAAGGAGGGGCTATCACTTCACTTCAATAGGTAAGTGTCCTGTTCTGACACAAAGGGTTGATTCAACCACCATAGATACCCTGTCAGACAGGAATAGGCTGAAAAGGGGACCTGTGCACTTCAGAGAGCTGGTTTGAAGTCTCCATCATCCACATAAAATACAGTTTTGGATACAAGTATTCGGTCCATTCATCCCCGCAAACGACCAGACCGCAGCGGGAAAGATCTAGTTACAGAACTCAAAATGACAACCCCTCAAGGCTCACATATCACGGAACGACATCAGGATCAATAATTGACTACACAGTTCTCTCCTTGCCACCGTTAAAACAGTTGAGGAAGTATAAAATCAAAAGCTCTGTGAAACGCGCCTACTCATACAAACATCTGGAGCTGAGCCTAAATCCTGCTAGACGCCTTTTGGCACCTGCAGAAATTGGAAGATTAGAATCAATTAAGCTGAAGTGTTGAAAATGGATACATCGTTCTCTCCCGAAGCTGGCTGCAAAGGCAAAAGCAACACTGGAGTCCTGCACTGCATCACTTGTCACTCCAATAAAACCTTGGGCTATGTTTTCAACAAGATTGCTAATGCACGGCTTTGTATCCATGCCCAGACAAGGTAAACTACCCCGCAACCAGTGAGTTTGACGAAAAAGACCCTAAACCTAAGAAAACAACTGAGAAGAGAAATTAGGTAGGGCAGGAAATCTAGTGCAAAAACCTATACATGGGCGAAAATAAAAATCTGAAAAAGTTATATAACAATGAACTCTGGGTACAGCAGAAAACAAACTCTGAAGAGTTTTGGACGAAGCTCCTTTTTTAACTCCAAATGAACTAACACAAGACCCTTTTGAGCAACCATTAACGCCATTGGCAGGGAAGTAAGAATAATAAAAAGCTCAAGCGTAATGGGAAAAGACTGGGTAGCCCATTTGATGAAGACCTTTGCTAATCAAAAATGTTCCTCAGAGCAAGCGTTAAGTAATGATGTCGGGGTAAAAGACCCAGTTATATCGACTGCATGTAGGATGTCATCCTTTCCAGTGGACCTATACTGGTAAAACGATCATAGCAGGTCGAAGCAATGGGGCACCAGGCACTAGCGGCATTCGGCAGGCCATTTATAAGCTTGACTCAGAATCTTGGGCCAATCCGCTAACGGCATTGTATAACGAGTATAACGAGTTGGAGATGAAACTGGATTCATCCCCAGCAGTTTGAGAGGGTTGATAATGAACCCAATCTTCAAGGGTGGAGACCCATCAAACCTGGAAAATTACAGATTAATCACGCTTATTGACTCAGAAGCCTATGCCTCATTAAGGAAGACCTAGTTGAGTGGTCCAACACCAACAAGCTGATCCCATTCAACCAGACAGGGCTTCAGAGAGACTATGGAACCACCATCAACACACTAGCAGTAGCAACAATTGCTGGCAAATGTAGCACATAAAGAAAAAACCTGCTTCTATGTTTCATAGAATTGAAAGTCACTTTCGATTGGGTTGATAGAGCCTTTTGTGGGGAAAGCTAAGGCAGTGTGGTCTTCAAGATACAACATTCTGAGCTATTGAACAATTGTACACACACACTTGGAATCAAATCAAGTTGGTGGATGGGACGAGAATGTCCAGGCTAACATCCACAGCTATCGGCCTTAAACAAGGGTGTGTCCTTGCTCCACACCTTTTCAACTCTTTAATGGCTGACTTATCACCTCTGGTTGACCAGGTAAACTCGCATCCACCGATATTAGGACCACTGATCCTGACACACCTGTTTTATTCGCAGGATATCGGGTTGTTGAGCCACACGAGGGTGGGACTACAAAGATCAATCGAAGAATTAGCAGAATTAGCCATGCCTAACAAATTAGAAATTAACCCGACCAAGACAAAAACAATGTCCATGTGGAATGGACCCCCGCCCCCCAAGATTAAGCTAGGAGACGTAAGTCTAGAAGAAGTCAGCAATGACAAATATCTGGGTCTCTACAGTGACAAAATAATTGAATTTCCAGATGCAGAAACAGCACATGGTTAAGAAAAGTAAGGCGTTGACTTACGCCTTCTGTGTTCTCGCTTATGTAAGTATGGTTAAGCATAGAAAATATGCTCTAATTCTGGACAAATTGCTAACAAACACTTACAAGCAGAGTGCCTCTCCCATGCAAGTTTGACTGGAATGTGTGCTAACACAACAGATCATAGCAAGAAGATACCTCACTATTAAAATATGGCATAAAATATGGATTAATCGAACCAGTTCTCTGGTCAATGCTTATAGGCGGTCTCTGGGGAACTGGGCACACTCAATCTACAGTACATTTTTGAGGTCGTCCCTGCAAGAAATATACACAACTGAGTTATGGCACTTAAATGTATCGCATCCAACCTACTGCCATGTTATTAACAAAGCTGCAAAATTACACTCCTTTATCACAAACTACCCACTCGTTCACATGCCTGGATGGTATGTATGTATATGTATAAATTGTTTTATAGCGCGCTCCGTTACTGGAGAGTATCCTGGCGCGATGGAGAGAAAACGGGGGGAGAACAACAGAGATCAACCTATGTCACACTTCTAAACAGATAGGTTTTAAGATTTTTCTTGAACTGAGTAACACCTTGACTAGAGCGCATGGTAATACAATCTTATAACACTTTAATGCCAGAAGCATTTCTCAGTATGATATATCCAGCATATCTAAAGAGAAAGCTGCTGGCCATCGGGCTAGAGGTCTGGCCTTCTCTAGCTGACCAACCTGAATGGAGACATAAAGGATTAAAGTCATGCAGACTACACAGTGGCTTAAAGGAAGACATCATACGCCTGGATACCATGTGTACTGCCCTAAAGGAATCCCGTATTTTATTGCTGAACCCCATTTTTAATGAACGGGGGATCCGAACCTGTCGGATGGCCACAATGAAGAGCCTTTATCCCACCGACCCTCAGATTAAGTGAAAACTGCTGACATTTTTGATACTACACGGGAAACTCCTCAAATGAAGTGGATCTCTTTTGATCCAGCACAAACTCTGGGATGTCTGAGATGATTTTAGCGGCAGAGCTGCCTTTAATGATAAAAGATCAGGTGATTTCGATATCTCAACATTTTATTGCTTTTAGAGCTGATATTTAATATGCAACATTTTTGCACTATCAGAAATAAGGACCAAGCATTGACCTCCATATACTCATACACAATGACACTTTAAATACTCTCTAACGGCGCAAGAGTTGGTATTTTAATGTCCAGCACTTTATACCACAAGAACCAAGGAATACGTAGTCCATTTTATGTATTACATTTATATATTAGTCTGTAAAGGCCGACTGCAGTTTTTGGATCTATTGCAAAATATTAATATTAACATTTATTCTATGAACATTCGTGAAAATGGAATGTTCATGATAACTCAAAATGCATCAGCTGCGTGTTAAAGTTTTATGAAATTCTTTGCATGTGGTAATATTGGGATGGTTTGTATTAACTTAAACCAATAAAAGATTGATGATGGTGCAAGGGCAGTCATTGCTACTAAAATCAGACACTCCTGGACGTGTAACTGAGGCTCTGACAGAGGATCCGCTGCGGTGCTTAAAGGACTCAACTGGACTGCTGATGTGGAGGGCCTGCTTTTCTGTCTGTTGCCCTGCTGCCTGCTGCTTTCTGACTCTGCAGAAGGAGAGCTGGACTCTGCCTTCCATCCAAGGGATCTCCCAGGGCTTGTTGATTTGCCTCTTGTTGCTTGAACTCAGGGATATCAAAGTCTCTACCGCTGCTCCTGTGACTGGCTCACTGGAAGGGGTCATATATTTGCAACACGGATTTTGATGCATCAGCTGTCAGACCCCCATGTATTAGCACATTTAGCAGCACCAATATGGAAATTTAGCGGCATTTTTGCTGCACTTTATTTTACTCATAATCATTCATTCGCAGACTTAAATCAATGGAAACTGTTTTAGCAGAGTAGTCCACTTTGAAATAGGCAACCTGGGATATGGAACAGAGGAAGCAGCCCACAGGTGAAGGCTGTTATCCCTTGGAAATGCAATCCTCCATTTGCTTTTGTGTAGGTTCTGAGAAGCCCAACAAAGATGGCCTGGTAGCATCCCATAGGCAATGACATTCCAGAAGCTACCTTAGTGAAATTAAATATTTGCCTAAGATCACACAATGTGCCATGTTACAGCCAGCTCTGAAAGCCAAGGTCAGGCAGCCCAGGCCAGGGCCTTTCGACTGTAAGCGGCTGGACAACTTCTGAAGGTCCCCCAACCAGGGCCGTTCTGGGAACGCAAACTTGTCCTAGCAATTATGTCTGATTGGCCAGGGGGTGAAGAAAGGCTGGTGGGAAACACTGCTGCTGCGTTTTCGTTCCAGGGGGGGCGATATTGCAGCATTGCTGCAAAACCGGCCCCAGTAACAACAGCTGCATTCACTGGTCTAAAACCGGCCCCCACTCTTCCGGCCTACCGGGAAACCATCCTGTGCCCGCCACAGCCAATCCCTTACAGGCATCTATTTCACCTTATCTGAAAACCCCCCACTGGTTGTGCAACCGCAGCTGTGACCAAAAATGCAGGAATTGAAACAATGCTTCCCTTGGATCATAAATACAGTATGCTACTCTGATAGATTCAAGCATCCATGGAATTTTGGAAAATCAATAAAAGTACAGAGTTTATCACATATAGTGTAAAACAGCAGTCAGCTAAGCATGAACAGTTTTATTTATCAGATTGTCCAAGAGAGATGCATCAACAGAACATTGTAATTTCAGACCAACCCATCGGCAGGAGGGCTTATTTCATGAAGAGTAATTATAAGTAGTTATCGAAGTACAGATCTTATAAGGCGATTTAACAATCCCACACTAGAGGGGTATACCGAACAATTCCTTCCATTGGGGATTCTAATATTACACTGATAGTCAAGACATAAGGCAGTACCAGTGGGTATGACAAATCATGGGCAGGCTGGACCACACTGCCCCAACAATTTAAAGTGTCTGCATATAAACACCAGCAGCGGCAGTCTATGGGCGGGGATGTGGTTGTATCCGATCTGTGCCAACTGGCCCAACTGCCAAAGCTCACCTAATTGAACAGATGACCAGCTTCTGAATATACCAGCTTCGTGCTAGGATGTTAAACTGCTTATTGGCCTCAACTGATTTTGGACACCACTGCCTGCATTTGCCAAACACCAGCATGTGACTGCTTTTCAATGCCCTGGGCAACTTTAAGACACTAATTCCCAGTTAGAGAGTGGGAGCCAAAACCCACCCATGCCTGTGCTTGTCACCATGCAGTGTTCGTAAATAGCCATAAAAAGTGATTAGGAAACCTTCCCCCTGCCCTTCCCCCCCAGCGATGGGTCTACCTGGAAGAGAAGCCATTAAACCTCCATCAAAACAGGTACGCTCCTTTGAGGTATGAACTGTAACAGTTCAATCTTTTTTTAAGTTACTCTGTGTACTTGAATAAGAGCCCGGAGAGCATGCTGCAGATCCCAGACGAGAAGTCCAGTCATGCGAGCCATGCAGTGACCTCATTCAGACCGACAAGCCATGAGAGGTTAAACATTATTGTGCTGTCTGCGGTGACATCATCAAGTTACTCAACTGGATGTAGAGTCTCTGCATACTAGGACACTTCACATGCATCCTGCAGGAAGTGACATCATTGAAACACGGATGTCCACCTGCATTGGACATTGCAGCAACATTAACTTCTGAAATTGTTTTTAAAAAGTGACGATTTTGCGGGCACTCTTGTAAAAATTGAAGCATTTTTACAAAAGTGCCGATTTCGTGGCAAACCGCGAAATCGTGAAATTGCGAAATCCTGGAGGATCTGTCTGTATGTAAAAGAAACAGCTAATCGACCCGGTTGGAGGAGTGAATTGTGATGACCTGTCTTCCCAGGTATTCTGGTTCCATGTTGGAACCTAGTGTTTGGAACCATATGTCACCAAGGTTCCCATTACTGGTAATTCCAGGATTGTCAGTTGTTAGCTGACTGTTGGCTGGGGCTGAATAAACTATACTTGCTCATCTTAACTTGGACTGTTTCAACCTTATTACACTGGCAACGTTTGAGGAGAGAGATTATAAGTGAGTCTGTTATTTCCTTTTTGGAGTCTGTCTTTAAACGTGAGAGTTTTCTGAACTCCATTCTTTCTGACAATGGGCCACAATTTTGTTCAGGGAAAGTTGAGGAGTATCTCAGTAAGTGTGGCATTGTTCACAAGAGGATTTCTTTGTATCACCCTGAGGCAAATGGTGCTTTGGAGAGACTCAACAAAACTTTGAAGGAAAGCATTCAGTTGGCAAGGGTCAACAATTTGGACTGGAGAAAGGAGTTACAGAATAGAATTTCAGCATATCGATGCTCTCCTCACTCAACTACAGGAAATACTCCGTTTGAACTTTTCAAGGGTAGAGCACCTAACACTTGTTTATGTCCTGCCTGGATGATTGCAGACAAGGGTGTAAAAAATAATGAGGTGGGGGCATGGAGAGAAAGGGAATTGGAACTACAGAGGAAAAGGAAAATATATGTGGATAGAAGAAATTCTGCTAAGGATTCAAAGTTCGTGGTGGGGGACATGGTAAAGATCAGGGCTCCTGTAGGCTGTCAAAACTGGTCGAAGTTTTCTGTTTCTAGAACCATTGTGAACATTTTCAAAAATGCTGTAAAGACGGAGGATGGTCGCATCTGGAACAATAGTCGTGTTTCTCATTTTGGGGGTAGAGGGAAATGTGATGATATTGTTGCTGTTCCTGATCGGTGTACTAATTATTCTCGCAAGAGTGTGAGGGTATGCAGGCCTCCTCTTCACTTGCGTGATTATGTCTAGGTAGTTTCTTCTTTGATTTCTTTATCTTTCTGTTGCTTACTTCATTGCTGGACATGTAAACCTGTTTAATGTTTAAGAGGGAGAAGTGTGATGACCTGTCTTCCCAGGTATTCTGGTTCCATGTTGGAACCTAGTGTTTGGAACCATATGTCACCAAGGTTCCCATTACTGGTAATTCCAGGATTGTCAGTTGTTAGCTGACTGTTGGCTGGGGCTGAATAAACTATACTTGCTCATCTTAACTTGGACTGTTTCAACTTTATTACATGAATGCCTCCTGATATCGATGCATCAGACATAGTATCGCTGCGGCTGCAGCTTGGTGAGATCAATGCATCCCCTCGACTGGCAGAATCCAACGCATTGCTTGACACCTCTTGACTCCGGCGCCCGTCCTCAGAACTGACGCATTGCCTTCACTGCGTGGAAAATATCTACTCATCTGTTGCTTGATTCCAGGAAAAAACTTTTTTGTGGTGTATTCATTGTGTTACTGTGTGCCCAATATTTTACACATTGCCTCTTTAGATATGCCTGCTTGCTATGTGTCAAGCTACCAGATTGTGAGTGCTGGTTACCTTTTAGTGTGTGTCTAGCTTACACTGACTAGGATTGTAGCTTCTGCTTGGACAAGGTTCCAGCCAGGAACCCAGTTTCTAGCAATGTGCAAAGAGAATGGTGCCATAGAAGTACGTTGCCCAGGTGCAGCATCCCCTGCTCTGTCCAGGACAGGGAGCAGTGTGTTTCCCCCCATGGTCTGTCTTATCAGAACTGGAAGACAGATGAAAAGGGCCTTGAATGTACAACTTGCCACAATATCCCTGGAGGAAAGGGAGTTGACCTTGACTTCGGAGGAGGAGAAGGACAAGCTGACCAATTAGAGGAGCCAGCAAGAGTTGGACTGGAGGTCCAAAGGGGCCTCTGAGTCCAGTGATGAAGACCTGGTACCTAGTTATGTGGAGGGGTGACATAGGTAAGTGGTTTGCAGCATATTGTGGAGTGGTGTGGCTCACTGGTTAGAGGCGGCAGACCCGGAAGCAGAGAACGGCCCGGAACCAGGGTTCAATTCCCGACGCGGCAGGGTCGTGGACCAGGGTCAGCGGACTCGACAATTCTCGCCTCAGTGCCTACTCTAACCAGGGATCACACTCGGCAACTCTGGGCATTAAGCTTGCCTCATCTCTACAACGGCCCCCACAGACGCCGGGATGCCTGGTTTCACCTTGGAGATACCCAGAAGGGACCATCTCACAGGGAAAGCCAGGACGGGTTCACCAGCGGTCTTCAGCGCCGGGACGCTTACGGGCAGCTGTGCGCTTTACAAGTCCCACACATTTACATTTACATTTACATTTACATATTAAGTGGCCCTACATATAAACAGAGTCCTACAGGCTGGGGGACAGTCTGTAGGAGCACATGCGCATTGCTTAAAGGGATGCCCTATTGGTCCTAGACGTGGCTGACCAGATGAAATATGCCCCCAAGAAGGAAGTTTGTTTTGGCGCCTGAGGAGTATCACCTGAAGGGCAGCAAAGTAACTGGTCATGATGAGCTAAACAATATAGTTATTATGAAGCATAAAGTGATTACAGGGTTGTGCCAGCACTTGATAGCTTGGGAAGGAAGCTGACCTTTGAATCAGCACCAAAGTTTCATAGAAGGTACTTGGAGGTGACAATAAGAAGGGTGGTTCCAATTCCCCTCTACAGAGGGATTAAAAAGGCTTAGAGGGATAAAGCAGAGAAGTTTCAAAAAGAACCCAAAAGAGTTTTATGGGGAAGGATTCACAGATCTCTTCAAAGCACACAAGGGGAGGTTTCAATGGGCAGAAGCCCAGGGTGCCCTTTCATCTGCGCTGGTGTTAGGACGGCCTCCAGACATGGCATAAGAAGGGAAACACTACATGTCCCAAAAAGACCCCCACAGTGTAGCCTTAGGGGGAGGGTTTTCCCAGAAGCAGAGGTAAATCTTTCCCTTGTATCTCTTAACGGGATGGTGAACGCAGGGGTAAACTGATAATTCCTGAGGGTGGTGGGCATCACTTCCAAGATGTCACATTGAATGGGGTCCCTGCTCTGTTGGATACCTGTGCCACAATCAAAAAATGGGGGGAGGTAGAGGTTAAGGTTAGGTTTACCCACCTTACTGAATGCAGTTTCACAACATCCAGAATACCGGAATTAGAAACCTAACCAAAGGAAGAACAGAGATTCCACTGAACATGTCCGAAAAATCACTCTTTGTAGAAAAAAATTATTGTCTAGAGTACCCTTACCCACCAGGGTGCTTCATTAGTGGGGTCCTCTCAATCCGCTGTGGATTGAGGCGTGCTGCGACTTGTGAACTAAGTAGGAACACTTAGTTTTGGGAAAATATGTGTGGTGCAGTGATGTGGAGTGGGAAAAATAGGTTAAAAATACCTAGCTAGTGAGCTAATATTTTATTCCTGCTCCTAGTCAGTATATTTTAAAATTAAGGGTTAATACTAGGGAAATGCCTAACTGAAATGAGTATGGTGTCCCTAGTACTGGGTTGACATTTTTTGAGCTTTCCCCTAATGCTCTTCTTCAGGACCACACGAGGCCAGCCCATGTGTACCACTCCTAAAGAATCCTGTGAATAGGAAACAATGGGGTACACACCTAATGTGTGTTCACCTGATATTTAATAGATACGGTTGTACACTGACACGCTGTATCTGTCGGAAATAGAGTAAAATGAAAATGTAAAAAGTCTTCCTACCAGCCAAGCTGGCAGGCCCTTACTTTAAGCAGCGTCGTATCTCGATCAATGTACTCCTCTATAGGGGGTGTACTTAACAGCTAACAGTAGCTGCCAGGACAAGCCTGTAGGGTAATGCGGGCCCATGGGCAGGAGGATGTCCACTCTATGGCCATTATATCTGTGGAATGGGAGGGAGTATTTTCCCCGATGAGGGTTATTATTAGTCCCCATATACACACTTTGACTGCATCTTTGCCAATAAGCTCCCAGTGGGAAAAGAGCTGCCCTAGGTGCCTGCATAACATGGACCCATGGGGCCGGATGTATGTAGCTAGCATTTTGCGATTCCCTAATTGCAAATCACAAGGATTCGCAATTAGGAAATCGCAAAATACAATGTATGAAGGTGTATAGTACACCTTTTGAGATTCCTACGGGGTCGCAAATGACCTACCTCATGAATATTAATGAGGTAGGTCGCAATTTGCAACCCCCTAGGAATCGCAAAAATCACGTGGATGGTGGCCTGCTGAGATCAGCAGACTACCATGTCCGTGATTGCTTTTCAATAAAGCAATCTGGTTTTTTTGTAAAGCAGCCCATTTTGCTTAAAGGAAAACAAGATGCTTTACAAAATGAAAAATGAAAAGTTTTCTTTTAATTTTTAAGAGCAGGCAGTGGTCCTAAAAATGGTTCTACAAACATTCACAAAGGGGAAAAGGTACCTAGGGGACCCTTCCCAATGCGAATGGGTTACCACCTACTCTAAGTAGGTGGTAAAATGTGAATGATTTGCAACCTCAATTGCGATCACAAAACATTCATACATACGGATAGGATTCAGTATTAGGAAGGGACGCCCTAAGCATGCCCCTTACTAATACAGAACCGCAAACCCATTTTGCATTACTGAATCGCAAAATTAGGTTTGCTGCATCGTAAAAGCACTTTTTGCGTTCGCAAACGGGCAGATTCTGTGAATCTGCCTGTTTGCGAACGCAAACGTGCTTGATACATCTGCCCCATAGTCCTCAAACAGAGGGTACAGTGGGACAGATGATGAGTAAGGGATAGGAAGTGGATGCAATTCGCAGTGGGAGGACCAGTGACCAAGGTGTTGCCTGCTCTGGAAGGAGATGATAGAGCGTCCCTCGCTTTCTGCCTCCATTTATTTTGGATCAGGATGGTCAGTCCATCCACAACCCTGTCAAACTCTGGCTCCTTAAATCCAGGGAATGGTTGCCTTCCACCAATGAGCAACGTCACCAGACTGCATGCCCAAGTCTACCCCTGCGGAGAAATCCTGCACAACCCCTCTGGTGGACCACAACCTGGTGTCCTTCTTAGATACTAGCAATGCCCCAATAAAGGGGATGGATTTTGCCCTCCAAAGCTGCCAAGGCCACCCCCTAGTTGTTTTGGGCCCCTCATCCTCCTCATGAGTTTTTTTAAAGCCCTTTGTTTTTGCCATAAGGTTTAGTGTAGTTCCTAGGAGTCTCCCAGGACCTGTGCATTTTGGATTACCTAAACTGAGGGCTTGGTGTCCCAACCGCTTCCGGGCGCCCCCACAGGATGTGTCAGCCGTTTGACCAGCAAGCTCTACAGTGCCGCTACCCCCCTCCCACCCCCACCTGTATTCTACAGTGGTCTAGGTAGTCTATGGCAACCACTGAACATGACAAACCTGATTTCTCAAGGATCATAGAAAACAGTGCAGTCCGTTTCACTCAGACACTCGTGCTTGCTTTCTCTCAGAAAATACACAGGATGGCGATTAGGACGTTTCCATAAGTATTTATTTGTCCAGTGACAGGCTTGTGTAAAACATATGTGCTACGACAATTGGTAGACAGAAGCATACAAAAGAGATTGCCAGTACCAATATCATAAATAGTAGATACATTTCTACCATAGTGCTAATAAGATGAACAGAAGCAGTTCAGATAAAAACAGTCGCACTTTCATATTCCTATAATGTGCACCCTTAGTAATTTGCCTAAATGTACCTAGCCTAACCTGGATATCTAGGTGTATATGCGTATGCTATGTGTATCTGGAACCAAGAAACCCCTAGGGATAAACCAGCCCCCTCACCTGAAGGGTTTAGAATGAAGGACCCCGTCTCTGTTTCGAGGATAACAACCTGCAGGACCCCGTGTCAGCTTGGAAGGAATTCTCCTCTAATTTGTAGGGTGGAGTGAGGGTCTTTTTATACGAAAGTGGTCACTACAGGGGTTTTTCTAGAATCTATACGTTTTTAAAACAAACATGGATGTTTTGAAAACAGTCATAAATGTTTTGAAAGCAATCACCAATGCTTTTCTAAACAAGTGTAATCATGCAGGGCTGGCTGTTGGCTGAGGATGAAAAAAGTGGTGACCTTTATACAGAATAAATCTGCTGTGCCTGGGGACATGTTTATGTGTGTCAGGTACAGGGATTATGATAGAATATTTAGAGCCTGGTGTCGGGGAGACAGGAGCAGGCTACTAGGTAAAAGTTCACCTGTTTAGAATAGTTATTGTTGTGTGGATGGGACAATGTATGTAAAGATGGGGTACCCTTGTAAATAATGATTAGAATGTGTAATTTTCTTTCTTAGGTCTTTCTCAACAAACGCCTATTGGGCGAAAGACTACGAACAACTAAACACTGTGAATTAGGTACATATATCCTATAGTTCACTTTATATGTGAGTAAGGTGGGGATTTGTGCTACCCCGTCCTGAAGAAGGAGTTTTAGACTCCGAAACATGTTCATGTAGACGCACACATGAGGTTAATGACCTAGTCTAGGACACCCCCCCGCGCCGCACGGCCACCAGCTGCTGCGTGTGCCTCCCGCCTGCCTGCCTCGCTACCCTGCTGCCGCCGCGTGACCACGCCCCCTGCCACCGAGCGGCGTGGTCTCCGGCGTGTTAGCGCTGTGCTCGCCTGCTCCACAGGCTCCTGTTCCCCGTTCTCCTGCTGTGTGCCCCCCTGCCTGTCAAGTTATATTTTGTGCATTTATTGTTCTTTTTTGTACATTGTATTGTGATTGTATTCCGCCTGTCCCCCTGTTTATCGGTCTCCTCCCTCCCCGCTCCCCGCTTCCCGCCACTGCCGCTAACCACGCCCCCTTTCTTTCTGTACCCTCCCCGCTCCCGCCTCCCAGCTGCTCCGCCCTCCCTCGCACTTCGCCATATATGGCGACCGTGTGAACGCGCAGCGGGCGCGCCGATTGTGCGCCAAAGGCGCGCCAAAGGTAAGCCCGTCTGCGCCCGTCCGCGACCGGACCGTGCCCAGCGCCAGGACCCCTGGCCCCCACCGACGGATGACGACCCGATTCTCCTACAACGCCACCGAACTCATCGCACTCAACACCGGCGGGATCCCTGGATGCTACCGAGCCACCCCGAGGCGCACCCACGGACCCTTCAGCTGCCACGCCTGCAAGTTCACCTGCATCCGGACCTGCCCCACACCAGCACCTGCCAAGCCAAACACCAGCAGCAACCACCTCAAGTGCATCCTGCTCAACACCCGCTCCGTACACAGGCACTCCATCGAACTCTGGAACCTCCTCGACACCACATCTCCTGACGTCGCCTTCCTCACGGAAACCTGGATGAACGACTCCTCAGCGCCCGACATCGCCATCGCCATCCCAGAGGGCTACAAGATCACCCGGAGGGACCGCTCCGCCAACCAGATGGGAGGAGGCATCGCCATCATCCACAGGGACACCATCCACATCACGACCAACACCGACGACACCCTGAAAACCGCCGAACACCTACACTTCCAGATCCGAACCGACCCGAAGACCACCCTCAGAGGCACCCTGATCTACCGACCCCCGGGACCATGCACACAATTCAGCGAGGACATCGCCGACTTCGTCAGCTCGCATGCCCTCCCCTCCGCTGACTACATCCTCCTGGGGGACCTCAACTTCCACCTGGAGAACAACAACGACCGCAACACCACCACCCTGCTCGACAACCTCGCCAACCTCGGACTCAAGCAGCTGGTATCCACCCCCACCCACCTCGCCGGACACACACTCGATGCCGTCTTCTCATCCAGCAAAGACATCGCCTTCAGCCACGCCACTGGACTCCACTGGACGGACCACAGCTGCATCCACTTCACCTTCAGAAGAACGACGATCCACCACCACCAGCAACCGGTTGCTCGAAGAAGCTGGAACAAGATCACAGCTGACCAGCTTGCCGCCTCCCTGAGCCAGCACCCCCCCGCCAGATCAGCGAACCCCAGCCAGGCCGCCGACAACCTCACGAAGTGGATCAACAACTGCGCGGACGAACTCGCCCCACTGAGGACCCCACCTAGCAGACCCGGCAGCAAGAAGGCCCCATGGTTCACCGACGAACTCAAGAGCTCCAAGAAGAACTGCCGAGCCCTCGAGAAAGCCTGGAGAAGGGAACCAACACCGGACAACATGACCGCCCTCAAGCTTACCACCCGGAAGCACCACCAACTGATCCGCGCCACTAAGAAAACTGCATTCAAGGACCGGCTGGACAACAACGCACACAACTGCAAGGAACTCTTCAACATCGTCAAAGAGCTCTCCAACCCCAACGCCGGAAACAACGACATCACCCCATCGCAAGACCTCTGCAACTCCCTCGCCTCCTACTTCCACAACAAGATCGCGGATATACAACAGCTTCAGCACTCAACCGACGCACGCCACAACCGAACCACTGCCCCCCACCACCACCCTCCGCGCCTGGACTCCGACCAGCACCGAAGACACCATCCGCTCGATGAACTCCATCCATTCCGGATCTCCGACCGACCCCTGCCCTCACCACGTCTTCAACAGGGCCGACGCGGTCATCGCACCCCACCTGCGGGACATCATCAACACCTCCTTCGACACCGCCACCTTCCCGGAGAGCTGGAAGCAGGCCGAACTCAGCGCTCTACTCTAGAAACCTACAGCGGACCCCACCGAACTCAAGAATTACCGCCCCATCTCGCTCCTCCCGTTCCCAGCCAAAGTCATCGAGAAGACCGTCAACAAGCAGCTGGCCGCCTTCCTCGAGACGAATGGATCCCTCGACCCCTCACAGTCGGGTTTTCGAGCCAACCACAGCACCGAGACCGCCCTCATCGCTGCCACCGATGACATCCGAGCCCTGATGGACAACGGAGAAACAGCGGCCCTCATCCTCCTAGACCTCTCCGCGGCATTCGACACTGTCTGCCACCGCACCCTGGTGCAGCGCCTCAGCAACGTCGGAATCCAGGAGAAGGCACTGGATTGGATCATCTCCTTCCTCAACGGAAGAACACAGAGAGTCCGTATACCACCGTACAAGTCAGAGGCCACCGAAGTCATCTGCGGCGTCCCTCAAGGATCCTCGCTGAGCCCCACCCTCTTCAACGTCTACATGAGCCCCCTCGCGGCCATCGCACGCCAACACAACCTGAACATCATCTCATACGGTGACGACACCCAGCTGATCCTCTCCCTGACCAACGACCCCGCCGCCGCCAGAGCCAACCTTCACGAAGGGATGAAAGACATAGCCGAGTGGATGACGACCAGCCGCCTGAAACTGAACTCAGACAAGACGGAGGTCCTCATCCTGGGCTCCTCACCCTCTGCTTGGGACGACTCCTGGGTGCCCCCCGCCCTGGGCAGCGCACCCAAACCGACAGACCACGCACGCAACCTGGGCTTCATCTTGGACTCCTCCCTCACCATGACCAGACAAGTCAACGCTGTCTCCTCGACAACATCCTGCGCATGCTACGGAAGATCTTCCGGTGGATCCCCACCGAGACCAGGTCACCCATGCCCTCGTCACCTGCCGACTGGACTACGGCAACGCCGTCTACGCCGGAACCACCACCAAGCTCCAGAAGAGACTCCAGCGGATCCAGAACGCCTCAGCCAGACTCATCCTCGACATCCCACGGCACAGCCACATCTCCGGACATCTGAGAGACCTGCATTGGCTCCCCGTCAACAAAAGAATCACCTTCCGCCTCCTCACCCACGCACACAAAGCCCTACACGATCAAGGCCCCAGCTACCTCAACAACCGCATCAACTTCTACGCTCCTAAACGACATCTCCGATCAGCCAGCCACGCCCTCGCCGCCGTCCCCCGCATCCGAAGAATGACAACGGGAGGAAGGTCCTTCTCCTACCTGGCCGCCAAGACCTGGAACTCCCTACCGACCGACCTGCGCCTGACCCAAGACCACCTCTCCTTCAGGAAGAAGCTCAAGACCTGGCTATTCGAGCAGTAGCAGCACTCCCCGCCCCCCCCCCCCTAGCGCCTTGAGACCCTCCGGGTAAGTAGTGCGCTATATAAATGCCTGTGATTGATTGATTGATTGAATGTAAATAATTATACACAAATAACCTCACACTGCACCATTTTAATAATACCAGCCTGGGGGCATATTAAAAAGTTTTTTCTTCACCCCATGAGCCAGGTATTTTTTAACTATCACTTATCACCTTTTCAAACCTCACCACTCACGAACAGACATTACCCTACACACACCACAAATAGTCTGAATTAGTGCTCCCACCTAATCATCGGTCGCAGCACGCCGCATCCCGTAGAGGGGTGCGAAGACCCCGATGATGAAGCATGACACCAAGGGGCCTGTTGGTGTGTGAGGGGTATTTTAAAAAACACTAAGTGCTCCCCACCACAGTAGGGATCACATCCACCGTCCAAGTGGATTCTATTCTGTTTATGATGTAAAATGGGGTATACAGGTCAGGATCTTAGTTTTTTAAGTCCTCTCGAGTTCCTCAGGAGCAGTACCCAAAAGCCCACCATTCCAGCAGCTCCGACTCTGCACTTAGAAAGTTCCGCAGAGGATCGAAGTGGCTAGACGAGGGGAGGTAAGGAAGGGTACTGCGGGGAGGGAGATCTGGAACGAGAAAAAAACACTGGAACGCTAGAACTTCTCTGCTTCCTTACTAAGAAACTAAAATGGACTATTTTCCTGAACCTAGGAAGAAAAGTTAGATTAGACTAAACATTGTGAGTTTAAATAATAGTTATATATATTAGACCTAAATATATCACCTTACTATAGAAACAACAAAAGGATGGTTGTTATTCCAATATGTAATGTTTGTAATCAGATATGCGAAGATGACCTGACTACTAAATAATAGTATGAGCTATAACTCTAGTCTTACTGGGAGATCAAAGGTTAAGGCATTTATATATATTGTTATTCACAATTCACATTAAGTGTCCACGAAAGGCTAAACACTGTTTATCTCACAGCATAAGGTTAAGGCATTAGTACATATTGTTATTCACAATTCACATTAAGTGTCCACGAAAGGCTAAACACTGTTAATCTCACAGCATAGCAATTATACAGTTCGGATCAAGGTTGCCTTAAAAGATTGTAGGAGCCGTTCTGTTATTTTCACAGCACAGCCAAAAGAACCCCAAAAATGAGGCATTAGTCTAAACCAAGGTCCTTCGCCTTCTAAATACAGATTTTGGCGTTTTAAGTGGGACTGGGAGCGAGTCACAACCAGGCAGGTCAGAATCCAGCAGCAGGGGTTAAACGATAACTCTCTGAAAGCAATTGTACTTTATGCTGTCAAGAACCGCCACTCGCGTAAAGCCTGACGAGCGCCTTGTAGAAAACTCCAGCCGGGAAATCTTGGGCTCGACACGAAGAAAAGAAAAGGATAAATCCTATCTGCGTTTTCTGCAAGCGGATATTCGTGGTAGATTACTACCATCAAACAGGAGTCCGGAATCTGGAACAGCCGTGAAGTCCTCTGCACACAGGAACGAAGAACGGACAGGAAACAGAAGACCTCCGAGCTCGGGAACCGGCAAGAATAATCCGCACGGCGTCCAGGGCGTGGCATCCTTTATAGTCCCGGTTAAAGATACAGGAGCTGTAGAGGGAAAAAAGACCTCGGCAGCAAACCCAAAACAGAACCCCTAGAAGCCTAAGAGCCAACAAGCATTGGCAAAGCGGCAAACACGCAAAGGCCAAGACATTTACATAGTGAACAAGCATTGGCACCGCACAGGGTTGAGAGGCATGATCCAACAACCAACAAGCATTGCTACAATACAGTGCAAGTACATTGCTACAGTAAACCAACAAGCATTGCTATAGCAAGGATCCTGACAAAGGTACAGTGTTACAGTAAACCAACAAGCATTGCTACAGCAAGGATCCTGACAGTGCCCCCCAACAAAAATGGAGACACCCACCCCTGAGGCTCAAAACTGGGTGACTGGGCGTTTGGCATGAAACAATCGCAGCAAACGAGGAGCATGAACATTGTCTTCAGACACCCAAGAGTCCTCCTTAGGACCGTAGCCCTTCCAGGAAAGCAGATACCACAGTTTCCCTTTTACGCATTTACAGTCTTTTACACAACGCACCTCAAACTCGTCCTGGCCCCTCACATGTAATGCTGGAGGACGAGGTCTCCTCTTGGCGGTCGCTTTTTTCAACAGGGAAATGTGAAACACTGGGTAAATTCTCATGTTCTGAGGAAGAAGCAGCCTATAAGTTACGGGGTTCACACACTGAACAATTTTATATGGACCAATAAACTTTGGATGGAACTTGTAACGTCTTCTGAACTGAAAGTTCTTTGTAGAAAGCCAAACCATGTCCCCAATATGGATATCAGGGTTCTTTCGTCTCTTCCTATCTGCGAACTTTTTGTATGTGGCTTTGGCTTTCAAAACATTAGTTCGTAAGACCTTAGTAACTCGTTCCATTTCTCGGAAATTTGAATCCAAGGACGGTATATTTGTTTTCTGATGAGCTAGCAGCAACGGTGAGAAATGGGGATGTCGACCATAAACAGCAAAAAATGGTGACAGACCAGTGGAAGCATTCTGCAAGTTATTGTAAGCGAATTCAGCTTCCCATAACAGAGCTAACCAGGAACCTTGCTTTTTGAACAGAAAACATCTCAAATATTGTTTCAGGACCTGGTTAACTCGTTCTGTCTGCCCATCCGACTCAGGATGGAAGCTAGTGGAAGTGTTACTTTTAATGTGGAGGGCTTTACACCAGGCCTTCCAAAATTGTGAAATGAACTGTGAACCACGGTCTGAGGTAATGGACCTGGGAAGGCCGTGTAGACGTACCCCATGTTCCAATAATAATTGGACTAGTTGAGGAGAGGTTGGAAGTCTAGTGCAAGCGATAAAGTGAGCCATCTTAGATAAACGATCCACTACTACAAGAATGGTAGTCATACTCTGTTCCTCTGGTAGATCAGTTATGAAATCCATCGCAATGTCCTCCCAGACCTGTGTTGGAGTGGGAAGCGGAAGCAAAAGACCTTTTTTCCGACCATGTTCCCCTTTAGCTTGAGCACAAACATCACAGGCTCGTATAAAAGAGATGACATCTTTTTTCCAAGTCGGCCCCCAGAAATTTCTTTGTAGTAGTTCTTTGGTTTTTGTGATTCCAGATGACCAGCTAACTGACTAACATGACACCACTGTAAAACCTGTGCTTGTAGCTTCTTAGTTGGAACAAATAAGAGACCGGAGTAAAAGGGCAGGTTTTGATGGATAGTTCTATCAGATCCTTCTCGAACCCAGGATAAGAGTTTTGGTATTGGCATTGCTTGTCTTATTTGCTGGAAGAAAACATCGGACATTGTGGCACCTATAATTTGACTATCCGAAAGCATGCTTGTGGGTTTGGGAGTTTGAAGAACATCATCTGGTTTGTAATCGTATCGTGACAAAGAATCTGCTTTGTTATTTTTAGTGCCGGGTCTAAAAGTTATGATAAAATCAAACTCCGCAAAGAACAATGTCCAACGGAGTTGCCTGGGAGTCAAAGCCTTTGCACATCTCAGGAATTGTAAATTCCGGTGGTCCGTGTATACTGTCACAGTATGTTTTGCCCCTAGTAGGTAGTGACGCCATTCCTTGAAGGCATAACGAATGGCCAGGAGTTCTTTCTCTGCAATAGTATAGTTGGTTTCTGCAGGCAAAAATGTTCTAGATAGAAAGGCAATGGGATGTAATTCATTGGTCTTTTGATCCTTTTGTGACAAGATAGCCCCAATTGCGAAATCAGAAGCATCAGCTTCAACGATAAAAGGCATGTCTGTGTCTGGATGTCGCAGAACAGGTGTTTGGGTAAAGGTTTTCTTGAGAGTTTGAAAAGATGATTCAGTATCAGTGGTCCAAATGAATTTAACATTCTTTCTTAGTAACTGAGTAAAAGGTGTGGCCAAGGTTGAAAAATCCTTAATAAAACGTCGGTAAAAGTTAGCAAAGCCTAAAAAACGTTGAATATCTTTTACCGAAGTTGGAGTGGGCCAATCAAGATTTGCTTGGATTTTCCTTGGAGCCATAGTGATGCCAGATGGAGAGAGAATAAACCCAAGGAATTCAACCCTTGTAGTATGGAACTCACATTTGGACAGTTTACAGAACAAGCCATGGGTTCTTAAGGTGTTTAAAATAATCTTTACGTGTCGTATGTGTTCCTCAGTTGAAGATGAAAAAATTAAAAGGTCGTCAATTTATGCAATGACGAACCTATCAAGGAAGTCCCGAAGGACATCATTAATGAAAAATTGAAAGGCAGCCGGAGCATTGCATAAGCCAAAAGGCATTACACAATACTCAAACAAGCCGAAGCGAGTTCGGAAGGCTGTTTTCCACTCATTGCCAGGTCTAATGCGAACCAAATGGTAGGCGCCTCGCAAGTCGAGCTTAGTAAAAATTGTGGCTGAGCGCACTTGATCAAGAAGTACTGGGATCAAAGGTAAAGGATATCGGTTCTTGATGGTGATGTTATTGAGAGCTCTATAATCTATACAAGTGCGCAACTCTCCATTGCTTTTAGGCACAAAAAAGAACGGAGAGGCTGCAGGGGACTTGGAGGGCCGAATGAAACCATTTTTCAAAAATTTATCTAAGTATTCACGAAGATGAGTGTTCTCCAATTCGGTCAAAGCGTAGATTCTACTACAGGGTATTTTGGCTCCTGGTACTAGATCAATGGCACAATCATAGTCTCTGTGTGGTGGTAGAGTTTCGGCCTTTTGTTCACAGAAAACATCTGTGTAATCTTCGTAAATGTGTAGTAAGTCTATATCTTGTTCAGCAGCTGTGGAGATATAAAGGGCGGAAGCAGTATGCAGGAAGGAACTTGGAGAGTCTTTCAAGTCCTCTTCAGGGCCACAACATTCTTGTTTACACCAAGAGGAAGAAAATTCGACTGAACGTTCTACCCAGTCGATGGTTGGATTATGCAGAGTTAGCCAGGGGATGCCCAAGATAACTCCGAATTGAGGTGCATCAACTACGTCAAAAGATATGGTCTCTTGGTGCCTTCTGGAGCCTAGATTACAAACCATAGTAATGGGAATGGTACAGTGGGTGATCATTCCAGAAGTTAATTGAGTTCCATCGACTGCGTAGACGATTTCGGGTTTTTATTTTGTGGTTATAGGTATATTTGTCTTTGAAATAAACTTGGAATCGATGAAATGTCCAGTGGCACCTGAGTCAATCATTACAGCTACCATAATTTGTTTCTGATTGGGCAAACTAAAATAAACATTTAAAGTCAGATGAGGTACTGTTAACTGTAAGGTGTTCGCTATAGATTGTTCAGGAGGGGATTGCCAACTCGAAAAAGTCTCCTGATCCAAATTCGAGTTCTCTAGTTTTCCGACTTATTTTCCTTTTTATCTCGAGACCATGAATTCTTTGGTTTAACCCCTTCGATGCTGATGACGAGCTCAGCTCGTCATCAGCCACGGTGGTCGTGTGCTGATGACGAGCTGAGCTCGTCATGAATATATGGCATCAGTGATTTTCCAGCACAGGGGAAAAATACCCACAGCAGCCAAGGTGTTAAGAGAACATTCTCTAACGAAATGCCCCTTTTTCCCGCAGTAGAGACAAAGACCATTTTTTCGCCGAGTTTCTTTTTCCTCTGAAGCTAAAGATTTTCTTAGACTTTCAATTTCCATGGGCTCAGTGGTTTCTTGTGTATTTGGATGTGATCTGTCCTTAGCTCTTGTAAAGATTCGGACGTCTGTTCTTTTTTTATCACCTTTACGATCAGCTACTCGATGGTCCAAACGAAGACTAAGTGCTATAAGATCCGCACATGTTCGAGGCTGAGGATCAATTGGAGCTATAAGGTCCTTCAACTCGTCTTTTAGCCCTTGATAATAGAGCAGCCCTCTTTGCCTCAGGCCAATCAGTCTCAGCCACAAGACGGTTGAATTGAGTAAGATAGTGCACTAACTCCTTGTTTCCCTGTCTTAGTTCTAACAGTTCTCTATCTGCTGATCCAGTAATAGTACGCCTATCAAATATTCTCTCAAATTCACGTTTGAACTGCACCCAATTGTACAACAAAGGATCATCCGATTGCACCAATGGAACCGCCCACATAGCTGCGTCACCACTTAAAAAAGAAATCAAAAAGGCGATTCGTGATTGAGCATCTGGAAATGAAGCTGGTTTTACCATAAAATGCAACTGAACCTGAGTTAAAAAGGTCTGAAATTTGTTTGGTTCCCCAGCAAACCTCTCAGGCTGGGCCAACGGAACAGAAGTTGGAACAGTTACAGACACAGATGGAGAAGAACTAGATGCATTTGTTTGGAGTTGACCCGATGACGGCACTGAGTCCAAACGTGACTGTAAATGTGTAACCTTATTGGGTAAAGCTGCTGTTTCATGTCTACTAGCTGTTAACTCCTTTTGTAAATTCCCTATCATAGCACATAGATCATTCATGGTGGCCATCATTTGAGTACTGCTCTGGAGGAACTAAATTCGTGGGCGGATTATTCTGTCAGGATCTTAGTTTTTTAAGTCCTCTCGAGTTCCTCAGGAGCAGTACCCAAAAGCCCACCTTCCAGCAGCTCCGACTCTGCACTTAGAAAGTTCCGCAGAGGATCGAAGTGGCTAGACGAGGGGAGGTAAGGGAGGGTACTGCGGGGAGGGAGATCTGGAACGAGAAGAAAACACTGGAACGCTAGAACTTCTCTGCTTCCTTACTAAGAAACTAAAATGGACTATTTTCCTGAACCTAGGAAGAAAAGTTAGATTAGACTAAACATTGTGAGTTTAAATAATAGTTATATATATTAGACCTAAATATATCACCTTACTATAGAAACAACAAAAGGATGGTTGTTATTCCAATATGTAATGTTTGTAATCAGATATGCGAAGATGACCTGACTACTAAATAATAGTATGAGCTATAACTCTAGTCTTACTGGGAGATCAAAGGTTAAGGCATTTATATATATCGTTATTCACAATTCACATTAAGTGTCCACGAAAGGCTAAACACTGTTTATCTCACAGCATAAGGTTAAGGCATTAGTACATATTGTTATTCACAATTCACATTAGGTGTCCACGAAAGGCTAAACACTGTTAATCTCACAGCATAGCAATTATACAGTTCGGATCAAGGTTGCCTTAAAAGAATGTAGGAGCCGTTCTGTTATTTTCACAGCACAGCCAAAAGAACCCCAAAAATGAAGCATTAGTCTAAACCAAGGTCCTTCGCCTTCTAAATACAGATTTTGGCGTTTTAAGTGGTACTGGGAGCGAGTCACAACCAGGCAGGTCAGAATCCAGCAGCAGGGGTTAAACGATAACTCTCTGAAAGCAATTGTACTTTATGCTGTCAAGAACCGCCACTCGCGTAAAGCCTGACGAGCGCCTTGTAGAAAACTCCAGCCAGGAAATCTTGGGCTCGACACGAAGAAAAGAAAAGGATAAATCCTACCTGCGTTTTCTGCAAGCGGATATTCGTGGTAGATTACTACCATCAAACAGGAGTCAGGAATCTGGAACAGCCGTGAAGTCCTCTGCGCACAGGAACGAAGACCGGACAGGAAACAGAAGACCTCCGAGCTCGGGAACCGGCAAGAATAATCCGCACGGCGTCCAGGGCGTGGCATCCTTTATAGTCCCGGTTAAAGATACAGGAGCTGCAGAGGGAAAAAAGACCTCGGCAGCAAACCCAAAACAGAACCCCTAGAAGCCTAAGAGCCAACAAGCATTGGCAAAGCGGCGAACACGCAAAGGCCAAGACATAGTGAACAAGCATTGGCACCGCACAGGGTTGAGAGGCATGATCCAACAACCAACAAGCATTGCTACAATACAGTGCAAGTACATTGCTACAGTAAACCAACAAGCATTGCTATAGCAAGGATCCTGACAAAGGTACAGTGTTACAGTAAACCAACAAGCATTGCTACAGCAAGGATCCTGACAATACATCGATGGGACTATCCTAAAAGACATGACACCCACTCCTCAACAAAAGGTCAACAAGGTCAGCTCGGTAATGATAACAAATTTAAAAGCATATAAATCACTTATAATGAAACATACAAAAAAGTATTTTTGAAAGCCTGAAAAAAGTTCCATAAAAAGTCATTTTTCCCTAAAGAAGCGTTCTGAAGGCCCTCTATACTCGTAGGTATTGTTATTATTGCACTGAGCACCTTGAAAGCCATGAAGCTCAGTTAGAGCTGAGAATAGAGAAAAAGTGAAACAAAGTCAAATTCGACCTTCAATTTGGTAAATGTTTAACAAGTTGCCAAATAGTTCCCAGCGCAGGTGAGGCCAAATGGTGTATGAATCCAGCACTGAAGACTTAACATCTCTGAACATCGTACCTGCAGATGGCAGCCCCTCAAGAATTTCCAGTATCATATCGAATGAGCAAAGATGGTCATCTCTGGTTCCCACGACAGCTGCCAGGGAAGAGTTAGATGCCAGCATGCCTGATGCTGATGCCAGTACTTCTGGAGCAGAGCTGATATCCCTTCCAATAGGAGTGGAATCATCCCGTGGTGGCTTTAGAAATGCTGTCATCAACATGGAATTACGCTGTGGACAACTGCACGTGTGGACCTGCGATGGCACCAGTAGTGTTTCTATGTCCGGCGGTGCAACCAATGGAAGTGTCATACACAGGTCCAATACGCAGCTAAATCCACAGAAGAGACAATGGGACATAGGCAGGACACAGTATTGCCAGGCCGGTCTGAAAGACAGGAACCAATGCTCACTCAGCTCTTGCAGCCGAGGTGTAGTCAGGTAGAACACCATGTGCCCATGACAAGTTTGTTCCAGCAGTGCTCTCTCCATTTCTTAACTCCATGGCTGCTAAGGGTTTTCCCCTCCTGTGCTGATCCTGGATGAACCCCATTGTTCATGACGAGCTCAGCTCGTCATGAGTGCAGCTCCGCTGTGCCTCATGACGAGCTGAGCTCGTCATGAGCATGGAAGGAGTTAAGGGATTGCGATGTCCATTGTGAAGCAAGAGATTTAAATTCAGGATGCCCGCTACCGAAAGCAGGACCAAAGGAAGCCCTCCAAAAACGTTTCAGAGTACGGAGTGTATGAAGGCTGGAATTACTCCAAAGATGGTCTGAAAGGTGGTTAAGAAACCTGATCCAAGTCACTTAAATAAGTGTACCAACCCACTCGTATCAGACATGGTAAAGATACGATTAATCATTTCTCCTAAATGGATCGGGAAGTTCGTACGGACCATGGCCTGTATCTCTGCTAACGATCTTGCAACCTGGAGCTTAAAAGTCACTTGGGCTGAAGTTAAGGCCTCATTTTGTTGAAACAACATGGCTTTCAGTCTGCTCAGCAAATCAAACTGTAAACTGGATACATTCAATGAAGGCCACAGTGGTGCCTCCCTAACTGTGCGAGCCGGGGGAAACAATACTTGCTTACTGCAAACAACCCTGAAGTTTACTGTGACTAGATATTCGATGCCTGGCAACATTCCACAACAGCCTTGATCATTTAGCACTAAATAACTTCCATCCAAAAGTAATTCAAAAACCGGATAAATCACGGCAGCTGGGAGCCTTTCAAGGAGCAAGATAAATTCGCTTTCGACGCATTACACGTTCCATGAAGCGACACTTCTTTCCACACTAAAGACCCACTTAAAGCCTTCCCGCACTCAGTACCACTTAAGAAAATTTCAGTGTTGTTATGTCTGCACCTATATCTATACCGTAACTCCCAGGTTTCCTCTATGAACCCTTCACCCAACGCTTCATACCTGCCTGCTTTGATGTATCTAAGGCAGTATTGGAACTGAAATCTCGTGATTGGCAGTGTGATATAGCCATGAATTAGCCATTCTGTAGACAGTGATTCTGCTACAGTGAAAGGACACTTCTCCAATTTTTCAATAATCAGCATGGTGTACTTTGCATCTCTGCGTGCCATAGTCAACTGTCTGTTGGTCAGATTGTATACCAAGAACAAACCAGTGCTGTTAATGTATCGGCATGGCATGTGACATGAACGCAATGATTGCAGCGTCCAGCTTAACCCCTTGGCTGCTATGACTTTTTCCCTCCTGTGCTGTTACTCCAGATTTCCTATTGTTTATGACAAGCTCAGCTCGTCATAAGCACAGCTCCAGCGTGACTCATGACGAGCTGAGCTCGTCATGAGCAGCGAAGGGGTTAAAAGCATAATGGAGCGCAATTAAGATTGCCCATGTTGTAAAATAGACAAATCTTGCTCCATTATGTCAATTGCCGAGGACACAATTAATTTATTTATAAAGTTTTATATAGCGCAAATCTGATCCCAAGGGATAACAGAGCACTTCACAAATTGAGGGAATGAGGTAACATCAGTACAAGAGTCAAATGGGGAATATACATAGAAGATTCAAAAAGTGTGCACAGGAAAGGACCAATATAGGCATTGAGAGCATAACGGCAAGAGGAGCAAATACAATAGAAAAATACTGGGGTGACATCCATTCTTGGAGTGTGTCCGATGCGCTAAGAGCTGACCATCGCTCTTCTTATGAAGGTAGGAATTTGTTCATGAGGATTCTTTTTGCTTCCAGTTTGAAAGCAACCTTGGAGGGGATTCTCCAGATTTCCGGTGGAAGAGAGTTCCAAATTTTTGGGGCAGAGCCCGAGAACGCTCGTTGACAAGTTCTCTTTTTGCAGAAGATCTGGGGTTTCTGGAGGAAGGAATTAGCACTCCTTGACGGTCTCCCCCCTCCGGATAGTTTTAACTTTTGCGCCAGGTAATTGAGGGTTTTGAAGTGGAGGGCTTTGTGCAATAAACATGCAATCTTTAGTTGGATTCGAGCTTCGTAGGGCAGCCAGTTTAAAGATTTTAGGACCGGGGAGATGTGGGCATTTCGCTTGGAGCCCGTAATCTGTCTGGCCGTAGCGTTCAATGAAGCCTTTAGCGGAGCCAAAGTGTATTTTGGGAGGCTGCATAACGTAGCACTGCCATAGTCGAGCCTCAGTAGTACCAGCACTTGGACCACCTGCTTGAAGTCGGCCTGAGGTAAGAAAGGTTTGGGGTTCCTGAGAGTTCTCAGATGGTGGTTAGCTCCCTTGCTTACATTGCGGATGTGGGTCTTCATATTCAGGTGTTTGTCCAATGTGATTCCTAGCGATTTGGCTGAGTCAATGATGCTGGGGGAGCAGTTGAAGGCTATGAGTTGGTTCATCCAGAGGTCAATGTTAGGAGTGTGTTTCGGGGAAGAGATGAGGAGGAATTCTGTTTTGGTGACGTTTAGCAGGAGGTGGTTCTCAGTTAGCCAATAGGGTGGAATTGAGTGAAGTGATGTTATCAGGGGAGGAGATTTTCAGGTAGAGTTGGGTGTCATCTGCATACATATGGAATAGAATGTTCAAGGATTTTAGTACATCAGCTAATGGTTCCAGAAGCAAATTGAAAAGAATGGTAGATAAGGAGGATCCTTGTGGAGCCCCCATGGTGACTGGGGATGGGTGGGAGAGAGAGTGGTTCGCCTTAACTCTTTGGGATCTGTGCTGGAGGAAGGACAAAAACCATTGCAGCACCTGCCCAGAGAGGCCCATCCTTTGCTCCAGAATTTCTAGGAGGTTGTCGTGATTGACAATGTCAAAGGCAGAGGAGAGGTCGAGTAGGATAAGGAGACAAGATTAATTTTAGTCAAGCATTATTAGGATGTCATCCATGGCATGAGTGAGAGCCGATTCAGTGCTGTGCCCACTACGAAAGCCCGATTGGTGTTGGTCCAGGAGATCGAAGTTTTTGATGTGTGCACATAATTGAGATTGGACGCATTTTTCCAAGAGTTTGGCTAGTATGGGGATGCTAGAGATGGGGCGATAGTTGTTAAGATCTGTACTGTCTGCTGTAGTTTTTTTTTAAATAGGTGTTACCTGGGCCTCTTTTAGACAGTCTGGGATCGTTCCCTGTGAAAGAGAGGCATTGACGATCTTTGTCCAGATAGGGGAGATTGAAGCTTTAATTGCTTTGAAGGTGGTGGGAGGTAAAGTGTCATTGAAGTGATTAGATGGGTTGATGCTCCAAAGGACCTTATTGATTTCATTTTCGTTCAGGATGGTGAAGGTGTCCTAGGAAGCGTTGTGCTTGATGCCTCTGCTAAGAGGAGCAGCCTTATCTGGTGTGGCCAGGGAGGGTGCAGGTCCTTTGGATGTTAAAAGAGACCTCCTGGTTTCTAGATCAATGTTAAAAAGTCTGGTTTTCTCATTAAAAAAGTCAGCCAAGTTAAAACATGAGGGAGGATTAACATCCAGATCTGATCGGTTGGGGGCTATGACAGATTGTTGTTTAATGTATGTATGTATGTAAACGTATTTATATAGCGCAAATTACCCACATCGCAGGCATCTAAGCGCTTGCTTAGGGAACCCGTCCTGGTATTCCCCTGTGAGATAACCCCAGCAGGGTATCCACAAGGTGAAAGCCAGGCATCCCGCCGCGAGGGGCCGTTGTGGAGATTAAGCAAGCTATTGCCCAGAGTCGCAGAGTGTGAACCCGTGAGTCGAGTAGGCACCGGAACGAGAATTATCGAGTCTGTGGAATTATTGAGCCCAAGACCCGCCGAGGCGGGGAATTGAACCCTGGTCCAGAGCCGATCTCAGCTTCTGGGTCTGCCGCCTCTAACCCCTGAGCCACACTTCTCCACTTAACCAGTTCGAAAAATGTCTTGGGTCGATTGGCCGCTTGGTTTAGTTGGGATCTGAAATATTCCGCCTTGGCTGTTTTGATTTGTTTGTTATAGGAGCTTCTAGCTGATCTAAGGTTTTTTAGATGGACCGTTGAAGGAGTGGATCTCCAGGAGCACTCTAAGGGCCCGATGTAGGTAGGGCTTTACCGATCGGTATCGGCCGAAAATACCGATTTTTGGCCCTTACCGATCGGTAAACAGCCATCGAGATGTAGGGAACCAAAAACAGAACGAATCGGATAGAAAACCGATTCGGAATGAGTACCGAATGGGAAAGAATCCGATACGTACATACCGAAAATCGGATATGTAACGAATCGGAAAAACACCGAATCGGTTACAAGGACCGAATCGGTCCTTGTACCGATTCGTTAGTGACACCGAATCGGAAAATCACCGATTCGGTCCAAGAACCGAATCGTTAGTGACACCGAATCGGAAAATCACCGATTCGGTCCAAGAACCGAATCGTTAGTGACACCGAATCGGAAAATCACCGATTCGGTCCATGTACCGAATCGGAAAAAATACCGATTCGGACATGAGCCGAATCGGAAAACATGCCGATTCGTATGAATCTCCGATCGGGAAATTCCCCGATTCCGACAGTTGGGGAGATGTAGGGAGGCACAGAAACACCGAAATCGGCTCAAAATCGGTAGAATTCACTCGGTATTTACCATGGATTGCAATCAGGTGGTAACCAACTCCAACCCATATAAACAGTCCCAAAATGCATTGCAACTTGCAGGATGGCAGCTTTCTATGTCATTGCGAGGCGGCTACGGCTACAGCAGGAAGGACAGAGGGAATGGCTAAGAAATGAACAGGTCTACAGACAGAGGATAACCCTGTTCATGCTCACTGAGGCTGAGATCCTACAGAGATACAGGCTGGACTCTGACACCATACTTGAGCTCATCAGGGACCTTAAGCCATACTTGGACCACCACACCCCAAGGGCACACGCCATCCCTGCGCACGTCCAGGTGCTATGCAGCCTACACCTGGTAGCGTCTGGCAGCTATCAAAGTGGAGTAGCAGCAGCAGGAGGGGTGAGCCAGAGCAGCCTGTCAAGGTTCTTCCACATATTCCTTGACGCCATGATAGACAGGATGGACCAATACATCTCATTCCCTGCAACCCACGCAGAACTGCTACAAACCAAAGCAGACTTCTACCAGATGGCACAATTTCCCCAAATCATCGGTTGCATAGATGGCACGCATATTCCGATTTGCCCACCAGCGGACACCGAATACATATACCGCAATCGGAAATCTACACACACCATCAACGTGCAGGTGATCTGCAATGCCAAGTGCACCATGACAGACCTGGTAGCAAAATTTCCAGGAAGTACCCATGACTCCTATATATTCCAACAGAGCGGCATATATGCACGGCTGATGGCTGGCGATTTTGGAGAAGGATACCTCCTAGGTGAGCTACATCATCAGACCCCCATAACACATAGTAGGTAGGTGTAATACATGTATGCATGTGTCTAATGTGACCCCTTTCTCTTCCAGGCGACAGTGCATATGCCCTCCGCTCATTCATACTCACCCCCTACCTCAACCCCTCCACACCCAGCCAAAGGAGGTATAACCGGGCCCACATACGCACCAGGAATGATGTTGAACGGACCTTTGGCATCTGGAAAAGTAGATTCAGATGCCTGCACAAGAGTGGAGGTGCAAGGCAGTATACCCCCATCACCTGCTGCAAGATCATAGCTGTATGTGCAATGTTACACAACCTTGCGGTCAAGAAGGGCACTGAGGTGGAGTTGTCTGACTACGAGGACTATGACGACGACGAAGCTGTGCCACTGACACAGCCAGCTGGGGTGTGTACGCCAAGTGATGGCAGATACAGACGTGAGGAGATCACTGAGAACTATTTCTGACTGAGTACAGATGCAAAGACAGCTAAATGTTGCTTGGAAAAAAAATTTTTTAATAGTGATGCACCACAGTTACAGCACTGATGTGCATCAAAAAATGGAGATTGTAAACTCAAATAAAGTCCAGGGTTCTGGTTTGCTCATCCCCCCTTGCCAGGCTATTTTTTGGCCCGCTTTCCAGACCCACTGGGGTGTCCCTCGGCCCCCTCCGAATGCCCAGCAGCATCAGCGGATCGCCTGGTGCTCCTCCTTGGCTCTGATGCAGCGCTGGCCGGGCTGCTGCGGCTGCTGCTGTCTCCAGCATCACCCAGGTCCAGGGCAGGATTGGAGGCGGCGTTTGATATTAACATGGCCTCCATGGCCGTGGTGATCCTGGCCATCCCCCTAGTCAGCTCAGCCGTATGCTGACTGAGCACCGATTCCTGATTTGAGCTGCGATGGCACAGCTGTGCGGTCGCCGCTGCAAGGCGGGCCATGGCCCGGTTGAGCACCCGGGCATCCCTCCTGCGCGCAACCTCATGCTCCTCCTGCCTGGCAGAGGAGTGGGTGATGGCAGTGGTCAGCCTGCCCAACCCTGCTGCCACCTCCTTGTTGCTGTCCACAACAGCCTGGAAACCCTTCACCAACTCCCCCATCTGCATGTTGTGCTGCAGGAGCTGGCGTTGGCAGGCCATGGTGGATCTGGCCTGTTGGCGCTGGATTTTGACCATCTGGCCCTCCAGGCCCAGGAACACACTGCCCTCCCGTGCTGGTGCAGCAGTGGTGGTGGTGGTGGCACGGCGTCTGGCACTGCTGCCTCCGGCCTGCTGAGTGGGCAGGGGTGCCACTGGTGGGGGTGTGGTGCTGGCCGGTCCCGGAGCCCCTGCTCCCAGGACAGGTTGGACGGGTGGCAAGGCCACGGTTGTGGCAGGAGCTGGTGTCGGCGGAATGGTCTGCCTTGTAGGGGAGTTTTCTGGTGAAAATTGCAAGGGGGGTGTGCTGGCCAGTACTGGGGAGTGCACTGCTTGGTAATCAATCACCAGGACTCCCTCCATTCCAAGCCCTGGGGTGTCTCCTTCCTCTTCCTCATCCTCCTCCTCCTGGCCAGCCTGGCTGGTGCTCGACCCTGCGACTGCAGTGTCTGACGTAGATGCTCCCTCTGCTGTCACAGTGTTGCCGCCTGATGGTGCCCCTAGGTACAAAGAAGCATTTGTAAAGTGAGTGCCGATGTATTACAGTCAGTACAATTATGGCATTCCACATGTCCTTGCATCTCCTTACACCGTGTCACACTGTTTCCTGTCTTGTGATTCTGCACTGACATATTTGGCTAACTTCTGCTGACTACATGTACCATGATGCTTGTCTCTTGTATGTTGGTGACAGTACAGTGCTGGTGTTTGCCTATGCATTGTGTCTAATGGGGAGGTGTCTGGTAGGGTGTGTCATGATGCGCATGCTTCTTACCTGTAGCTGTGGCTCTCGCAGTGCTGTCCAGGGTCCCGATCCCTACGATGCTCTCCCTCTCGATGGTGCTGGAGACAATTTCCTCCAGCTCGGTGAGGGGTGGCGCCGGGTTCTTGTCTCCTCCGGTGTGTCCAGCCTGCCTTTGAAGGTCAGCCAGCTTCCTCTTCGTGAGGCTGCGGAGGTCGTAAAACCTTTTCTTCAGTTCCTCAATGGACCTGGGGGTGACACCAGCAGCATTGACCTTCTGGGCGATGTCGGCCCACAATCTCCTCTTGGTGCTGTCTGGCACGTTGAGGGACAGCTTGCCAAAGAGCTGGCGGTGCACCCTCACCACCTCCTCAACCAGCACCTGAAGTTCGGTGGTGGTGAACTTGGGCTTCCTCTTTTGGGAGGACTTCTGGCTTCCTGCCTGATCTGCCATTTTCTCCTGCTCAGTTTGCAACCTCCTTCTCCCACTGCTGCTAACTGTGTGTGTTGGGCTCAGGCAGGCTTTCCAGAAACTTCTAGAAACTTCTTAATTGGCTGCACCTGCCAGGGTTGCCACTCCCTGTTTGGGTGGGGGAGGGGGAGCCACCTCATTGGCTGAATCGCCTATTGCCGAATCGGCTTTTACCGATTCGGTAATTTCCGATTCGGTAAAATCCGATTCGGTATTATCCGATTCGGTAAAAGCCGAATCGGGTCATTCAATGCATTCCTATGGCCTTTTTCGCCATGGGTCTATGATTGCCGAATCGGTTTTGACCGATTCGGCTTTTACCGAATCGGTATTCGCCGAATCGGTAATATCCGATTCGGTGGTAGCCGATTCGGTGATTTCCGATTCGTTGTTGGCCGATTCGGTAATTTCCGATTCGGACCGAGCAGAATCGGAACGTACCGAATCTCATTACCGATGCCGACCGAATCGGTATTCATTCGGTATTTTTTTCCTACATCTCGTTTTCCGATTTCAGAATACCGATTCGGCCCGCCTCGGTATTTTGAAATCGGAAAATCGCGTTTACCTACATCGGGCCCTAAGTCCCTAAGATTGCGACGCTCCGCATTTAGGTTGCTATTGAACCAAGGCTTAGATATTTTTGAGGATTTTTATTTTTATTTTTTATTTATTTTAAAAATTTATAAAGCGCGGCGTATACCCGTGGGTGTCTTGGCGCTATAATTTTGCTGAAAATCCCAGAATAAGGTGGTATCTTCCTTCAAACATATTGTTTCTGAGCGGATTATTGATCAAATAACCAAGTTTTTACCAATTTTCTAAACTGAAATAACGATGGTGCCAGTTTTATTTCCTTTGGGAGCATGTTCCAGATTTTGGCTGCAGCATTGGCAAAGCTTCTATCGCCCCATGTCACCGTCCTGGTGCGAGGCACTACCAGTAGGTGACTGTGTTCGGAGCGTAAGGATCTTTTTGGTGAATAGTATTGAAGTTTTCGTTTGAGAAAAGCTGGTCCAAGACCCTTGAGAGCTTTGTAGGTGAGACACAGGGTCTTGAATCTGATGCGATTTCTCACTGTTAGCCAGTGGAAATTTCTTATCGCATGCTTGGTGGACTGAAACTTAGGAATGCCAGCTAGTAGCCTTGCGGCCGCATTCTGTATAAGCTGGAGTTTGGCCACCACCCTTGCCTGGGCGTTTACAAACAGTCCATTACAGTAGTCGAGTGAAGAGAGTACTAAGGAGCTCACCACTGTTTTCCTAGCACTCTCAGGAAGAAAGGGCAGGATTTTTTTAATTATCTTAAGCTTGTAGAAAGCAGACGACGCAACCTGGTTGGCATGGTTGGAAAAATTAAGATTGTCGTCAAATATAACGCCTAAGTTCCTGACCTTTTTCACTGGTTCTGGCGGGGCTCCGAGGGGTGTCGGCCACCAAAGAGTGGACCACTGTGGTGATAAATTTCCAAAGATCACTACCTCGGTTTTCTCCGAGTTGAGGCGCAGGCAGTTTTCCGACATCCATTCCTTGATGGCAAGCATGCCTTCTTGGAATCCGGCGGCAACCTCCTCACCGTTGTTCTTGATAGCGATCACCAGTTGGGTGTCGTCGGCGTAGGAGGTAAGGCTCATCCGGTAGTTCTTAATCACCCTTGCTAAGTCCGACACATAGATGTTAAAGAGTGTCGGACTTAGGGATGAGCCCTGCGGGACGCCACATGGGAGGGCGAGCTGAGGGGATTGAAATGCGCCCAATGTTACTGCCTGTGTTCTATTGGACAGGAATGATGCCAGAAGCTCTTTGGCCTTTGAGCAAATGCCCATCTCCTCGACACGGTCAATCAGAACGGTATGATTGACCGTGTCGAAGGCCGCCGAGAGATCCAGTAGGACCAGTATAGCTGTCCCTCCTTGGTCCCTAATGGTTCTAATATCATCGGCGGCCTTAATGAGGGCAGTCTCCGTCCCATGAAGTTTCCGGAATCCAAACTGCGATTCGTCCAGGAGACTGTTTTGCTCAATATATTCGGCTAGTTGAACATTCATTGCTCTTTCCACAATTTTAGCCAAGTAAGGTAGGCTAGCCATGGGTCTGTAGTTCTTGAGAATTGTTTTATCAAGACCAGTTTTTTTCAGTAAGGGTTTCAGCAAAGTGTTTTTTAACTTATCCGGAAAGATCCCCGATTGGAACATGGCGTTGCAGATGGGGGTTATGACTTTGCCCTGAGCTTTTTTTTTGCTGGAGTGGCGTAATATCGTCCATGAATTTGGAGATAGAAGAGTTATTGAAATCTGTAAGTGCCTGTACTTCGGCTAAGTCTCTTTGGAGAGACAGGGCTCGCTTACAGCGGGTTGCTAGGTCAGCTGTGTTGATGTCTCTGAGGTCTCTTCTCCAGATCTTTGGTTTAGGAATTTGAGGTTTAATTTTTGTTGCCTAGTGAATACATTTGTGAAGAAAGTGTGGTCATACCATTGTCTACCATAGCCAAGGCCTTTTCTAGGCTAATCTTATCAATTTCACGTAATCTCTCTGCAGCATCCTGTTGGGAGAATTTCCTCAGTTCATTGTAATAGGATTACAAGAAGCGTTTCTTACGCAGTTTCTTTGGACCTAGCAAGAAATCCCTAAGATCCATGTTGTCAGCTAGAAGGGACAAGTGTTGTTACACCTGTTGTAGTGTTGAGGTTTTTAGCCATTCCAGGCACAACTTCCCAACACTATAAGAAGTCACTACCCCTGGGTCGTCTGCGTGTACATAGCTTGGGTCGGGCCTATGGATACCAAACCTGCCGGTGGTACCCTTAAATCTTAACTGACACCTATTTGTGCTGATAGAACAAACCAACCATCCCTTCAAATTGGGAGTTGAAGAATTGTATGTACCATTCTGTATCATTGCACCCAGCATTTCGTCACTTATTAGTGTGTTATTCGATATACCTTCAATAAGTATGAGTATTGGGACTTGTGGTGTTTTTAGGTCTTAAATTTTTGCAAACCCCTAGCAGGTAGCTTGTTGCACTGTTCTGTTCAGGAATATGATCTGTAACAGTATAAGGCAAGCTCTAAATGAAGCATCTGTTCCCTGAACCTGCCAATCTTCCGACCCCCAAATGGATTTTATGTCTATTATGTCCCTCCAATAGTCAAAACCTTGTATAGACAGCTGGGAGATCAAAGGTGCTAAAGATATGAGCTTTGTGTTAGTCAGCATAAGTTTCTTCGCAGTTACATTCGTCTGTACTAACTTACAATAGAATGACATTGGGATTGATGTTTTGAACCCTGGAAAGTATGCAAATTTCTGTGCGGATGTGGCAGAACTACCTTTCGGTGGTGTCGGGCAATATTCCCATTGATGAAAAGGGTTTACAGTAGATGGAACACTTGCTCTATGCAAAAAGTGAAGACAATAATTCTGATAACAACACATACTATCGTAGTCAGGTGTATCTTCAAACAATTCCCTGTAAGACAATGCAACAGATTGTTCTAAATCTGCTAGCACAGTATGTACAGTCTCAAGGTCCCAATCATCAATCAATCAATCAATCAATCAATCAAACATTTGTAGAGTGCGCTACTCACCCATGAGGGTCTCAAGGCGATGAAGGGGGAGGGGTGCTGCTACTGCTAGAAAAGGCAGGGCTTGAGGTGTTTCCTGAAGGTGAGATGGTCCTGGGTCATTCATAGGTGTGCAGGCAGGGCTTTCCATGTTTTGGCTGCCAGGTAGGCGAACGATCTTCCTCCGGCGGTGGTTCTGCGGATCCGTGGGACGGTGGCGAGGGCGAGGCTGGCAGAGCGGAGCTGGCGGGTGGGAGTGTAGAATGAAAGGCGGTTGTTGAGGTATTAGGGGCCCATGTCGTGGAGCGCTTTGTGTGCATGGGTGAGGAGCCTGAATGTGATCCTTTTGTTGATGGGCAGGCAGTGCAGGTTCCTCAGGTGGGCGGATATGTGGCTGTGGCGAGGGATATCAAGGATGAGTCGTGCGGAGGCTTTCTGTATGGGTTGTAGTCGTTTCTGAAGTTTGGCGGTGGTTCTTGCGTATAGGGCGTTCCTGTAGTCCAGTCAGCTGGTGACGAGGGCCCGGGTGACCGTCTTTCTGGTTTCGGTGGGGATCCACCGGAAGATCTTTCAGAGCATGCGCAGGGTGTTGAAACATGATGACGAGACGGCGTTGACTTGCTTGGTCATCGTGAGGGAGGAGTCCAGGATGAATCCCAGGTTGCGTGCATGGTCCGAGGGTGTCGGTGCGGAGCCCAGAGCTGAGGGCCAACAGGAGTCATCCCAGGCGGATGGGGATTGTCCGATGATGAGGACCTCCGTTTTGTCTGTGTTCAGCTTCAGGCGGCTGAGCTTTATCCAGTCTGCGACGTCTTTCATTCCTTCCTGTAGGTTGGTTTTGGCGGTGGCTGGGTCTTTGGTGAGGGAGAGTATCAGTTGGGTGTCGTCGGCGTAGGAGATGATGTTGATGTTGTGTTTGCATGCGATAGCGGCGAGGGGGCTCATGTAGATGTTGAAGAGGGTTGAGCTGAGTGAGGAGCCTTGGGGTGCGCCGCAGATGATCTCGGTGGCTTCTGAGCGGAAGGGAGGGATTCGGACTCTCTGGGTTCTGTCGGAGAGGAACGAGGTGATCTTTCCTTGGATCCCAGTGTTGAAGGGGCGGGGTATTAGGGTGCGATGGCATACGGTATCGAAGGCTGCCGAGAGGTCCAGGAGGATGAGGACGGTCGTTTCTCCGTTGTCCATCAGGGTCCTGATGTCGTCGGTGGCCGCAATGAGGGCCGTCTCGGTGCTGTGGTTGGCTCGAAATCCAGACTGGGATGGGTCAAGCGAGTTGTTTGCCTCGAGGAAGGCAGTCAGCTGTTTATTGACGGTCTTCTCGATGACTTTGGCCGGGAAGGGAAGAAGAGAGATGGGGCGGAAGTTCTTGAGGTCTTTGGGGTCCGCTGTGGGTTTCTTCAGCAGGGCGTTGATTTCTGCGTGCCTCCAGCTCTCGGGAAGGTGGCTGACGCGAACGAGCTGTTTATGATGTTCCGGAGATGGGGTGCGACGATGGTGTCGGCTTTGTTGAAGATATGATGGGGGCATGGGTCCGAGGGAGAGCCGGAGTGGATGGAGGTCATGACGTTGGTGGTGTCTTCAGCGCTGGTGGGGGTCCAGGTGCTGAGGGTGGTGGTGGGGGTCGCTGGTTCGGTGACTGGAGACGGAGACTGGGGTCCGAAGCAGTCGTGTATATCTACGATCTTTCGGTGGAAGAACGTGGCGAGGAAATTGCGGAGTTCTTGTGACGGTGTCATGTCGTTGTTGCTGGCGCTGGGGTTGGAGAGCTCTTTGATGATGTTGAAGAGTTCCTTGCTGTTGTGCGTGTTGTTGTCTAGTCGCTCTTTGAAAGATGTCCTTTTTGTGGTGCGGATCAGCTGGTGGGGTTCGCGGTGGCGGTCTTGAGTGCTGTCATGTTTTCTGTAGTTTGTTCGTGGCGCCAAATTTTTTCGAGGGATCGGCAGGATTTCTTTGATTCTTTGAGGGTGTCTGTGAACCATGAAGTTTTCCTGTTGCTGGTCCTGCTAGGGGGGGTTCTTCAGTGGTGCAAGGTCATCGGCGCAGTTGGTGATCCACTGTGCGAGATTGCGGGCTGCGTCGTTGGTGTCAGCGCTGTTGACCGGCGGGTTCTGGCTGAGGGATGAGTGGAGCTGGTCTGTGGTGATTTTGCTCCAGCATCTGCGGGGAGTTTGGTGCGTGCGGTGGTGGGCTGTATTCTTTTTGAAGGTGAAGTGGATGCATATGTGGTCGATCCAGTGTAGTCTGGTGGAGCGGCTGAAGGATACGTGGTTGCTGGCAGAGAAGATGGGGTCGAGCGTGTTGCCAGCGATGTGGGTTTGGCTGTTCACCAGTTGTTTGAGTCCGAGGTTGGCGAGGTTGTCGAGCAGTGAGGTGGTGTTGTTGTCGCTGTTTTTTTCCAGGTGGAAGTTCTGGTCTCCAAGGAGGATGAATTCTGGTGAGGCTAGGGCGTGCGGGCTGATGAAGTCGGCGATGGTTTAGCTGAATTGTGTGCGTGGGCCCAGGGTTCTGTAGATGAGCGTTCCTCTGAGGGTGGTCTTGGGGTCGGTGTGAATCTGGAAGTGTAGGTGTTCGGCGGCGGAGAGTGTGTCTTCGGTGTTGATCGTGATGTTGATGGTGTTCCTGTAGACAGTAGCGATTCCTCCTCCTGATTGGTTGACGCGGTCCTTCCGGGTGATCTTGTAGTCGTCCGGGATGGCTATGGCGATGTCGGGGGCCGAGGAGGCGTTCATCCAGGTTTCCGTGGGGAAGGCGACGTCCGGTGCTGTTGTGTCGAGGAGGTCCCACAGTTCGACGGCGTTCTTGTGGACAGAGCGTGTGTTGAGGAGGATGCACTTGAGGTAGTTGTTGTTGTTGCGAGGTCTGGTGGGAGGTCCGCAGGTTCGGAGGCAGGTGTATTTGCAGGCTTGGCAGGTGAAGGGTCCGTGGGTTCGCTTCGGGGTTGCTCGGTAGCAGGCGGGTGTTCGTCCGGCGTTGAGTGCGTTGATGGTGTCGGAGTCGTATCTCAGTCGGGTGCTTTGGGTGCGGCGGGGGCCAGGGGTTCTGGCGCTGGGTGCGGTGCAGGCGCTGACGGGTGCAGACGGGTTTGCCTTTGGCGTGCCTTCAGCGCGTTCGCTGCGCAGCCTCCATATGAGGGGCAGAGGGAGGAAGGAGCAGCCGTGGGTTCGCTTTGGGGTTGCTCGGTAGCAGGCGGGTGTTCGTCCGGCGTTGAGTGCGTTGATGGTGTCGGAGTCGTATCTCAGTCGGGTACTTTGGGTGCGGCGGGGGCCAGGGGTTCTGGCGCTGGGCGCGGTGCAGGCACTGACGGGTGCAGACTGGTTTGCCTTTGGCGTGCCTTCAGCACGTTCGCTGCGCAGCCTCCATATGAGGGGCAGAGGGAGGGAGGAGCAGCTGGGAGGTGGGAGTGGGGTGGCCAATAGGGGTCGAGGGGGCTGGGCCACAGGGACGCAGCGGCGGGAGGAAACCAGTGGGGGAGACAGGAGCAGCGGGGAAAGGGGGCACACAGAAAAAAACGAGCACAAGGGTCAGGGGTACAGAAGGCAAGGGTGGCACGGGGGGGCAACAAGGGAACAAAGCAATTACAAAGAAACAATCAGGACGAGCAAAGACACAGTACTTAGCCTGGAAGGCGGTTAAAGTGGCAGCAGGAGCCGGGACACGCAGGGGGCACACAAAAACAAGCACAGGGGTCACGGGGGTACAGAAGGCAAGGGTGGTACGGGGGGCAACAAGGTACCAAGTAATTACAGAGAACCAATCAGGACAAGCAGAGCAAGTACTTAGCCTGGAAGGCGGCTAACGGTGGCAGCAGGAACTGGGACACACAGGGGGCTGCGTGGCAGTGAGGGGAGCGACCTACCTGGTGGCAGGGTCAAAGGTCATCATCACAGAGTGTACTCAGGGTAAAGAAACCATTCATTAAATTTTTGAACATGTGTGGAAATTTTTAAATGTTCAGTTGGACCAAATTCATCTTATGAAACTCTATCCCAAATTATACCATCCAGTACTGGAACCACTGACATGTTCACTAGGGTCTAGTCTCTTTGTTCACAGTGTGATGAAGTATGTGGTTTCAAGACCAGTTTGCAGGTTGTACTACAGAGCGTTGTGGAAGGTAATGTCAATTCAGTAGTAAGAAAAAGACGGGTACTATACCAATCCAAATTAACAGGAACAGGATCCCTAATGCAAACCAAAGATGCAACCAAGGGGACACAAAGTAAGTCTTTTTCAGCCCGAGATAGAATTGTCGAAATTGTTATTTTTTAGAGATGGGTAGCGTTTGCTCAGGTTCACTTGGATCTGAAGAAACGTCATTGAAGTTTATGAAGTAGCCAGATGCAGTTCGATCTATCTTTGGGAGCTCAGCAGTCTTTGTAGAACTGACAGTTGCTTCTTGCTTCTTGTGAAGGCACATTGATTTAAAGTTCATTGTTGGCCTGAATTGCAATTTCAGTTTCATTTCGATGTTAATTGATTTCAACGGGTATAATTCATACTCCGTTATTGGCTGCTACGGCATCTTACACAGAGGAGTCTCGGAACGTTATTAGTCTTTCCATCTGAACTTCCTGTACAGTAGCGAGAGGAGATCTGCGGCACTCAGGACTTCATGTGGCCTGCTGTTGGGAATTGGCCACATAGTGTGGTTTGATCATATCAATGGAGATTAATCTATTTTCATTTTTTCCAGCAAGAGGCGGAAGAAGTACTATTCTTGTTCCTTGAAGCGCCATGACAGGTACAGGTGTTCGGTATGATGGCCCAAACTCCTAGTTGTCTACGATCTTTTCTCTGACCAGGTGCCCAACCTTTGGGACCTAGACAGGTCTTGCCAGAACTGGTTTCAATTCCCCAATGGTGGTACATTTTACTTGGACTTTACTTTGTAATGCCCTGAATTAATTGAGTTCCTATAGACCAGCCAAACGATCATTGAATTCAAATGGCTTTACATTCGCCACTGTGCTGGCGCAATCAAGGTCAGGTACCAACATTCTTGTCCCAAACAGGATCTCATGGGGGGTTCGGGCTCCCAAATATTTTCTTGGCATATTCTTCAGTGCCGTCTGGACCCCTTATAGGTGATTGACCCAACTATTGCCCACAACTAATAACCTTGCTGTTAAGGATTGCTTTAGGTCCCGGTTTTTCCTCTCCACCACCAAATTTCCTTCAAGATGGCAGGGGGAGGAGTACCGCAAGGCCACACCCATACTTTCCATGGCTTCTTTGTAAATCCGAGAGCTAAACCTAGGGCCACGATCGGAATGTAATGTGGCAAATATGAATGTCCCGATAAAGACTCACAAATCCTTTATTACAGTTTGAGTGTCAGCCGAGCGCTGAGTCCAAACCCGTAGAACTCTAGAGCTTGAATCTACTGCCACCAAGATGCACTTGTAAGCCCCGTCTGAATTTAAGGAGCTGCAGTGATGCAAGCAGACACATGCAAGAGGTCTGTCTGAAATGAGTAATGGTGTTTGTGGTAGCAGTGCTACGGTGGAACCTTTCATCTGCTGAAAGATGTCGCACTTTAAAACATAAGCCTTTGTTTGTTTAGACAAACGTAGCCACCAGAATTGCGGCTTCTGTAACACAACTGTAGCAGTGACAGTGTGCAGAGCCCAGACCCTTGTGTACAGCTAGTATTTAATCTAATCAGCGATCAATGTTTGGTATAACTCTATCCCCCACTACTGGAATTTGAGCATACGACCCTTCACTATAGCACATGCAGCGCTATACTGTTGTTTACTTCTTATGGCAGGCTGAGCAGGTCCATCAGTATAAATGATGTATTCATATTTCTCTAGAGGCAAAATTTCATTCGGGAGAGGGTATTCTTGTTTATACTGTAGGAACGCTTGTGTTTTTAGTGTAGAATCATTTTTGTAATCTACATCTGTTATAGTGAGAGAATTAGCCCATAGTATCCATTGCGAATGTAGTGCTTTTGCATTCGGAATGCTCGTTTTGGTAACAGCTTCTAGAGTTGGTAGAGGGGTTACAATGATAATGTGATTTCCCTGCGCTAGTGCTCTTTCTCTCACTATAACACTCTGTACTGCGGTCAATATTTTTTCTGTTGCCACAAATCACATTTCAGCATTTGTGTATATGATTTGCATGCAATTGGAAATGATTCACCTTCATTGAATGTGAGGTAAGTATATCCTGATACACCGGGGATGACCCGGATCACCAAGTTAGTGATATTTACACGTGTGTGCAAATGTTTAGATGCTATCATTTTAGCCAGAACTGAATGGAGACTGTGTTGCTGTGTCCACTGGTGTGGTGTGAAATCAGGTCTGATTAAATTGTAGAAAGGTTTTACTCTTTCTGCATAATCTAGAATGTATGTTCTACCAAAAGTTAGAAATCCTCAGATGGATTGTAAACCTTTGAGAGTCTTAGGAGGTTGGAGCAGCACACACTTTTCTAAAAAGTTGGCTGCCAGGCTCTTGCCTTCACTTGACAGCTCATATCCCAAAAATAGGGCATTGAGATGGGCAATTTTAGAATTCTTAAAATTAAATTTGTAGTCCATTTGGCAAATACCACAATTATACTGTTCACCCTGCTCAAGTGTTCAAGTAACTCATCATCCATCAGATAGATGTCATCTACATAGGACACAGCCTCCTCATTGCAAGTTTGTAATAATTCTGACACTCTTGCTGAGAATAGCCCCAGGCTGTTCTTATACCCTTGAGGCAAACAACAAAATTTCGCCGACTGCCGAGTGCAGAAAATGATGTCAAATATCTGCTTTCTGAAGAATCCATCCGAGATATCTAATGTCGTTTTGCATTTCGTCCGCACAATGTTATTCATTAATGCTGCACTATGTGCATTTTGAACTGCAAATGGTTGTGTGCATGTGTTTAAATGTCGGTAATCTAAAACTAGATTACATGAATTGTCAGGTTTCATTACTAAAAACAAAGGATTATTCATCAGGGAGGTGCAAGTCTCAATCACACCTTGGTGTTCAAGTTGGTCTAAGATTTCTTTGACCTGTCTTTTTGCATAATGTTTTATAGAGTACTGTCTCTGTGTGAGTTTGGAGTAGATTTTATTGGGATTTTGGGGTGTGTGGACTCCACATCCCACCGACAGGGTTACAGTATAATTCCGGAGCTCGCGCTAGCGCCCAGTCCTGCACGTGTAAAACATATATGCTGCGTCAATCAGGAGACAGAAGCATACAAATGAGATTGCTAGTACCAATATCATAAATAGTAGATACATTTCAACCATTGTGCTAAGATGGACAGAAGCAGTTCAGATAAAATCAATAGCGCTTGCATATTCCTAAAATGCGTGCCCTAAGTAATTTGCCTAAATGTACCTAGCCTAACCTGGATGTGTAGGTGTGTATGCACATAGCTATGTGTATCTGTAGCTAAGAAATCCCTATGGATGAACCAGCCCCCTTGCCTGATGGTTTAGAATGAAGGACCCGTTCTCTGCATCGAGGATGACAACCTGCAAGGGATGTCAGACCGCTGTGTATGAATCTTTTAAAGATTCTGGAACTAGGTCAGTGAAAGCAGGAAAGATGACGCTTTCCGCCTTTTAGCAATCCATCAGAAATGCAGACTGCCAATCCCTTTCTGCTAGCAGTATGTCATATCCAAAGGTCAAATTCTCCCAAAAGATACCTTTAACCTTCCCTGAGATGTCCACCTCTATTTGAAGTGTAATTTCATATCGTCTATGTGGGACACTAACTCTGGTATTAGGTGTTTCCACCATGATATGTTCTTTTAATATTGATGTTACCAGAAAATCCTCAGGTTCTGGCGAGCTATTGTTACTTGTGCCGCGCTGTCTAACATCATCAGAGCCCATTCCCCATGCAGAAGCTGAGTCCTCAGTAACCTAGGCATATCTATTTTTTAAGCCAGCTACTTTCTTCTATTTGAATTGAGATTTTCTTTTATGTTGCTCTTCCTCTTTGATAATGTATTCTGAAGTGCGATTTGTTTCCCTTTAGTCTTTGGTCAATCTTCAGTCTTTTGTTCTGATCACCCGTTCCTCTCCGAGTTTTTTGAAGAACTCTGGAAGGAACTAAAGGAATGTGCTTCAGTGTACTGAAACCTATCAGGTTTTTTATGTTATCACGATTTCTAAGGTTGTACCTCTTTTTAGAGGACTCCCGTTGGGGAGATCCACCCCTTGATCCTGAATTATTTTCTTAATTGTTATTTTTACTATTTTTGTTTTCCCATTTCTTTTAAGAAGAAGTTGGTCCTTGCTTCGAGTTGGCCATTTGTGGCTTCTCTGCTATTGTGTCCAAATTATCTCTACCTAATTCAGAATAGGTTTCTACGATAATTTTTGGTAATTCTCGCTCCCTATTTCTATGTGCTATTTCCCTTAGGCGGCTGTGTATGGCCACTGCTACCGCCTCCTCCTTTATATTGCTCAGCATGATTGCAGAGACTTAGGCAAAATTACCCATCAGTTTCATTTCCAAGTCCAGGGCAGGTCCTGCCCCATACTCATTTTTTATTTGTTTCAATACTTCTGGAACAACTGCTAAGGAAGGAGTACTGTGTATTCCGACGTAAACAGCAGCAAAGATTGTTCCCCATGTGGTACAATCTTCAATCGAGGGAACCAGCCCCATTGGCAAGCAAATTGTTAGCATTCCCTTAGGTTTCTGTGGTGTTCGGGACCTTTGCACCGTTTTCCTCTGCGTTTAGGACAGGGATGTTGTAGTGTTGCCCCTGGACGTACCCTCTGGTGTTGCTTTGGTGCGCCGGTTGTGAGGCTTGGACTGCCGTAAATGGTGAGACAATGACTGGGGCGAACTATGTCTCCTATCTCCAGAAGGGTCAAATTAGCTATGGCCAAAGGGAGGAGAGTGCCGCTCGCCTCGTGGGGGTGGGGGGGGGCCAGCATGTACCTGAAATTTAAAACCGCCAAGACGCTGCGGAGCGGGTGTTCACTCCTGGAGACACTTTGTCCGTGTACATAGGACTCAGGTGAGGTGCCCGTGTCCTGACGAACAGAAGGTGGCTCACTTTGTAAGCGTTTTCCCAGTCTGGGAGTTGGGGCTGTCTGGGTCCCAATTTGAGGGGCAGGAGTTGCAGGCCAGGGGTTGCAGCACCCCCCGGAGGGGTCTTTGTCCCAGTCGCGGGGGCAAGAGAGCTAAATCTCTGAACTTTCGACTTGGTTGTGCATTGTCGTGGGCCCTGAAAGTTTGTCGCATGGTGCAGGGAGGGTGCCACAGGAGCGCGTGGGCCCCGCCCCAGCAATTAGCATGCTGGGGTGGCAACAGATGAGTACACGGTGCTGCGGACACCAGATTGTAGGTGCTAGTTGCGGGGAAGGTGCCGCAAGAGCATGCCGGCCCTCCCCCCATGGCAGTAGCCAGTCGGCCTCCTTCATAGCAACTGTGCACACCGGGGCGTTCTCAGGGCACCATGGGGTTGTGCCTCACCATGCGCTAAGAGGAAGAAATTGGGGAGGAGCACTCTAGCATCAAAATTTTGGGCAAGTGAATGCGGGCCAGGAGGGGCCTTTGTTTGGGACGACCAGCCTCCTTGTTGCGGTCGGTCCGGGTGTTGAGGCTACCGGGGTCCCTGATCCTTGTGTTGAGAGAGTTTGGGCCGGGCTGGCGGCTTTGGCGCCGGAGTGCCACCTGCTTCCCTGGTTTGTTGGGGGGGAGAAGATAACAGTTTGCTGTGGGCCTGGGGCTTGGTGGACCTGGGACTGACAGGTTTGTTGCCAGGGCGTCCTGCATAATCATCTGGCACCCTGGGGTCTAATGTTTGAGCGTGGTTGCTCACCTTGTGAGAAGTTGGCCCGATATGCAGTGTTCACTATTCTAGTGACCACTATGCATCGGTCCAAACGACCCTTATGGTGATTGGTTGTAAGTCAACCTTAGACCAGCTATCCTAGTAGCGTGGATACGAGCAGTCTTCGGGCTAAACTCTAGAGGGCATGTTAAGCCAGCTGTTATACCATCACATACCCCCTGAACACCAAGTGAAAGGACACCACACAAGTGTTATGAAAATAAACAGTATATTTATTAGATTCACAACAGCCCTGTACTCTTTATGAGGACAGGGTACTAAGCACAGAACAAACTCTTAGGAAAATACTTCAACTGCACAATCAATACAAGTGCCCGAGGGCACGGAAAGTTTAGTGGTCTCGGGCGGACCCGATAAGGCAAGTCGGAAGCGAGGGACTCAGGACCCTTAAGTAAGGAGGCTATGCGGGCACCAAAATGCCGGAGTTACCTAGCCACAAGGGCTGCGGCTGCACAAGTCTTACAGGCGTCGGGGGTCTTTGCTGACGAGCCAGGAGCCGGAAGGAAGGAGTTGCTGGCCGGCGACCAGTGAAGAATAGTTCGTAGAGATCCAAGCCTGGATCAGAGATCGATGATACCTGAAAGCAGAGGGGACCAAGTTTGTACTACTAGCCAGTAGTCAGAGGGTACCAGGAAGGCACCGGATGGCCGTCACCTCGACTAGGTGAGTGGGCGACGCTAGGCTCTGCAGTCTCACGGACCAGGAGGCGTTGTCGGCGACCAGAATGGAGGTGCGAGCTGTCCCACGAAGGTTGATGCTGTCGGCGTCGCTGGGCCCAGGATTGGGGCAACAAGCCCTGGCAGATTTCAGGGCCACGTGGTGGGCCTAAAATGGCGTCTTGAGTGGACCAGGAGGGTCCGGGGTACTCCTCTCGTAAAAGGGAGCAAAGGCCAGTCTGGAGCAACCAGACCAGCAGCGTTGGTTGTCGGATGTCGTCAAGGAGATCACAAGCCAGCGGCTAGTGATCGGACAACGGGCTGAGCGGCGAGCAGAAGGGCCCCACGCAGATCGTGGAGATGCTGGGAGGCTGCACTTCGGTGCTTGAGCTGCTCAGGGTCGGGGCTTCTCGGACCCCAGAGCACTCACCAGAGGATACCTTCGGTGGTCGTGCTGGATTAAGAAAGCGTGCAGGTTTTGATGATGGCCGGTCCCTCGAGGTCTCGTCGCACCCACAGATCTCAGCTGAGCTGACGATGTGGGTAGAGGTCAGAGGTGCCAGGGAAGCCGGTTCTCGTCGAGCTGGGTCGTCGGATTCCTGAGGAAGGACTTGCAGCAAACCGCAGAGTTCTTAGATGGTGCCTGCGGGTGCAGGGTGACTACTCCTTAGCCACAAGGGAGAAATCTTGAGAAGAGTCTCGAATGTCCTTTCGTAGAAAGTAGTTCTTGATTCAAAGATGATCTAATCTGGAAGGGTCCCCGCTCCGGCCTTTATCCTAAAGAAAGGGGTGGGTACATGACTAGGTCCTGCCCTAGGGGTGGGACCAGGAAGGGGGGTAGTTACACCCCTCTCCCCTGCCGGACTTTCCCCAGGTAAGGGGCTGCGCGCCCCTGGAACTGGTTCTAGCCGGCAGATGCGTAGTGAGCACCGGGGTGCCACTCCACAGTCACCTTCTTGCAAAGCCCTACCTACCCAGAATACACAAACCCTGTCTGGGATGGTGCGAACACCGCCCCTGACAGGAAACCCTTTGTCCAAGCTCTCCTCGCTGGAAGGACTCCCAGCAGCAGGAGGTCAGACTCGTGTCTGTGGTGGCAGCGTCCATTTTGTGGAGCTGAGGCTTCAGTTAACTTTAACCGGGGTTCACAGTTACGTACATGTCGTGTCCCTCTAGAAGGGCGGAATGCTAACCTCGTCGCCAGAATTGGTGAGGGGGCAGCATCCCGATTCGTATGACACCTTACTCGACATGTCTTGATAACGCGATACCGAAGTTACCGATATGATACGCGTTATCATGGAACAGCCATTGGGTCTTGGTTCCGCAAGCTGCAACCGGGCTCGGCTCGTGCCAGAGCCCAATTCACACGGTTCCATGCACTCTGCCTTCAGGATTGTCAAGGCCTGCCATAGGAGTGACTGATAGGAACTCGGGTGTCCATTTTAAGGTTAGGTATAGGGATACTATACCTACAGCAACGGGCGAGTACGCCACGTTGCCCCAGCTGTCGTGCAGCCAGTTGTGTCAGATTTAGATGGCCAGCCAGGGGTGGCATAATACATGCTTCAGCCCCTGGTAGGCCCTGGGTACACCGATGCCCTGAGTTACAGGGTCTGACAGGGTGGCCCAGTTCCAATTGGGTAATGTACCTAGGGTACACACATCAATTTAGCGAGAGAACAGCTAGGCTGTGGGTCTGATTGGCAGGCCCACAGCCCGAGAAAGTCGTAAACCAGTGAAACAAAAGCAAAAAGTCCAGGTGATCATAGGATTGCAGACCCTACTCTCCTACATGACCCCCCCCCCCAAACGTTGGGACAATAAACTAACCTTGGCCAGGTGAATCTTCTTGTTCTAAGTGGAAATACCTGGAGAGCCCATCTGCATTGCCATGATCAGTGCCAGGTCTATGCTCCACTGTGAAGTCCATCCCCTGTAGGGAAATGGACCACTTAAGCAGTTTGGGGTTTTCACCCTTCATCTGATTTAGCCATAGGAGGGGCTTATTTATGGTCGGTCTGAATCTTGAAATGAGTGCCAAACAAGTATGGCCTCAGTTTCTTCAGGGCCCGCACCACAGCGAAGGCCTCCCTCTCTATAGCTGACCAATTTTTCTCTCTGGGGGTCAGCCGTCTGCTTATAAAAGCAATGGGCTAGCAAATAGCGAGGTGTGGCTCACTGGTTAGAGGCGGCAGACCCGGAGGCTGAGAACGGCCCGGGACCAGGGTTCGATTCCCGACGCGGCAGGGTCGAGGACCAGGGTCAGCGGACTGATAATTCTCGCCTCGGTGCCCACTTTGGGCAGTGATCACACTCGGTAACTCTGGGCATTAAGCTTGCCTCATCGCTACAACGGCCCCCCACAGACGCCGGGGATGCCTGGCTTCACCTTGGGGATACCCAGCATGGGACCATCTCACAGGGAAAGCCAGGACGGGTTCCCCAGCGGTCATTCGCGCCAGGATACTCCGGTAGTAATTGAGCGCGCTACAAAACACCTTACATTTACATTTACATTTACATTTACATTTACATTTACATTACCATCAAAATTCAGTTGAGATAGAACAGCTCCCACACCCAAATCAGAAGCATCTGTTTGGACAATGAATGGTTTGGAGTAGTCTGGACTCTTGAGGATAGGTGCCGTGCACATGGCCTGTTTTAGGTCATCGAATGCTTTTTGACAGCTCGCTGTCCACTGAACCTGTTTTGGCATTTTCTTACTCGTCAGCTCATTGAGAGGAGTCACAATCGATCCGTAATTTCTGACGAACTTCCGGTAGTAACCAGTCAGGCCCAAGAAAGCTCGAACCTGAGTCTGGGTGGTTGGAGGAGCCCAGTCCCTGATTGACTGTATCTTGCTCTCCAGTGGTTGAACTTGGCCTCCACCGACAAGGTGGCCCAAGTATGCAACCTGTGTCTGCCCTATCTGGCACTTGGTAGCCTTGATAGTGAGACCTGCTGCTTGCAGAGCCTCTAACACTTTCCGCAGGTGGACCAGGTGATCCTCCCAGGTGGAGCTAAAGACAGCGATATCATCAAGATATGCCGCACAGAAGTCATCCAGCCCAGTGAGAACGTGATTCACCAACCGTTGGAAGGTGGCAGGTGCATTTTTCAAACCAAAGGGCATCACCACGAACTGATAATGCCCACCAGGGGTAGAAAATGCCGTCTTAGGCTTGGCGTCCTCAGCTAACCTGATTTGCCAATACCCAGCTGTCAGGTCAAACGTACTTAAGTAGTTGGCCGAAGCCAATCTATCGATAAGCTTGTCTGCCCTTGGTATTGGGTGGGCATCAGTCTTAGTGACTGCATTGAGACCCCTGTAGTCTACGCAGAACCTCATCTCTTTCTTACCGCCCGGGGTGTGAGGTTTCGCCACTAGAACTACGGGACTAGCCCAAGGGCTATCCGAGGGTTCAATGACTCCCAGCTCCAACATTTTCTGCACTTCACTTTTGATGCAGTCTCTAACGTGATCGGGCTGCCTGTAGATTTTACTCTTGACGGGCAAGCTGTCACCAGTGTCAACCTCATGGGTGCACCAATTGGTCTGACTGGGTGTTATGCCGGAAGGATTGAAGAACCTGTTTACAATCCTCCTGTTGATGTTCGGAGAGGCTGCCACAAAACACAACACCGTCTACTGATCCATCGTCAGGATTCTGAGTGAGCAGGTCGGGGAGAGGGTCCCTCTCCTCCTCCTGTCCCTCATCTATGGCCATGAGCAAACTCATGTCCTTCCTGTCGACATATGCTTTGAGCCTGTTGACATGGAGCACCCTGTGGGGGCTCTGGGGAGTTCCAAGGTCCACCAGGTAGGTGACCTCTCCCTTTTTCTCCAGGATGGTGTAGGGCCCGGACCATTTGTCCTTGAATGCTGCTGGGGCCACTGGCTCCAACACCCACACCTTCTGTCCGGGCTGGTAAACAGTCAAGACAGCCTTTTGGTCATGCCAAGCTTTTTGGAGTTCTTGGCTGGCCTTAAGGTTTTCGGATGCCTTCTCCATGTATTCAGCCATCCGCGAGCGGAGACCAAGCACATAGTCCACTATGCTGGTTGCAGGCTTTTTGAGAGGTCTCTCCCATCCTTCCTTCACCAAACACAGGGGTCCTCTTACAGGATGCCCGTACAAAAGTTCAAAAGGGCTGTAGCCAACCCCCTTCTGTGGGACCTCTCTGTAAGCGAATAAAAGGCAGGGAATCAGGACGTCCCATCTACGCCGAAGCTTTTCAGGTAGTCCATGAATCATCCCTTTCAGGGTCCTGTTGAATCGCTCAACAAGCCCATTGCATTGTGGATGATAGGGTGTAGTGAACTTGTAGTTAACACCACATTCCTTCCACATAGCAGTTAAGTAGCTCGACATGAAGTTTGCACCTCTGTCGGAGACGACCTCCTTAGGGAAGCCCACTCTGGAGAATACTCCAACTAGGGCTCTTGCCACCACAGGGGCTGTAGTGGTCCTAAGGGGGAATAGCTTCAGGATACCTGGTGGCATGATCCACTACCACCAGTATAAACTTGTGCCCTGATGCTGTTGGTGGTTCCATGGGACCGACGATGTCAATCCCCACCCGTTCAAAGCGTACCCCCACCACAGGCATTGGTATAAGGGGGGCCTTTGTCGTGCCACCTGACTTACCACTGGCTTGGCAAGTGACACAGGAGCGACAAAACTCCTTGGTATCTTCGTTCATGTGAGGCCAGTGAAAGTGCGAGACAAGCCTGTCCCACATCTTCGTCTGACCTAAGTGTCCTGCTAAGGGAATCTCGTGGGCCAAGGTAAGGAGGAAACCACGCTGAGACAAGGGGATAACCAGCCTCCTGGTCATGCCTGGCTTGGGGTCTCTTGCCTCAGTGTACAGGAGTCCATCTTCCCAGTATACCTTGTGGGTACCTGTGGCGTTCCCAGCAGCCTCAGCAGCAGCCTGCTGTCTGAGGGGTTCAAGAGAAGGGCAGTCTAACTGATCCTTCCCCAGGTCTTCTCGTGTGGGTCCCCCTGAGCCCAGAAACTCAACTTGATCAAGTTCGAGTTCTTTAGGTTCAGTTTCCCGCAATTCCTGGAGGTCAGCCTCCTCTGAGACTTGATCCTCGACCTGGGGCAAGGGGGAAGGCGAGGCCTTAACCCGACTGCTCTTCTTCTTGGGAGGTGTCTGGTCCCTTGTTCCAGGATCCAGCACCTGTTCAGTGGGGCATCGTCTGACCTGTGACCTGGTCACAGCAAACACATGTGCTGGCAAGCCTAACATCTCCATGTGAGTCCGGTGCTCCACTTCTGACCATTGCGATGACTCCAAATCATTGCCCAACAAACAATCCACTGGGAGGTCTGAACTAACAACAACCTTTTTCCTGCCATTTACCCCTCCCCAGGAGAAAGCAACAATCGCCAAACTATGACTGGTAGTGACGTTGCTGGCATTGGTCACCAGGAAATCTGTACCTGGCATGATCTGTCCAGGGTCCACAAAGTTAGGCCTCACCATAGTGATGCTGGCACCCGTGTCCCTATAGGCCTGAGCCATTCTTCCATTAATTAAAGGCGTCTGTCGGTATTTGCCCAAAGTATTGGGACTGACATCAGGGGATATATCCACATCCCCCGTACAGACAAGGACAGCCTGAGTGAGCGTACCAACTAAGTTGTCACACCCCTCAGAACCCAAGGTTAACCCAACTAGTCCCTTGGGAGGCGCACTACTACTGCTGGCTGTACTAGGGGGGGCAGGTGCCTTAGGGGCTGCAGTAGCAGGAGTCTGCCCTCCTTTCTTGGTGCACTCACTAAACCAGTGAGTTTTACTTTTACAGTATTGGCACCACCTTTTCGATTGGCCTTCTTGATTCTTCTTTTTCTGGGAAGCCTGACCCACCCCCTCTTTGGGTTGTTGGGGACCTGTCGAAGACTTCTGGTCAGTTTGTTCCCCTTTCGAATCTTTACCCTTCTGGTTTGCTTTCTTCTGACCACCCTGGTTCTGGCCCTGGTTTTGCTTAACCCTTGTCCTGACCCATCTGTCTGCCTTCTTTCCCAATTCTTGGGGAGAGGTCAGATCCGAGTCGACAAGGTGCTGATGCAACAACTGGTTCTGACAATTGTTTAAAATCTGTTCTCGCATGATCAAATTATACAATCCTGTGTAATCAGTAACCTTACTGCCCAGCAACCAGCCCTCCAAAGCCTTAGTGGCACAATCAACGAAATCAGACCAGTCCTGAGACTGAGTTTTCTGGGTATCCCTGAACAGCAACCTGTACTGCTCAGTGGTTAGGCCGAACCCATCAATCAGTGTATTCTTCAGGACCTGGTAATTGTTAGCGTCCTCGACTCTAGTAGTGAGGAGCTTATCTCTACCTTTACCTTCAAAGGAGAGCCACAAGATAGCTGCCCACTGACTCTGGGGGACGCACTGTACAGTGCAGGCCCGCTCCAAAGCAGTAATCCACTTGTGGATGTCGTCCCCTTGCTTAAAGGGGGGCACTATCTTATTCAGGTGCTTAGTGTCTAAACTCCTGGGTTCCCGTGGGGGAATGCTGCCACCAGTGGGAATTGTCCCACTCAATTCTTGCTCTCTAGCAAAGGCGAGTCTTTCTTTGGCTAGGGCAAGTTCTTCCCTCTCGATCCGCAGATTGACTTCCCGCTCCTTCGCTTCGTACACTCTCCTCTGAGGGGATGTCATCCCTCTTCGAGCAGAGCCTCGAGAGCCATTGGTTTGAATGGATCTGTTAGAGCCTCCCGATAGAGACCTAACTCGTCCACTCCCAATGTTAAGCTGGCCTGAGAGGGGCCCCAGGGGTCTCCTAGTACCATTCCCGTGCCGGCTTAAGTTGTCCCTAGTTAGCTGACTAACTACCTCTGGACCTTTGTCTGCCTCGTCCCCAGATGTCTCTGGCTCCTCGTCCTCCTCTTCACCTTCTGCGGAGAGATGGATAAGGTCAGGGTCACCTCGAGTTCCCTCGAGGGGGGGCATACTCTCTTCTGGATGAGAAGGGTTGGTGTTAACCGCCCTCCTAGCATCATAAGTCTCCAAGAGACCAATCAGAAAGGGAGTTGTAGGGTTGGAACCCTGTTTCAGCTTCCGAGATGTACAGAGCTGTCGCATCTCTTGGAAGCTAAGCACAGCATATCTGGACGTGACCTGTGGAAGGTCGACTGACACAAGGGGAGACTCAGAGTTTCCTCCTTTGTCGGACATGCTGCTTCTAGTGTGGTGTAAGTGATGCACCTACCTACACTATATGTTTACCTACTGATCCCTTGCTAAGAGTTGTAGCCAAGGTGTGCTAAGCCTTGAGGAGCTACAACAGCTGGTTCAGTAGAACTCAGAGTATTCTAAGCTAAGTTATATGTACCTGAAGTACTTATGCGATCTTTCACAAGATATTCTTAGGATACGCGTGGTAAAACAACAGCAAGCTCAAATCCCAACCACTGCTCACCAATGTGAGAAGTTGGCCCGATATGCAGTGTTCACTATTCTAGTGACCACTATGCATCGGTCCAAACTACCCTTATGGTGATTGGTTGTAAGTCAACCTTAGACCAGCTATCCTAGTAGCATGGATACGAGCAGTCTTCGGGCTAAACTCTAGAGGGCGTGTTAAGCCAGCTGTTATACCATCACATACCCCTTGAACACCAAGTGAAAGGACACCACACAAGTGTTATGAAAATAAACAGTATATTTATTAGATTCACAACAGCCCTGTACTCTTTATGAGGACAGGGTACTAAGCACAGAACAAAACTCTTAGGAAAATACTTCAAGTGCACAATCAATACAAGTGCCCGAGGAGACGGAAGGTTTAGTGGTCTCGGGCGGACCCGATAAGGCAAGTCGGAAGCGAGGGACTCAGGACCCTTAAGTAAGGAGGCTATGCGGGCACCGAAATGCCGGAGTTACCTAGCCACAAGGGCTGCGGCTGCACAAGTCTTACAGGCGTCGGGGGTCTTCGCTGACGAGCCAGGAGCCGGAAGGAAGGAGTTGCTGGCCGGCGACCAGTGAAGAATAGTTCGTAGAGATCCAAGCCTGGATCAGAGATCGATGATACCTGAAAGCAGAGGGGACCAAGTTCGTACTACTAGCCAGTAGTCAGAGGGTACCAGGAAGGCACCGGATGGCCGTCACCTCGACTAGGTGAGTGGGCGACGCTAGGCTCTGCAGTCTCACGGACCAGGAGGCGTTGTCGGCGACCAGGATGGAGGTGCGAGCTGTCCCACGAAGGTTGATGCTGTCGGCGTCGCTGGGCCCAGGATTGGGGCAACAAGCCTTGGCAGATTTCAGGGCCACGTGGTGGGCCTAAAATGGCGTCTTGAGTGGACCAGGAGGGTCCGGGGTGCTCCTCTCGTAAAAGGGAGCAAAGGCCGGTCTGGAGCAACCAGACCAGCAGCGTTGGTTGTCGGATGTCGTCAAGGAGATCACAAGCCAGCGGCTAGTGATCGGACAACGGGCTGAGCGGCGAGCAGAAGGGCCCCACGCAGATCGTGGAGATGCTGGGAGGCTGCACTTCGGTCCTGGAGCTGCTCAGGGTCGGGGTTTCTCGGACCCCAGAGCACTCACCAGAGGATACCTTCGGTGGTCGTGCTGGATTAAGAACGCGTGCAGGTTTTGATGATGGCCGGTCCCTCGAGGTCTCGTCGCACCCACAGATCTCAGCTGAGCTGACGATGTGGGTAGAGGTCAGAGGTGCCAGGGAAGCCGGTTCTCGTTGAGCTGGGTCGTCGGATTCCTGAGGAAGGACTTGCAGCAAACCACAGAGTTCTTAGATGGTGCCTGCGGGTGCAGGGTGACTACTCCTTAGCCACAAGGGAGAAATCTTGAGAAGAGTCTCGAATGTCCTTTCGTAGAAAGTAGTTCTTGATTCAAAGATGATCTATCTGGAAGGGTCCCCGCTCCGGCCTTTATCCTAAAGAAAGGGGTGGGTACATGACTAGGTCCTGCCCTAGGGGTGGGACCAGGAAGGGGGGTCGTTACAGCCCTCTCCCCTGCCGGCCTTTTCCCAGGTCAGGGGCTGCGCGCTCCTGGAACTGGTTGTAGCCGGCAGATGCATAGTGAGCACCGGGGTGCCACTCCGCAGTCACCTTCTTGCAAAGCCCTACCTACCCAGAATACACAAACCCTGTCTGGGATGGTGCGAACACCGCCCCTGACAGGAAACCCTTTGTCCAAGCTCTCCTCGCTGGAAGGACTCCCAGCAGCAGGAGGTCAGACTTGTGTCTGTGGTGGCAGCGTCTATTTTGTGGAGCTGAGGCTTCAGTTAACTTTAACCGGGGTTCACAGTTACGTACATGTCGTGTCCCTCTAGAAGGGCAGAATGCTAACCTCGTCGCCAGAATTGGTGAGGGGGCAGCATCCTGATTCGTATGACACCTTACTCGACATGTCTTGATAACGCGATACCGAAGTTACCGATATGATACGCGTTATCATGGAACAGCCATTGGGTCTTGGTTCCGCAAGCTGCAACTGGGCTCGGCTCGTGCCAGAGCCCAATTCACACGGTTCCATGCACTCTGTCTTCAGGATTGTCAAGGCCTGCCATAGGAGTGACTGATAGGAACTCGGGTGTCCATTTTAAGGTTAGGTATAGGGATACTATACCTACAGCAACGGGCGAGTACGCCACGTTGCCCCAGCTATCGTGCAGCCAGTTGTGTCAGATTTAGATGGCCAGCCAGGGGTGGCATAATACATGCTTCAGCCCCTGGTAGGCCCTGGGTACACCGATGCCCTGAGTTACAGGGTCTGACAGGGTGGCCCAGTTCCAATTGGGTAATGCACCTAGGGTACACACATTAATTTAGCGAGAGAACAGCTAGGCTGTGGGTCTGATTGGCAGGCCCACAGCCCGAGAAAGTCGTAAACCAGTGAAACAAAAGCAAAAAGTCCGGGTGATCATAGGATTGCAGACCCTACTCTCCTACACACCTCAACTGGGGGGCAGAAGCGATGCAGCCAATGGGAAGGGGTATTGGATTTGTGGGGTCAGGGTGCTTTGTAACACGCTTACTTTTGGCACTGCGTCGCACCTTTGTATCTGCAGCCGGTGTTGGGGCAAGTTCTTTAGCCTCCTGATGCCAGCTTGCTACGGCGGTGAGACTGGGTGGAGTTGGTGCGTTTGGGCCCCAAGGAGAGCTTCTGTGGGGGCAGTGGTTTCCCGGTTTGCCTCGTGTGCTCACCTCCCTAGTTGAAACGGGGGAAGCATTGTTCATTTGGTATTTTGCCGCGTTCCTTATGGCGGGCAGATCATGCTGGCCACTTTAACCCCACCCTCCTCCCCCCGGGAGCCACTGGACTCATGGGGCATGCTCCCATGTTAAAGATTCAGTATGATTCTGCCCTGGACTCAGTGGTGTAACATTAGCTCCCGCAGCCCCCTGCTGTGCGGGTGTCCCGAGCTCCAGGGGCCCCACTCTGCCACTATGTATGGGCTGCGAGCCACTGGCCTGAGAGCTCCTGACTGGGTCCGTAGTATGGGGGCCCCCACTCCATATACTTTGCAGGGGGCCACCTCAAGCATCATTGCTTCACTTTCTGGACTTGCAATGACCTCCTGTCCCTCCTGGGGTGGGCGGCCCTAAGAAGGCCACTCCTCACAAAGGCAGGCGCTGGGGGCGCACAGATGGCACTGGGTGGGGCGTGGTCATCACTGTAGCTAGCTTCCCTGATGACCTGATTGTTTGTTGTCTTCTTCTGTCCCAGAATTCTTCTTAACAGAGCAAAACGAATCCACCAAGTCTTATATTATCAGTCCCTTATGGGCCTCCCAGGGATGGTTTGGGGAGGCCTCGGGGAGGGGGACACTTCATCTTGTGCCAATTGCAAGGAGACGCATTTTGTAGGTGTGTCCTACAATTAGGCCTCCTGCTTGGCTGCCCATTGAGAGACACTGCGGGACGCCCATTGTCAGCACTTTACTGTCTGCACTGTTTTAACTCTCAGCCCCCAAGCTATTCTCACACCTTCAGCCCTATATGAGCTGTAAAAGAGGTGCTTGTAGGTGGCAGAGAGGGGAGCTGCGGCCCAGGAGGGTCTGCACAAAGCAGCTTCCGGAGCCCTGAAGGTGTCACTTGTGTAAATTAGAGGAGCCTCGCACGTTCCCCCTCTCCCGGGGCCCCTAAATCCTAGAACCGACCCTGCTCCCAAGCACTTGAATACAGCTACACTTCTCAATGGAAGTGTTCCCAGTCCATTCTTAGCATGTATAGAGCTCTGCGGAGCATCTTTTGAGGTCCTTTCTCTCAGCCTAACTAGTTTGTACTAACACCGATGGCATTAGGTCAGAAGGGTTGAATCAGCATCCTTGTAGTGGATTAGTACTAAAGTGGTAGAGTTATGGGACTTTATAAAAAATATGAAATATAAATTGCTGCAATGATGTTCACACTATGCTGACTTTGCAGTTTCCATGATGTCCTATGCTGAAACTGGCTATATAAACCATGGAGTGTGGGGGTGAGACAGATCTTTTGGCTTCTCTTAGGGATGCCTCCCAATCGTCTATTGATTTGCTGCACATTTGAGACTTGGTCAATATTTCCTGATTTTGCATTATTCTTCTAACTGAGTGCCTTTATGGCAATTGACTCTATGTACTTTGATTTAATGCTGCGTTCGCATTTTTCTCTTTTCTCTTTTGCACTTTAAATCTTAAAACGTTTTCATGGTTTTTCCTACAGCTCTGATCTCAGACTCCCTTTGTGGGTCAGTCATTTTGTATTGAATGTATTTTTGAAACATTGTTTTGAATCTTGTCTCTTGGACACATTTTCTCATAGTCCTAGAGATGGACACCATCCCGACCCTTGCAAATTCAGGCGAGCCAAATTCACCTGATAAAAAGCAGATTTCACCACATCCGCCGGACCGTTGCATAATTGTTAAATTAAACACAGCAAACACGAAGGTGTGGAAGAGCTGGTTTATTCACGTCTTGGTCTCTCGCACTCCGCTCGCCTCATCAACATTCTATCTCAGACGCCTTACCAACATTCCATGGGACTAATAACACGGGAAGGGAGGAGGGGGGGGAATGGAACATACCATTGTAGAGTAACAATGAAAGGAGATTACAACACATCTCCCCCTGTACAGGAAATAACAATAGAGCGGAACAGTCCTCAGAAAGAGGAAACATACTAAGCAAATTAAGTTACATAGTCTTTTTGCCAACTTGGTGGCTGGCGCACCCTGGTTCCTCTGGTCTCTTGAATGTCCGGCGAATTAACATGCTGGTTTCCCTCGCCATTGGCCATTGGTACACATACATTGGGGCAGGCACTTACACTGTCTATGCTCCATGTGCTTCCGTCTTCCAGCACCAGCAAGTTATTGTTCACTCTCTGTATTCTTACAGGTTTTGAGAAAGAGGACACTTTTGCACGTCCTATAGCTGGTCTTTTGACCACTACCCATTGTCCAACAAGGAACTTCCTGCTAGTGGTGCCCCACTTCTGGTCGTACTTGGTTTTGTACTCCATTTGATGTAGTTCCACCTTGTCTTTCACAGACTTCCTGTCCACCCACACCGGACTACCCCCATTCAACCAGTTGGGGTTGAGCTTAGACCCTGGGTTCCTCCCTTTTAGGGATACGAACGGGGATACTCCTGTCACAGCATTGGGAGAGGAATGATATGACCATAGTGTTTTTCTAACAGCCTCCTCTACAGGTTCATGCATTGTAACAGCCATTTGAATAGAGTTCTTCAAAATCCTATTTGCCCTTTCCACCATGCCGTTTGCTTTGGGACAGTAAAAAGGTTTTCTTATATGCGAGATGGCTAACTCTGACAAGAACTTTTTCATAGTATCTGACGTAAATTGGACACCATTGTCTGTCACCAGGGTGCTTGGAATACCTTCTGTAGCAAACACTTCCTTCAAAAATTCTACCATGTCCTTTGTAGTTATTGAGGGGACAAACTTGGTACTGATCCAATGAGAGTGGTAATCTATATTTACAAACATAAATCTCTGGTTGGCATTGAGTAAGTTCATGGGCCCTATTATGTCAATCCCCAACTTGTCCCATGGTTTTCTCGGAACTTCCACTGGAATGAGTGGTGCCTTATGTACCACTTTAGATTTGTCACTTCTACCACACGCTTCGCAGTCTTTTACCATGCTCTCCACCAACCCATCTATCCTAGGGAACCAATAGTGTTGTCTTACTTTACTCTTCGTCATGCTTCTTCCCGGATGACCCTCATGTGCTAACACTATGATCCTATCTCTCATGCCACCCGGGGGAATGACTTTGTTCCCTCTCCATATCTGACCATTCATGCTGGATAATTCGTCTCTCACTGTCCAATAAGGTTTAAGGTTTTCAGCTAACTCACTGTTATGCTCAGGCCACCCTTCCTCAATCAACTTCCTCAGTTCCTTTAACTCCGAGTCACTTTGGGATTCATTCTCCCACTCCTCCTTACTGATAGCCGGATGTTCCACTGCGAGAATTGCTTCCTCTGGTGGCCCACCCACAGTGTCTTCTCCCTGTATAGGCAACCTTGACATGCAGTCTTCTATGGTATTTTTTTCACCGGCCACATAACACATGGTGAAATTGTAACCTTGTAATGCCAGTATCCATTTGACAATGCGTGGTGTGGCCCTCTCAATGTTCTTAGTAGAGAATAAGGGAATTAACGGTTTATGGTCAGACCTTAGTGTAAAGGGGATTCCCCAAAGAAAGATTTTAAAGTGATTTATTGCCCAAGAGCACGCTAGGGCTTCCCTTTCGATGGTAGAGTAATTAGACTCTGGGTCCTTCAGTGCCCTGGAAGCGAAAGCAATTACTCTATCGCATCCACCAATCCTTTAAGTGAGGGATGCCCCTAGGCCCTTTCTACTAGCATCTGTTGTAAGTGTGGTTTTTTCATTAGGATCAAACATGCCTAATGTGGGTGCTCTTGCGATGGCTGACTTAACATACTTGAATTCCTTTTTGCAGTCCTCATTCCAAACAAAGGTTCTACCCTTTTTCAAAAGCTCCCTCATGTTGCTTGTGTGGCTAGAAACATTTTCAATGAACTTAGTCATGTATTCAACCAATCCCAGGAAGGATATGAGCTCCTCTTTGGTAGTAGGAGCGGGTGCTAACAATACTGCATCTACCAGGCTAGTTTTCGGCTTAATTCCCTCGCCTGATATGGTATGCCCTAGGTAAGTCACAGACTTGACCCCTATCTTGCACTTGTCCTTTTGAGTGGTAAAACCAGCTTTACTCAATTTGCACAAAACTTCTCTTAAGATCAAGTTGTGCTCACCCTCTGAGTCTCCATAAATTAGTATATCATCCTGAAAGCACAGGACTTTACTTAGGTCTTCAAGGATGTGTTGCATAATGCGTTGGAAGACCGCCGCCGCGGGCGCCAACCCGAATGGCACACGATTATATTGGTATGCTCCGAATGGCGTAATGAAGGAAGTCAGGCTTTTAGACTCTGGATGGCTTGGAAGACTCTTAGACTAAGGGCCTTATTTATGAAGGCCTTGCGCTACCGGTGCGTCATTTTTTCCCATTTTAAAAGTGACGCACCGGCGGCGCAAGGCCTTCATAAATAAGGCCCTAAGCATCTCGTTTATACTAGGGAGCGGATGCCTCTCTACCCAGATGTTGGCATTGAGATCCCTGAGATCCACACACAACCAAATCCCTTTGCCACCTCCTTTTGAAGCTACCACAATAGGGGCGAGCCACTCAGAACTCTCAATCTTTTCAATCACCCCAATGGATTCCAACTTCTCCAGTTCTTTTTTTGAAGAGTCTCTCACCACCAATGGCACGGATCTAGCTTTATGTACCGTAGGCTTGTAATGTTTTTTCAGTTTTATTTTATGAAGGAATCCTTTAAATAACCCCAACTCACTGGAAAATACCTCAGGGAAGTCCTCACACACCTCACTTCCAATACTGGGTTGTTCTATCAGGTACACTGGTTCAGGGGCATTGGGGTATAATTTAATACCTAGGTTCTTTTGATGTTTCCATCCCAGTAAACACAAACCTTTCTCAGTTAAATACACTTTTCCCACAGTGACTCTCTCCTTGAATCGGATGTGCATAATGACCATTCCCATCAATGGTATAGTATCACGATTGTATCCTCCTGGGTTGATGTCTGGGGGCAATACTTCGTAATCTTTGTCAACAGACCTGGTTTTAAATGTAGTTTCATTTATAAGTGTGTATGGTGAACATGAATCAGCATATACATTGTAGGGCACATTGTCAAGCATGATCTCACACTCTGGGTAACTACAGTCTGAACTCTCACGCAATTCATTAACCATGAATACAATGTCCCCTCTGGGCTCCTCATCATCCAAAATAATGTGGGTCACCTCTTTTTTCATGTCATGACATACCTTGGTGAAATGTCCCCTTTTGTTGCACTTCCTGCACATGGCACCCCTTGCTGGACACTTTACACTATTAGCAAGGTGATTAGGATTACCACAATGGAAACATTTCATCTTTTGGGGCTCATCCTTCTGGAAGGGACTCCCTTTTTGTACATATTTGCCCTTGTCCTCCCTATTGGACACTTTCAGTACTTCCTCTTCACACACCTGTTTCACCTCAACAGCCTCTTTCATCTCAATCATGCAGAATGTCGTGTGTTCGATACTTTTTGCTATATCCACCGCCTGTTTCAAATCTGGGGCACCAGCAAGCAATTTTTCTTGTATTTTCCTATCTAAAGTGCACCTAACCAACTGGTCTCTGATCAGAGAATCAGTGAGGTTACCAAAATCACAGGTGGAAGACAAACCTCTAAGGACTGCTATATAATTCACTACTCTTTCATGTTTTCCTTGAGACCTTGAAAAGAATTTGTGTCGCTCCAACACTACGTTAATTTTCTTACCAAACTGTGCTTCTAGTTTCTTCAAAGCAATAAGGTATACATCTGGTGGAGTATCACCTTCCCCACCTCCACCACTGCTTTCATTCTCAATTTCAGGTAAATTATCATAAATCTCTCTGGCGTGCTTAGCCAAATTATGTAACAAAATGTGCAACTTCCTAACCAATGAAAATCTGTTGCCTCCTATAGCTATTAAATAAGACTCAAAAATCCTTTCCCAGTTCTTCCATGGAGTGAGAGGTTCACCGTCATCATTGAGGAAGGGAGGTGGTTGTGACATTGACATTGCTGTAGCCATTTTAATAATCCTTTACTACCACTTCTCACCCCCGTACACTACCTAGAAGAAAAAAAAATCCTAACACCTGGGTATGCACAAAGCTGAGGATGGGTACACACAACCTGTAACTTATCACTTCCACAGATTAAGACTGATCAAGGTTGATAATTCAGCATCATATACATGTAGAACTTTCTACCTACAGCCTCCAATGTCAAAGAAAGAAAAAAAACACCACAATCTTTGAGTCTTATAATAGCTGTGCCTATCAGCGTGATCACCAGAACAGAAGGCACCTCAAAATTAGAGTCTTTTAATAGCTGTGCCTATCAGTGTGATAAGCGGGATGCAGACCCTGACAAGCTTCTCAGATGTAAGCTGTGCCTGTCAGCGTGATCGAGACAATAGGCTCCTGAACCGCTTGGTAATCCAAAGGGCTTCCTATCGGCTGTGTGAATTAGCGTGTGGACTCTTCTTCAACTCCAGGCTCCCTTCAAAGGAAATCTGTCGCCCAACCAGGTGCTATGGTGTTACTCCCGCACCTCGACTATTCGCCAGGCGCCCTCTCGTAAGCGGAAAACCTCTGCACCCTCCACAGCTGATAGAGAAGCTGACTAACGCCGGTGCGCTCACACTGCAGTGATAGCTGCTGGCTGTAGGTGGCGTTGGAGCTGTAAAATACAGCTGACAGTTCTCCTTATTAAAGCTAAGCGCCAGTCTCTTCGCACGACTGATGTATGAAGAGAAAATAGTCGGCTGCACATTTACACTGGCACCGTGACCTTTATACTAAAAGTCTGAGAAAACTATGGCTAATTCGCCGATCCTCTTAACATAGGACATTCTCCCTTGACAGTTCACGGAGCGGCCAGTACGATCACAGCAGTTAGCGCTGGCCTCAATTCATAATAAACGCCTTCCGTACTTGTCACAAAGTTAACCTCTTCCAGGAACCAAGCGCAAAGTAATGCGGAGCAGATTTATGCGCACCTTATACTCCGACAATCATACTGCCGCTTAGCGATAATCACAGTGCTTGTATTTCCATGAAGACTCACGGTTACTCATGTCATCAGTTATTGACACAAGTGCTGCTGAAGGAATGTATGAGATCCTTATAACTCTGCCCAAGAGGGTTTAATGAGGCAACAGATTTGTCTTTTTGTTTAGAGTACGTCTAATGCTCAGCAATGAACGAGGACGAGCATCCGGCCATTTTGAAGTTGTCAAGGCAACAAACTTTGGCAAGTTTGGATTTATTAGTCCCATTTTTCTTCTCAATCATACCTGATGTTTCTTGCCCAGTAACTGCAGAAGGACTTTTGTTCAATCTTTTAGGCTGTACACAGTCATTTTAGAACCTTATTTTTAGAATGAGTTCCTCATGCTGCTTCAATAGAAGTAGGTATGCCAAAGCTCGGTACTACCCCCCATATATAAAATCCTGATGAGACAGTATTTTTGTTGACGCGGACTCTTGATATTTTCTCTAACTCTCTTTCCTCTGCTTTTGCCTTCTCTTTACATTTAGTCTTTCTATGAATTAGTTCAACTATATCTATATATTAGTTGCTCCAAATCTTCGTTTTGATGTTTATCAGTAAATGTCCCCATGATTGCTCCTTAGGACCCACATAGCAGAGGCTTTTTTTTAATCTACGATTGTTTCTCCCCGTCTCCATACATCTCAGTCACTTTTGTACCTGCTTCCTGTACTTCAGATGTCCCTTCATCTGTCACTCACATTGTACCCTCCATTTCTGTTGAACCTGTCTTCTGCCCAGTACTCACCTGTCTGAGTCACTGCTGTCAGCACCGAACCCGCCATCACCTACCTGCTTCACCACTGTTCTTTGTCCCTATCTCTATCTGTCCTCTCCCTCCAAAAGCTCATCCTCTGACTTCCATCAAGCTCTCTGAAACTTTTCACATCCTTCTCTGTCATGTAGATAGGCTTTGCCTTTGCACTGTGTTAAGTTAGCATGAGCTTATTAGGAGTTTAAACGCCATTTTACCTCTCTGCTGCTTTTGCGCACAGCACAATTGTTGTTAATGCTTTGAGCCTAGCAGAATATTTTGCTTCACACGAGAATAATATTTTTTCCTGTAGTATCAGCTTTGCTTGGTAAGCTATGTCTGAACAGTGAGTGCCGAGGCCTTCAAGGTTATTTCAACACAGCGCTTGTTGTTCGGTCTGATCAGCGCACGTCTTAGAAATAACACATAGGCAGCTGTGGCCAACTCTGGCTTTTGGCGCGTTTAATAATGCACTGCGCAGAGCATGAACACACACTTGATGAATATTCGCATGCAGAGAGTTGGCTTAGAAGATGATGCGATCCCTTTCTACTAAGACCAGAGGTATGGGGACGCCCTTCTAAAACCCAAAGAGACCTTCTGTAGATATAATATAATGTACTAGAAAGGGAGGGTAAGACTGAGGTACTATTTAGACCTTTTCCCTTTAGCATTTTAACATGCTTTCACCCTTTGTATTTTATGGAATTGTAACTATGCTGATAACCTTGTTGCTTATAATATGTTTGCTTGTATTAGCCAAGATACTGCGCTTGAGAACACTGCATTAGAAATAAATATTTCAAACTTGCACGTGTCCTCATTTACTCCTCGTTCTGGGCTGGTATGTTAGTATAACGAAAGAGTGTTCATGTGTTCCACGTTACCTGAGGTGTTCTAAGTCCATGTTCTGGGTTGTCTAATCATTGGGGCTGTGTAGAACCAATGAGACACTGATTGCTAGTCTGGTGGGGGATTTTGGTGACCCTAATTTACTGAGGTTCCAAGTCTCTATGCACATTTCTGTGTAGGAGCAGAATCTCTGCGACACTCCTTGTCTACCGAATGCCTCTCTAGTCTGCCACCCACTCGCTCCTGTCCTCGTCCACTTTCTGCTGTCTTGTGTCTCTTGCTCTCAAACCAAACATGCCTGGACTGCAGCTGCCATCCCTGCAATCACCTTCAGTTTGGGCCTTCCTGGTGCCGCAGGCGCCTCGTGAGGCCCGCCATCACATTATGGCTGCAGGCCCACAGGCTTATGTTTTCCGTTGTCACCGGCATGTGCCCTCTGAAGTGCCATTTTCTTTGCTATACACAGGAAAAGGATTTCACCTTTCACCATACGCAAAAAGATGCCATCAGCCAGGTCACGCGCTGACATAGTGCTGCCTCCTACTCTGTTAATATCACTAGAGAAAAAGGCAGGTCATCCCCTCCACCCATGATGGCATTGCCCTCTCTTTAGGTCCGTATGTGGCTTGCACTCACAGTTTGAAATTTTGGCAGGACCAACTCAGGCCTTCATTACTCCTAAATAAATAAATTAAGTGCCATATTTATGGGAAAGTCACGCAGCACAGCAAGCCACCTTGACTGGGAAAGGGCGGGAATGCGCTGTATTTAAAAGAATAGAGCACATTTCTGCTTTTGTCCCTGCACTGGTGCTGTTTTGGCTGCCTGGTGCCAACACAGGCACCCGTGTGCCATGGTGCAGTGGCCTGCGTTGTAAGGAGTATTGTTTTTGTGCAGGAAGGGGCATCTTCCTTCACAAAAACAATCCTTAGAGGCTTTTTCCTCTTTCTATGTGTGCTGCAGAACACAGCACACATAGAAACAGGAAGTAACAAGGAGAAATAAAGCTATTTCTCTCCTAGGAAAGCTTATTTTTTAGTGCATTCCCAAGTCTACCACTTTTGGTAATTCTGGGAATGTGTCAAAATCCATGTGAGTTGCGTGGGAACACACACAGAAACGCCCATTAAAAGACTTTCTAGGGCAGAGCACCGCAACACAGCGATTTGCACTCCAGATTTCTAAAGCCACTCAGGCCCACACAGGTGGCTTTATAAATCGTGTTTTGGTTTGTGTCTCTCTTACACCACGTTGTGTGGTGCAAGAGAGACACAACTCCTTTCCTAAATATGCGCCTAGGTACTGAGGGGGGATAGTCACAAGGACTTATCTCTGATTTATCTCCACAAAAGTGGAGATAGATTTTACACCCCATTCACAAGCTGGTGCTAACTGCAGACAATGCCAGAATTCCCACAATAACTGCCCCAAAATGTATCACCACGGTGGACACCACCAACTAACCCTAATGAGATGCAGAGTAGGCGTTCCCGTGCACAAAAACACGAAAAAAAAACACAAAACCACTTTCACAACGAACTTCCAGATCTGCAAAGCGAACCAAAAACAGGTGATAAGCTGCGGTAGCATCAGGGATTTAACACCTGCCTTTTGCTGGTGCTAAGCAGGACGACTACCCACAGCATGAAAGGGAGCCCAGCCAAGAGCCACACCTGTAGACCCACAGATGCCATGGAGACAATAATCATGCAGCTCTGATACCCATGAGGGCCACAACACCCCCTGCCACCACCCCCAACCCCTCCCCTCGGACATACACATAGCGTGCACTACACAAGAGCCACAAAAAGCACATGATAACACACATAGCCCAAAAAAAACATGTGTGGCCGGAAGAATGAGATATTGGGGGGGAATACCGGTCCCGGTCCTCCTATACGCGGACGACGCTGTTTTGTTAGCCAGAACACCATTGGGCCTTCAAAAACTATTGGACTCCTTTGGGGCCTTTATGAAAAATCTGGACTTGGTAGTTAACAACATCAAATCGCATGTTATGTCTTTGGGGCCTTTGAAGAACAAAGTTAAGTCCTTCTTTTGTGGCGGGGAGGAAATTTCTAGAGTGAGGGTATTTACCTATCTGGGATTTGTTTTTGACGATAAGGGATCCTGGTCACCTCAACTCTCAATGAAGGTAAATTCTGTGAGAAATTTGTCAGTGGCAGTGTTAGGTTTTGCCAGAAGGCTGGGGGGAAAACCGTGTCAGGCAATTCTTAAAATCTATAAAGCTAAGACAATCTCCATTGCTAGGTATGGTGCTTCAATATGGGGGTATATTATCCCCGACCCGCTACAAATTGAAGAAAATAAATTTCTGAGGTCGCTCCTTGGCCTCCCTCAATCAACAGCCACCCACTCTGTACATTTAGAACTGGGGATTGGTTATTTAGCAGACACAATAAATCTTGCCCCAATGCTTTTATGGATTAAAATCTGGTTAAACCAAAACCTCTCCCTAAATCATAATATCTTAAAGGACTGCATTAAGCTCGATAACATGCATAAAATCCAGTGGTTATCGTACATAAAATCAGTAGCAAGGGCTTTGGGGTGACCAGAGATCTTTTCTCATCCAGAATCTCTTTGCAAAGCAGACCTTGAGTGGGTGAAAACCAATTTTATAAAATTAAGGGAAGCAGAACGGGAAGAGGCAGAAATGTGTAAACCACAGGTCAGGGGACATGTGCTGGTTACCCAGTCAGTAGCAATGCCACTTTATTTGTCTATTGTGACAAGCTCATTTCATGGATGGCTATTGACGAAATTTCGGTTTAATCAGATACACACAATACTCTGGGATGTGGAAGGGTGGAGTAGACCTGAAGATGCTGCCCCATGCAAATGTGATGATTTTTCCCAGCAAGACACTATGCACTTTATGATTTTCTGCCCCCTGTATCAAGAAGCCAGGAAAAGGTTCATTCTCCCATTATTGAGAAATATGAATTTTGTACAGTGTGAACCTGCTCTGTTGTTTTTAAAACTGCTTGATTCTCCTTTAACTATGTTCTGTGTTGCTAGCTTTCTTGCAGCTTCGGTTAGAAGCAAGAGAGCGAGAATAAAAGATACTCCAGATTGTGACCCCTTTTAAAAATTCAAATAATGTATTTGTACTAATTCTGCCGGACTATGATAAAGTCGATGATTATTTTTATTGAATTTACTGTATTTTATATTTTTGTATTATATTTTGTAAATAATGTAAATAACGTATTATGACTGTCTTAGGCATATGAATAGCATACTTTTATGATTTTAATTAATCGAATAAAGTGGTTTTGACTTGACTTGATAAATCGTGTTTTGGTTTGTGTCTCTCTTACACCACGTTGTGTGTTGCAAGAGAGACACAACTCCTTTCCTAAATATGCGCCTAGGTACTGAGGGGGGATAGTCACAAGGACTTATCTCTGATTTATCTCCACAAAAGTGGAGATAGATTTTACACCCCATTTACAAGCTGGTGCAAACTTCAGACAATGCCAGAATTCCCACAATAACTGCCCCAAAATGTATCACCACGGTGGACACCACCAACTAACCCAAATGAGATGCAGAGTAGGCGTTCCTGTGCACAAAAACACGAAAAAAAAACACAAAACCACTTTCACAACGAACTTCCAGATCTGCAAGGCGAACCAAAAACAGGTGATAAGCTGTGGTAGCATCAGGGATTTAACACCTGCCTTTTGCTGGTGCTAAGCAGGACGACTACCCACAGCATGAAAGGGAGCCCAGCCAAGAGCCACACCTGAAGACCCACAGATGCCATGGAGACAATAATCATGCAGCTCCGATACCCATGAGGGCCACAACACCCCCTGCCACCACCCCCAACCCCTCCCCTCGGACATACACATAGCGTGCACTACACAAGAGCCACAAAAAGCACATGATAACATACATTGCCCAAAAAAAAACATGTGTGGCCGGAAGAATGAGAAACAGTCACACAGCACTGAAGTAACAACCAAAAACTTTATTGAAATACAACATAAAACACCAATGCGGAAGACTCCTGTCGGGTCCGTCAGGGACAATCTCAATGTCACAGCCTGGAAAATAAAGCACAAAATCAGGACATTGTGTCGTGCGCACATCAAAGGAGAGAGACAAAGACTAACAGAGAAGGAAAGAAAGCCAGAGAGAGAAAGAGAGGGAAGGAAGGGAAAGGCAGGGAGAGAGAGAGAGAGAGAGAGAGAGAGAGAGAGAGAGAGAGAGAGAGAGGGAAGGGAGAGAGAGTCAGAGAGAGAGAGAAGGAAGGGAGAGAGAGTGAGAGTGAGAGAGAGAGAGAGAGAGATGGAAAGGAAGGGAGAGAGAGTGAGAGAGAGAGAGAGAGAGAGAGAGAGAGAGAAGGAAAGGAGAGAGAGTGAGAGAGAGAAGGAAAGGGAGAGAGAGCGAGAGAGAGAGAGGGAATGAAGGAAAGGGAGAGAGAGCGAGAGAGAGAGAGAGAGAGAGGGGGGGGGAAGGGAGAGAGAAAAAGAGAGACCACCGCCCCTGCGCACCCAGGCCCCACTGTTCACCTGCTGCCACCTGCCTGTCCACCAGTGGGCACACCATGTGCCCGTGCAAGCTCCAGGCCCCAGTCCCGTCACCATGGTATTGTCCACATCATGCGGACCTGCCCCATGGCCTAGCAGGTCCCACACATGATGGGGAGTCCTGAGTCATCAATGGCGGAGACCACATCAGTGCACACGTCATCATTGCAGGCTGTACACCCGCTCAGTATTTTGGTGCCACTAACCCTGTGCAACACCAGTCAGCGCCACTGGTGATAGGCCCATGCCAGCCACAAGGCTTTGGGTGCCACTAACCCCATGCAACACCAGTCAGTGCCATTTGGTGGTAGGCTCTTGACGGCTGCACTGCTTCAGGTGCCACTAACCCTGTGCAACGCCAGTCGGCGCCATGTGGTGGTAGGCCTGTGACGGCCACAAGGCTTCAGGTGCCACTAACCCAGTGCAACCCCAATCTGCGCCACATGGTGGTAGGCCCGTGACGGCCACAAGGCTTCAGGTGCCACTGACCCTTTGTGTAACAACTCATGGGCCATTTCTGATTGAGAACCATGGAGCGTCCGTCATCTAGTCCTCACTGGCAGAGGGGAATGTGACGTTGTCAGCCCCTTATATTTGCGGGGTCACATGGCCTATGATGCCTGTGCTGGATGGGTGGGGTGTTTGTGCAAACCTACTGATGTAAATAAGATGCAGACCACAGGAACAGGTAAGCTGTATGAAAGCTTTAATGCAGCACAGAGATTAGTAGGTCAGCTCCCCGTCCAACCAGAGCTCCAACTGCCAACAAGGCGAAGGAGGACTCCAGAACTCAGAACACAAGGGGAGATCTAGAGTGCTAGCCCAAGGAAGGAGCAAAGCACTGTACAATATATCTCCCCTCCTTGCAAGGAAAGAAAACACAAGAACAAAAGGAAAGAAACGCTAATGCACATAGTCATTCAAATACATGGGTGGGCGACGGGAGCGAGAGCTCCTCAAGCAGACATCAGCTAAGGAAGAGGAAGAAGGAGCAGGAGTACGAGGTACAGAAGAAGGAACAAGAGAGGTAGGACCGGAATCAACCACAGAACTACTATGATAAGAACACAAAGAAGTGGAGGCATCACCACCACCCACCTCCCCCCGTCCAGCTGGCAAGGGGATGGGAGAAGAAGGACCACCAGAGGACAGTAAATAACCATTACAGCCATCCACCTTGGCAGGAAACAGGTCATCAGAAGAAGAATCTTTACGTTTCTGGTAGAGGGCTACCCTCCGGTAATTCCAACTCTCACCATTGGCCAATACAATGAAGTGGGGAAAAACCTTTCTGACTCTGTAGGGGCCTCTAAACTTGCTAAGACCCTTAGCAAGTCTGCCCGGCTTAACTTTAACCAGATCACCCACGGAGATGGGCAAGGAGGCGCCGTCATGAATTAAGGGAATATCGTTGCCAGAACCCTTCAACCAAGCAGGGGTCAATTTACCTACTGGTGTGCGACCACGCATTAGCTCAAAAGGAGACTTTTCACCAGTCCTATGGGGTGTGGAGCGATAAGCCCAGACCAGTTCTTGGACACGCTCATCAGAAAAACAGCCAGACTCTACAAACATCTGAATCACGCCCTTAACGAGGCGATTCACCCTTTCACAAAGGCCATTGCCCTGTGGGTTGTAAAGACTAGTCTTCTGATGCCTGATACCACAACCATTAACAAAAGAAGTCATTTTCGAGGACGTGAGTTGAGTCCCATTGTCTGAAATGAGGACAGAAGGATACCCTTCGTTGATAAAAATGCCCTTCAAAAACTTAATGGTAGCATCAGTAGTGATCTCCTTTACAAACTGTACACACAACCATTTTGAAAAACAGTCAATAAGAACGATTGCAAAACGGTGATCAGTAGGAAGCTCACTCGTGGGGCCTATGAAGTCTATGCAGACACTATGCCAGGGAGTATTCTCAAAGACAATCTTGTGTGTGGACTGAGAGCCCAAAATTTTGAGGCGCTTCTCGCCCTCCCTACAGAAACTACACTTCAAAACGCAATCTACTGCATCATTATCAATAGAGGGCCACCAAAAGTTCTGTTTGACACAGCGTTGCGTGAGGCTTTGACCCAAGTGTCCCTCATGGGCCAAGTCAAGAATTCTCCTTCTCAACAGATCAGGGGGAAAAAAACGATCACCTCGCATCAGAACATCTTTTCCCTCTAAAGAAAGTTCATCCAAAATTTTCAGGAAGGGTCTGACGGAAGGACTAACAGTACTTTCCCTCCTAGTACCATTAGAAATAAGACTGATAACGGCCTTCAAAGTCAGATCCTCCTCCATGCCCTTGGACCATTCATCACGGGAAAATGTACCACCACCTACCAACAAGACATCCTCCATAACAGCAACAGCAAGATCATCGGACTTGACCTCAGGACTACAATCAGTGGAAGGAATAGGGAGCCTAGACAGACAATCTGCTTGGATGTTCTTCCACCCATGAATAAATTCAATCTCGCACTGAAAGTCCTGCAAACGAGAAGCCAGTCTCGCCAACCTTGGGGAACCCTTACCAGCCCCACCAGGAGCTAGAACGTTTACAAGGGGTTTGTGGTCGGTACGTAAAAAAAACTTGTAACCCCACAAGTAAGTTCGAAAGTAACTTGTTCCCCAGACTGCGGCAAGAGCCTCACGCTCTATTACCGAGTAGTTTGACTCAGAGGTGGACAAAGGCCTAGACGCGAATGCAATTGTCTTTTCAACGCTACCATGTCTCTGTAAGAGAACTGCACCTAGGCCAATGGCACTTGCGTCCACCATCAGGATGGAGGACCGAGTAGTGTCAAAAGGGGTGAGGACATTTGCAGATTTGAGTTCCCTTTTGATCAATTTAAAACAGGATTCGTGTTCAGTGGTCCAACAAAACCTGACACCTTTTTTGAGTAAGGATCTTAGGGAAGCCGTCTTGGAAGAAAAATCCCTTACAAATTTCGAGTAAAACTCGATCAAGCCCATAAAGGACCGAAGTTGATCCTTATCAACTGGGGAGAGTGCTAGCTCAATGGCTTCAATTAAGTTCTTTTTGGGTTTAATGCCTTCTTCTGACAAACAAAATCCTAAATATTCTATCTCTTTCAATAGGAAGGCACACTTCTCTTTTCTTAAAGTTAAACCAGCCTCATCTACTCTAAGTAACACATCTTGTAAGATTTTGTTGTGTTCCTGTAGGGAACTACCATAAATCAAGATATCGTCTTGAAAATACAGCACCTTATCAAGACCCTTAAAAACCTCAGAGACAAGTCTCTGGAATACGCTAGCAGCTGAGACTAGCCCAAAAGGTAGTCTAGTGAATTGGAATGTGCCTTCACTGGTGATAAATGCAGTTAAGTGCTTTGAGTTATCATCAAGACAAATTTGGTGGTAGGCGTGTTTAAGGTCCAACTTACTAAAGAACCTTGCCCCTCTAAGGGTTGACACCAATTCACCGATGTTTGGGAGGGGAAACACGTCGGCTACAACACACTTATTAAGAGAACGAAGATCCACACAGAACCTGATCTTGTTGTCCGGTTTCTGCGAGATCACGACAGGCGAAATCCAAGGAGATGCTTCGATGGGTTCAATGATACCTCCTTGGAGCATTTCCTCAAGGGTAGCCTTAACTTCATCTCGTAAAGCAAAGGGCACTCTTCTTACTTTGTGTTGCACAGGTGAACTGCCCTCCTTAAGAATTATGCGATGAGAGTAGCCGATAAGCTCACCCAACTGGTCCCTAAACACATTTTTAAATCTGGCCAAAATATCCTCCAAGGACGGGGTCTCAACAATGGAAACAGGGTTATCAGACCTGGGATCAACTACAATGTGCAGATCATATTGGTGGTGACGGCCTAAGATTGCTGGTCCATCTGCTGATATGTATATTTTCCCATAGGCTGATCTGCCTTTGAAAACAATTTCAGCTTCAAAGAAACCTAGCATGTTAATCCTCTCACCCTGGTAACCAGACGGGAAAATGTCGCACGTCTTTAAAGCTCTTTCTCCCCACACATTCTTCATCAAAGAAGTGGGAATTATGGTCCACTTTGAACCGGTATCAACCATGAGTGTAACAATTTTCCCATCAATAACAAAATCATCTTTAAAAGGATTACCTATCTGGTTATCACACGCGCACACAGTGTCAGTCAGGACTAAGATTTTGTTAACATCACGTCTCAAATCATCACATTCATTAACAACTGTAACTTTTGAGTTATTCTTATTCCTACACACTTTAGCAAAGTGTCCCGTTTTACCACACCGTAGACACTCTTTGTTGTTTGCAAAACAAAATTTCCCATCCGAGGGATGAGAAAAACTACCACATCTCGAACACATCTTTTGGTTATTCTTGCTAAAAGATGTCTGTTGTACATTCTTTTTCTGAAGAATATAGCCTTTCTTTCTAACGATTGCAATGGCGGCAGATTCATCGTCACTATTTTCACTAAAAGTACTCTTATGAGAGATTTCAGCCACTTTGGTTTCCAAACCACTTTTTTGCAGTTCTCTCATACACTTTTCGCTTTCTTCCACGACTTTGGCAAGTTCTATGGCATCTTTCAACGTTGGGTTCTTAGCCGCCCACAAACGTTCTTGCACTTTTCTATTGTTGGCTTGAACAACTAATTGGTCTCTAATTAATTCGTCTGCCATCTGGCCAAAGTTACATTTGATGGATAACTTGTGTAGTCTTGCTACAAACTCATCAATGCTCTCTTCAGCCAATTGTTTGTTTTTATAAAATTTATATCTCTGAAGGATGAGATTTTCCTCCTTACCAAAGCGAGTTTCTAATCTTGTTACGGCCTCTTTAAACTCGTCAAAATCAGCTTGTGATCCTGCAGGTAGTACTTGTGGTAAGTATCTGAACAAGCGCTGTCCCTCTTTACCCAACGTGGTCATTAACAGTGCTTTTTTGCGTTTAGGTGAATAATCTTCTCCGTCCAGAGCTTCAATATAGTTATGGAACATGACTATCCAGTCCTCCCACGCTATAGGGGGATTGCCTGGCTCTGACAAGAATTGAGGAGGGAGAGCAACATTGATCGACTGAGCCATGTCTTTTAATAGTTACTGACAGATTGAAGAGAAATAAGTACACCAAACAGTAGAGTAAAATGAGTTGAAGACAAACGCTTACTGTTATTACAGGTGAAGATCTGTGGCGAAGAGCTGATGCTTAATGCTCCATCACGAGCGTTTCCAACAATGCCCAAAGCGAGATTCTACACAAAAGTAAGTTTCAGAAGCGTTGTGCGCGTTATTACAAAAACGCTGTTTATGTGTTTCAGTGACACGTTATTTCAAAAACGCTGCTTATGCGTTTCAGTGACGCTGCTGCTTGTGTTTCAGTGACACTGTCGCTGGAGCGACGCTTTTCTGCTTCCAAACGTGTGCGCGAAGCTCTTCTGTTCCTTGGCGTGTAACCAAGGTAACAATGAATAACAACAATGCTGCCAAAATGGCCGACGGCGTCGTGCGTGTACGTCACACGTCAGACGTTCCGCGTCAGCCACAACGTGAATCTACGCACATAGGAAATGCGCTCAGTGACATAGCGTTGCTAGGCGACTCACCGGACTAAGAAAGTTGGCTCCGGTGACGTTGCTGCTTGCGTTGTTCGAAGACGTAGGCTGGTGATGTAGCTGCCTACGGTCTGTTGCTAGGAGACGCGTTGCCACGTGACCCACCAAAGTCTCCAGACGTTGGTAGAGATGAAGTCACCCACTGCGCCACGAACAAGAAATCGGCAAGAAAGTCCACAAACTATCTCCCACGATGTCGCAGTCACTGAGAAGACGGAGGTGACACTCCGCATTCACGCTGTGTATCACACGTGGATTCTTGAGGGAGTTGAAACGCTACTTCTCTGGAAAGTCATTTTAGGCTGCAGCATTCAGAAGGAAGCGATGGTCGGACATCTCGCCAGCCCAAGTCGCCAAATGATGTAAATAAGATGCAGACCACAGGAACAGGTAAGCTGTATGAAAGCTTTAATGCAGCACAGAGATTAGTAGGTCAGCTCCCCGTCCAACCAGAGCTCCAACTACCAACAAGGCGAAGGAGGACTCCAGAACTCAGAACACAAGGAGAGATCTAGAGTGCTAGCCCAAGGAAGGAGCAAAGCACTGTACAACACCTACCCTCAGGGAGTGGCTGTGACATGCCGGAAACTATACCAGTGACCTGTACACCACCAGCGAGTACGCCTGTGAAAGGTATCTATGTGGGCCCCCCTTGGAGCATAATCGGAGTGGTCTGGCATGGCGTACGCTGGACCAGCGCAGGGCTTGTAACAATTACTCGGGGGCTCTTGGTGTGGTTCAGTTCACGTCCGGACAAGGAAGTGACTAATGCGTGTGTCCCTGTTGTAGTATCCACGGCACCCGGAACACAATAGGCAATCTAGAACCCTGTGACTGGCATCCCACTAGATGAGGATCATTGGTGTAAGGGTAATCACTGTCCCTACATTCATCCACACATTCATTCATGAGTGATGAAAGACATGACACAGCAGTGCATTACTGGATGTTTATTGCACATTCAGTGGAGTTATGCAGCAGGAGCGGTACAGGGACATGCCAAGTACTCTTCACAATATGGGCCTCTGGAGGGCCAGCCAGAGTCCATCCAGGGATGAAAAGTTCTGTGGAAGCGGAAGGGTACAGTCAGCAGTCTGGTCGCCATGTCATTGGTCATCAAAAGGATATGGCGGTCCATGTCACGGCCAAGGTGAGTGCAGCGAAGTGTATCCGGGGTCAGAGGAAGGTCATAGGACCATGTGCAGCACCAAGTAGTAACAGGCCAGGTGACGGAAATGAATGCTAGTGCCTTCTTCCGAACTCAAACCTATCCTCAGATGTGTGCTCTGCCCCACCTGTGGGTGTTGCAGTACTGGCTGCAGCACTGTGTGCCACTGACACATCAGGTGCCAGAGGATTGTCAGCCGCACTGTGTGGCAGTGACACATCTGGAGCCGGAGGAAGATTGTCGGATGCACTGTGTGGCAGTGACACATCAGGTGCCGGAGTGGATACTCCTGCCGCACTGTGAGGCACTGACACAACAGGAGGCGGAGATATGGATGGTGTAGGGGCATCAGCATACATCAGCACCACGCCTTGTGGCAGCAATGCCATGATGAGGATCTGCAGGGCATGGTAGATCCTAGCCACATTTTGTTGATGTGCAGCGGTGGCTCCTATCCTTTCCATCTCCATCCGCACCATGTCTTCCATGAGTCTCCGCATGTGTGCCAGCTCACGGCTAGGATCGCTGGAGCCACTCTGAGCGGACAGGTGTTCTTCTCTCTGTGTCATGACTCCTGCAATGTCAGTCAGGGCTCATTGGAGACCATGGAGTGGGCCGGGGTGTACATTAGGGACTGTAGCTGGTCCCTGATGGGACCTTGACATCCATGGATGGCATCTAGTTTGGTAGCCATGAGGCTGAACCCCACCCGGACCTGCTCAGCCGTCTCCCTCTGGCCCTCCAGCACAAGGCGTTGGAAGGCCATGTGTTGTTCCTGGGGTCTTGGGAGCTGTCGGTGCCTTCTGCTGGGTGGTTTGGATAGTCAGTGGGGTCTCCTCGATGCAGCTGGGCTGCCGCTGGGCTGCCCTGATCCTGGAGGTGAGTTGCGGATGATATCAATGATGTCTTGGAGGGCTTGGGTGACCTCCTCGTGATCAGTGAAGAGTGGCTGGGACTGCTCTGTAGGAGGTGTTTACGGTGCCTCTGCAATGTGAAGGGGAGATGGTGTATTACAACGTGTCCACATGTATGTAGCCACATGGTACATGTTGACATTTAGACAGCATGGCAATGTACATTGTGACAGCGTGGAGATCAGGGCCATGCGCCTGAGTCATTGTGGGTGTGCGCTGTTTTGTGCTTGATTGTGCATGTGTGCCAGTGTGGCCATCTCCACCCGTCCCCCCAGTACCTCGTGGCCACTCGCCCTGTTGCGGTTGTGTTGTGTCCTGTCGAACAGTGTTTGGTCCCCTGACTTCGGCCACAGTCTCCACACTGATGACTGTCGACACCAGCTCCTCCATGTCATCCAGCTCGAGTTATGGCGCTGGGCTCCTTCCTCCTGTCTGCATTGCTGCCTTCTGGTTAACTGCACGTTTCTCCTTGGTCTTGCGCTTGATGTCAGTCCATCGCCTCTTTGCCTCGTCCATTGACCTCTTGTGTTCTCCGACGGCATTCACCTTGTCCACGATGTCCCACCATATTCCATTTTTGGTGCCCAATGACACGTTGGAGGTGACAAACAGTTGTTGATGGTGTTCCATCACCTCCATAATCAGGATCCTGTTTTCCTACGGACTGAACTTCCTCTTCCTCTTCTTCTTGTCCTTGCCCTTCCCTGAGGTCGCAGGCTGGTCGTCCGGGATGCTTGTGGGGTTGTGCTCAGCCTCTGCACCTGCTCAGGCTGCCTCCATGGTGCTTGGGTGTTGGTCAGTTTGTGTTTGAGTTTTTTTTCTACTTTTATAGTGATTTTTCCCGGCTGCCATGTGTGTATTGCAGGCCTGGCGCTGCTTATCGCTGATTTCCTCATCGCGCTTTGGCCCATCGCATGTTTTTTCACATTGAGTTTTGTGTTTTTATCTCCGTGGAGGTGGTTGTATCGCGGACAATGGCCGCGGTTTCGGCAGACTATCGCCTTGTTGTGAATTCCACGTTGACACAGGTTTATTTTCCCAGCAATAGGCTGCAATGTGCAAAGTTACGTTAGCATTTTTGGGTGATAGCACACGTTCTTGTGAATATACCCCTAAGACTTTGAGCTGAAATAACGTCAGTTATTTAAATGGCGCAAGACAAGCGTGCGCTGTAAACTGCATCAACGAGACATATATTGATTTTGGGAACTAACATAAGCCCTAAGGTTCCTCATGCGTGTCTTGGAATATGCTCTACATTTAAAGTACTCTCTGGCTATTAACGACGGATTTAAAACAACATTTTCCTCTGCGATGGACGGGCGATGCCATTCGGAGCTCAGCCGCTTGGATTCATGGCTGGTTTTCTGTTTACTGGGAGCATTATCGGCTCATATACAGCGCTGCCAAACTATGGAATGCGGCTCCCGGCAGCTAAATTTAGCAGGGAACTATTATGTAACAAATCGGAGGTGGCTCTAGAGTTAATGGTCTATTTCATTTCCAAACCCTGCTCATAATTCAGTCTGAATTACACTTCTATATTCATATTCGCTCAATCGCTGCTGCTCCCAGTTCATGCCGTTAATGTGTGCATTAGTCATGTGTGCTTTTATCATATCCAGCAGGAAAAACACCTATTAGTGTCCATAATGATTCATATCCAACAAAAATACATTTACTGTCTGGGACGATTATTGTCTAGCAGGGGATACACACATCATTCCCTTACCATGGCTTCTGTGTTTTTGATTTTTTTTTAACCCCTTCCATGCTGATGACGGAATCGCTCCGTCATCAGCTACAGTTGAGCTGTGCTGATGACGGAGCGGTTCCGTCATGGCCCGGCCGCCGCGCCTGCGCGGCGCTGATTTCGCGCCTGCGCGGGCGTTCTAAAGAGCGGGGCGGGTCATGACGGAACCGCTCCGTCACCAGCACAGCTCAACTGTAGCTGGTGACGGAGCGGTTCTGTCACCAGCATGCGGCGGCCGCGCGGCCGCCCCGCCCCTTTAGCGCTGCGGCGGAATAGCCGCCGCAGCGAAGGGGTTAAAGTGAAAACCAATTTCGTTTGACAAATTCTCGCCCTTTTTAAGCATGGAATTTGCATTCTTAAATAGGTCTAGAATTAAAGCCCTCCACTCCGTTTATCTCTGCAGTTTAAGACTTTCAGAACTCATTCGAAGATTCATCAATTTCCCCCCTGCTCGCCCGGGGCTGCCACGCGAGGTGTCAACAGGAATTGAGTTTCCATCGCTTATCATTTCCTTGAGGCCCCCGTCCCTGGCACCTGCTCGCCCTCTCGATGCCAAGAAGCATCCGAGGCCAGGGTCAAATTCAGATTTTAATTCCAGATTCCGACAACTTCACAAAAGCTTCTGTTCAAGGACAAGAAACTTGAAGCATCTGACGTGGGATGTAAAACATTATTTATTTAGGAAGCAGCTGTGCATCAAAAGGGACCCGCCCCTCTGATGACGTCAGATGCCGCCGCCCACTCCTCACTGCATCCCTTCATCTCCTGCCTGTCTTCCCTCATCATCTCTCGGAGCAGTGGAATGCTGTATATCTACCCCCTTTATGAACAAGAAAGAAAGCAACGAGAAACAAAGAGACCCCTTCCATGCTCATGACGAGCTCAGCTCGTCATGAGGCACAGTGGAGCTGTGCTTATGACGAGCTGAGCTCGTCATGAACAATGGGGATCGATCAGGATCAGCACAGGAGGGGAAAACCATTAGCAGCCAAGGTGGTAAACATGAGAGCAGAGAACTTTCACTCAAAACAATAAAACAAATATCAAGCGATCCTAAATGTACACATCCACACATGACGTTTCACTTATTGCATTCACATTCCTAACACTCCTACCAGACGTCAACTTCAACATCCAACCTGGCCTTGATTCAGAATAAAATTCTATTCCCCTATTGAAATATATTTGGAGTTTCTCCTGTGTTATTGTTAGGTGTCGTTGTGTAAACACACACGGTCTCTTCACAGCTGCACCCCTATTTACTCCTTCACAGAGGGCCAACTGCAAACCTTCCTTCAAAGCTCTAATTCCTCTCCCCACCTCAGCATTACTTTGGGGATAATAAACTGACGTTCTTGTGAGAAATTTACCAAGTCTTTCTAAATACAATGTCCTCTCTCTGGACACCAACTGAGCACCATTGTCCGTAATAATGTCTCTGGGCACACCTGGCCGGACAGAAACCTCTTCTAAGAGCTCAATAACATTCTTTGCCTCAACATGTTTCACAGACATAACCTCTGACCAACGTGAAAACAAAACGACAGCCACCAGGGCAAATATCTTTTCTGAGCCCATTGTGGCAAAGGGCCCCATAACATCCAAGGCAATTTTCTTCCGGGGACCTTCTCCCTGGTCTATAACATGATCACCTTTTGTGATTTATCGCTCCAGGTGCACCCTACACATTGTCTCACCTTAGCCTCCAATTCTCGAACAAGGCGTGGCCTTCAAAAATCCTTTCTAATCCTTCTCTGATGGCACTCATTCCAATGTGTCCTTCTTGAGCCATCTCCCAAAAACTTTAGGGCAGATTTACAAGCCCCTTGCGCCACGTTTACGCCGCCTTGCGTAACGCAACAGCGGCGTAAACGTGGCACATCCCTGCAAGGCATTTACAACGTGACGCATCTAGGGAGATGCGTCACGTTATAAAGCCCAGCGCCACAATGGGGGCGTTCCCACGCAGGGTGGGTGTTCCGGCGCCTTTGCGCATCGCAAAAGTGCCTGTGTGAAATCTACAAGATTTCACGCAGGCACTTCCGTGACGCTGCTACGTCAATTCCTTACAGGCGTAAGGACTGACGCAGTATGTTAAGTATTTGGTGGTCCTGAGCATTGCTAAAGTTGCGTCGCGCTTGCGACACGACTCCAGCGATGCGCCGCCCTTACATCACGAGATGCGTCACGCATCTGCCTACCCTTGCACCACGGTGCACCGCATTGTAAATGCGGCGCATCTGCCGTGACGCAAGGGTAGTTTTGCATGACACATTTGTTTTGGCGTATCTCTGCTGATATGCAGAGATGCGCCAGAACACGTAAATACGCCCCCTCATGTTTAATAGCTTCACAGGGGTTCAATTCATGATCCAAAGATCTCCTATGTGGCCGCCCTTCTCTCACAAACTGCACAACTCTTTTCAGAATATCCTCAGTCCCAGTCTCCGCCACCCAGGTTTCTTGAGACAAACTCATGGCAGCATCTTCAGCATCTCTGGAAGCGACACCTTCTTCTTCTGTTTCAATCTTGTTCTCTTCGAGCTCAGGAAAAGCTTGACAAACAATCCATAACGTCACTCTTGATCCCCGTACCATACTCCACATTAAAAACAAACTCTTGCAGCCTAAACAACCAACGTCAGATGCAGGGACTGGCTCTAATAGCCCCTTCTTTTGATAAACAATGTTATTGATTTTTTAAAGTAATCAACATAACACAATAACAATGCAAACAAGTGCACCGGTACCTCATGTGACAAGTCCGTCATACGACAATAGGTCTTGAAGAGATGCGGGCCAGATGTAGGTAAATCTCATTACCGACTCTAAAATACCGAATTTTGCCGATTGGGTATTTTAGATTCGGTAAAAGAGATGTAGGTAAAAATTCGGTAAAAAATACCGAATCGGTAGGATTCGGTATTTACCGATTCGGTAATTACCAAATCGGTATTTGCCATTGATTCCTATGGGCCTAGGAATCAATGGCAAATACTGATTCGGTAATTACCGAACCGGTAAAATTACCGAATTGTCAAGGGGAACAGGGTGTCACTTTGACACCCTGTTGCACCCCTGATTTTGACTTGTGTGTCATGTGACACACATACATGCCCTTAGGCATGTATGTGTGCCACATGGTACAGGGCATGTATGTGTGCCACATGGCACAGGTGTACATGCACAGATGTGCATGTACACAGGAATTCGTTATTTACCATCAAATAGTATTTGGTGGAAAATAACAAATTCTGAAGGGCCTGAGGCACTGTTTTTAGTGCCACCTACATATAGATTTACTGATTCGGTAAATTTACCAATTCGGTATTTTACCGAATCAGTATATTTACCGAATCAGTAAATTTACCGATTCTGTAAATTGAAAGGCCCCTACATGTCAAACACCAAATACCGGTCGGTAACGGCCGAAATCGGTCGTTACCGACCGGTATTTGGTGTCCTACATCTGGCCCCAAGTGCCTGTAGCATAGGAATCCAGCCATTTGCCCCATATCCTGAAGTGTTTCTGCGGGCTGCCCCTGGCCACACAGATTGCCTTCTACCAGCCCCTTTTGTTTTGAAAACATCTACTAAGGTTTTGTGGTCTGACCTCACAGAAAACTTACTTCCCATACGTATTGCCTGAAGTGGGTAATGCCTCAGTAAAATGCCAGTGCTTCCCTTTCAATAACTGAATAATTATGTTCAGCTCGTCTTAATGCTCTTGACACATACCCTACGATTACATCTTTACCCTAATTCACTTCCATTAAACTGCTCCCAAACCATAATTACTTGCATTGGTTATTGTGATTGTTGATAACTTGGTACCAAAAGGTTTAACCCCTTGCATGCTACTCCTACGCCTGTTTTGTTTACTCCTCCTGTTACTGTTCCGACTTTGGTTTCCTCTCATTCTGCTCCGTCTCCTGTTCTTTTGTCACCTTCTCCTTCTGCTCGACAGAGAATGACTGATGCTGTGCTAGTCTCTTTTCTCCTTTGTTGGGTTCATTGGGTTTGTCTCCTGTTGTTGGGCGTAAGCAATTGCGTAGTCAGTTGCCTGATCCTAATGAACGGACAGTGTTAGATCACTTAGCGCGTAAATGGGTGACATATCCTTCGCTTTATGATTTGGAGGGTGTTATGGATGTTTTCCATCAATGGGAAGCACCGAAACAAAGATATGTTTTTGATATGATGTGTTCTTTCCTTCGCGAACAATGGGAAGATAGTGAGGTAGGACAAACTCTGCCTCAGTTGTACCGTATACGTTCTGAGTTTGCAAAAGGGACTGTTGTGGGTCTTGAGGTTGAGAAAGCAGTTGCGACATTGTTGTCATTTAGGAGTGAATCTCCTTCTCAGCGACTGTTTGAGCCTGATTCGTCGGTTAGGGGGAAGGCGCGTCAATATCCGATGCGTGAGGTTCCCCCAGTTTGGAGACCCGGTGATGCACAAGCTGTTCCACCTGTTCTTCCACACTTTCAGCGTGTCTAGGTACATGTTCCATGGAAGCGTGCTGAAATTTTAGCTCTTAAGCAGACTTTGCCTGATCCGCGCAAAAATCCAGCAGGGTTTTACATGGAGCTATCTCAAACTGCGGATTCGTGTATTATGAATCTGGCTGATATAGATATGTTGTTTGGGAATGTTGTTCCACAGCCTATTTGGGGAAAGATTTGTCACACGGATCATGCACATAAATTAGGTGATACATGGAATAATCTTAGAGCTGCAGATGCTAGACAAGTAGGTGGTGCTAAGCCTGAAGATGTAATTGCTGATCTCCCTGGTAGGATTATTGATTATATGAAGACTTTGATGCCTGCTTTGCGTGTTAATTGGGAGAAAGCGGATAGGAAGACTAAGGAATTGAAGACTAAAGTTCTTCTACAGCAAGCTTATCCGCCCCGTAATAATCAGCGCGATTATCAGCAACCTCAGCAATATCAAAGAAACTCGCAGAGGATCGAGTCTTCTCAACAGTGTGTTCCTGTAGGCCCTAATCAGAGTGCGTATTGCAAAGAAGAGGGTCATTTCAAGAGTAGTTATCCGGTTCTGTTACAACGCACGAATGGTGCTTCTGGTGTGAGAGGTTGAGGTGTTCAACAAGCTCCTAGAGGTAGAAGTCGTGGTCAAAATGCGCGTCCTTTGCCTCCACAGAACTCTATGAATAGCTTTGATCAGCAGAATGGTGCGTCTGGTAGGACGGCACAGTACTATGCGGACGATTACTATGTTGAAGGTGAGGATGTGGATGGTACTGATTGCTGGGATAGCCATAGACAAAGAGAGGGTGTTGTTTTAGTTCCAGTAGATCAGAGTGGACCCTATGTTGAAGTGATTGCATCAGGTGTGTCAGAGCCTTTTCTGTTGGATACTGGTGCTGCGAAGATTTCGATCATGCACTCTAAACTCCCTGGCGCACCTTTGTCTGGCTTCAATAGGTTTTTCTGGCGCCCCGGTTACGAATCCGATTTCTAGTCCGTTGTCTATTTCTGTTGGACCTTGTGAATTCGAAGCACCCCTCATTCTGATGACTGGTTGTGTTGAGAACTTGTTGGGATTGGACTTGTTAAAGAGATTGTATGCGACGCTATATTGTTCTCCATCAGGAGTACACCTTACATTGGGTAAGAGAGTGATCTCTCCGATGTATTTATCTAAAGATCGACTTCCACCTGAATTGTCTTCTCTTCCTGATTCTCTTTGGGCTACTGGTCCGAACGATGTGGGTCTCCTAGAGATTCCGCCATATGTTGTGACGTTGAAAGCGAATGCTAGATTGCCACGCATTCCGCAATATCGCATTTCCAGTGATGGTGAAAGAGCACTTTTGGCGATCATCTATGATCTGATTGAGAAAGGTGTGATTGAGGAAACGAGAGGTAATGTGTGCAATAGTCCGGTTTTGCCTGTCTTGAAGAGAACTGATTCTTCACAACCTCCTGTATATAGGTTCGTGATCGATCTTCGCGAGGTGAATAAGATTGTAGTTCCGCAATTTTCTGTTGTACCTGATATCACCGCTTTACTGACTTTGATCCCGGCTACAGCCATGTGGTTTTCGGTGATTGACTTGAAGAATGCTTTCTTCAGCATCCCGATTGCCGTGGAAAGTAGAGATATCTTTGGCTTCTCTTTAGGAGGACGAAGTTTCCGCTTTAAGCGCGCTCCTCAAGGCTATTGTGAGAGTCCATTGATCTATAGCCAAGCTTTGAAGACGCAACTTGACTTGCTGGTTTTATCTGATGGTGCTGCTCTTATTCAGTATGTTCACGGTCAGTTAGTTGCTGCTGACAATGAAGAGATTTGTAGAGAGGCTACATTGTTGTTGTTACGTCATTTGTCTGATTTCCATCATAAGGTTTCTCTTTCGAAGTTGCAAAATTGTCGACAAGAAGTTACCTATTTAGGTCACCTCTTATCGAAGGAGGGAAGGAAACTGACCCCAGAAAGAATTCAAGCGATTGTGAAAATGAGTGTGCCTACGACACAGAGAGAAGTATGTGCTTTCTTAGGTATTACGTCGTACTGTAGACAGTGGATCCCTAATTTTTCTTTGCTTGCGAAGCCTTTGATAGCTCTTACTGTTAAGGATACTCCAAATCCTATTCCTTGGACTGATGAATGTCAGAAGAGCTTTTCAGAATTCCGTGATGCGTTGTGTTCGGCTCCTGTGTTGGGTACCCCCAACTACAGTAAGCCTTTCACATTGTATGTCCACGAGAGAGAGGGATGTGCATTGTCAGTTTTGACTCAACAATTTGGCGATAAGCAGCGCCCATGTGCTTATTTTTCGTCAACTTTGGATTCGGTAGCTAGAGCATTGCCGAGTTGTTTGAGAGCTACAGCGGCAGCGGCTGTTTCTATTCGACAGTTTGCTGGTTTGGTAATGGACAATACACTGATTGTGATGGTTCCACATGCAGTGGATACCTTGTTGAATTGTACCAAGACACAGCACTTAACTAGTGCTCGATTGTCGGGTTACGAATTGACCTTGTTAGCGAGTCATGTGCATATAAAGAGATGCAACACGTTGAATCCAGCCACGTTGTTGCCAATTTCAACTGAGACAGACGTTGCCGAACAGCATGATTGCTTCCTTAGGACTGAGGAAGAAACGAAAGGGAGGATAGATCTTAGGGATACTCCTCTTTCAGTGTGTGTTGGTACTCCATGGGTTGATGGTTCGTGCTTCAAGCTTCCGAATGGTGATACGACTGCGGCATATGCTGTTACGACTTTGCATACGATTGTTGAAGCTGCACGTATCCCACATAAGTCAGCGCAAGCAGCAGAGTTGATTGCATTAACGAGAGCGTGTGTGTTGGCGAAAGGAAAACGAGTGACTGTGTATACCGACAGCCAGTATGCATTCGGTGTGGCTCATAGTTTGGGGCGTTTGTGGAGAGAGCGTGGGTTCCTGACTTCCCATGGAACAAAGATCCAGCATGGTCAGTTGGTGAGTGAACTTCTTGAGTCTCTTACTTTGCCGTTGCAAGTTGCGATTGTAAAATGCAGTGCGCATAAGAAAGTTACGGATGATGTTGGTCGTGGTAATGCGTTTGCAGATGAAGTCGCGAAAGAAACTGCGAGAAATGTGGTGAGTCGAATGTATGTTGCAGGTCCGGCGAGATGGGTTCCAGATGGAAGTATGTGTGAAGATACGATTGAGAGTGTGAAATCCATCCAAGATGAAGCTACAGAGAAAGAGTTGAATGAATGGAGAGAGAGCAAGGGTAAATTGGATTCGAATGGTTGTTGGATTGATTTGTCAGAGCATCAGAGATGGTTGTTACCCGATGCGTATGTACTTCCAGTGGTTACAATGGCTCATGGAAGGGCTCATATCAGCGTGAAAGGGATTTTGCAAGTTGTTGGCTCCAGTATGGCAGAATGCTGGAATTCCTAAGTGTGCAGAGAATCTGGTTAAGAACTGTATGGTGTGTTTGATGTACAATCCTGGTAAGGGAATTCCAACTCCAGCTGGTCATTTTGCTCCTCCAACGTATCCGTTTGAGGCTTTGCAGCTAGATTTCATCCACATGGAGAGGTGCAACAACCTAAAGTATGTGTTAGTGGTTGTTTGCTCTTTTTCTAGATGGGTGGAAGCCTACCCTTTGAAGGACAACACTGCCTTGTCCACAGCGAAAGCCCTTATTAAGGAATTTTTCCCTAGGTATGGTTTGCCGAGAATGATCTGGAGTGACAATGGGAGTGAATTTGTGGGTCAAGTGATGAAGATGGGTTAGGAATTCGGCAGAAGTTTCACGCTGCAAATCACCCCCAATCAGCTGGTCTAGTCGAGTGCTACAATGGCACTCTTAAACTGAAGTTAGCCAAAATTCAAGCGAGCTCTGGTTTAAAATGGCCAGATGCCTTGCCTCTAGCCCTTTTGTCCACTAGAATGACTGTGCATTCACGAATGGGTTTGAGTCCATACGAGGTAGTTTTTGGTCGCCCGGCAAACGTTTGGGGAGTGCCGCGGCCGACAAAGTTTAGCAAAATAGAACATCCTGTGTTGCTGGACTACCTGTATGAATTGACAGCTAAATTGCGTGTTTTGCATCAACAGGTTCACGATACACTGCCACAAGCTTCTGAAGATCCAGGACATGCCATCGAACCTGGCACCTGGGTCCTGGTGAAGAATTTTCAGTGGACCAAGAACGAGCAGCCCTGCTGGACGGGACCATATCTAGTGTTATTATCTACCCGTTCTGCAGTTCGAGTGCACGGTAAAAAGAACTGGATCCACAGTGTACATTGTAAGAGGGCCCCTTTGCCTCTACCGTACGACCGGCGGGTCCAGGAAGGACTTCCTGATTCTGAGACTGAGACCGTGCCTCATTTTCTGCCTTTCAGCGATGCCCGTTTGATTGGAACGAACACTGAGCAAGAAAGTGATGATCTTCTTCAAGAAGCTGTGCCTCCATTGAACCGTTTGAACACTGTTGAACCTGACTTACTGTTCCGTGAACAGACATTGCCTGGCAAAGAGCGTTATAATTTGCGACCGAGAGTCGCGGGACAAATAAAAAAGTGAAAGTTTTCCTTTTACTGATTTTTTGCAGGTTAACTCTCCTCCGAGGAACTACTTTGATTTTTGTTTTTCGAACCGCCATCCGGGTTCAGCTGTAGGGTCGCGGTTGCCAAGTCTTTGGAGTGCAAGCCGAAGACGTTAGGTCGACGGTTCTGGTTGGTCTAAGGGAGTTGCCCTGGACTGACAGAAGCATTCCTTAGCATAGAACACCCTACCACCGCAAGCAGCAATTAGAGAGGATGGAGTTTTTCGAGATGGAGAGACCTGTTGAAAGAATAAGCTTTAAGAGCAAAATCTGTAAATTGATGACCCGAAAACGATTTTTAATATTGTGTTTATTTATGTTGCTTAGCTTAATGATGTTTTTAATTGGATATGTGACATTTTCTTTTCGAGTGACGTTCATGCCCACTACGCAACCTATACCTCCTCCTACTATTTCTTCTCATTCTTTTCACCCTCTGCCCGAACATGAAATCGTTAGAAGACTGGAATTTGCTAACAATTCTTTTGTTCAGGTTCTGCACCAACACCAGCTAGTAATGAACACGACTAACTGTTGGGTTTGTGGCCTTATGCCCCATACGACTGATAAAGGTATTCCGTACCTGGTTTTGCCTTTCAGCTACAATGGTTCTATTTGGGCATACAGAACAATGCTCATTTATGCTCATAGTGTATATCCCCAACGTTCTGTGAAAGATAGTCCGAAGACTAGTGCTCTGGTCAAGGGCATAGTCGAGATGATTAGAGAAATTAGTTCGTATGAGACTATTCCGAGAGATGAGACACAAGCATACATTGGTTGGAACGTTACTGGATATGGAGTTAGTCTGAGTGTTAACCAGCGAGCGAAAAGTTCTCCACCGATTTGGATAGTGCCCTATCAGGGTCATTATTGTCTGCAAGGTTATGGCAAGAATCCGAGAGCTCAGTTAGGGAAGAGTGTCTGTACTGAGACTTACGTATTTGCGTCTCAGACTTCCCCAGCATTCCTAGCAGCTAAGGGTACCTATTTCATCTGTTACGACAAAGCGTACACATGGTTGCCCCTGACTTCTCGGGCACATGTTTTGTTTCTCTCCTGTTGCCTCCCACTTTTACAGCTGCGGCAGATTACCATAAGACGAGAGTTGCTAGAGGTATCTTCAGTAAGGAAGATACCGCAGGGCAAGAATTGGGAGATCTCTTTAAGGGTTTTCTGCCGTTCTGGGGACCTATGGCTAACAGCAGGAACATTCGCCAGTTGACGAGAGTGGTTGAGTCCACCATAGTCGAAACTGCTGGTGCCCTTAGTAACTTGACTGCTGAGCTCCAGTCGGATCGACTTATGACACTTCAGAACAGAGTTGCTCTTGATGTCATACTTGCAGATAGAGGTGGAGTGTGTAAACTGATTCAATCAAGCTGCTGAGTTTTCATCCCAGACAACGCTCCGACAGTTTTCCAGGCCATTTCCAAGCTACATAAGATCTCCGAGTCTGTACATATAGACGAGGGAGATAGGTCGTTGATGGGATGGTTTTGGGGATTGTTATCCATGTGGGGATGGAAGATTCTGATGGTCATTGGGATGATCTTAGCTATCCTTTTCCTGTTCTGTCTCTGTGTACAGTGTGCTCCTGCTATATGTGGCCTCTGTGCTACTTCGTGTGCGAGGAGACCTGTCCAGAGAGAGTTGCTAAGTACTAGGATGATGCTACAGCAACGTCTCGATGATCTGATGAATATAGACCTGGATTCAGACTGACATGGGTTTGGGTTTATTGTCTATGTAAGGGCAAAAGGAGGGGCTGTGGTTCTGTGATACTGCGGTACCAAGGGTCTGTGGTTCTGTGATTCTGAACCCGTTCAGTGAAGGTCGTCGGATATAGACGATTTTGGTGTCAGCGGACCGCAAATGACGAGTGCGGTATGTACGAGTGTTTTCGTCAGAACCGATCAATGAGAACACTACGTATTCATGGATTTCGTTTGAACCCTCGGGTTCCATTTTGTGTGCGGCAGCAATTTTGTGTGGTTGCCCTCACATAGGCCGATGACTATGGCCGAACGAGTCCTTGGGACACGTAAACCTTAGCTGACTCTTGTGTGACCTGGCCGAACTGACTCCCTTGCCCGAGGCTGACCTCACTGAGCCAGTTCCTTGTTAAGCAGCTGGTCAGATAGAGATCAAAGAGCAGGACATTGCTGAGTTTATGGTACATGCACACACCCTTCTATCTTGCTTCTCATCTGCTTCTGTTCCTTCCTTTATGGCTTAATCATTGATTTGGGTTGAGGTCTTTATGATGGGTTTGTCCGGCCTGATCGAACAGGAATGTTGGATTTTGCTTGGTCATTTTGGTGGGCTGGACAACGGAAAGTGGGATTGTCGTCATGCGATATGTTTGAAATGTCGTTTCTCCATTGGTCAGTTTGTATGTAATTGATGATAGCCAGGAATGTGATTTTTGGCATAAAAGACGATGCTCCGCTCTATGAATTTGTGCAGTCTCTAGCAAACCACCTTTGTTGTGCTTCGTAGACCTCTGTTCCTGGTTGCAGCCAATAAATTTGGTCTTTGACGTCATCAAGAAGTGTCCCGTGTCTCTGTTTGCCGAGGCAGGGGAATCCGAAGACATCGGGCGTTATCCCTGGCGCCGCTGGGTTCTAAAACCCGGTTCTTCAGTGTGTGGAATCACAACCACGTTGTTTTGGTGAAAACCAAATAAATTGTTTTGTGAGCTTTGTTAAAGGGATAGGAAATGTGGTAATTTGCGTAATAAGTCATGACATATTTCTGTATTTAGTGTTCAATGGGGCCTTATTGTGCCTTATACTTTCTTGGCCTTTTTTTGTTTCCCTGACAATTCCTGCTGCTACAGAGAATTTTTAGTAAAATGTAAATAAACAAAAGTGGTAAAAGGCAGTGGACTGAAAGACCTTTCTTAGCTTGTGGTTGGAGTTTTCTTTGGATAAATAATTATAGACATCTGCCTCCTAAGTGGAAAAGGACACTTTCACACATTGTTATTGGTTGGTTTTCCAACAGTTTGCATAGCTGCTAGCTTGCAACAAACCTTTAATTACAAAAAGTTGTCGTAGGGCAGCGCTGCAGGTCTTTTTGCTGCGCTGCCATATGCCACTATGAAAGGGCAGGAATACATTCCAATCCTTTTAGCCAGGGCGCAATTGGGTGCCTAGCACAAACGCACACACCCCAGTACCATGGTGCAAAGGTGTCCGCATTGTTGGCATGATTTTCTTTGTGCAGGAAGGTGGCGTATTCCTGGTTCTATGTGTGCTGCAGTGTTATGACCAGATTTTCAGACCAGATAGGACCAGCTCACTGAGCAACACCAACCTGGCCAAAACGTAACCACCTCCCTCCTCAGGACCCATCTATCCAGGCACCTGTGTACCTACCTGAGGATGGGGAACTCGCAATATACAAGCTCATATCCTTAGAAACACCACTAAATCTATAGGGATTACTAGGAATACTCACTGATTACTAAGGACGTCCATGCCCTACACCACACTCATACCTCATAGTCTCGCGACCACATGGGTCCAGACTAATCTACCCTGGGGCAGTTCTGATTATTTACCATTACACACTGATCACCACCAGTGCTCACTCGACACGCAATCCGGCGTGTCATACACACTGAGCTGCAGCCCCAGTGCTCTCTTTTTATCCGGTCCACAATCCGGCGGACCTATACATCAGGCTTCCACCTGATGCTCTCACTAACGCCACTTTCCCTAGAGGCGATCTCGTTACACACCGTATCCCCCCGGTGCTCTCTCAAGCCACAATCTTGCGGGTATACACACTGACCACAATCAATGCTCTCACTAACGCCGCTACACAACGATGATCACTTTCCTATGAATACCTTCAGCTCTATCTCTCTCTCTCTATGTTGGGAAGTCTCTCTCACTATTCACTAAAGGTTTGCTACTACAATAATATTATGGGATGGCCGAATCACTTAGTGTCAATAATTCCCTAGCTCAAGGGCTCCTCTCTCTCCCTAATTATTCAGTGGCTACTTACCGGATCAGGGGCAGCATCTGTTCTGGCTGTAACACCTGACTAGAAGGAAAGGTTACCTGTGCTTTAAGAACAATAGACACACACTGTATGCAAGAGTTATTCCCTGATTTAAACGCTCCTATTTCCTTTTGATCCATCAGTTGCTAAAGCATCTGGTTAGAAGAAAGGCTAGCTTTATCATAAGAATAACACATGCACACTGGTTCACTAAGAACTGGGGTATCTTTATTACAATAACAATAGAATGCACATACACAAATCTGCGGGGTCTCTGTAACTAACAGGAACTGTAACACACCACTGAAAGGAAAGGGATTAGACATATAACAGGGACAATGTTATCTGCGGGGTCTCTGTAACTAACAGGAACTGTAACACACCGCTGAAAGAAAAGGGATTAGACATACAGTATAAGGACAAGGTTAATATTTGGAAATACAGAAGGATATCACCTGGGGGGTGTGGGGTCTTGCTCTAGCTGTCATCTGGGCTCCTCTCTCGTCTGTGCCTTAGCTCGTCTTAGATTCTCTCCTGCACTCTTGGACACACATCTGCGCTGATCACTTTGCACTGGACTCCTCTCCCCCACGAACTCTCTCCACCTTCCAACTTCAGTCTAACGGTTTCTGCCGCTCTGATAATCGTTCGCTCCACTAGCTTCTTCACTCTACCTGATTGTCTCCATGCCAATGTCCAATTCACTCCAGCTGCTCCCACAGATTAATCCACGATATAACTTCAGTCTCTTCTAAAAGGCAATACTTCAGACTACAGCTATTCACAACTCCTCCTGATAAGTAACTGCTTCTGACTGCTTCCTTCAGTTCCAGCTCACTGACTGTTTGTCTGTCTTCTCTCTGTTCCAAGCATCTTCTGTCTCTTCTCCTCCTGCAACTCCACTCCTCTCCTCTGCTTCAATCCAACTCAACTCTCTCCGCTCCTCCAACTCAACTCTCTCCGCTCCTCCAACTCAACTAACTAACTCCGTCTCTGCACTTCACTAATATGGAATGCTGTTTCCTCATGGAAAGTTCCAGCCATCAGCCTCCTCCCACCAGGTCCATGCACCAGGCTCCTTGCTCTAGACGCTCCCACAGTGATCAACTGCTTGTTTCGTCTAGAGACCTGAGCCCAGGGACACTTCTTGATTAGATTCAGCTCTGGCCGGTTCTCTCCGGTTCGCTTAGGACGAACAACAGCTTTAACCTATAAACATTACCTTTACCCTTCAAGCATCTCAGCTCTGCAGGGATAGAAAGCAAAATGGAGTCTCTCTAGTTCTGGGCCTTGTAGGCCTGAGAAGGATTAAATAACCCTTAGCTCTGTCAGAGTACCTACACAAACCATACCAATGTGTAATATAAAGTCAGGACCACAGGATCCACCCTCTACTATAGGCAGGATAATGAAAGGACACATAATTATGTCAAAGCCAATAGGCAATAGATGGATTAGAGTCAAGAATAAGGGATCTATCATCATATAAAGCAGCTATCCTCTTCTAGGTCTGGAAAAAGGGCTTAAAAGGGCCAACACAAGGTAAGAATACAGATGATGGATGTGAGCAAGCTTAAAGTCTTTATCACTCCGAAATAGAGCCAAAAAACCTGTCAAGACATGCAGATAGCAGCATACATAGAAAGAGAAAGAGCCATATGTATCATCAACCTGATTTGTGATTCTCAAATAGCGATTTTTAAGAAATCGCTATTTGAGAATCGCAAATAGGTATGTATGTACAAAATCGCATTTTTTTTTGCGATTTCTTAAAATTCCTTAATTGCGATTCGCAATTTGCTAATCGCAAATTGAGAAAAATTTCAAGGGTGCAAGGGTGTCCAAAGGACACCCTGTTGCACCCCTGAAATATGCATGGGTGCATATGTGGCGCACATACATGTCCTAAGGGCATGTATGTGCGTCACATGGCACTTTGAAACATGTAAAAATGTGCATTTTTCAAGGAATTTGCAACTTACCACTAACTAGAAGTTGGTGGTAATTTGCGACTCCCTAAGGACATTTTGCAATTTTTTTTTGCTTCATACATTGCATTTAAGGAATCGCAAAATTTGCGATTCCTTAAATGCAATTGCAAAATAAGGAATCGCAAATTTTGCGATTCCTTGTTATGCACCAGATTTTGCATTATACATACCATTTAGCAAATTCACATTCGCAAAGGCCGAAATTCTGTGAATTTTCGGCCTTTGCGAATGTGAATTTGCTTGATACATATGGCGCAAAAAAACGAGGAGAAAGGACAACATTTCTCCTCATTACGCCTGCTCTGGGAAGGTGTAAGGTTTTTGTTGTTGTTTTTTTTTGTCCTCATGAGTATGGAGGAGTCAGGGGCCCGCTTCCTTAATTAATTTGGCCCTTGGTTATTTGAGGTGTTCCGTTTACCTTATCCTTCGGGGCCTCCTTTTGTCCATCTCTTAGCACATGATTTTCGGAGGGAGGGGAGCTAGTCATTTTGACTACTCAATTCAAGACTCAGCTTGAAATCAGTGATGCCTTTACTTTAATCATTGAACCCCCTATCAGTTCCCAATTTATATTTTTCCCAAATATCCCAGAACCTTTTTCTTGCTCTGCCTTCCCTGTTTATCCACTTCATATACCCTTAGGATGGAGTTTAACCAATCAGAGTGTCTTGGTGGTGAGTTTTCTATCCATTTTATACATATTGCCCTCCTGGCTAAAAGGATTAGTAAAAATAGGATATTTTCTTGCCCCTTAGACAGTATGATATTGTGTGCATATTTACAAGTCCCAAAAATAATTAGTTCAACGCTTACCTCTATGGGCTGTTCTATGACCTCGGAGAGCGTCTTACCAATCAGGTCCCAGTATTCTGCCAGCAGTGGACATTCTCGGAACATGTGCAGATCATCCGCTCTTCCCATACAACATTTTGGACATTTCTTTACTGTGCTGTTTTTAGGTCTCGCCTCTCAATGCGCATGCGCATTGAGCAGAGCGAGACTATAGGCACTTAAACAGACCTTACCCAACTGGCGATTTGGTGCTGTGCCCGTGCGCTTTTAGGTCAATGCGCAAGCGCATTGACCTAAGATGCGCGTGCACAGCATCAAATCGCCAGCCATCTGTTCCCCAGCAGCTCTTCCCGCTCCGCCCCACAAGCTTCCCCCAGCGTGCGCTCTGCCTTAGCAGCACTCCTCCCACACCTTTGAAGTGAAGCTTAGCTTCACTTCAAAGGCCCCTGCTGCTTCACACCCTCATCGCCGCTCTCCCCGCTCCGCCCCCTGCTGCGGCCGTGTCGCATTTCTCCTCCCCCCTCCCCACAGCAATGCCCTCCGTCTTGTTCTATCTTCATGCCCCCTCCCCCTTTCTGTCTTACTCTGAGTCATTCTGGTGATGACAAATAAGCCACAGTCCAGAAGAAAAAAGTGGCAGTGGCCACCACAAGCTCAAATTGAGCTCAGTCTGTAGCTTCATTATCTCCTGCTTTCTCGAGGCGGCACTGTTTGCTGTAACTCATACCCGCCTCTGCACCGTGGGAACCCACATGCTCATCCAGAAGAGATGCAGCCCCCGTGCAATCTCCTTTCGAGGGCTGCTTATTCATAACTTTGCAAGACGGCTCTTCACATGTTCGTGTATTCTTATTTCTTAAGTGGAGTCTATAAAAGAATATGCATCTCCTGCAGAAAGGAAGTGCCCGCAGCAGTACTGCTGAAACTGCCAGACAACTGAAAAGAGCCCATGTCTAGTTTTATGAGGTTCATAGTATTTTTTTTCTAAGTATTTGTCTCGTGGCATTGTAACCATGTTGAGGGTGGTTTCACTTGCTATTAAGCAAGCTTCAGATAACAGGCGACACACTGGTGCGTGCCTCGAATCACTGCGGGTATAATCGTACCTGACATTATATATGTCACAAGAGCCATGTGTATGTATGACACAAATCACAGCTGCTGTATGTGTGTGCATGGTACTCCCGAAGAACAGATGTGCTTGCTTGGCACAGGTCATAGGTACTGCATGGATGCTTTGCTTAAACCGCAAATGATAGCTGGGTGTTTGGCATTGAAGCTATCCAGCCCCCACAAAGGTGGCACCCCTTTCATGTTTGCAGGTTAATCGGTTTTATCTGCACCTGCTTTCTGGGAGTTGGAAGCTAGCAGCTCAATTGGCCAACAGAGTTGTGGAGCCTTACTGCTCTGGGGTACTGTATCTCATAAACTCTAAAGTTGTTTTACGTTTTTTCCGACCTCTTTATTTTTAGGTCATTTATCAGCGTAATGCATGGGGTAAATCCTACCGAGCTACCTAAAGAAGTGTTGTAATAGTGACCAGATCAGACATATTACGTTGGTGATCAACATATGCATGATTATCAGTAATGAACACCTTAGTGCATTAGCCACGGTTGCCAGCAGTAATGGAAGAAAAGAAATTGGAATAATATTGGTAAGGCGCCTCTACAACGCCGCAAGATTTATCATTTAAATATGAGCTGTAAATTGATTTTTAAAAATTCAGCCAGTTGTCACCAAAGATCATCTTATGATTACTGAAAATAGACACATTTTTCACTCTTTAATGAGGGTATACATATATTAATTAAACTATTCAAAAGCTTCTAATTTAATAGGCTGTGCTGCGCACTTAAGAGCTACTGGTAGTTCATAAGCTACTTGTTTGAGAAGCCTGGAGTAATACCACCTACCCAGGTGGTATTAAAGATGCACATTCTCATTCAGGACACAGATGGATATAAATCATTGTCAATTGGTTGGCTTGAGGTTTCATGTGATTGACACCCCAAGACGTATTCCTACTACCCTACTACCCAGTTTCGAAGGGTGGGGCAGAGGGTGGTCTGTGTCTGCAACTTTTGCGGTCTGTGTTGTCACTTATGTAGTCTTGGGTCTGTGGTGACAGACGTTGTTGTCGGAAAGATATGACACTTATACTCTCTTATTTGTACTGAAGACTTCAAGCACGCAGTTCTTGTGCAGTGACAAGGCAACGCGTGCATGCATGCATGCCTGCGTGCAGTGGGGTTGATGCAGTCATTAAGTACAGGGACAGTGGACAGGACAACAATACTTTCACTGAATTACATGCTTGAAACAGTGCACCCACTACAGGTGTTAAACTTTTTAGCTGAACCTGCCATTCAACATGTAAAAAGATGACCATGTAATGGCCTTGGCAACCTTGTGTTGTGTTACGTTATCAGCAGATGAATCCCTCCTTCTATTGTTTGCATGACTCATTAGATCCTTGCTAGTCTGGGCCTCCTTTTCGTATTCTTAGGCTTCAGTTGACTGGTTGTTCGAAGTAGTTTGATTGTGCATGGTATGTGGAGTTTTTTTACTTTTATTATTTTTAATGTTTAGTTCAGAAAAACGGAATGTAGCATTGATAATGTAAAATAAAATGCAACACTCTAGGAAGCCAAAAATTCTAACATGCGTTTAATGCAAAAACAGCTAGTATGCAAGCAAAAATAATAATAATAATTAGCAACAATTGTTGTCAACAACGGGCCAGAGCTTCCACCCAAAATCCTGGTGGAGCATATAATTTTAAATCCTTATGTTTTACGCACTCATTTAGACAACCTTTCTTAATACACATGATAGAGACTGTTGCTTTGAAACTAAGTAATGAGCAGAAGGCAGGACCTTCTCAAGAAATAGAATGTACATGTCCTGACGTTTGGATAAAAAATATAAACAATGGTTGACTCTCTTACTTTCTAAAGGTCAGAGTTTATGATGCCAATCTTCAAAACGAGGCTACGAATACTACACAGTGTATTGTATTGTAATTGCATTTATATAGGACGTGCAGTTGAACAATATGTAATAAAATGGCTTCTTGGCCTCAGACTTATATGCAACTTTACAGAAATATTAAAGCTAATGTGCGATTGAGGTTAATATAAAAACAATAGTGCCATTCAGGCATGAAAGTTTAGTACATGGACACCGACATATTCATAATAAATTACTGATATTAAGGCACATAAATATATTCTGATTTCTCATTAAGAACAAGAATAAGCCATCACAAGTGATTCATCAAAGACAATCAAACTTCCATACAATAGAAGGACATGGGAGAAAGGCACTGAGTGTAGCAGGCCTACACATTACATGCTGACCAGGCTCAAGGAAGTTGTCTTTTCAGTTATGTAGTGCGACCTCTGCACACCGGAGTCTGGTTGTTGAGGAAGTATTTGAAAAGACGTAGAGCCTGCGTTCTAATGAAAGTTGACCTAAGAGAATTAGTATTACCCCGTTGCAGGTTGAAATTGTGGTGTGCCTTTTCACATGTGAGAGCACACATGATTTAAGATCTCTGAAAATTACAATTTTTCCTCTTATAATCCCTGCTTGTTTTTTTTAGGATCCCACTGCCGGTGCTTCTGAATGCAAGGTTTGCCGAATACTAACGTTGCATGTTTTTGATGCCACTTTATGTATTTACCTTCCTATCACCATGCACTCTTTGCCTCTTTACCTCACTCAAGTTGATTCTTCTTACTTTCTGTTTGATCTTTGTTACTGTTTTCCTACCATTCTCTTCTCCCTTCTTTCTCCCATTGCTACCTTTCTCTCTCTTGCTCTGGGTCCAAGTCTGATAATACAAAGCTTGCCCTAGTTCCCAAAAATAAGTGCTGCTGCCCACCACCTGCAACAGCAGCCACAAAATAAACTCTGTTTATAGTGTGTTGCAAAGGCGAGAAGTCTGATGATACAACTTAAGTGTTGTGGATTGAATAAAATGGTAGTGCGGCAGCGTTCTTCTGTTGGTGCAAGCAGAGCCTAGGTTGGGCCAAGTGGGAGAAAGAGGACCTCGTTCTTTACTGATCAAGCGATATGACTGAACACCCACAGCACCATCCCACCACTCTTTGCTTGGAAAAAATATTTTATGCATAAATATTTTATGCATTGTGGGAAGTCTTGCTTTGGTAGCCTCCACAAGTGGGTGCACAATAAATGCAAAAATTAGCATATGGTGCAAAGGACTAGATTATCATTTTACATTATACTCATCATCTGCTGGTACAAGGGAGACAGCATCACTCAGCACCACCACAGCATCACTCAGCACCACCACAGCACCACTCAGCACCACCACAGCACCACTCAGCACCACCACAGCACCACTCAGCATCACTACAGCACCACTCAGCGCCACCACAGCACCACTCAGCGCCACTCCAGCATCACTCAGCGCCACCACAGCACCACTCAGCACCACCACAGCATCACTCAGCACCACCACAGCATTGCTCAGCACCACCACAGCACCGCTCACTACCACCACAGCACCGCTCAGCACCACCACAGCACCACCCCAGCATCACTCAGCTCCACCCCAGCATCACTCAGCGCCACCACAACATCACTCAGCGCCACCACAGCACCGCTCAGCACCACCACAGCACCACTCAGCACCACCACAGCACCACTCAGCACCACCACAGCACCACTCAGCGCCACCACAGCACCACTCAGCCCCACCCCAGCATCACTCAGCACCACACAGCACCACTCAGCACCACTACAGCATCACTCAGCACCACCACAGCATCGCTCAGCACCACCACAGCACCGCTCAGCACCACCACAGCACTGCTCAGCACCACCACAGCACCACCCCAGCATCACTCAGCGCCACCCCAGCATCACTCAGCGCCACCACAACATCATTCAGCGCCACCACAGCATCACTCAGAGCCACCACAGCATCACTCAGCGCCACCACAGCATCACTCAGCACCACCACAGCATCACTCAGCACCACCACAGTCCATTGCAACTGCGGAGCCCAGCCATTTGAGGTGTTATTTTTTTCATACAGGCATACAGCCAAAGGGACCTAGATGTTGCTTCACACAGTACCAAGGCCATTTCACCCCCTCACCCACTCATCCTCACACACCCTCACTCACCCTCACACCCTCAATCCCCCTCACAACCCTCTCACCCTCACTCACCCTCACACCCCCTCACCCTCAGACCCCTCACCCTCACACACCCTTACCCTCACCCCCTCACCCTGACACACCCTGTCACCCTCACACCCTCACCCTCACACCCCTCACCCTCACCCCTCACCCTCACACCCCTCACTCGCCCTCACACCCCCTCACTCACCCTCATACCCCCTCACACAACCCCTCACCCTCACACACCCTTACCCTCACCCCCTCACCCTCACACACCCTCAGTCACCCTCACACTCACACTTCCTCACCATCACACACCCTCACATCCTCTCACCCTCACAAACCCTCACCCACCCTCACACCCTCACCCACCCTCACCCACCCTCACCCTAACACCCTCACTCATCCTCACCCCCTCATCCTCACACACCCTCACTCACCCTCACACCCTCACCCCCTCACAATCCTCTCACCCTCACTCAGCCTCACACCCTCACCCTTACACACCCTCACCCTCACACACCCTCACACACCCTCACACACCCTCACCCCCCTCACCCTCGCACCCTCTCACCATCACCCCCTCACCCTCACACACCCTTACCCTCATCCCCTCACCCTCACACACCCTCAATTACCCTCACACCCCATAACCCTCACCCCTCACCCTCACCCTCACCCCCTCACACATCCCCACTCACCCTCACACACCCTCACCCTCACACCCCCCTTCACACCCCCTCACTCACCCTCACCCTCACACCCTCACACACCCACCCACCCTCACGCTCCCTCACCCTCACAACCCTCACCCTCACACCCCTCACCCTCACACCACTCAGTGCTACAACACATATTGTGTTACAATAGGTGTCACATTTGCGAAAGATAAAACTATTGGCATTGTAAATAACAAAGCTAATAATTTCGCTATTTTCAAAACAAGCACATAAATAAAAAATGTGTCCTTTACAATACCAATAGCTCAAACTTTCCTAATGCGAGACCTATTGCATTGCTGTGCTTCTCTCCCCTGCTGCACTCTCCTGCTCTCTAGAGATGTGGCCTAACGACCAGAGATGCCATCTAAGTCACATAAATACAAAACATGTTGCATTCCAAATGCTATAGGTGTCACATTCGCGAAAGTTATAACTATTGGCATTGTAAATGACAAAGCTATCAATTTAGCTATTTTAAAAAGCAACAAATAAATAAAATATTTGTCATTTACAAGACTAATAGCTCCAACTTTTCTAATGCGAGACCTATTGCATTTCCAATGCTTGTTGAATTTTGACCGTTTTTTTGGGGTCCAATATGCTCTATGTATTGTGAACAGATGATTCTTCTTTAGCGGAGCAGATTTTATCACTCTAGCTGCAATAGTATTCGAGGCTTCCCAAAGGTTCCCAATTGGACGATTTAGCATAGAATTACCCCAGATGTTTTGCGGGACTTTATATTCTTCTTCCCCAGATCTTATCAAGGCCCAGTACCAATATGATATCTCCTTCTTAAAGGGTACCGTGTTTTGGATCTTTTGTTCAATATTATCATCCCTTTGAAAGTTTTCTTTTACTCCTTTAAGCCAACTTGTTAATTGATAATATTTGAATCTTGATAACGTCCCCTGGGTCTCTCTGTCAAGGGTCTCCCACTCTTGTTTCCTTTTATCAACTGGCCCCAATATATTATGTTGGCTTCTTTTAGTGGGTTGATTAAGCTATCTTTTAAACACTCTGGTGTTCCTGGAGAATCCCAAATTGGGGAATATTTGCTATAGTACGGTATTCCTAAAGTAGTTCTTATGTCATACCATATTCTTACTGCTGATCTTATCGTCTTCAACTTGATTTTTTTTTTTAATTTGGGATGGCCAAATTTGTATAGATAGTGATCGTTTCCTGGTACAATTAATGCTTTCCAAGACTCAGGCCATTCCTCGCTTTTGCCTAGTAGAAATCTTATATTTTTAAATTGGAACGCTTTATAATATTCCAGTAGATCAGGGCTGGCTATTCCTCCTTGTAGCTTGTGTCTTCTCAGATTTTTCCAGCTGATCCTTACTCTTTTTGACCCCCATATAAAACTGGATACTTCCCCTTGTAGTTTTTTGATCTCTGCCTTTTTAAACTCTAATGGAAGAGAATTGAATAAATATGTGCACTTCGGTAATACTGTCATTTTTACTGGGTTTGATTTACCTAGGAAAGATAAACGTAGGCCTGACCAAGCCTTTAGAAGTCTGCTAATTTCCTTGTGCACTCTTTTGAAGTTTAAGCTTGCTATTTCTTCAATATTCTTACTATACTCAACTCCAAGATACTTTAATTTGGTCTTCACTAAAGGATTTCCAGACACGATGTTCCATTCCATTATTTCTGATTTAGATTTATTTACTTGGTACCCTGAAACTACTCCAAAGTCACTTATAATCTTCTCTATATAACATCAGGTCATCAGCAAACAATGCAACTTTTTTATCCCATCCCTGAAATTTAAAGGGTATAATCTCTTCTTCCCGTCTTAGGAGGCAGGCTAGAGGTTCTATGTAAAAATTTAATAATAATGGGGACAGGGGGCATCCCTGCCTGGTTCCTCTCTCTATGTGCACACTATCAGTAAGTGTCTCGTTGACCAATATTTTAGCCGTTGGACTCTTGTAGATGTTTTTTACAGCTGTCTCAAAATTATTTCCCAGGTTAAATTTTGCTAATGTAGCGCTTAGAAAGGACCAGCTGACCCGATCAAACACTTTGGCAGCATCGAATGTTATAACTGCCAAAGGTACATGGGTATGGGTTGCAATATCTATGGTGGCGATAAGTTCATGAGACAGCTCGGTGATCTGTCTACCCTTAATAAAACCCTTTTGATTCGGATGGATTAGGGACCCTGCCACTGTCCCCAGCCTTCTTGCTAATATTTGCGTACATATTTTGTAGTCGCTGTTTAGAAGGGTTATGGGTCTATAGGACTCACATTTAGTAGGGTCCTTTCCTGGTTTTAATAGTATACTTACTATCGCTTCATTCCATGATTAAGGAAGCTCTCCATTAATCAAAAAAATTTCGTTGAGAAGGTTTGTAAAAGGGGTCAGGACATTCTTTTGGAGTACTTGATATAGTTCATTAGGTAAAGAATCTGGGCCGGCCGCCTTCCCTCTTTTTAGTGATTTTATTGCTTCCGCAACTTCCTTCTCACTTATTTTTAGATTCAATTGCCTTCTTTGTTCCAGGGATGCTTCAGGAATCTTTATAATTTCGAGCAAGCTTTGTACCTGGTCTTCATCACAAGTACTTTCTTCCGTGTATAGCTCTGAGAAAAAATCTGCAAATTCCTTTCTTATTTCCTTGTTTTCAGAGACACATTCATTTTGACCCTCTCTATGTATTTTATTAACGTGATTCCTAGTTCGCTCTGTTCTTGCTTTCCAGGCGAGAATTTTCCCACATCCTTCACCGTATTCGTAATTAGAAAGTTTGCTGACCTCCTATCTTTCTTTTACTATTGTTTCCAGATACTCAGACATTTCCAATTTCTTTATTCTTACTCTTTCTCTTACTTCTTCACTTTCTTGATCATTCGTGGCCTTTTTTAATTCTCCATTGAGGTCCAGTAAGTCCCTTTCGATATTTTGTATATAGACTCTTTTCTCTCTATTTTTATGGGCCATTATACTCATGATATTCCCCCTCATAAATGCATTAAAGGCATCCCACGTTATTTGTTTGGAGGTTCCTTCTTTATTCAATTCAAAAAATTGCTGTGTCTCCTCTTCCAGTTTAGCCACACTTGCTTCGTCTAGGAATATTCTGTTATCCACGGTCCATCTTTGTTGCGTTTGAACCTCCGATATCACCAAGTTCAATTGTACCGCGGAATGATCAGACAAATGTTCTGGGATATGTTTCACCTTACTTGTGTGCTCCGCAAGATTATAACTAAGAAGGAAAAAGTCAATTCTGGATTTGTGGCCTAGCCTCTTGTTCTTAAAGGTGCATTTATGTTCTTTGTCCCCTTTCGCTTTCCAGATATCCATTATCTCTAGATCCTTCATGCAGATTCCTACCCACTCTCTCATTTTTTTTGCTTCATACATTGCATTTAAGGAATCGCAAAATTTGCGATTCCTTAAATGCAATTGCAACAAATTCCTTGTTTTGCACCAGATTTTGCTTTATACATACCATTTAGCAAATTTGCATTCGCAAAGGCCGAAATTCTGTGAATTTTCGGCCTTTGCGAATGTGAATTTGCTTGATACATATGGCCCATAAAAACGAGGAGAAAGGACAACATTTCACCTCATTACGCCTGCTCTGGGAAGGTGTAAGGTTTTTGCGCAGCCTCAGGTTTACCTTATTATTATAAATTTGGGACAGCGTCAAAATCCATGGGTATTGTGTGGGAAAACCTACAACAAAGCCCATGGCCCACCTCCCCAGCACAGAGTAAGTAAACGCAGCCCCTTGCACCGCTTTCTCTACTGCATATCTATGAGGCCATGCAAAGCCACGCAGGGTAGCTTTGCGCCATTGGAGCATCAAAAAAGTGACGCTTCTGCAGTGCAAGCCTCTTGTACATAACACCCAAGATTTGTAAGAGTGGCTGCGGCTGAGCAGAGCACCCACCGTGCACTGCACCTGCTAGAAGACACTTCACAGAGGCTGCCCTCAGATACCAACCAGAAACCTATGTCATGACTCATCATTGGATGAGGTGTAGGGAGTGTCTGAGGATGATCATATGTGAGTGATAGACCTCAGCCTTTCACACTACTGCTGACCCGGAAGCAGCATCTGGTGCAATGGACAACTTCCTTCCTGGGGCACCAGTCCTGTTGCACTGATGCACTTGGGTGTTTTTTAAAGTTGTATGTATACATTTGGAAATAAAAGTTACATGTATCTTGTAAATATGCAGACATTACGGTGACTGTAGTGGAAATGGATATGATGTGCATGTAGAAATGAATGGGATGCATGCGTCATCCTCGCCTTACACTCTGTTGTGTTGTGATAAACAGCGGTGTGTAGTGCAAGTGCCTTTCCTCCTCTGGTGGATGCTGGTGTCTTGGTGTGCAGACTACACTTAGGTCAGCTAATTCCCAGTGTGTGGGCAGCATAATGACACCTGTGCAGGGCCTGACAGCTCAGTCAACATCGTGTCTGGGTGACATTATAAAAAGGTCACTCAGACCAGCAGCTGCATACCAAGGAGCTCATCCGCGGGCGTCGTCGCGCCTCCACCCTCTTGTCCATCATCATCTTTAATGTCAGGAGGGAGCTGTCATTATCTTTTTTTTTTTTTCACAACGATTTTATTGATAAAGATGAGCATATGAAATAGAGTGGCACCCCACAATCAGGATGATACCACCAGACATTTTGATATAATCGCAACATAGGACTGAGTGTCCAATCGAGGAGCCAATGCAAATCAAGGATACAAGGAAACATTTACCCCACCTTCATCCCTTTAGTTAACCACCCACCCAACTCCCAGAACCCTCCCTGGAACCCGCCCTAACCCCATGCATGTGTGTACGAACTGTGCTGATGTAAGGTCTTGATGAGGCAATTGTATGCGTAGGAAATGGGTTTCGCCGGACCATATGGGGCTAAAGGTCCTCCTCTTGTTCCGCCGGGGGGTCCAGTGTCAAGCCCCTGTAGTCCGCCCACCTCTTCCATACCTTAAAGTGCTTGCGGGGGCATCCCCGTGCTTCAAAGATCGGCCTCTCCAGACCCATACAGAAGTCTATGCCAGCCTTCCATGCACTCAGGGGGGGGGGCGCACGTCCTTCCATGCTCGGGCCAGGTCCCTTTTGGCTACTACTAGCCCCAGGAGGAGCAGGTGTCGCTTGTAGATATTGCCACCAACCCCCTCTAGGACGTGCAACAGACCCAGGCGATGAGTACGGGGGAGGGTCCAGCCCAGCACCTCCGACAGGCATCCCCATACACCCCTCCAGAAGCCAATCAGTTTGGAGCACGACCATACTGTGTGGAGCAGCGTACCCACCTCCACCCCACATCGCAGACACTCTGGGGACTCAATCAGGCCCGCCCTCCACAGACGCTCACGGGTATAATAGGCTCTATGAAGAATCTTGAATTGTATCAGTCGAAACCGCATTGCGATAGCCGCTCCCCTCGGGGATTCTAAGGCCTCCCGCCAATCATCTTCATCTAACGGACCGACATCCGCCTCCCAGGTTGTCTTCAGTGGAAGAAGGGTGGAGGAGCAGTGGGTGACCATCGTCTGGTAGATTCGCGATACTTTTTTATCCCCGAGGTCACCCATGAAGACCTTCGCCTCAATCGGGCTAAATTCAGGGAGTGAGTCAAGGTTGGTGATACTGGGTGTCAGTGCATGCCGGAATTCATTATCTTTTTAAGGTTACGTCAAACTACTACGTTTGCTGTCCCAGAAAGCCACACGCAAAAAAGTCCAAACTTACACATCCTAATTACTGTAATGAGCTCATGTTAACATTTGGACAATGGCCGCTCTGGTTAAACTGAAACAAAACTTGGGAGCAGAGGCATGACCTGCTGAAGGACATCTGCCCGAGGGGGACTTGGTGGGCTACGGTGAAGTGTTAGGCCACCAAGAGATCAACAGGTATATATTTTGGCAGGCCATAGGATGTGAGAATAGTCAACATTGTCTCTGTGAGTCTGATGCATCATTGGCAGTAGGGTAGCAAGGATGTCATACCCCGATGCATGAAAGGAAAATGCCCCTTTGACTGCTCTTACTGTTGCACCATACAGAAATTGGCATGGTTCAATAGGTCCCTCAGGGCTCTGGGCCCCGGTGCCACTGCACTGTCTGATTCTGTTAGGTTTAAACTCCCCTTCCCGTTGTGCACTTACACTTGCTATGTTACCTTGGCAATATGTGGCTAAATAGACGGTATTTGTATTCACGTTATGCAACCCACTGAGTTATCCTCTCAACATGTAAGCTTAGCGAGCTTGTGTGACTCCCTTTTGTATTTTGCAATCACTAGAAGACTGCTTGGGCTGTACTCGCACTAGGCCGTATTTCTCTTCTTGCTTGCCTCAGCAAAACACTGTACTTCATTATTATGTTCTCTCTTGTTCAAGGCTGTGTAACCCGACTTGCTAATGAACTGATATTCTTTCTCTGCATTCCAATCTCGATGTGTAGCTCTGCTCCCATGTTAGGAGAGCTGAGACTCGGCAAAGTGGCCTTGGAGCACTGATAGTGCACCCATCTGGCAGGTGTTAGCTCATCTCGCTGTACCTCCTTTGTTCATGCCTGGCTCAAGTCGGTAACTTTCCATTAGAAGCATGGCAGAAGTCTTCAGAAGGGTTTATTATGAATTAGCGTAACCTGGGGCGTCAGTCCCCTCAGCAGACATGTTAGAGTGAAAGCCTGCCTGGGCTCCTCTGCAGAGTATATACTGAATAAAGTAAGTCTGTATTCTCTACTGTCTGTTCGGGCCCCGTCCTTCAGTTGGCGCCCGAACAGGAACACAGTGAAGCAATCTCCTCACCCGTAATTGGTTTGTAAGGGCCTAGGTGGTGTCTGCTCGGTCGTGCGGATCGGGCCCCATATACACAAGACCAAGCTTGGTTCTCGCAGCTGCCCTGCCCTTCCGATCAGGCGGATCCTCTGCTATTGGTCACCGGCTGGGGTCCTGAGAAGGCAAAACCTTGGAGCTGACCGTTTGGTCTGAAGCGCGGCAGTGGAGAATAATTTGACTCAACCTGAGTGCGCCAGGTGAGTGACTTGGTTCTTGGGAAAATGGCGCCATTCTTAGTTGACATGAACATTTGGGCTGTGTCCTGATGCAGTCCTCAGACTGCCTTGTCTGCAGTTTCTGAACTGCCTTGCTTGAATGACAAGAGTCGATGGGCTGTGTCTTGGTACGGTTTAATACCGTCTTGGTTTGTACTTGGTGGGTTTACGGACCCCAGTAAAGGACACAGAGTGTTTGCGAGCAGTCTGACGGTCCAAACGGTAATTTGGCTTGCATTTTGAAAAGATCTGGGGCTAAAGCCTGTCCTCTTGAACTTGGTACAGTCTTTAGACTGTCGTCTTGAATGTGATGCAGCCTCTGGGCAACGTGTGATTTGTTTGTGTGTCTCGGTGCTGTGTGGTCTGTGTACCGACGCCGAGGATGGTGCTTGTGAAATGCTTGATTGAGCGGTTTTACTCTCTGGGCAGTTGGTTTTGACGTTTTGAGCGACTCTACTTTTCTCATTTACAGTTGTTGCTGTCCATTAGGGACAGTGTGTGTGTCTTTTATTAAGATGCTTTGTTTAAGTAAGTTAGGATGTTTCGGATGTCGATGTTGTTCTACCGATGCTCGGTTGGAAGAGAGCTAGCCCGTACCTCCGGACATATGCGTCAAGCATGGTATTGGCCCTGTTATGTTTAGTACATTTGGAATAAATACACGAGGGGCAAATACACGAGTTGCACTGGCCACTTACTGGCTTGTTTTATGAACAAAAAATACATTTCCCGCAGGACACATTGTTTGCTAAAAGGTAGGCAGTCCATGTTTGACTCTATGAGAGTGTGGCAGAAAGAAGCAAAGCAACGATGCATGCGAGTAGAGAAAGAGGTTTGAAGGAAGCAGACACAAACTATTATGCAAAAGGCGGTAGCCTATGATAGAGAAAAGACGGAGAAAGGCATAGAATGTGCAGATAGGAAATTCCGACTTCAGACCCGCAAGTATTATGTTACTAGGGAGGAGGATGAGCTAGTTGAGGAACTCTTGGATTCTCCCCCTCCACCACCCTGTGCTCCACAGCAGATATACCTTACAGTCTCCACATCCCAGCCCTGACCTTTGGTGTTGTTCCCTCTGATGCGGCCATTTCTAGTACTACTGCCTCAGCCCCAGACCCACATGCCTCCCTTGTATTCCCGCCAGCCTCAGGAAAGGACACTGCTTCTTCCCCTGTTCTGTCTCTTCACTCTCCTGCCCTGTTTCTTGGCTCTGTCTCGTCCACTATGCCCCCTTTCACCCATACAACTCTGTCTCACTACATGATGGTACCTGCTTCTGTATCTGTCCCTTCCCCTGTCAGTGTAATGCACCAAACACCATTGAATACTGTAACACCTGCACATGGAATTCCCGGAGCCAACTGGGCAGCAGTGTGAGATCGCATGGAAAACATTTTAGTGCGCTCTTCTGTCGGTACTGAGGAGAAACAGATGGTGGCGAATCAGGCAGCCCAATGGGCCCGGCACCCAATCTATAGTGTGGAGGATGTGTGGAGTGTTATGAAAGATTATGAGCCCTTCATACAGCAGCAAGCCCTTAAGCACATGTTGCCATGCTGATAGAATTGTGGGAACAGTGTTTCCAGAGTACAACACCACAGATTATCTATGACATACAAGACAGAGTATATGTTATGGACATAGCTCCTTATGAGGTTTTCAGCAATGGGAGTACACTAGTGTGTTACCGAGGCAGGTTACTGCAAAAGGTTCAGATGTTAGCAATGACCCCCAATCAGCAGGCCTTGTTGAGAATTATAATGGTACTCTCAAACTGAAGCTAGCAAAAATTCATGAAAGTACAGGATTGCAATGGCCTGATGTGTTGTCCTTAGCATTGTTGTCCACGAGAGTCACAGCGCATTCAAGGACAGGGCTGACACCTTATGAAGTTGTCTTCGGGCGCCCTGCTAATATCTGCAGTGTCCCAAGACCCAAACGTTTCTCCCAGATAGAGTACACTCTGTTGATAGACTACCTGTACCAATTGTCTAAAGACCTTCGTTTTGTTCACCAACAGATACACAACACTCTGCAACCAGTACCAGAGGAGCCTGGGCATCGACTACAGCCCGGGGACTATGTGATGGTTCGACATTTCCAGCGCAAGACCTGTCTGGAGCTGAGGTGGAAGGGACCTGCCCAGGTGTTGCTGGCCACCTGCACAGCTGTCAAGCTAGAAGGCCGGAAACACTGGGTACACACATCCCACGTCAAAAAGGTGCCCCTACCGCTTCCATTCGATGCCTGGGTTCGGGACAGGATCGCCGACCAGGAAGGTGAGCTGGTGCCTCGCTTTGTCCCTTTCTCTGATACCCGGTTGAGAGGAGCACAGACGGAGGAGAAGAGTGACGAGGCCTTATTCGAGGCAACTTCCCCTGAGATAAGGGCTGCCCAGGATGGTCCAGCTCCTGGTGTACAAACACCTGAGTCCCGAGGCCCAACTGAATTTGAATTCCTGCCTCTGTGGATGAAGAAGTGCCTGGGCGTACCATGTACAGTCTGCGGCCCAACGGAAGGACAGTGTGCCAGCAGGGCAATCCAGGAGTTAGGGAAGGATTTGAGCTTTGGGTTTGTAGGTACTGTGTTTCTGGTGCCTATTTTAGACTAGAGTGAAGAACACTGATGTACTGCCCTAGACACTGGACTGGATCGTTGAGGGTATTTGCCCAGGAGGGAGGTTTCCCTATCCTGAAGGAATAGGGATTTGTTTCCCAGTAAGGGCCTCAGATTGTTTTCAAGCAAGGGCTGCGATCGTGCAGCTTCTCCGTGGGAGTGCTTGATGAACAATAGGAGCCTCCCTGTGAGGCTCATAACAGACACAGGAAAGAAGGATACCCCTTTGGTTGGTTGTATCTGTGGCTCTAATTTTTTAAAGTATTTCCTATGCACCCTTTTGGTCAAGCAATCATGAGAGAGGAGCAGCCTCTAGTGACTTCTCCGATGCAGCAGAATGGTCCTGGGTGGTCTAGCTGGTCTTTTGGAAGTAGGGTAGTGGCCGTTGTGTTCATTCTCTTGGGGACGATAACATTATTCGGACTAGTCTGGTATTTAGAGGAACAACCCCCTGTGCATACTTTGATAGGGACTACCCTGGGTCCAGCTGAGCACTCGTTTATTACATTGGCCCTGCATAAAGAAAGACATAGACAAACTTACACTTATAATGCATTCATCCAAATGCTTCATCAAGTACATAGCACTACTAATGCCAAAAAGTGTTAGGTATGTGGACTGCTCCCCTCAGTTATGCATAAAAATGACCTACTGATATCGGTGCCCTAGTCCTATTTAAGTAGCTGTGAAGCTTGGTTTCAACAACTATCTATGGTATAAATGCATTACTATGTGGATGCGATAAAAATGGCACAGGCTGACTGTGAGGTAGTTTAAGACTATATAGTGGTACATCAAGGATATATACCTAGGGCAGATGGAAAGAGGGTACCATACACCCTGACGCCTGTATGAATATTCTCACGGTCCACGAAAATGTCACCTGGTTACAAAATGAAGCACTAGACTTCCAAAGATTCAAAGTCACTGAATATTTTAAGTGTTTCCAAAAGCGCAATATCACTGAAGATATAGCTATGCCCATTCCTGTGATAAACCAACAGCTAGTTTCTGTACTCAAGGGTCAGGAAATGTTTCTGTAGGACAGAGTCATTGTAATTATACCTAACAATTGAGTACAACTAGTAGTCCACCCCTGCAGACACCTCTGAGTGTATATTTCATCTATGGGGAACAAGCTTATACTTGGCTCCCTAGGGGGTGGTCTGGCCGGTGTTATATCTGTTAGGGGTGGTCGAATTAGACCCCAATCATAAGTGTTCAATATAGATTCCACAGAGCGTAGAATGCTCATTTCTATAAACCCTCTTGTGTCCCTGCAAGACTTTTGTACCTTTCCCTAAAACCTCTTACTGGGTAAGCCATGGTGTTTTGAGACGCTCCCTAGGCAGTTGAAAGAGGAATCGCGCCAGCGAATCATTGCTTGGCTTACTGTTTGGTTAGTGACCACGCCCCTCTACTCAGCGTTCTGCTCCGTGAGGTTCCCGTAGTGTTCTGAGCTCCTGCTGAATTCTATTGCTCCCGTTTGTGCTCTTTTCCAGCTCCGGAGATTTCCGCCTTTGGGTCACGGTATTTTCTGTTTCTGATCTGTGTCCTGCCTGTTGTTTTTCCTCCCGCCCTGTTCCGTTACCCTTCCTCGTCTCGGCACGCCCTTCCCCGGTGCCTAGCGTCCCCTTCCGCCTGGATTCCCCGCCGGCCCTTCTCTCCTCTTTGGTGTCATTTCCTAGCTGGCAATCCGTCACAGTGATTAGTCTCCGCGGTCATTCTTGTGATCAAAGGGGATTTGTGTATTTTTGTTGTTTGCGCTCCACTCCGTCTTTAGGTTACGAGTGGAGCATGTCCTGTCTATCTCGTCTTGATGTAGGTTCGCCCACTCCGTTCTGCCCTTCATTAACTAGTCAGACGGGGTGTGTCTATTGTCCGCGTTTCATGTTGTATGTTCCCTTTCTCCACTCTGTCTTAAGCTTATGAGTCGGAAGAGGGGATTGTCTATATGTTTGTTACTCGCTCCACGTTGTCTTAAGTTTATGCGCTGGAGTGGGAATTTCTGTATCACTTTGTCTTTGGCTTTATAAGTGATACTAGAGTCATCAGCTGCACCTGTGGCACCCAGTCCTGCTCTGTCTTCAGTTTATGAGTAGAACTGGAATCGGTGCATTCTACCTTGGAGATATTCTAGCTAGTTGTCCCCCAGGTTCTCTGCTGTATTTCCTGGTTCTTGCCTGGACTTCTAGCTTAAAGCCCTGATTCTCACCTGTGTGGTAAGTGGAATGTTATGTTGAACACTTGTGTATCAGCCCTGTAAAGTACTGGTGAGGTTAGTATTGTTGTCTATTTATTTTCCAGTCTCCTGCCATCAAGACTGCAGCTACGTCACCTTGCTGGGGGAGAGTGGTATACTCCCTGGGAAAATTCCCCCCACACTTTTTGGTAGCAGCTGCCTGTTAGCGAAGTTATACCTTCTCGCTTTGGTAGTTGTTGTCTGGAAGTGTGTGGGACATTCATCTTTGCTCCTGTGGACGAACTACCTCCTCTCTCGAGGGGGATCCTTGACAGAAAGCCTAGCCCAAGTATATCTAGTTCACCCGAGCAAAGATGAATGTAGACCCGAGTGTGGGTTCTACAGAACATACTCCTTCAATGGAAGAGATCAACGCCGTAGTTACCAGTTTACAACAGGAAGTGGCAATGTTAAGAAAAGAGAACTTGAAGTTACAGGCGGAGGTAGCCCATTTACAAGCTCAAGATACAGGGGCTGTGGGTGGGACTAATGCAGGAGCAGTACCCAAGAGAAATTATATTCAACCCGCCAGGTTTTCTGTACAAGCACCCACTGTTAGTCCACCTGTTGAAACGGCAAACGTAGGCCCTCCTGTACAAGTCACAGTGCACACACCTAGTCCTGTTCCTTTAGCCATGCCAGAGAGATTCACAGGAGATAGTGCCAAGTTTAACAGTTTTATGACTCAGTGTCATTTGCAATTTAAGTGTAAGCCGGCAGCCTTTCCAGATGATGCATCAAAAGTGGCATTTATTCTTTCCTACTTGGGAGGAAATGCTTCAGAATGGGCTGTCCCTTTGGTAGAAACAGATGATCCCTTGTTGTATAATTACAACGACTTTCAGCTCAAGTTTAGAAGCCTGTTTGCAAAGCACGCTTATATGCAAGCCAGTGATAATGCCCTGCTTAGTCTTAAACAGGGGTCCAAAGATCTTCTCACATATATAACTCAGTTTAACCGGCTACTTGCCGAAACATATTGGCCTGAAGACAAGAGAACATCTTTATTCTATAGAGGGTTGTCAGATGAGTTAAAGGACATCCTAGCTCAAATAGTTAATCCGCCTGAAGATTGTCCCTCATTCATTGAACTCACTGTCAAACTCAATCATAGACTACAAGAGAGACGAGGAGAAAAGAATCGTATTGGATTCCCCAGGTTGGTCCTCCAGAAAAATGAGAAAAAGGAAATCAAAGATGTACCTGAACCTATGCAAATTGGGGGAGTGAGGGGACCTATATCAGACGAGGAAAAAGCTAGAAGAAGGAAAAATAATTTATGTCTATACTGTGGCAAGAGTGGCCATTATGCCAGAGACTGTCCCAACCGTCCTTCTACTACTTCCAAGAAAATTGCTGGTGTTCAGGAAAACTATCGAGCTTGATGAATGAGGAGATCAATTCTTCAAGTACCAGCCTTTGTCAGATCTCTCAAAACCAAAAAACCTTGATGAGACCGGTGAAACATTTTCTATTGAATATCACCTTAGTGGTCAGCAATCAAGATAGACATCATATGACACTTCTTTTAGATTCTGGAGCAACTGGCAATTTCCTTGACATACAACTAGCTCATAAGATGAATATACCTTTTGTGGCAAAAGAGAAACCTGAACCTGTCAAGTCGGTAGATGGCTCTGAACTCTCATCTCGATTGATCAGTCATCAAACACCTCCCCTGCTCCTGGTCTGTGGTAACGCGCATTCCGAACATATCATCTTTGATTTGATAGATACACCTAATTTTGGTGCCATATTAGGAGTTCCCTGGCTACAAACCCATAATCCAAAGATTGATTGGGTAGACAGAACTGTGACGCTTAAGTCACCCCATTGCATGATTCATTGTTACCAAGAAGCAAGTGACAGTTTACACCCCTTATGTTGCTCAGTCCAGTCAGCAGTCGTGGCTTCCGAGATACCAGACAGCTATGCTGAATTCCAGTATGTATTTGATGAGAAAGAAGCCACTCAATTGCCCCCACATCGATCCTACGACTGCCGCATTGATTTATTACCTGGGTCTGAACTTCCTAACAGTAGGATATATGCACTGACTGCAGCAGAAACCGAATATCTAAAGAACTATCTAGATGACATGTTACAAAAAGGGTTCATCAGACATTCTACATCCCCAGTATCCTCACCCCTCTTTTTTATACCAAAAAGGGAAGGGGGCTTGAGAGCATGCCTGGACTATAGGGCATTAAACAAGATTACGATAAAGAACAAATATCCATTGCTGCTCATCCCTGTGTTATTGGATCAAGTAAGAGGTGCCAAGATTTTTACAAAGATTGACTTAAGAGGAGCCTATCATCTCATCCGGATTAAAGATGATGACGAATGGAAGACGGCGTTTCGCACAAAATTCGGGCTGTATGAATATTGCGTGATGCCCTTTGGGTTATGCAACGCGCCTGCAGCCTTTCAATACTTCATCAATGAAGTGCTTCGAGAATACCTTGATGTTTTTGTCATCGTATATATAGATGACATTTTAATATTCTCTCAAACAGAAGAAGAACATGTGGTACATGTTAAAAGAGTGTTGCAGAAATTACAAGACAATAACTTGTTTGCCAAATTGGATAAAACCACCTTTCACACGGATACCATTGATTTTTTGGGGTATGTGATTTCTCCTAAAGGGATACTTATGGATCCTAAGAAGACAAAGGCGTTGATGGATTGGCCTAGCCCTATGTTCTACGACCAGTCGAATCCTCAGGGTTGGCTCGATGCTTAAATAGTATCCATCTCTAAACCGCCCCAAATCTGCTATGTATAGTACGCAGACTAAAGGATGGTTAAGCGAGGGAAAAATGGATATAGCCAGGAAGGAAAGGATGGGAACAGCGGGGAGGGAGAACTTTGAAGACACAAGGAGAGAGAAGAACAAACAATTACTAAACACTCTATGTGTGTCCTTTCTTATTGACAATGTAAATATATTGGAGCTACCACTAACCTGTAAAGAAAAAATAAATTGCATTCACATAGGAGTTGTGTATCAGAAGTCTTCCAACTTCGGGAGGCTGTAACAACAATAAGGGGTATCAGACTGCGCTATACACATATACTATATCACCTTGAAACATATAGTAAGCAACTACCTGTCTAGCATAGAAGCCTCTCATAATTCATACACAACTCCTGTAAAGAAAAGAGAAAAGCATGTAGTGCATGAACATCATTTGTTAAGCCAGGAATTTTCCACAATCCAAAGTATGTCCCACGAGGACTCCAAGTAAAGAATGAATGTTACACTGAGAGTTACGTCACTCTCCACCACAGGTCATGGAGAACATAAATCACACAAGACTCCTACGTATTTGACAATCCCCATAGAAGTCATGAATAGCTGAACAATCCGGGATAATGCAAATCACTCCTTGCCCCAGATATCGACTTGTAAATCCGGCAACAGAATCCCAATAACCAAGGGAATAACCAAGAGAGAGATCCCCTCGTCTTCTCTGCTCAACAAAAACTCGAACAGTATCAGGGTCTCACAGAATCAGAACACGATCCCGTGTAAACAAAAGGAAAGCGCCGTTTGTTAACCCCACAAACGCGCTGAAACGAAGATTAGGTAAATACTCCGACGATGGTGCCACAGGCACCCTTACCAGCTGCCAACAACTCTGGAGATCCAAACTCCAGCCTCCGGTGCACAAATAATCGGCAGCGTCCTGCCCGATCTCCGTGCAGATATGCTCCGCGATCACGTGACCCGAAAGTGTTCCGATCACGTCGCGCATGGCGCTGCTGCTGCTGGGCAATGTAGTCTGAGGCGGCTGTGCCCTCTATAGCTCAATGCCCCCTAACAGGACATCCCCCTCCCGGAGGGCACAGACAGACACATGGTTTCCTAGGATGACGACGGTGGAAGGCAGCCACCAGTCTGGGAGCATGAACTCCCGATGCAGGCTCCCAAGAGTTCTCTTCTGCACCATAACCTTTCCATGCAATCAAATACCACAATTTCGCTCTACTGACCTTGGAATCCAGTACTCTAGCAACCTCATACTCTTCCCCTTGATCCACCCACACTGCAGGAGGCTGTACTCGAGCATGACGAGCTGCTGATTTCAATAACGATACATGAAACACAGGATAGATTTTCATGTGAGATGGCAAAGCAATTTTTACAGCAACTGGGTTCACATGTCTAATCACAGGGAAAGGACCAATATAGCGCGGGTTGAATATGCTATATCGTCTGAATCGAATGTTTTTAGTGGATAGCCACACCAGATCACCCTTCTGAAACACAGGTCCCTGTTTACGGTGTCTATCTGCTTGCTTCTTATACATTAGCTTAGCTTTCACCAAATGTTTCCTGGTATTTACTATTACATTCTGAATTGCAGATATCCTTTCTCTGACTTCAGGAACACGGTCCCCTCTAATAGGAGAACTGAAAGGGATGAACCTAGGGTGAAAACCGTATGTACTGTAGAATGGTGTGTGTTTCGTGGAGCTGTGCAGTGCATTGTTATAGGCTATTTCCGCCAACCAAAGCCATTCCACCCACATGTCTGTATTGCAATCCACATAACATCGCAAGTACTGTTTCAAAGTTCGATTCAACCTTTCTGTTTGTCCGTCGGTTTGCGGGTGGAAACTGGTTGACAAAGCTGAAGAGATCTGTAAAGATGAACACCACGCCTTCCAGAATTTAGCAGTGAATTGAGAGCCCCTATCTGAGACTATAACCTTTGGCAGTCCATGTAATCTCACCACGTTTTCCATGAGTATCTTTGCCAATTGACCCGCAGTGGGAAGGGCTTTGCACGCCACGAAATGTCCCATCTTGGTGAGGTAATCAATGATTACCAAAATGACTGTATGACCTCTGTCAGCAGGTAATCCCACAATGAACGGAAGATTCGGATTAGCGTGGGCTAATACAGGCGCAGAGGTGAATGCCTTCTTTAATTCTTCGAAAGCCTCTTGTGTCTTTGGAGTCCATATGAACGGGATGCTTTTCTTTGTTAGATGAGTGAGTGGAGCAGCTTTATCCGAAAAGTTAGAGATGAAACGTCTGTAGAAGTTTGCAAAACCCATAAACCGTTGAATGTCTTTGACGTTTTTGGGACTGGGCCACTCTGCTATTGCTTTGACTTTTCTTTCTGCCATCTCTTGACCATTGGGTGTGAGTATTACACCCAAAAATTCCACTGTAGACACATGAAACTCGCATTTACTAAGTTTGCAGAACAAGTGATGTTTCCTTAAAGCTTGAAGAATGAGACTTACGTGTTGTACATGTTGTTCTTCATGTGTGGAATAAACCAGGATATCGTCAATGTAGACGATCACAAATTTGTCCAAAAACTCTCTCAAAACATCATTTTAAAAAAACTGAAATGCGGCTGGCGCATTGCACAGCCCGAAGGGCATTACCAGGTATTCGAATAAGCCATACCTGGTTTTAAAAGCTGTTTTCCATTCATCGCCATGACGCATACGAACCAAATGGTATGCTCCACGCAGATCCAGTTTCGTGTAGATCACTGCTCCTTTGACTTGTTCAAGCAGAACGGTTATCAATGGTAAAGGATATTGATTCCGGATAGTGATAGAGTTGAGAGCTCTAAAGTCTATACAGGTTCTTAATTCCCCATTTGCCTTAGGAATAAAAAATAGAGGCGAGGCCGCTGGAGATGCGGAAGGACGAATGAATCCCAACTCTAAGTATTTATCCAAATATTCCCTTAAGTGGATATTTTCCGGTTCAGTGAGTGCGTATATCCGACCACACGGCACAACGGATCCAGGTTGGAGGTCTATCCTACAATCGTAGGGTCGGTGTGGTGGAAGTGTTTCTGCTTTCTGATCACAAAATACATCCTGATATTGGTCATAACATGAAGGCAGTTCGGTATCTTTCCTTTCTAACATGTTCACCTTTGCGTTCTCTCATTCTATGATCCAATCTCATAGCAAGTTCAATTAATGCTGTACATGTCTGCGGTTGAGGATCTACTTGAGCTATTAAGTCTTTCAATTCCTCTCTGAGTCCTTGATAAAAGACTGCCGATTGTTTATCTTCAGGCCATCGAGTTTCGGTGACCAACCTTCTGAATGTGTTCACATAGGACAATAAATCTTTAGTTCCTTGTTTAATGACTATCAGCTCCCTATCTGCAGCATAGGTGTCTGCACGCCTATCAAAAGTCTTCTCGAATTCGGTTCTGAAAGCGTTCCAATCATGCAGCAAATTATCCTCATTTCTCACTAAAGGAACGGCCCATTGTGCTGCGTCGCCTGCCAAATATGATATGAGAAAAGCCACCCTGGCTTGGTTGGTGGCAAATACCTTAGGTTTACAATTGAAATGTAGTAGCACTTGTGACAAAAATACTTGTACCTTATGTGTGTCGCCCGTAAATTTCTCAGGGGGCGCTAAAGGTATTGGGGTGGGGATTTCCACTACCATGGCATTAGAGGTCGTTTGAGATGAACTCCCTGCATCAAAAGGATTGCGTTGCATCCTATCTACTTTGGCTTGTAGTGCAGCAGTTTCATTACGTGATGCTGCTAATTCTACCTGTACTAAGGCTAAAGCAGCCAGTACATCATCCATAGTGGCCATGGTATTCAAGATCGACCCAACCAGGAGGATAAGGTATTCGTGGGCCGATTATTCTGTTCTACGACCAGTCAAATCCTCAGGGTTGGTTCGATGCTTAAATAGTATCCATCTCTAAACCGCCCCAAATCTGCTATGTATAGTACGCAGACTAAAGGATGGTTAAGCGAGGGAAAAATGGATATAGCCAGGAAGGAAAGGATGGGAACAGCGGGGAGGGAGACCTTTGAAGACACAAGGAGAGAGAAGAACAAACAATTACTAAACACTCTATGTGTGTCCTTTCTTATTGACAATGTAAATATATTGGAGCTACCACTAACCTGTAAAGAAAAAATAAATTGCATTCACATAGGAGTTGTGTATCAGAAGTCTTCCAACTTCGGGAGGCTGTAACAACAAAAAGGGGTATCAGACTGCGCTATACACATATACTATATCACCTTGAAACATATAGTAAGCAACTACCTGTCTAGCATAGAAGCCTCTCATAATTCATACACAACTCCTGTAAAGAAAAGAGAAAAGCATGTAGTGCATGAACATCATTTGTTAAGCCAGGAATTTTCCACAATCCAAAGTATGTCCCACGAGGACTCCAAGTAAAGAATGAATGTTACACTGAGAGTTACGTCACTCTCCACCACAGGTCATGGAGAACATAAATCACACAAGACTCCTACGTATTTGACAATCCCCATAGAAGTCATGAATAGCTGAACAATCCGGGATAATGCAAATCACTCCTTGCCCCAGATATCGACTTGTAAATCCGGCAACAGAATCCCAATAACCAAGGGAATAACCAAGAGAGAGATCCCCTCGTCTTCTCTGCTCAACAAAAACTCGAACAGTATCAGGGTCTCACAGAATCAGAACACGATCCCGTGTAAACAAAAGGAAAGCGCCGTTTGTTAACCCCACAAACGCGCTGAAACGAAGATTAGGTAAATACTCCGACGATGGTGCCACAGGCACCCTTACCAGCTGCCAACAACTCTGGATATCCAAACTCCAGCCTCCGGTGCACAAATAATCGGCAGCGTCCTGCCCGATCTCCGTGCAGATATGCTCCGCGATCACGTGACCCGGAAGTGTTCCGATCACGTCGCGCATGGCGCTGCTGCTGCTGGGCAATGTAGTCTGAGGCGGCTGTGCCCTCTATAGCTCAATGCCCCCTAACACCCTACCACGGTCAAGGAAGTACAGTCCTTTCTAGGATTTTCTAACTTCTATAGGAGATTCATAGATAATTTTTCAGACACCATTCTTCCTATAACCAAGTTACTCAAGAAAGGAAGCAAGTTCATTTGGAACGAAGAAGCAGAACAGGCGTTTTGCAATCTCAAAAAGAAATTTATGTCTGCCCCCATTATTCGGCATGCGGATAACACCTTGCCATTTTTTTTGGAAGCCGACGCTTCACAAGCAGCTGTTGGTGCAGTCTTGTCGCAGAGAGATTCAGTAACAGGACAACTGCATCCGGTGGCCTACTTTTCTAAGACGTTACTCCCTGCTAAAAAAATTACACCATAGGCGAACGAGAACTCCTTGCAATTAAACTATCCTTTCAGGAATGGAGACACTATTTATTGGGATCTCCACATGTGATCACTATATTTTCGGACCATCGGAATTTACAGTTCTTTAAATCTGCAAAAGCGTTGACCCCAAGACAGATGCGTTGGGTATCCTTCTTTAGTGAATATGATTTCATAATTACATATAGACCTGCTGCCCAACATGGCAAAGCTGATGCTCTCTCTAGAATTAACAACTCTAGCATGGAACCCACGAACAGCACACTTCCTATCATCCCAGAACATAAAATCATAGGTGCTGAAGAACATCCTGCTCAATCCTTTTTGGATATTCTAAGAGAACAATATGCCATAATCGACAAACAAGAATGGATAAAGAATCCATTGCATACAGTCAAAGAAGGTTTATTGTTTCATGACAATCGCTTGTACATACCGTGTCCCCCCTTACATGCTCAGGTATTAGACTGGTGTCACAATAGTGTACTCGCCGGACATCCCGGAGTAGCAAAGACAGTTAGTCTATGTCAGAGATGGTTTTGGTGGGATACTATCATTAAAGACACAACAAATTTTGTGAAAGCTTGTTCAGTATGTGCTAGGCAAAAGTCTTCGCATTGCGCCCCCACAGGGTTATTGAAGATCATACCAGCTCCTCCCAAACCATGGCATACCATTAGTATGGATTTTATCACCGAACTGCCAAGTAGTAAAGGGTACAATACCATACTGGTAGTGGTGGACATGCTGTCCAAAATGGCTCATTTTGTTCCACTTAAAAAGATACCAACATCACAAGAATTGGTACACATTTTCCTAGAGCAGGTAATACGTCTACATGGTACTCCAGCAGTAATCTTTTCAGATAGGGGTCCCCAATTTGTTTCCAAATTCTGGAGAGGAGTCTGTTCAGTGTTACAAATGGATCATAGATTGTCCACTGCCTACCATCCTCAAACGGATGGTCAAACAGAAAGGACTAATTAAACACTAGAACAGTATTTACGTTGCTTATTGACCAATTTATCATCCACTTGGTTAGAAGCATTACCTTTGGCAGAATTTGCTTATAATAATTCAACACATTCAGCCATAGGAGTGTCCCCTTTTTACTTCAATCATGGTCAACATCCTGGGTTCCTTCCTATTCCCGTCCCTACCGATCTAGACCAAATACCTGCATTGAAGGAGCATCATCAACACATAAAAGATGTATGGGAAAAGGCCATTCAAGAACTGAACAAAGCCAAAGAAAATATGAAGTATCAAGCAGATAAACATCGCAGGGAGGAACCTCAGTATACTGTAGGAGAAAAAGTATGGTTATCCACCAAGAATCTCAGACTCCCCGGGTCCAAGAAATTACAGCCTCGCTTCATAGGTCCCTATCCCATTCTGAAAGTCATAACCCCAGTGACTCTCAAATTGCAGTTACCTCCACACATCAAAATTCACCCTGTGTTTCATTGTTCCCTTCTTAAGAAATACATTCCCCCTTTGACCCCTGAACCACCACCTCCTCCTGTAGTGATCGAAGGCGAAGAAGAGTTTGAGGTACAACAGATCCTAGACTCTAGAAGATATAGAGGCAAACTCCAATACCTTATAGATTGGGTAGGATATCCCCCAGAAGACAGAACTTGGGAACCTGCTGAAGATGTACATGCTCCTAGATTGATCAGGAGGTTCCATAGACTACATCCGAGGAAACCTGGCCCCGGCCTCGGGAGGGGGGTTTTGAGGGGGAGAACTGTTAGGGGTGGTCAAATTAGACCCCAATCATAAGTATTCAATATAGATTCCACAGAGCGTAGAATGCTCATTTCTATAAACCCTCTTGTGTCCCTGCGAGACTTTTGTACCTTTCCCTAAAACCTCTTACTGGGTAAGCCATGGTGTTTTGAGACGCTCCCTAGGCAGTTGAAAGAGGAATCGCGCCAGCGAATCATTGCTTGGCTTACTGTTCGGTTAGTGACCACGCCCCCTCTACTCAGCGTTCTGCTTCGTGAGGTTCCCGTAGTGTTCTGAGCTCCTGCTGAATTCTATTGCTCCCGTTTGTGCTCTTTTCCAGCTCCGGAGATTTCCGCCTTTGGGTCACGGTATTTTCTGTTTCTGATCTGTGTCCTGCCTGTTGTTTTTCCTCCCGCCCTGTTCCGTTACCCTTCCTCGTCTCGGCACGCCCTTCCCCGGTGCCTAGCGTCCCCTTCCGCCTGGATTCCCCGCCGGCCCTTCTCTCCTCTTTGGTGTCATTTCCTAGCTGGCAATCCGTCACAGTGATTAGTCTCCGCGGTCATTCTTGTGATCGTAGGGGATTTGTGTATGTTTGTTGTTTGCGCTCCACTCCGTCTTTAGGTTACGAGTGGAGCGTGTCCTGTCTATCTCGTCTTGTTGTAGGTTCGCCCACTCCGTTCTGCCCTTCATTAACTAGTCAGACGGGGTGTGTCTATTGTCCGCGTTTCATGTTGTATGTTCCCTTTCTCCACTCTGTCATAAGCTTATGAGTCGGAAGAGGGGATTGTCTATATGTTTGTTACTCGCTCCACGTTGTCTTAAGTTTATGCGCTGGAGTGGGAATTTCTGTATCACTTTGTCTTTGGCTTTATAAGTGATACTAGAGTCATCAGCTGCACCTGTGGCACCCAGTCCTGCTCTGTCTTCAGTTTATGAGTAGAACTGGAATCGGTGCATTCTACCTTGGAGATATTCTAGCTAGTTGTCCCCCAGGTTCTCTGCTGTATTTCCTGGTTCTTGCCTGGACTTCTAGCTTAAAGCCCTGATTCTCACCTGTGTGGTAAGTGGAATGTTATGTTGAACACTTGTGTATCAGCCTTGTAAAGTACTGGTGAGGTTAGTATTGTTATCTATTTATTTTCCAGTCTCCTGCCATCTAGACTGCAGCTACGTCACCTTGCTGGGGGAGAGTGGTATACTCCCTGGGAAAATTCCCCCCACACTTTTTGGTAGCAGCTGCCTGTTAGCGAAGTTATACCTTCTCGCTTTGGTAGTTGTTGTCTGGAAGTGTGTGGGACATTCATCTTTGCTCCTGTGGACGAACTACCTCCTCTCTCGAGGGGGATCCTTGACAATATCTCCATGCTCCTGCCTCTTGTTTACCTTGCGCCGTCCACTCACCACAAAGATCATAGGTTGCAATGCAGAAATCTTTCCGTGCACCGAGTTACAAGAGTTGCTAATACAGATGATATTGATCAAACTGATACCTCCCTACATCAATTCACTGATATAATGAAGGTTATTGTGTTGTTCTGGGGTCCCATGTTTAATAGCAACCACATACTTCGCCTTGCCAGAGTAGTTGAGGGAGTCTTTAGCACTAATGCTGGTATACTGACTAATATTACAGTCAAGCTCCAAGCTACGAGACTCTTTTCACTTCAAAATCAGATGGTTTTAAATGCCATTCTAGCTGACAGGGGTGCAGCATGTCGGGTCATAGGCAACAGTTGTCGCGTTTACATACCCGACAATGCCCGACTGTATAGTCTGCCAAACGGAAATTACACAGACTTGCCTCAGAGATCCATCAAGATAATGGTTCATGGTTCCTTACAGGGTGGCTCTGGGGCCTGCTGACTTCATGGGGTTGGAAGATATTTCTTGTCCTGATAGCTTAGCGCAGGGGTCATCTTTACCTGTTGTTTATGCATCAATTGCCTCCCAACCTGTTGTACCTATTGTGTGAGTAAACTCACCCCCAGCATTATTCTGCCCAAACAGGTGAAAAAGTACTCCCCCATGATGATGCAAGAAATTCAATCTATTATGTTGATAGATAAGAGAATATTTGAGTATTAAATTACGTTTCTTTCATGCTCCCATTTGCTTTGATTTCTTTTTGCAATATGAATGACTATGTAATTCTCCTCTTCCCACTTAGAAATGTAAAGACCCTGCCGGATAGCAATAAAGCTTTTAGCCACATATGCTAAAAGGAGGGTCTGTTAGGTTTGAAACTCCCCTTCCTGTTGTGCACTTGCACATGCTATGTTAGGTTAGCAATATGTGGCTAAATAGACGCTATTTGTATTCATGTTATGTAACCCACTGAGTTATCCTCGCAACATGTAAGCTTAGTTAGCTTGTGTGACTCCATTTTGTATTTTGCAATCACTAGAAGACTGCTTGGGCTGTGCTTGCACTAGGCCATATTTCTCTTCTCGCTTGCCTCAGCAAAACACTGTACTTCGTTATTATTTTCCCGCCTGTTCAAGGCTGTAACCTGACTTGCTAATGAACCAATATTCTTTCTCTGCATTCCAATCTTGATGTGTATCTCTGCTCCCACGTTAGGAGACACTGAGACTCAGCACAGTGGCCTTGGAGTACTGATAGTGCATTCATCTGGCAGGTGTTAGCTCATCTCTCTGTACCTCCTTTGTTCATGCCCAGCTCAAGTCGGTAACTTTTCATTAGAGGTGTGGCCGAAGTCTCCAGAAGGGTTTATTATGTATTACCATACCCTAGGGCGTCAATCCCCTCGGCAGATATCTTAGGGGGAAGGCCTGACTGGGCTCCTCTGCGGAGTGTATACTGAATAAAGTAGTTTTGTATTCTCTACTGTCTGACAGACTCTTCATTTTGGGGAAGGCATAGCAGGTGGTTGTAAATGACCTGCGTGGCCCTAGAGGGCCCCGTCCTTCAGTTCAGAACTTTTTTTTCTGACTCCGGTTTTTACAAGATGTGTCCCAGTTCTGGGTCTTGAAGGTTATGATCTGTCTGAGGTAGGGGGCGACCCTTTCCGGTAGCCAAGGTGCTGCTGCCAATGAAACTCCAGGGCAAACAGTGCCTTCCAGAAAGAGTCCCAAAGAGGAGAAACCCTGAAGGGAAAAAAACTCTGGCTGAAGTGGAGACTCCAGGAGTGGAAAGGAGACCACAGATAACCAGGGCATAAGACCAGGCAGGTGAAAGATAACCAGAAAGGAAATATGACCAGGAAACAGAGAAGAGTGCAATGGAACAAAGGTCCAAAGGAATTCCAATATAGGAAAGAGAAGCGCCAACAAGAATAAAGAAACACCAACAGGAGTAAAGATACATCAACAGGCATGAGGAGACACCAACAGGAGGGAGGAGTGTTGCAAAGCAAGGAAATTAAAGACTCAGCCCTTTATATACCCATGGACAGGAAGTGATGTGACAGGAAGTGAACAGTCACCATCTTGGATTGGGAGATATTGGTGAAAAAGATAGGAAAATTGTCATCTTAGAATAGTGAATAAAACCTTTCCAAGGCATTCTGGGAACAAGGCTGCGGGATCATGGGAAGAAGATATGCAGGAAAGGGCCCCCGGGCATGGGTATGGCTGATGGAGAGACTATTATCCCTGTGCTCCAGGCACTAGGTACCTGTCGATTGGCCCAAGCCTAGCGTGTTACAGAGAGCTGCAAAAATGGAACCGCTGCACACCTGAGATGGCGCAAGAACAACCGCGGGCTGATGCATGGAACCCCTGCATGCTTGAGAGGTGGAAGACGGTGCCATGGGTTGAATCGCGCCGCGGACTACGACGGAACAAATGGAAGCATTGTGGGCCAAATCACAGCTTGTGGTGTAACAGTAGGTCCCCCTCCTGAGTCAGTGGGTTTGGTATGGAAAAGCTGAAAAAACGGTGGACTAGGATAGGAGCATGAACTGAATCTGCATCTTCCCAAGACCTGCCACTGGGAAGATAGCCCTTCCAATGAATCAGGAACTGTAAATGGTTTCTAAAAAAATTAGAATCATACATTTCCTCGACTTCGTACTCAGGAACATCATTCACCAAAACTGGAGGTGGTCGTTGAAAGTCCTGTTTATAGGAGTCGGTAACGTAATGAGTCAGTTGTGAAGTATGGAAGACAGGATGCACTTTCCAGGAATGAGGCAACTGCAGATGGAAAATCACAGAATTCACTGCTTGAAGGTCTTTGAAGGGCCCATAAAAGTGTGGCCTAAGGGACAGGTGATGGGGTAAGTATTTAGAAGAGAGCCAACCCTTATCATTTACGGATATGAGGAGGACAGACGCTGAAGGGCGTCAGCTGTATTTTTCCAATCTCTTTTTAGCTTCCTGCAGGTTGAAATGTTTCTTTTGCCTTATTGCCCAGAAAGGGTGGGTCAAACAGGCTTCAGCTGGAGCTGAAACTGAATCTAGTAAGGTAGAGGGAAAGTCTCCCGGATGACAGCCATACAGACAGAAAAACAGAAGTAGCAGAGGATGTACTGTGGACAGCATTTTTGTAGGAGAATTCTGCAAGCGGTAAGTAGGTAGTCTAATCACTTTGGGTGGAATTACAGAAACAACAGAGATAATGCTCAGGACTTAAGGTGTTTGGTCTGACCGTTGTTTTGAGGGTGAAACCCAGAGGACAGCGCTACCTCAATGTGAAAGGATTTGCAGAAGTGTTTACAGAGCTGAGATATATACTGGGGACCTCAATCGGGTATAATGAGCTGTGGTAAGCCACGAAAAAGAAAGATCTCCTGTATGAAAATCTTTCCTAATTCCCTTCCTCTCTGCAAGTTCTACACTGGTAAAACGTGCCATCTTGGAAAACGAGTACACCGTCACCATAATGACTTGCTTTCCGGCGAACTGGGGCAAGGATGAGGCAGAATCAGTGGCCAATGCATGCCATGGTGCTAGAGGAGCAGGTAGAGGTTGAAGTAATTCCACAGGTCTGGTGTGAGAAGTCTTGGCTTGAGCAAAGGGCGGACATGAGGTTACATATACTTCAGAATCTTTTAGTACTGATGGCCAGCAAAAGGATCCAAGAACTAATTCAAGAGTATTCTTAAAACCACAGTGACCAGCTGTAGAAAAGTGGTAGCAGTCAAACTTACGGCAGGAATACGAGGAGACTCGGTATGAATGAACCAAGATTGTTTATTGAGAGAAATACAAACAGAATACCCCAGCCACAGCTGTGATCACACACCGCTTCGTCAATGCTCCACGCAGGGAGCTCACCTTAGAACGTTGGCCACTGTGACATTCTAATGACTGTCCATCTGGAGGAATAGGACAATAAGAAACTCCATAGTGCATACATACAGAGAGACACTCAAGAACTTCCAGACAACTATGGATGGCAACCCCTTACTAACAGGGACCCATCCATGCATGGGGTGTGCCAACTGTGCTAGTATAATCAAAGCCGACAAAATCACAGTCAATGAGAAACCGATAAACATCAAAAGTTTCATGAATTGCAGGACAAAGAATGCGGTTTACCTCATTCAATGCCCATGCAAAAAATCCTACGTAGGGGAAACATCCAGGGAAATCAGGCTACGCCTTAATGAACATCGATCAGCATTGAGAACAAATAAAATAGGTGCACCCCTTACTGAGCATTGGAGGGCAGCTGGCCATACGATCAACGACCTTAAATGGTGTGGTCTGGAAAAGATAACTGGTAGCATAAGAGGTGGTAATCAGGATAATAAAAGGAAACGTAGGGAGCAATTTTATATGTCCACTCTTAATAGTGTGAGGTGTGGCCTAAACTCGAGAGAGGATTGGGAAAAAATAATCAAATGAAGAACACTCCACTTCAATCCAGGAATACCCACTATTAAATACACCCAAAAACTGAATGGGAACGGGGTGATGTGGGTACTGCTTATATAAATAGGCTGTAGAGTAATAACCTTTTCATTCCACAAAAAAGAAGATATAATTGTGGAAGTTGTATAATCATGTGATATAATAACCTAGCCGCTATAAGCTTAATCATAGCCCCTCAATAATGGTGGTATGCCTTATTTAAGGGTGTAGTCTTAGCGGTAGGCAAAATAGACTTTTGTCCTTTAGTCGTTTTTCAGGTGCATCCTCCAATAATGATTTAAACAACAATAAAGAATAAGTAGTATGGGAAAGCGTTTTATTAAAAACATCAATAAAGACGGGGGCCCGTCATGGATTCGCCTATGACAAGCGGTGTGTAAACGGCAACTGTATTTCCATGACAACGCGTGGATATTGAGGCACCAATAAGAGATGACAGACGGAATCTAAAGAGCGAATGAGAATATATCTCAAAAGTACATCGAGACGCGTTCATTCACTATAGCAACAGGAGGGTGACGGGGAGCCAATTAGAAAGCGGCTAGTTTAAAATCCAAGAAAACAGACAGTCAGTGTTTCCTTTCGTTTCGGGATACACCGATCGCTGGACACACGGACTGACTGCCAGGAAGCAAGGAGCGGGGAGGCCGACCTAAAGATTAAGGGTAAGTGAAAAAATAAAGCCAGGTCATGCCCTAATACAAAGAGCGAAGCCCTAGTGTAATGCCGGCCGAGTGCCATTTCCCGCCCATAGTGAGTTGAAGAGAGGGTGGGGTGGTAATACTCAAACCCTGAGAAACACTCTTTTAGTATAAAAAGAGAAGGGGGAGTTTAAATTGTTAAATAGATGACTAACAACAAGTAAAAGATACCACTTATGCTTGTTTGTCTCTTTTTTTATCGCCAAAATACAGAACGGACCGAATTTAAAACGGACCATAGTGCAATCCATGAGTTTATTGAAACTACACTTGACACCTAAAACAAATAGGTTAAGAGACGGCAACCAGAATCTATAGAACGGTGGCTCCTCCTGGCGGTTAAATACACTGCAAATTCATGCTACAGAAACAGGTATATAAATAAATAAGAAATACCAAAAAAATTAAGTAATAAGCGAACTGGCAGCAACATAAATAAGTTTTATTTACTTTGCCTTGTGTAGCAGAAAGAAACTTGATGGGTAGAAGAACTAACAATATACACGAGAACCCAAAGAAATATTGAGAATATTCCTTCATCCAACAAGGTACTATTTCTCGATAATAAATCCTCAAGAGATTAAGTAAAGAGTTCACATAAGTGCTCTGAAATAAGCAATTAAATCAAGAAATGTCTATTCCACACAGTGACATCGTAACTTGAATAAGTACGTAGGAAACCCTGGGACCGGTCTATCATTCCGAAGCCCTTAGTTTGTACATGGGAAGAAAACATCATTACTCAATGGAGACACGATATATACCATGAATAAGGTACATAGTAAGATAAGAACCTTATAAATATGCTCGCATTATGTGCAAGAGAAGGGGATATCAGCAGTGGACAAAGAGTCCAAGGGAAAGGTAAACTCCATTAGTTTTGTAACAAGTGTAGTATTGTAGAGGCAGAGTGATGAAAAGGTTGAAGTAATATTATGTACAAAAAATGCTAGAAAAACTGGACCTACATTGTATAGTACCTTGATGTAGAAAGAGAGACTAACAGATACAAGAAGGTATTACAAGATAAAAGAAGAGTATGAACTGTAAATACAGGAGATGATGATACGTTCCAGATAGAAGAGAGATGCATGTTGAATCTGTACCAAAAAAAGAATGGTAACTCTGTGTTTTTTAAATTCATTTAGAATCAGTCCTGAAGAAGGTCTACTATCAAAAAAACCGAAACGCCGCGTCGACTGTTTTGATTCTTTGTTTTTAATCTTAAAATTTTTTTTATAATAAAATGTATAACATGTGTTTTTAAATATTGTAATAATGAGAAATTGCTGTAATAGAATAAAGTGTAACAGAGTTTTTACCAAACGTATAGTGTGGAGAACATCTCTCTTTCCTGGACTTATGTATGTTTGTTAAATTTTATTTTTGGTTTTTCGTCATACTATAGCAATATTTGGAGAATAATTTGTTGGGGATGTCTAGTTTGAACTCTTAACCTCTCACGAGAAGCCTATGATACAGCCTTGTACCTTTGCCTTTCCCGCCCAATTGATGGCATGCTGTTCTTCAGATAAATAGATCCACTCGAGTGATTACTCATTGAAATTGGACACCTTGTATCTGTCCATTTCCAGTGGGGACGTTCTCACTTTTAAAAACATTCTAATGACTGTCACAGCGGCGCAACCCAAAGGCACATTGTCAAAGGGGTAGGTGGTACAGGAAAGGATCCCCCCGGGCGGACGATACCACACATCCCGCTCCTTACACATTTGAAGTACAATGCAGATACGGTAAAGAACAAAATTACAGATTATTTGTCAACATAAAGTTCCAAATACTTGGGGCGGCAAACTTTCCTGCCACTCGCCCTGGGAAGAGAGTTGACCAGTGTGGAACACCTCCGTTTGGGGCCCTCGTCGCTGCTCATAGAGGCGTTGAATGTGTCTACAGTGGGAGCTGTGTATTTAACTACCCTCCCCATGTTCCATATTTTCCCTTCTTGTGTCTTAACAGCAGTCTTAAACAATTTTACAATCTTGGTGGGTTCAGTGTACTCGGACCAGTGTGCCCTGCCCGTGGTTGCTTTGATTCTGACTACGTCTCCCACCTGGAACTCCATCTCCTTGACCGCATGCCGTCTGTCAAAATCTATTTTCCTCTCTAACATGACCTTGTGTTCCCTGTCCTGCCATTGTGAATCCTTATTGTGATTTGTCCACCCTTTATACCACTTCTTCCACCCTGGAACTAACCCTGAGTTGGGTTTTCTTGCTTTAAGCAACTCAAAAGGTGTCACGCTAGTGGTTTGGTGTGGTGTAAGTCTGTATGCTTCCAGTCGCTTCAAGACCTAAACTCTTTATCACTCGCTAAATGTCCCTGCTTACCACACCTGTAACAGCACCAGCTAAGGGAGAATTGTGACATATTTGTAAGGTTGAACATTCATAGTAGGGAGGAACAGCGCCTTTTCCTTGTAGCGTATTATTCCAATCTTCATTGGTTACAGATGCATAGCTAAACTGGACCCTGCCACGAAACAATTGAACAGATCTAATCATACGTTGTGGTTCTATTATGTTTTGTTGTGGAAGATTAGGAGCTTCAGGATATCGCCACAACGGAGCATCTGCCAGATTGTTTTGAGGGCCTGGTATATAGGTAATGATGAAGTCGTATTAATTGGAAAAATAGGCCCACCTAGATTGGCGGCTATTCTGGCACTGAATACTTTAAAGACATTGTAGGTTCCTGTGGTCTGTCCTGATTTTGATTGGTTCTTTAGTATCCATTAGGAACTGTCTCCATTCCCTACAGGCTAGCTTTATCACTAATAACTCTCTTTCAAGAACAGAGTAGTTCATCTGGTCATCTGACAAGACATGTGATAAATAAAAAAACAGGGTGTTCATCGTACACTTGTTTTTGGAGTAGGACAGCTCCTCCTGCCCTATCTGAAGTGTCAGTTTTGACTATAAATTCCTTGGTAGTATCAGGATGTCCTAGAATAGCAGCTAGAGTGAAGGCCTTCTTTAAAGTCTGAATGACCCATTCTGCAGCTTCCGTCCACTTGAGACCTTGTCGTAGATTTTCCTTCTATAATGTTTGAAAAATGAAACTTGTTTAGTGGGCAAAGTTGTCGATAAAATGACGATAGTTTGTCAACCCCAGGAAACATTGGGTTGCTTTGATAGTTGAAGGTGATGGCCAATCCAGTATAGCTTTTATCTTTTGTGGGTCCGTGTTAATTCCTGTCTTGTTGAGTCGATAGCTCAAATACTCCACTTCTGGCTGCTCAAACTCCAATTTTTCTGGTTTATAGAAAAGGCTGTTCTGGCGTAGCCTTTCAGGAACTTGAGTGACATGTACATGACTCAGGTTGGGGCTTGAAGAATAGACAAGAATGTCATCCGAGTACATATCCACGATCTAGTTTAGGAGATCTGTAAACATGTTCATAAATAAAGATAGAAGCAGCATTTGTCAGTCCAAAGGGCATCATTCGATATTCAATGTGGCCCAAGGGTGTTCTTAACGCAGTCTTCCACTCATCTTCCTTGACTTAAAGGAGATGATAAGCACCCCGAAGGTCATGTTTGGTAAACAACTGTGCCCGTCTGACTGATTCTAATATGTCCTTGATAAGAGGCAAGGGGTAGTGATCTTTTATGGGGACTTTGTTCAATCCTACAAAGTCTACATATGGCCATAAATATTTTGTCTTCTTTGGTACAACATAGGATCGCGGCATGCCCAAGAGGTGGAAGGAGGCAACGTGGGCTGAACCGTGGTGGAGCAAATGGAAGCGTTGCAGGCCAAATCACTCCTCGTGACATAACACTGCACCTGCATAACCAATGCTAGTTCTGTTCCTGACCATTGGACTGGTCGACGCGAATGACATTTCGATGCATCTAGATATCTTGGGACAACATTCTCCGACAAATGCCCCAAGGGTTCAGAAGAGTCCGGAAAATGGAAATAAAAGAAACACTATGCAAATGGTGCGCTTTATAAATCCTGGTTTCATAATCCATCGCGTCGGTTGATGTTGGTTGACGTGGTTTGATGTTATTTGCACTGGGACCGTATTCACATTTGAGATGATTTTCCTCTACTTTGTTCCTGTTCTTTGTTCTGTGTCTATTCTGTGCTTGTCTAATGGGTTTAGCTTGTCAACAATATATGTGTCATGACCTGGAAAAGACAGAATGTGCCATTCTAAGAACCCAACACAGTGCAGGAATTAACAGTCAGGTTGCTGGCCACAGAAACAGAGGCAGAGAGAATACATGACATGAGAGGGGAATCTGGAAATCTTGTCTTGTCATCTTCCATTCTTGCCATCAAAAGCTATATGAGAAGGATCCAGTAGAGAAGTTGCATATTGGCTCCTACCTACAGGTCTACCAGGGACAGACGGCATTGCAAGCACAGGCAGATGAGTTAGAGGCACAGGCAAGGGGGAGGAATGAATTAGCAGAATCCGCAGACTCAAGCTAGGAAAAGCGTCAGGACCAGGTGGCTTCACCAGCCCTTTCTACAACACGTTCTGCCAACATCAGCTGAGTAGCTTGACAAAACTCTTCAACCCCTTCGTGGAGGTAGGAAGGGTGACTGGCTTAAAGCTGATCACGTTAGCGTAGGATATCCCGAAACTGGGAGAGGTCCACTCATCTTATTGGACATATCAACTCTTTTCTCTATTGAAAATCAATGTTAAATTGTTCAACACATGTACAATTGAAATTGAAATTGAAAATCCACTTGTATAGCGCATGGCTACCCAAGGGCATCCCATCGGTTATTGTGGCACCTTGCAAACCAACAAACTGATCACGGGCAGGGAAAAGTTTTAAGCTGCTTCCTGAATTTAAGGTAGCTAGATTCCAGACGTAGATAGTCTGGGAGCTGATTCCAAAGCTTGGCCGCGTTGTATGAAAACCGCCGACCTCCAGTTCGGGACCGCTTGATCCTAGGAACTGCGAGTAATCGTTTATTGTTGGATCTCAGAGTCCTATTAGGATGATATAATTGCACCATTGACTGGAAGAGCTGGGGGCCCTTCCCGGAAATAGATTTTTGGGCAAGGCACATAGCCTTAAACCTAGTGCTATCCTGGATAGGATAGGAAAGATTGAACCAATTGATGCCAGAGATTATACGCCCAGCTTCACCGTAGGCAGCTGGTGAGGCGATGATACAAAACAAATTCAATGTATTGTAGACATTTGTCATCGAACATTTGAACACACTATACATCCAACCTTGGATGCAGAGAAAGCATTCAACAGAGTTCATTTGATGTGTTTGAGATGCCTGGTGCAGTTCCTTGGATTCGGCACATGATTCCAGATGTGGCTGCTTGTGAGTTATCAAAATACAAAGGAACAGTTAGAGACTGGCCTGAAGTCCAGTGGCATGAGGCACAGTTGCTCTCTATGCCAGTTTCACCCTCACACTGGAGCCCTGAATAAGGCGATACAGCATTATAAGCAAGTCAAAGTAGGGCCACAGGCCTTTAAGGTGAAAATGTTCGCAAATGAGATTACGCTGTTGATTACAGAGGGGATTCGCTTCTTGCCACACCTGATGATGTACCTGGACAGGCACAGTGTGATCTCTGGATTTAGGGTCAGTATCACAAAATCGGTAGCCTTGGCTCATACATTTCAAAGGTTCCCTAGTTCATAATAGGGCTTCCTTGGATCCTATTCCCATCCATTGGGATTCCAAAGTGGTGACCTATAAAGGTATACTAATTGCCACGTGCACACCACCGGTGACCACTTTAAGCTATCCCCTAGGCTAGCAGGAAGGACACGTGATATTTTTTATGGCAATTGCTGTGGAGTACATATCAATCCTGCCCAAAATCCTTCAAGTATTTCTGACTATCCCACTACCTTCCCAGCCCTCCCATCTCCATCCATTACAGTCGATGCTCAACATCGTCATCCAGGAGGGACTAAGCAGAGCAGTGGTGTAACATTTAAGCCCTGGCGGAGACCTCCGCTCCACCCGCGGAATGTGCAGAGATTTGCCTCCTCTTCGTTCCACGGAGAAAGCAGTGAAGGTAAATCTCTGCACACTCTGCAGCAGAGCGGAGTTGGCCATCCCAGGCCTCCACACCCCGCCTCCACCCCCCTATTAACAATGCATTATAAATGATTAAAAGTTAAGAAAAAATACTTACCTGAACTGCGGCTTCCCCAGGCTGCCCTCCTCCTCTTCCTCACCGTCTCTGCGAAAACTGCACATGTGCGCACGCATGCACAGTTTTTGCCGAGATGGCGAGGAAGAGGAGGAGGGCAGCCTGGGGACGCCGCAGTCTAGGTACGTGGTTTTTCTTTACTTTATGTCTATTATAATTATTAATAATATAATAAAATAATAATAATAGTAATAATAATAATAAAAGGCATTTGTAGATCGCGCAGCTACCCCAAAGGAGTGTCACCGGCGCTATAGCAAACAATGACCAGGGTAGAGGAGAGCGCAATACTAGATATTCCGACTAAAAAAACAGTTTTTCAAGGCCTTTCTGAATTCCCCTTCAGACTGCATCATCTGTAAATGGGAATGGAGGTTATTCCAACATTTGGTGGTCCCCACCTCAAATGTTCTACCTCCCATTCTTGCTTTTGAAAAGTGTAGTATGGAGAGAAAGCGTTTGTGGTTGGACATTAAAGGTCCTACTACACCTGCAACTGCAGTGGAGCTGGTTACTAGAATAAAAGCAGTGCAAAAAGTGATAGTGAATTTAAAGTGTCAGAATAAAAAAGTGCGCGTTCCAACCTATACTTAATTTTAATAAAGGTTGAAGCATGCACGATGTTAAAAAGGTTTGGCGGACAGGCTTGACAATAAATTTGAGTCAAACAGTCCTGATTTTTGGTTCATATGGTCGACATGTTTCTGCTCGTGGCGGCCTCTTTAGCCGAGCTTTCTTCAGGACCAAACTGTGACACTGGGCGGTATACACACGCTAAGGCGTACCCTAACCTCAGTGTACTAGAAAAAGAAAGGACTCACGGTTATTTACCGGATTACCCTGGTATTTCCAGGATGTTGTAATGTGAAAGCACAATTGTCTTCACTTCATAGGTCGGTGGGGCGGGTTTTCTTCACACCGGAAAAATCTGCATTCCGGAGACTCCCCGTATTTCCACCTTCGTAAGGCACTGCCACCGCCTGACACTTTAAATTCACTATCACTTTTTGCACTGCTTTTATTCTAGTAACCAGCTCCACTGCAGTTGCAGGTGTAGTAGCACACCGGGCATGCACTTGGCATACCCGGTGAACAACCCGATGATGAAGCATGTCACCCAATAGTTGGGTGAGTGAGGGTTTTATAAAAATCACTGTGATTCTTTTTCTTTTACACACCCACGTGCTTTTTCTACGTCTCATCCTGTTATGTCTGACTGTTTGAGTCACTCCTTTGTTGTTTAAATGAAAGGTGTTAAGTAGACATTAAAGAGAAGCGGGCTCAAAGCCAAGCCCTGGGGTAACCCCATTTCAGAGGCTTAGTGGGCGAGGTGAAACGGTGGGTCAGGACCTGTTGGTTACGGCCATGCAAGAAAGATGTAATCCAGTTCAGGGCTGTTCCCTGTTTGCCTATGTCCTTCAGACGATCTAATAGGATGGGATGGGACACCGAGTTGAATGCTGCAGATAGATCTAACAGCACCAACATGGCCTTAGAGCCTCCATCCTCTGCCCAGCGTATAGAGTCAGCCGGATCACTGAAATATTATCGACGGGCACATTATCGACTTACCAAAATATCGTTGAAAAATTATCGACGACAAAAATATCGACTTACTATACTTATTACACAAACTACTAAATTATCGAGTAAAAAATATCGAGTACTAACTATATCGAATACATAAATATCGCTTACATAAATATCGACTACAAATATATCGTTGGACATGAAATTAGCCCTAACACTACAAAAATATCGACTACAAAAATATAGACTACCACAATATCGTTAAAAAAAAAATATCGAGTTCATGTTTGTACACTTTTCTTTCTAAAATACCATCTTTATCATCAATAAAAGTCATTTCTCAATAAAAAAAACATTTCACATATAATACCTGTTACTTACATAAAATTAATATTAATCCACATTTGCTATACATTCTATTACATGCATTTTATCATTTTCTAATATTCTTTGCATTTAACTAACATTTTCATTACTTATTTTCACATATAAATATATTTCATTTAAAAACGAACCTGCTTTAATGCAGGAATAACCACATACCACCATTCTCACATCAACAAACACTCCAATTAACTTAAAAAAATTCAAACTAGCCTATACTATGCTTCCTTACATCCTACAACCAATCAAATCAAAGCACACATAACACATATACTATAAAAGGGATACATGCATTCTACCATTTGTTGCTGCTACCTCTCTGGAAAGTAGATGCCAACACTTTGAAGATTTTGTTGCAGAATAAACATCTTTAAAGATCCAGCTCACTAGCTAATTAATCAAGTAAGTAACACAGCATTTTTGTAGAAAACTAAATTAGAAGTGCACTATTTTCCTTACATCTCCTAAGTCTGACACTTATTTTATTTTCATTTCTTCCTACTTTTCTGATAGAAACTACTCCAACACAATTCCTATTACATGGTCATATTTCTTCACGTGCAAAATCAGATAGTAAGTATATAATAATTCTCTGTTACACACCAACTGCTGTTTTTAAACACTAATTTACAAGAGTATTTAATTTTAAAAAACATTATATTTACAGATATACTGAAATTGTGCTATTTCTACAGCAAATACGATAAAACTACTCTAATTACACATGTAAGTATAGATGTGTTTGTTATAAAACTGCCAATTTCATTAATGCACATTTTTAAACAAGATATCTTGCTTTTTACATCTTCCCTATAGATCATTTGAAAGATCCAACATCAACTATACCAAAACACAAGAATACCCTTCTGAAAAATGTAAGTATAATTGTAATTTGCTAAAAAGTGGGCACAAAAAACGCTAACTATATTCTTAACACCATGTTATATATTTTGAATTGCCTCTACAGATATTCAGAAAACATCATACATCTATTCTACATATCATATGAAAACATCCTACACAAAATATACCAATATACAAGAATAACCTTGTAAAAAATGTAAGTATACTTGTAATTTCTCTAAAACTGCCGAAAAGAACACAGACTATGTTCTTAACAACATGTTATCTATTTTATATTTCCTCTACAGATATTCTGAATACATCATACAGCTATTCTACCTACAACAAAGAAAACGACATATTTAGAAGTTAGTATACGTTTAAATCTGTTACATGTCCAAACTGTTCAGTATTAAAATTATAATATTTTGCTTTTATTTCTTCTATCTACTCTACAGATCATACCTGTACTAAATTGATGTACTCCAGCCATTACTACTATTCTACTATTTAAACAAGTAAGTATATGTAATGTTTACATCAAATGCACTAGTAGGCAAAAATGACAACTGCTTTTTTAGTAGGAAATACGTTTGTTATATGTAAACATTAACGTTGCTTTTCTATATTTTCATACCAACAGCAAATAAAGAGATACATACAAGAACATCATTGAAAAGACATTTCTGCTTCTGTGACTACTACTTTGATTAACTGTAAGTATAAATGCATCAATAATGATGTTAGCACCACAAAAGGAAAAAAATGTGTTCTGATTTTGTTTCTTTCTACTCTTTCCCAGAACAAGTAAATCAAAATGACTGAAGGTGCAGAATTTGTCATGTCTCGGAAAAATAAATTACTATTATGCTACATGGGTTATGTGTATAATCAGGAGAGACAAAGTGGTAGAAAGGTTTTTTGGAAGTGTACAAAATATTACTCCAACAAATGTTATGGGAGGGCCACTACTGAGGAAACTAATGTGCTATTTACTAGAGAACATAATCATCCCCCAAATGTCACAGAAATTGAAATTAGAGATGCTTTAGAAAGTATTAAAAGTGCTAGCACACAAAGTGACAAACCCACCACACAAATCCTTAAAGAAGAACTGGTAAAAATCCCTGCCCATGCTTCAGGTCAACTACCCTCTATTGACTCCCTGAAACGCACAATTGCACGCACTAAACGACTCACTAGCACAACCCAACCCAACCCAACTTGTTTTGATGAAATTATTATTTCACCCGAAATGGCCATCACACACAATAAAGATAAATTTATTCTTTTTGATAATGAAAGCAGTACAAACAGAATAATTATGTTTGCAACTGCAGGTAATTTACGAAAAATCCAACAGTGTCCCCAATGGATGATGGATGGAACATTTAAACCCTGCCCAAAACCTTTTTACCAACTGTATTCCATCCACGGTTTATACCATCATTCTAACATACCTTTCATTTACTGTTTGCTACCCAACAAACAGCAAACAACTTACACCGAAATTTTAAATGTTCTCAAAACGGAAATCAATAATTATTTTCCTGAAAAAATAATTATTGATTTCGAATTAGCTATGATTAATAGCATTTTGAGAACATTTCCCCACACAGCAATCCAGGGTTGCTATTATCATTTTAATCAGAGTATATGGAGGCATCTCCAAAAATCTACTTTAAGTATACTATACTCTACAGATAGCACCTTTGCCTATCAAGTTAAAAAGTTAATAGCCCTGGCCTACGTCCCTGTTACAGATGTTGCTGAACATTACAATTTATTAATTGACAGCGCATATTATAAGAGGAATGAGGATAAACTAACACCATTGCTAGACTATTTTGAAGACACTTGGGTGGGAAGGTTGCACAGATCAGGACATCGACGCCAGCCCAAATTCCAAATCCCTTGGTGGAATGTCTATCTCAGTACTTTAAACCAAGAGGCTAAAACCAACAACAGTGTTGAAGGGTGGCATAATGCTTTCCAAGCAACTACAAACAGAGGCAAACCCACATTCCATAACCTTCTAGAAGCTTTGAAAAAAGAACAAAGCTATCAGGAACTAAGAATGGAACATTCAGTGTCACAAATAGGTCCAAAACTCACTAAACAAACCCAACAAATGTTCCGACTACTTCAAAGTCAAGTCACATTATACCCTACAACTAGAGGATTAGAATACCTGGCAATAATAGCAAAAAGTCTACTATAAAAATGTAAAGTAAATATACGAATGTCTTCTTACAATAATAATAAAAATTACATGTCATAAACATATATAATGAATTATAAATAAAACATATTTGTTTGACAAATTTTTTAAATTTATGTTAAAAAATTCGTAACAAATATGCAATGTTTATAATTTTTTATAACATACACATAACATTAAAAATCGACATTTCCCACCCAATCAAAATTGTAAAATAAATACTTACATTTTTTGGACTTGAGAGACGCAATCAATGAAAAATAAATCCATACAATCCAATCCAATATCTTACTATTCCAATATGGGAAACCCTCAAAAACCCGAAAATAAAATGTAAAACGTAAAAAAACGCTCCAGGAAATCCCGAAAACAGTAGTGTGGACACTTTAGGATTTAAAGTTATATACACACTATTTTAAAAAAACGGTCACGCATATCAATTTATCAATCCGAATCGAAACCCTCAAAAAAACCCGAAAAAGGTTTAAAAAGTGTAAAAACCGCTCCTGGCAAACACGAAAAATAGGAGATAAATGTCAAAATATAAGCATAATAACTTAAACATTAGTTTCTCCGTTAAAAAAACACGCTTCCTTCCATGTAGTTTTCATGCGAGGAACAGAAACCTGTAAAATAACATACATAACGAAAGCCACCCACAAATACCCCCTTCACATTTGTAAATATAGTAACAATTAACATTAACCATGTAAGAAGACATTTCCGAACACTTAAAATTAGACTTGAAGGAAAAAAAGCACGACACATCTATAACGGAGACTTTTCACCCAAACGCTACTTAAACTATTAATACATACACCAAAAAACACTACAGAGTACGATTATACCCTCAAACATGACTACTTACTTATAATTTGTAGTTAAAAATAACCTTACCTCTCTCCACGCGAAGCAACTCCCAACCGCGAGCTTCTCCAGTCCTGAATGGAGCGCAATAACCTTACGCGGTAAAAAAGTAGTCCCCTTAACCCATTTGTGTAAAAGGATAATAGAATAAACAATGTCATATGGAAAATATATAATACATACACATGTATAATGTAACAAATTAATACACTATACTCATGAAAATTTTTCCTTTATTAACAAAAATAAATATATTTAATATAAATTAATATATAATATTTATTATATATTAATAATATTAAATAATTATGTAAGACTTTGAATAAAAGATGTAAATATTTTGTTATTGTGTATATTGATATGAATAATTTTGTGTATAATTTTAATAAAACATTATAAATGTTTATGGTAATAATTAATAATGATAAATAATATAACTTATTTATTGTTATTAATATAACTATTAGAACCATTTAGTATATAAAGAATGGCGTGAAAAAAAGTATCTATTTTATCTGTGAATGTATATAATTTTGTTAATAATAAATGAATATTTATGTTTATTAATTAATAATAATAATAATTAATAAAATAATTATAATTTTTATTAATTATTACACAAAGTTTTATAATTATTTCTAACTATAACAAAAGTATATAATTGCTTTACTAATATTTGATCAATACCAGATATTACAATTAAACATATTGTTTCCCTATACAATTATAAACTTTACTACCAAATCGATTTATATGTTTTATGTAAAAACAACATTTTGTGAAATATACACCAATAAAATGTTTTTTTGTATTTCAATTTATCCTAACAAATGTAATAATAGTCATGTTACTTGTTAAAAAGAAAAATGTATTATATATATTTTATTATATTAATATTTAATATTAACATTATTAAATATTAATGTAAGAAATGTATAACAAATCATTTTTTTATGTATTTCTATATAAATACTTTAAATTGTAAGTGACTGATGGGAATATGTAAAATTTACTTAAAAAATCTAGTAATCAAACTTTTTTTTTACATTGACAACATGTATATAAATGTAAAGATGTTATTCTGTGAATAATAAAAGTCAAAAAAATGTGATGTTATATTTGTTTGTGATTGTATTGTAGTACACAATAAAAAATTAAAAAATTGTTTAATAAAGTTATTTGAAAACATCTATGTTGCATTAATTTTTAATATTAAAATACAGTAATGAACAAATGTATACAAATGTGCTGCACACTGACAAATTTGATATGTATTATTACTACTACAGTCAATCTAATATCATAGAAGCTGCAGGACACTAGCAAAAAATTATTTACTATTCCTACTACACTCAAGGTAATACCATAAAATGTGGTGGAGACTAACCAATGTTTTTTTATTAATCCAACTCCAGTGTAGGTAATATTACTGATGGTGCTGGACACCAACCAATTAATAATTAGAATTCCAACTCCACTCTAGCTACTGTCTGGAAACATGCTAATACATATATTGTTTTGATCAAAATAAAGCGTACTAATGTAAAGTTATAATAATAGCTATTTTCATGTAATAGATTTAATGTATCAGTGTTAATTTACACTATACATCAGCACTCTAAAATACCCAAAACTGTCCCAAAACACTAAAAAGACCCCTTCACCCTAAAGGCCAAAACTGACCCTGAACCCTACAAATACCCCTTTACCCACAAACTGAAAACTGACCCTGAACCCTACAAATACCCCTTTACCCACAAACTGAAAACTGACCCTGAACCCTACAAATACCCCTTCACCCACAAACTGAAAACTGGCCCTGAACCCTACAAATACTCCTTTCCCCACAAACTGAAAACCGACCCAGAACCCTACAAATACCCCTTTACCCACAAACTGAAAACTGACCCTGAACCCTACAAATACCCCTTTACCCACAAACTGAAAACTGACCCTGAACCCTACAAATACCCCTTTACCCACAAACTGAAAACTGACCCTGAACCCTACAAATACCCCTTCACCCACAAACTGAAAACTGACCCTGAACCCTACAAATACCCCTTCCCCCACAAACTAAAAACTGACCCAGAACCCTACAAATACCCCTTTACCCACAAACTGAAAACTGACCCTGAACCCTACAAATACCCCTTTACCCACAAACTGAAAACTGACCCTGAACCCTACAAATACCCCTTTACCCACAAACTGAAAACTGACCCAGAACCCTACAAATACCCCTTCACCCACAAACTGAAAACTGACCCTGAACCCTACAAATACCCCTTTACCCACAAACTGAAAACTGACCCTGAACCCTACAAATACCCCTTCACCCACAAACAGAAAACTGACCCTGAACCCTACAAATACCCCTTTACCCACAAACTGAAAACTGACCCTGAACCCTACAAATACCCCTTTACCCACAAACTAAAAACTGACCCTGAACCCTACAAATACCCCTTCACCCACAAACTGAAAACTGACCCTGAACCCTACAAATACTCCTTTCCCCACAAACTGAAAACTGACCCAGAACCCTACAAATACCCCTTTACCCACAAACTGAAAACTGACCCTGAACCCTACAAATACCCCTTCACCCACAAACTGAAAACTGACCCTGAACCTCTAAAAAACTCCTTTACCCACAAACTGAAAACTGACCCTGAACCCTACAAATACCCCTTTACCCACAAACTGAAAACTGACCCTGAACCCTACAAATAGCCCTTTACACAAGAACTGAAAACTGACCCTGAACCTCAAAAAAACCCATTTACCCACAAACGTAAAAATTTTCCAAATCCCACTAAATACACCTTTACTCACGAACAGAAAAATGACCCTGAACCCTAAAAAATTAACCTATAACAAAAACTATGAAACTGAGCCAGAACACTATAAATAATAATGAACACAACATTAAACATGAATATATAATAAAAAATTAATATTTTACAAACACATTAATAAAATATATTATCACATTAGCTATAATAATAATTTTGATTAATTAATATTGTTTAATTCCAATTAATTAATTAACATCAACATAAATTAACACATTACATTTAAATGTATCCAATTAATGTAATTAAGTCATTATTATAAATTAATTACCAATTAATTTTTTTTAATGATATGCAATATATTAATTACATCATTAACTAATTATAATTAATGTGTTAGCAATTTATAAATGTAAATAATATGCTAATTCTTTATAAAATAAATCACTAATTATTAATAATTAATAACCAATGTATCAATTAAAATCATATACAAATCAATTTATAAAAATAATAATTATTAATAATTAATTAATCAATTAATCAATTAAATTATATGCTAAATAATCAATTAAACAATTAACTAATTAATATTAATTAATTACCAATTAAAATCTAATTAAAACAATTACCAAACATATATTAAATAATTAATTATTATTAAATTACTTCCCACCCTATTCCCCTATAAACCCACAACCCGCTCCTAAACATTAAGTACTATTTTTTTATATATTATATATATATTATTTTATAAAATCAATATTTTCAAACATTTTCTCGATATTTTTTACTTTCACTATATTTCGATATTTTGTCTGGTCGATATTTTTGAGTCGATATTTTTGTATTCGATATTTTTGGGTCTTTTTTACAGTCGATATTTTGTCCAACGATATTCCTATAGTCGATATTTAGTTAATGTCGATATTTTTCCGTCGATATTTTGTCAATTCGATATTATGTAGTCGATATTATGTCCAGTTACCGAGTCAGCCATTTCAATTAGGACAGACTCTGTACTAAATCCCAGGCAAAGGCCGGACTGGGAATCATGTAAAAGGCTATTAGACCCCATAAACGCTGTCAATTGCTGGTGTACTAATTTTTCTAAAACTTTCGCCGGGGCGGGAAGCAGAGAGATCGGCCTATAGTTGCTGGTGACTTCAGGGTCAGCTTTGGCTTTCTTTAGTATTTTGAGAAGAAAGGTGTGCTTCCAGGCTGATGGATAAACATCCTGTCTGATTGAAGAATTCCAGATGGCATTTAGGTGGGGGTTAAGGCACTCAGCAAGGGCACTGCATTGCTTGGCTGGCCACGGGTCACCCATTTCTGGAGCTCAGACAGCGATGTTTCCTTAGGAATAACAGCAATTACCATCCTCGTCTGTCTTCCTCGTCACAGTCACAAAGGAGCACCCTGTGTTCCAGACATACCATTTACCCATAAATTAAAAAGGTCCTTACTCAATATGGCCGCCTGACAGGAAGTACCTGTCACCTGGCCTACATGTTTTTTCTCTGTGTTCCTGCAGAACACCCATCATCTGAACGAGGACGGTAGTCATTTTTCCAGTCTCGGTAATGTAAATATTTTTTTTTCTGGGGTCTGCTCTAGCGTCCCCGTTTACTTACGGCCGCCGCTCCCCTCCTGTTTCTGTTTAAACTGTATGTTTCTTTGGGGACGGCGGTTTTTGTTTGGCGTCGCTACCGCGCTGAGCGATATCGGCGGCTGACTGTCCACTTTGCCCTGGCAGCTAGGACTACAGCATGGAACAACTTACATGATAAATCAAAAACAATTTTCAAATACTTTTCATTCTCAAATTAAGGGGCCGATTATGATCGCGGACGGACTTGCGTCCGTCCGCGATCATTGAGGAGGAGGGGACGTCCGCATGGGCTGCGGAGTCCCCACCTGTGCGATTAGGATGTGACCGCCAGGGTGGCGGTCACATCCTCTATTTTTAACATTGCGGCGGGTGCGGCTTCAAGCTGCACCCGCGGCAATGTTAAAAATGCACGCATTGCATTTGCATGCAGAAAGAGGCAGGCACCGCGCGGTGCCTGCCGCTTTCTGCATACAAATGCAGGGGGGTACCATAGGTACCCCCCATGTGCACCCCTCAGCCCCCCTTCACCTAGGGGGCCCGCAACGGGCCCCCGCAGTGAAGTTACACATGCTTTTCCACGACGGAAAAGCCGCCGCGGAAAAGCATGTTTGCAGGCACATACTAATCTGGCGGACGGTGTCTGAGAGACACCGTCACCAGATTAGTGCTTTTCCTCCGCGGTTGTAAGCCAACCGCGGAGGAAAAGCTGCGGACGGAAACCGGGACCCACCAGCCATCCTAATGTGGCGGTGGGTCTTTGGTGGGTCCGCTGCGGATTTTCCGCATCCTCCGGGCCGGCGGTGGCTTCCGCCGGCCCGGGGGATGCGGAAAATCCGCAATCATAATGAGCCCCTTAATATGTTTTAACCATCAACATATTCTCAAGCCAATTTCATATTTTTTGGATTTTACAGTTGTGTACACCTGCTAACTGTTTTATGTATAGTTTGTAAAAAAAAAAAAAACTGTTTCTTCATTTGTGCACATTTATGCTACAACGCTATTTACATTTCAATGTTATATTGTTGTTTCATTAATTTATAATTTGTATAGAAAATTATTAGTACTAGTCAAAAAGTAACGATCCGGATTTACTTGGAATTCGCCTCGTAGCGTTCTTTGATAAAGTTGTGTTGAAACTCAGGGCTTTGTTCATGTAAACACAGTCCTTTGTTAGTGTCTAGTCTGCGGCCCGGATACACGTGGTATATAGTTCGGGTGATGACACGGAAGTGCATCTTTCCCCGACCGGCGGTGAAGGCAAAGAGAGCGTTCGAAAAAGGCGGCGATATTGGTGAGTTATCTCAATTGAACATGCTTGCAATCAACAAGCGTACTTCGGGCGAGTTCGTAAATTGTTTTCCTTACGCCTTGTTCCCTTTAGAGGACGTTCGTAAGATCCCGACCTTGACATAGGAGAATATACATACCGGCTTTTGCAGGTGAGAGCCTTCACTCGAGTAATTGGAGCGAGCGTTGTTTTGTAATACCAGATATGCGATGTTAAATCCTGGATTTTCTGTTTTGTCTTACTTTTTAAAAAACATACGAGGCTTATACGCTATAAAGAGGTGAGACCTACGGTACACTAATGAAATTTTCGCATAAATGTTTTTAAGAGAGTGAATGAAGTAAGATCCATAGATGTTTGCTTGTGTTTTTTCGGCAGGACGCTAGAGTTTGAGAATATCACATTATTTCGGTAAGCGACTTCATTGTTAAGTTGTGTAGTTTCTTCGTATTTTTACAATGGTCCTTTGCAACCAAGACCTCTTATGTTTTTTAGGTTTGTCAGAGTGGACTTTCAGGGCTCAATATTATAAAGAGCTCAATAGGATTTATTACGGTGAGAATCCAATCTGTATATTCTAACAATTGGTTATTCAGCAAACAGGGACCTTTAAAAGTGATTTGGTGTACATTCATGTTTTATAATGGATTGTTCTAGGGTAGGACTTTAGCATGATAACAAATGAAATAAGGTTGACGTAACTTTGTTCAAAAAGTATTTTGGCATCGTATAAATTTTGTTTCCTTTCTTCTCTTTCTTCATTTCTTGTACAACAGGAACCCCTGACGAAGGGACAAGAGTGTCCCGAAAAGCATTGGGTGCTCAAGGAATGTGGTTTTGTTGTAAAATGAATCTATAAATTGAATGTAATGATTGATGTACATATTGCCATCACTAATTGAAAATGAAAAATATGAAATTGGCTTGAGAATATGTTGATGGTTAAAACATATTAAATTTGAGAATGAAAAGTATTTGAAAATTGTTTTTGATTTATCATTTAAGTTGTTGCATGCTGTAGTCCTAGCTGCCAGTTGAAGGGGTTAGGCCACTTTAATGCGTTTTCAATAATGCTTAGCAGGCATTAATACAGCATAGCACACATAGCGCTTTAAACAGATTAAGTTGAGTAATCGAGTGCTACCTCCACCTACATACATTGTCCACTGTGCCCGGCATATTTGTATGCCTTTGCACCGCCGCTCCGGCCGTGAGCGTCTAGGGTGCGGCGGTGCAGGGTTATTGCGTTTTTCACCTACATGCAGTGTTTTTTGCGCTTCCACGCTTGTGCGTTCAGGTGCGTTCTTTTACTGCCTCTTGGAGGCTGGGTGGATGCAGGGGCGTAGGAGACACTAAAATTCTGGGGGGACAGGGACAACCTTGTGGATTTTCCATTGACCCTATACAAATCACCACCCGTTAAACAAACACATTCGCATCGTTTTGAAGTGAAATATTGAGAAAAGCAGGCATGTAGTCACAGTTTGCATGTATGCTTTATTGTTGTTTACATTCACATAGTAATCAGACGAAATGTTTAAAAAAAAATGTATATTTCCTCGTACCCACCGGCTGGGCCTACTGCATATTATGGAAGGGATTGGGGGCAATGTGTATAAGCGCCACTTGTTGCTCCTGGGGCTGGTCGTGGCTAAGCGGGACCTGGCCCGGGCGTGGAAGTCAGTGAGGGCTCCCCCCCTGTCTGCATGGAAGGCTGGGCTGGATTATTTTATGGGTCTGGAGAGGCCGATCTTTGAAGCGAGGGCTGCCCGCGCAAACACTACAAAATCTGGAAGCGATGGGCCGACTATCGTGGTCTGTCCTTGGACCCCCCCGGAGGAGGACATTTGATTACAGTGACAATTTTGGCCTGATGCAGCAACGCCCTGGTGGCATTACACCTGCCTATATATTTTTTCCCTATTTCTTCTATACACGTGTGGTAGGGGGGGTATTCAGAGCGGGGGGGGGTAGCGTTGTGGGTTAGGGTAGGTTGCTGGGGAGTTTCTATACTGAGCCTATTCTGAGTCTGCTCTATCATTTGCTGCCTATGTAATTGCTATATTGATATTGTTGTGGTGTTCTTGGTGTGTGGAGATGCCACATTCTTGATGCTCATTTGCTCAATAAAATTGGTTGTGAAAAAAAAATAAAAATGTATATGAATCTTGCATCTTCATGCACCAAGCAAAAAAGGATGCTGACTTCGGGTGAGGGCGTCATGGTTGCAAGTGCATTATGGCTTGAAAAGTACCTGCTGCTGCATTCCTGGTCTCCAGAAATTTTCAGGCAACAATAAAAATGTGAAGATAACTTCGGTAATTAATGATCTTTATTGAGAGAGATCAGAGGTCTGAGTACTGGAAGTTTTGACTCATGGTAAGGTAGCCACAGTGGAGTAATATGCCCGCTACAAAGATCGTGTACCACGCAGATCACAAAATGCATATAATGTAAATAGGTCAGTGAGTTACTGCTTTTGTCGGAGAGATTCTTTTGCTATTTGCAGTTTATAAGTTAAAATCCTAACACTGAACAGTGAGCTATTACCATTTATCAAAGAGCTGCATGAAAACTGCAAGGTATAGATTAGAACGTTATGATTTTTACCCAGTCTTTCATTATCCTAAAGTTTGAAAATGGGTTCATTAGGAAGGAAATCCATTCTGATCATTAAAGAGAACCCCCAACCATGGTGTTATGTTTTAAATTCTGGATTTGTGCTTCTCTAGTGTTGCAAAGCCATCTGTGCCCTGGGCACTCCCCAACTTTTTGCTGACTGGTACTGGTGGTACCTGACTCTGACTGACGCTGGCCTCTGACTAACCAGGCCCAGGGCTAGTGCTATGTTGAAAGAGACACTTACAAATACAGTAAAAACACCTACATACACTAGGGTGCCCTATGGGTTAGGGTACCTCCATGAATGACATGACCTCTCCTATTACATAATAGGGCATGGGTATTGAAACTACCTTTAAGTCCCTAGTATATATTAGGGCATAGTGGTTTAGAGGCCAGCACCCCTTCCTGCTCTTGCATGTGTGAACTGCTGTAGCCTGAGGTTAGTTTAAAAGCAGACCCGTGTTGGAGGACTGCTTTTAAAATGCAAATTGTGAACAATCTTGACTTTTGGGTTTAGGGCACTTACAAATTGATAAACTACAATGTTGGGGCATATTAGGTATCCCCAGGGGTTCCCCTAGGTGTCCTAGGGGATAGAGATCAGGTATCTACAAGGAAGGCCCTTATAAAATGAGTGTTATATGCCCTGGGTTTAGTGAAATTGCACATTTCACTGCCTACATTGTAGTATAGTGCTTCCCAAAAACGGCTTTTGTGCTCGGAGCACTGTGAAGTGAGGATCTGCAATATTTTGATATAATCAGAACCCCTAAAGTCTTTCCTATGTATTCTAGGGGTGGGGGCCCTGTAGGTATAAGGCGGATCCTTACACAGGCCCTGGTATTGGGGAAATTGGCCAGTTAATTTTTCCATTGCAGATCCCCGGCCCATAGATTAACATTGCAAGAGGTTATTAATTAATAACTGGAGAAAGGAAAGCCATAAAACTAGGATTAAAGGACTCAGAAGAATGTTAATGATAAATGCAACAATGTGGTATTGTTGAATTTATTCTAAAATGTACAGACAAGAAGTTATAAGATTTTCTTGTCTGCAAGCCACAATTCAGCCCTCTAGTGCCCTGCCTTGATTTGTCAGAGGTAAATGGATTGGACTGGCTCTTTGAAGAGGTGATAAATGACCCCTGGATTTAGGTGACCTGTCTGAGAGTAGAGGTTGCTGGGCATACTCACTCCAACAGCAATTGTTGTGAGTATTTTCGTATAATTGTGCAAGATGCATCATACTTTCCAGAACCAACAGGCTTCCCGTCGTGGTACTAAACAACTCATTTACCTGCATATGTCATTAACCCCCAAATAAAAATACTGAGACCAACTAGCTCCAAAAGTAATTTTTACCAATGTTTGCGTATAGTTATGCAAACTGCCTCGTATTTGCCAGAACCAACAAGCTTCTTGCCATAATACTGAGCACCGCCTGGCTAAACGCTCGTATGGTACTCGAGCGTACTCGTTATCTATGTCTCATTACCCTTAAACAGAGTCACCCGCTCCAACTTAGCCTCTTACCTCCCTTTCCTCAAAGAAATATGCTGCTACCGCACCTCTGTGTGGCGTCTCGGCTTGCACCGGCGAATTAAATACACCTGCGTTTACCTTGCAAGGCCTGCTGACAGCCTATCGAGAACTTCCTTACTCCTTATGGGCGCCGCACGAAAAATAGACCAATCAAATGGGCTCATATTTCCAAAACTGTGTTAAACATTTTGGACTGGTTTTAGGTGTTACTTATTGGTATTATAAGCACACATATAACTGCTATATGGAATCACTAAAAGGCCTGCTATTGAGTAAAAAGCCCAATTTTGAAACCTATATTGTTACTTTTAGGTGTTTTAAGCACATATAGCGACTAAATATGAATCCTAATTTTAGTTATAAAACCTACTTTTAGAATTCATATACAGCCAAAAAAGGCTGTTATTATTATCTATGAAAAAAAGTCTAGTGGAGATGCCACATATTAAAAAGTATAAAAGTTTATCCAGGTATAAAATCCAACTTTATATTGCAGTCCCTCCAATAATGCATGCGAACATTCCCAGTATTTTATTGCAGTCCCTTCACTAAAGCATGCAACAAATATCAGGGTAAATACCACATATTATAAAAAGGTGATATAAACACTCAGGGGCAGATTTACAAGCACCTTGCGCCTCTTTTACGCCGCTGTTGCGTCACTTTTGTGACGCAGCGGCGGCGGAAAAGATGCGCCATGGTGCGGGATATTTACAACGTGATGCATCTGGGAGATGCGTCACGTTGTAAAGCCCTGCGTCAGAAGGAGGCGTTCTAGCTCACGAGGGGGGTGTTCCGGCGCAGGAACGCCTCCTAAATGCGGCTCATTGATTAGTTGTAGGATAATTCTGATGCTCTATCAACTACTCAAAAGGCTGGAATCCCTCGATTGTCTACAATTATGAATGCGGAATTTACATTTTTCACATTTTAATCATGTTTTTAGTTCCTGCAAATTGATATTAAAACTATCTGGGTATGTTGTGATGCCTCACATGTAAAGGTAATGTATGCTAAGAGAGTTTTATGTAATCATGGCAGTGACGACTGGGGTAGCACCTGAAAATACTTGCACTAAGTGAATGCTAGCTTGGCCTGTTCATATAGATGTGGTGCGTAGCTTATTGTGGGCTCCTGAAGGTCATTAATGGGACTAGTTTTATTGAGGAAGTTTGAAATACCAATGGGCTATTTAAGGCCCAGCGGTGCCAGGGGACAACACCTTAAACCTTCGTGGGTTACCTGTTCCGGCGTACAAATTACAGAGACACAGGACACTTCCTTCGGCGTCAAAGATCAGCGTTTATTTACTGCAGGGACACAGAAATCGCTAGAAGTACAACAGAGTGTATGTTCAGAGAGTCTGCTTCGAATTGCAAAAGTGGATCGCTCCTGTTATAAACATTTTCGCCATTGCACAACATACGAACAAAAAGTTACAACTCAGTTCCCACAGTAAACTTCAAAAGGGTCGCATTCATGTTTTCAGAAGCCCAGAACATAATTACAGTAGCATTGCTGGTTCCCAACTGTAAAAGCACGCTATCCCACCATTAGGCACATTCCATTCTGGTTGTAAATGAGCGAAGAGAAGGGACAGAAACAGGTGCAAGGAAAACAAAGACAGACAACAGATTGAAAAGAGTGTGGGGGCAATATCGGAAGCATGATCACAGGATCAAAGGATTCGAACCTAGCGCATGCAAGGCTGAAACAATAGACCGGCACGGCAAGATGAGCCTCGAGCGGAGCCATCTGCCTTTGCCGTGTCATTCCCCTAGTCATAAAGACACACTCAAAGAAATATGCATCTTCCGCAAGAGCTTGGGAGTCCCAGGGTCATCAGGCGGACATTGTTCGTTCGCCGGCTACGTGAGGGCAAGAAACAAAATGGATGCCGTATCTAAAATGGAACCCGAGGGTTCAGATGAAGAAACCCGTAAATAAGACGAACCCTTCTAAGTAGTGTAGCGAAAACACGTACACCCACTAAACTCGTCATTTGCGGTTCGTCGATACCAAACTCATCCATATTCGATCAAGCCCAAAACGTCATTACGATTCTCACGGAACCTCAGACGCTCCTTTTGCCCTCATGTAGGCAAGCACTAGTCGATATCAGAATCAATATCGATATTCATCAGATCGTTCAGATGTTGCTGGAACATTATCTTATCCATCAATGTCTCTCTGGTAACAGATGGCCTTCTTATACACGTTGTAGCACAGAGGCTACATAAGGCAGGACCACACTGTACGCAAAGATAACACGTGAACAGAAACGTCACAACAACCCCTACAATCATCAGAATTTTCCAACCCCAAGTCGACATCAGACCCCAAAACCACCCTAGAAGCGTCCAATCACCTTCGTCCACGTGTATGGACTCGGAGATTTTATGCAACTTCGAGATGGCTTGATAAACAGTTGGAGCGTTATCAGGTATGAAAATACAGCAGCTCGAATGGATCACCTTACACACACCACCTTTATTTGCTAGAACAACATCTAGAACCATACGGTTCTGTAACGTCATAAGTCTATCCGCTTGAAGCTCTGCTGTCAGGTTACCAAGAGCACTTGGGCGGCGCCATCTTGAGTGAGGCCCGGTCCCTGGCTGGTCGGGAGGTAGCGGTCCAGCTCGGGGAGGGGCTTGGGTGATAAATAGACCCTCCGGTCTCCTTTCTCTCGTGGCTGATGTTTGTGGTGGCAGCACTTAGAAACGCTGCTGGAGAAAAGACGAGCAGACTGCGAGTTTAACTCTTCTGCTCTCTCGCTTTGCTGCTTTATAGCTGTAGCGCTATTTTTAAAAATCATTTTTACCTCCTTACACTCTATTGCTTGACTAATGGTGTTGTATGTACTTTTTTAATTAAACGGAATTCGTTTTAAATACCTGCACTGCTTCTCAGTTCCCCTGTGCCCTGGTCCACCGCGGCTGTTTTGTGCCGATTGTTGTGGAGGGACAGGTCGGGCGGCGCCATCTTGAGTGAGGCCCGGTCCCTGGCTGGTCGGGAGGTAGCGGTCCAGCTCGGGGAGGGGCTTGGGTGATAAATAATGGTCCCCCATAGGGCGCGCAGCGGGCGCGCCGAAGGAGCGCCAAAGGAGGGCCCGTCTGTGCCCGTCCGTGCCTCGGACGGGCCCAGGGCCGGCCATACTGCTTGGCGCATTCCTGGGATCTCTTCGCTACAGAAACGCAGGTACTCGCGCAGTGCTCTGTGGAGTCTGGCCCCCCCTGCTAAGGGTCTACCCTGTCCTCGGGTGGTCCCTGATGGTGCTTTGGCTACATGCCCCCACTGTGGCTTCTTCCCCCAACCCTTCCTTCCTTCATATCCGGTCATCAACGCCCCTGCCCCCAACATCAGGGCGGGCTTGATCAATGCCAGATCTGCGGTGAGGCATGCCGCCGATATTTATGAATTACTAGGGGAAGGCCAGTTGGACGTATTGTTCCTCACGGAGACGTGGATGACTAACACTTCCGCTCCCAGTGTGGAACTTGCTGTCCCCAGGGGTTTCAAAATAGCTAGGGTTGATCGCCCTTTAGGTAGGGGGGGGGGATAGCTATCGTTTTTCGGGAGTGGTGGAGCTTCACCTCTGAGCCTCCGAGTGCGGATGCCAGGGCAGAGGTTCTTCATTTTTCTATAAAAACTTCTCCACATTTTACCCTGGGCGGATCTTTGATCTATAGGCCACCAGGTCAGCCTAGCCATTTTCTGGATTCCCTAGAAGAGTACATGGTGCCCCGCGCCCTAAGCTTTCCCAAGTTTCTGCTGGTCGGCGACTTAAATATCCATATGGATGTTCCGGACGCCCCGGAAGCCCGAAGACTTGGTGAAATCCTCGAGCTTGCTCAGCTGAATCAATGGGTCACTGGTGCAACGCATGCGGGTGGCCATCTACTCGACCTGGTTTGCTCTAATTTTCCCATTCAGTCTGTTACTGTGGAAAAGACTACATGGTCGGACCATGATCTGGTCAGATTCATGTGGGAATTGCCCAAATCCAGTCTTCCATCTTTCATTAGCCACCCCCAAAAGATTAATGTACTCGAGTTCAGACAGGCTTTGTCCAGCACCCGCCCAAAACTTAACTCATGTTTAGACGTAGCAGTATGCGAGTTTAATGAGTGGGCTCGGGAGGCGACTAACGCCTCTACTAAGCAAAGTACGGTGTGCAGAGCTAGGCGCTCTCCCTCCCAACCCTGGTTCTCCCCGGAACTGAGAGAACGGAAATTGTGGTGTAAAAAATTGGAACGAGTTTGGAGATGTGGATATAGCGCTGAGGCTAAATCCGCTCTACGACTCGCCCAGAAAGATTATTATACAGCCAAAAGTAAAAGATTCGCGATATAACAGGTGCCCGAGAAGTCACGAGGCAACCACGTATAAGCGCGATCATAACACACAAAATAGGTACCCTTGGCAGTCAGGAAGACAGGGGAAGAGAGCATCGGTAAAACGTACGTCTCAGTACAAGCACTCTTCCCAAGCTGAGCTCTCGGATTTCGACCAAGACCTTGCAGACAAAAATGACCTAGGTGGGGTACGATCCAGATCGGAGACAAGCTCTTAAGCTGTCTATCACCCACTGACATACTATACTCAGCCTCACTCAGATCCTTGTATGCTCGCACCTCTTCCTCTGGAATAAGCGATGCATCGAAAATATCTCTATCTAGATCAGCAATCGCTATCGCCAAAGACTTTTGGTACGGGCCGGAACCAAGGTCTGTGGAGCGTGGCTCTCGACGGGGGTAGGAATCTAGTGCACTACGGAACATGGTTTGAAATGCTCGAGCTGACCCCTGGGAGCTATTTGGAAGAACCAAATACGGAATACCCTTATCCATGGTATGTGGCATCAACCCACACACCCAACAGTTGGTAGTATTCATCACCAACTGGTGCTGATGCAGAAGTTGGACAAAGGAATTGTTCATAAATTCCGCACGTCTAACCTGTTCATGTTGGGGCAGAAGATGAAAGGAATGTGGAGAAATAGTGGGAGCAGAATTCAGATCATGAGAAGGAGGGGTAGGTGAAGTGGAAGGCAATAACGACTGAATCCCAAAATACACTCCACCCACCAGTAGCATAGAAACAGTTAGGAACAACATGAAAACCTGAAACAAAAAACATTTTGTTCGCAAAATCTTATGCAATTTGGATCTTTGCGCCGACATCCTCTCCATTTCCGACAGCTTAGAGAACTCCATCCTCTAAAGACCGTCCGTAACGTTCTTGACGCACCTCGTTCTGAGTAGCGATTATCAATTCCCAGGAGTTCCCAGAAACCGACAAAAGTAACCGACCTAGTGTCAGAAACCTGCTAAACAGAAGTAGGTACCCGCACGGCCCTACGGCCAACCCAGATGGTAGGTTTTAATCAATTGAACATTCAGTTTAATATAAGTCTCCTAGCTGCACAAAAGAGGAACACACATGATATGTAAAACAAAATTGACGAATTCAAAATCAGGGAAAAATGCAAATGTCCACCATATTCATAGCAACAGTGAGGGGGGTAATGTACGTTCAAGAATAAAAGGGAAATTTTATTTGTCCATATCACGCGATCGAAGGAAATATCGACATTTTCCAGGTCGAGTTTGCTCTTCAAACAACGGTTCAGATGGCAAAACAGTGTTCGATTGTTCAGATGACAGTTCAGAACTTGAATTCTCCAATGCTGGGGACAAAGGCACAGTTTCAGATGATTCAACAGGTGTATCTGATTGAGCTGAATCGTTCTCTACAAGTTGAGCATCACTAAATGGCACATAGTGTAAAATGGTATCGGTCTCAGTCGGGGCAACTCCTTTCTTTATCCAGTTATCTGCTGGCAAAGGAAGCGGGACTTTCTTTGTATGGGTGGCATGCACCCAATGCTTCCTGCCGTCCAGCCGAACTGCAGTCCTTGTTGCCAACAAGACTTGGTAGGGTCCCACAAACCTTGGCTCGAGATTACGTTTTCTCCCAAAGTTGCGGGTTACCACCCAGTCGCCAGGTTGGAGCCGATGACCAGGTCCATCTGTTTGTGCCGGTAGAGCTTCAAAAACCTGTTGATGAATCAAACTCAATTTAGCAGTCAGATCGTAAAGATAGTCAATCAACATTGGATATTGAAGACTGTCAAACTCCTTAGGCCTTGGAACTCCCCAAATGTTCGCAGGACGGCCGAACACAATCTCATATGGGCTAAGCCCTACTCGAGAGTGCACAGTCGCCCTGGTCGATAAGAGAGCAAAAGGCAATGCATCAGGCCATGATAAACCAGTTGTTGCTTGAATTTTAGCAAGTTTCAGTTTCAGAGTACCATTGTACCCTTCCACTAAACCCGCCGACTGGGGATGATTATCACTATGAAATTTTTGGCGAATTCCCAGGCCCTTACACACACTCTTCATCACACTTCCCACAAACTCACTTCCATTATCCGACCATACGATCCGTGGCATGCCGTACCTGGGCAAGTATTCCTTGAGCAGAACTTTTGCTGTGGACAGGGCAGTATTATCCTTAAGAGGGTAGGCCTCAATCCATCTGGAGAATGCGCAAACCACAACCAACACATATTTTAGATTATTGCATCTCTCCATATGGATGAAGTCCAATTGGATAACTTCAAAGGGGCATGTAGGAGGAGCAAAATGACCAGGTGGAGTGGGAGTGCCCTTGCCAGGATTATGCATCAAACATACCATACAGTTCTTAACCACTCTCTCAGCACACTTAGCAATCCCATCATTCTTCCATACAGGAAACAACAACTTACATATACCTTTCGCGCTAATATGTGACATGCTGTGGGCCATAGTAACAACGGCAAGCACATATGCATCCGGTAACATCCATCTCTGATATTCTGACAAATCAATCCAACATCCATTTGTGTCTAACTTCCCCGTGCTTTCTTTCCACTTAGTCTTTTCAGTTTCGGTAACCTCATTCTGAATCGCTTTCACACTCTCAACTGTGTCTTCACACATACCAGTCTCCGCCGGCCATCTCACTGAACTCGTAACATACATTCGACTCATCAAATTCTTGGCCGTTTCCTTAGCAATCTCATCCGCAAACGCGTTACCACGACCAACATCATCTGTAACTTTTCGATGCGCGCTGCATTTAATGATTGCCACCTGCTTAGGCAATGTAAGTGCATCCAAAAGATCGTTCACAAGCTGTCCGTGTTGGATCTTCGTGCCATGCGACGTCATAAATCCTCTTTCTCTCCACAATCGACCAAAGCTATGTGCTACGCCAAATGCATACTGACTGTCGGTAAACACATTCACTCGCTTCCCTTTAGACAAAACACACGCTCTCGTTAACGCAATCAACTCTGCCGCTTGCGCCGAATTCTGACTCAATCTCGCAGTTTCCACAACCGTACTCAACATCACTACAGCATACGCAGTCGTCACATCACCATTCGGCAACTTGAAACATGAACCATCAACATACAAAGTACCATCGGGATCTACCAATGGAGTGTTTTTCAGGTCAATATGACCCTTCGTCTCTTCTTCAGTTCTTAAGTAACAATCATGTGGCGCTACATCACCTGATTCCATATTGATAGGCAACAATGTTGCTGGGTTCAACACATTACAACGTGTTATCTGTATATGACTTGCCAAAAGTGTCAACTCATAACCGGACAACCTTGCGCTCGTCAGATGTTGAGTCTTTGTTCGATTCAAGAGAGTGTCAACTGCATGCGGAACCATCACTGTAAGCATATTATCCATGACCAGACCTGCGGACTGTCGAATGGACACCGCAGCTGCCGCTGTCGCTCTTAGACAACTCGGCAACGCTCTAGCTACTGGGTCTAAGGTCGAAGAAAAATATGCACATGGACGCTGTTTGCCGCCAAATTGTTGCGTCAAAACACTTAACGCACAACCTTCCCTCTCGTGAACGTATAGTGTAAACGGCTTACTGTAATCAGGAGTACCTAAAACAGGAGCCGAACACAACGCATCACGCAATTCAGAAAAACTTTTCTGACAATCTTCAGTCCATGGCAAAGGAGTCGGAACATCCTTGCACGTGAGAACTAACAATGGCTTCGCTAACAATGAAAAGTTTGGAATCCATTGCCTGCAGTATGACGTGATACCTAGAAAGGCACATACATCTCTCTGAGTTGTTGGCACAGTCATTCGAGCAATCGCTGCAATTCTTTCTGGGGTCAACCTTCTTCCCTCTTTTGACAATAAGTGACCTAAATGGGTTACTTCTTGACAGCAATACTGTAGCTTAGAAGGTGACACCTTGTGATGTAAGTCACATAAGTGCTTTAACCCCTTTAGTGCTGCCGTCGGCCAATGGTCGTCACGGGCACTACCTCCCCAGTGCTGCGTGCGACCGTTGGACGTCCATTTCAGCACCGGATAATGGACAGCACAGCACTGGGGAGGTATGTTTACAAGCTTTAAACGGGTTAACAACGATACCGTAGCAGTTTTGCAAATTTGCTCAGTGTCGGCAGCCACTAACAGATCATCAACGTATTGAATCAAGGCCGCACCCGCAGGTAACACAAACTAATCAAGTTGACTCTTAAGGGCCTGACTGTAAATCGATGGACTCTCACAGTAGCCCTGTGGTGCGCGTTTAAACCGAAAACTGCGACCACCTAATGAGAAGCCGAATAGATCTCTGCTTTCCTCAGCAATCGGAATGCTAAAGAAAGCATTCTTCAGGTCGATCACCGAAAACCAGGAGGCAGAGGCTGGAATCAGGGTCAGCAAAGCCGTAATGTAGGGCACCACTGGAAACTGTGGAATCACAATTTTTTTCACTTCTCTCAAATCAATTACAAAACGGTACACAGGAGGCTTGGATGGATCAGTTCGTTTCAAAATGGGTAACACAGGACTATTACACACATTTCCCCGAGTTTTTCGATCAAGTCATAAATGATCGCTAATAGCGCCCGCTCGCCATCAAGAGAGATACGATACTGAGGGATACGTGGTAATCGCACATTTGATTTCAATTGGACTACATAAGGTGGTATGTCCAGAAAGGCCCACATCATTGGGACCTGTTGCCCATAAAGACTCAGGAAGGGAACTCAATTCCGGCGGGAACTTATCAGTTGACAAGTACATAGGAGAGATCACTCTCTTACCTAATGTAAGCTCCACTCCCGTAGGAGAGCAATACAGAGTCGCATATAACCGCTTTAACAAATCCAGACCCAATAGATTCTCACCACAACCAGTAGTTAAAATCAAAGAAGCCTCTAACTCACGTGGCCCGATCGTAAGGGACAAAGGGCTAGAAACTGGATTGCTAACCGGGGCGCCAGAGAATCCAACTGAAACATTTGTTAAGCCAGACAAAGGTGCACCAGGGAGTTTCGAATGCATGATGGAACTTTTTGCTGCACCAGTGTCCAACAGAAAAGGCTCAACTACGCCCGATGTGGCAACTGCGACGTAAGGCCCTCTCTGATCAACCGGAACTGATACTACTCCCTCTCTTTGTCTATGGCTGGCCTAGTAATTGTCGTCTGCACCAATCTCATGCTCAACATAATAGTCCTCCACATGATACTGTGCAGATCTACCAGACGATGTATTTCGCTGATCAAAACAATTGTTCGCGTCCAATGAAGGAGTAGAACGCTCATTTTGATTTTGAGAGGTGCCACGACCTCTACCTCGAGATGCCTGCTGAGGACCACTACGACCTCCTCGGGCCGAAACACCATTATTTCGGTCACGTAAAACGGGACAATTAAACTTTAAATGGCCCTCACCCCTACAATATGCACACTGATTATACCCAAGCATAGATCTGGATGCAGGGAGTCAGAGCGCGACTGCATCCTAGAAGACTGGGCTTGTGGTCGATATTGCTGTTGCGAGTCATTTTGATTCGAGCGCGGAGGATACGCTTGCTGCAACAAGACCTTAGTTTTAAGCTCCTTCGTTTTCTTGTCTGCACGATCATTCTCTTCTTTTTCCCTATTCTCATAATACTGAGCCGTCGCTAATATTTGAGCAGTGGTTGAAACAGCCCATGCACTTTCTGAATTTTTCAATTTGTTGCATAGCTCAGGTAACAGATTTAACACAAACTTATCAACAACACAAACTTATCAACAAACAACCGCTGACCTCCCTCAGTGCTCATATCCTGACCACTATGATCGATAAATGCCTCCTCAAACCTAGTAAAGAAATCGGAGACGCTCTCGTCTTTCTTTTGTTTGCAAGCAGACAATTTATCCCAGTTTACCCTCATCGCTGGCATAAGCGTTTTCATGAGCGTAATAATTCTTTGGGGCAGATCCGTAATTAACTGTTCAGGCTTAGCCCCACCAATTCGCCGTCCATCAGCCACTACAAGTGCAGCCCAATCACCACCTAACTCGGCTGCATGATTCTCTTGACGAATTTTCGCACAGACTGGTTGCGGTACGACATTACCAAACAGCATGTCGATATCAGCAAGATTCATAATAGAAGCATCCGCGAGTTGGGATAACTCCTTATAATAACCTGCTGGATTCTTTCGTGGATCAGGCAAAGATTGTTTCACCTGCAAAACTTCTGATCGCTTCCATGGGAGATGTATCCAAACTCTCTGGAAGTGTGGCAAAATTGGAGGATTAGCAGCAGCATTACCTGGCATCCACACTGGGGGAACTTCTCGCATAGGATACTGACCAGATGTCGTTTTCGGATCATCGGAGTCGTCATCAAACGACACTTGAGAAGGCACTTTGGACCTAAAAGCTAACAATTGCTCTAATGCACGCCGTACATCTCCACCTACAATCATACCGTTCGAAAACTGACCTGAAGTTCAGTCAAAACGGGCGGTACGATATCTAACTCATCATTATCCCACTCTTCTCTCAATGATTTGCACATCTCCTCAAACACGAATCTCTGTGTGGGCTCATTAAACTGAGAGAATGTATCGAAAACTATGCGCGAAGTGTACTTAGCAGGGTGTCTAATCCATCTACGCGCCATAGTTACTAGCGTCGCACTCTCCCTTCCACCAGGGATTTGACTTCGTCTCTGGGGAGTTTCAGAGACATTGGATTCAAGTAACGATCCGAGAAGTGGAGAATAGAGAGTAGCAACAGAAGTAGGAATACGATTACGAACAGAAGGAGAAGAAGAAAGAAGAACAGGGGCAACAAGATTAGGAGTAAACGTAGGAGCAGTAGGAAGAGGAGGTGGTAAAGGAGCAGTGCCCACTTGAGGAACAAGGGGATTCGGAGGAACAAGACCACCTACGGGCTGACCAGCAGCCGCCGGAACAACAGGCGGAAGAACAGGAGGAACTATAGGAGCTATAGTACCCTGTACATAAGGGGGTGGTGATTTTAGTAAATAAGATAACAAAGGATCCTCTTTCGATTCTTCTCCCTTCTTTTCAGAACTTGACGGTAAAACCGGATAACATTTATCCACCGCCATGCGATGCAGTCTGGTAGAAACTTCCTTTTCCTTCTCTGCTTTATCTCGCTGATACTGTTCTGCACCTTGCATCATCGTAATGATACCCTCTCTCTTATTTTTCTTAATCTGCTTGATTTCTTTCTGTTTGGCCTCTTTGCGCCATAACCGAAAGGAATCAAACATTGCTGGCCTAGCTTTCCTTTTAAACAATTTTGCTTCGAGATTATCTAAAATCTCAGTTTCAAAACTACCATGGGGTGGCCAACTAAGGACACCATCGTTTTTCGTATAACGGATCCACCATTCAATTCAAAAAGCTTTTATTCGATTTGTACATACAAATCATACAAGCAGAAATACATAATTGAAATATTAAAAAGGACGCCATATAGTCATTCCTAAAAAGAAGAAAAAGAGGCTAAAGTGCATCAAGTAGAAAGTGATCATACCTCTATAGGTCATCATATTATTACAAAATACGAACATTCTTACAATGACTAGCTGGGGATCAGTAGGAGTTGCTCACTAGGCTTTTCATGGGAACTGTACATTAAAATTATTAAGTAAGCATTCAATACAGTGGACCGCTTTATGTTTTATAATACCTTAATTACAGGAATTGATATGGATCATAAAAGTGAGAGCATATATATACAGACAGGAGTGTTTAACAGTAATATCATCATTAACAGATCCTGGCAGCTGTATAGCATAAGTACAGACAGGTAAGTAAACAACATTATAACACAATACTTTTCCTGGCAGCTGTACATTTTAAAATATAAGTAGCCAAAAAGAAACAAGTCTCCTCGTTCTCTAGTGAAGATAAAAATATCAATGCTGTTTGTGTGGTACAAATGTTATATTTGATAAAAATGGGTTTAAGGTATTTTAACCTAAAAAACTGATAAAATTTACAAAAAAGCAAGAAATGGCAACTACTTTGCCTGGAGGTGCTATCGCATGGACAGGGTATGTTTGAACTAGTTTTCGTGTTTGGAAAGGCAACCAGGTGGTGTACAGTGCCCAATCTAACCCGTGTTAGGACATACTGGTGAGAAGGGCGAGTCACAAATACAAGATAGGGTTGTAATCCGGGTGCTAGATTTAGGTCTTTATAAAATTTCATAGTAACAAGATTGCCAACGGCTTTGTCTCGTTCGGCCTTTCGAAAATTAAGGAACGTAATCTTAATTTCTTTTTTTGAAATGGAGACAACCTTTTCAGGCTCACGGAACACATCAATGTTAAAAAGAAGTAGATACCAACGATGTATGTATCTTAACCACAATACATGTGAGGAGTGATCCAGACCTATACAATCAAGGATAATGTCCTTGGTGAATCGAGTCTCTGGCTTAGCCCAAATAGAACGCCACAATAAGAGTGGCCGAACTGCTGCTAAGTCAGAAATATACTCGATCCCAACTTCTTCATGGATCAACTGGGTGGAGGCAGAAGGGGGAACACATAACAGCCTCCTTAAGAACTTGTTTTCCTCCCTCTGCATGGAAATACCCTCACAGTGACCCCATACCCCTGCCCCATACAGAGCAGAGGAAACACAACATACATTGTATATGTTCACCATATCAGAGATACTTCGTGAGCCGAGTTTGGAGGCAAAACGAAATATGCTACTAGTGGACCGTAGCATTTTTATCTTTACGGCATCAAATTCCGCGTTCCAAGACCCACTATTATTATATGTTATTCCCAGATAACAAAAGGATTTAACAGAAGTTAGCTTTTCCTTGTCAAGGAAGAAGGTATGCTTAACCTGCTTGGCTGCCTGGCCACATGACATTACGTATGTCTTAGTTTTATTCACACGAAGCCGCCTAGCTTGAATGAATTGCATGAAATTATCAATTAGGCGCTGAAGGCCCAACTGTGTTCGAGATAAAAGGACAGCGTCATCCGCATAAAGTAACAGCGGAACAGGTTTACCATCAATCAAAGGGGCATCTGCTGGGATGTCAGTCAGGGATCGGTCAACACCATTAATGAAAAGGGAAAATAAAAGCGGGGCTAAAACACAACCCTGACGTATGCCCCGAGACACTCTAAAAAACGGGGTACATTCACCAAGGGTGCCATAGCGGACTTTACATGAGAGTTTTTCATACAATCTAGCTAGAAAATTCACTATTTCCCTTGGTGCCCCTGCATCAAGCAGAACCTCCCAGAGAATATTATGGTTAACTAAATCAAATGCGCTGCTCAGATCAGCAAAACATAAAAAGAGGTTACCATTTTTAGCCACAGTATATTTACTGATTAAAAGGTCCAGATTTACACATTGGTCCAGTGTACCCAGGCCTTTGCGAAAGCCATATTGGACTCTAGTTAAAATGTTAAAATCAGTTGCCCAGTCTTCCAGCCTCTTCAGCAAAATCCTACTCATCACCTTTACAGAGGCGTCCAATAATGAAATTGGACGATAATTAGAAGCCTCTGACTTGTCACCTTTCTTATGTAGAGGAATGATGATCGATTGACCCCAGGTAGAAGGAAATTCACTTTCAGCTGCACAATTAAAAACCCGCGTCAAAATGGGAGCCCATAACGCTATTTCGTCTTTATATAAATCCAGCGGAACCCCATCAGGGCCAGGGGCCTTGCTTCCTTTACTTAAAGAGATAGCTTCCTGGCATTCATCTAGTGTTATATCCATCGAAAGGGGCAACCATGGGCTTAAATCTGGTGGAGATGACTCAGAGGTTGACCTTTCTGGATTAAATATTTTAGAAAAATGGGTAACCCAGTCGCTACATGCCACGTGAGAGGTCAGTTCTGGAACATTTTCTTTATTGAGAAACGGGCTATTAATTGTTTCCCAATAAAGTTTACTGTTTTTGGTCTCAGCAGCCTCCCTCAGCTTGTCCCATGCCTCAGACTGTAATAACTTCTTCCTATTACCAATGGCTGTTTTATAACAGGCCCTGAGGTATTGTATCTCCGTCTTAACACGTGGTCTAGTGCCTAGCGCATTCTTTAGGTCGCGGAGGGTGACTATACATGTTTTATCAAACCACCCCTGCTTTGGACCGCCCTTAGCTGACGGGATCTTAGTAAAAATACCATCAATAATGCTATTCATGGATACAAAATAATCTATTAAGCAGCCAGAGTCACTGTCATCATCCAAACAATAACTGATTTGGTTCTTACAGAGAGTAACAACCTCCTTCTGTTTGACTTTGGAGTTTAGACCAGTCCATTTGACCCTTAAGCCCTTAGGTCTAGTAGGTACTATATCATTTGTACATTTACCACCCGGAACCAATGAAGTACCATGCCCCAAGAGGGTAACACGTAAGCTATTGTGGTCACTGAGACTTTCTTCATTAACATACAAATCCGTGTAGTCTCCACTGCTAGACAGCAAAATATGATCTATGAATGAACCTGCACCTCTGCCCGTAAATGTAGGGCATGTAATTGCCCGATTATTGACATTGCAGTTTAACAGGGTCATGTCTAGCGTGACTAGCATATTATTTATAGTGGAACCATAACTGCAGTGTTGGAAGTGTTTGAAGTGGGGAGAATCCTCCCTCCCCCCCTGGTCTCCCCAATGGCTTTTTAATGCTGTATCGAAGCCACAAATGTTCCCATTGGACAGATGGCAGGGCTGCAGGTTAAAATCACCAGCCCAAACCACCTCAGCCTTTCTTTTCGAGATGTCCAGAGCCTTAATGATTTCCCTTTCTAAAGGCGGTAAAATATCCCCCCTTGTAGTATCAAAAATATTATTATAGAAATTAACAATGACTAAATCAATATTCTTCCTACACTCCATCCTAATAACTTGGCTGTATGTCCCCACGGTCGTACTATATTTGACCGTACAGTCACACAGCTTGGTTGACACTAACAATAAAAGTCCCCCCTTAGCCCTTCCCGAGCTAGATTTGGTTGCTCTAAGACAGAAGGATGCATACCCTTCAATGTTAATAGGGTCTGGACACCAAGTTTCCTGAAGTAGGATTAGGTCAAATCCCTCACCCAGGAAGCTGGTCCAAAAGGGTGTACCTAGTTTGCCGGCAAGACCAGCGATGTTCCAAGAAATAAGAGAAATTCCTGCTGGTTTACCGGGATTACCAACAACAGATAGCTCCGACTGATTTGCTGGTGGTAGAAAGGCAGGACCCTCTTCCCGAAAGGTGGTAACTGAACTTTGGCTCGGGCTAGCAGTAGTTATACATATATCAGAGCTACCCTGGTTATCTATGTACTGGGTAGGTATTGGTAGTGACAATATAGTAGATTCGTGAGGTACAGCAGGAGGCTTGACAGAGGAAGAGGAACACTCCTTATCAAGAATGGACTTAGGGATGTTTAGATCCAGTGCTTCTAGAGGGCTAAGTCAGTCTACCTCATCTAGCACGGCGTATCTGTTTGGGTGGGCGAATTGTGCAGACAAGGGGTCTTGGGAGTGGGGCGGGTCCTGCCACGTTTGTTGCCACGGGTGTTTGTCTAATTGTGGTGGCTGAAAAGATTGCTGCCATTGGTAAGCAGACTGAGGTACAGGTGGCGGAAAATGAAAAGGGTGTTGCCAGTGGGCTTTGACTTGATGCATAGGAAAAGGTGAGGCATTTGGTAGTTGCTGCTGTAAATTAACATAATGTGGGAAAAAAGGGGGCGGATAAGGTGGTTGCAGCCAAGGTTTAACGGCTTGCTGTGGAAAAAGCCCCGGTCCACTGTTACTTTGAAAAGTGGAACAGGGAGGGTTAGGTCGTGCAGGCTTTGGTAAAAAATACGACAAAGGAAGTGGTTTAATTTGGGTCGCAGGACCACTATTGGGTGCATTACATACATAGCTTGCTGCCCCTACATCCCTAAAATTAACAGTTATTACGTCCCCTACTATTGATTTCTTACTTCTGCCCACCCAATCCCCTCTACGCACGGTAAGAATTTCACCGTACATGTTATTAGGTAGGGGTTTATGTAGATGGAGCCATTGAGCACATTTATTTCTAAGCTCGGTAAACGTTTCTTTTACTCCCTCTTTCAATGGGGGAACTGCTGTCAACACGACAACAAAAGGAGAAACCTCTGGTGGTAAATTAATAGACCTGAAACGTGCCTGCTTTGGCTTAGGCCCTTCAGGTTTATTTTGTGCAGAGGTTGGATTGGGTTTCCCTGCTACTTCTTTAGCTTGAATGGTTGTGGTGGCAATATTATCAACAACTGGGTGTTGGTTCGCCAGAACAGGGACATTCTCCTTTGGAATCGATACAGTTATTGGTTGGACCGAGTTGTTCACTGTTTGCGATTCAAGGGATATAACCGGGTTCCCAGGGGCTGCAGTACCTTGAACCTTAGTTGGTACGTCTTTGGGGGACTGGATGTTCGTTAAACATTCGGGGGCTAATTCTGTGGTCCCTTGTAACTGAACCTGCCCTTGTCCCTGCTTTTTTTGTGGCCATTTGGAGTGTATTAAGGAAGTAAGCCTATCCACTTTAGAAATTAAAGGTTTGATTTGTGCTGCTAAAGTGGCTTCAAGGTCTAGTTTTAAATCAGTAACCATGTTTTGTACCCAGCACGGAATACCTGAAGTCATTTGTGGAGTGGGGGAAATCAAATTGTGATTCCTAACTGGTGCTTTTGCTTTACTTTTGCCCTTCGATGTAACCTTAGGCGGGTTAGGAGCCCTTCTCCGGGGAACAGTGGGTACAGGGACTGTTACCGCATCATTAGACCCACTCAGACTCGGCTCCCCTTTGTCAAGTGACTGGCAGGTTTCTAGATCTGGTGTAACCTCCAGGTCTTCAAAGGACGGATCCGAGTCTGATGGGGCAACCGATAGATCAACAGTATTCGGTACAGCCGGAACACTGTTAGTAGGCATAGTTACGGGTAAGGAGCAATTATTCAAAGTCTGCACCGCAGGAGATTTAACCTTTGCCAAAGGGCCCAAGGATGAGCGCCTAGCATTTGCAAGGTCCATAGAGACTCTTTTTTCCAATAATACAATACTTTGGTCAATAGTCTCGTGCACGCGTGAAATAAAAAGATCAATAGGTCCAGTCACCTGGGCTACCGCCGTAGCTTTTTTCGCGCAACTTCGAGTTCTGTTGCGTATGGTCGACATTTATAGACGTTATGGTTGACAGGGGCGAAGACACAAGAGTTCTGGGCCAGGGCCGTCCTCTGCCGTCCTTGAACGGCCTTAAACGGCCCGCTCTTTGCCCGGTCTTCGCCCCGGTAGTCGCCCCGCGCGCGTCCCGCGTCGCGGTAGAACTGAAGCCAGTAATGAAGGGGAAGGCTGGGGGCGTGGCCGCCGGGGGAAGAGGCAGCAGCTGTGTGCAGCTGAGGCTGCTGGACCTCGCAGTCCCTCGGTAGGCTCCACGCACAAACTGTTGTTATAATCCTCAACCTGGGAGCGCGTTACTCACCACGGACTGTGGATCCGCTCACACCAGGGAGGACGGGGCAAAAGAGGCGGTGAGCGGCACCCGCGAAGCGGGTGTCGCGAACAGTTGATGTAGGTGGCTGGAAGCAGGAAAACACACAGCACAAGTCTGGCTCCTCACGAATAGCAGGTAAGCCCAGAAAGCGCCAGTGAACCAGGAACCCAGGCGGTGTTAAATGCGGAGGCTGGGGGCGTGGCCGCCGGGGGAAGAGGCAGCAGCTGTGTGCAGCTGAGGCTGCTGGACCTCGCAGTCCCTCGGTAGGCTCCACGCACAAACTGTTGTTATAATCCTCAACCTGGGAGCGCGTTACTCACCACGGACTGTGGATCCGCTCACACCAGGGAGGACGGGGCAAAAGAGGCGGTGAGCGGCACCCGCGAAGCGGGTGTCGCGAACAGTTGATGTAGGTGGCTGGAAGCAGGAAAACACACAGCACAAGTCTGGCTCCTCACGAATAGCAGGTAAGCCCAGAAAGCGATCCACCATTCATTATATACAATAGGGCCCACTCCGTGTCGACTATAGAGCTCATAAATCGGAGTTTCAACTGGAGGTATCGGACACGAGTCCTCCAACCGGGAATCCGTGTTGCAACACTTAAGGAAACCAAACAGAATACTACGGCCAGGCATCGTGCACACTAACCGAGTTTCAAACTTCAAGGGTTATCGAATTACGATATCCTCGCAAAAATACGAGACCCTCGGTTTTTGGCAATTGCAATCGTCAAAGAAAAACCCAAAAGAGAGAACTAACAACTAAGGACCACAAATGCAATGGAACCATGCAACCAACCAAGTTTCAACAACAACAACCAAGTTTCAAAGTACAAAGCAAATGTCCCAAAAAGGAACCAAAGAATTAACCTAAGGACTGGGAGCGACCCACAAATACTTAACTGAAAGAACAATGGCGTCACCAGGAAGGCCCGTCTATCGTCTCGCCGTACAAAGGACTACGCCAGGCGCCAAAACAGGTCGACAGTCAGGGCATCAGTCCATCGCAGCCGTCTGGAAGCGGGAATCTTCGCGGGAAAAATCTTCGGACCACTTATTTCGACAACAGGATCGATGAAGCAGGGTGCACCTTCCCTCGGAGATTTCACACGAAGTTCCTCACGATCGTCAGGCTTTGGACCGGTACCACATGATGTCGCCCCACGTTGGGCGCCAACTGAAGGACTGGGCTATTTAAGGCCCAGCGGTGCCAGGGGACAACACCTGAAACCTTCGTGGGTTACCTGTTCCGGCGTACAAATTACAGAGACATGGGACACTTCCTTCGGCGTCAAAGATCAGCGTTTATTTACTGCAGGGACACAGAAATCGCTAGAAGTACAACAGAGTGTATGTTCAGAGAGTCTGCTTCGAATTGCAAAAGTGGATCGCTCCTTTTATACACATTTTCGCCATTGCACAACATACGAACAAAAGGTTACAACTCAGTTCCCACAGTAAACTTCAAAGGGGTCGCATTCATGTTTTCAGAAGCCCGGAACATAATTACAGTAGCATTGCCGGTTCCCAACTGTAAAAGCACGCTATCCCACCATTAGGCACATTCCATTCTGGTTGTAAACGAGCGAAGAGAAGGGACAGAAACAGGTGCAAGGAAAACAAAGACAGACAACAGTTTGAAAAGAGTGTGGGGGCAATATCGGAAGCATGATCACAGGATCAAAGGATTCGAGCCTAGCGCATGCAAGGCTGAAACAATAGACCGGCACGGCAAGATGAGCCTCGAGCGGAGCCATCTGCCTTTGCCGTGTCATTCCCCTAGTCATAAAGATACACTCAAAGGAATATGCATCTTCCGCAAGAGCTTGGGAGTCCCAGGGTCATCAGGCGGACATTGTTCGTTCGCCGGCTACGTGAGGGCAAGAAACAAAATGGATGCCGTATCTAAAATGGAACCCGAGGGTTCAGATGAAGAAACCCGTAAATAAGACGAACCCTTCTAAGTAGTGTAACGAAAACACGTACACCCACTAAACTCGTCATTTGCGGTTCGTCGATACCAAACTCATCCATATTCGATCAAGCCGAAAACGTCATTACGATTCTCACGGAACCTCAGCAGCTATGAATATGGAAAGTTGATTTTGCCACATCAATGCACTCCGATATGCTTTAACTCAGCAGGTATGTACAAAAAATAGATGTGTATCCTTATATTTCAGTCGGACCCTTGAAGTCATAAAATTATTGCTATGAATTATTACATTTGTGGAATTGCTATTTTATTAATGTTAACTAAAAGACGACTTTCAAACAAGAGATGACTTCGACTTTCTGCTTTTTTTCCATTGGACAAAATCACATTGGATACTTAAAGTTAACTATTTTTCCAACTCAACAACCTATCCCATAGATGTGCATACAAATAAATAATTTAACATTATTCCTTTGCACTCTGTTTCTTCCATTTTCATATTAATCATAGTAATAAGCAAAAGGCTTCTTCTCAAAACTTACCTACTTGGTGTCTGCATAGTATGTAATGCCCCATTTGATTAGTGGTAATATCCTCTGTCACAACGTAACCCAGATGCGTGATTAGACTACGACTAATGCTAATTTGTTTTAATGTTCCAGGGTCAGGTGAGTTTCAACTGCTTAAAATAAACATTTAACTAAGCAGAACAGTAGCCTTTGAGTGACTGAATTGCGCAGGTAGTGTGAATAAGGTCAAGTCGGTGCTGGGGAAGGGCAGGATGCAGACAGCAATAAACAAACGACTTCTCTCCCTTTGTCCTGATGTGCAGACTGCAGGCAGCCGGGGTAGCGAGAACGAGGTGTGAAATGATTCCTGGAGTTTTGCAGCACACAAAAGGTAAAGCCACACAGGTTAAGTACAGGGCCATTGGCACGTCAAAGCACTAGTGATTTTTACGTGTCAATGGCCCAGCAACTAATAGGAGAGAGAGGACGTTATTTCGTCCCCTCATCCCCCCACCCTTGTCCCCCCCACTAGAAAATCTGGGGGGGATACGTCCCCCGCATCCCCCACACTTCCTGCGCCCATGGGTGGATGGTGTGTGCGGTACTTCTTTTGCTGTACTTGCGCTGGGTCACCTTTGATGTTGGGGCTGCCGATCTGGAATTGTATATCCTAGTTCCTTTTCTGCTGCGCGTCAAACGTTATGCTCTCTCATTCCCCTGTGTTGGGAGAAGCTTCTTGACAGTCCTTCGAATCCCGCATCTGCTTTCAGTATCCGCGGCATAGTCACATCAGGGCCACAGAACCCCCCGCCCCCGTGATGCCCAAACCCACCAATAACACACAGACACAAGTGTTAAGTTTGGGAAAAAATTGCTGCAGGTTTATTACATACAACATATGTAATGATGGTGGGTTAACTTACGGGCGATCCAAGGGCAGGCCGCATTCTCGCCACCTGCCCGCCTGTTGAGCCAATCAGCACAGTGGCGAACCACCCAACTGCTGCACAATTATTATAATTATTATAATTATACTACACAGGCCCCTTGCAGGGCGTGACTAGGCAAACCCCCGGCTGCACAGGCCCACAACCGCCCGAAGGACTACTAGGGCGCCGACACGAGTTCCTGCACCTCCCATGAGGTTACAGGTTAGGCTCTGAGGTTATGCTCTGGCACCCCTATGTGCCCGCTTAAGTACAGTTTTTGCACCTCTCTTCTTCCGGATCGCCCAGTAACTCCGCCACAGCCCGTGCGGTGGTTCCCGCTGCCGCACGGGCCCCCCACCACTGCTACTACTCTTTACCTGCAACCTATGCTCAGAAGTGCTTACTTCAGATAGAGGAGGACCAGGTCTAAGCCTACAGGCGCGAGATGAACACCATCTGCCACTAATAGCCCCTGACCTCTAACCTTAGTTCAGCAGAGCTTCTCATCAGTCCAAGGAACAAGACCAAATGACAAGTGTGGGGACCCTTTCCACCACTAAGAGACCATATCTCCTGACATGATCGTTACATGCCTGAAGGGGTGAAAGGCCCCTCTGCCAGTGATCTGCAGATCCCCCCGGGTCCTTTCACCAAATCAGCGTAACCATCCCCAGTTCGTGAGGCCATACTACCATGAAAAGACCAAGGGAGAGGAGGGGCCCCTACTGCTGAATGCCCTTCGTTTCATAAATAGGCTGTCCAGCACATGCCACCGGAACCCAAACCCTCACCTCACACAAAGCGTAAGAAGACTACACCCAGGTGCAGTTACAGCGACTGCTGCAACCCCGTCCTCTGCACAATCAAGAAAGTGTGCATACGTTGAACGCTTGTGCTGCTATCCTCAAAAGGGAAAAATTAAGGAGGACCCCACACTGAATTATGAAGGACCGTGGGGAAAACAGACTTTAAAAACAACAAACGTCCCAAGTCGGTGGACAGAAAGGATTGTGTCCTATTTTAGTGTTGGTCAAATGGGCATGGTAATTGTAGGATATAATATTTGTCAAATGGGACGGGCGTAAATTCCGCGGGAAAGGCAAAGGTACAAGCTTGTATGATTAGTTATCCATATACAGAAATTACGCACTATAGTCTCTGGAATAGACACGGGTAATGACAGATTCTACGCAGTTGCTTCAGATACCTTCAACAAGTATTACAAAACTAATTACGACTTTTTAACAAGTATTACAAATTTAATTAAAACTTATCACCACATGTGTTTGGTAACAACATATAAATTTTATTACACTTCATAAATTTACAATTTATCTTAAAAACAACTTTAAAAACATTTAGCAATAGACATGATCATCACAATAATTTTTGATAAAATATATATATAAGCACAGAATCAAAAGGTCGACGCGGCGTTTCGGCTTTCTTTAGTACACCTTCATCAGGACTGATTCTAAACAATTAAAATAATAAAACACAAAGTTACCAAACAATTATGATTGGGTGCTATATTGTTCATCTGTCTATTATCACATTTCGTTTTCCCGATTTAGTTTACTGTTTTCCATATTGGTATACATCATTGCTCATCATTTAAAACCACATGTTCTGTATCTGCGTTTTCTGTTTCCATTGCTTAATATTGACAATCATTATTTACACATTTTTACACTCCTCTTTTGCCTTCCCCTTGGAAATATGCACAATATTAGAACGATCACCATGCTGCCACCACTAAAAGTAGTACGCCATCTCTTATATTGACTGCATACCTTGTTATTCCAAATGGAATTATTGCCCATGTGGAAGGAACTAGTTGGTTCAACGGAGAGTCCTTTTTAAATACGGACGGTTGGTAGGTTGCAATTTGCTGGTAATTATGTGAAAAGTTGCGCTGTCTCTAAATAAAGACATATAAATGCCAGTGACTTATACATGTTGATAGTCATACTTGAGATGCATTGGGTGATAAATCTCATTGGTACATACCTAGTATCAGAGGGGTAAATTCAATTTCCTCTAGTTTGTGAATGTTTTATTTATGCATATCATAGGGGACTTGATTGCCACTTTCTGTACCTGTTGATATAAAAAGACAATGCCCAGGGTTGTTTTAAATTGTTCTTCCCCTGTTTTTGTACTATGGAATAATTCACTATGGTAGACAAAATACCTTTATATAGGCTATGGTCCTGCCGTATTAAGCTGCCAGAAGGAGCCACCGTTTTATATATGTTTTCGGCAATGTTCTCCCTGCAGATCAACAACCTGAGGAGGCTAATCCCGAACATATTGATTGTGTATCTGACATATCCTGACCTAATTGAAAGTGGTTTTGGATCTCAGCAACCGTTCACCCGGCTCCTATGGTGAGTGCAACTATAGTGGAATCTTTTAAATAAAATTAAGATAGCGAAACAAGAATTTGGGCTCTATATCCACTACATTAATTTTAACCTTGGGGGGGGGGGGGGGGGGGGGGAGATCTCAAAGCCCAGGAAAGGGTGCAACAGAGACAGGCCACACTGACTACTAACTAAAGGGGCACAGGCCGGCGATACCGCCCCCACACGACAGAGGTCAGATTAGGTGTACGGCCCGAGCACTAAATCGCCCCCACCTGGAAGAAGGAGTAGGGTGTGGCACAAAAGGTTCTACTCTTAAAGACACCTCCCAAAACTACAGGCCCTCTCATCTGCAGAGGACCTAACTAATGAAGAGATCTCCTTTACTAAGGGGGGCCTCCCATTGATAACCCAAGAAAGAGTCTGCCAGGTACAAAGAATACACTCTCTCTACCAACAAGCACGCGTCACTAACTCTAAGTCACAGTGGACAAGAGCTTGAGTGCCTACAGCCCCTACTGCATAAGAAAGGTGAAGGCGTGGCCCTTCAAACTGACCAGCAAGATATCCCAGAAGAGACACTTCCACTGACACTACATGCCCTATCCCAAAATTAGAGGCGGAACCACACTTCTAGAGGTTCTACTTGCCTAGAGTAAGGAAGTATCTTCCCAGCGATTGTGTTGAGGAGAGTCTGACAACTGTCAAGTGATCTTCTACCAGGGATAACTTGTAGTAACATACACTTATACTAACCTCTTGTAACCACTATGAGCCACTTAAGAAGAGACTGGTTACCTGACAAGCACCAGAGACACTAACGCCTGCGTAACCAATCATTCTGTCTACCAGCAGGGAGGGTTGGGACCACCATGTGGCCCAGGGGCCCCTCTGAGAAGTGGCCCACATTCCCGTCCAATGACACGTAATAAACATCCGAAGGATGTTCTCACTGGGCTCCTCAATGGCATATGTTTGGTGCATTTCAGAAGATAATGCTCTTAGGTGCCGACACAGGCCAAAGTGCTGCTTATAGGCTGGAGAGGTGAGGAGAGAAAAGTGGCTGAATGCCGTGGATGCACAAGTGGAGCCTGCCAGGACACGTGCTTGAGAAAATTAGCAACTTGTATGCAAAGACTACTCTTAGTCAAGTAAAAAAGGGGGGGGGGCATGCCCCAACACCCAGTGCGCAAGCTATGTCCCCCATCCCTGCGATACTCCCTGGTGCAGCCTGGCCCAGGTGGCTAAGGTAGCTATTCTGTATGAACTCAGTTCAATAGGGTATTAGCTTGACTGAGCCGTCATGGCGAAGGATAAACTGAGTGGAAGTCCGTCTAAGCTGTACTAGAATTATGATAATTAGGCAAATTCTAGGTCTTACCTTTTGCTAAAAGAATCCAAAATAACCCCCATACGCATGTCAATCTCCTGGGGCCTTAAACAATAGGTGCAGATAAAACTCGTTATATGGACAAGCCCGGGACCTGCACTGATGTATTTTAACCTATGAAAGAAAAGGTCCCATGACACTAGTCAATGCTCTTCCACAATACTGCTGTTGTCTGTCTGCTTATACAAAGCTTCGGAATCTGTAAGGCAGCAACTGCTGTGCCCTCAGTTTAAGAGCACCTGCTGCTCTGTGGAATGTAGGGTCTACAGCCTGCAATGTTACACTCAATTCACTTAAAAGTGTAGGAACTGTAAAAACCTCAGCCTGAACTGCCAATGAAATACCTGAAGAAGAAGGTCCCTAGAAGACTCCCAATATAAAATTACTCAAGAAGAGATTCAACAGCTGGTAAGAGAACTCAAAATAATTCTCTTGATGGGCTGGAAGTCAGCCATGTATACAGATGGTCACCAAAGCATATATACATCAAGTAGAGCTGGGCCTATCATACCTATCAGTGACCTCAAACACTTTGAAACGAGGAATTACTGGTGTGTATATCTAAATTGACACTATGCTACAGATGCGAAAACTTGCTGAAAGAATATGAAGCCATCAACAAACCTATATGTGGTACAAAATTGGAAGTCTATAGCAATGTAACTGTCCTGCAAAACTCCTGATGACGCTGGCAGAATATCCAATATTTACCTTGGATAGTATGATCGTGGGCATGTCATTAGCCACCTAAATGCCTCACATAGTAGTGGAATGGTTGGGCAACTTATAGCAAGATACCATTGGGACAGGATGCTGCACATTAACGTCGACTTCCCACTATGCCGGGCTCCCAAACAGGAGCAAATTGGCGTACAGGGGGCAATAAATTTGAAAATATTCATAACTGCACATCCAACAAATGAACAATACTGGTGACGTTTAAGGCTTGTGCACTCGCACCTGTTCCTAGAGGCTTGTAAGGAAGGCACAACCAATGAGGGGTGAGATTATAAAGAAGCCGGGTGCCCTAGTGCAGGCAATCAGAAAATTGCGCGCTATTTAAAGAATTATTTGGTACCGTAGAGAAGGCGGGGGCTCAGTCATACTGGCGCCGAAAGGACATCCAGTGTCCCCAGGAAAAACGTGCGCGGCTTGTTTCCTGTTGCGCCAGGGGTAATTCGCTCGTGGCCCCCGATGTTGGGGGCCCAGGCGCAAGGGAGCCCGAGCATGAAGCAAGGGTCATCAGCCGATACCCGGAAGAAGTTCAGGGAGAAGCTCTGCAACAAACGCTCTCCCAATAGAACGAGCGGCTCTCGGACCTAGACCTCCACACAGAACGGCCCTGCGCGGTGGTGATCCCTAGTTACCAAACGAGTTCTGCCCGAGCTGAAGAACGAGGTCCCAGCAAGCAGTCAAAAAATATTGTCAGTTTTCTCTAGCACGAGCTCGACCCGACTTGGGAATCAGAGCGCTTTACATAGCACCCATTGCATTTCCTGAGGACACATTCATTTTTATTGGCACGTGGGGATTCAGTGACATGCCCTGAATCACAGGATGTGCAGCGTCATTGCTGAATTTCGAGGTCGCCCGCCCTAGCTGTAGGGCCACCTCCTCTCCTAATAAACACCATGACCCTTGCACTAACAGCACCCGAAACCGGCAGGAGATTTTCCCCTCGAGCCGGGCACCAGGTAGAAACACCCCCGGACTGTGTCACCCCCAGGCGGCGTCCCCCCACTCCAAGGCTCGCAATTGTAGCTCATGCGGGTTGGCTGCTGACCAGTCCCTGGCTGGCGAATCAGACACTTGGGTGCAGATAGGGATTTTCATATATGGGCAAATGAGGCGCAGCAAGAGCGCGGTAAAACACTTGGATAAATGTACTTCATGCTGTGCAATTACTAAGAGGGTTCATGTTCTCCGTTTCTCTCTAAAAGGTGTTCCCCAGGGACGTGTTACGTGTCCGCAGATGAAACAATATCTCATGCGAAGGCAAAAGTCTTATTTTTTAGAACATACTGTACGCACAAGCCTCCGTCAGCATACATCATCATCTTAAAATGTGAACCCTGACAGAGCTCATGCGATCACTAACGTTACACATGTTATGATGCAAACGATAATGTTCACATGTATCAGTTCTGTTCCTAATGTGGAGCGCTCTGCCGCCATCGGGTAAGGAGGTCAGCGTTATAAAATGCATCAATAAATAATGTTATCACTGTCGGGGCTGCGGCGCCGGCCCGGACCTGAGCCCTCAACCACGCCGTGTGTTTACTTTACGCATGCAAGCGCGGGGGATGAACGAAGTGCCCAGACCCCACCATAGTACAACCTTAACCGAAGATATCGGAGCGCATTACTGAGCACCAAATTAACATGACACCTACAGGCACGGAAAGTATAAGAGATTTGACCCGAAACACTGGATATGGACGCCACCCGAGACTCGAACCCGGGGGCCTTATTTATGAAGGACTTGCGCCGCCGGTGCGCCACTTTTTCCCATGTTAAAATTGACGCACCGGCGGCGCAAGTCCTTCATAAATAAGGCCCCGGGTCTCCTGCACCCGGTCGCAGCCCTTCCATTGATGCCACGCTCGGCTATCCCCGCTAAACTTGCCGTGAGCGCCGCAAATGGACTGTCAAGCTGCTCACTGGGGCCTTATTTATGAAGGCCTTGCGCCGCCGGTGCGTCACTTTTAACATGGGAAAAAGTGACGCACCGGTGGCGCAAGGCCTTCATAAATAAGGCCCCGGGTCTCCTGCACCCGGTCGCAGCCCTTCCATTGATGCCACGCTCGGCTATCCCCGCTAAACTTGCCGTGAGCGCCGCAAATGGACTGTCAAGCTGCTCACTGGGGCCTTATTTATGAAGGCCTTGCGCCGCCGGTGCGTCACTTTTAACATGGGAAAAAGTGACGCACCGGTGGCGCAAGGCCTTCATAAATAAGGCCCCAGGTAGCTGAGCCCCTGTGACCGAGCATCCTGTCCACCCAGCATGCGCCGACCACAAACGGCCAATTTAGGCCAGCGCAACCAACAACGTGATGAGCAAAGTGCCGCCCGTGCGGGTGTTTAAAACTCCCACCGCACTAGCGCTCCGCTGTTCAGTGACCCGAGTTGTGACCCGGTACAAACCCACTGCACGCGCTGGTGGGAGGAGGGTGTATGCCACTCCATGTCCCCTCGGAGCACCGCACGGCATAGTCGGTACCACAAATGAGGGTATGTTCCCCCTCGCGTGAGAAGTCAGTCCCCTGAGCGATCGCCGGTGAACACAACCCGCATTAACCGCTCCGATCGGGTGCAGTCTCCCATATCACCATAAAGACGGTGATTCCTACGGTAGGAGCAAGGCAGCCGATAGGTGATAGGCCGCTGACCTATTCCCAGGGTATCATAAGCAACCCCACCACAAACGCCCCAAACCAAACGTGGGTGTGGGCGCCCACTGCCTTAGGCTCGTCCCGCATACCGCGCTGCGTTAGTAGTCGTTGGATTAATTACGGAAGCTATAGCGCCAGAGTTCCTCGAAGCTACATCGGAGCTCGTAACTGCCCCTCAACTTCCCGGACGCGACAGCCAGCATGGTGCAGGCGGGACAAACCTGCTCTCAACCATCACGGGCAATGGCTGTGCCTGGATCCGCCCGCGCCTGGGCATAGCAGCAGCGTCTCTATGAAGCTGTGTATACCAATGCTGGGGGTGCCCGAGCATTGCTGAACGCGGCGAGTTACACACTCCCTGCTTTGGCGGCATGGAAACCTCCTTCACATAGCCCCCGACCTAATCCCTCACCACTGGCCCCCACCGTGCGGGCCCAACATCTGGCCACCCCCGGGGGCATGGCAAAACGACCTTCGAGACCGATTCCACCCGAGCAATGGCTAGCGCGGTGGATCCATGACGGGGAGTGGGGGTTATTTCCATCTATGGCGCTCCCAACCCGATATATGGTGGGATGGTGCGCACAAGGCTACTCGCGGTGTGCATTTGTGCGCCTCGAGCCTGCTATCCCCATCGTCAGCGCCCGACACAGCATGCGACCCCAGCAAACGAGGAGCAGGCACAAGGGGGAGAGGACTGCTATAGGTTTAGGAACCTGCCTAGAACCAGCCTCAGCGGCCTGCTTTAAGCGGGCCGCCCGGCCCGGCAGCTGCCCAGCGGCCACGTGGGCAGATCGGCCTTGCCCGCACCCAGTGAGGGGGGTGGGGCAGTGGTAGAAGTGGGGGGGGGGGGGGATCGGTGGGCACGGCGTGCCCCTACTTCTAAAAAATTGTTCAGTCCGATCCCCTACTTCTTGCTTTCAAAAAAGAGTCCTGGGACGGCAAGAATAGTCCAACTTTAAAACTTTTTTCATTCGCTTCCAGGGGCTGCGCGCACTTCTCTGTGAACTCCAGAGGCTGCAGCAGTCCCTCCCTGAACTCGCACAGACCGAGGAGGCCCATTGTCATTCCGATTGAGGCTGATTACCTCTTTCGAATGACAATGCGCCGCCCTCTGCCTTTAGCATATCAAGTGGCCCTGAGATTAGAGTTGATGATTAGAGATGAGCTTTCCCCAAGCAGGGTACTGTGGGGAACTTGACACCAGTGGCTATCTTGTGACGAGTTGTGAGTGTGTGTGTGGTTAGTGGATGGAGGCGGCAAACTCAACCCCGGAATCTAGCCCATGGCGCTGTTAATGTTCTACAGATAAGTGTGAATGCGTGGCTTGTTATCTTCACGATCTTTTTTTTTATTTAATGCATTTTTATGTAGCGCGGACTTTATCCGAAGGTGATTGCAGAACAACTTCCTCAGCACCGATCAGCCTCCCCAAGTGAGCTCCGTCGATATCTTGCAGACAGGATGCTGTGGCGCAATTGTATCAGCAACTCCTGGCACATACTTTTAGTAGGGGGCTCACATGTGCGAATTTAATTACGTGTTACCATAGTGACTACATATCAGCCACTATGTCTGTTTTCCTTCTCTCACTTCATGGTGCTGCTGTACGCTAACATTTATTCTAGTCAGGATTTAATTTCACCAGTGAAATGGGTTTCAAAACTTAGAAACAGATGCACTGGTGAAGTGCCACCGCGTGGTGCGCGCAGACTGCTGTTTCCTTTAGCAACCTGCGGAGGTGCATTAGAAGAGCCAGGAGTGCAGCGAGGAATCTGTACACCATTATAAGAGAAGGGTTGGAATTGTCTGTATGACTGCAGAACGCCATGCAAACCTTTTTACTGTCTTTTTGTGCTTGGCTGAAAGTCAACATATGCAGGCCCTGGTGAGTTTAAAGTATTTGGCATTGCCCTGGCTGAAATGTTAAATGGCTGTGTGTGTGTTTTCAAATGACGTGATTTGAAAGTCTTTCTTCTCATCGCTTTGCAGAGCAAAAGAGCGATAACTGCGTTAAACACATGAAGTGCAAAATAATGTTTCTTTGTGAATAATTTGAAAGAGCTAGCAATGACACGTTTTGACCTGTCAAGAGTATTGTGCTGGTAGACCCATAAGACATATCATAAAAGTACCCAGCACCAAGCTTTTTTAACTTTTTCTCTTTTGTTTAATAACACTGTTCATTTTACGCTACACTATTGGTACCAGGCTTATCCTGTCCAGTCAACAATATATCATGCCTCCCTTCCTCTTTAGCTTATGCCTACTTATGTTTGCTCACTAATTGATAATTGGTGTCTTCATTTTACACCCCCACCACTTTCAAACTTTACCAGCCAGCACTGCTTGACACCTTTGTCAATGTTGTACACAGAGTGAAGTGAGCTGGGCAGGAGCAGTGACCGGACAGAAGAGGCGACAGGAAAGGAGAGGTACTAGGGCAGGAGAGGTGACGGGGCAGGAGAAGTGATGGTGCAGGAGAGGTGACTGGGCAGGAGAGGTGACGGGGCAGGAGAGGTGACGGGGCAGAGAAGGTGACGGGCCATGAGCTAGAGCAGTAACCGGGTGTGAGCGGTGAAAGGACTGGAGCGGTGAAAGGACAGGAGCAGTGAAGGGGGCAGGAGCAGTGAAGGGGGCAGGAGCAGTGAAGGGGGCAGGAGCAGTGAAGGGTGCAGGAGCAGTGAACGGGGCAGGAGCAGTGAAGGGGGCAGGAGCAGTGAAGGGGGCAGGAGCAGTGAAGGGGGCGGCAGGAGCAGTGAAGGGGGCAGGAGCAGTGAAGGGGGCAGGAGCAGTGAAGGGGGCAGGAGCAGTGAACGGGGCAGGAGCAGTGATGGGGCAGGAGCAGTGATGGGGCAGGAGAGGTGACCGGGCAAAAGTGACGGGCAGGTGACATGACAGGCAGGTGATGTGACGGGTAGGTGAGGTGATGGGGCAGGAGAGGTGATGGGGCAGGAGAGGTGACGGGGCAGGAGAGGTGACGGGGCAGGAGAGGTGACAGGCAGGAGAGGTGATGGGGCAGGAGCTTTACATAAACCTGTATTCCCTATGAGTGTTTGCTTTTTCCTGAATTAAACCTCAAATAAACATATCCATTCTTTTAATTAAATAACGTTATAAGCTGTAACGGGTCAGTAAAATGCTAAACGTACTAAAAATTGGTATGTTTTGCTATTTCTAGCCACACCCCTGACTCCGCCCACTGATTCAATCTTCGGTTATTCCCGCCCCCTGATTCTCCACCCACAGTTCCCCTACTTTTTTTTCCCCACTTCGACCACTGGGGGGGGCTGAAAGGGGCGCACGCCTGCAGGCCTCGGCCCGCTCCCAGGGCAATAACCCGATGCCGCGTCGCAACCCCCACCTCCACAGCGGCCCAACGCTAAGCGGGCCGCCTAGCCACAGCTCACACCTCCACAGGGAGGGAGTAGGCGGAGGGGGGGTAAAGCCCGAAGGCCACACTCACCGTGGTAAATTATCCCGAAGCAAAAGAGTGTCCTGAGCTGTGGCGCGACGTCCGGAGCTGCAAAGAGGCCTCCCCGATGATGCAAGGGAGTAATAAACCCCCTGAGGCTCCTCCCAGCCGCCCCGGACATGCGTCAGCGACCGGCCTACCTCTACTGGGCGATACCTGCCCAGGTGAGGAGTGGCTGGCCACAAGGTGGGCGGGGGCAGCCCTCCGTGACTAGGAGCCCGCCCTCTTGATGGCCACTGCGTGGCCTCGGGCAAGCGCATTTTTTTCAGTTCCCCACTGGCGGCTGCGCTGCTTGAGGCGGGGGCTGGGCACCGGCTCCTTGGACGTGGATTTGTGGTGGGCTGGCTTGCCCTTCTCTTTCACTGCCTGCTCTGTCCCACTGGGGATCTGGCTTGGTTTGGTGCATTTAGTTGTGTGACTAGCCGTTGGCAGTTTGAGTCCCTTGCTTCTTCTCACCTGCCAATGTTTCCGTTATGGTGGAGGTTTCTCGCGGGACTTGGATTTGCATCCTGCCAGTGTGAGTGGATGCTGCCTGTCGGTTTCAGCGAATGTCCTCCCCCTGGAGTTCCGGGTTCGAGTCTCAGCATCGGCACTCAACTTCCTGTGATTTGGACAAGTCACTTTAAACTCCCCGTGACTTTCTATCCTGTGTTGATCCTTTCCGTGTCCGAACGATCTCTGCCTTGATCCACAGGCTGTGTGTTCCAATCCAGGTGTCTCCATATTTCTGGGTTTGCTTGTGCAGCACGCGTTCCCCAGGATGAGGTGTCATGCCCCGCTTGTGCGCTGTTTTTCGTTTGATTTCATGCGGTTGTCTCTACCACCGGGGTTACTTCTCTCAGTCCGGTTCCACTGGCTCTGGGTGTCCGCTGCTTCTTCTTTTCTCTTTGTGCATTGTCAAATGCTTCACGGCCGGCTTTGCCTTTCTGTCTCTTCCCCTTTTGGGCAAATCACTTAATCTCCCCATGCAGGGGCGGCTCTAGGCTCATGGTGGCCTGGGCAGGGAGGTAAGGTAGGGGGGCCCCAGAAGAGGGGTTCCGGGCGGGGCGGAGCCCCTCCCCCCTCACCCCCCCCCCCCCAGCTCAGGAAGGTGTTTGGAAGTGGAACAGAGCCACAGGCCGCCAAATCACTGCCAGGGGCCGCCACGCAATATGTATCCATCCTCAGAGGATTATTATATTAAGGATACATATTGGGGTGGTGGCCCCTGGGGTTTGGCGGCCCTGTGCAGGTGCACAGCTTGCACATGCCTAAGGCCGGCCCTGCCCCATGCCTAACAAAACCCTTTGCTGTGTTTTAAGTCCGCGGATTCGGTTTGCCTCTCTCTCTGTATGGAGCCGGTCTGGTGGCACAAGTGGACTTATGATCCACTGTAGGGTCCTGTGTTCGCCCTCATGGTCACAAGTTCTACTCCCGGTGGGTCTACTCAGCCTTTCATCCATCTAAGTTCGATATTATGAGTTCCTTTGTGTTGGGTGGCAATACACTTCTGTTATTCTGCGCTTTGTGACCCTTGGGTGATACATGCACATTTTCAAGTGCACGTTATGTTGGAAGGGCCCTTGGTCCCACGGGGCTCTTCCTCATTAGTGGTGATGCATGCAGGCGTGTCTTTGGTCATCCCCCGTCTTGTGCAGGGTTTCTCCCAGCCATTTTGGGGGTGGGGTTGTGGCCGTGGCACCCCTTCTTTGCCATCTCCCGGGTTCTGCCTTCTGCTGCTACCCTTCCTGTTGCCTCTGCCACTTCCTGCCTCTCTCATGGGCGGCCGGATTGGTTATTGCTCCTTCTCCAGCTCCTGGTCCTTCGCCTGGTGGTAGTTGGTTCCCGGGCCGGTGATGGGTCGGGTTGCTGCACTCTATATTTCAGGGTTTCGGGCCTGTCGAGTTCTCTGCCCTTCTTGGGTCTCTTGGCCGTGGTCTTCTTATAGCTTCTGGGCAAGTTGGTGTGTTGCTGCGGCTCCTGCCTCTTGTTTCCTCTGAAGCCCTTCTGGCTTCTTGGCCCTTTGGTGCCTTCTGCCGTATGGCCCTGTACACGCCTGCTATTGTCTGTTTTCGGTGGTCTGCGTGGTCGGGCTTGGTTTGTTCCTGGATGAATGCCCGCCAGGTTTTTCCTGGTGCTGTGGGCTTCCTGTGCATCCTCTCTTTCAGGGGTGTTGCGGTTCCTGCCCTGGGTCAGCTCCTCCTTTTTGTGTCCTCCCCTTTGGGTTGCCCTCTGTCCCTCGGGTGTTTCCTTCGGCCTTGGCTCCCCTGGAGGGGGGTGGGGGTCTTTTACATGCTCTTAGGGTGCTTGGTTCTCCAAGGAGATTTCGCTCTTTGGTAGGTCTTGTGCCTCTGGTGGCATCGGCTCTCGCTCGACACTGGTTTGGTTCCTGCCATTGCTGTCGGCTGGTAATTTCTGGTGGTTGTGGCGTTGATGTGGCTTGGCCTGGCCATCTACTCCCTTCTCATGTACTTCAGACTTTCGGCTCTGGGTTCTTGGTTCCCCGCAATTTACTGGGTGTCCTGGTCTTGGGTGGTGCTGGATGCTGTCTTTGCTGCTCCTATGCACTTTGGCATTCTACTGTCGACGTGTGGGGTTTAGGTCCGCCCGGTCTTCATGTGGCACGTTCCGCCTTCACCATTTGAGGGGCGCTGGCTCTCCTCTTTTTGATTCGGCGCTGTTGGTTCTCGTGCGGTTGGCTGGCTTCCTTTCTCCTTCTTCGGTTTCTCTTCAGGGTCCTGGCAGGGTGATTCAGGTGGCCCTGGTTGGTTCTCTTGCATCCCCTCACGTTGCTCTTCTGCCATGGTTTCCACCCTTCTTCCTTGCGTGGGGTGTTGGTGCTTGGTGCCTCGTTGGTCTTGGTGTCCCCTCCTCCTTCCTGGCGATTGCTCCTCTGTGGTGGTTTCTGCTGTCCCCTTCTCTGCTCCGCTTTCCTCTCCTGTTTCGTCTGATGCTCAGCCAGTTGGCGTTGGGGGTTTGGTAGTTGATGGCGGTGCTGTTGTGGCCTAGTGTTCATGGTCCCAGTCCTTCCTCCACAGATTGTGTTCTTTTTCTGGTGTTTCCCTGGTTGTTGTTCCCGGTCAATGGTTGTGGCACGGTTACTACCATGGGGCTGTCAATCTTTGGTGAGTCTTGTGTCTCTGGTAGCTCTGGCTCCCACTGCACTTGGGTTCAATTCCTGCCACTGCTTTCAAGGAGCAGGGCCTTCGGCCTAGCGGCCAGTACTGCTACCTCTGGAGCTGAGGATACAACGTTCGAGTCCCAAAGCCGGCTTTGCAATAGGATTGCGTTGCCCTTGCATCATGCAAGGTGGCGCATGGGCAATGCACATCTTAATTGTTGTTTACTTTGACATGGCATGTTACTCCTTGAGTAATGCATCGCAAGTCCCAGCACTAAAGTCTGTACCCTTGGGGTCTGCAGCCGTCACTGGCGGGTTTTCTTTTTTCTTCGCAGGGTTTCTCCCTGTTGCCTGGGAGAGGGTTCTGTGCTTGTGTTCCTTCGGTGTGGTTTTGCTCTCCGCTGCCGGTGGTCTGCCATTTCGGTTATCCGGGAGTGCTCTCTCGTCTCCCTGGAGTCCTTGGCTTCTTGCCTTCTGCGCTGTTTTTTCTACTGCAACGGCCTATCATTGCTTCGCCTGTTCCCCCCTTGGGGGTCTTCCTTTGTTCCTTTATGCTTTGCATTCTGGTCCATTCCGTTTGGACCTGCCTACCTGAGCCTTCATCCTGTCCAGTCCTTCTATCTTCTAAATGTCCTCGACTGCCCCTCTCCGGGTGGGGATACGAACCCGTTCCCTGGTTTGCCTTGGGCTCTGGTGATCTGCCTTGACATACGACCTCCCTTCGCTGGTGGATTTTTTCATGTCGCCCTTGCGGTTGTCCGGTGGGGTCGTTGTCCTACGTTGGCCTCTGTTCCCATTGGGTTCGGTCGGCTTCTCTGCCCGGCTGGCTCTATCGGTGGAGCATGTGCCCCTTAGTCTCAGGGTCAGCATGTGACTCTTATTCTAAGGGTCGTGGGTTTCGTGCCCCAAGTGGGGTGCATTTGGCCATCGTGCTTCCGGGGTTCTCTCTTTCCCCAGCCATAAAGGGTCGTTTTCACTCTGTGTGTGTCTTCCTCCTGGACTCCCCACGTGCCTTCTTCTCCCGTTTTTTGCGGTTGGAAGTGGATCTTCTGGGGATTTTGGCTCCGCCGTCCTTGCGGCTGATCACTGGTTGCGCTTGTCTGCATTGTTTTTTCCTAGGCATCCTCGATGTCTGTTTCTATGTTTATCCGGTGCTTGGGTATACGCTCCTTTGTGACTGTGACGAGGAAGACGGACGAGGATGGTAATCACTCGGTTATTACAGGTAATGTTCATTACTCCGAGTCATAGTCTTGTCTTTTCTTTAGTTTCTACTTTTCTGTTTCAGGATGTTTCCTGTGTTGGTTCCACCCTTATAGGCCAGGTGACAGGTACTTCCTATCAGGCGGCCATATTGGGTGAGGACCTTTTTAAATGTATGGGTAAATGCTGTGTCTGGCACATGGGGTGCTCCTTTGTGACTGTGACGAGGAAGACTGTGACTCAGAGTAATGAACATTACCGGTAAGTAGCCGAATCAATTCCGAGAAAACTGGCCTTGGTGTCTGCCCAAGTTTATAAGCATAGTGTCACCTCTAGGAGGCCGGGTAATGCTGGAAAGGACGCATAAAACAGGGCGATTTTCTCTTGAAAGAAATTAGAGATCTTGTTACATAACTTCAGTGAAGGGGGACTATCGTGAGTGAGCGCAAGGGGGTTGGTAAAAGACTTCACTATTTTGAAGATTTCCCTAGATGAGTTCTTTGCGCTAGAAATGCGTTCGGCAAAGAAGTCTCTTTTTTTTTGCAATAATGAGTTTACGATATTATTTAGGCGCTGTACGGTAACATGTTTTACTTTCCTGAGAGTAGGTAGATCTTCAATTACGTTCCAAACTTTTACATTCAGATTTTTTTTCCCTAATCTCCTCAGAAAACCAGGACACAGAGGGGGACATTCTTGTGGAGTGGTCAATTGAGTCGAGAGCATCGCCAACCCATTTATTTAGGTTTGTGGTGCTAGTCTCTAAGTTGTTTGATAAAGCGGGTATGGAGTCCTGCAAGTGTTGGGCCAATGACTCTGGGGTAACCCTACTCCAATTCCTTCTGAAATCTTTTGAAATGGAGGTGGCTCTCCCTCCGCTTTTCAAACATAGCTGGAACGGGATCCAAAAATGGTCGAACCAGATCACCGGTTCAGGAGGATGAACTGTGATGTCATTTAGGTTTGAGCAAATGAGGTCTAGTGTGTGGCCTGCCATATGTGTTGGGAAGAACACTTGTTGAGTTAAATTGCAGGCGGCCAGTGAGGAGATGAAGTTAGTACTATGCGGGCAAGAAGGGTCATCAACATGGAAATTAAGATCGCCTAGCATCGTAAAATTAGAGTACCGCATGCTGACCTGGGAAATATAATCCACAAGGGTGAGGGAGGATCCAAGGCTACAATCAGGCGGTCTATAAAGCAATAGTCCAGAGCAGGAGGTGGACGCAGAGAGTTTAATAAGGGAGGGAAGTCCTTCAATGTTATCAATCTGCTCAAAGTTGGAATTTGCAAGCATTAATTGTTAATAGGGCGAGTGAGAGGCGGGTGGCGTAGTGGAGCTACACGGAGTTCCACTGAGTCTGTTCTCAACTCCGTGGCCCTCCGCATAGCCCTGCTACGCTCGCTATGCTAGTAACATTAGCCCCTAGAGACCCCACAGAGCAGGGGGACCCCAGCGGGCCCCCTCCAGTGCTGTTCAGGTGTCGCGGACCCTGGCCTGAGAGCTGCTGCCTGGGTCCGGAGCATTGGTCCACTCTCCATGTACTTTGCAGGGGGTCCCCTCAAGTTTTGCTACGTCACATAAGCTGAGAGTAGCGGCCAGGATCCTATCCCTAATGGGTACCGGGGAGAAGTGGTCCATCCAAGTGGCGCTGAATGGGCCAAAAGGGAGCTTGAACGCTGGTGCTCTCTGGACCATGTCTATTCAAGAGTGCACCTTGGAAAGGGACTGAAAAGAGCACCTGAGTTGGGCGTTGTGGTCACCCCCATTTACCAGAGCGATGCAGGATGCTGGGGTGTGATAAGCAAACTTCAGTGCTGCACTACACTCCTGTCACCCTGCTCCCCCATGTGCGAGGATCCACCTTCACCCCTGGCACTACAGGGGCAGCTTCAGGGTGTACAACGGGTGTTCATTCATGATGGCGGACTCCCTGCTCAAAGGAGGAGACATCAAGCGGTTTGAGGGCCTGAGAGGGTCTTTTGGCCTTCCAGAGTGAGGGAAGCCTGCGTTGCTAAGGACGCCTCAGTGGCGTCTCTGTATTTGAAGCTTGCTTCACAGTGACTATCCACAGTGCCCTTGGGCGTGACTCACACAATGGTTTTCACTTTACCCTGTGTGAAAAGCACTGGTTTCTGCTCCTTTTCCACATTACACAGTTTTAAAGCCCACACTGTCGTAAGTGCGTGAAGCCCCCCTCCATCCCTCGCTGCCTGTCTCAGTTGGGTCCCTGCATGGCTGTGATGCGCCCTGGCACCTGTGCCATGGTCGCTGTGCCATGGGGAAGCAGCGTGACCTGGGCCTCCATGGGTCACGTTCAGAGAGCCATCTTTGTAGTGGGGCGACATTTCACCCCAAACCAATCGCACTGCGTTACTGTGCCATCCTAGGCGACATCTTTATGCATGTATTCCTTTTCATTACAATATTTGTCCTCTCTTCTTTTACTCATTTTTTCATTCTTGACCTTATTTAAATTCCACACTCGGAGTGAAAATGCTATTTCCCAAGTGAGTAAAAGAAGAGAGGACAAATATTGTTATGAAAAGGAATACATGCATAAAGATGTCGCCTAGGATGGCACAGTAACGCAGTGCGATTGGTTTGGGGTGAGATGTCGCCCCACTACAAAGATGGTTGTCCAATGAGTGCTTTTTGGGGCATTGCACTAAAACCAGTCTGCACGCACAGACAGCAAAACACGAGAATTTTGGATTAACTTTAAAGAGGAAGTGTGCATCCCGTTCCCCACATGTCACGTTCAGAGAGGTCATGACCCCGCACCTGAGGCTGGACTGTCCCGTGTGGGAATGACCAAGGCTGGCTCCGGTGTGATGATTGGTGTGTGCTTGGGTGCAGTGACCAAAGAAACACTAATGGATTGAAAAGCACCCCAGAGTACACACCACTGGCTGGAAATAATTCAGGGAGAGCCTCCATTACTGCTTTGTTTTCAGAGCAGTCACATCTTCCCGCCATGCCAGCTCCGACCTGCCCAGGATGAAACACGCCCATTGCCCTGGGAGATGACTGTAAATTATGTTGGGAATGTTTGCTTTATATATTGAGAAAGTGGGAACTGACATGACACCAATATGTGTTATCCCTGTGGGGCAACATGTAAATAACTTAGAAATACCACCTTTTAATGTACACATTAATGCCATGATGTTCACAGCTGCCGGCTCATTATGCAATACTCAAGTCATGAAAAGCTCCCCCCTTCCTGCAAACTTTTGTTTATTATAAGAACAACCTCAAATCGCTTTAGTCCACAGAGGGAACTTGACACACATTCTGCTTTCCCTTTATTATTTAATCTAGTCTTAGAGCCTGTACTGCAATGGAGCAACTGGATCATTGGAATAAACTCTGTGTTTATGACTTTCTATGGGGATATGGAAAAGATGCAAGGTTCCCTCATCCAAACTTAGGAAAGGAGTCAGGTTCCCAGTCATAACCAGCAGCTTCAAAGCCTTTCTTCTACCTTCATCTGATGCTGGAGTAGCCATGATGCTCCTGCACACCCAGAGGGGTGTGGTGTGAAGGGGGGCTCCTTGGACCCATTCCCACTCCATTCGGCAAGCTACACAGCTCCTGCTTCATTCACCACCAATGTGTGCAAACCGTGCTTACAGTCCACTGTCAGCGTCCTCGATCAATGTAAAGTAGTCAACTCAGCCCAACCGAGCATCCTAGGTGGGAGGGCACAGGCTGTGTTGGAAATCCTGCATTCTTGAAGCATCACGAGGATGAGAGACTCTGTGATCCTGTGCACAGGGCTGCATATCTGCTAGATTACGAGACAGGAATGGGTCCTTCCTCTGTACTTCTACCCCATATGTAACCATTAAGATCCTTCTGGACCCAACACTTTGAAAGACAGATGAAATCAGAGCAATAGTATTATCAGTAAATAATCAACACATTACTTCATCATCCAGTACCTACTCCTTACTTAAGGAGGATACACCAAAGAAGGTGTGTGCACAATCACAGGAGAAGGCACTGAACACACATGTATTCGTAATCTGGTAATGCAGAAGAAAGCACACAGACACCAAACTTGGTACCACTCCCAGAATCCTCCTCCAGCAGGATGTGGAAAACAAAGGAATGAGGGTAGAAGCTGGTGTCCAACTGGCAGCAGCACATATCTTCTCAATTAAAGATATCCTTGTCTAGACCAGGGTGCAGTCTTGCTCCTCGCGAATGCCCTACGAATGACAGCGGTGGAGACAGATTTGCTAAATGAGCTGGCAGGGCATTAACCGATTGAACCGAGTGCTCATAGTGGACACCGATAGTTTGAGACCCCTACAAGCTGGACCAAAGTTTACAAACTGTGTCATCAACTGTGTGCTGCAGATAGACTGAAACTGCCCACCCTGCAGACATCCATGGAGTTAGGTCAGACCTCCTCATGCAAAGTATCTTGTGTACAAGGGAAGGCTAAGGAAACCTTAGGAACAACCAGGACCACGCCATAACTCCCCTGTCCCACTTCCATCACGTTACCTTCCTTCCTCACCCTCCTCCTTTCCCTCCTTTCCTTCCCCTCTATTGGTACCTTCCTCCTGTAGAACGGTTGAGTGAAGTGCACCTTAGAATGTTGGTGACTGTACTTGTGAGCTGGCACTGAAGGATTAAGATGAATAAACGCCTGTTCTTACCTTACTCATGTTGGCGGCATCTTAACATTTGGCGACGAGGGTGGGATCCGTTGCCATCTGGCGATAGAAACTGGGGGAAAGGATCCAATGCTGTCCCCAGCACAGCTAAAATTGTCGCCAAAATGTTAAGATGAAGCCAACACACGTTTATTCATCTAGATCCTTCAGTGCCAGCTGACAAGTGAAGTCACCAATATTCTAAGGTGAGCTTCACCCAAACTTTCTACAGGAGGAATGTACCAAGAAGGGGATGGAATGGGGGGGGAAAGGAGGAGGGTGAGGAAGGAAGGTAACGGGATGGAAGCGGGACAGGCGAAGGTAAAGCATAGATACAACAACACTAGACTATCAGGAAAAATATAAAGGTAAGAAGAGGTGATGAGCAAGGATGCTAACTTGTCCTGACAGCGGATTGGAACAGTTGCCATGAAGAACTGGGCTTTGAAAGGGAGGAGCTGTAAGGAGACGGATTCTAGACGTACAGGAAAAACTGCCTATATGTAAGAAAGAACCAAAGGTTAGTCCCATACAAGGGTAGGAGACTAAATCCAGGGACAAGGCACAAAAAAACATTTAACAATCTGGACACCAAGAGTTCAATGTCCTGAACCCACCCGATGGTTCCCAGAAGGTACGGATGGTTGCCCATTGAACTTTGACAATAGAAGGAGTAAGACCTAAAGAAAATACATCCTGAAGAAAATCTAGAATCTGAGGGAGGTCACAGCTCCAAGCATGACTCGAGATAGCTGCGCTGAAGGAGAAGCAGTGGTGTTCATAAACCTTGAGGGTAGCCAGACACCTGGGAGCTTGCATATCTAAAAATAATCCTCGAGAAAAGCCCTCATGCAGGAGTGCCAACCTCTCAACCTTCAGACCCAGAGATAAAGGCTTTTGTAAGCGCTCCGGGAAATGAAATGGTATGGTCGAAAGCTGGAATATCTCGAGGGCAAACGGAGGAGACATTCTCTTTCAATGAAGAACTGAAAAGGAGCAGAAACAACCCATCTTCCTCTGAAATGGACCCACTGCACGTACAGAGGCCGACTCCTTCTGAATCTGGGCTGGGACTCATGGAAAGATTGGTATAAGGAAAAGTACAAAGAAGAACTGTTGGCCTAGGGCATAATCATTGAGTTCTAGAAAGCAACTATAGGACCATAGCAGCAAGCCCTTGTCCTTCAAGGCAAAGAGGTCAAAATCTGTGGTTCTAAACCAGTGATATAATATCACAAATATGTCTCAGGAGTGGTAGAAATTCTGGAAGGAGCGACTAACTCGCTGGCATATTACACCTCCCCATCCTCTACACCCCTACTACCTCCTATTATGGACAGCTCTAAGAACAGAAGATTTCTCTCAATCCAAAAGCAGATTTGAACAGCCACTAATAGCAGGGACCTGGACTTAGCATTCCAAGCTGGTTCACTTATGCTTTGAACACCCTTTTGTTAGTATGAACTCTCACGGGGTGTCCCTGCAGGGCTAAATGTTTGAGGGCCATGGAGAATGACTGATAACTCCTTCCAGCTGGATAATTTGCCTAGTTCTTGCTCTGGCCAATGGTTTAATCCAGGTAGGGAGTCCAGAATAGCACCCACCCCAGGCATGACACATCTACAGACCGTAGGAGGTAGTGGGGCTATTGAAGAGATACCTATTGGGCAAGAGGGTCCAAATCCAACCACCATAGCAGCTCATGGCATGTCTTGGAGGACAACTGGATTAAAACATTGAGGAGGACTGTGGAAGTGTCCAAGCGTTAGAGAATACGATGGGCAACCAACCCCAGATGGGGTGTGGCTCAAGAGGTGCCGAAAATTGAAATGGCTTGTTTGAAAGAAAATACAAATCAAAGCCTACAAGTAGGTAGGAAGAACATAACCAAGAATGACAAGATGAACATTATACAGTCACTTGCCATGTCATCATACGCTCTGAGCCATTGTTGAGCCAGGTCAAGCAATGCAGTAGTGGACTGCGAATGTGAGACTGTAGATTGAGAGCCTGGAGCTTATAAAAAAAGACAACATCCAGACCTGTCAGGAAGCAAGTTCCAAACAACTATGATCCTTGGCCAAAAAGATTTGTAATATCAACAGGTTCATAAGACATCCATGAAGACAGAGCACCTCAAACACTTAAGGCGTGGCTGACTTAGCAGAAGGATGTTGAGCATGCATGAAGTATCCACTTGCCTAAGAAGGGTAAGGCTAGATGTCAACTCCCTCATTGTGGAGAAGACCCACTAATGGATTCAGACTTGGTAAAGACAAAGGGAACTGCTTTGAGAACCTGGTTCTGAAAGTGGAGGTCTGCTACTGCAAAGTGGATATACTGGAAGTGAGGGGGCTGGATAGAAAGATGTAGATAAGCATGCACAAGGTTGGGGGGCTTGGCTAGCAGCCGTCAGGAATGGTCGCTCTCTGAGGCGGCTCCGCAGCCCTCGCCATCATATCTGCACATAAATTCGCTTGTACAGAGGCAGATTCTCCTCTCACCCTGGGAACTGCCTCCTAAACTGATCCAGCAAGCATACGCTGCTAGAAGATCGAGCTGCGCAGGCACTGAGGCCGGAGAGAGCTGCCGATTCGAGACACTCGTGGTACTTTAAAATGGCGGCCTGTGGAGAAGGAGTTTCGATCGGCACTAGTGGTCCACAACGGAGCTGCATTTGAAGATAAAACCGCAGTCGATCAAAGCTAATACACATGCAGGATACTTCCGAACAACACTGGTGAAGTAGGGACGATCGAACGGTGCTGCAAAAGAAGGAGAGCAAAACCCACAATTGCGGCTTGCGGGGGAGTCGAGACCAGATCGGCTGGCCGGATAAATCGGCCTTCCTTGCGAGATTGCCGAGCCATCCCTCGAGCGGCTCCATCCCTCAAGAGCCCACCAGAACTGAAGGTGAGGTGAGCCGACGGAGCACTTAAGAGGGTGGACAGGCGAAACGGACACCTTCACCGCCCAATGCGACTAGGAGGTGCCGGGCGGTCGGGTGAAAATATTAGAGGCTCCTGCTTCAAGGCCTACTCGGGAGTCCACTAGGTAAAACTTGTTCCTCCTTGTCTGTGAGCCGCCATGAATAACAACGGACGAGGACAAACCAGTGGCTCCTACTCACCACAGGGGAAGCTGCTGACACTGGGTCCACTGCGCCGCACGCCCTATCTGAGAGCCTTCAAACGCGACGCCTGCGGAGGTGCGAGGACATTGGGTGTCCCTGGAAATTGAGGGCCATGCTTTGAGGCCTACTGACGCCTATATCACAAGTCGGGCGTATATCCCCGGATCAGGGCCGCCTCAGGGATTACACATAGCAACGTTCTCCCAGCCTACCCCCCTAAACTGCGGCTGCACTTGAATTTCATCTTTGCTTTCCATAATATCCGCTTGAACTTGCACCCCTGTGAGGGGAACACACAACGCTATAAACTAAAAGCCTTCACTATACACGGAGAGTGGGAAGAGGTGTACCTCCTCTTACGTGATGGACCTGCGACGAGTCCCACATCATATTTACTGTGGAGAGGACCTTCCCCCACTGGTTGCAGACCAAAAGCGCAAAGTGATCTGATATGGCGGCGGGCACACATGGCTGCTGGAAGACGACAAAACTCCTTCCCAATCTACTGGACCCACCTGGAACACCTACATGCCGGAGGAGGATCACCCTCTTCCTCGGCGTAGGTGGCGACTAATACAGGTGTGTGACTCAAGTATCCTCAAGTATCCTCAAGCTCCCTTGATTCCTGCATACCAAAGATGGCCACTAACAAAGGACTCAAATGCCAGACCCAAAAACAGTTGGCAAAGTTTGCCTGGACTAAACAAGGGGAAGATGCTGACGCAACGACAGGAGAAGATCCCAAAATATCGCAGCCTTGTTCTTCGACCAAAGCTCTTACTCTCGAAGATGTCATGGTGGCTATAGCAGGTGTACGGACATCGCTGGAGACTCGTATCGACTCTGTGAACATAGAGGTAACTCGCCTATGTGCCGGTCTAAGGAAAATGGACTCTAGAGTCAAGGACGTAGAAACTACTATGAAAGCTCTTGTATCCGATAACTCTACTCTACAACAACAAGTAGCCCAGCTTCAAGACCCGCAGAAAAAGATGGAGGAACTTCTAGATGACTATGAAGGGAGGGCGAGGCGGAACATTATCCTTCGAGTTCCTGAAAGATCGGAAGGACCTACCATGGATCTTTTTGTGGAGGACCTGGTGCTCAACAAACTCCAACCTAAGCGTCTATCTAGCTACTTTTCCATTGAACGAGCCCACAGGGTTCCTGGAGTACATCCAAAGGTTGGGCCCCCCCAGACCCGTAATCACAAGGGTCTTCAATTTTCAAGACTGGGACGTTATTCTCCAGACAGCAGGGGACGAACCTCCAGTAAAGATTAATAATGCAAATATCACCTTCTTTCCGGATTTTACTGTCAAAGTTCGAGCACTGAGACGCAGCTTAACAGCGGTTAAGAAGGCCCTATGCGATAAAGATATTAAATGCTTCATGCTGTTCCCAGCTAAGCTTCGAGTGGAATCCGGAGGAAACCTGGGAATGGCTTGAAGGATGGTGGCGAGTGGGAAGACCATCGTACGTTAACAACAACAAGGGACTCAACACTAATCAACGTGCTCCTCTAATATCAACAGAAGGACACTTGGAAGAAGAGCCGGATGGGTAACTCTGAAGCAGACTGCTGAACTTTGTCTTCGCTAACTCCACCGGGTCATATCTGTACTATATAATTTGAGATTTGCGGCATACACAAAATAACTACCTGGGGGATTGCCAAGAATATTACTGTGGCACTGATTCCCTTGCAGTGCCTACGTCTCAGTAACTTATCATCTTTACAAAGAAAAATTGCTTAAGGATCGGACTAAATTCTAAATACTTAAAGTACACCATGAACATACTACGTTGCATAAGGCGGGGGTAGAGGTGGTTAGCCAGGCACCCTACACATGACTGGGTGGGCGACAGGCACTGTGCCTTGTTTGGGAGTGGAAAGTTGCAATTCCACGGGCAGGGGGGAGGGAGGGGGGCATGGGGTGGTTGAGGGGGGTTAGTTGGGGGTTTCAATGTTGTAGTTATTTTCATGCAGAGCATCCGAGTGAACTTAACTTAGTCATATTCATGTTCTAGAATGCAAACATCATCCACAGGCCCGGGGGGATGGGACGGGAGAGGCTTTGCCACTACAGTTATGCTGAATCACTCTTTTAGTTTGGAAGTGCTAAATGCTGCACTAACGTTCGCATTACATTGCCCCTCTGCTCTTCACCAATACCCGACATGACAGACACGAGAGACATAAAGCTGTCCATAATGACCTGGAATGTTAATGATTTGGGGAGTAAGATAAAAAGAGGAGTTGTCCTACAATACCTTAAGAGGCAATTGCCAGACCTGGTGCTATTTCAAGAAACACATTTGGTGGGCAACAGTTGCAAAGCTCTTAACAGATGGGGGTACAGGCTTCTGGTCCATGCGGGATTCACATCGGGTTCCAGAGGCACGGGTAAACTTATACGCAAAAATCTCGCCCTTACACCCACTCGTGTAGGGACCGACCCACAGGGTAGATTTGCTGTATTGGAGGCGTTATGGGAGGGTTGACCACTAAATGTAATATCGGTATCTCGTCCACCCTCGCTGGGTAAGGTAGCACCTCAAGACCTGGGCAAAATTCTAATAGATCTTCACCCGAGTACTCTTATACTAGGAGGAGACTTCAATATGATAATGGACGAGACGCTCAACAGACACCCCCAAAAACGATCTCCCCGACGGAACACACACACATGGCCGACTTCACCCAAGCAATGGGTCTCACTGACATCTGGCGCACATTGAATCACACCATGGCTTACTTCATGCACCACTCAAATGCGCACAACAGCATGTCCCGCATTGACTATTTTTTCACTACCCTTACAGATATAGGTCTATTTCAACACCCCCAACGACTCCCAAGAGGTATATCAGACCATTCCTCCCTCAGGGTTTATTTATTAATTTGAGTTTTATATAGCGCTGGCTAGTCCTGTAGAAGTGTGGCTCACTGGTTAGAGGAGGCAGACATGGAAGCAGAGGTCAGCCCGGGACCAGGGTTCAATTCCCGGCTCGGCGGGGTCTTGAGTCCTAAAATGTCCATGGACTTGACAATTCTCGCTCCGGTGCCTACTCGATTCACGGGTTCACACTCTGCGACTCTGGGCAATAGCTTGCTTAATCTCCACAATGACCCCTTGCGGCGGGATGCCTGGCTTTCACCTTGCGGATACCCTGCCGGGGTTATCTCACAGGGGAATACCAGGACGGATTCCCTAAGCAAGCGCTTAGAAACCGCCCGGTGATTTTGCGCTATATAAATTCCGGTACATTTACATTTTATCAGAGAGCTTTACATAAGGAAACAGCGTGTGAAAAGTTACAAAAATATTCACAATTAATTACAGAATGATTACATATTCAATACCGGAGTTATTAGTTGAACTTACTTTCAATCTGCACTGTACCAGAGGCCCTATAATCATAAACCCATGGCTTCTTACGATCCCAGATGTTAAAGAAGTCCTTGCTGAATGCACAGACTATTATTTTTAGTGAAAACGTCGGCTCTGTTGATTCAGCCAACACTTTTTGGGAGGCCTATAAGGCAGTGATTAAGGGGCACGCACTAGCATTGAAGATCGGGTACATTAGGAATCAAAATGCACAGCTGACTCAATTAGAAAGTAACCTGCTTCAATTAGAAACAGTACATAACACCATCCCCACAGAAGCCACGGCCCACAATCTCTGGAATAAGCAAATAGAATATAACACCCTTGCGTGGGAAAGGACTCAGGCGAAACTCCTCTGTACACGCTGGTGTGGCTGGAGCGGTGAGATCAGGCGGTTCGTTGGGTCCCTAAACTCCTACTTGAGGATGGGGAGCAGGTAACCAACCCACGGGAGGTGGTGGAAGCAGTTGCAGACCACCTGTAGGCGGTATACACCTCCAAGACCACCACCTCCTCTGATGATTCACACCAGCTCTTAGAGGAAATGCCCCTACCCACACTTTCTGATAGTGATAGAGAAGCCCTAGATGAGGACATAAGAGCGGAAGAAGTCTGTAAAGCTATATTTGTTATTAATTCAGGGAAGGCAATGGGGCCCAACTGGATTACAATTGAATTCCTCAAGGGAATGGCCCTAAAAGTGACCTAAAAAATATGTATGACGAGAGCTTGGAGCAAGGTGCTCTTCCCTTGGATCAAAGGCTAACATCTATTGTCGTCATACACAAACCTGGCAAACCGGTGACCAACTGTGGCTCATATAGGCCCATTTCCTTAATAAGCTCAGAACCCAAGGTGTTAGCCAAACTCCTCACGTCCCGCTTGATCACAGTCCTACCCTCCCTGGTCCATGACGACTAATCAGGGTTTGTACCGGGTCGCAACACTGCTTTAAATATTTGTCGAGTTCACAATGCCCTTGGCAGGCAGCCATATCTACAGGAAGACCCGGTTATATTATTATTAGATGCCGCCATGGCGTTTGATTCGATAGAGTGGCCTTACCTCTTTGAGGTTTTGGCGAGGTTTGGTTTCGGTCCTTGATTCACAAAGTGGGTGGCATTGTTATACACTGCACTGCTGGGTCAAGTTAGAGTAAACAATCACACATCACGTACATTTGCGTTACAGAGAGGGACCAGATAGGGTTGTCCCCTGCCCCCCCCCCTGTTCACTCTGACTCTAAAGCCACTAGCACATTGGATAAGACGTGATGTCTCGATATGTGGACTGTGATGGAGCGAAGATAAGGAGTATAAGATTTCTATATATTCTGACAATATTTTGATTTATTTGGCGTCCCCACGGGCCTCAATTAATAGCCTGCTCTACGACATTACTAACTTTGGTAAATACGTGGGATACACCATCAATTGGTCCAAGTCGGTACTATACGTATTACATGGCCCCATCTAAATTGCCGCGTGGTTACGCAATTGAAGTAGCCACTGGAGGTTTCAAATATTTAGGATTCTACATTACACCTGACCCCAAAACATTTTATGATCGGAGTCTTTTGGGCCCGCTTCGACGGTTACAAGATGACGTTAAACACTGGAGATCACTGCCCTTGTCCCTCCTGGAAAGGGCAGCCCTGCTTGCACTCAATAGATTTTTATATGTGCTCCAAAACTGCCCATTCCCAATTGCCAAAACCTATTTTCCTACTATCAAAGGAGAGATCCGCACTTTATTATGGGATGGCAGGGTGCCTCCCATTGCCCTCCGAACACTGACAAAGGGGTGGTACGATGGGGGAATTGCCCTTCCTGACCTGCATCTATATTATTGTACCACACAAGGAGTGGCCACTAACCACTGGATTCATGGTTCCCTGTCGAATTCGGCCTTTCATCTAGACCAAACTGGGTGGGAGGGTTATTTAGGCGCTGTTAGACCTGACACCCTTGGCGTGGTTTTCCCCCATCTTTTTGCCTCTGCCTCCTTTATTTTTGATGCTGTGCTGGATTTCGTTTTTGCTGGTTTAGATGCTTTGGACACTCTGCCACTGCTGATCAGTGCCAGAGTGTAAGTGCTCCCTATGTAAATTGTCATATTGATTGGGTATACCTGATTGGCATATTTGTATCACCATGAAGTCCCTAGTAAAGTGCACTGGGTGTGCCAGGGCTGGTGATGACAGATGCTACTAGTGGGCCTGCAGCGCAGATTGCGCCACCCACATAAGTAGCCTAAAATGGTGTCTCAGGCCTGCCAGCGCAGGGCCTGTGTGCAGCCAGTGGACTGCCATGTCCGCCTAGCCAGTGTCCCCACTGGCTGGGCCTAAACCTTCCCTGTCTGTGCACATCAGTCACCCCTATGGAAGGCTCAAGGTACCCCCCTGGGCAGGGTGCAGTGTATGGGTAAGGTAGAGCATGTACTAGTGCAGGTAACATGCTCTGGTAGTGAGCAGCAGCCATTTTGTGTGCTCACTGCTGCAAGGTTATCTTTCTCCATAGATTAACATGGGGGAGGCTGGCCCCAATGGATACCAGCCTATCTTCCCATTGGAACAAGATGGGACATAAGTGATTGATATCTCTGAACTCAGAATTTAATAACACATCTTTTAGGAAAGGTTTTTTTTAAATTCTGTGTTTGAGAATAGTACTTTTAGAAAGTGGCTGTTCTCTTGTCTAACCTTTCTGTATGCCTGGGACTGTTTGTGGATTGACTGTCTGGTTTGAGGGTGACAGGGGCTGCAGAGTCCCCAGGAGGTTATCTGAGTCAGCCCGTGGATGAAAGGCTGCATCTGCTGCCAAGGAAGTGGGAGGAGATAGCACCTGGGAGTGACTAGGGCTGTGCCTGCCTGACCACAATGCTGGCTCCACCTCCCGCTGGGCGACTGTCACCTCTGTCCCTGATACTGAAAGAAAGAAGGAAGCCAGGAAACCCCCAGTGCCCCAGCAACACCCAGAACTGGTTTAGACCGGGCTCAGGGCCCACTTGCACAAAGACTTCAAAGAACTTCAATGACTTTTTGGGGTATAAGAGAAGGACCCCTGACAACAGAAACTCAGATTCTACAATCATGAGGAACCTCTGATGGAAGAAGGACTGCTGAAGAACTGAAGGAAGATTGCCTTGCTGTGTGCTCTAAGGGCTGACCTGTTCTGCTGACCAACTGAAGCTGAGGAGAAGAGAGACTTTGCTGTGTGCTGTGACCCTGCTTACTTGATCTCCTAGAGACTTTGCTGTGTGCTGTGTCTCCTAAACTGAATCTCCAAGGGCCTGAGAAGAGCTGGCCTCCTGTTCTGGAACCCAGGGTTAAAAGGTTCCTAAGCATTGCCAAACTGCAGAGGAGATCGTGTGGTGTTTTGCCACAACGCGTGTTTCCACTTGCCAGCTGTGAGGGAAGATCGTTGTGCTCATCGGCACAAAATCAGGGGTGAGAGGAGGCCTCTTCCTACGTGCAGAATCACCCCCCGATGAACTGCTGGCGTGAACCGCCTCAACCGCGATCTGTGGCCCTGGAAATCATCAGCCCGTAATTCACAAGTTTTGTAGAGTTCCCTGAGCACAAGAATATAAGAGCGTATCTGTAAGGTTTACAGATAATATCCATTCAAACAATGATAGTCCATATCTATGTATCCAAGTTTGAAAAAAGTCCTTATTTTATTTTCTCAATCCAGATGATCACGAAGACTTGTAGATATAGCAGTACAGTCTTGATATAATTTACAACAGCCAAACGCCAACACGTGTTTCGTCAAGGGGCATCACCCAATGACTTCCTCAGGGCATGAAACTGATATCACTTGTAGATGTAAGTCAAACCAGATGAATATCAAGGACCTTTATAAAGCAATCCACCTTTAAATGAATTCGCAAGTATATTCCTCACTAGTGTCTTCAACAATATAATCCTCTCATTTGGAAGCGATAGGCAGTATAAGCCTATAACTCTGGAACCATCAAGTGTATCTCGGGTTCCCGTACCCAACACGCCGTTCTAACGATGAGGATGTTGGCGTTTGGCTGTTGTAAATTATATCAAGACTGTACTGCTATATCTACAAGTCTTCGTGATCATCTGGATTGAGAAAATAAAATAAGGACTTTTTTCAAACTTGGATACATAGATATGGACTATCATTGTTTGAATGGATATTATCTGTAAACCTTACAGATACGCTCTTATATTCTTGTGCTCAGGGAACTCTACAAAACTTGTTATTGTGACAAAAATTACTTTGTAATTTGCTGTCTCTTGACAGCGATGGGTGGTAGCTGTCTGTGGTTCCCTTGATGCCCCTTTGAGATAACAATCTGTAGATTTATTGCTGAATAGGCTATGCGCTGACAATACCTCACCACCTATTCATTAAAGTGAGCCCGTAATTCACCGCTGCGACCCGGGGGCCTGAGAGATCCCTGCAGCTATTTCCCCGTTCCGCAAAGCCGCGGAGAAAGAAGCGAAGGGGCCGCGACCTGATTGATCGAGCGCTATCCAGAGCCGTGCTCTGATTGACTGCCTGGTCTTTGAAACTGCCTGGTGAAGGAGGGCCTGCCCCGGGAGCCGCGCTGCTACTGGCTGGCTGACTGAAGAAGGAGTCTTGCCACGAAGGCCGCGACGTGATTGGGCCAGGAGGAGAAGAGCTACGTCATCGGCCCGGAGGCTCGCCTGCCGAGTCGCGCATTGATTGGTCCCTGCAACCGGGACCTCTGGGGACGCCGCCGAAGCCATGTGACGCCACCGAAGCCGGGAAAGAGTGACCCGACCTCGCCGAGGGAGCCACAGAAGCGATCCTTGCCCCCTGGCCTGTCGTCCCTGCTCGGAGAGCCGAGCTAGCTCCCCGCCGCTCCCTGGAGTTCTGAGAGCGGGCGGAGGGCTGCCGGGACCGGCCGGGGCTAGGGAAAGTCTGCTCGGAGTAGCGCGAAGGCGCTAGCAACCATTGGTGAGACGCGCTCGCATTGGCTGGGGCTCAGTAGTTCGAAGGCCTGATTTTCAAAGTAAATTGACACGCTGGCATTGCTTGACTGTTCGTTTTTAAACCTATTTGAGATAAGTCAGTTATATTATTTTTCTATACTGATTTAAGAGACTTGAGAATGAGTTTGCTATTAAAACTTCCTGAACACCAGGGCAACCATTAAGATTAAGTGCAAGCTTTGCCTAAAGAAGAAATTATCGTGTACTGCTGATCTTTTACTGCATACACTAGATAAAGATATATTTTTATAAATATACATACCTGTGTGGTCTCAGTTTGTGGTGGATGGGGGATCATTGTTTGTGTTAAGTGCATCTATTATACACATTGCCTTGGGGATAAGCCTGCCTGCTCGCGCCAAGCTACCTAGAGGGGGAGCAGGGGTTATCTACTGTGTGTATTCCTTCACCCTAACTAGAAGCAAGGGCCCCTACTTGGTCTAAGGTACTTACCTCTGCCAATTAGAGACCCCCAGATCTAACAGGCGCCCTCTATAGCAAGGTCCGAAGGGGCCGCTACCTAGGACCTATGTCGCAAACTGTGGCTATCTGGCACCAGGCCACCAAGCGTCAGGGTTGGGGAGATAAACTTACGAAGTCCACATCCCTCTGGTCCTCTCAGAGGTTGGGACCATATGGGTTTCGATAAATGGGACACCATTGGTATAACAAACATTGGGGACCTGATACACAGGGCCAAACTTCTCACCTTCAAAAAGCTGCAAACCAAACACGACCTCGCACCGGGCGAGGTATTTCGGTATTTGCAGATTAGACATGCACTTCTCACTAACATTCCAGATATACTCTCCTTACCAGACTGTTGCCCTCTGGAAGACCGCCTACTCTCAGAACCGCTCCTGACAAAGGCTGTCTCCTGCACGTATCATAAGCTCTGTAACAACTTACCTGACTCCTTTTAGGCCTTTCGGAATCAGTGGCATACAGACATAGGGCCACTAGACAACGATGACTGGCAGACTGCACTAATGTCCTCCATGGAAACGGCGATAAATCATTGGTTTCGCCTTATCCAACAAAAAATCCTACATAGGTCCTGCCTCTCCGGGGTACTCCTGGCCAAGATAGGCAACCGGGCGGATGCACTATGCCTTAGAAGATGTGGTCAAGATAGCACCTTTTATCATATCTTATTGTAATGTCCCGAGGTACGCCCTCTATGGAACAATGCAGCCAAAAAATGAGGGACACATTGGGCAAGCAGCTCCAACTGACACCAAGGCTGAGAATCCTGAATATATGGGATACCACTGATCTGGCGGAAATAGAACAACAGTAGGTGGCATTGGGGTACCTACTAGTGAAAAGAGCTATTGCAATGCTTTGGGGATCCAATAAATGGCTTTTAACGATTGGATGGGTGGCGGAAATGGATAGGTGCATGATAGCAGAGAAGGAGGTCTATAAACTACGTGGTTGCCCCAGGAAAGGGATAGGAAGTTGGGGGGAGAACGCATTTATGTGGGTTATTTGTACATCACCAACAGAGGTTATGGCGACATGCAGACGAACAGAACAGTAAATTCCCAACCGTCTAATTTATGTCATATGTGATTATTGATGTATTGTAACTCACTATATTGGACATGTAATATGATATTGCACTGATGACTCTGTGATTTAACGTTAATTAAAATTGTTATTTAAAAGAAAAGCATGCACAAGGTTGACTGAAGGTCTGAAAACCTCCAGGTTGTACTTTGGCCCTTTTATTAGTGGACTGTGGCTATAAAGAGATTCAGTGTCTGAAGACTGATTATCTACCTGAAATCTCCAGTCTTCTTTTCGGCTAGAAACTCATCAGAAAGTACTGCTTCTTCCTCTTCCTTGGGAGGCCCAGGTTAATCTCATGTTTTAGAACTAGCTCCTAGAGACTGTCCGGTCCTGAAGATCAGTGGACAGGATCCTATGGCCAGGAAGTATCCACAAAAATGGAAACAGTAGGGTTAACCAAACATTCCACTCTTTACCTCTGAGAAGTGATCTGAAGAACCCAATGGTCCGTGATGGAGTATTTCTAAGTATCCAAGATGACTTGAACCCTTCAAGGGGAAGAGGTAGTTTTTCTGAGGAGGGTGTGAAGCGGGAACTGAACAATGCTTATCCCCACCCTTGCAATGAGTATGGTGTTTGGAATATTGTCAAACCATGACAAGAATAAGGAATATTGGATAAGTTTAGAACCGAACAGGAAGGTATGTCTCAGGACAAAACAAAAACACAAAAAAATGTGTACACTTAGAAAGCCCTCTGGACCATGGCACCTAAAGTGTGTCCAAAACATTTTGGGAACCAGAAAGGGCTGTTTCATATTGGCTTCCTGTAATTCTCTTACTTCTCCTTCTTGAGACCAAAGTTGAGGCACCTTCAGCTATAATGACAGTCTATCGGTCAGCTGGAGAGGAACCTTCTGGGGTCATAGAAGGCCGACCCATCAGTTTTGTGAGCATGGGACCCACTTTCATAGGCTGGACAAATTCCAATTCTACACCTATAAATTGAATATAAACTTGGGAGCGGCAACATCATCCAGATCCTACCATGCATGGAAAAGTTAGATTTTCACTGAAGGATGAACAGGGGGTTACACAGACACGCGTTTGTTGAACTACTGGAAAAGACTTGCACTAGAACAGGGCTGAGCGCGCCCCCCGAGAGAATAATATTGTTTCTGAGATATGACCGCAAAGGTGGGAGATCCTTGTTTTTGATAACTTTCTCCTTTGTATCTGGATCCAGAAGAACATCTTCTTCTGAAGCAGTGTCATATTCTGGTACGGGTCATCATGAGGACCTCGTAGAGAATGATGGCGATGAACCTGAAGGAGAAGAGGACATAGGCAGCTGGACAATTTTGAATTTCTTTAGTCTTGTGTCTGAAGATGTTTCAGCTGGTACATCAGCAAAAGACTTTCTCATAGGAATATTATAACTTTCTTCTCTGTAGACATGCTTGTGTTCACAATCGAGAGGGTCGACAAGTAGGGAAACAAAATAGCTCAAATGCCCTAGATAGAGGAGGACCTTAAGAATTGTAATATACCCAGTTATAAGTCACCCAACAAAAGATAGTGGATAGGCTTGAGTAATAATGGAAGATTCTGATGGAGCTAGATCAGAGAACAGCCCAATCTGAGTCAGTGTCCCAGCGGGACGTGTGATTGCTTGGTAGAACTGTAATATTTTATATTGTGTTGTGATTTCAAAATGCTCCCCTCCTAACCCTGCAATACCTGGGAAAACATGTACAAGTGCTATGGCAACACCACCCACACAACAGGTGTTCCGCTGCCTCTCAGGAAATTATCAGAATAAACCCAAGACATGAACAAATGAGAAATAAGTTGACAATAGCCTTCCACATACCTATAACAGAGTGGGAAAGGGAGAAGACAAGGTCTCAGAAGAAGGAAATGAGTGGAACCCACTGCCGGTCACGCTACATTGTCCAGGAAGGAATTGTAAATCCAGCTGACAGTAACTACACCTGTAGTCATGTGCCCACAACCAGCCCTGTAGGATAATAAGGCAAAAGCAAGTAGCAGGGATGTATGCAAAGACAGATACAAAACAGAAGCTGGAAATGGATGAGTCTGTGGCTAATAGTGCCCAAACTAGGGCACCTAGGTTGAGTATCCCAGGCTCTTGTTAGTCATGGGTCAAGATTTAGGAAGCCTGCAAGTTCAAAGTTATTCCTTGCATAAATGACCAAACTGTGATTTATTAAGCCTTTTATCATATGAGAGACATATGTACTCCACAATACTTTTAATGAAACATATACACAGTTACGTTTATTAGCAAATTATCACATGAAACTGTGCTAGTTATATATGCCATAGTCTGAATATACCCACCAAGCTTGTAACACTATTATGTCTAAGTGCAGCAACAACGTATGCCATTCAGTGCACCACTGAGAACCTCACATATGACCCTAAATCTCCCCTAGTAGGCACATTACTCATGCATACACACTCACTCCTAACCATATAGGCATGCAACCCCTGTAGTTCTTCAACGCAACTCGTGTGGCAGCTGCATACTATAAAAATATCAAATAACCATGAAAATAACAAGTACAGAGTATAATCCCTGGGGGAATTTCTTCCACCACAGTGATCAAGTTGAATATAGAAATTATTCAAGCAATGAGTTTGTTCAGTTTACAGCTCAAGCCGGATACACAAACCCGGTTATTCATGCTGAAAGAGTTACCTTCACAGTCTAGCGCAAACAGTTCCATTGACAGGGGAAGGGGCCACGAAGAGCAGGGAGAGAGTTACAGATGTTTGGCGATGTGGCGCAAACACCAGGCTGGGTGTCTCAGACTGTCATCACTGTAGTGCAAAGATCATGTCAGGCATCGTGGACGGTAGTGCTGGAGCTTCGCATCACCAGTCACTGCAGGCTGTTGATGCTGCAGCTTGAAATGCCAATCTCACGCTACCAGGCAAGGTTGACGGTTGCTGTGGGGTGAAGAGTCGGGTTCAGCAGAGCTTCGCACTGGGGGGTGGCAAGATCTTAGCATAAATTGGCCCGTTTGTGTTTGTGAAGAGCCCAAAACTTAAGGAGAGGTCAACTGAGGCCACATCAAAAACCCAGGACCTGTAGGGTACAACTTGGAGAGTCAGAAACTCACTCCAGCTGCGGCCAGTTGCACCTCCAAGCAGCAGGTCAGCTGGGCAGCTGCAGGAAGTGTCTGGAAATTGTTTTTTGCCTGTAATTCATACTGGCTGACCTTGGAGACACTTCAGCCTGGGATGAAGGGTGCAGGTCTGGTCTGTATTTTCAGCAAGCAGGGTTGTAGAGTGGCAGTCCTTCTGGCAGCATAGGTATCCTTCTTCTGTAGCATCCATAGGTCCAAGAGTGCACTGAACAGTTACGTTAGGTCAGGCATCCGCTATTTACATCTGGTCCTTCTTTGAAGTGGGTAAAGTTTCTAGAGAATTCTCATTGAAATCCCTGAAGTTTTCTGTCTCCCCTTGCTCTAAGCTGGCTGCTGTATGAACAATGCAGTGATGTCAAGTCCTTTGTGTGAAATACTGGCACTGCCTATTCAGTTGCAAGTGGGGCTGTGCCCATCTCCGACCTTCCATCCTGCCAGTTGAGGGCTCATTCAGGCACACCTAATCCCTATATTGTGTGGCTGTCTGGGACGAATAAACAACGCCAAGCTGTCAATTACACCTAGTCATGTAACCCTTGAACAGGCTGCAGGCACCAAATAGTTAGGGCAAGAAAATGCCAACTTTCTAAAAGTTACATTTTCAAAATTTTAACTTACAATCCAACGTTACCATTAAAGAGGATTTTTAATTACAATTTCTCAGACATCAAACATAAAATGTTTACCTGGTCCCAATCAAAAATGTGCACTTATTAAATGAAATAAGCAACCCAGTGTTATACTATAGAAGAGGTGAGAATCACAGTAGTGAATAACATGTTTAGGAGTTTTTCACTTATAGGACATATAAAACTTAAAAGCATATCTCTAACATTTGTAAATACACTGCACCCTGCGCTCTGGACTGTGTAGGGCATACCCTAGGTGTAACTTATATGTATTAAAAAGAAAGGTTTAGGCCTGGCAGAAGGTTTAACATTTTCCTGGTCGAAATGACAGTTTAAAACTGCGCACACAGGTTGCAATCACAGGCTGGAGGTATGATGTATAGGGCTACTTACGTGGGTGGCACAATAAGTGCTGCCGACCCTCTAGTAGCATTTAATTTACAGGCCCTGGATACATGTAGTACAACTTTACTAGGGGCTTACAAGTAAATTAAATGCTCCAACTGGGTGTAAACCAATTTTATCATGTTTAAATTTGCGAGCACATGCACTTTGGTACTGGTTAGCAGTGCTAAAGTGCACAGAGTCCTAAGGCCAACAAAAAAAGGTATCAGAAAAAAGAGGAAGGTAAAATGTTTGTGGGAAGACCACCCTAAGGCTGACAGGTCTAATAGTTTTCAACACTTGAATCCATCTATTTCTATCACCCTGGGTTATTTCAATAATCTCTGATCACCTCCCTTCCTGAGTCACTTCTAGTGCTTCGACTAATCGATTGGTGACTACATCTCCATGTCATCACATCAGTCTCTGATTCACTTCTGCTTTTCTGCATGATCTCTAACATACCAAACAATTAATTCACGAGTACCACCCCCAAGTTAGCTCATCAGTCATTCTTCCATTCTAATATTTCAGACACTCTATTGGTGACCACCAGCCTATTATACAAAAATGTGATAGATGGGATGTTGGAGTTAATCTCAGCCACTAGTAATTTAAAGTTGAATAAAGGAATCGCTCTGGTGCTCTTTATCAGAGGGACCTTTATGTGGCTTCTTAGTTTCAGTCAGTGGCCGACAGAAACACTTGGGAGGACACTTAAGGGATTAAACAATCTCTATCAAATGGCCAAGTGGAAAGGGCCAATAGATTGATCAAAGGTGTGATGAAAAGGGCTATGAAATGTGGTTTGAGTGTTTAGGATGCTGTTATATGTCTTGTGAGGGCCTATCGCACTTTCAACAAACACAGATGCACACACATATGTCCCCATTTGCTTGCATGCAGGGTTGACCAACTGGGTCTAAGCTGGTTCCTCAGTAGTTGCTGGAACCTATTAGTGTTCACAAAAGTGGTAAAGCTGCGCATGAGGTCAGTGAAGAAATCCACACGGGCTATTAGCTTTAGTTTAACCCTTGCAGTCCTGCTGTAGGCTCTCTCTTTCATTGGATGTGTCATGTGGATGGGTGGAGCTATAGATGGGCAAAGGTGGAGTTTGAGACGTGTTGCTTTCTCTCAAGGGTGGAAGTTGTGTATTGGAAATGTGGATGAGGAGCAGGTTTGTAGTGGTTTAATGATGATACCTAATTGTGAATTCACAGATATTGTTGGCAAATGTGGGGTAGGAGAGGAATTCTGTGTCACGCGCTGTTGAATCAGGAGATGGTTTTCACTGGTGGTTTGTTCTCAGTCGCAGTGTAGGGAGAAGTGGTGTTCCATCTGGTACCTTCTCTCTTGGCCTGCATAGAGGTGACCATGCCAGAGTGTACCACAGTAGGTCGCGGAGGCCTACTGTTCATTGGAGAACTTTCCCTATTGGCGTGTCTTGAAGTGACCCAGGTGTGCTGACCTTAGCACATAGTTTTCCTGGGGTGCTCCTTCACTTCACTTTACCGTATGCACTTGGTACTTCATATCTTGAAAAAAAAAAAAAACAACGGTCTCCCACGCTTGTTTTGTCTGCATTATCCAACATCTACAGTGAAAATCAGCAGACCTATAAGTAATCCAATCATTCTTGTGACAGCTTGTATAAAATAAAACTAATATTAACCCCTAAACCCCCAAGTCTCCCCTCCTCCCACCTCCCCCCTGAGCTTCCATGATAGGTACATTGTCTTTCATAGCACGTTGTTCGCGATAACAGTCAGTCTGGTCGCAGCAGTCCCAAACAGGCTGACATCTGATAAGCAGTATGTTGTGGCTACTTGCATGGAAAAAAACCACTGCGACACAACATAGCCAAAAACAGCAACCAATAGGCTCCAACTGTCACCTGCGGAAGTCAAGGCTCTGGTGAGTGCGTCCGCAATCCATGACACACTGGAGCCGTGTTCCACAGCTCATGCAGGTATTACTCCACATACTACACAGTGAAGGGCCCACCATGCCCCATGGCTGCTATGCACTCTCTCCATTCAGCTCTGGCATGGCTTCCCTTTATGTACATGTATGTGAAAGCAGGACCCGAGTCCTTTCCGCCCACGCTGCAAGGGTCTCCTGGGCTTCGGCACGCCTTCTAGTCCTTCTCTTATGCACCTTGTCCGCTCCGGCCCATCCACTACATTCGCCTCCCAGGCCTCCCTTGTTGTAGCCCGAAGGCTTATCCAGGGAATTGCAATACACCTTTTTGCTATAATGAGGCCTAGAATGGTGTAACGTCTACTCAATTTCTTTTTTGGGTCCTCTGGAAGAAGACCCCGCAGGCATATTCCTACTGTCTGCGGAATTCTCCAACCTGTGGCCCCCCCACAACTGTACCAAAACGTCTGACCAAAAGCCCTGCTCCAATGGACAGGGCCACATCATATACATAAAGACCGCCACCTCCGCATGGCATCTCGGGTATTTTTGGTTCCAGAGGGGTATATATTGTGTAGGCGTTTGGAGGAAAGATAGGCCATGTGTATGAAATTATATATATCAGCTTAAAACGGGCACACATCGCCACTCTTTTCACTCCAGCGTGTATCTTGAGCCAGTCCTGCTGAGATATTTGATCCTCTGTGTGACAAAGGGAGGGGCTGCAATCACTTGTCAGAGCACAATGCGCGGTATAAGTGCTTTATTAGCTTATGTCTGCCTGCCATCGCTTACAATGTAACAAGTATATGAGTGGGTTCTGGCGCCTCTGAGAATGACGGTCAGGGTTGTCTAGCCATTGCTGCTATCTTTGCATATTGCAGGAATTGGCCTGCATCTAGGACAAACGTTTCCTGGGCCTCCTGCATAGAAATAAATATATCCTCCGGGTAAAGGTCGGACCGGTAAACATCGTTTACCGTGAAGTTTTTACAACGCAGTACCTTTAGCACGCATCCCTTACAACGCAAGTCGTTACCACGACTTGCGCTGGAGGGCGCTAAAGGATTAAAAATAGTAAATTTACTATCCCAACACCTTCCCTAGGGTCCATGGGGACTGGTGTTAGAATAGTAAATTATACTATTCGAAATCCGCACCCCCAACGCAAGTCGTGGTAACGACTTGCGTTGTAAGGGATGCGTGGTAAAGGGATGCGTTGTGACGGTACGCGTTGTACCGTCATACATCCGTCGGACCGCATTATGCAGCCACCCTTCTAACACTTATTTATTGCCATAGTGTGCAGAGGGAACCAGCAATGAAATGTCCATGTCCAGGGCATAGGGCGCTTTTCTAAGTACTTGCCTGGCCACTCTCTCTCATATTCTGCCCATGAGTCGGACCACGTGGGGGAACGCAGGGGGATCCGAGCACCCTCCATCAAAAGCTCCCCCAGTTGATGTCCCCCATGGGAACCCTCCAACAGTGCCCGCTCCCAGTTTGGCCCCATCCAACCAATGCACAGCATGTTTTAATTGTGTAGCAAAGTACAATTCAAAATCTAGAACCTCCATGAGTGGATAGGCTCACTCTACACCATTTACCTTGCCAAAGGAGCGTCGTGATCAACTTGTCAAGCGTACCTAACACCTCTCCAAGGAGACCATAGAAGGTGTCTTGCATAACATATAAACAGCATGGCAGAACCACCATTTTTAGTAATGCTATTTTCCCCATTAGTGACATTCGTAGGGTGTTCCAGAACTGTAGAGAAGGCTTTAGACCTGCTAGAACCTCCACATTTAAGGTCAAAGAATTGCTTCTCGTGATGGGCAATACTGATACCCAAATATTTGACACTGTACTCCTTCCGCAGCAGACCTGCTTCCAGTAAAAGCTCCAACGTTGACTAGTCAGGTGGGCCAATGGGATGAGAATAGATTTTGATACATTCACCTGGAGCCCCGAGAGCTCCCAGTATTTCCTCATCACGTTTAGAAGTATCGAGCTAATATGTTGGGGTATCGGAGTTACACCATGGCGTCGTCCGCATATAATGAAACTATGTGTTCAGTATTGCCCACTGGTATTCCCCATCCCCTGAGAGTTTGCTGGAGATTACATCCCAAACGCTCTAGTGCCACGGCAAAAATCAGAGGGGACAAGGGGCATCCCTGCCTAGTACCACGTTGGAGGACTATTTCTTCCAAGACATAACGTCCTGTACGGACTCTTGCTCATGAGCATGTGTACACTAATTTGACCCACTTTATGTGGGAGGTTCCAAGTCATGCCATGTCTAGCACTTTCTATATATAATACCAGCAAGGGAGTCAAAAGGCCGTTCAATGTCTAAAAAGGTAAGAGAAATGTTTCCCTACTGGGTCACTGGGGCGTTCATGAAATAGGCCAAGGCCAATCATCGCAGATTACATTGACTGTTTCTATGGGGAATAAATCTAGACTGATCATCATGAATCAAACGCGGGAAGTGCAGGAGAAGTCGTACTGCCAGCACATGACTGAGGAGCTCAAGATCTTCGTTCAGCATTGATATGGGGCGGTATTATCTTGGTACAAGAAGGCCCTTGCCAGATTTTGGTATCACGGAGATCAGGGCTTTGCTCATTGACAGGGGAAGTTCCCGTCATTCATATGCTTCTGCAAAAAACCTGAACTAATCTATCTGTTAAAATGTTTGAAAAATTCTTATGGAATTCCACTAGTAGGCCACCCCCTACCGGCACCTTTGCAGTGGCCATAGACTGCAAGGTCTCTTAACCTTCTTGCTTACTAACTAGAGCCCCCATTGGCTGCCTGTCTTCCTGGAATATGGATGGCAATGATTGTCAATCTAAATATTCCACTATCGCTCTGTCCCCACCTGGCAGCCGTGGTCCAGCATAGACATCTCGGAGATGGTCTTCAAATACCAAGTTAATGGCATGCTGTCCATGTACTTCATGGCATCCACAGTCTCTAATGGCAAGGACTGGCTGTGGGAACGATTCTGATCTAATCAGCCTTGTTAACAATCTGCCTGCTCTGTCTCCCTCCGCATACCAATGCTGCTTGGCCCCTTTGCTGGTATATTTCTCTAACTGGTCCCATATTTCACATAGTTTGTGTTTCTGTCAATCCCAAGCTCCCTAGTGTCATTTCCTGTTTAACTTGGTCCAGTTCTAGGGTATGACGTACCCCAACAGCAGTCGCCATACAGACACCCCGGATGACTACCTTCATCGCATCCCACTCTACGACTCTGCTACCAGATGTTTCCGAAAAAACTGGGTTAGTGATGTGGCTAAGGCATCCTGAAATGCTGGATCAACCAGGGTTTCAGCATTCAACCGCCACAATGGCATGCTGAGAAGCCGCCTAGCAAGGGTGTATGTCAACAGAAGCGGAGATTGATCTGAAATGTAGTTAGCCAGGTACTGCACAACTCTGACCCGAAAGGCTGCTGTAATTTGTATTAAAAAAAAACTAATCGTCAATGAGTGCCTGTGGCCGGGGTATAACAGGAATATGTGTGAGTGTGAGGGTGACGCTGGTGTCATATATAGAGTCATATATGGAGGGAGGATTTGGCCTAACGGCTAGGGTGGTGAATCTGTGGAACCGGGTTCGAGTCTCGGCAATAATGAATGTGTCCTTATGTAACGCAACTGGAGCTCCTGTAAAGCGCTCTGATACCCGATTTCTTGGGGTCAAGTTTGCTGAATATAAAACACTATAAAAAAACACTATAAAAAAACACTAAAAAAACAAGGTAACATTGTGCTTGTAGTAGCGTTGCTGTTGCACAGGGTTTAATACCTAACCGAGGGGGAATGCTTTCCATCTCCCCATGTAATACAACATTTAAATCACCCGCCAGGATAAGCTCAGTGGTGGGGGTAGTCTGCGTGGCCCAGAGTACTGAACTCAGGAAAACCCCATCATCTGTATTAGGTGCATATATATATTGATGAGGCAAAGGGCTTGTACGTCTAGAGTCTCCTCCGGCATTATGTACCTGCCCTCTACATCCCTCACCACCTTAGGGGCCTCGAAGGTGATCCCCTTAGCTATCCATATCAGGGCTCCCTTTGCACATCCGGAATACGATGTGGCAAAAATCTTGCCCCGCCACCATCTCTGCAGGGATTTCAGACAGCCTCCCCACAGATGGGTCTCTTGGAGGAAGGCTATTGCTACCCCATAGCGTCTACGGTAGGTAACCACTCAGTTACATTTTGTTGGGTTGCTCAGGCCGCTCACATCTCAACTTATGAACTTATATGATGTTCCTCTGGTCACCTCGGGCATAATATATATCTACGGTTTCCTCTCCGTGAACCCTGACTCCAGTGTGTGTTAGTGACTGCTCCCCCTTCAAACATATAATAGGGAACAATGTGCAAAGTGATATACAAGTTACTCTGGGCTCACCCCTTTCAGTGTGGGGTTCCGCGTCCGTACCCCACTAGCGCTGATCCGGCTTTAGGGCAGTGCGACCCGTGAGGTTGCACTGCCCTCTAACCCAGAGGTCTTCAAACTTTTAATTGCCGAGACCCCCCTGTCAATATTTACAGACGTAAGGACCCCCTCCTGACAAAAATTTCTAAACCTCTAGGCAGGGCTACTGGAATTATGAGGCAGGTGAGTACCAAATTATGTGACAGGCTTGACTAAATTGTGTAAGTAGAAAATTTAAATAATGTTCTGTGATGATGAGTATTTTTGGATAGCATTGCTTTATTATTTTGAAATTTTTTAAACACAGTAACACTGAGGAAAGATTTCACCCCACCAGTGCCAGTTTATAACCAAAATACAGCAATTAACATCAGAAAGATGTCTAGTCAACCTTTGTGAAGGGCCTCCCACTCCGCAGGAATACGCGCTGCCACATTAGAAGCTCACCTGGCCATGGCCGGGAGCAACAAGGGTCCATTCAAACCCTGGCAGTCCTGTGCAGAGTTAAGCAGTTTACCCATGCCCCTTTCCTCTCACCCCTTCCTTCCATCCCTCTCTTCTCTCCTCTCCCAACCCCGGATCCCTCTCTCACATTGCAGGCAGATGGTTATTAGCCCCAGGACACCTTTTGGTAACAGTAGCGAACTACACATGTAAATAATAATAGGCAGAAGCAGGGGATCCACTAGACCCGAACTTCGGGGGGGTTTAACACTCCCAGCCAGGGCTGGCCCTAGCACTGGTCGCACACGGTGCAACAATCTTTCCACCTTCTCCATGAATTCCCTCACTACCAGTCACCAACAATACACCTCATCTCTCTATAGCACCTGTCTGACAAAATACTCATAGTTTACTCACACTCACTTCTGTGATGTGAATGGTACATCTTTTGTATACCAGGTACTTTAACCGTCTGCACGGTGTGGGTGACAAGAGTGCCCATGTGACTGCACGGAGAGCAATGCAACAGTGTGAGAGTAGGGTAAAAGGAGTGACTACAGGTTGAGTGAGGTGACCATATGAATTTGGGTTCGGCTGTAAGTGCAGAGTGGGACAAATTAGTGCATGGTTAGTGATGGCCTTGTTTGAGTGAGTTACAGATTGAGCAGAGAGGGGGGGACAGGTGAGTGAAGTGTCACATGAGTGCAGGATGAGAAGTGTGCTCGTGTGACTGCAGGGTGAGGTAGAGAGTGAACAATGCAAGCACATTTTTAGTGCAGAGTGATCACTGTGAGAGCAGGGTGAGTGGGTGAATGTTGTGAGTGCATGGTGATCAGTGTGAGTGCATTGTGATCACTGTGAGTGTATTATGATCACTGTGAGTGCAGGGTGAGCGGGTGAATGTTGTGAGTGCATGGTGATCAGTGTGAGTGCATTGTGATCACTGTGAGTCCAGGGTGAGCGGGTGAATGTGAGTGCATGGTTATCAGTGTTTGTGCATTGTGATCAGTGTGAGTGCATTGTGATCACTGTGAGTGCAGGGTGAGCGGGTGAATGGTGTGAGTGCATTGTGATCGCTGTGAGTGCAGGGTGAGCGGGTAAATGTTGTGAGTTCATTGTGATCAGTGTGAGTGCATTGTGATCACTTTGAGTGCAGGGTGACCAGTGTGAGTGCATTGTGATCGCTGTGAGTGCAGGGTGAGCGGGTAAATGTTGTGAGTGCATTGTGATCAGTGTGAGTGCATTGTGATCACTGTGAGTGCAGGGTGAGTGGGTGAATAGTGTGAGTGCATTATGATCAGTGTGAGTGCATAGTGATCAGTGTGAGTGCATTGTGATCAGTGTGAGTGCATTGTGATCAGTGTGAGTGCATTGTGATCGCTGTGAGTGCATGGCGATCGCTGTGAGTGCATGGCGATCAGTGTGAGTGCATTGTGATCGCTATGAGTACATGGTGATCAGTGCGAGTGCATTGTGATCGCTGCGAGTGCAGGGCGAGCGTGAAAGTGAAGGCGAGAATGAGAAGGGAGTTGTCTGAAAGCAGGGTGCATTCCCAGAAACTTGAAGTGTAGGGTTTCAGATATAAGTTAAACTATTGCTATAATGGCATTAATCAGGGATTGAGGGTGGAGGAAATAAATAATGTGCTGATCCTGCAACAAACTTCCAGTCTTATGATTAGGGTTACCAGCTCAATAAGGAGTCACCTAAAGCTGTATTTTTTAGCACTTATCTGTGAATACTTAGAACAGCAAATATAAATAGAAAGCACTTTTAATTGTGTCACTTTTAATTGTGTTCTGGGGCTGCCTCAATGATCCATGACTGAAAATTAAAGAGAACAAAGACAGAAAAGTCACATAACTAATTAATGCATACTTTTTTATTTATAACTCTATTTAGTGTCAAGAGCAGGCATTTTTCTTTTGGCAACCCAACTTTATATTGCTTTTCATTAAATGCATTCCCACACTACAGCAAGAAGTGTAAAAATACAAATGTAAGGAATAGGCAGAGTGGGGGCCCAGGGGGTACCGGAACCATAAAAAACATTAAGCCTCTGTAACCAGTTTACAAAGGCATGTAAATATGCTAATGGTCTTTAAAGACCTGTGAAAAACTCGGGCGTGCCAGAGATAATACTCCAGACACTGCCCAGCCGAGCCCCGAGTTTCACTGCAGCAGCCCGGGCTGGGGGGACGTGGGGGGCTGAAGCCCTGGAGGCCAGGGCAGACGTGTGACTGTGAAGGTGTGACCCCCTTCACACTACTCCATGGCCCCCCTGGGGGTCGTGCCCCACAGTTTGAAGACCCCTGCTCTAACCTGTGGAGGGAGTGCTGACCTCAGGAGGGGTGCTGTACCTAGCAATAACTTATGATTGGAGAGTGAGTGGCACTTTTGCCGAGTGGTATTGGAGTGTGGGGGAGCAAAAAATGATTGTTGCAACGGGTGCCAAAAGCGCTAAAGCCAGGCCTGCATGCCTGTGAGCTCACTGTGTCGAATCCCAAGGCATGCACTCTGCACAGGTGCCCGGGGGGTCTCGCCGTAGTCGCACAGCTTGCGATGCAGCGGCTCACCGGGGAGCTCTGCAGGCACCGACCATTGATGGGTATATCTCCCACTTTCAGTCACGGCACGTTAATGGCCTTTAAGGCCCCCCCTGGCGACAGGCTGACTGCCCTTCCTGGCAGGGAATCACCAGGGAGCTCGGTCGCCGGCGCCCTCTCACTCTAGGGCTTCAGAAGTGTAGGCATCCCGCGGCATTTCAGGTTCCCCCAATCTTGGGCTTCAGTCACTTGCCTGGGCCCCACGGATCGTCACGAGTACCGGACCGCACCCGTCAGGACGCTGCCACTGTTTTATTTGGGGTAACTTCAGGATTTTAAAGGATTTTGCCTTCCGGTTCGGGAGCTCAGCTAGGCACATCTAAGCGTCCATCTTGTTCTGCCACACCCCTTACTTTATGTCTTCTTGTAGTATTTTTTCCTCTTGAATCCCTCCCCATCTGTCGGTCTATATTTCTTTCCTGTTAATGGTTGTGTCAGTTCTTGCAACTGCTTGGGTTTGCTCTCGGGGACATGGTAAGGATTTTGGGGGCCCTGGGCCAAACAGATTTTGGGGGCCCCTTTATGGAACAGCATTCAATTTACGATCCAGTTTCAGCTCTTTCATGCCCTCTCTGGCCTGGTCACTGACAGTGCACAGACACACTAGTCCCAATTCTAAATGTATTTACATCTACTATTCAGGGACTACGTTTATTATCAATATTGTAACACAGCAGCAGCTCACTAATATACTGTAAATAATCCCTGTGACGCCCTATATTTCTCATATGTGAGGTCTTGTTTTGAGCTAAAATAACTTTTTAGGAATGTTTTATCAATCAAAAACAACATTTATCTGCAAAATGTCTGTAATAGACTCACACTTCACCCACAATAAAAATAAATTAAGGGAAACGGTATTTAAAACTACATGTTTAAGAAGTATTTAAGGTAATCAGGGCAAGGGGGGCATGGCTTACCGCCGAGCATGGCGGCTGTATTTTAGCGAGGCTCCCGGCATGGACCTCCATCATCCTGAAAAAACTGCCTGTTCCTGGGGGAGAAACTAGTCTAAATCTCCCTCGACGTGCGGTGGACGCCTTCAGGCATATCTACCCCTGTGTGCGATTTGCGTGGGCTCTGGACGGCTAACATCTGCCTTCCGAAGCTGTTGCCGACTGCTGCGGCCCTGCCTGGCTGGAATCCTGCGTACTCCAGGGGCGTGGTTCCTGAGCTCCGTCCGTAGCAGGACTGAGTGCTGGCCACTCCTGGTTGTGACCTCCTCAATACTTTGGACGCTGGGTCACTACACGCTAGCCCTGGGGCCGGGTTGGACCGGCGGTGGTGTGCTGTCGACCCGTGCCTCCACCTGGACTGTACCCTCAGAGCAAAGGTAGGGGGGTTTACTTAACTTACTCATTGTGCACAGGAGCCATTTCCACTCTTGGGTGGCTGGGACGGTGATCTTGTGACGCCCTGAGACGCTGAGTCCGACTGGGGGCGGGCGGGCCCTGCTTCATTGATCCCGCATCCCTGGCCGATTGACGGCGGAGTGACACTTCGCGCAATAAAACAGACCACGCAGTGTCAGCGTAAAAGGCCATTTTATTAGACCAGAACTGCGAATCTGTACATAACAATAAATCAACAATAACAGTAACAGCAAACCCCCACTCACACTTCCCCCCCCATTCGTTTCATTCACTCCGCGTCATCACCAAGCCCTAGAGGCTCCAAACACCTTTCTCTTGCCCGTCAATCACCGTCTTCCAGCCCCCAGTCATTGCAACCTTCCATTCACGCTTCTAGCCGTCCTATGCAAACTCCCCCCCCAAGGGATGGGTGTACCCGCTCTTGACCCCCTGTCCCTTCGAATCCTGCCTACAGCAGCTCTGGCCTAAACTGGCAACGCTATGGACCGACCCAACAAACCACCTCCAGCTGCCGGGTGGGTGGGTGGCCTTTCGAGCTCCCTCCCGATGGTGCCAGGCGCAGAAAAGAGGAAGTTCCCTTCCTCCCCCGCGCTTAAATACCCACCCCCTAACTCCTCCCCTTCCCCTACCTGGCCTATCCCCTGCGCGAAAGACCCCGGGGGAAGACTAGTCTGCGACTCTGCTTTCCCCGGGGCCCGGCATCGCGCAATAAAACAGACCACGCAGTGTCAGCGTAAAAGGCCATTTTATTAGACCAGAACTTGGAATCTGTACATAACAATAAATCAACAATAACAGTAACAGCAAACCCCCACTCACACTTCCCCCCCCATTCGTTTCATTCACTCCGCGTCATCACCAAGCCCTAGAGGCTCCAAACACCTTTCTCTTGCCCGTCAATCACCGTCTTCCAGCCCCCAGTCATTGCAACCTTCCATTCACGCTTCTAGCCGTCCTATGCAAACTCCCCCCCCAAGGGATGGGTGTGCCCGCTCTTGACCCCCTGTCCCTTCGAATCCTGCCAACCAGTGAACCCCCTGTAGGGCGGTTCACTGCCCCCCCCCCCCCCCCCCCCCACAGGGCTGCCCGTCCGACCCCGTACCAATCACTCCCGTCGACACCAGATAGACTCGTTCCACAACTTGCTCACCACATCCCGCAACTCCATCATGTACCACGCATTGCCCAGCCGAGACAAGTGCACTCCGTCCTCCCTAAAAGCTAAAGGCTCCTCCAGTCGAATCCCAGGATGTGCAATGACCTTAACGTCCCTGTCCACACAGTAGAGTCTCAGCGCCCTATTAAGCTTCCTCCGGGCCTTCTCAATGGCCCCATGTTTCAAAGCCCCTCTCCACACTTTCTTGGGGACCAGCTCCGTCCAGGCAATGCAGGCCCCCGCCATCCTTGATTTCAAAACTTCCAAATCCCTCTGCATGAGTTGCAGCAAGGCCAAACCAGACAGTTGCACAAGGTCATTTTCCCCCAAATGAATGATCAGCAAATCCGGGCATCCCCTCTGTGGGACCATCTTCGCGAGCCAGGGCAGTAGTGCCCCCCATCGCATTCCGCTCTTTCCCCACCATTTCACCTCGTGCAATTGTCCTTTCAGTCCCAGGTTACGGCCGTAGACCTGCTGGTCCGCATATTTGGAAGCCCAGTGCACAAAGGAGTGCCCAACGATCCAAGTCACCGTCCTACCGCCCGGGCCACCCACGCAACCTACGAAGAAAAAGATGTTAGAACGGGCAACAAACAGTGCAACAACCAACAACCTGCCTGGGACCAATCTACTTCCTCACATACCTCTCACAACAGCGCGACTTCCAACGCCCAATCCTCCTAATCCTGTCCCAGGATCAACCCAGGCGGGCCGCCGCAGTCGCAGCCCCAATGCGAAAGGAATGAGTGCCGAAACCAGCTCCATCCATCCCCAAGCGTCCCAAAGCCATACGCAACACCGCCAACAGCTGGCCAGCCGTCACTCTCGCACCAGACGCATGGCAGAAAATCTCGCCACCTCGGTCCCCAGCCGTCCCCAAGAGAGACCTCCACTCCAGAACCGGGCAAACCGCCCTGCCAGACTTATTCAACCATACCCATTTGCCCCTGCCCACTTGATCCGTCTTCGAGCGACCCAGCCAAATCCCCAAATGCCCCGCATCCACACGCACCTCCTCAAATAACCTACCCGCCCCCCGTCTCTTGCCCAACAGCTCAGACACCCGTAAAGCCCCAAAAAACATCCACACCATGCATAAACGAAACAGGCCCACCTCAATCGGATCATAACAGCATTCCGGCAACACCCCAACCAGCCGAACCAACAAATCAAACGTCACTGCCTCCCGCAGCCGACTCCCCCCAGCCCCCCTCTCTCGGCCCCACCCCCGCAACATGCGAGCCAACACCACATCCTTGGTGGGGTCAAAACCCAAGAACAAGACACAGTAAAAAGAAATTCCAGCCAACTTCCCAGAGATCGTAGCCGCAGTCAACCCCCGGTCCATACAAGCCAACACGTAACCCCTCAGACCTTCCACCACAGCCGACTCCCCGCTCACGACACCATCCACTGTCCAGCCCATGAAAGTGCTAAATTCAGACCATGCAAGACGATACGTCCTCCTCGTGGTCGGAGCCAACGAACCCTCCACCAGACCAATCATCCTCAGTCCCCCAAGGCCCAGATGCCGGCCGGCAGCTCGGTCTTGCAGGCGTCCGCTCCCGGCGCCAGGTGTCGGAACCGCTGCCACTGCGAACGAGACAAAGCATCCGCAATGTCATTATTCGCCCCAGGGACATGCTTAGCCCGAAACACCACATTCAGCTGCAGGCACGCCAACATGAACCTGCGCAACAGCCGCAGCACTCGCAGGTCCCTTGCCCTCTGATGATTGACCAGCTCCACCACCGTCATGTTGTCAACGTGAAAGAGCACAGACCTGTTCCGAAAGGCCTCCCCCCACACCACCAATGCCACCAGCAATGGGAAGAACTCCAAAAAGGCAATGCTCCTGCCCTGCTTGATCCAGGAGGCCGGCCAGCTCTCCGCACACCACCTTCCATCCCAAAAAACACCAAACCCCGCTGACCCAGCCGCGTCAGAGTAAATTTGGCATTGCCAGACCGCCCTTTCTTCGTCAAAATCCAAGGACACCCCATTGAAATCCTGCAAGAAAGTAATCCATGTCCTCAAGTCCGTCCTCACCCCCAAAGAAATCCTCACTCTGTGATGCGGAAGCACCGCCCCCGACATGGCCATGCCGAGCCGCCTGCAGAACGTCCGCCCTGCCCGCACCACCCTGCACGCAAAGTTAAGGAACCCCAGAAGCTTCTGCACCGCCCGTAAAGGGATCCGCCGTTCCCCCACAGCCCACTCGAGACATGCCAGAATCTCCCTCACCTTGGTCGCAGGCAGGCGCGCCATCTACTGTACCGAGTCCAGTTCAATCCCCAGGAAAGTGAGGCAACAGCTGGGACCAGCCGTCTTCTCGGGCGCCAAAGGCACCCCAAAATGCAAGGCCAAAGCCTGGAAACGCGACAGGGCCCTGCCGCAATCCCCGGACCCCGACCTCCCCAGGAAGAGGAAATCGTCCAAGTAGTGAGTGACTTCACTGCACCCACTGACCCGCACCATGACCCACTGCAAGAAAGTGCTGAAAAGCTCAAACAGCGCACAGGAGATAGCACACCCCATGGGCAAAACCTTGTCCACATAGATGGCACCCCCAAACTGCATGCCCAAAAGCGCAAAATCCGCCGGGTGAATAGTCAGGAGACGGAAAGCCGACTTAATGTCACACTTCGCCAATTCCGTACCCGGCCCACACGACCTCACCAGGCGGACCGCATCGTCCACCGAAGCATACAGCACCCTCGAGTCCTCATCTGCAATGAAGTCATTCACCGATCGACCCTCCGGCCACGACAAATGGTGAATCATTCTGAACTCCCCTTCCTCCTTCTTCGGCACCACCCCCAACGGAGAATTGATCAGGTCCGGCAACGGCCAGTCAGTAAACGGGCCAGCCACTCTCCCTTCCGCCACCTCCTTCTCCAACTTCGCAGCAACTACCCCCGGCAACTCTTTTGCAGACCTCAAATTCTCAGCCCAATGACGTTCCCTGGGACCCTGGTAGCCCACCCGAAAACCCTCGGCGAACCCCCAGAAGAGCCGCGCCGCGGCCTCGCGATCAGGATAGCACGCGAGCCACGGGGCCATCGCCTCCACCCTAACCGGAGTAGGCGCCCTTCGGACCAGGCTGGCCCCGCCCCCTCGCGTTCCTCCATTTTTCGGAGGGGGTGGCGAGTGTGAGGCACTGCGTAAGGGCATGTTTGCCACCGCACTTCGAACACTCGTGTTTGAACTTACATGGGTACCTAGAGCAGAACCCCCGATTGTAGCTCCAACATGCCCCCGTGGAGTAACCCCCAGGCTTAGACTGCTGACCTGACACAATGGTGCTGGGCACTGTTCCACCCCTCGCCCCGCCCTGGGCGGGACACGGCGGAAAAGACCGATACAATTCCGGCAAACCACTGGCAGTGTGTGTAGACGCCGACGAGTGCGAAGACGCCATCCACTGCATCCAAAGCTCCTGGTCTACCGCACCCCAACTCTTTTCCGGATCCGCGCTAACCCTGGCCCGAAACTCCTCGTCGTAGCTCAACCACGCAAACCCCACAAACTGCATCTGGGCCTTGCGAATGATGTCCATGTATTTAAACAGCGCAATCGCCCGGTCCAGATACTTCTGGCAATAAACACTGGCATAGATCAGGAAAGCCGACGTCCAATTCTCCATGGTCACCGGCACCCTAGGCCGTCTCATCAACTCCCACTCCTCCTCCTTAGAGCCCTCCTTGGCCTGAACCTCCCGATGAAGCAACTTAAAAACGTCCACAAACTCATGTTTCCATATTTTCTCTTTCAGTTTCTCCGACAAGTGCGACCCAAGAGGCATCGCCAACCCCATATAAGGCATCTTCTTAGGCACCTTCACCCCCTTCTCCTCCTTGCCATCTCCCTTGTCCGTCTGCACCCCCAAAGTGACCGACTTACCATCCACCTTTTTCCATCCGCAGGTGGACCGCCGGATGGCGTTTCCCCCTGTGAAGTAGTGTGGCTCACTGGTTAGAGGCGGCAGACCCGAGAGCAGAGGACGGCCCGGGACCAGGGTTCGATTCCCGGCGCGGCAGGTTTCTGGACCAGGGTCAGCGGACTCGATAATTCTCTCGCCTCGATGCCCACTCTGATCAGCGATCACACTCGGCAACTCTGGGCATTAGCTTGCCTCATCTTCACTAACGGCCCCACCAGACCGCCGGGGATGCCTGGTCTCACCCTGGAGATACCCATTAAGGGACCATCTCTCAGGGAAGCCAGGAAGGGTTTCGCAGCGGTCGAAGCGCCTTGGGACCCTCCGGGTAAGTAGTGCGCTATATAAATGCCTATACATACATATACACAGAACCGTCCCCCACACCCACCGACCGGCAGGTGCGTTTCCGGCCTTCCCCCCCGAGGAGCGTCATCCCAAACTGCCCACCAGGCTCCCTCACCTGTGAGTGCCGGCGTCCGCTCCCGGGGCCTTCCTCTGGACTCCGTCCCCCGGACCGCCACCGATCCGGCCTTCTTCTTCGTTCCAGTCTCGACCTGCAACACACCAAGGTCGTTTTCTCCCGCTGCGCCGCCTATGCCTTCCAGGTCATCCCGCACCTCCCCTTCTTCCAACTCCTCACTCCCAGCACTGTAATCCAGCTCAAGCACCGGTTCCAGATCCACACCCTCGCAGACCACCTCCTTCACAGCATGCTTCACACCTTTCTGCACACTCCCTCGTCCACGCATTCCAGGGACGCCACACGCCGAAGTCGCCCGATCCCGCGGTGGAGGGACAGCCGCAGCGGACTGCCCTACTGCTTCCGGCCTGCGTCTCGGAGCCGTGTTGCGCCCGCAAGGCCCCCCCGGGCTCTGCCGACAACCGCCGACTTGGATCCCCTCCCGCCCCTCAGGTCGCTCGAACCTGAGCGGGCCCCGGCACCATCGGTCCGTCTTCGAGCGACCCAGCAAAATCCCCAAACGCCCCGCATCCACACGCACCTCCTCAAATAACCTACCCGCCCCCCATCTCTTGCCCAACAGCTCAGACACCCGTAAAGCCCCAAAAAACATCCACACCATGCATAAACGAAACAGGCCCACCTCAATCGGATCATAACAGCATTCCGGCAACACCCCAACCAGCCGAACCAACAAATCAAACGTCACTGCCTCCCGCAGCCGACTCCCCCCAGCCCCCCTCTCTCGGCCCCACCCCCGCAACATGCGAGCCAACACCACATCCTTGGTGGGGTCAAAACCCAAGAACAAGACACAGTAAAAAGAAATTCCAGCCAACTTCCCAGAGATCGTAGCCGCAGTCAACCCCCGGTCCATACAAGCCAACACGTAACCCCTCAGACCTTCCACCACAGCCGACTCCCCGCTCACGACACCATCCACTGTCCAGCCCATGAAAGTGCTAAATTCAGACCATGCAAGACGATACGTCCTCCTCGTGGTCGGAGCCAACGAACCCTCCACCAGACCAATCATCCTCAGTCCCCCAAGGCCCAGATGCCGGCCGGCAGCTCGGTCTTGCAGGCGTCCGCTCCCGGCGCCAGGTGTCGGAACCGCTGCCACTGCGAACGAGACAAAGCATCCGCAATGTCATTATTCGCCCCAGGGACATGCTTAGCCCGAAACACCACATTCAGCTGCAGGCACGCCAACATGAACCTGCGCAACAGCCGCAGCACTCGCAGGTCCCTCGCCCTCTGATGATTGACCAGCTCCACCACCGTCATGTTGTCAACGTGAAAGAGCACAGACCTGTTCCGAAAGGCCTCCCCCCACACCACCAATGCCACCAGCAATGGGAAGAACTCCAAAAAGGCAATGCTCCTGCCCTGCTTGATCCAGGAGGCCGGCCAGCTCTCCGCACACCACCTTCCATCCCAGAAAACACCAAACCCCGCTGACCCAGCCGCGTCAGAGTAAATTTGGCATTGCCAGACCGCCCTTTCTTCGTCAAAATCCAAGGACACCCCATTGAAATCCTGCAAGAAAGTAATCCATGTCCTCAAGTCCGTCCTCACCCCCAAAGAAATCCTCACTCTGTGATGCGGAAGCACCGCCCCCGACATGGCCATGCCGAGCCGCCTGCAGAACGTCCACCCTGCCCGCACCACCCTGCACGCAAAGTTAAGGAACCCCAGAAGCTTCTGCACCGCCCGTAAAGGGATCCGCCGTTCCCCCACAGCCCACTCGAGACATGCCAGAATCTCCCTCACCTTGGTCGCAGGCAGGCGCGCCATCCACTGTACCGAGTCCAGTTCAATCCCCAGGAAAGTGAGACAACAGCTGGGACCAGCCGTCTTCTCGGGCGCCAAAGGCACCCCAAAATGCAAGGCCAAAGCCTGGAAACGCGACAGGGCCCTGCCGCAATCCCCGGACCCCGACCTCCCCAGGAAGAGGAAATCGTCCAAGTAGTGAGTGACTTCACTGCACCCACTGACCCGCACCATGACCCACTGCAAGAAAGTGCTGAAAAGCTCAAACAGCGCACAGGAGATAGCACACCCCATGGGCAAAACCTTGTCCACGTAGATGGCACCCCCAAACTGCATGCCCAAAAGCGCAAAATCCGCCGGGTGAATAGGCAGGAGACGGAAAGCCGACTTAATGTCACACTTCGCCAATTCCGTACCCGGCCCACACGACCTCACCAGGCGGACCGCATCGTCCACCGACGCATACAGCACCCTCGAGTCCTCATCTGCAATGAAGTCATTCACCGATTGACCCTCCGGCCACGACAAATGGTGAATCATTCTGAACTCCCCTTCCTCCTTCTTCGGCACCACCCCCAACGGAGAATTGATCAGGTCCGGCAACGGCCAGTCAGTAAATGGGCCAGCCACTCTCCCTTCCGCCACCTCCTTCTCCAACTTCGCAGCAACTACCCCCGGCAACTCTTTTGCAGAACTCAAATTCTCAGCCCAACGACGTTCCCTGGGACCCTGGTAGCCCACCCGAAAACCCTCGGCGAACCCCCAGAAGAGCCGCGCCGCGGCCTCGCGATCAGGATAGCACGCGAGCCACGGGGCCATCGCCTCCACCCTAACCGGAGTAGGCGCCCTTCGGACCAGGCTGGCCCCGCCCCCTCGCGTTCCTCCATTTTTCGGAGGGGGTGGCGAGTGTGAGGCACTGCGTAAGGGCATGTTTGCCGCCGCACTTCGAACACTCGTGTTTGAACTTACATGGGTACCTAGAGCAGAACCCCCGATTGTAGCTCCAACATGCCCCCGTGGAGTAACCCCCAGGCTTAGACTGCTGACCTGACACAATGGTGCTGGGCACTGTTCCACCCCTCGCCCCGCCCTGGGCGGGACACGGCGGAAAAGACCGATACAATTCCGGCAAACCACTGGCAGTGTGTGTAGACGCCGACGAGTGCGAAGACGCCATCCACTGCATCCAAAGCTCCTGGTCTACCGCACCCCAACTCTTTTCCGGATCCGCGCTAACCCTGGCCCGAAACTCCTCGTCGTAGCTCAACCACGCAAACCCCACAAACTGCATCTGGGCCTTGCGAATGATGTCCATGTATTTAAACAGCGCAATCGCCCGGTCCAGATACTTCTGGCAATAAACACTGGCATAGATCAGGAAAGCCGACGTCCAATTGTCCATGGTCACCGGCACCCTAGGCCGTCTCGTCAACTCCCACTCCTCCTCCTTAGAGCCCTCCTTGGCCTGAACCTCCCGATGAAGCAACTTAAAAACGTCCACAAACTCATGTTTCCATATTTTCTCTTTCAGTTTCTCCGACAAGTGCGACCCAAGAGGCATCGCCAACCCCATATAAGGCATCTTCTTAGGCACCTTCACCCCCTTCTCCTCCTTGCCATCTCCCTTGTCCGTCTGCACCCCCAAAGTGACCGACTTACCATCCACCTTTTTCCATCCGCAGGTGGACCGCCGGATGGCGTTTCCCCCTGTGAAGTAGTGTGGCTCACTGGTTAGAGGCGGCAGACCCGAGAGCAGAGGACGGCCCGGGACCAGGGTTCGATTCCCGGCGCGGCAGGTTTCTGGACCAGGGTCAGCGGACTCGATAATTCTCTCGCCTCGGTGCCCACTCTGATCAGCGATCACACTCGGCAACTCTGGGCATTAGCTTGCCTCATCTTCACTAACGGCCCCACCAGACCGCCGGGGATGCCTGGTCTCACCCTGGAGATACCCATTAAGGGACCATCTCTCAGGGAAGCCAGGAAGGGTTTCGCAGCGGTCGAAGCGCCTTGGGACCCTCCGGGTAAGTAGTGCGCTATATAAATGCCTATACATACATATACACAGAACCGTCCCCCACACCCACCAACCGGCAGGTGCGTTTCCGGCCTTCCCCCCCGAGGAGCGTCATCCCAAGCTGCCCACCAGGCTCCCTCACCTGTGAGTGCCGGCGTCCGCTCCCGGGGGCTTCCTCTGGACTCCGTCCCCCGGACCGCCACCGATCCGGCCTTCTTCTTCGTTCCAGTCTCGACCTGCAACACACCAAGGTCGTTTTCTCCCGCTGCGCCGCCTATGCCTTCCAGGTCATCCCGCACCTCCCCTTCTTCCAACTCCTCACTCCCAGCACTGTAATCCAGCTCAAGCACCGGTTCCAGATCCACACCCTCGCAGACCACCTCCTTCAAAGCATGCTTCACACCTTTCTGCACACTCCCTCGTCCACGCATTCCAGGGACGCCACGCGCCGAAGTCGCCCGATCCTGCGGTGGAGGGACAGCCGCCGCGGACTGCCCTACTGCTTCCGGCCTGCGTCTCGGAGCCGTGTTGCGCCCCGCAAGGCCCCCCCGGGCTCTGCCGACAACCGCCGACTTGGATCCCCTCCCGCCCCTCAGGTCGCTCGAACCTGAGCGGGCCCCGGCACCATCGGGCCTCAAAGCCGTCCCGGACGCCCCTACTCCGGCCGCACCCCCCGGAGGGAGGGCCGCCTGCCCTGCCTTCCTCGCTTTAGCCCTCTTGGCCTCTTCCTCCTGCCTCTCCACCTCCCGTTCCTCCTCGGAGGTGGGGGTGGGTGGACCCTCAATCTCATGGCCCCAGACCGCACCCACCCTGGCACGCGTCGCCTCTGCCTACCTGACCTCCTGAATCTGCTCCAAAATCCGCTCCCCGCGGGACCTCTCCTCCCAAAAAACTGAACCCCAAATCTGAGGGGGAGGGGGCGGGCAGTAGCCAAAGAAATCACCCCCTTGGGGAAAGAAACCCACCTGCTGGAAACCCTGCACCCATCCAGGCCCGCCAATGGGGACCAGAGCGGGGGACCCACTCCGACCCGCCACACCCCCGGGCGCAACTGGCCTCAAAACGGCCGGGGTGCCCGCCCTGGAACCCCTGGACAAGTCAATGGGGGCCTCCTCCACCCGCTCCCCCGCCTCCCGCAACACAACCCCAAGTCCTTCCCCCTGAAAAACCTCACCGGCAAGGTGGCCGCCAGGCCCATGGGCCCCACTGCCACCCAGGGACCCAACCAGGACCATGGCAGGCCCAGCCGGGGCACCTGCCTGCCCCTCCCCCTGCAGCGTGCCGGCCGGCACCAGCAGGGGCCCTGGGGGCAGAAGCGCGTAAGGCGCGGCCTTCACGGCCGATCCCGAGGCCCCAGGCAGAAACTCAAGCGGAGGGAAAGCCCGCGCGGAGGTGCTCCTGCGCTTCCTGCCCCTCGCTGGATCTTTGGGAACACCGCCCCCCCTCCTGACCTCAGATCCCCCTTCCGGGTCCAGCTCGTCCTCCTGGCAGGCGAACACCGCCGCCTTAACCCCGGCCGAGGCCGCGCGTGTGCCCCTGGTGACCCACGCCTGTTCCATGACCCCCGGCCTAATAAGGTCATCCCGGCCGGCCCTCGCAAGCAAAAGCAAGGCCTCACGGACCTGTTCCGCAGACACACCAGACATCCTACCCAATAAAACTGCCTACCAAGCGAAAAATAGAAACCCAGCTGCTGTGGAACAGCTCCGAACGAAAAACCAACCAAAGTTAGCACTAGGCCTCACAGAAACTAGTCCAAACTAACTCCTTTCGAGCTCCCTCCCGGTGGTGCCAGGCGCAGAAAAGGGGAAGTTATCTTCCTCCCCCGCGCTTAAATACCCACCCCCTAACTCCTCCCCTTCCCCTACCTGGCCTATCCCCTGCGCGAAAGACCCCGGGGGAAGACTAGTCTGCGACTCTGCTTTCCCCGGGGCCCGGCAGCTCACTGAGACCCCTCTGAGCTTGCATGCGCTCTTGAGTCTGGAGTCCCGTGGTCTGCCCTGGAACAAACTGCTGCATTGCTTTGCGAACCCGACATAAGGTGTGCTGTGTGACTCAGTTATATAACTGGGAGCTCCGCCATTTTCATTGTTGGTCCCCTTGCTCCTTGACGCGCTGCTATTGCCTCTGTGCCACGGCCTGTGTATTGAACTGCCCCCATCCTGGGTGCGATGGCTTTTTGATCTTCTGCCTCCCTCCTGCCTGCTTAGCTGGGGGGGCCTGCATGTGTATGTTACCTGCGGCCATCTGCGCTGAATTGCTTTGGCTGTCGGCTGGTCACTTACTACAGGAGCCGGATTTAACCGGAGATTGCTGTGATTGTCTGGAGATCTTGATCTCTACAATATACTTTTGCTCCATAGTACCTCCTGGGACCTGCCGTGTCCGAGTGCTGCGGCGAAGCATGACAGAATTTGAGTTACGGGGCAGGGGGCGGACACTGGCAGCTGTTGACTTTTATGGCCTGTGTTACCATGGCCTGAGGCCTCTGGTCTGGGATCCACGTGACGCCCTTACTCACCGTCCTTTTTAGGTACAGTTATACTCTCCGGTGTCCGCCTTACTACGGATCTCCCTGCTTGCTTCATATAACACCTCAGTGCTGTGTTCCTCTGCGGTTGCACCTGCTGGGGCCATCTCTGGTTCTGCTCTTCCTTCGTCTTGCCATGGGACGTACGAGGGGCAAGCAGCGGATATGTCTGCAGAGGATACTCAATCAATCAATCAATCATAGACATTTATAGAGCGCTCTACTTACCCGGAGGGTCTCAAGGCGCTAGGGGGGGGGGTGCTGCTACTGCCCGAACAGCCAAGTCTTGAGCTTCTTCCTGAAGGCGAGGTGGTCTTGGGTCAGGCGCAGGTCGGTCGGGAGGGAGTTCCAGGTCTTGGCGGCCAGGTAGGAGAAGGACCTTCCTCCTGTTGTCGTTCTTCGGATGCGGGGGACGGCGGCGAGGGCGTGACTGGCTGATCGGAGGTGTCGTTTGGGAGCGTAGAAGTTGATGCGGTTGTTGAGGTAGTTCGGGCCTTGATCGTGTAGGGCTTTGTGTGCGTGGGTGTGGAGACGGAAGGTGATTCTCTTGTTGACCGGGAGCCAGTGCAGGTTTCTTAGGTGTCCGGAGATGTGGCTGTGTCGTGGGATGTCGAGGATGAGTCTGGCTGAGGCGTTCTGGATCCGTTGGAGTCTCTTCTGGAGCTTGGTGGTGGTTCCGGCGTAGAGGGCGTTGCCGTAGTCCAGTCGGCTGGTGACGAGGGCCTGGGTGACAGTCTTCCTGGTCTCGGTGGGGATCCACCGGAAGATCTTCCGTAGCATGCGCAGGATGTTGAAGCACGACGAGGAGACTGCGTTGACTTGCTTGGTCATGGAGAGGGAGGAGTCCAGGATGAAGCCCAGGTTGCGTGCGTGGTCTGTCGGTTTGGGTGCAGTTCCCAGGGCGGGGGGCCACCAGGAGTCGTCCCAGGCGGAGGGCGAGGATCCCAGGATGAGGACTTCCGTCTTGTCCGAGTTCAGCTTCAGGCGGCTGGTCGACATCCACTCGGCTACTTCTTTCATTCATACTCCACTCCAAGGGGAACATGGTTCTGCCTCACAGGCGTCCTTGGTTAGTTGTGTCCCGCCGACGCCCCTTACACCCTCTCCGGATAAGCTGGACCAGATTCTGGCTGAGATAAGGGCGTTCGCCCCAAGCTATGGAACAGCAAGTGGGCACAATCAATACCAACTTAATTTTCCTGCGGGCAGACCACACCAAACTTTCAGTCACTATTAGGAACACACACAGACCCTCACTGAACTGGTCCGGTAACACAAGGCTCACTCCAGAGAGCTGACACAATTGCAGGCCCAGCTTACCGCACTTCTGTAAAGGCCGAGGATGCGGAGGGAAGGGCTAGGCGCAACAACATTCGCATTATAGGTATGCCGGAAAATTCGGAGGGACCAGATGCGACCCGCTTTGTTGAGCAGTGGCTCCGAGATCATGTGGCTCCAGAGGGTCTTTCCGACTTCTTTTATGTGGAGCGTGCTCATCGTATTCCCACCGGCAGACCAACACCGGGCCTCCCACCCGGGCCACTTATTACCCGCGTTCTTAATTTTAGAGATTGGGACCCCTTGCTCCAAAAGGCCCGTGAGAATGCCCCTATTTGATATGAAAACTCTCGTATTTCCTTTTACCCAGATTACACCATACAAGTGCAATGGCAGAAAAAACTTCAAGCTCTCAATTTATTCTATGCTCTCCTGTTTCCCTCGCGTTTGAAAACTATATATCAAAAGAAGGCTCACTTTGTTGAAAATCCAGAAACGGCTAATGCATGGTTAGAATCTACTTTGCCCCCACAGTCCCAGGATGATATAGACCAGCGGATACGTCAATTACCAAAACAGCCAGTTAGTTTGAAACCTTGCGGTGTCAGAAGGAACCGTGCGGTCTTGGATCGGAGACCCTCTCCGGCCCAGGCGGTTATGGCACAGGAATCTGCACTACAGGCTGCTGCTTCTTTCCGGGACACTCCACAGATCACGTCTCAGGAGCAATCTGATGACAACCCAATCCCATCTGACTCTGAAAGCAATGTTTTGTGTTCTCTTCAATAACTCCCCAATTTGTGAAGGACTTGCATGGGTAATTTGCTTGTGTCGCTATTTGGACCTTACTTGTGTAATACTTTATGTCTGGTGCTAATCTACTTCTCTCTATTGCTCGCGATACACTGACCATACTTTAGATGCTAAAGTACAGGCTCACTTCTTTTGCCCTCCCAGGTTCCTCTCTCATTCGTGTGTACTGTGGGGTCTGATCTGCTTGCGGGGTGACGCACACTCTGCTAATGTGAATTTAACATGTTTTTTTCACCCCAGGTTCGGCTGTTCTTAATTCCTTTTCTTAAAGGTCCTGGCCTTGGGCGCCTCTTCCGTGTCGTGAGCTTACTCATGCTCTTGCTGGCGCCCCCCCCCCCTGCAGTTTCTGCAGTATATAGCTGCGTGAATGTAATGGGTTGTAGAGTTCATTTGGGCCAACCTAGTTTGATAGTTGGCCCTAGTATTTTTAAGTTTTGTTTAATAAGTGGGATGTTTGTTTCTGGTTCGGGTCACTGTCTCTCTTACCGTGCTCCACAGTCTATCGCGAAGTGCACTGTTATGATACCCTCCTAAACTATGGCTACTTTGGGAAAATATAAATTCTTGATCTGGAATGTTCAAGGAATGGGGTCTGTGCACAAAAGACATCGTATTTATGCTCAATTGAAAAGACACAAGGCTCATCATATCACTTTTATTCAAGAAACTCATCTGACTCATTCTGAAATATCCAAAATGCGTAGCAAATGGAAGGGACAGTTTTTTAATATCTCTTATTCTGCTTTTACCAGGGGGTCTTTGATTTGGATTCGTAGCGGGGTGCCCTTTACCTTAATAGACCAACGGGTAGATCCTGATGGGCGTTATGTACTGATCAATGGGAAATTGGATGGTTCCCCAGAATCTACGCCCCAAACTCTGATCAGAACGCTTACCTTACCACGCTCAACACTGTCTTATCAGACTGGGCGCATATCCCTTGGGTTATTGGGGGCGATTTTAATTTGGTACTCAATATACACTTAGATCGTTAACACCCCCCTTACGAGGTGCTGTACCTACTAAACATGCAGAGTTTTTACTGGCAGGTTAGTCTCTACCAGATATATGGCGTACTCATTACCCTGGTCACAGAGAATATTCCTTTTACTCTCCTCCACACCAATTGCACACTAGAATTGACCGCATATTTTGTTCCACAGTGTTGCTGCCTCAAATGACATACTCGACTTATCTAGGGAAAACATTATCTGACCATAACCCTATGGAGGTGATATTGGCCTGGGGTAAAATTCCTACCCCGGTCTCTACTTGGCGGCTCTGGCCACAATTGCTAGAGGATGCGGTTTTCCGTACTACTCTGGACACCACAATCACAACTTGTTTCACTGACAACATTGGGAGGGCCTCTTCTTCTCTGGTGGAGTGGGACGCCTTGAAAACTGTCATCCGCGGCAAGGCTATTGGAATGGTGGTGGGAACCCGGCAAGAAAGTAACCAAAATCTCACTACAGTGGAGGACTCCCTCCATAGGCTTGAAACTGCAGCCCTTACTGACCCGCCACAACTCCCGCTCCTTGAGGAGGCCAGAATCAAGTGTGCTGAATTGCTGGAACAACTCCGGCTAATAGAGCATAAGTCTTAAACAGTCTTACACAGTCACAAAGACGCTGACAAATCAGGGACTTTACTTGCACGCCTAATTAGAGACTCTCCTCCCCTCGTGCCCATCACTGAAGCTTACCTCCCTGATAGAACGATTGCGACTACCCAAGCGACCATCAACTTAGCATTCTTTACATATTACCGCAGTTTGTATACTGCCCCTACCGCCACTTCATCAGCTGAAATACAGACCTTTCTTCATGACCTGCCTTCCCCCCAGCTGACGGATGACGCTCAAACTGGATTGGATGGTCCAATAACTGCCGCTAAGATTAAGGCCAGAAATAAGTCCCCGGGCCTATATGGCCTGCCTGTAGAATTTTATGCATTGTATTCTGAAAACTTGGTCCCACACCTTGTGACCCTTTACGCCACAGCCCTGGATAAATTAGCTCTACCCTTAACAATCATGCGAGCATTGGAGACTTCCCTCCCTAAGCCTAATAGATATCCTCGAGATATTCCTGGCTACCGCCCTCTTTCTTTACTGTTCACTGAACATAAAATACTCAGCAAATTATTGGCCAACCGACTATTACCTTATCTCTCTAAACTAGTCCATATAGACCAATGTCGGTTCGTTCCGGGTCGTAGCACCTCACTCAATATACGGCGGCAACGGCGGTAAAGTTCCCCACGGCTGGATGTATTTCCCTGAACATGTAACAAGCCTTTCATACCCTTTCCTGGCAGTACATGTGGGCCGCCTGGAAGGGTTTGGCATTCCTAAGGGATACCTGCAGTGGGTACAGCTCATGTACAGCGCGCCAACAGCACATGCCCATACTGGCGCACACATTTCCACAGCCAAAGCTATAACTAGAGGCACTCGGCAGGGTAGCCCCCTTTCGCCTCTGCTATTCTTATTGGCGGTGGAACCCCTCCTTCTTAAACTTCGAAGGGAGGCAGTAGCCCTTGGGATTCAGCTAAATAATGCATCAAACATTGTTTCTGCCTAACCCGATAACCTGATCCTTTTTCTTAACAACCTTAACCTAGACCCCATCCCTTCTATTTTTAAATGCTTTGAATTGGTTTCCGGCTTGGCAATTAACGCTACCAAGTCTTGCGCCTTTTTTATCGGGAACATCCAGAACCTATTTTATTTGGGGAACTCACATTACAGACAGTGTCAGACACGTTTAAATACTTAGGTATCCAAATCTATCGATCTCCACAAGACTTGATTGACGGTAACATACTTAAGGTGATCACTTCCCTCCGAAAGCGATCACTTCCCTCCGAAAGCAAGTCTGCTTCTGGGCCTCCTTACCACTATCAGTGATGGGAAGACTCGCACTCTCCAAAATGGTAATGCTCCCTCGATTATCGTATTTTTTTGCTAACTTGCCTGTCGTGATCCCTTCTTCCATTTTTAAAACTTTTAATACATTATCGACTGAATTGATTTGGGGCAATGGCCGTAGACGAATCGCATTGGCAAAATTACAATTGAGACCGGAGGAGGACAGTCTAAAGTCACCTGATGTTAGGGCGTATTGCCTAGCTAGCCAATTGCAATGGCTTTCATATTGGTTGGCAGGTCGTCAACTGCAGGAAATAGAGTATACCCCTCGACTTTTGCACCATGGCACTTTACACAACATTCTCTTACCCACTGGTAGGCTTCCACCTATGCTTCCTTCATTACTCAGTACAGCTCTCCTTTATTGGAAACAAGCACTCAAATATACCAAGAAAGCCATTCCATATTCCGATAATATACCACTAATGGGAATCCCGACTGCTACTGAAATAGTCACTGCTAGCAGGTTGTCTTCATGGATGACTGCAGGGGTTTCGACTATGGGTGCGTTCTTCATCAAAGGAACCCTGACTGATCATGACAATTTTCAACATACTCATGGAGTCCCCGCAACTTTATTTCTCTTACAGGCAGCGCTTGTCCATTATATTAAACAACTTTGGGACCCTGATTGGTCCGAACCTGCTGCACATGCTCTAACTCAATGCAAAACACTTAATGGGGGAGGGGCCGACACCTTATACGATGGCTGTACAGGGGTATCCAAACTCATTCCAGCACATCCTTACTCCTACCACGCACCCGATGGTCCTTGGATTTCAACAGGGAATTTACAGACAAAGAATGATCCTCGATATTGGAATTCCCTAAGAAAAGTTTCCCGTTATTCCTGATTTAAATACATCCAATCAATGATCTTACATAGAGCATACCTCACACCACACCGACCTAATAGTATATGTCCGGACGCCCAACTCTCCTGTCCTAGGTGCCAGGAGGCAGATGCAACTCTCATCCATATGCTCTGGGCCTGTCCTAGGCTGCGTTTCTTTTGGCATGCTCTCACTCAAACCATTCGACAAGTCACTAACACCTGTGACTGACTATCTCATGACTAGCTCCTGAAGCTTGTCTTTTGGGCCTCCATAGATGCCCCAAGGGAGAGAAGATACAACTCAAATTTGCCTACTTGGCACTCCTTATTGCTAAGCGAGTGATTACAATGAGGTGGAAGTCTCCCTTTCCTCCTATGCCATTACACTGGCATACAGAATTGACACAATGGGGCCTTGCTGAAAGCACTATAATCCGACAGGAGGGATTCCGAGGCCTGCGCAAGATCCCTATCTCATTGGAATGGGACCAAGGGCCATATGTATGAAGGTACCGATTTGCGATTCTGAAATAGCGATTTTTAAGAAATCGCTATTTCAGAATGACAAATTGGTATGTATGTACAAATTCGCTTTTTTTTAGCGAATTCTTAGTATTCCTTAGTTGCGATTCGCAAATTGCGAATCGCAAATAAGGAATACTTTCCCATTCATTTCTATGGGCCAGGAGGCCCATAGGAATGAATGGGAAGGTATTCTCAAGTTTGCGATTCGCAATTTGAAAATCGCAATTTGAGAATAATTTCAAGGGTGTAGGGGTTGCACCCCTGACATATGCATGGGTGCACATGTGGCGCACATACATGCCCTAAGGGCATGTATGTGCGTCACATGACACTTTGAAAAATGCTAAAATTTGCATTTTTCAAGGAAATCGCAACTTACCACCAACTAGAAGTAGGTAGTAATTTGAGATTCCTTAAGGGCATTTTGCAAATGTTTTTGGCTTCATACATTGCATTTAAGGAATCGCAAAATTTGCGATTCCTTAAATGCAATTGCAAAATAAGGAATCGCAAATTTTGCGATTCCTTATTTTGCACCAGATTTTACTTCATACATATCATTTCACTAATTTGCATACCCAAAGGCCGAGCGGATGCGAATTTGCTTCATACATATGGCCCCAAATGTTGGAAGTCTTTAAAACTGTAGATTCTTTTACACCTCCGACATCACCGATAGCTTTGTCTCACCCCATTAATCCCGCATTCCCTTGAATGACTAACTTGGCACCCTCTTGTACAGTGAATTTTTTTCTCCCTTCTTAAAAATAATTGTGTACACGTGTACCACAGTCCTGTGTGTAACCATTAAGGCTGTGGTTCAATGTATTTTTTTCATAGGCACTATTATGTATCATGTAATGTTCTATATATGCACAAGGGATTGCCCCCTAGGAGTTCGGGATCTCAGACAGTATTGGGAACCAGAGAAGAGGGGGTTTGCGGGGGCATTGGTTTATCTTTATATCTTTTGTTTATTGAGGATTAGTCATGTTGTGACAATGTATAGTTTACCCTTGTTTATGCCACAATTGCTACTTTTAGTATGTGCTGTTCTCCTGTGCTTCATGTTAATCCAACATTACCTACTATTTGCACTGTTTTATATATGGCTACGTCTTTATTCTTGGTAAACTGTACAGACATATCTTCTACGAATATGACGTATTGGTTAACACTGCAGGCATTTACAGAGCACGGTTCCCCGCGATAAACATGACTGTATTTGGGCGTTGTCTTCTATTATAAAATCATGTTTTAAAAAAAAGGTAACCAGGACAAGACTCCCTGCAGAACAGAGCTGGGAGGTTTTGTTGCCACCTTAAGGTATTTCATAATGTTGCTTGCTCTGTATTGTGTGCTGCATTCCAGTGGAAATTACCAGTGTGCTCAGTTGCTATGCCGCAGGCCTCTGGTCCCTATTCTAAATGTATATACATCTAATATTCAGGGACCACGTGTGTTATCAATATTGTAACACAGCGGCAGCTCACTAATCCCCAGTCTACGAGTGATATTCTCAAGAACATGTGATAACTATCTCAAAATTAGCTTAACGCAACTCTCAACATCGCAGTCTATTGCAGGAAAATTACGTTGTATTAACTTAGTATTCACAGCACGGAGGCACCATGCGATAGGCTTACGACAATGCATCAAATGTCAGCGTTAAAACCAATGTGACGCTGAAAAAATGCAAAACAACACCGCGACAATAGTAGCGTTGAGGCCAATCGTGATATAAACATCAGCGATAACCAGCGACAGGATTGCGATTCCCATGCGTCATGCGGAAAAATGCTCCACAAAAGCAGAGAAAACAAACAGTGAGATGACATCGTATGAGCACAACCCCATAGCTGTGACGTAGAACAAATGATCATGACCCGCATCAGGTAGGCAACATCTCACAAATAGCCACAATGTACATTGACATGCGTACTGTATGTAAACTGCACCAATGCAGAATCATACATGGAAGGCACTGTGAAAAAGCATCTCCTCTACACATTGCAGAGGGACAATCAACACCCCCGCACACAGACATGTTATGTCCATGACCAAACAACAATGAAAGCATGGACTAATGGAGGGGCAGTGACTCCCCCTTACATACATGTTGCCCATGTCGTGGGACTTGAGTCACAGGGTGGATCCCTGCATCATGGCGGCACATATCGCAGCCCAAAAGAAGCCCTGCTGTCACTTGTAGGCCACAGACGACAGCCAAAATTGAATAAATTGGAACACATGTGAAATGCCAAAGAGTGGGATACCGTACCAACTGTGACACACAGAACTTAGTCTGAATACACAACACCCTAAACAGCTTCACTGCACAGAGGTGACACACCCACCATCCATTAACAAATTCTAAAATTGGTAGCACTACATGTCACACCCACACTCCATGAAGTGCCTGTACAGATGAGTGACATGCACACAGGGAATGCATCCTGGAATGCATTTATTTGCACATGCTGTGCCTGTGGTCATCCATCGTACTGTCCCATGAGCGCTAAGGACCGTCACAATGTGACGTCAACATGAGAAGAAATTCTCAATGATGCTGTCCCTACGGGCTATTCCTGCTGCGGCTGCAATGGGGTGTGGTCCACCTGCCTCATCTTCATCATCATCGCCCGTGCATCTGGCACTCGTATCCATGGGGCATTGCTGTGTACACATATGTTGTGCAACATGCAAACATCATCTTGCACACGATGCCTGGGCTGTACAGGAGCCTTCAACCTGTGACGTCCAGGCACCTGAAGCGTGACTTCAACAGTCCAAATGTGCATTCCACGAATCCCCTGGTGCGTTTGTGGGCCAAACTGTACTGCCTCTGGGCCTGTGTATTCGGGGCTCTGAGGGGTGTCATCATCCAAGTGCAGCGTGCATATCCTTGGTCACCTGTGACAGTGCAGATAGACATGAGTCAAGACTACGTACTGCATGATGTGTTGGTAGGCTCACTGCTTCATTGCTGTGTGATATGCGTGACTTAGTGATTCCTGTATGACATGAACTGCTTGTTGCAAATGTGTGGCATCAATGTGTATTACGCATCCTCACTGCTGCTCCTCCCTACCCCCGAGCATAGTCACTAGTGTGCGTAGTGTGGTTGCATCACTTGCACCCCTACGGCACACCATCATCAGACTGTCTGCGCATGTCCACAAGCCACGTGTGTGTTGGGCCCATTGTAAGGACAGGGCTGACACAGATGTAGAGCACCTGCCTGGCTGAACTCGTCATGCGGTTGACGGTAGACATTTGGAGCATGCAGCGCTAATAGCAATACATACAACAGTTGGGATGTGTGAACCCTGACCCCGAGCGGGCATGCCCTCCCTCATGTACCCCTTTGGCTAAGCCCGCACTCCGGGGGCATGCCATATAGTAACATTGTCCATTGCGGGACGAGTGGAGCAGACACCATAACATAGACACACGCATCAGTCCTTCCTTGGTATGGCCTAAATTTAACCACATCCAGATCCACGTGTTGAAGAGCCACACCCCTACCCAGTACAGTGAAATGCCTGTCCACTCCACTGACGCTCACAGGGAGGTACGACACGGCTACATGTCCCAGGTCTACCCCACTGCCTGCGGTGACATATTTGCACACGCTGTACACAGCACAATGTAATGTGGTATGGCCCGGGGCCCTCATGCATACATGATGACCACACGGACACACTGAGTGAGTTTGTGGAACTGGCTACTGGCACGTGCACCCGGCCCCTTTTATTGCTAAGGTCATATGTCCAGTGACGCCTGTGGTGAATTGGTGTTGGGTAGTGTAAGCCACCCCTCAGGGGCTGGTTGGTGCTGGCAACAACTACAAAAGTGATCAGAAAATCAGCAGTACAAGGTGCAAACAGCAAGCGTCCATGACTTGAGCTGCACAGAGTTATTGGCCCCGGATGCACTGCGGCCGGCACAGGTACACCGCCACGGGACGGTGACTTCCGCTGCACTGTGGTAAGGCCACGCAAGCTTAGCAGGTCCTCGGCGATGTCCAAGGTGAATGTCGCGGAGGGTTGCAGCGGACAGTGGAAGGTGTCCTTCCAGGGCATAATGCAGAAGGCATAAGCAAGAAGAAAGAGGCAAATGGCGGAGCTGAATGTTACAGACTCCTCTTTACCACCATGTCAGTATCAGCTACATGATGATCTAGACAACCCCTAGACCATGGACACAGACGCCACCAAAGTTCAACCAGAGAGTGCAAGATTTGCAGGGCACATACTTACTGACACCAGAGCTGAAAGGGCATGGACTCTGCAATGAGACCTGTACGATGTCAAAACTCTGCCATGAAGAGGGCAAGACTCAGTTCCAATTGTGTGACCTACTCCACTGCAGTGTGGGCCGGAGGCAGTGGTCAGCAGTGGTCCACAGCCACGTGTCATTGGTTTGCGATGCACAGAGTTAGTGGCACCAGTGTAGTTGTTGGTAGTGTCACATCACCTCCGTAACGGAGGTCCTTTTCTCCTCCGGATTGAAGCGCGTCTTCCTCTTACCCCTCTCCTTGCGTACTGTAACATGAACACTGCCATGAAGAAATCAAGACTCAGTTCCAAATGTATGACCTACTTGACCGAAGTGTGGGCCAGAGGCAGCGGTCAGCGTGGGTCAACAGCTCTCCAGCCAGCTCCTCCTAGATCCTAACAAACAATGTTGGAATGGCATGTGGAGAAGATTTGTGTCTGACAGAGGTAGTGGCACCAGAGCAGAGCAGGTGTGCTGTCTGCAACGATGCAGTGTCCTGCGTGGTACAGACTGCATTGGAGTGGTGTGAGGCCTGCAGGACCGCAGTGTAGGCAGTAAGACAAAGTCAGCAAGGGCCCACAGACACGTGTGGTTGGAATGCTATACACAGAGTTGGTGGCACCTGATTGAAGGGAGTATAGTGATAAAATCTTCCATGAATAATGTTCTCAGACATAGTGCAATCAAGACTCAGTTCCAAATGTGTGACCTACTAGTCCGCAGTGTCAGCCGGTGGAGTGCGTCAACGAGAAAGTAGTACTGCGGTCCTGTGTCACAGAGGCCATGATGGTCTGAGGATGCTGCCAAGGTCGGGCGCCTTGGGCTTGGAGCTTGCAGCAGCACGTGGTGGGCCCTCCGTGACACACGTCGGTGTCGGAAGGTGAGCAGTGAGGCCTTGGTGCGCAGGGACAGCCAAGACGGGTTCGAGGACCTGCGGCCTGGAGTGCAGCAAGCACACAGTATCGCAGGCACCACCGCTCACGGCGTCGGCCTCGTGGCAGGGGGAGAGGCGCTGCCCTGGCAGAGACATTGGCCATTCCGAAAGAGAACCAGCCAAGGGTTACATGCTTTTTTTTCACACCCCTATGCTGCCTGGCGAATGCTGGGCCAGTCCACTCCGCACACGCTTAAAGGGGGGACATAACAAGCTTCTATTCCGTTATCTCCCCCACTGGCTGGGTTGACATGCTTGTGTCCACTGTCCACTACACTCCATGCACCAGCGGTGTATGTAGACACGGATGTGTGTGTGGTCTGCATACTGCAGTCTGTACAGCACATCCACACCACACTTTGCATTGTGTACATTCTCAGTTATTAGTCACTTGCCTCCTTTGCACATGCCTGGTTTCCACCTCTCCCTACATTCGGCTATTGGGTGGCCGAGGTGCCATGCTGTTGTTGGCTTGTGTACATGGCTAGCCCAGGTTCCCAATGTATGTTGTGCTGTCGTGTCTGGTTGTGTGGGCATGTTGTTTGGCATGTTGTAAGTGAGTTTGTGACGTGTGTATTCCCAGAGTTCTGAATTGCATGATTGTGGATTTGTGGTGTGTGGTGTGTTCATTTGGTACTTACCAATGAACAGTGCATTTCTGTAGGTGCCATCCTGGAAGCGCTGGTTGATGATGGACTGTCAGAAGATGTAGGAATCATGCACACTGCCTGGGTAGTTGTGACAACGTTGGTGAAGAGTCCCCGGTGGTCCACTATTGCCTGCACATTCATGGAATGTGTGTGCTTTATGTTGCGGTAATTGTGTGCAGTGTCGGCCGGGGCACAAGTAGGACGTGTGCAGTCAATTGCCCCAACATGTGTTGGAAGCCAGCTATGGCATAGAAGCCTTGCTTGGTCTCTAGCTGTTCCTGCGCAGTGTAGTGGAAGTATAGGTACTGGGGTACCAGGCTCATGATGGAATCCAAGACAGGTTTGAGGAACTTTGATAGGACTAGCTGTGAGACCCCTCCGACTCTGGCGGTTGTTGGTTGGAAGGTCCAAGGGGCTAACAGGTGCAGCACAGCCAGCAGCTTTGTCTGTGGTGGGATGTTGGTTGTCCGCAGTGTTGGTACTGTCAGCCTGTGCACAATGATGTTCAAGATGCGGAGGATGGTTGTCCTTTTGAGCCTGTACTGGGCAATGACTCTGGTGTTAAGTCTGTGAGGCTGGTGCGTTTTCTGAAGGTTCCCTGTCTGTGCCTTCGCTGCCTCTGTGGTAGTCCGAGGGGAGGTGTGAGTGGCAAAGGGGTGACGGGCCTGGGGGTGGTGGCGGTGGGTGTTGTGGCCCTCTTGAGGCTCGGAGCTGCATGATCAGTAGCTCCATGGCTTCGGTTTGTCTTCAGGAGTGGCTCTGGGCTGGGCTCCCTTTTGTGGTGCAGGCTGTCGTCCGACTTTACACCAGGTCAGAGCAGGTGTTGATTTCCTGCTGATAACGGGCCTTATCCCGTGTTTTGTCATCTTCTCGCTGATCTGGCTGGTCATTGAGAATGTTGCGAAGTGGTGTTGCCGCTGCTTTTTGCATGGGAACGCCTACTCTGCATCTATTAACGATAGTTTCAGGGGTCATCTGTGGTGATCTTTTTTGCGGCTGCTTTCGTAGGTTAACTGGTGATATGGGCTGTTATCACCAGCTTGTGAATGGAGCAATGTTTTCATCGCAACTTTAGCTGCGGTAAAGGACCGAAGACTCGCCGATGGTTCCTTGAGAAAGAGTTTGCTGTTCTGTGGGTGGGTCCAATTAGCGTAGTCTGAAGGGGCGGACCCAAGACACATTTTATCCTTTTATGTACCATTATTTTTAGTGACAACAGGAGGTTGAGAGACAGTTAAAGTTCTCCCTATGCCAGACCTAAAAAAAAGGCATAACTCACAAATGGTAAATCTAGGCCACGCGTTTTCTAAAACAAACTAGCTGTAGGTAGAAAAAGTGAACCTTTAAACACCCCCTCTGGGTTGGTTCAGTCGCATCCACGCCAGAGCCAATGTTGCAACATGAGGACTTTGCATTAAAGACATTAAAACATATGCCCCATTAGGGTGAAAACTCCATTTAATAATCGCGCCATTAAAGGCCTTGGAAAGGCACTCAGTTTGACAAAAGAGCAGAGCTGTGCGCAGCTTAATTATTCCAATTTACAGTCACAATGACAATGATGCAGCCAGGCGTAAAAGTAAGCAAAACATGTAAATGAAACCGCCATATGTATATATTTGTGTTACCTGACTTTCGTTGCATATTCATTCCCTAGTTTAACTGACAGTGTGTATCTAATTAAGCTAATTTGGGAAAGCTGTTTATGAATTAATTACTTGCTGAAAACGCAGTGCCAAGGCGGCTCCGGGCTGCCAGGGCGCGCATTGTTCGCTGCAGTTTAAAGTTATTTTTAAAGCTCCCCGTGAGGTATCGGGAGGAGACAGCCGCGCACATTATTATGGATTTTCCTATCGATTGAGATGGCTGTGGGTGTAATGGATTGTAAATGATCGATAAATTGAAAGTGATTTACGGATAATTACATGGTTGTGTAAGCAAATTAAGACGTGATTAATGCGGCCTTAAGTGAAAGATTGTGCGCGGAAAGCTTGTCTCAGCCGCCTGCGACCCTGTCCACATATGGGGCTCTCGCTGTGCTTGCTTGAGAAGGGATTTACCTCTTGAAAAAAACAAATCAGTTCCGGGTGATGCTAACGCTGTCACTTTTTAATACTTTAAATTGAAGTTTTCTTGACGCTAGTGCCAAGTGACGTTCCCAACTCCAACCAGCCCAGCAAGAAGTTCTTAAACCTCCTTGAATACCCTAACTGTTCCTAATCCTTATTCAGTATACTGTTATTGACGTTTCGCAGATTTAGTTTTGTTCTTTCTCCTCCTTTTACTAAGTCCGAATTGTGTAAGGTTTTTTATTACAGTTAATGTGTAATGTAACGATTTGCTTTTGACTTTGTTCCTTATGTATTGACACCCTTTTCTTATTTGTTATAATAAAATTTTCTGGAACTCAAAAAAATTGAAGTTTTCCAAAATAACAGAATCAAACTCGTCCCGAAGCACCAGTTTATTCATTTGGGCCGTACAAACATATAAGAGCAGATGGTCGCAGTCGTGTTGGCGCGCAGAAGCTCGCGCTCTCTCCTACCACTCCTCTAACCGCACCGACCCTCCAAGGCTTAGAGTGAACTCGTTCCCATCTTCTTCCGATGGGTTCTCAGTCTGTCTTACCCCGAGGTGACGGTCCTTCTCTGACACATCAATCAGTGGCCCAATGAGGTCCCTTGATTGGCAGCCAACCTATCAATAAAAGTCCCACATTAAATCTTTCTCTAACTGCACAGTTTCAAGAGCCAACCAACAGGACACATTAAGTCTCTCACGCAAGTTAAAGTTTGTTAGTTATAGTATTAATGATTCAGAATTCATTATGAAAATTAATCTCTTTACCAATTCAGTTAAAAATATCACAGCTTTAATTAAAGCACCCAGCATTTGGGCAAAGATGGTTCTAAATCCACTTCCGGAGTTACAAAGTCCTGCTACCCATAAGGAGAGGGAGGGCTCTCCAAACTAACAGAGTAGATCCAATTAGGTGAGGGGGAAGAAAAACGTATGAGTTTCTAAGGGCTAGCATATGTTGCAATGGGTTCCGGAGTAGCGTGCTACCCGTCAAGAAAGTGTGTCAGTACCCCATCAGGGGTAACAAAAAATGCAACCCTTTTTCCCTCTTCTATTCCTCCACTATCCTGCCGAATCCAAACAACTGACTAAAGTATCCACTCAAATTACTTTCATATTTCACTTTACTAATTCAACACTAATCCTTTATGGGTTCTGGACTAGCGTGTTACGCGCTGAAAAAACACCTTGACGCCTCATAAGGGGTACTAAGCACTATATAAATGTAATTACAATACAATAAAGCTTAAGCAAAAGAGGGAAGTTCTGGTTCAGCAAGAAAGATCTCAGTTCGTCAGGTACCGAATGTAGCTTTGACAGATAATCCAAAACCAAAGGATCGATTGAGACCTCAAAATCAGTCAGAACGAAGGGTTGTCGGCATCACACAAAGCGCGTGCATCAAAGTTCCAGATAGCGGTGCCCCGCCTGTGGGGTTTCTTCTTTTGTAAGTTCATGATAAAATGTCTGAGTGATGTGGCATCACACCTCCAGCGAAAGACCATCATGTGTTCAGGGTGTTCATTAAGTCACCTCGATTGTCGCAACATCGACATGTCAACCCCAGTCATTGATAGGAATATGAAACATAATAGCAATACACAGGACAGTAGAAATCATGGTTCTTAGTCTTGCTATTCCCATAGGAACATTTTTCCAAAAAGTAAAAAAAATGTACAATTGTGGTACATGGAATTTAACACAATACTAAATCACTGAGCCATTGTTAAAATTGGGGAGAAGGTTAATACTAAAAACCATGTCTCAACAAGCAGTCCTTAAGTTCTCTTCACATTGTCTTTGTTTTATCCATTTTCAAACATCGTTAAATGAAATAAAAATCATAGTAACAATGACAAATGACATTTGATATTCACAAATTCCCATTACATGACACTAGTTGTCGTTAGGAATACCTCATTACTGCAAAATTGATTACTTTAATCTAGGTGTACATTTCCTATGTTTAATAGAAATACAATTGTTTGTTAATATTTATAAACTATATCATCTCTAGTATTAATCTGATTGTTTACAAGCTATACAACCTATATTTCTAGGCAATGTGTTCCCCACCAAAGCATTTCAATAGCACGAGCCAATTCACGTATAGCTTGAAATCTCACTCTTTTTATATGTATCAGTGTAAATTTACATATTTGTCTCTATATTATGTTTAAAAGCACTCTTTTAAGGTGACCTGTTACTCTTGTCTCTTTGATGTGTCCCTATTTAACATGACATTTTCAAATTCATGTTCTCAGTTCTGCATCTTCTTGTGTATTATGTTTATACTTTCTGTGCTCTGTCAGTAAAATATCATTTCCAAAAGATGTACCCCAATATACGCAATGCACTGAGGCATGGAACAATCCAGAACAGCATTGGTTACACTGATGTGTCTGCAGCGTCCTCCCACCTGGGCAACCATTAATGACTACACCACACATGGGGCTTTGTGTCATATGTCAGTATTCGTCGGTGTGTAATTGCTAGATCAATATTCTGAACGTGCATTCACTTCACTACGCTCTAACACCTACGTCACAGTTCTATGGAGTCCATGGGGACCCAAAAGAGTCCCATCGTTGCTACCTCACACAACACTACAGTATACACATCTGAATGCTGCATCATCTTAAGCTCTTTGGAGGCCTCGGGCAAGTTATATTTTAGGGTGCCATGTATAGAACAAATTTGAATTTTACTTCCCAATTCTTGATAGTCCATGCCCTCCGTGATGCCCAACAAAGCAAAAATATTTGTTAAACTTTAGTAGGACAACACAACAGTTAAAATATGTCTTGCCCAGGACACCACAAATTCTTAGGAAGACACTGGGTCAAAGACAGTTAGGCTCAGAGCATACCTGCCAACATGGCTTATTTAGGTGGGAGACTTCCCATTTTTTAAAGCCAAAATGTCTCAATTTTAGGTCTGAAATTTCCCTTGCTTTAATCTACATCAATGGGGGAAATGAAATATTCTGTTGTTTTTTTATCTCCCTCTTTCTTATTTTCAAACATATTGACATGTATGTTAAAGGAAGACAGAGAGAGGGGGCTTAGAGAGTGAAAAACATTAGAAAGAGGTCATATAGAGGGAATGTTCACTTTCATAGGGGCCCTTTGGAGGGTGGGGCCCCTGGGATATTGCCCACTTTACCCATGCCTTAAAAACGTCTCTGTCAGAGAGTTCCCCTCAGTGTGTTGCTGGAGATCGGTTCTGAAGGGGTCTGTTGTGGGATGATTGTAATAAAAATAAATCCAGAAGAATTCCAATAAAAGTTGAAGAGGTGTTTATTAGAGCATCCACCCTCTGAAGATCAGCAATGTAACTGAAACCCAGCTGATCTGCAGAATATGGAATAAACAAGCGCATTCAAAGAGATACGAGACATGCACAAGGATGCACTACAGAGAACATCCCAAATGGAGTGAACAAGTAGAATTCCAGGAGGAATTCCCAATCAATCAACATTCTAAATAAAATCCAATCTATCTTAATACTACAGGGTCCCACATACCCCTGGAATCCATAAGCATCAGTCCCCAGACAGCATCTAATTGCTCGTTACAGCACGTGATATCTTTCAGCCAATCTTTAATTTTAAGAGGAGCACCATGGCCCAGTGGATAGACACACTCTGTTTAGTGAGCAAAAGTGTGGGCGCTTTGTATTTCCCACTCTGGTGGGGCTGTCTTTATATAAGCCAGTAAAGTTATGTAAAGATGGCGAATCTAATATTTTCAATGAATGTTTCTGTTATCTCAGCCCAGAAGCCAGCAATGAACATGGTTATGTCAGATCAAATGAGGAACGTGGCTTCCTTGGCCACACATCTAGCACAGCAATCACTGTGGAAAGAAAGGGGAACCAATGTTCTGAGGTCAGTCCTGCGGACGTCTATGTATAGCCATATTTTAAAGACTTCTGGCTGTAGTCGTACTCACTTCCCCGCCGCGGATCCAACATCCCACGGAGCAGCACAGGGGCAGCATTGAAGATAATCTCCTCGGCGTGAAGTGAGTAAGTCTTGCACAAGACACTTCTGTATTGTCTTTGCTCCTTTCCTTCATGATTAGTTAAAGAGTCTGAGATGCTTTAGAAGCTGGAACTCGGGGTGCGGAGGATTCTGAAGCACCCCAGTATCTCAGTACCCGGGGAATTTGATTGTAACTGCTATAACCTTCCATACCATTAATAGCAAATGTTGATATATTATTGTGAATGTGTTATATTTACAGATGGTTCAACCCTATTCCCCTACCCATCCTAGTTCTATGTTTATGGTTTGTTCCTTAGCACTCTGTATGGAGTTCACCTCGAATGGCCGGAGGCTCTCGACAGATCTGCTCTGTGAAGAGGGGATTTGAGAATGCGCTGAAGATAGAATTAATGTATTATCTTCTACATCGCTATCTTTCTCATCATTTCAACTCTTTTCAATGTCGACGAGGCTGGGATAGCTGTGGAGGGAAAAGCTGTACGTTCCCTCTCCTGTGGCATCAAATTGACTGCCTACTTCTGCTCGACAGCTGTGGAAGTTCTCCTCACTTTCTTAGCTAGGCCACTTTTGTTTTGCCACCAGGAACTGTGTGGTAATATGTCACGCAGGAACTTCTCTGCATTGTTTTTGGATGTAAAACAACTCTGTGCCTGACTGCCAGTTTCACTTGCTGGGTGACTCGTCATTTTTGTTGGCTCTGAGGCGACTGCATTGACAGCTGTTTACACTATGGCTACTCTATTTCGTGCTGTAAATCACATGCTGAGTGGCTCTCTATACGTCTCTCATTGGCAGTTTTCAATCAGCTTTCTGGAAACCATTAATAGTAGTACACTTTCAAGTTACAGGCAGCAGTGTATGTTACTGGTTCAAGCCTGTGGACTGGTTTTGAAATGAATATTTGAGCAGCGAATTAAAGGAAGTTTGTTTTGATCGCAGCGGTCCATTGCTGACTCTAGCCTCAGCTGCGTAGAGCAGATCGGTGTACAGTGGATGAAGCCCACAGCTGCATTGTGTCTAGCAGTTTCCTGTCAGATCCTGACGACTCAAGCTACAGCTGCGCATTGCCTATTGGCGTAGAGATTCTAGCCCCAGCCGCGGAGTGCTGATCGGCGCATATTGTGAATCAAGCCCCTAGCTGCCCAGTGCCATATGGTTTCCTGCATTACTGTCAGGTTCTGGCTAGGCCTGGGAGGTAGACTCTGCTCCACGGGTAGAGGTAACTGAGTTTTTGCCACTCAGTGCTCCGCATGGAGCGCGGAGTTCAGCAAAATCTCCGCCTACACCGCGTGGTGTCGTTTACCAGTGCTGTAACCTGTATTTACTCCTGTTTATTTTTGAAGCGCATGGCTCCCCTAGTGGATCTGGTTTCCATTATATATAAAACTGTAAAATAAATACTAATGCAGACCACTGGCTGAATAAAACCCCGGCACAGAGGAAGGAGGGAGCAGAAATTGGATAACCCTGCAGGACAGATTGAACCACGGGCTACAAAGAGCCACAGCACAGAGAGCCATTGAGGAACTGGAGACAAAGAGACACGCTCCTGCTAAAAGAGCTGACTGCGAAGAAACAAAAATGAACTCAAGCCTCCCAGCCTTTTCCTGCATCATTCCACTGGCAGCCCAGTCACTGAGGCTGGGGGACGAGGCTGCTTGTTCGATATATTTTTGGAAATCCCGTGATCATGGACAGTGGGCACGGCTTCTTCTGGTTCTGCATTTTGCGATGATGGCAGGAGTACGATGCAGGCCTCACCTGTCCCAATGCAGGGCCACATTTCAACTCTTGAGGGAGAGGTTTCCAGCCTAGGAAGCCTTGTGGAAATGCTGGAGATTTGTCTCTCCTCTCTGAAGCCACAGGAGAATATGTGCAAGAATCATCATCAGCGGCTGCAGCTCTTCTGTGCTGATGACTGGGAGCCCATCGGTGTGGTGTGTTAGAGGTTCAGGGAGCAGGGACCACCGGTCTCACACCATCATCCCTGTAGGGGAGGCTGCCCTGGAATACAAGGTTTGTGTGAGGTAGACTCTGCTCCACGGGTAGAGGTAACTGCAATTGAGGCTCCGAAGCTGTAAACTATGTAGTCTTTGACCGTCTGTGACTAAAAGTACAAGGTATGTGTGATACACTGCTGCGATCGCAGTTCTGCTATATTAATCCCCATAGGGCACGACCCTATCAAGATCATACAGTATATGTGAGGCACTGTTGAGATTAGAGTTCTTATACAGACATGCCAAGTATATAATGCTTTGGGGGTAAATTGACGTAGACTAGGTCTTTTTCCGTACCATAACATGTGCCCAAAGTGTCACGCTCGGTTCAGCTACTTTCATCATGCTCAGCTAGTTGCCGACAGCAGTGATGAACTTGTGATCATCAGACATGCTGCAGTCTAGCGCTGGGCCCTAAGGACTGATGCTGCTTGGAAGGAGAGGCTTCCACGAGACGCGTGGAGGTATTTCCTATGGGATCCTTCCCTATTTATTTGTCTCCTGTAGAAAGCAGATGCAGGGATAGCCTGTGGTGTAAGTGTTGCCATGTATCTGAAGGATCCCTGCATTGTCCATGCACAACAATTGGACTGTGAAAATGATTGCAGTATTTAGATTCTTCCTCAAGATAGTCACCACAGAAGTAAAAGGCATCGACAATTATGCTGCTTTAATATTTGTTAAAAGAGAAAGGTGTGTTCATTACAAAACTAAAGAAAGAAATAAGTGGCACATTTTTTGGCACATAAAACAAATTAGACTGTGTTGCTTTATATGGTGCCAGATGTGTAGAACAGGTACACAGCTTTTAGACATGCTGTTTGAATAATCCGGCCATACCTGTGTGGCTTTGTTGACTGCTGGTAGCGCACAAGTCAGAATCGCTCTCAGAGCATCCGCGCCGCCTTTGATGAGATAAGGCGACCTGACTTTATACCAGGCCTGCACCAGCATGAAGCAGCTGTGTTTAAGGCAATTTACTCCAAATAAACCTAATGCACCGAGAGGCGCGTGCTGTTCACCTATGGCCCTGCTCCCCTGTCACTGAATCAGGAGGAAAAGTTGAAGCTGACTACCAAAGAAGTTCATCTGGATTCATCGGATGTTGCCCCAAGATATACTTCGCCCACTTGCGGAACTCCGGTGAATATCGCAGTTTTCCGGTAATGCCATGCAGTGAAACTCAGCGAGCTTGGCACATGCCTAGTTCTGGCGCCGTACCAGTTGAGATGTATACTCCTCCAAGTCATTTTGTTGTGCTTTCCTTGTGGAGTGTTTTAGCAATATTCACGAGTGAGAGGTGTGGGATCATAGGCGTTGACCAGTGCGGGTTCTCGGGGAAGTCTTGACGTTTATATCTGTGTTGGTGTTTTCTGTGTAGCCCACGTGAAGCCTGACTGACTCTGTGAAACTTCTGTGCAGTATTAGAGACAGAGGGCCTTATTTATGAGGCCTTGCGACAGTTTTGACGCTTCCATTGCGTCACTTTTTGTGACACATAATACATTCAGAACTCAGCGGCTAGGGCAATAGTCGGCCTTCCCAGAAGGTGCTCTGCTAGAGCCACCAAACATAGACTCCACTGGCTTCCTGTGGAAGCCCGCATTCAATTTAAGGCCCTCACCACTGCTTTCAAAATACTTAAAACTGAAGGCCCGAACTCCTCCGTCCGCTTCTAACACCCTACACCCCCCAACGCAATCTTCGTTCCATAGGTCAACACTTAGTAGTGGTCCCCCGCACGAAACTATGCCGTATCGGGGGTCGCTCCGTCCCGCCTATGGGAGCAAAACTCTGGAACTCCCTTACCCTGCACATCCGCTGCCTTGACAACTTGTCCGCTTTTCGCAAAGCAATAAAAACTCATCTCTTCCCACTTCTGTAAGCTTCTACTTCTACTCTACTCCCCCCTCCTGTAGGTTGTGCTATGGTTCTTAGCGCCGGGACGCCCCGTTGCTGGGGCAGCTGTCGCGCTCAACAAACCCATAAAATAACATAACATAACATGCCTCCTGTTGCGCCCTATTTACAAAGTGACGCATCTAAGCACTTGCGTCACTTTGTAAACCCCTGCGCTACATTATACCTGCATCAGGTATATAATGTATGCAGTGTGGGTGTTCCCACGTAAGTAAGCCCCGTAGAAGTGATGCAGTGAAATCTACCAGATTTCACGGCGCCGCTTCTAGAGTGCAAATGCATCAAAATCTTACGCCTGCTTCACAGCGGGCGTAAGGCTGATGCAGGGCCTTTCACATGGGGCTTGCCCTATGTGAAAGGACACATTGCTGGAGTTGCATCACTTTTGTGACACACTCCAGCAATGCGTCACTTTAGCGCCATACAGATACGTCATAAATATGAATCTGTAACTCCTTGCGAAATGATACATCATACAGTAAATATGACGCATCAATCATGTTGCAAGGAGGGCGCACTGAGAAGTGACGCATCGCTGCTTTCACGCAGCGATGCGTCACTTCTCATAAATGAGGCCCAGAGTTTCCCCGCTGATTCAACAGCCCCAAAGTGGGCTGAGAGGAGTGACTCTGCCTGGGTATTCTTAAAGACGAAGTTATCCGTGACTGAGTCATTAAAAGTTGTTGGTCCTTTACATGTCTTTGTGAGCTATTTGAGTCAGTGAATATGTTATGTCAATGTTTTTAATGTGTTTCAAGTATTTCATGTTTACTGATGGTTCACTTACCATGTAAGGTGAAGTGCATTAGACCGATTACAAAAAATATACCGGTAATTCCTTTTAGTGTTCCGGTATCTAGAGAATGCATGGATACTAACACTAAGTAAACAAAATTATTAAATCATTTGCATTGGTATTCTGCAGGAGTTTTATTAATAATAGGACTTGCATTGTTGCTTCTATTTGACCTTTCTTTAGAGATTTAGCAATATGGCTGCAGCAAGCATGAGTCAATCACCACAAGTTTTAAATGATGAGGGTGACCCGAGATTCCATGGGACAGATGGATAAACATATTTAACTCCTGCCCGATTGCTTATGGGGGAGAGAAGTTTTCCTCTATAAAGAAACAACACATATTATTGCATAATCTAAGGTTACAAGGAAGAAAGGTTTATGACGACATATCCGACCAAAATAGTAATGACAACTGAGAAAATGATGATGAGGGGGAAGAGGAGGAATGGAACGAGGATATATTTTTAGCTGCTTTAAGAAAACTCGAGGTCCACTTTAAGGAAAGATTGAATGTGGTACTCCAGAGAAAGATTTTGGCCCCTTACTGATTGATTACCTATTAGAGATTGTGACCCCCCTTACTGATTCCCTGATTAGAGATCAATTGATTTGTTGCACTAATGATCACAAAGTACAGGAGAGACTTCTACCACAAAGCCCTGATCCTGAGGAATCTTCACACATAGCTGAAAGTATTGAGCACACAGCTAAATGAGACCAAGAAATGAAACTACCCAAAGAGAGTCATTGAGAAATAAGTGTTTCCCAGATGAAGACAATGTTTGTAAAATTCACGGTGAAAGGCACATAAAATGCGAATCCTAAAGTGACAAATATAAATGTTACAGATGTGGTAATGCTATTCATCCCGCTAATTACCCTAAATGTCCTGATAAAGGGGTTAGATGTAATAAATGCAACAATAATGGACACTGTGCAAAAATGTGCAGCGTTACAGACACTGAAAAAATATACATCTAGTCAATACTGATGAGTATGAGTCAAAAGAAAGTGGTGAATTAATTTTTCAAGTGCACACTCAAGTTGATAACAAAAAAGTGAAATACCCTTCTTGTGAGAGAGATTTTGCTAGATAGTAAGAAAAATAATGTCTTTGCTGATTCATATTCACCATTTACATTGATTGACAGTCAAACATTTCTTGAAATTTTTATACAAACGAAATACATTCAAGAAAGTCCTGATGTGCATCCATTGGGGTACAATAGTGATCCCATTCTATTATAAGGAATGGTAAAAATGTGCATATCATTTAAAACAGACTCTCAATTGGAAAGATTACGAAAAAGGGTTGTAATCTGTTGGGTTGGAAACACTAAAGAGATCTGGATTTAACCGTGGAGCTTAATAATGAGGAGTTATGTCTTACTGGATGATAGAACAATAGTGGGAAGAGCTATTCAAGAAGAATTTCCAAAGGTGGTCACTGATAAATTAGGGATATTAAAAGATTACCTACATAACATCAAGTTAAATTCAGATGCTATTCCAGTTGTACATAAAACCAGATCTATTCTTTTATTGTTGAGATAAACTTTAAAGGAAGAATTAAAGAGGTTGGAAGAATGATGGGTCATAGAAGCGATGCAGATATCAGAATGGTTGGCTCCCATTGTCTTATATTCAAAGAAAGAAAGGAAGAACATTCGCATCTGTGTTGATCTGAGACGTTTAAATGCTAACATATGGTTAGAAAGGCATCCTCTCACTAAAATCAATGAGATGCAGAGTGTGATAAATGATGCCAAATATATCACTGTGTTAGATTTTCCTCAGCATACAACCAGGTTGCACTTCATTCAAATTCCCAAATACTTACAGCCTTCAGTACATGTTTTGAAATATATGCCTTCTTAAGAATGCAGTTTAGGCAGGCATCTGCAGCCGAGGCATTCCAGAGAATAATGCAACATTTATTATCTACCCCTGTTCTAGAAGGTGTAGATAAGGCATTACTGTTCAAACAGATATGTCAGGATTAGGCATGGGCGGAAAATCCGTTCCGCTCGCGGATTTTGCGGATTTTCGGGAAATCCGCAATCCGCGAGATTTGCGAATTTCCCGCAAAATCCGCAAATCCGCGAGCAGCGGATTTTGCTCGCACTGCTCGCACTGTTCGCGTGAGTTCGCGTCCCGCGAATAAGTGCAAAATTGCAGAAATACGATCTTAGCAAAACTGAAAGTAACTACTTACCAGGTTCAAAAGTTCAGGCTCATCATTAGTAGCCATTTCCTGTAGTGCTTCCTGAGGGGCCCCTCCAGAGTTCAGTTGCCAGTTGAAACTATTATGTGACCCTGCTCTGAACCTCAGAATAGTTACACATATGCCACAAAGGTCCTGAATTACAGCTAAGGGAGACAAGCAGGAGCCAGGCTGGAAGTTAAAATCCATTAATCAGCCCCTAATTCATTATTGTCAGTTGGGGCAGGGCAGGTGTTGTAACTAATTTTGCAACAATGAAAGCACTTAGCAAGTGCAAAAGATCACTAATCAGGGCGCACTAAGGAAGCAGGTGCCAGCTAAAAAAATATTCTGTGACACATTAATCAGCCCCAAATTAAATCAGGTCACTTGAGGCAGGGAAGGTGTGCTTTGCTTTGCCGAAAATAATGTACACTGGACAACCAGAGGGTGTGGTGATGAAACAGAGGGTGGCATGGGTGGGCCAGAGGGTGGCATGAGTAGTCAGAGAGTGGCAGTGGTGACAGAGAGTGGCAGTGATGAAGAAGAGTGTCCCAAACAGGCTGGACACGTAGAAACAACAAGTTCGCGAAACTTGCGACCCGACAGGTAAGTTCGCAATTTGCGAAAGTGTACAAAACCCTCGCGAACTGGCAGAAACACGGGCGAACACAAAAAAAAAAAATCCGCAAATTCGCGGGAATTCGCGGATTTTGCGGATTGCGAATCCGCAAATCCGCAAAATTCGCGAACGCGAGATCCGCAAAATTCGCTCATGCTTAGTCAGGATTCCTGTTCAATCCTTGCGGCATCGACCGTTGTAGTGTAAATACAGCAGTTCCACAGTGTCGCAAGGAGGGTGCAATGAAAAGTGTTGCATCGCTGTTTTTACACACTTTTTAGAAATGAGGCCCTCTGTATTCAGGATTGTAGCCTGATCTATGGATCCAATAAAGAAGATCACAACCAGGGGCAGGATCCTCAGGTGGTTTGCCTCCTTTCTCGATAGCCGCCAGCAAACCATATGGTCCTCGTCTTTCACTGCCCCTATCCCTCCTATGAGGGTTGGAGTGCCACAAGGTTTGGTTTTGAGCCCAACCTTGTTTAATCTATATTTGGCTCCCTTGGCACTCCTGGCAGAACATCATGGGGCTAACGTCCTATCTTATCCCGACGACACGCAGCTGTTGTTTACCTATGGGAAAAATAAGATGTTCAGAGGAGATGGTATTATCAACTGGTTGTCCAAGGTGTTCTCATGGTTCAGGCAAAACCAACTGCTGTGTAACTCAGATACGTCTAAAATCATCTGTTTCAGCCATAGTCCCGGTGTGGAATGGCATAACTGTTGTCCTCAGGATAGGTCTCCCCATCTGTCCGGTGACCACCATAAAAAATCTTGGGTAAAAAATGGATGCGAACATGTCCATGTAGGCACAGGTTCAATCTTTGGCTGCCACTTGTTTCGGACTACTCAAAATGATGAGGAACTTTCTCCCTCTCCTCTCAGTTCCCCACAGGAAAACAGTGGTACAAGCTTTAATAACATCTAGGCTTGACTACGCTAACGTTCTGTATCTCAGCCTCCCGGATTATCTTCTCGGGTGTTTGCAGGTGGTATAGAACAAAGCAGCAAGGGTCATTTTGCTGGCTGACCTCAGAACGCTTATGACGCCTCTTTTAATGTCTCTACATTGGCTTCAAGTGCGCAAAAGGGTGATAAGTCTTCAAAGCCTTTTATAATGTTGGAGCCCCCTACATTAGGAGGATAATCCAGCCATATGCCCCTATTAGAACCTTGCGATCCTCAACTCAGAAGCTGACGGTCATGCCACAATTTGCATGCTCTCGGCTGGGCTGTTACTCGTTTCAGGTGACTGCTACTAAGCTGTGGAATAGTTTACCACTGCTTCTGAGACAGGAATTGATTCTTCTCAGTTTCGGAAGAAAGCTAAAAACCTGACTGTTTCAATGAAAGTGGAGTCATCAGTAGTCCCTGCATCTGTTCTGTCAATTGGGTAAGAGTAGCCGTAAGTTTTACAAATACCCTCTATAACATAACAACAAAATCTGAGAAGGGTTTTTGAAAAATTCAAGTGTGTTGGTCTTACCATCAAGAAGAGCAAATGCAAAATAGGAGTTGCTTCTGTAGAATTTTTGGGTCACACTTATCTAGCGAAGGATTAAAACCAAGGATATATTTGATTGAATCCATCTTAAAGGTCCCAATACCTACCAATAAAGAGGTGGCTAAATCATGTCTAGGTCTAGCGGCGTACATATCTAAATTCATAAAAACGATTTTGTGGGTTAAGTCCAACCTATCAGGTCTCTGCTTAAAAAAGGGACACCTTTTGAGTAGGTACCGGAACACACCGCCAGATTAATAATATTGAGGAGGCCAATATTTCAGGCCCATGCATAGGAATTTTGATATCAAGCTTGACAGTGTACTCAATACTCACAACTAATGCAAGTAATAAATGCCTAGGTGACACACACTCTCCAAGGGTTGGAGGCAAAGAAAGAATAATTGATTCTGCATTCATAACACTTGAAGAGGCAGAAACAAACTATTCTGCAGTAGCGGGCGGTGGTGAGAGTAGCTGTCGTGCGATGACGTGGGGAGGGGGAGGGGCAGGGTGGGGAGTGGGGGATTGCAGGTACGTAAACATATAAATAAATAAAACAAATGTTCCTTGCATCGCATTTGGAGATGCAGTGCGCGCAACACAATTTGTATAATTTGTTTATATGTTTACTGACCTGTAATCCTCCGTAATCCATAGATTACTACCCCCCACCCTGCCCCTCCCCCTCCCTACGTCACCGCCCAGCAGCTACTCCCACCACCGACCGCTACTGCTATTCTGCTATTGAAAAGGAAACACTAGCTTTTTTTCTGGGCCACCTACCATTGGAAAATTGTACTTGTGGACATACTGGACACAGTAGATATAAAATTAAATAGATGGGACACGTTAGGACTGGACATTATTGGACCCATACAGGTATCTGGATTAGGCCTGTGGAGAGTTAATACATTTCCACTATGCAGAACTTCACGCAGTGCCAAAAAACCTTGATGCACTCCCCGGAGTTCCACAAGCAGCAGAGTGAGATAAGTCACCCTGCTTGCCCTGATTTGTAGCACTGGGAGTTTGCCCCACGTTGTAAAGTCAGCATAATCAGCATTACGCGCAGTGCAAGAGGGAGCAGCTTCTTCCAGCTGCTCGAGTAGTACTTCTACTTGAGTGGCAGCTTCCACAACGGGAGCAGCAATTTTCTCAATGTGAGGTATCGACCTGCTGAGACCTCGTACATTGAGAAATCGAACAGGAAGGTGGTCTAGAGAACAATTTCCATCGCTCGTGCGCCCCAACCCAACATTGCCAAGCCGTGAGAGAGGAAAAACTGCACTCAGTGCCGCTACAGCATTTTATACCCAGGCCTAATCTGGATTATACGAGAAATTATTCATATTCCTACTTTACTATTTTTCCAAATGGATTACAATAAAATTTGTAAATTCCATCCATACAAAAACCCAAATATGTTTCTTATCTGATGAATTTCCTAATAAGAACATCCCTTGTACTTTCATTACAGATAATGATGTCAAGAAATGAAGGAGTCTCTAGTTTGGCTAAACAACACATTAAAACAACTCTCTATTGTCCTAGAGCTAGTGGTCTACTAGAACGCATCAATAGAATGCTAAAGGAATCCTTGCAATGGGACATGCCTTTGTCCAACCCCATTATTCAATCCAAGAAAGGCAGCTTGTGGTTATATAATATCACACCTTGCAGTGTTACACGATTTTCACCTTTTGCCTTATTACGAGGTCACAAACCAGGATCCAAACTGACCCCTAACTGGCTTGTTCAAAATAAAATTCTAAACAATCAAATGATATACAAGGAAAGGTATGACAACAAATTGGGGACTAAGCAACAAAGCTGGAAAGAAGTACAAATGGTCCTAGTACAGAAACCTAGCAATGGTTACAACAAATGTAACAAATTCTACAAACCAGAAAAACTAAAAGGAGTCAATAAAAATGTAGTGATAATGGAAGATGGGCGCTTGTGGAGCATGGACAGACTCTCCCCATGCAACGCTCACGGTGGCCTAATGGGAAGTTTCAATGTACTGGTATGCAGCATCAGGAGTCTAGTGAAGGAGTAAAAAAGAAAGATACACCCTCCTATATGGCAACGCGATGATGTAATGAAGTATCCCTCCTCTATTGCTATTGCTATTACTTCTATTTTCTTTCATAAATAATGCTGTGCAATGATCATCTTTTTTGTCTTTCCTTTTCCTCACTCTCTTTTTCTTTCCATCTATTTTTATCTCAGTGTTGGTGTAACAAGGAGATGAGTTATAGCCTTCCATAGTATTCATAACACATGTGTATGTAATATCATGAAAGTGTTATGTTTATAGTTGGTTCAATCCTCTTTCCCTACCCCTCCTAGTTCTACGTATATGGTTTGTTCCTTAGAACTCTGTATGGAATTCACTGAGAATGGTCGGAAGCTCTCGCCTGATCTGCTCTTGACTGAACGAGAGTCGGCTATGAAGAGGTGATTTGGGAACGCACTGAAGATAGAATAAACATATTCTCTTCTACATCACTGCCTTCCCCATCATTTCAACTCTGTTCACTAGCTTTAGAATTTATGAATAGTAATACTTATCCACCTCTAAAATGTTTCCAGGACAACACAACTGAGCTCTCTGTCCAGAAACGGAGATTCTCTAGGCACTTTCCAGAAATATGTCTGATTTACTCATGAAGAAGGCTGTTGTTAGTGCAAGCCCAAAGTACACAAAAACCAACAATGCATGCACTTAAGTGTGTCCTAGGGGCGCATGAAACACCCAACATATACGCATTACATATACTGTGAAAGTAATGTCCACCTTTTGTTTGTAGAGGTAGACCTTCCCAGGGGAGGTTGTCGGTGCCCACAGCTTTTCATCACCGGCTGAGTTTCAATGTGTCACCCTCAGCATCACCACCTTCTCCGCTATTTCACGGCTGACACTACCCTCTTTCCACTTCTATTGTCTCTACACAATGGCGCCCACCCCAAGCAGCCACCTCAAGCTGGAAGGGACCCTCCAAGCATCTGGTCTTGTGTTCAGTGACAGAATTGGTAGCAGCTCCCAGTGTGGGATGGACACAGGGTGCACAATCAGGTCATTGCTTTCAGAAACCAAAAAGATGGCTCCGTGGCCCTCCAACGCAGTCAAGAAATCTTAGGGTATGTACTATGTAGGATTAAATGGTTTTCCAAAAGATTAAAATATACATTGTTTCTGAAGCCAGTTTCATATCCCTTATATAGTCTGATCCTCAAGGCCTGATACAAAATAAACATGTTGAGCCCAAACATTTGTAGCCCTAATGCAATTAAGACCAAAATGTTACTTCACCTCGGGACAGTGACCTGGTACAATATTCACTGCTGGTGTAAACAAAATTGACAATAAATAAATATGCATGAAAGCACAAACCTCGGTGCTATGTACAAGAACTTTCAACGAAACAGGAGTAACAAGGCTTTCTTTACAATCTACTTCCATAAATCACAAAACCACAGGGTGCCATGCTGATTTGTGGAGAGTACCCCCCCCCCCATGCGAGTGTTTCAGAATGATTACAGAACACGGTGAGTGGGCATGCTGTAACTCCACGGGGGCACATCCCACCAAGGGGCCCGCGTATGTTGGGTTTGGGGCATGTTTAGGGAACGCGTTGTGCCCCATCTCTTTCAAAGTAGCGAGGACGGCGCCCTACGTGACCTATAGGTTGATGGTTTCTATCGTGAAGGAGATGATGAAGGCAGCCTTTACTAATGGACGCTGAAGGGGGAGCAGTGGTGTAACTAAACTTGAGGGGGCCCCCCCTGCAAAGTACATGGAGGGGGCCCCCCTGCTCTGGACCCAGTCTGGGAACCCAAAGCAGCCCTTGCATATTTTGTCAGACCAGTCCCTCTATACTCTATGGTACGTAGCGAGCCAGCCTGACTCTTGCAAGTGGGTCTGGGGGGGGGGGGGGGAAGGGGGCGGATGGGTGGTGTTCTCCCCAGTAATATTTTTATTTATGGCAAAAGCTGTGCATTATACAACATATTCGTCATTGTATATTCAAATGTATTAACTTTTAAAACATAGTAAATGATGACCTTACAGTGCATTGGGATGCCCCGTCATACCCACATTCTTATAGAGAACATAGAAAATAGACCAGAGAAGCACCACTAAATCTGTAGGACCTTCTTTTGCACGTTTTCCATCAAAGGTCCCTGATTTGTCTGTAATGTTTGGCACCTGAGGGCAGAGCGTGGGTGGCAGACAGAAGCCACGTGGAAGTCTGGCTCATTTTGGTCTTGAGGATCTGACCAAGAAGAGTTGAGTCACAGCAATCATCTGCACGGAGGGTCCGATCTAGCTGCTGTGCCGGAGCTGGTCAAGGCCCATCACCCAACTGGAAGCAGGATATCAGGAGAGAGGAAACAGGCCAGGCTGAGCCTACCTCCGTCAAGCCTCATTTGGAAAGCAGCCAGGGCCGGACTGGGAACCAAAACTGGCCCTGGCAAAGTGCTCGCCCCCCCCCCCACTCAGGGGGGGTGTTGGAGGTGCGGCCGAGCACTTTGCTAGGGGCGGTTTTCGGCCAATTTTGTTGCAGGGCCGATTTTGCAGCTAACCTGCAAAAACGGCCCTGTAACAAAAATCGGCCACCAGGGGCTCAAAACCAGCCCCCACCCTTGCGGCGCACTGGGGGATTGCCCAGTGCCCGCTATGGCCAGTCCGGGCCTGAAAGCAGCCTGCGCAACTGAGGGCTGCCAGACACTGAAAACATCCCAATAGAAGCAACGCTTTCTCACCACCTCTGCCTGAGAAGAGAAATACAGAACCCCCCAAGAGGAAGAATGCAAAGAGGTTCTGGGTCCACTTCCTTGCTCAGGTGGAAATATGCCTCAGATGAGCTTGCACTGCCCACGAAGACTGAGGCGGTGCAGCTGGAAAACTGCTGGATGGTGCCCTTCACCCACCAGAGAGAGCTGGCTGTATAAACCTTCTTGTGCCCACCCCCTTCCCACGAGTGTCTTAGTGCACTTGAGAAGACCTCTATCTGCCTTCAGCACTCTTTAAATCAGCAATGGTACGCCGTATCACAGCCCGGTAACATAACATAATATAAAAGCATACCAACGTAACACATAGAAAAACTTGGCATACCATACTAACAACATAACATATCATGCAATTTCATCATACCATAACCCAACATACATGACATAGCAGCTCTTGTAAGGTGGTCCGATTCTTACAATGTTGCTCTCATAGTTTTATGTTTAATATAACCTTTCATTTAAAACAGCAGGATCACAGATTTTTTACGTTTTCAAAATCATCTTTAGAGTCACATTTTAATCAAACAATCTACCACAATCTGTCTTGTGTTAAAACAACAATGGTGCAACAGGGCTGGTCTGAGGCATGCACTCAAATATGGAGTCCTGTCCGTTAGTTTAGTTTAGTTTAGTTTATGGCATTTAATAAACGCTTGGTTGCACAGAGAACAGTGCGTCCCCGCGCTGACAACCCTACCTACAACTCTTCGGCCGGGCTCAAGAGGCTGGACACAGGGGCAAGAATACACTATGCTGAGTTTAACCTGGGAAAGAGAAGGGTTTTCAACCTCTGTCTGAACCTGGTTTCAGAGGGCTCCATCCTCAATTCGATAGGAAGGTTGTTCCAGTTGTTGCTGGCGTGGAGTCTGAAAGAGCGTCCTCCCATCCTTGCTCTGTGTATCCGAGGTACCACTAATTGCATGCTACCCATCGACCTCAGAGGACGTGTAGGGCGATATACTGGAAGCAAGTCCTGGAGATATGGAGGTGCTTTTTTGTGGGCTATACGGTGGGTGATGCACATGGTTTTGAAATTGATTCTTTCCTTTATTGGGAGCCAATGAAGGGTGCGTAATGCATGTTTCCCCGAGGCTCTCCTAGGGAGGTTGAGGACCAGCCTCGCTGCAGCGTTCTGGACGCGTTGAAGCTGTATTAAGCCCTTTTTACTAAGTCCACATAGGAGGGAGTTCCCATAATCTAACTGGGAAGTGACCAAGGCGTGTACCATGGTTTTTCTGGAGCTAGGGGGCAATAGGTCCAGGATTTTCCTTAGGACCTTCAAAAGTCCGTAGCATTTTCCCGCAACCTTACCCACATGATTGGTGTAGGCAAGATTAGAGTCCAGATGAAAGCCAAGGTTCTTAACTGTGTCCACTGGGACCGGGACAGAGCCCAGTTCGGTGGGCCACCAGGCAGAGGTCCAGATGGAAGGACGTGGACCTACAATAAGAACTTCCGTCTTGTTACCATTAAGGCGGAGACAGTTTTGTTTCATCCAGCCATCTAGAGCCACAAGGCAAGCCGAGAAATTCTCAGCATCCACAACTGGATCACGGGACAAATTGATCACCAGTTGTGTGTCATCTGCATAGGAGACTATTGCCACACCATATGACTCCACCAGTTTGGCAAGGGGTTCCATGTACAGGTTGAATAATGTAGGGCTCAAAATAGAGCCCTGAGGAACCCCTTGCCTGAGACATCTTACACTGGATTTGCAAGGTGGGCAATGCACTTGAAATCTTCTGTTTTTCAGAAAGGATACCAGCCACTCATGAGCGGGACCGGTTATTCCCTTTTCCCTCAGTCGGTTCAGTAGTACGGGATGTGATACGGTGTCAAACGCCGCACTTAAGTCTAATAAGACTAGTGCGGCCGTGTGACCTTCGTCCGCCTTGCTCCGCAGCAACTCTGTTGATAGGAGGAGGGCAGTCTCAGTCGAGTGTTTCGCTCTGAAACCCGATTGAGACGTGTGCAGGAGCAAGTTTTCCTCCATAAAACTTACCAGCTGACGATTGGCCAGTTTTTCTACTACCTTCGCGCAGTAGGGGAGAAGGGAGATAGGCCTTAGATTGTCGAGTTGCGCTATGCTTAAGTGGGCTTTCTTTTTTATTGGGATGACTTGGGCCATTTTCCAGCTGTCCGGCACTAGACATTCATCGAAGGAAAGCATGGCCATATTACCTATCTGCTTCGCCACCTGGGGAAGGTGATTACGGAGAATTCTCGCTGGTACCGCGTCAAGGGGAGAGCCCGAGTGGATGTCCGATAGGATGTTGATAAACTCCTCAGTTTGGGGAACCGCAAATTTCCTGAGTTATTTTTTGACCATATTACCGCGGTTATGGTCGGGCAAGTTAGTAGCCTCTAAATTAGTCTGGAAAGAAGCATAGATCTTTTCTACCTTCCCTATAAAAAAGTCTGCAATCTCGTTGCATGACTCGGTCGTGGGTGGAACTTCCCCTGAGCTCGCAGGAGTAGTGGAGAGTTCCTTTAGAATCATAAAGAGTTCTTTCGAAGTATTCTCTGCACCACCTATCCTGTTGTTATAGTACTCTCTTTTAGAGTTCCTGATCTGGCTGTGGTAGACTCTGAGCTCGCTCTTATAAGCTTCGCGTAGTGAGGGGGCGTAATCCACTCTCCATCTACGCTCCAAGGTTTTGCATTTGGTTTTAGCAGAGCGTAGCTCAGCGGTGAACCACGGAGCGGATTTGGTGCTCCTTGCCATGAGTTTATGAGTCCAAGGGGCTACATTGTCCAGCACACCTTGAACCCATTCTTCATACATCTTGTATGCCTCCTCCAAATTATCACTATGTTCTGGGGGGTCCTGTTGTAGGGCTTGACGGAAGGCCTCGTGACTGAATTTCCTCCAGTCCCTGCGTCTAATAGCGGGAGGTTTCCGTAAGGGCCCCCTGTTGGGCAGTTTTCTGAATTGGAATGGTATCAGATAATGGTCTGACCATAGGATCTTAATCGGAGCAGAGACCCTTATATCGTCCCAGTTAGTAAAAATAGGGTCTAATAGATGTCCTGCTTGATGGGTGGCACTATTGTCAGCTAACTCAAACATAAGAGCCCTGAGTTCATTAATTAAGGAGACGGCCTCTCTGCAGTAGACATCCTCTAAGTGCACGTTGAGGTCTCCTACAATCATGAATTTATTATGGCGTAAGGCCGATTGCGTTAAAACATCCAGGAGGCTTTCAATGAACGCAGTTGCCACACCCGGGGGGCGGTATATAAGGAAGCCCTTAATGGTACAGTTAGGGCTGACCGTGATAGAGAAGAGTCCTGATTCACATTTACTAATGGGAGTTGGTTCAAGAGAGACTGATAGGTCGCTTTTGTGAATAATAGCTATCCCCCCCCCTCTTTGGTCCCCTCTATTGATGTGAAGAATATCGAAGCCGGGAGGAAGGGCCTCTACTATATCAGGGATGGATTGTTCATCCAGCCATGTCTCGGTCAAAAAGACCAAGTCGGGTCTGTCGTCAGTCAGTAGGTCATAGATATTCAAGCTATGTTTTTTCATTGAGCGGCAGTTCAGTAATACGGCAGAGAGTTCCTTACCCTCATTACTCGTTGCTTGGTCTCTGTGTATAGTAGTTATAGGGTCATACGAGAAATCAGGCATCCGAAAGCCCTGCCAAGCTAACTAACACATAAGGCAGCCTCACCCATGCAACCCAGGGCATTACAGTCAGGATTTTGAAAAAACAGCTTTTCTGAAAAATGGTCACATGTTTTTTACATTTTTTTAACCAAATATCAATCAATCAATCAGGGGTTTTACAAAGCGCCCTACTCACATGTGAGGGTCTCAAGGCGCTGTATGATGTCAACAAAATTCATCTTACTAATATGCTTCTTACTATTATGACCACATTATCAATACTTTCAGCCACTGTAAAACTATATCATAAATATGCCCACCCACACTTCCTGTCAATGGCATGGGCTGCACTGGCAATGTGGTGACAAGAACACACACATGCTGGAGAAAGTATCTCTTTCTAATAAATATTACAGTCAATGGTGGCTTGCGTATTTGAACTGACATATTACTAACTTGGTAGCAAACCATAGCATCCTTAGTCAGTTGTTCTCAAAATAGCTACATTGTGTATTTTTTAATCCTTTGCACCTTAGCAATGACAAAGATCACTTCAAGACTGCATTATGACGGAAAGGCAGACACTGCGCTGTAGAAAATACAGGGGCATCCAAGGTAGGTCCAAGAGAGCCAGGGCTTGCCAAATATTTAGGATATTCAAATAGAAGGCATCCACATAAAATTATTCTAAATTGCATGTGTTTACATAGCTCATGGATAGCTGAATATCTTGCATGGATCTGGTTCTCCTAGACCTATGTTGGACATCCCTGAGATACTCAACGTTTGCATTTCTTTCCGAGGAGGCACTGAAAGAAAAAGTAGAAAGAGTAGCTTTGTATTTCAAGTGGCTGCTGAATTTTAACAAGTGTTGATTTTAGAGCTGACAGTTCTAAAAGCAACTCGGCTACAGCGCCAGATGACCAACCATGGACAGAGGCACAGATAACTCAGGCTAAAAAGAAGATGCGTGGACATTTGAAAAACCGGTCTGCACCAGGGGAGTGCAGCCCGAGTCGATAAAACAGTAATTAGTGGAAGTGGCAGCCTACACAAAAGTAAGTGGAAAGTGCTGGAGGCGCTATTCTGCCTGAAGATGCACTCTTTTTTTGTAATCTAAGTGTATTCGTTCATGTCAGAGTCAAAGAGGGGAGCAGGGATCTGTCTTGAAGGACGTGCCTACGTTTTTTTTGTTTTTTTATTTCATCAAAACAATGTACACAGTTATGTTAAAAAAAGAATTGTTCCTGTACTGATATGACGACCTTGAGATTTCTCAAGTTGAAAGGAGATGGTCTCCTGCACTGTAAAGACTGATTTAAATTGCTTTTGTTTGAGTTTTTTATTTGATGTTTGTGCACTACAGGGCAGTCTGATGAAGGCAGATAACAATTAGCAAAGGTGCCGAGGGCGTGCGGTGTGGACAGGCAGTAGAGCAGAGTCGCAGAGACTTGTCATGGACAGGTAGAATGGCTCACAGGAGTCGACTCCTTAGCACTGAACCGTCAACACTGGGGTGGCACTTGTTTATAGTGCGGCTGGGTCTCGGATTAAGGCTCATGGTCTCATACTGTACAGATAAGGGGCAGAAGTGCAGAAGCAGGGGCCTCTACCCCAGGTTCATCCTCCACCTTAGCTATAGAAAATGCAGAGCAGCGAAAGGATGTAGCAGACGGGCTCTCACCACTGCAGGATCACATCAATGGCTGAAATAGCAAATACATCCAGCTCATACAGTGCACGTTGCGCTCATTGAACAGTGGGTTCATCTGAATCTGTATTCAGCTTAATGTTATGGCCTATGGCACAGTAATGTTACTCAAAAAGTAAAACATACTAAGACGACTTTCTTCAAACTGCCGCCCTTTGCAGTAAGTCTATTTTATGACCCTGAAAGGCATGAAGTCTTTCTGGAATAAGATCGCATGCCGACTTTGTGTGGCCTCTGACAAACAATGATGTACATATTAGCATATTTCTTTTATATTTCAAGGAGGAAACTGGTGGTGATTAGACTGCATCTGAGTTCTCTCCTGGCCTTAAAAGTGTGCTTGTAAAGCTTAACAGGTCTAACTCGGAGCGGATGCACGCTAAACTCCTCCATATAAAGAACAGGGACTGCTGACCATTTGCTGTTATGATGACACAGGGCCCGGCCATCCTGATGCTCACCCCTGCCTTGCTGTGCGTGCCCATTCACTAAGCCCGCCTCAAGAACGTCTACTGAGACAGCCTACTGAAAACATTTCATCCTGCAAATTCACCAAGCGCAATGATCTGTTTCAGGATCAGACTGGCGCTCCGCTCCGCTACAGGTTGTGCCATGTGCTAACGCGTGAGTGAGTGCAGAGCGACGTTGTCTTTCTTTTATTTTTGTGATGACTGATTTGGAAATAAAAGAAGGACAACTGCATTTAGTTTAACCCCAGTGCTGCTACTTCTAAAGCTGGCATTTAGGCAGTGCCAAACACCTTGGATGGGTTGATGGCCTGGAGTAATATAAATCACCAATAAGAAAATCGCTCTGTAACAAAACCGGTCCCAGGAAACCCCAGGTACTGCCAGTCTGGGCCTGTCTCGGGGCTGGGGCCCACTGCACGTGCAAAGTGCCAGAGGGCCCCCCTGGAGCTCAGGGCCTCCCGCACTGTAGGGGCTGTGGGGGCTATTCTTATGCCCCTGCCATTAAGCACAGTGACAGTTAACGGGCACACTCATTTATTCCGCAATGCTCCAAACACCAATCAGATGAGCCAACAAACGAATACAAGGGAATAGTGCGGAGGGGGAAACAAAAATGAACAATCAAGGTAACATAATGAAAGATGTATTGCAGAGCATGAGTTAGAATCATAGTTAGACCAAGCGCATTCATAAAGAGGAAGCTGCTGAAAGAGAGGTGGAGACTGGCAGGAGAGAGTGACCGTCATTGACGAGAAACAATACAGGAGGAAAGAAGCAGCAAGAAAATAAGAGGGGTAAAATAGCGAGAGACAGCAGGCCATAATGGATGTATAAGAGGAAAGAGAGAGACTGAAAGAGGATGAAAGGTGATACAGTCAAGTAAAGAGAACGAGAAAGGAGATCGAGAAGGACAGTCATAACAAGAAGTGGGTATCGAGAGAGAATAAGTGAAAGAGTTAGGGATAAAGAGAGAGAAAGACTACTGAGAAAGTCAGGAGAGTTGGAAAAGAGATAAAGGAATGAGTGAGAGAAACAGGTTAGAGAGGTAAGGGTAGAAAGAAGGGACATTTATGGGAAAGAGAAGAAAATAAGAAAGGAAAAAAACTGAGAAAGGAACACAAGAGCAACATAGAGAATGGATAAGGAGGGTCAAGAGTGACCACCTCTGAGCAGATGCTGTCTAGAGAGTAAGATTACCTGAAATGAGGTTCATTCACATTGCATGAAGGGAACTATATGGAAGAATGAGGCACAGAAGAACAGTACATCATAGTAGCAGCTAGACAGAGGGGAGGAAAGAAAGCAGGATGAAAACTACACGTTAGGAGATAGCGGAGATCAAGCAACCCACAGAATAAAAATTGAGGCAACCAACAGGGAAAAAGAGGGATGCTGTGTTGGGCGTAGAGATTTGCACGGTGATGAGAAGACACTAGGAATAAGTACATTGAATGCAGCGTGACTATGGTATTTTAAATGTTTGCTTTATTTCGAGTAGCAGAGCTCTGGGAGCTTTTACACAAGTTTTCAGTGCTTTCCTACAACACGAAAAACATACATTTTAAGGAAGTGCAGTGCCCTCATTTTAGTGCAGTTTGAAAAATAGAAAAGCTGTCCCATCTTTCTCACCCAGCTTTCAATGATTATGGATGAAAAACCATACATGTAAAAGGAGCAATGTCCACTATTCAGAGGATCATTGGGATAGAGCTGCAGTCCAGGGCTCTGAGCCACAGACCCACCCTGCTACAATACCTAGACACTGACAGTCTGAGCCGACAGCGCCACTGCCAGAGTCACAGTCCTGCCAAGTATCACGCATCAGGTGTGACACTAACGCATTTCAGTGTGGTGGTCCGCATTACCGCACTGAAATGCGTTGTCACGCATATGATGCATTCCACATTATGTGTCTGCTGAAGTGCTGCCTTAAACTGAAGGGTGTGGCAGCTATCACACGTCGCCCCTGGCCTGCACACACAGCTCGTGCATGCTTGGTGTGCCTGCAGTTAAGTTACGGGCCGCTGGCAAGCAGCTCACTGCTCTGCTACAATGTATCTTAATCCCCGGCGCCACTCTGCCAGTCAGGTTTTAATAAATCTGGCCGCCAGGCCGTGTCGCTGCGGGGTGACGTCATGTCCTGCTGCAGACGATATTTTGAGCTGCTGGGTTTGCGCACAGACCAGGCCACAATCATAATCATGGCTCTCTTTAAGCAGCGCTGCTGCTTGCATCAACTTGGCCAAACCGCACTGAGGCCCCGTCATGGCTCTCTTTAAGCAGTGCTGCTGCTGCTTGCATCAACCTGGCCGCCCACACTGTGGCCCCGTCATATGGCCGCCGCCTGCTGCAAATCCGAAATTGCTGAGCCCGGGGTCCGAGGTTCTCTCTCTTGCGCACTCTGTCCCTGAGCGTCACCCAGCTGTGCAGCAGCCCGGGGCTGCCAGCACTGGACAGACTTGTCACACTGACCTGACCAGGCCACCAACCGAGAGCAGACTATCCTGCCGTGGACTGAGGAGGTGGGCGCCAAACAGAAAGGATTGTTGCCCGCGGGGGTCAGTTGCTCGGAGCCTGGCTCCTGCCTTGAATGGTTATATCTGAAAAGGAAATCAAGCCTGACATGGTAAGTAACAAGTGTACACTTTGTAAGTAAAATGTGTGCAGGCTGCAAGAAACGGAAAGCTGATTTGGGGAACTGGAGCTGATTTTTTACTGGAGTACCTGGTTAAGTTATTCGGAATCGAATTTTGACAAGATTTACAAGTTTTATGGTATGAAAAACTTAGATCCTGTATATTTTATGGAGCCGTGCTTCCTAGGAAAAAATGCATATTACGGTCATTGTTTTTTTGTTTCACGAACTGCAGAACATGCATAACAATATCTACTACGTTCCATTTCATTTTTAAGAATGCAGTCTTTGCCCTAGCCAAAGTAATGTTACTATTATTTTAAATTTTAACTCATTCTGCTCACATACGTTCATGTGCACTGCGTGTTGCCATATCGAGAGGCATCGACTTTCACACCATGTCGAATCATTTTATACATTACCAGTCACAGGTTTTTTAAAACATGCCAATATGGGAATAGTGACTCAAACCATTTATGGTCCAGATATTACAGTCCTGCATAACCCAGGTAGAGAACTCATATGAAAAGATGATCTAACAGACAAATAACATTATTATACCTTGACATCAAAATGTATGTGAAATTCCTGGGTGATAAGACTTACATTGTTCCTTACGTAAATAATACACACTGACCAATCGAGCTACATTGGGGACAAACATTTGGTAATATTAGGAGGGCAGTTACAGACACAGTCACTGTGCCTGCTGCAAAGTGTTGAACAAGTAAGTAGGGGCCACCCTGAGTGTGTCAGATGCATTAATGGCAGAGTGGCGCGATCAGGCAGCTGCCTTTCAGAGTGGGTGCTCACTAAGGAGACTGGCATTTATGATGTAACTCACTGTTCATGGATGATGTTGGGCGGTCGCCTCTTAGGTTACAAGGGCACTAGATTACTACCTCCATTTCTGGGGCTTTGGAGCAGTTTTAAGATCTTGCCCCCACATGCATCAAGCTTTTTTGGAGTCGCAAACGGTGCGATTCCTTAAAATCGGCCGTTTGCGATTCCAAAAGTGCTTTTTGGGATGCATGAAGCAATTCTAGAAATCGCAACATTTTTGCGATTTCTAAAATTGCGATTGCTTTTAAGAAATCGCAAATTTGCGATTTCTTAAAAGCAATGCATGATTACTTTTTAAATTGCGAATTCGCAATTAGAGGGATAAATTTACCGAGTGGTTGAACCACTCGGTAAATTTGCAAAAAGTGAAAAAACGCAGAAAATGTATTTTTAAAACATTCATGTTACGGACACACAGGGCATGTGTGTGTGAAACATGATGCGAAAAATACATTTCAGGGGTGCATGGGGGGGTCCTTTGGACCCCCCCCCTGCACCCATGAAATGCATTAACAAATTGCGATTTTCAAAGTGAAAATCGCAATTTGCTAATGCCTTCCCATTGCTTCCTATGGGCCTTTTGGCCCATAGGAACCAATGGGAATAGCAAATTCGCAAATTGTATTTCGGTAATTTATGCGATTCGGTAAAAATTGCGATTTTTACCGAATCGCATAAATTTACCGAAAATATTCATGCATCCCGTTGTGCGAATTCTAAATTGCGAATCGCTATTTTTCGCAATTAAGAATTCGCAAACAACCGGGATGATGCATGTGGCCGTTGGAGTTTCTTGTTGCTCAAATGGGTGTCATTTCTGTTATTTATATGTTTCCCTCGTCGTCATTGCTTGATTTTGCATGCGAGAAAGTGTCACTCATTGTCACTGAAATGTCACTCATAATTACACTAAAATTATGAAAATGTCACACATAGCGATCCAAAACCTTGGCAGCTATGGAGTCACCGGATCTGAACCTGGCTTGGCTCTCATCTCCATCCGAGAGCAACATGCACAATCCAAATCTGCAGTAAATGTAATTCTGCTTGAGGTTGGAAATCCTAATGCAGGTGCATTTACTTGGTCAGATCTCACTTTGGGGGAAAGGGTCAGCAGTACTACCTCTCGAAACCAAGACCAAGCAAATGAAGGAGTCACTCAAACCCAGATTCCATCCGCTGTCAGGCATTGTTAAAACAGTTGCATTTGTTCAGTACTTGCAGGGCCCACAGTGGGGGCTTCGGGGGTTTTGTTAAGTTTGGTGTGACCAGGTGGTGAGGAATAATGGATGCTATGGTATCAGCCCAATACCCCCAGGGCCTGCTAGTTACTCCGTGCCTCCCTCACTTAAATCAAGGTAGAAAGAAAAGGGCTGTTGTTGGACTCACCTGTTTGGGGGACACCAGCTAGTCCAGCGCTGGCCTCACTGCTTCTTTAATCCCCATGAATCACAGCCCTTCCGCAGCTGAAGGATGCCAACATGGCCGGGAGAAGGCTGCTGCAGGACGCATGAGACCCTGTTGCTCTTTGCTGCTTGCCACCTCTGTAGTATGACTCTGAGAATGGACTCTTACTGAGGCTGCAGGCTGGATGTGGGAGGGCCCACAGTCAAACACTGAATCCTGCTTTAGTCATCCATCCAGGCCTTCTGCAAGAGCCCTTCACCCACTCATACATCTAACAAAACCCTGGCCTGGCTTCCTGTAGAATCAGAGGCTTCCTAAAATGTAACAATAAAGTGTTACTTACATTTCTTCAGAGCAGTGTCACCTTATCGCACTGTCCCTGCACAAAGAACAGAGCAAGTCGCCCTCTGCTGAATATCAGGTATCAGGACAAGCATGGTGCATGACTAAGGGGCCCCGGGCCTCCTGCACCAGGGGGTAGAGGGGGTGTTAAGCACCTTTGTGTGCACACACATTCACACACAGAGTTCTATCATCCGTCTCTCCCCCACATCATTTCTTCTTCCTTTGAACATCTTTTTGACTGTCTCCTTGTTGATACTCTGTAGGCCGCTTCTTTCTGCACCCCAGCACTCTTATTCCCTCCAGGCCTCTGTACACAAGCAAGAAACGAAAGCTGTAAATTGCAATTGTTTCTTTTTTGTGTGCAAGATCTTAAGAACTCTGCTACCTGCCCAAAGAAAGGCTGAAGCTAGACAGAACTGGTGTGCCTGGCTCAGGCCTGTGCTTTAGCACTCTCTTCAGTGTGGGGCCATGGGGGTACCAGGGGGTCCCAGCCCCCTTCAAGTGTAGGGAAGCCTGGGGCCCCCATGCACCGCTTACACCCCTGCTTCCAATGCTTCCAAGCCAAGGACATCTTAAGTATTTTGGGGGCCCTGGGCCAAACTTATTTGGGGGGGGGGCCTGTGCTGAACAGCTTTGAATTTATTTTCCAGTTTCAGCTCTTTCTTGCCCTCTTTGGCCAGGTCACTGACAGCGCACAGGTGCACTCGCCCACATTCTCAATATTGTAATATAACAGCCGCTTAGTAATATTACTGCAAATATTAACTGGCACCCTTCTGTTTATTGCATTTGAGATCCTGTTATGATATAAAAGAAACTTTATCAGTGTTGCCTGAAACATAAACACAACATTTATCTGCAAAATGCCTATAATAGACTCTCACTCACCTTGTAGAGAGGTGTGGCTCACTGGTTAGAGGCGGCAGACCCGGAGGCTGAGAACGGCCCGGGACCAGGGTTTGATTCCCGACGTGGCAGGGTCGCGGACCAGGGTCAGCGGACTGATAATTCTCGCCTCGGTGCCCACTTTGGGCAGTGATCACACTCGGTAACTCTGGGCATTAAGCTTGCCTCATCTCTACAACGGCCCCCCACAGACGCCGGGGATGCCTGGCTTCACCTTGGAGATACCCAGCAAGGGACCATCTCACAGGGAAAGCCAGGACGGGTTCCCCAGCGGTCATTCGCGCCAGGATACTCCGGTAGTAATTGAGCGCGCTACAAAACACCTTACATTTACATTTAATCATCACCAACACAATTAAAAATAAATTTAAGAAAAACGATATTTAAAACAATCTGTTTAAGAATTAGTCAAGGTCATCAGGTCAAGATTCTCTGCAGGACAGGGCATGCTCTATCAGGGGGCCCCCCTGAAAGACTGGGGCCCTGGGTCAGAGCCCACTTTGCCCATGCATTAAGGTGTCTCTGCTCCCAGCAGATCCTGTTTCTAGAGCTGCAAACTTTCAAGTCAGCTCCGTGCTGCCTGGGGGCCCCGCCCCATCCTTGTCCCTGCCTGACTGAAGAGAAACAATGTAAATTGTTACTTTGTTTCTCTTCAGTCCTGGGTCAGCGCAGGAGCTCAGAGCAGGCTGCAGTCAGCACCTGCTTTAGAGTGAGAGTGGCTTGCTTTAGAGCAAAGCAAGCCTCTCTCACAGAAGAGCTGAGGGGCCATGCTGTTACTGGTGAGGCAGAGTGAGTGTAGACATGTAGAAGTGGTTTGGAGTGGGCAGTTTCAAAGTATGTATATTTGATGTTTTATTTATGCCAACATTGTCATACAAACAATAAAACATAATACACTCCAGCCAAGGTTCTCATGCTTAAGGACGAATCAAGATGGAGAGACTCTAGGTCCAGAGGGAAGCAGCAGGGGGGCTGCAGACCAGCTGAAAACAAACCTGAGCACAGAGAAGCAAGGCCTCCGAAAAGAAGAATCCAAAAATGAGACATAGAGGGACAAAAGTAGAAAGTGTTGACCCGCCAAAAGATACCTGCACACTGTGTTATTACTCCAGGAGTGGTTAAGCTGCTTTGCTCATACATTTTTTTTTTAAACAGGACGTGGCCAGGAAGAGGAGGTTTGCTACAGGAATAATTCACCGATATTTGATCTGACTTTTCCTAATACTAACAGTGATGCCAGTCATCTTGAGAGGGTAGCGCTGTGATGCCACATCCTCTCATGTCCTGGAAAGTTCGGTAACTTCTAGAAAGTGCCACCACTGAGGGGACCTCCTATGGCCCCCCTGCTGCTCTGCCCCACAGCATCCATGGCAGTACCATGTGCCACCTCCAAACACAGGAGGATATGGCACAGGAGACGGGGACGCGGCTCCAGCTACGATGGAACAACACCCCAACGAGCTGTGTGACCGAAGGCGGAACAGACCGCAACAGTGTCGCTGCCGTGAATGCCGCAAAGGACTTAGGTGAAGGTGACCATAGACCAACCAACATCCCAGGCGGAAGCTGAAGGTGAGCTCCACATGCAGCTCCTACACCAAGTGCTGAAGGCCGCCAGAGAGTGGATGGGAGCGTCCATGCATGGTGGAGGGTGGAAGAGACCTGAAGCATCTGGGCGTGCTTGCAAGCTGTGGGAGTGACGCCTGGATATTGGTTGAATTGATAAGTGCGCCGCTTAGAGAAGCACGGGCTTGTTCACAGATGGCTGTAAAGGGAATGTGGGGGCAATTGTTGCATGGTGTCATTAAAGTCAGGGTAGGGGACTTTATTTGGGGGCCACTCGCATTGTGGAAAGGGATGCGGAGAAGAGGAGGAGGGGGCAATCTGCCCAGCTCTGTCGGATACACTGACTGTATCAGATCGGGAAATGGCCCGTGTTGTGAGTAGGAGCGGGGGAGGCTGGGCGATGTTTTTTGCTGGGATGATGTAGTAGAACTCAGTGCTGGATTATAAACTGGACCCATTCACCAAAAGTTAAAGCCACCAGAGATTCGAATTTTGCAACAGGAGTTGAGAAAGGACAGATGGAAGGGTGAGACGCCAAGGTCTTTCTTGTGAATGACTCTACGCTGCGATCTTTGACTGCGGCATCTGAATCATGCAATTCTTTGGCTGGAGCATTTACTGTGTTAGTGTGGATATCTGGATTTCTCACATTATCCAACCTCAGATGCAGAGTTTACCGACTGCAACAAAAAGGCACACATGAGGAAACACTTTGCAAAATGTTCCTGGTCACCTTTCAGTGGATGATTGCAGCGTTCAGGTTTCAATGGTAATCTAAGAGGTGGAAATATTTTCCAAACGGATGTATGACGGTACGACGCGTACCATCACAGCGCGTGCTTTAACAACGCGTCCCTTACAACACAAGTCATTACCACGACTTGCATTGGGAGCGCGGATTGAGAATAGTATAATTTACTATTCTAACACCAGTCCTCGTGGACACTAGGGAAGTTGTTGGAATAGTAAATATACTATTCTTAATCCTCTAGCGCCCTCCAGCGCAAGTTGTGGTTACGACTTGCATTGTAATGGACGCGTTGTTAAAGCCTTGCGGAGTAAAATCCACGTGGTAAAGGATGTTTCCCTTTCCAAACAGTAGCAATGTCCCCAATTAATGGTCTGGAGCGGGACTTTAGTCTACAGCATAACACATATTTTCGCATTTTAATAGAATTCTTACAGCGAAAGTAATAATTCCTTCTTTTTCATGAAATATTTTGTTGAAATTTTAATGAAACCCATGCTACAGCACAGACCCAGTTCCAAAGCATTACTTATTTCAACATGACACTCAAGTGTTGAAAAATACCTCAACAACCTTTCTTTGTGAGTTTTGAGATCTTGGCTCTTGCAGCCCATCCAAGTGAGGCAGATACCTGCATGATACATGTGTACTGTACAATACTGTTCTTTTGGGCAGCTTTAAAACATATTTGAAATGTGCATTATAAAAGAGGTACACCTTTTATTACAAGAAGTGTAAACATGCAGGTGTTTTCCCTTGTCAATGCAAAATGTTATGTTCTATACAAACTAATTTACTCTTGGAGTTAGAGATGACAACGTAGATTAATTTCAGTCCAGAACACAACCCAGAAATGGGGTTTCTATACCCTGTGGATTTTGTAAGTATGCCAACTTGAAACAGAAAACCAGCTGGACTGCAATCCCCTGGCTACTCGCTGAGGGTTACTTGACTGAAGTGTGTTCTAGGTATCAATCAGTGGTGTGAGATCTCACGTGGATAGTTAGGGGAACCCAAATCCACCTTCATCTTGAAAAGTCACAGTCAAAAACACTACGAAACCAGGAATCTATGTTCAAGATTTATTAAAATCCAAACTCTGTCCCAGTGCACACAATATGAATGGCAACTATTATTAAAAATAAACATGATTGTGTTAGTGATGCTTCTCAGGGGGCAGAATAATAGAAAATATTGTAATATAATGAGGATAAAGATTCGTCATATTTTCAACCCCATCTTCCTCTCACCTAACTAAGCTAAACTGAGCACCAAAAGAGGTCTCCTTCGACTTTCCCAGATGGCTCAGACCTCTTCAGCAATGCTCAGCAGAGGAACAGCAGCTGCTGACCCGGTCTGTGCATGCAAGAAGGAAGGGAGGCTGAGTGGAGGCGGGAGGCTCCTCCCTGTAGCCTTCAGCAAAGGAAGATGGTTTCAGCTGTGTATGACCCTCGAGTCCCTGCTGCGAAGCTCCCCTCTGCCTGATAGCTTCTGTTCGACAGGATAGAGTCTTCCTTTTTTGTAAATCTTTTTATTGATTTTATTCGCAACAAAAGTCTGCAGGTAAGCGAAAACTTGATATGCAACATGGTATTGCTAATAGACACTTATAGCCATCCTGATATCCGAGTGAGTATATGAATATACAATAGCATACAGAGAGACAATGACATAAACACCCTAAAGGTCTATAAGTAACTACGAGAAGAGATCAAAACACCAAATCCAATCATACTAAACAGCCAAGCCGCAGAGCGCAACCCCGGCATGCCACCCTTCCCCCCCACCTACAGCCCCATGATATGAAAGTTCATAGCAGCTCAAAGACTCCTCCGAGGCACCCACAAAAAAACCACAAGGTATCAATCTGTGAGGGACAGCAGACCATTCAGTTTGCCAATATAATTCTCCCGCTGCTCCATAAGGTCACATCTCCCGCCTCGAGCCCTGCATCAGCCGGCACCAGCCTGAGCGGAGAGCTCTACCAGCCCGCGTCCTTTGGCCAGGCTGAGGGCAGATGCCACCTTCCAAGACGGGTCTATACACCATCTTGCTAGGACAAGTGCTAAACCCTGAAAGCACATCAATTGTTTTCTTTTTTTGGTTATCACCCATGCATTAGGGGGACCAGGAGTGGGGTCACATGGTAGGATGAATGCATAATAGTGGAGATTCAAGAGGTCATCGAATGCCAGTAATGATATATTCTTCCTTAAGAAGTGGAGAGGTGTGGTGCAGCGGCCAGGGCACCTGACTTCGGAGCACTGGGTTCACGGTTCGATCCCCTGCTCTGGGGGCAGCTCAGCTCACCTCAGCACCATGTGACTCTGGGCAATGGCTCACTTACTTTTCACGACGGCCCCCAGTGCCTTGAGACCCGTAAGGGTGAGTAGTTTGCGCTTTACAAATACAGATTTACATTTTTTTAAGAAAGCCCTTGCAGGCCTTCATTATCTTACATTTTGCGAAACCTTGTTTATAGTTTGAAAAAAATAAGTGAGAAGTCAGGATATCAATTTCGATGAAGCCTTGTTAATTATTTAAAATCAATCACTGAAAAAGAAAATTCAAAACAACAGACAAAATGAATATTTTCAAGCAGGATGAATTTTCACATTGCAATAAATAACTATATTAATAAGTTTAGCATTTTAATGTACTCCAGTTGTCTCCCTCATGCACTTCTCTTCCCCCTGCACCACGCCCCATGTTGCTCTGTGTTGGAACGCGCTTAACCCCCATGCCCTCTGTGTTGTGGTTGGCCTGTTGTGCTTTTCTCCCCCATTGCTTTCTCTTCAGTGTGCTTCCCCCCCTGCCCGTTCTTCATTGCTCTCTCCCACCTGTTGCTTCTCTTACCCAACATCCATGATGCTTCCATCTCCCATCCTCCATTGTGCATTCCCCCACCCACACACTCCATCATGCTACCCTCACCCCAGCCCCCCATATTCCATCCCAATAACAGGTTTAGAAACAAATACATGCTCACCCCCTTTGAAACCATGGACTAATGTGAGTTTGAAAACCTTCAAAACGCCTCCTGGTCCTGGGAGTGGTGGCTCAACGAGGTGCTTAGCTCATTCCCGGCAATATTGAAAAATGCGATTTGCCCGTTTCAATGGGAGTTTGGTTTCCATGAGTTCAAGAGTTACTCCATTTATTTAAAAGTTCAGGATCAGGATTATGATGTGCCAGGGCAGCAATCAACCCTTGATGCCTGATAATAAAAAAAATAGCTCTGGTGCTATGATAATCAACAAGAAGAGGTACAAACCTGGCTCAGTGACATGAACCTTGACAGCTTCGAACCTCATCTTTCACTGAAAGCCCAGTCACTTGGATTCACCCTGGACACTAACCTCACCCTCAAGAGCACACTGCCAAACAACACATATACGGCCTGGTGCACATGGCTTCAGAACTGCTATTTGAGCCCCTGTCTCTGGCATCCAGATGGAGGTAATGCCCAACTTCATGACATCCCAGACTCCACACTGGCACTCCTTGGGGCATCCAACATGCTGCCGCATGTCTCATCGAGGGACTGAAGAAAAATGTTGTGTAGCGTTTTAGTACCCTAGTGTAATTTTCCCGATTCATGCCCAAGTATAGGTATAAATCACCCTATCCCTATATAGGCATAGAAACCTTAACCATATTTAGACTTAGCCTATGCAATCCAAATACAGCAAGGCTACTTCCACTAATTCCGAAAATCCACAACGATTTCTTGGAAAAAAACGCCTTCAGCAGCTAGGGACTTCCCTTGCTTGAATATTGATGTATCCAAGAACTCATGGAGTTTTCAAAAACTGAGTCTTTGATGACGTTATTATGTCCAACCTTACGTCAATCTCAGCACCTTTATGGTATAAATATGCCCACACTTGCCCAGGCAAACACACAGTGGTTTGGAGCAGCTCGACTATCTACTTGCCCTCCGCATCTCGCCGCAGCAAGTGCCGAAGGAAGCCGACCCTCCAGCAGACGCACTGATAGAGATACTGTCTTTTCTCCTGCCGAGAAATCCAGCTCCAGTGTTTCCAACCTACCCTTACGGGTTGTTGGGAAATCGAGTCCTGAGAGAGAGATACCAGACCTCCTTCATTCTAAACCAAGGTACGGAGTTGATTAGACCCTTAGAGAATTCTTGGAATAGATTCTTGGCAAAGAATACTGAAACTAAGCTACACCTCACTTACTTCTTCCCTTGTACTAGACTTAGGTTAGGTACACCGGGGTAGGCGTATTTTAGAAGCACCAGTTGAGTACTTTTAGTCTTTATTTATTAATGTATGTATTCTATGTATTTTATGGCTTAGAAACCATATCATGCTTTTACAGTATTATTTTATAATACTCTTCGTACTGTACGCATGATACTTTACAGCCAGTATTACAATTGTAGCAGTTCATTTCTTCTGCATGAGAAAGAAGACTGTTCAATAAATACTTTTATTGAAAACGCCCGTCTCTCTATTTCTCTGCATCTTTGGTGAAACGAAGCATGCACGATTGACTGAGTAAAATAACTATCTATTGTTTCTGCGACTCTAGAGATACATTTCTTATTCTTGGGAAACAAAGTTTCTAGTGACCTCTTAGCTAGCTGGCACTCACAATGAATTCTAATATATTCAGTCGAGACCTAGTCGACCTCAGTCCTACATCTAAGCTACCGGATATATTTTTCCAATGCGCAGAGCCTATTGGGAATATAGGAACTACACTACAAAACATGATCACATCGCCCCAATCCTGAAGGTACACTATTGGCTCCCATTTCTGATCCACACCATCCTCCCTAAGATCAAGAGCAGTACCCCCACTCATCTTTCAGACAAGCTCGGTTGAATCTTTGCGCACCTGCAATCAGGGCATCAGTGGAGAAGTGTGGCTCAATGATTAGAGTGGCAGACCCTGATGCAAAGGTCTATCCCGGGACTAGGGTTCAATTCCCCGCCTCAGCGGGTCTTGGGCTCAAAATTCCACGGACCTGATAATTCTCGCCTCGGTGCCTATTCCAATCATTGAATCCCACTCTGCAACTCTGGGCAATAGCTTGCTTAATCTCCACAACGGCCCCACAACGCTAAGGATGCCTGGCCTCCACCTTGGGGGTGCCCTGGAGTGGACACCTCACAGGGAAAGCCAGGATGGGTTCCACAGCGGTATTCGTACAAGCACCTTGAGACCCTTGCGGGTGAGTAGTGCGCTATACAAGTATCAATTTATTCAGACTGTAGACTAAGATATGTAAAAAAGAAAACACAAGACAGGAAGAACTTCCCATGTATGCAACAACATCCCTTATCCACCAGGACCACCCCAACACTGCTCCAATTTAGGAAAGAGCTAAAGGCTTACCTTTTCAATGAACACTACATCACAATGCATTACCCATCCTCTCCTGGTACATATTGACTTTATTCTTGTCCTTGGCCATGTGCAGCTCTCCATGGCCTTTCACCTAGGGTTGCGGTGTAGAAATACCAAATCAATCAATGTGAAGACTTAAGGCAACAAACAATTATAATAATCTTACATTAATAGTAATTGAAAAAAGAAGAAAGAACCAACAATACATACTGTTTTATCCAAAAGTACAAAAATGCTTTTATTGATATTATTTAATACAGTAAAATAATCCATTCAAACTGCTTAAATCGTATCAACATACATACCATACCACAAATAACTCAACTAAAATATTGTCGAAATGTTGATAACAACTAAACATGGATATAATATATCTTTATATATACACTTGTTGATTTGTATTTTTTCCTCAAATGTGTATTATATCCATGTATAGTTGTTATCAACATTGCGACAATATTTTTAATTGACAGTATGAATGGATTATGTTATTGTATTAAATAATATCAATAAAAGCATTTTTGTACTTTGGATAAAACAGTATGTATTGTTTGTTAACTGTAGAGAATCTTGATATCTCCCATTTGTTCGGATACTCAGCTGCTGTTGTGCTCTTGAATATTGGGATAGCCCAAGCTTGAGAATGATGCTGATGCTCAAATAGATTGGGAATGGGATCAGTCTGTCCTAGAGCCAAAGGGTGAGAGCTAGGTCTTTGTATTACCTTGAATATGTACTTGGTGGAGACACAGCGAAGGTTGGTGATGATTAGAGGAAGATACGGAGAGAAGATAGAGAGACTCATACATGATTCTCTTCAACATTACATTGCAATTTGCCATGTGTTTGGATACAGTAATCCATAGACTGTCTAATGTGGAATGCCAGCCAGGGAGATTTGCAATTAGTTAAAACTTTCAACAGATCTCAGGAGGTGTTCAGTGAGCACCTGGTTTGGAGGAGGCGCGGGTTGTTTGATTTCTTCAATGGTAGAACCACAGATATGAGACAGTTTTCACTTTGAGCCATATGTATCAAGCAACTTCGCATTCACAAACGCAGAAATTCGCGGAATGTCAGCGTTTGCGAATGCGAATTTGCCAAATGGTATGTATTAAGAAAATCAGGTGCGAAATAAGGAATCGCAAAATTTGCGATTCCTTATTTTGCAATTGAATTTAAAGAATCTCAAATTTTGCGATTCCTTGAATGCAATGTATGAAGCAAAAAAAATGCAAATTGTCCTTAAGGAATCGTAAACTACCACCAACTTCAAGTTGGTGGTAATTTGCAAATTCCTTGAAAAATGCACATTTTTGCGTTTTTCAACGTGCCATGTGACGCACATACATGCCATTGGGCCATGTATGTGCGCCACATGTGCAATGACCTGAAAGCCTTCTGTGTGAAGAAATGGCTTTGTTCAAGAAATGGAATCCATTACTGGTGTGCAGAGTGCCAGAAGCAGATGTCACCGCTGGGATGGCGTTGCGGTGTGGGACTGCCCACCTCACGGTGCTGATGGCACCCTCAGCCCAACATTCAGGGCATCCCATGAGGTAGTGGCAGGAAGTTATATGAAGCTGTGTTACTTGAGAGTTCTACAATGAGCTTGTGCCATTGCTATGGTTTCAGTGTGTATCGGTGTGGGGTGATACATCCTCCTAGAGAAGTGACAAGAGTCAGACGGGTGGGAAGGCGCTGAGATTTACGCTTCGTCTTACCCTTGTCTGCTATAGTCAATGTCTGTCCCTGTGTCTGCCTCCCTGAGTCCGTGTGCCTGCACTACCGGTTCAGAACCCCTGTGTGTGCCTTCCTGATTCTGTGTGCCTGCACTGCCAGTTCCAAATTCCTGTGCCTGCTTATTCGAGTCTATGTGGCTGCAATACCAGTTCTTAATACCTGTTTTGCTTCTTTACATCTGTGTGACTGCACCAGCAGTTCCGAATGCCTGTGTCTGCTTCCTTGGGTTTGTGTGCCTGCACTACCAGTTTCAACTTCCTGTGTCTGTCTCTTTGAGTCTGTGTGCCTGCACTTTCAGATCATACTCACTTTGCCTGGCTCCTTAAGTTTCTGTGTCCGTACTACCAGTTCTGAATCCCACTGTCTGCCTCCTTAGTTCTGTGCATTTGAACTACCCGTCCTGAATGTCTGTGTCTGCGTCCTTGTCTCTGTGTGCCTGCACTACCAGTTCTGACTCCCTGTATCTGCCTCCCTGACTCTATGTGCCTATGTTACCAGTTCTGACTCCTGGTGTCTGCCTCCCTGACTCTATGTGCCTATGCTACCAGTTCTGGCTCCTGGTGTCTGCCTCCCTGACTCTATGTGCCTATGCTACCAGTTCTGACTCCCTGTGTCTGCCTCCCTGACTCTATGTGCCTATGCTACCAGTTCTGACTCCTGGTGTCTGCCTCCCTGACTCTATGTGCCTATGCTACCAGTTCTGACTCCTGGTGTCTGCCTCCCTGACTCTATGTGCCTATGCTACCAGTTCTGGCTCCTGGTGTCTGCCTCCCTGACTCTATGTGCCTATGCTACCAGTTCTGACTCCCTGTGTCTGCCTCCCTGACTCTATGTGCCTATGCTACCAGTTCTGACTCCTGGTGTCTGCCTCCCTGACTCTATGTGCCTATGCTACCAGTTCTGACTCCTGGTGTCTGCCTCCCTGACTCTATGTGCCTATGCTACCAGTTCTGGCTCCTGGTGTCTGCCTCCCTGACTCTATGTGCCTATGCTACCAGTTCTGACTCCCTGTGTCTGCCTCCCTGACTCTATGTGCCTATGCTACCAGTTCTGACTCCTTGTGTCTGCCTCCCTGACTCTATGTGCCTATGCTACCAGTTCTGACTCCTGGTGTCTGCCTCGCTGACTCTATGTGCCTATGCTACCAGTTCTGGCTCCTGGTGTATGCCTCCCTGACTCTATGTGCCTATGCTACCAGTTCTGCCTCCCTGTGTCTGCCTCCCTGACTCTATGTGCCTATGCTACCAGTTCTGACTCCTGGTGTCTGCCTCCCTGACTCTATGTGCCTATGCTACCAGTTCTGACTCCCTGTGTCTGCCTCCCTGACTCTATGCGCCTATGCTACCAGTTCTGACTCCCTGTGTCTGCCTCCCTGACTCTATGTGCCTATGCTACCAGTTCTGACTCCCTGTGTCTGCCTCCCTGACTCTATGTGCCTATGCTACCAGTTCTGACTTCCTGTGTCTGACTCCCTGACTCTATGTGCCTATGCTACCAGTTCTGACTCCCTGTGTCTGCCTCCCTGACTCTATGTGCCTATGCTACCAGTTCTGGCTCCTGGTGTCTGCCTCCCTGACTCTATGTGCCTATGCTACCAGTTCTGACTCCCTGTGTCTGCCTCCCTGACTCTATGTGCCTATGCTAACAGTTCTGACTCCTGGTGTCTGCCTCCCTGACTCTATGTACCTATGCTACCAGTTCTGACTCCTGGTGTCTGCCTCCCTGACTCTATGTGCCTATGCTACCAGTTCTGGCTCCTGGTGTCTGCCTCCCTGACTCTATGCGCCTATGCTACCAGTTCTGACTCCCTGTGTCTGCCTCCCTGACTCTATGTGCCTATGCTACCAGTTCTGACTCCTGGTGTCTGCCTCCCTGACTCTATGTGCCTATGCTACCAGTTCTGACTCCTGGTGTCTGCCTCCCTGACTCTATGTGCCTATGCTACCAGTTCTGGCTCCTGGTGTCTGCCTCCCTGACTCTATGTGCCTATGCTACCAGTTCTGACTCCCTGTGTCTGCCTCCCTGACTCTATGTGCCTATGCTACCAGTTCTGACTCCTGGTGTCTGCCTCCCTGACTCTATGTGCCTATGCTACCAGTTCTGACTCCTGGTGTCTGCCTCCCTGACTCTATGTGCCTATGCTACCAGTTCTGGCTCCTGGTGTCTGCCTCCCTGACTCTATGTGCCTATGCTACCAGTTCTGACTCCCTGTGTCTGCCTCCCTGACTCTATGTGCCTATGCTACCAGTTCTGACTCCTGGTGTCTGCCTCCCTGACTCTATGTGCCTATGCTACCAGTTCTGACTCCCTGTGTCTGCCTCCCTGACTCTATGCGCCTACGCTACCAGTTCTGACTCCCTGTGTCTGCCTCCCTGACTCTATGTGCCTATGCTACCAGTTCTGACTCCCTGTGTCTGCCTCCCTGACTCTATGTGCCTTTGCTACCAGTTCTGACTTCCTGTGTCTGCCTCCCTGACTCTATGTGCCTATGCTACCAGTTCTGACTCCCTGTGTCTGCCTCCCTGACTCTATGTGCCTATGCTACCAGTTCTGGCTCCTGGTGTCTGCCTCCCTGACTCTATGTGCCTATGCTACCAGTTCTGACTCCCTGTGTCTGCCTCCCTGACTCTATGTGCCTATGCTACCAGTTCTGACTCCTGGTGTCTGCCTCCCTGACTCTATGTGCCTATGCTACCAGTTCTGACTCCTGGTGTCTGCCTCCCTGACTCTATGTGCCTATGCTACCAGTTCTGGCTCCTGGTGTCTGCCTCCCTGACTCTATGTGCCTATGCTACCAGTTCTGACTCCCTGTGTCTGCCTCCCTGACTCTATGTGCCTATGCTACCAGTTCTGACTCCTGGTGTCTGCCTCCCTGACTCTATGTGCCTATGCTACCAGTTCTGACTCCCTGTGTCTGCCTCCCTGACTCTATGCGCCTATGCTACCAGTTCTGACTCCCTGTGTCTGCCTCCCTGACTCTATGTGCCTATGCTACCAGTTCTGACTCCCTGTGTCTGCCTCCCTGACTCTATGTGCCTATGCTACCAGTTCTGACTTCCTGTGTCTGCCTTCCTGACTCAGTGTGCTTCCACTACCAGTTCTGACTCCCTGTGTCTGCCTCCCTGACTCTATGTGCCTATGCTACCAGTTCTGGCTCCTGGTGTCTGCCTCCCTGACTCTATGTGCCTATGCTACCAGTTCTGACTCCCTGTGTCTGCCTCCCTGACTCTATGTGCCTATGCTACCAGTTCTGACTCCTGGTGTCTGCCCCCCTGACTCTATGTGCCTATGCTACCAGTTCTGGCTCCTGGTGTCTGCCTCCCTGACTCTATGTGCCTATGCTACCAGTTCTGACTCCCTGCGTCTGCCTCCATGACTCTATGTGCCTATGCTACCAGTTCTGACTCCTGGTGTCTGCCTCCCTGACTCTATGTGCCTATGCTACCAGTTCTGACTCCCTGTGTCTGCCTCCCTGACTCTATGCGCCTATGCTACCAGTTCTGACTCCCTGTGTCTGCCTCCCTGACTCTATGTGCCTATGCTACCAGTTCTGACTCCCTGTGTCTGCCTCCCTGACTCTATGTGCCTATGCTACCAGTTCTGACTCCCTGTGTCTGCCTCCCTGACTCTATGTGCCTATGCTACCAGTTCTGACTCCCTGTGTCTGCCTCCCTGACTCTATGTGCCTATGCTACCAGTTCTGACTCCTGGTGTCTGCCTCCCTGACTCTATGTGCCTATGCTACCAGTTCTGACTCCCTGTGTCTGCCTCCCTGACTCTATGTGCCTATGCTACCAGTTCTGACTTCCTGTGTCTGCCTTCCTGACTCAGTGTGCTTCCACTACCAGTTCTGACTCCCTAGGGCTTAGTGCCTGCACTACCAGTTCTGAAGACCTGTGTATACTTCCTTGGGTCTGTGTGCGTGCACTTCACGTTTTAAATGCCTGTATCTGCTTTCAGGTGTATGTGTGCCTGCACTGCATGTTCTGAATCCCTATGTCTGCTTCCTTCGGTTGGTGTGCCTGCACTTCCAGTTCTGAGTCCCTCTGTCTGTCCCCTTGTGTCTGTGTGCCTGCTCTAAATCCCTGTGTCTGCCTCCTCGAGTATGTGGGCATAGACTACCAGGTATGCTTCCTTGAGTGTGAGTGCCTACACTACCTGTTCAGACTCCCTGTGTCTGCTTCCTTGGGTCTGTGTGCCTACACTACCTGTTCGGACTCCCTGTGTCTGCTTCCTTGGGTCTGTGTGCCTTCTGAATCCCTGTGTCTGCTTCCTTGAGTGTGAGTGCCTACACTACCTGTTCGGACTCCCTGTGTCTGCTTCCTTGGGTCTGTGTGCCTTCTGAATCCCTGTGTCTGCTTCCTTGGGTCTGTGTGCCTTCACTACCTGTTCGGACTCCCTATGTCTGCTTCCTTGGGTCTGTGTGCCTTCACTACCTGTTCGGACTCCCTGTGTCTGCTTCATTGGTTCGGTGTGCCTGCACTACCAGTTCAGAATCCCTGTGTCTGCTTCATTAGTTCTGTGTGCCTGCACTGCCAGTTCTGAATGCCTGTCTGCTTCCTTGGGTCTGTGTGCCCACACTACCTATTCAGACTCCCTGTGTCTGCTTTCTTGGGTCTGTGTGCCTGCACTGCCTTTTCTGAATCACTATGTCTCCTTCCTTGGGTCTGTGTGCCAGCACCGCCTGTTCTGAATCCCTGTGTCTACTTCCTTGAGTCTGTGTGCCTGCACTGCCTGCTATAAATCCCTGTGTCTGCCTCTTTGGAAATTGTGTGTCTGCTTCCTTGAGCCTGTGTGTCTGCACTACCAGTACTGGCTCCCTGTGTCTGCCTCTTTGAGTCTGTGTGTCTGCACTATCAGCTGTGAATCCCTGTGTCTACCTCCTTGAGTCTGTGTGTCTGCACTATCAGCTGTGAATCCCTGTGTCTACCTCCTTGAGTCTGTGTGTCTGCACTACCAGCTCTGAATCCCTGTGTCTACCTCCTTGAGTCTTTGTGTCTGCACTACCAGTTATGTATCCCTGTGTCTGCTTCCTTGAGTCTGTGTGTCTGCACTACCAGTTATGAATCCCTGTGTCTGCCTCCTTGAGTCTGTGTGCCTGCACTACCAGTTATGAATCCCTGTGTCTACCTCCTTGAGTCTGTGTGTCTGCACTACCAGTTATGTATCCCTGTGTCTGCTTCCTTGAGTCTGTGTGTCTGCACTACCAGTTATGAATCCCTGTGTCTGCCTCCTTGAGTCTGTGTGTCTGCACTACCAGTTATGTATCCCTGTGTCTGCTTCCTTGAGTCTGTGTGTCTGCACTACCAGTTATGAATCCCTGTGTCTGCCTCCTTGAGTCTGTGTGCCTGCACTACCAGTTATGAATCCCTGTGTCTGCCTCCTTGAGACTGTGTGTCTGTCTTCCAGCTCTGAATCCCTGTGTCTACTCCTTGAGACTGTGTGTCTGCACTACCAGTTATGAATCCCTGTGTCTGACTCGCTGAGTCTGTGTGTCTGTCTTCCAGCTCTGAAACCCTCCGTCTGCCTTCCCACACAGCAATCTCTCTTACTTTCTGTGTCACTCAGTCCAGGGGAGTTCCCACCTTCTCATACGAACAAGTAAAGTGAAAGAACACGATTCTTTAATATCTTTGAATGGGCAGCAGTTCTGCCAAGAAAACAACTCTTGTGGAGACGATGTGATTAATGAGACATGAAGGATGGCACGTCTGCCTGACAAAGGTCCCTGATGAGGCATTAGGGTGGATTCTGCAGGTAATCAGGGCTATTGTGCTTGTCCTGGGAGTGATCTCTGAGGGCGCAGTGCATGCACGTGACTCCAGCCAGGCCAGGCACGAGGGCAGCGGTGATTGGCTGCTTTAAGACTGTATTTTGGGAGCTTCTTTTAAAGGTACGCCCTCCCTGGCATTAGCAAGGCACAAACCGAGCAAGGCACCAGAGAATGCTGCACATGAACCGGAGAACTGCACATTTCACAAAGCCCTTGCATTTCACAGTTACACGTGTCTCACACTTCACAGATATTTAGAACTTTAGGAACAAGGAGATTCAGGGGCTACTCATGCGAGGGTTGCGTCAGGTGTGCACAACGCAACGTGATACAGGTGTGATGCAAAGCCCCAAGTCAGATTTGTGAAGCCACGCAAAGCCACTTTGTGTGGCTCCCAAACTCTGGAGTAACATGACACAACGCAAATTGCTGCGTTGCGTTACTGTGCCCTGCGCTCCCTGGGCATTGTGTGGGTGTTCCCACGCAACTCCTATACATTTCATGCTGCCCCAGATTTACAAGACCATGTACACCTGGGGATGCACCTACCCAGGAGAGAGGTAACACGGAGAAATATCTTTATTTCTCCTCGTCACTTCCTCTTTCTCCGTGCGCTGCACATACAACAAGAGGAACATGCTTCAGGGGATTGTTTTTGTGCAACAATCCCGCATGGGATGGGTGATGGAGTGAAAAGGAAGGTGAAAGGATAGACAGACAGAAGTGCAAAAGTGTAGATGGAAGAGGGAAAGGATTGGTGAAAGTGCGAGTGGATGAAAGGATGAAGAAAGGACGGATAGGGAAGAGCGAAAGAGTATATGAAAGGGTAACAAAATGGATGGATGTTGGAGAGGTGAGTGGAGGAAAATGTGAAGTGATGCAGAGATGGATGAAGGAATATAACGGGTAAAAGGGTGAATGAATGGATGGACTGGTGAAGTACAGATGAATGGATGAATTGCTAAAAGGGTGAAAGGATTGGTGAATAGATCGAATGAAGGAGTATGACAGGGTCAAGGGAAACCTAAGTAGGGTCAGGTTCGCTCACTTTGCCTGCTCGGTGTGTTTACAGGTGTAGTTGAAGTGGGGGGTCGGGTACTCTAATGTTCTGGCCGCTCCCTTGCACTGACCCCACCTTGGTTCTGCTCATGTGTGTACCTGCTTGCTGAGCTTTGAAACACCTTCCGTGTGGATATTGGACTCAATGTCTGCCGCCTTCCCCTCATGTCCCAGGGCTCCAGTTCTGCTTCTGGGTTGGATGAGGGGCTCGCCATTGCTTTCCCGCCCCTTGAGAAGCGTAAGCCCATCACTGAATGCATTACATCACATAGTGTCCTTCTAGTTTTCAGGCTGCATATATGTGTTGTGATATTTGTCGAAGAGCACTGAGCGATGCTTCTATGAAAGTCCTAAACCAATATCCATCCTCTGTCCTCAAGCAGTACCTTACCGTCTCTCCCTGCTCCCCACCTCCATTTTCCCCTGTTTGCTGGTTAAGATATTTGTCTCTGTTGTTCTGGATTGGAGTGTGAGGAGAAGTGGGATGTACAGCAGGTCCTCATAGCTGCTTCAGACAATGAGAAAGAGAGAGAGAGCGAAGAAGAAGAGCGAGGGAGAGAGAGAAAAAGAATAAGAAGAGAGAGAGAAGAAGAGGGAGAGAGAAGTAGAGAGAGAGAAGAAGGAGAGAGAGAGAGAAGAAGAGAGAGAGAAGTAGAGAGAGAGAAGAAGAAGAGAGAGAGAGAGAAGAAGAGAGAGAGAAGTAGTTGAGAGAGAGAAAGAGAAGAAGAGAGAGAGAGAGAGAGCGAGAAGAAGAAGAAGAAAGAGAGGGAGAGAGAGAGAGAAGAAGAAGCGAAGAAGAGAGAGAGAGAGACGAAGAGAGAGAGAGAGAAGAGAGAGAAAGAGAGAGAAGAAGAGAGAGAGAGAAGAAGAGAAAGAGAAGAAGAAGAGGGAGAGAGAGGAGAAAGAGAGAAGGAGAGAAAGAGAGAGAAGAAGAGAGAGAGAGAAGGAAAGACAGAGAGAAAGAGGAGAGACAGAGAAGAAGAAGAGAGAGAAGAAGAGAGAGAGAGAGAGAGAGAGAAAGAGAGAGAGAGAGAGGGAGGGAGAGAGAGAAAAAGAAGAGAGGGAGAGAGAGAAAAAGAAGAAGGAGAGAGAGAGAGAAGAAGAGGGAGAGAGAAGTAGAGAGAGAGAAGAAGGAGAGAGAGAGAGAAGAAGAGAGAGAGAAGTAGAGAGAGAGAAGAAGAAGAGAGAGAGAGAAGAAGAGAGAGAGAAGTAGTTGAGAGAGAGAGAGAAAGAGAAGAAGAGAGAGAGAGAGAGCGGGAAGAAGAAGAAGAAAGAGAGGGAGAGAGAGAGAGAAGAAGAAGCGAAGAAGAGAGAGAGAGAGACGAAGAGAGAGAGAGAAGAGAGAGAAAGAGAGAGAAGAAGAGAGAGAGAGAAGAAGAGAAAGAGAAGAAGAAGAGGGAGAGAGAGGAGAAAGAGAGAAAGAGAGAAAGAGAGAGAAGAAGAGAGAGAGAGAAGAAAAGACAGAGAGAAAGAGGAGAGACAGAGAAGAAGAAGAGAGAGAAGAAGAGAGAGAGAGAAAGAGAAGAAGTAGAAGAAGAAGAAGAGAGAGAGAGTCCACGTGCAGACTTGGAGGGTGTGGAGCTCCTCTGGCAGGGGCAGATAGATATACGTAGAAGCAATAGCTTAAGAAGAACACCTCTATTGCGTCTTCTCACACTAGCCTGTTTGCTCACTGAGCCTGTTTGCTCACTGGTTTTCATTGCTGTGAACTGTATATAAATAGGGTTTTCTTCCTAGGTGTCAAAGAAAACATTGAGGAGGAGGAGGTGCCAGAGTCTGCTTGATTGACAGATGTCAGTCCTGCTGGTGATGTGGCGTCCCACTGCCCCCACCACAAAGGTCTCCACAAAAGGACACAAAGAAGGCTCCCTGGGTGTGGACCCATTCAGAGTTATGTCCGAGGTTTGCTTTTGTGGGTGGTGAATCTAAACCCGAAGCCTATCAAGTCTCAGGGCACTAGCGCCACGCGAGGATACCCTGTGCCTGTAGGCGCGTCCCCTCATGACTGTAAGCCTATCAAGTCTCAGGGCTCTAGCGCCACGCGAGGATACCCTGCGCCAGTAGGCGCGTCCCCTCATGACTGTAAGCCTATCAAGTCTCAGGGCTCTAGTGCCACGCGAGGATACACTGCGCCAGCAGGCGCGTCCCCTCATGACTGTAAGCCAATCAAGTCTCAGGGCACTAGCGCCACGCGAGGATACACTGCGCCAGCAGGCGTGTCGCCTCATGACTGTAAGCCAATCAAGTCTCAGGGCACTAGCGCCACGCGAGGATACACTGCGCCAGCAGGCGCGTCCCCTCGTGACTGTAAGCCTATCAAGTCTCAGGGAGGGAGACAGAGAGAGGGAGGCAGAGTGAGGGAGACAGAGTGAGGGAGACCTTGGAGTGAGGGAGAGGGAAGGAGAGAGAGGGAGACCTCAGAGAGAAGGAGAGGGAAGGAGAGAGAAGGAGACCTCAGAGTGAGGGAGACCTCAAAGTGAGGGAGAGGGAAGGAGAGAGAGGGAGACAGAGGGAATGAGGGAGAGGGAAGGAGAGAGGGAGACAGAGTGAGGGAGAGGGAAATAGAGTGAGGGAGACAGAGAGAGAGAAAGAGAGTGACACAATCAGAGTGAGTGAGACAGAGGAAGGGAGGGAGTGAGACAGTCAGAGTGAGTGAGACAGATGGATAGATGGAGAGAGGGAGTGAGGAAGTGAGAGGAAGTGAGAGAGTCAGAGTGAGTGAGACAGAGGGAGACAGAGGGACAGAGGCAGAGAGGGAGGGAGAGAGAGGAAGAGAGAGGGAGGGAGAGGAATAAAGAGTGGGAGGGAGACAAAGAGAGAGAGAGATGTGTTTATGCCGGGTCTGGTGGCTCAGTGGACAAAGGCGTCCGCTGGAGGGACCAGTGATCAACCTCATGGTCACAGTTTTCTTTGTTGCTCTAGCCCTGCCCCCTTCCTCACTGACCCCGCCCCCACCGGTGCAGCCCTCGGACACAAACCACACTGTAAATTTGGCCCCGAGAGAAAGTTTGTGAGTACCCATGATCTACACAGAGTGTCTCCTAGAGGCAGCTCGAGAATTTAAAAAAATGGTCTATTCTAGGAACTCTTAATTTGGTGGTCACGTGTGTCACAGAAAGGGGCGCTGAAGTCAAGAAGGGGGTGTCTGAAAAGTAGTCTGACATTTAACTTATACATTTATTTAAAACAATCCGCTGCAAAGAAATTGGCAACAAGGACTAATGTGGCAGAAATTCTGTTTTAGATGACTTCATCGGTCACAAAGATGCTGCTTTTTAAACGATACTTTTATTTTAAGCTATTCTTCAGGGTTAAGACATCTTCTGCTGCAGCACGGGGCATTTCCCCAGCGGGCAGGAGGGAGGGGCGGTTTTTCAACAGTGCTGCACTATCAGCCCCCTGTAACAAAAGCGGGAGCGGTGCTTCTTGCTAGCATCCCCCCCACGTCGCCTCCCAGGGCCAGCCGAGCAGCAATGCCCCAGGGCTGGTAGCTGCCCCCAGTCCAGCCCTGCGCTGCAGAGGGCATTGTGTGGCCAGCATTGCTGGGGATTATAAAAACAGTAAGAGAGCTCTAGGGGTTAACACTGCTCTGACAGAGTTCTGTGTTTCGTCCAGTCACAGTTTTGACTCATGAAGCACCATGACGGGTTAATGTGCCTGCTGCAAAGCACTGATGTGTACCATGCAGATCACAGATTTGTTTAGAATAAATCTCTCCATAGGACACTCTGCCTCTTCACACAGTCTTGGGGAGGGGGTGGGGGGAGAGGTTCACAGCACACAGAGTAAATGGACCTTGCAAACCCAGCCTGCTTGGATACGGCGGATCTTCAGGCGGCCTCCTCGGGGGAGTTTACACAGCGTTCTTGCCTGCCTTATCTGCCATCAGCCGCTGCGCGCAGGGTCCGCGCGCTCCGAACAGATGCTCCGGTTCCACATTAGATTCCGAATTGACAGCGCCTCGTAAACCACAAGCAGTCTGTACCCTGGCGACCTCTGTGCGCTAGACGTCACTGAGCCTCGGCATCACTGCACCCTGGCCATCAAAGCACCTCTGGCCAGCAATGCACACTGGCCATCACCTCACCCTGACCATCACTGCACATGGCCATCTCTCCACCCCCAGCCATCACTGCACCCTGGCCATCACCTCACCCTGACCATCACTGCACATGGCCATCTCTCCACCCTGGCTGCCACTGCACCCTGGCCATCGCTGCACCCTGGCCATCAAAGCAACTCTGGCCATCACTAGTCAAGTCAAATCAAGTCAAATAATTTATATAGCGCGCTTCATACCCAGAGGGTCTCAAGGCGCTTGAAGAAGGGTGGGGAATTACTTGTTGAATATCCAAGTTTTAAGTTGCTTTCTGAATGCTAGGTGGTTCTGAGTGAGGGGAAGGTGAATTGGAAGTGAGTTCCAGGTTTTAGCAGCCAGGTAGGAGAAGGATCTTCCTCCCATGGTGGTTTTGTTGATGCGAGGTACAGCAGCAAGGGCTTGGTTGGAGGAGCGTAGCTGGCGGGAGGGGGTGTAGAAGGAAAGGTGTGTGTTAAGGCATTCGGGTCCAAGTTCGAAAAGTGCTTTGTGTGCGTGGGTTAGGAGGCGGAATGTTATCCTCTTATTGACGAGGAGCCAGTGGAGGTTTTTCAGGTGGCCAGAGATGTGGTCTTTATGAGGGATGTCTAGTATGAGTCTGGCTGATGCGTTCTGGATGCGTTGGAGTTTTTTCTGAAGTTTTGCGGTGGTACCGGCGTATAGGGTGTTTCTGTTTTCCAGGCGGCTTGTGACCAGTGCTTGGGTGACCGTTTTTCTAGTTTCGGTGGGGATCCAGCGAAATATTTTTTTGAGCATGCGAAGAATGTTGTAGCAAGATGATGAAACGGCGTTGACTTGTCTGTTCATCGAGAGTGAGGAGTCCAGGATGATGCCCAGGTTCCGTGCGTGGTCCGTCGGGATGGGTGCTTTTCCAAGGGCCTCTGGCCACCAAGAGTCATCCCAGGCGGAGGGGGAGGAGCCTAAGATAAGGACTTCTGTTTTGTCTGAGTTCAGTTTCAGACGGCTGTGCTTCATCCACTCGGCTACTTCTTTCATTCCTTCATGTAGGTTGGTTTTGGCGGTGCTCGGGTCTTTGGTGAGTGAGAGGATCAGTTGAGTGTCATCAGCGTAGGAGATGATGTTGAGGTTGTGTTGGAGTGCGATGGTCGCGAGGGGGCTCATATATACGTTGAAGAGGGTGGGGCTGAGTGAAGATCCTTGTGGCACGCCGCAAATGACTTCAGTGGCCTCTGACTTGAACGGTGGAAGGCGGACTCTCTGAGTTCTTCCGGTAAGGAACGAGGTGATCCATTCCAGTGCTTTTCCTTGGATTCCGATGTTTCTGAGGCGTTGTAGCAGGGTGCTATGACAGACTGTGTCGAAGGCTGCAGAGAGGTCAAGGAGGATGAGGGCGACTGTGTCTCCATTGTCCAGTAGAGTTCGAATGTTGTCTGTTGCTGCGATGAGTGCGGTCTCAGTGCTGTGTTTTGCTCGGAAGCCGGACTGTGAGGAGTCGAGGGATTTGTTGGTTTCGAGGAAGGCGGCGAGCTGGTTGTTGCCAGCTTTCTCGATGACTTTGCCCGGGAATGGAAGGAGCGAGATGGGGCGGTAGTTTTTGAGTTCGGTGGGGTCGGCTGTGGGTTTTTTCAGAAGGGCGCTGAGTTCGGCGTGTTTCCAGCTTTCCGGGAAGGTGGCGGAGTTGAGGGAGCAGTTGATGACGTCTCGGAGGTGTGGTGCTATGATGGAGTCTGCTATGTTGAAGATGTGGTGAGGGCATGGGTCTGTGGGGGATCCTGAGTGGATGGAGTTCATCAGGCGGATGGTGTCCTCAATGGAGATTGGGTTCCAGTCATTAAGGATGTTCAAGGGGGGTGAAGGTATGGCAGAAGGTTGGGTGGGTTGGTCTCCGTGTTGGTTGACGAAGCTGTTGTGGATGTCTGCGATTTTGTTGTGGAAGAACGAAGCTAGGGAGTCGCAAAGGGTTTGAGAGGGAGTGATGTCATTGGAGTTGGCTGAGGGGTTGGTAAATTCTTTGACGATGTTGAATAATTCCTTGCTGTTGTGGGCGTTGTTGTCTAGTCGGTCTTTAAGTGCGGGTTTCTTGGCAGTCCGGATCAGTTGGTGGTGTGTGCGGGTGGCGTTTTTGAAGGCGTCCTTGGTGCTGGTGTTTGGGTCTTTTTTTCCAGGCCTTCTCAAGGGAGCGACAGAGTTTCTTGGATTTCTTAAGATCATCGTTGAACCAGGGAGCGTTTTTGCTGCCTAGTTTGATTTGACGTTTTTTCAAAGGTGCTAGGTTGTCGGCGCTGCTAGTTAGCCATTGAGTGAGGTTAAAGGCTGCTTGGTTGGGGTTCGAAGAATGGACAGGGGGGTTTTGAAGAAGCGATGAGGAGATCTGGTCGATGGTGATTTTGTTCCAGTTTCTTCGCAGAGTAGGTTGAGGACGGTTGTGGGTTGTGGTCTTTTTGTAGACAAAGTGAACGCAGCTGTGGTCAGTCCAATTGAGAACTGTGGTGTGACTGAAGGAGATATGTTTGCTGGAGGTGAAGATGGGGTCAAGTGTGTGACCTGCGTAGTGAGTGGGGGATATTAACAAGTTGTTTGAGTCCGAGGTTGGAGAGATTGTCCAGAAGGGTGGTGGCGTTGCTGTTGTTGCTCTTTTCCAGGTGAAAATTGAGGTCTCCCAATAGAATGTAGTCCTCGGAGGGGAGGGCGTGTGGGGTGATAAAGTCAGTGATGTCTTCACTGAATTGTGCGCGGGGTCCTGGAGGCCTGTAGAGGAGGGTGCCTCTGAGTGTGGTCTTGGGGTCGGTGTGGATCTGGAAGTGAAGGTGTTCGGCGCTAGGGAGGTTGACGTCTGAGCTGGTTGAGATGCGGATGGAATTCTTATGGACGATAGCGATGCCTCCTCCTGTTTGGTAGGTGCGGTCTTTTTGGATGATCTTGTAGCCTTCCGGGATGGCAATGGTGATGTCTGGGCTGAGGAGGCGTTCATCCATGTTTCTGTTAGGAAGGCGACGTCCGGAGAGATGGTGTCTAGTAGATTCCAAAGGTCGATGGCGTGTCTGTGGACCGAGCGGGTGTTGAGCAGGATGCATTTTAGGTGGTTGGTGTCAGATCTCTGTTTGGTGTTCGTGGATGAGGAGATGGTCTTGGTGCCGTCATACTTGCAGGAGTTGCATGTGAAGGGTCCATGGGTGTGTCCAGGAGCGGCTTGGGCGCAGTTGGGGAGTCGGCTGGGGTTTAGGGCTAAGAGGGTGGAGGCGTCGTATGTAATGCGGGTGGGGTGGGTGGTACGGGGGCCAGGGGGTCTGGCGCTGGGCGCGGGCTTGGCGCGGACGGGCGTAGACGGGCTTACCTTTGGCGCACCTTCGGCGCGGCCGCAGCGTTTGGAAGCTGCGCGTGGGTCCATCTGTCTGAAATGGAAAGTGGAGGGGGCGGAGCGTGGGAGGGGCTGCTGGGAGGCGGGGAGCGGGGAGGAGACACGGTCCACGAGTGACCAAACACAAAATGGACGGGCTAAAACGAAACTGGGACCACAATGAAAGAATTAATACAATAAATAAATAAACAGTCAATGCAGCGCAATATGCTAAGTAAGTGAATAAAACAAAGGATACCAGGCGCTTTGCTCGCCTCTAGGCACTCCGGAAATGCAGGCGACGTCGGAGCGCGCTCACCCAGGCAGGCAATGGGTGTCAGGAGCAGTAACTGGGGCAGGTGCAACCTGGCCATCACCTCACCCTGGCCATCGCTGCACCTTGAGCATCATTGCACCCCTGGCCATCACTGCACCCCAGACTATCACTGCACCCTGACCATCACTGCACCCCTGACCATCACTGCACCCCCAGCCATCACTGCACCCCCTGACCATCACTGCACCCCTGACCATCACTGCACCCCTGACCATCCCTGCACCCCCAGCCATCACTGCACCCCCAGCCATCACTGCACCCCCTGACCATCACTGCACCCCTGACCATCACTGCACCCCTGACCATCACTGCACCCCCAGCCATCACTGCACCCTGGCCATCGCTGCACCCTGACCATCACTGCACCCTGGCCATCACTGCACCCCGACCTTCACTGCACCCCGGCCATCACTTCACATGGCCATCTGTGCACCCCGGCCATCACTGCACCCTGGCCATCACTGCACCCCCAGCCATCACTGCACCCCCGGCCATCACTGCACCCCGGCCATCACTGCACCCCCTGCCATCACTGCACCCCCGGCCATCACTGCACCCCCGGCCATCACTGCACCCCCGGCCATCACTGCACCCTGTCCATCACTGCACTCTGGCCATCACTGCACCCTGGCCATCACTGCACTCTGGCCATCACTGCACTCTGGCCATCATTGCACCCCTGGTCATCATTGCACCCCTGGCCATCACTGCACCCCAGACCATCACTGCACCCTGACCATCACTGCACCCCTGACCATCACTGCACCCCCAGCCATCACTGCACCCCCAGCCATCACTGCACCCCCCAGCCATCACTGCACCCCCTGACCATCACTACACCCCTGACCATCACTGCACCCCTGACCATCACTGCACCCCCAGCCATCACTGCACCCCCAGCCATCACTGCACCCCCAGCCATCACTGCACCCCCTGACCATCACTGCACCCTGGCCATCGCTGCACCCTGACCATCACTGCACCCTGGCAATCACTGCACCCTGACCTTCACTGCACCCCGGCCATCACTTCACATGGCCATCTGTGCACCCCGTCCATCACTGCACCCTGGCCATCACTGCACCCCCGGCCTTCACTGCACCCCCGGCCATCACTGCACCCCAGCCATCACTGCACCCCCGGCCATCACTGCACCCCCGGCCATCACTGCACCCCCGGCCATCACTGCACCCTGTCCATCACTGCACTCTGGCCATCACTGCACCCTGGCCATCACTGCACCCCCGGCCATCACTGCACCCCCGGCCATCACTGCACCCTGGTCATCACTGCAACCTGGCCATCACGGCACCCTGGCCATCACTGCACATAGCCATCTTTTGCCCCTGGGGCCGTTTCTGTTACTGGGCAAAGCTGCAATATCAGCCCCTGTGACAAAATCGCCCTGGCAAACAGCTCAGCCGCACTTCCAAGCCCCCGGGTGGCTTGCCGAGCACTTTGCCTCTGCTGGTTTTGGTTCCCAGTCCGGCCCTGACCCTGACCATCTCTGCACTCTGGCCATTCCTACACACATGGCTATCCCTGCACACCTGGCCATCCCTGCTCACCTGACCGTCCCTGCACTCTGGCCATCCCTACACCCCTGACCATCACTGCACCCCGGCCATCACTGCACCCCCGGCCATCACTGCACTCCGGCTATTCCTACACATATGGCCATCCTTGCACACCTGGCCATCCCTGCTCACCTGACCGTCCCTGCACTCTGGCCATCGCTACACTCCTGACCATCAGTGCACCCCCGGCCATCACTGCACCCCCGGCCATCGCTGCACCCTGGCCATCACTGCGCTTTGGCCATCACTGCACCCTGGCCATCACTGCACCCCCTGACCATCACTGCACCCCTGACCATCACTGCACCCCTGACCATCACTGCACCCCCAGCCATCACTGCACCCCCAGCCATCACTGCACCCCCTGACCATCACTGCACCCCTGACCATCACTGCACCCCCAGCCATCACTGCACCCTGGCCATCGCTGCACCCTGACCATCACTGCACCCTGGCCATCACTGCACCCCGACCTTCACTGCACCCCCCGGCCATCACTGCACCCCCGGCCATCGCTGCACCCTGGCCATCACTGCACTTTGGCCATCACTGCACCCTGACCATCACTGCACCCCCAGCCATCACTGCACCCCCTGACCATCACTGCACCCCTGACCATCACTGCACCCCTGACCATCACTGCACCCCCAGCCATCACTGTACCCCCAGCCATCACTGCACCCCCTGACCATCACTGCACCCCTGACCATCACTGCACCCCTGACCATCACTGCACCCCCAGCCATCACTGCACCCTGGCCATCGCTGCACCCTGACCATCACTGCACCCTGGCCATCACTGCACCCCGACCTTCACTGCACCCCGGCCATCACTTCACATGGCCATCTGTGCACCCCGGCCATCACTGCACCCTGGCCATCACTGCACCCCCAGCCATCACTGCACCCCCGGCCATCACTGCACCCCGGCCATCACTGCACCCCCTGCCATCACTGCACCCCCGGCCATCACTGCACCCCCGGCCATCACTGCACCCCGGCCATCACTGCACCCTGTCCATCACTGCACTCTGGCTATCACTGCACCCTGGCCATCACTGCACTCTGGCCATCACTGCACTCTGGCCATCATTGCACCCCTGGTCATCATTGCACCCCTGGCCATCACTGCACCCCAGACCATCACTGCACCCTGACCATCACTGCACCCCTGACCATCACTGCACCCCAGCCATCACTGCACCCCCAGCCATCACTGCACCCCCTGACCATCACTGCACCCCTGACCATCACTGCACCTCTGACCATCACTGCACCCCCAGCAATCACTGCACCCCCAGCCATCACTGCACCCCTAGCCATCACTGCACCCCCTGACCATCACTGCACCCTGGCCATCGCTGCACCCTGACCATCACCGCAACCTGGCAATCACTGCACCCTGACCTTCACTGCACCCCGGCCATCACTTCACATGGCCATCTGTGCCCCCCGTCCATCACTGCACCCTGGCCATCACTGCACCCCCGGCCATCACTGCACCCCCGGCCATCACTGCACCCCAGCCATCACTGCACCCCTGGCCATCACTGCACCCCCGGCCATCACTGCACCCCCGGCCATCACTGCACCCTGACCATCACTGCACCCTGGTCATCACTGCAACCTGGCCATCACGGCACCCCCTGACCATCACTGCACCCCCGGCCATCACTGCACCCAAGCCATCACTGCACCCCCGGCCATCACTGCACCCCCGGCCATCACTGCACCCCCGGCCATCACTGCACCCTGGCCATCACTGCACCCTGTCCATCGCTGCACCCTGGCCATCATTGCACCCCTGGCCATCACTGCACCCCCGGCCATCACTGCACCCCAGCCATCACTGCACCCCCGGCCATCACTGCACCCCCGGCCATCACTGCACCCCCGGCCATCACTGCACCCTGCCCATCACTGCACTCTGGCCATCACTGCACCCTGGCCATCACTGCACCCCCGGCCATCACTGCACCCCCGGCCATCACTGCACCCTGGCCATCACTGCACCCTGGTCATCACTGCAACCTGGCCATCACGGCACCCTGGCCATCACTGCACATAGCCATCTTTTGCCCCTGCGGCCGTTTCTGTTACTGGGCAAAGCTGAAATATCAGCCCCTGTGACAAAATCGGCCCTGGCAAACAGCTCAGCCGCACTCCCGAGCCCCCGGGTGGCTTGCCGAGCACTTTGCCTGGGATGGTTTTGGTTCCCAGTCCGGCCCTGACCCTGACCATCTCTGCACTCTGGCCATTCCTACACACATGGCCATCCCTGCACACCTGGCCATCCCTGCTCACCTGACCGTCCCTGCACTCTGGCCATCCCTACACCCCTGACCATCACTGCACCCCCGGCCATCACTGCACTCCGGCCATTCCTACACACATGGCTATCCCTGCACACCTGGCCATCCCTGCTCACCTGACCGTCCCTGCACTCTGGCCATCCCTACACCCCTGACCATCAGTGCACCCCCGGCCATCACTGCACCCCCGGCCATCGCTGCACCCTGGCCATCACTGCACTTTGGCCATCACTGCACCCTGGCCATCACTGCACTCTGGCCATAACTGCACCCTGGCCATCACTGTACTCTGGTCATAACTGCACCCTGGCCATCACTGCACAGTGGCCATCACTGCACCCTGACCATCACTGCACCCTGGCCATCACTGCACACCCGGCCATCACTGCACCCTCGGCCATCACTGCACCCCCGGCCATCACTGCACCCTGACCATCACTGTACTCTGGCCATCACTGCACTCTGGCCATCACTGCACCCCCGGCCATCACTGCACCCCCGGCCATCACTGCACCCCCGGCCATCACTGCACCCTGGCCATCACTGCACCCCCGGCCATAACTGCACCCCCGGCCATCACTCCACCCCCAGCCATCACTGCACCCTGGCCACCTCTCAGTTCTGTCCTCTTGGCCTTATGTTGGTTGGGCCTAAACCTAGTTAATACCAGATCTCCCGCCCACTAGTTGTCTTAGTGGCATGCTTCGTCATTGAGTCCTCACCAAGACGCCTGGTGTGTCTGGGTGGGCTTGATCTTCGACAAACAAGGGATCTCCTTCTAAGAATGAGGAGGGTTCTTCATGAAAAATGAACTAGGGGCACCCAGTGGTAGAGGCCATGGAAGAGATTTGCTAATTTTTCTCGCAATGCAGCAAGTCAGCTAGGTACTCTGCGGTGCGTGAAAGGCAGACATCAGAACTGCACCATATTTATAAAGACATGGCACATTCCTGCTGCCTCCCAGAGCTGGAGCTCGGTGTGCTGCCTCGCGCGAAAGCAGGAACCCTTCTGGCAAGGTGCATGGGTGCACGGGTGCACGGGTGCATGGGTGCACGGGTGCATGGGTGCACAGGTGCACGGGTGCACGGGTGCATGGGTGCACGGGTGCATGGGTGCACGGGTGCACAGGTGCACAGGTGCATGGGTACACAGGGGCATGGGTGCATGGGTGCACGGGTGCACGGGTGCACGGTTGCACAGGTGCATGGGTGCACAGGTGCATGGGTGCATGGGTGCACGGGTGCCTGCGTAACAGGTAGAATTTTTTTTGTGCGGGAATGGATAGCTTCCTGCACAAACATTTTTTTTCCAAGTGGTTTTCAAACATTGCATTTGTATAATACACCATAATCTTTGATAGGAAACATATTACTTTCCTTTCCAGTCTTTCGGTGATGTATAGGTTTGCACGAGGCTGGTCTTATAGATTCATTTCTTCTAGCTGTAGTTAGTGATTGCTCGAGTTTCCATGCTTGTTGGGTAGTAGCGTTTGCTGTGCATCATTGGGTATTCCCACTCTTTGTGTGCATTCATAAACAAATTAACCCTTTAACTTTGTGAAGTGCAACTAGTAAAGAGATGGTCCATTTGTGCATCATGTGTTCCTAAGATAACCCGGTGGGGGAGGGTAGTCCAGTATCTATGATGTGTTTCTACCCTGTCTCCAAGCACACTCTGCCAAGGCTGGTTTCATAACACAATATATCCCTCTCCTCTTGTCCCCGGTGGTTCCAGTAACCTCCCTAGGGAGTCATGTTGTTATCACATGTGTGTACTCATGGTGATCTCTGTTCTGTTTTGGCTTCCAGCTCTTCCATATATGTGTCCCCAAGACCCCTGGTGACCCTTTACCACAAGCTGCTAGGACAGTTAACAGATCCACCTCTGCCGCAGCCCATTTATTCTGACCCCCAGCCAGGCACTCACTGAGGGAGCCCCCCGGGATTCCCAGGCCCTCGCTATTAGTCTTTTGACTGAGATTCATCCCAAATCTCTGAATTTCATCAATTATTTAGTTTTCAGGCTGCATGTCATCACCCCAACAGGCAGAGGATTGGATCTACTGGTAGCGGTTTCCTTATCATGTCAGGGATAGTTTGCCTGTCCAGAATGCTTCAATTTCCCAGCAGGCGGGCACCATATGGTAAAAGTCAGCATCAGGACCTGCGCATTTTGGGAATTCAGGATTCAGCTCTGGGCACGTGCGATGAGGCTGTCTGGGGTGAGGCACGTGTGATGTGGATAGTTACATTGAGTGGATTTGAGGCATGAAGTTCTGGATGCCTCCTTGACCCTCTGTCCTGAATCCCATGCTCGAGGGTGAGTGCCCCCTTCTCTCTGGGCATCGGGTATCCGGAGGTTTGCACCCCGAGTAGTAGAGCTTTATTTATGAATGTGACTAGTCTTTGGGCTGTACTCTGGCCAAGAAGCAGGTGCAGTGCATCCTCTGTCCTTGGTTCCCTGTGTTCCGGCCCCCACGTTGCTGCTATTGTCTCTATTACTGCATTATTGGTTAGGAACGGCTCCCTCCCAAAATCATTTCGAGTTCTGAGCTCCTGGTCTGTTTTCAGTAGTTTCTTGGCGCACATATCCACCACGGTGACCAGCCTCGCCTCCATCCAAGTCCTGATGCTTTAGTGGATTGATATCTTACTGGTGTTGGCAAGCGCCCAAAGTGGGAGAAGATGTGAAGGACATCTAACATGGGCTTCAATTGGAATTCTATAGAGCATATTATCAAGCCCATTATCGCAGCTTTACCGTCAGTTTTCTGCTGCAAAAGCGGCGATAATTTTATCGCCTTTCTTGATAATATGCCCCTAGGTGTGTCAGCTTCCTTAGGTTTTACATATTTACACCAAGAGTATTTGGTACTTCTGGCTAGTTTACCACCTGCATCTCTATCTGGTTGAAGGGGGTTCAATAGCCACTCGATAATCTCCTGCCCCCTATTTCTCTCTTTATATGTATTTTCTCTGGGTTAGGAGCCTCGGATATCCTTTGCAATGGCCATTGTAAAAGGGCTGCTGCGTAGTACAGTTTACAATATGGGCCACTCAAACCCCCCTTGTCCAGCGGGTTGCAGAGTTTTCGTACAGTCATCCTTTTCCTACCTGCCCCCCCATATTGATTTGGAGAGCATACTGTTCAACTCAAAGAGCACACTGAATCCGCTCTGCTACCGGCCACTGAATCGGTGCGGTACATCCTGGACGCAGGTGACTCTGTGGCAGTGATAATGATAGACCTCAGTGCTGCGTTTGACACAGTATCTCACAATATCCCGTTAAAGAGACTATGGGAAAACACTATTGACAACTAGGCTTTGCTCTGGTCTACCTCATTCTTGGAAGACGGAACTTTCCAGGTTTCTCATAAACTGTTCCATTCAAAGATACCTGCATTGCACCAAGGAGTGCCCCAGGGATCTTTGTAATACTCATGTCCGCCCTTTGGCGCATGTCATGGAACGCCTCGGCTTTGCCATTATTTCAAACGTGGAGGATACAAAGCTGATTATCACTGTTTCCCAAAATAGTCACAATACTGCTTCCAGTCTGTGCCTCTTGGAAGTAGCAAATTGGATGAATAATAACTGACGAAAGATAAATGATGAAAAGACTGAGGTGTTGACTTTGGGCAATCCACCTAATACTTGGTCCACAACCTGGTGACCGGTCAGTCTGGGCCCTGTACCATCGCTAAAATAAAAAGTTATAAATCTCGGTATTTGGCTAGACCATACCTTGTTTTTTCATCATCAAGTACATTTTCCAGCTGAAAAATATTTTGGGATATTAAAATCCTTAACCTCTTCGCTGCGGTGGCTATTCCGCCGCAGTGCTAAGGGGGCGGGGGGGACCGCGTGGCACGCCCATGCTGCTGACGGAACCGCTCCGTCACCAGCCTCGGTTGAGCTGTGCTGATGACGGAGCGGTTTCGTCATGGCCCTGCCCGCTCAATAGAATGCGCGGGGCAGGCGCGAAATCAGCGCCACGCAGGCGTGTCGGGCGGGCCATGACGGAACCACTCCGTCATCAGCACAGCGCTACCATGGCTGATGACGGAGCGGTTCTGTCATCAGCACAGAAAGAGTTAAAAAGATTCTGGGATTCCTACCGTTGTCAGCCCAGACAACTTATTCAAGCCATGGTTATTTCTAGGCTGGATTACTGTAATGCCCTTTACATTGAGCTCTCCCAAATATGACTCAATAGACTACAGCGCATCCAAAATGTTGTTGCGCATCTGTTGTTAAAACTCCTGTACGCGCCTCTACAGGGGCTGGTTTGGAGAGACTGCACTGGTTCTCTATTAAAAAGCAAATTGGTTGAAAGCTCTTTGCTATTGCTACACGGCATTGTCAAATGTTGTACCCCGGTACCTTCGATCTTGGATTAAACCTTACATCCCAGTTAGGAATTTAAGATTATCTAAGGCCAGATTAACTCTGGTCCCAAAATTTCAAAAAGTCAGAACTGAAGGCAGCTCTTTTAGCTATCTGGCTTCTAAGATCGGGAACACTTTTTTGGGGTTATTATAATGTTGGGTGGATCACCACTGTCTGTATGGCGGTGGCGATCAGCCCGCCATTATACACCGCCCGTCACCCATTTCCCCCGCCATATTACTATGGCGGGGGGACCCCGGCAGATGCAAAGACCGTCCGCGGGTTTTCTGCCGGTCGACCAATCGACTGGGCAGAAAAGGGGCTGAATGTGGTGGCAGTGTCTGGAAGACACTGCCATCCTTATTAGCATACAGGTGGATTAGTGCCTTTCCATGGCAGTGTTTCTGCCATGGAAAGGCACTAATCCACCTGTATGTGGTACCACCCTGCATTTGCATGCACAACGTGGCAGGCACCGCCGCGTGCCTGCCACATTGTGCATGCAAATGCACAAGGTGCATCCATGGCATTGTGGCAGGCACTGCTGTGAGCACCGCCCACCACAATGTTGTGGATAGGGCATGCCACCACGACCGTGGCGGTGGCATCCTGATTACCAGTGCGGGACCGCTGCACCACTGGCAGCCGGTCCCAACATTGCTAGGGTGGGGGGCGGACAAAAGTCTGCTCCCCATTCTAATAGACCCCTTTGACTTTAAAAATCCGACAAGCACCATCTGAAACCTCTTTTAGCAAACAGGAAAAAACATGACTCTTTACTCTGTTACTATCCTCTCATATGAGTAGTTTTTGTTGAAGCAGAGTCCTAGCGATGGGCCACTTCGATGAAGTAGCCATGCGCTCAATAAATCTGCTTTTGTTATTATTAAATTATTGTCGATAGGCTTGATCGAAGCTCCAGTTCTATGTCTGCGACAGTCTTATCTGTGGACCCTCTCGGTGGTTCCTGTGGATCTTGCCTCTGGGCTGTTGTGGAGTTCCAATTTAGCCACCACCTATGCTTGCTCCCATGCCGCCTGCTGCTTAGTTGTCTCCTTCTGACCCTCCTGTGTTGCCTTCGGCGGGATAGCTATGTATGCCATTTGGCATCCGATAGAAGATCGGAGTCTGGGTAGATTACTCACATTGGGTCCTATGTATGAAGTCAATTTGCGATCGCAAATTAGCAGTCTGCAAATTTTATGATTCCCTATTTTGCAATTTTGCATTTAGGGAATCGCAAATTGTGATTCCGTAAATGCAATGTAAGAAGCACATAAGAAAGTGGGATTTGGCCTTAAGGAATCGCAAACAATCACCAACTTCAAGTTGGTGGTAATTTGCTATTTCACTTCAAAATGCACTATTTAGCATTTTGTAAAGTGCCATGTGGCGCACATACATGCCCTTCGGGCATGTATGTGTGCCAAATAAGCATGGGCGAATTTTGCGGATCTCGCGTTCGCGAATTTTGCGGATTTGCGGATTCGCAATCCGCAAAATCCGCGAATTCCCGCGAATTTGCGGATTTTTTATTTTTTTGTGTTCGCCCGTGTTTCTGCCAGTTCGCGAGGGTTTTTACAATTTCGCAATTTGCGAACTTACCTGTCGGGTCGCAAGTTTTGCGAACTTGTTGTTTCTACATGTCCAGCCTGTTTGGGACACTCTTCTTCATCACTGCCACTCTCTGTCACCACTGCCACTCTCTGACTACTCATGCCACCCTCTGGCCCACCCATGCCACCCTCTGTTTCATCACCACACCCTCTGGTTGTCCAGTGTACATTATTTTCGGCAAAGCAAAGCACACCTTCCCTGCCTCAAGTGACCTGAATTAATTTGGGGCTGATTAATGTGTCACAGAATATTTTTTTAGCTGGCACCTGCTTCCTTAGTGCGCCCTGATTAGTGATCTTTTGCACTTGCTAAGTGCTTTCATTGTTGCAAAATTAGTTACAACACCTGCCCTGCCCCAACTGACAATAATGAATTAGGGGCTAATTAATGTGTCACTGAAAGAATTTAAAGTTCCAGCCTGGCACCTGCTTGTCTGCTCCTTTAGCTGTAAATCAGGACCTTTGTGGCATACAGTTAAGGTCAGAGCAGGGTCACACAAAATAGTTGCAAGCAGGCAACCGAATTCTGGAGGGCCCCCTCAGGAAGCACTACAAAGAATCGTTACAAATCATGAGGTTGACCTTTTGCACCTGCTCATTGCTTTTACTTTTGCTGAAATCGTTTTTCGGTTTTTTTCGCGCTATTCGCGGGGCGCGGCGTCGTGCGAAACCGACCGCGGAAGCCGCCAATTCGTGCGAATGAGCATTTTTTTTTTTTTTCCGGCTTGTTGTTTCGCGAGTTTTTTTGCAGTATTCGCGAGCCGCTTGCAGCGCAACACGCGAATTTACCCCAAGGTCGAGTACGGGCGCGGCCATTTTGTTTCCGTGACGTATTTCCGTTTCCGCCCGCTATGTATAATCTCGCGCAGTAAGCGCATTGCGAGTAGAGGTTCGCACGAGATCGCGCGGGAAATCTACAGGTTCGCACGAGATCGCGAGGAAAATCTCGCGCGAACTTTCTTTCGCGCTCGTGAACGGGCGCCGGCCATCTTGTTTTTCATTCATTTCCTGTGTCTGGGCATGGTGTTTAATCCTCTTGGTATCTTTGCCATCCTTTGCTTGTTTTCAGTTTTTTTTTTACGATTTTGCTTCTTATCTATCCCTCTCTTTTCCTAGCTGTATATTTTTGTCTTTTCTGCTATTTTTCTTTACTTTTAAACTACTTTTTTAAACTCTTTTCTTTTCTTCTTCCCTATCCTATTCTTTCTTAATTTTCTACTTCTTCCTACCTTACCTGCCCAGACCATGGTCAAGCCAGGCGCCGTGAAGCTGCCCAGGCACTTGAGGGCCGCAGCGGCGGCGGGGAGTAGTGCTGGACCCAGTGGCAGGACAGCATGCGGGAGATTGAGGGGGGAGCAGGTGACGCGACGGGAGATATTCAGCCCGGAGGAAGTGGGCGCGCTGGTCTACTTCGTCCAGCGCCGCCTGCCCAGGACCATCGCGGGAGGCGGCAGGATCGCGGCCGGCGGCTACAACATGCGGGAGCGCCGGAAGCGGTGGGAGAAGGTGTGCTGGGCCATATCCCACCTCTACGGGGTCCAGCGCACCTACAGCCAGGTCACCCATCGCTGGACGGACCTCCTGGACCGCGAGCGCGACCTGCTGGACCAGCTCGGCTTGGAGATCCCCGGGCTTGGTGAGTAGTAGTAGCCATTTAATCACTCACTACTATGATGTTTTCTCCTGCTCTGTGTTGTTGTATTGCAAATATTTGTTTTTTACATGGAGCAAGCCAATAATGCCGCTGATGACGATTACATTGTAGTTAAATTATATTTCAAAATCTTCTGTGCATTTCAGGTGCACTGCTCTCCTTCTCAGTGGCGTTGCTACTATGCTTATTTGTTTTCTATTTCATGGTCTCATTGGCCTGAGTAACTATTATGTATGAGTGTACTTTACAGAACTGCGTAATGCTAGACACTAGGGGGCAGATTACATTTACAAGCCCCTTGCGCCACGTTTACGTTGCCTTGCGTGACGCAACAGCGGCGTAAACGTGCCGCATCCCTGCGAGTCATTTACAGCATGACGCATCTAGGGAGATGCGTCACGTTATAAAGCCATGGGCCTGCACCACAATGGGTGCGTTCCTAGTACGCAGGGTGGGCGGTCCAGCGGCTGTGCGCCTCGCAAAATTGCCTGCGTGAAATGTACAAGATTTAACGCAGGCACTTCTGCGACGCTGCTACGTCAATTCAATTCCTTATGTCTGCTCGAAGCAGGCGAAAGGACTGACACAGCATGTTAAGTATTGGGTGGCCCTGAGCATTACTGGAGTTGCATTGCGTTGGCGACGTGACTCCAGCGATGCGCCGCTCTTACGTGACGAGATGCGTCACGCAAGTGCCTACCCTTGCGCCAGGGCGCGCCGCATTGTAAATGAGGCACATCTGCCGTGTCGCAAGGGTAGTTTTGCGTGACGCATTTGATCTGGCGCATCTCTGGAGATGCGCCAGAACGTGTAAGTAAGTATGCCCCTAAGGGGCAGAATTGCAATTACCGTCGCATCCCTGCAAAGTAGCAGGGATGCGCCATTAATTGTACGGCCCGCTACGGCGCTACCACCACCAAACATGGTGCGCCGTATTTGCAATGCGGCGCACCATGGGCCCAAAACGTCACCGAAGGTTTGCTGCTGGAGTTGCGTCGCAACGATGGCGCAGCTCCATCAATGCTCTGGGGTACCCTATCTCCCCAATGCTGGGTCAAGCCGTACGTCAGCTTCAAGCAGGTGCAGGGTTTGTGTGACGCATCATTTTCCTAAAGGTGACTGATTGATATTTTGTAGATTTCCCTCAGCCACTATTAGGATGTGTTCCAGCGCAGGAATGCCCTCCCTTGCGCCGGAACGCCCCCTGATGGCGCAGGGCTTTATAACGGGATGCATCTCCCAAATGCGTCACGTTGTTATAATATTATACGCCGCACCATGGCGCCCTTTTTTGTTTAGCTGCTGCGTCACAAAAGTCACGCAAGAACGGCGCAAAAGAGCCGCAAGGGCTTAAATCTGCCCCTTCCTTTGTAACCCTGACAATAAGAAAAATAGTGGCGGTGGATTGATAGTTTGACTATTTAAATGACTGGTAATGTAGCAGGCAACTGTTAGTGTTGTCACTGATCTGACTGAAATCACAATGGAGTTTGTCTGTCACTTTGCGTCTTGTCTGCGGACTGCTGCCTGCCAGTCCTAGGTGAACGTTTCAGTACTTTGTTTAGTGAGTTACGTGACTTTCGAAGTCACAGGTCCGCAAATAAATGAAAAGTAACCATAATCAATATAATTTCGCGGAAATATTTTGTTATTGTTCTTTTGAAATGTTTGATTTGGTTGACATTGACAAGCAACAATCATCCATGTTTTCTGTTCTTTCTTTCATGTTGTACGTCAGCTCCCCCCAGGAGCGAGAGGAGGACACAGGAGCAGCAGGCGGCGGATGCTGTTCAACAGGGCCAGGATCGGGCAGGCGAGGGCTCCTCTGCTGGCCCCAGTAAGTTTTCATTTTAGACTAGTACCTATTTTTCCTAGCGTTCCTCATTTGACTTTTTTCAAAATTGTCTTTGCTCTTCTTGTAGACTGTATCTAAATTCTTATCCTGCCTCTACTATGACTCCCTGTGGTATTACTAGATTATTCTTATTAGTCTGTCTGTGTAGCTAACTAAGATTGCACGGTTGGCGAAACTCCCATGATTCTAGTCAGCAATAGCTCTATCAACTTAGTGCAGTCCTCTGGGATTGTCCATAATGTCTTTTGAAGTGTTCTATCTGGACTCATGCTTGCAAAAATTGCAAAACCTTTCGCTCAGTCACTCTAGTCTGGACCAAAAAACACAGATTGTATTTAAGTTTAAAAGCTTTATTAAAAGTAAACACATTTATTAAAATGAAGTCATATTAAAACTAAACGTTTAACTGATAATGGAAAAGTGGTTAGTGCTGACGATTAATTGAAGACATTTCTTGTGGTCGAGCCGAGCTCTCACCTGGTTTCAACTTGATCTTGTTGTTAGAAGTCCATCTTCTGTCTGTGTGGAGAAAAATGGTGCGTGTTAAAAAAACAGCCTTCATCAGTTGTGCCAAAAAGTGCAGCAAGACAACCTTCCCTGGAAAAAGGGACATTTTTTTTAACTTTAACGTAGACAGTCACAAATTACATTGTTTTCACATGTCTTCATTCCTAGACCAAATACTAGTGACTAGTGAGTGCTTTATTCTAACATTCTTAAATGTACTTTGTAGGTGGAACATCTGGTGGCGGGGCCAGTGTGGAGGTGGTGGTGCTCGACACGGAGGCGGAGGGCGATTCTTCAGGGGAGGAGGCGGCGGCGGCGGCTGTGAGAGTTGAGACGGTGGTGGTGGCGGCCAGAGGTAAGCTCTTATATATTCCTTACTTATTGAGATTGAAGACTAGCTGGGAAGGCAAGAATATGAGATGCATGGCTGGGTGAATGATGAAGCAATGATGGGTGGAAGGACAACAGCCTGGGTGGGTGACACAGAAACTGTATGTGTCCATATACCTGGATCATGCTACTATCTGACTCTTAGATAGCATATGTGTATCTAGAGCAGGGGTACTCCTAGTACGGCCCGCGGGCCGGTGGTGGCCCGGCAAGCCTTCCTTGGCGGTGCGCAGACCTTGCAGACAATCACTGCTCCCCCGGCCCCCACAGAGCAGAGGCTTTTTTGTATTTCACCTGTTAGCGCCCCTGCATCTCCACTCTGACAATCACTGCTCCCCCGGCCCCCACAGAGCAGAGTGGAGATGCAAGGCCACAAAGAGGTGAAATAGAACAAAGTCTCTGCTCTGTGGGGCCGGGCAAGCAGTGATTGTCAGGGTGGAGAAGCAGGGGCGCTAAAACAAACAAAGCCTCAATAATATGTTAATGGTCTTTTAAAGACCTGTTAAGTACTTTGGTGTTGTTGTCTGTGTGTGCGCGTTGAGGAAGCGGTCTCAACCCGGGCTGAAGGCTGACACAGATAGACACACACACAGTGAGATGACAGAGGGGGAGGGAGAGGGAGGGAGGGCAGGAGGGAGAGAGAGATGGAGGGAGGGCAGGAGGGAGAGCAGGAGGGAGAGAGATGTATGTAAATGCTGGGTCTGGTGGCTCAGTGGATGAGGGCATCTGCTGCAGGGACCTGTGTGCAACCTCATGGTCACAAGTTATCGTTTTGCTTTAGCCCCGCCCCCTCTGACTCCGCCCCCACCAGTGCGGCCCTCGGCCCCAAACTACACTGTAAATGTAGCCCCTGAGAGAAAGTTTGTGAGTACCCATGATCTAGAGAGAGTAGACGGTCAGTGGATGAACTAAGTGTAACTTTGAAGAGCATGTAACACTGCACCCGCACGTCCGTTCCAGTGTAGGAAAGGCAAGGAAAAGAACTTTTAATTTTGTCCAAATACTACCATAAATAGTAGCAGTAGTTTGTATTGCAAGCACTGCATAGATCCGGTTATTATGGTGGCCACTCCCTACCTCTCTTAATAAGTTTAGTAGTACTCAGTCATTCATGTGTGGATGTATCACTGGTCACTCAATAAAAAGCAAAGCACCTAAAGTCATCCCATATATAAGCAAAAACATCCCATGTGAAGTGCTGGATAATCAGATTATTTATCTTCTTCAATTTTCCATTTCTAGTACTCATTTCCACTGTAGGGTGAAAGTTAAATTAATTAAGCAGTAGCCCTTGAGTTGTAACAGAGTATTCTCAGTGCCACCCGTAATAGAAAAGTAAGAGCTTCACCACCTGCATGTACTGGACGGGTACAGTAACGCAACGGCAACGCAAGTCTAGGTCACTCCTCATGGCGTGCGTCTCTTTTTCTCGGGTGCAAGTTTACTGCGCTGGCATTATGCCGGCTTGCAGAAAATAACGTACCAATTTTCCAAAACAAGAGATAAGAAGAAGAATAAGACTGGTGTACTTTCATAGTCGACTCCAATGGAAGTCCACAGTGCTCGTAGAATTTGTTCCTTAAACTCCCACTAATGTTAGAGCAAGGATGAAGAAGTGTGAGGTTAGATAGATACTGGCCTCAATAGTTATGTAATGCGCTTGCAAGTTGCTAGTTGTACTGCAACACAAATTTCTGCTGAATGATTGAGTTAATCTTAAAGAGCATTGGTTACAGACTATGTCTTTCTTTCTTCATATAGGTTCTCCTTCCAAACGAACAAGGAGGAAGGAGCTGGCTAGAGCGGCCCGGCAACGGAGGATCGAGGCCACTGTTGCGGAATATCGGCGGCTGGTGGCCCTGGAGGACGTGGAAAGTGTGCAGTCGACAACTACAACAACGTCGTCTGCATCGGCCTCCGTGGCCCCACGGGCTGCCACCCAGCACAGTGGTCCACCCAGACTGAGGCAAAGGCAAACGCCACCGCCGAGCAGCAAGGCCAACAGCTGCCTCTCACAGGCCTTGCACCTGCAAGGCAGTGAAGGCACGCCTGCGCCGCACTACCCTGATGGTGTCCCGCCTTCAGCAGGAGCTCGCCTTGCTCCGCGAGGAGCATGATGCCCTGGCCCAAAAAGTTAACAGCATCCACCCATAGTGTCCCTTGCCCCTTTTTTAGAGACTTTTGGGGGGTGGGAATTGGGAGTTGGGTTTTTGGGGACTTTTGAAGGACAATCGTTGGGGTTAGGGAGGGTCTTGCGGGAGATTATTTTGTTAGGGATATAAATATACTTTTTCAAACTTTATCTGAGCATACCTGTTTTTTACTGCTTGCCTGGTGGGTGGGGGTTTAACGTTGACTGTTTTCCTGAAAGTTTAGTTCCATTTTCTTCCTTTAAGTGTAAATGCCCAAATGTTTTCAACACTAAGTGCCTCTCACAGACTAAGTGAAGTGAATCCAAGAGTCCTAGGACTTTAGTAGTACTACCTTCAGTCTCTCGTCTCTCGTACTAATACTCCATTATACCCCCAAACCACCAAACGCTTATCTTACCTGTAATTTGTGTTTGAAAGTAGGGCTAGACCCAGGGCTGGCTCCACGGGAAACACCGAATAACGTTGGCAATCTTGGTCGGATAAAATTTCCTCATAGCGGTGGTACTAGTGGTGTGACACAGTGGCAGTTGCATGCCTATGAAAAAAAAGAAAATGAAATCTGGTTTGTCCTCCTGAGCAATTCAACGGTACAACTGAGAATATAGCAGGTGACAGAAGTACAGTAGAGCAGTGCCACATTGTAGCCTAACAAATGGTAAAGTATAACTACTAATTCGGTTGAAGTTCTTTCACATTAGCAATGGTTCTTTGTCAAGCAGAGTAACAATATATCCTCGGATTTCTTCACCAGCCTGTTGCTATCACCTTATCCTCCCCACCCAGCAAGTGTGTGGATTTATTGCTGTAATAATAATTTAGTCACACATCAATCAAAACCACACAGCCCGGGGGAAGAGGGTTAGGGTTTGAAAAATGGATGGGTACGGGGGTTTTTGGGAAAGGTTTTGGGAGACAAGAAAAAATAGCACAGCATAGACAAACTATTGTGAACATAAACAAATCTTTGGGTACAAACCTATCCATCAATCTTTGAAAGTGCATGCACTACTGCATGCATGTCAGTGAAAAGTAAGTAGTACATTCGACAACTGTGGAAAGAAAGAATGCGACAGTACAGGGCCTGTGTGGAATTATTGATAACGATATTCAACATAAGGTCTCTGTAGCCAGATACCCGAGAGCCTTGCTGGTCACTATAAATCCATTCACAACAACACTCAATGGGGTTGGTCTGGAAGGTGTCAGGTTTACTCCCCGTGATCCAGTCGATGCAAATATGGTTCCACCTCCAAATGTCACCAACACCCAGAAGTGTAAACACAGGGTGTTCGAGCCATTAGGCGGGGGAGAAAAATAACAAACTAAAATAAAAAATGTGGGATGGGTAAAGGTAGGGTCAGCAGGGAAAGGATACCTGTAACAGAAGACAAGACAGGCATCAGTGAAGTGCTGTCCTAACATACAAGGGTACTCTCATATAGTCTCACTAAATAACCAAGGAAGTAGACAAGTACCTGAGCACCAAGAAAACATGACCTTGGATAGGAAATACTATAGCCCTTCTGCCACAATCTGTGAGGAAGGCCTAAGAAACACATAAACATATAGTTAACGAACACACTCCTGTCGCACCAAACACACTCGCGTTATACTAAGACATCAAACCCACTACTCACAACATACCACAAACTTGGTAGAGGACCCAATGTACAAAGGGGGTTCCAAATAGTCAAAGCAAAGATGTATGGTCCAACAAAAAGGAAGAGGGAAACGGTAGTGTGTAGGAAGCAAGAACTACAACACTGCGCTCTCTAAGTAATGACCCAGTAGAGAATCTTTGGTGAAGGTCAAACAGAAAAACGTAGTTGCGACCACCACTGAATTCTGCCAACAACACACCCCACGGTGCACTACACAAAGAGAACTGGGGTAGCCTGTAGTTACCTCACTACATGCCCAGTTATGGAGGTCCTTTGAAATACACAGTTATACAACGGAGACGCGTAGTTGTCCTTACTACCGCGCTCCGTTTTAATAGTACAAAAACGATCCCCGATGTGAACGCTAACACGTGGTATAGACCGCCACTGTGCTCCGCCACACACAATTCAACCAAACAGGAATTCATCAAAGGTAGAATTCTGTTAGAAAACAGTCACAGAACCTCCCTTAACAATCCGTTCAGGCAGTAATCAGCTGACCGCACGGGCGGCCGAAGAGTTTAGAGCAGCTTTACCTGAAGACGCGTGAAGTCCGTCTACCGCCAAGGACAGAACACGGAAGCGCTCCCCACTGAGCCTCAGGGGGGGGGGGGGAAGGTGATAGTCCACAGGAGACACGATAGAAAAGCATGCAGAGCGTCCGCTCTCATGCCGGTGCAGAACAGAAACCAGAATAACGCGCAACAGGAAGCGCGTCTGTTCCCCAGATAAACTTCCTGCAAGTCTCCCGCCTACTCATGGGAAATGTAGTTTCATAGTACGGTAGGCGCTTAGGGGCTGCGTAACCTGACAGAAGGTATAGTAGATAGAAAAGGAGAAATTGCTTTTTTTCTAGGTGTCCCCTCACTCACCAGGGTTGCCCCTTGGTGACATGCTTCATCATTGGGGCCATCCCAGTCCTCTACGGCCTGGGGCGTGCTGCGACTTGCGAATTACGTAGGAGCACTTACAAATGACTATGTGTGGTGCAGATGTGATAGTGGAGTGGACTAAGTGATGTGTTAAGGGATCAATTTAGAAGCCTAGAGAGAGCCAAGAAATGCAGTCACAGTCAGAGAAAAAGGCAAGGGATACTGTATGTATGTGGTTGTAGTGGTCCTGTTGGAAGTGGTAAGTAAGTTGCCTGCAGAAAAAAAATCCTCCTATTAGCGGCACTCCTCCATTGCAGCCGACGCTTCGTCCATCGATGTTGGTCACCAGAAGACACCCTGTAAAAAAAAGCACAGCATAGACAAGCAATTGAACATAAACAATTCTTTGGGTACAAACCTATCCATCAATCTTTGAAAGTGCATGCACTACTGCATGCATGTCAGTGAAAAGTAAGTAGTACATTTGACAACTGTGGAAGAAAGAATGCAACAGTAAAGGGCCTATGTGTAAATTATTGATAACGATATTCAACATAAGGTCTCTGTAGCCAGATACCCGAGAGCCTTGCTGGTCACTATAAATCCATTCACAACAACACTCAGTGGGGTTGGTCTGGAAGGTATAGTAGATAGAAAAGGAGAAATTGCTTTTTTTCTAGGTGTCCCCTCACTCACCAGGGTTGCCCCTTGGTGACATGCTTCATCATTGGGGCCATCCCAGTCCTCTACGGCCTGGGGCGTGCTGCGACTTGCGAATTACGTAGGAGCACTTACAAATGACTATGTGTGGTGCAGATGTGATAGTGGAGTGGACTAAGTGATGTGTTAAGGGATCAATGTAGAAGCCGAGAGAGAGCCAAGAAATGCAGTCACAGTCAGAGAAAAAGGCAAGGGATACTGTATCTATGTGGTTGTAGTGGTCCTGTTGGAAGTGGTAAGTAAGTTGCCTGCAGAAAAAAAAATCCTCCTATTAGCGGCACTCCTCCATTGCAGCCGACGCCTCGTCCATCGATGTTGGTCACCAGAAGACACCCTGTCCACTGCCTGCCTGATGCTGAATTGTGGCTCGCTACTGTGAAGCGTGACTCCATCCTTTTTTCCCCATTGCAGAGACTGAAACCCGGCCTGTAATTATTCAACGAAAAACAGGAAGTGATATAATATTACAACACCACTGATAAATAAATATAAGGTATGTAGGCTGTGGAGTGCAAAAAGTCACAATTTGATTTTCCTAGTAGACAGTACAATATTTTTGAAAGTGCGTACTCTGAGTCACCTTTTGAAGGATAAATAAGTATGGGCAAATTAATGTAGCGGATCTTGCCCCTCAAGCTAGGTGTACTGTAAACTGTGTTTTAGAACAAAATTAGATCTTCCTAGCAGTGCTCCCACCCAGACCCTTACTAAAGCCAGTCGCAAAAATGTAGAAGACCCCCAATCAAATCTCAAAAAACAAGGCCTAGCAGAAAACTGGTGACAAAACTTACTTTGAAAGTAAAAGTAGGCCGAAGTACCCCCTTCCTAATTACCCATTACCCACCGTGGATTGCATTCAAACCACTTGCAAGCAACCAAGCAAAAGTAGCCATAGCCAGCATCGCTCCAAGACTCGAAATCCCCCCCACTCAAACACATGCAATAGAAATACTGCTAACCCTAACGAACCCTAAGTTAAGAATAGTGGCAAAGGCTTTCTTTAACTATGCCAAATCCCCCCTTTCCCACCATGGACTTTCTTCAAATGACTTGCAACCAAAATTACACATTCTCACGAGTGCTCTAAGACCCCAGAACTCAGTTGGAAAAATATAGAACACCCCGAAACACATGCAATCCTGCTGCTAGGGCTAACCCTAACGAACCCTAAGTTACAAAAAGTGCCAAAACTAAAGGCTTTTCCGCGCGGATTTTGTCCCAACCACTTCTACCCGGTATTAGACCTTCCCAGGAATGCCCCAAGACCCGGCAACCCACCCGCCAAGAAGCATAACACCCCCAAACAGGCCAAAAGCAAAATCTCATACTTGCAATATTTCTGGGCCTTCGGTCCAAACGCGCTGCGTAGCTAGGCCATAAGTCGGGGTTGGCACGACGGATTTCCTGGAAAGCAAATGCAATCAAGATTAGAGTGTCCCAGCAATGCTCCCAGACCACGAAACTCACCCACAAACAGACGGAACCCCCCCTAAGAGCACCTCAAAGGCAAGCAAGTCATCAAAAACACAAAAAAAATTCCGCCTGGGATTTGGTCCAAAACACTTTTATCCGGTATTAGAGCTTCCCAGCAATGGCCCCAGAGCCGTCAACCCAGGAGAAAACGAGTAGAAGACCCCCAAACAGCCAAAGAGCAAAAGTACAAAAATGGGGACTTAGTCAATTTTTCACAAATTTCCCAAATCACTCCGCACGCGCTCTGCAGCTAGGCCCTAAGTCCCCTCTGCCACCATGGATTTGCTTCAAACCTCTTGCAAAGTAAAGTATATATAGCCAGCAGTGCTCCCAGACCACGAAACTCACCCACAAACACCAGGAAGCCCCCCAAACAGGCCCCCGAAAACGCTACATAGAGCAAAATGTCAGAAATAGCCCAAAAAAAAATCGGCCTGGATTTTGTCCCAACCACTTCTACCCGGTATTAGACCTTCCCAGGAATGCCCCAAGACCCGGCAACCCACCCGCCAAGAAGCATAACACCCCCAAACAGGCCAAAAGCAAAATCTCATACTTGCAATATTTCAGGGCCTTCGGTCCAAACGCGCTGCGTAGCTAGGCCATAAGTCGGGGTTGGCACGACGGATTTCCTGAAAAGCAAATGCAATCAAGATTAGAGTGTCCCAGCAGTGCTCCCAGACCACGAAACTCACCCACAAACACCAGGAAGCCCCCCAAACAGGCCCCCGAAAACGCTACATAGAGCAAAATGTCAGAAATAGCCCAAAAAAAAATCGGCCTGGATTTTGTCCCAACCACTTCTACCCGGTATTAGACCTTCCCAGGAATGCCCCAAGACCCGGCAACCCACCCGCCAAGAAGCATAACACCCCCAAACAGGCCAAAAGCAAAATCTCATACTTGCAATATTTCTGGGCCTTCGGTCCAAACGCGCTGCGTAGCTAGGCCATAAGTCGGGGTTGGCACGACGGATTTCCTGAAAAGCAAATGCAATCAAGATTAGAGTGTCCCAGCAATGCTCCCAGACCACGAAACTCACCCACAAACAGACGGAACCCCCCCTAAGAGCACCTCAAAGGCAAGCAAGTCATCAAAAACACAAAAAAAATTCCGCCTGGGATTTGGTCCAAATCACTTTTATCCGGTATTAGAGCTTCCCAGCAATGGCCCCAGAGCCGTCAACCCAGGAGAAAACGAGTAGAAGACCCCCAAACAGCCAAAGAGCAAAAGTACAAAAATGGGGACTTAGTCAATTTTTCACAAATTTCCCAAATCACTCCGCGCGCGCTCTGCAGCTAGGCCCTAAGTCCCCTCTGCCACCATGGATTTGCTTCAAACCTCTTGCAAAGTAAAGTATATATAGCCAGCAGTGCTCCCAGACCACGAAACTCACCCACAAACACCAGGAAGCCCCCCAAACAGGCCCCCGAAAACGCTACATAGAGCAAAATGTCAGAAATAGCCCAAAAAAAAATCGGCCTGGATTTTGTCTGAACCACTTCTACCCGGTATTAGACCTTCCCAGGAATGCCCCAAGACCCGGCAACCCACCCGCCAAGAAGCATAACACCCCCAAACAGGCCAAAAGCAAAATCTCATACTTGCAATATTTCAGGGCCTTCGGTCCAAACGCGCTGCGTAGCTAGGCCATAAGTCGGGGTTGGCACGACGGATTTCCTGAAAAGCAAATGCAATCAAGATTAGAGTGTCCCAGCAGTGCTCCCAGACCACGAAACTCACCCACAAACACCAGGAAGCCCCCCAAACAGGCCCCCGAAAACGCTACATAGAGCAAAATGTCAGAAATAGCCAAAAAAAAAATCGGCCTGGATTTTGTCCCAACCACTTCTACCCGGTATTAGACCTTCCCAGGAATGCCCCAAGACCCGGCAACCCACCCGCCAAGAAGCATAACACCCCCAAACAGGCCAAAAGCAAAATCTCATACTTGCAATATTTCAGGGCCTTCGGTCCAAACGCGCTGCGTAGCTAGGCCATTAGTCGGGGTTGGCACGACGGATTTCCTGAAAAGCAAATGCAATCAAGATTAGAGTGTCCCAGCAGTGCTCCCAGACCACGAAACTCACCCACAAACACCAGGAAGCCCCCCAAACAGGCCCCCGAAAACGCTACATAGAGCAAAATGTCAGAAATAGCCAAAAAAAAAATCGGCCTGGATTTTGTCCCAACCACTTCTACCCGGTATTAGACCTTCCCAGGAATGCCCCAAGACCTGGCAACCCACCCGCCAAGAAGCATAACACCCCCAAACAGGCCAAAAGCAAAATCTCATACTTGCAATATTTCAGGGCCTTCGGTCCAAACGCGCTGCGTAGCTAGGCCATAAGTCGGGGTTGGCACGACGGATTTCCTGAAAAGCAAATGCAATCAAGATTAGAGTGTCCCAGCAATGCTCCCAGACCACGAAACTCACCCACAAACAGACGGAACCCCCCCTAAGAGCACCTCAAAGGCAAGCAAGTCATCAAAAACACAAAAAAATTTCCGCCTCGGATTTGGTCCAAACCACTTTTAGTGCTTCCCAGCAATGGCCCCAGACCCGTCAACTCACCTGCAAAGAGGTAGAACAACACCCCCACAAGTGCTGAGTCTTTCTTCATTGGGCGTAAACCAGCCCTCTGCTTTGATGGAAATAGGAGTCTGGAGGAGGAGGATAGAGGAGCATGTTCTTCTGAACTTGTGAACCTGAGGAATGCAGACTGCGGCACCTTCAAATAAATTAGCAAACAAGTGAAGACAGTTCTGCTGATGGGCTTGTTTTTGTGATTATCTGATTAAAGTTTGAATTATATTAACTGTGCACAACAAAGAAAGACAGACACACAGGAATAAAAGTGAATAAGGATGAAAAAGAAAGTTATTGATTCGTTGTCTCATTTTCAGGGCTCGAAGTCGGAATCACGGTCCAGGAATAAGAATAAGGCTTCGTCATCATACTCTGCGAATTCAGGCAGGGTGAGGTCAGTGTCACCTGACAGAGTAGAAATTCCCTCATCTATGTTGATGGCCACCTCCTCTTCATCCGGCACGCTCTCTTGTACTCTGAAATCTGGTGGTATGAGGTGCTGATTCATCTTGATCATTGTTAACCTCTCCACATTTTTGGGCGAGAGGCGGCTCCGTTTGGGAGTTACAATCCCACCAGCCGCACTGAAAACCCGTTCAGAAGACACACTTGCGAGTGGGCAAGACAAGTAGTTTAAAGCCAGGTTGGTGAGCTGTGGCCACAATTCTTTTTTCCCATGCCAATACGCCAATGGGTCAGAATTAACATAGACCTCTGTTGAGTCATTCAGATAGTCCTTCACCATCGACTCAAGGTCCTCATCCAAGGTTCCTCCACTTTGCTTAGCTCTTGCTGTGCCTCTGACCTTTTGAGAACCAAACCCACGCAGAGCTAGCCAATCCTCTTCAGCCTCCAATGTTTCTGTTGTCTTTCGTGCAGATGATCCGGTTGCCGGTGTCTTTAACGGCTGAGAGGTCACTTGTGCCACAGCCACAGGTGCAGAAGTGGATTGTTTTGACTGGGGATGGCCTGCTGATGTACTGCCATTTCCTTCAATTTCCAGCCGTTCTGTTTCAAACTTCTTGGCTGACAAGGCTAGCCAACGTTTGTACTTTGGAACATGTTCATCATTAAAAGGAAAGAATGCTTGGCCTGCCAGCGCCTTTTTGTAGCGTGGATCCAGAATAGTAGCACAAATGTAATGCTGTTCTGAGTGGATCTTTTTAAGACGTTCATCACCTTGTAGGAGCTCTAATAATTGCTCAGCCAGAAGCAAAGAGTCTTGCTTTTTGTCATCTTTTCCAAACACAGAACACACCTCCTTCAGTTGGTCCTCCAGCATGTACAACAATGGGATAGCTTTTCCCAAATTAGAGTCCTCCTTGCTGACTGCACGCGTGAAGACCTCAAAAGGACGAAGCATGCGTGTCAGGCTTTCAACTATGTTCCATTGCGGCCCACCCATCCTCAGCTCCTCTATACCCTCTTTCAAGAAATATTGATCGAGTTCCGTATACTGCTCATACAGACGCTCAAGCATGTAGAAGGTTGAGTTCCAACGTGTTACCACCTCCTGGATGAGTGCTTTCACTGGCATTTGACATTGATATAGCATGCTCCTCAGCTGCTTCCGGGCCTTAAAAGAATGCCTGAAATGCTTGCAAATTTTTCGGCAGGTCTCCAATACACCGTACGCTGCACTGCGTTTATTACCCAAGAATTTTTGGACAACCAGGTTTATACAGTGCGCCAAACACGGCACTCTGAAATAGTAACCGTCCCTCATGGCCTTAACTATATTGGCGCCATTGTCCGTGGAAACATAACCAACCTTGCGTTTTAGTGGGGACAGACAGTTAAGGACCTTTGTGTTAAAGACATCCAAAATGTTTTCTGCTGTGTGACGTTTCTCCAAACCAAACATGGCTAGTGTTGCATGTTTCCGAGCACCTTTAAAAACAATGTTAGTGTCAACACCTGAGTTTAGCTTTGCTTTAGCCCCTGAAAAAGAGACCCAGTGTGCAGTGATGCACATGTAATCAGCGCCTGCGCCACTGGTCCACATGTCTGTTGTCAGATGTATAGTGTGAACAGCACTCTTCTGCAAAGCTGCCCCAATCACCTTCAGAACATCTTCATGTAGTGCTGGAACCGCAACTCGGGCAAAATAGAACCGGCTAGGAACCTTCCATTTAGGGCAGAGCGCTGTCACTAATTCTAGAAAACCAACCCCTTCTACAAAAGAAAAAGGGAGAAGGTCCAGAGCTAGCATTTTAGCCAGCTTAGTGTTATACAGACGGGTCATTGGGTGGTTGCGTTCATATTGCGCTTCTGTAAACAACATCTTTTTAATGTTGCCCTGGACCAATGATTTACGGGATGATGATGATCTCTTCGACCCAGTTACGCTCGCTGATGAACTTTTCCGCATTGATGTCTCACTCTCTCCCACACTCTTAGTGTGGCTCCCATGGGGTGTGCTGCTGACATGGGAACTGGGTGTAAGTGAAGTGTTTGAATCGTCTTCTTCTACCTCCTCGTCATCAGCAGATGAAAAATCAACGTTTTCATTACGTGCAATTCCGGCTTTCTTGACCGCCTCTAGGTGCGGAAACCATTGGACAGCGTGCCTTCTCTCAAGATGACCTCTCTGGCCTCCGGTACCATAGTTAGAACCAAGCTTACCACGACTAACTCGAAGCTTACAAAGGCTACAAATGGCTACGTTTTCCTTTTTTGGGCAAACACTAAAGAAGTCCCAAACTGGAGACTTGAAATGTCTTTGGGGGCCGGAGGAGGCGGCGATACTGGTGGTGGTGGTCCTGCTGCTAATGCCAGATGAAGTGGAGGATGTGGATTGCCGAACTTCAGTACGTTTTGCACTTTCACCACCACGAATTGAGGTCGAGGACGAGGTGGGTACCTTCTTGAGAAGAAATATGGAAGCGGTAGGTTTTGGTGTACTACTTAACTCCAAATCTAATGATTCCATTTCCATTGCCTCCTCGCCGACATCATCATCACGCTCAGCAGCTTCTCGGGATAGGGTCAAAATGTCTCTTTGCTGCATGCCCGGTGGGGCTGCAGTGACCTTTGTGATGACTGGCTCGTCGTCATCGTGAGAGGCTTCATCACCAGCAGTATCTGTCACTTCTTGTTGAGCCTCATCACACTCCATAGGTTTGAGTTTTTGGACGACCTTCCTTTTACGCTTAGGTACCGGTGTCAGATCATGGTGTGCCTCACTGTCAGACCGCAGTTGTGGTTCCCAAGACAGATCACTTGCATCAGAAGGAGGTGGGCTTGAAGAAGATGTAGACACCCCCCTTGATCTTTTCCTTGCTAGGGATGTGGAAGACAATGAATGATCATCAGGAGGAGTGGCTTCCAATGATACCTCGGCTTCATTGTCGATTTCCTGATGTGCCCCTACTTCGGGAGGAACAACTATTGTGGGCACTTGTGAACCTCCATGCACCTTTGCTTGCGCATCTCCTTTTGCTGCCTCTCCTTCCACATGTACTTGGGCGTGTACTTGCACATGGTGTTGTTGTTGCGGCTGTGTTGATTCAGGGACATTGCTGCTACTTTCTTGCGATGAGCCAACATCACTGGTCGATGGTGATTGGAGAAGTACACTGACTGCCTCTGAAGCACTCAAGGGCTTTGACTTAAGTTGGCGTGGTGGTGGAGGCACTGAACCCAATGGAGCAGGGGTGCTGCTCCCAGCTTGGTCCCCAGCAGAACCTGCTGCAGCAGGCGTACTTTTTTTTTTGCTCCCAAAAAACGTGGCGGGTGGCACACCAGCCTCCTTGGTAACTTGCTTCTTCTGCTCCTTACTAGCAACTTTCTTGCTAGAGGAGCTACGGAGAACTTTCTTTGGGGGCGGGGCCATCTTCTTCAGAGCAGGTCAGACAGCAGGCCGCAGTTGCACGAATTGTAGAGTTGTCTGAGGCCAGACGTGACGTCGCGTGACGTTATGCTGCACACACACACCGCTGCAGGACTTCTTCCTGGCACTGGTGGTTCTCTTGAGTCTTGTGCACCTAAAAACAATGGAAGACAGAGGAACATCAGTTCAGTTATAGAGCACAAAAAAAATCGAAAAACACTGCAAAATCAGCACAATCCCAATCCATCCATGCCCTCCATAATGTTTAAATTCAAGACAACCCACAGAAAGACTAGGCCCATGCAAGACTCACTAGTACCCCTGGGCATAAATAAAGGTTGAAAAGTAGGCAAAATGGTTGGAGGCCTAACAACAAAGCCTGCATTCATAATGGCCACTTGCCTCCTAGCACATGGCCAGGGCCTGCCTGTACCAGCACTCAAAATGGCCCCCACCCACATGGCCTGTCCCCATGAACACCCCCAAAAATCGAAAAACACTGCAAAATCAGCACAATCCCATTCCATCCATGCCCTCCATGATGTTTAAATTCAAGACACCCCACAGAAAGACTAGGCCCATGCACCACTCACTACCCCTGGTCAAGGCCCCAACAACAGGTCAAAAATCGAAAAACACAGAAAAATCAGCACAATCCCATTCAATCCATGCCCTCCATGATGTTTAAGTTGAAGACAGCCCACAGAAAGACTAGGCCCATGCTAGACTCAAATACCCCTGGTGAAAAGGCCACAAGTACAGGCCCAAAAAACGAAAATCACTGAAAAATCTGCACAATCCCATTCCATCCATGGCCTCCATGATGTTTAAATTCAAGACAACCCACAGAAAGACTAGGCCCATGCAAGACTCACTACCCCTGGGCATAAATAAAGGTTGAAAAGTAGGCAAAATGGTTGGAGGCCTAACAACAAAGCCTGCATTCAAAATGGCCACTTGCCTCCTAGCACATGGCCAGGGCCTGCCTGTACCAGCACTCAAAATGGCCCCCACCCACATGGCCTGTCCCCATGAACACCCCCAAAAATCGAAAAACACTGCAAAATCAGCACAATCCCATTCCATCCATGCCCTATATGATGTTTAAATTCAAGACACCCCACAGAAAGACTAGGCCCATGCACCACTCACTACCCCTGGTCAAGGCCCCAACAACAGGTCAAAAATCGAAAAACACAGAAAAATCTGCACAATCCCATTCCATCCATGGCCTCCATGATGTTTAAATTCAAGACAACCCACAGAAAGACTAGGCCCATGCAAGACTCACTACCCCTGGGCATAAATAAAGGTTGAAAAGTAGGCAAAATGGTTGGAGGCCTAACAACAAAGCCTGCATTCAAAATGGCCACTTGCCTGCCAGCACATGGCCAGTGCCTGTAGCTGCACTCAAAATGGCCACCAGCCACATGGCATGTCCCTCCCCATGAACACCCCCAAAAATCGAAAAACACTGCAAAATCAGCACAATCCCATTCCATCCATGGCCTACATGATGTTTAAATTCAAGACAGCCCACAGAAAGACTAGGCCCATGCACCACTCACTACCCCTGGTCAAGGCCCCAACAACAGGTCAAAAATCGAAAAACACAGAAAAATCAGCACAATCCCATTCCATCCATGCCCTCCATGATGTTTAAATTCAAGACACCCCACAGAAAGACTAGGCCCATGCAACACTCACTACCCCTGGTGAAAAGGCCACAAGTACAGCCCAAAAAAACGAAAATCACTGAAAAATAAGCACAATCCCAAGCCATCCAGCCCCTCCATGATGTTTAAATTCAAGACACCCCACAGAAAGACTCAGTCCACCCACCACTGAGTACCAGGCCCCAAAACAGCCCAAAAATCGAAAATTCCAAAATTTTAATTGCAGCAACTGTATTGCCCCAAACAAACTTACTTGTAAAATTTCTAATCCAACAGTGATCCAAAGAAAGTCAAAAAGGCCTCAAATCCAAAGATCCAGCAGCATCCACAAAAAGTAATCCTTCCAGCTGCACATCCAAATGAAAAGTGACCAGGAGATGGACAAAGCACTGGGAGGAGCCTGCTGAACAGGAACAGGAAGTTGAAGACTATGGGGCACTTCCTTCCTCCCACCCCCCTGCCCCCCTCCCCAAAATGGACTCCTCGCTAAAAAAGTGCAGGCAAATGTCAAACTAAGGAGTTATTCACATAAAAATCATCATTTCTAGAAGGTTTATGCTGCTTGCTGGTGGATTTCTTGTGCAGAATTGCAAATTTATATTTTCGCTCGCCGCATCTCAAATCTCGCAATTGCGAAGTACCGCGAGACGAGATCTCGCCGTACTCGCGTTGACAAACTATCGCTGGCAAGCCGCGATGACGTAATCGCGCTCGCCAATTCCCGCGGGATCACACAGCAAGATCCAAAATGGCTCAGCACTCGCAAACTATCGAAAAAAACAACTCGGCAAACGATGATAAACGCCGCGCGCCGCAAAAATTGTATCACCAACGCCGCGCGCCGCCAAAAAAATCCGCTGCGTGCGAATTTGCGGATTTTGCGGGAAATCCGCAAATCTCGCGGATTGCGGATTTCCCGAAAATCCGCATAATCCGCGAGCGTAACGGATTTTCCGCCCATGCTTAGTGCCAAATGTGCACACATGCACATTTCTGGGGTGCAACAGTGTGTCCTTTTGACACCCTTGAAATTTCATTCTCAATTTGCGATTCTCTATTTGCTAATCGCAAATTGAGAATGCCTTCCCATTCATTCCTATGGGCCTCTTAGTCCATAGGAACGAATGGGAAGGTATTCCTTATTTGCGGATCTCAATTTGTGATTCACAAATAAGGAATATGTGGGATTCGCACAATTATTAGCAAATCCCACATGCATTGCATTTTGCGATTCTCAAATTGCGATTCGCTGAAAATCGCAATTTGAGAATCGCAAAACTATTTTCATACATATGGCCCATTGTTTCCAGTCATTGTCTAAAAGATTTGTGTTCCCTCCATATCAGAAATCAGAAATTCACAGTTTGGCCAGGTGCGTGAGTGAGTATTTAAGACCCAGTTTTCACAGCTGTCTTTTGATTGTCAAAAAGGGGCCTCACTGTCTCTGAACATCATCTGTGTAGTCCAGATAAATATTGACTGTTCCATTTCGTATGTCCCTTGTTCCTGGCTGGCTGTAGCATTTGGTCTCGGTCTCTGTAGTTGAAGAGGAGCACCACTTCTGGTCTTGATGGGACCCCGGGGTGGGGGAGGGGGGAGCCTCCCCGGCTCTCTGTGGGAGCATTTGATTGAGAAGAAGGTTGATTGCTTTCCTTCTAGAACCCCATTCTGGAGCAATTCCTCTAAAAATAACTCATTTCTAGGTCCTTCCGTGCCTTTTTTTTTTGTAACATCGTTTTTATTGCATCACCAAAATAAATGTACAGACAGTAATTCCACGGTATGATCAGAAAGCATAGCAAGAAGATACAGTGTTGATCGTCATCCCTCATCCTGAGTGGCACGTCCCCATAAGGAAGACATTTCTGCCTTTACCCTTAGGTCGTCCTCTGCTGCATACTTCATTGTCCGACATCATTGTTGCAAGAAAAAGTGGGTTGCTTTTGTGATTTTCGCCCCTCCCCCTCCCCAAACAAACACCCTCCCCTCATCACCCCAACAGTTCCGAACTCCCCCCCCCCCGCCCGTGGTCGCGCTGCGCAAAAAATACTAGTCTGAGTATAGCCTGGTGTGTCGAAGGAAGGTCTTATACATTCGCTAAGGTGAGTCCCCCGGTAAGTTAGCGGGGTTAGCTGCGCCTAATTCTTCCATTTCCTCACACCCCTCGTCAGCATCATCTCGGAGCGCCTGTACCATCATTTCCCATGCAGTCGCCCTCTCCATAGCCTTCTCATCATCCGTTCTCCAAGCCATTTGGTACCTCAGGGTGCTTTCACAAGCCGCCCATCTCAAACATTCACCATACCATCGCTTATATGTGGGTCCCGCTTTCGACTTCCAATTTCTCGTGATCTCCCGCTTTGCAAGGATCAGCCCCAAATCTATACATTTGCTGGTGTTTTTATTCTTAGACGTGTGCGGAAACCAATGTAAGACCCCCACTGCCTTGGTGTACTGTATGTCCCTATCCGTTGCATTGTTCAGAGCCCTCCCAATCTCCTGCCAGTAATCCCCCAGGGCAGGGCAGTCCCACAGCATGTGACCCAGGTCCGCTCCGACTGTATTGCACCTGGGACAGGCTGCTTGTTCCACCCCAAAGTATTGCCGTATTTTACCCGGTGTGAGGTATGCCCGATGGATAATGTAGAAATGGATTAGCTGAAACCTGGCGTTTCTCGAACTCTTCCGTGCCCGTCGCAGCAGCTGTCCCCAGGTCGCATCTGGGATCTCCATTTGGAGGTCCAACTCCCACTTGGCCTTCAAAGCCGCAAGCGGCTGCAAAGCCTCCCGCAACATTCTGGAGTATAGACAGGTGACCGCCTTAAAGGTCCCGGCTGCCATCATCGTATACTGGCACGCCAAGGAGGTCCCCGGTTCTTGCAACCCTTCTCCCCAGTGGTCCTGCATAGCACCCGTCACCGCCGCATGTAACAAGTAGTCGCCTCGTGGAAGGTCGAACCGCTCCTGCAGTTCCTGAAACGGGAGCAGCACACCATCCTCGTACAAGTCGCCCAGCATTTGGACCCCAGCCTCTTCCCAGCCCAGTAATCGCGACCAGTCTCCTCCATGAGGAAGGGCCGTGACCATCCCCAACGGGATTTCAGGAGCGTACATAAGGCGAACCCTCGCTCGCTTGAGCGCCTGATTCCAGCAGAGTCGGAATGTCTGTTCCTCTACTGTCAGGTCTCTAACCAATAGCTTCTGATGCAGTGTGATGTACGCGAGCACATGCCACGGGGTGCCCTCATCTTTAGCATGCTCCGGGCCTCTATATACCCTCGCGACCTCCTGAGTGAAAGCCTGCAACTGAGCTGCTAGATAATAACCCTCAAAATCAGGCACTGCCATGCCTCCCTCATCCTTGGGCCGCAGGAGGGTATCCAGCGCGATGCGTCGCCTCCCTGTGCCCCAGAGAAACGCTATGACTAGTGATCTCAGGCGCCGAAAAACAGAGCCTGGGATCCATACCGGAAGCGTCCTAAAGTAATACAACATCCTGGGCAGAGCCACCATCTTAAGTAGGGAGACCCGACCAGCCAGTGACAGTGGAAGAGTGGACCAAAAATCCATACTCCCTCTCAGGGCGGTAATGCAGCGGTTGATATTACCATCCAGCATATCCGTCGTGGTATGGTAGACGTAAACTCCTAGATAATGCAGACAATGCGGTTCCCACCGGAGTTCCTGCGCTGTGAGAGGGCACGGTTCTCCTGGTCTCAGGGGGAATAAACAGGATTTGGGCCAATTGACCTTCAGGCTCGACAGTCGCCCAAACCGCTCCAACAGCCGTCTCACCCCTAGTAGCTCTGCGTCCGCATCGGCCAAGAACATCAGTAGGTCATCTGCATACAACGAGATGAGATGCGGCCTGTCCCTATACATCAGTCCTGCATAGTGACGGCCCGATCTGGCCTCCGCAGCAAAGGGTTCCATTGCCAATGCAAACAGGAGGGGAGAGAGGGAGCACCCCTGCCTAGTGCCTCGTCTCACGGAGTACTGCTTCGAGAGCCAACCCTGGCCCTAGCTACAGCTTCAGTATACAGGACTTTGGTCCAGTTGATGTATCCGTCCCCCAGCCCGAAACGCCGCATCACCTCATACAGATAGTCCCACTCAAGACTGTCAAAGGCCTTCTCAATGTCTATAGAGAGTACAAACGGAGCAGTGGTATCCGACCAGTGGGGCCCCATCAATCTTGTAAGCCTGCGGATATTATGAGTGGTGTTACGTGTAGGGATAAAGCCGCACTGATCCTTGTGAACCAGACCGGTCATGTGGGCCAGTAGTCTATTCGCCAGGATTTTACTCAGGATCTTATAGTCCGTCGTAAGCATTGACAACGGGCGATAGGAGGATAGGGCCGCGCCCTCCCTGCCCGGTTTTAACAACGGGATCATGAGGGCCTCACACATGGAGCCTGGGAGCCTACCTCGCGATTGCGCTTCATTATACACCAATTGTAGTTGCGGGGCTAGGTACTCCAAATATTTACTATAAAACTCAATCGGGAGACCATCCAGACCCGGAGTCTTATTACTGGCCATTTGCTTCACTGAACTCCCTATCTCCCCGATCGTGATGGGCCGACCCAACTCCTCTGCCTCCGATTCCTCTAGTTGCGGTAGCTGTAATCCTTCTAGAAAGGCGCCCAGCTCGTCCGCCCCGCCCGTCTCACCACTCTCGTACAGACATTCGTAGTACGCCCGGAACCTATCCAGTATCCCGGCTTGGGTGTGGCAGGGCTCCTCCCCCACCGCCTGGATCATCATAATCGGCATGCCCCGCCTGACCGGGTTGGCAAGCCACGCCAGCATCGACCCCGCCTTATCACCTTCCGCATGCGCCTTTGTCATATACATTTTATGGTCAAAGCTACGCAGCCGTTCCAACTCCACCGCTAGCGCCTCCCTGGCGCCACTAAGCCCCTCCTGTAGCTCGGGGTGATTCGGGCGTCCCCTCTCCTTCTCCCTCAACCGCTCTTCTGCCTTCTCAAGATCATCCATCAAAGTCCTGCGGGCCCCCGCAGCGCTCCCAATACAATGCCCCCTGACCACCACCTTAAACGCGTCCCACTCCACCGCCCTAGTGGAGGCAGAGCCACTATTCTCCTCAAAGTAGCGCTCTATTCGCTCCCCAAGGGCCTACCTGAAAAGCAAGTCATCCAGGGTGTCGGGTTGCAGTCGCCATGTTGGCACACAGTTAACTTCCACCATCCAGTTCAGGGACAACAACAAAGGATTATGGTCCGACATCGTTCGAGCCAAATACTCCGCCCCACCCACCGTGGAGAGCATGTGTGATGAGCACAGAAAAGCATCCAACCTAACATGCAGATCATGCAAATGCGAGTGAAAGGAGTAATCCCTAGTGGCGGGGTGCAACGCCCTCCATGCATCTGTAAGAGCCCAACTCTCCTGCCACTCTAGCCTGCGCTTAGCCACCCTGTGTGCTGGGGACGCGCGCAGCGGGGGATGGGATCTGTCCAAATCAACATCTACCACCGAGTTAAAATCCCCCCCCATGAGCATCGGCCCTGCCAGATAACTCGCCAGTTTGCCCAAGAGTGTGGATAAAAACACGGACAAATCCACATTGGGGGCGTACACGCTGCAGAGGGATACCACCCTACCCCTCAGTCTCCCCTCCACCGCTACATATCTGCCCTTTGGGTCTACCACCGTTTTAGTGACTTGGAAAGGGACCCCGGCACGTATCCAAATCAGCGTCCCTCTTGCGAAGGCTGAATACGTCGTGTTAAACAGTTGCCCCCTCCACCTCCTCTGTAGCGCAATGCTTTCCTGCTTGTTAAGATGCGTCTCTTGCAAGAACGCTATGTGCACACCCCTACGCTTGAGGTATGCCTTAACCTTGTGCCTTCGTGTCATAGTCTGCATACCCCGCACGTTCCAGGTCACACATTTCAGAGCCCCCGCACTAGCAATATCCTTTCGCACACACAGATAGAACAATAGAAATCATCGACCATGCGCGTTTGCCAACCACGTACTGCCCAACCCTCCCACTCCGAACAGAAGAAACCCCCCCCTCCCCAAAACAACCGGAGCAACCCCAACTACTCTCGGTTCCCACCCCCCCAGGACAGGCCCCCCCACAGACGGAAGCAACCCCATCCAAACCGTCACACCCAACTACCCCTCAAAGAAAGGCACTAGTGTTCGCGGACTCCACTGCGATGACCGTAAGGGCCAGTAGGGCGCGGATCGATGTCGAAAGGTTCGTCAAAGCAAATCAATCCCGCACATTCCGCCCCACAATCCCCTCAGTACAGCATCACGAAACCCCAAATAACAGTGTTCTGCGCTCACGGGCATAGCGCCCCAGTGTCTGACCAGCAGGCCGCTCCCTCCGTCGAGCGTGTCATGCCTCAAGGATCTCCCCAGAAGTTTGCGGTGTCACTATAGGGCCTTTGGCTCCACCAAATTCCGAAAGCCCCGTTTCCGACCCCGTGCCCGGCTCATCAGAGTCCGTGCCCTTCCCGGACTGGCTCCTGGTCGCGCTAGACAAGTCCACTACTGCCTGCAGAGCCGCCTTCCGCTCCGTCTCTGTTTGTGACACAGAGGGTTTGCCAGTTCTCCGACGTTTTTTCCGAATCCGTTGGGACTTCCTGATCGGCTGCGCCACTCTAGCCTCCTCCGCCCTGGCTTTAGCTCCATCCGTTCCTGCTTTATAAGTGTCCCACCAGGCCCAGGCATCCGCCGAGGTCGTAAAGAAAAGTGATTTGTCATCCACCACCACTCTCAACTTCGCCGGGAAGAGCAGGGAATATTTTATGCCCTCACCACGGAGCTCACGCTTGAGGGACAAGAAGTTGGCCCTGAGCCTCTGAGTCTCAAATGTGTAGTCCGGGAACAAGGTGACCCTGTTATTATCCACTTGAAAAGGCCCCACTTCCCTCGCCCTCTGCAACAGCCAGTCTCGGTCTCTGTAGTGGAGCAACTTGAAAACTACCGGGCGAGGTGGAAGGCCCGGGGCCGGCGGACGAGCTAGTACTCTGTGGGCCCGTTCTAGGGAGAAGAAAGGAGACAATCCCTCCGGCGCCACCTCAGTGCGTAGCCAGTTGTCGAGGTAGCCCACCATATCGTCGCCCTCGATTTTTTCCGGCAGGCCCACGAGGCGAACGTTATTGCGCCTACTCCTGTTTTCCGCATCCTCAGCCCTCCTCTCCAGCACCTTCAGCCGGTCTAGTGCGTCTGCCACCTGCGCTTTCACCGCTGCGTGGTCTGGGGCCAATTCCTGAATAGTAATCTCCACAGATTTCACTTTGTCCTTAAGCTTGTCGTGATCTGCTTTCAGGAGGCCCAAGCCCGTCGCCACCTGGGCTATGTCCTGCTGCAAGGCGTCTTTTGTGGTGGAGATGGCCTCCAGAATACGGTCTTGCATGCGTTGAAGAGCAGACTGGTCACGATCCGCTCCTTCCGCAGCCTCAGTGTCGGTCACTCCTTCCCCCTTCCCTTTCGTTTTCACCATCTCGGCTGCAAATAATGACGGCCTCTAGGGTCACCTCGTCACCCCCACTCCACTCTGCAGGGCTCCACCACCAGGAAATTCTCCGGTCAATAAGAGCAAATAGTCCTGCTGTGCTTCACACCTCGGGCTCCGCTCCAAGCACTCTGGATAAAGCCGCACTCTATCGTCTGGTGTCTCCAACGAGCCATTGACGTCGTCCGGTGCCAGTTTGTGTTCAGAGAGCCGGGGCCGTCGTTACAGGGCCGTCGCCATGTTGTTGCTGCTTCAGCGCACTCACTTGCGGTCCCGATGCCCAGCAGCTCGCATCAGCGCGAGGAAAGTTCGCCCGAGGCCACCAAAGTAGTCAAGAGGGGCCTTCCAATCTATCCAACACCACCAGCAATAGGCCAGTAGAAGAGTCCGGCCTCGTGTTCTCGTCGTTTCTTTGTCTCAGGCGTTGGACGCCATCTTAGCTCGATGGTTTCACGCCCGATGCCAACTTCCAAAAGCAAGTTCTTGGGTCGGGAACAGCTGCAGGTCGTCCGCCATGAGCGCCGTGCCCTCCGTGATGCCTTCAGATTCTGAATTTTCCCAGTTTCGATGGGATCCGTTCAGGTAATCAGGATGATATTCGGGATCAGGCGCAGAGCTCAGGGCTCACGCTGCCTACCTCCTCGGCATCCAAGCCACGCCCCTCCTTCCGTGCCTTCAGGTTGTCCCACAATGGACACATTAATGTGCCATGAATTACCCTCTGCCTCATTTACGTGCACTTAGAGGAAGGCTGCCTCCTCCTACAGTGCCTTGACCTGTATTTGTAGATCATCTAGTGTGGGGCTCATGGTGGTAATGGAGGATTCTGTGTTTTTGACTCTGTCTTTCATTTTGGCCTATTCTTCCATTAATAGTCCAATATTGAGCGCAAGCGCATCTATCTTATGCTCTAAGGGGGTCTAGATATCCTGAATGGCTCAAAGTCGTCTTTCAAACTGGCTGTTTTGCATCAAGGTCTCCAAAATAGCATCATGTGGGTCCCCCCCCGGACCGACGTGTGAGGTAGTTGGATTGCCTCCGCCCTTTGGCATGTGCTACGAGACCATAACAATGTCAACCCTGCTAGTAAGGGGTAGTCTCTTGTAGTTTTGCAGATTTACTGATGGCTGTGCCACTTTCTGTGTTTAGTACTCACAAACATTCATACACTGGTGATGTGCACTTCCCCTCTTAGATTAGGCTGGTGGTCTGTTGAGCTCCGCATTATGGGGCTTTCACTCTGCCTCGGGCCCACTGCTGTCTCTCTTTGGATCCTTAAAGCACTAACAACGCTGTTCACCCCAGGAATACCTTAGGGTAGTCAAGATCTTTCTGTACGTAAAACCCCTCACGGTCGACTGTGGTGAGTCTCACATCTAAGGTCCCTCCGGCCCCTTCTGCGTTGTCTCCCTTCTTTGGCTGTACCAATGCCTACAGTGTCCATTCCATTTAAGGCTCTGCTCCGTGCATCCTACCCAGTCACCAGTTTTTCAGTGTGGTAGGTATTGCCCAGTGGTCCATTGCGCATTTGTCTAATAGGAAGATTTATGCAGTGGCCTCACTGCTTGTGATGGCCACCTTTTGCTGTCAGGTAATCGGATCATTTCAAGCGCCACTGCACTCCTCCCAGAATTCAACAGTGCGCAAATATTGCTAATGCCCACGCTATGCAGGGATCCCCTTCAAAACGTGAATTATTGCGCCATTTCACTCATAAACCCAGACATGAGGATCCTAGCATAGATCCTGGCCACTAGATACGAGGCTTACATCCCACTCCTAATCCTTCCATCTCAAGTTATGTTCGTGCTGGGCCGCTCCTCTGTGCATCACATGAGAACTCTTTCCCACCTTCTCTAGCAGGTATGACATGGCTAACCCTGAGCGGTGAACTCCGCTCCGTTTGTGGAGTTTGCAGAGTTTTCCGCACTCCGCAGAGTACGCAGAGTTCCCACAAACCCTCAGAGAGGAGTTTTTTTCAAGTTGGTGAGAGGGGAAAATCCACCTCCCGGTGAGATTTTTCCTTGCTTGCGCTCGCCAAGGTCTAGTTGCAGAGCGCAAATGAGGAAAATTAATCTCCTGGCAAGATTTCTCAATCAGGGTGGTTGTATTTCTCAATGCGAATGGTCACGGCAGTTTATGACCACTTGCATTGAGAAACCTTCTGTTCGTGTTGAGAAAGCTGTTGTTCGAGTAGAAAATCTACTTGAGCAGCAGAAAGGAAGCTGCACCCTCTTGTATACCATATGGTGCCATTTGCGATGATTTTACAGAACAGGAAAAAAACCCTAGCGCTCAAAATCACTGCGAATGGAATGCACCTAACCCACTCCGCCACTTGCGGAACTCCCCGAACCCCGGTGGAATTTGTTTTGTTACTTTGCGGCGTTCCGCATATCGGAAATCTTCGAACTCCGCCCAGGCTTAGACATGTCAAGGATGAAAAGATACTTTTTTCATCCGATGGGGAGAAGGCATTTAATAATGTGGAATAGCTATATCTGTTAAGAGGGATGGAGATAATGGGACTTGAGACTGCTTTTACCAGTAAGGAACACTAGCATTTTATGTGACACTACAGTGTCTTGTAGTTGTCTTCGTCTCTCACTTTTCTGCTATTGGACGTGGAACGAGACAGGGATGCCCGTTCTCCTCATTGCTATTCCTGATGTACTGGTGGCCTGGAACTGGTCCCAACCTTGAGGTAAGTGATCGAAATATTGCAGAATCAATTGGTCTAAATGCAAGGCTGTGCCAATAACACTTGGCGATCCACTTGTCTTAAGTACCTTAAGTACCTTGCCATGTATCTGAATAGCTGCCTAGGCATGTTAATGCAAAACAATCAAACCCATCCTAGACAAAGTGAAAACAGAGTTCACAAACTGGTCAAAACTCCAAATGTCCCTATAGGGTAGGGTACAGATTATTAAAATAAATGTGATGCAGAGATTTAATTATATGTTTTCCATGCTCCCCTTAAAAGTGCCTCAGGCTCTCCTGTGAGAGGCCAGTCGGCTTATCCAAGACTTTATGTGGAGAAAACGCAGGCCCCACCTCAAAGCATCAAAATTGCATTCCAAAACCACCTCTGGGGGGCTGCCCCACCCACATAAGGAGTCTTATTGAGCGGCCTAATCTTACCTGGCGCCTTCTGCCTTGTCCTTGCCGCCACCGCCAAGAGAGTCATTTGGGCATTTTCATGGTCCCGGTTCCATCCGCGAGTGAGGACGCCGGCCGAGACTACAAGCCCCAGCAGTCCCAGCGGCATGCACGCCACCCACACCTGTTTCGAGCGCCGGGAGGCGCTTTAGAAGAGCGCAGGGCTCCCGCAGCGCGGGACGTGCCTGGGCAAAGCCTGGGCCAGGAGCAGGTCCTTCAACGCCCGTCAGAGCCCGGAGGAGGCTGGGCTGGGCCAACCCTCTGTTATTCACTCCCTGGCATTTTATCTCTTTTTCAAGTCTCCAGGTAATGTGAAGTTCATTGCCATTCCTGGCCTGCCACTTGTGTTGTATCATACCTTTCAATCGAGGCCACTAGAGTTTGCTACCACAACATGAATAAACATATGGGAGTAGCCGGTACCTTAGATGCATTTGTCGTGAGGGCGGAATCCTTGTTGCCTAACGAAATTAAAATAACTTAGCATCGCCTTTCCCTGGATAATTACAAACCTGCTTATCACTAGGTGGTCTAGGTGGTCCTAATTCGGACAGTACACCACACCCACTTTCGCAAAAGTCCATTACGATTTGTTCTGCTTCCCCGAACCCCTCCCCACCAAATCAGGATGTATCTAATATGACTTCCCCAGTTGTGTCCTGTATTAATACTAGAGCACAGGTTGCTAAGTCCCAAAGAAATGTTAAGACGAAAGCACCACCGAACAAACAGAAGCGGACCGTAGGTACTTCTAAAACAATATTTGCTAAATGTTCCTCATCTGCCAATTCCACAACTGATCCTGTAGTTACTTCAACTAACTCTATGGGCACCCAGACAGACATCATTTCTAACTTATCAGGACATGACATTGGTGCAGATACTGTTGGGGACATTGCTCTTGTAAACTCTGTTGAGAAAGCTTTGGAAACCACTTTGGCCCATATTTAGGAACTGATTGATAGAAATGTTGATCTCCTATGAGGAAGGTTAAAAAGGATGGACTCTGTAATGGACAATTTAAGTGGTATTAAGGGGAATTGTGCTTCAAATAATGCTGGGGGGGGATCTTGTCAATGTCGATTCCTAACAACCATGGGTCCGATTTACAATTGCTAAGTTCTACTCTGCATAAAGACATCCCGTCGGCTAACTCTTGTCTAAATCCAAAAAATGTTCCTGTGTTAGATTTTAGTCATAAGCAGAGGAATATACAAGATATGCCTTGAGTGTCTAATGCAAAATATTCCAGACCCAGATAGCAGCCATCACAAGCATCCACACGTTGGTACTAATTTTGGTACTAATTCAAGCAATCCAAGTGTGGGTGCTATGGCCATGGACTGCCCTAGGAGTAGCTGCCCGAGACCCAATGCTGATGTGTTGAGCTTACGCCCAGCTTCTTGCCCTTATGTGTTGGTCTTGGCTGGTGTCCCAAATTTTACTGGGGATCAGAGGGAGTCTTGGGTAGATTTATGTAACAAGTCTGTGGACTGGTTAGGTAAACACAAAAGATTCCATCCCTCTGATATGAATGAGATTCTCATAGCCAGGTGAGTTGGGTGGGTCGGTCATTAACCTAAGACTATAAACAGTGACTGCATTGTCATTAATTTCCGTAGGCCCCAAATGGTTTGTCGCCTATTAAGCATCCGTGAGCAGCACTTTCACCAAATTCTAGTATATGTGCGCTCCCTTTAGGTTACTTTTATAAACCACAATATACACCCATTAGGAATGTTTATGCTCCGCCTTTGGTAACAAATAGGTTTCAGGCCTTTCTAATTTGGATGCCAAGGATTGACAACCACCTTCATTGGTAGACCAACCTCATTACGTAGAAAATCCCTGAGGCACCACACCGGTAGCCCATATTGACATGCCGGTTGATCGGCAACCTATGAATAGACAATCATCTTTATTGGCAGATCACCCACATCACGTAGGAAATCTTTTAGGCATTGCACTTGTAGCCCACATTGATATGCCCATTGTCCGGCAACCTATAAACAAGGTCAACGCTGACACCGATTTGAATGTCTTAAGCTGGAACGTAGCAGGTCTACAGTCAAGGCTTGGTGATCAGGATTGGCTGCGTTTCATATCGGACCAAGATGTGGTAATGTTCCAAGAGACCTGGGCCACCCATGAATTACATATTGAGGGGTTTTATTGTTTTAGTATAGTAGCCCCCACCGCCAAATTTGGCTGACCGACATTCAAAGGAAGGGTTTGTTTCCCCTCCTCTTGTGGATCACCTAATAGCTGTGGAAGTTATTGTCAAGAGCCATGGGGACCACAATCCACTTAAAATACTTTTGAGATTGGCGCCTAGCGCCGTGTTCTTTATGGAATGGGGGCAAGGAATGTAATACCCTCATCTGATAAATTAAGAATAACATGGAGGGGTGTTGATAGTGGCAAATTGTTTCAGTCGCTAGTGAAGGATAATATGCACCTTATTAATTCATGCTTATCGTCTTACGGACCCCATCCAGGGGCAGTCCAGGATTTTACAAAACTCTGGCAATTAAAACCCTCTTGTCGGAACCCATTCCTCTGGCAAAACGTGACCCAAGATGGTTCGACCATGAGTGTTCTGAGTCTAATAGGAATCTGAATAAGGCTCTATCAACCAACCCAAGGAGTACAAACGAATAGAGAGGTGCACTCGATGAAGTCAATAGCACAAAAAGTTCATTAAATGTGAAAATCTTCTGTTCTTTTCTTTAATGTATTCTTTATTTTCCTTTTAAAATACAACGGCACAGCCAACGCGTTTCATTCCCTTTCGTACCTAGGGAATTTCATCAGGGCATATAATAGATAGTCTGGTAGGTACGATAGTCCTGGATGTGGTCGCACCTGAGAAACTGGTGTAGAAGAGTGATCGCAAATGACCTCAAAGTATTCCTGAATAAACTTGGCACACGCTTCCGAATGGAATGGTGGTTCGAGTCTCCCAAGTTAGCTACGATGTTAGGCTGAGAAAGTTTAAGAAGTATATTTATCCTGGACCCCTTGAAGAAACGGCAAGGCGGAGGGGGGTCAGCGTACACAGGATAATAACTGGCGTCTGAACCAGTTACGATAGTGTTCGTAGGGTGGGGGACCTGTGATAAGGTCTCAGTAGTCCCCTGCTCCTCCCCATGGATTAACCAACCCAAGGAGCACTGCAGACGTGAGAATGGCTAGGCAGAGATATAACACAGCGATTGCCAATCGGAAAGGAACACTTCTAAATGATCGCTGGGAAGCCTTATCTAAGGCTGCCACCACAAAAAATGGCAACATATTTTGGTCTGCTGTGAGGGCCAGCTATTAACTAAGCATGGGTGAATTTTGCGAATTCGCGATCCGCAAATTTGCAGATTTGCGAATTCGCAATCCGCAAAATTCGGAAATTCGGGCGAATTTGCAGATTTTTTATTTTTGCCTGTTCGCGGGTGATCCCGGGGCACATTGCGTGTTCGCGGGTTGTTTTTTTTGCCTGGTTAATCACTGCCACCCTCTCATTTTTTATGCCCTTCTGCCCTCTGTACCACTCATTTCTGTGCCCTTCTGCCCTCTGCCCCACTCATTTTTTATCCCCTTCTGCCCTCTGTCCCACTTTTGTGCCCTTCTGCCCTCAGCCCCACTTAGAATGGCGCCGGCAAGCTGCCAGCGCCATTCTAAAATAGCTACAAAGAGCTTCAACAGGAAGCTCTAATAGATAAAGTAAAGCAGGTGCTCGAGTTGAAGGTCAAATTAAGTTACACAATCATTAATCACCCCAAGTTTGGGGTGATTATTGATTGTGTAACTGAATTTGCGCTTCAACTCGAGCACCTGCTTTACTTTATCTATTAGAGTTTCCTGTTGAAGCTGACTTTTGTAACTATTTTAGAATGGCTCTGGCAGCTTGCCGGCGCCATTCTAAAAGAGTTACAAAAGTCAGCTTGAACTTTTGACCCAATCCGTTCCGCTTGCGGATTTTGCCTGAAATTCGCGAATCTCGCGGATTGCGAATTTACCGAAAATCCGCGAGCGGAACGTATTTTCCACCCATGCTTACTATTAACCCCTGTCAGCTGCACCATTTCGAGTGAGTCGTGGGAAAGCCACTTCTCAAAAATCTATGATACACCCCCCACAAGAGTTAGACCGGTATGAACCTGGCCCACTGTCTAGCATACAAATAACATTGTCTGAGGTGAAAGTAGCCATCAATCAGAGCCTTGGGAATAAGGCTTCCGGCCCGGATGGGTTACCCATAGATTTAATCAAATGGAAACCAGAGTTCTGGGCTCCGCTTCTTTTAAATGTTTTTAACAATTTAACGCATGCTCCGATACCAAGCACCTGGGCCAAGAGTATTATCGTTCCAATTTTTAAAAAGGGAGACTGGTCTCAACCTATTAATTTTTAGACCTTTCTCCCTGATCAATAACACTCTAAATATATTGGGTAGAGTTTTATATAATAAGATTTTACAGTGGTCAGAGGAAAGTGGCCTCTTGGAGCCTTGTCAGTTGGGTTTCCGTAGCAAGGTTGACACCAATGAACAGTGCTTAAATCTCAATTTGGTTATTGGAAAATATACCGTCCCGCGGTCCTCTCCAGTCTATTTGACCTTGATGGATTTATCCTCCGCTTTTGACCTTGTTTATAGCTCAAAGCTTTGATCTATCCTCCTGGCCTATGGACTGGACGAGCCTTTGGTACATTTTGTAGCTCATCTCCATAAAGATCTTCAGGCCCAGGTGAGGAATGGTTGTGGTGTTGAGGTCTCTGGAGCAATTAGGGTAGGAAGGGGTGTCAGACAGGGATGTGTTCTGGCACCCCTCCTTTTTATTATCTACATTAATGGACAACGGGAAACATCACTTACAACGCATTTATTACAACGCACTACCATTACAACGCAACCATTACAACGCAAACCATTACAACGCATTGCGCTGGGGGGCGCTCTAGGATAGGGAATATATTTAATTTACTATCCAACACCTTCCCTACTATCCACGGGGACTGGAGTTGGAATAGTAAATTAAATAAATCACTATCCAGCGCTTAAAATCACTATGCGTTGTAGTGGTATGCGATGTAAAAACCGCGTTGTAACAGCAGGCGTTGTAATAGCCTGCGTTGTAACGACACCAATCCATGGACAACAGCTCCTGCATTCAGCAGGAAGAGAATAGGTTTCGCAGGAAGCTGTTGAGTATCCAAATCTCTACTCCACAATACATTTGCCATAGGGAACCTATTTTAAATTATATTTATGATTTTATAAGTGCCCGCCCTGCTCTTTTTTGGTTATCGGTCTGGAAGAGTCAGGCTGCTTTTTTAACTAGAGAGATTATCAGTGACTGTGTTAAATGTGAGAGAGGAATGGATATCCCTTGGCTGTCTGGAGTGTACCATAGTCTATGTAGTGTCAATAAAGGTTGTATTTTTTAAATCCCAGTACAGCCGAAACATTGTATAAAAATTAGCTCAAAAGTGCACTTTATTTATTATAAAATACAGAAAAGATTGGTATGGAATCTAAAAAATCTCTTGCCTCAAGCTATATGACTATAGAACAGCATAGGCACCCCTACCTATCTATTTCACCTTACCAATGAGCCACTGGGAAAGGAGCCTTTTATTTCGCCTAGGAGCAGGTACTGTTAAATTTGCATTATGTTTTCCTCTTGACTACCACTCCAATCTTGACCATGTACCCTGCCTGTGTGATGGTGTGAGCGGACAATCTATTTTACATTTTTTGTTTCTTTGTAAATACTATTTAAAATACACCAAATGGCTTTTAACTCCATTTTTTTAAAAGCAGAGTCCTATCAGCTTGGACAATGCTTATTTGTGGTTGCTCACTCTGGCCGATGAAGAGTTGGTCTTCCGTACTAGCACGTTTTTGAAAATTGCCCCTCGAGCATGTAAGATGATGTCCAACCCATGAGCTTTTATATTTATATATGATTATTTTGTCAAATTGCTATATGAACTGGTATTTTATATAATCATAAGCTGTTCATTATTATTAATGAATTTTATTATTACTCTCCATTTGTTAAATAATTTGTCATGCTGCTGTGCTTTTATGGATACTAAGTATCCAAACAAAGTTTGGTGACCTGAACTGAGTGGCCTCGCGGTTGGCATATACCACACAGATGTTGAAACCAAATGCTGAATCACCCACTTGGGTCTTTGTGGAAATGCATACCCTGCAGATATCCTGGAGGATCATGATAGATTGCTCAGAGAAGCTAGAATGAAATTCAGCTATTTTAAGGTCCTCCATCAATGGCATTGGACTTGAAAGGAACTTTATAGGGCCCGTACGGCGAAAAAAGTTTTGTGCTGAGATTCTAGGTGCTGGAGGTGTACTGCATCAGATTGCGATATAATTCATATCCCAAGGGATTGTGCGACACTCGCTCGTTATTGGTGATCTGTGTGGGATACGCTGAAAGGTGAGCTCAGGGTAGCGGCTTGGTTAATGAGTCATCTGGCTAGGCAGCAAGACATGTTGCTCTCCCGGACATGCCCCACCATGGGAAACTATGACCGTCCATGGCATCAGATAAAGTGGAAATCTTGCGCCATTGGAAGTCCACCATGCCGCCATCTTATTATATTTGGCTTTGAGAAATGCATGACATGGCCTCCTACGAAAACATTATATACAAATTTATCAACCAAATGCCAAAATTCGAAGAGGTCTGGTGCTCTTTCTTACATCTCGGACCGGGCCCGAACAATAAGACACAAGGCTCTGATGACACCTACCTATTTTGTTTTCCCACCAAGGATGTTTGTTGAACAGTGGTCCGGTGCTCACCCCAAAGAGAGTGGAATAGTCCTGACACCCCTGGCTTAAATGTACTCACATGTTCAAATGCAGAATGAGACACGTCTACCTGTCTTTAAGCATCAGGGACATATGCTGGCCCTGGACTTAGTAGTGTGTTTTCAGATTCTCAGTCATTGAGGTGATGGAGGTGAGTGTTTTAAATTGAAAAGCTGGAGAATCATGTATCACACCCACAGTCTCCGCTTGCTCCTTCCCTTGACTCCCCACCTACACTTGCCCCCCCTCTTTACCCACCCATCTGCTTTGTACTATCAGTAGAACTGTCGTATAACTAAGTAGCATGATGTTGGATTCACAAATGTATGACGTTACAACGCATGCATTTATAACACAGTTTTTACATCGCAACATCCACTATAACGCATTCCATTACATCGCCTGACACTACATAGCAGATTAAAAAACTACCTTTACAACGCATACCATTACATTGCATTAAAGGTAAGTATTGGATAGTATAGGGGTAAAAAATACTATTCTAACTCCAGGGGGTGCAACAGTAGGGTGAGTATTGGTTAGTGTAGGGGTAAGAATTACTATTCTAACTCCAGGGGGTGCACAGTATGGTAAGTGTTGGATAGTGTAGGGGTTAAAATTACTATTCTAATTCCAGGGGGTGCGACAGTAGGGTATGTGTTGGATAGTGTAGGGGTTAAAATTACTATTCTAACTCCAGGGGGTGCAACAGTAGGGTATGTGTTGGATAGTGTAGGGGTTCAAATTACTATTCTAACTCCAGGGGGTGCAACAGTAGGGTATGTGTGGGATAGTGTAGGGGTTCAAATTACTATTCTAACTCCAGGGGGTGCAACAGTAGGGTAAGTGTTGGTTAGTGTAGGGGTACTATGCATTGTAATGGTATGAGTTGTAATGCCTGCATTGTAGTGACATGCGATATAGTGTCATGCGTTGTAATGGTATGCCTTGCAATGCCTGCATTGTAGTGACATGCATTGTAAAGGATGTTGCGATGTAATGACTGCGTTGTAAGTGTAGTGCGATGTAATGACTGCGTTGTAAAGTTTGTTTCCCGGTGTTCACATGTACTTTACATTCAAGTATGTTTAGATTACATATGCCCAATAAAACATCGAAAAATAATTTTTAAAAAAGAGGAGGAGGCCTCTGGATCATATCCCCAGGCCACTAAGACGCCCCGGAGACCCCAACAGTCGGCACTTCTTCAAATTAAAAAATGAGGTGGCGGGGCGTGGCTTTCCGTGCTGTGGAATGGCCGCTCTTTGAGCGAGCTCCGCCGGCCGAGACACTATCCTGAATAGGTCCACTCATCTTGGAGGGGTGAAACCCTGCAATTTTCACTGCCTGGTAGGCAGAACAGCTGCAGCAACAAGCAGGGAGATTCCTGGCTATATCTATCGCTTGCCCACTGAGATATCTGCGCCGACGGACCACAAACGAGGATCGGGGAGAGCACCGTGGAGCTCGGACGTAGCTGACCCCATCACTGGAGGCCGGGGCTTCATTGTGGGCCTAGCCGGTGCCACCTGGGACATAGGCGGAGACGGGCTGCAGTTGGCAGTGGAGCCGGAGGCCTGCTGTCACCTCCGACTTGCACAGGTGAATGCTTTGCCTGCCCGCTGTGCTGGGTGCACCGCAACGTCACAAGAGAAGGAAAGGCTGAGGCTGTGTAACCAGGCGCGGCCACCACAATCATACGAGGCCAACTCTTCGTGGGAGGACCCAGCGGGATCACCTGAGGCATCGACGGTGCTGGGGTGCGCGGGTAGTGGTGGCGAACTGGCAGCTGGCACGACTCCGTTATACAGGTCTGCACCTGTGGAGATCCTTGCTCGGCACCGGTGGTGCGGGGGGCGCCTTTCCGGCTCCAGCGGCCGCCATATTGCAGAGGGCAGGGGGTGAGGGTTCCTGATGCTGCTCCGGTCTGCGCCGCAACTTATACAAGTGGGAACTGTAAGTACTGGCTTTGTGTGAGGCACGAGTGGACCCTCGAGGCACAGAGGTCTGTACATGCCACTAACGAACTTTGCACTGTTCTGAACTGTTGACGGGCCACCATTTTAGATGCCCTGGTCTGTTCGGTGTCGCACTGCATCGTGGCGGTCTAGTCAGGGCTTCTGGGCACGTCCCACTGGACCACGGACCTGTCCAACCGAACTTCACTGGCTTATAGTGTTGGAGTAGGGTGGCGAGTCAAACCGTGAAAGTGTGGCGAGAAGTCCTTGCTGAGTACTTGCCTTATGAACATTTAAGTCATGCGCTCCATGAGTCAAATTTGACTGGACGACTCGCCTGGCACCCACCACATCAGTTGAGGCAACGTGTTGGCAAGAGCTCCATTGGCGCGATTGCGTGCAGAACATTGCAGTGACCACAGGCCACACAGAGGTCATACAGAGGCATACAGAAAAATTGTGCTGCCTGTGTACCTGAGGAGGTCTGGAACTGCCGTTTTGGAGTGATATTGACCTGCTGGGCCCTCTTGAGTTACTGTAGGGGAGATAACAACGCCGCCTAGTCATGGGCAAGCAGGATGCCAAACAACGTAAAATTAGTTTCGAGCAGCGCCGCTCAACCAGACAAATGGAGTCTGACTCTGATTTGGCCAGCGGCTGGGCTGCCGAGGGTCATCAGGGAGACCAAGGAGAGGACATCCGCACATTCATGTTAGAAATGTAGTCAAGTCTGCGCACCATTGACGCTAAATTAGATACCTTAACGCCCCAGATGGAATCAGTGAAAGCTCAAGTAGGGGTCCATGAGCATAGACTGGCCATCCTTGAATATAAACAGTCCGACTTCCATGACTTCCAGGTGGAAACTAAAGACCAACTGTCGCAGATGGATCGTCTCTTGTGTGTGATCAGGGCCAAGAACGAGGATTTGGAGGCCACATCGCACCGAAAACAACCTACACATCACGGGAATCCCGGAGACGACGGCGATTACAAAGATGGAGTTGTTTGTTGTGGACTTATTACGAGATCTATTTGCTGCGCACCTTTCGCTGGTGTTCGTTGTGGAGAGGGCTCATCGCACTTTGGGAGCTAAACCACCAGTTGGAGCCCCACCGCGGCTCCTATTGGCTAGGTTATTGAATTACCACGACCGAGATGTGGTATTACGTCAGGCTCCTGCAATGGGGAAAGTAACACATCAAGGCAATCAGGTCGCCTTCTACCCGGACTTCACTCCAGCGGTACAAGCGGCCAGACGTGAATTTTTACCGGCGAAGAAGATCCTCCTACAGACACAGATCCCGTATTCCTTGCTCTGTCCAGCCAAACTTAAGGTGTCGCATGATGGTTCTGCAAATTTTTTCACGGACGCCAAGTCTGCCCTGAAGTTTGCTAAACATGTTGGTGGAAAACGCAGCAAACCCAACCCCAGATCTGATGATGCAACTTCTCTTCAGCTAAGTGATAATGACTGATAAATTTGATTTTGGGTGCTTTTGAATGTCACGACAGTTTAATTGTACTTTTTCCAAGTAGGCAGGGTCGTATGTTCTAGGCCAAGGACTCTTTACTGTTTGGCCCTCTATGGACACGTAAATGTCATATCTCATGGTTCGCTGTGGTTTACCGATCACTGCTGGAACGTTTCAATTCTATTGGTCCTCGGAATGCAATATGTACTAGTGGCGCATGACCATGGTCGAACTCTCTTTTCTTCCTCGCTTGGGCGATTGTCGGATTACTATGTAGGTAATGATGTTTCTGTCACGGCAGGAGAGGTGGGGAACTGTTTGATTGTAACTGCAGAATTAGTGATGTGATCCTAGATCGTAAGCCGCACAATTCTCCTATTATGTTATGTTGCAGATGTTCTCCCTTGCAGTATCTTGGCTACCCTGCTACTGTAGGGCAGTGGGCTGGTACTCATTCGTCCCCATGGGAGATTTCCCTATAATATGCTGTTCTGTGTTCTATGGGGGGGTGGGGGGGTCATGCTTCAACCTGATTGGGGGGGGTTGATGTGGGTGGGGGAAGTGGGGGAATAGGGGATTTGTTCCTGTTGTGTATTGCCAAGTAACAGAATGATGATTGCAGTCGAGACAGAGATGCACATATGCTGGTTAAGCTTTAGCACTGATACACATGCGACCTTACTGTTGCACATAAGACGAAAGTGAACTGTTTGACATGGAACATTTGTGGACTGACCGACAGTAGAAAATGTAGGTTGGTGCATGCAAACCTTTCCAGACGCAATATAGATGTATGCCTATTGCAGGAGACTCACCTCCGTTCCCAGCCCTCTGCAAAACTTAGGCACAGGTGCTGGGGTGCAGTATATGCATGAGTGTATTCCAACTACTCTAGAGGGGTGGCGGTGCTGATAAAGAGAGGCCTGGACTGGAGGGAAAGGGAAATCCACACGGATCCAGACGGACGCTATATTATTTTGCTGGGACAGTTGGGAGGCATCTTCATGACCATAGTGGTGGTACATGGACCTGACACAGACTCCCCCGATTTTATCAAGGAGTTGTGGGCCAAAGTTAGGACTACTGGCTGCATCACGGTTTTATGGGGGGACTTCAATGCCATCCTAAATGACGACATGGATAGACAGGGCACAGCAAGGACACACCACCCTGCGGCCAGTAGAGTGTTGAATACTTTCTTAGACGACGGGGACATGATCGATATTTGGCGCCTACATAATCCACTGACTAAAGAGGGCACATGCTTCTCAGAACATCATCGCGCCAGGTCCCGGTTAGACTATTGGTTCATGTCTAGGGACATGGCTAGCTGGGTGGTAGGAGTTAGGCACTTATCGAGGACCATTTCGGACCATTCGCCATGTTTGTTGACACTGTCACCACACGGTTCTCCTGGAGGCTGCCCCAACATACACTTATAGATGAGTCATTCAAGGAGGAAATACGCGCTGATATAATTGACTACTTTACGTTTAATACGGGGTCCGTCGACACTGAGGCCTCGCTATGGGTGGCATTTAAGGTGGTCATTAGGGGACAGCGCATATCCAGGCACGCAGACGTGCTCAAGGCTATTAGAAACACCCTATCCACATTAGAGGCACAAATTAGAGAGCTGGAAACGAGAATACATATTGCCGGCGAATCAGCTCTTCTGGCTAAACTGAAGGTCAAACTGTTAGAATACGAAAGGAGGTACAGAAGGAAGTGAGATTTCTGGGGAAATACGCAGAAGCACGTAGGTATGGAGAGGGGGACAGACCTGGGCGCACTCTCGTCGGCATGCTCCCCGCGTTCTATGGCCTATGTACCTGAACTCGTGGGCAAAGAAGGACAAACAATTAGGGGGCCCTTGGCTATTCTGAAGGAGTTCTCCTCTTTTTACGCCCATTTATATACAGCCACACAAACTGAAAGTCCGGAAGGTATGCAGGAGTTTTTAGATTCCCTGGCACTGGTTTGGTTTAATGTTCGACACAGAGTATATATGCATTTACCATTCACGGTTGAAGATGTCACTGATGTTATTAATAGCCTACCCCTAGATAAGGCCCCTGGGTCGGATGGTTTGATGACTGCCTTTTATAAAACATACGTGGAGGAACTGGCCCCTAAATTCTTAGCAGTGTATGGGGAAGCGCATGACATAGGAATACTGCCATGGTCTATGCGCAAAGCAATCATTGTCACCTTGCTAAAGGCGGGAAAACTGGAAACTGACTTAGAGTCTTATAGGCCTTTATCGCTAATCAATGTCGATGTAAAGATTTTGGCAAAATTGAAAGCGAATAGACTGCAACCTATGCTCCCTATTAAAGCTTTACCAGATCAATTGGGATTCATACCCGGGAGGTCAACCTCTCACAACCTTCTAACGGTTTTCTCTGCTCTACATTATTTACACCCCGATGTACAGGCAGTGACGGTTTTTCTGGATGCGACAAAAGCCTTCGATTTGCTTGAATGGCCTTATTTATTCAAGATTCTGGAACGGATGGGTTTCGGCCCCATGTTTCTTAAATGTATCAAATTGCTATACACTGTACGAATGGCTAGGATGCGGGTGAATAATATTGTTTCTGACCCATTCCAGATAATGCGTGGCACGAGGCAGGGTTGCCTCTTTTAACCTAGCAGTGGCCCTGAAAAGTAATTCTAACCGTACTTACCAGTAACTTGTATTTCCTTCCATAGAAATCCAATTTCCTTTCATAGGGTAACATTGACTGCTTTCACTAGGAAATTCTTCTAAGTGTGGAGTTTTGGAACTTTAAAATATTCCTATAAAATCAGCAGAACTACGAATTCCGATTTACTCACCTGTTATCAGGAGAGACCTCAGTGCTGCATCTTTGAGCCCAGTACTGATCCTGAAAAGTAATTCTAACCATACTTACAAGTAACTTGTATTTCCTTCCATAGCCTAACATTGACTGGTTTCACTTGGAAATTCTTCAAAGTGTGGAGTTTTGGAGCATTAAAATATTCACCTAAAATCATCCGAACAACGAATTCCGAATTACTCACATGTTATCAGGAGAAAACCCAGTGCTGCATCTTTTAGCTCAGTACTGACCCTGAAAAGTAATTCTAACCGTACTTACAAGTAACTTGTATTTCCTTCCATAGGAATTCATTGTCTGGTTTTCACCAGAGAAGTTTCTAAGGCCTAGATGTATCAAGCCGTTTGCGATTCGTTAAGGCCGAAATTCGCAGAATTTCGGCCATAACGAATCGCAAACCGACATTTTGCATCTTTTGGAATGTATGAGAAATTAGCAAAATAAGGAATCTCAGAAAATTGTGATTCCTTATTTTGCTTAAGCATTTAAGGAATCGCAATTTTGCGATTCCTTAAATGCCATGTATGAAGCAATTTCAATTTGCGAATTCAGGTTAAGAAATCGCAAATTAACACCAATTTGAGGTTGGTGTTAATTTGCGAATTCCATTCAAAATTTACAATTAAGCAATTTTGAAGGTGGCATGTGGCACACGTACATGCCCATAGGGCATGTATGTGCGCCATATGCACACACATGTAAGTTTCAGGGGTGCAGCAGGGTGTCCATGAGACACCCCTGCACCCTTGCAATAATTCTCAAATTGCGATTAGCAAATTGCGAATTCGCAATTTGAGAATTATTTCACAATCATTCCTATGGGCCTCCTGGCCCGTAGGAATGAATGGGAAATTATTCCTCATTTGCGAATTCGCAACTTGCGAATTCGCAAATTAGGAATAATAAGGAATCACAAAAAAAGCGATTTTAAACATACATCCCATTTTGCGATTTCTTAATAGCGATTCAGTAAAAATCGCTATTAAGAAATCGCAAATGGGAACGATGATACATCTAGGCCTAAGTGTCTATTTTCACGAACTAAAAATATTCCTTAAAAATCGCCTGTATGACTTAAACACTTTCTTTCAACTGTTTACTGAAGATGCACCAGTGCTAGATCCAGGATCCACCACTGAGTAAGAAAAAGTAACGATAACACTACTTACCTGCTAAGTGAATTTCCTCCCATAGGATAACATTGGTGATTCTATGTGAAAACATTTCTGTGTCAACTTTTAAAATACAATAATATTCCTTAAAAATCACTACAATAAGCAAAACGTTTTTACTCAACAGTTTGCAGGAGATGTCCCAGGACTGAATCTAAGATCCAGTCCTGTGGTTAGTAAAGTAATCCAGAAAGTAACTAATTGCATTTAACTAGAAATTCACATTGAGCTCAATGTTGCATTGTGTTTGAAATTGGGAGTTGCCCATTGCAACAACTGTAACTACTGTACTTAAAAGTCTATTGCCTATTTGCAAAATATTTAAACTAAAGTAATTCATTCTGAGAAAGTATATTTTGTAATGTAATGTATAATGCAATTATAATGTAATTTAAAAAATAAAATATCAAAATAAATAGTTTTACAAAATGTAGTAAATTAGTATCAAGAAAATAAATAAACAATTAATACATTTTTAAAAATTGTCATTTACAAAACCTTCGAAGTTCACTGAAAAAACCATAGGTTTCTGATATGTTATAGTTAAGAATTAGCATTTAAAAAACCTTAGAAATTCACTGGAAAAAAACATAGGTTTTAGGGGCGTTATAGTTAGCTGAACTTTTTACTCGTACAAAACCATTGAAATTCCTCCGTTATAGTTAGTTGTACAGTCAGTGACATCACTGATGACATCATCCACATGACAATCAGATACACCTCATCATACACTAGTATAACCTTTCAACACTCATAAATTATGGAGTACCATATTTGAAACCTTTGACACACCAATACCAATTTCTAAAAACCCACTCAGTGATTCCTACGTCTACACACACATCTAAACACGTACCTTAGATTCACTCATACATGCTAACAAAGAACCTTCCCAGCCTCAGTTTATTCTACGACTGTCTACTACTTAATGCAATGGTTGCTATATTGGATAATCAGCAATGTTAACAACCTAACAGTAACCCCCTCCTACTTACCCCCGCCCCCCTCCCCTACTGCTGCCGACCTCCTTGCCACTTCAACTCTTGCTGCGTACATGGTCTGGGTCCCATTCGTACTCGCCACATCCTTGTACCGTGTTCAAAGAGCTCGCCATGTGGGTGGATGTTAGGGTACAATGGCCCAGGTATGTCCCCCCTCAGCTCTTTCTTGATCCAGCTCCCCAGGGCCAGCCAGTTGAAATCCTGCTCGTGGCGTGCTAGGTGTCGACTCTTGGTCCTCATTCTGCAGATCATCTACCAACATCCCCCAGGCCTGTGCCCGCTTCAATCTCCCTATACCTCTTTTCGCGTTCCTAAGCAAGATTCTATGTTCACAGCTTGCCCACTTTACTAGTTCTCTTTTCCAATTGCCGACCCCCGGACCTGCCGGGGCCTTCCACTTGCTGGTAAGTTCATGTTTCCCCAGAATGTATGCCAGGTCTTGGAACCTGGCTGTGACCTTGGTTTTAGCGGAGTGGGGAAATAGGTTGAGCAGTACATGACCAGGGGTGCATGGGATCTCCTTCTCTGTGACGTGCGCTGTCTCTCGAACCACCTCCTGCCAATACCCCTCTATCTTCGGGCAACTCCACAACATGTGAAGATAGCTAGCCCCTATCTCCTGGCATCTGGAGCAACACGCATCCTCCCGACCAAAATATCGGTTAAACCTGTCAGGGGTAATATACACCCTTGGCAGAGTATAAAAACGAATTCATTGGAATCGCGCATTGTGGGAGACCTTGGTGGCTCGGAGCAGTGTATCGTCCCAATCCTTCTCCGCTATGGGGCTTCCAGTGTCCACCTCCCATTTATCTGTCAGACTCTCCAGCGGCCCTGTGGAATCCCGTCTAATGGCTCTATAGAGACATGAGACCCACTTAATGACACCACCTGCTAGACTTATGTATTCGCATGTAGAATGTGTAGGTGGTTCTAATGTCCCCCGACCCCAATGTCTCTGCATGGCCCCAGTGACTGCCCCATATAGTAGAAAATGTCCCTGTGGGATATCCCAACTAGCTTAGAAGGCCTCAAATGTGAGAAGATCCCCATCGTCGTATAAATCTCCTACCTTAGTGACCCCCGTGTGTGCCCACTCCTCCAACCCCCTCCACTGACCCCCATGCCGGAGCGCCTCCAATAATGCCACAGGCACCTCCGGGGAGTAAGGTCGTTTGGTTTTGATTTTCTGAAGACACCTGATCCAGCAGTTTCTTATTACCTTATACTCTGGAGTGGTCAGTGCTTGCTGTTTAATGGTACCCATGAGTGTACACAGGACAGCTGCTCTACTCGGGATGAACGGGGGCGTCCTCCCGCCCGCATTTAGGCTTCCTGCCACCAACTGTGTGAAGCGTTGTAGCTGACCCGCCAAATAATATTTCTCCATATCTGGCACCGCTAGACCCCCTCCGCTTGTACCCTGCGCAACATAGCCAAAGCCACTCTGTGCCTGCTGGGACCCCACATAACAGCGGTCAGAATAGAGTCGAGGGATCGGAACCACGCCTTAGGGATCCACACTGGGAGCACGGTAAAAAAATACAACAATCGAGGCAATGCAACCATTTTCAGCGAGGATATTCGCCCCGCCACTGACTGGGGCAGCGTCCCCCAGAACGCCATACTGCCTTTGAGCGATTGGTAAGCCCCCCTATATTTCCCTCCTCAACATCAGAGAGATCATGATACACTCTAACCCCCAGGTATCTAAAACAGCGTGGTTCCCACTGGAGGTCCCTCTGGCCCGCAGGTGGCAGGGCCTCTGCCGGTGTCGGGAAGAGTTGTGACTTCTGCCAGTTGACGCAGATCCCAGAAAGAGCTCCAAACTCGTTCATCATATGTCGGACTCCCTCCAACGCCATACCTGTATCCTTCAGAAAAGAAGCAAATCATCCACTAATAATGTGATATGGTGTGTTTGCTCTGCTAGTCGAATGCCCTCATATGGCATCCCTGATCATGCCATACACGCCAGTGGTTCTACCGCCAGCACGAACAGTAGGGGGAAAGGTGAAACCCCGGCCATGTACCCCATTCCACCCCGTACTGTAGGGAGATGATGCAGGCCATCCATACCCGAGCCTCTGGGTCCATATAGAGTATTTGAACCCATTGGATAAAGTCCTGCCCCAGCCCCATCTTTGCTAGAACTGCATACAAGTATTCCCACTCAAGGCTATTGAATGCTGTCTCGATATCAATGGCAAAGATTGCCCCCTCCTGCACCTCTACCGCTCCCTGCTGTAGCACTGCAAACAGCCTCCTGATGTTCAGGGTGGTATTTCTGCTAGGGATGAAACCCGCTTGATCAGAATGCACCAAAGATGTCATGTGTGGTAGTAGACTGGTGGCTAATATCTTACTGAGAATTTAAAAATTGAGGTTTAGCATCGATAACGGTCAGTATGCTGAGCACTCAGTTGGGTTCTTGTCAGGCTTAAGCAGGGGAACCATTACCGCCTCCCTCGTTGTGGGTGGCAACCTCCTGCTCTACCATGTAGCCGCGTATAATTCCACTAGCCTGGGAGCCAGCTCTACCAGGTACGTGGCATAGAACTCTTGGGGCAGTTCGTCTGTGCCCGGAGTCTTCCCCCGTGCCATTGCTTTGACTGCCCGCCTTATTTCCCATGCTGTAATCGCTGCTCCTAGCACCACCGCTTCCTCCACCGCTAAGGTATGGAGCGGAAGGGGTGTCAAGTAGTCTGCTATCCTGCCCATGTCCCAGTTGCCAGTTCTTTTATATAAGCGGGCGTAGTGCTCCCTAAACCGGCCATTAATCTCCTACTGTGTATATAAAGGACGTCCTCTCTGGTCGTGTATCGTCAGTATATTACTGCCCCGTCTGGATGGGTCAGCGAGCCATGCCAACAATCGCCCAGCTTTGTCCCGCTCATCATGTGGCCTATCCATGTGCTTCTGTAAATCAAAGCATCTTAGACGCTCTACTTGCACTGCCACCTCCTCCTTAGCTTCCTGGAGTTCCTGCCTCAATTCCGGGTGCTCTGGCCTTCTCTTCCCTAATGCCCTCAGTGCCCCATCCGCTCTCTCTAGGTCTGCTGAGAGCATCTTACGGACCCCAATAGATGCAGCCATGCAGCTCCCCCTGACCACAGCCTTGAAGGCCTCCCATTCTGTGATTCTAGAGTTCGTGGTGCCCGCATTGTCAGTAAAATATTGTATGATGTGTTCCCTAGTCTCTTGCTGAATGACCTGATCCTCAAGCACTTCCGGTTTGAGGCGCCACGTGGGGATGGGCTGCAAAATCCTACCCCCCCCCCCCCGTATCGTAGCATGAGTGGGATTGCAGATTGCTATATATATAATACTTATTTAAATATCAAACCAAATCACATTCACTGGATGATGTCATCAGTGATGTAATCAGTGATGTCATTTGAGATGTCATCAGTGATGTCATCAGTGATGTCACTAACCATGTCATGAATGATGTAATATGTGACATCATCAGCAGTGGATTGCGGACACGCGAGTTATACTTAGTACAACTAACTATAACGGAAGAATTTCAATGGTTTTGTACAAGTGAAATGTCCAGCTAACTATAACACACCTAAAACCTCTGTTTTTTTCAATGAATTTCTAAGGTTTTTTAAATGCTAATTCCTAACTATAACATGTCTGAAACCTATGGTTTTTTCAGTGAATTTCAAAGGTTTTTTAAATGCTAATTCCTAACTATAACATATCTGAAACCTATGGTTTTTTAATTAAATATATATATATATATATATATATTTGCAGACACAATCTCTCACGCCAGAGAGATAAAAACGGGACGAACTCTTGTGTCTCTTTCTTGATCATACCTTGCCTATCAGCCGTATGTTGAAGGAATCAAAATAAAAAGTGCAAAAAGAAAGAGACACAAGAGTTTGTCCCGTTTTTATCTCTTTGGCGTGAGAGATTGTATCGGCATATGGAGCGGCTTGGTTCTGCCGCAGGGAAACAGACCCTCAAAGAGCGCAGCATGACCCGCTAAAAGAGAACCAAGGAAAAGGATATATATATATATATATATATATATATATATATATATATATATATATATATATATTGATATATACATATATATATTTTTTACTGAAAAAAGCAAAGCTTACAGGCACGTTATATTTAGACTCAGATTTCACTCGTACAAAATCAGTGAAATTCAGCAGTTATAGTTAGCTGAGCTAACTATAACCTTTTAAGGAAATGGGGCTGCGTGGCCCTCTTCCCTGGGCAATTTTCGGCCCAGGGGACCCTGTCCTGCAGGGTCCAGCCTTTTCTTTTTTGTTGATAAAATTAAAAGGGATGGGGGCCTGATTTCAGCCCAGGGACCCAATCCCCCGGGGCTCAGCCTTTCTTTTTTTTCTAACTCTTTTCCTAAAATAAAAGCAGGGGGGACTTTTGGCCCCCCTTCCCTGTGTCAGATTTGACCCTTGGGACCCCATCCTCCAGGGCCTGTTCTTTATTTATTTATGTATGTATTTATTTTAATATGGAAGGGAGAACACGCAGTCCCCCTCATGGGTCGAGTTTGGCCCTCAAGGGCTTTGGCAACAATTCTCTGTGCCCTGCACCTACCCAGGGCAACCACTTTCTTACATTGGGGACCACGTGGGGATCCTCAAGCTCCCCGTGGTCCCTGACTGCTCCCCACATCCTACAGGAGCCGCATTGCTTTTAGATATAGGGAGCTGCTAACATAGAGTATCCTCCGTTTCAAGCAATTCTGATCCGCTTTCAGCTAATAAGAGCATTTTACATGCTCTTGCTTTCTGAAACCGAACCAGTGTTTGCTGTGGCTTGGCCGGAGCAAGCCATAGCAAACTGTAGTGTCCTTGGGGTGAGCACCCAAGGACATTGCTGGAGATGGCCCTGGGGGTGGCGGTCCACAGGACCATTTAGGGCTCCAGCAAGGGGACTGCATGGCCCCTTATTTTCTCTATATAGATATCACAGGGAGGTGGTGGTCCCCAGAGCTGCAGGGGGTCCTTGTGGCCTCATTGCATTATTTTCAGGCTGAGCCCTGGAAAGGTGGCGGTCCCTGGGGCAGGTGGGTCCGTGAGGTCCCCTTTACATTAGCCATACAAGCTCCGCCGCACCTATTTACTAATTCGCCCTGGGGAGGTGATTGTCCCCCGGTGCTGCAAGGGTCGTGCTGGCACCCACATCACTTCACATATGTTTGCCCGGGGATGTGGCAGGCCCCGGGTTATGGGGTGCCACTTGGGCATCCCTGCATTACTAAAAAAACTGCCCCCAAAACCTGTCCCACCCGGAAGACTATACTTAACGAAGTGCTGGATCCTGCGCTTCACTTTTTATACATCTTTGGCCAGGTTAGCACATACAGTGCTCCCCCTTCAATTTGTTTTTTAATGCTTTTTGGCCCTGGGAGATCCCTGTGGGACCCCAGGAGGCCTAGGGGGTCAAGGTGTTTCTACCCTTCTGCCTTTTCTTTTTTTGTAATTTTTTTCTGTGACGGTTCAATTGAGGCACAAGACGGCTGCCAACACTTACTTGGTTTGAAGTGTTGGCAGTCAATCAGATGTCAGGCATGAGATGTAGAGGGGTCCCAGATCCACTGCATCCCGATAGACAATTGTAAATGTATTTAAATATCTCTAAAACTACTGAACAGATTTACACCATTTAACAAAAAGGGCACTTTCTGGACCAACAGCTGCCTTTCTGCCAAATTTCGTATAATTCCTTTCAGCAGTTCGGGCTGCAGCCATGTCTAAAGTTTCCTACGGAGATTAACATAGAGAAAAAGTGTTTTGGGACCCCCCCTTTTTCTCTGCCCCCCACTTATTGGATCACCCCAACATTTTCACAACAGCTGCTGATGTGAGTGGCAAATAAGTTTTGAAAATTTTGCAAAGATCTGTCAAACTATGCCAATGATATTGGCAAATGAAAAAACACTCTTTCTTTGGAAAATATATCCTAACTATAACCGCCAGTAGGTAATATACATATATTTTATATGGACACCACTCAATCGCAAACTTGTCTTCTCCATCAGTGATGCTGGTGCTCTCTCTGTGGGTGCAGTTCCCACCTCAGAATCCACAGGTCTCCTCCAAAGAAGACTCACTGGCACACAGGGATGCAGGTTAAAGAACGTGAGTTATTTAAACAATTTGGACACCCAACTTAGATTTACTGGATTAATACCTATTGGAGGTCAAGCTGGTGGCCTTGTACAGAAAATTCATTTTAGTGATGAGTTGTAGAAAATAATAGGAAACTCATGCTGCAATATGTAAAATTAATGATGTCCCATGGATGGCGTAGCGGGCGCAGGCTCCTCCCACAATGACTTCTGGCTCTAGAATGTTCTCTACACTGGACATCCTGGGGCAGGTAGTGACCCTTTAGAGGCTGGCTTTGAGGCTAGACTATGGCTGAGTGAAAGGGCAAAAACACCCTGACTTTTTTGCAACTGTGCAGGCATAATACATGTTTTTACATACAAGTGGTCTAAAAATAGCATGGTATTTACACTCTCTATGCAAGCCTTAGAACATATGTCTGGGAAAAATATTGATAACTAGCAGGTGAGTTGGGAAAGGGGCGACAATCTTAATACTTGTTCAGTTGTAGGCTGAGAATCGATTCCAAGGAAATGAGTGACTTCACAAACAAATCAAACAAAAGCTTCATGCGTGTGATTTTCCTAAAGATGTTCTTCAGAATCAGTGGAATCGTACGGTCTGCACACTGGATTCTACTCTTAATCTGAGGGTGGTATTTGTCAGCTGGCAGAAATATCCATTAGATTGTGCTTATGCACAATGTGAAAATATGCTTTAATGTCTATCCTCACATGGAAATATGTGCCCAGGTAGAGAAAGCACTATCACATTGGAAATGCATTTATGCCTAGTTTATTAATAGAGATATTTATTATCCCCCCCAAAAAGTGCATCACCCCCGCTCCTTACTGGAAAGTTTCATGGTGATTTACAAGCGGGGCCAAGAAGAAGGGGCGGTCCCAAAACACCTTTTCCCATGCATCTTCCATAGGGAAAATTAGACAACGTTACAGAAAAACAGCTGAATAGAATTATACTAAATTTGGAAGACAACTAGATCTTTGGCAAGGAAGCATACTTTTTGTGATTTGATGCAAATCTGTTCATTTACTGCAGAGAAATTAACGTTAAAAAGCCTTGTGCTAGGCAATAATAACCAAAGGTCGTGCACCAGGTATGCGGTTGGCCACCTATGCAAGGTTTGGGCAAAGGACATGGCCCCATGCTAGACCCCGCAGCCAAAACGAGCTGAGCTGCTCCTAAAAAAGGTTGTGTACAGCAGAGGGTTGGCTACTTGCAGGGTGTTGGGTGCAGGGCCTGGCACTGACCACACACACACACTACAATATGGAGCCTTACCAGATCAAAGACCTAACTACATGAGCTCCCGGGGCTTTTTATATATAAAAAAATGTTGGAGACCCCGTGGGTGTGTAAACTAAAAACTACTCCTCTAGGTCAAGGTGTATTTACTTATAAAATGTATGCGCTGTAACAGGCCAAAAACCTCACCAATGAAAATGTTGTGAGTGGAGAGAGAGTGCCTCACGGTAACAACACCAGAGGAGGATCCTGGCTGACAATCACCAGTTTACCCACTTCTCATCATCGGTCACTCTCTCTCTGTTATGAAGTGTGAAGAAGAAACGAGCAAGGAAGCTTAGTGTTAAAAGGCTGGATAAAGAACCAAATCAGCTGGGGGTCGCGTAACTAGTTAACATTGAGGAGTCTCGTTTGTTATCGGAATTAACCAGACAAATCGCTCCACCAACTAAGAACGGCCAGGCACCACCTCCCACAGAATCGAGAAAGAGCTATCAATCTGTCAATCCTTTCCGTGTCCGGGCCGGATGAGGTTTCCCGTGAGACTCCTCCATGCTAACTAGTTACGCGACCTAGAGGAGTAGTTTTTAGTTTACACACCCACGGAGTCTCCAAATTTTTTTTATATATAGAAAGCCCCGGGAGGTCATATAGTTAGGTGTTTGGTCTGTTAAGGCTCCATATTGTAGTGTGTTTCTCTGAGTGGGGGGTGGCTTTACTGTGTACCCCCTGACACTCCGTTTTGTTTGGACTGACCACACACACACATCATCTTCTGTGGGTTGTTGCTGGCAGAAGTATTGTAATAAGATCTTACTCAACATTTAAAAAACATAGGGGGCATATTATCAAGAAACGGCGTTAAAATTATTGCCGCTTTAGCTCCAGAAAACTGCTGCTAAAGCAGCGATAATGGGCTTGATAATATGTACTGGAGAATTCCAATAGAAGCCCATGTTCTGGTGGAGTTATATGCACGTAAGGTAGTAATATTTTAACTTATGTTAAAACAACTTTAGAAATTCATTGAAAACATCTAAGGTTAATGTGGAGTTATACTCAGTTCATATACTAACAAAACAATGCTGTTTTAAAACTAACAGCTACTGAAATTGACAAGTTGTACGTAAATGTTCCCTCTGCAGCTTCCTTGGTGCTGCTAAGTAGTAAAGGGCAGAATAAGAGTTGTGAAGATTTCCTTCCTGCACTATATCACCAGGAGGGTAGCAGAGGGAAGACACAGCCCAGGAACCTTTTCTTGCCTCTGCTGTCCTGAGGGAGTGTGACAGTGCACACCAAATGCAGGGAAAGGATGCCAAGACACGGCTCCACCTGCCTGGAGAGAACTATTGTAAACATAGTATTAGGTTTCATGTATCCATTGCATGTGAGAGCTGAATCCCGTGCTTAATTTGAGTGGGTGCTTTCCGGTGCTCAGCATCTGCACTTAATCGTTAGCACCAGACTGCCACAAGGTGGTGCTGTTTGTCTAATTTAGAGATAAGCACAACAACCATTGTTTGTTATTGAATTACAAATGACTAATCACCTGCCTCCCAAGCCATTCTTATAGCTGAGGGGGGCCGGAGGAGAGTGAAGGTTAGTAGTTGTGTTGGGTCCATCAGTGGCGGCGCTGTGAGGGGCAATAGGTAGTGCAAGCTGGAGTGGCCCCCTGACAAGGGCCCTGGCACTGTAGCTGCCTGTCCGCGTGTGTAGCGCCCTCCATACATGGTCACTGTTCCAGCAAAAGGTGGTCGGTCCAGACCCCTGTAATGTGAGCATTGGCCAGGGCAGAGTCTGGGGGCTGCCGGTCCGCGTGTTTAGCGCCCTCATACATGGTCACTGTTCCAGTGGAAGGCGGTCTGTCCTGACCACTGAAGTGTGCATTGGCCAGGGCAGAGTCTGGGGGCTTCCAGGCCTTGTGTTTTAAATCGACAGGAGTGACGTCGTGTCCAGGAGCCCTGGCTCGCGCGCCTGCTGCTGTCCACGGTCCTGCCAGTGTTAATATGCAAAGGGCTCCCCTGGGTCCTGCTGTTTATAATGGGACCACCCCTGCAGCTCCAGAAGGCTCTGTGGCCTGGGCAGCGATGCATGATGGGAGATTCTTCATTTTAAATTGGCGCTGCGGGAAGCAGGGTGCAGAGGTCCGTGAGCGATGAATGGACGTTGGCTGAGTCAGCTGGAGCAGCGGGGCGGCCCTTGTGCACCTTCCTGTGGACTGGGCGGTGTGCCTGGCGCTCTCTCTGGATGCCCTGAGCTCACAGAGGGGCAGAGAGCACAGGAGGGGGCGGTGCCATCATCATGGGAAGTGTGTTCAAGGCAGAGAGCAGCTTTGCAGAAATTGCCCAGCTCAGCTCTCAGGCTTCCCGGGTGCAAGCATGCGTGGCTAATCTAAGCCCGCTGCTTTCATTCCCTATAAATAATGATAGTCCTGGGTTTACAGGGCTGCAAGTTTAAGAATAATAAAACTTCTAACCTACGGACCTGGGAACCTGGAAGCACTTTTCGGTAGAAAAAAGCATTCGGTTCTGTTCAATACATCTTCAGGTTGGCATTAATGTGAAGATGAAACCATCCAGACATTGACTTCTAATAACTGTGTGTGGGCAAAGTTTCAGCTTCATAAATCTTCCAACGTTTTCTGTAAACTTCGCCAGATTTATGAATAAAATAAACTGGGGGCGAAGACAGGTCCATGCTCTGCAGCAGAAGCACGTGCACGACCATGCACGCTGGGCAGCACGCCCCTCTGCAGAAGGAGCGCGCGCACGTCCATGCACGGTCTGCAGCATGACCATCTGAAGTAGGAACACATGCATGTCCAGGCATCAGGGCTTTAAGTGGGCCGGGTCTCCAGGGGTCTGAGCACCGGCAGTTTTTAGGTCTCGCGACCTATCGATGTGCGCAAGCGCATCGAGCGGAGCGAGAATTCAAGTGGCGAAAACATCATGAAACCAAAGGGCTTTCAGCCCCGCGGTTTTCATGCAGTTCACGTGAACCACGTGATTAAACATGCACGCGCATCGGCAACATTTCTCAATCACCCTCCCACAGGCACGCCCCCCCACCAGGCTCTCCCGCCCCCATCAGGCTTCCCTCCTAATCCGCCGCAACATTTCTCAATCACCCTCCCACAGGCACGCCCCCCCACCAGGCTCTCCCGCCCCATCAGGCTTCCCTCCTAATCCGCCGCAACATTTCTCAATCACCCTCCCACAGGCACGCCCCCCCACCAGTCTCCCGCACCCATCCAGCTTCCCTCCTAATCCGCCTCCCCTCGCTCGCATTCCCGCCCCAGGCTCTCCCGCCCCCATCCAGCTTCCCTCCGCCATCTGCCTGCCACACTAGAGCTGCGGACGCCTCAATCTCCTCCCACCTCGCATGGCCGTCCTTTCTGCCCGCCAGCACTTCAGTTCCGCCCTGTCTAAACCATGCCTCCTTTCTCGTCGTTGCCTCCGCATCAGTCAATCAGATGCTCGTTCTTGTTTTTTCTTTTTACTTTCAAACTACTTTTTCCCACCAGTCTCCCGCACCCATCCGGCTTCCCTCCTAATCCGCCTCCCCTCGCTTGCATTCCCGCCCCAGGCTCTCCCGCCCCCATCCAGCTTCCCTCCGCCATCTGCCTGCCACACTAGAGCTGCGGACGCCTCAATCTCCTCCCACCTCGCATGGCCGTCCTTTCTGCCCGCCAGCACTTCAGTTCCGCCCTGTCTAAACCATGCCTCCTTTCTCGTCGTTGCCTCCGCATCAGTCAATCAGATGCTCGTTCTTGTTTTTTCTTTTTACTTTCAAACTACTTTTTCCAATTTCAACTGTCTCGGAGTTCCCTTGTTTCTCAGAGCATGGTATTATCTTCTTATTTCCATCACGTCCATCGCTAAAAGAGAGGAAGGCTTACAGGAAACATCCTCTGCAGCGGGGCTTATCTTGACTGGGACAGTAATTCAAAGTGAAATGTTTTTTTACTGTTTTGGCTTCTTTCTGCGCCAGCAGGCGGAAAAAAAGACAATGGGAAACACCCGAGCCGCCAGAGTCAGCACTCCAGACTGTCAGAATCCACAGAAAGTACGTGCGCCCCACAAATAGGCCATCAGCTCCACCGCATGCCTTCAACCCTAGTTACATCAACCCTAGTTACATTTAATTAGCAGCAGCAGCATTTCTCCTGCGCCAGGCCACATCAGGCCACTTTCACCCACACAGCAACACTTAAAGACACGCAACGCCACTCACACCCACGCAAGCCCAGTATCATCCACGCAACACCACACTCACTCACGCAAAGCCACTTTCACCCACACAGCACCACTTTCAGACACGCAACGCCACTCACACAGGCAACGCCACTCACACAGGCAACGCCACTGACACAGGCAACGCCACTCACTCAAAGCAACGCCACTCACTCAAAGCAACGCCACTCACGCAACGCCACTCACTCAAAGCAACGCCACTCACACATGCAACGCCACCAACACATGCAACGCCACTCACACATGCAACGCGACTCACACATGCAACGCCACTCACACATGCAACGCCACTCACACATGCAACGCCACTCACACAGGCAACGCCACTCACACAGGCAACGCCACTCACGCAAAGCTACTCACTCACGCAACGCCACTCACACACGCAACGCCACTCACACGTGCAACGACACTCATCCACGCAACCCCACTCATCCATGCAACACCACTCGCACACGCAACGCAACTCACACATGCAACGCCACTCACACATGAAACGCAACTCACACATGCAACGCCAATAACACATGCAACGTCACACATGCAACGCCACTCACACATACAACGCCAGTCACACATGCAACGCCACTCACACATGCAACGACACTCACACACGCAACGCCAATCACACACGCAACGCCAATCACACACGCAACGCCACTCACACACGCAACGCCACTCACGTTGCCAATAGGTCTCGCAGTAGGAAAGTTGGAGCCATTACCATTGCAAATAACAATGCCTTTTATTTTTTTTTCATGTTAAAAACATAAAGGGCTTTGTCATTTACAAAACCAATAGCTCCAACTTTCCTACTGCGAGACCTATTGGCAACGCCAGTGCTTGTTTAAAAGGGGCCTCGAAACGGGTCTCTATCGGGCTCTGTTTTGAGCCCTGGCACAGACAGTCAGTTTTTTTCCGGACTGCAGTGACAGAAGTTTGCTGTCACTCCAGTTTGGAAAAAAGAGCCAGGGTGCAAAACAGCCCGATGGAGACTCGTTACGAGAGATCAGGCGCATCGATGTGCGCTGCCCACACTGCTCACTTCCCACTAGCAGAGAAGTTACGGCATGCCGTCATGCCAGGTGAGAGCTGTGGGGGGAAGGGAAATCCTTTTAAAGAGTCATTTTCTTTCTGGATTTCCCTTCTCTTTCTGAAAACGCAAGAGCAGCAACATTGTGGTAGGTTTACCAGGGCTTTAATTGGAAGCCTTTTCAATATTATATGTAACAAGCCATAGTTGCAGCTTATTTATCTTATGCAACTAATAACAATTGACAAAGCCAATAGTCCTTACTTGTTGTAGGTACGATGTTACTTGTTGTATCACATACCTGGATGCAATGGCAGCAACAGCAAAATACAAGTCGGGCAGGGCACTATGTTAACACAGATTTTTAGCATAAGTGTTTTAAAGCCACGCCCCTAATTACACTGCCACGCCCCTTTGAGAGACCCCACAGTTTTTTAATCCCACTTAAAGCCCTGCCAGGCATGCTTATAAGAAGGAAGCCCCTCAGCAGCAGGACTGTGCGCAGGTCCATGCACGGTCGGCAGCATGCCACTCTGTAGCAGGAGCGTGCGCACGTCCATACATTCTTGGCAGCTGCCCCAATGCAGCCAAGTAGCAAGTGCACGTCCAATCGTCCATGAACAGTTGGCAGCGTGCCTCTTTGCGGCAGGAGCACACGTTCGTCCATACATGCTTGGCAGCATGCCCTTCGGCAGCCAAGTAGCATGTTTCTCTGTGCCACCATGTTCTGTCTTTTCTCCCTGCTGTAGGAAATTCACGGTCCGGACATCCACCGAATAAAACGGAGCAGCTGCTGTGTTTCCCCTCTGCCACTCAAGTGGTAGCACGGAGACTAAAATATCCGCACCCTGATGTTCCATCTAGGAGACTTTTGGCATCCATGAGACTGTCCCACATCAAAACGTTCTCGACTTATGCTGTGCTGAATTGTCGTCCTGCCATTCGGTCATTGTAGAATACACGAAGGTCTAGATTTACGAAGCCTTTGTGTCGCTCCTGCATCATGCAAGTCACCGCATGGCAATGAAAGGCATATTTGGAATTTTACAAAGCCACGCAAGGCTTGATTTGCACGGCCTTGCATGTCTCTATGATGAATAGTAACTCAATGTATCTGTGTGCCCTTTACTACGTAATGTTCAACTTGTAAGGCGTTCCATGGGTGGAGCATGGATGTTCCATGGGTGGAGCATGGGTGTTCCATGGGTGGAGCATGGGCGTTCCATGGGCGTTCCATGGGTGGAGCATGGGCGTTCCATGGGTGGAGCATGGGCGTTCCATGTGTGTAGCATGGGTGTTCCATGGGCGTTCCATGGGTGGAGCATGGGTGTTCCATGTGTGCAGCATGGGCGTTCCATGGGTGTTCCATGGGTGGAGCATGGGTGTTCCATGTGTGGAGCATGGGTGTTCCATGGGCGTTGCATGGGTGGAGCATGGGCGTTCCATGGGTGTTCCATGGGTGGAGCATGGGTGGAGCATGGGTGGAGCATGGGCATTCCATGGGTGTTCCATGGGTGGAGCATGGGTGGAGCATGGGTGTTCCATGGGTGGAGCATGGGTGTTCCATGTGTGGAGCATGGGCGTTCCATGGGTGTTCCATGGGTGGAGCATGGATGTTCCATGGGTGGAGCATGGGTGATCCATGGGTGGGCGTTCCATGGGTGGAGTGTGGGCGTTCCATGGGTGGGCGTTCCATGGGTGGAGTGTGGGCGTTCCATGGGTGGGCGTTCCATGGGTGGAGTGTGGGCGTTCCATGGGTGGGCGTTCCATGGGTGGAGTGTGGGCGTTCCATGGGTGGGCGTTCCATGGGTGGAGTGTGGACGTTCCATGGGTGGGCGTTCCATGGGTAGAGTGTAGGCGTTCCACCGGTGAGCGTTCCATGGATGGACGTTCCATGGGCGTTCCATGGGTGGAGCATGGGCGCTTCATGGGTGGAGCATGGGCGCTCCATGGGTGGAGCATGGGTGTTCCATGGGTGGAGCATGGGTGTTCCATGTGTGGAGCATGGGCGTTCCATGGGTGTTCCATGGGTGGAGCATGGATGTTCCATGGGTGGAGCATGGGTGATCCATGGGTGGAGCATGGGTGATCCATGGGTGGAGCATGGGTGATCCATGGGTGGAGCATGGGTGATCCATGGGTGGAGCATGGGTGATCCATGGGTGGAGCATGGGAGTTCCATGGGTGGAGCAAGGGCGTTCCATGGGTGGAGCATGGGTGTTCCATGGGTGGAGCATGGGTGTTCCATGGGTGGAGCATGGGTGTTCCATGTGTGGAGCATGGGCGTTCCATGGGTGTTCCATGGGTGGAGCATGGGTGTTCCATGGATGGAGCATGGGTGTTCCATGTGTGGAGCATGGGTGTTCCATGGGCGTTCCATGGGTGGAGCATGGGTGTTCCATGGGTGGAGCATGGATGTTCCATGGGTGGAGCATGGGCGTTCCATGGGTGTTCCATGGGTGGAGCATGGGTGTTCCATGGATGGAGCATGGGTGTTCCATGTGTGGAGCATGGGTGTTCCATGGGCGTTACATGGGTGGAGCATGGGCCTTCCATGGGCGTTCCATGGGTGGAGCATGGGTGTTCCATGTGTGGAGCATGGGTGTTCCATGGGCGTTCCATGGGTGGAGCATGGGCCTTCCATGGGCGTTCCATGGGTGGAGCATGGGCCTTCCATGGGTGGAGCATGGGTGTTCCATGTGTGGAGCATGGGTGTTCCATGGGCGTTCCATGGGTGGAGCATGGGCCTTCCATGGATGTTCCATGGGTGGAGCATGGGTGTTCCATGTGTGGAGCATGGGCGTTCCATGGGTGGAGCATGGGCGTTCCATGGGTGGAGCATGGGTGTTCCATAGGTGGAGCATGGGTGTTCCATGGGTGGAGCATGGGTGTTCCATGGGTGGAGCATGGATGTTCCATGGGTGGAGCATGGGTGTTCCATAGGTGGATCATGGGTGTTCCATGGGCGATCCATGGGTGTTCCATAGGTGGAGCATGGGTGTCCCATAGGTGGAGCATGGGTGTTCCCCCGCATCCACACATGGATTTTGGCGCATCCCGGATTTATTAAAGCTAGTACACCTGAGAATACGCCAAAATGCTACGCCTTCCCCAGTGAGGCGTAACGAGGAGAAGTGAACAAAGAAAGAGGGAAATGGCGGTAAGGATTGTTTTTGTGCAGTAAGGTCTCTGTTTCTGCACAAACCAAACTACCTGTAAAGCTGGCACCCTTGCACGATGGTGCACTATGGTGCAAGGAGGATACCTGCACTGGTGCTCGGCAGCACAGCGAGCACCAGCGTATAGAGGCAGCAGAAATGCTCCATTTCTTTGTAAATATGGGGCATTTCTGCTCTCTCCTTTCACGCAGTGCAGCAGGTTCGCTTGATGCCCTGTACTGGGTTAAAATTCATTAATCTGCTCTCTGATCTCCATGCCACCTCTTGCACAGGATTGACTGTAAAACAAGCTTCACAGGTCTCTGTTCTGACCTACGAAGGACCGCACTTCCATCCTTCCAGCTACTACAAGATAATATGGTAACCAACTACCATAATGACCATTAGGAGCACCACAGAAAGACCACTAGACCACAGCCACTCCTTCTGGACACTGCACATTATGCAGACAGACCTAACAATATCCCTGAGAAAGTCCTGTACTTATGCACCAAATGGGGCGAAACTAAGCATGAGCGGGAAATCCATTACGCTCGCGGATTTTGCGGATTTTTGGGAAATCCGCAATCCGCGAATTTTGCGGATTTCCCGCAAAATCCGCAAAAAAAAATCCGTGAACGTAACGGGTTCAAAAGTTGAACCCCCACTCATGCAACTATTTTACAATGGCGCCAGCAAGCTGCCAGCGCCGTTGTAAAATAGTTACAAAGTTAGCTTGCACAGGAAGCACTAGATAAAACGAAGCAGGTGCTTCCTGTGCAAGCTAACTTTGTAACTATTTTACAACGGCGCTGGCAGCTTGCTGGCGCCATTGTAAAATAGTTACAGCCTTATACAGGTCACTCAAGGGACCCCTGCGCCCTTCAGGGCGATTGCATAGTAACACACACATGGTCACTCGAACTAGTTGATGCTCAAATTCAGTGACTCATTCATTAGCCCAAAAACAATCATGAGCGTCTTCGAGGCTGGACAGGTGTGCCTCTTCCCAAATCTACCGTGGAAAATCAGCTGTGATGCTGGGTAGAGGCATTTGCATCCTTGACTTTCATGAGCGCAATCCCCTTGCTGTGCCTGTGACCAGGAGCTTCTTTCTCTTCATATAATTGTGTTCGCACGGGTTGCTGCAAGTTCGCACGCGTTTTGTACAATTTTGCAATTTGCGAAATTGTACAAAACCCTCGCGAACTTGCAGAAAACCGTGCGAACATAAAAAAAAAAATACGCGCGGATTCGCGGATTTTGTGGATTTTGGCAATCCGCAAATTCGCAAATCTGCAAATTCGCGGATTGCACCCCCATCCTGTGAAATCATGAAATAAATATAGTAAAGGCAGGAAAAGAAACGAAGAAGAATGAAGCATTGTGTCTAAAGTTGTTCATATTGCTTTGCTATTTATTCAAGATTAGTTGAAGTCTCTATCACCTGGTAGTTAACCATCATACTCGGTTTGAAGCAACCAGATCTCAGTGAACAGTTACTCAAGTACATAGTAGTGGCTCAGCATGGGGTGCTTTGAGGACTGCACCGGCGCCATCCTATGTATCATGCATTCCTTTTGGATGAGCCTGGGGAGGAGCCTACGTACGTAGTAGTGACACAGCATGGGGTTCTTTGAGGACTGCACCAGCACCACCCTATGTATCATCTGGGGAGGAGCTTCCGTAAAGCCCGCTCCCCATACCTTAATCTCCCTGGGCAGGATTTGACCTTGTAAACACCGTCAATGCTGTTGCAATGGGACAGAGCATCAGTTCAGACTATTACATGTTATGAAATCATTCATCTGGAAAACCATTTTATCCTGTGCTTCAAGGGTTGGACTAGGGCCCCTTGCTCCTGATAGGAATCTGTAATACACATGGAGCTCCTATGAAACCAATGCTACGAGGAGCGCCACGTGTGGCCCTTGGCTGAAGGAAATCTGAGCCAATATCCTGATGCCATGAACTGGTCCCCAAATGATGCAAGAAGCCTCTACAACTGCCTTTCATTACACACAAGGCTCTCCACTGTGGTCCCCCACTGAGGCCCCCCACTCTGCCCCACACTTGAGGTTCCGTGATTCTGAACCCGTTCAATAAAGGTCGTCGTATCAAGACGATTTTGGTATCAGCGGACTGCAAATAATGAGTGCGGTATGTACGAGTGTTTTCGTCATGTTCGATTGATGGATACACTGCATATTCAGGGATTTCGTTCGAACCTCCGGGTTCCATTTTGTGCGCTGCAGCCATTTTGTGGTTGCCCTCACATAGGCCGATGACTACAGTGGAACAAGTCTTTGGGACAAGTACACCTTTAGCTGACTTCTGTGTGACCTGAACGAACTGACTCCATTGCCCGAAGCTGACCTTGTTGAGCCAGTTCCTTGTTAGGCAGCTGGTCAGATAGAGATCAAAGAGCAGGACATTGCTGAGTTTATGGTACATGCACACACCCTTCTATCTTGTTTCTCATCTGTTTCTGTTCCTTCTTTTATGGCCTATTTATGGTTTGGGTTGAGGTCCTTTTATTATGGGTTTTGTCCGGCCTGTCCGAGCACGAATGTTGGATTTTGCCTTGTCATTTATGGTGGGCTGGACAACTGAAAGTGGACTTGTCGTTATGCGATATCTTTTGAAATGTCACTGTGTGATTGGACAGTTCGTAAATAATTGATGCTAGTCAGGAATGTGATTTTTGGCATAAAAGACGATGTCTCGCAATACTACAATTGTACAGTCTATGACGAATCACCCGTGTTGTGTTTCGTAGACCTCTGATCCTGGTTTCAGCCAATAAATTTGGTCTTTGACTTCACCGAGAAGTATCCCGTGTCTCTGTATTCTAAGACAGGTGAACCCGAAGACCTTGGGCGTGCCCCTGGCGCCGCTGGGTTCTAAAACCCGGTTCTTCAGTTGACGCCCAACGTGGGGCGACTTCAGCGGTACCGGTCCAAGCCTGAAGATCGTGAGGAGCTTCGTGTGAAAATTCTGGAGGAAGGCCTGCCACTTCATCGGCCCCTGTATGTCGTCGTGATCCGAAAGTCTTTGCTGCGAGGTTCCCCGCTTTCCGACGGCTACGAAGGACTGCTGCCCTGACTGTCGCCCTGTCTTGGAGCCTTTGGACGATTTGTAGAGCGAGACAATAGACGGGTCTTCTGCCGACGTCATCGATATTTCAGTTAAGTATGAGTGGAGCGTCTCCCAGTCCTTAGTTTTGTTTTGGGTATCCCCTTGGGATCTTTGATTTGGGACTTGCAAGCTCCAAAGCTCAAAGCTCCAAAGCAGAGGGACTCGTGTATTCACGAGGCTTTCGTATTCGATATTCCCTTGAAGTTTGAAGCTAGACTAGTGAGCGAAGATGCCTGGTCTTAGGGATTCCCGATTGGAGGGCTCGTGTCCGGTGCCTCCGATTGGAACTCCGACCTATGAGCTCTATTTAAAACATGGCGTGGGCCCTATCACGTATATTGAAGTATTGATTAGATGTACTAGTAAGGATGGTGTCCTAAAGTTGCCCCAATATGGTAGTTATGACACAAAGATTTTAGATAATTTAGAGGTTAAACTTTTCAAGAAGAAAGCTCGGCCGGCGATGTTTGACTCTTTCCGCCTCTGGCGAAAGGAAGCCAAACAGAAAGAAATTAAGTTAGCAAAAAGAAATAAAAGAGAGAAAGGTATTTCGATAATGCAAGCTGCTATACAGTTTGAAGATAACGATGAAGAACAAGCGAGTGAGCAGTTGCACAGGCAACGTAAAATGGCGATTGATAAGTGTTATCCAGCTTTGCCACCTCAACAGCAAGGTGCAACGAAGGACCTTGAGAAAGATCCTTTGATGTCACATTTGTTGAGTACGCCACCCCCTTATGTGCAGAGCGCTACAGCACCTCCGCAACCTTTAGTTGCACAACCTCCGGTTGCTTTGCTTCCTGCTATTGTACAACCGCCAGCTCCTCTTCAGTTGGCTCCTATTCCTTTGGTGCAGTCTTCTCCAGGGCCGCCGACTTTGCTACCTGCTCCGTCTCCAACTCCTACGACTTTGTCTCCTGTACTTGCTACTTCGTCTGCTATTGTTCCTACGTTGGTTTCCTCTCAGTCTGCTTTGTCTCCTGTTCTTATGTCAACTTCTCCTTCTGTTAGACAGAGAATGACTGATATTGTTACTTGTCTCTTTTCTCCTCTCTTTGGGTCAATGGGTATGACCCCTGTTTTGGCGCGTACACAGTTGCGTAGCCAACTGCCTGGTCCCGATAAGCGGGAAGTATTGGATCATTTAGCGCGTAAATGGATGACTCATTCTTTAAGATATAATTTAGAGTCTGTTATTGATTTCTTCCGTCAATGGGAAGCACCGAAGCAGAGATATGTTTTCGAGAAGATGTGTACTTTCCTTCGTGAAGAATGGGAAGATGGTGATTTGGGACAGACTCCGTCTGAGTTGTTCCGCGTACAGTCCCAGTTTGCGAAGGGAACTATAGTGGGTCTCGACGTTGAAAGAGCAGTTGCGACATTGTTGTCGTTTAGGAGTGAGTCTCCTTCTCAGCCGTTGTTTGAGCCTGATTCTTCTGTTAGGAGGCCAGTGCGTCAATATCCGATGAGAGAGGTTCCCCCAGTTTGGAGAGCGGGAAATGTAGCCGCTAATCCACCTATTCTGCAACATTTTCAGCGTGTTTGGGTATATGTTCCATGGAAGCGAGTTGAAGTCTTGGCCCTTAAGCAGACTTTGTCTGATCCACGTAAAAATCCTGCAGGGTACTATAAGGAATTATCACAGACTGCAGACTCATGTGTTATGAATTTAGTCGACATAGACATGTTGTTTGGGAATGTAGTTCCACAGCCTTTATGGGGACTGATTCGTCATACGGATCATGTGCACGAATTAGGTGATACATGGGCAAATATTGGTGCTGCAGATGGCCGACAAGTTGGTGGTGCTAAACCTGAGCCTTTAGTTGCAGAACTCCCTGGTAGGATTATTAATTACATGAAGACGTTGATGCCTGCTATGCTTTTAAACTGGGACAAATTGTCTGCATGTAAGCAGAAGAAAGACGAAAGTGTGTCCGATTTCTTCACTAGGTTTGAAGAGACGTTTATCGACCATAGTGGCCAGGACATGAGTCCGGAAGGTGGTCAACGATTGTTTGTTGATAAGTTCGTGCATAATTTGCTTCCTGATTTGTGCACTAAGTTGAAGGATTCTGAGAGTGCTTGGGCTGTTTCGTCGTCAGCACAGATTTTGGCAACTGCACAGTACTACGAGAATAGGGATAAGGACGAGGAAGATAGAGCCGACAAGAAGACTAAAGAGTTAAAGACAAAGGTTCTTTTGCAGCAAGCGTATCCACCTCGTAATAAATAATCAGCGCGATTATCAGCAAACTCAGCAGTATCAGAGAAACTCTCAAGGGTTCGAGTCTTCTCAGCCGCGTTTTCTTGTAGGCCCTAATCAGTGTGCGTATTGTAAAGAAGAGGGTCATTTCAAGAGTAGTTGTCCGGTTCTGTTACAGCGCACGAATGGTGCTTCTGGTGTGAGAGGTCGAGGTGTTCAGCAAGCTCCTAGAGGTAGAGGGCGTGGTGTGTTTCCTCAGAATGCGCGTTCCTTGCCTCCACAGGATCTATGAATAGTTTTGATCAGCGGAATGGTGCGTCTGGTAGGACGGCTCAGTACTATGCGGCCGACTATTATGTCGAAGGTGAGAATATGGATGGTAATGATTGCTAGGACAGCCATAGACAAAGAGAGGGAGTTGTTTCAGTTCCAGTAGATCAGAGTGGACCTTATGTTGATATGATTACATCAGGTGTGTCAGAGCTTTTTCTGTTGGATACTGGTGCTGCGAAGAGTTCTATTATGCACTCTAAACTCCCTGGCGCACCTTTGTCTGGCTTGACGAATGTTTCAGTAGGTTTTTCTGGCGCCCCAGTTAGTAATCCGATTTCTAGTCCTTTGTCTCTTTCTGTTGGACCTTGTGAATTCGAAGCACCCCTTATTCTGACGACAGGTTGTGGCGAGAACTTGTTGGGATTAGACTTGTTGAAAAGATTGTATGCAACGCTACATTGCTCTCCTTTAGGAGTACAGCTTACATAGGGTAAGAGAGTGGTCTCTCCGATGTATTTGTCTAAAGGTCGACTTCCAGCTGAATTGTCTTCTCTTCCTGATTCTCTTTGGGCTACTGGTCCTAATGATGTGGGTCTTTTGGAGATTCCACCATATGTTGTAACGTTGAAAGTGAATGCTAGATTGCCACGTATTCCCCAATATCGGATTTCCAGTGATGGTGAAAGAGCACTTTTAGCGATCATCTATGATCTGATTGAGAAAGGTGTGATTGAGGAAACGAGAGGCAATGTGTGCAATATTCCGGTTTTGCCTGTTTTGAAACATACAGATTCTTCACAACCGTCTGTATATAGGTTTGTGATCGATCTTCGCGAGGTGAATAAGATCGTAGTTCTGCAATTTCCTGTTGTGCCTGATATCACTGCTTTATTGACTTTGATTCCGGCTTCTGCTACCTGGTTTTCGGTGATTGACTTGAAGAATGCTTTCTTCAGCATCCGGATTGCCGAGGAGAGTAGGGATATTTTTGGCTTCTCTTTAGGAGGCCGAAGTTTCCGGTTCAAGCGCGCTCCTCAAGGCTATTGTGAAAGTCCATCCATCTATAGTCAGGCGTTGAAAACACAGCTTGATTCGATTGTCTTACCTGATGGTGCTGCCCTTATTCAGTATGTTGACGATCTGTTAGTTGCTGCTGACAATGAAGAGATTTGTAAAGAGGCTACTCTGTCGTTGTTACGTCATTTGTCTGATTTCCATCATAAGGTGTCTCTTTCGAAGTTGCAATATTGTCGACAAGAAGTGACATACTTAGGTCACCTCTTATCGAAGGAGAGGAGAAGATTGACCGCAGAACGAATTCAAGCGATTGCGAAAATGAGTGTGCCAACAGCACAGAGAGAAGTGCGTGCTTTCCTGGGTATCACATCGTACTGTAGACAGTGGATCCCTAATTTTTCGCTTCTTGTGAAACCTTTGATAGCTTTTACTGTTAAGGATACTCCAAATCCTATTCCTTGGACTGACGAATGTCAGAAGAGTTTTTCAGAATTACGTGATGCGTTGTGTTCGGTTCCTGTGTTGGGTACTTCCGACTACAGTAAGCCTTTTACACTTTATGTCCACGAGAGAGAGGGATGTGCATTGTCAGTTTTGACACAACAGTTTGTCGATAAACAACGTCCATGTGCTTATTTTTCGTCGACTTTGGATCCGGTAGCTAGAGCGTTGCCGAGTTGTCTGAGAGCTACAGAGGCAGCGGCTGTCTCTATTCGACAGTCTGCTGGTTTTGTGATGGATAATACGTTGATTGTGTTGGTTCCACATGCAGTGGATACTTTGTTGAACAAGACCAAGACACAGCAGTTAACTAGTGCTCGGTTGTCAGGTTACGAGTTAACACTCTTAGCGAGTCATGTGCACATAAAGAGATGTAATACGTTGAATCCAGCTACGTTGTTGCCGATTTTAGTTGAGACAGATGTTATTGAACAGCATGACTGCTTCCTTAGGACAGAGGAAGAAATGAAAGGTAGAATAGACCTTAGGGACACTCCTCTTGCAGAGTGTGATGGTACGTTATGGGTTGATGGTTCGTGCTTCAAGCTTCCGAATGGTGATACGACTGCGGCATATGCTGTTACGACTTTGCATATGATTGTTGAAGCTGCACGTATACCACATAATTCAGCACAAGCAGCGGAGTTGATTGCATTGACAAGAGCGTGTGTGTTGTCGAAAGAGAAACGAGTGACTCTGTACACTGATAGCCAGTATGCGTTTGGTGTGGCTCATAGTTTTGGACCTTTGTGGAAAGAGCGTGGGTTCCTGACTTCGCATGGAACAAAGATTCAGCATGGTCAGTTGGTGAATGAACTTCTTGAGTCACTTACTTTGCCGTTGCAAGTTGCGATCATGAAATGCAGTGCGCATAAGAAAATTACTGATGATGTTGGTCGTGGTAATGCGTTTGCAGATGAAGTTGCGAAAGAAACGGCGAGAGACGTAATGAGTCAAATTTATGTTGCAGGTCCGGCGAGATGGGTTCGAGATAGAAGTATGTGTGAAGATACGATAGAGAGCGTGAAGTCCATTCAAGCTGAAGCTACAGAGAAAGAGTTGAATGAATGGAGAGAAAGTACGGGTAAATTGAATTCAAATGGTTGTTGGGTTGAGTTGTCAGAGCATCGGCGATGGTTGTTACCCGATGCGTACGTGCTTCCAGTGGTTACGATGGCGCATGGAATGGCTCATATCAGTATGGAAGGGATTTGTAAGTTGTTGTCTCCAGTATGGCAAAATGCTGGAATTCCTAAGTGTGCAGAGAACCTGGTTAAGAATTGTATGGTTTGTCTGATGTACAATCCTGGTAAGGGAACTCCAACTCCAGCTGGTCATTTTGCACCTCCGACGTATCCGTTCGAGGTTTTGCAGCTAGATTTCATCCACATGGAGAGGTGCAACAAACTTAAAATATGTGCTCGTGGTTGTTTCTGCCTTTTCGAGATGGGTAGAAGCATATCCCCTGAAAGATAACACTGCTTTGACCACAGCTAAAACCCTTGTCAAGGAATTCTTCCCTAGATTTGGATTGCTGAGAATGGTCTGCAGCGACAATGGGAGTGAATTTGAGGGTCAAGTGATGAAGAGAGTGTGTGATGGTTTAGGATTCCGCCAAAAATGTCATGCTGCAAATCACCCCAAATCAGCTGGTTTGGTAGAATGCTATAATGGCACCCTTAAGCTAAAACTTGCCAAGATTCAGGCGAGCTCCGGTCTACAATGGCCCGATGCCTTGCCATTAGTACTTCTATCAACAAGAATGACTGTACATTCGCGAATGGGACTTAGTCCCTATGAAGTCGTTTTTGGTCGCCCGGCAAATATATGGAGAGTGCCGCGGCCGACCATATTTAGTGAAATAGAGCACCCTGTATTGCTTGATTACCTTTACGAATTGACGGCTAAATTGTGTGTTTTGCACCAACAGGTTCATGATACATTGCCACAAGCATCTGAAGATCCAGGACATGTTATTGAACCTAGTTCCTGGGTTTTCGTAAAGAATTTCCAGCGGACCAAGAACGATCAGCCCCGCTGGATTGGACCCTACTTGGTGCTACTGTCCACGCGATCAGCAGTGCGAGTGCGCAGTAAAAAGCACTGGATCCACGGCGTACATTGTAAGAGGGCCCCTTTGCCTCTGCCGTACGACCAGTGGGTCCAGAATGGTATTCCTGACTCTGAAACTGAAACCGTGCATTGTTTTCTGCCTTTTAGCGAATCACGTTTAATTGAAATTCTTTTTCTTTGCTATTTTTGAAATTATGTTTGCTCCTCCGAGTAACTGTTTTGATTGATTTTTGTTTATCGAACCGCCATCCTTGTTCAGCTGTAAGGTCGCAGTGCAAAGACTTGGGAGTGCAAGCCGAAGACACAAGGTCGACGGTTCTGGTTGGTCTTAGGACGCTCCCTGGACTGACAGACGCATTCCTTAGCACGGAAGACCCAACCGCCGCGAAAAGCATGGTTAGAGGATGGAGTTTTTCGAGATGGAGAGACCTGTTGAAAGAATGAGCTTCAAGAGCAAAATATGTACAGTGATGAACAGAAAACGTTTTTTAATATTATGTTTGTTGATGCTGTTTAGTTTAATGATTCTGATGGGATATATAATATTCTCTTTCAAAGTGACGTTTGCACCCACTACACAACCTATGCCTCCTCCTACTGTTTCTTCGCATTCTTTTCACCCTCTGCCCGAACATGAATCTATTAGAAGATTGGAATTCGTCAATAATTCCTTTGTTCAGCTTATGCACCAACACCAGCTAGTAGTGAACACGACTAATTGTTGGGTGTGTGGTCTTATGCCTCATACTACTGATAAAGGTATTCCTTACCTGGTTCTGCCTTTTAGCTACAATGGTTCTGTGTGGGCATACAGAACGATGTTAATCTATGCTCGTGAAGTTTACCCCCTGCGTTCTGTGAAGGATAGTCCAAAGAATAGTGCTCTAGTCAAGGGTATAGTCGATATGATTAGAGGAATTAGTTCCTTTGAGACTATCCCGAGAGATGAGACACTAGCGTATATTGGATGGAACGTGACTGGATATGGAATTAGTCTGAGTGAGAACCAGCAAGCGATAAGATCCTCTCCGATTTAGATTGTACCCCATCAGGGTCATTACTGTCTTCAAGGTAATGGCAAGAATCCGAGAGCTCAGTTAGGGAATAGAGATGTATGTTTTTGGGTCCCAGACTTCCCCATCGTTTCTAGCAGCTAAGGGTACCTATTTTGTTTGCTATGATAGAGCGTACACATGGTTGCCCCCTGATTTCTCGGGCACAAGTTTTGTTTCGTTCCTGTTGCCTCCTACGTATACAGCTGCGGCAGATTACCACAAGACGAGAGTTGTTAGAGGTGTCTTCAGTAAGGAAGATACTGCAGGACAAGAATTATGAGTTTTCTTGAAGGGTTTTCTGCCGTTTTGGGGACCTATGGTTAACAGCAGGAACATTCGACAACTGACGAGAGTGGTTGAGTCCACCATAGTCGAAACTGCCGGTGCCCTTAGTAACTTGACTGCTGAGCTCCAGTCGGATCGCCTTATGACTCTTCAGAACAGAGTTTCGTTAGATGTCATACTTACAGATAGAGGAGGGGTATGCAAATTGATTCAATGGAGCTGCTGCATTTTCATTCCAGACAACGCTCCGACAGTGTACCAAGCTATTTCCAAGCTACATAAGATCTCTGAGTCTGTACATGTGGACAAAGGAGATTGGTCGTTAATGGGATGGTTTTGGGGATTTTTATCCACCTGGTGATGGAAGATTCTGATGGTCATTGGGATGATCTTAGCTATCCTTTTCCTGTTCTGTCTTTGCGTTCAATGTGCTCCTGCTATATGTGGCCTTTGTGCTACTTCGTGTGCTAGGAGACCTGTCCAGAGAGAGCTGCTAAGTAATAGGATGATGCTACAGCAACATCTTGATGATCTGATGAATATAGACCTGGATTCAGACTGACATGAGTTTGGTGTATTGCCTATGTAAGGGCAAAAAAAGGGTCTGAGGTTCCGTTATTTTGAACCCGTTCAATAAAGGGCGTCGTATCAAGATGATTTTGGTATCAGCGGACCGTGAGTGTTTTCGTCATGTTCGATTCATGGATACACTGCATATTCAGGGATTTCGTTCGAACCTCCGGGTTCCATTTTGTGCGCGGCAGCCATTTTGTGGTTGCCCTCACATAGGCCGATGACTACAGTGGAACGAGTCTTTGGGACAAGTACACCTTTAGCTGACTTCTGTGTGACCTGAACGAACTGACTCCATTGCCCGAAGCTGACCTTGTTGAGCCAGTTCCTTGTTAGGCAGCTGGTCAGATAGAGATCAAAGAGCAGGACATTGCTGAGTTTATGGTACATGCACACACCCTTCTATCTTGTTTCTCATCTGTTTCTGTTTCTTCTTTTATGGCCTATTTATGGTTTGGGTTGAGGTCCTTTTATTATGGGTTTTGTCCGGCGTGTCCGAGCAAGAATGTTGGATTTTGCCTTGTCATTTATGGTGGGCTGGACAACTGAAAGTGGGCTTGTCGTTATGCGATATCTTTTGAAATGTCACTGTGTGATTGGACAATTCGTAAATAATTGATGCTAGTCAGGAATGTGATTTTTGGCATAAAAGACGATGTCTCGCAATACTACAATTGTACAGTCTCTGACGAACCACCCGTGTTGTGCTTCGTAGACCTCTGCTCCTGGTTGCAGCCAATAAATTTGGTCTTTGACGTCACCGAGAAGTATCCTGTGTCTCAGTATTCTAAGACAGGTGAACCCGAAGACATTGGACGTGCCCCTGGTGCCGCTGGGTTCTAAATCCCGGTTCTTCACACTCTGACCCCCCACTCTGTTGCCCCACTCTGTTGCCTCACTCTGGCTCCCCACTCTGGCTCCCACTCAGGCCCCCCACTGTGGTGCCAAATATGGCCCCCAGTCTGGCCACCTCCCCCTCTGGACCCCACTCCGGCCGCACTCTGACCCCCACTCTGGCCCCCCACTCTGGCTCCCACTTTGGCCAACACTCTGGCCCCTAGCCAGGCCCCCACTCTGGCCCCACTCTGGCCCCCCACTCTGGCCCCCCACTCTGGCGCCCCACCCTGGCCCCCACTATGGCCCCCACTCTGGACCTCACTCTGGCTCCCACTCTGGCCCCTACTCTGGCACCCAACTATGGCCCCCCACTATGCCCCCCCACTCTGGCCCCCACTCTGGCCCCCAAATCTGGCACCCACTCTGCCCCCCACTCTGGCTCCCACTTTTGCACCCACTCTGGCTCACACTCTGCCCCCCACTCTGGCCCCCAACTGTGGCCCCCCTCTCGCCCCCACTCTGGCCTCACACTGTGTCCCCCTCTCTGGTGCCCCACTCTGGCTCCCACTCAGTCGCCTCAGTCTGGCCCCTCCCACTCTGGCCCCCCACTCTGGCCCCTAATCTGACCCCACTCTACTTTGGCCCCCACTCTTGCCCCCACTCTGGCCCCCCACTCTGGCCCCCACTCTGGCCCCAATCTGGCTCCCACTCCTGCCCCCAGTTTGGCTCTCCACTCTGGCTTCCACTCCGGGCCTCTCCTACTCCCATCCTAACTCAGAAACTGACAAGTGGAGGCTCGTGTAACAGTTCCTCACTTAAAACCTAAAAACTCTGGGGCAATTTAGATCATGGGGGACGGGTTACTCCGTCACAGTGGTGACAGACATCCTATCTGCCAAAATGTAAATCCCATTATATCTTTAAGCAGGATTAGACATTACTGCAGTCATTGTTTTTTGTTCTAATATCTTTATTACTTTAAGAAGAAATATAAATAATTAAGATACAAAAAAAGCAATATATCGACAAAGAGCAATACATAATAAAAAAGTAGATACATAAGCAAACATCAGTATAAATAATGTCATATATAACCACTACATATCAATTAGTATGTTGTAAAAATAAAAACCATAGAGGAACAATACAAGAAAGTCAGTTGTATCAAGTGGATAAATAATTAGTAAGAGTAAAAGAGAAAGGAAGAAAGAAAGAGAGACGAAATCGAGACCCCTGCTACAATAAGGCGGGAAAGATTAAGGAGAAGACTCAAAGGGATATTGCTCTACCATGCCTTGTGAAGCTAATTCCACATATCTATCCAAAGATCTCCATACCCCACTAGAAATAAAGGGTGAAAAATGTTTCTCGTCCACAGAAGTATGAGCCCCACGGAGAAAAGATACCCAAGTCCACCATGTATGATAGGATATGGATCAAAAAACAAACACTGGCGGAGGGTCCAAGGGCTAGATTAACGACCCATACAAACACATGCCCAAATATAACTTAATGATAACAACAAGGAATCTCTGTAGGTCAAACAGAGAAGGGAAAGAAAGGTTCAACTGTGGTAACTTGAGTGTAGCCAAACCAAACAGCAAGTGACTAAGCAAAAAAGGTGCAAAAAGTGTACCCAACAACACACAGTTCCTAAGTTTGGAAAAGGTGCCCATCAGTTCCCACACGGTACCGCCCTATTCATCATATGGGCTCTCCCTTTTCCAGGAGACAGGGTGTAGTATTTCACTAGTTGTTTTCGTGAAAAACAATCAACCCAATGCGAGTAGTGAAGTATGTGAAAGGTAGGACCGAAGATGTTAAATATATCAGGGTAACTGAATTGCAGTGCAGAAAATGTGTGGTGAAAAATTAAAGTATATAAAAATGGGTAGAAAATGAGTAGAAAGTTACAATTTTAATAGGTTACCTCAGATCTCCCAACATTAAAACCAAAAGAATGAACTAACATATTTAACAAAATATCCGAAAGCTAGTAGGGTCAACATGTTTCAGCATAGGTGGCTACAGGTACGCCACTGCTTTCGTCAGGACCTAGATATAAACGGCTACTGCAAAAAATTGAAATAATATCACCTGTTTAATTTCAGGTTGTGCTCAGTCTCTTCCAACATGCTGAAAAGGAAGGCACACAAACAAAAAACACACAGAGAAACATTCACAAGTTTGCAATTTGCACATAAATAGTTGTAAATAGGCAAATGGTGTCCATAATACAACATTTATATAGAATATGGTAATTAATTCCATTATCCTCAACATTATTCGCTTACCTTATTGGTAGGAAGGAATAACATCACCCCACCTGGCTGCAGCTCAGGTGTGTGGAGCACCGCACTGGTGATACATCAAGACAAAACACAAAACTCACAGTTACATATTACACAAAAGATGATCATAATGTGAGTACATGATCTTATTAGCTCTGTTTTGGCACATGAATTATACTATTATTGTTGTTATATCCTCTGTTTGATAGTAGCCATCATACTATACTTTGAATCAATCAGGAGACTACAACCAAACAAACTTTTCAGGGTGGAAGTTAGGAAGGGAGAGGAGGAAAAAGCTTGTGTTCGTATGGAAGCGAGCACAAACTATGATGACACCAACCTCTCCGTCGGTACACCGGGCGTCCGTCTGAGCAATCTGGGGGGGCGCCGGTGTATGCTTTCTCACTGCTTTTGTTGCCGGTCGCAAAACACCACGATAGTCACGTGACTCAGAGGGTCACGTGATCAAGAACTACAGTTAACCCGGGTAGTCACGGGAACTGTAGTTCTCAAAGGTGTTCGGTATCTGTTTGGTAAGTAAAGTTATTCGTTAGTAGGTAAAAGCGCAAAGTGTGTTGTGTTTTGTTAACTTCTAAGAGGTCTCTATTCCTCCTCTCCCTTCCTAACTTCCACCCTGAAAAGTGTGTTTGGTTGTAGTCTCCTGATTGATTCAAGTATAGTATGATGGCTACTATCAAACCTAGTCGGCATCAAACGGCGTGATGTAAATAGTGTATTAGATATCGTTAGTTCGAGGACTGGAAGCGCTGGCAGCCCTTATTTGCAACAAACGCCATGATGTAATTGGGATTCTCGAATACGTCCGTTGTCGTGGCCAACTCGCGTTTGATGCCGACTAGGTTTGTCAGCGCCTTGTGTTCCTCAATCACCTAATAAGAACTATCCACATTTATTACAGTGGCTTAGAACGCTTTTTATCGAGCATAACAGTCGTCGCAGGTTCCATTAAACCTCCAATCTGACTCGACAAAAACATTGTAATACTTTGAGATATAGCTACCTAATAATAAGTGTCTATTTCTTACCTATCTACTTCAACTCGCCTGTTAGTCTCCCAAGAAGCGCATGAACACGAATAAGTAGCATGATAACAAGGAATGGGAGTGCTACCTTCTAGTTGAATAACTTATCCTGAATAAAAGCACGAAAACAAAGAGAGACCACATCCTTAATGTTCAATGTAATGTCCCATTGCAAATGACGGACTCCTGAAGAAGGCAAATGCCGAAACGCGCGTAGAGTTTCCATCCACCGCTTTGCTTACTCCACTAGCCCTACTTAAGATCATTGTCATTTGTGTTGCTTATTTTCCATTTTTTCCTTTTTGTGGTTTAGTATGTTTTCACATATCTCCTGTATTATAAAATGTATGTCATTGACTTTTTAATGCAATATATGTATTTTTATATAAGAAATGTCTAACAAAAATATGAAGAAAATAATTTAAATAAAATTTAAAAATATCAATTTATATACAAACAATATGTTCAGTCTTTATCAATTCCAATTACATGTCACAATACTTTTTTGATTAATTGTATGGTTTCCTTGGGGTTTTTGGCTTATTAATTAAGCTCACTACTGTTTGTTTTACAAAAAAGAGTTCAAATTATTCCCTACAAGTAGTGAATGCATTAGTAGTAGGGGTCCCCTTTTTTCCAAATTGGGAGCGGAGAGAGGTGCAGGAGGGCGTCAGGGAGATGAGGCCACATCATCCTGGCGACGAGAGCTGCAGGGAGCGGAGAGATGTGCGGGAGGGGCTCAGGGAGCTGAGGCCACAACATCCTGGCGACGAGAGCTGCAAGAAGCGGAGAGATAAGCGCGGCGCGTTTCCGGCGGGACGAGCCAGGCCGGGGAGTGATTGAGGACTGTCCATGCAAACGGAATTAGAAGAAGGCTACGAGAAATGTCTAGAAAAGGGATAAGAAGTTTGCTAACGCCAGGACTCTGTAGCAGACAGGTACTCATCGATGGAAATCTGCAGGAGAGGTTAGTGCAACAGAAAAAGAACAGCCGTCAGCGGATAACAGATGCGACAGGCGCTTAGCTGCAGCGCCGGCATGGAATGCTTACATTCACGAAACATTTATTTAAGGCACAGCATATGTAGGTCCTCTGGTTTTATGATATTTATTCTTTTAACATTGCAGTCTGTTTTTATATATATTTATTTTTGATTAATCTTATTTGTAGCTACCCATATTTATTGTGTGTTTTGAGGAAACATTGAGTCATAAAATGGTATATTTCAGTATTCAATTTATTTTGGGTTTTCCCTGATACGGTTAATCCACTTGCCCTAGCCTGCTCCATGACGGTGGATTGTATAGGATTTCCAACCCTGTCTATGTTGCCCTCAACTTGGGACCTCGGCTTGGTGCTACTAGTAATCAATGGGAACTCGTTGCCATTAAGTGGGCTAGGAGTCATTACAGGGCGTAACCTCTCACTTGCTTGGGGTCCCACCAGGGCAGGTAGGTTTAGAATTAGTCTTTTCAAAGATTCAATTTCATCTCTTAAAAGGGAAACTAAACTCGTTAGAACACTAATCTCCTGCAAGGCATTATCAGACCTAGTACCAGCTTGTGCTAAAAAAACAGGTGGTTGATTTGACAAAAGTTTAAAAATAGGATTAACAGTTGGGGCTAAGTCAATATCAGCTAAGATAGGTATATCTGTCGTCGGACTATCACTATGTATATTGGCCAGTACAGAAAAACTATTGACGCAAGGTATAGATTGGTTAGATAGAAAAGACTGGCCGCTATCAACTGGAGTCAACTTATCAATATTATTCACAATGGGACTGTTAATTGGTACAGTTAGGAGCTGTCTTGTGCCAGAATCAGTTGCACCCTTGCGTTTCACAAAAAACATAGCAGGGACAACTGACAAAACATTACCCATTTGCAATCCCCACCTCCCCTGTATCCAATTGCGCAGCAACACCAGTAACTTTTGCATTAACATCGCTGCCTAAAATTGCCCCACATTCCTCCACCAAATTATCAATACGATCAAGGACACAGATAGTAGCTGCATGTCTGGCCACCTTCCTTGCCTTTTTACCCTTTCGTGGCTTTGAAGAAGTTCCGGAGTCAGCTCCCCCACTCCACCCCCCTCCATTGTCTTGCGCTTCCCCATGTCCCTTCTCGCGAAATGCGAAAAAAATAAAGTACAAAGAATACTCCTCCTATTTAGCAGTCCAAAAGATAACCATCGGAAAGAATGTATCCTCCAGCTTTTACAAAGCAAACATCACGAGTAGGAGAACAGTTCCTTTGTATGGGATGCAACAGTTGTTCCACCAGCTAGCAGGGCGTTTTTAGATGAAGACTCAAGGGGGGTGGCCCTGCCCTGGCTTTTTCTGGCGCTGACGGGCGCAGATGGGCCCGCCTTTTGCCTGGGCTTTGCCCGGGCGCGTCCCGCACCGCAGGAGCCCCTGCGTCTTATTGGGCGTCTCCTGGTGCTCTGGTTTGCTGTGCGCGGCGCTAGGGACGCTGGGAGGTGTAGTCCTCCTCCCCTCCGGCGTCCGTCTACATTACACTGGCCCCTGATGACTCTCGGCGGTGGCGGCTGTCGACTCCAAGATGCCCCCAGCAGGTAAGATACAGAAGCTGACTCTCAGCGGTGGCGGCAATTCTGGGTTTTAAAGGCTTGTCTTGAAGGGCTCCTAGCCAGCAGTCGATGCTGAAGTGGCGAGTGGGTCCCACTGGGATCGGGGAGGCAGTGTTGAAGCTTTGTTTGCATTGGCTCTTGGTATTGGAATGGCTGCAGGAAGGGTGGGGGTGGCTGGCCTCTTCTCTAGCTCTGCGATGAGGCCTGTTTTCAGAATTCATTTAACTGATAAACTTGCACTCCTTCTTTGATGCCTGTTGCTTTTTAGCAAATTATGCATCCAATGATCCAAAATAACAAGAGACTACACCTGCAAGTAAACATCAGAATTATCTACAAACATGTGTTAAGCTAAACCTATATTTAAGCACATATCTCTTTTTTTTACTTCCTGGTGCTGGGTTAAATGACACAACATGTAATAAATGTTGATGTAAAAGATATCGAGTTGAATATAAAGACAAAAAAAATATTGACTCCTATACTTAAACAGGTAAGTAAAAAAATATCAACTAAAAAACATCATGTAACAAATATAGATGTATAAAATATCCACTTTTATATAAATATAAAATAAAATAATATATATTAAATATATTAAAAATTAAATGTAATTGTAACAAAATATAATACACGGAATATACATTTCAATAAAATATAACTAATACATTCAATGAAAAAGATAAACACACAAACATAATTATTTATACATATATATTTACTTTAAAACAATGAATAAAGTATTTTTTTAAATTTATCTTAAAAGGTTAAAAATGATATAAAAAAATATATATCAATGATTTAAAATATAAAAAAACAAAAACATATAATACATTTTAAAAATATTTATTTAAACTTACATTTCACAATGCAGTCAGTGCAACAGTAGGTAAAGTGTTGGATAGTGGAGGGGTAAAAATACCTATTCCCACTCCAGTGAGTGAAACAGGAGGGAAAGTGTTGGGTAGCAGAGGGGTAACATTTACTATTCCCACTCCAGTAAGTGCAACAGTAGGAAAAGTGTTGCGTAGCTGAGGGGTACAATTTTTTATTCCCACTCCGGTGACTGCAACAGTGGGGAAAGTGTTGGATAGCGGAGGGGTAAAAATTACTGTTCCCACTCCAGTGAGTGCAACAGTAGGGAAAGTGTTGGATAGCGGAGGGGTAAAAATTACTATTCCCACTCCAGTGAGTGCAACAGTGCAACAGTAGGGAAAGTGTTGGATAGCGGAGGGGTACAAATTACTAATCCCAGTCCAGTGAGTACAACAGTCGGGAAAGTGTTGGATAGCGGAGGGGTAACAATTACAATTCCCACCCCAGTGAGTGTAACAGTAGGGAAAGCATTGGATAGTGGAGGGGTAAAACTTACTATTCCCACCCTTTGAGTGCAAGAGTAGGAAAAGTGTTGGATAGCGGAGAGATAAAAATGACTATTCCCACTCCAGAGAGTGCAACAATAGGGAAAGTGTTAGATAGCGGAGGGGTACAAATGACTATTCCCACTCCTCCAATGAGTGCAAAAGAAGGGAAAGTGTTGGATAGTGGAGAGGCAAAAACTTAGGGGCCCATTAGAATGGCGGGTGGATTGCCTGGCGGGGGCAATCCGCCCGCCATCCGCACCTAAATTCCCCCGCCACATTAGGATGGCGGGGGGGACCGCGCGTAGAAGAAATTGCCCAACACTGTGTAGACCGATCTTAACCCGAGTCCACACAACTAAAGCCGCCACCCCCGAGCAGCACTGCCTCCGGGTCCGGGGTTGCTAGAAGACCTCTTGGTACAGCCACTCACAGAGCCCGCTGGGCTTGATGCAGGTGATAATGATCATTTCCAGCCCATGGGTGGGACCTACAGGGATGATGTGTGAAGACTTAAGGGCCCATAAGGATGGCGGGCGGATTGCCCCCGCCAGGCTGGCGGGGCAATCCGCCCGCCATCCGCACCTAAATTCCCCCCGCCACATTAGGATGGCGGGGGGGACCGCAGCGGATGGAAAGACCGTCTGCCGTTTTTCGGCCCCAGTCGCCTTGCGGCCGGGGTGGAAAAGGTTTAATATGGTGGCGGTGTCTATTAGACACCGCCAGCCATATTAGCATGGCCCAAAACAGATGCTCGCCACGGAAAGGCATGCGGTCTTCACTTCGAGGGCCCCCGTAGTGAAGGACAGGTGGGAGGTGCACACAGGGTGTACCTGTGTTACCTCCCTGCATTTGCATTAACAAAGCGGCAGACACCGCACGGTGCCTGCCGCTTTGTTAATGCAAATGCATATATGCATTTTTAGCATTGTGGCGGGTGCAATGCTAAAAATGCAGTATGCGCCCGCCACAGTGGCAGGCGCATCATAATCCCCCCCACGGGACCCCCGCCCTTATGGCGGGCGGTCCCAAACTCCGATAGGATGGCAGGCAGACTAAGTCTGCCCGCCATCCTAATGACCCCCCTAACTATTTACACTCCAACAGTACATTTTGTTTTATATAATAATAAATAAATAATGTAAAAGAAATTCGAAAATACATGTCAAATATGTAAAAAGAAAACATATAATATCATTTACATGTAACAAAAATCTACACATATTATATAAAATTAAATATTAAATACATTTAATAAAAATATTTTAACCCTTTCGCTGCAGCGGCAATTCCGCCGCAGCGCTGGGGGGTAGGGGGTGCCACGGGGCGCTCCCACGCTGGTGACGGAACCACTCTGTCACGAGCCTCGGGTGGGCTGTGCTTGTGACGGAGAGGTTCCGTCAAGGCCCCACCCGCTCAATAGAACGCTCAGCGCAGGTGCGAATTCAGGCGTTCCAAGCGGGCCGTGACGGAACCGCTCCATCACCAGCTAAGCCCACCCGAGGCTCGTGAAGGAGCGGTTCCGTCACCAGCGTGGGATGGGTTAAACTAGAAAATATTTACAAACAAAAACATTATCATCAATTTAACTTTATTTCGGTTTGTTTAAGAACCATAAAAGTACATCAAGTAGAAAAATACATTTACAATAGTAAAATAATACACAGTTGAATCTCATTTTGAATTTTTGCAATAAAAGCAGTTAGCATGTGGTTTATAGGGTGATGAAAAAAACACTAAAGCAAGAAAATACATTGATTAAATATTCAGAACACAGTGGAAGCATAGTATTACTGAATTAGAGTAGCTTGGTACTACCGAATCAATCTCCGTCTAATTAACCACATTGAAAACAAGAATTTAACAATAGCAGTAACTATTAGTGTATTAGTATCAGTTTTTAAAATTCTAAAAAACTCTACATGGTTCCTGACTCCTAGGTTCACACATAGCTGTATAATCCATTTTTTCCTGCTAACAGAATAAGCAGGACAAAACAAGATCACATGGATTAGGGATTCATTTGGATCATTGCAACCTGGGCAGGGGCGAACTGGACCCGCTTTCCATTTATCAGTGTAAGAGTGGAGGGGTAGTGTGCCATATCTAAACTGTAGATACAGTTTTTTTGCTAAGACAGGTTCTATAATGTCTAATTCTTTCTCAAAGCTGTAGACATTTTTAAAATCCAGAAAGCTGTCAGTGAGACTAGAAGACCTGGCTGATCGAAGGGCCTCTTCTAAGTTGTAATATTTTATAGACTCAGCCAGGGTTTTCTTTGAGATAGATTTGCATGTGTCCTCCGGGTTGGACCAGAGGTTCTCCATGCCAATCCTAGACGCCTGCTCCCTTATGAAGGATAACCACTTTATCCTCCCTACACCCGGGCGTGCCATCACAATCTTCAATTCTTCTCTATAGCAGTCAAGCTCCGGGACGCTCCACAATCTGCGCCAATAAAGGAGCGGGCGTGAGGCAATAGTTTCTGCAATGGGCCTCAAGTTTAAATCCAACCTTAAAGGAACTAGAGGAGTGTTTTTTGGTAAGGAGAGCAGATGTCTAATAAAATTATTCTCTGTTATGCTAATCTCACTCGCTGGACAGTGGCCCCAGAGTTCAGCCCCGTAAAGGGTGGCTGATCTGGTTTGGACTTTATATATTTCCAGTGGAAACACTGACTACTTTATGGACACAAGACTTCTGCACCTTGAGAATCCCACCCGTAGACTGAGAAAGGGTTAAATTAGCCTTAGTCATTTGGGTTACCCAACTCATTTTATCATTTAAGGTCAGACCTAAGTAAGTGAAATTATTTACCCTTTCTAGGGGTCGTCCATCCATTAACGGACGTGGACAATTTATTGCATTGGCATTGAACACCATATACTTTGTTTTGTCTATGTTAATCACCAAATTCCTGTTCCTACAGAATTTGGTGAATTGGTCTAACACCCGCTGCATCCCCATAGGTGTTTTTGAGAGCAGCAGGGTGTCATCCGCAAACATAAGTGCAGGGAATTTGCCACCAGCTAGGTTAGGGGCGTCAATGTTATGAACACTATTTAGGTCATCGACAAGGCCATTTAAAAAAAGGGAAAATAAAGTAGGGGCAAGTACGCATCCCTGCCTAACTCCCTTCTCAATAGGAAAAGCTCTCGTCAGCTGGCCATATTTGCCATAACGTACCTTTGCATAGGTTCCTTCGTGGAGTCTTTTAAAACAAACAAAAACATTAATTAAGACATAAATGTGTTTATTTTATTTCCAACCCTATGACACCACATCAATAATAACACACTTGAACAATTTAAATTAAACAAGCTTCTATAATTAACATAATTATGAATCAATTAAATAAATATTATTAAAAAAAACAAATACGCGTTAATTAAGTATACACACTTTAACATTATAATGTCCACTATAAAATGATAAAACACAATTACAACTTATTTCTAAATTAAAAATGATCACTATTAACAACTAATGATGAAGTCATTAAAATGTATTTAATACCCACCCTTTACCCCTTTAAAAGTGAAAAAGAACACATAAAAAAAATAAACAACTACCCAAAATATTTATCAAATAATGAACTATAATTAACAATTAAATATGAATTAATTAAACTCAGATTCGTCCATTACCCCTATAAACACCACAGCGCACATAAAATAAATAAAATTACATCTCACATTTTACACTATAACATCTCAAATAAATAAATATTAATAAAGAAAAAATAATTAATTAATTTAATATAATTAAATTACTTCCCACCCTATTCCCCTATAAACAAACAACTCACTACGGAACTAAAAACGCTAAATTCAAAGGAAAAAAAAATAATTACAAAAAATGTAATACATATATTAAAAATACAAACAATTCTTATACAAAAAACATACATAACATACATTTAAAACATATACTAAAATACATAACACTAATTAAAAAATCAATATTTTTAACTATATTTGGCATAATACATTTAATTTAATATCAATTAACAAATAATTATTACTAAGAAATAAACTACTTAACAACATTTAACCCTATAAACCCCAAAACGCACACCTAAAATTGATTTCACAAATACCATAATTAAATACCAATTATTTAATTATAATCATTTAACAAACAACTAATAATTCATCAATTAAAAATAAATTACTTCCCACCCTTAACAACCATACACACCAAAGCACACACCTAAAATTAATTAAACAATAACCATAATAAATTACCAATTATTAATTGAATTAACAATCAATTATTAATTCATCAATTAGAATGTAAATGTAAATGTACAGGTATTTATATAGCGCAAATCACCAACCGGTCTCTAAGCGCTTGCTTAGGGAACCCGTCCTGGTATTCCCCTGTGCGATAACCCCGGCAGGGTATCCGCAAGGTGAAAGCCAGGCATCCCACCGCGAGGGGCCGTTGTGGAGATTAAGCAAGCTATTGCCCAGAGTCGCAGAGTGTGAACCCGTGAATCGAGTAGGCACCGGAGCGAGAATTGTCGAGTCCATGGACATTTCAGGACTCAAGACCCCGCCGAGCCGGGAATTGAACCCTGGTCCCGGGCTGACCTCTGCTAGCAGGTCTGCCTCCTCTAACCAGTGAGCCACACTTCTCCTAGAAGTAAATTTCCTCCCACCCTTTACTCCTATAATCACCAAAACACACATCTAAAATTAATTACACAATCTATTTTTTAGCAACAAATTATTAATTATTTATTAATAAATTACATCTCACATTTTACACTATAACATCTCAAATAAACAAATATTAATAAAGAAAAAATAATTAATTAATTTAATATAATTAAATTACTTCCCACCCTATTCCCCTATAAACAAACAACTCACTACGGAACTAAAAACGCTAAATTCAAAGGAAAAAAAAGAATTACTAAAAATGTAATACATATATTAAAAATACAAACAATTCTTATACAAAAAACATACATAACATACATTTAAAACATATACTAAAATACATAACACTAATTAAAAAATCAATATTTTTAACTATATTTTTGCAAACGATATTACACACTTCGATATTTTTAAAATCAATATTACTTACCTTAAGTGGATATTCTTGACTGCTATATCTTGCTGTCGATATTTCTGAACCACAAAGTTTCTGAATCAATATTTGTGCAACTTGATATTTTAAATTCGTCTTTCTATCTGCACACCCAGATGCTGTCTTTGTGTTCAGCTTTTACCCTGGAATTCATGAAGAACAGCATGAAGAGTCACTCACAAGAAGCACAATTTTCTGTATTTTTCTGCATTTAAATATAAATGCAGACTGGAAACAAATTATTTTCTGTCTGTATTTATCTTTAAACATCTGGGAGCTTTAAACATTGGCCATATTGTTTTCATGGGCCACATTCACATGCTTTATCTGTGGGTTAAGTATGGCCTACTGCCGACTCTTGTGCACCTCACACCTGGCTTCCTTTCAGTAAGGCACACTCTGTATGTGTGTGATATTTCTATAGTGTGAGCCTGTGTGAGCCTGTGTAGGGTCGAAAGCAAGCACACATCAACAGAGGCAGTAGATACTGGGAGCAGAAGTGTGCTGTTACTGCATTGTGTATTGATGCGCTTTAAGAAGCAGTGCCTTCAACCCTATCATAAGTTGGAACAGCGATTGGTGCGGTTCTGATGGATCCCTGGGTCTGGTTCCAGATCGTGGTTACATTGATGGAAACGTCAGCTTCCATGTATTTCATTTAATAACACTACATAGCCTGAAGTCTGATGATGTCTTGGCTACCAAGATGCTGAAAACCATCTCTCTCCCTTAACAAGATAGTATATAAAAGAAAAAATCAACAAGGGTGCAATGTATAACAAGGGGCTATATTGGCCTCTTGGAGTTCTGGTGACATTTACTAACCACTCGCCCTTTAGGCTCATGGGTCATCATGTCACCAAAACCGCTCAATAGCGGCATCGGACCATAATAGACAATAACCCAGTATGTATTCACTATAAACAGTTTACAATAACTTTTCAACTCTATAAACACTTACATGAACAACATTGTGGCAACCAATATTCTAGACCCAGTATTTTTCCAAGATGATATTTTGTCAAAATGGGTTTCATTTGGAAAAAAAAAGTTGCTTTGTTTAAAAATCAAACAGAGACATGGTGGTCTACTATCCCCAGTAGGCCACCATCCCTGTGTTATTGCCCATTCCCAATCGGTCGTAAATTACGAACACCCTTATGAATAGTGATGAGGCAGGTCATTTGCGACCCCATTGGTAATTGCTAATGTGTCTGGGACTAAGCATGGGCGGAAAATCCGTTTCGCTCGCGGATTTTGCGGATTTTCGGTAAATTCGCAATCCGCGAGATTCGCGAATCTCCCGCAAAATCTGCAAATCCGCGAGCAGCGGATTTTGCTCGCACTGCTCGCACTGTTCGCGTGAGTTCGCGGCTTCCCAGTACAACTTCGCGCCCCGCGAATAAGTGCAAAATTGCAGAAATACGATTTTAGCAAAACTGAAACTACTTACCAGGTTCAAAAGTTCAGGCTCATCATTAGTAGCCATTTCCTGTAGTGCTTCCTGAGGGGCCCCTCCAGAGTTCAGTTGCCAGTTGCAACTATTATGTGACCCTGCTCTGAACCTCAGAATAGTTACACATATGCCACAAAGGTCCTGAATTACAGCTAAGGGAGACAAGCAGGAGCCAGGCTGGAGGTTCAAATCCATTAATCAGCCCCTAATTCATTATTGTCAGTTGGGGCAGGGCAGGTGTTGTAACTAATTTTGCAACAATGAAAGCACTTAGCAAGTTCAAAAGATCACTAATCAGGAAGCACTAAGGAAGCAGGTGCCAGCTAAAAAAATATTCTGTGACACATTAATCAGCCCCAAATTAATTCAGGTCACTTGAGGCAGGGAAGGTGTGCTTGCGTTGCCACAATAATGTACACTGACTGGACAACCAGAGGGTGCTGTGATGAAACAGAGGGTGGCATGGGTGGGCCAGAGGGTGGCATGAGTAGTCAGAGAGTGGCAGTGGTGACAGAGAGTGGCAGTGATGAAGAAGAGTGTCCCAAACAGGCTGGACACGTAGAAACAACAAGTTCGCGAAACTTGCGACCCGACAGGTAAGTTCGCAATTTGCGACATTGTACAAAACCCTCGCGAACTCGCAGAAACCCGCGCAAACACAAAAAAAAAATCCGCAAATTCGCGAGAATTCGCGGATTTTGCGGATTGCGAGTTCGCAAATCCGCAAAATTCGCGAACGCGAGATTCGCAAAATTCGCCCATGCTAGTAAATTCCATTTTGCGATTCGCAAAAAATAGCAATTTGCGATCCACAAAATGGAATGGTCGTACATCTGGCCCATAAAGACACATTTTGCAATTTGGTTAAAATTACAAATTGCGAATGTCGCACCACCAGATGCTGATGGCTTTAATGAATCTGGAATTCCGGTTCAGCGTGAAAGGAGAGAGGAGAGGGGCAGAGGTGCTGTGGACTCTACTGAAACTCAACGTAAGATCCAAATTGGCAAGTCAGAAGGCCCTTGAGGATGTGTCCCACAAAAGAAGGCATACGTGGAACGATGCTGAGCTGGAAATCCTTGTGGATAAGTGTCTTGCAGAGACTGACAAGTTATTTGGAAAGTTCTCTCTGAATAATCCGGAGGTCACAAAAATTCAGTGCGAGGAAGTATCACACCACGTATGAATTGTATGGGGTGACCAGCTTGACCGCAGATTAAACGAGGAAGAGTTGTTGCCATTTGAGACCCAGGAGCCAGGACCGAGTGGCAGTCAGAAGAGTTGTGTTTGGTGACACCACAGGTAGACCAGGGACTGGTTCCCATCTCCCTACCAATGGAAGATAATATTTCAAAACATTCAACCAAGGTATACTTACAGACGGCAGTACCGTTAACACCTCAGCTCAGTGGCCAGCACACCGAAAGCAGAAACCCAGCCTAGAGGAAATACGAAAAACTGCATCAACGGCTCTCTGAAGTTGTTGAGATCTAATAATGAGTTGTACGCATCAATTGATTGGCACTTGCTCTTCCTTGTTTTGGGGCAGTTACCATGGTAAATGAGTTGGAGGGATTTACTCTTAGATCTAAATTGGACATAAAGGAGGCAAAAAACTCTATGAGTCGCTGCAGTCCATTGGTTGGCCAAGCGATAAGAACAGCACATCTGCAAACAAAAGATGCTGAATATCAGGCAATCTGCGGCGTGTCTTTCCCTTTATTGATTAAATGGAAATCCAGGCCATTTATACACATAAGAAATAAGAAGGTCGGTAAATTGCTCTCTTGTCGCACCACTTTATTAGATTTAATTTAAATTTTACATTCCCTTTTCTGGCCATAACAAATTATAACTGTTGTGATAGAGTGTGAGCATCTAAGTGGCATAAAAGGTTCTCTTCTACGCCCATGGTCTAAAGCTTAGATGAAAGCTTGGAGTCAGTTACATAGTCAAATGCATAGGAGAGGTCCATAAACACCATATGCAGAGCACATCTCCTGGCTTTAACATATTTCCTGATTAAAAGCGATAAATTGAGACATCGCTTAAATGTTCCGATGCTGAGACTGAAGCCAATTAGAATAGGGAATAAGACATTCTTGGTTTTTGCCTAATCTTGCAGCTGAGAATGTACGACCCTAGAAAAACCAAAGGTGATGATGGACAGAGCGTTGACAATACAAACACTCACCCTCAGTCAACTGATCTGGGTTTAATCCATCACCGTTCTTTAGCTCACTCCGCCACCCCAGTTCAGACATGGCTATATGCAAATCAGTCTGACCCTGTGCCTCATGGGAATGGTCCAGCCCGAACTGCTAAGCCATGACTTCCTTGGACCAGAAACAAACTTCCCAGGACCGGCTTCTGGCTAATCATCCGTCTTCAGCCGGGCTTGCTTGACTCCAGTGGCAAAGTGAGCAAGGGACTCACGTCTGAGCATACCCTTCCAACTTAGGGCGAACAAAGAAAAACCAAAGGTGATGATGGACGGAGCGTTGACAGGATCTTAGAGGTTGAGTCCAATACTGAAACTGGTCGATGATAACTAGACTTTAACCACCTCCCTCCAAGAGGGAGCAATATGGCTCTTAATTGATGCTAGGAGGACAGTAGTGATGAGGGAAGCCCACAGGTCTATATGCCCATTAAATAAATCCATTGGTCCACCATCCGGGCCCGGTGCTTTACACACAGGACTATTGTTAATTGCAGGGATCACTTCACTGACCTCCAGGTTATGATAGGGTGCTGCAGCTGCTGTATGGGCAGGGGCATCTATAAGATCATAAACTGAAGAATTAGTAGGAACATTATCTTAAGTGAACACCCTGGAGAAGTGGTTTACACACGAGTCGGCCGATATTAGATATTCTATCTTGTTTGTATTAGAATGAGTAAAAACCGGACAATTCACCACTTCCCAGAACCTGCTCTGATCGGTTAGCTAACTTGCATCTTCCAGATCATCCCATGCTCCCTTCTAATGTGGTCCTTTCTGTGGCTAAGAGCTTCTTTATAGGCCGATCTTGCAAATTGGGGTTGAGGGATTCTGAGGGTTTCTGTCTAACAACATTTGAGCCTGAGCATCAGTATGTATTTCTGCTTCAGAAGATAAACAAATCTGAAAGGCATCCTCTTCAGCCTGGATTAACTCCTTAAGTAAGCTATCTGGGTTGATTTTACTCCATTGCAATCTTATACCTTTGTTAACGGAGTCATTTATATCCCCTAACCCTTTTGATTTATCGCGTTTTCTACTTTCATATCAAGCACAATAGAAAGTGCATTATGAACACTCACACAGGTAACATTCACTCTATAATCCGAGGCAAAAACCAGCAAGTATTCAGAGATCAAGACGAAATCAATAGTGGTGTCTTGACCATTACTATGAAACATTGGAGGTAGCGGATTAGACAGCGGATTCATGTCGTCTACAAAAAGCATACGATTTTATTGAGGATCCTATTAAAGGCTTCACTGTAGAGGCTATAACCAAAATGAGAAATATATTCTCCATTGACATTATTCGGGCCTCAGACCCGCTGCCCACTGAATTTGCAGGAGCCAATATTATGATCACCTACCCACAGAATTGATACCCAACACTGTTTTTTTTTTAAACAAAAGTCGAGATAAAGTCATCAAGCTCATCAACCACAGTCACTGGTCCTTTGGTCTAAATTGTTTTAATAAAAAAATAATAAGCATCAAAACTGGTCAGCCTGGTAGGGATAAGTATAAAATTTGGTACAATGTAGAACTACCCAATTCTCTGACCTTCAAAACGGACAAGTTTACCAATACCATTACCCCCGTCCCCCTCAACTGGTCAAGGAATTGTAGGTTACTATCAGTTTAAAACCTATCCAATGTGATTAGGCAGTCATTCCTGTCTCTTGAAGACATATTTTGCCAAAATTGATAATAAAACATAGTCACTCTGGATTTTGAAGTATTGAGTATGCCCGCTATATTCTAAGAAGGAAAACTGACACCCGAACCATTTGCGGGGCCTCGGTGAAGTTATGATTCACAGGCTTATTAACAGTTTGTATGAGACTGGGATGGCAACTAAGCATGGGTGAATTATGCGAATTTGCGATCCGCGAATTTGCGGACTTGCAAATTCGTGCGAATTTGCAGATTTTTTTATTTTTGCGTGTTCGTGGGTGTTCGCGGGTCGCTTTGCGTGTTCGCGGGTGTTCGCGGGGCACTTTGCGTGTTCGCAGGGTTTTCTTTTGCCTGGTTAATCACTGCCACCCTCTCTTTTTTTATGCCCTTCTGCCCTCTGTACCACTCGTTTCTGTGACCTTCTGCCCTCTGCCTCACTCATTTTCTGTCCCCTTCTGCCCTCTGTCCCACTTTTGTGCCCTCCTGCCCTCAGCCCCACTTAGAATGGCGCCGGCAAGCTGCCAGCGCCATTCTCAAATAGCTACATAGAGCTTCAACAGGAAGCACTAATAGATAAAGTAAAGCAGGTGCTCGAATTGAAGGTCAAATTAAGTTACACAATCATTAATCACCCCAAGTTTGGGGTGATTAATGATTGTGTAACTGAATTTGAGCTTCAACTCGAGCACCTGCTTTACTTTATCTATTAGAGCTTCCTGTTGAAGCTGACTTTTGTAACTATTTTGAATGGCTCTGGCAGCTTGCTGGCGCCATTCTAAAAGAGTTACAAAAGTCATTTTGAACTTTTGACCTAATTCGTTCCACTCGCGGATTTTGCGGGAAATTCATGGATCTCGCCGATTGCAAATTTACCGAAAATCCGCAAAATCGGCGAGCGGAACGGATTTTCCGCCCATGCTTAATGGCAACTACTATCTCTTAATATACTTAGCAACCGGCTCAACCTAGTTTCGCATGTAGGCTTGAGTCAATCAAGGGCTTCAACCGAGTTAAGGGCAGAATATTTGATTCCTTGTCTCAATGTCTGAACCACTTGGATTATCCCTCCCCACATCTGTCCCACCAATAGTATTGCAATGGGCCTGAAAATCTGGCGTATTTAAATAACCCAGTGTAAGAGACTGAATGCCTTTCCGCCAATTCAACATATGACTGAGATGATGCAAAATAAAACCAACCACCCCATGGTTTTTCCCATTTACTACCAGACAGTCCCCATTGCCAATTTCTGCTTAATTCTCCTAACTAAGAGGATTTCGTTAAACAAGTCAAATGAACAACCAGAGTTCTTTCTTTAAAGCGGGCTCTTTTTCACACTTGCCCACGGTCAAAGAAGGACATTTCTTAGGACCATCACATAAGGGGTGCAAGCAGGAGGTACATGGAGGTGGACACAGTTATACACAAAACTTGAATTCTCCCTTTTTGTACTTCAAGGAAGAACCTTGAACGAGGCACCATCATTTAGGTTAGATACACACTAGTCTTGATTTATAAGTCTCGCTTCTTATTGGTTGGGTGTTCATAATTCAATCGTCTTTGATGGAGTTGCTACGACTAAGACACAATGGGTTTGCTGGAAGGATTGCCACAACGACTCTGTGTTTCCAGGATATGAGATTGTCATTCGTCGTCAATTATATTAAAACGATCCTATACAACATATTTTCCAGTTTTTTACATAAAGACTCACAGTGAGTTAAAAGGGCAGATTGTAAATGGCAGATTGTAAATTAAGTAATCCAGTCTCTTTGGAAGGCGTTACTTCGTTACTTCACCAGCCACCATAGAACATGGGCAGTCATAAGTACCAGATTGTTATGAGCGGATTTTCCCTTCTTTTGTGGACCTCGGATATCTTGGATGTTGTTACACCCACTTCCTTCCTTTTTAGCAGTGGGGAATTAAAGGTGGCTGTATTGGTCTCAATATGTCTGACTGTGAGTCATTTATAACACAGGGGTTTTGCAATGTAGTATCAACCCTCTTAGCTAACCGAGGGTCAGCAGTTCAGTAATAGGGGTGTCCCCATTGTGTGAAGAGCAAAACTCACATTTATACTGTGATTTATGAATCCATTACCTTTTCTCTTTTCCATGATGCTATAGCTGAAAGGTATTCCTTCCTACTTAACCCCTTGCGTGCTCCCATCGGCCAACGGCTGACAGAGCCCCGCCCACTTTTTAGAACGCCCGCACCGCGGTGGAAAATCCGCCACGGTTAAGGCGTTAAAGAAGAGTGCTGGAGCCTAGAAGAGCAGCCCAGCGCATCCCAGCGAAGAGGTGTGGTGCAGCGGCCAGGGTGGCTGACGCCGGAACACGGGAGCTCACGGTTCGATCCCCAGCGCAGGCAGCTGGTCAGCCCAGCACCAGCACCATGTCAATCTGGGCAAAAGCTCGCTTAATCTTCCGGACTGCCACCAGCGCCTTGACGCCTTTGAGTAATTGTTCGCGCTTTGCAAATACTGGATTCTAACTCCATACATAGAAAATATAATACAGATGGTGCAGAGAGGGCAAGTCACCGATTGTTAGACGGGACCTGGAGGGTCGGCCGAGGACAAGGGGAGAGGTCTCCGGGGAGAGCCGTCTCCAGCGATCGTACAGACGAGTAACTTTCACCCCACAGATGTACACCACACAAAGATAAGGTTTAACGTTCTTTATAAGCAATCTTTAAGTACGGTAGAATGGTACAAGGAGGTCAGGACTCAGGGGTCCCCTCGATTCTAGTCTCTTGGATGGGAAAGGGGGTAGCGGGACAGTCTTGTTACCAATCTGGTAGATGCGATGAAAAGATGGGTAGCTCACAATCCTCGAGCTCGGCGTTCTAGGAGGACGGGCCGCGGCAGCGCCAGCAGGTCCCGAGATGATCGTAGGTAGCAACGGTCCGCGGCAGCGCCAGCAGGTCCCGACGAAGGTGGTAGTTACAACGGTCCGCGGCAGCGCCAGCAGGTCCCGACGAGGATGAAGGTTGCAGAAGGCTGCGGCAGCGCCAGCAGGCAGGACGATAGTTCACAAGGCAGGGCTGCGGCAGCGCCAGCAGTCCGTCAAGGATGAGTTCTTCACGGTGTCTCTCGACTCCAGGATACAACTGCCTTGCTGCTCTGGAGCTGCCCCAGTTATAGGTCTGGCGCCCTTTGATGTCCGGACCCTCGCACTTGGAGGTCGGGAGGTCCGGGATGAGGGAGCCCATACACCCAGCAGGGGGGTGGAGCCAGCGCCCGGGGAAGCTGGGGGCGATCGGCACCTGGCGGGGGAGAGCCATCGACACTTCTTTCTCCCATTGACCTGCCAAGTGGTCCGTTCACCTCCTGGGTGGATGGTGGTGCCGGGATGTCGGGGCCTGGCCAGGCCCAGGGTTAGGGTCGAGTTGAGGCCACGCGGCCTCGTGGTGCAGTGTCCAAGATGGCGGCCGGGCCGGGCAATGGAGCTGACAGTGGCCCGGCCCAATGATACAGAGATGTCCGGGGGCAGGAGTCCCGTAGGGGACGGGGTGCGGGTTGCTTCTTGTGGGTAGCACCTGGAGGGCCAGTGTCCGGGCCCTGTCATGCAGGGAGGGAGCGAGCCCTTCATGTGGCCTGTCCAACATGCGTCCCCCCAGCTGAAGGCGGGGAGAGTCACCCATCCTCTTGGGGACTCTCCTCGTCGAGGCGGAAAAAGCGTGACAGGCCATCCGCGTTGGCGTGGTCCTGGCCAGGTCGGTGCTCCACAGTGAAGTCCATCCGCTGCAGGGAGATGGACCAACGCAATAGTTTGGGATTTTCCCCCCGCATCTGCATTAGCCATTGCAGGGGGCGATGATCTGTTTGCACCCGAAAGTGGGTACCGAAGAGGTAGGGCCGGAGTTTCTTGAGGGCCCACACTACTGCGAAGGCCTCCCTCTCGATGGTGCTCCAGCGCTGTTCTCGGGCCAGTAGGCGTCTGCTGATGAAGGCCACTGGTTGGTCAAGCCCATCGGGGTTCAGCTGGGAGAGGACAGCCCCGATGCCATGGTCGGAGGCATCAGTCTGTACGATGAATTCCCGGCTGTAGTCGGGAGCCTGGAGCACAGGGGCGGTGCACATGGCGGCCTTCAGTTTCTCGAAGGCCGCTTGACAGTCTGGAGTCCAGTTGACCATTTTTGGGTGTTTCTTTGATGTGAGCTCTGTGAGGGGCCCCACAATGCTGCCATAGTCCTTCACAAACCGCCGGTAGTATCCGGTGAGCCCCAAGAAGGCTCGGACCTCGGTTTGCGTGACGGGAGGCTGCCAGGACTGGATGGCAGCGATCTTGAGCTGAAGGGGGGCCACCAGCCCGCTTCCCACTAGGTGTCCGAGGTAGGTCACGGACCCCTGACCAATTTGGCACTTGCTGGCCTTGATTGTGAGGCCGGCCTGTTGGAGGGCCTGCAGGACCTCTCGGAGGTGGCGGAGGTGGTCTGACCAGTGGCGGCTGTACACAGCGATATCGTCCAGGTAGGCGGCGCTGAACTCTTCAAGACCCGCCAATACCTGGTTCACCAGTCGCTGAAAAGTGGCTGGAGCGTTCTTCATGCCGAATGGCATGACTTTGAAATGGTAGTGGCCATCGGGGGTGGAGAAAGCGGATCGTTCTTGGGCCCGGGGGGTGAGGCCGATCTGCCAGTAGCCCGCTGTCAGGTGGAAGACGCTGAGGTAGCGGGCAGCCCCCATGCGGTCGATCAGTTCATCTGCTCGGGGGATAGGATGAGCGTCGGTTCTGGTGACAGCGTTCAGACCCCGATAGTCGACGCAGAATCGGAGCTCAGGAGTGGTGCCCGGGGCAGCAGCTTTGGGGACCAGCACGACTGGGCTGGCCCAGGGGCTGTCCGAGGGCTCAATGACCCCGAGTGTGAGCATTTTTGACACTTCTTCTTGGATGCAGGCACGTACCCGATCTGGTACGCGGTAAGCCCGATGTCTGATAGGGGGACTGTCCCCAGTGTCCACGTCGTGCAAGCACCAGGGGGTGACCCTGGGGTGAGGGAAAACACGGTCACAAATTGCAGCAGGAGGCCCCGACAGTCTTGGCGCTGTTCTGGGGTTAGGGCATCTGAGAGTCGGACCCCGTCCACTGAACCATCTTTCTCACGGGTCCTCAGTAGGTCAGGGAGGGGCTCGGAGTCGTCTTTCGCTCCACTGTCTGTAGCCATCAGTAGGCTGAGCTCCGAGCGCACAAAGTGGGGTTTGAGTCTGTTGGCGTGGAGGACCCGGAGGGGGTTCCGGGGAGATTCCATATCGATGAGATAGGTGACGGGGCTCTTGCGCTCGACTACCTTGAAGGGCCCTGTCCACTTGTCCTGCAAGGCACAAGGTTCGGTGGGGGACATCACCCATACTTGTTGGCCAGGTTCGAACTCTATGGAGGAGGCATTCTGATCGTACCATTTCTTCATGTCCTCCTGACTGGCCTCAAGATTCGCTTTTGCTATTTCTCTGAATTGTCTGGTCTGATTGCGTAGGGTCAGGAGGTACTTGTAGACGTCTGGAGGGGTTTTCAGGGGGGCCATCTCCCAACCTTCTTTGACTAGGCTGAGGGGCCCTCGAACAGGGTGTCCGTACAAGAGTTCGAAGGGGCTGAAGCCGAGGGACTTCTGGGGGACTTCTCGGTAGGCGAAGAGGAGGCACGGGAGTAGCACATCCCACTGGCGACGGAGGGGCTCTTCCAACCCCATAATCATTCCCTTGAGTGTGCGGTTGAACCGCTCGACCAGTCCGTTTCCTTGAGGGTGATAGGGGGTCGTGAATCGGTAGGTGACCCCGCACTGCTGCCAGAGGGATTTCATATATTTTGAAATAAAGTTCGTGCCTCTGTCGCTGACGACTTCCCGGGGGAAGCCCACCCAGGAGAAGATCCCCATTAAGGCCCGGCCGACCACCGGGGCTGTTACAGTTCGCAGGGGAACAGCCTCGGGATAGCGGGTGGTGTGGTCCACCAGTACCAGGATGAATCGATGTCCTTGTGCTGTTCGGGGGTCCAGGGGCCCCACAATGTCTATTCCCACCTTTTCGAACGGGGTGGTAACAACCGGGAATGGTTGCAGGGGTGCCTTGAGTTTGCGGCCGCTCTTCCCGCTGGCCTGGCAAGTGGGGCAGGACCGGCAGTGGTTGAGGACGTCATTTCTCATTCTTGGCCAGTAAAAGTGGGTCACCAGGCGGTTGTAGGTTTTGTCCTGTCCCAAGTGTCCAGCCAGGGGGACATCGTAGGCCAAATTCAACAGGAAGTCTCTAAAGCGGAGGGGCACCACCAACACTCGACTGGCCCCCAACTCCGCGATTCTCTGTTCGCTATACAACAGGTCATTGTCCCAATAGATCCAGTGGGCCCCGGCGGTATCTCCCGCGCTCTGGGCGAGGGCTTGCTGTCGTAGTCCCTCGAGGGAGGGACAGGTCTTTTGCTCTTGACGGAACTGTTCCTGGGTGGGTCCCCCTTCTTGATGCCACTGAGCCAGGTCTGGAAGGTCCTGGGGCTGAGCGAGCCTTTCTGGGGTTTGTTCTGGGGGGTCGGTATGGTCGGTGTCCTCCACTGGAGCGATCGGGGGAGGAGGTGCTGGCCATTCGGGTTCTTCAGGTCGGGGGATGGCACGGGCGGCCATGGACCGGGTGGTTACGCACGCCCAGTCCGGGAGGCCCAACATCCCCAGGTGCTCTCTTCTTTCCACGGCGGCCCACGGGGAACTCTCGAAATCGTTCCCCAGGAGACAGTCCACGGGGGCATCATCGCGGACCGTCACCTTCAACATGCCGGATACTCCTCCCCATTCGAAGGGGACGCAGGCCATCCGACACAGGCTCTCAGAATTGTCGGCTGAACGGACGGGGCAGAGAATGTTCGGCAGGATTTGTTCTGGGGTCACCAGGTGACAGCGGACGGCCGTCACACTGGCCCCCGTGTCACGTAGGGCTTCAGCCCTGTGCCCATTAATGTTCACCCACTGACTGTATTTTCTGGTGTTGGCGGGTAGGGGAGCCCGCGGGATCATGTCTCTTCCCCCTAGGCACGCCAGAACCATGGCGGCCGGTTCCCACTCTTGTTGTTCCTGTTCGTATTCTTCATGTTCTTCGGAGATTTGCTCCTCTCCCAGGGCGGAGGCAGCTACCTGGCGGGGCCCCGGAGTCTGGTTCTTTGGGCAGTTCGGATCATTGGCGTAGTGGCCGACTCGCTGACATTGGCTCGGAACCCCGGGCGCATCGGGGTGTTGCCCCGGCTGGCCGGGGGCGGGGTGCTGGTAGCGGGAGCGGCCGGGCCGGTGTCTCTCCCCCGGCCCTGGCCTCCTCCTCCTCCTCGGGGACGGTGATGACCTTGGTTGTTCCTGTTCTGTTCGTTCGGCCCACTCCGGCCCACTCGGGTGCTCTCCCATCGGTCAGCCTCGGCGGCGAGCTGCCGTGGATCAGTCAATTTACTGTCGAGGAGGTGCTGCCTGAGCTCGACGAAGCAGTTGTTGGAGAGGTGCTCCCACACGATGAGGTTAAAAAGTTGCTCGTAGGTCGTTACGCGGCTCCCCTTGATCCATCCCTCGAAGGCTCGGCTGAAATAGTTCACATATTCCACCCATGTTGTACCCGGGATTCGGGTGCAGTCTCGGAACCTCTGGCGGTACATTTCGGGTGTAAGCCCATATCGAGTGAGGAGGGCGGCCTTCATGTGGTCATAGGACGTCATTTGATGGCCTGGGAGCTGTAACAGGGCATCGCGGCCTTCACTGACGAACCTCCCCCATAGACCGGCTCCCCAGTCACTTCGATCGATCTGGTGGGAGGTCATGGCGATCTCGTAGGCCTTGAACCACTGTTGTATGTCGTTGTTTCGGAAATACTCTCGGACGACATCCTTGGGGATGTGGACCTTTGGTTCTGTAGCTCCTGGGGTGCGCGGTTGCTCGGGCACCCCCAGGTCTTTGTTTTGCTTCCGTAGGTCTATCTCTACCAGTTTGCGCTCGTGTTCGTACGCTAGTCTCTTTTCTTCGAGTTCTCTTTGTCTGTGCTTTTCTTCCCGCTCTTCTCGGAGCCGTAGATGTTCTAAGTTCAGTTTTTGTTCAGCTAGTTTTAGTTCACCGTCCATCTTGAGCCGTGCCATTTCTAATTCGTGTAGTCTGTTTCTTTCTCTCTCTTGGATCTCTTCCTGTGAGAGACCCGTTCTCCGCTCTTCTGGAGCAGTGGTGTTCATCTCTGATGCTGCAATGTTTTGGTCTGAGGGTCTGACGGCCCCGGTTTCCGCCCAAGACTCAATGGCGTGCTTGAAATCGTCTTTCGTGCTCAGACCGGTGGTAGCAATGCCTAGTTCGATGCAAAATTGTTTTAACTCACGATGGCTGTACTCTTCCAATTTCTCCATCTGGAATTTTTCTGTGCTCTCTTTGGTTGTCATTGTGGTTTAGTCGTGGGGTGAGTCACTCTCTGTACGTACGCGTTGATTCGGATCGCGCCGCTGGCCACCAATGTTAGACGGGACCTGGAGGGTCGGACGAGGACAAGGGGAGAGGTCTCCGGGGAGAGCCGTCTCCAGCGATCGTACAGACGAGTAACTTCCCCCCCACAGATGTACACCACACAAAGATAAGGTTTAACATTCTTTATAAGCAATCTTTAAGTACAGTAGAATGGTACAAGGAGGTCAGGACTCAGGGGTCCCCTCGATTCTAGTCTCTTGGATGGGAAAGGGGGTAGCGGGACAGTCTTGTTACCAATCTGGTAGATGCGATGAAAAGATGGGTAGCTCACAATCCTCGAGCTCGGCGTTCTAGGAGGACGGGCCGCGGCAGCGCCAGCAGGTCCCGAGATGATCGTAGGTAGCAACGGTCCGCGGCAGCGCCAGCAGGTCCCGACGAAGGTGGTAGTTACAACGGTCCGCGGCAGCGCCAGCAGGTCCCGACGAGGATGAAGGTTGCAGAAGGCTGCGGCAGCGCCAGCAGGCAGGACGATAGTTCACAAGGCAGGGCTGCGGCAGCGCCAGCAGTCCGTCAAGGATGAGTTCTTCACGGTGTCTCTCGACTCCAGGATACAACTGCCTTCCTGCTCTGGAGCTGCCCCAGTTATAGGTCTGGCGCCCTTTGATGTCCGGACCCTCGCACTTGGAGGTCGGGAGGTCCGGGATGAGGGAGTCCAGACACCCAGCAGGGGGGTGGAGCCAGCGCCCGGGGAAGCTGGGGGCGATCGGCACCTGGCGGGGAGAGCCATCAACACTTCTTTCTCCCATTGACCTGCCAAGTGGTCCGTTCACCTCCTGGGTGGATGGTGGTGCCGGGATGTCGGGGCCTGGCCAGGCCCAGGGTTAGGGTCGAGTTGAGGCCACGCGGCCTCGTGGTGCAGTGTCCAAGATGGCGGCCGGGCCGGGCAATGGAGCTGACAGTGGCCCGGCCCAATGATACAGAGATGTCCGGGGGCAGGAGTCCCGTAGGGGACGGGGTGCGGGTTGCTTCTTGTGGGTAGCACCTGGAGGGCCGGTGTCCGGGCCCTGTCATGCGGGGAGGGAGCGAGCCCTTCATGTGGCCTGTCCAACACCGATAGTTGATGATAACACTATACTTAAGGATGTAAGATGATCAAAAGGAGAAATTACAAAAAGCAACAGCTTTTGGTGGACTACCCTTGTCAAATAACCCTGATTATCATAATGTGACTTTTGACTGTATTCAGATTTTTAGAACATAACCCATGCAACTGTTCTCTTTGAAACTGCATGTATGTAATAGTAACAGTTCTTAAGTAAAGCACTCAGAAACCCTGTTTACACTATATAAAATCACAAAAATAAAACAAATCTGCATTTAGTTGACCCAGCAATGCATTTCTACATCTTTGTTTAGCCCACGAACAACAGTTTCATGTTTAATGATCCATGTAGTCTTCACAGCGGTTCCTCTGAAAGCACTGCAAGTTTGGGGCGCAGCGGCTGTCGTACTTCATCGGGCTGTGGGAGTAAAGTTTCTGAATGAAGAGCCAGAGGAAGCGCTGCCATTCAGAAGATAAAGGTCCTTTTGACCCTTAATAGAGCAGAGGGAGCAAAGGCTTGATGAACAGGCAGAGTTCGCTTAACTCTATATCAGGCGCTCAGTCATGAATCTTGTAACTCTTGTTTTAACCAAGGTTTTTTAGAAGGAAGATCTGCATCAAAATCCTTAATGCGTCAAGTTTCTTTGCGTCTATTCTCTGTCCAGAAAGGGATTTCTGTCATTGTGGGTGTTATCTACAAATGCTCCATCAGCTCCATGATTTCTCCTTCTCCCCAGGAATTCACCTCACAGACTGTGAGTTAATATTGCAGATGGAAGCTTCCTGAGTGCAGTCTGAAATCTGACAGCAGTCACTCTGCAATGTACTGGAGTGTGGAGGGAATTGCTCTATAGAATCCTAATGAGATCCTCCTGGAATTTAGAAACAGACATTTTCAAGTCAAGTCAAAGAATTCTTTATTTCAGCCTTTGAGGCCATAAAAGCACAAATAAAAAGTACTGCACAATTCATGCATTTATATTTCCCACATATAAAGTGCATGTGCATTACAATGTCAGTAATTACGAATAAAAGTTTTAAAATGTAATAAATCTATAGAAATCCCCATTTGTAACACTAAATATAAAAAAAATGAGGTTGGAAGAGGTTAGTATTATTATTATTATTATTATTATTATAAACCATTTTATAGCGCGCTCTGCTACTGGGGAGTATCCTGGCGCGGGGGAATAAAAGAGGCAGAAAGCAGACCCTCACAGAAGTAAAGAACTCTTAAATAGCATTGTTAAACAAATATGTTTTCAGATGTTTTTTAAATGCGGCTACAGTGGGTGTGGAGCGCAAGTGAAGAGGAAGAGCATTCCAGGCGCGAGCCACGACCACCGCAATCGACTGACCGCCAAGTCTGGCACACTTGAAACGGGGGAGGGATAGTTGAAACATGGTGGAGGATCTCAGAGTCCGTGCGGGAACGTAACTGATGAATCTTTTTCTCAGGTACTGGGGGCCTTGATCATGGATAGCACGAAACGCCAGAACCAGTGACTTAAACCGGATGCGCTGTGCAACCGGGAGCCAATGAAGTGTGCGCATCTCCGCACGAACGCTCTTCCATCTAGGAATGTTAAATAAAAGACGGACTGTCGCGTTCTGGATAATTTGCAGGCGTTTGACCAGGTAAGAAGGAATTCCACTGAACAATGCATTAGCATAGTCCAGCCTGGACAGTATAAGCGCTCGCGCAACAGACTCCTTTGCTTCTCTAGGAAGCAAGGGAAAGAATTTGCGAAGCATTTTTAGGGTCGCAAAACAGGTGCCAGTAAGTTTTTTAATGTGATGTTTAAATCTTAAGTCCTCGTCAAACCAAATGCCCAGGTTTTTGGCGGGTCTCCCCATCTCTTTCGGGCCTGGGATGTCAGAGGGCCAAAGAGTGCTCATAAACGAGGGGGGAAAAGAGCCATAAAAAAGAACCTCAGATTTGTCCTCGTTGCATTTCAACTGGGCCTTCGTCAACCAGCGAAATACAGAGGACAAACATAAATGGACTATAGAGGTATCCAGGTTATCATCAGGCCAGGTAAACAGCAATTGGGTATCGTCTGCATACCCAATAATCTTAGCCCCGAACTGTTCAGCTAGATAGATCAAAGGTGTAATATAGACATTGAACAGAAGGGGGCTGAGAGTGGAACCCTGCGGGACACCTGTAAGCAGAGGTTCAGGCTCAGAGGCATAGGGAGGCAGCCAGACCTGCTGGGTCCTATCCGACAAGAAGGAGGACAGCCAGTCTGACACCACCCCTCCAATACCTATATCCGCCATCCGGCTAAGAAGGAGCTCATGGGGGACGGTATCGAACGCGGCAGAGAGGTCCAAAAGAATTAGGACCGCTCTGCCGCCCCCGTCTAGACAGTCCCGAATGGCCTCGCTCATCTCCAAGAGGGCTGTCTCGGTGCTATAAGCAGCCCTGAAGCCCGATTGGGCCGGGTGGAGGGCATTGGAAGTTTCAACAAATCTCTCTAGTTGTCGAAATGCCACCTTCTCACAGATTTTAGTGAGTGCCGGTAAAAGGGAGATTGGTCTATAATTCCCGGGGGCCGTCCAGTCTAGGCCTGGTTTCTTTAGGAGAGGTAGAAGCTTAGCCTGTTTCCAAGCAGTGGGGACCACGCCCGTCCTCAAAGAAAGGTTAACAATCTGCGTGATCTCCGTACCGACTAATTCCGCCACCTCCGAAAGCACCCGGGCAGGGCACGGATCGGCGGGTGAGCCCGATTTCAGGGACTGAATTAAGGGAAAAATGGTGTCCTCCACAATCTGCTCAAAGATCGTGAACTGCTGTTCCGAACTAGGGCAAAGAGAGGGACACAGGCCTTCTATTTCCTGATCGGTGGGAAGGGCTGCAATAAGGTCTTGCTGAATCCTCTTTATTTTATTAATGAAAAAGGAGGACAGTTCCTCACACCATTGCAGCGAGGATGGATGGGAGACGGCCTCAGCGACGGGTGCCACGAAGCTTTTCACAATGGCAAAGATCTCTTTGCTGCTATTATCTGCCTTGGCGATACGCCCAGCATAATATTTCCCCTTCGCATCCTTAATGGCTGAATGATATTCTTTTTGCGCCAGTCGTAGAGCGGATTTAGCCTCAGGGCTATAATCACGTCTCCACGCTCGTTCAAACTTCTTACACCCCAGTTTTAGTTCCCTCAATTCAGGGGAAAACCAAGGTTGGGAGGGGGTACGTCTAGATCTGGTCAGCGTGGTCTGCCTAATAGAGGCGGTAGCCACCTGCTGAAGCCACTCATTAAATTTACAAACCGCATCGCCTAAGAGCAAATTCAAATTGGGGCGAGTATTGCTCAGAGCCTGTCTAAATGCAGGTAGGTTGATCTTTTGGGAGTGAGGAATAGAAGGTGGAGGACAAGGCTCCACAATCTCCCAATTAAATCTGACCAAATCATGGTCGGACCAGGTCGTTTTTTCAACAGCCACAGATTGAATAGGGAAGTTAGAGCATACCAAATCAAGCAAGTGGCCCCCCATATGCGTCGGGGCTGTCACCCATTGCTTGAGTTGGGCAAGCTCCAAAATTTCACCTAGCCTGTGGGCATCAGACAGATCTGGGACATCCATATGAATATTCAGGTCCCCAACCAGTAGGAACCTAGGAAAACCTAGGGCTCGTGGGACCAGATATTCTTCTAGGGCGTCCAGAAAGCGGGTAGCCAGACCCGGAGGTCTATATATGAGAGAACCTCCTAAAGTAAAGTGGGGGGAAGTTGTGATGGAAAAGTGGAGAACCTCACCCCCTATATCCGCAACCGGCGGCTCAGAAGCGAAGCACCACTCTTCCTTGAACACAACCGCTAGTCCACCCCCTCTGCCTAGGGGTCGGTCCACTCTGGCGATCTTAAACCCCCTAGGGATGGCAAGTTCTACGCTAGGTGCGGAGGTGCTGGTCAGCCATGTCTCCGTAAGAAACAGCACCTCCAGTTGGTCATCCACCAGTAGATCAAAGATCTCGGCGGCATGCCTAACTGCAGATCTGGCGTTGATCAGTCCTGCCCGTATGTTCGTGGAAGGAGCACCAATGTCAGATCTAGGGGGGGGGGAGGGTTGAAGGGAAAAACCACAGGAAGGGCATGAAGACATGTGGCAATTCAAATCCGCACGTGTACAGTGTCCACTGTTAACAGAGGGAGCAAGCCTCCACAGATCCTGGTGTGAATACCTGTACGTTACAGATTTGACCGAACCCAAAGGTCGCCGAGTAGAATGGCTGGCCCTGGGCCCGTCCGGGGCACGGACGGGCACAGACGGGCCCTCCTTTGGCGCTTCTTCGGCGCGCAGACGGCGCGCCCGCTGCGCGCGACCGCTGCGCGTTCTATGGTGTACCATTATTTATCGCCCAAGCCCCTCCCCGAGCTGGACCGCTAACTACCGACCAGCCGGGTACCGGGCCTCACCAAAGATGGCGCCGCCCGACCTGACCCTCCACAACAAACGGCACGGAAAGCCGCGGTGGACCGGGGCCCAGGGGAACCGGGAACAGTGCACAAGGTATTTAAACGCACTACAGTTTATTTAAAAAGCAAACAGCACAATTCGTGATCAATGTGAGATAAAATTATTTGTTTTAAAAATGCGCTGGCAAATCAATTAATGCTGCGGAGAGTGAGTAGGCAGAAGAGGAACCCTCGCAGTCTGCCCGTCTTTCCCCAGCGAGGTCACTAAGTGCTGCCACCACCAAGATCAGTCGCGAGGAGTCAGAGCAATCAGGGTCTATTTATCGCCCAAGCCCCTCCCCGAGCTGGACCGCTAACTACCGACCAGCCGGGTACCGGGCCTCACCAAAGATGGCGCCGCCCGACCTGACCCTCCACAACAAACGGCACGGAAAGCCGCGGTGGACCGGGGCCCAGGGGAACCGGGAACAGTGCACAAGGTATTTAAACGCACTACAGTTTATTTAAAAAGCAAACAGCACAATTCGTGATCAATGTGAGATAAAATTATTTGTTTTAAAAATGCGCTGGCAAATAAATTAATGCTGCGGAGAGTGAGTAGGCAGAAGAGGAACCCTCGCAGTCTGCCCGTCTTTCCCCAGCGAGGTCACTAAGTGCTGCCACCACCAAGATCAGTCGCCTGATGGGATAAAACGATCAAATTAGGCAAAGCCTAGCTTTAAAATGGCTCGATGTACACACTACATAGAAAAAAAATATAGGGAGACTGAGTACACAATAGGCATGCTAGTATTATATTTTAGTATCCTATAGGCCTCTGCACAGTGATTTGTTCGGAGGCGTCTCCACAACTGTAGTAACCATCGGTATCTCGCCTTCTTGTATTCCGGGCAAAAGAATAATACTTGTTGGTCTGTCTCCAATATATTGTTGCAGACCGGGCAACCCTGAGTCAGAATGCCCCCCCAGTTATTTGTAAAGGCACGTAATGGCAATAATCTATGCCTAAATTGTACATAGAGCTTTTTCGCAAGGGCAGGCTGGATGACATCAAGGGCAGGTTCTAACCGGTATTGCTCTTTGACCTCTAGGAAGGTTGCAGTCAATATACCAGTCACTGGGTTCCTTTTTATCTGATAGAGTCCGTATTCCCTAAGCATCTTTGATACAGCCTTCCTTGAAATTGACAGGCAACTACCTTCAGCATCAGCCCACAGGTCGCCCAACCCCATTGCTTCCAGAGAATTCTTGATATAGACCAGCCATGGGATTTTACTAGCTCCCTGTAAATTTAGCACTTTCTTCAGCTCTTTAAAATGTGCAAATTCTGGGGTACTCCATAGGCGTAACCAATGAACAAGGGGTCAGAGGGCAACTTCATCTGCAATTGGGCCGACCCCAAGATCCATTCGTAGTGGCATAAGTGGTATACTTTTGAGAAGACCTAAGAGTTGCTTAGCAAAAGAATTCTCATTTTGGATAGAGGGTCGGATGACCCCAAATTTTGGCCCTGTACAAGGCCGCCCCCTAGCTTGGACTTTATAAATTTCCATCACTGGTCCAACCATTTTATGAGTGCACCTCTTGAGCATCTTTGCTAACCCTCCCGTTGTCTGGGCCAACTTTAGGCTGGTCTTCTTGAATTGTGCACCTCACCTTATTTTCTCAGTGAGTGTTATTATCAAGTATTCGAAGACGGTCACTTTCTCTAGTGGTTTCCCATCTAACTGAGGATTTGGTTGTATGGTATTTCCTGTATTAAAAGCCATGTATTTGGTTTTCTGTGAATTTATGTCTAAACCCCTACTTTTACAGAATGAATAAAAAATGTCTAAAGCCCTCTATCTTCCCATAGGGGACTTAGATAGTAGGAGGGTGTCGTCGGCTAACATCAAGGCAGGTACTTTGAGGTTCGCCAACCTATGAGCATTAATGTCCCTCCCTGCAATCAAGGCCTCCACAAGGCCATCAATAAATAAGCAGAAAAGGGTCGGGCCAGCACAGACCCTTGTCCCACCCCTCTATCTATAGATATGGGATCAGTGAGCTCACCATTTTTCCTGTGCCAGATTTGGGCAAAATTACATTCATGGAGCTGTTTCATCTGATGGCAAAGATATGAAGGGGCCCCCAGATCTAGTAGAATGGCCCACAATTTGTCCCTGGGGACCAGATCAAATGCCGATTTTGGTCTACAAAGATCAAATAGAGGCTGCCACTCTCCACGAGCACTGTCCTCCAGTACAGTAGTTGAAGCCTAAGAATTTGATCTATTGTGGACATTCTGACTCTAAAACCCAGACTGATAGGGGCTAAGTATAGTATAGTCCTCCATCCAGCTCTCTAATTGACCCAACAGTACTTGTGCATATATCTTCTGGGTGACATCTATAAGTCTGATTGGGCGATAGTTAGTGGGAAGGAGTGGTGAGCCCTTTTTGTAAATTGGAATAGTTTCTGCTCCCAGCCAGGTTGTAGGAATCAACATTACCTGCATGACAGCATTAAACAGGGTCCATAAATACGGGGCCAAAATATTTAGCACATTACCGAAGAGGTCACCTGGGATCTTGTCTAGGCCCGGTGCCTCAGAAGGGATTACCCTACTTAGGGCATCCATTATCTCTTTTAAAGAGATTACTGGTACATAAAAAATAGGTGACTATAGGTAGGGGCACTCATTTGGGCCTTGCCCTGCTTCACCCTCTACCCTTGTGTATAAGGACTCAAATGGGCCTTCCAAACCTCTGCCCCCAAGTTTGGTTCTATTACCGATTTACCCTCTGTTATGCCAATATTTACTAAATTCCCAAAAGTTCTCATGTCCCTGGTACATAAGGCACTTTTCAGGCTCTACCATTTATCTCCCTCCCATTGTTTCTTTGCCACGTTGATTATATTTTTGTGGGCTATTCGCTTGTCTTTTGTTAGAAGTCTGTCTTTGGATTTAATAGCTAGGACTTATGCTTGCTTAGCCTTACAGCAATCATTATTGTACCAAGGGTGACCCGGAGACTCCTTTTCCCTAAATCCTGTATTGGGGGAAAAAAATATTTGCCAAATCAGATACTAGACCTTGGTGGTTGTTAACAATTTCAAGTGAGGCAGTGCGGGAATCAACAGTTCCACTAAGTTGATTTGCAACCTCAAGATATGGGATGACAGTTTGGAAAATGGAGGCTAGCATTGCCTAAGATTTGCAATGTGCCTCCCATTTAACTCCCCTTCTGCAACTAGTTAAAGTTAACCTAGGACAGGGAGGTTGACCTTTATGTGCATCCCTGGGGCCCGGCGGTACCATCTCAAGAATCAAGGCATTGTGGTCACTATCATAACGGGGTACGATCTTAAAATCAGTTACCCGGTGCCAAGATTTAGTGTCCACCAAGATATAATCTAAAATGGAAGAACTTCCTGGTCTGTTTTAAGTACGATTCGCCAGGGAATCAGATTTTGTGCTCCCATTACATGCCCTGAGGGAGTGATTAAATGTGAGGGCGTTCCATTGGAGTTCCAATGAGGTCCAGGCCCGAGTTGCCAGAGCATTCGACTCTGGAATGGCCCAGTGGAGGTCCTCCTCACTGGGGTCACCCGCAATCAGGTCTTTCAGAGGTTCAAACTGACAAGTGTAGTCACCGGCAAGGATCACCAGAGGGTTATCAGGAATGGTATGCAAAAAAGCTGTCCGCTGATCGAGGTTGCAGACTCCTGGCCATGATTAACTGGGCGTGAATAAACATTAATTACAACTATTCTTGTCTTAGCGGGGAAGCTCAAAATAAAGCAAAGTATATCATGAGAAGATGTCTCAATCTGTTTTGCCGTGCATCCCAGGTGGCACGGCAATCCAGGTACAAAGACCCCCTGCGGGTCTTCCCCTTCCCCCACTTGTAGCTGCCAGGCAAAAGGTTGCGTAGCCCAGTCTGTGGGTATCCTCCCTAGCCAGGGTTTCCTGAAACATGCAAATGTCATTCTCTTGGATGAAAGCTCCGCACTCTGGATTATCTAGTTTGGAAGTGAGGCCGGCAATGTTCCAGGATAATAGGTGGAACTTTGGTGTGTCATTTGCTGTCTGTGTTGAACCACTGGGTTCCTCCACAGGTATACTAGAGCTGTTCCCAGTAGTGACACAGTCGGCTCTAGGGGGTGTGATTTCTCTAATCCCCCGCTGATGGCCTATGGGTGTCTGTGGGGACCTCAGTGGTGTGCCTACTACGATACAATTAATAAACGACCCTTCTACTCCCTCACTTTGGGCTCTTCCCTCTTTGACAACCCTCTTGGTGACCTGATCTGTTTTCTGTCTAGGAATAACAGGACTCCTGCACAACTCCCCCCATTCAGGGAGATCCCACCAGGGATCCCTCTGTGAGCTTAGTTCCATTTTCAGGGGCTGCTGTACTGGTTTTAGTCATTCTACTGCTTCTAAGGACCACAGCTATTCGCAAGTGGGAGATTAAGAGACTGTGGGCTTGGTTGATCCTGCCCCAAGATGGTACTTTGCTGGTGTTGGTGCCTAGTCCCTGCCCCACAGGCCACAATCCATTTTCTGGCGGGAGTCCTGGAGGGTGAAAGTACCCCAACGGGAGAGGCCTGATACCCCCTTCCTTCCTTTGCTGGTTTCGCACTACAAGGGTCCTTACAACCTGGGGATTTCTAAAATGAATCACAATGATGTCGCTAGAAATGTCTTTCGGCCTCTGGCCCACCCATCCCACCCTTCGTGTAAATAAGATTTCACCTGCATCCTTGTACAAGAATTGGAGTTGTTTAGACAGCCAAAAAATGCATTTATTTTTTAACTCCTAATGCGATTAACTTCGCCCCCTGTTAAGTTCTGGTACTCTAGTTAAAATCATAACATACTGTGTTGAATCTGGGGGGACATTGATACATGGTAGGGCTGATCTTCCCTCTACTACTTTTGCTCGTATGTCTCGCCCCTCCTTTGCTCTTACTTTGGCCCCAAATGCTGCATATTGGCTTCAACTAAAGGCATTTCTGGGCAGGGACTTTGCTTCTTACCAGTCTCCACACCCCGTCTAGGCTCCTGACTTTGTATGCTAGTAACATCTCTTGGCTTATTAGTAAAAATCGCGTGCTTAATTGCATCCCCATTGTTGATCTGGATTTGCGGGGGCGGGTCTGATTTTATCCCGGGAGTTGGTCTGCTCTGATGTAGAAGGGACTGGTTTGGGGCACCCGCTGCTGGAGGGGTTCATCCACCCTTGAGTTTATTTCTACCTTGCCTACATACGTTTTTAACAGAGTTGTAAGTTTGTCTACCTGGGAAGTCAAGATGCTCAATCCCCCTTGATAATGTCTCTTTTTTGCAACTGCAGATCCCTTACCAAATTTGACACTCAGGGTGGCTTTTCTCTACCTTCGTTCACGCGACCGCCCATCCCTCCCTTCCCCAAGTCACCATTTTCTACAAGTTCCATAGCACCCTTCTTCCGATTTCTCCCAACCTTCATGGCAGCTTTGGCATTCCCTCTCTTTCCCAGACCAAGGGGGGATCCTCAGTGTGCAAGTCTGGGGTAGGTGTGTCGTGTATCAAAACATGTATCCTGGACTGGGCCCTGGAGGGGTCAGAATCTACAGTTAGCAGAGCAGATTGTATGTCAGGGGAGGAGCTAAGTCCGGTGTTATCGAGGTCCGTCTTTCGGTCAGTTTAATTTCGGTTGATACTGCCCCTAGAGCCCTCTGGAGCATCTGGTCGATAGAGGTAGGCTGATGGCTTGTTGGCGATTGCATGGTTAGTGTTTGATTTTTCTCTGTGAAGGTACGTTTCCCCATTTTGGCTAGTTAACGAGAGCGTGGACTGCTTTGTCGATGACCTTAGTTGTAGAGAAATGTTCAAGGCAGCTGAAAAATCTGCACACAGCACGGGACTCCCAAAAAGAAAAGAAAGATGAGAAGAAGCAGAAGTTGCTTGCCTGAATTTGAACAGAAAATAGGACAATGAAGGTGAATAGGCACCCACCTCAGGTTCCAACTTCAGACGTGGGGCCTTGAGCTGGTGATGTTTTCCAAAGACAACTAAGGGAGTTGGCCCAGCCCAGCGGCTTCCGGGCTCTGACGGGCACAGGTGGGCCTGCCCTTGGCCTAGACGTGGCCTGGGCATGCCTGCGCTCGACCCACACTGCGGGAGCCCGCCACTGCTTTAACACGCATCCGGGTGCGAAAATAGGAGCTTCACTGGTGGCCCCACGGGTTGCTTGGACTGTGAGTCCTTTCTGCTGGCCGTTCCCTTCACGGAGTTTGGGTTGGTGATTACGGGCTTCCCGCGCTGCAGGAGCCGGCCACTGGTTTTAACGCGCCTCCGGGTGTGAAAACAGGAGCGTCACTGGCAGCCCCACGGTTTGCTGGGACTGTGAATCCTTTCTGCTGGCCGTTCCACTCACGGCGTTTGGGTTGGTGATTACGGGCTTCCCGCGCTGCAGGAGCCGGCCACTGGTTTTAACGCGCCTCCGGGTGTGAAAATAGGAGCTTCACTGGTGGCCCCACGGGTTGCTGGGACTGTGAGTCCTTTCTGCTGGCCGTTCCACTCACGGCGTTTGGGTTGGTGATTACGGGCTTCCCGCGCTGCAGGAGCCCGCCACTGGTTTTAACGCGCCTCCGGGTGTGAAAACAGGAAAACAGGAGCGTCACTGGCGGCCCCACAGTTTGCTGGGACTGTGAGTCCTTTCTGCTGGCCGTTGCCCTCACGGTGTTTGGGCCAGTGATCACAGTATTTTCAGCCGGCTGATTTTCACACATTCCCAGTTTTACCGGTACTCGGCACTGGTAGACCTGGGAATGCGCCAAAAAGATACACCTCCTCTGGACAGGCGTAACGAGGAGAAATATCTTTTGCCTCCTTGTTACTCCCTCTTTCTACGTGCGCTGCACTCTGCGCCATTGTGCAAGGTGCCTGCATTGGTGCTAAGCGGCCAAAACAGCGCCAGCGCAGTGACAAAGAGAGGAATGCGCCGCATTCTTTTAAATACGGCACATCCAGAGCTTTCCCTGCCACGCAGCACAGCGAGGTGGCGTGCTGCGCTGTGTGCCTTTTTATATGAATAGGCCCTTTAAGTTGCCTGTCTCTGGTGGCCCATTTCACTCTCAGGGTGCCGTTCTGCTTGCCATCCCCAGATGTATGTCATTGGGTGTGTCTGGAGGCACAGCTTAGCTTCTTCAGTGGTGGCCACTGCATTGTGGAATGCCTCGGCTTTACACCGGCGTAAAATGCCTGCTTTGTTACATCTTAGAAACGCTTTGAAGACTCTTTTTTTCCATTTGCTGTTTCATTGACCTGGATAACTTACAGGCGACCTCAAGCAATCTTAGTAAAGTCTCTCAGCACAAACACGCCTCCCTGCTGTTGGCAGCCCAATCACTTCGAGAAGACATAACAAATAAGCAGAGAAAATGTGTCACCTTCAGTGCTCCTTATATCATCCGTTTAGGGAGGGCGTATTACTGGCGACACAGAATCTCAGCATGTGGTCACATTGTTGTAGGAATGACGCGCAGACCAGGAGCACAGGACATTCCTGATGGCCTGTATTTCATTCCCAAGGCATTCTGTAGGGTTCTCTGCAAGGGCCACGTGCGTACATTTTACAAGTCCAGAGCAGACTGAATGTATCGCTGCGATGATTGTTCTTCCGGGGCACCGGAAGGATCCTTCCGGCTCTTCTTCTAGCAGCACACAATGTAGCCAGTGTTGGGTGTTCAACAGAGAGGTTTCTTTTCAACTCTCCTAATCCTACCAGTTCTTTCCAATTGTCTAGTGTATGCAATGGTTTTAATTAATCAAGCATAATAAAATACACTTCAAACTTCAATTGTCTAGTTTTTGTCAGAGGCAGAAAATATTCTCAGTTATTGGATCCGAATCTAGACACAAAGCACAGTTGAAACCAGGAGGTTGTGTCATGGAAGGGTAGATTTGTAGTTGTCTTGTGCAAGAGGTGATCATTTATAATGTAAATTCCTTTATTATGTACCACACTGAGGTGAAGACAGATTGGTGTTTACTGGCTCCAGAGAGGTGGTTTGTCCTGCATTAACGTCAGTCTCTGTCCCCTCCTCAGTAGATCTCCAGGAGTGTCACTTTCTCTCCTTGAAGTGCTGTTGATTTTTGTATATTGCTGTCCAGCCTCTTGTCTGTCCAGCAGGCCAACTAAGAGGCAGATGTACAAGCTCCTTGCAACACTTTTGCGCCACTGTTTCGTCACTTTTGTGACCCAGTGGCAGCGTAAGCAATGCAGCCAATTTACAACGTGAATCATCTAAGGAGATGCGTCACGTTGTAAAGCCTGCGTCACATTATACCTGCGTCAGGTATAATGTATGCAAGGGGGGCGTTCCCACGCAGGAAAGCCTCAGAAAGTGATGCAGTGAAATCTACAAGATTTCAGTGCGCCACTTCTAGGACGCTTGAAGCAGGTGTAGGGAGTGGCGCAGTGCCATAAGTATTGGCCTCACTCAACATGCATTGCTGGGGTTGCATCATGCTTGCGACACGACTACAGTAATGCGTGACTACTTTTGGGCCGACAGATGTGTCAGAATTCCTGACGCATCTGTCAGTCCTTGCGCTATGGTGCTCTGTATTCTAAATACGTCATATCCACGGTGGCACATGGGTATCGCAAGCTGGCGCAGGGAAACTGATGTATCTCTACAGATGCATCAGTTTCTTGTAAATCTGCTCCTATGTTTCCTAATCGGAGTGTCCTAACTTCCAAAAAACTTCACTTGACAGCAGGACTTTAAGGGGGCGGGGTCCTACTGGTGCTGAGCACCGGCAGTTTTAAAAGGGGACCTCGTAACGGGTCCCTATTGGGCTCTGTTTTGTGCCTTGGCACAGGCGGTCCATTTTTCTCTGGACTGCAGTGACAGCAGGCACATGCTTGCTCACACTGCTCACTTCTCACTCGTGTAGAAGTTACGGCATGACGTCATGCCAGATGAGCCTTTAGGAGAAGGGAAATCTTTAAAGAGAATAATTTTCTCTCTGGATTTCCTTCTCTTTTTGAAACTCAGGAGCAGCTACTTTGTCATGGTGTCACCAGGGTTTTAAGTGGAAGCTTTTTCAATATTATATACAAGCCATAGTTGCTGCTTATTTATCTTATGCAACTAGCAACCATTGACAAAGCCAATAGTCCTTGCTTTTTGTAGGTGCAATGTAACTTGTTGTATCATATATCTGGATGCAATGACAGAAACAGCAAAATACAAGTCGCGTGGCACACTATCCTAACAAGAGGTTTTAAGCTTAAGTATTTTAAGCCAAATCCTTAATTACATCGGGCACGTCCCTTTGAGAACCCACCCACTTTCTTCATCCCACTTAAAGCCCTGCTTGACAGTCGGTGAAGTTACTGCTTGCTGTTAGTTGTTTGTCAATAGAGGTGATTTCTTATCAGACTTGACTGGACAGGATTTGTTTGATGTCTTCCTGGGTGTAACCTGTGTAATGTGTTTAAATGTGGTATGACCTACCAAATTAGTATTAGGATGGGATGCACAGCTTGTAAGCGAAGATTACGTATGGTTGGGTTCACCTAGGGTGGCGTTAATACCCCTAAAAACGCCGTTGATAAGTACTCAAAATGTGATTCCAGCGGAACACTGGGACCATCCCCTTGGGAACACCTTAATTTCCTCTAATGAATAGAGGATTCCACAGTGATTAATGTTTCAAGTTTTTCTTTTTATTCTTCAAAAGTTCATTAAATGTTGATTCAAAAAACGTGTTGTTTCAATTCATATTTTCACTCATTAGTAAGCATGAGTGACATCTTGATTATTCAGACATCATTACAGTTCAACGTGTCCAATGCATTTCGGGCATTGCTATATGCCCTTCATCAGGGAATAATGCTGTAACAAGAGAGATATTCTAAATTACCATCTTCCTTATGACATTAAGCAATTCATTCAATTATACATCTCCTGATTTCCAAAAACATGTCTCTATGTGATTATATAGACCAAATCTCTATGCAATTGTTTGAATCAGAAAGCTCATTAGGAGCCACAAATACACGGTCGGTCAACTGTACATTAATAAACAACTCACATGTCCGTGGGTTCGATCTTGGCGTAACCGATATGTTAACGCTGTGGTAAAAATAAAGAAAACGCGGGTTGTAGTGTGTGGTATCAACACGTAATGTGAAGAGCATTAAGGCTGTTAAGTGTCGTTGGAATACACTAACCTGTTTGCCGGTAAATTCAAACGTGAGTCTGGCCGCTCGTCCGAGGGTCCGTGCTCACGGTGGCTTGTGATTTCAAAATGCAACTATGTTGCTATTCGGTTTACAAATTGAAATGCGATGCCGATCACGTGGTTAATGAAAACGAGAAAAAGACTATGCGACTCGTTTTACTATGTGTACTTGCTCATTAATTGATGAAGGTGTACCAGACGGCGTCAAAGAGGAATATGAGCCTAGTATATATGAACATGCATAAATAAAGATCGCGAGATAAGAAAAGTGAAAATTGTAAATAAAATTCACGTGATGAAAATGTACCTGAGCTACGTGACGTAGTATCGAACCGGTGTGTATTAAAAGAGATCTTCCAAAACATGCTTTAGTCAGTAGTGCTATTGAAGAACTGTGTTTGAATGCATGAAGAATGTTAATAGGAATATGGTAAACGTTAAACAGGAGAACCAAGCTGATAGTACATCGGGGCAAATTTACATATTTACAATACCGTATCTCTCTTGTTACAGCATTATTCCCTGATGAAGGGCATATAGCAATGCCCGAAATGCATTGGACACGTTGAACTGTAATGATGTCTGAATAATCAAGATGTCACTCATGCTTACTAATGAGTGAAAATATGAATTGAAACAACACGTTTTTTGAATCAACATTTAATGAACTTTTGAAGAATAAAAAGAAAAACTTGAAACATTAATCACTGTGGAATCCTCTATTCATTAGAGGAAATTAAGGTGTTCCCAAGGGGATGGTCCCAGTGTTCCGCTGGAATCACATTTTGATGACCTACCAAATGCCACACTGTTGCCCCTTGGGGCCTCGTACACGCTCCAGCATGTCTCATCCAGCCCCTGACAAAATATGAGCACATCACCCCCATCCTGATGGAACTCCATTGGCTCCCCTTGTCTTCCCATAAAATCATGTCCCTCCTATTTAATCCTTCAATCAATACATACCTTAGGATAAGAGAAAATAAAAATGTCCATTTCATACCCCCTGTGTTCTGGATCCCTTTTGAATTCTTTTGCATTACATAGTGGATTTTGTGCTGTCCACTCTTGTACACGTAGAGGTGCAAGCTATTCACCCACAGTACAGCACCTGGAAAAAAAAGCTCGGTTCACACATGGGAGTCCGGGCTTTTTCTCATCTAGCCCCCGTTCCTTGGAACAGCCTCCCTGATGAGATCCATGCATGCTCCAACCTGTCCCAATTTAAAAAATTGCTTAAGACCTGATTGTTCTAAGATCTGTCTGTTCATTAGATGACCATTTCTCAGGTGCCGAGAAATCCCCTTGGGGATGATTCGCTGCACAATACAAATGAGTAAATAAATAAAAGAAATAAATTCTACAGGTGACTCTGTAAAGAACCTGGATGGAGGAAGCACAGAGCACACAAACTGGCCACAGTGCTAGAAATCTAGGGCCAGATGTAGGTAATCCGATTTTACCGATTCTAAAATACCGAATTTTACCGAATCGGTATTTTAGAATCGGTAAATGGTATTTAGAAATAAAATCGGGAAAAAATACAGAAACGGTAAAATTCGGAATTAGACATTCGGAAATTACCGATTCGGTATTTACCGAATCGGTATTTACCGAATCGGTATTTCCCATTCATTCCGATGAGCTGAAAGGCCCATAGGAATTAATGGGAAGTACCGATTCGGTAAATACCGAATCAGTAAATACCGATTCGGTAATTTCCGAATCGGAAAGCAAACAAAAGTGAAACTTAAGTAGGCAGCCATCAAGGTGCTACCACCCTCCCCCACCCTACCAGGTAGTGGCTACACAGGCAGCTGCAACTAATCAGAAGCTTCTGGAAAGTCAGTTGGAGCTGAGCTGAGTCCCTGAGCAGCAGAAAAAGTTTTGAGCACTTTTAAAACTGCAAAATGGCCAGCAGCAAAGAAAAAGAGCAGACAGAGAGGAGGAGGAAACTCAAATTCAGCAGCATGGAGCTGCAGGTCCTTGTTGAGGAGGTGGTGAAGGTGCACCAAAAACTGTTTGGCAGGCAGTCCCTCACTGTGGCAGAATCTGCCAAAATGAAACTCTGGCTGGACATACTAGACAAAGTTAATGTAGTTGAGGTGACTACCAGAGACGCAGAGGACCTGAAAAAGCAATTCTATGACCTCAGGAGCCAAACTAAGAAGAAATTGGCTGAACACCACAAGCAGGCAACAAAAACTGGCGGAGGCAAGAACACAGCACCCCCCTTACTGACCTGGAGGAGATGGTGGCCTCAACCATTGAACCAGACAGCGTCTGTGGACTGGGAGAAGTAGACAGGTCTGCCAGAGCTGCAAGCAGAAAAGGTAAGACACATGCACAGCATTCCCCCCCCCCTACCATCATCCTTACTGTACGATTTGTGGCCAAGTGAACACCAGTCCAGTACTGCTAGCACTATACAGGAGCAATGCATCATGGTACATGTAGTCAGGAAATGTAAGAACATGTCATACAGCACAGCAACCACCAAGTTAGGAAAATGATTGCAGAGAGAATAAAGCTAAAGTGAGAAATATTTAATTGTAGTGACTGTGAGACAGTAGCGCTTAGCTAATGTACGCTCATATGTCCACAGTTGAAACGTCTCGCATGCTTTCGCAGGAGACTGAAGGCACACCACCAGAGAGGGAGGAGAGTCAGGAGCCAGGTCCAACTACCCAGAACGTACCACAGAACACAGGTGCACCAAGTAACCATCCTCCTGCACAAGACTCAGAAATGGCTCCAGAGTTGCAGGCGTCCCCTTTTAGATCTCAATCCCCTCTTTTGCTGTCATCCCCAGAAATTTCAGCATCACAGCATGACACAACACCTGCATCAAAACCAAGCAGGAGGCATGTTGTGGCCTCACTTCTAGAAACGGAGTCAGCTCCAGCTGACATGGCGGGGGAAGAAATGCACAACTTGCCTGTGGATGATAGCCCTGGCACACTGCACTCCAGTGCAGAGGTGGGCCATACTGGTGGAAGACGCCGCAGAGTCCTAGAAAGGCGTGCAGATGCACCTGTGGAGGGTCAAAGTGTGTTCCGTGGCCTGGAGGGGTCCATGGTGAGAATCCAGAGGATGCAGGGAAGAGCCATCCAGTCATGCCAACGCCAAATGAGGTCCCTGAACAATAACATAGGAGACATAGGAAAGGGCATCAGGGAGCTTGTAGAAGTGAACAAAGAGATGGCAGCAGGGATGCACGAAATGAGCCAATTGGTGCAGTTGCTATGCACCAAACTAGACACTGATTTGGAGTCAAGGCGCAAGGAAAGGCAGCGTGCTCATTGTCAAAATAAAGCAATCAACCGCCTGGCCACTGCCACATCCCTGCTATGCAGGAAAATCACTAACATGCAGCAGGCAATGACCCAAAATAGCAATGAGGTCACTAGGGGCATGGGCAGGATGACCAGTGCTCTTGAGGCGCTGCTAAATGCCCAAACTGCACAAACAGCTGCTCTGGATGTGCCTGTGAGTGAGGAGAGCACAAGCAGGAGCAGCATGGCAAGCTCCCATGTGCCAGAGACAAGGAGGAGCAGCAGGCGCCACGCTGAGGCCACAGGCCAGCAAGAAAGTGAGCACAGTGAGCACCATACAAGTGGCCCTGGGAAGCGAGGACGAAAATGACTATGACAGTTCATGGTGAAGTGAACCAGGAATAACATCATTCAAGTTAAAATATGTTTGTTGCACATTTGTGCTTTAGAACCCTACGACATGACACAATTAAAGTACACTGGGTGCATACTCCACCTGTCTGTGTCTCTTTACTTACTTAAAAGAAGTTGTGTGTGATCTCTTCCTGTCTGTGTCTGCCATCAGTTTATTTATTTATTTATTATAAAGTTTTGTATAGCGCGAACAAGACCCGTGGGTATCAGAGCGCTTCACATAAAGAGCAGGTTACAGTTCAACCGTGTCAACACAATAATAAACAGCACACTGATATGAGGTAGAAGGTTATAGGCTTTAGGTGCATAACGATCTATATACATTCCGATATACATCCCAAATGTGCAGTACGCATTAAGAGGTAGGTTAAGGCATAACTTATATCATATTCCATTTACGCAAACATATAAAAGGAAGACTCATCTGGTTTACACAATATGATAGGATATATAGTGATGTGGATAAATACGATCGCCTTTACTTGAGGTAGCATTTTGTATACAGCTTAGTCTCAGTGAAGTCACCAGTCTCATATCGTCTCAAAAGTTCAGTAGTCAGACTGCACTTCGTTGTGGTCAAAACGATCCTAAGTGGAGAATTTCTTCATCATGAAGCTCTTCACTTCCCATTTAAATGTTGCAGTATTCTGGATCTTCCTGATTCTTGGAGGAAGTGAGTTCCAGATTCTGGGGGCAGCTCCTGAGAACGCTCTGTCATAGGTTTTTTTCTTTCGGAAGAAGGCTGGCCTCAGCAGCAGCTCCTTAGCACTTCTAGCTGGTCTGTTACCTCCTGATAGCTCAATTTTCTTGGCTAGGTAACTTGGCGTGTTGTATTGGAGCGCTTTATGGGTGATACATGCTATCTTTAGTTGAATTCTGGCTTCAAAGGGTAGCCAGTTTAATGCTTTCAGGTGCGGGGTTATATGGTCGAATTTTCTCGATCCCGTTATGAGTCTTGCCGCTGAGTTCAGGCAGGCTTTTAGTGGTGCTGTCAACGTGTTTGGTAGTCCGGCTAAGGTGGTGCAGCCATATTCAATCCTATAGATGACTAGGGATTGGATTGCCAGTTTAAGGTCAGCCTCTGATATGAATGGTTTCAATTTTCTTAGGTAATTCAGGTGGAAGCTGGCACTTTTAGCCATTGAATTAATATGAGTTTTCATGTCAAGGTTTTCGTCCAAAGTGATTCCTAGCGATTTAGCTGAGTTGACTAGGGCGGGGGTGCAGTTTAGCGCCGTCACCAGCTTGGTCCATTCCTTTATTTCTGCCTGGCTCCTTGTTGGTGAGATTAATAGGAACTCTGTTTTATTGGCATTTAGTTTCAGATGATTGGTCTTTGACCATTGCAATGCCGTTTTTAAGGTCTCTTCATTAGCTCAATGTCCTCGAGGGAGGCGATCTTTAAGTATATCTGCGTGTCATCCGCATACATGTGGTAGGATATCTGTGAGTTTTGGAGAATTTCGGTAAGGGGTTCAACATACAGGTTAAACAGGTCAGGTGATAGTGACGATCCTTGTGGAACTCCAATTGAGTTAGGGCATATAGGTGAGATTGATTGGTTGACCAGGAAACGTTGTGTTCTATTTCGTAAGAAAGACTCGAACCATATCAGAACACTTCCCTCCAATCCCATCCTGTTCCGCAGCCTGGTCAGTAATGCTTCGTGATTTACTGTGTCAAATGCCGAGGACAGGTCCAGGAGAATTAGTAAGCATGCTTGGTTTTGGTCTAAGGCCTGTAGCGCATCATCAACAATATGGAGGATCGCTGTTTCTGTACTATGCCCTGATCTGAATCCCGATTGGCATTCATCTAGTAGGGAGAACTTGTTGATGTGTTGGCTCAGTTGGCACTGCACACATTTCTCAATAAGTTTGGCCAGTAAAGGGATGTTGGTCACTGGGCGAAAGTTAGTGTTGCAACTCCAGATGTGTGTGATTCAGGCAGTGCTTGCTCGTCATCATGGTCCTCATAATCAGAGATATCCACTTTGGTGCCCTTCTTGATCGCAAGGTTGTGCAGCATTGCACAGGCTGCAAATATCTTGCAGCAGGTGATCGGTGTGTACTGGCGGACCCCTCCACTCTTATGTATGCAGTGAAACCTGCTCTTCCACATACCAATGAGATGAACAGGAGAAAAAGAGTGTTTCTGGATCCCAACCCCTCATCCATGTACGCTCCACAGGCAAACTCGCCCGGCACTAGAATATTCTCTGGCGGGCATGGATTGGCCGATGATGAAGCATGACACCAGGGTTTGTGAGTCGATACCTTTCAATTTTTTTAATTGACTCCCAGAGTATAACATGGAAATTTTACAGTCTTTTTAATGACCAAAAGAAACAAACAAAAAAACTCTAGGGGCTTATTTATGAGCCCTTGCGTCACTTTTGCGCCGCCGGTGCGTCACTTTTTGTGATGTATCAGCAGGGTAGAAAATGTGTCATGGTGTGTCATATTTACAAAGTGACGCATCTAGGTAGATGCATCACTTTGTTAACCCCTGCGCCACATTATACCTGTGCCAGGTTTAATATATGCAGGGGGGCGTTCTGACACAAGTAAGCCTCGTAGAAGTGATGTAGTAAAATCTACGGTAATTTAACTGCGTCACTTCTAGGACACAAATGCGTCAATATCTTATGCCTGCCTTACAGCAGGCGTAAGACGGACGCAGGCACATTTGAAATGGGACTTGCCCATGTGAAATGACCCATTGATGGAGTTGCGTCACTTTTGTGACATACTCCAGCGGGGTCATTTTGCGCCTACAGATACTTCAGAAATACTGGCGTATCTGTAACTCCTTGCAACATGATGCGTCATACTGTAAATATAACGCATCCAGCATGTCCCAAGGAGGGAGCAATGAAAAGTGTTTTCACGCCCGATGCGTCACTTTTCTTAAATGAGGCCCCAAGTGTCTTCTGAAAATGGACAAGTGGATCCTACTTTGACCCTAGTTTGTCTTGTTTGCTTTGTTGTGTTAAAAACTTTTCAGTAGCCTGTCGCAGAGTGATTTAAGAGTCGCACTCTTATAGAGTGTCTCCTCTCCTGCAAAGCCCGCCTTCTACAGAGACAAATCCATGGTTTTGATCAGTGATGTCATTAATGATGGCATTAACATGTCATGAGTGACTGGTTAGAGGCGGCAGACCCGGGAGCAGAGGACGGCCCGGGACCAGGGTTCGATTCCCGGCGCGGCAGGTTTCTGGACCAGGGTCAGCGGACTCGATAATTCTCTCGCCTCGGTGCCCACTCTGATCAGCGATCACACTCGGCAACTCTGGGCATTAGCTTGCCTCATCTTCACTAACGGCCCCACCAGACCGCCGGGGATGCCTGGTCTCACCCTGGAGATACCCATTAAGGGACCATCTCTCAGGGAAGCCAGGAAGGGTTTCGCAGCGGTCGAAGCGCCTTGGGACCCTCCGGGTAAGTAGTGCGCTATATAAATGCCTATACATTTACATTTACATTTACATGTCATTAATATGTGAGATCAGGAGCAGTGTATGATGTTGGTGCAAATTATAGTTTGTTTGCCAACATATAACTGGTAACTTTCAGCGTTTTTTCCGGTTTTAGGCATTCTTATCTCATTTCAACACTTAACTATAACCTTACTTTACCTCTGTTTTTTTCAGTGAATTTCAGTTTTTTTAAGGTTTTTTTAAGGCAAGGTATTGCCATACCTAACTATAACCTCATATTAACATTTGTTTTTAGTAGTAAAAAAAATTATATATATATATATATATATATATATATATATATATATATATATATATATATATATATATATAATCTACTGATAGTTATAGTTAGGACCTTGGGGCTAACTAGCACATCAGGTACCTCCAGTAAGCGCCACAGGGCTGCGTTGCAGAGAGGTGGTCCAGGCCACACCCCATTTTACACTTCTCTGCAAAGCAGCTCTGTGGTGTTTACTGGAGGTACCTGGAGGGCTAGTTGGACCCCAGGGACCCTCAGTATTCAAGGAGACCTAATCCCCCAAATTAAAATTCACCACAGGCGCTTGGCACAGTGGTGAAGGGAGGGGGCAGGCCTGAGGTGACATATGTGCAAACACACCCTGTGGCTTGTTTTAAGTTAAGGAATTAATTCCCCTTCAACCCTGAGGGCCAACTAGCCCACCAGGTACCTCCAGTAAGAGCCTCAGGGCTGCGTTGCAGAGAGGTGGTCCAGGCCCGCCCTTTTTATACCTCTCTGCAAGCAGCTCTGTGGCGCTTACTGGAGGTACCTGGTGGGCTAGTTGGACACTAGAAACCCTCAGAATTCAAGGGGACTTAATCCCCCAACTTAAAATGTGCCACGGGGCGCGTTTGCACAGTGGTGAAGGGAGGGGGTGGGGCCTGAGGTGACATATGTGCAAACACGCCCTGTGGCGTGTTTTAAGTTAGGGATTTAATTCCCCTTCAATCCTGTGGGCCCCTGGGAACCAATTAGTCCACCAGGTGCCTTCAGTAAGCGCCACAGGCCTGCACGAGAGGTGAGAGGCAGAGAGGTGGTCCAGGCCAAGCCCCTTTTTACACCTCTCTGCAATACAGCTCTGTGGCGCTTACTGGAGATACCTATTGGGCTAGTTGGACTCCAGGGACCCTCAGGATTCAATGGGACTTAATCCCCCAACTTACAACTCACCAGGGGGCGCGTTTACAGAGTGGTGGAGAAAGGGGGCATGGCCTTTGTCTACCTCTCACTGATCCCACTGTGTGGGGCTTACAGGAGATAAAAGGTAGGCTGGTTGGTCCCTAACGGTCCCCCAGCAGTGAAGGGGACTTTATTCCCCATCCAAGTACGTGCCAGGGAGCGCGTTTGTAGAGTGGTGGACAAAGTGGGCGTGGCCTGGTACAAGTACTTACCAATGCTGCTGTGTGGGACTGACAGGAGGTAATAGTTTGGGAAGTTGTCCCCAAGAATGTCCTTGGGGGCCAACTAACCCTCTTGTTACCTCCAGTAAGTCCCACACATTGGGATTGCGAAGACATGTTCGGAGGCCATGGCCACCTTTCTCTACCACTCTGCAAACATGGGATGGGGATGAACTCCAATTTAGTCCTGAGGGAGTTTGGGGGCCAAGAATCCCTCCTGGTTCCTCCTGTAAGTCCTACGCGGTAGAATTCCTGAGAGTTGGTTGGATGCCCAGCACCCTTTCTCTACCACTCTGCAAACATGACTACTAGTTAAAGTAGCATATTCCTGCACCTCTGACTTAGAGGTAGTTTTAATTTCCCTGCCCTATTATGTACTAGGGCCTTACAGAGGAGGCCATGCTAATCACAGGGGTACCCCAACGCATAGTGTTCCCTAGTGTATGTAGGTGTTTTCACTGTATGCAAAGTGTCTTTTAGCATAGCACTGGCTCTAGGCCTAGTTAGTCAGTTACCACCAGTACCCGTCTGAAAAAGTTGTGGGTACAGGATGATTTTGCAACAAGGCCTCTTTCTGCTCCTCTGTTGGTTCTTTCTGCACATATCTTGCTTCTTCTTGCACTTTTCTTCGTCTTTGTGGACTTCTGTTGCTTCTTTCTTCATTTCTTTTGCTTCTTTCTGTGCTTTTTTTCTTCTTTCTTCACGTCCTACCTCTGTAGGCATAGTTAGAAACTAGCATTTAAAAATCCTTTGAAATTCAGTTAACCCCTTGCATGCTCATGATGAGCTCAGCTCATCATGAGGCATGGTGCTCCGGTGCTTATGACGAGCAGAGCTCGTCATGAGCCGTGGAACGCACACACACTGGGCTAATTCCCCTGCAGTGCTGAATGTTCCACGAAAACAGGTGTAGTCATGATGAGCTCAGCTCGTCATGAGCACACGAGCACTGTGCCTCATGACGAGCTGAGCTCGTCATGAGCACGGGGGCGCAGTGCGTGCCCCCCTTCCCCCAGCACAGTGGAGAAATAACCCCAGCATGCAAGGGGTTAAAAATCCATAGGTTTTAGGCACATTATAGTTAGAAATTAGCTTTAAAAAAACCTTTGAAATTCACTGAGAAAACCATAGGTTTCAGTCACGTTATAGTTAGAAATTAGCATTTAAAAAAACATAGAAATTCACTTAAAAAAGAATAGGTTTTAGGGAAAGTTTTATATATATATATATTGCACAAGAGCTTACAATCCTGGTACCCGTTGTTGGTTGCCCACCAGTTTTATTTGTGCCCCCCTGTGTGCCCTCCCTAAAAATCACTTCTGGAGACAGCACTGCCCTCCCTAGCCCCACACACCCAGTGTCTGCCAAGGGACCGACAGCCGTCTCTCAGACCCCTTTGCTGCCCCTTGCTTAGGAGCCGTGTTGCAAGCAGCTGCGCCGCCAGCCCCCGCTCAGCGACCTGCCATGACACCGCCAGTTCAGGCTCAGAATCCAGCTGAGCCAGTGTTGTAAACAGCACACCTGCCTGGTGTGCCTCCTCCCCAGCGGCCTCATTTAATCTGGACATCAAACCTGCTCCGAGCCTGCGCTCCCACCCTGTGCATTCCTGAGCAGGCAGAGACCAGGGGCAGCAGCCCTCAGCAGGAGAGTGTGGCCACACTCTGTGCTGTGGAAGCACACGGACAAACATCACACACCGCACTGAAGAGCATGAAACATTAATAAAGGCATAATGAGCACAACACGGAGCGCAACACAAAGAGAGCTTCTGATCCAGGCTGTGAATTGGGATGTGTGAGGGGGAACCATGGGAAAGGGAAGAGAGGGTCGGGCCGCACATTGTTAAAAGTGTGTTGTGCCAGGCAGCATTACCTTGCATAGGGGGTGGAAGACACTTCCATATGTGGGTCACAGGTGTTCTCATACAACCAGCCCAGGGGTTTTCACGCAAACTAGCACTGTTCAGAAATAGAGAGGATTTTGCGCCCAAAAAAATAACGTCTTTTTGAAAGTGATTTAACTTGGAAAAATGCTTTTGTTTCTCCAAACTTTTCTGACTTTGCATCTGTGCTACACATTACAACCCACATTTCAAAGTTGGACAAGTTTTAAAGTTTGTCCATTTATACTATTTTGTACTGGAATACTTCCCCTCTAATACAAGAACCTATGCTAGACCTCATGCACATATCCTTGCACTATGGTGCTGAACCAGCGCGGCTAAAATAAATCTTTCCTTATCACACTAACCCAGAAAACATCTACACAACCTTAATCATATTAAACTCTATGTTGGTGGGGCCCTTAACACCTCATACATACATTCATTCAATTTTCTCGATCAAACGCTAAGGAAATGAGCTGCTTGACAAACAGAGTTCCTTGTTAAATTGACAGACTTATAACTTACACATTATATACATTAACTTAGGATCCTGTCGGTTCTAAACATCAAAGTACTCCACTATTCGGTTGATGGACCAACTAGTAGAATCAGTTAATGGCGAATAAGTCCAGCTCAATCACAATTAAAACCTTTAACATTTATTAATCATAACTTTATTCTAAAGAACCACAGACTCATTTAGAGTTAGCATATAATTTTATCTAAATTCTTTGAGCAAATAAGTAAAGTTCTTTATTAGGCAAAATGCATTGAAAATATCAATCAGCAGTTAAGTAAAATTTTAGCATCGAAACTTCGTTCCTCTTTCCACATGGAATATCTTTGGAAAGACCAGGCCTAGATAACATGTTCGATACCAATGGTCCGTCAAACTATAATAAGCTTTGTTCCTGCAAATATAATAGATTCCTGAGAATACTGGATCGTTTCCTCCTTTGAATCCCTATCCTCCTATAATTTTGTATGTATCTCTGCCCTCACTAGAACCCATGAAATAGTTATCATACATAGTGCTATCCTTGCTAATAAACAATTTACCTTGTTGTGGCCAATCTAAAACCATGGCTGCATTTGTTTCATCTTTGTCATAACTTCTTTCCTTAAAAACCTGAGGTGGTGTTTCCGTCTTTTATCCTGTTGCTTTTCCTTGAAACTTAACCCTTCTGTCTTCTAAAATGTCTAAAAAGACCTTTTCTTCCTTCCTTAATCTATAAGTAAGATTGTGTTTAAATGCATAATCTATTGTTAATTCTTTCATTTCCAAGAAAAATTCTCTAATCTTAGCAGGTTTCACCTTATTTAGTTCGGGGACTATGGGCACTTTAGCAAAAACAGCATCTATGTCAGTGTAATAATATTCTAATTTACCTGTGTTATAAAATAAGCTGGCTAAAGCACTACAAGTTACTCCATACATCAAAGGAAGATGATGATACGTTACACCTTCTGTCACAGACGCAGGAAACTGCATACATACATACCAATCTCTAACATCCATTGTCTCTACATATTCGTACAAAAGTTTTGTAAAAACATTCTTAGAAAAATCTGTTATTGACTTGTCTCTACGAAGTTCAGTACTATCTATATGTGTTGCGGTGTTCTTTATGTTAGATTTCTTGTCACTATTCTTGTCATTGATGATTTCAGATGTATTTCCTCTAACTAATCTAAGTGGAATGATTATTGCTAAAATGAAACAAATAAGCATCAATAAACCTGTACAATAGAAACACATTTTACACCATCCACGGAAAAACTCAAATCTAGATTTTCTATTCTCAGTGTCTACCATGGTGAACTATAATCTAGGATATGTACACGGAAAATGTATATCTCCACACCCCAGAATGATTTTTGCTGTTTTACCCTTTCTCTTATTGTTGACTGAAGCCAAATGCTTTTACCATACTTTTTGGTTTTTCAGAAATTTTCTTTGACTTTTATTAGTTTGTATGTCTACTCCGTTTTTCTTGTCTCCTCTTCAGAATGGGCGCAGTTCACTCCCACCCACTTGTTCACATTCTTTGTCTGGGTTTTTTGTGACTGCTATCTACTTCTTTTATGTCAGGAAGTACAATGTATACCCATTCAGGTGACTTGTATTTCAGGTTATGTCTTTTCACTCTTTTGGGTCTCTGTAATTGTTCTTTATTCAATTTTCTCTGTTGTCTCTGACTTGTTATTTCATTCACTTGTTCTGCTATGTCATGGTTCAAATTTACTATTTATATCTCAGTCTTTTAATTTCGTTGAGCCATTTGTCTACTTTTCTTGGCCTTTTCTGTTCATTTTCCTTTTCTCCTCATTCCGCTCTCCAAGTTCTTTTGCCTGGTCCTATTCTTTGCCTTATTTCTTCTTCACTTTCTTCCGATTCTGTTTTGGATCTCACTTCACTTTATTTAATTCTGAACTTTATGATCTCTGTCTCTTTGTCTGAATTCAAATCTCTTTGGGTTTCTTCTGCTTGTAATTCTGAGTCAAATTCTCCTTGAGTTTCTTCCGCAATTTCCTCATCCTCTCTGTCTCAATCAGAATTTTCTTGAGTTATTTCTATAATTTCCCCAAAGCTTGTACATGGCTGTTCACCGTCACTGTCTATTGGTTCAGTTTCTCCTGTTTCAATATCTGTTATTTGTTTTCCGGATTCTTCTGTTTGTCTTTCACTGGATTCTGACTGGTCAACTTTAGGTCCCGAACTGGTTTCTGATATTTCCAGAAGTCGACTTATAGGTTGATCATCAGGATCTGGAACTCTGATTGTTTCACTTTCTTCTTCAGATGCCGAACTGGTATCTGATATCTCCAGATGTCGACTTACAGGTCGATCTTCGAGCAGCTTTTATCCATATACATTTTTCCTCATCGCTTGCTTCTTCCTGCAATTGTTTCACCTCTTCCTACGTTTCAATTGGTTTAGTAAACCATAAGGGACATGAAAGATGTTCTTTTTCCCTCTTTCGATTCATCGAGGTCATATTTCTGGCACAATATGGAGCTAATTCATCAGCAAAATTGTTACCTACTGCAATGTCATCAGTTCTATCTTTGTGAGCAGTATATTTTACCACCGCAATCTGTTTAGGCAGCTTTATCACCTCAAGCAACTTCTTCACAAACTCACCATTCCTAATAGGAGACCCTGAGGACGTCAGGAATCCCCTCTGGTACCAGAACTGTCCGAAATCATGGACCACTCCGAAGCCATTCTGGCTATCAGTGATCACAGTAATTCAGAAATTACTTCCCAGTTTGCAGGCTCGAATTAGAGCAATCAGCTCAGCAACTTGGGCTGAACGAATTCTTCTCAAACAGGACGCTTCCATTATGGTTGCCACTGTACATACAGCATATGCACAGCTCAAAACTCCTTTGGTTGTTCTCAGGCATGATCCATCCACAAACATCACATAATCTGACTCTTTTAGAGGTTCATCTCTGATGTCAGGACGAGGCTTTGTGCGCAATTCAAGCGCATCCAAACAATTATAATCAATCTCATCTTTAATCTCTGCATTTACTGCAACAGTCAGGCAGGTGGAAGGATTCACACTTGTGCATCTCACAAAGGTTACATTGTCTGCACCCAAGATCACTTTTTCATACCTAGTCAGCCGACTATGCCTCATGAATGGTGTCTTTGTTCTGGTCAGGAGAATTTCAACTGAATGTGGGACATGTACTCTCAAAGGATATCCCATCACAATCCCTTCACTCTGTTCTAGACTCACACAAGTAGCAGCTACTGCTTTCAGACATCCAGGCAACGCTTTTGCTACAGGGTCCAAAACAGCTGAAAAGTAAGCTATTGGTTGTCTCATTCTTCAATGCCTTTGAAAGAATACTGAAAGTGCACATCCGTCTCTTTCACTATAGTACAGCTCAAATTCTTTCTCATAATCAGTCATTCCCAATTCTGGGGCTTCACACAAACTGGATCTCAGTTGCTCGAAACCCTTCATCTCTTCCCCATCCAATACAATCGGATCTTTCATGTCACTTTTTGTCAATCGCTGTCTAGGTTTTGCAATCAATGAAAATCCACTTATCCATTGTCGGCAATAACAAACCCTACCAAGGAACATTCTCACCTCTCTTTGTGTCATTGGGGCTCTCATTCCTTTAATAATCCTGATTCTTTCTGTTGTCACTTTTCTCATTCTATGTCTGGCTGTCAGGTCGTAATGGAATAGAAAAGAATGCATGGCACAAATCAATAACTGTGTGCCATTCTGCATCATGATGGATTTGATACAGTATTACAGCAGGATTTGGCACAATTGGGCAGCAAGGAATAACAATTTTGTTAACTTTTCTCAAATCCTGTACTATCCTATAGGCTTTTTCAGTCCCATTAAAGGAGAATTACCTGGACAGCTCATTACTTTTCTCAAAATTCCTTGTTCAACCATCTTAGTAATTACTGGTGTTATTCCTTCAACAATTTATGGCGTCAGTTTATATTGCGGGTGTTTGGGTAATCCGTTCCTTCTTTTACAGTAATTTTTATAGGATCAACTTCTCTCATTAGTCCAATATCTTCACCTATGAAATTCCATACATTAGACATAACTGTTCCTTTCAATTCAGTAGGGATTTTCTCTGCACCGAATCCAGGAAATTCCTGGTTCTAGTTCTGCTATTGTCATTTTATACAGAACATCATCATCAGGTGTCTGGAAAGCAATACCATCTGGAGTACAGTAGATGGTACAATTCATTTTGCAAAGCAGATCACTTCCTCATAAATGTACAGGACTACAACCACACACCACAAAACGGTGCATATCTTTGAATGGACCAATTTCCACCTCTACTGGTTTGTAAGAGGGGTTTTAGTTGGCCTGTTTGAAACACCTACAACTTGGATGTATTCTCCTGAGAGAGGAAGGTTTGGAATTTCCATTGATCTAACAGTAGAACGGGTAGCACCACAAGGAAAGTAACATTTACACCATTCACTTTTCCATCCACAAATGGACCTGACTGATCTACCTTTAGAGTTGCGCCAAACACACACTCCTCTTCCTCTCCTGGGCACCATCATAAGCTTTCATCTGATTCATATCCATCTTGCTGTAACCAATATTGTGAAACAGCGGCTGTATGCAGCAATTTTGTTACCTGCTCGCCTCCGTAGAATCCTGCCTCTGTACTGTATCTTTGAGGATTTGCACTCTTTGAGAGAAGTGGTTTCGGCACCTGACACTGTTGAGTAACTACCTGCTGCTGTTGTGGCTGTTGATAACTCACCTCATTCTCCACCTGTGGATTCAATGGTTGATTCTCAGTGTTAACTCTCAGAGGTAATTTACACTCGTTCCTCCAGTGCAATAATTATGACGCTTCTGCCATACTCATCTGACCTTTTCCCTTACCAATATTAGGTCTCAACTTGGTCTGTCCTGCACCACTAGACTGATTATTGATCTGAGCTTCTTGTTGTTCTGCAACCTTTACTTGTGCCCTACTGTGCTAGTCTGCCAACATAACATAGGCTGCTTAATCATTTCACTTATCTCAGCTCTCAAACCATACACAAATTAATACACAAAACGACTCATATGGTTTTCACTCAAAGTCTCGTATCCACTATACTGTTTAAAAACCAAAAGCAACCTTTCATAATAAGTATGCACAAACTCCATATTTTCCTGAGATGCTCTATCAATCTTTACCCCAATGTGGTTGCCTGCTCATACTTTTTCATCACGATTGAACTTGGAGCTCCTGTTTCTGAATCTCTAGGATATTCTTCGTTCGGCCAGTCAATTGTAATTTTACACTCTGTCCACAAATCAACAGGAACAACAATCTCAAACAATCCAGCCAGATCTTCCCACAACACTTTTGAAACCTTTACAAACCTTTCTACCTGTCAATACAATTCTACAGGCTTTTCTCTCAATCTTGGAAAATCATTTGTAAATGACAATATATCTTGTCTGGACCATGGGACATGTATATAACCTCCTTCTGGAATTTTTCTCATTGGACATTCTACTACCGTGGATTCTTTTTCTCCTACTGGAAAAGCTAATGATGCTTTATCAGTCGCTCCTTCTTTTCTCCCTACCAACCAACTAGCTTCTCCACTTGTCTATTTTAGCACACTGCCACCGTCTCATCCTGTCTTTATGACTCAAACCCCATACTCTTCTATGAATAAAACTATAATTCTTTGCACCTCTGTGTCTCTCTTTTTCATACATCTCATCTTCCCATTCATCTAAGGCTTCAAACTGAGTCGATCTAGGTCTCGGTTCAAGTCTCATTATTCTTTCTCTCAAATTTCAAAGTACAGCTGTGCTAAAGGAACCAGGATCTGGAAATACCAATACTCCATCATCTTTGGTATATTTCGCCCAATTTGCCAAGCAAATACAAGTATGATAGCCATATTTCACCATCATATAAGGTGCTGGTGTTTTCAGTGGTAGAAGTACCTCTCTTTCCCTAGTTACATCCTTTTTATCTTTCTTAAAAAGATTTGTGAACTGCACAAACCATGACAGTTTCTCTATCTTGCTCATTGTAGTAAGCCATATTTCACTGTTGTTTTGCCTAAGCAAATTCACACAATTCTCCTCCAATCGGCTATTTCTATTGTTCAACTATTCTGACCTATCCCAGTGCGTCTCACACCAACGCACCAATCCGGAAGCTCTACGTCACTCTCACACTGACCTATTCCAGCACGTCGTATGCCAACTCACCAATCAGAAAGCTCTTCGTTCTACCACAACTGGCCAATACAGCATGGTCCTTGTTGACGTTAGCTCTTCTCATGCTTCTGCTGGCCCCCCCTTTACAAAAATTATTGACACTATTTCTTAACTTGTCTGTTCGACTAAATCAATTAGTTACCATGTAAAACACATTAACCTTGTCTGTTTCTCTAAACAAAAGAGATAGCTTATTCAAACTTACAAGCATACTGTTTCGTTCAATAAGTGTAGCACTTCTCTCTACTTTACCCTTCTCTCAAGCAAGAGGTAAACCCGTTTCTCTGGGGATTAAACAAATATGGAGACTACACTGCTCCTGGGAATTAAGGCCAAAGTTTCACAAGAAAATCTGTTGCTATTTTACTCAATACAATTCATACTTGAATTTCTCTAACATAACACAATCCTGTGTTATCACCAAATTTGAAATCAGACAATGTATCAATTCCATGTGACTTCTCTTGCCACACGTGTCCACTTCCTACTTCCCGGAAGCTTCAAAATGCTGACTACATATAACATAATACAAACTCAACACAGAGTGTTAGACATGAAAAATCAATAATAACCAAACTAATCTATGGAAACCATAACTCTGCTACCAAGAAATCTGATCCGGCGCGGTTAAAATAAATCTTTCCTTATGACATTAATCCAGAAAACATCTACACAACTTTAATCATATTAAAAACTATGTCTGTTGGGCCCATAACACCACATACATACATTCACTCAATTTTCTGGATAAAACACTAAGGAAATGAGCTAATGGACAAACAGACTACCTTGTTAAATGCCCAGAATTATAACTTACACATTATATATATATTAACTCTGGGTCCTGTTTGTTTTAAACATCAAAGTACTCCGCTATTCGGTCAATGGAAAAACTAGTAGAATCCGTTGATGGCGATTAAGTCCAGCTCAATCACAATCTTTAACATATATTAATCACAATTTCATTCTAAAGAACCACAGACTCATTTAGAGTTAGCATATAATTTTATCTAAATTCTTTGAGCAAATAAGAAAAGTTCTTTATTAGGCAAAATACATGTAAAATATTGTTAGACCTGGCACCATTGGCGTGGGTCTCCCTTCCATTTTTGCTGTTGACTCATGTATTTTTGCTGGTATTAGATGCTTTGGGCACTGTGCCACTGCTATTCAGTGCCACAGCAGTGCAAGTGCTCCCTATTGTAAATTGATGTATGGATTAGTGATTCCATGTTTGGCTATTTTGGTTTACTTGTCAGATCCTAGTCTAGTGCACTGAGTGTGCCCAGGGCGTGCAAATCCAAATGCTGCTGGCGGGCCTGCAGCAGTGGCTGTTCCACCCACAGAAGCAGCCTTGTAAAATGTGTCTAAGGTCTGCCATTGCAGAGTCTGCGTGCAGTCTGGTACTGTCATGCTGACTGGGCAACTGCACCGACTTCCCAGTCCCTAAACTTTCCCTTTTCTTCATATCAGTCACCCCTATGGTAGGCACACGGGCACGGTGCATTGTAAGTATAAGGTAGGACAAGCCCTGGTGTGTGTGGCATGTCCTAATAGTGAATTATAGCCATTTTCGTTTTTCACTATTGCAAGGCTACCTGTTCTCCATAAGCCAGAATAGGCTGTTAGAGTTATTACATTTTATAATCCTAACTGTCTCAGAGAACATGGTAGAAATTCAAGTTTAGTATGCGTGAACTCAGAATAATAAAACACATCTTTTAGTAAAGTTTATTTTAATATTCTGTGTTTGCAAATACCACTTTTAGAAAGTAGGTATTTGCTTGTCTAACCATTCAAACCTGCCTCTGCTAGGTTGTGTATACCTATGTTTTAAGAGTGACAGGGCTGGGGAATTCCAGGAGACAGGCTGAGCCACCCAGTGGTGAATAGAGAGATCTGCACCTAGATGGGAGGGAGGAGTTGCACCTGAACCTTGAATAGGGCTGTGCCTGCCTACCACAATGCTGGCTCCAACCCCTGGGGAGCGGCTGATGTCTCTGCCCTGCATACTGAAAGAAGAGAAGGAGCCCTGTAAAGAAAGTGCTCCAGGACTGTACTTGCCTTCCACAATGTTGGCTCCAACTCCTGTGGGGCGTCTGATGTTTCTGCCCTGCACTGTGAAAGGAAAGGAGAAGTCTGGTAAACAGAGTGCTTCAGAACTGGTTAGGACTGGGCAAAGGCCCCTCTCCCCTCAAAGAGCAAAGGATTTTGGGGTATAAATATCGGGACCCTGATCCCATGAAATTAGATCACTTTTGGACTAAAGAAACCTTTATTGAGGAGAGGAACCGGAAGAAACTGAGTAGAGACTATTCCCATGCTGAAGTGCTGCTTGGGGGATTGGCCAGCAGTGGTTGCCTTACTGCCAAAGGAAGGAGAAAGGAACTTTGTGTACTTTGCTTTCAACTTGTGAAGGATCTCCAAGGGCTTGGAAAAGAGCTTGCCTGCTGCTGAAGTCTCAGGGACAACAGACTTCACCCCCCAGCTCCCCAGAGTTCTTTTGGAAGTGCCTGCTGCTGCTTTGAGCCTTCTGAGGAACTGCGTGTCGCAAGGAGCTGGAAGCGCGACTCATCGAGAGGAAGTGTGTCGCTGCTGCTGCCGTCGCAACTCCGAAGAAGGAGGGTGTTGCTGCTGGAGCTGTCGCATTGCGCCGCATCAGGAGAAGAATCTCACAACAGGGTCGGAGCGTGTTGCTGTGCCTGCCGTCGCAACTCCGAAGGATGGTGTCGCCGCTGGAACTGTCGCATTGCACCGCATAGACCAAGAGCACCTCGCATCCCCGAGAAGCGCGCCGCAGTCGGAGCTGCTGCTGTCGCATCTTAGATGTCGCCCCTCTAGTTATCGCATTGAGAGGAAGCTTCATGCATTGTGGAGAAGAGTGTCGCCGCTGGAGCTGTTGTCTTCGCATCATAAGGGTGTCACCGCTGCAGTCCACACATCGAACCGAGGACTTCTCGCATCCCAGAGAAGCTTGCCGCATCTGGAAGATCTTCACGTCTTTATTTCTTTGTATTTGAACTCTGCCGCATTTCCCATTGCTGCGACATTGCTTGTTGTGGAAGCACAACACAACTTAAGGTGCATTGATGCAGAATGTCGCATCTAAGAACTGAACTGAACTAAGCATAAACCTACCATCTTAAAGAAATCATACTGTGTATTTTTGTTGTTTATGGTATTGTGGTAACTATATATAAAGTCTATGTATTTTTTATATAAAACCTGTGTGGTGTCCATTTGTAGTGTTGTCACTAGGTTACTGTATGTGGTCATAACTGCTTAACTTACAACGCCTCTGAAATAAGCCTTGACTGCTCGCGCCACACAGCCTAGAGGGCGAGCAGGGGTTATTTTAGAAGTGCAACCCCGCTTGTCCTGACTAGAGGAGTGGGTCCCTACTTGTCACAAGTACCCACCTGTGCCAACTAGAGACCCCCAAATCTAACAAATATCAATCAGCATTTAAGTAAAATGTTAGAATAGAAACCGAGAAATATTCATTACCCTTGGCCATAGTGCAATGACAAGAATGGTTCACCAGGAAAGAAAGATGAACCCTGGTCACAGGATAGGACTCCCAAAACTGACTGACTGTCCCACTAACCTCCGCGGATGCAATCTCCTTCTGGAGCAACTCGTTCCTTCCCCAGTCAAAGTTCAAAAAGTCCAGAATGAGAGTCTTTCGCAGCATCAGGATAGAAGAAGCAACAACAATGCACAAAGTGAGAGCAGACTCTCTTATACCCTATTCTCTGGCTCACTACATTCAAAGTTGCAATCTTTGGGGGCAGAAATCACGATAATTAGTCCATTGGAGGAGTGGTAATGGTCACCTCCAGGGCCGGACTGGAAACCACAACCGGCCCTGGCAAAGTGCTTGGCCGCCCCTCCCCCCTCCCCACACGGGAGGGTGGAGGAGGTTGGAGGTGCCGCCAAGCTCTTTACAGGGGCCGGATTTTGGCCAATTTTGGTACCGGGCCGATTTTGCAGCTATGCTGCAACGGCCCTGTAACAAAAATGGACCCCAGGGGCCCAAAACTGCCCCCCACCCTTGCAGCGCACCGAGGGATTGCCCGGTGCCCGCTATGGCCAGTCTGGCCCTGGTCACCTCATCGCCCTTCTTGTTCGAACCGGTTTGCAGACAAGAACGCATACAGTTCTTCTCATGATCCACAATGTCCAAAGGTAATTCAACTTGTTAATGTATTTTGTACCAAACTCTGATGGTCACACATTAGTGCTTGATTCTCCCATCGGTTCCAATGCTGAACTCTTGGCATGACTCTTGATGCAGGTCATGCAGGCCTTGACATCTCTCACTCCAGGCACAGGTCGCACACACATGACTGGAGCATTCACTCTGCTCATGCGCGAGGACCATTTTATTCAGCGCACACAAACTCATCCATTTCCGACCGCCATTTTCGAAACAAAGCCAAGCAGGCCCGAATGAAACAAGTACAAGAACAAATGCACCAAAATTAGATATAGAAAATACTCCTTTCTGTTTACCACCCACCATTCTAAAGACCCGTGTTAGGCATTACCTAGCAGAAGCGACATTTAAAGCCATTTTACTTACCATCTGCATTCTTTGCCACAGTACAATTTCCTACTAAACACAAATCATGCAATTTACTCTATTTACTCTGCAAATCACATTTCTAATGTTATTTTGCTTTACATTTGTAAATTAATTAGAATTTGCAATTCCAGCAATTTGCCCACGTGTACTGTTTAATAAAGGTGCATTTGTTGATTAATACATGTGTTCAAACAGTTAGTATCAGTAAGGTTATAGGGTCATTAGGGGCCTGATTCACAGAACTAACTTAAGACAAAATCCTAAACCTACTACCATTTCTGTATTCACAGAAGGCACTTACTCATTTCGGTATTCACAGAAGGCACTTACTCATTTCGGTATTCACAGAAGTTAGGACTCCTAACTTTAAGACTCCTAAATGCCTTCTGTGAATACCGAAAGTCTTAAAGTTAGGATTTTCTCAGTTTAGGAGTCCTAAAGTTAGGAGTACAATCTTGGCTCCTCTCCATGGCTGCAATGCCAATATTGGGCATTGGCCTGCAGTGTACACATAGGATGCTGTGTGCACAGGATATGAAATTCCCTAGCCATGGGATAGCTCTGGGCAGGTACATGTCCTTTACCATGCAGGGGGACAAACCCATTACAACAACACTTGCCTCCGCACAATCTCACTGAGAAGCCCCTGACTGCTCACCCTCACAACCCTGAGAGTTAAGTGTGGAAGTTGGTGTCCTTTGCAAGGTTTGCAGATGCAAAGTATACGTGCCCAGGAACCCAGTGGCAAACGACATCAACCCGTACAGTTGTAGCTGAGTAATCTCTGCCTGCCCGCACGCAAAACTCATGGAACTAACTATGTAATATAGGACAAAGGTGATGTTAGGTCATGGGTGTGCTAAACTTTAAGAAATTTGAGTAGTGGGAGAAAAAGTAAATTTGCACGCTCTCTGAGTGTGCTACACAGGTAGTGAGCAGCCATGGTAGGCCATGAACCACTTATTCCCTTTTATTTATGTGGTGCTTTACTAGAGGAGAACAAAATTAAGAGAAAGGTATTATTAAAAAGCTATTTTTTTCAGTCACATGAAAACTCTGTTTCAGGAATAACAAGGTGAAATAAGCCTCAGAGGGGCGCATTTGTGCCATGCCTCAGCGCTTGGACGCCCCTTCGGCAGCAACCGCGCTTTATAAGTTTACATTTCATTCATTCATTCATTCATTCATTCATTCATTCATTCATTCATGTTGCAGAGCTATGCTTCCTTCTTCTTCGCTCCTTTCAGAGGATGAGAGGAACTTGTCACAAAGTGCAATTGGTGCATCTGGATCAGTCAATTAAGTATTAATAAAGAATTGCGTACCACCCGTGAGGACCTCAAGGTGCTGGAGGGGCAAACTGCTTTGCGGCGGTCTGGTCATTCGAACAACCAGGTCTTGAGTCCTTCCTGAATTGCTGAAGCGATGGGGCGGTCCTGAGATCCAGGAGAAAGTCGTTCCAGCCTACAATGCAGATCATGAAACAATAATGTTGCACATTCAAGGTCAAGGAACGTCCCTCAACTTGTACCCCTGCATAGACAGATTCTTGTATCAGCACCACAACTATCAAGATACTTCTGGTACAGCAGCAACTTCTGGCGTGTCCAGCCATCACCACTCTTTGTGGCAGTACAGGTTCAAGCTGACTCTAGATTGCCCTCATTTATTCCCCTAGATTCACAGAACCCAGTGAAGAAATACCTTTCTAGGACTTGATAAAAGTATTTTTATCTACGCCTGGTACAGCTTGACACAGGAAGCTCCGCCTTTTACTGTGTTCAGTTGTAGGTACCAAGGGGCATACTTACAAGTCTGCTGTCGGAACATCACTTCTTGATACATTCCGGTGGTGCACAGGACTTGGTCATATCTACAAGGCCAGACAAAGCCACCCTGCATGGCTTTTCATGGCCTCATAGATATAGAGTAAGGCGAGGCAGGGCAGTTCGCTGCCGTGAGTTACTCTGCGTGAAAGAGGTGTTCCATGGGTGTTGCTATGCGTGTTCCCACTCAACACCCATGGAATTTGACACTGCCCCTGCAAAATATATACTGGCGCTGGCTGAAAGGACAGGAATGAGCTGTATCTTGTAATTATGGTGCATTCCTGTCCCTTTGAATTGGCGTAGGGCAGCACAGCAAAATGATTTGCAAGGCTGCCCTATGCCAATTCCTTGTAAATACGCCCCCACATTTGTATTCATTGCTGAAGGAGGTGCATAGAGAGGGGTGAACCACTTGTAAGCTCTCACCTCTGATTGGTCAGTGCTTGTATGAAATGCCAGTACCGTAAGAATGATGCGATGAGCAACATGAGGAGAACATCGCTCTGAGTAGGCATTTTGCTATAGGTAAGGAGTATTGTTGATCACATTTCTAAATGCAAATTTTACTGCAGACAAACAGCTCTCCCAATTGGTGTGAGCATCATTGGCTACAGGCAATAATTATCTAGTTAGTACATTTTATTTGTACAATGTTCAGAGGGTGAAAAACAGATGCTAAGTTGCAAATAATGCCTAAGGAACGTCAAAGGGTCTGTCGATACTTATGAAGATAAAGTATTAGTTGATTTGATCTAATTTTGGATGTCAATTTGAGCAATCAGTTTCAGTAGCAGCCGGTGTTGTGGACAATGGCACCCTGGTTAGTTGTTTGTTCATCATGGGCATTGTGGATCAAGCAGGCCTATGTAATGCTGCAAAATATGCCTTTAGACAACATTCAGCAGATCTTTCAGGGTTTCTAATCGGTTGTACAGAAAGTGAAATTCAGGAGAGTGGAATAGGAAAGGATGAGGAATGGAAGGAAGAGGCAGTTACACTTCCAGAAGGAGAGACAAGAAGGTCATGACCACACACAAGCGACTTCCAGGTTCCTGTGAAAGCCAACGGAGATGCACCCAGACCAGAGGCAGTCAGTCAGTCAAGTAGCAGCATAACTCCTAACAAAAAAAACGTTTTGCAGCAAAAAAGCCTTGCCTGGAGTGCTGTAAATACCTCAGTATGTGCACTGAGGCTGGGTTTAGACCAGAGTACAGAAAGGACTCTGTTATGGGTAGTTGGGAAGAAATATGTCAGTGGAACTGTAATAAACTAGATTCTTTTGAAAGCCCTCACTCACCAACCTGGTTGGTGACATGCTTCATCATCGGGCCCACTAGAAGAGATCGAGTGCCTCCCCGGTGGGCTTCAACGCCAGAAATACTCCATAGCAGGTTTTTTGATTGAGTGACAAGTAAAAGTGATAGTGTGGTGGTTAAAAATGTCAAGATTGTGTCCAAAAATAATTTATTAGTTGGCCAATCAGACACACTTAAAAACAGGGTGTGGGATGAAAAACTGGATAGATTGTTCAGCTATATCCCATTGTGTAGGGTCGACATGTTTCAGCCTAGATGATGCTATTTGCCAGGCATTCTTCAGGATTAAAAAATGTGTACCTCGGCGGTATGGGTGCACTAATGCCCACCCTGACCAGAGGGCGTGAATGTGAACATTTTTAAATTAAAATTGCACCCCTATTATTCAGGGGTTGCTCTGTTTAGAGAAACCAAATTGAACCTGCAACAGGAAAGAGAACAATGACAAACACACAGAGAGAAGACAAACAATTATTAATCATGTTGAGCGTTTGTTGTTAGTTTGTTGTCACAGAATTCTCATGCTCTAGTGCTATTCACAGGGCACTTACGACGTAACTCAGAGAGCAAAAGTGTACTGTGGTGAGTAGTATTGCGCACCAAAATTCACAATTAAAGATCTAGCCACCTTAAGTTGTGTAGGTACCTCAAGTATAGCGCTATTTCACCTGCATGCCTACTAGGGCGCTTAGCGGTATCAGTGATTATTGTGGACAACGCTATTCAACTTATAAGGAATAAGCCAGTGTGGTTTGGCAAGTGTCCTTGGCAAAACACATGAAGCACAAAACACAAAAAGTCTCACATGAGGTGTAATAATTTATCACACCATGGTGGCAAGTAGGCACACCCTATAAGTAAAAAGAGGGGAAAAGGATACAGGGAAATCAATTCTATATCCCTGTGACACACAGGTTACTTATCATGCGTAGATGCGCGGTGTTCAACTCAAGCCGTCAATACCAGGCACCCGCTCGGTACCTGCAGCACCCCTTGTAAACCGGGCCATGTGGATGGCTGATCCAGTTTTCTTCACAGAGTAATAAAGGAGTGAGCAGACCCATAGGGCACCACCCAGACGAGGCCGTGGGTGTGTCTGCATGCGTCCTTGCATCTACATGGAGTACGCTGCAACCGATTCGGCCAATCTCGGGGCGTGAATTAGATCTTTAGGAATGCTTGGCCAATCAGTGTAACGAGCCCTACTTCCTGCCCGGTAGGCGGGTAAAAACAACTAGACCGTTAGGGTATCGGTCTTTGTTTGAAAACTTTATTGATGCACGCTGTTAATCTGGCAACAATAGTTTTAGCATATATTAAACCGCCAAAGGGAATTCCCAAATCGGTGGTAGATTGCGAGAAAGACATCGTCAGTTGAACAACGATCTTGATAACAAAAGAAAGAGATGCATAAATTAATTGTTGATGCCCCCAGAAGGTGGATAGATGAAAAAAGATGGGTAGTGGAAAAAAGCTGTCAGTACAAAACGTTTTTTTTCTTTTTTCCTAAAGATGAAATGTCATGTGGTAGAGAGATCTGTCAAACTCACATCCCTAGGTTTGAATAAAACAGGAGGTAGGAGACGTGGTAATCACTATTGACAGAGAAACATAGTGTAAAAGGAGCATAGCGTCAGGGGGGCGGGTTCTAGCGTCGTAATACCCTACCCCAAGGAATTCTGTTGTCCAGTCCTTGCTTGTCGGACAGAAGGCAAGAGACATGATCGTCATGTTTAGCAAAGGAACACAGTATCAGAGAAAAGAGTTACTAGCGTTGTAATACTGTGCCCCAGGGAATATTGTCATTAATTCCTTGTGTATGTGTGCCCAAGCGATAGACCCACCTATGTTCCTTTTCGAACAGGGTCTGTTGTATATTTTTACCTGAAATAACCTGTTCGATACTTGTCCACCTCAAATCATTTATTGTGTGATTGTGCCGGAGGAAGTGTTGACTCATTTTAGTTGTGGTTCTCCCACATCTAATGTTACTTCTGTGTTCACACAGCCTTGGTTTCACCTTACATTTGGTCATCCCCACATACAACAACCCACAAGGAAATGTGATCAGGTATGCCACATTTGTGTAGTTGCAGTTAGTGAGGGCACGCTGTGTCCATGTTTTGCCTGGTTCTAGATTAAGAGCCTTAGTGTGTGAAATTAAATGGCAAACGCTACAATTGGCACATGCAAAATGACCAACAACCTTCAGTAGAGCCAATATGTCTGTGTTAGATGGGGTGTTTGTGACAGGCTTGTCTCTCGGGCATATATGCACCAGAGTGTCCCTTAGGCTCTGTCCCTTTTTGAACGAGAACAGTGGTTTTACCCATGACCGGTTACTGCTGGTAATTATCCTCCAGTGTTTGTGGATCGCTTTTTTAACAATGTAGAATGCACTACTATAAGTAGTGACACAAGTAAGTGGGATTGTATTGGGCTCTCTGGGACTTTCTTCTAGAAGGGCCTCCTTTGGTTGATTTTGTGCTCTCTTATAGCTTTTATTCAAAACTTTGTCTGGGTAGCCCCGGTCTTTAAGTCTCGTGGTCGGGTCGGTTGATTGCTTCAGAAAGTCCTCCAGATTGCTGCAATTCCTTCTGACCAGCAGGTAATGTCCATATGGCAGATTCTCCCTTAGGGGCCTGGGAGGGAAGCTCGAAAACTCAAGTAGATTATTTTTCGCTGTTTGTTTGTAGTTGGTTTTGGTAGGGAGGCTACCATTTGTTTTAGAAATCACCACGTCCAGAAAAACCACCTCCTGTTTGTTACAGGTGTGGGTGAATTTCTGATTCACAACAAGAGTATTGATCCAAAAGAGGAAGTCGTTGAGGATGTCCTTCGGGCCTCTCCAGATCAAGAGAACTCCGTCAATATACCTCTTCCAAAACCCTATGGAAGAGGTATACGGATTGGCAGCAGATAGAATACATTTATGTTCAAAATCATGGACGTAAACCCCACCACACTGGGGGTAAAAGTACTGCCCATCGAAGATCCAGATGATTGGAGGAACAGGTTGCCTTTATGTTTAAAAAATGTTTGTTTGATGGCCAATGTGGCACACTCCAAAATGAACTCTTTAGGTATCTGATATTCCCAACTGATTCCATTTAAGGCCTCACCCAGGACCCTGATGGTATCGTCCTGGGGAAACTTGTCTATAGACTCTCTATGTCGAGGGTCACAAGTATTGTAGAGTCATCATCAATAGTCATTTCCTGTAGAAGTTGTAACAGGCTTTTAGTATCCTTCAGGTATGTAGAAGTCTGTTGAATTATAGGTTTCAGGAAATGGTCACAGAAGCGTGACAGAGGTTCAATTAAAGACCCGATATCTGAAACGATTGGCCATCCAGGTGGGGGTGTTTTGTTTTTATGCGCTTTAGGTAACGTTTAAAAGTAGGGTATCACGTTATCACCCGCTGTCAGGAACTCCGCTTCGTGTTTTGTAATATGGCCATTTTCTTCTGCCTCTCCTACCATGTTCACGATTTTAGTCTGCGCGTATCAAGAGAGAGAGAAAGGACTAGAAAGCTAGTCCGAGTCCCCGTAGTTTATATGTGTTATCAAAAGCGACTAGCTTAAATATGACCAATATTTTTAGGACTCTGATTAGATTTGTCATGGGCACCTCGTTGGTGAATTCATGAAGCCCTCACCCACCAACCTGGTTGGTGGCATGCTTCATCATCGGGCCCACCCAGTGACACCTAATGTGTCCCGGGTGTGCTGCAATGCCTGATTACAGCGGAGCTGGTATTTTACTGAGAGTGCAGTGTGAGGTGTAAAGTGAAGTGTGAGTTAAAACGGCTTGGCGAGGGTCACAGTACCTGAGGGTAAATTAAATTTTATTAACTGGGCCCCCGTCAGCGGTGCTTTTATTTTCAATAAAAAAATTACAGAAATAAAAATAAGGCATAGGGATGTTTAAGGGAGGCGAGTTATGACCTCCTACATCCACCAGTTAGTCGACATGTTTCAGCCAGTGCCTTAAACTAAATCTAGCTTTCCTCAGGACCTTTTTAAAATAGAGTGTAGTGCCGGTTAAAAAGGAGTGTAATCCAGGCTATGTGTTACACTCACTAAGGTGTTTCTCTAAGTGTGAGAGGGTATCCCCTTCTCATATATGCGCTTAGATTTTGCAGCCAATGCTTCCAGGAGTGAAGCGGTAAGGGGTTGACCAGCTTTTCTGGTCAGAGCCTGCCTTGTACCTATTGCACCATCCTCGTACTCCGGTATCGAGTACGAGGACGTTGCAACACCATTTTAGTCTTCCATTGAGGTGAAGGGTCTGTGGTTAGTGAGGTGTAGTTTGCCCTGTCATCCATGAGGTTTTTACATACCCTATCGTAATCCACTGTGTCTGGATAACTACGCCCCCACCTTTATCCGCTGGTTTGATGGTGATTGCATTATTTGCTTGAAACCCTTGAAGAGCCTGGAATTCAAGGGCACGTAGATTTTTTTAATGTAGTGGGCTCTTCTAAGGCCTCTATTTCATGTGAGACAGTCTGCTCAAAGGCTTTGATTTCTGCTGGCACTGAATATGGTGGAGGGGTAAAGGTTGATTTTAACCTTAAACCGGTGTCTCCTGAATTTTCGTGTGGTTCATTAGGTTTCTTACCCTCAAAGTAGGCTTTCAGTTTGAGCTTTCTAAAGAAGTCTGCCAATTCGCAGTGAAGCCTGAACTTATCTAGCCGGGCAGTTTGCACAAAACCAAGGCCCTTTTCCAGGACTTGAGTTTCGACGGGGGATAAAGTTATGTCGGAGAGATTTGTAATTAAAGTCCCTGAGCGCCTGTTCCCACCTGTTGGGCCTTGCTGCGTGTGTTGTTTCCCACAGGGTCCTCCTGCTCCCACCGGACCTGGTTTTACCCTCTTCTCTTGCCCCTTCCTCTCCGGCCTCTCTCTAAAACAGGGGGCCGATAGGAATTTTGATGGAATTGTGGTGCATGTCTGTAGGCCGGATTCCAGCCCATCATTGGGAATTGGGGTTGTTGGAAATGCATGGGAAGAATCCCACACCCAGGGGTGGGGCAGGGTGGCCACATTGGTTGTGAGTAGTTTTTCCTCCCCTGTGTCTTTGTCTGTAGCTACCGCTGCTTGACCCACTGCTCATAGAGGAGTTATCCTCAGAAATGTCTGAGTTACTATTGTTTTTGACAGGTGGTATGTAGGTAGGGTCAGCGTAAAGATAGACTTTATTAAAGGCAAACTTTTTTAGGTCTTTTTCGAACATGGTCATTTTAGATTGAGTCAGACAGTCTTTATATTCCGTAATGTCTTTATTGATCTAATCTAATTTCTTGTTGAAACCTGTTAGTGTTGTCTTAAAGTGTGTTTCTGTCTGTTGTATCTCAATCATGAGGGCTTCTGATAGTCTTAAAGCTATTTTAATAATCAGCACTATCCAGTCGCGTGTACAATGCCAGGAGATCATGGCTCATTCTTTCCGGAAGATACCATCATCCAGAAAGGTACATGGTGCATTGGTCACGATGTATTTGGGCCCAGATCTCTGTACTGGGGTGAATGTAAGACATTGTTCTGCATTCTGTCCATCAACTGTGGTTTTTGCATTTGCAACCCCGAGTGGGATGGGTATGCTCAGACGTGAGTCTAATGCTCTCCACACCACTGAATTCAAGCAAGCCGGGCTGAAGACGGCTGGAATGCCAGAAACCAGTCCTCGGAAGCTTGTTTCCGGTCCAGGGAAGGCATGGCTTGGTAGTTCGGGCTGGACTGTTCCCATGAGGCACAGGGTCAGACTGATTTGCATATGACCATGTCTGAACTGGGGTGGTGTGGAGTGCAAAAAACGATGGATTTGGGCCCAGATCTCTGTACTGGGGTGAATGTAAGACATTGTTCTGCATTCTGTCCATCAACTGTGGTTTTTGCATTTCCAACCCCGAGTGGGATGGGTATGCGCAGACGTGAGTCTAATGCTCTCCACACCACTGGATTCAAGCAAGCTGGGCTTAAGATGGCTGGAATGCCAGAAACCGGGCCTCGGGAGCTTGTTTCCAGTACAGGGAAGGCATGGCTTGGCAGTTCGGGCTGGACTGTTCCCATGAGGCACAGGGTCAGACTGATTTGCATATGGCCATATCTGAACTGGTGTGGAGTACAAAAAAACGATGGATTTGGACCCAGATCTGTGTACTGTGGTGAATGTATGACATTGTTCTGCATTCTGTCCATCAACTGTGGTTTTTGCATTTGCAACCCTGAGTGGGATGGGTATGCTCAGAAGTGAGTCTAATGCTCTCCACACCACTGGATTCAAGCAAGCCGGGCTGAAGACGGCTGGAATGCCAGAAACCAATCCTCGGAAGCTTGTTTCCGGTCCAGGGAAGGTATGGCTTCGGAGTTCGGGCTGGACTGTTCCCATGAGGCACAGGGTCAGACTGATTTGCATATGGCCATGTCTCAACTGGGGTGGTGTGGAGTGCAACAAAACAATGGATTTGGGCCCAGATCTCTGTACTGGGGTGAATGTATGACATTGTTCTGCATTCTGTCCATCAACTGTGGGTTTTGCATTAGTCACCCCGAGTGGGATGGGTATGCTCAGACGTGAGTCCTATGCTCTCCACACCATGCTCTCCACACCACTGGATTCAAGCAAGCCGGGCTGAAGACGGCTGGAATGCCAGAAACCAGTCCTCGGAAGCTTGTTTCCGGTCTAGGGAAGGCATTGCTTCGCAGTTCGGGCTGGACTGTTCCCATGAGGCACAGGGTCAGACTGTTTTGCATATGGCCATGTCTGAACAGGGGTGGTGTGGAATGCAACAAAATGATGGATTTGGGCCCAGATCTCTGTACTGGGGTGAATGTATGACATTGTTCTGCATTCTGTCCATCAACTGTGGTTTTTGCATTGGTCACCCCGAGTGGGATGGGTAGGCTCAGACGTGGGTCCCATGCTCTCCACATCACTGGATTCAAGCAAGCCAGACTGAAGACGGCTGTAATGCCAGAAAACAGTCCTCGGAAGCTTGTTTCCTGTCTAGGGAAGGCATGGCTTGGCAGTTCGGGCTGGACTGTTCCCATGAGGCACAGGGTCAGACTGATTTGCATATGGTCACGTCTGAACTGGTGTGGTGTGGAGTGCAAAAAAACGATGGATTTGGACCCAGATCTGTGTACTGGGGTGAATGTATGACATTGTTCTGCATTCTGTTCATCAACTGTGGGTTTTGCATTTGTCACCCTGAGTGGGATGGGTATGCTCAGACGTGAGTCCCATGCTCTCCACACCACTGGATTCAAGCAAGCCGGGCTGAAGACGGCTGGAATGCCAGAAACCAGTCTTCGGAAGCTTGTTTCCGGTCCAGGGAAGGCATGGCTTGGCAGTTCGGGCTGGACTGTTCCCGTGAGGCACAGGGTCAGACCGATTGGCATATGGCCATGTCTGAACTGGGGTGGTGTGGAGGGCAAAAAAACGATGGATTTGGGCCCAGATCTCTGTACTGGGGTGAATGTATGACATTATTCTGCATTCTGTACATCAACTGTGGTTTTTGCATTTCTCACCCCGAGTTTGATGGGTATGCTCAGATGTGAGTCCCATGCACTCCACACCACTGTATTCAAGCAAGCCGGGCTGAAGACGGCTGGAATGCCAGAAACCAGTCCTCGGAAGCTTGTTTCCGGTCCAGGGAAGGCATGGCTTGGCAGTTCGGGCTGGACTGTTCCCATGAGGCACAGGGTCAGACTGATTGGCATATGGCCATGTCTGAACTGGGGTGGTGTGGAGTGCAAAAAAACGATGGATTTGGGCCCAGATCTCTGTACTGGGGTGAATGTATGACATTGTTCTGCATTCTGTCCATCAACTGTGGTTTTTGCATTTGTCACCCCGAGTGGGATTGGTAGGCTCAGACGTGAGTCCCATGCTCTCCACATCACTGGATTCAAGCAAGCCGGGCTGAAGACGGCTGGAATGCCAGAAAACAGTCCTCGGAAGCTTGTTTCCTGTCTAGGGAAGGCATGGCTTGGCAGTTCGGGCTGGACTGTTCCCATGAGGCACAGGGTCAGACTGATTTGCATATGGTCACGTCTGAACTGGTGTGGTGTGGAGTGCAAAAAAACGATGGATTTGGACCCAGATCTGTGTACTGGGGTGAATGTATGACATTGTTCTGCATTCTGTCCATCAACTGTGGTTTTTGCATTTGCAACCCCGAGTGGGATGGGTATGCTCAGACGTGAGTCTAATGCTCTCCACACCACTGGATTCAAGCAAGCCGGGCTGAAGACGGCTGGAATGCCAGAAACCAATCCTCGGAAGCTTGTTTCCAGTCCAGGGAAGGTATTGCTTGGCAGTTTGGGCTGGACTGTTCCCATGAGGCACAGGGCAGACTGATTTGCATATGGCCATGTCTGAACTGGGGTGGTGTGGAGTGCAAAAAACGATGGATTTGGGCCCAGATCTCTGTACTGGGGTGAATGTATGACATTGTTCTGCATTCTGTCCATCAACTGTGGTTTTTGCATTTGTCACCTCGAGTGGGATGGGTATGCTCAGACGTGAGTCCCATGCTCTCCACGACACTGGATTCAAGCAAGCCGCGCTGAAGACGGCTGGAATGCCAGAAACCGGTCCTCGGAAGCTTTTTTCCGGTCTAGGGAAGGCATTGCTTCACAGTTCGGGCTGGACTGTTCCCATGAGGCACAGGGTCAGACTGATTTGCATATGGCCATGTCTCAACTGGGGTGGTGTGGAGTGCAAAAAAACAATGGATTTGGGCCCAGATCTCTGTACTGGTGTGAATGTATGAGATTGTTCTGCATTCTGTCCATCAACTGTCGGTTTTGCATTTGTCACCCCGAGTGGGATGGGTATGCTCAGACGTGAGTCCCATGCTCTCCACACCATGCTCTCCACACCACTGGATTCAAGCAAGCCGGGCTGAAGACGGCTGGAATGCCAGAAACCGGTCCTCGGAAGCTTGTTTCTGGTCCAGGGAAAGCATGGCTTGGCAGTTCGGGCTGGACTGTCCCCATGAGGCACAGGCTCAGACTCATTTGCATATGGCCATGTCTGAACAGGGGTGGTATGGAATGCAACAAAACGATGGATTTGGGCCCAGATCTCTGTATTGAGGTGAATGTATGACATTGTTCTGCATTCAGTCCATCAACTGTGGTTTTTGTATTTGTCACACTGAGTAGGATGGGTATGCTCATACGTGAGTCCCATGCTCTCCACACCACTGGATTCAGGCAAGCCGGGCTGAAGATGGCTGAAATGCCAGGAACCGGTCCTCGGAAGCTTGTTTTCGGTCCATGGAAGGCATGGCTTGGCAGTTCGGGCTGGACTGTTCCCATGAGGCACAGGGTCAGACTGATTTGCATATGGCCATGTCTGAACTGGGGTGGTGTGGAGTGCAAAAAAAACGATGGATTTGGTCCAGATCTCTGTACTGGGGTGAATGTATGACATTGTTCTGCATTCTGTCCATCAACTGTGGTTTTTTCATTTGTCACCCCTAGTGGGATGGGTATGCTCAGACGTGAGTCCCATGCTCTCCACACCACTGGATTCAAGCAAGCCGGGCTGAAGACGGCTGGAATGCCAGAAACCAGTCTTCGGAAGCTTGTTTCCGGTCCAGGGAAGGCATGGCTTGGCAGTTCGGGCTGGACTGTTCCCATGAGGCACAGGGTCAGACTGATTTGCATATGGCCATGTCTGAACTGGGGTGGTGTGGAGTGCAAAAAAACGATGGATTTGGGCCCAGATCTCTGTACTGGGGTGAATGTATGACATTATTCTGCATTCTGTCCATCAACTGTGGTTTTTGCATTTGTCACCCCGAGTGGGATGGGTATGCTCAGACGTGAGTCCCATGCTCTCCACACCACTGGATTCAAGCAAGCCGGGCTGAAGACGGCTGGAATGCCAGAAACCAGTCCTCGGAAGCTTGTTTCCGGTCCAGTGAAGGCATGGCTTGGCAGTTCGGGCTGGACTGTTCCCATGAGGCACAGGGTCAGACTGATTGACATATGGCCATGTCTGAACTGGGGTGGTGCGGAGTGCAAAAAAACGATGGATTTGGGCCCAGATCTCTGTACTGGGGTGAATGTATGACATTGTTCTGCATTCTGTTCATCAACTGTGGTTTTTGCATTTGTCACCCCGAGTGGGATGAGTAGGCTCAGACGTGAGTCGCATGCTCTCCACATCACTGGATTCAAGCAAGCCGGGCTGAAGACGGCTGGAATGCCAGAAAACAGTCCTCGGAAGCTTGTTTCCTGTCTAGTGAAGGCATGGCTTGGCAGTTCGGGCTGGACTGTCCCCATGAGGCACAGGGTCAGACTGATTTGCATATGGCCATGTCTGAACCGGGGTGTTGTGGAGGCAACAAAACGATGGATTTGGGCCCAGATCTCTGTACTGGTGTGAATGTATGAGATTGTTCTGCATTCTGTCCATCAACTGTCTGTTTTGCATTTGTCACCCCGAGTGGGATGGGTATGCTCAGACGTGAGTCCCATGCTCTCCACACCATGCTCTCCACACCACTGGATTCAAGCAAGCCGGGCTGAAGACGGCTGGAATGCCAGAAACCGGTCCTCGGAAGCTTGTTTCTGGTCCAGGGAAAGCATGGCTTGGCAGTTCGGGCTGGACTGTCCCCATGAGGCACAGGCTCAGACTGATTTGCATATGGCCATGTCTGAACAGGGGTGGTATGGAATGCAACAAAACGATGGATTTGGGCCCAGATCTCTGTATTGGGGTGAATGTATGACATTGTTCTGCATTCAGTCCATCAACTGTGGTTTTTGCATTTGTCACACTGAGTGGGATGGGTATGCTCATACGTGAGTCCCATGCTCTCCACGCCACTGGATTCAGGCAAGCCGGGCTGAAGATGGCTGAAATGCCAGGAACCGGTCCTCGGAAGCTTGTTTTCGGTCCATGGAAGGCATGGCTTGGCAGTTCGGGCTGGAAAGTTCCCATAAGGCACAGGGTCAGACTGATTTGCATATGGCCATGTCTGAACTGGGGTGGTGTGGAGTGCAAAAAAAATGATGGATTTGGTCCAGATCTCTGTACTGGGGTGAATGTATGACATTGTTCTGCATTCTGTCCATCAACTGTGGTTTTTTCATTTGTCACCCCGAGTGGGATGGGTATGCTCAGACGTGAGTCCCATGTTCTCCACACCACTGGATTCAAGCATGCCGGGCTAAAGACGGCTGGAATGCCAGAAACCGGTCTTCGGAAGCTTGTTTCCGGTCCAGGGAAGGCATGGCTTGGCAGTTCGGGCTGGACTGTTCCCATGAGGCACAGGGTCAGACTGATTTGCATATGGCATGTCTGAACTGGGGTGGTGTGGAGTGCAAAAAACGATGGATTTGGGCCCAGATCTCTGTACTGGGGTGAATTTATGACATTATTCTGCATTCTGTCCATCAACTGTGGTTTTTGCATTTGTCACCCCGAGTGGGATGGGTATGCTCAGACGTGAGTCCCATGCTCTCCACACCACTGGATTCAAGCAAGCCGGGCTGAAGACGGCTGGAATGCCAGAAACGAGTCCTCGGAAGCTTGTTTCCGGTCCAGTGAAGGCATGGCTTGGCAGTTCGGGCTGGACTGTTCCCATGAGGCACAGGGTCAGACTGATTGGCATATGGCCATGTCTGAACTGGGGTGGTGTGGAGTGCAAAAAAACGATGGATTTGGGCCCAGATCTCTGTACTGGGGTGAATGTATGACATTGTTTTGCATTCTGTCCATCAACTGTGGTTTTTGCATTTGTCACCCCGAGTGGGATGAGTAGGCTCAGATGTGAGTCCCATGCTCTCCACATCACTGGATTCAAGCAAGCCGGGCTGAAGACGGCTGGAATGCCAGAAAACAGTCCTCAGAAGCTTGTTTCCTGCCTAGGGAAGGCATGGCTTGGCAGTTCGGGTTGGACTGTTCCCATGAGGCACAGGGTCAGACTGATTTGCATATGGCCATGTCTGAACTCGGGTGGTGTGGAGTGCAAAGAAATGATGGATTTGGGCCCAGATCTCTGTACTGGGGTGAATGTATGACATTTTTCTGCATTCTGTCCATCAACTGTGGTTTTTGCATTTGTCACCCGAGTGGGATGGGTATGCTCAGACGTGAGTCCAATGCTCTCCACACCACTGGATTCAAGCAAGCCGGGCTGAAGACGGCTGGAATGCCAAAAAACAGTCCTCGAAAGCTTGTTTCCTGTCTAGGTAAAGGCATGGCTTGGCAGTTTGGGCTGGACTGTCCCCATGAGGCACAGGGTCAGACTGATTTGCATATGGCCATGTCTGAACTGGGGTGTTGTGGAGTGCAACAAAACGATGGATTTGGGCCCAGATCTCTGTACTGGGGTGAATGTATGACATTGTTCTGCATTCTGTCCATCAACTGTGGTTTTTGCATTTGTCACCCCGAGTGGGATGGGTATGCTCAGATATGAGTCCCATGCTCTCCACACCACTGAATTCAAGCAAGACGGGCTGCAGACTGGGGGAAGTCCAGAAACCGGTCCTCGGAAGCTTGTTTCTGGTCCAGGGAAGGCATGGCTTTGCAGTTCGGACCGGACTGTTCCCATGAGGCACAGGGTCAGACTGATTTGCATATGGCCATGTCTGAACTGGGGTGGTATGGAGTGCAAAAAACAATGGATTTGGGCCCAGATCGCTGTACTGGGGTGAATGTATGACATTGTTCTGCATTCTGTCCATCAACTGTGGTTTTTGCATTTTGCCACCCCGAGTGGGATGGGTATGCTCAGACGTGAGTCCCATGTTCTCCACACCACTGGATTCAAGCAAGACGGGCTGAAGACGGCTGGAATGCCAGAAACCGGTCCTCAGAAGCTTGTTTACGGTCCAGGGAAGGCATGGCTTGGCAGTTCGGACTGGACTGTTCCCATGAGGCACAGGGTCAGACTGATTTGCATATGGCTATGTCTGAACTGGGGTGGTGTGGAGTGCAAAAAAACGATGGATTTGGGCCCAGATCTCTGTACTGGGGTGAATGTATGACATTGTTCTGCATTCTGTACATCAACTGTGATTTTTGCATAATGTCACCCGGAGTGGAATGGGTATGCTCAGACGTGAGTCCCATGCATTCCACACCACTGGATTCAAGCAAGCCGGGCTGAAGATGGCTGGAATGCCAGAAACCGATCCTCGGAAGCTTGTTTCCGGTCCAGGGAAGGCATGGCTTGGCAGTTCGGGCTGGAATGTTCCCATGAGGCACAGGGTCAGACTGATTTGCATATGGCCATGTCTGAACTGGGGTGGTGTGGAGTGCAAAAAAACGAGGGATTTGGGCCCAGATATTTGTACGGGGGTGAATGTATGACATTGTTCTGCATTCTGTCCATCAACTGTGGTTTTTGCATTTGCAATCCCGAGTGGGATGGATATGCTCAGACGTGAGTCTAATGCTCTGCACACCACTGGATTCAAGCAAACCGGGCTTAAGATGGCTGGAATGCCAGAAACCGGTCCTCAGAAGCTTGTTTCCAGTACAGGGAAGGCATGGCTTGGCAATTCGGGCTGGACTGTTCCCATGAGGCACAGGGTCAGCCTGATTTGCATATGGCCATATCTGAACTGGTGTGGTGTGGAGTACAAAAAAAGATGGATTTGGACCCAGATCTGTGTACTGGGGTGAATGTATTACATTGTTCTGCATTCTGATCATCAACTGTGGTTTTTGCATTTGCAACCCCGAGTGGGATGGGTATGCTCAGAAGTGAGTCTAATGCTCTCCACACCACTGGATTCAAGCAAGCCGGGCTGAAGACGGCTGGAATGCCAGAAACCAATCCTCGGAAGCTTGTTTCCGGTCCAGGGAAGGTATGGCTTGGCAGTTTGAGCTGGACTGTTCCCATGAGGCACAGGGTCAGACTGATTTGCATATGGCCATGGCTGAACTGGGGTGGTGTGGAGTGCAAAAAACGATGGATTTGGGCCCAGATCTCTGTACTGGGGTGAATGTATGATATTGTTCTGCATTCTGTCCATCAACTGTGGTTTTTGCATTTGTCACCCCGAGTGGGATGGGTATGCTCAGGCGTGAGTCCCATGCTCTCCACACCACTGGATTCAAGCAAGCCGGGCTGAAGATGGCTGGAATGCCAGAAACCGGTCCTCAGAAGCTTGTTTCCGGTTTAGGGAAGGCATTGCTTCGCAGTTCGGGCTGGACTGTTACCATGAGGTGCAGGGTCAGACTGATTTGCATATGGCCATGTCTCAACTGGGGTGGTGTGGAGTGCAACAAAACAATGGATTTGGGCCCAGATCTCTGTACTGGGGTGAATGTATGACATTGTTCTGCATTCTGTCCATCAACTGTGGGTTTTGCATTTGTCACCCCGAGTGGGATGGGTATGCTCAGACGTGAGTCCTATGCTCTCCACACCATGCTCTCCACACCACTGGATTCAAGCAAGCCGTGCTAAAGACGGCTGGAATGCCAGAAACCGGTCCTCGGAAGCTTGTTTCTGGTCCAGGGAAAGCATGACTTGGCAGTTCGGGCTGGACTGTCCCCATGAGGCACAGGGTCAGACTGTTTTGCATATGGCCATGTCTGAACAGGGGTGGTGTGGAATGCAACAAAACGATGGATTTGGGCCCAGATCTCTGTATTGGGGTGAATGTATGACATTGTTCTGCATTCTGTCCATCAACTGTGGTTTTTGCATTTGTCACCCTGAGTGGGATGGGTATGCTCAGACGTGAGTCCCATGCTCTCCACACCACTGTATTCAAGCAAGCCGGGCTGAAGACGGCTGGAATGCCAGAAACCAGTCTTCGGAAGCTTGTTTCCGGTCCAGGGAAGGCATGGCTTGGCAGTTCGGGCTGGACTGTTCCCGTGAGGCACAGGGTCAGACCGATTGGCATATGGCCATGTCTGAACTGCGCTGGTGTGGAGTGCAAAAAAATGATGGATTTGGGCCCAGATCTCTGTACTGGGGTGAATGTATGACATTATTCTGCATTCTGTCTATCAACTGTGGTTTTTGCATTTGTCACACTGAGTGGGATGGGTATGCTCAGATGTGAGTCCCATGCTCTCCACACCACTGTATTCAAGCAAGCCGGGCTGAAGACGGCTGGAATGCCAGAAACCAGTCCTCGGAAGCTTGTTTCCGGTCCAGGGAAGGCATGGCTTGGCAGTTCGGGCTGGACTGTTCCCATGAGGCACAGGGTCAGACTGATTGGCATATGGCCATGTCTGAACTGGGGTGGTGTGGAGTGCAAAAAAACGATGGATTTGGGCCCAGATCTCTGTACTGGGGTGAATGTATGACATTGTTCTGCATTCTGTCCATCAACTGTGGTTTTTGCATTTGTCACCCCGAGTGGGATTGGTAGGCTCAGACGTGAGTCCCATGCTCTCCACATCACTGGATTCAAGCAAGCCGGGCTGAAGACGGCTGGAATGCCAGAAAACAGTCCTCGGAAGCTTGTTTCCTGTCTAGGGAAGGCATGGCTTGGCAGTTCGGGCTGGACTGTTCCCATGAGGCACAGGGTCAGACTGATTTGCATATGGTCACGTCTGAACTGGTGTGGTGTGGAGTGCAAAAAAACGATGGATTTGGACCCAGATCTGTGTACTGGGGTGAATGTATGACATTGTTCTGCATTCTGTCCATCAACTGTGGTTTTTGCATTTGCAACCCCGAGTGGGATGGGTATGCTCAGACGTGAGTCTAATGCTCTCCACACCACTGGATTCAAGCAAGCCGGGCTGAAGACGGCTAGAATGCCAGAAACCAATCCTCGGAAGCTTGTTTCCGGTCCAGGGAAGGTATTGCTTGGCAGTTTGGGCTGGACTGTTCCCATGAGGCACAGGGCAGACTGATTTGCATATGGCCATGTCTGAACTGGGGTGGTGTGGAGTGCAAAAAACGATGGATTTGGGCCCAGATCTCTGTACTGGGGTGAATGTATGACATTGTTCTGCATTCTGTCCATCAACTGTGGTTTTTGCATTTGTCACCTCGAGTGGGATGGGTATGCTCAAACGTGAGTCCCATGCTCTCCACGACACTGGATTCAAGCAAGCCGCGCTGAAGACGGCTGGAATGCCAGAAACCGGTCCTCGGAAGCTTGTTTCCGGTCTAGGGAAGGCATTGCTTCACAGTTCGGGCTGGACTGTTCCCATGAGGCACAGGGTCAGACTGATTTGCATATGGCCATGTCTCAACTGGGGTGGTGTGGAGTGCAAAAAAACAATGGATTTGGGCCCAGATCTCTGTACTGGTGTGAATGTATGAGATTGTTCTGCATTCTGTCCATCAACTGTCGGTTTTGCATTTGTCACCCCGAGTGGGATGGGTATGCTCAGACGTGAGTCCCATGCTCTCCACACCATGCTCTCCACTCCACTGGATTCAAGCAAGCCGGGCTGAAGACGGCTGGAATGCCAGAAACCGGTCCTCGGAAGCTTGTTTCTGGTCCAGGGAAAGCATGGCTTGGCAGTTCGGGCTGGACTGTCCCCATGAGGCACAGGCTCAGACTGATTTGCATATGGCCATGTCTGAACAGGGGTGGTATGGAATGCAACAAAACGATGGATTTGGGCCCAGATCTCTGTATTGGGGTGAATGTATGACATTGTTCTGCATTCAGTCCATCAACTGTGGTTTTTGTATTTGTCACACTGAGTAGGATGGGTATGCTCATACGTGAGTCCCATGCTCTCCACACCACTGGATTCAGGCAAGCCGGGCTGAAGATGGCTGAAATGCCAGGAACCGGTCCTCGGAAGCTTGTTTTCGGTCCATGGAAGGCATGGCTTGGCAGTTCGGGCTGGACTGTTCCCATGAGGCACAGGGTCAGACTGATTTGCATATGGCCATGTCTGAACTGGGGTGGTGTGGAGTGCAAAAAAACGATGGATTTGGGCCCAGATCTCTGTACTGGGGTGAATGTATGACATTGTTCTGCATTCTGTCCATCAACTGTGGTTTTTTCATTTGTCACCCCTAGTGGGATGGGTATGCTCAGACGTGAGTCCCATGCTCTCCACACCACTGGATTCAGGCAAGCCGGGCTGAAGATGGCTGAAATGCCAGGAACCGGTCCTCGGAAGCTTGTTTTCGGTCCATGGAAGGCATGGCTTGGCAGTTCGGGCTGGACTGTTCCCATGAGGCACAGGGTCAGACTGATTTGCATATGGCCATGTCTGAACTGGGGTGGTGTGGAGTGCAAAAAAAACAATGGATTTGGTCCAGATCTCTGTACTGGGGTGAATGTATGACATTGTTCTGCATTCTGTCCATCAACTGTGGTTTTTTCATTTGTCACCCCTAGTGGGATGGGTATGCTCAGACGTGAGTCCCATGCTCTCCACACCACTGGATTCAAGCAAGCCGGGCTGAAGACGGCTGGAATGCCAGAAACCAGTCTTCGGAAGCTTGTTTCCGGTCCAGGGAAGGCATGGCTTGGCAGTTCGGGCTGGACTGTTCCCATGAGGCACAGGGTCAGACTGATTTGCATATGGCCATGTCTGAACTGGGGTGGTGTGGAGTGCAAAAAAACGATGGATTTGGGCCCAGATCTCTGTACTGGGGTGAATGTATGACATTATTCTGCATTCTGTCCATCAACTGTGGTTTTTGCATTTGTCACCCCGAGTGGGATGGGTATGCTCAGACGTGAGTCCCATGCTCTCCACACCACTGGATTCAAGCAAGCCGGGCTGAAGACGGCTGGATTGCCAGAAACCAGTCCTCGGAAGCTTGTTTCCGGTCCAGTGAAGGCATGGCTTGGCAGTTCGGGCTGGACTGTTCCCATGAGGCACAGGGTCAGACTGATTGGCATATGGCCATGTCTGAACTGGGGTGGTGTGGAGTGCAAAAAAACGATGGATTTGGGCCCAGATCTCTGTACTGGGGTGAATGTATGACATTGTTCTGCATTCTGTTCATCAACTGTGGTTTTTGCATTTGTCACCCCGAGTGGGATGAGTAGGCTCAGACGTGAGTCGCATGCTCTCCACATCACTGGATTCAAGCAAGCCGGGCTGAAGACGGCTGGAATGCCAGAAAACAGTCCTCGGAAGCTTGTTTCCTGTCTAGTGAAGGCATGGCTTGGCAGTTCGGGCTGGACTGTCCCCATGAGGCACAGGGTCAGACTGATTTGCATATGGCCATGTCTGAACCGGGGTGTTGTGGAGTGCAACAAAACGATGGATTTGGGCCCAGATCTCTGTACTGGTGTGAATGTATGAGATTGTTCTGCATTCTGTCCATCAACTGTCTGTTTTGCATTTGTCACCCCGAGTGGGATGGGTATGCTCAGACGTGAGTCCCATGCTCTCCACACCATGCTCTCCACACCACTGGATTCAAGCAAGCCGGGCTGAAGACGGCTGGAATGCCAGAAACCGGTCCTCGGAAGCTTGTTTCTGGTCCAGGGAAAGCATGGCTTGGCAGTTCGGGCTGGACTGTCCCCATGAGGCACAGGCTCAGACTGATTTGCATATGGCCATGTCTGAACAGGGGTGGTATGGAATGCAACAAAACGATGGATTTGGGCCCAGATCTCTGTATTGGGGTGAATGTATGACATTGTTCTGCATTCAGTCCATCAACTGTGGTTTTTGCATTTGTCACACTGAGTGGGATGGGTATGCTCATACGTGAGTCCCATGCTCTCCACGCCACTGGATTCAGGCAAGCCGGGCTGAAGATGGCTGAAATGCCAGGAACCGGTCCTCGGAAGCTTGTTTTCGGTCCATGGAAGGCATGGCTTGGCAGTTCGGGCTGGAAAGTTCCCATAAGGCACAGGGACAGACTGATTTGCATATGGCCATGTCTGAACTGGGGTGGTGTGGAGTGCAAAAAAAATGATGGATTTGGTCCAGATCTCTGTACTGGGGTGAATGTATGACATTGTTCTGCATTCTGTCCATCAACTGTGGTTTTTTCATTTGTCACCCCGAGTGGGATGGGTATGCTCAGACGTGAGTCCCATGTTCTCCACACCACTGGATTCAAGGATGCTGGGCTAAAGACGGCTGGAATGCCAGAAACCGGTCTTCGGAAGCTTGTTTCCGGTCCAGGGAAGGCATGGCTTGGCAGTTCGGGCTGGACTGTTCCCATGAGGCACAGGCGCAGACTGATTTGCATATGGCATGTCTGAACTGGGGTGGTGTGGAGTGCAAAAAACGATGGATTTGGGCCCAGATCTCTGTACTGGGGTGAATGTATGACATTATTCTGCATTCTGTCCATCAACTGTGGTTTTTGCATTTGTCACCCCGAGTGGGATGGGTATGCTCAGACGTGAGTCCCATGCTCTCCACACCACTGGATTCAAGCAAGCCGGGCTGAAGACGGCTGGAATGCCAGAAACCAGTCCTCGGAAGCTTGTTTCCGGTCCAGTGAAGGCATGGCTTGGCAGTTCGGGCTGGACTGTTCCCATGAGGCACAGGGTCAGACTGATTGGCATATGGCCATGTCTGAACTGGGGTGGTGTGGAGTGCAAAAAAACGATGGATTTGGGCCCAGATCTCTGTACTGGGGTGAATGTATGACATTGTTTTGCATTCTGTCCATCAACTGTGGTTTTTGCATTTGTCACCCCGAGTGGGATGAGTAGGCTCAGATGTGAGTCCCATGCTCTCCACATCACTGGATTCAAGCAAGCCGGGCTGAAGACGGCTGGAATGCCAGAAAACAGTCCTCAGAAGCTTGTTTCCTGCCTAGGGAAGGCATGGCTTGGCAGTTCGGGTTGGACTGTTCCCATGAGGCACAGGGTCAGACTGATTTGCATATGGCCATGTCTGAACTCGGGTGGTGTGGAGTGCAAAGAAATGATGGATTTGGGCCCAGATCTCTGTACTGGGGTGAATGTATGACATTTTTCTGCATTCTGTCCATCAACTGTGGTTTTTGCATTTGTCACCCGAGTGGGATGGGTATGCTCAGACGTGAGTCCAATGCTCTCCACACCACTGGATTCAAGCAAGCCGGGCTGAAGACGGCTGGAATGCCAAAAAACAGTCCTCGAAAGCTTGTTTCCTGTCTAGGTAAAGGCATGGCTTGGCAGTTTGGGCTGGACTGTCCCCATGAGGCACAGGGTCAGACTGATTTGCATATGGCCATGTCTGAACTGGGGTGTTGTGGAGTGCAACAAAACGATGGATTTGGGCCCAGATCTCTGTACTGGGGTGAATGTATGACATTGTTCTGCATTCTGTCCATCAACTGTGGTTTTTGCATTTGTCACCCCGAGTGGGATGGGTATGCTCAGATATGAGTCCCATGCTCTCCACACCACTGAATTCAAGCAAGACGGGCTGCAGACTGGGGGAAGTCCAGAAACCGGTCCTCGGAAGCTTGTTTCTGGTCCAGGGAAGGCATGGCTTTGCAGTTCGGACCGGACTGTTCCCATGAGGCACAGGGTCAGACTGATTTGCATATGGCCATGTCTGAACTGGGGTGGTATGGAGTGCAAAAAACAATGGATTTGGGCCCAGATCGCTGTACTGGGGTGAATGTATGACATTGTTCTGCATTCTGTCCATCAACTGTGGTTTTTGCATTTTGCCACCCCGAGTGGGATGGGTATGCTCAGACGTGAGTCCCATGTTCTCCACACCACTGGATTCAAGCAAGACGGGCTGAAGACGGCTGGAATGCCAGAAACCGGTCCTCGGAAGCTTGTTTACGGTCCAGGGAAGGCATGGCTTGGCAGTTCGGACTGGACTGTTCCCATGAGGCACAGGGTCAGACTGATTTGCATATGGCTATGTCTGAACTGGGGTGGTGTGGAGTGCAAAAAAACGATGGATTTGGGCCCAGATCTCTGTACTGGGGTGAATGTATGACATTGTTCTGCATTCTGTACATCAACTGTGATTTTTGCATAATGTCACCCGGAGTGGAATGGGTATGCTCAGACGTGAGTCCCATGCATTCCACACCACTGGATTCAAGCAAGCCGGGCTGAAGATGGCTGGAATGCCAGAAACCGGTCCTCGGAAGCTTGTTTCCGGTCCAGGGAAGGCATGGCTTGGCAGTTCGGGCTGGACTGTTCCCATGAGGCACAGGGTCAGACTGATTTGCATATGGCCATGTCTGAACTGGGGTGGTGTGAAGTGCAAAAAAACAAGGGATTTGGGCCCAGATATTTGTACGGGGGTGAATGTATGACATTGTTCTGCATTCTGTCCATCAACTGTGGTTTTTGCATTTGCAATCCCGAGTGGGATGGATATGCTCAGACGTGAGTCTAATGCTCTGCACACCACTGGATTCAAGCAAACCGGGCTTAAGATGGCTGGAATGCCAGAAACCGGTCCTCAGAAGCTTGTTTCCAGTACAGGGAAGGCATGGCTTGGCAATTCGGGCTGGACTGTTCCCATGAGGCACAGGGTCAGCCTGATTTGCATATGGCCATATCTGAACTGGTGTGGTGTGGAGTACAAAAAAACGATGGATTTGGACCCAGATCTGTGTACTGGGGTGAATGTATTACATTGTTCTGCATTCTGATCATCAACTGTGGTTTTTGCATTTGCAACCCCGAGTGGGATGGGTATGCTCAGAAGTGAGTCTAATGCTCTCCACACCACTGGATTCAAGCAAGCCGGGCTGAAGACGGCTGGAATGCCAGAAACCAATCCTCGGAAGCTTGTTTCCGGTCCAGGGAAGGTATGGCTTGGCAGTTTGAGCTGGACTGTTCCCATGAGGCACAGGGTCAGACTGATTTGCATATGGCCATGGCTGAACTGGGGTGGTGTGGAGTGCAAAAAACGATGGATTTGGGCCCAGATCTCTGTACTGGGGTGAATGTATGATATTGTTCTGCATTCTGTCCATCAACTGTGGTTTTTGCATTTGTCACCCCGAGTGGGATGGGTATGCTCAGGCGTGAGTCCCATGCTCTCCACACCACTGGATTCAAGCAAGCCGGGCTGAAGATGGCTGGAATGCCAGAAACCGGTCCTCAGAAGCTTGTTTCCGGTTTAGGGAAGGCATTGCTTCGCAGTTCGGGCTGGACTGTTACCATGAGGTACAGGGTCAGACTGATTTGCATATGGCCATGTCTCAACTGGGGTGGTGTGGAGTGCAACAAAACAATGGATTTGGGCCCAGATCTCTGTACTGGGGTGAATGTATGACATTGTTCTGCATTCTGTCCATCAACTGTGGGTTTTGCATTTGTCACCCCGAGTGGGATGGGTATGCTCAGACGTGAGTCCTATGCTCTCCACACCATGCTCTCCACACCACTGGATTCAAGCAAGCCGTGCTAAAGACGGCTGGAATGCCAGAAACCGGTCCTCGGAAGCTTGTTTCTGGTCCAGGGAAAGCATGACTTGGCAATTCGGGCTGGACTGTCCCCATGAGGCACAGGGTCAGACTGTTTTGCATATGGCCATGTCTGAACAGGGGTGGTGTGGAATGCAACAAAACGATGGATTTGGGCCCAGATCTCTGTATTGGGGTGAATGTATGACATTGTTCTGCATTCTGTCCATCAACTGTGGTTTTTGCATTTGTCACCCTGAGTGGGATGGGTATGCTCAGACGTGAGTCCCATGCTCTCCACACCACTGTATTCAAGCAAGCCGGGCTGAAGACGGCTGGAATGCCAGAAACCAGTCTTCGGAAGCTTGTTTCCGGTCCAGGGAAGGCATGGCTTGGCAGTTCGGGCTGGACTGTTCCCGTGAGGCACAGGGTCAGACCGATTGGCATATGGCCATGTCTGAACTGCGGTGGTGTGGAGTGCAAAAAAATGATGGATTTGGGCCCAGATCTCTGTACTGGGGTGAATGTATGACATTATTCTGCATTCTGTCTATCAACTGTGGTTTTTGCATTTGTCACACTGAGTGGGATGGGTATGCTCAGACGTGAGTCCCATGCTCTCCACACCACTGTATTCAAGCAAGCCGGGCTGAAGACGGCTGGAATGCCAGAAACCAGTCCTCGGAAGCTTGTTTCCGGTCCAGGGAAGGCATGGCTTGGCAGTTCGGGCTGGACTGTTCCCATGAGGCACAGGGTCATACTGATTGGCATATGGCCATGTCTGAACTGGGGTGGTGTGGAGTGCAAAAAAACGATGGATTTGGGCCCAGATCTCTGTACTGGGGTGAATGTATGACATTGTTCTGCATTCTGTCCATCAACTGTGGTTTTTGCATTTGTCACCCCGAGTGGGATTGGCAGGCTCAGACGTGAGTCCCATGCTCTCCACATCACTGGATTCAAGCAAGCCGGGCTGAAGACGGCTGGAATGCCAGAAAACAGTCCTCGGAAGCTTGTTTCCTGTCTAGGGAAGGCATGGCTTGGCAGTTCGGGCTGGACTGTTCCCATGAGGCACAGGGTCAGACTGATTTGCATATGGTCACGTCTGAACTGGTGTGGTGTGGAGTGCAAAAAAACGATGGATTTGGACCCAGATCTGTGTACTGGGGTGAATGTATGACATTGTTCTGCATTCTGTCCATCAACTGTGGTTTTTGCATTTGCAACCCCGAGTGGGATGGGTATGCTCAGACGTGAGTCTAATGCTCTCCACACCACTGGATTCAAGCAAGCCGGGCTGAAGACGGCTGGAATGCCAGAAACCAATCCTCGGAAGCTTGTTTCCGGTCCAGGGAAGGTATTGCTTGGCAGTTTGGGCTGGACTGTTCCCATGAGGCACAGGGCAGACTGATTTGCATATGGCCATGTCTGAACTGGGGTGGTGTGGAGTGCAAAAAACGATGGATTTGGGCCCAGATCTCTGTACTGGGGTGAATGTATGACATTGTTCTGCATTCTGTCCATCAACTGTGGTTTTTGCATTTGTCACCTCGAGTGGGATGGGTATGCTCAGACGTGAGTCCCATGCTCTCCACGACACTGGATTCAAGCAAGCCGCGCTGAAGACGGCTGGAATGCCAGAAACCGGTCCTCGGAAGCTTGTTTCCGGTCTAGGGAAGGCATTGCTTCACAGTTCGGGCTGGACTGTTCCCATGAGGCACAGGGTCAGACTGATTTGCATATGGCCATGTCTCAACTGGGGTGGTGTGGAGTGCAAAAAAACAATGGATTTGGGCCCAGATCTCTGTACTGGTGTGAATGTATGAGATTGTTCTGCATTCTGTCCATCAACTGTCGGTTTTGCATTTGTCACCCCGAGTGGGATGGGTATGCTCAGACGTGAGTCCCATGCTCTCCACACCATGCTCTCCACACCACTGGATTCAAGCAAGCCGGGCTGAAGACGGCTGGAATGCCAGAAACCGGTCCTCGGAAGCTTGTTTCTGGTCCAGGGAAAGCATGGCTTGGCAGTTCGGGCTGGACTGTCCCCATGAGGCACAGGCTCAGACTGATTTGCATATGGCCATGTCTGAACAGGGGTGGTATGGAATGCAACAAAACGATGGATTTGGGCCCAGATCTCTGTATTGGGGTGAATGTATGACATTGTTCTGCATTCAGTCCATCAACTGTGGTTTTTGTATTTGTCACACTGAGTAGGATGGGTATGCTCATACGTGAGTCCCATGCTCTCCACACCACTGGATTCAGGCAAGCCGGGCTGAAGATGGCTGAAATGCCAGGAACCGGTCCTCGGAAGCTTGTTTTCGGTCCATGGAAGGCATGGCTTGGCAGTTCGGGCTGGACTGTTCCCATGAGGCACAGGGTCAGACTGATTTGCATATGGCCATGTCTGAACTGGGGTGGTGTGGAGTGCAAAAAAAACGATGGATTTGGTCCAGATCTCTGTACTGGGGTGAATGTATGACATTGTTCTGCATTCTGTCCATCAACTGTGGTTTTTTCATTTGTCACCCCTAGTGGGATGGGTATGCTCAGACGTGAGTCCCATGCTCTCCACACCACTGGATTCAAGCAAGCCGGGCTGAAGACGGCTGGAATGCCAGAAACCAGTCTTCGGAAGCTTGTTTCCGGTCCAGGGAAGGCATGGCTTGGCAGTTCCGGCTGGACTGTTCCCATGAGGCACAGGGTCAGACTGATTTGCATATGGCCATGTCTGAACTGGGGTGGTGTGGAGTGCAAAAAAACGATGGATTTGGGCCCAGATCTCTGTACTGGGGTGAATGTATGACATTATTCTGCATTCTGTCCATCAACTGTGGTTTTTGCATTTGTCACCCCGAGTGGGATGGGTATGCTCAGACGTGAGTCCCATGCTCTCCACACCACTGGATTCAAGCAAGCCGGGCTGAAGACGGCTGGAATGCCAGAAACCAGTCCTCGGAAGCTTGTTTCCGGTCCAGTGAAGGCATGGCTTGGCAGTTCGGGCTGGACTGTTCCCATGAGGCACAGGGTCAGACTGATTGGCATATGGCCATGTCTGAACTGGGGTGGTGTGGAGTGCAAAAAAACGATGGATTTGGGCCCAGATCTCTGTACTGGGGTGAATGTATGACATTGTTCTGCATTCTGTTCATCAACTGTGGTTTTTGCATTTGTCACCCCGAGTGGGATGAGTAGGCTCAGACGTGAGTCGCATGCTCTCCACATCACTGGATTCAAGCAAGCCGGGCTGAAGACGGCTGGAATGCCAGAAAACAGTCCTCGGAAGCTTGTTTCCTGTCTAGTGAAGGCATGGCTTGGCAGTTCGGGCTGGACTGTCCCCATGAGGCACAGGGTCAGACTGATTTGCATATGGCCATGTCTGAACCGGGGTGTTGTGGAGTGCAACAAAACGATGGATTTGGGCCCAGATCTCTGTACTGGTGTGAATGTATGAGATTGTTCTGCATTCTGTCCATCAACTGTCTGTTTTGCATTTGTCACCCCGAGTGGGATGGGTATGCTCAGACGTGAGTCCCATGCTCTCCACACCATGCTCTCCACACCACTGGATTCAAGCAAGCCGGGCTGAAGACGGCTGGAATGCCAGAAACCGGTCCTCGGAAGCTTGTTTCTGGTCCAGGGAAAGCATGGCTTGGCAGTTCGGGCTGGACTGTCCCCATGAGGCACAGGCTCAGACTGATTTGCATATGGCCATGTCTGAACAGGGGTGGTATGGAATGCAACAAAACGATGGATTTGGGCCCAGATCTCTGTATTGGGGTGAATGTATGACATTGTTCTGCATTCAGTCCATCAACTGTGGTTTTTGCATTTGTCACACTGAGTGGGATGGGTATGCTCATACGTGAGTCCCATGCTCTCCACGCCACTGGATTCAGGCAAGCCGGGCTGAAGATGGCTGAAATGCCAGGAACCGGTCCTCTGAAGCTTGTTTTCGGTCCATGGAAGGCATGGCTTGGCAGTTCGGGCTGGAAAGTTCCCATAAGGCACAGGGTCAGACTGATTTGCATATGGCCATGTCTGAACTGGGGTGGTGTGGAGTGCAAAAAAAATGATGGATTTGGTCCAGATCTCTGTACTGGGGTGAGTGTATGACATTGTTCTGCATTCTGTCCATCAACTGTGGTTTTTTCATTTGTCACCCCGAGTGGGATGGGTATGCTCAGACGTGAGTCCCATGTTCTCCACACCACTGGATTCAAGCATGCCGGGCTAAAGACGGCTGGAATGCCAGAAACCGGTCTTCGGAAGCTTGTTTCCGGTCCAGGGAAGGCATGGCTTGGCAGTTCGGGCTGGACTGTTCCCATGAGGCACAGGGTCAGACTGATTTGCATATGGCATGTCTGAACTGGGGTGGTGTGGAGTGCAAAAAACGATGGATTTGGGCCCAGATCTCTGTACTGGGGTGAATGTATGACATTATTCTGCATTCTGTCCATCAACTGTGGTTTTTGCATTTGTCACCCCGAGTGGGATGGGTATGCTCAGACGTGAGTCCCATGCTCTCCACACCACTGGATTCAAGCAAGCCGGGCTGAAGACGGCTGGAATGCCAGAAACCAGTCCTCGGAAGCTTGTTTCCGGTCCAGTGAAGGCATGGCTTGGCAGTTCGGGCTGGACTGTTCCCATGAGGCACAGGGTCAGACTGATTGGCATATGGCCATGTCTGAACTGGGGTGGTGTGGAGTGCAAAAAAACGATGGATTTGGGCCCAGATCTCTGTACTGGGGTGAATGTATGACATTGTTTTGCATTCTGTCCATCAACTGTGGTTTTTGCATTTGTCACCCCGAGTGGGATGAGTAGGCTCAGATGTGAGTCCCATGCTCTCCACATCACTGGATTCAAGCAAGCCGGGCTGAAGACGGCTGGAATGCCAGAAAACAGTCCTCAGAAGCTTGTTTCCTGCCTAGGGAAGGCATGGCTTGGCAGTTCGGGTTGGACTGTTCCCATGAGGCACAGGGTCAGACTGATTTGCATATGGCCATGTCTGAACTCGGGTGGTGTGGAGTGCAAAGAAATGATGGATTTGGGCCCAGATCTCTGTACTGGGGTGAATGTATGACATTTTTCTGCATTCTGTCCATCAACTGTGGTTTTTGCATTTGTCACCCGAGTGGGATGGGTATGCTCAGACGTGAGTCCAATGCTCTCCACACCACTGGATTCAAGCAAGCCGGGCTGAAGACGGCTGGAATGCCAAAAAACAGTCCTCGAAAGCTTGTTTCCTGTCTAGGTAAAGGCATGGCTTGGCAGTTTGGGCTGGACTGTCCCCATGAGGCACAGGGTCAGACTGATTTGCATATGGCCATGTCTGAACTGGGGTGTTGTGGAGTGCAACAAAACGATGGATTTGGGCCCAGATCTCTGTACTGGGGTGAATGTATGACATTGTTCTGCATTCTGTCCATCAACTGTGGTTTTTGCATTTGTCACCCCGAGTGGGATGGGTATGCTCAGATATGAGTCCCATGCTCTCCACACCACTGAATTCAAGCAAGACGGGCTGCAGACTGGGGGAAGTCCAGAAACCGGTCCTCGGAAGCTTGTTTCTGGTCCAGGGAAGGCATGGCTTTGCAGTTCGGACCGGACTGTTCCCATGAGGCACAGGGTCAGACTGATTTGCATATGGCCATGTCTGAACTGGGGTGGTATGGAGTGCAAAAAACAATGGATTTGGGCCCAGATCGCTGTACTGGGGTGAATGTATGACATTGTTCTGCATTCTGTCCATCAACTGTGGTTTTTGCATTTTGCCACCCCGAGTGGGATGGGTATGCTCAGACGTGAGTCCCATGTTCTCCACACCACTGGATTCAAGCAAGACGGGCTGAAGACGGCTGGAATGCCAGAAACCGGTCCTCGGAAGCTTGTTTACGGTCCAGGGAAGGCATGGCTTGGCAGTTCGGACTGGACTGTTCCCATGAGGCACAGGGTCAGACTGATTTGCATATGGCTATGTCTGAACTGGGGTGGTGTGGAGTGCAAAAAAACGATGGATTTGGGCCCAGATCTCTGTACTGGGGTGAATGTATGACATTGTTCTGCATTCTGTACATCAACTGTGATTTTTGCATAATGTCACCCGGAGTGGAATGGGTATGCTCAGACGTGAGTCCCATGCATTCCACACCACTGGATTCAAGCAAGCCGGGCTGAAGATGGCTGGAATGCCAGAAACCGGTCCTCGGAAGCTTGTTTCCGGTCCAGGGAAGGCATGGCTTGGCAGTTCGGGCTGGACTGTTCCCATGAGGCACAGGGTCAGACTGATTTGCATATGGCCATGTCTGAACTGGGGTGGTGTGAAGTGCAAAAAAACGAGGGATTTGGGCCCAGATATTTGTACGGGGGTGAATGTATGACATTGTTCTGCATTCTGTCCATCAACTGTGGTTTTTGCATTTGCAATCCCGAGTGGGATGGATATGCTCAGACGTGAGTCTAATGCTCTGCACACCACTGGATTCAAGCAAACCGGGCTTAAGATGGCTGGAATGCCAGAAACCGGTCCTCAGAAGCTTGTTTCCAGTACAGGGAAGGCATGGCTTGGCAATTCGGGCTGGACTGTTCCCATGAGGCACAGGGTCAGCCTGATTTGCATATGGCCATATCTGAACTGGTGTGGTGTGGAGTACAAAAAAACGATGGATTTGGACCCAGATCTGTGTACTGGGGTGAATGTATTACATTGTTCTGCATTCTGATCATCAACTGTGGTTTTTGCATTTGCAACCCCGAGTGGGATGGGTATGCTCAGAAGTGAGTCTAATGCTCTCCACACCACTGGATTCAAGCAAGCCGGGCTGAAGACGGCTGGAATGCCAGAAACCAATCCTCGGAAGCTTGTTTCCGGTCCAGGGAAGGTATGGCTTGGCAGTTTGAGCTGGACTGTTCCCATGAGGCACAGGGTCAGACTGATTTGCATATGACCATGGCTGAACTGGGGTGGTGTGGAGTGCAAAAAACGATGGATTTGGGCCCAGATCTCTGTACTGGGGTGAATGTATGATATTGTTCTGCATTCTGTCCATCAACTGTGGTTTTTGCATTTGTCACCCCGAGTGGGATGGGTATGCTCAGGCGTGAGTCCCATGCTCTCCACACCACTGGATTCAAGCAAGCCGGGCTGAAGATGGCTGGAATGCCAGAAACCGGTCCTCAGAAGCTTGTTTCCGGTTTAGGGAAGGCATTGCTTCGCAGTTCGGGCTGGACTGTTACCATGAGGTACAGGGTCAGACTGATTTGCATATGGCCATGTCTCAACTGGGGTGGTGTGGAGTGCAACAAAACAATGGATTTGGGCCCAGATCTCTGTACTGGGGTGAATGTATGACATTGTTCTGCATTCTGTCCATCAACTGTGGGTTTTGCATTTGTCACCCCGAGTGGGATGGGTATGCTCAGACGTGAGTCCTATGCTCTCCACACCATGCTCTCCACACCACTGGATTCAAGCAAGCCGTGCTAAAGACGGCTGGAATGCCAGAAACCGGTCCTCGGAAGCTTGTTTCTGGTCCAGGGAAAGCATGACTTGGCAGTTCGGGCTGGACTGTCCCCATGAGGCACAGGGTCAGACTGTTTTGCATATGGCCATGTCTGAACAGGGGTGGTGTGGAATGCAACAAAACGATGGATTTGGGCCCAGATCTCTGTATTGGGGTGAATGTATGACATTGTTCTGCATTCTGTCCATCAACTGTGGTTTTTGCATTTGTCACCCTGAGTGGGATGGGTATGCTCAGACGTGAGTCCCATGCTCTCCACACCACTGTATTCAAGCAAGCCGGGCTGAAGACGGCTGGAATGCCAGAAACCAGTCTTCGGAAGCTTGTTTCCGGTCCAGGGAAGGCATGGCTTGGCAGTTCGGGCTGGACTGTTCCCGTGAGGCACAGGGTCAGACCGATTGGCATATGGCCATGTCTGAACTGCGGTGGTGTGGAGTGCAAAAAAATGATGGATTTGGGCCCAGATCTCTGTACTGGGGTGAATGTATGACATTATTCTGCATTCTGTCTATCAACTGTGGTTTTTGCATTTGTCACACTGAGTGGGATGGGTATGCTCAGACGTGAGTCCCATGCTCTCCACACCACTGGATTCAAGCAAGCCGGGCTGAAGACGGCTGGAATGCCAGAAACCAGTCCTCGGAAGCTTGTTTCCGGTCCAGTGAAGGCATGGCTTGGCAGTTCGGGCTGGACTGTTCCCATGAGGCACAGGGTCAGACTGATTGGCATATGGCCATGTCTGAACTGGGGTGGTGTGGAGTGCAAAAAAACGATGGATTTGGGCCCAGATCTCTGTACTGGGGTGAATGTATGACATTGTTTTGCATTCTGTCCATCAACTGTGGTTTTTGCATTTGTCACACCGAGTGGGATGAGTAGGCTCAGATGTGAGTCCCATGCTCTCCACATCACTGGATTCAAGCAAGCCGGGCTGAAGACGGCTGGAATGCCAGAAAACAGTCCTCAGAAGCTTGTTTCCTGCCTAGGGAAGGCATGGCTTGGCAGTTCGGGTTGGACTGTTCCCATGAGGCACAGGGTCAGACTGATTTGCATATGGCCATGTCTGAACTCGGGTGGTGTGGAGTGCAAAGAAATGATGGATTTGGGCCCAGATCTCTGTACTGGGGTGAATGTATGACATTTTTCTGCATTCTGTCCATCAACTGTGGTTTTTGCATTTGTCACCCGAGTGGGATGGGTATGCTCAGACGTGAGTCCAATGCTCTCCACACCACTGGATTCAAGCAAGCCGGGCTGAAGACGGCTGGAATGCCAAAAAACAGTCCTCGAAAGCTTGTTTCCTGTCTAGGTAAAGGCATGGCTTGGCAGTTTGGGCTGGACTGTCCCCATGAGGCACAGGGTCAGACTGATTTGCATATGGCCATGTCTGAACTGGGGTGTTGTGGAGTGCAACAAAACGATGGATTTGGGCCCAGATCTCTGTACTGGGGTGAATGTATGACATTGTTCTGCATTCTGTCCATCAACTGTGGTTTTTGCATTTGTCACCCCGAGTGGGATGGGTATGCTCAGATATGAGTCCCATGCTCTCCACACCACTGAATTCAAGCAAGACGGGCTGCAGACTGGGGGAAGTCCAGAAACCGGTCCTCGGAAGCTTGTTTCTGGTCCAGGGAAGGCATGGCTTTGCAGTTCGGACCGGACTGTTCCCATGAGGCACAGGGTCAGACTGATTTGCATATGGCCATGTCTGAACTGGGGTGGTATGGAGTGCAAAAAACAATGGATTTGGGCCCAGATCGCTGTACTGGGGTGAATGTATGACATTGTTCTGCATTCTGTCCATCAACTGTGGTTTTTGCATTTTGCCACCCCGAGTGGGATGGGTATGCTCAGACGTGAGTCCCATGTTCTCCACACCACTGGATTCAAGCAAGACGGGCTGAAGACGGCTGGAATGCCAGAAACCGGTCCTCGGAAGCTTGTTTACGGTCCAGGAAAGGCATGGCTTGGCAGTTCGGACTGGACTGTTCCCATGAGGCACAGGGTCAGACTGATTTGCATATGGCTATGTCTGAACTGGGGTGGTGTGGAGTGCAAAAAAACGATGGATTTGGGCCCAGATCTCTGTACTGGGGTGAATGTATGACATTGTTCTGCATTCTGTACATCAACTGTGATTTTTGCATAATGTCACCCGGAGTGGAATGGGTATGCTCAGACGTGAGTCCCATGCATTCCACACCACTGGATTCAAGCAAGCCGGGCTGAAGATGGCTGGAATGCCAGAAACCGGTCCTCGGAAGCTTGTTTCCGGTCCAGGGAAGGCATGGCTTGGCAGTTCGGGCTGGACTGTTCCCATGAGGCACAGGGTCAGACTGATTTGCATATGGCCATGTCTGAACTGGGGTGGTGTGAAGTGCAAAAAAACGAGGGATTTGGGCCCAGATATTTGTACGGGGGTGAATGTATGACATTGTTCTGCATTCTGTCCATCAACTGTGGTTTTTGCATTTGCAATCCCGAGTGGGATGGATATGCTCAGACGTGAGTCTAATGCTCTGCACACCACTGGATTCAAGCAAACCGGGCTTAAGATGGCTGGAATGCCAGAAACCGGTCCTCAGAAGCTTGTTTCCAGTACAGGGAAGGCATGGCTTGGCAATTCGGGCTGGACTGTTCCCATGAGGCACAGGGTCAGCCTGATTTGCATATGGCCATATCTGAACTGGTGTGGTGTGGAGTACAAAAAAACGATGGATTTGGACCCAGATCTGTGTACTGGGGTGAATGTATTACATTGTTCTGCATTCTGATCATCAACTGTGGTTTTTGCATTTGCAACCCCGAGTGGGATGGGTATGCTCAGAAGTGAGTCTAATGCTCTCCACACCACTGGATTCAAGCAAGCCGGGCTGAAGACGGCTGGAATGCCAGAAACCAATCCTCTGAAGCTTGTTTCCGGTCCAGGGAAGGTATGGCTTGGCAGTTTGAGCTGGACTGTTCCCATGAGGCACAGGGTCAGACTGATTTGCATATGGCCATGGCTGAACTGGGGTGGTGTGGAGTGCAAAAAACGATGGATTTGGGCCCAGATCTCTGTACTGGGGTGAATGTATGATATTGTTCTGCATTCTGTCCATCAACTGTGGTTTTTGCATTTGTCACCCCGAGTGGGATGGGTATGCTCAGGCGTGAGTCCCATGCTCTCCACACCACTGGATTCAAGCAAGCCGGGCTGAAGATGGCTGGAATGCCAGAAACCGGTCCTCAGAAGCTTGTTTCCGGTTTAGGGAAGGCATTGCTTCGCAGTTCGGGCTGGACTGTTACCAAGAGGTACAGGGTCAGACTGATTTGCATATGGCCATGTCTCAACTGGGGTGGTGTGGAGTGCAACAAAACAATGGATTTGGGCCCAGATCTCTGTACTGGGGTGAATGTATGACATTGTTCTGCATTCTGTCCATCAACTGTGGGTTTTGCATTTGTCACCCGAGTGGGATGGGTATGCTCAAACGTGAGTCCTATGCTCTCCACACCATGCTCTCCACACCACTGGATTCAAGCAAGCCGTGCTAAAGACGGCTGGAATGCCAGAAACCGGTCCTCGGAAGCTTGTTTCTGGTCCAGGGAAAGCATGACTTGGCAGTTCGGGCTGGACTGTCCCCATGAGGCACAGGGTCAGACTGTTTTGCATATGGCCATGTCTGAACAGGGGTGGTGTGGAATGCAACAAAACGATGGATTTGGGCCCAGATCTCTGTATTGGGGTGAATGTATGACATTGCTCTGCATTCTGTCCATCAACTGTGGTTTTTGCATTTGTCACCCTGAGTGGGATGGGTATGCTCAGACGTGAGTCCCATGCTCTCCACACCACTGTATTCAAGCAAGCCGGGCTGAAGACGGCTGGAATGCCAGAAACCAGTCTTCGGAAGCTTGTTTCCGGTCCAGGGAAGGCATGGCTTGGCAGTTCGGGCTGGACTGTTCCCGTGAGGCACAGGGTCAGACCGATTGGCATATGGCCATGTCTGAACTGCGGTGGTGTGGAGTGCAAAAAAATGATGGATTTGGGCCCAGATCTCTGTACTGGGGTGAATGTATGACATTATTCTGCATTCTGTCTATCAACTGTGGTTTTTGCATTTGTCACACTGAGTGGGATGGGTATGCTCAGACGTGAGTCCCATGCTCTCCACACCACTGTATTCAGGCAAGCCGGGCTGAAGACGGCTGGAATGCCAGAAACCAGTCCTCGGAAGCTTGTTTCCGGTCCAGGGAAGGCATGGCTTGGCAGTTCGGGCTGGACTGTTCCCATGAGGCACAGGGTCAGACTGATTGGCATATGGCCATGTCTGAACTGGGGTGGTGTGGAGTGCAAAAAAACGATGGATTTGGGCCCAGATCTCTGTACTGGGGTGAATGTATGACATTGTTCTGCATTCTGTCCATCAACTGTGGTTTTTGCATTTGTCACCCCGAGTGGGATTGGCAGGCTCAGACGTGAGTCCCATGCTCTCCACATCACTGGATTCAAGCAAGCCGGGCTGAAGACGGCTGGAATGCCATAAAACAGTCCTCGGAAGCTTGTTTCCTGTCTAGGGAAGGCATGGCTTGGCAGTTCGGGCTGGACTGTTCCCATGAGGCACAGGGTCAGACTGATTTGCATATGGTCACGTCTGAACTGGTGTGGTGTGGAGTGCAAAAAAACGATGGATTTGGACCCAGATCTGTGTACTGGGGTGAATGTATGACATTGTTCTGCATTCTGTCCATCAACTGTGGTTTTTGCATTTGCAACCCCGAGTGGGATGGGTATGCTCAGACGTGAGTCTAATGCTCTCCACACCACTGGATTCAAGCAAGCCGGGCTGAAGACGGCTGGAATGCCAGAAACCAATCCTCGGAAGCTTGTTTCCGGTCCAGGGAAGGTATTGCTTGGCAGTTTGGGCTGGACTGTTCCCATGAGGCACAGGGCAGACTGATTTGCATATGGCCATGTCTGAACTGGGGTGGTGTGGAGTGCAAAAAACGATGGATTTGGGCCCAGATCTCTGTACTGGGGTGAATGTATGACATTGTTCTGCATTCTGTCCATCAACTGTGGTTTTTGCATTTGTCACCTCGAGTGGGATGGGTATGCTCAGACGTGAGTCCCATGCTCTCCACGACACTGGATTCAAGCAAGCCGCGCTGAAGACGGCTGGAATGCCAGAAACCGGTCCTCGGAAGCTTGTTTCCGGTCTAGGGAAGGCATTGCTTCACAGTTCGGGCTGGACTGTTCCCATGAGGCACAGGGTCAGACTGATTTGCATATGGCCATGTCTCAACTGGGGTGGTGTGGAGTGCAAAAAAACAATGGATTTGGGCCCAGATCTCTGTACTGGTGTGAATGTATGAGATTGTTCTGCATTCTGTCCATCAACTGTCGGTTTTGCATTTGTCACCCCGAGTGGGATGGGTATGCTCAGACGTGAGTCCCATGCTCTCCACACCATGCTCTCCACACCACTGGATTCAAGCAAGCCGGGCTGAAGACGGCTGGAATGCCAGAAACCGGTCCTCGGAAGCTTGTTTCTGGTCCAGGGAAAGCATGGCTTGGCAGTTCGGGCTGGACTGTCCCCATGAGGCACAGGCTCAGACTGATTTGCATATGGCCATGTCTGAACAGGGGTGGTATGGAATGCAACAAAACGATGGATTTGGGCCCAGATCTCTGTATTGGGGTGAATGTATGACATTGTTCTGCATTCAGTCCATCAACTGTGGTTTTTGTATTTGTCACACTGAGTAGGATGGGTATGCTCATACGTGAGTCCCATGCTCTCCACACCACTGGATTCAGGCAAGCCGGGCTGAAGATGGCTGAAATGCCAGGAACCGGTCCTCGGAAGCTTGTTTTCGGTCCATGGAAGGCATGGCTTGGCAGTTCGGGCTGGACTGTTCCCATGAGGCACAGGGTCAGACTGATTGGCATATGGCCATGTCTGAACTGGGGTGGTGTGGAGTGCAAAAAAACGATGGATTTGGGCCCAGATCTCTGTACTGGGGTGAATGTATGACATTGTTCTGCATTCTGTTCATCAACTGTGGTTTTTGCATTTGTCACCCCGAGTGGGATGAGTAGGCTCAGACGTGAGTCGCATGCTCTCCACATCACTGGATTCAAGCAAGCCGGGCTGAAGACGGCTGGAATGCCAGAAAACAGTCCTCGGAAGCTTGTTTCCTGTCTAGTGAAGGCATGGCTTGGCAGTTCGGGCTGGACTGTCCCCATGAGGCACAGGGTCAGACTGATTTGCATATGGCCATGTCTGAACCGGGGTGTTGTGGAGTGCAACAAAACGATGGATTTGGGCCCAGATCTCTGTACTGGTGTGAATGTATGAGATTGTTCTGCATTCTGTCCATCAACTGTCTGTTTTGCATTTGTCACCCCGAGTGGGATGGGTATGCTCAGACGTGAGTCCCATGCTCTCCACACCATGCTCTCCACACCACTGGATTCAAGCAAGCCGGGCTGAAGACGGCTGGAATGCCAGAAACCGGTCCTCGGAAGCTTGTTTCTGGTCCAGGGAAAGCATGGCTTGGCAGTTCGGGCTGGACTGTCCCCATGAGGCACAGGCTCAGACTGATTTGCATATGGCCATGTCTGAACAGGGGTGGTATGGAATGCAACAAAACGATGGATTTGGGCCCAGATCTCTGTATTGGGGTGAATGTATGACATTGTTCTGCATTCAGTCCATCAACTGTGGTTTTTGCATTTGTCACACTGAGTGGGATGGGTATGCTCATACGTGAGTCCCATGCTCTCCACGCCACTGGATTCAGGCAATCCGGGCTGAAGATGGCTGAAATGCCAGGAACCGGTCCTCGGAAGCTTGTTTTCGGTCCATGGAAGGCATGGCTTGGCAGTTCGGGCTGGAAAGTTCCCATAAGGCACAGGGTCAGACTGATTTGCATATGGCCATGTCTGAACTGGGGTGGTGTGGAGTGCAAAAAAAATGATGGATTTGGTCCAGATCTCTGTACTGGGGTGAATGTATGACATTGTTCTGCATTCTGTCCATCAACTGTGGTTTTTTCATTTGTCACCCCGAGTGGGATGGGTATGCTCAGACGTGAGTCCCATGTTCTCCACACCACTGGATTCAAGCATGCCGGGCTAAAGACGGCTGGAATGCCAGAAACCGGTCTTCGGAAGCTTGTTTCCGGTCCAGGGAAGGCATGGCTTGGCAGTTCGGGCTGGACTGTTCCCATGAGGCACAGGGTCAGACTGATTTGCATATGGCATGTCTGAACTGGGGTGGTGTGGAGTGCAAACAACGATGGATTTGGGCCCAGATCTCTGTACTGGGGTGAATGTATGACATTATTCTGCATTCTGCCCATCAACTGTGGTTTTTGCATTTGTCACCCCGAGTGGGATGGGTATGCTCAGACGTGAGTCCCATGCTCTCCACACCACTGGATTCAAGCAAGCCGGGCTGAAGACGGCTGGAATGCCAGAAACCAGTCCTCGGAAGCTTGTTTCCGGTCCAGTGAAGGCATGGCTTGGCAGTTCGGGCTGGACTGTTCCCATGAGGCACAGGGTCAGACTGATTGGCATATGGCCATGTCTGAACTGGGGTGGTGTGGAGTGCAAAAAAACGATGGATTTGGGCCCAGATCTCTGTACTGGGGTGAATGTATGACATTGTTTTGCATTCTGTCCATCAACTGTGGTTTTTGCATTTGTCACCCCGAGTGGGATGAGTAGGCTCAGATGTGAGTCCCATGCTCTCCACATCACTGGATTCAAGCAAGCCGGGCTGAAGACGGCTGGAATGCCAGAAAACAGTCCTCAGAAGCTTGTTTCCTGCCTAGGGAAGGCATGGCTTGGCAGTTCGGGTTGGACTGTTCCCATAAGGCACAGGGTCAGACTGATTTGCATATGGCCATGTCTGAACTCGGGTGGTGTGGAGTGCAAAGAAATGATGGATTTGGGCCCAGATCTCTGTACTGGGGTGAATGTATGACATTTTTCTGCATTCTGTCCATCAACTGTGGTTTTTGCATTTGTCACCCGAGTGGGATGGGTATGCTCAGACGTGAGTCCAATGCTCTCCACACCACTGGATTCAAGCAAGCCGGGCTGAAGACGGCTGGAATGCCAAAAAACAGTCCTCGAAAGCTTGTTTCCTGTCTAGGTAAAGGCATGGCTTGGCAGTTTGGGCTGGACTGTCCCCATGAGGCACAGGGTCAGACTGATTTGCATATGGCCATGTCTGAACTGGGGTGTTGTGGAGTGCAACAAAACGATGGATTTGGGCCCAGATCTCTGTACTGGGGTGAATGTATGACATTGTTCTGCATTCTGTCCATCAACTGTGGTTTTTTCATTTGTCACCCCGAGTGGGATGGGTATGCTCAGACGTGAGTCCCATGTTCTCCACACCACTGGATTCAAGCATGCCGGGCTAAAGACGGCTGGAATGCCAGAAACCGGTCTTCGGAAGCTTGTTTCCGGTCCAGGGAAGGCATGGCTTGGCAGTTCGGGCTGGACTGTTCCCATGAGGCACAGGGTCAGACTGATTTGCATATGGCATGTCTGAACTGGGGTGGTGTGGAGTGCAAAAAACGATGGATTTGGGCCCAGATCTCTGTACTGGGGTGAATGTATGACATTATTCTGCATTCTGTCCATCAACTGTGGTTTTTGCATTTGTCACCCCGAGTGGGATGGGTATGCTCAGACGTGAGTCCCATGCTCTCCACACCACTGGATTCAAGCAAGCCGGGCTGAAGACGGCTGGAATGCCAGAAACGAGTCCTCGGAAGCTTGTTTCCGGTCCAGTGAAGGCATGGCTTGGCAGTTCGGGCTGGACTGTTCCCATGAGGCACAGGGTCAGACTGATTGGCATATGGCCATGTCTGAACTGGGGTGGTGTGGAGTGCAAAAAAACGATGGATTTGGGCCCAGATCTCTGTACTGGGGTGAATGTATGACATTGTTTTGCATTCTGTCCATCAACTGTGGTTTTTGCATTTGTCACCCCGAGTGGGATGAGTAGGCTCAGATGTGAGTCCCATGCTCTCCACATCACTGGATTCAAGCAAGCCGGGCTGAAGACGGCTGGAATGCCAGAAAACAGTCCTCAGAAGCTTGTTTCCTGCCTAGGGAAGGCATGGCTTGGCAGTTCGGGTTGGACTGTTCCCATGAGGCACAGGGTCAGACTGATTTGCATATGGCCATGTCTGAACTGGGGTGGTGTGGAGTGCAAAAAAACGATGGATTTGGGCCCAGATCTCTGTACTGGGGTGAATGTATGACATTGTTCTGCATTCTGTCCATCAACTGTGGTTTTTTCATTTGTCACCCCTAGTGGGATGGGTATGCTCAGACGTGAGTCCCATGCTCTCCACACCACTGGATTCAAGCAAGCCGGGCTGAAGACGGCTGGAATGCCAGAAACCAGTCTTCGGAAGCTTGTTTCCGGTCCAGGGAAGGCATGGCTTGGCAGTTCGGGCTGGACTGTTCCCATGAGGCACAGGGTCAGACTGATTGGCATATGGCCATGTCTGAACTGGGGTGGTGTGGAGTGCAAAAAAACGATGGATTTGGGCCCAGATCTCTGTACTGGGGTGAATGTATGACATTGTTTTGCATTCTGTCCATCAACTGTGGTTTTTGCATTTGTCACCCCGAGTGGGATGAGTAGGCTCAGATGTGAGTCCCATGCTCTCCACATCACTGGATTCAAGCAAGCCGGGCTGAAGACGGCTGGAATGCCAGAAAACAGTCCTCAGAAGCTTGTTTCCTGCCTAGGGAAGGCATGGCTTGGCAGTTCGGGTTGGACTGTTCCCATGAGGCACAGGGTCAGACTGATTTGCATATGGCCATGTCTGAACTCGGGTGGTGTGGAGTGCAAAGAAATGATGGATTTGGGCCCAGATCTCTGTACTGGAGTGAATGTATGACATTTTTCTGCATTCTGTCCATCAACTGTGGTTTTTGCATTTGTCACCCGAGTGGGATGGGTATGCTCAGACGTGAGTCCAATGCTCTCCACACCACTGGATTCAAGCAAGCCGGGCTGAAGACGGCTGGAATGCCAAAAAACAGTCCTCGAAAGCTTGTTTCCTGTCTAGGTAAAGGCATGGCTTGGCAGTTTGGGCTGGACTGTCCCCATGAGGCACAGGGTCAGACTGATTTGCATATGGCCATGTCTGAACTGGGGTGTTGTGGAGTGCAACAAAACGATGGATTTGGGCCCAGATCTCTGTACTGGGGTGAATGTATTACATTGTTCTGCATTCTGTCCATCAACTGTGGTTTTTGCATTTGTCACCCCGAGTGGGATGGGTATGCTCAGATATGAGTCCCATGCTCTCCACACCACTGAATTCAAGCAAGACGGGCTGCAGACTGGGGGAAGTCCAGAAATCGGTCCTCGGAAGCTTGTTTCTGGTCCAGGGAAGGCATGGCTTTGCAGTTCGGACCGGACTGTTCCCATGAGGCACAGGGTCAGACTGATTTGCATATGGCCATGTCTGAACTGGGGTGGTATGGAGTGCAAAAAACAATGGATTTGGGCCCAGATCGCTGTACTGGGGTGAATGTATGACATTGTTCTGCATTCTGTCCATCAACTGTGGTTTTTGCATTTTGCCACCCCGAGTGGGATGGGTATGCTCAGACGTGAGTCCCATGTTCTCCACACCACTGGATTCAAGCAAGACGGGCTGAAGACGGCTGGAATGCCAGAAACCGGTCCTCGGAAGCTTGTTTACGGTCCAGGGAAGGCATGGCTTGGCAGTTCGGACTGGACTGTTCCCATGAGGCACAGGGTCAGACTGATTTGCATATGGCTATGTCTGAACTGGGGTGGTGTGGAGTGCAAAAAAACGATGGATTTGGGCCCAGATCTCTGTACTGGGGTGAATGTATGACATTGTTCTGCATTCTGTACATCAACTGTGATTTTTGCATAATGTCACCCGGAGTGGAATGGGTATGCTCAGACGTGAGTCCCATGCATTCCACACCACTGGATTCAAGCAAGCCGGGCTGAAGATGGCTGGAATGCCAGAAACCGGTCCTCGGAAGCTTGTTTCCGGTCCAGGGAAGGCATGGCTTGGCAGTTCGGGCTGGACTGTTCCCATGAGGCACAGGGTCAGACTGATTTGCATATGGCCATGTCTGAACTGGGGTGGTGTGAAGTGCAAAAAAACGAGGGATTTGGGCCCAGATATTTGTACGGGGGTGAATGTATGACATTGTTCTGCATTCTGTCCATCAACTGTGGTTTTTGCATTTGCAATCCCGAGTGGGATGGATATGCTCAGACGTGAGTCTAATGCTCTGCACACCACTGGATTCAAGCAAACCGGGCTTAAGATGGCTGGAATGCCAGAAACCGGTCCTCAGAAGCTTGTTTCCAGTACAGGGAAGGCATGGCTTGGCAATTCGGGCTGGACTGTTCCCATGAGGCACAGGGTCAGCCTGATTTGCATATGGCCATATCTGAACTGGTGTGGTGTGGAGTACAAAAAAATGATGGATTTGGACCCAGATCTGTGTACTGGGGTGAATGTATTACATTGTTCTGCATTCTGATCATCAACTGTGGTTTTTGCATTTGCAACCCCGAGTGGGATGGGTATGCTCAGAAGTGAGTCTAATGCTCTCCACACCACTGGATTCAAGCAAGCCGGGCTGAAGACGGCTGGAATGCCAGAAACCAATCCTCGGAAGCTTGTTTCCGGTCCAGGGAAGGTATGGCTTGGCAGTTTGAGCTGGACTGTTCCCATGAGGCACAGGGTCAGACTGATTTGCATATGGCCATGGCTGAACTGGGGTGGTGTGGAGTGCAAAAAACGATGGATTTGGGCCCAGATCTCTGTACTGGGGTGAATGTATGATATTGTTCTGCATTCTGTCCATCAACTGTGGTTTTTGCATTTGTCACCCCGAGTGGGATGGGTATGCTCAGGCGTGAGTCCCATGCTCTCCACACCACTGGATTCAAGCAAGCCGGGCTGAAGATGGCTGGAATGCCAGAAACCGGTCCTCAGAAGCTTGTTTCCGGTTTAGGGAAGGCATTGCTTCGCAGTTCGGGCTGGACTGTTACCATGAGGTACAGGGTCAGACTGATTTGCATATGGCCATGTCTCAACTGGGGTGGTGTGGAGTGCAACAAAACAATGGATTTGGGCCCAGATCTCTGTACTGGGGTGAATGTATGACATTGTTCTGCATTCTGTCCATCAACTGTGGGTTTTGCATTTGTCACCCCGAGTGGGATGGGTATGCTCAGACGTGAGTCCTATGCTCTCCACACCATGCTCTCCACACCACTGGATTCAAGCAAGCCGTGCTAAAGATGGCTGGAATGCCAGAAACCGGTCCTCGGAAGCTTGTTTCTGGTCCAGGGAAAGCATGACTTGGCAGTTCGGGCTGGACTGTCCCCATGAGGCACAGGGTCAGACTGTTTTGCATATGGCCATGTCTGAACAGGGGTGGTGTGGAATGCAACAAAACGATGGATTTGGGCCCAGATCTCTGTATTGGGGTGAATGTATGACATTGTTCTGCATTCTGTCCATCAACTGTGGTTTTTGCATTTGTCACCCTGAGTGGGATGGGTATGCTCAGACGTGAGTCCCATGCTCTCCACACCACTGTATTCAAGCAAGCCGGGCTGAAGACGGCTGGAATGCCAGAAACCAGTCTTCGGAAGCTTGTTTCCGGTCCAGGGAAGGCATGGCTTGGCAGTTCGGGCTGGACTGTTCCCGTGAGGCACAGGGTCAGACCGATTGGCATATGGCCATGTCTGAACTGCGGTGGTGTGGAGTGCAAAAAAATGATGGATTTGGGCCCAGATCTCTGTACTGGGGTGAATGTATGACATTATTCTGCATTCTGTCTATCAACTGTGGTTTTTGCATTTGTCACACTGAGTGGGATGGGTATGCTCAGACGTGAGTCCCATGCTCTCCACACCACTGGATTCAAGCAAGCCGGGCTGAAGACGGCTGGAATGCCAGAAACCAGTCCTCGGAAGCTTGTTTCCGGTCCAGTGAAGGCATGGCTTGGCAGTTCGGGCTGGACTGTTCCCATGAGGCACAGGGTCAGACTGATTGGCATATGGCCATGTCTGAACTGGGGTGGTGTGGAGTGCAAAAAAACGATGGATTTGGGCCCAGATCTCTGTACTGGGGTGAATGTATGACATTGTTTTGCATTCTGTCCATCAACTGTGGTTTTTGCATTTGTCACCCCGAGTGGGATGAGTAGGCTCAGATGTGAGTCCCATGCTCTCCACATCACTGGATTCAAGCAAGCCGGGCTGAAGACGGCTGGAATGCCAGAAAACAGTCCTCAGAAGCTTGTTTCCTGCCTAGGGAAGGCATGGCTTGGCAGTTCGGGTTGGACTGTTCCCATGAGGCACAGGGTCAGACTGATTTGCATATGGCCATGTCTGAACTCGGGTGGTGTGGAGTGCAAAGAAATGATGGATTTGGGCCCAGATCTCTGTACTGGGGTGAATGTATGACATTTTTCTGCATTCTGTCCATCAACTGTGGTTTTTGCATTTGTCACCCGAGTGGGATGGGTATGCTCAGACGTGAGTCCAATGCTCTCCACACCACTGGATTCAAGCAAGCCGGGCTGAAGACGGCTGGAATGCCAAAAAACAGTCCTCGAAAGCTTGTTTCCTGTCTAGGTAAAGGCATGGCTTGGCAGTTTGGGCTGGACTGTCCCCATGAGGCACAGGGTCAGACTGATTTGCATATGGCCATGTCTGAACTGGGGTGTTGTGGAGTGCAACAAAACGATGGATTTGGGCCCAGATCTCTGTACTGGGGTGAATGTATGACATTGTTCTGCATTCTGTCCATCAACTGTGGTTTTTGCATTTGTCACCCCGAGTGGGATGGGTATGCTCAGATATGAGTCCCATGCTCTCCACACCACTGAATTCAAGCAAGACGGGCTGCAGACTGGGGGAAGTCCAGAAACCGGTCCTCGGAAGCTTGTTTCTGGTCCAGGGAAGGCATGGCTTTGCAGTTCGGACCGGACTGTTCCCATGAGGCACAGGGTCAGACTGATTTGCATATGGCCATGTCTGAACTGGGGTGGTATGGAGTGCAAAAAACAATGGATTTGGGCCCAGATCGCTGTACTGGGGTGAATGTATGACATTGTTCTGCATTCTGTCCATCAACTGTGGTTTTTGCATTTTGCCACCCCGAGTGGGATGGGTATGCTCAGACGTGAGTCCCATGTTCTCCACACCACTGGATTCAAGCAAGACGGGCTGAAGACGGCTGGAATGCCAGAAACCGGTCCTCGGAAGCTTGTTTACGGTCCAGCGAAGGCATGGCTTGGCAGTTCGGACTGGACTGTTCCCATGAGGCACAGGGTCAGACTGATTTGCATATGGCTATGTCTGAACTGGGGTGGTGTGGAGTGCAAAAAACGATGGATTTGGGCCCAGATCTCTGTACTGGGGTGAATGTATGACATTGTTCTGCATTCTGTACATCAACTGTGATTTTTGCATAATGTCACCCGGAGTGGAATGGGTATGCTCAGACGTGAGTCCCATGCATTCCACACCACTGGATTCAAGCAAGCCGGGCTGAAGATGGCTGGAATGCCAGAAACCGGTCCTCGGAAGCTTGTTTCCGGTCCAGGGAAGGCATGGCTTGGCAGTTCGGGCTGGACTGTTCCCATGAGGCACAGGGTCAGACTGATTTGCATATGGCCATGTCTGAACTGGGGTGGTGTGAAGTGCAAAAAAACGAGGGATTTGGGCCCAGATATTTGTACGGGGGTGAATGTATGACATTGTTCTGCATTCTGTCCATCAACTGTGGTTTTTGCATTTGCAATCCCGAGTGGGATGGATATGCTCAGACGTGAGTCTAATGCTCTGCACACCACTGGATTCAAGCAAACCGGGCTTAAGATGGCTGGAATGCCAGAAACCGGTCCTCAGAAGCTTGTTTCCAGTACAGGGAAGGCATGGCTTGGCAATTCGGGCTGTACTGTTCCCATGAGGCACAGGGTCAGCCTGATTTGCATATGGCCATATCTGAACTGGTGTGGTGTGGAGTACAAAAAAACGATGGATTTGGACCCAGATCTGTGTACTGGGGTGAATGTATTACATTGTTCTGCATTCTGATCATCAACTGTGGTTTTTGCATTTGCAACCCCGAGTGGGATGGGTATGCTCAGAAGTGAGTCTAATGCTCTCCACACCACTGGATTCAAGCAAGCCGGGCTGAAGACGGCTGGAATGCCAGAAACCAATCCTCGGAAGCTTGTTTCCGGTCCAGGGAAGGTATGGCTTGGCAGTTTGAGCTGGACTGTTCCCATGAGGCACAGGGTCAGACTGATTTGCATATGGCCATGGCTGAACTGGGGTGGTGTGGAGTGCAAAAAACGATGGATTTGGGCCCAGATCTCTGTACTGGGGTGAATGTATGATATTGTTCTGCATTCTGTCCATCAACTGTGGTTTTTGCATTTGTCACCCCGAGTGGGATGGGTATGCTCAGGCGTGAGTCCCATGCTCTCCACACCACTGGATTCAAGCAAGCCGGGCTGAAGATGGCTGGAATGCCAGAAACCGGTCCTCAGAAGCTTGTTTCCGGTTTAGGGAAGGCATTGCTTCGCAGTTCGGGCTGGACTGTTATCAAGAGGTACAGGGTCAGACTGATTTGCATATGGCCATGTCTCAACTGGGGTGGTGTGGAGTGCAACAAAACAATGGATTTGGGCCCAGATCTCTGTACTGGGGTGAATGTATGACATTGTTCTGCATTCTGTCCATCAACTGTGGGTTTTGCATTTGTCACCCCGAGTGGGATGGGTATGCTCAGACGTGAGTCCTATGCTCTCCACACCATGCTCTCCACACCACTGGATTCAAGCAAGCCGTGCTAAAGACGGCTGGAATGCCAGAAACCGGTCCTCGGAAGCTTGTTTCTGGTCCAGGGAAAGCATGACTTGGCAGTTCGGGCTGGACTGTCCCCATGAGGCACAGGGTCAGACTGTTTTGCATATGGCCATGTCTGAACAGGGGTGGTGTGGAATGCAACAAAACGATGGATTTGGGCCCAGATCTCTGTATTGGGGTGAATGTATGACATTGCTCTGCATTCTGTCCATCAACTGTGGTTTTTGCATTTGTCACCCTGAGTGGGATGGGTATGCTCAGACGTGAGTCCCATGCTCTCCACACCACTGTATTCAAGCAAGCCGGGCTGAAGACGGCTGGAATGCCAGAAACCAGTCTTCGGAAGCTTGTTTCCGGTCCAGGGAAGGCATGGCTTGGCAGTTCGGGCTGGACTGTTCCCGTGAGGCACAGGGTCAGACCGATTGGCATATGGCCATGTCTGAACTGCGGTGGTGTGGAGTGCAAAAAAATGATGGATTTGGGCCCAGATCTCTGTACTGGGGTGAATGTATGACATTATTCTGCATTCTGTCTATCAACTGTGGTTTTTGCATTTGTCACACTGAGTGGGATGGGTATGCTCAGACGTGAGTCCCATGCTCTCCACACCACTGTATTCAAGCAAGCCGGGCTGAAGACGGCTGGAATGCCAGAAACCAGTCCTCGGAAGCTTGTTTCCGGTCCAGGGAAGGCATGGCTTGGCAGTTCGGGCTGGACTGTTCCCATGAGGCACAGGGTCAGACTGATTGGCATATGGCCATGTTTGAACTGGGGTGGTGTGGAGTGCAAAAAAACGATGGATTTGGGCCCAGATCTCTGTACTGGGGTGAATGTATGACATTGTTCTGCATTCTGTCCATCAACTGTGGTTTTTGCATTTGTCACCCCGAGTGGGATTGGCAGGCTCAGACGTGAGTCCCATGCTCTCCACATCACTGGATTCAAGCAAGCCGGGCTGAAGACGGCTGGAATGCCAGAAAACAGTCCTCGGAAGCTTGTTTCCTGTCTAGGGAAGGCATGGCTTGGCAGTTCGGGCTGGACTGTTCCCATGAGGCACAGGGTCAGACTGATTTGCATATGGTCACGTCTGAACTGGTGTGGTGTGGAGTGCAAAAAAACAATGGATTTGGACCCAGATCTGTGTACTGGGGTGAATGTATGACATTGTTCTGCATTCTGTCCATCAACTGTGGTTTTTGCATTTGCAACCCCGAGTGGGATGGGTATGCTCAGACGTGAGTCTAATGCTCTCCACACCACTGGATTCAAGCAAGCCGGGCTGAAGACGGCTGGAATGCCAGAAACCAATCCTCGGAAGCTTGTTTCCGGTCCAGGGAAGGTATTGCTTGGCAGTTTGGGCTGGACTGTTCCCATGAGGCACAGGGCAGACTGATTTGCATATGGCCATGTCTGAACTGGGGTGGTGTGGAGTGCAAAAAACGATGGATTTGGGCCCAGATCTCTGTACTGGGGTGAATGTATGACATTGTTCTGCATTCTGTCCATCAACTGTGGTTTTTGCATTTGTCACCTCGAGTGGGATGGGTATGCTCAGACGTGAGTCCCATGCTCTCCACGACACTGGATTCAAGCAAGCCGCGCTGAAGACGGCTGGAATGCCAGAAACCGGTCCTCGGAAGCTTGTTTCCGGTCTAGGGAAGGCATTGCTTCACAGTTCGGGCTGGACTGTTCCCATGAGGCACAGGGTCAGACTGATTTGCATATGGCCATGTCTCAACTGGGGTGGTGTGGAGTGCAAAAAAACAATGGATTTGGGCCCAGATCTCTGTACTGGTGTGAATGTATGAGATTGTTCTGCATTCTGTCCATCAACTGTCGGTTTTGCATTTGTCACCCCGAGTGGGATGGGTATGCTCAGACGTGAGTCCCATGCTCTCCACACCATGCTCTCCACACCACTGGATTCAAGCAAGCCGGGCTGAAGACGGCTGGAATGCCAGAAACCGGTCCTCGGAAGCTTGTTTCTGGTCCAGGGAAAGCATGGCTTGGCAGTTCGGGCTGGACTGTCCCCATGAGGCACAGGCTCAGACTGATTTGCATATGGCCATGTCTGAACAGGGGTGGTATGGAATGCAACAAAACGATGGATTTGGGCCCAGATCTCTGTATTGGGGTGAATGTATGACATTGTTCTGCATTCAGTCCATCAACTGTGGTTTTTGTATTTGTCACACTGAGTAGGATGGGTATGCTCATACGTGAGTCCCATGCTCTCCACACCACTGGATTCAGGCAAGCCGGGCTGAAGATGGCTGAAATGCCAGGAACCGGTCCTCGGAAGCTTGTTTTCGGTCCATGGAAGGCATGGCTTGGCAGTTCGGGCTGGACTGTTCCCATGAGGCACAGGGTCAGACTGATTGGCATATGGCCATGTCTGAACTGGGGTGGTGTGGAGTGCAAAAAAACGATGGATTTGGGCCCAGATCTCTGTACTGGGGTGAATGTATGACATTGTTCTGCATTCTGTTCATCAACTGTGGTTTTTGCATTTGTCACCCCGAGTGGGATGAGTAGGCTCAGACGTGAGTCGCATGCTCTCCACATCACTGGATTCAAGCAAGCCGGGCTGAAGACGGCTGGAATGCCAGAAAACAGTCCTCGGAAGCTTGTTTCCTGTCTAGTGAAGGCATGGCTTGGCAGTTCGGGCTGGACTGTCCCCATGAGGCACAGGGTCAGACTGATTTGCATATGGCCATGTCTGAACCGGGGTGTTGTGGAGTGCAACAAAACGATGGATTTGGGCCCAGATCTCTGTACTGGTGTGAATGTATGAGATTGTTCTGCATTCTGTCCATCAACTGTCTGTTTTGCATTTGTCACCCCGAGTGGGATGGGTATGCTCAGACGTGAGTCCCATGCTCTCCACACCATGCTCTCCACACCACTGGATTCAAGCAAGCCGGGCTGAAGACGGCTGGAATGCCAGAAACCGGTCCTCGGAAGCTTGTTTCTGGTCCAGGGAAAGCATGGCTTGGCAGTTCGGGCTGGACTGTCCCCATGAGGCACAGGCTCAGACTGATTTGCATATGGCCATGTCTGAACAGGGGTGGTATGGAATGCAACAAAACGATGGATTTGGGCCCAGATCTCTGTATTGGGGTGAATGTATGACATTGTTCTGCATTCAGTCCATCAACTGTGGTTTTTGCATTTGTCACACTGAGTGGGATGGGTATGCTCATACGTGAGTCCCATGCTCTCCACGCCACTGGATTCAGGCAATCCGGGCTGAAGATGGCTGAAATGCCAGGAACCGGTCCTCGGAAGCTTGTTTTCGGTCCATGGAAGGCATGGCTTGGCAGTTCGGGCTGGAAAGTTCCCATAAGGCACAGGGTCAGACTGATTTGCATATGGCCATGTCTGAACTGGGGTGGTGTGGAGTGCAAAAAAAATGATGGATTTGGTCCAGATCTCTGTACTGGGGTGAATGTATGACATTGTTCTGCATTCTGTCCATCAACTGTGGTTTTTTCATTTGTCACCCCGAGTGGGATGGGTATGCTCAGACGTGAGTCCCATGTTCTCCACACCACTGGATTCAAGCATGCCGGGCTAAAGACGGCTGGAATGCCAGAAACCGGTCTTCGGAAGCTTGTTTCCGGTCCAGGGAAGGCATGGCTTGGCAGTTCGGGCTGGACTGTTCCCATGAGGCACAGGGTCAGACTGATTTGCATATGGCATGTCTGAACTGGGGTGGTGTGGAGTGCAAACAACGATGGATTTGGGCCCAGATCTCTGTACTGGGGTGAATGTATGACATTATTCTGCATTCTGCCCATCAACTGTGGTTTTTGCATTTGTCACCCCGAGTGGGATGGGTATGCTCAGACGTGAGTCCCGTGCTCTCCACACCACTGGATTCAAGCAAGCCGGGCTGAAGACGGCTGGAATGCCAGAAACCAGTCCTCGGAAGCTTGTTTCCGGTCCAGTGAAGGCATGGCTTGGCAGTTCGGGCTGGACTGTTCCCATGAGGCACAGGGTCAGACTGATTGGCATATGGCCATGTCTGAACTGGGGTGGTGTGGAGTGCAAAAAAACGATGGATTTGGGCCCAGATCTCTGTACTGGGGTGAATGTATGACATTGTTTTGCATTCTGTCCATCAACTGTGGTTTTTGCATTTGTCACCCCGAGTGGGATGAGTAGGCTCAGATGTGAGTCCCATGCTCTCCACATCACTGGATTCAAGCAAGCCGGGCTGAAGACGGCTGGAATGCCAGAAAACAGTCCTCAGAAGCTTGTTTCCTGCCTAGGGAAGGCATGGCTTGGCAGTTCGGGTTGGACTGTTCCCATAAGGCACAGGGTCAGACTGATTTGCATATGGCCATGTCTGAACTCGGGTGGTGTGGAGTGCAAAGAAATGATGGATTTGGGCCCAGATCTCTGTACTGGGGTGAATGTATGACATTTTTCTGCATTCTGTCCATCAACTGTGGTTTTTGCATTTGTCACCCGAGTGGGATGGGTATGCTCAGACGTGAGTCCAATGCTCTCCACACCACTGGATTCAAGCAAGCCGGGCTGAAGACGGCTGGAATGCCAAAAAACAGTCCTCGAAAGCTTGTTTCCTGTCTAGGTAAAGGCATGGCTTGGCAGTTTGGGCTGGACTGTCCCCATGAGGCACAGGGTCAGACTGATTTGCATATGGCCATGTCTGAACTGGGGTGTTGTGGAGTGCAACAAAACGATGGATTTGGGCCCAGATCTCTGTACTGGGGTGAATGTATGACATTGTTCTGCATTCTGTCCATCAACTGTGGTTTTTTTCATTTGTCACCCCGAGTGGGATGGGTATGCTCAGACGTGAGTCCCATGTTCTCCACACCACTGGATTCAAGCATGCCGGGCTAAAGACGGCTGGAATGCCAGAAACCGGTCTTCGGAAGCTTGTTTCCGGTCCAGGGAAGGCATGGCTTGGCAGTTCGGGCTGGACTGTTCCCATGAGGCACAGGGTCAGACTGATTTGCATATGGCATGTCTGAACTGGGGTGGTGTGGAGTGCAAAAAACGATGGATTTGGGCCCAGATCTCTGTACTGGGGTGAATGTATGACATTATTCTGCATTCTGTCCATCAACTGTGGTTTTTGCATTTGTCACCCCGAGTGGGATGGGTATGCTCAGACGTGAGTCCCATGCTCTCCACACCACTGGATTCAAGCAAGCCGGGCTGAAGACGGCTGGAATGCCAGAAACGAGTCCTCGGAAGCTTGTTTCCGGTCCAGTGAAGGCATGGCTTGGCAGTTCGGGCTGGACTGTTCCCATGAGGCACAGGGTCAGACTGATTGGCATATGGCCATGTCTGAACTGGGGTGGTGTGGAGTGCAAAAAAACGATGGATTTGGGCCCAGATCTCTGTACTGGGGTGAATGTATGACATTGTTTTGCATTCTGTCCATCAACTGTGGTTTTTGCATTTGTCACCCCGAGTGGGATGAGTAGGCTCAGATGTGAGTCCCATGCTCTCCACATCACTGGATTCAAGCAAGCCGGGCTGAAGACGGCTGGAATGCCAGAAAACAGTCCTCAGAAGCTTGTTTCCTGCCTAGGGAAGGCATGGCTTGGCAGTTCGGGTTGGACTGTTCCCATGAGGCACAGGGTCAGACTGATTTGCATATGGCCATGTCTGAACTCGGGTGGTGTGGAGTGCAAAGAAATGATGGATTTGGGCCCAGATCTCTGTACTGGGGTGAATGTATGACATTTTTCTGCATTCTGTCCATCAACTGTGGTTTTTGCATTTGTCACCCGAGTGGGATGGGTATGCTCAGACGTGAGTCCAATGCTCTCCACACCACTGGATTCAAGCAAGCCGGGCTGAAGACGGCTGGAATGCCAAAAAACAGTCCTCGAAAGCTTGTTTCCTGTCTAGGTAAAGGCATGGCTTGGCAGTTTGGGCTGGACTGTCCCCATGAGGCACAGGGTCAGACTGATTTGCATATGGCCATGTCTGAACTGGGGTGTTGTGGAGTGCAACAAAACGATGGATTTGGGCCCAGATCTCTGTACTGGGGTGAATGTATGACATTGTTCTGCATTCTGTCCATCAACTGTGGTTTTTGCATTTGTCACCCCGAGTGGGATGGGTATGCTCAGATATGAGTCCCATGCTCTCCACACCACTGAATTCAAGCAAGACGGGCTGCAGACTGGGGGAAGTCCAGAAACCGGTCCTCGGAAGCTTGTTTCTGGTCCAGGGAAGGCATGGCTTTGCAGTTCGGACCGGACTGTTCCCATGAGGCACAGGGTCAGACTGATTTGCATATGGCCATGTTTGAACTGGGGTGGTATGGAGTGCAAAAAACAATGGATTTGGGCCCAGATCGCTGTACTGGGGTGAATGTATGACATTGTTCTGCATTCTGTCCATCAACTGTGGTTTTTGCATTTTGCCACCCCGAGTGGGATGGGTATGCTCAGACGTGAGTCCCATGTTCTCCACACCACTGGATTCAAGCAAGACGGGCTGAAGACGGCTGGAATGCCAGAAACCGGTCCTCGGAAGCTTGTTTACGGTCCAGGGAAGGCATGGCTTGGCAGTTCGGACTGGACTGTTCCCATGAGGCACAGGGTCAGACTGATTTGCATATGGCTATGTCTGAACTGGGGTGGTGTGGAGTGCAAAAAAACGATGGATTTGGGCCCAGATCTCTGTACTGGGGTGAATGTATGACATTGTTCTGCATTCTGTACATCAACTGTGATTTTTGCATAATGTCACCCGGAGTGGAATGGGTATGCTCAGACGTGAGTCCCATGCATTCCACACCACTGGATTCAAGCAAGCCGGGCTGAAGATGGCTGGAATGCCAGAAACCGGTCCTCGGAAGCTTGTTTCCGGTCCAGGGAAGGCATGGCTTGGCAGTTCGGGCTGGAATGTTCCCATGAGGCACAGGGTCAGACTGATTTGCATATGGCCATGTCTGAACTGGGGTGGTGTGAAGTGCAAAAAAACGAGGGATTTGGGCCCAGATATTTGTACGGGGGTGAATGTATGACATTGTTCTGCATTCTGTCCATCAACTGTGGTTTTTGCATTTGCAATCCCGAGTGGGATGGATATGCTCAGACGTGAGTCTAATGCTCTGCACACCACTGGATTCAAGCAAACCGGGCTTAAGATGGCTGGAATGCCAGAAACCGGTCCTCAGAAGCTTGTTTCCAGTACAGGGAAGGCATGGCTTGGCAATTCGGGCTGGACTGTTCCCATGAGGCACAGGGTCAGCCTGATTTGCATATGGCCATATCTGAACTGGTGTGGTGTGGAGTACAAAAAAACGATGGATTTGGACCCAGATCTGTGTACTGGGGTGAATGTATTACATTGTTCTGCATTCTGATCATCAACTGTGGTTTTTGCATTTGCAACCCCGAGTGGGATGGGTATGCTCAGAAGTGAGTCTAATGCTCTCCACACCACTGGATTCAAGCAAGCCGGGCTGAAGACGGCTGGAATGCCAGAAACCAATCCTCGGAAGCTTGTTTCCGGTCCAGGGAAGGTATGGCTTGGCAGTTTGAGCTGGACTGTTCCCATGAGGCACAGGGTCAGACTGATTTGCATATGGCCATGGCTGAACTGGGGTGGTGTGGAGTGCAAAAAACGATGGATTTGGGCCCAGATCTCTGTACTGGGGTGAATGTATGATATTGTTCTGCATTCTGTCCATCAACTGTGGTTTTTGCATTTGTCACCCCGAGTGGGATGGGTATGCTCAGGCGTGAGTCCCATGCTCTCCACACCACTGGATTCAAGCAAGCCGGGCTGAAGATGGCTGGAATGCCAGAAACCGGTCCTCAGAAGCTTGTTTCCGGTTTAGGGAAGGCATTGCTTCGCAGTTCGGGCTGGACTGTTACCATGAGGTACAGGGTCAGACTGATTTGCATATGGCCATGTCTCAACTGGGGTGGTGTGGAGTGCAACAAAACAATGGATTTGGGCCCAGATCTCTGTACTGGGGTGAATGTATGACATTGTTCTGCATTCTGTCCATCAACTGTGGGTTTTGCATTTGTCACCCCGAGTGGGATGGGTATGCTCAGACGTGAGTCCTATGCTCTCCACACCATGCTCTCCACACCACTGGATTCAAGCAAGCCGTGCTAAAGACGGCTGGAATGCCAGAAACCGGTCCTCGGAAGCTTGTTTCTGGTCCAGGGAAAGCATGACTTGGCAGTTCGGGCTGGACTGTCCCCATGAGGCACAGGGTCAGACTGTTTTGCATATGGCCATGTCTGAACAGGGGTGGTGTGGAATGCAACAAAACAATGGATTTGGGCCCAGATCTCTGTATTGGGGTGAATGTATGACATTGTTCTGCATTCTGTCCAACAACTGTGGTTTTTGCATTTGTCACCCTGAGTGGGATGGGTATGCTCAGACGTGAGTCCCATGCTCTCCACACCACTGTATTCAAGCAAGCCGGGCTGAAGACGGCTGGAATGCCAGAAACCAGTCTTCGGAAGCTTGTTTCCGGTCCAGGGAAGGCATGGCTTGGCAGTTCGGGCTGGACTGTTCCCGTGAGGCACAGGGTCAGACCGATTGGCATATGGCCATGTCTGAACTGCGGTGGTGTGGAGTGCAAAAAAATGATGGATTTGGGCCCAGATCTCTGTACTGGGGTGAATGTATGACATTATTCTGCATTCTGTCTATCAACTGTGGTTTTTGCATTTGTCACACTGAGTGGGATAGGTATGCTCAGACGTGAGTCCCATGCTCTCCACACCACTGTATTCAAGCAAGCCGGGCTGAAGACGGCTGGAATGCCAGAAACCAGTCCTCGGAAGCTTGTTTCCGGTCCAGGGAAGGCATGGCTTGGCAGTTCGGGCTGGACTGTTCCCATGAGGCACAGGGTCAGACTGATTGGCATATGGCCATGTTTGAACTGGGGTGGTGTGGAGTGCAAAAAAACGATGGATTTGGGCCCAGATCTCTGTACTGGGGTGAATGTATGACATTGTTCTGCATTCTGTCCATCAACTGTGGTTTTTGCATTTGTCACCCCGAGTGGGATTGGTAGGCTCAGACGTGAGTCCCATGCTCTCCACATCACTGGATTCAAGCAAGCCGGGCTGAAGACGGCTGGAATGCCAGAAAACAGTCCTCGGAAGCTTGTTTCCTGTCTAGGGAAGGCATGGCTTGGCAGTTCGGGCTGGACTGTTCCCATGAGGCACAGGGTCAGACTGATTTGCATATGGTCACGTCTGAACTGGTGTGGTGTGGAGTGCAAAAAAACGATGGATTTGGACCCAGATCTGTGTACTGGGGTGAATGTATGACATTGTTCTGCATTCTGTCCATCAACTGTGGTTTTTGCATTTGCAACCCCGAGTGGGATGGGTATGCTCAGACGTGAGTCTAATGCTCTCCACACCACTGGATTCAAGCAAGCCGGGCTGAAGACGGCTGGAATGCCAGAAACCAATCCTCGGAAGCTTGTTTCCGGTCCAGGGAAGGTATTGCTTGGCAGTTTGGGCTGGACTGTTCCCATGAGGCACAGGGCAGACTGATTTGCATATGGCCATGTCTGAACTGGGGTGGTGTGGAGTGCAAAAAACGATGGATTTGGGCCCAGATCTCTGTACTGGGGTGAATGTATGACATTGTTCTGCATTCTGTCCATCAACTGTGGTTTTTGCATTTGTCACCTCGAGTGGGATGGGTATGCTCAGACGTGAGTCCCATGCTCTCCACGACACTGGATTCAAGCAAGCCGCGCTGAAGACGGCTGGAATGCCAGAAACCGGTCCTCGGAAGCTTGTTTCCGGTCTAGGGAAGGCATTGCTTCACAGTTCGGGCTGGACTGTTCCCATGAGGCACAGGGTCAGACTGATTTGCATATGGCCATGTCTCAACTGGGGTGGTGTGGAGTGCAAAAAAACAATGGATTTGGGCCCAGATCTCTGTACTGGTGTGAATGTATGAGATTGTTCTGCATTCTGTCCATCAACTGTCGGTTTTGCATTTGTCACCCCGAGTGGGATGGGTATGCTCAGACGTGAGTCCCATGCTCTCCACACCATGCTCTCCACTCCACTGGATTCAAGCAAGCCGGGCTGAAGACGGCTGGAATGCCAGAAACCGGTCCTCGGAAGCTTGTTTCTGGTCCAGGGAAAGCATGGCTTGGCAGTTCGGGCTGGACTGTCCCCATGAGGCACAGGCTCAGACTGATTTGCATATGGCCATGTCTGAACAGGGGTGGTATGGAATGCAACAAAACGATGGATTTGGGCCCAGATCTCTGTATTGGGGTGAATGTATGACATTGTTCTGCATTCAGTCCATCAACTGTGGTTTTTGTATTTGTCACACTGAGTAGGATGGGTATGCTCATACGTGAGTCCCATGCTCTCCACACCACTGGATTCAGGCAAGCCGGGCTGAAGATGGCTGAAATGCCAGGAACCGGTCCTCGGAAGCTTGTTTTCGGTCCATGGAAGGCATGGCTTGGCAGTTCGGGCTGGACTGTTCCCATGAGGCACAGGGTCAGACTGATTTGCATATGGCCATGTCTGAACTGGGGTGGTGTGGAGTGCAAAAAAAACAATGGATTTGGTCCAGATCTCTGTACTGGGGTGAATGTATGACATTGTTCTGCATTCTGTCCATCAACTGTGTTTTTTTCATTTGTCACCCCTAGTGGGATGGGTATGCTCAGACGTGAGTCCCATGCTCTCCACACCACTGGATTCAAGCAAGCCGGGCTGAAGACGGCTGGAATGCCAGAAACCAGTCTTCGGAAGCTTGTTTCCGGTCCAGGGAAGGCATGGCTTGGCAGTTCGGGCTGGACTGTTCCCATGAGGCACAGGGTCAGACTGATTTGCATATGGCCATGTCTGAACTGGGGTGGTGTGGAGTGCAAAAAAACGATGGATTTGGGCCCAGATCTCTGTACTGGGGTGAATGTATGACATTATTCTGCATTCTGTCCATCAACTGTGGTTTTTGCATTTGTCACCCCGAGTGGGATGGGTATGCTCAGACGTGAGTCCCATGCTCTCCACACCACTGGATTCAAGCAAGCCGGGCTGAAGACGGCTGGAATGCCAGAAACCAGTCCTCGGAAGCTTGTTTCCGGTCCAGTGAAGGCATGGCTTGGCAGTTCGGGCTGGACTGTTCCCATGAGGCACAGGGTCAGACTGATTGGCATATGGCCATGTCTGAACTGGGGTGGTGTGGAGTGCAAAAAAACGATGGATTTGGGCCCAGATCTCTGTACTGGGGTGAATGTATGACATTGTTCTGCATTCTGTTCATCAACTGTGGTTTTTGCATTTGTCACCCCGAGTGGGATGAGTAGGCTCAGACGTGAGTCGCATGCTCTCCACATCACTGGATTCAAGCAAGCCGGGCTGAAGACGGCTGGAATGCCAGAAAACAGTCCTCGGAAGCTTGTTTCCTGTCTAGTGAAGGCATGGCTTGGCAGTTCGGGCTGGACTGTCCCCATGAGGCACAGGGTCAGATTGATTTGCATATGGCCATGTCTGAACCGGGGTGTTGTGGAGTGCAACAAAACGATGGATTTGGGCCCAGATCTCTGTACTGGTGTGAATGTATGAGATTGTTCTGCATTCTGTCCATCAACTGTCTGTTTTGCATTTGTCACCCCGAGTGGGATGGGTATGCTCAGACGTGAGTCCCATGCTCTCCACACCATGCTCTCCACACCACTGGATTCAAGCAAGCCGGGCTGAAGACGGCTGGAATGCCAGAAACCGGTCCTCAGAAGCTTGTTTCTGGTCCAGGGAAAGCATGGCTTGGCAGTTCGGGCTGGACTGTCCCCATGAGGCACAGGCTCAGACTGATTTGCATATGGCCATGTCTGAACAGGGGTGGTATGGAATGCAACAAAACGATGGATTTGGGCCCAGATCTCTGTATTGGGGTGAATGTATGACATTGTTCTGCATTCAGTCCATCAACTGTGGTTTTTGCATTTGTCACACTGAGTGGGATGGGTATGCTCATACGTGAGTCCCATGCTCTCCACGCCACTGGATTCAGGCAAGCCGGGCTGAAGATGGCTGAAATGCCAGGAACCGGTCCTCGGAAGCTTGTTTTCGGTCCATGGAAGGCATGGCTTGGCAGTTCGGGCTGGAAAGTTCCCATAAGGCACAGGGACAGACTGATTTGCATATGGCCATGTCTGAACTGGGGTGGTGTGGAGTGCAAAAAAAATGATGGATTTGGTCCAGATCTCTGTACTGGGGTGAATGTATGACATTGTTCTGCATTCTGTCCATCAACTGTGGTTTTTTCATTTGTCACCCCGAGTGGGATGGGTATGCTCAGACGTGAGTCCCATGTTCTCCACACCACTGGATTCAAGCATGCTGGGCTAAAGACGGCTGGAATGCCAGAAACCGGTCTTCGGAAGCTTGTTTCCGGTCCAGGGAAGGCATGGCTTGGCAGTTCGGGCTGGACTGTTCCCATGAGGCACAGGCGCAGACTGATTTGCATATGGCATGTCTGAACTGGGGTGGTGTGGAGTGCAAAAAACGATGGATTTGGGCCCAGATCTCTGTACTGGGGTGAATGTATGACATTATTCTGCATTCTGTCCATCAACTGTGGTTTTTGCATTTGTCACCCCGAGTGGGATGGGTATGCTCAGACGTGAGTCCCATGCTCTCCACACCACTGGATTCAAGCAAGCTGGGCTGAAGACGGCTGGAATGCCAGAAACCAGTCCTCGGAAGCTTGTTTCCGGTCCAGTGAAGGCATGGCTTGGCAGTTCGGGCTGGACTGTTCCCATGAGGCACAGGGTCAGACTGATTGGCATATGGCCATGTCTGAACTGGGGTGGTGTGGAGTGCAAAAAAACGATGGATTTGGGCCCAGATCTCTGTACTGGGGTGAATGTATGACATTGTTTTGCATTCTGTCCATCAACTGTGGTTTTTGCATTTGTCACCCCGAGTGGGATGAGTAGGCTCAGATGTGAGTCCCATGCTCTCCACATCACTGGATTCAAGCAAGCCGGGCTGAAGACGGCTGGAATGCCAGAAAACAGTCCTCAGAAGCTTGTTTCCTGCCTAGGGAAGGCATGGCTTGGCAGTTCGGGTTGGACTGTTCCCATGAGGCACAGGGTCAGACTGATTTGCATATGGCCATGTCTGAACTCGGGTGGTGTGGAGTGCAAAGAAATGATGGATTTGGGCCCAGATCTCTGTACTGGGGTGAATGTATGACATTTTTCTGCATTCTGTCCATCAACTGTGGTTTTTGCATTTGTCACCCGAGTGGGATGGGTATGCTCAGACGTGAGTCCAATGCTCTCCACACCACTGGATTCAAGCAAGCCGGGCTGAAGACGGCTGGAATGCCAAAAAACAGTCCTCGAAAGCTTGTTTCCTGTCTAGGTAAAGGCATGGCTTGGCAGTTTGGGCTGGACTGTCCCCATGAGGCACAGGGTCAGACTGATTTGCATATGGCCATGTCTGAACTGGGGTGTTGTGGAGTGCAACAAAACGATGGATTTGGGCCCAGATCTCTGTACTGGGGTGAATGTATGACATTGTTCTACATTCTGTCCATCAACTGTGGTTTTTGCATTTTGCCACCCCGAGTGGGATGGGTATGCTCAGACGTGAGTCCCATGTTCTCCACACCACTGGATTCAAGCAAGACGGGCTGAAGACGGCTGGAATGCCAGAAACCGGTCCTCGGAAGCTTGTTTACGGTCCAGGGAAGGCATGGCTTGGCAGTTCGGACTGGACTGTTCCCATGAGGCACAGGGTCAGACTGATTTGCATATGGCTATGTCTGAACTGGGGTGGTGTGGAGTGCAAAAAAACGATGGATTTGGGCCCAGATCTCTGTACTGGGGTGAATGTATGACATTGTTCTGCATTCTGTACATCAACTGTGATTTTTGCATAATGTCACCCGGAGTGGAATGGGTATGCTCAGACGTGAGTCCCATGCATTCCACACCACTGGATTCAAGCAAGCCGGGCTGAAGATGGCTGGAATGCCAGAAACCGGTCCTCGGAAGCTTGTTTCCGGTCCAGGGAAGGCATGGCTTGGCAGTTCGGGCTGGACTGTTCCCATGAGGCACAGGGTCAGACTGATTTGCATATGGCCATGTCTGAACTGGGGTGGTGTGAAGTGCAAAAAAACGAGGGATTTGGGCCCAGATATTTGTACGGGGGTGAATGTATGACATTGTTCTGCATTCTGTCCATCAACTGTGGTTTTTGCATTTGCAATCCCGAGTGGGATGGATATGCTCAGACGTGAGTCTAATGCTCTGCACACCACTGGATTCAAGCAAACCGGGCTTAAGATGGCTGGAATGCCAGAAACCGGTCCTCAGAAGCTTGTTTCCAGTACAGGGAAGGCATGGCTTGGCAATTCGGGCTGGACTGTTCCCATGAGGCACAGGGTCAGCCTGATTTGCATATGGCCATATCTGAACTGGTGTGGTGTGGAGTACAAAAAAACGATGGATTTGGACCCAGATCTGTGTACTGGGGTGAATGTATTACATTGTTCTGCATTCTGATCATCAACTGTGGTTTTTGCATTTGCAACCCCGAGTGGGATGGGTATGCTCAGAAGTGAGTCTAATGCTCTCCACACCACTGGATTCAAGCAAGCCGGGCTGAAGACGGCTGGAATGCCAGAAACCAATCCTCGGAAGCTTGTTTCCGGTCCAGGGAAGGTATGGCTTGGCAGTTTGAGCTGGACTGTTCCCATGAGGCACAGGGTCAGACTGATTTGCATATGGCCATGGCTGAACTGGGGTGGTGTGGAGTGCAAAAAACGATGGATTTGGGCCCAGATCTCTGTACTGGGGTGAATGTATGATATTGTTCTGCATTCTGTCCATCAACTGTGGTTTTTGCATTTGTCACCCCGAGTGGGATGGGTATGCTCAGGCGTGAGTCCCATGCTCTCCACACCACTGGATTCAAGCAAGCCGGGCTGAAGATGGCTGGAATGCCAGAAACCGGTCCTCAGAAGCTTGTTTCCGGTTTAGGGAAGGCATTGCTTCGCAGTTCGGGCTGGACTGTTACCATGAGGTACAGGGTCAGACTGATTTGCATATGGCCATGTCTCAACTGGGGTGGTGTGGAGTGCAACAAAACAATGGATTTGGGCCCAGATCTCTGTACTGGGGTGAATGTATGACATTGTTCTGCATTCTGTCCATCAACTGTGGGTTTTGCATTTGTCACCCCGAGTGGGATGGGTATGCTCAGACGTGAGTCCTATGCTCTCCACACCATGCTCTCCACACCACTGGATTCAAGCAAGCCGTGCTAAAGACGGCTGGAATGCCAGAAACCGGTCCTCGGAAGCTTGTTTCTGGTCCAGGGAAAGCATGACTTGGCAGTTCGGGCTGGACTGTCCCCATGAGGCACAGGGTCAGACTGTTTTGCATATGGCCATGTCTGAACAGGGGTGGTGTGGAATGCAACAAAACGATGGATTTGGGCCCAGATCTCTGTATTGGGGTGAATGTATGACATTGTTCTGCATTCTGTCCATCAACTGTGGTTTTTGCATTTGTCACCCTGAGTGGGATGGGTATGCTCAGACGTGAGTCCCATGCTCTCCACACCACTGTATTCAAGCAAGCCGGGCTGAAGACGGCTGGAATGCCAGAAACCAGTCTTCGGAAGCTTGTTTCCGGTCCAGGGAAGGCATGGCTTGGCAGTTCGGGCTGGACTGTTCCCGTGAGGCACAGGGTCAGACCGATTGGCATATGGCCATGTCTGAACTGCGGTGGTGTGGAGTGCAAAAAAATGATGGATTTGGGCCCAGATCTCTGTACTGGGGTGAATGTATGACATTATTCTGCATTCTGTCTATCAACTGTGGTTTTTGCATTTGTCACACTGAGTGGGATGGGTATGCTCAGACGTGAGTCCCATGCTCTCCACACCACTGTATTCAAGCAAGCCGGGCTGAAGACGGCTGGAATGCCAGAAACCAGTCCTCGGAAGCTTGTTTCCGGTCCAGGGAAGGCATGGCTTGGCAGTTCGGGCTGGACTGTTCCCATGAGGCACAGGGTCAGACTGATTGGCATATGGCCATGTCTGAACTGGGGTGGTGTGGAGTGCAAAAAAACGATGGATTTGGGCCCAGATCTCTGTACTGGGGTGAATGTATGACATTGTTCTGCATTCTGTCCATCAACTGTGGTTTTTGCATTTGTCACCCCGAGTGGGATTGGCAGGCTCAGACGTGAGTCCCATGCTCTCCACATCACTGGATTCAAGCAAGCCGGGCTGAAGACGGCTGGAATGCCAGAAAACAGTCCTCGGAAGCTTGTTTCCTGTCTAGGGAAGGCATGGCTTGGCAGTTCGGGCTGGACTGTTCCCATGAGGCACAGGGTCAGACTGATTTGCATATGGTCACGTCTGAACTGGTGTGGTGTGGAGTGCAAAAAAACAATGGATTTGGACCCAGATCTGTGTACTGGGGTGAATGTATGACATTGTTCTGCATTCTGTCCATCAACTGTGGTTTTTGCATTTGCAACCCCGAGTGGGATGGGTATGCTCAGACGTGAGTCTAATGCTCTCCACACCACTGGATTCAAGCAAGCCGGGCTGAAGACGGCTGGAATGCCAGAAACCAATCCTCGGAAGCTTGTTTCCGGTCCAGGGAAGGTATTGCTTGGCAGTTTGGGCTGGACTGTTCCCATGAGGCACAGGGCAGACTGATTTGCATATGGCCATGTCTGAACTGGGGTGGTGTGGAGTGCAAAAAACGATGGATTTGGGCCCAGATCTCTGTACTGGGGTGAATGTATGACATTGTTCTGCATTCTGTCCATCAACTGTGGTTTTTGCATTTGTCACCTCGAGTGGGATGGGTATGCTCAGACGTGAGTCCCATGCTCTCCACGACACTGGATTCAAGCAAGCCGCGCTGAAGACGGCTGGAATGCCAGAAACCGGTCCTCGGAAGCTTGTTTCCGGTCTAGGGAAGGCATTGCTTCACAGTTCGGGCTGGACTGTTCCCATGAGGCACAGGGTCAGACTGATTTGCATATGGCCATGTCTCAACTGGGGTGGTGTGGAGTGCAAAAAAACAATGGATTTGGGCCCAGATCTCTGTACTGGTGTGAATGTATGAGATTGTTCTGCATTCTGTCCATCAACTGTCGGTTTTGCATTTGTCACCCCGAGTGGGATGGGTATGCTCAGACGTGAGTCCCATGCTCTCCACACCATGCTCTCCACACCACTGGATTCAAGCAAGCCGGGCTGAAGACGGCTGGAATGCCAGAAACCGGTCCTCGGAAGCTTGTTTCTGGTCCAGGGAAAGCATGGCTTGGCAGTTCGGGCTGGACTGTCCCCATGAGGCACAGGCTCAGACTGATTTGCATATGGCCATGTCTGAACAGGGGTGGTATGGAATGCAACAAAACGATGGATTTGGGCCCAGATCTCTGTATTGGGGTGAATGTATGACATTGTTCTGCATTCAGTCCATCAACTGTGGTTTTTGTATTTGTCACACTGAGTAGGATGGGTATGCTCATACGTGAGTCCCATGCTCTCCACACCACTGGATTCAGGCAAGCCGGGCTGAAGATGGCTGAAATGCCAGGAACCGGTCCTCGGAAGCTTGTTTTCGGTCCATGGAAGGCATGGCTTGGCAGTTCGGGCTGGACTGTTCCCATGAGGCACAGGGTCAGACTGATTTGCATATGGCCATGTCTGAACTGGGGTGGTGTGGAGTGCAAAAAAAACGATGGATTTGGTCCAGATCTCTGTACTGGGGTGAATGTATGACATTGTTCTGCATTCTGTCCATCAACTGTGGTTTTTGCATTTGTCACCCCGAGTGGGATGGGTATGCTCAGACGTGAGTCCCATGCTCTCCACACCACTGGATTCAAGCAAGTCGGGCTGAAGACGGCTGGAATGCCAGAAACCAGTCCTCGGAAGCTTGTTTCCGGTCCAGTGAAGGCATGGCTTGGCAGTTCGGGCTGGACTGTTCCCATGAGGCACAGGGTCAGACTGATTGGCATATGGCCATGTCTGAACTGGGGTGGTGTGGAGTGCAAAAAAACGATGGATTTGGGCCCAGATCTCTGTACTGGGGTGAATGTATGACATTGTTCTGCATTCTGTTCATCAACTGTGGTTTTTGCATTTGTCACCCCGAGTGGGATGAGTAGGCTCAGACGTGAGTCGCATGCTCTCCACATCACTGGATTCAAGCAAGCCGGGCTGAAGACGGCTGGAATGCCAGAAAACAGTCCTCGGAAGCTTGTTTCCTGTCTAGTGAAGGCATGGCTTGGCAGTTCGGGCTGGACTGTCCCCATGAGGCACAGGGTCAGACTGATTTGCATATGGCCATGTCTGAACCGGGGTGTTGTGGAGTGCAACAAAACGATGGATTTGGGCCCAGATCTCTGTACTGGTGTGAATGTATGAGATTGTTCTGCATTCTGTCCATCAACTGTCTGTTTTGCATTTGTCACCCCGAGTGGGATGGGTATGCTCAGACGTGAGTCCCATGCTCTCCACACCATGCTCTCCACACCACTGGATTCAAGCAAGCCGGGCTGAAGACGGCTGGAATGCCAGAAACCGGTCCTCGGAAGCTTGTTTCTGGTCCAGGGAAAGCATGGCTTGGCAGTTCGGGCTGGACTGTCCCCATGAGGCACAGGCTCAGACTGATTTGCATATGGCCATGTCTGAACAGGGGTGGTATGGAATGCAACAAAACGATGGATTTGGGCCCAGATCTCTGTACTGGGGTGAATGTATGACATTGTTCTGCATTCAGTCCATCAACTGTGGTTTTTGCATTTGTCACACTGAGTGGGATGGGTATGCTCATACGTGAGTCCCATGCTCTCCACGCCACTGGATTCAGGCAAGCCGGGCTGAAGATGGCTGAAATGCCAGGAACCGGTCCTCGGAAGCTTGTTTTCGGTCCATGGAAGGCATGGCTTGGCAGTTCGGGCTGGAAAGTTCCCATAAGGCACAGGGTCAGACTGATTTGCATATGGCCATGTCTGAACTGGGGTGGTGTGGAGTGCAAAAAAAATGATGGATTTGGTCCAGATCTCTGTACTGGGGTGAATGTATGACATTGTTCTGCATTCTGTCCATCAACTGTGGTTTTTTCATTTGTCACCCCGAGTGGGATGGGTATGCTCAGACGTGAGTCCCATGTTCTCCACACCACTGGATTCAAGCATGCCGGGCTAAAGACGGCTGGAATGCCAGAAACCGGTCTTCGGAAGCTTGTTTCCGGTCCAGGGAAGGCATGGCTTGGCAGTTCGGGCTGGACTGTTCCCATGAGGCACAGGGTCAGACTGATTTGCATATGGCATGTCTGAACTGGGGTGGTGTGGAGTGCAAAAAACGATGGATTTGGGCCCAGATCTCTGTACTGGGGTGAATGTATGACATTATTCTGCATTCTGTCCATCAACTGTGGTTTTTGCATTTGTCACCCCGAGTGGGATGGGTATGCTCAGACGTGAGTCCCATGCTCTCCACACCACTGGATTCAAGCAAGCCGGGCTGAAGACGGCTGGAATGCCAGAAACCAGTCCTCGGAAGCTTGTTTCCGGTCCAGTGAAGGCATGGCTTGGCAGTTCGGGCTGGACTGTTCCCATGAGGCACAGGGTCAGACTGATTGGCATATGGCCATGTCTGAACTGGGGTGGTGTGGAGTGCAAAAAAACGATGGATTTGGGCCCAGATCTCTGTACTGGGGTGAATGTATGACATTGTTTTGCATTCTGTCCATCAACTGTGGTTTTTGCATTTGTCACCCCGAGTGGGATGAGTAGGCTCAGATGTGAGTCCCATGCTCTCCACATCACTGGATTCAAGCAAGCCGGGCTGAAGACGGCTGGAATGCCAGAAAACAGTCCTCAGAAGCTTGTTTCCTGCCTAGGGAAGGCATGGCTTGGCAGTTCGGGTTGGACTGTTCCCATGAGGCACAGGGTCAGACTGATTTGCATATGGCCATGTCTGAACTCGGGTGGTGTGGAGTGCAAAGAAATGATGGATTTGGGCCCAGATCTCTGTACTGGGGTGAATGTATGACATTTTTCTGCATTCTGTCCATCAACTGTGGTTTTTGCATTTGTCACCCGAGTGGGATGGGTATGCTCAGACGTGAGTCCAATGCTCTCCACACCACTGGATTCAAGCAAGCCGGGCTGAAGACGGCTGGAATGCCAAAAAACAGTCCTCGAAAGCTTGTTTCCTGTCTAGGTAAAGGCATGGCTTGGCAGTTTGGGCTGGACTGTCCCCATGAGGCACAGGGTCAGACTGATTTGCATATGGCCATGTCTGAACTGGGGTGTTGTGGAGTGCAACAAAACGATGGATTTGGGCCCAGATCTCTGTACTGGGGTGAATGTATTACATTGTTCTGCATTCTGTCCATCAACTGTGGTTTTTGCATTTGTCACCCCGAGTGGGATGGGTATGCTCAGATATGAGTCCCATGCTCTCCACACCACTGAATTCAAGCAAGACGGGCTGCAGACTGGGGGAAGTCCAGAAATCGGTCCTCGGAAGCTTGTTTCTGGTCCAGGGAAGGCATGGCTTTGCAGTTCGGACCGGACTGTTCCCATGAGGCACAGGGTCAGACTGATTTGCATATGGCCATGTCTGAACTGGGGTGGTATGGAGTGCAAAAAACAATGGATTTGGGCCCAGATCGCTGTACTGGGGTGAATGTATGACATTGTTCTGCATTCTGTCCATCAACTGTGGTTTTTGCATTTTGCCACCCCGAGTGGGATGGGTATGCTCAGACGTGAGTCCCATGTTCTCCACACCACTGGATTCAAGCAAGACGGGCTGAAGACGGCTGGAATGCCAGAAACCGGTCCTCGGAAGCTTGTTTACGGTCCAGGGAAGGCATGGCTTGGCAGTTCGGACTGGACTGTTCCCATGAGGCACAGGGTCAGACTGATTTGCATATGGCTATGTCTGAACTGGGGTGGTGTGGAGTGCAAAAAAACGATGGATTTGGGCCCAGATCTCTGTACTGGGGTGAATGTATGACATTGTTCTGCATTCTGTACATCAACTGTGATTTTTGCATAATGTCACCCGGAGTGGAATGGGTATGCTCAGACGTGAGTCCCATGCATTCCACACCACTGGATTCAAGCAAGCCGGGCTGAAGATGGCTGGAATGCCAGAAACCGGTCCTCGGAAGCTTGTTTCCGGTCCAGGGAAGGCATGGCTTGGCAGTTCGGGCTGGACTGTTCCCATGAGGCACAGGGTCAGACTGATTTGCATATGGCCATGTCTGAACTGGGGTGGTGTGAAGTGCAAAAAAACGAGGGATTTGGGCCCAGATATTTGTACGGGGGTGAATGTATGACATTGTTCTGCATTCTGTCCATCAACTGTGGTTTTTGCATTTGCAATCCCGAGTGGGATGGATATGCTCAGACGTGAGTCTAATGCTCTGCACACCACTGGATTCAAGCAAACCGGGCTTAAGATGGCTGGAATGCCAGAAACCGGTCCTCAGAAGCTTGTTTCCAGTACAGGGAAGGCATGGCTTGGCAATTCGGGCTGGACTGTTCCCATGAGGCACAGGGTCAGCCTGATTTGCATATGGCCATATCTGAACTGGTGTGGTGTGGAGTACAAAAAAATGATGGATTTGGACCCAGATCTGTGTACTGGGGTGAATGTATTACATTGTTCTGCATTCTGATCATCAACTGTGGTTTTTGCATTTGCAACCCCGAGTGGGATGGGTATGCTCAGAAGTGAGTCTAATGCTCTCCACACCACTGGATTCAAGCAAGCCGGGCTGAAGACGGCTGGAATGCCAGAAACCAATCCTCGGAAGCTTGTTTCCGGTCCAGGGAAGGTATGGCTTGGCAGTTTGAGCTGGACTGTTCCCATGAGGCACAGGGTCAGACTGATTTGCATATGGCCATGGCTGAACTGGGGTGGTGTGGAGTGCAAAAAACGATGGATTTGGGCCCAGATCTCTGTACTGGGGTGAATGTATGATATTGTTCTGCATTCTGTCCATCAACTGTGGTTTTTGCATTTGTCACCCCGAGTGGGATGGGTATGCTCAGGCGTGAGTCCCATGCTCTCCACACCACTGGATTCAAGCAAGCCGGGCTGAAGATGGCTGGAATGCCAGAAACCGGTCCTCAGAAGCTTGTTTCCGGTTTAGGGAAGGCATTGCTTCGCAGTTCGGGCTGGACTGTTACCATGAGGTACAGGGTCAGACTGATTTGCATATGGCCATGTCTCAACTGGGGTGGTGTGGAGTGCAACAAAACAATGGATTTGGGCCCAGATCTCTGTACTGGGGTGAATGTATGACATTGTTCTGCATTCTGTCCATCAACTGTGGGTTTTGCATTTGTCACCCCGAGTGGGATGGGTATGCTCAGACGTGAGTCCTATGCTCTCCACACCATGCTCTCCACACCACTGGATTCAAGCAAGCCGTGCTAAAGATGGCTGGAATGCCAGAAACCGGTCCTCGGAAGCTTGTTTCTGGTCCAGGGAAAGCATGACTTGGCAGTTCGGGCTGGACTGTCCCCATGAGGCACAGGGTCAGACTGTTTTGCATATGGCCATGTCTGAACAGGGGTGGTGTGGAATGCAACAAAACGATGGATTTGGGCCCAGATCTCTGTATTGGGGTGAATGTATGACATTGTTCTGCATTCTGTCCATCAACTGTGGTTTTTGCATTTGTCACCCTGAGTGGGATGGGTATGCTCAGACGTGAGTCCCATGCTCTCCACACCACTGTATTCAAGCAAGCCGGGCTGAAGACGGCTGGAATGCCAGAAACCAGTCTTCGGAAGCTTGTTTCCGGTCCAGGGAAGGCATGGCTTGGCAGTTCGGGCTGGACTGTTCCCGTGAGGCACAGGGTCAGACCGATTGGCATATGGCCATGTCTGAACTGCGGTGGTGTGGAGTGCAAAAAAATGATGGATTTGGGCCCAGATCTCTGTACTGGGGTGAATGTATGACATTATTCTGCATTCTGTCTATCAACTGTGGTTTTTGCATTTGTCACACTGAGTGGGATGGGTATGCTCAGACGTGAGTCCCATGCTCTCCACACCACTGGATTCAAGCAAGCCGGGCTGAAGACGGCTGGAATGCCAGAAACCAGTCCTCGGAAGCTTGTTTCCGGTCCAGTGAAGGCATGGCTTGGCAGTTCGGGCTGGACTGTTCCCATGAGGCACAGGGTCAGACTGATTGGCATATGGCCATGTCTGAACTGGGGTGGTGTGGAGTGCAAAAAAACGATGGATTTGGGCCCAGATCTCTGTACTGGGGTGAATGTATGACATTGTTTTGCATTCTGTCCATCAACTGTGGTTTTTGCATTTGTCACCCCGAGTGGGATGAGTAGGCTCAGATGTGAGTCCCATGCTCTCCACATCACTGGATTCAAGCAAGCCGGGCTGAAGACGGCTGGAATGCCAGAAAACAGTCCTCAGAAGCTTGTTTCCTGCCTAGGGAAGGCATGGCTTGGCAGTTCGGGTTGGACTGTTCCCATGAGGCACAGGGTCAGACTGATTGGCATATGGCCATGTCTGAACTGGGGTGGTGTGGAGTGCAAAAAAACGATGGATTTGGGCCCAGATCTCTGTACTGGGGTGAATGTATGACATTGTTTTGCATTCTGTCCATCAACTGTGGTTTTTGCATTTGTCACCCCGAGTGGGATGAGTAGGCTCAGATGTGAGTCCCATGCTCTCCACATCACTGGATTCAAGCAAGCCGGGCTGAAGACGGCTGGAATGCCAGAAAACAGTCCTCAGAAGCTTGTTTCCTGCCTAGGGAAGGCATGGCTTGGCAGTTCGGGTTGGACTGTTCCCATGAGGCACAGGGTCAGACTGATTTGCATATGGCCATGTCTGAACTCGGGTGGTGTGGAGTGCAAAGAAATGATGGATTTGGGCCCAGATCTCTGTACTGGGGTGAATGTATGACATTTTTCTGCATTCTGTCCATCAACTGTGGTTTTTGCATTTGTCACCCGAGTGGGATGGGTATGCTCAGACGTGAGTCCAATGCTCTCCACACCACTGGATTCAAGCAAGCCGGGCTGAAGACGGCTGGAATGCCAAAAAACAGTCCTCGAAAGCTTGTTTCCTGTCTAGGTAAAGGCATGGCTTGGCAGTTTGGGCTGGACTGTCCCCATGAGGCACAGGGTCAGACTGATTTGCATATGGCCATGTCTGAACTGGGGTGTTGTGGAGTGCAACAAAACGATGGATTTGGGCCCAGATCTCTGTACTGGGGTGAATGTATGACATTGTTCTACATTCTGTCCATCAACTGTGGTTTTTGCATTTTGCCACCCCGAGTGGGATGGGTATGCTCAGACGTGAGTCCCATGTTCTCCACACCACTGGATTCAAGCAAGACGGGCTGAAGACGGCTGGAATGCCAGAAACCGGTCCTCGGAAGCTTGTTTACGGTCCAGGGAAGGCATGGCTTGGCAGTTCGGACTGGACTGTTCCCATGAGGCACAGGGTCAGACTGATTTGCATATGGCTATGTCTGAACTGGGGTGGTGTGGAGTGCAAAAAAACGATGGATTTGGGCCCAGATCTCTGTACTGGGGTGAATGTATGACATTGTTCTGCATTCTGTACATCAACTGTGATTTTTGCATAATGTCACCCGGAGTGGAATGGGTATGCTCAGACGTGAGTCCCATGCATTCCACACCACTGGATTCAAGCAAGCCGGGCTGAAGATGGCTGGAATGCCAGAAACCGGTCCTCGGAAGCTTGTTTCCGGTCCAGGGAAGGCATGGCTTGGCAGTTCGGGCTGGACTGTTCCCATGAGGCACAGGGTCAGACTGATTTGCATATGGCCATGTCTGAACTGGGGTGGTGTGAAGTGCAAAAAAACGAGGGATTTGGGCCCAGATATTTGTACGGGGGTGAATGTATGACATTGTTCTGCATTCTGTCCATCAACTGTGGTTTTTGCATTTGCAATCCCGAGTGGGATGGATATGCTCAGACGTGAGTCTAATGCTCTGCACACCACTGGATTCAAGCAAACCGGGCTTAAGATGGCTGGAATGCCAGAAACCGGTCCTCAGAAGCTTGTTTCCAGTACAGGGAAGGCATGGCTTGGCAATTCGGGCTGGACTGTTCCCATGAGGCACAGGGTCAGCCTGATTTGCATATGGCCATATCTGAACTGGTGTGGTGTGGAGTACAAAAAAACGATGGATTTGGACCCAGATCTGTGTACTGGGGTGAATGTATTACATTGTTCTGCATTCTGATCATCAACTGTGGTTTTTGCATTTGCAACCCCGAGTGGGATGGGTATGCTCAGAAGTGAGTCTAATGCTCTCCACACCACTGGATTCAAGCAAGCCGGGCTGAAGACGGCTGGAATGCCAGAAACCAATCCTCGGAAGCTTGTTTCCGGTCCAGGGAAGGTATGGCTTGGCAGTTTGAGCTGGACTGTTCCCATGAGGCACAGGGTCAGACTGATTTGCATATGGCCATGGCTGAACTGGGGTGGTGTGGAGTGCAAAAAACGATGGATTTGGGCCCAGATCTCTGTACTGGGGTGAATGTATGATATTGTTCTGCATTCTGTCCATCAACTGTGGTTTTTGCATTTGTCACCCCGAGTGGGATGGGTATGCTCAGGCGTGAGTCCCATGCTCTCCACACCACTGGATTCAAGCAAGCCGGGCTGAAGATGGCTGGAATGCCAGAAACCGGTCCTCAGAAGCTTGTTTCCGGTTTAGGGAAGGCATTGCTTCGCAGTTCGGGCTGGACTGTTACCATGAGGTACAGGGTCAGACTGATTTGCATATGGCCATGTCTCAACTGGGGTGGTGTGGAGTGCAACAAAACAATGGATTTGGGCCCAGATCTCTGTACTGGGGTGAATGTATGACATTGTTCTGCATTCTGTCCATCAACTGTGGGTTTTGCATTTGTCACCCCGAGTGGGATGGGTATGCTCAGACGTGAGTCCTATGCTCTCCACACCATGCTCTCCACACCACTGGATTCAAGCAAGCCGTGCTAAAGACGGCTGGAATGCCAGAAACCGGTCCTCGGAAGCTTGTTTCTGGTCCAGGGAAAGCATGACTTGGCAGTTCGGGCTGGACTGTCCCCATGAGGCACAGGGTCAGACTGTTTTGCATATGGCCATGTCTGAACAGGGGTGGTGTGGAATGCAACAAAACGATGGATTTGGGCCCAGATCTCTGTATTGGGGTGAATGTATGACATTGTTCTGCATTCTGTCCATCAACTGTGGTTTTTGCATTTGTCACCCTGAGTGGGATGGGTATGCTCAGACGTGAGTCCCATGCTCTCCACACCACTGTATTCAAGCAAGCCGGGCTGAAGACGGCTGGAATGCCAGAAACCAGTCTTCGGAAGCTTGTTTCCGGTCCAGGGAAGGCATGGCTTGGCAGTTCGGGCTGGACTGTTCCCGTGAGGCACAGGGTCAGACCGATTGGCATATGGCCATGTCTGAACTGCGGTGGTGTGGAGTGCAAAAAAATGATGGATTTGGGCCCAGATCTCTGTACTGGGGTGAATGTATGACATTATTCTGCATTCTGTCTATCAACTGTGGTTTTTGCATTTGTCACACTGAGTGGGATGGGTATGCTCAGACGTGAGTCCCATGCTCTCCACACCACTGTATTCAAGCAAGCCGGGCTGAAGACGGCTGGAATGCCAGAAACCAGTCCTCGGAAGCTTGTTTCCGGTCCAGGGAAGGCATGGCTTGGCAGTTCGGGCTGGACTGTTCCCATGAGGCACAGGGTCAGAGTGATTGGCATATGGCCATGTCTGAACTGGGGTGGTGTGGAGTGCAAAAAAACGATGGATTTGGGCCCAGATCTCTGTACTGGGGTGAATGTATGACATTGTTCTGCATTCTGTCCATCAACTGTGGTTTTTGCATTTGTCACCCCGAGTGGGATTGGCAGGCTCAGACGTGAGTCCCATGCTCTCCACATCACTGGATTCAAGCAAGCCGGGCTGAAGACGGCTGGAATGCCAGAAAACAGTCCTCGGAAGCTTGTTTCCTGTCTAGGGAAGGCATGGCTTGGCAGTTCGGGCTGGACTGTTCCCATGAGGCACAGGGTCAGACTGATTTGCATATGGTCACGTCTGAACTGGTGTGGTGTGGAGTGCAAAAAAACAATGGATTTGGACCCAGATCTGTGTACTGGGGTGAATGTATGACATTGTTCTGCATTCTGTCCATCAACTGTGGTTTTTGCATTTGCAACCCCGAGTGGGATGGGTATGCTCAGACGTGAGTCTAATGCTCTCCACACCACTGGATTCAAGCAAGCCGGGCTGAAGACGGCTGGAATGCCAGAAACCAATCCTCGGAAGCTTGTTTCCGGTCCAGGGAAGGTATTGCTTGGCAGTTTGGGCTGGACTGTTCCCATGAGGCACAGGGCAGACTGATTTGCATATGGCCATGTCTGAACTGGGGTGGTGTGGAGTGCAAAAAACGATGGATTTGGGCCCAGATCTCTGTACTGGGGTGAATGTATGACATTGTTCTGCATTCTGTCCATCAACTGTGGTTTTTGCATTTGTCACCTCGAGTGGGATGGGTATGCTCAGACGTGAGTCCCATGCTCTCCACGACACTGGATTCAAGCAAGCCGCGCTGAAGACGGCTGGAATGCCAGAAACCGGTCCTCGGAAGCTTGTTTCCGGTCTAGGGAAGGCATTGCTTCACAGTTCGGGCTGGACTGTTCCCATGAGGCACAGGGTCAGACTGATTTGCATATGGCCATGTCTCAACTGGGGTGGTGTGGAGTGCAAAAAAACAATGGATTTGGGCCCAGATCTCTGTACTGGTGTGAATGTATGAGATTGTTCTGCATTCTGTCCATCAACTGTCGGTTTTGCATTTGTCACCCCGAGTGGGATGGGTATGCTCAGACGTGAGTCCCATGCTCTCCACACCATGCTCTCCACACCACTGGATTCAAGCAAGCCGGGCTGAAGACGGCTGGAATGCCAGAAACCGGTCCTCGGAAGCTTGTTTCTGGTCCAGGGAAAGCATGGCTTGGCAGTTCGGGCTGGACTGTCCCCATGAGGCACAGGCTCAGACTGATTTGCATATGGCCATGTCTGAACAGGGGTGGTATGGAATGCAACAAAACGATGGATTTGGGCCCAGATCTCTGTATTGGGGTGAATGTATGACATTGTTCTGCATTCAGTCCATCAACTGTGGTTTTTGTATTTGTCACACTGAGTAGGATGGGTATGCTCATACGTGAGTCCCATGCTCTCCACACCACTGGATTCAGGCAAGCCGGGCTGAAGATGGCTGAAATGCCAGGAACCGGTCCTCGGAAGCTTGTTTTCGGTCCATGGAAGGCATGGCTTGGCAGTTCGGGCTGGACTGTTCCCATGAGGCACAGGGTCAGACTGATTTGCATATGGCCATGTCTGAACTGGGGTGGTGTGGAGTGCAAAAAAAACGATGGATTTGGTCCAGATCTCTGTACTGGGGTGAATGTATGACATTGTTCTGCATTCTGTCCATCAACTGTGGTTTTTGCATTTGTCACCCCGAGTGGGATGGGTATGCTCAGACGTGAGTCCCATGCTCTCCACACCACTGGATTCAAGCAAGTCGGGCTGAAGACGGCTGGAATGCCAGAAACCAGTCCTCGGAAGCTTGTTTCCGGTCCAGTGAAGGCATGGCTTGGCAGTTCGGGCTGGACTGTTCCCATGAGGCACAGGGTCAGACTGATTGGCATATGGCCATGTCTGAACTGGGGTGGTGTGGAGTGCAAAAAAACGATGGATTTGGGCCCAGATCTCTGTACTGGGGTGAATGTATGACATTGTTCTGCATTCTGTTCATCAACTGTGGTTTTTGCATTTGTCACCCCGAGTGGGATGAGTAGGCTCAGACGTGAGTCGCATGCTCTCCACATCACTGGATTCAAGCAAGCCGGGCTGAAGACGGCTGGAATGCCAGAAAACAGTCCTCGGAAGCTTGTTTCCTGTCTAGTGAAGGCATGGCTTGGCAGTTCGGGCTGGACTGTCCCCATGAGGCACAGGGTCAGACTGATTTGCATATGGCCATGTCTGAACCGGGGTGTTGTGGAGTGCAACAAAACGATGGATTTGGGCCCAGATCTCTGTACTGGTGTGAATGTATGAGATTGTTCTGCATTCTGTCCATCAACTGTCTGTTTTGCATTTGTCACCCCGAGTGGGATGGGTATGCTCAGACGTGAGTCCCATGCTCTCCACACCATGCTCTCCACACCACTGGATTCAAGCAAGCCGGGCTGAAGACGGCTGGAATGCCAGAAACCGGTCCTCGGAAGCTTGTTTCTGGTCCAGGGAAAGCATGGCTTGGCAGTTCGGGCTGGACTGTCCCCATGAGGCACAGGCTCAGACTGATTTGCATATGGCCATGTCTGAACAGGGGTGGTATGGAATGCAACAAAACGATGGATTTGGGCCCAGATCTCTGTACTGGGGTGAATGTATGACATTGTTCTGCATTCAGTCCATCAACTGTGGTTTTTGCATTTGTCACACTGAGTGGGATGGGTATGCTCATACGTGAGTCCCATGCTCTCCACGCCACTGGATTCAGGCAAGCCGGGCTGAAGATGGCTGAAATGCCAGGAACCGGTCCTCGGAAGCTTGTTTTCGGTCCATGGAAGGCATGGCTTGGCAGTTCGGGCTGGAAAGTTCCCATAAGGCACAGGGTCAGACTGATTTGCATATGGCCATGTCTGAACTGGGGTGGTGTGGAGTGCAAAAAAAATGATGGATTTGGTCCAGATCTCTGTACTGGGGTGAATGTATGACATTGTTCTGCATTCTGTCCATCAACTGTGGTTTTTTCATTTGTCACCCCGAGTGGGATGGGTATGCTCAGACGTGAGTCCCATGTTCTCCACACCACTGGATTCAAGCATGCCGGGCTAAAGACGGCTGGAATGCCAGAAACCGGTCTTCGGAAGCTTGTTTCCGGTCCAGGGAAGGCATGGCTTGGCAGTTCGGGCTGGACTGTTCCCATGAGGCACAGGGTCAGACTGATTTGCATATGGCATGTCTGAACTGGGGTGGTGTGGAGTGCAAAAAACGATGGATTTGGGCCCAGATCTCTGTACTGGGGTGAATGTATGACATTATTCTGCATTCTGTCCATCAACTGTGGTTTTTGCATTTGTCACCCCGAGTGGGATGGGTATGCTCAGACGTGAGTCCCATGCTCTCCACACCACTGGATTCAAGCAAGCCGGGCTGAAGACGGCTGGAATGCCAGAAACCAGTCCTCGGAAGCTTGTTTCCGGTCCAGTGAAGGCATGGCTTGGCAGTTCGGGCTGGACTGTTCCCATGAGGCACAGGGTCAGACTGATTGGCATATGGCCATGTCTGAACTGGGGTGGTGTGGAGTGCAAAAAAACGATGGATTTGGGCCCAGATCTCTGTACTGGGGTGAATGTATGACATTGTTTTGCATTCTGTCCATCAACTGTGGTTTTTGCATTTGTCACCCCGAGTGGGATGAGTAGGCTCAGATGTGAGTCCCATGCTCTCCACATCACTGGATTCAAGCAAGCCGGGCTGAAGACGGCTGGAATGCCAGAAAACAGTCCTCAGAAGCTTGTTTCCTGCCTAGGGAAGGCATGGCTTGGCAGTTCGGGTTGGACTGTTCCCATGAGGCACAGGGTCAGACTGATTTGCATATGGCCATGTCTGAACTCGGGTGGTGTGGAGTGCAAAGAAATGATGGATTTGGGCCCAGATCTCTGTACTGGGGTGAATGTATGACATTTTTCTGCATTCTGTCCATCAACTGTGGTTTTTGCATTTGTCACCCGAGTGGGATGGGTATGCTCAGACGTGAGTCCAATGCTCTCCACACCACTGGATTCAAGCAAGCCGGGCTGAAGACGGCTGGAATGCCAAAAAACAGTCCTCGAAAGCTTGTTTCCTGTCTAGGTAAAGGCATGGCTTGGCAGTTTGGGCTGGACTGTCCCCATGAGGCACAGGGTCAGACTGATTTGCATATGGCCATGTCTGAACTGGGGTGTTGTGGAGTGCAACAAAACGATGGATTTGGGCCCAGATCTCTGTACTGGGGTGAATGTATTACATTGTTCTGCATTCTGTCCATCAACTGTGGTTTTTGCATTTGTCACCCCGAGTGGGATGGGTATGCTCAGATATGAGTCCCATGCTCTCCACACCACTGAATTCAAGCAAGACGGGCTGCAGACTGGGGGAAGTCCAGAAATCGGTCCTCGGAAGCTTGTTTCTGGTCCAGGGAAGGCATGGCTTTGCAGTTCGGACCGGACTGTTCCCATGAGGCACAGGGTCAGACTGATTTGCATATGGCCATGTCTGAACTGGGGTGGTATGGAGTGCAAAAAACAATGGATTTGGGCCCAGATCGCTGTACTGGGGTGAATGTATGACATTGTTCTGCATTCTGTCCATCAACTGTGGTTTTTGCATTTTGCCACCCCGAGTGGGATGGGTATGCTCAGACGTGAGTCCCATGTTCTCCACACCACTGGATTCAAGCAAGACGGGCTGAAGACGGCTGGAATGCCAGAAACCGGTCCTCGGAAGCTTGTTTACGGTCCAGGGAAGGCATGGCTTGGCAGTTCGGACTGGACTGTTCCCATGAGGCACAGGGTCAGACTGATTTGCATATGGCTATGTCTGAACTGGGGTGGTGTGGAGTGCAAAAAAACGATGGATTTGGGCCCAGATCTCTGTACTGGGGTGAATGTATGACATTGTTCTGCATTCTGTACATCAACTGTGATTTTTGCATAATGTCACCCGGAGTGGAATGGGTATGCTCAGACGTGAGTCCCATGCATTCCACACCACTGGATTCAAGCAAGCCGGGCTGAAGATGGCTGGAATGCCAGAAACCGGTCCTCGGAAGCTTGTTTCCGGTCCAGGGAAGGCATGGCTTGGCAGTTCGGGCTGGACTGTTCCCATGAGGCACAGGGTCAGACTGATTTGCATATGGCCATGTCTGAACTGGGGTGGTGTGAAGTGCAAAAAAACGAGGGATTTGGGCCCAGATATTTGTACGGGGGTGAATGTATGACATTGTTCTGCATTCTGTCCATCAACTGTGGTTTTTGCATTTGCAATCCCGAGTGGGATGGATATGCTCAGACGTGAGTCTAATGCTCTGCACACCACTGGATTCAAGCAAACCGGGCTTAAGATGGCTGGAATGCCAGAAACCGGTCCTCAGAAGCTTGTTTCCAGTACAGGGAAGGCATGGCTTGGCAATTCGGGCTGGACTGTTCCCATGAGGCACAGGGTCAGCCTGATTTGCATATGGCCATATCTGAACTGGTGTGGTGTGGAGTACAAAAAAATGATGGATTTGGACCCAGATCTGTGTACTGGGGTGAATGTATTACATTGTTCTGCATTCTGATCATCAACTGTGGTTTTTGCATTTGCAACCCCGAGTGGGATGGGTATGCTCAGAAGTGAGTCTAATGCTCTCCACACCACTGGATTCAAGCAAGCCGGGCTGAAGACGGCTGGAATGCCAGAAACCAATCCTCGGAAGCTTGTTTCCGGTCCAGGGAAGGTATGGCTTGGCAGTTTGAGCTGGACTGTTCCCATGAGGCACAGGGTCAGACTGATTTGCATATGGCCATGGCTGAACTGGGGTGGTGTGGAGTGCAAAAAACGATGGATTTGGGCCCAGATCTCTGTACTGGGGTGAATGTATGATATTGTTCTGCATTCTGTCCATCAACTGTGGTTTTTGCATTTGTCACCCCGAGTGGGATGGGTATGCTCAGGCGTGAGTCCCATGCTCTCCACACCACTGGATTCAAGCAAGCCGGGCTGAAGATGGCTGGAATGCCAGAAACCGGTCCTCAGAAGCTTGTTTCCGGTTTAGGGAAGGCATTGCTTCGCAGTTCGGGCTGGACTGTTACCATGAGGTACAGGGTCAGACTGATTTGCATATGGCCATGTCTCAACTGGGGTGGTGTGGAGTGCAACAAAACAATGGATTTGGGCCCAGATCTCTGTACTGGGGTGAATGTATGACATTGTTCTGCATTCTGTCCATCAACTGTGGGTTTTGCATTTGTCACCCCGAGTGGGATGGGTATGCTCAGACGTGAGTCCTATGCTCTCCACACCATGCTCTCCACACCACTGGATTCAAGCAAGCCGTGCTAAAGATGGCTGGAATGCCAGAAACCGGTCCTCGGAAGCTTGTTTCTGGTCCAGGGAAAGCATGACTTGGCAGTTCGGGCTGGACTGTCCCCATGAGGCACAGGGTCAGACTGTTTTGCATATGGCCATGTCTGAACAGGGGTGGTGTGGAATGCAACAAAACGATGGATTTGGGCCCAGATCTCTGTATTGGGGTGAATGTATGACATTGTTCTGCATTCTGTCCATCAACTGTGGTTTTTGCATTTGTCACCCTGAGTGGGATGGGTATGCTCAGACGTGAGTCCCATGCTCTCCACACCACTGTATTCAAGCAAGCCGGGCTGAAGACGGCTGGAATGCCAGAAACCAGTCTTCGGAAGCTTGTTTCCGGTCCAGGGAAGGCATGGCTTGGCAGTTCGGGCTGGACTGTTCCCGTGAGGCACAGGGTCAGACCGATTGGCATATGGCCATGTCTGAACTGCGGTGGTGTGGAGTGCAAAAAAATGATGGATTTGGGCCCAGATCTCTGTACTGGGGTGAATGTATGACATTATTCTGCATTCTGTCTATCAACTGTGGTTTTTGCATTTGTCACACTGAGTGGGATGGGTATGCTCAGACGTGAGTCCCATGCTCTCCACACCACTGGATTCAAGCAAGCCGGGCTGAAGACGGCTGGAATGCCAGAAACCAGTCCTCGGAAGCTTGTTTCCGGTCCAGTGAAGGCATGGCTTGGCAGTTCGGGCTGGACTGTTCCCATGAGGCACAGGGTCAGACTGATTGGCATATGGCCATGTCTGAACTGGGGTGGTGTGGAGTGCAAAAAAACGATGGATTTGGGCCCAGATCTCTGTACTGGGGTGAATGTATGACATTGTTTTGCATTCTGTCCATCAACTGTGGTTTTTGCATTTGTCACCCCGAGTGGGATGAGTAGGCTCAGATGTGAGTCCCATGCTCTCCACATCACTGGATTCAAGCAAGCCGGGCTGAAGACGGCTGGAATGCCAGAAAACAGTCCTCAGAAGCTTGTTTCCTGCCTAGGGAAGGCATGGCTTGGCAGTTCGGGTTGGACTGTTCCCATGAGGCACAGGGTCAGACTGATTTGCATATGGCCATGTCTGAACTCGGGTGGTGTGGAGTGCAAAGAAATGATGGATTTGGGCCCAGATCTCTGTACTGGGGTGAATGTATGACATTTTTCTGCATTCTGTCCATCAACTGTGGTTTTTGCATTTGTCACCCGAGTGGGATGGGTATGCTCAGACGTGAGTCCAATGCTCTCCACACCACTGGATTCAAGCAAGCCGGGCTGAAGACGGCTGGAATGCCAAAAAACAGTCCTCGAAAGCTTGTTTCCTGTCTAGGTAAAGGCATGGCTTGGCAGTTTGGGCTGGACTGTCCCCATGAGGCACAGGGTCAGACTGATTTGCATATGGCCATGTCTGAACTGGGGTGTTGTGGAGTGCAACAAAACGATGGATTTGGGCCCAGATCTCTGTACTGGGGTGAATGTATGACATTGTTCTGCATTCTGTCCATCAACTGTGGTTTTTGCATTTGTCACCCCGAGTGGGATGGGTATGCTCAGATATGAGTCCCATGCTCTCCACACCACTGAATTCAAGCAAGACGGGCTGCAGACTGGGGGAAGTCCAGAAACCGGTCCTCGGAAGCTTGTTTCTGGTCCAGGGAAGGCATGGCTTTGCAGTTCGGACCGGACTGTTCCCATGAGGCACAGGGTCAGACTGATTTGCATATGGCCATGTCTGAACTGGGGTGGTATGGAGTGCAAAAAACAATGGATTTGGGCCCAGATCGCTGTACTAGGGTGAATGTATGACATTGTTCTGCATTCTGTCCATCAACTGTGGTTTTTGCATTTTGCCACCCCGAGTGGGATGGGTATGCTCAGACGTGAGTCCCATGTTCTCCACACCACTGGATTCAAGCAAGACGGGCTGAAGACGGCTGGAATGCCAGAAACCGGTCCTCGGAAGCTTGTTTACGGTCCAGGGAAGGCATGGCTTGGCAGTTCGGACTGGACTGTTCCCATGAGGCACAGGGTCAGACTGATTTGCATATGGCTATGTCTGAACTGGGGTGGTGTGGAGTGCAAAAAACGATGGATTTGGGCCCAGATCTCTGTACTGGGGTGAATGTATGACATTGTTCTGCATTCTGTACATCAACTGTGATTTTTGCATAATGTCACCCGGAGTGGAATGGGTATGCTCAGACGTGAGTCCCATGCATTCCACACCACTGGATTCAAGCAAGCCGGGCTGAAGATGGCTGGAATGCCAGAAACCGGTCCTCGGAAGCTTGTTTCCGGTCCAGGGAAGGCATGGCTTGGCAGTTCGGGCTGGACTGTTCCCATGAGGCACAGGGTCAGACTGATTTGCATATGGCCATGTCTGAACTGGGGTGGTGTGAAGTGCAAAAAAACGAGGGATTTGGGCCCAGATATTTGTACGGGGGTGAATGTATGACATTGTTCTGCATTCTGTCCATCAACTGTGGTTTTTGCATTTGCAATCCCGAGTGGGATGGATATGCTCAGACGTGAGTCTAATGCTCTGCACACCACTGGATTCAAGCAAACCGGGCTTAAGATGGCTGGAATGCCAGAAACCGGTCCTCAGAAGCTTGTTTCCAGTACAGGGAAGGCATGGCTTGGCAATTCGGGCTGGACTGTTCCCATGAGGCACAGGGTCAGCCTGATTTGCATATGGCCATATCTGAACTGGTGTGGTGTGGAGTACAAAAAAACGATGGATTTGGACCCAGATCTGTGTACTGGGGTGAATGTATTACATTGTTCTGCATTCTGATCATCAACTGTGGTTTTTGCATTTGCAACCCCGAGTGGGATGGGTATGCTCAGAAGTGAGTCTAATGCTCTCCACACCACTGGATTCAAGCAAGCAGGGCTGAAGACGGCTGGAATGCCAGAAACCAATCCTCGGAAGCTTGTTTCCGGTCCAGGGAAGGTATGGCTTGGCAGTTTGAGCTGGACTGTTCCCATGAGGCACAGGGTCAGACTGATTTGCATATGGCCATGGCTGAACTGGGGTGGTGTGGAGTGCAAAAAACGATGGATTTGGGCCCAGATCTCTGTACTGGGGTGAATGTATGATATTGTTCTGCATTCTGTCCATCAACTGTGGTTTTTGCATTTGTCACCCCGAGTGGGATGGGTATGCTCAGGCGTGAGTCCCATGCTCTCCACACCACTGGATTCAAGCAAGCCGGGCTGAAGATGGCTGGAATGCCAGAAACCGGTCCTCAGAAGCTTGTTTCCGGTTTAGGGAAGGCATTGCTTCGCAGTTCGGGCTGGACTGTTATCAAGAGGTACAGGGTCAGACTGATTTGCATATGGCCATGTCTCAACTGGGGTGGTGTGGAGTGCAACAAAACAATGGATTTGGGCCCAGATCTCTGTACTGGGGTGAATGTATGACATTGTTCTGCATTCTGTCCATCAACTGTGGGTTTTGCATTTGTCACCCCGAGTGGGATGGGTATGCTCAGACGTGAGTCCTATGCTCTCCACACCATGCTCTCCACACCACTGGATTCAAGCAAGCCGTGCTAAAGACGGCTGGAATGCCAGAAACCGGTCCTCGGAAGCTTGTTTCTGGTCCAGGGAAAGCATGACTTGGCAGTTCGGGCTGGACTGTCCCCATGAGGCACAGGGTCAGACTGTTTTGCATATGGCCATGTCTGAACAGGGGTGGTGTGGAATGCAACAAAACGATGGATTTGGGCCCAGATCTCTGTATTGGGGTGAATGTATGACATTGCTCTGCATTCTGTCCATCAACTGTGGTTTTTGCATTTGTCACCCTGAGTGGGATGGGTATGCTCAGACGTGAGTCCCATGCTCTCCACACCACTGTATTCAAGCAAGCCGGGCTGAAGACGGCTGGAATGCCAGAAACCAGTCTTCGGAAGCTTGTTTCCGGTCCAGGGAAGGCATGGCTTGGCAGTTCGGGCTGGACTGTTCCCGTGAGGCACAGGGTCAGACCGATTGGCATATGGCCATGTCTGAACTGCGGTGGTGTGGAGTGCAAAAAAATGATGGATTTGGGCCCAGATCTCTGTACTGGGGTGAATGTATGACATTATTCTGCATTCTGTCTATCAACTGTGGTTTTTGCATTTGTCACACTGAGTGGGATGGGTATGCTCAGACGTGAGTCCCATGCTCTCCACACCACTGTATTCAAGCAAGCCGGGCTGAAGACGGCTGGAATGCCAGAAACCAGTCCTCGGAAGCTTGTTTCCGGTCCAGGGAAGGCATGGCTTGGCAGTTCGGGCTGGACTGTTCCCATGAGGCACAGGGTCAGACTGATTGGCATATGGCCATGTCTGAACTGGGGTGGTGTGGAGTGCAAAAAAACGATGGATTTGGGCCCAGATCTCTGTACTGGGGTGAATGTATGACATTGTTCTGCATTCTGTCCATCAACTGTGGTTTTTGCATTTGTCACCCCGAGTGGGATTGGCAGGCTCAGACGTGAGTCCCATGCTCTCCACATCACTGGATTCAAGCAAGCCGGGCTGAAGACGGCTGGAATGCCAGAAAACAGTCCTCGGAAGCTTGTTTCCTGTCTAGGGAAGGCATGGCTTGGCAGTTCGGGCTGGACTGTTCCCATGAGGCACAGGGTCAGACTGATTTGCATATGGTCACGTCTGAACTGGTGTGGTGTGGAGTGCAAAAAAACGATGGATTTGGACCCAGATCTGTGTACTGGGGTGAATGTATGACATTGTTCTGCATTCTGTCCATCAACTGTGGTTTTTGCATTTGCAACCCCGAGTGGGATGGGTATGCTCAGACGTGAGTCTAATGCTCTCCACACCACTGGATTCAAGCAAGCCGGGCTGAAGACGGCTGGAATGCCAGAAACCAATCCTCTGAAGCTTGTTTCCGGTCCAGGGAAGGTATTGCTTGGCAGTTTGGGCTGGACTGTTCCCATGAGGCACAGGGCAGACTGATTTGCATATGGCCATGTCTTAACTGGGGTGGTGTGGAGTGCAAAAAACGATGGATTTGGGCCCAGATCTCTGTACTGGGGTGAATGTATGACATTGTTCTGCATTCTGTCCATCAACTGTGGTTTTTGCATTTGTCACCTCGAGTGGGATGGGTATGCTCAGACGTGAGTCCCATGCTCTCCACGACACTGGATTCAGGCAAGCCGGGCTGAAGATGGCTGAAATGCCAGGAACTGGTCCTCGGAAGCTTGTTTTCGGTCCATGGAAGGCATGGCTTGGCAGTTCGGGCTGGAAAGTTCCCATAAGGCACAGGGTCAGACTGATTTGCATATGGCCATGTCTGAACTGGGGTGGTGTGGAGTGCAAAAAAAATGATGGATTTGGTCCAGATCTCTGTACTGGGGTGAATGTATGACATTGTTCTGCATTCTGTCCATCAACTGTCGGTTTTGCATTTGTCACCCCGAGTGGGATGGGTATGCTCAGACGTGAGTCCCATGCTCTCCACACCATGCTCTCCACACCACTGGATTCAAGCAAGCCGGGCTGAAGACGGCTGGAATGCCAGAAACCGGTCCTCGGAAGCTTGTTTCTGGTCCAGGGAAAGCATGGCTTGGCAGTTCGGGCTGGACTGTCCCCATGAGGCACAGGCTCAGACTGATTTGCATATGGCCATGTCTGAACAGGGGTGGTATGGAATGCAACAAAACGATGGATTTGGGCCCAGATCTCTGTATTGGGGTGAATGTATGACATTGTTCTGCATTCAGTCCATCAACTGTGGTTTTTGTATTTGTCACACTGAGTAGGATGGGTATGCTCATACGTGAGTCCCATGCTCTCCACACCACTGGATTCAGGCAAGCCGGGCTGAAGATGGCTGAAATGCCAGGAACCGGTCCTCGGAAGCTTGTTTTCGGTCCATGGAAGGCATGGCTTGGCAGTTCGGGCTGGACTGTTCCCATGAGGCACAGGGTCAGACTGATTTGCATATGGCCATGTCTGAACTGGGGTGGTGTGGAGTGCAAAAAAACGATGGATTTGGGCCCAGATCTCTGTACTGGGGTGAATGTATGACATTGTTCTGCATTCTGTCCATCAACTGTGGTTTTTTCATTTGTCACCCCTAGTGGGATGGGTATGCTCAGACGTGAGTCCCATGCTCTCCACACCACTGGATTCAAGCAAGCCGGGCTGAAGACGGCTGGAATGCCAGAAACCAGTCTTCGGAAGCTTGTTTCCGGTCCAGGGAAGGCATGGCTTGGCAGTTCGGGCTGGACTGTTCCCATGAGGCACAGGGTCAGACTGATTTGCATATGGCCATGTCTGAACTGGGGTGGTGTGGAGTGCAAAAAAACGATGGATTTGGGCCCAGATCTCTGTACTGGGGTGAATGTATGACATTATTCTGCATTCTGTCCATCAACTGTGGTTTTTGCATTTGTCACCCCGAGTGGGATGGGTATGCTCAGACGTGAGTCCCATGCTCTCCACACCACTGGATTCAAGCAAGCCGGGCTGAAGACGGCTGGAATGCCAGAAACCAGTCCTCGGAAGCTTGTTTCCGGTCCAGTGAAGGCATGGCTTGGCAGTTCGGGCTGGACTGTTCCCATGAGGCACAGGGTCAGACTGATTGGCATATGGCCATGTCTGAACTGGGGTGGTGTGGAGTGCAAAAAAACGATGGATTTGGGCCCAGATCTCTGTACTGGGGTGAATGTATGACATTGTTCTGCATTCTGTTCATCAACTGTGGTTTTTGCATTTGTCACCCCGAGTGGGATGAGTAGGCTCAGACGTGAGTCGCATGCTCTCCACATCACTGGATTCAAGCAAGCCGGGCTGAAGACGGCTGGAATGCCAGAAAACAGTCCTCGGAAGCTTGTTTCCTGTCTAGTGAAGGCATGGCTTGGCAGTTCGGGCTGGACTGTCCCCATGAGGCACAGGGTCAGACTGATTTGCATATGGCCATGTCTGAACCGGGGTGTTGTGGAGTGCAACAAAACGATGGATTTGGGCCCAGATCTCTGTACTGGTGTGAATGTATGAGATTGTTCTGCATTCTGTCCATCAACTGTCTGTTTTGCATTTGTCACCCCGAGTGGGATGGGTATGCTCAGACGTGAGTCCCATGCTCTCCACACCATGCTCTCCACACCACTGGATTCAAGCAAGCCGGGCTGAAGACGGCTGGAATGCCAGAAACCGGTCCTCGGAAGCTTGTTTCTGGTCCAGGGAAAGCATGGCTTGGCAGTTCGGGCTGGACTGTCCCCATGAGGCACAGGCTCAGACTGATTTGCATATGGCCATGTCTGAACAGGGGTGGTATGGAATGCAACAAAACGATGGATTTGGGCCCAGATCTCTGTATTGGGGTGAATGTATGACATTGTTCTGCATTCAGTCCATCAACTGTGGTTTTTGCATTTGTCACACTGAGTGGGATGGGTATGCTCATACGTGAGTCCCATGCTCTCCACGCCACTGGATTCAGGCAAGCCGGGCTGAAGATGGCTGAAATGCCAGGAACCGGTCCTCGGAAGCTTGTTTTCGGTCCATGGAAGGCATGGCTTGGCAGTTCGGGCTGGAAAGTTCCCATAAGGCACAGGGTCAGACTGATTTGCATATGGCCATGTCTGAACTGGGGTGGTGTGGAGTGCAAAAAAAATGATGGATTTGGTCCAGATCTCTGTACTGGGGTGAATGTATGACATTGTTCTGCATTCTGTCCATCAACTGTGGTTTTTTCATTTGTCACCCCGAGTGGGATGGGTATGCTCAGACGTGAGTCCCATGTTCTCCACACCACTGGATTCAAGCATGCCGGGCTAAAGACGGCTGGAATGCCAGAAACCGGTCTTCGGAAGCTTGTTTCCGGTCCAGGGAAGGCATGGCTTGGCAGTTCGGGCTGGACTGTTCCCATGAGGCACAGGGTCAGACTGATTTGCATATGGCATGTCTGAACTGGGGTGGTGTGGAGTGCAAAAAACGATGGATTTGGGCCCAGATCTCTGTACTGGGGTGAATGTATGACATTATTCTGCATTCTGTCCATCAACTGTGGTTTTTGCATTTGTCACCCCGAGTGGGATGGGTATGCTCAGACGTGAGGCCCATGCTCTCCACACCACTGGATTCAAGCAAGCCGGGCTGAAGACGGCTGGAATGCCAGAAACCAGTCCTCGGAAGCTTGTTTCCGGTCCAGTGAAGGCATGGCTTGGCAGTTCGGGCTGGACTGTTCCCATGAGGCACAGGGTCAGACTGATTGGCATATGGCCATGTCTGAACTGGGGTGGTGTGGAGTGCAAAAAAACGATGGATTTGGGCCCAGATCTCTGTACTGGGGTGAATGTATGACATTGTTTTGCATTCTGTCCATCAACTGTGGTTTTTGCATTTGTCACCCCGAGTGGGATGAGTAGGCTCAGATGTGAGTCCCATGCTCTCCACATCACTGGATTCAAGCAAGCCGGGCTGAAGACGGCTGGAATGCCAGAAAACAGTCCTCAGAAGCTTGTTTCCTGCCTAGGGAAGGCATGGCTTGGCAGTTCGGGTTGGACTGTTCCCATGAGGCACAGGGTCAGACTGATTTGCATATGGCCATGTCTGAACTCGGGTGGTGTGGAGTGCAAAGAAATGATGGATTTGGGCCCAGATCTCTGTACTGGGGTGAATGTATGACATTTTTCTGCATTCTGTCCATCAACTGTGGTTTTTGCATTTGTCACCCGAGTGGGATGGGTATGCTCAGACGTGAGTCCAATGCTCTCCACACCACTGGATTCAAGCAAGCCGGGCTGAAGACGGCTGGAATGCCAAAAAACAGTCCTCGAAAGCTTGTTTCCTGTCTAGGTAAAGGCATGGCTTGGCAGTTTGGGCTGGACTGTCCCCATGAGGCACAGGGTCAGACTGATTTGCATATGGCCATGTCTGAACTGGGGTGTTGTGGAGTGCAACAAAACGATGGATTTGGGCCCAGATCTCTGTACTGGGGTGAATGTATGACATTGTTCTGCATTCTGTCCATCAACTGTGGTTTTTGCATTTGTCACCCCGAGTGGGTTGGGTATGCTCAGATATGAGTCCCATGCTCTCCACACCACTGAATTCAAGCAAGACGGGCTGCAGACTGGGGGAAGTCCAGAAACCGGTCCTCGGAAGCTTGTTTCTGGTCCAGGGAAGGCATGGCTTTGCAGTTCGGACCGGACTGTTCCCATGAGGCACAGGGTCAGACTGATTTGCATATGGCCATGTCTGAACTGGGGTGGTATGGAGTGCAAAAAACAATGGATTTGGGCCCAGATCGCTGTACTGGGGTGAATGTATGACATTGTTCTGCATTCTGTCCATCAACTGTGGTTTTTGCATTTTGCCACCCCGAGTGGGATGGGTATGCTCAGACGTGAGTCCCATGTTCTCCACACCACTGGATTCAAGCAAGACGGGCTGAAGACGGCTGGAATGCCAGAAACCGGTCCTCGGAAGCTTGTTTACGGTCCAGGGAAGGCATGGCTTGGCAGTTCGGACTGGACTGTTCCCATGAGGCACAGGGTCAGACTGATTTGCATATGGCTATGTCTGAACTGGGGTGGTGTGGAGTGCAAAAAAACGATGGATTTGGGCCCAGATCTCTGTACTGGGCTGAATGTATGACATTGTTCTGCATTCTGTACATCAACTGTGATTTTTGCATAATGTCACCCGGAGTGGAATGGGTATGCTCAGACGTGAGTCCCATGCATTCCACACCACTGGATTCAAGCAAGCCGGGCTGAAGATGGCTGGAATGCCAGAAACCGGTCCTCGGAAGCTTGTTTCCGGTCCAGGGAAGGCATGGCTTGGCAGTTCGGGCTGGACTGTTCCCATGAGGCACAGGGTCAGACTGATTTGCATATGGCCATGTCTGAACTAGGCATGGGCGGAAAATCCGTTCCGCTCGCGGATTTTGCGGATTTTCGGGAAATCCGCAATCCGCGAGATTTGCGAATTTCCTGCAAAATCCGCAAATCCGCGAGCAGCGGATTTTGCTCGCACTGCTCGCACTGTTCGCGTGAGTTCGCGCCCCGCGAATAAGTGCGAAATTGCAGAAATACGATCTAAGCAAAACTGAAAGTAACTACTTACCAGGTTCAAAAGTTCAGGCACATCATTAGTAGCCATTTCCTGTAGTGCTTCCTGAGGGGCCCCTCCAGAGTTCAGTTGCCAGTTGAAACTATTATGTGACCCTGCTCTGAACCTCAGAATAGTTACACAAATGCCACAAAGGTCATGAATTACAGCTAAGGGAGACAAGCAGGAGCCAGGCTGGAAGTTAAAATCCATTAATCAGCCCCTAATTCATTATTGTCAGTTGGGGCAGGGCAGGTGTTGTAACTAATTTTGCAACAATGAAAGCACTTAGCAAGTGCAAAAGATCACTAATCAGGGCGCACTAAGGAAGCAGGTGCCAGCTAAAAAAATATTCTGTGACACATTAATCAGCCCCAAATTAATTCAGGTCACTTGAGGCAGGGAAGGTGTGCTTTGCTTTGCCGAAAATAATGTACACTGGACAACCAGAGGGTGTGGTGATGAAACAGAGGGTGGCATGGGTGGGCCAGAGGGTGGCATGAGTAGTCAGAGAGTGGCAGTGGTGACAGAGAGTGGCAGTGATGAAGAAGAGTGTCCCAAACAGGTTGGACACGTAGAAACAACAAGTTCGCAAAACTTGCGACCCGACAGGTAAGTTCGCAAATTGCGAAATTGTAAAAACCCTCGCGAACTGGCAGAAACACGGGCGAACACAAAAAAAAAAAAAAATCCGCAAATTCGCGGGAATTCGCGGATTTTGCGGATTGCGAGTTCGCAAATCCGCAAATTCGCGGATTGCCAATCCGCAAAATCCGCTCATGCCTAGTCTGAACTGGGGTGGTGTGAAGTGCAAAAAAACGAGGGATTTGGGCCCAGATATTTGTACGGGGGTGAATGTATGACATTGTTCTGCATTCTGTCCATCAACTGTGGTTTTTGCATTTGCAATCCCGAGTGGGATGGATATGCTCAGACGTGAGTCTAATGCTCTGCACACCACTGGATTCAAGCAAACCGGGCTTAAGATGGCTGGAATGCCAGAAACCGGTCCTTAGAAGCTTGTTTCCAGTACAGGGAAGGCATGGCTTGGCAATTCGGGCTGGACTGTTCCCATGAGGCACAGGGTCAGCCTGATTTGCATATGGCCATATCTGAACTGGTGTGGTGTGGAGTACAAAAAAACGATGGATTTGGACCCAGATCTGTGTACTGGGGTGAATGTATTACATTGTTCTGCATTCTGATCATCAACTGTGGTTTTTGCATTTGCAACCCCGAGTGGGATGGGTATGCTCAGAAGTGAGTCTAATGCTCTCCACACCACTGGATTCAAGCAAGCCGGGCTGAAGACGGCTGGAATGCCAGAAACCAATCCTCGGAAGCTTGTTTCCGGTCCAGGGAAGGTATGGCTTGGCAGTTTGAGCTGGACTGTTCCCATGAGGCACAGGGTCAGACTGATTTGCATATGGCCATGGCTGAACTGGGGTGGTGTGGAGTGCAAAAAACGATGGATTTGGGCCCAGATCTCTGTACTGGGGTGAATGTATGATATTGTTCTGCATTCTGTCCATCAACTGTGGTTTTTGCATTTGTCACCCCGAGTGGGATGGGTATGCTCAGGCGTGAGTCCCATGCTCTCCACACCACTGGATTCAAGCAAGCCGGGCTGAAGATGGCTGGAATGCCAGAAACCGGTCCTCAGAAGCTTGTTTCCGGTTTAGGGAAGGCATTGCTTCGCAGTTCGGGCTGGACTGTTACCATGAGGTACAGGGTCAGACTGATTTGCATATGGCCATGTCTCAACTGGGGTGGTGTGGAGTGCAACAAAACAATGGATTTGGGCCCAGATCTCTGTACTGGGGTGAATGTATGACATTGTTCTGCATTCTGTCCATCAACTGTGGGTTTTGCATTTGTCACCCCGAGTGGGATGGGTATGCTCAGACGTGAGTCCTATGCTCTCCACACCATGCTCTCCACACCACTGGATTCAAGCAAGCCGTGCTAAAGACGGCTGGAATGCCAGAAACCGGTCCTCGGAAGCTTGTTTCTGGTCCAGGGAAAGCATGACTTGGCATTTCGGGCTGGACTGTCCCCATGAGGCACAGGGTCAGACTGTTTTGCATATGGCCATGTCTGAACAGGGGTGGTGTGGAATGCAACAAAATGATGGATTTGGGCCCAGATCTCTGTATTGGGGTGAATGTATGACATTGTTCTGCATTCTGTCCATCAACTGTGGTTTTTGCATTTGTCACCCTGAGTGGGATGGGTATGCTCAGACGTGAGTCCCATGCTCTCCACACCACTGTATTCAAGCAAGCCGGGCTGAAGACGGCTGGAATGCCAGAAACCAGTCTTCGGAAGCTTGTTTCCGGTCCAGGGAAGGCATGGCTTGGCAGTTCGGGCTGGACTGTTCCCGTGAGGCACAGGGTCAGACCGATTGGCATATGGCCATGTCTGAACTGCGGTGGTGTGGAGTGCAAAAAAATGATGGATTTGGGCCCAGATCTCTGTACTGGGGTGAATGTATGACATTATTCTGCATTCTGTCTATCAACTGTGGTTTTTGCATTTGTCACACTGAGTGGGATGGGTATGCTCAGACGTGAGTCCCATGCTCTCCACACCACTGGATTCAAGCAAGCCGGGCTGAAGACGGCTGGAATGCCAGAAACAGGTCCTCGGAAGCTTGTTTCCGGTCCAGGGAAGGCATGGCTTGGCAGTTCGGGCTGGACTGTTCCCATGAGGCACAGGGTCAGACTGATTGGCATATGGCCATGTCTGAACTGGGGTGGTGTGGAGTGCAAAAAAACGATGGATTTGGGCCCAGATCTCTGTACTGGGGTGAATGTATGACATTGTTCTGCATTCTGTCCATCAACTGTGGTTTTTGCATTTGCAACCCCGAGTGGGATGGGTATGCTCAGACGTGAGTCCCATGCTCTCCACACCACTGGGTTCAAGCAAGCCGGGCTGAAGACGGCTGGAATGCCAGAAACCAATCCTCGGAAGCTTGTTTCCGGTCCAGGGAAGGTATTGCTTGGCAGTTCGGGCTGGACTGTTCCCATGAGGCACAGGGCAGACTGATTTGCATATGGCCATGTCTGAACTGGGGTGGTGTGGAGTGCAAAAAACGATGGATTTGGGCCCAGATCTCTGTACTGGGGTGAATGTATGACATTGTTCTGCATTCTGTCCATCAACTGTGGTTTTTGCATTTGTCACCTCAAGTGGGATGGGTATGCTCAGACGTGAGTCCCATGCTCTCCAAGCCACTGGATTCAAGCAAGCCGCGCTGAAGACGGCTGGAATGCCAGAAACCGGTCCTCGGAAGCTTGTTTCCGGTCTAGGGAAGGCATTGCTTCGCAGTTCAGGCTGGACTGTTCCCATGAGGCACAGGGTCAGACTGATTTGCATATGGCCATGTCTCAACTGGGGTGGTGTGGAGTGCAAAAAAACAATGGATTTGGGCCCAGATCTCTGTACTGGGGTGAATGTATGAGATTGTTCTGCATTCTGTCCATCAACTGTCGGTTTTGCATTTGTCACCCCGAGTGGGATGGGTATGCTCAGACGTGAGTCCCATGCTCTCCACACCATGCTCTCCACACCACTGGATTCAAGCAAGCCGGGCTGAAGACGACTGGAATGCCAGAAACCGGTCCTCGGAAGCTTGTTTCTGGTCCAGGGAAAGCATGGCTTGGCAGTTCGGGCTGGACTGTCCCCATGAGGCACAGGCTCAGACTGATTTGCATATGGCCATGTCTGAACAGGGGTGGTATGGAATGCAACAAAACGATGGATTTGGGCCCAGATCTCTGTATTGGGGTGAATGTATGACATTGTTCTGCATTCAGTCCATCAACTGTGGTTTTTGCATTTGTCACACTGAGTGGGATGGGTATGCTCATACGTGAGTCCCATGCTCTCCACACCACTAGATTCAGGCAAGCAGGGCTGAAGATGGCTGAAATGCCAGGAACCGGTCCTCGGAAGCTTGTTTTCGGTCCATGGAAGGCATGGCTTGGCAGTTCGGGCTGGACTGTTCCCATGAGGCACAGGGTCAGACTGATTTGCATATGGCCATGTCTGAACTGGGGTGGTGTGGAGTGCAAAAAAAACGATGGATTTGGTCCAGATCTCTGTACTGGGGTGAATGTATGACATTGTTCTGCATTCTGTCCATCAACTGTGGTTTTTTCATTTGTCACCCCGAGTGGGATGGGTATGCTCAGAGGTGAGTCCCATGTTCTCCAAACCACTGGATTCAAGCATGCCGGGCTGAAGACAGCTGGAATGCCAGAAACCGGTCTTCGGAAGCTTGTTTCCGGTCCAGGGAAGGCATGGCTTGGCAGTTCGGGCTGGACTGTTCCCATGAGGCACAGGGTCAGACTGATTTGCATATGGCCATGTCTGAACTAGGGTGGTGTGGAGTGCAAAAAAACGATGGATTTGGGCCCAGATCTCTGTACTGGGGTGAATGTATGACATTATTCTGCATTCTGTCCATCAACTGTGGTTTTTGCATTTGTCACCCCGAGTGCGATGGGTATGCTCAGACGTGAGTCCCATGCGCTCCACACCACTGGATTCAAGCAAGCCCGGCTGAAGACGGCTGGAATGCCAGAAACTAGTCCTCGGAAGCTTGTTTCCGGTCCAGTGAAGGCATGGCTTGGCAGTTCGGGCTGGACTGTTCCCATGAGGCACAGGGTCAGACTGATTGGCATATGGTCATGTCTGAACTGGGGTGGTGTGGAGTGCAAAAAAACGATGGATTTGGGCCCAGATCTCTGTACTGGGGTGAATGTATGACATTGTTCTGCATTCTGTCCATCAACTGTGGTTTTTGCATTTGTCACCCCGAGTGGGATGAGTAGGCTCAGACGTGAGTCCCATGCTCTCCACATCACTGGATTCAAGCAAGCCGGGCTGAAGACGGCTGGAATGCCAGAAAACAGTCCTCGGAAGCTTGTTTCCTGTCTAGGGAAGGCATGGCTTGGCAGTTCGGGCTGGACTGTTCCCATGAGGCACAGGGTCAGACTGATTTGCATGTGGCCATGTCTGAACTGGGGTGGTGTGGAGTGCAAAGAAATGATGGATTTGGGCCCAGATCTCTGTACTGGGGTGAATGTATGACATTTTTCTGCATTCTGTCCATCAACTGTCGTTTTTGCATTTGTCACCCGAGTGGGATGGGTATGCTCAGACGTGAGTCCCATGCTCTCCACACCACTGGATTCAAGCAAGCCGGGCTGAAGACGGCTGGAATGCCAAAAAACAGTCCTCAAAAGCTTGTTTCCTGTCTAGGTAAAGGCATGGCTTGGCAGTTTGGGCTGGACTGTCCCCATGAGGCACAGGGTCAGACTGATTTGCATATGGCCATGTCTGAACTGGGGTGTTGTGGAGTGCAACAAAACGATGGATTTGGGCCCAGATCTCTGTACTGGGGTGAATGTATGACATTGTTCTGCATTCTGTCCATCAACTGTGGTTTTTGCATTTGTCACCCCGAGTGGGATGGGTATGCTCCGACGTGAGTCCCATGCTCTCCACACCACTGGATTCAAGCAGGCTGGGCTGAAGATGGCTGGAATGCCAGAAACTGGTCCTCGGAAGCTTGTTTCCGGTCCAGGGAAGGCATGGCTTGGCAGTTCGGGCTGGACTGTTCCCATGAGGCACAGGGTCAGACTGATTTGCATATGGCCATGTCTGAACTGGGGTGGTGTGGAGTGCAAAAAAACTATGGATTTGGGCTCAGATCTCTGTACTGGGGTGAATGTATGACATTGTTCTGCATTCTGTCCATCAACTGTGGTTTTTGCATTTGTCACCCCGAGTGGGATGGGTATGCTCAGATATGAGTCCCATGCTCTCCACACCACTGGATTCAAGCAAGCCGGGCTGAAGACGGCTGGAATGCCAGAAACCAGTCCTCGGAAGCTTGTTTCCGGTCCAGGGAAGGCATGGCTTGGCAGTTCGGGCTGGACTGTTCCCATGAGGCACAGGGTCAGACTGATTGGCATATGGCCATGTCTGAACTGGGGTGGTGTGGAGTGCAAAAAAACGATGGATTTGGGCCCAGATCTCTGTACTGGGGTGAATGTATGACATTGTTCTGCATTCTGTCCATCAACTGTGGTTTTTGCATTTGTCACCCCGAGTGGGATGGGTATGCTCAGACGTGAGTCCCATGCTCTCCACACCACTGGATTCAAGCAAGCCGGGCTGAAGACGGCTGGAATGCCAGAAACCAGTCCTCGGAAGCTTGTTTCCGGTCCAGGGAAGGCATGGCTTGGCAGTTCGGGCTGGACTGTTCCCATGAGGCACAGGGTCAGACTGATTGGCATATGGCCATGTCTGAACTGGGGTGGTGTGGAGTGCAAAAAAACGATGGATTTGGGCCCAGATCTCTGTACTGGGGTGAATGTATGACATTGTTCTGCATTCTGTCCATCAACTGTGGTTTTTGCATTTGCAACCCCGAGTGGGATGGGTATGCTCAGACGTGAGTCCCATGCTCTCCACACCACTGGATTCAAGCAAGCCGGGCTGAAGACGGCTGGAATGCCAGAAACCAATCCTCGGAAGCTTGTTTCCGGTCCAGGGAAGGTATTGCTTGGCAGTTCGGGCTGGACTGTTCCCATGAGGCACAGGGCAGACTGATTTGCATATGGCCATGTCTGAACTGGGGTGGTGTGGAGTGCAAAAAACGATGGATTTGGGCCCAGATCTCTGTACTGGGGTGAATGTATGACATTGTTCTGCATTCTGTCCATCAACTGTGGTTTTTGCATTTGTCACCTCGAGTGGGATGGGTATGCTCAGACGTGAGTCCCATGCTCTCCAAGCCACTGGATTCAAGCAAGCCACGCTGAAGACGGCTGGAATGCCAGAAACCGGTCCTCGGAAGCTTGTTTCCGGTCTAGGGAAGGCATTGCTTCGCAGTTCAGGCTGGACTGTTCCCATGAGGCACAGGGTCAGACTGATTTGCATATGGCCATGTCTCAACTGGGGTGGTGTGGAGTGCAAAAAAACAATGGATTTGGGCCCAGATCTCTGTACTGGGGTGAATGTATGAGATTGTTCTGCATTCTGTCCATCAACTGTCGGTTTTGCATTTGTCACCCCGAGTGGGATGGGTATGCTCAGACGTGAGTCCCATGCTCTCCACACCATGCTCTCCACACCACTGGATTCAAGCAAGCCGGGCTGAAGACGACTGGAATGCCAGAAACCGGTCCTCGGAAGCTTGTTTCTGGTCCAGGGAAAGCATGGCTTGGCAGTTCGGGCTGGACTGTCCCCATGAGGCACAGGCTCAGACTGATTTGCATATGGCCATGTCTGAACAGGGGTGGTATGGAATGCAACAAAACGATGGATTTGGGCCCAGATCTCTGTATTGGGGTGAATGTATGACATTGTTCTGCATTCAGTCCATCAACTGTGGTTTTTGCATTTGTCACACTGAGTGGGATGGGTATGCTCATACGTGAGTCCCATGCTCTCCACACCACTAGATTCAGGCAAGCCGGGCTGAAGATGGCTGAAATGCCAGGAACCGGTCCTTGGAAGCTTGTTTTCGGTCCATGGAAGGCATGGCTTGGCAGTTCGGGCTGGACTGTTCCCATGAGGCACAGGGTCAGACTGATTTGCATATGGCCATGTCTGAACTGGGGTGGTGTGGAGTGCAAAAAAAACGATGGATTTGGTCCAGATCTCTGTACTGGGGTGAATGTATGACATTGTTCTGCATTCTGTCCATCAACTGTGGTTTTTTCATTTGTCACCCCGAGTGGGATGGGTATGCTCAGAGGTGAGTCCCATGTTCTCCAAACCACTGGATTCAAGCATGCCGGGCTGAAGACAGCTGGAATGCCAGAAACCGGTCTTCGGAAGCTTGTTTCCGGTCCAGGGAAGGCATGGCTTGGCAGTTCGGGCTGGACTGTTCCCATGAGGCACAGGGTCAGACTGATTTGCATATGGCCATGTCTGAACTAGGGTGGTGTGGAGTGCAAAAAAACGATGGATTTGGGCCCAGATCTCTGTACTGGGGTGAATGTATGACATTATTCTGCATTCTGTCCATCAACTGTGGTTTTTGCATTTGTCACCCCGAGTGCGATGGGTATGCTCAGACGTGAGTCCCATGCTCTCCACACCACTGGATTCAAGCAAGCCGGGCTGAAGACGGCTGGAATGCCAGAAACTAGTCCTCGGAAGCTTGTTTCCGGTCCAGTGAACGCATGGCTTGGCAGTTCGGGCTGGACTGTTCCCATGAGGCACAGGGTCAGACTGATTGGCATATGGTCATGTCTGAACTGGGGTGGTGTGGAGTGCAAAAAAACGATGGATTTGGGCCCAGATCTCTGTACTGGGGTGAATGTATGACATTGTTCTGCATTCTGTCCATCAACTGTGGTTTTTGCATTTGTCACCCCGAGTGGGATGAGTAGGCTCAGACGTGAGTCCCATGCTCTCCACATCACTGGATTCAAGCAAGCCGGGCTGAAGACGGCTGGAATGCCAGAAAACAGTCCTCGGAAGCTTGTTTCCTGTCTAGGGAAGGCATGGCTTGGCAGTTCGGGCTGGACTGTTCCCATGAGGCACAGGGTCAGACTGATTTGCATGTGGCCATGTCTGAACTGGGGTGGTGTGGAGTGCAAAAAAACGATGGATTTGGGCCCAGATCTCTGTACTGGGGTGAATGTATGACATTGTTCTGCATTCTGTCCATCAACTGTGGTTTTTGCATTTGCAACCCCGAGTGGGATGGGTATGCTCAGACGTGAGTCCCATGCTCTCCACACCACTGGATTCAAGCAAGCCGGGCTGAAGACGGCTGGAATGCCAGAAACCAATCCTCGGAAGCTTGTTTCCGGTCCAGGGAAGGTATTGCTTGGCAGTTCGGGCTGGACTGTTCCCATGAGGCACAGGGCAGACTGATTTGCATATGGCCATGTCTGAACTGGGGTGGTGTGGAGTGCAAAAAACGATGGATTTGGGCCCAGATCTCTGTACTGGGGTGAATGTATGACATTGTTCTGCATTCTGTCCATCAACTGTGGTTTTTGCATTTGTCACCTCGAGTGGGATGGGTATGCTCAGACGTGAGTCCCATGCTCTCCAAGCCACTGGATTCAAGCAAGCCGCGCTGAAGACGGCTGGAATGCCAGAAACCGGTCCTCGGAAGCTTGTTTCCGGTCTAGGGAAGGCATTGCTTCGCAGTTCAGGCTGGACTGTTCCCATGAGGCACAGGGTCAGACTGATTTGCATATGGCCATGTCTCAACTGGGGTGGTGTGGAGTGCAAAAAAACAATGGATTTGGGCCCAGATCTCTGTACTGGGGTGAATGTATGAGATTGTTCTGCATTCTGTCCATCAACTGTCGGTTTTGCATTTGTCACCCCGAGTGGGATGGGTATGCTCAGACGTGAGTCCCATGCTCTCCACACCATGCTCTCCACACCACTGGATTCAAGCTAGGCATGAGCGGATTTTGCGGATTGGCAATCCGCGAATTTGCGGATTTGCGAACTCGCAATCCGCAAAATCCGCGAATTCCCGCGAATTTGCGGATTTTTTTTTTTTTTTGTGTTCGCCCGTGTTTCTGCCAGTTCGCGAGGGTTTTTACAATTTCGCAATTTGCGAACTTACCTGTCGGGTCGCAAGTTTTGCGAACTTGTTGTTTCTACGTGTCCAACCTGTTTGGGACACTCTTCTTCATCACTGCCACTCTCTGTCACCACTGCCACTCTCTGACTACTCATGCCACCCTCTGGCCCACCCATGCCACCCTCTGTTTCATCACCACACCCTCTGGTTGTCCAGTGTACATTATTTTCGGCAAAGCAAAGCACACCTTCCCTGCCTCAAGTGACCTGAATTAATTTGGGGCTGATTAATGTGTCACAGAATATTTTTTTAGCTGGCACCTGCTTCCTTAGTGCGCCCTGATTAGTGATCTTTTGCACTTGCTAAGTGCTTTCATTGTTGCAAAATTAGTTACAACACCTGCCCTGCCCCAACTGACAATAATGAATTAGGGGCTGATTAATGGATTTTAACTTCCAGCCTGGCTCCTGCTTGTCTCCCTTAGCTGTAATTGATGACCTTTGTGGCATTTGTGTAACTATTCTGAGGTTCAGAGCAGGGTCACATAATAGTTTCAACTGGCAACTGAACTCTGGAGGGGCCCCTCAGGAAGCACTACAGGAAATGGCTACTAATGATGTGCCTGAACTTTTGAACCTGGTAAGTAGTTACTTTCAGTTTTGCTTAGATCGTATTTCTGCAATTTCGCACTTATTCGCGGGGCGCGAACTCACGCGAACAGTGCGAGCAGTGCGAGCAAAATCCGCTGCTCGCGGATTTGCGGATTTTGCAGGAAATTCGCAAATCTCGCGGATTGCGGATTTCCCGAAAATCCGCAAAATCCGCGAGCGGAACGGATTTTCCGCCCATGCCTAATTCAAGCAAGCCGGGCTGAAGACGACTGGAATGCCAGAAACCGGTCCTCGGAAGCTTGTTTCTGGTCCAGGGAAAGCATGGCTTGGCAGTTCGGGCTGGACTGTCCCCATGAGGCACAGGCTCAGACTGATTTGCATATGGCCATGTCTGAACAGGGGTGGTATGGAATGCAACAAAACGATGGATTTGGGCCCAGATCTCTGTATTGGGGTGAATGTATGACATTGTTCTGCATTCAGTCCATCAACTGTGGTTTTTGCATTTGTCACACTGAGTGGGATGGGTATGCTCATACGTGAGTCCCATGCTCTCCACACCACTAGATTCAGGCAAGCCGGGCTGAAGATGGCTGAAATGCCAGGAACCGGTCCTCGGAAGCTTGTTTTCGGTCCATGGAAGGCATGGCTTGGCAGTTCGGGCTGGACTGTTCCCATGAGGCACAGGGTCAGACTGATTTGCATATGGCCATGTCTGAACTGGGGTGGTGTGGAGTGCAAAAAAAACGATGGATTTGGTCCAGATCTCTGTACTGGGGTGAATGTATGACATTGTTCTGCATTCTGTCCATCAACTGTGGTTTTTTCATTTGTCACCCCGAGTGGGATGGGTATGCTCAGAGGTGAGTCCCATGTTCTCCAAACCACTGGATTCAAGCATGCCGGGCTGAAGACAGCTTAAATGCCAGAAACCGGTCTTCGGAAGCTTGTTTCCGGTCCAGGGAAGGCATGGCTTGGCAGTTCGGGCTGGACTGTTCCCATGAGGCACAGGGTCAGACTGATTTGCATATGGCCATGTCTGAACTAGGGTGGTGTGGAGTGCAAAAAAACGATGGATTTGGGCCCAGATCTCTGTACTGGGGTGAATGTATGACATTATTCTGCATTCTGTCCATCAACTGTGGTTTTTGCATTTGTCACCCCGAGTGCGATGGGTATGCTCAGACGTGAGTCCCATGCTCTCCACACCACTGGATTCAAGCAAGCCGGGCTGAAGACGGCTGGAATGCCAGAAACTAGTCCTCGGAAGCTTGTTTCCGGTCCAGTGAAGGCATGGCTTGGCAGTTCGGGCTGGACTGTTCCCATGAGGCACAGGGTCAGACTGATTGGCATATGGTCATGTCTGAACTGGGGTGGTGTGGAGTGCAAAAAAACGATGGATTTGGGCCCAGATCTCTGTACTGGGGTGAATGTATGACATTTTTCTGCATTCTGTCCATCAACTGTCGTTTTTGCATTTGTCACCCGAGTGGGATGGGTATGCTCAGACGTGAGTCCCATGCTCTCCACACCACTGGATTCAAGCAAGCCGGGCTGAAGACGGCTGGAATGCCAAAAAACAGTCCTCAAAAGCTTGTTTCCTGTCTAGGTAAAGGCATGGCTTGGCAGTTTGGGCTGGACTGTCCCCATGAGGCACAGGGTCAGACTGATTTGCATATGGCCATGTCTGAACTGGGGTGTTGTGGAGTGCAACAAAACGATGGATTTGGGCCCAGATCTCTGTACTGGGGTGAATGTATGACATTGTTCTGCATTCTGTCCATCAACTGTGGTTTTTGCATTTGTCACCCCGAGTGGGATGGGTATGCTCCGACGTGAGTCCCATGCTCTCCACACCACTGGATTCAAGCAGGCTGGGCTGAAGATGGCTGGAATGCCAGAAACTGGTCCTCGGAAGCTTGTTTCCGGTCCAGGGAAGGCATGGCTTGGCAGTTCGGGCTGGACTGTTCCCATGAGGCACAGGGTCAGACTGATTTGCATATGGCCATGTCTGAACTGGGGTGGTGTGGAGTGCAAAAAAACTATGGATTTGGGCTCAGATCTCTGTACTGGGGTGAATGTATGACATTGTTCTGCATTCTGTCCATCAACTGTGGTTTTTGCATTTGTCACCCCGAGTGGGATGGGTATGCTCAGATATGAGTCCCATGCTCTCCACACCACTGAATTCAAGCAAGACGGGCTGCAGACTGGGGGAAGTCCAGAAACCGGTCCTCGGAAGCTTGTTTCTGGTCCAGGGAAGGAATGGCTTTGCAGTTCGGACCAGACTGTTCCCATGAGGCACAGGGTCAGACTGATTTGCATATGGCCATGTCTGAACTGGGGTGGTATGGAGTGCAAAAAACAATGGATTTGGGCCCAGATCGCTGTACTGGGGTGAATGTATGACCTTGTTCTGCATTCTGTCCATCAACTGTGGTTTTTGCATTTGCCACCCCGAGTGGGATGGGTATGCTCAGACGTGAGTCCCATGTTCTCCACACCACTGGATTCAAGCAAGACGGGCTGAAGACGGCTGGAATCCCAGAAACCGGTCCTCGGAAGCTTGTTTACGGTCCAGGGAAGGCATGGCTTGGCAGTTCGGGCTGGACTGTTCCCATGAGGCACAGGGTCAGACTGATTTGCACATGGCTATGTCTGAACTGGGGTGGTGTGGAGTGCAAAAAAACGATGGATTTGGGCCCAGATCTCTGTACTGGTGTGAATGTATGACATTGTTCTGCATTCTGTAAATCAACAGTGATTTTTGCATAATGTCACCCGGAGTGGAATGGGTATGCTCAGACGTGAGTCCCATGCATTCCACACCACTGGATTCAAGCAAGCCGGGCTGAAGATGGCTGGAATGCCAGAAACCGGTCCTCGGAAGCTTGTTTCCAGTCCAGGGAACGCATGGCTTGGCAGTTCGGGCTGGACTGTTCCCATGAGGCACAGGGTCAGACTGATTTGCATATGGCCATGTCTGAACTGGGGTGGTGTGGAGTGCAACAAAACGATGGATTTGGGCCCAGATCTCTGTACTGGGGTGAATGTATGACATTGTTCTGCATTCTGTCCTTCTACTGTGGTTTTTGCATTTGTCACCCCGAGTGGGATGGGCATGCTCAGACGTGAGTCCCATGCTCTCCACACCACTGGATTCAAGCAAGCCGGGCTCAAGACGGCTGGAATGCCAGAGACTGGTCCTCGGAAGCTTGTTTCCGGTCCAGGGAAGGCATGGCTTGGGAGTTCGGGCTGGACTGTTCCCATGAGGCACAGGGTCAGACTGATTTGCATATGGCCATGTCTGAACTGGGGTGGTGTGGAGTGCAAAAAACGATGGATTTGGGACCAGATCTCTGTACTGGGGTGGTGAATATATGACATTGTTCTCCATTCTGTCCATCAACTGTGGTTTTTGCATTTGTCACACCGAGTGGGATGGGTATGCTCAGTTGTGAGTCCCATGCTCTCCACACCACTGGATTCAAGCAAGCCGGGCTGAAGACGGCTGGAATGGCAGAAACCGGTCCTTGGAAGCTTGTTTACAGTCCAGGGAAGGCATGGCTTGGGAGTTCGGGCTGGACTGTTCCCATGAGGCACAGGGTCAGACTGATTTGCATATGGCCATGTCTGAACTGGGGTGGTGTGGAGTGCAAAAAACGATGGATTTGGGACCAGATCTCTGTACTGGGGTGGTGAATATATGACATTGTTCTCCATTCTGTCCATCAACTGTGGTTTTTGCATTTGTCACACCGAGTGGGATGGGTATGCTCAGTTGTGAGTCCCATGCTCTCCACACCACTGGATTCAAGCAAGCCGGGCTGAAGACGGCTGGAATGGCAGAAACCGGTCCTTGGAAGCTTGTTTACAGTCCAGGGAAGGCATGGCTTGGGAGTTCGGGCTGGACTGTTCCCATGAGGCACAGGGTCAGACTGATTTGCATATGGCCATGTCTGAACTGGGGTGGTGTGGAGTGCAAAAAACGATGGATTTGGGACCAGATCTCTGTACTGGGGTGGTGAATATATGACATTGTTCTCCATTCTGTCCATCAACTGTGGTTTTTGCATTTGTCACACCGAGTGGGATGGGTATGCTCAGTTGTGAGTCCCATGCTCTCCACACCACTGGATTCAAGCAAGCCGGGCTGAAGACGGCTGGAATGGCAGAAACCGGTCCTTGGAAGCTTGTTTACAGTCCAGGGAAGGCATGGCTTGGCAGTTCGGGCTGGACTGTTCCCATGAGGCACAGGGTCAGACTGATTTGCATATGGCCATGTCTGAACTGGGGTGGTGTGGAGTGCAAAAAAATGATGGATTTGGGCCCAGATCTCTGTACTGGGGTGAATGTATGACATTGTTCTGCATTCTGTACATCAACTGTGGTTTTTGCATTCTTACGAGAAGAGCAGACATCAAGAATCTCACTAGATTCTTTTGAAAGCCCTCACTCACCAATCTGGTTGTTGACATGCTTCATCATTGGGCCCCACCAGGAGAGGCCGAGTGCCTCCCCTGTGTGCTTCAACACCAGAATTACTGCGGAACAGGTTTTTTGATTGGGTGACAAGTGAAAGTGATAGTCTGGTGGTTAAAAATGCCAAGATTGTGTCCAAAAATAATTTATTAGTTGGACAATCAGACACACTTATAAACAGGGTGTGAGATGCAAAACTGTATACATTGTTCAGCTATATTCCATTGTGTAGGGCCGACATGTTTCATGCTAGGCATTCTGCAGGTGTACCGCGGCAGTATGGGCACAGCACACCCTGACCAGAGGGGTGAATGTGAAAAATTGAAAATTAAAAATTACAATCCTATTTTTCAGGGGTTGCTCTGTTTAGAGAAACCAAATTGCACCTGTAACGGGAAAGAGAACAATGACAAACAGAGAGAAGACAAACAATTATTAATCATGTTGAGCGTTTGTTGTCAGTTTGTTGTCACAGAATTCTCATGCTCCTGTGCTTTTCACAGAGCACTTACAACGTAACTCAGAGAGCAAAAGTGTACTATGGTGAGTAGTATTGTGCACTTAAATTAACCAATTAAAGATCTAGCCAGCTTAAGTTGTGTAGGTACCTCAAGTATAGCGCTATTTCACCTGCACACCTACCAGGGCGTTTAGCAGTAGCAATGATTATTGTGGACAATGCTATTCAACTTATAAGGAATAAGCCGGTGTGATTTGGAAAGTGTCCTTCACACAACACACAAAGCACAAAACACAAAAAGTCTCACATGACATGTAATAATTTATCATACCATGGGTCTCGGAAGGGGGTGGTTGCAAGTTGGCACACCCTGTAAGTTAAAAGAGGGGAAAAGGAGACATGAAAATCAATACTATATCCCCGTGACACACAGGTTACTTATCTTGCGTAGATGCGCGGTGTTCAACTCACACCGTCAATGCCAGGGACCCGCTCGGTACCTGCAGCAACCCTTGTAAACCGAACCCAGTGGATGGCTGATCCGGTTTTCCTCATGGAGTAATAAAGGAGTGAGCTGACCCATAGGACACCACGCAGGCGAGGTGGTGTGCGTGTTTGTGCGGTACGCTGCATCCGACTCGGCCAATCTCGGGGCGTGCATTAGATCTTTGGGAATGCTTGGCCAATCGCTGTAAAATCTGAATTGCAGCAATCTGGAGGACTTTTGAAAGGAATGAACCGACCAGACCACGAGATTTAAAGACCGGGCCTACCAAGCAAAAGTTCTGAAGTGTAGTTCCTATTTCCCTGATAGGCTCTCCGCATTGGCATAATGTACACTATAGTTGTTGCATAGGACTGAGGTCAGTATGCCTCTATCGAGTACATTAAACTTAATTACTTGTGTGTGCTAACTCAGGTGTCACTAGAAACTTCTTGAATAAACAAGAAGGGATTAGTTTCTGACTACCGCATAAACATGACCACTTTGTTTCCCTTAGAATCGGAACAGAGTCAGAATCGTGGAAAAAATAAATAACAGTTTCACTCAGTCAATCGTGCATGCTTCGTTTCTACAGACTTTACACAGAAATAGGTAGACGGGTTTCAATAAAAAGGGTTTATTGAACAGTCTTATTTCCTGTGCAAGAGATATGAACTGCTACAATTGTAAGACAGAATGCGAAGTATAATACATACACCGTTAGCAGTAAGATAAAATAATACTACAATAGCATGGTTTATAGCTATGACATATATTCATAAAAATACATACATAAATAACACATGCTAAAATGTGAATACTCGTCTAGTGCTTTTAGCTAGTTCTACCCCAGTGTACCTAACCTAAGTGTAGTACGAGGTAAGAAATAGGTGCTGGTTTTCTATAGTCTAGTTTAGCTATAATTAGGATTGGTGTTGCCAAGATTTGCCAAATGTCCCTCTAGGTTCTAGTCAACTCCATACCTTGGAATGAGAGAGGTTGGAATCTCTTTCCGGGTCTCGATCTTTAACACCACACAAGGGGAGTCAGGAACACTGGAGCTGGATTCTCTGCGAGGAGGAGGACAGCGTCTGGTCAGTGCCTCAGACAGGGACTCAAATTCCTTCCGAACTTGCCGTGGCGAGCCGTGAAAGTATGCAGCCGTGACTTGGCATGGCAAGTGAAGGTATATTTATACCTTGAAGGTGTTTAGGAATGCCGGTATTGACGTAAATGTCGGGCAGAGGAATGTCATGAATAAACCCCTAAGGAATAGATGCTCATGCATAATAAACGAGTTATTGGAGAAATCAATAATCCAAGCAAGGGGAAGTCCTAAAGGCTTAAGAGTCTGGTTTTCCAAGAATTCGTTGTGACGTGGATGGACGGATGTCGGTGGCCATGCCTGTATTTGGTTAGCATGGATAATGCCTAAATAGGAATTGGATTTCTATGCCTAAATAAGGGCAATGCGAATTGTGCCTATATAAGGGCATAAGTCGGGAAACCTATATATGGTGTCTAAATCGACACACAACACCCACTCCAGTTTCGTATGAACAACATTACTAAATTCTAAACATGATAAACATATATAAAATATAGCTACACATTAATTTGCTAAAAAATATCTGAAATACATTATACAAAATGCATTAAAACTGTTGCTATGCATAAAATGTAATGGTGCTATACATTTTAAAGCAATGTTTCATTCTAAGCATAAGTTGGCTTTAAAGGATAAATGAATGAACATGAGTGTATACATTAGAAAATGGCTCATAATACAGAAGAAAAAGCCAAAACCATTTCATGGCAAGTTACATAAAACATTTGCTATTGACAAGGTGACATATTGTCTCTGGAAGTGTTTCAAATAAGTCTGTTCACTATGAATATTTCTACTGTAAGCAGATTACTTAGCCAAAAAAAAGAAAAATACAAATTTGGAGAACATTTTTTTTATCATAGCAAAAAGTTCCAAGTTTAGTCTTTGTTTTTGAAAAATGAAGGCCAAATTCATAGTCTTCCCGGTACACTGTGTATGGAATCAAAAGTCAGTGTATGGGGAAGGAGAAAACATGAAATCTTCTAATCCTGTAGACAAAAAGTTGTCTACCTTGTAGGTGAAAGTTGGATTACCTTGTTTAGAAGACTAACCGCACATAGATAAGAAGGATTGCCTTCAACATTGGAAGCATCATACCTCAGCAGCAACAATTTGCGTCTGTGAGTTCTTAATGAATGCAGTCATCAGGATTGGTAGCCGCTGGGGACAACACTCAGCATGGGTCGTTACCGGGTCCAGCGGAGTATCGATATCCGTTGGCATGACTGATGGAAGTGTTAGACAGATGTCTAGCACGCATTCTTCACTGCAAAGCAGGCAGCGTAGGCAGATGTAATCTTGCCAGATTGGTCTGAATGACAGAAATCATGTGGTATTTAATTCTCGTAGACGAGGTACACCCAAAATTTGGACGATGTGCTCAAAACTCTTCATCTCCAGTAGAGCTCTCTCCACGGTCATTGGGTGTCGCTGGTGATTTTGCTTGCCATATTATAGCAGTAGGAGCAAAAACAGGATCCCTGCAACGAGTGCTAAAAGTAGTGGCAGTCCGTCAAACACAGAGTGCACGCAGATGGGAATTATTCAGAGGACTACTTGAAAATGTGCTAACAATCCTGAACATACGTTTTTAAATACATGTACAATACCGCTCGTATCAGACATGTTTAAGATACGTCCCAATATTCTGAGAAATGTATAGGGCAGTTTGTATTCAAAAGGGCATGTATCTCGGCTGAAGTCCTTGCGACTTGTAGATCATAGGTTTCTTTGGCCGAGTTCAGAGGCACTGTCTGTTGCAAAAGAATGGCTTTCATTCTGCTTAGAGTATCAATTTGTATAGAAGAGATGTTTAGTGAAGGCCATAAAGGTGACTCCCTGGCTGTCTCTATTTGGGGGAACAAGACTTGCATACAGCAAAAGACCCTGGATGTAACCATTACTAGATATGGGATACCTGGCAACATGCCACAGCAGCTGTGATCATTCAACATGAGGTAACTTCCATTTGAAAGCTGTCAAAAAATTGGATTAATCACGGCAGCTGGTGAACCTTGCATGTGGCAGGATAAGTTTGTAGTGGAACCATTACAGGCCCGTGTAAATTAATACCCTGGCATAGGAGAGAACCGCTTAGTGCGTTTTCACAGTTTGTACCGCTAAGAAACACTCCACGTGTAAGGTAAACCCCAGGATATCTTGATGTATCCTTTACCTAACCTTTCATATTTGCTTGCTGGTATATGATGAGGCAATACTGAAAATGGAAAGTTGTAACAGGCAGAGTAATGTTACCATGTATGATCCACTCAGTAGCTGGTTTTTCCTGCCACCGTGAATAGTATTTTTTCCAGTTTTTTCAATGCTCAGCACTGTATAGTCTGCTCTCCTTTGTGCCAGTTTGATCTGTTTATCAGTGAGATTGAATTCTGAAAACAGTGACGTAGTGTTGATTAAGCGCCAAGGCACATAGCCTGCATGCCGGTTTTGTAGCGTCCATCCTCATAGCATGATAGAACGAGTTGAGACAGACTATGTTGCAACATGACCAAGTCTTGTTCCATAATGTCTATGGCAGAGGATACAATGCTGTCCAATGAATATATATCCTGGACGACTGTCTACTATAGAAAGAGATTTCTCTAAATAAATACGATCAATTTCTCGTTTTCTTTCTGAACTTTCTGCTTGGGTAACCTTCCATATTTCATTATAAGCAGCGTAGATACCAGCATATATGAAATATTTTTGACGCGGTCTTCTTAGACCTAGCAAGAATTCCCTAAGGTCTGCGCCTTCTTGAAGTAAAGTTAAGTGTTGTTTCACATCCTCTAGAGTAGCTTTCTGTAGCCAATCAAGGCAAAGTTTCCCTAGATTGTATGTTGTTATTACCCCTGGATGCTGTCTTTGAACATAGCGTGGGTCCAGCCTATTGATAGTGAAACCCAGTGTTTTGTTCAGGAATCGATCTTGACAGTTGTTTGTGCCTGTGGGCCAGAGCAACCATTTTTTCTATTCTGGATCTGATCTGTCGTGATGCAAAATAGTATGTACGTCGACCTCCTCCTGTGTAGTGCTATTGCTTGCAGGTGCAGGTATGGACGGAGTGTTCATTTCTTTGATTTTGGCTATCCCAAGGCAAGACGTTAGTTGGACAGTGCCATTCAAAAACATAATTTGCTTAGGGATGATACAGGCTCTAAACCAAGCTTCTACCCCCTGCACTTGCCAATCTTTTGTACCCCTGACAGATTTTGTCTCAATGTTGTCTTTCCAAAAGTCGAAACCCTGTCTAGACAGTTGGGCAATAAAGGCTGCAGAATACATTTGTTTTCTATTGGTTAACATATTTTTCGTTCCTGTCTTTTTCATATTTTTAAAGAAAAACGTTTCTGGATTTGACAAGTTGAACTCTGGAAAATATGGAAATTTCTTTACAAAAGTTTTTGAGCTACCCTTTGGTGGTGTAGGACAATGTTCCCATTGATTATACATAAATATATTTCTAGGTGTTGCACTCCTATGCAAGAAAGGATGGCCATAATGGTTATAACAATACATGTGTTCATAGTCTGATGAACCCTCTAAATATTCATGATTTGTGAATATTGCAGACATTTCAAGTCAGACATCATTTTAGTAACAGTCTCCGAGTCCCAATAATCAGGAACGGTACTAGAGGTAACAAAGTCACTTAAACAAATGTAAAATAAGTGTGGAATCATCAAAATTTCAGACGGGCCAAAAATGTAATATTCGGTTTTGTCCCAAACTTTACCATCTGGTATAGGAACGGCTGTGATGTTCACTGCTGACAAGTCTCTCTCTTTTTTCACGATGGGATGATTTGTGTGGCTGGAGAAGTAAGTTCACTCTTTTACTTGCTGTGTCCATTTGAATATATCTTTCATTTATCAGCATACCCAGAGTTATTACCAGAGCTAACCAAAGTAGAAAGAAGAATATTCCCAAAACAGTCCATAGTTCAATCCATGGTGAAACCAGAAAGTCTTTTTCAGGAGATGAAAAAAACCTGTTGCTTGTTCTTTGAAAGTTCTTTGTGCTGGGGTCGGTACAGGATCGCTGGGATCCTCAGAAAACGTATCAAAGTTAATGAAATAGCCAGAGGCAGTTCTGTCAATGGTTGGAAATGCACCAGGATTCGTTGAAATCGCTGTAACAAGTTGATGACTTGTTACTTCGTTGTAGGCAGGTGTATCAGGGCGAACTTTTATTTGTTTTTCAAAAGGGACGAGTTTCATAGCATTGTTGCTTAGTAATTAATTTTTGACTGTAGAATCTTCAAAGGTGATGAGTCTCTCAGTTTGAACCTCTTGGATTGTAGCTAGAGGAGTGCGTCTGCTACATTGTCGGAGTCCACTTGGTTGCTTAGTATCGGCCACATAGTGTGGTTTGATCAGGTCGTTGGACACAAATCTTTTCTCCTTATTACCAGCAAGGGATGGCAAAAGTACAGTTCTTGATCCGTGGATTGCTAGGACAGGTACTGGTTGTCTGTAAGAAGGCCGAAATTCCTTCTTGTCCGTGATCTTTTCTCTGGCTAGATCACCAAGCTTTGGGATCCAGACAGGCCTTGATGGGACAGCTGGTTTTTCCCTAGTGGTGGTTGGCTTCAGAAACACGTTGGTTTGTTTCGATCCTGTAAAACAGTCAAACGATCTTTGATATCAAATTCTTTATTTTCCACCACTGTGCCCTTCATGTCAAGGTACGGTACCAACATTCTAGTCCTAAATAGGCTCATATGGAGTGACACCCCCTAGAGAACTTCTACCAAATTATCGGTGGACCCAATAAATATGTTTTACCCACCCATCACCCAAACCTACTACTCTAGCTGTTATAGACTGCTTCATGTCCCGGTTTTTTCTTTCCACAACAGAATTTCCCTCAGGATGGAATGGAGAAGAATATTGCAATGCTACGCCCAAACTGGCCATGGCTTCTTTGCAAGCTCGAGAGCTAAACGCAGGAACCTGGTCAGAGTGTAGTGTGCCTATTGCGTATGTGCCAATAAAGACTTTAAAATATTTTATAACAGTTCGAGAGTCATCTGAGCACTGTGGCCACATCCATAGGAACCTTGAACGCGAATTCACTGCGACCGTGATATATTTCTAGTTAACATCCCTTTGAAAGGGATTACAGGGGTCCAGATATTCACAAACTAATGGTTTATCTGAGACTAACATGGGCATCTACGCAGGACGCTTCACAGTAGAGACTTTCATCTTTTGGCATATTTCACAGTCCAAAACATAGTTTCTGGTCTGTTTCCTAATGCTGGGCTACCAGTATCTCTGTTTTAATAATGATACTGTGGCGGGAACACTTGCATGAGCAGAGGCAATCCTTCATGTGCTGCTAGGATTAGGTCTAATCTTTGTTCCATGTTTGGTATTACCCTATCCCCCACTATAGGGATTCGAGCAAATGGAACATTGTTCACATCAATTGTATACGAGTATTTGAGTGGAAACTTTTTAGGTAACGCTTCACCGCTGACTTTGCTAGAAGCATTGACGGCCAGTATTATTTCACTATCTATTTTTGTTTTTGAACGAGTGATTGCAGCTACGGAAGCCGTTTGCACTGCCCCCTTTGCGGCTTCATCAGATACAGAATTCCCTTCAACGTCAACGCCATCAGGTTGATGACTTAGCGTGTGTATCACGTCAGTGTTTTGTAGTCCGTTTTGCAACTGAACTACTTGTTCCCAAAGCATTTTGTGCTTGATTGTGCCACCTTTTGCGTCTTTGAAACCATTTTGAAGCCAATTCTGTAAATATTAGTTATACAATTAAACACAGTAAAAGGAATCATACATTATGAGTGTGGGGAATTCACGATCTGTATTTTCAAGTGCCATTTTGAATACTTGTAGTTCAGCTCGCTGAGCTGTACATTCTCCTAGAGATTGTGTTTTTGTGACCATTGGTCTGAATTTGCCATCGTGCATACGACCTTTAACGATTGCGCATGCTGCACTATGAGCTTGCTTACCCCCCGTAGCGGGTTGTGCAGATCCGTCAGTATAAATTATAAATTCGTACTGGTCAAGAAGGAGAATCTCAGTAGGCAGATGACATTCGTATTCGTATTCAGGAACGCTTGTGTTTTCAAATAAGGATCAAAAGCATATTCAACATCAGTTGCAACAAGTGAATTAATCCATTGTATCAATCTTGGATGTAAAGCTTTTGCATTCAGAATGCTCGCTTTTGTAACTGCATCCAAGGCTGGTGCAGGAATACGACCATAATGCGTTTCCCCTGTGCTAGGGCTCTTTTTTTTTGCTACAGTGGGTTGAACTTCTGTCAGAACTTTTTTCTGTTGATGTAAATTTCATTTCTGCTTGTGTGTACAAATGTGCTTTGTATACAATTGATACTTGTTCACCTTCATTAAAAGTTAAGAAGGTGAATCTGCAATGACCCGGAATGATTCAGATCACAAAGTTGCGTAAGTTTACGTGTGTTTGTAAGTGTTTTGTGAACGCAGGATATCTGTGTGTTCCTGTGTCCAATGTGTGATTTTAAAATCAGGATTGATTATTTCAAACACAGGTTTAACCCCTTTTGCGTAGTTTAGAATGTATGTTCATCCATAATTCAGGAAACCTAGAATCAAATGTAAGTTTTTCAGCGTTTTTGGAGGTTGGACAGCGCACACTTTTCTAAAAAGTTGGCTGCCAGACATTTGCCTTCACTTGATAGTTCATATCCTAGGAAAAGGACATTGAGATGGGCAATTCTCGATTTAAATTTTTTTAAATTTATAACCCTCAGAGGCGAAGCCCAGTATAACGGTGTTCACCCTGTTCAAGTGCCTGCTCAGGTCATCGTCTGAAGTAACTCTTTTACGCTTGCTGAGAATAGCCCCGGGCTGTTCTTGAACTCCTGTGGGAGTCAACAAAATTGACACTGGGTCCCCATTATTGAGAAAGCTGTCAAATACCTGCTTTCAGGTGGTATGTTTTGACAAAAGAAACCATTAGAAATATCTAATGTGGTTTTATATTTTTTACACACAATGTTATTCATTAAAGCTGTACTGTGTGCATTTTGTACTGCAAATGTTTTACAACAAGAGTTTAGGTGTCTGTAATCCAAAACTATACGATATGTATTGTCTGGTTTGGAAACAGGAAACAAAGGATTGTTCATTGAGGAGGTACATGTTTCAATCACCCCTTGGTATTCAAGTTGATCTAAGATCTTCCTGACCTGTTTGTTAGCTTCTTGCTTAATCGGGTACTGCCTTTGTGCAGTTGGTTGAATTTTTACCTGGATCTTATGATGAGGTGAATCCTCATCCCGTTCTACATGATTTTTTTATAATGCTGGGGCCTGGGCAATTGCCCATTTTCTAGCATAAGTATATTTTAAATGTACTGATACATGGTTGGAGAAGGCTGGCATAATGATGTCATCACCATGTGGGGACTCCCTGAGAAATTCTGGTGTCCAGTCCTGTTCTGCTAGAAGGATATCATAACCCTTTGAAAGATGCTCCCAAAAGAGTGCTTTCACTTTTTAGATAATATTATTGTTGAGACCTGTTTGAAATTTTTCTGTAACTTCATACCTCAATTTAGAAGACGCTCTGTCCCGTATTTGTTTTGAATTTGTTTCAGGACTTCAGGTATTACCGCCATAGACAGAACACCATGTGTTTTAGTGTAGATAGCAGCAAAGACTGTGCCCCAAGTGGTGCAGTGTTCCAGGTGTGGTGTTATCCCCATTGGTAAACAGATTGTTAGAATTCTGTGTTTCTCATAAGGGCTGGAGTTAGAAAATACCTCTATCACAAAAACTGTGCTACTACCTCTTGGTGTTAGGCTATGTTTTATAAGTTTTAGAGTGATGGCTCTCCTTAAATTTGGAGCGATGATTATCGCATCTTCATCATTTTCATTAAAACCTGTAATAATCAAAAGCTGCTGCGACTTCGTCGGGTACAGCTCCACTGGTTCCGGTGTTTGTGCCATTTTCGGTAATTGTTTAATGAAAATTGCAGAGCAAGTTTCTAGGGAACAAAGATAAGGTGCACAATATTTTGGAACACTGTATCCTTCAACGTTGAACAAACCAAACAGCTAACACATAGGGTTTCGTCCTACTCAGCTATAGCGGATATTATCCCTACCCACTTCAGACGTCTTATGGAGTTTTATGAGTAGGGGTCTTTGAGAAAAGCACAACTGAGTTACTTCAGTATCTAGCATTAAATTAGTGTCTTACCAAACAGTTGGGTGCCATTTAGTGTAGATCCTATATCCCTGATAGGCTCTGCACATTGGAATAACATACACTATAATTTTGGCATAAGACTGAGGTCAGTATGCCTTTATCGAGTACATTAAACTTACTTACTTGTGTGTGCAAGCTAACTCAGAGGTCACTAGAAACTTCTCGAATAAACAAGAAGGGATTAGTTTCTGACAACCCCATAAACATGACAACTTTGTTTCCCTTAGAATCAGAACAGTCTCAGAATCGTGGAAACAATAGATAACAGTTTCACTCAGTCAATCGTGCATGCTTCGTTTCTACAGAGTTTACACAGAAATAGGTAGACTGGTGTTTCAATAAAAAGGGTTTAAAGAACAGTCTTATTTCTCATGCAAGAGATTTGAACTGGTACAATTGTAAAAAGAACAGTTGATGGACAGAATGCAGAACAATTTCAGACATTCACCCCAGTACAGAGATCTGGGCCTAAATCCATTGTTTTTTTGCTCACCACACCACCCCAGTTCAGACATGGCCATATGTAAATCAGCCTTGACAATTGTAATACAGAATGCGAAGTATAATACCGACAGCGTTAGCAGTAAGATAAATAATAACACAGGCTAAAATGTGAATACTCGTCTGGTGCTTCTAGCTAGTTCTACCCCAGTGTACCTAATCTAAGTGTAGAACGAGGTAAGAAGTAGGTGCTGTTTTTCTATGGTCTAGTTTAGCTATATTTAGGATTAGTGGTGCCAAGATTTGCCAAAAGTTCCTCTAGGTTCTAGTCTGCTCCATACCTTAGAACGAGAGAGATTGGAATCTCTTTCTGGGTCTCAATCTCTAACACAACGCAAGGGGAGTCAGAAACACTGGAGCTGGATTCTCTGCGAGAACAAGGAGGACAGCGTCTGGTCAGTGCTTCAAGCGGGGACTTGAATTCCTTCCGAACTTGCCTTAGCGAGCTGTACAAGTATGCAGCCGTGACTTGCCATGGCAAGTGAAAGTATATTTATACCTTGAAGGTGTTTAGGAATGCCAGTATTGACGTAATAGGCGGGCAGAGGAACGTCATGAATGAACCCCTAAGGAATAGATGTTCATGCATAATAAATGCGTTCTTGGAGAAATCAATAGACCAAGCAAGGGAAGTCCTAACGGCTTAAGAGTCTGGTTTTCCAAGAACTCGTTGTGAAGTGGATTGACGGATGTAGGTGCTCATGCCTGAATTTGGTTAGCATGGAAAATGCCTAAATAAGGATTGGATTTCTATGCCTAAATAAGGGCAATGTGAATTGTGCCTATGTAAGAGCATAAGACGGGAAACGTATATATGGTATCTAAATCGACACACAACAGTTCTGAATAAAAGCTATAAGAGCACAAAATAATCCAAGGGAGGCACTGCTAGAAGACAGTCCCAGGGAGACCAATACAATGCCCCTCACTTGTGTCACTACTTATAGTAGCGCATCCAACATTGTTAAAAAAGCAATCCACAAACAATGGAGTATAATAACCAGCAGTAACAGGTCATGGGTAAAACCACTGTTCTCGTTCAAAAAGGGATTGAGCCTAAGGGACACTCTGGTGCATACACACCCGATTCACAAGCCGGTCACAAACACCCCAACTATAAGAGAAACATGGGGTCTACCGAAGGTTGTGGGTCATTTTTCATGTGTCAATTGTAGTGTTTGCCATTTAACTTCACACAATAAGATCCTTAATCTTGAACCAGGCAAAACATGGACACAGCATGCCCTAACTGCTACTCCACAAATGCGGTATACCTGATCACATGTCCTTGCGGGTTGCGGTATATGGGGGTGACCACAAGTAACGTGAAACAAAGGCTGTGTGAACACATAAATAACATTAGATGTGGGAGTGCTACAACCAAAATAAGTGAACACTTCCTCCAACACAACTACACAACCAACGATTTGAGGTGGACAAATATCGAACAGGTTAGATCAGGTAAAAATATACAACAAACCCCGTTCGAAAAGGAACAAAGTTGGGTCTATCGCTTGGGTACACATAAACAAGGACTTAATGACAATATTCCCTGGGGCACAGTATTACAATGTTAGTAACTCTTTCACTGATACTGTGTTCCTTTGCTAAACATGACAACCAAGTCTCTTTCCTTCTGTCCCACAAGCAAGGACCGAACAACAAAATTCCTTGGGGTAGGGTATATCAACGCTAGTAACGGTCCCCCCCTGACTCTATGCTCCTTTGAAACTATGTTTCTCTGTCAATAGTGATTACCACGTCTCTTACCTCCTGTTTTATTCAAACCTAGGGATGTGATTTTGACAGGTCTCTCTACCATATGACATGTCGTCTTTTGAAGAAAAGAAAAAAACTCCTGCTTTTTGCACTGACAGCTTTTTTCCTCTATCCACCTTCTGGGGGCATCAACAGTTAATTTATGCCTCTCTTTCTTTTGTTATCAAGATCATCGTCCAACTGACAACATCTTTTTCCCTATCTACCACCGCTTTGGGAATTCCCGTTAGTGGTTTAAGATAAGCTAAAACTATTGTTGCCTGATTAACATTGTGCATCAATAAAGTTTTCCAACAAAGACCGATGCCCTAATGGTCTAGTTGTTTTTGGCCACCCGCTGGGCAGGAAGTACAGCTTGTTACACAGATTGGCTGAGCATTCCTAAAGATCTAATACATGCCCCGAGATGGGCCGAGTCGGAAGCAGGGTTCTGTACATAGACGCAAGGACGCGCGCAGACACGCCAACGGCCTTGCCCGAGTGGCGTCCTATGGGTCTGCTCACTCCTTTATTACTCCGTGAGGAAAACCGGGTTAGCCATCCACGGGGTCCGTTTTACAAGGATTGCTGCAGGTACCGAGTGGGTGCATGGCATTAACGGTGTGAGTTGAACTCCGCGCATCTACACAAGATAAGTAACCTGTGTGTGTCACTGGGATAATAATATTGATTACCCTGTCTCCTTTTCCCCTCTTTTTACTTACAGGGTGTGCCAACTTGCCACCACCCCCTTCCGAGACCCATGGTGTGATAAACTATTACACCTCATGTAAGACATTTTGTGTTTTGTGCTTTGTGTGTTGTGTGAAGGACGCTTGCCAAATCACATCAGCTTATTCCTTATAAGTTGAATAGTGTTGTCCACAATAATCATTGATACCGGTAAACGCCCTAGTAGGCCTGCAGGTGAAATAGCGCTAAACTTGAGATACCTACACAACTTAAGGGGGCTAGATCTTTAATTGGGAATTTAAGTGCACAATACTACTCACCATAGTACACTTTTGCTCTCTGGGTTACGTCGTAAGTGCACTGTGAAGAGCACTAGAGCATGAGAATTCTGTGAGAAAAAACTAACAACAAACGTGCAACATGATTAATAATTGTTTGTCTTCTCTCTTGGTGTTTGTCATTGTTCTCTTTCCTGTTACAGGTGCACTTTGGTTTCTCTAAACAGAGCAACCCCTGAATAATAGGATTGCAATTTTAATTTTCAATTTTTCACATTCACACCCTCTGGTCGAGGTGGGCCTTAGTGTGCCCATACCGCCGAGGTACACCTTTTTTGGTCCTGAATAATGCCTGGCAAATAGCATCATCTAGGCTGAAACATGTCAACCCTACACAATGGGATATAGCTGAACAATCTATCCAGTTTTTCATCCCACACCCTGTTTTTAAGTGTATCTGATTCGCCAACTAATAAATTATTTTTGGACAAAATCTTGACATTTTTAACCACCACACTATCACTTTCACTTGTCCCCCAATCAAAAAACCTGCTCTGCAGTAATTCTGGCGTTGAAGCACACCGGGGAGGCACCCGGCCTCTCCAGGTGGGCCCCGGTGATGAAGATTCTTTATGCCTGCTCTTCTCGTAAGAAGGCACAGTCTTTTGTCGTTTACATTACCTTAGTTTGGGGTTCAAGAGTGCTCCTTTTTTATCTTCCCTCTCTCTCCTGTTGATATTAGGAACTATACTAAACAACAGCAGGCAGTACCCAAACTTGTTTTTAAATATACACATTTGCAAATCAGTGGAGAGAGATACAGTGTAATTTGTCCAGATACATTTTTTTGATCTTGTAGGAAAGCCGGGATTAGAATCAAAGTTGCAGATTTACTAACATTTTGCGCCCATTTTGAAAAATGTTCATTTGGTATTTACATTCCAGTTCAAAACTTGTTTTTCTCTGAAAGTTTGCCTGAATGTGACACACAGCAGATATTTGCACTGTGTTGCATCACTTTGCTTCAGCAGGGTGTGTCATGGGTAGTAAATGATAGTAAATAAAATTTTGTGCCAAACAAAGAACACCTTTTTGAGACTGGCATTAGCTTGGAGAAATGCTTTTATGACTCCAAACGTTCCTGACCTTGCATGTGGGCTGCACTGTACAGCGCACATCCAATGTGGGACATGTTTTATCTAATATTTAGCCATAGTATTTTATACTATACGAGAAGCCCTTCCAGTACAATACCTATGCTTGATGTGATGGTGACACTTTTGCACAATGGTGCAAACGTGTGTGTGGCACTAGCTAGCCTGATGGGGTGCCAGCAGTAGGGCGAAAGCAGAACGGTGCCATATCTTCATAGAGGTGCCACTTTCCTGCTCCCTCAGGCAACACAACCCTGCAACGTTGGTTGCTTTTGTTGTAATGTGTGGCAGGAGTTTCTGGAAACTCTACCCCACACCACAGCCCCTTCCATTATTCTTTAAATAACAACTCCAATGTTCCTTAGAGGTGTGTAAAAATGTGTGTAATTTGTATTCACACAAAATGCAAATTGCTCTTTTAGCAACATATTTTAGGCTGGCATGCATCTTCTTGGAAATTTTGACTAAAAATAGCCCAAAAACACAAGTGTCATGATCAACGGCCATTCGTGTTCTGGCCATTTGCACTGTTGCAGTGAAATTATATTGCGGAAGACGCATAATTATGCAATGTATGTGTAATGGCATAATTTAGGGAATTTCACATAACACGCAAGGGAATGTGGACCTTATTATTGTTCAAGTACTTAATTGGCTCAGTCAGTTTGACCATCCATCTGTGGATGATAACCTGAGGGAAAGGGTCAATCAGTGCTTATCACATGACACGGATCTATCGACAATGCAAGTCAAATTGTGAGTGTTTTCAGAAGCGGAATTCATGGTTAGTTCAAGTAACCAGAGTGTGCTGTAGAAATATCTTTTCTCAATCAGCCTGATGTGATATATCGACAAAAGGCATGAGGTGGCTGAGCAGCAAGCAAGCTTACCACTACTAAAGTAACTTCATAATATTAGATCTTAGTTAATTATCACAGTTAGGAAGGTTGAACACTGACTGTAAAGGAGTGGGCACAGGGAGTCAAAGTTCATTTGAGGGAGGGAAGGGAGGGGGATTTACACCATAGTTCCCTTCGGTACTGACATGGCCCAATCTCACATTATGAAACTGTGCCCAGCATGGACAGATGCCAAAACATTGTTGAACCACAGACATCGCTTTAGCATTCCCAGAAGGTACTGCAAAATAGGATTTATGGCATATTTCAGGGTAGTTTTTGGAAACATTAGAATCATTCTGGTGACAGTGACAGAAGAGGCAGCTGTAGTTGGGCTGTTGAAGAAGCGGTTTGCTAGGTTCACCTTAACAGAAGACCCGAAGGGGGGCATGTACCATTTAATTATGCGTTACCTCTGGATTATTTGGGCATTGAGCGTGTCTGCCTCTTGGGGACCCTTGAGTATAGGCATATGTGGTAGATAGAGTGCCTCATGGTAAGGAAGCAGGGACAATTAGTAGACCCTGCTTAAAATGATGTTCTGTGGCCTCCATAGTTCTGCTCTATCCCCAGATGTCATGTGGTCTTGTCGTGTATGAGGCTGTTAATGGAACTGATGGAGAAGAGTGTTAGTTTGTGATGGACACAGAGGGTGAGAAGTGCTGAAACTTTGTTTAGAGTTGTGTTAATTTTAGTTTGTGCCTGGCAACGTAATCTCTAAACAGTAGGAAGTTGACCAGCTTGGTAGGATTGTAATGTAAAAAAGATTTGTGGTTTGACAACACACTGATTCAGCTTGTTGTGCATAGACTTGGGTTTTCAGCGTGGCACTATCATGGAGGAGATGTGGTCTAGTGTTCGAGCTCTAACTAGGCAACCTGGACTCAAACGTGCACCGCTGAGGGGTTAAATACAGCAATATAAACAATATTTAACGAAAATGAACCCAGTTAGACAAGTGTTTTCAGTTGTGTTTAACATACGATTTACTTTTCATTGCATAACATTTCAATATTTTTCTGAATTCACTTGAGCATAAAGGTTATGTTTGTTGTGATGGTTCTAGTATTGTGCATCTAAAACACATATTTTGTTCATGTTGATTACAGATTCGCCCCTGACGAAGGGACAGGAAGTCCCGAAATGCATTGGGCTGGGCGGAATTTTCCTCATGAGTTTATTTGATTTATCAAGAATATTATATATGTTTGCATCAGATTTTGATGTTGATGAATTAAAGTGATTGTTTTCAAGTGAATTCAGAAAAATATTGTAATTTCATGCAACGTACAGTAAATTGTATGTTAAACGCAACTGAAAACATTTGTCTAAATGGGTTCATTTTCCTTAAATATTGTATGTATTGTTGTGTTTAACCCCTCACATGTACACGTTTGAGTCCAGGTTGCCTAGTTAGGGTCCGGCCCACTTTTGTTCTTATCAAACATGTCAGGCAAGACATATGTCAAACGTTGCACGCAACACAGTTTAAACAGATTTAGTCACAAGATTCATTTTAGAAAACACAGGTGTGCATAATCCACACTCTTTAATCCAGTGTTCGAGCTGTCATCTTTGGCACCAGAGAGCCAAGTTTAAATCCAGACTCAGCATCATACAGCTTTTTTTCAGATCAATTAATCTCCCTCTTTCAAAATTAATATAATCCACACTTGGGAGCATTTTGTAAGAGCCTTGCAACAAGTTTGCACAATGCAAAGTGGCACATGTGTGATGCAAGCCTCCAGATCAGTTTTACGAAGCTATGTAAAGCCACTATGAGTGCCTTTGAATGGCTTTAAAAAATCTGGAGTACGGCAACACAGCGCAAATCGAAAGGGAGACGTTCCACGGGCATTGCGCTGGGTGTTCCCATGCATCCACCCATGGATTTCGATCTCCTCCCACTTGTACAAGGGCTTGTAAACCTGGAAACTCACCAAAATCTTACGCCTCCCCAGGTGAGGCGAAACGAGGCAAAATATATTTATTTCTCCTTGTTTTTCCCTCTTTCTATGTGTGCTGCATTCTACAGCACACATGGAGAGGAAACAGCCTCTCAGGATTATTTTTGTTGCGGAAAGTGCCTCTCCATTCACAAAAACAATCCTGCCTGCAACACAAGTACCCTTGCACCATGGTGCAAAGGTGTCTATCTATGCAACATGGTGCAAGGGTGTCTATTTATGCAACATGGTGCAAGGGTGTCTATCTTTGCACCATGGTGCAAGGGTGTCGATGTTTGCACCATGGTGCAAGGGTGTCGATCTGTGCACCATGGTGCAAGGGTGTCTATCTATGCAACAGGGTGCAAGGGTGTCTATCTTTGCACCATGGTGCAAGGGTGTCTATCTTTGCACCACAGTGCAAGGGTGTCTATCTTTGCACCACAGTGCAAGGGTGTCTATCTTTGCACCACAGTGCAAGGGTGTCTATCTTTGCACCACAGTGCAAGGGTGTCTATCTTTGCACCACAGTGCAAGGGTGTCTGTCTACGCACCATGGTGCAAGGGTGTCTATCTATGCACCATGGTGCAAGGGTGTCTGTCTACGCACCATGGTGCAAGGGTGTTTATCTATGCACCATGGTGCAAGGGTGTCGATGTTTGCACCATGGTGCAAGGGTGTCTATCTATGCACCATGGTGCAAGGGTGTCTATCTATGCACCATGGTGCAAGGGTGTCTGTCTATGCACCATGGTGCAAGGGTGTCTGTCTATGCACCATGGTGCAAGGGTGTCTATCTATGCACCATGGTGCAAGGGTGTCGATGTTTGCACCATGGTGCAAGGGTGTCTATCTATGCACCATGGTGCAAGGGTGTCTATCTATGCACCATGGTGCAAGGGTGTCTGTCTATGCACCATGGTGCAAGGGTGTCTGTCTATGCACCATGGTGCAAGGGTGTCTATCTATGCACCATGGTACAAGGGTGTCTATCTGTGCACCATGGTGCAAGTGTGTCTATCTGTGCACCATGGTGCAAGGGTGTCTATCTGTGCACCATGGTGCAAGGGTGTCTATCTATTCACCATGGTGCAAGGGTGTCTATCTATTCACCATGGTGCAAGGGTGTCGATGTTTGCACCATGGTGCAAGGGTGTCTATCTTTGCACCATGGTGCAAGGGTGTCTATTTTTGCACCACAGTGCAAGGGTGTCTATCTATGCACCATGGTGCAAGTTGTGTCTATGTTTGCACCATGGTGCAAGGGTGTCTATCTATGCACCATGGTGCAAGGGTGTCTATCTATGCACCATGGTGCAAGGGTGTCTGTCTATGCACCATGGTGCAAGGGTGTCTATCTATGCACCATGGTGCAAGGGTGTCTATCTATGCACCATGGTGCAAGGGTGTCTATCTATGCACCATGATGCAAGGGTGTCTATCTTTGCACCATAGTGCAAGGGTGACTATCTTTACACCATGGTGCAAGGGTGTCTATCTACGCACCATGGTGCAAGGGCGTCTATCTTTGCACCATGGTGCAAGGGCGTCTATCTATGCACCATGGTGCAAGGGTGTCTATCTATGCACCATGGTGCAGGGGTGTCTGTCTATGCACCATGGTGCAAGGGTGTCTAGCTATGCACCATGGTGCAAGGGTGTCTATCTATGCACCATGGTGCAAGGGTGTCTATCTATGCACCATGATGCAACGGTGTCTATCTTTGCACCATAGTGCAAGGGTGACTATCTTTGCACCATGGTGCAAGGGTGTCTATCTTTGCACCATAGTGCAAGGGTGTCTATCTATGCTCCATGGTGCAAGGGTGTCTATCTATGCACCATGGTGCACATGTGTCTATCTTTGCACCATAGTGCAAGGGTGTCTATCTTTGCACCACAGTGCAGGGTGCCTGTATTGGTGCTAGGCTGCCAAAACGGCACCAGTGAAGGAGGAATAACAGGAGTGCGATTGGTTGGACAAATACAGCACATTCTTGCCCTTTCCCACTGACGCAGGGCTGTGCAACAGGGGCTGTGCTGCCCTTTGCCACTGTTTTCATAAACATGCTCCTTGATGTACAAGATCTTGTAGGACGTCTCCTGGTCCTCATGTGGTGCACATCACTTTGTTTCTTCATAGCTAGGGTCGTGCTATATAAACATTAATATATTCTTGATTCAAAGGGGAGATGAGAGTCATCTTTATTCCCTGAGGAGAAGTCTCCAACCTTTTCTGTAATGAGAGTTTCTTCTGATTGGTGAAAATCACTTCAAGCTACTAGGGCCACTGTGATCAATCAACCAATCAGTACTTGTAAAGAGCGACTACTGACCCATGAGGATCTCATGGCGCTCGGGGGAGGGGAGGGCTGCCATGTGCATCAGTGAATGCATGGTCAGTGGCGATGTATACAAATGTGTGGGAATTAATGGGATCTATGCGTATGGGTGACTGAGACCCTTTGTTGTATATAGTTATGGGGGGGAACAGCCTTTACGACGCGGCTGTTACACCGCGTGCCGTTACAACGCGTTTTTTTCAATGCAAGTCGTTACCACGAGTTGCGCTAGAGGGCGCTGCAGGACAAGGAATTTTTTTATTTACTCTCCAACACCTTCCCTACTGTACGTAGGCTGGTGTTGGAATAGTAAATTAAAAAATTCCTAAGTCTGCACCCCCTCCAAAGCAAGTCGTGGTAACGACTTGCGTTGAAAAAAACGCGTTGTAACGGCACGCGGTGTAAAAGCACGCGTTGTAAAGCCGTACATCCAGTTATGGGACAGGACATATCTTGCGCCATATGTAGCACTATCACATGTACAACACAAACATCATCCATTTACTTTAAATATGAGGAATTTAAAGTGTAGAAAAATGTTGTGCAAAAATGTTCGTATTAAGGAACATGTTTCCGCACTTTAAATTTCTCCCATTTCAAAAAAAGCAGCTGTATTTTTCACTTATAAATAAGGTCGCGTGTCTACCTGCCACTGGGAGCACAATGCCTCCTGTGTGTAAATTAGACACTTTGAAACTGGAGTAGATGCAACTGAAGACTTAGATTTATGTTTGTATGCCTTATATAAAGCTCGTCATTTTGATTCCATGTCAAAGTGTCTTTACAAATAGCAGGCATATTACATTCATAATATAGTCATTTTTCTAAATGTGAGGAATTTAAAGTGAAATACCATGCTTCATAAAACATTAAGAATTAATTGGCTTAATTTAAAGTAGAGAAAAATATGAAGACACTGATTCATAGAAACATTTGTCATCACTTTAAAGATTGTATTTTTCAGCTATAAATATGGCACTGTGTTTGTCAGCCACTGGGAGCAAGATGCCTGCTTTTTGCAAATGTGACACTTTTAAAAGGGAGAATGTTAAAATGAAGTGTTAACTCAATCATTAAGTAAAATTCTTCATTTGTATTTTCTCTCATTTAAAAGCATTTAGAAATATTTTTTCTCATGCTCCAATAGTGAGTTGAGAACATCTTTTATTTAAGCGTTAAATACCTCAGTGCTTCCCTTCTGAACCTCTGTGACCCACTACTCATTATCAGACTCTGCTATCTGCGCCTGATAATAACGTAAAATAAACAAAACCCTTCCTTAACTTTAAAAGGACAACACAACATTTATTTATTGCACTTCTTATTTAAAATTAACTCCAGGCTGGGAGCTACTCTGAAGGTTACTGGAGACACCTTCATTATATAAAAGTTATCATTTAAATGTTCTCCCATGTCAAAGTGTCTTTGCAAAGAGCGGGCATATTACTTCCAGTGGTCTGTAGACATGGTGCAATATTTATAATAGGACAATATAGGCATTTGTTAAAATGTGAGGAATTTAGGGGCATATTGACAATAAATAGTGATATTTATCGCTAAATACGCTTAGCACATTTTTTTATCGTGGTCTATCGCCGGATATTATGACAGAGATATCATGGTATTAGCAACGTTTATCTCTAATGCGATAAAATATCTGGCGATAGCGGCTCAATGCGTGAATATCGCTAGAAATCCTGTGATATTCAGGCATTAACACTAATGGGGACTTAACCTGAATATCCATCTCCCATTGGATATACAGGCTAAGAACTGGTCTGAGCAGCAGTTAAGGTTTTGGAGATATTCGCGCTTAGGGCGAATATTTCCATCACTACGCCTGCGTTGATAATAGGCAATAGCGATGTTAGCGACTGCTTTCAGTCGCTAACAGGTTGGGTACGCCCACTTTGCATGTCATTAGCGATAAATATTGCTGACATGCAAAGCGGGCCTCAAACCGGTTGCTATTGCCTAAAAGCTGTCGCTAACTGCTGTTAGCAACAGCTTGCTATTAGGGCGATAAAATTATCGCCGCTTTTTCAGAAAAAAGTACCGCTTAAGCGGCGATAGTGCCCCCGCTAATATGCTCCTTAAAGTGAAGAAACATTCTTCCTAAAACAGTAGGACCTAAGCGCCGTAATTTAAAGTAGTTAAAAACATTAAGACAATGTTTCATACAAATATTTTTCTTCACTTTAAATAAATTTCTCCTATTTAAATAAAATGACTGCATTTTTCGATTATAAATATGGAACTGTGTTTGTCACCTGCTGGGTGCAAGATGCCTGCTTTTTGCAAATGTGACACTTTTAAAAAGTGAGAAAATTAAAATGAAGAGTTAACTTAATCATTAAGAAAATTTTTCTTTTTAGTTTACTCTCACTTAAAAGCATTCAGAAATATAATTTTGTTCTCACGCCCCCATATTGTGTTGAGAACTACTTTTATTTAGAGTTAAATTCCTCAGTGCTTCTGTTCTGAACCTCTGTGACCCACATGGGTCATATATCTAAGTGGATCACTGCTCATTAGGCTATCTGCGACTAGATAATAATGTAAATTAAACAAAACCTTTCCTTAACTTTCAATGGACAACACAACACTTCTGGATTGCAGTTCTTAGATCAAAATAATGAACTCAAGGCTGTGAGCTACTCTGAAGGTTTCCAGGAGCCACTGGGAGCTTGTGAATGACTGGTTGGAGACACCTGCCCTAAAGCATTAAATAGACAAAGGAGTGCTCATTATTGTTCATTTTTTACTTTTTTTTAGATGTTTGGCATCATTGTGCCGTCGTACAGCACAGCAAGAATTGTCTCTTTGAGAATTTACAACTCAAAACACCAACTTTCTCATAGTGAATCCTATTGTATCCGTATCTGTTGGGATTTGTCTGGTGTTTGTTTCTTTTATGCATGCTCACTGCATTCTCTGTACGTGTCACACTGATTCTGAGCATTCTAAGGTCCAGTGGCCTAACTCTGAGGGAGGATAAGTGCAAATTACTCCAGGATGGTGTGGACTATCTTGGTCACCATATTTCCCATAACGGTGTTGAACCTAAGGGTAAAATTATTGATGCTATTCAGAATGCTCCTATTCCTGTGAAAAAGGATCAGCTGCGCTCATACCTTGGTTTAGTGGAATATTACTCGAAATTTGTTAAAAACCTTTCCTCCAAGACTGCTGCCATGCGGGGTTTATTTAAGAAGAATGTCAAGTTCATTTGGGACGATGATTGCAATAGCAATTTCAAGGTTATCAAGGAAGAAATTGTTGGTGCTCGCCCACTGAAACTGTTTAACATTAATGATTTATGTGTTCTTTCCACAGATACTAGTAATGTGGGTTTGGGGGCTGTTCTCATGCAGAGGAGGAGTGATGGCCGTGAGGAAACCATTGCTTTTGCTTCCAGAACTTCGAGGGGTGCTGAAGGGACATATTCCACCATAGAGAAGGAGGCTTTGGCAATGTGGTGGGGTGTTCTACATTTCAAGAATTTCCTCTGGGGCAACAGATTTATCATGAGAACTGACCAGAAGCCTTTAGTTGACTTATTCACGACTAAGGGTGGTGGTAGGCCTACCCCACGCATCTCTAAATGGCAGTTTAGGTTGCAGGAATTTCAATATCAGCTTGAATATGTGGCTGGGGCGAAAAACTTAGTCGCTGATTGCTTATCCAGACTTCCCCTTTCCAACAATGATGACAGTTTTGAGTACGATGACTTAGAGGTAGTTTGTGCTGTTGGTTCTTTGAATGACTCTGTTGGTTGTGCTCTTTCTGAGGGTGAGTGGTTGGAGGGGATTGCTTCGGATGCGGACATGATGGTGGTCATTGACCTTTTGTGCAAGGAGTGGCCGTGTGATAAGGATTGTCCTTCTGAAATAGTTCCTTACAAGAGAGTTAAGGATCTTCCCAAAAAAGTTAGTGGCAGTCCCGTACATGTTTTAAGAAGTCTTCTCATTTCTTTGGCGATTATCATCAGGTTTAATTGCGGAACTTTCTCGATTTCTTTTACCAAAGTGATTCCTAGATATTTTATTTTATCCCTACTATATGGTGTGTTTGGATTGATGTTCCAGCTCATTGCCTCAGTTTTTCCTTTATTTGTCAGGTAACCTGAGACGTTACCAAAATTGTTCATAGTGTCTTCCAATGCTTGGTAGACATTTTCATAGTTAGTAAATACCATTAGGTTGTCCGCATATATAATGCTACTTTCTTTGACCAATTTTGATGTTTAAAAGGAAGAATTAGTGGATGGTTTCTAATCAGGGAGGCCAGTGGTTCGATGTAAAGATTAAAAAGTAGCGGCGACAGCGGACAACCTTGCCTTGTACCGCGTTGTATCTTGATGTTACTAGTCAGACTCCCATTAACTATTATTTTAGCCCTTGGATTCTTGTATACTTACTTTACCATATGGGCAACACTTTCCCCCAGGTTATAATTTTCAATGGTTTTGTTTAGAAAGGCCCAGTTAACTCTATCGAACGCTTTGGCAGCGTCGTAGGTGATTATAGTAAGGGGACGTTTTTCGCAGGTGGCTATATCTATTGCTGCAAATAGCTCATGGAAGGTCTCATGAATTTGCCGCCCTTTTCTAAAACCCTTTTGGTCTAAATTAATCAGTCTTGGCATTACCTTAGATAATCTTTTTGCTATGACTTGCATGAAAATTTTATAGTCACAGTTAAGTAACGATATTGGTCTGTATGACTCACACAATTTTGGATTTTTTCCAGGTTTTAGGATAACGCTAATTGTCGCATCATTCCAGGTATCAGGGATTTTCTCATGGTCCAGATATACATTATTCATTAGATCTGTTAATTTGTCAACTAGGGGATTCTTTTAACGCTATATAGAACTCATTTGGGAGAGCATCAGGGCCAGCGGCTTTTCCTCTTTTTAGGCTGCCTATAGCTGCTCTAACTTCCTCAGGCTTAATCTCGTGATTTAATTCTATCATTTCCTCTTCTGTTAGTTTTGGAAGGAAGATAGCCTCAAGATAATTCTTGATTTGTTCTTTAGTTGGATTTATGTCTTCTTTGTATATACCCGAGAAGAACTTTGAGAACTCCTGTCTTATTATGCTATCTTCAGAGGTTTGTGATGGTTGGTCTGGGATCTGGATGCATGGTATGTTATTCCTAGACTGCTCAGTTTTTATTCTCCATGCTAGCAGTTTTCCGCATCCTTCCCCATATTCATAGCTGGCTAATTTGCTATTTTCCCATTTTTCTCTCACTATGTTTACCAAATAGTTTGCTAGGGTTTCTTTAAGATTTCTGTGTTTTTTCTCTAAATCTTCCTTTGGCTCTGAGTAGGTTCCATTCTCTAGTTGCATCTCCACAGTTTTAATGTCTAATTCCATTTTTTTAATTTCTAGTTTCTTTATTTTTGTTTTGTGTCCCCCTAGACTAAGTAGTTTTCCCCTTACCACAGCTTTATAAGCATCCCAATTAGTTTGCTTCGAGGTGCCAATTGCGTTATCTTCAAAGTAGTGTGCTGAGGTAATTTCTAGCTGGTTAACATTTTGTTGGTTGTTGAATAGGGATCGGTCTACTGTCCATCTAGGAGGAGTTATGTCTTTGGGCAAAAGGAGAGTTAATTTTACCACCGAGTGGTCAGATAGATGTGCAGGGAGGTGTTCAATTCTCTTTCTGAGGGTGAGTGGTTGGAGGGGATTGCTTCGGATGCGGACACGATGGTGGTCATTGGCCTTTTGTGCAAGGAGTGGCCGTGTGATAAGGATTGTCCATATGAAATTGTTCCTTACAAGAGAGTTAAGGATGAGTTATCTCTTGTGGACGGTTTATTAAGAAGAGGGGGGTTATTGGTTGTTCCTTCCTCTATTCGTTGTAAAATTTTATGATTAGCTCACGATGGTCATCCGGGAATTCGTTCCATGAAACGCAGAGTGAGGCAAGACTTTTGGTGGCCGTCTGTTGACAAGGATGTTGAGCATTTTGTTCGCGATTGTTGTGAGTATATAGTTAGCGACAAATCAGAGGTCACTCATCCTTCGCCTGTTGAACCCATTGTAGTAAAGAACATTCCCTGGTCTAAATTAGCTTTGGACATTGCTGGACCCTATGGTCTCATTGGCACCACTCCTATGTACGTTCTGGTATTAGTCGACTATATGAGCAAGTGGCCAGAGGTAAGGTTTGTGGACTCTATCAGTTCATCTGTGGTGATTACGTTTTTACAGGACATTTTTTCCAGAGGGGGTTTTCCAGAGGAAATAGTATCCGATAATGGTACGCAGTTGGTTTCGGCTGGGATGTCTTCATTTTTCAAGGAAGTTGGGATCAAACATATTTGTACATCACTTTATCATCCTCGCAGCAACGGTTTGGTTGAGCGTTTCAACCGTGTAGTCAAGGAGCACCTTCAACTGGTTTTGGTAAATGGTTTACATTGGCGTCAAGCGGTTAGTGATATATTGTGGGCTGTGAGAACCACTCCTCATGTTTCGACTGGTGTTGCTCCTTTTACGTTGTTGCGGGGAAGGGTTGCTGGTTCTAAATTAAACAAAGAATGGATGTATAGGAAAGTTGTGGATGCTGCGTGTTTAGGTTCTGTAGCTGATGTCAGAGCTTTGGTCCAGAAAAAGTATGACACTAGATCAGTTGTTTAGTCTCCTTCCAAGGTGAAAGCTGGTGACTGGGTGAGGATAAAGAAACCTGGTTTTCTCCGCAAAGGTGAGTCGCGGTTTTCTTCTCCCAAGAGGGTGTCTGTGGTGAAGGATAGTGTGTGGTGTTGGATGATGGTAGGGTTTGGAATAAGAATACGGTTTCTATTGTGCCTGGATCCATGACTGAGAGTATCAATAAGCGGTTTGGGATCAATGTTTCTCCTGCTTCTCCTAGTGTTTGTAGTAGGGGTGTTATGCGTTCTGGTGTTTTTGTTTCTAACCCACAGAAGGAACCCCCCACCAGAGTTAGATCTGTTCCTGCTAAATTTCAGGATTATATGATGGGGTAACCTTCAGAGTCAGATCTGTTCCTGCTAGATTTCTGCATATATGATGGGGCAATGCTGTGTTTTTATGATAGGTTAATGTTGAGTTTTTATGTGTTATGTTATCTCTTTTGCTTCTGTTTTTTTATCCATGTTACCTGTTTCCTTGTTGCCTGTTTCCATCTTTAAGTTGCTTGTTTCATCTTTTCCTTTTTTCTTCATTTTCCTTTCCACGTCTTTCTTTTGTTTTTCTTTATGAAGAAGGGGAGGTGTGTTGGGATTTGTCTTGTATTTGTTTCTTTTATGCACGCTCACTGTATTCTCTGTGGAAGTGTTCCCTACGTGGAACACACATGGAGATTCACATCTCGGCAGTTGCTGCCGGGGAGTTGCAGTTACTGGACATGAAAAAACGAGCTCCCACTTACCTGCTGGCTGAGTTCACTTCTTTTCAGTATCTCCTCCCTTGGCTGCTTAACCTGGTGCTAAGGCATCAGAGCATGAGCACCAGATTACATTACATAAGGTTGTTTGTTAGGTGCTGGGGGAGATTAACTGAAGTATCACAGGAAGTTGAGCTGATGCCGAGGCTCAAACCTGGGGCCTCATTTATGAAAAGTGACGCATCGCTGCGTGAATACAGCGATGCGTCACTTTTCACTGCGCCCTCCTTGCGAATCCAATGATGCGTCATATTTACAGTATGACGCATCATTGCGCAAGGAGTCACAGATACGTCAGTATTTCTGACGTATCTGTATGGCGCAAAAGTGATGCATTGCTGCAGTGTGTCACAAAAGTGGAGCAACTCCAGCAATGTATCCTTAGGGTCTGCGTCAGTCTTACGCCTGCTGTGAGGCAGGCGCAAGATTTTGACACAACGGCGTCCTAGAAGTGATGCAGTGAAATATCATAGATTTCACTGCGTCACTACTACGACCCTTTCTTGCGTCAATATGCCCCCCTTGCATACATTATACCTGGTGCAGGTATAATCTGGCGCAGGGGTTTACAAAGTGACGCATTTACCTAGATGCGTCCCTTTGTAAATATGGCGCAACAAGGCGCATTTTTTACGCCACTGGTGCGTCACAAAAAGTGATGCACCAATGCCGTAAAAGTGAAGCAAGGGCTCATAAATGAGGCCCCTGGTTCTGTAGTTCCACAGTCAGCAGCTCCAGCCGTTAGGTTACACCTCCCCACTCCTTTGCCAGTCTGTCAGTGACCAAGCCCAAAAGCCTGCTACAGTTCAAAGGACTTTCTTCATATGTCTCTAAGAGCCAGATGAACTAAGAGTTTTTTCATTTTCATAGAGTACGAGTCGCAAAATCAGGCAGTTTACTATCGCAGAACGACCCACGACTGAAGAAAGCCCTATGATATGTAGCAAAAACAAATTGCGATTCAGTAACACATTACCAGATTACAATTTTGGTTTGTTAAAACATATTGATATTTAGATGGAGAATTTTGTGAAAATGCCCTAAACATGTATGTGGAAGCAGCGATTCACAATGGGATGTATTAGCAATTTGGAATGGGGTGTAATAATGTTTTGCGACCGAAATCCAGTCACAAACAATGACTATATTACAAACTAACTAAAAGATAGTGGTAACCCATTCACAACAGAACTGAGTCCCCCAGGAACCTCTCCCCTTTGTGAATGTTTACAGACACATTTGTCAAGAGTAGGCAATAGTCTACACAGGGACATCATTTGGAGGTAGCCAGTGGTCGCAGTTGTGACCTCTAGCTTGCTCCCACCTACTCCTGGTACTTCCATTACGACCCCCGGCCTCAAATGTTTTGCTCCCTCTGAGTCCAGGGCTCTCAAAGGAAGTGCCAGGAATAGGAGGGTGCAAAATAGAGGTCACAGCCGCGACCCCTGACTACCTCCAACTCAGGACATTGGTCCACGGGGGGAAACAACCATTACAATGCAGTCATTACAATGCATTAACTTTGCAAACGCAGTCATTACAATGCACTAACTTCACAACACAGTCATTACAACGCAACATCCTTTACATCATATGCCATTACAAAGCAGCCATCACAACGCATGTCACTACAACGCATACTATTACAACACATGCCAGTACAGCGCATGCCTTTACCACGCATTATAAGGTAAGTATTGGGAAATACTAATTTTGTATCCTACACTATCCGACACTTACCCTACTGTTGCACTCTTTGGAGTGGGAATAGTCATTTTTACCCCTACGCTATCCAATACTTACAGTACTGTTGCCCTTAAAGTATTATGCGTTGTAATGGTATGCTTTGTAATGGTATGCATTGTAATGGAATGCGTTGTAAGTGTAGTTTCTAAAAATGCGTTGTGATGGCATGTGTTGTAAAATCATGCATTGTAATGGATTTTGCTATGTAAAAAGTGCGTTGTAAAGGTTTGCATTATAACATGTCCTAAGCGTCCGCAGGACACTACTCTTGACAAATGTCTGTTAAACTTTCCTTTTTTTTAACACATCCTGTTTTTCTTCAAGGAAACCTGGCTTCATTAAAAGATTGCTCTATTTAAAAGCAATCACAAGGTGGTCTGTTGAACTCAGCAGAGTGTTGCAATCTGCAACCGCCCTCATTAATATTCGTAAGGAAAGTCGAATTGCAGCCACTATGATTCGGTATTTTGTGAACAGACTTATAACATAAGTCATTTCGCAAATACTGCATTAGTCACAAAAATACTGGCTGCAAATTATGACCAATATTCTGCAACCCGCGCTGACTATATCTGGCCCTAGTCGACAGGCTGAGGCAGCGAGTAAACATTGCCATCAGAGTAGAACATACATGCCAACATTTCAGAAGAGCAAAGTGGGAGAGTTAAAAAAAAAATCCGGAGAATGGGGCATTGAATCGGGTTAACGGCATGTATGGGCTTTGGAAGTGGCTGCTGCAGGATCGGACATTTGAAACGTAAATGCACGTGTTTTTTTTAAACTTTCAGATGCACGGAGCGCAATGGCAGGCAGAGAGAGGGTGATGCAAGTGTTGTGCACTGGCCTGGCAGGATGCTGGCAGTGCCTGCACTCCTCCTCCCCCTCCTGTGTGGCAGCCCGGGCTGTAACAGCTTCCCCACGCACAGTACTTCACACGTCTTTAAAAGACCATTGCCTTGTTAATGACGCTTTGTTGCTTTTTCACCCCTTCTAGAGCCCCTGCGCCACTCTGAATATTGCTGGAAGAATTAGCACCTTACACAATACCAAACCCTGTCTGCTAAAACCCCAGAGGAATCGGGTTTTTGCTTGCAGGAATCGGGAGGCGGGAGACTAGCACTGAAATCGGTAGTATCACGCCTGAATCGGGAGGGTTGGCATGTCTGGAGTAGAAGAACCACTCTGCAGAGGTCTCTAGCTGAGACGAATCCCCTGGGAAAGAAGCATTGGCCCCTCCACGGAGAAGTGCAGCAGCCGAGCCTTGTAATGTCCAGAGCCCTGCATTTGGCAGGGAGGCTCTCTCTAGAACTCCAGATACACTCCCTGAGACGAATCCCCTGGGAGATAAGCATTGGCCCCTCCACGGTGAAGTGCAGCAGCCGAGCCTTGTAAAGTCCAGAGCCTGCAGTTGCCAGGGAGGCTCTCTCTCTACAACTCCAGATTCACTCCCCATTTGGAGTTTGGGTTTCCAAACACGTCAGCCTCGAGCTGGCAGCTAACCTTATGTGTCAGCAAATGTGACACCTCTTAACTTATGGAGACTTTAATCAGCTTTTTTCTACTGGCTCCAACTATAAATTGTTTTAATGACAGTTTAAAAAATACCATCAAGCTTTGCATGGCATTTATATTTGAATCATCGCTCAGAGTGCCGCGGTGCACCCTGGGAAGGCGGCACTGGCATTAGCAAGAGGCGATCTTTGTTGCCAACTCGAAATCACTCCTAGATTTCTCTCCTTCAGCTCCAGGGGCTGAGCGTGGTTACTCATGGGTGCAGAGCTGAGCGCTCTCAGCCCAGGGCAATGCTACAATTTGCTCCTTGGGTGAAACACAGATATATTTTCCCTGAAAACACAAATCGCTAAATTCAGGTAAGTCCTGCAGGCTGCACTTTAGCCACAATGCTTTGTTCTGCAAATATAAGAATGTGGCAGCACGTTTGGGAAATTATGCAATTTGCACCTCCTGTTTAATGACGCAACCTACATTTTCAGACCAATATTTTATTCTGCACCCCAGAGACATTGCAGTAATATGCACCCCAGTATACCTGCTGTTATCTGGACATCTGTACCCCAGTATACTTGCGGCAGTCTGTACCCACTTTCCTTTCTGCAATCTGTATCCCAGTGTGCCTCCTGTAATCTGTACCCTAGTATACCTGCTGTATTCTGTAGCCCAGTATACCTGCTGCAATCTGCACCCCAGTATACCGGCTGTAGACTGCACCCCAGTATACCTGCTGCAATCTGTACCCTAGTTTACCTGCTGCAATCTGTACCCCAGTATTCCTCATGTCACTTGCTTTTATCTCTACCCCAGTATATCTGCTGTAATTATACCCCAATGTATCTGCTGTAATCTGTGCCCCGGTATACTGCTGCATTCTGTACCCCAGTATATCAGCTACAGTGTGTACCCGGTATTCCTTCTGCAGTCTGTACTCCGGTATGTATGGCTGTAGTCTATACCCTGGTATATCTGCTGCAGTCTGTACCTGGTGTGCCGCCTGCAGTCTGTACTCCAGTATGCCTGCTATAGTTTATACTCTGGTATACCTGCTGTAATCTGTCCCCTCTGTATACCTACTTCAATCTCTACCCAGTATACCTCCCAGGATCTGTGCTGCAGTATTATTGCTACAATCTACAACAAGTATAGCTCCTGAAACATGTGCCCCAGTATAGCTGCTGCAATCTGTACCCCGGTATATGTCCTACAATCTGTACCCCAGTATAACTGTTGTAATTTGCACCCCAGTATAAATTCTGCAATCTGCGCATCAGTAAACCAGCTGCAATCTGTACCTTTCTTTAGTTGCTGCAGTCTGTACCCCATTACACCTGCTACAATATGTACCCCAGTATGCCTTCTGCAATCTGTACCCCAGCACACCTGCTGTAATCTGTAACCCGGTATTGTTGTTGTAAGCTGTGACCCAGTATACCTGCTGCAATCTGTATCCCAGTATAATTAATGCAATCTGTTCCCAGTACACTGGAAGCAATCTGTATCCCAGTATACCTGCTGCAATCCGTGCCCCAGTATTATTGCTACAATCTGCACCCAGTTTAGCTGCTGCAATCTGTACCCCAGTATACCTGCTGCAATCTGCACATCAGTAAACCTGCTGCAATCTGTACCTTTCTTTAGTCGCTGCAGTCTTTACCCCATTACACCTGCTACAATCTGTACCCCATTATACCTGCTGCATTCTGTACCCAGTATACGGATGCAATCTGTATCCCAGTTTACCGGATACAATCTGTATCCCAATATACTGGATACAATCTGTATTCAATTATAACTGCTGCAATATGTACCCAGTATACCCGCAGTAATCCCTACCGAAGTGCACCTGCTGTAATCGCTACCCCAGTAAGCCTGCTGCAAAATGTATCCCTGTATACCTGCCACAATCTGTGTCCAGTATACTTAATGCAATAAATGTCCCAGTATAGCTTCTGCAATCTGTACCCGAGTATATGTGCTTCAATCTGTAACCCAGTATATCTGTGTAATCTGCACTCCAGTATACCTGCTGCAATCTGCTCGACAGTTTACCTACTGTAATATGTACCCCAGTAGGCCTGCGGAAATGTGTACCCCAGTATAGTTGCTGTATTCTGTACTCCAATATACCTACTGCAATCTGCACAACAGTAAACCTGCTGCAATCAGTACCCCAGTATACCTGCTGCAATCTGTATCCCATTATACCTGCTGCGATCTGTACTCCAGATCAGTTGGTACAATCAAATATACATGCTGCAATCGGTACTGCAGTATACATGATGCACTCTGTACCCAGGTATAGCAGCTGTCATCTGTACACCAGTACACCTGCTGCAATCTGCACAACAGTATCCGTGCTGCAAACTATATACCAGTATACTTGCTGCAATTGGTACCCCAGTATACCTGCAGCAAATTGTACCCTGTATACCTGATGCAATCTGTACCCCAGTATAACTGCTGTAATCTGTACCCCAGTGTATCTGCTGCTATCTGCCTGTTCCCAGTATATCAGCTGTAATCTGTAATCCCTAGTATAGTTGCTGCAATATGTACCCCAGTATAGTTGCTGCAATCTGTACTCAGTATACCTGATCTAATCTGTACCCCAGTATACCTGATCTAATCTGTACTTCAGTATACCTGCTGCAATCTGTACTCCAGTATACCTGATGTAATCTGTACTCCAGTATACCTTCTGCAATCTGTACTCCAGTATACCTGCTGAAATATGTACTCCATTAAACCTGATGTAATCTGTACTTCAGTATACCTGCTGAAATTTGTACTCCAGTATACCTGATGTAATCTGTACTTCAGTATACCTGCTGCAATCTGTACTCCAGTATACCTGAAGCAATCTGTACTCCAGTATACCTGATGTAATCTGTACTCCAGTATATCTGATGTAATCTGTACTCCAGTATACCTGATGTAATCTGTACTCCAGTATACCTGCTGCAATATGTACTCCAGTAAACCGGATATAATCTGTGCTCCAGTATACCTGATGTAATCTGTACTTCAATATACCTGCTGCAATCTGTACTCCAGTATACCTGATGTAATCTGTACTTCAATATACCTGATGCAATCTGTACTGCAGTATATCTGATGTAATCTGTACTCCAGTATACCTGATGTAATCTGTACTCCAGTATACCTGCTGCAATATGTACTCCAGTAAATCGGATGTAATCTGTGCTCCAGTATACCTGATGTAATCTGTACTTCAATATACCTGCTGCAATCTGTGCTCCAGCCTACCTGATGTAATCTTTACTTCAATATACCTGATGCAATCTGTACCGCAGTATATCTGATGTAATCTGTACTCCAGTATATCTGTTGCAATCTGTACTCGAGCATAACTGATGTAATCTGTACTCCAGTATACCTGCTGAAATTTATACTCCAGTATACCTGATGTAATCTGTACTCCAGTATACCTGCTGCAATAGGTACTCCAGTAAACCGGATGTAATCTGTGCTCCAGTATACCTGATGTAATCTGTACTTCAATATACCTGCTGCAATCTGTGCTCCAGTCTACCTGATGTAATCTGTACTTCAATATACCCGATGCAATCTGTACTGCAGTATATCTGATGTAATCTGTACTCCAGTATACCTGTTGCAATCTGTACTCGAGCATAACTGATGTAATCTGTACTTCAGTATACCTGCTGCTATCTGTGCCCAAGTAAAGTTGATGTATTCTTCCCCCAGTATACCTGCTGCTATCTGTACCTCTATACCTGCTGAATCTCAAACCCAAAGCAATGGTGCCACAAACTGCACCTCCCGAAGAATTCTCCTACACTCCTATGTAAGCCTCATTGTACTCTGCAATCCATTGACGTGGCTAGTCTCTGTACAGCTGGAAGAATTCTACAAAATGGTCCCTAGTAACAATGGGGCCAATTTACAAAGGTAAATTACATCTGTGCTTTTACTCACATGTATATTTACTACTACGCCCCGGGGTAACTCCACCCTTTTTGGCTATTCACCATTTCAGAGAGGTGATTTACAATATGCGACGGTTTACATGCCTCCACTTACTGTAATGAGGTGTAACTGCCCAGTAGAATGTATGACTGTAAAGTAATTCATTTATCAGTAGCAGCGTTTTACTTGTTGGTCAACATCTCCACCACTGCCGTGGGGATCTCTCTATTGCGAAGTACAGGAAAAAATATTTAAATCTTTTATTTAATATATATATATATATATATATATATATATATATATATATATATATATATATATATATATATATATATATATATATATATATATATCAAATACCAAATAACTCGCCGCACTCGCCTTGGTTAAGTTGCAGTTTCTTTATTCAAAACGTGTCACGTTTTGAATAAAGAAACTGCAACTTAACCAAGGCGAGTGCGGCGAGTTATTTGGTATTTGATAAATCTGGGACACTGCCCTGGTCCCGTCGCTGGCACCGGCTGTAAAGTGCTCCCGCTGCGACAGGACAATTTGACAATTTATATATATATATATATATTTATATATTTATATATATATATATATTTATATATATATATTTATATATATAAATCTATTTTAATGAATAATATAAATTTAAATTAGTGTGAAATGTTTAATAACTTAGAACTAATAAAACAAAATGTTACAGTACACTAACTGATCAAATTAAATGAGTGTTAAATAAATTAATTTTATAAATAGTTTTTAAATATTTTTATTTTTAATTCACACCCTCAATAAAAAATTCTCATTTATTATGTAGTTAATGATTCTAAAATTTTGTAATTAATTTATCATTAGTTGCTATGGAGGGCTATTTTATTTCCCTTCCTCCATTGATTTCTCTGGGGGTGAGTAGCAGTACCTGTGAGAGCCACATGCTGTGCTTGACTTCCTCCAAGGATTGGCTAGAGTACAATTGGGCCCACTTTTACACGTTTCGGGATGTAGCAACTTTAGAAGTGTAGTTCGTGAATAGCAATATCTTACTCTTGTGCGTGTGTCTATATTAGCATGTGACGCCCTAAATTCCTCCATAAGGCCCGATTCCGATCTCGATCGTAAAGCAAACTGAAAGGCTCATGTCCAGAATGCTTTCTGTACGTCTCATGTCAGGGGAGTCCGACTGATGAAGTACGATGCATTTGAATGCATCCAGATACGATATGGTCGGACTCCCAATGACTTCAATGGGAGCCTGTGTACCGAATGCATACACAATCTCCCATAGTAAAAAGGGGTGGGTGGTGAAAAGTGTACACCCTGTGGTGGGCACCCCAATGTGCCCCCACACTGTGCATGGTCTGACAGGGGGGACCCATGGGCATTGGGCACACCCCTGTGACAGATTCGGAATGCCCCCCCCCGGTGAAGGGGGACCTGCTACAACCCTGATTCCGACAGCGGTCGCTGAGACTGAGGCAAAACAGCTGTCTGAATCGTGCATCGTACATGCTGGATCAGAATTCGGCTAGATTTGGCAGTACGATTTGGCTACAAACAAGTCATAAGGACAGGTTTGGGTCCCAGAAACAATTCAGTCGATACATACATAATCTTGGCATCGTACTTGGTCATTTGGACCTGTGTATGATTCGGTCGGAAACAAGTGCTAAAAATCGGATCTGGGAAAGCCTAACCCAATTCGGAGGCCTTCTGAGGGACATCAGAATCAGGCAATTAATGTCCTAAAGCTCTCTCATTTAGTATTAAGTATTCCCTATTTTCCAGTCACTCCCCAATTTCTCTCATTTCCAGATTTACAATTAAAATGTATAACTTTGGGTGTGACGACCTCCATCACCTTGAAGCAGATCTCCACACAGAAAAGAAAGAAGGTACAGAGATGTCCGGTAATAGGTTTGAAAACAGACATGTGTGGTACATGGGTAATACTAATATAGTACCATTTTACATACTACAATGCTCACTTCCTGAATCCGCCCCATGTCACAATCTATCTCACGAAGGCTTTGTTATATTCTGCTCTTTAGTAAATATGCTATTATGTCCATTGCTGGTACAGTCGTACAGTCCTTACTGCATGTACAATGTGATGTCTGTAAACTAGAGGCCACCTGATACTACAGGAACAGTGCTGCAGCCTGTACTCCAGGGCTCCTCTACTATAGAAACAAGCTGCAATGTGTACTCAAAGGGCCACCCTATACAACAGGAGCAGTGCTGACGACTTCACTCCAGGGCATCTACTACAGGATCAATCTTTACTCAAAGGACCACCCTATACTACAGCAAGAGTGCTGCTGCCTGTACTCCAGGGCACCTATATGACAGGAACAAGCTGCAGTGTGTACTCAAAGGGCCAGCCTATACTACAGGAGCAGTGCTGCTGCCTGTACTCCAGGGCACCTCTATGACAGGAACAATCAGTAATGTGTACTCAAAGGGCCAGCCTATACTCCAAGTCCCCTTTACTACTGATGCAATCTGCAATCTGTACTCAAAGGGTAACCAGATACTCCAGCAACCATGCTGCTGTCTGTACTCCAAGGAGGCACCGCTACTATAAGAGCAAATTGTACTCAAAGGGCCGCCCTATACTACAGTAACAGCGCTGCTGTTTGCACTCCAAAGTACGTCTACTACAGGAACAACAAGTACTCAGAGACATCCTTTACCGCAGCAACCGTGGAGCTGCATGTATCATAAGGCACCTCTACGACAGGAGAAATCTGTACTCAAAGGACCACCCTATACCACAACAACAGTGTCCAAGGCACCTCTACTACAGGAACAGTCTGCAATGTGTACTCAAAGGGCAACACTATGCTACAGCAACAGTGCGGAAGTCTGTTCTCCAAGGCACCTCTACTACATTAGCAATATACAATCTGACTCAAAGCGCCACCCTAAACTACACCATCAGTGTCCAAGGTATCCCTACGACAGGAAAAATCTGCAAGCTGTATCCAAAGGGCCACCCTATACTACAAGTACAGTGCTGCTGTCTTCACTCCAAGGCACCTCTACTGCATTAGAAATATGAACTCAAAGGGTAACCCGATACGACAGCAACAGTGACAAAGATATCCCCCCTACAGGAGCAGTCTGCAATGTGTACTCAAAAGGCAACATTATGCGACAGCAACAGTGTGGAAGTCTGATCTCCAAGGCACCTCTACTACATGAGCAATTTGCACTCATCTGCAGACTGTATTCAAAGGGGGGCTACCTTATAGTACAGCAATAGTGCTGTACTCCACGGCATCTCTACTAAAGGAGTAAAGAAGTCATCGACAATCTGTACTCAAAGGGCCAGCCTATACTACAGCAACAATGCTGCTGGCACTGCTCCAAGGCACCTCTTCTACCGGAGCAATCTGCAATCTGTACTCAAAGCACCACCCTAAACTACCCCAACAGTGTCCAACGCATCTCTACTACAGGAACAATATACAATGTGTACTCAAAGGGCCACCCTATACTACAGAAGTGATGCTCAGATATAAATGTACCTTAACCCCTTTACTGCTAAGGCATTATTCCTGCCCTCATAGAATTTCCATTGAAATCAATGGAAAGTCCATGACGAGTTACCCTTGTCATTAGCGGCGAAGAGGTTAAAGAAATGAAAGGACAAGAGGCATCTGGCAAAACATGAAGTTGGCCTAATTATATGGAGTGGCCGGGAGAGTCTATACAGAACGCATCTGAGGAAAGTCTCCCGGAGTAAAAAATGTTGCCTGTTCTTTTACACAACTTGAAGTTCACTAAACCGATTTCTGCATTCTTAAAAGTGATTAGAGGCACAAGTAAACAAGGTAGGCGTCTTCACAGGTGTCTCCCAACCTCGTGGGCAGCTAGTGTGGGCAAGTGTTTGTATGTCCAGATACCAGGCATGAGGAACACGTGATCACTACGTGAGGTGTGCATGTCGTGTCCTGATTGGCTGAGTGCTTCTTTCTATATATGTCAGCTAGCTTTGAGGTATATTTGGGACCGCAAACCTTTGGCCAAACGTGTTTTATTGGGGCCAATTGCTGCGGACATGGTTGTGTTGCAACTATCTATCTGTGGGATCGCTCAAGGTATTCCCTGGCTGTGAGTTTATCTTTAGGTTATGAGGGACCCCATCTGTGACCTGTTATTCGATAGTCATGGGTATGGGTCACTTGCCTGACCAAGTATCTCTGACTCTGGGTTGAGGGGAAGGTCACCTTGCGTGAATCTAACAGCAATGATACGAGTTCACTGAAGTTCTAATTATAATATGGCAGTCACTGGTGTCATTTTTATCAACATTCTGAATAGCTTGTGTACAGTTGTCATAGCATTCATTGGTGTTTACCAATTATGACATGGTTATCCGTTCCTAGATCATGACATACTTTGACATTGCTTTTACCGGTAACAACATTGGGCTTAATTATGATTTCAGGTGGAAAGCCATCTGACAGCTCGTAGGAAGCTTTCTGTCCGGCATCATAGGTTTCCTTCTGACCACCAAATTACAATGCTGGCAGTCGGAAGGAAAACTCGCAGGGGAATTTCACTGTGCTTTTGATGGGCTAACAGACTGTAGAGGTGGCGGGCAGAATAGCAATCGCATAATGACGCCTTCGGTAATACGATTTTGCTTTGCACCTGTCCTTTCTTGGTGGACCACCCGCCATGAAAAGTAAACATGGGAAAATCCATTCCACTCGCGGAATTTACGAAATTTTGACAATTTTGCGTTCCGCGAATCACGCAAAATTGTCAAAGAATTCGCAGTCGCAGATTTTTTTTTGCTTGGTCGCGCTTCAAAAATACAATCTCACTCGCACGGCGTTGACTTACCGTGATTCTTAGTTTGCCGAGTTTTCCTCCTGGTTTGAGTGCGCTGCGCCATTTTCTATCATGCTGCATGATCGCGCAAGACTTTTCGACCGCGACTACGTCATAGCGTCCCGCAATCTTGCACTGCGAGACTTGTTGAAAGAAAATACGTCATAAGGGCCCGCGATCACGCACCGTGAGAGAAAACAATTGCGAAGACGTAGATGAGACACGCAGCTGACTACCGGAGGGACATTTGAACTGTTGGCTTTTCCGAAATTGCACAAATTGAAATTCTGCTCAACAAATCTATCGCTGGCAGCATAAACCTCCTGAAAATGATGATTTGGATCAGGATAACTCCTCAGATTCACAATTGGCTGCATTTCTTTGTGGAAGGAGTCCATTTTTAGGGGAGGTGGGAGGGAGGAAGTGCCCCACAGTCTCCAACTTCCTGTTCCTGTCCAGACTCCTCCCAGTGCTTTGTCCATGTCCTGGTCACTTTTCATTTGGATCTGGAGCTGGAAGGATTACTCTTTGTGGCTGCTGCTGGATATTTGTATTTGAGGACTTTTTTGGGGGATCACTTTTGGATTTGAGATTTTACAAGTAAGTTGGGGTTGTTTGTTTGGGGCATTGCAGTTGCTGCAACTACAATTTATAACCTTTTTCACAACTTAAAAAAAAATATATTGTGGGTACCCACAGTATCCAGTAGGCCCAGGGTTAGTCATGGGTGCATGATAAACAGTTTTTGTGAGTTTTGTTGAACTTACATATCATTTATGGCATGTTATTGAGTAGCTCACTGTTATATGTGAAAGTTTTTTTAAATGTTGGGGTGCGTGTTAAAGCCACACTAGCCAGTAGGCCCAGGGGTAGTCAGTGGTGCATGGGCCAACTCTTTCTGTGAGGTCTCTTGATTCTAAACATCATTTAAGGCATGGATGGCATAGGATTGGGGTGCTTTTTGTGTGTATTTCGATTTTTTGGTTGCTGTTGGGGCCTGCTCCAAGGCCTGGCCATGTGGGTGGGGGCCATTTTAAGGCCTGGTCCAGGGCCTGGCCATGTGGGTGGGGGTCTTGAGGCCATTTTGAAGCCAGGCAGTGTGCTTTGTGCCATAGGCCTGCACCCAGTCTGCCTTGCTTTCATCCATTATGCCCAGGGGTACCCAGTGGTGCATGGACCATGTCTTTCTGTGGGGTCTCATGAATTTAAACATCATTTAGGGCATGGATAGCATTGGATTGGGGTGATTTTTGTGTGTATTTCTATTTTTTGCGTGTTGTTGGGGCCTGGTACAGGGCCTGGCCAAGTGGGTGGGGGCCATTTTGAGGCCTGGTCCAGGGCCTGCCATGTGGGTGGAGGTCTAGGGGCCATTTTGAAGCCAGGCAGTGTGCTTTGTGCCATAGGCCTGCACCCAGTCTGCCTTGCTTTCATCCATTATGCCCAGGGGTACTCAGTGGTGCATGGGACATGTCTTTCTGTGGGGTCTCTTGAATTTAAACACCATTTAGGGCATGGATGGCATTGGATTGGGGTGATTTTTGTGTGTATTTACATTTTTGGGGTGTTGTTGGGGCCCGGTCCAGGCCCTGGCCATGTGGGTGGGGGCCATTTTGAGGCCTGGTCCAGGGCCTGCCATGTGGGTGGAGATCTAGGGGGCATTTTGAAGCCAGGCAGTGTGCTTTGTGCCATAGGCCTGCACCCAGTCTGCCTTGCTTTAATCCACTATGCCCAGGGGTACTCAGTGGTGCTTGGGCCATGTCTTTCTGTGGGGTCTCTTGAATTTCAACATCATTTAGGGCATGGATGGAATTAGATTGGGGTGATTTTTGTGTGTATTTCGATTTTTTGGGTGATGTTAGGGCCTGGTCCACGGCCTGGCCATGTGGGTGGGGGTCTAGGGGCCACTTTGAAGCCAGGCAGTGTGCTTTGTGCCATAGACCTGCACCCAGTCTGCCTTGCTTTCATCCACTATGCCCAGGGGTACTCAGTGGTGCTTGGGCCATGTCTTTCTGTGGGGTCTCTTGAATTTCAACATCATTTAGGGCATGGATGGCATTGGATTGGGGTTATTTTTGTGTGTATTTCGATTTTTTGGGTGTTGTTGGGGCCTGGTCCAGGGCCTGGCCATGTGGGTGGGGGCCATTTTGAGGCCTGGTCCAGGGCCTGGCCATGTGGGTGGTGGTCTAGGGGCCATTCTGAAGTCAGGCAGTGTGCTTTGTGCCATAGGCCTGAACCCAGTCTGCCTCGCTTTCATCCATTATGCCCAGGGGTACTCAGTGGTGCATGAAACAACTCTCGCTGTGTGGTCTCTCTTCTATTAATTTAAACTTCCATTTTGGATTAGAACTGCAATTTTTATTTTGGGTCTTTCCATGTTGTGTTAATAATAATAAATGCCTAGTTGCAAATATTAATTGAAGCACAACATAGGCAACATTTATTTAACAGATGTTCCTCTGGCTTCCTTTGCTTTTAGGTGCACAAAGACTGAGAAGAACCAGGAATCATCATCACTTGTTGTAGTGCCAGGAAGAAGTCCTTCTGCGGTGTGTACACAACGTCACGTGTGGCCACAGACAACTCTGCAACGCGTGCAACTGTGTCCTGCTGTTCTGGCATCTGAAGAAGATGGTCCCAAAGAAAGGTGGCCGTAGCTCCTCTACCAAGAAAGTTGCCAGTGCCACTGCCAGTAAGAAGGAGCAGAAGAAGCAAGTGGCGCCACTTGCCAGGGAGACTGGTGTGTCGACAGACACTTTTTGGGGGGAAAAAAAACCTACGCCTGCAGCAGCGGTGTCCGCCGGGGACCAACCTGGGAGCAGCACCTCCGCTTCATTGGTCTCAGTGACACCACGCCAAGTTAGGCCCAACCCCATGAGTGCGGCCGAGGCAGCCACTTTAATTGCTCTTTCAATATCGACCAGTGATGTTGGCCTTTACTCATTGCAAATAGCATCCAATTAACGCAAGGTGTAACTCATCTGACGAGTGTTCAACCACAGCGGCAACGACAACCACAGGTGCAACAAGGAGAGGCGCAAGGAGAGGCGCATGGAGAGGCGCAAGTAGAGGCGCAAGTAGAGGCACATGGAGAGGCGCATGGAGAGGCGCATGGGGAGGCACAACTGTCCACAATGCTTGCTACTCCAGAAGTAGTGGCACATGAGGAAATCGAGATTCATGCGGAGGTATCAGCTGAGCAAGCCACTCTGAGTCCTGATGATCCATTGTCCTCCAGATCCCCAGCAAGGAAAAGGAGGGCTAGTACAAGTTCTTCTTCAAGCCCCCTTCCTTCTGATGATCTAGATCTTGGTTGGCAGCCACCAATTCAGTCTGAGAGGGAGGCACGCTATGAGCCGACAAAGCTAGGTAAAAGGAAGGTTCCTGCAAGGCTTCCACTTATGGGTGATGACGAAGAAGCAGTAGAAGTGGTGTATTCTGCTGCTGATGAAGAGTCTGACGATGAAGACCCAGTCATCTCAGTCGTCACTCCAGCTCCAGCGGGCATGCAGCAGACAGACATTTTTACCCTATACCGAAATGCTGCTGTGCATGATTTGGGCGGCGTGGCACTGGTACCACCACCAACACAGGTAACTACTACACCATATTTTCTCTTCAGAAGGGCCGGCAGGGACCTGCATCCAGCTCGACCTCCGTTACCTCAAGTAGTGGTGCTGTAACTGTAACTGCACAACAGAGTCAAAATCGGCCACGCCCATCCTCCACTTCATCTGGCATTGAAAGTACCACCTCCACCGCCACCACAAGAAATCTCAACTCCCCAGTTTGGGACTTCTTTAGTATTAGCAAAAAGGTGGAAAACCTAGTTATTTGTTCAATTTGTAAACAAGTAGTTAGTCGGGGTAAGTTTGGTACAAACTATGGTACCGGAGGCCAGAGAGGTAATCTAAAAAAACACCACATTGTCCAGTGGGAGGCGCACCTATGTAAGATCCGGGAAGCCAAAAGTACAACAAATCCAAATGTATCCATTGATATTTCATCTGATGATGACGGGGAGGGGCTGATCGTGCAGGGGGAGGTGAAGAAGCGACAGTCATTTTTTTTCTGGTACACACAGTACCCCTGGCAGCAGCACTGCAGTGGTAGCGTCCACACCCTCTACCCCAGCAACATCTATGAGGCACAGTAAGAGTCTGGTAAAGACACCAATACAAAAAAGTACATTAATGAGCCTAACTGGGTTGAAGAAGTCTAAATCATCATCATCACATATGAAAACGGTCCAGACCACAATTAAAAGCATGTTTTGGTCAGAGGCACCATTTGAACGCAACCACCCAATGGCACGTCTGTTTAATGCAATGCTGGCTAAAATGGTAGCACTGGACCTTCTTCCTTTTTCTTTCGTGGAAGGGGTGAGTTTTCTAGAATTTGTGGCAACAGTCTGCCCTAAATGGAAGATTCCTAGCCGGTCCTATTTTGCCAGAGTTACGGTTCCAGCACTACATGAAGATGTGCTGGAAGTGATTGGGGCAGCTTTGCAGAAGAGTGCTGTTCACACTATCCATCTGACAACAGACATGTGGACCAGTTGCCAAGCCGTTGATTACATGTGCATCAATGCACACTGGGTCTCTTTTGCGGGGGTTAGAGATAAGATAGTTGCAGGTGTTGACAGTGTCACAATTTTTCAAGCTACTCGGAAACGTGCAACAGTAGCCATGTTTGCCATGGAGAAATCTCATACTGCAGTAAACATTTTTGAGGAGTTTAGCAGTAAGGTCTTTGAATGGCTGCTGCCAAGAAGGCGCATGATTGGTTATGTTTCCTCAGATAATGGCAGTAATATAGTTAAGGACATTAATGATGGTGGCTATTTCAAAGTACAGTGTTTGGCGCCCAGCATTAACATTGTTGTTCAAGATTTCTTGAAAAAAGAAAACACAGTCAGCAAGTTACTGACCACCTGTCGAAGAATCTGCACACATTTTAGCCATTCCTTAAAGGCCCAAAAGCAGCTGAGGATCATTCAACGTAACCGTATAGTGCCAGTCAGAGGACTCATCCAGGAGGTGGCAACACGTTGGAACTCAACCTTCTACATGCTTGAGCGTCTGTTTGAGCAGTACTTGGTAATCAATGATTATGTCTTTAACGCATGGGCTACTGCTATGAAAGACATGAGGCTAGAGGTGGAGGAATGGGACCTCGTTAAAAACCTGACAGACATGCTTCGTCCTTTTGAGGTCTTTACCCGTGAAGTCAGCAGGGAGGACTGTAGTTTGGGGAAAGCTATCCCATTGTTGCGCATGCTAGAGCACCAACTGAAGGCGGTGTCTTCAACGTTCCGAGTTGATGCTGAAAAACAAGGCGCATATCTGTTGGCAGAGAGCTTATTAAGCCGCCTAATTGACAATGAAAGGCTTAAAGCAATACATACAGAACAACATTACATTTGTGCCACTATTCTGGATCCACGGTACAAAAAGGCACTGGCCAGCAATGCATTCATTCATTTTTCTGAAGAAGAAGTTTCAAAGTACAAACATTGGCTAGCTCTCTCAGCCACTCAGTTCGAAAAAGAGCGGCAGGAAATTGAAGGAACGACCACAAGTACTACTGAAGCAGCAGGCCATCCAGCGTCACGGTCCACTGCTGTGGCGGAAGGCAGTCAATTTCCCTAAGAGCCATTAAAGACACCAGCAACAGGATCATCACCTGCACCAGGCCCAGCCATATTATTGTCGGAAGGGGATTGGATAACTCATCAAGGGTTTGCTCGTTCCAGTGTTGATGCAAAGGCAACAGGTGGTATGCAAAGTAGAGCACCCCTGGAGGACCTTGATCGGATGGTGCAGGCCTATCTGGATGACCCAACAGAGGTCTTCATTGATCATAACCCATTGGTGTATTCGTATGGGAAAAGGTCTCAATGGCCACTGATCACCAGGCTAGCTATAAATTATTTGGCTTGGCCACTCGCAAGCGTGTCTTCTGAATGTGTTTTCAGTGCTGCTGGTGCCATTGTCACTTCAAAAAGGACCGCCTCCTGCCCAAAAATGTGGAGAGGTTAACAATGATCAAGATGAATCAGCACTTCATACCACCAGATTACAAAATACGTGAATCCACGCAGGAAGAAGAGGACACTGACTTAGGTGACAGAAGTTCTTCTCTGTTAGCTAACCTACTTCATGTTCAATTCACAGAGTTTGAGGACGAGCTCTACTTCCCTGACAACTAGGCTTGAAATACTTTTTTTTCTTCCGTCCTTTTTGACTTTTATTTCTGTGTGCCTTTCTTTGATTTGCAACTTTTTGCATAAGAAAACTTTAATCACAACAAATCCATCAGCAGCACTGTCTTCGTCTTATTTCCATATTAAAGGTGCCGCTGTCTGCATTCCTGAAGTTCACAAGTTCACAACTCAGTCATGTTCCTCTATCCTCCTCTTCCAGACTCCCCCTATCCATTTCCCTCAAGGCAGGTTGCCGGATTACGCAGAATCAAGAAACTGTTGAGTTGTAGACGAGTCCCCTTAAAAGAAGTGGGACTGGAATGACTGACTATGATGACTGTTACTACTGAAATTGACACAAGTGGCTGCCCTGTGGCCCTTCACTTAAGAATATGATGCTGACAAGTGGAACAGGTAATGAATGATGAGATGGCATGCAGTGGACAATTCTGTCTGTCTGGCTCTGATGATACCCTGTTTAATACAAATTGTACTTCTACTGCACGGGCCACTACGTTGCATTTTTCAATAAGGAAAATGTCCTTGGACTTACTGTGTGTAGACTGTGACTGCATGAACAACATTGAGTTTGCCAACACCATGATGATGATGATGAGTCATGATGACCAAAGTTACATAATATCTTTACAGTCACTCACTGGGATGGATGGATCATCATCGTTGATTTATGGAAGAACTATGCCCATTTTGTGAGTGGCAAACAGGTAAACCAGTTAACAACAACCACAGCAGAACTACATGTCTGTCTAGTCATGGTATGGAGTGGTCGAGCCAGTGTAGTAGTGTCATGCCAGAGTCCAGACAGTGGTTGATGTAAAATTGCAGCTATGCGGTATAAAATTAGATCTGCTTTGTCTGTCTGTGTTAAAGAGGTATGCTACATGTAGGTTGGTTCACTCAGTGGTGCCTGCCTTGACCATCTGCATGGCCCTGCCCCTGGCCTGCTGTGTGCTATAATTATCCTAGAAACAGCGACTCAGAGTTTAGAAATGATGCATGTATGTAATACGGTCGCCTCTGAAAGTGAAAGTGTTATTTTTGCACTACACACCCTACCTTATATATTTCCTCTGTGGTGTTTTAATATCCCTTTCTGTTTTGCCATCAACAATTACAGGCCGGCACTTACCCTGTGCGAAGGGAAAAACATTAACTCAGGCTTACCATAGCAATTCTGCATCTGCCAGGTAGGCAGTGGACACTGTGGCTACCAAGATTGATCAACGGACTGCCCAATGGAATGGAGGAGTACCGGGAATAAGAGGATTAGCTGGTTACATGCAACTTCCCAATTTGACCCGGACAACTACAACATACAGTTACAGTATCCAAATCACTTTTACTTGTCTTTTAAATAATGTTATTGTTGTGAACTTCTATGAGGCTTGTATCCAAAGATTTGTTTTCCTTCATTTGTTGTTTGCCATGCTGTGTTTTTTTCTCTCCCCAAAAAACTTTCCCAAAAACCCCCATTCCCATCAATTTTTCAAACTCTAAACCTCTTCTGTGTGGTTTTCATTGAGGTGTGTGAGTAAATGACACCAATAATTCCACACGCTTGCTAGGGAGAATAAGGTCAAAGCAATAGAAAATCAATTTAAAGGTAGGTCAAGGAATCCGTGGCTATATTCCTATTCTGCTTGACACACACAGATGAGTATTTGCAAATCATTTCAGAATTTCATGTCCGTCATCGAGTGGATTCATCAACAACAACCTCCTCCTACAAATGACGAAAGCTTACGCTGCTGTGTCCTTCAGTACTTGTTCTTGTAGTAGCCATAATCCATGCAACTACTAGTTAACTTTTGATTGAATACTTTAGCATTGCTTAGGCTACAATTTAATTTATGGCACTGTTCTTGTCTACTGTACTATCGTACTGTTCTAATGCTCCTCTCATGCCACTCAATGTCTCATTTCCTTCATTTTTCATATGCTGCTACTGCCGGTGTGTACCACTACTACTACCCCCACAACAATGCCATTTCATCCGTCCAGGATGCCATAGCCAACCCTTAATCGCCATTTGCCATGCAGCCAGCACTGTGCTTAGCCCTATTCTCAAACACGAATCACAGGTAAGATAAGCATTTTGGGGGAGGAAGAATAATGGAGTAGGAGGAGAGGAGAGACTGACGGTAGTACTAGTAAAGTAGTAGGACAATTGAATTCACTAACTCTGTCAGTGGCACATTTGTATAAATTTGTGCGATTACTTAGACAATTTGAATCAAGCAGCCAGTTAAGTTTCAGGAAAACAAAGGTACAGTTACCCCCCCCCCCCCGCCTCCTCCACAAAACAGTAAAAACGCGTATGCTATGTTTAAGTAGAAAATAAATAATTATTTTGAGTTCTACCAAAAATAAACTATCCCGCACGACCCGACCCACCCCCCTCCCTAATCCCAACCAATGTCCATGAAATCAAATGCCCCAAAAGTACAAAAACTCCAACGCCCAATTCCCCCCCCCCCCCCAAAGTCTTTAAAAAAGGGGCAAGAGACAGTCTCTCTACTTTCGCCGGAGGTGTCCTCCTCTGGCCAGGTGGTCCCGCAGCTCTCTCCGGAGGTCCTTGTGCAGGGCTTTCTGCCTTGCCACCTCCTGTTCAAGGTAGGCCACTCGCAGGGTTAGTCGGTGGATGCGAGCCTTGCTGTTACTCTGGGGGCAGCTGTTGGTTTCGCTGCTAGGCAGCGACGGCGGACCACGGCGCCGTACCGCTGGAGGATTGCGCTGACTGTATGACCCAGGGGCAGCGAAGGAGGATGCAGCTGTCGTGGATGTTGTTGACTGCGACTGCGAGTCATCCTCCTCCTCCTGAGCCACTAGCCGCCGATATTCGGCAGCAACTGCCTCCAGCTTCTGTTGCCTCCAGCTTCCGTCGTCCGGATAGCCAACTACTTCCTTGTTAGTTTCAAAGGAGTACCTATATGAAGAAAGAAAAACATACTGTAACCAATACTCTTTAATATTAACGCAAAACAATTCAACAGAAAGTTGTGTCACAGTAGCACAAGCAACTTGCAAGCACAGTACATAACATTTGTGGCATCTATCTATCTAACCTCCCACTTCGTCGGCCTCTGCTCTAACATTAGTGGGAGTTTCAGGAATTCTAGTAGCACTATATGGTCTCACTACATTAGACTCAGACAGTACACCAGTCTTCTTCTTCTCTCTTGTTTAGCAAAATTAGTAGACTTGCATTACTGTTACCAGTCCAGTACATGCAGGTGGTGATTGGTGAAGCTCTTACTTTTCTATTACGGGTGGCACTGGCCTTATTCTGTTACAAGGGCTACTGCTTAATTAATTTAACTTTCATCCTGTCCTGTCCCTGACTACTACAAAAGGAAAATGAAGAAGATAATATGATCATCTATCCCTTCACAGGATATTTGCTTATATAAGGGATGACTTTAGGTGCTTTGTTTTTATTGATTGAGTGAACACCGATAGGCCACACATGAATGACAGAGTTGAAAAAAAATTATTAACAGAGGTACTTGTGATTTGTGACTTGACTTGATAGTGTGAACTATAGATTATACACACAATGTATGCTGTGCTTGCAAACTACTGTTAGTCAAGGGAGTATTCTGAAAAATTACAACTTCTACTTTCCTCAGCTTTGCTACTCTGGCACAGACGTGCGGTGTTACATGGTCTTCAAAGTAGCACTCTTCATCCAGTGACCATCTACTCTATCTACTTTACAATGTACACCTATGCTATCTATGAGGAAGATACCATCCAGGCAGCCATCCATTTAAAGTAAATGTCAATCTTTCTTTTTATTGTCTCAACTGGACAAACCTCACTTTTTCTCACCGAAAAACACCCTTTTTATTTTTTGGGGTAAACCGCCAGCCATGCATCCGTGCTTGACTTGCATTTGAATTTGAACCAACGGATATATTGCGCACACATACAGTTTCTGTTTCACCCACCCAGGCAGTCCTCTTTACTTTCTCCTTCCACCCATCCTTGCTTCAGCCTTCAACCGGCCATGCATCAGATTCCCAGCCAACTGTGCCTGCATTGAAAAACACGTATCATTCTTTGACAGTCATTAATTTAACTCGCTCGTCCTTCCTTAAACCCTTCTGTCCCTTTTCGTTCATCCCATCCATCAAGGTCATCTCTGATCTGACTTGGCTTCTCGATAAAACTTTCCCAGCTGAGTTGAAGTCAAATTTAGAGGAGGCCATTGGTTACTCGTCAACTCCTGCTGCTAATGCTATTGCTAATGCGAAGTCAAGGGTGACTGTCTTCTACCTGGTTGACAAAAACTTAGTTCTAAATTTGTAAGTCTTCTTAACAGTAAAGTGTACTTACTTGTACTGTACAACATATACACCACTGCAGCGAGCCTACTCTGCAATCTCAATAAGGAAGGAATATAATAGCTTAAGCTTTCCACTGCCCGCCACCACCTTCGCATCTCCCACAGCAGTTCCTGTTGGCACCGCATCCGCCCCTGGAGTGACTGCCTCCGCGCTGGCCCCGACAGTGGTGGTGGGCTGTGCCGATGGTGTTACGCCTAGAAAATACATTTAATATTTTTAGATGTCATATACACCAATCCCTATTTTGTCTAGGAATGAAAAAATAATATGTTACTACATAAACAAATTTAATTATGTGTGACTCTCTAGTCTAAACTAAAAATTCCCCTTTCGGAAGGGGAGGGTGTTTTTTATTTATGCTTAGCCATAACATGCTACACTTTTTGGCACAACTGATGAATGCGTGCTTTTCAACATGCACCATTTTTCTCATAACAGACAGAAGCTTCCCTTCTACGAACAAGAGCAAGATGTTACTCTGAGTCGTCATCATCACCACAAAGAGTTTAAGTTCCAACCAGGTGAGGGCTCTCCCACAATTAATGTGTAAAATCAGCCACTGTTCAGTTTTAAAGAGTTCACTGTTTATCTTATATGAATGAAGTTGATTTTAATAAATGTTTTTATATAATGCACAATTGAAATGTAATATACAGAGTACAGACAGAGCTAGTTGTTTTACTTTTAATAAAGCTTTAAAGCTTACATAGACTCTGTGGGTTTTGGTCATGAGTAAGTGAGCAAAAGGGTTTGCAATTTGCAAGCATGAGTCCGTGACTCTGAGAGGTCGGGACTCTGACTCCGTAGTCTTATGTTCTGGGTTGTATAATCATTGTGGGATCATTGCTGCATTCGGGAGCTAAATAATTACTCTGACACACTAGCTAGTCAGTAAGGAGATTGGGGGTTCAACTTCTGTTATGACTGAGGTATGTAAGTCTTACTGCGCCTATTATCATCAATGCCCTATTTCTTGTCCATAGTTCTGTATGAGCCGAATAGTCCCTGCAACAGTAGTAGTATGTCCTCCTATCCAATCAAAAAAGTAAACTAATATCTTATTCTTGGTGGCCATTGACATGTTATTGTTGGGAATTGTCAAATCATAAACATTAAGAAGACTTCTGTAGACATTATGGACAACCCAGAAGACTCCACTCAGTGCCTAGAGCTATTGCTGAATAGGAGTTTTGTTTAACACCTTTTGCCAACTGTGCAAGCTTAGCTAGTTACACAGGCAGACTAATAAAACAGTAGTAGCACAGAGAGTCATAGTAGAGGCAGGATAAGAATTTAGAAACAGTCTAAAAGAAGTTCAGAACGATTTAGGAAAAATAGAATTATGATGAACGTTTGAAATAAATAGGTGCTGTGAAAGTTAGGGAAGTATAATTATTAATATTAACAGGAAAACTTACTGGGGCCAGCAGAGGAGCCCTCGGCGGACCGATCCTGGCCTTCCTGCTCCGCCGGCGCCGCCACTGCCACCTCTGTCCTCTTGCCCCTGGGGGGAGCTGATGTACATGAAAGAAAGACACAAACATGGATGATTGTTGTCAACCAAATCAAACATTTCAAAACAACAATAACAAATTAGTTCAAGGAAATAGACAACAATTGCACTAAATTTATTGACCTATCTGATGTGGTCTACTAGGATATTAGTATTGCGGGATTTGCACGCAAAGTGACAGACACAGTCCGCCATGATTGCAGACCACTAAAAAGTTTCCTACTAAATAACCAGTCATATTATACTCAAACTATCAATCCACCACCACTATCTCTTCTTAGTGGCAGGAGTACAATGAAAGTACTGGACTTGAGTCTCTAGTGTCTAGCATTACGCAGTTCTGTAAAATACACTCATACATAATCACTCAGGCCAAATGAGCACAAAATTGAAAACAAGTAAGCATAGTAGCACCACCAGTGAGCAGGCGAGCACCTGCAATAACAGAAGCTTTTGAAATATAATTTACCTTCAATGTAATCTCTAGTGTCTAGCATTACGCAGTTCTGTGAAGTACACTCATACATAATCAGTCAGGCCAAATGAGCACAAAATTGAAAACAAGTAAGCATAGTAGCATCGCCAGTGAGCAGGCCGGCACCTGCAATCACAGAAGCTTTTGAAACATAATTTACCTGCAATGTAATCGGCAGCATTCTTGCTCTTCGGAAAAAAAATATATTTGCAATATCATAACACAGAGCAGAAGACAACAAAGTAGTGATTAAATAGCTACTAGTACTCACTAAGCCCAGGGATCTCCACGCCAAGCAGGTCGAGCAGGTCGTGTTCCCGAACCAGTATGTCCGACCACCGGTGCGTCACCTTGTTGTAGGTGCGCCGGACCCCAGGCTCCCGAGTCCCGATACATGGCCCGGCATACCTTACCCCATAGCTGGCGACGCTCCCGGAGGCTGTACCTGGTACCGGGCCTGCCGCCTGCCGCAACGGTCTTGGGGAGGTGGCGCAGCATGAAGAAGACCAGTGCGGCCACCTCCAACGTGTTGAAGATCCCCGGGCATTTACTGCCTCCTCCCTTAAGCACCTGCAAGGGAGCCGGCTACGGGGTGCGGGACCCTTCCCCTTCAGGTTTTTGCCGGCTCCCTTTGCCATGGTCCTGGACAGTTAAAGGAAAATAAAATAGGAAAGAATAGGGAAAAAGTAAATAAAAGAAAGAGAGCTAAATAAAGTAGCTTTAAAGTAACGAAAAGTAGAAAAATACACAAAATATAGATGTACAAAAATAGAGGGATAGATAATGAGTAAAAAAGATTTTTAAAAAGTTCAAACAAACAAAGGATTACAAAAATTGAAGGAAGAATGAAAAAGCATGCCCAGAACCATAGCAATGAATGAAAAACAAGATGGCCGCGCCCATTGCGACCACGTGGGTAAGTTTGCCAGATATTTCCCCCGTGAGCACGCAAAAACGAACCCGAACACGCAATCGCGCTCCGCAAGTAGGAAATGCACAACGCGAGCATGCAACTAGCGACCGGAAATGGAAATATGCAACACAAACAAGATGGCCGCGCCCATAGAAGACCGCATGGGTACTCCACCATGCAACACGGAATTCCGCAACTTGAAGAGTGTGTTAGCAGGGGCATAACAAACACCAGAGCAGCCCCAGCGGTGCATGGGGGCCCCCAGTCTTCAGTATGTGAAGGTGGCCCTCTCAGCTCATCAGTAGGGAGCTGTATGTCTCTTGCTCCAAAGCAGCTGCAATGTGCAGCCTGCTCTGAGCTCCTCGCGGTGACCCAGGACTGAAGAGAAACAAAGTAACAAGTTACATTGTTTCTCTTCAGTCAGAGCTGGGTCCGGAACAAGGATGGGGGTGGGGGCACTCAGAGTTACAGGCCTGGGATGTGCATTTACAGATATCTCTGTAAGTAGGCTTGTTAACCCAGTGATCTTTCTGCATGGTGTGGGGTGGGGTGGGTTTGGGGGAGCAGGATTATGTTGCTGTGGAAGACTGATTATGCGGAAGGTTTCACTCAGTTCTGCGTCAAGACAAGGAAAGTTATTCTGGGCATTCCTCTCTGCCCTCCCCCCTGTGGGAGAGCACTGTACTCCACTCCATGGCAGGACAGAGGGGTATGGGCCCCGGAGGACACACACTTACGCGTGAGCTTTTGATCTCATAATGCCTATTATCCTTAATTTCCACTTAGCGGTGAAGGCGTTTATGTGATGACTACGGGAAGCGAGGAAATCAACTCGGCAAGTACCTCTGAGTGAATGTTGTTGCGGAAGGTACGTGGCGAGAGAGCACTGTAGTGTTGGTCTACGATTATGGGAGTTGTCAGCTGGACCTCATACCATCATCAGTCATTCTTCAATTCTGTCAGCACGTCATGACGTATTGACGCAAGCATCCATTTTGTAGGTGAAATTACTTTCTTTTATCAGTTATATGGCTTTGCCACCTATACCTACGTGGAGCTGTCGTTTTCTAAGGTAAAACGAGATATATCGATTATATTTATTTTCATCAATATTACTGAAAATGCTGAAATTCAAGTGCACACAGTGATGCGCACACTTAAGCACATCTAAAGCAAAGGTATTAAAAAAAATAAAACGAATCGGCAGTGCACATAGTGAACGAATAGTTTGGAAAATACCTTTCAACTGACAAAACAGTTTGGAATTTACAGTATCTGAAGTGCACACAGTGATGCACACACTATCATAATTGGGTAGAGACATCCAAATCGAAGAAAAATAAATATTTCAGAGACATTTAACAATGAATTGATGTGCATACACAGTGATGCCCACATTATCATACATCTTTTTTTTGTGTTTTTTGTTTTTCTCTTTCATCTTATACCACAGAACAGTCCTGCACATATTTTTCAGACATTGTGAAACAAATTTCTTTCTATTGCCAATATTTTATATGAACAATAGTGACTATATTCTCAGTTTTATTCACAGATCACATATTGTTTGGTATAATGGCAACTTCATCTGAACTTCCCCATTTTTGGTCTGAAAAAGGTGAGCCTACTTTACCGTGGAAAGGATGGTAATTATTTTTTTACTCTTACCTCATAGCCATTGGAGGTGAGAAATGTTCGGCATGTCGTAAACAAGCGATTCTTTTACATAATTTAGGTATTGAAGGAAGGTGTATTTATGAAAGCCTTGATGAAATTGAGATTTCTAATGAAACTGGAGAAACCAGTAATGTTTATGATATGTCTGTGTAAATGCTCGAAAAACATTTTGGTTCACACTTAATGTAGTCTTAGAAAGACATAAATTCTTCTCTAGAGTTCAAGGGAAAACTGAAAAGATTTCTAGTTATGTAGCTTCACTTAAAGCGTTAGCCTGTACATGTGACTTTGAACATCTGACTGATTCATTGATCAGAGATCAAATTGTCAGATGCACTAATAATGTCAAAATACAAGAGAAATTATTGAGCAAAAATCCTAACTTAAAAGATGCAGTCACTATTATTGAAGGGATGGAAAACACCAGCATGTGTGTACATGAGATGCGTGATGAAAAAAACAAAGATAGTTCAAGTAAAGAAAATGGGTGTACGGAGGCATCAGTCAATGAAGTCTATAGAATTGATAAACAGTTAGATAAAGATAATGGGAAGACTTCATCATCAGTGAATAAGGATGTTGAAAAGAAGTTTGAAAAAAATATATACGCCCACTGACATCAAGTCTGGGGTCCTAAATGTTTCAGACGTGGTAGTGAAGGTCACTGGACAAATAGTCCAGGGTGTTTTGCGAGATTTGCATTTTGTAAAATTTCTGTCAAGAAAGGTCACTTTGTTCGTGTATGTCGTGGACTTAAACAACAAAATTTAAATTATTCAGGAGATAAAACATAGGTGGTTTCCAGTATACAAGAGGATGGGAGTTATTGATGAAGATCCTATTGATATGCCTGAATGTGAGATTTTAGTCAGAGGATGGAAAATATGGGTGTTGGCGGATTCTGGATCACCATATACAATGATTGGTGCCAAAAATTTGGAAACCATGTTTGGATGTGAGAATGTTGAATTACTACCTTCAAGCATTAATCCTGTACATTATGGTGGTGTAAGAATTGAAGTACTGGGTTATTGTGTCAAGAAAATTCAATTTGCTGATCGTGAGACTGTTGGTAAGGTTTATATAGCAAAGAGGGGAGACAACCTCCTTGGTTGGAGGCATCAGAGAGATATCGGAATTACTCTTAACCCTAACAGTAAACAGAAAGTTTTGTTACTGACTATGGAAGAATTTCCTTTAGACATTTGTACAACATTTCCAGACGTTTTTAGCACCAATCTTGGTCTTTTAAGGAAAACACAAAGTCATTTTGAAACATGGTGCAACACCCTTTGTAGCTAAAGTGAGAAAAATTCCTAACATGCTGATGGAGCCATTGAAGCATGAGATCAGGAAACTCAAGGAAAGAGGAGTAATCGAAGAGATTGACAGCTCTGAGTGGTTGGCTCCAGTGGATTTGGCACCTAAGGATTTTAGGAAGGAGATTAGCTTGTATGCTGATCTGAGAGGTTTAAACAAATTAATTTGGGTAGATAGACAACCTTTACTGAACATCACTGAAACACTAGCCCTCATCAAAGATGCAAAGATTTTTAATGTGATGGATTTGTCCTCCGCTTACCACCAGGTTAAGTTACACCCGGATTCTAAACATGTAACTTCATTTGTCACACCTATCGGAGCTTTTCAATTTGTGAGGATGCCTTTTGGGCTTGCCTCCACTGCAGCATGTTTTTAAAGAGTATGAAGCAAGTACTACATGGTTTAAACAAAGTATTGTTTTTTCAGGATGATATTTTAGTCTACGGAAAAGATTTAGAGGAACATGATGATATTTTATGGCAAGTTTTGGAAAGATTGCAGACTGCAGGATTGGTGATTAAAAAAAGAGAAATGTAAGTTTAGGGTTACTTAAGTAACTTACCTTGGTCATACAATTTCTGGTGAGAGAATTAGTCCTAAATTGGAGTTAGCTAAAAGCATAACAGAAGCTCCTAAACCTATTAATAAAGATCAAGTACGTTCATTTCTTGGACTGGCAGAATATTGCTCTAAATTCATTCAAAATTTTGCTTCTATTTCTCAGCCTTTGAGATCTCTTTTAAAAAAAGGTTCTTAGTCTGTTTGGTCAGACGAGTGTGATGTAGCATTCAGTACTATGAGTAGTTGTATTGCAAAATTACTGACTTTAGGCAACTTTGTTGTGAATAAAAAGACAATTTTATCTACAGATGCAAGTTTATGTGGATTAGGTGCTGTGCTTTCTCCGATTGTCAATGGTGAATTAAAGGTAATTGCTTTTGCTTTCTGTGCTTTGAGAGGAGCGGAAGAAAGATACTCCGTAATCGAAATGGAGGCAGTTTTTTGAGCAATTCTTCATTTCAAATTTTTTCTGTGGGGTATACCCTTCATTGTAAGGTCTGATCATAAACCACTTGAAAGGATTTTCACTTCCAGAGAGACAGACAATCTTTCTCCTAGAATTTCTCGTTGGTTAGATGGCTTATCCAACTATAATTTTGTTGTTGAGTTTGTACTAAGGGTGGGCATAAAATCCGTTTAGCGGGTGAATTTGCGGATTTTCCGTGATTTCGCGATCCGCGAATCTCGCGAAATCGCAGTAAAATCCGCGAATCAGCGGGGACGAATTTTCAGCCAAGCAAGGGTTACAGCAGGTGGTGCAAAAGTTGAACCTAATTTCTTTGTAACCTTTTACAAAAGGGTTACAAACAAATTAACTTCAACTTGGACACCTGCTGCTAATTGCTTCCTGGCGCCTCGTTGCCTACTTGCAACTATTCTCTGACCCTGCTCTGACCCTTGAAGCAGGGTCAGAGAATAGTTACAAGTAGGCAACGAGGCACCTGTCCAAGGAATTAAACCTCATCAGGAAGCACTTAGAGATATAAAAAACAGGAAGAAGGGAGAGGATGGCAAATACACCCATTTTGAGTTGTCAGGAGGGGTTAAACTAAAAGAGACCTTTACAGCACAATTTTCATATGCATTTTGCTAAAAATAAAAAGCTGTATGTTCTGTAGGGGCAACTCAGGAATCTGGCCCTTCAGAGATCCGGCCTCTCTTTCTTTCTCTCGTTCTCCCTCTCCCTCTCTCTTTCCCTCTCTTTCTCTCTCTTTCTATCTATCTATCTATCTCTCTCTCCCTCTCCCATAAACGACTGCATGTGTAACTTCGCTATGCAAGCGGCTCGCGAAGACGCAAAAAGCCCAGCGAACATGCAAAAAACCCCATGAACACGCAAAAAACTCTGCGAACACGCAAAAAACCAAAAATCTGCAAATTCGCACAAATTCGCGAATTTTGCGGATCGCGAATTCGCAAATCCGCAAATTCTCGGATCGCGAATTCGCAAAATTCGCCCATGCTTAGTTTGTACAGGGTTCTAAAGATTGCATGGCAGACTGTATGTCAAAGTTACCCATTCAGTCTGATGTAGTCAATGTGGACATTTCAACTAAAAATTGGATTTGTGAGTCAGGTTTTGAAAATAAAGAATGGGCTGATGCCTGTGTGAATGATCCTGATTTGAGCATATTGAAAGATTTCATTTTAAAAGGTTGGCCAGATAAGAAAATATTATCTTCTTCCATGATCAATTATTTTTGTGTAAAAGATGAGTTAAGTATTTTGGATGAAAAGATATTGAGAGGAAAACGTTTATTTGCTCCTTTTGCTTTAAGATCCAAAATAATCAATTTGGCGCATGAGGGCCATTTATGTCGTAAAAACACAAAAGCAAGACTTCGTCAGTGGTACTGGTGGCCAGGAATGGACCATGAGGTGGAAAGTGTTGTAAAGGACTGTTGGCAATGTGCCAACAATGATAAATCAGAAAAAACCTTTGCAGCACCAATTTCACCAGTGGAAGTACCTGTTGAACCATGGACAAAATTAGGTATGGACATTGCTGGTCCATTTGAGTTATTGAACCATAGTGAACGTTTTGTGATTTTACTGGTGGATTATACTTCCAAATGGGTGGTAACCAAGTGTGTTTAAATGGTTGATACTCAAATTGTTATTGATTTCCTTAAAGATGAATTTTCCAGAGAAGGAATTCCTAAGACCCTCATTACCGATAATGGTACACAATTTGTGTCTTTAGAGATGGAACAGTTTCTTTCTAGTTTAGCCATTGTTCATTTTAAAACTGCTCTTTTCTTGCCACAAGCAAATGGATTGACACAGAGCATGAACAAAATTGTTAAAAGTTGTGCCCAATGTGCAATCCAAAATAAAATATCATTGAAGGTGGCCTTGAGAAAAACTTGGTAGGCACATACAGTAACACCTAATAGTGTGACATGCGTGTCACATTTTGCTGTGCTCAGTGGAAGGTAACCTCACTGTAAGTTGAATCCTGTTTGGTTGGGCAAAGATACTTCTGTTCTTGATCAACTTTCTGTTTCTGACATGACTGTACGAAGAAAGAATTATCAAAACAGATATAAAATCTATTTTGATAACAGACATTGCACAAGACATACCTTGTGGTGTGTTGGTGATACTGCTCTTGTGCGAAAACCTGGCATTGTGAGGAAAGGGCTTTCTAAATTCATGGGTCCTTTTGTAATTTCTGATGTCAAAAGAAATGTAGTTGTATTAGATTCTGGAGACGTCTGGAATATGTCTTGCTTAGTGAAAGCATCAAATCAACATTCACGACTTTCTCATCGAGTCGGTTCTAATCACTTTGACAACACATTCAACAGAGATTTTAGCAGATTAAGAACAAGACCAGGTTGGCATAAAGATTATGTAATGTGTTCTCGTTAATATATATGATTGTTTTCTTTTCCTTAGTAAGCTTTTATGATTAATATTGATAGTTCAATTGATTTCTTATTATCAACTTTATGCCTGCTCTCTTTTTTGTAATACTAACCTAATGAATTTTCTCTTATCTTTCTTATCAGAATTTTGCATGAAACTTTTGGTTTTTATAGTAGGGAAGATGTGTTTTGGTTATGTCAAGATAAGAATTCTTACAATGTCATGTTATGATGTATTATGTATTCTACATTCTTCTGTGTTTGGTTTTGTTTAGGCCCTCATCTGGCAATTGGAGCTGGATCGAGGTCCGTGAGGGTTGTAGATTTATACTTCTCAAATTTAATAACTTAAATCTTAATAAAATAGACTGAGGACATTACTTTAACAACAGTGCTATCGGCAACTTTTGAGTCCAGCCATCTGGTTCCTGAGGATTGATTTTAGCAGCTGTGACAAACAGCACCGATCACAAGTTCTCCCCCAATAATATGAAATTACTGTGGATTTTGAAGCTTTCTGCACCAAAATCTTCACATTTGGTTATGCACTGTGTTGTTTCCACCCGCTGCATATCTGCGCGTCTTATTTGCCGAAACATAACAGAGGCAAAACTCTGAGGGGCAGATTTCTTGTAGCTTCGATGTTTGCAAACAGGTTTTTGTGCGAGGATCGCAAAATAATGGCACATTCGTATTCACGGCCTAAATGTTGACAGTTCGGAAACAACAAGTACAAACCCAGATATTGTAGCTTTATTTTTTTTATTGAAAGATCATACAGCCGACCATGGTATACGATTATTGAATATGTATTCCACGTAGGAAAAGGAATATTCAAGATTTACAAGTTCAAAAATAATTCAAAAGTATCAAGTTTTTATAACAAACGTTTATAATATCTACTTTTAAAAGAACTTTCTCAATGGTACTTCAGTGACCTGCAGTTCATAGCCTGAATCCTTGTGAGATCCACTTGTCTCTACATCCTTCCAAGGCCGGTAAATTGAGAATCATGATATTGGACAATGCAATCACCCTATATTTACAGCGTTTAGAAACACCTGAAGTGAGGCAGGAAGTGCTGTTTTGTCATGCTGCCTGATAAAGTTGGAATTTTTTATTCAACATCTTTTGTCGGGCTGGATGAAATTACAGGAATAGGCAGTTGATCCTGAAACGAGGGTCACTGGAGGGGTTGTGCGGGGGTGAGCGAGGGGTGTCTCAGTAAGGCCTCTCCTGCAGGGCTCATGGACCAAAGGGCGCATCTCTGTGCCAGGGCTGGTGACTCCCTCTCACTAGTGGACCAAGAGGCCAGGAGGGCGAGGAACAGAAGATGCACGAGACCTGATGGAAGGGAAGGGGTCAGGCAAAGGGGGGAATCTGAAGAGTGGGGACGGAAGGACTGTGTAGAGAAATAGAAGAAGGACAAGAGAGGGACATACCATCGAGCAGGCAGGGTTTTGGCTCCTATCTGCCAAATTAGATATTCGACCAGTTCGTTTTTTTTTTTTATTCAGTTTTCAATATATGATTGTAAATAGAACTTTGAGCTTATTTCATACCATGTTAAAGACCCACACCTATAAACGATTTACAAAACAAATCATAAAAGTAAGAGCTCTTTTAGAAGTAATTGCCACGTGGTCAGCAATGAAAAGCGTATAAACAAGTGTTGAAGAGCAGTTTCACTAACAAGACCTCGTGCCACTTGTGAGTCAACACCCTGTGACGTATATCTAAGCACGCGCCCGAGGGACCCGTCCAATGTCAATATCATAAAACTTTATTCGGTTTAACAGAGTGATAACCATAAAAGTCACAGTAAATACACACATCTCATTAAAGAAGTACATTCAAAAGTTTACAATTCATAGCCATAAAACAAGAAAAGTGGCAGATAAAATATGGCAGGTACAACAAATGTATGTCTAAGCTAAAAATAGAGAACACACACAAGGGACATACTTTAAGACTATGGGTGCCTCCTTCCCCTAAAATAGCTGCTATTCCAGACAGGCCCTGGTTCTCACCAACGATTTTAGATAGCCTATAAAAAAAATATGCAGGCGGTTTCAACAGCTACACATACAAAAGTGCTGGGCGGACCTGATTAAAATGGAGCCTCTGTAAAAGGGTGAGTAAAAAATGTCTCTGCGGTTCTTCATTGAATTTGCAGAGGAACATAAAGTGTAGCAGGTCCTGTGGAGACAAGTTATCGCAGCCACAGGGTGCTAACACCTGTCCTCTGCTACACCCTTTCGGAACGGCAATTAAAAGATGGAAAAAGTCGAGACGGAACCTGGACAATGAAAACCGCTCATAGGTGCTAAGTCTTCCCAAGAGGTAAGGCTCAGTCAGTGGATGGGTTTTTAGGGTCAGAAATTTATGGACACTTAGTTTACATGATTCCTGTTCATCTCTTTCTAGCTTCCTGGTACAGATGAATATTTTTTGACAGTTCCACGTCCTTTTTTGTTATAGTTGAGGGTTTTAGAAAGAGTTCCGGGTGACCCATCTCTGTTAAGCGACCTCTGACAATCATGGAATTCTGGACACATGTTCCAGGGTCATGCAATGCGTTATGAGCTGCTGGGTAAGCTTTAGCTCCTGGTTTGGCAAACACTTGAGCCAAAACACCAAGTGAGGCAAGGCAAGAGTATTGCATAAAGAAAGAGCCCCTAGTTCTTCGTAGGCTATCAGGTTTGATAAACCTGTTGGCATTCCCAGCAGGCGCTTTAAAAAGTTGTTCTCGGCCACCTGCAGCGCATCTGCTGTGGAATACCCTCAAACATCGCTATCATAACATGCGGGTGACACACCCTTTGCCTGATAAATTTTCAGCATGGCTGCAATTGGGCGCTTGCTCATCTTTGCAGGAAAGCTGAAAATAGCAGCAGTTATTCAATTGAGATTCCCCTTTTTCTTTTGAATGAGCGGCCCCCACTTCAAACGATCATCCAACAGGATCCCCAGATATGAGAAAACTGGTGTTATGGGGACCTTTGCAGGACCTACGGAGAAGGAGTACTATTTCGTGGGACGAGCCCCTACCAGCAGGACATAAGATTTTGCATTATTGATCGTTAGATCACTGGACCCCATGAAGTTCAGGAAGGCATCTAATACAGATTGAAGCCCTCTAGCAGTTCTCGCTATCAGGACAGAGTCATCCGCATATTGGAGGACGGGAAGACACTTGCGACCCACATGCGGAAAATCAGCCCCCGTGGCTACCAGAGCTCCTTCAAGATCGTTAATATATAGGTTAAACAGGAAGGGTGCCAAAATGCAACTCTGCCTCACCCCTCTTTCAATGTGAAATTCCTTGGAAACTTGAAGATCCTGCGCATATCTGATGTTTGCTTTGGTGTCCATATTCAGATCCAATAGAAAGTCCACGACAGGGGCCTCCTGCCCCATGGCCCTCATTGACTGCCACAATTTGACCCAATTTACACGGTCAAACGTCGAGTGTAGGTCCATAAGGCTATGTAGATCCTACCTGGGTGGGCCTTTTTGTACTTGCCAAGGATCAAATAAAGATTTAAACGTTGGGCCACCGTAGACCTCCCCACATGAAAGTCGTATTGAGTGTCAGCGATGATATTGTGCTCTTCTGCCCATGCTTGTATCCCTTGCGACATACCCGTATATATGAGGGGTTTCTCTGAACAACTTTCAAGGCCTCCTTTAACTTGTGTGCTGCCTTGGAGCAAGAGTAATCAAACCATCTTGGGTTCGAGTTAGATGCCTTGTGTGCCAGAGCCCTCAAAAGTTCCCCTGCTTTGCGTGAGATGGAGCTAAAAGCATTAAGAACATCCCTTGGTGAACTCTCCGGTTGGAAACTCATCCAACGTCATTGGATGAGCTCACTGTCACCAGATGCTCCTAAGATCGTTGCGCTTTGGCTAACCACCTGCTGGTGACGTCATTGATGTGTGAGTCGGTTTCAGACTTGAGGAGTCCACGGGGTCCAAGTTTGAACAATATTATCAATAAGGTTTTATTGGCCGCTTCTGCAGATACATGGCAGATTTCAGCAGCAGAATAGCTCCCACATACAATGTGCTCAGTTGGCTTTTCCTTTACGAATGTCTTGCTACTCAAAGCTCTGATCCAGACTTGTAAGAGTCTCTAGTTCTTTTGATTCAACTTGTTCAGTCTGAAAGCAGCACGTGGGCACTTAATGTAAGTGTTATCAGGTGCACAGCTGGAGACAGCTGAGGGTCTCGGTGATCATCAAACAAGGAAGGGATTGCAGTCATGTACAAAACACGTAGGTCCTCATTGCCCAGAATGAAAACACAACCACTTGTGTGTATCAGTGTGCTTGTTCTTGTTGCTCACCTAAGGGCTATGCACTTATTTCACCTAGACATGCCAGCGCTGTAACAAAAGACTTTGAAAAACTGAAAATCAACAATACTGGCATTGAGTTGGAACCCTAATAACAGCGCTTAGAAACTGTATAAGTGTACCACTCGCTCATGCTTGTGTTCTTTTTCTGTCTTTTCCACTCTCTTGTTCTTTAACCCAGGCTCACTTTCCTGCCTTGCTTTGCCCTCTCTGTCTTTCCATATATGTTCCTCGATCTCTCTCATACTCTCTCTGGCTCTCTGTTTAGTCGTCTTACTCACTTTATCTTTCTCTGTTCTCCTCAATATCCCTCTATAAATTGCCCCTTTTCCTCCAACCATGTGTACCTATTAATCTTGTCATCCTAGATTTTCTAACATGGGGTGTCTAAGCTAGCATTGGACCCCCACCCATGGGATTCATTTCCCCCATGTGATTTAAATAAGAGGCCCTGCATGGGAATTCCATGTTGGGAGTCCATTTGTTATTAAAGAAAGTGGCTTCAAAGATATTAACCGGGCGGTGCGGCCGCACGGCGGCCGCATGCTGGTGACAGAGCCGCTCCGTCACCAGCCGCGGTTGAGCTATGCTGGTGACGGAGCGGTTCCGTCATGACCCGCCCCGCTCATTAGAACGCCCGCGCAGGCGCGAAATCAGCGCCGCGCAGGCGCGGCGGCTGGGCCATGACGGAACCGCTCCGTCATCAGCACAGCGCACCCGCAGCTGATGACGGAGCAGTTCCGTCATCAGCATGCAAAGGGTTAAGGGCCAGCCTGGAACCACAGCCTAACGGGAGCGGACATATTCGTGCACTGGTACGGTGGTCTTGCAACCTCCAGGAACCTCTTTTCTACAAAACTCCTGTGGCCAAACATTGTCCTCCCCTGTGGTGCACGTTCTGTACATCCTGTCTACCTCAGATTAGATGTGGCTAGGCTTGGTGAAGAGATACAGTGCAGTGGTGTTGGTCTCATACCAGGTGGGGTTTACTAGTGACCTATGGGGTTCAACTCCATGAGGTTGGATTTTCGCACTGATCCTACATAGGTACAGATGGACAAGGCATTTTCCTCTGTCAGGGGCTATCTCCTGAGATAGGTAAAGCTTGTCTGCGCCTACGGCATGGGGTATTAATTAACTTATATAACATGACTTGTTCGTAGTTTTTGTGCCTACGGCGGTCATGTGTTGATAGTTTAAACCAGATATTGTGTAGAAGTGCGCTGTGTACTGCATGACGAATCCTAGCATCTGGTTTGGTGTAAGTGTATCTGAGGTGTGAGAGGTCTCTGCCCATGCATTGCAAGCAGGTATAAGCAGAATTTACGAGATTAGGTATACATCTAGTTCCTGAGGACCTCAAGCGCTCTCCGGCTAAATAGGGTGTGTACAAAAATACAAAAAGACATAACTTAGATATCATTTCTCAGCTGTAGAGTTGACTTTGGGTGAAATGTATGTCGTCGGGTCACCCAGAGGTGTCTTTATCTTTCTGTCATTAAATGTTATGGTCAAAATAAAGGCAGGCCACTGCAGTGTTGGTGCAGTTTTAGCTCAATCATGGACCAGTAGGATAGGAGATGTGGTTTTGTGGGTTAATTGGGAAAAAAACACATAGTTAGGCAGTTGTCTGAAAAATACCTGCGTTTACATTTTACCAATGTGCTCAATGGTTTATCTGTGAACAAAAGATATCCTCATTTGGGTACTGAAAAGGAAGTGCTAAGATTTTTAGGAGGAGCATGAGTTTTAAACTGTTTTAAGAGGTGCTAGAATTGTAATTAAGTAGTGAGTGTTAAACTAATTTAATGCTCTTGTATTTTGGTTTCCCCGTCTCCTAACTACGGTGGGCATTGTACTGTTCCCCTGTGGGCTGTTTTCATTTAAAGGTGTGATGCTTTGATCAGAACAGAGTTGTTTTTTTCACCCTGCATGTGTTACATGCAATTGTTAAGAGAAATAAGGGTGAGTGGCGAACATGTCTCTGCCAGCGGAGTTTTGCCAACTCTATGCGCTGCTGGGAACGCAGAGTTTGGGAAGTGCACTGATTCCACGGTGTGGTGTAGTTTGCCCCACCCCTAATTTACAGAAAATAACGAGTCTTACCTGGATCTGGCATTCTCTGTGCCTGGGCTGTCCTTCCCCTGGCTGTCTCCTTGTCCCCGGTGGTGCAAAACCCATACACTGTATGACTTGGGAGGAATGCACATGTGCGCTCATGCGCGCATGAGTAGTCCTCCAAAGTCGTATAGCATAGGGGTTTTGCACCACCAAGGACGAGAAGACAGGAGGATGACAGCCCGAAAATGGAGAATGCTAAATTCAGGTAAGCTGTAAGCATGTGGCAGTCTGGGGGCTGCCTGCATGCATAGTTTTTTTTTTTCTGAAAACCTTTATTATGAAGAAAAGGAGTACAGTTACAGACCTACAACCACAGAGGCTGGTCAGTAGCAATAAATATCAAAAGCACAACCATACACAGCTCATCAGCCGACAACCCGAGGGCCTGGCAGCGATAATGCACGACATTATAGAGAGCCTTTGGCGATAGGAGGATAAATAAAAGGAATCATATTTTATATTTTATAAACAAACAAAAAGAAAAATACAAAAAAGTTGAGTCGGAAACTATACAGTGTATTGGCTGTCTCATGCGGTAGGGGGAGAGCTAATTGATCAGGGAGCAACTCTATGGAGGATGAAGATCCTAAGGAGGGAGGGGGGGGCCGAGAGCAAACCAATAAGTCATGGACAACAGGAAGCAAATAATCTGAAACGCACAGTCAAGGGGACAGGGGAATGGTAGAAGTTTCTATAAAAGGGGGAGTGCAGATCTCAAGTTGAGACTAAAGGTGCCCTTTGAGATTCCCACAATTGGGCAATGTCCCTTTTTACGATCATGTTGCCGAGGGTGGCCCACTGAGTCTGAGCAACACTGCAATCATTCGGCTCCCAGATGTTCAACAAACAGCGTCTGGCCTCAGGCAATAACTCCACACCCGTCACCTCACTCATCACAGCATGCACTCGGTTCCAGAAAACCACAACCTCCGGACATTCCCATATAATGTGAAGTGCAAGCATACCACAACCACGCCTACACAGCCCATCCGCAGAATAATCCATACGCATCAGTCGTGGACCCGTGACATAAACACGGTGCAAAATCTTTAATTGCACCAGCCGCAGACGCGCCAGAATCGCAACCTCTTTGGGGGAGGATATCGCAGCCTGCCAGTCTTCGTCGTCCAACTCCAGTACATCGTCGGTCCAGGCCTCACGAAGCTGTACAAGGAGGTCCGAGCGGTCGTTAATGAGTTTTTTTTAGATGAGAGATATAGTGCTATCAGGGACGTACCCGTCAAGCACTCTATCTTCCAAGGGAGAGGACTCCGGAATAGTAGTCCCGGCCGGGAAGACCGATTCAAGCGCGTGGCGTACCTGGAGATATCGGAAGTATTCCCTATCACTCAATTTGTATTCATGTTTTAATTCGTCGAAGGTCTTGACTCTGTCTTTGACCCAGAGGTCACCGACTTTACTGATGCCAATAAGGTCCCATCTATCGAACCCCTTCGTCGTCCACAGACTGCCCAGTCTCTCCGCAGCATACAAGGTGGTTGCTCTAGTTAGCTTGTCCGTCCATCCCGTGGCCGTAGTCGCACTACCCCATACTCGTACCCCCACCCTGGTGGGGCCCGTCAAATTCTTCCTGGCAGCTCTGGAGTAGAGCTCCCTATTATAGTCGCCCCCGGGTAGCTGCCACCTATCCATCTTGAATGCGGGATTCGGAACAGGACCGTACATAGCATGATTGACTGCACTCATTTGGGATGCCCAGTAGTCGCGTTTGATATCAGGCAACGCTATACCACCATCATACCAGGGCAGAGTCAATTTTGCCAATGCTATGCGAGGTCGCCCGCCCCATATCAGCTTCCTCTGGAGGCTCTCAATTTCGCGGAAATAACTGGCAGGCACCAGGTCCAGTGTATTTTGGATGGCATACAGGAATCTGGGGAGAGACATCATCTTAAAGAGGGCCGCTCTGCCCAAGGGGGACAACGGCAAACCACACCACGCCGCGACATCCGATCTAAGCCGGGCAAGCGGAGGCACCAAATTCCGCTCAAAGTGTACTGTGGGGTCCAACAATAGGTAAATCCCCAAGTACTTAAAGCCAACACACTAGACCGGTATCGGGCAGATGCGGGGCAGAGAAGGCAACTCTCCTGTAAGATGGTAGATACAGGACTTGGCCCAATTGATGACCAAGCCAGAATTTTTCCCAAAGGAACTCAAAACATCAAATAAGACTCCCAATGACTTACGAGGAGAGGTGAGGTACAGCAAAATATCATCCGTGTACAACGATATACGATCTTCGAAGTCAGGGGACCATCGAATGCCCTTGAGCGAGGGTTCCCATCGGAGCCACGCGGCAAGGGGTTCAAGGGCAATCGCAAAGAGCAGTGGCGACAAAGGACATCCTTGCCGCATGCCGCGTCCGAGAACAAAGGGTTCCGAGGCCCTGCCGTTGACCACCACCTGGGCCAGCGGTTGCTCATATAGAAGCCTGACCCACCCGATGAAGTTAGGGCCAAAGCCAAATTTAGCAAGGGCCGCCCACAAATATGGCCATTCCACCGTGTCGAAGGCCATCGAGGCGTGTAGTGAAACCAAGATGGCCGGCTCACTAAGAGACTCCGCCCTTGCTAAGACGCCATGAAGACGACGAAGATTAAGTGCGGTGTTTCGATGGGGGATGATTCCAGATTGGTCTGGGTGTATCAAGTCGCTAACCACCGTTATCAGCCGATTCGCCAAAAGCTTCGCCAGGATCTTGGACTCCACATTCAAGAGCGAAATCGGCCGGTACGATGAACATTGTTCGCGGGGCTTTCCATCTTTATGAATGACCACAATGGACGCCAGGCTCTGATCCCGGGGAAGGGATCCGAGATCTCGCGATGCCGAAAACATCCGACGAAGATGCGGCGCCATTTTGTCAGGGCACAGCTTGTACAGCTCAACCGGGATGCCATTCGGGCCTGAGGCCTTCCGCGAACGAAGGGAGCGGATAGTGAGCGCTATTTCATCGGTGGAAAATTCCGCCTCCATAAGCTCCTTGTCCGATTCCGACAGGCTAGGCAACACAATATCCCGAAGCAACAAGTGCGAGTCCTCCTCTGGCCTATCCGAGACTGGCGCGTAAACCTTCTGAAAGTGCTGGGCAAAGACCTCAACTATCTCAACCGGGTCCACTACACGCGTTCCATCCACCTTTTCAACAACAGGCACCACCCGATTCAATCTATCCCTTTTGTCCAACCAAGCTATCAACTTTACCGCTTTATCACCAACATCATACAAACGCCCCTGTTGCTCACGATTCATTGCCTTGGCCGTGTCAGTCACCAGAGCTCTGTAGTCAGACTGTTTAAGGGCCAAAGAATGTATACCCTCGGGTGTAGCCCCAGACTCCATCCTCTCCTCCAATGCAGTAATGTCATTTTCCAGACCAACCAATTCCGCTTTCTTACGCTTCCTCTCGCTAGCAATCAAGGACAGAGTTTGACCTCGAATCACAGTTTTATAAGCCTCCCACAAGGAGATGGGGGAGGACACCGATCCCTCATTCTCGGCAAAGTAATAATCCATGCACTTAACAATCTCGGCTCTCATTTTAGAGTTACGAAGGTGCCAGGGGTTAATCGGAGCAACCCGACCCCCGGTCTCCAACTGTACGTCAATAGTGAGCCAGAGTGGGGAGTGGTCCGAGATCTCCCTAGCTAAATGCTTAATTTCCCTTACAGAGACCACCTGCACCGCCGGTATAAGGATATAATGAAGCCTCAAGAGACTCCCATGAGCTCCCGAGAAAAAGGTATACTGTAGCTGTCTGGGGTGCAGTTGCCTCCAGCAATCCGCTAGACCCAACGTTTCCCAAAAATTGCCCAGCCATAATTGGGATGTCGGGAGAAGTCTGGGGGGGCTACGATCTTCATCACCGCTGACAACCGAATTAAAGTCACCACCCACAACCAACATGCCCTCAGGGAACCCCAGAACCACCCTACCCAAATCAGAAAATGTAGTGGACTGTAGGCCGGGTGGGACATACACAGTTAAATGGAGATCGTCTTCCCCTCCCAGCGGCCCGTAATGGCCGCATATCGGCCTCTGTCATCCAGCACAGTGTCATCTATCTCCAGGTAGAAGGTAGCTCCTAACCAGGATGCCCGCCCCCCTCGACCCAGTGGTCAATCCAGAGTGAGCTGCCAGGCGGTAGCCCCGTCTGTTCAATGAATGGCACGTGTTTCCTATTAGATGCGTCTCCTGGAGTAAAACGATATCTGGGGAGCAGTGCTTCAAGTATTGCAAAACTATCCCCCGCTTTATCCTATCGCCCAGACCATTGACGTTCCAGCTCAGTACCCTCAGCCCCCTACCCCATCCCAGAAATAAGAACAACGCCCCCCCCCCTCCAAGAAACAGGCACAGGAGATAAGATATGCAACAAAGCGCAGCCTCGAAACAAACAAATATTAAAGACCACCCCCAAGAAAATCCCCAAAACACACCCCCCCACCCTGCACCCATGCGGTAGACCAAAAAGCCACCCCAACTTGCAGTGTGCCTGTCGCCTCATTGAACTAACCTAAAAGAAGAGAGAAAAAAAACCCAGAGGAGGAAGGGTCCCAATTCCCCCCACCCCCGGATATGCACGTTATATATACATAACAGTCATAGAGCCACTGCCATAAGTCCATAGAGTTGGCTCGCCGGCGCAGACTCACTGCTCCTGTTCTTCCAGGCCACCTTCAGCGCCCCTCGATCTTTCGGGGCTGGGACGAGGTGTTGGCAGACTATCAAGCCAGTCACTGACTACCTCGGGCGGTCAAAGAAGAGCGCACGTTCCTCGTATTCAATCCTCAGGCGGGCTGGGAAAAGCATGGCGTATTTCAGTCCCATGTCTCTGAGGCGCCGTTTCACCCCCGTGAAGTACATGCGTTGTTTCTGCACCGCCTGTGTAAAGTCAGGATAAAAACTGATTGACGCGTTTTCAAATTTAGTGGGACCATTGGTGCGTGATGCCTGAAGAATAGCGTCTCTGTCCCGAAAGTTAAAAATCCTGGCTATGATAGGCCTCGGAGCGGCCCCCAGTTTGGGCTTCCCGCCGGGGACTCTGTGAGCTCGCTCCACCATGAAAAAGTTACTGAGGCTATTTGGTGCAAAGTGCTTCAGAACAAGGTCCTCCACCAGAAGGTCTGTGGATAAGTCTACGGAATTCTCCGGAACACCAACAATGCAAACGTTTTTGCGCCTGGCCCGGCTCTTGAAATCATCCAGCCGACGGGCAAACAAGTCGTTAGACGTTCAGAGATAGTGAACTTCGGTCTGAAGATCCGAGACATCCGTAGTAAGGCTCGCGGTCTTGATGTCCAGGGACTTGACTCACTCATTGGTTTTCCCCAAGTCCGTCCTGATAAGATTGACTTCGATCGCCACCGTGTCTATCTTAGCAGCCAGCGTTTCGTACTGCTGGCCCATAGATGTCTGGACACTTGCGATGGCGCCCATAACGTCCTTCAGTGTCAGCTCCTCAGTTGCAGGAGAGCCATCACCAGTCTCATCAAAGACTTTACTCACATCGCCAGGGGATCCTTTTGGGCGGGTGAAGCGATCTATAGTGTGGGATTGGACAACCCCCCCTCGATGAGCGCCTCTGGTTGCACGCTTCTCGGTATCCGCCTTGCCCGCCATGATGAGCGACGAGCTCTGATGGAACCTTTGGGATCTGGTCAGAATGGTTCCCTCCGCAGCAAACTTGTAGAGGCGAGGGGGCAAGGGCAAAAAAACAAGCGTAGAGCTGGCAGCAAGAATATGGTCAGCCGTGTCGACCGGCAGCAAATCGCCGTGAACAATGACCAAGAGCGAAACCGAAAGTACCACAGGGGCAGTGGACGTGTCGCACAGGCCGTTGTTGTTCAATTGCCACCTGGGTACCTCGGGGACTCAAGTCCGTGGATAGTCTTCGGTGTAGGCCGCAAGTTTCGAAGTTCAGTAAGTCCGGTTCCCGGCGGCCAAATCGAATTTTGAAAAAGGTTGTCGTATCAACAGGGCATCTGCCAAAAGTACCCGTTGTCCAAATCAGGATACGTTGCAGGATAGATGCGGGAGGCGGAAAGGGTCTTGGGAGCCCTGTGCTCACGCGTCCATCTTGGATGTGCACGAAGCTCCTCCCCCCCTGCATGCATAGTTAGGGAGGAGGGAAGCGGAATTCCATTGAGTTTTTAGGTAACTCCGTGGAATTTCACTTTGTGTCATTCTGCCAACTCGGCCCAGAGAAGAGGGCTTTTGGATTTTAGTTTAATTTTTCCATTGGCATGTGTGCAACCTTTTGGCTGTGGCACATGTCATAGAGCGAGATTTGTCCCTAACTAAGGTGCCTATTAGGATGACGGATGGACCTGCGTCCGTCCGCCACCCCCGAGGAGGAGGGACTGTCCGCAGGGGCAGCGGCGGTCCCTCCGGTGGAATCAGGATGTGACCGCCACCCTGGCGGTCACATCCCGTATAATTAACATTGCATATTTAACTGGTGGCGGCGGGTGCTGCTATAAGCAGCACCCGCCGCAAAGTTAAATATGCATGCACAAAGCTGCAGGCACCGCACGGTGCCTGCCGCATTGTGCATGCAAATGCAGGGGCATACCATAGGTACCCCCCATGTGCACCCACCCCCCCCCCTTCACCCTGGGGGCCTGCAACGGGCCCCCAAAGAAAAGACTGTAACTTCTTTAACCCCTACACGCATGTGACTTGCATGAACTGATTTTCATCAAGTTTCTCCACTTGCTAAAAAACCATATCTACTTCCGTATCTTACTATGTTTTGATTTATAGATTCACCATTGTTCCCCTGATGAAGTGCATGAGCACGAAATGCATAGGGATTTAAATGAATTGGTTTAAGATTAAATATGATGAACAATGTCTGGATTGCATACACCATGATGGGATCTAATATACTGGATTGTTGACTGTGACGTAACAGTTGAAAAACATCCAAGCGTACTGAATGAAAAATAAATAACCAATTGAAAGTACTATTGATTATATTGTTTCATTGGGAATACCCAGGGTTAATATATTGGAAACGATTCAATTCTACGAAGGAGTGCGACGGGCTGCATTGTCAGTTCTTGCCAATGTAACTTAGACTATCATTTATGGTCAACTCCCAATGGTAAGGGGGGTAACCCGCCAGCACCCAAATAGAGTTTATTTCTATGTCATGAAAGAGGATTAATGACATATACATACCGTGTGCCACACAGACCCAACACACTTTGCTTAATTTTAAGAGAAGCACACTGGAGGTGGTTGGAAGGTAGTGTGTGGACCCCCCATGGGAGCCTGCAGGGAAATGACTAAGACTGTGTATTTTGCGGCGCTTTCTCAACAAGAATCAGTGGTATCATTGGAACATAATGTGCTCGGCCTGATGGTGGTGGAGCTAAATGAATATGATGGATTTTCCTATGGACAGTGGTCATGTGATTGGATTTTCACTGAGTTTTTGATGCTTTTGCTCCCATCGGGGACATCACTCACTGCCCTCTGTGTGTTGAGGAACCTGGCTCACAACACTGATGCTTAAGCAGGCGCCTCATTTTTGAACTAAACAGGTGCCTCTATAGGGATGTGAACCTTAAGGCAGTGGAGACATGCCTGGCCCATCCAAAATTGGACGTGCTGTCCTGGGTGCCTGTTATTATGAACTGGTTCGGGTGCTAGTCCTGCTTGTGGGGGTGGGGCAGCCAGCATTGCCCTGTAGATCAAACAGCAGTGGGGGCCCTGGGACCCCCGGCTGGTACCAGGATGGCGAATTCCAGTGTGGACTCCTGGTCTGCATGTTATGTTATGTTATGTTAATATTTTATTAAGCGCAAAACAGCTGCCCCAGCAACGAGGCGAAGCATAGCATGGTCATTGTGAATGCTGGTGGTGGTGGCAGGTTAGGAAATGTGACTGAGAGGGGTATGAAGTGGGTGATACACTGAGGTGGTGGGTTCACTATATACTTGGCTGGTTCTAGGGTTTGTTTGGTGAGTAGGGAGTCTTGGGAACGGCCTTGGTACAATTGTTTTCTATTTGTGGTACATTTTTAGATCATAATACTTGGATATAGGGTTCTTTCAATAGCAGTAATGGCACTCTTTATGATTTGGAGTTGCCGGTCATTCAGCTTTTGGGTTCAGGTGCTCTGTTGGATCCCTCTGGGCCCTGCAGCTGTGTCTTTGTCCAGTCAGATGCTCCTCGCCCAATTCTGATTGCAACAGCACCTCTGGGGGCACTCTTTCCTGGCTTCTGGCCACACCAATGGGTCTCCTGCATCGGGGATGAGGTCAGTGGCCTATCCATGGCAGATTTGAGGACTCTTCCCAGGTAGCAATCGGGCCACCTTCATGGGGTTTCGCTACACCAGTCGGGCAAGCAGTGCTTGATGATAGAGAGGGGGCTCCTGGTATGGGCAATGCACCCCATGTCACGGTTCCACCTTGCCTATACCACTTCCTCCATTGGAGAGGTGGCAGGATGGTGACAAAGGCTGGACATGGTACCCCGTGGGGGAGCGCTTTGGCTGGTAACTACAGATGCAGGTGTGTGCCGATTCTCGGGCTTCCAACTCCCCTCACATCCTACATGCTACTTTCTTGGTAGTTCTTACCAATAAATTGTGTGCACAGCCAGTCCACTGCTGAGCTAATTTGCATAGCTCTTAGAGGTTTCCTGTATGGTTTAGGAATAACCCTTTGGGATGGGCGCGATGATCCAGGATCAACCTTGCTGGCGTTACCAGGCTGAGGGAGGAGATTGCAGCTTGGTCTTCTGGAGCGGAGACTCAATGGGAGGAACAGGCTATGGTTCTATTCTCAATCAATCGAGGTAAGAGTGACTTCAAAAACAATTAAAAAACAACGGTCCTTAGATTCTATCTAAATAAGACTATACTTTTGCCTAACTTAAAATCGTTCTGTCCATTTACAGAAAGGTGGTGCACCAAACAAGACACACCGGTGAGTTAGAATCTGTGAGTGTGTAACATTGTAGTGAAACAGAGAACACCCTTAAACAGCTCGGCTGAGCCTTTTTGTGTTACTGTTGTTTAGGTGTTCCGACGCCGGGTACTAAGATGACTACGATTTATTGATTTGGTTACATTGATACAAAGGTAAGAGGTTAAGAGACGGATGTTGAGCCACTTGGTAGCTTTGACATATGGTCCAAAACTAGAATCTAACTCAGGTCTCCCCTCCTTTTCGTTTTTACAGTGTGGTCCTGATGAGAACTCGTAAAATAGCAAGAGTTCGAAACGCGTAGACCCTGTATTGTATTATGCCATAAGAACACGAAAGAATTTTTTGAATTTCTTGTAAAAATTTACAAATAGGCTTAAAGGAATGTCTATGGCACTAATGGAGATATGATTTACATTGAATTTTGAAGAATTGTTAGCATGTACTTTTGTATTGTGTTTGAGAATGGTTGATTGTGATTCACAACTGAGTGTATGTGTGAGAGTTGGGTGGGGAGTGTTTTAAGTGTACATAATGTGTTCTATATTTTGTATGTTATATGTTTTTTCAAACTGAAAAATGATCTAGAGAAAATAAAAAAAAATCCAAATGAAGTAAAAAATCAATAAAATTGATGATTCATTCAAGAGACATAGATCCCCTCACTTTATGTTTGAATCGATTGTGAGATGTTGAGATGTTGAGAAATAACTAATGGCAGCATTGGCGTTCTTTGTTTGTTGATACATGGTTCTATTCTCAGCAAACTGGATGGGTATCCTAAGTTTGGATAACAGATCCCACCCTAATATGTTAGTCGGGGAGAAAGGACAGTTTAGCAATTGGCCCCTGAGCTAGTTTCCCCCTAGTTCTAGTTCTGTGAGGGAGATCTTGGCTAAGGACCCCAGAGCTCCCTGTACCGTGGTAGTGGTCTTGAACACAGGCGCTCCTTAACGCATACAGGACCTTGCCACCCTAGTATCCACTAAAAAGTGGTATGGTGTCCCATTTACTAACATCGTGACCAAGGGGCCTTACTCAGGGTGGTCCTGTACTGTCAGTGAGGTGAACGCATATTTGAGTAACCCTGGCATCCATGGTGTGCCTTCCCTATCTTCCTTCTGTATTGGTGGCCTCCACCCTGTGATTTCGTCTTCGCTGTCGGAGGGGTTGGAGCTTTCTTCCTTGGTATTGCTAGTTTTAGTGTGTTCTATGATGTTGATATCAAACGTTCCCCTTCAGGCCATGGGGAGGCGTGTACTTTGGTGAGGTCACGCCACCCACGGCAGTATCTCTCTAACCTCCCTTGCACATGGCCTAATGGAGTCTCCATGATGGATTGGGGAACTTGTTTTGAAGGATTTTGCAAATTGGTGTTGTCTAGAGAGTCTTTAAATAATCGCAAATCCTACTCTAATTTTGGGGAACTGTGCACACGGGGTGGTACCGAAAACAATCTACTGGTTACGAGGTCTATATGCTTAATGCATTAAAAAAGACTATTAACATTAAACAATAGACAAATACAAATTAAATAATAACAACATGTAACCGAATGCAATTCTCAGTTTAAGAGCAGTACAAGTTGATTTATAGCAGTAAACTAGCAAGTATTAAATTCTGGTCCAGAAAAATTGGTTGCTATTTTATAAAGCAGAGACTTACGTAAGACAACAGAACATTTAGACATGCATCATTTTACAAAATTTCAATGAATGCAAAAAAGAGAAAATATGAAAGAGACTAAGGGCCAGATGTATCAAATTTGGATTTTGCGCTTCCATAATAGCGAATTTTACTGATTCACTATTATGGATTCGCAAAATGCAATGTGTGTAGGCTTCGCAATAATAACTGCGATTTGTACATATTCCTTATTTGCGACTCGCAAATTGCGAGTCGCAAAAAAGGAATGGCTTCCCATTCATTCCTATGGGCCATTCATTCCTAGGGGCCTTGTCCTTATGTATTAACTTCTCCACTGTTTCCTCTATGGCTGGACTGCTGGTCTATAGACCCCCGAACGCCCCGGCTGCCCAATTGCTGAAACTCTATGACACTATGTTATGTTATGTTATTTTAATTTGTACAGCGCACTGCTACTCGGAAGTGTCCCGGCGCTAACAACAAAAAGGCAGAAAATGCACAATTACCAATTAAAACAGTAGCGTTTTTAAGGCTTTCCTAAACAGAAGAGGCTCCTGGGTGGCCCTCAAAGCCAAGGGAAACGCATTCCAGGCCAAACAAGCTTTGCACACAAAGGAGTTTCCCCCGTGTCGCTGACGCTTAAACTTCGGAGTCTGCATCAGCAGTTGCAAAGACGAGCGCAACTGTCTCCCTGGTGTGTAAAAAGCAAGTCTCTTCTGCAAATAGATGGGACCGAGACCGTAAAGGGCCCGTTGCACAATTGAGAGCATTTTAAATTTCAGGCGAATTTTGACAGGAAGCCAGTGTAATGACCATAAAAGTGCCCGCACACTGTGCCTGGATGACAGCCCCCCCAGAAGTCTGGCAGCCGAGTTTTGTACCACTTGTGATTTCTTCACAAGGAAACCTGGGCTGCCAACTAGGAGGGCGTTGGCGCAATCCAAACGAGAAAGAATAAGTGCCCGAACAACCGTCTCTCTGCCTGTGTTCGGCAAGAAGGGAAGAAACTTTCTCAAACTTTTCAGCACACCAAAACAGGTGCCAGCCAGTTTTTTTACATGTGACCCAAAATTCAGATTCTCATCGAACCAAACGCCAAGGTTTTTGGCGGCACTGTTATTCTCGGACGGGCAATGAAAACCTGGAGGCCAAAGTCTCTCTCTGACATCCGGAGCAAAAGAACCGAACAGCAGTACTTCAGACTTTCCCTCATTACATTTTAGCTGTGCATTGGCCAGCCAATGAAAGACCGATGACAAGCACTGATGGGGTCTCGTAACCGAGTCGTCCTCCTTGATCCAGTTAAACAGCAGATGAGTGTCGTCGGCGTAGGCCATCACCTTAGCCCCCAGTGACTCCGCCCAAAAATTCAGCGGAGTCACGTACATGTTAAATAACAACGGGTTAAGAGATGACCCCTGCGGACCTATCACTGAGGCACACTAACTTTACAGTCCTCAGGGATTTGAATGTGCATATGGACAATAACAACTGCCCCTCAGCTGTTCAACTGGCTGATACCCCCAAAGGGTTAAATCTGATCCAAAAGGTATTGTCATCCACTCATGTGGCTGGCCACATGCTTGATCTACTTTTTACCAATGATCAGGCGCTACCAGTAGAGGACCCATCACCTGTAACATGGTCGGATCACTGGCTCATCTCATTCAAACTAACGTGGGTTTCCTGTAATAATCAGATCAGATCAGCATTTGAGGATAGGATACATTTGAGGAAGATCTCACCTGAATATATGTGTTGTGAGTTACAGAACACTCCCCCTCAGCTTATAGGTGAACCGAGCCATGACGCTTCAGTCTTCAACTGCTGGGTCGTATCAGCCCTTGACAGAATAGCTCCAATCAAGACCATGAAATTAGCCAGAAGTAAACCTTCGGCCCACTGGTTTACAACCAAATTCCGTACAGAGAAAAGCCTATGTAAGAGACTGGAGCGTGCCTGGCAAGAAATCTATGAGCCAGAGGCCAAGTGTGCATATAAAGCCGCGCAGAGAAAATTCCACGGTCTAAAACGTAAGATCATTAGGGACTATTGGGCTAGATGTAGGTAAAATAGATTTACCGATTTTTAATTACCGAATTTTACCGATTCGGTAATTAAAAATCGGTAAATCTAAGCGGTGGACATGTAGGTATTCCAGATGTGCTGGAATACCGATTCGGAAGTATTCAGTATTTACCGATTCGGTAAATACCGAATCGGTAATGCCCATTCATTCCTATGGGCTTTGAAGCCCATAGGAATGAATGGGCATTACCGATTCGGTATTTACCGAACCGGTAAATACCGATTTTCACAAGGGTGCAGGGGGTGTCACTTTGACACCCTCTGGCACCCCCAAAACAGGCTCAGGTGCCATGTGGCAGGCATACATGCCCTAAGGGCAGGTCTGCCTGTCACATGGCATAGGTGTGCATGCACACATGTGCATGCACACCGGAATCGGTATTTTACCATCAAATTGGATTTTATGGTAAAATACCGATTCTGTAAGGCCTCTGGGACTCAGAAGAGTCCCACCTACATCTGGGAGCCTCAGATTCGGTAAATTTACCGAATTTTTATTTTACCGATTCGGTAAAATTACCGATTCGGTAATTTTACCGAATCGGTAAAAAAATGCCCGCTACACACCTGTCACCCATTTACCGATCGGTAACGGCCAAAATCGGCTGTTACCGATCGGTAAAGGGCCTGAAACGGCCACCTACATCTGGCCCATAGTTGCCTATCAGATCATGTCTTCTGACAACACCAAGAAAGAAGTTTTCAAGATAATCCAGGGTTTTATTAAACCACAAGCCCTGAAGAGTACTATTCCCCCCTCATTGGCTCTCTGTGAATATTTAGCCACTTTTCTTCAGAACAAAATTCAAGTAATCTATTCTTCTTTTCAACTTTCAGGACCACTAGATTTGCTATCTCATACCTCACATCACTCGGGCATGTGGTCTGTTTTTCTCCCTTTCTGCCTGGTGTAATTGAGTAAAAAAAAATCAGGCTCTCGGTGTGACCCCTGCTCTGCCAGATTCTTCAAGCTATTAGCCCCCTAGTTCAATCCTATACTGAACTCTATCTGGAATTCTGTGTAAGAGACTGGGGTTTATCCAAACAGTTGGAAAAAAGCATTTGTCCAGCCAATTCTCAAGAAAGAGGATGCTGATTCAGCAGAGCTCAAAACTTTCGGACAATTTCTCTTTCAGTGCCGGCTAAAATACTTGAAAAGGAAGGACAGAAACAACTATTTGACTTCCTGGAATCGAATTATCATCTGCACGACTCCCAGTCAGGATTTAGATCTGGCTACAGCACGGAGACAGCTCTACTTGAAGTTGCAGAGACTATCCTTGAAACTTTAGATTAGGGCAGCTGCGTGGCTTTTGAAACGTTGTCACACAGGTTTCTACTAAATAAACTTGAGCATCTAGGAGTGATAGGAACTGTCCTTGCATGGTTCTGCTCATTTCTCCAGGGTTGTACACAGCAGGTGACTCTCCCTCCTCATGTCTCCGCTTCCATCCCCCCTCATGTGTGGAGTTCCTGAGGGCTCGGCTCCGAACCCAACTCTTTTTAATGTGTATCTTACTCCCCTTGCGGCAATCATTGAGCAATGGGGGCTGATGGTTGTCTTGTATGCCGACGACACGCAACTGGTGTTCTCTTTTAGAGAACACAACAAGACAGCTTTCACCAGTTTTAAGCTGTGTCTTCTTAATATCTTGTCATGGGTGACGGATAGCTGCTTAAAATTAAATACCGACAAAACGGAGGTCCTGGTTTTTAATCAATCCACTCCCCCTCGGTCGGCACTCTGGTGGTCATCTGAGTTAAATCCACCTCCTCTTCCAGTTGCTTCTGTCAGAAATCTAGGGTTCAAGTTTGATTCACAACTTACTGGCAAAGCGCACATTTCTCATGTTTCCTCACTGTGTTTCTGGAAGTTGAAGGCTCTGCGAAGAGTCCTTCACTTCCTGCCTATGGACTGTAGGAAGACCTTGGTGCATGCATTAGTCACCTCCCAGCTTGACTACGCTAATAGCGTTTACCTTGGTCTCCCTGAGTATTTGCTCAGGAGGCTGCAGATTATTCAAAATGCGGCAGCCAGACTCATTAGGAACCTGACACTGCGACATCACATTACCCCCCATTTGCGTAGTCTACACTGGTTGCCTGTAATAAGAAGGACAAAGTACAAGGCACTGACCCTGGCACATAGAGCAATTAGAGACATTGGTCCTCAATATTTGAAGCAGAGACTTCCGAAATACAGCCAGAACAGAGTACTTAGATCCAATAACCAGACACTACTGGTGATCCCTCGCTTTGCAATGGCCAGGATTGGTGGCCGGGCCTTCTCGGTGAAAACCGCTACATTATGAAGTACTATGCCTGAGCATCTGAGGAAGACCAAGTCAGAATCTACGTTTAAGAAAGCGTTAAAAACTTGGCTCTTCAACCTCCCCTCGAGCCCATGGCCTACCTAGTCTTGTTCACTCCCTATAGGTTGACTGAACTGCTAGCGCTGGGATACTTCCGTTGGAGGTAGCCGTGCGCTCTACAAGCTTCACTAATAATAATAATTGCATACATCATGCCTTCACCATGCTCACCGTACACCACCTCCATTGTTGTCCCCTCGTCATAGCTGCATCAAGGCCACCAAAAAACTTCTTGTCAACTACCTCAGCACCACCACTCTGCCAATGCTTACAGACGCCAACCCAGCAGCACGCAACCTGCACAGATGGCTCTCCAACTGTGTCGACACCTGGCAGCTCCTCCATGTCGGTGGACCGAGCAGCTGGGGGTCGCTGTTCACCAGGGCAGGTGACATCCTGAATGCCAAACTAGACCCTGTACTCGCGGCTGTGCAGAAAATAGGTACCTCTCTTGAACTAACACGCACTTCCCTTGAGGGCTGTATCAACAAAATCACAGTCAACTTCACCCTGGAGCACACAGATCATTGCTAGCTGACTGACAAAATACATAACTCTGTGCAAGAACTGGCCAAAGTCCACCTTGTTACCCAGAATGCATCATTGGAGGTACAGCAGCTAATGGCATGTGTGAAGTTACTAGAAAGAAGAGCCGAGATGTAGAGGGCCACTCCCGGCAGAACAACGTGCAGGTGGTGGGTCTGCCCACAGGAGATGAGGCATTTGGAAGTAGTGAGACATGGTTACATGATCTACTGCCAGCAGTTGCACTCTCCCCATTCTTTGTTTTGGAGCGGTCCCATCAAGTGTAAGGGATAGGTCCTAGTCCCTTTCTCTTCTGCCTCCTACAGGGATTGTGACGCTGCCCTGAGGGAGGTATGCAAGCTGGGGAAGGTGAAAGTGTATAACGCCACAGTACTTTTTGCCCTGACTATGCCACCGGGGTGCAGAGACAGAGGAGATTGTTTCTAGTGGTTAAGTGATGCCTCCGAGAGTTGAGTATCAAATATAACCCTGGGCGTAGTGTGCGTAGTGGGGCTACGTGAAGCTACGCAAAGTGGGCGAGAAACTACGCCCACCTTCGCACTTTGCATAGCCCCACTACGGGCCGCATGCCACCCTCCCCTACATAGCTAATTTAAGTATATGCGCAAATAAAAATAAATAAAAGGCACTTACCTTATCCGCTGCGTCCTGGGGCTCCCTCTGCTCGTTCACGCCGCCGTCTTGATAACCAGTGCGCATGCGCGGCCGCCCACGCATGCGCATTTCTCGCGAGAAATGCGCATGCGCGGGCGGCCGTGCATGCGCATTGGTTATCAAGACGGCGGCGTGAACGAGCAGAGGGAGCCCCGGGACGCAGCAGATAAGGTAAGTGCCTTTTATTTATTTTTCTTTGCGCATATACTTAAATTAGCTATGTTCGGGAGGGTGGGAGGGAGGCGGGTGGCGGGCAACTTCGCTACGCCCACCGAGTAGGCATAGTGTTGCCTGCTACGCCTACTTTGCAAAGGGTGAAGTAGGCAACACTACGCTCACTTCGTGGGCGTAGCGAAGTCTTTCGCCCAGGGTTAATCAAATACTCCATCCTTTTACTGTCGAGGATGCAAGTGGTCTCAGATGGTAACATGCAATTGTTTGACAACGCTGAACAGGTCTGGACCTGCCTGGAATCTACTGTTCACCAGGAGGTGCAGAGAGGTAGTGAAGTGCCTGCACAACAAGCTGTCATTTGCAGAGGCTAAGGAGGAGCAGATGCCACCACCACTACAAGCCAGCCCCAGACTGGAGCAGGTTATACAAGATAGGTGGAATGTGCTGCATGTGGCAGTGTTGATAACTCCTTCAGGGTCTCTTTTTGTCCTGAAGAAGGTGACGATATTTTAGAACACCGAAACGCCGCGTCAACAGTATTTTTTTCAAAATATCTTTGTTTTAATATTATGTATTGTATATGTTTTTTAATATATAACATGGAAAAGTGTTTTTAACTGATATGGTTGAATAATGAAGAATGTACTGGTTAATAAAATAGGTAAACATTGCATTTGTGTAGTTGGTTCGTTTGATTGTGTAAATATAAAGCATTGAATTACTTTATTGTAAATTTGGTAACCTGAATAAGACTCTATCATAGACTTAGCCCCTTTTCTCACATTGAGATAATTGAGACCCTGAAGGAGTTAATTTCTTCTGAAGCACATTAGCAGGAGAAGGGAACTTTTGGTTTTTTTGTGTCTATATTCCCATCCCTTTTCCAAAAGAAGGGTACTTCCCACATTACCGTTAGAGCAGTGTTTATATCCACTGTCCCTGGCTTTTTATGGACTTGTGAATATGTGCCCTTTTCACACATTAAACTGTGTGAAAGGGCAGTTCCATGGGTGTTGCTGTGGGCGTTTCTATGCCAAACCGATGGAATCTGAAGCGTTCCCAGGTTTACGTGAAACAGTGCACCTTCGAAATGTGTCAGAATCTAAAACCACCCCAAGGGTGGTGTTTGGGAGGTGCTACGAGGAGAAAATTTTTAATTTTTCTATGTGTGCAGCATTCAGCAGCACACAGAGAAAGAAGAAATACCCTGTATTGATAGGTTTTGTGCAGGTAGCTGTCCCTTCCTACACAACATCAATAAACTCACCAACACAGTCACCCATGCACCACGGATGGCCAACGTAGGCGAAAAAGACAAGGGGCTCATTCATGAGCCCCTCTAGCAGTTCAACGCCGTTGGTGCTTCATTTTCTTGACATACCTGCAGCGTGATTTTGCACCACATTGGGCTGTATTTCCAAAGTGCTGCATCTAGGCATGTGCGTTACCTAGTAAAGCCCTGAGCCACATTATACCTGCGTCAGGTATAATGTACGCAGAGTGAGCGTTCACCAGCAAGAAAGCCTCATAAGAGTGTGACGCGATTTCACTTCAACACTTCTAGGGTGCCGCCGCGTCAAAATCTTACGCCTGCCTACTGGCAGGTGTAAGGGTGACACAGTGCCATAGGGATCAGCCAGCCTCATGCCTTGCTGGAGTTACGTAATGCTTGCAATTCAACTTCAGCAATGCGTGACTTTAACGCCAAAAGATATGTCAGGATTCTTGACCTATCTGTCATTCCTTGCCACATGGAGCGCTGTACAGTGTATACTGTGCATCCATGGTGTTGCAAGGAGGGCGCAATGAAAAGGGTTGCATCACTGTTTTATCGCAGCGATACAACACTTTTCATTAATGAGGCCCAAGAATGCACCCTATCTTATTGATAGGGCGCATACATGCTCTTTTGTTTTGTAGCTGGGGAGTGCAGCAACATTCCGTGCAGCGCTGTCCAGCATCAAAACCCCCGAAATGAGGCCCCAAGTGATTGCACCAATTTTAAGACCAGCTATTATCTGGTCTTCAAAAACTGCCTCTAATTGGACTTAGTGTGCAGTTTTGGGGAATTATCAATGTATGGGAATTTCATTGTAAATATCGTGAAGTATGATTAGCTGCAGTTTTTGCACAGGAATGCATACCTTGCTTCTTATTTTCGCTAACAGAAGAGGCGGTCCTGAAAATTCACGTTTACACTGGAAAAGTGCTGCTAACTGTAGTCAGTGGCACTTTTTAAATAAGGCAAAAAAGAAAAGCTACAGTGGCGTTAAGTTCTTGTAATCATGCCCCGTAGTCTCTTACCCTCTGATGGCTGCCTCCAAAAGGGCCTCCGTACTGCGGATTCAGCACAACTTCTAATCAATCATGGCGTCTGCTCACTGGTCTTTGTTTGCGCATATGAATCAATTTAGGCACATGTCCTTTGGCAGCAGCTGGGCTTGATAACCCAATCTCTCCTATCTGGCTCGCCAATCTGTTGCTCAGATATGAATTTAACGTGAAGAAATGAAAAGACAAGAGGCGTTTGGCAAAACAGGAAGATGTTGGTGTAAGTGCAGCAACCAGGAGAGTCTCGACAGAATGTGTCTGAGGAAAGTCTCTTGATGTAAAAAGGTTTGGCTGGTTTTATACACATCTTGACGTATAATAAACCGATTTCTGCATTTTTAAAGGGCTTTAAAGTACAAAACTAACAAGGCTGGACATCTTGGTAAGGACACAGATGGCTCTCAACCTTGTGGAGAGCTAGTGAGGAGCAGTGTGTATGTGTCCAGATATCCGGCATAAGGAGTGTGTGATCACTATATGTGCTGTGCATGTCATACGCTGATTGGCTGAGTGTTTCTATCTATATGTGGCATCTAGCTTTGTGGTATCTTTAGGGAACGCAAGCCTTTGGCCAGCCGAGATTCATTGGGCCCAATTGCTGTAGACTTGTTTGTGATGCAGCTTTCTATCCGTGGCATTGCTCAAGGTATTCCCGGGCGTGCGCTTTTCTTTGGCTTAAGAAAGACCCCATCTGTGATCTGTTATTCAACAGGTGTGCGTGCAGGTTGCAGGGACTGTCTGACCATTTGTCTCTGACTCAGGTTTGATAGGAAGACCACCTTAAATCTAACAGCAATGGTACAAGTTCACTGGAACTCTTAAAAATAATGTGGCAGTCAATGGTGTCATTTTTATCGACATTCTGTATAGGTCCTGTACAGTTGTATTAGAGTATATTGATATTGTTATTACCCACATTGACATAATTATGCATTCCTAGATCATGAAATACATTGGCATTGTTTTTACTGGTAACAACATTGTCTTTTGTACATTGACATTTCTTCTGCTGGCATCGCCACTGTTGGGCAGGTATACATTATGAAATACATTGACATTATATTTTTGATCATTTACCTTGTTATATGGGCACAGTTTATGGCATGCATTGGCATTGCATTTATTGGTATAGTTGTCGTTGAGCCAGCACACATCATGGGGCTCATTGACATCGTATTTACCCATTTCAACCGCCCTTTCCCACAATGTGGAAAAATCTTTCGATAGAGTGGAATGAAGCTCCTTCTTTTGCACCATCGCCCATGTGGCGAACAGGCAGGCCTTCATCACAATGATCACCTGGCTTAATGCTTCTACATTGGCCACCCCATTCAGAAATGGTGTTCTTCATGCACCATATACATTCACTGTGGAAAGAAGCAGGGCTTCCCGCTTTCCCCTTTACGCTTCCTGCAGGTGCAGGAGCCGCTGGACATCGCAATCTGCAAATCTGGCTAGATATGAGGCAATCCCACAGCAGCCTGCCAATTATAATTGATTTTGAATGCAGATGATATTCTGCTTACGCTTTCAACCCTTGAGCCTTCAGCATGACCATTGATGTTGGTCCTTGTCAGGGGACTCTTTGTACTCACTAATAGCCAAAACTCTGGGAGCAGAATGCCGAGGTTTCCTCAATTCCCACCCCAGGCCTTCGCACGAAAACCAAATTTACAGGTTGTCATGTGAACCCTGTCAAGGGAAAAAGGACGTGGACAGAGAAGAGACTGTCTTGACTTTCTTTTGACTCCTCACTCGCTTTTTCCTTTCTTCAGAAAGCACCTTTTTCCCTTTTTGCTTTCTCACTCTCTTCCTCTCGCTATAGGTGGAGATACTGTAATAGAATGAGACAATTATTACTTCACAAGAATTCCCTCCCTGACTCTCCTTGATATCTTACATCTAAACCTTCCTTACCCAATTTGTTTAAGGCCTTTGCTCCTCTTCTTATTTTCTTTTATGTTATTAGTAACTGGTGTCATAAACCACAAACAAGACTTAGTACATTCTGTCCTAGTCATTACTCAATGTTAATTTATTGTTGCTTTCTTTCTCACACACTCTCTTACTTGTTAATTTCTGTAACAGTCTTTTATTTATTTCTTCCACAGGAGAGCATGTGTTCTGTTTGCTGTCTTCAGTCCACAGGAAGACCCCGGACCAGCTGAAGAACGTTAATTAAACAATCCTCCTTTTTTGCATGTTTGTATTTTCTATAACTATAAACTAAAGTTACTTCTATCTAACTACCACCGCTACAAAATGCACTACCCTACGCATAGGCCTAGCAAGTAAAACTGTCCTTAACTCTGACTGACTAAACGCTACTTCAATGATGAACTCCTCCTCACTTGGAAATTCTGTTGGTGAAGTACGCAGTTTGGAATTCAACCTCAGCACTTCACTGCTGAGCAAGACCTCGCACCCGGACCCAAGCGCGAGAAACTAGACCACCAACCTCTCGAGCATTCCTCCCTATTAGGAGTACTGGACTGGTTGCCTTATTTTGCGCAACGATCACCCCTGATTTCTTTCGAGCGGGTGATCGTTTCAAAATTGGTTTCCACAGGACAGTAGTGGCGCAATGGAGTTCATGAACTCCTTTAATTCCAACCCTGACAGTACCCCCCCCCCCAAGGTCAAGCCTCCGGGCTGAGGTTTGTGAATATTGCAAGTGAAAAATCTTATTCATCAGGGTGCATGAAGATCAGATTGTTCCACCCAGGACCTATCCTCTGGGCCATAACCCTTCCAGTCCACAAGATAATTTTTTTTTACCTCGAACTGACTTTGAGTCTAGGATTCTCTTAACTTCAAATTCTTGCTGTCCTTCGATTAAAAGGGGTTTTTGATGCTTCAACCCCTTTAGATATGGTGAGACCATTTTAAGCAGACAGACATGAAACACCTGGTGTATCTTTAACTGTGGGAGGGGGAGTTTTAACTTGAAGGTAACTGGATTCACTACTTGTTCCACTGGAAATGGGCCTATGAAACGTGGTTGGAATTTTCTATTTCCTTTTAATCTTAGATTTTTTGTATTTAACCAAACCCTGTCTCCTTCACGCAAATCGGGCTCTGGTCTTCTTTTCTTGCCCGCACTCTGCTTATAACGTTCCTTAGCTAATGCTAAATTCCTGGTGGCAGACTGATGTACCTCACTAAGTTGTTGAACTAAATTTTGTGCTGCAGGCACCAATACTTCTTGGGTGGAAACCACAGAATTTGGATGTATACCGTAATTTAAGTAAAAAGGTGAATACCCAGTGGAGACATTCTTTGCATTATTATGCACAAATTCTGCGGTCCAAAGAAGATCAGGCCACTCACCCTCTTGATCTAGAAGAAAAATCGAAGATACTTCTCAAGCTCCTGATTGGCCCTTTCAGATTGCAAATCTGTCTTTGGATGAAAGCTAGTTGAATACTGTGTCTCAATGCCAAATTTCTTAGTATAGGCCTCCCAGAAATGGGATAGAAACTGGGACTCTCTATCTGTACTCAAAACTTTAGTGATGCCATGTATTTTAATCAAACTTTGATTGAGTTGTGTGGCTATTTGCTTTGCTGATGCATTTCCCTTCAGGGCGACAAAGTGTGCCATCTTAGAGAAGGCATCCACTATTACTAAAATTAAATTGAATCAATGACTAGAGAGCAGTTCCACAATTAACTCAAGCGTAACTGTGTGCCAAAGGTATGGGGGTGTGGGCAGGGGTCTCAACAACCCTTGAGGTGCCTGTTTATCCATCTTTCTCATTGCACAAATCTCACAGCCTTCCAGAGGAACTCGAACATCTTTAGATAGCTCAGGTCTCCAGAACTGTCTTTTAAGCAACTCTTCTGTTCAATGGGTTCCAGGCTGTGCAGCGATAGGACTGTTATGGTACTCAGTTAGCACTTGTTGTTGGAGATCTTGAGTTGGTATAAACAAGGCCTTGGAATGGAATGGTAAACCATTGTGAATCTCGCAAACTGGATTCTCCAAAGCCCATTTTCGCTTTTCTTCTGAAGTCAAGGCTTCTTTGACTTTGTCTTCCAGAGTTTTCTCAACTGTTGCTCCAACGATGTTTTTTCCATCCGTGTAAATTCGTGACAAGGCATCAGTCTTCCCATTATTTTTTCCTGGCTGATAAATTATTACAAAATTGTAGTCGGAAAAGTACAGGGACCACCTAAGTTGCCGTGGCATGAGTGTCCTGGCTGATTTTAGTAACTGAAGATTCCGGTGATCTGTGAATCCGAGAAGGTAATGGTGCCACTCTTGGAAAAAGTCTTTGATGGCAAGGAGCTCCTTATCAGAAATGGTATAGTTTATCTCTGCCGGTTGTAGCTTCCTGGAATGGTACACAGCTGGTTGTAACTGGCCTTTTTCTTCGTGCCTCTGTGAAATCACCCCTCCAAAAGCCTGTTCAGAAGCATCGGTCTACAGGTAAAATGGTTGAGTAGGATCAGCATTTAGTAAAACAGTTGGGGAAGTAAAACTCTTCTTTAGAAAATGAAAGGCGCCTTCCGCCTCTGTAGTCCATTGAAATGGGACTCCTTTAGGTAATAATCTGGTAATGGGTACAACCTTCAAAGAAAAATCTCGAATAAACCTACAATAGAAATTTGCAAATCCAATGAAGCTCTGTACTTCTTTCACAGAGGTGTGTTGAGGCCAATTCAAAACCGCCTGACTTTTTTAACATCCATTGTTAGCCCTTCAGGTGCAATTATGAATCCCAAGAAATCCACAGAAGTTACTCCAAAAGCACACTTTTTAAATTTTACATAAAGATTGTTTTTCCCTTCAGGCAGCGCAAGACCCTTTTGACCTGATATTGGTGTTCTTCTTCAGATGAAGAGTAAATCAAAATTTCATCGATATAGACAATAACGCATAGATCAACGAACTCTTTCAAAACATCATTAATGAAGTACTTGAAGGCTGCTGGAGCATTACTTAAATCGTAGGGCATAACTTGGTACTCATACAATCCATACTTCATTCTAAATGCGGTTTTCCATTCATCTCCACGTCTCACGATGATTAAATGGTAAGCCCCCTGCAAATCTAACTTTGTGTAGATTTTTGCATCTTTTAGTTGATCCAGAAGTATGGAAATCAGGGGCAACTGATAGCGTTTTTTAATGGCAATCTTGTTCAAGGCACAATAGTCTATACACAGCCTCAAATCCCCATCCTGTTTCGGAACGAAAAACAGTGGAGGTGAGACAGGGGATTGGGACGGTCAAATGAATCAGTTTCCAACTATTTCTGAATCTAATCCTTTAGATGTCAATTCTCAGCTTCTGTAAGCGCATAAATCCGAGTACATGGAAGGTTGGACCCTGGTTCCAGATCAATCTTGTAGTCATATGATCGAGGAGGGGGCAACTTTTTTAATTCAGATTCACTGAACACTTCATCAAATTTCTGGTATTCAACAGGTAAGCTCACAGTCTGTACCGCACACACTATCATCTTCCTCTCACATAGTAAGGCTGCTGGGTATCCTTTTTGATCTTTCAGCTTTTCTCCGAAACAATGTTACAAACAATAGCTGGAGTTAAACTTCACTGTCCGTTCGCTCCAGTTAATTGTTGGGTTGTTTTCTGTCAACCATGGAAGACCCAATATGATTCATAACTGCGGGGCATCAATTAGATTGAATTGAATCTCCTCCCTATGATCTTCCATCGAGATGAGTTCCACAATTTCCGTATGACTGGTAATAGGGCTGAAGGATAGATTGGTTCCATCTACAGCCCTCACTGCTTCACTTCTCTCCTTGGGTCACGCCTTCAATCCAACTCTCGAGGCATACTTAAGGTCACAGAAGTTCCCAGTAGTTCCCGAATCTAGCATCACCACAACTCCAGATAGAATGTCATCACGGAACTTCAGAGTCATCGTCAGAATTAGGTGTTTAGCGGAAGACTGTAGGTGTTAGCTATTGGATGAGAAAGTGGAGTTGTATTCTTTTTAGCAGTCACCAGCCTAACTCCCTCTACTGGTGGGGCTGAGAGTTTTCCATCGTGAATGTTTTGGGCTTCTTCGGACATTCTTTCACAAAATGCCCGCTGGTTCCACAACAAAAGCATAGAATATTTTGTCTTTGTTTTTCTTTTTTGTCTTCTTCAGAAAGTGGGCCTCTAATGGTTCCTATTTGCATAGGTTCAACGCTGTGTTCTTTCTCTCCAGATATCACTAATTCAGACCTAGCCCGGTCAACGCAAGGAACACTTGCTCGAAATACACGTCTTTTTTCACCTTTTATTTCAGTCTGTCTATAATCGATCTCTAACACCAGATCAATCAAAGCAGACACTTCAGTTGGGCAATTAGGAATTTGCGACAAGGAATCTTTTAAATCATCTTTCAAACCCCGATAGAACAGGGCGGCTTTTTTAGATTCCGGACAATCTGTTTCTACTACGAGTTTGTTGAATTGCACAAGGTAGGTGACTAATTCTTGATTCCCTTGTCTCAATTCCAGCAATTCATTACCTGTAGCTTGCGCGACCTTCCGTCTATCAAACATATGTAGAAATTCCTTCTTGAATTCCTCGAATTTTATACAGTATGGGCGCATCTTGACTGCCCAAGAGCATTGACCATGATGCAGCATCTCCTTTGAGGTAAGACAGAATGAAGGCAATTCGAGACTGTGCATCAGGGAAAACAGTGGGCCGACACAAAAAATCTAAAGAGCACTGAGTCAAAATGATTTGGGCCTCTTGGGGATCCCCACAGAAGCACTTTGGCGGTGCCAATGGAATAACTGGGGCCAAGGAATGTACAACCTGAGTGGTGGACCCCGTACTAGCAGCTGAACCCTGATTAAACATACTCATTCCTGAAGGGAGTGAATCAAACTTATCCCCAGATCCTTCTCGCCTAAACTGGACAGCCATTTCTTTAGTCTCACGTCTAGTAGCCTCTATCTCAAATTGTATTACCTTATTCTCCTCCCTTACTGCCATTAATTCCTGTTGAATTTCCTTAAGGACATTGCCTAAATTTTTTAAGTCCAACCCTTCAGCCATTCTGCTCGGGTGAGTAAAGTTTGTGGGCACTTCACTCTGTAAGGAGACTCGTTGTACTCACTAGTAGCCAAAACTCCTGGGAGTAGAATGACAAGATTTCCTCAATTCCCACCCCAGGCCTTCCCACGAAAACCAAATTTACTGGCTGTCATGTGAACCCTCTCGGGGAAAAGTGGACAGAGAAGAGACTGCCTTGACTTTCATTTGATCTCCTCACTCGCTTTTTTCTTTCTTCAGAAAGCGCCTTATTCCCTTCTTGCTTTCTCACTCTCTTCCTATAGCTATATGTGGAGATACTGTAATAGAAAGCAGACAATTGTTACTTCACAAGAATTCCCTCCCTGACCCTCCTTGATATCTTTCATCTAAACCTTCCTTACCCAATTTGTCTAAGGCCTTTTCTCCTCTTCTCATCTTCTTTTATGTTATTAGTAACTGGTGTCCGAAACCACAAACAAGACTTAGTACATTCTGTCTTAGCAATTACTCAATGTTAATTTATTGTTGCTTTCTCTCTCACACACTCTCTTGTTAATTTCTGTAACAACCTTTTTATTTATTTCTTCCACAGGAGAGCGTGTGTTCTGATTGCTGTCATCAATCCACAGGAAGACCCCGGACCAGCTGAACAATCTTCCTTTTTTGCCTATTTGGTTTTTCTATAACTATAAACTAAAGTTATTTCTATCTAACTATCGCCTCTACAAAATGCACTACACTATGCATAAGCCTAGCAAGTAAAACTATCCTTAACTCTGACTGACTTAAAAAACGCTACTTCAATGATGAACTCCTCACTCAGAAATTCCGTTGGTGAAGTGCGCAGTTCAAAATTCAACCGCAGCACTTCACAGCTGAGCAAGACCTTGAGCCCAGACCCAGGCGTTAAAACCTAGACCACCAACCACTCAAGCATTCCTCCCTGTTGGGAGTACTGGACTAGTTGCCTTATTTTGCGCAACAATCACCCGTGATTTTCTAGTGTAGTTCCTATATTCCCAATAGGCTCTGCGCATTGAACTAACATAAACGATAGTTTAGACGTTAGACTGAAGTCGACTAGGTCTCTATTGAATATATTAGACTTAATTGTGAATGCCAGCTAGCTCAGAGGTCACTAGACACTTTCTCAAATACACAAGAAGGGATTAGTTTCTGACAACCATATAACATGACAACTTTGTTCCCCAAGAATAAGGAATATATCTCCAGAGCCGCGGAAACAATAGATGGCTATTTCACTCAGTCAATAGTGCATGCTTTGTTTCACCAGAAATGCAGAGCAAAAGAGAGACGGGTGTTTTCAATAAAAAGGATATTTATTGAGCAGTCTTCTTTCTCATGCAAGAGAAGTTAATTGCTACAATCATAATACTTGCTATAAAGTAAAGTGCGTACAGTAAAAGGAGTATTATAAAATAATACTGTAAAAGCATTTATATGGTTTCTAAGCCATAAGATACATAAAATAGATAAAATACATACAATGATAAATAATGACTAAAAGTACTCAACTGGTGCATCTAAAATACGCCTACCCCGGTGTACCTAACCTAAGTCTAGTACAAGGGAAGAAGTAAGTGAGGTGTAGCTTGAGTTAAATAGTTTCTGCCAAGAATCTGTCCAAGAATTCTCTAAGGGTCTAATCAGCTCAGTACCTTGGTTGTAGAATGAAGGAGGTCTTGTATCTCTCTCTCAGGACTCGTTCTCCCAGTAACCCGCAAGGGTAGCAGGGAAACACTGGAGCTGGATTTCTCGGCAGGAGAAAAGACAGCGTCTCTCTCAGTGCGTCAGCAGGGAGGGTCGTCTTCCTTCGGCACTCGCATACAGCAGGGCGTCAGGCAAGTAGTTAGTCGATCTGCTCCAAAACCACTGTGTGTTTTGCTAGGGCAGATGTGGGTATGTTTATACCTCAAAACTGCCAAGTTTGACATAAGGGTGGACATAATACCGTCACTAAGAAATCGAAGTTCTTTACACACTCCAGGAGTTCTGGGACAAATCAATACTGAAGCAAGGGGAAGTCCCGTACTGCTGAAGGCTGGTTGTCTTCAAGAACTCGTTGTACTTTGGGAGCATAGTGGAAGTAGCCATGCCGTATTTGGACTGCATTGGCTGTGTCTAAATATGGTTATGATTCTTATGCCCATATAAGGATATGATAAGTTATATCTATATATGGGCATGAATCGGGAAATTGACACTAGAGCCCTAGATACGTTACAGCACCCACTCCACTTAGAATGTCCATCTTTACTAAATACTGAGCAGTTATAACATTTCTAAGCATGTGTTTACAATCCCACCCCAAAAAATACATAAAATACATTTGAAATGGTTTGTACACGAAAATTGAGCATTGTACTGTACGTTTTCTAAGCAGTGTTATCATTCAAAATAATGCATATAGCTTTTACATTTGAAATGCTGGCTGAATGATTCACGAAATTTACATTTATGAAATGGCTCTTAATACAGAAGAGAAGGTTGAGACCATTTCATCACAGATTTATATAATACTGTACATGTGCTAGAGGCTAATTTCAAAATATTGTCTCTAGGTATCAAAAAATAGAAATCTTGTTCTCTAAGAATAGTTCTACATTAAGCAGATTACTCTGTGCCAAACAAAGGTAAATATTTTGGTATTGAGAAAAAATGATTTCGTTGTAGTAAAAAAAATAGTTCCAAATTTTAGAAGTTCTGTTTATCAAAACTGAAGGCCGAAATCAAAGTTAAGGGAACGCTGTGTGCTTGTTTTTCAGGAGTTATTCAGGGAAAACATTAACTCAGATAGGCTGGCAAAGAATTCGTCTACCACAGTAGGTGAAAGTTGGGCCATTTCTGAAAAAGTGGAAATAGGGCATATGTGAGATGCATTACCATCAGCATTATCTGGATCAGCAATGATCACAGAAGGTTGTACCTGTGTGCCGCTTTCATCTTGTAGCTCACCGCCACCTAGTTGTAATGGTGAGGTCTCAACGAATGCCGTCATCAGAATTGGTAGTACAAAAGGGGGTGGTGATGGATGGAGCATCTGAATCAATCAAAAACTCACACCCAGTCAAAAGATCTGGGTTTAAGCCATCACCGTTCTTTAGCCCACTCTGCCAGCCCAGTTCAGAAATGGCTATATGCAAATCAGTCTGACCCTGTGCCTCTTGGGAACAGTCCAGCCCGAACTGCCAAGCCATGTCTTCCCTGGACCGGAAACAAGCTTCTGAGGACCGGTTTCTGGCATTCCAGCCGTCTTCAGCCCGGCTTGCTTGAATCCAGTGGCAAAGTGAGCAAGGGACTCACGTCTGAGCATACCCTGCCACACTTATGGTGGCCAAAAGCAGTACAAAAGGGGTTGGTGATGGACGGAGCATCTGAATCAATCAAACACTCACACCCAGTCAAAAGATCTGGGTTTAATCCATCACCGTTCTTTAGCCCACTCTGCCAGCCCAGTTCAGAAATGGCTATATGCAAATCAGTCTGACCCTGTGCCTCTTGGGAAAAGTCTAGCCCGAACTGCCAAGCCATGTCTTCCCTGGACCGGAAACAAGCTTCCGAGGACCGGTTTCTGGCATTCCAGCTGTCTTCAGCCTGGCTTGCTTGAATCCAGTGGCAAAGTGAGCAAGGGACTCGCGTCTGAGCATACCCTGCCGCACTTATGGCGGCCAAAAGCAGTACAAAAGGGGGTGGTGATAGACGGAGCAGCTGAATCAATCAAACACTCACACCCAGTCAAAAGATCTGGGTTTAATCCATCACCGTTCTTTAGCCCACTCTGCCACCCCAGTTCAGACATGGCTATGTGCAAATCAGTCTGACCCTGTGCCTCATGGGAACAGTCCAGCCCAAATTGCCAAGCCATGTCTTCCCTGGACCGGAAACAAGCTTCCGAGGACCGGTTTCTGGCATTCCAGCTGTTTTCAGCCTGGCTTGCTTGAATCCAGTGGCAAAGTGAGCAAGGGACTCGCGTCTGAGCATACCCTGCCGCACTTATGGCGGCCAAAAGCAGTACAAAAGGGGGTGGTGATAGACGGAGCAGCTGAATCAATCAAACACTCACACCCAGTCAAAAGATCTGGGTTTAATCCATCACCGTTCTTTAGCCCACTCTGCCACCCCAGTTCAGACATGGCTATGTGCAAATCAGTCTGACCCTGTGCCTCATGGGAACAGTCCAGCCCAAATTGCCAAGCCATGTCTTCCCTGGACCGGAAACAAGCTTCCAAGGACCGGCTTCTGGCATTCCAGCCGTCTTCAGCCTGGCTTGCTTGAATCCAGTGGCAAAGTGAACAAGGGACTCACGTCTGAGCATACCCTGCCACACTTATGGCAGCCAAAACAGTACAAAAGGGGGTGGTGATGGACGGAGCATCTGAATCAATCAAACACTCACACCCAGTCAAAAGATATGGGTTTAATCCATCACCGTTCTTTAGCCCACTCTGCCACCCCAGTTCAGACATGGCTATATGCAAATGAGTCTGACCCTGTGCCTCATGGGAACAGTCCAGCCCGAACTGCCAAGCCATGTCTTCCCTGGACCGGAAACAAGCTTCCAAGAACCGGTTTCTGGCATTCCAGCCGTCTTCAGCCTGGCTTGCTTGAATCCAGTGGCAAAGTGAGCAAGGTACTCGCGTCTGAGCATACCCTGCCGCACTTATGGCGGCCAAAAGCAGTACAAAAGGGGGTGGTGATAGACGGAGCAGCTGAATCAATCAAACACTCACACCCAGTCAAAAGATCTGGGTTTAATCCATCACCGTTCTTTAGCCCACTCTGCCAGCCCAGTTCAGAAATGGCTATATGCAAATCAGTCTGACCCTGTGCCTCTTGGGAAAAGTCTAGCCCGAACTGCCAAGCCATGTCTTCCCTGGACCGGAAACAAGCTTCCGAGGACCGGTTTCTGGCATTCCAGCCGTCTTCAGCCCGGATTGCTTGAATCCAGTGGCAAAGTGAGCAAGGGACTCACGTCTGAGCATACCCTGCCACACTTATGGCGGCCAAAAGCAGTACAAAAGGGGGTGGTGATGGACGGAGCATCTGAATCAATCAAACACTCACACCCAGTCAAAAGATCTGAGTTATCTCCATCACCGTTCTTTAGCCCACTCTGCCACCCCAGTTCAGACATGGCTATATGCAAATCAGTATGACCCTGTGCCTCATGAGAACAGTCATCAGAATTGGTAGCCGCTGGGAACAACACGTTGCATAAGCCGTTACCGAAGCAAACAAAGTATCGACATCCATAGGTACTGCTGATGGAAGTGAGAGACAGATGTCTAACACGCATTCTTCTCCGCAGAGCAGGCATCGTAGAACAGGTAAGATGCAATCTTGCCAGATTGATCTGAATGATAGAAACCATGTGGTATTCAGATCTCTTAGACGAGCCAAGCCGAGAACCTGTGTTATCCTATTTTGGTACCGCAGTGCCTGGATCGCTTGTTCCATGCTAACCTGGGTATCGCTGGTGACTGGACTTGCCATATCGGAGCAGAAGGAACAAAAATAGAATTCCTGCTACGAGTCCCAAAATGAGAGGCAGGAACATTCTCAGGACTGCTTCAAAGGGTGCTAACAGTCCCCAAAAAAGTGTCTTAAATACATGTGCGATGCCCCTGGTATCTGACATGTTTAAAATTTGACCTAACATTTCTACGAAATGTACGGGCAGTTTGTTGATAATAATGTATGTATCTTTGCTGAGGTCCTTGCAACTTGCAGATTATACGTTTCTCTAGACGAGGTCAAAGGCACCGTTTTTTGTAAAAGAATAGCTTTCATTCTGCTTAATGTATAAATTCGAAAAGAAGAGATGTTCAATGAAGGCCAAATTGTTGCCACCTTGTCTGGCTTGCTGTTTGGATACAATACTTGCATACAACAAGTGACCCTGGGCCACCAGGCCGGGTCACCCCCTTGCTCCTCCTGCCGCCTCCTGCTCCTGCCTGCCAGCCTTGACGCCTTCTTCTTCCGCCGCAGACGCCCCCTTGGCCCCCCAAGTGGCCCAGCCAAAGCAGAGCCGCCCGCTCGCCACAGGCCCCGCCCACCACCGGCCCATTGGCCAAGCCGCTCCCGCCGCCCAGCAAACCCGCCCTCCCGTCCCCCTTCTTATGACGCCCCCAGAGTGACCGCGCAGCAGACACGCGCAGCGGGAGCGCCGATTGAGCGCCGAAGGAACGCCAAAGGTAAGCCCGTCTGCGCCCGTCTGCGCCCGTCCACGCCTGGACCGCGCCCAGTGCCAGAACCCCTGGCCCCCGCAGGCCCCAGCCCACCCGCCGGACGTACGACGCCGCCACCCTCAACGCACTCAACGCCGGCCAAATCCCAGGATGCTACCGAGCCACCCCGAGACGCACCCACGGACCCTTCTGCTGCAACTCCTGCAAGTTCACCTGCATCCAGACCTACACTACTCCAGCACCAACCAAGACCAAGACGAGCAACAGCAGCAGCCACGTGAAATGCATCCTGCTCAACACCCGCTCCGTCGACAGACACGCCGTTGAGCTCTAGAACCTGCTCGACACAACTTCACCAGACGTCGCCTTCCTCACGGAAACCTGGATGAACGCCTCTTCAGCGCCCGACATCGCCATCGCCATCCCAGACGGCAACAAGATCATCCGAAGGGACCGCATCAACCACACCGGAGGAGGCATCGCCATCATCCACAGGAACACCATCCGCATCACGACCAACACCGACGACACCCTCGCACCCGCCGAGCACCTGCACTTCCAGGTCCACATCAACCCCAAGACCACCCTCAGAGGCACCCTCATCTACAGACCCCCGGGACCACGCACACAATTCAGCGAAGACATCGCCGACTTCATCAGCCCGCACGCCCTCCGCTCCGCTGACTACGTCCTCCTTGGGGACCTCAACTTCCACCTGGAGAACAACAACGACCACAACACCACCACCCTGCTGGACAACCTCGCAAACCTGGGACTCAAGCAGCTGGTCACCACCCCCACCCACTACGCCGGACATACACTCGACCCCGTCTTCTCATCCAGCAAGGACATCGCCTTCAGCCACGCCACCGGACTCCACTGAACGGACCACAGCTGCGTCCACTTCAGCTTCAGAAGGACCACGATCCACCACCACCAGCAACAGGTTGCACGCAGAAGCTGGAACAAGATCACAGCTGACCAGCTCACGACCTCCCTGAGCATGAACCCTCCCACCAGCGCAACGAACCCAAGCCCGGCGGCCACCAACCTCGCGAAGTGGATCAGCAACTGCGCAGACGACCTCGCCCCTTTGAAGACCCCGCCTAGCAGACCCGGTAGCAAGAAAGCCCCATGGTTCACCGACGAACTCAAGAGCTCCAAGAAGAACTGCCGAGCCCTCGAAAGAACCTGGCGCAGAGACCCAACTCCGGACAACATGACTGCCCTCAAGCTCGCCACCCGAAAACACCACCAACTCATCCACGCCACCAAGAAAACCGCATTCAAGGAACGACTGGACAACAACGCACACAACAGCAAGGAACTCTTCAACATCGTCAAAGAGCTCTCCAACCCCAACGCCGGAAACAACGACATCACCCCTTCGCAAGACCTCTGCAACTCCCTCGCCGCCTACTTCCACTACAAGATCGCGGACATACACAACAGCTTCAGCACTCAACCGACACACGCCACGACCGAACCACCGCCGCCCACCACCACCCTCCGCGCCTGGACCCCGATCAGCACCGAAGACACCGTCCGCACGATGAACTCCATCCACTCCGGATCTCCTACCGACCCCTGCCCTCACCACGTCTTCAACAAGGCCGACGCTGTCATCGCACCCCACCTGCGGGACATCATCAACACCTCCTTCGACACCGCTACCTTCCCGGAGAGCTGGAAGCACGCCGAACTCAGCACCCTACTCAAGAAGCCATCAGCCGACCCCACCGACCTCAAGAACTACCGCCCCATCTCGCTGCTCCCGTTTCCTGCAAAAGTCATCGAGAAGACCATCAACAAGCAGCTGGCCGCCTTCCTGGAGACGAACGGATCCCTCGACCTCTCGCAGTCTGGCTACCGAGACCGCCCTGATCGCAGCCACCGATGACATCCGAGCTCTGCTCGACAACGGAGAAACAGCGGCCCTCATCCTCCTAGACCTCTCCGTGGCCTTCGACACTGTCTGCCACCGTACCCTAGTACAGCGCCTCAGCAACGTCGGAGTCCAGGAGAAGGCACTGGAGTGGATCGTCTCCTTCCTCGCCGGAAGGACACAGAGAGTCCGCCTTCCCCCGTTCAGATCTGAAGCCACCGAAGTCATCTGCGGCGTTCCTCAAGGCTCCTCGCTCAGTCCAACCCTCTTCAACGTCTACATGAGCCCCCTCGCAGACATCGCACGCCAGCACAACCTCAACATCATCTCCTACGCCGACGACACCCAGCTGATTCTCTCCCTCACCAACGACCCCGCCACCGCCAGAGCCAACCTTCACGAAGGGATGAAAGAGGTAGCTGAATGGATGAAGAACAGCCGCCTGAAACTGAACTCGGACAAGACGGAAGTCCTCATCCTGGGATCCTCACCCTCCGCCTGGGACGACTCCTGGTGGCCCCCTGCCCTAGGCAGCGCACCCAAACCAACAGACCACGCACGAAACCTGGGCTTCATCCTGGACTCCTCCCTCTCCATGACCAGACAAGTCAACGCCGTCTCCTCGTCGTGCTACAACATCCTGCGCATGCTACGTAAGATCTTCCGGTGGATCCCCACCGAGACCAGGAAGACGGTCACCCAGGCCCTCGTCACCAGCCGTCTGGACTACGGCAACTCCCTCTACGCCGGAACCACCGCCAAACTCCAGAAGAGACTCCAGCGGATCCAGAACGCCTCAGCACGACTCATCCTGGACATCCCCCGTCGCAGCCACATCTCCGGACACCTGAGAGACCTGCACTGTCTCCCGGTCAACAAAAGAATCACCGTCCGACTCCTCACCCACGCACACAAAGCCCTACACAACCAAGGCCCAGGATACTCAACAGCCACCTCAACTTCTACGCTCCCAAATGCCAGCTTAGATCGACCGGCCACGCCCTTGCCGCCATCCCCCGCATCCGAAGAGCCGCCACAGGGGGACGGTCCTTCCCCTACCTCGCCGCCAAGACATGGAACTCCCTCCCGACCCACCTCCGCCTGACCCAGGACCACCTCGCCTTCAGGAAGCAACTCAAGACCTGGCTGTTCGAGCAGTAGCGGACCCCCCTCCCCTAGCGCCTTGAGACCCTCTGGGTGAGTAGTGCGCTATATAAATGCTTTGATTGATTGATTGATTGAACACTGACGAGATAGGGCGTTCCTGGCAACATGCCACAACAGCTGTGGTCACTTAACATAACATAGCTATCGTTGGAAAGCTGACTGAAAACAGGTTCTATTTGTGTTGCTGGAGTGGCGTGCAAGTGGCAAGAATGATCATTAAATGAACCCTCACAGGCTCCATGTAAATTAATTTCTTGACACAGAAGTGTACCACTTAGTGACTTTTCACAATTTTTTTCCAGTAAGAAATACCTCTTTGTTACCCCCACTCCAACATCTATGTGTGTAAGGTAAATTCCAGGTCGACTTGATGTATCCTTTACCCAACCTTTCATACAGGCCCGCTGGTATATGCTGTAAGCAGTATTGAAACTGGAATCTTGTTATTGGTATTGTTATGGTACCATGTATTTTCCATTCAATGGCAGGTTTCTCGGAAACTGTTAATGGTAATCTTTCTAGTTTTTCAATGCTCAGCACCATATAGGCTGCTCCTTTTTTTGTCAAAGAGATTTGTTTATCAGTAAGATTAAAGATAGAAAATAATGACGTTGTGTTGATTAGACGACAAGGCACGTAGCCTGAATGCAGATTTTGTAACGCGCTGCCTAACTGTACAATAGAACGTAATTGGGACTGGCCATGTTGTAAAATTAGCATATCCTGTTCTATTATATCAATAGCAGATGATACAGTGCTGTCCAAAGGATACATTCTGGAGGACAGAGTCGTTAACCCATAGTCCACTACAGACAGTGATTTTTCCAAATGAATACGATCAATTTCTCGTATTTTTTCTGCAGTTTCAATTTGCGTTATTTTCCAAGCTTTGTTGTAAGCAGCATTTATACCAGCATATATGAAACGTTTTTGATGCTGTTTGCGAGGTCCCATTATGAAATCTCGCAAGTCAGCACCTTCTTTAAGTAAAGTCAAGTGCTGCTTAATTTCAGGTAGTGTGGATTTCTGTAGCCATTCGAGGCATAGTTTTCCTACACTGTATGTTGTTATTATCCCTTTATGTTGTCTCAGGGAATATCTTGGGTCTGGCCTGTTCTGTTTGAACCCCTGTGTTTTGTCCAGGAATCTATCTTGACAGTTATTAGTGTCTGTGGGCCAGATCAACCAATATTTTCCAATCAGGATTAGTTCTGTTTTGGTGTAAAATATGGGACACGTCTAACCCCTCATCTGAAGTGCTATTTCTATCAGGCATAGGCTTTGGTATAGATAGGTTGTTTAAATCTTTTATCTTAGCTAGGCCAAGACAGGTTGTTTGTTGAATGGTGTTATTCAACAACATTATTTGTTCTGGGATCATGCAGGCTCTAGTCTGAATAATGATTCTAATCCCTGTACTTGCCAATCTTTTGAACCCCAGATTGTTTTTGTTTCAATGTTATCTTTCCAGAATTCAAAAACAAATGTAGACAATTTTTCATAACATTTTGCACAATATATCTGTTTTGTATTGGTTAACATATTTTTCATTCCTGTCTTATTCACATTTTTTAAATAAAACGTTTCTTGATCTGTGACATTAAACCCTGAGAAGTATGGAAATGTCTCATAAAATGTTTTTGAGCTGCCTTTTGGCGGTGTTGGACAATTTTCCCATTGATTATCATTTAAAGCATTTCTAGGTTTTGCAGATTTATGCAAATAGTGGTGCCCAAAATGATTAAAGCAATACATTTCTTCATAATCAGATGAACCTTCTAAATAAACATGATTTGTAAATGTTGCTGACATTTCTAAATCAGACATCATATTATTAATAGTCTCAAAGTCCCAATCATCAGAGAAACTGCTCAGTCAGACAAAGTCATTTAATGAAACCTTGAACTGATGTTGATACTTCAAGAGTTCAACCGGGCCATAGATGTTGTAATCAGTAGCGTTCCTTGCTACACCACCAGGTATAGGAATTGCTGTGATGTTTACTGATGACAGGTCTCTTTTTACAACATGAGATGACTGAGGTGAGATGAGATGAGGCTTTTGGACCAAGTTGATGTTCTGACTTGCTGTGTCCATTGTACTATATTTTCCATCAATCATTCTTCCCAAGCTTAAAACCAAAATGAGCCAGAGCAGGAGGAAAAGTACACCTAACACAATCCACAATTCAATCCATGGTGAAATCAGATATATTTCTCCAAGCTGATGAAAGAGTTCTGTTATTTTTTCTTTGAGTGTCTTGTTTTCTGGCTTTTCTTCATGTTCAGTAGGATCTTCAAAAAAGTCATCGAAATTGATGAAATAGCCAGAGGCAGTTCTGTCAATGGTTGGAATCGCATCAGGATTGCTATTAATCTTTTTATTTGCTTCATCCTTTTTCATTTCTGTATAGTCAGAGGCTACATCATTGTAGACAGGTGTTTCTTGACGAACTGTTATTTGGGTTTCAAGAGGCACAAGTTCCATGGCTTTGTTGCATAGTCCTTTTTTATTCACTGCAGGTTTATCAAAGGTGATTAGTCTCTCAGTTTGAACCTCTTGAATTGGAGCCAGATTTGGTCTTCTGCTACGTCTTGGGAGTCCACTGGGCCTACTACTTATTATTGGCCACATGGTTGCGGTTTTACCAGGTCGATTGATACAACTCTGTTCTCCTTTTTACCAGCAAGGGGCGGTAGTACTACTGATCTTGTTCCGTTGATTGCTAAGACAGGTACTGCTTTTCTGTAAGAAGTCCCAAATTCCTTCTTTACCGCGATCTTCTCTCTGACCAGATTCCCAATCTTTGGAATCCAGACAGGTCTTGCTGGGACAGGTGTTTTTTCTTCAGTGGCCGTTGGCTTTAGCTTTTTGTTACTCAGACTTCTTCTTGTTTCATTTAAGCCTTGTAAAACAGCCAAACGATCTTTGATATCAAAGGTTTTTTGTTCCACCACTGAAGTTTGACTATTGAGGTCTTCGATTATCATTCTAGTACCAAACAAAAGTTCAGACGGAGTGATTCCACACAGAGAATTTATTTGCAGATTATTTAGACTACGTTGGACACCTATTAGATGTTTGACCCACCCATCACCCGAACCTAATACCCTTGCTGTTATAGATTGCTTTATGTCACGTTTTTTTCTTTCCACTACCGCATTACCCTCAGGATGGAAGGGACTAGAGTACCGCAATGTAATGCCCAAGCTGGCAATGGCCTCCTTGTAAGCCCTAGAGTTAAACGCAGGACCCTGGTCAGAATGTAGAATGCCAAGTGCGTATGTGCCAATAAAGACTCGCAAATCTTTTATAACAGTTCTGGCGTCAGCCAAGCGCTGGGGCCACATCCAAATGAATCTTGTCTTAGTAGTTGTGGGGTCGCATTCGTCCATAGGGACGCCTGCGTGTAGATAGTCTAATGCTATCTAACAGAGGTGTCTGGGCTGGACTGACTGGGCTATTGTCAGTCCCCTGGTCCGGTTCATGACTGCGATCTCTGTTGCAGTTTTGACAATCCATTGCAAAGTTATACATTTGCACGCTTGTTCCCGGCCACCAGTACTTTAGTAGTAATTCTGTTAGGGAAGTTAAAATCCCTTAGTGCCTCAGACCCACTCCCATGTGTGCTTCTTAAATCAAGAAAACTCTCCGCTTCCTGTTTAGAATTACTCTGTCCCCCACTCCAGGGATTTGAGCAAAAGGAACGGAGTTTGCATCAATTATGTATGTATTTCCGAGTGAATAATTTAGAGGTAACGCTGCATAATTGCCTTCCATTGAGGCTTTTACTGCTAGTAACGTCACCGTCTATTCTGTTTTTAGAACGCTTAATTGTAGCTACGGAAGCCGCGTGGACGGCTGCCTTTTCGGCTTCGTCAGCCAATGAATTCCCTGCAACGTGAACGCCATCACGTTAATGACTCAGTGTATGGATCACGTGAGTCTTTCGTAGTTCTTTCTGTAAAAGAACTACTTGTTCCCAAAGCTTTTTATGCTTGATAGTGCCACCTTTTGCATCTTTGAAACCGTTTTGAACCCAGTTCTGCAAGAATTCTTAGTAAGACTGGATGCAGTAATACGAATCGCACACTATGAGTGTGGGGAATTCGCGATCAGCATTTTCAAGCGCCATCTTTAATGCCTGTAGTTCAGCTCGCTGAGCAGTACAGTTTCTGAGTGATTGAGTTTTAGTGACCATTGGTCTGAATTTACCTATGCGCCAACGACCTTTTACAATCGCACATGCCGCATTGTATACTTGTTTTTCCACAATCCTATGTTGCAGAGATCCGTCTGTGTAAATTACACAGACGTACTATTCGAGAGGCAGTATTTCAGTCGGCAGAGGAAATTCGTGTTTGTATTCTAGATATTCTATTTTTTTCATATTGAGATCAAAAGCGTGTTCAACATCTGTTGCAGCAAGAGAATTAACCCATTGTATCCATCTTGGATGTAAAGCTTTAGCATTTGGAATGCTCGCTCTTGTCACTGCCTCTAAGGCAGGTACAGGTGTAACGACTGATATGCGTTTTCCCTGTGCCAGGGCTCTTTCTTTTGCTATAGCAGTTTGAACAGCTGTCAGAATTTTCTCGGTTGAAGGGAACTTTATTTCAGCTTGTGTGTACAAGTGTTATTTGTAAGCTATTGGTACCGTTTCACCTTTGTTATAGGTCAGGTACATGAATCTGCATCTTCCTGGGATGACTCGGATTACAAGATTGCATTCGTGATAGTGATTGTGTCACTTTTAGAATTGAACCTGCACTGAATTTTTAAAACTGTGTTTTATTTTAAAATTGAAATCCACATTTCCCGCATTACTCTGCATCAACACTTGCCTCTAGCCACACTCTTGTGCCTCCACAGTCGCTTACAGCGCTGGTTGCCGCCTCCCACCTCCCATTGTAGCAAGGGGGTGGTAGGCATTTGCAGCACTTCCGGTCCCACTAGGAGCGGTTAGCGCTCTAGTGGCTGCACACAGGGCTATTTAGCCCTCGCACCTTCCCGAGCGCGCAGCGATCGCGCGCAGCCCCGCCTAAGACCCGCCAAAGAGCTGCCCGTCTGCGCCCGTCCGCGTCAGGACGGGGCACAGGGGCCATGGACACTGCCTCAGCTCGCCCAGCTCCAACAGGTATGAGCACACAACACATAACATACTCTGCCCAAACTCTATTAGATCTAAAGCCGCCTTTTGTATGCTGCACTAAAATACCATGGCAGACAGTAGAGGGAGGTTTCTCATGTCTACAGTGCCGCCGTCAAACAATCAACAGCAATATCCATTTAGAGGTAGGCACTTCTTTAGATGGGCTGAAGAGTTTCCTTCTAAATGTACGATCCCTACCCAAACACCAGCACCAGGTTTGGGATCTAGTCAATACTATTCAGCCGGACATATGTTTTCTCACTGAAACATGGATGAAGCCCCATACAATCACAGCTATAGCAATGGGGATCCCATCTGGATATAAGTTTAAACATCTAGACAGAGAAGTGAAAACAGGCGGTGGTTTGGCTATAATACATAAGGACGAGATAAAGGTCACTATACTCGAGCATGATCAAGAAACAGTGAGCGACCCAAAATACCCTTGAGGGCTTGGGTAATTAGATAAAAGGGTAAAGTGCCTTCAAGGGAATTCGTTTGACATTCATCTTATCCCTTTATTGTCTTATTAATTTTGACCTGGGATAGCTGTTTCTTTAGGTTCTGTTGTGTCACTTACCAATTTTATTTTTCTATGTACCTGCAGGCCTAATTGTTATTTGAATTGTTTTCATCTGTATATGACATTATTTACCACTTATATTTTCTTGATAAATTCTATTTTTCTAAAAAACACCCTTGTGCTTGTTGTTTATATGTTGTTTATATGTTAAAGTCCCTGTTAAAGTTATTCAAAATACCTTATGTGGTGTATTAATTACACATAGGGATTAGTATATCATCCCTTTAAATCTATTTAAAATCAACAAACATCATTCAAACGAATTCCCTTGAAGGCACTTTACTATACTCGAGCAACACCGAAGTCTACAACTAGAAATTATGATCTTTAAAATCGACCTAACCAGACACACTTCCTGGAAAGGCGCTCTGGTTTATCGCCCACAAGGACCAAACCCTGACTTTGCGCTCACTCTTCAAGAGCTTTTAGCTCCCCGTCTTAAATCTAAAGAAGACTTTATTCTCTTGGGAGATTTTAACATCCATGTAGATCAGCCAGCATTACCTGAATCCAGTTCTTTAGTCATGGATCTACTAAATTTAGGTCTAGAATTACAAAATAAAGGACCTACACATAGGGGTGGCCACACGCTAGACTTAGTTTTTTCCAACTGCACCAAACTAACCTGCCTTCCAGCAAGAGAGAATCTATGGACAGATCATTTCCATTTAGAAATTAAACTACTGACTCCAAAGAGACCCACTAATAAAGTACCATCTCCTCCTACCTGGCGCCGTCAATGGCATAAAATCTCAGTTAACAACCTACAGGAAATCTGGATACAACCTACCATATTGGCAGGAGATACAGCAGATATAGCGTTGGCTAAACTCAATGATTCAATCAAGCGAGCCATTGATATCTTGGCCCCTCTAAAATTACATAAAGAGTATCCTTCCTCTAAGCGGGAAAGCTGGTACACACATGAGCTAAGGGAAGAAAAGCAGAAATGTAGACGAGCAGAGAAAAAATGGAGAAGAAATAAAACTGAGAAGACTCAAGCAGTTTTCCTACATGCCCAATTAATATACTATAAAAATATAAAGCAAGCTAGGAAACACCGCCTAATGCAACAGTTAGCAGAGGCAGGTAACTGTCCCAAGGAGCTTTTTCAAATTCTGCAAAATTTTGTAAAACCCGCCGCATGTGAGAGCTCCGATGATTTCTCGCAGATTCTATGCGATGAAATATCGCTATTCTTTGAGAACAAAATAAACACTATTTATGAAAGAATAGTGGCAGCTAACAACAACATGGGTGATACCAATATGCCCCTATCCCCGATCCCGCTAAAGCATAACAAACATTTGCTACTATCCTTTCCTCCAATTGACAATACTGAGCTCCTTCCTCTCATCATCCACATTAAATCTGGATCTCCTAATGACCTCCTCCCTGCCAAGATGGTTGCCCCTCTGATTTGTCTCTTGGGACCCTCCATACAGAGTGTTATTAACATCTCTCTCATGAAAGGACAGGTCCCGGCAGACTGGAAAAGAGCGGTGGTAAACCCAATACGGAAAAAAGCGGCATCTCCATGGACAGACCTCTCAAACCTGCATCCTATCTCACTCTTGCCTTACATTGGCAAGATAGCAGAGAAGCACGTGAACACCTATCTATCAGAACATCTAGAAGCGACGAAGGGCCTGGACTACTCACAATCTGGGTTCAGGCCTAACCACAGCACCGAATCAGCCCTTCAAACAGTGACCAATAACATCAAAATGGCACTGGTTGAGGGCAGCTCTATGATTCTGGTGCTGTTGGACCTCTCCGCCGCTTTTGATACGGTGTCTCACATGGTGCTTCTCGATCGTTTAAAGGACGTAGGCCTGGAAGGAGTGGCTCTGTCATGGATGGAAAGTTTTCTATCTGGCCGCTCCCAAGAAGTTAGACTGGGCTCCCACAAATCCATCCATAGAGAGCTCAACAAGGGAGTGCCACAGGGCTCTTGTCTAAGCCCGACACTATTCAATGTGTATGTGGCCCCCTTGGCCAACTTAGCAAGATCATTTGGGTTTACCCCGGTGTCGTACGCCGACGACACCCAACTCCTCTTTCCTTTCAAAAGTCTGACACCGGCAATAAAAAGATCTTTTGCAGATGGTATGAGAGCAATATCTGAGTGGATGTCATCAAACTGTCTTCAATGCAACGTAGGGAAAACAGAGGTCATGTTGTTTGGACAAGCAGCAATACACTGGTCACCTGAATGGTGGCCCTTAGAATTAGGACCTGTTCCCAGCCCTAAGAGCACGGTAAAAAACCTGGGAGTGTTATTAGATCAGACACTCACTTTTAAAGACCATGTAAACCAAGTGGCTAGTACTTGCTTTCGGGCAATTGGGATGCTAAGAAGAGTGTTCCCCTATCTGCCAGACTGCCACAGGAAAACACTTGTGCAGGCGCTAGTCATCAGCAGAGTGGATTATTGTAACGGTCTTCTCTTAGGAGCTAATGAAGGGCAACTTAAAAAGTTACAAGTGATCCAAAACACGGCAGCAAGGACAGTCCTTAATGTTCCCTCTAGGACTCCTTCTTGCCCCCTTCTGACCAGACTCCACTGGTTACCAGTGAGGAAGCGAGTACAGTTTAAGACTCTATGCACTATTCACAAAAGTGTGATAGGCGAAGGTCCAAAATATCTAGCCAAAATCTTTCAGCCATATGCTCCTGGGCGCTCTCTGCGCTCTGGTAACCTGCAGCTTCTGCAGGTACCTAGAATAAAGAAGTCCAGACAAGGAGGCCGAGCGCTGGCCCATATGGGACCAAGGCTCTGGAACTCTCTACCTCTTGAGTTGAGATCACTCACCAGCCATTTGACCTTTCGGAAGACCTTAAAAACACACTTATTTTCCAGCAATTGACTTTCCCCTGGCAATATGTACTATCCCCTCTGAACAAGATCATTTGGAGTTATATTCTCACTGGCAAAGCGCGGAGATACCCCTTCGGGGGTCTATTCAGGCGCTATATAAGAATATAAAATAAAATAAATAAAATAAATTTGTTTACGCGTGTCTGCAGCTTTGTTTTAGCTAACATGTTTGTTTGTATTGAACGTAACATTTTGGTGTGTTTATGAGTCCAATTAGTTTGTTTGAAATCAGGTTTTATTAATTTGTAGAGAGGTTTAACCCTCCCTGCGTAATTCAGAACGTAAGTTCTTCCAAAATTCAGGAAACCTAGAATTGATTGTAAGTTTTTCAGCATTTTTGGTGCTTGGAGCAGCGCACATTTCTCTAAGAAATTTGCTGCTAGGCTTTTCCCTTCACTTGATAACTCATATCCTAGAAATAGGACAGTGAGGTGGGCAATCCGTGATTTTTTAAAGTTGAATTTATACCCTTCAGATGCGAACCCAAGTATAATGGTGTTCACTCTTTTCAAGTGCCGGTCCAAATCATCGTCTGTTAGATAGATGTTATCGACATAAGATAATGCCTCATCATCATACATTTGTAGTAACTCTGTTACTCTGGCTGCAAATTATCCTGGGCTATTCTTGAATCCCTGGGGGAGACGGCAAAATTGCCTCTGAGTCCCCATACTTGAGAAAGCGGTCAAATACCTGCTTTCTGGTGCTATGTTTGGACAGAAGAAACCATTTGAAATATCTAAGGTCGTTTTATATCTTTTGCGCATGATGTTAATTATCAGTGCTGCACTGTGTGAATTTTGTACTCCAAATATTTTGCAACAAGAGTTTAAGTGTCTGTAGTCCAATACTAGACGATATGAATTGTCTGCTTTGGAGACAGGAAACAAAGGATTGTTCATTTGTGAGGTGCATGTTTCAATCACCCTCTGGTACTCAAGTTGATCTAAGATCTGCCTGACTTGTTTTTTAGATTCTTGCTTAACAGTATACTGCCTTTGTGCAGTAGGTTGATTTTTTAACTGGATTTTATGGTAAGGGGATTCCTCATCCCACCCTACATGCTTTTTATATAATGCAGGTGCTTGGGCCACTGCTCATTTTCTTGCATATGTGTATTTTTTATGAATTGGAATATGATTTGAGAAGGCAGGCATAATCCTGTCTTCGCCATGTGGGCACTCCCTAACAAATTCTGGTGGCCAGTCTTTCTCAGCTAGAAGAATATCATAGCCTTTAGATAGCTTCTCCCAAAAGAGAGTTTTTATTTTCCTAGTTATGTCCCCTTCTATACGCAATGTTATTTCATATAATTTATGGGGTACACTAACTCTGGTGTCTGCAGTTTCCACTTGAATGTACTCATTCGTGTCCACTGTCTCCAGAAGATTCATCAGGATCTTGCGAACTGTGCTTACTTCTGCTGCGCTGTCTAGCATTGTTTGGGCCCACTCCCCTTTCTTGAGTTGAGTCCTCAGGATCCTAGGCATGTTTTATCTTTATGCTTGCTACCTTCTTTTTGGGAAATTGAGATTTTTTACTTTGGTGAGCGGGTTCCTTGTCTTTGGACTTGACGCGCTCTTTTTATGTTCTGACCGTCCTCTTCTTTCTGATTTCTGCGAGGAAGTCTGAAAAGATAGAGAGGGATGTGTATCAATATCTTGATAATTGTCAGGCTTTTTCAAATTATCACTATTTCTGAAGTTATATCTTTCCTAAGAAGGCTCCCGTTGTGGAGACCTACCCCCCCGGTCTGGAGATCTATCTCTCCGTTGGGGAGACCTTCCTCTGCACTGAAACTGTTTTTCTCTGGGAAGAGTCTGTCTGGTGGTTTCCCATTTCTTTTTAGGAGTAATTAAATTATATTTAATGAAAGTCTTTTCAGGATTTTCTGTTAGTTGTGGTTTTAGTGGTTTCCCACCCAAACTATCTCTACCTAATTCTTCAAAGGATTTTTCAATTATTCTGTCAAGTTCAAAAGGCTGGTCTGCTATTTCTGTTTCTTTTAATTTTTGGCGGATCGCCACAGATGCTGCTTCTCCTTTTATGTTGGCTAGTAGTATAGCCGAGACTTGCTTAAAGTCTTTCAGTAAATTCATACCTACATTTAAAGCAGGCTCTGGACCGTATTCATTTTTAATCTGTTTTAGTATATCTGGTATAACCGCCATAGACAGAACACCATGTGTTTTTGTGTAGATTGAAGCAAAGAGTGTTCCCCAAGTGTCACAGTTCTCCACATGTGGTGCGATCCCCATTGGTAAACAGATTGTCAGAATACTGTGTTTTTCATGAGGTGTACTATCAGGGAATACTGCCTCTATTTGAGTAATATTTTGAGCCAGCCAGAACGGAATGTGTTCCCGTTTTGCGGGTAATTTACCAATGACTGATTGTATAGTCTGTGGTGTAATTTTATTTGTGTTCCCCTGGTGAGGGGTGTGTTGTTGAATTTTTATAGCAGGTTAGACTGTTAAAGTCCACATTACATATTGGACCAATTGTCTATGTATTTTAATTAATTGTTTTAGTTGAACTAATAGTTCCCTGTCTGTCATTTCTTCAATGTCAGGATGTGGTTTATAGCTGGCTAGAACCGGCCATGTGGCTCCTGGTCTACCTAGTGGACCGAGCCTGGTAATGTGATTTTGATATTTTAGGGCACCATTAAACCAGAGCTGATGCTCCTGGTAAGATAGTGGAATTTCAACGCCCTCGAAAGGAACGTATTCCGCTGGAGCTTCCCCTGCTTTGTAGTAGTGGAACTCGTGTGTTACAGATTTTGCTGCTGGAAAATGTATCCATGAATAGAATACCTCTGTCTGCCGATATTCATGTGCCTCTACCACAAATATGACTGTACCACCTCTCGATGATACTCCGCTATTTATTAGTTTGTAAGTTACACTCTTTCTTACATTTATCGGAATGATTATTGCATTCAGGTCATTTTGCTGATGACTTGTGTCTTCTGCTAATAGTTGAGTTGCTATTCTAGCTCCCTCCCTTTCGTCGTCACTTTGCTGACAGAAAGTTTGCAGAGCAAGTTTCAAGGAAACAAAGATTAGGTTGAGGTAATTGAAATCTTTATGGTCAAGTATGTCCCCTAACGTGTACCCCAACGTTTCCATGTACGTGCTTGAAGTACATGTAATTTCCCTCCATGACCGAATATGAAGACGCATATACATTTGCGTCCAACGTTAACATGTCATCTACTAGATCCACCCTGAATGGACCGATAATTCAGTCTTTAAACATGCCATGCCAACGTCTTTACATGGTACACTTTTGAATCTCGCCCACGATTTCTCCATGTTTCCTGGCACAGTCGAGCTAGGCCCTTAAATGAGGCACTGAGCCTCCTCTCTCCTGTCTCCGAAAGCTGTACGCATCCCTGACCCCTGCCTTACTTCCTGCCAGCGCAGCGGTGCCCGGCTCGGCCTGGACTACCTGCCAAATTCATGTTTTGCCTACAGTTATCTGCTCAGCCTCCTCGAAAACACATTCCAGTCTAGTGAATAGGTAAGCATATTCCCGGTTGCAGAGCAAAAAGCCCGGCCTTCCTGTCCTCCTTGCAAGTGATTTACTGAACCCGTTACCATGGTAGGCCCATGGCTCCGCACGTTGCACCAAGACACGTATGCACGCACCAGCAGTCAGTAATGGATGGCCCCTGCCCGAGAGACCTTTTACTTCAGACACTACATCCTCCAAACATGAGATACCGGATATGCCATAGGTACAGGTTGCCCTGACATCCCAGACACCAGTCTCCTCCACTAGTGCTAAAGTCAAAGCCCCCAGTTACACGTCATGCTAGTTGCGCGCGCATGTAGGCCAAGGGTTTCTGCTGATTCTGCAACTTTCTCTAATGCATCCACCCACATGTGACGATTCTTGTGACGTTTCTCTGACATGTACAGTGCACGCCCACGTGTACGCCCTTTTTCACGCCTCCTATTACGCACATGTGTTCTTATCTCTCTCTTTTCACTTGTTACGCCTACTGTATTGGATTCAATTGTGTCATTTTACTATATATAATGTGTAATGCTAATAAAACGTTGAATGTCCCTTCCTGAACCTTAGAGGTGACGGAACATGATATCCCATCCTCGAGGATCATTGTCCATTAAAACCCGTATGACTCAGATACCACGGACTCTGCCTCTCATTTGAATGAGCTGTCTTGTATTGATAATTATACGGAAAAATGCATAGGTAAATTATTTACCACATAATTTGGCGCCCGAACAGGGACCCCCCCTTCCCCACTCACCGGTGAAGTCACGCGGCCTTTGACCCCTTCTACAGCCCCGACGGAAACCGTGCACATTTGCGGGTTTTCCTGCTATCTTCCCTCGGGCCCACGGAGGAGACGGAGACTGCGGTCCGGCGTCCAGACGAGGCGGTGAGGAATGCGGAGGATCCCGACCAGAGCCCTAGTCGAGAGAGCAAGGTCCGAGGTGTCCGGAGGCCCACCTGTTCCGAAGCGCATGCGTGGTAGCGTGATGCGTAGCTGTCAGATGCAGTAGCAGTCCAGTCCAGTCCAGAGTCCAGTCCAGTTTCCGAGGCCTTCAGTTTCTTGCTTCCCGGTGAGTACCGTTGTTGGGAACGCATCTAGACGGGTTCATTAATTTGTGCCCGGTAAAGACAGATTTGGGTACACAATTCTGGTCCTGACGTGTTCACTTAGGTGGATACGGTCCGACGTGTCTCTTTATGAGACCGGTCTGTACTGTTTTAGCAGTGCATCTAGTTATTCAGTTTTATCCCGAGAGTTTTCCAGAATATGTGTTTTCTGTGTTTCAGGTAATTTTAGTTCGACATGTTTTAATGTGTTTTAATGTTGTGGTATGAATGATTGTTTACTGTTTATTACTGTGTTTATTGTGTTCGCGTCCGAATCACTCCAGCCATGCCGTTGTTTTCAAGATTACGTCAGATAGGTACTAGGAAAGGGATACATTAAGAAGAAGTTCCTGTCCCGCCTAGGGACACTCCAGGATATTTTATGTACCACAAACACGGCTTAGATGCTGTGCTGTATTTAGACTTATGGGTGAATTACACTAAGAATCTGGAAGAGAAGTTTAGATGGCCTGCCTTAGGGACATGGGATGCCGAATGCATCATGAGAGTAGAAGAAGCGTTATGGAAAAAGAAAGCCAGACAATCTCAGAAAGATGCCATAGAATTGTGGCGTAAAGAATCGCATAGAAGAACAGAAAAAGCAATCAGAAAAACAGAGAAGAGTAGAGAAGAATCCGAAAAAGCCAGAGAAAAAGAGTTACTAGAAGAAGGAGAACAGGTCAGATTAGAACAATTAGACCGCCAAAGAAATACACTCATTACAGGCATGTATCCAGTTCTTGCCGAGGGCCTGCCCAAGGCGACCCCGGAAGTACCCCGTAACTTGCCACCACCATTGGTTCCGACTAAACTCCGTCCCAAACAGACCGCAGCAGATATTTTCCTTTCTTCCTATTTAGATGACGTAGCTCCAGCATATACCAATGTACCCGTACCACCCATTAATAATGTACAGCAGCATGTTCCGGCTGTTCAAGCCACGACCCCTCCACGCCAAGACTCGCTTCCCGCACCTGTTGTCACTTCCCCTTCTATTGCTGCTGCTACTGGTCCCCCTATTATTGGTCCTCACAATCCTTTTGCGACAGATACAACCCAGAGTCAGTCCCCGTTACATGTACCTTTCCCACACACCATGACGTCAGGTCATGCCCACGCTTCTGCTTCAGGAGGTGCCGCAGGAGGTCACCTTCACACCCCGCCACAGTTACAACGAGTGACAATGAGAGAATTAGCAACACAGCGTACTCCGAAAGCAATGACATATGAAAAGCTTAGACAATACCTTACAGATTGTAGATATGATCCAGTACCTGGCAAGAAAGGAGACATGATGTTAGCCTCGTTACGTCTACGACGTGTTACAGATTATTTGGTGTTGTTACCAGATATGACAGACTATCTAGACAAGATATATCATTTTATTAGAACTGGAGAGAAACCTGAATGTATTCGTGAAGCCATGGCATATCAGAAAGTAGAGACACAAGGTTTATTGTTACGATTTTTAATTAATTGTTTGATAAGGGAACAAGATCAGCCAGGTGTTGTTCAAGAAGAGATAGATGTACTGATAAAATGGGGTCAAAATATTGCAGATTGTAAACATGATAAACAGACTTGTATAGATGCCATGTCCAGAAAGATCCGTAAAGAAATAGTAGCAATACATAACAAACGGAAGGCTGAAAAAGAAGCCGAGTCAGACAAGAATGACTCCTCGGAGGAGGAGGAAGAAGCAGAGACTCCAGTAGAGATTGAGGATAAAATAGCGTACGTAGGTAGAGTGAAACTCCCTAAACAGTATTCTTTTGATAGACCTTTTGACAGACCCATTCGTCTAGAAAACAAGAAACGTTTCCTTTCCCCGATACCAGAGCAATGTTCTCTTGAACATATATTCCAAGTTACTGATAAGATACTAAAAGAAAGAATAGGTTATCATGAACTTAATACCTTACGTGATCAGGAACTAGCCCGGTCAGCAGTCCAATGGGCCGGGGATGACAGTATATATAAAGATGATTTAGTAGTGCAAACATTTTTGAGTCTTACTCCAGAAGAACAGCAATTAGCTGGTATATACATGATCCAACATCTCATTATACTATATGAAAATCAGCAATCTGATCCAGGTCCATTGTATAATTTATTGCAAGACTTACTCTTGAGAAGATGGAGAGGCCTAGGTACCGATTTAATTGATATCATTCTAGAACAACGTCACAAATACAGAACTTTCCTAACTCCACATCTTGTTTCCGTTCCACCCCCAGTAAGACAGCCATATCACCTAGATAGACAGAACCCTTTACGAGAAGTACATCCAATCCGGAAGCCAGATGATATGCTTCAACGCGTATTCGTATACACTCCTTTGACTAAAATGGAATTACTGGAAATGAAGAAAATTGTACCCTGTCACGATAAAGACCCTGCAGGTTTCCACCGTGAATTAAAAGACATGTTACTTATGGGCGATTACACGTATTCTGATATTCTTAAAATGTTAAAAGTATTGTTGCCAGCAGGGATTTACGAAAAACTGAAAGAAAAAGAATGGGAGGTGGGAGATAAAAAGATTGTTTGGACTGAATTAGAAGACGAGGAAAAGACACGTACCCCAGGTTTAGGTCTTGGGGACAAAACTAAAGCATTGCCAGGATTATTAGTACAGGTCTTGCCTAGATTATTGACAGTTAAAAAGGAAGACTGGGATGCGATCTCAGCCTGCAAGCAGAAACAAGACGAAGACACTAGTGATTTTTATTCAAGATTCGAGAAATGTTTCATTATAAATAGTGGCCTGAAAACAAGTAGCGAGTCATTCCCACATCTTTTTGTGACCAAACTAGTCGAGAATTCCTTACCACAGGTTAAAAACAGGGTTTTGAAAGTCGAAAGTACATGGCAAGCTAATACGCCTTCCCAAATGTTACAGATGTTACAGTACCACCAGAACAGAATTAGAGAGGAACACGATCATGAGCAGAGACGTATGAAAGACACGAAAATGAAAGTACTAGTTGCCCAGTCTGTTCCAGCAGATGGTCAGAAGAGGGGTAACACGCAGAATACACAGACTAGTCATTCCGCAGCTCCTGTTAAAGGGAATTGCAATTATTGCAAACAGCCAGGTCACTTTATAAGTGAATGTGCCGTTCTTAGACACAATATTGCTACAGGCAAAACGAAAGAAAGACCACGTCCGCCTAGACCAGAACACGTTCAACAGAATATTCCACAGAATCCGCATCCTCCACAGAATGCACAGCAACAGACAGTAGCTGTACCCCAACCCCAACCCATTGCCGCAACACAACACGTCACACAGCAAATGTACCAGTATGCACAGTCAGATTACCCCGATTATCAGCAGTACACATGAAACAGCCTAGAGAGGGAGGTTGGCTTGCCCCTTATCGAGGTTCCTGTAGATCAAGATGGTCCCTATGTACATAGTCAGGTATTAGGGAAAGACAGAAAATTTTTGATTGACACAGGGGCGAGCAGAACTACCATTAGTCATGACGAGGTCCCAGGGGCACCCCTCTCAGGCTCACAGAATGTTTCCCTTGGGTTTTCAGGAAAGCCTATTGTTAACGAAGTATCACAGCCAGTTCCCCTTGCAGTTGGTCCATTGTCCCGTACTACAGATTTATTGCTTACGAAATCATGTCCTGAAAACTTGCTTGGTATCAAAACACTGAAAGCTCTAGGAGCTGTTATATGTTGTTCCCCGGAAGGAGTGAGATTATTCCTTCGTGATTTTAAGGGTCATTATGTGTTGAGAGATTTTGATGTAAGATTGAAAAATGTTCCACAGCATTTATGGGCGCAAGGTCCAACTGATGTAGGTTGTATGCACATTACTCCTTATCGTGTCACACTCAAGCAAGGTGTTGTACTGCCCCGAATCCGACATTACAAATTGCCCCCCGAGGCTGTAGCAGCCTTACTGAAAATTATTGACGAACTCATTGCCCAAGGAGTAGTTGTAGAAACTGACTCCAATGTATGTAATTCTCCTATCATTCCGATTCTTAAACGAACTGACCCAAATGCACCTCCGGTCTATCGACTGGTGATCGATCTTCGAGAACTCAATAAATGTATAGTACCACAGTACCCCGTGGTCCCAGATATTTCATCACTATTGACTGCCATTGATTCCGAAGCTGCGTTCTTTACTGTAATTGACCTGAAGAACGCCTTCTTTAGCGTCCCCATTCATCCTGATAGCCAATACCTTTTCGGATTCTGTTTAAATGGCCGAAGCTTCAAATTTGCACGTGCACCTCAAGGGTTCACGGAAAGTCCTAGTATTTACAGTCAGGCACTGAAACGACAACTAGACAGTATTCACATGCCTACTGACACTGCTCTACTACAGTATGTTGATGATCTACTGATCACAGCACGGACCGAACGTGACTGCGAGCGCGCGTCACTAACAGTCTTGTATTTTCTGGCCGACAAGGGGCACAAGGTATCCCCTTCGAAGCTCCAATTCTGTGCCCAGCAAGTGGTATACCTTGGGCACTTGCTGTCCAAGAGGGGTAGACAGTTGACACCAGATCGTATCCAGTTAATTGCACATCTGCCACAACCCAAGACACAAAAGGAAGTACGGGCTTTTATTGGCCTCACTTCGTACTGCAGACAATGGATTCCCCAGTATGCATTTCTAGCCAAGCCACTCATACAGTTGACAACACAGGAGGCAGCGACTTCGACTGTCCTCCCTTGGACTCAGGAACATACGCAAGCTTTTAATGACTTGAAGAAAGCATTATGTCAAGCACCAGTTTTAGCGACACCATGTTACAGTAAACCTTTTACACTTTTTGTCACAGAACGCGATGGCACAGCGTTATCGGTTCTCACTCAGGTTCAGGCTGACAAACACAGACCGTGTGCCTATTTTTCAAGTACATTGGATCCAGTAGCCCAGGCATTGCCTGCGTGCTTGAAATCAGTTGCAGCAACAGCTCTAGCCATCAGACAAAGCGATTCAATAGTGTTAGGACATCCCTTGACAGTACAGGTTCCACATTCCGTGGAAGTTCTTCTGAACCGCACCCAGACTCAGCACTTGACCATAGCACGATTGACAGGTTATGAATTGACACTGTACCAGCCACACATAGAAATCAGACGCTGAAACATACTCAATCCTGCCACATTGTTACCCTCGAGTACAACCGATCCAGCACCACATGACTGTGTAGAAGTCATTAATACAGTGACGAAGCCCCGACAAGACTTGACAGATATTGCATTGACCGATCCAGACCTGACACTTTACGTGGATGGTTCATATATGAGAACAAGTACAGGAGAATTAGTGGCCGCATATGCAGTGACCACTGAGACTGAAGTCATAGAAACACACCGTATTGACACACTGTCTGCTCAAGCTGCAGAGCTCATTGCTCTGACTCAAGCCTGTAAAGTAGCCAAGAACAAGAAAGTTAACATATACACAGACTCACAGTATGCATTCGGAGTCGTTCACGACTTCGGAGTCCTTTGGGAAGAGAGAGGTTTCTTAACTTCTCACGGTACCAAGATCCAGCATGGTCCCCTTATCCAAGCCCTGTTAGAAGCAATACACTTGCCGACAGCCATAGCCATCATGAAATGCAAAGCACATACCAAAGTCACCGACACTATTTCCCAGGGTAACGACCTGGCAGATCGTACAGCCAAACTCACAGCTCAGACAGACATTCCGACTGACATGACAAAGACTAATCCGACTACACTGACACGTTGCCTGACGGTCAAGGATCCCACTCTAGATGTACTCGACATACAGACACATGCCACATCGGACGAAATCAAGAAATGGACTGAACAAGGAGGGATCCAAACAGATCAGGGATGGATGACGAAGGGAAGGGCCACATGGTTCCTCCCCGACTCTATGGTTCAAGTCATAATTAACACAGCACATAGTCCAGCACACTTAGGAGAGAAAGCCATGTTAGACAGTTTACAGAATCTTTGGTTCAATAAACATTTACGAGCAGCAGCGAAACAGAAAGTGCGTACTTGCATGATCTGTTGTCAGTTCAATCCAGGAAAAGGTGTCCCCGTGGAACAGGGTGGATTTCATCCTCCTGACCATCCTTTTGAAGTCCTCCAGATGGATTACATCCAGATGGACAGATCTCGAGGATTCAAGTATGTCCTCGTAGTCGTATGTGCTCTTTCCCGATGGACAGAAGCATATCCAGTCCCAGATTACACTGCTGCAACCACTGCCAAACAGCTGGTACGTGAGTTCTTCCCACGGTACGGTTTGCCCCGTGTCGTGTACTCTGATAATGGACAGCCATTCTCATCCGAGCTTATGAAGCAGGTATCACTCCTGTTAGGTTACCAGTGGAAGTTCCATTGCGTCCGACATCCCGAAGCAGCAGGTCTCGTAGAGAGACACAATCAGACCCTGAAAACACGCCTAGCCAAAATATGTGCCGAGAAAGGTCTAGATTGGATAGTTGCCTTGCCAGTTGCACTCTTTTACATGCGAATGGTAGCTCATTCTAGGACCGGGCTATCCCCGTATGAGGTGGTCTTCGGTAGGCCTCCGAATATGTGGGGGACGCCTATGCCCCGTAGAATTACTGATGTTGACAGTTCTATGCTGACAGATTACCTGGCCTCCTTGATGTCTGCACTACAATCTTGTCGTTCACAGGTCGCGGCTGCCTTCCCGGACAACACCCAAGTAAAACCGCATGAAGTCCGCCCTGGTGATCTGGTCCTCGTGAGGAATTTCGACCGGAAGAGTCCGCTGGAACCCAGATGGAAACAGCCAAGATTGGTTTTATTGTCAACAAGGACTGCAGTCAAACTAGAAGGAAGGAAGGGATGGCTGCATTCGAGCCATGTGAAAAAAGTTCACGGACTGTGTCCAGACTCTCCGATTAAGGACTGCCCACTTTCAGAGACTGATACTAAACTCCCCCTGCTAGAGACAACTCCCCAAGAGGAGTACAGTGCTAAGCTAAGGTCTAGTAAGTCAGACAGCGTTTAATTGTTTAAGTCCCCCTCGGGTGAAGCGGTTAGACAGGTTTCTGACATGTATAGAATAGACCCAAGTAGTCAGAGAGATAGGCGTATAGAGAAAAGAAAAATGTACTGTAAAGTTTTGCACAGCAGATGCATAATTGCCTTGATCTCAATGTTTCTTCTGAGTCTTACGATTATATGCATTAGTCTAATGTTACACGTTTTTTTTCCTCTTGATTCACATGTACATGCTTCCTCTAATGACACTGTGGAGCACACTTTTAGTGATCTGCCCCCACATGAACTATCCTATCGTTTAGCCATGCGCAATAATACATTCATCCGTATGTTACATCATTCACACCAGACCAGCAATGCCACTGATTGCTGGGTATGTGGCCGACTCCCTCCCTATCAGAAGTACAAGGGAGTTCTGCCCCTCTTTCCTTATCCGTTCACACATAATGGTTCGTGTGGTGCATGGTTTACTTTAATGTCCTCCCTAGATAGCAAGTCCAAGGTTTCCCAAGGCAACTGGATATGGGGGAACTTGAATACAGTCATGAATAAAATATGTTTCCCAGACCAAGAAGGTCTTCCCCAGAGGACAGGGACCGATCTAGAAAATGAAGTGTATGGATTAGGTAATTTTACACTTAACCTCATGATTCTGAACGTGCAGTCTGAGACTAATTCGGACTTGCCGTTTATTACAGTTTTACGAGTGAAAGGTGAATTATGTGTCAGAAAGAATGGTTCAGTACATTTAGGACACAGTGATTGTAATACTGTTGTCGAATTCAGTGATAAAGGAAAGTCAACTTTCAGAGCTTCTCGCCATTCTTATTTTATATGTGGTCAGACAGCCTATGTACGTCTGCCATTGGATTGGGATGGGATTTTGCCGAAATGCGGGGATTCTGTAATGCCGGTCTCCGCTCGCGAAGCAGACGCTGACACTCCGGTTGCAGGAAACGTCCTCGAGGACGCAGCGGACGGCGGAGACTCTGTGAGGGCGGTTGCTAGGCAACCAGGAGAGCCGACACCGGGAGCAAGCCAGATCGTGGAAGCAGCGCAGGCAGGCGGCGGTGTACTTGCCGAAGCGGCGCTGGAAAGCAGCGAAGGTGAAGGTAAAGGGGAGCGCGGAGGGGAGGAGATTAATGGCACAAGGAACACGGGAGGCACAACAGGAGATACCACAGCCGATATGCTCGGAGCCCTAATGTTGGTGGAGGAAGAAATAAACGCCTCAAAGAAAAAGCCTGGTTCATGGGGAAGTCATGAGAGTTTAGTGAATGTGAATCTTACAAAAGAGGTAAACAGTAACAAACACCTTCAGGGGGGCGGTGATTGCACCTCTCAAGAAGGGGAAGGCGAATTCTACTCAGTTAATGAAGATTCAGGTTCAACATTATCGTCAGAAACTAGTGCAGAAGAGGACGAACAGGAAGATACTGAATCAGGTATAAGTGAGTCAGAGAAAGAGTCCACAATGAAAAAAAAAAGACATTCTAAACTGGAGAAACGACTTCTCTGGGATTACTCGGCAACCTCACAAGTATATCAGGAGGAGGATGTACATGAAAACACGGCGGAGGGAGCAGCAGCTGCTGGTGGTAACCCCGCGCAACGGGACCCTTTTCATACTCTGTTCTTGACTTTTAAACAAATGCAAAGCGAAGCAAGGGCGGAGAGTCGTAGGGCGAGGCAGGCATCAAAGAAAATCCAAAACAGTTTAAGAAAAGTCAACAAACTGTATGATGAACTGGTGGACCGAGTCACAGAGGTTGAGGAGCGTACTGGCAAGCTGGAAGATGATGTTGGGAGATGGCAGTCATTCAAGACAGAGCAAGAAAAAATGACAGAGGATATGCGTTGGAAGATGGAGGACTTTGAAAATAGGCAGAGGAGGAATAACGTTCGCTTGCTGGGTGTGGAAGAAGGGACAGAAGGGCAGGACGTCAGGCAATACGTGATAAAGTTACTGAAGGGTGCCTTTCCAGAATCCCAGTGGCAGTGGGAAACAGAGATACAGAGGGCACACAGATTCCCATTTACAGTAAAAAAAGCCGGGAGGGCAGGAGGAGGAGGGAGGGATGGTCAGAAAAACCATCCCAGGGCAATATTAGTGTATATTGGGAACTTCCTGCTCAGAGAGGAGATTTTGAGTAAGGCAAAGCCAGAGAGTAGGAGGTCTTTCGAAGACACCACTTTTTTTGCTAGACCTGACTTCTGCCATTTTACTGTAGAGAGGAGGTGGAAGTTAAGGCAGTTGATTGCTCCATTCCAAGCTCTCGGTATGGAAGCATATTTACTTTACCCAGCCAGACTCAAAGTAATTGTGAGAGGGAAAACCTGGATGTTTAACTCTGAGATAAAAGCTGAGCTCTTCTTAGAAGAAATGAGGAGGCAGAAGGGAGGTTAAAAGGTATAGATATTTATATATGGCTATACATGTATCTGGTTAAGAGTAAGGGTGAATTAAGGGGAGCACAGCAAAACTAATTGAAGTGAGTGGGGGAGGGAAGCGACTTGCACAACAACAAAGGCGGGCACACATAGGTCAGTTGACCTATTTGCCTGTAAAAGGGAGGGGGGTGGGGGCAGAGCAGGGGTGGAGAGGGAGGGGAGGGGAGGGGGGAGGTGAGGGGGGGGTGGAACGAAAACATTTTTTCTTTAAGATATGGCACATTGTTATGTATTCAAGAACTTGTGAAAATATGCAGTCTGGTTTGATGCTGTTAAATAATGTTTATCTTGTATGGTACCTGTTAAAGTCAGCACAATGGCATGTAGGATAGTATCACTGAATGTATGTGGTTTAAACGAGCCTAATAAGAGAATGAGAGTTGCAGCGTATTTGAAATTTTTGCGATTAGATCTGATATGTCTGCAAGAAACCCATATAGAGTCAAGTAGGCCATACCTTTTAGAGCAATTAGGATTTGATTTGTTGGCAAGATCTAGACAAGAGACTAGGACCAGAGGAGTAGCAATCTTGGGTAGGCTAAGGGATGTTGTGGTAGGGAAGAAGAAGGAAGACAAATGGGGGAGATGGGTTATCTTAGAAATCTGTTTTAAAGGGCAGAAATTAACGTTAGTTTCTATCTATGGATCAACAGAAGATGACCCTGATGTATTCCAGTTTCTTGATGCGGAGTTAGCCCAGTGGAATGAACCCATAGTATGTTGTGGAGATTTTAATATACATGATTTAGAGAGCTCATTTACACAAGAAAATGCGATCTATAGAGGGAGGAAAAGGAAAGTATTTAGGGCTCTGGCAGATATGGTCACACATAATGCTCTGGTAGATCCTTGGGTAAAGCTACATCCTCACCTTGATGGTTGTACTTTCTATTCTGCCCCTCACAAGGTAATGGTTAGGCTTGACTACTTTCTGATAACGAATTGTTTACTAGTCGAGTCACAGGTGGAGAAGTTACCTAGGGTAATCTCAGACCATAGTCCGGTGATCCTTACTATTAAAATCAACCAAACACCAAGAATTCCTGCGCAATGGACTTTTGAGAGAGGCCTTTTAAAGGATTCTGCATATAGGGAGCATATGGTAGTTTGGATCAAATGGTTTTGGGATATAAATAGGGGGACAGCAGCCCCAAGGGTGGTCTGGGATACATTTAAGGCAGGAGTAAGGGGTGAAACAATTAGTTTTGCAATGGGGAGACAAAAAAGAGAAAGGGAAAAGAGAGAAGAGATAGGACAGAGGTTGTTAAGAGAGGAAGGGAACTTAAGCAGGGCTATAAGACACAATCTACCCTTAGAGGATTGTCTACTTAAGATCATAGCGCTAAAAGCTGAAGCAGTGGAAGGTTTTGCAAGGCAGGCAGCAGATAACTTCTTAACAAAAAAGGAAAAAATATACGAACTAAGTGAGAAGGTGGGGTGGGTGCTGGCGATTAGAACTAGGCAGAGAGCAGCTGAAGCAGGAGTTAAGGAAGTAAGAGACGCACAGGGGAACATGGTCATGGAGACTAACCTAGTAAGAGAAGTCTTTAGAAAATACTATGCGGATTTATATACTCCAGAAGACCCAACGAATCTAGAAGAGACTGATGAATATTTGAGGAATATTCCGCCACCAACAATGTTAGTAGAAGACAGGGAGATATTAGATGGACCTTTGCAGCTCGAAGAGTTGGAGGAAGCTCTTGGAAGTTTACCGGCAGGAAAAGCAGCAGGGCCGGACCAGATTCCACTTGAATTTTATCAAATATTCAAAAAAGAGCTTTTGGCAGACATGTTTATGATAATGCAGCAAGCACAGGTAGGGGAACCCAGCCCGGAGACGTGGGGAGGGGCTAACATAATAGTTATTTTGAAAAAGGGGAAGCCACCAGAAACACCAGGGTCATATAGGCCAATCACATTAATGAACTCGGATGTAAAAATTTACTCTAAAATATTAGCAAAAAGGTTGGCTGGGATAATCGAGCAGCTTGTAACCCCTATTCAGCATGGATTCATTCCTGGGAAAGGGACCACGCAACATGTAAGAACGGTGATCACAATGCTGGACTCTGCGGATATCCTAGGAGACCCTGTTGCAGCACTATTTCTGGATGCCGAGAAGGCATTCGACAGGGTCTCCTGGGATTATCTGTGGCAGGTTATGAGGTGGTGTGGATTGGGGGAACCCTTTATAAAAGCTATACGGGTACTGTATAATGCTCCAACAGCAAGTATAAGAGTTAATGGAGGGCTTTCTGATAAAGTAAAAATTGCTAGGGGGACTAGGCAGGGTTGTCCCTCCTCTCCCCTGCTGTTTGCGCTATATTTGGAACCACTATTGCGTAGGCTTGAAGTTAATCAAAAGATACCACCAATGCGGATTAACAACTGTGTGGTGAAGACCTTAGCCTACGCAGACGATGTTGCAATTTTAACGCCTAATCCGACCATAGCTATAAAAGAGGTGGAGTTAGAGGCTCAGAGGTTTGGAAAGATCTCAGGGTATAGCCTAAATAGACTAAAAACGCAGATAATCAAAAATAGACATACTGTATGTACCGATGATAGGGTGGTCAACTCAGCAGTGTACTTAGGGGTGCTTTTAACAACAAGTGTGGATAATATAGTAGAGCAGAATTTGGCACCTCTGATTGACAAAGTTAAAAAGGACTTAGAAAGGATGAATAATCTGCACCTTTCCCTTATGGGCTGCACAAATATAATTAAAATGTTAATTTTACCTAAATTTTTATATTTCTTTCGTTCTATTCCTTTAGTATTTGAGGCTAGATGGTTTAATTTGTTAGAGAAGGTACTTAATAGATTTATTTGGGCGCACGGGAAAACTAGACGGGCCTACAGGTATATGACCCTCCCAAGAGAAAGAGGTGGCTGGGGGGCACCTGATTTTAGGCTATATCAAATGGCGGCAGCACTTCAGTACATGCAGGGGTTAATTGGGGGTGGAGGAAGTGATAGCAGTGTTACGACTATGTCAACAGAAGTTTACTCTATAGTATTAGGGGCAGAGGCAGAAAATAATTTCTTAAATAGAATTGAGTTTGGTTATCACAAACGGACTAGATTTAAGACTGTAGTGGCAGCAGGTAGGGTATGGATTGCATTCCTAAAAAAAATGGGCCTGGGAAGATATAACAGATATATCAGGCTCTATAAGAACAGATCTTTCCCGGCGGAAGTATTTGCAGATTCGATAATGTTGAGCTGGTATCAAAAAGGGATAGGGCAGGTTGGGGACTTAATGGATGGGGAGGCGTTAGCTCAGTTTAAAGATCTTACTCTCAAGTATGGGATTGAGAGGAAGGATTTTTTCAAATACCTACAGGTAAGGAGCTTCCTCTGTCGCAAGCAAGGGGGTAGTGCGGGATTTAGTACTAATGAAGTATTGGAGAAAATAAAAATGGGTAGGGACTGCACAATTAGATCTTTTTATGCATGTCTAGCAAAAAGTAAAATTTATGATTTAGAGAAAGTTAGCAACAGATGGATTGAAATATTGGGTGGGGAGGCTGGAAATTTTCAAGAATCCCTGGACATGGGATGTAAGGTTCTGTGCTCAGGTCCCATGCAATCGCAGCATTACAAGACTCTATTCTCGTTGTACCATACTCCCGCCAGGATAGCTAAATGGGGAGGCACCACTGGCACCACCTGTCCACGCTGTAATGCAGGGGACGCAGATATTATTCATATGTTCGCTACCTGCCCCCAACTCTATTCCCTGATTAAAAATATGGAAGATTTTCTTAGTAATACTCTTGACATACGAACCAAATTGACACCTATGATGATACTGTTTGGGAGAGATAATCAAGTTGGTTCTGATCAGAAGGAATTCATGTTTATAGCTACTGCAGTTATGAGATTAACAATAGCAAGAGTTTGGCTAGACAAGGTACCCCCAGGAATGCATGTATGGCTGGCAAACTTACTAGCTAGTTATAACCTTGAGAAAGCTATTTATGCACGCAAGGGGAAAAGGGGAAGGAGACTTGGGCTTAAAATTTGGGAACCAATAGCCAAATGGAAAGAAAGGATGGCAATATAAGATATTGTAACAGAGTATGAAAGTTTGAATTGTAAATTATATGGCAGGATATCTCAATATTGTTTATATTGTTTATATTGTTTAAAAAAATTCAAACCAGCAAAATTGGAATTTTTGATGTATAAAATATACAAATGTATGATGTAAAATACAATGTGCATATTAAGAAAAAAAAGGAAAAATAAAAAATTTTATAAAAAAAAAAAATTAAAAAAAAAAATGGATTGGGATGGGACGTGCTATATTGCGTTCCTATTGCCTCCTGTTTTTCTAGCCCCGTCTGATTATCACAGAAATCCACATCTCGTTCATGTAAGACATAGAAGGGAGATCAAGATCCCAATTGTCGATCAGACTGAAACCACATTAGAACAATATATAGATTTCAATAAAGGATTGTTTCCATTCATAGGTACTGTCTCAAATAGTAAACTAATACGCAAGTTAACTAGAACCTTGGAAGCAGTAGTGAACAAAACTACTTCTGCTTTAGGGAACCTGACCGAGGAGCAGTCTGCTATGAGACTTGTTGTTCTCCAAAATCGTCTTGCCCTTGACGTCATCCTGGCAGATAGGGGCGGGGCTTGTAGAGTCATCGGATCCAGTTGTTGCGTGTTTATTCCAAATAACGCGCCATCCGTGTATAAGGCCATAACTCGGCTTCATGAAATAGCTCATCAGATGCACCAGAATCCAGGCTCCTGGACTTGGTCGGGTTGGTTCTGGAGTGTAATATCCGCCTGGGGCTGGAAGTTGTTGTCATTCCTAGGAATAATATTGGTCATAGTATTCAGTTGTTGTCTCTATCTACAATGTGGGCCAGCGATTTGCGGCTTGTGCGCCACAACTTGCATTCCACGTCCAAGTCCACGTTCCAGTTCTCGTCTGAGAAAAGATGAGCAGATGATGTTATATGAACAGATAGATGGTCTCATGAGGATAGATATATCCTGAAGGGAACGTAGGGGACAAGGAGGGAATGAGGTAATTGAAATCTTTATGGTCAAGTATGTCCCCTAACGTGTACCCCAACGTTTCCATGTACGTGCTTGAAGTACATGTAATTTCCCTCCATGACCGAATATGAAGACGCATATACATTTGCGTCCAACGTTAACATGTCATCTACTAGATCCACCCTGAATGGACCGATAATTCAGTCTTTAAACATGCCATGCCAACGTCTTTACATGGTACACTTTTGAATCTCGCCCACGATTTCTCCATGTTTCCTGGCACAGTCGAGCTAGGCCCTTAAATGAGGCCCTGAGCCTCCTCTCTCCTGTCTCCGAAAGCTGTACGCATCCCTGACCCCTGCCTTACTTCCTGCCAGCGCAGCGGTGCCCGGCTCGGCCTGGACTACCTGCCAAATTCATGTTTTGCCTACAGTTATCTGCTCAGCCTCCTCGAAAACACATTCCAGTCTAGTGAATAGGTAAACATATTCCCGGTTGCAGAGCAAAGGGCCCGGCCTTCCTGTCCTCCTTGCAAGTGATTTACTGAACCCGTTACCATGGTAGGCCCATGGCTCCGCACGTTGCACCAAGACACGTATGCACGCACCAGCAGTCAGTAATGGATGGCCCCTGCCCGAGAGACCTTTTACTTCAGACACTACATCCTCCAAACATGAGATACCGGATATGCCATAGGTACAGGTTGCCCTGACATCCCAGACACCAGTCTCCTCCACTAGTGCTAAAGTCAAAGGGCCATATGTATGAACATATTTTCCCATAAACACAGAATGGGTAAACCCCTTTGATACATCTGGCCCAAAGCCCCCAGTTACACGTCATGCTAGTTGCGCGCGCATGTAGGCCAAGGGTTTCTGCTGATTCTGCAACTTTCTCTAATGCATCCACCCACATGTGACGATTCTTGTGACGTTTCTCTGACATGTACAGTGCACGCCCACGTGTACGCCCTTTTTCACGCCTCCTATTACGCACATGTGTTCTTATCTCTCTCTTTTCACTTGCTACGCCTACTGTATTGGATTCAATTGTGTCATTTTACTATATATAATGTGTAATGCTAATAAAACGTTGAAGGTCCCTTCCTGAACCTTAGAGGTGACGGAACATGATATCCCATCCTCGAGGATCATTGTCCATTAAAACCTGTATGACTCAGATACCACGGACTCTGCCTCTCATTTGAATGAGCTGTCTTGTATTGATAATTATACGGAAAAATGCATAGGTAAATTATTTACCACAAGGTGCACAATATTTTGGAACACTGTATCCTTCAACGTTGAATAAACCAAAAAACTAATACATAGAATTCTCGTCCTATTTAGTTCTGGCGGATACTAACATTTTACCCACTCCAGACGTCTATTGGAGTTTTTAAGGGAAAAAGGGGTCTGTGTAAAAAGCACAACTGAGTTACTCTAGTATCTAGTGTTAAATTATCGCCTTACCAAACGTTGGGCGCCATGTAGTGTAGTTCCTATATTCCCAATAGGTTCTGCACATTGGAATAACATAAACAATAGTTTAGACGTAGGACTGAAGTCGACTAGGTCTCTATTGAATATGTTAGACTTAATTGGGAATGCCAGCTATATCAGAGGTCACTAGAAACTTTCTCGAATACACAAGAAGGGATTAGTTTCTGACAACCATATAACATGACAACTTTGTTCCCCAAGAATAAGGAATATATCTCCAGAGTCGCGGAAACAATAGATGGCTATTTCACTCAGTCAATCGTGCATGCTTCGTTTCACCAGAAATGCAGAGAAATAGAGAAACAGGTGTTTTCAATAAAAAGAATATTTATTGAGCAGTCTTCTTTCTCATGCAAGAGAAGTTAATTGCTACAATCGTAATACTTGCTATGAAGTAAAGTGCGTACGGTAAAAGGAGTATTATGAAATAATACTGTAAAAGCATTGATATGGTTTCTAAGCCATAAGATACATAAAATAGATAAAATACATACAATGATAAATAATGACTAAAAGTACTCAACTGGTGCATCTAAAATACGCCTACCCCGGTGTACCTAACCTAAGTCTAGTACAAGGGAAGAAGTAAGTGAGGTGTAGCTTGAGTTAAATAGTTTCTGCCAAGAATCTATCCAAGAATTCTCTAAGGGTCTAATCAGCTCCGTACCTTGGTTATAGAATGAAGGAGGTCTTGTATCTCTCTCTCAGGACTCGATCTCCCAGTAACCCGCAAGGGTAGCAGGGAAACACTGGAGCTGGATTTCTCAGCAGGAGGAAAGACAGCGTCTCTCTCAGTGCGTCAGCAGGGAGGGTCGGCTACCTTCTGCACTTGCATACAGCAGGGCGTCGGGCAAATAGTTAGTCGATCTGCTCCAAAACCACTGTGTGTTTTGCTAGGGCAGATGTGGGCATATTTATACCTGGAAGGTGCCGAGTTTTCATGTAAGGGTGGACATAATAACGTCACTAAGAACTCAAAGTTCTTTACACACTCCAGGAGTTCTGGGACAAATCAATACTGAAGCAGGGGTAAGTCCCGTACTGCCTAAGGCTGGTTGTCTTCAAGAACTCGTTGTACTCTGGGAGCTTAGTGGAAGTAGCCATGCCGTATTTGGACTGCATTGGCTGTGTCTAAATATGGTTATGATTCTTATGCCTATATAAGGATATGATAAGTTATGTCTATATAAGGGCATGAATCTGGAAATTTACACTAGAGCCCTAGATATGTGAGGAAATATAAATTTTATGGTCCAGTAATGTTCCCTAACGTGTACCCCACCGTCTCTATGTACCAGCTTAAAGTACATGTAACTTCCCTCCCGTGCCAGCTATGAAGACGCAAATACATTTGCGTCCAACGTTAACATGTCCTCTTTCAGACCCACCCTGAATGGGTTGAATACTCCGTTTCTAAGTATGCCATGCCAACGTCTTTTTGTGGTGTACTTTACACGTTTTTCAGCTCTGGCGAAGTAGGCCCTGAATTCTGCCATCGAGCCTTTTCCTGCCTTCTGACTCTGAAAGCCTCAGCCCAGGCTGTCCCTGTACCCGTGACCTCTGCCTTACTCCCTGTGCGGCTCACGGCGCTTAGCTCAGCCTGCTGCCTGCCAAGACTGACTTCAACCTTCGACTTATCTGTTCCGCTCCTCAAGAATGCATTCCTGCCTACTAGTTTAAGTAAACATCCCCCCAGCTGCAGAGCAAAGGGGCCTGGCCCCGCTGTCTCCGTACAAGTAATTCATAGCCTCCGTTACCATGGTAGGCCCATGCCCCCCTCGCATCTCATGCAGACACTTAGACGCTTATACACGCACTCACAGTCAGTATAGAATAGCTTCTGCCCCAGAGACCTTTCCCTCTAGATAATATGGTTCCCAAACATCAGATATCAGATATGATATAGGTACAAGTTGATCTGACATGCCAGACTTCTGTCTCTTTCCGCCAGTGTAAATGTCAAGTCCCCTGCACCCTCCAGTTTCACGTCAATCACACGTCATGCAGCTGCGCGCGCATCCAGATCTCCGATTTCTGCTGACATTGCAACATTCTGCTTTGTGCCACCCACTTGTGACACCTACCTGTGACGTTTCTAGTACACACCTCTATGTTCACGCCCAGTTTACGCCTTCTAATTAGGTATCACTACCATGTGGATGCTGTTATCTTGTTTCTCTCAGCTGTTACGCCTACTGTATTGGTTTTCAGTATATGCTTTAAGTATAAAAGTTATGTCTTGTCAATAAAGTATGCTCTATCCCTTCCTACACCCCAGTGGTGGTAGGAACATGATATCCAGGTCATGACCATTCCTTTTTAAGGAATAAAACCCCTAAGAACTCTAACACCACGGACTCTGCCTCTTTCTTTCCGATTGAGTTATTATTGATTAAGTACTTACCTGCATAGAAATTAGGACGGTAAATCAAATATTTACCACATCATTTTGGCGCCCGAATAGGGACCTTTCCCCCACCCCACGCGCCGGTTGGTGCGTTGCAAGCTCTGTCCCCTGCCATCAGTTAGACGGAACTACGCGTACTGGCAGGATTTCCTGTATCTCCCTCTGGCCCACGGAGGTGACGAAGACTGCGATCAGCACCCAGACGAGGCGGTGAGGAGTGCGGAGGATCCCGACCAGAGCCTAGCCGAAAGAAGCAAGGTCCGAGGTGTCAAGAGGCCCACCAGTTTTCCGAAGTATCCACGTGTCGAGTCCAGTCCGGTCCAGTCCAGTCGAGTTTTCCGAGGCCTTCCGATTCCGTGCTTCCCGGTGAGTACCATTGCTGGGATGTATCTAGACGGGTGCATTATTATGTATCCGGTAAAGACGTGTTTGGGTACACAAACACGGTCTGCACTGTTTTAGACAGTGTATCTGTACTGTTTAGCAGTATATCAGTTATTCAAGTTCCTGCACTGTCCTCGACAGTGTATCTGTGCTGTTTAGCAGTACATCCAGTATCTAGGGTAGAGATCTATGTTCAAAATGTCTTTCATGTGATTAATGTCATTGTATGAGTGACTGTTTGATGTACATTATTGTGTTCTTGTGTAACTAGCTGTGTTCAGAGTTAAGTAACAAGGATTGAGCATTCAGTACTAAGTAAACAAGATGCCGTTTTTCAATAAGTTAAAGCAGATAGGAACTAGGAAAGGGATACTAGAGGAAGAAATTCCTATCCCCCCTAGGGACACTCCTGGAAATTTCATGTATAATAAGCATGGCTTAGATGCCATATTGTATCTGGATTTATGGGCCGATTATACTAAGCATCTAGACGAGAGACACAGATGGCCTGTTACTGGAACATGGGATGCCGAGTGCATCATGAAGGTAGAAGAAGCACTATGGAAAAAGAAAGCCAGACAATCTCAGAAGGACGCCATAGAATTTTGGCGTAAAGAATCACATAAACGTGCTGAAAAAGCACTCCGTAGAGAAGACAGACATAGAGAAGAGTCAGATAAAGCCCGAGAAAACGAATTAGTTACTGAAGGGATCCGAGTAAAATCAGAACAAGTAGACCGTGCACGAAACAATCTTGTAAATGGCATGTATCTTGTGGCCGAAGGTTCGCCTGAAGCCACTTCAGAAATACCGAAAAATCTGCCGCCACCATTGGTTCCAACTAAAGTAAATCACAGGACTACTAAAGACATATTTCTGGATTCCTATCTAAACGATGTAGCACCTGCTTACACCAATCCACAGGCCCACGTCCCGCCTACTGACGGTGACGGAGATGGCAACCCGCCTCCAGACCATATCCCGCCATTACCGCAACCAGGTTTCCCCGTTCGACAGCCCATCGTTCCTCCACCCCCACCACTTCCCGCACCTAAAATTGATATATCGAAACCGCTTCCACCTGATCCTACTAAAAGACAAGTTCAAGTACACATACAGACTCCACAGAGGGATAATGCCCAAGCTTCCGCCTCAGGAGGTGCGACCGGGGGTCACCAGACCCCGCCAGCAACACACAGATTACAGCTTAGGGACCTGCAGAACCACCTTACACTCCAATCACCCCGTCTCGACAGACTCAAAGGACAGCTTTCAGTTTGCAGATATGATCCAGTACCCGGCAAAGACGACCGAATGTTGATAGCATCGTTACGCTTACGACAAGCTACAGATTACCTAATATTATTCTCAGGAATGAAAGAGCACCTAGATAGAATATACCACTTTGTCCAGACTGGGGAAGATCCTGACAGTATTAAGGAGGCCATGGCACATCAGAAAGTTGACACTCAAGCATATATACTACGTTTTTTCATAAATTGTTTAATAAGGGAACGAGACAGGCCTGAGACAGAACAGGATGAATTAGATGGACTCAACAAGTGGGGTCAAAATATATCCGAAGGAAAACATGATAAAGGAGGTTGCATAGCCAGTATGTATAAGAGAATAAGAAAAGCAGTGATAGAAATACACGAAAAAGAGAAAGAAAAAGCTTCCTCCGAGGAGGAGGAAGAACCTGAAGAACCAAAAAAGACTACAGATACGATAGCGTATGTAGGTAAGGGAACTTACCTTAGGAAAGGCATTCGTCCAGAAAGCAAGAGAGTTTTTCTCTCTGGCATAACAAAACCGAATTCTCCTGAACATCAGTTCCAAGACACTGATAAAAGGCTTCGAGAACGAATGGGGTACCATGTACTCAATTCTATGGATGAACAAGAACTAGCCCGGTCAGCAGTACTATGGGCTGACAATTCTAATATATATAATGATGACACAGTAGCGCAGACATTCCTGAACCTATCCCCAGACGAACAGAAATTAGCAGGTGTATACATGATTCAGCACCTCCTCACGTTATACAGAAATCAACATTCTGATCCAGGTCCTTTACACGATACATTAGAAGCACTACTCATGGATAGATGGAGAGGTCTAAGTACCAAGTTAATACAAATAATTCTAGAACAACGACATAGATATAACACTTCCGTAAGCTCCGAATATGTTCCCGCTCCGCCCCCAGATAGAAAAATGTATCGTATGGAGCGTCTGCATGGTATTGACAGTCAGAACCCCTTACGAGAAGTACATCCAGTTCTGGGTACCGATAATACTTTGAAACGTGTGTATGTACACACACCTCTGACCAAGTTAGAACTATTGGAAATGAAGAAACTAGTACCCTGTCATGATAAAGACCCTGCAGGTTTTCACAGAGAACTTAAAGACATGTTACTGATGGGGGATTACACATATGAAGATATCATGAAAATGTTAAAGGTACTGCTGCCCACGGGCATCTACGAGAAACTCAAGGAAAAAGAATGGGAAGTGGGAGACAAAAAGATTGTATGGGCAGAAATAGAAGACGAGGAGAAACTTCGTACCCCAGGGCTAGGCCTTGGGGAGAAAACTAAAGCATTACCAGGTTTGATAGTACAGGTTCTGCCAAGATTACTGACAACTAGAAAGGAAGATTGGGACGCAATTTCGGCCTGTAAACAGAAGCAAGATGAAGATACTAGTGACTTCTATTCCAGATTCGAGAAATGTTTCATTATTAATAGTGGCCTTAAACCAAGTAGCGAGTCGTACCCACACCTTTTTGTATCCAAGTTAGTCGAGAATTCCCTGTTAGCAGTTAAAAACCGTGTATACAAGGTTGAGAGTACATGGCAAGCAAATACGCCATCCCAGATGTTACAGATGTTACAATACCATCAGAACAGAATCAGAGAAGAACAGGATCATGAACAGAAACGCATGAAAGACACGAAAATGAAAATGTTAGTGGCCCAGTCGGTTCCAGCCGACGGCCAGAGAAAGGGTACGACCCATACCCAGAATTCAGCAGCTCCCGTTAAAGGGACGTGCAACTACTGCAAGCAGCCAGGTCACTACGTACATGAATGTCCAGTTCTGAAACATAACATAGCAACAGGTAAAACTAAAGAAAGACCGCGTCTGCCTAGACAAGACCAGGTCCAGCAACAGACTTCACAAAATATCCAGCCCATGCAGAATACACAGCCTATGCATGTTTCACCACATACAGCACAGACAGTAGCAGTACCACAGCCACAGCCCATTGCCGCGACTCAACAAGTCTCCCAACAGATGTACCAGTATGCCCAGTCCGCTTACCCCGACTATCCACGATACACATGAAACAGCCTAGAGAGGGAATTTGGCTTGCCTCTTATTGAAATTCCTGTAGATCAAGAGGGTCCTTATGTACACAGTCAAGTATTGGGAAAAGACAGAAAGTTTTTAATTGACACAGGGGCAAGCCGCACAACAATCAGCCACAATGAAGTCCCAGGGGCACCCCTCTCAGGCTCACAGAATGTTTCCCTTGGTTTTTCCGGACAGCCTATTGTAAATGAGGTATCAGAACCAGTCCCCCTGGCTGTGGGTCCATTATCACGTGTTACAGACTTGTTACTTACGAAATCATGTCCAGAAAATCTGTTAGGTATCAAAACATTGAAGGCTCTAGGAGCAGTGATATGTTGTTCTCCGGAAGGAGTTAGACTCTTTCTGCGTGACTTTAAGGGTCACTATGTATTACGAGAGTTCGATGTCAGATTGAAAAATGTACCGAAACACTTGTGGGCACAAGGCCCAACCGATGTAGGCTGCATGCACATTACACCTTACCGTGTTACACTGAAACCAGGTGTTGTTTTACCACGAATCAGACAATACAAGTTACCACCCGATGCTGTAGTGGCTTTACTGAAAATCATTGAAGAGCTCATTGCCCAAGGAGTGGTCGTATAGACCGACTCCAATATCTGTAATTCCCCTATCATTCCGATTCTTAAACGTACTGATACCAATGCACCGCCAGTATATCGGCTGGTGATTGATTTACGAGAACTGAATAAATGCATTGTTCCACAGTACCCTGTGGTTCCCGACATCTCTTCCCTATTGACTGCTATTGATTCAGAAGCAACGTTCTTTACTGTAATTGACCTCAAGAACGCCTTCTTCAGTGTGCCCATTGACCCAGAGAGCCAATACCTTTTCGGATTCAGTTTAAATGGACGAAGTTTCAAATTTTCACGCGCACCTCAAGGATTCACAGAAAGCCCCAGCATCTATAGTCAAGCACTGAAAAGACAACTTGATTGTATCCAAATGCCAGTTAATACCGCCTTACTGCAATACGTCGATGATCTGCTGATCATCGCACGAAGTGAACCCGAATGTGAACGAGCATCACTGACAGTTTTACATTTTCTGGCCGACAAGGGACACAAGGTGTCTCCTTCGAAGCTACAATTCTGTGTTCAGCAAGTTGTGTACTTGGGTCACTTGCTGTCCAAAGTGGGGAGACAGCTCACTCCTGACCGTATCCAGTTAATTGTAAATATGCCACAACCCCAGACACAAAAGGAAGTGCGGGCCTTTATAGGCCTCACCTCGTACTGCAGACAATGGATTCCTCAGTATGCATTTCTAGCTAAACCACTTATTCAGTTAACAACACAGGAGGCAGCGACTTCGACTGTCCTTCCTTGGACTCAGGAACATACACAGGCCTTTGAGGAATTAAAGAAAGCTTTATGCCAAGCACCAGCTTTAGCGACACCATGTTACAGCAAGCCTTTTACACTTTTTGTTACAGAACGTGATGGTACAGCGTTGTCTGTCCTCACTCAAGACCAAGCAGGTTCACATAAGCCTTGCGCTTATTTTTCAAGTACATTGGATTCAGTAGCCCAGGCGCTCCCTGCGTGCTTAAAGTCAGTAGCAGCAACAGCCCTAGCAATCAGACAGAGCGACTCAATTGTTTTAGGACATCAATTAACAGTTCAAGTTCCACATTCTGTAGAGGTTCTTTTAAACAGAACTCAGACTCAACACTTGACTATAGCACGACTGACAGGTTATGAATTGACGCTATTCCAGCCACACATAGAAATCAGACGCTGCAGTATTCTAAATCCCGCAACATTGTTACCTTCGATTATGACAGATCCAGCCCCGCATGATTGTATAGAGGTCATTAATGCAGTAACAAAGCCCCGACGAGACTTAACAGATGTTCCATTGACAAATCCAGACCTGACACTTTACGTGGATGGTTCATGTATGAGAACAAGTACAGGAGAATTAGTGGCCGCATATGCAGTGACCACTGAAACTGAAGTTAAAGAAACATATCGTATTGATACACTGTCCACTCAAGCGGCAGAGCTCATCGCTCTGACCCGAGCCTGTATACTAGCCAAGAACAGAAACGTCAACATATACACTGATTCCCGTTATGCTTTCGGAGTCGTACACGATTTCGGAGTGTTATGGCAAGAACGAGGTTTCTTGACCTCTCATGGTGCCAAGATCCAACACGGTCCTCTCATTCAAGCACTGTTAGAAGCAATACATCTACCTTCAGGTATATCCATCATGAAGTGTAAAGCACATACTAAAGTTACAGATTCTGTTTCCCAGGGTAACGACCTGGCAGACCAAACAGCAAAACATACAGCATTGACTCACACCCAGACAACTGATATGACAAAGACAATAGTGCCGACACAGTGTATGACAGTTAGGGATCCCACACTAGATGTAATCGATATTCAGACACATGCTACTGCAGAGGAAATCAGGAAATGGACCGAACTAGGAGGGATCCAGACAGATCAAGGTTGGATGACGAAGGGAAAATCTACATGGTTTCTCCCCGACTCTATGGTTCAAGTCATAATCAATACAGCACATAGTCCTGCACATCTAGGAGAGAAAGCGATGTTAGACAGTTTACAGAATCTCTGGTATAACAAGCACTTACGAGCAGCAGCAAAACAGAAAGTGCGTACTTGCATGATCTGTTGTCAGTTCAATCCAGGTAAAAGCGTCCCTGTAGAGCAAGGTGGATTTCATCCTCCCGATCACCCTTTTGAAGTCCTCCAGATGGATTATATCCAGATGGACCGTTGTCGAGGATTCAAATATGTCCTCGTAATTGTTTGTGCACTTTCCCGTTGGACCGAAGCATATCCAGTCCCAGATTACACTGCTCCGACCACTGCCAGGCAGCTGGTTCGAGAATTCTTCCCACGATACGGCTTGCCTCGTGTCGTGTACTCAGATAACGGACAGCCATTCTCATCCGAACTTATGAGACAGGTTTCCCTGCTGCTAGGATATCAGTGGAGATTCCATTGTGTCCGACATCCCGAAGCCGCTGGCCTTGTAGAGAGGCATAACCAGACACTAAAGACCCGCCTTGCTAAAATCTGTAAAGAGAAAGGGGTCGACTGGATAGTCGCCCTGCCAGTTGCACTGTTCTACATGAGGATGGTCGCCCATTCGAGATCAGGACTATCCCCGTATGAAGTGGTCTTTGGCCGACCGCCGAATATGTGGGGGACGCCCATACCTAAGAAAATAACCGATGTTGATTGTAATATGCTGACAGATTACCTTGCCTCCTTGATGTCTGCACTCCAATCATGTCGTTCACAGGTTGCCGCAGCCTTTCCCGACAACACTGATGTAAAGCCGCACGATGTCCGTCCTGGCGACACGGTGCTAATTAGGAACTTCGACAGGAAAAGTCCGCTGGAGCCCCGCTGGAAGGAGCCGAAGACCGTCCTTCTTACAACACGGACCGCTATCAAGGTGGAAGGACGAAAGGGGTGGATCCACACGAGTCATATTAAAAAATGTAACGAACTGCTGCCAGAAACCGACTCGTCCACCCCCTCCAAGGACTGCCTCGATACTAAAGACTTTAAAGTTCTGAAACAAGAGAAAACTCCCCAAGAAAAGTACCGCATGAAACTCCGATCTAGCAAGTCAGACAGTTTAATTGTTTAAGTCCTCCCCTAGGTGAATCGGTTAAATAGTTTCTGACATGTATCCCCTAGATCGAGATAGAGAGAGAGAGAGACAACTCAAGAAACGTACATATTGCAAATCACTCCGCAGTCACTGTATAGTGACTTTATTGATTATGTTTTTTCTAAGTTTTCTGATTATTGTTGCGAGTATACTGCTTCCTATATACTACCCTATTTTCAAGCGTGAACAATCTGCTTACAATGTCACTGCTGAACATTCTTTTAGTGAATTACCTCCACACGAACTTTCTTACAGACTTGCGCTGCGCAACAACACATTCATTAGTATGTTACATCACTCCCATCAGACTAACAATGCTACAAACTGCTGGATATGTGGCCGACTCCCTCCCTACCAGAAATACAAGGGAGTTCTGCCCCTCTTTCCGTACCCATTCACTCACAATGGCTCCTGTGGTGCATGGTTTAGAATAATTAATTCCTTAGATCCTGATATTGCCGTTTACAAAGGAAGCTGGGTTTGGGGAAACTTGAACTTAGTCCTGCTTAATGCCTGTTACCCTGACAAGAAGGGACTTCCCACTAGAATAGGAACTGATCTAGAAAATGAAGTATATGGATTAGGTAATTACACGATTAACCTTATGATTCTTACTGTCGAATCCGAAGTTGCACCAGTTCTTCCGGCTATGTCAGTATTACCAGTCACTGGTGAATTATGTGTCAGTAAGAAGGGTTCAGTACACTTAGGTCATAGCACATGTACTACTGTGGTCGAATTCAGTGATCAAGGCAAATCTTCCTTTAGAGCTACCCGTCATTCTTACTTTGTTTGTGGCCATACTGCATACATACGCTTACCTCCAGATTGGGATGGTACCTGTTACATTGCATTCCTTCTGCCACCTGTTTTTCTAGCCCCTCCTGATTATCACAGAAATTCAAATCTAGTAAAGAATAGACTCCGAAGAGACCTCCCGATTGTCGACTATACTGAAACGGCATGGGAGCAATACACAGATTTCAATAAAGGATTCTTTTTCTTCACAGGCCCCGTCCAAAATAGTAAACTAATACGCAGATTAACTAGAACACTCGAAGCAGTAGTGAATGAAACGGCCTCCGCCCTAGGTAACTTAACAGAGGAGCAGTCCGCCATGCGGGTTGTTGTTCTTCAGAATCGTCTTGTTATTGACGTCATCTTGGCAGATAGAGGCGGAGCAAGTTGCTGTGTTTTCATCCCAGAAAACGCGCCAACGGTATATCAAGCTATTACACGTCTTCATAAAATTGCAAGTTTAATACATCAGAATCCAGGCACCTGGACTTGGTCCGGTTGGTTCTGGACAACATTGACCGCTTGGGGATGGAAGATCCTATCCTTCCTAGGCATTGGCCTAGTCATAGTATTCAGTTGCTGCCTGTGCCTACAGTGTGGGCCAGCGATTTGTGGACTGTGTGCCACATCATGCATTGAACATTCCAGTTTCCACTCAAAACGCAAACAGAAGAAAGAAGAGCAAATGATGTTACAAGAACAGACTGATCGATTCATGAGGATCGATATATCATGAAGGGTCCGTAGGGAACAAGGAGGGAATGAGGAAATATAAATTTTATGGTCCAGTAATGTTCCCTAACGTGTACCCCACCGTCTCTATGTACCAGCTTAAAGTACATGTAACTTCCCTCCCGTGCCAGCTATGAAGACGCAAATACATTTGCGTCCAACGTTAACATGACCTCTTTCAGACCCACCCTGAATGGGTTGAATACTCCGTTTCTAAGTATGCCATGCCAACGTCTTTTTGTGGTGTACTTTACACGTTTTTCAGCTCTGGCGAAGTAGGCCCTGAATTCTGCCATCGAGCCTTTTCCTGCCTTCTGACTCTGAAAGCCTCAGCCCAGGCTGTCTCTGTACCCGTGACCTCTGCCTTACTCCCTGTGCGGCTCACGGCGCTTAGCTCAGCCTGCTGCCTGCCAAGACTGACTTCAACCTTCGACTTATCTGTTCCGCTCCTCAAGAATGCATTCCTGCCTACTAGTTTAAGTAAACATCCCCCCAGCTGCAGAGCAAAGGGGCCTGGCCCCGCTGTCTCCGTACAAGTAATTCATAGCCTCCGTTACCATGGTAGGCCCATGCCCCCCTCGCATCTCATGCAGACACTTAGACGCTTATACACGCACTCACAGTCAGTATAGAATAGCTTCTGCCCCAGAGACCTTTCCCTCTAGATAATATGGTTCCCAAACATCAGATATCAGATATGATATAGGTACAAGTTGATCTGACATGCCAGACTTCTGTCTCTTTCCGCCAGTGTAAATGTCAAGTCCCCTGCACCCTCCAGTTTCACGTCAATCACACGTCATGCAGCTGCGCGCGCATCCAGATCTCCGATTTCTGCTGACATTGCAACATTCTGCTTTGTGCCACCCACTTGTGACACCTACCTGTGACGTTTCTAGTACACACCTCTATGTTCACGCCCAGTTTACTCCTTCTAATTACGTATCACTACCATGTGGATGCTGTTATCTTGTTTCTCTCAGCTGTTACGCCTACTATATTGGTTTTCAGTATATGCTTTAAGTATAAAAGTTATGTCTTGTCAATAAAGTATGCTCTATCCCTTCCTACACCCCAGTGGTGGTAGGAACATGATATCCAGGTCATGACCATTCCTTTTTAAGGAATAAAACCCCTAAGAACTCTAACACCACGGACTCTGCCTCTTTCTTTCCGATTGAGTTATTATTGATTAAGTACTTACCTGCATAGAAATTAGGACGGTAAATCAAATATTTACCACATATGTTACAACAATTTATTTAGAGCAGGTGATCGTTTCAAAATTATTTTCTTCAGGACAGTAGTGGCACAATGAAGTTCATGAACTCCTTTCATTCCAACCCTGACAGTCCTGGACGAATTCTTAGCCTTCTCTGGGTACAAAGTTAATTGGACCAAAAGTGAGGCTCTTCCATTAAATACTAGAACAAGAAAGAGCTACCTATTCTCCCAACCCTTGACTGGGAAGCATAAACAATGAAGTAAGTGGGCTTTTGCATTCGCAAATCCATACGCGCCATGGTTCGGGCCAACGTATCTCCTGTGCTTGAACAAATCCAGAAGGATTTTGAGAAATGGAGCACATTGCACCTATTGCTCTGCAGTCAGATACAAAAAGTAAAATGATGGTGTCACATGCTACTATTATGTAGCCGATCATGGTCTCGCTCACCCTCCTCCGGAGACTGATTAAGTCTTGCATCTCCCTAGAGAGAAAACCTGACTTATCCATGCCTAAACTGTATGAGGATATCAAGTCCAGTGGTATGAGACACCAAAACATCACTATGTGCTAATATTCACAACACCTTTATCAACTGGCTTACTACTTTGTGCCCGACCTTGAAAAACCGGACTAGCTTACTCTTGAAACTGACCGTTGTCTAAGCCTGTCAGGTCCATATGCTCCATCTTCAACGTCTCCTTCAAGGCACTTTAGAACATCCAGTATTACTGTCCACATTTCCATATCTGGAAGAAAACGCACATTCTTCTGCACTTAGATGGCTTCACTCTTCTCCAAGCACCCATTTGGGACACTACCAAACTGTTAATTGATAGTGCTTCTTTCAGATGGGCTTCCTGGAAGCGACATGGTATCCTAGAGCTGTCTCATGTTTGGATGGTGGGCAGGTAACAACCTTTCAGGAGCTGCAAGAACATTTCACTTACAAAGAGGCGCCCTCCTTCAATCAGGGGAAGCTCCTCCACGTGAGCGTCGGAGCGTAGCCCCACTGCTTTCTCGCACTGCGAGAGGCAAAAGCGTAAAATGGTATCAATACCATTTTATGTTTCTGCTTCTCGTACTGCGAGAAAGCAGAAGAAGGGAATGCCTGGTTGGGTGCGGGTGGTTGGACTGGTCGGGGAGGAGTGGCTAGCCCAATGTTATATGGGCTGACTGTGTGGTCTGCCCCAGGTCCGACCATACCAGTCATGAGCACTCTCCCATTTTCTCCATGTAGGCTGTATGCAGCCTCCATGGAGAAAACAGCCTCCCCATAAACGCCTGAATGGACGGCATCCTAGCCAATCACAATGCTGATGCTGCCATTGCAGCATTGTGATTGGCTTAGGGGAGGAGAGGCAGGCTGCCTGCTTCTGCTTCCTGTGAGCAGAGAGAGAGCAGAAGACGCAACGCAGGAGTCTGGGTCCGGAGGAGAAGGTAAGCTTTAAAAAGAAAAAAATTACATTTAAGTAATCCCCCCTCCCTGCGCAACCACACCGTCCTCCTACCCGTGAATCATGCCAGCCGCGAGTGCCTTCCATACCACCAGTTGTGGAGTTGCATCATATCGGTTCTCTGCTGGCAATATGGAATGAAAGACTCCGCAAACGCGTATTTTCAACAATGGGGCTCGTGCAGGAAATTGATCTCAGGACTCTGGGACTTGGTGAAAATCATGCTCTATGGAAACCAACCTCTCAAGCTCTGCTTAATCGCTGGAGCCCCCATTGATCTAAGGATCCGTTGGATAAGACGTGGTCCGCCCTTCTTGCTTCACACAAGTACCTTCATAAATCCCAACTCAAATTAAGACATTTCAAAATAATCCACTTCTGGTACTGGACTTCCAACAAAACTGTTTTGCTTTGATGTCTGCAGGAGAGGCCATGACCCTAGGTCTACCATTGTTCCCATTGCTTGGTTGTGTGATCTCATTCAACTATATTGAAAGGAGGTCTCGGATTCTCTACTTCCAACCTGTGATCTTACTCTCCATCATTCTGAAGAGCTGGCTCTTCTTCAGCTCATCCCCCAGACTTGGACAATTATAAATGACGTTAGCTGTCTGCTGCGTTGGCAACGGCGAAACTGTGGAAATTATCTGCACCACCCACCCTGGAGGACTGGAGCACGGCAATGGCGATAATGGCCTATCACGAACGCCTGATTTATAAACTCAGGGCCTCATTTACAAATTTTTGGCTCAAGTCAGCGCAGCAAGTCACTTTGCTGTGCTGTCCTGCCTCAAAAAGACAGGGGAAGAATGTGCTGTATTCATGAGATACAGCGCATTCCTGTCCTTTTCCACTGCACTGGCGCCATTTTGGCTGCCTTGCACCAATCCAGGCACCCTTGTACCATGGTGCAAAGGTGTCTATGTTGTTGGCATCATTGTTTTTGTGATGAAGGAAGGGCACCTTCCTGTACAAAATAAAAATCACAAGTGTTTCCTCATTCCATGTGTGCTGCTGAAAGCAGCACACATGGAAAAAGGAAAAAACTAGGAGAAACTAAAACATTTCTCCTTGTTACTCCTGCTGTGGGGAGGCATAAGATTTTGGCGCTGACCTTGGTTTACCTGAGTTAGTAAATTGGGGACATTGTCACAATCCATGAGCGTTGCATGGGAACACCCACAACAACACCCTTGGAAACCCTCCTTGATGCAGAGTAATGCAACTCAGCACTTTGTGTTTCCTTGCCTTATTCCAGAGGCCTGCACCACTGGAGCATTGAAAAAGTGATGATCTCTTGTAAATGTGGCCCTTAGTGGCCCTCAATGACCAACTAGACATCTTTGACTCCACCTGTCCCATTGTGACCAGGGCACTCACTAAACTCTCTCCCCATATGTGTTCTGGGAAGTTCACATGGTAGAGAGGACTACCTCACCCATGCGTCCTGTGCCCCAGGCCTCCAAGACCTGCATCAATGCACGATGGACTTCCTTTGCAAATAATTTTTCTCACTACTCCTAAACAATGATATAACTGTGCAACTAAATGTCATTAGTTTGTTTCGCTTTGCTGTACTGTTGATGTGTTTATTTGCTTTTCAAGTACCTACCTTTTTGGGATATTTTCTTTCCTGTAGCGACTGCTACCGAATGTGGGTGATAGGGCGGGGGAGGAGTGGGGTTTGGGAAGTAGATGTTAGAGGAATGAAAGTAAATAAAAGGACTTACCTGGATCCTGCCGGATGCTACCTCTCCTCGGTCCGCTTCTCCAGTAGCAGGTCAGGAAGCACACAGCCTCCAAGAATCCCCTAGCCAATCACGATGATGCCTTACAGCAGCATTGTGATTGGTCTGCGCACTGTGGTTCAGCATCAGAAAAAGAATGGGGGGCTGTGCATGGTGAGGAACATGCTAAAGTGCGCATGATTGTTTGGCCAGCATAAGACGAACGGCCAAACTGTCATGCACACTTATGCACACTCAGAAAGTTCATACAGCTCCTTCCTCAGCTCTGAACATCCCCACCCCCAAACCAAATGAGCCAGTACAGTGAAATAAAATGCTAAACATTCTGCGTTATTATCATTTTTTTTTACTTTTGAACTGCTCAGTGAGCAGTGGGGCAGCACTCCTCTGTTAGACCTGTCAGCCTTTTGGGTGGACTCCCCTTACATATTTATATTTTTTTTACCCTTTCTGCCTCCCATTATTTTTGTCCACCAGCCCTTTTTTGTGTGGCTTTAGGTCTCCGGGTGCCCCACCACTGCTATCCAGTGCTGAGGTACAGGTGCACCTTTCTAAAATGGTGGACGGGTTCCTAAGATGGACACCTGTCAGGAATTACCTCAGAGCTTTTGGGCCATAGGATAATATTGGAGAGTTCCAGAACCTTCCAGGCCATTCTAGTGACCAGGGCCCAGGCTATATAAGTGTGGACACTGGGCGGCCATTTTGTTCATGTCTAAGCTGGCTGGAGTGTAGACTGTAGAGTAGGGGGATTGTGACTCAGGCTGACTTGATTGCTCTAAGGGGCTGCTAGTTAGTAGTGGGGGCTGCCCTCCTCCCTGCTGATCTGACCCTGCTGGAGGAAAAAGAGAGAGTTCCATACCCAGATGTCCACCAGATGAAAAAGACTAAACTATATAACTAACCGGTGAGCGTAATCTGGCTCTACCTCAGGAACCTTTGAGGGTTGTGCTGCTGGAGAATTTGTCAAGCGGAAGCAGGAACCTTGATTAAACCCCCTGGAATAGCCTGGAGATATAAAGCTTGCTCTGACTGGCCGATTTGCCTCATTGGTGTGGTGCTGTACTACCTGAGGTTACAGATCGCTTGCTCTGTCCCCTGTGTCTTGGATAGATCTCTTGTATTTACCCCTTTCTTCATGCTTTCCTGAGCTTTTGTGTTGCTGAGATCGCGTGATTGAGCAATTCCCGCTGAAGGAGTGAGGTGAGGTGGAGCAGCGCCAGCCGGGGAGAGACGCCGGGCGGGGTCGCTTAGCAACCGGACTCCTGCCCAGCGCATTGCTTCTTCTTGTAAAGACGGCACTCTGCTGTGGCGGAAGTAGGCCGGCTTGTCAGCGGTGCCAGGTTGTCCAGCGGCTGACTCCCCAGCGGATCAGGAGAGTGCGCGGGGTGTGGCTGACAGCTGCGAGGTCCAGGAAGAGTTACAACGCGGTCCAGTCTCAGTCCCCGCTCCGCTTCGGGTAGAGTGTTAAGACCCGAGCGGGGAAGTAGGAGGAAGACTGGACTGCCGACTCGATCCCCGGTAAACTGAAGAAGGCGCCGGTGGAGCGCAGAGGTAAACCGTGAACCCCCATAGCGAAGGGTAGAGAAGGAAAGAAGTGAAACTGTGTAAGGAGATGGAGGTCTGCCAAGGAGTGGGGAATGTGACAGAATCCAGGACCAGAGGAATTCACTCGACGAACCAAAAGTGACTAATTAAGATTTGTGGGAGTAGATAATAATCCTCAGACTCCCCCAGAGATAGATCCCGCTTAAGCATATTTCTGCCAGTGGTAAAGGTGAAGTGCCCTCAAATTCTCCCTATTGGTGACTCGAGAATAAATGTCTTCTCCAGATTAATTCAGAATGAGAAGACAGAAAAACCCTGCTGACATGGAATGTCATTGATCTTTTATGCTTGACAGTTGCACACATTTGTTCTGCTATTAGTCAATGTACATTTTTGAACAGAGAAATAACACCCAGATACAGTTAAACCATTCAATGAATATTGTCTACTGTAGCTCAGGCTGAATGTATTTAAGATTTGGGTGTTTGGTCTGACATAAGTGATTTGATGTACTGTCCAGATACTGTATTTAACTTTTGAAAAGAATGACCAAGAACAATTTGCTGAATATTGAAATCCTCATTTGACCTTCACAATATAAAGAGATAAAGCTTCAATATTTTTACTAAACAACTCAGATAGTGTGGTGTCATTGTTGGTGGGTTTGCACTGGGGTGTTGTAGTGAATATGATGCAAGCACGACACAGTGGCCTTCCTGATTTAGCCTTTCCACCCAGGACCATGCTACCCTAAGTGGACGGGCAGTCCCGGTTCCAACATCCTCCGCCACCGTTTCTTTTCCCCAGCCCTACTGTGTACCAAGGCCAGGTACTTTGACACGTGCAGTGTGAAAACACAGCCACGAATCACCATTAACTTCTAAGGGGAAAGTCGCGGTTGGAATTTTAAAGATAAAGGACACTTAGGAGAGGACTTGGAGCAAACCCCCTTAGACTTAAGGCGTTCTAGAGCCAACACCCACGGGAGCACAGGAGAACTCGAGTTACCTCACCCAGGGAAGCCGGGTGCATAGGTGTCTTTTGGTGTCGGGTTTCGTTGTCGTTTTCAATGGCGATCCGCTGCAAAGTGCTGCTGCTGTCCAAGTGGTAAGTGTCTAGGATGATCCAAGCCTGGATTGAGGATGAGAAGTACTTGAAAGCAGAGGGGACAGAGTCTGGGTCACTTGCCAGTGACCAGGGGCACGATAGTCGAATGCCCACCGATGTCGGGTGATTTCAGGTGAAGAAGGTGAAGCTTGACTCTTCAGCCATGAGGACAAGGAGGTGTCGATGATGACCAGGATATGGAGATGAGCTGTCCCATGAAGTATGTTGAGTGCTGTGGCGTTGGTGTCCGGATTGGACCCAACAAGCCTTAGCATCAGCAACCCATGGAGTAATCAAAGAAATGCTTTGGTGTAGAGCAGCAAAGGTTTGAGGCACTCACCACGCGGTGGAGTGTCAAGGCACATTTGGAGCAACCAGGGAAGCCCAAGCAAAATCAGAGTTGCCTTTGTGGGGACCCACCAGTCGACAGACCAGGGAACGCGAAGGAGCCTCAAGCTGAAAGGCAAGAAGCAGGCTCACGGAACACTTATGAGTGTAGGCCCACATTCTTTGGTACTGATGGTGCTCGGGCTTGGGCTATAAGTAACCCACAGCATAACTTCAAGGAATGTCGAGAAGTGAATGCACTAGCAAATGTGCACTGTGTCCAGGGGTTCTGGTTCCACGTCACTCGTGAGGGCTGTTGGCCTTAGCTTTGCTGGGGACTCGTGTCGGCCTCTGAGAAGTCTGGAAATCCTCTTCCTGTATTGCAAATACTTCGGCGTCTGTTAGGAGCTTCAGAAATGCAGACAGGCAAGATGCTTAGTGGTGCCTGCTTGAGCAGGGGAGTCACTCCTTTACCCCAAGGGACATTCTTCTGCCCTCTAGTCTTTAGTAGAGAGTTGAAGTTCCAGGATTCTATTTCAGAGTTTTGTCCAGGTGTAATCTAAAGTCCTGTTGCCAGCGGTCGCTTACTTATACTAAAGAATGGTGTTGGACATACTGTGGGGACCGATCTTTGGCAGGGTCTGGAGAGAGGGGTGGTTACACCCATTTCCTTTGTCCAGTTTCATGCCAGAGCAGGGGAGGGTAGCCCCTGCAACTGATTTGAACTGGGCTATGCACAGGGACACCAAGTGTGCCCCCAGTGCAGACTTTCAAAGCACTCATGGAGGGCACGCACCCAGTCCCAATACACTAAAGCCTGTCTGGGGAGGTGGTTACACTTCCCTGTGACAGGAAACCTATTGTACAGGCCTCCCCTGCCAGGAGTTTCGGTCAGCAGCAGGAGGCCAGACTCGTGTCTGTGGCTGCAGCATCCATTTTGTGATGCCAGGTCTCTTTTACACTATTACCGGTTAGACCAGTGTGTACATGTCTCTCTCTCTAGAAGGGTGGAATTCTACCCACACTGCCAGGACTGGCAGGGGGGTAAGATTCCAAAGTGTTTGACACCAAACATGACATGTTTCCATGCAGCCATTCCAAAGTTAGCATTTACCACGAGATTATAATGCATTTAAGAGTATATTGTCTGGCTGCATCACAGAACAACCTCAAAGAATAGGCTCCGAAAGCTGCAGAGGGGCCCAGCTCATGCATGGGCACCCTCTCACACAAAACCAAGCGCTCGGCCATCAGGATTGATAATGCCTGCCATAGGAATGACTGATAGGCTTATATGTGTCAGTGATTAAAGGTAGATATAGGTAACCTATATCTTAGTAAGGGGTGCATGCACCACCGTACCCAGGCTGCAGTAGCACTCCTGTGGTGCCATTTTGGAAGGCTTCCCAGGGCTGACATAATACATGCTTCAGCCCCTGGTAGGCCTCTTGGGTACCTATGCCCTTAGTCCCTAGTGTACCATGTACTGGGGACTCACAAGGGTGTTCCAGTAACAAAACTGAAGTGTACCTAAAGTACATGCATTCAATTTAGAGAGGAAGCAGCTAGGCTGGGGTCCTGGATAGCACGGCCCCAGCCAGAATAAAGTCGACAAACAGTGAAACACCAGCAAAAAGTTGGGGTAACCATAGTAGGCAGATCCTACTCTCCTACGCATGTACTAGGAGTGACTGATGGGTAGTGTGTGATAATACCCCAGCTTCATGTTCTAGGTGTGACTGATGGGTAGTGTGCGATAATACCTCTGCTTCATGTTCTAGGCGTGACTGATGGGTAGTGTGTGATAATACCCTTGCTCCATGTTCTAGGTGTGACTGATGTGTAGTGTGTAATAATACCCTTGCTCCATGTTCCAGGAGTCACTTATGGGTAGTGTGTGATAACATCCCTGCTCCATGTAGTGTGCAATAATACCCCTGTTCCTTGTCCTAAGAGTGACTAATGGGTGGTGAGTAATACTACCCTTGCTCCATGTCCCAGGAGTGACTAATGGGTGGTGAGTAATACTACCCTTGCTCCATGTCCCAGGAGTGACTAATGGGTGGTGAGTAATACTACCCTTGCTCCATGTCCCAGGAGTGATTAATGGGTGGTGAGTAATACTACCCTTGCTCCATGTCCTAGGAGTGACTAATTTAAGTAAATTAATTTAAAAGCTTATAAAGCACATGAATCTCCTCCGAGGGGTTATCTCCACGTTAAAGCAGCAAAGACCAGAGCCAGCAGACAGTTAAACAGCAAAAAGTTCAGTTTTAAGGAGTTTCTTGAAGATCCAAAAATCATCACTTCTTCGAAGTGTAAGGGCAATTGATTGCATAACAAAAGGTGTTGCCTTTTGTACAAGGTTTCTTAAAACGAGGAATGGTAAAGAGGCATTTCTTACCAGAGCATAAGACCCTGCCCAGCTGGTAGGGAATAAGTTTATTGGCTAAATAACTGGGTCCTTTGCCATTTAAAGCTTTATGAACAATGCAGCAAACTTTGAATTGAATTCTCTGGTGAATGGGCAACCAATGTAGTTGTTGCTGGAGGGGGAGGGAGGCTGTTCTAGGAAGTATATTAGTACCAAGCCGCGCCGCCATATTCTACCTGTAATCTATTCAACAATGACTCATTGGCAGAGACCAGCATTACAATAGACCAGGCGACTGATGACCAGTTATAACCAAAAAACTTAGGGGTCTAAGCTAGAAATCCTTTGGTCATTTCTTAGAGTTGTCCTAATGCCTCATCGAGTACACAGGAAAAAACAAATTAAACTAACGGATCACTGACAGAATTTCGACCTCAAAAATATCGACCTACAGAAATATCGAGTCAACAATATCGAAGGCAAGAATATCGACATCCTATCTACAACATGGTAAGTACAAAAATATCGAAAAAATAATATAGATGTAAAAAATATCGATGTCAAAAATATCGATTTTTTTTCTTTTAATATATAAATGTAAAATAAAGTATATAACACTAATGAATTAAATCTACATATTTAAAAGTATCTAAAAATGTTTTAAATAAATAAATAATACATATATATTTATAATACATTAATGAAATATATACAGTAAATATATAATATATGTACTGAACAATAAGTATTAATAATTATTTTACTAATTTATAAAATAATTAAATATATTCTAAATTACTAATACATTTACAAACACAAAAAAATAACATAAATAAAATGTAACTAATATACAAAATAAAATAAACTTTAAATTTTTTTACAATTAATTATATAAAACGTTGGATAGCGTAAGGGTAAAAATTACTATTCCCACTCCAGAGAGTACAACAGAAGGGAAAGCGTTGGATAGTGTACGGGTAAAAATTACTATTCCCACTCCAGAGAGTGCAACAGTAGGGAAAGCATTGGATAGCGTAGGGGTAAAACTTACTATTCCCACTCCAGAGAGTGCAACAGTAGGGAAAGCGTTGGATAGCGTAGGAGTAAAAATTACTATTCCCACTCCAGAGAGTGCAACAGTAGGGAAAGCGTTGGATAGCGTACTGAAGGACTGGGTTCTTTAAGACCCAGCGGTGCCAGGGCACAACACCTGAAACCTTCGTGGGTAACCTGCTCCGGCGTACGAATCACAGAGACACGGGACACTTCCTTCGGCGTCAAAGATTCAAGGTTTATTTTGCTGCAGGGAACACAGAGATCACGACAAGTACACCACGTGCAACTTGGGGAGACTGCTTCAAATTGGTTCTGTGGATCGCTCCTTTTATACAGTTTTTACCCATAGAGTTACATTGAACACAAAAGTTTACAACCCGGTTCCCACCATTATCCCCCAGAGGGGTCGCTTTGGTCACTTTGAAACACATCAGGTTCGGAACATAAGTGCGGAAACATTTGGCGGTTCCCAACTGTAAAAACCCATCTTCCCAACATTAGCGAATTCCAATCAGCAGTAAAACAGATCGAAATAGGAACAAAGACAGGTGCAGAGGAAGACGGAGACAGTGGGGAGATCGGATAGGGTGTAAAAGGGGAGGTATCGGGAAACACGAGATACAGGCATCAAAGGGACGCGCCTAATGAGATGCACGGCTGAGACAATAAGTCCGTGCGGCGAGATGAGCCTCGAGCGGCGCCATCTGCCTTGCAGTAGCATCCCCCTCGTCATAAAGACACTTACAATAAACATGTGTCTTCCGCAAATATCTTGGGAGTCCCAGGGTCGCGAAGCGGACATCGTCCGTTCGCTGGCTACTTGAGGGCAAGAGACAAAATGGATGCCGTATCTAAGATGGAACCCGTGGGTACAGATGAAAACCCATATAACAAACGAACGGTTTAAGTTAGCACAGGGAAACTGCGCACACTTACTAAACTCGTCATTTGCGGTTCATAGATACTAAACTCGACTATATTCGTGCAAGTTAAAAACACCACTTACAATTATCACGGAACCTCAGACGCTCCTTTTGCCCTCATGTAGGCAAGCACTAGTCTGAATCATATTCGATATTCATCAAACCATCGAGATGTTGCTGTAGCATAGCTCTGTCCAACCGAGTCCCCTTGGTAACAGGTGGTTGTCTCATACACGTTGTAGCACAGAGGCCACATAAGGCAGGACCACACTGCACACAAAGGCAACACGTGAACAGGAACACTACAACGACTCCGATGATCATCAGAATCTTCCAACCCCAAGTCGACTTCAGGCCCCAGAACCATCCAAGTAGCGTCCAATCCCCTATATCCACGTGTATGGATTCGGAGATCTTATGCAACCTCGAGATGGCTTGATAGACAGTAGGAGCATTATCTGGAATAAAAATGCAGCAGCTCGAATGGATCACCTTACATACCCCACCTCGATCTGCTAAGATGACATCCAAAACCATACGGTTTTGTAACGTCATAAGTCTCTCCGCCTGAAGTTCAGTGGTGATATTACCAAGGGCACTGGCAGTAATATTAGCTGTCGATTCTACCACTCGAGTCAACTGTCTCAGGTTCCTACTATTGACCATAGGTCCCCAAAACGGGAGGAAACCCTTGAAAAAGTCTCCTGCCTCTTGACCGGCAGTATCCTCTTCGCTAATTACGCCTCGTACAACTCAAGTCTTATGATAATCGGCATCTACAGTGAACGTCGGAGGCAACAGATTTGCAATGAAACATGAGCCCATGAAGTCAGCGGGCAACCATGCATATGCACGATCATAGCAGATAAAGTATGTACCCTTGGCAGCCAGAAACACAGGGGACGAGACCATCGTCAGTATGTAATTTTCAGTGCAAGCACTTGCTCCAAGTCGGGCTTGCGATCTTCGGCCACGACCCATAAGACAAAAATTACCGGTGTGGGGTACGACCCATATCGGAGGCGAGCTTTTAAGCTGCTTTTCGCTAGTGAACGCACTATATTCACCTCTACTTAGGACCCTATAGGCCTGTATCTCTTCTTCGGGAATAAGCGAGGGATCATAGATATCGCTATCTAAATCCTCTATTGCTATCGACAAAGGTTTTTGATACGAGGTAGGACCAGAGTAGGGGGAACGTGGCTCTCGGATGGGGTGGAAACCCAGTGCGCTTCGAAACATTGTTTGAAATGCTCGAGCTGACCCTTGGGAACTATACGGTAACACCAGATATGGAATTCCCCTATCCGTAGTATGTGGCATCAACCCACACACCCAACAATTAGTAGTGTTAACCACTAACTGATGCTGATGAAGGAGCTGAATAAAGGAATTGTTGCGGAATTCTACGCGTCTAGCCTGTTCGTGTTCCGGTAACATGTGAAAGGAATGAGGAGAAACAGTGGAGGTAAGTTTAGGGTCAGGAGTAGGAGTAGGTGTAGCAGAAGGTAAGAAGTAAGACATCGTGTAATACACCCCACCCGCCAATAGTGCAGAAGCAGTCAAAAACAATACAAACAGTTGGAATATAAAACATTTGGTACGACTGAGTTGCTGCAGCTTGAATCTGTGAACTTGAGCTCCCTCCAAATCATTCAGCTTCGAGAATGCCATTCCCTACGACCGTCCGCAACGTTTCTTGACGCACTTCGTTCTGTATAGCAATAGTCAATCCCTAGGAGTTCCCAGGAACCGACGGCCTTTAACCTAGCGTCAAGACCTACTATCCAGAAGGAAGTACGCGCGCGGCCCTACGGCCTTCAATGCACAGTATGTATATATGCAAAAACAAAGTCTCTCAGCTGTAAAAGCAAAAGTATAAGGAATGAAGCTCAATATATATATGTACAAGAATAATTACAGTAATACGAAAGTTCAAAACTGATCACGGAAAACGGGATAATGCAGTTGTCAATACAGTAAGGCAAGATCTTTTTATTTGTCCTTAGTGCGAGATCGCAAAAAGTATCGGGTTTTCCCAGGACGTGTCTGCTCGTCAAACAAAGGATCCGTTGAAGAGACAGCGTCCTGCTGATCAGTTGAGTGTTCTGGTCTTGAGTCTTTTGATGCTAATTGTTCGACAGTGTCTCTCTGCTGCGCTGAGGATTCTCCAACAGGCTGTGCGTCGCTAAAAGGCACAAACGCCGACAATGTTTCTGTTTCAGATGACGCAATGCCTCTCCTTACCCATGGATCTGCCGGCAAAGGGATGGGGACTCTTTTGGTGTGGGTGGCATGCACCCAATTCTTACGTCCCTCGAGACGGACGGCAGTCCTCGTGGCCAGGAGCACTTGATAGGGTCCGGTAAACCTCGGGTCCAGGTTATTCTTGCGTGAAAAATTTCTCGTCACCACCCAGTCTCCGGGCTGGAGCTGGTGGCCTGGACCCTCCGTCTGCGTCGGCAATGCGTCGTAAACCTGTTGGTGAATTAACCTCAGTTTAGCAGTCAAGTCATGTAGATAATCGATCAACATTGGGTACTCAAGATCAGAAAACATTCCTGGCCTAGGAACCCCCCACACATTCGCAGGACGGCCGAACACTATTTCATAGGGACTAAGCCCTACTCGGGAGTGTACAGTCGCCCTAGTTGACAGTAATGCTAAGGGTAAAGCGTCTGGCCACGAAAAACCAGTCGTAGCCTGAATCTTCGCTAGCTTTAGTTTGAGGGTGCCGTTGTACCCTTCAACCAATCCAGCTGACTGAGGATGATTAGCGCTGTGGAATTTTTGATTAATTCCAAGGCCCTTACACACACTCTTCATTACACTACCAACAAACTCACTTCCGTTATCTGACCACACGACTCTAGGCATTCCATACCGAGGAAAATATTCCTTCAGTAGGATTTTCGCAGTAGACAAAGCAGTATTGTCTTTGAGAGGATAGGCCTCGATCCATCGGGAGAATGCTCAAACCACAACTAAAACGTATTTCAGGTTATTGCATCGCTCCATATGGATGAAGTCCAATTGAATCACCTCAAAGGGACACGAAGGAGGAGCAAAACTGCCAGGAGGAGGTGGGGTTCCTTTGCCAGGATTGTACATCATACACACCATACAATTCTTCACCAGACGTTCAGCACATTTCGTAATCCCATCATTCTTCCAGCAGGGGCGAACAATCTACAAATACCTTTCGCGCTAATATGTGCTAACCCATGCGCCATTGTCACAACGGCCAGTACATACGCATCAGGCAACATCCATCTTTTCTGATCAGTCAAATCAATCCAACAACCACTCGCATCCAACTTTCCCGTACTTTCTTTCCACTTCGTCTTTTCAGTCTCGGTTTCCTCATTCTGAATTGCTTTCACACTCTCGATAGTGTCCTCACACATACTCGATTCTGTAGGCCACCTAACCGAACTCGTCACATACATCCGAGTGCTAAGGTTCCGGGCAGTCTCCTTAGCAATCTCATCCGCAAACGCATTACCACGACCAGCGTCATCCGTCACCTTACGATGCGCACTACATTTAACAATCGCAACTTGCGTAGGCAAAGTCAATGCATCCAAAAGACCATTCACAAGCTGGCCATGCTGTATCTTCGTACCGTGCGACGTCAAGAAACCTCTCTATCTCCACAATCGTCCAAAACTGTGAGCGACGCCAAACGCGTATTGGCTGTCGGTGAACACATTCACACGTTTCCCTTTCGCTAACGCACACGCTCTAGTAAGAGCAATCAATTCTGCAGCCTGGGCAGAATTTTGATTCAACCTTGCAGTCTCAACAACAGTATTCAATGTTACAACAGCATAAGCAGTAGTCACATCGCCATTCGGCAGTTTAAAACATGACCCATCCACATACAAAGTACCATCCGGATCTTCCAATGGGGTGTTTTTAAGGTCCACTCGACCTTTTGTTTCCTCTTCAGTCCTCAAGTAGCAATCATGTTCTGCTACTTCATCTGACTCTGTGCTACTTGGTAACAAAGTTGCCGGGTTTAGAACATTACAACGTTTTATTTGAATGTGGCTTGCCAATAATGTCAACTCGTACCCAGACAACCTCGCACTCGTCAAGTGCTGAGTTTTCGTTCGATTCAAAAGAGTATCGACTGCATGCGGAACCATCACCGTAAGCATATTATCCATGACCAATCCTGCTGATTGTCGGATGGAGACCGCGGCTGCCGCAGTTGCTCTCAAACAACTCGGCAATGCTCTAGCTACCGGGTCCAAAGTCGAGGAAAAATATGCGCATGGACGTTGCTTACCACCAAAAGGTTGCGTTAAGACACTCAAAGCACAACCTTCCCTTTCATGAACATATAACGTAAACGGCTTACTGTAGTCAGGGGTACCCAACACAGGAGCCGAACACAATGAATCACGCAGTTCAGAAAAACTTTTCTGACATTCTTCCGTCCATGGTAAAGGAGTCGAAACATCCTTGCACGTAAGAGCCACCAATGGTTTCGCTAGCAATGAAAAATTTGGAATCCATTGCCTGCAGTACGACGTGATACCTAGAAAGGCACGCACATCTCTTTGAGTTTTTGGCACAGCCATTCGCGCAATTGCCGCAATTCTCTCTGGGGTCAACCTCCTTCCCTCCTTTGACAATAAGTGACCTAGATAGGTTACTTCTTGACAACAATATTGGAGTTTAGAAGGTGACACCTTGTGATTTAACTCACAGAGATGTTGCAGCAATGACACCGTAGCAATTTTGCAAATGTCCTGAGTGTCAGCAGCTACCAATAAGTCGTCGACGTATTGGATCAAGGCCGCACCGACCGGCAACCTAAACGCATCCAGTTGACCCTTCAAGGCTTGGCTGTAAATAGATGGACTTTCACAGTAGCCCTGAGGAGCGCGCTTGAACCGGAAGCTGCGTCCACCAAGAGAGAAACCGAAAAGGTCTCTGCTCTCCTCAGCAATCGGGATGCTGAAAAACGCATTTTTCAAGTCAATCACCGAAAACCATGATGCAGAAGCTGGAATCAGAGTCAGTAGCGCCGTGATGTCAGGCACAACGGGGAATTGAGGAACCACAATTTTATTCACCTCCCGTAAATCGATAACAAAGCGATAAACAGGCGGTTTAGAAGGATCAGTACGTTTAAGAATGGGCAGCACAGGGCTGTTGCACACATTTCCCCTAGTCTCTTCAATAACATCTTTCTCGATCAAATCGTAGATGATCGCCAACAGTGCTCGTTCACCATCAAGGGAAATACGATATTGGGGAATACGTGGCAACCGCACATTGGATTTCAGCTGAACAACATAAGGTGAGATATCAAGTAGGCCCACATCATTGGGACCTGTTGCCCACAAAGACGCAGGAAGAGAACTCAATTCCGGTGGAAGCTTATCGAGAGACAAGTACATGGGAGAGACAACCCTCTCTCCCAGCGTAAGCTTTACCCCCGCAGGAGAACAATACAAAGTCGCATACAAACGTTTAAGCAGATCCAGGCCCAAAAGATTTTCACCACAACCCGTGGTTAAAATCAACGGAGCTTCTAGCTCACGAGGCCCAATTGTAAGGGGCAAAGGGCGCAAAACTGGATTGCTAACGGGGGCGCCAGAGAATCCAACGGAAACATTTGTTAAGCCAGACAAAGGTGCGCCAGGGAGTTTCGAATGCATGATAGAACTTTTCGCTGCACCAGTGTCCAACAGAAAAGGCTCAACGGCGCCCGATGTAGCAACTGCGACGTAAGGCCCTCTCTGATCAACCGGAACTGATACCACTCCCTCTCCTTGTCTTTGGCTGTCCTAGTAATTACTGTCGTCAGTTCCCTGATCGACGTAATAATCGTCTACATTGTACTGCGCGGATCGTCCTTGCGATGATCCACGTTGATCGAAGCAATTATTAGAATTATTTATTTTATTTTATTTTATTTTGAAAGTTTTATATAGCGCGAACAAGATCTTCGCAGATATCAGAGCGCTTTACAGAAGGGGGAGCATGTATACGCAGATACATCAGTCATGTTAAAGGTACATTGAGGTGATAACATAAAACAATCAATAGGTAATTTCAGAAACGAAATAACAATACAGAGTGTTCGACAAGTAGTACAGATGAGTATCAAGTCTTTGTAGTTTATCTCCAGTAGTGGTTCAAGTGTATTTAGCCATGAGGATCGCTTTTACTTCTTTCTTGAAAAGTATAGTAGAGGTGATGAGCCTGGTTTCAGGGGGGAGCGAGTTCCAAATCCTGGGAGCCATTCCTGAGAAGGAGCGTTTATAGGTTTTTTCCTTGCGGAATCTTTTAGGCTTTAGCAAAAGATTATTTGTACCTCTAGTGTTTCTGGAACCTCCTGAAATCGTCAGCTTCTGAGCAAGGTATGTAGGTGAGCTCAGGTGGACAGCCTTGTGCGTCAGACAAGCGATTTTCAGGTGTATTCTGGCTTCAAACGGCAGCCAATTCAGGGATTTGAAGTCAGGGGAAATGTGTGAGTGTTTTTTTGATCCAGTGATAAGTCTCGCTGCGGCGTTTAGAGAGGCTCTGATGGGTGCCGTAGTGGCTCGGGGGAGACCGCAGAGGGCGGTGCTGCCGTATTCTATTCGAGGTATGACTAGCGATTGTACCGCAGTTTGGAAGTCCTTGGTTGGAAGGAAAGGTTTAAGTTTCCTAAGGGTGTTGATTTGGTAGTTCGCTCCCTTAGTTGCTTTGTTGATGTGTTCCTGCATGCTGAGATTGGTGTCAAGTGTTATGCCCAAAGATTTCGCTGAGTCCACGATGGTGGGTTGGACATTGAGTGCCGTTAGGTCTTTAAGCCACATTTGTGCGGTAGCGCTCTTCGCGGGTGGTGAGATCAGAAGGAACTCTGTTTTAAGGGCATTGAGTTTCAGATGATTGGCGGCCAACCACGATTGGGTGCTTCTGATCGTTGAGTTCAAGAGCGTGATGTCTTTGGGTGATTGTAGTTTGAGATAGATTTGAGTGTCGTCAGCATACATGTGGAAGTGTACATTGGATTCTTGCAACAAGGTGGTGAGAGGTTCCATAACTAGGTTGAACAAGGTTGGGGATAGGGAGGATCCTTGTGGTACGCCTAGCGATACAGGTCTTGGTGCAGACATCAAGTTGTTGCTCTTGAATTTCTGCGACCTGTTATGCAAAAAGGACGTGAACCATTTGAGCACAGTTCCAGATAGGCCCATTCTCGTGTTTAGTAGTTCGATTAAGCTCTCATGTTTGACAGTGTCGAATGCAGAGGAGAGATCAAGGAGGATGAGGAGGCAAGTATCGTTATGATCTAGGATTTGGAGGGCGTCATCGATTATGTGAGTCATTGCAGTTTCAGTACTGTGATTTGCTCGGAAGCCTGATTGGTGAGAGTTGAGGAGATCAAACTGAGTAATGTGTTTAGTTAATTGTGTTTGTGCGCATTTTTCCAGTAGTTTGGCAAGAGTCGGAATGTTGGTAATGGGACGGTAGTTGTTTAGGTCAGAGGGGTCAGCTGTAGGTTTCTTTAGCAAAGGTGTGACTTGACCAACTTTGAGGGAGTCGGGAATGATCCCTTGTTGAAGTGAGCTGTTAATGATTTTGGTCCAGAGTGGAAGGAGCGACGGGGTAAGGACTTTGACAGCGTTGGCAGGAAGGGGGTCCGTGAGGTGATTGGATGGTTTCAGAGTGCTGAGCAGTTTGCCAATTTCTTCCTCCGTGTAGGTGAGAAAGGTTGACCAGGTGGCATTGTTTTTTGGTGTCGTGGGTGCTATGCGGTGGGGTTTGGGATAGAGGCTTGCGTCTATGAGGAGGTCATTCTTTATGTTGTCAGTTTTTTGGATAAAGAAGGAGGCGAAGTCCTCACAGGAGGGAGCTTCGCACACAGTGTTGAGATGTTGGGGTTGTTCTTTGGATTGTGTTCGGATAAGCTCAAACAGCTTTCTCGGACGATTTTTGGCTTGGTCAAGCTGACGGCTGAAGAAGTCTGATTTTGATCGTTTTATTTTCCTGAAGTAGGCGTTTCTCCTTTTCTTCAGGTGTTTTAGGTTCAAAGCGGAGGGAGCTGATCTCCAGGTGCGCTCTGCCATTCGCATGGCGCGTCTGTCGTCATTGAGACTCCCGTCGTACCAGGGATTGGACATTTTTGTGGTGGCTTTTTTTAGTTGCAGGGGTGCGACTTCATTAATTATTGAGGTCATAGTGTTAAGATAGTGATCAGTCAAGGATTGGACATCTTTAACGCCAGCAGGAGGAAGTAGTAAGTTGCAGCTTTTGGGGGGCAGAGAGTTTGAGATTAGTTTTTTCATGTCTCTTTTCCAGACTTTGGGCCTGGCGGGTTGAACGGGATTAAATTTAACTTTTTCATTGATGAAGAATGTGATGGTATGATGGTCCGACCAATCACAGGGATGGATTGATTCGAGTTTGATAGTGGCCTCTTTGGAGATGATGAGGTCGAGGATAGAGCCTTTCTTGTGTGTTGGAACGTTGCAGATTTGAGTGAGGTCAAGGGCGTTAAGGAAGTTCTTCAGACCTTTTACCACCGCATCATTATGATCGTTCCAGTGGAGGTTGAAGTCACCAAGGTATATTTGTGTGAGTTGTCGCCCGGAGTTGGCTGAGATCATGTCCATGATTTGTTGGGAGAAGGTAAGGTTGTCACCGGGTGGGTGGTAAATGCCATGCAGAGTGCAGATCGGTTTGTCCTCACTGTGAATATCGAGGCAGATATATTCACAGGAAGTTGGGGAGGGTAGGGAAGGGGAAGTTACTTTCAAGACAGAGAGGTTGCTCCTGTATATACATGCGATTCCGCCACCTTTTTTATTGCCAGACCTGTCAAGTCTAGTGATGTGGTAGTTGGGGGGGACCAGAATGTCCATTATAGGTGTAGAAGATTCTGTTAACCATGTTTCAGTCATGATGATTAAGTCAAGATCCCATTTTAGGATGAGATCGGCGATAGCGGCGGAGTGTCTAACGGCTGATCTGCAGTTGAGGAGAGTGCATTTGAGACGGGGTGTGTCGAGGGTGGAAGGGTGTTCTAGAGCGAGGGGGACTTTACTCAGGTTACTATGGATAGCGATTCTGTTGTTCAACGTGGGGGGTCTAAGGGGATTAGATTGAATCGTGGGAATGGCAGTGAGAGTGTCGGGTGTGTTGCTATGGGGGGTTGGGTCATAGGAGCGGAGGAGGGTGAGTGTGTCTAGGTCCGAGAGAGGGTTGCAGGAGCGATGGGGGCGGTTTTCACGATTGTGAACAGGGATTGAGGTCCAGTGCAGTGGTGGTCGAGTGCGAGAGTTCGCCGCCCGGATGGACGACCAGTTGGGAGCGGAGATGATGGAGGAGGCGCGTGCGTGGTGTCTGGGATGTGTGCTGAGTATTTGTTTGATGATGTGGACGTCCTGTTTGATCTGGTGGAGGGTGTTGGGTGAGGGGTGACTGGAGCGTGATAGACAGAGTAGTTGTTGTTTGATGATGTCCATGTCTTCTTTGAGCTGGAGGAGAGAGGCCGTAATGTGATCCCCTGTGGGAAATGTGTTGGAGGTGGGGATGGAAGGCTCGGTCGTGGGTGACAAAGGGGAAAGGTTGGTAGTGTGGATGAGAGTATTGGTGGTAGGCGTGGAGTGTAGGGTGGAGGATGGGCATTTATTAGTAGTGGGGGGGGTGGAGGTTGGGTAGTGGGGGGTGAGACTGGGGGGCGTAGTGGGATTGTAGATGGTACTTTTTTGAAAGGGCGGAGTAGAGTTGATGGAGGTGGTGTGTTCTGTGTGATTGGTTAATGGGTGGGGGTGGGGGCTGAGAATGGGGGGGGATAAAGGGTGGGGATTGCATTTGTGTATGTCAGTTCGATGTTGATCGAGGTTAGACTGGTTGCGGGTGGGAGCTGTGGTATCAGGGGTGTGAGGAATGAGGATGAGAGGAACGAGGATGGGGGCTGGTGTGTGGGGGGAAGGGGTGGGGTAGTTGTTGTAAGCGGGGGCGAGATCTATGTCTGTGCTTGAGGGATGTGAGGTAGCTACGGTAGGTGGGTGAGTGACAAAGGTACCGTGAGTAAATGGGTGGTGCATGTCGTTTTGGGTGGGAGCTGTGGTGTCCAGGGTGGGGAAGGGGATGAGGGCTGGTGTGTGAGGGGAAGGGGTGGGGAAGTTGGTGTATGCGGGGGATTGAACTGTGTCTGTGCTCGCCGGGAGTGAGGTAGTTACGGTAGGTGAATGAGTGACTTGGGTGTCAGGCGTAAAGGAGAGGTGCAAGTCGTTTTGGGGCTGGGCTAGGTTAGAATGAATGTGGTTTGAGGCTGTGGTGTCAGGGGTGACAGGAATGGGTGAGGTATGAGAGGCTGGCCAGGTGAGGTTATAGGGGGGGGAGGGTATGCCGTTAGAATGTGTGGGTGAGGGATCTATGTCTGTACGTGTGGAGTGAGAGGTAGCTACATTAGGTGGGTGAGTGTCTAGAGTGCCGGGGGTGGAGGGAAGGTGCGTGCCGTTTTGGGGTTGAGCTAGGTTAGGAGGGTTGTGATTGGGGGCTCTGGATTCAGGGGTGATGTGCCTGCGGGTGCTATGAGTGGGGGGCTGATGACTGGCGAGGTATTGTTTGAACGTGGGGAACAGGTTGTCTAGTAGTTCCAGGTTCTTGTCTGTGGATTGAATTAGGATAATCCCGTTATTGTAAATAGTGATGGTTGTTCTGCCCGGGAAGAGTTGGGATGGAGTGATGGTGAGTTTTTGGCCATGCGCGAAATTCCTGGAGGTGGAGACGGTGAGTAAGGTGCGGAACGTGTTTCTCCATTGGGCTCTGCGAGTGGTGTGGAAGATAATATCAATGTTCAGTGAACCATTGACTGGTGAGAAGTAGGTGTCTGCACAAGGCGTTTCAGGGTGGGACCTCAGGAAGTTGTGTTTAAAGCGTTTAGCGGCTTTTTTAGTGAGTGAGGGTGGGTAGTTGATTCTATATGTGTGTTTGCCGACGGGTTCCATGATGGGAGGACGGACTAGGATGGTGTAGTGTAGGGGGGAAGGGCGCACTGTCCCAAACAGTTGCGTGGGCCTAAAGTGACACTAGTGAGTGCACAATAATGCTATACGCAGTATACAAAGTATACAATGGCAGACAATAGTAGTGATATAGTGGGAAGTGACACTAGTGAGCTGGCACAGTATTTGAGGTAGTGATCGGTACATAAAGATTAACTGACATTAGTGAACTGCCAGGGTATTTGAGGTAGTAATCGGTGCCAAATCTGTGCGGGGTATTCGACAGTACATTTTTAACCAAGTGCAGAACAAGTATCAATATAATACTGACAAAAATACTAGCAGTTAACACTGTGCAAACCATAAAAGTATCTAATCTAGGTGACACTAGTGAGTAGTCAAAAATATGTAAGGTACAAAATACTAGAATATAACACTGTGCAAACCATAACATATATAATCTAGGCGTCACTAGTGAGTAGTCAAAAATATGTAAGGTATAAAATACTAGAATATAACACTGTGCAAACCATAACAAATATAACTAGGTGACAGCAGTGAGTAGTCTAAATCTAAAATATGTAAGGTACAGGAGTCAGTGACAGAATACCATTGCACACATAATTATGAGAACCAACAAGTGACATTAGTGCGCAGCAGCGAGAAATGTATGAGGCATAAAATATGAAAATAAGAAAAGTAGAACTGAGAAGAAAATTCACACACAGATAAAATGACAGAGATTAAATGACATAGCATATGAAAATATGAAAAATATAGCTGAGAAAATACACACACAGATAAAATGACAGAGATTAACTGACACAGCAAGTGGCATTAGCGAGCAGCAAAGGAAAGAAAGAATATATGAGGTAGTAAGCGGTGCATTACCGGTGAAAGTAAAGTGGGATGTGCAAAATACAGTTAGGGTTATAGAATATAGAATATAGTGCTACTGTACGAGGCAATAGTATATGGGTAGCAGTCGATGCAGAAAGTGATGCGTGCAGGATACAAAAGTGAGGTGTGTTGGCTACAATCAGGAATAATAATAAATATCACTGTGAAAAGCAGACTATCTAAATCCGGCGTAAGAAACGTCCAGCTGTGTAATTGTACAGAAGTAGTCTGAGAGTCTAAGAGGCCTTAGGTCTTTAGGTCGATGGTAGGAATGACTAGTCCATGATGGTCTCCCCAGGATAGACAAACTAAGATGGCCGAACTGGGAGGTAGGGGAGGTAGAAATAGAAATATTGGTCCTTTGTCTGTTGTTGTTGCTCTGGGCTCAGAGCAGGACCATTTCCCTTTCTATTCAAGGCAGGCACTGCTCATAGCTTGCTGGGAGTGAAAGTGGGGGAGTTAGAGCCTCGTGGACATCAAAGGTACCAGCGAGGACTTATTTCTACAGATTTATGGCCCCATGTTGCTGCTCAAGGAGATAGTTTAGGAGTGAAAGCAGTTTTATGGCCCCCGCCATTTTGTACAAGGAGGTAGTCTAAAAATGTGGGCAGGCGGGTGGGGTGAGATAAATACCTTGTGTCTCCCAAGCGTGTTGATTTTGCCAGCCGAATTTTTGATGTTGTAATTCTGTAATTCTTAGTTCGCAGGTATATCTGATTGTACTTCCCGGTACTTCCGGGAGCCGATTCCACTAACCGGCGTCCTCCCTGGATCCGCATCCAGCCTCCTGTGCTGTGGTGCGGGCGGGAGGGGGTGTCTCAACAGTTAGCCTTGCCCTGTAGCTTATGCCTTGTAACTTGGCGCCGCTTCACTTTTCCACCCGTTTCCCGGTGCCTTCGGGAGCCGACTCCACAACCGGCGTCCTTCCTTGTTCCGCCTCCAGACCTCCTGTACTGTGATGCGGGCGGGAGGGGGTGATCGCCGACGTTCCCCGGCCAGTCCCGGCACAGCAGCTGGCAGCCTGCGCCTTGGATCGGGTAGGAGGAGGGCCACTCTCCGGTGCAACCGGGCGCCTTAACACAACGGAGGTCTTGATACACAGACAGCCGGGCGTACACGGCGATAGCCAGGACTCGCGGGGTCATCAGTGAAGGCTGTTTTCCGTCTTCAGGGTTGTGCGTTCCACTGCGGCGGCCATTTTTGAAGTTGCGCGATTCGGTGGAACGCACGCCGGGAATGATGTTGTTCTTCTTTGCTTGTTTGTATGCCAAATAGCCGGCGCTGGTCACCAAGCTACACTCCCCAACTCCAGAGTGGTGATCTTCTCGGGCTCGAAGCTCGTCCAGCGCTGGAGCCCATTAGTCCACCACTCCGATGCAGGGATGGGGGTGGGGGTCAGGTCGCTCCACAATCACCATGGGCACGGGACTCGACGCTGGCACGAGCCCTTTCCGTGATCGCAGTCGTGCCGGGGGGAGCCTCAAAGCGCCGCTTCAGTGCCGACTCTCCCTGCAGGCTCGGGGAATCCGATTTCCCTATTCAGCAGACGTCCGTTGAGGGGTGATGTCTCCAGCTGCGACGGGTGATGGCTGACCGGGCTGCTACGGGTGTCACCAGCCTTCCACCGGACAGGTAAGATACAATACACGATTCTGGTTACTCCTGGTACTCTTATGAATTCGGTTCCGCGGAGCAATGGGCGCTGACAGGGATAATACCCTATAGAGGGATCCCAAGCACCAGGAGCTCTTGGCAGGCTCCTGCTCCGGTGGCCATCTTGGGCCACCGGAGCAGGATGAGTTGTCTGAGCGATCATTCTGAGCACCACGACCTCTACCACGTGATGCCTGCTGAGAACCACCACGACCTCCTCTAGACGAGTTACCACTGTTACGTTCGCTCAAAACAGGACAATTGAATTTAATGTGTCCCTCCTGTCTACAATAAGCACATTGATTGTACCCTAACGAGGATCTTTGGGAGGAGGAGTCATTACGAGTTTGAGACCGGTTCGATTGCGGCTGCGATCTATTCTGTTGCGAATTATTCTGATTCAAACGTGTAGGATACGCTTGCTGAAGCAACACTTTAGTTTTGAGCTCTTTCGTCTTTTTGTCAGCACGGTCGCTCTCTTCTTTCTCCCTATTCTCATAATATTGCGCCGTAGCCAATATCTGAGCCGAAGTATAAACGGCCCATGCACTTTCCGAATTCCTCAATTTATTGCTCAAATCGGGCAATAAGTTCGAAACAAATTTATCAACGAACAACCTTTGACCACCCTCGGTACCCATATCCTGTCCACTATGGTCAATGAATGCCTCCTCGAACCTCGTAAAGAAGTCGGAAACACTCTCGTCCTTTTTCTGTTTACAAGCAGACAATTTGTCCCAGTTCACCTTCATAGCTGGCATAAGAGTTTTCATTAGCGTAATAATTCTTTGAGGAAGGTCAATAATCAACTGGTCGGGTTTAGTAGCAGCCGCTTGTCCGGCATCTGCCGCTACAATGGCAGCCCAAGCACCACCTAATTCATTCGGATGGTTTTCATGGCGAATCTTAGCCCATACCGGTTGCGGTACGACATTGCCGAACAACATATCGATATCGGCAAGATTCATTACCGTAGCATCTACGAGCTGCGATAATTCCTTGTAATACCCTGTAGGGTTCTTGCGAGGGTCAGGCAAAGATTGCTTCACCTGTAACACTTCCGAGCGTTTCCATGGGAGATGTATCCATACTCTCTGGAAGTGCGCCAACACCGGAGGAGCAGCATTAGGATTAGCTGGTATCCAAACCGGTGGAACTTCACGCATGGGATATTGGCCAGACTCATCTGGTTGTTTTTCAATATCCTCAACAAACAATGCATGAGGGATTGGAGCGGGACGAAGAGATAGCAATCGTTCAACAGCACGTCGAACATTGGTATCCACTATCAGCCCATTTGCGAACTGAAGCTGAAGATCAGACAGAGCGGCGAGCACCTCGTCAGGCGCATCGGCCGCTATCTGATCATGAAGGAACTTACACATTTCGTTGAACACATATCTCTGGGTCGGTATATTAAATTGACAAAATGTATCGAGTACGACACGGGGTGGACATCTAAGAGGATTTACCATCCAACCCATCGCCATATTGTATAACGAAGCACGTTCCCTATTACCAGGAAGCTGACTACGTCTCTGGGGACCATCGGAACCAGCGGACCCATGAACAGGTCCGAGCGAATGAAAGAAGCTAGCCGCAAGAGGAGAATTGCGACTACGAGTAGAGGGAGAAGAATAAGACACAGGATTAACAAGAGAAGGAGTAGAAGCAGTAACAACAGCAGGAGTTAACAAAACAGGAGCAGTAGCGGGAGCAGGAGCATGTGGAAACGGAGGAGCAGTAGGGATAGCAACAGGCAAAGGAGCAGGAACAGTCGGAAGGGCAGGTGCAGGTTGAGGAACAGGCGGAGGAAGAATAGGTGCAGGAACAGGAACAGGGGGAATCACAGGGGCTGTGGTACCCTGTACGTACGGAGGTGGCGACTTCATTAGATAAGACATTAAAGGATCCTCAACTGGCTCTTCCTTCTTTTCTGACTCCGTAGGCAGAGCGGGATAACATTTATCTACGGTCATACGCTGTAATCTGTCAAACACTTCCTTATCCTTAACCTCCTTATCATGCTGGAACTGCTCTGCTTTCTTCACTATGGTAGCAACATTATCTCGCTGAATACGTTTATTCTGTCTGATTTCTTTCTGTCGGGCTTCCTTACGCCACAACCGAAAGGCATCAAACATGGCCGGCCTTGACTTTCTTTCAAACAATTTAATCTCTAGGTTATCTAAGATCGGGGCCTCGAAGCTACCATGAGGTGGCCAACGAAGGTCGCCGTCCTTTTTCGTGTATTTAATCCAATAATCGTTAAAGGTAATTGGGCCTAGCCCATGTTTACTATAGAGCTCATAAGTGGGAGTTCCAACCGGAGGTATCGGACACGAGTCCTCCAGTCGGGAATCCGTTCCACAAGGTCTGAAACAACTAAACAAAGTACTGCGACCAGGCATCTTGCACACTAGCCGAGTTTCACAAACTTCAAGGGTTACGGGATTTACCAAGTCCCAGCAAAGAACAAAACCCTCGGTTTTTGGCGGCTGCAGTCGTCAAACAACACAACAAAGAACGCTAGCAAAGTGTCACCGACAAAAACACTCACACAGCGTTAACAACAAAAACACTCGCTAAAGTGTCAACAACCAAGAACTCTGGGAGCGACCCACAAATACTTAACTCAAAGATCAATGGCGTCACCAGGAAGGCCCGTCAATCGTCTCGCTCTACCAAGGTCTACGCCAGGCGCCAAAACAGGTCTACAGTCAGGGCAGCAGTCCGTCGCAGCCGTCAGGAGGCGGGAATCTTCGCGGGAAAAGTCTTCGGGCCACTTATTTTGACAACAGGATCGATGAAGCGGAGTGCACCTTCCCTCGGAGATTTCACACGAAGTTCCTCACGATCGTCGGGCTTGGACCGGTACCACTGATGCAGCCCCACGTTGGGCGCCAACTGAAGGACTGGGTTCTTTAAGACCCAGCGGTGCCAGGGCACAACACCTGAAACCTTCGTGGGTAACCTGCTCCGGCGTACGAATCACAGAGACACGGGACACTTCCTTCGGTGTCAAAGATTCAAGGTTTATTTTGCTGCAGGGAACACAGAGATCACGACAAGTACACCACGTGCAACTTGGGGAGACTGCTTCAAATTGGTTCTGTGGATCGCTCCTTTTATACAGTTTTTACCCATAGAGTTACATTGAACACAAAAGTTTACAACCCGGTTCCCACCATTATCCCCCAGAGGGGTCGCTTTGGTCACTTTGAAACACATCAGGTTCGGAACATAAGTGCGGAAACATTTGGCGGTTCCCAACTGTAAAAACCCATCTTCCCAACATTAGCGAATTCCAATCAGCAGTAAAACAGATCGAAATAGGAACAAAGACAGGTGCAGAGGAAGACGGAGACAGTGGGGAGATCGGAAAGGGTGTAAAAGGGGAGGTATCGGGAAACACGAGATACAGGCATCAAAGGGACGCGCCTAATGAGATGCACGGCTGAGACAATAAGTCCGTGCGGCGAGATGAGCCTCGAGCGGCGCCATCTGCCTTGCAGTAGCATCCCCCTCGTCATAAAGACACTTACAATAAACATGTGTCTTCCGCAAATATCTTGGGAGTCCCAGGGTCGCGAAGCGGACATCGTCCGTTCGCTGGCTACTTGAGGGCAAGAGACAAAATGGATGCCGTATCTAAGATGGAACCCGTGGGTACAGATGAAAACCCATATAACAAACGAACGGTTTAAGTTAGCACAGGGAAACTGCGCACACTTACTAAACTCGTCATTTGCGGTTCATAGATACTAAACTCGACTATATTCGTGCAAGTTTGAAAACACCACTTACAATTATCACGGAACCTCAGTACGGGTAAAAATTACTATTCCCACTCCAGAGAGTGCAACAGTAGGGAAAGCGTTGGATAGCGTAGGGGTAAAAATTACTATTCCCACTCCAGAGAGTGCAACAGTAGTGAAAGCGTTGGATAGCGTACGGGTAAAAATTACTATTCCCACTCTAGAGAGTGCAACAGTAGGGAAAGCATTGGATAGCGTAGGGGTAAAAATTACTATTCCCACTCCAGAGAGTGCAACAGTAGGGAAAGCGTTGGATAGCGTAGGAGTAAAAATTACTATTCCCACTCCAGAGAGTGCAACAGTAGGGAAAGCGTTGGATAGCGTTCGGGTAAAAATTACTATTCCCACTCCAGAGAGTGCAACAGTAGGGAAAGCGTTGGATAGCGTAGGGGTAAAAATTACTATTCCCACTCCAGCGAGTGCAACAGTAGGGAAAGCGTTGGATAGCGTACGGGTAAAAATTACTATTCCCACTCCAGAGAGTGCAACAGTAGGGAAAGCATTGGATAGCGTAGGGGTCAAAATTACTATTCCCACTCCAGAGAGTGCAACAGTAGGGAAAGCGTTGGATAGTGTAGGAGTAAAAATTACTATTTCCACTCCAGAGAGTGCAACAGTAGGGATAGCGTTGGATAGCGTAGAAGTAAAAATTACTATCCCCACTCCAGAGAGTGCAACAGTAGGGAAAGCGTTGGATAGCGTAGGAGTAAAAATTACTATTCCCACTCCAGAGAGTGCAACAGTAGGGAAAGCGTTGGATAGCGTGGGGGGAAAAATTACTATTCCCACTCCAGAGAGTGCAACAGTAGGGAAAGCATTGGATAGCGTAGGGGTATAAATTACTATTCCCACTCCAGAGAGTGCAACAGTAGGGAAAGGGTTGGATAGCGTACGGTAAAAATTACTATTCCCACTCCAGAGAGTGCAAAAGTAGGGAAAGCGTTGGATAGCGTAGGGGTATAAATTACTATTCCCACTCCAGAGAGTGCAACAGTAGGGAAAGCGTTGGATAGCGTACGGGTAAAAATTACTATTCCCACTCCAGAGAGTGCAACAGTAGGAAAAGTGTTGGATAGCGTACGGGTAAAAATTACTATTCCCACTCCAGAGAGTACAACAGTAGGGAAAGCGTTGGATAGCGTAGGGGTAAAAATTACTATTCCCACTCCAGAGAGTGCATCAATAGGGAAAGCGTTGGATAGCGTAGGGGTAAAAAATATTATTCCAACTCCAGAGAGTGCTACAGTAGGGAAAGTGTTGGATAGTATAAGGGTTAAAATAACATACTTATAAATAAACGATTTTTCTAATTTAAAAAAAATAAACAAATAAATAAATATAAACTATATACAATACCTATACATAAATAAAAAATACATGCTTAGCTAAATATATTTAACCTACAAAAATTTAAAATTAATACCATTTATTAATATTTAATTGCCAATTAATAATTAATTAACAATTATATTATTAACAATACAATTAGTTTTAATACATTATTAATTATTTAAATTTACATTACTTCCCATCATATTTCCCTATAAAACAAGTACCCACAACATAACACATTTATCCATTTATGAATTAAAGAAAAATACTTAGCAAATTATTAAAATAATTAACTATTAATTAAAATTAATTACCAATTAATTAAATTTATTTTATAATTCCTACTAATTATTAACTAATTAACCATAATTAAATTACTTCCCACCCTATTCCCCTATAAACACACATCCCGCTACAGAACAGATATATCAATTATTCAATTAATTTAATTTTTTTCAAATTAATTAATAATAATTAGCAATTAATTATAATTAATTAATGAATCCTACTATTTATTAATCTACTTACCATAATTAAATTACTTCCCACCGTATTCCCCTATAAACCCACAACCCACTACAGAACATATATATCAATTAATAAATTATTTAAAATTATTTTCCAATTATTGACAATTAATTACCAATTAATTATAATTTATTAATAAATCCTACTAATTAATAATCAATTTACCATAATTAAATTACTTCCCACCCTATTCCCCTATAAACCCACAACCCGCTCCGGTACTAAAATATACAATTTTTTAATAAATTAATTTATTATTATATAAAATGAATACACATATAATAGTAATTATTTCAAATACTTAAGTTAAACATATAACACATACATAATAAAAAACTATAAAATAATACAAATATCGATATTAGTGTCATCGAAATTAGTAACATCGATATATATGCTATCGATATTACTAAATCGATATTACTTACATCGATATTAAGAATTTCGATATTACTTACCTTAGGGTCGATATTCTGTCCAATGATATTCTTGCCTTCGATATTATGCTCCTTCGATATTTCAGACTCGATATTATGGTAGGTCGATATTTCCAACTCGATATTTTGTCTGTGTACCTAAACTAACAGACCATATCACCAGAATGTGAAACACCTGCGATTGTCAGTCAACCTTAATGAGGATTCCCATCAATGTCTTGTATCGATCAATATTCTCATCTGGTAATCCTACCAGGGTATTGTGTCTTTTGATCATTGAGACAGCCAGCATACCCTAATGGTTGGTTTGGGGTGACGACCCACAATCACTCGGTTATACCACATGGTGTTGATATGATGGGAAGGTGCAGTGCAGAAATAATATAGGTGGTGATTAAAAAATGGATAGGGAGCTTAACAAAAAACTATTTATTAGACGTAAGCCCCTTCCGATTTAAAAACAAGAACAGTGCATCACTATAATCGCAGTACACACAAATAGCTGCGAGAGGGCCAACATGTTTCAGCCTATATTGGAGAATGACCAAGGCTTTCTTCAGGGTCTCTGTTCTACATTAATGCTACTGCCTATAAGTGACTAAATGTGTGAAAAATAATATAAAAAAACACACAAGTGAACCAACAACAGTAAAGGATATAGTATTCCTTCAACTGTCTGTAATCCTCTCTTCGGCACTTGGTGTCTTAGTAGCATCTGTTGAAGACAAACAGTCAGGTGAGCCCCACTCAGCTACCCAGGTCTGTTAGATTCATTCCTAATTTACAAATATTTACAAATTAATTACTCACCCAGTGTGTCCGGGGAATGGACCTCACCTCTTCCTGAACCTGGCTCAGGATGTGTGAGACCCCGCTCTGCAAGGACAAAATCGACCCCGTGTTCAACATGGGCAGAGAGAGTAGTCTCTGATCTGCTCTGTTCATTCATAATCCCCGGGGCTGCATAGTATACTGCGCGCAGAGTAACCTAGCATATAACAACCCTGGGGGATAATACTTAGGCAGGGTCTTTAAACATCCCTCTAGCCCTATACCACCGTATTGTTTTTTGTGACTGATGACCAGTGCCTGAACCAAGGTTTCACGTACATCTAGTGGAAGGAGAGGGAATACTCCGTACAGAAGACGCATCATATGAAGACGCATCATATGAAAACAGTACCCATAAGTAGCCTCATCTTGGTTCCAGTATAGACAGAGTCTGATCTAAACGCACACACACCTAAGTTTTTATCCACCGTTTTAGGGTTGGGGGCAGTACCCAAATCCGCCGGCCACCAATCTACAGACCAGAGTATAATAGCATTACCAAAGGCCATAATCTCAGTCTTTCCAGCGTTTAGCTGGAGGTTGTTATTCGTTATCTATGAAGAAATAGCTTTCCTGCCCTCTGAAAAAGAACACGAGATTTTGTGGTAATGGAACTTTTGTTAAAGCATAAGAGCAGTTGTGTATCATCCGCATAAGAAATGGGGATGAAACCAAATTCTCTCACAATCTTTGGAATAACGTGGGACCGGAAGCCTAAATTGATGACTTGCGGGCGGTGAGTTAGGAAGCTCGTAAACCATTGAAAGGCGAGTCCACAAATGCCAATCTCCTCTGGTCTTCGCAATAAGATTCGGTGAGACACGGTATCAAACGCTGCAGATAAATCCAGCAGCACTAGCAACACAGCTTGATTATTATCCAGAGAGCATCTGATATGTCCTGATACCGACTCCGTGCTGTGCATAGGTCTAACACCCGACTGTGAAACAACCGGTAGACTCTGTGTGTTCTGTAAGTTTTTTATTGATATATCCTTTCAATAATGTACTCATCATCCTAGGCGTGACTGCCTAGCCTGGGTGTGTGATGTTTCTTTCTTTCATTTCTATGAGTAGAACAATTGTTTGATGATAATCATGTAACATAATGAAACATATGTTGTAGTGTATAATTCATGTTTTCTGATTGAGTTATAGAGCTATTTAGGGTGTGGCTACAAGAAACGCTGCTCATTGTGTTGGCAGTTGTTGCCAGGTGGTGGTAAGTATCAGGTGCAATGGTAAGCTGTGCGCATGCTCAGGAAGGATGCTCGTGAGCGCGCCCGGTGTCAGTTCAGATACCAGCGGGTTTATCATTACAATGTCAATGTGTGCGGAGCTGTTTGTTGCACAAGAGTTCTGCTCTTTAGAGTACCTGACATGCTAAGACTCAGAGGCTGCCGTGCCGTGGTGGTGCATGGGAACGTCAAGTGATGCAATGGCAACATGCCTTGCCCATCGATGCACCCAGGGTCTGGAACGGCACCCCATCTCCATCGGGACCACCCCAACTCTGATTCAATTTAGGAAAGAGTTGCAGACTCACCTCTTTAAAGAACACTGCATCACAATGCATGGGAGAACGCACGGATGTAGTAGTTAGTGTGCTGCTGTGGTGCATTTGAACATGTGAGGCTGCAATGGCTGTTTTGCTTGTGGTGCTGGGGGGCACATTCTGGTGCAATGGTCGGTATGCTCTTCCGGTACTTTGGAACACACAATGATGCAATGGCTTTTATGCTGTTGTGGTGCATGGGAGCATATTTTGATTCAAGGATTGGCATGCTGTTGTGGTACATTTGAGCATGTAAGGGTGCAATGGCTGTTAGTCTATTGTGGTTCAAAGGAGTACATCGTGATACAATGGCTGCTATGCTGTTTTGCCTGGAGTTACACAATAATGCAGTGCCTGTTATACTGCTGTGGTGCATGTTACCACATAATGATGCAATGGCTGCTATGCTGTTGTGCCTGGAGTTACACGAGAATGCAATGCCTGTTATACTGCTGTGGTGCATGTTACCACATAATGATGCAATGGCTGCTATGCTGCTGTGCCTGGAGTTACACAAGAATGCAGTGCCTGTTATACTGCTGTGGTGCATGTTACCACATAATGATGCAATGGCTGCGCAGCTGCTGTGCCTAGAATGACACAAGAATGCAGTGCATGTGGAGTGTGGCGAGATAGGTATTAGCCATTCTCACTTTTTTAACATGCCGCAACCAACACGAAAGTGACAGAATAAAGTTAAGTTCCGAGTTGTTTGTGGTTTTTATATGTTTTTTGTTGTTTGACACGATTTGTGTTGTTCGTGGTTTCTATACACTGCATATTCTCACAAACACTGTTTTGTTTGTTCTTGGACACTTTTCTTTCTTTTGAGCTTGATGGTGCCAATGATGAGATCAGGGCAATCCTGGTGAGTACCTGCCAGGTTCCCGTTGGTGGTGCGCCGATGAGGCGCCATCTCGCTCACACACACTTTTTTCTATCTACCTGAATTTGGCATATAAGTGTGTGTTATTTGTTGTCTCACAACTGGCTTTACTTTTTGCAAGGGATTGGGCAGAATCTTTTTAAACATGGCACAACATAGATGTACGTCCTACCTCATCAATTAAAAGAGAGGAGTTATTTGCAAAGGTTTTGCATGTGATGGTACATCTTTAAGTGATTAATTTATGGATGCCTTCGTGGTCTAGGTCTTGTTTTGTGAATACATGCTATGCTGTGGTGCCTGGAGATACACGAGAATGCAGTGCCTGTTATACTGCTAGGCTGCATGTTACCACATAATGATGCAATGGCTGCTATGCTGTGGTGCCTGGAGTTACACGAAAATGCAGTGCCTGTTATACTGCTGTGGTGCATGTTACCACATAATGATGGAATGACTGCTATGCTGTGGTGCCTGGAGTTACACGAGAATGCAGTGCCTGTTATACTGCTGTGGTGCATGTTACCACATAATGATGCAATGCCTGCTATGCTGTTGTGCCTGGAGTTACACGAGAAAGCAGTGCCTGTTATACTGCTATGGTGCATGTTACCACATAATGATGCAATGGCTGCTATGCTGTTGTGCCTGGAGTTACACGGGAATGCAGTGCCTTTTATACTACTGTGGTGCATGTTTCCAAATAATGATGCAATGGCTGCTATGTTGTGGTGCCTGGAGTTTCATGAGAATGCAGTGCCTGTTATACTGCTGTGGTGCATGTTACCACATAATGATGCAATGGCTGCTATGATGTTGTGCCTGGAGTTACACAAGAATGCAGTGCCTAATGATGCAATGGCTGCTATGCTGTTGTGCCTGTAGTTCCACGAGAATGCAGTGCCTGTTATACTGCTGTGGTGCATGTTACCACAAAATGATGCAATGGCTGCTATGCTGTGGCGCCTGGAGTTACACGAGAATGTAGTGCCTGTTATACTGCTGTGGTGCATGTTACCAAATAATGATGCAATGGCTGCTATGCTCCTGTGCCTAGAATTACACAAGAATGCAGTGCCTGTTATACTGCTGTGGTGCATGTCACCACATAATGATGCAATGGCTGCTATGCTGTTGTGCCTGGAGTTACACAAAAAATGCAGTGCCTGTTATACTGCTGTGGTGCATGTTACAATATAAGGTGCAGTGGCTGCGCAGCTGCTGTGCCTTGAGTTAGATGGGAATGCAGTGCCTGCTATACTGTTGTGGTGCATGTTACCGCATAATGATACAATGGCCGCTATGCTGCTGTGCCTGGAATTAGACGGTAATGCAGTGCCTGTTATACTGTTGTGGTGCATGTTACCGCATAAAGATGCAATGGCTGCTATTGTGATGTATTGGAACACATACGGAAGTGATACCATGCTGTTGTGGTGCACTGGAGCACATTGTGGTGCAGTGTCTGTGGTCAGTTGTGGTGCACGCTTCACTTATTAGGCCCATGACTGTCAGCTCGTGGGTGTGCATAAGAGTGCAAGGGCCTTGTTGCAGCGTGTCTCACTAATGAGAGGTTTTACAGAGCGTGTGTTGATTGCTGCTGATGGTCCTGAGGAAGGGGCGCGGAGCCCTCAGTAACACAGTAGTGTAGAGAGTTCTTTCATAGGGTGAAAGCTGGGTGTTTGGGAACGGAGATCAAGGGTAGTGGGCTGATAGGGTGCTAAGTCCAAAGTATTTGACAGTATTTGTCTGGTGCAGGAGTCCACATTGCGTTTAGGTGTCTTTGGTGGTGCAGTGAGAAGTGTGAAGGTGCCACACGTATGTTGTTTTTATGGTCGAAGAGCGTGTAGTTGAATGGATTGACTCTATGATGTCATGTTGGAATGTTGGCGGCTGGAAGACTGGAATGTGCAGCCTATCCGTCAGGGTCTGAGGAGGATGAGTGACAGCTGGTGAGCAGTAGGATACTGGGCTCCTGGTGGGGCTACAACTTATCTGAAACTGTAATCCACCCTAATAAATAAACTACCTCGATGAACCGAGAGTTTACACTGTGTTTGTCAACACAGAACCATTGTCTGCCATCGTTTATTGCAAACCAAATATCCATGGATAGGGAGTAACTGCCTGTCAGCCTTTATTACACTGAATAATAACTGTTGACAGAGCCACTGCCTGTCAGGGTTTATTACACTTAATAATAACCCTGGACAGTGCCACTGCCTGTCAGGGTTTATTACACTTAATAATAACCCTGGACAGTGCCACTGCCTGTCAGGGTGTATTACAGCACTGAATAATAACTCTGGATAGAGCCACTGCCTGTCAGGGTTTATTACAGTGAATAATAGCTCTGGACAGGGCCACTTCCTGTCAGGGTTTATTACACTTAATAATAACCCTGGACAGTGCCACTGCCTGTCAGGGTGTATTACACTTAATAATAACCCTGGACAGTGCCACTGCCTGTCAGGGTGTATTACAGCACTGAATAATAACTCTGGATAGAGCCACTGCCTGTCAGGGTTTATTACAGTGAATAATAACTCTGGACAGGGCCACTGCCTGTCAGGGTTTATTACACTTAATAATAACCCTGGACAGTGCCACTGCCTGTCAGGGTGTATTACACTTAATAATAACCCTGGACAGTGCCACTGCCTGTCAGGGTGTATTACAGCACTGAATAATAACTCTGGATAGAGCCACTGCCTGTCAGGGTTTATTACAGTGAATAATAACTCTGGACAGGGCCACTGCCTGTCAGGGTTTATTACACTAAATAATAACTCTGGACAGGGCCACTGCCTGTCAATGGTTATTACACTGAATAATAACTCTGGACAGGGCCACTGCCTGTCAGGGTTTATTACACTCAATAATAACCCTGGACAGTGCCACTGCCTGTCAGGGTTTATTACACCTCTGAATAATAGCTCTGGACAGAGCCACTGCCTGTCAATGGTTATTACACTGAATAATAACCCTGGACGGTGCCACTGCATGTCAGGGTTTATTACACTGAATAATAGCTCTGGACAGGGCCACTTCCTGTCAGGGTTTATTACACTAAATAATAACCTGGGACAGTGCCACTGCCTGTCAGGGTTTATTACACCTCTGAATAATAGCTCCGGACAGAGCCACTGCCTGTCAATGGTTATTACACTGAATAATAACCCTGGACGGTGCCACTGCATGTCAGGGTTTATTACACTGGATAATAGCTCTGGACAGGGCCACTTCCTGTCAGGGTTTATTACACTGAATAATAACCCTGGACAGTGCCACTGCATGTCAGGGTTTATTACACTGAATAATAACCCTGGGCAGTGCCACTGCATGTCAGGGTTTATTACACTGAATAATAGCTCTGGACAGGGCCACTGCCTGTCAATGGTTATTACTCTGAAAAAAAATTCTGACAGAGCCACAGGAATATGCGTTAATTTGCATGAGTTTACAACGCATGCCATTACAACGCGATTGTTACAATGACCGCGTTGGTATATCGCAAACCATTACAACCTAAGTTGGAACAACGACTTGCTGTGGGGGGGGCTGGATTTTGGAATACTATAACATCCTATTCCAACCCCAGTCGGTGCAACAGTAGGGAAGGTGTTGGATTTAAATCCACCACCTTCTACCCCCTACAGCAAATGTTTTTTCCTACTAGCATTGTAATGGTATGCGATGTAACAACGCGGTCCTTGTTACAACTGCGTTGTAATGGCAGGCGTTGCGCCGTTGTAATGGCAGGCGTTGTATCGCATGCGTGGTAAACGATGTTTACCGAGTCCCAGTCTGACAACATTAATTACACTGACTAATAACTGTGGACAGAGTCATGCTTTGAAGCGTTTATTACACTGAAAATCAAGAGTGGACAGCGCCACTGTCTGTGATCACTACAGAGGCTACGATGAGACACAGAGCCGCTGCCTGCAGCCTGGCAGGGTTAAATAAAGACCCCAGAACCACAGACGGACCTTGTCTGTCAATGTTTCAGGACCCCTAGCAGAGCCTCCATCAGGCGCCGCGGTGTGCGCCTGCGCGCAGCGCGCTCCCGGCTCTCCTGAGGATGTGTATTCCCGGCACGCGTGTCCTCTCGCTGTGTGAGCTGATTTCCTTTGCAGTTCATGCTGAAAGGCCCCGAAGCCCGAGCCCGGAAATGAATGTCTCTCCATGTCGGGGCACAGCCAGGCCCGCAGCCGTGCTGCCCGAGGGCTGCCGAGGCGCACACCTGAGGTTACCTTGGAAACCGTATTTACTGCATCAAAGTGCGCCAAGTCGAGGAGTTCTCGGCGCCGGGGGCAGCTGAGTGTTTAGTGCGGGCCTGAGGCGCACACAGACCCTGCACACTGCCTCCGGCCATCACGTGACTGCTTGAAATGTCAAAGATGCATCTCTATCATGGGTGGAATCCTTCCGGAGAGGGTTCATACCCCCACTCATGCTTCAAACTGCGTCACAGTACTGGAGACAGTGCTGGCACACATTTATATATTAATTTATAAAGTTTTATATAGCGCAAACATCGAATGTGGCCCTTCACCTCCCCTTCCTTTCCCGTCACTTTTTCCCCTTTCCTTCCTTTCACGTGCCCTTCCCCTCCCCTTTCCCTTCCCTCTCCTCCTCCTGTTCTCTTCCATTCCCTTCCTTTTTCTTCCCTACCCCCTTCCCTCCACTAACATCAGCTCCCCCACCCACCCTTCTCTTTCTTTGTTTTTCCTTTCCTTCCCACAATTTCCAGATGGTCTACATCACCTGCCGTGTATCCAGGACTCCATCAGATCCTCTGTATTCCTCAGCATCTACTTGGAGACCCAGCGGCGGCCGGTGCAGGTGAGAGCGGTGAGCCAGGGGGAAGGGTGGCGGGGGAGTCGACATACAACGACGAGGGAGAATAAAATTAAAAAAATAAATAACGCCTACCTTGCGTTCAAGGCGAGCGCAAGGTGAGTGTTTTTCATATTTTGTATTTTATTCTCCCTCGTAGTTGTATGTCGACCCCTGCCCCACCCTGCCCCCTGCTCTTACCTGCACCGGCCGCGTCTGTGGAGACCCTGAGAACCCTAGTCACTGACAGCCACATCACATATGCAACCTTGCTGATGACACTCAACTCTACATGAAAGTCTCCTCTGCTCTCAACATTCGACTGAGTAGCTGCCCCACGTCACTCAGACTGGGATGGCAGCAGACACATACTCCAGACCCATCCCATCAAACTGAAGCTCATTGCACTTTCAAGCACTCATGACACAGCCCAAACCTGGCTCAAAGACATAAACTCAGGAAGCTTTAACCTCCAACTACGAAGGAACACAAAATAACTTGGACTGAACCACAACACCGACCTCTTCCTCAAGGCACACATCATCGAAAACACCAAGATGGTAGGATACCAGCTCTCCCTGTTGACAAGAGAGAAGCCCTCCCTCTCAGCCAGAGACCTCTGATCTTCTGTGCAGGGCCTCATAGACTCTCATCTTGACAAAGTCAACACCATGCTCCGTGACCTCTCAACACCGCACTGTCCGCCTCCCAAGAGGCTTTCTACATGTCGCGGCATGCTGAGATGGGCCTCAAGCAATAAAACCACCTCAGCTCTACCCTGACGGAAATCCACTGGCCTTGGCTGGGATGTTCCCATGGGTAGCAATGTTAAGACTGATTTGCATATGCTGGGTCAACACTGGAACGGCATGGTGAGCAAAAACAAAGATGGATTTAGGCCCAGATTACTGTAGTTGCCCTATATGGGAATCGTATGCCCAGACGTGAGTCCTGTGCTCACTGCGCCATTGGATTGAATGCTAGCCTGGCTGATGAGGGGTGATATCCCAAAACCGGTCCCATGATGCTTGTTTCCAGTCCAGGGAGGACCTGGCCTGCCAGTTTGTGTTTGACTGTTCCCATGGGAAGCAGGAGCAAAATTGATTTGCCTATGACTGGGTCCAAACTGGGGTGGCGTGGTGTGGAAAAGAACAATGGATTAAACCCAGATCTTTGTGACTGGGGGTAAATGTTTGACTTGAACCGCATTCCGTCCATCATTTGTTGCTTTTGCTTTTGTTGCCCTAAGTAGGAAGGATATGCTCAGACGTGGGTCCCGTGCTCACTGTGCCACTGGATTCAAGCTAGCTTCCCTGATGAGGGGTGATACCTTGAAACAAGTCACAGGATGCTTGTTTCCAGTCCAGGGAGGACCTGGTCTGGCAGTTCAGGCTGGACTGTTTCCATGGGGATCAGGGTCAAGACAGATTTGCATATGGCTGGATCTAAACTGGAATGTGAGCAAATAAATGATGAATTAAGGCCCAGATCTCTGTACTAGCGGTGAAAGTTTGACAATATTCAGCATTCCATCCCTCATCTTTTTGTGTTACTATGGAATTTCCGGACCCAGGTTCGAATCCTGGCCTCGATGCTCAACATTGTGTGATTCTGGGCAAAACCCATAATCTCCCTGTACCCAAATCTGTAAATTGTATATATGTAAAGTACATAATCTCTCCCATTACCCCAAGTAATATACAGTCCTCAGTTGCTTCTGAGCTATGCTGATTCTATATCATTAGAAAAACATACATACATCTGAATACAGTAAGTGATTTGTTCACCTCCCTTCCCTACATCTGGAAACGGTATTGACGGCCCTCCTGCAGAGCACTCTGTTACAAGGTTCTCACTATACAAATACCTATGCGTAGATACATACATGAATGCATGCACACGTGTTGTGTATTTGGTGGTGTTACAAAGGAGGCATCGAAATTGGGCTTACAGCTTCCCACCGCTGCAACTTGACATCTATTGGTCATGTGATGTATGAGGGTAGTCTTTCTCCTGTATACCAAGGTCACAGTCTGGGCAGAAGTTCTCTTCTGATGTAACCATCATATCATCAGTGACATTTAATATATGGCTGGTGTGGCGTCGTTGGTTGTGTGGTGTTGTTACATGTGTAGGAGTTTCTTTAATTACAGGTTTTGATGTGGTGTATGCTTGTGGTGTGAAGGAAAGTGCTAATTACAATTAAGGCTCCCAGTTTTCCGTGTAAACTGATTTTTGCATATAAATACAGACGGAAAAATATTTTTCCCTTGTCTGTGTTTATAAAGATAAGCTGAACTCTGCCAGTAAATATGTTTAACTGAGACATTTTATTCTAACTCCAGTAACATCGTGTATTTGCCTCTGTGGCTTGCTCAGCCAGGTTTCAGCACATTTGGATGCTATCTTTTGATTAGGATCCCCTGTTAAATGGCTCTAAAAAAGAAAGAAACACTTTTGCTGGAAATGTCATCTTTTCCTGTCATTTTTCGCCTTCGGAGTACAGTCTCGGGATGGAGAAAAAAAAGAAGGGAAAAAAAAGTGCAAAAAATTCTAAAAATAAATAAAGCATGACACAAGGGTCGCAAAGTGGCCAGATTGGTTTTTATTCAAACCTAAACATATTAGCACCACTTTACACAGTTTGCCAGTGAAGTGTTACTTTCGTTTTCTCATCTTTCTTTTAACAGCATTGTTTTCCTGGGGTGGTGAAGTGCATCTTTCTTAGAGTTACTGAAATAGGTGACATAACAAAGCATTAAGGGGCCATTAGGCCTCCTCATGTTAGAATTTCCTGGCAGGGAACTATGGGGGAGGGGAGCAGGGAATGGACACCTAAAAGCAATGGAGAGAAAACAAATGCACACAGCTAATCACTTATTAGGCACTTAAAAGAGACATGCTCTTCAGTACCTGTATAAAAGAGATAGTGTCGTGTAGTTCCTACTTTCCCAATAGGCTCTGCGCATTGGAATAACATAAACAGCAGTGTAGACGTAGGACTGAGGTCATCTAGGTCTCTACTGACTATGTTAAACTTAATTTAGGTTTGCCAGCTTGCTCAGAGGTCACTAGAAACTTTCTTGAATGAACCGGGAGGAGTGAACTTCCCTGATTAGACAAGAAGGGATTCAGTTTCTGACAACCGCATAAACATGACAACTTTGCTCCCTCAGAATAAGAGTGTATCTCTAGAGTCGTGTGAAAACAATAGGCAGCTATTTCACTCAGTCAATCGTGCATACTTAGTTTCACCTGAGTGCAGAGAAATAGAGAGACGGGCGTTTTCAATCAAAGGTGTTATTGAGCAGTCTTCTTTCTCATGCAAGAGAAATCAATTGCCACAATTGCAATACTTATTATGAAGTAAAGTGCGTACAGTAAAAGTAGTATTATGAAATAATACTGTAAAAGCATAGATATGGTTTCTTAGCCATATGATACTTTAAAACGGATAAAATATATACATACATAAAAACATTGACTAACAAACTCAACTGGTGCTTCTAATATACGCCTACCCCAGTGTACCTGACCTAAGCCTAATACGTGGGAAGGAGTAAGTAAATTGCAGTTTTTAAGTTAAGTTGGGTTTTTTGCCAAGTATAGGAATCAAGAATTCTCTCTAAGGTTTAAATCAGTTCCGTACCTTGGTTCTAGAATGAAGGAGGTCTTGTATCCCGCGTTTCAGGACTCGATCTCCCAGCAACCCGCGAGGGCAACTTGGGAACCCCGGCGGAGCTGGATTTTCTCGGCGTGAGAAAAGGCAGCTTCTCCAGCGCGTCAAAAGGGGAGGGGTGGTTTCCTTCGGCTCTCGCATCAGCTGGGCTCCGTATAAGTAGATAACCGCTCTGCTCCACACCACCGTGTGTTTGCTTATGGGAACGTTGGTATATTTATACCTGAAAGGTGCCGGGTTTGACGTCACTAAGAACTAACAGTTCTTTCTGGACTCCAGGAGTTCTTGTGTAAATCAAAACAGAAGCAGGAGGGGATTTCCCGGGCTGCTGAAGGCTTGGTTTGTTTAAAGAACGCGTTGTGCTTTCTAGGAGTCTATGGGAGTAGTCTTGCCGTGCTTTGGACTGCATGAGCTATTTACTAAATATGGATCTGATTCTTATGCCTTTATAAGGATACTATTTATTATAACCACACAAGGGCATGAATCGGGAATATTGAATTAGGGTCCTAGATAGAAATACAACAATAGGAATGTTAGATGTGTTAGTCTGTTCCCAGTATTTACACAAATAGCAATTTGAATACCAGTACTTTGTCTTATTTCTTTTATAGCATTAAAGCGTTACTCATCCGAATACAGAGTGTCAGAGCAGTTTACATCAAACGTACAAAGGATACATTGACAATAAATCATTTGTATGTAATCAATGTGTAGGATGTGTTATAAAAGACAGTGAGGGTTACAAGGTGTAGGAGCCACATGTCCTTCATAGCTTATTGTGCTATACTAGAAGGATTGCTGTGAGAAGTTGGCCTGATATATAATGCTCACTAATTCTTAGTGATCACTTTGTATCATGCCAAGCAACCCTTATGATGATGGTTGTAATTCAACCTTGTAGACCAGTTATCCTAGTGGTAACGTGGACAAAGCAGTCTTAGGCTAAACTCTGAAAGGCATGTGAAGCCAGCTGTTATACCATACACAACCCCCTTGAATACTAAATGAAAGGGACACCACACAGATATATATTGAAAATATATATTGATTTATTAACTATAAAATCCCCTGGACTCTTTATGAGCACAGAAGCACAAGCGTTAAATCACAAGACAGTTTAAAATACACAAAAGTTGCACAATATGGATGAGCCCTAGGGGCCACCTAAACCATATACTAAATAAGTGGTATAAGAGATACCTAAAGGAAAGTGAAGAGGCCTAGGGCCTTGGGAATCGCTGGAGCTATTCGAGACTGGAGTTAACTAAGTCGGGAAAGGCCCACGGGACTCGGGTGCAGTGTTCAAAGTGCACGCACTTCTCAATACAAAGTCTATGGTGCGTAAAAAGCACAAAGTTAGAAAGTTAGGAACCTTCCGAGTGACCTACGGAGCTGAAACTTAAAACACAGGCCCTTGGGATGTGTACCAGTGCAGGAGCACTGGCGGAGCTGAGTTACCTCACCCACAGGAAGCGGGTGCACAGGGTCGAAGATGTGTCGGGTTTCGTCACGCTGGTCGATGGTGCTTGGAGCTGAAGATGCTGCAGGCGGCTCGATGAGAAGAGTTCCGGTGGATCCAAGGGTGGATCGGAAGAGTTGAAGACCTGAAAGCAGAGGGGACAGTGTTCAAAGTCACTAGCCAGTGACTGCCCTGGAACCAGAGTGGAACCAGGCGATGTCGGGTGCAAACAGGCGTTGTCGGGTAGCTTCTTTCTGCAGCCACGTGGATACCCGGGGTCGAGGACGTCCAGGAGTCGGTCACGAGCTGTCCCACGTAGGCTTCTCGCTGTTGGCGGTGTCGGCGACCTGATCGGGGCAAACAGGCCTTGGCAAATGCAAGCCACGCAGAAGTCGAAAGATGCTGTTCACTCGGACCAGCAAGGTCAGAGCGGGTGCTCCTTTTCACAGGAGCTTGGGTAGGTCTGGAGCAACCAGACCTGCTGTTTAAATCTTCGGGTTCGTCGCCAAGATGGCCGCTGGCCGCGTGGCTAGTGGCCGGGATGGCGCGTCGAGTGGCACAGTGCAAAAGGGCCCCACGCAGATCGTGGAGATGCTGGGGGGCTGATCTTCGGTGCAAGGGCTGCTCGGTGGTGGGGGTTCTCAATCCCCAAAGCACAACGTCGAGGATGCCTCAGAAGCTGCGCAGTCAGCTTTTCGAGTGTCTTTCAAGAGGTCCGGTCCCACGTCACTCGGTGCCTCCACGGGTCCCTTCTTCGCAGGGACTGTGGATCGGGCTCTGAGAGGTCTGGGAGTCTGGTTCTTGTCGGGCTCTGGGCTCGGTCTCCGGCGGGAGGCGGCGGCAAAGCAGACGTCGAGTTGCTGGTTGGTACCTGTGTTCACAGGGTGGTCACTCCTTGGCCACAAGGGAGATTCTTCTTCAGTCTTCTGTGCAGCAGAATGTCGAAGTCCAGTCGTCTTCTTAGTTTAAAGTTGATTTCAGGATGATCTGCTGTGCAATGGCACTGCTCCCTCTCTTATTCCAATCTGAGGGGTGGATCTCCTGCTAGGTCCCTCCCCTATGGGTGGGACCAGGAAGGGGGGTGGTTACACCCCCTCTCCTTTGTCCAGCTCCTCGCCAGGACTGGGGCTGGAAAGCCCCAGAACCGGTTTGGGCTGGCTTATGCACAGGGACACCTTGTGTGCCCCAGGCATGTCTCAATCTATTCAGCCCTGTCCTACCCAATACACAAAACCCTGTCTGTGGTGGTGCTCGCACCTCCCCAGGCAGGAAACCCTTTGTCCAGGCCCTCCTCGCTGGAAGGACTCCCAGCAGCAGGAGGTCAGACATGTGTCTGTGGTGGCAGCATCCATTTTGTGATGCTGAGGCTCTGTTTAACTTTAACCGGGGTTAAGGCTACACACATGTCGTGTCCCTCTAGAAGGGTGGAATGCTATCCCCGTCGCCAGAACTGGCGAGGGGATAGTATTCCAATTCGTATGACACCTTACTCGACATGTTTTGATAAAGCCAAACCAAAGATAGCATTTAACCGCGAGGATTATAATGCACTTAAGAGTATATGGTATGGCAATATCCCGGAACAGCTTAGGGAGTGGTTCCCGACAGCTGCAGACAGGCTCAGCTCATGCTAGAGCACCATCTCACATATTTCCAAGCACTCTGCCTCCAGGATTGATGAGGCCTTCCATAGGAGTGGCTGATAGGAACATATGTGTCCAGTTTAGGGTTAGGCACAGGCATACTGTACCTAAGTAAGAGGTGATTACACCAACTTACCCCAGCTGAGTGATCAGCCAGTTGTGTCAAATATGGAGGCCAGGCCAGGGGTGGCACAACACATGCTGCAGCCCCTGGTAGGCCTTGGCTACACCTATGCCCTGGGTACCTATGGTACACTGTTACAGGGGCCTATAAGGTGAACCAATTCCAATTGTGTTATGCACCTAAGGTACATGGAGTCCATTTTAAGGAGAGAGCAATCAGCCTGGGGTCCTGAATAGCAGGAACCCAGGCCAACTAAGTCAAAAACCAGCTAAACACCAGGCAAAAAGTTTGGGGGTAACCATAGTCAGATATCCACCTTCCTACATAACCCCCCCCCAAACGAAAGGAGATAAGGCTATCCTTGACCAGGTAAGCCTATATTGCCTAAGTGGCCATATAAGGAAGTACCAGCTCTGGCTTGGTAACCCCCTGTCTCATGGTCCACTAAGCAATCCCTCACCCCAAGGGTATCTGAGGGTCTCCACCATAGGGAATCTCTACCTGTGGTGTGTCTTTGCAAAGTCAAAGGCTGGTGTTGAGATGGAGTACTGAAGTGAGTTTCCTCTGTAGGGCTCAGCTTCCTCCAATCACTCTCCACCATGTGTGCCTTTCTTTCTCTGACTGAGTTGCACTGTGCTCTCAGGGTCAACCTCTGGCTACCTAAAGCTGGAGGCTGGGTCCCTCTGTTTGGCTTACTGGAGGGACAGTTCAGGTTTGGGCCCTTAGGGTCCCAGGTTTGGCTGTGCCCAACAATATCCATCTGGGGGAGGTCCCTAACTACTTTTAAGGGGGATCCCTCAGGAGTTTTTAAAGCTTGCACCTCACTAGGGCTACTAGTTTCGGTGCCCCTAATCTGCTGATGGGGGTGCTTTATTTGACAGGGGGCCCTTTGGGTCTCACTGTCCTTCTTGTCCTCTGCAGCCCTGGGCTGAGTAAGGCAAGTTAGAGAGGGGCAGGTTACCTGCTCCAGACTGGGTCCCTCCTGAGAAGGGTCCACTGCCATCAGAGGTTCTGTCAGGCCAGGCCTAACAACCTCTGGGACAGTTCCTTCATCAGGGGTAAGATCAGTTCCCTGAGGAGGCTGATCCTTTCCTAAAGTCTGGTGAGGGGGAGATTTCTCTTCCTCCTCCATGCTCTCTGTTTGGGTGGAGTGATCCATCATTTCAGGCTTCACTACCCATGTATCTGTTTGAGTTTGGGCTGTGGCCATCACAGCCCCTCCAACCTTTTCAGGAGGAGACTCAGTTTGGGTATGGGCTGTTACCAGTACAGCCCTGCTACTCTTTCCAGGAGGGAAGTTATCTAAAGATGGGGCTGAGGTTTGCTCAGCCCTCCCAACCTTTTCAGGAAGGACATCTTGAATTGGGGCTGTAGCCATTACAGCCCCACTAACCTTTCCATGGAGATTTACCATTCTAGAATGGGTTTGCTGTTCAACCTCAGCCCAGGCTGAGATTTCCAAATCATTACCCAGTAGGCAATCTACAGGCAAGTTTGCTGACACTGCCACTCTCTTTGGGCCAGTGACACCTCCCCAGCTAAGATTGACTACTGCCATGGAATGATTGGTTTCTATGCCATCAATGTTTGTCACCTGATATCTGGCATCAGGTAAAAGTTGCCTTGAGGGGACTAGACATTCAGCCACCATGGTGATGCTAGCCCCTGTGTCTCTGAAGGCCTCAACTTTCAAACCATTGATGAGGGGCTCCTGTCTATACTTGCTCAAAGTGTTTGGGCAAGCTGTGAAATTGGCAAACCCCATGCCAGTCTCATAGACAAGAGTATCTGAGTTAGGGGACCTGGATAGGCCAGAGTCCACCTGTCCTCCAAAAGTAAACCCACCCAAATTCTTGGGGGTGCTCCCACCACCTGGGGGACCACTGCTAACAGTGACAGGAGGTGTTGGAGCCTTACCTGGAGGTATATTCTCCTTATTGCCATTCTTGGGACAACAGCTATCTGTTTTGTAATGCCCCACCTGTTTACAGGTATGACAATAAGGCTTTTTCTGGGATGTAGAAGTGTCTTGGGACCCACCCCCATTCTTGGAGTTTTGGGGCCCTGGGGAAGTCTTTTCCTTACTTTTATCCCCACCCTTCTCTTGAGGCTTGGTAGTCTCTTTCTTTTGGTCACCACCCTGGTTCTTAGGCCTGATCCTGGTTCTGACCCATTTGTCTGCCCTCCTACCCAATTCTTGTGGGGAGGTCAGATCAGAGTCAACCAGGTGCTGATGTAGAAGCTGATTTTGACAATTACTTAAGATTTGCTCTCTCATAATTAAATTATACAATCCTGTATAGTCAGTAACCTTACTTCCCAGCAACCAGCCCTCCAGAGCCTTAGTGGCACACTCAACAAATTCAGACCAGTCCTGAGTCTGTGTCTTCTGGGTATCTCTGAACATTAACCTGTACTGTTCAGTGGTTAAGCCTAACCCATCAATCAGAGCACTCTTCAGGACCATGTAGTTTCTAGAATCCTCATCACTAACTGTGAGGAGTCTGTCTCTGCCTCTACCTTCAAAGGAGAGCCACAAGATTGCTGCCCACTGCTCCTGAGGGATCTGCTGTACCATGCAGGCTCTCTCAAGTGCAGTCATCCATTTGTGGATATCATCCCCAGCTTTGTAGGGGGGCACAATCTTACTCAGGTTTCTTGTATCAAAGGACCTGTCTTTATCCTTCTGGATATTGCTGCCACCAGTGGGTTCTATTACCCCACTCTCTCTAGGCTGTCTTGCTCTAGCAAGTTTCTCCTTAGCCAGGGCAACCTCTAACTCTTGCCTCTGGATCCTAAGCTCAGCCTCTCTCATCTTGGCCTCATGTTCCCTTCTCTGAGGGCTAGTCATCTCCTTTCTGGAGTGACCATGAGAGCCTCTAGAGACATGGGAGGTATTGGATTCACCTGAGTGATGCCTTCTCCTCCTATGGCCCTGGTTAAGTCCACCTGGGGGTCTGAATGGGTTGTTACCTGATTCATTCCCAAGTTGACTTAAGTTAGCCTGGTTCAGTCTACTGACCAGCACCTGACTATCTCTGTCATCATCTGACTCACTGCTTTCCACCTCCTCCTCCTCTTCTTCTTCCTCTTCCTCTACATCTACTTGAGGAGCTCCAGTGGTGGAGGCTTCCTCATCTACTAGGATGATAGGGGCAGGGGTGTCTACAGTGTCATCCTCTGAAGGATGGCCTCCTTCAGCATTCCCTGTGGGGTTTGCTTTAGAGGTCTTTAGAGCTTCAGACTGATCCAAAAGCTCTCTTAGGTGGTCTGCAGTAGGGGAAGGCCCTGTCTTCAGACCCCTTAAGACACAAAGCTGTCTTAGTTCCTTAAAAGGAAAAATAGCAAACTGGGATGGTGCCCTTGGAGGGTCACTCTCAACAGGAGTAAGTCCACTGGACCCCTCTGTTCCAGACATTGCTCTAGTGTGGGTGGATGTGTTGCAATCTACCTACACTGGTGTTTACCTACTAAACCTATCTAGTAGTTGTAGCTAGGGTGTGCTACTCCCTTTGCTCTACAACAACTAAGTTCAGTAGAACTTAAGTATACTAGTCTTGTTTTATATGTACCTAGCAGGTACCTGTGTGATCTTTCAGATGATAATCTCAAAGATTGTAATGGTAAAACAACAGCAAGCTCAGATCCCAATCCGCTGCTCACCAATGTGAGAAGTTGGCCTGATATATAATGCTCACTAATTCTTAGTGATCACTTTGTATCATGCCAAGCAACCCTTATGATGATGGTTGTAATTCAACCTTGTAGACCAGTTATCCTAGTGGTAACGTGGACAAAGCAGTCTTAGGCTAAACTCTGAAAGGCATGTGAAGCCAGCTGTTATACCATACACAACCCCCTTGAATACTAAATGAAAGGGACACCACACAGATATATATTGAAAATATATATTGATTTATTAACTATAAAATCCCCTGGACTCTTTATGAGCACAGAAGCACAAGCGTTAAATCACAAGACAGTTTAAAATACACAAAAGTTGCACAATATGGATGAGCCCTAGGGGCCACCTAAACCATATACTAAATAAGTGGTATAAGAGATACCTAAAGGAAAGTGAAGAGGCCTAGGGCCTTGGGAATCGCTGGAGCTATTCGAGACTGGAGTTAACTAAGTCGGGAAAGGCCCACGGGACTCGGGTGCAGTGTTCAAAGTGCACGCACTTCTCAATACAAAGTCTATGGTGCGTAAAAAGCACAAAGTTAGAAAGTTAGGAACCTTCCGAGTGACCTACGGAGCTGAAACTTAAAACACAGGCCCTTGGGATGTGTACCAGTGCAGGAGCACTGGCGGAGCTGAGTTACCTCACCCACAGGAAGCGGGTGCACAGGGTCGAAGATGTGTCGGGTTTCGTCACGCTGGTCGATGGTGCTTGGAGCTGAAGATGCTGCAGGCGGCTCGATGAGAAGAGTTCCGGTGGATCCAAGGGTGGATCGGAAGAGTTGAAGACCTGAAAGCAGAGGGGACAGTGTTCAAAGTCACTAGCCAGTGACTGCCCTGGAACCAGAGTGGAACCAGGCGATGTCGGGTGCAAACAGGCGTTGTCGGGTAGCTTCTTTCTGCAGCCACGTGGATACCCGGGGTCGAGGACGTCCAGGAGTCGGTCACGAGCTGTCCCACGTAGGCTTCTCGCTGTTGGCGGTGTCGGCGACCTGATCGGGGCAAACAGGCCTTGGCAAATGCAAGCCACGCAGAAGTCGAAAGATGCTGTTCACTCGGACCAGCAAGGTCAGAGCGGGTGCTCCTTTTCACAGGAGCTTGGGTAGGTCTGGAGCAACCAGACCTGCTGTTTAAATCTTCGGGTTCGTCGCCAAGATGGCCGCTGGCCGCGTGGCTAGTGGCCGGGATGGCGCGTCGAGTGGCACAGTGCAAAAGGGCCCCACGCAGATCGTGGAGATGCTGGGGGGCTGATCTTCGGTGCAAGGGCTGCTCGGTGGTGGGGGTTCTCAATCCCCAAAGCACAACGTCGAGGATGCCTCAGAAGCTGCGCAGTCAGCTTTTCGAGTGTCTTTCAAGAGGTCCGGTCCCACGTCACTCGGTGCCTCCACGGGTCCCTTCTTCGCAGGGACTGTGGATCGGGCTCTGAGAGGTCTGGGAGTCTGGTTCTTGTCGGGCTCTGGGCTCGGTCTCCGGCGGGAGGCGGCGGCAAAGCAGACGTCGAGTTGCTGGTTGGTACCTGTGTTCACAGGGTGGTCACTCCTTGGCCACAAGGGAGATTCTTCTTCAGTCTTCTGTGCAGCAGAATGTCGAAGTCCAGTCGTCTTCTTAGTTTAAAGTTGATTTCAGGATGATCTGCTGTGCAATGGCACTGCTCCCTCTCTTATTCCAATCTGAGGGGTGGATCTCCTGCTAGGTCCCTCCCCTATGGGTGGGACCAGGAAGGGGGGTGGTTACACCCCCTCTCCTTTGTCCAGCTCCTCGCCAGGACTGGGGCTGGAAAGCCCCAGAACCGGTTTGGGCTGGCTTATGCACAGGGACACCTTGTGTGCCCCAGGCATGTCTCAATCTATTCAGCCCTGTCCTACCCAATACACAAAACCCTGTCTGTGGTGGTGCTCGCACCTCCCCAGGCAGGAAACCCTTTGTCCAGGCCCTCCTCGCTGGAAGGACTCCCAGCAGCAGGAGGTCAGACATGTGTCTGTGGTGGCAGCATCCATTTTGTGATGCTGAGGCTCTGTTTAACTTTAACCGGGGTTAAGGCTACACACATGTCGTGTCCCTCTAGAAGGGTGGAATGCTATCCCCGTCGCCAGAACTGGCGAGGGGATAGTATTCCAATTCGTATGACACCTTACTCGACATGTTTTGATAAAGCCAAACCAAAGATAGCATTTAACCGCGAGGATTATAATGCACTTAAGAGTATATGGTATGGCAATATCCCGGAACAGCTTAGGGAGTGGTTCCCGACAGCTGCAGACAGGCTCAGCTCATGCTAGAGCACCATCTCACATATTTCCAAGCACTCTGCCTCCAGGATTGATGAGGCCTTCCATAGGAGTGGCTGATAGGAACATATGTGTCCAGTTTAGGGTTAGGCACAGGCATACTGTACCTAAGTAAGAGGTGATTACACCAACTTACCCCAGCTGAGTGATCAGCCAGTTGTGTCAAATATGGAGGCCAGGCCAGGGGTGGCACAACACATGCTGCAGCCCCTGGTAGGCCTTGGCTACACCTATGCCCTGGGTACCTATGGTACACTGTTACAGGGGCCTATAAGGTGAACCAATTCCAATTGTGTTATGCACCTAAGGTACATGGAGTCCATTTTAAGGAGAGAGCAATCAGCCTGGGGTCCTGAATAGCAGGAACCCAGGCCAACTAAGTCAAAAACCAGCTAAACACCAGGCAAAAAGTTTGGGGGTAACCATAGTCAGATATCCACCTTCCTACAATTGCCATTTATGAACTTCAAGTAACAAAAGGATCGCTTTGTTAAAAGCAGTAACCTATTTACGCATTTACATAAATCTATCTAAACCTATAACAACCAGGTGCGCATTGTCTATTTAAATAAATGTGAAAAAATACTAGCAGCAGCGTCTTCTCTTGCTTGCGACAAAAATACATTTGGATAATTACAGATAAAATGACCCAGAAATAAATATGGATAAATACAGATGGAAATGTAAAAAAAAAAAAAACATAAAACCGGGAGCCCTAATTCCAATGTATGGTGTTATGTGCGGAAGATGAAGATGAAGATGAAGATGTTATGTGCGGAAGATGAAGAGACAACAATATTATTATGGTATGTGGTGTATTGTGATGAGAGGAAAGAAGTAAGGGAGGCATGGTGTAATTGTGAAGGGTGTGGTGTGACATTTGGAGCGGTGTTATAATATGTTTTCTGCTGCAGTGCATGTAATGTGATGTGAGGTGTTTTGCGGAAGCAGGAGAGGCAAACTGGTGTTCAATGGCATGCTCTATAGTGGCAGGCGAACGACCTATACATCGCAATCATTACAACGCAAGTCATTACAACGCTTTGCGCGGGATGGCGCTATACACTATGGAATAGTATGATTTACAATTCCAACAACCAAAGGGGATGATGGACGTAGCGTAAAGGATGCTTGTTTCCGGTCCAGGGAAGACATAGCTTGGCAGTTTGGGCAGGACTGTTTCCATGAGGCACAGGGTCAAACTGATTTGCATATGGCCATGTCTGAACTGGTGTGGCGGAGTGAGCTAAAGAATGATGATGGATTAATCCCAGATCAGTTGACTGGGGGTGAGTCATTGCAATGTTCAACACTCCGTCCATCATCCCCTTTGGTTTTGCTTTGTTCGCCCTAAGTTGGCAGGGTATGCCCAGATGTGGGTCCCTTGCTCACTTTGCCACTGGATTCAAGGTAGCCTGGCTGATGACGGCTGAATAGCCAGAAACCAGTCCCAGGATGCTTGTTTCCGGTCCCGGGAAGACATAGCTTGGCAGTTCGGGCTGGATTGTTACCATGAGGCACAGGGTCAGACTGATTTGCATATGGCCATGTCTGAACTGGGGTGGCAGAGTGAGCTAAAGAATGATGACGGAATAAACCCAGATCAATTGACTGGATGTGAGTACTTGCAATGTTCAATACTCCGTCCATCATCCCCTTTGGTTTTGCACCTAGATTGAAACCACAGGCCTTACACCGGTAATCAGAACTCCTCACCCCAGGATCAGTGTTGGACTTGGCCGTTTTTGCAGGGTCATCCCTGAACTTTTTGGCTTCCTCCTATATTTTTTCTGACCTGTTGTTGGCTATTTTATGACTCCGGGCACTTTACTACTGCTGATCAGTGCTAAAGTGCACATGCTCTCCCTATTGTAAATTGATGTGTTAATCAGTGGTTCCATGTTTGGCTATTTGGTTTACTTGTCAGACCCTAGTCTAGAGCACTGAGTTGCCCAGGGTGAGTAAATCCAAATGCTGCTGGTGGGCCTGCAGCACTGGTTGTGCCACCCACAGAAGCAGCCTTGTAAAATGTGTCTAAGGTCCGCCATGGCAGAGCCTGCATGCAGTCTGGTACTGTCATGGTGACTGAGCAAGTGCACCCACTTGCCAGTCCCTAAACCTTCGCTTTTCTTCATAGCAGTCACCCCTTATGGTAGGCCCAATGGCAGGGTGCATTGTAGGTATAAGGTAGGACAAGTCCTGATGTGTGTGGCATGTCCTAATAGTGAATTACAGCCCTTTTAGTTTTTCACTTTTGCAAGGCTACCTGTTCTCCATAGGCAAGAATGGGCTGTTAGAAATATTGCATTTTATAATCCTAACAAACTCAAAGAACATGGTAGAAATTCGAGTTTAGTATGCCTGAACTCAGAATAATAAAATACATCTTTTAGTGAAGTTGGTTTTAATATTCTGTGTTTGCAAATACCACTTTTAGGTGTTTGATTGCCTAACCTTTCAAGCCTGCCTCTGCTAGGTTGTGTATTCCTTGTCTGGGATTTTGTGAGTGACAGGGCTGGGGCTTCAAAGAAACAGGATGAGTCACCCAGTGGTGAATAGAGAGATCTACATCTAGATGGTAGGGAGGAGTTGCACCTGAAACTTGAGTAGGGCTGTGCCTGCCTTCCACAATGCTGGCTCCACCTCCTGGGGTGAGGCTGATGTCTCTGCCCTGCACACTGAAAGAAGAGAAGGAGTCCTGTCAACAAAGTGCTCCAGGACTGTACTTGCCTTCCACAATGCTGGCTCCACCTCCTGTGGGGCGTCTGATGTTTCTGCCCTGCACTGTGAAAGGAAAGGAGAAGTCTGGTAAACAGAGCGCTCAGGAACTGGTTTGGACTGGGCAAAGGCCCATCTGCCCTCAGAGAACAAAGTATTTTGGGGTATAATTATTGGGACCCTGATCCCATGAAATTAGATCACTTTTGGACTACAAGATGAAACCTTTGCTGAGGTGAGGAACCTGAAGAAACTGAGGAGAGACTATTCCCTGTGCCTGACGTCGCAACTCTGAAGGAGGGTGTCGCCGCTGGAACTGTCGCACTGCACCGCATCGGAGAGAAGTGTGCCGCAACAAAGAGGAAGCGTGTCTCCCTCGCTGCTGCTGCCATCGCAACTCCGAAAGAGGGTGTCGCCGCTGTAGTTGTTGCACTGCACTGCATCAGGAGGAGAATCTCGCACCGAGGTCGGAGCGTGTCGCCGTCGCTGTGCCTGCAGTCACAACTCTGAAGGAGAGTGTCGCCGCTGGAACTGTCGCGCTGCACCACATCGAAGAAAAGCACCTTGCATCCCCGAGAAGCGCACCACCTTCGGAGCTGCTGCCTTCGCGCCTTGAATGTCGCTGTAGTTGTTGCATCGTGCGGAAGCTTCACGCATTGTGGGAGAAGAGTGGCGCCGCTGGAGCTGCTGCCGTCGCATCGCGGAACAAGGGTGTCGCTGCTGCAGTCCATGCATCGAACCAAGAACTTTTCACATCCAGAGAAGCGTGCCACATCAGGAAGATCTTTATTTCTATGTATCTGAACTTTGCCGCATTCCCATCGCTGCGACATTGCTTGTCGTGGAAGCGCAACGCAACTGAAGGTACATTGACGCAAAGTGTCACATCTAAGAACTGAACTGAACTAAGCTTAAACCTACCATCTTAAAGTAACAGTATTGTTTATTTTTGTCGTTTATGGTCTTGTGGTAACTCTATATAAAGTATATTAATTTTTTATATAGATCTTGTGTGGTGTCCATTTGTAGTGTTGTCACTGGGTTGCTGTGTGGGGTCACAAATGCTTAACACACAACGCCTCTGAGATAAAGCCTGATTGCTCGTGCCAAGCTACCAAGGGGGTGAGCAGGGGTTATTTTAGGAGTGTAATCCCCTTATCCTAAGTAGAGGCAAGGGTCCCTATTTGTCACAAGTACCTACCTGTGCCAACTAGAGACCCCAAAATCTCACATTGGTGGTCAGCGGTGAGGATTCTGGACTTGCATTTGTGACTTATGTACAGTAATTGATGAACACTACTTAGTGAATGCAGACCAAAACGCAACCACATACTTTTTGGTAGATTTCTTTTTGGATTTTCTATTTTTGCCAAGAACTACCAAGTTTAACCCCATGAGTAAAGCAGCATCCATAGCACCTGTTGATTTGTATTGGGAGGACACAGAGAGATGTAGGATACATGAAATGGAGCTAGCCAAGCTCAAACGGAGTGGACAACTGGAGTTAAAGGAAATTGGCCAAGAGGAAAAGAGAATCCAAATGAAGCATGACTTGATAATGAGGAAGCTTGAAATTGAGCTCGAGAGGCTTGAGGCCATGAGTGTCTCAGCCCAGAAACAAGATATGTGTGTAGCTCAGAGATTTAGCTTTGCTGAGTTGAAGGTGGAGTCCAGCTCAGATGGTGGCAGAAAAATTGAGGTATCCAGTGCTGAGGGAGTAGTACATACACCCAGAGATGTGGCGCCTGACTTTAAGGAGGGGGTTAACATACACCAGGAGGTTCAAGGACATGAGGTAGCTCCAGTAGTGCGCAGTGTCCCTGAAGGGAATAGGGTAACTGGCGCAGGGAATCATGGTCCTAGTGGTGGGAGGGACACTCAACTGACTCTAGATGAGAGGTACAGGGAGAGGGGTTCCCCCAGAGTTAAAGTCCTGGTATGTGAGTGTGAAGACTGCTTAGAAGAGTGTGGGTTGTGTGACAGAGACAGTCAGATACTGTCTTGCCAGTCTCAGGAGAGTGGTGTGGAGTATGTGTGTGAGGCACTGGATGGTGAGGTGAAGGATAGTTTGGGTAACCCCAGGGGGGGCTGTGTGACCCAATTGTGGGAGAGCATATTGTAAGTCCCTGTTTCCAGAGCTATGCCAACACCTGCTGAGGAGTGAGTTCTCTGGCCCCTCTGAGCTCACATGGGAGGCAGACCTTTTGGTGGATTCCAGAGGGTCTGGGGAGGCATTTGGGGTGATCCTAAAAGGAGTGGCTCAGCCCCCAAATCTAACAATCAGTAAGCACATTACTATGGCAAGGTCCCCAATTCAAGACCAGAAGTGCTTCTCTGGACCCCTTACCTTCCTGTTTCAGTGGAATTTGGGCAGTGTGGCAGAAGCTTGATGGGATCAGGGCAGGTACAGTTGGGCTTGCCTTCGGTGGGCCAGCAGTGCTCATGCTGCACTTCCGAGTCATGGATCTCCTTAAATAAAGATTTTGGAGCTGGTTTCAATCGCTAGACTGCTAGCCCAAGCAAGATGGCACCCAAGGCTGGTCCAAATAAGCAGAGTGAAAGTGGCACTCCTCTGATTAAATGATTAAAATGCCACCAGAAGTGCACAGCTCGATTGAACATAGGTAGAAAATGCCCTCACAGGGCACTCTGCAACATGCAGAAGCGCAGTCACAAAGTGAGCACAAACGCTGGGTTTCCCTGCCCTGAAGCACACTGTTTTCACCCCAGTGTCAATGGTAACCAGCACTGTTATGCCTCAACGCTTGTCATTATCTGTGTTTCTCCTTCCAGTGCACAGCGTGCATGAACTCACTCATACAAAGTTTATTTTGAGGCTGGAAGGAACACCCCTCAATGCTTGATGAAAGTCTTCACAGCTACTAAGTCTGATGTACTGAGATGGATTTCATAACTATACTTTTGTTGCACACTATTGTACCCTTTTTATGTGACAAAAAGGAAAGGATCTGCTTCACTTTAAAATACTGTTCACGGTACACATACAGTATTAAAGGTAGGGTCGGGAGTTAAGGGAATTTGTGAATTGGTATGAGTGCGAGTTATATCATTCTGATGAATATATTTTATTTTACAGTTTCACAGAAAGATAACTTCCAATATGTAATATCTGAACCAGAGAGCTTTTATTCGCTGATACGGAAGGAAGTTAACTTGTTAGAGAAAAAAGTGAGATTATGTCAAAGTCTTGAATAATAATAATATTTACAAAGATATTATTAAGGGTCCATTTTCAGGAATGTCAAAAATGACATAAAGATATTCTAAAGGTATGTAATTGCTACAGTAATTGATAAATGATTTCATATAGAGATAAAGTACTAATCTTTATCTTGTCTATAGATTTCCTCTCCTACTCTTAGGGCCAGATTTATGGAGAAGCATGCCACTTATGACTGCTAAAATGGTTTATAGCATGTACTAAACCTAATTTTCAAGTTGGTAACCAACTACCGACTTGCAAAATAGGGTTTGCGAGTCGGGATTAGGGAGGGGGTAGCCAGGGTGTCCCTTCTTAACAGCGAGTCGCAGGGGCATGTCTGAATGTTTTATAACCGGAATGCAGTCACAAAACATTCAAATTTTACCAACTCTGTGAAGGAGGTGGTAACCCGTTCACAAACGAGAAGGGGTCCCCAAAGACTACTTCCCCTTTGTGAATGGGGGCACCAACATTTTTAGCTCGAGCAATGGCAGCACATGCACTGCTCTGCGAGGCATGCTGTATTCAGGTATGGACTTGAAGCTCCTCATCTCTACGACCATCTTTTCAATTGGCTCCTGCTACTGTCTTTTCCAAATGGTTGCTTCTGATTTGTTAGTAGGTTTGTTAGTCCCGCCTTAGTAACGTCTTGTCTGTATTTGTAACCTCCCATGAGGACTGGACTTTTTACTTGTGTTGTTACACATTCTGTTTTAGCTACAGTCTGTGAGCACTATTTTCTTTAATGTCTTTAATCCAACTGCTCTTACTTCTTCCCCTGTAGTAATGCCCTTTTTTCTGTTGGGACAACTTTTCATCCTATGTTCCAATCTTGATGGCTTTTATTCCTCAATAATCTTTAAATATGTCTCTTCTTTTCTTTTCACAGTACAGCTGTGTAATTGATGGCATGTGCTCCACACATAGGGCCTCATTTATGAGAAATGACACATCGCTGCCTGAAAGCAGCGATGCGTCCCTTCTCAGTGTGCACTCCTTTCGACATTCCTGATGCGTCATATTTATTGTATGACGCATCATGTCGCAAGGAGTTACAGATACGTCAGTATTTCTGACGTATCTGTAAGCGCAAAAGTGACGCATTGCTGGAGTGTGTCACAAAAGTGACGCAACTCCAACAATGCGTCCTTTCACATGGGGCAAGCCCCATGTAAAAGGGCCTGCGTCAGTATTACGCCTGCTGTGAGGCAGGCGCAAGATTTTGACGCAACGGCGTCCTAAAAGTGACGCAGGGAAATCTCATACATTTCACTGCGTCACTTCTACAACCCTTCCTTGCTTCAATATGCCCCCCTTGCATACATTATACCTGGCGCAGGTATAATGTGGCGCAGGGGTTTACCTAGATGCGTCACTTTGTAAATATGGCGCAACAAGGTGCATTTTTTACACCACTGGTGTGTCACAAAAAGTGACGCACCGGCGGCATAAAAGTGACGCACAGCCTCATAAATGAGGCCCATAGTTTCCCCCTGAGCATAGCCCTGCAGCTGAAGGAACATCATCAAAGGCGAGCCAAGGATCTCTTATGGGAAAACATGTTCGCCTTTCAGATCAGACTGTGCTGCAAAGCCCTGAGGCTCCTGACAAACGCTTTCTGATCTCCGTTCACACCACAGATCATAACGTTTGAATTCTCGCCCTCGCCCTTGGAACAGAGTCCATGTGCTTGTATGTATAATACGTTGTGATACTTTCACTTCTGAAAAATCAATTTGTCTTTCATTTGATTGTTATGTTATGTTATGTTATGTTAAAGGAATTTCTTAAGCACACGTATGCCAATCGGTTTCATGACGCTGAGGGCGGGAGTGGCGCAGCATTGACGGGGCAATTACCTTACTGATATGCTTGGGTGAATAACCAGGTTTTAAGCTTTTGCCTGAACTGAGCATAAGGGGTTGCCACCTCACTTCCACAGGAAGAGAGTTCCAGAATGACGGGCCAGAACCGCAAATCTGTTCCGTCCAAGCTTTTTTTGTTTGAATGGCAGACGGACAGTAGGTTAAGATTGGAAGAACGCAAATCTCGGGAAGGGATATAATGCTCCATCCTAAAATAAATAAAGGCTGGGCAATTCCCAGCAAGGGCTTTAAAGATGGTACAGCCCAATTTAAAGGCACAGTGTTTGGCCACTGGAAGCCAGTGTAGGCTCTTCATCAGAGGTTTGACATGGCGTCGGCTGGGCTGACGGGCGATTAGCCTGGCTGCATGGTTATGCACCAACTGCAGATGAAGTAGTTGATATGCTGGGATACCAACATATAGTGAGTTGGCGTAAACAGTATGCAAAATTACCAAGGCTAGAACAACCAGAGACAAGGCCTCAGTGGTCAGGAATCTGCTGAGCTTTCGGATTATGCGCAGATGGAAAAAGCAGGCTGATACTACCGAGCCAATCTGGGCTTTCATGAACAGATTGCTGCTCATCACAATACCCAAGTGCTTAGCAGAACCAACTTGAAGTGGGGACTTGCCCAGAAATGGAGGCCAAAAACTAGGGCTCAACGGGTTAGATGGTCCCCTTCTCAAAATGAGCTCGGTTTTATCGGGGTTCAGTTTCAAATGATTGTCATTTATTCAATTACTGATGAAGCTAATGGTAGACTGAAAATTGGACACAGAGAGTGGAGGAATTGATATCAAACACCAACTGCAAGTCGTCAGCATAGTTAAATGTTTCAACCATTCTTTCACGTTTTGACCGAATCAGAGGTAATAATTATAAATTTAAAAGAAGGGGTGACAGGGAAGACCCCTGAGGTACCCCACAGGTCAGTTCCATTTTTTCGGATGAGAAATTGGCCAACCGGACTGCTTGAAATCGGTTGCTCAGGAAGGAGGAAATCCACTTCAGCGCCAGACCCTGGATCCCGGCGCTGCTGACACTGTCGATCCGGAGACCTCGATCGACAGTGTCAAAGCTGGTCGATAAGTCAAGCAGTACCAAGGCCTGGATGAGGCACTTGTCAGCCGCAATTCTGAGCTCATCCATAACTGCGAGGATGACTGACTCAGTTGAGTGAGCAGGTCTAAATCCTGCCTGATGGGGGTCCAAGAAGTGGGAGTATTCAATGAAGGAACTAAGACAATTCGCTACATGAGTTTCCAAAATTTTTCCCAGCAGCGAAATCGGGCAGTAGTTACTTAGAACCAGGGGATCAGAGTTAGGCTTCTTTAGAATTGGGACAATTTCAGCACTTTTGAAGGTGTTGGGGACAATGCCAAGTTTAAGGGAATTGTTAAGAAGTGCAAGATGAGGGTCTGGGCAGTTAAGGAAGGCTTCACTTAAGATGTGAGCAGGGCAGCAATCTGTGGGACAACCGGACCCTACTTTACTAAGAAGGACAACAAAGATTTCCTTTAAGATGGGGGGATTTGATCGAGCAAAAGAGAGTTTTTACATAAAACCGAAGAGGCCATAGAGGAGATAGGAGAAGGGATACTAGCTTTAATCAAGACGATTTTATCAATAGTAGACATTGAGAGAGTCGCATAAAGATTGGGAAGGGACAGGTTTTGCCAATATTCTATCCAGTTTGGCAAGTTCGTCTACTATGAAGAAAATATCCTTGGACTTGTTCGCCGAATTTAGGATTTTTGTGGAAAAATATTCTGCTTTAGTCTGAGGGAATTGCATTTTTATATTCTTTAAGTAGTTTTACATAAAAAGCCTTTTTGTCCGAGGAGTAATCACATCTCCAACTATGTTCAGCTTGCCTTAAGGCTAGTTTCTTCAATTTTAAATCGTTCTAGAACCATAGTTGGGTGTCATGGGGACTCATAATCTTAATTTTCTTAAGGGGGCAATGTTATCACTGGCAAGTTCCAGCCATGTCTTGATGTTTTTTTCCTGGATGTGGAGAGACTCTTGTGCAGTAGGACCTGTGGAGGTTAGTAAGGAAAGAAATTCCCCAATGTTAGCACGGTTCCAGTTTCTGGCCAAGTGATTCCTTGTCAATACGTTTTTAGCAAGGTAAATACAGGAAATCGTGACTGTAATGAGATAATGGAGAAATTAAAAATTTGGAAATTTCCAAATTAGATGTCCAAACTTGGTCTAAGACATGCACTTTTATGTGGGTCGCTGCATTCACCTGCTGGGTACAATTCATTCCCAAAAGGAGATCAGTAAATTCTATAGAGTCAGTGCTTTCCCATGCATCACTAAGCTAATAGTTAAAATCTTCGGTTATAAGGATTCTAGCGTGGTTGATAGCCAAGTGGGAGATCATATCGCCTAGCAATTGAGGGAATGTGGGCATGAGATGAGGGGGACTATAAAATAAAGCGCAGATAAAAGATGACAAGGGAGACTCAAATTTGAGAATTAGGCTGTCGACTAAGGGGATACCTATGATCCCTAATGAAGTGAACTGGAGTTTCTGATTGATAATTGCCTCGACCCCTCCTCCGGTTGTACCCGAGGACCTGTTAGCCTGAAGAATATAAGAATTATCAGGCACTGCTGCCTAGATATCGGGGACAGACTCCGCGGTAAGCCACGTTTCAGAAAGGAGGAGGATGTCCGGTTTATCTGAATCGACTGGCTGAAAAATTTCGAGCTGATGTTTTACCATTGAACGAGTGTTCAGAAAACAAATTGTGATCCCCCTCATCTCCTGTTGTTTGCAGGTAACTGTGGCTGGTAGGACCTTATCAATGGTGAGAGAGCCCCGACCGCTGGAAGATAGGGAGACTTCTGGATGAGTGCCACTATGTGTCAGGATCCCTACTTCATCAAGTTTGGCCCAGGTCTCATGTTCAATGGGCCAGATTCCCTGCAACTGCTTCAGTTTTAATGCCGGGTAACTGAGAAAATGGGCATGATGAGTGGCCCCTGGGCGCAGACGGGTTTGCCTTTCGACGCCGGCGCGCTCGCTGCGCACGTCCTCTGCGCGATGAGGGAGGCATTCAGTTTAAATAGGCTTCAGGCACAGGAGCGCTGAACGCCCTGATCCACCCCCCAAGCGCTCCCAGTAACCGAGGACTGGGATTTTAGAACGCCGGCACCATCCACTGCATGCGGGGAATCCCTGTGGTGGACCGGGGTGCGGCCGTGTTCACAGCAAGTTCAAGTGCATAGTGCAAGTAAGAAGTTCCAAGGTACACGGTTTTAAAAACAGTCAATCAATCGATTTAAAAGGAGTAAACTAAAATCAAAGCTAGGCTGTAAATATCACTGAGTCAATTTCAGTAACTGCCTCGCGTATGCGCGCGTCACGCGTCATTGTAATGTAGCACTCCACATCATCCTCCTCGGTAGATTCCTTTTTCCCTTCTCCTAGAAGGTGACCCTTTTCCTGAGAACGTGTGCTCTTCGGAGCGGAAATGAAGGTGCCAACTTCCTTGTTCTCAGAAGACAGGAATCTCTTCTGACCTGTTGTAAAAAACTGTTGTAAGAACTACAAAAACATATTTAAAATATCAAATCCGCCACATCTTGCACAGATCTAAAGAACTAATTAACTAGTGTCAGGCACAGCGCAGCTGCCGCCCTTGTGTGCAGGAGCACCCGCCGCTGCTGAGGAGGCGAAGAGACGCAGGATATCTTCAGTGAAAGATAAATCGCTGCTTATCCATAATACTCCCTGTGCATCCTCCTTAATGTGCTGCTATCGGGACTCTTTGTTGCATCCTAAAGGTGCTCATAGGGCCTCCTTTATGGGGATTTGACGTAGGGCAGCGCAGCGAGTGACTTTGTGAAAGGGCAGGCTTGCACTGTATGCATTCCTGTCCTTGCCCCCTGTGTGGCGCTGTGTCAGCTGCCTGGTGTCAGCATAGGCACCCTTTGCACCGTAGTGCAAGGAAGCAGGTGTTGCCGGAAGGGTGTTTAAGTGCAGGAAGGTGGCACCTTCCTGCACAGAAACAATCCTTTGAGGTCTGTTCCTCTTTCTGTGAGTGCTGCAGAATGCAGAAGACATAGATAGAGGAATAAGCAAGGAGAAATAAAGCGATTTCTCTTCATTATGCCTCACCTCGGGACGCATAAGGTTTTGATGCATCCACAGCTTTCATGGTCCTGTAAATCTGGGGAAGCATCAAAATCCAAGGGTGTTGCATGGGAACACCCAGCGCAACGCCCATGGAGCGCCTCCCGGGTGCAGAGTAATGCGACACAGTGGCTTGCGCTGCCGTACCCTACTCCATATCAATGAGGCCACGCAAAGCCACGCAAAGTGACTTGGCAAGACTGCATGAATGTGATTTTAAGGATTGTGTTGTAACTTGTAATGTTGCTTTCTATCCTTTCCCTTAGCTCTCTGTTCCCTGCTGCTCAGCCAGTATGAATGTGTGGAATGCTGAATGCCTGATGAGGTAGTGGAATGCTGGATGTTTGATGAGGTAGTGGGATGCTGGATGCCTGATGAGGTAGTGGAATGCTGGCCTACCTGGTGTGGTTGACGGAGAGACAGTTGGAGTGTGTGAGCTGAGCAGCAAGGATGCTGCTCCTGGTGGAGCCGAACTGCTGAACCTATTGTCCCACTTACCACCTTGTAACTAATCTTAATAAACCTCTTTCCTACAACCTACTGCATGGCTACCTTTGGACTTCTTTTCAATTGTAACAATGGCGACAATTTGGAGAAAATAACTTTTGTGTCATGAAGGATTAACTGTACATGAAACTACTGATGAAGCTGAGGTGAAGAAACTTGAAATTTAAGAGAAGAGGAACGCCCTGTGAGCCCCACCAGTGCCCTTACCACCAGACAACCCACTGCCAGGACATGCATTTATTATGTACAAAGACTGGCAGGCCACTAGGCAACTCATCACCAGGGCGTGAATCGGTCATATACTAAGACTTAATGTAAAAAAAGATTTTTCCCTTTTGGTTTGCTAAATATCGAGGTACACATTCAACATCAGAACATACTTCATTCGGTATTGAAGACCATCCCATATATTCGTGAAACATTTGCAAAAGAAAAAGAGGTAATTAATACAAAGAATTATATAAACAGCTGGCTGTTTTATTGTAAATTTAAAAACACACTAAAAACCCATTCCTCCGAATGTGCAATAAATAAACAATTAAAAAAACAATACAATTCATAATATGCAATCTAGACAATGATATTGGAGAAGAACTAAAGGACACTTAAATCTGTCTTTGAACTGTTAATCAAAGTTATTGTGATGCAACATTAAGTTGGATTTGATGTCCAATGCCCTCACTAATGTTGACCCTTCTTGATTTAACTGATAGTGAAGCGTCGACGCGTTTCGGCGGTTAATATGGTCTACAACCACCTTTTTTTACATTAAGTAACCTGGTGCTCTATTCACTCTTGGCGAATAGAGAGCTGCTCTCATTTGTTTGAGATATACTAAGACTGGCAAACCTTCAGAAAACTTACTGCCAGCGTGTGAATCTGACATCAACTAAGACTGGCACACCGCCAAACAACCCACTGTCTACAGAAACGGTCAGTGCATTGAACAAACTCTGCACAATTAACATGATTGAATTAATTGACTTGTAATGTGGTGGCCCTTTGCATTGTTAAATGGATTAATTAGGAGTATTCCAGACAACTAGGAACCTATTGCATTCGCACTTTATAAACATTTGGTCAATTTCCAGTGATAACTTTGTATTAACGAATCTCTTCATTTTTAATGATGATGATGTACTTATTTTTATATGTATGTTTTTATGATTTTAAGGCTTAAAATCGAATAAAGCTTGTTTCTGATTCTGAGTTTGAGTGAGCCAGCGGCTTCTTTCTGCGAGTACTACAAAATTGATGCGAATGGGGGCACTTTGGAGGAGTAATTTGCAGATGGCAGCACACATAGAAACAGCAAAAACTAGGAGAAATCAAACATTTCTACTTGTTTTGCCATGTTAAGACCAGTTTTTCCCTGCTCTTCATTTTGGCGCTACCCCATATCTACGCCACCCTTGTAGAAATGGGGCAGCGTCAAAATGCAATGCAGCGTTGTGATTGGTCTGAATGCTGTGGTTCGGCACTCAGACGGGGACTGGGAGGCTTTGCCTGTTCCACACCAGCCTGTGTAATACAGCGTGACAGGGAACATGCAAGAGAGCCGGCCAAGGAGTAATACGCATATAAAGGAGTGCAAACCTCTCCTCCCCCTGCTCTGGCCAGCCTCGCCCAAGAGCCAGTGACTTCATTTGATAATAATGATATGTTATTATGATTTTATTTTTTCTTTTGAACAGTGGAGCGACGCTTCTTCACCTTAGCGGAAGAGCCCCCTCTAAATAATGCTGCATTTGAGAAGCACACTGCAAATGCTTGGTGCAGAAGCCAGTCAAAATGGTATGTTCAATGGAGAAGCAAGCATCTCGACCTGGAGCCACCCTACAAGAAACACTTCCAGAACATTAACACAAGGAAATCCAGTCCCATTTGGCACAAGAAGCTGCAAACAAGCCCTGGCTCAACCAAACAGAGTCTTGTGACACAGGGCACAAGCCAACTGCCCCCAGAATCCACAAAGACACAACTCTTGCGTACTATGAATACACCAAATATCACAGAGGACATTATCATGGTTTCAGCTCCACAAGCAGCAACCACCAGGCCATCCATAGTGAAACTCTTTGGTATATCCTGGCTTTGTTGTTATGCATTGCATCTCTCGCTTTGCCTGTGGAATGTTCATCCTATGATGTAGTACAGAATGTTGGGAGCCAGAGCTGTCAGTTGAGAAGGGCTGAGCACCATTCTGGCTGCTCCTGGTGGGGTCTATGATTAATCTTGTACTGGTCTTGTATTGGATTGAATTGGATGACTTGTAACCAACTACAAATAAACATCTAAAGAATCTCTACACGTCCGGACTAAGTCACTACAATTTTCGTACTTCTGATCTTCCAACTAACTTGAATAAATCCTCCTGAATATCATCTACCTGCGTGTATTGATCAGTACACCTATCTACGTCTGCACACTGTCTGGTGAAGAAGTGTTCTCAAGTCTCTGCAAGCTGTCTGTACAGCGTCTTTACAAGGGGGACCCAGGGAGAGCCAGGCGCGAGCTGGTCTTTCACTGGGTGCGTTTGCGCGAGCAATCTGGGAAGAGCAGGTGGGGTTGATTAGGGGAGCTAATAAAAGGCTGTTGGGCAGGCGGTTGGGAGGTGCGTAGCGGGAGGCAAGGGAAGGGAGGTTCTTTCTGCGTTTTCGCTTGCTGGTCTGACCTGTTCTGCGGGGCCATGGAGTAGGCGTCGGAGGTTCGAAGGGCTGTTCAGTTGCTTTGCGCTGCCGGGCGCAAGGACCTTCTGCGGCCCGGTGTGCCGGTGGAGGCGTGGGTAGGGTTGGCCCGCCCCCCTCGCAAGGCTGCCGAGGGCGTGTCGCGGGCGGTGACTGCCTGTTTGTCACCCGACCCGGAAGAAGAGGAGGACGGAGAGGCTGCCATGCCGGCGGTTTTGCCGTTGTCGGCTCCGGTTCCCGCAGCCTCGGGGCCCCCGCCGGTTGACCCGGGCGCCCACCAGCAGGTATGTTTATTGCCATTGGGGAATGCTGGCTTGCGTGGGGCGCCCGGGGGCAGGCGGGGGCGCTCTGTGGGTCGGCAGGCCCAGCGCTTGGGCGGGCCCCCTCCTGGCAAGGCTAAGAAACCTTTTGTGTGTCCTGGGGCTAAGCGGGGGAGGAGCCTCGATACTCAGAGCCTCCCCCGGGACCATTTTACTGCCCCTGTGCCCGGGGGTCACCCACCCCCTGTGACTGTGTTGCCTGATGGGGCTTCGCCATATTTGTGGGTTAATGGGCAGTGTTACCTGCTGTCTCCTGCCACCCCTGTGCTGGGACAAGCCCACCCCCCTTTATCCAGTGTTATGGTTCAGGGCTGCCCAAATTTTGGGGCCCCCCCTGCTGAGTTGCCTGGTTTTCCCCCCTCGGGGGCCCCCTCGGACACTGACTTTGTCCACTCAGGTGATGTGTCCTCCTCTCCGCCCCCCCTGGCCCCCAGGTCCACGGCTCCTGGGTATGTTGGCTTTCCTTCTGCTTCACAGCAGTCTCAGGCTTCTGGTGGGTTGGGTTTGGATCTCCGGGGGGCACCCTCTGCTTCCAGCCAGGTGCTGTTCCCGGTTTCTCGTGAGATGCCTGCTGTTCCCCAGGGTGGTTTGGTGGACGGGTCAGGTGGTGGCTCTGGGTTTGCGCCTGTTGCTGGGTCTTCGGTGGGTGTTTCCCTTGGCTCTGTGGGGGGTGGCATTCTTCCTGGTTCTTCACAGCCTGGCTTGAGCGGCCGCAGTTCTCATGTTGCACCTCCGGCTGGGCGGCTGTTGACTGGTTCTACAGGATTGGGAACTGTCCCTATGGCTGTTTCCAGTGGGGGGATCACGGGAGAGTTATCTGGAGCGGATCTCTCTTCTGCAGCTTTGCGCGCGCGTCGCTTTAATGACATTGATTGGCAGTTTTATGATGGGGGAATTGGCGATGGGGCTCTGCCAAGTGGCAGTGCACAAGTTTCATTTTCTGGAGATGCTTTACGTTTGGATATACAAGATGATGATTTGGAAGAAGGGGAATTGAGGGATAAGGATGTTGGGCTTTTGGCAGCACGGGCCCAGAGGGGTGGGCTGGGGCAACTCCCTGTTTCTCGTATCTTGCAGGAGTCATGTGCGGACCACGCAGCGGTACGTGAGGCAGCGAGGAGTAGACCACCTCAAGGGGATCATGTTGATTTTCAGCAGAAGTCGGCACAGTTGCCAAGAGGTAAGGATGGATGGTGGGCTGTTTGGAAACCAGGGGAGAGTCTCCCGGCTAAGCGTACCAGATCAATTGGTACGGGTGATGGGGTTATTGGTGAGCGAGTCGCTCTGGCACCGAGGCTTGAGCGGCCGGTGAGTTTGAATGTTTTAAATGTGCAAACTACAGGGGAAGTTTCTACGATTGGGGCTGGGGTGGCTGCTACAAAACCTGTTACGGAGGATAGTATCCTGCCTAAAAGATTGCCTTATTCTGGGGTGGGGATGCCTTTGGGGTCTCATTTGTCTGAGAAAACTAAAACTCGCATCTGGAGTGGTGAATTTGTGGATATGTTTTGGCTTCTCCATAGAGATGTCCAAGCTAAGGAAGGGTCGAAGGAGGAGGAATTGGAGTTGGCTCGGAGGCCTCGAGTCCCGAAGTCTATTGAGAACCGGACATCGGCCTTTTTAATTTATGCCAGCGTTTATTGCCAGCGTCATCCGAGTAAGGCGATAGACATGTTTAAATATGCTGATGTCATACGTAAAGCTCATAGTTATTTTGGAGGCTTTGCCTGGTTGTCGTACGACGAGGAGTTCCGGGCCCGTATGAGTGTTTTTCCTGAGCGTTCCTGGGGTGAGGTTGATGCTGAATTGTGGCTCCAGTGGATGGCATCTGCTCACCCGCCTGCTACGACCCACACGGCTAGCGGCCAGCCGGTGCATTATCGGCCCTTTCCATTTCGCCCCGCTCTTTCCGGGGCGGGGGTTTGGGGCAGAGGACAGTCCTCCTCATCTGGAGCGTGCTGGCATTATAACAGGGGTTCGTGTAACCGGCCAGCATGCAGATATAAGCATGAGTGTGCGCAGTGCGGGGGGCGACATGCTCTCACCCAGTGTTTTCCCGGACAGCGTTTTGGAGACCAAGGGAGGGGTTCCGGGGGCAGGGGACAACCTTCGCACTTTGTATCTAAGGGCTCCTACTCCTATTAAACTGGACGTCCTTGATTTGTGGTTGGCGGACTATCCTGATTTTGAGGCTGCTAAGACTTTGTCCTGGGGTTTCAGAGTTGATTTCAGGATTGGGTATCAGGGCCCCCGGTTGGGTAGGTGGTCTGACAATCTCAAGTCTGCGAAGGAGTACCCCCCAGGTTGTGCAGAAGAAGTTGGATGCTGAGCTTGCAGCGGGCAGGGTTGCTGGGCCTTTTCTTAGTTGTCCTATCCCTGATTTGATCGTCTCTCCGCTGGGTGTGGTACCAAAAAAGGTGGCTGGGGAGTTTCGCCTCATTCATCATCTGTCTTGGCCTGAGGGTGCCTCCATCAACGATTTCATTGACCCGGCTGATTCTACAGTGACATATGCTTCCGTGGACGACGCCTTGCGGCTCGTTCGCACGGCAGGTATTGGTGCCTTGCTGGCGAAGAGTGACATTCAGTCGGCTTTCCGGCTTCTGCCCATTCATCCTTGGGATTTTGGTCTCTTGGGTATGCACTTTGGTGGCTGTTTCTATGTCGATAAGGTGTTGCCAATGGGCTGCTCGGTGTCCTGTGCCCTATTCGAAACCTTCAGTACATTTCTGCAGTGGCGCTTCACTTTCGTCAGCGGCAACGCCCTGGTCTGTCATTACCTTGATGACTTTCTTTTCATTGGTGAGGGTCAGTCTGGGCAGTGTCAGTTGGCTCTGGAAATCTTCCAGGCTATGTCCAAGGAGCTGGGCGTTCCTTTGGCGCCGGATAAGACCGAGGGTCCGTGTACATCTCTGACTTTTCTGGGGATTGAAATCGATACCCTGGTTATGATGGCACGCTTGCCTGCTGATAAAGTGTGGGAGATGTCTGACTTCATCAGGTTGGTGTTGGGTGAACGCAAATTGGAACTGCGGAAGGTTCAGAAGCTTTTGGGGTATCTGAATTTTGCGTGTCGGGTTGTTCGGGCGGGTAGGACGTTTTGTAGACGTCTGGGCCTCTCGATGTCCGGCGCCAGCCTTCCTCATCATCGGGTGCGCATTACAACAGCTGTCCGTGCCGATTTGAGTATCTGGTTGCGTTTCCTGCAAGATTTCAACGGCGTGTCCTTGTTTTTTGCGGACGAGGACATTGTCTGGCAGGTGCAGCTTTTCACGGATGCATCCGGAGCTAATGGCTTCGGCATCTTTTGGGAAGGACGTTGGTGCGCCGCTGGCTGGCCAGTGCATTGGCGGGAACAGGGTCGCAGCATTGCGTTTCTGGAGCTCTTCCCGTTGTTGGTCGCTCTGTACATCTGGGGGGAGGAGTTTCAGAATCGTTCTGTATTGTTCCACGTGGACAATATGGCAGTGGTTGACCTCGTTAACAAGCAGAGGGCCCGTGATTTGCGTGTATTGAATCTCCTGCGCGCTTTCATGTTGCGGTGTTTACAACTGAATATTGTCTTTAAAGCTAGGCATGTTCCAGGAGCCACTAATTGCATCGCTGATTCTTTATCTCGCTTACAGTGGTCAGAATTCCGCAAATTGGCTCCCGGGGCGGACCTAGAACCGACGGCGATCCCACAGTACGTATGGGCATTGGGGGATTGAGGGTCCACCATTTGGTCGAGAATTCAGTGGCTGCCTCCACCCGTCGGAGTTATTTGAAGGCCTGGCATGAGTTTTTGCAGTTTGGTGAGGAGATGGCGGGTCCAGCACGGGCTGTGTTATCTGATGAACAATTCTTGTTGCAGTTTGTTTTGCACTTAGCGGACAAAGGCCTCTCTCACACTACCATTTCGGGCAAGTTGGCTGGGGTATCTTTTTACGGTCAGCTTTGGTGGGGGAGGGATCCTGTTGGGGGGGTGTTGGTTTGGAAAGTTTTAAAAGGTTTAGGTAGGCTTCAGGCTGGTGCTCAGAAGCTACGGCAGCCGGTGACCTTTGATTTGCTTCAGCTGCTTTTATCACAATTGAAGGTGTGTTGTTATGATGCATTTGAGTGCCAGAAATTTTGTTTGTCTTTTGTGTGGTTATTCTTTGGGGCGTTTTGGGCCTCTGAACTGCTGGGTTTGAGGGATAGAGTGGGTATGACCAGCAGTGAGGTGGTGGTGGAGCAGGACCGGGTGCGTATGTGGTTGCGTATGTCCAAGACTGATCAGATGGGAAGGGGTAAGTGGGTGTTTTTGGGGAGGAGCGGTGTGTCTTCTTGCTGCCCTGTTGGGGAATGGGAGGTTTTTGTGTCATCCCCTCACTTTGCTCTGGGGGCAGTTTTTTGTCATGCTGATGGCAGCCCCATTATTGTTTCTCAGTTGTTGGCTGTCCTTCGCAAGGTTTTGTTGGGTCTGGGGCGGGATCCTTCTCAATTCGGTACCCATTCCTTCAGGATTGGGGCAGCGACAGAGGCCGCCAGGTTGGGGTGGGATTGGTCACAAATTTGTCGTATTGGGCGTTGGCGCTCGAGATGTTGTGAGAAGTTTGTGAGAAAGTAGATCGCCTTTGCTTTGCCTAACATTTCTTTTTCTCCTAGGTCCTTGGCTCTCAGTCGCTGGAGCAAAACGGAGGGTGTGGATTCTTGGTCACTCTTTTGTTAAAAGGGCTGCTGTAGCTGCTTCACATCAGCTTTGTGGTAGATCTCTTGGTTTAAGCAGCCTGACACATGAAGTTTCCTGGCATGGCACAGGGGGCATGCGTTGGGGCGGCCTCTTTCCCGCCTTGGCTGCTTTGGTTTCAGGGGGTTGGGGGGGCCCACCGGATCTACTGGTGTTACACCTTGGGGAAAACGACTTAGTTTCTCTATCAGGTTTGACTTTGCTAAAATTAATGAAACAGGATCTCGACGTCATCAAGACCACATGGGTGAGCACCATGGTGATATGGACCAAGTTTGTGCCTCGACTGACATGGAATGGGGCGAGGAGTTATTCCGCCATGGAGAAAGCCAGACGCAAAGTGAATCGAGCCATGAGACTTTTTTGTAACCATTTATGTATATACAGTTTGGCTCATCATCATTTGCAAGTTTCAGAGACGCATTTATTCTGTGAGGACGGTGTCCACCTGTCCAAATTGGGCCTTTCATTTTACCTTTTAGAGCTACGGGACTTGATAGCTAAAGTACTTCAGGTGCAGTTGTGGTGTGATCCTTCCCTTCCTCCTTGTCTTTGAGTGGGGCAGGAAAACGCTAAAGGTTTTCCTGGGTGGCGGTTTTTGCTAGTGGGGTGGGCAGCCTGGAGCGGGTTGGCCATCCTGAAGGTTAGCTCATTGGGTAATCCAGGGGGTATTCGTCAAGAGTTAGTTTCGGGTTCAGTTAGGTAGGGATGTTTAGGCATACTGTGAAGTTTTGAATTTTATGAAATAAATAAATAATGTGTTCAAGAAATGTATTATGAACCTGTCTTAAAATAAAGTGGCCTTTCTTGCTCCTAGAAGAAGTGTGGACAGTGATTTCTTGCGCGAGGGGGGACCCAGGGAGAGCCAGGCGCGAGCTGGTCTTTCACTGGGTGCGTTCGCGCGAGCAATCTGGGAAGAGCAGGTGGGGTTGATTAGGGGAGCTAATAAAAGGCTGTTGGGCAGGCGGTTGGGAAGTGCGTAGCGGGAGGCAAGGGAAGGGAGGTTCTTTTTGCCCCACCCACCCTCCCCCTTTTTTTTTCTATAGTTAGGTTTTACTTTGCGGTGCTCTAGGCGCTGCTCTGGTCTTCGGGCCTTGCCACTTTTAGGACAGGTGTCTTGGTTCTTTTAGGAGGCGGTTTTTGCTAGTGGGGTGGGCAGCCTGGAGCGGGTTGGCCATCCGGAAGGTTAGCTCATTGCGTAATCCGGGGGTATTCGTCAAGAGTTAGTTTCGGGTTCAGTTAGGTAGGGATGTTTAGGCATACTGTGAAGTTTTGAATTTTATGAAATAAATAAATAATGTGTTCAAGAAATGTATTATGCACCTGTCTTAAAATAAAGTGGCCTTTCTTGCTCCTAGAAGAAGTGTGGACAGTGATTTCTTGCGCGAACAAGGATTCAGGTAATTTGACTACCTCTCAGTTTGCTGTGTGCATAGTGAAGTTGCGCTGTCACTAGTACCACTCACGATCTAATTCCGCCTGCAGTACATGTTTCCTGTGCGGAGTGAGATTGGGACAAATTGAGCTGCCTCAACAACCTGCAATCAGCCTGCCTGAAGTGTGTGTCCTGTGCGCACCCTTGTGCTTCTGTCCGACGATCCAGTAACTGTCTAAATGTTCATATTATCACACAAAGTCTTTGTATAGCACATTCACTTTTAAGAGGTGAGGTCTTTCTTTGTCTCTGATTGTTGGTGGGCTCTGAGACAATTCAGCCTTCTGTTTCACCAACCGCTTTCTTGTATTTCAAAGTTTGTCTCGCGCGCCTAGAGCAGTGCACGCGCTTACCTCCTCCACCTCCATGGCGCCTGTGTCTTCCTTCTTCCCTGCGTTCTTCCAGCCAGTGTTCCCGCAAGCGCAAACATGCTGTGAGCCTTCCAGCGCGACGTGTGATACGTCCTGCCATCTTATGGTTGGTGGCATCTTCTTCTGGTATTTCTCTGTACTCCTGTTATCTGGGCCAACCAAGCTACGGACGTTTGAGCATTATAGTCAGAACATTGGATTGGAGGCTCCGCCGACTCTCCCCATGTTGTCTGTCAACCACGTTTGTCGCACTTCGATAAAACTCATGGGAGGATTAAAAGTAATTGGCACGTTAATCTCCACATCAGATCTCGTTTCGTCTTCATCCTCGTTGTTGGATTTACGTTTGGGGGCCATGATCTCGCAAGTACTCTGGTTGACACAGCCTATTATGCCTTTATGCTAATTTTAGTGCATGATTTTTTTAATGTTTCTGTTCTCTTGTTTAGCATAACATACATATCTCTATCCTTAGAGTCACGTTTTTCTGGAGATTTCTTTCTCGTAACAAGTCTCTGCGATCTGTTCAACGCCTGTTCTTCACTATTGCGGTGACAGGCACACCAGAGACTATGCTACTTTGTTAACACAAGCCTGGGTCAATTTCTCATCATTCCGTACTTGCATGCCAAATTTTGAAGGTCTATTCTATTACAGTTTACAATATACTTTATTGTTATAGTGTATGTTTAGTCCTGTCATATATTGCACGTCCAGTACAGTGCACAACATTTTGCATAGGTAATAATCCTATTGCCACGGTGCACAACACTGACTTCTACTCGAGGTCCGCTCTTTGCGTTGTTTTACCCTATTGCGCAATGTCTGCATTTCAACGAGGCGGGTTACAGTCCCATCTTCTGTGGTGCACAACATGTTGTTTTGTCTCTTAGGAGATGTCGTACATGGGTTACGGTCCCATTTTCTACAGTTCACTCATTTTCTTTGCCTACACACGAGGTGTCATATGGTTACAGTCCCATCTGTTTAGTGCACAGGAAATGACCTCCCGGGTATTTCCTTTTCTACAGTGCACAACTATTTTATATTTTTACCCTACTTAGGGTGTGTTGTTAGGATTTAGTCCTTTCACAACAGTGCCCAATATTTTATTGTGGTGTGTTTATTGAGTTTTATCTCATTCAGTTCAATGCACGGTTTGCACCCGTTCACCACTTGTTTATTTCTAAATTACCTTTACAGGGTATTTAGTCTGAATACCAATTGTTCATCATTCTTTATATTGAAATTCTAATCTAATGGGAAGTGTGAGTGATGTATTTCTATTTTCTCACTATTTCCTGTTACTGCCCAGTTTTCCTTTTGGTATCTCTTATCGATTTCATCTGTAAATTCTGGATTCTATTTTTCTTTGTTCTTCTCTGTTTATCCTCACTGTGGTGTTCTTTTGCTCTTTGGAGGGTTTCTTCTCCGTTTCTTTTTACTGTCTGCTTTTGGTCTGTTGATCATTGTATTGTGCTTTGACTTGTCTATTTTTATGCATGCTTGGCCAGTAGGTATATCTTGAGGTAGTCGCTTTGTATTTTCTCTTTTTGTTATTGTTGTTGTGAGAAGAAAGGGGACGGTATTGTCACCGTTTATCATTTTTATGGCACCATCTTGGCTGCTCCTGGTGGGGTCTAAGTTTGATCTTGTGCTTGTCTTGTATTGGATTGAACTCGATGACTTGTAACTTACTACAAATACAAATCTAAAGATCCTCTATACATCTGGACTAAGTCACTACACTCTTGTAATACATGCAGCCCCTCATTTGCTCCTCAAGATGAACCTTTCATGGGGGAACACTGGTTACATTGCGGTGTTCACACTGTAATACCTTTACTACATGGGCATTACAATGCATGTCACTGCAATGACTTGCACTGAATAGCGATCTAAGCTAAGGAATGGTATGATTTATTATTCCAACACCTTCCCTACTGTAACGTAGGCTGGAGTTGGAATAGTAAATCATACTATTCCTAAATCCAGAGCCCTCCAGCCCAAGACGTTGTAACGACTTGCTGCGTCGGGGAAGGTGGAGGATCAGGCGGGCTGAGGCGTTCTGGATGCGTTGTAGTCGCTGTAGATGTTTGGTCGGGATTCCTGCGTAGAGTGCGTTGCCGTAGTCCAGCCGGCTGCTGACGAGGGCTTGGGTCACCGTTCTTCTGGTTTCGATCGGGATCCACTTGTAGATCCTGTAAAGCATGCGGAAGGTGTTGTAGCAGGAGGAGGAGACGGCGCTGACCTGCTTGGACATGGAGAGGGAGGAGTCGAGGATGACTCCCAAGTTGCGTGCGTGGTCCGTGGGCGTCGGTGCTGTTCCTAGTGTTGTTGGGCACCAGGAGTCGTCCCAGGCAGATGTGGTGGGGCCGAGGATGAGGACTTCCGTCTTGTCCGAGTTCAGCTTTAGGTGGCTGCTCCTCATCCAATCGGCGACGGTCTTCATTCCCTCGTGGAGGTTGGTTTTGGCGGTGTGTCGGTCCTTGGTGAGGGAGAGGATGAACTGGGTGTCGTCAGCTTAGGAGATGATGTTCAGGTCGTGTTGGCGGGCCACTTGAGCGAGGGGGGGCCATGTAGATGTTGAACAGTGTCGGACTGAGCCCTGGGGTACGCCGCAGATGAGGTTGGTAGCTTTGGAACGGTGGGGTGGGAGGCGGACCCACTGGTTATGTCGGAGAGGAAGGAGGTGGTTCAGTCCAGGGCTTTTTCCCGAATTGAAGATTCTTGGAGGCGTGTTCTTAGTGCGTGGTGGCAGACCATGACGAAGGCAGCTGACAGGTCCAGGAGGATGAAGGCTGAGGTTTCGCCGTTGTCTAGTTGGCGTCGAATGTCATCTGTGGCGGCAATTATTATTATTATTATTATTATTATTGGGACATTTGTAGAGCGCTGCGATTACGCACACCGGCGTGTCCACGCGCTGAAAGTGGGAATAGGCAGATGACAGGGAACACAGGAAACTGCGCGGGCCATTATTTAGTGTAAAGATAAGTTTTTAGTTTTGCTCGGAATCTAGCCTCCTCTGGTTCCAGACGCAGGTCCGTTGGCAGTTTGTTCCAGTTGGTTGCCGCCAGGTATCTGAAAGACCTGCCTCCCATGCGGGCCTTCTTGATTCTTGGAATCCTCAGTAGGCCGCCCCCTGTAGATCTAAGCGCACGTGTTGGTATGTACGTTTTGATCAAATTCGTCAGAGGGTCGGGTGCCCTGCCATTCATGATGCGATGACAGGTGCAGAGGGCTTTATACTCCACTCTTCTCCTCACAGGGAGCCAGTGTAGCTGCTGGAGGGCCGCTTTGGAAGGCGCCCTTTTAGGCAATCTGAGAATCAGACGCGCTGCCGCATTCTGCAGCACTTGCAGGCGGGCCATGCTTTTTTCTGGAGCCCCAGGTACAGCAGGTTCCCATAGTCCGACCTAGCTGTCACCAGGGCATGGACCAGGGTTTGACGGGCTTCAAGCAGGAGTAGGTCCAGGACCTTTCTCAGCTTCTTCAGAATCCCGAAACAGACTCCCACCACCCGATTAATCTGGGGGCCGAATGTGAGACCTACGTCAAACCACACCCCCAAATTGCGCGCCTCTAGGCAGGGGGTTGGGGTAGGTCCAAGGCAGGAAGGCCACCATGCCGGCGACCAGGCAGACTGGGCTCTCCCCACCACCAGCACCTCTGTCTTGCTGCCGTTCAGCTTCAAGCAATTGTTGGCCATCCATTCGGCAAGATCTTTCATGCATGAACGGAAGCCATCGGCAGCAAGACAGGGCGCATGCGATAGGGAGATCACCAGCTGCGTGTCGTCGGCGTAGGAGACCAGTTGGAGGCCATGGCTCTCCACAATCGAGGCAACAGGCGCGACATACATATTAAAGAGGGTTGGGCTCAATGACGAGCCCTGCGGCACGCCTTGGCCCAAAGGCACCCCCTTTGAATAGCAGTCTCCCTGCCTGACTCGAAAACTTCTCCCATTGAGAAAGTCTTGGATCCATCTCAGCGCGGTGCCAGAGATGCCACCTCTGTTCAGACACTGTAGCAAGATGTTATGTGCTACAGTGTCGAACGCTGCGCTGAGGTCCAACAGGATCAAAGCCATAGTTTGGCCTGCATCCACGCCCTCTCTCAGATGTTCCGTAGCCATGAGAAGGGCGGACTCGGTGGAATGTCGTGGCCTAAAGCCAAACTGCGTCGCATGGAGCAGTCCCCTTTCTTCCACGTGCTTCATGATTTGGGTATTGACCACCTTTTCCGCCACTTTTGACAGAAAAGGCAGGAGGGAGATGGGCCTCAGATTTTCTAATACCTCGAAGCCTAAGTGGGGTTTCTTCCGGAGCGGGAGCACCACCGCCTGTTTCCACCCGTCCGGCAGCTTTCCTGATCCGAAAGATACGTCGAGGATGTGCCTTATATAAGGCTCCAAGACTTCCAGACTGTCTGCCAAGCGTTTTGGCGACACCGGATCCCACGGGGACCCTGATGTAACAGAGCGGCACACCGCTAATAATTCCTCAAGAGGAGGGGTGCAAAAGTGTGTAATATGCCCTGCCGTCTCTGTGTCCCCCATTGCTACCTCCAGGTCAGACCCTGTCGACCGAATAGGAAAGGTCGAGTAGATCTTCTCTACTTTAGCGGAGAAGTAATCGGCAATCCGGTCACATGACTCCGTAGAGCAGCTCTCCGGCTCTGTAGGTGCATTTACCGAAGTCAGGGATTTATAGATGCCGAAAAGTTCCTTGGCGGAGTTTTCCGCCCCCTGAATTTGTCCAGCAAAGTAGGCTGCCTTAGACTTTTTTATCAGTCTATGGTGAAGGCGCCTTTTTTCCAGGAACAAGTCCCTGGCCTTGTTGTCATAGGACACCCTCCAGACTTTTTCTGCCCGCCTACAGTCCGCCTTTGTCAGTCTCAGCTCAGCACTGAACCAAGGAGCTGAGCGATCTTTCCGAGCACCTGTGGTAGTGCGGCAGAGTGGGGCTGTCTGGTCAAGCGCTTCCGTGATGCGCTGATTCAAGTTGAAGACCGCTGTTTCTATGTCCTCGCCCCCAGGCAAACCATCCCTAGTTAAGGCTTGATTAAAATCCTCCACCGAGAATTTAGCCCACTTCCTCCTAAGATAGTTAGAGGGTAACGAGGGCTGTCTCGGTGCTGTGGTTCCGTCTGAATCCGGATTGCGACGGGTCTAGGATGTTGTTGTCCTCGAGGTGGTGGGTCAGCTGTATGTTGGCGATTTTCTCAATGACCTTCGCCGGAAGGTGGAGCAGGGAGATGGGGCGGTAGTTCTTGAGGTCCTTGGGGTTTGCCTTGGCCTTCTTGAGGAGGGCGTTGATTTCAGCGTGCTTCCAGCTTTCCGGGAATGTCGCTGAGTCGAAGGAGATGTTGATGACCTTTCGTAGTTGAGGTGCAATGGTGGTGTCTGCTTTGTTGAACACGTGATGTGGGCAGGGGTCTGCTGGTGATCCCGAGTGGATGGAGTTCATGATCTTTCGTGTCTCGTCATCTTTGATGTGGGCCCAGGATGTCAGCTGGTTGGTGCAGGTGGTGTTCGGGGTGGGGGTCAGTCGTGGTCGGGGCTGGTGGTGCGTTGAAGCAGTAGTGGATGTCTGTGATCTTGCGGTGGAAGAAAGTGGCCAGTGAGTCTCACAGTTCTTGCGAGGGCGGGATGCCGTTGGTGTTGGCGCTGGGGTTGGAGAGTTCCTTGACGATGCGGAAGAGCTCTTTCAATCATGTGCGTTGTTGTCCAGGCGGGCTTTGAAGGAGGATCTCTTGGATGTTCTGATGAATTGGTGGTGTCTGCGAATGGCGTCCTGGTGGGCAGCGTGATTGTCTGACGTGCGGTCTTGGAGCCATTTTTTCTCTAGCATCTGGCATGTGTGTTTGGAGGTCTGGAGTTCTTCGGTGAACCAGGCGGCTTCCCCTTACCTGTCCTCTTTACTGCTCACAATTTGCTTCCCTCTTTACTTTTCTTTTCACATTGCTCTGTTTATCCACTACTTTCACTCAGTTGAGCTCATTGTAACAACGAGAAGCAAATAGCTTCACCGTTCCATGTAATCAAAATGTGTAATCGATCTGCTTACTGAATGTGCTGAATGTGTATGTAATGCTCAGGCTGTACTTTATACTTCACACATTCTAAATAAAATGTTTTTGAATATAAAAGAAATACATCTAATGATAAGAACATCTAAAAGTATATTTGAAAAGAGAGAAATAATGTAGTTAACAAACTGGAAGGAAAATTATAGAAGGTTACTTTATGATGGTTGTGGAATGACATCTTGTAAAAGAATCAAAAGAGCACGTGCACATTGAGTCAACAAGAAAATAGCTAACAGTAAAAAAAACATATCTCTTTTTGACATAGTCATGGATAGTAAACAAGTGTAAACTCTATCAATTGTATTATTTACAAAAATGTTATTCCACCAATTAATTTAAAATTTGTTTAGAAAAATCAATCCAATGTAATTTGTTGAAATGCGAAAGAGATTAGGAGATCAAGCCTCTTATATTTGTTGGTCTTTCTGTTAGGTTTTAAAAATATAAGAGAATCCCCCAAAAATGTTTTCAAATATAATAGGTAGAGTTAACTTAAGAATGTGATTACTTTTTTGCAAAATTAACAACCTGAATTCAGACAGATTGTTGCATGAAAATTACATATTGATTAAATCATCATCACATACATTCGATATTTTGTTAGTTAACTGTATTAAATGACAGTCTTTTGTATATAAAAAAGAAAAAGTTGAATAATATTGGCACATTTGGTAGTTTTATTAATTGTGGCCCTTATTATCTGCCATAAATCACTTCATCAAGTGACAGATAGCTTAGCTCTGTATTGTATTTTAAAGTGACATTTAATGTTTATGCAAGAATTATCACAATTCTTTAATTATTATAGAGGGTTCACAAACATTGTGCACCAAAACTAAATTATAGAAACCTTGGGAAAATGTGAAACCCAGAACATAGATGAGAGGCGTTAATAGAAATTCTAATATTTTTTAGCTCTAAACATCTTGGTGAAGTGGTACTAGATAAGCTAAAAGAAAAGGAATAATTTTGCTATCTTTCATTAGCTATGAAGTCGAGTATAAATCATTTTCATACCAATCCTTCCATAAGATGAACCTATGGATTTTTTACATTTATTATTTTAAATTATGGATGAAGAAATCTAATCAAAATCCGCAATAAAAAAAAAGAAAACTCTATGTAGAATATCATGTCTATGTTTAAGTTGTGTTTTCTTTTGTCAATCTGTTCTATTTATTGAAGTATACAGAGAAACTTGTTATGCATGGATTGCTATTTCTTCTGAGGTCCAATGGAAGTGAAGACAATAGAGGGTAAACAGGTGGTCTATGTGTAAGTAGGTTTTAACATTGTTAGGCCTCCAACACATTTATTCTTCAGGTAGGCCAATGGTTGGCCAATGCCAGGATGGTCAGAAATAGATGGTATGATAGGAGACAGAATGGCAATGCCACCCAATTTGCGTACAGTTTTTAATGTACATGCATAACATAAAAGACAACCATTTCCTATGGGCTCCAAAAATGAGACACTGCCGCCTAGTTTGAATTATGAGTGGATCAGAAACCAACATAGTGCCTGTCTTGTGCCATGGCCACCTGTAACGTAAGAGCCTCAAGGGATTCTTGTTTCACCTTGGCTTGGCCAACACATATGTCAGGAAAAAATTCAGAATAAAACTGAATTACAACATGCAACACAAAAATGGTAATAAAACCACCACCATTTAGATGTGTGTCAGTAACCTGTTATAACATTGATAGTCCTAAATGACACATGAAATAATACTTCTCCTTTAAACACAAGCGATAGTATCATAGTCAATGTTTACATGCCTTACCACCTTTAGGAAAGGGTTGTTTGATCATTCCTGTTCAAAGGGTTATGCATTAGAAGCTGGCCTTTCAGGATTTCCATTCCACACAGACATGACATCAGAGTATTCACAGGTCTAGAAAGACATGGAGAACCAAGCAATGGAGACTTGGCCCACACCGACACTGGCTGCAAAACAGAGTATCAGCAGCCATTTAGCCTAAGCGAGCTAGGTCCAGATTCTGTGCATCATTTCTGCAAGGTGGGTATGTGCTAAATTGTCTGATATTTTCTGTTGTGCTTGTTATGTTAATGTGTAAAAAACAAGGACCCCCCTGATATGGATAAAGTTCCTGGGTCAGGGTAAATAATGTATGTAAAGAAACGCACCCAGGCAAACAATATGACTACTGGCACAAGTTAGATGGCAAACAAAACAAAATTAATGATACACAACTGTATTAGCATATAAAGTACATTTTAATAAATTTCATAAAAGACGTCATGAGTGAAAACATTGGCATAATGATAAAATTTGATAAAAAGATAAGTTCATTATCACATATGCATTGATTTTATAGAAATTATAATACAAATTTGGGATGGTTTCCTGTCTACGCGTTTCGACACGTTGAAGGTGTCTTCCTCAGGACTTTACTATCATGATTCTGCATTTGAGGTGAAGAGACCGATGATAATACACCGCAGTGGCTTGTGTGGTCTCTGAGTAGCAGTTATCTGTCTTCATAAGTCTTGATGGCAGCTAAGTGTAAACTTCTTATAGATAATTCTATGTAGGACCTTGCAGCTTCTCAGTCGAATGGGATTACAATTGCTAGTGATCTGTGTTGCTCGAGATATTGGCAAAACGAGGTGATGAAATTAAAATGGTTATCCAGCCTAATGAGGTGTAGGCCTGTTCGGGTTACCGTCTCTCCATATGCGGCGAAGTAAAACCGTGCCGGAAATGCGTTGTTTGCCAAGCAGTAACGGTTTTCGTTATCAGACGTCCGGCTACCTGTAATGGACGGAAGTGCGACGTGCCGTCTTAACACAAACAAACGGCTGTATTATAATTTCTATAAAATCAATGCATATGTGATAATGAACTTATCTTTTTATCAAATGTTATCATTATGTCAATGTTTTCACTCATGACGTCTCCCCTGCATAAGCACCCGGCCCATTCCAGCTCTACTATACGCTGACGATTCCGTCATACTGGCGAGAACCCTAAATCAGCTCCAACTCCAACTGGACAAGTACTGCCAATTCATGCTTTCCCTTGGTTTAAAAGTAAACAAGACCAAGACTTTTGTGATGCACATAGGCAAGAATGTCCAGAAACGGAAACCTCTTTTTATAGAAACGGTCAGACTGGAAAATGCCTGGGAATACCCTTACTTAGGCATCCTTATTGATGATCATAGAACCTGGAAACCTGCCACCACTAGTAAAAAAATGCAATTCCAGCGTACAACTGCGGCGCTGACTTCTTTTTCCAGGAAGTTGGGCAAGCCCGCTCCCGATGAGCTGCTCAAAATCTATCAAGCCAAATGTCCCAGTGTGGCAACTTATGGAGCGGGCGTTTGGGACTATGCTCCTGCCGGAGAGCTCCAAACAACCGAAAATGACTTTCTGAAATATGTACTAGCCCTCCCTCGAAGCGCTCCAAATTACGGCAGCCACATTGAGCTCGGTTTGGACTATCTAACTGACACCATTAGATACCAACCGATACTCCTTTGGCACCGTATATGGACCAAAGAGCAATGCCATCTCACCCGGTCACTAATAACCGATTGCCTATCCCTGACTCACTGGAAAAAGATCCCATGGCTACTTTATGTGTTTAATTTTCTGAATGATTTGAACTGTTCAGCATATTTTACTGACCCTCCCTCACTTGTGGACATATCCAGAAAGACTCTGAAGAATTTATGTGTTAACTACCTAAGAGAGCTTCGCATGTGTTCAGAAATTGGTAAACATTCAAATAGTCATTTAATGACGATTCAAACCACACCTGGCATCCAACCATATCTGTCCTTTTATTTGTCAAACTATGATAGATATGCTTTAACCAGATTTCGCTTTGATTCTTTTTATCGTCTCGTCTTGTTCCCCGGGGTATCAGACTGGTCACGTTAACTAATTAGATGCCCCTGTGATGGTAAAGCACCTCAGTCTACCTTGCATGTACTCCTATTTTGTAGCTTCTACGAGACACCGCGTAAACGCTGGTTGGTACCACTTCTCTGCCAAATGGGATTGAGAAGATGCAGACCCGCTCTTTTGGCACTACAGTTTTTAGACACACAATTTGCTGCTAAGTGTATAGCTTGTTTTTTAAAAGCATGTCTGAAAACCCGTTTACAACTGGCTGATCCTGCTTTGTAACTTTTATATGCACAATTTACACTCAACTGACAACCGTGTTACATTGCATAGGCAACACTCTATTTAAAGACTAAACTTATTGTTTTGTTTATGTAACAGTTAACACTGCTCTTGTGATAACTTTTTTACAATTTTGATGCAACTGTTTTTTACCATGTACTTTTTATGATTGTATAAATCAATCGAAATAAAGTTTCTTTGACGATTGACAATTGACACTCATGACGTCTTTTATGAAATTTATTAAAATGTACTTTATATTCTAATACAGTTGCGTATCATTAATTTTGTTTTGTTTGCCATCTAACTTGTGCCAGTAGTCATATTGTTTGCCTGGGTGCTTGTTATGTTAGCCAGCGGTATTTATGGCTGGCTAATGTTTGCTTGCCACTAGACCTTGTGGAAGTTCCATGCTGGCGGAATTCAAAAGACAAGAACTGTAACTTCTGTGTGCTTTCCGACAAGCAAAAGCTTTGTTTTCAGTCCTGTGTTGGAAAATGAAGGGTCCAAGCACATTAACCCCACAGACTTCTTATATCAAAAAGGGTATAAAAGACCCTGGCGTTTGGGATGAGGTAACAGAATCTGCTGGGGAGATGCAACCAAAAGGGGCTCTCACCTGAAGCAGTCAGGCATACAGGTGAACAAGAGGTTTTACAAGACTTGGCTAATATTTTAAACTAGTAAGTGATGCCACAAAGCAATCCGCCACATGGCAGTTAGGGATTTTGAAATACCAGCTTAGGAATGTGTGATGAACAATGTTTAGGAGTAATTGTTTTCCACTCTCTTCTTATATTACATTTCTGAGGTATTTAATTTTATGGCTACAATTCTCAAACATAATTTGTGGAAGAATAGAACATAAGTATTACATTACTCTACAGTACCAACTTTTATGGGTGCCCTGGTTCTTGGGGGTTCTGGTCTGAGCCTTGTTATATCACTAGCAATAGGACGCCTGCAGGGGCTTCTGAGCATTTCTGACCAGCTCAATCTGGGAACGGACCCCGGACCCTGGGCCACCTAACCCCTGACCAGCTTCTAATTACCGGCATTCTCCGTCTCCCTCCCACCGCCGCAGTGCTCATTTGTCGCGGCCGCAGTGCGGAGGGGGGCGTTGTCAACTACACTTCCCAGACTCCTTCTGATCTGGACAGACGCCACACCATCGCGCCGGGCGGCGCATAAAGCAGGCGTCACTCCGGTGGAGCGGGGGACGCCTGCAGGGGCTTCAGAGCATTTCTGACCGGCTCAATCTGGGAACGGACCCCGGACCCTGGGCCACCTAACCCCTGACCAGCTTCTAATTACCGGCATTCTCCGTCTCCCTCCCGCCGCCGCAGTGCTCATTTGTCGCGGCCGCAGTGCGGAGGGGGGCGCTGTCAACTACACTTCCCAGTCTCCTTCTGATCTGGACAGACGCCACACCATTGCGCCGGGCGGCGCATAAAGCAGGCGTCACTCCGGTGGAGGGGGGGACGCCTGCAGGGGCTTCTGAGCATTTCTGACCAGCTCAATCTGGGAACGGACCCCGGACCCTGGGCCACCTAACCCCTGACCAGCTTCTAATTACCGGCATTCTCCGTCTCCCTCCCAACACCGCAGTGCTCATTTGTCGTGGCCGCAGTGCGGAGGGGGGCGCTGTCAACTACACTTCCCAGTCTCCTTCTGATCTGGACAGACGCCACACCATCGCGAGCCGGGCGGCGCATAAAGCAGGCGTCACTCCAGCCTCGAGGGACGCGAGCGGGTCGCCGGGCGCAGGCCGGGCAAAGGGCGGGCCCTCTGTGGCCCTCAGAGGACCTGAAGAGGACGGGACGGGCCACCCCATTTGACTCTTTCACAGGAGGAGGTATTGAGAAGCTTCTATTCTTTTTGACTATTTTGGCGTTTCTACTACTATCTTAGTCACCATGTCCATCTGGGAGGAGCTCAACGCCTTGTGTGGCACAAAGTACGTCCCTGATGCATTAACCCCCCCTATTATGGGCACTAACTGTGTTATTTCCAATGGCTTTCCACAGGACCTAGCTTCTCCTGTAAATAAAGTCCAAAGTCAAGTTAACGCATTGTCCCTGGATCTTAACATTAGAGGGAAGCATGACAGCGAAATTGACAATGAGAACCATGCAAGAACACAAAATCTGTGCACCAGCCCAATATCATCTCCCTCTAACCTAACAACATCAATGGAGGATATGACTACGGACAAATTAGACGACCCTGTACTGTCCCCCCAATTGACTTTACTGGCCCTAATTGAGCAACTGTTATTATCTGTTATTTCACCTTTGGTCATAAAAATTAACGATTTGGGGGACAGGCTGACTAGCATTGAGGAATTATTTAAAAAGAATTCTCCTCCAACTAATATAATGGCATCATCTGTCTGCCCTAATCCTCCCATCGCCCCCGAAAAGCTTAAGTCTGTTATATGTAAGAAAGGTGAAATTCATTTACAGCCCCTCAATATACCTACCCCAACAGGCCCCAAAGTAACTCTAAAACCTGCGCTAAAAACTCACACAGTGGCTAGAGCCGCTCCGGTAAGAATGCCACGTATTAACGTACCTCCTGAAGCTGCCCCATATGTGTCTGTTCTCTCCGGGGTCCCTGCACTCAGTCAGGGAACACACGAATCACATCAGGACCTGCTAAATAAGGTCATTTTCTGGCTACAAAAAAATAGACCTTTGCCACCTGAGCTAGATGGTGGTATCCTGAGTGTCAGGAGGGTGGGGTGGTTAGGTACCCTGCCCAAAGACATCGCTGGGGACCTGGTGCTAATTAAATTTAAGAACAGGAATATCGTCCCCTATCTACGATTTTGTCAGCCCAAAGAAAGATATGGCCCTATTTGCATTTGGGACTTGCATGATTTTTACCCGAGCCTCCCATACATCCTGTTACAAAGACCAACGGTAAAGAAATACTACTCCTGGGGAAGGGAATCTTGTCCCCATAGCGCAACTAACCTCCTAGCCTCCAATGGCGTTGAACTTTTGTCTAAAAATTGTATTTTTAAGACCCCACCACTAAGAGGCCACTCATGAGTTCGAGTTTATCTGACAGGGTAGTATGTAACTAATAAGTAAATTACTGATAGAGGTTTGCTTAATGTTCTTCCCCGGCTCCTTAGGATGTACGTATGACTTTTTGTTTTTTTTAGAGCCGTTTTATTGACATTGAAATCTTTCCATATTGATTAGCTGATCGGTTGCACCTATTTAATTTTGTTTTATTAACTTTGTAATGATATGTTAAGGTGTTTATTTATGTATTGTTGATGCTTTTATGATTTTTTTAACTAAAATCGAATAAAGCTTATCTGATCTGATCTGATCTGATCACTAGCAATTGAAAGAGACAGGCTTGTCTGATTCTAGACACACATTCTGTGCACAAGGTTATCTCAGGGAGATGGATGACAAATACGTGCCAGTTGTCCTATTCTTCACTAAGGTTGGTGTTTACTTTGGGGGCTTGAGAGCTTCAACAAGTGTAACCCTGCAGCAGTATAGTCATTCTGAAGCCAGAACAAAATCTGAATGATGCATAAGGAAAGCTTCATTATTTGGGCATAAGTGATGCGTTTTGGCGAAACAAGGCACAAATGAGGTCAGGACATTTGTAGCTGGACCGTGTATGACACTGAAGACTAGAAATACAAATGTATTGACAGCTCTGTTTTTGCTGATAGAAAGCTGGGTTTGTGGCTTTGTGTGATGTAGTAAGTATGTTGGTGTTGTTCATCAATTGAAACCATGCTGCAGCATTGTTTATTATGAACGTTTACATGTTCATCGTGGGATTAAAATGCAGGGCAAGGGTTCTAGCAGAGGATGTTGTGACCAGGGTGTCTGACGCAAGTGAGCAGAGAAGGGGCAGGTGCTGAAGTGGAAAGAAAGTGGATTATTTCTGTTTTGCAGGGATTCAAAATGTTTGAGAGAATGACTCCCAGGGCCGGATAGCCTATTTGGCCATGTGAGATTTGTTTCTGTTGGTGAGTGGTAAAAGTATGGAATAAGATAAAGATTTTAGTATAATCTGCAAAGAGATGATAGTAAAAACCAAAAGAAGAGCTGGTCTTTCCAAGGTAAATTGTATAAATGGAGAAAATGAGAGAACCCAGTACCGAGCCTTGCGACTCACCTACTACAAGAGATGGATAAGATTGATATGTGCCTACTTATGGTTCAATCCTAGTGGTTCATCCATGCATAGGTATAGTGCAAACTCTCCACTGCCATAGTGGACCAATGCTTAGTTATGAATTAGAAGCGGATCTTTAGTGCTTCACAACATTTCTGGACACATGCGTATTAGAACATAGGGGACAAGCATAGTAAGAACATAGGTGAAATGCTTAGTTAGAGTATAGGTGGTGTCTCCACAGTCTAAGTGGATGGATGCATTGTTATGGTGGAGGTTGTGCCAAGTGAGCCTGTACTGTTCCAGAAAAGCCATACAGAGTCATGGTGTGGGTTGTTTCTTCGGGTTCCCACAGTCCACATGGCTACCTGGATTTGTTATTTTGTAGGCCATGATGTTAGGCCTCAACAGTTCCAGTGGATTCATGAATGCGTGTGGTGCAGGTGGGGTTTTTTGGGTCTACATGCATCCATGCATTGGTATTTTGTAGGCCATGATGTTAGGCCTCAACAGTCCCAATGGATTCATGAATGCGCCTGGTGCAGGTGGGGTTTTTGGGTCTACATGGATCCATGCATTGGTATTTTGTAGGCCATGGTATTAGGCCTCCACAGTCCCAATGGATTCATGAATATGCGTGCTGCAAGTGGTGGTTTTTAGTTCTACATGGATCCATGCATTACTATTTTGTAGACCACGGTGTTAGGCGTCCACAGTCCCGATGGATTCATGAATGCGTGTGATGCAGGTGAGGTTTTTGGGTCTACATGGATCCATGCATTGGTATTTTGTAGACCAGGTGTTAAGCCTCCACCGTCCCAATGGATTCATTAAAGCATGTGGTGCAGGTGGTGGTTTGTGGGTCTACATGGATCCATCCATTGGTATTTTGTAGACCACGGTGTTAGGCCTCCACAGTCCCGATGGATTCATGAATGCGTGTGATGCAGGTGAGGTTTTTGGGTCTACATGGATCAATGCATTGGTATTTTGTAGACCAGGTGTTAAGCCTCCACCGTCCCAATGGATTCATTAAAGCATGTGGTGCAGGTGTTGGTTTGTGGGTCTACATGGATCCATCCATTGGTATTTTGTAGACCATGGTGTTAGCCCTCCACATTTCCAATGGATTCATGAACGGGCGTGGTGCAGGTGGTAGTTTTTGGGTCTACATGGATCCATGCATAGATATTCTGTAGGCCACGGGATTAGGCCTCCACCGTCCCAATGAATTCATGAATGTGTGTGGTGCAGGTGTTTTTTTTGGGTCTACATGGACCAATGCATTGGTATTTTGTAGACCACAAGTTAGGCCTCCACAGTCCCAATGGATTCATGAATGGGCATGGTGCAGGTGGTAGTTTGTGGGTCTACATGGATCCATGCATTAGTATTTTGTATATCATGATGTTAGGCCTCCACCGTCCCAATGGATTCATGAATGGGCATGGTGCAGGTGGTGGTTTGTGGGTCTACATAGATCCATGCGTTTGATATTTTGAAGACCAGGTGTTAGGCCTCTACCGTCCCAATGAATTCATGAATGTGTGTGGTGCAGGTGTTTTTTTTGGGTCTACATGGACCAATGCATTGGTATTTTGTAGACCACGAGTTAGGCCTCCACAGTCCCAATGGATTCATGAATGGGCATGGTGCAGGTGGTAGTTTGTGGGTCTACATGGATCCATGCATTGGTATTATGTAGACCATGATGTTAGGCCTCCACCGTCCCAATGGATTCATGAATGGGCATGGTGCAGGTGGTGGTTTGTGGGTCTACATGGATCCATGCGTTTGATATTTTGAAGACCAGGTGTTAGGCCTCTACCGTCCCAATGAATTCATGAATGTGTGTGGTGCAGGTGTTTTTTTTGGGTCTACATGGATCCATGCATAGATATTCTGTAGGCCACGGGATTAGGCCTCCATCGTCCCAATGAATTCATGAATGTGTGTGGTGCAGGTGTTTTTTTGGGGTCTACATGGACCAATGCATTGGTATTTTGTAGACCACGAGTTAGGCCTCCACAGTCCCAATGGATTCATGAATGGGCATGGTGCAGGTGGTAGTTTGTGGGTCTACATGGATCCATGCATAAGTATTTTGTATATCATGATGTTAGGCCTCCACCGTCCCAATGGATTCATGAATGGGCATGGTGCAGGTGGTGGTTTGTGGGTCTACATAGATCCATGCGTTTGATATTTTGAAGACCAGGTGTTAGGCCTCTACCGTCCCAATGAATTCATGAATGTGTGTGGTGCAGGTGTTTTTTTTGGGTCTACATGGACCAATGCATTGGTATTTTGTAGACCACGAGTTAGGCCTCCACAGTCCCAATGGATTCATGAATGGGCATGGTGCAGGTGGTAGTTTGTGGGTCTACATGGATCCATGCATTGGTTTTATGTAGACCATGATGTTAGGCCTCCACCGTCCCAATGGATTCATGAATGGGCATGGTGCAGGTGGTGGTTTGTGGGTCTACATGGATCCATGCGTTTGATATTTTGAAGACCAGGTGTTAGGCCTCCACCGTCCCAATGGATTCATGAATGTGTGTGGTGCAGGTGGTGGTTTTGTGGGTCTACATGGATCCATGCGTTTGATATTTTGAAGACCAGGTGTTAGGCCTCCACCGTCCCAATGGATTCATGAATGTGTGTGGTGCAGGTGGGGTTTTTTAGGTCTACATGGATCCATGCATTGGTATTTTGTAGGCCACGGTGTTCGGCCTCGACCATCCCAATGGATTCCTGAATGCGTGTGATGCTGGTGGTAAATTTTGGATCTACATGGATCCATGCATTGGTATTTCGTAGACCATGATGTTAGGCCTCGACCGTCCTGATGGATTCATGAATGCGTGTGGTGCAGGTTGGGTTTTTGTGTCTACAAGGATCCATGCATTGGTAATTTGTAGACCAGGTGTTAGACCTCCACCGTCCCAATGGATTAATGAATGCATGTGGTGCAGGTGGTGGTTTGTGTGTCTACGTGGGTCCATGCATTGGTATTTTGTAGACCAGGTGTTAGGCCTCCACGGGCCCAATGGATTCATGAATGTGTGGGGTGCAGGTGGTGGTTTGTTGGTCTACATGGATCCATGCATTGGTATATTGTAGACCAGATATTAGGCATCCACCGTCCCAATGGATTCATGAATGCATGTGGTGGAGGTTGGTGGTTTTACAATCCGGTTCAGGGAAGGAAGGCATGGCTTGGCAGTTCGGGCTGGACTGTTCCCATGAGGCACAGGGTCAGACTGATTTGCATATTGCCATGTCTGAACTGGGGTGGCAGAGTGGGCTAAAGAATGGTGATGGATTAAACCCAGATCAGTTGACTGGGTGTGATTGTTTGATTGGTTCAGATGCTCCGTCGATCACCACCCCCTTTTGTACCGCTTTGATCGCCATAAGTTAGCAGGGTATTCTCAGACGTGAGTCCCTTGCTCAGTTTGCCACTGGATTCAAGCAAGCCTGGCTGAAGACGGCTGTATTGCAGCTTGAATCGGGTCCAGGGAAGGCATGGCTTGGCAGTTCGGGCTGGACTGTTCCCATGAGGCACATGGTCAGACTGATTTGCATATGGCCATGTCTGAACTGGGGTGGCAGAGTTGGCTAAAGAACGGTGATGGATTAATCCCAGATCTGTTGACCGGGTGTGAGTGTTTGAATGGTTCAGATGCTCCGTCCATCACCACCCCCTTTTCTACTACATATTCTGAAGGCCACGGTGTTAGGCCTCGACCGTCCCAATGGATTCATGAATGTGTGTGATGCAGGTGGTGGTTTTTTGGTCTACATGGATCCATGCATTGGTATTTTGTAGGCCACGGTGTTAGGCCTTCACCGTACCAATGGATTTATGAATGTGTGTGGTGCAGTTGGTGATTTTTGGGTCTATGTGGATCCATGCATTTGTATGTTGTAGACCACGGTTTTGGGCCTCGACCGTCCCAGTGCATTCATGAATGCTTGTGGTGCAGGTGGGGTTTGTGCGTCTACATGGATCCATGGGGGGCTTTGAAACAAGGGCAGTTTCTGAGTTGACACAGTCCCTGTAGACCCATCCCTAAATATGGTGCATTGGATCTGGCGGCTTTCTCAGTCGCAGGTGATACACCCACAGTTCATGGAGTACGCGGAGTAATTGGGGTCCCCACAGTCCCTGTGAACCAATGCAAAGTTCATGGAGTGAGCGGAGTAATGGGGGTCTCCACAGTCCCTGCGCACCAATGAAAAGTTCATGGAGTGAGCGGAGTAATGGGGTCTTCAGAGTCCCTGTGCCCCAATGCATAGTTCATGGAGTGAGCGGAGTAATGGGGTCTCCACAGTCCCTGTGCACCAATGCATAGTTCATGGAGTGAGCGGAGTAATAGGGTATCCCCAGTTCTTGTGCACCAATGCATAGTTCATGGAGTGAGCGGAGTAATGTGGATCTCCACAGTCCCTGTGCACCAATGCATAGTTCATGGAGTGAGCAGAGTAATGGGGTTTTCAGAGTCCCTGTGCACCAATGCATAGTTCATGGAGTGAGCGGAGTAATGGGGTCTCAACAGTCCCTGTGCACCAATGCATAGTTCATGGAGTGAACGGAGTAATGGGGTCTCCACAGTACCTGTGCACCAATACATAGTTCATGGAGTGAGCGGAGTAATGGGGTCTCCACAGTCCCTGTGCACCAATGCATACTTCCTGGAGTGAGCGGAGTAATGGGGTCTCCACAGTCCCTGTGCACCAATGCATAGTTCATGGAGTGAGAGGAGTAATGGGCTCTCCACAGTCCCTGTGCACCAATGCATCGTTCCTGGAGTGAGCGGAGTAATGGGTCTCCACAGTCCCTGTGCACCAATGCATAGTTCCTGGAGTGAGCGGAGTAATGGGGTCTCCACAGTCCCTGTGCACCAATGCATAGTTCCTGGAGTGAGCAGAGTAATGGCGTCTCCACAGTCCCTGTGCACCAATGCATAGTTCATGGAGTGAGCGGAGTAATGGGGTCTCCTCAGTCCCTGTGCACCAATGCATAGTTCCTGGAGTGAGCGGAGTAATGGGGTCTCCACAGTCCCTGTGCACCAATGCATAGTTCCTGGAGTGAGCGGAGAAATGGGGTCTCCACAGTCCCTGTGCACCAATGCATAGTTCCTGGAGTGAGCGGAGTAATGGGGCCTCCACAGTCCCTGTGCACCAATGCATAGTTCATGGAGTGAGCGGAGTAATGGGGTCTTCACAGTCCCTGTGCACCAATGCATAGTTCCTGGAGTGAGCGGAGTAATGGGGTCTCACATTCCCTGTGCACCAATGCATAGTTCCTGGAGTGAGCGGAGTAATGGGGTCTCCACAGTCCCTGTGCACCAATGTTCAGTTCATGGAGTGAGCGGAGTAATGGGGTCTCCTCAGTCCCTGTGCACCAATGCATAGTTCCTGGAGTGAGCGGAGTAATGGGGTCTCCACAGTCCCTGTGCACCAATGCATAGTTCATGGAGTGAGCGGAGTAATGGGGTCTCCACAGTCCCTGTGCACCAATGCTTAGTTCATGGAGTGAGCGGAGTAATGGGGTCTCCACAGTCCCTGTGCACCAATGCATAGTTCCTGGAGTGAGCGGAGTAATGGGGTCTCACCCGTGCTTAATTTGTAAAATATTAGGTGCAGGTGCTCAAAATTTTTTAAGAGGCCATACCCAGTTCCCCGACTCCACCCACTTCTTCCACCTACTTACTCCATCGGCTTCACCTATATCCTCAACTGGCACTACTGAAAGGCAGACGTAATAGTGTGAAATAAACCTGCAACACTAGGTAGTATACAGTGGTAGGTGGTGTGTTTCCCCGAGCTGAAGGTGGGATAGCGGTGTGGGTGCACCCAGTGATTAATTTGTGAAAGAATAAGTGCTGGGGTTCTCGTCAGGAGGTAGTTGCACCGGCCCATTGCTCCTATTAATGCCACCTAAAACAACCAACTAGTAACTATGAAATCCTACAAGCATGGGAGACAATGTGGCATAACAGCCAGTGCTGCAGACTTTGGCGTTGGGGAATCAGGTTTGAGCCTCGGCATAGGCTCACCATCCTGTGACTCTGGGCAAATCGCTTAATCTTCCTGTGCCTATCAAAAATGAATGTGTCCTTAACTGGTACACATGAAAAGATCTCCAATACTTTTGATCAAGAGCGCTGGTGTTGACGATTAAGTGCTGGTGCAGAGCACTGGAAACCACCGGCTCAAATTAAGCACTGGTTAAGCCTCCAATCGATACTAAAGGTCACCTACTCAAGTGCAGCTTGTACTTGAGTTTGCGCCTAGGATCTGCATGGTGTAAATCCCATCCCACTGCAACACTGGATACCTACCAAAAGCTCAAAAGATAATCCTTAGAGAAGCTTGCACTAGTTTCTAGTCTTTGCTGCTCTGGCTATATCTCTGCCTTATTCCTTTCACAGCGGGTTAAGCAGCGTGAGCAATTTAAACATCTTTGGCGCCTCAAACCATAGGACTGGCCATGTATTTCTGTCCAATCGCTCTATTACTTGCTTCATGGAAGCTCTGGTGGTTTATTGCTCGTCTTAGGTGGGCCCTTTATAGCGACAGGCTTTTAAGAGTTTTGGACCCCTACCTCTGCCTATTACTTGCCACATCATGAACTTTGCGCAGTGCATGGTTGCTCTTTAACTGCCATCAGTGCTCCTAGCGCCAAGACTGTCCGCGAATAGAGCTCCAGAAAAACCATAAACAACGGGCAGTAGCGTTATGCCGCCAAAATTAGAGGAAAAGGGATGTGGGTAACTGCCAGAGCGGACGACTTTGTAGCTGTGGGGCCCCGGGTGGGGGTGGGGACACCAGGTTCAAGTCTCGGCGTCAGCTCAACATCCTTGAATTCTGGTCAAATCGTAATCCCCCTGTGCTTCGACAACCCAAAATGAATGTTTTAGTGGAAAAGCGCTCCAGTACCTTCAGATTGAGTTCGCGCTATATAAAAAAATATAAAAACATGCACTTTGACCTCTAATAACACCCAGGAACTGACCCATACGAAAAGTCTCTCAGCTACTTTTTCAGAATCAGAACAATCTTATAGACAGTGAATAAATATGAGATTCGTGAAGGTTTTGGGCACAGACATACATTTTTGCATGTATGCCCAGTTAACCATATAATGCGCTGGAGTTTTAAGCAGTTTAATTAATTGTTGCCTCATTAGGCGTCTCAGACTCCGTAAATAGTTGTAGTAACGGAGCCACCCGGCCCGTTCACGTACCACACACGCACGCATACGCCTCAGGGGCGGGGTAGCCCTTGGGTATAAATAAATGGCCGGAAGACCGCTCGGGGTCTTTGGCCCTAACTAGCCGACAGTGTGTGCGTGATTATTTCGCAGTTATAGTTAGGCCCCACTCTGCGGCCCAGGCATTCCTTTCCCCCGTGTCTCCGGACACTACACTGGCGACGAGGCGGTCTCTGTCACCCACACCTCGCCACACAGCGGTGCCTGTCGTCCTGCGCCCACGAGTACACCCGGGCCCTGCACGGACGGGCCCCCGGCATTGGCACTGCCACGTGTGCACACATTTTGGACTGCGCCAGGCCGTGCTGCACCAGGTGAGCCTGCGCCTCTCCGAGGCCGCGGTCTGCGACCCGCCGCTCAGCCTGACCCTCCCGAGACCCACCGTCGTTCGCGCCTGCATCCACACTCCTGCACGGCGTGTAGTTACCTGCTGCTTCGGTGTGCGCTCCTCTCTGCTGCCGGCGCTTCGGGGGGTGGTTTTCGGCCCTCGCCCCCAGTCCTTGGCGGCCGCGCTAGAAGCCTCGGCTCGCGCATGCGCACACCGCGCCGGTTCGCCAGAGCCCTGCATCGACTCACGCATCAGGCGGACGGTCAGTGTGAAGAGCCCTGCGTTTGCTCACGCATCGGGCGGGCGGCAAATTCCAATCGGGGGGTGTGTTCGGCCCTCAATCATGCTGCTATTCCTGCACACCAAATACCACGTCTGCTGCCACGGCCACCGGAGCCACATTCCTGGCGGCCCTGATTCGTTGTGACTGTACCCGACTGCTACACACGGACCGGGTACCCAGCGCCACCTCCCCTGTCACGTGGGGCCTGCTCCTCACCGCGCCTGCTCCTCCAGGCCTGTCTTGGCCTTGCATCACGAGTTCCTCCACGTGCTCCCGCACCAGCGACCATGAACGTACAGCCTGCTGATGGCGGTGCCGCGGCTGCGACTCCCGCGCAGAACCAAACGCCGGCTCACACTGGACCTCAGGCCACTGTGCCGCCCTAAGTCGCTGGTCCAGCTCCAGGCACTGCAGCGGCCGCTGCACCAGCTCCCCCCGGGCATGGCCTCGCTGCATCACTTCCTCCGTTTAGCGAACTTGCGGATCCCCCCACGGCTGCGGCAAGATGGCGTCTATGGATTGGGAGGTTGGAACACTACTTTGTCGGCGTCCGAGAGACCGATGGAAATGTTAAACGCTCTTTGCTCATGTGCTATGGCGGTGATGAACTCTATGAACTTTTCGTGACGCTACCAGATCGGGGTGGTGACCATGACTACGACGCCGCGGTCAGAGCATTGAACCTGTACTTCGACCCCAGAGTGAACCCTGACTACGAGTGGTTTAAGCTGCGCCAGGCAAGACAGGGCGAAACGGAACCCATTGACTCTTTTTATGCACGGCTGCGGAAGCTGGCTCTGGCCTGCGAACTCCCAGACCAGCGCCAAGAAATACGAGCGCAACTGATCCAAGGGTGCCGGTCGGTGCAACTCAGACTCCTCATCCTCAGGCAGCCACGGATCTCCCTGGACGAGATCCTCGTCCTTGCGCGATCGCATGAGCTGTCTAATGCCAGAGCTGACGAGATGCAGGCAGCTCTCGACCGACCTGGCGTGCCCACGAAGATCCCTCACGTCAAGGAAGAACACGTGGACGCCAGTAGGCGCCGGCCACAACCCCAAAGGGGGACCTCACAAGCTTCTTCCCGGAACTCCTGTGGGAACTGCGGTATGGAACATCCCGCCGGAGGAAAATGTTTTGCAAGAGGAAAAGTCTGCTCTAACTGCGGGAAAATGAACCACTTTGCGAAGGTGTGCCGCAGCGGCGGTAACCGCCGCCCTAGTTCGAGCGGGAAAAGCCCTGCACAGGCTGTGCGGCGACTCTCCCTGGATGATCCAGGCCCATGCAGCGATGCCTCCTGATCGGCATTCCGCCTCGATGACGATGAAGACGACGTTTTCTTTGTCTCCTTTGTGGGGAGGGATGGATCAAGAAGAAGGCCACCCCCGATGTGCGAAATCTCCATTGCCGGCTCACCCGTGCAGGCACTCATTGACACCGGGGCGTCGGTAAATGTGATGGACAGCACACAATACGAACTACTGTCACCACGCCCGCCACTGTCACCATCAAAGGCCAAAATCTACACCTATGACAGTGACGATCCACTTCCGCTGAGAGGAGTGATCGAGGTGGTAGCCGCTTGCAACGACCATCAAGTCAAGACCAAGTTCCATGTTACCGGAGGCAGGCGTGGCACGCTTCTGAGCTGCCACACGGCTGAGGATCTACAATTGGTATTCTCCGCACGGCAAGTACATGAGCTGCATGCGGATGCAATGCTGCGGGACTTCCCAGCCCTATTCAAAGGACTTGGCTGCCTAAAAGGAAAAACGTTCAAACTACATGTGAACCCAACGGTCTGTCCAACATCCCTCAGACACCGAAGAGTACCGTTTCACCTGCGGCCGCAGGTGGAGGAAGTGCTGCGAAAACTCGAAGAACTGGGTGTGATCAAAAAGGTGTCGGGCCCGACACCATGGGTGTCGCCTCTGGTGATCGCCCCAAAACCGAAGCAGCCAGGCGCTATACGCCTGTGCGTGGATATGCGTCTTCCGAACAAAGCAGTGAAAAGGGAAAGGCACCTGACACCAACTATGGACGACATCGTTGCAGACCTCAACGGTGCCCGCTGGTTCTCAAAGCTAGACCTCAACGCTGGGTATCACCAGCTTGAACTCCACCCGGACAGTCGCAACATCACTACCTTTTCCACTCATGTCGGACTCCGGAGGTATAGAAGTCTGAGCGTCGGTGTGTCGTCGGCTGCCGAAGTCTTTCAAAACGCCATTAGAGAGACACTTTCAGGATTACCAGGAGTCATAAACTTGAGTGACGATATCCTCGTTTTCTCCAAAACCTTGGAAGAACACCACATCCACCTCCGGGCCACGTGGCAACGCCTCGCTGATCACGGCCTCACTCTACACAGGGACAAATGCTCCTTCTACAGAGAGTCCGTGGATTTCTTCGGCTATATTTTCTCCAGGGAGGGACTTCAGGTCGATCCGAAAAAAGCTGAGGCCATCCGAGCTGCACCCAAACCCACGTCGGCCACAGAAGTTAGGAGCTTCCTGGGGAGGGCCACTTATTGTGGCCGCTTCATCCCTGGATTGGCGTCCCTCTCCGAACCACTACGTGTCCTCACCAAGTCAGGCCAACCGTGGGCGTGGACTGCCAAGGAGGACGAAGCCTTCACAGCGATCAAGGCTGCACTGATCGACGATAAAGTCATGGCCTACTTCAGACCGCACCGGCGTACGGAAGTTGTTGTGGACGCAAGCCCCGTTGGTCTGGGGGCTGTCCTCATGCAGGAAACAGAAACACACGAGTGGGTACCAACAGCATATGCAAGCAGAGCATTGACTGCGACGGAGATGAGGTATGCGCAAATCGAACGTGAGGCGTTGGCCATCAAATGGGCCTGCCAGCATTTTCACCTCTACTTGTATGGACACGAGTTCAAGGTCGTATCCGATCACAAACCCCTCGTGCCTCTATTCGCTGGAACGGCCAGGCTTGCTCCCCCCGAATCGAGAGATAGGCCGCCCAACTTCAAGCGTATCGTTTTGAGGTCATCTACCGGCCTGGAGCCGACAACCCTGCGGACTTCTTATCACGGCACCCTGGAACAGCCGTTTCAGCTCAGGCAGCGGGAGACATAGAGGAAGTCGAGGAGTATGTGAGGATGATTTCTCAAGAGGCCTGCCCGACAGCCCTTACACTGGAAGACATTGGCAAAGCCACAGATGAAGACGAGTGTCTCCTAAAAGTAAAAGCCACGCTGTCAAATCGGAACTGGAAGCACTTCCTGGACGGAGTTAGCGCCCTCACACCTCAAGAACAGCTATCAAGGCAACAGATGTGGAGAGCCCAGAGTGAGCTGAGTGTCGGACCCCATGGAGTAGTCCTCCGCGGAACAGCGATAGTGATACCCGCGAGGCTACAGGAAGAGGTTGTACGTCTAGCTCACCAAGGACACCAAGGCGTGTCGAAAACAAAAGGACGTCTGCGCAGCAAAGTATGGTTCCCCGGCATAGATGCCGCGGTGGAGAAGGAGGTCGGCGACTGTCTTTCGTGCACCATAACAAGCCACGACCCAGCTCCCCACCCTGTGATAACTGAGGATCCATGTCATGAACCATGGTCGAAAGTCAGTGTGGACTTCGGATCTTTTTTGGACGGGCGACACACCCTTGTCCTAATTGACTCCTACTCCCGTTTCCCCATCGTGGAAGTAGTGCCCTCCACGGCATTCGCTCACATGAAGAAAGCCCTGGAAAAGGTGTATGCCATGATGGGTCTGCCAGAAGAGATGAGATCAGACAATGGTCCTCCCTTCCAGGGAAGGGACTTCCAGGCCTACCTAGCCGCCCGGGGCATCCACCACAGAAAGATCACTCTGCAATGGCCCCAGGCAAACGGGGAAGTCGAGAGGTTTATGAGGACCCTAAACCGCGCGCTGCAGATTGGGGTGGAAAGGAAAGAGGATGCAGAAGAATGCCTATCTCGGTTCCTAAGCGCATATCGACAAACACCCCACTCGACCACACGCTGCGCCCCTGCACACCTGGTGTTCAAGAAAGTGCCAGAAGACTGCGTGCCGGCTGCACCTGCATGGTGCCCTCCGGAGATGAACCAGAGCGCCACTCAAGAACGACGGAGGCGCATAAATGACAAAGCCAGTCAAACCAGAAGAGCCCAGACCAGATCGTTGGTGGTCGGAGACAAAGTGGTCCTCAAGAACAGACACCGACATTCAAAATACGACCCGGCATTTGAACCAGAAGTGTGGGAAATCGTGAACATACACGGCACCATGATATCTGCATCTAGGGGCACAAGAGCCGTGACCAGAAACGTGTCGTGGTTCAAGCGTGTCTCTCGTGAAGGCGGAAACACCGACTCCGCATCTGAGGGTGCTGAAGACGGGGATCATGGGCCAGTGCATAATGAATCATCAACGGTCCCACGAGAAGAGGAAAGACTGATCCCACCGAGACTCGAGCCGGACAACTCCACCAGTCCAGGGAACACCTCGAGTGAGATTCAACATCGTCCCGAGCGACCAGCGGAGATGGAAAACACGGAAAGCCAACAAAGCCAAAGATACCACCTGCGGCCAAATCCAACTCCCAGTCAGAGACTGAAAGACTATGCATGGAATATGAACTAGTCAAGAAACAATCCATGGCCGGGACTGTTGATCTGTGAGTTTGGAGGGATGTAGTAACGGAGCCACCCGGCCCGTTCACGTACGCACACACGCACGCATACGCCTCAGGGGCGGGGTAGCCCCTGGGTATAAATAAATGGCCGGAAGACGGCTCGGGGTCTTTGGCCCTAACTAGCAGACAGTGTGTGCGTGATTATTTCGTGATTATTTCGCACTCTGCGGCCTAGGCATTCCTTTCCCCCGCGTCTCCGGACACTACAATAGTGACACCGCCACCCTCTGCTAATTCTGCAGAGAGCAGACCTCCGGGACCTCGACACATCCAGAAAAACAAACACAGACAAAACGTGGCCTGGAGCGAACATCACTGAAGGCTTGAAGCTAAACGTGCTCAAGTTAAATAAACATCAACCACAAACTTAGTGAAAGAAGCCATGCAGAAACAGATGGCATAGCCCTTGGTCCGTGTGACATCAGGAACCAGTGACCACCATGGAACTGCTGCATGCAGAAACAACCACGAGGCTTGATGATGGCGGTAGGATTGAAATAATTTTCTTTTAAGTTCAAGAAAAGTTTTATTAGATAATGATAAGAGAAAATCCAGGTGTCAAAAACAAAATACATTAGAATATTAACTTAAAGACTATAAGCAAAATAAACAATCATACATATGCAGATATTGTGAGAGGGTAAATCTGGGTAGTAGATAAAAGAAAAGGAAAAGGTAAAGAGAAAGTATGTTAGGCAATAAACATGAGAAGCATAAAAACATTGGAAAGGAATAAGAAAGTGATATGACGAAGAAAAAGCGGAATGTATCGAGCAATTAAGGAGGTTTGAGGACTTCCTGTTGTGAAGGTGGAGGGTGAAACGAGCGTTTAGAACATGAGTCCAAATAAAGCGTAACAGGTATCCATAAGTCCATGCGTTTTGTAGCCATACATGCCGGAAAAACATAAGCAGTGTCAAGTCTATGATTGTGGCAGACATTAAACCACCACGCCTTGAAGGAAATATTGGAGGAGTCTTTCCAATTGACCGTTATTTGTTGAAAGGCGGCGGCCAGTAGTAAGTCGACAATCTGAGGCTTTAGATCAACGTTATCCCAGCAAGGGGAAAGGCTGCCCATGAAAACGTGTGTAAGAGAAAAAGGGATACAAGTGTGGAAAATCAAATTAATTTGAGCCCAGACCTGTAACCAAAAACTACGGACATGAGTGCACAAAAATAACATGTGAAATAAAGTAGCTTGTGGCGATGAACAGGACCAGCATGTGTGGGGGGTGTTAGGAAAGTCTGTGTGAGGGTTGCTGCTCTCGAGGATTTACAAATCTTGGTCCAAATTTTGTCCCAAAAGGAAACTGACCAGGATACAGACAAGTCTTGAAATAATTTTCTAACTGCAGCATACCACCATTTTGCAATGCACACCGTGGAGCAGTAAAGTTAAGAGATGATGTAACACACTGACAAAACATTTTTTTATGAGTCAATGACAGGGTTAAGTTAAAGGCCGTACCCTTTCAGCCTCCTCCTGGTCCTGGCATCGACCACGGTGCCCCGCGCTGGGGGCAAGATTGCTCACGGCAGACCTCCGACTTCACTCACACTTCATACCAAGTCAGTCTGTTTATTAGCAAGCAGCGTTGGTTTGGCTTCTTACAGTTACTGGTGGGCAGCACGGCCTTTATTATCAGGCCTGCTGCTGCCTGCCATCGACGTCGAGTTGAACTGCTGGTAACTCGTCCGATGCGTGTGTCATTATGGAAAAAATCTACGCATGCGCACAGCCGTAGAACCAAATCGACAACACAGAACAAGGGCGGAAGGTAAACTTTCATCATGGAAATCTATGGTTGGAATTTTTTATTGGCTCTCACAGCCACAAAAATCTTCATCAAGACTCAGGAGAAGAACGATACTGTCTGCGGTGAATCAGTGAGGTAATTATATTTACCTTGCATGTCGTATGGCATTGTGGCACACACGTACTGTAGACCTGGCCCTGATGAATAAGTGCCGGTGCTAAGCACCGGAAAGCACCGGAACAAATTAAGCACTGGGTCTCACAGTCCCTGTGCACCAATGCATAGTTCCTGGAGTGAGCGGAGTAATGGGGTCTCCACAGTCCCTGTGCACCAATGTTCAGTTCATGGAGTGAGCGGAGTAATGGGGTCTCCTCAGTCCCTGTGCACCAATGCATAGTTCCTGGAGTGAGCGGAGTAATGGGGTCTCCACAGTCCCTGTGCACCAATGCATAGTTCATGGAGTGAGCGGAGTAATGGGGTCTCCACAGTCCCTGTGCACCAATGCATAGTTCATGGAGTGAGCGGAGTAATGGGGTCTCCACAGTCCCTGTGCACCAATGCTTAGTTCATGGAGTGAGCGGAGTAATGGGGTCTCCACAGTCCCTGTGCACCAATGCATAGTTCATGGAGTGAGCGGAGTAATGGGGTCTCCACAGTCCCTGTGCACCAATGCATAGTTCATGGAGTGAGCGGAGTAATGGGGTCTCCACAGTCCCTGTGCACCAAGGCATACTTCCTGGAGTGAGCGGAGTAATGGGGTCTCCACAGTCCCTGTGCACCAATGCATAGTTCATGGAGTGAGCGGAGTAATGGGGTCTCCACAGTCCCTGTGCACCAATGCATAGTTCATGGAGTGAGCGGAGTAATGGGGTCTCCACAGTCCCTGTGCACCAATGCTTAGTTCATGGAGTGAGCGGAGTAATGGGGTCTCCACAGTCCCTGTGCACCAATGCATAGTTCATGGAGTAAGCAGTGTAATGGGGTCTCCATAGTCCCTGTGCACCAATGCATAGTTCATGGAGTGAGCGGAGTAATGGGGTCTCCACAGTCCCTGTGCACCAATGCATAGTTCATGGAGTGAGCGGAGTAATGGGGTCTCCACAGTCCCTGTGCACCAATGCATTGTTCATGGAGTAAGCAGTGTAATGGTCAGTGGTTGCTCGATTGTTATTGAGTATTGTTGACTACCACATTCGTGTTGTGTGCTGAAGCAACCCCTTCCATGCAGCCACCTGTAGAGATGAAAGGGAAGGAGAGGGCCATTTGGAAGGTAAAATGAGAGGTGAAAATCAGAAGTTTGAGGTAAAGGTCAGTTTTCTTGCTGGAATCCAGGGATAAAGAAGATCTTTTCTGCAATTCGGGGAGAAAGAAATAGCATTCTTTGCAGTTGGAGATAGTGGCATGGACATCTTTGCACTTGATACATTTCCTCTCCTTTATACACTGTCCTAGAAAGTAATTTGCATGTTTGGGTTAACATTTGTATGTGAATGTTCATTTTCCACAATGAGTGTGTTGAAAAGTGAACTCAGAAATAAACTTAGCGCCTTCCATCCGGGTCAGCTCCTCAGGCCTGCGGTCTCCGGCACAGTTCCAGATCACAGGCCTTTAATAGGAGATGTGAAATGTAAAATAACTTAGGAGCCTGTCAAGACTCTGCTGCATTGGGTCCATGTTTTGAAATTGGATGCCAGATTAATGAACATTGCACTGCAATACCTATTCAGATTGCTATTGTGTTTGGCAATAAAAATGCATTATCAAAATGTCAATGGAATATACGTTTTAAAGAGCAGATATTTCTGAAAGGTCAACTAAACATATTCACTTCTACCTCAGGAGGTGTTTAAAAAGCTTCCCACTTGTAATTGAGTTTCGTATCAATCTGTTGTTGAAATATAGGATTCTCCGCTGATGCTTTGGAAAGGCCTTTCTCATCCCTCTGCCTGTCTCTCCCAGTCTGTGTGCTAAAAGTGTCACAGAATGTCTTCTTTAGACTTTGCAGAATCTTTGTACTCTCTGCAGAATAAGGGCTCTTCTAGTTGTGGCCTTGAGGCAGTTCTGTCCGTCAGACATTTTAGAAAAATGCCAAAATAAAACGAAACTAATAATGCACAAAGGGACCATTGTTCGTCCCTCAGCCGTTGATTGTTGAGTGTCCCCCACCTGGGTCAGATGGGGCAACTCATGGGGCGTCACTCATAAGCAGGATGAACCCACACCACAGCCATTCATTATTTAGGGTGTCAAGCAATGGGAGTGGTGGTGTTTTGCCTTTTTTCACTTGTACCCCAAGTCAGGATCAGTATTTGGTCTTTAAAATGATAAGAGCCAAGGCCCAAACTTTTTGCTCCTAAGCCTGATGTGGGGCACTCCAGGGCTGTGTAGTCTCTGTGCAGGGCCGGCTCTAGGCTCATGGTGACCCTGTGCAGGGAGCGTAGGTGGGGGCCCCGGAAGAGGGGGTCCGGACAGGGCGGAGCTCAGGAAGATGTTTTAATAATACGTCCAGAAAAGTCCTTAGATGATTGACCAGTACCTGCGGCTGCTCCTACCCTAAGTGATATGATTGATTGATCGATTGATAGGAAATCTGCCTTTTCAGAGTGGTCACCTCTTATTTTCTGTTCAATACTTTGCTCAATACTCGATGTTACACAGTACTTGACCAACAGGAAGACATAGGAGCCCTATTCCTGATATTCCTTATATTGCTTATGGCATTACCAAAAAAAATCTCACTATATGGAGTACACAGACAACCAGATCCTCAAACGATAAACACCTGCATATTAATAAGCCCTGCAGAAGTTCCACAGTTGATCGAAACGCTTTGGATGTTATGGTTGTTTTTGAAAAATTGATAAAAAACTTCTTTTTTTTTAATTGGATGGTGTGTACTTTTTTTTATATTTGGATGGTGTGTATAGTAATTTAATGATATGAACTTAGAATACATTTATCAAGACGTTACTTAAGCAAACCACTTTGTTGTAACAGCATATTTATGTAAAACTCCATAACAATTGAGTGTGCCTTTCCCACTCTTCACGTAGTGATTTATTTGTGGGTCTTTGTTAGGGTTGACCACACAGGAAAGTGGGCACCAGCAACACATAGAAATTTGGTACAACTGATGATGCAGTACAATAGCCACAACAGCCCTTTTCCCCATGACTGAGCAGAAATGTCAAACCAAACAGATGAGCACAATAGTCATACTCGTGGCAGTGTAAGGGTGTGGTAAAAGGACTCGGGTTAATAAAGAGCAAAGGCAATAGGATGCATCTTTTGCTACCTGTTGTGTACCTACCCTACCAACACCTACATTTAAAGTCAGACTCACGTGATCAGCATTCACAGAGCAGAAATAAACAGCAGTAAGCTCATGTCATTTTTCCAGCCAAAATTATCGGTCTAAAAAATTGGGTCTACTTCAACAGCTTGAAAAACAGTGGCGTTCAAACTTCCCAGACTGCATCAGGCAAGGCGGAATTCTGTACGGTAATTCTGCTCCGCCCGACTGGGTATCAGGGCCTTGGCAGACTTTATGTCAGTCATATGTAACTATCTAAGTAACCTCGCGAGGTGACCATAGCATTGCCAGTTGGGACGCATATGACTTCCTAATTATGGTGTGAGTCGAACACTCGGGGCCGGAAGCAGTATATTTCAAAATACAAGGTTAAAATTCATGCTTTCAATGCATATACTGTGGCTTTAGATTTTTTTTTCGAATGTGCAAATAAACAGTGGTTGCCAAGCAGTGACTCGTAAACCAAAAACTGTCGAGGATTCTGCTGGGGATTCCAAAGCAGTTGCTTCAGTGGGCAGGAAAGGTCGGGTTCCGAGAACCAGAAGGTGTGTAATTTAGAGGCACATTATTTCCCAGCATGACTGCGGTAGTATGTCTCTAATTGGTAATTCCCATTATGGAAGAATTCATGCGCCCTGTGTATCTTCTGAACAATTATTTGGCATCGTATGAGCTCAACAGAATATTTCCCACATGGTGCAGGCACACTGTTCATGTTGCTTAGCATATATAAACCCCCTCCTTCCGATGAAATACTTGTTGCTAATTGTTTTTCTTTTTGCTATTTGCTCAAGGTTTATGAATATGTACCTGTATTATGAAAATCCACTCTTTGGCCAAACAGGTTAACCTTTAAGCCCCAGATCCCATTCACGTGCTTTGCTGAAGCTTCAGAATGCACAGACCCAGTGACGCAGGGATTAAGGCATTAGGTGGAAATCGCTAGAACAGGTAGCGAGATGCTCTGGGTAAGAGAATCAAGAATAGTCTTATAATGTAGTTTTCACTTACTCCGTATTCGCGCATCAGCCCTGCCCCTATGGTATATTTTCACATCAATATATTTTACATTAGCTGCTCCCTACCTGACGTTGAGTGCCAGTACGAAGCATAAACGCTAGCGGCACGTTTTATTAAAGTGGTGGGCTGGCGCTATCATCTTTGTCTCTTCCGTGTTAAAAAACATAAGTGAACTTGTGTAATTTACCGTTCTCATGTGCACCCCAAATCCTTCGGGTCTGATTATATAAAACTGCAAACATTACACGTTCCAAACCTGATGCTCAGGGGTGGGTCTTTAGTTTTCAGTAACCACCCGGCACCCCTCTTTCTGTACGGGTGTCACCTTACCTGGAACCAACCACGGCCGTCTTTCTTGCTTAGCAAAAAATTCGTTCCAATTCAGATGTGATAAATATGGCAGCGTGTCGTATGTAAGTACTTTAAACACATACTGGAGGAGCGTGACCACCGTGGCGCGTCAGAGTTGCGCACTGCGCACAGTGCGCGGGGGCTGACTGTCCCAGGGCCGTCACGTCATTGGTAGTAGGGCTGATAGCCCTGGGACCCAAACTGCTGGCTGGCTGGGCAAGTAAGTAGGTGAAACTGAAATTAAAACAACAACGCTGCACTGCAGTCCCATTGCTTGGTGGTAATATGCATAACTGGGTCGGGCCGCCGGCTTCGGGAATTCAACCTGGCTGAGAGTGATTAGTGCAGTGGTCTTCAAACTTTTTTATTCCGCGCCCCCCCAATGTAGAAAAACAATTTGCCGGGCCCCCCCTCAAAATATTTCACAATTATTTTATTTAACTGGCAATGTTTAAATATGTCTAGACTTATTTAAACATTGCAGCTAAGTTCTGTCACTGTTTTAGAAATGCAAACAAATACATGATTTCCAAACATACTATTCCGGTGAGGCAGGCCTTACTAATGTGCAAAGGATCCAGTGTGGTTATTCAAAATGGCAGTGTGGGTCTTGGAGAATATGTGAAGTCCCTTCCCTTCTGACACCTTCTCCCAGCCGGGATTTAAATGACAAAGGATGTGAATGATGGCCCATTACAGACGTGCTTACTGCTGCTCATTTGTTTAGGCTGAAAACAAAGCATAATGTTTCTTTTGGCCAGAGCCTGGCGCCGCCCCTGAGATTTATTTATTTATTTTTTGCAATTTTTAAAGCACAAACAAATACCCATGAGGGTGTCTCGGCGCTGAAATTCGCAGAACTCACTTAGAGGGAGTTAAAGGTGGAGGATAGCCATGGCTAGACAGGAGTTAGGAGGAGGAGAATAGCCATGTCTTGAGGCTTTTACGAAATTTTAGAAGTGTGGGGGCAGTTTTGATTTGGAGAGGTAAAGTATTCCACAGTTTGGCCGTGGCAATGGTGAAGCGTCTGTCTCCCCAGTTGGCCCTTTTTGTTCGAGGGACTTTCAACAGAAAGGCTGAAGAAGACCGTAGAATCCTATGTTGTTCAACCGGACGGAGAGCTTCTTTTAAAAACTGTGGTCCTGCATTGTTCAGGGTCTTATAAGCTATGCACATAGCTTTAAATTTGATTCGGCTCCTGATAGGGAGCCAATGGAGTTTTCTGATGTGCGGGGAAATGGATGAGAATTTAGGGATAGACAGTAACGTTCTGGCTGCAGCATTTTGTACTGTTTGTATTTTATTGAGAACTCCTTCCTGCGCATTCACAAGAAGTGAATTGCAGTAATCGGTTCTCGAGAACACTAATGTACTGATGAGAGTTTTTCCTGCTGATTGTGGAAGGTAAGGAAGCAGTTTTTTTATTTTTTTGAGGGTATAGAAAGCAGATGAAACAACGGCGTTGGCATGGTGGTGAAAAGTCAGCTTGTTGTCAAAGATGACTCCCAGATTGCGGACCTTTGCCACCGGCTGGGGTGGGGGCCCCAACTGAGGTGGCCACCACTGAGGAGACCATGCTGGGTGCAGGCTCCCGAATGTCATCACCTCCGTTTTATCGGAGTTAAGCTTGAGGCAATTTGATGACATCCAGGAGCCTATCGCCTTCATTCCCTCCTGAAAGTTGGCTGCGACGGATGTTCCATTGTTGTGCACCGATAATACTAGTTGGGTATCATCGACGTACGTAGTGAGGGCAATTCCATAAGATTTTATCACCCTCGCCAAGTCCGACGCATAGATATTAAACAGCGTCGGGCTTAGCGAGGAGCCCTGGGGAACACCGCAAGGGAGGGAGAAGGTGTGGGAGGTGAAATTGCCCATCTTGATGGTCTGAGGGCGGTTAGCTAGGAATGAGGCAATCAGATCTTTAGCTTTGCCTCTTATTCCTAGAGCTGAGACACGGTCGATCAGAGTGACATGATCGACCGTGTCAAAAGCAGCCGAGAGGTCCAGAAGTATTAGGACTGCTGCTCCTCCCATGTCCATGGTTGCCCTGATTTCGTCTGCGGCCTATAGTAGTGCCGTCTCCGTCCCATGTCCCTGTCTAAAACTAAACTGGGTCTCATCAAGAAGGTTGTTATCATTGATGAATTTGGAAAGCTGGATGTTGATAGACTTTTCGAAATTTTTGGCTGGGAAGGGGAGACAGGCGATGGGTCTGTAGCTAGCTGGAAGCTGAGGGTCCAGAGTAGGCTTCTTTAGGAGGGGCTTGATGATGGCTTCCTTCCAGACTGAAGGATATACGCCTGATGCAAACATGGCATTGCAGATAGAGGTCAAAGCAGGGGAGATTGCATCAGGGATGCTGTTTAAAATAGCTGGAGGGCAAGGGTCGAGAGGGGAACCGGATTTGATGCTGGATACCAAGCGATGAATATGATCCTGATCGATAGTATCAAAGGATAATAGGGAGGGCGAGATATTAGTAGGAGGTGCCTCGGAAAAGGGAGGGGGAGCAGAATGCGAAAAGGTGATGAAAATGGATCTGACTTTTTCCTCAAAGTAGTTGGCCAGGGCATCCACTAATGACTGAGAGCCTTCTAGGCGTGGTGCCGGGGGGTTGGACAGAGTGTTGACCACCCTATAAAGTTCTCCTGCTGAGTTTTTTGCTTTAACTCGAGGCCCCCCTAGGGGGGCCCGCCCCTCAGTTTGAAGACCTCTGGATTAGTGTGTGTGACCCATCCCGACCGTGCAGATTGCGGACCGGGGTTGGAGCCGGAGGCCGCCAAATCCTGCCAGTGTGATCCTTCCGATCCGATCCTCGTCGTGGCAGCCCCTGCTCTGTGCCTTCTCATACTTCTGTAACCCACCTTCAGACTCTCCCTGCCTCTTTACTTCACGCTTGTGAGGAATTTTTTTATCACAACTTTCTCCCTTTGGCACGTTTATTCTGTCTCTCTTCCTCCCACTTTTCCCTTTGTATGTTTCTCACTCTCTTTTTTTCTGGGTCAACGTTTGATTAGGAAACAAACAAGTGCAGGTCTTTTACAATGAGTTCCGGTGGAGCCACCTACAAACACTGGCTCAAATTCAGCCCTGGACAGGATGCTGCAGCACCAGATGCACTGGGGTTCACCTCTGACCTCAAGGCCTGCCCTCTGAGGACTGCAGGAGATGAGGCTGGCACCCTGCCACAGCACCTACACATACAGCTGTTCGAAAGACAGCTGCAGGCAACGACCTCCACACACATGGAAGGTGATTAGAGCCTGGCATGGAGGGCAGGAAGTTTGAAAGATCTTTTAGGATGTGCAAGTATTATATCCCAGTCGGTATTCAGTAAATTGTATCCCTCCACTATAAAACACTTTTCCTCCTGTTGCACTCACTGGAGTGGGAATAGTAATTTTTACCCCTCCCCTATCCAACACTTAACCTACATTTGCAGTGACCGGAGAGGTAAATTTAAGTTTAAAGATTTTTAATAGATTTGAAATAGTTTAATATTTTAATTTATGACATATTGGTATTTTTAATACATTTTATGTTATTGGTGAATATATATACATTACCTACTGGCGGTCGCCAGTAGGTAGTTATAGTTAGGACCTAGTTTCCATAGGAAATCCGCAACCTTCTATTGGGAATTACTTTGGCGTCAGTGGATTAATCTTCGTGAATTTCTCAAAGAAGATGGCCCGCTGCACTCAGCTGCGCATCGATCCTTCCCTGAAAGTTTTGTGGGGATTCGTCAAGCGTGGGCTGAGAAAAAAGGGGGGTCCCAAAACCTGTTTTCCTCAGTTATTTTCCATAGGACGATTAGACACAGCTACAGCCCGAACGGCTGAACGGAATTACAAGAAATTAGGCAAAATGTTGGAGTCTGATTCGCAGATCGCCCTTTTGTTTAAATGGTGTAAATCCCTGCAGTAGTTCCTGAGAAAATCAAATTTGAAAACACATATAAATCTATAAGCGTGCACGGTACGAGTACGTGCACAGACCTTCGCGTGCACGAGCTGCATGCTGATTGGCTGCCAATGTCTGTCAACACTCCAAAACAGAAATTGTTGGCAGCCATCTTGTGCCTTAGTAGACTGAGGCACAGGAAAGCAGAAGAACAAACGTGTAGAACTCAAAATGGGTGCAGGGTAGAAGCACCCTGACCCCCTAGGCCTGCTCAGGGGGTCCCACAAGGACCCCTAGGTCCCAAAAAAATTGTAATTTTTTGGGGAAAATCGTAGGATACGCGCACCGTACCCCACGATTTTGCCCCCCAAAAAGTAATTTTTTTTTGGGCCTTTGGGTTCCTTGTGGGACCCCATGAGCAGGCCAAGGGGGTCAGGGTGCTTCTACCCTGCCCCCTTTGCGTGTTTTCCACTTTGTTTCACTGATTTCTTGTGCCTTGGTTCTACCGAGGCACAAGATAGCTGCCAACACTTCCTGGTTTGGAGTGTTGACAGACAGTGGCAGCCAATGAGCATGCCTTTCCGAGAAAGCAGCATGCTCATTGGCTGTCAACACTCCAAACCAGGAAGTGTTGGCAGCCATCTTGTGCTTAGTAGACCGAGGCACAAGAAAGCAGAAAAGAAACGTGTAGAACACAAAAAGGGGGCAGGGTAGAAACACCCTGACCCCCTAGGCCTGCCAAGGTGGTCCCACAAGGACCCTCAGGGCCCAATTTTGTTTTTTTTTAAACCTGGTATGTTTTTTTTTTAAATTACCCCCCAGGGGGACCAAATCGCGTGGGCATAGTGATAAAGAAGTGCCCAATCCCCCCCACAATGCCCCGGGGACCGCCGCCCTCCGGGGCAAAGCAAAGCAGCCCCCTGGCGCATACTGGAGGCTCCTGGTGGGCTAGTTGGCCCCCAGGGGCCCCCAGTATGCAAGGGGAATTAGTTCCCCCTCTGCAAATGCGCCAGGGGGCTGCATTGCAGAAAGGCGTAAAAAGGGGCATAGCCTCATTACACCTCTCTGCAATGCAGCCCCCTGGCGCATACTGGAGGTTCCAGGTGGGATAGTTGGCCCCCAGGGACCCCCAGTATGCAAGGCGAATTACTTCCCCCTCTACAAACACGCCCGGGGGCTGCATTTCAGAGAGGTGTAAAAAAGGGTGTGGCCTCATTACACCTCTCTGCAATGCAGTCCACTGGCGCATAATGGAGGTTCCAGGTGGGCTAGTTGGCCCACAGGGACCCCCAGTATGCAAGGGGAATTAGTTCCCCCTCTGCAAACACGCCCGGGGACTGCGTTGCAGAGAGGTGTAAAAAAAGGTGTGGCCTCATTACACCTCTCTGCAATGCAGCCCCCTGACGCATACTGGAGGTTCCAGGTGGGCTAGTTGGCCCACAGGGACCCCCAGTATGCAAGGGGAATTAGTTCCCCTCTGCAAACGCACCAGGGGGCTGCGTTGCAGAGAGGTGTAAAAAGGGGCATAGCCTCATTACACCTCTCTGCAATGCAGCCCCCTGGCATTTACTGGAGGTTCCAGGTGGGCTAGTTGGCCCCCAGGGACCCCTAGTATGCAAGGGGAATTAGTTCCCCCTCTGCAAAAATGCCCGGGGGCTGCGTTGCAGAGAGGTGTAAAAAAGGGTGTGGCCTCATTACACCTTTCTGCAATGCAGCCCCCTGGCGCATACTGGAGGTTCCAGGTGGTATAGTTTGCCCCCAGGGACCCCTAGTATGCAAGGGGAATTAGTTCCCCCTCTGCAAACGCGCCCGGGGGCTGCGTTGCAGAGAGGTGTAAAAAAGGGTGTGGTCTCATTACACCTCTCTGCAATGCAGACCCATGGCGCATACTGGAGGTTCCAGTTGGGCTAGTTGGCCCCCAGGGACCCCCAGTATGCAAGGGGCATTAGTTCCCCCTCTGCAAACACGCCAGGGGGCTGCGTTGCAGAGAGGTATAAAAACATTTTTTTTTCAATTTATATTAAAAATATGTCACGTAATTTAACAAATAATATATCTAAAAATAAATAATTTATAATAATGTAGTAAATCAGTATAAAAAATATAACAATTACTACATTTAAAAATTGTCATTTACAAAAACATTGAAATTCACTGAAAAAAACATAGGTTTCAGCCACGTTATAGTTAGGAATTACCATTTAAAAAACCTTTGAAATTCACTGAAAAAACCACAGGTTTCAGCCACGTTATAGTTAGGAATTAGCATTTAAAAAACCTTGCAAATTCACTGAAAAAACCATAGGTTTCACACATGTTATTGTTAGGAATTAGCATTTTAAAAACCTTTGAAATTCACTGAAAAAATCATAGGTTTCACACCAGTTATAGTTAGCTGGTCGTGTTACTCATACAAAACCTTTGAAATTCCCCCGTTATAGTTAGTTCAGCTAACTATAACTCGCGTGCCCGCAATGCACTGCTAATGATGTCACATATTACATCACTCATGACATGGTCAGTGACATCACTCATGACATCACTGATGACATCTCAAATGACATCACTGATGACATCACTGATGACATCATCCAGTGGATGTGCCCTCTGGAGTTGGAATAGTAATTTTAACCCCTACGCTATCGAACACTTTCCCTACTGTTGCACCCCCTGGAGTTGGAATAGTAATTTTAACCCCTACGCTATCCAACACTTTCCCTACTGTTGCACCCTCTGGAGTTGGAATAGTAATGTTTACCCCTACGCTATCCAACACTTTCCCTACTGTTGCACCCTCTGGAGTTGGAATAGTAATTTTAACCCCTACGCTATCCAACACTTTCCCTACTGTTGTACCCTCTGGAGTTGGAATAGTAATTTTTACCCCTACGCTACCCAACACTTTCCCTACTGTTGCACTCTCTGGAGTTGGAACAGTAATTGTTACCCCTACGCTATCCAATATTTACTCTTTTAGTTATTGTAGTTTATAATTTATTTTAAATTATTTTTTATATTTTGTTATATATAGCTTTGATATTTTTATTTATATTATTGTTGTATGTGTGTATGTATTTATCATTAAATGTTTTTTTAACAATGTATAAGTTATTACAGTAATTAATTGTAAATATTATTAAGTAAGTATATATATAGTTTATATGTATATGTTTAAACAATTTTTACATTTTATTTATTACTTATAATTTTAAACATATTTGTAACTATGTTTATTCTAATTATATGTATTATTTATTTAATTTTATTATTTTTAAACATAAAAAATGATATTTTTTACGACAATACTTTTTTTCTTAATATTTTTGTACTTACCTTAATGTAGATAGGAGTTCGATATTCTTGACATTGATATTCCGCCTCCGAGATTTTTGACGTCTATATTTTCGACGTCAATATTATGTCAGACATTCATATGTCCGCCATTCCTAATTGCCCGGAGAGACACATAGCCAATGCTCCAACTGCCCTTACTCTGGGGCGAATTCCGATGTCGGACGGACTCAGGTCCGTCCTACATCGGTCAGGAGCCGTAACCAACCGACCTGCCTTGGTCGGTTACTGCCCTGCTAGTACGATGCGACCAAACCCTGTGCGGTCGCATTCTTATGGTTCACAATGCAACCATGCATTCCGAGCGGAATGCATGCCTGCATTGAGAAAAGCAGGGGTGTAGTTCATCCCTGCACCCTGTGGCCGGCACCCCAAGGTGCCTGCCACCGGGTGCAGGGATCCACAGAGGGGCACCATAGGTGCCCCTAGGCTGCCATTCAGCAGCCTTGCATCCATGGGTGCCCTGCTGGGGGCCCCCAAAGACAGTTTCCAACTGACTTTTCGTGCCGGACAGACCAGCACGAAAGGCAGTGAAAAACTGTCATCGTACTCCCTCGGTCGTAAAGAGGCGACCGGGGGAGTACTGGAGGATTTCCAGATGGGAGACGGGCTCTCCGAGCCCGTCGTAGGCCATCCGGAAATCCGAGTCGGATTCCTTTCTGACCGAGCCCATCGGAATGGCTCAGTCGGAAAGAAATCCGTCCGTCACGTACCGATTTGGTCGGAAGGCCTTCGAACATGGTTCGGAGCCCTTCCGACCCGAATCAGAATCGGCCCCTCTGTCGGGCCATCGGAGAAGTTTGACCAAGACAGTGATGGAATAATCACTGCCATGGCCAAACTCAAGTTCCACCCAAGTTGTTAAACTAAATCGGGGTGGCGACCATTGTGTTGGCGGAGAGGGAGCTCCTTTGCCGTTGTGACAGATTTCCCTTTCCGCCAACTATAAATCAGGTGCTAAATCTATAATTGCAGGGCGGATTAGACCGGGATCTACGCCACAATTTCTTAGCACTAAAAAGAGTATAAAAAGTATTGTATCGTGCGCGCCGGCGCGAAGGGTCGCAGGCAAACATAAAGTCCTGTGTGTGCCCTGCTCTCCTTCCGGGTAACACATTGTCCCAGTGTCATCATCTCCTTCCGGGTTACTCTCTTGGCCCCGCTTGGCTGTTAGCAAGCGGGATGGAGATAACGCGTGCTGCCCTCCCTGCTCCCAGGAGACCCAGCGCCTTCCAACGCAGAGACAGCGCCATGTTTCATCAGCTCCCTTGTGTTAATTAAATATTATATTTTTTCTGACAGTTTAAGATGATTTATAACCAGAGCTGTCCTGGCATGTTTAGACCCTGCTGTCAAGAGGATCAGAAAAGCTGTCTTGCTACGGTGCATTAGGAAGGCATAGGGGACATGGAGCCCGGCTGTGTTCGGGGTGTATTAATTCTGACGTCAGTTACAATGCGTGTCATGCATTTTGCAAAGTTTGCAGAGTTTACCAACTTTGCCCCACTGTGATTACACAGCAGCTTTTCTGCATAGAAACAAAAAACCTTTTGTGCAATAATTGTCTTATATTTACCTTTTTTTTTTACAAAATCCTTTCCCGTTGAAATTGAAGTTTTGGCAGCTTTTCTCGTGTGATTTCTTTTCTTGTGCTAACTTTATGTCTATTCTTGTGCTAACGTCATAAAGTTCCAAACATTCTAATCTTTTAAAACGAACATTGGTAAGATCTATTGGTGTGCCCTTGCTTCCATAACATATTTCAGGTGTCCCAGTACACTGTTTATATCAAGACCATTTAACAATCCCGCACGCTTTAAAACCCTGGTCACGCCCTCTGTCTTTCGATAGCGCCAGGAAACCAATCGGTGTCAGTGCGCTTAATAAATCATTATTAACATAACATAACATAACTTGTTCCTTCGACAAGAAAACCATAAATGCGGATTTAAGAAGCACACAATGAAGTTTAATAAACATGCAACAAAAAGACTCAAGGCAGCTAATGTCATATGTGTTACTGTAATGTAAGGTATTGCTTACAGAGCGCAAACTGCCAGTGCCGCTGGAGTCTCCTGGCCCTATCAGAGAAGGAGATTCAGCGGTACAGAAGTAGAGGCTAGATAAGTGCAAAGCATGAGGCATCAGATGTTCCGAAGATCGATGGGGCATATTAGCAAGGGGAAGTATCGCCGCTTTTTCAGTGAATTGTGCTGGGAAAGCGGCGATACTTCTAGAGCCCTATCCACAAGGGCATTTTAACGCCTGGCTCAAGCCCACTTTGCATGTCGGTGACAAACATCGCTAATGACATGCAAAGTGGGCGTTCCCACATCCAACCACAAGTAAAATGTGGTTGGAGGTGGGAACACCCTATTACCAAGGCATGCGTTGGGAGAGGCAGACCTGCGATAAACTCGTTTATCGCAGGTCTCCCAATGCCTGCTCTGACCAGGTGTTAGGGCATTGATAACAAGGGTGTGTGGATCATAACGCTGATTCCACCCCCCACATATTATCAATGCACACATTAGCGCATGAAAACAACGTTTGTTTTCATGCGCTAATGTGCCATATCGCCGACTATTGCTGGATTTCATTTCGCCTCCGTGATGCGCATTGATAATTGCGCGCTATCACGGTGAAAAAATCCGTCGATAGCCGGCGATATGGGAATGTGCGTTGTGTGCTGTCTAACACAGTTCTAGGTAATATGCCCCCATGTCTTTAGGGCCTTTCTAAACTGCGCTTCAGATTCCTTTGCTCTGAGTTTATTTGGCCTAAAATTCCAGGCCTTTGCCCCCAACACCGTGGAAGATTTCCCTCCTCTGCTTTTCAGTTTGGAACCAGACCATTTGAGCAGGTTTGCTGAGGTGGATATAAGTGTCCTCATTGTCGAATATGACGTAAATCTTGTCAAAAGGTATACAGGACCTAGTCAGCGAATTGCTCTAAAGGTCGTCAGCAAAAGTTTAAACAAAATTATTTTATGAACCGGGAGCCAATGAAGTGTCTTCAGGACGGCAGAGGCAGACGTTCTACGGGGGAGCCCTAAGACCAGTCTGGCTGCTGCATGTTGTACTACCTGTAGTCTCCTCAGGGGTACTTTATTAGTCCCTGCCAGAAGGCTATTACAGTAGTCTAACCGCGGGAGAATTACTTACAACTCTTAGAAATGACAAACACTGTTGTATGTTGCACTTTACCAAACATTAAATGTTAATTCACTATTTAACTTTTCACAAAAACCAAGTAGACATCATTCATACTTCATAATTGCAGCGTAGATTTCACAAGCCGACATCACCACCCCGTGCTCTCCCGTCTTTCAAATCGAGCCACGAGGGGGGTTGTATACGTGTGCACAGTGACACAGGCCACACTAGGATAGGATAGTATTTGTAAAGCACACTATACCTGAAGGTGTCAAGGCACTGAGCCAAACGATGAGCTAGCCCCACCCCAGCTTCAGTCACCACCTCCCTCCTGCTGAAAGGTCCCAGGAGACCTTCAAAGATCTTATCCTTTTTTATTTTAGGAAGGGTAGGAATATCAAAGAGGCATTGGCTCACGCCAATACAGATACAAATCAAACATCCCAACACCATCCTGTCCGAGTGGGGACTAGGACCAATCCAAGGTCACGCCAGTTGTGGTGACTTACTTCATGCAGAGTCACTTTGAACACCAAAATGTTCACACATGGACGTGTCAAAAACCACGTTACAACAGCATCCGTACTTTGCGTCCACTGATGTGGTATACTGTATTTGGTGTCCTTATGAATCGATCCTCATTGGGCAGACCACTCAAAAAATCAGAGCGAGGATTTCCCAACACGGAAGCAGAATCCGATGGTCTGTCATCACGGCACCTATGGTTGCCCATTTCCTTGAGAAAAAGCACACAGCGGAGAACATCAAATGGCAAGTGCTGGAGGAGGCCACTTTGTCATCCAGCTGAGGGGACATCGAATACCTCCTATAAAAACTTGGATACAATGAACCAATTGGCACCTTGCTTGCATAGAAAGGTGGTTCAGTAATTGCTGAAGATGGGTAGGGATAGGCCCCCTTCGTCCTTGGCCAGCTTGAGATTTTTCATAGAGATTCTGAGCTTTTTGCCCTGCTACAGGAATTTACTAAAGGTCTTGTCAATCTTTTTTTGTATTCTTCTGTTAGGATCATGGGGAGTATACTAATTAGAAACTTGATAAGGGGGTGATCATCATCTTTAGTGTCTCGGCTCTGCCCCACCATGATAAAAATGTAGGAGACCAGTTATCTAGGAGGGAGTCTATTTTTTTGGACAGCATGTTTTCGTTAGTATGTAAAGTAGTGATTAGCTTTTTTGTGAACTCTAAACCTAGATATTTGATAGAGTCCTGTTGCCAGGTGAGGCTTGAGGAGTCTAGGATACTTTTCTCACCACAACGGCTGAGGAGTTTTACATATGATTTGTCCTTATTAATTGAGTACCACAATACTTTTGTGTATTGGTATATGGTTTTCATTAGGGCTGGAATTGCAGTGGAGGCATCTTCAGTGACAATTAGCACATTGTCTGTGTGTGCAGCAATCTGACGGTTGTGTTAACGAAGGAGATACCAGCAATGTCTTTATTTTCTCTCATATGCTGGAGAAAGGGCTCCAGAGCTAGAAGAAACAGGGGGGGGGGGGGCAAGAGAGGGCAGCCCTGCCTTGTCCCTTGGTTCAGGTTAAATGCAGAGGAAATGATGCCTCCAGCTCTGACTTTGGCAGATGGTTTGTGGTAGAGAGCCAATATCATTTTGATCAGATTATCGCCTAGGCTAAACTTTTCCAGGACAGCCTTAAGGTATCTCCAATCAACCTTATCAATGGATTTTCTGCATCCAATGTAAATTCTACCGTGGGAGAGTCAAGAAGTAAGCTTTTTCTATGGTATGACATAACAGACGTGTTTTGTCAATGGAGAGCCTGTATATTAAAAATCCCACCTGAGATGGGTGTATTAGTTTAGAAATGTGTTGTTGAACCCTATTGGAGAGACTGCATCACAGATCTTGCAATCAAGGTTTATTAACCATATCGGTCTTTAGTTTTTAGTTAAGAGAGGGTCCTTACCTTTTTTGGGCAAGACAGTTATGATTGCTTCAGCTGGCATGCCAGTTACCTGACCAGTTTCTGAGAAGTGATCAAAGTGTTTCAATAGTGGTGGCAGTAGGGACGAGGCATAGGTTTGAAAGAATTTGGCATTAAACCCGTCGGGTCCTGGGGCTTTACCATGTTTCAAGGGTGCACGATACCAATTGGTTCAATGATCATCCATCTTCTGAGCCCCCCTGGGTGGCGATACAAAAATCCCTCCTACATAACACCCCTCTTACTGCATTAGCCACGATGGACATAACTCATCTACCACACTCTAGAAACATTATACAGAACACCAAAAGAGCCCTCCTGATCCTTGATTCTCGCCTGGAGGTCAAGTTACAACATTCCTACTTGTCCTCTCTATGGTATAATTCAACACTCAAAATTGACGGCTCCCCATTTTTCTGGTCGGACTGGTCACGTAAAGGCATTAATCTAGTGCAAGATATCTTCAAAGGTACTTCTCCTCTACCATTCTCATCTCTGCAAAATCGGTTAATTCTCGTAAATCTAGATTCTTATAAATTCCTGCAGCTTAAGGTAAGACTTGCTAAAAAGAACCTCTCTGGTGCCAACCCATCTCTCATTACCCTTCTGAGCTGCCTACACAAAGTAGGTCACCTGGTCTCTAGCATATGCAAAACTGTCCTACCGAACCAAAAGAAAAGTCTATCATGTAATCAGCCAAAATGGGAAGCTGAATCGAACAAGAAAGACATAGCCTTTGACTGGATCGCCATCAACAAATCCTCCTTCTCTCATAAAATGTCACCTATTTTATCACAAACTCAATATATGTTAATAAATAGGACATACTGGACTCCTGCCAGACTCTTTAAAGTTGGACTCAAGCAAGATCCCAACTGCTGGTGCTGTTATAAACAAGAGGGCTCCCTAGCACATGCTATCCGAATGCCCCCTCCTCCAAGACTTGTGGAATAAAGTTTTAGACTGCATCAGATCTGCCCTAAATATTCCTACCACAAAAAGTTCTCATAAATTATTCTGAGTCCTTTGGACCCCCAACTCAAGAAGGACAACAACTGTTTTTTTACTAGACCTAATGCTCACTCTGGCCTGCAGCTAATACTAAACAACTGGAAAAACTTTAAAGTGATCTCTCTCTCTCTGTGGCAAGAGTGGCTAGCTTTTCCGAGGGGTGCCGATAACATTGCACTTCAGCTATCGCCTTGGAGAGCATCACGTTGTTCAATATGGAACACACTAGACTCAAGAGCCTTTATCCATAAGCCTCCACGATCTCTCCTCTATGTAAGTCACCTCTCCTGCAGTAAGCTCCTTTCACGGCCAATAAAATACACTTCCACCAGTATTATACCAATCCCCAAGGTCATCCTCACAGCCATCTTCCCTCATTCACATTCACCCTTACTTGCAAGGAAGGGTGGCAGAGCATTTGCAGTAGTTGTATCAAAACTGTGGAACTCCCTACCCATCAGTCTCCGTCTCATTGACACGGAATCTCAATTCAGGGGCAAATTAAAGACCTTTCTATTTTCTTGCTGCTAATTCCTCCCTCCAGCCACTCGCAATCCTTAGCGCCGGGACACCCCCGTCGGGGGTAGCCGCGTGCTCAATAAATGTCAATAATAATAATAATAATTCACGTGAGACAATCACTATTTATTCACACCTGCGCATTCCTTATATGTACACTGGGTCCCTTCTGGAACTGTAACATCCTATAACCACATTGATGCAACTTGTTTCAAAGGGCATAAGTGTCTAAATAAGAATAAGACCCTCAGTGTTTCATAGACAACAGCAACAGGCGCTATTAGCTACCTTTACCAACATGGCAGTTTCCCATCATAAGCTGGTTATTTTGGGAGATTTTAACCTTTGGTGCAATGGCTCTCTTGATGTGGGTCTTCTCAACATACTTCAGTCCTGTGATAGTCTTGGTCTTACTCAGCAGGTCATGGGTGCTACTCACAAGGCTGGACACCTTTTAGATCTGGTGTTCACGGCTCCTGACCTATTGGTTATGGGGAAATCTTACCCATGGATTGGACAGATCACTCTCTTATCAAATTTTTTGTAAACACTAATGGAGTACATGTCAGGGCTTCTACGACTACTAAGGAATTTCGGTGCAGAGATTGCAGGGCTCTGGGATGCCGGAAATCCCTGGGGGGAGGGAGGGGTGTTTAATGTGGGTGGGCTCTTTGATGCGGACAAGCAAGTAGAGGAAAACTGCGACTCTCTTTGCATAGGAATTACAGCTGTCCTGGATGCTTATGCTCCCCAAAAAACTCGCAGTTGCAAGGGGAAGGGATCTGCCCTCTGGTTCAACGACACATTGAAAAATATGAGGCAGGGCTGTAAAAAGGCTGAAAGAAGCTGGAGACGGGAATACGAAGAAGCCTCTAAGGAGGTTTGGAAAAACAAGGTTGGGGAATATAAGAATATGATTAAGAGATCTAAGGCAGACTAATATTCCTCCTTGATTTGTAACTCTAATAACAGCTCCAGGAGCATTTTTAAATACTGAACAGCTTTACCAACCCTGATTGCTCTAAGAATGCAATTGTCCCGTCCCAAGATCTTTGCGAGAACCTCGCCAAATTCTTTAAAGAAAAAATCAAGAAAATTATTGAAGATTTTGCTCCTTCTCTCAATATGAGACTCGGATCCTTAGTGGACGGCCCGGTTGGGTCAGCTGAGAGATCTAAGGAGCTTTTACTTAAATTCCCTCTCTTTACGAAGGAGGTATTTCGCGGGTTAGCCAGAGGGATTTCCTCTGGGTCTCCTCTGGACCCTGTGCCACACAAAATTTGGAAAGAATATGAGGAGGAATTATTCCCCGCACTGCGTCCTATATGCAATCAATCTCTTGTTACTGGTATTGTTCCAACCCAGTGGAAAAGGGCGGTGATATCTCCTTTGCTGAAAAAGCCCTCCCTAGACCCGGACTGCTCTAAAATCTATAGACCTATTTCCCTGCTGCCTTTTCCAGCCAAGATTGTCGAGCGCATGGTCAGCACCACCTTGTCTAAACATCTGGAAAATCATAATTTACTAGATGATGATCAATTTGGTTTTCGCCCACTTCACGGGACTGAAACAGCCTTGGTCACCGCTATGGATGAGCTTCAGAGGCGTGCAGATAGGAGGCAGTCAGCATTTCTGATCCTGCTGGATATGTCTGCCGCCTTTGATACGGTCAACCACAAGATCTTGTTGAATCGGCTATCTGAGGCTGGGGTGAGAGGCGTTGCTTTGATGTGGTTTCTCTCGTTTTTGCAGGATCGGCAGCAGGCGGTGTCTCTACCCCCCTTTCAATCGGCCTTTACTCAGGTTTCCCATGGGGTCCCTCAGGGCTCTGCAATTAGTCCCATACTTTTTAATCTGTATCTTAGACCTTTGATCTCACTTATTAAATCGTATAACATCAGGATTGTAAATGATGCTGACGACACGCAGATGATCCTCTCCCTTGAGGGCGAGGACTCAATATCTGTGGAGGTTTTCCACAACTGTCTGCGTGATACGTCACGATGGTTAAAGGATAACTCCCTCCAGTTTAATGCTGGGAAAACGGAGGTGCTCCTTAGCGCCGGGAATAATATCCCCCGTTCTTTTCCAGATAGCTTTTGGCCTCTGGAAACTGGGACCAAAGTACTGCCTGTGGACTCAGTCCGTAATTTAGGGGTTACACTAGATCAGAGGCTCAGTATGGAGGCCTATGTAAAAAAGACAACTGCCTGCTGTTTTGCCATCTTACGCTCCCTGAGGAAAGTCTTGCAACTTTTACCATCTCAAGTGCGTGCTCAAGTGATAAGGTGTACAATTCTTAGCAGGCTGGACTATTGCAATGCACTTTTGCTGGGGTCCCCTGAGTTTTTGTTGGATAGGCTCCAAAGGGTTCAAACAGCGGCGGCCAGGCTTGCTCTGGGGTTGCCTAGAAGAGCACATGGGTTATTCGCCCTTGCGAAACTGCATTGGTTACCTTTGAGGCAGAGGATACATTTTAAGGCCCTCTGCCTAGTTTTTAGGGCTCTCCTCGGAACAGGTCCTGCCTCCCTGCAATCGAAATTTGCTTGGTACGCTCCAACTAGACAGCTTCGATCTTCCACTGCCAAGTTGGTGAAGGTGCCAAGATTCAGGAAGGTCAGAGCTGGAGGCAGATCCTTTGAGGTGGCGGCTGCCAAACTCTGGCATCTGCTCCCACTCGAGATCAGACAAATTTCTGAACTGCTTCCGTTTAGGAGAAAGAGTAAAACATGGCTGTTTCCCAAGGTAACTCTTTGAAAGATCACGCTCTAGTTGCTAACGTCCGTTCTGAACCAGTCAGCGCCAGGATGCTTGCAAGGTGACAGTGCGCTTAATAAATGCTTTTAAATAAAAAAATTAAAAAATAGACATCATGGTATACTCATCAGAGTGCATCTTTTGTTCGACTACATCGAAAGTATTTTATACGTATGAATATCGATGATGTACGACTCATGCGGAAATGTGAAATCCTTTTCAAATTCACTGTAATATTTATGCCTAAGTGCTTCTGTATCTATTCACAAGCAAAGAAGTGATCTTTATTAATTGCATATTTGTATAACAATTCATCCTATGCACAGCCTTTCCCTCTCCCCCTTACTGTAACCCACCTCTCTCACTCTATATATATTTATTTTACCACTGTCTGTCTCTGGTTCCAAAACTTAATAAAATATATGGAAAAAATCTAGAATACAAATAGATTAACACCTGTGATGCTACACGATATGGTCTAAATACAATTGAAGAATGGCGGAACTTCGTGACCCTAAAGTACTGATTCGCTGACTCCTCCACATTTGCCATCTACAATGTCCCTATATCTCTCAAGTTGTAAGACTTGTTCTCACTATCCACACCGGCTCCTAACAAACGTTGCCAGCAATGATGTGGTACTCTGTCAGCTAAGCTTATGTTTTTGTCTTTATATATGTTTATGCGGTATCATGCACATACTAGCACTGCAATTGTATGAGGGATATAAAACTGAACTACAACCATAAACTGACATGCCTCCAAGATTGCACATCATGTACCTTGGTGTATCTAAGTGTATAAAAAGCTGCTTGTAGACATTGGTTAGGCTTTAGAGAATCCATATCTAAATTGCTATGTATGCAATTTTAAATAACGTTAAATGAGCCATACCTATAACACTCAAATGTCTCCAGCTTCAAAAAAGATTTACTGCGCTATATGTATGTGTTGAGTAAATTGATATAGTTAAGTGATATGCATTTAGAGGTAGATAGTCTAGGATTCTGTTCTTGATTGTCTAGATTAAATTCACATGGTGGCCTCTTGTCCATTACCCTACTGTACTGGCATCTCTGTGAGACAACTCTACTACTTTAAAGCAGCTCGAGACGCGTATCTAATTAAATGTACGGCCTCTTGGCACTAACTCAGGTCCATGGCCATCCCGCAAGGGTAGATTCTTGGCTTGGCTCAGCGGTCTGAATACCCTGGAGCTTCCATATCCGATTCTTTGAATCCCGTGCCCTCCTAGCTTTTTAAAATTAAATAAAGAATATATCAATCTCCAATTGGTGGTTCTGAAATTTACCTTTGCTCTCCTTTATGATCATATATTAGGAGAACGTCTTGTATTGACTCGGCCATGCCGGCTTTACCGTCTGCGCCTTAATTTTTTTGAAGAGGGAGCCACGCCCACAGACATGCCCCCTCCACGAAGTTTTATCCAGAAAACAATGGTTCCTGTGGCATATCACTTATCAGTTACTTACAAATAATATTAAGTAACTGATAAGTGATATGCCACAGGAACCATTGTATTCTGGATAAACGCATTACCCTGGTTCCGTTGTGAGTAGGGTCTCCCTTGTTCTCTTTTTTCGCCCTCCACGAGGGTGGCGTCCTCTTCTCTATCTCTCTTACTCAGATGAGCCTGCCCCCATACACTGTATCCACCAGGAACAGCAACCGCGGAGCGCACCCCAAGGCAGTCTCAATAGGAACATTCAGTGCCCCATAGGTAAGCAGCATTGAATACATTAAATATTCTGAGTGTTCTCATCCAGCCACAATTTCACTCAACCCTATTCTTATTCTACACATTTAGGGGTCATCATATTGAAGATGTCCCATTCTCTACGTCCTCTAACTCTACAGGATCTGCTGCTGGTTGAAAAGAGTCTGTTTTCAATTTCTCCAAAGGTGAGCCAACCCCTCACTGCCTGTTCTTCCCAATTATAACTATGCATTGTGCAGACACAATTTTATTGTGCTTCTTCCATACAGGAGCTGCGAAGAGGAACGCGACTCACAACAGTCCTTTTTAGAAGCTTCCCACCCACCAAGATTGAATTTGGTTGCCATCTTCTGAGTACCCCCCCCCCCCCCCGCCCCCCAATGGGGAGCAGCAATTCTACAATGTCAGCTAGTATGTATTCTCTCTATTGTCTTCCCTCCTTGGCACCCTTATTTCATCCGATGGCCTCAGACCCTTCACCCTTGCCATCTTTTGTGACGCAGACCCCAGGCCATTTCAGCCCTGATGAGACCCTTTTATCCTTCCAAGGGTCTTAACGTCTTCGACACATGTACAAAGACAGCCAACTTTTCATAATTGTGAGGATTTATTTCCTGTATCCTAAAAACGTGCTGAATATTAGTTGCTGTCTTTGGATGCACCGTATATGTTCACTCCCTCCTTCCCTCCTTCTCTTGTCTTGACTTCGGTTTTGGTTTGGTTTCACATCCGGGGTTTGCTCATTTATTCTCTCTCTCTTTTTGTCCTGAATGACACTCATATATTTGTTCAATTTAAAGTGTTTCTTGTCTAATAAAACTCAGGGGCATATTATCAAGGGGGTTTACCTCCGCTTTTTTGGCTTTAAAAGCCAAGAAAGCGGAGATAAAATTATCTCCCTATTACCTAGCTGTCGCTAACACCAGTTAGCGACAGCAAGTAGGAGATAGCGACCATCTTGGGCCCCACTTTGCATGTCAGTGATATTTATCACTAATGACATGCAAAGTGGGCGTGCCAAGATGTTAGCAACTGGAAACAGTCGCTAACATCACTATCTCCTATTACCAACTTTTGGAGATATTCGCGCTAAGAGCGAATATCTCCAAAAGCTAACACCTGCCCTGAGCAGTTCTCAGCCATGTTATGCAATGGGAGGTGGATAACATGGCTAAGAGCATTAGCTCGCTAATGCATGAATATCGCGGACTTTTCAGCGATATTCATGCATTGCGGCCGATTTGTATCGTATTTGCGATAAACCTTGGTAATACCAAGGTTTATCTGCGATAAAAATCGCCGCAGCTCAGCGGTAAATTTTTGTCTCTAACCAAGCAATAGCGATAATTATCGCTATTGCTTGGTAATGTGCCCCTGGGTTCGGCTGAACCGTCGTTATTCATCATACAAATACTGTCTGTGCTGTTATTTATCGCCATAACCCCTTCATTGCGCCCGTCGGCCAACTGCCGTCGCGAGAACTACCTCCCTAGTGATCCGCATGTCTGTTGGCCAACGCGACCCCGCCCACTCCATGGAACGCCCTGAGTAAATTATGCAGTGTTGTCTGTTCCAGCAACTCGTATCAGGCCATCTGTGATGGGGCCCTCAGAGGGTTTCATCTTTAAAAATGGGGATGAAGGTCATTAATAAAAAAAAAAATAGATAGGGCTGGGGAGGAGCAACTGGAGTCGTTCTTGACTGGCTTTTATTGCAGCTGGAAATGATTGCAAGACTTCGACCTTGGTGCATATTGGGCCATCGCAGACACAACAAGATGATGGAGAGAGCGCTGACCGTTTCCAACCACTCACCCCCAGTCAAGAAATCTGGGTTAAACTGGGCCATGTCTGTGAATCTCCAAGCCCTTGGAGGCTTCTTCCAAATTCCATGTTACTTCATCGGAGATAGTGTGGCTGCTCTTGCCGCAATTCCATCTGTACGAGTTTTTGAAGAACTATGAGAGCGTCTTTTCAAAACTCATGTCGCTCTCCTTCATGGAAGAGAAAGGCCTGAGAACATCTGGTTTGTCTTCTTTTGGAATACATCTGGCATGTCTAAAATCACACTTAAATATGTGTCTTGTGAGAGCTGTAAACTTCTCCTTGTACAAGTGATTTTCTGCACCAGCTATGGCTCATCATGTAACATGCCTTTGATTGATGCAGCTCAGTGGGTTGAGATTCTGCAACCGAAATGTTTGTGTAACAGGCCCTGCAGGTTTGAATACCCCCTCATTCGCTTGTGAGCTCTACCATAGGTGTAGCCAGGGGCACTATAATTACCAATATTTGAGTGCATGGAGACACTTGAGTTTGCAGTGTTTTGGTGAAAAAGTAAAACACACCTATATCTGGACTGAAAAACTATATATAAAGAAAGGAGCCTTTATAGTCAGTATTGTTTACTTCAAATACATACAATAATCGGTTAAATTATATGTACATATTGTGAATTGCTGAATGCACTCCTGTGTATAGTAGTAGGGAGGGGCAATGATTTCAAAAGTATTTGGCATGTAAATCATGCAACAAACAGCAGGTTACAGCATGCAATGGTGTCATTAGAAATCAAACACGTTCATTTCTGTAACATGTAGAAGCGTTTCACCTTATTACATCAGATGATTTGACAACTATGGATACAAAATGAGAGTTTTTAAACATGAACTGAGAAGCATTCTTGTTCAATCCCTCATGACAATGCTGTCACTGCACCAAAGGCGGGTCAGAGGTTAAATCTACCCACTTGTGGACTAGATTCTTACCAGAGATGGGCAACATTCTAGGTCAGTAATATCAAAAACAAGATGTTTTTTCACAGCGCACATACTGAACTGAGTACTTCAAAGTGCTTCTCACCTGTGATAAAGAACAACAAGCATTTGCAATGCAATAGGTCTCGCATTATGAAAGTTTGAGCTATTGGTCTTGTAAATGACACATTTTTTATTTATGTGTTGGTTTTGAAAATAGCGAGACTAATAGTTTTGTCATTTACAATGACAATAGTTTTAACTTTCACAAACGTGACACCTATAGCATTTGTAATGCAATATGTGTTGTATTTACGTGACTTAGATGTATTAATATTACAAATAACAATGGCTTTTATTTTTTTAAATAATTAATACTTAAATAAAAGTTATTGTACTTTATAATGGCAATAGCTAAAACTTTTGTAAATAACTTTTGTGAAGATTATGTTCAGTGTATCTTATTGTGATGAAAATCCAAGAACAGAAGTGAAATATTAACATCTTTTGTGACATTTGTAATAAAGCTTGAAACATTGAGAGAACATATTAGAACCAGTTGTTGTTGAATGGTTGCACAGAGTGATGCTGTGGTGTTCAGTGGTACTGAGTGATGCTGTGGCCTTCAGTGGTGCTGAATGATGCTGTGGCCTTCAGTGGTGCTGAGTGATGCTGTGGCATTCAGTGGTGCTGAGTGATGCTGTAGCATTCAGTGGTGCTGAGTGATGCTGTGGCATTGAGTGGTGCTGTGGCATTGAGTGGTGCTGTGGCATTGTGGGGTGCTGTGGCATTCAGTGGTGCTGAGTGATTCTGTGGCGTTGAGTGATGCTACGGTGTTGAGTGGTGCTGTGGTGTTGAGTGATGCTGTGGCATTGAGTAATGCGGTGGCATTGAGGGATGCTGTGGCATTGAGGGATGCTGTGGTATTCAGTGGTGCTGTGGCATTCAGTGGTGCTGTGACATTTAATGGTGCTGTGGCATTCAGTGGTGCTGTGGCATTCTGTTGCTTTGAGTGATGCTGTGGCGTTGAGTGATGCTGTTGCATTGAGTGATTCTGTAACATTGAGTGATGCTGGCGCGTTGAGGGATGCTGTGGCGTTGAGGGATGCTGTGGCATTGAGGGATGCTATGGCGTTGAGGGATGCTATGGCGTTGAGGGATGCTATGGCGTTGAGGGATGCTGTGGCATTGAGGGATGCTGTGGTGTTGAGGGATGCTGTGCGCTGAGTGGTGCTGTGTCATTGAGTGGTGTTGTGGCATTGAGTGGTGCTGTTGCGTTGAGGGGTGCTGAGTGATTCTGTGGCACTGAGTGATGCTGTGGTGTTGAGTGGTGCTGTGGCGTTGCATGGTGCTGTGGTGTTGAGTGGTGCTGTGGTGTTGAGTTGTTCTGCGGTGTTGAGTGGTGCTGTGGTGTTGTTTGGTGCTGAGTGATGCTGTGGCGTTGAAAGATGCTGTGGCATTGAGTGTTGCTGTGGCATTGCGTGATGCTGTGGCATTGAGTAATGATGTGGCATTGAGTAATGCTGTGGCATTGAGTAATGCTGTGACGTTGAGGGGTGCTGTGGCAGTGAGTGGTGCTGTGGCATTGAGTGGTGCTGTGGCATTCAGTGGTGCTGTGGCATTCAGTGGTGCTGTCGCATTTGGTGGTGCTGTGGCATTCTGTTGCGTTGAGTGATGCTGTGGCATTGAGTGATGCTGTTGCATTGAGTGATGCTGTGGCGTTGAGTGATGCTGTGGCATTGAGTGATGCTGTGGCATTGAGTGATGCTGTGGCATTGAGTGATGCTGTGGCATTGAGTAATGCTGTGGCATTGAGGGATGCTGTTCGCTCAGTGGTTCTGTGGCATTTAGTGGTGCTGTGGCATTGAGTGGTGCTGTGGCGTTGAGGGGTTGTGTTGGAGGGTGGAGTTGGAGGGATGATTTGGAGGGTGGAGTTTGAGTTGGAGGGTGGAGTTGCATTGTGTAGTTGGAGGGTGGAGTTGGAGGGTGTCGGGTGGATTTGGAGGGTGGATTTGGATGTAGGATTTTGATGGTGTAGTTTGATGGTGTAGTTTGATGGTGAAGTTGGAGGGTGGAGTTGGAGGGTGAAGTTCGAGGGTGGAGTTGGAGGGTGGAGTTGGAGGGTGAAGTTGGATGGGTGAGGGTGGATTTGGAGGGTGGATTTGGAGGGTGGATTTGGATGTAGGATTTTGATTTGGATGGTGTAGTTTGATGGTGCAGTTTGATGGTGGAGTTTGATGGAGTTGGAGTGTGGAGTTGGAGGGTAGAGTTGGAGGGTAGAGTTGGAGGGTAGAGTTGGAGGGTGGAGTTGGAGGGTGGAGTTGGAGGGTGGAGTTGGAGGGTGGAGTTGGAGGGTGGAGTTGGAGGGTGGAGTTGGAGGGTGGAGTTGGAGGGTGGAGTTGGATTTTGTGGGTTGAGTTGGAGTCCGTAGTTGTAGTTTGCAGGTGGATTTGGAGGGTGGATTTGGAGGCTGGATTTGGAGGCTGGAGTTGTAGTTGGAGGGTGGGTTTGTAGGGTGTATTTGGATGTTGGAGTTGGATGGTGTTTTTGGAGGGGGGATTTGTACTTTGACTAAGGAGCTGGAGTGTGGTTTTGGAGTGTTGAGTTGGATGGTGGAGTTAGAGGGTGTAGTCGGAGGGTGTATTTGGAGGGTGTAGTAGTGTAGTAGTGCTTGGATGGTGGATTTGGATGGTGGATTTTGAGGGTGGAGTTGGAGGGGAGAGTGGTGGGTGGGTAGAGTGGTGGTGCTAGAGTGTGGGCGCTAGAGTGTGGGCGCTAGAGTGTGGGCGTGGTGGCGCGTAGAGTGGTAGAGTGTTGATGGAGAGAGTGGTAGAGTGGTGGCGGTAGAAGGCTGTACTGTGTGTGATAGAGAGTGTGTGTGTGTGAGAGAGAGTGTGTGTGTGAGAGAGAGAGTGTGTGAGAGAGAGAGGGTGTGTGTGAGAGAGAGTGTGTGTGTAAGAGAGTGTTTTTGAGAGAGAGTAACATATTTTTACAAAGCGGTCCAGAGAAATTACAACCAAAGGTAGAAATATTAGATATGTTATTTGTTGCACGCTTCTTACAGAACATATTTTCTACACCTTAAGCAGTAAAAACGAAACGACATAAGAAGGTAAACATTTCAGCAAGCTAGGGTGAGAAATTAAGCTGTATGTTTTGGGAATCAAAGAGAATACTTTCATGATCTTTCAGTGGCCTTTTGAAGTTTGGCTAACATACAAATTAATGTTCACAGTTGAAGTTTGGTCCCAAATATTTGGGGGTAGAAGACAGCCATATCACATAGCAGCACAAAAGCAAGGGGCACACATGCTATTTTTCAAGTGTCCCGTGGTGCAAAAATAAATAAATATATTTTGTTAATTTAACCTGCATTAAAAAAAATAAAACACAAGGGCGCCATCGTAAGTCACACATTTTATAAGATTCACAGGCGTCATTACCGTCGTGCCGCATTGGGAGATGCACAGGCGAGATTACCATTGTGCCGCGTTGTGAGAAAAAAAAACATACACAGTTTAAAGAAAAGACAGTAAATAAAAGAAAGAGTTCCCTTAAGGCAGCAGTGGAAGGATATAACTCATACAATCTTGAGTAGGATGCTAATGCAAAGCCCACTTTAAGTGTTTGTAATGTATTGGACGCACAATGTCTTCGATGGGAAGCCAATGTTGTTCTTGCCCCAGACCTAACAAGCAACATGGGCTAATATTTCAGCATGCCCGCAGCAGTTGGGGGGAGTAAGACCTATTTGGGTCCAATGAGACGCTCTCACCCGTGGAAGCGGGTGCCACTGCTGTGCAGTTGATAGATGTGCCCCTAAAAAATAGCTTTCTACCGTTCATCAGGCAAAAAATTGAAAATTACAATTAACGCCCCTCGTTCTATAGTAATGGAGGCAAAGCAAATCCATGAAGCCAATGGGGAAGTAAGAATGTAAGTTTTTTTGAGTGCGTGAGACAAAATGAAAGGCATGGCATGATGCAGGAAGCAGTTTCAGAAAGAAGAAGGGGAGTTACTGTAGGAGACAGCGCGAGGGCGGATGAACAGTCATGACAACGGCCGCTTTGTCCCTGCTTTGAAAGTGAAAGCTCTACTCCGAAGGAAGCCAGGTTACCGCTGCTAAAGACATGAGGGCAGAGGAAAAGCCTGACAAAGGAGGGAGAAGGCTGCTGGAGGTGCGAAAAAAAAGCGCTCGCGAGGAAGGAGGGGCTGTTCTGCTGGAGACGGCTGTAGAGTAGACGGAGGGAGAAGGCTGCTGGAGCTGCGGAAAAAAAACACAAGTACTCAGAAGGGGGAGGAGGGAAATGCGAGCAGACTTCAAAGGGATGGGCTAAAAAGGGAGGGGAGAATGCACGGAGCGCATTCCAATGAAGTCTGGTGCGAGGCTTAGGGGGCGGGGGTGAGGGAGCAGGCATATGGGGTGTGAGTGAGGCCAAGCGCGCGCCTGGGGAAGCTTCCTTCATGCTCCAGTACACAACATGTATTGTGAGAAATCCGCTTCTTCAACAGAGTTTGGTCACATGTAATAGGTTTAGAGCAATAAATTGCTCGACCTAAAAAAAGCAGGCTCAGTGAAATAACCATTTGCATGGGATCACACAATTTTGTGAAGCAGGGATGCTGGGATTGATCTCAGATTTTCCTGTTGCACACCGTGCAATTAATTCATTCATTATCTGGCATCCGAGATTAGTTAATGCATTAGTTAATGCTTTGCCCTTAATTCTTGGAGGAAGAGGTATTTGCATGGGTGACATTTGAAATCCACGTTTTTAGCAGTTTTATATAGCGCAAACTTTGCTGAATGACAAGTTATGGTATATTGAATTGTATAGCGCACTAATCACTAATCGCCCGAGAGGGTATCCAGGCACCCGCCACCCTCCGTGCTAAAATAACCGTCTGCCACAGTAAACATGGTTAGCTTCTATGGTCGTTCTGTTGATCAGCACTTGTCCAGGATTGTCATTTCCTTTACACCTCTTTGTGCATCTTCACCAAATTAGGGAGGTTTCATGTCCTTTCCTGCATTTGGCTCAGGTTCAACTTTTCATGTGCCACACACCTCACTATTGAATTATTTGTTACCACCGCTTTTGAAAGTATCCCAAGAGGCGGGCTTTGGGCAAAGCTAAGGAGATAGGAATTACCATTGCACCTCCTGAGGCCATGGAACCACTAAACAGTAAAACCTGGGTGAAAGTTAAACTATCTGGGGCCGATTCACAGAACTAATCTGAGACAAAATCCTAAACTTAATTCTTTTGGTATTCACATAAGGCATTTAGTACTAGTGAAGTTAGGATTTTGTCTTAAGTTTGACTTAAGACAGACTTAAGACAGACAAGACAAACTTAAGACATACTTAAGACAAACTTAGGACAGACTTTAGACAGAGTTAAGACAAAATCCTAACTTTACTACTACTAAATGCCTTCTGTGAATACCAAAAGTAGTACGTTTAGGGTCTTGTCTCAGATTACTTCTGTGAATCTGGCCCAAAGTTTCTGGGCAACCTCAGATAAAATCTATACAAATAAAGGAGAGAAACAGGGCTCTATCCTTGCCCGTACTGTTTAACTGGCATATGGCAGATATGGAAAGTCATCTAGTAGCCCAAAGGATCTGCCCCCGCCCCTGTTGGATAAAACCAAAAATGCAAATCTTATAATACACATATGACATAGTGGTATTTGATAACACCTAAATCGGTCCCCAGAGGTCACTTAATGCGCTCACCCAATACTGCACAGTTAAGGACGCTGAAACACAAGAATCCGGAATACCGGAATTAGAACCTAGCTATTGGGGAAGAGAGGCTTCCGCTCAAGTTGAATAGGAAAGTATGCTAGTTAGAAGGAAGAATTTCTTTCCATAGTCCCCTCACTCACCAGGGCTTCCCCTTGGTGACATGCTTCATCATAGGGGCGGATTGAGGTGTGCTATGACTTGCGGAGTTACGTAGGAAAACTTATGTGAGATAAATGTGTAGTGGGGTGTGAAAGAATTGGGTTAAAAATACCTAACTAGTGGGCGAAATATTTTATTTTTGCTCCTAGTTGGTATATTAAAAATAGGGGTAACTACTAGGGGAAAAAACAGAACCATGATGATTTAGGCGTCCCTAGTATAAGTCAACATGTTTGGGGCCTCCCCACAGCGCCTCCTCAGGACCACACAATGACCAACGCTGGGGTTATCACTCCGAGGTGTCCTATCACTCAGGAAAATAGAGAAATATTGTGCGATAGTGAAATAAAATGTGCCACACCTAATGTGCATGTACTAATGGTTAAATACATACGATTTACTCAATGGTACATAGTATCTGTAGGAAAGAAATCAGAATACTGTTAGAGTAACATGCGCCTCCCAGGAATCTGGTGGGCAACGTAAATATGTGCATCATTCTAATCCACATAAATGCTCCTCTTTGGTGCGTGTAGTTTACAATTACCTTATGTTCTGTCATGCTTTGCAGAAGGAAAACATATGATCGGTGTCTCCTGTGGAGATAGTGATTCAGTGCTATTTGCAAAAGACATTAAACCACGTGACATTAAACACCACATTACGAACATGTACATATATAAAGTCACATACTTATTATGAAGCTCAAATGTGCCTCATGGTCTGGAGGGGTTGAGGGTGTGATGTTGGTAAATTGCCCCTCAATAATTACTGGGAGACTGCCAGGTGTAACAACAGGTTCCTTTATTAGGTTCATGAGAAAACTATCACAGGAAGCGCCGAGCGTCTATATCGCCACAGCTCCGGTCGCTTCTGCCTCAAAGCCCTTCGCGCGCATTCTCTTTCGCAGCCTGCGCATGCGAGAGTCGTTCCGTTCTGGCGCGACACTACAGATCTCCCTTTTTTTCCAACAACAAAGAAAGGGTAAAGTCCCCATTTCAACAGTCATTAACTTCATAGTCTTTGAATCGAGAGGGCCGGATCACAGCCCTCCCTGCACGGGTGCGTCTTACCGGAGTGGACTCTTCCTTGTTTCCTTCACGCACAGGGCTCTTTGCTCTCCTCGGTGTCTCTACTTCTTTCTCAGTCGCAGCGGTTTTGATATCGGCCGCTCTTCCTCCTGTGCTGACCTCCTCAAACCCTTCATTGTCTGTTTGGACTTGTCCTTCCTCCTGAGTCTCTCTTACCCCCGTCATCTCTTCTACTTCGCTGCCTTGTCTTTGATCTTCAGTGTCTTCGTCCTTGATGGCAGGCCACTGCATGATCCGGTTGATTTTCGCCATGCGATCTTGGGACCACACTCTGCCATCACTGAGCAATGCCGCTCTTCCGTACACCTCCTCCACCTTTAGGGGTTTGCTGTATTTGCTTTCGCCTTTCCTTTTGATCGTTGCAAGTTTGACTCTGACCCATTCCCCTTTTTCCAGATCAGTGTTCTTGGTGTTGTGTCTCCTGTTGTAATGGTCAGTGTACAACCTCTGAGCTCTTTCCAGGTTGTGCTGTACCACAGCGGGCGACCACTTGCTCGTTACTGTCCTCTCCCTCCAGACTACGTTGTCCTTAGTAAAGGGGAGTCTTCCTCTCAAAATCTGGAAGGGACTATAACCTAGTCCCGTCGGCGTTATCCTGTAGGCCCACAGCATGCTTTGAATGTCCGTTTCCCAATCGTTTCCTTGTATTATTGCGGCTTGAATGGACCCCATCAGGACTCGGTTGAACCTCTCCACTTGTCCATTGCAAGCGGGATGGTATACTGCTGTGTGCTTGGACTTGATTCCGTTTCTCTCCATGTACCTTGTCCATTTCTCTGACGTGAACTGGGGCCCGTTTTCGCTCAAGATCGTTCTGGGTATTCCTTCCCGGAGAAACACTGAAGTGAGAAACTTTAACACTGTGTCGGAGTCCATGACTTCCTGCACGTCTACCTCCGGCCATTTCGAGTATTTGTCTATAACCATGCATAGGTATTTAGCCGTCCCTCTGGAGTCGAGCACCGGACCCAATATGTCCACCGCCACATCTTCCCACGGGTTGTGGGGCTGCTCGAACATACCTAAGGCGGGACTTAACGGTCTCAAGATCTTGTCTGCTCCTTGGCACTGGATGCAGTCTCTCACTTGTCTCTCTATCTGGTTGTCCATACCCGGCCACCAGTACATTTGTTTCACGCGCATCTTCGTCTTTACGATGCCGAGGTGCCCTTCATGGAGTTGGTTCAGCAGCAGTGGGATCAGCGTCGTTGGCGGGACCACCTTATCTCCTCGGTACAAGAAGATCCCTGAGTCACTCACGGACAACTCCTCGCGCACTTCATAGTACTTTCTCATAGTCTCTTTGAGATGTTTTTTTTCTGGCCACCCGGAGATCAAAAATTGCTTGACATCCTCCATTTCGCTGTCTCCTTCGTAGGCTTGGGCCCACTCTTGCCTGCTGATATTCTTCTCTGAGTCGGCCATTGCAGCTACCATCTCGTCTGTGCCCAGTGGGACCAACGGTGCTTCTTCCATGGCTGAGGCCCTGCTCAAATAGTCTGCCACTTTATTGCGTGTCCCCGGCAAGTACTCAACATCGTAGGTGTAATCAAGCAGCTTGAGTGTAATTTTCGCAATGCGCGGTGTCGCTGTGTCATGTCCGCTGGAGGTCAGCACCTTGACCAGTGGTTTGTGGTCCGTTTGCAGATTGAAGCGGGTGCCCCATAAGAATTGTCTGAATTTGCTCATGGCCCACGTGACCGCGAGCATCTCTTTCTCAATGACACTATGTTTCTGTTTGGTGGGCGACAGCGCCCGGGAGGCGTAGCTGCGTGTTTCCACCATGTGATCGTTTCTCTCCTGCGCTAGCACTGCCCCCAAACCTCTGTCACTAGCATCTGTTGTCTGGATCGTGTGACCCATCGGATCGTACCCATGTAGGGGTATCGCTTGGCTTATGTTGCTCTTCAGTTCATCAAATTCACTCTGGGCTTCTTCGTCCCATTGGAACGTCGCTTTGTCTCTGATAAGTTGTCGGAGCCTGTGGGTCTTGGTGGCAAAATGTCTGACGAATTGGCTATAATACTCCGCCATTCCCAAAAATGACCTCACCTCTTCTTTGTTGGTTGGGGCCCTGGCGTCACAAATGGCTCTCACATTTTGTCTCTTGGGTGTGATTCCTTGACTCCCTATCTCATGTCCTAGATAGGTGACCGCTGAAATGCCCAGCTTATACTTGCTCCACTCGGCAGTGAGGCCCTTCTCTTGGAGCACTGTCAATACTTTGGTTAGTTTTACATCATGGTCCTTTCGGCTTGTGCCCATTATCAGGATGTCGTCCTGAAAGTACTGGACGCCAGGAATGTCCTTGAACAGGCGGTGCATTAGCTTTTGGAAGACTGCAGCCACAGATGCCAATCCGAATGGCATTCGGCGAAATTGATAACACCCGAAGGGCGTGATGAAGGAGGTGAGCCTTCTGCTCGCAGGGTGCAAGTCAATTTGATGATACGCGGAGGTGAGGTCGATAGTGGAAAACCATGCCACTCCTCTTGTTTTTGCCAACATTTCCTCTATTCTGGGTAATGGGAACTTTTCAACTATCAGACACTTGTTGAGTTCGCGCAGGTCCACGCATAGACGTATCTTGCCATTTGGTTTCCTGGCAACGACTAAGGGGGCCAACCATTCCGAGCTGTCGATAGGTTCAATTATCTCTTGCTCTTCCAGTCTTCGTAGTTCCTGTTGGACGGCATCTTTCACAGCAATGGGAATGTTCCGGACTTTGTGGGACACAGGGCGAGCATCCTCCTTGAGCAGAATCTTGTGCACAAATTTGTCTAGTTTCCCTACCGTGCCTCCAAATACTTTGGGGAAGGTTTGTTTCAGTTTCTCTAGGTCTGGCCACCGACTGTCCTCCGTCAGCAGTATTTATTCTTTGCCTCCTGGGTCCAATTTTATCCCAAGGTCACTCTGCTCTCTCCAACCCAGTACGGAGGGTCCTCGTTCCGCCACGTATAGTTTGCATATCGTTGACCTTCCCCTGAACTCAAATTTCAGGGTGCCGAACCCCACCATAGGAATCGCCTTGCTGGTGTACGATATCGGTCTTATGTCAGGTGGTTGTAACTGCGGGCCGAGGGTGGGCACAAAGTAGACCCCGAGTCTTTCGCTATGTGAACCTTCACTCCTCCGATCAGCATGTCTGTTTGCGGTTTGTCCGAACGTTTGCCTGTTACATCCAGTACCTGTTCATCGACACATAAGACCATGTCATCGTCTTCTAGGTCGTCTTCTGTTAGGTCTTCAGACTGGCACTGATCGATGCATTTCACCATGGCTTTCTTTCCCTTCCTGCGGCACACCTTCTCATAATGTCCAACCAGTCCACAGAACGAGCATCTGGCGCCAAAAGCTGGACACCGCTTATCCTGTGCTGTGTGTGCTGTGCTCCCGCACCGGTAGCAAGAGAACTTGTTGTCCGTGGATTGTTTTCCAGCTGGTCCTGGTTTTTCTGCCCATCTGGATTCGTGCTTCCCTTCTCCTGTGGGTCTCTTTTGCCTGGATGAAGATGGAGCTTCATCAATTTTGTTGACCATTTGTCTCTGGGGGTTCTCCTTTTTCGCCGCTTCTGCACAACGTTTCGAAAGTTCTGCCTTCTTGACCATTGCGATCACATCCTTCAGGGACGCCTCACCTTGAGACCACAACTTGTCCTGAACCGACTTGTTTGTGGTGTGCATGACTATCTGGTCCTTGATATATTCATCCTGTAGCTGTCTATAATTACACGTGATGGCTAGCCGTCTCAGCGCCGCCACATAATCATCTATGGATTCTCCATCTTCCTGCTTCCTTTGTTGAAAGTTGTACCTGTCGTTGGACACGCACACAGCGGGGCAATAGTGATTGCCCAAATCCTCCACGGCGTTTTTGAAAACGTCATCGTCTGCAGCTTGTCTTGTCGCTGGTACAATGTTTGCAAATACTCTCACGCCTTCCGGGCCCAGGTTATGCAGCAGTAACCTTTTCTTCCTGGCACTAGGGAATGGTTCTCCGTTTTCATCTTCCAATGCCTCCACGTAATTTTTGAAGTATTCCCTCCAGTCCTCCCACTTCATCAGGGGTTCTCCTGGTCTGGGTAGGAAAGGGACAGGTGTGGTGAGGGCTGTCATTTGGTTGCTCATCTTGGGTGCACTTCCTGGCCCTTCGCCTTGGTTACGAGGGCTGCCTGGTGCGCTGAGATTTCCCTCTCAGTCGGAGTTGTCCCCTAAGCTTTTAGGGCTGCCGGGCGCGCTGGTGTTCCCACCTCGTGAGTTGCTGGGGCGGCTTTCCTTTTCGTCCCCCGTGTCGCTGTCTCCCTTTTCTTCCAGGGTCTCAGCTGGGTGTATTCCCCGCTCACCTGTTGCCTTGGGAGCTCGGGTTTCTGGTCTTGAGCCACGTGGTTCTTAGGCTGCAAGTCTCTGCGCTGCTGCCACGCTTCCTTGTGAATAGCGTGCTTGTACTCTTGTATGTCCCCAGTAGGTTGTCCTCCCCTCAGCTACATCCGACCATTCCACGTTGCTGAGGTGGTCATGTCGCCGTTCTGCTCGATGGCTTGCTGGAGAGGACCAGGTGGGGCTATCCCATCCTCGTCGCCACTGTGATGTTGGTAAATTGCCCCTCAATAATTACTGGGAGACTGCCAGGTGTAACAACAGCTTCCTTTATTAGGTTCATGAGAAAACTATCACAGGAAGCGCCGAGCGTCTATATCGCCACAGCTCCGGTTGCTTCTGCCTCAAAGCCCTTCGCGCGCATTCTCTTTCGCCGCCTGCGCATGCGCAAGTCGTTCCGTTCTGGCTCTGGCGCGCCGCGTCATCACGCCGGCGCATCGGAGAATAGAACGAGACACTACAGAGGGGCTCTTAGTCACACTCTGTAATGGCAATGGTAACAAAATTGTGGTTATTATTGACCCTGTAAAAAAACGCTGTGAAGAACAGGGGTTGACTGATGCCTCCAGGCGGTCTAGAAAACCGACAGGTTTTGCTTCCGCTGTAAAGGAAAAATTCAAAGGGACTTACTTTGTCAGAGCGCAACTCTACTACTCGCTCCCCTGGAGATCGCATATTGACGGGTCTCTACTCGGGTGTTACTACTTATACTTCCGTATCCACCCAGTCATTATTGCATTGACTAGGGCATTACAGGATCAAGATAGCCGCCGAAAAACGGCAATATCGGCGGCCATATTAGAGGTATTGAATATTGTGTACATGAGCAGGAATGTATGACATGTTTAGGGCTGAGTTCAAGTTGTGAGTTAAATAGAAGTATTCACATGCGTCCATACTGGAGGTATTTCTTAGTGTGTTTGTGCCCTCTAGTGTATCTCCAGTTGGTAGAGAGCGGGGTCAAATTCAGGTTGTGAATTAATTTAGGGATTAAAGACGATCATGCGTACCTTACCGGTGTAGACACCCATATGCTTTATATATTATAATCTTTGTGTGAGAGGAGTACTCAAGCATAATAAGTATTCATATTGAGTCCATGTCGCTCTGCTCGATTTAGAATAGATATTTCATGATTGAAACACCAGGCGAGGACCAAAATGGTGAGAAGTATGGTATTGCAGGTGTGATAGAAATGAAGGGTACATCTGTTGTTGGATTGTCTTTCTAGTGATGTAATTTATTGTCTCAGACTGATGTGTTCACTTGGTGAATTAACTCCATGGGATGTTATCATTCAAACCTTGGATGTCTTTGTGTAACTTAAAAACCCAGCGCTGTTCCTTCTCGAGCAGCCTGTGTTCAAGGCTGTCGAGATGTTTAATGTGTTCCAACACTACCCATCTGAAATCATTGGGGGTGTGTTGTTTCTCAATGAAATGCGTTGTCATTTAAGTAGTGGCTCGCCTGCACCGGATGTTGCTACGGTGTTCCACTATTCTGGTACTAACCCTCTTAGTGGTCATACCCACGTAGTGGAGGTTGCAAGTGCAGGAGTTTATATAAACGACCCCTGAGTTGTTACAATTCATGAATTTTCGCAGTTCCGATGTATGTTGTTGTTAAAAACCACTTTTTTAGTTGGAGATGTTAGGTGGCATACACTGCAGTTACTGCAAGGGTAGTGTTCCCCTGGTAGTGTGTGTAGTACTCGCTGGGTCCCCTTAATGTCAGTTGTTGTTTTGGGTCGTTTATGTACCAGAATGTCTCTAAGGTTCTTCCCCTTCCTGTTTGAAAACATTGGTCTAGGAATATCCAGGTTACCACTGTTTAGGGTGCGCCAGTGTTTCTTTACTATTTTCGCAACCCGGTCAGATGCTATTTTGAACGTGGTGATGCAAATAGGCCTCTTGTCTTTCTCAGTTTCCTCTTTGCAGTGTGTTTCGAGGAGCGCCGGATGGAGCAAGGATTCGCACATAAAGCGACTTGCTCTCACTCATGAACCTCGCCTAACTCATAATAATATTAATTCAACCTGTCTATCATTTATCTCGCCTTTTCCCCAACACGCGGGTGTCCTTAGGAGGCTTGCCTATGTGTCTTTTCATCCTAACCATGCTTACACACTACTGAATGGCCGCTTCGCAGAAATCCAGTCTGCGCATGCGTCGGTCATACCCACGTGATGTGACGCACTCGCAATTTGGAGGGATGTTTTCGCTCATGCGCATTACTGCTAAATATGGCCGCTTGTCCTTAACCATGCTCTCTGCTAGCTCGTGCTGCTTCTGCATATCTGTCTTTCCCGCACTAACCTTTAATGCTATAGATATTATAAAGTAAGGGGTGCAGTGAAGCTTTTCATGGTATACAGTGTATTCATTTTTTCGTGTAATTCTAATTTGTTTTCGCTTACTTTTCATGTACCGCGTACCTGGGGGCCTGGGAGTTGGGGAGCTGCGCCATTTTAGAAGCGTGTGTGGACCTGGTCACATGACATGAGGACCGGGCCTTGCATCCGTGGAACTCAGCCAGCTGGCTATCGAAGCTGGGATGCTCCTGGGAACCTGCCTCATAACCCAGAGAGGAGAAGCTGAATTTCACCTGAAATGCAACATTTGCTTCTTTCTACTGTATACTCCATTGTCCTCTTCCACACGTATGCCTGGGAACGGAACTCTAAGGGGTGGGTAATGTCATTTGAATATGTAATATGGGAACACAGAATTATAGGTGGTGACAATGACCTAACCACCTCTCCTGACCAATCATAAGTTGGGACCTTGTCACTTGCAACATTTGTGGGTGGTCTGGGGGTCCCAGAAAAGTATAACTAGTCTAGTTCAACTTAGAGAAATTGTCCGACTTGTCCGAGTAGCAGACCTGTCACTGACCCTACGAACTCTATAGGTGATTGATACAGAGTGCTGCGGAGCACTCTGTCCGTACTTTTCACAAACTCCAAGGGGTGGAAATTAGTCCTAAGTGCTGGCGGAGCACTTTGCTGGGAGATTCGAAAACCCAATCGGGGTTACTGGCGGATTCCGTGCAGAGAGGGGGTAACGCAGGCGTTGCATCCGAAACTGCAGGTGTTGGTCGTGCCCTTTGATGAGCCCAGTCCTGATCCAAATCCTGAGGGTTAACCTGTCCTGACTGTTCATGAGCTGTACCTGCTCGCCTACTGGCATTCTGAATCCTTGAGGGTCCTTGTCCTCGCCTTTCCAAGCTGACCCGTGGCTAAGGTTAGTCTTCATTCCCGTCCTAGGTAAATATTCAGTGTGGGTGTCTGCCTAACTTTACTTTTACCTTTCCTCTTCTTAATAAAGCACTCTTGCCTGTGATAATTCTCTATCACCTTTTTGAAAGTGACTTTTATGCAATCGTTTATTAGTGATGTTCCACTTCTCTCCCCACCTATAGGATATTATTAAACTGACTGCTTATTTAGCTTGTTCCATTATTCCTTCCCTTTAGTATGGTTGCTGTGAACTTAGTAAGAATAGCATAAAGTTTAGAAATTAGTATAAGAATATTAGTACACATATTAGGTCCTTCTCACGTCCCCTGCCTTAGCTTAAATTCGTACTGAGTAGCATGTTCCCAAATACTCATACCCTGTAGTGTTCCTTAGTACTCTATGGTGCTTGCCCTAATCCATAGTTACATTTTGGCTTTAATCTTGATTATTGATGTTCTGATTTGTATCTGCCTTATAATCATGGCATATTCATTCTAAACTTACTCTACATAAAGCTTTGAAAACCAAGGTGTCTGTGGTCATTATACATCACCAAGTGTTAAGAAATGTACTAAATGTATAAGGTATTCTACTCTTCTTAGGAATCTTGCTACCTGTCCACTGCTAGCTCCTGATCCATCAGGAGTAATGTGCCTGTGGTAAGTCAGGTACATGAATAGTAAGTGGTGAGAGAATCACCCCCCGAATTACTCATAGTAGCATGGAAAGATTCACCCCGTTCATGCAAACACAGTCGTCATATGCACGCCAGGGCCCAGTGCGTGGAAATTGGTAAACTAGTGACCCGGGTGACCTGCGCGCTCTGTGGTTGTTAGCAGCTCTTTTTCTTGCCTTGGATACCAGATGTGACGATATTTTCTCGCAATCAGTTTCACTGATAGTTCTTTTGCTTGAATGTTGTAGTCCTCTTTTTCAGTACAGTTTCTCCGGAGGCGGAGGAACTGTTCGAATGGGAGGTTCTCTATTAGTTGTTTCGGGTGGAAGCTGTCATATATTAAGAGACAATTCTTAGCAGTGGGCTTGAAGTGAATGTTGCTTTTAAGTGAGCCATCAACTGCAAATATGTTCAGATCCAGAAAAAGCAGCAGTGTCTTGCTCATTGTGTATGTGAATTTCAGAGAAGAATCTTGTAGGTTGAGCCAGGTGATCTCTATCTCTACCTCTCCCGTTTTTTGATTGGAGTTAAGGACATTACTATCAATCTGAAGAAGGCAAAAACAGTGATCTTTGGTAGAAACCTAATAAAGAAGAGTGCGTGGTTCGTTGGAAGCTCAAGATTGGAAAGAGTAACAAGCTTTACATTTCTCAGCGTTACGCTCAACAAAAGGGGGGGGGCAGGAAAGCTCAGCTAGACTCCCTGAAATTGATGGCAAAGCACCTGATATGCAGGATGGGCCAACTCAAGAGTAGACTTGCATGCCACACCACAAGATGCACTTCAACTGTAGTGGCAACAAAGATGATGCCCACACTAACTTATGGTGCAATGGTACTTAAGGATCAACTCCATGAGTGGCTAAACAAGAATGCAACCGCTATAGTCGACTGTCTGCACCCCGAGCCTGCACTAGCCAATCAAAAATAAGACTGGAATTTAAATTCACGAAGCTGGATTTGAGTTTGAGGGCCAAATTTGTTTGATTCTGTTATAATGTAAAAAATCACACCATTTGACTCAATGAAACACAGCTGGGAGAACTTCCAGGAGCCCGGCTCAAGCCGCAAAGATACGTCACTTCTCAGTACGCCCTCCATGCAACATACCTGATGCGTCACATTTACTGTATGACGCATCATGTCGCAAGGAGTTACAGATACGTCAGTATTTCTGACGTATCTGTAGGCGCAAAAGTGACGCATTGCTGGAGTGTGTCACAAAAGAGACGCAACCCCAGCAATGCGTCCTATCACCTGGGGCAAGCCCCATGTGAAAGGACCTGCGTCAGTCTTACGCCTGCTGTGAGGCAGGCGCAAGATTTTGATGCAACGGCGCCTAGAAATGACGCAGTGAAATCTCATAGATTTCACTGCGTCACTTCTACGAGACTTTTTGCAGGGGAACGCGCACCCTTGCATACATTATACTAGAAAAAACCCTAAAAGATATCAGAAAGGAATTAAAGAAAAAAGAAGAGGAAATAGATAAAATAAATTTATCAGAAGATATGGTAAAATTAAAATCTGACATCCTCAAAAACTTGGAGAAACATGAAGACAGGGTAAAACAACGCAAACAACAAACATTTCAAAGGGACAAACTAGACTTTGAGGAAGGTCGTATCTTTACCTTTGGAAGGCAATATGAGGTGCGCAAAAGCAAAGCACAATTGGAACTGTCAGGCAAAGAGTTTTCGAGTTGTGACTCCCTAACAAGCACTGAAGCAAGCAACAGTGAAAATACCCCAGCAGCAGCTTTGGAAATGAGACAAAAGACAGATTTTTTAATGAAGATGCGAATGGCTGTAGAACAACAGCAAAAAATCAACCAAAGAGGTGGAATAAGCAGAGGCAGAGGAAGAGGAACATGAGGAAGACAAGAAGAGGCCAGAGGGGCAGGGGAGGAATCAAAAATGGATACATGGGCAAAGGATCGACTGAGTCAACCAAATAAATAACGTCATCAGGCTCACAAGAACTTAATGTGATCAACCTCTCGACTAAAATCCTGACACAGAAAAGAATGTTCTCAAAAAAGGTTTTAATTTTTGCCTTAGAGCTCATTTAGACATAGCCCAGACTAGAATCGATATATATGTAAATACACAAGAAAAATTAAATTGGCAAAAATACACAAAGATACAGTGAAAACAAATCCCCCTGCCAACAAAACACCAACAAACAATGGCTTACTGGTGGAAGACATTCAGGGCCTGGAAACTTTATTAACAATGGGAGCAGAAACACCATCTCAAGAAGAAGAGGCCATATCAGAATTAGAAAAAATCCAACCATCCACGGGAGCTGGAGAAAGTGGCCTCAAATCAAAATAACAAATCTATCCAAACTTACCATCGGGCAACAAAGTGGATCTATTCCATGAAGCAGTAATAGAAGATCTGTATAAAATGAGATATAGCAGGACACCAACATTGAAATGAAACCCGCGGACAAAGGCGGAAACATCATAGTCCTGGATAAAAGAGATTACATGGCTGAAGCCAACAGGCAATTAAGGGATCAAGAATTCTACCATCAATTAACTAAAGACCCTACACAAGAAATTGGAGAGAAAATAAAATACCATCTGAACAAATGGTTAGAAAGAGGTTTGATCAATGCAGAAGAGTGAAAATATCTTACAGTCGACCATCCAACCATGGCAACCTTCTACTGCCTCCCGAAAAATACACAAGAGCAAAGTAAATCCTCCGGGGAGACCGATAGTCTCCGTAAATGGCTCAATTTTAGAGCCTATTTCCAATTACATTGACCACTTCCCGGCACCTCTTCTGAGAGACCTCAGCTACTACCTTCGTGACACCACAGATCTATTACAAAAATTGGAAGAGGTAACATGGCAAGCCACCTTCAAATTAGTTACAATGGACGTTGTTTCCTTATATTCTAACATTGAACATTCAATTGGACTTCAGGCATGCAAATACTTCCTAGGCAAAAGAAATATTGAATATTGCGAACATAATTCTATGTTAATGGAAATGATCACGTTATGCCTTGAAAACAATATCTTTACATTCAGCAAACAAATCTTTAAGCAAACAAAGGGATGCGCCTTGGCATTCTCTTTCTCCCCAAATTATGCCAACTTGACTATTTGGTGGTTCGAACAACAGGTAGCCTGGACCTCAGAAAATGATGATATCCTGGAAAAAACCGTCCTCTGGCTTCGTTTCATAGATGACCTACTAATAGTCTAAGATGGCACACAGACAGAATTCAAAAGCTACTTTTCAAAATTGAACAACAACATAGCAAAATTACAATTCACGTTTGAAATCAGTACCAAACAAGTGACTTTCCTCGATTCAAATTTTATATGGAAAATAACAAACTCCACACAGCACTACATCGTAAAGAAAATCTACCAACGCGATACTACATGAGGAAAGTTTCCACCAGGAAACCCTAAAGTGGAGTATACCCTACAGTGAATTCTTAAGACTTAGGAGGAACTGTTTAGCTGACAATGATTTCATCAAACACAGCAAACAAACAACTGAAAACCCAAGGAAAGTGATCCAAAAAAGCCTACAGAGAGTAGTAAATCAACAACGATCAGATCTATAGAAAAAGACCAAATCAGAAGACGAAGAACAGACCAACTAACAAATAATAAGACTTATCACAACTCACAATGTGGAGAATAAAAATCTTGTCAAGATTATAAAAAAGCACTGGGTTATCTTACAACTGAACCCAACTTTGGCTGAAATAATGGGAGATCATCCTACTGTAACATATCGCAGAGCAAGGAACATCGATGACAAACTCAGGCACAGTCATGTCAAAGAAACAACGACCACCACATGGCTACAAAGAGAAGGCTTCTAGCCATGCAAACAATGTAAGGCGTGCAAAATTGCAACTCATATGAAAGAGCTAACCATCCAAAAGGGCACCACATGGAAGATTAAGCAAGATCTGACTTATAAAAGTAATTATGTAATCTACATGGTGGAATGCCGATGCAAGTTGCGTTACATTGGTACCACTATTTTTGAAGTCAAAAAGGATTCTTGAGCACATTCGAGCAACCACACACAAGGTTGGCTCCAATGCGATAGCAAAACACATGGAGAAAGAACATGAAAGTCGGTGGGAATGTCTCAAATTCTGGGTTCTTGAACAAGTACCAATTTCAAAAGGAGGAGGAAACTGGGAAAGAAGCATGTGCCAGAAAGAGTCTAGACATATAATAATATTTAGAAGATTAGATCTGAGAGGCCTGAACCAGAACAAAGAACTTTATGTACATCTTTGAATTACCTTCAAAATCGAAATGAGAGGAATCAGAACAGTAAGAACACAACTCAATAGAGAGTATGAAGTGCTATCTAATTAAATTGTAAAAATTAAGCAACATATGATACTTGAATTAATTGAAAGAAAAGCCACCTAAGAAAGGCTCACCAGAGAGCATAAAACCAGAACAATGCAATATCTAAGTGACAGTAAAAATGGACATAACAGCAAAAAACTGCCTCCATAACAGTAAACAAATAATTTATTGTTTACAAAATTGTCACAGAGACAATCAACTCACATCTCACAAACCACTTGTTTATGTAAATACTACACTAACAACAATGCATTATAATCACAAACAGGAAGTAACTGTTGCATGTAGAAATAAAGGAAGATCTATTCTCTGTAGGTCTCTATCCTGTGAACAAGGTCAAAGTAATTGACCGAAACGCGTAGGACACGGCAAAAGAAAAATAAACTTGTCTGGGACCCTTCCTGAAAACGAGTGAGTGCGTCTTTACTTCGCCGCAAGCCGTGTTTGTTGTAATATTGAATACCGGCTTGACTCTGCTGGAAACGAAACGCACCGCCCCTCATCTTTGTGCGCCAGTGTCAGCATTTTGGGCTATGTATATATATATGTATATATATATATATATTTATATATATATATTCCCCAAGACCTCTCCTCATGGAGAGAAATGAGCCGCACACATCGTAGGTAGGATATCACCATTTATTTTACCATTCACAAATGCTCCACAGTCCTTATGCATTTCCACTGCATCGGCCTTTTTCAGAGGAGGAGCTTCACACATCACATGGCCTTCCGAACACACTTGGACCCAGTAATTTGCTCACAATAATTACCCTCAGGTGGGTGCCCTGTTGAGCTTCAGTCTCGAGCATTCTGGTCCATGTAGTGCGTCTTTGGCCACTCAATTACTTCCCTTCAGTGGGCGATGTAAGATTAATTTTATTTATTAAGGTTGTCCTGCGATCCCTTGCGCACCATTTTCGAGTTCGCTGAGGTCCAATCCAGGGGCCAGTCCTTAGTGGCTGCCGCTGCGCGTCTTTCGGCATTCACCAGCATCAAAGATGGTCCTATTTCGGGCAGAGTTTGGCGCGCTTTCGTTGGGGGTGCATCGCTCGCGGCCAGGACCCGGCCGTATTATGTTCCGCAAGACCTCTCCTCACGGAGAGAAATAAGCCGCACACATCGTTGGTAGGATATCACCATTTATTTCACCATTCACAAATGCTCCACAGTCCTTATGCATTTCGGCCGCATCGACCTTCTTCAGAGGAGGAGCTAGACACATGATCAAGTCCCCCTAGCAGGGACGAAACGCGTCATGGCTGCCTGCTTTTGTCTGTAAGCTGAACCTGCAATAAACTGAAAGCATTTTATCGCTTTGTGGTCCGTGCTCTGTTTCCGAATCCTGCGAGGGAGAAGCGGTATCAAGGAGTTTTTTGGGGATATATATATATATATATATATATATATATATATATATATATATATATATATATATATACACCCTTTTGTCAAGGTAATACATTAAAAGGGGGGGTCGGTGCATAAAAGTTAAGCCTACTGGCCTCATAACCTCAAATGAGAGCGATGTGCCCTTCCCGGGGGATACCCTTCCCAGGGGTTTAGGGGGTGCTCCTTAAGTGGACACTGCATATTTTACTAGCAGGTTCACCCCCAGCTTTCTGCTCTCCTGTCCCAAGCAATGCAGTTTGATTTTTTAGGGCTCGCGCCCTGCGTTGCACTGCGCAGCAGTGCTGCGTAGCAAGAGTCCTTTTGTTCGGGTTTTGCAAATGGACCTGGAAATTCCACATTGTGCGTGTGATTTTCCATTTGCGGCCTGCTATTGGCCTTTCGCTGGGCGTTTTTTGTGAAATAGACACCAATAGGCCAGAGGCGGGAGCATAGCTTTGTCCCTGGCCTATTGGTTTCTATTACGTGCATTTCCTTCCATATGGTTTCAATTATCGTGCCCAGACATAATTGAAAGCATATGGGGGCGCGCGCACCAACACTCGCCGCTTTGTTTTTTTTGCAAACTCGAACGCTTTCGCGATCAGGCTGGTAGCTGCGTGGCGCCCGGGACCCCCGACACCCTGGGTCAGACTCCAGAGGACCCGCCGCCCCCGCCCGGACTCCCTGCAGCGGCCACGATGAGGAGCCGCCGGTCACCAAGGAGATGCCGCGCTAAGCCAATGTTAATTTCTACTGCCCACCCGCCACGTGCAATCAAAAGAATAGTTTATAGTGCAGTCGACAAAAAAAGAAAGGTGACAAGTATGTAAGTGTGCCTCACTTCATGTTCATGCAAAGGTACAAGTTTGCTGAAATATTATTGGTATACACCTCTGAACCTCCAGCAGGCGTGACACCAGAATACTTTTCACGTAAACTCGACTAAACAGCAGACACACTATCAACCATGCACTAAAATCAAAGGCTCTACTTACCCGAGGGCTGGTTAGGGGTAGAAGTGCTTTATAATTATACTAAAGTACAATAAACAGGTCCACGTGGCAGTTGTAGGAGGCACCCATTTAGGCTCTGGGTAGAACAGGAAAATTACTGGAAAAGAGCAAAGCAAATAGGGTACCAGATAATGTTTGGGAAGAGAGTACATCTATCCCAGAGCAGCATGGGGGAGGAGTGGTGGGGAGGGGTGAACAAACATGGTGGCGCCCTGGAGTAATCCAAGCAAATGAAACGTGGACATCTGCCTTACCGTCCCCCCATGGGCACGCTCCGCCTTTCAGCATCTGGGGCACCCTTTACTCCACAACTGTGCTTCCCGGCTGTCCTCTTCTGCTGACCATCCCTTCCTCCTCCTCCGGCCCCTCCCCTCGGATATTTTAAAAGTAAAGAAGGAGAGACCCCTCCCCGCCGGCGGGGGCTGCCAGCCACCGCACACAGCCTCCAGCCCTTCCTCCTCGGAGCTAGGAGCCTGGCTGGTAGTTCACTGTAACCATGCCAGCAGCCAGGCGGCTCTAGCAATGGAGGGCTCCCTGGGATGAGACCGCTCCCAGCATACTGCACAGGACAAACCGGGGCTATGCAGAAGCACTCGGGGGAGGCCCGGCCAAAAGGGCAGCATGTGATAAACACCAACTGAAGGACTTGTGCCATGTGGAACCGGGTGCCAGGTCAGGCCTAGACCATGGGGTACAGCGGTAGGGGGGAAGCCACAGCCACCTCCCGTAAAGTTAGGTGGAAGGCTCAGATTCAACTGGCCGTGATCCTTCAAGCTTTGTGCACTGTGGCACGGGACCTGTAGAAAACATCCCGGCTAAACTTAAGCACTGCACCACCCCGTCCTTCAAGCAGCGCAATACCAGCAGGGCACCTGATGACCCGGTCGGGCCTTCTCTCTGTTTGCTCTGCTGCCACGTGAGTGGGACATTGACCCACTGTTTCATTAAGTAACGACTGCACTACTGCTACCCTGACAGCCAGTATGCCTGGGGCAGTCAGCCGGGTGCGTGCCCCGGAGTCTGACAGCCAGCTGTGCTGTAGGCTCGAGGTCTCAGAGTAAAGCTGCAAGCCCAGGTATGACGGCCAGCTAGATCTTCACAGTCTGGTCCTTGCCCAGGAGTCTGACAGCCAGTTGTACTGTCAGCCGAATCCGTGCCCAGTAGTCTGACAACCAGCAGCTTCGCTGAATGTCCAGGACCTCACAACCGGGTGCGTTCCAGGTGTCTGACATCTAGTTACGCTGTATGATTGGGGGGCCTCCTAGCCGGCTGTGTGTGCATAGGAGTCTGACAGCCAGCTGTGCTATATGCACGGGGCCTCACAGCGGCTGTGTGTGTGAGGAGTCTGACAGCTGTGCTGTATGATTGGGGGCGAGGGGGGTCATAGCCAGCTGAGTGCAGGAGTGCCCCCACCAGCTGTGTTCTACGGCTGCGACTGACAAGCAAAACTTCTGAACTCATGTATGCTCTGAGGTCTCACATCTGGAAATGCCAAAGGAGTCACACTACCACACACAACCACACACACAACACCACAACCACACCAACCCCACAAACACACAACCAACCACACACACACACACAGCCACACACACATAAACACATACAACCACACACACATAACCACACACACACACAACCACACACACATAAACACACACAACCGAACACACAACTACACAAACACACACACAACCACACACAACAACACCAAACACACACAAACACATACACACACAACCACACACAACTACACCCACACAACCTCAACCACACACGCACAACCACAACCACACACAACCACACACACAACCACACTCACACAACTACACACACACAACCACACACACACACACAACCACACACAACAGCACACACACAACTGAATATATGATGTTATCCCCCATTCTTTCATCCTGTTTACCATTACTCCGCATTTTGTACTACGAGTTCCATTGCTCCGCAAGCCATAATTCCTCAAACTTTTATCACGCATGCCATTACAACGCAAATGCATGTGTGGTGAAGTCATATACTTTAATAAAGTACTTTATTTAAAAAAAAAAAAAATATATATATATATATATATATATATATATATATATATATACTTATATATATATATATATATACTTATATATATATATATATATACACACATATATACATATATACATATATATTTTTATTAAAATAAAACATTCTTTTTTTTAGATTGTATTATTTACATGTATGTATATTAATATTGCATATATATTTTTATATATATATTTATTTTTTTACATTCATTATTTACCCTTTACACCCTAACAACGAATCCCACCCTAGTCCCTTTAAATACCCCTTCACCCCATAATCATAACCCACCCTTACTCCTTAAAATACCCCAGAACCCTTAAACACTAACCCATCCTGACCATAAAAATACCCCTGTATCCCAAAACCCAAACCTAGCCCTGTTCCCTATAAATACCCCTGTACCCCAATACCCAAACCTAGCCCTGAACCCTAAAAATACCCCTGTACCCCAAAACCCAAACCTAGCCCTGAACCCTAAAAATACCCCTGTACCCCAAAACCCAAACCTAGACCTGAACCCTAAAAATACCCCTGTACCCAAAACCCAAGCCTAGCCCTGAAACCTAAAAATACCCATGTACCCAAAAAACCAAACCTATCCCTGAACCCTTATAATAACCCTGTACCCCATAACCCGAGTTCACCCTTAAAAAACCCCTGAACTCCTAAAACATATACCCCAACACCCCCAAACTAAAACTATATGCTTACCTTATACCTAAAAACATATGCTTTTACCATTCATGCTTTTACAACGAATTTTGTTGTAAAAGCATGCGTGGTAAAAGCATATATGTAATGTCATGCGTTATAATAGTTTTGCGGAGTAATGGTACTTTCGTTGTAATGGTATGCGAAATTAGGTATGCGGAATGAAAGTTGCGTTGTGAAGGTGTTTTACCCACACAACCACACACACAACCAACCACACACACACACAACCACACGCACACACAACCACACAGACACACAACCACACACTCACAACCACACACTCAAAACCACACACACAACCACACAAAAAACCAAAACTACTCATACAACCACAACCACACCATTAGTACACACTTTCACCAGGCACAGACACCATCAGTCCTCAGTGCACGCTTTCACCGGGCACAAACACCACCACCATCAGTGCACGCTTTCACCAGGGACACACACTACCAGCCATCAGTGCATACTTTCACAAGGTACACACACACCACCAGCCGTCAGTGCACGCTTTCACCAGGCACACACCACCAGCGGTCAGTGCACACTTTCAACAGGCACACACACCACCAGCGGTCAGTGCACACTTTCAACAGGCACACACACCACCAGCGGTCTGTGCACACTTTCAACAGGCACACACACCACCAGCCATCAGTGCACAATTTCTACAGGCGCACACACCACCACCCATCAGTGCACACATTAATTGTTAACGCATCCACAATTAACTATTGTAGCAATAGGTGGAGAAGTGTGGCTCACTGGTTAGAGGAGGCAGACCTGGAAGCAGAGGTCAGCCCGGGACCAGGGTTCAATTCCCGGCTCGGCGGGTTCCTGAGTTCTAAAATGTCCACGGACTCGACAATTCTCGCTCCGGCGCCTACTCGATTCATGGGTTCACACTCTGCGACTCTGGGCAATAGCTTGCTAATCTCCACAACGGCCCCTCGTGGCGGGATGCCTGGCTTTCACCTTGTGGATACCCTGCCGGGGTTATCTCACAGGGGAATACCAGGACGGGTTCCCTAAGCAAGCGCTTAGATACCGGGTCGGTGATTTGCGCTATATAAATACATGTGCATTTACATTTACAATCACAGTATAGCGCACTTTACTTTTAAACATATTCATCGCTGCATGTCACCATTGCTACAAAAATAAAGACACATTTTTTTGGCCAACAATTTATAGACTTTTGTTGCCATTGGTGTTTCAATATTTAGCAATGCCAATAACTCAAACTTAATGAATGCGAGACCTATTGCATTGTAAATGCTTGGTTTTTTTTGTATCCTGGCGGGTCCCTCGGTCCCACCCCGTACACCCTGTTACCTTGTTTGTCAGTAGGAGCTGTGAGAGAAACCCTAAGGCCCAAGCCGGCTTCTTGCCACAGCTTTTCTCCTCTGGTGCCCACGGCCCCGCACAGTTCTCGGGGCTCCCACTGGGTGGGGTGCAGGGTTCTTCTCCTCAAACATGGGCAGGGGGCGGCAATATGCCCACTGATCAGTTCTTGCAGCCCTCTGGGGTCCCAAAGTAGATTCCTGGGCTCTATTCATTGATTCACTGGCTCCTGGGGAGCTCAGTTTACTGCTTTCTTGTTTCAAGAAGGGCACATCTTTTAAATGCATATGTCGTTGGCCGCCCTGGACATGGACCGGGCGGAGTATGCGATGCTTCGCCTGAAGCACAAATACTACACGGGGGGATCGGTGCGGGCGGCTCTTGGCCAACAAACTCAGGGTGCAGCACCAACAGCACCGAGTGAAGGAACTGGTTGACTCGACCGGAGGTTTGGTCACGGCTGATGAGCAAATAGCAGACGTCTTTCGTAGCTTTTACGCTGACCTCTACACTGGAGAGGCCCCCTCTGCCCAGGCTGAGGTGGACTATCTGGACTCGGTGCCGCTCCCGTCGTTAACGTCAGATCAGGCTCAGTATCTGGAACGTGACATTCGTGTCGAGGAGGTGGTCACGGCGATATCCCGGCTCAAACCGGGCAAGGCCCCAGGACCGGATGGCTTTATCCCTCTGTTTTACAAGACCTTCTGTCAGGAGTTGGCACCTCTGCTGACCCGCCTTTTCAACACCTTTGCGGAACCGGGTGCCATCCCCTCCGAATTTCTTCAGGCCACGGTCTCCGTGATCCCGAAACCGGGCAAGGACAGGACCGCCTGTGGGTCCTACCGCCCGATCTCGCTGCTGAACACGGATTTGAAAGTGTTCACCAGCATATTAGCGGCACGCCTGGCACTGCATCTCCCGGGCATGGTTGATTCGGATCAAGCGGGCTTTGTGCCTGGCAGGCAAACTGTAGATAATACAAAGAGGGTGACCCACATTCTCGAGAAGGCCTCCAGGATCCCAGGGGAGAGGATGCTCTTGTCTATAGACGCGGAGAAGGCTTTCGACAGGGTACACTGGCCCTACCTAGAGAAGGTCCTAGGCAAGTTCGGGATAGGTGAGAAGTTCCGTCATCTGATCTTCAATTGTTACCGGTTCCCATCTGCAGTGGTCCGAGTGAACGGAGGCAGCTCTCGGCCCTTTCCCATTGAACGGGGTACGAGACAGGGGTGCCCACTGTCCCCTTTGCTCTTTGCCCTATACATGGAGCCATTTGCTCAAAGGGTTCGGCAGAACCCCGACATTGTCGGAGTCAAGATGGGTGAATTCCATCATGCGATTAGCCTGTACGCAGATGACGTCATTCTGACATTAGACGACCCGCGGAGGTCGCTACCGGCTTGCATTGCGGAATTGGACCTATTCGCCGAGGTGGCGGGCTTCAAGGTGAACTTAGGGAAGTCAGCCGCCCTTGACATTTCGCTTGCTAGCGCTACCAGAGCGGAACTACAGAGGCTTTACCCTCTGAGCTGGTCCAGGGACCGGATTCCATATTTGGGGATCCTGTTGGCGCCTTCCCTCCCGGCGATGGTCACGGTCAATTATGCGGCTTTGAGTACGAAAATCAGAGAGGAACTTGGCCGGTGGGACAAGGGCACGTTGTCGCTGCTAGGCAGGGTGGCTGCGGTGAAGATGACCCTCCTGCCTCAGGTGCTTTACCTCTTCAGGGCGTTGCCGCTCCAGCCCCCCACGGGGTGGCTCGCGGAGACCCAGTCGGCCATCGCACGGTTTGTATGGCAGGGCCGTAGGCCGCGGATTAAGAGGAGCATCGCTACGCTGGCGCCCGACTCTGGGGGCCTGGGGATACCGGACTTGCGGAAATATTTCCAGGCCGCCCAACTCCGCTATCTGGTGGAATGGAGCCGGTGGGAGTCTGATAAGCACTGGCTGTTCCAGGACCAGGCGGTGGCGGGTAGGACGCTACAGGAAGTACCATTCTTGAGGCGGGCCCATCGACCCCCCAACCTCTACGCGTCTTTGGTGACGCGGGTCCCGCTTCGGACGTGGGACTCGGTGGCCGTTAGGCATGAGCTTACTACCTTCCCCTCTCCCTTTACGCCGCTCATTGGCAACCCGGACTTCGGCCCCGGGATGGAGAGCGGTGCTTATGAGCGCTGGCGGGCGGCCCGCTGCTGCGCCTTGTATCATTTGTACAGCCCTGAGGGAGTTGTCCCCTTCCAGGATTTGCGGCGGGACTATGGCCTCCCAGAGACGGAGCGCATGCGATACATGCAGGCGCGTCACTGGGCACTTCAACCCCAGGTGCGCGACTCGGCAAACCGGGAGATCACGGTATATGAGCGCTGGTTAATCACTCGCACGTCGGACGCTAAACTGATCTCAGATCTGTATAAAATGCTGCAGCCCCCCTCCTTCCATATTCACAACCCCGGCCGGGAACGATGGGAGCGGGAGCTCGGGCGAGTGTTGAGCCATAAGGAATGGGAACACATCTACTTCCGCGCACGCCACTCGGCCTATCACACGGGTCTTACAGAGACCTTCACCAAAATCTCGACCTATTGGTACCGCACCCCGGAGAAACTGCACGAGATGGACAGGGCAATACCAGGGACGTGCTGGCGCAACTGTGGCAATACTGGTACACTTACACACATACTGTGGGAATGCCCCCTTCTGGCTCCTTATTGGGAGGAGGTCCTGGGTGAGGTGGACAAATGTTTTGAGATAGAGTTGCCGAGGTTCCCTGCCTATGTTCTACTGGGATTGCCAAATGGGTTGATGTATCCCCTCAGATCCAGGAGGGGCAGACAGATTGCGATTGCTCTGGGGTCAGCGGTGCAAAATATTCTCATACATTGGTGCTCTACCACACTTCCCTCTGTAGTTGGCTGGCTGCATAGATTATGGCATGTCCTTGGAATGGAGAAGATGTCCTTAGTGGCCCTGGGAGACACTGATACTTTTGAGGAACTGTGGGCGCCCTTTCATAGCTTGTTGTGCTCTGAGTTTCGGGAGATTACCTGTCCCAGATATCTCAGGTTGCTACGGCTGACGCCGCCACCAGACCCGCCTGTCTGATCGGACGGGGCTGGCATTGTATAGCGGGGATTACTGGAGGGTCGATATGAAGAGAGAACTAATGGTAATGGCACAGTACAGGGGGTGGGTTGGGGTATGGTAGTTGGGGGGGTTCTGTATGGTTAAGTAGGTTTTTGGAGCGGGGATGCTTCTCTACCCTTTCCCCCCTTTCCCCCCCCCTTATTTTCTTTTTCTTTGCCCCCCCTATTTTTCTCTTCCTTCCCCCTCCCCCGTCCTTCCTCCCCCCCCCCCCCCCCCCTTGTTATCCTTATGTGACCACAGGCGCGGAAGCTGTGTTCCTGAGTCGAATGAAGCCTATTGAAAAGATGTAACTGTTTTGCTGTATTTGCTGTATCACACTCACCGATTGTGCGGATCCTGTGGTTTATCTTTATTTCTTACCCTGTTGTTTCCTACCCCTCCCTGCTTCAATAAAATACTTTAAACATAAATGCATATGTCGGGCCTCGTTGGGCTAATTTTCTTCATCTTGGTTTAAGTTTGCTCCTTATGGCCAGGCATAACCACTAAGAGCAGTTTCAATGGCATACCGCTCTAGAAAGGGGTGCATTCTGCAGGGAGCTGGATTATCTGGGTCCCTGGCCATCCTTCTCCTCTGCCTGGCTCCTGGTGCTACTCTTCTGCTGCTTGGGGCATCTTGACCAGCCCCTCCACAAGCAGCCAACAGAACACCTTTATGCCTACACTCCCCAGGTACAACAGCCTCCTGAGCATCTTCAAGAGCACCTGGGGGTAGGGGAGACCAGGTCTGTCCCACAGCTGGTATTCGGGGGCATATGGGGCCATCCTAGTCTTGGGGGCAGAAGCTGATTACGCCTACACCCATAAGATGTTGAGCTAGTGTGTTGGGAACTGTAAAATCAAACTTGGCATTCATTGTTTAGCCCAGTTTGACTACTTGCTCACTGTGTCGGCACAAGTGGAGTGAAACTGCACTTTAGGGAAGAATTTGCCTATAAGTAAAATACAGTAAAAGCAATACAGATATCCCAGTAACTACTTCAGACCTATCTATGAATGCTCACTAATATTATGAGGCCTACCCTAGGTGAACAACAACCCTTGCAGAGTCCCTTCTGCACCAGGCCACCAGTGCATAATTACCAAGCTGGGGCTACAGTAGTCTCATAGGTGCAGCCTGCCCACGTGCGTACATGCAGGTGCACACATGTTCACATGTAACCAGCCCAGCACCTCTTTCTCTAGCTGTGTCACAGCAGCCTTATCCTAAAAGGTCAACATTGGTGATATAATGCTCAGTCCTCTTGCAGTGAATTTATCAGGAGTGAAACTCAGGTAGTGAGACTCCCCCACAGTGAAGGTCCAAAAACTGGGTGGATAAAAGCAGAAAATCCTGGTGTACTTAATGGTGGGAGCCTCACATACTATCAGCCCACAGATGATCAATAGAACAGTATCCAGGCACTTTTGGCTCATCAGATCACAAGTTCTGTTCAGGCACGAGCAAAAAATTGATTACCCTGGCTTCGGTGGCGTAATTTTGATAACTGTAACAAAATATATGCAAAATGTTCGATATAACAGCATTACGCCACATCCTGTAATTTTGGGGACAACTCTTAACACAATGTGTGCCGTTCAAGTAATTTTTAAACACTAACGGCAATTCCAGTAGATTTTTTTACCCAAGCCCACTGTTCAGTTAATTTTGAGCGTGAAATCATGAATCCAAACCTAAGTGCTAGTATTTTGTACGTGAGTGACCGGAAATCACCTCAAAATTACATGATGTCTGTTCTGGTAATTTGTTGAGTATGAGATGCATTTTGCATTATTTTGCTTTAATTTGGCATCATTGTTCTGTAATTTCACGTAATTACACTACAGCAAATTGTGTATGTTTCACTCACCCCTAGTTCTAATACATATGTTGAGCTTTGTTCAATGCTGTCATGCAGGTCACACCACACCCCTCAGACTTTCAATGAGAAACAGATCCCCCAAGATGGAGGTCGACTTTAGCCAAGACTCGCAGAAACTGCAAATCTCACCAGATTTCTTCGGGGAACATCCTTTATGACGCAACTTTTACCACGCAGTGCCTTTACAACGCAGATTTTTCAACGTAAGTCATTACAATGAATTGCGCTGGGGGGCGCTGTAGGATAGGGAATAGTTTAATTTACTATCCAAAACCTTCCCTACTATCCACAAGGACTGGAGTTGGAATAGTAAATTAAACTATTCACTATCCAGCGCCCCTCAACGCAAGTCGTTGTAACGACTTGCGTTGAAAAACCTACGTTGTAAAGGCATGTGTGGTAAAAGCATGCGTTGTAACAACGTACATCCGATTTCTTCTGTAATTTCTTGATTTTTGGAATTGTTGTGGCCTGAAACATGTGTTAAATTCAGTGGTACCTGAATTTGAGAGGCACTAGTCAAGTATTATGATAGTTGAGTTAGGATTAAACCGGATTTTGTTTCCTAACAGTTCGGGTCCACAGTGATTACACAAACACTGTGCTTAATTTACCCAGCTCTTCATGAATCGTAGTCCCCACTAGGGATGCTAAGAAAGTTGCTGACCAGTGATGCTCAGGAATTTAATATCAATCTGTAGGCGTAAATTACTCCTGCCTCACCGCAGCCCTTCGTAAATTAGACACACAGCAGCCCAGAGTGAAGCCACCAGGCAACCTGCTACTAAGGCCTCTCACCATTTTTTTTTTTACTGAATTTTATTTAGCGGAAACTTGACCTGATTCGGGTATCCGAGCGCTTTACATAGCACCAGTTATGTTACTTGAGGACACATTCATTTTTGTTAGGCACCGGGAGATTAAGTGGTTTGCCCAGAATCACAGGATGTTGAGCGTCATTGCCGAGACTCAAACCCAGTTCCCCAGATTTGAGGTTGATCGCCCTGGCCGTAAGGTCAACTCCACTCTCCAACTCTTCACATCAGAAGGAACCTCCTTCCTGACAGCCAATACATGGAACAACCTCTCCCTCCGCCTCTGGCAAAGACCTACACTGCTCCAGTTCAGGAAAGACCTCAAAACCTGGCCCTTGGGATGACCCCTATGGAGCCGCACCTCACCTCCCTCAGCTCCTTGAGACCCCGATGGGTGGGGCGCGCCTTACAATACCCTGATTGATTGATTGTTATGTTATGTTATTTATTCTTTTGTATAGCGCAACGGTTACTCAAAAAGAGTGTCCCGGCGCTTTAGGTAAGGAGAACAGATTTCAGAATAACACAACACAGTTAAAAGAGGTTAAAAGGCAAACAGAACAAAAAAGAGGAACTACTAGCAAACCTATTGGGAAAACAGCCAGGTTTTGAGACCTCTTCTAAAATCAAGGAGAGTAGTCGCCCCCCGCAATGGGAGCGGTAATGAATTCCACATCTGTGGAGCCAACAGACTGAAAGAGCGGCCCCCGAGGCCGATTGATTGATTAATTGAAAATGGGATGATGTTATCTGCAGAGGACATGGGGGCAGATGTATCATTACCATCATTTGCAATTACCAAATGCCGATTTTTTAAAAATCGCTATTTGGGAATTGCAAATTGGGATGTATGTAGAAATTCGCAATTTTTATGCGCTTTCTTAAAATTCCTTAATTGCGATTAGCAAATTGCTAATTGCAATTAAGGAATCATTTCCCATTCATTTCTATGGGCCAGGAGGCCCATAGGAATCAATGGGAAGTTATTCTCAATTTGGGATTCGCAATTTGCTAATCGTAAATTGAGAATAATTTCAAGGGTGCAGGGGTGTCCAAAGGACACCCTGTTGCACCTCTGAAATATGCATGGGTGCACATGTGGCACACATACATGCCCTGAGGGCATGTATGTGCGTCACATGGCACTTTGAAAAATGCAAAAATGTGCATTTTTCAAGGAATTCGCAACTTACCACCAACTAGAAGTTGGTGGTAATTTGTGATTCCTTAAGGGCATTTTGCTAATTTTTTTTGCTACATACATTGCATTTAAGGAATCGCAAAATTTGCGATTCCTTAAATGCAATTGCAAAATAAGGAATCGCACATTTTGCATTGGAGTAGGCAGTTGGTGGGACAAGATTGGGATTTTAATGGAAAAATCAATGCCAAATCTTTTTTTTTCAGCACATTTCACCTGCTTTGCAAAGGGAGCATACTTCACAACTACTTTAAGGTGAAAAGTTTGCTGCCTCTGCAAAACTCAGGGTCATTACTTTTTTAACACCTCAAACACAGGCAGCAGAAACCCTCTTTCCATTTGAAATCTGGAATCAGCCGAGATTTGGTCTCGATCTCCCCAATGACCTCAGTCTGTGACCTTGGGGTTCAGGGACTATGATACATTTTAGACACATAAACTAGCTTGGCTTATGTCTCATTTTCCTTTCATTTACGTCCTGTGCACGTCTGAAGAGCCCCGAGTGGTCAAATCTAAGGTACCATTCAGTTTTCCTACTTGTTTTTTTCTGTGAAATGTAAGAGAGCGCTTTCTCCACATACAGATTGCTTCTCGCCGCTACAGTAGTAGGCTCAGAGATGCTACATGGAGGCAGGAAGAGGAGAATCATGGTTCTTGGGGCCCCTCGACAGAAGGATTGTTCTATTACAGCCGCCGCTCAGTGGCCCCCGTGTTTTTCATGCGTCTCCTCGGTGGTCCATTAGCGGGTGCGGATGGCCGGGTGGTCACGTCCTCCGCGGCACAGACCACTGACGAGCTCTCGGCTTGGATCCTTAATGCAGACATTCTGTAGGGAGAGTGCGGGCGGTCTGGGCTGCGCCCCCATGGGTAGAGTCCCTATCAACACTGCACCCCTGGCACCCCAGAAACCATACCCATGCTGAACCATAAATTCCCCCTTGCCCCCCAAAACCCAAACCCACCCTGAACCTTAAAATTACCCCAGGCAGCCCAAAACCCATACCCATGCTGAACCATAAATTCCCATCTGGCACCCCATAACCCATACCCACCATGAACCCTAAAATAGCCCCCTGACATCCCAAACCCACACCTGCCCTAAACCCTAAAATTACCCCTGGCACTATAAAACACATACCCACGCTGAACCCTAAAATTAATCCCATGGCACCCCAAAACCCACACCTACCCTGTACCTTAAAATTACCCCTGGCACCCCAAACCCCATACCCATGCTGAACCATAAATTCCCCCCCGGCACCCCATAACCCATGCCCACCCTGAACCATAAATTCCCCGCTGGCACCCCATAACCCATACCCACCCTGAACCCTAAAATTGCCCCCTGACACCCCAAAACCGACACCTGCCCTGAACCCTAAAATTACCCCTGGCACACCAAAACACATACCCACGCTGAACCCTAAAATGTCCCCTGGCACCCCAAAACCCATACCTACCCTGAACCCTAAAATTGCCCCCTGGAATCCCAAAACCCATACCCGCTCAGAACCCTTAAATTACCCCCTGGCACCCCAATCCGTAACCCACCCTGAACCATAAAATTACTCACTGGCACCCTAAAACCCACACCCACCCTGAACTCTAAAATTACCAACTAGCACCCCCAAAAAAAATAAACTCTACAAACTTACACTACATTTGCATATTTGGAGGGGACTGTCCTCTTTGACGTTTCTATGTATGTAAGTCAAGAACAACATTCACAGTAACCTAGATATGCAGGCAGTAGGTAATGCTGTGCTGAAAAATGCATTAAAGTTACTGGAACTTACACAAAAAACTGCTGCCTGCTCTTCTGATACTATACTGTGGAGTATGGCTGATCAGCAGCACTGCGTCCTGGCATCCAGCCCCTCCCGAAGGTCTCACTGTGTAGATCAATGTGGGTCAAGTGCACAGACAGCAGGGGGAAAGGGATGGCCAGTGCAGGTGAAGCTTTTCCTTTGTAAATTAATTCCTGCTGGCGCCATAGCCCAGGGTTTGCTGTCTGTGCACTTGTATGGAATACACATCTATACAAGTGCACAGACAGCACACCCTGTGCTAAGATGCCAGCAGAAATTCCTTTACAAAGGAAAAGCATCACCTTAACTGGCCATGCCTTCCCCCTGCTGTGCACATCTTCACACCCCATGCTCACAACCCATTTATTTTATTTATTTTTATTTATGCGATTTTATATAGCGCAAACTTTACCCGAAGGTGTCAGAGCGCTTTACATAGGACCCAGTTTCAAACATAAGGACTGACGGTACAAAAAGAATTAGCAAATTTTTTGACTTACATAAGAACCAGTTGAAAACATACGGACTTAGGATTACAAGCGTTATAAAAAAGGTACAAACAGAAAAAAATTGCAAATGTGCAAGAGATAGTCACACAAGGAGGAGATACAAATGGATAAACTCTAGGCATATACTAGTGAAATCTCTATCTACTTAGGGAGGGGATACACATGGATATACTCTAAGAGTCACATAGGAAAGGTAGAGAGCAGAGCGGACTCCTGCATAAACTAGTGATTAAAGTTATCTCTATATACATAGGGAAGGGGTAAGACTGGATATACTCTAAGAGTCACATAGGAATGGAAGAGAGCACAACGGTCTACTGCATATACTAGTGATTAGAGTTATCTCTATATACATAGGGAGGGGATACACCTGGATATACTCTAAGAGTCACCTAGCAATGGAAGAGAGCACAACGGTCTACTGCATATACTAGTGATTAAAGTTATCTCTATATACATAGGGAGGGGATACACATGGATGTACTCTAAGAGTCACCTAGAAATGGAAGAGAGCACAACGGTCTACTGCATATACTAGTGAATAGAGTTATCTCTATATACATAGGGAGGGGATAAGACTGGATATACAGTTACAGCACCAAGGGAGGGACAGAGAAGGGCAGGAAAGTGAGACAAACCAGAGAGGGAAGCAGATAGTAACAAGTAAGAGAGCGAGGACTGTGTCAGAGGCATCAGGAGAGACAATAGAGAGGTCACTAGGACAGAGGGGGGAGGTCAGAGATCGCTAAAAAGGCAGAGGAGAAAGGTAGAAGAAGAAGGGAGTCATAAAAAGAAAATGGCGGGGAACACAGAGTCTGTGCTTAGGTGAATGGCGGGGAACACCCATCAAGTGCTTAGGTGAAATCCCTGCCTTCAGGCAAGGATTTCACCTCTGCGCCACTCTAAAGGAAACACAAGAGGTCAGGGCAGGGGGGTCGGTTCACTCGCAGAAACTGTTCAGAGGCTCGCTGTCTGGCTCGGGCTGCTGGGCCTCTCAGAAATCATTAAAACAATCACATTCTCGGATCGGATGCGCAGCCTTCCTGCACCATTTCAGTGCGTGTCATCTTAGCCCGGGCAGAGGAGGCGACGGGGGGGGGGGGGGGGGGGGGGGGCTGAAGCCCGGTGAGCCCAATGGGTGTTGCGCGCCTGTAATGAACCCCGAGCCCTATTCACGTGCCGACATTTTTCAGCCCTTGGATTGCACCACTGAAGGTCCTTGGGCTTTCATCCGCTCTGAATCATCCGTACCCGTGACTATATCAACATTACTGGACACAAGACAAACAAAACATTTAACATATAAATCTTGAGAAAGGAACAGGTACTAACCTGCTGCTTAACTAAAACCTCTAGCTTTTCCTACACTCGAGGCTTTGAATGACATGGTAGAAGGGGGAAGCTTGCCACTGTAGTCACATTCATCAGGGGTGTCTGTGAGAAATGGGGTTTCTGTTTGGCAGAGGTATGCACCCGGTCCAAGCAGGAACCCCAAATCTAGCCAGGTTAAGAGTAGTACACACTAAGGGGCAGATTAACAAGCCCCTTGCGCCACTTTTGCATCCCTTTCTCATGTTAAATGTGATGCAAAAGTGGCACAAGGGGGTTGTAAATCTTCCCCTAAAAGTGTACCTGTACTCACCTCTGGTTGCTTGGCACAGAGCACTCAGGATTAGACCCTCTGATGAAGCATGTCGCTACTAGAGTGGATATGGGTCTTCAAAAAGAAATACTTATATTTCTGAGCAGACGGTGACAGGCCCGACATTTTAACATAAGATAGTGGGTGAAGAAACCCTTTGTATGGATATTTTTAAATCCCACAGCACAAGTTATATTACACTTGACACCTTCACCAGTCAGTCTTAATATCACTGAGGGTAGATGATCATTGAAAGTGGTGGGGTGTGATCTAGCATTTAATTCCAGACGCGCAAGCCTTACTTCTCTTAGGAGGATTGTAGAGGGAGTGAGATTCCCCTCAAGGAATTTTGAAAAATGGAGTCATTTAGCATATCTTAAAGCACCATTTTTCACATAACTTTGCTAAAAGCCATAGACTCTGAAACAGCACAATACCTTCTAAGAGTTGACCCCATTGTTTCTTAATATATTAATGGTGCCAGTGGATGCCACTTGCCTCCATTATCCCCAGCATTTTGTCATAAGAGCCCCCAGATGCATAAGTGCCTAAAATGGCAAGAATTACCTGCTCCGTTACAGTGCCAGAATTTTGCTATAAATACCAACCATGTACCATGGCTGAACCTTTATGTAAACAATTTCCTCTAGCATGTCAGAGTCAGAGTTTTGTCACGGTTGCCTCCCCCCCTCCTCCCATATGCCCTGCTTAGGACAAGGAGTACCTGCAGTAAGCCAGGTCCAGCATTCTGCCACTGGTGCCCCAAACGCCATGAATTACCTTTCATTGAATTACCTTTCATTGAATTAGATTTTGTATGCCAGCATTTTCTCACAGGCTGCAATGGCCCATTATTAAGGACATAGAGGCCATGACCCTCCACTTTCTAGACGGCATAAAAAAGGGCTCTCAGGCTGAGAAAAGGTCAGCGAGACACTATATTTTCTAGTACAAATACCTAAGAGCAATATATGTGCTAAATGTAAAGGCTTCTGGCCAAGCTGAAGATGTCAGAGCCCTGTGGACGTGACTTCTTCAGCCTCTGAAAGGGACTCATGGCCCTCCCCCTTGTAATGAGGGGGAGCATCACTGGTTGTTGGAGCCTGTGCACTTCAGTTTTTAAGCCCTAAAGTGCCCAGGTTGAGTATCTGTCATTCCCACTGTGTCACAGAGCGGGGTAACTTCAGCAGTATCAAGGAACCCTTCCCACTCGGTGATGAGGTAGGGACTATGGTCAGCCAATGATGGAGGCGGCAGTCCCATGCTTTGAGGAACCACTGAGGCTTCCCTCCTCAAGGAGCTGCAGTAGGCTAGTGTTATGTTTTTAATGTTTGGTGCATGCAAGTGCGTGTATATATTTGTATGTGTCACCGGTCACCACTGGTCACAGATGCCCGTTATACCAAGAATTACCTCCTGTATAGCACTGGTAGCCTTTTGCTATGTGCACCAGATATGCCAAGAATTGCCCAGAGAATACTCGGGCCAGCATTTTGCCATGGTTTCCTGCGCATCATAAATGGGGGGCCCCTGAGGCATGGCAGGCCCTTGAGACCCGGGCGAGGACTTTGTCAGCCTGGACAATCTATCTCATGGCTGACGCTGGACCCTTCATGAGCTTACACCGCCCCTCAGGGACAGTCACCACCTGCCCCAGACTGCTGCTCGACCGTCGACCTCAGAAGCCAGTCTCTGACTCTTTTCAGCTATAGTAAAAGAGAATGAAATCCTACGATTCAATATTAGTACAAACTAATGGGCAGAAGAAGAGGTGGGCTGATGTGAACATCATTTAGGGGTTGCCAGAGGTCGCAGCTGTGACCCCAGGCTTCTCTTTTGCGACCCCTGGCACTGTCCTTGCGACCCCTGCCTAAGAGTTTGTCAGAAGAGAAGACTTAGCAGGGCTCCATATGACCCTTGTTTTCTTTCCATTGCTCCTGCCTCTGTTCATTTGTCACTTTCATTTTGCAGGTGCATTTCAATTCTGAAGTGCCCACATGCCATGTAAATTGTAAATTGATACTTGTATAGCGCACTACTCACCCGCAAGGGTCTCAAGGCACTTGTACGAATACCGCTGTGGAACCCGTCCTGGCTTTCCCTGTGAGGCGTCCACTCCCGGGCACCCCCAAAGTGGAGGCCAGGCATCCTTAGAGTTGTGGGGCTGTTGTGGAGATTAAGCAAGCTATTGCCCAGAGTTGCAGAGTGGGACTCCTTGATTGGAATAGGCACCGAGGCGAGAATTATCAGGTCTGTGGAATTTTGAGCCCAAGAACCCTCAGAGGTGGGGAATTGAACCCTGGTCCCGGGCTAGACCTCTACATCAGGGTCTGCCGCTCTAACCATTGAGCCACACTTCTCCAACATAAATATATATATGAACAGCGACAGAGGGTCTTCAGCAATCCGCCCCATGCTGCTCTGCGACACTTCAACTCTTAATTTTTCAAACATCAAGGTGAAAGTTGTCACTAAAGTGCGTACAGTATATTTGGGTATTTTTTTGAGCCAGCAACAGATCTCCTGTGCAGAGTCCAGCATCGCTCCATGCAAACCGAACAATGGTTGTAATTGTAAAGATGCCTACACTGACATGAAAAATGCATCTCTTTTACGCAGCCCTACATAACTAATATTAATCAACTTTAAGCCTTCTTGAATGTTCCTTGTTGGCATGTGTGGGGGTTTTGAGGTCTGTTGTGGCACCATTCACTGCAAGCTGCCTTTAATTGAAGGGCCACTGCACAGATCACTTCACAATAAAAAGTCGACCACAGAGACAAACAACATTTGGAGTCAATTTCTGTAATGTCACCAATGTAAAAGGTTGGCAGACGTCACTTCCTGTGATGTTGCTTTGGTCTATGTAATGCACGTTCACTACTTGTGATGTAATTATCCTGAGTGTGGAAGAGAACAATAAATATCATAGGTAAAGGGGAGGGATTGCCTCACCTCCCTTGGGGCCATCCGGAATCCCCGTATTGCTGCAGCGAGGGCAGGGGCTGCCTTAGGCATGTGCAAGCTGTGCACCTGCACAGGGCCACCACGCCAATATATATCCTTATTATAATAATCCTCTGAGGATGGATACATATTTGTGTGGCAGCCCCTGGCAGGGATTTGGCAGCCTCTGGCTCAGTTCCACTTCCAAACACCCTGACCCCCCCACACCCACTCTTCACTGGCCTCCGCGCTCCGCCCTGCCCAGACCCCCTCTTTTAGGGCCCCCTACCTACACTTCCTGCCCAGGACCGCCATGAGCCCTAGAGCCACCCCTGGCGAGGGTGGCTGAAAGAGTGGAGTGGTGTGGCTCACCAGTTAGAGGCGGCAGACCCGGGAGCAGAAGTCGGCCGGGACCAGGGTTCAATTCCCGACGCGGCAGGGTTGTGGACTTGGGTCAGCGGACTCGATAATTCTCGCTTCGGTGCCTACTCTAATCTGGGGTCTCACTCGGCAACTCTGGGCATTAGCTTGCCTAATCTCCACAATGGCCCCCCCCACCCCCAACGCCGGGGATGCCTGGCTCCACCCTGGGGACTCCCAGCAGGGACCATTCCACAGGGAAAGCCAGGACGGGTTCCCCAGCGTTGCACAGCGCCAGGAAACCTCCGGGTAGCAGCGCGCTTTACAAGTGAAAACATAATAATAATAATAAAGGACTGACGGCCATCTTGTGCCCACTGCTGGAGGCCTGTGAAGTGAAACAGCTGCAGCGTGATTTGGAGGGCAGTTGCGACGATGCCCAGAAGCAGAAACGAGTGGAGGGGGCAGCTGGCTGAACGCGGTAGGAGAGTGACCGTGGCCACCCACGGAGCCGATGTCCCTGCGGACAAGGCCCGGTCCCTATGACGAGTAGGTGAGGAGACGCGGGGGCAGCGTAGCATATTTGCCTTATGAGATGGGTAGTGTGAAATAACGGAAGAGGGAGATTGTGTCTTGAGTATAGAATCACATGAATCTTTGACAGAAGATGAATGGAGACTGGAATCAGTGTGACTCTCATATTTGTAATGTGCAGCATTGTTTTACTGAAGGGTGTCTAGTGGTGAGTGCTAATAGTATGGAGGGAAGTGATTACAATCACATAGCAAAAGAACTGATGGCGGAGAAGGGCACTGCAAGAATATTGGGTCTTTACTTTTTCAGGTTGGTTTTAGGAATAACGTGTTGGGGCTTGTCAACCAAGGAACATTTGGCTATGGCTATGAAGATTTGGATTTGTGGAACCTTCTGATGGCTAGCTTTAAATAGAGCTGTTGAACATTATATAAGTGAGTAAATACTTTGTAGAGTGCGTGACAATTTCATGTTAGCACTCCGTTACCTGTTAAGCCGTTTGAGGTTCCAGTACAGCCATCATGCTATTTGGATCTTGCCATTGAAAGCATTTTTGCATTATAGGTGATCCTTCCAAGTATGCTATTGCAATACTGAATTATTTCTTGAAGTGGCCAGTAGTTAGGTTTGTGGGTAAGTAAAAACTAAGTGCGTGTTGGAATTTCCCTTGGACAGTTTTAGTAGCAAACGTTTATCTTAGGAAATTGTGAATGACTATGGACCCTAGTTAATGGCTAGAGACATAGGGGCAGATGTATCAAGCCTTTTGCGATTTACAGCCTTTGCAAATCGCAAAAGGCTTTTTAGCATTTTTTGACATGTATCAAAGAATCGCAAAGTAAGGAATCGCAAAAATTTGCAATTCCTTATTTTGCTTAAGCATTTAAGGAATCGCAAATTTTGCAATTCCTTAACACCTTCGCAGCGTCGAACGTTCAGCGCCCAGTGCTGAACGTTCGAATAACGGGTGCTGGCCCGTCGGCCAACGGTCGTGCGCAGCACTGGCAAGGTAGTGCTCGCGACGACCGCTGGCCGACGGCAGCACTTAAAGGGTTAAATGCGATGTATGTAGGTTTTCGAAATTGCGAATTTGGGTTAAGAAATCGCAAATTACCACCAACTTATAGTTGGTGGTAATTTGCGAATTCTTTTAAAAATGCCCTCTTTGGCATTTGTGAAGGTGGCATGTGATGCACATACATTCCCATAGGGCATGTATGTGCACCATATGCACACACATGTAGATTTCAGGGGTGCAGCAGGGTGTCTTTGAGACACCCCTGCACCCTTGAAATTATTCTCAATCTGCGATTAGCAAATTGCGAATCGCAAATTGAAAATATTTTCACAATCAAATTTCAAATTTGCGATTCCTTATTTTGCGATTGCATGTAAGGAATCGCAAAATTTGTGATTCCTTAAATGCAATGTATGATGCAAAAAAAAATTGCTAATTGTCCCTAAGGAATCGCAAATTACCACCAACTTCAAGTTGGTGGTAATTTGCGAATTTCTTTAAAAATGCCCATTTTTGCATTTTTCTAAGTGCCATGTGATGCACATACATGCCCTTATGGCATGTATGTGCACCACATGTGCACCCATGCTTACTTCAGGGGTGCAACAGGGTGTCCTTTGCACACCATTGCACGCTTGAAATTATTCTCAATTTGCAATTAGCAAATTACGAATCGCAATTAAGGAATTTTAAGAAATCGCTAAAAAATAGCGAATTTCTACATACATACCATTTTGCAATTCTCAAATAGCGATTCCTTAAAAATCGCTATTTGAGAATCGCAAAAGTGTATCTTGATACATCTGGCCCTGGGTAAGGATCAAACAAACACACTGGATATGAAAAGGTGCAAGTGGGTTTTCCAAACCAACAAGGGTGATAGATGTGAAGAGTTATCAGTGCAGGTATTTATATTTTAGATGCTAAACTAATGAGAACATTAGCAGTGTCAATAGAGGATATGCACTACTTAAATATTAGGAAGAGTTAAGATGGTGTTTGTGATAATTCCATTCCTACTGGATATCTGCTGAAAGGATTTTGCACCCTTCTACAGTGAGAAATGCCATATATCACTCCTACGGTTTCTTCTCCTGTTGGTTTCTTCACTCCCGGTTGCCATCTTCTGCATGTGCGACCCCAGCTTGGTTATCAGCTAGCGTTTCTCCCTGGATGCACTCCTGCGAATTCCCTGCTTCCTATGTTAGTTCCGTTTTGCAGCAGAACTGTAAGAAGTTGTCCTCATGACTACTGGGGCAAAATATAAAGAATCTACTGGGAATTTTTACAGTCCTATATGTCAACTCATATAAAAACACTAGGCCAAAGATTAACACTATATCATAGATAAACAGATTAATAAAAAGCACATTATCATCTATCTATATATATAAAAACGAATGTATGTCTGTCTGTCTGTTTGTCCTTTATGCATTACTACACCATTCATCCGATCGGCATGAAACTTTGGGAAGTTGTTGAGTACACTCCCGCGAGGGTTTCTGGTTTACAGTTTCCGGTGCGACTCGCTTTTGCAATGACCATCAACAAAGCACAAGGACAATCGCTGCAAGTGTGTAGACTAGATTTGGAAAATCCGTGCTTCTCACATGAACAACTGTATGTGGCCAGCTCACGCGTCAGAAAACCTTCTGATTTATTCGTGTACGCACCAGACGGAAAAACAAAAACAAATGTGTATCCACAAGCACTCGAATAAATAAACAGAATTAAAACAACACTTTAAAATATTTTCCATATTAAAATGAATACGTTTCAATAAAAATGATACAATGTAAATTGAATGTTATCATAACAAGTTTCCTTACATTTCCTTTCTTCTGAGATCGCAGCAACACGCGACGGGTAAGCTAGTAACATTTAAATCATAAGCAATACAGCGTTATATAGTTATGTGCATAATGCAGTAAAATAAATATGCAATAGTGTTTGGTGCGTCAGTCCACAGATGAATGGTGGGTACCAGTGTGCATGATGAGTAAACACACAGGAGTGTTATCCACCTATATCAGTTGACAATGCGCAGCCCCGGTCAGGACCGGAGGCGGATGGCGGTCAGCAGCTCCACCCAGGCCAGACAGCGGATCCAAGTGGGGAAACTTGGAATGTAATTTTGTATTGACTCAGATCCAAAGTGCATGGAGAAGGAGAGTCACCATGTGAGGACCAGAGATGAAGAGGGGTTCTAGCAGGGGTGGGACCTAGATGAACCCCCTCAATTCCACAACACAGGGACCCTCAAGGAACACCACCATGGTTGCTGAGCAGAGTGTAGCGTCCTTGGCGTGGCTCAATGGTTAGAGCGGCAGACCCTGATGCAGAGGTCTGGCCTGGGACCAGGGTTCAATTCCCTCCTTGGCGGCTCTGGGACTCAATCTCCCCGGACCTGATATTTCTCGCCTCGGCGCCTAGTCTAATCATGGGTCCCACGCTGCAACTCTGGGCAATAGCTTGCTTAATCTCCACAACGGCCCCAGCAGCGCTAGGATGCCTGGCTTCACCTTGGGGGTGCCGAGGAGGGACCATCTCACAGGGAAAGCCAGGATGGGTTCCACAGCGGTATGAATATAGCGCTATGAGACCTCTGGGTAAAAGGCGCTATATAAATACAAACACATTTACATTTACTTGGCGGTCATAGCCATTGACCATACTCAAGGCTCTCCCAACTTCCTCTCCAGCAAATCCCAGCACAGGCAGTACCTACTCTGGTACCATACATGTCCCCAGCCTCAGGTGAAAGATGTCAGTACATACCAGTCCAAGAGTCCTCTAACCCCCTTCCTTGGAATGGAATGACCCCGATACTGACTGGATCGGACCAACATGATGCACATTCTTTCTGCAACAGTGTGGAGGCGCATGAAGGATGTAAACTTTTGGGAATCAAGCTTTATTCTATCTGTGTGGCCTCATTCTGTATTTACTGAAGGGAACCTTGTGCTACCAACCAGCTGAAACAACTCTGCCACCCTGCCCTATACTAGAAAAGGGTCAAGGACCGACTCCTGAAAGCAAGTTAGCTTTTTATAAACCCCAATTCTATGACCCTAAAGTATGGATTTAGTATTAAAGGAATTAAAAGACAAATCAATAGATTTTGGGCCCTACAGGGAAGAGGGCAAGGAATTGCTACAGGAAGAGAACACTCGCCAGGGTACAGAGGAAGTCACTACTCAAAGATGGTTGCATTATTATTCAAGAGACTTAGGGTTGTGGCCTGTTTTGTTACAATGCCTCCTGCTGCTCAGCCGGTGTGTGTGTGATGTAATGGGATGTTGAGTGCCGGGTTGGTAAGAAGGTCAGTTGGAGAGAGTGGCTGTGCTGTGAAGATGCTGCCCGCGGGGCTATTTGCACCTAACCTGTAACCAGGAGATATCTTAAGTAAATCTACATCCTGTAACCTACCAGACCTGGCTCCCTGACATCTGTCCACAGCAGCACTTTTATTAATTACAACACTCAGTTGTCCTAATTACAACTGATTGCCTCAGTCGTAAGAGAGGAAGAAACCGAAGGATGTGCTGACAGAGACAAGAAAAGGGGATGGGGACAGAGTCTTATTAGCAAAGGCAGATGCCTGTCTGACCAGGCAGTCCTGGGAAGACTTTTCGTGGCAGGGTGGTCATGTGCACGTGTCGCTAAATATACTAATCCCTGGACACTGGGAAGGATGACAGACATATTACTGAGTCTTGGCATCTCTGGATAATGTTTTTCTTAATGCATGTGTTAAACATTTTGCAATATCCTTGCAATGTTATGGCTCATGTTCAAGGCAGGCTCTAGTGTAGATAAACAAAATACACCTCGGAGTTCATCACGGGGTGCTGGCTTGTAAACTTTCCAGGGGAAGTCTTAATTGTTATTATAAAGAAGGCATTTATATTGCTCTAGTAGGTTACACTAAGCCTTTTCTTACTAAGCGGCAGCCAATTCATCAAGAGATAATAGTGGGTTTCTATTAAATTGCCTCAGAGACATTCTACCCATGAATGCACCGTCCTGGATTCCTGCCACCGGCTCTCCCTGCAGCCAGCTGAAGGCCGGTATTTTAATGCAAGTTATAAGTGCAATACATGAGGATAGGGTGTCTTCTAGCTGAATATTGTATGCTTTCCAAACGACAAAATAATGTTTTTTACATATCTGATTTCATTCAGCCCGCTTAGTGGAAGCAGAAGAACGGATTTCAACACTGGAGGATCAAATGGTCGAAGTTAAAAAAGACACTAAAGGGACTACAAAAACCACAAGGGCTCTTGAACTAAAACTTGATGAGTTGGAAAACTATAATAGGAGGTCCAACCTACGTATTGTAGGAGTTCCGGATGGAATCGAGGGGTCAGACACATTGGCATGGGTAACCTCTTTTCTTCAACAAGGGGTGATGCCAGAATATAAAGGAGACCTCACTATAACAAGAGCCCACCGGGTTCCTGCTCGACCATTTCCGAACTCTACCCTTCCGCGTACTATTGTACTAAATTTTGCAGATGTTAGGGAAAAGGAACAAATATTGTCTATGGCTATCAAACAAAGACAATTTCCTGTGAATGCTACGATGAAATACCGAATATTCTCAGATATGTCAGCTATCGCGGCCAGACGTAGGAAAGAATTTGTAAAGATGCTCAAGGGGCTCAGGCGATGATAGCACAGCAATCTAAACTTAGAGTTTTGATTAAGGGTAAATTCTATCTACTATCCGATATTGAGGAAGCACAGGATTTGTTACACGAAATACAAAATGTATAATAGTGATAGAACGGTTTAATTCTTTATTTCTCTTTTGTTACTCTTAAACGTCATTATGGCTATACTTTTTGGTTTTGGGAGGGGAGGGAGGAGCATGGGTCTGGGGGTGTTCTATCACTACACCGCAGGGTTAAAGGAAAGGGTGCTTTGGCAAGCGTGGGGGGAAAGGATGGAGAGTTAGTAGGGGGCCACAGGCAAGGGGGGGGGAGCGGGGGAGAAGAATATAAAAAAAAAGTGTTCTTGGTGGAGAGACATTTCCTTATGCTATTTATGTTTGATGATTAATATATTTTTTACGATTCAGAAAAGGGGGTGGTGATGAACAGAGTGTCTGAATTAAGCAGACCACTCTTACCCAGTCCAAAGATCAGGGCTTGATCCATCACCGTTATTTATCTCACTGCCCCATCCCAGCTCAGAACCTGGCTATATGCAAATCAGTCTGTCCCTGGCCCAGTGCATCATGGGAACAGGGCAGACTAAACTACCAAGCCAATTCTTCACCAGAAAGGAGACAAGCTACCGGGGACCGGTTTCTGGCATTTCAGCCGTCTTCGGCCCGGCTTGCTTGAATCCTGATGGAGCAGTGAGAAAGGGACTCATGTCTGAGTATACCCTGCCACACCTATAGTGGCCAAAAACGATTCAGAAAAGGGGGTGGTGATGAACAGAGTGTCTGAATTAAGCAGACCACTCTTACCCAGTCCAAAGATCAGGGCTTGATCCATCACCGTTATTTATCTCACTGCCCCATCCCAGCTCAGAACCTGGCTATATGCAAATCAGTCTGTCCCTGGCCCAGTGCATCATGGGAACAGGGCAGACTAAACTACCAAGCCAATTCTTCACCAGAAAGGAGACAAGCTACCGGGGACCGGTTTCTGGCATTTCAGCCGTCTTCGGCCCGGCTTGCTTGAATCCTGATGGAGCAGTGAGAAAGGGACTCATGTCTGAGTATACCCTGCCACACCTATAGTGGCCAAAAACGATTCAGAAAAGGGGGTGGTGATGAACAGAGTGTCTGAATTAAGCAGACCACTCTTACCCAGTCCAAAGATCAGGGCTTGATCCATCACCGTTATTTATCTCACTGCCCCATCCCAGCTCAGAACCTGGCTATATGCAAATCAGTCTGTCCCTGGCCCAGTGCATCATGGGAACAGGGCAGACTAAACTACCAAGCCAATTCTTCACCAGAAAGGAGACAAGCTACCGGGGACCGGTTTCTGGCATTTCAGCCGTCTTCGGCCCGGCTTGCTTGAATCCTGATGGAGCAGTGAGAAAGGGACTCATGTCTGAGTATACCCTGCCACACCTATAGTGGCCAAAAACGATTCAGAAAAGGGGGTGGTGATGAACAGAGTGTCTGAATTAAGCAGACCACTCTTACCCAGTCCAAAGATCAGGGCTTGATCCATCACCGTTATTTATCTCACTGCCCCATCCCAGCTCAGAACCTGGCTATATGCAAATCAGTCTGTCCCTGGCCCAGTGCATCATGGGAACAGGGCAGACTAAACTACCAAGCCAATTCTTCACCAGAAAGGAGACAAGCTACCGGGGACCGGTTTCTGGCATTTCAGCCGTCTTCGGCCCGGCTTGCTTGAATCCTGATGGAGCAGTGAGAAAGGGACTCATGTCTGAGTATACCCTGCCACACCTATAGTGGCCAAAAACGATTCAGAAAAGGGGGTGGTGATGAACAGAGTGTCTGAATTAAGCAGACCACTCTTACCCAGTCCAAAGATCAGGGCTTGATCCATCACCGTTATTTATCTCACTGCCCCATCCCAGCTCAGAACCTGGCTATATGCAAATCAGTCTGTCCCTGGCCCAGTGCATCATGGGAACAGGGCAGACTAAACTACCAAGCCAATTCTTCACCAGAAAGGAGACAAGCTACCGGGGACCGGTTTCTGGCATTTCAGCCGTCTTCGGCCCGGCTTGCTTGAATCCTGATGGAGCAGTGAGAAAGGGACTCATGTCTGAGTATACCCTGCCACACCTATAGTGGCCAAAAACGATTCAGAAAAGGGGGTGGTGATGAACAGAGTGTCTGAATTAAGCAGACCACTCTTACCCAGTCCAAAGATCAGGGCTTGATCCATCACCGTTATTTATCTCACTGCCCCATCCCAGCTCAGAACCTGGCTATATGCAAATCAGTCTGTCCCTGGCCCAGTGCATCATGGGAACAGGGCAGACTAAACTACCAAGCCAATTCTTCACCAGAAAGGAGACAAGCTACCGGGGACCGGTTTCTGGCATTTCAGCCGTCTTCGGCCCGGCTTGCTTGAATCCTGATGGAGCAGTGAGAAAGGGACTCATGTCTGAGTATACCCTGCCACACCTATAGTGGCCAAAAACGATTCAGAAAAGGGGGTGGTGATGAACAGAGTGTCTGAATTAAGCAGACCACTCTTACCCAGTCCAAAGATCAGGGCTTGATCCATCACCGTTATTTATCTCACTGCCCCATCCCAGCTCAGAACCTGGCTATATGCAAATCAGTCTGTCCCTGGCCCAGTGCATCATGGGAACAGGGCAGACTAAACTACCAAGCCAATTCTTCACCAGAAAGGAGACAAGCTACCGGGGACCGGTTTCTGGCATTTCAGCCGTCTTCGGCCCGGCTTGCTTGAATCCTGATGGAGCAGTGAGAAAGGGACTCATGTCTGAGTATACCCTGCCACACCTATAGTGGCCAAAAACGATTCAGAAAAGGGGGTGGTGATGAACAGAGTGTCTGAATTAAGCAGACCACTCTTACCCAGTCCAAAGATCAGGGCTTGATCCATCACCGTTATTTATCTCACTGCCCCATCCCTGCTCAGAACCTGGCTATATGCAAATCAGTCTGTCCCTGGCCCAGTGCATCATGGGAACAGGGCAGACTAAACTACCAAGCCAATTCTTCACCAGAAAGGAGACAAGCTACCGGGGACCGGTTTCTGGCATTTCAGCCGTCTTCGGCCCGGCTTGCTTGAATCCTGATGGAGCAGTGAGAAAGGGACTCATGTCTGAGTATACCCTGCCACACCTATAGTGGCCAAAAACGATTCAGAAAAGGGGGTGGTCATGAACAGAGTGTCTGAATTAAGCAGACCACTCTTACCCAGTCCAAAGATCAGGGCTTGATCCATCACCGTTATTTATCTCACTGCCCCATCCCAGCTCAGAACCTGGCTATATGCAAATCAGTCTGTCCCTGGCCCAGTGCATCATGGGAACAGGGCAGACTAAACTACCAAGCCAATTCTTCACCAGAAAGGAGACAAGCTACCGGGGACCGGTTTCTGGCATTTCAGCCGTCTTCGGCCCGGCTTGCTTGAATCCTGATGGAGCAGTGAGAAAGGGACTCATGTCTGAGTATACCCTGCCACACCTATAGTGGCCAAAAACGATTCAGAAAAGGGGGTGGTGATGAACAGAGTGTCTGAATTAAGCAGACCACTCTTACCCAGTCCAAAGATCAGGGCTTGATCCATCACCGTTATTTATCTCACTGCCCCATCCCAGCTCAGAACCTGGCTATATGCAAATCAGTCTGTCCCTGGCCCAGTGCATCATGGGAACAGGGCAGACTAAACTACCAAGCCAATTCTTCACCAGAAAGGAGACAAGCTACCGGGGACCGGTTTCTGGCATTTCAGCCGTCTTCGGCCCGGCTTGCTTGAATCCTGATGGAGCAGTGAGAAAGGGACTCATGTCTGAGTATACCCTGCCACACCTATAGTGGCCAAAAACGATTCAGAAAAGGGGGTGGTGATGAACAGAGTGTCTGAATTAAGCAGACCACTCTTACCCAGTCCAAAGATCAGGGCTTGATCCATCACCGTTATTTATCTCACTGCCCCATCCCAGCTCAGAACCTGGCTATATGCAAATCAGTCTGTCCCTGGCCCAGTGCATCATGGGAACAGGGCAGACTAAACTACCAAGCCAATTCTTCACCAGAAAGGAGACAAGCTACCGGGGACCGGTTTCTGGCATTTCAGCCATCTTCGGCCCGGCTTGCTTGAATCCTGATGGAGCAGTGAGAAAGGGACTCATGTCTGAGTATACCCTGCCACACCTATAGTGGCCAAAAACGATTCAGAAAAGGGGGTGGTGATGAACAGAGTGTCTGAATTAAGCAGACCACTCTTACCCAGTCCAAAGATCAGGGCTTGATCCATCACTGTTATTTATCTCACTGCCCCATCCCAGCTCAGAACCTGGCTATATGCAAATCAGTCTGTCCCTGGCCCAGTGCATCATGAGAACAGGGCAGACTAAACTACCAAGCCAATTCTTCACCAGAAAGGAGACAAGCTACCGGGGACCGGTTTCTGGCATTTCAGCCGTCTTCGGCCCGGCTTGCTTGAATCCTGATGGAGCAGTGAGAAAGGGACTCATGTCTGAGTATACCCTGCCACACCTATAGTGGCCAAAAACGATTCAGAAAAGGGGGTGGTGATGAACAGAGTGTCTGAATTAAGCAGACCACTCTTACCCAGTCCAAAGATCAGGGCTTGATCCATCACCGTTATTTATCTCACTGCCCCATCCCAGCTCAGAACCTGGCTATATGCAAATCAGTCTGTCCCTGGCCCAGTGCATCATGGGAACAGGGCAGACTAAACTACCAAGCCAATTCTTCACCAGAAAGGAGACAAGCTACCGGGGACCGGTTTCTGGCATTTCAGCCGTCTTCGGCCCGGCTTGCTTGAATCCTGATGGAGCAGTGAGAAAGGGACTCATGTCTGAGTATACCCTGCCACACCTATAGTGGCCAAAAACGATTCAGAAAAGGGGGTGGTGATGAACAGAGTGTCTGAAATAAGCAGACCACTCTTACCCAGTCCAAAGATCAGGGCTTGATCCATCACCGTTATTTATCTCACTGCCCCATCCCAGCTCAGAACCTGGCTATATGCAAATCAGTCTGTCCCTGGCCCAGTGCATCATGGGAACAGGGCAGACTAAACTACCAAGCCAATTCTTCACCAGAAAGGAGACAAGCTACCGGGGACCGGTTTCTGTCATTTCAGCCGTCTTCCCTCACCACCCCTTGTTGTAAATATTTTTGTCCACCCTAAGCGTGGAAGGGTATTCTCAGATGTGAGACCCTTGCTCATTGCACCATCAGGATTCAAGCAAACCGGGCCGAAGACGGCTGTAATGCCAGAAACCGGTCCCCGGGAGCTTGTTTCCTTCCCAGTGTAAGAATTGGCTTTTGTAGTTTGGTTTGCCCTGTTCCCATCATGCACTGGGACAGGAACAGACTAATTTGCATACAGCCAGGTTCTGAAACTGGGATGGTGCAGTGAGCTAAAAAACGGTGTTGGATCTAGCCCTGATCTCTTGACTGGGTGAGAGCTTTCTGCTTAATTCAGAGACTCTGTCCCTCACCACCCCTTGTTGTAAATATTTTTGTCCACCCTAAGCGTGGAAGGGTATTCTCAGATGTGAGACCCTTGCTCATTGCACCATCAGGATTCAAGCAAACCGGGCCGAAGACGGCTGTAATGCCAGAAACCGGTCCCCGGGAGCTTGTTTCCTTCCCAGTGTAAGAATTGGCTTTTGTAGTTTGGTTTGCCCTGTTCCCATCATGCACTGGGACAGGAACAGACTAATTTGCATACAGCCAGGTTCTGAAACTGGGATGGTGCAGTGAGCTAAAAAACGGTGTTGGATCTAGCCCTGATCTCTTGACTGGGTGAGAGCTTTCTGCTTAATTCAGAGACTCTGTCCCTCACCACCCCTTGTTGCAAATATTTTTGTCCACCCTAAGCGTGGAAGGGTATTCTCAGATGTGAGACCCTTGCTCATTGCACCATCAGGATTCAAGCAAACCGGGCCGAAGACGGCTGTAATGCCAGAAACCGGTCCCCGGGAGCTTGTTTCCTTCCCAGTGTAAGAATTGGCTTTTGTAGTTTGGTTTGCCCTGTTCCCATCATGCACTGGGACAGGAACAGACTAATTTGCATACAGCCAGGTTCTGAAACTGGGATGGTGCAGTGAGCTAAAAAACGGTGTTGGATCTAGCCCTGATCTCTTGACTGGGTGAGAGCTTTCTGCTTAATTCAGAGACTCTGTCCCTCACCACCCCTTGTTGTAAATATTTTTGTCCACCCTAAGCGTGGAAGGGTATTCTCAGATGTGAGACCCTTGCTCATTGCACCATCAGGATTCAAGCAAACCGGGCCGAAGACGGCTGTAATGCCAGAAACCGGTCCCCGGGAGCTTGTTTCCTTCCCAGTATAAGAATTGGCTTTTGTAGTTTTGTTTGCCCTGTTCCCATCATGCACTGGGACAGGAACAGACTAATTAGCATACAGCCAGGTTCTGAAACTGGGATGGTGCAGTGAGCTAAAAAACGGTGTTGGATCTAGCCCTGATCTCTTGACTGGGTGAGAGCTTTCTGCTTAATTCAGAGACTCTGTCCCTCACCACCCCTTGTTGTAAATATTTTTGTCCACCCTAAGCGTGGAAGGGTATTCTCAGATGTGAGACCCTTGCTCATTGCACCATCAGGATTCAAGCAAACCGGGCCGAAGACGGCTGTAATGCCAGAAACCGGTCCCCGGGAGCTTGTTTCCTTCCCAGTGTAAGAATTGGCTTTTGTAGTTTGGTTTGCCCTGTTCCCATCATGCACTGGGACAGGAACAGACTAATTTGCATACAGCCAGGTTCTGAAACTGGGATGGTGCAGTGAGCTAAAAAACGGTGTTGGATCTAGCCCTGATCTCTTGACTGGGTGAGAGCTTTCTGCTTAATTCAGAGACTCTGTCCCTCACCACCCCTTGTTGTAAATATTTTTGTCCACCCTAAGCGTGGAAGGGTATTCTCAGATGTGAGACCCTTGCTCATTGCACCATCAGGATTCAAGCAAACCGGGCCGAAGACGGCTGTAATGCCAGAAACCGGTCCCCGGGAGCTTGTTTCCTTCCCAGTGTAAGAATTGGCTTTTGTAGTTTGGTTTGCCCTGTTCCCATCATGCACTGGGACAGGAACAGAGTAATTTGCATACAGCCAGGTTCTGAAACTGGGATGGTGCAGTGAGCTAAAAAACGGTGTTGGATCTAGCCCTGATCTCTTGACTGGGTGAGAGCTTTCTGCTTAATTCAGAGACTCTGTCCCTCACCACCCCTTGTTTTAAATATTTTTGTCCACCCTAAGCGTGGAAGGGTATTCTCAGATGTGAGACCCTTGCTCATTGCACCATCAGGATTCAAGCAAACCGGGCCGAAGACGGCTGTAATGCCAGAAACCGGTCCCCGGGAGCTTGTTTCCTTCCCAGTGTAAGAATTGGCTTTTGTAGTTTGGTTTGCCCTGTTCCCATCATGCACTGGGACAGGAACAGACTAATTTGCATACAGCCAGGTTCTGAAACTGGGATGGTGCAGTGAGCTAAAAAACGGTGTTGGATCTAGCCCTGATCTCTTGACTGGGTGAGAGCTTTCTGCTTAATTCAGAGACTCTGTCCCTCACCACCCCTTGTTGTAAATATTTTTGTCCACCCTAAGCGTGGAAGGGTATTCTCAGATGTGAGACCCTTGCTCATTGCACCATCAGGATTCAAGCAAACCGGGCCGAAGACGGCTGTAATGCCAGAAACCGGTCCCCGGGAGCTTGTTTCCTTCCCAGTGTAAGAATTGGCTTTTGTAGTTTGGTTTGCCCTGTTCCCATCATGCACTGGGACAGGAACAGACTAATTTGCATACAGCCAGGTTCTGAAACTGGGATGGTGCAGTGAGCTAAAAAACGGTGTTGGATCTAGCCCTGATCTCTTGACTGGGTGAGAGCTTTCTGCTTAATTCAGAGACTCTGTCCCTCACCACCCCTTGTTGTAAATATTTTTGTCCACCCTAAGCGTGGAAGGGTATTCTCAGATGTGAGACCCTTGCTCATTGCACCATCAGGATTCAAGCAAACCGGGCCGAAGACGGCTGTAATGCCAGAAACCGGTCCCCGGGAGCTTGTTTCCTTCCCAGTGTAAGAATTGGCTTTTGTAGTTTGGTTTGCCCTGTTCCCATCATGCACTGGGACAGGAACAGAGTAATTTGCATACAGCCAGGTTCTGAAACTGGGATGGTGCAGTGAGCTAAAAAACGGTGTTGGATCTAGCCCTGATCTCTTGACTGGGTGAGAGCTTTCTGCTTAATTCAGAGACTCTGTCCCTCACCACCCCTTGTTGTAAATATTTTTGTCCACCCTAAGCGTGGAAGGGTATTCTCAGATGTGAGACCCTTGCTCATTGCACCATCAGGATTCAAGCAAACCGGGCCGAAGACGGCTGTAATGCCAGAAACCGGTCCCCGGGAGCTTGTTTCCTTCCCAGTGTAAGAATTGGCTTTTGTAGTTTGGTTTGCCCTGTTCCCATCATGCACTGGGACAGGAACAGACTAATTTGCATACAGCCAGGTTCTGAAACTGGGATGGTGCAGTGAGCTAAAAAACGGTGTTGGATCTAGCCCTGATCTCTTGACTGGGTGAGAGCTTTCTGCTTAATTCAGAGACTCTGTCCCTCACCACCCCTTGTTGTAAATATTTTTGTCCACCCTAAGCGTGGAAGGGTATTCTCAGATGTGAGACCCTTGCTCATTGCACCATCAGGATTCAAGCAAACCGGGCCGAAGACAGCTGTAATGCCAGAAACCGGTCCCCGGGAGCTTGTTTCCTTCCCAGTGTAAGAATTGGCTTTTGTAGTTTGGTTTGCCCTGTTCCCATCATGCACTGGGACAGGAACAGACTAATTTGCATACAGCCAGGTTCTGAAACTGGGATGGTGCAGTGAGCTAAAAAACGGTGTTGGATCTAGCCCTGATCTCTTGACTGGGTGAGAGCTTTCTGCTTAATTCAGAGACTCTGTCCCTCACCACCCCTTGTTGTAAATATTTTTGTCCACCCTAAGCGTGGAAGGGTATTCTCAGATGTGAGACCCTTGCTCATTGCACCATCAGGATTCAAGCAAACCGGGCCGAAGACGGCTGTAATGCCAGAAACCGGTCCCCGGGAGCTTGTTTCCTTCCCAGTGTAAGAATTGGCTTTTGTAGTTTGGTTTGCCCTGTTCCCATCATGCACTGGGACAGGAACAGACTAATTTGCATACAGCCAGGTTCTGAAACTGGGATGGTGCAGTGAGCTAAAAAACGGTGTTGGATCTAGCCCTGATCTCTTGACTGGGTGAGAGCTTTCTGCTTAATTCAGAGACTCTGTCCCTCACCACCCCTTGTTGTAATATATTTTTTAAGCACGGAGTAGATGGTTCTAAGAAGTTTGGGGAAATAAGGGCTGAAATGTACGATATGCACTTTAATCATATGTCTAAGTTGGGTCTGAAAATCATTTCTTTTAATGTTAACGGTCTCAATAATAAAAAGAAAATGAGGGCTATAGAGGCATGGCTTCTAACAGAGAACCCTGCAGTCATTATGATACAAGAAACTCATATCGCGATTTCTAAAGTAGATACATTTTCCATGTTTAAAGGATGGGCCGACTATCGAGGTTTCTCTTTCTTTTCAGAGTCACAGCGGGGGGTTGCACTATTTTTTAGTAAGAAATTAGAGACACAAATAATTCTTACTGAAGCAGATACACAGGGCCGTTGGTGCTGGGCTAAATGTAAAATTAAGAATAGACCATCTCCCATTACTTTTGTGAACTTCTATGCTCCCATTAACGATTGCCCTTTAATATATGAAGAAATGTTTCAGTCTCTCCTTATGGTCAACGGAGATCTAGTGATTGGAGGGGATTTTAACATATTGATGAACCCACAAATTGATTCAACCTTGGGCGGAAAAAAGCAGTCTAAACCTAAATCTCATCAGATTATTCTTACTAATATTAGAACTTTAGATCTAGCTCAGTGTTGGCGGTTAACAAACCCTCATAAAAGAGAATATACATGCTGGTCGGAGAGGCACAAGTCATTTTCTCATATAGATTTTTTCCTAATTTCTTCAATACTTACTAGTCGAGATCATAAGTTTTTACATAATGGCTTCTCCGATCATGCAATGCTTGTCCTTGAAATTGAGCTAGATGTAAGGATTAATGTGGTGAAACGTTGGGTCTTCAATAAATCCTATTTGAATGACCTTGGGTTATGTCTGTCCAGGCAGAGATTAAGGATTTTCTAGAACGAAATATGGGGACAGCGCCAATTCATATTATATGGGACACTTTGAAGGTGTATATTTGGGGCATCATTATAAGTAGGGACGCAAGGGAGGCAGCTATATTCCGTGATACAAAAAACCAGCTACAGCAAAAAATACAGGCCTAAATACATCAAAAATATTACAATCCCTCGGCAGAGTTAAAAAACCTATTAATAGCAGCAAAACGTGAATTGAGTGCTCACTATTTCTTAAGAAGCGAGGAAATCTTTTATAGGCAAGTGCAGAAATCCATGAGCATAGCAACTTTACCAGACTTTTTTTGGCATGGCAAGTAAAAGAACAAGCCGCAGCCAACCTGATTCGTTCTTTAAAATCCCCTACCACCGGAGTAGATACCTCAGATCAGGCGGAAATAGGAGCAATTATGTTAACCCATTACGAAAACATCTACTCTTCTTCCCATTTTTTGGATCAAGTTAGTTTAAATGTATTCCTAGATAAATACTCTCTTCCATCACTTTCCAATATGGATCAAGAAGTTATGGCTTCTTTTTTCTCTATTAAATAATTGAGCTGGTAGTTAAAAACCTGCCACGTGGTAAGGCTTGCGGCCCAGATGGATTTCCAGCCGAATTTTTTATTACATTTTTGGGTTCTCTTTCCGAAGTATTTCTTTTATTAGTAAATTCAATGCTTCAGGGGGCACCAATCCCGACATCCTTCTATGATGGTACAGTGGTTAGCTTTTTGAAAAAAGGAAAAGAAGCAAAAGACCCAAATTCCTATAGGCCTATAACTTTATTAAACTCGGATTACAAAATTATTACAAAATTGCTTTCTATTCGTTTTAATAAGGTTGCGTCACAGTTAATTCATACAGATCAGAATGGATTTATAACTGGCCGCCAACTGCTCACTAACATACATTATTTAGTAGAAGCACTAGATTTTTTTGAAACTCGTAAGGTATCGGCTTTAATTCTTCTTTTAGACGCAGAAAAATCTTTTGATTTAGTAGTTTGGGACACTCTTTTTTTCATTTTATATCGATTTGGTATACCTTCTCAAGTCATCACATTAATTAAAAATCTGTACCAGGGAGCAAAAGCCCATATTCTAATCAATAAACTGATGGTTGGGTCTATTCCTGTTCAAAGAGGAACGAGATAAGGCTGCCCTCTCTCCCCCACTCTTTTTGCTTTTTTCATCGAGCCTCTAGCATTTGCAATAAGAAAAAATAAAAATATTTCTCCGCCGATAGATGGTATGGATAAGATCAAACTGTACGCAGATGATATTATGCTTCTGTTGAAATCTGATATGCAGTCACAAGAACAAGCCTTTTCCATTTTTTCACAATTTGAAGCATTGGGGGGGTATCGTATTAATAAGCGGAAAACTGAGATTATAATCAGCGGGAATAACAACCCGGACCTGCATCCAGATATTCGGAGATGCATAACGAATAAACCCAAAACATACCTAGGGGTTTACTTTTTAATCTTTAGTACGCGATCTATATACGCTCAATTTTGAACCCTTAATTAGGAAAGTCCGTGCTATGTTCCTAAGATGGGATACACTTCCTTTATCTATCTTAGGCCGAGTAGCATTAATTAAGTTGTCAATACTCCCACTTTTCAACTTCTTGTTTTCAACCATTTCTTGTTCCCTTCCTGGCCTTTTTTTTCAAAGATTGAATCCCTTTTTTCAGCCTTCATTTGGGCAAAAAAGACTCCAAGAATAGCTATAGAAACCCTGTATGTAGATAAGGAACACGGTGGATTGGGCCTACCAAATTTAAAAGACTATTACTATGCATATTTTGTGCAGTATCTTTCGAGATTTAAATATCCAACACTTAGAGATGTATTGTTTATTAATTCCTTTTTTGATTTAATCTGCAAAGAATCCAAAATACCTTCTCCTCTCGCTATTTTTAAATCACCCAAATTAGTCAGATACAAGACTTTGCATTGGTTTCTTAAAAAGCGAGATGTTATGCTGAGAAGGTACTCACTCTCTCTCCTGTCCCTAGTGACTCCATTAAGAGAGGCTGTCTTTGGATTGGGGACCAGATTAGAATTAGATATCACACTTACCTGGGCGAGATATGGGTTCATTAACTTATCAAATTTTAGTAAATTTGGAGTTTGGTTGACTCGTGATGAGATGGTATTGTTAATATGTGGTAATTTTCTTCTTATGGGCTCATATGTAGCGCTGTATAGGTTATTGAGCAACATTGATATAACACAAATAAGTCAGATCTCTAATTTAACGAACGATATCTTTTGGTCCCCAGTATTCAAGAGGGCGGGAGCATGGAGGAAAAGTTTGGCGGAAAATAGGGTGGAGGATGTAAGTGCCAAAGCGATAAAAAAATGGCAGAAACATGAAAGCTTCAGTTTAAAGGAAATAAACTGGAAAACCCTAAATAAATTAAATTTCACGGTCCTTAGAGGGGCAAACTGGAGACATATGCTTTTCTTTAGCAAATGGCTATTGTATTATACACCGGCAGCGATGTCCAAAATGTACAGTAATGCATCATCTAATTGTTTTAGATGCACTCAACCGGATTTGGCTACTTGGTCACATATTACTGCCTTCTGTCCCAAAATCAAGGTTTTCTGGGGAAATATGTTTTTTATATTGTCTCAATATTTACATTTTATGATTGTTAGCTATAATAATTTAATTATACTTGGGGTTGATCCAGAGCTTAATTTGGAAGATAGATTCCTTGGTGAAGCTTTTGTACATCATTGTAGCAATTGCCAGATCTCTTATTCTTAAGTATTGGAAAACAGAAATAATTCCAACTGCAGATGAATGTTTTCAAAAAATCAAGAGAGTTAGAAACAGCGAATTTAGGTATGCAAAAAGGATTGGAGCTTTACGTAAATTTACTAAAATTTGGAAAGATTACTTTGACTGAGAAAAGCGTTCAATGCTGGATAGTTGGGATCTGGGATATCATGTCTTTGATTAAATACAAATTTTTTGTTTGATCTGTACCTATCTTAGGCGATTTCAATGTATTTTTAGTTCAGTATGTTTAGATTTATATGTCGGATATTTGGTAATCATTATGTTATTGATTCTCTGCCAAGAACTCAATAAAAATATATTTTTTAAAAAAATGATTTCATTCAGTGACTGGCACACCTATGTGTGTAAACAGACTTAGATCATTGTTGCTGTGATTATCACAGTCTGGGCTTAAAACAATTTATTGACGTGCTTGATTGATCATCATGTAATTAAAAGATCTTATTTTGTGGTTCAAATGCACCAGAATGACAACCTGCGCACTGTGCTTATGTTCAAAGTATTTTGAGCTATAATGGCGCATGGAAGTTAACAAAGATATTTGATTATACTTTTGTGTTATTTGAACTCACACACTCCCCTCTATTTGCACTTCCAGTCGCAATGTTTGTTTTACTGTGTAAGTCTATTGACCCCCGCCAATGAGCCATCGCAACCAAAGAGGGCAGAGGAGGGTCTCTGTCTGAGGTTATATAGGCAATGAGAGAAAAGCCCAGATTGCCCATGATAAATTGTAAATTGATACTTGTATAGCGCACTACTCACCCACAAGGGTCTCAAGGCGCTTGTACGAATACCGCTGTAGAACCTGTCCTGGCTTTCCCTGTGAGGTGTCCACTCCTGGGCACCCCCGGGTGAAGGCCAGGAATCCTTGGCATTGTGGGGGCCGTTGTAGAGATTAAGCAAGCTATTGCCCAGAGTTGTAGAGTGGGACTCTCTGATTAGAATAGGCACTGAGGCGAGAATTGTCAGGTCCGTGGAATTTTGAGCCCAAGACCCGCCGAGACGGGGAATTGAACCCTGGTCCTGGACTAGACCTCTGCATCAGGGTCTTCCGCTCTAACCATTGAGCCACACTTCTCCACCAAGCAATGAGAGCAAAGCCCAGCAATGAGAGCAAAGCCCAGACTGGACATGATGTCACTCAGGCAATGAGAGCAAAGCCCAGACTGGACATGATGTCACTCAGGCAATGAGAGCAAAGCCCAGACTGGGCATGATGTCACTCAAGCAATGAGAGTAAAGCCCAGACTGCCCATGATGTCAGTCAAGCAAGTAGAGCAAAGTCCAGACTGCCCATAATGTCACACAAGCAATGAGAGCAAAGCCCAGACTGGGCATAATGTCACTCAAGAAATGAGAGTAAAGCCCAGACTGCCCATGATGTCACTCAAGCAAGTAGAGCAAAGTCCAGACTGCCCATGATGTCACACAAGCAATGAGAGCAAAGCCCAGACTGGACATGATGTCACTCAGGCAATGAGAGCAAAGCCCAGACTGGTTATGATGTCACTCAAGCAATGAGAGCATAGCCCAGACTGAGCATGATGTCACTCAAGCAATGAGAGCAAAGCCCAGACTGAACATGATGTCACTCAGGCAATGAGAGCAAAGCCCATACTGAGCATGATGTCACTCAAGCAATGAGAGCAAAGCCCAGACTGCCCATGATGTCACTCAAGCAATGAGAGCAAAGTCCAGACTGGGCATGATGTCACTCAGGCAATGAGAGCAAAGCCCAGACTCAACATGATGTCACTCAAGCAATGAGTGCAAAGCCCAGACTGAGCATGATGTCACTCAAGCAATGAGAGCATAGCCCAGACTGAGCATGATTTCACTCATCAATGAGAGCAAAGTCCAGACTGCCCATGATGTCACTCAAGCAATGAGAGCAAAGCCCAGACTGAACATGATGTCACTCAGGCAATGAGAGCAAAGCCCGTACTGAGCATGATGTCACTCAAGCAATGAGAGCAAAGCCCAGACTGCCCATGATGTCACTCAAGCAATGAGAGCAAAGTCCAGACTGGGCATGATGTCACTCAGGCAATGAGAGCAAAGCCCAGACTCAACATGATGTCACTCAAGCAATGAGCGCAAAGCCCAGACTGAGCAAGATGTCACTCAAGCAATGAGAGCAAAGACCAGACTGAGCATGATGTCACTCAGCCAATGAGAGCAAAGCCCAGACTGAGCATGATGTCACTCAGGGAATGAGAGCAAAGCCCAGACTGGGCATGATGTCACTCAGGCAATGAGAGCAAAGCCCAGACTGAGCATGATGTCACTCAGGGAATGAGAGCAAAGCCCAGACTGGGCATGATGTCACTGAGGCAATAAGTGAATGCAAGTATACTGGGCTGTTCCTAAGTAAAGGAAAGAAGAAATGTACGTGTAGCTTAGGTGTGTAGGATGGTGTAGGGTCAAGAAAACTCCTACATGTAGGCATCCATTATGTTGGATGAAATGCCCTCACACACCCTTTCAGGTGTCATGCTTCTTCATCTGGGCTTGCTCCTCGTTGGGTCGGCAGTAAAATACTGAATGGGCAACACCTCAAAGATGGGCACTTTGGGGAAGATCTGTTATCCAACTGCCGTATAGATGAAGTGCGGGTGTGGGGCCAGTATTGCGTAGACGTGTGGGTGTGATGTAAAATAAAGCTGGGGGTACCGGTAATTAACTTTATTCTGAGGGTCCCCTGCTCTAATTAAAAGGAAAACTATCTGGTACTAGCTGGATTGTTATGCTTCCAGATTGTGAGTAGTGGAATAGTATGTGCTGGGTTTGGTCGACATGTTTCTCGCTCTAAAGCAATTAGCTAGCGATTCTCCAGGACCAAACAGAAGATAGTGTGTCTAAAGTATTGACTGTCTACAGTAATTTAATAATGTCTTAATTGCAGACAACTATTAAGTTATGTCTTGCTCACAGAGAAAGGGGTGTTTCCTGCGTCATAACTCTGTCGGACTGCTTCTGCCTGGAGTTGGGAAAAAAAGGGGGAGCAAATCACAACAGGTACATATACACATCCAGAGTGTGAAGAACGTACTTGGCCTGGCTAAGATAAAAGATTTAAATAAACCGTCTATACCTAAACCCACATCTGAGAGTAATGATACTACAGAAAAGGAGGTAGACGTACCATATATTTTAAAGCACAACAGAACTAATCCTGATTGGAAACAATGGTTAATCTGGCCCACAGACACTAATAACTGTCATGATAGATTCCTGAACAAAACACAGGGATTCAAAATACACAGGCCAGATCAAAGATATTGACAGAGACTACATCCAGGGATAGTAACAACATAGAGTGTAGGAAAACTATGCCTTGAGTGGCTACAGACATCCACACTTCCGGAAATCAAACAACACTTATCTTTACTTAAAGAAGGCAATGATTTCTGAGATTTCTTAATTGGGCCTCGCAAACCACGTCAAAAACGTTTCATATACCCTGGTATATACGCTGTGTACAGCGAAGCTTGGAAAATAATGCAAATGGAAACTGCAGAAAGAATACGAGAAATTGATCGTATTAATTTAGAGAAAGCTCTCTCCGTAGTGGACAATGGGTTAACGACTCTGTCCTCCAGAATATATTCGTTGGACAGCATTGTATCTTCTGCAACTGAAATTATGGAGCAGGACTTGCTAATGTTACAATATGGCCGGTCTCAATTACGTTCTATAATGCAGTTAGGCTGGACGTTGCAAAATCTTCGTTCAGGCTATGCGCCATGGCGCCTAATCAACACAAATTCATTGTTTGCTGTATTTAACCTTACAGATAAACAAATCTCTTTGGCAAAAAGAGGAGCAGTCTATATGGTGTTGAGCACTGAAAAACTGGAAAGATTACCATTGACAGTTTCTGAGAAGCCTGTCATTGAATGGATAATACATGGCACCATTACGATATCAGTGACGATTTTCCAATTCCAGTATTGTCTACAGCATATACTAGCGGGCCTGTATGAAAGGTTGGGTAAAGAATACATTAAGTCGACCTGGACTTTACCATACACACACAAATTTTGGAGTGGGGGAAAAGAGGTATTCCTTAGTGGTAAAAATTGTAAGAACTCACTAAGTGGTACACTTTTGTGCCAAGGTATTAATTTACACGGAGCCTGCGAAGGATCTGCAAATAACCTCTCTTGCCACCTGCACGGTACACCCTCCACAGTGATAGAACCCATTTTCAGGCAGCTATCCAATGGCAGCTACGTTATGCTCAATGACTACAGCTGTTGTGGCATGTTGCCAGGAAAAACGTATCTCGTTAGTGTGTCATCCAGGGTCACTTGTATGCAAGTATTGTATCCAAAGAGCAAGACAGACAGGGAGACAGAGTTATGGCCTTCACTGAATATCTCTTCTATACAAATTGATACTTTAAGCAGAATGAAAGTCATTCTTTTGCAAAAAACTGTGCCACTGACCTGGACTAAAGAAACGTATGATCTGCAAGTTGCAAGGACTTCTGCAGAGATACATGCATTATTATCAACAAACTGCCCAGTACATTTCTCAGAAATGTTAAGTTAAATCTTAAATATGTCTGATACCAGTGGCATTGCACATATATTTTTTCGGGACTGTTAACATCATTTGAAGCAGTCCTTGGCATTTTGCCAAATTTTGTGCACTCTGTGTTCGGCGGTCTGTCTCTCATTTTGGGACTCGTAGCAGGAATTCTATTTTTATTCCTTCTGCTCCGATATGGCAAGTCCGGTCACCAGTGATACCCAGAATACCATGGAACAATGCCTCCTTGCCATGAGGTATCGTGAGAGACTTACACAGATTCTTGGTTTGGCTCGTTTAAGAGATCTGAACACAACTTGGTTTCTATCGTTCACACCAATCTGGCAAGATTGCATCTTACCTGTTCTACGATGCCAGCTTTGCGCAGAGGAATGTGTGCTGGACATTTGTCTAACACTTCCATCAGTCCTGCCATCGGATGACAACGCCTTGCTAGGTCCGGTAACGACTCATGCATCGTGTTGTCCCCAACGGCTACCAATCCTGATGACGGCATTCATTGAGGTCTCACCAGTAAATCTAACTGAGGGTGAGATACGAGGATCAACAGGCACACAGGTACCATCTGATATGAACATTGCTAATGCGGCACTTGGCGCTGACGGCAATACTTCTCATCTGTGCACATTTGATCTACTTGATGAAATAGTTTCACTTTCACCTACTGTGGTAGATGATTTCTTTGCCAGCCTAGACGATCTGATATTTTCCCCTGACACCGAGAATAACTCTTGATTCATGCACACAGCGTTCCCTGAACTCTGAAATTCGGCCTTCACGATTTCAAAACAAAGGCTTTTATTTTTGGAAACTCTATTTTTCTCAAACGATTGCATTTTTTTCTCCCCAAAACATTGAACATTTGGCACAGACTAATCTGCTTAAATTAGAACTATTCTTAGAGAACAAGAAATTCTTTTTGAACACTTCCTAGAGGAAATATTTGGCCTTATCCTCAATACTATAAATATTGACATGCTATGTTATATTATCAATTGGTCTCGACCTTTTTTCTGTATTTAAGAGCCATTTTCATGAATGTAATTACATGGTTCATTCAGTTTGCATTTCAGATATGATACTTTATGCTTAGAATTGTATCATTTTCCTTAAATGCGTACAGTAAAAAAGCTCATTTTTTCGTGTACCACAATTTCAAGTGCATTTCATGTATTTTGGGGTGGGATTGTAAACACATGCCTTAGATATGTTCAGTGCTTATACATTTAGTTAATTGAACTTAATATCGTGGAGTGGGTGTTGTAAATGAATCTAGGACCCTAGTGTAATTTTCCCGATTCATGCCCTTATATAGGTATAAATTACCCGATCCTTATATAGGCATAGAAATCATTACCATATTTAGACTGAGCCTATGCAGCCCAAATACGGCATGGCTACTTCCACTAAGTTCCAAGAATCAACAACGATTTCTTAGAAAAACCCGCCTTCAGCAGCTAGGGACTTCCCCTCGCCTAAATACTAATTTATCTAGGACATCATGGAGTTTTCACAGAACTGGGTCTTTGAGTGACGTTATTAAGTTCAATCATAAGTCAAACTCGGCACCTTCAAAGTATAAATATGCCTACATTTGCCCAGACAAACACACAGTGGTTTGGAGCACATCGACTAACTACTTGCCCGACGCCCTGCAGCAGCAAGTGCCGAAGGAAGCCGACCCTCCAGCTGACGCTCTGAGAGACTCTGTCTTTTCTCTTGCCGAGAAATCCAGCTCCAGTGTTTCCAGGCTACCCTTGCGGGTTGCTGGGAAATCGAGTCCTGAGAGAGAGATACAAGACCTCCTTCGTTCTAAACCAAGGTACGGAGCTGATTAGACCCTTAGAGAATTCCAGGATAGATCCTTGGCAGAAAAATACTAAACTTAAGCTACTCCTCACTTACTTTTTCCCTTGTACTAGACTTAGGTTAGGTACACCGGAATAGGCGTATTTTAGAAGCACCAGTTGAGTACTTTTAGTCATTATTTTATCACTGTATGTATTTTACATGTTTTAAGGCTACTTGTGGCTTAGAAACCATATCATACTTTTACAGTACTACTTTATAATACTTTTCGTATTATATGCCCTGTACTTTATAACCAGTATTACGAATGTAGCAGTACATTTCTTATGCTTGAGAAAGATGACTGTTCAATAAATACCTTTTATAGAAAATGGTCGTCTCTCTATTTTCACAGCACCTCTGGTGAAATGAAGCATGCACGATTGACTGAGTAAAATAGCTATCTATTGTTTCCGTGACTCTAGAGATTGATTTATTATTCTTGGGAAACAAAGTTGTCATGTTTATGCGGTTGTCAGAAACTTATCCCTTCTTGTGAATTCGAGAAATTTCTAGTGACCTCTGAGCTAGCTGGCACTCACAATTAAGTTTAATATATACGATAGAGACCTAGTCGACCTCAGTCCTACGTGTAAACTATAGTATATGTTATTCCAATGCGCAGAGCCTATTGGGAATATAGGAATTACACTACAATGCTAGGGGTGGGCACCATAATGCCATAGATGATGACAGTATGTCACAGATAGCAACTGTCAAGAATGTCATTGCCACCATAATTACAGGGGTGACAACCATAGTGCCACTGATAGTAAACGTATGTCACTGATAGACACCATTGTGTACATACTTGCCACCATTATCCTAGCGGTGGGACCACAATGCCACAGATGGCAACAGTAAGTCACAGACAGCTGCCATCATGCACATTGTTGCACATTGTTGACACTATCATGTGAGAGAAGGTCACTGTAGTTGAAGGACGGCACCAGTCCTGGCAGTTGAAAAACGTAATGTATAGTACCAGAGGTGACAAGTGAAATGCCAGGTGTGGTCCCACTATCATACCCGGGAGTGTCCGGAGAGGCCAGGGATAGCGCCTTTGCCCTTCTTGTGATCTGTAAAATTGAACTTTACATAACTCTCAGGAAGACTCGTACCCGCCAGAGGGGAGTCTCTGTTACAATCAACGCTTCCCAGCTGGCAGGGATGGATGATAGACAGCCTCCACCGGTCTCACGCAGGCCCCTTCCTGCTTCGCTCATTGGATGGTTCGTGCTGTCTTCTAGCCACGACTATCCAAGGAGCGGAGGGGGTCAATACTCCTCAATCCTTTGATTGGCCGGTGCTGTGTTCTAGCCTCAAGTATCCAAAGAGAGGAGGGGTCAATGCTCCTTACTCATTGGATGGCAGCCGCTGTCTTCTAGCCATGACTATCCAAAGAGAGGCGGGGTCAATACTCCTCATTCCTTTGATTGGCTGGTGCTGTGTTCTAGCCATGACTATCCAAAGAGAGGAGGGGTCAATACTCCTCACTCATTGGATGGCGGCTACTGTCTTCTAGCCATGACTATCCAAAGAGAGGTAGGGTCAACACTCCTAATTCATTGGATGGCAGTCGCTGTCTTCTAGCCTGAAGTAGCCAAAGAGAGGCGGGGTCAATACTCCTCATTTCTTTGATTGGCTGGTGCTGTGTTCTAGCCATGACTAACCAAAGAGAGGAGGGGTCAATGCTCCTCATTCATTGGATGGCAGCCGCTGTCTTCTAGCCTGAAGTAGCCAAAGAGAGGCGGGGTCAATACTCCTCATTCCTTTGATTGGCCGGTGCTGTGTTCTAGCCTCAAGTATCCAAAGAGAGGAGGGGTCAATGCTCCTCATTCATTGGATGGCAGCCGCTGTCTTCTAGCCATGACTATCCAAAGAGAGGCGGGGTCAATACTCCTCATTCTTTTAATTGGCTGGTGCTGTGTTCTAGCCATGACTAACCAAAGAGAGGAGGGATCAATGCTTCTCATTCATTGGAGGGCAGCCGCTGTCTTCTAGCCTGAAGTAGCCAAAGAGAGGCGGGGTCAATACTCCTCATTCATTGGCTGGTGACTGCTGTCTGAAGCACACAGTGATGCAATAAACAGAGGAGATGAGGCCCTCGGGTGTCTTATTATCAAGTTTACGAGGCAATCCAGCGTCTCCTGGGGACCAGGGTAGGATGAACATCTGTACCAAAATGTGATTTAAAGAAGTGAAAGGATCTGCATTATCTTGAGCACACTAAACGAAGCTGCATTTTAAAACACAATGCAATCACTCATTTCTTTGAGGAACTCCAAGACGCAAAACAAGGAAAATGACACATATATATCACGTATTTAAATGTCATGAGATGTTTAAGCGGTGAGTTTGAGAGGCAAAAATGAAAAGTAGAACACTATTACATTAATTTTTACATTCTGCTTTATGATAATGTTGATTAGACAGTTTTAGTATTATGTTCGAGACAAAAGAGAGCAAAAGAAGGTGATGTTTCAAGTAGCATGAATTGGCAAACCCTCATCAGGAAATATAAATAGTGAAACTTAATTGGAAAAATATAAAACAACAGTATTATCACAGAGAATGTATGTTTTTCCACACTCTATTGTACAATATATTCAGAGAGCTCTAGTTCCTTGGGCCATCCAAACACCATGTGCGGTTCCAACAGAAGAGCCTCAATAAGTGTTCTTTAGAGCAGCGGTTCCTAACCCATGGTCCTGGGACCCTTAGGGGCACAGGATTTCTACCTAATGGGCCCAGGACTGCTTAGAACATAAATATTATTAACAGATTAATAAAGTAAATATAAATTTGCATTGTACGAACTCTCTTAGCGGTACACTTTTGTGCCAAGGTATTAATTTACAGGGAGCCTGCGAAGGATCTGCAAATAACCTCTCTTGCCACCTGCACGGTACACCCGCCACAGTGATAGAACCAATTTTCAGGCAGCTATCCAATGGCAGCTAAGTTATGCTCAATGACCATAGCTGTTGTGGCATGTTGCCAGGAAAAACTTATCTTGTTAGAGTGTCATCCAGGGTCACTTGTTGTATGCAAGTATTGTATCCAAAGAGCAAGACAGACAAGGAGACGGAGTTATGGCCTTCACTGAATATCTCTTCTATACCAATTGATACTTTAAGCGGAATGAAAGTCATTCTTTTGCAAAAAACTGTGCCCCTGACCTGGTCTAAAGAAACGTATGATCTGCAAGTTGCAAGAACTTCTGCAGAGATACATTCATTATTATCAACAAACTGCCCAGTACATTTCTCAGAAATGTTAAGTCAAATCTTAAATATGTCTGATACCAGTGGCATCGCACATGTATTTTTTCGGGACTGTTAACACCATTTGAAGCAGTCCTCTGCATTTTTCCAAATTTCGTGCACTCTGTGTTCTGCGGTCTGCCTCTCATTTTGGGACTCATAGCAGGAATTCTATTTTTATTCCTTCTGCTCTGATATGGCAAGTCCGGTCACCAAAGATACCCACAATACCATGGAACAATGCCTCCTTGCCATGAGGTATCGTGAGAGAATTACACAGATTCTTGGCTTGGCTCGTTTATGAGATCTGAACACAACTTGGTTTCTATCGTTCAGACCAATCTGGCGAGATTGCATCTTACCTGTTCTACGATGCCTGCTTTGTGGAGAGGAATGCATGTTGGACATTTGTCTTACACTTCCATCAGTCTTGCCATCGGATGTCGACGCCTTGCTAGGTCCGGTAACGACTCATGCATCGTGTTGTCCCCAGCGGCTACCAATCCTGATGACAACATTCATTGAGGTCTCACCAGTAAGTCTAACTGAGGGTGAGATACGAGGATCAACAGGCACACACGTACTATCTGATATGAACATAGCTAACGCTGCACTTGGCGCTGACGGCAATACTTCTCATCTGTGCACATTTGATCTACTTGATGAAATAGTTCCAGTTTCAACTACTGTGGTAGATGATTTCTTTGCCAGCCTAGACGATATGATGTTTTCTCCTGACACCGAGAATAACTCTTGATTCATGCACACAGCGTTCCCTGAACTCTGAAATTCGGCCTTCACGATTTCAAAACAAAGGCTTTTAATTTTGGAAACTCTATTTTTCTCAAACTATTGCATTTCTTTCTCCCCAAAACATTGAACATTTGGCACAGACTAATCTGCTTAAAGTAGAACTATTCTTAGAGAACAAGAAATTATTTTTGAACACTTCCTAGAGGAAATATTTGGCCTTATCCTCAATACTATAAATATTGACATGCTATGTTATATTATGAAATGGTCTCCACTTTTTTCTATATTTAAGAGCCATTTTCATAAATGTAATTACATGGTTCATTCAGTTTGCATTTCAGATATGATACTTTATGCTTAGAATGACATCATTTTCCTTTAATGCGTACAGTAGAAATGCTCTTTTTTTCTTGTACAACAATTTCAAGTGCATTTCATGTATATTGGGGTGGGATTTAAACGCATGCCTTAGATATGTTCAGTGCTTATACATTTAGTTTATTGAACTTAATATTGTGGAGTGGGTGTTGTAAATGAATCTAGGACCCTAGTGTAATTGTCCCGATTCATGCCCTTATATAGGTATAAATTACCCGATCCTTATATAGGCATGGAAATCATTATCATATTTAGACTGAGCCTATGCAGCCCAAATACGGCATGGCTATTTCCACTAAGTTCCAAGAATCAACAACGATTTCTTAGAAAAACCTGCCTTCAGCAGCTAGGGACTTCCCCTCGCCTGAATACTAATTTATCTAGGAAATCATGGACTTTTCACAGAACTGGGTCTTTGAGTGACGTTATTAAGTCCAATAATACGTCAAACTCGGCACCTTCAAAGTATAAATATGCCTACATTTGCCCAGCCAAACACACAGTGGTTTGGAGCACATCGACTAACTACTTGCCCAACGCCCTGCAGCAGCAAGTGCCGAAGGAAGCCGACCCTCCAGCTGACACACTGAGAGACGCTGTCTTTTCTCTTGCTGAGAAATCCAGCTCCAGTGTTTCCAGGCTACCCTTGCGGGTTGCTGGGAAATCAAGTCCTGAGAGAGAGAGATACAAGACCTCCTTCATTCTAAACCAAGGTACGGAGCTGATTAGACCCTTAGAGAATTCTTGGATAGATCCTTGGCAGAAAAATACTAAACTTAAGCTACTCCTCACTTACTTTTTCCCTTGTACTAGACTTAGGTTAGGTACACCGGGATAGGCGTCTTTTAGAAGCACCAGTTGAGTACTTTTAGACATTATTTTATCACTGTATGTATTTTACATGTTTTAATGCAACTTATGGCTTAAAAACCATAGCATGCTTTTACAGTACTACTTTATAATACTTTTCGTATTATATGCCTTGTACTTCATAACCAGTATTACGATTGTAGCAGTGCATTTCTTATGCTTGAGAAAGAAGACTGTTCAATTAATACCTTTTATTGAAAACGCCCGTCTCTCTATTTTCTCAGCACCCCTGGTGAAACGAAGCATGCACGATTGACTGAGTAAAATAGCTATCCATTGTTTCCGTGACTCTAGAGATTGATTCCTTATTCTTGGGAAACAAAGTTGTCATGTTATGCGGTTGTCAGAAACTAATCCCTTCTTGTGAATTCGAGAAAGTTTCTAGTGACCTCTGATCTAGCTGGCACTCACAATTAAGTTTAATATATACGATAGAGACCTAGTCAACCTCAGTCCAACATCTAAACTACAGTATATGTTATTCCAATGCGCAGAGCCTATTGGGAATATAGGAACTACACTACAATGCTGGGGGTGGGCACCATAATGCCATAGATGATGACAGTGTGTCACAGATAGCAACTGTCAAGAATGTCATTGCCACCATAATAACAGGGGTGACAACCATAGTGCCACTGATGGCAAACATATGTCACAGATAGACACCATTGTGTATATACTACCCCAATGCCACAGATGGCAACAGTAAGTCACAGACAGCTGCCATCATGCACATTGTTGCACATTGTTGACACTATCATGTGAGAGAAGGTCACTGTAGTTGAAGGACGGCATCAGTACTGGCGGTTGATAACGTCATGTATAGCACCACCGTGCCAGAGGTGACAAGTGAAATGCAAGGTGTGGTCCCACTATCATGCCCGGGAGTGTCCGGAGAGGCCAGGGACAGCGCCTTTGCCCTTCTTGTGATCTGTAAAATTGAACTTTACATAACTCTCAGGAAGACTCGTACCCGCCAGAAGGGAGTCTCTGTTACAATCGACGCTTGTCAGCTGGCAGGGATGGATGATAGACAGCCTCCACCGGTCTCACGCAGGCCCCTTCCTGCTCCGCTCCTTGGATGGACACTGCTGTCTTCTAGCCACAACTAACCAAGCAGAGGAGGAGTCAATGCTCCTCATTCTTTGGATGGAGGCTGCTATCTTCTAGCCACGTCTAACCAAAGACAGGCGGGGTCAATACTCCTCATTCCTTTGATTGGCCGGTGCTGTGTTCTAGCCTCAAGTATCCAAAGAGAGGAGGGGTCAATGCTCCTCACTCATTGGATGGCAGACGCTGTCTTCTAGCCATGACTATTAAAAGAGAGGCGGTGTCAATACTCATCATTCCTTTGGTTGGCTGGTGCTGTGTTCTAGCCATCACTATCCAAAGAGAGGAGGGGTCAATGCTCCTCACTCATTGGATGGCAGCCGCTGTCTTCTAGCCATGACTATCCAAAATGAGGAGGGGTCATTGCTCCTCACTCATTGGATGGCAGCCGCTGTCTTCTAGCCATGACTATCCAAAGAGAGGCGGGGTCAATACTCCTCATTCCTTTGATTGGCTGGTGCTGTGTTCTAGCCATGACTATCCAAAGAGAGGAGGGGTCAAAGCTCCTCACTCATTGGATGGCGGCTAGTGTCTTCTAGCCTGAAGTAGCAAAAGAGAGGCGGGTTCAATACTCCTCGTTCCTTTGATTGGCTAGTGCTGTGTTCTAGCCTCAAGTATCCAAAGAGAGGAGGGGTCAATGCTCCTCACTCATTGGATGGCAGTCGCTGTCTTCTAGCCTGAAGTAGCAAAAGAGAGGCGGGTTCAATACTCCTCGCTCCTTTGATTGGCTAGTGCTGTGTTCTAGCCTCAAGTATCCAAAGAGAGGAGGGGTCAAAGCTCCTCACTCATGGATGGCGGCTAGTGTCTTCTAGCCTGAAGTAGCAAAAGAGAGGCGGGTTCAATACTCCTCGTTCCTTTGATTGGCTAGTGCTGTGTTCTAGCCTCAAGTATCCAAAGAGAGGAGGGGTTGTAGCAGGGTTTCCGTTCTCCCACAGAACTGTGCATAGAGATCTAGAACCTCAGTGAGTTAGGATGATCCAAAACTCATCTCAGTATCAGAAATCCCCTTACCTAGCTAGCTACAGTGTCTCATGGATCATTATGAAATGATCCATGTCTTAGACAAACCAGAACATGATCTTTAGAATACCTCAGGAATCGTGGAACACATGAACACTCTTTCGTTATATATTCATTTCAAACCAAAACTGAGAGTCAAAGAACACACGTGCAAGTTTGAAATATTTATTATTCAATGCAAGGTTCTCAAACGCAGTATCTTGTATAATACCAAAATGCATATTATAAAAATCAGAGTTAGCAGCATAGTCACTAATCCATAGTAAGCAAAAGGTGATAGCATGTTACAATGCAAAATCTATAGAAATCTATATCACCTATATTTTGCGCACCCTATTTAGCATATTATATTATATCTAAGAAGGTCTCATTCGGGTTTTAGCAGGGTGGGCCCATACCTCTAAATGTCAGTAGGAGTAGATCACATCAACAGCTACCAGCTCTCTTCATGCGCAGCACCAAGTGTCTACGTTCATTCCCTGTAACTCTATCTTAAACCCGCGTAGAGCCCAAATGTTGGCATCAACATTATTTGTGTTATGTCTAATGTGGTGCGAGGATCAGGCCTCCCAGCAACCTTGTGTTAGGTTATTCTTAGAGTGTGCAGCTCTCAGTGTGCAGACAGCTGTACCAAGTGTACCAAGCAAAACTGATAGCATAGTAATAACATATTATTCTCAAATAAATCACATCACCGCTTCTAGGGTGAAAGCGACAACAACAAGTAGGTGTCGTGTGCAAAACTGAAGCCGAAGGAAAAATGGCTGTTTAGACATGTAATACACTCATGCTAACTTAACGCAATATATGTAACGAAGTATCCATATGACACCCCCCCAATGATCCGAGCACCGTCAAACATAAGGGAAAGGCAATACTAAATCAAATACATAAAATGAAAGCAAAGTTCAATAATCTTGAGCTAAAATAAGCTAAAAAAATATGTATGAATGAATATGTATGAATGCCTACAGTGGCCTCAAATATAAAAAAAGAAAAACAAAACTTTCGAATCAAAAGTTATCCGCCAGGTCTCCAAAATATGAAATGTAGGACTAGGTCGCATTAATTCAAATGTCTGTAAGAAAAAAACAAGTCACTTATCCGATATCCAAAGTCATGTGCCACATTAACGTCATTCTCAGCGACATCACATGATTGAACTCTCCATCATCTGAACACAGTTCATCCCTCCAATTCAGCAAGGGGAAAGTCATATTCCATAACAAAGCAATCCTCCCAGGCATCTCACGATTGGACAGTATATGCAAAGTAAGTTGCAACAGCCTCCAGTATGAAATCACTGCCATCATCCGAAAATAGTTCAGCAATCCAATTCAGCAATGGGAAAGAACATACGTGCTCCTCCAGCATCGGATCCTCCTGTAATGTCAGAGGACAACTCGGTGGGTTCACCAGAACGCTGTGTGTCAGAAAGGCATGCGCCGCTGCAGAGATCTCCCATTGACCCAGTACTCCATTTATCGCTGCCAAGGCCATAACTCTTTCGCCAGGACAAATCAGCTCGTGAGCCACTACGGGACGCATTAGCTGATCAAAATCGACGTCAGGAGCAGTCTTCAAGCATAAACACAAATCAATGGCCCAATCGAACTCGCAGCTCAGGCAGTGAAACACAGGTTGGACACACGTGAAGTCAGTGAACCGAAATGACAATCTATAAGCCGTGCTTAATGCTGCAAGCGGCAATGTTCCATAGTAATTGAGCATCCGATTACGGCACAGTGTCAGGAGGCGTTGAACGGCTTCTTGCGCAGGATGGGCATCCATGTTTTATAAAGAAAAACAATAACAAAATGCCCGCAGCCACAGCCAGTAAGACAGGTAGTCCACCAAACAAACTTGAAAAAATAGAATGGAAAAACGTGGGAATGATACCAAAAATTTTCTCAAATGTAGTCACGAGGCCACTGCTAACCAATTTAAAAAAATGTGCGAGCCCAGTCGTGGAAGATGCATTAAAGATCTGGTGCACCAGCTCACAGAAATGAAACGGCAAGTCAGTATTTAAAAGTGCCTGCACCTCTGTGCGTGTGTTAGCTATGTGAAGGACATAATTTTCCCGGGTCGAACTCAGGGTCACTTGTTTTTGAGACAAAAGGGCCCTTATTCTGCTTAAACCATTGAACTTCGCTTTCAAGGTTGGTATCCGTGGCCAGATGGAGACATCTGAAGACTCATGCGTTGGTGGGTATAGAACATTTTTGCAACACACCACACGCTCTGATACAGTTACCACATAAGCCACACCAATTAATAACCCACAACATACTTCGTTGTTTAAAAGCAAATAACTACCATTAGTCAATAATGTAAATGTGGGAACTACTGCTGGAACTGGCGTGCCTTTTAAAACACATGCTAAATTTGGCCGGTCCTGATTACAAGAACCGTGTAACTGAATGTGTCTGCATATTAATAAATGGTCAGGTGACTGTGTGCATTCCTCACCATTAAGATTTACTTCTTTTCCATCTTTCAGACATCTGTATGTGTATGGTAACGACCATGCCTCATGGAGGAATGCATTACCTAGTGGTTCATATCGTCCTATAGCAATATACCGCATACAATTAGTACATTTGTATAAGGGAAATGGTAATGTAATTAATCCATGAATAAGCCATGTAGCAGTAGTGTTTTCAGCAACAGAGAAAGGTAAGGATTCTAGCCTTTCAATATGTAACATAGAAAATGATGCATCACGCATTGAAAGCATGCGTTGCTTTTCAGTCAGATTAAAAGGGGCGAAAAGGGACGAAATGTTCAATGAGTTCCAGGGAACTCGACCAGACTTAAGTGTCTGTAGCGTCCATGCAAACTGCATTACAGAGCGTAATTGATTCTGACCATGGTATAACGTGGACACTTCATCATGCACAATATCAACAACAGAAGAAACAATATTATCCAACGTGTAAATCCTGGAAGAAAGCATGTTAATACTGTTATCGACCACCGCAAGCACTTTTTCCAAATTTGCTTGATCAATAGCTCTCAGGCGTTTAGCTGCCTCAATCTGTGTAAATTTCCAAATTTCATTGTAAAAAGCATAAAGCCAGCGCTTAGACCTACCCTTAGCCGGGCCTTTTATAAAATCATTCAGCTCTATATTCTCATTCAACTGGGACAGATGTAGTTTAACTGCAGCCAAAGTGGAATGTTGTAACCAGTTCTGACACAATTTGCCCACTGAATAAGTAGTAACAGTGTGACCTGTTTCAAAACGGGGATCTGGCCTGATGTGTGTAAAACCTTCAGACAAACCCAAAAAACGACGTTGGCAAGAATCAGAGCTTCTTTGCCACAAAAGCCACCCCTCCGGATCAAAACTGGAAATATTAAAGGAGGAATTGTGCAAGAGTGCTTGTATCTCACTGATGGACAATGTAGTGAAATTATTCCAAGCAGAATATTCTTCCAAATCAGGGATAGTTGGTGCATTCAATTTTTTAGATGTAGCCAATCCAAAGCATGTTGTTTGGGAAATGGTAGAATTTAAAAACAACATGTGATTCGGGATGAGACATGCACGATGCAAAGCCTCAGTGCCTTGTACCTGCCAATCTTTGGTACCCCAAACCGATTTAAGGTCAATAACCTCCTTCCATAACTCATAGCCATCTATAGCTAACCTGTCTAGAAAGGACTTCGAATACAATAATTTTGTATCGGTAAGTCTAACTTTGGACATGAATTTCTGTGTCACTTTAAAATAAAACGACTCAGGATGTGATTGATTAAAGTCTGTAAAATAAGAGTATTTACCCAGAAATGTACTAGAGCTCCCTTGTAAAGGAGCAGGGCAATGTTCCCACTGTGTGTAATTCACAGGAACCCTCCTGGAACTTGTTTTATGTAAGAAATGATTTCCATAATGTTGAAAACAAAACAAATCACCATAATTGACAGAATCTAAGTACAAATCCTCAGCATCAAAGGCCGCATAATATTTTAAATCAGAGAACAATGCTTCCACGGCCTGAAGATCCCAATCATCAGAACGAATATTTTGTTTAATTACATCTCCCATGTTTACTCTAAGCACATTAGGAACATTAATAACTTCTGTGGGGCCATGTATCTGAAACCTAACCGCATCCCACACAATCCCATCAAGGACAGGCCAAGCAGTAATCTCTACTGTATTTAAGTCTCGTTTTAGTCTGTGTGCTGAATGTGAGGAGGAAAGAGGGGCCAATGTTCCATTAAGGTACCGAATTCCTGTTCTTTCTTTGACATAATGGCCATCGATCAGGCGGAAAAAATAAAACACAAAACCAATTGACATAAAAAGAAAAAATGAAAATAGTATCAGCCAAACATATGTCCAAGGTGGAATTAAAAAATGTTTTTAAATAACGTGGTATATTTTGCAATAGTCAATGGTTTCTTTGAAAGTTCCGAATCAGAGTCAAAAGAGAATCTGGACTGGTTAGCCAAATGAGCTTGTAAATCAGGCATAGATAAATCAGCAGGATATGCATAGGTCAGCTCATCAATGTTAGTAACAGGAATAGTATTTAATAAAGGACTGGATATAGCAGGCATCTCGAGGGACACCTCCTGTTCTGCACCAGATGTAATAGCCAGCACAGAGTGCCTCACCATGGAAGGACAGGATACAGCCGGTGTCATGCTATGAAGAATCGACCACCCTGTGTGCCTTGACATTGTCAATAGAAATAAATCAAAACTCGAACCGGTGCTCGATATGAGGGACCAAACTCTTTCTTGTTATCGATCTTCTCACGAACCAGTTCTCCAACTTGGGGTAGCCAGCCAACTACCGGGATCTGCAACGCATCATCCGACGTGGAGGGCAAGTGTTCTTAGCAAGACTGTCTCTGGTCTTTTGTAGATCCTGTAAAACATTGCAATGTTCATCTACGTCAAAGGCCGCGGCCTGGGCCTGGCAGTCTAAACCATCGAGGTCAGGGACGAACATCTTGATACCAAAGAGCATTTCGTATGGGGTCCGCCCACCCAGAGACCTTCTAGGGAGATTATTAAGCGCACGCTGCACGTCATTGAGGTGGGCCAGCCAGTTTCTACCAGTGCCTATAACTCGGGCTGTCAAAGATTGCTTTAAGTCGCGGTTCATTCGTTCTACTACACTATTGCCCTCGGGCCTGTAGGGACTTGAAAACTTGACTTGGACTCCCAACGAAACCATAGCATCCTTGTACGCCTTAGAGGCGAAAGCCGGACCCTGGTCCGAATGGAAAGTACCACAGGCAAAAATTCCCACAAAGACACGCAAATCCTTAATGACAGTCCGCGAATCAGCGCTTCGATGTGGCCATACCCACACAAAGCGTGTGCATGAGTCAACTGCTACTAAGATGTATTTAAACGCAGTATCAGAAGAAAAAGGACCGCAGTGATCCAAATAAACGCAACCAAGCGGTTTATTAGAGATGTACAACTGTGTCTGAGGCGGACGCGCAGCAGTAGAAGGCTTAATCTGCTGGCAAATGTCACACATAAGGACATAATCGCGCGTCTGTTTGTACAGTCCACGCCACCAGAACCTTTGTTGTAGCTGAGTTACAGTGGCTGAGACGCCCGCATGCGCAGACGCCACACCTTCATGAGCCGCTGTAATCAGAGAAGCCCTGCGATCCGAGTTGGGAACTAGACGTTCGCCAACTTCAGGAATTTTCACATAAGGAACCTTATCGGGACTTAAGTGGTATGTGTACTTCGAAGGGAACCCCGCAGGATATTTACCTCCCTTCTCCGTGGCAGCAACAGCCGCCAAGATGTCATCATCTATTTTGCTTTTGGACCTTGTCACTGCTGCAACTAAGTATTTTGATACCGCAGACTTCGCTGCCTCATCAGCAAGCGAATTTCCAACAGCGTGGACCCCCACGCGCTGATGGCCGAGAGTATGAATCACAAACACGAGCGGCAGTTTCTCTTTAAGTTCCGCCACTCGGACCCAGATCATTTTATGTTTTATTGTGCTACCTTTGGAATCACGAAAATCATTCTGAATCCAAAAGAACAAGTTCTCATTGTAAGACTGGACACAGTAGTAAGAATCACTTACGATTAAAGTCGTCACACTGGGATCAGCGTACTCCAATGCGAGCATTAGAGCACGAAGCTCTGCTAATTGTGCGGTGCAGTCCCCTAGTGTTTGCGTGTGCACGACACTGGACTTGAACTCATCGTTCACCATGGCACCGACCACAATGGCGCAAGCGGAAACGTAGGCATGTTTAGAGCCATGCGCAACCTGCGCCGAACCATCAGTGTAAATGATACAATGGAAATCCTCCAACGGCCGCATCGCTAAAGGAGCCGGATGAACAAATTCATACTGTAAATACTCCTGCGACCGTAAAGCGGCGTCAAAAATAAACGTGACATCCTGGGATGTCAAGGATGTAGCCCACTGAATCCACCGACGGTGCAAAGCTTTAGAATTTGGTACACTGGCTTTCGTGACTGCCTCCAAGGCAGGACACGGGGTAACAACCAACATGCGTTTTCCCTGCGACAGGGCACGTTCCTTAAGAATTGCCATCTGCACAGCCGTTAAAACTTTCTCCACAGTGGAAAAACGCAGTTCAGCCGAAGTGTACAAGTGTGACTTGTAAGCAATAGGTACTGTATCTCCTTCATTAAAAGTCAGGTACGTGAAACCCACCGCCCCAGGGATAATTCTTATCACCAGGTTGGTCTGGTTATCACGAGTCTGTAAGTAGTCAGAAGCGAGCAAATCAGCCTGCAAAGACTGCAGAATGTGTGAATGCTCAGACAGCCAGCATGATTTGGAAAAAGATGGTTGTATCAAGGCATACAAAGGCTTGATACGCTGGGCATATTCCGGAATGTATGTCCTCCCGAAATTTAAAAAACCCAGTAAAGACTGTAATTTTTTCAGCGTTGTCGGAGAGCGCAACTGCGCGCACTTCTCCAGGAAGTGAGGAGCCAACCCCTTTCCTTCGAGGTTAAGTTCATAACCCAGAAACAACACTGTGTACTCCGCAATGTGTGATTTCGCAAAGTTAAACTTGTAACCCATGTCTGCAAAGTTACAAATTATGCTGTTTACTCGACACAGATGCTCCCAAAGTTCGTCGTCTGTGAGATAAATGTCATCCACATAAGAACAAGCAACTGGATCGAAGCTCTCCAAAAGAGAGACAATGCGGGCGGAAAACACTCCAGGACTATTCTTATAGCCCATTGGGAGTCATTTAAACATTTTTTGTACACCGCCGCACATAAAACTGGTCCATTGGGAACTTAGACCATCTAATCTGTGTGCATAAAAACCATTGGAAATGTCAAGCGTGGTTTTGAACCGTTTACGCTCAAGACTATTCACTAGGGCAGAGCCGTGAGTATTCTGTACTGCACAGTTACGGCAATGCGAGTTCAAATGCCGGTAATCCTAAACCAGACGATATGAGCCGTCCGGCTTGTTCACAGTAAAAAGGGGATTATTCATTGGTGACACACACGTTTCAATTACACCTTGATATTCCAATTGTTCAAGGATAGCCGCGACAGAAGCTTTAGCTTCACACCGTATGGGATATTGAGGTTGTGGCTGCGGCTGTGACCGTAAAGGAATCTCATGGCTAGGAGATAATTTATCCCAGCCACACTGATTTCGGTACACAGCCGGCGCAAGCGCCAGAGCCCACTCTTCTGCAAAATGCAGCGCTTCCACTCTCGATACAGTGTGCGCGAAACTGGGGAGGATCACCTCCTCCCCTCGCGGAGCTGCGAGAACAAAAGGTGGGGGCCAGTCAGCCTCCGAAAGTAAAATGTCATACGTAGACGAAAGATTTTCCCAAAATACCCCTTTTACAGTTCGCTGCATGTCACCTTCTATTAACAGTACAATTTCAAAAAGTCGTTCAGGGGGAGCAACATGGGTATCAGCTGTTTCAATCACAACATAAGTGTCAGTCGCTGTCACCTTCAACAGTGGACGGAGGGCCTCTCTCACTATGGTAATCTCCGCCGCGCTGTCCAGCAAGGTCAGAGCCCACGTCAGATTCCGAAGCCGCGTTCTCACTATCTGGGGCATATCGAAGCGCCGTTAAGGCTGCGACCTTCTTCTTGGCAAACTGCGGTCTCTTGGGCGTAGAGTCGTCCCGCTGATCCCCTTCACTTCGCGGGCGGGGCTGACCACGTCCTTGCTGGCCACCCCTGCCCCTGCCGCCCCCTCCACCACCGGTTGACGGAACCGATGAGTCCTGAAAGGAACGAGGAGAGCGTTGGTCAGAAGCCTGAAATCTTTCAGACGATTTAATCGTCGCGCGATCGCGCAAATCATAAACTCTATCCGACTGCGCAGGCAGTGAAGGCGCAGGACTAGAAACCTGTGTCTGCTGTTGTTGTTGTTGCTGCTTACCCTGATTCTGCTTTTTCGGCCAATTTTGTTTTTTGGACTTTGGTTGTCCACCCGTTTCCGAAGACTGTCCCTGGGGCTGTTTCCTCTCCTTTTCAGAAAAAGCCTTTACACCCTTAGAAGTGCGGCCAACCATTTTATAAGCCGCCACAATAATCCTTGCTAACTGACGGGGTTTATCGGCATCGGGAACTAACGCCAGAGCATTGGCCACCTGAAAGTTCACTGCATCCCCCTTGACATTCGCAAGGATGAGTTCGCAAACCACATCAAAGGAGCCACTCAGACGCATACCCAATTCAACCGCCGACTCCGGTCCGTGATCATCTTGAACACGTTTAAGGACCGCAGACAGGTTGGACACAGTCGGGGTGCCATAGCACCTCGAATAAACCGCTGCAAAAGTCTTGCCCCACGTTGGGCGCCATGTAGCAGGGTTTCCGTTCTCCCACAGAACTGTGCATAGAGATCTAGAACCTCAGTGAGTTAGGATGATCCAAAACTCATCTCAGTATCAGAAATCCCCTTACCTAGCTAGCTACAGTGTCTCATGGATCATTATGAAATGATCCATGTCTTAGACAAACCAGAACATGATCTTTAGAATACCTCAGGAATCGTGGAACACATGAACACTCTTTCGTTATATATTCATTTCAAACCAAAACTGAGAGTCAAAGAACACACGTGCAAGTTTGAAATATTTATTATTCAATGCAAGGTTCTCAAACGCAGTATCTTGTATAATACCAAAATGCATATTATAAAAATCAGAGTTAGCAGCATAGTCACTAATCCATAGTAAGCAAAAGGTGATAGCATGTTACAATGCAAAATCTATAGAAATCTATATCACCTATATTTTGCGCACCCTATTTAGCATATTATATTATATCTAAGAAGGTCTCATTCGGGTTTTAGCAGGGTGGACCCATACCTCTAAATGTCAGTAGGAGTAGATCACATCAACAGCTACCAGCTCTCTTCATGCGCAGCACCAAGTGTCTACGTTCATTCCCTGTAACTCTATCTTAAACCCGCGTAGAGCCCAAATGTTGGCATCAACATTATTTGTGTTATGTCTAATGTGGTGCGAGGATCAGGCCTCCCAGCAACCTTGTGTTAGGTTATTCTTAGAGTGTGCAGCTCTCAGTGTGCAGACAGTTGTACCAAGTGTACCAAGCAAAACTGATAGCATAGTAATAACATATTATTCTCAAATAAATCACATCACCGCTTCTAGGGTGAAAGCGACAACAAAAAGTAGGTGTCGTGTGCAAAACTGAAGCCGAAGGAAAAATGGCTGTTTAGACATGTAATACACTCATGCTAACTTAACGCAATATATGTAACGAAGTATCCATATGACAGGGTCAAAGCTCCTCACTCATTGGATGGCGGCTAGTGTCTTCTAGCCTGAAGTAGCAAAAGAGAGGTGGGTTCAATACTCCTCATTCCTTTGATTGGCTAGTGCTGTGTTCTAGCCATGACTATCCAAAGAGAGGAGGGGTCAAAGCTCCTCACTCAGTGGATGGCGGCTACTGTCTTCTAGCCAGGACTATCCAAAGAGAGGTGGGGTCAATACTCCTCATTCATTGGATGGCAGCCGCTGTCTTCTAGCCTGAAGTAGCCAAAGAGAGGCGGGGTCAATACTCCTCAGTCATTGGCTGGTGACCGCTGTCTGAAGCACACAGTAATGCAATAAACAGAGGAGATGAGGCCCTCGGGTGTCTTAGTATCAAGTTTACGAGGCAATCCAGCGTCTCCTGGGGACCAGGGTAGGATGAACATCTGTACCAAAATGTGATTTAAAGAAGTGAAAGGATCTGCATTATCTTGAGCACACTAAACGAAGCTTCTTTTTAAAAATGCAATGCAATCGCTCATTTCTTTGAGGAACTCCAAGACGCAAAACAAGGAAAATTACACATATATATCACGTATTTAAATGTCATGAGATGTTTAAGCGGTGAGTTTGAGAGGCAAAAATGAAAAGTAGAACACTATTACATTAATGTTTACATTCTGCTTTATGATAATATTGATTAGACAGTTTTAGTATTATGTTCGAGACAAAAGAGAGCAAAAGAAGGTGATGTTTTAGGCAAGAAGCATGAATGTGGCAAACCCTCATCAGGAAATATAAATAGTGAAACTTAATTGGAAAAATATAAAACAACAGTATTATCACAGAGAATGTAGGTTTTACCACACTCTATTGTACAATATATTCAGAGAGCTATAGTTCATTTGGGCCATCCATACACCATGTGCGGTTCCAACAGAAGCGCCTCTATTGGGGTTCTTTAGAGCAGCGGTTCCTAACCCATGGTCCTGGGACCCTTAGGGGCCCAGGATTTCTACCTAATGGGCCCAGGACTGCTTAGAAAATAAATATTATTAACAGATTAATAAAGTAAATATAAATGAGGAAGGGGAAAGTAAAATGGAAAATGTTAAAACATGTATTAAATGTATTAAATGCGCAGGAATTTGAAATTGGCAGCTAAAAAGTAGGGGGGGGTGATTACGATGGCGGGCGGACTTCAGTCCATCCCCCATCTTGTCGGGGAGTGGGACCGCCCACCTACTAGGCGGCGGTCCCACCGGGGCTATTACGATGCCGCCACCACTGTGTCTACTATCTTTAACATTAAGGCTGGTCCTGATAGCTGCAGCACCCGCCGCATTGTTAAAGATGCACAGTTTACATTTACCTGCATTACTTGTCTGGCACCACACGGTGCCTGCCACATGGTGCAGGGAAATGTAAAGTGCTACAAGAAAGTGCCCCTGCACAGGGGGGGGCCCGCAACGGGGCCCCAAAGGCAATCTCTGCCAACCTTTGAATGGCGGAGGAACCACCATTCAAAGGCAGGCTTGAGGCATTATCCTAATGTGGTGGACAGTGGCTGCTAGGCACCGCCACCATGCTAGGTATGCTGGCCGGGTCCGACAGACAATCGTAACAATTGCCTGTGTCGGGCCTGTGGCAGATGGGCTTTCCGTCTGCCAGCCCTCCGCACGCCATCCACATCTGGCGGGCGGAGAATGACATCAAACAGAAATTGTATAGCAGCCTCAGTTACATTTAGAAAAACTCCAATCTTCCCATTAAAATTATTGTTTTACCTTTTTATGTTTGTTTTTGCTTCAAATAAAATATTTCATCATTTCTTGATTTGTGTCATGAACTCTTGTTTCCATATTTGCGTGTACTGTGTGTATTTTGTAGTCATCTCAATTGCTTGAGCCAGGTCACCAGATTCCAATATTGAATCAGTGGGAGTTGCCGGATACCAATATTGATTCAGTAGGGATTGTCGGATTTCAGTAATGATTAAGTGGGGGTCCACAGAAGTCAAAAGGTTAAGCACCACTGCTATGAAGTATGTATCAAAGAGCTGCCTTTGCAAGCACACAGGGTAGTATCACATGCGAGTAACTGGTCATGGAGGGTCATTAAGATTATCTGGTTTTCCCGTGATACGAAGACGTTCTTGTAATGTCAGCATTCGTGCCTCTGAGCCATCAATACCCAATCATGCACATAAATAGTCTTGTGCCTCTCGCGTGGTCTCCTCATCTTGATTTTAGTCACACATGTGATGCTAGACAGAAAACAGCATTTGACAATTAAATTAGGTCTGTTCTCCGTTTCTTTATATGTTGGGTTGATGGCATGGTTCTGATTCGGTAAACATCCTCTACCTCGAAGTTTTTACCACGCGGCCGTTACAACGCAAGTCGTTACCACGACTTGCGCTGGAGGGCACTAAAGGATTAAAAATAGTAAATTTACTATCCCAACACCTTCCCTAGGGTCCACGGGGACTGGTGTTAGAATAGTAAATTATACTATTTGGGGGATGTGTAAAGGGATGCGTTGTGACGGTACGCGTTGTACCGTCATACACCCTTCTGATTCCATAAGTACCACGCCTTGTGGGTAGCAGTATTAGGACATTGGAATGGTGGGAGATTCATTGAAAACAATGGAGGGCTCTGGGCTTCTAATGGCTGGTAGAAGCCCTGATCTCTGACATTCCAATGTTGTGCTTCACAGCTGTTGCTGCAAGCAAAGTTCTCACGGACCCCGATGGGGTTCAATCCTCTCGGGATCCCTGCAGCCATATTTTCTTTGTTAGAACAGTCAGCCCTCTAGTGGCAGAATTTTCTAATAGCCTTATGGGCCTTCGTAGCTGGCCTATACTGGCATTAAAGTCACGGTCCCTTGTTATAGGCCCTCACTGAATCCTCGAGCAGGTCTTTAAAGGCTGGTATAGTCCCTTGTGGTGGGCTATAAGGCTATAGTAATCACCAGAGGCAGACACAATGTCTTTTGGCTGCCAAAATGTTATGAGGGGGGAAGGTGCGAAGAAAGGTGAATAGAGCATGGGTTGATAAATGAGAATGCAACATTTTCCTCTAGGAATTAGATGAATGTAATGCTCTACTTGAACACTAGGTGTAACATGATACAGTAACACCCAACAATCTGATAGACAAACCAGTCTTGGTTTGATTGTGTTCTTGTTCAAGGAGTTTATGTTTTTGCATTCCGGGTTCGATTTTTCCAATTGGAGCAGGGTCAAGACTAATTTGTATATGGCTGGGTCTAATCTGACGTGGAACAGGGGGCAAAAAACGGTGGATTGGAATGCTACCCTGAGCAATTTTCAGTGGTTAGACTATTTGCTACCATTCCTCTCATCACTTTTTGTGTGTTTGATATAATGCCCTAAGTGCCCAAGGGCATTCCCAGACTTGGATCCTGTGCTCACTGTGCCATCGGAACCAATCTGCACTCAACTGAAGAGGTCCAACTAGACAAAAAACAAAAACAGGTCTTAGGTTGCTTGTGTTCCTGTTCAGAGGGGGCTTGGCAAGGCAGATTGGGCTTCATTGTACCTACTGGAGCAGGATTGAGGCTGATTTGCATAAGTTTGGGTATACTCAGATGTATCATATGGGGAAAAAAACAATGGGTTGGAATGCTACCTCAAGCGATTGCCAGCAGTTACACTATTTTGCAAACATCCCTCTCATCACTTTATGTGTGTTTAAATTAAATATGTATTCTTCATAGTGAATTTAACACTTTCCACTTCACCTGAACATAAAGCCCTCACCGCTTCAAAGGCCTACAGTGCTGTTGAGCCCAGCCCATGCAGCCCGGCAGGTCAACCCACGTGTACCGCTTCATTTGGGAGATATACATTCACAGTGTCAGGCCAGCAGCACTAATGCGCATTAAACTGTTTTCGCGGTGCCCTAACGAGGATGGAAGGTGGCGGCAGAGGCGTGGAAGCCGCGAGGGGCAGCCATCATTACAGGCCTCGGCAGAGCTGGAGAGGAGACGAATTGCAAACCTAATTTAACAAAGCTATGAACAACAATAGCTTGAAATGACTGTGAAAAAAGCAACAGGATCCTAAAAGCTGCAGTTTAACAAGCACTGACAAACCCAAAACGCTTTCCTTTGAACAGTGGATGTTCACATAGACCTACTACATACACACGATCACATGTAGAATGCACACAGGGAAGCACCTATGCTAGGGTGACCAGAAGTCCCATATTTTTCCGGGCAGTCCCGTATTTTGGGGGACTTTCCTGGTGTCCAGCTAACCTTCTTGACAGATCTAAGCTGACTTTGCCTATGGTATAAAGACGATATGTAATTGTGCATAATATCGATAACAGACATACACACAATCACATGAAGGTTGCACAGATGGCACCACCTATGCTAGGGTGAGCAGATGCCCGGATTTTCCTGAACAGTCCCAGTTTTCAGCAGACTGTCCCAGAGTCCCAACACATTTCCTCATTTTAACTATATGTCCCGGTTTTTGAGACAAAGGTCAGGTAATTGTCATTGTAAGGATAATTAAAACGTCTACTCACCTTTTACAGGTGCCTCAGAATATTGAAAACAATTAAGTTAATTATTCTGGCAGCAGAGGAGGAGCACGGCTGCATGCTCCCAGTAGAGGGAGAAAGGGTACAGAGACAGGGGGCTCAGGGTGGTGGTTCAGCCATCTAGAATGTATATACATGAATATATACATATATATATATATATATATATATATATATATATATATATATATATATATATATATATATATATATATATATATATATATATATCACACTTCAAGTTGCGCAGACGAGCGTTTCTCTTTTTAACGCCACCGCCCGCCGTAGACAAGACACGGACCCAAATCAAGTGCTTGGTTAGTTTATTGTCCCAAAAACCGTCATATATATATATATATATATATATATATATATATATATACACACACACACACAGCATAGGAGGGCATTACAAGGCTCAGCAAACTATAACTACTGAATTTCTCTGGTTGTGTACGAGTTCAATGTCGGCCTTAACTATAACGTCCACACTGAAAAAACAATGGTTACAGGGATGTTATAGTTCTGACATTTCTCTTGTACAAAACCAGTGAAATTCAGCAGTTATAGTTAGCTGAGCCTGACAATGCCCTGTTTATCACTTCACCCCGGCAATGCCCTGCTTATCACCTCACAAATTACATCACTCATAACATGGTGAGTGATATCACTGATGATAACACTGATGACATCATCCAGTGAATGAGAGTGTTTTTCAAATGTTTATTAGTGTTATATATATATACTGGGTGTATTGATGAATTTGTGGGTTTATGAGTGGCTGAGTACCTTTATCAATGATTCAGTAGATGGTGACTGACTGTATAAGTGATTGATTAGATGTCTCAGTGAATGTATGGGTTACTCAGTAGGTTGTCTGAATATATCAGTCTGTCAGATGGTTGGCTGAGTACCTCTATGGGTGTATAAGTATGTGTGTGGGTGGGTGTGAGGCTATGTGAGTGTCTCCGTGGATGAGTGGTGAGTGGGTGAATCAGTGGGTGTATGGGTTAGTAAGAGTGTAAGAGAAGGGCTGTATAAGTGACTGAGTGTGTGTCTGGCTGTGTCGGTGTCAGTGGTATTAGGGTAAGTGGATATGTGAAAGGCAGTATAGGTGAGTGTTTGAGTATATGAGTGACAATATCTGTGAGTTAGGAATTGTGATAGTGACTGTATGGGTTAGTGAGTGTGTGTGTGAGAGGCTGTATGGGTGAGTGAGTATGTGTTAGTATCGGTATGAATGCGTGAATGGAATGTGTGTATAACTGTATAAGTGAGTAAATGGCTGTCTGATTGACACTAAAAGTGAGTGAGTTGGTGTGTGAGTAAATCTATGACCATCCAACGTCAAGGAACTGTTCAACGTAATTCAGCAGTAAACAAAACTCACCTGCGAAGCCATGGACATCACATCTTCCCAGGAACTCTGCGACAAACTCAGCTCCTACTTCCACCTGAAGATCAAGGCCCTCTACGACAACTTCAGCGAGCCAGCAGAAGACAGCATCCCTCCTCCCTCCACCGCAGAGAAGCCTACCATCACCGCCCGGGCCCCCTCATCCATCGAGCTCATCACCTTAACTATGAAGAAGATACACTCAGGAGCCATAACTGACCCCTGCCCCCTCACATCTTCCACAGGGCCACCGCTGTCATCACACTCGAACTAGAACGGACAATCAACTCCTCCCTCAGATCCAGCATCTGCTCAGATGACTGAAACGTGCGGAGGTGAAACCCCTCCACAAAAAACCTATGGCCGACCCTACTGACCTGAAGAAATAAAGGCCCATCTCTCTCTTCTCCTTCGCAGCCAGTCACCGAAAGACTTGTGAACGCCCAGCTGACCGCCTTCATCAAAGAGAACTCCATCCTAGACGCATCCCAGTCTGGCTTCCGAAGCAACCACAGCACCGAGACCTCCCTCCTCGCTAGCACCAACGACATCCGCATGCTGCTAGACCAGGGACACACCGCAGCACTCATCCTCCTAGACCTCTCCGCAGCCTTCGACACTGACTCACATTGCACGCTAGCCACCAGACTTCACAACGCAAGAATACAGGGATCCGCCCTCGATTGGATCCAATCCTTCCTCTCCGGAAGAACCCAGAGTATCAAATTCCCCCCCTTCCTCTCTGACCTCACTGACATCATCCGCAGAGTACCCCAAGGATTATCACTTAGCCTAACGCTTTTCAACATCTACATGGCCCCCATCGCCACCATTGTCAGACAGCACAGGCTCAGCATCGTATCCTATGCCTTCGACACCAAGCTCATCCTCTCCCTCACCAAGAACTCAGAAGACACCAGACTCTGCTTCCAGGAATGAATGAGAAACGTAGCAGCCTGGATGAAGGTTAGCTGCCTAAAGCTCAACTCTGAGAAAACTGAGTTCCTCATCGTTGGACCCTGCACCTCAGCATGGGACAGCACCTGGTGCCCCCCCCCCCCCTCGGGAGCCCACCCACCCTGACAGACCACGCCTGGAATCACAGCATAATCCTCGACTCATCCCTCTCCATGAACTGCCAGATCAGTGCATCACATCCACCAGTTTCAACTTCCTCCACATCCTCCGTAAGACCTTCAAATGGATGTCCCCGGCTGCAGAAAGACCGTCACCCACACACTAATAACCAGCAGAATAGACTACGGCAATGCCCTCTACGCCGGAATCAACAAAACTCTTCTACCCAAACCATCCAGAATGCCGCTGCCAGGCTTGTCCTAGGCACTCCGCCCCACGAGCATATGACCCAACACCTACGAAGCCTTCACTGACTCCCTGTGGAGAAGAGGGTCACCTTCAAACTCCTCACCCACGCCTACAAATCCCTCAACACCATCTGCCCCAAATACCTCAATGACCGAGTATGTTTCCATGTACCCAAGAGGAACCTCGACCTGGCAGAGGTCCTCCACATTCGCAGAAACAGAACCGGTGGGAGAGCTTTCTCCTACAGCACCTTAAGACCTGAAATGAGCACCCAGCACAACATCAGATGCTCCTAAACGCTTCACACATTCAGGAAGGCCTCAAGACCTAGCTCTTCGACTGACCCGGACCTGCTCCCCTCCCTCACAGCACCTTAAGACCCTCACGGATGAGTAGCGAGCTCTTTAAACCTCTAATTGATTGATTGATTGAGTGACTGACAATATGTGAGTGGCTGTATGAGTAGATATATCAGTGACTGTATTGGTGAGGGACAGGGCGTAAAAGTGACTGTATGGGTGACTGTATGGATATGTGTGTAGACCTATGCATCAGTGAGTGAGAGTGTAAGTACTGGTATGGGTGTGTCAATGGTTTTGAGAATACTAGTGTGGAAGTTGGACTGGATGTATGAAAGGTTATATTGGGGTGGGAGTGGGGGTGTTGGAGATTCTATGGATGGTATCATCAGTGATGTCATTTGAGATGTCACCAGTGATGCCATGAGTGATGTCACAGAGCGTGTCATGAGTGATGTAATATGTGAGGTGTTAAGCACTGCAATGCGGGGCGCGAGTTGTAGTTAGCTCAGCTGAATTTCTCTGGGTTTGTAGGAGTGAAATCTCAGCCTAACTATAATGTCCCTGTTAGAAATGGGGTAGCATGGTGCAGAGCAGGCAAGCCAAACTCCAAAGGACATGTGTGAAGCATCCACACAGTACACACAGACGACACCCAAGGCACACCACAAAGAGAGACCACACCAGATTAGATGGAAAGAATAACTTTTGCATTGTATAAAACATACAAGAGTAACCACGTATGTAACCACAGTAGTCTCTAGACTGCACCAACTGGCGCCAAGGCAATATATACAAGGGGATTATTTACAGGGCAGGGCCAATCGGGACGCTGCCAGAACCATTACGCAAGGATAAAGAATAAAGGACAAAGGGAAGTCCATCAGGTCCAAGGCTGTAATAAAAAACATAACGCATTATCATTTGGCATAGAACATCAGGCATGAACATCAGCAATAAACCTCTTAGCAGGACCAGATGGGACATACACCAGCCGGGGACATTATCCTCGGGGTAGGAACCTTAGGCGTAAAAGCTCATTGTGCATTTCATCAGCAGCCCCTGCAAAAAGAATGTTAGGCATAAGGTGCAGATATCCTGGTATGGTATTTGGCCTCCCCATGGCATATAACTTCTCTGGGTATAAGGCATTAACCATGAGCCTCGCATAAGTTGTCAGGCCAGCCCATGAACATAATATACACAAGCCCGAAAGGAACACATCATGAACCACCAGCCCACTGCATAACAACCTTTGTTTAAATCACATGCGCCTGCAACATAAGCAGTAGGGGCAAACAGCATATCCTGTACTAGGCATGGATCCTGAGGCGTGATATTGGTAGAAGGCTCTTTAGGGTATAACCGCAAAATAAGCAGGGCCAAATCTTGGCTTCTAGAACATCATAACCTGACAGGAGGCACTCACATGAGCGTAGGTCTCCTCCTGTACTAGGTATAATCCTGTGGGCCTGCGGCATAAAACATAACCAGTGGTACACACACGGTATCACCTGAAGTACTGGCTCAAACTCGCAGAGTGACCTCTGGAGCCACTGCGCCTGGGAAAAATGGTGCCCCCCTTTTACAAAGGTTAAAGGGACACTGGAGTCCCACCCTGGGCTCACTTCATGTAGGCCCAAAGCTGCAAGTCATAGGGGGCCCATAGGCATAAACTCTATGGCCCCCAACCATTGCCACTGCCCACTGTCCAGCGGGGCAGTGGTGTGAAGTCAGTCCTGTGCGGGTGGCGTGAGGGAGTCCCTCTTCTGGGGCTCTCTAAATACACAATGTCCCCCAGTGTTGGAGTCCCCTCCCGGGAATCGGTGATGGGAGCACTGTACAAGTCCCACCCCTACATGTCAGTCACAGGGGGGCGGGAACCGGCAGTGTGCCCCGACTCCAGCCCCCCCACCAGGTAAAAGTGGAGCCCTCACTCACTGGGCTTCTTCTGGGGTTCACCCGGTCTCCAGCCTCTTCCCATAGGTCTCTCACGGACCTTCCAGCAGGGGACAGACACCAATATGTGCCTCGACCGTCCCCTGCTCCACGGGGACCTCCCTGCTCACTCCAGCCATCAGTTTCACCCAGGCCCCCCTCCTGGGAACCGGGCCGTCGGCTGGGAGCACGCAAGGCTACGGATGTCGTCGGGGCATGGACGATGCGGGGTAGGCTCCCTCTCGTCGTCTCTGCTAACCCGGGGCTCTCTCCCGGCAGGTACGACGGTATTCCTCTTCACCAGGGTCCCGCTCCTAAGGGGCCCGTGACTTTGTAGCCTGCACATGGGGTTCTCCCACGCCCCCTTTTACGGAGCGAGGTCACCTCTGACGTGGGGCTGGACCGGCACGGGGTAGGCTCCTGCCCGGCTTCCCTCCGCTTGGCAACGCTTCCGCTTCTTGCTTTTGCTCCGCCCACGCCAGGCAGATCGCAGGTATTCCGGGTCTCCGCAGGCAGTGCAGCGGCCCTTAGTTGATCCCGGGTTGCGGCGGTGATTCTAGTCGGTAATTATGCGTGGTGGGCACCCACTGAGTTAATTAAGGCACCAACGCGGGGTAGGCTCCTGCGGCGTTTCCCGACATGCAGAGGCAGTTCTCCTGGGCTGCGGCGGTGATCGCGGGTAGTTACTCGGTCCCACAATGAGGGGTAGGCTCCCTCCAAATTAGTGTAAAAACCACGGGGTAGGCTCCCGCTGGTTTAAATAAACATACCAACGCGGGGTAGGCACCCGCTTCTTCTGGGGCGTGCAAAGCGCCGCCATCATGCAGGGTGGACATCCGCTGCGCTTTTAAATCACACAATATGTCCTGGCCACACAACGCTGTTGGGGCCACACTTCAAAGCACTGCAGAAATCAGCTCCTCACCACTGGAGCTGGTACTATAGCGCTGCATTCAACAAGCGCTAGTCAACAGGCCAGATAGGGACAAAAGGTAGCGCTCTTCTTCACTGGCACTTGTAGTAGCGCTCCTTCCTTCTTCAGGGGCCAGGTAGCAGAACACCAGGCACTACTGGGCAAGGTCAGCAGTCAGTGGGCACTCATCAAGACAGGGGGGTAGGCTTTAAAAATCATCCTCCACTGTAGCGTGGCACTCCTCCTGTACAGCAGCCTTTACTCCTGCAGTGGGGCTCTCCCTAGCCCTGTGGACATCAGAGGGGTTTCAGTTGGGTGCAGGGTCCAGCACACAGGCCCAAGTGGCGGTACCCCCTGGCAGCAGGTCCCCTCACATTCATGTCCCTGCTCTGTCTGAGCACATGGTGGCACAGCCCCTCCTATTTATGCACCCCTTACCCCACCTCCCAGACAGTGCCAGAAGCTTCTAGAAGCCTCTGGTGAACTGGTTCTAACTGGCTCAGGGTAAGTAGAGCACCCTGGGTGCCAGGCTTTCCCACCAAAAGCTGGGATGGCTGGGAAGCGAACATCTAGACCGCTAACCCACCACAGTCAGGTGGCAGCACACACAGCCATGGCATCCATTTTAAGAGCGACAATTCAGCAAGGTACATTAATGGGGGGGTAACAAGTGCACACACCATTGCATTACATTTAATATGACGTCTCACACCACACATGGCCTATACATTTTTCTACCATGGGGAAGACGTCCTAAAAGAGGGAGGTGAAAAGCGAAAACCTTTGGGAAAATGGGCCAAGTTCAACAGTACCTATAACCTTTGTTTTCTTCAGTGAATGCCTAAGGGTTTGTTCATTCTATTTCCTAACCATAACACCCATGTAGCCTTTGGTTTTTGCAATTAATTTCTCCGTATTTTTAAACCTCCCCATCTGTAAATGGTCAGGCTCCGGGGAATGGTGTCACTAGGGCCGAAATCTGCCTAGGGAGGGGGGCAGAGTGGCTCCCTCACCATTTTACGAAGGACAGGTCCTCGAGGTCAAAATGGGCCCAGAGAAGAGTCCCTCCTTGTCCCAAAAAAAAAAGCGGGTCCCGGCAAGTCACTATGGGGCCACCCCCTTCCTCCACCACTCAGTAAATACACCTCTTGGTGCACTACTAGTTGGGAGATGAAGTTCCCTTGGTTGCTCAGGGGCCTTAGGGGCCAATAACCCCTCCTGTTACCTACAGTAAGTCCCACACAGCTGGATTTCTGAAAAGTCTTCAGAGGCCATGCCCCCTTTCTCAACCACTCTGCAAATGTGCCTCCTGGTGCACTACTGCTTGGGGGATGAAGTCCCCTTGGCTGCGGAGGGTCCTAGGGGGCCAACAAGCCCTTCTGTTACCTCCAGTCCACAATGCTGAGAGTACTTTGGCGGCCAAATGCACCGATATAGGCCCTGGGGACTCCATCCCACTGGCCAGCTTTTAAAACAAAAAACCTGCGAAAGGGAGGGGGCGATTTTAGCCCAGAGGACCCCATCCCACAGGTCCCCCGGCCTCTTTAAAAAAAGAAAATAAGGGGAGTGGAGTTGAGGTCCCTGGGGCCTATTTTGGCCCAAAGGACCTCATTCCCTGGGGCCCAGTGTCAAAAGTGGGTCCCTAGCTGCCACCCAGGGCACCCACTTGTTGTAATGAAAATGTTTTCGCTATCTGTGCTTGCGCATTATTTTATGTAAAGTTAGCATTCGCAGCACCATTTTATGTTTGGCCGTCATTTTAAGTTATGATCAAAACTAATGCCTGCCTCTCCAAAGAACTGTTTCTGGTGATTTGCTAATGAATACGCTGTTCTTGTTAGCGAATACCATTCCCAGCAGATAGAGGCTTTCTCCCACCCGTCTAGAGGCTGGCACGGACAAAATGACCTTCACATATAGAATGTCGGGATCTAGCCCGATGCGCCTGCACAAGGAACTACAAGTCCCGACGGACCCGGGCGTGGAACTACAATACCCAGAGTTCCCGGCGGGGAGTCCGGGATAACTGCCGGTCGACCAGGAAGTCCGGCGTCAGTGATTCTTCGTTGTTTCCGAGGCGGAGGCTGCTCCTCGATTCTGCTCCTGTCCTGAGGCTTCGGGTGTCGTCTTGACCGGTAAATCACTCGAGCAGGTTATACTGGTGCCGAACAGCGCGCTGGCTAGCGTGCTGAGCTACGTGTACACTTTGATTGTTTCCCGTTCTACAGAAACGGAGTTTGTTGATTGTTGGATTCTAGCCTCGCGGCTGCGAGGAAAACATTGTGGTTTTCGAGCGCTTCGCTCTCCTCGAACAGGCTCATTTGGAGGGAGAGCATATTATACAGTTTCCACCCTTCCAGTGGCGGAGTGCAGGGGGGGATTGAAGGACCTCCGCACTGCCGTCACGAACCCAAGACATAGGGTTCATTTGTATCTTGAATTCTCAGACAAGGCAAATACCAAAGCGGAGTGTGGTAGTGATTGAACTACACACTGCCGTATTTGGGTAGTCTTAGCATTTACATCCCTTCAAGTGGCGGAGTGCAGGGGGGGATTGTTGGACCTCCGCACTGCCGTCACGAACCTAAGGCATATGGTTCAGTGGCATCTAGTAACTGTTAACAGGGCAAATACCAAAGCGGAGTGTGGTAGTGATTGAACTACACACTGCCGTGTTTGGGTACTCATGGTGTTTTGCATATAAAGAAGGAACTTCTATGTTTCAGTTTAAAACAAATAACAGTGTTAAGTTACAGCGTTTATTCAAGCACAGGAAGTGACTTTTCATTTCACGTTTTGGGATCCTTTGTTCCAAACTCATACGTTATCACAGTGGGGTATGTGTATGTCTGTTATTTTTAGGCTTTACGCTTCCCAAAATAGGCTTGATAGTAACTCTGTTCTTTTTGTATTGATCAAGGAGGAAGACGGGAGTTACAGCAAAAGGGAGGTTTAGTGTCAATCATATTCAGGTGAATACATGTTGGTGTGGTGTTAGTAAGAACTTATGAGAGTAAGGTTTAGCAATGTATTAACCCGTGTATTTTTGTCTTTCAGTTTCTTTATCCCTGCTGTCCCTTCCTTCTCCTCTTTATCCTTTCTTTTGGGTTTTTTCCCCTTTTGGGGTTTTTTCCCTCGCCGTATCGTCTGAACACCCTGTGTTTATACTTCAGGGTGTTCGGATGGTCCGGAGGTGGAGCATTGTTGCTGCACGTGAATCCTGCGGAGTGCAAAGCCTTACAGAATCACTGACCCAAGAAATACACTCTGCCTGATTCATATGTAGCAACAATGGCGTCCATGGAGGATGTGTTACAAGCCTTGTTGCTGGTAGAGCAGGAGCTGGCCTCTTCCAAGGCTGAGACCACAGCCTTGCACGAGAAGGTGGAGCGTTTGAGTGGTAATCCGTTCAACGCTTCCGCTTCGACTTCTAATGTTCAGGTTACTGTACCCCCACCCATTCCATTGGCTACTCCTGAAAGGTTTTCAGGGGATCCTCGTAAGGTGCATGTGTTTATGACACAGGTTCTCATGCATTTTTCCTGTAAACCGTCCTCGTTCCCCACAAATCATTCAAGGGTGGCATTTTTGATTTCTTATTTAATTGGGGATGCAGCTGATTGGGTGGTACCGTTGGTGAAACGTGATGATGCTCTGTTGTCTAATTGGGCTGAGTTCAAAAAAGAATTTGAGAGGGTCTTTGACCGAAGAGCAACCACTTTCAGTGCTGATCGTGAATTGTTGACATTAAGACAAGGTAGAGGAGAATTGATAACATACCTGACTGCTTTCAATAGGCTTGTGGTAGAAGCATCATGGCCAGAGGAGAAAAAACTGTCTTTGTTTTATCAGGGGTTACATGATGATTTAAAGGATGTGGTAGCGCAGGTGGATCCTCAGCCCACTACCTTTGAGGACATGGTAAACCTGGTGTTGAGGTTGGACAGTAGATTAACGGATAGGGGTAGTAACAGGAGACGGTGGGAAAGAGAAGCTTATTTTGGTGAAAGAAACCAGAGGAAAGCATCCGGGGGTACGGACTCTACGTCTGAACCGATGGAGATAGGGGCTATCAGAGCACCATTGTCTAGAGAAGAGAGAGAAGCCAGAAGGGTACAGGGCTTGTGCATGTACTGTGGCAAGAAGGGGCATTACGTCCGGGAATGTCCTTCTAAACCGAAAGCATCAGGGACTTTTGGTAGGTATAAGAAGGTTGCGGTGTCTAAAACTGTATCAGATAAGGAGCAGAAGGAGGACCGCACAGCGGGAGTAGACGGAGCTCAAGCATGGAAACTTACCTCCCTGTCCTCCTCGGGTGATGAGGAAACAGAGCCTCACCTAGTTGTGGTGATGCTGATGCTGATGCTGATGCTGTGGCGGAAGGAGGGACGGTGGCAGAGTCTCCCCGTTCCGCTGTTCTATCAGCTGAGATTGTGCCAGCGCTCCGGCGCCTCCTACTAGCCGGTACCTGTTGTTGTGCTAAGGTTCTCGCTTTTAGCTAGATTGTATCGTGATTTTAAAATGCTGAATGACACTTTTTAAAACTCTTCTGCACACTTACTGTTAAAACTGCGCTGACTTTGGGCTTGTGCTCGTTTCTTCCCCTGCCCCGCCCCGGTCCGACACGGCAGCCAGTGCCGCTTGAGCGGAGGGCGGGACAGGAAGAGCCAGTGACCCCACCCACACTCTCGCGCTGTTAGTGCTCTAGCTGATCCCTTCAGGCAGGGATTTAAGGCGGCGAGGAGCAGCGGTCAGCTGCGGAAGGAGGGACGGTGGCAGAGTCTCCCCGTTCCGCTGTTCTATCAGCTGAGATTGTGCCAGCGCTCCGGCGCCTCCTACTAGCCGGTACCTGTTGTTGTGCTAAGGTTCTCGCTTTTAGCTAGATTGTATCGTGATTTTAAAATGCTGAATGACACTTTTTAAAACTCTTCTGCACACTTACTGTTAAAACTGCGCTGACTTTGGGCTTGTGCTCGTTTCTTCCCCTGCCCCGCCCCGGTCCGACACGGCAGCCAGTGCCGCTTGAGCGGAGGGCGGGACAGGAAGAGCCAGTGACCCCACCCACACTCTCGCGCTGTTAGCGCTCTAGCTGATCCCTTCAGGCAGGGATTTAAGGCGGCGAGGAGCAGCGGTCAGCTGCGGAAGGAGGGACGGTGGCAGAGTCTCCCCGTTCCGCTGTTCTATCAGCTGAGATTGTGCCAGCGCTCCGGCGCCTCCTACTAGCCGGTACCTGTTGTTGTGCTAAGGTTCTCGCTTTTAGCTAGATTGTATCGTGATTTTAAAATGCTGAATGACACTTTTTAAAACTCTTCTGCACACTTACTGTTAAAACTGCGCTGACTTTGGGCTTGTGCTCGTTTCTTCCCCTGCCCCGCCCCGGTCCGACACGGCAGCCAGTGCCGCTTGAGCGGAGGGCGGGACAGGAAGAGCCAGTGACCCCACCCACACTCTCGCGCTGTTAGCGCTCTAGCTGATCCCTTCAGGCAGGGATTTAAGGTGGCGAGGAGCAGCGGTCAGCTGCGGAAGGAGGGACGGTGGCAGAGTCTCCCCGTTCCGCTGTTCTATCAGCTGAGATTGTGCCAGCGCTCCGGCGCCTCCTACTAGCCGGTACCTGTTGTTGTGCTAAGGTTCTCGCTTTTAGCTAGATTGTATCGTGATTTTAAAATGCTGAATGACACTTTTTAAAACTCTTCTGCACACTTACTGTTAAAACTGCGCTGACTTTGGGCTTGTGCTCGTTTCTTCCCCTGCCCCGCCCCGGTCCGACACGGCAGCCAGTGCCGCTTGAGCGGAGGGCGGGACAGGAAGAGCCAGTGACCCCACCCACACTCTCGCGCTGTTAGCGCTCTAGCTGATCCCTTCAGGCAGGGATTTAAGCCCTCTCGTCGCCTAGCGCGCAGCGGTTGCGCGCAGGGGGGCGCCTTAGTCGCGCCTGAGACGAGCCAGAGAGGAGCCCGTCTGTGCCCGTCCGTGACCGAACGGGGCCAGGGGCCATGGCCCCTACATCTGCAGATACCACCTGTAGAGTAACAGATAGACTACATTACTCCTCTAACGACTTACGTAATCTGTGGTATCCCCCGCCTAAAGGCTGTGCTCAGGGTCCCGGCTTTTGTCCCGGGGGCCCGTTTTCTTGCAAACTGTGTCATTTTCAGTCACTCCTAGGTCCTCCTTTCACAGACACTCCTACGCCTGTAGACCTCAACCCTCTGCTCCCCAGGGGTAATAGCATACTATGTAATGTGAGATCTCTCTCCAAACATCATTCGGAAGTTTGGGACCTAATACACTCAAACTCCCCCGACTACTGTTTTTGCACCGAGACCTGGCTTAAACCTCATCTGGTCCCTGCTATCACCTTGGGGGTCCCTTCGGGGTATAAGATCCTTAGGCTGGACCGCCCTGTTAAATCTGGCGGCGGGGTCGCGGTAATCTACAAGGATACTTTCAATGTCACTCTTCTTGACCAATGCTGCACTGACGACATTGAGATACTGGTCTTTAAAATTGGTCTCTCGCCCCAATCTTATTGGAAGGGAGCATTAGTGTACCGCCCTCCGGGCCCCTACACTGAGGCCTCGTCTATCCTCCTGGAGACTCTAGCCCCCCATATTAAATCTGGAGCTAATTTTGTTCTCCTAGGGGACTTCAATGTTCACAGTGAATTACCTGACAACGCTGATACTCGCAACTTGTTGACCGACCTATCTGCCCTAGGCTTCAAACAGTGCAACCAGGGCCCAACCCATCAGGCCGGTCATACTCTTGACTTAATCCTATCGAACTCTCACCCCTTGCCCTGTCACTCCCCTCTACAGGTGGAATGGACCGACCATTTTATAATCCACTTCCTCCTCCCTACGCTCTTGGAGGAACGCCCCAACCCTATTCCCCTGCCACTATGGCGCAGACAGTGGCACAAGGTGTCCGGTGATTCTTTCAGAAATGTTTTTATCCCTCCTGATTTTCTTCCCTCAGACTCCCCCAACTTGGCCTTGTCTAAACTTAATAACGCTTTGAGCACAGCGATCAACGTGATTGCCCCCCTAAGACGCTGTAATCAGCGGTCGGACCGCAAACAAGAACTATGGTACTCAGACCTATTGCGCGCGGAGAAAAGAGCTTGCAGAAAGCTGGAGAAATCTTGGAGACTCTCGCGCAGCACTGTCGATAGAGATAGGTACAGCTCAGCTATGAGACTCTATCATAAAAACATCAGAGCTGCACGTAAGTCCCATATTATCTCCCAACTCTCTGGGGCCGGTCGCGACCCTAAAATGTTGTATCAGGTGCTCTGCACATTTACCAAGCCTGCCGCTTGTGATAGTACAGAAGTGCTAACACAAAAACTGTGCGATGACACGGCTGGTTTTTTCTCGGAGAAAATTGATGCCATTTACCAAAAAATTTCTCAATCTAGTACATCCATGGATGATAATGTTCCCCCTCCAAGTTTTCAGCCTGGAACAGTCGGTGTTGCCCCTGCCTCACTATCATCTATCCCTGAGATTACCTCAGACCAGGTCAACTCTCTCATTGGGTCCATTAAGTCAGGCAGCCCAGTAGACCTCGTACCTGCCCGGGTTATGCACCTCATTGGAAGTGTCCTCAGCCCCTCCATTCGGACGGTGATCAACCGTTCTCTATCTGAAGGGCTGGTCCCCCGGATGTGGAAGGAGGCCATAGTTAAGCCTATCAGGAAGAACACCGCTATCCCCTGGTCAGACATGACCAACTTGAGGCCGATCTCCCTTCTGCCATTCATCGGCAAATTGACGGAGAAACATGTCAATCACCATCTCTCCGCCTTTATTGAACAGACTGGTAGTTTAGACCATTCACAGTCCGGGTTCAGGCCTAGGCACGGTACTGAGACCGCCCTCCTCTCCGTGACGGACACCATACGCATGTCACTGGATAGAGGGCTGTCTGTGGTGTTGGTGCTGCTGGACTTGTCCGCAGCATTCGACACCATATCCCACGCCATTCTCCTTACCAGATTAAAGGAGACAGGCATTGACAAATCTGCCCTGGCATGGTTTTCCAGCTTTCTTTCTGAGCGGACACAAACGGTGAACATGGGCTCCTTTAGTTCCACCTCGGCCAACATCATCAGAGGAGTCCCACAGGGCTCATGTCTTAGTCCTACGTTGTTTAACGTATATGTCTCCTCCCTGGCCAACTTGACTAGGTCCTTTGGGTTCATGCCTATCTCCTACGCTGACGACACGCAGCTGCTGTTCACCTTTAAGACCTTGACTCCCGAGATTAGACAAGCTTTCTCTAACGGCATGACTGCAATCGCCAGCTGGATGGCCAAAAACTTCCTACAGTGTAATGTGGGAAAGTCTGAGGTCATGTTATTCGGAGAGGCGAGAATCCTCTGGACCCCAGACTGGTGGCCTCCAAGCTTGGGACAGGCTCCGCCTCCCAAACAGGTAGTCAAGAACCTGGGAGTACGTCTAGACCAGGACCTCACCCTTTCTCATCATGCCAGCACCACTGCAGGGTCCTGCTTCCACATCATTGGCCTCCTTCGGAAGGTGTTCCCCCTTCTACCGGACGATACCCGGAAGACCCTGGTCCAGGCCCTCGTTTTGAGCCACCTGGACTATTGCAATGGCTTACTTCTGGCCGCCAATGAGGGAGTGCTCAATAGATTGCAGGTGGTGCAGAACACCGCAGCACGGCTGGTGACCAACACCCCCCCCAGAACACCGTCCCTCCCCCTCCTTAGGGCCCTCCACTGGCTTCCTATCCGGAAACGGATAGAATTCAAGATCAGCTGTGTGATACACAAATGCTTATACAATCTAGGACCACATTACCTGACAGACAAATTTGTGTTTCACCGTCCGTCCCGTATCCTCAGGTCCTCCAACCTACAGCTGCTTCAGGTTCCTAGACACTATAAGACAAGACAGGGAGGCCGTGCCCTATCTATCATGGGTCCTCGTCTATGGAACAGTCTCCCCCTCTCCCTCAGAGAATGCCAGAGCCACACAGCCTTCAGGAAACGACTAAAAACTGTACTATTCTAGGAGGAGCTTCTGATCTGGTCACCTCACAGCACCGCGCGGAGATACACCTTCGGGTGTGATGCCGGCGCGTAACAAGCCCATAATAATAATAATAATAATGACGCTAGAATATGAGTTAGAAAGATGTCCGGTAATGGTGATGGTGGATTCAGGGGCAACTGGTAATTTTGTAGACGAAGGTCTGGTAAGACGTCTAGAATTGCCTCGAGTTTCTAGGGAGACGCCGGAAGATGTGTTGGCAGTGGACGGGCAGCCTTTAACCTCTGGTCAGATAACGGAGAGGACTGGTGATTTGGGGTTATCAATGGTGACGCAAGGGAATGTGCATTCTGAGGTGTTAACATTGAATATCATAGATGCTCCTCAGTACGAGATTATTTTGGGCATGCCTTGGTTGCATAAACATAACCCTGTGGTGGATTGGCAGTCAAAAACCATTCAGTTTGAACATGAGACCTGTAAGGACCACTTAACTCCTTGTATGTCTGCTAATGTCACCGTGTTAGCCACACCGTTTTTGGCAGCCACTGCTGCGGAAAAGGACGTCAAGCTACCAGTAGTATACGCTTCTTACAGGGATGTGTTCAGTGAGGTGAAGGCAGAAACACTGCCCCCTCATAGGGAATATGACTGTCGAATTGATTTAGTGGAGGGGGCATCGTTACCATCATGCAGAGTGTATGCTTTGTCTGTGCCAGAAACCTCCCATTTGAAGCAGTATATTGACCATTATTCTCGATTGGGATTTATTCGCCCCTCTCGCTCTCCCGCAGCTTCCCCTCTTTTTTTTATATCAAAGGCCAACGGGGATTTGAGAGCATGTGTGGACTACAGAGCTTTGAATAAGAACACCATTCGCAATCGATACCCTCTTCCGCTCATTTCAGTCTTGCTCGATCAGGTGAGAGAGGCCAGGATTTACACCCGTTTAGACTTACGTGGGGCATATCACCTGGTTAGAGTAAGAGAAGGGGATGAGTGGAAGACGGCGTTCAAGACACGGTTTGGTTTATATGAATACCTAGTGATGCCTTTTGGGCTTTGTAACGCCCCTGCTGCATTTCAGTTTTTTATAAACGATGTGCTAAAGGAATATGTGGACCAATTCGTGGTGATGTATATTGATGACATCTTGATATACTCTCAGGACGTTTCATGCCACACGAACCATGTATGCAAAGTCCTGGATAAATTGAGAGAACATCATCTATATGTAAATCTGAGTAAATGTGAGTTCGGGGTGCATGAGGTGGAATTTTTGGGTGTGAATCTTAGTCCTGAAGGATTACAGATGTCAGAGAGGAAGGTACAGGCAGTGAGGGATTGGCCAGCCCCTAAGAATGTGAAAGAGGTAAGAGCTTTTTGGGGTTTGCCAACTATTATCGCAGGTTCATCGAACACTTCTCCCAAATCGCAGTCCCTATCACTAGGCTGTTAAGAAAAGGGAGGTCATTCGAGTGGACGGTGGAGGCTGACCAAGCTTTTCAGGCACTGAAAAAGGCCTTTACTACCGCTCCAGTGTTGGCGCATTCTGTTTTGGAACATCCGTTCATCGTTGAAGCAGACGCTTCGGATGAAGCCATAGGTGCAATCCTGTCTCAGAGAGATGTACATACTGGTCAGCTGCATCCTGTTGCCTATTTGTCGAAAAAACTGAGTTCTGCTGAGGTCAACTATTCCATCGCGGAAAAAGAACTTTTGGCAATAAAAAAGGCTTTCCAGGAGTGGAGACCGTATCTGTGGGGAGCAAGTCAGGCAGTAACTGTGTACACAGATCACAGGAATCTCCAGTACATGTCCGCTGCTAGGCACCTGACACAAAGGCAGATGCGTTGGATGCTGTTCTTTTCCGAGTACAACTTTGTTGTAACATTTCGTCCTGGCTCGGAGAACAGAAAAGCGGATGCTCTTTCTAGGCAGGGAATCCCCGCCAAACAGAATGCAGAGGAACAGTCAATACTCCCTTCCGCGAAGGTGGTTTGTGTAATAAGAGCTGAGAAGTTTCTGGAGGACATCAAAGACTCTAGGTCCATGGAATATTGGGTTCGTTGGGCTTCTGCCAAACCAGACAGGAAGATTAGGCAGGGCTTACCCTTCTATGGAGAGTACTTGTTTCTGCCAAATGTGGAGATTAGAAAGAAGGCATTCAGTTGGTGTCATGAAGCTCCGGTGGCTGGACATCCAGGGATCACAAAAACTGTGGATTTGCTTAGAAGGCACTTTTGGTGGGAAACTCTGGGGAAGGACACCACACAATGGGTGGGCAGCTGCGAAGTCTGTGCTAGAAGCAAGGGGGAAACATCAAAAAAGAAGGGGTTGTTAATTACAATGCCCACGCCTGATCGCCCATGGTCAAACATTTGTCTGGATTTCATCACGGGCCTCCCAAAAGATCAGGGGAACACCGCTGCGCTAGTGGTAGTGGACAATTTGACTAAAATGGGCCATTTCGTACCTTGTGTGAACCTCCCCACAGCTAGCCAAACAGCACAGATAATGGCATCACAAGTTTTTCGTTTGCATGGCATTCCAAGAGTCATTGTGTCCGATAGGGGGCCACAATTCATTGCTCGTTTTTGGAGAGTATGGTGTAGAGCCTTGGGCATAGAATCAGCATTGTCAACTAGCTTCCATCCACAAACTGATGGACAGACAGAACGTCTAAATCAGACTCTAAAGAAGTACTTGCGATGTTACTCGAAGGAGGCTCATGGGTCTTGAGTGGAGCTGTTGTGGATGGCGGAGATGGCCTACAACAACGCTTGGCACAGCTCCATAGGTATGTCCCCATTCAAAGCTAATTATGGGTATGATGTACGTACTTTACCGATACTTATACCGGAAGAGGTAAACGATCAACCCTCGGTAAAGGAGCGGTTGCTACTACTAAGGAAAATACACAGCGCAGTGCAAAAACATCTGCTAAAGGCCAAAGAAACATACAAACGGTGGGAGGACAGACATAGGACACCTGGTCCTCAGTTTGAGGTAGGAGATAAGGTTTGGCTCTCAACCAAATATATTCGTTTCAAGCTCCGAAGTGTGTTTCATCCGCGCTTCATTGGGCCATATCCTGTGGTGCGTCGCATCAATCCTGTGGCGTACAAATTGAAGTTGCCTAACACGTTACGTATCCACCCAGTGTTTCATGTTCAGTTGCTGAAAAAGGCTCTTACCTCACGCAGAACTGCACCTCCGGTGCTGGCCAGGGATGGGAATCTGGAGTATGAGGTGAGGTCCATCAAAGACTCCAAGCTTCGCAGGGGTGTCCTGTGGTACTTGGTATCTTGGAAAGGCTACGGGGCGGAGGAGGACTCCTGGGAACCAGTTCACAATATCCATGCTCCTAGAGCTGTGCGAACATTCCATGTCAGATACCCCGCAAAGCCTGGGCCTAGGAGGCGCCGGGGAGGAGGGCGTACTGTCGGGATCTAGCCCGATGCGCCTGCACAAGGAACTACAAGTCCCGACGGACCCGGGCGCGGAACTACAATACCCAGAGTTCCCGGCGGGGAGTCCGGGATAACTGCCGGTCGACCAGGAAGTCCGGCGTCAGTGATTCTTCGTTGTTTCCGAGGCGGCGGCTGCTCCTCGATTCTGCTCCTGTCCTGAGGCTTCGGGTGTCGTCTTGACCGGTAAATCACTCGAGCAGGTTATACTGGTGCCGAACAGCGCGCTGGCTAGCGTGCTGAGCTACGTGTACACTTTGATTGTTTCCCGTTCTACAGAAACGGAGTTTGTTGATTGTTGGATTCTAGCCTCGCGGCTGCGAGGAAAACATTGTGGTTTTCGAGCGCTTCGCTCTCCTCGAACAGGCTCATTTGGAGGGAGAGCATATTATACAGTTTCCACCCTTCCAGTGGCGGAGTGCAGGGGGGGATTGAAGGACCTCCGCACTGCCGTCACGAACCCAAGACATAGGGTTCATTTGTATCTTGAATTCTCAGACAAGGCAAATACCAAAGCGGAGTGTGGTAGTGATTGAACTACACACTGCCGTATTTGGGTAGTCTTAGCATTTACATCCCTTCAAGTGGCGGAGTGCAGGGGGGGATTGTTGGACCTCCGCACTGCCGTCATGAACCTAAGGCATATGGTTCAGTGGCATCTAGTAACTGTTAACAGGGCAAATACCAAAGCGGAGTGTGGTAGTGATTGAACTACACACTGCCGTGTTTGGGTACTCATGGTGTTTTGCATATAAAGAAGGAACTTCTATGTTTCAGTTTAAAACAAATAACAGTGTTAAGTTACAGCGTTTATTCAAGCACAGGAAGTGACTTTTCATTTCACGTTTTGGGATCCTTTGTTCCAAACTCATACGTTATCACAGTGGGGTATGTGTATGTCTGTTATTTTTAGGCTTTACGCTTCCCAAAATAGGCTTGATAGTAACTCTGTTCTTTTTGTATTGATCAAGGAGGAAGACGGGAGTTACAGCAAAAGGGAGGTTTAGTGTCAATCATATTCAGGTGAATACATGTTGGTGTGGTGTTAGTAAGAACTTATGAGAGTAAGGTTTAGCAATGTATTAACCCGTGTATTTTTGTCTTTCAGTTTCTTTATCCCTGCTGTCCCTACCTTCTCCTCTTTATCCTTTCTTTTGGGTTTTTTCCCCTTTTGGGGTTTTTTCCCTCGCCGTATCGTCTGAACACCCTGTGTTTATACTTCAGGGTGTTCGGATGGTCCGGAGGTGGAGCATTGTTGCTGCACGTGAATCCTGCGGAGTGCAAAGCCTTACATAGAAAGTGTGTGCCCAGCCTCAGAATCGAAACTTATACTTCTGTACTCCTTTGTTCATCTGCATCTGCTTGGTAAATTCTATTATGGGCATTGTGGGCGTGCCTTCATTGGTTCTGAATTGTCCATAATGTATCCCCATGTTTACTGAAGTCAGTCCTCCCTGCAGCACCCCTAAGCGACTGGGCAGACTGGGCTCCGCTCAAGCGTATTTGAATAAACATATATTAGTTTGTATTCTCTACTGTCTGACTGACTCTTCATTTGGTATGGAAGGCTGAGAGGTGGTCATGAGTGACCCGGGGTGCCTCTTCCTTCACATTCACCATTAATGGGGACCGCAGTGGGAGCCTGAAGGCCCCCATGGTCCCTGCTGGCTCCCCACCTCCTGTGGGTCCCAGCATTGCATTTACATGGCTAACAGGCATCTCCCTGTCTGTAAAAGCAATTTTACTCCACTTCTAGCAAGAAAAAGCATTTTTATGATTTTGCTTGCTAGACGAGTAGACAAGTTTGCTATGATTGTTGGGAGTGGTAGAGCTCCTGCCAAGCCATAGCAAACAGGTATGTCCTAGGGGTGGGCACCCTGGGACATAGCGGGAGCCAGCCCTGAGGGGTGGATGTCCTCACAGCCATCAATGGCTGCAAGAGGAGGGCCTTGCGGCCCCCCATCATTGCAGATGACTGTCCCTGGGTGTGGAGGCCCCACGGGCACCCTGCATTGATTTTATTTTAGCCCCGGAGAGGTGGAAGTTAATAAGGATGCTAGGGGCACATGGCCCCTGCATTTATGTTTTATTTAACGCCAAGGGTGGAGGTCCCATGGGGAGTCATGCAGCCCCCCCACATTAATACAACATTTGCCCTGGGAGGTGGCAGTACTCAGGACATGGGGGTTGCCAGCAGGCTACCTCTGCATACTTTTATTTAGAATGCCCAGAGGAGTTGGTAGTCCCAGGGGCTTTAGAGCTCCTAGGAGGGGGACCAGTGCACCCCCCTACTGAATATAATGGACTTGCCCCCAGGACCTGGCCCATCTGGGGGCTGATTATAAATAAAGTGCAGGAGCCCGTGATTCGCTTTTTTTCTGCAGGTATGGCTGATTCAGTGTAAAAACCGCAGAATTATTTTTTTAATGCTTTTTTGGCCATGAAGGGTCTCTGTGGGATCTCTCCCCAAGAGGCCTAGTGGGTCAGGGTGCTACTATCTTTCCCCCTTTTCTTTTTTTCAACTTCTTGGTTTGAATTTGAATTGGCCGCCAATCAGTACGCTGCACAAGCTCGGGAGGGGTTGCAGTTCCACTGCGTCCCTATATATACAACTGTAGATTTCTTTAAATTACTCTGCAACTACTGAATGAATTTGACCAAAATCACAAACGGCACTTTTTGGACCAACAGCTACTTTTCTGTCAGATTTGGTGTCATTCCGTTCAGCAGTTTGGGCTGTAGCAGAGTCTAAAGTTCCCAAGGATATTAACATGGGAAAATTAGTTTTGGCACTTGGCCTTCGCTTGACGGATCACCCCGAAATTTTCAAGACAGCAGCTGATTTGAGTGGCAAACTAGTTTTGAACATTTCAAGAGGATTTGTCTAACGATGCCAACGTTATTGGCAAATGAAAAAATGCTCTTCCTATGGAAACTTCATCAAAGTACAGCTTACAAAAAGCAAGGCTGGCAGTAAAAGAGGCACAGTTACTGCCAGCCTTGCTTCCTGTAAGTGTGTGTTTACGCACTGCTTGCAGGTTTTCAAAACACATAAATAAAACGCATTGTCATTTACAATGCCAGTAGCTCAAACTCTCAGAAATGTGAGATCTATTTCATTGCAAATGCTTGTTTATATTTGCTTTAGGGTGCTATGGTGCCTACCCTGGACACCCACACCTTTTTTATGAAAGTTAGGGTTGCAGGTAGAACCCCAAGAACCCTGCAGCCCCTGACAGCTCCTCACCCGGCAACCCTTATGTGTACCGGCAAGCGCTGGAATTTCTTTTTACAGTGGGTGTCCAAGTGGCGTCCTGAACGACACCAACAATATGGTATCCCCAAAGAACCCACAGCACCAGTCAGCTCCAGTCAGCAGAGGGTGCTGGCAGTAGCAACTATTTTCTCTCCTCCCGCCCGGCCAGGAACAAAGTTGTTTTCTGCCCAGGAGAGCGTGGGCAGTTTATGCCCGTACTTTTCTAGGCAGAAAACAGGTGTATCCCAGGGATGTGGTCCCCAGGACACTGCTTGACCAGGCTCCAGGTGGTGGAATCCCCTTAGCCTGTCTATAGCTCAGGGAGAAGGCTGCATGCCAGCCTCCCTCTAATGTTAAATACAGCTGGATGAGGTCCCCAGGGCTCTTGGCGGCTAAAGAAGGTGGGGGGGGGGTCATGTGCTCCTGCCCCCACAAATAATATAACTGCACCATCCAGTGAGCCCTGACCCATCCGGGGCATTTTTTTGTAGAAGGCTGAAGACCACCATCTTTTTTTCTTACCAGAGCTGCGGATCCATGGACCAAGGAATGTTCTTCTAAATTTGCAGTGTTCCGGGGACTCCATCTCCATGTATCTAAACCCTGCCCCCTTATGTTATTTTTTTAACTTTTTCTGGGACAGGAGACTGAGTCCATAAGTCCTAAATTGGCTGCCGCCATATTTTTCTTGATGTGCTGGGAGGTAATCTAACCTTATCTAGTGATCTGTCAGCCCCGCAGATCTTCTGCGGTGTGAATTATCTATAATTTTTTAACCTTAATTTCGCAAATACTACTAATGGATTTACACCAAATTTAATTTGGACCAAGATGTACTCTTTTGCCTGAGTTCCCACAGACAATACTCTATTATCTCTCTATCGCCCGAGTCCACACAGGCTGTACTTAGGTATCCTTGTAGTGCCTGACTCCTTTCAGAATCAAGGATAGACTGACAGTGACTCTGACTGGCATGCAAGAATCTACTCTTCATCCACTGAGGTGGTTTCCAAAGGATGTACAAGTCAGGGCTACCCGACAGTCTATAGGGGGAAAAGTTGTAATGACGAGAGGGAGATAGACAAGCTCCTGCAACTAATACCTTCAGGAACGGTGGCAGCTGATGGCCAACCAGGACGTACAGAGTTGGTCAACGATATGCAATGTGATGGACGATGGAGGACACTTATTTATTGAGATACCAGAGTCAGGTTCCAGAAAGATATATGGACATATGGATATAGTGGTGTTACTCGCTAGATTAGTGAGCATTGCTGTAACTAGCCCAGTGGCTTTCTAGGAACTGAAAGAGTACTGAACAAATTCTGCAGAAGCAGTGTGGCCAACACCACCAACAACGGGTAATGAAGGAAGAAGACCTTTGGAAACAAAAAGTATCAGGTATTTAAGAGGTGCCAATGACTGTGACAGCACAGGGACAAGTGATCTGCTCAGCAAACCTTGGCAGTGCTGTGAATTCTCCACTTTGGCGACAGTGACCACCTATGAACTTGGAGCACACCAGTCATGCTTCCACAAGCCTCTGTCTGGTGGTCCTGCGGCATTGGGGTAAACTCCTTTTGCCCAAACCAGTAGTATGTTCCTCCTACAAGGTTTGCTTGCTCCTTCATTCTTGCTCCAGGTCGGATCCTCCATGGGTTCCAGGAAATATAGAGCTCTCTGTCACTTCAGAATCCAGGAGATGTACTGACACCTTTTGGGAACCTGGCTATCAAGCAGGCATCAGCCCTGGCTCTGTAGCAGTTCTCTGTTAAATCTGTGGAAGATCCTCTCTCTGGTCAAACAGAACTTTCAACTGAATCCACAAGGAGGTCAACAGCTCTGACATTTGTACGGGTACAGCAGCGAGGGGATGTATAGTCTCAGTCTGCACTTTCAGAATCGATTTGGGTCATATGTCCTTCTCAGGCTGGCTCCCAGACTGAGGGGTATATTATCTGTAGGTATCGCGCTTAGCGCGATTTACTCTAACGCTGGATTACATCGCCGTGGTAGCGACGTATCATCAGAGTTTTGCTAAGAGACGAACTGATTCGAGCGATGGAGGCTGCTTCTCAGGAATAGCGCGTGAAATCGAGTGATGATTTCACAGCGCTAAGGAGAAGCTTGCTGATAGGGGAGTGTGGAATTAACCAGGCAATTCACCTCCCGTTATCAGTATGCAGGTGTTACATTCCTGCGATAACTGTGGTCATTTATATCGCTTCGCGGGTCTGCTGCATGGCTTGCTGATACCGCAAAGCTGTGTTAGCGAGCATTCCCATGTTGTTTTACAAAGGAACGTCTACTTTGCATGTCATTAGCATATTGATCGCTGACATGCAAAGTAGTCAGGAAACACGCACTAACACGCGTTCTTGATGATATTGAGATAATAAATTTGCTGCTTTTTCGGCGCTTTGTGCCGAAAAAGTGGCGATATCTCTCTTAATAATATGCCCCTGAGCCTTTGCCTAGAGTGATGCTCCTCACAGCAGGGCCGCCTCCTGGCTGGAGCACCCACAACAGAGTCACAAGGAGATGTGAGTATGCTGCACCTGGCTGTCAGAACCACACCTGATCCCTTTCTAAGGGACACTTCACACTATGACAATGGGAAGTGCAGTCTCTCTCTTCACCCTTAGCAGACTAATTAACAGCTCTCTGCAGTGAAAGGACCTCATTCAATTTCCAAAGTGATCAAGCATGTCTACTCTTTTCCCACTTGAGTTTCTAAGGGCCAGATGTAGGTAATTCTATTTTACCGATTCATAAATACCGAATTTTACCGATTCGGTATTTATGAATCGGTAAAATAGAAGCTGGGAGATGTAGGTAGATTTTAAATTTCAATTACCGAATCGGTAATAATCGGTATTTACCGATTCTGTAATTACAGAATCGGTATTTCCCATTGATTTCTATGGGCTTTGAAGCCCATAGGAATCAATGGGAAATACTGATTCTGTAATTACAGAATCGGTAAATACCGATTCCAGCAAGGGTGCAGGGGGTGTCACTTTGACACCCTCTAGCACCCCCAATACAGGCATGTGTGCCATGTGGCACACAGACATGCCCTAAGGGCATGTCTGTCTGTCACATGGCATAGGTGTGCAGCACACATGTGCATGCACACCTGGATTCGGTATTTTACCACCCAATTGGATTAGGTGGTAAAATACTGAATCTGAAAGGCCTTTTGGACTCAGAAGAGTCCCACCTACATATGGAAGTTACCGAATCGGTAAAAATACTGATTCGGTATTTTACAGATTCGGTAAATTTACCGATTGGGTAAATTTACAGAATCTGTAAAATGAGGCCCCTACATGCCGATTCCTAAATACCGGTCGGTAACGGCCGAATTCGGCCGTTACCGACCGGTATTTGGGCTCCTACATCTGGCCCTAAGTCCCTTCCCTCCAATATAAAGACAGTCAGCACTACACCGCCACTGTCTATAAAAGTAGCCTCGCCTACATCTTGTGCTCTTGAAAAGTCCTGGAATTTCCAAAATGGAACCTACAGACCTACTTCACTCTGGTTAACCCAGACATGCACAATATGTGTAACAAGCAGACCACACAAATGCCTGCGTACACTTATGAGCTCAGGATCTCATTGCAAGGATCTGGGTTCACTGCAGCAGCATACCTTAACACCAGTGTGCCTGTAGCTATCCCACCTATGAAAGAGCTAAAACAAAGCCAGGTCACACTAGGAACACTACAGAAGTTATGCTGCCACCACCGCATTACATGCTTGAACCTGTGACTTACCTCTATAGAAAGCACGCTGGCCGCAAGCCTCCAGGTCCAGGCAAGTACAGCATTGAACTCCCCTCAAGGGAGAAGCCAGGCACTTCATGCACGTGCTAGATGGAGTGAGGCTGGGGCCAAAAACCAGGAGACCAGATATTCACAAATATTCACTCTAGGCAGGTCACATGACTGTACACCATGCAGGAGGCAGTCCTGTGCGAACAGATAGTAGCCCACTAACTGGTGTTACTGTAACTCTATTGTGAATTTAGATCTATCTCATAACTCAGCAACGATTGATGCGAAAGTGTCAGTCTCAAAGCCAGGCACAACTTTCACACCTATGGAGAACGGTCATCTTACACAAGCCTCCAACAGTGTGTATTATGTACCACATTCTGAATAGAACTGATAACAATCATTGAAAGGTGGTGGCCTCCGCATCGATACTTCAGTAGATGATGATGGTAGTGGTCCCGGCATCTCTGCTCCAGTAGATGATGACGGTAGTGGCACCCGCATCTCTGCTCCAGTAGAAGATGACAGTAGTGGCCCCGCCTCTCTGCTTCATTAGAGGATGAAGTTAGTGACCCCTGCATCTCTGCTTCAGTGGAGGATGACGGTAGTGGCCCCTGCATCACTGCTTCAGTAGACGATGTAGGTAGTGACCCCCGCATTGCTGCTCCAGTAGAGGATGACGGTAGTGGCCCCGCATCTCTGCTCCAGTAGAGGATGACGGTAGTGGCCCCTGCATCTCTGCTTCAGTAGAGGATGTAGGTAGTGACCCCCGCATTGCTGCTCCAGTAGAGGATGACGGTAGTGGCCCCGCATCTCTGATCCAGGAGATGATGACGGTAGTGGCCCCCGTATCTCTGCTCCTGTAGATGATGACAGTAGTGGCCCTGCATCTCGGCTCCAGTAAATGATGACTGTAGTAGCCCCGCATCTCTGCTCCTGTAGATGATGACAGTAGTGGCCCTGCATCTCTACTCCAGTAGATTATGACGATAGTGGCCCCCGTATCTCTGCTCCAGCGACGATGACGGTAGTGGCCCCCGCATCTCTGCTCCAGTAGATGATGACGGTAGTGGCCCCGCATCTCTGCTCCAATAGATGATGACAGTAGTGTCCCCGCATCTCTGTTCAGTAGAGGATGATGGTTGTGGCCCCCACATCTCTGCTCCATTAGATGATGACAGTAGTGGCCCCGGCATCTCTGCTTCAGTAGAGGATGATGGTTGTGGGCCCCACATCTCTGCTCCAGTAGAGGAGGACGGTAGTGGCCCCACCATCTCTGCTCCGTTAGATGATGACAGCAGTGGCCCCCGCATCTCTGCTTCAGTAGAGGATGAATGTAGTGGCCCCCGCATCTCTGCTCCGTTAGATGATGACAGCAGTGGCCCCCGCATCTCTGCTTCAGTAGAGGATGACGGTAGTGGCCCGCATCTCTGATCCAGGAGATGATGACGGTAGTGGCCCCGCATCTCTGCTCCTGTAGAAGATGACGGTAGTGGCCCGCATCTCTGATCCAGGAGATGATGAGGGTAGTGGCCCCGCATCTCTGCTCCAGTAGAGGAGGACGGTAGTGGCCCCACCATCTCTGCTCCTGTAGAAGATGACGGTAGTGGCCCGCATCTCTGATCCAGGAGATGATGACGGTGTGGCCCCCGCATCTCTGCTCCAGTAGAGGAGGACGGTAGTGGCCCCACCATCTCTGCTCCTGTAGAAGATGACGGTAGTGGCCCGCATCTCTGATCCAGAAGATGATGACGGTAGTGGCCCGCATCTCTGCTCCAGTAGACGATGATGGTAGTGGCCTCGCATCTCTGCTCCAGTAGATGATGACGGTAGTGGCCCCCGCATCTCTGCTCCAGTAGATGATGACGGTAGTGGCCCCGCATCTCTGCTCCAGTAGATGATGACGGTAGTGGCCCCGCATCTCTGCTCCAATAGATGATGACAGTAGTGTCCCCGCATCTCTGCTTCAGTAGAGGATGATGGTTGTGGCCCCCGCATCTCTGCTCCATTAGATGATGACAGTAGTGCCCCCGGCATCTCTGCTTCAGTAGAGGATGATGGTTGTGGCCCCCGCATCTCTGCTCCAGTAGAGGAGGACGGTAGTGGCCCCCGCATCTCTGCTCCATTAGATGATGACAGCAGTGGCCCCCGCATCTCTGCTTCAGTAGAGGCTGATGGTAGTGGCCCCCCGCATCTCTGCTCCAGTCGAGGAGTATGGTAGTGGCCCCCGCACCTCTGCTCCAGTAGAGGAGGACGGTAGTGGCCCCACCATCTCTGCTCCAGTAGACGATGACGTTAGTGGCCCCCGCATCCCTGCTCCAGTAGAGGAGGATGGCAGTGGCCCCTGAATCTCTACTCCAGTAGAGGAGGACGGTAGTGGGCCCAGCATCTCTGCTCCAGTAGATGATGATGGTTGTGGCCCCCCCATCTCTGCACCAGTAGATGATGACGGTAGTGGTCAGCATCTCTGCTCCTCATCTCTGCTCCAGTAGATGATGGCGATAGTGGCGACCGCAACTCTGCTCCAGTAGAAGATGACGGTAGTGGCCCCCGCATCTCTGCTCCAGTAGATGATAACAAAGTGGCCCCCGCATCTCTGCTCTTTTAGATGATGACAGTAGTGGCCCTGCATCTCTACTCCAGTAGATGATGACAGTAGTGGCTTCGCATCTCTGCTCCAGTAGATGATGACGGTAGTGACAGTAGTGACCCTCGCATCTCTGCTCCAGTAGATGATGACAGTAGTGGCCCCTGCAACTCTGGTCCAGTAGACGATGATGGTAGTGCCCCCTAATTCCTACTCCAGTAGAGGATGACAGTAGTGGCCCACATCTCTGCTCCAGTAGAGGATGAAAGAAGGCCTCCACATCTCTTCTCCAGTAGAGGATGACAGTAGTGGCCCACATCTCTGCTCCAGTAGAGGATGAAAGAAGGCCCCCACATCTCTTCTCCAGTAGATGATGACGGTAGTGGCATCCACATCTCTGCTCCAGTAGAGGAGTACGGTGGCGGCCCCCTATCTCTGCTTCAGTAGAGGATGACAGGGGAAACATCCATTACAACGCAGTTATTACAATGACGTACCTTTACAACGCAACTGTTACAATGCAACTGCCTTTACATCGCATGCCATTGCAATGTATGGCATTACAACACATGCCACTAAGACGCATGCCATTTCAACGCATACCATTACAACGCATGCCATTGCAACACATTATAAGGTAAGTAATGGAGATTTTTTTAGTATTAGGGTGGGTATGGTATGTGTGTTGAGGTACATGGGAATAGTAATTTTTACCCCTACACTATCCAACACTTTCCCTACTGTTGCACTCACTGGAGTGGGAATAGAAATGTTTACCCCTACACTATCCAACACTTACCCTGCTGTTGCCCTAAAATTATTATGCGTTCTAATGGTATGAGTTGTAATGGAATGCGTTGTAATTGTAGTTTTTAAAAATGCGTTGTAATGGCATGCATTGAAAAATCATGCAATGTAATGGTTGTTGCGATGTAAAGACTGCATTGCAAAACCATGCATTGTAATTGCATGCATTGTAATGTCATATATTCGATGATGGTAATGGCCCTTGCTTCTCTGCTACAGTTGAGGATGAAGTTTGTGGCCCCTGCATCTCTGCTCCAGTAGATGATACCAAGAGTGGCGCCCGCACATCTGCTCCAGTAGATGATGACGATAGTGGCCCCCTCATCCCGGATTGAGTAGAGGATGAAGGTAGGGGCCCCCCCATCTGGGCTTGAGTAGAGGATGAAGGTAGTGGCCTCGCATCTGGGCTTGAGTAGGGTATGAAGGTAGTGGCCCCCGCATCTCTGCTTCAATAGAGGATGATGGTACTGGCCCCTGCAACTTCTCAAGTAGAGTATGATGGTAGTGGCCCCCACATCTCTGCTTGAGTAGGCGGATGACATTAGTGGCCCAAGCATTAACAGTTACTTCAGTAGAGGATGATGGCAGTGGCCCTCGCATCTCCGCTTCAGTAGAGGATGCACTTTAATTCTCAGAGACAAAATATGTTCACCTAAATTCTTACTCTGCTAATATCCCAGCCCTTGGGACACTTTGTCTTTTTTGAAACCCAAAGCCCACATGGCACGTGCAGTCCTTTACCACGTACATAGAGTCAGGCCAACTCCTGGAATGTCCGACTTTGTGAGAGACTCAAGTGCCCACACGTACCTGCGGCTGGTGCAGTTTAAAAGGGGAGACACTGTGAGGCCTCTGCCTTTAGTAACTTCAATGCTGTTAAGCATAGAGCCTGCATTTGTCCAAGGGGTCCACAGTGGGGATGCTGATAGCTGATAATACCAGTGGCGTAACGAAACTTGAAGGGGCCCCCTGCAAAGTACATGGAGTGGACACCCCATTCTCCATGTCAGTCAAGAGCTCTCAGGCCAGCGACCCGCCATACTGCAGGGGCTCACCACAGCCATAAACAAAGGATTTTGGTTCCTCCATTAGTCACATCCGCTCTTTCATCGGGCGATTTAAATACATGAGTAAATACTGCTGCTGCGCCCTCCAGCAAAGTTACATAACACTGCCTCCAGATAGCCCACCAAACATATCCTCCTACTTGATAAACCACCTTCAAGGAAAGCCCGCTCAGTTAACCACCTCCAAACACTGACCACTGCCGTTGTGTCTGCTAAAGCTACAGTAGTTGTTAGAAACTTTAAACAAATCCCTCCTGGCGCACTGGAACATCAACTCTAATCCCAACTTAGTCTCATCCCCCCACTTCAAATGCTAATGATCTCACGGAGGATTTCAACAAAACTGTAACAGAGGTGTTAGACCAACTTGCCCCTTTGAAAACTAAAACCTTAAAAAATGCCCCCTCTAAATCTTGGTTCACACTAGACCTTGATAAAGAAAGACGCTCACTGAGACTGGCGGAAAGAAAATGGAGACAACACCCCTCCCCATCCCATCTTACCCTCCTTAGAACAGCGAGAGCCTCTTACAAAAAACACATCTTCTCAGAGAAAGCATCATTCATTCATCTTCAACTCTCACGTGCCAAAACAGACCTAGAGAACTGTTCAACATTATTAGAGACCAAACCTCCCCGGCACCCCTTAACCCGATTGCCTTTACTAACAAAGCGAAGAAATTGCCAACTTTTTCTGTGCAAAAATCGAAAAAATTGACCGCTCCTTCCTCAATATGCTACCCTCGCCCACCCCCAACCACCCCTGATTACCGCAACTCTTTTACCTCCCCCTTTGAAAACTTACCTCACCCCCTCTCACCCCTTCTCTTACCCCTCCAGAACCCATTTCCCTTCCGCTTAAAAATAACGCCTCATGGCATAATTTCCACCCTGTCTCAGAACAGGAGGTCTTTAACATTTTAGCCAAAATTAAACCCTCCTCCCACACCAAAGATCCTCTCCCTTCCACACTCATCCAAGATCTTAAACATGTCATTGTCCCCTACTGGACCAACATTATCAACGCCTCCCACTCAACAGGGGATGTACCCATCTCCTTCAACTTGGGCAAATCACCCCCATCCCCAAAAATCCCAAAGCTGACCCCAACGACCCTAATAATCTTCGCCCAATCTCCAACCTTCCCCTCCTCTCAAAAGCCCTGGAAACATGTGCCCTCCTCCAACTGGACAAGCACATTGACACCTTCAACTTGCTTGACCCCCTCCAATCTGGCTTCCGCAAGGGGTGCAGCACGTAAACTGCGCTTTTCAACATAGTCGATGATATTCACCTAGCCCTGGACAAGGGTGATACATACCAACTCATCCTTCTTGACTTTTGCGCAGCATTTGACACTGTTTATCACCCAACCCTACTAAACACACTCAAAAATCGCTTCGGCCTCAGTGGCACTGTACTTAATTGGTTCACTTCCTACTTTCAACATAGACCCAACAAATTAAAAATCAAAACTGCCTCTCTAGCCCAACCTCTGTCTCCCTTGGCGTTCCTCAAGGATCCATCCTCTCTCCTGCTCTGTTTAACCTCTTTATGGAACCCCTTACCCGGATACTCAAAAGAGAAAAAATCAACTAACACCTATATGCTGACGACACCCAATTGTACAATAAAATTAAATCCTATGCGGATATCCTGCACCTTAACTCGGCCTTAACCAAGACCCAAACCTGGTTCCACAGCAATCATCTGAAACTCAACCCTAAAAAAGCTGAGATCATACTCTTCTCTCCCAAAAACAACCCTCTCCCCATCCAAACATGGATCGCCGACCCTAATGCCCTAAACTGCTCCCTCTCCCTCGCCGATTCGGTTAAAGTACTAGGCATGACCATCAACAATAAACTCACACTTAATTCCCACGTCCAGAACTCTGCAAAAAGTGCTCTCTTCACTCTCCGGCATCTCAATAAAATCAAACCTTTTATCCCAGCTGAAGACTTCAAATTAATTATCCAGTCTCTTGTTCTATCCAAAATAGACTATGGTAATGCCCTTCTCTCTGGCACCCCCAAAATCCACCTGGCCCCCTTCAAAGCTGGTCTCAACCTTGCTGCCAGGTTAACAACATACTGTAAATGCATGGAACACATCTCCCCTGCCCTCAAGTGGCTCCCCATTGAAGGCAGATACTCCTAAAAAATTGCCTGCATTACTCACAAAGCCCTTTACTAGAAGACCCCATCCTACCTCTCCACTAAACTTAAAAAAGCTGGCTGTGCCCGAACACTGAGAAGCTCCAACACTCTCTTTCTCATTCCCCCCTACTCAAAAAAGATGCTTCAAAATCCCGCTCCTTCTCAGGTAAAGCCCCAACCATTTGGAATGCCCTACGCAAAGACCTTCGATGCAACCCCTCCTACCCCAGATTCAAAAAAGACCTTAAAATTCATCTACTCACTACATTCTGGGGAAACTAACTCCCTGATACCCTTTCTGACAACCTCTCCTCCTCCCTCCTTAGACTTCTCCCCTTGCCCCTTTCACCCACCCCCATTTTTTTCTTTTGACACCTCCCTTCCCCCTCCACCTCCCCCTCTCTTTACCGCCCACTACTAACTATGTCCTTTGAATCCTCCCTTGACATCCTATACATTTTCCCATCTACAATAACATTCTGGTTCCTGCAACTTGCTATTCTATCTCTACCTATATGTGCCTTTAATCACTATTGTTTTCCCTACATTATTACCTGTATTTTATATTGGTTTTTACTCCAGTGTAACTCGTCTGTGGCTAACTACTATGATTGTTTCTATTGTGTAGTTCCATTGCTGATGTACAGCACTCTGACGGACCCATGACATAATCCTCCGCCCCCGGCAGCTCCTTTGGACCGCTTGTTGAGGCCAAGGGTAAAAATACGACCTTTTGCCGCCGAAAACAATAAGAATTTCTGTGCACCATCTGCCCCCCGTTTGTATAAGAAGCCTCATGTTTCTAGGCACACCTGAATTTCAGATGGCAGTCTCATGTGCTTTTTTACCTTACAGAGTTGAACACAACCGTCTCTGGGATCCATCAATGGCAACCTGTATATACTACTACTCCGCTGGGTTATATCAATACATTAGGGCTGCGGTTTCGCAACCCTGTAATGTAACAACCATTAAGCCCAGGTAAGTGCTTTCTGCCAGCGATCATTGGCCCTTTTGTTAGTCGAATGGAAGGGGCCGCATAAGTAGATATGCAAGATCTGAGTTCATCTATTATTTTATAGGTGTGCTGTATGAAATACGTTGATGTGCAATTCCCGATTGCACTAACTGTGAGCTGCTCCTCCTACATAAAGCTTTCTGATCGAATCCTGTGCCAAAGTATCAGGAACATTGTTATAGATCCCCCTAATCCTCCACCAAGTAACTCTCAGTTTGGAATTTTAGGTAGGTAACATATTGGGTAGTCCAATCCTATATATATGCTCAGCTGAATAAGTGGGTAATGTATTATATGGCCGTGTAGGTCTCTGGGCTATCAGGTCCTGATAGATTGTGATATCTTTGGAGTTGGTCCTTTGCTGTTTGTTGTTACGCATGCCTTTGACACGCTGCTTTTTATCTATTTTCTTTCCCCTTAAAACATCAAGTTTCTATGGTTCCTTCCTTTCTTGTATTTTCTTGTATTTTCATGGACTATTGTTATTAATAAGTCTGAAGCCCACTAACAGATGACCATGTTAATCCAATTAGGAGAATCTATAACATGTGAATTACATATGAATTGTTCAAGTGAGATTACGAATTTGTGAAATTGTTTATGTAAATGTTTTTTCTTATTAATTGTTTCAGAGTTGTGCTGCTGCCCCCCTCCCTTCCCGATTGTGCCCTGATGAAGGTGTGACCCAAGTGCAGGCCGAACACCGAAACGCGCGTTGGCGCTTGAAGATTGTCCCATAACTGTTTCATCTGGTCTCAACTGTGTATGAGACCCAGTGGGACCTAAGTCATCTACATCAGTTGGCAATCTGACTGTTTTGTGGGAAGGATGAATGAATTTTGTTGACATATGTGTGTTTTAGTAGGATTGACTGAAGGGATGTGTGGGACGTGGGTTGAATGAGTTGATTATTTACTGTATAGATGTAAGAATTTTCCTACCAGATGTTTGAATTGATAATGTAAAAAACCAAATGAAAATGAAACTTTTAATTTCTAACCGTGGTCCTTTTGATGTTATGATATTGGTTGTTCTTGTGAGCTTTTGACTGATTGCATAAGTTTGGGACTCTATATGAGCCTATATATTTATTATATCTAGGCAGTAGTTCTGTTCGTTGGTTGTAAAGCGCTCTGATACCCTCGGGTGGAGCTAGCGCTACATAAAACCTTCAAAATAAAAAATAAAATAAAATAAAAAGAGCTTAACAAATTCTTCAGAAATGTACCGGAAGGTAAAGAAAAAGCCCATATTATTTTTACAAAGAAAATTAGACAAATGTCCACTTTATACCCCATGACATTAAGCCTTAGCTTGCACAGCTTGTCCAAATCCATGCTTCCTAATTCAGCCCTGCCAAGTACCACGCATCTGGCGTTAGACTAAAGCATTTCAGTGTGGGTAGCCACATCACTGCTCTGAAATGCAAATTCACGCATAATTGGCATTGCGCCTCTTCAGGTACCAGTGCTGCTAATCAATGCTGGTGTTGTATTATTTCCATGTGGCAGCAGTCTGTTTTCTGGTGCTTCCCCTGTCTCCTAAACCGGATGCAGTCAATTTTGTTATGCAGTACAGTTGCCTGTGTGGTAGTCCTGTAATAAATGTTCCTTTTCTATGGCCACAACATTTTGCTGTATTTCCGTAGTGTGTCCATAAAGTTAGGTCTCGCAAGGATTTGTTGCAGGCGCTCGCGCGCCATGCACCAGCTGCTCTACGATGTCAGCCGCTTTAGGTGCGACATCTGCAAGGACTGGTTCCTGACGGGAGCTAGGGGGCTTGAGAAGGGCGCCAGAGCTCTGGAGTGGGTGATATTGTGACCCGGGATAACCTCCACCTCCCTGCGGGGAGCGATGTGCAAAAACGGCCGCTCTGCATGGAGTAGCCAGGATCAAAGATTCCAACACGATGACACCACAGCGCTGAAGTGCCTAATTTAATTTCTGTATTGTTGTTGGGTGTACAAAAATAACGATGAGTAGGTATGAAAGGAATAGCATGCGGGAGTCTGTTTCCAGGCTGATTCCTACTTGTTTTCTTCAAAACTTTCCAGGCTGATTCCTACTTGTTTTCTTCAAAATTTGTACATGCCGGTAATAGCTACTTTCAGCAGCAGACATACCGGAATGAAAAACAAAAGCATTAATTGTGAAGGTCCCGTGACTCCTGTGACATAGGTGTATTGGTAACTCTTACCAGTGTCAGAGCTTTGATTTCTTCAGATGCAAGATTGATATATAGCTGCACTGATTAGGTGTGTTACATTGAGTATTTGCCTAATGAGGGACAATGGTTTCCGAAAGCGTTACTGTACCCAGGTGACATTATATTGATACCGCACAATACACTATCAGAGTGAATAGACATAACCTCCTCTCCCATTACTGCCCTGAATTATTGCTCCTCAGAGGGTTAGCGCTTCCATTCATCTCTCGTAGTTCCTTCTGTTACTGTGGTCAGTCACCTTGCAGCCATCCAACGCCTGTTGGCCCTCCTGCGGTCCTCAAGACTCCTCTTTTGATGAGGGTCCATCGAGAGGCATGCTCTAACAGTCTACTATATTTCCTAATTCAGCCTCTCAAGTTCGGTCCTCTAACTGCTGCTCGCAGGCCCGTAAGGCCCAAATTACACACACACAGAAGAGGCCTCTGGTCCCCCTCCGTCCAGCATGTGCTGTACTAATGCACCTACAGACCTTGCTCTGCAGACTAGCTGATTGAGCCGAGAGTCTAGGTGCCTGCCGTGGCCTAGGGAGCTGTGGCCTAACTCTAGTCTAGGAGCATCAGAGGCACCACTGCACATACTGCTTCAGGCCCGGATCTGCCCTCCTGTCACACTCCTGGCTAAATGGACGAAACACTTCAGTCCAGGGCAGTGTAGACCACAAAGTCCTAAAACATGTTAGATCCATGTGCACTCTACCTCACACAGAAGATCACTGAGGAGGCACTAGAGGGTAGGTCACTGGATCCTACTGTGATTTTACCATCCCAGAAATTGACTGATTACTCATTGATGAAAGCAGCTCTTTTTGGAAGGTTTAATCTAACCACAGATTAGCATTAAAAAAAACTTTACAGCATTTCTATGCAGAGTAACCAGACATTATGGGAGGCCTGAATGGGAATGAACTGTCACTTTTAAAGTGTTGGGGTAAGTGTAACCTGGCGCAGGCAAAACTCTGATTTCTGCAGAGAACATCCTATGTATTCATTTTGTAGAGTTACATTAACATGTAGCTGATGGAAAACGGCTTGGCGCTTGCAAATTTGCAAAGACACCTTGCAGGCTGGTCACCATGAGGGTTTAGAGCAGGGGTCTCTAACCAGTAGCTCGTTAGCTACTGTAGCTCTTGAGCTAACTCTGAGTAGCTCACCTGTGTGCAGTCCAGCTTATTAAATTAGAAATATTTTGCTTGGTTGAATTAATACACATATAAAGAAATTGAAATTATACTGCACTAATAATATTAGTAGCTGTTAATGTGTTTTATTGAACATAAGTAGCTCTCAATACAGAAAAGGTTGGAGACCCCTGGTATAGAGGAACACACCTCAATTAGAGCACATTTTCACACTGATTCACTCATAGATGCCAAGGTTTCAGATTGGTAAATGTGACGTTTTCATAATTTAACTGAAATAATTGGTGACATTCACGCAGTCTGACTCTGCTCAGTTTTCAATAGCCTGCTGTTAGCGCACTTTAGTTCAGTGACTTTCTTAGAGTTTCTTGTTGCTCAAATAGGTGTAATTTCTGATACTTATAAGTTTCAATCCTCTTCATTACTTGATGTTGCTCACGAGAAAGTGTCACTCATAGTTATTGAAATGTCACTCATAATTACACTAAAATTATGAAAATGTCACACATAGCATTTAGAAACCTTGGCAGCTATGCTAATACTACAGCATGCAGCACATTTGTAAACATCCCATGCCCCACAATTCAACTATAAATAATTTAACCCTACAACATTCCATACCACATAATTACGATCCTCAAAAATAAAAAAACACATATTTACACTTTAATCCATACCACATAATTCAACATCACATAATAACATTCCACACAACTTAATACCACTCCAAACCACATAATTACACTGCACACAATACAATTCAGCTACACATAATTCCACTTCAACCTATATAATTATACTTCACACAACATATTTACACTCAACTAAAAAAACATAATTATCCTCCACAAAATACAACTCTGCAACATGCTGCATAATTCCACTCTACACAATTATACACCTCACCATGCCACATAAGTCCACACGTCACACAATCCCACAATTCATCCCCACACAATTCATCACACAACATAATTACACTCTACATAATACGACTCAGCACCACATAATTTACCACCACATAATTATGGTCTACTCCATGTTGCATAAATACACTCCACATAAATCCAGTCTATGCCACGTAGCATCATTCCACATAACTACACTTCACACCATGCCTTATAATACCACTCAACACAATTTTCACTCAACAGCGCACACTTCCATGTTACACAAATTCAATTCTACACATTTCCAGTCCACAACCACATAATTAAAGAACAAACTGCATAATTCAAACCAACAACTAAATTACACAACACACCACAACCACATACTTCCAATCTACACCACAAAATTTCACATCATGCTACAATATTTAAGAGCACACCACATAAGTAAACTCCACTACATACCACTCCTCAACACAAAATACCATTCCAGATATTCTTGCTGCAAGACGCACAATCCCACTCCAGGACACACAACGCCACTCCACATAATTCCGGTAAACTCAATTCTCACACAATTACTATCCACATAATTACACTGCACACCATGCCACATTATTTCACTGTACAGATCCAATCCACACAACACAATTCCACAACTAACAATTACAATCCAAACCATATATGTCCACTTGACGCCACGCACATTCACTTCACTTCAAAAAGAAAATTCATAGGTAAAATACATTGTCTTTTACAACGTCAAAAGCTCTAACTCTCACAAATGCGAGACCAATTGCATTGCAAATGCTTGTTTACCTTCCAATGCGTCCCAGCAGATCCTGTTCCTGGAGCTGCAATCCTTCTACTGCGCCTGTTAGCTCTGTGCTCCCTCGTCCCTTCTCAGAGGAGCAGTACCCTAGTGAATGCTGTCTCTGGGATCCCAACCCCTTATAATTTTTCCGGTGTTCCGAGATTCACTGTATCCCCGTGTGTGGCTGCACCCCCTACGTCACGGGGCGGAGAAGGGCAGAGAGCGCCCGCGGGGTCCTTGTGCCAACATTGTTCACAGCCTCGAGCCGCCAGCAGCCCGAGGCGGTGTACGAGGCTGGAACCGTTCTAAAATTCATTTGAATTAATGTCATGTTAATCACCATCTATGATGGAGATTTGATTACAGCAGGAAAGGGAGAGGGGTCTGAGAAGAAGTCAGAGTGAGGCCGATCAGATGGACCGATAGCAAGGAAAGGCTAAAGAATTGAGGACACTTACTGGGGATACGCTGAGAGCTGTCAGAAATGGAATTTGTTTAACATGCAAAATATGTAGCAGCTTTAATGCGGGGCAATACCGGCCTGCAGGTGGGGGGTACGGAGACGGGCTGTGTACAGAGGTCGGCACAAGGACCCCGCGGGCCCTTTCTGCCTGAGACGCGAGCCATGTTCGAATAGAGCATGTGCAATGATGATGACACGGAATGATGGTGGGCATGGTACTACGTCATCGGCCGTAATGTGCGCATGCGTACGCATGCGCAAAACAGGGGGGGGCACTGCCTCACGGGGGGCAGCGGATTATGGAACACCGGCTCTGACTGAAGAGAAACAATGTACTTTGTTACTTTGTTTCTCTTCAGTCCTGGGTCAGCGCGAGGAGCTCAAAGCAGGCTGCAGACTGCAGCTGCTTTAGAGCAATCCTCTCTCTGACCGCTCCCTACAGATGAGCTCAGGGGGCCCCTTTATATACTGAAGACTGCCCCCCCCCCACAATGCAGGGGTTGCTGTGGTGTTTGTTTCGCCCTTGGATATTACCTGACCCCTTTATCCTGGGTCTCCTGTCCTGAAGTCATCTTGGGGGGCTTGCAACCAGAGCAGAAACCCTCCCATGTCTACGGAGGTCTGGGGAGGGCAGGAGAAAGGGTTTAGGACGTGGAGCGAAAAACCCAGGAGAAAGCGCAAAGACAGGGTTCCGGCACAATATGTTTTTGTCATTTAATGCGACACAGCTGGCGACGAGTTCCCATTACAGCAGGGAACCCATCCAGGCAGCCAATGATTGATGAGGGCACACACTGGTTAAATAACAATTTGAAACTCTAACATTTAATTTAACGAAATAACATAAATCAGGCGCACATTACAGAAGCGACAAGCCCTGGGTGCCCACAGGAGCGCTGCTTCCCCGGTCCTTCCGTGACTGCGTGCGGCGCCTTGAGGTCCCCAGCTCAGCACATCCTGAGCGCAAATACGAGGAGCGCTAGGGTGTGGGCGGCCATGCCTGGCGGGCGGTGGGAGCTGTGGGTCGCTGCCCGGGTGCCTCCAGAAATATGTGTTTTTAATACCTCCGCTGATGGATGCCGCCTGCCGCTTTGTAGATTTTTTTTGTATTCTTTCATGTAAATAGATTGATATTTTCCATTACCCCATTGATTTCATTTCCTGTTTCAGGACTTTGGCTAAGGTTGATTGAGCATAGGCAACACTAAAATGGGGTGTAGGCAAGAGGCAGGCTCCAGGGGCAGGGTACCAGCAGAAGGTACATCCTGGGGGGCCCAGATTTTGAGAAGCAAGTGTGTGTGTACGTGTGTATATTTCACTTAAAAAACATAGGTTACAGGGACGTTATTACAGTGATGTCATTTGAGATGTCATCAGTTATCTCACTGACCATGTCATGAGTGATGTACTATGTGTGGTGAAAGCAGGCATTGCGGGGGCGTAAGTTATAGTTAGCTCAGGTAACTATAACCGCTGAATTTCTATGGTTTTGTACAAGTGAAATCTGAGCCTAACTATAACGTCTCTGGAAACTTTTGTTTTTTGAAGTGAATATCTAAGATTCTTCAAATTCTATTTCCTAATTATAACGTCCCTGTAGCCTTTGGTTTTTCAAGGCAATTTACCGGGAACCCTGCTGTGTGGGACTTACTAGAGGTAACAGTAGGGCTTGTGCACCCCGAAGGACCCTCAGGATCCAAAGGGGCTCCATCCCCAACAGGAAGTAGGCCAGGAGGCGCGTTTGCAGAGCGGTGGAGAAATGGGGCGTGGCTTCCGAAGACATCCCAGCAATTCAGCTGTGTTGGAGTTGTCGGAGCTAACAGGAGGGATTCCTGGCCCCCAAAGACCCTCAGCATCCAAGGGGACTTTGTCCCTCAACTAGTAGTGCACCAGCAGATGCATTTGCAGAGTGGTGATCCCTCCGATCTCTCAGCAATCCCACTGTGTAGGACCTACTGGAGGTAACATGAGGGTAGTTGGCCCCCAAGGACCCTCAGGAGTAAAGGGCACTTCATCCCCCAACTAGTGGTGCGCCAGGAGGTGCATTTTCAGAGTGGTGGTGAAAGGGGGTGGGGTCTCCAGCAGTGGCGGCTGGTGGATTTTGCAAGTGGTGAGGTGGAAAATTGTATCGTAGTACAATGACTGTGCGAGCCCGGACCTGCATATGGAGGGTGCGGGGGAATTCCCCCCGCAAGAACATTTGGGAAAAATTGATTCAAATGGTGGCTTTTCACACCACATATTTATAGCAAATTGTTGCAAAAAGGGGATCTAAATATAGCATTTTAAAGCACAAGTGTGAAGAAAACATTAGAAACAAATAAAAAATGTGCCTCATCCTCGAACTAGTATGCTTGCAGAATGACCCCAAGCCCAAAAACACACAACCAATGGAAATAGGGCCCCTAGATGTTTTCTAACTGCAACACATCTCTGCCTCTTTACTGTATTGGTTGATGAAGTCAAGGCTCACACCATTGGTAACACTGCACATGGCAAATACTTTAAAAATTAGATGGAGAAAGAGATCTATCCCAGGATTTCAGTTCATCCTTGATTTTTTTTAGTATTAGCCAGGCAAACAGAAATTATATTTCTTTCCAACGGTGGGATTTTTTTGATTATAACTCTCTCCACATGTACCTCAGCACACTAGCACAGGCCCAGCGAGCGCATATTCTCACAAGGATCAGTGCCAGGAAAGGACGATCCCGCCAGGGCCTCTTGACTCGAGGCAGTCCAGTTCGGCCCTGGTTACACGTATCTATACATGTTATTGTTCGGAGCTTAACTGTACAAGAATTGTGAAACTGTAGTTATGACATCAATAAAGACATTTCATATGCTAATGTCATTGGTAGCTTCTTATTCAGTATAACCAGAGAACTGCTATGCTAACTCACTGGACTGTTCACAAGAGCACAGTGCATCAAAGCGAAGTAGGGCTTCCTTAGATTGCCTTTTTCAAAGTTTACACTAGAGCAGAGTACAGCCCAAGGCAATGGGTTCAGCCCATCTAATCTGTTACCAGGCCCAGTGTTTAGTTTTTATGTCTTTACAAATGGATTGAATTGTATTGCTTGCATTTGGAAGCCCTTTGCTTTCATCAAACCAATTTACATAGGCTGGAAGCCATTTGTCATTCCATAAACAAACACAGCACACAGTTCTCAGGCCAGGCTTTAAACTGTGCTGGAGGAGGAAATCCTTGATGCTCAAACATTAGTCAGTCACAGCCCTAGTCCACTGGTAAATTTGAATTTGCTGTTTTAATACATGTGTGAGCAGCAGAGGCTCAGAACAGCAACATCAACAAAGAAATCACAGTGCAATTTCGGTGAAAATCGAAAAATGGAGGCCCATTAGACTCGAAGAGTGTGTTCAACGGTGCTGGTGGTGTATACATGGTGTAGTTTATTATCCCTGCATCTAAGTGCTTCAACACTTTGCACATGTATAGAAAGTGTTATACAAATGGTCCAGTCTAACAATGTGCATGGGTTGTATTCCTCCATCCTCTCCTGTGCCCCATCACCCCATCTTTTGATGACTCCTTACATGATGGAGGACGATTTCACTTTTGATTTGCAAGATGCTCTGGATGATTTTACTTTAACTGAGACCGAACCAGGGGTGGGAAGGCCAACACTAACCTAATGAAGAAATCTACCACAATAAGTGCACAGAAAGCTGGCAAAAATAAACATTTATAATGCCATGTGTTATCTACCCCATCTCAAAGAGATAAATGGCCCTTCAAATACAAACTGTGTTTCTGCAACACATCACATTATGTCTGTAGAGCCCATGTATGTGACTATCGTACTCAAACCTTTACAAATATTCTCTTTGTAATAAAAGTCAGACGAGAGGGAACGTCCCACTCTAGAACACACATAAAAAGGGAATATTTGTAAAGGTTTTAAAATGGCTAAGTCATTTATAAACTGATTGCATGCTTTCCACCTGTAACTCGCACAATGTGCTCTGGAGTAGTTGCTTTAAAATGCTGGCCTCCGATGACATATCAATTAGTAACATGTGCTTTTCAGTAAAGGATTGGCACTGGCTGTCAATTTGGCAACTAAATGCTGCAGTTGTTTATCACCCCTTAAGGTCGAGCAGACAGAGCTATCACGCAGGACGGCGGGATTCCAATCCAGCCACAAACAAATAGGAGGGCATTAACAGAGTTAAACACTAGTAATCGATTTAATTAGTGGCTGAGAGATGAAACAAGCACATGCATTTTAAACACTTTACCGGAGGTTCCAGGCATTGCTGCCTAGTATTGATAAGCAAATGCTGCAGAGATCAACTGAACTGAACAGTAGAGCCTGTAGACTCACCTGACTGCTGCTGGTAAACAAGTGCTTCAGCTTCTGTGTTCACCAGCCTGAGCGCTTCACCACTCCAACTTGGTTTCGTCTTGAAGGTGAATTCTTCAGCTGGCTGTGGAGGGGGCCAAGGGGGCACGGGATAGAACAGCAGGCCTCAGTTGAGGAGTGTGCCTGAACCGACGTCCCCGGAGCTAAGCAGCAGCTGTCTTCACTCAGAAGTGCTGTATTTTTGGTTGGTAGCGGCACTTCTATTATTGCGTGTCATGCTCACAAGACAAATCTCTCCAGCGTGAGTAAGGTGGTTGCTCCCGGGCCTGGAAGCCACCAGCGCCATGGCTGTAAACCTGTCATGGGCTGCTGCATTCCTTTTCAGTACACCCCTCATATACGTCTCTTCACTGCAAACGGGTAAACCCACTCACTGCGTCTAATGCTAATGGCGGAAAAGAGCTTCAGTGTCAGGAATACTTCCCCAATCCCCTCGCTGTCCCACGAGTACATGGTATGGAGAGACACAGCAGATCCCTCTCTGGCGCCGTTCTTTGTCCTCCTCAGCACAACCACGGACCACCTCCTGTGAGCCTGGGTGATTGATGTACATAAGAACAGTCGCAAAATCTGCATGGCGCCACTTTGAGGTGTGGGCCCGTCACAGCACAACTTTTACAGTGCACAGCCAGCAGTGGCGTAACGAAACTTGAGGGGGCCCCCCTGCAAACTACATGGAGGGGGCCCCCTCCCATCCTCCGTGCCAGGCTAGAGCTCTCAGGCAAGCGACCCGCCATACTGCAGGGGATGCGGGGCTATTGTTATGCCACTGTCACCAATCCAGCCGTTATAAGTAACACTGGATGGTGGAGTTAAAGGTTGGGCGTAGTCTGCCGGCAGGCTATCATAGGTGGTGGTCCATTCATTACAGGGTCCCTGCCATCAGTAGGCCGGGGAAGTTTGCTCAATGTTAGGTGGGTTTCTGATGCAGACTCCTGTCATGATATACAACGTCGGGCCCACTCATCGTTCAGTTTTGACAAAAGTGCATCCACTGCTCCTTCTTGTTTCTGTTTTAAAACATTAGACAAAGCGACAATGCAGTATTTCAAAACCAGATGTAACTACAAAGAGCACATTTTGATAATACATTTTTATTAGTAGACAATAGCAATCTTAAGAGCCATTGCATAGCTTCATACACTCTTTGACCCAAATTCCATCACAGTCTCTCAGTCTATCTCTCTCTCAGTCAGTCAGTCTATCTCTCTCTGTCATTCAGTCTCTCTTAGTCAGTCAGTCTCTCTCTCTCTCTCTGTCAGTCTCTCTATCTCTCTCTCTTTCTGTCAGTCAGTCTCTCTCTGTCAGTCAGTCAGTCTCTCTCTGTCAGTCTCTCTCTGTTTTTAGTCTCTCTCTCTCTCTCTCTCTCTCTCTCTCTCTCTCTCTCTCTCTCTCGGTCAGTCAGTCTCTCTCAGTCAGTCAGTCTATCTCTGTCAGTCTCTGTCTTTCTGTGAGTCAGTCTCTCAGACAGTTTCTCTCTGCCAGTCTCTCGAGTCAGTCAGTCTCTCTCTCTGTCAGCCAGTCTCTCTCTCACAGTCTGTCTTTCTCTATGTCAGTCAGTCTCCCTCTCCCTGTCAGTCAGTCTCCCTCTCTCTGTCAGTCTCTCTCTCAGTCAGTAAGTCTCTCTCTGTCAGTCCCTCTCTCTCAGTCAGTCTCTCTCTCAGTCTCTCTTTCAATCTCTCTCTCAGTCAGTCAGTCTCTCTCTCTCTGTCAGTCTCTCTCTCTCTCTGTCAGTCTCTCTCTCTCAGTCACTCTCTCTGTCAGTCTTCCAGACAGTCTCTCTCTCTCTCTCTCCTCGGTCAGTCTCTCTCAGTCAGTCATTCTCTCTCTCTCACAGTCATCCAGTCTCTCTCAGTGAGTCTCTCTCTCTCTCTCTCCGAGTCAGTGACTCTCTCTGTCAGTCAGTCTCTCTCTGTCAGTCTCTCTTTCTCTCAGTCAGTCTCTCTCTCTCTGTTGGTCAGTCTCTCTCTCTCTGTCGGTCAGTCTCTCTTTCTCTGTCAGTCTCCCAGTCTCTCTGTCAGTCAGTCTCTCTCTCAGTCAGTCTCTCTCTCTCTGTCAGTCTTTCTCTCAGTCAGTCAGTCTCTCAGTCTCTCTCTCTCCTAGTCTCTCTCTCTGAGTCAGTCAGTCTTTCTTAGTCAGTCATTCCCTCTCCCTCAGTCAGTCTTCAAGACAGTCTCTCTCTCTCTCTCTCCCTCTGTCAGTCTCTCTCAGTCAGTCATTCTCTCTCTCTCGCAGTCAGCCAGTCTCTCTCAGTGAGTCTCTCTCTCTCTGTCAGTGACTCTCTCTGTCAGTCTCTCTCTCTCTGTCAGTCAGTCTCTCTCCGTCAGTCTCTCTCAGTCAGACTCTCTCTCTCAGTCAGTCTCTCTCTGTCGATCAGGCTCTCTTTCTCTGTTAGTCACCCAGTCTCTCTGTATCTCAGTCAGTCAGCCTCTGCCTCTCTCTGTCAGCCTCTCTCTCTCTGTCAGTCAGTCTCTCTCTCTCAGTCAGTATCTCTCTACCTCAGTCAGTCAGTCTCTGTCAGTAAGTCAGTCTCTCTCTCTCAGTCAGCCAGTCTCTCTCTCTCTCTCTCTCTCTGTCAGTCTCTCAGTCAGTCAGTCAGTCTCTCAGTCAGTCAGTATTCAGTCTCTGAGTCAGTCAGTCAGTCTCTCTACTCTCTCTCCACTCTCTATCTCTCTACTCTGTCCTCTCTATCTCCACTGTCTTACTCTCTCCACTGTCTCTCTCTCCACTCTCTCTCCACTGTCTCTCTCTGTTTCCACTCTCTCTCTCCAACCTCTCCACTCACTCCCTCCACTCTCTCTCTCCACTCTCTGTCTCGACTCTCTCTCTTGACTCTCTCTCTCTCCACTCTCTCTCTCTCCACTCTCTCTCTCTCCACTCTCTCGCTCTCCACTCTCAAGCTCTCCACTCTCAAGCTCTCCACTCTCTCTTTCCAATCTCTCTACTGTCTCCCTCCATTCTGTCTCTCCACTCTCTCTCCATTCTCTCTCTCTACTCTCTCTCCTCACTCTCCACTTTCTCTCTCCACTCTCTCTCTCCACTCTGTCGCCACTCTCTCTGTCTCCACTCTCTCTCCCTTCACTCTCTCTCTCCAATCTCTCCACTCTCTCCTTCCACTCTCTCTCCCCTCTCTCTCTCCACTCTGGCTCCACTCTCTCGCCACTCTGTCTCCACTCTCTCCACTCTCTCTCCCCACTCTCTTGCTCTCCACTCTCTGTCTCCACTCTCTCGCTCTCCACTCTCTCGCTCTCCACTCTCTCTCCACTCTCTCGCCACTCTCTCTCTCCACTATCTATCTCCACTTTCCCTCTCTCCACTCTCTCTCTCTCCACTCTCCCTCTCTCCACTCTCCCTCTCTCCACTCTCCCTCTCCACTTGCTCTCTCCACTCACTCTCTCCACTCACTCTCTATCTCCAATCTCTCTACTCTTTTAACTCTCTCTCTCTCCACTCTCTCTCTCCACTGTCTCCCTCTACTTTCTCTCCACTCTCTGTCTCAACTCTCTCTCCACTCTCTCCCCACTCTCTCTCCACTCTCTTGCCACTCTCTAACCACTCTCTCTCTCCACTCACTCTCTCTCTCCACTCTCTCTCCCCAACCTCTCCACTCTCTCTCCACTGTCTCTCTCTCTTTCCAATCTCTCCCCAACCTCTCCACTCTCTCTCCACTCTCTGTCTCCGCTCTCTCTCTCTCTCTCTACTCTCTCTCTCTCCACTCTCTCTCTCCATTGTCTCGCTCTCCACTCTCTCGCTCTCCACTCTCTCTTTCCAAAGTCTCTACTGTCTCCCTCCATTCTCTCTCTCCACTCTCTCTCTCCACTCTCTCTCTCCACTCTCTCTCCCCCCTCTCTCTCCTCTCTCTCTCCACTTTCTCTCTCCACTGTCTCTCTCCACTGTCTCTCTCCATTCTGTCGCCACGCTCTCTGTCTCCACTCTCCCTCCACTCTCTCTCCAATCTCTCCACTCTCTCTCCACTCTCTCTCCAATCTCTCCCCAACCTCTCCACTCTCTCTCCACTGTCTCTCCCTCTTTCCACCTCTCTCTCCAACCTCTCCACTCTCTCTCCACTCTCTGTCTCCACTCTCTCTCCCCACTCTCTCGTTCTCCACTGTCTGTCTCCACTCTCTCTCTCCACTCTCTCGCTCTCCACTGTCTGTCTCCACTCTCTCTCTCCACTCTCTTTCTGTCCACTCTCTCGCTCTCCACTCTTTTGCTCTCCACTCTCTCGCCACTCTCTCTTTCCACTCTCTCGCTCCACTCTCTCTCTCTCTCCACTCTCGCTCTCTCCACTCTCGCTCTCTCCACTCTCGCTCTCTCCACTCTCGCTCTCCACTCACTCTCTCTTTCCAATCTCTCTACTCTTTTCACTCTCTCTCCACTGTCTCCCTCCACTCTCTTGCCACTCTCCCTCCATTCTCTCTCCACTCTCTTGCCACTCTCTCTCCACTCTCTCTTTCCACTCTCTTTCTCCACTCTCTTGCCACTCTCTTGCCACTCTCCCTCCACTCTCTCTCCACTCTCTTGCCACTCTCTTGCCACTCTCTCTCCACTCTCTCTTTCCACTCTCTCTCCACTCACTCTCTCTCTCTCTCTCTAATCTCTCCACTCTTTCCACTCTCTCTCTCTCCACTCTCTCTCCACTCTCTCTCTCCAATTTCTTCACTCTCTCCACTCTCTCTTTCCACTCTCTGACCACTCTCTGTCTCCACTCTCTCTCTCTTTCCATTCACTTCCTCCACTCTCTCTCTCTTCAAGCTGTCCACTCTCTCTCTCCACTGTCTGTTGGGACAGCAAACAAGGTGTATTGCTCTACCATGGCACAATTCTTTTAATAAGTCCAAATAAGACAATCAAGACCCAAGACTTCTTCAGCCCGACCCTAGGCATCCAGAACAGTCAGCCACCTTCACACTATAATGTCCCCGCCTCTCCTCTGCAACCAGAGCAACACAAACACAACTTGGCATACTGAGTTCAATTACTAAACACGCCTGACTGAGGGCAGACACAAAGTAGTGTGGCTTCTAACAAGTGTGCTCTTACCTGAGGGCACCATGTTGCTGCCTCGTCCCTTCTCCCTTGAGCATTGCCGTGGAGAATGCTGTCTCTGCCCCTGCCCCCCCCCCCCCACCCCTCCGCGCCCCCACCGCTACCTCTTTCCAGCTCGTGGCTCTGACTCTGACTGAAGAGGAACAATGTACGTTGAAACATTGTTTCTCTTCAGTCCTGGGTCAGAGCGGAGGGGCTCGGAGCAGGCTGCAGACAGCCTGCACCTGCTTCAGAGCCTCTCACGCACAGATCTGATCTCCACCGAGGAGCGGAGGGGCCCCCTTCACCTACTCAAGGCTGAGGGGCCCCCTTCACCTACTCAGGGCTGAGAGGCCCCCCCCCCGCACTGCAGGGGCTGCGGGGGTGTTTGTTACGCCCCTGACAGCCAGCAGCAATAACTTCAAATGCGCCCTGTCCCGTGCTTCCACTGGCAGTAGGAGGGAACTGACAGACACCATCATTTGATTGGTCACAGTCAGGGCAGGGTGGGGTTAGCACTACAGTGAGGCTTCCTCATCTGTGATTGATGTGTAGCCCTGGTTTTACGGAGCTGAAGCTGACAGCGCCCAGGGCTAGCTTTATTGGCGGGGGAGGTCCTTCAATAAAGACTTCAATAGCTTTGCCGAGCTGGTGACGTCACAACCCTCAGGGCTGTGAGCTCCTCAGCCGGCAAATCTGTGTTGCTGACGCATGCTCAGAGTGCGTGATTTGTGCCTGCCAGGCTGTCTGATGACTCCAGGCAGCGTTCGCAAGTCAGGTTTTGACTTGCGAACGCTGCCTGAAGTCATCAGACAGCCTGAGTCAGTTTACTGGCACTTTGGCACAAAGTTGTTTTAATTCGTACAGAGTTGTAATTGTACATTAAAATAAAAGCACAAATTAGGGGGCAGAAAAAGGACGAGGGCGTAGCCCCTCCGCCCATATGAAAGAACCGCCACTGGTCTCCAGTGACCTGTCTGGGCTGACTTTTTGTTCTTTTTTTTAGGTTTAAAGCATTTTTATTATTAAGACAAAAGAATACGGGGAAGGGCAGCAGGAGGTCAGGGTTACATACAATACATTAGAGAAAAGAAGCGCAATATCAGGAGCGTTGTTAAGAAACAGTTCGTAGTCCAGAGGAAAGGCATTGGCAGATGAGAGGACAAAAAGCAACCTGTATCCCTGTTCTGAGCATATCCAGCCCCCAAATCCAAACAGAAAAAGCAAAGAGAATAACCCAGAAAGTCACAACCCAGCCCCTACCGGAACCCCTGCCCCAAGAAAAAGGAAACAACTCCCCAACTCCCCCCAACCCTCCGTCCAATGGCCCACTACCAATACTGCCCGCCCCTAAGCCGCACCCCCGCCCCCCCCGGAACCCACCCCCAAATTTTCCTACTCTGCCGGAGTCACCGGCGGCGTCAGCCTCAGAAGTCTGAGGTACCTCGGGCAGGTGAGCTCCCTGAACTCGGTGGTTAGCAGCGCGAGGAAGGGTTGCCACAGTTCATCAAATCGGTCAATCTCCCCTGCCACCGTGAGCGACAGATTCTCCATCCCCAACACATGCCAGAGTCTATGTAGCCAACCCGTAATGGAGGGGACAGTGGTGGTGCGCCAATGGATAAGGATATTCTGGACCGCAGACCCCAATGCGATTGCGATCTGCCTACCCCTGCGAGATTTCAGCGGGTACATCAAACCATTAGGGAGGCCCAGTAAGACATACGCCGGGAAGCGCGGGAGCTCGATTTCAAAGTGTTTATCCACCTCATCCAGAACCTCCTTCCAGTAGGCGGCCAGCAAGGGACAATCCCAAAGAATATGTGAGAGGGTCCACACCTGCCCGCAACCTCTCCAGCACCCCCTGTCAGTAAGCCTATGCATCTCACACAATCTCTCTGGGGTGTAGTACCAGTACGTGGACACCTTGGTAAACGTCTCAGTGAGGCCGGTATGGTACGCAGAGTGTCGTGCCTGGTGTGCGATCTGGTCCCATTCCTTGTGGCTAAGTGTTCTGCCCAGCTCCCTGTGCCATCGTTCCCTCCCCGGGTTATAATAGTGGAACGGCGGGGGTTGTAAATGCTTGTAAAGATCAGTGATCAATTTGGCATTGGAGGTGCGGGTCACCAGCCACTGCTCATACGGTGTAATTTGACGGTCGGCGGCGTCCCGCACCTGGGGTTGGAGGGCCCAATGCCGGACCTGCATGTAACGCAGCCTATCCAACTCCGTCAGGCCGAAGTCTTGCCGCAGCTGCTGAAAGGGAACCACGCCGTCAGGCCCGTAGACCTGGAAGAGCGCCCTGCAGCCCGCCCTTCTCCAGTGGGAGAAAGCGCCCGGCTCCATCCCTGGGGAGAAGTCAGGATTACCCACTATGGGTGTAAACGGTGAGGGGAAAGAGGAAAGGCCCCGAGCCTCACAAACTGCATCCCACACCCTCAAGGGGACCCGCGTGACAAAAGAAGCGTATAGGTTGGGGGGACGATGAGCACGGCGTAAAAATGGAACCTCCTGCAGAGTGCGGCCAGCCACCGCCTGGTCCTGAAAAAGCCAGTGCTTGTCGGATTCCCACCTGCTCCACTCTACAAGGTATCGTAGCTGCGCGCCCTGAAAGTACTTACGGAGGTCCGGAATGCCGAGGCCTCCTGCTTCCGGGGCAAGCGTGGAGAGGACTCTCTTCATCCGCGGCTTGCGGCCTTGCCAAACAAAGCGGGAGATGTCGGCCTGCGTTTGTCGAATCCAGCCCACTGGAGGCTGGAGAGGGAGGGCACGAAAGAGATATAATATCTGGGGCAAGACCGTCATCTTAACCGCCGCGATCCGTCCTAGCCAGGACAGCAGGCCCTTACTCCAGCAACCAAGCTCCTCCCTAATCTTCTTACTAAGAGAAGTGTAATTGGCCGCCACCATCTCCGGCAACGTGGGTGCCAGTAGGATCCCTAGATATGGTACCAGGGACGAAGACCACTGCATGGGGAATAGTCGCTGAAGGTCCCTCCTAGTGTCCGCAGCCAAAGACACATCTAGAGCCACCGATTTGCTCATGTTCATTTTAAAGCCGGCCACCCATGCAAAGGCATCCAACTCCTGGATGCAGGCTGGTAAGGACCTCCTGGGGTCGTCTAGGGTCAGCAGGACATCGTCCGCATAGAGGCTGACAGTGTGAACGTACTGGCCCATCCTAATCACAATAGCATCCGGGTTGTGGCGGATCCTTTGGGCGAACGGCTCCATGTAGAGAGCGAACAAGAGCGGAGAGAGGGGACAGCCCTGCCTTGTGCCGCGCTCGATAGCGAAACCACGGGAGCTACACCCGTTAACTCGCACAGACGCCGAAGGATACTTATAGCAGTTGAAGACCATAGTGCGGAATTTATCACCAATTCCCAGTTTCCTGAGAACTAGCTCGAGATACGGCCAATGAACCCTATCAAAGGCCTTCTCCGCATCAACTGCCAGCAACATCCGCTCCCCGGGGATCCACGAGGCTTTCTCCAAAACGTGCGTCACCCGCTTGGTGTTGTCGACCGTCTGCCTGCCGGGCACAAAGCCAGCCTGGTCCGCCTCAACTAGACCGGGGAGGTGCAGGGCCAGCCTGGACGCCAAAATCCCCATGTATAGCTTGAGGTCGACATTCAAGAGCGAGATAGGCCTATACGAGCCGCATAGAGCCCGGTCTTTTCCGGGTTTCGGGATCACCGATACCATCACCCTCAAGAGATCCGGCGGGAAAGCTCCCGGGTCAGCGAAGGAATTAAACAGCCGAGTTAAGACAGGGGCCACAATCGGGCAAAAGGTCTTATAGAACAAGGACGTGTAGCCGTCCGGGCCCGGAGCCTTCCCATGCTTCAGCCGAGCTATAGCGGAAATCACCTCCTCAACGTGAATATCCCGCTCTAGGTATTCCGCCTGAGCGGGGTCCAGTGCCGGAAGGGGCACCGACTCCAGATAGTCCTCGGCGACCCGCGGCGAGGAGGGCTCCGCAGCGTACAGCGTTTCGTAGAAGCTGCCGAAAGTTTCCGCCACCTCCGCGTCCCCGGAAACCGCCACTCCGTCTGTACTCACAAGTTCCTTCACGACGTTACGCTGTTGCGCGACCCGAAGTCGGTGCGCCAGGAGCTTGCCACACCTGTCCCCCCCAGTGTAGTAGGCATGTTTCAAGCGCAAGGCGGCGTATTCGGCTCTATCCAGGTCCAGCGCCGACAGGAGCTTCCTAGCCGCTTTCAGCTGCCTCCAAACCCTCGGAGCACCCGTACGGCGGTGGACCTGCTCAAGCTCCCGGACCTGTACAGTCAGCTCATCCCTCTTCCGTTGCCGCTCTCTATTTTCCGCTGAGGAGATGGAGATGAACTCCCGCCGAAGAACCGCCTTCAATGCAGCCCACTGTGTCGCTAGTGAAGTGTCGGCATTGCTATTGTGTGTCTGATAGTCCCGTATGACCTCTTCTATACGTTTCACCACCGTCTTCTTGTGTAGAAGGGTGTCCCTAAGGCGCCACATCCCCCGAAAGGGGGAGGCCGCCGGCCAAGCAAACGCGCCTGTAACCTGCGCTTGGTCAGACAGTGATAGGACCCCAATGTCCGCCGTTGTAGCGGCGGCACGCATCGGCCCACTAACCAGAAGATAATGCAACCTTGCATAGGTTCGGTGCGCATGCGAAAAGTAGGAGTAGTCCCTGTCTGTGGGGTGCATGGAGCGCCAGAGGTCGTGTAAGTCCATGTCCGCAATTCGGGCCTTCACAGCCTGGGAAAGTTCTCCAGTCTGCGGAAACCGCTGTGCTGACCTATCCAGTACCGAATCAAAGACGATATTAAGGTCCCCCCTAGAATAACATGGCGGTCGGGAGAGGCAGTGACATCCACCAGTACCGAGTCCAAGAAACGTTCCTGATGGTCATTCGGGCTGTAAACGGAGCCTACCGTAAACGCTATGCCTCCCAAACGGAGGCGATAGGCCAAAAGCCTCCCCTTCTGCTCAGCATATTTATACAGCACCTCCCCCTAAAGGAGCTCGCTATGAGGATGGCCACCCCCGCGGTCTTGGTCGCTGCAGAGGAAAAAAACTGGGTAGGGAACTTAGCAGAGCGCAATCTATGGCAGTCGCGGGACAACAAGTGGGTTTCCTGCAAAAGGCAAATGTCAGCCTGCGTCCCCTCAAGCAGGGACAAAATCGCCCGGCGCTTAACAGGATTATTCAGTCCCTTAACATTAAGGGTCACCACCTTCAGGGACGACATGTCTCCCAGGGACCAGGAACGCTATGCTGCGGGCCAGGAACCAGAGGGCGGGGGGCGCTGGGCGGCAGCGCGGGACAGGCCAGAGCAGGCCAAGCATGGACAAGGACAGCATCGGACGGGACTCCCCCAACTTCAGAACAACACTCAACCCCACCCCAAACACACCCATGGCAACTAGCCAAATGCAAACTCAAACAACCCATTGTCTCAGTCAAGCCCCAAAACTGGCAAGTCCGTAGAAAGTAGAAAAGTGGACGTCCAGCCACTCACCTCAACCCGCCCCCTCCCATCCCCCCCCGGCCCCAAACCTGGCATCGAAGAAGCTATGTTCATCTCCCCCCGGAGTGAGTCTAGGCCGTCAAGGCCACGCCGTTGGAGTCGGCCAAGTTCTCGGCTGCCGCCCTCAGGGCACCGGCCATGTCCGCCCTGATAGTAGGGGAGTCAGGACGCCCAGCGCTCGCTGTCGATCTTCTCCTCGCCGATCTCCGCCGGCCCCTTCTCTCTGATCGCCTCCACGACGGTGTAGCTCCATCCTCCTCCGTAGCCGTGAGTCCCAGGACACCGCAAACGTCTTGCAGGGAGCGTAGTTGATGCAGCACTCCGTTCCAGCGAAAGATCAAGCGAAAGGGGTGCCCCCAGGAGTATGGTGTCTCCTGGTCACGCAAGAAGTCGGTAGCAATCCTGAAAGACCTGCGTTTCTGCAGTGTGATAGCGGACAGGTCCTGGTAGAGCGCAACAGGCCGCTCCCGGAAAGTTAGCGGCTGTTTCCTGCGGGCTTCAGACATGATGCGCTCCTTCAGCGGGAAGTCGGGCAAAAAAGCTAAGATGTCCGGCGGGGGCGCCGATGACTGGCGTTGTCGGCCAACTCTATGGGCCCTATCGATGCGAATAGGAAAGTCTGCGGCCTCCCCCAGGATCTCCCGGAACAGGTCCTGCAGATAGCCCACCAAATCAGTCCCCTCGTCTGCAGATGGCACGCCTCGCACTCGAATGTTGTTCCTCCTGGACCTGTTCTCAAGGTCCTCGGAGTGAGCCTGGAGCTCAACGCACTGCTCCCGGAGGCGGAGAACGTCCTGTTGCAAGTGGACAATCTCATCGTCCCGGCGTTGAGATGCCGGCTCCACCGTCTCAACCCGTTCACCAAGGCCCTCCACCTCTCTGCGGACCTCCTGGACCTCGCTAGCCACTTCCCGCTTCAGCGTCTGGAAGTCTTCTTTGAGGGAATTGAACAGCTCCTCCATGAAGGATCTCGTGACAGGGGGTTCTCCTCCAGACGCGTCCGCCGAGGCCCTGAAAGACCCCGGCGACGGCTGTGTCCTGTCCCGTAGCTGCTGGGCCCTGCCAAGCATGTCCGGCAGGGTACGGTCCCCCTTTCTCGAGCCCCCTCTTCCAGTCATTCCCAAAGCTCCAACTGCAAAGTGGGTACAGGCCCACCGCTCCGGGGAATGCTCAGCCACCAGCAAGCACTCGATGTGGGGAGCTCCTGTCTGGTCCGGGGGACTGCGTCACAGATGACAAAATGGCGGGCCAGTCCGTGCGCTACCAGCCGTGGGCGCCCAGTCGGGACGGTAGCTGGAATCTGAACTGGGGGCCCTCGGCCAATACACACCACAGGGAAAGAGCCGTGCAGGGGCAGAGGGCACAGAAATCCGCCGTCGAGAGGCTCCGGGGAAGGCCAACGACACGGACTCCTCGGGGACAAAATGGCGGCCGGGTGGGGCCAAGCAGATCACCCGAGCCCGGCGACAATACCGGGGTACCCCAGAAAGCAGGCAACCGGAAAAGTAACACAGCCAAGGCCACACTGTCACTCAGAAAGGTCCGGAGAACCTTCCTCGATTTCAGGCCGATCGCTCTCCAATCCCGGGATCGGGTCCCCCAGTAGGCAGGGTGCCACCACCTCAAGTCCAAACGCCAAGGCGCGCCACCAAAAGTCCTCCGTGTAGCGGATCCTCCAGTCCGCAGCTCTCCTTCGACTCCGCCGAGCTCCGGGACGGCCGCCGTTCAGATTGCCAACTTTCAGCACTAGGCCCAGCCGAGACACATGGACAGCACTCCAATACGCTCCGCCTCCCGGGCGCTCCGTCGTTCCTCGGTCTTCGGTCGGTCTTTTGAGGTGCTTCCACCGAAGCGATTAGGGTCAAAGCGACATCAATGTGTGCGCCAGGTGCTTCGCCACACTCCTCTCGTCTGCTGAGCTTCAGCGGGGGGAGAAAAGCTGAAGTAAAGGGCTCGAGCCTAGTTGGGCCGGAGGAGCTGCGGGAGGAAGCGTCTGCTCACCCCGCCATCTTGGCCACGCCCCCCTTTTTCTTTTTTTTTTAGGGGAGGCAGACTGCATGCCCCCCCTTCTCTGGGCTGATTTTGGCTACAGGGACCCCATCCCCATGCCCAGGCTGTTTTGGAAGGGAGCCTGCAACACACCCCTCCTGGGCTGATTCCAGCCCTTGTCTTTAATTTTTAATTTTTTTTTTAGGGTATGATGGGGGCTGTGCAGCATCCCTCCTAGGCCAATATCAGCCCATGAGACCCTATCCCAGAGGTCTTCAAACCTTTGGATGCCGAGACCCCCCTGTCAACATTTTGAGGTGAAAGGACCACCTCTTGACAAAAATGTCTAAACCTGTAGGCAGGGCTACTGGAATTATGAGGCAGTTGAGGACCAAATTACGCAACAGGCTTGACTAAATTGTGTGGAAAGAAAATAAAAATTATGTTACGTGACGCAGCGTATTTTGGGATAGCATTGCTTCATTATTTTGAAATTAATTTTTTACACACAGTAACACTGAGGAAAGATTTCACCCCATCAGTACATGTTTATAACCAAAATACAGAAATTAACATCAGAAAGATTTCTAGTCAACCTTTGTGAAGGGCCCTACAATCCGCAGGAATACATGCTGCCACATTAGAAGCTCACCTGGCCCTGGTCGGGATAATCAGGGGTCCCTTAAAATCCTGGCAGTTTTCTGCAGAGTTAAGCAGTTTACCCATGCAGTTTTCATCTCACTCCCTCCCTTCCATCCCTCTCCCTACCCTGGATCCCTCTCTCACTTTGCAGGCCATTTTCTTTCACCCCTTTTTACAACTTCTGAACTCTCCCTATTCAACCTCTCACTTCACCTTTAATCACCTCTTGCCATTCTGTCTTTTTACTGCCCTCATCTCTAACAGTCTCTTGCATTTATCTCATAGCCTCTCTGGCCCCGTCACCACCTGTTCCCCTCATCACTTCTTATTCACCTCATCTCTCCATTCAACTTATTGTCTATTTGTATCTTCCACCTCTCTCTGGTCCCCCATTCATCTTTCACATCTCCCCTTTGTTCTAACAGAAGCCCTCACCATTGGCTCACACTCACTTCTAGAGTGCCCACACTACTCTTCTGCAATTTACATTTCTCCTCATCCCTGACCTCTTCAATCAAATTCTCTCAAACCCTTGCTTTCCTCTCTCCTCTCTCCTCACCAAACATACGGGTCGGACCCGCATGCTCCTCTCGGCCTGTGCCACTCTGCTTATGGTACCCCAATTCAAGAAGGCATGAGTTGTCTATCTCGCTGTTTTGGTGCAGGCCGCGCAGTTATTGGACTTGCACCCTCCTTTGTTTCACTCCACCAAAAATCGAATATCCTTTAGGAAGATATAAAAACCTTTCTCTATGCTTTGTAGGTTACCCCATGTGGCTGGTTATCCATCTTCTTTTGTGTGTTTCTCATTTGCCTTCAGGCAGCAGATGGTTATTAGCCCCAGGGCATCTTTTGGTAACAGTAGCACAGTACAAATGTAAATAATAATAATCTGCAGAAGCAGGGGAGCCACTAGACCAGAACTTCTGGGGGAGGGGTACTAACACTCCCAGCCAGGGCTGGCTCTAACACTGGTTGCACCCGGTGCAGCAGTCTTTTTTGGTGCCCCACCCCCATTTCCTCCTTCTCCATGAATTCCCTCACGATCACTCACCAACAATGCACCTCATCTCTCTATAATACCTTTCTGACAAACATTAAATTTTTTATAGCGCTACTCATAGTTTACTCACACTCATTTCTGTGATCTGCATGGTAAATTTTCTTTGTAGCAGGCACATTAACCCTCTGCGCTGTGTGAGTGGCTGGAGTGCCCATGTGAGTGCACAGTGAGCGATGCAACAGTGTGAGAGTAGGGTGAGAGGAGTGACTGCAGGGTGAGTGAGGTGGCCGTACAAATTTGGGTGCGGATGCAAGTTCAGAATGGGATGAATTAATGTATAATTACTGCTGGGATTGTTTGAGTGAGTTGTATATTCAGCAGTGAGGGCTTCAGGTGAGTGAAATGTCAAATGAGTGCAGGATGAGTAGTGTGCTTGTGTGACTGCAGGGTGAGGTACAGGATGAACAGCGCAAGTGCATTGTGAGTGCAGAGTAATCATTGTGAGTGCAGGGTGAGCAGGTGAATGGTGTGAGTGCATGGTGATTACTACGAGGACAGGGTGAGCATGAAAGTGAAGGGCGTGAAGGAGGAGTGAGTTGTCTGAATGCAGTGTCCATTCCCAGACACTTGAAGTAACCCAGCATGTTATTGACAGCGGCTTAGGGTTTAAGATCTAAGTTAAACTATTGCTATTAGGGCAGGGTGGAGGAAATAAATAATGTGCTGATCCTCCAGCAAACTTCCAGTCTTATGGATACGGTTGCCAGTAGATTATTTTGATGGCCCAGTTGGTACAAAAATAAGCAGTCACCTAAAGCTGTATTTTAAGCACTTATATGTGCATACTTCAAAGAGCAAATATAAATAGAAAGCCCTTTTAATTGTGTTCTAGGACTGCCTCAATGATCCATGACTGATATTTAAAAAGAACAAACACAGAAAAGTCATATAATGAATGAATACATACTTTTTTATTTATAAATCTATTCAGTGTCAAGAGGAGGTCTCTGCAGGCTCTTTAAACAACACACACATTTTACTTTTGGCAACCCTACTTTATATTCCTTTTCATGAAATGCATTCTCACACTACAGCAGGAAATGTAAAATAGAAATGTAAGGAATAGGCAGAGTGGGACCCAGGGGGTACTGGAATCAGGAAAAAACACTTAGCCTCTGTAACCAGTTTACAAAGGCAGGTAAATAGGTAAATGGTCTTTAATAACCTGTGAAAAACTCTGATGGGTGTGCTGGAGATAATACTCCAGACACTGCCCAGCTGAGGCCTCAGCAGCTCGAGTTACACTGCAGCACAGGGGAAGAGGGGGGCTGAAGACCTTGGGCCTGAGCAGAAGTGTGACAAGAAGCGCCCCACAGTTTGAAGACCCCTGCCCTATCCCCTGGGACTCAGCCTTCATTCTGGGTACCCTGGTTCCACCCAGGTGATTCAGTGACTTCCTAAGGCCCCAGCGGTCCCTGCCAGCTCCCTGCCTCCTGCAGGACCCGACGTTGCTTTCACACAGGGAGCTGATGGAAGGGCAACTTCGTATGTGTGAAAGCAATTCTGCTCTGCTTCCAGCAAGCAAGAGCATTTTTAATGTTCTCGCTTGCTGGAAGCCAATCATTTTCTGTGGCTTGGCAGGAGCGGTAAAGCTCCTACCAAGCCACAGCAAACAGCAATGTCCGGGGGTAGGCACCCCTGGACATAGCAAGAGCTGGCCCGGGGGGATGGACGGGTGGGTGGAGGTCCCAGGGCCATTATTGGCTACAAGGAGTGCGTGACCGCTCTCCTTTCTTCTGGTCGGGCCTGCCCCAGGGAGGTGGCACTCTTTGGGCCAAGAACAGCCCAGGAGAGGGGTAGTGTGGCCCCCTCCCTTTAAAAAAAAAATATTTTGGCCCTGGGGAAGTTGTGGCCTAGGGGAGTCTGTGATGACCCCCATTTCAAAGTTAAACAGCCCAGGGCAGGTGGTGGACCCTGCAAGCCCACATTTATTTTTTATTGTCCCCGGGAGGTGGGAGTACACTGGGCAGCGGTGAGGCCATATGGGCTTTCTCTGCACTTATTTGAGACATTTCCCCGGGAAGGTGGCTGTCATCGGGGCACAAGGAGTCCACAAGACCCATCCAATACATTTCAATAAGCCCGGGGGAGGTAGCAATCCCCAAGGCATGGTGGCAGTCCACGAGATCCCCACAATTTCCTTCAAATAATGATGTCCGCATGCCCCTAGGACTTGGCCCACCCGGGGGCTAAACATCAGATCAGTACTTAGCTGTTGACATTTATCGTTTACAAGACCAGGAATGGCTGCACTCAAGGGGTGATCAGATGTATCCAAGTAGTTTGAAATTCAAATAGTTAGGGTAGTGAAGATGTTCACCTCCTGTTCCTAGAGGTGCAAATGAATAATGTAAGAGAAAAACCTTTCACCGTGAAAGGTTGAAATCTAGAGCACTCCTTTGGTGATACGTATCGCTGTATTCCAAAAATGGTAGAGCGAGCCAGGGACTTTTCTAAGCTGATGCCATATTTATTCAATTTTTAACATGAATCATATTGCGTCACATGATAAATATTTCATCACAAAATTCATTCAGCTAGGGAACATCAATAGAGTCTTCAATAATCCATTATCATCAAGTAAATACGTTGAAAATGTCTCCCCGATACATTTCGAACCGTAGCTCTTCTTCAGGGGGAATTATCTAAAGAAAATGCACAAAGAATCACATGTATCGTGATCCAAGGGGGAATGCATCTGTGAGATACCCAGGTAGGTATCAGTGAGTAGCAAAAAATGTGCAGTTAAGGTGATACGCACATTCAGTGAGTGAAAAACATAGATAGACTTAATGCTAAGGCACACGGGTGAGAATGAAAAACCGGAGTGAAAAATGATACCTGAGGTGAGGCCAGAAAAGTATAGAGACGAGGTGTGATTTATTGCGAAACCGCCAGGTGCATTGGTGAACGACGTAAAATAAACAATGCTGTGAAAATCTTCGCCAAAAGACGAAGTGACAAAAGTTAACTGGTGCGTGCGAAAATGATAACTATAAAGGTTGGTGTAGACACACACAGCGCCTTCATCAATGCGGGAGGCACGTGTTGTGAGAGTGTATTGGATGACGAGATAAATAAAGTGAGGGTACAGAGTACATGCCGAAATACGCCGACAAGGACTCACGAACATTATCAACTATGAGCATACGCAGTGTGGTGAAAATACATGAACGGGTGGCAAGCGTTCAAGGTGTGGAAAAATAGAAATGTAGCTGTAGATGACGCTTACCTCAACGGGGTAAGAATTGGTAACATCAGTGTACCGAAGTACGCAGAACGCTGTGATTAGACTGGAAAACCGGAAGTCATTTAAATGCAAGTGAATGCAGTGTGGATATAGAAAGAGGACTGCCGGGAGTCCCGTTTACAGTGTAAGTATGTAGGTGCATGAGTGAACTAATAAAGTTTTCAACTTCTGAACATGCATAAGGAATAAAACAGATAAAAGCAAACAGGGGAAAAAAGAGAAATAGAACAAACTTATAACATTCTCAGCTTCTAAACACACATAAGGAGTTTAACAGATGAAAGCAAACGGGGAAAAAAAGGAAAAAACAAGAAAGGGGACAAGGTCTCACAAGGATAAAAAGAAAATGATAAATACGAAAGTGAAACAATAATACTGAAAGAGTATGAACTATAAGGAAAAAATGTAAACAATGAAGAATACTGCATGTACTGAAGAAACAGTGTTAGTTGAAAAGAAACACCATAGTTACACTATACACTATAGAGAAAAGAACAGAATGAAGTAATGAATATTGCAGGGACAGAGAGAAATAATAGACCAGGGTAGCAGGCTAAGGTAAATAGGTAATATTATAGAAAACAACTAAATTCCAAACTCTCATGGAGCCCTTTCGGGTACAGGGCATTCAGTTTGTGCATCCAGTAAAGTTCATGTTGCAGAAGGAACTTCCTATTGCCTCTCCCTTCTGTCTTGTTAACAACTTCCAATACCAAGAACCGTATTTGGCTAACATTGTGAGCTAGATTTGCAAACTGGGCGGCCACACAAGATTTGAGATTTTTCGTGCGGATGTTACTCCTGTGCTCCGTTAATCTGGTTTTAACCTTGCATTCAGTTTTACCCACATACGGTAAGCCGCACGGGCATTTAAGAAGGTAAACCACGTTGGTGGTATCGCACGTAGCATTCACTCTCAATTTAATTGGAGTCCCCAGGCTAGGATGAGATATAGTTGTTCCTTTGATAATACTGTTGCAATTTCCACAATTGTCACAGGGAACTGTCCCCTTGTATGTTGTCTCAGTGATGCTTTTGCGTGGTTTTAACAGTTGTTGTATGTTTTTAGAGCGTTGATAAGCATATATGAGATAATTTTGGAAAATGTTATTGAAATCCTGCACCATTTGCAGCAACTGCCAGTGTTTGCGAATAGATTTTTTGATTTTGATACTTTGGGTAGAATATTTGGAAACGAACACTGCACGTTCCTCTGTAGTTTGTGGGTGAAATTTAATTGCTAACAATTGAGATCGATCCATGGTTTTCACTCTGTTCTCTGCTGTTTGGGTGATAGAGTTAGGATAACCTCTCTGATTAAATTTGTTAGCCATGCTACGACAGTCTTCTTCAAACAATTTTTCAGTAGATGCAATTCTTTTGGCTCTTAAGAGTTGAGAGTTTGGAAGGTGCTTCTTCAAGCTCATTTGGTGGAAGCTCCGAAAGTGTAAATAGTTATTGCGATCTGTGGGCTTAATGTAAACTAAAGTCTCTAACCCGCTGTCAGTGATTCTAATATTGACATCTAAAAATGCAATCTGAGACTGACTTATGTTGTGTGTGAATTGAATTCTCTTGTTTACCTGATTGAGATTGTTTATTGCTGTGAGAAGTTGAGTTTCAGAACCTTTCCAAACAAGGAAGATGTTGTCAATATATCTGTAGTAAGTACCTAGGTGTCCTTGCCACTCGGGGTTCGAGAGGATGGGATCCAGTTCATATTTATGCATGAATAGATTTGCATACGCCGCGGCGGCACAGTTGCCCATGGCCATTCCAGAAAGTTGAATGAAGAATTTATCAAGGCATTTAAAACAACTGTGGTTTAGAGTGAACTGCATAAGCTCCATTAAGAAAACTTGTAGATCAAATGGTTTATCACTGTTTAGCAGAAATGCCTCCATAGATTGGAGTCCCAAATTGTGGGGGATGGAAGTATACAACGAGTTATCATCGATGGTACAGAGGTAAATCTGTTGGTTGGGTTCGATCACAATGTTGTTGATTTTTCTCAAGAAATCTGTGGTGTCTTGGATGTACCTAGACATATTTCTTACACTGGGTTGCAGATGTTTATCTATGTAGATGCCAATCGGTTCATGGATGGAGTTGCATGTACTCACAATTGGTCGAAACGGCGGTCTGGTGGAATGTTTATGAATCTTTGGGACCATGTAAAGCTATGGAATTTGAGGATGATCTTTTGTTAAAAATGTCCTATCCGTTCTGTGATGGTTCCCAGATTTACAGCTTTATTAAGAATGGTTTGTAACGCTTCATTAAATCCAACAGTGGGATTAAAGCTGACTTCCATATATAATGTTGAATTGTTGACATAAATAGATACATTTTCAATGTAGAAAGTAGTATCGGGGATAACTAGCGCTCCTTTGTCAGCCTTACAGATCGTGGTGTCCTCCTTGGCGGCAGGCTGGGCTAGGGCCACAGAGTCTTTTGTTTACAAACAGTTTCCCAGGATTGCTAAGGTTCATGTGTTTGTTTCTGTTTGTCTCGTGTTCTTCTCTAGACACATTTTTTGAGCAGTTGGGACATGCACGGTTGCTGCAGTATATCACGCGTCACTAGAGACGCTTTGTTCTCTGTGCGAAGGGCATTAGCGCACTGCATCCTGTGGCCAAGGGCTTCTATACACTGCACTCTCTATGCCTGGACTGTTACCTTTGTCCTGAATGGACGCTCTGTCATATCTGGGCACAGGGCCGTACTGGCTGAGGCGGGCACCAGGTATTTCCCCGGTGAGCCGGAGGGGGTGGGTAGTGGGCAGTTTTGTACCCATGGGGGCCAGTTTTGTTACTGGGGGCCAGTTTTGCCCCAGTGCCACTAGAACCCTTCCCCCCTCCCCGCACGCAGTTGAGCAGCAATCTGCCAGGGCTGGTTGCTGTTCCTAGTCCGGAAACTGGAAGTATCTGTTGACAGACTTCAAAATGTTATGGGAGTATTCTTTGGAATTGCTGATTTATTGACGTGCTGGAAGTTCTAAGAGTGAATGAATGAATAAAGGCTGACTGTAAGACTAGATAATTTAGTTATACAGTGTTTACATGTGATCGCACCAGTTACTCTGGTTGGAGAGGCCAAGTCTGGGATTTTAACCGAGGTCCCCTGGTTACCAATCCAAAAATGTGTTACTAAATACCGTACTCCCAATCGTACCACAGCACCTCCTTATCCCATGCGTTTTAAGGGAACAGTTATTGCTTCTGAAGGAATTGAGGGGCATATTATCAAGAACGGCATTAAAAATTATTGCCGGTTTAGAGGCAGAAAAAGCTGCTAAAACGGCGATAATGGGCTTGATAATATGCCCTTGAGAATTCCAATAGAAGTCCATGTTCTGGTGTGAACATCGGCTTCTATTGAAATTCTCCAGGGCATATTATCAAGCCCATTATCGCCGTTTTAGCGGCAGTTTTCTGCCACTGAACCAGCGATAATTTCAACTCCGTCCTTGATAATATGCCCCTGAGTGACCAGCATTCTCCCATCGCTATGAGATGCGAGTGAGAAATGTGAGCACAGATTTGGCACACTCGGGTTGACACAGCCACATCCACCTTTACCAAGTGAAGGGATGTCAGACTTGAGTAACTAATGAAGAATGCATGCAGTTTTCCGCACGACAACCTTTTACTAAATGATGAACCAAAACAATATTTTCCCTCATGATGAAAGCAAAATACATTATTTGCCTGTGCTTTGGGGGGAACTGTACAAACCTAAGAATCACTTCTGCCTACTTGAAATCATCAGCACACAATTGATAAACAGCTACCCTTTCCATTTTTCATCTACATTATATACAGGGGCAGATTTATGACTTCTGGCACATCTCTGCTAATCAGCAGGGATGCGCCAGAAGACTTGAGATGCATCTGCCCACCCGTGCGCCACCACTGATGCCCCGCATTTACAATGCGGCGCACCGTGGCGCTCGGATGGGAAGATGCGTGACGCATTGCTGGAGTTGCGTTGCAAGCGCGACGCAGCTCCAGCAAGGCTCAGGGGTGCCCTATCTCTAACATGCTGCGTCAATCCTTACGCCTGCTTCAAGCAGGCGCAGGGTTATGACGCAGCATGGCCCTAAAAGTGACTGAGTGAAATTTTATAGATTTCACTCAGCCACTTTTAGAAGACGTTCCTGTGCATGGACGCCCCCCTGCGCCAGAACGCCCACATGTGGCGCAGGGCTTTACAACGTGAGGCATCTCCCAGATGCGTCATGTTGTAAATACCCTGCAGCATAGCGCTGGCTTTTGCGCCGCCGCTACGCCACAAAAGTGACGCAACAGTGGCCTAAAAGAGGTGCAAGAGGCTTGTAAATCTGCCCCACAGTGCCTAGAGATGTCCCTGCCTAGATGTGCCTATTCACGTGTCCTGCTGATTCACCAGTGATCCTCTGCATATGAGTAGGTTGAGCTTTCCCAATGTTTGAGGCCTCTGGCATTTTTCTGATAAATAGGTCTGTAACAGGAGTTTACAATCAGCTATCTCAATATACACTGCATCTAATTGGATTTTTGCTACTCTATGGGCTTCGAGCACGCCCACCGTTGTTCAAAGGAAAACAAAGATTTATACATTATAATATTGAGGGATTCAATTATTGAGATTATTTTAATAAAAATAAATCCAGTTCACACTGGGACATGGCCAGGTGGACTATGGATTTTAATGTACGATAGTAGTTCATAAAGCATATTCTTTAACCCACCGCTTGTTTCTTTTGTTACTTCACCACCACAGTTATGGCAGAAGAAGACAGTGGGTCACAGTGGAGGACTGAACCCCTCCGGCACAAGGGTATATGCAACATTTTTTCAGAGGAGGAGATGGCAACACTCGTGTTTATTGCACACCACCACCTCCTGTCATGTTGGCAGCAGGCGAAAGGCCTGGCAAGGGATACAGCCTGGCAAAGTTAACCCTGCACTGGGGAGGGTGTGCACCTGTTACAACGCATTTTTTACAACGCACTACTGTTACAACGCATCCATTACAACGCGGATACTGTTACAACTCATGTTTTTACAACGCATTTTTTTACAACGCAGGTACCTTTACAACGCATACCATTACAACGTAAGTATTGGTAAGTATATAGTTATATTTTAAATGTTATATGTTTGGGGTTAAGGGGTATTTTTTTAGGGGTTAGGGTCAGTTTTGGGTTTTAGGGTTAAGGGGTATTTTTAGGGGTTAGGGTCAGTTTTGGGTTTTAGGGTAAAGGGGTATTTTTAGGGTTCAGGGTCAGTTTTCAGTTTTTGGGTAAAGGGGTATTTTTAGGGTTCAGGGTCAGTTTTCAGTTTTTGGGTAAAGGGGTATTTTTAGGGTTCAGGGTCAGTTTTCAGTTTTTGGGTAAAGGGGTATTTTTAGGGTTCAGGGTCAGTTTTCAGTTTTTGGGAAAAGGGGTATTTTTAGGGTTCAGGGTCAGTTTTCAGTTTTTGGGTAAAGGGGTATTTTTAGGGTTCAGGGTCAGTTTTCAGTTTTTGGGTAAAGGGGTATTTTTAGGGTTCAGGGTCAGTTTTCAGTTTTTGGGTAAAGGGGTATTTTTAGGGTTCAGGGTCAGTTTTCAGTTTTTGGGTAAAGGGGTATTTTTAGGGTTCAGGGTCAGTTTTCAGTTTTTGGGTAAAGGGGTATTTTTAGGGTTCAGGGTCAGTTTTCAGTTTTTGGGTAAAGGGGTATTTTTAGGGTTCAGGGTCAGTTTTTAGTTTTTGGGTAAAGGGGTATTTTTAGGGTTCAGGGTCAGTTTTTAGTTTTTGGGTAAAGGGGTATTTTTAGGGTTCAGGGTCAGTTTTTAGTTTTTGGGGTACAGGGTAAAAATAAATTAAATTTAATTTTAAATTAAATTATTTAATAGTAAATAAATTAAATTAAATTACTTTGCATTATTTTTGGGGTTGAGGGTCAGTTTTGAGTTTTTGGGGTACAGGGGTACAGGGTAAAAATAAAGTTATAATTTTTTTAATTTACAATAATTAATTTTAATTATATTTAAAAAAATTACTTTATTTTTTTGGGGGGGGTTTAGGGTCAGTTTAGAGTTTCTGGGGTACAGGGGTACATGGTAAAAATAAAGTAATAATAATTTAAATTTAAATGAATTAACGGAAATTAAATTATTTAAAATTACATTAAATTATACTTTTAAAATTAAGTTACTATTATATTTTTCTTATTAATATATACTTACCAATACTTACGTTGTAATGGTCTGCGTTGTAAAGGTACCTGCGTTGTAAAAAAATGCGTTGTAAATACATGCGTTGTTACAGTATCCGCGTTGTAAAAACCGCGTTGTAACGGTATGCGGAGTAAAAGTCCGCGTTGTAACATCATATATCCACTGGGGAGAGGGCAGCGGAGCACACATCTGGGTCACCTCCATGCAGCGGGCTGACATCCTGGACCCGGAGCAGGACCCGCTAAACCTTGAGCAAGGAGTGACTTTTTGAGATTTGGTGTAAATCTGTTCAGAGGTTTTGGAGAAATTAAGGTTCACATTTAGGAATAAATTATACTGCTGAGGATCTGGAGAGCTAGAAGATCTTAAGATGAGATCTGATTGGCTGCCAGCACATAAACAAAGATGTGGTGGTAGCTATTTTATGACTCATGGACTAAGTCCCTGGTCCTAAACAAGAATCAAAAAACACATAGGGGGCAGGGTAGGAATGTATACTTTGCCCCAAGTCTTGGTGGGGGTCCGGGCCGGACCTCTCATGGGCCATTACATATTTTGTTTTATTAGCACTGCAGGACTACGGGGCATGGATGGATCTGCGGCACTAATAAAAAAAGCGGGCTCCTGCCCCTTTTAAATCTGAGCCCCTGGTGTGGACTCTGGTGGATTGACATGTTAATTTTTTCATGGGGAGGGTGTTGCAGCCTGTTGTGGATCCCATGAGTGGGCACTGGGACACCCTCTTTAAAAATAAATTGCAGGCTTTAGTTGGTGGTGGAGCCGGCAGGGGCCACAGGGCCTGGGGGCTCCAACTGCTGCCCCCAACTTTAACATATGTTGTGGGGCCCGAGGGACCCATTAAAATAAATGCCGGCATCCAGGATTTTAAAAAACAAATAAAAAAAGAACAACAAATAAGCTCATTTATTATTCACTGCCCTTTGCAAGCAGTTTCCCATAATGTCTTAGGGCTTGCTATATTTTTTATTCCTGGTGGTGCCCATAGAAGAGGCAGGGTCACCACAAACCCTTTTTGTAATGTTGTGGGAGCTGCAAGGAGTGCAGCAGCCACCCAGCAAAAACTGTTTATCTCCTGGGTCTCTGAATCCATGACCGCTGGAAAACTTACCATATGTTTTTAAAGCACTCCAATCTGGAGTTGTTTGCTCTTCAGCTGCTGTCTGGGGACCTCTTGTCATGGGCCCTAGGGTAACATTTTGTGGTCTAAAAATGATAGAAAAAAACTCAGAGACATATTGATATTTGTTTTGTAAGATTTTATTAATTTATGACAATCAGTTTTATTAAGGATTACAATTTGTGAATTTAGATATTTACATTTGATTTTATTTATTGGTGACTTTTAGACAAAGACAAAATGTCTACTTTTTATATGTTGATGTGCTGATCCCTTGAAAAAGCCAAAATGCCAGATTTGTATCATTTGGTGATTTGATCATTAGACAAAGTCAGTAGGTCTGACATACCGAAAATGGCACCCATTATATTGTTATGTAACCTAGTCAGTCGTGTGTGGTGAGGGAGGAGCTGGCTGCCTGCAGGTGGTTGAGGTTGTGCGCTGCAGGAGTAGGTCTCCCCAGGGAGGTTGGCCTCAGATCCTGGCCAAAGGTCAGGCCATGTCCCCAAAACCGCGCCACCCTGCCAAAAGCTGTGCGCAGTAGGGGCTGACTGCCTGCTGGGTTGGGTGCAGGGACTGGCCTCAGGTCAGGCCCGGGGCCCAACCCCACACTGCGCACGGAATTGGACATCTTACAACCAAATTCACTAAAAAAACAAAGGTTAAAGCACGGTTATACTTCGGGATTGTAATAATATCTTATTACTTGTGCCCTCGCCATGCAAAAATCCATAATAGGAAGTAATCAGCCAGACTTCCAATCAACCATGATTCTGGAGAAAATAGCCAACAAGAGTATACCTGCTGCACAAGGACAAAGTGAATTAGAGAATGGAGATTTTATGAACACCACACTTAAATCTGATGTAAGCAAGCCTCAGCTAGGCCTACTAATGCAAGGGGTTCGCCCTTCTCTGCACAGAGTCCTCAGACCATAGGAAGAAGTTGGCAATGAAACTGGAAAATACAAAAGCAAAGTTTATTAAACCTTTAAAATTGGTACTACAGTCCACACAACACCCTTTAGTATTGTATAGAGTAGCACACCGAACTAAAAGCACATGGCCCCTTTTATACACAATGAGGGGGCTCAAAAGAAGGCGGTACAGAATACAAGTGTTAGGGTTCAGCGTCCCTTCGCCCCTACCTGAGGATTAAAACTACATTTCCCATGAGCCTTCAATTGGGAAGGTACTTAGCGTCGTCACGCGCGGAAGCGGATGCGCGCTATTCTGTTTGTTTCCCTTTGCCATTGCGAGAGGTCCGTTGGAGCGGGTCTCGGGTTTCTTCTTTGTGGTTTCCTGCTCTGAGTTTTCGGAGACTATCGATGTTCCTCGGTGCAGCAGTGGGTGAGTTGACGACGTGTTGCTGCCTCCCCTCCTCAACAGCGGAACGTTGTGTGTCGGCTGACCACACGTTACCGTTGTTTCTTCAGCATTTCACCTGTTCTAGGTAACTTCGAGTTTTCCAGCGCGGCTGCGCTAGTGAAAGAATACAGGACGCTGTGTTTCGGCTGGCCACGCGTCGCTGTTGGGATCTTGACCATTACGATACCAATGCGGAACATAGTGGTAGTTACTACATGTTACCGTAGCAACAAAGGCTTCCTTCTTGTGAGCAGAGCGCTGTGTGTAACCTGCCACGCGCTACTGTTAATGATTAATCATTCTGCGTTTGTAGCGGAGTAAGGTGTGTTGGCTAACCACTTGCTGCCGTGAACACTTGTATGTACTTTGCTTCACTAATACAGCGGAGGATAGTGGTGGTTACTACATACTGCCGTGTGTATTGCTCATTCTTGGGATTACACTATCTCCTTTCTTTTGACCAATGTCTGGATATGGCTCTATAATATACCAGGTGTTCGGAACCTTGTTTCAGTTCTAATAACAATTGGAGAACTTTATTATTTCTGAACTTCAGGAGGTTACTGAAAGTCAGTAGGCTCTCTTTTATTTGACTGCAGAAGACTCTTACGTTGTTTTCTTTGTTATCCTTGCTAGGTGTTTGCTGGCTCTGGGTTTCAGGTGTGTTTAAGTGACATCAGGCATTTCCCTCATAGCGAGAATTGATGAGAGTAGCCATGTTGTTAATATGCATTGTTTAACAGTATATTCTGTTCTTATATCGTTTCAGAGCCTTTGTCCCAGCAGTCCCCTCCCCGTTCCTGATATCCCTTGCCTAATGGTTCCAATTCCCTGAATTATAAAACAAGGGAGCTGGTAACGTAAGGAGGTGGACCCCCATTAGCAACGACCGGATCCTGTGGAGCGTATTGTTGACAACAAGAGCAGTTTTATGACCATATAAGGACATATTGGAAAGCACAATCGATAAGTGGGCGGAATTAACAGTCTTCAGAAACTAGTAAACACATTCCTATCTGGAACTAATTAGTAACAGCCGCAGACCCTACTGTGCATGTCTGGGCATGCTGGAAGTGGGGGATGCTAAATATAGCCTGTTGCCGGGCAGACTTCAGGCGCAGTTAACAAGGAGGTAGGACAAACACATGATGAGCACATGGCGATGTATGGCATACAAAATGGCCGCTACAAATACAAAATGGAGTCGGTTCATTTACTTTGATAATGGTCAAATACAGCATGTCTTCTGCTAATGCTTAACCTAATCGCCATTGATTTACAACAGACGACCCTTTCAGCATTAGCTGAAGACATTCGACTTCCTAGGATAAGCTAGATACTCATCCCTTATATCAATGACCATCATATCAGCTATCTCCTTGTTCAAGTTATTCTGCATTTTGACTTGTGCAACATTTCTTTTGGTCGGTATGCAAGCAGTAATACACATAGAACATATCATTGGACTACACTGGATACACATACAACAAGTGAAGACTATTGCAATTATTATACATAGAGCAGTCAGTACTTTCCAGCCCCAGGCAGAAATTAGAGTCCAAACCCAACTTGTAAAAGTCCACGTACCATTTTCTGTATGGAGGTCTGCAGCGATCTTATGGAGTTTATTGATCGCTTTATACACTGATGATGTGTGATCTAGAATGAACACTCAGCAACTACTACCTATAATGCGAAATGCACCACCTCTATCTGCTAACATGACGTCCAGAACCATTCGGTGCAGCAAAGCAACAATTCTAGCAATTTGCAATTCTTCGGCGAGGTTTCCTAGGGCTACAGCTGCTTGATCTGTAACAGCTTCTACAACTCTAGTTAATCGTCACACTTCTCTACTATTTAATGCAGCACCCACGGAAATGGACATCTTACAATCAAATTCACTAAAAAAACAAAGGTTAAAGCACGGTTATACTTAGGGATTGTAATAATATCTTATCACCTGTGCCCTCGCCATGCAAAATTAATAATAGGAAGTAATCAGCCAGACTTCCAATCAACCATGACTCTGGAGAAAATAGCCAACAAGAGTATACCTGCTGCACAAGGACAAAGTGAATTAGAGAATGGAGATTTTATGAACACCACACTTAAATCTGATGTAAGCAAGCCTCAGCTAGGCCTACTAATGCAAGAGGTTCGCCCTTCTCTGCACAGAGTCCTCAGACCATAGGAAGAAGTTGGCAATGAAACTGGAAAATACAAAAGCAAAGTTTATTAAACTTTTAAAGGTGGTACTACAGTCCACACAACACCCTTCATTATTGTATAGAGTAGCACACTGAACTAAAGCACCTGGCCCCTTTTATACACAATGAGGGGGCTCAAAAGAAGGCGGTACAGAATACAAGAGCAGTTTTATGACCATATAAGGACATATTGGAAAGCACAATCGATAAGTGGGCGGAATTAACAGTCTTCAGAAACTAGTATACACATTCCTATCTGGAACTAATTAGTAACAGCCGCAGACCCTACTGGGCATGTTTGGGCATGCTGGAAGTGGGGGATGCTAAATATAGCCTGTTGCCGGGCAGACTTCAGGCGCAGTTAACAAGGAGGTAGGACAAAGCACATGATGAGCACATGGTGATGTATGGCATACAAAATGGCCGCTACAAATACAAAATGGAGTCGGTTCATTTACTACGCTAATGGTCAAATAAAGCATGTCTTCTGCTAATGCTTACCCTAATCGCCGTTGTTTTACAACAAATCGACTGATTTTCCCTTTTCGCTGAATATGATGATCATTGTTCTGTGAAACATAACTCCCCTGAAGATCAAATACGTCCACAGATGGGATATGGAGTACCATGTTGAACAATATGGATGCTATCTCTACAGGCTTAAATGAGCACACTGAGAAAATAAATATTCAGCTTGAGTTGCTCAACACACTTACCCTCTATGTAACTGGGATTTATTCAAAGCTATTCAACTTGCCAAACTTAGGGGCATATTATCAAGAAATAGCGTTAACATTATCGCCGGTTTAGCGGCAGAAAACTGCTACTAAAGCAGTGATAATGGGCTTGATAAGAAGCCCTTGTGAATTCCCATAGAAGCCCATGTTTTGGTGTGAACATGGGCTTCTATGGGAATTCTCTACAGCGTAAAATGCATATGCTCCCTCGGAACCCACCAGCAAACTCAAGCATAAATATAATCAAGACCCAATTATATATATATATATAAAATCGCATGTCGCTGCAAGAAGATCTTCAACACAATGACCCTCATTTCGATGTCAGGCGGACTTGCATTTGCCCGACACCGTTTCGGTGAAGGAACCTCCCGATCATATGCCGATGATTCCACATACCAAATTAGGATACAACTGCACATGGTGCGGTTGCAAACTTCCATTTTACAATAGGAGCTTGTGCTGCATCCGAAACTGCCAGCACCACAAGCGTCCATTGTTAAATAGAACTTTTTGTACACTCCTACACAAGGAGGTGCCTGCCAGACGGTGCCTGCCACTTGTTGCAGTGATGTGAAGGGGGTCACCATAGGTGCCCCCCAGGGTCTCAAACGTAGGGCCCTTGGAGTTGACTGTAGTGTTGGCACTACAGTCAACAGTAAGGAGAGCACAAATTGTGGACTGCATGTACCATAATGCAAAGGAGCAAACTTTTCTGGGGAATGATGTAGTGTCCAGTCACATCCTTTTCCCTGCGCAAAAACTTATTTTCATGACCTCCTCTACCATTTATCATGCATTCATATTGTTCCTTTAAAAAAAATTGCATTCTGGTCAATTGATTACACTTCGTTATGCCCGAGCCGGGGAGTCTGGCCTGAGTCGGAGAGTGCGGCCCGGGTGCGGAGAGTATGGCCCAAGACCGAGATTCCTGCCCGACTGCGGACATAAAGATTCGACTCGTAAATGACCTGTGTGAATACCAAAAGTCGTAAAGTTAGCCTTTTGTTTCACAATGCCTTTTTTAATCGGGCCCATGATATGCATCTGCCCACGCTTACCAAAAGAGCGTCAAGCTCTGTTGAAACCTGTTTTTATTAACTAGGGGGTGAGAACATGCCATCAAGCAATAATATGTTGTCTTTCAGGGTAATCAGCTCACCTAACTACTGAATTTGTTAAGTTTATTTGCATAATAGATAAAATGCAAAATCAGGAATTATAACCCCCATAGTATGACACGCATACAGTCACCTTATTCTGCATGTAATAAGCGCTTACGACATAAAGCCTCTAGGTACTTTAAAGAATAAGATATATTTTATACTAAATTGAGGTTGAGTGGAGTGAAATCTCCTTCACTCAGAAGCAGTTTTAATAAGAATAATATGTTTAATATATCATGGTTTAATTGTTTTATTGGCCTCATGAATTGGGATTTTTAAAGATATTAATATGTGGTATTAATGCTTTAAATTGTATACTGTTATTTTGAATTTAATATAAAACTTTACTCTGCATGATGTGCATACATGGTATCAATGTTCCCAGTACGGCATGTTACCGTCACAGCACCATAATATTTGTAAAAATATTGCTTAGAGTTACATGCATTTTTTTATGGTATTTTGTATAGCATTCCTTTTGTAAAATTTGAATTAATATGCACATGGCTTAATTTTTCTAAATTGTAAGGACTTTTATTAATCATTCAATAAACATATTTTCCTTTACTTATGCCCTCGTCATGCACTGCTAATTACCTCTCATATTAGATAACTAATGACATGTTTTATGACATCATTGATAACATGACTGCAACATCTGAAATTATATCACTGATTACAACATTGAGCATAGTGGGCGCACGAGTTATATTTACTTTAGGGTACAAGTGCACACACACACATATACACGCAAATAATATGGAGATATGCATACATATGTGCATACATATACATGAAATATATGTATGCACACAGTTGCATAAATACAAATCTATTTAGATACTAAATAAGGTTTAGCACTGTAGAGAAAACACATTTAATGTTTAAATAATTTCATTTACATGCAAAAATGTATTTATGTTCACATAAATGAATGCATAACACCAATATATATTATACTTTAAGATTTATTTCGACTTAGGGGTTGATTACGATGCTGTCTATAAAGGCTCCGAATGGGATTCAGATTCGGCTAATCTGATTCGGAACCTATGTTCCCGACCGAATGGCACACCTTTCCGGACGACTGATTACAATGCAAGGAAACCCTTTGGACTGTCTGAAGCAGTTCAGAACGGCATCCAGACAGACTGAGTCATTTGGAGCCAAATTGTACAGCTCTATGGACACGTTTCCTAAACAAATGATTACGATGACCGATTCGGACAGCCGTTTCCATTCGGTCTGCCCAACACGAAACAGCTGTCGGAATCTAACTTTGGGGGCCTGTAGCAGGCCCCCCTTAATCCTTAGGCCTCCGGTTGGTGCCCGTGGGGATACTCAAGGGACCCCTCTTACCGACCATGCACACTGTGGCAGGCACCATGGGGTGTTCGTCACAGGGTGCATGGTTTTCCCACGCCACCCTTTTTTGCAATGGGTGCCTGTATTCTCATTCGGAACAGACTCCCATTGAAGTCAATGCAAGTCCGACCGAACGATGTACGGGAGCATCATAATCGGTCGGTCGGACTTCAGAACCCAAGACGGTCGGAAACAATTCCGAAACTGATTCGGCCGGAAGAGTTTCCTAACGAGATCGTAATCTGCCCCATAGTTTGTAGAAGGAGAGTGGGGTGAGCTTATATTTATTATGGGTTTTTTTTGTGTTTTATAGAGCGTGAACGTGACCCGTGAGGGTATCAGAACACTTTACATGGTATACAGTGGTGAACAAACAAAGTCTAAAGTGCAGAAAAATACAAAACGAATCAAAAGGTTGGGAAGGGGCAGGGGTGCTGAGAACGTAGGGGTAAGGGGGATACAAGTGTATGATTGCAATCATAGTTAGAGTCAGTAAAAACAAAGGACCCACATATTCTGTGCGGGGAGGATTGGTTCAGACAGAGTCTGGTGTGGAATCTAAGAGAGGGTATAAGTAAACCTGGGAGTGGATTGGATGCCAAAATGAACAAAAATGCCATAGGTTTCTTTGAATACCAATGCTCCTAGACCATGCCTTTAGAAGATGAATAAAATGATTAATATTCAGAAATACAGACAGGCTTTACAAAATGGTGGTTACTGTATGGCCAGCAAAGAGGAAGGAAAGAAGAGCAAAGAAAAAGTTGTTTGCCACCTATCACAGACACACACACACCACAGACACAGACTCCAGAAAATGTTGCTTGCTGCATTGCAGGAAAAGTAAGAGGCATTGAGAACAAAGACAAAATAGCCACCAGCTGTCTCTCACACACAGAGGCACACACAACACTGACACACAAACACACACATACACACACAAGTCCCACAAAATGGTAGCCCACCCACATGGCCAGGAAAGGAGATATGGAGAGCAAAGACAAGCGTGATGCTTTCACTTCAAATTTCAAAATGACCAAGGGTTGGACAAAGCACAGGGAGAAGTCTACATGAGTCGTGAGAAAGCTGATATTATATGTACAGTAGCTTCACTCTCAATGACACTTTCTCTGTGTGCACTAAAAAAAAATTTGGGATGAAAACTAATAAAAGATGCAGTTCACGCTCATAATTTACCCGAATGGTCCACTCGGGTAAAACAGGTAACACAAAATGGCTGTTCAAGTTACTTTGTTTATGTCCACATTAAAGAAATGCTGCTCACATTCAGTACCATTGCGTTATTGCTGCATGTTGATTATGTTGTTCCCGTGTGCCTTTGATATTTTTTCCCCATACTGACATCTTGTTTATTATCAAGACAGCATAATCTTGGGCACTAGGAGTAATTCTCATATAGCAACATTTTTTAGGTTGCTCTAAATTACATACGGGCCTAGTTGTTGGTAGTCTCGAGTTCAACTCTTTGAGCCTATTCGCAAACTGCATTTTGTCGTACATTTAATAGGACTATAATAGTACTAAAGTATTACAAAATGCTATTCACAAACGTGCGAGTGTAAATTTACACCTCCACCTCTCCTATCTTTTCTACGAGGAGATCCTCACACATGTAAGTTTACTACTTAGTAATAAATGTGGAAGGGATCAGTGGGAGTAGCTGGAGAAATGGGCATACCAACTACTAAGTGGGAGGGGTTTAGAGAAGAGTAAGGAGGGGTGTAGGAAAGGGCTTAGGTAGAGGCATGTATGCATATGTTTATTAATTGTTATCGAGACTGAAGCAAAGTGGCAATGATACAAACAGTTGAAAAAAGCATTAAAAGTTATAAAAATGTCACTGGATACAATTGGAGCAACTCCATTCTTCTGGCCTTGTCCATGTTAGGAGCAGGGGTGAACTGCAGAGGAGGATTTCCTGGAGGTTACACTTAATTGCAGAAGAGAAGGTCTAGAGATTTAAAGAAAGGAATGACAATATTTGAGAGTCGAGGTTAACATAGCGGGGCAGATTTACAAGGTCTGGCACATCTCTGCAAATCAGCAGGGATGCGCCAGAACACTTGCGACCTCCAAAACCATCTGTGCGCCACCACTGATGCGCCGCATTTACAATGCAGCATGCCGTGGCGCACCAATGGGCAGATGCGTGTCGCATCCCTGGCGGAAATGTGGCGCATTGCTGGAGTCGCGTCACAATACGGTGCAACATGGAGCATGATTTTTGCCACCGCTGCGTCACAGAAGTGACGCAACAGCAGCGTAAATGTGCCGCAAGGGGCTTGTAAATCTGCCCCAGACTCCGATTGTGGAGCATAACTTAGAATAGAATTAACTAAGAGCCAAGAGATAAGTACCCTGGGCGACTGATCTCCTAAACATTCATATATTTCACCACAACTAATTAGGATTTGCAACTTGAGCTACTGGCCCGTTATATAACCAAAGGGTTTGATTGAGCTCTGCAAGGTTTCACTTTCACACCCACAGATGCCTGAACTTAGTTCACTGCACCAACGCTTGAGAGTGAAAGTACAGACTGTCGTAGCCCCACACAACGCCACACAATACAGTTCTTCTGGTGTACATGCTTTCTGGGTTACTTAACAATCCCTTAAAGAGGAGTCAGGGATGCAGTGGTAATTTGAACCCAATTTCATTATCACACACAAGTTCTGCACTAAGAGAAAATACACCTTATATTAAAAATAGTTTTTTTAACAGGCTCATCCTGTTTTTAGTACATGTAAAACACCACACATAATGTTATTAGAACAGTGCTGAGGCATGTTACTGACAACGAGAATAATATGAACATTTCTAACTTAGTCCAAAATGTCATTTGACAACCAACCACCCTAAAGACTTTTTCTATGCACTATATTATTAGAACATGGAGCAGCTTAATATGCATCTTGAGTTTTCTAGGATTCAGGGCACTGCATACCTGTTGACAGCAAGAAGCTTTACTTATCAGTAGCTGGAACATAGTGTTCTCTTGAAAGGAAAACAATCAGCTGGGCTGCACTCTGCTCCACTCCACTCATCTCCTCTCCTCTCATCTCCTCTCGTCTCGTCTCCTCTCCTCTTGTCTCCTCTCCTCTGCCCTCTCCTCTTCTCCTCTCCACTCCTCTCATTCTCCTTTACTCTTCTCTCCTCTCCTCTTCTCTCCTCTCCTCTCCTGTCCTTTCCTTTCATCTCATCTCCTCTCCTCTCCTCTCATCTCCTCTTCTCTCCTCTCCTCTTCTTTCATCTTATCTCGTCTCGTATCATCTCCTCTTCTCTCCTCTGATCTTCTCTTCGCTCCTTTTGTCTCGTCTCCTCTTCTCTCTTCTCCTCTCCCCCTCTCTCCTCTCCTCTCCTAACCTTTGCTCTCCTCTTGTCTCCTCCCCGCTCCTGTCCTCTCCTCTCCTCTCATCTTCTCCCTTGTCTCCTCTCCCCTTTTCTCCTCTCCTCTCCTCTCGTTTCCTCTCGTCTCCGCTCCTCATGTCTCCTCCTCTCTCCTCCCCTCTCCTCTCCTAACCTCTGCTCTCAGCTCCTCTCCTCTCCTAACCTCTGCTCTCAGCTCCTCTCCTCTCTCCTCTCCTCTCCTCCTCTCTCCTCTCTCTCCTCTCTCTCCTCCTATCTCCTCTCCTCTCCGCTCCTCTCCAGTACTCTCCCCTCGTCTCCTCCATGGCTTGGTATCAGCTCTCAGCGTAAGACTGGATGCTGCAGCAGTCAGGTGGTCTCTGTCAGGATCTCTGAAAATACCTTGTGAGATAATCTGGACGAAGGACCTTTCTGCCTAAGTGGCAACTTGATGAGTCTTTTAAACTGTTCATCACTGATCCTACATTGCAAGGGGCATTTCTGAAGGATTTTTGGCATAACCTGTACCCATAAATATGCTTATCTTAAGATGCACTAGTGTAAACAAGCATAATAAAAAGATGTCAATCTAGACTACATTGTTTGTTATTTTCACTATCTGACCTTGAAATATTGAGAAATATTGCTGGCGAACCTGACTTAATTTTATTGCAGAGAGTCAAGACGTTTTCTTGGTTAAGTGCCGGAATGGAATACAGTTTGGGCCTATTAGGGTCGGCTTTGGGAATGAGTTGTGGACTGGCTGAAAAGGAATTATAGATTTTCTGGATTTTATCCGTGAAGAAAGTAGCCAAATTATTGCAAATGTGGATGAGTTGTTGGAGTTGCCTACTAATTTTTTGGCACTGACTCCTTTCAGTATTCTGAAAATAGTTTTGGAGGCGTTGTGGCTATTGTTGATCTCTTTGGCGTAGAAAGCTGCTCGAGCCCTACTGATGCTACGGTGGTAGCTTTTTTGTGACTGGACATAAAGGGTTTTGAGAGCAGGATCGTAGTCTCTTCTCCATCTACGTTCCATTTATTTTTAGCTCCTTTCTTAGTAGGTAAGCTCATTGTTGAACCATGGGCTGGATACGTGAGAGCGTGCCTTGATCCACTTAGCAGGAATCAAAGTATCTAAGGCCCTGTTAATCCAATCACAGAATCTAACATATCCTAAGTTAGGGTCATCGCTAAGTGTAGGAGGGTCAGCTGTGAGGAGAGCGTGGAATTCCTCCAGATGGAGCTTTCTCCATGGCCTTTTCCGCACCTGCTGGGCAGGTTTTATATTAGGATTGTCCCCATAGGGCTATGTCAAGGTCACTAAGCAGTGGTCTGTCCAGGTCATGGGGATAGGCGGTTCTACGCTCACGTTGGTCAAATTGGAAAAGATCGGGTCTAGGAGATGTCCGCCGCTATGGGTGGGGCCATTGACATGTTGGCAAAGCGTCTAAATCAGCTAGCAGAGTGTTAACCGTATTGTCAGTGGTGATGTCAAAATGGATGTTCAGATCTCCTATGATGGTAAAATTGGCAGTGCCAGTGATCAAGGAACACATGTTATCAAGAAGACATGCTATAAAGTTCTTGTCTGTTCCTGGGGGTCTGTATATCAAAAGACCTACGAGAGTGAGTTGAGGGTTAATGTGGATGTTATATCGGGCACATTCACAATCTTCAATGTCTAGTCTACTAAACCTGCAGGAAAAGTTGGATTTCGCCATCATTGCAATCCCACCTCCCCTAGTGTGTCTATTAAGGGTGTACGTGTTATATCCATTGGGGGTTGCTAAATTGATGACTGAGTCCATGTCATCTTGTAGCCACGTTTCAGTTAGAAATAGAATATCACAAGTATGGTCGGTAATAAATTCATGAATTTCCAATGGTGTTTCTTCATGGACCTTACATTCAGTTGCCCAATCTTGATTTGTTTCCGACTGGCCTTAATAAAGGACGGTGGCAGGGAGGGTTTTGGCAGGGAGAAGCCACACGGGCAGGTAAAGCAGGCTTTGCTTAGTGGAGAATAGAGTTTAGTGCATTCCCCTTTAAGACATTTGAGAGTGAATAAGTCTTGTCTTGAGTATGAGAGTCTACCTCTCTGATTTTCACTAGAGGCCTCTACAAGAGGTGACGTACAGGCGCGGACGGGCGCAGACGGGCAGGACTCTGGCACGACTCCGGCGCAGATCCGGCGCGCGCGCTGATCGCGTCCGCTGCGCGGAGTCATGACCGTCTCTTTATATAGTGTCCCTCTAGCCTCCCAAGCCAAAATGGCCACCACAGGAAGCCCGCAACCGGGGGACTCAGCAATTAGATCGGCTGGACCCCACTCGGCAAGCGGGGGGAGCGAGTGCCCAAGTAAGTTAAAAACTGCTCGTAAATTAGGGCAGGGTGCACAAGGGAATAAGCTTGGACTTCAGCTAAAAAGGTAGGAATTGATTCATTTGGATTGGAGATGAAAAGTAAAATATCGTCAGCGTAAGCTGCTAGTTTGATATGAATGAATGAATGAATGAATACTTTCTTTTATAGCGCATGGCTACTCTTGAGCATCCCAGCGCTGTATATGAGAATTAGCCATCTTGAAGCCATGTATGTTTGGGTTCTGGCGGAGTTTGGAGAGGAAGGGTTTTAAAGCCAAAACTGAACAAAAAGGGAGATAAGGGCCATCCTGACGGACCCCTCTACCCAAATCAAAAAAAGAGGAGATCAAACAATTTGCGCAAACTGCAGCCCGGGGATTTGAGTAGAGGAGAGAAATCAAAGAAATACATTTAGGGCCGAAGCTAAACCATTTAAGAGTGTGAAATGGATAGGTCCACTCAACTCTATCAAACGCCTTCTCCACTTCTAACGCGATGGCAGCCAGAGAGTGTTTCAGGCGGGAAGACTTGGATATTGAAAAGGAGTCACGAATTGTCTGTGATAAAACGGCCTTTAACCAAGACAGACTGTTCCTTTCCCAATAAATGTGGTAAGAAAGAGTCCAGTCTGATAGCTAATGCTTTTGAAAAGATCTTGTAATCAATGATAACCAGTGAAATGGGTCTATAATTCTTACAAAACCTAGAGTCTCTACCTTCCTTAGGAATAAGGCAGATGTGTGCTTCTGAAAAAGATCCAGAAGATGTATTTGAATAGATGAAGAAAGTTGTTAAAAAGTGCAGCTTAGTCAAAAGGAATTTGGAAAAGTGTGAATAAGATTCAACTGTGAAGCCGTCCGGACGCGGTGCTTTGTCTTTTCTCAAATGATGTAGTGCAGACAATAATTCCTGTTGTGTAATATCTGACTCTAAGGAGGACAAGTCCAGAGAGGAGAGATGGGGTTTTGGTATATTAGAGAAAAAGTGTGATAGAGAATGTGCAGTGGGTTGTGTTTCGGAGGTGTATAAAGATTTGTAGAAGAGATAAAATTCACTTAGAATGTCAGCGTCTTTAAATGTTAAGTTCAAATTGTCATCATATATTGATTCTATATTTAGTTTGTTCTGTCTGACCTTTAAGTAATTAGCGAGTATTTTGCCGGCTTTATTTTTACCTCCGTGGAACATAGCACTAGATTTTAACAAGTACAATGAGGCGTCATCAGTAAACTTTCTGTTGAATTGCATCTTAGCGTTTATAAGAGCTGTTAGGCAGTCTTGTGAGTGTGAAGTGTAGTAGGAGTGCACTAGCTTCTTGATGTCTTGGAGAAGATTTTTAGTCTGTAAACAGGCAGATCTACGTTGTTTAGCAACAAAACTGATGATGAAGTCTCTTGCTGAGGCTTTGTAGGCATCCCATATGGTTGAAAATGGAATATGTTCAGTATGATTTAATTCAAAATATTTGTTGGAAAAATTAGTAAAAGTAGTAGTAAGTTCTGGGTTTAAAAGAAGAGCGTAATTTAAACACCATCTTTTAGGGATTGAGGATTTGGGTAAAATGTCGATACCAACTGAAACAGGGGCAAGTTCTGAAATTAAAATAGGACCAATATCTACATGTGTGAGCATTTGAGATATGGTGTGGGAGACAAAGCTGTAATCAATTCTGAACTGGGTATGATGGGTAGGGGAGTAAAAAGTATATTCCCTGGTAACTGGATTACACAATCGCCAAGCATCCAAAAGTTTGTGTTGACTTATGGTATGAACAAAGGATTTATGCAGTTTATTGGGAACACAGGGAAATCTAGAATTTCTATCTATGAATGGGTCAAAAACCTGGTTACAGTCACCCACTAATATGAAGTTGTCTTCCATAGATTGAGCAATCTCCTTGGCTAATGTGGACCAGAAAGAGGGTTCAGCACATGTGGGGGCATATACTTTAAGAAGAGAAACTGGGACATCTTTTAATAACAATTGGACAATTAACCACCTACCATCGCTGCCAGATTCTTGTGACAAGAGTGAAAGTGGAAGTGATTTGCGACAAAGTATAGTTACACCATTGCGTTTCCCATCTCCTGGAGATGAGAAAACATTCCCTACCCAACTTCTTTTCAATTTTTGTGATTTGGTATCTGTTAGGTGAGTTTCTTGCAAAAACACCAAGTCAGCATTTAGTTTGGCTAAATGAGAAAGGACTCTTTGTCTTTTAATAGGTGAATTTAGACCCCTAACGTTCCATGAAATAAGCTTCAATGACATACATATTCAGAAGCAAAGGAAAACAAAATTATGAGGCAGAATTCTGCTTCGTTATAACATCATTGTGAAATATTTAGAATGAGTAAACAGAAATTATGTGAAAGCATATAGGTAAGTATGACAAAGAGATAAAGTATGGAAAGTATTGACCATGAATGAAAGATCAAATTGGTAAGAGAGCAAAGAAAATTAATAATGATAAGATGAAGAGAAAATAGGAAAGATAAGATGCTGAATGATGAAGTAAGAAATGATAGAATGTAAAGGTAAGAAAAAAAGTAGATTATATAAGACACCAGAAGGAAAAAGAGAGAACATATGCGAACATATGCGAAACAAGACAAAAAACAAAAGACAGAACGAAAGACGTACTTACATCGAGGGAAGGAAAGAGTGGGGAGAGGTGGGGCCACATGGAGCGGACGAAACATCCAATGAGGACCGGACCGGACCTTGGAGGGGACATGCCATAACATAAATCTGGCTATATAAAACAAGAGAAAATAGAGAAAAGTGAATTAATAGGATTAACTCTGGCATATTTGCTAAGCTTAAACAAAAACTCAGAAAACTACATGGTAAAGATCAAAGATATGACTAGAATTTAAGAACATGTAGTGGTGAATATAGCATAATCAACATTAAATCTAACAACCTAAGTAGTAAGCTCAAATAAATCAAGTTCCATGTGAGGAGGATGGCCCTGAAGAGTCCATGAAATCTGTGCTATTCGCATTAATGAAACTTCGTAAACGTACTGGGTCATCATATGAAATAGTATTGTTATTATAGGTAACTTTGAACAAACATGGATGAAAAAGTCCATATCTGGCGCTCATGGATCGAAGAGTTGGTCTCATATCGCGAAAAGCTTTACTCCTTTACGCAGTAGCTCTGGAATAATCCTGTGCAAAGAATATTGTAGCACCAGACCAGGTGATCTTTTGGCCGGCCCTAACTACAGCCAGGACTTTCAACAAATCTGTATACTCCAAGAAATATAAGATGACTCCTCTCGGTTTCTGTGTAGATGTCGTAGCTTTGGTAGCACGGCCTAGTCTATGAGCATGTTGTATGTTCAGTCTAGTGTCTTCTGGCATATGAAGAATCTTAATGGATTTGGGAGGGTAGCTGCACTCTTTTCAATGAGTTTGTTAGCGTTTGTTCGGTATGTGTGCTGTGCTGGTATGTAGCCTGCAAACGATGAAGTATGAAGTGTATTTGGCCTGGTTATGAACCAGGACACCAGTACGCACTACGCAATTCAATTTGAACGTTAATACATTTCTTTTAATTTTCACAGTAAATCAACTCAAATCATCATTACATTCATATTCATGTTTCATTTGTTACGTGGCAAATTCTTTGTCAACATATAAATGCATAATCCATATATTTCAATATCATTACATTTCATCTACACCCAATGCATTTCGGGGCGCGAGCCCCTTCGTCAGGGGTCTGTATGTAAAGAAGAGAAAGAAAAAGGAATCTTGTTACTATTGATGCACTAATGTGTAGGGAAATAAATCTTTGTGCTGTGTATACTCCTTACCGCAGGTAGAGCAGAATAGATTGTAGGTTGCAGTAACCCAATTAGATATTGAAATTGCCTAGACGAAAAAAAAGGGGGGGTATAATCTAAGTTTGAACATATATGGTTGATAAGGTAAGTATATTATGCAAAAATCCTCTATAAGGAATCTCGTGTTACCTGTGTGCTTTGCTATATCAAATCTGTAAATAGAAATAAAGGGAGGGGAGGGGGTGATGAAGGAGGTTTGTATCGTTATTTACTCGAGAAACGTGAAGCTGATCTAGCTTTGTATTGCAGTATAAAATATCGATCCTCACCTTATTTATGTTGGCTTTAAATCAGGAGCCTATATGGAAATGTAAAAGTTTCCGTCAGTTGTGCAAAAAGCTAATATGTGGTTAGTTCTGGCTCCATAACATTAGTATTGGAGTTTACCTGTGAGTCCTGCATGATGGACGTCGGACTCAGCAAGTGCTCAAAATGTGGGTAGACCTGCCGAAAAAACTATATCTCTTAGGACGCTGGCCAGCGTGCGGTGAGTTTAGAAAAAAGCGGTACACATAGTTATGAGCAGTCCTTACCGGAGCGGAGTGCTCTGCAGACCCGTCGCGGCGTTTTTCCGATAGTCAGCGGATAAACGCTTAGTCCTTCTTTTAATATAGTGATCGCTATCTGTGTAGCTGTCAAAAACGGACTCCCGCTAGCTTCAGATTTTGCCGAGATATTACTATAGCGGATATTACTGTAAGCGTCTTAGTAAATGTGCCGCGGAATTAATGAGTTATAATCACACACATTTTATAACAAGCCAACTATTCATCGAAATGTAATGTGGTAACGGCCGCCATCTTAGAATGGTGAAGCTAATAGTTAAACTTAATGTGTGATCAAATGATATATCTATTTGCAGCTATGTAAATCGGGTGAAAACTAGAGTGTTACTGCTATTGATATTTCCCAAAACTAGAAGATTAGAAATAAAATAAAAAAACGGGGGGGGGGGGTGATAATAAGGTAACAATTTATGACAGGTGACTAGGCTTTATCCGATCAAGAAGATCAGATCCTGTGACAATTTTATCTTTGTATCTCGTGAGTTTCAATATACAATCTCTTCTGTCCAGTTATATTGCAATTTTTTGTGAATACTCCTGCCTATTTCCATTCTATTTTTTGGTATTCATTGGAAATCCTAGATTATTCTATACATTAATTGAGGCACAGGAACTTATTGTATAATGTGAAGTATTGTTAAATATATTATGTTGGAGCCTGATAATTATAACTTGAGCACATTTATCATAGAGTGACACACTTGTGTAGCCTGATGACTGTCCTTATCTAGTTTGTTCTGCGGTGTGTGTTTTTTGAGTTATAAGTTCAGACTCATGGTTGATATATGTACAAAATCATAAGGATTGTAAAGCTTTCAGATGATCTGTGGTCTTGTAGAATATTTATTCTTATAGAAAACATATGAGATCTAATTTGTCATTTAATCCATTCGGGATAAGAGTTTGAAGCCTACGAATCCAAAATGTTTCTCTTTGGATGAGAACTTTCGCGTTGTCTATTCCCAATCTTTGGGGAACCATTTCTATTATTTGGAATCTTAGTTGGGCGATGGAATGCCCTGTTTCAATCCAATGTTTTGCCAGGGGTGCAGTCAGATTCTTATTGCGGATGCGGCTTTTGTGTTCCGTCAACCTTATTTTTAATTTCCTGTCTGTTTTTCCAACATATATCAATCCGCACGGACATTTTATTAAGTACACTACATGCTCAGAGTTGCAGTTTGTAGTATGTCTTAGTTGTATCTTTTCTCCCGTGCGCGGATGAAGCAAGATGTCTACTTGTATAACATTGTTACAATTTTTGCAATTGTAGCACTTTTGGGTTCCTTTAAAAGTTTTTTTCACTGTCGTCTCATCGCTGATGGATTTATTCAGTAGTTCTTTTAAATTCTGTGATCTTTTATACGCAAATAGAGGTCTGTCATGAAAGAGTGTTTCAAAATCTTTTTCTGCTGTTATAATTTCCCATCTTTTAATAATGATTCTTTGTATGTCTTTTGATGCAGATGAGTATTTTGAAACGAATACCATCCTTTTGCTGTCTGTTTTATTCTTTTTTTGTAGTAGATTCTTCCTGGGTATTTTTTTGACTTTTTCCAAATGTCCTTCTAGCAGTTTATTGGGGTATCCCCTGTCCAGGTATCTTTGCTTTTGTTGCTCTAAACTTTTTGTGCATTCAGTGTCATTAGACGATATTCTCTTGATCCTCGTAAATTGAGAAATTGGGAGATTGTTTATTAAGTTGACTGGATGAAAGCTCTCATAAAGTAATGCCGTGTTTCTATCTGTTTCTTTTTTGAACAATCTGGTTTGGATTGACTCATCTTGTAGTTCAACAAGAACATCTAGAAAAGAAAGTGCTGTGTCACTGATGCAGTGAGTAAACTGTATTCGTGGGTTGGCCAAGTTTAAACTCTTGATGTTCTGTAGTAATTCTGTGGGTGAGCGTTTCCATATAATGAATATATCGTCTATGTAGCGCTTATAGTAGACTATTCCTGCCTGCCAAGTGGGGTCTTCCAGTACGTAGTCTAGTTCGAATTTCGCCATGAAGATGTTTGCATAGACGCAAGCTCCTGGGAATCCCATAGCTGTACCTGTTTGTTGGATGTAGAAATCTTCTTGCCATACGAAGTAACTGTTCAGAAGACAGAATTCTAGTAGTTGCAGTATGAAATATTTCAATTCATCCGATATCTCTGATCTCAATAATGCCCATTCCATCGCTTCCAGCCCTTGTTTGTGGGGAATAGATGTGTACAGCGAGGTTACATCAATAGAGCATAGTGTCCACTCCTCATTGTCTGCCATTGTGATTTTTGTCAGACTCCTCAGGAAGTCTGATGTATCTTCTATATATGTAACCCATTTTTGCATAAATGGTTGCATGTGTGCATCAATAAAGATACCTAAATTTTCAAAGATCGAAGAACATCCTGATACGATGGGCCTGAAAGGGGGGTCACTCAAACTTTTGTGGACTTTCGGTAGAAAGTATATTTTTGGTCTTCGTGGAAAAGTTTGCCGTAGGTATCGTTTCGTGGAGTTATCAATCCAATTTAATTCCTCCGCTTTATCTAGAATATCGTCTAGAGTTTGGGATATGTTCATAGTTGGATCTTGTTCTAGTTTGGTGTATGTTTCCGTGTTGTGCACATGTTCATTTCCTTTGTGTGTGTAAAAGGTTGAGTCCATTAAGACTAGTGCACCGCCTTTATCGGCTCTTTGGAATATCAAATCCTTGTTGTTTGCTAATCTTTGAAGAGCGCTGTATTTTGCTCGTGTGAGGTTTCTGCTTTTCCTTTTGAATTGAATCCTGTTCATGTCGGCTTTCACTAGAGTTTCGAATGTATCCAGAGTTTTATGAGATGTAGGTGGCATGAAATTGCTTTTTGGTTTAAACCGTTTGTCTGTTTCCATAGTGTCTGTTGTTGGGTTTAGAACTGCAAAGAAATATTTTAGCCTTAGAATTCTCATAAATTTGAAGAGTGCTATCTCTATTTCCAGAGCATTTGTATGGTACGTGGTTACAAAAGATATGCCTTTGTTCAATATCTTTTTTTCAAAGCTGGAGAGGGTGTATTGCGAGATATTTATTATGAGGTCTTGGTCTGGCTTCTCAATCCTGTTTTCTTCAGTAGTTCTCTGTCCTTCCCCCTTTGCTTTTCCCTTTCCCTGTCCTCTTCTCGATTTTTTCTCCAGTTGTTGTTATTGGGACATCCGGTGGTTTGCTTGGTGGTAAATCCTTTTCTAAAAAAGGGATCGACGATGGTCCGGCGGCTGTGCTGGTTAGATCAGAAGATTGTGATGTTGACTTTTGTGCTTGTGTAGTCACTATCGGCTGCCTTATGGAGCTTATTTCACTATCTGAGACTACACTCTCATCTGAGGAGGTTGGTTGTTTTTTTTTGTTGTTAAATCGTCGTTTAGCATACACTTCCGCCCATGTGTAGGCCTCGTTTAATTTATAGTCGATAGTGTCACATTTGAATTTACGTAACTTGGTTTCTTCTAGTTCTTTACCATATTTATCTAGTCGTGTGTTGATATCTTCTAGGGTCCTGCCCCATACATCATCTTCTATCCTTTCTGATAAATCCCGTTTGAGGTTGAATATTTCCTCCTCTAGATCGGCTATCGTCTTAGCGAGTTCCTCTACTAATAGTAGTATTAGGTCCAGGGAGCATTTATTCAAGATCTCGAACCATTTTTCCATAAACTTAGGATTATTGTTCAATCTATATAGCATGGGTCTTATTGCTAGTCTTAGTCCTCTGGGTATGCGCTTTACGCGATGGTATTGAATAAGCGTTGTTGCGTGTAATCGCTGGTTCAACTCACGCCTGGTTAGGTATTCCAGTTGCTTCAGTTGCTGTGTGACTGTTCCTCCTTGTGCATCAAAGGTTTTAGATTCCTTAATAAGCTTGTAGATTTGATTTGCATCTTCGGTAGTGTAAACTACTAGAATTCTGTCTTCTGAACAGTTACTTCGTATGGCAAGAAGATTTCTACATCCAACAAACAGGTACAGCTATGGGATTCCCAGGAGCTTGCGTCTATGCAAACATCTTCATGGCGAAATTCGAACTAGACTACGTACTGGAAGACCCCACTTGGCAGGCAGGAATAGTCTACTATAAGCGCTACATAGACGATATATTCATTATATGGAAACGCTCACCCACAGAATTACTACAGAACATCAAGAGTTTAAACTTGGCCAACCCACGAATACAGTTTACTCACTGCATCAGTGACACAGCACTTTCTTTTCTAGATGTTCTCGTTGAACTACAAGATGGGTCAATCCAAACCAGATTGTTCAAAAAAGAAACAGATAGAAACACGGCATTACTTTATGAGAGTTTTCATCCAGCCAACTTAATAAACAATCTCCCAATTTCTCAATTTATGAGGATCAAGAGAATATCGTCTAATGACACTGAATGCACAAAAAGTTTAGAGCAACAAAAGCAAAGATACCTGGACAGGGGATACCCCAATAAACTGCTAGAAGGACATTTGGAAAAAGTAAAAAAAATACCCAGGAAGAATCTACTACAAAAAAAGAATAAAACAGACAGCAAAAGGATGGTATTCGTTTCAAAATACTCATCTGCATCAAAAGACATACAAAGAATCATTATTAAAAGATGGGAAATTATAACAGCAGAAAAAGATTTTGAAACACTCTTTCATGACAGACCTCTATTTGCGTATAAAAGATCACAGAATTTAAAAGAACTACTGAATAAATCCATCAGCGATGACACGACAGTGAAAAAAACTTTTAAAGGAACCCAAAAGTGCTACAATTGCAAAAATTGTAACAATGTTATACAAGGAGACATCTTGCTTCATCCGCGCACGGGAGAAAAGATACAACTAAGACATACTACAAACTGCAACTCTGAGCATGTAGTGTACTTAATAAAATGTCCGTGCGGATTGATATATGTTGGAAAAACAGACAGGAAATTAAAAATAAGGTTGACGGAACACAAAAGCCGCATCCGCAATAAGAATCTGACTGCACCCCTGGCAAAACATTGGATTGAAACAGGGCATTCCATCGCCCAACTAAGATTCCAAATAATAGAAATGGTTCCCCAAAGATTGGGAATAGACAACGCGAAAGTTCTCATCCAAAGAGAAACATTTTGGATTCGTAGGCTTCAAACTCTTATCCCGAATGGATTAAATGACAAATTAGATCTCATATGTTTTCTATAAGAATAAATATTCTACAAGGCCACAGATCATCTGAAAGCTTTACAATCCTTAAGATTTTGTACATATATCAACCATGAGTCTGAACTTATAACTCAAAAAACACACACCGCAGAACAAACTAGATAAGGACAGTCATCAGGCTACACAAGTGTGTCACTCTATGATAAATGTGCTCAAGTTATAATTATCAGGCTCCAACATAATATATTTAACAATACTTCACATTATACAATAAGTTCCTGTGCCTCAATTAATGTATAGAATAATCTAGGATTTCCAATGAATACCAAAAAATAGAATGGAAATAGGCAGGAGTATTCACAAAAAATTGCAATATAACTGGACAGAAGAGATTGTATATTGAAACTCACGAGATACAAAGATAAAATTGTCACAGGATCTGATCTTCTTGATCGGATAAAGCCTAGTCACCTGTCATAAATTGTTACCTTATTATCACCCCCCCCCCGTTTTTTTATTTTATTTCTAATCTTCTAGTTTTGGGAAATATCAATAGCAGTAACACTCTAGTTTTCACCCGATTTACATAGCTGCAAATAGATATATCATTTGATCACACATTAAGTTTAACTATTAGCTTCACCATTCTAAGATGGCGGCCGTTACCACATTACATTTCGACGAATAGTTGGCTTGTTATAAAATGTGTGTGATTATAACTCATTAATTCCGCGGCACATTTACTAAGACGCTTACAGTAATATCCGCTATAGTAATATCTCGGCAAAATCTGAAGCTAGCGGGAGTCCGTTTTTGACAGCTACACAGATAGCGATCACTATATTAAAAGAAGGACTAAGCGTTTATACGCTGACTATCGGAAAAACGCCGCGACGGGTCTGCAGAGCACTCCGCTCCGGTAAGGACTGCTCATAACTATTTGTACCGCTTTTTTCTAAACTCACCGCACGCTGGCCAGCGTCCTAAGAGATATTGTTTTTTCGGCAGGTCTACCCACATTTTGAGCACTTGCTGAGTCCGACGTCCATCATGCAGGACTCACAGGTAAACTCCAATACTAATGTTATGGAGCCAGAACTAACCACATATTAGCTTTTTGCACAACTGACGGAAACTTTTACATTTCCATATAGGCTCCTGATTTAAAGCCAACATAAATAAGGTGAGGATCGATATTTTATACTGCAATACAAAGCTAGATCAGCTTCACGTTTCTCGAGTAAATAACGATACAAACCTCCTTCATCACCCCCTCCCCTCCCTTTATTTCTATTTACAGATTTGATACAGCAAAGCACACAGGTAACACGAGATTCCTTATAGAGGATTTTTGCATAATATACTTACCTTATCAACCATATATGTTCAAACTTAGATTATACCCCCCTTTTTTTTCGTCTAGGCTATTTCAATATCTAATTGGGTTACTGCAACCTACAATCTATTCTGCTCTACCTGCGGTAAGGAGTATGCACAGCACAAAGATTTATTTCCCTACACATTAGTGCATCAATAGTAACAAGATTCCTTTTTCTTTCTCTTCTTTACATACAGACCCCTGACGAAGGGGCTCGCGCCCCGAAATGCATTGGGTGTAGATGAAATGTAATGATATTGAAATATATGGATTATGCATAAAGATAGCATTTTATATGTTGACAAAGAATTTGCCTCGTAACAAATGAAACATGAATATGAATGTAATGATGATTTGAGTTGATTTACTGTGAAAATTAAAAGAAATGTATTAACGTTCAAATTGAATTGCGTAGTGCGTACTGGTGTCCTGGTTCATAACCAGGCCAAATACACTTCATATGAAGAATCTTAGGCAGGAAAGATTGAAAGAAGGCAATAGGATCTGTCCCTTTGACCCCCTCTGCTAGATTGTAGATCCGTAAATTATTTCTCCTGTCGATTTTCAAGATCCTCAACCTGTTTTTGAAGAGTTGACACTTGAGACTTTAAGGAGGAAACACTTTTGGTGGTTTCCTGAATAGAGGAAACACTCTGTTCCACAGTTGAAAGTCTAGCATCGAGTTGCGACCAATTATCAGACAGAGATTGTAATTTTGTATTTGTTTCCTCCATGAAAGGTCTGAGGGCCCTGATTTCCTGTAATTAGAGTTCCATTGATACTGGAGAAGTTGGTTTTGGTGATGATAGGGGGTCTTTTTTTAATCTTTTCATATTCGACTTGCCTGTAGGTATTTGCGTAGACTCCATATCTGTGTCGCACTGGTCTAACTCAAGGAGACCCAGACTGTCCAAGTTAGAAAGCTCTAGGAAGACTTTAGAGTCTTTAATAAATATATGTTTAGGTTTGGAAGCAGCAGAGCTAGTGCCTTTTGTTCTTCCCATGTAAAATTAATTCAGTTAGTCCCCAGTCCAGAGCATACAGCCAAATAGCTTGAAAAAGCCCTGTGAGGTATTTCAAAGCATATCCATGGAGCAGGAAAGCGCCTCCCAGAAGAAAAAGGGATCATGCACACACTCGCAAATTACAGCTCTTATTGACTCCGCAGAAAAGTCACCACAAAAACTTAAATTGAAATAAGAAATGGTGGCTATAATCACCTCACCTCAATCTCTAACAATAGATGAGGAAAACTTGGACTACTGCGCCACCACCAAACTCTTACATGGAGAAAAGTAACATAAGTGAAACATTGAGGGACAAATGTGCACAGGAATGAGCACTGTTATGTGGGCGAAAAGCGATAACATTAAACATTAAAACTGGGGTAAGAGCCAGTAAAACAATGTTGTACTAACTGTCGTGACATTACTTAACCAATGTGCCATCAATAACAGGGGAGAGTTGCTGAAGATAGAAATAGTGCTTTAAGTGTGCTTTAAAATGGGCTTACAGTGGTATTATCTTATTATACCTTCATAGATGCAGCGAGGTGAAACGTTCATACTCCCCAAAATGGCGGCTGGATATGCATGTCCTCAGAACTTGTAGCAAGCAGAGGAAGATTTAATAAAGGCACTTTGGTGGGTTAGAAGACATTTGAAGGTAAGCCTTGCATCCAGGGGGACTGGGTAGATTTTGCGCTGAATACGGGACTGTTGCCGCCAAAGACCGCAACGTTAAATGTTGTTCCCGGTAAGCGCCAGTGAAACAAAATGGCGGCTATCACTTCAAAGAATAACGCGGCTGAGTTACCTGCTATAAATCATGAAATGCCGATGCTGGAGGTCATGAAAAGACTCTCGTTCGTGTGAGGGTTAGTTCACATCACTGCTCAGCCAGAAAGCTCCCTGTTAGAAGCGAAGCACGCGCGTCTCCCCCACGCTGGGCCAGGAGCCTCACCAAAGCACTGCCATATTCGTCGGGCTCCAAGCCACTCCCCCAGTCCACAAGGTTAGTCCTCTTTGAGTTCTCTTGTTTCCCATAAAATTACACGTTGTTGTCGATACCTGCAGATTGTATTTCTTCCAAAAAAAGACAGACCTATTTAACGTAAAAAAAAAACCAATGTTATTCTTAGTCTAGTCAAAGTAAACTGAGAAGGTTCAGAAGAGCCAAAAGATGCTGGTGTGCAAATTACCAAAATGCTAATAAAATAACACTCCCAATATTCATCCTGAATCAAATGGTTGATCACTCAAGCAGGAAATACAGAGAATACCTAAGGTAAGCCTGTGAAACCATCACATGAAATATAATTTCATTAATGCAAGTTACCTGTTCTATGTTTGGTGTTCATCTATCTATCTATGCATCACGTCTTTCCAATAAAAGTGACATGCATGAGCTGAGCATGCAAATATAGAGTTGGCCATGCTAGGCAGGACCCCTGATTTTTCAGGAAATGATCTGGAGGCGTCCATTGCGGACTTAAATTCCCATGATTTCGCTCTGTATAACCTACAGTTCACCCCAAGGTTGATTTTTATTTTTAATTTTTTTACTACTCACCAATTAGCCACCAAGCCAAAGACTGAGTACTCCATTATTGGTTATCTGTGACGTGCATTCTAGTCCATTCGATTTACTTTGGATTAGCCGCACAACAAATCTAAAAGTAGTTTAATTATATTTTAACAAAAATAAAGTTACTTTAATTTATAAATTAAAAAAAAATGTTAAAGTACTTTATGATTAAATAATCAATATGTTTCATTTGTAGATATTTATTATCCCCAAAACATTTTTATTGATCCCATGTTCGATGGTCAGCCAATGCTGTAAAACTCAGTGGAATATATAAGGCAGTTACTCTTAAAGCAAGAGAATACTGTATATTGTGTTTAAGAACCCCCTAAGCTCCTTCTCCACTCCCCTTTATTGGGTTTACACTTGGTCAACCATTACATCATGTAGGACTTACATCTCTCATAGACTCGTAACACTTCTGTTTACGGCATACTTATTACACTGCTAGAAAGCATCATTATCATGGTGATCTACATACCCTGTCCATCCTTCTCCTCCTCCCGCCATTCCCAGAATTACTTCAAAACTTTCAGCCATGGCGGGCGTGCACAGGAGCTGATCCCTGAAACAGTACCCGCACTGAGGGGTCCCTAACTGCTTTGTTGTCTTTGGAAAAATTCTGTGGTCCACAAGCTAATTTTTTAGATTTTTTAAAAATGTTTAAATATATTTTTATTTATGAATGAAATGAATGAATGAAATTATATTTGTATAGCGCGTTTCTACCCTGAAGCCTCGTAGCGCTTATGGACCGCACAGTGTAGGTACATCAATTTAGGGCACATTGCTAAACAGGTGAGTTTTAAGAAGCTTGCGGAAGGCCAGTATGTTTAGTTCGCTACGCAGATTGGAGGGGAGAGAGTTCCGAAGGTTTGAGCATTCAGGGAGAAAGAGCGTCCACCCCACTTAGAACGACGGACTTTCCTGGTAGTGGCGAGGAAGGCAGAGCTGGAACAAAGATTTCTAGAGGGTCGATAAGGGGTGACCAGGGAATGGGAAATGGCTGGACCACATTTCCACATGGGTCTGTGAGCCAGGCAGAAGGACTTGAACTGAATCCTGTCCCGGATAGGGAGCCAGTGCAGAGTCCTCAGAGTGGATTTTGCAGATTGTCTCTGGGGAATTTGAAGCAGTGGACAGCCGCGCAGTTCTGGATTACTTGAAGTTTTTGCATGGTTGCCTGCGGGGCGCCCAGGTACAGCGCATTCCCATAGTCCAGGTGGGAGAGTATGAGAGCTTGCACCATAATCCTTCTCGCCTTAAAGGGAAGCAGGGGAAGAACCTTTCTTAACATCCTCAGCAGGCCAAAGCAGGCAGCCGCAAGCTTGACAGCTTGATAACCAAAACAGAGAGAGCTGTCAAGCCCCATGCCGAGGCTCTTAATCTGCTGCTTTGGAGCAGGCATTGGGCTGAGGCAAGTTGGCCATAGATGAGCCGTCAGGGGAGATGGCGGTTTTCCCAAAAACATCAGCTCAGTCTTGTCGCCATTTAGTTTGAGATGAGACAGTTTCATCCATTCGGCTACTGCCTTCAGGCAGCTGCCTAGAGAGCTGCATGAACCCTCTAGATTGTTCAGTGACACCACCAGTTGGGTGTCATCTGCATTCGTTATAATATGTATACCGAATGGAAGGACTACCTCTGCTAAAGGCGCCATATAGATGTTAAACAGTGTGGGGCTCAGGGAAGAGCCCTGAGGAACCCCACAGCTAAACGGCCAGCGGTTGGAAGCGTCGTTGCACTCGAAGACCTGAAAGAACCAGTCTTTAAGGAAGGACTGTAGCCAAGTGAGTGCTGAATGTGTCACTCCCAGACCTTTTAGTCGCTTCAGCAGGATATTATGATCAAAAGTGTCGAAAGCGGCACTGAGATCTAAAAGAATAATAGCTGCTGAGCTGCCCTGATCCAAAAGTCTCCGTGCCTCTTCGGTTACTGCCAGAAGGGCCATCTCTGTCCCTAAAAGAGGACGGAAGCCTGTTTGTGAGACATGTAGCAAATTGTTGGACTCTAGATACTGTCCTGTTGCGGAGTTTATGTGTCTCTCAGTCAGCTTGCTTAGCCAGGGGAGGAGAGATATGGGACGATAGTTGGCCAAGTTAGAAGGATCCAGACTAGGTTTTTTCAGGAGGGCCCTTACCTGGGCGCATTTCCAGGCAAGGGGGACCGTGCCCAAGGAGATGGAGGCACTTATGATATCCAAGATTACTGGGCATGTAGCATCAGCAACTAAGGACAGGTGTCGCGGGGGCAGGGTCTAAAGGAGGGCCCGAGGTCACTCTGGACATAAGTGCTTTTAGGGAGGTTTTAGGGAGGCCTCATCTAGTAAGGAGAACTCTGCTAGAGAGCATAATAGGTTGGGAGAAGAACTCCTGGTGTTGGACTCGATAGAGTCGCTCTGGAAGGGAGAAAAGGATTGGCCAATCAGGTGGATTTTTTGGTGGAAATATTCTGCTAGATTGTTGCATCGAGCGGCTGCATCCTCTGGGTTGGGGATTTTTTGGGGTATGGTGACCAGGGATTTGGCGATACGAAAGACCTCTTTTGGAGAGTTTGCGGCTGTACGGATCTTCTCCTCGTAGAAGGAGGATTGGGCAACTTTAATTTCTGACTTGTATTTCCAAATTACCTTTTTGTAGACTGTTTTCCTCTCTTCTATTGGGTTCAATCTCCAGCTCCTTTCTAATTTTCTGCAGGATTGTTTGAGCTCCCTTATTTTGGCAGAGAACCAGGGTGCTGTTTTTGGATTGGATTTTTTGTGGAGAGGTCTTTTGGGAACTAGCGTGTCCAACGAGCTTTGGATCCAGAGGTTGAAGTTGTTATTTGCCCCCTCTGGATCAGAGCTGGTGGACGGTATGGTATTCTCCAGGAGGTTGGACCATTGGCTAGTGGAAAGATTTGACCATTTCCTTTCTTGTATCCTCATGGCGCTCTCAGAAGGGGTGATAGCCACAGTTTCCCAGATTAAAGGAATTAATGAATGGTCGGTCCAATTAAGCGGAATGGGGGTATCAACCAGAAGATTCCGTGCGTTACTAAGCACAGGATTCATAAGATGACCTTTTACATGTGTGGGTCCGAAGCCTTTCAGATTAATTTGAAGTGCTGATAAGCTGGATAGAAGCTCTTTGGCCAAGTTATCAGAGGGGCCATCCAGGTGGATATTGAGATCCCCCAGAATCGTGTAGTTAGCTGGGCAAAGAGCTAAGTTGGCAACAGGAGTCGGGAGTGCGTGGAGAAATTGTCCTATCGGTCCTGGGGGGCGGTAGAGCAGTAAGCCAGAGAAAGTGCCTGCAGGCGAGAATTCTAAGGAAAAGTTCATATTTTCACAGTCTGGCAGCCCCTCAGTAGAAAACCGGCAACAGAGATGATCTCTGAAAATTATCGCTAACCCTCCCCCTCTACCATTTTTTTGATCCGCTCTTTGTATCAGGTAGCCAGGTGGCAGGGTTTGATTGACAGCTGGGTCTGCTTCATCCTTTAGCCAGTGAGAAATATTACATCAGGTTTAAGGTCTTCTATTAAGAGAGCAAGTTCAACTGAGTGTTTAGGAAGGGAGCGACAGCTCAATAAGTAAAATTTTGAGGGAGAAACTTAAAATTACAATGGGAGCAGCCGGAGGGGCCATTGGCAATATCTAGTGAGTGTCCGCCTTTGATGCCAGTGACCCCTATCATGCCACGCAATGTCTGGGCACTGTAAGTAAGGATAGCATTCAAAGAACTGACAGGGTTCGTGGCCCCTGGTCCCGATCGGGCGCGTACGGGTGCAGACAGGCTTGCCTTTGGTGCGCCTTTGGGGCGCCCGCTGCGCGTAGGGACTGGCATGCTGCCTAAGTACTACCCACCTATCACGCTGATCTCCTGTCTCCGCCCCCAACCGGAAGTAAGGAGACCGTGAACACCCTTCACAACAATCAGGTCAAACCTGTGGTGGACCGGGGTGCGGCCGGAATGCAGGAGCGCTACCAGTGAAAGAAGGTAAATAGATAGCACAGTAGTTTTAAAAGCGGCGAAAAAATGCAAAGAAACAGATTTTTAAAACGTGGTTACATTTTAACTATTTTAAATAATGTAGTGTAACTTTATTTCCTATGGGGTTTTATTTTATTTTGTCTATGGGAGGGTTGTCACAGTATCAATGGTTGGTCATGTGTGGTGGGGGACTTTCTTTTTTTGGCAGTAGTGACGTATCCTGGGAAATTTGTCTCTACTTTTTTTTTCATGGAGTGGGGATGTGTTAGTAACTTAACAATAGCCAAAAGTAGTATACTTACTCAAAAATATAAAAGTAAATTAATGTGTAAATTCCATGGATAAGTTGCCTTCGTGAAAGGTCCCGTTTGCGTATACTTTGTCAGTGGCCTGTAGATTAGGTGGAGGGGGTGATGATACATGGGTGAGTACAGGCACAGAGACATTAGGCATGTCTGCCTTTAAAAAATGTGAATTTATCAATGCAAAACTCAGTCTATCACCCCTTTGCCCCTTCAAACTCTCACTACATATTTATGAATTCATTCTTTATCTGAATCTTTTCTTTATTGTCTGATGTCGAAAATAGATTGAGTTGGAAACTAGTCCATTTTCACTGCTTTATTTGTATAGTTTTATCACTGCTCTGGCTAAGCTACCCCAGTCACAGCAATGAAATGCATCAAATGCCCTGATGTCAAATGCTCTTGTGGTTACAATTATTGAATTGCTGTGCTCTATAGCATCATTTTATGTTCATAAATATGGTTCTTTATTCATATTGGAAATGTCTACTACCAGTTCATGCTTATAATATTAATTACCATAATGAGTTTCAGACCTTCTATGATTCTTATCCAGTTTTGTAAATGAAGGCAACAATACACTATGTTCACCTGTACATCAAGCTCAGCATCATCTGAGTGGAGCATGCAGTCTATTTCATGCCTAACCCTGTGTGCCACCTTCGTGAAGATGTGCTCTAACAGTGCAGAAGGTGCATTGGGGTTGTGGGGTCGAGGGGGGTAGGGCTGTGGGGTTTAATGCCCAGAGTCAGTCATGACAAGCGTGAAGACGCGTGCCATCTCGCAGCCTCCTGGTCATAGATGTCACTCAGTGGACAACGATAAGTGCATAAGCAGCTGTCCCTGGGACTTCGGGGTGACATTTCCCCCCTTCACAGATCGATCAGGGAACTTTCCCAATTGCTTTTGTTAACTTTCTGAATTTTTTGTTCAGGTTTCAAATTACAAAACAATAATAACCATGACATGCACAGAAGGGACCATCAGATCATGGAAATACCAGAGATTTAAATAACATGGAGCTTGACACAAGAAATATATAATTTGTGAGATTATTCAGGACAGTTAACCCACCCTTGACATGTTACATTAAAATGTTAGTTGGTGACATGTGAAGCTGTACTAATCATTGCTGGTTCATTTGTGAAAGCTACATGCATGGGGAAGATACAGGCAGAATCTTCAGCCTCAAGTGTAGAAGCCTAAAACAATCTAGAATGTGACACTTCTTGTCTAGCACTCTACTGAGCAGCCTAACCAAATGCCCATTTAATTAGACCACCTTCATCACCTCGCAATCAGATGTACTACTCAGTAGCAGATATTATATTTCAGTGCCATGTGACTGAAACCCACCTGACCTGCGGCACCCATGAAACTTTTGAGATGGGACTAAAGTCACTTGACCTTGGTTAACCCGCCGCGGTGAGGGCGTTCCGTTGCGCAGGCAGGGCCGCGTCAGCCAACGGACGTGCGCAGCACAACCGAGGTAATACCTGCGACGACCGTTGGGGTTAATACTCTGGGTACACCCCCAAAGCATCCTTTGTTTAGGCTGCCCTGTTTTCAGTGTTTATTTATTTTGTGGCTCTCAGAGGTGTTTTTTCCAGTGTTTTCCAAACCTTTTGAAATCAGTGCTTATCAGTGTTTATTCAGCTGCTAACCCCCAAAATACACAGAAACTGTTTTCCAGTGTTTACAAAACATGTTTTTTTTGCAGTGAACCTTATAAATCATATATAAAATGTAAAGGGAAAGCAATGCAGGGTACACGATTTCTTCCCATTGTCAGTGTGTTCAATGGACATTTGTTTGACTGTTTTAAGCATAGAATGTCTTTGTATTACACTCTCATGCACGTTCACATCTTATTACCCTCTCACATCTCATTATCTCTCACACTCACTATGTCAGGGCACTCTCTGGCTTACAGGACTGTTAATGGATTAAAAATATATTCAAATGTTTTAATATTCAAATTCCTAGACACAGTTGGGGGTGGGGAGTCATTCATCTATTCCTTAATGAATATTATGATATTATAGGGGTGGTCAACAGTACAGTACCTTGTGAAACCTCTAAAATCTTGAATTTCACCACATTCATTTGTAGCCCTGCATTCTCAGGCAACTTAAACTTCAAGCACTAGGCATGATCGCCTCTGCTTTCCTGCACTCTTTGCCTGACCTCATTAAGGTGGTGTTGCTTTTGTGTGGACATTCATAGCAGCCAAGTGTGCCAGGGCAAATGTCTGTCTCTAAGTCAGTCCTGACTTTTTAATAGACATCACATTGTATTCTGTGACTTGAATTTGTGATGTTAACATCATAACTATGGGCTGAAAAACCCAGCACAAAAAGTGCAATGGGCTTCATTACCAGGATTACCTGAAGGTATCGCACATAACAATGGGACGCCGTGCAGCTATTCACTGTGTGGATACCTAGGTCTCTCTGAGGTATTTTAATTCATTTTAGTCTCCCCGGTAGAAACGATATCAAAAGAGCTCCCTGGAATATGGGGCCAGGGTGGACTCGATGATGAAGCATGCCACCACTACAGTGGGCGAGAATCATAATAAAAAAGTACGAATACTGACCAGGTATCCAAAAGGGATAAGAGTTACTCTTGACAGGCAAGGAATACCCCTAGTTGTGTTTGTGTGTTATAATATTAGGGAGAGGGCATCCCTTGAGCCACTTTACTGGAAGGTCTCCCACTCCCTCCCAATAGGCAGGGCTCTAATGGGCCCCCACCTATATTTATGTAGAATGTATTGGTACATATACATTTACTATTTCACGTTCCACATACCTTGAAGATATATATCGTCAAAGCACATATATGTGGTGTTCAGTGAATCTGTACTTGACTATATATAGCTACCATGTTGAGAACTCTGTTGTCAATACTTTGGCTGTGATATTTCTGTACAGTGATACCGTAAGATTCCTGTTTGTCCATTTGTCACAGCTCCACCACTACTGTAATCAGGATCTTAGAAGATCTGCCACCATTGATTAACAGAGGAAATCAGATTTATGTCCGTAGGAATCGGATTCACGTAAGAACAGAACATGTTTCTGACGGGAAATGTGTTATTCAGTCACTGACTTAAGATTAGAAAATAATGAAAAGTAAATCTTGTGAGGACGTCCATCCACATGTATATTCAGATTTGGAACTCTGGATTTTTTATCTTAATTTTGGCCTGGGATTAGGAGTGGGTGAAACTCATAAAGTTTTACTCTGTGGAATTCTGCAGGTACCTAAAAACTCCGCTAGACTCAGCGGAGTTCAGTGAGTGGCGGAATTTCGGAAGGTTGCGCTGCTTGTGATGATTTTTATCACCAGGACCTTGTTCCACACTGTAAATTCAGCGCAAATGGCTCCACGCAGAGTGCTAGAGGGCCCTGCTTCTTACTGCCGCTCAAGTAGATTTCCTACTCGAGCTGCAGCTTTCTCAACAAGAGTTCTACCGGAATCCTGCGCTCCAAGCAGAGCCCACAGTGGGCAAAACTTTGCAAACTCGGCTGGTGGAGCAGAATTTTTTACCCATGCATACTTATGATCTGCTAAGCAGGCCTGGGGTACATGTGCTTGTCCCCCAATTGCAGTTCCCACTGTCCTTGGCTTCAACTCTTGCTTAGACCTCCTTAAATAATATTAGAACATTGGAATGTTGGGAGCTCCATTGAAAACAATGGAGTGCTCTTGGCTTATAATGGCTGGTATAAGCCTGGAGCTCCAACATTCCAATGTTTCTTTGTTCACAGCTCTGGCTGTGAACAGAGGCTTCAGGGAGCCTGAGGGGATTCCAATCCCCTCACGCTTCCAAAATGCTTTGTTTTTTTGTTAGAACATTCTGTCCTCCAGTGACAGAATGTTCTAATAGCCTTATAGCCCTTCGTAGATGGGCTATACCGCTATTAAAGTCCCTCTCCCTTGTTAAAGGCCCTCGCCTACGGCTCGGGGCCTTTAACGCTGGAGAGGGCCTTTAATAGCCGGTATAGCTCTCTATGGCGGGCTATAAGGCTATATCAGTCACCTCAAGCTGCACTGGCATCTGACCTCTGTCCTACAGTCCCATGTTCCTGTTACATATAAATCTAACTAGACTATTGGCTTCGATGTAAAGCAGTGAATCCCAAACTTTGGGTCGCCGGCCCACTGGTTGGTCATGAGCCAAGTATCTTGTCACATTTGCTGCTCTTCAAAGACAGAAGTCAAATGTCAGTCTATGTCTTCTAACAAATTGCTGTTTTTGTTTTTAACAAGGGAATAGGCACTTACAAAATCCTCTGACTGTGCAGTCATAAAAAGAACACTAAAGTGAATTGTGTGACAATCTCACTGGGGAGCAGGGAGTGTGAAAGGAAAGGCAGTAGGATTTCATTTTTTACAAAACATAACAAATGTAAATACCTGTAAATAAACTATACACGTTCAGCATTTAGGAAAGCAAAAATGAAGCACACTTTTTTAAAATTCTGACATGTGATGGAAATAAAGATTTTAATAAGATCAAAATAAATCACAGCACTTTACTTGGTGGTGCAAAATGATAAATATTCACTCAAACCCGATTTCCACACATTATTATTTGTGGGGAACATGGCTTTATCAGTACTACTCCGTCTGTTCGGATTTAGTGACCATTTCAATGGAAAATGTGCTGTCTGTAAATTAGAGTGCGCTACCACATAATGCTGTAGTTACATTAAAAAATTGCCCACCTTATATCCAATAAGGTAGGTGGGTTGCAAAGGTTCTAAAAATGGGTCGTGGTTCTAAAAAAGTTTGGGAACCCCTGATCTAAAGCATGAAAAATGAAATCAGCATCAAAATTGTGCCTCAAATGCTATCTGGACTAATAAACTAATATCAGGGATTAGATTTGAGCTGCCAATCTTATTTTTGTGACTTTTTGGGACACTGAATGTTGGGTGTTCTAATCTAACCATGTATGCATGTATGTATGCATCTCCGTGTGTATGCACTGGTATGTATGGTGCAGATCTGGCTGGGCAGCAACAGATCCATGAACGGAGGTTGCGAGCCCTGTAATGGGATTCATGGTCTTGTGAGTAGAGTCAGAGTGTGCATTGGTTCCTCATGTATGGGATGATACTGGTCCTGGAAGAGGTGAGTCTTTAGTTTCTTTCTGAATATTAGGAGAGGAGCAGCCTTGCTGATGTCGGTGAGAATATCTTAATGTGTATCATAGGGAGAGTGAGGAACAGAGGTAGCTAGTTCACTTCCCTATTGGATATTGATGATAATAAAAAAGAGCTAGCTATATTAGTAATGCTCATGTAGTGCGTGTCAGAAAAACATACTCGTTTTTATGAAGGCCCTCACGCACCAACCTAGTTAGTGGCATGCTTCATCATCGTGCCCCACCCAAGGCACCGAGTGATTTTGTCATTGTTGCTAGGGTGGTAAGGCATGTGTTTGATCACTGTCCAAAACATGTCATTGGGGGTGTGTCCTTCATGTAGATAATGATCGATAAGTTTGCTGTTCATTTTTTGCAGCGTATGGTGCTTCGGTGCTCTACAATTCTTGTCCTGACTTTTCAGGTTGTAATGCCGAAGTACCTGAGTTCACAGGGACACTCGATGAGGTATATTAGGATGGTTGAGTTGCAGTTTGTGTGTTTAAGTTGGTGTCAAATTTTACCAGGTTCAAGATTCAGTGTTTTGCTAGGCTGTGTAAGGTGGCAGATACTACAATCACCACATGTGAGGTGACCGACCAAACTCGGCAATCCCCATGTGTTCTGGATTGTGTTGGTCAGAGGTTTTTCCTTTGTTTTTGGGTGGGTGGACACAAGTCGATCCTTTAGACTGCTTTATTTCTTCTGTGCAAAAAGTGGTTGTGTCCAATTTCTATTTCCTGTGTTGAGGATCCTCCAGTTTTTCCGTATTATTTTCGCCACGTGGTTTGATATTCCATTGTAGGTTGTGACACAGGTCAGTGGTGTTGGTGTGTCAATCCGTACTGTGTCTTCCAGTAATGCCTCTCTATTCTGGATCCGGGCACGTTTTTTGGTTGTCTTGATGATTTTATCGAGGTAGCAACGTTCCTAGAGTTTTTGCATGAGATCTGCTGATTGTTTTTGGTAGTCCGTTATGGAGCTACAATTACGTTGGACTCGCAAAAACTGTCCAAACGGTAAGTTCTCTCTGAGAGGGCATGGATGGAAACTTTCTAATTGCAGCAGGGAGTTTCTGCCCGTTAGTTTGTAGTATGTTGAGGGTTTTAAGGTGCCAGCTTCTGTGTCTATGTTGAGGTCAAGAAAAGCTATGTTATGCGCACTGGCTATACTTGTGAACGGTAGGTACGGGGCACGTTCATTTAGCCAGTTTGTGGTAAATAAAATTACCGTACTATTTTTCCATACAATTAAATATCATAAAGGACAGCTCAATCAAATGAGAGGCAGAGTCCGTGGTATCTGAGTAATACGGGCTTTAATTATGCTCCTCGAGAAGCAGGATATCATGTTCCATCACCACTAAGGTTCAGGAAGGGACATTCAACGTTTTATTAACATCACACATTATATATAGTATAACAGTATAATTGAAATGAATACAGTAGGCGTAACAGGTGAAAAGAGAGAGATAAGAACACATGTGCGTAACAGGAGGCATGTAAGAAGGCGTACACATGGGTGTGCACTTGACATGTCAGAGAAACGTCACAAGAAAACGTCACAAGTGGGTGGATGCTTGAAGAAAGTTTGCAGGATCAGCAGAAACTTATAACCTAGATGCACGCGCAACTGAGCATGACGTGTAACTGGGGAGAACTGGGGGCTTTGACTTTAGCACTAGTAGAGGAGACTGGTGTCTGGGATGTCAGAGCAACCCGTACCTATAGCATATCTGGTATCTCATGTTTGGAGGATGTAGTGTCTGAAGTAAAAGGTCTCTCGGGCAGAGGCCTTCACATACTGAATGCTAGGGCGTGCATACGTGTCTTGGTGCAATGCGCGGAGCCATGGGCCTACCATGGTAACGGGTTCAGTAAATCACTTGCAAGGAGGACAGGAAGGCCGGGCCCTTTGCTCTGCAGCCGGGAATATGTTTACCTGTTTCACTAGACTGGAATGTGTTTTCAAGGAGGCTGAGCAGATAACTTGTAGGCAAAATACTAAATTGGCAGGCAGTCCAGGCCGAGCCGGGCACTGCTTCGCTGGCAGGAAGTAAGGCAGAGGTCAGGGATGCATACAGCTTTCAGAGACAGGAGAGACTTGGAGCCTCGTGTAAGGGCCTAGCTCGACTGGGCCAGGAAACATGGAGAAAACGTGTGCGAGATTCAAAAGTGTACCATGTAAAGACGTTGGCACCATAGGCCTAGAAGCCTAATTAACGGGATTTTCATGTAGGACTGGATAGCTGACATGTTAAGGTTGGACGCAAACGCATATGCGTCTTTCTAGCATGCACGGAACAGAAGTTACACGACATACAAGGAACAATGGTGCATGGATAGGGTGCGAGTGGGGGACACATTGGCTACCTGAAAATTTCTATTACCTCAAGTTGAGGAAGGTGGTCAGTGATTCCTCTGTACCAGTCCATATCATCAGAATATCATCGAAGTATCAACGCCACAACCCAATGTTGTCAATGTAGGGGTTGGTCGTTGGTATGATATGTAATAGTTCAAATTGATATACATATAGCCCTGCCACACTCGGGGCGAAGACGCTGCCTATTGAGGTGCCTTTGGTTTGGAGGTAGAATTTCCCATCAAAATTAAATAATTCTCCTTCAGAGCAAGTGTGGCACACCGTAGGATGGATTCTCTCGGGGTAGAGTATTCCCAAGGTGTCCTGGTTAGCATGTCATTGACACCATTCTAAAACAGGCATTCACCTACGATGCCTCCACAAGGTGGTAGTCTGTTCTTTGTGTTGTTTGTTTTCCCTACAGATGCTACTCACGCAACGGAGACACGCCTTGCACTGAGACCCACTATAGCTGTTGCGCCTAGCTGCTATTTAAGCTACAACAGAAACACCGCAGAACCATCGTAAGCACAACACCTGACCTTTGTCACGGTCAATACATAGGTCAAATTTGTTTACACTCCGCGAGAAACCTATAGCACAATACCGCGTAGTTTCGCATCTCGGCAGTTTAATTCACATGCCAACACAAACCACTTAACACATCCGGTTTTCCGCCAACTATCACTTAGGCACAGCGTAACGAAGTCACTGAAATAACTGTGCCTGTGATGGTCCTCATCTATTGTGTGCGTTTTTATGTTGGTTTGTCCACTTCTTTCCACAGGTACAAACTTAGAGGAAAGCATCCTTTTACAGCTATTGCACCTTAGCGTGTGCGTCACTTAGGAACGCATATATATTGTATAGAGCTCCTTTTTAACTCATTTTGCACACATAGGTCCTGACGAAAGCCAGATTTAACACAAGGCCTGGCTGAAACTAGTTGACCACACAGGATGTGGGAGACCATAAGTCTCTCCAACCAAATCCACTAGCCTTGCTTTTAATACTGCCAAGGGCCCACAAATAAATTCTGTTGACACTGGGACCCTTTGGACAGTTTTTAAATTCACTCTTAACACCATCACTGCACACTCACTAAACACAATCCGCTCCGCTGTAAACAGACGTCACAGCACACCAGAGGCTCACTCAGTGCCTTGGGTGGGGTCCGATGATGAAGCATGGCACCAACTAGGTTGGTGGGTGAGGGCCTTCATAAAAACTGGTGAAATCTTTCGAGATCTTGTGAATGTTTCTGGAATCGAGGATCTCAACTCCATGGATTCATGCTGACTGGTGAATTCAGAAGAGGATCTGTAAAGTGTTGTGTCAGAATTGCCCAGGTATGCTCCCAGGCCATGGATTAAGGGATGGAGATTCTTCCTGTTGTTGGTGTGGAGGATTGAGAAGGAATTGGTGAAGTGGTGTGATCTACCCAAGACTGACAGGGTATTCCATTATAGTAGAGGAGAGGCTGTCAGCACGAGGTGGAGTGTGCTGTCTTTGGAATGGATTGGGTTAGTGAGTTGTTTGCTTGATGGCAAAGCACTTAGTGTGTAGAGAGACTCTTCCCTTGTGGTGCCCCGGGGAGTATGGAATCTTAGAGGAAGGCAGAGTGTGACATATGAAAGCAAAATACACTAGGTCTAGCATTTCTTAGGTAAAGTTCTTGTTGGGTCTGGGGAGCTTGCAGATCAGGTGGCACAAGGATATCTGAGAGGATGAGAGTGAAAAGGGGCTGGTGGTGTCCTCAAGTGACAGCCATTGCTCGAACACTAGGAAAGAGGGACAAGGAGGATTTGTGGATGACAGGGGATCCTGCTTCAGCCTTAGGAGAGCAGTTAGTTCACTGGATGTTGAGACCTGCAGGGATGAGAATGTCCTGGATATGTCTTTTGGTGGATGTGAGTCATGTTTCTGTGGAGAAGAGTGCATACGCATTGTCTTGAGTGATGAGGTTGTAAATGTATTGCGATTTATATAGCGCACGTATCACCCGAAGGCATCAAGGCGCTTGCCTTGGGAACCCGTCCTGGTATTCCCCTGTGAGATAACCCCAGCACGGTATCCACAAGGTGAAAGCCAGGCATCCCGCCGCGAGGGGCCGTAGTGGAGATTAAGCAAGCTATTGCCCAGAGTCGCAGAGTGTGAACCCGTGAGTCGAGTAGGCACCGGAACGAGAATTATCGAGTCTGCGGAATTTTTTGAGCCCAAGACCCGCCGAGGTGGGGAATTGAACCCTGGTCCAGGACCGATCTCAGCTTCTGGGTCTGCCACCTCTAACCCCTGAGCCACACTTCTCCACTAGGTTGCTTCTTTCAGGAGTCGGAAAGGGCTGCAGGATGTGTATTGATGATGATGAGTTTGAAAATTTGTATGGAAGGTAGATTGAGTGTTGGTGAGCGGCATTCAGATGAGGTTCTTGAAGTTTCCTGCATGGCTGTGGTGTTAACACGAGTGTTGTTTCAGTTTGAGTGTGGGCAAGGGGTTAGCTGTGACAAGTGTATCGCAACGTTGGAGATTGTTTGTTTACCTTAGAGACAGAATATCTGTCCCAAGAGCCATTGTAGGTGCAAAAATCAAAAACTGGTGATACCCTGGATTCTGAATGCCTTCAAGCGGTGATGTTATGGCAGCAGGACGGCATGAGTGTCTGTGGGGGAGGGCGCATGGGCTGTTCGTATGCTGTTGACATAGACTCCCGTGGTGCATCTTCTGGCCGTATGGAGCAGTTCCTGGACAATTTGAGTTCTGCTACGAAGCAGGAAATCCTTCATTGCTGGGGACTGATTTGCTGCTTTGTGCTGTATGCAGTGGCTTCTGAGATGCAGGACCTGGCCCTGAAGTACAGTGATTGTACAATCTGAGGCAAGTCTGGAGGTGAGAACCTCTTGCCCATCAGTGCTGGACACTGTCCTGGTGCGATCTACCTGAGAATCTGCGGTGTCCAGTTTTTGAAGCCTTTTTCAGACTCACTTGCACTTCCTTCAGTGTCAGTTTCACTTCACTGAACAACAAAATCGTATCGTATCGTATCGTGGTATATTTGTAGAGCGCAGACCTGTCACCCCAAGGGCAGGTCAGCCAGAGACTCAAAACCCCTTCCAAACAGCGATGGAAGACTGTGTTAGATACCTTTTCTGCAGCCAGATAACGCACTTGTTAGAACTGACGGCGGGATCGCGGTTCGTTACGTTGTTGGACTGTGAGATCACCTAGTAACTCCTTAATGGGATGTTCTTTTTGCATTCAATCTACAAATGACAGTGGCGACTTTCTGTTACCCAGAGTGTTTGATCTTTCTCTGTGGCTTGCGCTTGTGTGGAGAACCGGTTGACATGCACATTTTTGCCCCGAGGAAGCCTTTGCAAGGCCAAATGCGTTGGCTGTGGGATTACAGTGTGGTTGAAGAAATTCGAATAAAGAAGAGCTAAGCAAGGTGCTCTAAGGTATTTTTAGATTATCTGGATCCCTTCTTGTCCTGTAGTTTTATTCAAGAACTCCCTTCTTTCGCCAGGTCTTCGAGGAGGTTGAGTCCGCCCTGGTTGTACTATCTTACCAGGGTGGGGAGAGGATGCCGATGATGAAGCATGACACTATTATGTGTGTGAGGCATCCTTTTCCATAAAGGATGGATTCCCCTACTTGAAACAGAATCCTGCTGTATATATAACTCTAAAAGGACTGACCACTTTCCTAAAGTCTAGGGGGCAGAGTTATGAGGCTGTTGCGCCTCTTTGCGCCGCAATTGTGTCACTTTATTTGACGCAACTGCGGCACAAACAATGCGCCCTATTTACAACGTGACGCATCTAGGAGATGCGTTACTTGTAAAGCACTGCGCCATAAGGAAGCGTTCCTGCGCAGGGGGGGGCGTTCCTGCGCAGGAACGCCTCCTGAAAGTGGCTGAGTGAAATCTATGAGATTTCACTCAGTCACTTTCAGGGCAATGCTGCGTCAAAACCCTGCGCCTGCTTGAAGCAGGCGTAGGTCTTGACGCAGCATTGTGCAGATGGGGCACCCCGAGCCTTGCGACGCAACTCCAGCAATGCGCTACATTTCCGGCACAGATGCGTCACGCATCTGTGCCGTTTTTGCACCATGGTGCGCCGCATTATAAATGCTGTGGCGCATTGTGGCGCAAGATAACTGGCGCATCCCTGGGGATGCGCCAGTTAACATAAATCTGCCCCTAGGTATCTGCATTCCTTTTGAAATATTGATCCATCTCAGTGTCTTCATACTTGGTTGCGATATCCATGTTTGTGTTTGAGGGACTTATGGGAACATTTTTCCTCCACCTCTATTCTGTGAGAATAGTCCTTACTTGGCTACCAGGAGAAGCACAAGAGGGGCTTCGAGGGCGCTCTCTCTCCAACAAGTGTCTCCTCCAATCTTTACAGGTTGTCCTGAATGCAGCAGTGTGTCTGTTCTAAATATCTTCAGAGAGGCCTCTTCAAAGCTCGCCTGGATACTTTATACTAGTTCTGTTCGCAAAAACACCAGGTTTGAAGCCCTCTGTTTCACCCACAAACCTTGGCAGAATTTAGGGCCTGCCTATATTAAAAACAAATGCCCACACTTTGTGGCCCCTCTCTCCCTTCACTGTGCCTGCCTAAGCGATGGGTCCTACGATCAAATTATCCAGACAAGCAGGTCGAGTCTTTACCTATTTGTCAGCCATACTATGTATTCACCTCCATCTTCATATTTGAGAAAAAGCTATCCAGAATGTATTCAGGAAAAAGATTAAAACGTGGCTATTTCAAAAGCCATACCTTTCCTTCTAGTTACTTCCTAGGGTGATATTAACTCTAAAAAATAATTATTGCTACACTGCGGCATACTAAAATCACCTCAAGAACCTTGTAGGCCCTTTGACCTTTCAGCCTAGCCTGAGATCTCTTTAATAAGGAAACACAGGTCTGAGGCCATTTCTGTTCATAGACGTCCTTAATTTCGGACGGCCAACGCTGATTACGATATACCGCACTTTACTTCCTTGGATCACATACTCAGCATTATAACTTTTTGCCCTGAAGAAGCCCATTTTTTGGTGAAACGCGTTGGCTGTCGCAAAACATTTACATCAAGTGTGTTTGAAATAAAAAAGACATACAAAGACATCAACAAACGACTACTGATTGTTCATCAATTTGTATGCCTTTTTATTGTGTTACTTGCTAGTCGTGTCTATTGCCTCTCATATTTCTTGTGTTTATTTTTCTATTTGTGGTCATGTGGCAGCTGACCAATTGAGGCGGGTAATACATATATACCACGTGACTATCCTGGATGGTGCAGTTGTTTATAACCCGGCTGGTTTCCTATATGTTGATTTAACTCTAAAAATGCCAGGGTGCTCTCTGGGTAGCAGCTGCATTATATAAGCTCATTCATTCATTCATGCTGTAGGGGCTCATTCTGATTTGAAAGATTGGGTGTAATGTTTATATATATGCTTTCCCAACCTTCCCTTGCACGAACAGCTAGGGGACCAAGGCTGATGGGAACTTCACAAGAGAGTTGAAACCGCCCCCTCTACAGCAAGTCAATCTAATGACTTGCGTTGTAAAGGTATTGCGTTCTAACAACGCAGTCATTGTAACAACTGCGTTGTATAGGAACACGATGTAATAGCATGCGATGTAACATGCTATATTCATCACAAATAGGCCCCGGGCACTCTCAAAAAACTGTCCCACATTCCCAAATGGTAAGTATATTTTTATAATTTCATATAGCGAGAAATTGGTCTGAAGACATTGGAGAAATTACCATGAGCACCAGCTACATTGCTCAAAATCAAATATTGTATTTTAGGTAGATTAAATGATTTGCCCAGAATCACTGGATGTTGAGCTGAAGCCAGAATTCAAACGTACTTCCCCAGTTCCGCTGCTAGCGCCGGGACACCTTCCTTGGGGGTAGCCGTGCGCTCTACAAGCTACAAAATAAATAAATAAACAAATAAACGTCAGAGGCTCTGAGACAATAATGCTACAACCTATGTTTTTCTTTTTCCTCTGAGAAAAGTGACCTCACAGGAGGCCTATGTAAACACTCTCAGTTCCTCCATCAAGGCCTAAGAAACACGGGGACCGAGGAGACAATTCCTGGCCCCAAAAGGGCCACTTGTCTCACTAACCCCTTCCCCCCCAGCCCCATATAGCCATAGGGTATGACCTGGCAGGAGAGGGGTCATGAAATGCACACCTCTGATGCTGCTACTCCAGGGGGACTCAGGTGAGAATGGCCCCCGGGAGGCCCCAGCATGCTCCCACCCTTCCCACACCCGCCATGACCTAAAGGTGATGGCCCAACAGGTGAATGATGCTACTTCTGGGACGAGCAGGCCACACGAGGCAGGGGGAAGAGGTGAGAATGGCCTAAGGGCCACAACAACACCTGGGCCTTAGTTTGACAGCATGGCTGGGAGTGCCCGTGATACCGGTGACACTTCACAGTGGCCTGGCGGGGATCGGGGCAGATAGACCGTTTCTGTGGGCCAGTTTTCAGAGGCCGTCAAAAACCAGCCCTCAGATGGCCCGGAGTCAGTGCTTAATTTGAGCCGGAGCTTTCCGGTGCTGTGCATCGGCACCTGGCACCTAATTGTCAACACCACACTTAGGGCAGTCTGCCACAAGGTGGCGCTGCTCATGTAATTTAGAGATGAGTAGTATAACACTTGTTTAGGAAAACAATATACATTAAAAACATTACTAATACCTTGCTCTCCCGCCATTCCTTTAGCTCTGTGGACCTGGAATAATCTGAACTGTCGCATTTAAATGCCAGAGAGATGATTAGTAGTTGTTTTGGCAGCAATGACACGAGTGATGGGTGGTGCAAGCGGCAGTGACTTCCTGGTCAGAGTCCTGGCACTTAATTTTTGACAAATTAAGCACTGCCCTGAGGCACCGGCCAATCGCCCGGTTTGGTACTTTCTGTCCCCCACCCAGAAAGATCTGGATATTAAAATTCACAAGGTTTTGCCCCGGTTGTGGTGAATGCCCAAAAGAGGAGAACCTGGCATGCAAAGTGACAAACAGGAATGCAAGGCCGAGTGGAGAGGAGGGCGGGGCGGTGGAGAGAGAGGTGACACACCCCAATAACTGCATCGTCATCACCATCAACAACAGGGTCCTTGCAAAGTGCGAAGAAGCATTTCCAGTGCCTGACTCGAAATATTAACCAAGGAAACATAAAGTCAGAACAAAATATGTCACCCAGCGTCATAAGAATAACCTTCCGCCCCCACAAAGGCAGAAAGGGTTCGGCACAATCTCTCGGCGGAGGATAGTCAACCCTCAGCCTCGTTCGTTCCTGACCCCGCCTCTGTTCAATTCATCTGAAGTCGATTCCTTTATTGAAGGAGATTTTCGATCATTTTATGGGGAAATTAAGTCCGTAACTGTGAAAACTTTGCAATTGATGGGGCCCGGGAGGCCAGAGTTTTTGTGTTATTGAAGCCGAAGATTAATTCTTTTATTATGGAAACTTCATTGCCTTCCATTAGGAGATGAATCTATCGGTCATTTGTGGAGACACGCTTTAATGAGAGACGGACACTTTTTACACGGCGGCCATTAATCATTTGTGGGGAGGAGGGGGTGAGCGGCTGAGCAGCAAGCTAGCGCCTGTCGCTGCTAGGCGCTGCGAGGCGCTGCTGGCAGGGGAGGGAGGCAGGTGAAGGTCGTCGAGGGGAAGGGGAGGGGTTCTGACCGACAGACCCTTCAAATCTCCTAGGACAGGGTGCCCAGACTTTATAAGTAGGGGGTCAGGATATAATATTTAGTTAGTGAGCGGGCGAACAAGTGACGTAGCCTCATTCTTCTAAATAATCGATTGTGGGGCGGCTTCCCATGAAAATATTTAAAACGGTGGGACCGAATATGCGTGCTCAAGACCCTTTTGTCAGTAATTCGTCAAAAAGTTATTTCTTATTTCATTAAGTTTTTTTATTGTTTTTACAAACACGTAATCATACACATAAAACATAAAACATACACTTCTCATGGAAAACTCGTCACAGGGTTTCAGCCAAGGCTCGCTGAGTTGTGTGGCGCTATTTTACAGGTTTTTCCTTGCAAGGTTGACCCCCTTATCCAATTGTCCCCTTATAAGGTAGGGGGGAGTTGCGGAGAAGGAAAGAAGGGAGAAAGGAGAAAGTAAGAAGAAAAAGTACAAGAAGTTTGCTATTCTTGCAATTGTCTCGGCTCCCTCCAGTGTGGGTCTGCTGCACTCAGGATGGTGTCTTTGTGCGGGTATTGTTTGAAGTTATAATATGCGCTTCAGAGCAGAGGTGTTTGTGAGGGCTCTGGTATGTGTCAGTTTTGGAATACACGTACACACCTGTAAACCTCCAGAAACTGAGATTCTAAAGTGCAATGCACGTCTTTCGGGGTCCTCTTTCTCCCCCATTTCCGCACGAGACCTGCAGCGACCCGTCTCCAAAGTGAAACCCTGGAACCACCTTCAGGACGCCATTCCGGGTTTGTATCAGCAAATCTCTTGCCACCACCTACTCCCCCTACGGACCAACACGGTCAACTTTTCTCTTCAACGGGCCCGTTTCCAGAACGACTAAAAGTGGGCAAGTCTCTCCTCTCATGAAAAACAATCTCTCGACCCAGGGAACATGAACAACTGCTCTGCAGTCTCCACGCTTCCATTTTTAGGCAAAGACATTGAAAGTTGAGTAGAGTAGATTTTCAGTTTATCACTGCGATAGGAGGGTGAAGAGGAGCATAGGGCTCTGTGGGTAACGCAGGCGGTTTTGAATTGTGTTGTATATAAAGGGGGAAGACCCATATATACTACCTGACCTGGGTCAAAATAAGTACAGTATCAAAAAAAGTGGTTGTGGCAGCACATAAAACAAGTGAGTAACAAGGAGAGAGGTAGGGAGAGTAAACTGACACTCTTGTTCCCCGGTCAATATACAATAATCAAAAGAAGAGTGTCTATGGAAAAGGCTAAGCCGTTCTATGGAGCACATAAAGAACCACACTGGGATGTTAAAAAAGCCCTCACTCACCACCTAGTGATGACATGCTTCATCATTGGGCCCACCAAAGAGACCGAATATACATGGAAATCTCTTCCCCTGAAGACTTTGCCCTCCTTTCAATCACGCGTCCGGTTCGAGGGCGACGTAGGTAGACTACGGGTGCTGAGCGTCCAGGGCGGTGTGCCGAATACGCTCCCACCCCCCTCCTGAGACCCATGGTGTTTATTCACAACACCTATAAAGTGCAGAAACGATAAGTAGAAGCCTCCTAAACCAGGAGTAATTAGGAATAGTTCAAACATTCCTAATTTTTTTGCACTTTTTTCACGTTTATTTAATTTTCACACTCACGTCCCTAGGTAAGGGTGGGTCTTAGTGTACCCATACCGCCAGGGTTTATCACACACAGTCCTGATGAATTGCGGGGTAAATTAACACCGTTTCGATGGCAAGAAACATGTCGACTACCCTATAGGAACCCACCACTCAATTAAAGTGGACTGTTTCCTAACATTTTTAATATTTTTGTCTTTAGTGATCATTTAATAAAATTATTACCTCAGATACACTACTGACTATTTTAATACCTCCACCACTCACTAGTTCACATTGCACTCAACACGCCCTAAATTCACTATCCCGCTCCGCAGTAATCCTGGCGTTGCAGCACACCAAAGAGACATTCGGTCTCTTTGGTGGGCCCAATGATGAAGCATGTCATCACTAGGTGGTGAGTGAGGGCTTTTTTAACATCCCAGTGTGGTTGTTTATGTGCTCCATAGAACGGCTTAGCCTTTTCCATAGACACTCTTCTTTTGATTATAGCACATAAAACAAGACACAACACAAGTTGAACACTCTATCCTTCTCATTTTCCCCTTTTTCTACATCAACCAGAGCACTGTAAAAATATTGCACTTTTATCTCATTGAGCCAATGTAAAGCTCATATATGCCTTGATTTGAACTGCATTTGATAAACTTTAAACAATACAAAGACACGGAAGTGGACTTACTACCACGTTTCAACTTGTGTTGTTTCTTGTTCTGTGTGCTATTATAATTTGTACAAAGTTTTATGGGCAGTTTTGATTTGGGCCTGAGCTTCAATGGGTAGCCATTGGAGGGTTAGTAGGGCCGGGGAAATGTGGTCACATTTTTTGAGACTTAACACGAAGTGTGCTACTGCATTTAGAGTTTCTCTCAGTGGGTCTAGATGAACTTTGGGAATGCCTAAGAGAAGCAAATTCCATAGTCTAGTCTGGAGAGGACGAGAGACTGCACCACTGTTTTGAGGTAATGTTCCAGGATCAGTAGTCTGACGCCCCATAGCTGCCTGAGTTGGTGTTGTGCACTTTTGACCATGGTTGTGATGTGGAGATTTAAATGATTGTCAAGTGTGCTACCAAGGGATCTAGAACTCTGGACAGTGGGAGGGCAGCCATACAGGGCAGGTAAGGTGGTTATCCATTTTTGTACTGGGGGTTTGGCTTTCGGAGGTGAGATCAAAAGAAATTCAGTTTTAGTTGGGTTGAGTATCAGAGGATGGTTAGACATCCAGTTTTGAATCTTTAGACGCGTGATTGAAAGGAGGGCAAAGTCTTCAGGGGAAGAGATTTCCATGTATATTTGAGTGTCATCAACATAGAGGTGAAAGAGAATCCCAGCGTTTCTGAGAATCACACATAGTGGTTCTAGGTATAGGTTAAAGAGGGTTGGGGAGAAGATTGAACCTTGAGGGACCCCGTGATGTACATTGACTGGTCTCAAGAACGTGTTGCCCATTTTCATAATTTGGGAGCGGTTGGTTAGGTAAGAGAAGAACCACTTGAGGACTGTGTCTCCACAGCCCATGCTCTGTTCAAGAGTGCGAAGGAGGTGCAGATGGTTGACAGTGTTGAGTGCAGCGGACAAGTCCAAGAGGACCAAGAGGCAGGAGCTGCCAGAGTCGAGGATTCAAAGGGAGTCATTGACTATTTGGAAGATAACCGTTTCTGTACGGTGGCCGTGGTGGGAGCCTGATTGGAGAGAGTCTAGGAGGTTGTTTGAATGTGCAAATACGCGTGAGAGTACTATCATCAACTTAAGTAACTATACGCTTTCTCAGCTGCGGTGGACATAAGGTGAACATTGATTGTTCTCAAGTTTATCTATTACAGTATATATATCCATCACCACTAGTAATGTAGTTATTCCTTTCACTTTGCCAATGTTTACATTGGTTCACCTTCTGTTGTAACTTTGAAAAATTGGTACACTAAAAAACTTTTTTGTATTTTGTTGATCTATGGGCCTTTCAGGCCTTCCTTTTCCATTATTGAGTATGGAATAATTTTTTTTATAAAAAACAAAAGATCCTGTGAGACATCTCAGTGGGTTATGTGTCTGCTGCAAACATAACCCCACTACCCGCTTGGTAAAAGTTTGAATGCATGCATTGCTTTATCCTTTGGATGCTGATAAAAAATGAAAAATATTGAGTTAGGCAGAAAGATTATTAAGTGGCAACAGTTCTATTTGTATGTTATTTAAAAAAAAAAAAGTCACTAATTGCAAACTCATGCATAGAAGTATGAGACACAGCATATTCAGAGGGAATGAATACATCATGTAAAAATCTCCCTCTCTCTGTTTCACACAGAGCGACCGGCCTTCCAAGGGGCAAGCGGGGGTTTGATGACATGTTTTACACTGACAGAGAGGAGGACTGAACAATGGAAGATGCACAATAGCAAAAGAACCACAGCTGCGGCCGAGTCATCGTTTGGCCAAGGTATGAATCTGCTCATAAGTTCACTGCAGTTCACTTACACTTTGTTGTGGCTTCTCGGCAACGGCCCCTCCATAAAAACCATGAACCACCAAAAAACGCCTGTAGCTATAATAAGGTAGACTCTGTCTTCATTAGTAAGGGGCAAAAACTCTTAATTATTATTCATATCCTTAATAAACCGTAACCATCACATTTCGTTCTTAATTCTTCGTTGCACGCATCAGTATTTCATTCCGTAATTACTTTCTCGACCAATTCCCGCAGTTTTTAACACAGATTTCTGATGCGTTTCAGGACATTCGTCCCACCTTAGGGGGACTTTCTCTCATTTTAGTTTAGTTTCCTGAATCAAGGTAAACTCTGCTTCTTCCGGCGTTTCTTATGTCTGAATGTGCGAGATTTGGTATCGTTGCGCTGAAATTTCTTTGTTAACCCTTTTAAAATAATTGCTTGCTGACTGCCTTGACTGCCGCCTCGCTCTGCTAGCGTTTAGAATTTGCCACAGTGTATCTCACTTCTTAGCGCGATACTCCCGGCGCTTAGCATTGTACTTGTGCTGCATTCAGATTGTTAACCCTTTTAAAATAATTGCTTGCTGACTGCCTTGACTGCCGCTTCGCTCTGCTAGCGTTTGGAATTGCCACAGTGACTTTAACTTTTAGCGCGATACTCCCGGCGCTTTGCATTGCTCACCCCCTCCGCTGCCATTTTGTTTGTATTTGTTGTTGTGCTCGTTGTTGAAAGCCGTCCTCTGTAGCCCGCCCCGCCTCCCAGCTGAGCCGCCCTCCCACTGACTACATACAGCGCTCCCATACCTGGAAGCGCTGTGATCCCTCTTCACTGGTGTGCTGAGTGGTCGCTCCCCAGTCTCCCTGGCGAGATTTGGTATCGTTGCGCTGAAATTTCTTTGTTAACCCCTTTTAAAATAATTGCTTGCTGACTGCCTTGACTGCCGCCTCGCTCTGCTAGCGTTTAGAATTTGCCACAGTGTATCTCACTTCTTAGCGCGATACTCCCGGCGCTTAGCATTGTACTTGTGCTGCATTCAGATTGTTAACCCTTTTAAAATAATTGCTTGCTGACTGCCTTGACTGCCGCTTCGCTCTGCTAGCGTTTGGAATTGCCACAGTGACTTTAACTTTTAGCGCGATACTCCCGGCGCTTTGCATTGCTCACCCCCTCCGCTGCCATTTTGTTTGTATTTGTTGTTGTGCTCGTTGTTGAAAGCCGTCCTCTGTAGCCCGCCCCGCCTCCCAGCTGAGCCGCCCTCGCCCCTCCCCCTCCACTATCCATATATGACAGTTGCTCCCGCGCGCAGCGTTCACGCGCAGCGACCGCGCCCCAGCCGCGCCGAAGGTGCGCCAAAGGTAAGCCCGTCTACGCCCGTCCGCGCCTGGACCGCGCCCAGCGCCAGATCCCCTGCCCCCCGCGCTCCCCAGCCCTCCCGCATTACCTACGATGCCGCCACCCTCCTAGCCCTTAACCCCGGTCGCGCCCCCAACTGCGTCCAAGCCGCTCCTGGACACACTCATGGACCTTTCTCTTGCAACTCCTGCAAATTCATCGGCACAGACAACATCCCCGCTACGACCACACCACAGATTCCCGACCCCAATCACCTACAATGCATCCTTCTCAACACCCGATCGGTCCACAGACACGCCATTGACCTATGGAATCTACTAGACACCATCTCTCCAGACGTCGCCTTCCTAACAGAAACATGGATGAACGCTTCCTCCGCCCCAGACATCACCATTGCCATCCCTGAAGATTATAAGATCACACGTGAGGACCGTACCGGCCACACAGGAGGAGGTATCGCTATCGTCCATAAGAAATCCATCCGCATCTCTACCAGCTCTGACGTCAACCTCGCCAACTCTGAACACCTTCACTTCCAGATCCACATCGACCCCAAGACCACACTCAGAGGCACCCTCCTCTACAGACCACCAGGACCCCGCGCAAAATTCAGTGAAGACATCGCGGACTTCATCACTCCACACGCGCTCCCCTCCAAAGATTACATCCTTCTGGGAGACCTCAACTTTCACCTTGAAAAGAACAACGACCGCAACACCACCACCCTCTTGGACAACCTCGACAACCTCGGACTTAAACAACTGGTCACCTCCCCCACCCACATCGCAGGTCACACACTCGACCCCATCTTCACCTCCAGCAATCATGTCTCCTTCAGCCATACTACGGATCTCCTCTGGACTGACCACAGCTGCGTTCACTTCACTTACAACAAGCCGAAACCCATCAACCACCTCCAACCAACTCTGCAAAGAAACTGGAACAAAATCACCATCGACCAGATCTCCTCATCGCTCCTTCTAAACACCCCAGCCCACTCTTCTAACCCAGACCAAGCCGCCACCAACTTCACCCTATGGTTATCCAACAGCGCCGACATCCTAGCACCATTGAAAAAACGTCAAAGCAAACCTGGCAGCAAGAAGGCCTCATGGTTCAACGATGATCTTAAGAAGTCCAAGAAACTCTGCCGCTCCCTTGAAAAGGCCTGGAAAAAAGATCCAACCACCAGCACCAAGGACGCCTTCAAAAACGCCACCCGCATACACCACCAACTAATCCGAAAGGCCAAGAAAACAGCATTCAAGGATCGACTAGACAACAACGCCCACAACAGCAAGGAACTTTTCAACATCGTCAAGGAATTTACCAATCCCTCGGCCAACTCCAACGACATCACCCCCTCTCAAACCCTCTGTGACTCCCTAGCCTCATTCTTCCACAACAAAATTGCAGACATCCACAACAGCTTCGACAACCAACCCGGTAACCAACCCACCCAACCATATGATGAACATTCCCCCCCCCTTGAACACCCTTAACGACTGGAACCCAATCTCCACTGAGGACACCACTCGCCTGATGAACTCCATCCACTCAGGATCCCCCACAGACCCATGTCCTCACCACATCTTCAACAAAGCAGACTCCGTCATAGCACCGCACCTCCGAGACGTCATCAACTGCTCCTTCAACTCTGCCACCTTCCCGGAAAGCTGGAAACACGCTGAACTCACCGCCCTTCTGAAAAAACCCACAGCGGACCCCACCGAATTCAAAAATTACCGCCCCATATCACTCCTTCCTTTCCCGGCCAAAGTCATCGAGAAAGCTGTCAACAACCAGCTCGCCGCTTTCCTCGAAGCCAACAAATCCCTCGACTCCTCACAATCTGGCTTCTGAGCAAAACACAGCACTGAGACCGCCCTCATCGCAGCAACAGACGACATTCGAACTCTACTGGACAATGGAGACACAGTCGCCCTCATCCTCCTCGACCTCTCCGCAGCCTTCGACACAGTCTGCCACAGCACCCTTTTACAACGCCTCAGAAACATCGGAATACAAGGAAAAGCACTTGAATGGATCACCTCGTTCCTCACCGGAAGAACCCAGAGAGTCCGCCTTCCACCATTCAAGTCCGAGGCCTCTGAAGTCATCTGTGGCGTACCACAAGGATCCTCACTCAGTCCCACCCTATTCAACGTATACATGAGCCCCCTCGCGGCCATCGCACGCCAACACAACCTCAACATCATCTCTTACGCGGATGACACTCAACTGATCCTTTCTCTCACCAATGACCCCAACACCGCCAAAACTAACCTACACGAAGGAATGAAAGAAGTTGCCGAATGGATGAAACACAGCCGTCTGAAACTGAATTCAGATAAAACTGAAGTCCTCATCTTAGGTACATCCCCCTCTGCATGGGACGACTCTTGGTGGCCGGAAGCCCTTGGAAAAGCACCCATCCCGACAGACCACGCACGAAACCTAGGCGTTATCCTGGATTCTTCACTTTCAATGAACAGACAAGTCAGCGCCGTATCCTCATCCTGCTTCAACATGTGTTTGAGTCACCGATGGCTGTCTTTCAGACTCTTCCAGAGGATGCTTGTTGAGAGAGACGCTCAGTTTAAATATAGTACTAATGGCTGACAGAGCAGAAGAAAGAGCAGATCGGCAAGCCACTCACATGGAACCAGCAATGACAAAAAGAGAATCAGCAATGGTCCTGAAAAGTAAGCACAAGTACAAGGTAGACGCATGTACATCGATGTTCACAAAGAAAAAAAAGTTGTGTTTCCAATGTGGGTTTTTATTTTCCCATAAAGCTAAACATCCAGCCATGGGATAAACGTGCAAAGGTTGCGGAAAAGAAAACCAGTTCAACAGTATGCAAAGTGAAAGAGAATCTAACTACATAACAGCGAGAAGAGAAAATAGATGCCAGGAGGTTCCGGAACCATTCTCACCACGTCTACAAAGCAAAAATCAACATCAGTTATGATGAGTAGATCATAGTCAAATTCATCCTACAAAGGTTCTCGTCATTATTAAGTGTTAGTGTGCGATGATGACATCAGCCAATAAGTGGCAGGCAGATGTAGGTTTGGTTGCCCGGAAAGAAGAACAAAAGACAAAGGCAACCCACGCCATAAAACAACAAAATTCATTTGGACGTTGTCCAAAAATTATAATAAAGGTCAACAGTTGCCCATAGACTATCATAGACAATGGTGCATCGATTAACATTATGCCAGTTGAAAGGTTCAACAGCTTATCTCCTGTGCCAGGCCTCAACCAGTCGAACACCAAAGTATGCACATGGGGTGCTTCACAGTGACAGTGAGACACAAACAGTATTAGTGCAAGTGCCAATTCACATTCTTGAAGGAGCCTCATCCAGTGCATGCTTACTCAGTTTTGCGACAGCTGCTGACATGGGACTGATATCCCTCAAATACAATCTCCACACTCAATCTAAAGTTGTAAGTCAGTTTCTATCGTTATTTTGAGGCCTACGCAGGCTAAAGACAATGAAAGTGTGACTTCACATCAATGAGGATGTTCACCCTGTTGCCAAGCGGCACTGCAGAGTTGTTTGACTAGAAAGAAGCTTTTGAGAAAGAATTAGAAATGCTGCTGAAAAATGACATTATTGAGCACTCCACCAGTCCTACGCCATGGGTTTTGCCCATAGTGGTTCTTACAAAAAAGGACAGTGGTGGTGCAGTGCGCATCTGTGTTGATATGCGTTAGGCCAACAAAACAAGTGAGAGAGAAAGACGTCCTGGTCCACACATAACGGAGATGATCATGCTGCTGAGCGGTGCGAAAGTCTTTGTCTGCCTTGATCTCAACAAGGGATACCATCAACTCGCGTTGGAAGCAAACTGCAAGCACATCACTACTTTTTCAACTCATGTTGGTTTGCTCAGACATAAAGGAGTGAGTTTTGGAGTGTTGTCAACTGCAGAAACATTTCAGGATTTTATACATCAAATAATTCAACCTGGCAAGCATGCTTTTAATTGCAGTGATGACACACATGTAATTGGGCAAAAAAAGGAGCATGACAAGGATCTTACACAGGTGTGACATTTACTTGCCAAGGCCCCTGGCCCTAGAAAAAAATACTTTCACCCTGCTTTAGGACTTCAATCTTCACTTCGAATCACCGTACACTCCATTTGTTAAAAGATTTTGAGATAACCTTGAGGCACTTCAACTTACTCAATTGGTCGCTGCTCCTACTCATGAAAAAGGACACATGTTGGATCTCATTTTTTCAAATGATCCTCTAATCTCGGTTTCAGAGGCTACCCTCATTCCCTGGTCCGATCATTGCCTTATTCAATTTGGGCTATCAAACCTGGCCAGACAGACCAAAAGCAAGGTCCAATTTACCTCTACTAGAAATTGGTCACGGATCAACCCCGATCTCTGGTCGAACGCCCTGAAGCGATCCCTGCCCATTCAAGACCTGGCCCAATAGAAGATTTCAAAAAATGGGAAAAATGGATCACCCAGTCGTTAGAAACCTGTGCCCCTTTGAAAAAACACCCTGTCAAATACACCAGACCAAGAAAGCACCCTGGTTTAATGAACATCTGATCTCCTCCTTAAAAAAGCTCAGTTAGAGAGCAGAAAGGGACTGGAGAAAAGACTTTGACCTAGATAAAAAAAGGTATTACAAAGCCTCAATCAGAAACTACCACAAAGAACTAAAACTGGCACAGGCTCTATTTTATGATAAGAAAATCAGACAGGCACTTACTTCTCCCAAAGAACTATTAAGAGTGGTAAAAAACCTGACCACACCGCAAGAAACTAACGGCCCTCCAAAGGTCACGACAATAAAATGCAATCAAATAGTGTCTTTTTTCCAGAAAAAAGTGTCTGACATCTTTGATCTCTTCCAAAACACTCCCCAGCTGGCTCTAGCTGAATCTCATATGTCCAGTGTCCCAGCTTCATCCCCTAGCCTTGCACAGTTCCCAGGCCTTGATAAGGAAGCCACTCTGAAGTTGCTCAAAGCTATCAAGTCAGGCTCCCCTCTGGACTCGGCACCCCCACATACCATCCTTAAGGTGACGGAGGTGGTCCTTCCCCTTCTAGTGAAAATCCTGAATAAATCACTTGAATCAGGATCGGTACCCCAGGCTTGGAAACACGCCATTCTAAAACCAATTCTAAAAAAACCCCATCTGAACCCTGAAATTCTGAGTAACCTTCGACCTATCTCCCTTCTTCCTCTTCTGGGTAAACTCCTGGAAAGGCGTGTTAACCAAGCCCTAACCAAATTCCTGGAAGAGATCACACTCCTCCACCCCACGCAGATGGGCTTCCGCTCCCATCACAGTACAGAAGCAGCGCTCCTGGCTGTTACAGAGGAACTCAAAAGCCTACATGATGGGGGAGGGTCAGCAGCGATTATTTTGCTTGACCTTAGTGCGGCATTCGACACCGTCAACCACACACTGCTAAAAAAAAGACTGAAGGAAATATGTATCCAGGGTGGAGCCTTGAAGTGGTTATGCTCCTTTTTAGAGGATCGATCGTTCCAAGTTATGGACCAGGACTGCCACTCTGACAGTCTACCCTTAAAGTCTGGAGTGCCGCTGGGCTCCTCTCTGAGCCCGACCATATTTAATATATATGTAAGGCAGCTTGCCAACATTATACAGGAATTTGACATCCTAGGCTTTTCGTATGCGGAAGACACCCAGCTGATTGTCGCTCTGCCCCAGGACGACCATCAGGGAGTCCCCTCACTGGGCCCCTGCCTGAACAAACTGGCTAACTGGATGTCAAATAACTTTCTAAAACTGAATGGTGAAAAAAACGAATACATGACATTGGGCAACAGGGGTTAATTGCAAAAACGTTGTGTAAAAAGGGAAACAGGTGTCAGTCGAAAGACGGTTTTTCGAAAAAGGTGGAATGAGACCAGGACATGCACCACAGGTACAGGAGCGTCTCCAAGAGGTTTGGTTTAACACGTATGGGGTAATTTGAGTATTAAGGCAGCGGGGTGACATTTCCACATAGCTTTAATATGGTTCACAACAACGTTAGATTGAGAGTGAGAAGAATGGAGTAATATTACATCTAGGTATTATGTTGTTGGCCATAAGAGGGAACACGCCGATTAAAGCATTTGATAATGCATACATAATGAGCAGGTCACAAGTTCAGTATGTAGCATGTTTTAAAAGTCTAAACATATAGTCTAAACGTATTGCTTATATTTGTAGTGAACCCCTGACGAAGGGTGATGAAGCAGCCCGAAATGCATTGGGAATGATACACTACTGAGGATGATATATGTATATGTCCTGCTTTATGGAAAAGGCCTGGATGGGCATACCTTTAGCATCAGATTTTTATACATAATATGGATTTCATGTGACAACATGAACTGAAAAACGGAAAAGATTGGAATAATAAGATTAAAATGATCGAATGAAAAATAATTGTGGCATATATATTTTTTGCGATGCAACAGTGCTTCCGGAAGGGGGGCGATTCCGTTCCCGAGTAATTGGATTGGACAACAGGGCCATCTCAAGAGCCTTAAATCACTGGCCTCCTTGCATGGGGGACCCTCAGTTCCTAAACTGGTGATAAAAGATTTAAGTATGTGGCTCGACAATGCACTCTCAATGAACGTACATGCAAACAAACTGTCAGGAATTTGCAATGGACTCCTGAGGATGCTCAGAAAGATACTAGAACTCATCCCGGAGCATCTTAGGAAAACCGTCATACAGTCCTTAATATTCTCCTGCCTCGACTACGGGAACTCCCTTTACTTGGGTTACCCCAAGTATGTGATCAAGAGGCTCCAGACTGTGCAGAAGGCGGTGGCCAGGTTATTGCTCAAACTCCACAGACAAGCGCCAGTGAGAGAATCCTTGTAAGCACTCCACTGGCCGCCATTAGCAACAAGGGTAAAATGTAAAGTCCTCTGCATAGCCCACAGGGAAGTAAATACCAAAGGACCACCCAAACTTAAATCCCTGATCTCGGTCTATGTCCCCTCAATATCTCTAAAGTCATCTCACTTACACCTTCCCAGCACCACTAGAATGAAAAAATCCAGATGGGGAGGCAGAGCTTTCTCCGACTTGGTACCAAAACTGTGGAATGTGCTCCCGCTGGACATCAGAAGGCAGCCCAACAAACTAATTTTTAGGAAAAAGCTGAAGACCTGGTTCTTTCCATCCAGCCATTATGGGGCCTTCTGTCCTTCATCACAGCTCTTATCGGCAGCGCAGGGAAGCATCCGGGTCGCCATGCACTATATAAATCACTTTCAAATTCAAATTCAAATGCAGGTCTCACTCTAAATGTAGCAAAGTGTGAGTTTCCAAGACCAAACAAAAATACTTTGGGCACATATTCTCTGATGGGAAATGACTCCCGACCCAGATAATTAACAAGCACTATCACCTGCGTGCCCCTCACAAGATGTTGCCATGCTGCAATCCTTCTTAGGCATGGCCAGTTATTGATCAAGGTACATTCGTGACTTTGTTATTGTAAGTGTCCCATTGAGAGACTTGACAGAATGAGATGTCCCTTCCCAGTGGTCTTTTGAATTTGATCACCTGATTGAAAATGCAACTGCGATGGCCTATTTTGACCCAAAGTTACAGGCTGAGACCACAGTTTATGCGAGCCTGGTGGGATTGGGAGCAATCCTTGCTCAGTATAATGGTCATCCGAATGCTCAGAGACATATTGTGGCCTATGGCAATCGAAGCCTGTCTGATACAGAACGAGCCTATTCTCAGTGGGAAATGGAGAGTCTGGCTTTGGTGTAGGCCTGCCAACATTTCCATGTATTTCCATATGGAAAATGTTTTGCTATCATTACAGACCACCAATCGCTGCTCTCTATTTTCGGAAACCTGAAAGCCAAGATGCCCTCTCTCAGTGAGAGGTGTGGGTTGCGACTGCAAGAGTATGACTATCCAATTGTGCACAAGCCGGGTAAATATCAGAACTCAGCTGATTACTTTCCAAGAGTACCATTACAGAGGCACAGTTCGGCATCCAAAACAGCTGAGTAGTACATTAACTTCATTTTGAGGTCCAGCTTGCCAGCAGCACCATCCATTGAGCTTAAGATTGCTGCTGCTAATGTTGATAAGAACATGTTTATCCTCAAAGACATAATTTCCACAGAATCATGGAAGAAGCATGCTCGAACATTTGCTGACAAAGTTACATTTCAGAAATTAAAAATATACAAGATAAATTGTCCATTAACAAGGAAGGTGTATTGAGAGCCTCACGAATCATCACACCTGAGAGTTGACTACAGCAAGCCATCGAAGTTGCCCCTAAAGGACATTGTGGCATTGTAGCCACCAAAAGAGCCCTAAGAGACAGAGTGTGTTCCTGCACCTAGAACAGCGAGTGGAAAAGAAACTACAAGAGTGCCATCTTTACAACTGCCTTCCGCCCAAAGTGACGCAGCACTCATTGACAATATCTGACCTTGCTGCACGTGTGGAAAAAAATTGCAGTTGATTTCTTTGTAACTTTAGAAAACGGACATCATCTCATAGCAGTCATTGATGAGTATTCATGTTTTACTCTGATAGAAAATTTATCGTCAACTATTCATGACAAGGTCATCGAGAGTCTGGATGACATCTTTGCAGCGTGGGGTATCCCCACCATTCACAAATCTGACAATAGTCTGCCGTTCAATAGCAAAGACTTCAAGAAGTTTGTGGTCAGACTAAATGTCAAGCTTCAAAAGAGCACAACTATATGGTCCTAAGCTAATAGAGTTGTGGAACGATTCATGGGTATTCTCAAACGGGTGATTCAATGAGCATTTATGGAAGGAATCAAGTTAAACCAGACCCTGTGTCAAGCCCTACATGCCTATCATTCAACTTTTCACTCCACAACCAGTGAGACTCCTGCCACCTTGCTACTTGGGGAGTCACTTGAACCAAACAGCCACAGTGGACAGTAGACTGATCCTTGAATGCGGATAAGGTGCTTGTCACTGACACTTCTCCGAACTGCCGAATGAAAGCATATGTCGATTAGCGTCAGTGAGCTCAGGAAACAGCCCTCCATGAAGGTGAATGGGTCCTGCTTAAGCAGTAACAAAAGTGGAAAACGGATGTATGACGTTACAACGCAAACTATTACAACGCATACTTTTACAACGCAACTATTACAATGTAAGTACCTTTACATCGCATGTTTTTACAACGCATGCCATTACAACGCGAAAAGGTAAAATTAATATAAAAGTACCATTACAACGAATAACACTATAACGCATACCATTACAACGCATAAATATTTTTAAATATATATAATAGGGGTTTTGGGTGGGGAAGTGTATTAAAATGTAGTAAAGAAACTTACATTAGATTTAAGAAATACAAGCATATTTTCATTAATTAATACTCGAGTATTAAAATTAAAACTCAAGTATTAAATACATATATATATTTTTTTGTAAAATACATTCTGGCACGGGTTGCAGGGAAAATAGGGGTTTTGGGTGGGGAAGTGTATTAAAATGTAGTAAACAAACTTACATTAGATTTACGAAATAAAAGCATATTTTCATTAATTAATACTCGAGTACTTATATTAATACTCGAGTATTAAATATATATATATATTTTTTTTGTAAAATACATTCCGGCACGGGATGCAGGGAAAATAGGGGTTTTGGGTGGGGAAGTGTATTAAAATGTAGTAAACAAACTTTCATTAGATTTACAAAATACAAGCATATTTTCATTAATTAATACTTGAGTATTAAAATTAATAATCTGTAAATTTAAAAAAGAATTAACACATTTAAAAACGCACATTTTACCTAAAAATATAATCATTAATTAGAGATTGAAACTTAAGTTTAAAAATAAGAAACATAAACCGATGATATAGCAGCCATTTTAGATAGGTAACATGAAAAAATAGTCCTATCACTATTTCAATGAAGGAACCACCACAACAATGAAAACAAAATGGAGGGCAAAACGGAGTTAAAAACGAAAACATACACTTTTTTCCATCTAATTTTAAATTACATGTTTCCACAATTAAAAAATCATTATTAAACGCTTTCTTAAACGCACATTTTGTCGAAATTTACGAACACACTGACACAAACATATAAATACTAGGCAGACACCATTTTAAAATCAGTTGATTTTCAACTCGCAGAGTGAGCAGATGCCTGAACCTGACCCTCTGACCTAGTGAACCTTGGAGAACTTTGAAGAACCTAAAGTTAATATTTGACTCATTTATCTGAAGAAACAAGTAAGTTTAAAATTCAGAATAAGCATAAAGTAATGTTAATAAATTTAAAACGAATAAATATCTAAATCAGAAATATATTTAATTTCCAGATCATTGTTTTTTTCAAGACAAAAAAAAACACATCCTGATATAGAGCGTGAATAAACAAAACAAAGTAAGTACATATTTTCTGAAAATCATAACGTACTAAATAGTCAACTACAAGTTAAATCACTGTATTACAGATTCGGTATTCAACATTATATCCAATGATTTACAATACCAAAAGAAAACAATGCAGAATACCGATTAGATATTTACAAGAAACGATAAATTCCTCAACAAAGCTTATTTTTTTTTTGTAATTGAATCAGAATATCATCACATAAGCCTCATCAAAAACATCACCTTCAGAACAGTCATCTTCTGAAGATAAAAACACCAAACTAAAAAGGTAAATAAAATCGACGTGTATTAATTACTAATATAACTAGTACAACATGTATCAGTAGAAAAAGTGCAGGATAGTGTTGAAGTAATAAATACTAATCGAAATCTTCAAAAATAAGCCGTAAGAAAATTGATGAATACACTCAAGGAGTAATTTACTATTGCAACCCCAGTAAAGTGGAGCAAAAAAGTAAAGTGAAGGTCAGTGTGAGGGAATAAATTAATATTCCAACTCCAGGAAGGTGCAGCAGTAGGGAAAGTAATGGTCAGTGTGAGGGTGTAATATACTATTCCAACTCCAGGAAGGTGCAGCAGTAGGGAAAGTGATGGTCAGTGTGAGGGTGTAATTTACTATTCCAACTCCAGGTAAGGTGCAGCAGTAGGGAAAGAGATGGTCAGTGTAAGGATGTAATTTACTATTCCAACTCCAGGAAGGTGCAGCAGTAGGGAAAGTGATGGTCACTGTGAGAGTGTAATTTACTATTTCAACTCTAGGAAGGTGCAGCAGTAGGGAAAGTGATGGTCAGTGTGAGGGTGTAATTTACTATTCGAAGTCAAGGTAAGGTGCAGTAGTAGGGAAAATAATGGTCAGTGTGAGGGTGTAATTTACTATTCCAACCCCCAGGAAGGTGCAGCAGTAGGGAAAGTGATGGTCAATGTGAGGGTGTAATATACTATTCCAACTCCAGGAAGGTGCAGCAGTATGGAAAGTAATGGTCAGTGTGAGGGTGTAATTTACTATTCCAACTCCAGGTAAGGTGCAGCAGTAGGGAAAGTGATGGTCAGTGTGAGGGTGTAATTTACTATTGCAACTCCCAGGAAGGTGCAGCAGTAGGGAAAGTGATGGTCAGTGTGAGGGTGTAATTTACTATTCCAACTCCAGTAAGGTGCAGCAGTAGGTAAAGTGATGTTCAGTGTGAGGGTGTAATTTACTATCCCAACTCCAGAAAGGTGCAGCAGTAGGGAAAGTGATGGTCAATGTGAGGGTGTATTTACTATTCCAACTCCAGGAAGGTGCAGCAGAAGGGAAAGTTATGGTCAGTGTAAGGGTGTAATTTATTATTCCAACTCCAGGAAGGTGCAGCAGTAGGGAAAGTGATGGTCAGTATGAGGGTGTAATTTACTATTCCAACTCCAGGAAGGTGCAGCAGTAGGGAAAGGGATGGTCAGTGCGAGGGTATAATTTACTAATCCAACTCAAGGTAAGGTGCAGCAGTAGGGAAAGTGAGGGTCAGTGTGAGGGTGTAATTTACAATTCCAACTCAAGGTAAGGTGCAGTAGTAGAAATGAAAGACAAAATTAAAACATTTTTCTAAAGCAACAATAAAGGGAAAGATAATTTAAACACAGTATTAATGACATTGAAATCTGAAACAGCCTCATTCTTCATTTAAATAACATTTCTTTTGACATATTTCTTTTATATAGAAATTCTGATTCAACTTCTGAGAAAAAGAACCACCACATCGACAAAAAGTCAACCAACAAAAATCCCTGTTTGAAGAAAGAAAGCAGAGCAGAATCCAGACCTCACGGACAAAAAAAGAAAACCGCAAGGTAAATGAAAAATACATAAAAACAAATTTACATTTCACTACTGCTGCACCTTCCTGAAGCTGGTCACTGTAAGGGTGTAATTTACTATTCCAACACCAGTAAGGTGCAGTAATAAGGAAAGTTATGGTCAGTGTGAGGGTGTAATTTACTATTCCAACTCCAGGAAGGTGCAGTATTAGAGAAAGTGATGGTCAGTGTAAGGATGTAATTTACTATTTCAACTCAAGGAAGGTGCAGCAGTAGGGAAAGTGATGGTCAGTTTAAGTATGTAATTTACTATTTCAACTCCAGGAAGGTGCAGCAGTAGGGAAAGTGATGGTCAGTGTGAGGGTGTAATTTACTATTCCAACTCCAGGAAGGTGCAGCAGTAGGGAAAGTGATGGTCAATGTGAGGGTGTAATTTACTATTTCAACTCCAGGAAGGTCCAGCAGTAGGGAAAGTGATGTTCAGTGTGAGGGTGTCATTTACTATTACAACTCCAGGAAAGTGCAGCAGTAGGGAAAGTGATGGTTAGTGTGAGGGTGTAATTTACTATTACAACTCCAGGAAAGTGCAGCAGTAGGGAAAGTGATGGTCAAAGTGAGGGTGTAATTTACTATTTCAACTCTAGGAAGGTCCAGCAGTAGGGAAAGTGATGTTCAGTGTGAGGGTGTCATTTACTATTACAACTCTAGGAAAGTGCAGCAGTAGGAAAAATAATATGGTCAGTGTGAGGGTGTAATTTACTATTCCAACTCCAGGAAGGTGCAGCAGTAGGGAAAGTGATGGTTAGTGTGAGGGTGTAATTTACTATTCCAACTCCAGGAAGGTGCAGCAGTAGGGAAAGTGATGGTCAATGTGAGGGTGTAATTTACTATTCCAACTCCAGGAAGGTGCAGCAGTAGGGAAAGTAATGGTCAGTGAGAGGGTGTAATTTACTATTCCAACCCCCAGGAAGGTGCAGTAGTAGAAATGAAGGACAAAATTAAAACATTTTTCAAAAGCAACATTAAAGAGAAAGATAATTTAAACACAGTATTAATCACATTGAAATCAGAAACAGCCTCATTATTCATATAAATAACATATCTTTTTCCATATTTCTTTTATTTAGAAATTCTGATTCAACTTCTGAGAAAAACAACCACCACATCGAAAAAAAGTGAACCAACAAATAACCCTGTTTGAAGAAAGAAAGCAGAGCATAATCCAGACCTCAAGGACAAAAAAAGAAAACCGCAAGGTAAATGAAAAATACATAAAAACAAATTTACATTTCACTACTGCTGCACCTTCCTGAAGTTGGTCACTGTAAGGGTGTAATTTACTATTCCAACTCCAGTAAGGTGCCGTAATAAGGAAAGTGATGGTCAGTGTGAGGGTGTAATTTACTATTCCAACTCCAGGAAGGTGCAGCAGTAGGGAAAGTGATGGTCAATGTAAGGGTGTAATTTACTATTCCAACTCCAGGTAAGGTGCAGCAGTAGGGAAAGTGATGGTCAGTGTGAGGGTGTAATTTACTATTCCAACTCCACGAAGGTGCAGCAGTAGGGAAAGTGATGGTTAGTGTGAGGGTGTAATTTACTATTCCAACTCCAGGAAGGTGCAGCAATAGGGAAAGTGATGGTCAGTGTAAGGATGTTAATTACTATTCCAACTCCAGGAAGGTGCAGCAGTAGGGAAAGTAAAAGTCAGTGTGAGGGTGTATTTACTATTCCAACTCCAGGAAGGTGCAGCAGTAGGGAAAGTGATAGTCAGTGTGAGGGTGTAAGTTACTATTCCAACTCAAGGTAAGGTGCAGCAGTAGGGAAAGTGATGGTCAGTGTGAGGGTGTAATTTACTATTCCAACTCAAGGTAAGGTGCAGTAGTAGAAATGAAGGACAAAATTAAAACATTTTTCTAAAGCAACATTAAAGAGAAAGATAATTTAAACACAGTATTAATCACATTGAAATCAGAAACAGCCTTATTCTTTATATAAATAACATTTCTTTTTCCATATTCTTTTATTTAGAAATTCTGATTCAACTTCTGAGAAAAACAACCACCACATCGACAAAAAGTCAACCAACAAAAAACCCTGTTTGAAGAAAGAAAGCAGAGCAGAATCCAGACCTCAAGGACAAAAAAAGAAAACCGCAAGGTAAATGAAAAATACATAAAAACAAATTTACATTTCACTACTGCTGCACCTTCCTGGAGTTGGTCACTGTAAGGGTGTAATTTACTATTCCAACTCCAGTAAGGTGCAGCAGTACGGAAAGTAATGGTCAGTGTGAGGGTGTAATTTACTATTCCAACTCCAGGAAGGTGCAGCAGTAGGGAAAGTGATGGTCAGAGTGAGGGTGTAATTTACTATTTTAACTCCAGGAAGGTGCAGCAGTAGGGAAAGTGATGGTCAGTGTTATGGTGTAATTTACTTTTCCAACTCCCGGAAGGTGCAGCAGTAGGGAAAGTGATGGTCAGTGTGAGGGTGTAATTTACTATTCCAACTCCAGGTAAGGTGCAGCAGTAGGGAAAGTGATGGTCAGTGTGAGGGTGCAATTTACTATTCCAACTCCAGGAAGGTGCAGCAGTAGGGAAAGTGATGGTTAGTGTGAGGGTGTAATTTAATATTCCAACTCCAGGAAGGTGCAGCAATAGGGAAAGTGATGGTCAGTGTAAGGATGTAATTTACTATTCCAACTACAGGAAGGTGCAGCAGTAGGGAAAGTAATGGTCAGTGTGAGGGTGTAATTTACTATTCCAACTCCAGGAAGGTGCAGCAGTAGGGAAAGTGATGTGAGGGTGTAATTTACTATTCCAACTCAAGGTAAGGTGCAGCAGTAGGGAAAGTGATGGTCAGTGTGAGGGTGTAATTTACTATTCCAACTCAAGGTAAGGTGCAGTAGTAGAAATGAAGGACAAAATTAAAACATTTTTCTAAAGCAACAATAAAGAGAAAGATAATTTAAACACAGTATTAATCACATTGAAATCTGAAACAGCCTCATCCTTCATTTAAAAAACATTTCTTTTGTTATTTTCTTTTATTTAGAAATTCTGATTCAACTTCTGAGAAAAACAACCACCACATCGACAAAAAGTCAACCAACAAAAATCCCTGTTTGAAGAAAGAAAGCAGAGCAGAATCCAGACCTCAAGGACAAAAAAAGAAAACTGCAAGGTAAATGAAAAATACATAAAAACAAATTTACATTTCACTACTGCTGCACCTTCCTGAAGTTGGTCACTGTAAGGGTGTAATTTACTATTCCAACACCAGTAAGGTGCAGTAATAAGGAAAGTGATGGTCAGTGTGAGGGTGTAATTTACTATTCCAACTCCAGGTAAGGTGCAGCAGTAGGGAAAGAGATGGTCAGTGTAAGGATGTAATTTACTATTTCAACTCCAGGAAGGTGCAGCAGTAGGGAAAGTGATGGTCAGTGTGAGGGTGTAATTTACTATTCCAACTCCAGGAAGGTGCAGCAGTAGGGAAAGTAATGGTCAGTGTGAGGGTGTAATTTACTATTCCAACTCCAGGTAAGGTGCAGCAGTAGGGAAAGTGATGGTCAGTGTGGGGGTGTAATTTACTATTTCAACTCCAGAAGGTGCAGCAGTAGGGAAAGTAATGGTCAGTGTGAGGGTGTAATTTACTATTCCAACTCCAGAAAGGTGCAGCAGTAGGGAAAGTGATGGTCAGTGTGAGGGTATAATTTACTATTCCAACTCCAGGTAAGGTGCAGCAGTAGGGAAAGTGATGGTCAGTGTAAGGATGTAATTTACTATTCCAACTCCAGGAAGGTGCAGCAGTAGGGAAAGTGATGGTCACTGTGAGAGCGTAATTTACTTTTTCAACTCCAGGAAGGTGCAGCAGTAGGGAAAGTGATGGTCAGTGTGAGGGTGCACTTTACTATTCCAACTCCAGGAAGGTGCAGCAGTAGGGAAAGTAATGGTCAGTGTGAGGGTGTAATTTACTATTCCAACTCCAGGAAGGTGCAGCAGTAGTGAAAGTGATGGTCAATGTGAGGGTGTAATTTACTATTCCAACTCTAGGAAGGTGCAGCAGTAGGGAAAGTGATGGTCAGTGTGAGGGTGTAATTTACTATTCCAACTCCAGGTAAGGTGCAGCAGTAGCAAAAGTGATGGTCAGTGTGAGGGTGTAATTTACTATTCCAACTCCAGGTAAGGTGCAGCAGTAGGGAAAGTGATAGTCAGTGTGAGAGTGTAATTTACTATTCCAACTCCAGGTAAGGTGCAGCAGTAGGGAAAGTGATGGTCAGTGTGAGGGTGCAATTTACTATTCCAACTCCAGGAAGGTGCAGCAGTAGGGAAAGTGATGGTTAGTGAGGGTGTAATTTAATATTCCAACTCCAGGAAGGTGCAGCAATAGGGAAAGTGATGGTCAGTGTAAGGATGTAATTCACTATTCCAACTACAGGAAGGTGCAGCAGTAGGGAAACTAATGGTCATTCTGAGGGTGTAATTTACTATTCCAATTCCGGGAAGGTGCAGCAGTAGGGAAAGTGATGTGAGAGTGTAATTTACTATTCCAACTCAAGGTAAGGTACAGCAGTAGGGAAAGTGATGGTCAGTGTGAGGGTGTAATTTACTATTCCAACTCAAGGTAAGGTGCAGTAGTAGAAATGAAGGACAAAATTAAAACATTTTTCTAAAGCAACAATAAAGAGAAAGATAATTTAAACACAGTATTAATCACATTGAAATCTGAAACAGCCTCATTCTTCATTTAAATAACATTTCTTTCGTCATTTTCTTTTATTTAGAAATTCTGATTCAACTTCTGAGAAAAAACAACCACCACATCGACAAAAAGTCAACCAACAAAAATCCCTGTTTGAAGAAAGAAAGCAGAGCAGAATCCAGACCTCACGGACAAAAAAAGATAACTGCAAGGTAAAAGAAAAATACATAAAAACAAATTTACATTTTACTACTGCTGCACCTTCCTGAAGTTGGTCACTGTAAGGGTGTAATTTACTATTCCAACACCAGTAAGGTGCAGTAATAAGGAAAGTGATGGTCAGTGTGAGGGTGTAATTTACTACTCCAACTCCAGGTAAGGTGCAGCAGTAGGGAAAGAGATGGTCAGTGTAAGGATGTAATTTACTATTTCAACTCCAGGAAGGTGCAGCAGTAGGGAAAGTGATGGTCAGTGTGAGGGTGTAATTTACTATACAAACTCCAGGAAGGTGCAGCAGCAGGGAAAGTAATGGTCAGTGTGAGGGTGTAATTTACTATTCCAACTCCAGGTAAGGTGCAGCAGTAGGGAAAGTGATGGTCAGTGTGAGGGTGTAATTTACTATTTCAACTCCAGGAAGGTGCAGCAGTACGGAAAGTAATGGTCAGTGTGAGGGTGTAATTTACTATTCCAACTCCAGGAAGGTGCAGCAGTAGGGAAAGTGATGGTCAGTGTGAGTGTATAATTTACTATTCCAACTCCAGGTAAGGTGCAGCAGTAGGGAAAGTGATGGCCAGTGTAAGGATGTAATTTACTATTCCAACTCCAGGAAGGTGCAGCAGTAGGGAAAGTTATGGTCACTGTGAGAGTGTAATTTACTTTTTCAACTCCAGGAAGGTGCAGCAGTAGGGAAAGTAATGGTCAGTGTGAGGGTGTAATTTACTATTCCAACTCCAGGATGGTGCAGCAGTAGTGAAAGTGATGGTCAATGTGAGGGTGTAATTTACTATTCCAACTCTAGGAAGGTGCAGCAGTAGGGAAAGTAATGGTCAGTGTGAGTGTGTAATTTACTATTCCAACTCCAGTGAGGTGCAGCAGTAGGGAAAGTAATGGTCAGTGTGAGGGTGTAATTTACTATTCCAACCCCCAGGAAGGTGCAGCAGTAGGGAAAGTGATGGTCAGTGTGAGGGTGTAATTTACTATTTCAACTCCAGGTAAGGTGCAGTAGTAGCGAAAGTGATGGTCAGTGTGAGGGTGTAATTTACTATTCCAACTCCAGGTAAGGTGCAGCAGTAGGGAAAGTGATAGTCAGTGTGAGGGTGTAATTTACTATTCCAACTCCAGGTAAGTTGCAGCAGTAGGGAAAGTGATGGTCAGTGTGAGTGTGTAATTTTCTATTTCTACTCCAGGAAGGTGCAGCAGTAGGGAAAGTGATAGTCAGTAAGAGGGTGTAATGTACAGAATATTATGAAACAATATTTTTAAATAGAAACACAAAATGATGTTTTTTTTTCTTTACAACTTTTTTTACAGAGAATGTCAATCCAAGCAACAGCTAAATATGTGAAATCCAGGAAAGGAAACAGGTTATTAGAACATTGGAATGTTGGGAGCTCCATTGAAAACAATGGAGTGCTCTGGGCTTATAATGGCTGGTATAAGCCTGGAGCTCCAACATTCCAATGTTTCTTTGTTCACAGCTCTGGCTGTGAACAAAGGCTTCAGGCAGCCTGAGGGGGTTCCAATCCCCTCACGCTCCCAAAAGGCTTTGTTTTTTTGTTAGAACATTCTGTCCTCTAGTGACAGAATGTTCTAATAGCCTTATAGCCCTTCGTAGATGGGCTATACCGCTATTAAAGTCCCTCTCCCTTGTTAAAGGCCCTCGCCTTCGGCTCGGGGCCTTTAACGCTGGAGAGGGCCTTTAATAGCCGGTATAGCCCTCTACGGCGGGCTATAAGGCTATATTAAAACATTGTGGATATATATATTGCAATGAAAGGATAAGTGAACTAAGGAGACATTGGAGATGTGTGCAATATTATTCATCCCGTTGCAGTAGCAGAGCGGTTACAGTTGGCGAAATTGTAATAAAAACAACTGAACATAACCACTCTGCCTCTGCAATGGAGATTGAAATTCGTGAGACCATAAACGAAATGAAAGATATTGCATCCACCTCCAATGCCACACCTGGTTCAATTTTAAGAGAGGTTGCCCAGCATGTCCCCGGTCATGTTGCTTGTAATATGCCAATTATTCCTAATTTGCGACGAATTATTCAAAGAAAAAAGCAGGCAAGTAACACTCACACTGAAACTCCACAAACTTTTGCAGACATACATATTCCTAATGAACTTACTATCTCTTTCTCCAATGAACCCTTCTTACTCTACGACAACCAAAACCCTCTAAAACGTATACTAATCTTTAGCACTCCCCGCAACCTTGTGAAATTAGAGAATACTGAAATTTGGATGATGGATGGAACGTTTAAAAGTACACCCCATCCTTTCACCCAAATTTAGAGTATTCATGCACCGATTCAAAATAATGTAGTACCCTTAGTATATAGTTTGCTACCTGATAAACAATCAGCAACTTATACTGAATTTTTGTCAGTAATTAAAGATAAAACTTCTAATAAAAGTCCTAGGAACATCATTGTGGATTTTGAATTGACTATGATGAATGTCATCACAAAAACGTACACGGATACCCAAATTCAAGGATGTTTTTTTCATTTTTCCCAGGCTTTTTGGCGTAAGTTACAAAAAACATCTCTAGTTACTGATTACTGTTCAGATAGCAAACTACAGGTAGAATTAAAGAAACTAACTGCGCTTTGTTTTGTACCTCCTGAAAGTGTAGACGAGTACTACACTGCAATTTCTGAATCAGAATATTATGTCGAAAATGAAGAAAAATTGGGACCCTTGTTAAATTATTTCGAAGACACACGGATTGGGTCGCAGGAGGAAGCCACGTTTCCATGTGGAGTGGTGGAACTGCTACGCAACCTGCTTAGAAGGAGGTGCAAAAACAAATAATGCCATAGAGGGATGGCATAACTCCTTCAATCACACGATTGGAAAACCACACCCCAATTTCTACTCATTCTTAATAACTTTGAAGAAGGAGCAAAGTTATCAAGAAATGAGAATTGCACAAACTTTAACAGGTTGCCTAAATCCACGGATTTCAAAACAATCTAAGGAAATGTCTGAGAGACTATTGGCAATACTTCAACAGTTTTCGTTGAGTGTGGCATTAGACTACCTGGAAAATGTTGCTAACATTTTACATTTTTAAACACACACACCCACCTTACTTTCCTGGTTTTGCCTAAATTATTAATTAATTAATTAATTAAATTGGCCACTTTTTAATAAAAATTTTAAAAAATTACAGTCGGGTCACCAAACAATAATAATTTTTTTTTTAAAGAGATTATCTGATAATTCCCCCCCAAAAAATTTGTGAAAATATTTCAGACATTTCTTTTTAAAAAAAAAAAAAAAATTCTTCAAAAGTAAATAAAACATCCTTCATAACAAAAATAGCATTTACATTTAATTAATTTATTTTTTTTGAACTACCTGAAAGCATTTTGAACGTAACACAGAATTTCTTTTATTCAACCTATGCACTATTTTATCCAAAAGGATATTTTGGTATTATTGCAATTTATACAGCTGGTTTTTTATTACTTAATTTATCAAAAACAAACATCTTTCTTTTGTAATGAATTAACCGACAAAAGTAAAGTTGCAAACAACAAATTTGTAAACTCTTGTTCCCCTCAGTGAATCTGCAATACAAACATTTATTAGAGAAATAATTCAATAACAAATAAATTGAAAACAGAAAATGAAAGACCATATTAGATTTGGAAAAATTACTAACTCCATTATTTCGCGCTAACTAAAACTTTTTCAATTATTTTTCATTTCCTACCTCCAATATTTCTCGCAAAACAGGCCATTTTTTAACCTTCAATATAAAATCAATGTATTGAACTAGAGAATAACCAAAAACAAATCTCCAGATAAGCGATCCAAAAATAGTAAACAATATTTCCTTTGTAACACAAAAACCAGCATATTAAATACTCGATGAAACCAAAATACAACTTTTTTATAAAACTAACGGTACTGTCATCTTATTTTTCCAACTTTTTTCATAAATACTCTACATTTCTTTAATTGCTCTTAGTTATTTACGTTCAAAATATTTTCTAATATAAACTTTTCCTTTTTTTTAAAAACTTCTCCGTTTCCCCATCTATTATTACGACCCGACAAAGGCATATTCGATAAACATAATCGGCGACATGTTAAAAACAAGACAAAAACATCAAATTTTACATGTGCAACCTCCCCTTATCCTTTCGTTTAAATATATATATCCACAATGTTATTATTACCTATATATAAAGCTTTATAAGTTTCCTACCTGAGCGCAGATCAGCTTCCAGCTGCTTCCTCCAATCGATGCTGTTGAAAATGGCCGCTTGCGTCGAAGTTTACGTGACGACGTGATCCAAAGCAACAAAGACAAAAAAAGGACTATTTACCAATGTTATTAATAATACAAAGTTTAATATTATTTAAAAATACAATTCATTTGTTAATAAATATTTAAAAATATGTATTATTACAAATAAAATACGTACTATTTTATGGTATTTTTTAAAAATAAAAATATATTTTGAAACTAAACATACAATTTCATTGTTTTTTTACTAATCTATATTTTACATTTTTCTTCTTAAATGTACTTTATTAAATTATTATATCTTTCTCTTACCTTACTACTATTTGTATTTCCATGAGATTCTGCATATTTCCTGCTGTGCAACTACCTTCAAAACTTTAACGCGGGATGCTATGAAGAAAGTAACGAAATAAAAAAGGACAAATGACTCCAAAGAAAACAATGATAAAACGTGGGAAAAAAATAAAACTCACCTTTTATTATTAATTCCTTTTTTTTATAAAATGTAAAAAAAATTACTAAAATAGTAAATAAAACAATAGAATAATTTATATTTATTATTTTTTTTAACAATTTTTAACCTTTTTTAAATTATATTTTTTTTATATTACTTTTCCTTTAAAAATATTAACAATCTCTCTTCATACATAAAAAATATTACTACAAATAATAAAATAACATTAAACATTTAAACAAAATATTTCTACTTAAATAAAGACATCAAAAATACTTGTAAAATACTCCATCTAAATTTAATCTATCAATCTAATATTTTTTGTAAATAAACATATAATATTTTTTTAATAATATGTAATATATATTAAAAATATTAATATAATATATTAATATAATATTATATTTATGTATATATATATATATATTTTTTTTTTAAAACCTACAACAAAATTTAATCTAACAATTATATATTAAATATATTAATATAATATATTAATATAATATAATATAATACAAATATATATATATAAATTGACAGCTAAATTAACTACAACATATATATATATATTATTTATATATATTATTTTTATATTTTTTTAAATTAACAGCTAAATTAACTACAACAAATTTTAATCTAAAAAACTCATATTTTAAAAATTAAACATATAAAAATATAAACAAATAATTATGCGTTGGTAAAACATGCGTTGTAATAGCACATGCGTTGTAAAAGCATGCGTTGTAAAGGTACTTACATTGTAAAAGATGCGTTGTAAAGGAATTGCATTGTAAAAGTTGCGTTGTAATGGCTGTTCCCAGTGGAAAACAGACACTCAAGTTGTTGTCGATCCTTTGAGGTTCATGACGTGCAAATGACATATGGTGATGGCACATCATCCCAGAAAGTTAATCACATGGTACTCGTCACACTATAAGCACCTACCTCGAAGGTCATCAGCTCCTGCAATCATGAATGAGGCAACCCCACCTGACAGTCCAGATTAAGCATCAGAACCTGTGCCATCGGTGCACAGAGACCACCTATATCATTTCATAACCCTTAATCTAAATCCATCAACCAATCAATCAATCAAGTGGTATTTGTAGAGCGCTGCTAATCACCCCAGAGGGGATCCAGGCGCTGTGCTGCGGGCATCAGTTGAAGAGCCAGGTCGTGAGTCTCTTCCAGAAGTGGTTTAACAAGGGTGAGGTGTAGAGGTGGAGGGGGATGGTCCATCTGGTGGACTACTGTAAGCGCCTCGACGCCTTATTGAAGATACACTTGTCTATTATTTGTACTTTTTATTTAACAAGGGGGAGACGATGTGTGCTAGAACCCTCACAGTTCAGGGCAGACTAAACAAGGAAATATGTAACTTGCTGGGAGTTGTTAAGGTGTTGTTATTAACGGTTATGACGTAAGAACAGTGCAGTGTGTGATTGAATGCTGAGGAATAAAGGTATACAATCAACAGCTTTGTCGGTGGCATATTCCTTTGCATGCTCCCAGAGCTGTGGAGGACACTACAGTTGAGATGAACATCACTGTCCACTCCAGTAGTCTTTTCTCTATATCTATTAGAGTCTACGCTTAGACAAAGATATTGAGAGCTATTGAGAGAGTCAACTTTATTAGTGAGCAAGCTATAATTCTTCATATCACACTACCACATTTTTTGGTTTATAATTACCTACAAATGATACCCCTCTTATTTATTTTACATCACAAATAGTTAATGCTCTTATCATGATTGCCAATATTTACGTTTTGCAGTTGGTTTCGCCCGATTAAAAGTTTTTTTTTAAAGCTAAACGAGCCCATTTCATGCTTGCCTTTTATTTGGAGGGTGTCAAGGAATTCAACCCCTCATATCTCCCGCTGTGATCATTTCTTCCATGTATTGCCTTCTCTGACTCTCGTACTTAATACTTCAATTGATTAGTTTCATGTTTTCTCACCTACAAGGACCTCTCATTTTTAGTCCTGATATGTGATTTATGTTCTGAAATTCTCGTTTTTACCGCCCTGATTATTTGCCCTATATATTCCTTGCCACACAGACATTTAAATATATAGATGACACTCATTATTGTATATGTTGCAAAATGGTTATCTTTATTTTTTCCGGTGATTGTGTGCTGCATTCTCTCCTCTTTTATCCTGGGGCTACATTGAGCGCAGTGCAGTCTTGGAAACATGCCAGTTCAGTTAGATGTACCAGGTTTGTGCCAGGGCTTTGACTATATCTGCTTTGACAATCAGCTGTTGTATAGTTATCTTTCTGGTGTAAACAAATATCGTTTTAGAATGGCAGAGTTCATTAAGAATACAGTCATTCCTCAAAACAATCCAATCTTGTTTCCTGATTCATACTGTGTTGTTGCTTTGTCTAGAATAGGTACAATCATTTTCACATGATTTCACTATCATCTGGAGGTTGTTTCAACAAAACTTTAGCTCTGTCAGTTCAAAGACAATTTATAAGTTAAGAAAGAGTTTGACTTTATTACGATGCGGAACTCCTTCAGAGGTCCACATAATATAAAACAGTATTAAAACAGGGGTATATGGTACATATTAAGATCAATCATTAAAAAAACTATAAGACCTCCAGTCTGTTGCAAACATCATCTAAGAACGACATTAACTGTTCTTTCAAGAGTGACAGCATGTGTAGCTCAACAAAGTATATACTATAAGACTGCATTTCTAAGGGTGCACCTGCTTAAAAATATCATAATGGAGAACATAATAAAAAAAATAAGCATCATATTTCAAACTACAACACACTAGAGCATGTTACGCTCACTTATTCCCAAAAGAGAGTAAAAAAGCAAATATAGCACATAAAGAGCTTATTCAATAACTTATATTCAAGCCTTTGTAAAGTGAAACATGTGAAGTGGAATATGCACAGTGCAATTAGTGTATAATGCATTCTTAAGAATGCAACCTTAAAGAATAGCACCATGCATACACAGAAGTAGAATGTACCGGTATTGCATGTCTAAAAGAAATATGAACAGATAGAGGTACAATGAAAAGGTACAATGAGAACCTTCAAAAAACAGAGAGAATCTTGTCATACTTGGCCATCCGGTAATTGAATCATTCAGGAGAAACATGACATTAGTTTTAAACATGCACTAATAATACACCAAACCCTTAATAGAAGTTCTACGAAGATCTCAGAATTATTTTCTTTTAATTTAAGATATATACCAGTCCTATCCCATATCCCTAATAGATATTCAATAAGGATTAAAAAAAATTCTAAATCTTATAACATATTTGGTCATTTGAAGTAGACAAAACAGATTTACGAGCCTCCAAGGCAGAATGTATGTTATATTTAATACACATATTAAAACATGGCTACAAACATTCTGCAACACAGGGCAAACATACAATACGCAGAACAGATCCTGGAAGTATAACTGGCACAGCTCGTTTCTTCTGACATTTTCCTAGAATTTGTCCCAAATGCCAGTAATCACACATAAAGGGAGCAAATCCAATCTCAGCAATTTGATCAACCTTCTGATCCCATGGTTCAAATTCTATATTAGATAGGACTGAGATTTATTCCCCAGATTGCTCTTACGCACCATCTGATTACGCGGATATGACTGGCTTAGGGCAACATCTCCGGCCAAACCTGTTTTGGACACAGAGCCCTCTTTATTAAGCTCTTCATTGTGGACTTAGACATAAAAGAATCTATATTCAAATGGAGCCCAAAAATGTCATTAGCCCGCTCAAAAGACCTAAAGAACACACTTTGTTATTTCAACAGGGAGAACATTTCAACCTCAAGACTACTTGTAAGGTTCCCTCCTCTCCACATAGGAGTGAGTTGTCCCCCCTCAGTACCGAACCCAGGAAAAAGGCGTAAGTGGATAATATACCAAACTCCAGGCAAATAGCATGAGTGGCTGCAAGAGTGTTCAAATTGAACATCTGACAAAAAAACAGCCTTTGATCCCCTCGGAGTGCCTGTAATTCATATCCAACATTTCACATGCATAGCACTAAGAGGGAGGTATTCTGGCCCTGTACACTGACAAGACATGCCCAAAATGAAGTTTCTCACAAATTTTGTAAAATCTATGCAAGGCATTGGCCTGCAAGAGGACCCTGCTCATGCAAAGCTACAAGTGATAAATATCCAGCCCATTCTTGGAGAAAACCTTCCCGATATAAACATATGAGTCCACTATTTCAAGTTTATCAGTACCCAAATACCAATAGAAATTCCTCTTTATTCTTAACCCATACTTACAGAAGATCAAAACTTTGATTTTGGAAATATTGATCTTCAGAAAACGGGCTTCAGCGTACTTTGACAATGTTACAAGACGGCGATGCAAGCCAGTGAAGTTCATAATGGCTACATCATCGTCATATAATAAGGAGCCCTTAGACATCGCACCAATTCTGGGAGGTTCACCCCTCACTTCATTTAAGGTGCCCGGTAGGTCAAAAATATATAAAGAAAAGAAGAGGAAAGACAAGAAACAGCCTTGTTAAGACCATTATGTGTTTTGACCTTACAGAATAAACCCTGCATCCCTCCCATCAGAATCTGGCACCTGGTATCTCTGTGAAACTCCATAATAAGACCCAAAGGTGGTGCCGAACACCCAAAAGGAGAAGCTTCCTCCACAGCATTTGGCAATCCACTCTGTCAAATGCTGTGGAGAAATCAATGAACTCAGTAGATACCAGTATACCTGGGGAAAAGGCATATTTTTCTTCAACCATTTGCAGGGCCACAATATTATTCAGTGTACCATAATTCCTTCTTAAACCGTCTTGATATTCTGATCTTGAGTAGGAGTGGGCAAAATTTGCGTAGTCGTACTACGCAAAGCTCCGCGAAACGGTAAAAAATTTATGCGAGCAAGCAAAAGTTCTGCAAACACGTGGAATTGCTTGTTCCGCCTGTTCCTGTTCACGAATGATGTTTGCATGCTCGGAGAGAAATATCTTGCGAACACGCATTTTGAAAGAGCGAACAAGCAAACAATTCTGCGAAGCCGTGGAATTTTTGGCAATCCGCGAAGCTGCGGAATGTGAAATTACCCAAATTCCGTGAGCGGAATGGAATTTACAGCCCAGGCCTAATCTTGAGCCCACTGCGGTAAATGACAGAGTACACTCTTGGCAAATAATTTGCCAGAAGTATCCAGCAATGCTATCTGTTTAAAACTTGCCGGGGTGTATTTAGGGCTCTTCTTACACAGCGATACAACACTACCCTCCCAGGACTGGGGCATTTTCCCAGAACAGTCGCAATAGTTAAAAAGCGGGACGAGGAAAGATCGCCAAGCTACAGTCTCCTTTTTGGGTCTGCCGCAACCGCGCGTAAGCGCGGTCTCGCAGAGACCTATAGTCAGCGACACAGCTTTCCAGGAGACAGCACCTGGCCGCGCGCTTTTCCTCTCCGAGAAGGCGATCGGAGTGGGCCAGCTGCTGTCTCCTGGGAAGCTCCAACACCACACACGCATGCGCATACACAGAGACACACACACACACGAGCGCCCATGCACGCACGCACACATACATACAAAGAACCCACCCCCGCCGTTGCATACACACACGAGCGCACCGAGCCCCTCCTCCCCCCATCCACCCCCGCCGCCGGGTTTCAGTTGCCATGTGGAGAAGGACAGGCGGCGGCACGTTTGCTCTTTGAGGCGGTGTTTGTCGCCGAGCCTGTCTGAAAGCCTCTGGAACGGGGGCTGATGGGTGGTAAAGGAGCTGCCTGTCTCCTGCCGTCTCGCTCCGAGACTGGTGCTCAACGGCGCTCTTTTCTCCGCGCTGACAGCAGGGCTGTAGAGGTAGGCAGAGCGCCTTTTTGCCACTGCCGCCTCAGGGTTAGGAGCCCGTTATTTCTCCGGCCCCGCCGTGGAGTGGGACCGCGCGTTGGTGCTGATGAAGCCGCTGCTTTGGAGGGAGGCTAGCTGGCGCTGATGGGGAGCGGAGCTCGGTGTGCGTCAGCCCAGCTCGGAGCTTTGTGCACCACAGGATCGCCCTCCCCGGGATCCGCCCCCACAAAAAGGACACAATGAGGGAAGCCCTGTGAGCGGAGGACAGGCGCCAGCTCGGGGGACACCGGGCGCACATCGCCCCCTCGCCGAGGTTGAAGCCACCCTCTACCCTCCTCACCCCGGTCGACTGGCCTGCCCGGAGGATGCTGCGGCTGCGTCCCAAAGTTGCGAGGGGGGCAGCGACGGCGTCTCATCTCCTGCTCAGGGGCCTGCCGCTGCCGGCGAGTGAGCGATGACTTCGAAGCACTGCTCGGACTGGAACCCTTACAGGTGAGAGATGCGCGTCTGTTCTATGTGTATATGGGGTAAACACGGCACAAAAAACTTTGCAGGTCATGATGGAATGGTCTATCAGATCAAACACAACATTACTTGCCTCAGCAAGTTTGTAGTGTACATTATTGAATGCAAGTGTGGCAAGATATATGTAGGGAGCACCATCAGGGCTCTCAAAGAGAGGATAGCTGAACATATGAGAGCTATACAAAGGAGGGACGCTAGATACCCGGTAGCCCTTCATATTGCAGAGTGTCAACCTAATGAGGACGACATCAAAGTACGTGTTTTTGGGATCGATCTAATTCCCCTCAATATCAGAGGGGGCAACCATGAACTGATGCTCAGACGTAGGGAGGCGACATGGATCATGCGCTTACGCAGCGTAGAACATGGGCTTAACTACGATTCTGAGCTGCAATATTTCCTTGGAGATTAGAATCTCACCGGGGGGATCCTTGGTGCACACTGTATACAAATTTCGTAAAAATTATAATTTTCCTACATAATAATTCTGAATTCCAAGATGATGATAATAGAGGAGAATATGAGAGTTTTCTCTCTCTAGGAGTTAAATGTTTTCCACTACTGTGTTTTAATGTATTGAGACAACTATGTATATTGCACTATATCATAGGGCTAAATGTTTTTTGTTACGAAGTCTATCAGTACAGATATATGTCTATGATTTGCGAACCAATTGTTTACGCATAATTTCGGATTCCCGCACTTGTATTGAAAGACTTTGTTGAAATATGTGCATATACTTTCAAATGTACGAGGGTATAATGTGTCCCCCTTTTTTTGTCACATTCTCTCACGAATCTTCACACTTTCTTTTGATCATGCACCTTATGTATAAATTATCCAGCCACACCCAGGGTTGATCCTGCATGCTTGACGCCGTACTTTCTTCTTTTTTCTTCGTCTTTCTCTGATTGTGTACAGATGACAATGGACTTATGGAACTGACATTCTTTGCCAGTATCGTTTAAACAATCTTTATTCCTAAACAGGAATAAAAGGTTATTAACTTTATCTGAAAATAGCGGGACTTTGTGATTCACTAACACTTTAGTGTATTACCATTGCTCCTTTTTCTTAGACCTTGACTAAACACACAGACGCCCTCCTTTTCCCATTTAATTCACCTCTTAATAATGGCGCTGTTACACGCATCGCCATTAGGACGTCTTCCATGTTCTACCTAATGGCGCTGTTACACGCATCACCATTAGGACGTCTTCCATGTTTACCAAACTCGATTTAATCCCTCCTCTCCCGGGGTCACGTGTTCGTACACGAGAGACGACCGCCGGGAACAAACAGAGGAGGGATTGCCTGAAGCGGGTAAGCGCGATTTTAATACCGCTGTGCAACACACCGCTAACCCGTGTTTGTTTGAATACGCATTGGGTGCACTTGCCCCTAACGCGTGTCCCTATGGACAGCTTTCTTACCATGCCTTATTTTTCACTCGACAGCACACCACCGCAGAGGATACACACTCGTTTCCTCAATTCGGCACAAAGCAAGAATCCCCTCCCGGCTCCCCGCCTGACGGCATAGCGAGACACAGGTAAACCCCCCCCTCCCCTTTTTTTCATTCTTAACCGTTATCCTTCTAGAGCAACTGGGCAAGCACTGTGCAAAATTCCTACAGCTAGCAAACGTTGTATTAAGCAACAGATTAGCACTATATGATAGTAACTCATGATTTCCTTATCTGCCTTTTCTTATATATAGCGCTACACTATCCCTACAAGATTACCAATGGGACATGATAACTCTATTCCTATACTACCACCGATCACTATATCAACCAGCCTCGTCTGTTTATGAACACACAGAATACCCATTGGTAAGAATTAGTTTGTTTTGCTGCCCGAGACTTGAGTTAAGTCTTTCAAGCATTTCTTCCTTTAGAAGCCTCCTTATGAGTCCCTTTTTCTTTCTTTTCTTTTATTCCTTTTCCTTACCCTATATAGCTTGAAACTGAGCTTATAAAGACCCAGACTTACTCCAACCACACAGTGGATTGGGAGTGGAAGGTAATAACCATCATCCATAGGCTATCAGACTTTGCATGAATTTGTGCTCTCTGGGTCTTTACCCTATATAGGCACTTTGTCACTACCACGTTATGAGGTCATACAAACACCTCCTCACTTATGTATTATAAGTAAAGATGTAGTACATCTCACGTTTTATTCACCATCACGACGGACACCCTCTAATTTATAGGACCACTGTGTACGAGTGAATCATGACCACACCAAGGTCTTTAATTCCATCTCACTCACTACGTGCATATTAGCACCATAGACCGATCACTTGCCTGAGTATGCAAGTACCTTCACCAATTTCACCTATCATGTGCGACACAAACGCACGTCATACTGCATGTCGGTTGCACTATTGTCACCATATGCAGTATCAAGCTTTACATGTCTAGATTACAATTTGCCTACATTATTTTGTATTACCAGCCCTGAAGAGTCGTGTTGACTCACCCGCACACGACGAAACACGTGTCGGCGATTGATATCATTCTTAAGTCTGGAGAAAAGTTAACATCTTGCTGTAACAAGAAGTATCACACCAAAGAACCTGCGTCTGCGTTTCCTTTTTACTGTTGGTCATTGTACCTTGTTTGGATGAACACACATGTAGGTGCGAGAGCTTATTTTTCTGTTAAATTGTCTTGTCTTTGACTTGTTTAGACGGTTAAGGGCGTTTTGCCGTCTGCTCTTTACGCACTACACAACGACACACTTGCTCCTTACACACCTTGTAACGTTTTAACCCAGGCAGTGCGCCCCCTTAGTCCTAATTTTCTAAAAAACCCCATGCTGAATATATATGAGAGATGCGCGTTGGCCCTCCCCCTACCGGCCCAGTCTCTGCCTACCCACATCCCCCTTTACTAATCTGTTACATTCATCCATCGCCCCTGTTTCCCTCGCCTTTGAGAGGCAGGAGGTGCACACAACTCCACCTGGGGACACGCCAGGACCTATTTTGAGCCCATGTAAAGAATCACGCTGAGGTTACACGCCAGGACTGGGGGTGGGGGATGAGCTGCATAGAACTCCTTCTGGGGCATGGCCCCTAGAGTATTTCTGGGGAGTACACACAAGCACAGCGAAGGAGGGTAAACAACACTCACTCAGCCCTCGTGGGGGTCAGGCCACGGATTGCTCCCTACAGAGAATCTGAGGGGAGCGCTCTCTGTAAGAGAGGCAAGCAAGAGCCACACTCGCTCAGCCCCTCTGCGCAGGTGTTGAGGTTCAGCTTCAGCCTATGGGGGAATACACACTGGGTGGGAAGGCTAAGACAAGCAGCACCCACACAAACCCTCCAGGGAGCCAGGCCCCAGATTTCCCCCTATAAAATGTATTCGGTGGTACACACCAGGAAAGAGGGCGAGGGGGATGGGTGCACACGGAACTCCTTCCCATGACTGGTCGGATCCCAGGTTCCTCTGCTGTAAACACCTGGAGACAGGTGGTGGAGCGAGAACACCGGGGAGAGGGTGAGGGTTAACCGGTGGGATGCTGGAGGGGAGAAGAGAAGCTGCGATTACCTTGACTCAGAACAGACGTGACCTCTTCCTAGTCAATAAAATATGAGGATAAATATTATTAATTGGAATTTTTGAAACAGTGTCTGTTTCAATGTGAATGGAAAGAACCGGATAGAAGAAGCAACCAGGTCAGGTGGAGAGGCCCATCTTAAATTCCGGGACTTCATCTGCAGCTAACTACTGGCTGCCCTTAAATTCTTGTGGTGATGATGTTCTCGAAGTGTTCACACAAGTGAACTTAAAACCTCAAGGGGGATTCAGATGCACCTTACGTAGCTGAGCAATATAAACTGAATACAAATTCAAAATGCACAGCTAAAACATCACCTCCTAGGCGTGCCTTCACCTCCTGAGCTAAGAACCTTGTCTGCTTCATTTCCAATGTAACTATCTCTACATCGTGTGAAAAAACCAATGGAACTCTGCCCCGCCCTGAACTATTTAACCAACTTAGTCTCACAAAGCAAGGACTGGCACTTGGCTAATGCAATGCTTGGGGTCACTGGTGCCCAACAGCTCCTGCATACAATTGTCGCGGTGGACAATGCTTCCGCGCTCAGCTGCGGCCCCGGCAACAACAAGGAAAACCACGGAGGCACGGACCTGGGGCACTCTCTTCGCTAAGCAGAGTTACCGGTCATCGTCAGGTCAGGGCTGGGGTCCGGGCACCCGCACAACTCCGGGTCCATGCCACACTCTGGCACCAGCTCACAACGGCAGTCGCATTTTGGGCTGCGCGCAACACTTCCATGTTGGGTGGCTGGGGCTCCGCGGTCCACTGCAGCTCCGGAGGTCGCAGATTGCAGCCCAGGGTATGTGGTGACCGGGACGACAGGTAGGAAATCGCGGATTTAGGATTTACAGCAGGATTGTGTAGGAATTCTACGGGGCTATGTGAGCCGGGCTAAAACACGCCCCCCCATGCTGGTTGTCATTGCACGCGCACGTCTTGTTTTCAAGCGATCGTTTTGTCTGCTGTGCCTCCCGGGCTCGCTGCGAGAGGGAGCTGTGAATAATAACTGCCGGCAGCCCCGTGCTGAGGTGCATCATCAGAGCTGTGTGAATAATAACTGCGTCAGCCCAGTGATGAGGTGCATCATCAGAACTGTGTGAATAATAACTGCGTCAGCCCTGTGCTGACGTGCATCATCAGAGCTGTGTGAATAATAACTGCGTCAGCCCCTTGCTGAGGTGCATCATCAGAGCTGTGTGAATAATAACAGCTGTGAGCCCGTGCCTGAGGTGCATCATCAGAGCTGTGTGAGTAATAACTGCGTCAGCCCCGTGCGTGAGGTGCATCATCAGAGCTGTGCGAATAATAACTGTTCAGCCCCGTGCGTGAGGTGCATCATCAAAGCTGTGTGAATAATAACAGCTGTGAGCCTGTGCCTGAGGTGCATCATCAGAGCTGTGTGAATAATAACTGCTGTGAGCCCGTGCCTGAGGTGCATCATCAGAGCTGTGTGAATAATAACTGTGTCAGCCCCGTGCGTGAGGTGCATCATCAGAGCTGTGTGAATAATAACAGCTGTGAGCAACAGCATACTCTTGCACACACTCTCACTGCTCACCAATTCAAAGTTTGCAAAAAATGTTATGCAACGCATTGTCATACACAATGCCAATAACTCAAACTTTAATGCTGCGAGACCTATTGCATTGTAAATGCTTGTTAATACCTGCAATGGGAACCTCGACAGGTCCCCAAAGCGCCAGAAGTTCTGGTATTCTTTATAAATCACAGTATCTCATCCACAGAGGGGGCACCATACACCAAGTAAAATACCTCATCCACACAGTCACTGGGAAATCTAACCTAGTATTACTCACATATAACTGGGAAATATAATCCACCCAAGTATTTTCAGGAATCGGGATTGTCTGCGCCTTCACACTAGAGTCACAGTATTCGGCGATCAAACGCCAGTACTTCCATGTGTCTTTAGCACTAGCAGCCTCTCTTAGATTGATCCATTTTGAATCACGTTCCTTTCTACTGTCATGGAGTTTGCATTGAGTTCTTAACCATTTGAGACAGTCAATTTCATGCTGTCGACCCAAGGAAACCAGCAAATGCTATTTTCGTATATATACATTTATTTCCTGATTTATTAATTTAAGTGAGGATTTACACTTTTTCGACAACCGAGGACCAACGGTTCTTCAACTTAATTTACAGAACTCTTCCATATGGCACTCAGAAAAAATGAATGGATCACCACAAACAAGTCCCACTGGATCGTTATGAACTCTCTTGATTTTAACACTTGTGGCAACCATATTCTTAGTTGTCCAAAAGGAACGGCTATTCGACTTATTAAATTCAATAATAGCTAATCAGGGATTCCCTGAGTCCAACTCCTGGATGCCAAAGGTTTCAGGCCACAGATGTACCAACTAAACTATGATCACTCATATCAGATAGAAAAAAAGTGAGTTTCTAACAAACCCCAACCATTTGGAAGGATACTTCCACATAATCAAGTAGTCTCTAAGTGGAGGAAGCATGAAATGTATATGAATCAGCCTCACCGGCAGAAGCTCTCCCATTTAATATAATCAAGTCAAATTTTCAAAGAGTCTCAAGTAGAAGGAACCCACATTTGTCCGTTCTAATTTTTATCAGGGACAGAATCTCCGGAATGGGCCATATCCCTTCTTTGTCAACAAGTGCAAAGATCGCAGAGGCGGAATTAGACACCTTGGCATTTAGGTCTCCCATGATTATAACTCGGGGCCAATCTTCCCTAGAGGAAATATCATGAACAATGGAATAGAGTGAACTCACTAAGAAACCAAATGGTTCCAGGTGGAATATACATGTTCACTAATAAAAGAAGGGTGGAACACTACTTTGGTACACTAATCTTTGGTAGATTCTTGGCAAAGAAAACTAAAACCTATGCTACACAATTCTTACTTCTTCCCGCGTACTAGACTTAGGTTAGGTACATTGGGGTAGGCGTATTTTAGAAGCACCAGTTGAGTATTTTACTCTGTGTATTTATGTATGTATTTTTCTATGGCTTAGAAACCATACAATGCTCTTACAGTATTATTTTATAATACTATTCTCGCTGGATGCATTATACTTTGCAGTCTGCATAAAAATTGTAGCAGTTCACTTCTCTTGCATGAGAAAGAAGACTGTTCAATAAAACCTTTTTATTGAAAACGCCCGTCTCTCTATTTCTCTGTAACTCTGTAGAAACGAAGCATGCACCATTGACTGATTGAAATACTTATCTATTGTTTCTGCGACTCTCCCAGGAATGCCAACTTCAAACATAAACACACATTTGAGGGATGCATATGGCCCACATTATTCCAATTTACCGTGTTCTTGAGCAAGATTGCCACTGGCTTGACCCCTTAAAGAACGTCTTCATTACAGGAGCATACAGGCTTAACCACTGCAATCAAGCTCTGCACATGACCAAGTTTATTGTAGGCACATGATTAAGGGATTAAAAGATTTCAGAAGATTTCATTTTTACTCATTTTGTCTCAACCCAGACATATTTCATGGCATAAATAGGCCACACAGGCTACCAAAAGGACTCTTTGATACTAGATAAAGTGCCAACATTATTCAAACCACCCGCCACCCATCTCCACTAGAAACAATTGTCCTTCAAATCAATAGCCCAGGGATGTTTTATAGGACCCGCCACCACGTTAAATACTTGACCCTTCTTGCCCTAGAGAAATTACTATATCTTTCGAGATTCCCACATATAAAATCAAAACCAGGCCCTACTGTAACAACTTCTCCAACAGCCTCAACTCTGACAGAGGTATTCTATTCATGGATTGTCTTCCCTGAAGCAAATCCAGTAACTATAGTGTTTCAAAAGAAGATGAACCACCAACGGAATACATTCCTTTCGAGGATATTGAAATTCCATTAACATACCAAGAGCATGCGCTCTGGTTTACAGGCGCCCTAAAACATATAAATCACATTACCAGGCTCGCTCCACTAGGTAGACCAGAAGCAACATGGCCGGTATTAGCCAGCTATACACCACATCCTGAAATTAATGAAATGTCAGATGCAGAACTAATAGTACAACTCAAACAACTAATCAAAATCTATAGACAATTGGTTCAATATGTCATGCAGACTTTAAAAGTCCAACCTCCTATAAGGATTCCACAACACACCCCTTACCAGGGGAACACAAATAAAATTACACCACAGACTTTACATTCAGTCATTGGTAAACTACCCGCTAAACAACAATGGATAGCTCAAAACATTACTCAAATCGAGGCAGTATTTCCTGATACTTACCCTCATGAGAAACACAGAATTCTAACAATCTGTTTACCAATGGGGATCGCACCACACCTGGAGGACTGCGACACACGGGGTACAGTCTTTGCTGCAATCTACACCAAAACACATGGTGTTCCATCAATGGCAGTAATACTAGACGTCCTGAAACAGATTCAAAAGCTTCTATCCCCTGCACTTGCTAATCTTTTGTGCCCCAGACAGCTTTTATCTCAATGTTGTCTTTCCAAAAGTCAAAACCTATTGTAGACAGCTGAGCATAAAATACCGCAGAATAAATTTACTTGGTATTTGTCAACATACTTTTCATTCCTGTACTATTAACATTTTTAAAGTAAAATGATTCTGGATTAGAAACATTAAAACCTGAAAAGTATGAAAATTTGCCATAAAATGTTTTTGAGCTACCCTTTGGTGGCGTAGGAAAATGTTCCCATTGATTATAAGTTAATACATTTTTAGGGTTTGCAGATTTATGCAAGAAATGATGACCATAGTGATTATAACAATACATTTGTTCATAATCTGATGAACCTTCTAAGAATTCTTGATTTGTAAATTTTGAAGACATTTCTAAGTCTGACATCATATTATTAACAGTCTCGAAGTCCCAATCATCAGAAAAGGTACTAGATGAAACAAAGTCATTCAAGGAAATCTTGAACTGGTGTGGAATCTTCAACAGCTCTGCCGGACCAAAAATGTCATAATCAGTTCTGTCCCAAGCTATACCACCAGGTATAGGAACGGCTGTGATGTTCACTGATGACAAGTCTCTTTGTTCACGATGAGATGATTTGTGTGGCTTGAGTAGTAAGTTGATGTTCTTACTTGCTGTGTCCTTTTTAACATATCTTCCATTTATCAGCATCCCCAAAGTTATTACCAGAGTCAACCAAAGTAGAAGACAAAGTACACCCAACACAATCCAAAGTTCAATCCATGGTGAAACCAGATAAGTCTTTTCCAGGTGATGAAAAAGTTCTGCTGCTTGTTCTTTGAAAGTTCTTTTTGCTGGCGTTGTTGAATAAAAATGAGACATGCCGAGGATCTTGAGGACACAACTCAAGAACGGGGAGTGGGCCCAGACAATGCTGGACAGCGCAGCAGAAGTCACCATAGCTCGCAAGATCTTGAAGGATCATCTGGAGACAGTGTACTTGAATGAGTACATCCAAGTTGAAACTGCCGATACCAGGGTTAGTGTACCCCATAAGTTATATGAAGTAACACTCCGGATGGAGGGGGACATAACTAGGAAAATAAGAGCACTCTTTTGGAAGAAGCTCTCTAAGGGTTTGGCATTCTTCTAGCAGAAAAAGACTGGGTACTAAAATCTGTCAGGCAGTGCCCACATGGCGAAGACATAATTATGCCAGCCTTCCCTAATCGTATTCCAATTCACTTAAAATACACCTATGTCAGAAAATGGGCTGGACAAAAACTGTCTGGGGCACAAAAGACTGGCAGGTGCAGTGATTAGAAGCCTTATTTAGAGCCTGCATCATCCCTGAACAAATAATGTTTTTAAATGACACTGTTCAACAGACATCTTGCCTTGGCTTAGCTAAGATAAAAGATTTAAACAAACCGTCCATATCTCCACCTGTAAGTAAGAACACTTCAGAGGGGATGGTCGACGTACATAATATTTTACTTAAAAACAGAACTGATCCTGAATGGAAAAAATGGTTAATCTGGCCCACAGACACAAACAACTGTCAAGATAGATTCCTGAATAAGACAAAAGGGCTCACATTCACTAGGCCAGATCTGAGATATGTCCAGAGGCAGCATCCAGGTATAGTAACAACATACAATGTAGGAAAACTGTGCCTTGAGTGGCTACAAACGTCCACACTTACAGAGGTAAAACAACACTTATCTTTACTTAAAGATGGCATTGATTTAAGGGACTTCTTACAAGGACCTGCAAAACCGCGTCATAAACGTTTTATATACATGCCATTTATAATGAAGCTTGGAAAGCTACACAAGCAGAGACTGCAGAACGAATCCGAGAAATTGATCGTATTAATTTAGAGAAATCTCTCTCTGTAGTTGACAATGGGTTAAAGACTCTGTCATCCAGAATTTATTCTTTGGACAGCATAGTATCCTCCGCCATTGACATAATGGAACGGGACTTGCACATGTTACAACATGGACAGTAACAATTGCGTTCTATAATGCTTTTAGGCTGGACGTTACAAAATCTGCATTCTGGATATGTGCCATGACATCTAATCAACACCACATCTTTGTTTTCTGAATTTAACCTTCAATTCAAATCACTTTGGCACAAAGAGGAGCAGACTATATGGTGCTAAGCATTAAAAAACTGGAAAGATTACCATTGACTGTTTCTGAAAAACCAGCAACAGAATGGTTAATAAACGGAACAATCACTCTGCAGGTGACGATTTTCCAATTTCAGTATTGTTTGAAACATACCCCAGCTGGCCTATATGAAAGGTTGGGTAAAGAATACATCAAGTCAACCTGGGATTTACCATATACACAGAGATGTGGGAGTGGGGAAAAAGAAGAATTTCTTAGTGGGACAAACTGCAAAAGCGCACTAAGCGGTACACATTTATATCAGGGTATTAACTTACACAGAACCTGCGATGGTTCTACTACCAACTTATCCTGCCACCTGCAAGGTTCTCCAGCTGCAGTGATAGATCCAATTTTTAGGCAGCTTTCGAATGGAAGCTATATTATGTTGAATGATCACAGCTGCTGTGGCATGTTGCCAGGAATAGCCTACCTCGTAACTGTGTCAGCCAGGGTCACTTGTTGTATGCAAGTATTGTTTCAAAAAACCAAGCCAGACGGGGAGTCGCCGTTATGGCCTTCACTGAACATCGCTTGCATACGAATTGATACTTTAAGCAGAATGAAAGCCATTCTTTCACAAAAAACTGTGCCACTGAACATGTCCAAAGAGACGTATGATCTGTAAGTTGCAAGGTCCTCTGCAGAGATCCATGACCTGATATCCACAAACTGGCCCATACATTTCGTAGAAATGTTAGGTCGTATCTTAAACATGTCTGAAACCAGTGGTATTGTACATGTATTTAAGTCCGTTTTTTCGGGACTGTTAGCACCCTTTGAAGCAGTCCTCTGCATATTTCCAAACTTCGGGCACTCTGTGTTTGGCGGCCTGCCTCTCATTTTGGGACTCGTATCAGGAATGCTATTTTTGTTCCTTCTGCTCCGATATGGCAAGTCCAGTCACCAGCGATGCACAGATTACCGAAGAAAACACTCTCCTGGCAATGAAGTGTCGTGAGCGCATGATACAGATTCTTGACTTGGCTGGTTTAAGAGATCTGAATACCACTTGGTTTCTATCATTCCAACCAATCTGGCAAGATTGCATCTTACCTGTTCTACGATGCCTGCTATGTAGAGAAGAATGCGTGTTGGATATCTGTCTGACACTCCCATCAGTCCTGCCAACGGATGTTGATGCTTTGCTTGGTTCAGTAACGGCCCATGCATTGTGTTGTCCCCAGTAGCTACCAAACCTGATGACGGCATTCGTTGAGATCTCACAGACGCATACTGCTGATGGTGAGGTACGTGGATCGACAGGCACACAGGTACCACCTCCATCTCCTATGAACATTGCTAATGCTAACTTCCAGAGACATTATTTGACCTTGTACACATTCATACAGTTTATATAATCTGCCATGGAATGGTCTCGACCTTTTTCTTCTGTATTTAAGAGTCATTTCATAAATGTATTTTTGTGATTCATTCGGATAGCATTTTCAAAATGTCAAACTATATGCTTTGAATGAAACATTGCTTTAAATGCGTACAGCACAAATCCTCTTTTCATGTACAAACCAATGCATTTTTATGCATTTTGGGTGGGTTTTTAACACATCATGTTTAGATATGTTTTTATGTGTTAGAACTTAGTAATGTCATACATAAGAAAGTGGAGTTGGTGTTGTGTGGCGTTTTAGTCTCCGAGTGAATTTTCCCGATTTATGCCCTTATATAGGTACAATTTACAATGCCCTTATATAGGCATAAGAAATCAAGCCCTTATTTTGGCATAGCCCCTGCTACCCATATACAGGCATGGCTGCTTCCACCCGTTCCAAACGTCACAACGATTTCTTGGAAAATCGGCTTAAGCAGGCAGGGACTTCCCCTTGCTTGAATATTGATTTCTCCAAGAACTCAGTTACTTTACAATGAACAACTATTCCCAAGGGGTTCATTATGACGTGCTTATAGCCGACTATACGTCAAACTATGTCATTTCTAAACACCTTCAAGGTATAAATATACCTTCACTTGCTATGGCAAACTACGGTGGTTTGGAGCAGATCGACAATCTACTTGCCCGAGCAGCTCACTACAGCAAGTCCCGAAGGAAGCCAACTCTCCAGCTGACGCACTGATCAGGAAGCTGCTCTTCTCCTGCCGAGAATCCAGGGAATCCAGCTCCAGTGTTTCTGACTCCCCTTGCGGGGTGTTGGGAAATCGAATCCCGAGACTGAGATACCAGACCTCCTTTTCTAACTAAGGTATGGAGCTGATTGGAACCTAGAGAAATCTTTGGTAGATTCTTGGCAAAGAAAACTAAAACCTATGCTACACAATTCTTACTTCTTCCCGCGTACTAGACTTAGGTTAGGTACATTGGGGTAGGCGTATTTTAGAAGCACCAGTTGAGTATTTTACTCTGTGTATTTATGTATGTATTTTTCTATGGCTTGGAAACCATACAATGCTCTTACAGTATTATTTTATAATACTATTCTCGCTGGATGCATTATACTTTGCAGTCTGCATAAAAATTGTAGCAGTTCACTTCTCTTGCATGAGAAAGAAGACTGTTCAATAAAACCTTTTTATTGAAAACGCCCGTCTCTCTATTTCTCTGCAACTCTGTAGAAACAAAGCATGCACGATTGACTGATTGAAATACTTATCTATTGTTTCTGCGACTCTGAGAGATATATTCTTATTCTTGGGAAACAAAGTTGTCATGTTTATGCGATTGTCAGCAACTAATCCCTTCTTGTGAATTCGAGAACGTTTCTAGTGACCTCTGAGCTAGCTGGCACACACAATTAAGTTTAGTTTATCTGATAGAGATCTAGTTGACCTCAGTCCTATGTCAAATCTATACAATATATTATTCCAATGCGCAGAGCCTATTGGGAATATAGAAACTACACTACAACGTAATGGTATACCAGTTTGAACAGAAGCATCTCTTAACCTTCCTAAAGGCATAAACATTTTAGACTTTTGTTTCTCAATACTTACCTTAAAGGGACTTACTTCTGATTTTAACCCGAAAGGCCAAACTTGTTTACATTCTGTACTTCAAACAAAATTGCAGACATTATTTCCAGTAAGTGATCAGAACTTAGCACAATTTTTTCCACTCAAGAGAAAATAGAAAACAGTTTTTTTTCAAGGCAAAATAGTATATCAGAAGGAAAATGTCATGATCTAATTCAGAAATTGAACCCTCCAATGGAGTAGACCTACACTTTAGTGGTAGTAGAGACGGACGCAGAGAGCAAGAGGGGAAATTAAATTAGATAAACCCCCTTTAGCTGACATTCCCAGGTAGGAGCCACAATCGGGGGAACCCCCTCTACCCTCCATATTCAGATCAATGTCAATGTCTGGGAGAGTGAAATCTTCACCAATCCCTGTCTCTTTGCAGACAACTGTTGCTACGTCATCAGATCTTTCACTTCTCGAAGATAATTTTGAAGCGGATACTACACATATCCCCCCACGATTGATAACCTCCAGAGATGAGCTTGAACAACAATAGTCTTTCAAATGCTATCGAAGGGGTTGCGGGGCATTAACTGAGCAGCAGCAAACAAACCCCACAGCAGACACTGATAGAACACTTGGAAGCAGATGGACCAAACCCTCCTTAGCACTGACAACCATCGCAGCCCCAGTGTCAACACTGTTCCTCTTAGAACATCCCTGGGCGGGAGAGGAGGACATGACCAAGAGTGGTGAGATAGCGGGACCGCATCTAGGGCCCGATGTAGGTAAACGCGATTTTCCGATTTCAAAATACCGAGGCGGGCCGAATCGGTATTCTGAAATCGGAAAACGAGATGTAGGAAAAAAATACCGATTGAATACCGATTCGGTCGGCATCGGTAATGAGATTCGGTACGTTCCGATTCAGCTCGGTCCGAATCGGAAATTACCGAATCGGCCAACAACGAATCGGAAAACACCGAATCGGCTTCCACCGAATCGGATATTTCCGATTCGGCGAATACCGATTCGGTAAAAGCCGATTCGGTAAAAACCGATTCGGCAATCATAGACCCATGGCGAAAAAGCCCATAGGAATGCATTGCATGAACCGATTCGGCTTTTACCGAATCGGATAATAAGGAATCGGATTTTACCGAATCGGATATTACCGAATCGGTAAAAGCCGATTCGGCAATAGGCGATTCAGCCAATGAGGTGGCTCCCCCTCCCCCACCCAAACAGGGAGTGGCAACCCTGGCAGGTGCAGCCAATTAAGAAGTTTCTAGAAGTTTCTGGAAAGCCTGCCTGAGCCCAACACACACAGTTAGCAGCAGTGGGAGAAGGAGGTTGCAAACTGAGCAGGAGAAAATGGCAGATCAGGCAGGAAGCCAGAAGTCCTCCCAAAAGAGGAAGCCCAAGTTCACCACCACCGAACTTCAGGTGCTGGTTGAGGAGGTGGTGAGGGTGCACCGCCAGCTCTTTGGCAAGCTGTCCCTCAACGTGCCAGACAGCACCAAGAGGAGATTGTGGGCTGACATCGCCCAGAAGGTCAATGCTGCTGGTGTCACCCCCAGGTCCATTGAGGAACTGAAGAAAAGGTTTTACGACCTCCGCAGCCTCACCAAGAGGAAGCTGGCTGACCTTCAAAGGCAGGCTGGACACACCGGAGGAGGCAAGAACCCGGCGCCACCCCTCACCGAGCTGGAGGAAATTGTCTCCAGCACCATCGAGAGGGAGAGCATAGTAGGAATCGGGACCCTGGACAGCACTGCGAGAGCCACAGCTACAGGTAAGAAGCATGCGCATCATGACACACCCTACCAGACACCTCCCCATTAGACACAATGCATAGGCAAACACCAGCACTGTACTGTCACCAACATACAAGAGACAAGCATCATGGTACATGTAGTCAGCAGAAGTTAGCCAAATATGTCAGTGCAGAATCACAAGACAGGAAACAGTGTGACACAGTGTAAGGAGATGCAAGGACATGTGGAATGCCATAATTGTACTGACTGTAATACATCGGCACTCAGTTTACAAATGCTTCTTTGTACCTAGGGGCACCATCAGGCGGCACCACTGTGACAGCAGAGGGAGCATCAACGTCAAACACTGCAGTCGCAGGGCCAAGCTACAGCCAGGCTGGCCAGGAGGAGGAGGATGAGGATGAGGAAGGAGACACCCCAGGGCTTGGAATGGAGGGAGTCCTGGTGATTGATTTCCAACCAGTGCACTCCCCAGTACTGTCCAGCACACCCCCCTTGCAATTTTCACCCGAAAACTCCCCTACAAGGCAGATCATTCCGCCTACACCAGCTCCTGCCACAATCGTGGCCTTGCCACCTGTCCAACCAGTCCTGGGAGCAGGGGCTCAGGGACCTGCCAGCACCACACCCCCACCAGTGGCACCCCAGCCCAGTCAGCAGGCCGGAAGCAGCAGTGCCCAACGCCGTGCCACCACCACCACCACTGCTGCACCAGCACGGGAGGGCAGTGTGTTCCTGGGCCTGGAGGGCCAAATGGTCAAAATCCAGCGCCAACAGGCCAGATCCACCATGGCCTGCCAACGCCAGCTCCTGCAGCACAACATGCAGATGGGGGAGTTGGTGAAGGGTTTCCAGGCTGTTGTGGACAGCAACAAGGAGGTGGCAGCAGGGTTGGGCAGGCTGACCACTGCCATCACCCACTCATCTGCCAGGCAGGAGGAGCATGAGGTTGCGCGCAGGAGGGATGCCCGGGTGCTCAACCGGGCCATGGCCCGCCTTGCAGCGGCGATCGCACAGCTGTGCCATCGAAGCTCAAATCAAGAATCCGTGCTCAGTCAGCACACGGCTGAGCTCACCAGGGGGATGGCCAGGATCACCACGGCCATGGAGGCCATGTTAATATCAAACGCCGCCTCCAATCCTGCCCTGGACCTGGGTGATGCTGGAGACAGCAGCAGCCGCAGCAGCCCGGCCAGCGCTGCATCTGAACCGCGGAGGAGCACCAGGCGATCCGCTGATGCTGCTGGCCATTCGGAGGGGGCCGAGGGACACCCCAGTGGGTCTGCCAAGCGGGCCAAAAAATAGCCTGACAAGGGGGGATGAGCAAACCAGTACCCTGGACTTTATTTGTTTTTACAGACTCCATTTTTTGATGCACTTCAGTGCTGTAACTGTGGTGCATCACTATTAAAAATTATATTTTCCAAGCAACATTTAGCTGTCTTTGCATCTGTACTCAGTCAGAAATAGTTCTCAGTGATCTCCTCACGTCTGTATCTGCCATCACATGGCGTACACACCCCAGCTGGCTGTGTCAGTGGCACAGCTTCGTCGTCGTCATAGTCCTCGTAGTCAGACAACTCCACCTCAGTGCCCTTCTTGACCGCAAGGTTGTGTAACATTGCACATACAGCTATGATCTTGCAGCAGGTGATGGGGGTATACTGCCTTGCACCTCCACTCTTGTGCAGGCATCTGAATCTACTTTTCCAGATGCCAAAGGTCCGTTCAACAACATTCCTGGTGCGTATGTGGGCCCGGTTATACCTCCTTTGGCTGGGTGTGGAGGGGTTGAGGTAGGGGGTGAGTATGAATGAGCGGAGGGCATATGCACTGTCGCCTGGAAGAGAAAGGGGTCACATTAGACACATGCATACATGTATTACACCTACCTACTATGTGTTATGGGGGTCTGATGATGTGGCTCACCTAGGAGGTATCCTTCTCCAAAATCGCCAGCCATCAGCCGTGCATATATGCCGCTCTGTTGGAATATATAGGAGTCATGGGTACTTCCTGGAAATTTTGCTACCAGGTCTGTGATGGTGCACTTGGCATTGCAGATCACCTGCACGTTGATGGTGTGTGTAGATTTCCGATTGCGGTATATGTATTCGGTGTCCGCTGGTGGGCAAATCGGAATATGCGTGCCATCTATGCAACCGATGATTTGGGGAAAGTGTGCCATCTGGTAGAAGTCCGCTTTGGTTTGTAGCAGTTCTGCGTGGGTTGCAGGGAATGAGATGTATTGGTCCATCCTGTCTATCATGGCGTCAAGGAATATGTGGAAGAACCTTGACAGGCTGCTCTGGCTCACCCCTCCTGCTGCTGCTACTCCACTTTGATAGCTGCCAGACGCTACCAGGTGTAGGCTGCATAGCACCTGGACGTGCGCAGGGATGGCGTGTGCCCTTGGGGTGTGGTGGTCCAAGTATGGCTTAAGGTCCCTGATGAGCTCAAGTATGGTGTCAGAGTCCAGCCTGTATCTCTGTAGGATCTCAGCCTCAGTGAGCATGAACAGGGTTATCCTCTGTCTGTAGACCTGTTCATTTCTTAGCCATTCCCTCTGTCCTTCCTGCTGTAGCCGTAGCCGCCTCGCAATGACATAGAAAGCTGCCATCCTGCAAGTTGCAATGCATTTTGGGACTGTTTATATGGGTTGGAGTTGGTTACCACCTGATTGCAATCCATGGTAAATACCGAGTGAATTCTACCGATTTTGAGCCGATTTCGGTGTTTCTGTGCCTCCCTACATCTCCCCAACTGTCGGAATCGGGGAATTTCCCGATCGGAGATTCATACGAATCGGCATGTTTTCCGATTCGGATCATGTCCGATTCGGTATTTTTTCCGATTCGGTACATGGACCGAATCGGTGATTTTCCGATTCGGTGTCACTAACGAATCGGTTCTTGGACCGAATCGGTGATTTTCCGATTCGGTGTCACTAACGAATCGGTTCTTGGACCGAATCGGTGATTTTCCGAATCGGTGTCACTAACGAATCGGTACAAGGACCGAATCGGTGATTTTCCGAATCGGTGTCAATAACGATTCGGTACAAGGACCGAATCTGTGATTTTCCGAATCGGTGTCACTAACGAATCGGTACAAGGACCGATTCGGTCTTTGTAACCGATTCGGTGTTTTTCCGATTCGTTACATATCCGATTTTCGGTATGTACGTATCGGATTCTTTCCCATTCGGTACTCATTCCGAATCGGTTTTCATTCCGATTCGTTCTGTTTTTGGTTCCCTACATCTCGATGGCTGTTTACCGATCGGTAAGGGCCAAAAATCGGTATTTTCGGCCAATACCGATCGGTAAAGCCCTACCTACATCGGGCCCCTAGTGTCTTCTGTCACTGCTTCCGAGGCCACTTTAGGCATTTTCCGGAAAACACACAGTAATAACTGGATGGGATTTAAAAGATGTTGCTGGGATCTTCTAGCGCTTCTAGCACCGCAAATAGATTTAGTTACTTATGGATTTTGGATAGTGTAAGAAGAAATTACTCGCCAGGAGTACAATTTCTTCAAAGTCCTTGTCTTCCTTGTCTTCTCGCACAACCCCCTTCAGGGCCCGCGGATACGAGTTTTTTGGCAGTTGAGCAATCTGAAAAAATTCTGCTCACATCACAGTAAATGTCACTCAGCAGTACAAATATCACACTAATATAACCTATGTCAACTACACCACTGCAAAAAGGGCACCAGCGACTTTGATTCAGTGGTCGCCTCCAGGCGAGGTGATATACAGCAGGCATAGACGGCAGTGATAACAGAATCAGCAGAGCGGGCAACCATCAGGAGAAGCCCAGGTTCAGGCGGATAGATGAATATGTGAATATGTATGCAGAGAGCCTCTGGGGGGCACAAGCCACACTGACCAAATGACGGCAGCCTCAGCACCACCAGGGGGAACTACGGCCTAAGCCTCTAATGCACCTATAATGCCACTAAGGCACAAGATCACAGTGCCAACCTCACCAACACCACCTTGCATCACTGACACTACTGTCTGCCTCCTGCCTTCTGGAGGGGGGAAGAAGATGCCACAACTGACAGAAGGTTTGGGGGCTGAGCCAAATGCCCCTCCACAGAAGGACTCTCCTGCTGGCCGCTGACAAAACCACGGGCTGTGGCTGGTTCGCAGACTGCTGCAATCAAAGGACCCCCTCCGCTTGGGGCTGGGAGAGCTTTGAGAAGCCTGAAGAATGGCTGCAGGGCTCGGCTCAGGACCCAACAAGAATTCCTCAGGGCTCAGTATGCGGGCACAGAACTTCGACTCAGGCCTGCTTCCTCCGCTAACTCCACCCACAATAAGCATGGGGGACAAAGCTCTGGAGTGCGGAGCTCAGCAGCTCGCTACCTCCACTCCGCTCCTTGCAGAAACTGGCGCCTGAGGTCAGAAGGCGCGGCAGGAAAAAACAATTGCACCTGCAAAAAGCAAAAGTGGCATTTCTTTCAGCTCAGTCAATTTACCCTCCTCTCTGTTTTACCACATCCACTCTAACTTGAATATCATTTCTGTTGTGAAAAATTCTCAAAATATTTCTGCTTCTCTTATCTGATATTTTTCCCTGAGTTGTTGTGATTCTCCTAAGTCTTAATTGTTGGCCAAAGGGCAATTTTTCAATGAACGATTTTGGATCAAAACCTCTAGCATCTATTATAGCGTTTTTATCACGTTTTATTTACATGAAGATCTGTAATAAATTTCTTTGGGCAGATGCGTATTTTCAAGTCTAGAAAAATACTTCTGGTTGCCAAACATTTAAAGTGAATTCATGTTTTTATGGCATGTGTTAAGATCGTTTCGAAATTCACTAGAGTTCTTCTTCTGTACCTTTGCATAATCCATAATCGATTATGTATCACCACCACTGTCATATGTGAGCTTTAGGTGTTAGTTTGTTAATATCTCTTCTATTCCACTTGATGGGTAAAGATGCTCATATATGTTTGGGTCATTTTGTTGGCCATCAAAAATCCCACTGTCAACAAGAAAAGGTCCTCACCAATTTAAAATTAAGTATGGTACAAGATGATAAGTTTATGTGGAAATCTCCTTTCTCATGGAACATTTGGTATGCTAGGATCAATGTTTCCACGCCCTCCTTCTCTTCCTTCTTTGGGTACTGCTCTATAGAATACCCACACCACGGGTAAACAACATGCAGTCATCAATGACTGAACATTCTTCAAGTAGTAATAAAGTAGTAATAAAATGTCGGTTTTATCTCCAATTTAGTTTAGTTTAGTTTAAAGGAGCTTGTAAAGCGCCTGGTGACGCCTCCCGGCCTCCCCGCGTGTCCCCCCCAATCAGTGATAGTATCAGTTTTAGCAGTTGTTTCTAGTGGCCCTCTGAGTACTTTTCCAGGGGTACCTGGTGTGATCCTTATCCCGCTACAATAAGTCTCAATAGAGGGATTGTGGGATGTTTGTGGATCTTGCCTACCCAATATATCATTGGTTTTATTCCTTCAGTTTCCAAAATAACTTTTTCTCATACTCGTCAAGCCATGTGTTTTTAAATATAATCTCTATTAGAAATGTGATCTGTTTTCTGGTTTCCATAGTAGGGTCTTCTGAGAGTTTTAGATACTGTTGTTTTTTCAATGTACTATACTTTGTCCATGAGAAAAATCACTCCCCTTAATCAATTATTTTACCACAACTTCCTTATTTTTTGCTAGATGAGTCGCTGCTTTTCATTGAGTAGGTTCACAATTGTTACTGCATCTTTTAGGGGGAAAACAGATTTCCTGAAATTTTCCATCTACAAGCTCAGAAAAAAACAAATAAGGAAAGAAGGTTCAAGCCAAAATAAAACCTTGATGTTGGTACATTTTTTGCACACACTTCATGAGAATTTGAGAGGCAGGGTACGTTTTGGTCCTGATGGGGAGCTTACTGACTTAGTTTAGAACATGGTGTTCACCAAGAATATGTGATGGTCCCACTGCTTATGGTATATATTAATAACTTAACCCCTTTTGTATTGTACGCCTCTAAGGATGTACCAAAGGAGGCAGTGTGGTGACTCCTGCAGATGATGTGGTTCTCATTGCCCGCTCACCATCCTTTGTTATATTTATGACTAACCTCGATAAGCCTATGTCTCAAGTATCACTTGTAGCGTAACAATATTGCCAATGTACGTGTAGCTTGGTTTTTCCATCTGGCATGCCTTGATTTCAATAAAAAAAGATTTCATTAAAAAAAATCATGGACACAAGTCAGGATGTCCGTCGGGTCGCCCGGGCCGATCTTCGTGGGCCCACCTTGTGGTGCGGTCCAACTTGACCTGGAACTCTGGGGGTTCCCTTAAGATGAAGCGGAAAAGGCCTGCCACGAGTGCCTCGATGTCGCCATCGTCATGTGCCATACCGCTGATGCGAATAATATTCCACCGGGACCTGTTCTCTAAGTCCTTGGTGTGGGCCTGTAAGTCCAGATTCTTCTCCTGCAGTCGGAGGATTAACTCATTCTCCCAGGGAGTGCACGTCGCTGTGGACATCTCGGCGATCTGCCTCTAGATCGAGTTTCATCGTAGCCAGGTCATCTCGCAGGGAGGACAAGAGGGACTCTAAGAATGATTGGCTAACTGGGGCCTCAGGGCTCTCGTTTCCCTTACTTTCGTCTGCACGCCCCCAGCTGGTCTGGCTTTCAGGCTGTTGAGTGGATTTAAGCAGCATCTCCCTTACGGTCCTATCTTTTTTGCCTTTGGAGGCAGCCATAGTGTCCACACCTGCCAAGGCTGATAACCAAGTGGAGACAGGGTGTTCCAAGGTCTGCAGGGGTGAGATATCCTGCGGAATCGCTAAGAAGCAAGATCAGGCAGCAGGATCTGTAGGACGATGCGAGCGTGGTAAGTGGCAGCGACTCTATATCTCGGCTGTGTTGCGGTGGCCTCACCTTCCCAGTCAGGGCATCAGCGGAGCATGCTCATTCGTTCTGAGGCCCTGATGCTGATTCAAGAAAATCCAGGCATAAGGGTGGGAGGCCGAATCCCAGGGCTCCATGCGGCAGGCACAAGTGGCTGTGAGCGCACCTCCCCATCTCTGCTGGTCAAAGTCACACTGGGATGTAGCATGGACCGGTGCCGCTGTTGCTCCTTTCCCCCAGGTTGTCAGGGGCGAGGCCTGCCAGCAGTGTTGATGCTGGGGTCTCGCAGAGATTGTTGTGCTCCGTTACCGCCCTTGGGGCTCCAAGTAGCATCAGGTTTTGCTGCACTGAGGGAAGCTGCGGGGTTGATGCAGAGCGGTGGCCCCCTGGGGTTCACCGGGGCCGCCAAGAGACTTGCGCTTGCCTCTAGGGGCTTATTGATGTCCAGGCTGGGACTCCGGACTTTGTGCACTCTCGCCCGCCTCCGCTGTCTAGGGACGCACTACCGCTTGTCAGGAGAGCCGCTCAACTAGCCCCCAGGAGCACCTCTGTAGTTTCTTCAGTAGATAGTGGGGAGTGGCTGGCAGCAACAGGGTGCGACATATGATCGCGGGTGGTGCAGCTCCTCCCCCTAGATTGCCAGGAGTGTGGTCTGCTGATGAGGACAGAGCCTGGACCTTGCATAGCTGGCGTAAGCTTTTGCTTCACTGAGGTCCTGCTGCAAAGTGAATGCGTGGCAGCGGCCCCCTAGGGTGCACTGGGGCCGCCAAGAGATGTGCCCTCACCTCTTGGGGTTTGCTGGCGCCCAGGCCGGATCTCAAGGTCTTGTGCGCTCCTCCCAGCCTCCACTTTCCAAACGTGCGATGCTACAGGCCAGGAGAGCTGCCCTGCCAATTTGCAGTTTCCAGGAACAGCCCTAACGGCTCCTCAGTTGGCAGCAGGGAGCGGGCGCCAGTAGTAGGGTGCCACGATGGACGCTGCCGTAGCAGCTCCTCCCCCAAGGTCATTGGGAACGGGACATGTTGGCAATGACGGGGCCGGGGCCTCGCTGGACTGACACGGACTGAGTTCGCCTCCTTGGAAACAGGTGGGCTGTGCTGCCATGTCCTCGGAGGAATGCTGTGCGGTTGTGGTGTGTAGTGGCGACCCCCAAAGGCTCACCCGGGGCCGCCAATATTTGCCGATCTCTCGTCCTCGGTGTTGGGTCGCCGCGGGCCCCCTGAGTGCTCTGCGGCACCACAAGGCGGCCCAGTCATCAGGGAATGGCTGGTTCCGGCACGCGGGCGTAGCTGCTTTGCCCCTTCGCTGTGCATAACTGCTCCGGAGAGGCTCGACACCGAGATCGGCACCCTCGCACTGCTGGAATCACTTTAGAAGGCCCGGTGTGAGCGGAGAGCTCTGTGTAAGTGTCCTACCAAGACGCCATCTTGGCACGCCCTCCAAGCCATGTGTTTTTGTATATAATCTATATTAGAATTGTGATCTAATTCTTAATTTCTATAGTAGAGTCTTCTGAGAGTTTTAGGTACTGTTGTTCTTCTAACAGTCACACAATCTTTTCAATGTACCATACTATGTCCAGGAGAAAAATCACTCCCCTTAATCAATTATTTTACCATAACTTCCTTATTTTTTGCTAGATGAGTCTCTGCTTTTAATTGAGTAGGTTCACAATTGTGACTGCATCTCTTAGGAGAAAAATAGATTTCCTGAAATGCTCCTTCTATGAGCTATGGGGAAAAAAAATAAGGAAAGAAGTTTTAAACCAAAAATCGAAAGAAAGCCTTGGTGTTGGTACATTTTTTGCACATACTTAATGAGAATTTGAGAGGCAGGGTACGTTTTGGTCATGATGGGGAATTTACTGACGTTTTTAGTTTAGAGCATGGTGTTCACCAAGATTATGTGATGGCCCCCCTGCTTATCTTTTATATTAATAACTTAACCCCTTGCTTATTGTACGCCTCTAAGGATGTACCAAATGTAGGCAGTGCAGCTATTCCCGCTTTATTGTACACAGATGATGCGGGTCTCATGACCCACCCACCTGCCGCTCTACATAGGTTAATGGATTCCTTTGTAACATTTACGACTAACCCTGACAATCATTTGAAGGCCATGCGATGGGTGGCCAATGCATCTATCTATCTCTACGCTAGTCCTTCAATGCTTCTACCTGTCCCATCAGCAATCACAACTGTCTATGAGTTGTAATAAAAAATTAGAGCCAAGATCTCCCAGAGGTCTGCCTGCTACTTTCAAATGTGAATATTCATCCATTCACTCGAGAAAAGAAGCGAAACATCAAGGCTTTGGAGCTTCTAATGACAGATATCAGATTAACTGATCTAAACGATCATTTACTGCTTATTGGTGACTTCAACTCAAATTGAACGGACAACCCCCATCGAAATCCCTCTTCAGCTTTAACGGACTCACTGTCGCTAATACCATCGCAAAGAACCCACTGCTCAGGACTGCCTCTGCTAGCTGCTCTGGAGGGCATGTATCTGCGTGCCCTAAATGGCCACTATCCGAGTGACCAGCCAGCACATTATACACATTATAGATGCAACAGTCAGACGGTCCTAGACTACACGCTTTGCTCAATACCTTTGATAAGTCATGTAAAATCCTTCACGATCTTAATACACTATGAAAGCGATCATATGCCACAGTGGCTGTCCTTAGAGCATCAGAATGAGGCCCTGGCGACGTTATTTATTTATTTTAAAAGATTTATATAGCGCTATCTTGACCCGTAAGTATCAGAGCGCTTTACATACACATAGTAAACAGCAGAAGGACATTACATTACATAGTAGGCCGGCAGTAAGGAAACAAACCAGAGATAAAAATCCAGTTTGGGAAATAAAATATGCAGTACAGCGGAGGGGGAGAGAGCAATAAAAAGAATCAGGTGCGAATGACATAGTCCGGTCACCCACTGTCCTTGAATGTCCAGGGAGAGAGGAGACAACTCGGAAATAGTAGTCTAGGTTAGTTGACGTTGGTCCTGATAGTATTTGTTTAGGAGATGGAGTTTCGGGTCCCTTTTGAAACAGGAGAAGGAGGGGTTGCATCTGAGGACTCCAGGGAGAGCGTTCCATATCCTGGGAGCGTTGCCAGAAAACCATCGGTATTGGGTGGTTTTCTTTTCCAATTTCGGAGGAATAAGAAGGAGAGAGTTGGAGCTTCTCAGCGTTCTGGATTGACCTGCTCTTATCAGTTTGTTATTTAAGTAGTTCGGGGCAGGAGAGTGAAGGGGTTTGTGTGTGATGCAGGCCAGCTTGTAAATACACCTCCCTTCCATGGGAAGCCAACTGAGGCAGTTGAGAGCTGGAGTGATGTGTTCAAATCTTTTAACTCCAGATACGAGTCGAGCAGACATGTTCAGCTCTGCCCTTATAGGGGCTAGGTGAGCTTTTGGAGTCCCTGTAAGGATGGCGTTCCCGTAGTCGATTTTAGAGAGAACTAGGGATTGGACTACTGTCTTGAGGTCATCCTGGGTAGAAAAGGTTTCAGTTTCTTGAGGTGTTTTAGAGAGAAAAGAGCACTTTTTGCAGAGTTTTTGATGTGGGCCTCCATTGATAAGTTCTTGTCAAGGGTGATGCCTAGAGACTTAACTGAGTCGGATAGGGTAAGGGGGCAGTTTAGGGCAACCAGATTCTTGAGCCATTCTTGGATTGGACAATGGTTACTTTTTGGAGAAAATAGGATTCGTTCCGTTTTGTCTGGGTTGAGCTTTAAGTGGTTAACATAGAACCAAATTTGGATCTCGGTTAGGGTGGTATTGAGGAGTTGGATGTCGCTGGGAGACTTGATCCTGAAATAGATTTGGGTGTCGTCCGCCTAAAGGTGGTAATTCACTCTGGCTTTTTTCAATATGATTGTGAGGGGCTCCATTAAGAGATTGAAGAGGGACGGGGAGAATATCGAGCCTTGCGAGACCCTAAGTGTGACTTTAGTTGGCTTTGAGAGACAGGAGTTCATTTTAATTTGTTGCGAGCGGTGTTGAAGGATGGAGGTAAACTATTTATAGTACTGTGCCGTTAATGCCGGACCGTTTCAACAGGGTCTCCAAAAGGGATGGACTGTTTACTGTGTTGAATGCCGCAGATTGGTCAATAAGGATGAGCAGGCAGGCATCACCTTCGTCTAGGGCCTTGTGAATGTTGTCGGAGACGTTGAACATAGCTGTTTCGGTGCCACAGCCTTTTCTGAAACCAGATTAAAAGGCGTCGAGGAGGTGGAACTAATCGATGTGTTTATTGAGTTGGAGGAGAACACATTTCTCCAATGTTTTTGCAAGGAATGGGAGGTTTGAGATAGGTCTGAGGTTGGTCAGATCATTAGGGTCGGCCCCTGGTTTCTTGAGAATGGGTGTGATTTGTCCTAGTTGAAGGAAGTCTGGGACACAGCCTGAGGTGAGAGAGGCGTGATGATTTTTGTCCAGAAAGGTGAAATGGTGTGGTTGAGTTATTTTATGATTGTGGGAGGTAGGGGGTAATGGTGTCGGAGGAAGGTTTTAGATTGGAAATTATTTTGAAGATCTCGTTTACCGACACTAGCTCAAAGTCGGACCAAGGTGCATTGTTTTTTAGCTGGAGGAAGGTCTGATTGTCCTTGTTAAGAGCTCTTTACAAGTGGTCCAGGGAGGTTGAAGGGGAGCAGGTTAAGGGGAAGGGGGATTAGCAGTTTGTAAGAAGGATTGATCAATTTTAGAGACTTTATTGGTGAAGAAGATGGCAATTTCTTCACAGCGCTCATTGGTGGCTTCGATTTCTTGAGAGGGAGTGCAGTTAGTTTGGCTTTTAACAATGTTGAAGAGTTCTCTTGGTCTGTTTTTTGACAGATCTAGTTGGCTGCAGAAAAATGATGCCTTTTCACTAAAGATGTGTTTTTTGTAAGACCGTCGAGCAGATCTAAGATGTGTTAGGTGCAGGGACGAGGGGTTTTGTCTCCAAGACCTTTCAGTTTGTCTGAGTTGGCGCTGTTCATCATTCAGCTCCACGTTAAACCAGGGTTTTGATTTGGTTCTCCTCAGTTGTTTGTGTTTGAGAGGAGCTACTTGGTCTAAGAACTCTGTCATTCTTGAGTTGAAGTGAGAAGTGAGGTCATCAGCCATCCATGATGAGGGACGGAGTTGAAGATGGGTATGAATCTTGGCTTCAAGTTCGGATAAAGGTATTTCTTTGATGTTTCTGGTTAAGAGTTTAGGTTTGACAGCACAATAGGTTGGAGACTGGCAAGTGTGTCAATCTTAAACAGAATGAGGTGGTGGTCGGACTAGTCAATGGGAGTAATCTCTCTCAAGGAAATTAGATCATTGTTTGTTATGATCGCATCTAGTGTTGCACCTTTGATGTGAGTTGGTTCATTGCAGAGTTGCTTGAGGTTATATTTTTCCAGAAGGTTTGAAAGGGTCAGGACAGTGGAGTCTTCTGGGTCGTTCCAATGGATATTGAGGTCACCCACGAACATGTCTTTGTTGTCTGTCAAGGAGAATCGTGTTATTAGGTCTGTTAGTTCTTCGGGGAAAAGGGTACGCTCTCCAGGAGGATGGTAGATGGTGAGGAATTGGATGGGTGGGGTGCCCTTGGAAGTGAGTTTGACGCCTAGGTATTCAAACTATAGGTATTCTGCAGGTTTGAGTTTGGTAATCTGTATTCCATCTCCATGACTGATGGCTAGTGCCCCCCCCCCCCCAGTTTTGATCGACCTGTCTTGGGGGGGGGGGGGGGGGAGGGTTAGACCACAGGATTGGAAATGATGTTGGACAGGGGGAAGTAAGGGTCGGGGGAACAGGGACAGTGTAGGTGGTAGGGGAAGATTTTGAGGGAGGGTTCCGATTATCAGGGCTAGAGAGGGGAGAGTCTGTTAGGTCATTGGGATTAGGAGAGGACAGAGGTTGGACGCAGGGTGCCGGATTAGTAATGTTCCTAATCAAGGAGTTCAGAGGAGGAGAAGTGGAACTAGAGTTGAGGTGAGGAGGAGGAGAAATTAAAGAAAGGCTATCGGAGTTCCGGGGCGTGTCCGAGAGGATAGAGGTGGGTTGTGTATAGGGGGGTGTGACAGCAGAGGGGGGTGGTGCAGTTGTAGAAGGGAGGATAGAGATCACTGGATTGGAAATTACCTTAGACCAGGGGGAAGTAAGGGTCTTGGATAGAGGGTCTGTGTAGGTGGTAGGTTAAGGTTGTGGGGGAGGGTTCAGATTCTCAGGGGTGGAGAGGGGAGTGTTTAGAGACCAAGCTCATAAGGCTGGGCTTGGGGGGATTGTTAGTTGTGAGTATGTTGCTCCTGGAGGGATCAGTAGATGTGAGAATGGTGGGTGTTTGGCGACGGAGAGTGAAAATAGGGGTAGAGTGATTGTAGTGAATGATGGTGGAAGTGCAAGAGTTGAGGAGAGGGTCGTCAGGGCAGGGAGATTGGATCGGTTCCACAATATCAGTGAGGGTGGTGGGAGATAGGCGAGAAAGGGTTTGATAGCTCAGTTGAGATAGTGAGGAGAGAAGTGTGGGGAAGTGGCGGTCAAAAGTGGTGAGGTGCAAGTCGGTGGCCTGTATGAGAATGGTTCCAGTTCTGTAAATGGGAATGGTGAGGTCCCCCTTGAAGGTTGGGGAGATGGTAGTGGAGATTGTTTCACCATAGGGAATTGTTACTGACTTGGCGACTTGAAGGTGAAGAGAGAAGCTGTTTTTCCATTGAGCCGGGCGATTATTGTAGAAAATGAAGTTTGTTTTTGTGCTGCCGTTGGTCGCTGAGTGATAGTTATTGTTGCAAAGTCATCCTGTGCCCTGGGCACCCCCTAACTTTTTGCTGACTGGAACTGGTGGTAACTGACTCTGACTGACCCTGGGCTCTGTTTAACCAGGGCCAGTGCCAAGCTAAAAGGAACACATTAGAATACAGTTAAGACACCCAACATACACTAGGGTACACTATGGTATGGTGGGGTAACCCTGTAATTGGCATGACCTACCACCTAAGCCCCTAGTATGTAATAGGGCAGGGGATTGAAACTACCTAGAAGTCTCCAGTATCCTGGGGCATGGCAGTTTATAGGCCAGCAGATTCTCTGCACCAGCATGTGTGCAGTGCTGAAGCCTGAGGTCAGTTTAAAAGCTGCACTGGTGGTCGGGACAGCTTTTAAACCTTAAATTGTGCCCAAACTCGACTTTGGGGGTAGGGGCACTTAAAATTAAAAACCTACCATGTTTTTGCATATTAGGGACCCCTAGGGTCACCCCTAGGTATCCCAGGGGTGTGGGGTCAGTTATCTTTAAGGAGCGCCCTTATAAAACAAGTTTTTATATGCCTGGGTAAAGTAAAATTTTACATTTCACTCCCCACATTGTATTAAAGAGGTGCTCAAATTCGACTTTGATGCTGGAAGAATTGGGTAAGGATGATCTGCAATTTTTCTGCAGATTCAGAACCCCTGAAGTCTCCCCTAGTTGCACAGGGGTTGGGGGTTCGGTAGAAATTAGGGAAATACTTATAAAATAGGGTTTTATAAGCCCTGGTGCTACAAAAGTGGCGCAAGTCATTTTCCCCATTGCAAACCCCATGGCCCATAGGTTAACATGGTAGGAAGTGATTGATTAATTAATATTGATAGGAGAGGACTAGCCGGACCATTCAAAGACTTCCCAGAATGGTCGTGGTAAATCCAACAATATTATACTGTTGAATTTCTCCTAAAGTGCACATACAATAAGTTATGAGACTTTCTTGTTTGTAAGTCCAAATTCAGCCTTTCAGTGGTCTGCCCTGATTGGTCAGAGTTAAGTGGATTAGCCAGGCTGCTGGGAAGGCAGTGATATGTTCTATAGGAATGCCAGGACAGGAGGTGGTGTCGTAAACTACGTTCTTCAAAGGCAGAAGGGAGGCCTGGGTTTCAGTCCACTAAGACAGTCGTGACCCAGAGTCAGGGCTAGGCTTAAGAAAGGTATGTGCAGATGTTAGAGGGTGTGTTTAGCCAGCTCTTAGCTCCGTGCTGGAAAATCAGCCATTATGGATTTGGAAGAATGATGCACTCTGAGACAAAATAATGCCACACTCCACAGGATGTGGTCATAACAATGAGGAGTTGCCCTGCTCTCATTGGTCTGCAGTGACCTGGTGCTTGACCCAGAGAATTTTGAATAAGTATCTGAGAGGGGCAGAGCCCTCCAGATCTGCTGCTTGAAACTGAATAAAGCAAGAAGTGCCCTGCTGAAGGTTTGATGTGCAATGAACTCTAAGGCCTGACCTATGAAGACTGCACCCTCTGAAACTACAGCCCTGTGGATTACCTTGCTGTCAAAAGACTCAAGAGTGGAAACTCCCTACAAGCTACAGGTTAACAGAGCTCACCTGGACAGCCCCACAAAGAATTCAAAGACTGGAGTACCAGTGGATTTGTAAGGGTTTTGTTCAAGTGGATTGCGGAATTGAAGTTTCACACTTTCAAGGACCCTCTTGGAGATTCCAGAACCTTGGATTGCGTGTTGGATACTTCGGGACCCGCAAGCAGAACGCCAGGAAGGTGTTCTAACTGAACCTCGCCTGCTGTAGAGGGCGGCCCACTACAGTGGTGAGAATTCTTCAGAACAATTTATAAAGGTGTGTCCCTGACAGAGAAAACTAAATGACTTAAAGGGGCACTGATGGTTTCTAAGCACTAGAAATTCATATCTCTGGTTCCCTACAGTGGATTATTTTAGTTTCGGTGTCATTTAAAAGATAAAAATATTACTTATTTTTATAAATTTTTTATAAATTGGTGTTGGATTTTTATTTTGTGTTGTGTCTTAATTATTTACTGAAATGGTGTTTTTAAATGTTTTACATACCTGTCTTTGAAGTTAAGCCTATCTGCTTGCAGCCACGTTACCAAGGGTTGAGCAAAGGAATACTTTTCTAAGACCTATGCTGAGTCCTATCATGTGTTAGTGGCCTTATTGCCAGTGGCAGACCTACATTTGTCCCTACCAATAACCCACTTTCCAACAGTTATCTACAATGAGTGTTTCAGGGTTTTGTTTTAGAATGCTGTGCTTGAAGTTCTTTTTTGCATTAGAGTCAGTCAGCTCGAGAGGTCCGCATCAAAACTGGAAACGTATCACTTTGTCAATGGACATCGCCTTGAAATATTAACTATGGAGAACAACACTTCACAGCCAGATCCTTTCAAGAATCTACACAATTGAAGACTAGGAACCATTTTTGCATCAACTTCTTTGAGCACTTACTTACATTCAGCCGTCCGACCAAGCAACTGGCCCCCAAGATCCATTGTAACACGGCCATGGTTCACAAAAGACCTCAAAATCCAGATGTGCGCTTTACAAAATAAAACCAGACTGCTAAAAACCAGATCAAATATTGTCTCTCTAGAAGAAATTAACAACTGTCACGGGACATACAAACGTTCTATTTGGCAAGCAAAAAAGCAGCATGAAGAAGCATTTCATCTAGAGTTATTCTTGGCCTGTCTAACAAAAAAATTCTAAAGCCTTCCGGATCATAATGAAATTGATTGAACAATGAAAGCACCTCCCCTCGCCAAAATGGAAATAACATTACTGCAGACAGCTGGTCTCAACATATCAGCACTTTGTATCAAACTAAACCCAACAACCCAAACTGCCAAGTTTTGTACTCTACAACTGATCCAAATCTTAGAATGAAAGAGGACATTAAAGAATAAACGCACCATTTAGCATCAAATATCTCCACTAAAAGGATTGCCATCTTATTTTAAAAATGCAGAGCGGATGCCGCTTCCGAACCAATGGTATCCCTGCCTCAGTTTATAAATAGGATGTTGAATTCTGGCCACAACTGTTGAAAAGGCTATTCAGAGCCTGCCTCATTACAGACACCGTCCTTCTTTCTTGGCAAGGATCAATCCTGCAACCCATTTACAAAAAAGGTCCAGCGGTGACCCCAGAGACCTACCGTCTCATCGCCATCCTAGACGTTGAGGCTAAATCCTTTGCTTCCTTATTACTGGAGGACCTAGAAGCATAGGGAAGCTCACGCACCTGCTCTCACTTAACCAACCCGGATTCAGGCTCATGTTGAGCACCACCGACAACTTAGCGGCAATTAGGATGATTGTGTCAAAACAGAAACGGAAAAAACAACTCCTCGACAGCTGCAGTGTAGATTACAGCAAGGCCTTCGATCACGCCCAACGCAAACTTCTCTGGTTAAATCTAAAACATTGGGGCATCCCCAAAACACTGCTTCGAGGCATCCCATTGCTCTACTCCAAAGCATGGGCCAGAGTCAAACTAGATAAGAACTCAACAATCTCCAATAAGATCAGGGTAGAACAAGGAGTCGTGTTTTGGTGCCAGCCCTATTAACCTATTTATGAGCGACTCGGTCCCTGCCCTCGATGCAGTCGTCAGTGATACGCCAAAACTGGGACATTGTCACATCACTTCCTCTCTTTACGCTGATGACGTCATCCTCTTGAGCCATACAGTCAGGGGGTTCCAAAGGCTGATGAACGTCTTATTTGCACATAGCACCACACACAGCATGACAGTGAATTTCAAGAAGACCAAAGCTGTGATCTTTGGATGGAAACTGAAAAAGCCCAGAACATAGTACTTCAACAAACACCGACTGTCCAGAGACCCTACATACAAGTACCTTGGATGTTTGCACTATGATAAGGGAGGACACTTAACCCAGGAAAATTCACTCAAACCAAAGGCTGCATCGCTACAATACAACCCTTGCTGAAGACAGTAAAAGCTAAAAGAATTGCCATGCTGGGAAGAGATGTGGCGCTGCGGCCAGTTTGACTGACACCGGACGCTGGGGCTCACGGTTCAATCCCGGCTCCGGCGGCAGGGGTCTGCCCAGCACCATGTGACTCTGGGCAATAGCTTGCTTAATCTTCCCAACGGCCCCCATCACAGGGATGCCTCCGGGTAGTTGTGCGCTTTGCAAATACTGGATTTACATTTACATTTGCATACGGCTGGAAAGGATTCCCTGGTAAGCTGGGCTCTTTTCTGAACAAATCTCAGAGTCAGGTGTTTAGAGCAATATTCAAACTCCCAAATCACTCTGCAGCCACCCCGATTAGACTGGAATTCGTGCTACAAGATCAAGGCCTGACACAAAAAGCCTGCACCCTCAAATATTTACAGGCCACGCGTGCTGCCAAAGTAGGAACGCTGAAAAATACAATTCGGCAAGAGACATCCGAAACAAATCATCCAGTCCCTCAAAGCCCTTGGACTGTCGCCCTTTATGAAGCTTTCAACCAGCCACAGCTCTCTGGACCCAAAACCTTCCACACCAAAATGTTAACAATGCGTTAAACAGAGCAGTTCAAAAAGTGTAATTTGTGCAAGACCTCAGGATCCTGATGGACAGAGAGCATGTCAACAACACAAAAAACCTAGGGGTCTATAAAGAGGATGTTAGAGAACCTCTACATTAAGAACTGGGTGTCTAAATTAAGTACAACCAGAGCGCAGCCTAGATCAGCTAAATTCTGACTAAGGTCCTGAGCATTCGCAAAAGTAAACCAACAGTGATTGTGGAAGAAACACATTCAGGATTCCCATCAAACGATTGTATGATCAATATTATCATTTGGTTATCCTCCTACAGTGATTGTGGGCTCGAATCCCTTCTCTCCGACAAGGGTATGATCTTTGTCTCAATGATCTAGAGACATTAGACCCTTGAAGGATGACCAAATGATAATATTGATCATACAAACTAGAAGTTGGTGGTAATTTGCGAATCCTTATGGGCATTTTTGAATTAATTTTCCTTTGATACATTGCATTTAAGGAATCGCACAATTTGCGATTCCTTAAGTGCAATCGCAAAATAAGGAATGGCAAATTTTGCGATTCCTTATTTTGCTGCCAAAATGTTTCATACAATTTTGGCCTTTGCGAATGCTAATTTGCTTGATACATATGGCCCTAAAGCTCTTTTCACTGACTGACTGACTGATAACGATGAACTGATATTTTAAAGCGTTTACAACTGGTGCTAGGGCAGTGTGGTTCTGAAAATTATGGACCCTGCTATAATGTGGTACCAAAGCCCAACACTCGTGTCACAAAATATCATCATACCATGACGAATTTGGTATCGGCAGACCGGTAATGATTAGGACATTACACCTGTGCATTTGCGTCGTGATCGAGCAATGCAATCACCTTAAAACAGTAGTTTCTGTCTCGAACCCTCGGGTTCCATTTTGTGAGCGGCATCCATCTTGTGGTTGCCCTTACATAGTCAATTGACTAAGGCCGAATTTGAGCTGAAAGCACACGTCCACCTTTCCTGACTCCTCTGTGACCTGGCCGAGCTGCCTCCACTGCCTCCAGCCAAACCTGTTCGGGCAGTCCCCAACCCACTGGCCGAGCGAGATTAGCATCAAGGCACAACATGTCATAAACCATTTACCGCATACAAACCACGCTTTATCATACACACACCTGTCTCTGTTTCTTCTTTATGACTAGTTTTACAAGGAGGAGGTGCCCGATTTTATTGGGGTTTCATCGATATCTGATGGAAGTTCTGGGCCTGGCTGGGTAATCTATCACAAACTGGACAAACGAAAATATGGGCTGGCCATCATGACTTTGCTTTTTCATTGTTGTGAAAATATGTATATGACCATACTGTAAACCAAAGAATTCTTGCCCGAAGCTAGTATTTTTGTATAAAAAGAGAAGGCTGGTTCTGTAAAAACGAACAGTCTCCTGAGAATATACACACCGTGCTGTTGTATTTCTAGGACGCTTATTACTTGGTTGCAGCCAATAAAACTCGATCTTTGACATCACCTAGAAGACTCTTGGTTTCTGTGGTCCAGAACAGGAAGAACTCAAGAGGTCTCTGGGTGTTCCCCCTGGCACCACCGGGTTCCTAAAAACCCGGCACCTCAGTTTGGCGCCCAACTCGGGGCGGTATCAAGCGGTGTCGGTCCAAGCCAGATGTTCGTGAGGAGCTTCGTGTGAAAATTCCAGAGGATGGCCAGCCACTTCAGCGACCCCTGTATGTCGACGTGGTTCCGAAGGTCTTTGCTGCGAGGTTCCCCGCGTCCCGACGGCTACAAAGGACTGCTGCCCTGACTATCGCCCTGTTTTGGACCCATTGATGCTTGGTAGAGCGAAACGATAGACGAGTCTTCTAGTGACGTCATCGATCTTCAATACTTCAGTTAAGTATAAGTGGAGCGTCTCCCAGTCCTTAGTTTGATTCTTAGTTTTGGTATCCTTGAGATACGCTTTGATTTGGAACTTGCAAGCGCCTAAAGCTGAGGGACTCGTGTATTCACGAGAATATCGTATTCGATAATCCTTTGAAGTTTAAAGCTAGACTAGTGAGCGAAGATGCCTGGTCTTAGCAGACTTGGAAACTTGTTTTGTCTTGGTTTTAAAAGGGACTCCCGATTAGAGGATTCGTGTCCGGTTCCTCCGATTGGAACTCCAACATATGAGCTCTATGTGAAGCTCGGAGTATGCCCCATCACATACAATGAAGTGTGGATAAAATACACCAGAAAAAATGGTGTTTTAAAATGGCCCCAATATGGTAGTTTTGATACAGAAATCTGAGATAATCTAGAGGTGAAACTGTTCAAGAAGAAAGCCCGGCCGGCGATGTTTGACTCCTTTCGCCTATGGCGCAAGGAAGCCAAACAGAAAGAAATGAAATTAGCAAAGAAAAATAAAAGAGGTATGTCAATGGTACAAGCTGCCGTTGCATACAGAGATAATGAGGAAGAGCAAGAGAGTGAACAAATGCTTAGAAGTAAGAAGTTAGCAGTAGACAAATGCTACCCAGTGTTGCCACGTGAAGGACAAGGATCAAAAGGGACATCTGAGAAGGATCCTTTAATGTCCCACTTACTGAGTTCTCCACCCCCCTATGCACAAAATGCTACTGCTCCCCCGCAACGCTTTGTTATACCGCGCCCGGCGCATAAACTCCAGTTCTTCCACAAGCACCAGCTCCTCTTCAGCTGGTTTCTACTCCTCCGGCGCAGCCCTCTCAAGGGCCGCCGCCTTTGCTACATACTCCATCTGCTTTTTCTGCGACTTCGTCTACTGCTCCAATCGCTTATCCTGATACTCCTTCTGCTACTGCCTCGACTTCTACTTTACAAGGGAAAAACAAAGTAAAGCCTACGGAACAATATTATATCTATTTAGTTATAAGACTGGATACCATCAATTGTCCAATCTTGAGTGAATCCTTCTCAACACAAATTAATTGAAGTAATTTTTTGCCGAAGAGTATCTCCAGAAAGATAACCAAACGCACAGAGCAATACAAATCAAATGTGTAGTTTAACTTTCTCTTTTAATTAAACTACATTAAACCTTAATTATTGGTCTCTCACATTGAACAAAACTGTACACAATTCATATATGCACACAAAACACATATACTTTAGATTTACATATATACACTTCTTTTGGAACCAAACTCACGGTTCTAATGCCCCACTTATTTAAACAAGGATGTAAATGTATAATTCCTTAACATAATATTCCTTCACTTTAGATCACCAAAACAAAAACTAAAACGAAGGGAGTGTATGAGGTTTTAACCACTTTTAACCTCTCTCAAAGTAGCACTCTCCTAAATAATTTTTTTCAACAATGTTCGACAGATCTCTTGTTTTGGAGTCTTCCAATGTGTGTGTCGACGCGTTTCAGCCTCTGTTTAATCCAGGCCTCATCAGGACTACGAGGGCAAACATACTAGAACCCTAAAACAAACAAACTCAATTTGTATTGACCATAAGTTAACTGGGATAACACATCACCCTCCCATGCACAAAACCTTGTGATTCTATTTACAATGTGACTATATTTACACTGTTGAATATCTCATCCTAAGGTGTATGGCATTGAATAAATAAACACCATTTTGCGTGTATTCTAAAGGCACTAATAAAGCGGAGAGAATATATAGACCCTCCACCAAGACCGCGTGTTAAACAAGCATAGCTAATTCATACAACCACTTTCAGTTGCAACCAAAAATTATGAGCCTAGGTCACCTAAAGTGCTGGTGATATCTACATTACATACCAGGTTCGAAATAACTGTAGCCAAAGGTACAGAATCCACCTTCTATTCACAAATACTTTCAATCGTAAGGGCTACAAAACAAAACAATACAAGACCATGTATACCTGTTCTGAGTCACCAAGTTAAAAAGAGTACAAAAATCCATTTTGGCAAGCAACCAAGCTTACCTTTTGCTTAGAAATTCTTAACGGTGGGCTAACAACCCAGCGGAAAAAGTAAGCCTGCAATATAAATTACACTGTGTCAAAGGTCTGTTTCGAGTGACTTCGCCAGTTTCTACAATTAAACAAATGAACACCACCACAAGGGCCAGCCACAGGACCTCTGTATCCATACCTCATTAAATATTCCTAGGGTTCTTCAAATAATCCACGCCGGTACTGAATCCCAGTTCTAATAACTGACGCCCTGAGCTCTGTCACTAGGCTCACGAAGCCGTTTGTGTTTCCTGCCTGTAAACAGAAATGACAGACTGTTCCTTTAAAGGGCCCCGTCTTGCGTCCCACATCCAGCAAGGCTCGCGAGATTCAGTGTGATAACGCGGAAACGAACTCCCCAGTAGTCCATAGTCCAAGTATCACGATAGTTCCACCAGTAAAGAAAAAGAAAGCAACTAGCTTTATTTTACATATCACAAATAATCGGAAACAAGTATAAGGAATTGTAAAGTGCATATAATGGAGTTTATATTTAAAAAACGTCTAAAAGTTGAACACTAACTGTTCACGACTTCTACTTTACATCAGCCTGTCTTTTCTGGCACATCTGCCTTTCCGCCTGCTTCTCCTTCTGTTCGACAGAGAGTGACGAACACTGTCACTGGTCTTTTCTCACCTTTCTTTGGGTCGCCTAAGATGACCCCTAATACAGAACGTAGACAGTTGCGAAGTCGACTGCCTGACTATCAGGAAAGAGAAGTGCTGAATGAGTTAGCTCGTAAATGGGTTACTGATACTGTAAAGTATGATGTTCAGTCCGTTATGGAAGATTTCCGTCAGTGGGAAGCATCTACACAGAGATATGTATTTGAGCAAATGTGTCTATATCTCAAAGAAGATGTGAGGGGAAATGATCCAGAATATGACATGACTGAATTACTTCGTATGCGATTCAAGTTCGCAGAAGGCATGATTGTAGGTGCCGATGTTGAACAAGCAATTGAGATGTTATTGTCATATAGGAGTAAGGGAAGCAATTCCCGATCACTATCTGAGCATGACATGCCAGGTAGGAAGAAGGCGCAACAGTATCCCATGAGAGAAGTTCCTCCAGTTTGGAGGGAAGGTGATCGAATGCGAATCCAGCAATTCCACCACATTTCCAGCGTGTATCGGTACATGTCCCTTGGAAAAGATCTGAAGTTTTAGCACTAAAGCAGACATTGCCTGATCCTCGCAAAAATCCTGCAGGGTATCATAAGGAGTTATCACATGTATAATGAATCTAGCAGATGTAGACATGTTGTTTGGAAATGTTGTTCCACAGCCTTTATGGGGAAAGATTCGTCATGCAGATCATGATCAAGAATTAGGTGATACATGGGCTAATATTGCTGCTGCTGATGCTAGACAAGTTGGTGGCTCAAAGCCCGAGCCTTTAGTAGCAGAACTTCCTGGTAGAATTATCACATATATGAAGACACTGATGCCTGAATTGCGTGTGAATTGGGACAAGTTGTCTGCGTGCAAGCAGAAGATGAGAATGTGTCTGACTTTTTCACGAGGTTTGAAGAGACTTTCGTCGATCATAGTGGTCAGGATATGGCTACTGAGGGTGACCAAAGATTGTTTGTAGACAAGTTTGTACATAATTTGCTTCCTGAACTGTGTAATAAGTTGAAAAATTCAGAGAGTGCTTGGGCTGTTTCCACGTCTGCGCAGATTTTAGCCACAGCCCAGTACTATGAAAATAGATGCAAAGACGAGCTAGAGAAGGCAGATAAAAAGACTAAAGATTTGAAAACTAAAGTCCTTCTCCAGCAAGCTTATCCGCCTCGTACTGCTAGTCAGCACGACTATCAGCAACCACAGCAGTATTCGAGAAACTCGCAAAGAAACGAGTCTTCTCAACAGCGTTTACCGTATGGTCCGAATCAGTGTGCGTATTGCAAGGAAGAGGGTCATTTCAAGAATAGTTGTCCAGCTTTATTGAGACGTTTGAATGGTGTTTCTGGTACAAGAGGTAGAGGTGTTCAACAGGCTCCTAGAGGTAGGGGCCGTGGAAACTTCCCCCAGAATGCTACTTCTTTTCCGCCTCAGAATTCCATGAACAGCTTTGATCAACAGAATAATACGTCTTCTAGGACAGCTCAGTACTATGCTGATGACTACTATGCAGAAAACGAGAATGAGGGTAATGATTGCTTGGACAGCCGTGGACAAAAAGAGGGAGTTGTTTCAGTTCCAGTAGATCAGAATGCACCTTATGTTGAGGTAATTACATCAGGTGTGTCAGAACCTTTTCTGCTAGATACTGGTGCTACAAAAAGTTCTATTATGCACTCAAAACTTCCTGGCGCACCTTTGTCTGGCAAAATGAATGTTTCAGTAGGTTTTTCTGGCGCCCCGGTTAGGAACCCGATCTCTAGTCCTATGTCCCTTTCTGTTGGGCCATGTGAATTAGAAGCACCCCTCATTCTTACAACAGGTTGTGGTGAAAACTTGTTGGGATTGGATCTGTTAAAGAGACTGTATGCGACTTTGTACTGTTCTCCTTCGGGAGTACAACTCACTCTAGGTAAGAAAGTGGTTTCTCCAATGTATTTGTCAAGGGAAAATATTCCAACAGAATTGTCATCTCTTCCAGATATACTTTGGGCTACTGGCTCTAATGATGTGGGTCTTTTGGAAATAGCGCCATATGTCATAAAATTGAAAGCCAATGTTAGGTTGCCACGTATTCCCCAATGCAAGATCTCTAGCGAAGGTGAAAAGGCGTTGTTAGCAATCATTTACGATCTGATTGAGAAAGATGCCATTGAAGAGACAGCAGGCAACATTTGTAACAGTCCTGTTTTGCCAGTTTTAAAGCGTACTGGTCCGTCTCAACCACCTGTGTATAGGTTTGTGATTGACCTTAGAGAAGTGAATAAGATTGTTGTGCCACAGTTTCCAGTTGTTCCTGATATCACTGCCCTATTGACTATGGTTCCAGCTTCAGCCACTTGGTTCTCGGTGATTGACTTGAAGAATGCTTTCTTCAGCATCCCTATTGCCGAGGAGAGCAGAGATATTTTTGGCTTCAATTTAGGAGGACGAAGCTTCCGCTTCAAACGCGCTCCTCAGGGCTACTGTGAAAGTCCATCTATATTCAGTCAGGCTCTGAAATCACAACTTGACACGATTGTTCTACCTGATGGTGCAACTCTTATTCAGTACGTAGATGATTTGCTGGTAGCTACAGACACTGAGGAGATTTGCAAGCAAGCCACTTTGTCATTGTTGCGTCATTTATGTGATATGAAGCACAAAGTCTCTCTTTCAAAATTGCAATTTTGTCGACAAGAAGTGACCTACTTAGGTCACATCTTATCGAAGGAGGGAAGGAGACTGACCCCATAGAGAATAAAGGCAATTGCAAGATTGAGTGTCCCAAGGACACAGAGAGAAGTGCGTGCTTTCTTGGGCATTACATCATATTGCAGACAATGGATACCGAATTTCTCATTGTTGGCCAAACCTTTGGTGGCATTAACTTGCAAGGATACACCGAAACCCATTCCGTGGTCTGAAGAGTGTCAGAAAAGTTTTTACGAATTGCGTGATGCATTGTGTTCGGCTCCTGTGTTGGGTACCCCCGACTACAGTAAGCCTTTTACCTTATATGTCCACGAGAAGGAAGGTTGCGCATTATCAGTCCTGACACAGTCCTTTGGGGACAAACAGCGTCCATGCGCGTACTTTTCAGCGACTCTAGATCCCGTAGCTAAGGCATTGCCAAGTTGCTTGAGGGCCACTGCTGCAGCAGCTCTCTGTATTCGACAGTCTGCTGGGTTAGTAATGAATAACACTCTGATCGTTATGGTCCCACATGCAGTAGATATTTTGCTAAACAGAACAAAGACACAGCACTTAACTAGTGCTCGTCTGTCAAGTTATGAGCTGACACTGTTAGCGAGTCACATACACATAAAGAGGTGTGATACACTCAACCCAGCGACGTTATTGCCCATTCCAGTAGAGACAGATGAGGTCGAACAACATGACTGCTGCTTTAGGACAGAAGAAGAGACAAAAGGGAGAGTAGATTTGCAGGACACTCCCCTTCCTGAATGTAATGATGCTTTATGGGTTGATGGTTCATGCTTCAAGTTGCCGAATGGTGATACGACTGCAGCATATGCTGTGACAACATTGCATACGATTGTGGAAACTGCACGTATCCCACACAATTCTGCGCAAGCAGCAGAGTTGATTGCACTTACAAGAGCATGTGTGTTGGCAAAAGGAAAACGAGTGAATGTGTACACAGACAGCCAGTACGCCTTTGGCGTGGCTCACAGTTTTGGACGATTGTGGCGTGAACGTGGGTTCTTGACTTCGCATGGCACAAAAATTCAACATGGTCAGCTAGTGAATGAGCTTCTCGAGTCCCTGACCTTGCCACTACAAGTTGCGATTGTGAAATGCAGTGCACACAAAAAGATTCAAGATGATGTTGGTCGTGGGAATGCATTTGCAGATGAAGTTGCGAAAGAGACTGCACAGAATGTAATGAGTCGAATGTATGTTGCAGGTCCCGCGAGATGGATTGCTGATGTGGGTATGTGTGAAGACACGATTGAAAGTGTGAAGTCTATACAATCCGAGGCCACTAAGAAAGAGGTGAATGAATGGAGAGAAAGCAAGGGTAGATTGGATGTGAATGGTTGTTGGGTTGAATTGTCAGAGCATCAGAGATGGTTGTTACCCGATGCGTATGTGCTTGCAGTGGTGACAATGGCTCATGGGATGGCTACAATCCTGGTAGGGGAACCCCAACTCCAGCTGGTCATTTTGCGCCTCCAACGTATCCGTTCGAGGTTTTGCTGCTAGATTTCATCCACATTGAAAGGTGCAACAATCTGAAATACGTACTCGTTGTTGTTTGTGCCTTTTCCAGGTGGGTGGAAGCGTATCCCCTTAAGGACAATACTGCCTTGTCCACAGCCAAAGCCCTTGTCAAAGAATTCTTCCCTAGGTTTGGAATGCCTCGAATGGTCTGAAGTGATAATGGGAGTGAATTCGTGGGACGAGTGATGAAGAGAGTGTGTGAGAGTCTAGGCATACATCAGAAGTTTCACGCTGCAAATCGCCCCCAATCAGCTGGATTAGTAGAGTGCTATAACGGCACTCTCAAGTTGAAGCTGGCCAAGATCCAAGCCAGCACAGGCCTTAAATGGCCTGACGCCCTGACTTTGGCACTCCTATCTACCAGAATGACTGTCCATTTTAGAATGGGACTTAGTCCTCATGAGATCGTGTTTGGCCGCCCAGCCAACATATGGGGAGTGCCAAGGCCCAAAAAGCTCAGTGAGATAGAGCATCCTGTACTGCTTGACTATTTGTACGAATTGACGGCTAACTTGCGTGTTTTACACCAACAGGTCCATGACTCTCTGCCTCTGGTCTCTGAAGCTCCAGGACATCAAATCGATCCTGGATCCTGGGTGTTGGTGAAAAACTTTCAGCGAACAAAGAACGAACAGCCCAGGTGGACCAGCCCACACCTCGTCCTTCTTTCCACAAGGTCAGCCGTTCGTGTGGAAGGAAAGAAGAACTGGATCCACGGGATCCACTGTAAACGGATCCCTCTGCCTCTGCCCTATGACCGGTGGGTCCAGGAGGGTGTTGCCGACTCAGAGACTGAATCTGTGCCTCGCTTATTACCCTTCAGTGATGCACGTTTGAAAGGAACTACTACAGAAAAGGAGAGCGATAACATCCTGCAAGGATTTGTGCCACCGTCAATGCAGTTGGACACTACAGAACCTGAAGTCTTGTTTCAAGACCACACCATACCAGGAAAACAACGGTATAATCTGAGGCCAAGAAAAAACGAACTAATAAAAATAAACTAATAAAGTTTTTCTTTCCCCCAAGAACTATTTTTGATTGTGCAGCTTTCTCATCCAGGAAACTTGCTCATTTTTAATTTTCGAACCGCCATCCGGTTCTGCTGCTAGGGTCCCGGTTGCCACAGTCTTTGGAGTGCAGCTGGAGATGGTTAGGTCGACAGTTCTGGTTGGTCTAAGGGAGTTACCCTGGACTGAACAGAAGCACTCCTTAGCAGAATCAATCTCCCACCGCGGGCAGCAACTTAGAGGATGGAGTTTCCAAAGATGGAGAGACCTGCCAGATCTACGAATTTTGAAAAGACAATATGCACTGTGATGGCAAGAAAACAATTTTTAATAATATGCATTTTAATGTTGTGTAGTATAATGATGTTTTTGGTGGGCTATGCTTTGTTCACCTTTCGAGTTACATTTGTACACAACACTCAGCCCACACCTCCTCCTACTGTTTCCCCGCATTCCTTTCACCCTCTACCTGAACACTAGTCTGCCAGGAGATTAGAATTTGTAAATAACTCATTCGTCCAACTCCTACACCAGCACCAGTCTGTAATGAACACAACGAATTGTTGGGTATGTGGACTTATGCCACACACAACAGATAAGGGTATCCCGTATTTTGTCCTGCCATTTAGTTATTATGGTTCTCTGTGGGCTTTCCAGACCATGTTCCTGTTTGCCATAGAACCGTATCCCCCGCGTCCCACAGGAAGAAATTCAAGCAACAAGGCACTAGTGGCAGGAATCAGAAATATGAGCAGGGATATCGACACATATCGAACGATTCCCAAAGATGAGTTTATACCATACAGTAGATGGAACATCACTAAGTATGGAATCTCCTCGAGTATGAGTCAGCAAGCAAAGAAATCCTCCCCAATCTGGATAGTACCCCATCAGGGTCACCTATGTCTGCAGGGAAATGGCAAAAACCCCAGAGCTCAGTTAGGGAAGAGTGTCTGTACTGAGACTTACGTTTTCTCGTCTCAGACCTCTCCCTCATTTCTAGCAGCTAAGGGTACCTACTTCGTCTGCCACGATAGAGCGTATACATGGTTGCCCCCTGACTTCTCGGGCACATGTTTTATCTCGTTTCTGCTGCCACCCACCTACACGGCCGAGGCAGATTACCATCGGACAAGGACAGCTAGGGGTGTCGTGAGTAAAGACGACACTGCGGAACAGGAGTTTGGAGATTTCGCAAAAGGTTTTCGGCCATTTTGGGGGCCTATGGTGAACAGCAGGAACATTCGCCAATTGACGAGGGTAGTTGAATCCGCCGTGATTGAAACGGCTGGTGCCCTTAGTAACTTGACTGCGGAGCTCCAGTCGGACCGCCTTATGACTCTTCAAAACAGGGTTGCCCTAGATGTCATACTTGCAGACCGTGGTGGGGTATGTAAAGTAATCAATCCAGTTGCTGCATTTTCATCCCTGACAATGCTCCAACAGTGTACCAGGCAATCTCCAAACTGCACAAGATCTCTGATTCCATTCACATGGATAAAGGGGACTGGTCCTTGCTGGGGTGGTTCTGGGAACTGATATCTGCCTGGGGATGGAAAATTCTGATATTCATTGGAATGATCTTAGCCATTCTGTTCCTGTTCTGCCTGTGTGTGCAGTGCGCTCCTGCAATATGTGGCCTCTGTGCTACATCATGTGTAAGGAAGCCTGTGTCCAGGAACGAACTGAGCAACAGGATGATGCTACAGCAGCATCTCCATGACTTCATGAATACAGATTTGGACTCAGATTAGCTTGAGTTATTGGCTATATAAGGTCCAAAGGAGGGTCTGTGGTTCTGAAAATTATGGACCCTGCTATAATGTGGTACCAAAGCCCAACACTCGTGTCACAAAATATCATCATACCATGACGAATTTGGTATTGGCAGACCGGTAATGATTAGGACATTACACCTGGGCATTTGCGTCGTGATCGAGCAATGCAATCACCTTAAAACAGTAGTTTCTGTCTCGAACCCTCGGGTTCCATTTTGTGAGCGGCATCCATCTTGTGGTTGCCCTTACATAGTCAATTGACTAAGGCCGAAATCGAGCTGAAAGGACAAGTCCACCTTTCCTGACTCCTCTGTGACCTGGCCGAGCTGCCTCCACTGCCTCCAGCCAAACCTGTTCGGGCAGTCCCCAACCCACTGGCCGAGCGAGATTAGCATCAAGGCACAACATGTCATAAACCATTTACCGCATACAAACAACGCTTTATCATACACAAACCTGTCTCTGTTTCTTCTTTATGGCTAGTTTTACAAGGAGGAGGTGCCCGATTTTATTGGGGTTTCATCGATATCTGATGGAAGTTCTGGGCCTGGCTGGGTAATCTATCACAAACTGGACAAACGAAAATATGGGCTGGCCATCATGACTCTGCTTTTTCATTGTTGTGAAAATATGTATATGACCATACTGTAAACCAAAGAATTCTTGCCCGAAGCTAGTATTTTTGTATAAAAAGAGAAGGCTGGTTCTGTAAAAACGAACAGTCTCCTGAGAATATACACACCGTGCTGTTGTACTTCTAGGACGCTTGTTACTTGGTTGCAGCCAATAAAACTCGATCTTTGACATCACCTAGAAGACTCTGTGTTTCTGTGGTCCAGAACAGGAAGAACTCAAGAGGTCTCTGGGTGTTCCCCCTGGCACCGCCGGGTTCCTAAAAACCCGGCACCTCAGCAGTGTCCAACATGTCTTTTTATTGCTATGAAGAACTTCCATATCTGATATTTATTTTCATCTAGCACTTTATTACTGAACTGAACCGCTGTTATATATATTATTTTACTATGTTCTATCAATTTGAAATGGCATTTATTAGCTGAGAAAAGATAAATACACTTGAACCCAGACTGACCTCAGTTTGATCACCCGCTTCAGTCACACATTATGGCTTGCGGCTTTGATAAACAGGGAGTGCCCTTTACATAATGGGGGAGGGGGCAGCAATCCGATAGCGAGCCTTGTTTACCTCATTTGGGTATACCATTGACAGCTCGGGCACACGGGGCTCTCACATCATGCCAGCACCTCAAAGCACTCTAAGGCAGCAGGCGCGCTCTTCGGGGGGGGTGCAAGGCCTTGACCCCCCTTGATTCCATGTATGGTACCTCCTGCGGTTCTACTGCCTGCTTTGGCGCAGGAGTGTGGGTTTATTATAAGAGTCCCCCCTTACAGCTGGAGCAGAGCCGCATCTGCAGGCGTCCGCCGAATCCACCTCCCTCCAGCTCGCATTCACGGCGAGCGGGGTTAATACACTTTTTTCCAGTTTTCTTGTGGGTTTCGGCGGGGGCATCCCTGAGGCGAGCTTGAATAGGACATTACCAGGATTGCGTTAGTCAGTCGAGGGCTGAGCCCTCCCCTGGACAGTTCACGTTGAACCCTTCCATGCGCGCTTCACCACTCTCTCCGCTGCCCCTAGGGTTTCACCATTGACGTCCCTCGGGGGCCTGTTCCTTGTGACCATACCTCGGAACAAACTTTGCTTCACTTTATATTTTTTTGTCAATATTGTTTGATTTTTTTCTAAACAAATTCTGTTCCATTTCTTCTGCGTTGTGGTTTTGCTCAGTGTAGGGTCACCCTTAGATAGCTGCAAAGGGTATGTCCTGGGGGCCTTTGTTTCCGGACTGGCACACTTTTTAGGTCGAAGGCCTAAAAGGCTGCGCTTGCGCAGTCTTAGGCCGGAGATCTAATGACTCTCAGTAGCGCAGAAGGTCCCGCCTCCCTGCCCCATCTCTCCTTCATTGGCTGGCTTCCTAAACCGAGGCCAGCCATTGGAGGAGAGATGCGTCACTCCAAACAAGCCCCGTCCTTTTCGGATTTGGGGGCGTACTTTTTGATGTTCTTTAGACAGTGACGTTGTCTGTCACTCAGAACTTCAAAACCACGCCCCCAAGTCCGAAAATGGCCGTAGGATTCTAAATGCCATTTTCCCCTGATCGTCTCTGCTAGAAGTCGCTGTTACGAAGCTCTTGAAACGGGTAAGTATGTTGTTGTTGTTTTCGTTTAGATGTACGCCATGTTTGTTTTTTTAGGCTAATCTTATGTTTCTTTTCTTTTTTCTAGGTCCAACATGGCCCGTGGCGTCTCCCTGCAGCGATATGCACCGCTGTGCACGGAGTTGTTCCGATCAACGGCTCTTTTGCGTTGTTGCTGTTTTCGTTTAGAAGTAAGCCATGTTTGTTTTTTTAGGCTAATCTTATGTTTCTTTTCTTTTTTCTAGTTCCAACATGGCCCGTGGTGTCTCCCTGCAGCCGTGTGCACCGCTGTGCACGAAGCTGTTCAGACGGGTATGTATGTTGTTGTTGTTTTCGTCTAAAAGTAAGCCATGTTTGTTTTTTGAGGCTAATCTTATGTTTCTTTTCTTTTTTCTAGGTCCAACATGGCCCGTGGCGTCTCCCTGCAGCGATGTGCACCGCTGTGCACGGAGTGGTTCCAATCCGCGGCTCTTTTGCGGTTTGAGGTAAGCTATCTTTTCTTTTGCAATAATCTTATGTTTTTTTTGTCTTTTGTAGGTCCAACATGGCCCGTGGCGTCTCCCTGCAGCCGTGTGCACCACTGTGCACGAAGCTGTTCAGACGGGTATGTATATTGTTGCTGTTTTCATCTAAAAGTAAACCATGTTTGTTTTTTTAGGCTAATCTTATGTTTCTTTTCTTTTTTCTCGGTCCAACATGGCCCGTGGCGTCTCCCTGCAGCGATGTGCACCGCTGTGCACGGAGTTGTTCCGATCCGCGGCTCTTTTGCGTTGTTGCTGTTTTCGTTTAGAAGTAAGCCATGTTTGTTTTTTTAGGCTAATCTTATGTTTCTTTTCTTTTTTCTAGGTTCAACATGGCCCGTGGCGTCTCCCTGCAGCCGTGTGCACCGCTGTGCACGAAGCTGTTCAGACGGGTATGTATGTTGTTGTGGTTTTCGTCTAAAAGTAAGCCATGTTTGTTTTTTTAGGCTAATCTTATGTTTCTTTTCTTTTTTCTAGGTCCAACATGGCCCGTGGCGTCTCCCTGCAGCGCTGTGCACCGCTGTGCACGGAGTGGTTCCGATCTGCGGCTCTTTTGCAGTTTGAGGTAAGCTATCTTTTCTTTTGCAATAATCTTATGTTTTTTTTGTCTTTTGTAGGTCCAACATGGCCCGTGGCGTCTCCCTGCAGCCGTGTGCACCGCTGTGCACAAAGCTGTTCAGACGGGTATGTATGTTGTTGCTGTTTTCGTCTAATAGTAAGCCATGTTTGTTTTTTTAGGCTAATCTTATGTTTCTTTTCTTTTTTCTAGGTCCAACATGGCCCGTGGCGTCTCCCTGCAGCGATGTGCACCGCTGTGCACGGAATGGTTCCGATCCGCGGCTTTTTTTTAGTTTCAGGTAAGCTATCTTTTCTTTTGCAATAATCTTATGTTTTTTTTGTCTTTTAGAGGTCCAAGCCATTTTGTTTATTTTGCTAATCTTATGTTTATTTCTTTGTTTTTCAGGTTTAACATGGCCCGTGTCGTCTCCGTGCAGCTGTGTGCTCTGCTGTGCACGAAGTTGTTCCGACGGGTATGTATGCTGCTGTTTTGCTGTTGGAGGTAAGCCATTTTGTTTATTTTGCTAATCTTATGTTTATTTCTTTGTTTTTCAGGTCCAATATGGCCTGTGGCGTCTCCGTGCAGCTGTGTGCACTGCTGTGCACGAAGTGGTTCAGACAGGTATGTATGCTGATGTTTTGCTGTTGGAGGTGAGCCATTTTGTTTATTTTGCTAATCTTATGTTTATTTCTTTGTTTTTCAGGTCCAATATGGCCCGTGGCGTCTCTGTGCAGCTGTGTGCTCCGCTGTGCACGAAGTGGTTCAGACAGGTTTGTATGCTGCTGTTTTGCTGTTGGAGGTAAGCCATTTTGTTTATTTTGCTAATCGTATGTTTATTTCTTTGTTTTTCAGGTCCAATATGGGCCGTGTCGTCTCCGTGCAGCTGTGTGCACTGCTGTGCACGAAGTGGTTCCGACAGGTATGTATGCTGGTGTTTTGCTGTTGGAGGTAAGCCATTTTGTTTATTTTGCTAATCCTATGTTTATTTCTTTGTTTTTCAGGTCCAATATGGCCCGTGGCGTCTCCGTGCAGCTGTGTGCTCCGCTGTGCACAAAGTGGTTCAGACAGGTATGTATGCTGCTGTTTTGCTGTTAGAGGTAATCCATTTTGTTTATTTTGCTAATCTTATGTTTATTTCTTTGTTTTTCAGGTCCAATATGGCCCGTGGCGTCTCCATGCAGCTGTGTGCACTGCTGTGCACGAAGTGGTTCAGACAGGTATGTATGCTGCTGTTTTGCTGTTAGAGGTAAGTCATTTTGTTTATTTTGCTAATCTTATGTTTATTTCTTTGTTTTTCAGGTCCAATATGGCCCGTGGCGTCTCCGTGCAGCTGTGTGCCACGTTGTGCACAAACTGGTCCCGATATGCTGCTCTTTTGCTGTTTGAGGTAATCTATCTTTTTGATTTTGCTAATCTTAGGTTTTTTTCTCTCTTTTCTAGGTACAACATGGCCTGTGTCGTCTCCGTGCAGCTGTGTGCACTGCTGTGCACGAAGTGGTTCAGACAGGTATGTATGCTGCTGTTTTTCAGTTAAGGTAAGCCATTTTGTTTATTTTGCTAATCTTATGTTTATTTCTTTGTTTTTCAGGTCCAATATGGCCCGTGGCGTCTCCGTGCAGCTGTGTGCACTGCTGTGCACGAAGTGGTTTACACAGGTATGTATGCTGCTGTTTTGCTGTTGGAGGTAAGCCATTTTGTTTATTTTGCTAATCTTATGTTTATTTCTTTGTTTTTCAGGTCCAATATGGCCCGTGTCGTCTCCGTGCAGCTGTGTGCACTGCTGTGCACAAAGTGGCTCAGACAGGTATGTATGCTGCTGTTTTTCAGTTAAGGTAAGCCATTTTGTTTATTTTGCTAATCTTATGTTTATTTCTTAGTTTTTCAGGTCCTATATGGCCCGTGTCGTCTCCGTGCAGCTGTGTGCACTGCTGTGCACGAAGTGGTTCAGACAGGTATGTATGCTGCTGTTTTGCTGTTAGAGGTAAGGCATTTTGTTTATTTTGCTAATCTTATGTTTATTTCTATCACTCACTGCTGCACTCTCTCCTCAGCCTCTTACTGCACCATCCCTTCACTCTCTCCTCAGCTCCACTATATCGTCTCTTCACTGTTGCACTCTCCTCAGTCTCTCACTGCACCATCCTTTCACTGTTGCACTCTCTCCTCAGCCTCTCCCTGCACCATCCTTTCACTGATGCACTCTCTCCTCAGCCTCTACCTCCACTGTCCCTTCACTGATGCACTCTCCTCAGCCTCTCCCTGCACCGTCCCTTCACTGATGCACTCTGTTCAGCCCCCTATTGCAACGTCCCTTCACTGCTGCACTTTCCTCAGCCTCTCACTGCACCATCCCTTCACTGCTGCACTCTCCTCAACCTCTCACTGCACCATCCCTTCACTGCAGCACTCTCTCCTCAGCCTCTCACTGCACCATCCCTTCACTGCTGCACTCTCTTCAGTCTCTCACTGCACCATCCCTTCACTGCTGCACTCTCTCCTCAGCCTCTCCCTGCACCGTCCCTTCACTGATGCACTCTCTCCACAGCCCCTCCCTGCACCGTCCCTTCACTGCTGCACTCTCTGCTCAGCCTCTCCCTGCACCGTCCATTCACTGATGCACTCTCTGCTCAGCCTCCTATTGCATCGTCCCTTCACTGCTGCACTCTTTTCAGCCTCTCCCTGCACCGTCCCTTCACTGGTGCACTCTCCTCAGTCTCTCACTGCACCATCCCTTCACTTCTGCACTCTCTCCTCAGCCTCTCCCTGCACCGGCCCTTCACTGATGCACGCTCTCCTCAGCCTCTCCCTGCACCGCCCCTTTATTGCTGCACTCTCTCCTTAGCCTCTCCTTGCACCGTCCCTTCACTGCTGCACTCTCCTCAGCCTCTCACTGCACCGTCACTTCACTGCTGCACTCACTCCTCCTCCCCACTGCACCGTCCCTTCACTGCTGCACTCTCCTCAGCCTCTCACTGCATTATCCCTTCACTGCTACACTCTCTCCTCAGTCCCACTGCACCGTCCCTTCACTGCTGCACTCTATGCTCAGCCCCCCACTGCACCGTCCTTTTACTGCTGCACTCTCTGCTCAGCCCTCACTGAACCGTCCTTTTACTGCTGCACTCTCCTCAGCTTCTCCCTGCACCGTCCCTTCACTGCTGCACTCTCTGCTCAGCCTCTCCCTGCACTGTCCCTTCTCTGATGCACTCTCTCCTCAGCCTCTCCCTGCACTGTCCCTGCACTGTCCCTTCACTGCTGCACTCTCCTCAGCCTCTCCTTGCACCGTCCCTTCGCTGATGCACTCTCTGCTCAGCCCCCCATTGCATCGTCCCTTCCCTGCTGCACTCTCCTCAGCCTCTCCCTGCACCATCCATTCACTGACGCACTGTCTGCTCAGTCCCCCATTGCATCGTCCCTTCATTGCTGCACTCTCTGCTAAGCCCCGCCCCCCATCCAGGCTGCAGCCCTCACTCCTCCACTGCACCATCACTCACTGCTGCACTTTCTCCTCAGCCTCTTATGGTACCGTCCCTTCACTGATGCACTCTCCTCAGCCTCTCACTGCACCATCCCTTCACTCTCTCCTCAGCTCCACTATACCGTCCCTTCGAACTCTCTCTCTCACTACCTCACTCTCTCTATCACTACCTCACTCTCTCTTTCACTAACTCAATATCTCTCTCACTACCTCACTATCTCTCACACTACTACACTATCTCTCATTCACTCTCTCTCTACCTCAATCTCTACCTCACTACTCAACTCTCTCTTTCTCACAGCATCACAATATCACTACCACAGGAACTATCTCTCTAACACACTACTTCACAACTTAACTCTCTCTATCTCACTACCTCACTCTCTCTACATCACTACCTAACTCTATCTATTACTATCTCACTATCTCATTCTCACTGCCTCACTATATCACGACACACTCTCTCAAAAATTCATAACACTCTCTCACTACCTCACAACTTCACTCTCTCTCTCTAACACACTGCTTCACTCTCTCTATCTCACTACCTCACACTCTCTCTATATACTACCTCACTCTATTTCTATCTCACTATCTCTCTCTCACTATATCACGACACACTCTCTCTAAAGTTCACTACATAACTCTCTCACTACCCCACAACTTCACTCTCTCTCTATCTCACTACCGCACTCTCTCTCTCTCAAATACACTAACTCACTTTTACTCTCATACACTGCCTCACTCTAGCTCACTACTTCACAACATCGCTCTGTTTCTATCTCAATACAGCACAACAACTCTCACCCTCACTACCTCATTCTTTCACTACCTCACTCTCTCTATCTCTCACTCTATATCTACTTCACTCTCCCACAAAACAAAAATAACTACATCACTACTCAAGTTAAATCTATAACACTATCTCACTCTCTCTCTCTCACTAACTCTCTCCATAACATCACTCTATTTCGATATCACTCTCACTACCTAACTATAACACAAGTCACTCACTCAAAAAATAACTACAACACTCTCTCGCTGACTCACTCTCTATCTCACTAGCTCACAAGTTCACTCTCTCTCCAACTCACTACGTCACTCTGTATCTCACTAACTCACTCTCTCTCTTTCTATCTCACTAAGTCACTTTCACTCTCTCTTAAACTACCTCAATCGTTCTCTATCTCACTACGTCACAACATCACTCATTGTTTCTATCTCACTACCACCAAAAATCACTCTCCATCACTAACTCACTCTTTCACTATCTCACTCTCTCTGTCTCACTCTATCTACCTCACTCTCTCTCTCACTACCTCACTCTCTCTATTTCTATCCCACTAAGTCACTTTCACTCTCTTTCACTACCTCACTCTCTCTCTATCTCACTACCTCACAAACTCACTCACTGTTTCTATCTCACTACCTCAGAACATCCCTCTACCTCACTCTTTCACTACCTCACTTTCTCTGTCTCTCACTACCTCACTCTCTATCTACCTATCTCTCACTACATAACTCTCTACCTCACTACTCCACTCTATCTCACTACCTCACAACTTCTCTCTCTCAAAACATCACTACCTCACTCTCTCACTACCTCACTCTCTAGCTCACAACCTCACAACTTCACTCTCTTTCTCTAACTCACTACCCCAATCACTCTCTATCTCACTACCTCACTCTATCTATCTCACTAACTCACTTTCACTCTCTCTTTCACTACCTCTTTCTCTATCTCACTACATCACAACATCACTCTATGCTTATATCTCACTACCTCACAACATCCCTCTCCCTCACTACCTCACTCTTTACTACCTCACTCTCTATCTCACTACCTCACTCTCTCTCACTACCTCACTCTCTCTCTATTTCAATACCTCACTCGCTCTCTCTATCTCACTACCTCACTCTCTCTCTCTGCTAATGCAATAGGTATCAAATATGCAAAAAACAAAGCCAATGCCAATACAAATGACAATGCCATTTATTAAGGGATACAAAAAAGATTAAAAAAATAATGAGCAATTCTAATAGCTCTACCTATAATATTGCCGAGACCATTGCATTGTAAATGCTTGTTAAACTGACTGTCCACTAGGGAAACTAGGATTAACAGATTTTTTCAGCAATGGACTTTTGTACTGTTTTTATGTATTGCTAAATTGTTTCTTTTTTGATGGACTATGAAGGGTAACTCTATTTATTATAATTTTATCGTAATACTATTGTACCCTGCTTTCATGTACACCTCTGGTACATATGAGTAAAGATTTCTAAACTGACCTGAACACAAAAAGCCCCTGCGATGAATAAGATAATAGAAATGTATGAATAAAAACAATGTTAATTTTTTTCAGAAAAACGGTTTTTTTTTTGTTTCCATTTGTAGGACTTTCTAAAGCAAATAAAACCAAAGCATTGGCCCAGCCAATAAGTATGGGTCAAATGTGCTAGCACATTGTATCAAGAAATAGAAGATGGACACAGCCAGAGGGGACAGAGAGGGACACAGCCAGAGGGGACAGAGAGGGACACAGAGGGGGCAGAGCGGGACACTGCCAGAGGGGACAGAGAGGGACACAGCCAGAGGGGTCAGAAAGGGACACAGCCAGAGAGGGCAGAGAGGGACACAGCCAGAGGGGACAGAGAGGGACACAGCCAGAGGAGGCAGAGAGGGACACAGCCAGAGAGGGCAGAGAGGGACACAGCCAGAGGGGACAGAGAGGGACACAGCCAGAGTAGGCAGAGAGGGACACAGCCAGAGAGGGCAGAGAGGGACACAGCCAGAGGAGGCAGAGAGGGACACAGCCAGAGAGGTTAGAGAGGGACACAGCCAGAGGGGGCGGAGAGTGACACAGCCAGAGGGGCAGAGAGGGACACCGCCAGAGGAGGAGAGAGGGACACAGCTAGAGGGGCAGAGAGGGACACAGCCAGATGTGGCAGAGAGTGACACAGCTAGAGGGGCAGAGAGGGACATAGCCAGAGGAGGAGAGAGGGACACAGCTAGAGGGGCAGAGAGGGACACAGCCAGATGTGGCAGAGAGGGCCACAGCCCAGAGAGGGCAGAGAGGGACACAGCCAGAGAGGTTAGAGAGGGACACAGCCAGAGGGGGCAGACACGGTTTTTTTTTTGTTTCCATTTGTAGGACTTTCTAAAGCAAATAAAACCAAAGCATTTGCCCAGCCAATAAGTATGGGTCAAATGTGCTAGCACATTGTATCAAGAAATAGAAGATGGACACAGCCAGAGGGGACAGAGAGGGACACAGCCAGAGGGGACAGAGAGGGACACAGAGGGGGCAGAGCGGGACACTGCCAGAGGGGACAGAGAGGGACACAGCCAGAGGGGTCAGAAAGGGACACAGCCAGAGAGGGCAGAGAGGGACACAGCCAGAGGGGACAGAGAGGGACACAGCCAGAGGAGGCAGAGAGGGACACAGCCAGAGAGGGCAGAGAGGGACACAGCCAGAGGGGACAGAGAGGGACACAGCCAGAGTAGGCAGAGAGGGACACAGCCAGAGAGGGCAGAGAGGGACACAGCCAGAGGAGGCAGAGAGGGACACAGCCAGAGAGGTTAGAGAGGGACACAGCCAGAGGGGGCGGAGAGTGACACAGCCAGAGGGGCAGAGAGGGACACCGCCAGAGGAGGAGAGAGGGACACAGCTAGAGGGGCAGAGAGGGACACAGCCAGATGTGGCAGAGAGTGACACAGCTAGAGGGGCAGAGAGGGACACAGCCAGAGGAGGAGAGAGGGACACAGCTAGAGGGGCAGAGAGGGACACAGCCAGATGTGGCAGAGAGGGCCACAGCCCAGAGAGGGCAGAGAGGGACACAGCCAGAGAGGTTAGAGAGGGACACAGCCAGAGGGGGCAGAGAGTGACACAGCCAGAGGGGCAGAGAGGGACACAGCCAGAGGGGACAGAGAGGGACACAGCCAGAGAGGGCCACAGCCAGAGGAGGTAGAGAGGGACATAGCCAGAGAGGTTAGGGAGGGACACAGCCAGAGGGGGCAGAGAGTGACACAGCCAGAGGGGCAGAGAGGGACACAGCCAGAGGGGGAGAGAGGGACACAGCTAGAGGGGCAGAGAGGGACACAGCCAAATGTGGCAGAGAGTGACACAGCCAGAGGGGCAGAGATGGGACACAGCCAGAGGGGGCAGAGAGGGACACAGCCAGAGGGGACAGAGAGGGACACAGCCAGAGGGGGAGAGAGGGACACAGCTAGAGGGGCAGAGAGGGACACAGCCAAATGTGGCAGAGAGTGACACAGCCAGAGGGGCAGAGAGGGACACAGCCAGAGGGGGCAGAGAGGGACACAGCCAGAGGGGACAGAGAGGGACACAGCCAGAGGGGGCAGAGAGGCACACAGCCAGAGAGGACCACAGCCAGAGAGGGCAGAGAGGGACACAGCCAGAGAGGGCAGAGAGGGACACAGCCAGAGGGGACAGAGAGGGACACAGCCAGAGGGGGCAGAGAGGGACACAGCCAGAGGGGACACAGAGGGACACAGCCAGAGGGGACAGAGAGGGACACAGCCAGAGGGGACACAGATGGACACAGCCAGAGGGGACAGAGAAGGACACGGCCAGAGGGGGCAGAGAGGGACACAGCCAGAGGGGAGAGAGAGGGACACAGCCAGAGGCGGCAGAGAGGGACACAGCCAGAGAGGGCAGAGAGGGACACAGCCAGAGGGGAGAGAGAGGGACACAGCCAGAGGGGGCAGAGAGGGACACAGCCAGAGGGGGCAGAGAGGGACACGGCCAGAGGGGGCAGAGAGGGGTATAGCTGTAAAGCAGTCCTCGTGGTGTCCAATGCAAGCTCTGAAGTGGAGGTGGAAGAATACACCCCAACAGCCAATAGAATTAGGCGAGTGATAAGTACTCTACTTGACTGAGGCTGGCTGCATGAGGCAAAGATGATGGCCGATGTCTGAAGCCCCGAGAGACGCTGGTGACGTCAGCCTTGGCTCAAGTGTTCATACCCAATGCCCAGTCTACTGTGTACGCAGTGCAGATGTTTGACAGCGGTGCTGTGAGAACGTAGACCTTCAAACAAAACATCACCTTCAGGGGCAGCATAAAAGCAATGGTGGGAGGTGGGGCGGTCACCCTGTGGCAGGCGCGCAACACCCATTGGGCTCACCGGGCTTCAGCGCCCCCCCCCCCCTCGTCTTCTTCAGCCCGGGCTAATTTGACACGCACTGAAATGACTGTGCATCGGTGCTGAGAATGTCATTTTTATGATGCTTTCTGAGAGGCCCAGCAGGGAGCCAGCCAGACTCTGAACAGTTTCAGTGAACCCCCTGCCCCCACCTCTTGTTTTCCTTTACTGGCGCCGAGGTGATATCCTTGCCTGAAGGCAGGGATTTCACCTAAGTACTTGATGTGTTCAGCATGGGGTGGGAGTGGGAAGAAGCACACAGCAGGGGGAAAGGGACGCCCAGTGCAGGTGAGGCTTTTCCTTTGTAAAGGAATTTCTGCTGGCGTCATAGCCCAGGGTGTGCTTTCTGTGCACTTAAATGGATGTGTATTCCATACAAGTGCACAGACAGCAAACCCTGGGCTATGGCGCCAGCAGGAATTAATTTACAAAGGAAAAGCTTCATCTGCACTGGACATCCCTTTCCCCCTGCTGTTTGTGCACTTGTAGGGAATTAACATCCAGGGCGCTGCTCACCAGATAAATGGTGAACAGGGCCATTTCTCTTTTTGCATCCAGGGGCACCAACGACGCAGAAGCAGAGGAGGCCCTGGCAAGGAGAAACCAGGAAACATTTGACCCACACCTGTCCACACTGTGAGATTTTCGGGAGGGGCTAGATGCCAGGACGCAGTGCTGCTGATCAGCCCAACTCAACTGTATAGTATCAGAAGAGCAGGCAGCCGTTTTTTATGTAAGTTCCAGTAACTTTAATGCATTCTTCAGCACAGCATTACCTACTGCCTGCATATCTAGGTTACTCTAAGTGAATGTTGTTTTTGACTTACATGGAAAAGTCAAAGAGGAGAGTTCCCTCCGAATATGCAAATGTAGTGTAAGTTTGTAGTGTTCATTTTTTGGGGTGCTAGTGGGTAACTTTAGGGTTCAGGGTGGGTGTGGGTTTTAGGGTGCCAGGGAGTAATTTTAGGGTTCAGGGTGGGTTACGGATTGGGGTGCCAGGGGGTAAATTTAGGGTTCTGAGTGGGTATGGGATTTAGGGTGCCAGGGGTAATTTTAGGGTTCAGGGTAGTAATGGGTGTTGTTGTGCCAGGGGGTAATTTTAGGGTTCAGGACGGGTATGGGTGTTGGTGTGCCAGGGGTAATTTTAGGGTTTAGGGTGGGTATGGGTGTTGGTGTGCCAGGGGTAATTTTAGGGTTTAGGGTGGTTATGGGTTTTGGGGTGCTATGGAGTAATTGTAGGGTTCAGGGTGGGTATGGGTTTTAGGATGTGAGGGGGGAATTTTAGGGTTCAGGGTGGGTGTGGATTTGCGGATGTCAGGGGGGCAATTTTAGGTTTCAGGGTGGGTAGGGGTTTCGGGGTGCCAGGGGGTAATTTTAGGCTTTAGGGTGGTAATGGGTTTTGGGGTGCCATGAGGTTCATTTTAGGGTTCAGTGCGGGTATGGGTTTTAGGGTGTGAGGGGGGACATTTTAGGTTTCAGGGTGGGTGTGGGTTTTCGGGTGTCAGGGGGGCAATGTTAGGGTTCAGGGTGGGTATGGGTTTTGGGGTGCCAGGGGAGAATTTAATGTTTAGCATGGGTATGGGTTTTGGGGTGCCAGGGGTAATTTTAAGGTTCAGGGTGGGTATGGGTTTTGGGGGCAAGGGTGTAATTTTAAGGATCAGCGCAGGTATGAGTTTTGGGGCTCCAGGGTTTGATTTTAGGGTTCAGAGAGGTAATGGGTTTTGGGGTGCCAGGGGGTAATTTTAGGGTTCAGGGTGGGTATGGGTTGTGGGGTGCTAGGAGGGTAATTTTGGGGTTCAGGGTGGTAATGGATTTGAGGGGGCAAGGGTGTAATTTTAGGGATCAGTGCGGGTATGGGTTTTGGGGTGCCAGAGGTCATTTTAGGGTTCAGGGTGGGTAATGGTTTTGGGGGGTAAGGGTGTAATTTTAGGGATCAGCGCGGGTATGGGGTTTAGGGTTCTAGGGGGATGATTTCAGGGTTCAGGGTGGTAATGGGTTTTGGGGTGCGAGGGGGTAATTTTAGGGTTGCATGTTTTCTCCGCTTGACCTGAGCATTAATCAATCCTGATTATCTTCCATTTTAGCCCCGCCTCATTGATTAACATTAGCCACGCCGCTTCATTTGCCATGTTAGCCCCCCCCCCCCGAAATTAAGACCTAGTTGCGCCCCTGCACTGTGGCATGTGGCCGAACGCTGGACAAGCCCCGGAAGGAGAATGCTGTCTGTCTGCAGTCGCATTGTGTGATAGAAGGCGCACAGGCTGCACAGCCTAGTGCGCTTGCTCAGAGCGGGCACTAACTGACAGTAAAGGCCCGCTTTCTTCAGCTCCTAGGAGTGCTCCGGCAGTCACTCTGACTGTGCAGTGCTGGTGCTGGGGGTCGTCTTGTGACAAGGGGCTCATTACTATGTCACTACCCTGTGTCGCCTGTCAGGTACATTCAGAGGTCACACCAGTTTAAGCTGTAGCTTTCTTAAAACTTCAGCTCACACCTTCCCCTAATCCCTGGTGCTCAGAGTTTTTCCTTTGCTGTGGCAGTCATCCATCAACCACTGAGGGTTGGTGTTCATTCTTCTTTCATCTCCCTAGTAGTCCCTCCCTCTGGACGAATAACTTCCGTGGCAGGACATTATCCGACGATAATGCCTGTGAACGCAGTCAATAAACGCTATACAAGCTTTTAGTTGTTGCTGGGCGTTATTCCACATCCAGGAGTAAATAAACGTGCCCCCTTCTTAGCTTTCTTTGAGGCTCTCGAATGTGTGTGTCTGCCCTGCCACCCCCGAGTCTGCTCCCGGAGCCCCCTCTCAGGCTCAGCTGAGCAGCTCTCGGCGGGAAGGGCGAGGGCGGAGGGGGGAGGTGACACCCCGAGGCTTATCCCGTTAATTACAGGAAGCACCGAGTGACAGGCGACACGCGAGGAACACGCCATAATCAGCGCTAATTGAAAAAGGCTGGTGTGATGGACTGATATCACACCGCTGGCTGCCTCCTCCGCGCCCGCGACAGCGCCGGGACTCATTAGCGGAAGAAGATGAATGGGAGGCAGCCGGGAGGGCCGGGGTGCTGGGCTCTGGGGGAGGAGGCGAGGGAGGGAGGGGGAGAAGAGGAGGAGCCACGAGAGGGAGAGAAAGGTGGAGCCACTGCAGAGAGAAGAAGAGACACCTGAGAGAGAGAGAGAAAGAGAGAGGAGGGGAGGAGGCGGGGGAGAGAGGGGAGAAGAGGAGGAGCCAGGAGAGGGAGGAGAAGGAGAGAAAGGAGGACTCCCCGCAGAGAGAAGAGACACCTGAGAGAGAGAGAGAGAGAGAGAGAGAGAGAGAGGGGGAGGAGGGGGAGGAGGTGTGGGGGGAGAAGAGGAGGAGCCACGGGAGAGAGGAGAAGAAGTGAGAGGTGGAGAGAGAAAGAGAGAGAGAAAGAGAGAGGAGGGGAGGAGGCAGGGGAGAGAGGAGAAGGAGAGAAAGGAGTGCCTGCAGAGAACAGAAGAGACACCTGAGAGAGAGAGAGTGCGAGGGAGAGAGAGAGGGAGGAGGAGGCGCAGGGAGGGAGGGGAGAAGAGGCGGAGCCACGAGAGAGAGGAGAAGGAGCAAGAGGAGGAGTCCCCGCAAAGAGAAGAAGAGACACCTGAGAGAGTGAGGGCTAGAGGAGGAGGGAGGGGGGAGCAGAGGGGGAGCCACGAGAGAGAGGAGAAGGAGCAAGAGGAGGAGTCCCCGCAAAGAGAAGAAGAGACACCTGAGAGAGTGAGGGCTAGAGGAGGACGGAGGGGGGAGAAGAGGGGGAGCCACGAGAGAGAGAGGAGAAGGAGAGAAAGGAGGAGTCCCCGGAGAGAGAAAAAGAGACACCTGAGAGAGAGAGGGAGAGAGGGGGGAGGAGGAGCGAGGAGGGAGAAGAGGAGGAGCCACGAGAGAGAGGAGGAGAAGGAGAAAAAGAGAAGAAGACACACCTAAGAGAGTGAGGGAGAGGAGGAGGCAGGGGGGAGGAGGCAGGAGGGAGAAGAGGAGAAGCCACGAGAGACAGGAAAAAGAGTGAGAGGTGGAGCCCCTGCAGAGAGAAGAAGAGGGGACACCTGAGAGAGAGAGTGCGACCTCTGACCCTGTCTACAGGTTAGGTCGCCCCCACGCCGCTGCTGCCTGCTCTCCCAGGTGCCCGCTACCAGCCTGCTGATCGCTTCGCTTTCCCGCCGCTGCTCCCTGCGGCCCCGCCCCCCGGAACCCCCGGCATCCCCATTCGCCACCTTGCTCCCGCCACCCAGCTGCTTCTCCCTCCCGTCAGCACACTTAAGGATGCAACGGTGCGGCGCAGGGAGCGACCTCTGACCCTGTCTACAGGTTAGGTTGCCCCAACGCCGCTGCTGCCTGCTCTCCCAGGTGCCCGCTACCAGCCTGCTGATCGCTTCGCTTTCCCGCCGCTGCTTCCTGCAGCCCGCCCCCCGGAACCCCCGGCATCCCCATTCGCCACCCCGCTCCCGTCACCCAGCTGCTCCTCCCTCCCGTCAGCACACTTAAGGAGGCAACGGTGCGGCGCAGGGAGCGACTTCTGACCCTATCTACAGGTTAGGTCGCCCCCAAGCCGCTGCTGCCTGCTCTCCCAGGTGCCCGCTACCAGCCTGCTGATCGCTTCGCTTTCCCGCAGCTGCTCCCTGCGGCACTGCCCCCGGAACCCCTGGCATCCCCATTCGCCACCCCGCTCCAGCCACCCAGCTGCTCCTCCCTCCCGTAAACACACTTATGCAGACCCCGCAGCGATCGCGCCGCTGGCGCACCAAAGGCGTGCCAAAGGCAAGTCCGTCTGCGCCCGTCCGCGCCTGGTCCGCGCCCAGCACCAGAACCCCTGGCCCTCGTCGATGCCAGCGCACCCGACAAACTTACGATGCCGCCACCCTCCACGCACTCAACGCCGGCCGGAACCCCGCCTGCTACCGAGCCACCCCGAAACGCACTCAGGGACCCTTCACCTGCCAAGCCTGTCAATTCACCTGCCTCCGAACCTGCACCGCACCCGCCAAGCCGAGCCCCAGCAACAACCACCTCAAGTGCATCCTGCTCAACACCCGCTCCGTCCACAGGCACGCCGTCGAACTCTGGAACCTCCTCGACTCAACATCACCAGACGTCGCCTTCCTCACAGAAACATGGATGAACGCCTCCTCAGCCTCCGACATCGCCATAGCCATCCCGGAGGGCTACAAGATCACCCAGAAGGACCGCACCAACCAAACTGGAGAAGCCATCACCATCGTCCACAGAAACACCCTCCGCATCACGACCAACTCCGACGACACCCTCACCACCGCCGAGCACCTTCACTTCCAGATACACACCGACCCCAAGACCAACCTCAGAGGCACCCTCATCTACAGACCCCCGGGACCACGCACACAATTCAGCGAAGCCATCACTGACTTCGGCAGTCCGCACGCCCTCACCTCCACAGACTACATTCTCCTAGGGGACCTCAACTTCCACCTGGAGAACAACAAGGACTGCAACACCGCCGCCCTTCTGGATAACCTCGCCAGCCTCGGATTCAACCAACTGGTGAACACCCCCACACACTACGCCGACCACACGCTCGACCCCATCTTATCCTCCAGCAAGCACATCTCCTTCAGCCACTCAACCGGACTACACTGGACAGACCACAGCTGCGTCCACTTCAACTTCAAGAGAACCACGACCCACCACCACCCGCAACAGGTTCCCAGCAGAAGCTAAAATAAGATCACCGCCGACCAGCTCACCACCGCCCTCAGGCAGTACCCGCCCACCAACACGACGGACCACAACGTAGCAGCCCGCAACCTCACACAGTGGCTCATCAACTGCGCCAATGAACTCGCACCACTGAAGAATTCTCTCAGCAGACCCGGCAGCAGGAAAGCCTCGTGGTTTACCAACGAACTCAAAAACTCCAAGAAAACCTGCCGCACCCTCGAGAAAGCCCGACGCCACGACCAGACAGCAGAACACATGACCGCCCTCAAGAACGCCACCCGTAAACACCACCAGCTGATCCGCACCACCAAGAAGACAACATTCAAAGAACGACTGGACAACAACACCCACAACAGCAAGGAACTCTTCAGCATTGTTAAAGAGCTCTCCAACCCCAGCGCCTGCAACAACGACATCACACCCTCGCAAGACCTCTGCGACTCACTCGCCTCGTTCTTCTACCGCAAGATCTCCGACATACACAACAGCTTTGGCGCGCTGACCATTGACCCAACCACCGAACCAGCGCCCCCCACCACCACCCTTTGCACCTGGACCCCGGTCAGCACCGAAGACACCACCCGCCTGATGAACACCATCCACTCCGGCTCCCCTACCGACCCCTGCCCACACCACATCTTCAACAAAGCCGACTCCATCATCGCACCCCAACTCCGGAACATCATCAACAGCTCCTTCGCATCCGCCACCTTCCCGGAGAGTTGGAAACATGCCGAGTTCAGCGCCCTCCTGAAGAAACCCACCGCAGACCCCACGGACCTGAAGAACTTCCGTCCCATCTCGCTCCTCCCCTTTCCAGCTAAAGTCATCGAGAAGACCATCAACAGACAACTCTCCGCCTTCCTCGAGACCAACGAATCCCTCAACCCCTCTGAGATCGGGTTCCGAGCTAACCACAGCACCGAGACTGCCCTCATCGCAGCCACTGACGACATCAGGTCCCTGCTCCACAACGGGGAAACAGCTGCCCTCATCCTCCTGGACCTCTCAGCAGCCTTCGACACTGTATGCCACCGCACCCTGATACAGCGCCTCAGCAACACCGGAATCCGAGGAGCAGCCCTGAAGTGGATCATCTCGTTCCTCGACGGAAGAACCCAGAGAGTCCGCCTCCCCCGTTCCGATCCACGACCACCGAAGTCATCTGCGGTGTCCCGCAAGGTTCCTCACTCAGCACCACCCTCTTCAACATCTACATGAGCCCTCTCGCAGCCATCGCACGCCAAAACAACCTCAACATCATCTCCTGTACCGACGACACCCAGCTGATCCTCTCCCTCACCAACGACCCCGCCACCGCCAAAGCCAGCCTCCAGGAAGGAATGAAAGACGTCGCGGAATGGATGAAGATCAGCCGTCTGAAACTGAACTCAGACAAGACGGAAGTCCTCCTCCTCGGACCTTCTCCCTCCACCTTGGATGACTCCTGGTGGCCCCCTACCCTGGGCAACGCACCCAAGCCAACGGACCACGCACGCAACCTGGGCTTCATCCTGGACTCCTCCCTCATGATGACCAAGCAAGTCAACGCCGTCTCGTCATCCTGCTTCAACACCCTACGCATGCTCCGAAAGATCTTCCGTTGGATCCCCACTGAAACCAGGAAGACGGTCACCCAGGCCCTCGTCTCCAGCCATCTGGACTAAGGGAACACCCTCTACGCTGGAACCACAGCCAAACTCCAGAAAAGACTCCAGCGCATTCAGAATGCCTCAGCATGACTCATCCTGGACATCCCTCGCCACAGCCACATCTCTGCCCACCTGAAAAACCTGCACTGGCTCCCCGTCAACAAGAGGATCATGTTTAGACTCCTCACCCACACACACAAGGCTCTCCACGACACGGGCCCGAAGTACCTCAACAGCCGCCTCACATTCTACACACCCACCCGCCAGCTCCGATCCGCCAGCCTCGCCCTCGCCTCCATCCCACAAATCCGCAAATCCACCATCGGAGGAAGATCCTTCTCCTACCTGGCAGCCAAGACATGGAACTCCCTCCCCACTCACCTACGGCTGACCCTGGACCATCTCTCCTTCAGGAAACAACTCAAGACCTGGCTATTCGAGCAGTAACGGACCCCCCCATCCCCCCCGCTCCCCCCTCAGCGCCTTGAGACCCTAACGGTTGAGTAGCGCGCTTCACTTATTCTGCTGATTGATTGATTGATTGAGTGAGTGAGTGAGAGAGAGAGAGAGAAAGAAGGAGGCGTGGGGAGGGAGGGGGAGAAGAGGAGGAGCCACGAGAGAGAGAGAGTAGGAGCAAAAGGAGGAGTCCCTGCAGAGAGAAAAAGAGACACTTGAGAGAGAGGGAGAGGAGAAGGGAGGGGGAGGAGAAGGGGGTAGGGGGAGCCATTAGAGACAGGAAAAAGAGACAGAGGAGGAGCCCCTGCAGGGAGGGAGAAAGGAGGAGCCACAACAGAGAGGGGACACCTGAGAGAGCGGGAGGAGCTCACTGATAGAGAGGAGCATTCCTATCCCATGCGGGGTACCCGTTAGGAGTGCATTGTAATCGCATGTTGTTGGAAAGTGGGTTATTGGTAGGGGCACATGTAGGTCTGCCACTGGCAATAAGGCCACTAACACATGATAGAACTCAGCAGAGGTCTTAGAAAATTATTCCTTTGCTCAACCCTTGGTAATGTGGCTGCGAGCAGACAAGCTTAACTTCAAAGACAGGTATGTAAAGCATTCAAAAACACCATTTCAGTAAATAATTAAGACCCAACACAAAATAAAAATCCAACACCAATTTATGAAAATAGGTAATATTTTTATCTTTTAAATGACACCAAAACGAAAATAATCCACTGTAGGGAACCAGAGATATGAATTTTTAAAGAATAGTCACTTTCTAGTGCTTAGAAACCAACAGTGCCCCTTAAGTCATTTCGTTTTCTCTGTCAGGAACACACCTTTATAAATTGTTCTGAAGAATTCTCACCACTGTAGTGGGCCGCCTTCTTGCAAGTGGGGTCCAGTTAGAACACCTTCCTGGCGTTCTACTTGCGGGTCCCAAAGTATCCAACACGCAATCCAAGGTTCTGGAATCTCCAAGAGGGTCCTTGAAAGTGTGAAACTTCAATTCCGCAATCCACTTGAACAAACCCCTTACAAATCCACTGGTACTCCAGTCTTTGAATTCTTTGGGGGGCTGTCCAGGTGAGCTCTGTTAACCTGTAGCTTGCAGGGAGTTTCCACTCTTGAGTATTTTGGCAGCAAGGTAATCCACAGGGCTGTAGTTTCAGATGGTGCAGTCTTCATAGGTCAGGCTTAGAATTCCTTGCACATCAAAACCTTCAGCAGGGCACTACTTGCTTCATTCAGTTTCAAGCAGCAGATCTGGAGGGCTCTGCCCCTCTCAGATACTTATTCAAAATTCTCTGGGTCAAGCACCAGGTCACTGCTGACCAATGAGAGCAGGGCAACTCCTGATAGTTATGACCACATCCTGTGGAATGTGGCATTAGTTTGTCCCAGAGTGCATCATCCTTCCAAATCCATAATGGCTGATTTTCCAGCAAGGAGGTAAGAGCTGGCTAAAACTCCCCCTGGGAAATCTCATTTCCATGGACCATCCCCGTACCATCTGCAAATATCTTTCTTAACCCGTTGACTGTGGCGGCTATTCCGCCGCAGTGCTAAGGGAGTGGGGGGGCCGCGCGGCGGTCCCATGCTCTTGACGGAACTGCTCCGTCACGGCACGCGGGTGAGCTGTGCTTGTGAGGGAACGGTTCCGTCACGGCCCCGACCGCTCAATAGAAGGCGCCGCGCAGGCGCGGCGAGCGGGCCGTGACGGAACCGTTCCGTTACCAGCACAGCCCACCCGAGGCTCATGACGGAACGGTTCCGTCACGAGCATGGGAGGGGGTAAACCTAGTCCTGACTCTGGGTCACTACTGTCATAGTGGACTAAAACCCAGGCCTCCCCTCTTGCCTTTGAAGACCGTAGTTTACAATGCCACCTCCTGGCCTGGCATTCCTATAGAACAGATCACTGCCCTCCCAGCTGCCTGGCTAATCCACTTAACTCTGACCAATCAGGGCAGACCACTGAAAGGCTGAATTTGGACTTACAAACAAGAAAGTCTCATAACTTATTGTATGTACACTTTAGGAGAAATTCAACAATATAATATTGTTGGATTTACCGCGACCATTCTGGGAAGTCTTTGAATGGTCCGGCTAGTCCTCTTCTATCAATATTTATTAATCAATCACTTCCTATCATGTTAACCTATGGGCCATGGGGTTTGCAATGGTGAAAATAATTTGTGCCACCTTTGTAGCACCAGGGCTTATAAAACCATATTTTACAAGTATTTCCCTAATTTCTATTGAACCCCCACCCCCTGTGCAACTAGGGGAGACTTCAGGGGTTCTGAATCTGCAGAAATATTGCAGATCACCCTTACCCAATTCTTCCAGCATCAAAGTCGAATTTGAGCACCTCTTTAAGACAATGTGGGGAGTGAAATGTAAAATTCCACCTTACCCAGGCTTCTAAAAACTCATTTTATAAGAGCGCTCCTTATAGATAACTGACCCCCCACCCTTGTGATACCTAGGGGTGACCTTGTGGGTCCCTAATATGCAAAAACATGGTAGGTTTTTAATTTTTAAGGGCCCCTACCCCCAAAGTCGAGTTTGGGCACAATTTAAGGTTTAAAAAGCTGTCCTGGCCACCAGTGCAGCTTTTAAACTGACCTCAGGCTTCAGCACTACACACATGCTGGTGCAGAGAATCTGCTGGCCTCTAAACTGCCATGCCCCAGGATACTGGAGACTTCTAGGTAGTTTCAATCCCCTGCCCTATTACATACTAGGGGCTTAGGTGGTAGGTCATGCCAACTACAGGGGTACCCCACCATACTAAAGTGTACCCTAGTGTATGTTGGGTGTCTTAACTGTGTTCTAATGTATTCCTTTTAGCTTGGCCCTGGCCCTGGGCCTGGTTAAACAGAGCCCAGGGTCAGTCAGAGTCAGTTACCACCAGTTCCAGTCAGCAAAAAGTTGGGGGTACCCAGGGCACAGGATGACTTTGCAACACATGTAGAACAAACTCACACATTATTCAATGTGATGAGAGAAATGAGCTGTTAGAAGAAATATGAATCAAGTAACATGTTCGTACGAACGTCGCACGTTCTAATGCAGGGATTGATAATTAACATGTGCTGGAAAATGTGACCAGTGCAACTCGTTTATAGGCCTCATTAGTGGATGTGATTCAATGATGTATTAATTGTGATAAACGCTTTGCAGTCTAATGCTGTAGAGTGCAAAACACGTGCTAATGTAGTTAAAGAAATATTCTTCATGAATGTTGATTGTTTCTATAATGTCTAACGTACACAGCATGGCAGATCCATTATTTTAGCCTGAGTTGTAGGCCTGGATTTGCAGCACAATAAAATGTCCTTGTTTCTGAAATTAATGTTTAAATTCCTATGTGGGTTTCACAGAGCACTTTCTGTCTCACGCTTGCATTTCAGGTGCACAGCGTTTGCTGGTGAAGAGTAGGGGAAATGTTCTATTACACAAGGTCGTGGAATGAAGGAGCTACAGTTAGCCTGGCCTGAGAAAGGTAAGCTGGAGGGAGATGTTTCCACAAGGGAGAAGGAGAGATGACCATGGACAAACTGCTACACAGGGGAGTACATGGAGAAGGTCGTGAAGGGAGTCAACGTCATGGAAAAGATTGTGGCTGAGCCCACTGTAGAGTATGTGTGAGCTCATGGGAAATTTGCAGACTACGACTTTGAATATCTGAAGCATCGTAGAGAGGGACAGACACCCCTTCGCTGCTTGCCACCTCAACAGAGAGCACCTGAGTGCCTTCTTGCGTCCCTCGTTTATTGGTGGCTTTATGACTCAGACCCATCTGGTCTGGTATATGCTGTCCACTAATTAAAGTGGGCACCTTGTACCAATCCACGCAACCCTTATGATGTGTGAGGTCAAAGATAACCTTATTGAAAGCTATGCTAGTGGTAGCTATGGAGAGCAGCCTTGAGGCTTAATATTAAAGGATGTAAATAGCTTGTTTTACCAGAATATCACCTCCTGAATGACTAAATGAAAGAACAACAGAGTGTTTATATAGAAGTATGTATTTATTAATATAAAACTCTCCATTATCCTCTAACCAAGAATAGAACACAAAGCACACAATACTGGATCCATAGAACAGTTGTAAGTAGCACAATACACAGTGGGCTCCAAGGGGAGCCTAAACCAAAAACTAAGACAGTGGTATAACAATCACGACTGGGAAAAAGACAAGGTCTGGAGCACATAGGACCGCTGGGACCCCAAGGAACCACCCAAGGTGAGTAGATAGGGACCCCACGGAAGACGGGTGCAGTGTGGGAACACGACTGCACGCTCCGTACAATTCTATGGGGAAGTCGCAGTTATACTTTTAAAGTCTAAGGACCCTTCTAGGAGGACTTCGAGCAAACCATTTGGGACTTAGGAATTTGAAGAGCCACCCACCCATTGATGCCGTGGTACCCAAGTTACCTATCCCAGAGGAGCCATGTCCATAGGTCTGAAGTGGCATCGGAAACTCTCATTGTTCTCAATAGAGGGCTGTGAAGAAGGACTGCTGCCATGAAGGTGAAAAGGGGCAAGTGGAATCCAAGCCTGGATTCTGGAAGGAAGGAAACTGAAAACAGAGGGGACAGAGTCTGGGTCACTTCAGAGTGACCAGGGGCTCATGAGAGGAATGCAAACCGATGTTGGGTGCTTTAGGTGCGAAGAAGGGATGCTTGACTCTGCAGCCATGAGAACCAGGAGACTTCGAGGATGACCAGTAAGCAACCCACGCAGGAAGGTCAAGCAGGTTACGGTGTGGACCAGCAAGGTCGAGGACTTACCACGCAATGGGGAGTCAGGGCACGTCTGGAGCAACCAGGAAAGCCCAAGAACAATCAAGATGATGCCTTGCTTTGCCTTTCAGATAATGTAGAATCTCCCACACCGTGGCTCCAAATACAGATGGTGAAGCAGGAGACATGAACACAAAACAGCACCTTTAGAAAAGGGTTTTATTTTACAAAATGCAAAGACTCTCTATTTAGAATAAGGCTTGGGGTTTTATTTTACACAATGCTCTCAAATAGAAAGGCTTTCCCAGATGCCAAATGCACAACATTCAAATACACAAAGGATATATATATATTTATATAGATATGCAGCCGCGACCGGTAGTGGGAGTACCGGTCGGGCGGTGACGTGGGGAGGGAAAGGGGCAGGGTGGGGGGTAGTAATGTATGGATTATGGGCTTTAACAGGTAAGTAAACATAAAAATGAATAAAACGAATTGCAGTTCGTTGCACGCACTGCATCGCGTTTGGTGATGCAGTGCGCACAACGAAATTTGTTTTATTCGTTTTTATGTTTATTTACCTGTTAAAGTCCATAATCCATACATTACTACCCCCCACCTTGCCCCTCCCCCGCCCCACGTCACCGCCCGGCCGGTACTCCCACTACCGGCCACGGCTGTTGATATGCATGCAATAATAACGCACTTGGTAAATGCAACAGTTAAATGCATGAATAATACTAATACGTAAACAAGCAGCAATTAATATGAGATAAGACTCAAGCAAATATAATGGGACGTCCTGCAAGAGATCTGAAAGATATAATCACAAAGGAAACACCTCAAATGCTCAAAGCCACTGGCCACACATCACAATGGTAATAATCAAAACTCAAACACCTCAAATGATCAAAGCCACTGGCCCCACATCAAAATCACAATAATCAAAACTCAACACTTCACCTGGTGCAAACACTGCATCTTAGCCCTCTCCTGACCAGGGGATTGATTAACAGCTGGGGATAAGAGCCTTAGCAACTAGGGTTCCACTGTACCAAAGTAGACACATCCGTCCCCATTCGGATACCAACATCCGGGTTTCTAAGTCAACAACTCTCAGCTTTATAACCTCAAAACTGCAGAAAAAAGAGATTGGTCGGGAGGGATCATTCTCAAAATCCTTAGAAAATAGGGGACTATAATTTCCCCTAATATAGGAACAAAGTTCTCGACATTCGTTTTTTTCTTTTTTACACAGTGATCACATGCCTAGTCATACTCAAGATTATATGTAGAAAAAAGAACCCAGTTCTGGGTTCGGAGGCCTGTCTCGCGCAGTGGCTAACTACATAGTTAATAAAGTCTGAGTGTAGCCAGAAAAAGAAAGAAAAATTTCTTTCTTTTAGTCCCCTCACTCACCGGAGTTTCCTCACGGTGACTTGCTTCGTCATCGGGGCCATCCCAGTTCTCTACAAAAAGGGGCGTGCTGCGACTTGCGGAACTACGTAGGAGCACTATACTTGTGAAGGACTATGTGTGGTGCAAAAAAGAAAAAGTGGAGTGGGTGCGAGTGTGGGTTAAAAATACCGTGCTAGTGGGCCTCAATGTTTTATTCTGTTCCTAGAATGGTATGTTAAAAATGGGGTTTATACTGTACACCTGCCAATAATGTGGGTAGGTTCAGTATATGGTCGACATGTTTCACGCTACCCCCAGCGTTTCATCAGGACCATACAGGGACCAGCCTGTATTGTGCCACTCCTAAAGAACCTAAATTCGGTTTAAGGAATTAGTAGTGCAATTAATTATTTACAGTGATTGACGCTGTACCACTCAGATACTTGCGTGGTTCAAAAATACATACGCTTGACCTTTATGGCGAATGTATTGCTCAATGAAGAACCTGCAATAGAAATGGATAAAGCAAAGTTAAAAAACACCTTGCCCCTTTCTCAACCGAGATCGGGGTCATTCATGTCCTTCATATGCACGTCTCAAAACAAGCACATATGTGTGCACATATTGTGGTGTTGATTTGACCATATCGGTGCGTGCACACTTTCAAATCCGGTGTCTGCTAGATGAATAACACGTAATGTGATTATAACGTGAAGTATCTTCAACACACATCCAGAGGTGACGTTAACAAAAAACAGACAGTGAACACACAGTTAACACAAAACCAGAGAAAAATGCCAGATATTTACATTTGTAGGTGCTTAATAGCACATCATGGTCACTGAGGGGGGCGGTGTCGCCTCGGTGGAAACAATGCTGTAAATTACGGGACTCACAAAAAGTAGTTAGTTATCAGAAAAACGAGAGGTTTTTTGGCCTTAGTGACCACAAAGACTCGTTCGTCTCTTCTCAAATACCGGGCAAACGGCGTTTAACTTACTTCCTGATCAGCAACACCGCACAATACTACCTAGCTGCTATTCCTCGGACCGCATCTTAGAATGCGATCCGTGGGGTCGGTATTTGTTTGTTCCCGTTTCCGGGTTGGTAAACTAGACCGTACGTGCGTGCCGCCATCTTGGAGGGATGTAGACAGGGATTTGTCTTTTTACCCTTTCGTTTGAGTCTGTTATCTCCGAGCCGGAGACACGAAATAAAGTTAATAAATAAAGAGGTATGTTATAAACCTCGTTTTTATAAATACACAAGGCGAGTCACTCTGGTATTGGTGGGTAGATGTTGGGACAAAAATTCTGAAAGATAGCGATATGCCTGACTCGTTGATCCAAATCAAAATATCCCGAGTCATGAAAGATGTCAATACTCAGAGAGGTGTATTGTGGACCTCGATTTTGTACAGGTAAAAAAGGGGCGAGTCACTTTGGTATTTGAGGGCAGATGTTATGACCAATTTTTAAGGATAAAGTAGATAAAGTCAAGTAGTTTGGTTATCTAGAAAATAATAAAAACGGTTTCTTAATTTTTAGGTAGAACATAAGATTTTGTCATAAACTAGTTATCTAACAAGTTATGAGGAGAGTTTATCAGATCGACCTAAAAGGTGCCTTGCTCTACCTCATTATATCATATTCAGGTACTCAGTGTTGGTTATCTCAGCGATTGAAAGCACCCCAGGGTATATCGTCGTTCAGCCCATTTTTGTCTGTCTGCAATCTAAAAATCCAACGTTGTTCACGCTCATGAAGGGTTTTTTCAAGGTTGTCTTTGTTTTTAACACATTCCAAAACCACCCATCTCATGTCGTTTGGTGTGTGTTTTTTTTCGATAAAGTGGTTGGTCATGCGTGTAGTGGCTTTTTTACACCGAATATTGCTTCTGTGTTCTACTATTCGGGTATTGACTTTCCTTGAGGTCATGCCTACATAATGTAGATTGCAGGTACAGGTGATCAAATATACCACCCCGCTGGTATTACAGTTGGAGAACTGTTTAAGTTGCCATATGGTATTATTGTTAAACGTGACTGACTTGGTCACTGAGGTCAGGTGGCAGACACTACAATTATTTCATGGGTAATGACCGCTTGGTAGTGGTTGGAGTCTTTTGGTATTCTCCACAGGTTTTGGTCGGGTATGGACTAGGTAATTCTTTAAATTCATACCTCTCCGATGGCTGAACATAGGTTTTGGGATATTCAGATCACCACTATTTAGTATGTTCCAGTGCTTTTTAACAATATTGGTAACCTGGTTAGATACTTTGTCAAAGGTAGTTATGCAGATGGGTCTTTCATTTGACGTGGATTTTTGTGCTTTTGGTTCCAGAAGGGGCTCCCTGTTGTTATTACTTGCCCTCTTACTCGGCTCCTTTATTACCTTATTTGGGTAGTTTCGTTGTTTTAACTTTTTGCTCAATTCCTCGGCTTGTAGTCTGATTTACTTGAGCAGTTCCGTCTCAACCGTAGGAATTGTCCAAACGGGAGATTCTGTTTCAAATGCCTTGGGTGGAAGCTGTTATAAGTTAGAAGGCAGTTTCTCGAGGTTGGTTTGTAGTGAGTAGTGGTCGATAGGGTTCCGTCTTTTGCCCAAATGTTCAGGTCAAGGAACACCAAAAGGCTTCTGCTCATTGTATTTGTGAATTTTAGGAAAGGGTCCTGCTCATTGAGCCAGTTGCAGAAGGCCAGGGCCTCTTCCTCATTGCCATTCCAGATTAACAAAATATCGTCAATATAACGCTTCCACAGCATTATTTGCTCGATGTATGGGTCATCAATCATCAGGATTTTCTTCTTCTCTAAATGGTGGACATATAGTCCAGCTATGCTCGGCGCAAATGTGCTGCCCATGCTACCAACTACTATCCCATTGCTCACGGTGCATACAGTTTCACCCAGGGAATCCACCAACTCATCTCTTACACACACAAATTAATTATCTGTCAACTGACGCCCCACCGGAGAGGTCAACAGGCACTTCTTGCACTAAAAGGTGTTCAGCAACTCTTCCACGACCGCAAATCAAACACGGACTCACATTCTCTCAGCATACTCCATCCATTGCTGGATGGAGTATGCTGAGAGAGTGTTGGTCCGTGTTTGATTTGCGTTCCTGGAAGAGTTGTGGAACACCTTTTAGTGCAAGAGGTGCCTGTTGACCTCTCCGGTGGGGCGACAGATAATTAATTTGTGTGTGTAAGAGACGAGTTGGTGGATTCCCTGGGTGCTACTGTATGCACCGTGAGCAATGGGATAGTAGTTGGCTATTCACCCCTGTCCTGAGGAGGCCAAGATTCCTGGAAGCCGAAACGCGTCAGCGTCGACATGCCATTTCTGACAAGAGGAGTCTTATGATATTTGTTGGACCATATTTAATTTCTCGGTTTAGCACAATCTTTAAATTAAGGTTCAGGACTGACTAGAACTGATTGTGTGGACACAGGACTACCTCTTAGTGTACTCCCTGATTTTATAGGGGGACACTCATCTGACTTAGTGTGATCTTTTGGATGAAAAAGGTTGAGCTTGTATTATAGTATTGTTTGTCCTTACATGTTATTTGTATTGTAATATAGAGATTTGTGTATATATATATATATATGTATATTGTATGATTGAATAACAGTTTTACATACAAGCATTATTTTGCAGTACAGATTACTATAAATAAAATTGGTAATCTTGAGTATGACTAGGCATGTGATCACTGTGTAAAAAAAGAAAAAAAATGATGTTGAGAACTTTGCTCCTATATTTGGGGAATTTATAGTACCCTATTTTCTAAGGATTTCGAGATTGATCCCTCCTGACCATTCTCTGTTTTCTGCAGTTTTGTGTCCCTTACCCAGGTGTGGGAGGGTTCTTTGTGTATTCCCCTATTACTATTGATTATATTATAATCTCAAAGCAGCACTAGAAGGTTTGAGAATTTCCTCCCTGTACCAAAAGAATCTTACTTGGACTGGCCAGCTTCCAAGCAAGCATTCCGTGGCGGGAAGGAGTTCCCGCGTTCCCTCTGCAGTCTCGCATGTTCCAGCTTTTATCTTGACGAAGCTCACGAAAACCTTCCAGGGTACATTATACAATCTCTCACAAAACAATCCTTGAACGTGATTAACCCAAACAACTGGCAAACGTGGCTGTGCATGCAGATAAAGTTCAAGCCAGGTAGAGTCAGAATTCAGCAAGACATGAGGCCATGCCAAAGCCAATACTAAGAACTTAATAATACTACCAATGTACAACACAGTGCACATTTGTGCAACACTACCTATAGCATCACATACTTTATCTCTCAATGTACAACACAGTGCACATTTTTGCACCACTGCTCATAACTTCACTTCGAGACCAAAAAATACATTCCACACCTCTCTTCCATGCTTTCAAATACACATCCCACACATTCTGTTCTTGGCAAGGCTGTCCTACTCCGTCACAGCTCCCACTGAAAGACTGCAAGATTACAAGAAATAAACCTTTAAGAGAAACAAGGCATATGCAGGATGGCATACATTGAAGCTACAATAAAATAACACACCAAAGTCAATTAAAATAATGGTAGTCAAAGGTCATCACAGGGTGTCAGACCACAAGAGTGCCTCTAGCACTACAGATGACCTTCAGGGGGACCCACAGGCCAAAGGACCAGGAGTTGTGAGGGGACCTCGATCAAGATTGCAAAGTACCAGAACCACGGAGCACACAGTGTGAGGAAGCTGGAGTTCTTTGGTGCAAATACTGCTCAGGGTAAGGACTACACAGAGTCCAATGCACAAGCTCGGGAATCGGCAACAAGCATATGCACTTGCAAATGGACGCGGTGCACATGGGTTCGGGTTACGCAGCACACACAAGGGATACTGGCCTCAAACTCGGTGAAAGGGCAGATTGACCTCTGGGACCTTCAGGAACCCACCTCCTGTACTGCTAAAATCTTTGTAGTCCGCAGGAGCCCTGGAGCAGCAGACACGTCAGTTGCGCTTTAGGTGCCTGCGAAGCAGGGTAGTGACTCCTTCACTCCAAGGGAGATTCTTCGGTTGTCTTAAGTACACCACAGGTCCTATATGGAGCCTGTATTGAGCCAAGGCACACATTGAACTTTGAATGGAAAGGGGGATGAAGTTGAGCCCAGTCGAGGTCCAGCGAAGTCCAAGGTGTCCAGACGTTCAAAGGTCAGTGGTTTCCTCTTTGTAGAATCTTGTCCACGTAAAATCCAATGTCCTGTAGCCAGGTAACCTATTTTATACTCACAGGAGAGGGTTGGACAGATTGTGGGGACCCTCCTAGGGGAGGGGCAGGACACAGGGGTGGCCACACCCATGTCCTTTGTCCAGTTTTGCAACAGAGCAAGAACTAATGGGTCCCAGAACTGGTTTGAGCTGGACTATGCACGGGGACACCAGATGTGGCCCAAGTGCAGACTTTCAGGCACTCTCAGGGTGCACACACCCAGCCCCAATACACTAAATCCTGTCTGGGAGGTCACACCTCCCTGTGACAGGATGTGTATTGTGCTGCCTTCCTCTGCTTGAACTTGGTTTAGCAGAAGGAGGGCAGAAATGTGTCTCTTGTCGGCAGCATCCATTTTGTGCTGTGCGGGTAGAGAAGGCTTGCACCGGTAAGACCAGTGACCCCACAAAGCTCGCTTCAGAAGAGTGGAATCATACCTCCACACCAGTTACTGGTATGGAGGTATGATTCAAGGTGTGTGATACCAAACTCATTATGTTTCTATGCAGCCGTTTTCGAGATAGAATCTACCGCAAAGTTATAATGCAGTTCGAGCTATATGTCCGGATGAGTCACAGACAACCCTGGAGAATGGTCTCCGAAGGCTGCAGAAAGGCTCTGTTCATGCAGGCGCACTCTCTCGCATAAAACCCAGCACCCTGCCTTCAGGATTGTTAAGGTCTGCTATGGGGGTGACTTAAAAGTGTTAAGTGTAGTGACAATTAGGTATAGTGAACCTATATCTAATGCAAGTGATGCAAGGACCATCTTACACAGGCTGCAGTAGCAGACCTTCAGTTCCATTTTGTTTGGCCTCTCATGGGTGGCATAATACATGCTTCAGCCCATGGAAGTCCTCTGGGGTACCTATGCCCTGGGTACACGGTGTACCAAATACTAAGGACTGATAAGGGTACCCTAGTATCCAATCTGGAGTGTACCAAAGTACATGTATGTCAATTTAAGGAAGAAAGCAGATAGAATGGGGTCCTGATTAGCAGGATCCCAGTCAGACTAGCCAAAAACAGAGAGACATCTAGCAAAAAGTGGGGGTAACCATAAGAAGCAGATATTACTTTCCTACAACCTCTACCCGCTAATACCTTTTCTCTTACAAACTCTTTGCTTATATGTTAACTTAGGGATGTCACTTCTAGAGTTAGAGTAGGGATAGCTAGAACTAAATGTTATCTACAGAGAAAGTGCTCATGTAGGGAGACCTGAACGTTTGCTTTCTCATCTCATGCATAATCGTCATAGCTCTCATTGCTTTTTTTATGCTACACCGAGTGAAACTTTTTAGAAGATTTGGCTTTTTTTGTCTCCCCTGTATTTTTATACTCTCATGCTAAGATTTGTATATGTCCAACATTTTAAAACTTGTATTAAACTTGGCTAACCATGAATTGGTTGTCGATTAGGGTTCTTGTGTAGTTATTTGGGTTACACTGTATTTCAATTGATTTACGATCTTTTGCTCCCCTCTCCATTTCCAGTGCTTAATTTGTGCCGGTGCTTTCCGGTGCTTAGCACCGGCACTTAATTATTAGGGCCGGGTCTACCTGCGTGCCGATGCCAACTCGCATCAAGTACATAACGTGTGTCCATTCACACAAGATGATTGACTATCAACACTTTCTGCCCGTTGAAGAGTGCGCCTATTATATATCAAATCCATGCCGCCCTTCTATCAGTGTTGCCCGATGGACGGGACACTGATTGTGCTGGATGTGGTGTCTTGGGGCTGCTGGAGCAGCATGCTTTACGTAACGTTTTTACAATTCCACTTCCAAGCCTGCCCGGCTGACCCGCCCCGTCATCAATCATGAGCACATTGCGCATGTGTGAAGGCACGGCAAAGGCAGTCTGTTCGGCTCGACGCTGGGCGGCACTGTAATTTGAAAAACAATTGTGAACAGTGCAGTGCAGCAGGGAGAGCAGCATCGGGCCTCTTAATAAAAGCTGCAACCAGTCCAGTCCGTAACCGCAGTAAGTAGTACTAGTAGCAAACCAAAGCTGCTTTTTATCGCTTGAGTGTAGTCACCGAAGCGTAGTGGTTGGGGTTTGTAAACCGAGCACTAAGCAAAGTACGATACTTGTTGACTCTGAGTCAGTGACTCTGATCCGAGCAATCATGCCCCTGGAGCCGGGCACCATGTGCAGTAAAACCCCCCCGAGGCCGAAAGCGGGCTGGTTTTGTTACTGGGGCCTATTATTTTTTTTACTAAAATCGGCCCACAGTAACACAATTAGTAGTCCGCTTTCACCGATTATCCCTTTTCCCTTGTAAAAGACTTTTCGTTTCTGCTAAAATTCCTTTCACAAAGGAAGAATAATATGAGCGCTGCTTAAAAATATACACTAAACCTCTCACAGCTGAGGCAGTAAGTATACCACTGACATAAACTTTACGGGTGAATTAAAAATTCCAGGGGTGAGCAGCAGAAATACGGAGTAAAACTAGCGCCTCCCACTGTGCTGCGCATTAGCAGAAGAATGTCTGGCTGCCAGCTATTTAAGTGTAACGCAGAGCAATGGTTACTCTCAGCGTGGTTGGCTTGGGCTGGTCTTTCGGTCCACCCTCCTTTGCAGAGCAGTATCCTCTGTGCAATGTATTTTCTGGTGGTTTATGGCGCGAGGCTGAGGTATTCCGCCGTCCTCCATTATCTCACGCCCTGTTATGTTTTACTACTTAGTGCCTAGAGTGTTTTTGACCTAGTTTGCGAGCTTGACGTGCTATTGTGCTGCCTTAGGACCTTAGAGTGCCCTCTCCGGCAGCCTTGTCAGTTACTGCCCCTGGGCCTTGTTGTCCTATCTGCTCCTTGCTATGCATGTCTTCTGCGGCTAGAGTTATACGTGCTGCAGCTCCTTGTGATGGTCTGCCCTATGTTGAGTACATTGCTGACACACACCTCTGTGTTTTCTTAAGTGGCGCATGCTTTCTTTTGCTTCTGGCTCGCCCAGTGGTCGAAGTGAGAGGGATCGCCATGGCAGGGCCCCTTCTTCTTTAATTGAACTGAATCAGTTCCCCTGATTGGTTATTTTACAAATGCGTCCAAGCCCAAGGATGGCAGAAATGGCTATAGATAAGGCTTGACTGTTCGTGGCCGTTTTGGGACGGGCCCAGAGAACGGCCTGCCCAGAGAAGACAAGGACAGTGTCCACTTCTCCTGCTCTGCCTCCGACAGCTGCCCCCCCTCTTCTCTCTTGCTCTCCTTCTTTCTGTTATTTCCCCTCTTTCTGCCTCGCGCTTCCTCACTTGCTAAAAACCGGGACTTCAATCAAAAAATTGGGACTTCAATCAAGACATGGTGCTTACCCTCTTGTACCTCTCCTTTCCTTTATTTGTTCCCCTGTGAAATGGATCCAAATAAAAACACTTTTGCTGGAAATGTCTTTTTATGACATTTTTCTATGTAAAAGTGCAGCCTCTGGACGGGGAGAAGTAAAAGGTTCAAAATATTAAAATGTGACCAGATTTATTTTATTCACACCCAAACACATTAGCACCACTTTACAGAGTTTGCCTGGGGAACACTACTTTAGTTTTCTCAACTTTTTTTTAAATAGCATTGTTTTCCACGGGTGGAGAAGAGCACCATTCCTGTAGGTACTGCAAAACCTGATTGTTGGCCTAAGCTTTCACCAGCTAGATACGAAAAGGCCTGTGTGTGTATGAGGGTAGGTCCAGGATTGTCTGTGAGGAAAGATGAACGTGTGTATGAGGGTAGGTCCATGTGTGTTAGTATTTGAGAGTGAGTCCATGTGTGTGTATGAGGAAAAACAGACGTGTAGGCAGAAGGTCCAAGCATAACGACCACCTGTGTGTGAGGAAGCCCAAATACGGCACTGGTGAAACTTATCTACCACAACAACCAATTGTTACATGATACTATAGCAATAAAAAAGATAAGTATCAGCTGGGAGCGGTAGGGGGATGAAGTGGTTACTGAATACACAAGCATCTGCTTGCAAGGAGAAGTTTAATAGCACTCTCATAAGTTCTGCAATTAAAAAGTAGTATGTGGATAAAAGGCCCAACGAATAATGTGCTTGACCAAAATAGGCCTATGCCTCAGACGCAAGGGAGCCTCATCCATCTTGAAGGTCTGGGGCCCTCTGAGAAGAGTAGAGAGGGCTGCACTCCAGGACCAGGGTAGCACACGCTGGTCTGTGGTCAGAGCCTGGGTGTGTCTCACACTCACTGGAGTTCAGCGGAATGTGAAGAGGGTCCCTGGAGAGGCACATGGATAAAACCGTTGAGATCAGAAGGAGAATTATGTATTGCATTAAAATAGGGCTCCATTAACAAGTGTAAAACTGACAAAATAATGAAGTGGTCTATCACAAAATGTGCCTCATTATGCTGCATGATTTGCCTTTTCTTCCTGCATAATTTAATAAACCCTGCTGCATAATTTGGCCCTTCCCTGATGTGAAATTCCAGTGGCCCTGCCTATTGGCATTGCAAAATGCAACAGGCAGGCCATATGGTCCAGGAGTTTTTCCCATTGCCGATTCTTTTATTGCCTACTTAAGCTTGATTCCATCAAGGGCATAATCAAAGTTTCTTGCTTCTCTAGAGGGAATCCTGTCAGGTTCACTCTATCCAATCCCTTTAGGAGCTGAGATCAGCCGGTGATTCAGGGCCCTGTGCTCTATATAGGTCAGTGTAAAAGCCTAAAAAGGCTGTTTATGCTGTTTTGTGCATTTCATGGCCGATTTATAGGTATGTGTCATTTGTGTGATGCTCATTTTGGATTTACACAGCCACGCAAGTAGTGTGCCTGCTTTATCTCCCTCATAGTCTTTGTGGATTAGGTTTTCAGTATATATGAGTTGTCAGGAGCACTGCATGTTCCTGCCTGCCAACTGTAAATATTGCTGGCTGAGAGGGTCATGTATTGGCGCCTGTTCTAGGGAATTTAGTGTTTTATCTGGTGTTGTCAGTACCCTAGCCATCGTTTTCCTGGCACCACACCAAACTAATGTTGAGCACCATAGCCACCACTAAGAAGGCTTCCTGTTCGATTAGCATGCTAGTAGCTGACCTCTCGTGTTCCTAGGATTGTTGATGATGTCTCTTAGTGTTTCCTTGAATATTTGGTCCTCAAAAATGGTGCCTTGCAATTTCCAAGTCAGAAAAGATTTCATATCCATAGAGAGGGGATTTGGGGCTGATAGAGTTTTGGCTAGGTATTATGTGTTTGATACAAGTGTCTGGAGGGAGTTGGAGCCAATAGAGGAAGTGGGTGGAGTCAGTGGAGGAAGTGGGTGGAGCTAGTGGAGGAAGTGGGTGTGGCCTCCGATAAACATTTGAGCACCTGGACTTCATATTTTACAAATTAAGCACTGTCCATTTCCATGCTGCTAAAAAGAACCATTGGAAGATAGGCATCGTATTGGAACTGAACAGGTGGGCCCAGACTCTTTCATCAGTAAAGAGGAGATGGGGGTGCACTACATAGAGGGAGGAAGAGTCCCAACAGAGAGAGGAGATGGAGGTGCCCTTGAGATAGAGGAAGAAGAGGAGGAGGAGCCCCAGCAGAGAAAAGCAAAAAACCTTCAAGAAAAGAGTAACTTGTTTCTATTGTAGTGTCAAGCGGTAGAGGGGTGCACATGCCTTGAAGTGGTACAGCACGCGACTCCGGTGCCACGTGGGGCACCTTCAGCCACTCTGTGGCCTCGGTGGTCATGCGTGAATGATATCACAACATCTCTCAAAACCCAAGCCGATATCAGCAAGCAAAGGAATATTCTGGAATGCCTGTGGCTGGGGCTTGGTAGTGCTGCAGGAGAGACATGTTTTTTCTGTACACTAAATAACCCCTTTAATCAGTGCCTCCTGAAACTGGTGGTATTGTTTCCCCTCTCGTCCACATTAAGCATTCACATATAAGTCCCAGCATGCAGAGGGCTTTTAAGTGCTAAGACAGGCTGGATGAAGAGATGGTGCACATTATGCACTGCTTGGTGCTGTAGTGCAAACCTCACAGTGGTACTGAATACATCAGATGTATTTATTACTGCTGCCAAGTACAAGGATGCATCAGCCATCACTGGAATCTCGGCTCGAGGACAAAGCCTGGAAAGAAAGAGATTCCATGTTAAAAGAAAGCTTACCATGTACTACACATCCTCTTCTCTAAACACAACACACTGAAAGAATGCAAATACATCAAAATACTACACCTACCCCTTCTTTAAACACAAAAACTAAAAGGATTCAAAAATACATTAAAATACTATGCCCTCCCCTTCTTTAAACACACCAAAAAATTCAAATAATACATTAAAATACTATGCCCTCCCATTCTTTGAACACACAAAAAAAATCAAATAATACATTCAAATACTATGCCCTCCCCTTCTTTAAACACAAAAACATTAAAGAATGCAAATAATACAGCAAAATAGAAAAATACTGTAAACAAACCAATAGACTGCATGAATATGTCTACCCATGAAAAATAAACTACCTTAATGGCATACAAATATTTCCAAACTCTTAGGTTTCTTAATCACCCTTCCTGCCCTATTGGTTCTGATTACTTGATCCCAGTCACCGTCAGTTATACTCACCCCCTCAGCTTGATCCTCAGCATCCTCCCCATTCACACCTCCCTACACACTCCATCCATGACCTGCATGTCTCCACTCGTCCTGTGTCCATGGACCTTCTGGTCATCAGCACCAGTGACCTCCAACCACCAATGTCTCCTCACATTTTGCTCAATTTCTCCTTTATCATGAACATCTTTGACACTTGCCCTAGGCATAACAATAGCCAAGCGACACATATAGTAAATACTGCCACCACCCAGCTTCACTGTGTTTCTCATGACTTTGACAAACAGCTCTCACATTTGACCACCTTACTGACTGATTTGACTCTTACTCGTTGACCTTCCTCCAAACCTCCTTTACTTTGTTTCTGGAATCAAACTACGCTATATGTTTTTTCCTGTGAGGAAACAATAAACTGCTTGATAAACTCCACATCCCAACCCACCATCCCATTAATCCTCATAGTACATATTCCTCATCAATCCAGGAGTCATCTTGTAATGAGGTACTCTGCCCCATATCAAGCAAAATAGACTGTGCCCAACTGTGCCCTGCAGTATCATCCTGTACGTCCACATCATCTTTTTCAGTGCCAAATCCCAATTTTGCTTTCCTTTCTGCACCAATTGCATGATGTGTTTTACTACTCTATTAACTCGGTCTACAACAGTATTCCCCCTGGGACGGTATAATGCTGTGAAATTTTGTTCAATACCTGCATTTTCCACAAATTACTTCATCTCTTCCGACTTAAACTGGACTCCATTATCTGTCAACAGGCATGCAGGGAAACCCTCTCTAAGAAAGACTTCCTCCAAGAATTTAATGACAGTGCCTTGTCTACCTTGTCCACAAATTCTTTTTCTATCCACCCGGTGAATAAATCCATCAATACAATCACGTAGCTGCATTTCCCATCTTTCTATGGCACAGGGCCCATAATATCTAACTCCACCTCTTCCTAAGGTAAATTGGGGCAACCTATTCAAGATTACAAGGGGGTTGAGCGTCTTTAACGATTTGTCAGCATTTTCACAGTCTACACAGGTCCTCACAAACCTTTCAATTTCTAGATCCACTTTCAGCCACCAGTAGAACATCTTGATTCAGCGTTTGGATCTCATAATACCTGAATGGCCTTCATGTTCGATAACAATTAACTTACTCCGGACAGCACTGCAGGGAACAACTCTTTCCCCTCTGCATATGAATTTATCACAAACACTTAGCTCTCCCCTCACCTCCCAAAGAGACTTCAAATCATCATCCCACTCATTCCTGTGTACCGTAACCCAACCATTCGTGATCCTGTTCTTCACTTCCACAAATGTGTCATCCATGGCATTTTCCCCCATCCATTCATTCTTCTGTATAAAGAAGGATCCTTCCTTGTCAAAAATACCAGCAATGGAACACTCACTTCATGGGTCTTGGTCAATTTCCTTTAGCGGTAAAGACATTCTGCTAGGAAGTACAACGGACATCTGACGTACTAGATCTCACGCTGGCTTGGCACAGCCTGACACGTTGTGTTTGGTGAGGACATAGCGCGCACGATCTATGGGGCATATGTACAAGGGGTTAACGCCATCTTAGTGGCCCTTTTCAGATGGTTTTGCGGTGGGATTTTTATCACCGTATGTACAAGTGGTCATAAACCTGTTAGCAGCAGTTTTCCAGCAAAAACGTCCATTCTAAAGATTACCACTTCTGTTAGCGATTATGACATGGAAGGGAGGCGTTCCCGTGCAAAAACAGCTGCTAACCCCACTTCACAATATTTATAAGGGGATTCCTGAACTTTGGAAGACCAAAAAACGGCCTCTAACTGCAGTTAGAGGCCGTTTTTTAAGACCAGAAAATAGCTGCTCTTAAAAATGGAGATAACACTTGGGGCCTGTTTCCAGCAGGTTTTTGTGCTGGACAGTGCTGCAAGCAATGTTGCAGAGCTGCCCTGCAACAAAACTACAGGGCAGGAATGCGCATCATCAATAAGATAGTGCGCATTCCTGGGCCTCAGTCATAAAAAGTATTGCAGCGCTGCTTTGCAGCGCTGCGAAAAGACAGTGTTGCAACACTTTTCACTACGCCCGTCTTGTGACACCACCGATGCGCAGCATTCGCTGGACGTTCCATGACGCAAGTAATGACAGATTTGTCTGGAATCCTGAAGTATCCATCGGCGCTAAAGTCACGCTTTGCTGCAGTCATGTCACAAGCATGATGCAACTCCAGCAATGCATGGGGCCAGCCTATACCTGTGACACTGCGACACCTTTACGCCTGCCACAAGGCAGGCGTAAAGTACTGACGCAGTGCCGTCCTACAATTGGTGTCATCTTCTGTAAGTGTTGGTGGAGCGGTGGTGCTGAGGGTTTTGACTAGACATTCTTCGGGGGCCTTGATCCACCTGTGTGGGGGGGTGATGATGGCGGTGGTGCATGGTGGTGTCATCTTCTGTAAGTGTTGGCAGAGTGGTGGTGCTGAGGGTTTTGACTAGACATTCATCGGGGGCCTTGATCCACCTGTGAGGGGGGTGATGATGGTGGTGGTGTACGATGGGAATGGTGAAGATGTGATGTAGTACACAATGATGGTCGTTCCAGGAGAGTCCAGTGGTGTGGCTGTAGTTGACGTTCTCGTTGGCGGAGGTGATGTGCTCGACTGTGTGTCCTGCTATGTGGCTTGCTGCGGTGACTAGCTGCTTGAGTCTGATGTTGGGGAGCTTCCCCAGGAGGGTCTGGTGTTCTGGTCACTGGGGTTGTCCAGGTGGAACTTGAGTTCGCAGAGTAGGATGTTGTCGAGGGATGGGTTTGCTTTGGGGTGCAATGGTTAGTTCTAGGGTTGCACTCACTGCAGTGGGAATATTAATATTTACATCTCCGCTATCCAAAACCTTCCCGACTGTTGCAATATGCCTAGTGTTAATACGCATTGTAATGGAATGCGATGTAATGGTATACGTCGTAACTTCATATATACCTTTGGCACACCAGTGATACGCCCGCTGCGCATGGCCGCACAGCGGCCGCCATTGAGAAGTGCTGCGGGGGGTGCTTGATGGCTGGGAGGTGGGAAATGCACCCCAGTGTAGTGGTGGGTCATAGGCTGCAGGAGCGTCTCTACCATTCACAGCTCCAAGGGGCTCAAGGCGGTCTTCTCACACAGGTCAGTAACGTGTCTCCATGCGACCTGCCAGACTTCACCACCAGGTACGCGTGATCGCTGCGCCTCAATGTCTATCGCCATGGCTCATCGACTCCACAGCTCCTCCTCATCCCACTCCAGGCTTCAGACGCAGATCCAGTGAGGTATCCAGGCACCAGACGCATGTCCAGTGAGGCATACAGTCTCTAGATGAAGGTCCAGCGAGGCATCCAGGCCACAGGAAGCAGGTCCATTGAGGCATCCAAGCTCCCGACACAGGTAAAGTGAGGCATCCAGGCTGCAGACACAGGTCCAGTGAGGCATCTGTGCTCTAGAGGCAGGTCCTGCGAGGAATCCAGGCTCTCATCCTTGTCATCCAGGATGTTGGGTGGCTTGAGGGGGTTGTTTAAGTGTGCTGCACTTGGCCCTGGCTGCTCCATTCTACATTTCATTGTTTTTTTGTGCTTATTTTCTATTGGAGGCGACTGATAGGCTATTTTTTCCAATAGCGGAAAAGAAACTCACGTTGGGCTAACTAACGTGCGTTTTTTTGCCGCTAATGGTCCTTTTGTTGATTTTCATCTGGTAACGCCGGAATTCCCATCACCATCACGCTAATGCCACAGAGATCACTCGATCCCAAGACCTGTGTGACAAGCTTGGAACCTTTTTCCACCTCAAGATCAAAAACCTCAACGACAACTTCATCGACCATCCACCAGGCGCCACAGACAGCCACCACCCCTAGAAACACCAGCCAGCCCATCATCTCCATCTGGACACTGATCAGAGCTGAAGGCACCGCCTTGGCAATGAACAGCATCCACTCTTGGGCCCCCACCGACCCCTGCCTCCCCTCACATCTACCACAGAGCTGCGGCCGCCATCACACCCGAACTACAACCCACCATCAACACCACCTTTAAAACAGGTTTTGACTGGACTGGACTGGAAGCGCGCAGAAGTCAGACCCCTGTTCAAGAAGCCCACAGCTGACCCCACCAACCTCAAGAACTATCGGCCCGTCTCGCTCCTCCCCTTCGCAGCCAAAGTTGTAGAGAAAACAGTCAACAGGAAACTGACACGATTAATTGAAGAGAATGCCATCCTCGACCGGTCCCCATCCGGATTCTGAAGCACCAACAGCACCGAGACCGCCTCCACACGGCCAGAAACGACATCCGCACCCTCCTGGATCAAGGCTACTCCTCAGCCTTCATCCTACTCGACCTATCAGTGGCCTTTGATACTGTCTCTCACCGCACACTAGTCGCCAGACTACCTGACGCAGGCATACAAGGAATAGCCCTGAACTGGATCCGATCATTCCTCACCAGAAGGATCCAAAGGATCAGACCCTTCCTCTCCGACCCCACAAAAATCACCTGCGGAGTCCCACAAGGTTCATCACTGAGCCCCACCCTCTTCAACATCTACATGGCCCCCCTCGCAGCCATCTTATGACAACACGGCCTCAACATCATATCCTACGCCGAGGACACCTAGCTCATTCTCTCCCTCACCAAAGACCCCACCACTGCCAAACTCAGCTTCCAGAAAGGAATGCTAGGCATTGCAGTCTGGATGACCAACTGCTGCCTGAAGCTCAATGCTGAGAAGACAGAAGTCCTCGTCCTTGGTACCACCCTTCTGCATGGGACAGCACCTGGTGGTCGACCGCCCTCGGATCCCACTTACCCTCTCAGATCACGCCAAGAACCTCAGCATCGTACTCGACTCATCACTCACCATGAACAGACAGGTTAATGCCGTCAGCTCCAAATGCTTCAACACCCTCCGCATCCTCCGCAAGGCGCACAGATATAATATCGAGTTTTTTTTTCGACATACAGAAATATCGAGTTTTAAATATTGGAGGGACAGACTAGCGACATCAAGAATATCGATTACCAGAATATCGGCATGAAGGTAAGAAATATTTGTTGATATTGAAGTTAGTAATAACGTTTGCAAAAATATTGTTGTTAATAATATCAATGTTTATATTAGTGTTATGTATTTTAGTATGTATTTTATATGTATGTGTTCCACAATTTTTGTTATGTTTTGTATTTGTTTTTTAAATATATCTATTAAATGTTTAAAAGTTTGTAATTTTTTTTAAAGTTAATTTTGCGTTTTAGTACCGTAGCGGGTTTTTGGTTTGTAGGGGAATAGGGTGGAAAGTAATTTAATTACAGTAAATGAAATAATCATTATTAGAAATTATTTATTTTTTTAATTACATTTTGCATTTTAGGTCCGTAGCAGGTTGTGAGTTTATAGAGGAATAGGGTGGGAAGTAAGTTAATTATAATTAAGTTATTATTAATTTGTATTTATTGGTATTGATAATTAATCTATTGTTAATTAATTATTAATTGGTAATTAATTTATATGAATTGATAATTACATTAATTGTGTTAATATTTTTTGGGAACAGGTTGTGGGTTTATAGTGGAATAGAGTGGGAAGTAAATTAATTATAATGAATTAATTAATACATTTTATATTTGGTATTGATAATTTAGTTATTGTTAATTAATAATTGGTAATAGATTTTTATTAATTGATTACTCGATAATTATATTAATTGTGTTACTATTATTGGAGTGGGTTGTGGGTTTATAGGGGAATAGGGTGGGAAGTACATTCATTATAATTAATTAATAATTTTTATTTTTTGGTATTGATAATTAATTTATTGTTTCTTAATTATTAGTTGATAATAAATTTTTATTAATTGATTAATTGTGCTAATTGCGTTTAGGAGTGGATTGTGCATTTATAGGGGAATAGGGTGGGAAGTAATTTATTATAATTAGGTAAATATTAATTTTTATTAATTGTTATTTATAATTAATTTATTGTTAATTATTTAATTGATAATTGTATTAATAGTGTTCATTTTTATGCGGAGCGGGTTGTGTGTTAATAGGGAAATAGGATGAGAAGTAAATCAATTATAATAAAGTAATTATTAATTTTTATTTATTGATATTGATAATTAGTTTATTGTTAATTAATTTATAATGATTGGTAAAAACATTTTATTAATTGATTAATTGTTTATTATATTAATTGTGTTAAATTATTTTAGGAGCTGGTTGTGGGTTTATAGGGGAATAGGGTGGGAAGTAATTTAATGTTATGAAAGTAATTAATATTTTTAATTTATTGGAATTCATAATTAATTTTTTGCTAATTATTTATTAATTCTCTACTTAATTTAAAACATATTTAATTGGTAAGCATGTTATTATTAACCCTCTGCTATCCAACACTTTCCCTACAGTTATACTCTCTGGAGTGAGAAGAATTATTTTTACCCCTACAGTATCCAAAACTTTCCCTACTGTTGCACTCTCTGGAGTTGGAATAGTAATTTGTACCCCGCCGGGAGCCCCGCGGATAACAATCAGCATTCCTTGAGGCATACCGAGGGAAGAGGACACGCAGAGTCATCGGGCAGTATAGCCGTGAGGTAAACGGCAGTACCGGGAGAACGCGCTGACCACAAGCGCACTACAGCCCCCAGCAGCACCAGGGGCGACGCGCTCGTGACGTGGAAGGAGCGCCAGGCGGCGCTGAAAGGGAGACGCCGCCGGGAGCCCCGCGGATAACAATCAGCATTCCTTGAGGCATACCGAGGGAAGAGGACACGCAGAGCCATCGGGCAGTATAGCCGTGAGGTAAACGGCAGTACCGGGAGAACGCGCTGACCACAAGCGCACTACAGCCCCCAGCAGCACCAGGGGCGACGCGCTCGTGACGCGGAAGGAGCGCCAGGCGGCGCTGAAGGGGAGACGCCGCCGGGAGCCCCGCGGATAACAATCAGCATTCCTTGAGGCATACCGAGGGAAGAGGACACGCAGAGCCATCGGGCAGTATAGCCGTGAGGTAAACGGCAGTACCGGGAGAACGCGCTGACCACAAGCGCACTACAGCCCCCAGCAGCACCAGGGGCGACGCGCTCATGACGCGGAAGGAGCGCCAGGCGGCGCTGAAAGGGAGACGCCGCCGGGAGCCCCGCGGATAACAATCAGCATTCCTTGAGGCATACCGAGGGAAGAGGACACGCAGAGCCATCGGGCAGTATAGCCGTGAGGTAAACGGCAGTACCGGGAGAACGCGCTGACCACAAGCGCACTACAGCCCCCAGCAGCACCAGGGGTGACGCGCTCGTGACGTGGAAGGAGCGCCAGGCGGCGCTGAAAGGGAGACGCCCCCTCTCGCCTCGCGAGTCGCGCGCGGGAACGTACCGGGAGAACGCGCTGACCACAAGCGCACTACAGCCCCCAGCAGCACCAAGGGCGACGCGCTCGTGACGCGGAAGGAGCGCCAGGCGGCGCTGAAAGGGAGACGCCGCCGGGAGCCCCGCGGATAACAATCAGCATTCCTTGAGGCATACCGAGGGAAGAGGACACGCAGAGCCATTGGGCAGTATAGCCGTGAGGTAAACGGCAGTACCGGGAGAACGCGCTGACCACAAGCGCACTACAGCCCCCAGCAGCACCAGGGGCGACGCGCTCGTGACGCGGAAGGAGCGCCAGGCGGCGCTGAAAGGGAGACGCCGCCGGGAGCCCCGCGGATAACAATCAGCATTCCTTGAGGCATACGGCATTTAAAGCTCACTTCCTTCGCGCAGCGGTGACGCGCAGCGGTAGCGCCTGACTCGCGCCTGAGTCGAGCCAGAGTCTGCCCGTCTGCGCCCGTCAGCGCTAAGGAAGTGCGGCGTGCGGCAGAGTTCTCTCCTCCGCCATGGCTTCCCCTCTTGTCAGGTATGGTAGATTAGATCTATTGGCGTTACGGAAGCAAGTTCCCATCTGTTCTCTTCCGCCTGTATCGCCGCTAAGGGGTCCTTATAGGTGCTCCCACTGCTGTTGGTGTCTGCCCTCCTCTTCTCGCTGCCGCTCCTTAGAGGCCTCCGCCCGGCTGAATAACGCGTCTGGGGTGAATACTGTGAGTATATACAGTCTAAATGTCAGATCTCTGGTCAAACATCAGGCAGAGATCTTAGATATTGTGACTAACGATTCCCCAGATGTGTACTTTATCACCGAAACCTGGCTTCAGGACGCTGACATCGCGATCCTAAATCTTGCTTTTCCCCCAGAATACACTGTGGCCACTCTTAACCGCGGCTCTAGAGGGGGTGGCATTGCAATGGCTGTGAAACGTTGTTTCCCTTTCGAATGGAAAGAATTAAAAATCTTGGGCTGCGAATGTGCCCGCTTTAGAATTTCGTTTTCCCCTTGCTACAGCTTCTCAGGTCTTCTAATTTACCGGCCTCCGGGCTGCGATGCGGCCTTTAGAGCCGCTCTCCCGGATGTTATTAGCATAGAAGCGCTTGGCTGCGCTAATTTTAATGTGGTTGGTGATCTCAATCTGCATTTTGATTGTACATCCCAACCTGCTATTAAGAGCTGCCTAGCTGACTTAGAAGCCTTGCAGCTCCTACAAAAAGTGTTATCCCCCACTCATTCAGGTGGTCATACACTGGACCCGTTCTTCACTACCCTAGAGGATATAATTATGTATCCAGCCGTCCCGCTGATATGGACTGATCATATGCTGGTGAAGGCAGATATTCCTGTGGCAGACCCTATATTTGTGGCACAGAACAAAACCTCTTTCTCTCGCCAGTGGAGTAAATTAAAACTAGATGAGTTTTACTCTCTACTTGGAAAGACTCCCTTACCTATCCTCTCGGGTGTCGATGGAGGGTATGACTCCTTCTGCGCTTGGATTGAAACGGCCTTAGACTCCCTTATCCCCTTGGTTCGCTCCAAGTGCCGCACTAAGGCGCATAGTCCGTGGTATGATGAGACTCTGGCGTGTCTTAAGAGAGAGTGCAGGCAAGCGGAAAGGCAATGGAGAAAAGCCTATGATCCCGTGAGCAAATCCTGCTATCTCACTCGGTCCAAGGCATACCATAGAGCGGTCTGCCGAACGCGTGCTGCATATTATGCGCAGGAGTTCCGGGACTGCCCTAACCCCTCTAAACTTATCTTTAAGGTTCTAAAAGAGTTGACGACTAAGAGGGCCTCTGCTGCTGAAATCTGTACAGACTCTCATTGTGAGAGCCTGGCCTCCTTCTTTGTTCAAAAGGTGCTTACCATCTACCGCACCTTCCCAACTGCCGGGCATCTATTGGACTTGGATGTCGGTATAAAGGACAATACTCCGACTTTGGATTTGCTGGCCCCCCTTTCTGAGGAGGGTTTCGATCTATTGAGCCAAAAAATTAAATCCGGCTCCCCAGCAGATCCTCTCATTCCGACTCAGTTCAAAAACATGCAGGCGATATGTCGTCCTCCCTTGCTGGCCCTTATTAACACGTCTTTGACTTCAGGGGTGGTGCCCACCAAGTGGAAGCAAGCGGTAGTTACTCCCATCCTAAAAAAGCCTACCCTAGATCCTGTAAAACCTGAAAACTATCGCCCCATTTCTCTGCTACCGTGGCCTGCTAAAATCACCGAAGCCCACGTGAATAGGATCCTGGCCGACCATCTTGCCAAAGCTAACATCCTGGATCCCACGCAAAATGGATTTCGTGCAGGCCACAGCACGGAGACCGCCTTGTTATACATGGTTGAACATCTGCGCTCCGTGCTGGACACCGGACGAACAGCGGCACTCCTGTTGTTAGACCTGAGTGCCGCCTTCGATACGGTGTCCCACGAGATACTTTTGCGGAGGTTAGTGGAAGCTGGGGTTAGGGGCACGGCGTTAGGGTGGTTCCGCTCCTTCCTTACCAACAGATCCTTTCAGGTAGCGATACCACCTGGCAAATCCACCTCCCACCCGCTCACCTTGGGAGTCCCACAGGGCTCATCCTTGAGCCCCACTCTTTTTAACCTATACGTGAGTCCGCTGGCTGCGGTAGTCAAACGCTGGGGCCTGACAATGGTGTCCTATGCGGATGACACGCAGCTGGCGGTCACACTAAGTGGAGACTCAGCTGTGGACGCCCGCAATTTCTGTGAGGGGCTACGTGCGGTGGCAAATTGGATGAACTTAAATTGTCTCCAACTGAACGCAAAGAAGACTGAGGTGATGGTGGTGGGAAAGCAACCTGGATGGTGGAACGACAACTGGTGGCCCCCTGAGTTAGGAACGATACCCTCTCCTGCCATAGAGATAAAAAACCTCGGGGTATGGTTGGACCCTACACTGAGCTTCATCTGCCAAACTAAGAGGGTGGCTGCCTCCTGTTTTGGCATACTTAGGGGCATCAGGCCGGTGCTCAAATTTTTTGACGCCGCCACTAGACAGCTGGTAGTCCAGGCCTCGATCCTATCCAGGATAGACTATGCCAGTGTTTTACTTGCAGGTGCGAACAAGGCAGAACTCATGCGGCTGCAACGTGTGCAGAATGCGGCCGCAAGAGCGGTTCTGGGATTGCCCCGTCGTTGCCCGACGTCTAGAGCACTGCAATCACTCCATTGGCTGCCTGTCGCTCGTCGGATCGAGTTTAAGGTGCTTTGCCTAGCTTTTAAAATTTTGAAAGGTATGGCTCCACCGATCTTGACGAATTTACTGACCCCTTATGTTCCTTCTCGATCCTTGAGATCGATGGGTCAGAATTTGTCTGTGGTTCCACGTTTTTTGCTGTGCAGGATGGGTGGCCGCTCCTTCAGGGTAGTGGCGGCCAAACTGTGGAACTCTCTTCCCAGTGAAATCCGAGCTATGGAGGATTTACTGCAATTCAGACGTGCCATCAAAACTTTTCTTTTTTAACTTATGTTTCTGATCTCCCTTTATGCGCTGTGTGATGTTGTGTTGACCTTTCTTGGCGCCAGGACGCCCCTTTGCTGGGGCAGCTGTGCGCGGTATAAAAGCCAATAACATAACATAACATAACAAGAGGACACGCAGAGCCATCAGGCAGTATAGCCGTGAGGTAAACGGCAGTACCGGGAGAACGCGCTGACCAAAAGCGCACTACAGCCCCCAGCAGCACCAGGGGCGACGCGCTCGTGATGCGGAAGGAGCGCCAGGCGGCGCTGAAAAGGAGACGCCGCCGGGAGCCCCGCGGATAACAATCAGCATTCCTTGAGGCATACCGAGGGAAGAGGACATGCAGAGCCTTCGGGCAGTATAGCCGTGAGGTAAACGGCAGTACCGGGAGAACGCGCTGACCACAAGCGCACTACAGCCCCCAGCAGCACCAGGGGCGACGCGCTCGTGACGCGGAAGGAGCGCCAGGCGGCGCTGAAAGGGAGACGCCCCCTCTCGCCTCGCGAGTCGCGCGCGGGAAGCGCCCGGGAGAAGCCTGGGACAAGGGCGGGACAGTCTTAGACGGTCCTAGACTGGCCGGGACTGGACTGGGCCACCCCCCTTACTACCTGCCCGTAATCAAGTAAGAAAGTACTTTAACATCGTGTATTACTAAGACTGCTTTTCAGTGGAGTCACTTCACATAACTTCCTTGCATGATATAAATATAGGAATATGACTGCGCTAGTCAAATCTTTTTTGCTACAAGTAACTTCATTCATTTGCCATCTTCTGTGACCCCAGTTAGCTCAATAGGTTTGTGCAAAAGGGGTCCACGTGCATTATTCTCTTCCAAACGGGGAAATCTACAACGCAGCCTTTATATGTCAAAAAATATGTCTAGAAAACAGCCCCCACCTAATACCAAGACTATTGAAAATTATATGGTCCAAGTGGTCTCTAAAATCAACGATAAAAGGAGGCAGTCATTGGGTCTAAGCCAGTCGCCCAATTTACATCTACTCAGTCCAACTCAAAGCCCCCACCTGTCGTTCTCTATAGCACCTGATGTGACCACCAACCTGATAGATATTACGGTCCACTCTAATCAAAATCCAGATGACCAAAATAGTCTCATACTGGACAGTGAAGCAAACACAGTGCCACCTGAAATAGAAATTAACTCTGATCCTGAGCACGAGATCTTGGCCCATAAACCTGACGAACTCTCATCTCCCGAACAGGAAACTCGACCTGTGAGAAGAGACAGAAAAGTTCAGCAAAAACGGACAGGTTTACGTTCAGGAAACAGGAGGAAAAAAGCTACACCTATAAGGAAAAGTAAGGCAAAATTTTCTGAAGAAGGAGATAATGATGCTCCTGAAAAAAGCTATCTGGATAAAAGCTACAATGAGGATGATCTGCTCCAGAAGATATCAGACATCATTGACTCAAAAACTAAAACCATCATCAAGCCCTTAGTTGCCAAGATTGACAAACTGAATGCAGAACTAAAAAGAATGAGTGGTCTTCAGTCCAAGGCAGTGGATGAGGTTGATAAGCTAAGTACTCTGGTGACACAGTTGGGAAAGTCAGCTGAAAACAAGGTGAGGAATTCCATAGAAAAAGACAGTGGTTGGACAGCCTCAGTATGTCCAGCTCAAAATGGGATAAATTCTATCAATCAGCCTCTGGCTACTGACGGAGCACCATTGACAATAAGTATCCCGCCAGTAACATGCCAAGAAATAGACCCTCTCCAATTTATTGAAGAAGCTTCCCCAGTGGTACTGGTGCTGGCCAACGTTCCTCCGCCAACGGATATACAAGCGGAAACTCCAGCATCCCTGTCTAGCAAAGCACTGCACTGGTTAACAAACAACATGCGAATGGGACCAGGAGGTAAACATCAGCTTGCATGTGATATTAAATCCACGAAAAGGGTTGCTTGGATAGGGAATCAGCCGAAAAGGTTTAAAGGAGACTGTGTTATAGTGACTTTCCGCCATGCAGCCGTTCTACCTAATGTTTTGAATCATATCTTCCCCCCGCAAAGAAGAGCTGGGTCTGTTGTTCCTCTCACTTTAAAATTCTTTTATGGGGAACAACAGAACGTAACATTTCTAAATACTCCGGGACCTTTGTGGGATACTGTAAGAAACAACAGAGGATTTAGGGTTCCTCCCAATGAATGGGGCATTGGCTTGAGAAACAGATATGAAGCCTTATCAGGACTAAATGACTGCGACTGACTGGGCAGAAGTAATCTTGATTTTACCATTCCCAATGGTGGACAACTAGCGGGGGAATTGGTAGTTCAATCAAATACTGTAACAACTGATCTATTGACAAATGTAAGTAATATGCAGGGTGATCTAGCCGATACAACCAATGATTATCATCATATTGGTCGACTAGACCATGCTGACGTTAGTGACCCAAATGCAAATGTATTGACAAACATGGCCACAAATATGAACAATATAAGAGCAAATGATTTCACTCAACAACAAAGGGTCAGACAATCGAGTAATATCGAACCGATCAATGACAATGCATTTGCACAATATACTTTAATGTCCTGGAATATTGCAGGTTTGAAAAGCAAAATACCATCACAGGACTGGCAACTTTTCCTGGACTCAAAGGACATAATCCTTTTACAGGAAACTTGGCAGTTACATCCAGATCCTGTTCAAGGTTACTTACATTTTTTTGTCCAAGCTACACCTAGCCCACGGGGAAGGCCCAAAGGTGGCCTGGTAACCTGGGTAAAGCAGAATAATGATTACTCCGCTTTGCAATTGGTCACTAATAGCCCCGATATATTGTTGGTTAAGTTACAGCGACCATTATGTAAGGACCTTTATATTTTCAATATCTATTCAAGGGGTATGCCAGGGGGTAAATGCACCGAGGCTGTAGAACAGGTAGACTCCCTCTTAAAGCAAGTGGGGAAAGATCTATGACGCCTTTCTGGAACATTGTCAAATGGGGAAGGGGGGCGATAAGAGGTGAACCCATAACCCATGTCTCACCAGAAGCATGGGTATCCCATTATGCGACCCAGTTTGCTGCGGAGGATGGTGAAGAAGAGGAGTGCTTGGTACAAGTAGACATCTCGACGAGCTACCTATTCTTCACCAAAGCTGATGTTTTAAAAACTCTGAATACCATACCTAAAGCCAGAGCCCCGGGCCCTGACTCTGTCCCTGCAGACCTATTTTTGTACGACAAAGATTTATGGGCTACCTATATTCATTTGCTTGCCAATGGCATTGCGAAGGGCTCGCCTATTCCTGAGACCTGGAAGGGAGCCGAGATCATCCCCATCTATAAAAAGGGGGCATGCTCGGACCCAGGCAATAACAGGCCTATTAGCCTGATCGCATGTATACAGAAAGTTTTGGCAAGACTTCTATTGCAGCGAATCCTCTGCAGGCAGGCTTTCGTAGCCATACTAGTACCATTGATCAAGTTTTTAGATTTGTGTTATTATACTGGCGTGTAGTTTTACTTGGGGGAGGGATGCTTTTTGCAGCTTTTGTCGACTTAAAATCAGCTTTTGATTTAGTCCCCCGCCACAAGTTATGGAATATATTGCAAGAACAGGGTATTCCAAATGAAATTCTTTGTCTATTAATTAGAATGCATGAGAACAACTACGCACAAGTTCGGTGGAATCAGCAGGGTAGTGTAACTGATAAATTCCCTATTGCGAAGGGAGTACGCCAAGGATGCATATTAGCTCCAACGCTCTTTTCGCTATACATCAACAGGGTGATCAAGTACTTTGAACATCAACCTACAGACGCCCCAAAGTTGGCAGGAAGACTGATCCCCCTGTTGATGTTTGCGGACGATACCCTGTTGATATCAAAGACACAACAGGGACTTCAGAGGGCCATTGGCGTTTTTGAATCGTTTTGTGCAGACCACGGTCTTGTCATTAATACAAGCAGAACAAAATTCATGGTTTTGCACAAACGAAGACATATCAGAGGGAAGGTTACTATGGACGGGGTCCAGCTAGAACAGACCCAGGTCTTTAAGTATCTTGGAATTAACTTGTCCTATAACCTAGACTGGAAACAACATACTAATGAGCTAGTAACAAGACACGCTCAACTAACAGGAGCCCTTACCAAGGAACTTTTCTCATCATATACTAAACCAATCAGACCGGCAATAAAAATTTACAATGCAAAGGTAGGAGCGGCAGTCCTATATGGGGCTGAACTCTGGGGGCCCAGTAATCTTACAAAGTTGACGGTAGCTCAGAATAAATTTCTCCGCAACATTACTGGTTTACCTATGTCAACCCCCTTGATACCTTTAAACTATGATCTTGGATTCTACAGCTTTGAGGACATGGCAAGGTATAGATCAGTTGCCTACTGGAGAAGGCTATGGGTAACCCCAGAACTCTCCCAGTATGCCCAAGGTTTTCTAGAAGTTAGAACCCAGGATAAAAGTTGTAAAATAGCCTGGATGAGAGATGTAAGAACTATATATAGGGCGATGGGACTATCTCAACTCTGGGATGATCCTGTAAGTAATGTTTTTCCACCCAAAAAGGTACTTCGAGATCTATATTGGAGAATGATAGAGACCAAGTGTTTTGGGAAACGTATTGTTCGATCATTTACTTATGATTTTCTAGAACTCAAACATTCACCGGCCCTAGAACCTTATTGGGACTGGATCACTGTACCAGGGGACCGGAAGAGGTATCACCAATTCAGGGTGGGGACTCTACTGTTAAACTTTTTAACTGAGAAATGGCATAAGAGTCATACTTCAAGGTGCCCCTTTTGCACTGATCATAAGGAAAACATTGGTCATGTGTTGTTTGCTTGTCCCGAATATAGTGCCCCCAGGCGGTCATGGCTAAAACCGATTTGCGTACAGTTAGGCCTTAGAACTGCAAATGAGGCTGTTAGGATCTTAAGAAATAATACATCACAGCCCGTTGTTATAGCCGGTATGCGCCTGTTACAACGCAATTTTTACTCCGCACTACCACTACAACGCAGGCATTACAACGCATACCGTTACAACGCATTGCGCTGGGGGGCGCTCTAGGATAAGAGGTAAGTTTAATTTACTATCCAACACCTTCCCTAGGGTCCACGGGGACTGGAGTTAGAATAGTAAATTATACTTACCACTATCCAGCACCCCAAAGCGCTATGCGTTGTAGCGGTATGCGTTGTAAATACCGCGTTGTAATGGTATGCGGAGTAAAAGTATGCGTTGTAACGACATACATCCGTTATAGCCATGTCAAAATTCTTCCACTGGATGTGGATAATTCAGGCACGTAAAATGAGTCTGGAATAATTAAAGGATAGCTACTGCTTCCTGCTGGTATGTTTGTACATTGTATTAACAAATGATCAACTACGTATACTGTACTAGTAACATGTGTATTTTTGTATCTTTGCATTGATGAATTAGTTTTTATACTTGCTTTTAAAACTGTGCTTCTTTTTAATAGTTTTTATCTGATAATATGTAAAAATGTAAATAGGATGAGTTAGGGTGATATTTATTCTTTTTCTTTTCTTTTAGATCAAATTAATTCAATGTGGATCTTGTTTTATTGTGGGGCAGGGGGTGGGGTATCAAAAACAACAATTTTTTTATTAACTGTAAAATGTCTTTTATGATTGAAAAATATCGAATAAAGACTATTTTGAATTTTGAATTTGTACCCCTACGCTATCCAACACTTTCCCTACTGTTGCACTCTCTGGAGCAGGAATAGTAATTTTAGCCCCTACGCTATCCAACGCTTTCCCTACTGTTCCACTGTCTGGAGTGCGAATAGTAATTTTAACCCCTACGCTATCCAACACATTCCCTACTGCTCCACTGTCTGGAGTGCGAATAGTAATTTGTACCCCTACGCTATCCAACACTTTCCCTACTGATGCACTCTCTGGAGCAGGAATAGTAATTTTAGCCCCTACGCTATCCAACGCTTTCCCTACTGTTCCACTGTCTGGAGTGCGAATAGTAATTTTAACCCCTACGCTATCCAACACATTCCCTACTGCTCCACTGTCTGGAGTGCGAATAGTAATTTTAACCCCTACGCTATCCAACACTTTCCCTACTGTTGCACTCTCTTCAGTGGCAATAGTAATTTTTACCACTACGCCATACAACACTTTCTCTACTGGTGCACTCACTGGAGTGGGAATAGTAATTTTTACCACTACGCTATCCAACACTTTCCCTACTGTTGCACTCTCTGAAATTGGAATAGTAATTGTATTCCCTCCGCTATCCAATGTTTCCTCTACTTCTTTAGTTAATGTAGTGTTCAATTTATTTTAACAAGATTACAAATATTGTAATTTTTTAATTTGTTTTATATATATATATATTTTATATTTTTATTTATATTATTGTATGTGTATATATGTATTTATCCATACTACTATTCTAAAGAGAGAGCCCAAACATTTAAGGCGGGTAATCTCAGGAACCACAGCACCAATCACAACACCCAATACAGCGTTGGAAAGGGCAGTTGCAGCAGAAGGACATAGGCTATGCAGACGCCCACCATATACATTTAACAAGTAAAAGAACCGTGCCAGCAAAGTAGTCCCTTGTGGGCGTGTCTGCGTTGTGCTGTGGGCTTGTGCTGGGGGGGCGTGACAAATGCTGGGGGCGTGTGGTATGTTCTGCTCTTCGGGCTGGACTGTTCCCATGAGCCACAGGGTCAAATCTGATTTGCATATGGCCATGTCTAAACTGGGGTGGTGTGGAGCGCAAAAAAACGATGGATTTAGGCCCAGATCTCTGTACTGGGGTGAATTTATGACATTGTTCTGCATTCTGTCCATCAACTGTTGTTTTTGCATTTGTCACCTAGAGTCGGATGGGTATGCTCAGACGTGAGTCCCATGCTCTCCATACCATTGGAGTCAACCTGTCCTGGCTGAAGACGGCTGATAGCCAGAAAATGGTCCTAGGATGCTTGAGTCTGGTCCAGGAAAGACCTGGCTTGGCAGTTCGCCTGGAATGTTCCCATGAGGCACAGGGTTGAACTGCGGTGGTGTGGAGTGCAAAATAATTATGGATTTAGGCACAGATCTATGTAATGGGGTGAATGTATGATATTGTTCTGCATTCTGTCCATCAACTGTTCTTTTTACATTCCGCCCTTCATGCCATGTCTCATATCAGGTGTGGGTGTGTGCGGGGCGCGCGTTGTGTCAAATATTTCCTTGTTTTTTCTTCCCAGGTTCTGTACATTCCAGCTCCGGGTGTCCACCCTTCTCCCTTTAAATACCCCTGCACCCCATAATCAAAACCCACTCTTATTACTTAAAATACCCCAACACCCTTAAACACTAACCCATCTTAACCCTATAAATATACCCTGTACCCCAAAACCCAAACCTAGTCCTGAACTCTTAAAATACTCCTCTACCCAAAAACCCAAACCTAGCCCTGAACCCTAAAATACCCCTGTACCCCAAAACCCTAACCTAGCCCTGAACCCCTAAAATACCCCTGTACCCCAAAACTACCCCTGAACCCTAAAAATACCCCTGCACCCCAAAACCCAAACCTAGCCCTGAACCATAAAAATAACCCTGTACCCCAAAACCCAAACCTACCCCTGAACCCTAAAATACCCCTGAACCCCAAACCCAAACCTAGCCCTGAACCCTAAAAATACCCCTGTACCCCAAAACCCAAACCTAGCCCTAAACCTTAAAAATACGCCTGTACCCCAAAACCCAAAACTATATCTGAACCCTTAAAATACCCAAACACCCCAAAACATATTCCTCAGTACCCCAAAACATATACCCCTATGCCCATACTTACCTTATCCAAACATTTAAAAAAAACATCCTTTTACCATTCATGCATTTACAACGAATTTCGTTGTAAATGTATGCGTGGTAAAAGCATATAAAATGTAATGCCATGCGTTATAATGGCATTGCGGAGTCATGGTACTTTCATAATGAAAGTATGCGGAGTGATGGTCTGCGGAAAGAAAGTTGCGGAATAATGGGGGTTTACCCTTCCCCGTAAAGTACATTGGTGGCACGGCGGCCCACATCTCCAGCAACATACACATATTTTTTCACCACCGATTTGAAAAATGCGCAGGTCTCTCTCATTGATGGCCAGGACCGATATACACTTTTAGACACACCTCTCACCACAAGTTCTAGAATTGCGAACTTTAGAGCTGGGGAGCTGCGTTCGAATCTCGGCATCAGGTCAACATCCTGTGATTCCAGGCAAATTGCTTTGTCTCCCCGTGCCTACCACAAATTAATGTGTTCTTCTGTAATGTAAATTGTGCTCATGCCATGTTGTCGAGTTTGCGCTATATAATATTGCAAGGAAAAATAAAGTAGGGAAACTCGAGTTCACACACTACTGAATGCGCACCATTAAGTGCATCAGCAGTGCACTGTGAATCGGAGCGTTTCACAGGCCTGTCACAGATAAGAAATGCTAACAAAACGAAATCCTATAAAACAATGTACTAAACAATGTACTACTGGCCGTCAGCAATTCGTACCCGGATAACGTCGGGACGGGATGCTAGTAATTTATAAAATGTTTTTAACAATTTATAAGTTATTGAAATAATTATTTAGAAATAGTACTAAGTATATATATTATATATTATATGTATATGTTTAGTTTATTTTTACATTATATATATTATTTTAAACATTTTAAAATATTTTTAACTATGTTTCTTTTAATTATATGTATTATTTACTTAATTTTAAATTTTTTTATAATTGCAAAATAACGATGATTTTAACAAGGATATTTTTAACAACGATATTTTTTACAACAATTTTTTTTGCTCTCAATATTTTTGTACTTACCATGATGTTGATAGGATGTCGATATTCTTGACTTAGATATTTTATCAGAATATTTTTTTACTTCGATATTGATGTAGTCTATATTTTGTCAGTGATTCCCTCTGCAAGACCTTCATGTGAATCCCCCCTGAGTCAGGGAAGACAGTTACCCAAGCACCCGTCACCAGCAGACTGGACTATGGAAACACACTCTATGCCGGCATCAACAAGTTCCTCCTCCTCAAACTCCAGACAATACAGAACACAGCCGTCAGACTCGTCCTCGGCATCCCACGGCACAAACACATCAGCCAACACCTACGAAGTATCCACTGGCTCTCCATGGAGAAAAGAATCACTTTCATAATCCTCACTCACGCCTTCAAATGCGTACACAACAACGGACCCAAATACCCCAATGACAGAATCAACTTCAACGTACCCAAAAGAACCCTCCGATCTTCCAACCTCGCACTGTCTGAAAACCCGCGCATCCAAAGAGCCAGAGCAGGCGGAAAATCCTTCTCTCACAATGCAGGCAAGGCCTGGAACAAGTTAGCTGCAGACATCAGATGCGCCCCCTCGTTGAACACCTTCAGGACGACCCTCAAGACCTGGCTCTTCAGTTAAACAGATCTGCGGACCCCCCCTCAGCGCTTTGAGACCCTCACGGGTGAGTAGCGTGCTTACAATTCCCTGATTGATTGATTGATTGATTGATTGAATGTTAGCTGCAGTTTTGTTTGCTCATCACTATAGCTATCGCCAAGTAGCGACGTCTTGTACATACGTTGCTAGTCAGGCAATAGTTTTCAGTGGTACACAGCGGTAAGAAAACTGCTGCTAACTAGCGTTAGCAGTAGTTATCGCCATTCCTTGTACATATCCCCCTATGTGCGTGCAGATGCGACAAGTGAATGTCTGTCCATTGGTGTTCCAAGCCCTCACGCCCTGTGAGTAATACCTGAATCCTCATGGTTCACTGCACCGTGAACATTCATCAAGAATAAAAAAAACAACGCGCAGAACTAGACTCGCATCTATGATCAAGATGTTGTTGTTGTTTATTTCCTCCTCTTCTTGTTTTTTTTAAAATTCCCAGTTCAAACACAGGGAACACTTACGCTTGATCTGTAGTGCAGATCATTGTGGGTTCACTTAAAATTGGAACTCCGCTCGTCGCCAAAAATTGTGTAGTAACCGCCACACCATTATGTTGTATAAATTAGATACATTTATTCATGCTGCCAAGTACAAGGATGCATCAGCCATCACTGGACTGGTCCCTTCCTTCTCCTCCCCCCGATTACATTATATCACATATAAAACATGGAGTCTCGGCTCGAGTATAGAGCCTGGAATGTAAGTGATTCCATATTAAAAGGAAACTTACCATATACTACAAGTGCCATGTATATTTCTTTGGCGTGATGCGTAGAAGTTGTTCATTTGGTGTTTTGCTGCACGTCTGTAGAAAGCTGATAAGTTATCTTTGTGCTCAGGGCCAAAGGCGGAGTTGATGGGTTTCAAACCTGTGACCCCTAATCCCAGGTTGAAAGTTGGGCAAAGCACTCTGTGATTCTTGATGAAGCACTGTGTGTCCAAGTGCCGCAAAATGTAATCATGCATTATTTAAACATCTCGAATGTAGTGTGTAATATGATGTCACCATTTAAAAAAACAACTCCACAGTGTCTTTTACTATTCAATCTCTCTTCTCTTTCTATCCCCCACTCTCTCTCCCTCCCTCCCCCTTGAACATTCATCATCTCAGGCTTGAGGTAAGCTCTGTAGAACAAAGGGGCATATTATCAAGGGGGTTTATCTCCGCTTTTGTGGCTTTAAAAGCCAAGAAAGCGGAGATAAAATGATCTCCCTATTACCTAGCTGTCGCTAACACCAGTTAGCGACAGCTAGTAGGAGATAGCGACCATCTTGGGCCCCACTTTGCATGTCAGTGATATTTATCACTAATGACATGCAAAGTGGGCGTGCCAAGATGTTAGCGACTGGAAACAGTCGCTAACATCGTTATCCCCTGTTACCAACTTTTGGAGATATTCGCGCTAAGCGCGAATATCTCCAAAAGCTAACACCTGCCCTGAGCAGTTCTTAGCCATGTTATCCAATGGTAAGTGGATAACATGGCTAAGAGCATTAGCTCGTTAATGCATGAATATCGCTGACTTTTCAGCGATATTCATGCATTTCGGCCGATTTTTATCACATTTGCGATAAACCTTGGTAATACCAAGGATTATTTGAGGTAAAAATCGCTGCAGCTATAGCTATAATTATCGCTATTGCTTGGTAATATGCCCCAAAGTGTTGTAGCCATCAATAGTGCAGCATGTGCAGTGGCACCGGGATCCAGGGTCCTGCTCCCCAATCTGAGTAAACAGGGGGAGGGGTCATTTCCTTGCATGCATTGGGACCCATGGCACCATTGCTATGCCACTTTATAAAACTCTCCTGTTGCTCAGAGCGCGTTGAGTGGCATTTCAAAATAGATTTAATAAACAAAATACTCTTTTGTTTTTAGTTGATAAAAGCGGGGGCTGTTGACGTTTGTTTTGCTGCAGCACTGAATGCTCCCTGCCTCTGTGCCAGGTGCTTTAGACAGAGTTGTTCTAAAAGGAGCTTGGTGTGACAAAGAGGCGCTTCGTGCATCTGCAGGTACAGTTTGTTGGCACAGCACAGTGCCACTCTGACGGCTGTTTGTATGAAAGCCTCTTTTTTTGTGTGTCTGTACTGTGCTCTGAAGGCTGTGTTTCTGTAAAGAGCTGCAACAGAGGGTGTGTGTAAAACACACGTCTGTCTGCCGTTGTTCTGGGCGGAGTATGCTTGAATGTTTGTGTTAGGCGCTACGCTGCACCAGTGACTCATGGACCTTGGTGTATGTCCTTTCTAAGGGAGGATCTTTGACCCCCCCATCTCTGGCCCTGGACGACCCCTCACCAGCTCTTCACTTCTCCTTGGCTTGGGCCTGGTCAGCGCATGCCTCAAGAGGGGGCGGGTCTGGGAAACATCTTGGTCCGAGGTATGTTTGCTTGAGAAAGCTGCTAGATAGAGAAGGGAAACAGGCCACTTGGCCCTGATTCACCCCTGGATCCAGGGAATATAGCATGTTACTATGCATGCTATTACATTGCGTTCCATTACAACACGGTCATTACAACCCATTTTGCGTCCCATTTTGTCTCTGGTGTCTCTGTTCTTCCAATATCTTTAGCTAGTTATAGGCTTGGTCTCTGCTATCTTCCTTCATCTGCATCTCATACCTTTTTCTCTTGGATGTTTCCTTCTTTTTACACCCACAATTTACACCCAACATCTCTAGGTTGTTGAATCACTTCCAATAAATTTAAAATGTAGAACCTTCCTAGCGGGAGCACCCGGGTATGCCATGAAGCCCCTTTGTGACCACAGCTGCTCAAAAGCATCTATCACTCAAAATCAACACTAGCTGCCTGTGTAAATCCTCACACTCAATGTTATGTTATGTTATGTTAAATGGAGTTTTGTAAAGCGCTCAGCTACTCAGACAGAGTGTTCCGGCGCCTACAGACCCAAAGAAAATAGCACAGAACAGGGACATAGGGGAAATTATTGGCAGAACAGCCATGTCTTGAGTTCTTTTCTAAATGACATTAGGTTGTCCATCTTCCTTAACGACACTGGAAGAGCGCTCCAAGCCTTAGGCGCCAGATGTTTAAAGGAACGGCCTCCGGTCCGGGCCCGTCTAACGGCCAGAGTCATAGCTAACGCCCAAGAAGCTGAGCGCAAGGCTCTGGCGGAGTGTTGGAAGCCAATCCTGCTCCTCAGATATCAGGCGCCCTTGCCTTGCAGTGCCTTGAAAGCGATTGTAAGAGTCTTAAAGACAATACGCTTTCGTATGGGCAAACAGTGAAGGAAATTCAGGAGCCCCGTGGCATGGGATCTCCGGCCAAGACCGAAAATTGCCCACGCCGCAGAGTTCTGCACCACCTGCAGGGGGGACAGAAGGTAGTCAGGGAGGCCAAGGTAGAGCACATTCGCATAATCCAGCCTGGACCCTACCAGAGCCTGGACAATTGTCCTCCTGTGAGAGATGGAAAGGAGTGGCAGGAATTTTTTCAACATTTTGAGCAAGCCAAAACATTGCCCGACCAGGCCCAGAATCTGAGGCTTACAGGTGAGACCATTATCCATCTTTATTCCGAGATTTTTCGCAACTGAAGTGTCCAAGTCCGGAGGAAACATGTCAGCCGACCACCATGATTTCCAGCCGGGGTCAGGATGACAGTTGAAAAACAGGATCTCTGATTTATCGGAATTACACTTCAATTGGTTAAGTTGGAACCAGGCAAAGACCGTATCCAGGCAGTTCTTAATCTGCTCTCTATCAAACTCCATGTTCTTATCACAGGTGAAAAGGAGCTGGGTGTCATCTGCATAAGAGACGATCTGGGCGCCGCAAGACTCAGCCAGTGCCGCCAGAGGGGCCATATAGATATTAAACAGAGTGGGGTTCAGAATGGAACCCTGAGGAACCCCCACCTCCAAAGGCAGCACCACGGCTGAGTACGGAGAAGCCCAGACCGCCTGTCGGCGGTCCGAAAGGAAGGACTTAAACCATCTGAACACCGTCTCGTCCACCGTAATCTCAGAGAGTCTTGCGAGGAGACGGCTGTGGGGGACGGTGTCAAACGCCGCCGAGAGGTCCAACATCACCAGCAATGCCTTTCCCCCACCATCAAGGACCTCCCTGACTGCCTCTGAGACCTCCAGCAATGCTGTTTCAGTGCTCATATTAACCCTGAATCCCGACTGAGTTTGATGGAGGGCACCGTGAGTCTCGACAAAGTCCGACAGGACAATTTGTACATGCTTTTCCGCGACCTTGGCCAGGACCGGGAGCAGAGAGTTGGGCCGATAATTAGCATGGCTCTTAGGGTCCAGGGACGTTTTTTTTAGTAGCGCTAGAACCAGTGCCTGTTTCCACACCGACAGCACCACCCCCATCTGTAGAGAGCAATTCAAAATAGGATTAATAATGGGGTTCAAGGCCTGGGCTATCTTAGCTAAAAACTTGGCGGGACAGGGGTCCAGCGGAGAACCAGATTTCATTTTGGACAAGAAATCCAGCGAAGTCCTCAGATCAATGGAGGAAAACTCAGACAGTATGGGTCTATCCACTCCAGTCGGGAAACATGGGTGGAGAAGCGTTGTTGGTCTCCCCTAGAGAAACCGGCAGAAACGAGGCTTGAATACTGCGGATTTTCTTAGCGAAGAAGCCTGCTAATTCGAGGACCCATGGCTCAGAGAAAGATCACTTGGTTGTCATTGAGGCCGGGGAAGATTTCTTTGCTAGTGTTGTCAGCCTCATCGATTCTCCTGGCGAAGTAAGCCTTCTTTTCCAGGTAGATTTATTTGTGATAGGCCTTGACGCACTGTCTATAAGCTACTTTGAGCGGCTCATCATAACTCGAACGCCATGCTCTTTCGGCCTTCTTGCAATGCCTCCAACTGGTGTTCAGTGCTGGAGTAAACCATGGCACCGAAGCCCGTGACGAGTTCTTATACACCGACTGAGAAGGTGTTAGTTCATCGATACATTGCACCAACCAGGTTTGAAAATGTTCTATATCATCCTCCAGGCTGCCCCTGAGCTCACACGGATGATCCGTTAAATATTGCGTAACCATCTCCACCAAGATTCGACGCAGAGCACGCTGAGGTTGACGTTGACCCCCCCCAGACCCCTAGGAGTAGACCTGGGTTTACCCAGGATATCATCATCAGCATGTGGTCTGACCACAGCACTGGTTTAGGCACTGCTGTTACAATAGGGACAGTGGAGAATATTTGGTCGAGGGTATGGCCCTTGTTGTGGGTACCCTAAATTTCGGCTGCAGCAGCTTGCTCGGCTGTCATAGATATTGCATTCGAATCTTACGGGCAATGGTATGGCCGGGGTCTGATAATAAAACAACAGAACCAACCATTTAATCTAGGTTGGCCAAGGTGCACAAATGCTGGAAAGCGGTGTAATGACGGAGTTATCAACATTCACTCACCCGTTCGACAAACGCGGTTAACGATAATCCTATCGAACACGCCATACGGTGTTTATGTTTACCACCTTCTCGCACCGGAACCGCCAATCATACTTCCGGGTTAAAAGCGGCAGAGTCCGCAATCAACAATCCACACGCTGCCTTCCACGGTGTGTTCGATAGGATTATCGTTAACCGGGTACGTTATCATCGAGTTTTCTTTGACCGATTATTGTCTACCTGACTTAGCGACTTATGAACTTTAGGTTACAATTTTTGATATTACTATTCCAGGTCTGTACATCGATTGACCAATATCTCTTTAATTAGAGCGAATATCTTTTAGAATCAAGTTACGAATATCATTATACACCGTTTTGATTTGTGTTTTTTATAAATTGGGGGATCATTACCTTTGCTTTATGTACATGTACGCGTTTATTTTCATAACTAGAATGTTGCTAACACAATTAGTGTTTCATTTGGACTATCAAACGAGACTGTGAGTTGATTTATTTATTAATTGTCGGTTCTCATTGAAGTGTCACGAAACTCTATGTTTATTTGAATTATCTTCATTTATCATGTATATTTGCCATTATAGTTGTGTTTACCTTTCCCCCCACAGAATAACTCTTCTCCTGAAGAAGGGCATAATTGCCCGAAATGCATTGGGCTATGTATTATAAATGAAGAACAATTAATATTTGATTGCAAATGAAATGGATGATTTAACAAATGAAAATAACTTTCTGAATAACATTTCAGTTTGAAAATTTCAAAGCTTAAAAGGAAATTGTCTTTTTGAGTGCTTTTTGAGGACGTCATTCCCTGTTGGAATAACGCAACAAAACCTTTTTTCAATTCTTCCAAGACTCAGAAGGAAGATCTCAAATAGCACCTACATAGGTTCAAAGGTTCAAAATAAGCTTTATTCGATATTCAATAAAATATCATATAAGCATACATTGTTATACAGATTTATAAAACATTAAAAAAAGAAACAAGAAAAATTTTCAGTTCTAAAAAGTCATCCAGTGCTCGGTAACAAGTTAAAAACATTAATACAAGGACTGTTAAAAAGAGCAATGACCAAAAGACAACAGGTAAGAACAAAACTGATTGTTTTCTCCAATATCAGTCTAAAGTATTCCTAAATTTTATCAATAATTTTAAAAACTGCTCCATTTTAGTTATCACCTCCCTATCTTCAAGTTCCTGTAAACGCTCAAAAGCAAGTTTACACGACCTGAGATTCCATCTCTTAAGTAGGGGTAATAATAAAGCTTTTCTTAATAACCCATAGTATTTGCAAAAAGGAATGGTATGGATATTAGTTTGTTGAAGTATATTGTCACAGGGGCAGGAGCAAAGAGTCCGAGACCAATCGTTACATGTTGGAAATGTTACGTATCGGAAGAAAGAACCCAGTCTAAATCTGGTGAGCAGCATCCTTGAATAGCACGAAAAATCTGTTGAAAGGTAAAGCTGAAGTCCCTTGTGTGGTGTCACCCTTTGATATGCCAGAATAGTATCAGAGTGCTTTTGTTTGTTCCATCTGGCTGTTTCCAGGTGGACCATTAGCGTCTTTCTTAAGCCTTTTCGAGAAATATTTTCTAAAGACGATGGATCTGTAAACCATTCTGGGCGCCCAATTTCAAGAAAGAACTTTTTCACGTAGACCAGCCAATTTGATAAAGAATGTTTAGCCCCTTCCAGATTTAAAATGTCTTGTATCACCTCTCTGTTAAAATCAGTCTCGGGGGTGGTCCAAATTTTGTGCCAAAGAAGGGGAGGTTCAGCTTTTATAACATCTGAAATATACGGTAGATCCAATTCGATGTGCATCTGATACACCGAAGTTGCTTTTGAGGAGGCTAGAAGGTACCTAACAAATTGGTTTTCTACGATTTGTATCGGCGAGAGGTTTTTGTCTATTCCCCAAAGGCCTGCCCCGTACGTAGCAGTGCTGACACATTTTGCTTTATATACGGTTAATAATTGTTTCACCGGTCTTCCCCCTATTTTACTTGCGAAATCACGGAGCCCGCCAATGGCACTCAAAAAGGCAAGTTTCCTCTTGTCTATTGCCGCTTTCCAGGATAGTTTTTTATGTAGGCAGATGCCCAAGTAAGTGAATGCCTCCACTGTTTCCAGTTTTTGGCCCTCGATGAAGATGGGGCATGGGTTTTTTTTTATGACCTTTGTTACTTAACATGGAATAAGATTTACCAATGTTCACTTTAAGCCCCCTGACCTTCATAAAATCCGTGAATGCTGAAACTGCCTTTTGTAGACCCAATCTGGTCTGGGAGAGAATTGCGGCATCGTCTGCATATAGCAGAATTGGGATCGGTTGTCCTCCTATTTTAGGGAAATCACACTCGATGTTTTTGAGATGCTCGCCAATCGCATTTATATAGATGGAGAAGAGAAGGGGTGCCAAAATGCACCCCTGTCTGACCCCTCTATTGATATTAAAACGTGGCGAACATTCTCCCCTCAGTCCAAATCTAACTCTGGCTCCGGCTTCTCTGTACAGAGCCTTAATGAATAGTAAGATTGATGGATCTATCCCAAATTGATGTAATGTGTCCCATAGTTGGTCATGCTGGACGCAGTCAAATGCTGAGGTAAGATCTATGTAAGTTATGTACAGACTGCGTTTTTTGATATCGATGTATTTGAACTTGATTAGATGTAGATTAAGGACCTGTTCAATTGTACCTCTTCCTGTCCGGAAGCCATATTGTAATTTTGACAATATGTTTTTTTCCTCCAACCAGGTGGTTAATCTTTTCAGGATTATTCGTCCAACAATTTTCATCAAGGTATCGAGGAGGGATATGGGCCAGTAGCATGATGGCGAGTGTCTGTCTCCTTTTTTGAAAATTGGGATTACTATTGCCTCTCCCCATGTTGGGAGGAGATCAACGGTGTTTATTGAGTTTAGAACAGATGTCAACAGAGGTACCCAGAACTCCGTTTCCGCCTTATAGACGTCTGCGGGGATTGCATCCGGTCCAGGTGCCTTCCCTGCTGGACTTTCTGTGATGGCCAATTCTACCTCCTCGAGTGAAAAAGAAATTAAGCGAGGACTCTCTTGCGGTGAATTTAAAATTGGTAAAGGGAGGCATTCTAGTTCCAAGTTATTTGTGCATATGGGATTCGAATATAGCTTCTGGAAGTGTTCCACCCACATCTCTCCATTTATTGCTATATCCAAGTTCCTTTCAGGCATTTTCACCCATGGTAAGGGGGAATTAATAAGTCTCCAGAAGGCTGACATGTCACCCATTTCTGAAGTTGTATCCAAGTTCTGCCATGCTTCCTGTTTAAGTGCCCTTTTTCTATTTTTTATGGCTAAACGGTATTGAGTTCTTGCCAAACATATTTCTGTTTGGGGTTTGGGTATGACATGCAGCAAGTTTTTTAAATGTTTCAGAGCCTTCGAGCAATTTTTATCAAACCATCCTTTATGTACAATGGGACCTGGTTTGAACTGTCCCGTCAGGAGTTCTTTCAAGGTGTCCTGAATTTTGATGAAGGCTTTGCAGATGTCATCGGGGTTGTTATTGATAGAAAGACAGGTATGGATCTCCTCCTTCCTCTTTTCGATTAGGTTTTTGAGAAGGTTATTGGGATTGATTTAAGTCCATTTAACACAATATCCGTTGGTAGCTCCCATTTTAATAGGTTGATCATAGATAACCTTGCGTGGGTTTTGGTTTTTTGTAGTCTCCGGTAGCTCGATGGACATGGACAAAGGATAGTGATCACTGTATAGGTGGTCAAGGTTGTTCCAATCTTGTATTAACGGTGCATGTGTTTTTGAGAATAGTATGAAATCTATAGTGGTATTCAAGCCTCCGCCATGAAAGGTTGATTTGTGAGGACATGGGGTATGAAGTAGCTCATTTACAAAACGTAAGTTAAATGAGGTCACAAAGTTGTTGAAAAAATTCCCTGATTTTGTGTGCATGAAATGATTAAAAGTAGCGTTACCAGAGTCTGAATCATATGTCACGAAGATGTCACAATCATCTCTTACAATGTTTGGGCAAATATGGCAATTTAGATCGCCAAGAAAGGCTATTGCACACTCTCCGCCAGATGATTCTTTAATCTTTTGCAACACTTGTTGGAGATTTTCCATGTCAGCCCCCAACTGTTCTACCGTGAGGTTGTTGTAGAAGTTGACAATTAATAATAGCAATGACGGGGCGATATCCATAGCAATTACCTGGAAAGAGTCTCTCAATAATATTTTCCTAATCCTATGGGCGGCTGTTACACTAATATAAGTGCATAACCCCCCTTTATGTCTACCCTGTTTACTCATGGCAGCCGGAGAGTGGAATGTCTGAAAACCTTGTAGGTGGGTGGGAGAGATCGCCCAGGTTTCCTGGAAACACAAAATAGAGTACTGATTAACAACCTTTAGCCAGTCCGGTAGTGTGGTTTTTGAGGAGAGTCCTGCCAAGTTCCATGAAAGGAATTGCAAATTGGGGATATTATTTCGGTCTGCCTTATAGGTGGAGATTAAGTTTTCAGATGCTTTTAAGGCAGGATAAGATAGTCTTCTGGCATTGGCCCTTTCAGAAATTATTACTCTATTTTTACACCCGTTTTCTGTGGGGTTTTTATTGGTCCCATCTACTGGGTCGTCCTGCATGGCATAGGTGTGATCAATTATATGGTCACAGTTCCCACTAACATAGTGTACTTCTTTGTCTTGTTGGAGTCATTCTACGTCATCCAGCCCGTAGAGTGTCTCAAAGTAGTTATGGCAAGGTAGGTTCCATGTCGGATTAAGAAATGGGGGCAGTTGGGCAAACCTCTCAGGATAATGCATCTGCCGTGGTGTCGGCAGGTGCATATAATCAGTGAAAGGAAAAAATGGCTGGTCTCTTATTCCAATCCTTCGATTGTATTTCCTGTAATGTGCAAATGTGGGATTATCGTGGTAAACCTTAGATTGATGTGATTTAGGGTGCATTAACGCCTCTGGGTAAAAATAGGCTAAAGTTTTAGGCGAAATTGGACCCCTGTTAAAACCAGAGTACCAGTCTGTGATGTGCGTGATGACCCTTGGATCTTTGAAGGTCACAATTACTACATCCCCTTCTATATCTTTGGGGCGGATTCCGATCCAGGGAGTTCTTTTGACCATTATTATGTCGCCGTTTAAGTGAGGAGGCAAGGGCCTGTTTTCCCTAAGCCAAAAAATCACCTTATTTTTTAGGCTATGATGATTTTCATAACCTCCTGTAGGAGGTAATGGTGCCACTCCCGTCAGAATGATAACGTTCTGTGCTGCAGCCGGGGGTAAGTCAACATATCTTTTAGGTGCACGTTTTTCCTGTTGAACAGCAGACAACATTTTTTCAGGGGTGGGTTGTGCATTGCCCATTTTTGCTGAGGCTATGAGGGAGTTAATTTGTGTTGAGTGGGTGTCAGAAGGCGCTTTTGGAAGGGGAACTGGCTTATGAATGGTTACTGCCTTTTTTAATGGGGGTAAGGGTTGGGTTTTTTGCTGGTTTGAGGCCGTAAGTTGCTTGTTAGATTTCTGTGCTTTGGTCGTTTTTTCTATTTTAGAATTTATCCCCCCAGCAACCGATGTAGTGGGCTTTCCATTGGGGATTGTAAGTTTTGAATCATGGATAGTTTTGTCTCCAGCTGTTGAGTTTGATACGGCGTTTGCGGCCCCCTTAGCTGGTTGTATTTGGGGCAGAGTTTCTGAGAGAGTGTCAAGTTGTGTGGCTATTCTTTTCACTCTCTCGTGTATAGGTATTAGCAATGCCTTAACAAGGTGTTCCATGGCATCCACAAAATCTTTGATTGTAGGAGGGACGCAAGAAGTAAAGGTTTCCCGTGGTGATCTGGATGATCCTTCTGCAATTTGTAGTAGTTCTTTAGTTAGTAGTTCTTTAGCCGATGTTTGGGTTTTCGGAATGCTTTTCTTATGGGCTTTTTTACGTCGTTTTTTTGGAGGAGATCTGATAATAACCTGTTTCTTGTTGGGTTGATTTTTTGGTTTGTCTATCTTTAATACAACTGGTAGGGGTTGAAACATGGTTACCTTTTGAGTGGCCACTAAAGGAGGAATTTCTATTATGTCAGGAGGCACGAACTCTGCAATCTTTGGCAGATTTGGGGTAACCAAATCAATAAGATCAGAGGGTGCGGAGATTGTATTGTTAGCGGATTTTAATGGGGATGGGAGAGAGGATCCGTTTTTTGGGGGAAAATAGGATCGGAACACTGAAGGGACATTGTCCGTGTTCATTAGATCCTCATCTATATTTTTTAAGGTCGAGTTAAGTGGAAGGGACGCAGGGGTAGGAGTTGGGTCAGGTAATTGTATGATGTTTTTAAGTAGCTCTATGGATTGACGCCGTGCAATACGACGCTCTGCCAGGGCCAAGTCTCTATCAATTTCACCTGTTGCCTTGAAGAAGAATTTATCCAAGGGTCCAAGGATAGGGGTCTCTTCTACAGGTAGTGGTACCTCAGATCCTGATTTAGGCATTATTCTGGCTTCAAAGAGGGTATGGCCCAGCCCGGCCTTATCAGGCCTTTGAGGGCCATAGAGGGCCCGCCCTTTGCCCGGGCTTCGCCCCGGGCATCCCGCTCGCGTCCCGCGACGCAGAGGGCTTTCAGATTTGTAGTGCCCCTCCCGGCGCGTATACCGCGTCGGAGAACGCGCCGCCGCTGAGGCTCACGGGATTTGCAGTCCCGAGGCGGCGGCGCGGCTGGTGGCGGGAAATTGAACTCCTTCGCTGGTCCACAGATGATTCTCAGACCGCTCTCGCAGTCAGGCGCTGCCAGGTAGGGCGCTGCTCGTGTTTTCTCGGATAATGCCTCCCCCCCGCTCCACCGAGGGCTTTCAGATTTGTAGTGCCCCTCCCGGCGCGTATACCGCGTCGGGGAACGCGCCGCCGCTGAGGCTCACGGGATTTGCAGTCCCGAGGCGGCGGCGCGGCTGGTGGCGGGAAATTGAACTCCTTCGCTGGTCCACAGATGATTCTCAGACCGCTCTCGCAGTCAGGCGCTGCCAGGTAGGGCGCTGCTCGTGTTTTCTCGGATAATGCCTCCCCCCCGCTCCACCGAGGGCTTTCAGATTTGTAGTGCCCCTCCCGGCGCGTATACCGCGTCGGGGAACGCGCCGCCGCTGAGGCTCACGGGATTTGCAGTCCCGAGGCGGTGGCGCGGCTGGTGGCGGGAAATTGAACTCCTTCGCTGGTCCACAGATGATTCTCAGACCGCTCTCGCAGTCAGGCGCTGCCAGGTAGGGCGCTGCTCGTGTTTTCTCGGATAATGCCTCCCCCCCGCTCCACCGAGGGCTTTCAGATTTGTAGTGCCCCTCCCGGCGCGTATACCGCGTCGGGGAACGCGCCGCCGCTGAGGCTCACGGGATTTGCAGTCCCGAGGCGGCGGCGCGGCTGGTGGTGGGAAATTGAACTCCTTCGCTGGTCCACAGATGATTCTCAGACCGCTCTCGCAGTCAGGCGCTGCCAGGTAGGGCGCTGCTCGTGTTTTCTCGGATAATGCCTACATACATTACCTACCTCTTTACAACTCACAGTAATCACGAGTGCGACGGTTCTGCAACAAAAGTCTGTGTAAGTAAATTAACAGTGCAATTCACAAAATGTGAATTGGTAGCTATTCTCCATTTAGCCTATTTTAACTGGGATTTCTGCTGACCTAATAAGTAATCTGTTTATTGCTAATTCCAACAGTCTTGGCTTCTTTTCGTGAGAGGGCAGGTTTGGAGCCTCCATGGAATAAACTGTGGCGAGGGTAGCACCTGTTTCTATTAGAAATGATATGGAATACTGAGTGGGTATTCAGCTCATCATCTACATATGGCCGACTCTGGGCTACCTTTTGGCCTGCCCCAAACATGCAATCCTCCTCCCTCCCTCAGGTACTGTCAATGTGAATTTGCTGCATCTGGTGAAAACTGGAGAAAATGATTGCTCATTTTGATTTTGAGCAGGGTTCTCTCTTCATTTGCTCTTCCAGTGGCCAAAGTTGCTGCAGGTGTAACAAGCTGAGGTCTTCTTTAGCAAATTAAGATCACATTCATTTCATAATTATTCAGAAACCCTCTGCCTCAACCCCGAGCTTACATTTGCATGACATCACACCTTGTGACCACTCCTTGCATTCATTGCTTTCCAGTCGCCCAGAACGTTCATTCTGCACAAATTCTGAATCAGAATTGATCATCGGATTTCAATTCTTTCTCTGAATCTGCTACGTCTGTGCAATCATCTACTTCTCTTGAACCTTTCCTGCTTCTCCTCAAAACAGTCACTGCAACATTTGGCATACTTCAATATCTTGTCTGTACTCTTAGCCTGCCAACACATTGCACTCTGCTAAACATAAGAGAACTAAGCTCTGTATACAAACCGAAAACAAAAGCCAGTACGAATCCGCTAACACCTTCTCTTTCAGGCTCTTCAACTCCGCTGTACGTACTACAGACCTGCAAGTCTTTCATAATAGGCAGGACTCTTTCGGCTCTTCTGTGGCTCTCATCATTTTTGCCCAGTTCACTTCCGTCTTTAGCATTTCTCTTTAACATGCTGTGTCACAGCTGCTCTGTATTGCTCTATTACTTACCGGTAATCTTCATTACTCCGGGTCCCGTTGTCCTCGTCCCATTCATTGACAATGTGGAGATAACCATTTCCCGACAGAAAAAAAGAGCAGAGGCACGCTTGGACCCTAATACAGCCCCTACCACTGGCAGTACTTTCCCAGCATTCGCCTGTAAAGCCAATACTGCGAGGGGCGGTATTAGGGTCCCAGCATGCCTCTGCTCTTTTTTTCTGTCGGGAGATGGTTATCTCCACATTGTCAATGAATGGGACGAGGCTATAAGTAACCTGGAGGTAATTCTCCTTAATCAAATCAGCTGGAGCATTATTAGGTGAAACACTTGTTGGATCTTGTGTCAGCCCAATAATAGCCGCCTTGCATTCTGCCCACAAATCACTAAGAACAGCCTATCCATATCAGTCTAAAGCACCTGTGAAACTGTCACCAATCTGTGGACCTCTTTATGCTGCTTGTCAGGTTCCTCTGTCAGTTTTGGAAAATAAAAGCATAGAGATCACGCCTTGACCAAGGAACACGAACATAATTCCCTCCATGCATTTCTCGTAAAGGATTTTCTTTTCAAAACTATCTTACTTCTTTCCTTGTCCCTGTATTTTCCTTCTAATCCTTTATGTACTGAAATATGTTTCTGACATGAGCTTGCAAAGTAGCCAAACCCATGTCTGCTACTTTTGCGTCACTCAATTCATTTTATAATTTTTACACAAGCCCTTTGTTTTACTTATATCAACTACAAATTCCTCTGCTAAGACTTCAACATTATTATATGCCTCATTCCACGCCTTGTTGCTTTTTTGATCATGTATCTCAATTCATCTGCCATTATTCAATCTGTACCAAATGTTCCTTGTAAAGTTTCTCCAAATAAAATTTTCAGATTAGCATTGGTAATTATTCCCTTCTCAAGTGGCGCAGTAGCTACCTCCTCAACAACAGAAATAGTAGTTCGTTTTTGTATCCATAATAATTGTAATTCCACTAGAACCTGGAAAAACTGGCAGTCCACTGCAGATCACTTGCAGTTACACTAGTATTTGCGCTTGCTACTGCAAGAGTCGTCACTGTTCCCTGCATACTTGTACTTGACTCACACCCATATCAGGTACCAGCGTTCTATGTGTTTGTGCCTGTGCACTGTGTAAGGAGGAGGTCTTGAAACCAATAGGTCATTTAAGAAATAATCCTCCTCATCTGAATCAATTTCCTACTTTCTGTGTTGTCTGTCCTTTTCAGAATTCTCAACATTGTTATCTGACTTATCATCTATTGCTATCCACCCTTCTACCATGTCCTCTCTCCATGCCCTCTTTTGATTGGTCCACTTTGATTCCATTCACCTTTCCCCTGAGGCACGCAAACAGGTAGCAATAGCGGTCATTGCCTCAAGACTGGACTATTGCAATGCCCTATACTTTGGCATCAGCAGTGGTCTCATTCAGCGCCTCCAGACCGTACAGAATGCGGCTGCCCGGTTTGTTGTAGGTGCTCCTAAACGTTCCTCGGGCACTACCATCAGAAAAGACCTGCATTGGCTCCCCATGCAGGCAAGGATCAACTTTAAGGCTCTATGCCTTACTCATCGTGCCCTTAATGAATCTGGACCGGAGGCTATTCGCACTCTGGTGGCCCACTATGTCCCTGGGAGAGCACTTCGCTCTTCCAATAAAAACCTGCTTGTGGTTCCTCGTATATCCAAGGTCCGGTGGGGAGGAAGGTCTTTTCGCTTCCTTGCGCCTAGACTCTGGAATACGCTCCCTAGTGATCTCAAACTGATCTCCTCTCACCTTCAGTTCCGCAGGGCACTTAAGACTTGGCTATTTCTAGCAGCTTATCTCTAAGTTTCCCCCCTGGTTGATATCGGAGCTCTCTGGTTACCATCTTCAGCGCCTTGATGCCTATGGGTTTAGTTGCGCTTCTTATATACAAATTGCCTTTAATAATAATAATAATAATAATTCACTGGTTCTTTCTTTTCTTTTCAGCTTTCACTGTGGCCATTTAATCTCATCCATTCAATGCATCAATGCTTCAAAATGTGTAGGTCTAGGTTACGGCTCTTTCTCATACACCATGTGTCTTAAGAGATCAAGCTTTCTATCATTGAAGGCGCCGTATAAAGGAAATTGCATGCCCTTGTCACCAGAAATAGGCTTATGCCAATATTTCATCCTGGCATAAAAAAATACAATGTCTGTCTTCATTATTAATGCAGATAAAAAATAGAATGAGAGCTTTACGCTTTTTCAATTCAATACCCATTATTCTCACTCAAAAATAATCCCTATACAGCACAAAAAAACAAACAAGCAACAACCAATCCCAGTGTGACGACAGCAAAGGTCAACCAATCACAGCATGCCTACTGCAGTAAACAGCCAATGACAGCATGACTCTGTGGTGACATCTCATCAGCCACAGCATGATGATTCTCAGTGTGAGTTAGCCAATTGCACTGCAACTTCTCTGTGAATAGGAAAAACAGTGCAAAGCTTTTTTTGTCACCAAAAACTCATAACATTTTTTTTAAAAAATGACTGCCCAACCTAAACAAGAGAAAATCAGGAGATCAAATGAAAAGAAACTTGCAATCAATAAGAACAGGTATAGTACCATTGTGGCACTTGTGAAACACAAATTCACAATAAGCAGAATCCCGTCCAGCAGTAGCCTACCTCTGATTAGTGTTGGAAAAAAACTGGGTATTTCAGAAAAGTCCCTAACTTGTGTGAATGTGGTGCCACGCAAGCTACTTTACCACTTTGCAGACAAGTTCAACAATATCTCAAGATCTTAGATTACAACAAATCTGATTACCTTAACCAACCATGAACAAAACCAAAATCTTTTCAACGTCATTCACAAATACATCAAAATCACAGTAATAAAACCACCAACTAAACCAAGAATCATTGACGCAAACCCAAAAATCTAATACGCAGTTTTACAATTTGTAACAACACAGATCGGCACTCTCAACTACACATCCCGCAATGCATTACTAGGACACTGAAAACTCTCAATCTCAAGAATTATTCCATCCTACTAATACTCACAATCCCCTTACTCAGGAAAAGGGCTGGAGCAGTCCTGCTATTCCACAAATCTTCAAATAATCAAAAGGTGGACTTGGAAAGGCAGACAGAAAACCAGTCTACAAATAGAGAAAAAAATAGTCTTTGAAGCCAACCCCCTATCTCTCTAATGATCCTCTGCTACCAAAAAACTGCGGGCACACCTGGGATTTGGGTGGATGTGTCCCCGAGACAAGGTTCAAAGCAGCATTACAAAATACCATTAAATAAAGGAATGGCTCGCAAAGTGAGTTCTTTTGCGGGCTTTATATAAATCATGAAGATTTATTCCAAATTTTAAAGGCTACAATACAGACACAGTAAAGGGCAGATTCAGTAAATCTCATTTAAATTGCTAAAATCATTGCCATGAAGGCACTCAGAACTAGGGCATGCAGAATAATAGGCAAAACCAATAACTGGCTAAGGCCCTCATTTAATATTTGGTGGACGGAGGTTACTCAGTCAGGGAATGGAGTAAATTACTCTGTCACCCTGATGGAGTAACCTCCTATCAAATCTAGAAAAGACCAACAAGTCAGGAGTAATTGCTGAAGCATTGGCAGTGTTGGAATGTGGATTATTGGTAGGGAGAAGTATGAAACTACCACTAGTAATAAGGCCACTAACACAGTATAGGGTCCAGTAAAGGTCTCAGTATATTAGCCCCTTGCTCAACCCTTGGTAGCTGACAACGAGCAGTCAAACCTAATTTAAGAGACTGGAGTGTAAAGCATTTAAAAACTCCATTACATCAAATGAGTAAGACACAACCCACAATAAAAATCCCAACTCAATTTATAAAAATAGGAAATATTTTTTTCTTTAAATTGACCCAAAATGCAAAATAAATTCAATATATGGAGCTGGAAATAAGATTTTTTTAAAGATTAACTACTTTATAGTGCTTTCAAAACATATAGTGCCACTCTGGGACATCTGGTCGCTCTTGACCTGGACAAAGTCAAAAGTTTGAGGCTGGCCACAATAGAGCCCTGTTTGGATACACTAAGCGGGAGGCCCCAGTGAAAATTTTAGGTTCACACTTACAAACTTTTCTGGAGTTTTTTCTTTCGACACCGTTCGACCCTCCACAGCAGGCTGGATTTTATGAGGGTTCACCGGCTTTACTTTCTGAGAGGCCCTGGTCAAATCCAGGTACCCTGGAGCTCCGGAACTTTCAGTGGTATGAACCTGAAACTCTGGCCAGGTCATGGTTGAAGATAGTCGGCTTGACTCTCGAAGTCGGGTCTGGTCGGTCCACTCATGGAGCTTTTTCAAAAAACTTCTCCAAACTTCGGAAGGTGCTTCCCGAAGGTCTCCTCGTAGGTTTAAAGTGTCTACAACACCAATCCAAAGGTTTGGAATCTCCTAGATGGTCTCTGGGAAGTCTGGACTACAATTCCTACAATGCACTTGGCCAAATTACTACAATTCCACTGGATGCACTCCAGGATGGGGACTCATGGTGGAGATGATGCAGGTGGACTCTGTATTCCTGCAGCTTACAGGGAGTTCACTCCCTAATCCTTCTTGAAGCAAACTACAGTCCCCAGGGCTGCAGTACCAGATGGGGCACCAGGTAGAGTCATTCAGAGTGCAATCCTTTGGGTGCAAATCCAGATTCCAGCAGGGCAGTCCTTCTTCTCCTTGTAGCTTCAGGGAGCGAATCTGAGAGACTATGCAGCTCTCCCGTATTTATTCAGTGCTCTGGGTGACAAGCAGGAGGGCAACTCTGTCCAAGGAGATGCTGGGTACCACCCAAAAGCATTACAACTTCCTCGAATTGTGTGAGTTCTTCTTGTCCCACAAAGCACTGCACTTCCAAAACACAACATGGATGATTTTTCTCCGGAGGAGTAAGAGCTGGCTAAACCAACCCACAATGTGGCTCATTTCCATTATCTCGCCTGCCCCCGACCTCTGCAAACTCCTCTCCTGAGCCTGCCATCTGTCTGGGACACAGGCTGTGGGGGTAGGCACGCCTGGCATTCCATACTGATCTGGTCTCTCTTTGAGCTCACTTTGATTTCCCCAGCCCCCCATTTATGAACTATCCTCCTCAGCTGCAGATCTCTCTGCATCAGATATACTCTGCTCCGGCCAGGCCACTTATCACCTAATCAAAGCAGCCTGGCTATGCCTGTTAAGGCTGACCAATCAGCAGAGACTGCTTGCTGGATTTTGGCTTAAAGAAGAGAACGCTCTATAGCTTCTAATCTGTACTAGTTATACTAAATTAAACAGTGGCAATTTATTGCCTTTATCAATGCTAATCTTTTAAGTCCTTGAATGACATTTACTCCTTTCTTAGCAATATATATACCTAAATAAAATGTGGGAATGTTAGCCTATGGAGCTAAGTATCCACAATGGGGATCAATAAAATGGGCAGTTTTCCCCTCACCAGGGCATGTAAAACATCTTTTATAAGGTCACTGCTTATAATTACATGCCCCCCACCCATGGACCATTTAGAGGAGGCCTTGGGGGTGCCAAATATGCAAATATGATGCGGATTTCCAATTTTAAAGTGTCCATACCACCATAGTCTAATCTATACACAATTTACTTTTAAAGACAGTCTGCAAAGACAGGCTACCTTTAAAATGACAGCAGGCTCTCAGCATTGCACGCATGCAAGTGCAGGAAATCAGCTAAGCCTCTAAACCTCCATACCCTAATATATACTTTGGACTTATAGATAGTTTGAACCCCGTAGCCCTTTATGTACTAGGGACTTGTAGGGTCTGTCAATACCAATTGTGAAAATGTACTTTTAAAGACAGGCTGCAAGGCAGGACTGCCTTTTAAAGGGCAGCAGGCACACAGCAGCACAAACACGCAAGTGCAGGAAATCTGCTGGGCCTCTAAACCTCCATGCCCCATTATTTATTAAAGACTTATAGATAGATTTCACCCCCTGGCCCTATTATCTACTAGGGACTTATAAGGCCTGTCATTGCCAATTATAAGTGTACCCTATTATAATAACCTTTTAAACAGAGCCCTGGGCAGGGTTAGCAGAGCCCGGGGTACAATCAGAGTCCCGGGGTACAATCAGAGTCCGTCACCACAAGTACCATTCAGCAAACATTGTGGGTGAACAATGCAAAAGGATGACTTTTTGACAGGCAGGAACGTGTTACGGTGGTTCCTGTTAATGCTGTCTTCAGTTTGACTAATGTACTTTAAAAAAAAAAAAGAAAAACATGAAGTGGGATTTTTTTAAAAAAATAAAAGAAATGCCCACCCCACCCCCCGGCCATGGGAGTTACCTCTCAGGGTGGGGGATGGGGTGGCTTTAGATAGTTTCACTATCTCATACTGTCAGGGTTTTCCTGGCAGTGTCGGGCCACTAAATACTGACCTGTATATTTGCCCATCTAACTTGGATGGGCGGAAGTAGAGGTCATCCTGTGATAGAACTTACTCCATTGGGCTGTTGGAGGTAACCATGGTAGAAATGGATGACTCTCCCGAAGTACATGGCCACATGCATTTAAATTGGGCAGGCAAGCCATCACGTTGCCAGTAAGGACACTCTTGTGCTCCTCCCTTTAAACTCCAAATCTGCCCCAAAATATCCTTCTAGCTCAATTTTATATCTTGATTAACCTCCTGGTTGTACATCAGGGCCAAACAATTTTCTTTCTTCACACAATTGAAGAAATACAGATTTTCCAATAATGCTGTACCATGCACATGAGTCTGCCATCACATAGATTTCTTTTCCGTCCATAATTAGAATACATTTTGGAAATCCTCTACAGGTACACATAGAATTGAGGTGGTGTTTCCTACCTCTCCACACAACTCACTTTATTGAGCAAATTAGTTTTACAGACTGCCAAAGTGCCCCCTTTTCTTGCATTTTAAACATATTTTGACAGCAGGATAACCTTTGAAATTTTCTACGTGAAATGAAATTCCACATCTGAAACATACTAGACTTGTTTTCCACTCAAATGCTTTGTTGTCAGAAACTTTCTTATACTTGACATTAGAATTGTTTCTCTAAGCATTAATTTCATTACTTAAGTCAACAGGATTAGTTGGAATGCCCTCTAATCTTACTTGCGAATCTCTCTGATTGCTCTATCACCTTAGCAAAACTAATTGCAGCATTTAAAGACATTTCGGAACCCATCCATAACCTTTCTTGAATTTTCTTGATTTTTTTTATTCATCATTATTTGGTCCAGTAGAATCTGATCAAAGGTGACTGCTTCAAATTTGCGAAATCTGGCTAATAAGCACAAAACGGAGAAATATTTACTCAATAGATTCATCATCTTTTTGCGCACGTGAATAGAACTTGAATCTTTCCATCAATGTATTTTGATATTCTAAAACTAATGCTCATTTTCTTAACTGCTTGCTCAAAAACATCCAAATTACCCACGACATTAAAGGTGATGGGTTGCTGAACTGCTTTAAATCCATGCTACCTCAGCAATGCTTAAGTAATGCTAATTTCCTCCCGGCAGATGCTAAAAAAACAGTGTACCAAAACGCCCATTCCATAGGTGGTTCACCTGCTGTTTGTAAGAAAGCAGGATGTGAAACACTATTAAGCAATTTGAAAGAAAAAAATGAATATAGGCTGTAAATTCCACCTAGCTGAAGTGTCAAGGTACCGATTTGAAAAATTCCATTTGCTGCCTGACCATTGTTGCCAAAAAGAAATTTCCCAATGCAAAATGGCCGCCATTAAACTATGTGCTGCTTGTAGAACTAACAAAAAATTTACCAGCTGAATTCCAACAAACGGTCTAAAATCTCTGAGGAAGTCATATACAGCATGGCTACAAGGAATATTAAAGCAGTTGACCAATACAATGTTATAATTTGATTGGAATTCTTCCCAAGCTACTAATATGATGACCAAATGATTGGGACGCCTCCAAAACTATGAAAATGGGTGCCAAATCCAACACATGCGCCACGCGTCATCTGATTTTTACAGGCCGTGGGTCTCATTGACTCCTCGCACTCCACTTGAATTCTGTAAGGCAGCAGACGTTCAAGACTTCCGCCGAGCAGCAGAAATAATGGCAGCTACATAGCCACAGATATGGTCACGCCTCTCACATAATGTGTGCTCTTTCAAGGGCAGCGGCTCGCTGAATACAAAGCTGCTGGTAAGGGAATGCCGAATTCTGTACAATGATCCTGATGATTGCTTCAGAGCACAGTAGACTTGCAAGGTAGGAATGCCAGCTTTCATTGCGCATGGGTCAAGACTGACTTTCATATGGCTGGGTTCAAACTGGAATTGCAAGGAGGCAACAAAATGATGGATTTAGGCCCAGATCTCTGTACTGGGGTGAATGTATGACATTGTTATGTATTCTGTCCATCAATTGTTCTTTTTGCATTTGTCACCCCGAGTGGGACGGGTATATCCAGACATGGGTCCCGTGCTCTCCATGCCACTGGAGTTAAGTTATCCTGGCTGACGAGGGGCGAAACCACGAAACCATTCCTAGGATGCTTGTTTCCAGTCCAGGGAGGAACTGGCTTGGTAGTTTTGGCTGGACTGTTCCCATTAGGCACAGGGTCAAGACTGATTTGCAAATGGCTGGGTTCAAACTGGAATGGTATGGGGAACAAAAAAACAATGCATTTAGGCCCAGATCTATGTACTGGTGTATGTATGGCATTGTTCTGCATTCTGTTCATGAATTGTTCTTTTTGCAGCTTTCTATTGACAGCAACTTCAGGAACAACCTTTCTGTCCCGTAGTCTCACAGCAACTTCCAACCGTCCTCCCAAAGTTCCCACTCCCCACATTCTATTCCTGTGGTTCTAAGATTCCATGGCGTAGCTTCTCCCTTAATCCACATGTACATATTCAACAGTATCCTTACAGGCAACATATAAATCAGGCCGCAAGTCTTATTTATTGGTTTGTTTAATGACCAGCAAAATCAATAGAATATATGATGTTGTATCGCATGCCAATACAACATGTTTGTAACAACGCAAGTGCTGTTACAACGCATACCATTACAACTCACACTTTTACCACACATTTGCCTTTACAATGCAAACGCGTACGTGGTAAAGCCATGAACTTGGTAAAACTTGTTAAGATGAGTAATGGTATCTCTCTTTCACTCTCTCTCTCTCTCTCTCTCTCTCTCTCTCTATACATATATATATATATATATATATATATATATATATATATATATATAAGTATATATATATATATATATATATATATATATATATATATATATATATATATATATATCTACATATACATATATATATATGTGTGTATATGTATATAGATACATATATAGCGTAAAACTTTTACGCGACATGTTGCTGCTCTCGATGCAGTGGGTGCCTCCAGCTTGCGAGGATGTACTCACGTACACACCTTTTCACTCAAATTTAAAGCCGGGCGCTCTGGGCTTGGTAAATCATTTCATTATTTTATGTTTGAATCAGCGGGCAACAATAAAACGGACACATTTGTTTTGTCCACCTGGCCTTTGTCAATATTTATATATATATTTTTAATATCCCCTGAAACACAAAAATGACTCTTTGTACCATAATAACCATACCCCCATAACATTTTAAAATTACCCTAACCACCCAATACACAAACCCTAAAAATACCCTTAGCACCCCAAAACGCAAACCCACTCTAAACCCCAAAATTACCCTTAGCACCACAAAACCCATATCCGCCCTGGACCCTAAAATTACCCAGAGCAACCCAAAACCCAAACCCACCTTGAACCCAAAAATTACCCTGGGCACCCCAAAAACCAAACCCACTCTGAACCGGAAAATTACCCTTTGTACACCAAAATCCAAACCCACCCTGAACCCAATCATTACTCCTACACCCCAAAACCCATACCCACCCTGAACACTAAAATTACCCATGGCACCTCAAAAACCAAACCAACCCTGAACCCTAAAATAACCCCTGGCACCCCAAAACCCACACCCACCCTTAACCTAAAATTACTCTTTGCACCACAAAACCCATACCCACCCTGAACTCTAAATTTACCATTGGCACCCCAAAATCCCAAACCAACCCTGACTCCCTAAAATTAGTCAATTCACCCCATATCCATACCCACCCTGGACCCTAAAATTACTCTTTGCACCCCAAAACCCATACCCACCATTAACCTCAAAATTACCCTTGGCGACCCAAAACCCAAACCCACCCTGAACTATAAAATTACCCTTAGTACTGCAAAACCCATACCTCCGCCCAGAACCCTAAAATTACATTTGGCACCCCAAAACCCAAACCTACCCTGAGCCCTAAAGTTAACCTTGGCACCCCAAAACCTAAACCCCTACACCTCAAACCCACCTCAAACCCTATACTTACATGTAAAGCACATATGCCTTTACCATTAATGCCTTTACAACGAAATTTGTTGTAAAGGCATGCGTGGCAAAGGCATATGTGTTGTAATGCCATATTCCGTAATGGCATTGCGATGTAATGGTGCTTGTGTTGTGTTGGCATGCGTTGTAATGTTGTATCGAATTTGTTGTATTGGCTTTTTCCCAAATCAATAAGACATCAGGCAGTATCCCTAGCAGCACAGGAAAGCTCTCAGGCTTCATCCCAAATTCAAATGCTAATATGGTCATTTTCTCCATGAAAAGGGTTCGGACTGCAAACCGATTGTGGTGTGAGCAAAGATGTTCATTTTCAAAAAATAAAATGACAGAACATTTAAACTTCACACAACGCTACCACCTTAGCACCAACCCACTAAATAAATATTGACTCAGTCACTGATCTAATGTCACCTGAAGGTGTCAGAGAAACCAGTTCCATAAACAATAGTGAACCATTGTGAATGAATGTAATCCCATGTGCACCGGAAGGCCTTGAAAGAGTGTTATGGCAGGCTTTCTTTGAGAACGGCGTCATTCTTTTTCACATCTTGCTTGACTACGTGTAGCAGAGGTATAGAAAGAGAATAAACACAATGGGGCAGATTTACTATGAACTAACGCAGCACAGTGAAGCAATTCATTTTACTGTACAGCGCTCTGTTAGTTTGGAAGCACAGGGATGCAACATATTTACAAACTTTTGCCATGCGTCGGTGCTGGCACCCTGGCACCATGGTGTAAGGGTGCCTGAGTCATTGGGATGATTGTTTATGTGCAGGAAGGGTTCCCCTCCTGCGCATAAACAATCAGAAATTGTGTTTTCCAAATGCATTAGCACACATAGAACTTTTAAAATGTCATTTATTTAAAGGATTGTTTATGTGCCGGAAGTGACACCTTCGATTGACAACAAGCTGTGTGCCCTCTGTTCCCTCTATTGTACTGGCATCTGACGCTAGACTCCAATAGCTCCCAGGCAGGATGAAACCAGAATAAAAGGAGGGCGAAGCCCTTTACGTGAGGCGCTGTTTCAGCTGGAAGCGAAAATACTAACCACTTCACGTCCCCTACAGGTTGTTGCTATGAAGGAAAGCAGACATGTGGCTGAGTGAGTCTTCGTGTTGGCAAGTTCCACCAAAACAAATTCAGCATATTTCACTGATGCTGGCCCGGATCCAGCTCAAAAATAGCTGCCAGATCCAGGATCCGGCTGGATCCCCGTCATTTCCTGCCCTGATGAAAGCAAATACGAGCAGAAGGCGAGAGTGAAAAGCTGGTGCTGAAGAGGGAAGAGATGACGTGTGAGATATGCAAATGAAGGATTTCAGAAGGATGTGGAGAGAAAAAGGGCCCTCCAGCCCTGGCTTCACTTTGCCCAAATGGGCATGCGAAGCTGGCTGTGAACCACACAATTTTCATGCACATTTGGCATATTTGTGACCATTGCTCTATTCCCTCCGCAGGCAGAGTTATTACCACCTGGACGTTTTTTTACCTGGCATTACCAGTATTGATGGAGCGAGCTTCAGAAATTATTTTATTCTGACTCGTGAAATTTATTCCCTGTAACATGAATTAATCTATTAATGAATTGTTGTATGATTTGTTCAACTAATCCAACTTAGTATAAGATTGCACACACTTGAACACGCGGGATTAATGACATGTGCTCTTGTTGCAATTGCGAGTTTGTCATGTAACACATGATTAATATTGTTTTGTTTGTCTTGTTCGTCCTATTGTCCCTGTCACTATTAATATGCGGCTGATCATTTTATGGCATGTGCTTTTATTATATGTGCTTATATGTTTGTCTTATGTTGTGTCTGTCTGTCCGTGTATTATTTTATCATCTTTTTACTCTTTCAGAAATATAAAGACTCCAGCTGGACTATATGAAGAATGGTAGATATTTCATGTGCTGCTTTATTTGTTTGCTTCTGCTAGATGTCATTTATTAATGGGTTAATTATTAGCAATGGTAGGGTGGGTAACAGAAGGGTTTATTTTACTTGAATTTATCACCTTTTTGTGTTTGTTTAAATACTAGCTCGAGCGAAAAGTTTGGGGCCTAGTGCTAATGAAAAGTTGGTTGGCCTGACAAAAGAAGCAGAGTGCAACGTGACTATCTTGTCATTTTAAAAACTTCCACGCACGGAAATGTGCAGAAGCTCAAACAATGGTTGTTCATTACAGCTCCGAAAGCAAAAGCGTCAAGGCAGAGGAAGCGTGTAGAGGCAGCTTGGCTAAAATCCTGGAGGAAATAAACTGAAAAACTTTTGGTTTAAAGTATCAACTTTGGGAAGCCAGTGTTGCTTCGTGTCAATGGACAACGACATAATGATGTCACTGGGACTGATGCGTTGGCCTCTCGGTGGTCTGATGGATGTCAACCAATTAGGTTGCTGTATTTTACTAAAATACAACATTTAGTTAGATTAGTGGGTCAGAAAGGTATAAAAGTTAGGCCTCTTGAGGGGAGCAGGGCTGACCGTTTCCAGAGGGCGAAGTTCTGTCCGTTTTCCTATGGACACGTAAGGACTCAACTGTTTATTAAAATTTGTTTACTTTTCAGGTCAGAAAGCTAACTTAGGGAATAGGTTAATGTTTTCTTTAATTGATTATTCTATGCAATGATGAAATGTCGGACCTTTGAGCCAATGATTAAATGAATAAAACTGAATTAATAAAATTAAATGCTTGATATTAATAAAGAGCTAATAAAGTTCATGAAATTTGAGAATTTTAAATAAAAGACTTAAAACGTCTAGCTGGTCTTGATTTTTGAGTTGTTACCATTAGTTTAAATCCGTTAGCCTCTGTGGTCTAATTAAATGTTTCTTTGTTAATTCATGAATAAAAATGTTATACTGCAGTTGTAAATATGTATAAATGAGTTTAATAGTGTAGAGAATTAGGCCACATGATTCAGCTTCATGATTTTCTGTCTTAGTGCATGGGCCTGGTTATTGATTAGTTTGGTGAGTATTAGGTAGTGAATGGTGACGCTTGTGAGACAGAATTTCTATAGTGACGCTGGATCAGTATTTTAATGTCCCACTTTGAGAAACTCCTGCTTCCATCGGCATCAGGGCTCCCAATCATCCAGTCATAAACACCCGCCCACAACCTGGACTTACGCAGACACCTGGAGGCGACTCAGTACACAATATGTGCAGTACAAGAGTCATGTGTTGCATAAAAATAGACCTTCAGAAACACAATATATGGAAAAAGCAAATACTAGTTACAGCATGCACAATGAATGTATACACAGGTACTACTTCTCTGACGTGGATTCTTTGGGAGGAATTACAGTCATTGCTTGGTTATGGATCAATGCTTTTGCCTTCAAAATAGGTCTTAATGTAACCCAGTTAAAAGCTTGTTTTAGGACCCGTCCCACTTAACCTCATAGGAGCGTCGAACGTTCAGCGCCCAGTGCTGAACGTTCGAAGAACGAATGCTGGCCCGTCGGCCATGGGTCGTGCGCAGCACTGGCAAGGTAGTGCTCGCGACGATCGTTGGCTGACGGCAGCACTTAAGGGGTTAAAGTCCTAAGTGATTGATAGTTTAAAAAAATATTCTATTAATTTTAAAATGAAAAAAGTTGTAGTAAATGAGAGTACAAGTTGGAAGATAGGGGAGAAGGTAAAAGGGGGAGATAATAAGTGGAAGCAGGTGAAACAACATTATCAAAGTGTCAACATAAGCAGGTGCATGGATAATGGCCACTAACGCTAGTTGTTACTATTCAGAGTGCAGGGTTGTCATGTGGACCCCCATCAATTACATCACCTGTAAGGTGGGTAAGTATAGCTGTAAAACAAAACTCCTGAAGTTGCACTAGTCCAGAGATAATGACCGTGTCGATTTATATTTGGGGGTGTGGGATTTCCTTGATAGGAGTAAGGGGTACCAAATCATCTTAGGATCCCGGTAGAAGCAACGTCATGGTATCCCATTAAGTCAGGGAGACATGGCCACCCTGTTGTCTCTGCAGGAAGGCAGCAGCATTTGCTTCAACTTTCGCTCATTTGCATAGTTCTAAGTTCCAGGCTTTATATGTCCAATCCGGTGTACTGAGACGCTTTCCCAATATCAGGGCCATATCATAGTTCTGGGTTTGATATTTGCGCTTATTAGGGCGCTGCACTATCCCCAGGAGGAAAAGGCCAGAGCTGTGAGCAATTTGGACATCAGTCACCATGGCAACAGTCTATCTGATATGGTTCCAGAACTCATAGCAAATCACTTTCCCAAAACATATGTAAGAGGCCTGTCCCCGGGGATAGACATCTTAGACAGGAGTCTGTCTGTCAAGGAAACATCCTAAGTAGACACAGGATATATATGCACTGAAAACACAAAGGTTAAAGTGGCTGTATAGATGAGCGAGCGCGCAGCATGGTGGTTCAAGTTGGCCGCCACACGAAGAGCTCCACTCGGACGAGCTACACTGGTAAACTAAGAGATTGCTTCTTGGCAGCATTTTCACAAGGAAACATCGGATTCTGCTGCCGGAAATTACAGGGCATAATCAGGCTAGTTTCCTACTGAAATGCGGTCTTTTGGACGTTTTATCTGCTGATTTTGTGTTCTCTCACGAGCGGCCGCCATTTTGTTTTTTCTTCCATGCAGCGTTTTTCCCTCTTCTCTCGCTGCAATGTGGTTCTATATTGTGCCTGCATAGCTTCTACTCCTCTTCACTGCTGAAGAGATTTGCTTCATTTGTGCCTGTCATGCTGGATTGGTGACTCTTACAAACTATCTCCGCTTTGGCATTTTTCAACTTACCTTAGTACTGTTTGTACAACGATGACTATCAATATCAATTACGCAAAAAAAAAAGGGGCGTGAGTGCATTCTCGACACAGCATTCTCTGTTTGCGTAAGTCACATGGTTTAACAGTTGACTGCATTGTTATTTTATTGTACTTTTAGTCCGCTCCTTCAGTGCTCCACATTTTAATGCCTTTCTTGCTGCTTTGAACTTTTTCTTGGCTCCTCCTCTTTGATATCGCCAAAAGCGGTTCTTTTCCCCTTTTACTTTTGCTTCATGCTGCAACTTTCCTGGGACACTATTGTCAGGATTGAGCAGACTTTGGGAAGAATCTCACCTTCAATATAAAAAGGGGTTCCAAAATTCCCCCTTCAGTTGGACACAAATGATTGCCAAGACTTTTCACGGTCAGACAATTGAATCAGACACTCTGCGGGTGGAATGCTCAGCGGAGGGTTAGCGCTCTAGTGTTTTAATGCCTTCCGATGCGCTCCACCATTTTGTGCGTGAGAATTCTGAATGCTTCGCACTTCAACTGTCGTGTGACCAGAGACGGATGTCTTTCTTGTCAACTGGTGAAAATCGTAGAGGACTTCAGAGCATTTGTTTCAACCTTCCCGAATTGCTCCTGTATATCGTGCTCGCATTTTCTTTGGTAATTCTCCCGCAAGTAGATATTCAGCGAGTGATATTCCAGTCAGGTACCCCCTTTGAAAATTCGTTCACAGAGCTCAGTTCTGAAAGGGCATTGTTCGGGTAAGCGTTTCAATCTAATTTTTTCCTCTTCTCTTCCCATGCCATTGGTGCTCTATATTGCCTTTGATTCTTAACCAGTAAAGAGAGAGACTAAATTCCACACTCATTCAGGTAATGCGAGGAACTTTGGGTGGGACATTTAGACAAAGTTAGGCATTTAGAACTGTGGTAATTTTTGCTTGTTGTTACAGGTGTTCCCACTCATTCAAAAGAAAAGCAGTGAAGTCATAGGTGTGGCAGTCTCTCTTGTTTGTTATCCCATTCCCCTTTCCCCCTCATCTCTGAGTCCAGAGTTCTTTGGATTAGAGGTGTAGGGGAGCTGGAAAATTTTCTTCTGGACTATCCTTGGCTGTTCGTCCCCCACGGAATCAGGAATTTCAGGTACTGCTTCTTGACAACTATTTTCAATATGGATTCCTCACATCCAACCAAATCTCATGGTACTTCCTCCGAAGGTCGTAAAGAGCCTACTGCATCTTCTGGTAAGCGCATCAAGAAGGATCCACCTTCACCGTCGAAATCGCCGCTTCCTCTCACGCAAGAGGATTTTAGGGAGGAATTGCGCCTAATTCGTCCTTTTATGACTGACACGGTCGCTACTCTTCAGAAGTTGGACGATAAACGGTCCAGCCTCCATATGAGACTTACTGATGTAGAACAAAAGGTTAGTGATGCTCAGGATGTTGTTGCTAAAGTTGATAGCCTTACCAAGGAAGTCAGCTTAGAAAGACCACAGAAGACTTGGAAAACCGCAATAGGCGTAATAACCTGCATATATATGATATTTCAGAAGGTTCTAAAGGGTCTGACACAATTCAATTCTTGAAAACTCAAGTTCTTCAAATTGTTCTACTTCTAAACCTAGAGGCATAATTGCTTACTTCCTCCTATATTAAGACCTTATGATGATTCTCAATGCAGCCAAACAACATAAGCAGATGCTCTGGTCTGGTCACAAACTTTTTTTCACCCAGGATTTTTCTAAACCAACTGCTGCTCGACAGAAATAATTCCTAGATCTTTGTCCTGCGTTGCAATCAATGAATACACACGACGCCTAATCCATCCTTGTTTTTTCAAAGTAACTTATAAAGAAAGAACCTATAGCTTTGAAGATCCTGCTGACCTTCTAAAGTTCATCAGAACTTATGGAATTGAGCAAACCCTAATTATTTTGTTACTGACTCATTGTTTTGTTCTGTTAGTTCTATTTCAATATGAAATTCACGAGTTATAATGTGTTCTTTGTTTATCCTCTCCCTTGTTTCACAGTCTCTCCTTTGCAGCTTCGCTGTAAAATGTTTTCATCCGTGTTGTCCTGTCATTTGTAATGTGCGATCCAATCCTGCCGCTGTTTCCCTTAAGGTTTGGTAAGTCCCCTTCATTTCATCTTATTTGGTCATCTTCCGTTTTCGGACTTCTCTTTCAATTGCTTCTATTATTGTATGGTGACCTGTTCTTTTCTTTCTCTCCTGTTCGTGTGGCTGTCTTGTTCCCTGCCACCTCTATCTCACACTAATGTTCTTTGGTGTCTTGTTCTTCATGGCTAAAGCCATCTGGCTTTTTGACATCCTCTTTTCAATGTCTTCCTATGAGGTACTATGTTCCCCTCCTATTTATTATTCTTTCTTCTCCTTCCCTTTATCTTCCTTATCCCCCTTTTTTCTCCTCTTTTCTTCACTGCTCTCTTCTTTTCTGTCCCCTTCTCCTCCCTCTCTCTGGCAACATCCATATTATTTCCTTTGTTCTCCATCTTCCTTCTCTTCATTCCAGTATATGATTTTCCACAGCTCCCTTAACCTGCCCTGGCTCATGTTTTAATGGTGTTCATACAGTACAATCTCTTCTTTTTCTGTTTTTCATTACTTGTTATATCCTTTCCTTACTTTTGCTCCTTTCCTTGTTGCCTTTTTTTCCTTCCTCTCTCTGGCAACACTTTTCTTATTCATCACTTCCTACATTCTCCTCTTTGTTATCTCAGCCTTTTATTTTGTATAGTTCTTTCTATCTGCTCTGGTTTCTTTTCTTGTGGTGGTCATATGGATCAATTTCTTTTCCTTTTGTTTTTCTTTGTTCTCAGCATTTTTTTAACTACTTTCCAATTGTATTCTTTTCTCCTACTCTTTTCTGACTGCTTTACTTTCTCTAGCCTATCCTCATCTACCTTCCAGGAATGAGTGGTATTTGCATTATCTCATTGAATGTTAAAGGTATTCACAATCCTATTAAAAAGCAGCGTGTGTTATCTCATTTAGCGAGACTGAAATTTCAAGTTGCTCTCTTGCATGAATCGCACCTTACTCTACAAGATTTGTCTTCATTGCGTAAATAATGGGTAGGAGAAGCCTTCTACTCTCCAGCAGTTAACAACAAAAAAGGTGTTATAATTTAGTTTAATAAATTGCTGACTGTTCAATTACAAAATGAATTTCATGACACTAATTGTAGATTGTTGTGTTTAGATACTATCATTAACAATGTACAACTTTCCTTTTGTAATGTTTATGGCCCTAATGGTACTGATTTCACCTTTTGGAATGATTTTTCCACACTCCTTTCCTCACATGCAACTGATGATTTAATCGTGGGTGGCGATTGTAACAAACTCATGGATCCCTTTTTAGACCGGAAATCACAAACAAAGTATGTTCCCAATAAGATGCAACAATCCTTTTACAAAACCATCTCCACCAGAGGCCTCATAGATTCCTGGAGAATATCCCACCCTGACTCACCTGAATTCTCCTTTTTTTCTCCAGTGCATGCATCACACTCCCGTATTGACTACATTTTCCTCACTCAGCATGCCTTCCAATTCATGGCTAACTCAGAAATAGGGCCTATTCTTATTTCAGATCATGCCCCCGTCATTTTTGACTTGGATAACCCCTCACCCACTCCCACCACTTGGCGCTGGCGTTTTAATACCTCTCTTCTCTTAGGTTCTCAGTTTATTGATCACTTTAGGCTTTTCATGGAAGAATTCTTTCATGATAATCTTAACTCTACTTCTGATTTTCACTTTATTTGGGATGCCTTCAAAGCTACCGCTAGAGGTTGTATTATTGGCTTTGTATCCCGAAAGAGGGAAAAATCCCTTTCACATTCATCTCTGATCCTAAAACAAATTAAAGAACTTGAACATCTTTCCTTTACCACTAATTACTCTGACACACTCTCTTCTCTTTTGAAAGCGAAAATTCAATACAACAAACACTCCTGGGACTCTGCTTTCAATAACCTTCTCAAATGTAATGCTAAAATGTATGGAGGGTGTAACAAAGCAGGCAAAGCTCTTGCGCACTATCTTAAAATTAAAGAGCAAAAATCTAAGATTATAGCTATCACTGATTCTCATGGAATTCGTCAGTACACTGATGATAAAATTCTTGACTGTTTTGTTCAATACTACTCTTTCCTCTACACTCCAGAATCCAGTCCTTCTTCCACATAAATTGACTCCTTCTTTCAATCTGTTCCCAAATCCCCTGTTAATCCTGTGGATCTCTCATCGCTTGACATTTGGAAAAGGAAATACTCAATGCGATTACTCTTCTGCCCAAGGATAAAACACCCGGTCCAGATGGCTTTACTGTACATTTTCAACTTCACTTTAAGAATGTTTTAATACAACACTTACTTTCCTTGATCAACCACTTTCTTGCTAAAGGAGAATCTAGGGGTTCCTTCACACAGGTAATGCTTTTCCTAATTCCTAAATAAGATAAGGATCCCTCCATTTGCAAAAACTATCAGCCTATTTCCTTAATAAGCACAGATTGTAAAATGTACACCAAAATCTTAGCCACTTGTATTAATAAAGTCATCCCTGATCTTGTTAATATCTATCAGTCTGGGTTTGTCAAGGTTAGATCTATCACCAATAACTTGAGAACCCTCCTTAATATCATCCACCTTGCTTCTAAGCTGGATTCCCCTGTCGCAGCTATCACATTAGACGCTGAAAAAGCCTTTGATAGGGTCAGTTGGGATTTTATGTTTCGAGCACTGAAATGGCATGAATTTAGTCCCCCATTATTCATTATATTCAACTGTTGTGTTCTGGTCCTTCTACTTCTTTTTGGGTCAATGGCTCTCAATATAAGTATTTTCCCCTTCATAGAGGTACCAGACAAGGATGTCCCCTCTCTCTTCTTCTTTTCATCCTCGCATTAGAACTTTTCCTGGAAAAAATATGCTGTTCATCATCCTATACTGGCTTCACATACAAAAATATTGACATCAAGTTTACTGCCTATGCAGATGATATTTTACTCTACATCTCTAACCTGGCCACTTCCTTATCTGCACTTTTCTCTTTACTACATGAGTACTCCTCAGTTTCTGGATACAAATTGAATATAGACAACTCTGAAGTCCTACCTCTTAACAAATTGTGTCTCTCTCATATGTTCCAAGGATCTGGCTTTGAATGGAATCCCAGATATATTAAGTGTTTAGGTATTCTTTATGCCAATACTATTAGAGAACCAAACTTACTCCACCATAAGGATATACTTAAAAAGGTTTCTTCACTCATAGACGGTTGGTCCTCCCTTTTCTTATCTTGGTGGGGGAGGCTCGCAACTATGATGCTTCTTCCTATTGTCAATTTTTATCTCTCAATACTTCCTATCTCTCTCTCGCATTTTTTCTTCAAAACCATAATCCGCCTCCTAACAAAATTCTTATGGAATAATCGCATAGCTAGGATTTCTCTATCTCTTCTCCAACAACCCAAAGAGTTAGATGGGGTTAACTTTCCCAACATTTCTAGATTTCACTCAGCCCTTACTTTAAAACAAATTTGGCCTTTCCTATCAGACTCGTCTTCTCCTCCCTTAACTGTCTGGAGCTTAAAAGAACTCGTGTAACTCTCTCCCTTTTCTTTCCTTATTGCTACTCGCTTATCTCAACCTCCGAAGAGTTTTCTTTCTCCCATATTAAACATTCTAAAGCACTAGCTCTTTCATTGTTTCTTTCTTTTTTCTCACAAGCTCACCTTCACTTTTCAACTCCAATTTGGTGTAATAAATCCCTAAACATTAATAACAGAGCACTTTTCTGGAAAGAATGGATTGACAAAAGTATCATTGCATATAATCACTTACTTAATGATAAATCTGTAAGACCTTTACCAGATATCTGTGATACTTTTCATCTCTCTAACACACACTCTTTCCAATACCCCTTGTTTCATCATGCTAAACCTCTATTATCTCTCAGAATAGTTCCCTGACCACCACTGTCCCGACTCTCTCAGCTAAAACCAGATTTTCTATGCCTTTCAGAGCTGCTGCTATTTATAAATTACTTTCCCATCCCAAAACTGACAGGTTCAAATCTCCACTTGAACTCTTATTGGAAAGAGACCTAGTTCAAGAATTTTCCCTTCAGGTTTGGGATGCTTTATGGTCTAAAATACATACTGTTTCCCGTTTTGCCAACACCACACAGACGTTATATTTTTTTATAATAGGCTTTTTTTCACTCCTTCTGATTTACACAAATGCAAGTCACTTGACTCCAAAAAATATTGGTCCTGTTCTTATGCCAATAGTGATTTTTTCATTGTCCGTTGGTTAAAACCCTTTGGTCTCCCATCTGGTCAAAATTAAGTAACATTTTAGCCACGGACTATCCTTTTGAGATTGTACATATTTTTTTAGGTGGTTCATTTCCTATATGGAATTTTCAAAGTAATGTACATAAATTTATAGATCTATATAAAGCTATCTCTTTTCAGATAATTACAACCAACTGGAAGGATACTTCGAAGACTTCATATAATGCTTGGTGGAACTTGTTATGTCATCACCATAGGCTTGATCTTGCCTTTGCTATCGCTGTACCTTTACTAATCAAAAAAGACTTGTTATGGTTGCCTTTAACTGACTTCCTCTCTCGACATGTTTCTTTAATTTTTACCTGTTATTCCTTTATTTTATCATTGATGTTTATTATTAGCATTTCTCTTTTACTTTCTTATACCATTTTAAGGTATTGGATTTACATATTAGATTGCCCTCCTTCTCTTCCTCCCTTTCCCCCTCTCTCTCTCTTTTCCCTTTCTCTTGTCCCTCCCACAATACAAAATACCTTTAAAAGCTTTGTTCCTTAGTACAGTTTATACATCCATTTTGGAGATTGCATTGCAAACTGTGATATTTTATTAGTCCTTTATCTATTTTCATGTCACTTGTTTTTGTAATTATGTTTTACTTGGTATATCTCATTCAATAAAGCTTTCTAAACTTAAAGTGACTGTATAGTTATGTGATGAAATGAGGCAAGAACAAATGGTAATAAAAACAAAAATGTAAATACGCCAGTTACAGTTTAGTCAACTAACAATAACTTGTGCACCCACCATGTACTGCTGATAAACTCACAGATTACCTTGGGGACCGCAGTAGTCATTGGTAGTTTGAACAATATTGTGCTTTAAATCTAATGAGATCTGTCATAAATCAATGATGTTATTTAACATGCCTTAAGTGATGTAATAGATCAGTTTCTCAAGAGTAAATTGAAACCAAGTGGCAGTGTTATCTAGTCCTGTATTGTGCTTAGATCTCCAGGTGTTCTGCTTTACCTAGAGCTCAGTTAGTGCACCGGACTCCGGAAAACGACCTTACAATGTGCAGCAGAGCCATGAAGGATGTAGCCTCCTATCTACAGTGCACAGTACAGCAGAGCCATGAAGAAGGAAGCCTCCGATCTACAGTGCACACAGTACAGCAGAGCTATGAAGGAGGAAGCCTCCGATCTACAGTGCACAGTGCAGCAGAGCTATGAAGGAGGAAGCCTCCTATGTACAGTGCAGCAGAGCTATGAACGAGGAAGCCTCCTCGGTATACAGTGCACAGTGCAGTAGAGCTATGAAGGAGGAAGCCTCCTGTCTACAGTGCACAGTGCAGCAGAGCTATAAAGGAGGAAGCCTCCTCGGTATACAGTGCACAGTGCAGTAGAGCTATGAAGGAGGAAGCCTCCTGTCTACAGTGCACAGTGCAGCAGAGCTATGAAGGAGGAAGCCTCCTATGTACAGTGCAGCAGAGCTATGAAGGAGGAAGCCTCCTATCTACAGAGCACAGTGCAGCAGAGCTATGAATGAGGAAGCCTCCTCGGTATACGGTGCACAGTGCAGCAGAGCTATGAAGGAGGAAGCCTCCTGTCTACAGTGCACAGTGCAGCAGAGCTATGAAGGAGGAAGCCTCCTGTCTACAGTGCACAGTGCAGCAGAGCTATGAAGGAGGAAGCCTCCTATCTACAGAGCACAGTGCAGCAGAGCTATGAATGAGGAAGCCTCCTCGGTATACGGTGCACAGTGCAGCAGAGCTATGAAGGAGGAAGCCTCCTGTCTACAGTGCACAGTGCAGCAGAGCTATGAAGGAGGAAGCCTCCTGTCTATAGTGCACAGTGCAGCAGATCTATGAAGGTGGAAGCCTTATATCTACAGTGCACAGTGCAGCAGAGCTATGAAGGAGGAAGCCTCCTATCTACAGTGCACAGTGCAGCAGAGCTATGAAGGAGGAAGCCTCCTGTCTACAGTGCACAGTGCAGCAGAGCTATGAAGGAGGAAGCCTCCTATCTACAGTGCACAGTACAGCAGAGCCATGAATGAGGAAGCCTCCTCGGTATACGGTGCACAGTGCAGCAGAGCTATGAAGGAGGAAGCCTCCTGTCTACAGTGCATAGTGCAGCAGAGCCATGAAGGATGAAGCCTCCTATCTACAGTGCACTGTGCAGCAGAGCTATGAAGGAGGAAGCCTCCTGTCTACAGTGCACAGTGCAGCAGAGCTATAAATGAGGAAGCCTCCTATCTACAGAGCACAGTGCAGCAGAGCTATGAAGGAGGAAGCCTCCTGTCTACAGTGCACAGTGCAGCAGAGCTATAAATGAGGAAGCCTCCTGTCTACAGTACACTGTGCAGCAGAGCCGTGAAGGAGGAAGCCTCCTCTGTCTTCAGTGCTCAGCACAGCAGAGCTACGAAGGAGGAAGCCTCCTATCTACAGTGCACTGTGCAGCAGAGCTATGAAGAAGGAAGCCTCCTATCTACAGTGCATAGTGCAGCAGAGCTATGAAGGAGGAAGCCTCCTCGGTATACGGTGCACAGTGCAGCAGAGCTATGAAGGAGGAAGCCTCCTGTCTACAGTGCACAGTGCAGCAGAGCTATGAAGGAGGAAGCCTCCTCTGTCTACAGTGCACAGTGCTGCAGAGCTATGAAGGAGGAAGCCTCCTCGGTATACAGTGCACAGTGCAGCAGAGCTATGAAGGAGGAAGCCTCCTCTGTCTACAGTGCACAGTGCAGCAGAGCTATGAAGGAGGAAGCCTCCTCTGTCTACAGTGCACAGTGCAGCAGAGCTATGAAGGAGGAAGCCTCCTGTCTACAGTGCACAGTGCAGCGGAGCTATGAAGGAGGAAGCCTCCTGTCTACAGTGCACAGTGCAGCAGAGCTATGAAGGAGGAAGCCTCCTATGTACAGTGCAGCAGAGCTATGAACGAGGAAGCCTCCTCGGTATACAGTGCACAGTGCAGCAGAGCTTTGAAGGAGGAAGCCTCCTATCTACAGTGCACAGTGCAGCAGAGCCATGAAGGAGGAAGCCTCCTCTGTCTACAGTGCATAGTGCAGCAGAGCTATGAATGAGGAAGCCTCATATCTACAGTGCACAGTGCAGCAGAGCTATGAAGGAGGAAGCCTCCTATCTACAGTGCATAGTGCAGCAGAGCTATGAAGGAGGAAGCCTCCTCTATCTACAGTGCACAGTGCAGCAGAGCTATGAAGGAGGAAGCCTCCTATCTACAGTGCATAGTGCAGCAGAGCTATGAAGGAGGAAGCCTCCTCTATCTACAGTGCACAGTGCAGCAGAGCTATGAAGGAGGAAGCCTCCTATGTACAGTGCAGCTGAGCTATGAAGGAGGAAGCCTCCTATCTACAGAGCACAGTGCAGCAGAGCTATGAAGGAGGAAGCCTCCTCTGGCTACAGTGCACAGTGCAGCAGAGCTATGAAGGAGGAAGCCTCCTCTGTCTACACTGCATAGTGCAGCAGAGCTATGAAGGAGGAAGCCTCCTGTCTACAGTGCACAGTGCAGCAGAGCTATGAAGGAGGAAGCCTCCTCTGTCTACACTGCATAGTGCAGCAGAGCTATGAAGGAGGAAGCCTCCTGTCTACAGTGCACAGTGCAGCAGAGCTATGAAGGAGGAAGCCTCCTGTCTACAGTGCACAGTGCAGCAGAGCTATAAATGAGGAAGCCTCCTATCTACAGAGCACAGTGAAGCAGAGCTATGAATGAGGAAGCCTCCTCGGTATACGGTGCACAGTGCAGCAGAGCTATGAAGGAGGGAGCCTCCTCTGTCTACAGTGCACAGTGCAGCAGAGCTATGAAGGAGGAAGCCTCCTGTCTACAGTGCACAGTGCAGCAGAGCTATGAAGGAGGGAGCCTCCTCTGTCTACAGTGCACAGTGCAGCAGAGCTATAAATGAGGAATGAGGAAGCCTCCTATCTACAGTGCACAGTGCAGCAGAGCTATGAAGGAGGAAGCCTCCTGTCTACAGTGCACAGTGCAGCAGAGCTATAAATGAGGAATGAGGAAGCCTCCTATCTACAGTGCACAGTGCAGCAGAGCTATGAAGGAGGAAGACTCCTATCTACAGAGCACAGTGCAGCAGAGCTATGAAGGAGGAAGCCTCCTCGGTATACGGTGCACAGTGCAGCAGAGCTATGAAGGAGGAAGCCTCCTCTATCTACAGTGCACAGTGCAGCAGAGCTATGTAGGAGGAAGCCTCCTGTCTACAGTGCACAGTGCAGCAGAGCTATGAAGGAGGAAGCCTCCTCTGTCTACAGTGCACAGTGCAGCAGAGCTATGAAGGAGGAAGCCTCCTCGGTATACGGTGCACAGTGCAGCAGAGCTATGAAGGAGGAAGCCTCCTATGTACAGTGCAGCTGAGCTATGAAGGAGGAAGCCTCCTATCTACAGAGCACAGTGCAGCAGAGCTATGAACGAGGAAGCCTCCTCTGTCTACAGTGCACAGTGCAGCAGAGCTATGAAGGAGGAAGCCTCCTATCTACAGAGCACAGTGCAGCAGAGCTATGAAGGAGGAAGCCTCCTCTGTCTACGGTGCACAGTGCAGCAGAGCTATGAAGGAGAAAGCCTCCTCTGTCTACGGTGCACAGTGCAGCAGAGCTATGAAGGAGAAAGCCTCCACTGTCTACAGTGCACAGTGCAGCAGAGCTATGAAGGAGGAAGCCTCCTATCTACAGTGCACTGTGCAGCAGAGCTATGAATGAGGAAGCCTCCTCTGTCTACAGTGCACAGTGCAGCAGAGCTATGAAGGAGGAAGCCTCCTATCTACAGTGCACAGTGCAGCATGGCTATGAAGGAGGAAGCCTCCTATCTACAGAGCACAGTGCAGCAGAGCTATGAATGAGGAAGCCTCCTCGGTATACGGTGCACAGTGCAGCAGAGCTATGAAGGAGGAAGCCTCCTGTCTACAGTGCACAGTGCAGCAGAGCTATGAAGGAGGAAGCCTCCTGTCTACAGTGCACAGTGCAGCAGAGCTATGAAGAAGGAAGCCTCCGATCTACAGAGCACAGTGCAGCAGAGCTATGAATGAGGAAGCCTCCTCGGTATACGGTGCACAGTGCAGCAGAGCTATGAATGAGGAAGCCTCCTGTCTACAGTGCACAGTGCAGCAGAGCTATAAATGAGGAAGCCTCCTATCTACAGAGCACAGTGCAGCAGAGCTATGAATGAGGAAGCCTCCTCGGTATACGGTGCACAGTGCAGCAGAGCCGTGAAGGAGGAAGCCTCCTCTGTCTACAGTGCACTGTGCAGCAGAGCTATGAAGGAGGAAGCCTCCTGTCTACAGTGCACAGTGCAGCAGAGCTATAAATGAGGAATGAGGAAGCCTCCTATCTACAGTGCACAGTGCAGCAGAGCTATGAATGAGGAAGCCTCCTCGGTATACGGTGCACAGTGCAGCAGAGCTATGAAGGAGGAAGCCTCCTGTCTACAGTGCACAGTGCAGCAGAGCTATGAAGGAGGAAGCCTCCTGTCTACAGTGCACAGTGCAGCAGAGCTATGAAGAAGGAAGCCTCCTATCTACAGTGCACAGTGCAGCAGAGCTATGAAGGAGGAAGCCTCCTCGGTATACGGTGCACAGTGCAGCAGAGCTATGAATGAGGAAGCCTCCTCGGTATACAGTGCACAGTGCAGCAGAGCTATGAAGGAGGAAGCCTCCTCGGTATACGGTGCACAGTGCAGCAGAGCTATGAAGGAGGAAGCCTCCTATGTACAGTGCAGCTGAGCTATGAAGGAGGAAGCCTCCTATCTACAGAGCACAGTGCAGCAGAGCTATGAACGAGGAAGCCTCCTCTGTCTACAGTGCACAGTGCAGCAGAGCTATGAAGGAGGAAGCCTCCTCGGTATACGGTGCACAGTGCAGCAGAGCTATGAAGGAGGAAGCCTCCTCTGTCTACAGTGCACAGTGCAGCAGAGCTATGAATGAGGAAGCCTCCTCAGTATACAGTGCACAGTGCAGCAGAGCTATGAAGGAGGAAGCCTCCTCGGTATACGGTGCACAGTGCAGCAGAGCTATGAAGGAGGAAGCCTCCTATCTACAGTGCACAGTGCAGCAGAGCTATGAATGAGGAAGCCTCCTGTCTACAGTGCACAGTGCAGCAGAGCTATGAAGGAGGAAGCCTCCTCTGTCTACAGTGCACAGTGCAGCAGAGCTATGAAGGAGGAAGCCTCCTCGGTATACGGTGCACAGTGCAGCAGAGCTATGAAGGAGGAAGCCTCCTATGTACAGTGCAGCTGAGCTATGAAGGAGGAAGCCTCCTATCTACAGAGCACAGTGCAGCAGAGCTATGAACGAGGAAGCCTCCTCTGTCTACAGTGCACAGTGCAGCAGAGCTATGAAGGAGGAAGCCTCCTATCTACAGAGCACAGTGCAGCAGAGCTATGAAGGAGGAAGCCTCCTCTGTCTACGGTGCACAGTGCAGCAGAGCTATGAAGGAGAAAGCCTCCTCTGTCTACGGTGCACAGTGCAGCAGAGCTATGAAGGAGAAAGCCTCCACTGTCTACAGTGCACAGTGCAGCAGAGCTATGAAGGAGGAAGCCTCCTATCTACAGTGCACTGTGCAGCAGAGCTATGAATGAGGAAGCCTCCTCTGTCTACAGTGCACAGTGCAGCAGAGCTATGAAGGAGGAAGCCTCCTATCTACAGTGCACAGTGCAGCATGGCTATGAAGGAGGAAGCCTCCTATCTACAGAGCACAGTGCAGCAGAGCTATGAATGAGGAAGCCTCCTCGGTATACGGTGCACAGTGCAGCAGAGCTATGAAGGAGGAAGCCTCCTGTCTACAGTGCACAGTGCAGCAGAGCTATGAAGGAGGAAGCCTCCTGTCTACAGTGCACAGTGCAGCAGAGCTATGAAGAAGGAAGCCTCCGATCTACAGAGCACAGTGCAGCAGAGCTATGAATGAGGAAGCCTCCTCGGTATACGGTGCACAGTGCAGCAGAGCTATGAATGAGGAAGCCTCCTGTCTACAGTGCACAGTGCAGCAGAGCTATAAATGAGGAAGTCTCCTATCTACAGAGCACAGTGCAGCAGAGCTATGAATGAGGAAGCCTCCTCGGTATACGGTGCACAGTGCAGCAGAGCCGTGAAGGAGGAAGCCTCCTCTGTCTACAGTGCACTGTGCAGCAGAGCTATGAAGGAGGAAGCCTCCTGTCTACAGTGCACAGTGCAGCAGAGCTATAAATGAGGAATGAGGAAGCCTCCTATCTACAGTGCACAGTGCAGCAGAGCTATGAATGAGGAAGCCTCCTCGGTATACGGTGCACAGTGCAGCAGAGCTATGAAGGAGGAAGCCTCCTGTCTACAGTGCACAGTGCAGCAGAGCTATGAAGGAGGAAGCCTCCTGTCTACAGTGCACAGTGCAGCAGAGCTATGAAGAAGGAAGCCTCCTATCTACAGTGCACAGTGCAGCAGAGCTATGAAGGAGGAAGCCTCCTCGGTATACGGTGCACAGTGCAGCAGAGCTATGAATGAGGAAGCCTCCTCGGTATACAGTGCACATTGCAGCAGAGCTATGAAGGAGGAAGCCTCCTTGGTATACAGTGCAGCAGAGCTATGAATGAGGGAGCCTCCTATCTACAGTGCACAGTGCAGCAGATCTATGAATGAGGAAGCCTCCTATCTACAGTGCACAGTGCAGCAGAGCTATGAAGGTGGAAGCCTTATATCTACAGTGCACAGTGCAGCAGAGCTATGTAGGAGGAAGCCTCCTGTCTACAGTGCACAGTGCAGCAGAGCTATGAAGGAGGAAGCCTCCTATGTACAGTGCAGCAGAGCTATGAAGGAGGAAGCCTCCTATGTACAGTGCAGCTGAGCTATGAAGGTGGAAGCCTCCTCTGGCTACAGTGCACAGTGCAGCAGAGCTATGAAGGAGGAAGCCTCCTATCTACAGTGCACAGTGCAGCACAGCTATGAAGGAGGAAGCCTCCTCTGTCTACAGTGCACAGTGCAGCAGAGCTATGAATGAGGAAGCCTCCTCAGTATACAGTGCACAGTGCAGCAGAGCTATGAAGGAGGAAGCCTCCTCGGTATACGGTGCACAGTGCAGCAGAGCTATGAAGGAGGAAGCCTCCTATCTACAGTGCACAGTGCAGCAGAGCTATGAATGAGGAAGCCTCCTGTCTACAGTGCACAGTGCAGCAGAGCTATGAAGGAGGAAGCCTCCTGTCTACAGTGCATAGTGCAACAGAGCCATGAAGGATGAAGCCTCCTATCTACAGTGCACTGTGCAGCAGAGCTATGAAGGAGGAAGCCTCCTATCTACAGTGCACAGTGCAGCAGAGCTATGAAGGAGGAAGCCTCCTATCTACAGTGCACAGTGCAGCAGAGCTATGAAGGAGGAAGCCTCCTGTCTACAGTGCACAGTGCAGCAGAGCTATGAAGGAGGAAGCCTCCTATCTACAGAGCACAGTGCAGCAGAGCCATGAAGGATGAAGCCTCCTGTCTACAGTGCACAGTGCAGCAGAGCTATGAAGGAGGAAGCCTCCTGTCTACAGTGCATAGTGCAGCAGAGCTATGAATGAGGAAGCCTCCTCGGTAAACAGTGCACAGTGCAGCAGAGCCATGAAGGATGAAGCCTCCTATCTACAGTGCACTGTGCAGCAGAGCCATGAAGGAGGGAGCCTCCTCTGTCTACAGTGCACAGTGCAGCAGAGCTATGAATGAGGAAGCCTCCTCGGTATACAGTGCACAGAGCAGCAGAGCTATGAAGGAGGAAGCCTCCTCTGTCTTCAGTGCTCAGCGCAGCAGAGCTACGAATGAGGAAGCCTCCTATCTACAGTGCACTGTGCAGCAGAGCTATGAAGGAGGAAGCCTCCTATCTACAGTGCACAGTGCAGGAGAGCTATGAAGAAGGAAGCCTCCTATCTACAGTGCACAGTGCAGCAGAGCTATGAAGGAGGAAGCCTCCTGTCTACAGTGCACAGTGCAGCAGAGCTATGAAGGAGGAAGCCTCCTCTGTCTACAGTGCACAGTGCAGCAGAGCTATGAAGGAGGAAGCCTCCTCGGTATACAGTGCACAGTGCAGCAGAGCTATGAAGGAGGAAGCCTCCTCGGTATACAGTGCACAGTGCAGCAGAGCTATGAAGGAGGAAGCCTCCTCTGTCTTCAGTGCTCAGCGCAGCAGAGCTACGAATGAGGAAGCCTCCTATCTACAGTGCACTGTGCAGCAGAGCTATGAAGGATGAAGCCTCCTATCTACAGTGCACTGTGCAGCAGAGCCATGAAGGAGGGAGCCTCCTCTGTCTACAGTGCACAGTGCAGCAGAGCTATGAATGAGGAAGCCTCCTCGGTAAACAGTGCACAGTGCAGCAGAGCCATGAAGGATGAAGCCTCCTATCTACAGTGCACTGTGCAGCAGAGCCATGAAGGAGGGAGCCTCCTCTGTCTACAGTGCACAGTGCAGCAGAGCTATGAATGAGGAAGCCTCCTCGGTATACAGTGCACAGAGCAGCAGAGCTATGAAGGAGGAAGCCTCCTCTGTCTTCAGTGCTCAGCGCAGCAGAGCTACGAATGAGGAAGCCTCCTATCTACAGTGCACTGTGCAGCAGAGCTATGAAGGAGGAAGCCTCCTATCTACAGTGCACAGTGCAGGAGAGCTATGAAGAAGGAAGCCTCCTATCTACAGTGCACAGTGCAGCAGAGCTATGAAGGAGGAAGCCTCCTGTCTACAGTGCACAGTGCAGCAGAGCTATGAAGGAGGAAGCCTCCTCTGTCTACAGTGCACAGTGCAGCAGAGCTATGAAGGAGGAAGCCTCCTCGGTATACAGTGCACAGTGCAGCAGAGCTATGAAGGAGGAAGCCTCCTCGGTATACAGTGCACAGTGCAGCAGAGCTATGAAGGAGGAAGCCTCCTCTGTCTTCAGTGCTCAGCGCAGCAGAGCTACGAATGAGGAAGCCTCCTATCTACAGTGCACTGTGCAGCAGAGCTATGAAGGAGGAAGCCTCCTATCTACAGTGCACAGTGCAGGAGAGCTATGAAGAAGGAAGCCTCCTATCTACAGTGCACAGTGCAGCAGAGCCGTGAAGGAGTAAGCCTCCTCTGTCTACAGTGCACAGTGCAGCAGAGCTATGAAGGAGGAAGCCTTCTGTCTACAGTGCACAGTGCAGCAGAGCCGTGAAGGAGGAAGCCTCCTCTGTCTACAGTGCACAGTGCAGCAGAGCCGTGAAGGAGGAAGCCTCCTCCTGTCTACAGTGCACAGTGCAGCAGAGCTATGAAGGTGGAAGCCTCCTCTGTCTACAGTGCATAGTGCAGCAGAGCTATGAAGGAGGAAGCCTCCTATCTACAGTGCACAGTGCAGCAGAGCTATGAAGGAGGAAGCCTCCTCTGTCTACAGTGCACAGTGCAGCAGAGCTATGAAGGTGGAAGCCTCCTCTGTCTACAGTGCATAGTGTAGCAGAGCCATGAAGGAGGAAGCCTCCTCTGTCAACAGTGCACAGTGCAGCAGAGCTATGAAGGAGGAAGCCTCCTCTGTCTACAGTGCACAGTGCAGCAGAGCTATGAAGGAGGAAGCCTCCTCGGTATACAGTGCACAGTGCAGCAGAGCTATGAAGTCAAGTCAAGTCAAGTCAAAGAATTTATATAGCGCTCTACATACCCAGAGGGTCTCAAGGCGCTTGAGGAGGGGAGGGGAATTACTTGTCAAATATCCACGTTTTAAGTTTCTTTCTGAATGCTAGGTGATTCTGAGTGAGGCGAAGGTGAGTGGGAAGGGAGTTCCAGGTTTTAGCAGCCAGGTAGGAGAAGGATCTATGAAGGAGGAAGCCTCCTGTCTGCAGTGCACAGTGCAGCAGAGCTATGAAGGAGGAAGCCTCATATCTACAGTGCACAGGGCAGGAGAGCTATGCACGAGAATGCCTCCACTGTCTACAGTGCACAGTACAGCAGATCTATGAAGGAGGAAGCCTCCTCTGTCTACAGTGCACAGTGCAGCAGAGCTATGAATGAGGAAGCCTCCTGTCTACAGTGCACAGTGCAGCAGAGCTATGAAGGAAGAAGCCTCCTATCTACAGTGCACAGTGCAGCAGAGCTATGAATGAGGACGCCTCCTCTGTCTACAGTGCATAGTGCAGCACAGCTATGAAGGAGGAAGCCTCCTCTGTCTACAGTGCATAGTGCAGCAGAACTATGAAGGAGGAGGCCTCATATCTACAGTGCACAGTGCAGCAGAGCTATGAAAGAGGGAGCCTCCTATGTACAGTGCACAGTGCAGCAGAGCTATGAAGGAGGAAGCCTCCTATCTACAGTGCACAGTGCAGCAGAGCTATGAATGAGGAAGCCTCCTGTCTACAGTGCACAGTGCAGCAGAGCTATGAATGAGGAAGCCTCATATCTACAGTGCACAGTGCAGCAGAGCTATGAATGAGGAAGCCTCATATCTACAGTGCACAGTGCAGGAGAGCTATGAACGAGAATGCCTCCTCTGTCTACAGTGCACAGTACAGCAGAGCTATGAATGAGGATGCCTCCTGTCTACAGTGCACAGTGCAGCAGAGCTATGAAGGGGGAAGCCTCCTATCTACAGTGCACAGTGCAGCAGAGCTATGAATGAGGAAGCCTCCTATCTACAGTGCACAGTGCAGGAGAGCTATGAATGAGGAAGCCTCCTCTGTCTACAGTGCACAGTGCAGCAGAGCTATGAAGGTGGAAGCCTCATATCTACAGTGCACAGTGCAGCAGAGCTATGAAGGAGAAAGCCTCCACTGTCTACAGTGCACAGTACAGCAGAGCTATGAACGAGGAAGCCTCATATCTACAATGCACAGTGCAGGAGAGCTATGAACGAGAATGCCTCCTCTGTCTACAGTGCACAGCACAGCAGAGCTATGAAGGAGAAAGCCTCCACTGTCTACAGTGCACAGTGCAGCAGAGCTATGAAGGAGGAAGCCTTCTTTGTCTACAGTGCACAGGGCAGGAGAGCTATGCACGAGAATGCCTCCTCTGTCTACAGTGCACAGTACAGCATATTTATGAAGGTGGAAGCCTTATATCTACAGTGCACAGTGCAGCAGAGCTATGAAGGAGGAAGCCTTCTTTGTCTACAGTGCACAGGGCAGGAGAGCTATGCACGAGAATGCCTCCTCTGTCTACAGTGCACAGTACAGCAGATTTATGAAGGTGGAAGCCTTATATCTACAGTGCACAGTGCAGCAGAGCTATGAAGGAGGAAGCCTCCTCTGGCTACAGTGCACAGTGCAGCAGAGCTATGAAGGAGAAAGCCTCCACTGTCTACAGTGCACAGTGCAGCAGAGCTATGAATGAGGAAGCCTCCTCTGTCTACGGTGCACAGTGCAGCAGAGCTATGAAGGAGAAAGCCTCCACTGTCTACAGTGCACAGTGCAGCAGAGCTATGAAGGAGAAAGCCTCCACTGTCTACAGTGCACAGTGCAGCAGAGCTATGAATGAGGAAGCCTCCTCTGTCTACAGTGCACAGTGCAGCAGAGCTATATAAGTGGAAGCCTCCTCTGTCTACAGTGCACAGTGCAGCAGAGCTATGAAGGAGGAAGCCTCCTATCTACAGTGCACAGTGCAGCAGAGCTATGAAGGAGGAAGCCTCCTTGGTATACAGTGCACAGTGCAGCAGAGCTATGAAGGAGGAAGCCTCCTCTGTCTACAGTGCACAGTGCAGCAGAGCTATGAAGGAGGAAGCCTCCTGTCTACAGTGCATAGTGCAGCAGATCTATGAAGGAGGAAGCCTCCTCTGTCTACAGTGCACAGTGCAGCAGAGCTATGAAGAAGGAAGCCTCATATCTACAGTGCACAGTGCAGCAGAGCCATGAACGAGAATGCCTCCTCTGTCTATAGTGCACAGTGCAGCAGAGCTATGAAGGAGGAAGCCTCCTATCTACAGTGCACAGTGCAGCAGAGCTTTGAATGAGGAAGCCTCCTCTGTCTACAGTGCACAGTGCAGCAGAGCTATGAAGGAGGAAGCCTCCTCTGTCTACAGTGCACAGTGCAGCAGAGCTATGAAGGTGGAAGCCTCCTCTGTCTACAGTGCACAGTGCAGCAGAGCTATGAAGGAGGAAGCCTCCTCTGTCTACAGTGCACAGTGCAGCAGAGCTATGAATGAGGAAGCCTCCTATCTACAGTGCACAGTGCAGCAGAGCTATGAAGGAGGAAACCTCCTATCTACAGTGCACAGTGCAGCAGAGCTATGAAGGAGAAAGCCTCCTCTGTCTACAGTGCAGCAGAGCTATGAAGGTGGAAGCCTCCTCTGTCTACAGTGCATAGTGCAGCAGAGCTATGAAGGAGGAAGCCTCCTATCTACAGTGCAGAGTGCAGCAGAGCTATGAAGGAGGAAGCCTCCTCTGTCTACAGTGCACAGTGCAGCAGAGCTATGAAGGTGGAAGCCTCCTCTGTTTACAGTGCATAGTGCAGCAGAGCTATGAAGGAGGAAGCCTCCTATCTACAGTGCACAGTGCAGCAGAGCTATGAAGGAGGAAGCCTCCTCGGTATACAGTGCACAGTGCAGCAGAGCTATGAAGGAGGAAGCCTCCTGTCTACAGTGCACAGTGCAGCAGAGCTATGAAGGTGGAAGCCTCCTCTGTTTACAGTGCATAGTGCAGCAGAGCTATGAAGGAGGAAGCCTCCTATCTACAGTGCACAGTGCAGCAGAGCTATGAAGGAGGAAGCCTCCTCGGTATACAGTGCACAGTGCAGCAGAGCTATGAAGGAGGAAGCCTCCTATCTACAGTGCACAGTGCAGCAGAGCTATGAATGAGGAAGCCTCCTGTCTGCAGTGCACAGTGCAGCAGAGCTATGAAGGAGGAAGCCTCATATCTACAGTGCACAGGGCAGGAGAGCTATGCACGAGAATGCCTCCACTGTCTACAGTGCACAGTACAGCAGATCTATGAAGGTGGAAGCCTTATATCTACAGTGCACAGTGCAGCAGAGCCATGAACGAGAATGCCTCCTCTGTCTATAGTGCACAGTGCAGCAGAGCTATGAAGGAGGAAGCCTCCTATCTACAGTGCACAGTGCAGCAGAGCTATGAAGGAGGACGCCTCCTATCTACAGTGCACAGTGCAGCAGAGCTATGAATGAGGAAGCCTCCTGTCTACAGTGCACAGTGCAGCAGAGCTATGAAGGAAGAAGCCTCCTCTGTCTACAGTGCACAGGGCAGCAGAGCTATGAAGGAGGAATGAGGAAGCCTCCTATCTACAGTGCACAGTGCAGCAGAGCTATGAATGAGGAAGCCTCCTTGTTAGACGGACCGGGAGGGTCGGCCGAGGATAAGGGGAGAGGTCTCCGGGGAGAGCCGTCTCCAGCGATCGTACAGACAAGTAACTTCCCCCCCACAGACGGACACCACACAAGGGTAAAGTTCAACGAGACTTTATAGGCAATTCTTTAAGGTTACGATGGAATGGTACAAGGAGGTCTGGACTCAGGGGTCCCCTCGGTTCTGGTCTCTGGCTTGGGAAAAGGGTAGCGGGACAGTCTTGTTACCAAAAGATGAAACTAGCTCTCAATCCTCGAGCTCGGCGTTCTAGATGATCGGGCCGCGGCGGAGCCAGCAGGTCCCGAGATGGACGAAGGAAACGACGGTCCGCGGCGGAGCCAGCAGGTCCCGATGAAGATGGTGAATGCAAACGGTCCGCGGCCACGCCAGCAGGTCCCGACGACGATGAAGGATATGAAGGTTACGAAGGTTGCGGCAGCGCCAGCAGGCAAGACGATGGTGCACGAGACAGAGCTATGGCAGCGCCAGTAGTCCGTCAAGGATGAGTTCTTCTCTGCGTCTCTCGACTCCAAGATACAACTGCCTTCCTGCTCTGGAGCTGCCCCAGTTATAGGGCTGGTGCCCTTTGATGTCCGGACCCTCGCACTTGGAGGTCGGGAGGTCCGGGATGAAGGAGTCCAGACACCCAGCAGGGGGGTGGAGCCAGCGCCCGGGGAGGCGATCGGCGAGCGGCACCTGGCGGGGGAGAGCCATCGACACCTCTTTCCCCCCGTGACTTGCCAAGTAGCCCGCTCACCTCCTGGGTGGATGGTGGTGCCGGGATGTCTGAGACCTGGCCAGGCCCAGGGTTGAGGTCGATCTGGGGCCAGGCGGCCTCGTGGTGGAGTGTCCAAGATGGCGCCCAGGATGGGCGCGCAGGCCGGCAGTGGATCAGGCCCACGAGGTCGACATGTTCGAGGGTAGGGGTCCCGGAGGGGACGGAGGACGTGTAATGGTGGTGTGTGGTACCTGCGTGACCGGGCTCGGGCCTGGTCGGGCCGGGGGAGAGTGGCCCTTCATGTGGCCTGTCCAACATGCGTCCCCCCCAGCTGAAGGCGGGGAGAGTTACCCATCCTCTTGGGGACTCTCCTCGTCGAGGCGGAAGAACCGGGACAGGCCATCCGCGTTGGCGTGATCTGGCCCAGGCCGATGTTCCACTGTGAAGTCCATCCCTTGGAGGGAGATGGACCAACGTAGTAACTTCGGGTTTTCTCCCCGCATCTGCATCAGCCACTGCAGGGGTCGGTGGTCGGTCTGCACCCGAAAGTGTGTGCCAAAGAGGTAGGGCCGGAGTTTCTTGAGGGCCCATACCACGGCGAAGGCCTCCCTCTCAATGGTGCTCCACCGTTGTTCTCGTGGTAGGAGTCGCCTGATGATGAAGGCCACTTGCTGATCAAGGCCTTCGGTGTTCACTTGAGACAGGACTGCCCCGATGCCATGGTCGGAGGCATCCGTCTGGACGACGAACTCCCGGCTGTAGTCGGGGGCCTGGAGCACAGGGGCGGAACACATGGCGGCTTTCAATTGTTCGAATGCTGTTTGACACTCTGGGGTCCAGTTGACTGCCTTGGGTTGATTTTTTGACGTGAGTTCCGTGAGGGGACCCACTATAGTACCATAGTCTTTCACGAACCTTCGGTAGTAGCCCGTGAGGCCCAGGAAGGCTCGTACCTCGGTCTGGGTGATGGGGGGCTGCCAGGACTGGATGGCGGCAATTTTGAGCTGCAGAGGGGCCACCAGGCCGCTTCCCACCTGGTGTCCGAGGTAGGTTACAGACCCTTGACCAATTTGACATTTGCTGGCCTTGATCGTGAGGCCAGCTCGCTGAAGGGCTTGTAGCACGGCTCGGAGGTGGCGGAGGGTTAGGAGGTATCGGAAAACATCTGGTGGGTTCTTTAGAGGGGGCATCTCCCAGCCTTCCTTGACTAGGCTGAGCGGCCCCCGCACTGGGTGTCCATATAGTAGTTCAAACGGGCTGAAGCCCAGGGACTTCTGGGGAACCTCTCGATAGGCGAAGAGGAGGCACGGCAGCAGCACGTCCCACTGGCGACGGAGGGGCTCTTCCAACCCCCCGATCATCCCTTTGAGTGTGCGGTTGAACCGCTCAACGAGTCCGTTTCCTTGAGGGTGATAGGGGGTCGTGAATCGGTAGGTAACCCCGCACTGTTGCCAGAGGGACTTCATATATTTAGAAATAAAGTTCGTGCCTCTGTCGCTGACGACTTCTCGGGGGAAGCCCACACGGGAGAGGATCCCCAACAGAGCCCGGCCGACTACCGGGGCTGTCACAGTTCGCAGGGGAACAGCCTCGGGGTAGCGGGTGGCGTGGTCCACTAGCACCAGGATGAATCGATGGCCTTGTTTGGTGCGCGGGTCCAGGGGTCCCACGATGTCTATCCCGACCCTCTCGAACGGGGTGGTGACCACGGGAAAAGGTTGCAGGGGGGCTTTTAGTTTGCGGCCGCTCTTTCCACTGGCTTGGCACGTGGGGCAAGATCGGCAATGCTGGTGTACATCGTCCCTCATTTTGGGCCAGAAGAAGTGGGTCACCAGACGACTATAGGTTTTATCTTGACCCAGGTGTCCCGCCAGGGGGACATCGTGGGCCAGGTTTAGCAGAAAGTCTCTAAAACGGAGGGGCACCACCAGTACTCGGCTAGCCCCCAGCTCCGCGATTCTTTGCTCACTGTACAGCAGTTCATTGTCCCAGTAGACCCAGTGCGTTCCGGAGGTATCCCCTGCACTTTGGGCGAGCGCTTGTTGGCGGAGTCCCTCGAGGGAGGGACAGGTCTTCTGTTCTTGGCGAAATTGTTCTTGCGTGGGCCCCCCCTCTTGAGGCCACTGGTCGAGGTTAGCGAGGTCTGGAGGTTGAGCTGGTTCTGGGGGGACGTCACGGTCGGTGGTTTCGGCTGGGGCGACCGGAGGCGGTGGCGCCGGCCATTCGGGTTCCTCTGGGCGGGGGTTGGCACGGGCGGCCATGGACCGGGTGGTGACGCACGCCCAGTCCGGGACGCCTAACATCCCCAGGTGTTCTCTTCGTTCTACGGCTGCCCACGGAGAGCTTTCAAGGTCATTCCCCAGGAGGCAGTCTACGGGGGCATCGTCTCGGACCGTTACCTTTAACATGCCGGAGACCCCTCCCCATTCGAAGGGGACGCAGGCCATCCGACACAGACTTTCCGAGTTATCGGCTGAACGTACAGGGCAGAGAATGTTCGGTAGATATTGTTCTGGGGTCACCAGGTGACAGCGGACGGCTGTTACACTGGCCCCAGTGTCACGAAGGGCTTCGGCCCGGCGTCCATTGATGCTCACCCATTGGCTGTACTTCTGGGTGTTAGCGGGTAGGGGGACCCGCGGAACCATGTCTCTCCCCCCTAAGCAGGCTAGAGCCATGGCGGCTGGCTCCCATTCTTGGTGTTCCTGTTCATATTCCTCCTGTTCCTCTGAGATCTGTTCCTCCCCCAGAGCAGCAGCGGCTACTTGGCGGGGTCTTGGGCTCTGGTACTGGGGGCAGTTTGGGTCGTTTGCATAGTGTCCGATTCGTTGGCATCGATGGCACGTAACATTGGCTCGATATCCCGGTCGCGCCGGGGTGCTGCCCCGGTTGGCCGGGGGGGTGGTGCTGGTAGCGGGGGCGACCGGAACGTTGTCTCTTCCGCGTCCTTGGCCTCCTCCTCCTCCTCGGGGACGGTGTTGACCACTGTTGTTCCGGTTTTGTTCGTAGGACCCATTTCGACCCACTCTGGTGATTTCCCACCGGTCAGCTTCGGCTGCGAGCTGCCGGGGATCCGTTAACTTGCTGTCGAGGAGGTGCTGGCGGAGTTCAATGAAGCAATTGTTCGACAGATGCTCCCAGACCATAAGATTGAACAGTTGTTCGTAGGTTGTGACCTTGCTCCCTTTGATCCAGCCTTCGAAGGCTCGGCTAAAGTAGTTTACATAGTCCACCCAAGTTGTACCCGGGATGCGGGTGCAGTCTCGGAACCTCTGACGGTACATCTCGGGTGTGAGGCCATAGCGGGTGAGGAGTGCAGCTTTCATATGGTCATAGGAGGTCATCTGGTGGTCCGGGAGTTGTAGCAGGGCGTCGCGGCCCTCATTGAGGAATCTCCCCCATAGACCGGCTCCCCAATCGCTTCTATCGATCCGGTGTGCAGTCATAGCGATTTCATAGGCCTTAAACCATTGCTGGATGTCGTCCTCTCGGAAGTACTCTCGGACGACATCCTTGGGGATGTGTACCTTTTTCTCTGTTGCCCCTGGGGTGTGGGGTTGCTCGGACACCCCTACTTCTTTATTCTGCTTGCGTAGGTCGATCTCCGCTAGTTTCCGCTCATGCTCATATGCCAGTTTCTTTTCCTCGAGCTCCCTTTGTCTCTGTTTCTCCTCTGTTTCTTCTCGGAGACGCAGGTGCTCTAAGTTGATTTTTTGTTCGGCCAATTTAAGTTCAATGTCCATTTTGAGCCGGGCCATTTCCAGCTCGTGTAGTCGGGTTTTCTCTCGTTCCTGGATCTCGTCTTGCGAGAGACCCGTTCTTCGCTCCTCAGGGGCCGTGGTGGTTTTTGCTGCGATGCTTTGATCCGAGGTTCCGGCAGCCCCGGTTTCTGCCCAAGATTCTAGGGCCTGCTTAAAATCGTCTTTGGTACTTAGTCCGGTGGTAGCGATACCTAGTTCGATGCAGAACTGTTTTAGTTCACGATGGCTGTACTCGTCCAATTTCTCCATCTGGAATTTCTCCGTTGATCCGCTTTCTTTAGTTGACATCGTGATTCGCCGTGGGGTGAGCTACTCTCTGTACGGTTATGCGGTGATTCGGATCGCGCCGCTGGCCACCAATGTTAGACGGACCGGGAGGGTCGGCCGAGGATAAGGGGAGAGGTCTCCGGGGAGAGCCGTCTCCAGCGATCGTACAGACAAGTAACTTCCCCCCCACAGACGGACACCACACAAGGGTAAAGTTCAACGAGACTTTATAGGCAATTCTTTAAGGTTACGATGGAATGGTACAAGGAGGTCTGGACTCAGGGGTCCCCTCGGTTCTGGTCTCTGGCTTGGGAAAAGGGTAGCGGGACAGTCTTGTTACCAAAAGATGAAACTAGCTCTCAATCCTCGAGCTCGGCGTTCTAGATGATCGGGCCGCGGCGGAGCCAGCAGGTCCCGAGATGGACGAAGGAAACGACGGTCCGCGGCGGAGCCAGCAGGTCCCGATGAAGATGGTGAATGCAAACGGTCCGCGGCCACGCCAGCAGGTCCCGACGACGATGAAGGATATGAAGGTTACGAAGGTTGCGGCAGCGCCAGCAGGCAAGACGATGGTGCACGAGACAGAGCTATGGCAGCGCCAGTAGTCCGTCAAGGATGAGTTCTTCTCTGCGTCTCTCGACTCCAAGATACAACTGCCTTCCTGCTCTGGAGCTGCCCCAGTTATAGGGCTGGTGCCCTTTGATGTCCGGACCCTCGCACTTGGAGGTCGGGAGGTCCGGGATGAGGGAGTCCAGACACCCAGCAGGGGGGTGGAGCCAGCGCCCGGGGAGGCGATGGGCGAGCGGCACCTGGCGGGGGAGAGCCATCGACACCTCTTTCCCCCCGTGACTTGCCAAGTAGCCCGCTCACCTCCTGGGTGGATGGTGGTGCCGGGATGTCTGAGACCTGGCCAGGCCCAGGGTTGAGGTCGATCTGGGGCCAGGCGGCCTCGTGGTGGAGTGTCCAAGATGGCGCCCAGGATGGGCGCGCAGGCCGGCAGTGGATCAGGCCCACGAGGTCGACATGTTCGAGGGTAGGGGTCCCGGAGGGGACGGAGGACGTGTAATGGTGGTGTGTGGTACCTGCGTGACCGGGCTCGGGCCTGGTCGGGCCGGGGGAGAGTGGCCCTTCATGTGGCCTGTCCAACACTCCTCTGTCTACAGTGCATAGTGCAGCACAGCTATGAAGGAGGAAGCCTCCTCTGTCTACACTGCATAGTGCAGCAGAGCTATGAAGGAGGAAGCCTCCTGTCTACAGTGCACAGTGCAGCAGAGCTATGAAGGTGGAAGCCTCATATCTACAGTGCAGCAGAGCTATGAAGGAGGAAGCCTCCTATCTACAGTGCAGCAGAGCTATGAAGGAGGAAGCCTCCTGTCTACAGTGCACAGTGCAGCAGAGCTATGAATGAGGAAGCCTCATATATACAGTGCACAGTGCAGGAGAGCTATGAACGAGAATGCCTCCTCTGTCTACAGTGCACAGTACAGCAGAGCTATGAATGAGGAAGCCTCCTATCTACAGTGCACAGTGCAGGAGAGCTATGAATGAGGAAGCCTCCTCTGTCTGCAGTGCACAGTGCAGCAGAGCTATGAAGGAGGAAGCCTCCTGTCTACAATGCACAGTGCAGGAGAGCTATGAATGAGGAAGCCTCCTCTGTCTACAGTGCATAGTGCAGCAGAGCTATGAAGGAGGAAGCCTCCTATCTACAGTGCACAGTGCAGCAGAGCTATGAATGAGGAAGCCTCCTATCTACAGTGCACAGTGCAGGAGAGCTATGAATGAGGAAGCCTCCTCTGTCTGCAGTGCACAGTGCAGCAGAGCTATGAAGGAGGAAGCCTCCTGTCTACAATGCACAGTGCAGGAGAGCTATGAATGAGGAAGCCTCCTCTGTCTACAGTGCATAGTGCAGCAGAGCTATGAAGGTGGAAGCCTCATATCTACAGTGCACAGTGCAGCAGTGCTATGCAGGAGAAAGCCTCCACTGTCTACAGTGCACAGTACAGCAGAGCTATGAACGAGGAAGCCTCATATCTACAGTGCACAGTGCAGGAGAGCTATGAACGAGAATGCCTCCTCTGTCTACAGTGCATAGTGCAGCAGAGCTATGAAGGTGGAAGCCTCATATCTACAGTGCACAGTGCAGCAGAGCTATGTAGGAGGAAGCCTCCACTGTCTACAGTGCACAGTGCAGCAGAGCTATGAACGAGGAAGCCTCCTCTGTCTACAGTGCACAGCACAGCAGAGCCATGAAGGAGGAAGCCTCCTGTCTACAGTGCACAGTGCAGCAGAGCTATGAAGGAGAATGCCTCCTCTGTCTACAGTGCACAGCACAGCAGAGCTATGAATGAGGAAGCCTCCTCTGTCTACAGTGCATAGTGCAGCAGAGCTATGAACGAGGAAGCCTCCTATCTACAGTGCACAGCACAGCAAAGCTATGAAGGAGAAAGCCTCCACTGTCTACAGTGCACAGTGCAGCAGAGCTATGAAGGAGGAAGCCTTCTTTGTCTACAGTGCACAGGGCAGGAGAGCTATGCACGAGAATGCCTCCTCTGTCTACAGCGCACAGTACAGCAGATTTATGAAGGTGGAAGCCTTATATCTACAGTGCACAGTGCAGCAGAGCTATGAAGGAGAAAGCCTCCACTGTCTACAGTGCACAGCACAGCAGAGCTATGAAGGAGAAAGCCTCCACTGTCTACAGTACACAGTGCAGCAGAGCTATGAATGAGGATGCCTCCTATCTACGGCGCACAGTGCAGCAAAGCTATGAAGGAGGAAGCCTCCTAGCTACAGTGCACTGTGTAGCAGAGCCATGAAGGAGGAAGCCTCCTCTGTCAACAGTGCACAGTGCAGCAGAGCTATGAATGAGGAGGCCTCCTGTCTACAGTGCACAGTGCAGCAGATCTATGAATGAGGAAGCCTCCTATCTACAGTGCACAGGGCAGGAGAGCTATGCACGAGAATGCCTCCTCTGTCTACAGTGCACAGTACAGCAGATCTATGAAGGTGGAAGCCTTATATCTACAGTGCACAGTGCAGCAGAGCTATGAAGGAGGAAGCCTCCTATCTACAGTGCACAGTGCAGCAGAGCTATGAAGGAGGAAGCCTCCTGTCTACAGTGCACAGTGCAGCAGAGCTATGAAGGTGAAAGCCTCATATCTACAGTGCACAGTGCAGCAGAGCTATGAAAGAGGAAGCCTCCTCTGTCTCCAGTGCATAGTGCGGCAGAGCTATGAAACAGGGAGCCTCCTCTGTATACAGTGCACAGTGCAGCAGAGCTATGAAGGAGGAAGCCTCCTCTGTCTCCAGTGCATAGTGCGGCAGAGCTATGAAACAGGGAGCCTCCTCTGTATACAGTGCACAGTGCAGCAGAGCTATGAAGGAGGAAGCCTCCTATCTACAGTGCACAGTGCAGCAGAGCTATGAATGAGGAAGCCTCCTGTCTACAGTGCACAGTGCAGCAGAGCTATGAAGGAGGAAGCCTCCTATCTACAGTGCACAGTGCAGCAGAGCTATGAATGAGGAAGCCTCCTGTCTACAGTGCACAGTGCAGGAGAGCTATGAATAAGGAAGCCTTCTCTGTCTACAGTGCACAGTGCAGCAGAGCTATGAAGGAGGAAGCCTCCTGTCTACAGTGCACAGTGCAGGAGAACTATGAATGAGGAAGCATCCTCTGTCTACAGTGCATAGTGCAGCAGAGCTATGAAGGTGGAAGCCTCATATCTACAGTGCACAGTGCAGCAGAGCTATGAAGGAGAAAGCCTCCACTGTCTACAGTGCACAGTACAGCAGAGCTATGAACGAGGAAGCCTCATATCTACAGTGCACAGTGCAGCAGAGCTATGCAGGAGAAAGCCTCCACTGTCTACAGTGCACAGTGCAGCAGAGCTATGAATTTGGAAGCCTCATATCTACAGTGCACAGTGCAGCAGAGCTATGCAGGAGAAAGCCTCCACTGTCTACAGTGCACAGTGCAGCAGAGCTATGTAGGAGGAAGCCTCATATCTACAGTTCACAGCACAGCAGAGCTATGAAGGAGGAAGCCTCATATCTACAGTGCACAGTGCAGCAGAGCTATGAAGGAGGAAGCCTCCACTGTCTACAGTGCACAGTGCAGCAGAGCTATGTAGGAGGAAGCCTCATATCTACAGTTCACAGCACAGCAGAGCTATGAAGGAGGAAGCCTCATGTCTACAGTGCACAGTGCAGCAGAGCTATGTAGGAGGAAGCCTCATATCTACAGTTCACAGTGCAGCAGAGCTATGAAGGTGGAAGCCTCATATCTACAGTGCACAGTGCAGCAGAGCTATGAAGGAGGAAGCCTCATGTCTACAGTGCACAGTGCAGGAGAGCTATGAACGAGAATGCCTCCACTGTCTACAGTGCACAGTACAGCAGAGCTATGAACGAGGGAGCCTCATATCTACAGTGCACAGTGCAGGAGAGCTATGAAGGTAGAAGCCTCATATCTACAGTGCACAGTACAGCAGAGCTATGAAGGAGGAAGCCTCCTCGGTATACGGTGCACAGTGCAGCAGAGCTATGTAGGAGGAAGCCTCATATCTACAGTTCACAGTGCAGCAGAGCTATGAAGGAGGAAGCCTCCTCTGTCTACAGTGCATAGTGCAGCAGAGCTATGAAGGAGGAAGCCTCATATCTACAGTGCACAGTGCAGGAGAGCTATGAACGAGAATGCCTCCACTGTCTACAATGCACAGTACAGCAGAGCTATGAACGAGGAAGCCTCATATCTACAGTGCACAGTACAGCAGAGCTATGAAGGAGGAAGCCTCCTCGGTATACGGTGCACAGTGCAGCAGAGCTATGAATGAGGAAGCCTCCTGTCTACAGTGCACAGTGCAGCAGAGCTATGCAGGAGAAAGCCTCCACTGTCTACAGTGCACAGTACAGCAGAGCTATGAACGAGGAAGCCTCATATCTACAGTGCACAGTGCAGGAGAGCTATGAACGAGAATGCCTCCTCTATCTACAGTGCACAGCACAGCAGAGCTATGAAGGAGAAAGCCTCCACTGTCTACAGTGCACAGTGCAGCAGAGCTATGAACGAGGAAGCCTCCTATCTACAGTGCACAGCACAGCAAAGCTATGAATGAGGAAGCCTCCTCTGTCTACAGTGCACAGTGCAGCAGAGCTATGAAGGAGGAAGCCTCCTGTTGGAAATGGGATCCCTGGCTGGCCAGGGCTTTCGCCAAAGTCAGTCAGAGACCACCACACCCAAGTCAGGGCAAGGGAGTTACACACCAAGGCAACCCCCACTCGCCCTCTAGGTAACGTGGCGCGAGCAGTCAAGGCTAAACTTGGAGGCGATGTAAGTTAAGTATTTGCGCACGCACCCCAGCAACAACACCCAAGGCCCACCACAAAGAAACGCTCCACACAAGGTTATGTAAAAATAGCCTTTGTATTATAATAAATATACATTAGATAAAACCCACACTTTACATTGTGCCAGAGGCACGGGCAGAATTTACAAGGGGAATTATATGTACAAGGGACAGGGCCACATGGACCACTGTCAGGGTATGCACTTTTAGAAATGACACTTTTTAGATCATAGAATTATCAATGTAGCACAAAAATAACATACAACCAGTCACTACTGGTACCAGGTGAGCACCACCTATGCAACCCTCACTATTTTAGGAGATTACACTAGGGAACCTGGGCTCTGCTAACAACACCTCTACTAGCAAGAAGGAAACCACCTAAGTATTGCTATACCTGTAGGGGTTTAAGGAAAGAAACACATGATGCATCGCAATACATTCAGCGGTGTAAAAGGACAGAGCACATGACGCATAAAAACACATTCAGAGGTGCAGCACAAGACAACACATGATGAATAATCTACCCATTCAGAGGTGTAAGGAAAGGAAAACACTTGATGCATCGCAATACATTCAGAGGTGTAGAAAATGAACAATTGCGCCAAACTCACGTAAGTCACCACCTGTGACTGTCCCTAGGCCAACTGGCCTCTCTAGGGCTAGGACGCCCTGTGTCCCAAAGTCAGGGGGCCTAAACGGAGCAGTTGCCCACAAAGTGCTGGGCAACTGGGTAGCACAATGATGGAGCCAACACGATGGGGGAGCCTCACAGGCTCCGAGTAAACAACTGTCCCCTTGAGCCTCCCAGGAGCCTCTCTGGCTCAACCAACAATAGTGCGCCTGAGCCCCTCGTGGGCTCTACAAACAACTGTGGCGATTTTGAGCCTCTCTGGGCTTGCAAAATACAAAATTGTCCCCAGGAGCCTCGGGGCTCCTAATTAAAAATGCGGAGCCGTTGGAGTCCTTTGTGGACTCGGAATGGACGTCGGAGCGGCCCGCTGCCAACCGGGGCCGCTCTGTCACCCCCGGGATACTTGGAGCCTCTCGGGGCACAAAGAAACCACAAATTGCCCCCGGAGCCCTTGGGGGCTTCAATCACTGCAGTGCCTTTCGCAGGCACCGAAGCACACCGGGGGCTTCCTCCCCCCTTTCAGCACTCACCGGCTGCTGGCTGGAGAGCTCCCGCTCCTCGGGACTCTCCTCGGTGGCGGCAGGACTCTCTCCCTCCTCTGGGGCTGGCGGAAGGTCCGGGGCTCTCCCTCACTTGGGAGCCTCGGCTGGACGTGCAGGCTGCTTCCTGCTTCCCCGCCTGGCCCCGTCACGCTGCAACTTGCCTGGCTTCCTGCCTCGGGTGTCCGCCAATGGCAGCGCGGCCCCGAGCAGGGAGGCGGGCACTTCCGGGTCGCACTTGGCAGCGGCCCGGCAACGTTCTAAAAACACTCCGGGCTGCGGCGGTGACTCCACAGGCAAATGCGGCGTGGGCAGCCGCTCAACGGGGAAAATAAACAATAACTCGAGGTGGGCACTCGAGGGGCTCAGCACTCCTGAGCAAATGCCGGGTGGGCACCGGCTGGGCAATTACGCGCTCCCAATCGCTCCAGCCAAAATAAAGCGCTGTTAGGCGCTAGAAGGAAAACGAAGCGCTCCCAGGCGCTAGGAACCTCAGAAAGCGCTCACCAGCGCTAGCAATAGGTAAAGGTCCACAAAAAGTCCTTCAGCAAGGCAGGGGGGGGGCAAGGCTGGGCCCAGAGCCAGCACACTGGGTCTCCAGGCAGGGAGACACCCCAAGTGGCGGTCCTCTGGCCCAGCAGCAGCTGCAGCCCCCCTCAGGCAGGATCCTAGGAGAGAACCACTTCTGTGGGGACACAGCCCCATTTTTATACAGTGAAATCCTTTGTTTCAAGGTGCAGGGTGGGGGGAAAACCAGTTTCAGCTGGCTTTGGAGCACTCTTGATGGCCCAACCACCTATTTCATTCACTGGCAGGGCTAGGGACATTAGACACACCACAGGGGGGCGGAGCCAGCATTGTGTGGGGAAAACCCAGCCCATCCAGGACACAGGTACACTCCTCCCACACATCACTCATGCTAATCTCCCACTCACCACCGGGGCAGACCCATCATGACTCATGGAGCCTGGCATACCAGCCAGCTCCAGCCAATCACGCTCCAGCACCCTCACTGCACACATATCTCAATGTCTAGAAGTAGCACTTCCCTTCTAGACACATACATGCCGCAGACACCATCTCGCAGCATTCACTCTCACGAGTTTACACATACTAAACTCGAGCCTGCACTCCTCACGCATCAGGAACTACCAGGGACACACACATTCCCCATGCATTCCTATGGGAGGGCAGGCCAGCCATACTACACGCACGCACTTTCACTCTGGGACTCATGGAAAAGTGCGCAGAGACCCAAAAATCACTAACACAGGGTCACACATAGGGCAAAAAGTCTAGGGGTGAACCTGCCCTAAGGGCCAAGTCCAACACCTCCTGTCTACAGTGCACAGTGCAGCAGAGCTATGAAGGAGGAAGCCTCCTGTCTACAGTGCACAGTGCAGCAGAGCTATGAAGGAGAATGCCTCCTCTGTCTACAGTGCACAGCACAGCAGAGCTATGAATGAGGAAGCCTCCTCTGTCTACAGTGCATAGTGCAGCAGAGCTATGAACGAGGAAGCCTCCTATCTACAGTGCACAGCACAGCAAAGCTATGAAGGAGAAAGCCTCCACTGTCTACAGTGCACAGTGCAGCAGAGCTATGAAGGAGGAAGCCTTCTTTGTCTACAGTGCACAGGGCAGGAGAGCTATGCACGAGAATGCCTCCTCTGTCTACAGCGCACAGTACAGCAGATTTATGAAGGTGGAAGCCTCATATCTACAGTGCACAGTGCAGCAGAGCTATGAAGGAGAAAGCCTCCACTGTCTACAGTACACAGTGCAGCAGAGCTATGAATGAGGAAGCCTCCTATCTACAGTGCACTGTGTAGCAGAGCCATGAAGGAGGAAGCCTCCTCTGTCAACAGTGCACAGTGCAGCAGAGCTATGAATGAGGAGGCCTCCTGTCTACAGTGCACAGTGCAGCAGATCTATGAATGAGGAAGCCTCCTATCTACAGTGCACAGGGCAGGAGAGCTATGCACGAGAATGCCTCCTCTGTCTACAGTGCACAGTACAGCAGATCTATGAACGTGGAAGCCTTATATCTACAGTGCACAGTGCAGCAGAGCTATGAAGGAGGAAGCCTCCTGTCTACAGTGCACAGTGCAGCAGAGCTATGAAGGTGGAAGCCTCATATCTACAGTGCACAGTGCAGCAGAGCTATGAAAGAGGAAGCCTCCTCTGTCAACAGTGCACAGTGCAGCAGAGCTATGAATGAGGAGGCCTCCTGTCTACAGTGCACAGTGCAGCAGATCAATGAATGAGGAAGCCTCCTATCTACAGTGCACAGGGCAGGAGAGCTATGCACGAGAATGCCTCCTCTGTCTACAGTGCACAGTACAGCAGATCTATGAACGTGGAAGCCTTATATCTACAGTGCACAGTGCAGCAGAGCTATGAAGGAGGAAGCCTCCTGTCTACAGTGCACAGTGCAGCAGAGCTATGAAGGTGGAAGCCTCATATCTACAGTGCACAGTGCAGCAGAGCTATGAAAGAGGAAGCCTCCTCTGTCTCCAGTGCATAGTGCGGCAGAGCTATGAAACAGGGAGCCTCCTCTGTATACAGTGCACAGTGCAGCAGAGCTATGAAGGAGGAAGCCTCCTATCTACAGTGCACAGTGCAGCAGAGCTATGAATGAGGAAGCCTCCTGTCTACAGTGCACAGTGCAGCAGAGCTATGAAGGAGGAAGCCTCCTATCTACAGTGCACAGTGCAGCAGAGCTATGAATGAGGAAGCCTCCTGTCTACAGTGCACAGTGCAGGAGAGCTATGAATAAGGAAGCCTTCTCTGTCTACAGTGCACAGTGCAGCAGAGCTATGAAGGAGGAAGCCTCCTGTCTACAGTGCACAGTGCAGGAGAACTATGAATGAGGAAGCATCCTCTGTCTACAGTGCATAGTGCAGCAGAGCTATGCAGGAGAAAGCCTCCACTGTCTACAGTGCACAGTACAGCAGAGCTATGAACGAGGAAGCCTCATATCTACAGTGCACAGTGCAGCAGAGCTATGAATTTGGAAGCCTCATATCTACAGTGCACAGTGCAGCAGAGCTATGTAGGAGGAAGCCTCATATCTACAGTTCACAGTGCATGAGAGCTATGAAGGTGGAAGCCTCATATCAACAGTGCACAGTGCAGCAGAGCTATGAAGGAGGAAGCCTCATGTCTACAGTGCACAGTGCAGGAGAGCTATGAACGAGAATGCCTCCACTGTCTACAGTGCACAGTACAGCAGAGCTATGAACGAGGGAGCCTCATATCTACAGTGCACAGTGCAGGAGAGCTATGAAGGTAGAAGCCTCATATCTACAGTGCACAGTGCAGCAGAGCTATGAATGAGGGAGCCTCCTATCTACAGTGCACAGTGCAGCAGATCTATGAATGAGGAAGCCTCCTGTCTACAGTGCACAGTGCAGCAGAGCAATGAAGGAGGAAGCCTCCACTGTCTACAGTGCACAGTGCAGCAGAGCTATGAACGAGGAAGCCTCCTATCTACAGTGCACAGCACAGCAAAGCTATGAACCAGGAAGCCTCCTCGGTATACAGTGCACAGAGCAGCAGAGCTATGAAGGAGGAAGCCTCCTCTATCTACCGTGCACAGCACAGCAGAGCTATGAAGGAGGAAGCCTCCTTGGTATACAGTGCAGCAGAGCTATGAATGAGGGAGCCTCCTATCTACAGTGCACAGTGCAGCAGATCTATGAATGAGGAAGCCTCCTATCTACAGTGCACAGTGCAGCAGAGCCATGAAGGAGGAAGCCTCCTCTGTCAACAGTGCACAGTGCAGCAGAGCTATGAATGAGGAGGCCTCCTGTCTACAGTGCACAGTGCAGCAGATCTATGAATGAGGAAGCCTCCTATCTACAGTGCACAGTGCAGCAGAGCTATGACGGAGGAAGCCTCCTGTCTACAGTGCACAGTGCAGCAGAGCTATGAAGGTGGAAGCCTCATATCTACAGTGCACAGTGCAGCAGAGCTATGAATGAGGAAGCCTCCTGTCTACAGTGCACAGTGCAGGAGAGCTATGAACCAGGAAGCCTCCTCGGTATACAGTGCACAGTGCAGCAGAGCTATGAAGGAGGAAGCCTCCTGTCTACGGTGCACAGTGCAGCAGAGCTATGAATAAGGAAGCCTCATATCTACAGTGCACAGTGCAGCAGAGCTATGAAGGAGGAAGCCTCCTCGGTATACAGTGCACAGTGCAGCAGAGCTATGAAGGAGGAAGCCTCCTGTCTACGGTGCACAGTGCAGCAGAGCTATGAATAAGGAAGCCTCATATCTACAGTGCAAAGTGCAGCAGAGCTATGAAGGAGGAAGCCTCCTCTGTCTCCAGTGCATAGTGCGGCAGAGCTATGAAAGAGGGAGCCTCCTCTGTATACAGTGCACAGTGCAGCAGAGCTATGAAGGAGGAAGCCTCCTGTCTACAGTGCACAGTGCAGCAGAGCCATGAAGGAGGAAGCCTCCTCTGTCAACAGTGCACAGTGCAGCAGAGCTATGAATGAGGAGGCCTCCTGTCTACAGTGCACAGTGCAGCAGATCTATGAATGAGGAAGCCTCCTATCTACAGTGCACAGTGCAGCAGAGCTATGAAGGAGGAAGCCTCCTGTCTACAGTGCACAGTGCAGCAGAGCTATGAAGGTGGAAGCCTCATATCTACAGTGCACAGTGCAGCAGAGCTATGAATGAGGAAGCCTCCTGTCTACAGTGCACAGTGCAGGAGAGCTATGAACCAGGAAGCCTCCTCGGTATACAGTGCACAGTGCAGCAGAGCTATGAAGGAGGAAGCCTCCTGTCTACGGTGCACAGTGCAGCAGAGCTATGAATAAGGAAGCCTCATATCTACAGTGCACAGTGCAGCAGAGCTATGAAGGAGGAAGCCTCCTCGGTATACAGTGCACAGTGCAGCAGAGCTATGAAGGAGGAAGCCTCCTGTCTACGGTGCACAGTGCAGCAGAGCTATGAATAAGGAAGCCTCATATCTACAGTGCACAGTGCAGCAGAGCTATGAAGGAGGAAGCCTCCTCTGTCTCCAGTGCATAGTGCGGCAGAGCTATGAAAGAGGGAGCCTCCTCTGTATACAGTGCACAGTGCAGCAGAGCTATGAAGGAGGAAGCCTCCTATCTACAGTGCACAGTGCAGCAGAGCTATGAATGAGGAAGCCTCCTGTCTACAGTGCACAGTGCAGCAGAGCTATGAAGGAGGAAGCCTCATATCTACAGTGCACAGTGCAGCAGAGCTATGCAGGAGAAAGCCTCCACTGTCTACAGTGCACAGTACAGCAGAGCTATGAATGAGGAAGCCTCATATCTACAGTGCACAGTGCAGCAGAGCTATGAATTTGGAAGCCTCATATCTACAGTGCACAGTGCAGCAAAGCTATGAACCAGGAAGCCTCCTCGGTATACAGTGCACAGTGCAGCAGAGCTATGAAGGAGGAAGCCTCCTGTCTACGGTGCACAGTGCAGCAGAGCTATGAATAAGGAAGCCTCATATCTACAGTGCACAGTGCAGCAGAGCTATGAAGGAGGAAGCCTCCTCTGTCTCCAGTGCATAGTGCGGCAGAGCTATGAAGGAGGAAGCCTCCTATCTACAGTGCACAGTGCAGCAGAGCTATGAAGGAGGAAGCCTCCTCTGTATACAGTGCACAGTGCAGCAGAGCTATGAAGGAGGAAGCCTCCTATCTACAGTGCACAGTGCAGCAGAGCTATGAATGAGGAAGCCTCCTGTCTACAGTGCACAGTGCAGCAGAGCTATGAAGGAGGAAGCCTCCTATCTACAGTGCACAGTGCAGCAGAGCTATGAATGAGGAAGCCTCCTGTCTACAGTGCACAGTGCAGGAGAGCTATGAATAAGGAAGCCTCCTCTGTCTACAGTGCACAGTGCAGCAGAGCTATGAAGGAGGAAGCCTCCTGTCTACAGTGCACAGTGCAGGAGAACTATGAATGAGGAAGCCTCATATCTACAGTGCACAGTGCAGCAGAGCTATGAAGGAGAAAGCCTCCACTGTCTACAGTGCACAGTGCAGCAGAGCTATGAAGGAGGAAGCCTCCTCTGTCTACAGTGCACAGTGCAGCAGAGCTATGAAGGAGGAAGCCTCCTGTCTACAGTGCACAGTGCAGGAGAACTATGAATGAGGAAGCCTCATATCTACAGTGCACAGTGCAGCAGAGCTATGAAGGAGAAAGCCTCCACTGTCTACAGTGCACAGTGCAGCAGAGCTATGAATGAGGAAGCCTCATATCTACAGTGCACAGTGCAGCAGAGCTATGAAGGAGAAAGCCTCCACTGTCTACAGTGCACAGTGCAGCAGAGCTATGAATGAGGAAGCCTCCTCAGTATACAGTGCACAGTGCAGCAGAGCTATGAATGAGGAAGCCTCATATCTACAGTGCACAGTGCAGCAGAGCTATGAATTTGGAAGCCTCATATCTACAGTGCACAGTGCAGCAGAGCTATGTAGGAGGAAGCCTCATATCTACAGTTCACAGTGCATGAGAGCTATGAAGGTGGAAGCCTCATATCTACAGTGCACAGTGCAGCAGAGCTATGTAGGAGGAAGCCTCATATCTACAGTTCACAGTGCATGAGAGCTATGAAGGTAGAAGCCTCCTCTGTCTACAGTGCATAGTGCAGCAGAGCTATGAAGGAGGAAGCCTCCTCTGTCTACAGTGCATAGTGCAGCAGAGCTATGAAGGAGGAAGCCTCATATCTACAGTGCACAGTGCAGGAGAGCTATGAACGAGAATGCCTCCACTGTCTACAGTGCACAGTACAGCAGAGCTATGAACGAGGAAGCCTCATATCTACAGTGCACAGTGCAGGAGAGCTATGAACGAGAATGCCTCCTCTGTCTACAGTGCACAGCACAGCAGAGCTATGAAGGAGGAAGCCTCCTATCTACAGTGCACAGCACAGCAGAGCTATGAAGGAGAAAGCCTCCACTGTCTACAGTGCACAGCACAGCAGAGCTATGAAGGAGGAAGCCTCCTATCTACAGTGCACAGCACAGCAGAGCTATGAAGGAGAAAGCCTCCACTGTCTACAGTGCACAGTGCAGCAGAGCTATGAACGAGGAAGCCTCCTATCTACAGTGCACAGCACAGCAAAGCTATGAATGAGGAAGCCTCCTCTGTCTACAGTGCACAGTGCAGCAGAGCTATGAAGGAGGAAGCCTCCTATCTACAGTGCACAGTGCAGCAGAGCTATGAATGAAGAAGCCTCCTTAGTATACAGTGCACAGTGCAGCAGAGCTATGAAGGAGGAAGCCTCCTGTCTACAGTGCACAGTGCAGCAGAGCTATGAAGGAGGAAGCCTCATGTCTACAGTGCACAGTGCAGCAGAGCTATGAATGAGGAAGCCTCCTCTGTCTACAGTGCATAGTGCAGCACAGCTATGAACGAGGAAGCCTCCTCTGTCTACAGTGCACAGTGCAGTAGAGCTATGAATGAGGAAGCCTCCTCAGTATACAGTGCACAGTGCAGCAGAGCTATGAAGGAGGAAGCCTCCTCAGTATACAGTGCACAGTGCAGCAGAGCTATGAATGAGGAAGCCTCCTCAGTATACAGTGCACAGTGCAGCAGAGCTATGAATGAGGAAGCCTCCTCAGTATACAGTGCACAGTGCAGCAGAGCTATGAATGAGGAAGCCTCCTCAGTATACAGTGCACAGTGCAGCAGAGCTATGAAGGAGGAAGCCTCCTATCTACAGTGCACAGCACAGCAAAGCTATGAATGAGGAAGCCTCCTCTGTCTACAGTGCACAGTGCAGCAGAGCTATGAATGAGGAAGCCTCCTCAGTATACAGTGCACAGTGCAGAAGAGCTATGAAGGAGGAAGCCTCCTATCTACAGTGCACAGTGCAGCAGAGCTATGAAGGAGGAAGCCTCCTATGTACAGTGCATAGTGCAGCACAGGTATGAAGGAGGAAGCCTCCTCTGTACAGTGCACAGTGCAGCAGAGCTATGAAGGAGGAAGCCTCCTATCTACAGTGCACAGTGCAGCAGAGCTATGAATGAGGAAGCCTCCTGTCTACAGTGCACAGTGCAGCAGAGCTATGAAGGAGGAAGCCTCCTCTGTCTACAGTGCACAGTGCAGCAGAGCTATGAATGAGGAAGCCTCCTCTGTCTACAGTGCACAGTGCAGCAGAGCTATATAAGTGGAAGCCTCCTCAGTATACAGTGCACAGTGCAGTAGAGCTATGAAGGAGGAAGCCTCCTCTGTCTACAGTGCACAGTGCAGAAGAGCTATGAAGGAGGAAGCCTCCTATCTACAGTGCACAGTGCAGCAGAGCTATGAAGGAGGAAGCCTCCTATGTACAGTGCATAGTGCAGCACAGCTATGAAGGAGGAAGCCTCCTATCTACAGTGCACAGTGCAGCAGAGCTATGAATGAGGAAGCCTCCTCAGTATACAGTGCACAGTGCAGCAGAGCTATGAAGGAGGAAGCCTCCTCTGTCTACAGTGCACAGTGCAGTAGAGCTATGAAGGAGGAAGCCTCCTGTCTACAGTGCACAGTGCAGCAGAGCTATGAAGGAGGAAGCCTCCTCGGTATACAGTGCACAGCTCAGCAGAGCTATGAAGGAGGAAGCCTCCTATCTACAGTGCACAGTGCAGCAGAGCTATGAATGAGGAAGCCTCCTCAGTATACAGTGCACAGTGCAGCAGAGCTATGAAGGAGGGAGCCTCCTCTGTCTACAGTGCACAGTGCAGCAGAGCTATGAAGGAGGAAGCCTCATGTCTACAGTGCACAGTGCAGCAGAGCTATGAAGGAGGAAGCCTCCTCGGTCTACAGTGCACAGTGCGGCAGAGCTATGAACGAGGAAGCCTCCTCTGTCTACAGTGCACAGTGCAGCAGAGCTATGAATGAGGAAGCCTCCTCAGTATACAGTGCACAGTGCAGGAGAGCTATGAAGGAGGAAGCCTCCTCGGTATACAGTGCACAGTGCAGCAGAGCTATGAAGGAGGAAGCCTCCTATCTACAGTGCACAGTGCAGCAGAGCTATGAAGGAGGAAGCCTCCTATCTACAGTGCACAGTGCAGCAGAGCTATGAAGGAGGAAGCCTCCTGTCTACAGTGCACAGTGCAGCAGAGCTATGAAGGAGGAAGCCTCCTGTCTACAGTGCACAGTGCAGCAGAGCTATGAAGGAGGAAGCCTCCTGTCTACAGTGCATAGTGCAGCAGAGCTATGAAGGTGGAAGCCTCCTGTCTACAGTGCACAGTGCAGCTGAGCTATGAAGGAGGAAGCCTCCTCTGTCTACAGTGCACAGTGCAGCAGAGCTATGAAGGAGGAAGCCTCCTATCTACAGTGCACAGTGCAGCAGAGCTATGAATGAGGAAGCCTCCTCAGTATACAGTGCACAGTGCAGCAGAGCTATGAAGGAGGAAGACTCCTATCTACAGTGCACAGTGCAGCAGAGCTATGAAGGAGGGAGCCTCCTCTGTCTACAGTGCACAGTGCAGCAGAGCTATGAAGGAGGGAGCCTCCTCTGTCTACAGTGCACAGTGCAGCAGAGCTATGAAGGAGGAAGCCTCCTCGGTATACAGTGCACAGTGCAGCAGAGCTATGAATGAGGAAGCCTCCTATCTACAGAGCACAGTGCAGCAGAGCTATGAAGGAGGAAGCCTCCTTGGTATACAGTGCACAGTGCAGCAGAGCTATGAAGGAGGAAGACTCCTATCTACAGAGCACAGTGCAGCAGAGCTATGAAGGAGGAAGCCTCCTTGGTATACAGTGCACAGTGCAGCAGAGCTATGAATGAGGAAGCCTCCTTGGTATACAGTGCACAGTGCAGCAGAGCTATGAAGGAGGAAGACTCCTCTGTCTACAGTGCACAGTGCAGCAGAGCTATGAAGGAGGAAGCCTCCTTGGTATACAGTGCACAGTGCAGCAGAGCTATGAAGGAGGAAGACTCCTATCTACAGAGCACAGTGCAGCAGAGCTATGAAGGAGGAAGACTCCTCTGTCTACAGTGCACAGTGCAGCAGAGCTATGAAGGAGGAAGCCTCCTTGGTATACAGTGCACAGTGCAGCAGAGCTATGAAGGAGGAAGACTCCTATCTACAGAGCACAGTGCAGCAGAGCTATGAAGGAGGAAGCCTCCTTGGTATACAGTGCACAGTGCAGCAGAGCTATGAAGGAGGAAGCCTCCTTGGTATACAGTGCACAGTGCAGCAGAGCTATGAAGGAGGAAGACTCCTATCTACAGAGCACAGTGCAGCAGAGCTATGAAGGAGGAAGCCTCCTCGGTATACGGTGCACAGTGCAGCAGAGCTATGAAGGAGGAGACCTCGCCTCTCTACAATGCACATTACAGCAGTCCTCCTCTCTCTGCAGTGCACAGTGTTTAAACAGAGATCTCATTAGTTTGATAGATTTATTACACAATGAAGCCTGCACTCAGTACCAGCCTGGCCTCCTGTATGACCCAGCTGATGCCTGATCAGAGACAGAGTGCGTTGCAGCCCCCAAGCCCCCTGCTTCTCACCCCAGGGACACTGTGGAGAGGTGGAGGAGACCAGCAGACCTCATTCCCTGCCTCACAATACTGTGAGCTCACAAGAGTATTTGCAGGTGATCCTGCAAGGAAGGGTCAGCCTCTAATCGATGAGTGTTCATCCCTCCTCTGTGCAGCCTTTCCAAAGCCCCTCTCGAATGCACACCCAACAGCTGCCCTTCATCTCTGGCGAGGATGGAGAGAACAGGCAGAGCAGTGTTGGAATACACACCGCTGAGCAAGAAATAACCCACAAGTGCACTAGAACAGACCATCACTGCACCAGAACAGACCATCACTTCACCAGAACAGACCATCACTTCACCAGAATACTCCATGTCTGCCCACGAATACCCAGTCATTACACGAGAATACCCATCACTGAGCCACAGTGTTCCATTACCTCTCCTGAATACCCCATGAGTGCACTAGGGTACCCCACGAGTGCACCAGAACAGACCATCACTACACCAGAACAGACCATCACTTCACCAGAATACTCCATGTCTGCCCACGAATACCCAGTCATTACACGAGAATACCCATTACTGAGCCGCAGTGTTCCATTACCTCTCCTGAACACCCCATAAGTGCACCAGGGTAACCCACGAGAGCACCAGAACAGACCATCACTGCACCAGAACAGACCATCACTTCATCAGAATACTCCATGTCTGCCCACGAATGCCCAGTCACTACACGAGAATACCCATACCAAGCCACAGTGTTCCATCACCTCTCCTGAATACCCCAGGAGTGCACCAGAATACCCCACGAGTGCACCAGAACAGACCATTACTTCACCAGAATACTCCATGTCTGCCCACGAATACCCAGTCATTACACGAGAATACCAATTACTGAGCCACAGTGTTCCATTACCTCTCCTGAATACCCCATGAGTGCACCAGGGTAACCCACGAGAGCACCAGAACAGACCATCACTGCACCAGAACAGACCATCACTGCACCAGAACAGACCATCACTGCACCAGAACAGACCATCACTTCATCAGATTACTCCATCTGCCCACGAATACCCAGTCACTACACGAGAATACCCATACCAAGCCACAGTGTTCCATCACCTCTCCTGAATACCCCAGGAGTGCACCAGAATACCCCACGAGTGCACCAGAACAGACCATGACTGCACCAAAACACACCAACACTACACCAGAATACCCATCACGAGCCACAGTGTCCCATCACTGCACCTGAATGTCCCATTGACTACACTTTAATACCCCGTAGAGGCACCACAATACTCATCACTGTGCCACAATCTCCTGCCACTGCAACTGAATAATGATTGACTGCATCCGAATGCTCCATGACAGCACCATAACACGCCATCTCTGCATAAGAATACCATCACACACCTGAATACCCATCACAGAGAAAAAGTGCTGCATCACTGCACCTGAAAGCCACATAAATACACCTGAATATGCCACCAGAACACCCTAGCGTGGCATCAGAATACCCAATAAGTGCACAAGAATACCCCACTGCTGTGCCTAAGTATCTCACCGTTGCACCAGAATACTCTATAACAGCGCCAGAGTACCCCATCACTACAACAGAATCCATTAATACTGGGCCAAAGTATCACACCGCTGCAACAGAATACCCAGTATCTGCACCAGAATACCTCATAACTGCACTAGAATACCTCATAACAACAATTGTGCCATAGTATCTCACGGCAGCCCAAAATAGCCCATTGCCAAGCTAAAAAACCCATCACCGAGCCACAAGCTCTCACACTGCAAATGAATACCCCATTACTGCATCAATATATCCCATAATTTACCAGAATTCCACATCGCTGCACAAGAATACCAATCACTGAGCGAGGAAGTGCCACCACTGTCCCTAAATGCTCCATGGCTGCACTAGAATGCCCCTTAGATGTATGAGGGTATCCCATAACTGTGCTAGAGTATCTCACCTCAGTTGTATGTCTGATGGCATTAATGATGCTCCATATTATTCTGAGCTATTTTGTAATTACTTTCATTCCTCTAATGCCATACTAATTTAAGGAGTAATGTGTACAGAAGAAGCTCGGATAATGTCACCAGTGATGTCATCAACTATGTCATTTGAGTTGAGTTCAGTGATGCCACAAATGATGTCATAGAACATGTCATGTGTGATGTAATATGTGAGGTCATAAGCAATGCATTGCCGCGGTTGGATATTATGGTTTGATCTGCTAACTGTACCTGGTGAAGTTTCTGTGGTTTCTTGAGTTCATAACGTTACGTTGGTACTGGAATTTTCACCTAACTATAACATCACTTTAATCATTGGTTGTTTCAGTGAATTTCTAAGATTTTTCTAAAAACGTAATCAGATGCTATTATCAGACCTAATGTAAATTATGATATAATGAAAATTCCTAACTATAACATCACTTTAACCATTGGTGTGCTCAGTGAATTTCATGTTTTTTTTAACCTAAAGTAACATTATATTACTATACATAAAGTCAAGTCAAGTCATAAAATTTGTATAGCGCACTACATACCCAGAGGGTTTCAAGGCGCTTAGGATGGGGAGGAGGATTATTTGTCAAATATCCACGTTTTAAGCTGCTTTCTGAACGCTAGGTGATTCTGGGTGAGGCGAAGGTAAGCGGGGAGTGAGTTCCATGTTTTGGCAGCCAGGTAAGAAAAGGATCTGCCTCCCATGGTGGTCTTGTTGATGCGAGGTACAGTGGCAAAGGCTTGGCTGGAAGAGCGTAGTTGGCGGGAGGGGGAGTAGAAGGACATTCGAGAGTTGAGGCAATCTGGTCCGATGTCGTAGAGTGATTTGTGTGCGTGGGTAAGCAGTCGGAAAGTGATCCTCTTATTGACGGGTAGCCAGTGGAGGTCTTTAAGGTGACCAGAGATGTGTTCATTGCGTGGGATGTCTAATATGAGCCTGGCTGAAGCGTTTTGGATTCGTTGTAGTTTCTTCTGGAGTTTAGGGGTGGTAACTGCGTAGAGGGTGTTTCCGTAGTCCAGTCGGCTCGTGACTAGAGCGTGGGTGACTGTTTTCCTTGTTTCGGAGGGGATCCAGCGAAATGTTTTTCTGAGCATGCGAAGAATGTTGAAGCAGGAAGAGGATACGGCGCTGACTTGTCTGTTCATTGAGAGTGAAGAATCCAGGATGACGCCAAGGTTCCGTGCGTGGTCTGACGGGATGGGTGCTTTTCCGAGGGCTTCCGGCCACCAGGAGTCGTCCCATGCAGAGGGGGATGTACCTAAGATGAGGACTTCTGTTTTGTCTGAGTTCAGTTTCAGACGGCTTTGTTTCATCCATTCGGCGACTTCTTTCATTCCTTCGTGTAGGTTAGTTTTGGCGGTGCTGGGGTCCTTGGTGAGAGAAAGGATGAGTTGAGTGTCATCCGCGTAAGAGATGATGTTGAGGTTGTGTTGGCGGGCGATGGCCGCGAGGGGGCTCATGTATACGTTGAAGAGGGTGGGACTGAGTGAGGATCCTTGAGGTACGCCGCAGATGATTTCAGAGGCCTCGGACTTGAATGGTGGGAGGCGGACTCTCTGGGTTCTTCCGGTGAGGAACGAGGTGATCCATTCCAGTGCTTTTCCTTGGATTCCGATGTTTCTGAGGCGTTGTAAAAGGGTGCTGTGGCAGACTGTGTCGAAGGCTGCAGAGAGGTCGAGGAGGATGAGGGCGACTGTGTCTCCATTGTCCAGTAGAGTTCGAATGTCGTCTGTTGCTGCGATGAGGGCGGTCTCTGTGCTGTGTTTGGCTCGGAAGCAAGATTGTGAGGGGTCGAGTGATTTGTTGGCTTCGAGGAAGGCGGCGAGCTGGTTGTTGACGGCTTTCTCGATGACTTTGGCCGGGAATGGAAGAAGCGAGATGGGGCGGTAGTTTTTGAGTTCGGTGGGGTCCGCTGTGGGTTTTTTCAGAAGAGCGGTGAGTTCAGCGTGTTTCCAGTCTTCTGGGAAGGTAGCGGAGTTGAGGGAGCAGTTGATGACGTCTCGGAGGTGCGGAGCTATGACGGAGTCTGCTTTGTTGAAGATGTGGTGAGGGCATGGGTCTGTGGGGGATCCAGAGTGGATGGAATTCATCAGGCGGATGGTGTCCTCAGTGGAGATTGGGTTCCAGGCGTTAAGGGTATTTCCGGGGGGTAGATGGTCAGCAGATGGTAGGGTGGGTTGGCTTCCGGGTTGGTTGTCAAAGCTGTTGTGGATGTCAGCAATCTTGTTGTGGAAAAAAGAGGCTAGGGAGTCGCAGAGGGTTTGAGAGGGGGTGATGTCGTTGGAGTTGGCCGAGGGGTTGGAAAATTCCTTGACGATGTTGAAAAGTTCCTTGCTGTTGTGGGCGTTGTTGTCAAGTCGGTCCTTGAATGCTGTTTTCTTGGCTTTTCGGATCAGTTGGTGGTGAGTACGGGTGGCGCTTTTGAAGGCGTCCTTGTTGCTGGTGGATGGGTCTTTTTTCCAGGCCTTTTCGAGGGAGCGGCACAGTTTCTTGGACTTCTTGAGATCATCGTTGAACCAAGAGGCCTTCTTGTAGCCAAGTTTGTGTTGACGTTTTTTCAGTGGTGCTAAGGTGTCGGCGGTGTTGGATAACCAAAGGGTGAGGTTGGAGGGGGCTTCGTTGGCGTTAGAAGAGAGGGCTGGGGAGGTTCGAAGGAGCGATGTGGAGATCTGATCCGTGGTGATTTTGTTCCAGTTTCTTTGTAGAGTTGGTTGGAGGTGGATGATGGGTTTCGGCTTGTTGTAGGTGAAGTGAACGCAGCTGTGGTCAGTCCAGAGGAGATCCGTAGTGTGGCTGAAGGAGACATGGTTGCTGGAGGTGAAGATGGGGTCGAGTGTGTGACCTGCGATGTGGGTGGGGGAAGTGACCAGTTGTTTAAGTCCGAGGTTGGCGAGGTTGTCTAAGAGGGTGGCGGTGTTGCGGTCGTTGATCTTTTCAAGGTGGAAGTTGAGGTCTCCCAGAAAGATGTAGTCTTTGGAGGGGAGCGCGTGTGGGGTGATGAAGTCCGTGATGTCTTCACTGAATTTTGCGCGGGGTCCTGGAGGTCTGTAGAGGAGGGTGCCTCTGAGTGTGGTTTTGGGGTCGATGTGGATCTGGAAGTGAAGGTGTTCGGAGTTGGCGAGGTTGGCGTCGGAGCTGGTAGAGATGCGGATGGATTTCTTATGGACGATAGCGATTCCTCCTCCTGTATGGTCGGTGCGGTCCTTGCGTGTGATCTTATAGTCGTTAGGGATAGCGATGGCGATGTCAGGGGCGGAAGAGGCGTTCATCCATGTTTCCGTTAGGAAGGCGACGTCCGGAGAGGTGGTGTCAAGTAGGTTCCAAAGGTCAATGGCGTGCCTGTGGACCGAGCGGGTGTTGAGGAGGATGCATTGTAGGTGGTTGGGGTCGGGAGTCAGTGGTGTGGTCGTAGCGGAGATGTTGTCGGTGCCGCTGAATTTGCAGGAGTAGCATGAGAACGGTCCATGGGTGTGTCCAGGAGCGGCTTGGACGCAGTTGGGGGTGCGACCGGGGTTAAGGGCTAGGAGGGTGGCGGCATCGTAGGTAATGCGGGAGGGCTGAGAGGGACGGGGGCCAGGGGCTCTGGCGCTGGGCGCGGTCCAGGCGCGGACGGGCGTAGACGGGCTTACCTTTGGCGCACCTTCGGCGCGGGTTGGGCGCGGACGCTGCGCGTGGACGCTGCGCGCGGGAACTACTGTCATATATGGATAGTGGAGGGGGAGGGGCGAGGGCGTCTTAGCTGGGAGGCGGGGCGGGCTCAGGTCAGCACGGAGCACAACAACAACAGATCTAAAATGGAGGGGGGAGTCGAGCAGGGCGCCGGGGGTATCGCGCAGTGAAGTCTATGTCAGAGCAGCAATGGTGCGAGGTGCTGTTAAAATACTTAATTAGCTGTTCTACAAACGAAATGAAAATGCACAGGTCGATAAAAGTCACAAACACACAATGCAGCGCACTTCGAGAAATCAGGCAATGCAGCGCACTACACGATATCGGCAAGCAGGCGACTTCAAAGCAAAGCAGGCGAGTTACATGTAAATAGTTAAGCCGTTCTGAGCCGGGTACAATCACGCAATGCAGCCAAACGATACCGTTTCAGGTGGAGAGGCAGGGGAGCGACCACTCAGGGCAGAAGCAACGAGGGGTCACAGCGCTTCTGGGATAGGGAGCGCTGTAAATAGTTAGTGGGAGGGCGTCTTAGCTGGGAGGCGGGGCGGGCTCAGGTCAGCACGGAGCACAACAACAACAGATCTAAAATGGAGGGGGGAGTCGAGCAGGGCGCCGGGGGTATCGCGCAGTGAAGTCTATGTCAGAGCAGCAATGGTGCGAGGTGCTGTTAAAATACTTAATTAGCTGTTCTACAAACGAAATGAAAATGCACAGGTCGATAAAAGTCACAAACACACAATGCAGCGCACTTCGAGAAATCAGGCAATGCAGCGCACTACACGATATCGACAAGCAGGCGACTTCAAAGCAAAGCAGGCGAGTTACATGTAAATAGTTAAGCCGTTCTGAGCCGGGTACAATCACGCAATGCAGCCAAACGATACCGTTTCAGGTGGAGAGGCAGGGGAGCGACCACTCAGGGCAGAAGCAACGAGGGGTCACAGCGCTTCTGGGATAGGGAGCGCTGTAAATAGTTAGTGGGAGAGCGTCTTAGCTGGGAGGCGGGGCGGGCTCAGGTCAGCACGGAGCACAACAACAACAGATCTAAAATGGAGGGGGGGGTCGAGCAGGGCGCCGGGGGTATCGCGCAGTGAAGTCTATGTCAGAGCAGCAATGGTGCGAGGTGCTGTTAAAATACTTAATTAGCTGTTCTACAAACGAAATGAAAATGCACAGGTCGATAAAAGTCACAAACACACAATGCAGCGCACTTCGAGAAATCAGGCAATGCAGCGCACTACACGATATCGGCAAGCAGGCGACTTCAAAGCAAAGCAGGCGAGTTACATGTAAATAGTTAAGCCGTTCTGAGCCGGGTACAATCACGCAATGCAGCCAAACGATACCGTTTCAGGTGCACAGCCAGCTCCTTGCCAGGGGAGGAGGTTGTATGCCCCCCTAAGGTACTATTGGCCACTGGGACCCCTTACCTGGGGCCAAAAAATGTACACTAGGGTAATATTAGGGGAGGGGATGCACTGTCCCCTCCAACATTGAGCCTAAATGGGCCCGAGGACTCCCCCGGGCCCATACAGTAATGATAGGCGAGTGGGGACATGGCACCCCTCCCGAGCTTTAGGGGGCCCCAGGGACCACATTCCCAGAGGTAAAACATATTTATATTAGGGGAGGGGGGCATGTGGCTACCTCCCTGAGTTTTTCAATAAAAGTCTGCAGCGTACCACTGTAATATCTGCAAATTACTGCACCAGTTAAGAACGTTTTAAACAAATGTGTAGTACTCTTTAAACTGCCATAAAACAAATAGAAAATTATAAATACATTTTTCTATCTATTAAAACTTTCATAAAGTGTTAATAGGTAGAGATCAAACATTAAACCTATTACTTACCTAGATCTAAGATCCTAGAACACAGTGATACACAGACCAGAGACAAAATGTCATGAAAACAACATGGCTGTCGTTTACCTTTGGTAAACAAATCTATTAGCCAAGCACATACTGCCTTATCATGTACATGTACTGTAGTATACCACAAACTTACAGTGATATACTGCGGCACATTATATAACGAAGTATTTTAAAAGCTATAACTTTAAAACTACGTACAGTAGTCACACCTACTACCAAAATTACCATTTACACAAAATAAAATATTTCTGCCACATTAAATCACATTCACACTACATGTGTTCCAATTACAACACTCCAGTGTATGCCAGTACACTCTATGGCACTACACTTTATGCCATCTCATTCTATGCTATTACACCCTACATCACTCCACTCTACATAGCTCCACTATACGTCACTCCACTGTACTCTACTCTACTCTACCCAACTCCACTCTACAACACTCTACTCTACCTCACTACACTGTAAGCTATTGCACTCTACACCACTCCATTGTATAATACTCCAGTGTACTCAAATACAAGGTAGGCCCTTCCACTTCTACATTTCTCTACTGTAAGCAACTCCACTCTGCAACACCACACTCCACTTTTGGTCTAAACTTAGACTTTTGGTCTAAGTTTACTTTTGTGAATCAGGCCCTTAGACTTTTGGTCCAAGTTTACTTTTGTGAATCAGGCCCTTAGACTTTTGGTCCAAGTTTACTTTTGTGAATCAGGCCCTTAGACTTTTGGTCCAAGTTTACATTTGTGAATCAGGCCCTTAAACTTTTGGTCCAAGTTTACTTTTGTGAATCAGGCCCTTAGACTTTTGGTCTAAGTTTACTTTTGTGAATCAGGCCCTTAGACATTTGGTCTAAGTTTACTTTTGTGAATCAGGCCCTTAGACTTTTGGTCCAAGTTTACTGTTGTGAATCAGGCTCTTAGACTTTTGGTCCAAGTTTACTTTTGTGAATCAGACCCTTAGACATTTGGTCTAAGTTTACTTTTGTGAATCAGGCCCTTAGACTTTTGGTCCAAGTTTACTTTTGTGAATCAGGCCCTTAGACTTTTGGTCCAAGTTTACTTTTGTGAATCAGGCCCTTAGACTTTTGGTCCAAGTTTACTTTTGTGAATCAGGCCCTTAGACTTTTGGTCCAAGTTTACTTTTGTGAATCAGGCCCTTAGACATTTGGTCTAAGTTTACTTCTGTGAATCAGGCCCTTAGACTTTTGGTCCAAGTTTACTTTTGTGAATCAGGCCCTTAGACTTTTGGTCCAAGTTTACTTTTGTGAATCAGGCCCTTAGACATTTGGTCTAAGTTTACTTTTGTGAATCAGGCCCTTAGACTTTTGGTCCAAGTTTACTTTTGTGAATCAGGCCCTTAGACTTTTGGTCCAAGTTTACTTTTGTGAATCAGGCCCTTAGACTTTTGGTCCAAGTTTACTTTTGTGAATCAGGCCCTTAGACTTTTGGTCCAAGTTTACTTTTGTGAATCAGGCCCTTAGACTTTTGGTCCAAGTTTACTTTTGTGAATCAAGCCCTTAGACTTTTGGTCTAAGTTTACTTTTGTGAATCAGGCCCTTAGACTTTTGGTCCAAGTTTACTTTTGTGAATCAGGCCCTTAGACATTTGGTCTAAGTTTACTTTTGTGAATCAGGCCCTTAGACTTTTGGTCCAAGTTTACTTTTGTGAATCAGGCCCTTAGACTTTTGGTCCAAGTTTACGTTTGTGAATCAGGCCCTTAGACTTTTGGTCCAAGTTTACTTTTGTGAATCAGGCCCTTAGACTTTTGGTCCAAGTTTACTTTTGTGAATCAGGCACTTAGACATTTGGTCTAAGTTTACTTTTGTGAATCTGGCCCTTAGACTTTTGGTCCAAGTTTACTTTTGTGAATCAGGCCCTTAGACTTTTGGTCCAAGTTTACTTTTGTGAATCAGGCCCTTAGACATTTGGTCTAAGTTTACTTTTGTGAATCAGGCCCTTAGACTTTTGGTCCAAGTTTACTTTTGTGAATCAGGCCCTTAGACTTTTGGTCCAAGTTTACTTTTGTGAATCAGGCCCTTAGACTTTTGGTCCAAGTTTACTTTTGTGAATCAGGCCCTTAGACATTTGGTCTAAGTTTACTTTTGTGAATCAGGCCCTTAGACTTTTGGTCCAAGTTTACTTTTGTGAATCAGGCCTTTAGACTTTTGGTCCAAGTTTACTTTTGTGAATCAGGCCCTTAGACTTTTGGTCCAAGTTTACTTTTGTGAATCAGGCCCTTAGACATTTGGTCTAAGTTTACTTTTGTGAATCAGGCCCTTAGACTTTTGGTCCAAGTTTACTTTTGTGAATCAGGCCCTTAGACTTTTGGTCCAAGTTTACTTTTGTGAATCAGGCCCTTAGACTTTTGGTCCAAGTTTACTTTTGTGAATCAGGCCCTTAGACTTTTGGTCCAAGTTTACTTTTGTGAATCAGGCCCTTAGACTTTTGGTCCAAGTTTACTTTTGTGAATCAAGCCCTTAGACTTTTGGTCTAAGTTTACTTTTGTGAATCAGGCCCTTAGACTTTTGGTCCAAGTTTACTTTTGTGAATCAGGCCCTTAGACATTTGGTCTAAGTTTACTTTTGTGAATCAGGCCCTTAGACTTTTGGTCCAAGTTTACTTTTGTGAATCAGGCCCTTAGACTTTTGGTCCAAGTTTACGTTTGTGAATCAGGCCCTTAGACTTTTGGTCCAAGTTTACTTTTGTGAATCAGGCCCTTAGACTTTTGGTCCAAGTTTACTTTTGTGAATCAGGCACTTAGACATTTGGTCCAAGTTTACTTTTGTGAATCTGGCCCTTAGACTTTTGGTCCAAGTTTACTTTTGTGAATCAGGCCCTTAGACTTTTGGTCCAAGTTTACTTTTGTGAATCAGGCCCTTAGACTTTTGGTCCAAGTTTACTTTTGTGAATCAGGCCCTTAGACTTTTGGTCCAAGTTTACTTTTGTGAATCAGGCCCTTAGACATTTGGTCTAAGTTTACTTTTGTGAATCAGGCCCTTAGACTTTTGGTCCAAGTTTACTTTTGTGAATCAGGCCTTTAGACTTTTGGTCCAAGTTTACTTTTGTGAATCAGGCCCTTAGACTTTTGGTCCAAGTTTACTTTTGTGAATCAGGCCCTTAGACTTTTGGTCCAAGTTTACTTTTGTGAATCAGGCCCTTAGACATTTGGTCTAAGTTTACTTTTGTGAATCAGGCCCTTAGACTTTGGTCTAAGTTTACTTTTGTGAATCAGGCCCTTAGACTTTTGGTCCAAGTTTACTTTTGTGAATCAGGCCCTTAGACTTTTGGTCCAAGTTTACTTTTGTGAATCAGGCCCTTAGACGTTTGGTCCAAGTTTACTTTTGTGAATCAGGCCCTTAGACATTTGGTCTAAGTTTACTTTTGTGAATCAGGCCCTTAGACATTTGGTCTAAGTTTACTTTTGTGAGTTTACTTTTGTGAATCAGGCCCTTAGACTTTTGGTCTAAGTTTACTTTTGTGAATCAGGCCCTTAGACTTTTTTTTTTTTTTTTTTTTTTTTTTTTTCCAAAACCTTTATTGCTCCTTGTAGTCGTACACAGCATCTGGCCTACAACCCAACGGGCCGGCCGCTACACCATTACTGAAATAGCCTCATTAATGGAAAAGTCTGTATACTGGTTGCTGATTCCGTGTTTTAGTTATTTCGCACTTTAGTGAAGGCGCATTGTTCATAAGTAATGTTCTAATTTGAATAGGTTTGGCTTTTGTTTTTTCAACAATAAACAACGTAAAAAATCAACAAAGAAATCACAGGTAGGTCATCACGTGCTGAAGTGAATCCGCATACATTGTGCCGTGCAAAGTTTCCTATAAAGTACTCCGCATTCAGGTCTGCAAGGTCCCACATACTAGTTAGTATTAACGATAGGTGTACATGGAAATTCCTACAGGGTACTGGCCTTGTCTGCCCCTCCGCTTCATCCCTCCCGACTCCCACGGTCTCCCACCGTCCTTACCCCTGCCCCCACTCAACCTCTCCTTGGGAACGCTAATCATCCCCCCCTTCCTCATCAGATGAAATTGGTTCGTCCTCTGGTAAGGGTTCGCAAATGTCACCCCGGTATGTGTTCCACGGTGTCCATATCTTATTCCATTTTCTCGGGCAGGCCCTGCTAGCATACACCTCTCTTTCCGTGACCATGACCCTGTCCATATTCTCACACCATTGTGTTCTCGTCGGCACCTCTATCGCCCCCCACTTCTGTGCTATGTCCCTTTTAGCTACGACCATGCCCAAGGTGACCCATTGTAGACCATGTCTGGACAAATCATTGGGCTCCCACACATTAAGTAAGCATTTACGAGGTTCAGGGATCAGGGAGGTCCCCACAGTCTGTGATATCGTGCGTAATATACGTCTCCAGTATTCTTGAATGCGTGGGCAGTCCCATAATGTGTGGAAGAAAGTCCCTTCCTCCCCACACCCTCGGAGACAAAATGGGTGTTGCGCGCGGTGTATGAGGTGTAGTGTCGTTCTAGTATAATATACTCTATGCAGGATTTTGAGCTGTATGAGCCGGAATTTAGCTGAGATACCTACTTCTTTGGGTGAAGCCACTGCTTCATTCCACTCGGTTTCGTCCATAGCTGCCACGTCCCCCTCCCACTTTTCCTTAAGTTTGATCATGGGATCCGGCAAATTGTTGCTTAACTTACGGTATGTGAGCGAGGTTGCTCGCTCTGGCATATAGTCCGTAAGGAGGCGATCTTCAAGCGGTGAGGCCTCAGGCACCTCCGTCTCCGGGGGGATGGCTGTAAGCAGCGCGTGCCGAATCTGAGCATAACGGAATTCTTCTCGTGGCCCTAGCTCATATTGTTCCCTCAGTCGTGCAAATGGAAGCACCGTGCCCTGTTCCCACAAGTCTCCCACCGTGGACAGGCCTATCGCATCCCAATGGGAGAAGCCCTTGCTATTCCGTAAGTTCCCGAGCACCCGGGAGTCCCACAGGGAAGTAAGTTTAGTTATTCTCCCTTTCCATCCCAGTGCCGTCAACGCCCTGTGCCATATCGCCGCTGTTAGTCTTGTGGGTCCCTTCAGTGTGCGTACCACCCGTTGGTCGTACAAGGGGGCCAGTAGGGTACTGGCTCCTAACTGTGTCCTGTCTGCTCTGAATGCTGGGTCATCTTGGGGGGCGTGGATCCATTGATTTATGATTTTCAGCTGCGCTGCCCAGTAATACACTTTCAGGTCTGGCAGTGCAATCCCTCCGTCATACCATCCTTTGTGCAGTTTGGCCTGCGCAATGCGGGCCGGGCGGTTACTCCACAGGAGACTCGCCACCAACGCAGACACTTTCCTAAAGTAACCTGGTTCCACCGGGTACGGCGTATTCTCCAGGACGTATAAGAAACGGGGCAGTGACATCATTTTGTACAATGCTGCCTTACCCAGCATCGTGAGGGGCAGTCCGGCCCAGAACCCAACGTCCTGTTTAAGCCGTTCTATAGGTGGCTTCAGGTTTTTTTGCGCAAATTCTACCGGGTCCTTGGTGACATGTATGCCCAGGTATTTAAAGGATGAACCGGCTTCGGTCAAGGGGCAATGAGCACTCAGTGTCGGGCTCGGTCCCTTCAGAACGTATAGTTCCGACTTATTCCAGTTCAGTGTATATCCCGAGACTTTTCCGTGGTCATCACACAGAGTCAGAAGCGCTGGAATGCTATGTTCCGGGTCGGTGAGGTAAACTAGCATGTCGTCTGCGTATAGGGAGACGCGGTCCTCCCCTTCCCCAGCCCAGGAAATCCCTCTAATCAGTGGGGTAGATCGTATCAGGTGTGCTAATGGTTCTAGGGCGATCGCGAAAAGCAGTGGCGACAGGGGGCAACCCTGTCGAGTACCTCTTCCCAAGGGAAACGTGTGCGAGATATGGCCATTTGCTACCACCTGTGCCACCGGTCTCGCATATAACAATCTGACCCATGCTATGAATTTGGGTCCAAACCCTAAGTGCGCCAGGACCTCGAACAGGTATGTCCATTCGACCAGGTCGAATGCCATTTTCGCATCGAGGGCCAATATAACCGCTGGTTCGAGAATCGAATCCGCTCTCGCCAACACTCCGTGCACTCTTCGTAGATTCAGTGCCGTGTTTCTGTGCGGCATGAACCCGGACTGATCGGGATGTATGAGGTCCGGCAGGTGTGTCAGTAGTCGGGTAGCCAGGAGTTTGGCTAGTATTTTAACTTCTGCATTGAGCAGGGATATAGGGCGATAGGAATTGCAATCTTCCGGTGGTTTCCCGGGTTTGGGTATCGCGATGATGGTCGCTACTCTTTGGTCTGGAGGGAGCTCGCCCTTTGACAGGCAATCCGTATACATGGCCAGTAGGTGTTTACTGAGCCGTTCCGACGTGGCCTGGTACCACTCTATCGGGATGCCATTTGGGCCGATCGCCTTACCGGGTTTTATCGCCCGTATCGCTATGTGGATTTCGTCCATGGTTAGATCCGCCTCTAGTTCCGCTGATGCCTCCGGCCGTAGCCTCGGTGTGTGGATAGGCTCTAGTGCCGCCCTGGCCATTTCTATTGTCACCTCCCTGTCAGACGTGTAAACCCCCTCAAAATGATCAGCGAGTATTTCTACGATTCGCTCCGGGCTCGTGTGCAGTGTACCTCTCCTGTCTTTCACTTGTCGGATACCCCTAGAGCTCCCTCCCTTCTTGTCTAACCAGGCCAACATCCTGCCCGCTTTATCTCCAATATCATAAATTCTGTTCTGTGTTTCCGTTATCTGCCCTTTGACTTGGTGCCGCAAATATTCCGTATATGAGTGTTGTTGGAGGTGCAGTGTGTGGGCCGTGTCCTGTGTGGGGTGTGTCTCGTGCCTTATTGTCGCTTCTCGCAGCGCCAGCTCTATTTCGGCCAATTCGAGCGCTTTTTCCCTCCTATAGCCTGCAAGTGTGGTTATTGCTTGCCCCCTTAACACTGTCTTGTATGCTTCCCATAGGGTTGCTGCCGATTGCACTGACTCTAGATTCTCTTCGAAGTAATGCTTTGTCGCCGTCTTGAGTGCTTTCCTGACTTTGGGCGCCTTGAGGTATGCTGCCTGTATGGGGTAAAGTCGTTTGCGTGTTTTCTCCCGGGCAGAGAGTGTTAAGAGAATCGGGGAGTGGTCTGATATGCCTCTGGGTTGAATGTCTATGGTATCTACGTGTTGTATGCATTCTCCCAGTGCCAAGAAGTAATCTATCCTCGAAAGACTGTTGTGAACAGCAGAGTGGAAAGTGTATTGATTCATGTTAGGGTGGGCATGCCGCCATATATCCACTAGGCCCATAGCGGTCAGGAAGCGTTGGAAGCGTGAGGGACCCCCAGTTGAGCCTGTGGCCGGGAACCTGTCAAGTGTACCGTCTATAGTGGCATTAAAATCCCCCCCAAGTATGATGTCTCCCTCTGGAAGGGCCAGTAGGAACTCGCCCAGAGCTGGAAGCATGACCGAATGAAGCGCCGGTGGGATATACACCGAGACCACAGTAATAAGCCTTCCTTCCCACTGTCCATGTAGGGCCGCAAAGCAACCCTGCCCATCAATCTTCGTACTCAGTGGTATAAACTGTGAGGATTTCTTAAGTAAAATTCCAGTCCCTCTAGATCCTGATGTGAACTCTGAATGCGCCATCATTTTATAGCCTCTCCTATCAAGCGCCTTGGCAGTCCCACCCTGTAAATGAGTTTCTTGAAGGAGTGCTAGAGCCGGCCCCTGTCTTTTCAGTGCAGTGAGTACCAGCCCTCGTTTGACCTTGTCTCCCAGGCCCCGTACGTTCCATGTTAGTATGCGAAGGGGTGCTCCCTGGGATCTAGGTGCGCCTTCTTCCCGCCTACGTCGTGAGCAATCTGCCATAGTCTGTTGTGTATATGTCCATGTGTCCAGTGTGTCATGCGGTCACAGTATCCCTCCACACCCTACCAGGGAAACAGCGCGGGCACCAGCCCGTACAACCCAACCAATCCTGTAGAACCCTGAAAAACTCAACTAACTTCTCTTCTCCCTTCCCAATCTGGACCCGGAGAAATGTGTAGCCTGTTACAGTTTGCGATTTGCAATGAACATTCAAACAACCCCCCCACTCCTCCCCCCTCCCTGCCTCCCTGCCAGACGGGCTCCGAACTGCCCGCCACCCCAACTCAGCAGAGTGCTTTACCCATCCCATAAACAGTACTTGCTTGCTGGGGTGAAGTGTCCTCCGGAGTAGACAGAACCCCTGCCCTCTCCGGTCTCCCCCGGGACAGTGTCCAAGCCGGGTCTCACCCACGAAGCCATGTCAGTGTTCATTTCGTTTGCTGCCGGGCGACTATTCCTCCACGTCTTCCAGTGCGTTGGGGTCGTCCTGTGCCTGGGAGTGCGTCGAATCAATTCCACCTGATGCTTGAGATCTCGGTTGGCTGTCTCCACGTTGGCTCTGGTGTGTTCTATGCGAGCGGCGGGGTTGTCCTACTTGTCGCCATCCATCCAACCATTCGCGCGCCGACTCTGGCGTGTCGAAAAACCAAACCTTACTGTCCGCGACTACTCGCAGCCGGGCTGGGAACAGCATAGAGTACGGCAGTTCCTTAGCTCTCAGTTCCCTCTTGACATCCAGGAAGGTCCTCCTCCGGCGCGCCACCTCTGCCGTATAGTCCGGGAAAAAGGCTACCGTGGAGTTTTGAACCTGCAGCGGCGCAGCCCTCCTCGCAGCCTGTAGGATCGCATCCCGGTCCCGAAAGTTAAAGAGTCTCGCTAGTATGGGTCTAGGGGGGGCTCCAGGCTTGGGCTGTCCCCCCGGAACTCTGTGCGCCCTTTCAACGGAGAAAAATTGCGACAACCCCTTGGGCTTGAGCTGTGTCTTGATCAGGTCCTCCACATACAGATCCATGGCTCTAGTTCCTTCCGATTCCGGGACCCCAAGAATTCTGACGTTGTTGCGCCTGGAGCGCCCCTCCTGGTCATCCAGCTTCTCTTTCAGTGTCTTATTCTCCGCCGCCACTCGTTCCATCGCCAGTTGTAGATCCGATACGTCTTCAATCAGAGATTTAGTTACCACCTCGACCTGTTTTACTCTTTCTCCCATTTTCTGGAAGTCTGCCCTAAGGAGAGAGACTTCAGTGGCCGTGGACCCCACTGTTGCCTGCACTTGTGCCAGCGCCGTCATCACGTCTTCAAGTGTTGCTTTTTTTTTTCCCCCCTCGGGCTCTGGTGTCTTCCCCGTCGATGTGCGCGGTTCTGCCTGGGAGTGCGCTTGCCTGTCATACGCAAATTTCTCCAGTCTAGACTGCGACGTGGCGTTTTTCGGGCCCCTGCCAGCCATGATTCCTTCCGGTACCCTTGATTTCTACCTTTACTGTGGCAAGTGATCCCAGGAGGGGGGTGTCTGTGTCCAACAGGTTAAAGGTGGGCCCCAGTGGCGTTGTTCACCCACTGCCAACACTTGATGAATGGGCAGTCAGACCGAGTCCGCCCCAATGCACCGTGCAGCCTGCCTGACACTCTTTGTTCCACCCTGTCCTCTGTCGCTGCCTTCCGCTGCGATCGCGTTGTCTGGTGGCGCTTTGCCAGATCACAACTCTAGTGCCTTCTGTGCCTGAGTGGTTTAGAATCAAAGTCTCTCCCTGGCCACTGGCAGATTATGAGTCTTCATGCCGTTGTTGGGGCTTCCTGCCCGTACCTCCGTTTTACTCTGGCCCTCGCACCCCCTTCTGCAGCACCCCAGCTCTTCTCTCTCCCCTCAGCCGTGTCAGGGCGACGTCCGCCTCCTATCTATATGCGCTGCGTTTCCAAATTAGCGCAAGAGTTCTGCCTGCAGCGGCAGTGCCGCGAGTCGCGTGTGTGCAGCCCCCTGTATTCCCAGGGGGGGGGGGGGGGGGGTCAGACAGCGAGCCGTCGCGTAGGGCCCTTGCCGAACGGGCACCCCGCCCTCTCCTCACCGTTTGTATTGCGCACTGCAGGGGGGCTTGATGTTGTGCGCCAATGCTGTTTCTTCGCTGCTGCCGGTTGTTGCCACCTCCCTCCTGCGGCCGATCGGGAACACAGGCACTCGGGGGTGCCAGGGGAGCGTTCCGGCCAAAGGTCTCGGTGTGTCACTGGGGGGGGGGCGCCGGGTAGTGCGCTCTTCCGGTCGCCCTCTGCCGTGCCGCACTCACTTCCGCCTGGCCTCTAATCCCACCGGAGCCCGGTGATGCAGGAGCGATGCAGGCCCCCTGACGACGGATGTCGTAAGTCCACCTCCCGGCATTCGATTTCGGCCGTTTCGCCTCCGGGTGATTCCCGCTCAGTCCTGGAGCCGGGTTCCTCCGCTCAGAGGTTGTTTTATTCCGGATAAATGGTCGGATTGTAGTGGGGTCACTGCCTCACTCACGGAGCCCTAGAGCTATGCGACCGCCATGTTCAGCCGCTAAGCCACGCCCCAGGCCCTTAGACTTTTGGTCGAAGTTTACTTTTGTGAATCAGGCCCTTAGACTTTTGGTCCAAGTTTACTTTTGTGAATCAGGCCCTTAGACTTTTGGTCCAAGTTTACTTTTGTGAATCAGGCCCTTAGACATTTGGTCTAAGTTTACTTTTGTGAATCAGGCCCTTAGACATTTGGTCTAAGTTTACTTTTGTGAATCAGGCCCTTAGACTTTTGGTCCAAGTTTACTTTTGTGAATCAGGCCCTTAGACTTTTGGTCCAAGTTTACTTTTGTGAATCAGGCCCTTAGACATTTGGTCTAAGTTTACTTTTGTGAATCAGGCCCTTAGACATTTGGTCTAAGTTTACTAAAATATCCAACGATAGCGGCGAAATGCGTGAATATCGCTGAGAATACAGCAGTATTCACGCATTAGCGACGAAATGCTCTTAGCCATGTTATCCACCTCCCATTGGATAACATGGCTAAGAACTGGTCTGGGCAGGAGTTATCATTTGGAGATATTCGCGTTTAGCGTAAATATTTCCATAACTACGCCTGCCTTGCTAATAGGCGTTAGCGACGTTAGCGACTGCTTTCAGTCGCTAACTGGTTGGGTACGCCCACTTTCCATGTCATTAGCGATAAACATCGCTGACATGCAAAGCGGGCCCCAAACCGCTCGCTATCGCCTAAAAGCTGTCGCTAACATCAGTTAGCAACAGCTTGCTAATAGGGCGATAGAATTATCGCCGCTTAGCGGCCGATAAAGCGGTGAGAATTGCCTATCGCTCTGCTTGATAATATGACCCCAAAACTCTGAGCAACTTTGGTCTCTTTAGACAAGTTCCACAAATCTCCTCCTTCAACTTGTACAGCAGTATTTGCTTTTCCCCTTTTTCACATGTAAATGTAAATGTGTTGTACTTGTATAGCGCACAGCTACCCCGGACCGGGGTCTCCCGGCGCTTGTACTCATACTGCTGTGGAACCCTTCCTGGCTTTCCTTGTGAAGTGTCCACTCCTTGGCACCTCCACGGTGAAACCAGGCACCCCTCATGCTGCTGGGGCCATTGTGGAGATTAAGCAAGCTATTCCCCAGAGTTGCAGTGTGGGACCCATGATTAGAATAGGCACTGAGGCGAGAATATCCGGTCAGAGGAATTTATGAGCCCGAGACCCGCCGAGGCAGGAATCGAACCCTGGTCCCTGGCCAGAACTCTGCATCAAGGTCTGCTGCTCTAACCATTGAGCCACACTCCTGTACAGAGGACTTTATTTTGACCATATCCCCAATACTTAGAAAAGACATCCTAACTCCTTCTTGGCATCAAGCGACCCCTTCTGTTTGTTTTGGGTCGCAAGCATGTTCTCTTTCACACTGGACATCAACTTTGTGACATTGGAATCCGATTTCAACCACCTTGACATCAACCCAGATCTAAAAGTGGTGTTCGCCTTCCTACCTCTCATAATTTCAAACTGTGATATTTTAGTGGAAGAATGAGGTGTGGTCCTGTTGGACCAAATCATGCGGCTTAGCTTGGCAAAAGAACAATGGATTTTAGCCAGATCTGTTGACTAGGGTAGAATGTTTGCATTGTCAGCATTCCGTCCATCATTTGTTTGCTGTAACACTTTTCGCCCTAGGTGGGATGGGTATGCCCAGACATGGGTCCCTTTCTGACTGTGCCACTGGATTCAAGCTAGCCTGGCTGAAGAAGGGTGACATACACTGAAACCGGTACCAGGATGCTTGTTTCCGGTCCAGGGAGGACCTGGCCTGGCAGTTCGGTCTGGGTTCTTCCCATGGGGCACAGTGTCAAGACTGATTTGCATATGGCTGGGTCCAAACTGGGGTGGCGTAGTGGGTAAAAGAACAATGGATTTAACCCAGATCTTTTGACTGGGGGAGAATGTTTGCATTGTCAGCATTCCGTCCATCATTTGTTTGCTGTAACACTTAGCACTTGACACACGTCATGATTACCAGCTTTGGCCCACTTGACACACTCTCCCACTACCCGATTCATCTTCTCGATAAGGCCATTGGTTTGGGGATGATATAGATATCTCTTCAAATGTCTGACCGCAGAAGACTCCAGAAAGGATTCAAACTCACTGCTCATAAATTGTTTCCCATTGTCAGAAACAACCACTTCAGGAAACCCTTCCCTCATGAACTCATCTTTGAGGAACTTTATGATGACCTTTGTGTTGGCATCTTTGACAAGCCTAATTTCAGGCCACTTGGAAGCATAATCCATGAGAGCCAGAATATACTTTGAATACCCAGACAAAATGTCATATGGTCCCATGACGTCAATTCCCACCTTCAACCACGGACCATCGGGTCATTCAATGGAAGCATAGGAGGAGAGAAGGGTAAGGGTCTTGTCTGATGCACCACACACACAACACTCACGGACAATTTTGTCAACCTCTGTGTCCATTCTGGACCACCAAAAGGTATCACGATGCAACGTTTGGCAAGGGTGGCACCCTGATGTCTTTCATGAGCTTTCTTCATTATTCCATCCTGAACACAAGCGGAGGAATGAATTGTCCCCTCTGAAGAGCAAACCATTCTCTAAGAAATAGTCACTCTCCACCTTGCAAAAGGGTTGTGAAAGGGGAGAAAGAAGCTTTCCCTTGGCCAACACTTTTTCACCAAAGGACATACATCTTGTAATACAGAATCATCAATAAAGGCAGACCTCCATTCTTTTTTTTAGAACACAATTTCAATTCTGAAATATCCAATGTGGCAACTAGACAATCCTGACAATCTTCATCAACTAGATCGTTAAACTTGAGTTCATCTTGTTCATTATTTTTCACAGTGAAACGGGAGAGAAAATCCACTCTACAGTTTCTTCCTCCCGAGATGTGTTTAACACCAAATTGATACTGTAAGAGTTTTGTAACCATCCTTAGTATCCTGGGTGTACAACATTTGCTCATGCTTTCCCCAGGAGTTTGTGGTCAGTTTGCAACAAGAAACGCTACCCCCAAACATAAGGGCAAAACTTTTCAATAGCCCAATAACAAGCCAAAAGCTCTTTCTTGATCACAGAGTATTGGAGTTCGGCAGCTCTCAACTAACCCCGGGTGGAGCAGGGGGAGTTGCTCTAGGTGAAGTTCCAAGTAGTGGGGCAAAAACTCCACTCCACTCCGTGCCTCCACCCCCTCAAGTAAATATTTATTAAAATTAAAATGAAAGAAAATACAACTAACAAATCCTAACATGACGTACGTCTGACGTAGGAGCCATAACGTTCCTCTGACATAGGAGCCATAATGAGGAGTCCGTAGGCTCAATAATCCCTCTAGCACACAAATCCTTCAATTCCTTTTCCAGGTCTGCCTTTACATTATATGGTACACCTCTGAGCTTGTGTTTAAAAGGAGTAGCACCTTCCGGTTTCAGGTGGACTCTTTATGTCTGGATGAGATATGGGAGATGGTTTGTGTCTCACTCTCCACTCTCTTTCCACTCTCTCTCTCTCTCTCCACTATCTCTCTCTCTCTCCTCTGTCCACTCTATCTCCACTATCTCACTCTTTCTCCACTGTCTCACTCTCACTCCACTGTCCCACTCTCTCTCCACTGTCTATCTCTCCACTCTCTCCACTATCTCTCCACTCTCTCTTCACTATCTCTCCACTCTCTCTCCACTCTCTCTATTATTATTATTGTTATTATTAATAAATTTTTATAGAGCGCGTAGTCACCCGTGAGTATCCCAGCGCTAGGAACCGTTAACCAGAGGGTAGGTACTCTATCTCCACTGTATCCTTCCATTCTCTCTCGCCATTCTCTCTCCACTCTCTCTCCACTGTCTCTCTCTCCACTCTCTCTCTCTCTCCACCCTCTCTCTCTACTCTCTCTCTCCACTGTCTCTCTCCACTCTCTCTCTCGCCACTCTCTCTCTCCACTCTCTCTCTCCACTCTTTTCTCTCTCTCCACTGTCTCTCTCCACTCTCTCTCCACTCGGTCTCCCTCCACTCTCTCTCTCTCCACTTGCTCTCTACTCTCTCCACTATCCCTCTCTCCATTCTCTCTCTCCACTCTCTCTGTGCACTCTCTCTCTCCAATCTCTCCACTCTCTTCTCTCTCTCTCTCCACTCTCTCTCTCTCTCTCTATTCACGCTCTACTCTATCCACTCTCTTTCTCTCCACTCTCTCTGCACCCTCTCTATCTCCAATCTCTCCACTCTCTATCTCCACTCTCTCCACTCTCTCTACATCCTCTCTACATCCTCTCTCCACTCTCTCTCCACTCTCTCTCTCCACTCTCTCTCTCCAATCTGTCCACTCTCTCCACTCTCTCCACTCTCTCTCCAATCTCGCCACTCTCTCTCCACTCTCTCTCCACTCTCTCCACTTTCTCTCTGAAAACTCTGTCCACTCTGTCCACTCTCTCCACTCTCTCTCTCTACTCACTCTCCACTCTCTCTCTCCGCTCTCTCTCTCTCCACCCTCTCTCTCTACTCTCTCTCTCTCCACTGTCTCTCTCCACTCTCTCTCTCTCCACACTCTCTCTCCACTCTCTCTCTCTCTCCACTCTCTCTCTCCACTCTCTCTCTCCAATCTCTCTACTCTCTTCTCTTTCTTCACTGTCTCTCACCACTCTCTCTCCTTTCTGTCTCTCTCCATTTGCTCTCTACTCTCTCCACTCTCTCTCTCACCACTCTCCTCTCCACTCTCCAATCTCTCCACTCTCTTCTCTCTCTCCACTCTCTCTCTCCACTCGCTCTCTACTCTCTCCACTCTCTCTCTCCACTCTCTCTCCACTCTCTCTCCACTCTCTCTCTCCACTCTCCAATCTCTCCACTCTCTTCTGTCTCTCCACTGTCTCTCCACTCTCTCTCTCTACTCGCTCTCTACTCCCTCCACTCTCTCTCTCCACTCACTCTCCACGCTCTCAACCAGGGGCGGCTCTAGGCTCATGGTGGCCCTGGGCAGGGAGCGTAGGTAGGGGGCCCTGGAAGAAAGGGTCCCGGTGGGGCGGAGCGGGAGGCCAGTGAAGAGGGGGGTCAGGGTGTTTGGAAATGGAACAGAGCCGGAGGCCGCCAAATCCCTGCCAGGAGCCGCCACGCAAATATGTATCCATCCTCAGAGGATTATTATATTAAGGATATATATTGGTGTGGTGGCCCCTGGGATTTGGTGGCCCTGTGCAGGAGCACAACTTGCACATGCCTAAGGCCGCCCCTGTCTCCACTCTCTCTCCGCTCTCTCTCTCCACTCTCTCTCCACTCTCTCTCTCCACTCTCTCTCTCCAATCTCTCCACTCTCTCTCTCCACTCTCTCAGCAATCTCTCTACTCTCTCCCCTCTCTCTCCACTCTCTCCCCACTCTCTCCACTCAGCGGGATGGGCTCAGAGCAGGCTGCAGACAGCCTGCACCTGCTTTAGAGGGAGAAAGGCTTGCTTTAGCGCAAGTCTCTCTCACAGCTCTCACTGAAGAGCTGAGGGGGGCCCCCTTCATTTACTAAAGCGATTGGGGCCCCCCGCACCACGGGGGCTGCGGGCGTTTGTTACGCCCCTGCTGACGGGTTAAATGGGCAGTCTGGTGCTGCGCATACTATTTATCTGGCCACTCCACTCTTTCTCTCTCCAATCTCTATACTCTCTCCACTCTCTCTCTCCACTCTCTCTCCACTCTCTCTCTCCACTCTCTCTCTCTCTCTCTCTCTCTCCACTCTCTCTCCAGTCTCTCCACTCTCTCTCACCACTCTCTCTCTCACAAAGTAGTGTGCGTTGTAACAAGAGTGCTTACCTGAAGGCACCATTTTGCTGCCTCATCCCTTCTCATATGAGCATTGACCTGGAGAATGCTGTCTCTGGGGCCCCCACCCCATCCTTGTCCTTGTCTCTTCTCAGAGGAGCAGAGCCCTGTGGGGAATGCTGTCTCTGCCCCCCCCCCCATCCTCTTTCCAGGCTCCTGACTCTGACTGAATAGAAACAATGTAAGTTGAAACATTGTTTCTCTTCAGTCAGCAGGAGGGTCTCAGACCAGGCTGCAGACAGCCTGCAGCTGCTTTAGAGGGAGAGAGGCTTGCTTCAACACAAGCCTCTCTCACAGCTCTCACTGAAGAGCTGAGGTGGCCCCCTTCATTTACTGAAGATAGTGGGCCCCCCGCGGGGGCGTTTGTTAAACCCCTGGCACAACTCTTGCAGAAATCTGAGATCTGAATGATTTTTCTCCTTCAGATTCAGAAATAACCTACCACCCCAATGATAGTAAAGCTCGTTCGTCGCTGCGGCAGAAGCTTGGCGATCATTACCTTTCTCACTTTGCAAGTAAACGTCTCTTTACGGTTTTGGCGATGCTCTAAAAATCTTTTCTTCAATCAGTAGCCCATCTGCCAATAAGCTCTCCACTTTAGCGCCTAGAAGCCAATGTCAGTCAACATGACTGACAGAATGACTGAGCTAGACTACTGGAAGGCCAGGGGACGTTGCTGTAGGTTTTAGACCTCAGTAAACATGACAATCACATTTGTTTTGAACCCAGAGGATTCATACATGACTCAGGCACCGAGTTATTTGCAGTGCTCAAAAGACGTGGGAACTGTGGGCTACAAGGCAGTGCAGGGCATGTCAGTAGATAGCCTGATGTCCACGTCATCACTGGAATCTCCAGGGGGCGCTGCCGGGTCGGTATTTTAGACCTTTCAACGGTGGAGCAGACACCTGCCAACAGGCTGCGCCGCCCCTGTGGGTTTTGGCTTTGCACTATTTGCACCCAACCTTTCGTCCCTCTAACTTTGTTCCTTGCGCCCATTCTAGTCCCTCATGGTTAGGGTTTTTCCTTATTTCCTTAGATTTGTTTGTGTTCTTGTCCCCTCCTGGTACTCAGCTTTTCACTCTAACTCTTCGGTCGGTCACCTGCGGGTCTCCTGGCATCCTGGAGTTCCCACGCGGTAACCCGGGTGAAGAGAGCTCATGACTGTCCCATTTGCCATTACCAATGGGGAGCCTTGTTCTATGGGTTGGCACTGTCATCTGGAGCACTATTGGTCTGTATTCTAAACTTCCTTATGCCTCTTCTCTGAATCCCTTCAAATCTTTGATGTCTTCCAGTTGAAGTTCTCAACAACAGGGACCTGGGGGGAAGCAGACACGAGTTTTAGGAGATAAAGAGATATAATTAGTAAACACAGCACAAATGAAAAGTCACAGCATGCACTACAAGCACTCAGTGCAAGGACACGCCTCTGAGAAAACATGTAGGTAAAGTAGGCACACAGGAACAAGATAAGCAGGTGGTTACCCATCGCAGAACAGTAGACACGTAGGGAGGAGAGCATTGCTAGGCTTCAAACCACGAGACACTCAAGTACACCAGTAGTGCAAGGTGCATGAAAATGTATCAATAACATGTGCACTTGAGTCGCATTCTGTAATGCATTCTGTGACCCCAGCAGGCCACCTTCCCCTTCATTTGCAACTCACTAGGAATCGCTAAACGAAACTCTATGAGTTTCATACATTGGGAGTAGAGATGACTATTTTGTGATTTACAGAGAATCGCAATTAGGTAATCGTGATTCCCAATTTTGAGACATCCGGCCCTAGGACACTTATTTTGCCCCCAAAGTCTGTTTTGACAATACGAGGTGCAAATTATTCCAGCGTAAACAAAGGAGGGGTGAATATGTGGGTGACTATGTGGCAGAATTAAGAAAGCATTAAAAATGCAATAGGTCTCGCCTTTCATTAAGTGAAAGCCATTTGCTATGCTATACAATACCATTAGCAAAGCAAATGGCTTTCACTTAATCAAAGGTGAGACCTATTGCATTTTCAATGCTTGTTTTAATGTTTTTTGTTATGAACGCTCACACAAGGAGGCAGTATTTATAACAGAACATTATCTAGGACGGTGGCACTTGGCTTCCAATGGTCAGATGGCACTCTGGGGAAGACGCAGAGAGTTAGTGATCCATACTGACCCGGATCGCTCAGATGGCAACAGACGGGGTGAGTGGTGAAAACTGGCTCTGGTCACACGCGGACCTACAGAAGAGGCAGGGGGAGTGGTCAATATTGCCTTTGGCAATCAATGTATTAGTGTCAGGGTGCACTTACACTTTCACTTTGAGGAATTGTGGGAAACACTTAACAGAGGCGGTGCTTGGCAGGCAGATGATTAATCACGCTGGCACCTACCGATCAGGTAACCAAAGTGTACTAGAGCAACGTACTCTCAAGGTGAGAGCGCAATCACAGACACGCGGGAAGCGGTGAAAAGACAGACAACTGTGCGAAGAGACAGTTCAGCGGGCAACAGGCACCTACCTGTTTGGCTTGCCAGCCTGTCAGGCAAGAAAGCCAGACAGGGAGTCAAGCAGAAGCAAAGATATTGAGAAAGACGTGCAGGCAAAGCAAGCAAACAGACATGAAAAACGAATGGGCCTGCATATAGGCAGGCAAGGAGGAGAGGGATGCAGACAGAATGGCAGAGAGTCGAGCAAGCAAAATTGGGGGTAGCCTGTATGATGACAAACAGGTGAAGGACTGGGTTCTTTGGACCCAGCGGTGCCAGGGCACAACACCTGAAACCTTCGTGGGTAACCTGCTCCGGCGTACAAGTCACAGAGACACGGGACACTTCCTTCGGCGTCAAAGAGTCAAGGTTTATTTACTGCAGGGAACACAGAAGTCACAGGAAGTACATCGAGTGTAGTTCGGGGAGACTGCTTCAAATTGTATTTGTGGATCGCTCCTTTTATACAGTTTTTACCCATAGGATAACATGATACACAATAGTTTACAACCTGGTTCCCACAAGTCGCTCTCAGAGGGGTCGCTTAGATCACTTTGAAACACACAAGATCCGGAACATAAGTGCGGAAACATTTGGCGGTTCCCAACTGTAAAAACCCATCTTCCCACCATTAGCAAATTCCAATCAGCAGTAAAGTAGATCGAAATAGGAACGAAGACAGGTGCAGAGGAAGACGGAGACAGTAGGGAGATCGGAAAGGGTGTAAAAGGGGAGTGTCGAGAAGCACGAGATACAGGCATCAAAGGGACGTGCCTAATGAGATGCACGACTGAGACAATAAGCCCGTGCGGCAAGATGAGCCTCGAGCGGCGCCATCTGCCTTACAGTAGCATCCCCCTCGTCATAAAGACACTTACAAAGAACATGCGTCTTCCGCCATATCTTGGGAGTCCCAGGGTCGCGAAGCGGACAGCGTCCGTTCGCTGGCTACTTGAGGGCAAGAGACAAAATGGATGCCGTATCTAAGATGGAACCCGTGGGTACAGATGACAAACCCACATAACAAACGAACGGTTTAAGTTAGCACAGCGAAACTGCGCACACTTACAAAACTCGTCATTTGCGGTTCATAGATACTAGACTCGACCATATTCGTGCGAGTTAAAAACACCAATTACAATTGTCACGGAACCTCAGACGCTCCTTTTGCCCTCATGTAGGCAAGCACTAGTCGGAATCATACTCGATATTCATCAGACCATCAAGATGTCGCTGTAGCATAGCTCTGTCCAACCGAGTCCCCTTGGTAACAGATGGTTGTCTCATACACGTTGTAGCAGAGAGGCCACATAAGGCAGGACCACACTGCACACAAAGGCAACACGTGAACAGGAACACTACCACAACCCCGATGATCGTCAGAATCTTCCAACCCCAAGTCGACACCAGGCCCCAAAACCAACCAAGTAGCGTCCAATCCCCTACATCCACGTGTATGGATTCGGAGATCTTGTGCAACTTCGAGATGGCTTGATAGACAGTAGGAGCATTATCTGGAATGAAAATGCAACAGCTCGAATGGATCACTTTACATACCCCACCGCGATCTGCTAAGACAACATCTAAAACCATACGGTTTTGTAATGTCATAAGTCTCTCCGCCTGAAGTTCTGTGGTGATATTACCAAGGGCACTGGCAGTAATGTTAGCTGTCGATTCTACCACTCGAGTCAAATGTCTCAGGTTCCTACTATTAACCATAGGTCCCCAAAACGGGAGGAAACCCTTGAAAAAGTCTCCTGCCTCTTGACCGGCAGTATCCTCTTCGCTAATTACGCCTCGTACAACTCTAGTCTTATGATAATCGGCATCTACAGTAAACGTCGGAGGCAACAGATTTGCAACAAAACATGAGCCCATGAAGTCTGCGGGCAACCATGTGTATGCACGATCATGACAGATAAAGTATGTACCCTTGGCAGCCAGAAACACAGGGGACGGGGACATTGGCAAAACGTAACTTTCAGTGCAAGCACTTACTCCAAGTGAGGCTTGCGAGCCACGACCCACAAGACAAAGATTACCAGTGTGGGGTACGACCCATATTGGAGGCGAGCTTTTAAGCTGCTTTTCATTAGTGAACGTACTATATTCCCCTCTATTCGGTGCCCTATAGGCTTGTACCTCTGCCTTAGGGATGAGAAAAGCATCATAGATCTCATCTTCTAAATCCTGTATTGCCATCGATACCACCCACTGATACGAGGTAGGACCTGGTTTGGGGGAACGTTCTGGAGAGGGGTGGAAACCTAGTGCGCTTCGAAGCATTGTTTGGTATGCTCGAGCTGACCCCTGGGAACTATACGGTAACACCAGATATGGAATTCCCTTACCCGTAGTATGTGGCATCAACCCACACACCCAACAATTAGTAGTGTTAACCACTAACTGATGCTGATGGAGGAGCTGGATAAAGGAATTGTTGCGGAATTCTACACGTCTAGCCTGTTCGTGTTCTGGTAACATATGAAAGGAATGAGGAGAAGCAGTAGAAGTAATGTTAGGGTAAGGAGTAGGAGTAGGGGTAGGAAGTAAGAAGTAAGACATAGTGTAATACACCCCACCCGCCAAAAATGCAGAAGCAGTTAAAAACAAAACAAACAACTGGGATACAAAACATTTCGTACGACTAAGTTTCTGCAGCTTGACTCTATATGCCTGAGCTCCTTCCAAATCATTCAGCTTCGAAAATGCCATTTCCCTACGACCGTCCGCAACGTTTCTTGACGCACTTCGTTCTGTGCAGCAATAGTCAATCCCCAGGAGTTCCTAGGAACCGACGGTCTTTAACCTAGTGTCAAGACCTACTGTCCAGAAGGAAGTACGCGCGCGGCCCTACGGCCCTCAATACACAATATGTATATATTAGCACAATATTTCTCAGCTGTGGAAGAAAAAGATACAAGGAAGAAGCTTGATATATATATATATACAAAACAATTTTCAATGATACGAATGTTCAAAGTTGATCATGGGAAACGAAGATATTGCAGTTATCAATTTCAGCAAAGCAAGCAAATTTTTATTTGTCCTTAGTGTGAGATCGCAAAGAATATCGATGTTTCCCGGGACGTGTCTGCACGTCGAACAAAGGATCTGTCGAAGAGACAGCGTCCTGCTGATCAGTTCGTTGGTCTGGTCTTGAGTCTCTTGCTGACAAATGTTCAACAGTGGCTTTCTGCTGCGCTGAGGGTTCTCCAACAAGCTGTGCGTCGCTAAAAGGTACAAACGCCGGCAATGTTTCTGTTTCTGTTGACGCAATGCCTTTCCTTACCCACGGGTCTGCCGACAAAGGAATAGGGACTCGCTTACAATGGGTAGCATGTACCCAATTTTTCCGCCCCTCAAGACGAACGGCAGTCCTCGTGGCCAGGAGCACCTGGTAAGGTCCGGTGAAGCGAGGGTCCAGATTGTTTTTTCGTGAAAAATTTCGGGTAACCACCCAATCTCCGGGCTGGAGCTGGTGGCCTGGACCCTCCGTCTGCGTCGGCAAGGCGTCGTAAACCTGTTGATGAATTAACCTCAGTTTAGCAGTCAAGTCATGTAAGTAATCAATCAACATCGGAAACTCAAGATCAGAGAATATTCCTGGCCTAGGAACCCCCCACACATTCGCAGGACGGCCGAACACTATTTCATAGGGACTGAGCCCTATTCGGGAGTGTACAGTCGCCCTAGTTGACAGTAATGCTAGAGGCAAAGCATCAGGCCACGAAAGTCCAGTCGTAGCTTGAATCTTCGCTAATTTTAGTTTAAGGGTGCCATTGTACCCTTCAACCAATCCAGCTGACTGGGGATGATTGGCGCTATGGAATTTCTGATTTATTCCAAGGCCCTTACACACACTCTTCATCACACTTCCAACAAACTCACTTCCGTTATCTGACCACACGACTCTAGGCATTCCATACCGAGGAAAGTATTCCTTCAGTAGGATTTTCGCAGTAGACAAAGCAGTATTGTCTTTGAGGGGATAGGCCTCGATCCATCGGGAGAATGCGCAAACCACAACCAAAACGTATTTCAGGTTATTGCATCGCTCCATATGGATGAAGTCCAATTGGATCACCTCAAAGGGATACAAAGGAGGAGCAAAACTGCCAGGGGGAGTTGGGGTTCCTTTGCCAGGATTGTACATTATACACACCATACAATTCTTCACCAAACGTTCAGCACACTTAGTAATTCCATCATTCTTCCACACATCAGCCAACAACTTGCAAATACCTTTCGCGCTAATATGTGCTAACCCATGTGCCATTTGCACAACGGCCAGTACATACGCATCAGGCAACATCCATCTTTTCTGATCTGACAAATCAATCCAGCAACCATTCACATCCAACCTTCCCGTACTTTCTTTCCACTTCATCTTTTCAGTGTCGGTGGCCTCATTCTGAATTGCTTTCACACTCTCTATAGTATTCTCACACATACTTGATTCTGTAGGCCACCTAACCGAATTCGTCACATACATTCGAGTGCTAAGGTTCCGGGCAGTCTCCTTAGCAATCTCATCTGCAAACGCATTACCACGACCAACATCATCCGTCACTTTACGATGCGCACTACATTTAACAATTGCAACTTGAGCAGGCAAAGTCAATGCATCCAAAAGATCGTTCACAAGCTGGCCATGCTGTATTTTCGTGCCATGTGACGTCAAGAAACCACGTTCTCGCCATAATCGTCCGAAACTATGCGCTACACCGAAAGCATACTGACTATCGGTGTACACATTCACACGTTTACCTTTTGCTAATACACATGCTCTAGTAAGAGCGATCAGCTCTGCAGCTTGGGCAGAATTCTGATTCAATCTCGCAGTCTCAACAACAGTATTCAATGTCACCACAGCATAAGCAGTAGTCACATCACCATTCGGCAATTTAAAACATGACCCATCCACATACAGGATGCCATCCGGGTCTTCCAATGGGGTGTTTTTAAGGTCCACACGACCTTTTGTTTCCTCCTCTGTCCGCAAGTAACAGTCATGTTCTGTTACTGCATCTGACTCTGCACTAATTGGTAACAAAGTTGCCGGATTTAGGACATTACAACGTTTTATCTGAATGTGGCTTGCCAAGAGCGTCAATTCGTACCCAGATAACCTCGCACTCGTCAAGTGCTGAGTTTTCGTACGGTTCAAAAGAGTATCGACTGCATGCGGAACCATCACCGTAAGCATATTATCCATGACCAATCCTGCTGATTGTCGGATGGAGACCGCAGCTGCCGCAGTTGCTCTCAAACAACTCGGCAATGCTCTAGCTACTGGGTCTAAGGTCGAGGAAAAATATGCACATGGACGTTGCTTACCACCAAAAGGTTGCGTTAAGACGCTTAAAGCACAACCTTCCCTCTCGTGAACATATAACGTGAACGGTTTACTGTAATCAGGGGTACCTAACACAGGAGCCGAACACAATGAATCACGTAATTCAGAAAAACTTTTCTGACATTCTTCCGTCCATGGTAAAGGAGTCGAAACATCCTTGCACGTAAGAGCCACCAATGGTTTCGCTAGCAATGAAAAATTAGGAATCCACTGCCTGCAGTACGATGTGATACCTAGAAAGGCACGCACATCTCTTTGGGTTTGTGGCACAGCCATGCGCGCAATCGCTGCAATTCTCTCTGGGGTCAATCTCCTTCCCTCCTTTGACAATAAGTGACCTAGGTAGGTTACTTCTTGACAACAATATTGGAGTTTAGAAGGTGACACCTTGTGATTTAACTCACAGAGATGTTGCAGCAACGACACTGTAGCAATTTTGCAAATGTCCTGAGTATCAGCAGCCACCAATAAGTCGTCGACGTATTGGATTAAAGCCGCACCAACCGGCAACCTAAACGCATCTAGTTGACCCTTCAAAGCTTGACTGTAAATCGATGGACTTTCACAGTAGCCCTGAGGAGCGCGTTTGAACCGGAAGCTACGTCCACCAAGAGAGAAACCGAAAAGGTCCCTGCTCTCTTCGGCAATCGGGATGCTGAAAAACGCATTTTTCAAATCAATCACCGAAAACCATGAAGCTGTAGCTGGAATCAGAGTCAGTAGCGCCGTAATGTCAGGCACAACAGGGAATTGAGGAACCACAATTTTATTCACCTCCCGTAAATCGATAACAAAACGATAAACAGGCGGTTTGGTAGGATCAGTACGTTTAAGAATGGGCAGTACAGGACTATTGCACACGTTTCCCCGAGTTTCTTCAATGACATCTTTCTCGATCAAATCATAGATGATCGCTAACAAAGCTCGTTCACCATCAAGGGAGATACGATATTGGGGAATACGTGGCAATCGCACATTCGATTTCAACTGAACAACATAAGGGGAGATATCAAGTAGGCCCACGTCATTTGGACCCGTCGCCCACAAAGATGCAGGAAGAGAACTCAATTCCGGTGGAAGCTTATCGAGGGACAAGTACATGGGAGAGACTACCCTCTCTCCTAACGTAAGCTTTACACCCGCAGGAGAACAATACAAAGTCGCATACAAGCGTTTAAGCAAATCCAGACCCAAAAGATTTTCGCCACAACCAGTAGACAAAATCAATGGAGCTTCGAGCTCACGTGGCCCAATTTTAAGGGGCAAAGGGCGCGAAACTGGATTGCTAACGGGGGCGCCAGAGAATCCAACGGAAACATTTGTTAAGCCAGACAAAGGTGCGCCAGGGAGTTTCGAATGCATGATAGAACTTTTCGCTGCACCAGTGTCCAACAGAAAAGGCTCAACGACGCCCGATGTAGCAACTGCGACGTAAGGCCCTCTCTGATCAACCGGAACTGATACCACTCCCTCTCCTTGTCTTTGGCTGTCCTAGTAATTACTATCGTCAGGTCCCTGATCGACGTAATAATCGTCTACATTGTACTGCGCAGATCGTCCTTGCGATGATCCACGTTGATCGAAACAGTTATTAGAATTTGATGAATGGTCAGAGCGATCATTCTGAGCACCACGACCTCTACCACGTGATGCGTGCTGTGCACCACCACGACCTCCTCTAGACGAATTACCACCACTACGGTCATTTAAAACAGGACAATTGAATTTAATGTGTCCCTCCTGTCTACAATAAGCACATTGATTGTACCCTAATGAAGATCTCTGAAAAGATGAATCATTACGCGGCTGCGATCGATTCGATTGCGACTGCGATCTATTCTGCTGAGGCGCATTCTGATTAGAACGCGGCGGATATGCTTGTTGTAACAACACTTTAGTTTTCAGCTCTTTCGTCTTTTTATCGGCACGGTCATTTTCCTCTTTTTCTCTATTTTCGTAATATTGTGCCGTAGCCAATATCTGAGCTGAGGTAGAAACGGCCCATGAACTTTCTGAATTTTTCAATTTATGGCTCAAGTCGGGCAATAAGTTCGATACGAATTTATCCACAAACAACCTCTGTCCACCCTCAGTACCCATATCCTGCCCACTATGATCGACGAATGTTTCCTCGAACCTCGTAAAGAAGTCTGAAACACTCTCATCTTTCTTCTGCTTACAGGCTGACAACTTGTCCCAATTTACCCTCATAGCTGGCATAAGCGTTTTCATTAATGTAATGATTCGCTGGGGAAGAAGTTCAATCAACTGATCGGGTTTAGTAGCAGCCACTTGTCCAGCGTCTGCCGCTGTAATGGCAGCCCAATCACCACCTAATTCATTCGCGTGATCTTGGTGACGAATCTTGGCCCATACCGGTTGCGGTACGACATTGCCAAACAACATGTCGATATCGGCCAGATTCATAATCGTAGCGTCTACGAGCTGCGATAATTCTTTGTAATACCCCGCAGGATTTTTGCGAGGATCAGGCAAAGTTTGTTTCACCTGAAGCACTTCCGATCGTTTCCAAGGGAGGTGTATCCACACTCTCTGGAAATGTGCTGGTATTGGAGCATTAGCATTAGTATTATCAGCGGGTACCCAAACTGGCGGAACTTCACGCATAGGATATTGGCCAGACCCATCTCGTTGTTCAATGTCCTCAACGAACAATGCATGAGGAATAGGAGCGGGACGAAGAGATAGCAACCGCTCAATAGCACGTCGGACATTAGTGTCGACTATCAGTCCAGTTGCGAACTGAAGCCGGAGTTCAGACAGGGCGGTCAGCACCTCGTCAGGCGCATTGGCCGCTATCTGATCATGTAAGAACTTGCACATTTCATCAAACACATATCTCTGAGTAGGTATGTTGAATTGATCAAACGTTTCGAGGACAACACGAGGTGGATTTCTAACAGGGTTTATCATCCAACCCATCGCCATATTGTATAGCGCAACACGTTCTCTATTACCAGGAAGCTGGCTACGTCTCTGTGGACCATCAGAACCTGCAGACCCAAAAACAGGTCCGAGCGACTGAAAGAAGTTTGTCGCAAGGGGAGAATCACGATTACGAGTAGAGGGAGAAGAGTAAGACACAGGACTAACAAGAGAAGGAGTAGAGACGTTAGCAGCAACAGGGGTTAACAACACAGGAGCAGTAGCGTGAGCAGTAGCGGGAACAGGAGTATGTGGAAGCGGAGGAGCAGTAGGAATAGAAATAGGCAAAGGAGCAGGAACAGTCGGAAGAGCAGGTGCAGGTTGAGGAACTGGTGGAGGAATAACAGGTGGAAGAACAGGTACGGCAGGGACCACAGGAGCTGCGGTACCCTGTACGTACGGAGGTGGCGACTTCATAAGATAGGACATTAAAGAATCCTCAACTGCCTCTTCCTTCTTATCCGACTCCGTAGGCAAAACAGGATAGCATTTGTCTATGGACATACGCTGTAATCTCTCAAACACTTCCTTATCCTTATCCTCCTTATCACGCTGAAACTGCTCAGCTTTCTTCACTATAGTAGCAACAGTATCTCGCTGACTACGTTTATTTTGTCTGATCTCTTTCTGTCGGGCTTCTTTGCGCCAGAACCGAAAGGCATCAAACATGGCCGGCCTTGATTTACGTTCGAACAACTTTATTTCCAAATTATCTAAGATCGACGCTTCGAAGCTACCGTGAGGTGGCCAACGAAGATCGCCGTCTTTCTTTGTATATTTGATCCAATAATCGTTAAAAGCAATCGGGCCTAGCCCATGTTTGCTATATAAGTCATATGTAGGAGTTCCAACCGGAGGTATCGGACACGAGTCCTCCAGCAGGGAATCCGCACCACAAGGTCTAAAGCAACTGAACAAAGTACTGCGACCAGGCATCTTGCACACTAGCCGAGTTTCACAAACTTCAAGGGTTACGGGATTTCGGGATTTACCAAGTCCCAGCAAAGAACTAAACCCTCGGTCTTTGGCGGCTGCAGTCGTCAAACAAATACAACAACAACAAAGTACGCTAGCAAAGTGTCACCGACAAAAACACTCACACAGCGTGTACAACAAAGACACCCGCTAAAGTGTCTACAACAAAAACACTCGCTAAAGTGTTTACAACCAAGAACTCTGGGAGCGACCCACAAATACTTAACTCAAAGATCAATGGCGTCCTCAGGAAGGCCCGTCAATCGTCTCGCTATACCAAGGTCTACGCCAGGCGCCAAAACAGGTCTACAGTCAGGGCAGCAGTCCGTCGCAGCCGTTAGGAGGCGGGAATCTTCGCGGGAAAAGTCTTCGGGCCACTTATTTCGACAACAGGATCGATGAAGCGGGGTGCACCTTCCCTCGGAGATTTCACACGAAGTTCCTCACGATCGTCGGGCTTGGACCGGTACCACTGATGCAGCCCCACGTTGGGCGCCAACTGAAGGACTGGGTTCTTTGGACCCAGCGGTGCCAGGGCACAACACCTGAAACCTTCGTGGGTAACCTGCTCCGGCGTACAAGTCACAGAGACACGGGACACTTCCTTCGGCGTCAAAGAGTCAAGGTTTATTTACTGCAGGGAACACAGAAGTCACAGGAAGTACATCGAGTGTAGTTCGGGGAGACTGCTTCAAATTGTATTTGTGGATCGCTCCTTTTATACAGTTTTTACCCATAGGATAACATGATACACAATAGTTTACAACCTGGTTCCCACAAGTCGCTCTCAGAGGGGTCGCTTAGATCACTTTGAAACACACAAGATCCGGAACATAAGTGCGGAAACATTTGGCGGTTCCCAACTGTAAAAACCCATCTTCCCACCATTAGCAAATTCCAATCAGCAGTAAAGTAGATCGAAATAGGAACGAAGACAGGTGCAGAGGAAGACGGAGACAGTAGGGAGATCGGAAAGGGTGTAAAAGGGGAGTGTCGAGAAGCACGAGATACAGGCATCAAAGGGACGTGCCTAATGAGATGCACGACTGAGACAATAAGCCCGTGCGGCAAGATGAGCCTCGAGCGGCGCCATCTGCCTTACAGTAGCATCCCCCTCGTCATAAAGACACTTACAAAGAACATGCGTCTTCCGCCATATCTTGGGAGTCCCAGGGTCGCGAAGCGGACAGCGTCCGTTCGCTGGCTACTTGAGGGCAAGAGACAAAATGGATGCCGTATCTAAGATGGAACCCGTGGGTACAGATGACAAACCCACATAACAAACGAACGGTTTAAGTTAGCACAGCGAAACTGCGCACACTTACAAAACTCGTCATTTGCGGTTCATAGATACTAGACTCGACCATATTCGTGCGAGTTAAAAACACCAATTACAATTGTCACGGAACCTCACAGGGAGATGCTCAAACGAGCAAACAGGCTGGGGGATTTGGTAACTGGTCTTTCTAAGAATGTTGACAGGCTGACGCATAATGTTTGTATACCGCCAAGCTGCCCGGGCCGCATACATATTGTATAACGCTCTGTACTACTGCACTGACCAGTTATATACGGCCCAGCCCACAGTTAGCTTACTGCCTAGAGCCCCTTAACACTTTCAGAGTGGGCTGCATACTCCCTAGAGCCCCATACAGCTCCATAAAGGGGATACTTATGACCCAAAGCCCTACACAACTCATCGGGCAGATAATATTCAGAATATGGCCCCATGCTGCTTCCATATTACCCAGAGCCCTATAACTCTCTGTGAGTGATGACATAGTGCACAGCTTCCAAAAAAGGTCAGGAAGTCCTTATACAGCTCCCCTGTGCAGGTAACACTACCGAAAGCCCCATTCAGCTCTCAGGGCAGACCCGTTACATACTGCTGAGAGGTGTCAATTTCTGTCTCGTGGTTTTCATATTACAGGTTAAAATCACAAAGTGGCTCTGTACCATCTACCAAGCAGTCCATGGGCTTCTGTAAACCAACCAAAAATGAGAATGCAGAGACTTTCTGGAGCACCAGCAACTTATCTCACGGGGTGACAGGGGGCAGAGGGGTGACCCAGCACCAGAAGCTTGTCAATGTGCAATTACCCACGGTGCCACACGTTGGGCTTTCTACCTTAAATCTGTCTTTGCAGACTTTACTACAGAACTTCCTTTACTTTGAGCCCATCTTCACTGTCTTTATTTCTAAGGTACATTTACCCTCGAGCTGGGCTGCTGGCTCCCGCGCTGGAGGTGTAACTCGGAGCTGTAATACGGCTGTGCGGGGAATATTGGAGCACAAGGAGGTGGGAGGGACATAGAGGGGGTGAGGGAGAGCCGCTGCAGCAGCTAGAGAGGAGACTGACTGCAAGGAGCGCAGGCGGCGCCGTAACTTTTACGGGGATCGGAATGTGTAGAAAAAGTGCACACCGACTAATGAAGGAGTGTGTGTACTGCCGCCGGTAAAAGATCCAATTCCGGTGGGCGGGGCCAAAATGAGACAAGTCGGCAACAAGGAGGGACGAAGAAGCCTCCTTTACAATCAGAAGCCAGCGTTTTGCATGGGAGATGACGCTACCCAATTAAAAAGATGGGCGGGGCTTCAAATCCGCCTCCGAGAGCTTCAGAATCTGTATTGATTCCAAGAAGCTCTCGTACGATGAGAGCAGCGCATGTGCGTTACTTTTGCCAGCCGAGATCTAAAAAGAACTTTGATAGATTATAAATTTGGTACTCTGCATGATGATTTAGTCAGGGATCAATCAGACATGCATGCAAACAACCCTGCCATTCAGGAGCTTTTGTGGGTTAGCGGTGATTATGATCTGGTTGAAGTTTTAATTGATGCGTGAGACCAGAAGGATTCCGGTGTCATCCCTTATCAGCACACACTTATGTCGTGTCTCCTTAGTTGAAGAAAACTCTTTCAAACCATATTCATTGTGTTCATCATTTATTTCATGATTATCATTTTAGTTTCTATTGTTTCTTATCACATCTCTTCATGATTATCATCATTCATAAATCAGGCAATATCAAAAGCATATCCAATGCATTTCGGGCATTGAGGTGGCATGCCCTTCATCAGGGAATTGACAATGCCTGTAGTGAAACGTTGATGGGATAATCTGGAGGTTATGTGACTCGCGTCTTGTCCGGTGCTCGTATCTTGATTACGCCGGTGATACGAAATGCATTGGATTGCATTGCTGATAAGGGATGACACCGGAATCCTTCTGGTCTCACGCATCAATTAGTTATTTAGACGTCGTGGGTTCTCGACGCCTCCTCATCAAGCACCACCAAATTGAATTAACCACATCAAAACAGAGAATAAATTCAATCAACCAAGCTGTGCATCTTCCTACACTTTATCAACTGGTTGAAGTTTTAGCCATTGTGTGCAAGGCAGTAATTTCTGGTAGGGTTGTCATGGTTTCGAACCAAGCCATCAAATAAATGGATTGTGTGTGCAAAGAGACAAACCACAAGACAGAAAAGGAGCATACTGGTGGTTCCAGGGAAAAAACTGCCATGAAGACAGAAAATGTTTACTTTGTGATGGCAAAGATCATTTAGCATACAGTAAAAATTGGTTTGAACTTCAACAGGAGTGTAGCAATTGTGGAATCATGGGACATTTTGTGAGGCCTTACAGGAAAAAGAAAAAGTTGTGTCCAATGCACACATTAGGATGCTAAAGCCTCTGAGGATAGTGACGCTGAGAATAAAACAGCAAAGAATAGCAATGTTATGAGTTTACATGACAATTTTGTCTTAAATATCAATGAGTTTACTGTGTAAAGCAGACCCGAACGCCAGATGAAGAGAGGTGAAGCGCCTATAAAGATCTATGCGGATACTGGCTCTTGCTATACCATTGTGAACGAAGGAGTTTGGAGAGAAACCATTATTAATAAGGTTGGCACAAGCTTATTGGAACCAGACATGCATCCAGAGAGTTACACTGGTGAAAAGATAAACATGTTGAGTTTCAGAGGGTTAACCTTCTTTTTCAAAGATCCATGCAGAAGGGGCAAAATGTATGTTGTAAAAAATGGAAAACCGGTTCGAGGCTGGTTCGATCAAGGGCACGTGCACATCGCCCTGTATCCCAATAGTGTAGATAAGGTGTTGATTGTGGATGAGGGGGGTTCAGTTGGCAGCACTATGATGAAAGCGTTTCCTAAAGTATTTGATCAATCTTAAGGTAACTCGAAAGGGGTTGACCACAATATATAAATCCGGCGGGTTATAGTGCCGTGAGGATAGTTGTCCTTGGATACTCTGTCATGAAGATCCAGTTTGCTGACTGTCAAACTGTTGGGTAAGTGAATGGGGCCAGGAGGGGTGACAATCTTTTGGGTTTGAGGCACCCGAGGGATATCTATCTTCACGCCACACTAACCTACTAGATTGATATCTGGTGGAAGCAGATCAATCTTGTCCATTAGATTTTACTTCACACGAAATCTAGGCACCTGACATCATTTGCAAACCCTCTGGGGGCTTATAGGTTTATTCACATACCAGTTGGGCTGGCATCAGCTGCTGTGTGTTTCCAGAGGGACCTGGCCTGGAGGGTTTACCAATTATGTTGTTTTTCAAGATGATATCTTGGTCTAAGGCAAAGACCAGTTGGAACGTGATGAAATATTATGGAAGGTATTGGAGCAGTTGCAAGAGGCAGAACAGATCATGAAAAAAAGAAGTGCATGTTTTGAATAAATGCAGCTACACAGAGAACAAGGATCAGGGGTATTCCTTCCTGGGATTAGTGGAGTTTTGCTCTAAATTTATTCCAAATGTTGCCAGTTTGTCTCAACCACAAAGATCTTTGCTGAAAAAAGGATTCAAATTTGATTGGACTGATGAATGTAATGTGGCGTTTGCAACTATCAAGTGGAACAGTGGAGTGTGCGTACACTTGGACATTTTGATACTTGTAAGAAAACTATCTTGTCAACTCATGCAAATATCAGGGGTTTAGGCGCAATTTTAGCTCAGGTGGGTGATGGTGAGTTAAAAGTGGTGGCTTTTGTTTCACGCTCCTTGAAGGGTGCTGAGGAGCAATATTCTGTTATGGAACATGAGGCACTGGCCGTGTGCAACTCAGATCAATGCACACCAGACGTTCTACTTCTGCCTCATTTCCAGGGAGGTATGGTTTTGCAACTCTTCATGTGTGTGACCGGAATTGTTTGATGCAACTCGTACCAACTAACCAGGCATTGTGGCTTATTCCCAAGGAGATGCAGAGGAGTGGACTCATGTTCTATGGTGCCCAGATTGCCCAGGTGCTACTTTGATCGATGTGTGTCTGACAGGGTGCTTCTTTTTTTCAAATGGCTTCCCTGCTTTGTCCCCCATTCATTGACTGTTCCTTTTGTGCCCTCAGTGTGGTGGACCAACTGCTCTCTTCTCACCCGACCCAACTACTTTGTGTGACAAGGTAATACTTCAAAGACCAGGCCTGGGAGGTTAGAGTGATTTACTGGGTTAAGGAACGCATCAGTGAGCGATCGGAAGTGGGTCAAGAGACTGTGTGACCCCCCTTGTGCTTCGCAGAACTGGGCTGGTGCTGGCAGGCACAGTGCGGAATCCCTTGAGTCAACAGCTATCGCCCTCAGTCTGCTAATGCTCTGCATTCCGTGGATGAACTTCTCGAGTATTGGCCAACCCCATTTGTCGACTGGCGCTAAATAGCCCTGCTACTTACCCTCACCTTCTTCCCTGGGACCCTAAATAAATTTGACCCCAGCCTGAGATCTGGGGGAATGTTTTCTATTTTTCCAGCCCATGAGTGTAGGGTGCTCGGGGTTAGCTGATTGATCGAGGCGAGCTTGTGCCACGGGGTCTGCATGTGCAATATCAGCTGACCTGCCGTATATCAGTGCAACGCCTCAGGGTGCTGTGCATGCGTGTGTGTGCGAATGTGCTCCATGTGGGCATGCCTGATATCCGTGGCACCGCATAGCGGTGCTAAGTGAATGTGTGGAAGTGTCTCACTAGTACTTACACTACACGGTGGGGTTGTCGCAATATTGATTCCTTGCCAAAAGCATACTATGTTTGACTTTGGTTTTTACCTGTGTGGCCTTGGCCCACGCTGCTGCTTAGAAGTATTGTAATTATCTGTGTGTACACATTTCTGATATTGTTATGATCTGTGGTGCACCCTATAAACTGTGTGATATTGAATTTTAATAATTGCCTGGGGGGGAAGCCTGTTCTGACAAACTTTCGCACTGCAAAAGTGTACTGTGGGTAAAGTAGGCCTTTCACAAGTGTTCATACTGCTCATGTCATTTTAACACGGTTGGGCCTAGTACTACTAGTGATATTTCCAAATGTTATTAATGCCAAGAAATGCATGATGTTCATGTTGTGTTAATTGATGTGTGTGTTGAATACAAACTTTATTTACATACACCACGTGTGAAGTCTCTTTTGTGATGCTCAGTGCATTTATTGTGTGAGAGTGCTTTAACAATGCTTTACACATTACCTCCGTGTTAAGCCTGACTGCTCAGTGCCACGCTACCCAAGGGTGAGCTCAGGTGACACAGTGAGTGTAATCACTGACCCCTGTTGGGATTGGTAGATGCTGCTTGGCTAGGGCACTGCCTCAGCCAACCAGAACGTGCCAATGCCAACAGTTTTTAAAAGTGAATGAAGAACTTTGCATTGTGGAAGATAAAATGTTCATCGTGTGGCATCTCCCAGTGATCTAACCCAGTTCAACTCAGCTCATGAAGGGGATTTGGGGAGGAACATGACTAAGACTGGGCTACGGGAGTGGCATGGGTGGCCTGGTATGGATCCTCAAGTTGAAGGTGTTTTGAAAGACTGCTGCCAATGTGGCAATAATGATAAATTCATGAAAAATACAAACTACCCCACAGCAGCCGATTGAAAATCCATCAGAGCCTTAGACAGAATCCCATCAGAGCGTTGACACCGCGAGTCCTTTTGAATAAACGGCCTATAGAGATGCGTTTTTTGGTATTGGTGGATTACACCTCTAAATGAATAGTCAGCGAATGTGTGGCTTCAGTTGTCACTGGGACAGTGATTGAATTACTCAAGGCAGAGTTCATCCAGGAAGATATTCCCAAATATCTGATCACAGACAATGGATTGCACAATATGTGAGTTTTCCAAGGAACTGTCTATTGTACATTTTGAAACAGCTCTTTATTCTCCACAGGCCAATTGTTTGGTTGAGAATATCAATAAGATGGCGAAGAGGTGTGCTCATAGGGCGATTTTTATAAAGAACTCTGAAAAATGTGTCGCTCACCCTAACACACCTAATAATGTCACTTTGATATCACTGTGTGTCTCTTTAAGGGGTGAGTAGCCTCATATTAAACTAAATCCTGCAAGCTTGAATTTGAGCGGTGGAAGTAGTGATGTAAACAATTCTGAAGTTGATCCGAATTTTCGCAGGACATCACACCGAAATAAAGTAGAATTCCAGGTTTGATGTCAAGAATTCTGTACTCAAATGTGGTTGTAAAGTTGGTGACAAAGTTTTGTTAAAAAAAAGGAATATTGACGAAACACCGTCCAAGTTCTTGGGAAGTTTTATTATTTATGGGGTGAGAAATAATTTTGTGATATTGGACTCTTGAGATGTATGTCTTGTTTGATGAAATCTGAAGAAAAGTGAGGCCCACAAGACAATATCGGCTAATCACCCAGTTATCAGTCTGGGCAGCGGTTGGAAGCGATTGGGAGCGGCTAGGAGCTGTTGGGAGCGTGCCACTAAGAGACCAAGGGTAAGATCCATTTGGCACAAGGATGATCTGACTGACTGAGATTTGGTTCTCAGTAATATAGCAATATTTATGCTTGTTTGTTTTTGCTGACGTTTTCCTTTCCACTCTTTTCCAGCATATTATTTCCTATTGACATTTTTTTAGGTGTGCTTTTAGATGTAAATATTTTGTGGTTGGGAGATGTGTTGTGTCTTAGTTGGCTCTGCAGTTGGAATCTTGTCCATGCGCCTGTTGCAGCATGAAGCGCTGTGTGCTCACTGTCTTCTGAAGCTTGAATAAAAGTCAGGCCTTTGCTGTCCTGAGGCAGGCGATGCGGGTTGGTGGTCTGTGGCTGTGAACATGGAATAAACCTGTACAAAAACCCACTCTGGAGGGTCTTCTATGATCTGGAACTTATCAGAACTCCATGTTAAGCATTTCATCATTTTGCTCCCTTCTCTTCAGGGGCGGCTCCTCCACCAAGGCAGAGGAGCATCGCCCACCGCTCTCTGAGCACTTCAAAAAGGCACAATAAAATGATAAAGCAACGCTATTATTATTTTATTGTTCCGGACTGGCTTAGGTGGAGGAGGGTGGGCTGGCCAGAGCAGGGGGAGGAGTGGTGGGCACTCTGTATGTGCGCATGACTGTTAAGCTGGCCAAAACAGTCATGCACACTTTGTATGTTCTCCGCCAGGCTGTATTGCACAGCCTGGGTGCAGAACATGCACAGCCACCCGGCCCCTGTTTTTGAACCACGACCTCAGACCAATCACAACGCTGCTGTCATGCAGCATCGTGATTGGCTAGGGGAGTCTTGGAGCCTATGTGCTTCCTGCTTTGTGGATGATGGACAGACAACGAAGGAGAGACAACAGCAGTACCCAGGTAAGTTTTTTTTTCTTCATTTCGCTCAGCCCCACCCCACCACCCCTGATCATTACGAGCCACCTCTGCTTCTACATGTTTTTTAATAACACTAGCAGGCATGTTCAATAATGTGAACAAATAACAACTAAGAACTACATGTCCCATGAGTCTAAGTCAAATAACAACCAAGCCTCAATCACGTATTAGGGAGAGGTGTGGCGCAGTGGCCTGGGTGGCTGACTCCGGAGTGCGGGCCCATAGTTCGATCCCCAGCGCCAGCAGCAGATCAGTTCAGCATCATGTGACTCTGGGCAATAGCTTACTTAATCTCCCCGATGGCCTTCAGCGCCTTGAAACACTTAGGGGTGATTAGTTTGCGCTTTACAAATACCAGGTATTAAAGCCCCGCCCAATGGGGTCATATGTAGAGTACACGTGACGACACTTCGTGGCCATCGGGATCTCTTTCTTATCATCTGACTGATGTTACTCAAGGGCGTGGACTACGGAGCACTACATATAAACTCTACATAACATACAGTACAATGCACATATATATTATCACAAGGTGGACATTATGGTTACCTATTAATATGACTTGGCTGCTCCGGGTGTGGAGCAGACTTCAACAAAATAGAGAGCCCTCCACTTTGACACGATCCTGATTTTTTTCCAGATATTCAGGGACAGACCAGGCGTTGATGACTGCTTCAGTGGAATGCGTCAAAGGGACAGTGTCTGCTGCCTGCGGCCTGACACTGCCTGTGATGCACAGGTTGTGTCCCCACTGCATGAGGAACAGGCCCGGCCCGTGCAGGGCGTTATACCGGGGCGGTGACATCAGGCGGGGGAGGGGCAGGGTGGGAAGTTTGAAAATGCGGGTTATGGACCATTACAGGTAAGTAACAAAAAACCAAAAAAAGCGAATTTCGTTGCCCGCGCTGCATTGCCAAATGTGATGCAGCGTAGGCAAGAGAACGGTGATCAACAACTGGAGCAGCGCCTCTGAACAACAACGGAGTAGCGCCTCGCGCTCGCTAAAGGTGTTCTCGCTATAGAATGTTTCCCCCCAAATTTCTCTTAATTTTGCCAGTGGGTGCAATCGCGTTATTATCGGTAATTCCACATCAAAGAGTATTGTAGAATTATAGAAATTACTCTACTCACTCCTAATCCATATTTCGCCCAAGCCTCGTGTGCACACAGCTCTGTTCATGGAAAGAAATGTCCTGGCATGATTGAATGCATGGAAGCGCCTTGAGGCAGCCCAGCGTATGGCGCATGATGATGTGTTCCTGGCTGGCACACAATGCCCACCTGAGAGTTATAAGGATCTCTGAGCTGCCTCTTTGGCGCCTGTACAAACCCCCCCACTCCCCCGCCCCTTCCACCCCTGTGTAATCGTTTGCTAAATAAATGCAATGAAATCTAAGTACTTCCAGAAGCCGGGTCCAGGCACGGAAGCGACAGCAGCAGATTGTGACAAAGCGCCAGCGTTTCCCCCTCCAGACACAAACACATAATTATCACCCACAACATGAAATATTATTGCCGGATTATGAGAGGAATGAATATTAGAGGACTGCGGGCGCGCGCCGCCGCCTTCACGCGCGCTTCCAATGGACTTTCCATGGCAATTCGTTATTTTTATCATTTAATAAGTTTGAGTAAAATGAGGTGCTTGTTAACATTAAATTGATCTACAAACAGAGTTGGCCTTCATTTGCGAGATGTTATTTCTCGGGAGTGAAGCGTCGGGGAGGGGCGGGGCGCGCGCTGCCTTCAGGGAGCAGGCAGCAGGCTCGGCTGCCCGTGCTTTTAAAACCATAGATGCATCATTACCTCTCCAGCAATGAGTCCCAGGACAAAACTAACGTTTACACCAATAGAGGACCAAGGAGTAAAATATAATGCATACAATGTGCATTTTGTTTGTGGCACGTCTACCCTATTTTTGTATACAATTTTGCCTAAAAAAGAATCCGAGGTAGTATTAATTGTATTGTATTGTAATTGCATTTATATAGCGCTTACTACCCCTGACGAGGCGTGGAATCGATTTTTCGGCGAATAGCACGCTACTCCGGGACCCATAGAGGATTAGTGTTGAATTTGTATAGTGAAACATGCAAGTACATTGTAAGTGGTGGATAGGTTAGTCAGTTATTTGGATTTGGAATGATAGCAGAAGGATAGAGGATAGAGGAGGACAAAGGTTTGTATTTATATAGCGCTTGTTGACGCACGCTATTCAGGAAGCCTATAAAGGATTAGTGGTTAATTAATATGGTGAAATAGGAAGTAATTTCAGTGGTGGATATTAGTCAGTGACTTGGAGTGGGAAGAATAGCAGAGGGATAAAAGGGGAAGAAAGATTTGCATTCATATAGCGCTTGTTACCCCTGAAGGGTGTTGAAGCGCTTTTCTGGCGAGTAGCACGCCACTCCGGAACCCACAAAGGATTAGTGTTGAAACTTAGTATAGTATAAATATGAACTAATCTGAGTAGTGGATATGGTATTCAGTTATTTGGGTAGTATATTAGTATAATTGAATATGCAATTTGCCCAAGATCACCAAGTCTGTTCTCGTGGGGAAGCCGGGATTTTGTACTCATTTATTGAGGTGTTTTGTAGAGTGCTGCCCGAGGCCTGCCAGTTACTTCCCTGTCCTTCTGTATGCCAACATTTTGACCCTACCAGGTCATATGAAAAAGACTCTTTCACTTGAAAAATGGGTACAGTAGTCCCTCCACGGGCTTATTTACAAGAGGCCTCACTCGGGTGGTGCAGGCTTCTCAGTCATATCTATGAGGTGATGTAAAGCCACCTTGCGTGGCTTTGCATGCCGCATAGATATGCAGTAAGGCAAGGCAGTGCAAACCGCTGCATTACCTTACACTGCCTCTAGGAGGCGCTCCATGGGTGTTGCAGAATCACGTAAACCTGGAGCAGCTCCAAAACCTTACGTCTCCCAGAGCAGGCACTACAATGCAGTGCAATTTTTTCACGAGGGGTGTGCGAGCATATGGGGGAAAAACAAAAAAATATTTGTCTATTGTGCAAGATATCACGAAAGACAAGGTCCCAGTATACATGAGACTCCGGCGGTAAAGAAAACTCATGACAAATAATACTGCACATATTATGTCCTGGAACATGAATGGCCTTAGAGTAAAAAAGAGAAAAAATTAGATTTTGGAGTATTTAACCCCTTCGCAGCGGGAGTAATTCCCCCACTGGGCTGGGGGTGTGAGGGAGAGTCGCGTACAGCACACCAGTGCTCGTGACGAGCTCAGCTCATCATGAGCCACGGTGGCCGTGTGCTCCAATATTTATGGGAGGAGACATCAACCTTTTACTAGATCTTAAGGAGGACAGATCTCCCCAGGTCAAAGGCTCAAATCCCTTAAAAATGAGGACATGGCTGAAAAGGTATATAGAGATTTGGGTTTGGTAAACGTGTGGAAGACAAAAGGAGATGTAAGAAACAGGATCACTTATAGAAACCAAAAATATAGTCATGCATCCAGGATCGACTTCTTCCTGATAGGTAAAATCTTAAGAAACAGCGTTGATAAAGTGGAACAGGCACCCGCCCACCTTTCAAATAACTCTTTTGTTTTCAACAATAAAAATAGGAAAAATCAAGGCAGGAGCCGGATGGACTTTAGACCGTACACTCATTCTAGAGCAGAAGGTGATTGATAACTTAAAAGTTATAATGGAAGAATACTTTGAAATCAGTAATAAGAAAGACACCCCTATACAGACAGTCTGGGATGTATATAAAGCTGTAATTAGGCATACTCTTATTGGTTTGGCCACAACTAGAAACATGAACACCTGATACAAAATCTGCCAGTTAGAAGTGGAAATATCAGAGCATTATAAAAAGTTGAAGGGTGCTGAGTACGCACAAGAACAAGGAACAATAGAAGAAGAAATTACTGAAAAGAAAAAGGAATTGATTAGTATGCTAGATACCAGAATTAGGAAAAAAAGGAAAGCCAGCATGTTAATTGAATTACGAATATGGGGGTGGTAGCGGGAAACTACTTGCTTAGAAACTGAAAATTGAGCATAATAGAAACCAGATGGGAGCTATACAGAGAGACAAGCAAGGCAGGCAGGAGGTGGATGACCTGGAGATTGAGAGAACCTTTGCCGATTTTTTTCAGTCTTTATATACCGAAGACCTGCAGGTATCAGAGGATCAAATACGCTCATACCTAAATAAGACAGTAATCCCAACTTTAGATGACAAACATAGAGGACTACATAGCTCAGAAATAACACTAGAGGAAATGATGGCTGCTTTGAAGAAATTAGAGAGAGGGACGGTCCACTGGCCTGGATGCATTGCCAAGCGAATTAATCATGATCTTGAAGGAAGTATTTGCCCCTATATTGGTGAATCTGTTAAACACAGTCTTAGTTAAAGGACAAACTCAGCCAAAATCATGAAATGAAGCCACTATCTCCATATTTTGAAACCAGGAAAAAATCCTCTGAAATGTGAGTCATGTAGGCCTATATCTCTTTTAAATAATGATTACAACATGTACACACAGATTCTAGCAACAAGATTGGGAAAAACTATTAACCACCTGGTCCATGGAGACCAGAAAAATGATTTATTAAGGGACGATAGCTGCATAACCTAACCCATTAACTGATTGAAACTATAGATATAGCCACTCAAGAAAACATCCCCCTCTCAATTTTTACTTTTGACACAGCGAAAGCGTTCAACCTGGTAAACTGGCTTTCTTTGCACAAAGTAATAATTCAGAATGGCTTAGGAGAAACCTTCTTAAAGGCAGTAACAGATATATATGAAACTCCAATGGCGAAAATACCAGTTAATGGTAATCTAACAAAATACCGTATTTTCCGGCGTATAAGACGACCTTTTAACCCCTTAAAATTTTCTGGAAAGTCGGGGGTCGTCTTATACGCCGGGTACAAAATGTTATGGTATGTTTTCATGCGCTTTTTCATAGCGAGGACTTCACTCGAAGGTGTCAGACCGCTTCACAATAGGAAATAACAAGAAACAACACACCTTATGTTAAAAAATACAGCCACCGACACTGGCAACGTCCACACCCAGCCCCCGCGCCATAAATTGTGCAAGTATCGAAAGCGAGCGTTTTTTTTTCATAGCGAGGACTTCACTCGAAGGTGTCAGACCGCTTCACAATAGGAAATAACAAGAAACAACACACCTTATGTTAAAAAATACAGCCACCGGCCCTGGCAACGTCCACAACCAGGCCCCGCGCCATGAAGTATCGAAAGCGAGCGTTTTTTTCATAGCAAGGACTTCACTCGAAGGTGTCAAACCGCTTCACAAGCGAGCAAATGGCGCCATGAGTCTTACCTTGACTGCCGCTGCCGCTGTACACGCACCTCCAACCGCTTGCACATCCCCAGGCGGACGATGCAGCAGGACGAGGCAGCAGGACGTCCGAAATACGGTATATGGTAACGGGCAGCCAGCGCCGAAGATGGCAGCGCCCGGTGTGTTGACACGTTTGGCACGTTTTGGCACGTTTTGAAACGCGCCCCTCTCTCCTTGACATGGGCGTGGGCACAGAAAGGGGACTGTCGAATGTTCCCGAATGTTACCGAAGGCAGTAGAGCACTTGCCGTGATTGGCTGGTTGTTGCGAAGAGGAAAGGCAGTCTGGTGACCAGATACCGTATTTGCCGTACCGTACGTGTGGTGTTGAAGACAGTCTCTGCACCTGTTCATACTGTACAGCACCAGTACATCCAGTGCTAATGGCTGACAGTCAAGAACCCGGCAAGGCTCCAGCAGCACATCCAGTGCAAATGGCAGACAGTGAAGAACCCAGCAAGGCTCCAAGAAGAAGGAAATATGAAGCCAGTTACAAACTTAAAGTTGTGGATTTTGCCACGGAACATAATAACTGTGCTGCTGCAAGACAATATGGAGTGACAGAAAAGATGGTTCGGACCTGGAGAGCAAATGAGAAAGCATTACGGAGTATGCCAAGGGGCAAGTGTGCATTAAGAAGAGGCACCCCACATTGGCCAGAACTCGAAAAGCATGTAGCAGACATGGTGGCCGAGCATCGGCAAAGCGGTTATGTCGTGACCCGAAATAAAATCCGATTGGTTGCACTTCAGTGGGCCAAATCTAATCCAGATCTCAGCCACAGATTTAAGGCCACTGTATCCTGGTGTACCAGATTCATGGGAAGGCATAATCTGGTATTGCGGCAAAAGACAAAAATTGGCCAGAAATTACCTGCGGATCTTGATGCCAAAATGCATAGCTTCCATCGCTACGTTATTAGGCTGCGCAATGAACATGGCTATGCGCTAAGTAGCATCGGAAATATGGATGAAACTCCAATGAATTTCGATATGATTGCCAACAAAACTGTCCATCAAAAAGGCGAAAAGACAATTTTAATAAAAACAACAGGACATGAGAAGTCCAGTTTCACAGTGGTACTAGCATGCACAGCTGATGGCGCAAAGCTGAGACCAATGGTTATTTTCAAAAGAAAAACAATGCCGAAACTCAAGTTCCCTGTTGGTTGTTTTGTGCATGTGAATGAGAAAGGATGGATGGATGAAGAAGGGGTAAAGCTATGGCTTGATAATGTATGGAGCAGGCGACCAGGTGGACTTCTACAAAGACGTAGTCTACTGGTGTGGGATATGTTCAGGGCTCATTTAACTCCGAGCACCAAGCAAAGGCTGGCAAGAATAAAAACAGATGCTGCAGTTATACCTGGAGGATTGACATCGTTGGTGCAGCCACTGGATGTGTGCCTAAACAAGCCATTTAAAGATCGCATCCGAGAACAGTGGAATGAGTGGATGGTTAGCGGTGAAAAAACATTCACAAAAGGAGGAAACATGCGTGCTCCACAGTTGGATGTTTTGTGCACCTTTGTTATAAAGGCCTGGAACGACATTGATGCAGAAACTGTAATAAAGTCTTTCAAGAAGTGTGGCATATCAAATTCATTAGATGGTATGGAGGACGACTATTTGTGGGAAGGTGAAGAGGATGCCGAAGAAGAGACCACATCATCTGATACGGAATTGGTACCAGATCCATACGATGACTGCCTTACAGATGTACCACAAGATCTCATTGACTTACTTATGAGATCAGATGACGAAGAGGAGGATTTTGAAGGCTTTTAAAGGGAACGTTGTAAATCCTGTAGAAATCCCTTGGATTTATGGAAAGTTATGGGAAGTTTAATCCACTTGCACTGTTTCATGCACTTATTTATGTTTACCGTACCGTACCGGTATATTCAGAAGTGACAGTTTTTCATATGGTTCTAAATAAAAATATTGCGAGTAAAGCAAGATTGTTTATACAACCAATTTGTTTGAGTTCAGTCTTTGAGTTTGTAAAATAAACGATTAGGGTAGGTAACACTGTCCACTGATAAAGCCTTACTGCTCACCCACAGGGAGGAGGACTAGACTAATACGGTAAGTTCAAAATACCGGTACCGTACATTCTCGGAATGGCTATGCAGGACTGCGTTGGACTGCGCTGGAAGTGGGGGTCGTCTTATACGGCGAGTATAGCACAAAACCTAAAATTTTTCAGGCAAAGTAGGGGGTCGTCTTATACGCCGGGTCGTCTTATACGCCGGAAAATACGGTAAATACAAATTTGAAGAGGTACCCGCCAAGGATGCCTACCATCACAATTACTGTTTAATTTTAATATAGAGCCCCCAGTGAACTCAATAAGAGGGGCACGGGGAGTTATTCGATTTAAGTATAAACGGTGGGAAAAAATTGACATTATATGCGGATGACTTAATGGTCTTTACAAGTAATCCAAATGCATCAATACCCAACATTGTTAAGCTACTAGATGATTTTGAAATAGTTTCAGGGTACCAGATGAATCATCAGAAAACAGAAATCATGGAATGGTATTCACCGACTCCAAACCCCTCAGCAAAGAGTAGGATAATAAAATACCTAAGGCAAGAGATACAAATAAATATTGATGAAATAGCACAAGTAAACTTTTATATGAATGTGAGAGAGACAAGGAAACTCCTAAAAGTCGGGAGCAGGTTTCAAATGTCCTTTTTGGGGAATCTAATGCAATAAAGATGACTATTCTACCTAAATTCACTTTTATTTTTAACGCTATCCCACTAGAATTTAAAACACAATGGATTCAGAAGATACAAAGTGAAATAAGGATAGCAAATGACATGCACATGATTTGGCAGTGTCCTCAGCTCCACCTGTTCTGGTTCGGCGTGGATAAGGTTATAAATGAAATACTGGGGGGCGTGGCTTGGACACCGGAGCAGGATGGCGGAATATGAGTGAGCTCCGCTTGGAAGCGGAATGCTCTAAGTTCATTTGTGCCTCGAACTGCAGAATTTCTGGGCACAGATGGTGGCCCTCGATACATAAAGCGGCGGTGAGTTCATTAACCGCATTCTCTGTGCAATCCCTGCAGTATAAAGCCTGACGCCTGCAGCAGTAAAATTCTCCTCACGGAAGCGCGGGCATTCCGCCATTTTGAATCGCGGCGCTCGTGTTCCGTTTTTTATGCATGTAAAGCCTCTTTTTTGCTACAGCTTGTGTTAAAATGCTAAAGTCTACTAATGATATATAAATGAGCAGCTTTTCTTTTTCTTCCGTTTTTCTCTTTTGCCTTCCTGTTTTTGTGGAACCAGACTTTGATGTAGAGGCATAGAGAATTTCTCCAAAGTCTCTGGATATACTTATGTCAGCTGCAAGATATGAAGTTCCACATAAGCCTGCATGTGAGTTGCTTTCACACATTAATGTCAACCTGATGCATGCTTTCCAGTCTGTGGCAGTCATCTGTACCATATATGAGGAAGAACACCCTGATACCAATGCTATATGCTGAATGTGGTCCCTTCTATTTTTTGAGGTCTCAGGGGTGAATTAATCTTTTCTCACATATTACCTAACAACATATGTTGTTTTTTTGTGGATGTCAGCATTTCTTCACATTGAGATAATACTGAAAGGTATTCTATTATAACTTCATTCTCAACAGAAGTTTTCTACAGTGCTTTTATTCAACCCAACTCTTTTGCTTTATTTTGGATGATCAATACTCCTGCCAACTTCTCCATTGGTGTATGGGTCGTATTTTTCTGCTTTTAATTACTACTCATCGATCTCTTCCACATTTCAGGATGGCAAATGACACTCACACCTCCTCTAGATCATCCTCCTCACGTGGCAAACCAAAGAGACATAAGAATGATCCACCTTCCCCATTCATACCTCACAAAATCCCGTTCTGGATTGTATTTTAGAGGAAGTAATTGGTCTTCAACCATTCATTGTCACTACTAATGAAAAGTTAAAACAAATTGAAGACCGCTGGATAATCATGGAGGGCAAGGTATTGGAGCTTGAAGGACGTGTAGGGGATCTCCATTGTTAGAACTTGAAATTCATAAACTGAAACTTCACACCGAAGATTTGGAAAATTGCAATCGAAGGAACAATCTTTGTCTTTATGGTCTGCCGGAAAATATTGAAGTTCCAGATATGTTGTCATTTCTGAAAAAGTTCCAGCTGGACCTCTTAGATCTTCAATCTTCATCTCCTCTCAACATACAACGGGACGCATCGCTTGAGTCGTCTTCAACCCAACTCTAACAAACCACGTGGTATCATCATGCTTTTCTTAGAGTTCACTGAATTGATACATGTCCTGAAAGCAGTTAAATCCAAACAACGCCTTACATGGTCAGGTCATAATATTTTCATCTCACAAGATGTTTCAAATGCAAGGATTGCACGCCATAAGGAATTTTTGGCTCTTCGTCCCCAGATGAGACACTTGAACATTCAATATGGCATTCTTCATCCTTGTCTGTGCAAAGTTACTCATGAAGGAAGATCCCGTTCTTTTGATGATCCTGCTAAACTGAAACTCTTTCTCAATAATATTTCTCCTCGAAATATGGAAAACTAATGTTCTAGTACTCTCTTAGACTTTACTAGATATTTCTTTGTTGTGGATTCTATAATTGTACTTTTACCTTCTTTTTCCTACTTGTTCTTCCTCTATACTATTTTCTATTTCCTTATAATTTTTCGACTTTTTCTTCCCTCTACTACATATGTCCTACTACGGTTATTCGTTTATTTTTTAATGAAGCTTATCCTTATTTATTCACTGGTGCCGCTGTCCTTGCTTCTGTCGTCATCTTGCCCTTCTCATCTATGTTGCTCGTTTACCTTCAGATCTGGATTTTATTCTTTGATCTGCTTTCTTTTCTCATTTTTCTGTTTTCGTCTTTTTCTTCTCTTCTTTTGTTCTACCAACATCCTAGTATCTTTTTTACTTTTTTTCACGGTGCATTTTCATTATCAATTTTCTGCATATATGAATGTTTTTCATTATATTTTTTTACGTGCTTATTTTTTTTTTAAATGTTGCTTGTTGCCTGTACCTATTATTGTTATTTGCTGTTGTACATGTTGTTTTTCATATTCATCTAATAAGTGGTATTTTTCTGCTTCCAATTGTTCTCCTGAAGTGTGTCATCTCCATTCATATTTTACCCCACCTTCCCTCCATTATGTGTAATGTTGTCACGTGGAATGTTCTTAGTCTTGGAAATCCTGTCAAAAGACAAAAGGTACTCTCTCATTTGTCTAAATTCAATTCTCATGTTTCATTTATTCAGGAAACGCATTGTAATGATGTAGAATCACTTACGGTAACTTGAAAAGACAATGGGTGGGTCAAGTTCTTTATTCTCCAGCCCCTAATCGGAAAGGTGGTTTTGCTACACTATTTCATAAATCGAATCATGTACAAATTCTATCTACGCAATGTGATAGTGATGGCCGATGGGTGATGGCTAAGGTTGTTATACAAAATAAAGAACTAATTTTATTAAATATTTATGGCCCTGTTAAATCATATCCAGATTTTGGAACAGTATTAAGATCTTACTCTCTTCTATTGATAGCCCAAAAATTATTGTCGCTGGGGACTTTAACCAATGTTTGGACCCATTTTCGGATAGACAATCCAAATGTAAATTTAATCCTGATAAAACTCATAAATCATTTCAATCTGCCATTATCACTCACTCATTATGTGATGTTTGGAAGACCTGTAATCCTGATATTCTTGAATTTACTTTTTTTTCTAATTTTCATCAGACTTGTTCTAGAATTGATTACATTTTAGTTAGCAAACCCTTACTCCCATCCATTCAATCCTGTGATATTGGATCTTTTTTTTATCTCTGATCATGCCCCCGTTTTTTCTGTTCTGGACCTTTCCACGAGTTCCCCAAAATTTGGTTGTTGGAAACATAATAATTTTTTTGTTATCAGATACTGCTTTTCTAACTGAAGCTACTACTTTTATTAATGGATTTTTTGCTATCAACAACCCTTTGGACACCTCCATTACTAATAATTAGGATGCCTTTAATGATTCCTTCTGTGATTTTGTTATTTCATATTCAGCAAAAAAGAAGAAAACCGCTAAAGCCAAGTATACAACTCTAATACAACTCCTTAAATTACTGGAACATAACTACTTTCCTCCTCTGTTCTCCATGAATTGATTAAGGCCCAAGCTGCTCTTAACAAGCTTACCACAATTGATGCATGTAAAGTTCTTCTTAAAATTAAGTCTAAGTATCACAGATGTCAAAATAAAGCTGGTAAGATGTTGGCCAGTTACTTAAAAATTAAATCTGAACATAAAGATATAGGTCCTATTTTAAATGAATCTACTAATAGCTTAAGGCCATATTACCAAGGCGGCGCTTTCAAATTATCGCCGCTTTTATGGCCGTTTTCGGCCGTTTTCGGCCGAAAAACGGCGATAATTTTATCGCCTTATCAGCAAAGACACGCTATTGCGTGTTTTGTTTATTTAGCGCCCCCTACAACTACGCCTAACTTTGTATCTCTAATGAGATGTAAAGTGGGCATTCCGTACCAAAATAACTGGAGAAATGTCGCTAACTGACATTTCTCCAATTATCAAGCTGCACACAAACAAGCAGAGCGTTAAGAAAAGTAGCGCTAACCACAATTAACGCTACTTTCCTAAAGCCTGCTTGTAACCTGACTTAGCCATGTAATCCAATGGGAGGTGTATTATATGGCTAAGATCACCTTGCTCTATCAGCAAGGTTTTGCTGGTTGCAGTGTGATTATCGCTGGATTTCCAGCGATAATCACACTGTTTTCACGCTAACGCATGGATTCCTATCGCTTGGGAGATAAGCGTTGCTGATAGCACACTATCTCCGCAATAGAATCCAGCGTTAGCCTGCGATAATTGACCTCGCGCTAAAAGAACTGAGCGATAATTATTGCAGGACCTTGCTAATAGGCCCCTGAGCGTCCTCTGATGAAGATATTGCTAATACATTTCACGATTATTATCAATCATTATATTCTGATGATACAAATCCTTCAAATCAAAATGTACAAACTTTTATTTTGGGCCTCCCCACTCCCCCTTTGCTTTCTGATACATTTGAATTGCTAGAAAAAGAAGTTACTCTTCAAAAGATAATGGAAGCCATTAAATATTTTTTTTAAACAAAAGCACCTGGCCCTGATGGTCTCTCTGTTGAATTTTTTTCCACTTTTTCCTCTATTTTTGCTGCCAAACTTTTGGCCCTTTATAACTCATTCATTGTTAATTCCATGGCTTCTGGTTCCTTTACGGAGACTTTGATTGTCGTTATTCCCAAACCTGATAAGAATCATTCCCTTTGTAAAAACTATTGCCCAATTTCATTAATCAATTATGACTGCAAGATATTTGCTAAAATCCTTGCCACTCGCCTTGAGAATATTATCCCACTATTGATTAAGACAGATCAAGCTGGTTTTGTTAAGGGCAGATTGGCTTCGGACAATGCTCGCATGTTTGATAATGTTATCTCCTTTGGCAAGAAATACAATTCCCCACTTGCAGCATTGTCCTTAGATGCTGAAAAAGCTTTCGATCACATAAACTGGCAATTTATGTTTAATACACTCCAATGGTGTGGTTTTGGTCCACATTTTATTTCTTATGTTAAATTGTTATATTCCTTTCCTCTCGTGCTAGTATTTTTGTTTATAACCATTTTTCTAAATCTATTCCGTTGTATAGAGGCACATGCCAAGGTTGTCCCCTTTTGCCCTTGTTATTTGTTCTATGTCTTGAAACTTTCCCTGAGCGTATTTAAATTAATTAATGTATTTCTGGCTTTTCACATAATTCTATAGAAACCAAATTGTCAGCATACGCTGATGATATTCTGGTATATATGTCTGATCCTGATACTTCCCTCTCTCCCTTTTTGGACGAAGTTCGGCTTTATTCCAGTATCTCTGGATATACGTTGAACTTTTCTTAGACAGAAGTTTTACCCTTGAACTCTCTTTTTTATCAATAAATGTTTAATAATATTAATTTTACCTAGTGTCCCAAAAAAAATCAATATCTTGGTGTTTGATTTTCCTCTACTTTACCCCATACTATTAGTCACACGTTTAATGTCCTAACTACCAAAATAAAATCACTCTTTCTTTCATACATTTAATGCCCTAACTACCAAAATGAAATCACTCCTTCTTTCTTGCTCCACGCTTCATTTGTCTTGGTGGGGTAGATTAGTTACTATTAAAATGATGATTGTATCCCATGTCCTATATACATTATCTATGTTACCTTTCTGGATTCCTATTTTGTATTTTTCACAGATGAATTCTATTTGTACAAAGTTTTTATGGAATAACAAGCACCTCCGCACTGCTCTTTTGAAACTTAAACATCCCAAAACAGAAGGTAGTGTGCGTTTTCCTGATTTTAAATCCTATTATTCTGCATTTTTTATTTGTCAATTTTTTGCTTTAACTTATGATTTTGTGATATCCCTATCCCTAGTTGGATTGTTTTGAGCATTCCCTATTAAAAGATTTTCCTTTTTGAACTATAATATATATGTCTAATTGCACCTTCATATCTGATAATCCTATTTTAAAATACTCCCGAAATTATTATACATTATTTTTTCAGATGATTTGGATTCATATCAATGATTTTGTCTTCCGCTACTTGGTATAATAAATTTATCAAATACAAACGTAAACCATTTTATTACAAACATTGGAAGGAGAAGGGAATTATTTGTATTCATCAATTAATTCAACATAATTCTGTTATTCCCTTCCATGAATTACAGTTAAAATATAATTTACCTCACTCAAAGTTCAAAGTTCAAAAGATACTTTATTCGGTTTAAATCACAAAAACCATAAAAGTGTACAAGCATTAAAAAAGTCCACAAGCCACCCATGATAAAATATAACAAAGATACAAAACAGGGGATAGCCCCTGGGATATACGGTACATGATGGCAAGAGTTTAAAAACAACAGCATACACATTAGTGACCTTATTGAGGATTTCATATAGTAGTTGATATTTATAAAAAGTCCTCTAGGACCAAGCGATCTTTTTGCCTAGTCTCACTGCTATAGTTAAAAATGTTGCCACATTAAAAATAACCCATATGTCTGTCAACAGTTGGAGGTACAATAAAGCTGGCTTCACTTGCCTAAAACCCTTTCCTTTTAACAGTGGTATGATAAATTTGAGTCTAATACCTTTAAAATGATCACAAAAGAACAAAAAGTGAGCCGTGTCCATAATTGAGCAGCCATCACATTTGCATAGACCTAAGTCCGAACTCCTGGTCCAGACAGGGCGGCCAGAAATTAAAAGATGAATTTTGTTCAATCGGAACCTCGTTAGCAAATACCTATGATTGGCATTATTCACAACTTTAAGATACATTTCCGGTTCGGGGTCAGATGAAACAATCAGCTGATGGGTCCTAACAGAGGATTTAAGCAGCTCCCTGCCCTTTCTGTCCATTTCTCTGTTCAGCAAAAAAATATTTTTGACCCACTTCAAATCCCCTCTCACCAAACTTAAAGGTTTATTGAACAATTCTGGCCGTCCCAGTTTTTCACACATTTGTTGCACGTATTTCAACCAGGGGATCTTCTCCCAGTGGTCCAGCATTAAACAGTCTTTTAAAATTTCATGGTTTACCTCAAGCTCTGGGTTTAACCAAACTGCCAACCATTTTAGTAAAGGGGCCATGGCAATTTTATCCTCCAAATAACCCACACCGCACTCCTGATGAACTATGTAGTTTGCGGTGGATTTTGGGAGGGAAAGAAGTGCTTTTAAGAAATTGTCCTCTGTGACCTGGAGCGATGAGACCTGTTTGAAGCCCCACAGATCGGCCCCATACATGGCGATGGCAGTGCATTTGGAAGCGTATACTTTAAGTACTGCCTCAATGAGTTTCACCCCTAGTTTACGTGAGAATCTTAGCACTGCCGAAATTGAACGTGCCAGAGATGTTTTTTTCTCCACCAGTTTGGGATACCACGTGGAGCCCTCATCGAAGACCACCCCCAGATAGGGAAATCTAGAAACTCGTGACAACTTGTGTTTATTACAAAATAGTGACATCATGTTTTTTTTTGGACTTAGCTTTGTGACCTACTACCATGACATGAGACTTGCCAAAGTTAACGCTTAGGTCAAGATTATCCATAAAGACATAAAAAGAGTTCAGCAGGCATTGGAGTCCTACTGCGGTTCTAGCTAGGAGGGCAGCGTCATCCACATACAATAGGGCAGGCAGTAAATATTTCCCAGCCTTCGGGATATCCTTACAAACTACACCCAAAGCTTTACCTAGGTCGTTGATATATAATGTAAAGAGCAGGGGAGCAAGAATGCACCCCTGTCTCACTCCATTAATAATACTAATTTTTTCCGTGCAGTTCCCCTTTCTGTCATAACAGACCGTTGCAGTAAGGTCCCTATGGAGGTCTGCTAGAAAATATACTATGTTAGGGTGATGGAGCAAGGATTCGCATGTAAAGCGCCTTGCTCGTATGCAAAACCCTTGTCTAAACTGCATAATAATATTAACCTCATTATTCGTCATTTATAAAGTGTTTTCCCAACACACGGGTGTCCCCAGGATGCTTGCTTGTTTGTTTTTCCGTACTAAAACGAAGCTTGCACTTAAAATGGCTGCTTCGCTGAGATTCAGTCTGCGCATGCTTCGGTCACACCCATGTGATGTGACGCACTCGCATTCTGGAGGGATTCTGTGCTCATGCGCACTGATGCAAAATATGGCCGCTTGTCTCTCACCACGCTCTCTGCTTGCTACTGCTGCTTTAGCCTATCTGTCTTTTCGCACTAATCCATAATGCTATAGTCATTATAAAGTAAGGGTTGGTTAGATTTTATCATGGTATACAGTGCGATCATTTTTATGTATGATTTTAATTTGTTTTCGCTTACTTTTCATGTACCGCGTCTTTGTGGGCTGGGGCATGCATGAGCGACGCCATGATGAGGCTCCTCTGAACCCTGTCAGCTGACCAGGGAGAGTCCTAACTGCGCAGAAGCTAAAACTAGCCAGCTGGCTCCTGGAGCCCGATGCGCCTGGGAACCCATCCCGAAGATGCAGATTACACCTTGAATTGTCATACACTGTTGCTATATGCTGGACTCTTGCATTGTCTTCTGTATTCCTATGCCTGGGAACGTGAACCAGGGGGGCGGGGGTGCAAAATTGAATAATTATGATGGGAACGTTGAATTCTAGGAGGTGGTAATGACCGCACCACCTCTCCTGACCAATCACAATGTGGGAAACTGTCACTTGCAACATTAGTGGGTGGTCTAAGGGTCCCCAAAACAGTATAATTGCCCTAGTTTAGCTTAGGAAAATTGTCCGACTTGTCCGAGTAGCAGACCTGTCACTGACCCTACGATCTCAATAGGTGCTCATTCTGAAAGTGCTGCGGAGCACTTTGTCCATACTTTCCACAATCTCCTAAGGGGTGGAAAATCCTAAGTGCTGGCGAAGCACTTTGCTGGGGAATTCGAAAATCCAATCGGGGTTTCTGGCGGATTACTTGCAGAAGGGGGTAACGCAGGCGTTGCTGTCCGAAGCTGTGGGTGTTGGTCGTACCCTGGGAGGCCCAGTCCTTGACCTGAACCTGAGGGGTATCCTGTCCTTACTGTCCGTGAGCTGTACCTGCTCGCATTCTGGCATTCCTTTTCTGAGGGTCCCTGTCCCCGTCTTCCCAACTGACCCGTGGCCAGGGTTGGTCTTCAATCTGAACTAGGTAATTATTGATTGTGGGTTTGCGTATCTCTCTCTCTCTCTCTCCCTTGTCTGATCTGTTAAAGCCTTTTTACCTGTGATATTGCTCTATTGCCGTTGATATATCAAATATATGTGTCTGAATTTTTAGTTGGTTCCTTCTCTCCCCCTCTCCTTTAGGAGTTCCTTGATTTTATAAAGCCATAGCATGTTCCCGTTTTTCCCTTTCCTTTAGTGGATTGCAGTGAACTTAGCAAGAATAGCTTAAAACACTTAGGTTAAGTACATGTTCTAGGTCTCATCCCCATTCCTATGTTTTAGTATAAAATTGCAGTGACTAGTTCTGTTCTAAAAACTTCTACCTTTAGTTTCCCCATATATCCTAATGGTCACATTTTTGGTGCAAAGTTACCTATTGGTGTTGATTTTAATGTTTGACATATTATTCTGTGTATCGTTTATTATCTTGGCATCTTCTCTTTGAAATCTTATATAAAGTTTTAAACTTCATCAGGTGTCTGTGGTCATTTTACAGAATTGTGGGAAGTATTTTTATAACGTGTATTTGATGTTAGACCTGTCTACTATTTTCCCTAATAGCTCTAGGTCCGTCGTGAGAATTGTGCCTGTGGTAAGTCGGGTACATGGTAAGCAGAGGTAAATCCAAACTTGATTACTCTTAGCAGCGTGCAGGAGGAGAAATCCTCACCCGGTTCACCCAAACAAATTAGTGTGATAATAAAAGGTTTTGCACGCCAAGGGCCCAGTGCGTGTAAAGGAATTGGTAACTCGGGTGACCTGGGGGAACTGCGCGCTCTAGCAGTAATTTTCTGGCAGCCAGAGGATGGTTTGGACTAGTTAGATTAGGTAGACAGGATAGGTCATAAACAAACCGTGAAGATTAAGTGTGCTGCTGATTTTCTACTGTATTGATTTGAAATTTTGAAATGTTTTAAGGATTTATATGTAAATGTGTATGATTTTTGCATTGCTGCTATAAATATTGCATGTTGAATTAACCCAGAATTGTTTGTAAGTGTTCAGTGTAGTCCGAATCCCCGGGGAAGTATTTTAGCTAACGGTGAGTAGAATCCGGTTAGCTGTTGAAGTCACTAGGGTTTGAATCATTAGTGCAGGGTTAAAGGAGTAACTGGAAGCACTAATTAGGTCCTTTTTGTTTTAGAGTGAATGATAGCTACGAGTCCTTTATAAAACTTTCATTGCGATATCACCTAGTAAGGGTCGCATACGGAAGGAGTAGTAGGGTCTCCGAGGCTTGTCTGGTAAGTAAAATAGTTCGCTGGTGAAATCCTGGCTCAGTACATATCCCCGACTAAGGTGGATGAGTCAGAAGAATAACGGGTTCTATGTTACTGGTGTGAAGGGACAGGCAACGAAGTCTATCCAGAGTGAATGAAAAGTAGACAGAAGTGGTTTACTAGTAGCGAAAGAAAAGTCTTTTCTCTTTTTAGAACACTCAGACATAGTGGCAAACGTTGCGTGTTATTAACTAAAACTTGCACTCGCACTTTAGAGAAAATAAAAAGTTTCCGTTACCTTGTGAAGGAGGGAGTCAGTCGGAGAGCTGCTCTGACGTCACTCCGTGCCGCGCTGGTATTGGTCAAAACAGCGGGTGGGTAGTGGAGCTGAATTTGTAAAGGAGGGGTGAGTGCCGAAGCGTGAGACTCTGTTTTGCGAAAAGGCCGCGCACCCATTGGTTAACCGTATTTGTATTCTCTGACCTGATTGGGTGGTGCGAAATAAAAGTCGCGCTAGCATTGGAAGCACAAAGGTAAACAAAATTAATCCAGCCGAGATAGAAGCGAGTCTGGAGAGTTGTATGTGGTATCCAGACTTCATACCAAATCCCAAATACCTAGGATTTCATAAGGAGCAGATTGTACGAGGTAGACCGCACATGATGTATGGAATAAAGAGAAAATTGTCATTCTCTGATAAAGTAAAGAATTTTTTCAAAACTGACAAGCCCATTAGAACGAGGGAAGGCGTACTCATTCCCCCGCCAAATACCCCTGCTTCTTTCATGTTGTTTGACAAAGGGTATCACACTTGTGTCTGGCTAGAAAATTGGGCAAAGTATACTGTAGATGACGGAGTCCTAGCATTCCCTGTTGAAGGTACATTTAATGGTCGGATCCTGTTTAACTTAAGGACCCGCATGAATGAATTACACCCTAGACCTAGGTTGACCCAGTACGAAGCTTTGGAGGAATGGGAGATTGAGGCTGCAGAGCGAGATAAACCCCGAATGGATAAGGGAGTGAGTAAGTGGTATCCCAGGCTTCCAACGCCAACCAAAGAGCAGAAAATGAAACAGTGGAGGCAGTCTATGTTAACTGAAGGGCTGTTCCCTATGATGGGGGTATTAGAAGAGAAGAGAGGAAAATGTAAAGAAAAGACCCATCACCTAGCACCTATGGGGGACATAGAAGATGAACACCTGGAAGATTTGTTAATGAAGAATCCACCTCCCTATGTTGCAGAATCAGAACCGGTGCATTCTCAAAATCCCTTTACCAATTACCCCCGAAGTAGGAGGGAAAGTGATACAGACGGGACAGCTACAGGCAGTAAAACTAGGGAAAGGGATGAGTTTTGCAGACCTAAGTCCACAGTCCCAAATTATCAGCCATTCGGAGAAAGTCCCCCTCGATTGGTTGCTCCGACTGCCCCGAGTATTTATCCGTCCTTAGTACCTCAGGTATTGCATGGCAATTCTGCTGAAAGGGGATTGCAGGAAAAGGAGAAAGAAGCCCTGACTAAACAGCGAGAGGAATTAGTTAGAACCATTGCCCAGATGCATCCCCATCCTGATTCCTTGACTATTCCGGTAACTATTGGTCCTGCTATTCCCATGTATAGAAATGACCTGACTAGCCCCCATCCTCCTGTTATCACCCCAATACTGCCTACTCCTAGCATCCAGACCCCGAGGAAAGAAGTATACATAGATGAGGATCAGGAAAGTGAGTGTGAATCTGTGGTTCTGATGGATCTGCCCATAAGGGAGTCGAGGGCCAGTATAGCAGGGACAAGAAGTCAGCCCAGACCAAAGGAGGTGGTGATTGAAAGTGTAACTGGAGTTAGGAGTGCCACTTTAGTTTCCCCTGAAGAATTGGACAGATGGACAAAGGAGCTAGAAAAGGAGACCACTCCCCAACCTAAAGCATTGGAAATATATAAATTAAGAATAGAAATAGAAGAAATGATGGCTGGGAACGTGGGAGTTGAGCGCCTAAGCTCGTATAATGAAGAAGAGTTACTATTCATCAGTAAAAGTCTTACCCGGAGTGCTAGGGTGCTCCATGAAAAGATAATAGATGCCGCCACAGAAATGGGAGTTGATGTTAGTCGCTCCAAAATTCTTCAGAAACCCTACAGAGTGGACTTCTCAGACAAGGATTTAGAAAGTCTGAATGTGATGGGAAAACAGATCCAAGTAAGAGAATTGTTGAAAATCCTGCAGAAATGGGGCGAAGTGGGGAAATGGAGAACCAGGTGGGCAAAGAAAAAGGAAGGCAGCAGGGCTGGGTCAGTAACTTCAGAATTCGTATTGAAGGAAGTAACCCCAACTGAAAAATTGTGCCCCATGAGAGAGGTCCCGGGAGGAAAATATGTCCATGTCCCTTGGTCCAGACAAGACATTGTGTCATTTACAAACGACTTCCCGAAATTACGTGAGAAACCAGTTGACTGGTACAGACAGGTAGAACGTTTCATAAAAGTTCAGAAGTGTCTACTGAAAGACCTGGATGGGTTTTTCGACATTGTGGTCCCTGTAGATTTGTGGACCGACTGTAAAATTGAAATTGATTGGCCCAGTGAGGAATTTCCCAGAGATGAGAGAACAGGAGCTCCCGCACCTGAAGTAATGAGGAAATATGAGCAAGTCATACAATACCTCAAGAAAAAGGTACCAGCAAAAGAGACAGATTGGACCCGTATAGATAGAACCACCCAAGAACGTGATGAAACGGTGCATTCATTTTATGAAAGGTTGCTGCAGGTATTCAAAACTTACAGTGGTATCGATAATGTAGACATGAAAGACATGACGCATTTCAGTTATAGGTTTGTGCTAGGGTTAAGGCCTGAAATCTCACAATGGATTCGAGATAACAAAATCAGTTGGCAGGGAAAACCCATAGATGATGTCCTGAAATATGCAAAATACTGCGAAGATGAAATCGAAAATAAAAAGAAGGCCCTCAAGGAAAAGGTCATGTGGGCACAGGTGAAATTAGCTGAACAGCAAGAAAAACAGTTAAGTAAAATGACTTCTGATAATAATGTTCAGAATACCAATACTGGGGGGGGAGGAAAGCCCAGACCTAAAATGAGTCGTGAAGAGGCCATGAAAAAGTTTCCGTGCCATGGGTGCGGCCAGATGGGGCATTGGAGAGACGAGTGTCCACACCTACAGGCCGGTAATGCCCCTGTAAATGGTTTAAATCCACAGGTGCCGAAAGAGGGGACAAGAAAAACTCAGCAACAGGTAAAATTACCTCCAGTACCCCGCGCTCCTAGACAGAATTTTAAGAGTCAGGGTCAGCAGAATGAGAGGGCGGAAGTATGGGAGGTTGAGAGTGAAAGAAATGCAGTCATTCCACAGTACTTGCTAAATGATACTTTCCTTTGTGAGGATCAAGATTGACGGGGCCTGAGAGGGGAGGATGAGGAGTGCGTACTTGGCGCCTCCTTACCGGTAGACCAGACTGGACCATACATTGAAGGAAAGGTAGAGGGAAAAGACGTCACCTTTCTGTTGGACACTGGTGCTACCCGATCTACTGTAAGAACAGTGGATGTTCCTAACCTACCCCTCTCGGGAGAAGCAATCCAAGTAGTGGGAGTCTCAAATCAGATAATAAGTACCCCTGTAACTGAACCAATGGAAATTTCTATAGGAAATTTCAAGGAAATGCACAGATTTGTGGTCTGTGATTCCAGTCCTGTAAACCTGCTAGGACGTGATTTGTTGTGCAAGATGCGTTGTACCATTTTCTGCACACCAAATGGCGTCGAAATTCAGACCCCCGATGAAGATGGCCTGTACAAACTGATGTTGGTCAGACAAGATGCTGATATCAAGCCTTTGACAATTGAAGATTTACCTTAAGAACTCCAGCTAAGAGTAGTACCAGAAGTGTGGGATTTCACAGGAAAAGATGTAGGCCTGATGGCAAATGTGGACCCAGTGAAAATAGCAATAAAAACAAATGCTGTATACCCGAAAACCAGACAGTACAAAATGAGTGCAGAAGTAAAGGCAGGAGTAGCGACTGAAATTACGAGGCTGCTCGAAGCAGAAATAATAGAAGAAGTGTTGAGCAGCCCCTGTAATTCGCCTATCATTGGGATCAAAAAGCCTAGTGGGAAGTACCGGGTGGTGCAAGATTTGCGCAAGGTAAACCAAATTGTTGTGCCTTGCTGTCCTATTGTGCCCAACCCTGCAGTAATTCTATATCAGATTCCCTGGAACGCAGAATGGTTCACTGTCATTGACCTATGCCACGCTTTCTTTTCCATCCCATTGCATCCAGAAAGCAAATTCCTTTTCAGTTTTGAATTTGACAGCCATATCTATGTCTGGAATCGTGTCCCCCAGGGGTACACCGAAAGTCCATCGATTTTCAACCAGATACTGAAAAAGTGCCTTGAATCCCTAGTGCTGCCAAGAGAGTCTGTTTTGGTACAGTACATAGATGACCTGTTAGTGGCATCTAAAACCCAGACTGACTGTATCACTGACACAATTGCCTTGCTGAATCACCTAGGAAAAGGAGGACATAAAGTGTCGCCTGACAAATTACAATTCTGTAAAAACTCAGTAAAGTATCTGGGGCACCAGATAGAAAAAGGAATCAGGAAAGTCACTACCGAAAGGATCAAAATAATCAAAGCAATGGAACTGCCCAGAACACAGAAAGAGGTGAGAATGTTTTTGGGAGTTGTGGGTTACTGCAGACAATGGATCGTAGGATTTGCGGCTCTAGCCCGACCCCTGATAAATATGACAAAGAAAGGAGTAGAAGACCCCGTTCACTGGGACAGTGAAAGCATGAATGCTTGGGTAACTCTGAGAAACTGTCTATGTACCGCACCTGCATTGGGTATGCCTGAGTACACTAAGCCCTTTGAGCTGTTCTGTGACACGAGAGAGAATTGTGCTCTTTCAGTCCTGACCCAGGAGCACGGATTAGTCAGAAGACCAGTGGCCTACTTTTCGGCCACCCTAGATCCAGGGGCTGCTGGATTGCCTGGATGCTTAAAAGCCGTTGCTGCTACTTGCGTCAGTCTGGAACAGAGTGAGAACATTGTCATGGGACATCCCGTCACTGTCTATGTTCCTCACTCTGTTGTCATCCTACTGACTAGAACTAAGACCCAGTACCTCACACCTAGTCGGCTGACTAAGTATGAGAGAATTTTGATTGGTGCCGAAAATGTAACTATTTCCAGGTGCAATGTCCTGAACCCTGCGACACTGTTACCTATCCCTCTGGATGTAGAATCTGATGAGGGCGGGGAGCATAATTGCATCGATCTAACTGAATACAGCACAAAACCCCGTCCCGACATCAGAGAAATAGCACTACTTGACGGGGATAAAACAATGTTCGTGGATGGCTCGTGTTTGAGACATGAGAGTGGGAGTCTGAGTGCTGCCTATGCTGTGGTTACACTGACAGGAACCATCGAGGCATCTTACATGCGCGAGGTGAAATCTGCACAAGTGGCAGAGCTCATCGCGTTAACCAGAGCCTGTAAGAGGGGTAAGAACAAGAGAATAACTGTTACGTTCATGACTTCGGCCAATTGTGGTTACAAAGAGAATTCATGACCTCCTCAGGCACACCTATCCGAAATGGGAAGGTGGTGCATGACTTACTGGAAGCCATCCAATTACCCAAAGAATTGGCTGTGGTCAAGTGTGCGGCTCACAGATCTGGAAATGATGATGTGACTGCCGGTAATAGGTACGCTGACCAAATTGCACAGTTTTGTGCCCGACACCATATGTCCCTACAAATTGCCCTGTGGGATGGAACCAGCTGCCAACTTATGTTGTTTGAGAATGTGTCAACGTGGGAAGAATTAAAGGAGTTACAACAAGCCACAGACAGGCAAGAGAAGGGCAGGTGGGCCGCAAATGGATGCGAGTTGAGAGAAGATGGTGTGGTGGTAAATCCGACTGGGGTGCCTGTACTGCCTGATAGTTTGATCGACCCCATGGTCAGAATGATACATGAGCCAACACATATGGGAAGAGACGCGATGTGTCGGGTGTTTGAACAGGTGTTCTGTAATTCAAAGTTCAGGAACCAGGCGGAAAGGCTTTGCCAGAGGTGCCTAGCGTGTCAGCAATTCAATGCAGGAAAGAAGACTGTAGTGAAGCAGAGCACTATTGGAAAGGCAGTAGGGCCCTTCGTTAGAATGCAGGCAGACTTCATAACCATGCCCAGATGCAAAGGATATAGATATATCTTAGTCATAGTTTGTCTATTCTCCAGGTGGGTGGAAGCATATCCAGCTAAGAAAAATGACGCTATCACCACAGCCAAATTATTGCTCAGGGAGTTGATACCTAGGTATGGGATCCCAGAGACGATCGAAACGGACCAAGGTGGGCATTTTGCCAACGATGTCCTATTGGAACTCTGTAAAGCATTCAAAATGAAGCAAAGATTGCACTGTGCCTACCACCCAGAGGCTTCTGGGGTAGTGGAACAAATAAATGGCACCCTGAAGTCCAGATTGGGAAAAATGTGTGACTCCACAAAAATGAACTGGATAGAGGCTTTACCCCTGGTGCTGATGAGTTTGAGAAGTATTCCGAACCGAAAGACTGGCCTAAGTCCCCATGAAGTGTTGATGGGAAGAGTGATGCGCCAGGCATGGGTACCCGGAAACAAACTGCTAAGCATTTCTGATGATATGGTGCTAGAATACTGCAAGCAGCTGGGTGACCAAGTGCGTTCTCTCTCTCAGCAGATTGGAGAGACAGAAGACGAGTGGCCAAAGACTCCAGCACACAATCTGCAACCAGGAGACTGGGTGGTGTTAAAGAAACACCCGGAGCAGTTGCCTGAAGCCAAGGTGGGGAAAGCCACGACAAGTGATCCTCGTCACTACCACTGCTGTGAAGTGTGCTGGTGTACCGAAGTGGATCCACGCCAGCCACACAAAGCGGGTATCTGGAGAAAACGCGACTGGAGCTGAAGGCAGCGCAGCTGAAGAGGCTTCCGAGGAAGAGAGTCCGGAGCTAGCTGACATCGAACTGCCGAGCACAAGTCGAGACGTTGAATGGTATCCCGCCGACGAACCAGTTCATGATCCAATACGAACCAGGAAATATTCCTACTTAGACAGTGAGTGGGATAGTCCAGGTGAGTCAGAAATAGAAGAAGAAGGTCAGGTCAACGAAAGCCACAACACACCTGATCAGGACATAGGCCAAGTAGGGTCAGAGCAAGACCTCGAGACTCCTCCTGAAACTCCGGAGCCGAGAAAGGGACAGTTAGAAGTTAGAGCTGACGTTCATGCAGAAGAAAGCGAAGAGATCGAAGAGCATGAACAGGAACAGATAGAACTAGATCAAAGTGCTCAGACAACGGAAACAACAGTAACCAGAAATAAAAAGAAAGTGCGATTTGAATCTGAGCAGGGACAGATTAGGGACCAGGCAGAAGAAATAGACGAAAGACCTGGAACTAGTCAGACAGGCAGGAAAACCGAGGTGCCACCCCAAAAAGTGAAAAGAGTGCACGAGGAAGGCGAAGTCTCCTCAACCACTGGGAGGCACGGAGGAAGAAGTGCACCCCGATACGTCAAGAGACTAAGGCTCAGACTAAAGACAGTCGAAGAAAACGATAAAGACCGGAAAAGGGCTCAAAGTGAAAGAAATGCAGCCCAAGGCAAATCGCTGAGAAAGAGCGACAGAATAAAGAAACAGAACCGACTGTATCGGAGCCCTGAGTGGACGTACTTTGTGTTGGAGGAAATTGACGAGCCACACCACAGTGGCAACAGTGACAACGAGTCCATTGCTGATCGGAGTTCGGACGAAGACCCTCCTTGAGAGAGCCCCGAAGTGAGCCTTTGGTGCAAAGAAACGAAGAGGGGTAGCAAAAGCCACCTGTAAGCTAAATATGTCTGATCCGAATGTCTCTGGGAGATCCAGGTGTGGGTGTCTCAAAACCTGTTGTAAGATATGCTTATGTAGTGTAGCAATGCTAATAGTAATGTGGATAGGACTAACTGTTTTTCTACCTTTTATGATAAGTAAAGATCCAAACTTGTCCCCTACTGAACCCGAAGCAGTAGATGTAGGGGTTGTACAGACTGCAGAAACACCACGAAGCCTAGTAAGACACGACAAAAGAGTAGGACTGACACACACACGACCTAATTTAGAAGCACCAGATGAGGATGGACTACATTTTCACAAAATGAAAAACAGGACGCATCTAAATGTCTTTGCTAACTTATTAGTGCATTATGTAGAAGCTATGGAAATAGAGGACTGTTATGTCTGCATGAAGCTACCAACCTCAGTGGCTGAAGGCGTGACATACCACCATCTACCTTTGACCTATGGAATCTCCTGTAGTATATTAGCTAGCCTGTTCTATAGAAGCACCTTGCAGTACTATTATTCAAATGATGACGTAGTATTCTCTGAACTTCCTGTTAGAGGACACTTGAACCGTGTACATACTACAAGTGACGTGACCCGCTATATGGGAGAATATTTCCTGACTATAGGTAACATAGATTTAGATCAAGCAAGAGAAGACAATCTGACCTGTTCACTGCAAGAGCAGGAAAAGATGTTTATAAAGATGGCAGACAGAAGGAGAGAAAAGTTTCAGAAGAAGGCAAATGACGAGAAGGATAGAATCCCTAGGTGGGCTGAGCACATGGATAACACCTCGGAAGGCGAAGCCAGTCCTGCCTTGTTGCTGGATTTTGAAAGAAAGGGGAAACTTTGTATCCATAGGGAAAAGACAGAGTACTATAACAATGTATTCATCGGTTCCAGCGAGTGTGAACATAATTACAAGGTAATTGGAGGTTGGGGTTTCAAAAATGGGTCAGAACCTGTGTTTCCCGGAATATATTATATATGTGGGAACAAGGCTTATTTCAAATTGCCGGATCACTGGTATGGAAGCTGCTACTTTGGCATTGTTTTCCCGAAAATATACCATGTGAATAATGCAGCTGGAAGCGATGAAGAAACTAATGGCTTAGTGCGTAGTAGACGTGAAAGTGTAGGTGAAATTATAGGTGATATTTTTAGTGCACTGATACCTGGAATGGGGGTAGTTCTGAACACCCATAGAATCTGCAAACTGTCTACAGTAGTGGACCGGTTATCAACGGACACTGCTGCTGGTTTCCTGCTGGTCAATACGGAAATGGTTGCGATCAGATCAATGGTTTTACAAAACCGTCTTGCCCTTGACACCCTATTAGCAAAAGAGGGCGGAGTCTGTAGAATGCTGAAAGCGCAACATTGTTGCACTTACATTCCTGATAAAAGTATCGAATTAAAACAATATGTGAAGAACATAACTAATTTGGAAAGGGAACTCAAACCATTGGAGGTTGACAGTGCCTGGACGAGACTGACTGGAGGTCTCTCCTCTATAGGTAGTTGGTTTACTAACTTAGGTAAGAATCTTTTGTGGAAAATACTGATGCCAATAGTTATAATAGGTGTGATTGTATTGATCATTTTTATCTGCTGCAAATGCCAAAAGTGCAAAAAGAAATATACAGTAAATCAGAGGGGGGTGAAAAGAAACTAGAAGAGTTAAAGAGTGCAATTTACAAAAAGGCGAAGAATCACCACTCTCATAGGGAAGCTGAAAGAAAACTAAACAATAAGTTTATTGAAATTGAAATGGACGATGTGGATGAATGAGAAAAGTTGGCATCTGTTTCCTTCATGTAGTGATGATAGTAAATATCATCAAAGAGGGGATTGATGGAGCAAGGATTCGCATGTAAAGCGCCTTGCTCGTATGCAAAACCCTTGTCTAAACTGCATAATAATATTAACCTCATTATTCGTCATTTATAAAGTGTTTTCCCAACACACGGGTGTCCCCAGGATGCTTGCTTGTTTGTTTTTCCGTACTAAAACGAAGCTTGCACTTAAAATGGCTGCTTCGCTGAGATTCAGTCTGCGCATGCGTCGGTCACACCCATGTGATGTGACGCACTCGCATTCTGGAGGGATTCTGTGCTCATGCGCACTGATGCAAAATATGGCCGCTTGTCTCTCACCACGCTCTCTGCTTGCTACTGCTGCTTTAGCCTATCTGTCTTTTCGCACTAATCCATAATGCTATAGTCATTATAAAGTAAGGGTTGGTTAGATTTTATCATGGTATACAGTGCGATCATTTTTATGTATGATTTTAATTTGTTTTCGCTTACTTTTCATGTACCGCGTCTTTGTGGGCTGGGGCATGCATGAGCGACGCCATGATGAGGCTCCTCTGAACCCTGTCAGCTGACCAGGGAGAGTCCTAACTGCGCAGAAGCTAAAACTAGCCAGCTGGCTCCTGGAGCCCGATGCGCCTGGGAACCCATCCCGAAGATGCAGATTACACCTTGAATTGTCATACACTGTTGCTATATGCTGGACTCTTGCATTGTCTTCTGTATTCCTATGCCTGGGAACGTGAACCAGGGGGGCGGGGGTGCAAAATTGAATAATTATGATGGGAACGTTGAATTCTAGGAGGTGGTAATGACCGCACCACCTCTCCTGACCAATCACAATGTGGGAAACTGTCACTTGCAACATTAGTGGGTGGTCTAAGGGTCCCCAAAACAGTATAATTGCCCTAGTTTAGCTTAGGAAAATTGTCCGACTTGTCCGAGTAGCAGACCTGTCACTGACCCTACGATCTCAATAGGTGCTCATTCTGAAAGTGCTGCGGAGCACTTTGTCCATACTTTCCACAATCTCCTAAGGGGTGGAAAATCCTAAGTGCTGGCGAAGCACTTTGCTGGGGAATTCGAAAATCCAATCGGGGTTTCTGGCGGATTACTTGCAGAAGGGGGTAACGCAGGCGTTGCTGTCCGAAGCTGTGGGTGTTGGTCGTACCCTGGGAGGCCCAGTCCTTGACCTGAACCTGAGGGGTATCCTGTCCTTACTGTCCGTGAGCTGTACCTGCTCGCATTCTGGCATTCCTTTTCTGAGGGTCCCTGTCCCCGTCTTCCCAACTGACCCGTGGCCAGGGTTGGTCTTCAATCTGAACTAGGTAATTATTGATTGTGGGTTTGCGTATCTCTCTCTCTCTCTCTCCCTTGTCTGATCTGTTAAAGCCTTTTTACCTGTGATATTGCTCTATTGCCGTTGATATATCAAATATAGGTGTCTGAATTTTTAGTTGGTTCCTTCTCTCCCCCTCTCCTTTAGGAGTTCCTTGATTTTATAAAGCCATAGCATGTTCCCGTTTTTCCCTTTCCTTTAGTGGATTGCAGTGAACTTAGCAAGAATAGCTTAAAACACTTAGGTTAAGTACATGTTCTAGGTCTCATCCCCATTCCTATGTTTTAGTATAAAATTGCAGTGACTAGTTTTGTTCTAAAAACTTCTACCTTTAGTTTCCCCATATATCCTAATGGTCACATTTTTGGTGCAAAGTTACCTATTGGTGTTGATTTTAATGTTTGACATATTATTCTGTGTATCGTTTATTATCTTGGCATCTTCTCTTTGAAATCTTATATAAAGTTTTAAACTTCATCAGGTGTCTGTGGTCATTTTACAGAATTGTGGGAAGTATTTTTATAACGTGTATTTGATGTTAGACCTGTCTACTATTTTCCCTAATAGCTCTAGGTCCGTCGTGAGAATTGTGCCTGTGGTAAGTCGGGTACATGGTAAGCAGAGGTAAATCCAAACTTGATTACTCTTAGCAGCGTGCAGGAGGAGAAATCCTCACCCGGTTCACCCAAACAAATTAGTGTGATAATAAAAGGTTTTGCACGCCAAGGGCCCAGTGCGTGTAAAGGAATTGGTAACTCGGGTGACCTGGGGGAACTGCGCGCTCTAGCAAGGGTCTATTCCGATGTTAAGGAGCTGACCCCACAATTTGGATCTGTTTACCCGGTCGAATGCCGAGGACAGATCCATAAAAGCAATAAACAATGACCCTTGCTTAGCTAAGGTGTACTTCCCGATGAGCAGCTGTAAGTTTAGACTTTGGTCGATAGTGCTGCGTCCCTTTCGGAATCCGTACTGTAGGGGGGAGAGTGTATTGGTTTCCTCTAACCAAGTAGTCAGTTTGCCTAAAACCACCCTCCCTAAAACCTTGACTGCAGAATCAATGAGAGATATGGGTCGGTAGTTACCAGGGTCCCCCCGGTCCCCTTTTTTATAAATGGGTACAATTACCGACTGTGTCCATGACTCAGGAATGCCTGTCTTAGAAACTCTGTTAAAAACATTGGTTAAAACTTTGGACCAAAATAAAATATCAACTTTAAAAAGATCAGAGGGGACGCCATCTGGCCCAGGAGCTTTGTTACTGGTCATCATACCAATGGCCACTGCCACCTCCTCCTCGTTCACAGTTAAAATATAAGGTGATTGAGGGAAGGCGATCATACGTTCTACCTCCTGGGTCTCTTCTTCGTAAACAGAACTAAAGTGCGTGTGCCATCGCTCTTCTTGGATACCACAATCCAGTTCATTATTACTAGAATCCGAGAAGAAAGGTTGGTTTACCACCGCCCAGAACTTGGCGCTACTTTTTAATACATCTGTAGAAGTCAGATCAGCCCAAGCGTCCTCTCTGATTTCACACCGCCTTTTTTCAATTATAGCCTTGTATTCTCTCCTAAGGGTAGCTACAAGCCGTCTATCAACTGGGTCCGACTTAAGGGCAGCCTTGAGTTTGCGGTTTGCCGCTGAACAATTTTTGTCGAACCAACCTACCTTCCCTTGTGTTCTGCCTTTGCCATGACCAGTCAGATTGGAGAGAATATCAATGCAAACCTTTTTGTATGCCTCCATTACTTCACCATCCCCAGCCCGATCATCCATACACAACGTCAAATCATCCCTGCTACTATTACACAGGTTACAAAAAAACTCTTCTGGGATTACCCTGCACCATTTGATTCTACGTGCTTGATCTGTTAACCGCAAATCATATTTACCTGCCAGGTTTTCACAACTATCCTTGATGACAAATATATTCTTTACTTGTAGAACCACAGGGTTGTGATCACTAAAATGGGACCATAAAACTGAATAGCTGCTAATTTGGACTCCATTAGTGCTGCTGAGGAATATGTAATCAATCACGAGCCACTGCCATGGCCTATGAAAGTAGGGATATCCCCATCACACCCCTTTGGCAAGATAAGCCCATGTTCAGCCAACATTATTTCCAAGAAAATGCCCTGCTCCGAATGTTCAAAGTGGCCATTTTCTTCGTCCGGGGTACCAAATAACACATTGGGGGGGCATTTATCCTGACATCCGTGAATATTAAAATCTCCCATCAACAGAATGGTGCAGTCATGCTCTGCAGACTCTTTAAAGTCAGCCAGAAAAGTACTTAGCATCATCAAATTACTAACTGGACTGTCCCTGTCAAATGAGTTATAAAAATTTATAACCAAGACATTGTGATGACTCCTATAGGAAATTAAAACAGCAACACCATAAGGGCAGCCAGTAGCTACTTGCGTATAAGTCCCGGGGATTTTAGCAGAAATCAGGGTTACCAGACCCCCTTTGGCACGCCCCCTCGATGATCCAACTGCTGGTGTAGAAAAGGTAGTAAACCCGTCCATGGTCAATAAATTTTCGGTGTCCCAGGTCTCCTGCATGGCTATTAGGTCCATAGATCCTATTAAGTCCCGCCAAATCGGGTCATCCACTTTGTTTTTAAGTCCCGCAATGTTCCAGGTTGCCATAGTGATATCCTTGCCCCCCCAAAGCCCATCTGTTCTTGAGTTAAGTGACACCCCACCTTCCACACCCTTACCATGTGTGGAAATTGAGTTGAACATCTGCCCGTCCAAAATACTCTTATCCATTTGCAGAGAGATGGTGGGGTTGTTTTTAAGCCTTTGTGTACCTGGAGAGACCTGTGTTTGTCAGTCAACCCCGTCCAAGGTTGACAAGCAATCATAACGGTTGGCAGTGGGGAAATTAAAAAAGTTATCATATCCGTGAGCAAGCTGTTGATAATAGAATGGGTGGCTGTTATAGGGCCCTGCCAAAAATCCCCCATGAGGCGGTCTTCCTCTTCTTGGCCTAGCCTGGTTCCAGCCCTCATTAACACCTTCTTCCCAGCCTATAGGGTGTACCTCCAATGGGGGGATTTGCCTCTGGGTTACTTTTGGCTCACGTGGTCCCCTTAACCAACTCCATCTGTTATCTGTTTGGTTCCCAGGTAAGTAGAAGTAAGAGAGGGGCCTGGCAGTAACAGTACTAGCTTGATATCTAGGGGACCCTCTACATATAAAATCTACCACATGTGTACTCTCAAAGGTGACCACCACACAGTCCCCTTGTAGATTTTTTCTATTTCCTCCCACCCATGGGGTTCTTTCCACCATTAAGATATTGCTTGGCATATTAGGCGGTAAAGGATAATTTTTGGAAAGCCAATGGCACACTTTATTTTTTAAGGCCTGATGGGATTCAGATTCAGAAGATGAAATTTCACTGACCCCAGTAAGGATCACTACGTAAGGACAGGCATCCGGGGGAAGGTGAATATTTCTACGGACCGTTGCCTTAGCTCTGGGTATCGGGTCAGGGTTTGGGGTCGGTGGAGTAGGGTCATTTGATTTAACCTGGGGAGGTAGCTTAGATTTAGTTGAGTTCTCGGGTTGTTTTGACTCAGTGGCCTTAGCTTTAGTGCCTCCCAAAATGGGAGTATTACTTGTGTTGTTAGAGACATTGTTATTGGCCATAGTGACTTGTTTACCAGCCGTAGAAGACTTAATGGCTGTGTTGGTAGTGTGGGATGTTTTAGGATTCATAATAAGGCTAGGGGCGCTAATATCCTTATGAATATTCATCAGGATGGTTTCTAAGCGGCGCAGTCTAACCTCTATGGGTTCAAGTAGAGATTTTAATATGTTCAAAATGTCGTTATTATTAAACGTACTTGACCCACTCCCATCCTGACTGTATTTAACTGAGTTAGTAACTTCTCCACTTAGTTCCATAATTTCCTCCAGACTTTTATCTATGATGGTATCGTCTGGAAGACTTAAAGGCAAGCCGGTGTTTGTCGGGTGTACCCCCCCGGTATCATTTACGTAGACTGCCACATTTGCGGTTGGTGGATCTAGGGTGGAATTATGACGCTTGTGGGCAGTTTGTGCTTTCTTCCCTTTAACGGAGGTAGATTTTTTTACCTTTTGTTTGGGAATTGCCCCCTCTTTTAGACCCTTTTGATGTATGTCACTGGCCCGGGTAGGATTAACTAACTCTGTCCTATCTGGGTCACTTTCTATTATGAAGTTGAGGTTAGGAGTGGCTTCCAGATCCTGTTGTGAATTTGAGACGTCAAATTCACCGGTGTCCCCAGGATTATGTACCAATGCAAGAGTATTAGGTCGGGTCTCGGGGTTAGGCGTACAAGCCTGAGCAATTGGGCCTAAAGAAGATCTCTTGGCCATAGCCAGATCTTGCGACACCCTCCTGTCCATTAATATTATCCCCTCATCGATCAGTGCATGAGTGCGAACAATAAAATCATCCAGAGTCCCAGTTAATTTTTTTGCTTCTGCGACTGCCATGCTTCTGGTTTCACGGCAATTCATGGCACTCCCCTACACTAACTTCTGAACGGCCTCAGTACTCAAAACAGTAAACAAAAATAGGATACCCTACAAATGATGAGTAACAATTGATAGTAACTAACAGCCCATTGTCTTATAAAAGGATATTTAGACGACTTACAGTTTATGTGTCCATTAATCCCTTGGGCAAAGTAAAAACGAGCAGGGGTGGTGGCACAGGCCAGGCTCCTCAGGCCTCTGAGGGCCACAGAGGGCCCGCCCTTTGTCCGGCCTTAGTCCCGCGCGTGCGTCCCGCGTGCGTGTGGGAATTACTCCTTAAAAAAGGGGAGGTGCTGGAAGGGGCGGGAAGAGGACCAGCTGCGGCCGATCAGCGCCGCTGTGCGAGCTGGTCCTCGCAGTCCCGCCTCTGTCTGTGTGTGAGTGAGGCAGATGGTCCCAAAACAGTTCACAGGTCCTCAAGCGGCCAGGCGGGTCCCAGAGGCAGTGCCCAGAGCAAGGTACAAGAGCCGCGAGACGTGGCAAAGTGGCCGGAAAAGACGAAATGTCCACTCCGCTGCTGCAGTGATCCCAAATGAAGGCAGAGAAAGGCTCCCCTCACTTTTTTTAATGAATATCATTTATTATCAACAGATTTGCAGTCTTATTTATCTTCTAACAATTTCCCTTTAGCTTCTCCCTTACTCACTTCACCCTCACCGTTATATAGTGTTTCTCAGGAACATAGGCCTAAGTCTGCCTTTATTTATAAGATGTTATTATCACCTGTCACTGAATGATCTAAATCTCATGTCGAATTACTCTGGGAAGGAGACTTATCTCTTTCACTCCCGATCTCTACTTGGCATAAATTATTTAGAACTTTTATTGCCGCACGTATAATTCAATCCTTTTACTTTATTTTAAATAGAACTCTTATTACCCCTGGTTCTATATACAAGTTTTCACCTACTTCCTCATCCCTTTGTTGGTCTTGTTCTCAGTCCACTGGTACTTAAGTTCATCAACTTTATGATTGTTCAAATGTATTGAAGTTCTGGAAATCTATTTGGCCTAAATGTATGACAATATTTCAATGTAATATTACATTAACAATACAAAATGTTTTTCTAAGTTCCTCCTCATCTGATTTTGATGGTCCTAATCGTATTACTTTGCTGTTTGATTTGTTTATTGCTCTAGTATTTAAAGTGATTCTGTCCTGTTGGAAAGATAACTCTAAATTATCAATATTAACTTGGTGGAACTATATTTGTAACAAACACAGAATTACTACTGTCTCTTCTCTTACTCTTTCTCAGAAAATTAAATAGGACCTACATTGGCTACCTTTTTCTTCTTATCTTTCTACTCATGCACCTGCATCTTACCCCCACATGCATCAATCTAGGATTTTGCATTTCTTAAATAGCGAAAATTAAGGAATCGCTATTTAGGAAATGCAAAATGCTATGCATCAAGAAATCCTAAAAGTTTTTAGGATTTCTTAATTTTCGGAAATTGCGATTCCTTAATTGCGAAGTGCAATTAAGGAATGGCATTACATTGATTCCTATGGGCCTAGAGGCCCATGGGAATCAATGTAGTCAATTGGAAGGCAGTAGTAAATTACGAGTGGCACTTAGAAAATTTCATGGGTGCAGGGGGGGTCCAAAGGACCCCCCCCTGCACCCCTGAAATGCATTTGAAAGTGCATGTTTCACACACACATGTCCTAAGGACATGTGTGTCTGTAACTGGACAGTTTAAAAAATGCATTTTTAAGCATTTTTAAACAATTTCGCAAATTACCACGAGGTTGAACCTCGTGGTAATTTGCACTTCCAATTTGAATAATCGCAATTTTTTTTTTAATGATGCATAGCTTTTAAGGAATCGCAAATTTGCAATTCCTTAAAAGCAATCGCATTTTTGGAATTCGGTAAAAATACCGAATTACTCAAAAATGCTTGATGCATCCCAAACACATATTTAGGAAGTGCAAACGGCCGAATTTACCGATTCGCACCGTTTGCACTTCCTAAATAGGTTGATGCATGTGCCCCATTGTTTCTTACTTTCTCTTAATTTCTAACTCTCCTCCATTCCTTTATTTTTATAGCTCTCTCTTCCTTTTCTTCTTCCCCTCTATATCTCTCTTTCCTCTTATTTTCCTCTTTCTTTTCCTTTTTTCTTTTTCTCTTTTGAAGTATTTGCTCATGTTTTATTTTATATATTAATTATTATATTTTATTCATGTGTTGATTTGACAAATGTATGTTTCTCTTTTCCTGAAAACTAATAAAAAAAATTAAAAAATATTAAACAAAAAAAGAAAAAATGAAATACCGGAACAAGACATAGAGGTAAGCGCAGATGTAAGTGTTTTTAGAGTTGTGAGTGAAAATATGGGTCCAGCCTCTTTAAACAACAAGCAAAAAAGTCTACTATTGTGCTGATTCTACTTGCCAGGCGGGAGATATGTATAAAATGGATAATTACAAACCCCCCAACAGTGGAAGAATGGCTGATAGAAATACTTAAGGTTAAACATCTGGACCAAAGTAGAGAGAAGAAAAAACAGACAACATGTTGGGAGATATGGGACAGAAAAAGGCCCTAAGGAAAGAGTAGAAAGTAGGGGTACGGTAGGAAGGGAAGGCCGATGATTATCTGTACTGCAATAAAAATAAAAGAACAAACCTAGGACTTTACAATGGTGGAGACACGAATAAACTTCCCCACTGGATTTGGAGATCATAAGATAGACCCTCATCTCAAACAAGTATGCCTGTTACTACACCTGATGAGGTGAGGAAAAATCGTACCAGTAAAGCTCAGAAAAGAGGGATTTTGTCTTATTATATCTCACTTATTGCACAAGATGAGGACAAAAAAAACCCAAAACTTTACGCCTCCCCAGAGCAGGCGTAACGAGGAGAAATATTTCAATTTTCCTAGTTTGTTTCCTCATTCTATGTGTACTAAGCAAACACAGGGGCATATTTACAATGCCACTGCAGCACTTTTTCAAGCCACCAGAGCATCCCATAGGGACGTTCTTGAGGCGCAGTCTGCCGATCCATATTTACAAGGCCACGCAAAGACACCCCCCATGGCTTTTCGTGGCCTAGGAAATATGGAGTAAGGAAATGCCTTACTTTGTATGGAAGGGGAGTTCCATGGGTGTTGCTGTTGGTGTTTCCAAGCAACAACTGTGGTTTTAACACTCCCCCAGATTTACAACATAGCATGATTTTCATTAATTGTGCTTAAATTTCTCCTCATTTTTTCCTCTGTCCGTGTGTAATTCATTCTGCACCACACATAGGACAGGAAAACGCCTCCTTTGATTATTTGTTTGCAGGAAGGTGTCCCTTCCTGCACAAAGCAATAATGCCAACAACACAGACACCTTTGCACCACAGTGCAATTGTGCCTGCTTTGGCACTTGGCTGCAGTTTGTGCACCGCAAAAAAAGACAGGAATCCGCCCTATCTTGTAGATATGGAGGATTCCTGCCCTTTTCTTCTGACATACGACAGTGCAGTTAGAAGCCTTACAGCACTGTCCTAGGCCAAAATATTTTATTTATGACCCACAGATTGTTTTTGTGCAGGAAGCTGCCCAAAAACAAGCCTGCCAACAACTCAGACACCCTTGTACCATGGTGCAAAGGTGCCTGCATTGGGGCTAGGCACAAAATTATACACAAGCACTAGATGAAAGGTGAGGAACCTTTCATGTCATAAATATGGTGCATTCCTGTCCTTTCCCTGTGATACAGGGCAGACCAGCAAAGTGACTTGTTGCGCTGGCCTGTGTCAAAAACTAGTAAGTGAGGTCCTCGGTTCCCTTACTTTACATCATCTCCTCATACATGTTTATGCTGGTATACATGTTGCATGTCCCTATATTGCTGAAAAACACAAATAAAGTACAATTCATGTTTATGTTCAGCATTCCGGATAAAGTTGCATCATGCATTTCAAATACATTCACCAAGTTTACCATACCCCTCTTAAATGATACACTTATGGCCTTAGGGACGCGAGTAACTGTAAAAGATGTGGGCATTTAGATGCGGACTTCAGGCATCTCGCGAGGTCCTGCACGCCAGTGGCTCAATATTGGGCCACTATATTGGACTGCATTCAGCAAATGTCAGGGGATTCAGGGGAGTGCACACCTGTAGTATGCCTACTTACTCATGTTCCTGGACTGAAGGGAGGTCCAGGAACTGCTCAGTAGGTTTGTTCGAATCGCACTCTTGTTGGCAAAAAGACGCAGAGCGCTCACCTGGGGGAGTAAACTGACTCCAAGTCTCAAACACTGGGTCGAGACATGATATACTGTAGAGATAATCTCGAATTATACCCAGAAGAACTCCCCACATCTTCTAAACCTAAGGACATATGAGAACCCTTGCGGCAATATCTTTTAAAACAGGCTAAAGCACAAGAGACCTCTGACATTGGGGACATTGGGGACATTGGGGAAGGTTGAACCCTTTGGCTGCATTTCACCTGTGGTCATGATATTGGAGTGCATGCATTTCATATATCAGCAGTTCCGATGCAATGTCCATAGCAGTGTTTTTGTTATTGTTTGTGATTATCCGACTTGACACCATGACCGCCCTGTGTGGCGATGACAGTCCCTGTCTCTCTTTTGTTCTTAATAAAACTTAATTAAAAAAAAATTAAAGAGTGACATCACAATATGCAGACAGAACATACAAACATACTGACAAGTCCACCAAACTCAAGTCCCAGGAAGTCAAACACATCTCTTGAGATGACGTCCGGCCATCGGTTCTTCAACTGGTTGGTTGTCCATTCAGCTTTGAAGGTTTGTTAATGGTGCTAGCGCACCCGCTCTCTTCATTCCTTCTAGTCCATTGCAGGGAAGTCCTGACTCACCCTGCCACCAGCCGCACACATCCTAGGGAGGTAGTGGTCAATGTGCCATAGCAAAGCTCCCAACTGCGGCTCAGAAAAATTGTGCCCCCTCGTACACTTGATCCCAACCCTAACTAAAAATACAAAATTACCTGAAAAAATGCTAACCCTCTACAAACTATAACTACACTAACAGGCAAAACCCAACAAGACCTACACCAGATGGCATAGTTACAAAAACTATACAAAACAATGACACGTGAGAATATATGAATGGGGCAGGGACAAAATATGAACACAACACACACTCACAACACCAAAATGCACACTTTACTCATACACTCTCAAACAACCTCCTACACCAAGCACAGACTAACAGAGAGTAAGTGAAAGTCATTTCACCCTTGCTAGTTTGCAGTCTGTCATACCTAATACGTCACTTCTTGGCTGGATCACAGCTATATTTAATAAATGCCTTGTTTTTTCTAACACATCGGTACTAAAACTGCCAGTGTGTGATTAGTGCACAACGCATTAGCGACAAAACTTTTTTCAATACAGTGGTGCTGATGCGTAGTTTACGACCCACGTAACAGGGATAATGTGACATGTAAATGGCTCAATGCGTGGGTTGTGACCCACGCGAGTCTGGGATACACTGTAGGGACTAGTCCAATGCAGGAAAACACACCGTGGTCTCACTTCCCTTGCTACTCTTTTCTTAGCTGCCAGTTTCATCTTTTCAGATTTTTCAGTGCTCTTAGGGTCAATTCATGGATTGTTGGTGTAGGACATCACAGCTATTCACCTTGCTGCGTTGCCCTATGTAGAGGTAAAGGGCAGAGTCCCACTGTATTCATCATATATATGGTGCATTCCTGTCCTTTCACATGTGTTCTGCACATGGTGTTATCACGCACCAAGTGGTCGTATAGTACTATGTGGCTACACTGCATTTTGGCCAGCATTGCATTGCTTTGTACCTTTACACCATTCAAAGGCACACAATAACATGTGTGACTTAGGGGTTTGTATTAGACCTGTATCAGGGTGCATTCTTCATGTATGAGGCACACCCCTCATGCATATGGCCCTTTCACTGTTAACAGACCCAGAGATAGCTATTATGTCATACATTTCTCACGGTCAGTAGGTCTGTTATGTACTTCAGTTTTGCTTACCATCAAGCAGTTAATTCCCATATCGTCATTGATGACGCTGTGACTGAAGATGTGGGCAAAATGCGCGCACCCTCGGTCTTTTGCCAGCACGTTTGTAAACAACCCCCACTTGTCCACGATGGCCTGGACATTGACAGAGTATGTGTGCTCCGCGTACCTGTACAGATGTGATGTTGCTGCGGGGGGAACCAGGTGCACTTGTGTGCAATCCATGGCGCCCAGTATGTGGAAATCTGGCATTGGCATAGAAATCTTGCTTGGTGTCCAGCTGTTGCTGTGTCTTGGGGTAAAGGAGGTACTGGGGTGTGAGGTGGATGATGGCATCCTTGATAAGGGGTAGGACGGCATAAAAAAGATAGTTGTGATATTGCTGCCACTCTGGCTGTTGTGATCTGGAATGACCCAGAGAATAACATATGGAGGACAGCCATCAGCTTGACCCGCGGAGGGTTGCTGGTGGGCCTGGCAGTGGTGCCTGGAGCCTTGCCGCTATCTGGTTAAGCAGTTCTAATGTGAACTCCCTCTTGAGGCGGTAGTATGTGATGACCTCACCATCCTTGAGGTCAATGAGGCAAGTCAGCTGGCAAAAACACATTCCCTTCTCCTGTGCTGACTACTTGGTGGGGTGGGGGTGGCGGTCCCCTCGCAACTCCTAGGTGCACAATTCACACCTCCATGGCATAGTTGCGCTTGCCAAGCTGTTTTATGTGTCTTGTCTTCATCTACCACAGCCAATGTGTAATTTCTTATGTCTGGATTGCAGATACGCAAGAATTATGATGCATTTCAAGTTATTGCTGATGATGCGTCACACATTGCCAAAACCATAAATAAACCTGCATGGGTTTTACGCTGGATCTTACGGGGGAACGCAAACCTTGAAGTTTTAGTCTCTGCGTGGTGCAGCCGGTTCTGGCTCAGGTATTTTCCGATGCAGACCTACCAAAACTGAAGCATTTGGCCACCCGTGTCGATATGTAAATATGTAGTACTGCCCGAGCTGCCATCGCATCAAAATTAGCGATGCAATGGCGGCGAAAGCCTCTCATAAATAAGCCCTTTGGCGTCAGATTAGTACATTCTTCCTGATGAGCGCTTTGTGGATATTGGACTTCATCCAGGTTCCCGGGCAGGGACATGGTCTTTTGAGCTTCATTTTACCTTGTCTGCACAGGCTGCTTCAGAAGTGTGACAGAGTTTATGCATGCTAATTGGGTGCACTTAACAAGCACTGGAGGGTTACAAAGCTTTTCACTTTGCCTCATTTGCATGTCATTCATGACATTTTGTGACAGTTGGTGTGGCACATATCCTTATTAAGCACTAAAAACTTACTCTGCCTGGCCTGCAATTTCCAGAATTTTTCCTGGGCATGAAAAAGCATCACAAATGGAGAATCTTGCAGAGGTAAAAGATGGCAACATTTGGCAATGTGTAGGCAAAAAGGTTTGAAAAAACTTGAAAAGAAACATTGCAAATCTATTACCTTTCACACTCTGCTGGGCCCAGGTCTACATGGGATCAGGGTAGGTTTATAGGAAATACACTCCTTGCCAAAGCATCCAGAAGAGGGCTGGTGAGGATGGATGAAGAGAGTACCTACTGTGGGGAGTCTGGGTGCTTCTGCACTAGGAGGAGCCAATCTCTCAGGTATTCTTTGAGAAAACAAAAAAGTTTTTGACTTTAGTTATCATGATTGACAGCCAAGATTCTGCATGTGCCGATCTGAGCTGGCACATTCACCAGCTCATATTGGCTCTCCCAATTTCCCATTCGTCGATGTACCAAACTGGCATAAATAAAGGACCTCCTTGTGTCCAACTAAAAGAGTATAGCTGACTGAGATCACACTAGTGCGCATGTCATCGTAACAAAAGTTAGACTGTGTTCACCTGTTTCAAGGCAGCCATCTTGGATTGTCAGTGAACCAGCAAACCTCTCTGTGCATGTGTTGGGTGTGCACTGTAGCCTAGTGCTAATGCCACATTATATATATATATATGTAGTTACAACCTAGTTTCTGTCAAAAATGTGATTTTAAGTTGCCTATATCTTTGGTGCTGGTTGATGAATGTTCATGAAAAAACATTTGCCCAGTACTTGAGGTGCTATCTGTCAAGCGGGGGCAGAGAAAAAAATGAGGTCCCAAAACACGCTTTCCCCATGTTCAGTCCCATAGCACCTTTCAACAAGCCTGCCGGCCGAACTGCTGAACGGAATTACACCAGATTTGGCAGGAAGCTATATCTTCATACACGGAGCAGGCTTTTTGTGATATGGTGTAAATTCAGTCATTAGTTTTGGAGATATTAAGTGAAAAACAAATCAGAATTTGTATATCTGTGGAAGAGGATAATTCATGTATATATATATATGAACAAGTATTATATATATATATATATTATGCTCCATTTGCAGCATCCATTATCAGGGGTTTAGAATTTGATTGAGTTCCTTTCCGCTATGATCTGAGGCATACACAATAATTACTAAAGAGAATTGGATTCAGGTGAGAATCTTATTAAACATCATGAGATGCTCATAATAGATATGTAACTGAGGATATCAGATTAAATGAGATTTTATGTTCTACCAAACAGTTAGGTGCCTAATATCTGGGAATAATTAGTAGTGAAGTATGGAATCTTCATTAGAGTGATATTGTAAGTAAGATCATTCTCTCAAATACTTAAACATAGTCGGAAACATTCTTTGTTCATTGCAGGAAGCAATGTAGAAATAACAGACTGAAGTTTGCATTCAAGTGGCGAAATTCGGCTCATAGAACCATTAAAAGTAATGGGAGGTAGTAAGTTTGTTCTACTCAGCTCTATATTTCAATACTATTGATGGATAGGAGGAGTATAAAGGGAATGACCAAGCGATCCATGTGAAGATTCCTGGGTTCAGAATATACAGATACTGGGAAACACTAGAGCAGGGGTCTCCAAACCGATCCTGGAGGGCCGGATCCATGCCAGATTTTTTGGATATCCCCATTGAGATACATGTAGTAATTTTAAAAATCTGGCACGGATCCGGCCCTCCAGGACCGGTTTGGAGACCCCTGCCCTAGAGGATGTTTAGTACTTATTTAGAATACCTGTGTAAATATAATGGTAAATATATCAAATTAGACCATACATGTTCCAAAATGCTTGTAAAAATATAAATGGAAATGTTATAGATGGTGCATTTTGTATTTAGGTTGACAAACTATCCTTCAATTCATAGGAAACAGTGTATCAGTTTTTCTGCACATTATGGTTTTAGGAAATATCAATATGTAGCACTATGTTTCTATAACAGGGTTTGAATTAATATATATAAAATACTGATTGGCGATTTTTATGTTTAACAGCCTTGAAGAAGCGCTAGGTATTTAGCCATGAATATTTTGTTTATGTCTATGGATGTACGTTGTTACAATGCATGCTTTTACCACGCATGCTGTAACAACGCAAGTTTTAAAATGTATTCCATTACAACGCATTACACTGGGAGGTGCTGGATAGTGAATATTTTAATTTACTATTCCAACACCAGTCCCCGTGGACACTAGGTAAGGTGTTGGATAGTAAATTAAAACTATTCCCTATCCTAGAGTGCCCCCCAGTGTAATGCGTTGTAATGGTTTTCGTTTTAAAGTCTGCGTTGTAATAGCACTGCGTGCTAAATGTTGCGTTATAAAGATTGTTCCCCATGTCTATGGTTAAATTACATATAAATACTGTGTTAAAGTGATGCTCCCCAGTTGACAAAAGCTGTTGAGCACAGCCGAAACACATTCTGACCGGTGTAACCTGATGGAATAAATGGAATTCCTTGCATCAATTTACCTCATTAGTGACTTCAGGTATCCCCACCGTCGATAGCCTTTTATTAAAATTTGAATCCCATCACTCTGCCTTTATCAATGTCCTATTTTATAGACCCCCACATCACATGCCTACATTCCCCCAGCTGTTTGGCGATATGATCGCCAAACTGGTTGTTAATCATTCTAGTATTTTGACTTTTTGGGGATCTCAACTTTTGGCCCAACGATGTAAAGGAAAGTTGTTTTTCTATTGAACTTACTGACCTCCTAGCGGGAATGAACTGTGTCCAGCATGTAAAAGCAGCCACCCATTTCAAGGGGCACATCCTTGACCAGGTCTGGACTTCCAACGTGGAAATTTCCAACCTGCTGATCTCCCCATGCACATGGTCAGACCATCATTTTATCACCTTTTTCATCTCCAGTGTCATCCCTACTAAAGCTCCTTGGTCAGGAAATGTTATGGCTAGAAACTGGGGTCGGGTGGACATCGATGAATTTTGCTCCTTGCTTACTTCCTTAGCCCACACTGATCAGGAGGTGTCCCCCCACAACCAGCAAGAAAACATCAACACCTGCCTTGAATCTGCCAGAGACAGCATAGCCCCCCTGAGGAAAATAAAAATGAAGAGGCCCCATGACACCCAACGCTGGTTCACTGACAACTTAAAAGCAAAGAAACTGGCTCTGAGACAAGCGGAACGTAGGTGGAGACGTGACTATTGCTCCGATAAAAAGGCCACTTTTGTGTCCCTACTCAGGTATTACAAAAGAGCCATCCTCCAGACCAAAGCAGAATATTTTTCCTCAAGAATATTAAAATCAGCCACCAAAGCCAAGGACCTCTTCTCTTTAGTGGATGGACCTGCTAAGCCAGATCGAGTCATTGCAAAACCTGCTCCATCATCACTTTTATGTGACTCTCTCAATTCATTTTTCATCACAAAAATTGCCACCATTAAGGCCAATATCCATAGATCTACCTTACCCTTGGTCCCTCTGTGCCCACACATAAACTCTCTTCATCTTGACCAAATCCCTCCAATCACTAGAGATGTTTTCTTTGCCCTAGTTAAAAAGGTCTTTTCTGGCTCCCCTACAGATAGTTGTCCTCCTCACATCCTTCAGAAAGTTTTCCTTTCCTGTCCGGACCCCCCCTATCGCTTCTAAACAACTCCCTTGCTCAAGGTACTGTTCCTAACTTATTTAAAAATGCCAAAGTTGTCCCTATTCTGAAGAAACACAGCTCTGACTCTTTGATCCCCAGGCAAAATTCTAGAAGCCCATGTTGCCATCTGTCTCAGTTCCCTTGTGGAGCAATCTCATTATCTGGACTCCCATCAAACAGGTTTTAAACCTGCACATTCCACTGAGTCAGTCATCCTGGCAGTCTTGATCGAACTTAGAAGGGGGGCCGACCAGGGCACTACCCTGGCCCTGGTGCTCCTGGATTTCTCGGCCGCTTTTGACAAGGTCGACCATCACCTTCTGATCGAGCGAGTTGACAGCACCGGTATCCAGGGCCTGTCGCTGAAGTGAATCTCCTCCTTCCTCAGCAGCCGTTTCCAATCAGTCCGCCTTGCTAACTTCTCAGCTGAAAAAAGAAAACTGACATGCCAGGTCCCTCAGTTCTCCTCCCTCTCTCCCCTTCTTTTTAACCTGTATATTTTACCCTTGATTCAGGCCCTGCGTAAAAGAGAGCTCCTAACTTTTATCTACGCTGATGACCGTCAGCTAGGGTTTAAATATCAACTCATCTGCTTCATCAGTGGGGAGCTTTCAATCTACAATGAATTTTATCAGTAACTGGATGAATGTCAACCAGCTCAAACTTAATCCTGATAAAACCGAGCTGATTCTCACTGGTCGGCCAGATAATCTGTGGAATTCTAATTTCTGACCCCACTACTAGAGAGTAACCCACTCCCAGCCAGCTCTCTCCACAGCCTGGGAATTGTGATCAGTAATGACCTAACTATGAAAGCCCAGATCAGCTCAGTGGTCTCTGCTTGTTTTTTCCATCTGCAAAGAATCCGGAAGATCAGTAGATTCTTGACCCCGAGGCTCTTACGCAGGTCGTCCTTGCCCTGGTAATTTTGCGTATTGATTACGCAAATTCCCTGTATGCTGGTGTACCAGCATACTAATTACATTGTCTGCAATTAGTGCAGAATCAAGCGGCTAGGCTAATCCTTGGTCAACCTAAGCACCATCATGTTAAACCTTTGTTGAAGAGCCTCTATTGGCTTCCTTTGTCCCAACGCTGTCTCTTCAAGATAGGCTGCACCATTTACAAAGCCCTCTTAGGACGCGGCCCTGCTTTTATCGCTTCAAAGTTACAGCGGTACGTCCCCTCTTGCGACTTACGCTCTTCTAACAAGAACCTGTTGACCCTCAGCTCCTTCAAACATAAGAAACATGGGGGCCTTAGATTCACGACTCTGGCTACTCAATTTTGGAATCTTCTTCCTTTAGAACTACGTTCGACCACCTCTTATGCCCAGTTCAGAAAACTACTCTAGGTTATTCTCCCAGGCATATAATTGAGCTCACTGTCTTGTGAATGCAACCGCCCGTATTTAGCTCCAGGAAACTGCCCGGTGCATGTGCGCTCAATAAATAAATGTTAACATATCACAACATAGCATCCCGGAGTGCCGTGTCTTTTTGAGAGGGGAAAGGAGATGTGTTCATTTAAAAAGGCACTGCAGTAGTGCTTTAAAATGTGCACCACCAGTGTTTTGGCAGCCAGCCATATTAACCTCAAACCAGGAGCACCATTGTGCATGTCAGCTGGCCCTCGAAAAAATGGATATGATGGAGTTGTGGAAGCAGGCTGGCAGGTTCGAGGGGGTCGGGTGGAGAGCCCTTGTGACCTCCCAGTGTAGCCACTCTTCCCAGAAAAGCCTGCACCCGTCACTAGAGTGTCAATGACAGTCGGAGCTGGACACCGTGGCATTTCCCAAAAAGGTGAGGGATGGAAGGAGCGAGTTTAGGCGATTGGAGCATTGAATAACAGTTAGCAGCTTCGAACACGGTAGCTTGCGATAATGACGAAAGCTTTGGTCATGGTAGCCGGAGATCGATGATTTTATAGCTTCATTAAAATGGAGGTAATATTTAGTTGATTTTTACAATGACTAAACTACAGAGGAGAAGGAAATAAGAATCAGGGAGTTGTGTCACACGGTGTGTATAGTTCTGCATGGAAAGTTTCACAATGATCTGTCAAGCGGGGGCTGAGACAAAGGGGGATCAAAAAATGTGCGTTTTCTACAGGGATTTTGAACATGACTATAGCCCGAACTGCTGGGTGGAATTACACCAAATTTGGCAAAGAGGTAGTTCTTGGGGCAAAAAGAGCCCTTTTTGATTTGGAGTAAATCTATTCAGTTGTTGAGGAATTATTAAAGGAAAACCAAAATTGTATACCTAGGTATGGTAGACCCTCAGCTGATCCCCAGCAATGGATCCGCGAATCCGTGCATCACCAGCAGGGTCATGATTGGCTGACCACAACCTGACCATTGCGGATGCTAGTTTAAGTATTGGGGACTTGTCCCGCGTTCTTAAAATGTATCTTTAAAATGATTATTAGAGGAGTCTCAGAGGGACCTGTGTTTGGTATGAAATTGAGTTATATCGTTTTTTTCCACTTCAGGAATCCACAGATCCGCTGCTAAGCTCAGCATGGCCCCGTGTAAATCCACAACAGATTCACAAATTCTAATAAAGATTGAAAAAAACCACTTTCAGACTCACTCAGACACCCACACAGGTACTCTCACATCCATTTAGAGACCCACACAGACAGTCAGACACTCACTCATAGACCCACAAAACCACTCACACACCCGCTCACAGACCCAAACAGTCACTTACAAACCCACTCACACACACATAGCCACTCATACACCCACTCGCCGACCTATACACTCACACACCACTCTGAAAGGTTACAGGTTACAGTTAGGAAATACAATTTTAAAAGCCTCTGAAATTAACTAAATAAAACAAAGGTTACAGGGACATTACAAATAGGAAATAAAAATGCTAAAAAGTTTAAATTCACTGAAAGGCAAGGGCTACATGGGTATTATAGTTGGGAAATAGAATTACAAACACTTTGGAAATTCACTGAAAAAAGCAAATGTTACAGGCACATTATAGAAATGCTCAGATTATACATGCACAACACCATAGAAATTCAGCAGTTATAATTACCTCTGCTAACTATAACTTATGCCCCTACAATCCACTTCTTATGACCACACATATTACATCACTCTTGACATGGTCAATGATACTACTGATGATATCACAAATTACATTACTGATTACATCACTCATGACATCCTCCAGTGATTGTATTTTATAAAAGTGTGTGAGCGTGAAACATATATACTAAGGTACTACAACATTTTAATTAGTATACTTTTTGTACTATTAATGAGTGATACTATTTCTAACATATATTGTGTGACTGTGTGTATCTGTGAGTAAGGGGGTGTATGGGTGTTTTTCCTACTTCCTATGAGGTGGCAAAAGAATTTCCCAGGTGATCGAAAATATGAACTCCAATGTTGCTGCAATCTAAAAGATTAAGAACACTTCTTTTCCTTCAACAGTCCCTGCGTCTTTTTCTTTAATTCATAACAGGGCGACCAAGTTTCTTCTCAGGGCATTTGTAAGGCGGTGGGCTTTTGTACTCTCTCAGCATGGCAATCTTAATAAAAAAGACTGCAAAGGTCGGCAATTGAGGCACCACATGCAACTGCTGAGGTATGACCCACTTCAAAAGAAGCACCTGAAAGATATTCATTTTGCTTCTCCGTCCCTTTGAGTACAGCAGAGCACTCTGTGCCTAATTTCACTGCTTTACTAATTTATTAAAATCTCAAATCAACAATTGGGATTTGTAAGCTCAATAAATCTCCACTATTGGAGCCAATTATGATCAAGAGGACACTTTCTTCAATAAAGAATCCACCTTCCTATTGGAAGGATAGGTCAAAATGGCGTCCTCTTTCATCAAATGCCTGCCCTCCAACCTACCTGCTAGAGAATTAACCAGAGTAGAGTTTTGTTTCTATGTGAAACAGGGGATGAACATGGTTTTATCCGGATCCTTCCATTCCGGTAATAACCCATATAGAACATAAGGCTGAATAGGTAAACTCCACTGAGGAGAGCCCTGAAACTGTCTCAGCGCAGTTAGCGTCAGAAGAAGTGCCAGGCGCCTCTAGGGCAGAAACACATCACTCTCTCTAGCACGGACCAGGATATTGAGACGAAAATTGTTTCCTCTCTGTGTGCCCCTCTGCTTTTTTGGAGAGGTTCTGAACATTATCATTTTGTCGAATCAGTAATTAGAATTTTGTTTATCTTCAGAAACCTCTTTGGAGATAAAAACATACTTACACACTTATCAATGGTCTCAGTCACAAGGCACCTTAAAATATCTTCCTCAGATTTCATGGCACAAGGGAGCTTCTTTTTTATAGCTGGAGAGCGAGACCCTAAGTCAGAAGATACAGAAGACAATTTCTCCAAAGGCCTCTTTTTTTCTGCAGTGTTTGCCATTGCATCCCTAGTGGTCCTGGGTAGCGGCTTCTATCCCAGTAATATGTTAACATGCATATATGGGTTGCAACCACCAAGGACTTAATTAAAACAGAGACATTTCAGATATAATAGAATTACACAATAAGACAGATACATTGAAAAAAATTGTTGAACATGAAGACATCATGCAGTTTTTTCTTGTACACGTTGCTTTTATTCCAGTGTTCAGGTTCTATTTGGAGAAGCACAACCAACACGTGTTTCGCCCCTTACTCATCATGCAGGCCTGGCACTTTTTCCAGGCTGCAATCAATAACTTATAAGGATAAATCATTGCTTAGTTGTTGGTGGAGTGAATAATTATCTTAACCTTTGGTCAGGCATGAATGAATTACACACTGGTGAGTCGCTGCACACGTGCATGGGTGGATGACGCAGTCGTTCATGAAACACTTGTGATCGTCGAAGGAGCTGACAAGATAAGTGAAATCTTCATACAGATAGTAAATGTATTTCTGGTAAAGATATTTAGGGTGCAGGCCGCAAAAATCATACAGGTATATGTTAGACACCCCGACTTGTGAGAAAAAGGGTATTTTTACTGGAAGAGAGGGTGTAGGGGATCCTATATGTCTTTGCATTAATATTTACACAAGCCAATTAATTGACACTGTTTCTACAGCCGTGGGGTGTCTGCTTGGGGTGTGGACCATGAGTTCAGGGGCTGGAAATTGGCCAAATTATGGTTTATTGTTGATATATAGTAAACCTCATGCAGTGGAAAAGTCTGGATATTGGATTGTGGTACCAAAATACTTTATCTGTTAGCATTTTATGAATACTAATGTAGTCTCCATGTCGCTATCTCACAGAAAAAAAGACAGATCCATGGGGACATTGTGAGAAAGAAATGGTGCAATGATTTGTAACTGAGTGATCTTACCTAGAAAAATATGTGGTGTTCAAAGACATGAGGTAGTAGAGAGAGGAGAGTCTACCTTGGAGAGTTGGGCTTCATCAGGTTACCGGAGGGGATGGTTCTTTCCAAAGAAAACATAAGAAATATGTGGACACCCAAACCGAGGTAAATGAATAGTGCCCTTGGACGCTCATCTTGCTTATCGTGTTGTGCTTGGCTGTGGGCACTGCCTTGGATAGATGCTTATTGTTGAGATTTTGGAAGGACAGGCACTGTGATGGGTGCTGCGGGGTGCAGGGTAGTGTGCAGGAGAGCTGTCCTCACAAGAACACACGGCCACCTCCATGTTTCTAATGTGGTCGTAGTTAGACCCGAAATTGTCGGCCACCATTTTTTAAGATGGAAGAGGCTTGTTTTTGAGAAGGTGTGTGGAAGTTCTCTGGGCCAAAGTGGCAGCCACCGTGGGTAGATCACAAAACCACAAAAAGAAGAAAATATGTCTGGGAATTTTACTGTACCAGGAATGTCTTTGAAGTGAATTGTGAGCACAGTTTGGAATTCAATGACAGTACTGTTAAACTTCTTTTGGGTGTTCGTCGCGGACAAGAAAAGGGGCCTGAAAGTCACGTGTGTTTCCAATAATGCTCCAGTCGACACACTTTGTAGCTTTGTTCTTTTTACTGTTCCTTTTTTTCATAGACAGAAACACTTGTTATGTTTAATGGTTAACATTTATTTTGGGAGACATGAGTAGGCCTAGAATTTTGTCCTGGAATGTTAATGGTCTCCGCACCAAACCCCGAGCTAATAAAATTATACAATACCTTCGGGACGTGGATGCCGAGATCATTATACTCCAGGAGACACATTTAACCGAGATTGAGACACTTGAATTAGTGAAGAAAAATAGGTGGATAAACTTCTCAATTACAACGTCTCAATCACTAAACACGCGGGGGGTTACAATTCTTTTAAAAAAATCTTTAAACTTAAATTTGAAGATCTTACAACAAAAAGTGGATAAGGGAGGGAGATGGGCCATAACAGCGGTTGAAATAAGAGGGGCGGTTATAACATTGGCTGGTTACTATGGGCCCAACTGCGACGATACTTCCGCACTAGAATCCCTAGTTCAACACCTCTTGAATTTCCCAGAGCCGGTGATCATAACTGGCGATTTTAATATCACCATTAACCCTCTACTGGACAAATCTACAAATAGCAGACACCAAGTTCCCTCCAAATATAGAAACTGTCTACTGGGACTAATGAAACAATATGGCTATGTCGATATTTGGAGGCTGAGAGAGGGCCAAAAGCAGTGTCTTTCCTTTAAAAATCTAAAATACAGACACAGCTCAAGAATAGACTTTATCCTAACAAGTAGATCTCTGGTCGACTCCATAACTTTAGTAGAGTATATTCCATCTCATCTATCGGACCACTCAGCAATGAAGCTAGAAATGGAGTGGGGAACTAAGTCTTCTTCCCCGAAACTCTGGTCATTTGACAGGTCATTTCTAACATCGGTAGAAGATATAGAATTCCTTCAATCCGAGACTCGTGAATTCTTTTCTTTCAATAGGGATTCAGCCCCAGTAGGTATAGTATGGGACGCTTTCAAATGTTTTCTAAGAGGAATAGTTAAAAACAGGGTAGCTCACAGAAGAAGGCAGTATAGGGAAGAAATTTCTTCTATTGAGAACAGTATGTCAGTTATTCAGTCCTGTATAGACACTGACAGATCTCTAGATAATCTTAATCTATCCCTGAAACTAGCAAAGCTCAATGAGTTTAAGAATAACTTGTCCTCGCTTATGGAGAAACGAGTATTGCAAAAATGGGAGACAAGCAAACTCTCTTATTTCCAGTATGGTGAGGGAGCGGGTAGGTTGTTGGCCTGGAAAGTTAAATCAGATCGGGTTCGGAATAATATTGCCTCAGTAACCTCGGATAAGCCTTCACTAGTGACGCAGAATTTAGAGAGACCTTTAAATCATTCTTCCAGTCAATATATCAGGAAAATCTTAATATCAATACCAACGATATTAGTAACTGGTTCGAGGGTATTTCTCTTCCCTCTCTATCAATAGAACAGAGTAAATCTTTGGAAGAGGAAATAAGTCTTGTCGAGGTAGAACAGGCCATAAAAGGTTCTAAAGGGGGAAAGGCGGCAGGTACTGACGGGTTACCGAGCGAGGTATACAAACATCTGATCTTAGAGATATCCCCAATTCTTGTTTAACCAAATATTGAGGGAAGGGGTAGCACCGCCAGCCTCCTGGGATAAAGCCAGTATAACGCTTATTCTAAAGCCAGGGAAGCCCCCTTCAGACTGTGGCTCGTATCGGCCTATCTCAATCTTAAATGCCGACTACAAAATCTTTGCCACTATATTAGCCAAACGGCTTGGCCAGGTTGCCCCTAATATACTTCACTTGAACCAAAAAGGGTTTACAAAAGGGAGACAACTAAATGAGCTTACATACGAGTTAATTGGATCTATCGATGTGGCGATAAAGGAGACTCTCCCCTTGTCTGTTCTGACGTTGGACGCCACCAAGGCCTTCGACAGGGTAAATTGGTTATACCTGTCGGAGGCCTTGAGGGGGTTCAACGTTGGCGAAAGATTTCGAAGGGCAATAGATCTGTTATATAGAAGTCCTTCAGCTTCAATTTTGATCAATGGGGGCCTTACAGCGCCATTCGATATAACCAGAGGAACCCGGCAGGGTTGTCCATTGTCTCCTCTCCTTTTTGATTTATACATAGAACCTTTTGCACAAACACTAAGAGACAGTACACTTATTAAACCTTTTATTTTTGGTGAGTGGGAAAAAAAGGTGGCACTTTATGCCGATGACATAATGATTTTTACGTCAGACATTAATACAGCTTATCCAGAAGCGATAAGTCTTGCTCTTAAATTTGGGAAAGTTTCTGGATACGAAGTCAACGCTTCTAAGACGGAATCCATTACATGGAATGCAGTCTTGGATACGGATAACGAGTCATCTAGACCTCAATTACGTTACTTAGGGGTAAATATAGTTAAAGACATTGATCGTATCGCTTCATTAAACTTTTCTACAATAGCAGCACAGTGTCGTAAAAATATGAGGGATTGGTCGCATCTTCCACTTACCATCCTTGGCAAAGTTAATCTAGTAAAAATGTGTATCCTACCTAAGGTTTCCTTTTTATTTAACTCAATCCCACTTTTTTTTTATCCTAAATTAATTTCTAAACTACAAAGTGCGATTTCAACTTTCATTTGGAACAGTAAAAACCCAAGAATTTCCTGGAAGAAAATACAACGCCGCAGAGAGAAGGGAGGGCTAGCTGGACCGGATCTTCAGATTTACGCATGGGCTTTTCAGCTCACACATACTCGTATGTTATTAAAAGTGCCAGCAGCAACAGGGGTAGGCCAAATGTTCTCTATGTTATTGAACTCTGAGGGTATCGGACAGAGCAGCTTCTTGTTTAAATTTGGAGACCCAAAATTTAAAAAAAAAAATCAAACTAAAGACCTTAAAGGGGATAGCTACTACATGGTACAGAATGAGGCAGGCAATTAAACTAGGTTATTATTCAGAGAGAATTCCAATATGGGATTTACCATCTCCCCCAGCCTGGGCAGAAGACACATTAACCCAACCATTAAGAGTAGCAGGCATCAACACCTGGGGTGATTTGTTTATGGACGGTATACTACTGCCTTGGGACTACTTAATAAATAAGGCGGGGCCAAATTTGTCCAGATTTAAATTTATAAAATTTTAAGTTGGTCCCAAGCATATAATACTCAGACATCTCGAAATAGCAGTTTACCTATAGGAGCCATCAGTGATTTAGTAACGTTTCTGCTAGACAGCCCCCCTGCAAAAAAAGAAGTTTCTTTGTGGTACAAGAAGATAATGGAGGAAATAGATGGTAACTTTTGCCTCCCAGTAACATTATGGGTCGATGCATTGCCGGATGTTGACTTGGAGGAGCTTTGGTTAGCTTCATGTGAAGCACTGTGGGACCTGGTGAAGCCAGCCTGGCTGCGTCGTAACCACATCTTCACTATTCACAGGGCCTATTATTCTCCTTTGAGACTGTCAACATTTTCATCGACAGGTCCGGTTTCGTGCCCAAGATGTCAGATGGTCGGGGCATCTGATACTCATATGTTTTATGAATGCCCAGAAATTACATAATACTGGGAGTCAATAGGAAATGATCTATCCCTGGCCTTGGGTTCTCATCTCTCTATAGATCTTGCTCTTGTCATATTTGGCCTGAAGAACAAAGTACGGAATGCAGCTTCAAACCTCATTTTCTACTCCATCTTGGCAGCCCGGAGAGAAATCTGTAGACATTGGAAGGATGCCCAGCCTCCTACAATCCACGAGTGGCGAACCTCGGTGCTTCAGATCTCTAAATTAGATCTAGCTAGAGGTGGAAATGCAAGTCGAAGAGCTTTTTGGTTACAGTTGGCACAGTCATATTGAGCCTGGGGTTTTTTTGTTTTTGTTTTTTTTTCCCCAGGAGTCCTATGATTAATGCGAGCATTGCCAGCCATTGTTTTTTAATAAGGAACAAATGGGGCTACGGTATCACGGGCACTATCTTCCAACGAACAGCCCTATATGGGAATTTCCAGGCCTGTGTGTATGTACTGAAGGGATTTGGTCTTCACTCCCCCCAACTAAGATTTCCCTCCCAGCTTACGCTGAGACGGTATTGAAGCACAGCCGGTTCTTCCCATCTCTGTGGCATATTCCTGGATTGGATAGATTGGAGCTATGCACGCAAATGAGGATATAAAAAAAAAAAGAGACAGGAAAGAGGCATCTTAGTCTAGAGGGTTAGTTAGTGGAAGTACCCTGGTCTTTACTGTGGTCGCCATTTTGGAGAATTCAAAATTAGAAGGAAATGAGAAATGTGCCTTAGTTGTGCCAAGAGCGTTAGTGGGAAGAGTTTGGGTTACATTAACAGTATAGTGATGCTTTGATTCAGCGTGTGAGGTGCATGAGACAAATATCCAATTCTGGCAGAAAGAGGTGATCAAGGCAATGTCTTCTCATGGTCAGGATGTCGGTCATCTTGGACTGGTAATGTGATAAACTAGTTATAAAGGTGCAATTCTGCTTACTTCCAGGATATTTCAACAATGTTCACTGACATTTAGAAGTTCCTTACATAAGTCATTTCACTGCTATTGTTTAACAACAAGTTTTAACATTAAAGAATGTGTGCAACATGTGAGGGTCGCTCAGGCAAATGATCAATGTGGAGATGATTTGCTTGGTTAGAATTTTATACACATCATATTGACAACATTTCTACACAGTATATATGGGCAAATGTAGCAGTGTGTGCAAGCACCCATCGTTGAGCTAGTGTGGTACTTTTCAAGATAGTAAAGGGCACACAGGTATAGAAGCCTTGGTACTTTCTGCATCAAGGGGGTGTATTTTTTGCCTGGTGAGAATAAATGTTACCTGCCCTTGTATTGCTTTGATGCTTATTCTTAATAATTAATAGGACGACTATGTCACATATTTTGAAGACTCAGTACATGGGGAAGCTAATGGACATTTGGAGAACTGACAATAGGTATAAGTTAATGCAACATTTTCCAGTGCTGGATCATTTTGTATTGTAATGGGGAGGAGAGTTGGCAAAGTTAAACTTTGGATAGTAATGAAGAAAAGGTATCAGAGATTAGAGAGAGACACGAGTGTACAATAGCGATGGTGGGCTGCAGATAGGAAAGTTAGGAAATGGCAATTCGGTAGATAGTGTGCCTGGACTGTTACTGTGCCTTCTTAGTACAGCCAGTGATGCATTTCTACCTCTTTGTTCAGTCCAATTCATAGTGTCTAGTTGTAGAATCTGTTCTCTTGCTCATATTCTTAAACTAAGTTCCTAAGCTGTCACACTTGGGTTCTTTGGTAGTTATTTGAGTCCTGTGAATCTGAAGGACCTTTGGTGTTCCTGGTATTCCATAAACTCTTCTACCATAGATAGATTTGTGTCTGATTTATGTTCCAGTAATATTGGTGGATCTTGGTTTTCATTGGTCTACTTGTACTGCCATTGTAGTATCAACTGCAGGGACATTGAATGATGTGTGTGCTGTTACAGTTGATCCACTATTGATAGTCATTATTGGATGTAATAATTATAGTTCTTTTGTTGTTACCCAGTTTGCCAGTTGAGAAATTGTGGCAGGGGAATAACTCATTAGGAATATTCAGAAAGGTTATTTGGTTTTTGTGTTTGTCCAGTGGCATCACTAGGAGGGTGCGGGGGTGCGGACCGCACCGGGTGACACCATCACATGGGGTGACACCGTGACACCGATCCATGACCAAAATGCATGTGATGGTGTCACCTGGTGTCATGGAATGAGTGGGAGTGTGAATGTTTTACTGGTGCTGTAAATCTCTCAGTGTTGTTAAATACAATAGAGCCCTTGTAAAAGGGGGAGGGGGGCAGTGGGACGTGCAGCGAGTGTCTCAAATAAATGGGGATTTATTTAAGTAGGCAAGGGTAGCAGCTAGTGCCCCCATATAGTTTTACTTGGCACTGCCCGTGCTTTCAGTGTCCTCGGGTAATGGAGGAGGCAGCAGAACTTAAAGTAAATAAGGTTCGCAGAACCCTGCTGACTGCCAGCATTTCCTCTGTTGTCGATCACCAAGGCCATCACCAGCAAACTGGTGACTGTGGAGCAGCTAAGGATGTACCTGAAGGCCAACCGTTAGATGTTTTTGGAGGTTAAGGAGTGCATGATGCCACGTCGCACAGGGGTGTAACGCAGGCAGCTGCAGTCCCTGCAGTGAAGCCCCCCCTGATACTGTCTACTCTGGAGTCCAGTGGCGGCGACCACCCCCCAGGTGATATCCCTATTCAACTGCTCGGCCATGGTGCTCCATAGACACCACAGGAGGCCGCAACTTCTCCAATTGCTGCAAGGCCATCCGCACTATGCCCCAAAGGTCACCTATGCCATCGATTCTCCCGTCCCTAAAGACCTCTTCCCCGGAGTCGCTCTCACGGATCCAGCCCCCACCTGTCACTGGCCTTTTTCCACCAGCAGGCATAGCCCCTTACTGCAGACTCGCCTGTAGATTATTGCCTGTTAATTACTTAGGTGCTGGGGGGCGGGGGGTCAGGCCCTGCTGAGTCTGCCCGCAATCCACGACAGGGAGTCCTTGTATTTCTCTTCCTGAGGCCTATATGTAGGCCATCTGGCAACGTCCTTCACGTTCCCACAAAGCCTGTCAGGCAGTGGTCTGCGTCTCTCGGCGCTCCGGTAGGCTCGGTATTGTTCTCTTGGCCAGATTGTCCCGTCTCTGTATTTCTGGCTTGCATGGGTGGAACTGCCCCAGGCGCTCCACCTCAGATCACTCAGCTCTATTCTCCATCAGGCCCGGGTCTCTCTTGCTGGCGTGCACACCTTCGCCGAGACGTACCCGGGGACTCCCCCCCCCGCCCAGCATAAGTTGCCTGCAGGCCCAGCTCCACAGCTCCGTACTCTACTGAACCATTGAACCACTGTATTTCCTCTCTCTCTGGGCCGGCCACAATCACTACGGCCACTATGTTTCGCCTGTGTGCCTCTGCTCTTCCCCATCGCCACCCACCTCACCAGGGTTTTTCTACCAGCCCAGGCTGCTCAGAGTATGCCGCTCACTGTTATTTCTCTGCTCTGTCATGGAGATGATCCGCCTGTCGTCCTCCTGTGGTACGGGCTCACCAGCTCCTTCATTCCACCTTTCTGGTGCCTAGTTGACCCCCCACAGGCGATCAGGCCCGCAGAGCCACCTCCTCAGGGGCTCCGCACTTCCCAGCACTAACACACCAGCATGCCAGCATCTTTTTTCTGCAGGACTAGGTGCGGGCCTGCACTACACATCGGCCCGTGGACTCGCCACACCAGCCTTCACCTCCCACATCTTGGTTCTTCTGTCAAGGGGTGGGGGGGTTACACTCAGGCCATGTAGGTAGCGCCTCCCCTTGGACTCTTCTACTGCCCGAGGGCTCCCGCACATTCGCCAATGTCGCCGGTCTCAATGCTCTGTCATGTTGGGTCTAGGGCGCGCGGCAGCACAGATTCACGCCCAATGCCGTTGTTTAGCGGCTAGGAGGCAATCCAGTTCATGCCTCAGGCGTCCACCAAGCCTCCATCATTTACTTTACAGCTGCGATGTCTGCCAGAAAGGACGGATACCATATGAACTGGCTGTCCAGCCCTCAGAGCCTCAGATGAATGCATCTCCTCGAGGAGGTCCATCATGGATTCATGGGGTAAGTCGTGAGGGGGTGACTCCAGGAGTTACTTGCACTGGGTGACACCAACCCTAGTGACGCCTCTGTGTTGGTCTCTAAGCAATGATTGGCATAGGTTTTTTTCAGGATGCTGGCATTTCTAGGGTAAACAGAAATACAATCCTCTAAGGAAGCGTTGTTCTCCAAAAAGTACCAGTGTTTTTCAGGATTTGCTGATGGGATGGTGGCCATTAGGTTAGTTGGTAATAAAACATAATGACTTATCAGAGTATGTTTTTTCTTTGCTTTCTCTTCTCCTAGTAGTGTCATGCAATCTACTTTTTCTTTATCTTGTTCTGTCTTGTCCAGTGTGGTCTTCTAATAGCTCCTTACTAAGAGACGTTTTTTGATTTCCTCCAATTCTTTGTGCATGTTTCTCAATTGCTGCAATTTCGTTTTGCTCCAAGGAATTTCACTTTTGGAATATTGTGATCGATACTCAAAGGTATGAATTTACAAACTAAATAATATGTATATCCCCTAAGTGTCAGCCATGAGGATGTCTGCAGAACATACTGTAATGCATGGCAGAAACAATCCTACTCTCAGCTCCTCCAACGCTTGAGGGTGTTCTGCAGACCCTCATTGGGTGGGTTCCATTAAACACTGCACAAGACCTGTTGGGTAGTTAGGAGCCATCTGAAGGTATCACCTGGAGAAACAGTAACTCATTTAGGGGCATATTTAAATGGGCTTTATCTCCACTGTTTTGTCATGATAAAGCCAAAAAAGCGGAGATAAAACGATCGCCCTATTTACAAGAGGGTTAGAACCCTTTTTCCCAATGAGATGCAAAGTGGGTGTCACTGGGCGTACCCCGGATGGACTACCTTGCAAATATCGCTGATGTTCACATCGCGATATTTACAAGGCTTCCCACAGGATTTTAGCAGACGTTAGATTTTGGCAAAAAATGCAGTTTTTGCTCAAATCTAACGTCTGCTTAAATCCGGACTTACCTCTGTTTGACATAGGGGGTGGATTATGCTGATACAACCACAGGGTCGTATCAGCAAGGTTATCGCCGTTTTGCAGGGAACATCGCTGGAAAACCAGCGATGTTCCCTGCAAAACGCCAAACAGCGATAGCCTCGCTATCTTTGGAATTTTTATTGCCCTGGAGAAACACGTTGTTAATAACGCGCTACTAGGGCGATAAATTCCAGCGATAGCCTGCGATAAGAATTTTATTGCTAAGCACGGCCAGCGATAATTATCGATGGCCGTTGATAATATGCCCCATCATGCGGTCAACTGTTTTGGTAAACTATTCTCTCAAGTTATTTGTTTCAAAACAAAGATCTGAACATCCAGGTTACGTACGTATAAGTTCATAGACCTCTCCACCTGTGGCAGGTACTAGTTTCTGCAGCTTCACCTTTCCTCACACGTTTCTCCTACATCTATGAGTAAGTACAGCTACACACTTGTTTATGACCGTTACAGCCATGAACACACAGAAACACTTCAAGCACAGGCCAGACTGCACACACACACCCCTATAGAATGAATGGCATAAGAAACCTGCCTGTCACTCATTTTCTCTTCATAATCGCACTGAGATAAAGCAGCTAAACTTACTGAGCTTACCAAACTTTATTAAGTTCATAACTGTGGTCCTGATGCATGACGTCCAAACATTCCCCATGTGGGCCACAGGACAAACACACACTGTTCCATCTGTGGCATTGCACAGAGTAGCAAGTTACCCCTCCACAGATGCCCTTTAATGCATCATTAAGAGTAAGAAGCAGTAGAAATACAGAGTGAGGCAAATTTCTGTTGACATAGCCTATCACCCCCTTCTATAAACTTACTGACTTTTCAGACCTTGATTCAAAGTGGTATTTTAAATTCGGATCCATGTGAAAATAGACATTTGCACACAGATCAGAATTCTCTCTTGTGCATCAATTATCAATTTTCTCCGGACATATTTCCCCCAAAAAAGCCTCATACAAATGTTGCATTTTATAATGCTCACCAGCCTTGCAGAATTTAAAATCAACATTCAAAGTTCAAAGTTCAAGAATTTATATAGCGCACTACTCACCCAGAGGGTTTCAAGGCGCTTGGGAAGAGGGTTCATTATTTATCGAATAGCCAGGTTTTAAGTTCTTTTCTGAAGGAGATGTGGTTCTGTATGAGGGTGAGGTGAGTGGGGAGTGAGTTCCAGGTCTTGGCCGCCAAGTAGGATAAGGATCTACCTCCCATGGTGGATCTTTGGATACGCGGAACTGCGGCGAGGGCTTGATTGGAGGATCTTAGTTGGAGGGTGGGTGTGTAGAAGGATAGTCGAGTGTTGAGGCATTCGGGACCTAGTTTGTAGAGGGCCTTGTGAGCCTGGGTGAGGACACGGAACGTTATTCTCTTGTTGACGGGAAGCCAGTGGAGGTCTTTCAGGTGGCCAGTAATGTGATCTTGGCGAGGGATGTCCAAGATGAGTCTCGCTGATGCGTTTTGGATGCGTTGGAGTTTTTTTTGTAATTTGTCTGTGATTCCGGCGTAGAGGGTGTTTCCGTAATCTAGTCGACTCGTGACCAGTGCGTGGGTGACAGTCTTTCTTGTCTCGGAGGGGATACAGCGGAGGATTTTTTTGAGCATACGAAGTACGTTGAAGCAGGAGGATAAGACGGCGTTGACTTGTCTGGTCATCGAGAGTGAGGAGTCTAGGATGAAGCCAAGGTTACGTGCGTGGTCTGTGGGTATGGGTGCTGAGCCCAGAGCCGAAGGCCACCATGAGTCATCCCAGGCAGAGGGGGATGATCCTAGGATGAGCACTTCCGTTTTGTCTGAGTTAAGTTTTAGGCTGCTGTTTTTCATCCATACGGCTACTTCTTTCATGCCTTCGTGAAGATTGGTTTTAGCGGTGTTAGGGTCTTTGGTGAGGGAAAGGATCAGCTGGGTGTCGTCAGCGTAGGAGATGATGTTAAGGTTGTGTTGACGCGCGATGGATGCGAGTGGACTCATGTAAACGTTGAAGAGGGTGGGACTGAGTGATGATCCTTGTGGTACACCGCAGATGACTTCGGTGGCCTCTGATTTGAATGGGGGAAGTCGGACTCTCTGAGTTCTCCCAGCTAGGAACGAGATGATCCAGTCCAAGGCTTTTCCTTGTATGCCGATGTTGTTGAGGCGTTGTATGAGGGTACTGTGACAGACAGTGTCAAAGGCGGCGGAGAGGTTGAGTAGAATGAGGGCCACTGTTTCTCCGTTGTCCAGTAGTGTTCGGATATCATCTGTAGCTGCGATGAGGGAGGTCTCGGTGCTGTGTTTGGCTTGAAAGCCTGACTGTGAGGGATCGAGGGAATTGTTGGATTCAAGGAAGGCGGCGAGCTGGCTATTGACGGCTTTCTCAATGACTTTGGCAGGGAATGGGGGGAGGGATATGGGGCAATAGTTTTTAAGTTCAGAGGGGCCTGCAGTGGGTTTCTTCAGGAGGGCGCTGACTTCGGCGTGTTTCTAGCTTTCTGGGAAGGTAGCAGAGTTGAAGGAGCAGTTTATGACATCACGGAGATGGGGTACGATGATGGAGTCTGCTTTGTTTAAGATGTGGTGGGGACAGGGGTCGGTTGGCGAGCCAGAATGGATGGAGTTCATTAGGCGGATGGTGTCTTCAGTGGTGATTGGGTTCCAGGCGCTGAGGTTGTTAGAGTGCAGTTTAGGTTCGGAGAGGGGTGGAGAGGATTGTTCATTGGAAATGTTTTTGAAGCTGTTATGTATGTCGGCAATTTTGTTGTAGAAGAAGGAGGATAACGAATCGCAGAGGTCTTGGGAGGGAGTGATGTCGTTTGAGGCTGTGGTGGGGTTGGTGAATTCTTTGACGATGTTGAATAGTTCCTTGCTGTTATGGGCCTTGTTGTCGAGTCGATTCTTGAATGCTGATTTCTTGGTGGATCGGATCAGTTGGTGGTGTTTGCGGGTGGCTGCCTTGAAGGTGGTCATGTTGTCGGTGGTTGGGTTTTTTCTCCATGTTTTCTCGAGAGTACGGCATAGCTTCTTGGATTTCTTACGGTCATCGTTGAACCAGGCGGCCTTTTTGTTGTCCTGTTTGGTGTGATGGTTTTTCAAGGGTGCTAATTCGTCGGCGCTGTGAGTGATCCATTGTTCGAGTTTGGTGGCAGCTTGGTTTGGGTCCGATGAGAGGGCGGGTGGGTTTTGGTTGAGAGATGTGAGGAGTTGGTCGGTGGTGATTTTGTTCCGGTTTCTTTGAGGAATAGGTTGTCGGGGGTTGTGGGTCGAGGTGATTTTGTAGCTGAAGTGAACACAACTGTGGTCCATCCAATGGAGAGTTGAGGTGCTATCGAAGGAGATGTGTTTGCTGGAGGTGAAGATTGGGTTGAGCGTATGTCCGGCTATATGGGTGGGGGTGTCAACAAGTTGTTTGAGACTGAGATTGGCCAGGTTGTCAAGAAGGGTGGTGGTGTTGCTGTCGTTTTTCTTTTCCAGGTGAAAGTTGAGGTCTCCTAGTAGAATGTAGTTCTCGGAGGCGAGGGCATGTGGGCTGATGAAGTCAGTGATGTCTTCGCTGAATTGTTTACGGGTTCCTGGAGGCCTGTAGATGAGGGTGCCTCTGAGTGTGGTCCTAGGGTCGGTGTGGATCTGGAAGTGGAGGTGTTCGGCGGTTTTAAGGTTGTCGTCGAAGCTGGTCGTGATTTTGATGGTGTTCTTATGGACGATGGTGATGCCTCCTCCTGTTTGATTGGTGCAGTCTTTTCGGGTGATCTTGTAAGTGTCCGGGATGGCTATAGCGATGTCGGGTGTTGATGATGCGTTCATCCAGGTTTCTGTAAGGAAGGCGACGTCCGGTGAAGCAGTGTCGAGTAGGGCCTCAGTGGCGTGTCTGTGGACCGAGCGGGTGTTCAGCAGGATGCACTTCAGGTGGTTAGAGTTGGAGCTGTGTTTGGGGTTAGTGGATATGGTATGGATCTTGATGCTGGTAAATTTGCAGGAGTGGCAGACGAAGGGACCGTGGGTACGTCCCGGGGCAGCTTCGTAGCATTGTGGTGTGCATTCGGGGTTAAGGGCTAGGAGGGTCGAGGAGTCATATGTTAAGCGGGAGGGATGGCATCTGCGGGGGCCAGGGGGTCTGGCGCTGGGCGCGGTGCAGGCGCGGACGGGCGTAGACGGGCTTACATTTGGCGCACCTTCGGCGCGCATGTGGCGCGACCGCTGCGCGTAAAGGCATCTGTCATAAATAGATAGTGGGGGGGAGGGGCGAGGGAGGGTCAGCAGGGAGGCGGGAGCGGGGTGGAGCTACCGGTTGAGGAGCACAACAACAACAAAATGGCTGCACCAGTTCAAAAGCAAAACTGGGCGAGACTGGGGCACAATCAGAGGCACAATCGAGCAGAAACGCTTTTACAGTCTAACAATGGTAACAGGATTATGCGCGACTAGCAATGAGCAGCACTGAATATTTAATTAGCACAAAGCGGGCAGTGAGAGCAATGCGGGGGTGAGATAGCGCAATGGGGGCTTCAGTACAGGATTGAAAGCATGGTTTTTATTTAAATATAAGCTCTTAAGAGGCACAAATTTCTGTTTCTGTTAGAATGACCTATATGCAAGACATTGTCCCTCAGCCACACATTCTACGTGTTCTGTGCATTGAAGGAATGCTTGTAGTCTGCATGCAGTAACACCATTCATTGCAAAGTTTTTTCAAAGCAACTACATTTTTTATTAGAATTTTTCAGTCCTTCTGGCTTCCTGCATGCATGTACCTCAGCCACCTCCTTCGAGAGCTGCAGCTTGAGGAGTGCTAACAAAAAGTATTTTATTTTGATCTAGAATAGCACAGATTCCTGACATAGTAGTTAGCAGGTGGTAATGTTGACAACTGATTGGCACTCGCGTATTCAGTCTCAGGAGGAGTGGGAGAGGCATTATGAATCAAGCCTTAGACTTGTCAGTTACACATCCTGAAATTTGGGGACATATGTACAAGCCCCTATCACCACCACAACACACTTTTTCTAATGTTGTGGTGGCGATAGGGGCTTAGCCTTATTTACAAGGCAACATTAAGCCACTTAACTCTTCTTTGTAAATAAGGCCCCCTTTCACGCTATGGTTAGCGTGAAAGGGGTGGGCAGTGGGTGTTGCAGTGGGAGTTCCACTGCAACACCCATTGTATTTGACGCTGCCCCCTATGTACAAGGGCAGCGTACATAGGAGGCAGCGCCAAAATTATGACCAGGGAAAACCAGCTCTTAACTTGTCGAAAGGAGGAAAAATGCATTATTTCTCCTTGTTTTTGCTTATGCAGCACACATGGTAAAAGCAAACTGCTATGGATTGTTTATGTACAGGAAGGTCCTAATCCTGTACATAAACAATCTGTAAAAAAATGACATTTTGTGACTTTCATGTGTGCTGCAAGAAGCAGCACACATAGCATTTAAGACTAGGCAGAACTCTCAGTGTTTCACTCCGCGTAAATCTGTGGAGTTACATAAAACTGAGCAAGATTCCGCAGAGTTCTGGAGTGGGCCGAATTCTGCTTGTCGCACTGATTTTTAGCACCAGGAGCTGTGAAATCGGCACGAACGACACCTTGCAGTGCGCCAGAGAACGCTGCTTCTTTCTGCAACTCAAGTAGATTTTCTAATCGAGTCGCAGCTTTCTCAAAATTTACAGTTTTGACCTGCTGCGACTGCCCCCGTTGACGAAATCTCACCATGTGGCATTCTAGCCCCCAAAAATTACGTTAGGGGCTGTAAATTCTAGCTTGCCAACTTATTGCTGACACCCACGTACAAGAAAAAAATCTGCATCATGGTGGTCGGCGGAGTTGTTTTGTAACTCTGCGTTACAATTGTAGCACAGAGTGGACAAAACTCGGGGAACTCTGATGGCGGAGCGGAGTTTAGCACCTAGCACTAATTACATTGCTAATCTCCATAAATCTATTATTGTGTTAGCTGATCTTATGAACAAATGCAATCTTTAAAACTTGTGTATCTTTTCTGGTTGCACATTGGGGGTCAGGGTTCAATTATTGTGTGGAGTTTTTCTTGTCTTTGGTAGCTCAGTCTTACCTAAAGTAATCCTTATTTGAGAATATGTCACGTTCAGTCAGAGCCACTGTTATTGTCCGCAGATTGTCTATGTTCTTGACATATCTACTGTGTGGTGTAAAAACCCTCTATCGATAAGCAATCAGTGAATATAAAACTCTGATAAAAGTGGCCCAGGCCACATACTTTTCTGAGAAAATTCTGCTTGCTAAGTCTAAACCCAAGGAAATTTTCCAAATCATTAAAAAACTAACAAAACCGTCCCCTAGCTTGCTGGCGGACAAGTCCACCACCCACTGCAATAATGTTGCCGAATTCTTCCATCAGAAAATAAGCTCCATCTACTCTGCCTTTCCCCCCAATAACCTCACCCCCTTAGCCCCTCCTTTCGATCCCACAGTCTCCCCCTCCAGTCAACACCTACCCACTCTGACTCACTTCCGTCCTTTGGATCTCGCTACCCTGGAACCCTTAGCACGGAAAGTAAAATCCGGATCCCCTGATGACCCAGCCCCGTCAGACATATTAATGGCAGCCTCGCAGACCACCCTGCCCATCATAAGGGAGGTTCTAAACGCCTCCATCTCCTCTGGCACGGTCCCGACCGTATGGAAGCAGGCCATGGTCAGAGCTTTATTGAAAAAGCCTAATTTGGACTCCACTGACCTGAGTAACTATCGCCCCATCTCCCTGCTCCCATGGGCAAGTAAGATCCTAGAGAAATATACAAATCAACAACTAATAAACTTCCTGGAAGATCACTACCTACTGGACCCCACCCAGACGGGCTTTAGACCGAAACACGGGACTGAGACCGCCCTCCTCATGGTTACTGAGGAAGCCAGAAAAATCTTGGATCAAGGAGGATCAGTGGCAGTGATCTTCGATACGGTCAGTCATGACACCCTGCTGCACCGTATGTCCCAGGTCAGGATTAAGGACAAAGCCTGGTCATGGTTCCAGTCCTTCTTAGAGGACAGATCCTTCCGTGTGTTCGAGGGCGAGTCTGTGTCCACCAGCAAACCTCTGAAATTCGGAGTCCCTCAGGGCTCCTCTCTAAGCCCTGCACTTTTTAACCTGTACATGAGGCCGCTGGCTGATGTTGTCCGCCCATTTGGGATTAAGATCATCTCCTATGCGGACGACACGCAGCTGGTGGTCTCACTGACGCAGCAAGCCAACCTACCTGCACTAGGTGGGCTTAGTGAGTGCCTAGAGGAAGTGAAGTCCTGGATTCTCCCTCTCCTCCCCTTGGAAGCCAAACAAGCAGTCGTACAGGGCTTTATTCAGTCACGCCTTGATTTTAACAATGTGCTCTACCTTGGCGCTCCTGAATTCACCCTGAGAAGGCTTCAGATAGTCCAGAACTGCGCAGCACGCATTTTGCTCGACCAACCCCTCAGACAATCAGTGAGGGCCGGATTGGCAACCCTCCACTCGCTTCCGGTGCGCCAGAGAGTTATGTTCAAAGCTATGTGCATAGCACACCAGGCCTTCTGGAACACTGGCCCCAGGATTACTCGTGACCTAATCACCCACTACACGCCCAACAGGAGCCTCCGCTCCAGTCAGACTTTCCTTGGAATGGCCCCCAGAATAAAAAGATCCAGATCCGGAGGCAGGACGTTTTCCTATAACGCTGCCAGGGCTTGGAACACCCTTCCGTTGCATCTCAGAGCCAACCCCAATCTCTCGGCCTTTCGCAAACAGCTGAAAACCTTTTTATTTCATCCTGTCTAATTAATTCTCACTTCTCTCCCCTCCTGGGCCATTGTGCGGGTCCATGGTATTCTTAGCGCTTGGACGCCTCCGGGCAGCAATTTGCGCTCTACAAATTCACATCCTATCCTATCCTATCCTATCCTTACCCTCCTCACCCACAATGTTGTCGTGGAGCTCCCTAGCACTGTTCCTTGTTATCTTACCGCCATGCTCTTAAGTCAACTCTTAAGGGGGGCTGTCATCTCTTATGACTCCAGGTGTCATCTCAGATGGCCTCCATTCCATTGCTTCATTGGGGGTGCACCGGAGGCTCCTAACCACCATGGCAAAGCCTCACTTGGTCAACACACAGCCAAGGAGAAATTAGGCTGATTAAGCAGGGCACCCTTGGGACATGTTCTGTTCCAGTACTCCTGAATTAAGACATACTTCCGTACCATGTGGTAGAAGTTTGCATTGTCTGTGTTGCATTTCAGGCAGGTATCACTTGACTGGGTATAGGTTCTTTATATGTTTGGCAGATACATAAGTTTGATGCAAAGAGTTAATGTGCATCGATTTAAATATAGTTTTTTGAGACTTTTCCTGTGTGAGCTATTACTTTGACTCATTCAGTCAGTTAGTTATTGTTAGTTTGAAACTTAAAGTACAAAAGATGTACATGCCATTTAAATCAAAACTTAACATTCACATTTTTCTATCCAGTTGTAGGACCTAAAATGTCAACTTTTTAGTCCTCTTTAACGAGGACTAAAAAGTTAATTGATGCACAAGAAATGTTTCTGATCTGTGTGCAAATGTCTATTTTCACTTGGATCCGAATTTAAAATACCACAACCAGTGCCTGGAACCCTGGATCTCCGTCTATCCATCTCTATTACACCACCACCCTCCTCGCACTCAACACCGGAAGACTCAGGGACTGCCAACAGACCTCGCCGAACAAGACCAACAGCCAATTCTCCTGCCTCCACGGCCGCCAGACCCTCACCAGAACCCCGGCTTCCAACACCATTAATGCCAGCAACGGGGACACCCTAAGATGCATCCTCTTCAACGTACGCTCCGAACTCAAGCACGCCATGGAATTCTGGAACCTACTCAACTCCCTCTCGCTCAACATCGCCTTCCTCACGGAGACGTGTACCAATGCCTCCTCTGCCCCCGGCATCAACAAAGCCATCCCGCCATACAAGATCCAGAGGAAAGACCACCCGGGAGGGGGTCTCGCCATCGCCCACATGAGCACCCTCTGCCTCACCACCTCTAGCGAAACCTTCCTCTCCACCGAACACCTGCACTTCCAGATCCAGACCACCCCAAACACCACACTCCGAGGAACCCTCGTCAAAAGACCTCCCGGTCCCTGACCCCCTTCCCCACCGCCATCACCGATTTCTTCGCACCCCACACCATCACATCAATGAACTGCATACTTAAGGGAGACTTGAACTTCCACCTCGACAACCCCAGCGACCCCAACTCCACCATTCTTCATGACAACCTCACCAACATCGGACTTGAACAACTCGTCACCACACCGACCCATAGAGCCGGACACACCCTTGACCCCATCTTTGCTACAGGAAACAGCGTCCACTTCAGCCACACAATGCAACCACTATGGACCGACCACCACTACGTACACTTCACGGTCAACAAACCCAAGGCACCCAAACCAGCCCCACACCCACCACGGAGGAACTGGAGTATGTGTCACAGTTAGTAGCGGACAAGAAACCCAAGTAAGAACACCCAAGCCACTAACCTAAGGTATCTAGCCAGCGGGGACCACAGCTTGACGATAGTCTTCCCTATACCCTATAGCACTGACCCTCCCTGTGTGAACTAACACACCAGGGACAGGTAGTCCTCCGGGTAAGGGGAAGGATAGTTGATCGGGGAGGTTGTTGTGAAGACACCCCTCAAGGTCTGGTCTAGGAATTCGGATGGCTTCAAAGGCACAACAATTCTAGAAACACAAGAACACTTGTTTAGCATAAAAAGTGATTAGTGGGCTATTGGAGTGTAACATCTATCCATAGAGAAAAGCACTTACTGAAAACCCTCGCTCTGACTGTCTGAATATCTGTGGAAGGTACTAGCGCGGGTTTTAAGTGATTCAGGGGCTGTTACATCACAGCTCCATCCCAACAGGAATACAGGATACAGTATCGAGCTTCAAGGTAGTTAGAGTCACTACCGGTTGCCAAATTCAAAGCGTTTCCAGGCAACAGTATCAAGGTTATGATCGAAGTTCCCCCAAGATCAAAGGATAGTACGGAAATTGGAAGACTCAACATAAAGTTAGCACAGCCGCGCTAAAAGACAGAGGTCCTACCTCTAAATCACGGGAAAAGAATGAAGTCTGAGACGTCCTCAAGCGGGAAGGAAAGCGTCCGCTATCACCAGCTTTCGGCGTCCTCCAGCGGGAAGGAAAGCGTCCACCCACACCAACTCTCGGCGTCCTCCAGCGGGAAGGAAAGCGTCCGCTCACAAGCAACAAAGTACACAAGAAAGGCTTAGCTCCAACACGATCAAGCTACCTGAAGGATTGACAAGCACCCAGCAGTGGTATGGGAGTGTTTTTATTGAAGCCCGGAAGGCGAGTTCCGGTTCGCCTTGACGCAGGGCTTTCTGGGAGTTGTAGTGCCACCGCGATGTTGCCCTATTCTCTCTCTGTATCTCTTGGTAATCGCTACAGAACCCCCTCTCAAGGATCGCCGACCCGGCGGTCGTCCAGGCTTCCCAGGATGTAACAGATGGAACTGCGCTATCAGGTCAGGACAATGGAGATTTTGTACTGGTTCCCACGTTCTTTCCTCAACCCCGAAACCTTTCCAACTGACCAGGTACTGGACCCTACCCCGGTAGATCCTAGAATCCAACAGCTCCTCAACCTCATATTCTTCCAACCCCACCACCAACACCGGGTGAGGATGAACGGGTAGTCTAGTGTCCACGGGGCAGGGCAGGAGTAGAGAGACATGAAAAACAGGGTGGATCTGCCAGTTACGGGGATGGCCAATTTCAGAGCCACAGGGTTGATGACCTCCTCTACACTATAGGGGCCTATGTATTTAGGCTTTAACTTGTTAATACCCTGGAGATGAATATTTTTTGTAGAGAGCCATACCTTGTCCCCCACCTGGTAGACCGGTTCAGGACTGCGTTTCTTGTCGGTGCTGCGTTTCTGCGCGGCTTGCACATCTTCCAGATGACGCATCGCATCAATCCGAACAGCCTGGAGATGCGCATGATGTTCCTGGATGCTGGGCGAATTGGAAGACACCGGCCAGTCGAAGGGGAGAATATTTGAGTGATACCCTAGCAGGCAGAAGAAAGGGGAGCAACCCAAGGTGGAATGTTCGGAGTTATTATATGTAAATTCCGCTAACCACAGGAGGGTGACCCAGTCAGTCAAGTTTTGTAAGGTAAAACAACGCAGGTATTGTTCTATGGTCTGGTTGAGCCTTTCCGTTTTGCCATCCGTCTGCGGATGGTAACTTGTCGAAAGCCTGGCATCGATGGCTAAAGATTTGCAAAGAGCCTTCCAAAACCGGGACGTGAATTGAGATCCTCTGTCCGTGAAGAAGACCCTGGGAACGCCATGTGCTCTGATGAGATGCTGAAGTATAACTATGGCCAGTTCAGCGGCCGTTGGTAGTCCTTCCAACGGCACGAAATGGCCCATTTTGGTCAAGTGATCAATGAGTACCAGGATTGTTGTTTTTCCTTGACATGCGGGCATTTCCACTATGAAATCCATAGAGACCGTGTGCCATGGTTTAGGAGGTACAGGAATAGGACGGAGGAGACCCGTAGGTCTGGTATGTTTTGATTTACTCTGGGCGCACACCGAACAGTTCCTGATGTATTTCTTGACGTCATTACGTAGGGTAGACCACCAGAATGATCGCTCGATGGTGGCTATCGTTTTATACACACCCCAATGACCCCCAAGCACCAAATCATGTGCCCAATTCAGTACCTGCATTTGCAAACCAGGGTCAAGCACGAATAAAGCATGGCGATAGTACAAGAGTTCATCATTTTGCAACCACCATTGGGGCTCCTCCTGGAGCCAGGTCTGGGCATCAATCTCTGTTAATGCCACCTTGACGTCTTTGATGAAATCCGTAGATGTTAGCAAGGCAATGGTGTTTTCCGGGAAGGACCCTTCAGGCAGAATAGATGGTGGTTCCTCGGGGAGGATTAACTGGCTGTCTTGGGTGTCTTGATTCCGGGAGAGGGCATCGGCCTTTCCGTTTTGGGGGCCAGGACGGTATTTAATGACGAAATCATAATATGAGAAAAACAGAGTCCATCTGAGTTGTGGGGGTGTGAGGGCCCTTGCTGTTTTCAGGAACAACATGTTCCTGTGGTCTGTGAAGATTTCGATGGTATGCCGGGCTCCCAACAGGTAGTGTCGCCATTCCTCACATCCCCTTTTGATGGCAAGTAACTCCTTGTCGGTGATGGAATAATTGACCTCACTCGGATTGAGTTTCTTGGAGTAGAAGGCCACCGGGTGGACCTGCCCCGTTGTAGGGTGGCGCTGCGATAGCACCCCTCCCAATGCAAACTGTGACGCTTCGGTTTCTAATATGAACGGAAGCTGGGTGTCCGGGTGACGCAAGATGGGGGCTTGAGTGAACCTTTCTTTGAGGATCCGAAATGACTGTTCTGCTTCCTCACCCCACACAAAAGGAACGTTTTTCTTTAACAGACTCGATATGGGGTGGATGATCTTGGAAAAGTCTTTAATGAAGCGTCTATAATAGTTCGCAAAGCCCAGAAAGCTCTGCACTGATTTAACGTTTTGCGGGCTTTTCCAATTCGTGATGGCCTCGACTTTTCCATTCTCCATCTGAAAGCCGTTGGCGTTTATCACGTACCCCAGAAAGGAAACTTCAGTTGCATGGAAAAGGCACTTTTCCAGTTTGGCGTACAGATGGTGATGTTGTAAATGACGTAACACTTCTGTGACATGCTGCTCATGTTCTTGGAGGGTACGGGAGTAAACGAGGATATCGTCGATGTACACCATGCAAACGGTATCCAGTAGACCCCTGAGCACTTCGTCCATAAAATATTTGAATGCCACAGGAGCGTTGCATAGTCCAAAGGGCATGACGTTATACTCGAATAAGCCAAACTTAGTTCGGAATGCCGTCTTCCACTCATCGCCCTTCTTGACCCGGACCAAATGATAGGCCCCTCGAAGATCCAACTTAGTGAAGTACCGAGCTCCCTTTATCTGATCCATCAATACCGAGATCAATGGAAGGGGATATCTATTCTTGACCGTGATGTTATTCAAGGCCCTGTAATCGATACATGGTCTCAGCTCTGCGCAGTCTTTCTTGGGTATGAAAAACAGGGGCGAAGAAGCAGGCGAAGTGGAATGGCTTATGAACCCTGAAGCCAGATTCTCTTCGATGTAATTCTTTAAATAAGAGTTTTCGTGTTTGATAAGTGCATAAACACGACTACAAGGAATGGCCGCCCCTGGGAGTATGTCAATGCAGCAATCGTAAACCCGATACGGGGGTAACCTGGTGGCCTTTTGTTTGTCAAAAAGGGAGCGAAACCCTTCGTAGACCTCAGGCAGATTGGTAGTACTGCATATGTGCTTCTCAGTACACGCCATAGCCAGGTGGCGAACACCTGGACACGCTACACCTTCAGTTGTTAAAGAGGACTGGCTGTGACAATGTTCTTTACAGTAGGAGGAGTTCAATGATATTGTGCGTGCGGACCAGCTCACAACAGGGTCATGTAGCGTTAGCCATGGCATACCAAGTATAAGGCAAAACTGCGGCGCTGCAATCAAGTCGAACTGAATATATTCTGAGTGTTCTTCATGCTGCATGCGCAGAGGGATCGTGTGCTTTATGACTGGTCCAGAAGACAAGGTGGAACCATCCACAGCCTTCACATGTTCTGGTTCGTCCTTCTGCTCCCATTCTATTCCTAGGGTGGCTGCATAGTCTATGTCCATATAATTACCTGTTGCTCCCGAGTCCAAGAGAGCATCCATTTGAATGACCGTATCTTCCTTGGTCCATAAAGACACTGGCATATTGATATGAGCCACTGCTGGCATCATAGTGTTTGCAAGAAGCGAGGAGATCGTAGTCTGTCGTACGTCCACCCCAGTGATCTCCACCTGGTTTGGACGTTCTAGTTTTTCGACGTCTCTCTCGTTCCCATGACGGCTGACTTTCGAGGCGCTGGACTTCTTTCTGATTGTTGGGCCCTTGCCCTACAGTCCCTGATGAAGTGCCCTCCTTTACCACAGTACAAACACAGTTTCATTTTACGACGTCGCTCTCATTCCTCAGATGACAGAGGCCCTCGGATTCCCCCTATCTGCATGGGTTCAGTCCCGTCGGTAGTTTTGGCACTATCTTCCTGCGGGAGTTTTGGTTTGGGATACCATCCTCTTCCGTCACCCCAGCTCCTATCTCCTCGTCTCTCCAGCAGGCGATGGTCTAATTGCACTGTTAGGTCAATGAGTTCCTCACAAGTCGCCGGCAGTTGGACTACCTGTGATAAGACGTCCTTCAACTCGCTTCTTAGGCCTTGATAGAACAAGGAGGTCCTTTTCTCTTGTGGCCAATCGGTTTCGGCTAGGAGCCTGTTAAAGGACGTGATGTAAGACAGCAGGTCTTGTGACCCCTGGCGCAGGGTAAGGAGTTCTTTGTCCAATGACAACATATGTGTTTTTCTGTCAAACAGTTTTCTTAAGGCAGAACAGAAATCAGGGAACTGATGCAAAACTGGATCGTTCTTTTCCATTAAGGGTATCGTCCAGCTTGCAGCGTTTCCGCCCATGTAAGACATCATAAAAGCTGTCTTAGCTGCGTCGTCCTGGAACACAGTCGGTTTGCACAGAAAGTGGAGGCGGCACTGGTTCAGAAATGTCTCGAATTTTTTGGGATCTCCATAGAACCGTTCAGGAAGAGCTAGAGGGATTCCAGTATTCTGGATTACATGTACCGTTGGAGAGTGGTCGATGGAGGACGAAAGTATGGCATTAGGAGAAAAGAACCCACCCCCAACTGCCATCGGGGTTGTAGGCTGTGATACGGTCTGTCCGGGAGGGGGGAGTGTGGCTTCCCTAATGTAAGACCCTGCTCCTGGATTTTTTCGTGCCATGCCAGCTACTTCTCTGCGCATGGTGTTCATGTCCTTTCTAAGTTCTTGGTTCTCCACTCGGGACGCCTGCACTTCCTGCTGCAGCATGCTAAAACCCTCAAGTAATGAGGTCAAAGCCGCGCTCGTGTCTATGGTCCAGGCTAGGCTTCTTTCCTTGGGCTTGTCAATCTGTCACGGTTAGTAGCGGACAAGAAACCCAAGTAAGAACACCCAAGCCACTAACCTGAGGTATCTAGCCAGCGGGGACCACAGCTTGACGATTGTCTTCCCTATACCCTATAGCACTGACCCTCCCTGTGTGAACTCACACACCAGGGACAGGTAGTCCTCTGGGTAAGGGGAAGGATAGTTGATCGGGGAGGTTGTTGTGAAGACACCCCTCAAGGTCTGGTCTAGGAATTCGGATGTCTTCAAAGGCACAACGATTCTAGAAACACAAGAACACTTGTTTAGCATAAAAAGTGATTAGCGGGCTATTGGAGTGTACAACGGAGAAACAGCGGCCCTCATCCTCCTAGACCTCTCCGCGGCATTCGACACGGTCTGCCACCGCACCCTAGTACGGCGCCTCAGCAACGTCGGAATCCAGGACAAGGCGCTGGAATGGATCATCTCCTTCCTCGACGGAAGAACACAGAGAGTCCGCCTACCACCGTACAAGTCAGAGGCCACCGAAGTCATCTGCGGCGTCCCCCAAGGATCATCTCTGAGCCCCACCCTCTTCAACGTCTACATGAGCCCCCTCGCGGCCATCGTACGCAAACACAACCTCAGCATAATCTCCTACGCCGACGACACCCAGCTGATCCTCTCCCTGACCAACGACCCCGCCGCCGCCAGAGCCAACCTACACGAAGGGATGAAAGAGGTAGCCGAGTGGATGACGACCAGCCGCCTGAAACTGAACTCGGACAAGACGGAGGTCCTCATCCTGGGCTCCTCTCCCTCCGCCTGGGACGACTCCTGGTGGCCTCCCGCCCTGGGCACCGCACCCAAACCGACAGACCATGCACGAAACCTGGGCTTCACCCTGGACTCCTCCCTCTCCATGACCAGGCAAGTCAACAACGTCTCCTCGGCATGCTTCAACATCCTTCGCATGCTACGGAAGATCTTCTGGTGGATCCCCACCGAGACCAGGAAGACCGTCACCCAGGCCCTCGTCACCAGCCGACTGGACTACGGCAACGCCCTCTACGCCGGTACCACCGCCAAGCTCCAGAAGAGACTCCAGCGGATCCAGAACGCCTCAGCCAGACTCATCCTCGACATCCCACGAACCAGCCACATCTCCGGACATCTGAGAGACCTTCACTGGCTCCCCGTCAACAAAAGAATCACCTTCCGCCTCCTCACCCACGCACACAAAGCCCTACACGACCAAGGCCCGAGCTACCTCAACAGCCAAGTCAACTTCTACGCTCCCAAACGCCACCTCCGATCAGCCAACCACGCCCTCGCCGCCGTCCCCCGCATCCGAAGAGCGACTACAGGAGGAAGGTCCTTCTCCTACCTGGCCGCCAAGACCTGGAACTCCCTCCCTCCCGACCTGCGCCTGACCCAAGACCACCTCTCCTTCAGGAAGAAGCTGAAGACCTGGCTGTTCAAGCAGTAGCGGCTCCCCCCCCCCAGCGCCTTGAGACCCTACGGGTATGTAGCGCGCTCTATAAGTGTCACTGATTGATTGATTGATAACATCTATCCATAGAGAAAAGCACTTACTGAAAACCCTCGCTCTGACAGTCTGAATATCTGTGGAAGGTACTAGCGCGGGTTTTAAGAGATTCAGGGGCTGTTACATCACAGCTCCATCCCAACAGGAATACAGGATACAGTATCTAGCTTCAAGGTAGTTAGAGTCACTACCGGTTGCCAAGTTCAAAGCGTTTCCAGGCAACAGTATCAAGGTTATGATCGAAATTCCCCCAAGATCAAAGGATAGTACGGAAATTGGAAGACTCAACATAAAGTTAGCACGGCCGTGCTAAAAGACAGAGGTCCTACCTCTAAATCACGGGAAAAGAATGAAGTCCGAGACGTCCTCAAGCGGGAAGGAAAGCGCCCGCTATCACCAGCTTTTGGCGTCCTCCAGCGGGAAGGAAAGCGTCCGCCCACACCAACTCTCGGCGTCCTCCAGCGGGAAGGAAAGCGTCCGCTCACAAGCAACAAAGTACACAAGAAAGGCTTAGCTCCAACACGATCAAGCTACCGGAAGGATTGAAGCCCGGAAGGCGAGTTCCGGTTCGCCTTGACCCAGGGCTTTCTGGGAGTTGTAGTGCCTCCGCGATGTTGCCCTATTCTCCCTCTGTATCTCTTGGTAATCGCTACAGTATGGTCACCAATAAGCAACTCAACTCCACCCTCACCAAGACACACCTGGACATCTGACGCAAACATCGCAGCCAGAGAACTCCACACTTGGATTTCCAACGGCGCAGATGAGCTTTCCCCGCTATGCAACCCTAACAAACAGTTCCCCAGAAAAGATGCCTGGTACACCACCAGTCTACAAGAGGTCAGGCGCACCTGCAGATGCCGGGAGAAGAACTGGAGAAACACCAAGACAACCGAAAACTACTCCACCTACAAAGGCACCATGACAGACTACCACAACCAAATCAGAACCACCAAGAGGAACTTTAGCCACAACAAAATCCTCGCCAACTCCACCAACTCCAGGAAACTTTTCAGTGTCGACCTCCTTCGACCTCAAGATCGAAACCCTCTACAACAACTTTGTCGACCATCCTCCAGACACTACAGCGGGCCCACACTTCAAAAGGATACCAACCAACCCATCATCTCCAACTGGAGTCCGATCATGACCGAAGACACCCCCTCGACCATGAAAGGAATCCATTTGGAGGCCCCCACTGACCCCTGCCCTCCTCACTTCTACCCCAGAGCTGCAGCCGCCATCAGACCCAAACTGCAATGCACCATCAACACCACCTTCAAAACAGGCACCTTCCCAGACGACTGGAAGCACACAGAAGTCAAGCCCCTGCTCAAGAAGTCCACTGCGGACTCCACCGATATCAAGAACTACCGGCCAATCTCGCTCCTCCCCTTCGCAGTCAAAGTTGCAGAGAAAACAGTCAATAGGGAACTGACACGATTCATCAAAGAGAGCGCCATACTCAACATGTCCAAATCTGGATTCCGAAGCAACCACAGCAACAAGGCCACCCTCCTCGCCACCACAGACGACATCCACACTATCCTGGAACAAGACCACTCTGCAGCCCTCATCCTACTGACCTGTCAGCGGCCTTCGACACCGTCTCTCACCGCACACTAGTTGCCAGACTGCTCAACGCCGGCATACAAGGAACAGACCTGGACTGGATCCGATCGATCCTCACCAGAAGAAACTAGAGAATCAGACTACCACCTTTCCTCTTGGATCACACGGAAATCACCTGCGGAGTCCCACAGGGGTCATTACTGAGCCCGACCCTCTTCAACATCTACATGCCCCCCCTCACAGCCATTGTCCGACAACAGGGCCTCAACATCGTATCCTATGCCGACAACACCCAGCTCATCCTCTCCCTCACCCGAGACTCCACCACCGCCAAACTCAGCTTCCAGAAAGGAATGCAAGACGTTGCAGTTTGGATGACCATTAGCTGCCTTAAAGTCAACGCTGAGAAGACAGAAGTCCTTGTCCTCGGAACCACCCCTTAGCATGGAACCACACCTGGTGGCCGACCACCCTCGGAAGTCCACCTACCCCCTCGGACCACGCCAAGAACCTCGGCATCATACTCGACTCATCACTCACTATGAACCAAAAAGTCAACCCCGTCACATCCAGCTGCTTCAACACGCTCCACATACTTCGCAATACCTTCAAATGGATCCCCCCTGAGTTAAGGAAGACAGTCACCCACACACTCATCACCAGCAGACTGGGCTATGGAAACGCATACTACGCCGGCATCAACAAGTCCCTGCTCCGCAAATTCCAGACTATACAGAACACCGTCGCCAGACACGTCCTCTGCATCCCCCGGCATGAACACATCAGCCACCACCTACGAAAACTCCACCCGGCTCCCCGTGGAAAAAAGAGTCACCTTCAAAATCCTCACTCATGCCTACAAATACCTACAGAACAACAGACCCAAATACCTCAATGACAGAATCAGCTTCCACGCACCCAAAAGAAACCTCCGATCTTCCAACCTCGCACTGGCTGAAACCATGACCAATGACTCCAAATCCAAAATCATTTATAAAATGTTAAAACCATGTGTATGAAAGAGCCAATACTTCTGATATATATATATATATATGTATATATATCATAACCATATAACAGGATAGGAATGTTACTGTTTTATGGACACAAGGACTTCTATTCATTACCTCAGGAACCTACACAAGCAGGTGCATGCCAGTAACCACCCCCATCTGACGCGTATCATTGTTACACCATCCACAGTAGAGCGCTTGCGCCTCAGCACTAGATTGTTGCCACGTCATACTAAGACCAGGTCTGACCAGATGAACTACAATCATCACCACAAAAGTTAGACCTCATCGATGAATTATAGCTTGATTCCTGTGTCACAGTGAGCAGTAGTGTCACATCTGGGCATATCTGTCACACTTAAGAAAACAACAGTTATGGCTTCACACCATGGACCTTCACTAGTGGGAGTATAAGTTCCATATCTTCCAGCACGGACAATGAATAACCTCCCACCTGCTTGACCTCAAAATAAGTCCCGCCAGGGAGAACATAACTTGTTCAAAGAAAACTATGCATTGTGTATTGTTTGAGGATGTAAACATTTTCAAACAAAGACAAGCGATTTAGGAGAAATCCCTGAAAAGGAGACTGAGGGGGCGACGATTTCCCCCCTGGGTAATTAATGAATGACATGTTTCACTAACTGTATGTGCAGAGAAGAAGCCTTCATCAGGATACCTGTGGTTGATCCTTGACTCCCACAAGGAAGTCACACAGAAATATTGGACACATATTTGTGTAAATATTAAACACAGTACCTTAAAGTATGCCTTCTACATAGGTATTACATTGCCATGAAGAACTTTTAGTCAAGAGTATAGGATTTAGAAACCAGCAGCATGACGGGTGACAAACCCACCAAAACCATCAAATTTCAAAACGTATCTAGTGAATTATCAAAAAGAGATGACACGTGTATGTAAGAGACCTCCAATGAAATGTCCAACTGAATCAATATGAGAATACATTTGCATTTTGCTCATAAATTTAAAAAAAAGGAGATGAAGTGACTGGAGGCCAAATGCTCCATGAGTTTCCACCGAGATGATCAAACAGATATGCACATGCAGCACAGAGTGGTTAGAAGCAATTAGGCGTCGGGAGCGGATTGCTAATTGAAAATGAAGAGAAGCGAAAATCAATTTCACCTCTACCTCTATGACGATAGAACACAATCACTTTCATTTTAATTATCTAATCAAAGCCAGATCTTCAGATGTGGAATCCAGAGACCTCAAACACAATGAACTACTGATGTAACTTTTCACACTTATCTAAATGCAGAATATTTAGAGGGGAGTTTGACAAATTCTCAGTCAAGCAACAAAGCAATGCAGCCCTTGGGAGGAGCATAATATCTGCAAATGTAAACAGTCTGAGGCCTATTCATATTCTGCACTTTGTGGTATGTTCAGAAGTAATAGGAGTGCAATCGTGCTACTAGAGTACAACAAAATCTTAACCACCACCTCTCCTACCATTTCTTTGGGAAGATCCTCACACATGTAAGTTTACTGCTTGGGGGCCTATTTCGATGTCGGACAGACCTGAGTCTGTCCGGCATTGATCTGGAATTGGTACCGACCGACCGACCTCCTATCGGTGGTCCCAAACCAGCAAGTAGGATGCGACCAAACACTGGGCCTCATTATGATGGAGGATTTTCCGCCTCCTCCGGGCCGGGGGAAGCCACCTCCGGCCCGTAGGAGGCAGAAAATCCTCTGCGGACTCACCAAAGACCCACCGCCGCATTACGATGGCTGGTGGGTCTTGGTTACTGTCCGCTGCTTTTCCGCCGCGGTCAGATTACAACCGCGGCGGAAAAGCTCTCATTTGGCTGGCAGTGTCTATCAGACACCGCCAGCCACATTAGGAAGCATTTGTAAACATGCTTTTCCGCGGCGGTTTTCCAGTCGTGGAAAAGCATGTGTACTTTTGATTTTGGGGGCCCGTTGCGGGCCCCCAGGGTGTTGGCGGGTGGGGGGTGCGCATGGGGGTACCTATGGTACCCCCCAGCATTTACTTGCACAAAGCGGCAGGCACCGCGCGGTGCCTGCCGCTTTGTGCATGTAAATGTTAAACATGCATTTTTAACATTGTGGCAGGTGCTGCTTGAAGCAGCACCCGCTGCAATGTTAAATATCCAGGATGTGACCGCCAGAGTGGGGGTCACATCCTAATCGCACATGAGGGAACGCCGCAAACCATGCGGATGTTCCCTCATCCTCTGGGGTCGTCCGTCCGCGATCCTAATGAGACCCACTGTTCGGTCCAACTCTTACTCTGTACAATGGGAGCATGCGTGCCAACCGGGATGCATGCTCTCATTGAAAAGAGCTAAGGTGCATTTCCTCCCTGCACCCCGTGCCAGGCACCTCAAGGTGCCTGCAAAATGGTGCAGAGATAAACAGGGGGGTACCATAGATGCCCCCTAGGCTGCCTACCAGAGTCCTTCCACCCATGGGGCCCTGCCAATGCCCCCAAAGTAAGATTCCCATAACCTTTCTCTGCCAGAATGGCCGGCACAGAAAGGCTGTTGGAATCTGCCATCGTAATCCCTGGGGCAGCTATTTCTGCCCGAGGGATTACTGGAGACTTTCCAAATGGCAGAGCCCGTCGGAGTCCATTCGGAAATCCGGTTCGGATTCCTTTACGTCCACCCCATCAAAATGGGTCGGTTGGAAGGAATCCGAACAGCCAATTACGATGCCGTAGGAATGTCTCCGACGGCATATTAATCAGGCCTTTAGAAGTAAATGTGAAAGAATTGCATTGGCTCCCTATACGGCAGCGTATCAACTTTAAAATCTGCTGCACGGTTCACAAATGCCTTTATGGAGCAAGTCCCAAATATCTATCTCAATCTCTGGAGCTGTATCAGCCCAGTAGGTCCCTCCGCTCAAGCAATCTAGCCCTTCTAAAACCCCCGGCCACAAAGAAGTCCAGACAAGGAGACCGGGCCTTCTCCTCAGTTGGACCTGCTCTGTGGAACAAACTTCCCATTGATGTAAGATCAACCATCAATCACCTATCTTTCAGAAAGACATTTAAAACCCTCCTCTACCAAGAAGCATTTCTCTCCACTTAACTTCCTAGGATGTACTACCTGATAACCCTATAGCTGGCAAAGCGCGGAGATACCCTTACGGGATTGATTCCTGCGCTATAAAAGAAATTAAAATAAAATAAATAAAATAAAGGACCGGGGGGAGTGGCTGAAAAAAGAGTCATACATAGCTGTTATTAAATGGAAGGGGTTAAGGAAGAGTAAGAAGAGGTGTGTGGAGGGTTAGGCAGAAGTTTAGGAAGCAACATGCACCCACCCACAAAATAATACACACATTGCTATTCCTAAACTACTCTTTTAAAGTTACTGCAGTCGAAAAGGCACCCAAAAACAGCAGCGAATTACTTCAACTAAGAAATGAAGCATGATAAACATGACACATGGCCAATGACTGGTACTGTAACACCCTCCCATAGTAAGTAATGGAGGTGGGGATTTAAAATAAAATAACATAGGGAATAATATTAAAATTAATTAAGTTATTTAATAAAGTCAAAAATATATATAAATATAATGTTAAAAGATATCTAAATATAAAGTATATATACCATTTAATTATTCAATGTTTTTAACAACCTTGTTTCAATTTATAAATGAAAGCACTTTAAAAACATATAATTAAATAATTTCAAATAATTCTATATATCACTTTTAATAATTATTATAAAATATGTCATTTGTCTTACCTAATGTGCGAATAATTTTTTTAAATTTAAACTTCAGAAAAACAGTTTTTATGTAATTTGATACATTTAAATTAAATCTAAGATTTAATTCAAAATTAAGGTATTAGTGTTGTAGCATTTTTGTTCCTTTGTTCGGCATTAAAAATAAATATATGAAGTAACTTTACATTATTATTTAACATGATATTTTTACAAATTTTCTTTGAGCTAAATAAACCTTTTTGCTTTTCCCAATGGTTTATAAAAGGGAGACTCCGTAGATATGGTGGAGACCTCCCTGTGGCAAAGTACTGGGCGAAAATTTAAATAGCGTATTTAACTTTATAATAAACTCATAAAAAATATTTGTGGTTAGCTTAACTTTGAACAGCTTTTTCAAACTAACTGAATATATTTATATATATTTATTTATCTCCACACAATCCAGTACATGATTCTTCTTTTAAGAAACACACTGGTGCTGTGGCCTCGATGAAAAGATGTGTTTATTGAAATGGGTAGGGACTTTTGTTGTTTATTGAGGCCACGGCACCAGTGCGTTTCTTAAAAGCCTATGTCTTTTGTTTCCAAGAAGTGTAGACATGCTTGCACTCCCTGATTGTGTTCAATGATAGTATATAATGAGATCACATCAAGTTATCAAGGTGAGCTCATCTGACCATTGTATGTTGTCTATTTTATTGAGGAAGCCTTTGGTATCATTGATGTGAGACGGTAAGAGTGCTACATAATCCCTCAGAAAATGGTCTTGTAGTGTAGTTCCTATTTTCCGTATAGGCCCTGCGCATTGGAATAACATAAACAGCAGTTTAGACGTAGAAGTGCGGTCTTCCAGGTCTCTACTGACAATACTAAACTTAATTGGGTTTGTACCAACTAGCTCAGAGGTCACTGGAAACTTTCTTGACTGAATAGGAAGTGATCAGCTTCCCAGGCACAGACAAGAAGGGATTCAGTTTTTCAACAACCGCATAAACATGCCAACTTTGCTCCTTAGAATAAGAGTCAATCTCTAGAGTCGTGTTAAACAACAGACAGTTATTTTACTCTGTCAGTTGTGCAGATTACTTTCACCAAGATGCAGAGACTAGAGAGATGGGCGTTTTCAATAAAAGGTATTATTTATTGAACAGTCTTTCTTCTCATGCAAGAGAAATGAATTGCCACAATTGCAAGACTTGTTATTATAAAAAGTGCGTACAGTAAAAGGAGGATTGTGAAATAATACTGCAAAAGCATTGATATGGTTTCTTAGCCATACAATGGTTAAAATGAATCAAATATATACATTCATATATACATTCATATATACATTAGCTAATGTACTCAACTGGTGCTTCTAACTACGCCTACCCCAGTGTACCTGACCTAAGCCTAATACTTGGGAGGGAGTAAGTAGCAGTTTAAGTTAAGTTGGTTTTGCCAAGGATTTGCTTCAAGAATTCTCTCTAAGGGTTTAGTCAACACCATACCTCTGGAATAGAATGTTGGAGGGCTGGTATCTCCTTTCAGGACTCGATATTCCAGTCACCCGCAAGGGTAGGCTGGATACGCCGGAGCTGGATTTTCTCGGCAGGAGAAAAGACAGCGTCTTTCTCAGCGCGTCAAGGAGGAGGGGCAGCGTCCTTGGGCTGCTTGCATCTGCTGGGCTCTGCAAGGGACAGCTGTTCGGCTCCTGTATTCACCACACCATCGCTCTTGCTTAAGGCAACGTTGGTAATACATATACCTGAAAGGTGCCTTGTTTGACGTAAGTTTTTGGGCATAAGTCGTCAATAAAGATGTCACAAGAACCGGTCATTCTTACAGTGCTCATTAGAGTTCTATTACTAATCAAAACATAGCAAGCGGGGCTTTCCCAGGTTGCTGGGGGTTTTATCTTGTTGAAGAACTCGGAGTGTAATCTAGGAATCTAAGATAGTGGCTTCTGCTGTGTCATGTACTGTAATGAGCTGCAGAGGCGAGTTTCTGAAATATGGCTGAAATATGTCTCTGATCGTTTATGCCTTTATAGGGGTATGAATGGATTATAGCCGTATAGGGGCATAAGGTCACAATATTGATCGGGGTCCTAGATTAGAACACGACACCCACTCCACAAATTTATGTCCATCAAATTACTAAAAACGAAAGCAATAAGATGCGCGTGTATTCCTACCCACCCCAAAATACATATTTGCATTTGAAATGGCGTATTTGAAATACATGAAAATATAGGTACTGTACTTCTTTAAGCATAGAAATCATTCAAAAATCTAGCATATGTAAATAGTTGAATGATTTTGCGAAAAAAGAATTACACATGAAATATCTCTTTATACAGAAAAGAAGGGCGAGATTATTTCATCACATATAAATGCATTACCTGTAACATCTGCTAGAGGCTTAGGTAAAGTTATTAGGGGCCAGATGTAGGTAGGCGTTTACCGGGTGGTAACGGCCGAATACGGCCGTTACCGACCGGTAAAAGCCATTTGACATGTAGGTCCCTGTATTTTACAGACTCGGTAAATTTACCGATAGGTATATTTACCGAGTCTGTAAAATACCGAGTCGGTATTTTAACGGAATAGGGAAAATTGACATGTAGGTGGGACTCTTCTGAGTCCCACAAGCATTAAAAAATCGGTATTTTACCATCAAATACTACTTGATGGTAAAATACCGTTTCAGGTGTGCATGCACATGTGTGCATGCACACCTATGCCATATGACAGGCAGACCTGCCCTTAGGGCAGGTATGCCTGCCACATGGCACCCGAGCCTCTTTTGGGGGTGCCAGAGGGTGTCAAAGTGACACCCCCTGCACCCTTGTGGCTATCGGTATTTACCGATGTGGTAAATACCGACCGGTAAATGCCCGTTCATTCCTATGGGCTTCAAAGCCCATAGGAATGCATGGGCATTAACTGGTCGGTATTTACCGCATCGGTAAATACCGACTGTTTCCGATTCGGTAATTGCACATCTGCATTTACCTACATCTCGGTACTTTTATTTTCCGACCTCTGAAATACCGAGTCGGTATGACTCGGTATTTAAGAGGTCGGAAAATAAAATTTACCTACATCTGGCCCTATGTCTCTAGATCTACCTAAAAATAGAAGTTCTGTTCTTTATGAATAGATCTACTTTAAGCAAAGGTTTTCGTGCCAGAAAAAGGTAAATATTTTGAAAAAAATGTTCAATCAAAAAAAAAAACTTTTCATGGTGTACGGGGAATAGAGTTCCAACACTTTTCAGTAGTTTTTGTTGATCAAAACTGAAGGCCGAATTCAGAGTTCATGGGAACGCTGTGTGTCAGAATGCTTTTAAAAAATTATTGTTTCTGTTCAGGGGAGAACATCATATCAGACAGGCTCTCAAAGAATTGGTCTACAAAATCAGGTGGCAGTTCGACCAAGTTCTTTTTTTTTAAATTTTTTTTTATTTTTTTTTATTTTTTTTATTTTTTTGTGTCCTCATATATGCCACCAGTAAATTGATACTCTGATTTAGCGCTCTTTAAGCCACTGACACAATTTTCTGTTACGGCCCTTGTGATTGTGGATAGCCTGTGAAGATTGCCCAGAGGTAGGGTTGTTACCCGTCCAACTTCCTCTCGTAATGGTGCTTGCTGTGTAGGAAGGACAGGACCACAAGACCTCTGGCATAATCATTGGACTATTAGGATTATTTTTCTATCCAAGTTTTTAGCTTCGACCATAATTTAGCAGACTTTTCACCCCCACACAAAGTATCCAATTTACTCACCCCATGATGTTTTTGAGACAATCTGCAAACGTCGGAGAGAGCGCCGACTTCCAAGCTTTACAAATCTCTCTTCTAGCGATCACTATTACGTAAAAAATGAATTGTGTTATGTAATTATTGACAACATAATTCGGAGTTAGACCAAAGAATACCAGACTGGGGATACATATAATTGGAAAAGATAGTACATCCTCCAGAAACTTACACACTTGTTCCCAATAGTTGCTTATATTGGGGCAATCCAAAAACATATGTATGTCATTTGCATCCTGTGAGTTACATCTGCGACAAAGGTACGAGGTTACTGACAACTTGGAAAGCTTAGCTGGAGTCCAATATACTCTATACATTGTATATAGGTGGTTTCTTCTTAAGTTGGACGGTTTAATTATTTTCTGAGATATCAAGAAGGAATCTGTCCACATTTTCTCCAAATTTTCCAAGTTATCAGCAATCGGGACCATACTCAGACCCCATAGCCTGGTGATTTCTAACTCCAAGTTATCTTTGTGATCTAAAAGAATTTTATAGCATTGGGCGGTCTCTCCTTTCTTACCAGTACAGCTACTAATGAATCTCAAAAAAAGATTGTCATCTTCAGTTCCCCAATACTGGGTTCCCCACCAGGCAGAGAGTTGATAAAATTTAAATCTCGTAAGAGTTCCGCCGGTTATACCGACCAAAAAATCCCAATCTAGACTTCTTGATTCATCGCAAAAATCTCCCCATCTGAAAAGACCTGCTCTCTTCAGGGGAAGGGCCAATTGGTCCGTTAAACATTCAGGAGTGCCGGGGGAATCCCAGATTGGGGCATATGAATGATAATAGGGAATATGCAATAACTTACAGCTCTGTGTCCAGTAATATAGAGCAGCCTTCAAGAGCTTTAATCTAACCTTTTTGAAAAACTTTTTATCACCAAATTTAAACAAAAAAAAATCTGCATCATATGGTAGATCTTGCAGCATTGCCTGAAACAACAAACTATTGGAAGTTGAGTCCAGTTTGTTGGCTAATAACCGAAAATTTTTAAGTTGAAAAGCATAACAGTAAAATAATAAATCCGGAAGAGATAGTCCACCTACTTTCAATCCTCTCCTTAACTTCTTCCAGGCTATCCTTGGGGTTTTAGTTGCCCAAATAAAAGATCCTATCCTGCTTTGCAGATTAGTAATGACTTTTTTATTAAATATTAAGGGAATAGAATTGAACAAAAACGTCACCTTAGGTAGGATAATCATTTTAACTAAATTGACTCTACCATAAATATTGAAAGGTAGTGCATTCCACCTTGACAAAAGTTTTTTAATCTCCTTTATTACCTCTTCCCAACTAGTATTAGGAATGTCCTCCAATTTCTGAGTTAGATAGATACCCAGATATCTCATCTTTGGTTTGGCTTCTGGGATGCGAACCGGGATGTTCCAACACATAACCTCAGTTTTATCCCGATTGATGGAATAACCGGAAACAGTACCAAAATCCTCAGCTAAGCTAAATAATCTTGGGATTGCTACTAGTGGATTAGAGGTGTAAAGGAGAAGATCATCTGCATATAGTGCCGTCCTAATAGATAATTCCCCAATACTAAATGAAGAGATTACGGGGTCTTGCCTTAAAACACAAACAAAGGGCTCAATATATATGTCGAACAATAATGGAGACAGGGGGCATCCCTGTCTCGTCCCTCTGCAGATATTCAACCACTCTGACAACCCCCCATTCACCAAAATCTTAGCTCTCGGGCCCCTATATAATGTTTCAATACCTTTTATATAAATCTCAGGGAAGCCAAATTTCTTCATCACTCTCCATAGATAGAGCCAATTCACTTGGTCGAAAGCTTTGGCAGCGTCTATTGCCACAATTGCAAGTGGCTTTTCCTTGTAAATTGCATAATCTATCGCCCCAATCACTTGAAATGTAAGTTCATTCAGTTGTCGACCAGGAATAAATCCTCGCTGATCGGGATGAATAATAGTCTTTATAACCCTAGCCAATCTATTTGCTAGTATGCCCGAGTAAATTTTTAGGTCAGAGTTCAAAAGTGAGATGGGTCGGTATGACCCTATTATTTCCGGGTCTTTATTCAGTTTTGCGATTAGTGAGATTGTAGCATCTAACCAGGAGGGCGGAATTTGTTCCCCCTGAATAAAAATATTGTTAAATAATGTCTGTAGTGGGCCCAAGATTTCATCTAGGTTATCCTTATAGATCTCTATTGGCAGACCATCTGGGCCTGCTGCTTTGTTCCTTGCCATCTTTTTCACTTGCAGTCTGATCTCCCCCTCAGTTATTTCTTTTGCCAGGAAGGATATGCCATCATTGGATAGTTGTGGTAAGTGTCCCAAGATCGTCAACTTTTCTAGGTCATCAATTGTGTTATTAATATTTTCTGAATAAAGTTCTTCGTAGAAGGATCTAGCTTCCTCCTTTATCTCACCATCTTCAGACAAAACAATACCCGTTCTTCTTTGTTTTAAAGTTTTGATATTATTCCTAGTCCTCTCTGACCGGCTTTCCAAGCTAACAATGACCCACATTTTTCCCCATATTCGAAATTTCTTAGTTTGCTTATTTCCCATTTGTCTCTAAGTATTTTTTCATTTCTTAACCTAAACTTTGTTTGTAACTCAGAAAGTTCTTTTTCCAATCTTGATATACCAGCTTGATCATTGGGGGTGACAGAAAGAAGTTGCTGTTCTTTTAGTTTAATCGCTCTAAGATCAGTGGTATCCATTTCGTTTTTTAGCTTTCTAGTCAGAGCCATTTGGGAGCCGTATATTCCCCTTAATACGGATTTAAATGCGTCCCATATTATGCTATCTGGGGCAGTCTTATGGTTAAACAGAAAGAACTCTAGTATATTCTCCTTGACTTTAATCTTATACTCTTCATTTAACAAAATGGTCCTATCCAAAGTCCACCTATATTCTAAGAAATTCTTCTGGAGACTAATATTTAACTCAACTACTGAGTGGTCAGACAACCCGGTTGGAATATAGGAAATGGATTTAATATCTGCAAGCAATGATCTGTTAACCAGAAAGAAATCTATCCTAGAACATTGGTGGTATTTTTTGCTATAAAAAGAAAACTCACTACGGGTACCGTGCTTAGCTCTCCACACATCACACAGCAAATGCTCCTTCATGATATTTTTCAAGGCTAACAAAGATTTCTTAGGGCAGTTATATTTAGATTTAGAGGTGCGGTCTACTGCAGGATCTAATAACAAATTGAAATCACCTCCTAAAATGATAGGTATAGTATATTTCAACATATGTTTTTCTAATTTCTGTAGAAAACATGGCTTATCTTCATTTGGGCCATAATAAACCCCACATAAGAATTTAACAGTACAAATTGAAACAACTACGACTAACCATCTACCTGTTTGATCTGTGGCCCAATCATGCATAACAATTCCTTTATTTGCACAGATTATTATTGCCACCCCTCTTGTGTTACCTAATTGTTTAGAACAAAAAACATCTTGAACCAGTCAGTCAGGATATCTTTATTTCGACTTATTACAAGTCATACAAAGAAAACATAAACAATAAACAGTAAGACATAACATAGGATACATATGCCCATACATACATAGCCCAGCATATTAAAAAAAAAACGTTAAAACTACCAATAAAAAGTTAAATACTATACACATGTTAAGACACTTTAAAAATTACTAAGGCGAGTTGTGACCGGCAGCTTTTGCCCTAGCTGCGGCAACTAGAAAATTCGCAATGCAAAAGGTGGTGCGGGGGTCTGGCAAAAGCTGCAAATAGAGCAAGGCAGGACGAACCTGAATAAAGCCTGCTTCTTTCAGGACGGGGAGTAGATATTTTTTCCTCTGCTCCTGGAAGAAGCTACAGAACATGATGAAATGCAGTGTGTCCTGCGCCGAAAAGTCGTCGCATCTGCAAGGTGGGGCTTCATCTGGCTTCTGCCATCCCTTAAATGAACCAAGATAATAATGTATCAGGTTAAACCTGAACTTGGTTAGCAGAAACCTGTGATAGGGAACGGTTACAAAAATAAGATAGGATGCAATAGAAGGGGCGCTAACCAAAAGGTCATGAGACCTAACTGATGGCTTCAGTAGTTCTATATCCTCACGCTGCGCTTCCTTCCTATTCATAAAGGCCTTCTTAATGTAACCTATGTCTTCCACCCTGATTTTATCTGGGCATAAAAAGAGCTCAGGGCGGCCCAGGTCGCTAAAAGATTTAATTAGATATGCCAGCCATGGGATGCTACTATGCTTATCTAACGATAAAACATCCTTCAAGATTATATGGTTTAATGGGAGGTCTTCGTTTAACCATAATTTCAACCATAGAGTCAGGGGTGCTAAGTTCAGTAGGTCGGACAAGTATGGTAGGCCCACCTCTTGATGGATTGAGTATGTTGGGGTGCACTGAGGGACGGATAAAAGAAATCTAATAAATCTGTTTTCCGCTCTCTGAATGGGGTCAAGATTGACATAGCCCCACAGAGGCGAACCATAAAGTGCAATGGCCACTGGCTTACTCTTATAGATCTTTAAAAGAGCTTCCATAGGCCGAGCACCCAACTTGCCTGCAAATCCAAGGATTGCTGAGGAGGATCTGACTACCGCCAGCTTTTTAGCTTTTATCTGTGGTCCCCATGTACCCTTTTGATCAAATAGGACACCCAAGTATGGGAATGTTGTTACCATTGAGACGGGGACCCCACTACAGAAGAAAGACTTGTGCCTTTTTTTAGTACATTCGCGCCCCATTACCATGGTATGAGATTTTAACACATTCACCTTCAAGTCCAAATTGTTCATGAAAATGCCAAAAGCGTCCAATAGAGTCTGAAGGCCAACACCAGTTCGAGCAATCAGCACGGCATCGTCTGCGTACAGGAGTGCCGGAATTTGCACATCCCCTGCACGTGGAACGTCCGCTTTCAGGCTGCGCAGATGTGCACCCAAGCCGTTGATGTAGATGGTAAAAAGCGTCGGGGCAAGGATGCAGCCTTGGCGAACCCCCTTTAAAGATTTAAATAATGAGGTGCATCTGCCGTTATTTGACACTCGGACTGCTGCGAAGAGTTCCTGATGCAAGGTGGCCATAAAGGAGACCAAGGCTTCTTCGATGCCCAACTCTAACAAAATCGCCCACAGTTTTGATCTATTGACGAGATCGAACGCTGATGACAAGTCCATAAAGGCTAGAAACACTGACCCCTCCTTAGCTACGGTATACTTAGAGATAAGAAGATGCAAGTTAATACATTGTTCAATGGTACCCTTTCTTTCTCTAAAACCGTATTGCAAGTCTTGAACCCATTTGCTCTTAGAAAAAATTTTCCTACATTCGTCTGCTTCCAAATGGGTCTCTTGTAAGAAAATCATAGAAGCCCCTTTATTCTCCAAGAAGTGGAGAACATTTAATTGTTTCTTGCGATTTCCTAAACCGTTCAAATTCCAGGAAAGGATTTTAGTATGCCTAACTTGAGACATATTGAAGTTTTAAACTATAAATTGTGGCTTGTCCAGAGCATATGTATTGACAATTGAATTAAAAAAAAAGTAATATTTTAAGGCACATGAGGACTTTTTTAACTGCTTTTTTCCCCTAACCCTTGTGAACCTACCCCCCCACCCCCCCCGGGAACCCTTCCCTCCTGATTGGCGAAATACGCCCTATGAGGCCCCGAACCACTAATGCCCACCCCATCCCAAAAAGTCGGTCTCTATATCCCCATCTATATCTGTTTTTATTTGTTTATTTACTTGAAGTTTTCCCCTTTTTTTTTTTTTCCCCCTACTTAACTGAGTCTCCCCTCACCACACTCATTATTTTTCGTGATTCTTATATATATATATTTTTTTTTTCCTCCCCCCACCAAACCTTTATCGATCACCCCACAGCATGTTGTGTTTTTTTTTTTTTTTTTTTTTTTTTTTTTGAACTCTCATTCTGACTCTAATCTGTTTTAAAGGCACTTGAAGTTAGACGAATAATAGGAGATATAATGGATACCCTAATGGGCACCCTAGATAAACTCTATTCCTCCTGTTCTTCCGATTCTTTCATCTTAGTCAAAACTGCATCAACTTCCTCGGGGAAATGGCAAGTGTACATTTTATTGTTCCACATTATTTTGAGGAGCGCTGGGAATTTCATCTGGACCTGTGCACCGTAGGAACGTAAATCTGGCATCCTAGAGCCTAATTCCCATTGTCTTTGAGCAGTTTTGCTACCAATATCCGATCTGATGTGGTAAGGATTAGCACGAAAATGTAAAGAAGTGCGAGATAAACACCTAGTGAGAATCAACTCTTTTATGGTATAGGTCTGAAAATATACCAGGATCTTCCTAGGCGCCTTTCGATCTGGATGCAACCTAAATGGATCTCTATGAACCCGCTGAATTTCAGCTTCCAAATTGATGTCTGGTCTGTCTTTGAGAATATCCTCTCGCAATAATCTGCAAACAAATCCCTTGATATCTTCCACTTCTGCCCCTTCCGGAATTTTTAAAATCCTCAAATTATTACGTCGTTGTTGAGTTTCTAACCTCTCCAGATCCATTGTTAGAGTCCGATTCTGAGCCTTTAAGGCAGCTATATCTTTAGAGTTAGTTTTTGAGGACTCTGCAAGTATCGATACTTTCCCCTCTAAAGTGCTTGTCCTGACACTAATACCCTCAATTTTTGCCTCCAGAAGATCAAACCTGTCATGCAGCCCTTTCTGATTCTTTTCAGAAATCTCAAATCTTTCCAACAAATCACCTCTCAGTGAGTGAAGTAAAGAGCCCAGACCTCTCTCTGTCTCAACCCTTCCTCCGAGGCCCCCAGCCTCCTCGTTTAAGGGTGAGAAGGGACCATCGTTTTCCAATCCCGATGTATACGCTATACGAGGGACTGCCAGAAGAGATTGGGGTGCTGGTGTCTGAGATATTTGATCACCACTTCCTGAATGCTCACCGGAATGTATATCACCCTCAGCTACCTCAGCTACCTCAGGTACCGCAGGTACCTCTGTAGAGTCAGCTAGATCCAGGGCTGTGTATTTATTGCTCAGAGGAAAAATAGCCAAGAGAGGGGAAGCTATAGTCGTGCTCGTACCCTCAGCTAGATTGCCTGCAGACTTCACGAGCCCATTCTGATTATTTATATCTCTTATCTCTCCTTCCTCTGTAATGTTAGTCTCGATATTTGCCTCTATGTTGTTGGCTCCAGATGACACTGCTTGCTCCATGATTTTAAAATAGCTTTTAAGTGAAGGAGTCCCTTTCACAGTTTGAGTCTGCTTTGAGCCTTTAGTCTTCCCCCTTCGTGCCCCACCTTTCTTATTTTGCTTACAGGGTGAAATAGGAACCGGACCACTACTTCCACCCTCGTGCAAATCAGCTGTGTTTAGAACCCCCTTCTTCTTTAGTTCTTGCTTAGAGCGTAGCTGATAACGGTTCCTAGCCGCACTTCTTTTCTCACTACTATTAGCGGCAGAAGTCTCCTTAGCGGGCAACTCAAACAGCTCAGGTGGCTTAGGAGAGCCAACTGTGAATTCACCACTGAATGCAGCCTGTGAGTCAGGAATATTGCACTGGAACTGGAACTTCTGCGCTGCTTTGTCTGCTTTGTCTGCCTCCATGCACCTAGCCAGATCACCACAAGCAGGAGACACTGTAACTATAATAGGGACGCGGCGTGTGAATACTGCTGCTGCCCGGTACCAGAAGGCTGCCCTCGAGCGCAGCCTTGCATTATAACAGCTTACCGGGACTCCAGAATACTGCTCTACTTGCGTGTGGTTGCCACCGAGTATTAGACCGTGCCCTGTCTCCCCCGGCTTCCAATTCTCCTCGTGTCTCTCCACCCGATGCAGCTGCCCCGTTCTGGGCTCTTCCGCATACCTCCGCACGAATTCTCGGTCCACCCCTCTCATTCCAATGGAGCGGGTCCTAGCGCCTCCAGCTTCTCCGCAGCCTTTGCTAGCCGAAAAAGGAAAGAAAAAGCTCAACAATTGCGGAATGCATCATTGTTTTAAAAAGTAAACTCCATCTCACCGTGTAGTAAACTACGGTCCACCATAAAAATGCAGGATATGAGACCTGCCGAAGAGCTCTGTGGGGCTTAGGAACGGAGCCTCGCAGCAGCCGTTAGCCTACCGCCGCCATGTTCCCCTAGTTCGATAATGCTGTAACTTGGCAGGTGTGAGAATGATTGCTATCATCGATGTCTGGATCAGCAATGCTCACAGAGGGTCGTACCTGGGTGATGTTGCTTTTATTTCTCGCTCCACTGTCACCACCTAGTCGTAGCACAAGAGTCTCAACGAATGCCATCATCAGGATTGATAGCCGCTGGGGACAATACAATGCGTGAGCCGTTACAGGACTTAGCAAAGCATCAATATCCATTGGTACTGCTGATGGAAGTGCAAGACAGGTGTCCAACACGCATTCTTCTCCGCATAGCATACATCGAAGCACAGGTAAGATGCAGGTCTGCCATAGAGGTCTGAATGAAAGAAACCAGGTCATGTTCAGATCTCTCAGCCTGGCCAATCCAAGGACTCTAGTTATTCGGTCCCGGTAGCGTATTGCTAGGATTGTTTCTTGTATCCCTGCTGGAGTCATGTCTGTGTTTTGGCTTGCCATATCAGAGCAGGAGGGTCAAAAATAAAATGCCTGCTACAAGTCCCAAAATCAGGGGTATGCTGCCAAAGACTGAATGGACAAAATTAGGAATAATTCTTAGGATTGCTTTGAATGGTGTTAGTAGTCCCGTAAAAATCGTCTTAAATACGCCTGAGATACCTACGGCATCTGACATGTTTAGAATTTGGCTAAGCATTTCTGTGAAATGCACAGGGCAATTTGTTGATAAAAGGTCATGTATCTCCGAAGCCGTCCTTGCAACTTGGAGATCATACGTCTCTTTTGATGACGTGATGGGCACTGTTGTCTGTAAAAGCACAGACTTCATTCTGCTTAAAGTATCAATTCGTATAGAAGAGACATTTAAACGAGGCCAAATGGGAGTCTCGGAGTCTCCAGGGCCGTTTGGAAACAATGCTTGCATACAGCATATGACCATGGAAGTTACGCTTACTAGATATGCTTTCCCTGGCAAAAGGCCACAACAGCTGTGATCCGTTATTAGAATGTAACTCCCATTAGAGAGCTGCTTAAAGAAAGGCTCTATCTACGTTGCAGGTGTGACATGTTGGTGGCATGAAAGGTTGTTTGAATTTCCTTAACAGGCCCCGTGTAAATTAATACCCTGGCACAAAAGTATACCGCTTAGTGAAAGTTTGCAGTTTTCACCACTAAGAGATACATTTTTATTGCTGTCACTGTAGCATGTGTGTGTATATGGTAATTTCCATGCTGACTTAATGTACCCTTTACCCAATCGTTCATACTGGCCAGTCGGTATATATTCAAGGCAATTTTTAAATCGGAAAATTGTTATCGGAATTGTGATAATCCCATGTATTATACATTCAATGACAGGACTTTCTGACATTGTCAATGGTAATCTCTCAAGTTTTTCAATGCTCAGGATTGTATAGTCTGCTCCTTTCTGTGCCAAGCTGATTTGTTTATCAGTAAGGTTAAAGATGGAAAACAATGACGTTGTGTTGATTAAACGCCATGGCACATAGCCTGAACGAAGATTTTGCAGCGGCCAGCCTAGCTGTACAATAGAACGCAATTGCGACTGGCCATGCTGTAACATTAGCAAGTCTTTGTCTATTATATCTATGGCAGATGATACAATGCTGTCCAGTGAATATATTCTGGAGGACAGAGTCATTAACCCATTGTCCACAACAGAAAGTGATTTTTCCAAATTAATACGATCAATTTCTCGTATTTTTTCAGCTGTTTCAATTTGTGTTACTTTCCAAGCCTCGTTGTAAGCCGCATATATACTGGTCGCTATGAAACATTTTTGACGCTGTTTGCGTGGTCCCAGAATGAAATCGCGCAAATCAGCACCATCTTTAAGTAAAGATAAGTGTTGCTTAATATCTGCCAGTGTGGATGTTTCTAGCCATTCGAGGCAGAGTTTCCCTACACTGTATGTTGTTACTATCCCTGGATGTTGCCTCTTGGAGTATCTAGGGTCTGGTCTGGTCATTTTTAACCCCTGTGTTTTATTCAGGAATCTATCTTGACAATTATTCGTGTCAGTAGGCCAGATTAACCACTTTTTCCAATCAGGATGTGTTCTGTTTAGATGTAAAATTTTAGATACGTCTATTTCAATATCTGTTGTTGCATTATCAGGTATTGGCTTTGGAATAGACGGTTTGTTAAGGTCTTTAATCTTAGCTAGGCCAAGACAGGATGTTTGGTGAATTGTGTCATTTAAGAACATTATTTGTTCTGGGATCATGCAGGCTCGAAATAATGCTTCTATGCCTTGTACCTGCCAATCTTTTGTACCCCAGATGGTTTTTGTTTCAATGTTATTTTTCCAAAAATCAAAACCAAATGTCATCATTTTTTTATAAAATGCTTCTGAATATATCAATTTAGTATTTGTCAGCATAGTTTTCAACCCTGTTTTATCCAACAGTTTATAATAAAACGTTTCTGCATCACTTGTGTTAAACCCTGAGAAGTACTGGAATTTCTCATAAAATGTTTTAGAACTACTTTTAGGTGGAGTAGCACAATGTTCCCATTGGTTATATTTAAAAACATTTGTAGGTTGTGCAGATTTATGTAAGTAATGGTCTCCGTAATGTGAGAAGCAGTACATCTGTTCATAATTAGACGAACCTTGTAAATAATCATGTTCTGTAAATCTTGCTGACAACACAAAATCAGACATCATATTATTTATACTTTCAAAATCCCAATCATCAGAGAATGTACTTGGTTTTACAAAGTCACTTAAGGAAACCTTGAACTGGTGAGGATATTTCAAGATCTCGACCAGGCCATATACTTCATAGTCAGTCTTTTCCCATACTACTCCGCCGGGTATTGTAATGGCTGTGACAATTACTGTTGATAGTTCTATTTTCTTCACGTGGGATGATCTGTGTGGTTTTAGGACTAAGTTGATGTTCTGACTTGCTGTGTCCATTGAACTGTATTTTCCCTCAATAAATTTTCCCAAACAAAGTACCATGATGAGCCAAAGCAGGAGGAAGGATATACCTAGAACAAACCAAAACTCTAACCAAGGAGAAATAAGGTACATTTCCTTGAGTTGATGAAAGAGTTCTGTTGCTTTTTCTTTAAAAGTCTTTGTTTCTGGCGTCACTTCAGGGTCGTTTAGATCTTCAGAAAAGGTATCGAAGTTGATGAAGTAGACAGAGGTAGTTCTGTCAATTGCTGGAATTGTTTTCTCCATTTGTCTTTCGGTAGCACATTCTGATGCCACATCATTGTAGACTGGTGTTTCATGACAAACTGTTTCAATCTGTGTTTCAAGAGGCACGAGTTCCATGGCATTATTGCGTAGTCCCTCTCTGTGCACTGCAGGTTTATCAAATGTGATTAGTCTTTCAGTTTGAACCTCTTGGATTGTTGCAAATTTGGGTATTCTGTTGTTTCTCAGGAGTCCACTGGGCCTACTGTTGATTATAGGCCACATGCTTGTGGTTTTACCAGGTCGATTGATACAACTCGGTTCTCCTTTTTACCAGCAAGGGGCGGTAGTACTACTGCTCTTGTTCCGTTGATTGCCAAGACAGGTACTGCTTTTCTGTAAGAAGGCCCAAATTCCTTCTTCACCGCTATTTTCTCTCTGACTAGATCCCCAACCTTTGGAATCCAGACAGGTCTTGCTGGGGCTGGCGGTGCCTCTTCAGTGGTAGTTGGCTGTTGCTTTAACTTTATGTTGCTTAAGGATTTTCTTGTTTCATTCAAGTCCTGTAAAACAGCCAAACGATCTTTGATATCAAAGTCTTTATTCTTATCTTTTACCACTGATGCCTGACTATCGAGGTCATGAACATGCATTCTAGTTCCGAACAATAGTTCGTACGGGCTGAAACCTTTTAGAGAATTTCTTGGCAAATTGTTTAGACTAAGTTGGACACTTATTAAATGTTTGACCAACCCATCACCCGAACCTAATACCTTCGCTGTTATACATTGCTTTATGTCTCGTTTTTTTCTTTCCACTACACTGTTCCCCTCAGGGTGTGATGGACAATAGTATTGCAACCCAACGCCCATACTGGCCATGGCCTCCTTATAAGCTCGAGAGCTGAAAGCAGGACCCTGGTCAGAATGGAACATGGCAATTGCGTATGTGCCGATAAAGACTTGCAGATCTTTTATAACAGTTTTGGCATCAGCCGAGCGCTGGGGCCACATCCATATGAATCTCGTACAGGAATCCAGTGCGACCATGATATATTTATAGTTGCCGTCCCTTTGTAGGGGACCACAGTGGTCCAGGTAAACCCATGCTAATGGTTTATCTGAGATGAGAAGGGGAGTCTGCGCTGGTCGTTTTACTGTTGATACTTTCATTCTTTGGCATATTTCGCATTCTAATACATATTTCTTAGTTTGTATTCTCATGCGAGGCCACCAATATCTCTGTTTTAATAGTGATATTGTTGCGGAAACGCCAGCGTGTGCAGAAGCAAGCCCTTCATGTGCCGCTGTAATCAGTCCTAACCTGTGTTCCATGTTTGGAATTACTCTATCCCCCACTCCAGGGTTTCGAGCAAAAGGAACATTATTTGTATCTGTTAAATATAAGTACTTTTCTGGAAAGCCTTTTGGGAGTGTTTTTCTGTCATCTTTTACTGACACACTGACAGCTTGTAGTATATCGCTGTCTATTTTTGTTTTTGACCGGGTGATAGCAGCTACGGAAGCTGTTTGCACAACTGCCTTCGCGGCTTCATCAGCCAATGAATTCCCTGCAACGTGAACGCCATCAGGTTGATGACTCAGAGTGTGTATCACGTGAGTCTTTTGTAGTTCCTTCTGTAAGAGAACTATTCTTCCCAAAGCATTTTATGCTTGATTGTGCCACCTTTTGAAACTTTAAAACCATTTTCCACCCAATTCTGCAAGTATTCATTATAAGATTGTACGCAATAATATGAATCGCACACTATGAGTGTGGGGAATTCGCGATTGGTATTTTCTAGCGCCATCTTAAATGCTACTAATTCAGCTCGTTGAGCTGAACAATCTCCTAGAGGTTGTGTTTTAGTGACCATTGGTCTAAATTTTCCTTTGTGCCAACGACCTTTAACAATCGCGCATAAGCACTGTAAGCTTGTTTACCCCCAACTGCGGGTTGTGCTGATCCGTCAGTATATATGATACTTCCGTATTCTTCTAGAGGCAGGATTTCAATTGGCAGAGGACATTCATATTCATATTGTAAAAATACCTGTGTCTTTAAGTTAGGATCAAATTCGTACACTACGTCTGTTGCAGCAAGAGAATTAACCCACTGGATCCATCTCGGATGCAAAGCTTTAGCATTAGGAATGCTCGCTTTAGTTACCGCTTCTAAAGCCGGTATGGGTGTAACGAGTATTATTCGTTTACCTTGTGCTAGGGCCCTTTCTTTTGCTACAGCAGTCTGAACCGCAGTTAGAATTTTTTCTGTTGAACTGAATTTTATTTCAGCTTTTGTGTACAAATGTGATTTGTAAGCAATTGGTACCGTTTCTCCCTCATTAGAGGTCAGGTACGTGAATCCGCATCTTCCTGGGATGACTCGGATTACAAGGTTTCGTGTGTTGTCACGTGTATCTAATTTTGTTTTTGCTAACATGTCTGTTTGCATTGATCTCAAAATTTCTGTGCGTTTTTGAGTCCAGTTGATTGGTTTAAAATCAGTTTTAATTAATTCGTAGAGAGGTTTAACCCTCGCCGCATAATTTAGAATGTAAGTTCTTCCGAAATTCAGGAAACCTAGAATCGATTGTAAGTTCTTCAGCGTTTTAGGTGCTTGGAGTACAGCGCACTTCTCTAAGAAGTTGTCCGCTAGGCTTTTTCCTTCACTTGATAATTCGTATCCTAAAAATAATACTGTCAGATGGGCAATTCGAGACTTTTTAAAGTTGAATTTGTAACCCTCGGCTGCGAACCCAAGTATAATGGTGTTCACTCTTTTCAAGTGAGTCTCCAAGTCGTCGTCTGTGAGATAGATATCATCTACATAAGATAATGCCTCCTCATCATACATTTGTAGTAACTCTGTTACTCTGGCTGAGAATAGTGCTGGGCTGTTCTTGAATCCCTGTGGGAGCCTACAGAAATTTTTCTGAGACCCCATTACTGAGAAAGCGGTCAAGTATCTGCTTTCTGGTGCAATATTTTGACAAAAGAAGCCATTTGATATGTCTAATGTTGTTTTATATTTTTTACGAACTATGTTATTCATTAGTGCAACACTATGCGAATTCTGTACTGCAAATGTTTTGCAACATGAGTTAAGGTGTCTGTAGTCCAAAACTAGACAATATGAATCGTCTGGTTTGGAGACAGGAAACAAAGGATTGTTCATTTGAGAGGTGCATGTTTCAATCACCCCCTGGTATTCAAGTTGATCTAAAATCTCCCTGACTTGGTTTTTAGCTTCTTGCTTAATTGGATACTGCCTTTGTGCAGTCGGTTGACTTTTTAACTGGATTTTGTGAGGAGGAGAGTCCTCATCCCATCTTACATGGTTTTTATATAATGCTGGTGCCTGGGCTACTGCCCATTTCCTTGCATATATATATTTAGTGTGAATCGGAATGTGATTCGAGAAGGCAGGCATAATCATTTCTTCGCCACGAGGACACTCCCTGACAAACTCCGGGTCCAATCTTTTTCAGCTAACAGGATGTCATAGCCTTTTGAGAGGTTATCCCAAAATAGACCCCTTATTTTCCTAGTCTTATCACCCTCTATACGCAGTGTTATTTCGTATATCTTATGAGGTTCGCTATCTCTGGTGTCAGCAGTTTCTACTTAAAGGAATTCATTCGTGTCCACTGTCTCCAGATGACTCATCAGGATCTTGCGAGCTATGGTGATTTCTGCTGCACTGTCTAGCATTGTCTGTGCCCACTCCCCGTTTTTCAGCTGTGTCCTCAGTATTCTCGGCATGTTCGATTACTCTAATACTGGCTACCTTCTTCTTTGGAAATTGTAACTTTTTACTTTGAGCAGGTTCCTTGTCTTTGGACTTGGTGTGCTCTCCTGAGTCTGACCGTCCTCTTCCTTCCGATTTCTGCAAAAAAGATCGAGAGGGACGTGTATCAATACTTTGATATCTATCAAGCTTTTTCAAGTTATCCCTATTTCTAAGGTTATATCTTTTCTCAGAGGGCTCCCTCTGGGGAGACTGGTGTTCTCGAGTCGGAGTTCTTTCCCTCCGTCGAGGAGACCTTCCTCTGGACTGGAAAACTTTTTCCTTGGGAGTGGATTGTTTATTTCTATCCCAGCTCTTTTTAGGAGTGTTCGAATTATTTTTAATAAATAATTTTTCAGGATTTTCGAGTAGTCGGGGTTTCACTGGTTTTCCACCCAAGCTGTCTCTACCTAGTTCTTCATAACATTTTTCTATAATTCTGGCAAGCTCAATTGGTTGATCTGTTATATCTGTTTCCTTCAATTTCTGGCAGATCGCCACAGATGCTGCTTCTCCTTTTATATTGGCTAGTAGTATAGCCGAGATCTGCTTGAAGTCTTTCAGTAATTTCATACCAAGAGTTAAAGCAGGTTCTGGACCGTATTCATTCTGAATCTGTTTTAGCACATCTGGTATTACCGCCATTGACGGAACACCATGTGTTTTTGTGTAAATGGAAGCAAAGACTGTACCCCAAGTGTCACAGTCCTCCACGTGTGGTGCGACCCCCATTGGAAGGCAGATGGTCAGAATTCTGTGTTTCTCAATAGGGATAGTATTCGGAAATACTGCCTCTATTTGAGTAATTTTCTGCGCTAACCAGAAAGGAATTTGTTCCCGTTTTATGGGTGTTTTACCAAGACATGATTGTATGTTCTGTGGTGTAATTCTATTTGTGTTCCCCTGATGAGGAACACAAATAAGCTGTGGGTCAGCTGTGGAACATTAACAGCTATTTGGACTGTTGCAGTCTGTGACGACCGGATTCTCAGACCAGATAGAATCAGCTCACCAGAGCACCACCAACCCAGCCGAAACGTAACTACCTCCCTCCTCAGGACCCATCTATCCAGGCACCTGGGTACCTACCTGAGGATGGGGAACTTGCAATATACAAGCTCATATCATCAGAAACACCACTAAATCTATAGGGATTACTAGGAATACTCACTGATTATTAAGGACGTCCATGCCCTAGACCACACTCATACCTCATAGTCTCGCGACCATATGGGCCCAGGCTAATCTACCCTGGGGCAGTTCTGATTATTTACCATTACACACTGGTTACACCCAGTGCTCGCCCGACAAGCCGCAATCCTGCGTGTCTAGACACCAGTCTCCTCCCTGGTGTTCCCTCACTTACATTCCGAGGCGCAATCCTGCGGATCTAGGCACCAGTATCCTCCCTGGTATTCTCACTATTTCATACAAACACAAGCCACAATCCTGTGGGTATACACACTGACCACAATCAGTGCTCTCACTAATGCCACTCTCTCTCTAGCAGCGATCTCACTACACACCGTGTCCCTCCAGTGCTCTCACAAGCCACAATCCTGTGGGTATACACACTGACCACAATCAGTGCTCTCACTAATGCCACTCTCTCTCTAGCAGCAATCTCACTACACACCGTGTCCCTCCGGTGCTCTCATTAACGCCGCTACACAACGACGATCACTTTCCTATGAATACCTTCAGCTCTCTCTCTATCTATGTTGGGAAGTTTCTCTGACTATTCACTAGAGGTTCACTACTACAATAATATTATGGAATGGCCGAATTACTTAGTGTATAACTTATTCTCCTAGCTCAAGGGCTCCTCTCTCTTCTTAATTATTCAGTGGCTACTTACCTGATCAGGGGTAGCATCTGTTCTGGCTGTAACACCTGACTAGAAGGAAAGGTTACCTGCACTATAAGAACAAGAGACACACACTGTATGCAAAAGTTATTCCCTGATTTAAGCGCTCCTACTCCCTTTTAATAAGAAAGGTTAGCTCTATCATAAGAACAACACATGCACACTGGTTCACTAAGAACTGGGGTATCTTTATTACAATAACAATAAAATGGGAATATACACATACACAGATCTGCGGGGTCTCTGTAAAGCTTTATTACTATACTACATCCACATGTCACTAACAGGAACTGTAAATAGACTGCACACCGCTGAAAGAAAAAGGATTAGACATACAATAGGGGGCTTTAGCCTAGGAAATAAAAGACAAGATTAAGGTGTAAGTGTAAAGCAAACTAGGTCAGAATACCTCACCCTATTAGAAGGAATGTTTCTCTCTCTCTCTGGTGGAATCAGGACTCTCTCTCTCTCCCTCCATCACCACAGCTTCACTCCTCTGGCTCAACTGCTCCAGCTGGCAGCTTCAACTCCTCCATCTGACTGGTAACTGATTTAATGCATTCTGATAAACTGGCAGCTCCAGCTGATAGTTCCAACTTTGTTCATATGACTGCTCTCTCCAGCTTCAGCAATTATCTGCCTTCTCTCTCCATTCCAGAAAACCAATTGAACTGAACTGTACTCTTCAGCTCCAGCAACCATCCTACTTCTCTCTCTCCAAGAACCAAACTGACACACCTCCTATACTGCACTTCACTAATATGGAATCCTCTCCTCTAGTGGAAAGTTCCAGCCAGTAGCCTCCTCCCACCAGGTCCATGCACCAGGCTCCTTGCTCTAGACGCTCCCACAGTGATCAGCTGCTTGTTTCGTCTAGAGACCTGAGCCCAGGGACACTTCTTGATTAGATTCAGCTCTGGCCGGTTCTCTCCGGTTGGCTTAGGACGAACAACACCTTATAACTAAAACATTACCTTTACCCTGCAAGCATCTCAGTTCTGCAGGGACAGAAAGCAAAATGGAGTCTCTCTAGTTCTGGGCCTTGTAGGCCTGAGAAGGATGACATAACACTTGGCTCTGTCAGAGTACCTACACAAATCATACCAATATGTAATATAAAGTCAGGACTACAGGATCCACCCTCTACTATAGGTAGGATGATGAAAGGACACATAATTATGTCAAAGCCAATAGGCAATAGATGGATTAGAGTCAAGAATAAGGGATCTATCATCATATTAAGCAGCTATCCTCTAGTTTATGCTTCTAGGTCTGGAAAAAGGCCTTAAAAGGACCAACACAAGGGAAGAATAGAGATTCAGGATGGTAGCAAGCTTAAAGTCACCATCACTCAGATGTAGAGCCAAAAACCCGGTCACTACACAGTCCGCATTACATATTGGACTAATTGTCTATGTATTTTAATTACGGTTTTTAGCTGTGCTAAAAGTTCTTCTTTCGACATTTTTGCAATGTCCGGATGTGGTGTGTAGCTGGCTAGAATCGGCCACGTTGCTCCTGGTCTACCTAGTGGACCGAGCCTGGTAATATGATCATTGTGTTTTAGGGCGCCTTTAAACCAGAGCAGGTGCTCTTGGTATTTTAATGGGATTTCAATCTCCTCGAAAGGAGCGTACTATTCTGGCGGATCCCCTATTTTGTAATAGTGGAACTCGTGTGTTGCAGCGTTTGCCGCTGGAAATTTTATCCAAGAATAGAATACCTCTGTCTGCCGATATTCGTGTGCCTCTATCACGAAGACGACTGTGCCACCTTGTGTGGTCAGTCCATTTTCTATAAGTTTTAACGTTATAGTTTTTCTTATGTTGACCGGGATGATTATCGCACCCGATTCATTAATTTCATTGGAACTCTGCTGAGTCGCATTTACTGCGGCATCAGTGGTTCCGTTGTTCCCGCCTTCTCCTGGCATTTTACTGTCAGAAAGGTCTTTTGTTGCAGATCAGGTTTCAAGGAAACAAAGTTTAGGTGCACAATATTTTGGAACACTGTATCCTTCAACGTTGAAAAAACCAGAGCTTTACATAGGAATCTCTTCCTACTAATAGGCATGGGCGGAAAATCCGTTCCGCTCGCGGATTTTGCGGATTTTCGGGAAATCCGCAATCCGCGAGATTTGCGAATCTCCCGCAAAATCCGCAAATCCGCGAGCAGCGGATTTTGCTCGCACTGCTCGCACTGTTCGCGTGAGTTCGCGCCCCGCGAATAAGTGCAAAATTGCAGAAATACGATTTTAGCAAAACTGAAAGTAACTACTTACCAGGTTCAAAAGTTCAGGCTCATCATTAGTAGCCATTCTCTGTAGTGCTTCCTGAGGGGCCCCTCCAGAGTTCAGTTGCCAGTTGAAACTATTATGTGACCCTGCTCTGAACCTCAGAATAGTTACACATATGCCACAAAGGTCCTGAATTACAGCTAAGGGAGACAAGCAGGAGCCAGGCTGGAAGTTAAAATCCATTAATCAGCCCCTAATTCATTATTGTCAGTTGGGGCAGGGCAGGTGTTGTAACTAATTTTGCAACAATGAAAGCACTTAGCAAGTGCAAAAGATCACTAATCAGGGCGCACTAAGGAAGCAGGTGCCAGCTAAAAAAATATTCTGTGACACATTAATCAGCCCCAAATTAATTCAGGTCACTTGAGGCAGGGAAGGTGTGCTTTGCTTTGCCGAAAATAATGTACACTGGACAACCAGAGGGTGTGGTGATGAAACAGAGGGTGGCATGGGTGGGCCAGAGGGTGGCATGAGTAGTCAGAGAGTGGCAGTGGTGACAGAGAGTGGCAGTGATGAAGAAGAGTGTTCCAAACAGGCTGGACACGTAGAAACAACAAGTTCGCGAAACTTGCGACCCGACAGGTAAGTTCGCAATTTGCGAAAGTGTACAAAACCCTCGCGAACTGGCAGAAACACGGGCGAACACAAAAAAAAAAAAATCCGCAAATTCGCGGGAATTCGCGGATTTTGCGGATTGCGAATCCGCAAATCCGCAAAATTCGCGAACGCGAGATCCGCAAAATTCGCTCATGCTTACCTACTAAGTTCAGGCGGATTTTAACTTTTCACCCACTCCAGACGTCTATTGGAGTATTTACGGTAGAAAGGGTCTGTGTGAAAAAGCACGACTGAGTTACTCTAACGTCTTGTGTTAGTTTTATCGCCTTACCAAACGTTGGGCGCCATGTAGTGTAGTTCCTATTTTCCCTATAGGCCCTGCGCATTGGAATAACATAAACAGCAGTTTAGACGTAGAAGTGCGGTCTTCCAGGTCTCTACTGACTATGCTAAACTTAATTGGGTTTGTACCAACTAGCTCAGAGGTCACTGGAAACTTTCTTGACTGAATAGGAAGTGATCAGCTTCCCAGGCACAGACAAGAAGGGATGCAGTTTTCCAGCAACCGCATAAACATGACAACTTTGCTCCTTAGAATAAGAGCCAATCTCTAGAGTCGTGTGAAACAATAGACAGTTATTTTACTCAGTCAGTTGTGCAGATTACTTTCACAAAGATGCAGAGAATAGAGAGACGGGCGTTTTCAATAAAAGGTGTTATTTATTGAACAGTCTTTCTTCTCATGCAAGAGAGATGAATTGCCACAATTGCAAGACTTGTTATTATAAAAAGTGCGTACAGTAAAAGGAGGATTGCGAAATAATACTGTAAAAGCATTGATATGGTTTCTTAGCCTTACAATGGTTAAAATGAATAAAATATATACATTCATATATACATTAGCTAACGTACTCAACTGGTGCTTCTAACTACGCCTACCCCAGTGTACCTGACCTAAGCCTAATACTTGGGAGGGAGTAAGTAGCAGTTTAAGTTAAGTTGGTTTTGCCAAGGATTTGCTTCAAGAATTCTCTCTAAGGGTTTAGTCAACATCATACCTCTGGAATAGAATGTTGGAGGGCTGGTATCTCCTTTCAGGACTCGATATTCCAGTCACCCGCAAGGGTAGGCTGGAAATGCCGGAGCTGGATTTTCTCGGCAGGAGAAAAGACAGCGTCTTTCTCAGCACGTCAAGGAGGAGGAGGGGCAGCGTCCATGGGCTGCTTGCATCTGCTGGGCTCTGCAAGGGACAGCTGTTCGGCTCCTGTATTCACCACACCATCGCTCTTGCTTAAGGCAACGTTGGTAATACATATACCTGAAGGGTGCCTTGTTTGACGTAAGTTTTTGGGCATAAGTCGTCAATAAAGATGTCACAAGAACCGGTCATTCCTACAGTGCTCATTAGAGTTCTATTACTAATCAAAACATAGCAAGCGGGGCTTTCCCAGGTTGCTGGGGGTTTTATCTTGTTGAAGAACTCGGAGTGTAATCTAGGAATCTAAGATAGTGGCTTCTGCTGTGTCATGTACTGTAATGAGCTGCAGAGGCGAGTTTCTGAAATATGGCTGAAATATGGCTCTGATCGTTTATGCCATTATAGGGGTATGAATGGATATAGCCGTATAGGGGCATAAGGTCACAATATTGATCGGGGTCCTAGATTAGAACACAACAGTCTATATATTTAGACATATTCTCGTTCACACTCCCTATGGATGACACAATAGGTCTACCTGGTGGATTCGTGGGATCTTTGTGTATCTTTGGTAAAAGATAAAATATGGACAATTTAAGATAATCCTTTTTAAGAAAGCAGGATTCGGGCCAGGTTATAAGACCCTCCTCCTACCAGAATGCCAGTTTCTCCCATGTGCTTGTCACACTATGGTTGTACTCCATCGTGTTGCTTTTACAGTAAAACTGTTATAGTTAAGCTGTTTCAATGCCTCATTTATGTACAAGGTTCTCCCTCGGAGTACAATGTTGCCCACTTTGTCTGAGGGTCTAATGATCACACTCCTATCTTCAGCCAGGGAAATAATAAAGTCCCTCTGTGTTTTAGATAAATTGAAGCCTACTTTGTTATCTATGCATGTTCTGCGTTGTATTTCTTAATTTCTTTGAGAACTACCTCATGAACGGTGTCTATGGAATCATGTGGGAGAGTGGGATACAAAATAGATTTCGGTTTAAATGGTGCACATGCAGCTTGTCCTGTGTCTAACCCTTCCTGGTCAATAAGCAAATGCACATTCTGCGTGTCTGGTAGTATGCCTCCCAGTACATAAACAGTTTGAAGTGTTGATGCATCCCCCACTGAAAGAGAGGTCGGTTGATACCCTCCCTCACTAGTACCCAATGATTCATTTGACCTCTTGTTGTACAATATGTGCCATTTTTTTAACTTAAACTTACGTGTAAACTTGAATATATCTATTCTGATGTTCATAAAATTAAAGAACTCAGTTGGGCAAAATGTCAGACCAAGGCATAGTGTCCTTTTCTCAGTGTCAGTCAGAGTTCTTGAAGATTAATTGATAATAGTTCTATTTACCATAGCATTATCCATAATTATTTTCTCTTGCTACAGCCTCCACGCCTGGCTCCCATTGGCTTTCTTTTTTTTTCTCCTCTGCTGGAGTTTGAGGCGTCTTCGTTTTGAACGACCCTGCCTCTTGCTCTTCCTCTGCCCCGATGTTCTCCTCCTGCCCTCCTCGGTGTTGTTCGTGCTGATTGGGTTTGTTCTTTTTGTCGTCGTGATCTCAGCACCCGAAACTCGTCTAAAAAGTTGCGGTTTTGGTTGATATCTCGACGCTTGACGAGGTACTTGTTGTTCGAACTGAGGCTTCTGTGTCCGTGTCACTGGTCTCTAAGTTAACATTTTGATCATCTGATGTTGTTGGCTCAGCTTCACTTAGTACTTGAGTACTATTCCCTTGGTTGTATAGATGATCGTACTTGGGGCTATAGGTTAGGATTCGGCCACTCTCGTAAGCACCACAGTCCCTATGCAGTTTCCGTTGTTTGCGAAATGTAATATCATTCTCATATTTCTTGAGCCGTGTTTTTAAATTCTCCTTAAACTTGTTGATTTCATCTTGTTCTGTCATTTTTTGAAAGTCTTCCTCCATTTCTTTGATTTCTTTTAGGATTCTTTCACGATCTTCCCAGGCATATTTTATTAGAATATTCAGCATGTTCCTTGAGCTGTGAGCTGAATTTGTAGCCCAATCGTCGAGCATCTGTGGATTGGGTGACTCGTGAGACAGTGTGATGTAAATTCGTAATCCCCTTGGCACCATGCCCTTATCCACATAGTCTTGAAGGGAGATTGCCTCCCACCACTTTGAGTATTCTTGTTTTCTGAGTCTTTCATAGCGTCTTAGTTTTATGATTAGTGCATTGCCTTCAGGGTTTTCTACTGCACTTTTGAGGCTTACCCCTTTGCCTGGGGCTTGCGCAAACAATGTTTGTGCCTCCTTCCTTCTTTCATCCTCATTCTCCATTATATTGCAAACGTGTAAAAACTAATAAGGTTCTATTTCATTCCTTATTACTCATGCACGTGACGGTTGCTGTCAGGGCAATCTCCACGGTATACTCCTGCCCGCGCCCTACTATTTTTTTATTTTTTATGGTGAGAAACTCAACCTCCCCGCCCTGTGGGCAGTTCCCGATGTGAGGTTCTGAAAATTACGAATTCGTTCGTGCTCAGCCTCCATTTTGAGATCGCTGCCATTTTGTGTTGCCCTCACTCAGGCAGCTTGGCGAACGCGCGATGTTTTTGTCGTTTCTGCTTTGCGTGCCAGGTGGCTTCCTCGCCTATGTTTACTAACGAGTGTCAGGGTCTGGCCGAGTACACTAATTCCTGTCTGAGCTCATTAATCCCCGTCCGGACAACATGTCATTTCACGCCATTGTTTCCTTCAAGTTATCTTATCTGTTGTCCTTCGTCACATGTTTCATGCATTCTCCTGTTTCTGGACTGTCCGTCTACAACACACAGCTGTGTTTTCTCTGCTTGTAAATCGAATTGTGTGGATTCGCTTGTGATTTACTTAAAGGGTCGAATGACAAATAGAACCGGGAACTTGAGTTGCTTAGGTCTTAAAACATTGTCTATAACATTTGCCTTTAGCTCATGCTCGTGTTTGATTGCATTTTGCATTGTATTGTATCGTATATAAGCCTGTGCGCCACGGAGTTAAGTGACAGTCTCTTTTGAACCTCGTTGTAATGACGACTTCTAAGACCACTGTACTAGCTGCAGCTAATAAATACCATCTTCTACGCCAGACGAAGAGTCCGTGTCTCTGTTTTGACAAGGCAGGTGAATCCCGGGGATTTCAGGCGTACCCTGTGCCGCCGGGCCTTAAGGCTATGGTTCTCCAACTGGCGCCCAATGTGGGGCGACTTCAGTGGTAGCAGTTGAGCCCGAGGGTCGTGAGGAGCCCCGCAAGAAAAATACGGAGGAAGCGCACCACGTGATCGACCCCTGTATGTCGGAAGTGGACCGAATGTCTTTTACGGCACGGCTACTCCTCTCCGACGGCTGCTGACGACTGCTGCCCTGACTGTCGCCCTGCCTTGGACCCTTCTGAGGTTTTGGTAGAGCTAGACGATAGACGGACCTTCGCTGGCGCAGAACGATTCTTAGTCAAGTATTTGGTGGGTCGCTCCCACAGACCTTTTGTTTTGTTTTTATTCTTAGTTTCTGATTCAGATATTGCAATAGCTGAAGCCAAAGGGTAAGTACGATTGTACTGTCCCCCCTGATCTACACCCCTTGTTGTTTGTGATCAGTCTAGAGAAGTGACGATGCCTGGACTGAGTAAGTTCAAAAGATTTTGTTGTTTGGGTTGTACAAGGGATTCCCAGTTGGAGGAGTCATGTCCGATTCCTCCGGTTGGAACTCCGACTTATGAGCTCTATTCGAAACATGGTATTGGTCCCATTACCTTTAATGAGACATAGGTCCGATACACGAAAAATAGTGGAGTTTGGAGATGGCCCCAGAATGGTAGCTTTGATCCTGCTATATTCGACAATTTTGAAATGATTCTGTTTAAAAGAAAAGCCCGGCCGGCTATGTTTGACTCCTTTCGCCTTTGGCGTAAAGAAGCCAAACAGAAAGAAATTAAACAAGCGAAAAAGGATAAGAAAGCACAAGACATGTCAGTCCTTCAGACTGCCCAGCAGTTTAAAGACAACGAAGTAGATGATGCGAAGGAGATATCAGAGAGACAACATCGTATGGCGATAGATAGATGCTATCCGATGTTGCCTACTTCCTCTTCAGATAAAAGTAAGGAATGAGAAGAAGATTCCCTAATGACATGTTTATTAAATTCACCCCCACCCTATGTTCAGAATGCGAATGCACCGCCTTTACCCATTCCCGTCCCTCAACAAGTGGTTGCTCAATTACCGATTGTCCAGCAACCGGCTCAGCCCCTTAATGCTTCTTTGCATGCTTCTGTTCCACCCTCACAGCTTGTACTTCAGCCCCCACCTTCTCCCGCTCCTACTCTTCAGTCTGCTACGTTTCAATCTCCGTTGTCTTCTGCATCTGTAATACCTCCTATCCTTTTGAAGGATTCTCCTATTTCACAGAGGAGAATAGCAGATGCTGTTTCAAGTTTCCTTTCTCATTTTGTTAGGTCTTTTAATCTGTCCCCAGCTTTCTCTAGACAACAATCTCGTCAACTTCCCCTTACGGATGAGAAAGTAGTTTTGGGTTCTCTCGCTTGTAAATGGATTGAGCATGGACCAGAGTATAGTATTGAAGATATCATGAGTTGCTTTCATCAATGGGGGGAGCCCACGCAGAGATTTGTTTTCAACACTATGTGTCAAACTCTCATTAGAGGTTGGGAAGATATGGAGTTAGATACAGTCCCTTCGGACCTCCTGAAATTACAAGGTGATTTCGATAAAGGTTTTATTGTAGGACACCGAGTTGAGGAGGCGGTAACTAGACTCATTGCGTTTCGAACAATGTTTCTGTCCTTGTCCTTTTCTGAGGTTGATTCCGTCAATAAAAAGGGTAGTAAGAATTATCCGATGTGTGAAGTCCCTCCCGTATGGAGAGACACAGTGGTTGGTCCACCTCCTGTCCCTGCTCATTTCCAGTGTATATGGGTTCACGAACCCTGGAAGAGGTCTGAAGTAGTGGCGCTTAAGCAAATTCTTCCTGACCCCCGTAAAAATCCTGCTGGATATTACAAAGAATTGTCCCAAACAGTTGACGCTTGTATTATGAATTTGGCCAACATTGATATGTTATGTTCCTCAAGGAATATGGACACGGATACGTAGGGAAAATCATTTGGCTGAATTGGGTGGTGATTGGGCTGCTATTAGAGCTGCGGATGCGAATCAGGTGGGTGGTGCAAAGCCTGAGGATTTGATTACGGCTCTTCCAGGTAGAATAATCGAATTGATGAAAACAATGATGCCGGCGGTATGAGTAAATTGGGATAAGTTGGCCGCTTGCAAGCAAAAGAAAGATGAAAGTGTCTCGGATTTCTTCACTCGCTTTGAAGAAACTTTTATAGACCACAGTGGTCAGGATTTGAGTGTCGAAGGTGATCAACGGTTGTTTGTGGACAAGTTTGTATAAAATTTGCTTCCCGAATTATCGAATAAATTAAAGAGTTCTGAAAGTGCATGGGCTGTCTCTTCTCCTGCCAAAATATTGGCTACTGCACAGGGATGTATGACGTTACAACGCATGCTTTTATCACGCATACCTTTACAATGCATAGTGCTTAGGGCGCTGGATAGTGAATAGTTTAATTTACTATTCCAACTCCAGTCCCCGTGGATAGTAGGGAAGGTGTTGGATAGTACATTAAACCTATTCCCTATCCTAGAGCGCCCCTCAGCGCAATGCGTTGTAATGGTTTGCGTTGTAAAAGTTGCGTCGTAAAGGCACCGCGCGGTAAAAGTTGCGTTGAAAAGGATGTTCCCCACTGCACAGTATTATGAGAATAGGGATAAGGAGGAGAAGGAGAAGCAAGAGAAGAAAAATAAAGATTTGAAAACTAAAGTTCTTTTACAACAGGCGTATCCGCCTCGTTCGAATCAGCATCAGCAAAACACTCAGTTTCAGCAGCCCCCACAGTTTCAGAGATTGTTACAAAAACCTGAGTATTTTACACCTCGACTTTCATTAGGTCCTAATCAATGTGTATATTGTAGGGAAGAGGGACATTTCAAGAATAGTTGTCTGGTCTTACTACAGCGTAATAATGGGATGTCTGCTTCCCGAGGTCGTGGTAATTTTCAGACAGGATCTAGAGGCAGAGGACGAGGTGCGTCCTCTCAGGAGCAGCATTCCCTTGTCCCATCTTCTTCGAATTACTTTGACCAGCAGACAGTTCCGTCTGCGCAGTATTACAATGATGATTACTACTTTGAAGAGAGGGCTGACAATTTTCAGACTGAATAAGACAGTCATGGACGAAGTGAGGGAGTTGTGTCGATTCCAGTAGATCAAAATGGGCCGTATGTTACTGTCAATGCAATGGGTGTTTCAGAACCGTTTCTTTTGGATTCTGGTGCGATGAGAAGCTCTATCATTCATTCTAAACTCTGTGGGGCACCTTTGTCTGGCTTAATAAATACTTCTGTGGGATTTTCTGGCGCTCCAGTCCGTAATACGGTTTCTTGCCCCTTGCCTGTTTCGATTGGTCCTCATGACGTGGAAGCTCCGCTTATTTTGACAAATGGTTGTGGTGAGAATTTACTGGGCTTGGATCTGTTGAAAAGACTGCATGCGACATTGTATTGTTCCCCTTCTGGTGTGCATCTCACGTTGGGTAAGAGATTGCTGTCCCCCATGTATTTATCTCGGGACAAGTTTCCACCTGAGTTACTTTCTCTCCCAGAAAGACTTTGGGCCACGGGCCCGAATGACGTGGGTCGTCTTGCGATCCAACAGTACGTCATCACAGTTAAAGATAATGTTAGAATGCCACGCATTCCTCAATCTCGTATTTCTAGTGATGGAGAGAGAGCATTGTTGGCTATTGTTGTTGTTTCATTCAGAAAGGTGTGGTCGAAGAGACTAGAGGCAATGTTTGTAACAGCCCTGTTCTTCAGATCCTTAAGAGGACGGATCCTTCACAGCCTCCTGCCTATAGATTTGTTATTGATTTGAGGGAAGTCAATAAAATAGTGGTACCACTGTTTCCTGTTATTCCGGACATTACAGCTTTATTGACAATGATTCCTGCTTCAGCGGCTTGGTTCTTGGTGATCGATCTTAAGAATGCTTTCTTTAGCATTCCCATTGCTGAGGAAAGTAGGGATATCTTTGGTTTCTCTTTGGGTGGCCGAAGCTTCAGATTTAAGAGAGCTCCTCAAGGCTATTGTGAAAGTCCTTCTATTTACAGTAAAGCTCTTTAATGTCAACTTGATACTTTTTCTTTACCTCCAGGTGCTACGCTTGTTCAGTATGTGGATGATTTGCTGGTGGCTGCTGATACGAAAGATGTGTGTAGGAGTGTGACTGTTGCGTTGTTGCATCATCTGGCTGTTCTGAATCATAAAGTATCGCCCTCCAAGTTGCAGTATGTCCGACAAGAAGTGACCTATTTAGGTCATCTCTTGTCGAAGGAGGGAAGGCGATTGACCCCAGAACGTATTCATGCTATTTCACAGATGTCTGTACCCACCTCACAGAGAGAAGTGCGTGCCCTTTTGGGTATTACTTCCTACTGTAGACAATGGATTCCCAATTTTTCACTTTTGGTGAAACCATTGGTGGCATTAACGTTGAAAGATACGCCCCATCCACTCCCTTGGACGGATGAATGCCAGAAAAGTTTTGTTGATCTACGTACTGCCCTGTGTGCCTATTTCTCCGCTACATTAGACCCAGTAGCTAAAGCTTTGCCCAGTTGTCTTAGAGCTACAGCAGCTGCCGCAATTTCTATTAGACAGTCTGCCGGATTAGTATTGGATAACACACTCATTGTTATGGTTCCACATGCAGTGGATACTTTGTTAAATAGAACTAAGACGCAGCATCTCACAAGTGCTCGTTTGTCTGGTTACTAGCTGACACTTCTAGCGGGTCATATACATATCAAAAGATGTAACACGCTAAATCCAGCCACACTGTTGCCACTCCCAGATGAGAAAGACGATCAGGAAAAGCATGATTGTTTTCTTTGAACAGAAGAAGAGACGAAGGGGAGGATTGATTTAAAGGACACTCCACTCAAGGACCCGGACGGGATTCTATGGGTGGACGGTTCTTGTTTTAAGCTTCCAAATGGAGAAACCACTTCTGCCTATGCTGTCACCACCTTATGCACTATTGTTGAGACGGCACGTATTGGACATAATTCAGCCAAAGCAGCTGAATTAATAGCTTTGACTAGAGCGTGTGTGCTATCGAAGGGAAAGAGAGTGAATGTGTACACAGATAGTCAGTACGCATTCGGTGTTGCGCATAGTTTCGGAAAATTGTGAAGGGAGAGAGGATTCTTCACCTCCCACGGGACAAAGATTCAGCATGGTCAGTTGGTGACTGATCTTCTTGAGTCACTTACTTTACCAGCACAGATAGCGATCATAAAGTGCAGCGCACATAAGAAAATCACAGATGATGTGGGTCGTGGAAATGCGTTTGCAGACGAGGTGGCGAAAACCACAGCTAGAAACACTACTAGTCGAATGTATGTGGAGGGCCCTGCAAATTGGGTGAGGGAAATTGGAATGTGTGAAGACACGATTGAAAGTGTGAAAACGATTCAGGGAGAGGCTACTGGGAAGGAATTGAGTATGTGGAAAGAAAGGACAGGAATGTTAGATCCGATAGGTTGTTGGACAGAGTTGTCGGAACATCAGCGATGGTTATTACCGGACGCTTATGTGTTGCCGGTCGCGACTATGGCTCATGGCCCAGCTAACATTAGTGCAAAAGGCATATGCAAGCTCTTGGCTCCGGTATGGCAGAATGAAGGAATTCCGAAATGTGCAGAAAATGTGGTTAAACATTACATTGTTTGTTTAATGCATAATCCAGGAAAGGGAACCCCAACTCCGGCAGGTCATTTTGCTCCCCCGTCATATCCCTTTGCGGTGTTGCAGATCGATTACATTCATATGGATCGCTGCAACAATCTCAAGTATGTTCTGGTGGTGGTATGTGCCTTTTCCCGCTGGATAGAGGCCTACCCCTTGAAAGATAACACTGCTTTATCAACTGCCAAAGTGCTGATTAAGGAATTTTTCCGTAGGTTTGGTTTGCCGCGCATTGTCTGGAGTGACAATGGAAGTGAATTCGTGGGCCAGATAATGCAGAAAGTATGTTCTGGCCTTGGAATCAGACAGAAATTCCATGCGGCGAACCATCCACAGTCAGCGGGGTTGGTTGAGTGTTACAATGGTACGCTCAAGCTTAAGCTGGCGAAGATTCAAGGCATTACAGGTCTTGCTTGGCCTGATGCCTTGCCCCTAGCTCTTTTGTCAACCAGAACTACTGTGCACTCTCGTATGGGACTTAGCCCATATGGAGTAGTATTTGGACGCCCAGCTAATGTTTGGGGTGTCCCCCGTCCAAAAAGATACTCAGACATACCATATCCTCTGTTAATTGACTATTTACATGATTTGACTACTAAATTAAGTGTTATTCGTCAACAGATACAGAGTGTTCTGCCGGAGGCCTCCACAGATCCAGGTCACACCATCTTGCCCGGTGACTGGGTCTGTGTGAAGAATTTTCAACGGACTAAGAATTTGGAGCCTCAGTGGTCCACGCCTACGCAAGTGTTGCTCATTACTCGCACGGCTGTCAAGGTGGTAGGAAAACGCAGATGGATACATGGAGTGCACTGTAAAAAGGTGCCCCTTCTGGGGGGCGTGGCCAGGCGCCGTAGGAAATGGCCGCCTGATCCCCGAGCTCCACCGGGACCGCTGGTGTCCCCTACAAAATCCGTCCTAAAATCCTGCTGAGAGGCTCTCCCATAGAAGCTCCCAGCCCCCTCAGGCTTAAGTCTCTAGCGGCATTGTTTTTGCGTACTCCGGAGACCCACGAAGGCTCAGTGCGGCAATCGCGACTCTCGGCGGCTGCCCGACACCTCGCGCCTGGAGCCCCGGAGCCGCTGCCTCCATCAATCGAGGCCCCGGCTTCCTGCCTACTGCACGCCACGGCCTGCATGGCGCAATCAACGAAGGGCAGACCTCGCGGGTGGTGCTGGGATACCGCTGCCCTGGTGCTGCTTGGAGAGGCTGCCTACGAGACCCCACAGATCTGGAGGCACTACGCAGCGGTGTAGCAGGTACGGCTGGGTGACGGCCCTGAGAGGAAGGAGGGCGTAGCCATTTCCCTGAGGCACTACCACCTGAGCGGGGGAAAGAGAAGGACGGCCTGCAGTGAACCATGGCTGTACGAGCCGTCGCAGCCACAATACTGTGCAGTGGGGCATTCGCCAGGTGGAAGGCACACGCCCACAACTAAGGCGGAGAATTGAACACCGGAGTGTCCGCTTGCGGCGCGGGGCGGAGGATCGTGATCGCAGGCCCCAAGGACGCTGAAGACCTCGGCCGATAAACTGCGGCGTGCACATCAAACAGGGGCCCGCTTTGCGCTGTTTCTGGGGAGAGCAGGTGGTGCGGACTGGTGCGCTCTGGCCAGAGAGAGGAGACTGGAGCTGGCGCTGACCCGTGGACACTCCGGATACCGGGCGGACGGAGTAATAGCCGGTCCCAGGGGCACCAGATCAACCATTCGGCCCATAGGGAGTCTTGTGACCCAGACTAACAAGATGGATAAATATGCGACAGCTAAAACGCCAACGCAGCCCGTAGGGGCGACGAAGGAGGGCACAAGCCAGGCGGAACCCTCCCTGACGTCCATAATGGCGGCAATCCAGACCCTCGGCACCTGCCTTGAGACAAAGATGGACAAGATCACGATCGAGGTGAACCTGCTCCGGGCCGACTTGGGAAAAACCACTGACCGGTCCAAAACCAACGAAGTAGACATTAAAGTCCTACAGGAGTCGGAGAAGCGCTTTGAGGGCTGGGTCAACGAGCTGGTACACCAACACCGACAAATGGCCCTACGGCTTGATGACCAGGAAGGTAGGGCTCGGAGGAGCAACATACGCGTGGTAGGTGTGGCGGAAGGACTTGAGGGAGATAGTATGGAGCTCTTTCTCAAGGATTTGATACTCCGCCACCTAAAACCCAAGAGACTGTCGAAGCTCTTCACTGTCGAGCGGGCTCACAGGGCCCCGATCCCGAAACCCAAACGAGGGGCCCTACCACGAATAATCATTGCTAAAATACTTAACTACCGAGACCGGGATGCAATCCTTTAGGCTGCCAGACAACATGGTGATTTACAGTACGAGGGGGCCACAGTTCGCTTCTTCCCGGACTTCACGCTCCAGGTTCAGCAGGAGAGGCGCTCCTTCCAAGGGATCAAGGCAGCGCTACGAGAACGCGGAATTCGATACATGATGTTTTTCTAAAGATCATACATGGCGGCCGATCCCACTTCTTCACTTCGCCTGCGGCGGCTCAGGAATGGCTTGACACGGTGCGGATTGAGGCCCCCCCTCTGCAGGACGGCGGACAATTGCGAGACACAGGACACTCCTCCCCGGGGTCAGCAGCAGGGGGAGCGGACGATGCTGAGCAGAGCCAACGGTCCTGGCGTTCGAGATCGAATAGTCCCCGCTGGGACTCACCCAGAGACAACACAGCGAGATAAGGACATGAACACTTGATTAGAAGCCGTCAAACATTAATGTATAAAATTTGTTTAATGTAAGACTTGGTTGCTCCAAGGGGACAGCATGTCTGCCTGCCCGGGGTCTGTGAGCCGGGCCCACTGTTTACCTGATGAACTCCCGGCCTGAGGGGCCGAACGATCTGGGGCACCACAGGAGGGAGGCCAGGATGGGCTGGCCCGCATTTTTCCCAAGTAAAGTTTCCTCGGTGGGCTTTCACCGGGGTAGGGTTGGGCGACAGGCGCTCTGCTAATTGGGGTGGTGGGTAGTTTGGAACCCACGGAGCAGGGGGCAGGGAGGGGGGTTTGTTTTCGCAGAGGAGGGCGGGGATGTTGGGGACAGATGGGGGGCGGGAGAATATGGAGTTGCTTGTTTGACAGAACCTTAAATGATTGCACTGATCACGCCTGCGGGGTGGGAACCGGGGAGGGGTGGGGAGTTGGGGACTCTTTACGCTGGGGGAGAATCAGGGAGGGTCGGGGAGTTTGGGGTTTGTTATGGTCGTACAAAGTATATGTTCACGAAGTCTATGATAGTTCCGAGGTGCTGAGTCAGAAAACCTTGCAGAGTAATGGATATGGCTATGAGATGGGGAAAAAGTCTGAAAATCATGAGCTGGAATGTGAACGGATTGGGGGATAGACTTAAGCGCACCATAGTCTTGCAGTTTATTAAAAGGCACCAGCCGGACGTAGCAATGCTACAGGAAACTCATCTGATGGGTAATACATGCCAGGCCCTCAACAGATGGGGCTACACTCTAGCAGCACACTCCGGCTTCACCTCGGGCTCAAGGGGGGTGGGAATCCTTCTACGCCGCTCACTGCCCCTACATATAGACCGCACTGAATCCGACCCGCAGGGCCGCTTTGCGGCAGTCTCAGGACGATGGGAGGGATACACATTGAACCTGCTTTCGGCCTATGTCCCGCCTGGTCTGCAGGCTCGAGCTTACTCCGACCTGGGCAAATTGCTACTCTCCCTTCCCGACGGTCAGCTGGTTTTAGGCGGAGAATTTAATTCAGTGGTCTCTGGGACCCTGGACAGACGACCCTCCAGAGACCTGCACCAAGGAAAAAAATGGCTAGCTGACTTTCTTGAGGCCTTCGGACTCACGGACGTTTGGGGCCTTCTTCATCCCACAGATAGCCAATACACCTTCTTCTCTGGGACGCATCACTCCTTCTCACGCCTCGATTACATCCTCACCCTATTGCAGCATAACACTACAGTGCAAGATGCAACACTCTTAACTCGGGGCATATCGGACCACTCTCCGGTCACTACCCACATTACATTCGGAACCAGGCGAGAGGGCTGAATAGCTCCAATTAACCCCTGGCACTTAAAAAGCGAAGACGCACGGAAAAAACTTGACACCTCAATTTCCCTGTATTTTGAACGCAAGGTAGGATCAGTGAACTCCCCTGTCACAGTATGGGAGGCGTTTAAAACTGTGATTAGGGGAGAGGCGCTGTCAGCCATCGCGGGTAAGTGACAAGAGGAGCGCTGCCAGGTAGCTACAGTTGAGGCAGATCTCGCAGAACTTGAGGCGGAGGTGCTCGAAAACGGGGCCAATACGGTTCGCCATAAGTTGCAGATCAAGTTGGCAGAGTACAGAGCACTGGTCTCTCAAGAGGCCCAGACGGTGGCAAGGCATAAGATGGGTAGGCTGTACGACCAAGTCGACAAAGCCGGGAAACTCACAGCATGGCTAGACAAAAAGCAGCAGGCCAGAAAGGTAGTGCCGATAATACACACGTTGACTGGGACGGTTCTTACAGAGCCTTGGGACATAGTGGACGAATTTGCTAAACACTACAAACAGGTCTATACGCGGGTGTCTGACCGTCCAGAGGAGGACTCTATAGCCCTCCTAGCCGATATACGAATGCCGTGCCTGTCGGACGACGATCGGGAGGCCATTGACAGCCCACTCACGGAGGCCGAAATACAGCATGCAATGGTGGAACTCCGTCCAGGGAAAGCTCTGGGCCCGAACGGCCTCCCAATAGAATTGTACAAGCTTAAATCAGATGTTATTAGTAAACACCTTAAGTCCATGTTCGACACCAGCAGGAAGGCGGGAATACTGCTGCGTGACCAACGCATAGCTACTATACTGGCGATCCCAAAAGAAGGGAAGCCTAAGTAATCCTGTGCCTCCTATAGGCCAATTTCCCTCCTCAACGCTGCGCCCAAAATTCTGGGAAAAACACTCGCCAATAGGCTTAAGCCGGTACATTGGTTCATCCTGACCAGTCAGGCTTTATGCCTCACCGTAATACAGCCCTCAATATTCGACGCCTACACGGGGTGATCGGGCAACGCCATAAACTACAGGAGGACGCGATTGTGGTCTCCCTGGATGCCACCATGGCATTTGACACCCTAGAGTGGCCCTACATGTTCGCTGTCCTACGCAAACTGGGCTTCGGACACCAATTTATAGCTTGGGTCCGTCTTCCTTATTCTGAACCACTGGCACAGGTGCTGGTGAACAACAAGGTGTCGGAGGTCTTCACGTTAGAGCGAGGGACTAGACAGGGCTGCCCCCTTTCTCCCCTCCTGTTCGCCCTTTCCTTGGAACCGCTGGCAGTCTGGATCAGACAAGATGTCTACCTGAGAGGGATAGAGTGGGCAGAGGGATGGGAAGACAAAATATCCCTCTACGCAGATGATATTCTTCTATACCTCTCCAAGCCACGAAGGTCGATACTTGCTGCACTGGACATCTTTGCAAGCTTTGGTCGTAATTCCGGCTTCTGAGTCAACTGGGGCAAATCGTATCTGTACGTCTTACGCAGGAACCCCCCAAGGCTCCTAGACACATGTCCCATCACAGTAGCGGAGGACGGCTTCACATACCTGGGAGTATTCATCTCCAAGGACAAGGCCCTGTCCTATGAGCGTAATCTTCTACCGCCCCTGAGACGGCTTCAGAGAGAGGCAAAGTCCTGGCAGAACCTGCCATTGCCGCTATTGGGCCGAGCTGCCTTATTTAAAATGATCAATCAATCAATCAATCAAGGCATTTATAAAGCGCACTACTCACCCGGAGGGTCTCAAGGCGCTAGGGGAGGGGGGTCCGCTACTGCTTGAACAGCCAGGTCTTGAGCTGCTTCCTGAAGGCGAGGTGGTCCTGGGTCAGGCGGAGGTGGGTTGGGAGGGAGTTCCAAGTCTTGGCTGCGAGGTAGGAGAAGGACCTTCCCCCTGTGGTGGCTCTTTGGATGCGGGGGACGGCGGCGAGGGCATGGCCGGTCGATCGAAGCTGGCGTTTGGGAGCGTAGAAGTTGAGGCGGCTGTTGAGATATCCTGGGCCTTGGTTGTGTAGGGCTTTGTGTGCGTGGGTGAGGAGACGGAAGGTGATTCTCTTGTTGACCGGGAGCCAGTGCAGGTCTCTCAGGTGTCCGGAGATGTGGTTGCGACGGGGAATGTCCAGGATGAGTCGTGCTGAGGCGTTCTGGATCCGCTGGAGCCTCTTCTGGAGTTTGGCGGTGGTTCCGGCGTAGAGGGAGTTGCCGTAGTCCAGGCGGCTGGTGACGAGGGCCTGGGTGACCGTCTTCCTGGTCTCGGTGGGGATCCACCGGAAGATCTTTCGTAGCATGCGCAGGATGTTGAAGCACGTCGAGGAGGCGGCGTTGACTTGTCTGGTCATGGAGAGGGAGGAGTCCAGGATGACGCCCAGGTTGCGTGCGTGGTCTGTCGGTTTGGGTGCACTGCCTAGGGCGGGGGGCCACCAGGAGTTGTCCCAGGCAAATAGTGAAGATCCCAGAATGAGGACTTCCGTCTTGTCCGAGTTCAGTTTCCGGCGGCTGTTCTTCATCCATTCGGCTACCTCTTTCATCCCTTCGTGTAGGTTGGCTCTGGCGGTGGCGGGGTTGTTGGTGAGGGAGAGGATCAGCTGGGTGTCGTCGGCGTAGGAGATGATGTTGAGGTTGTGCTGGCATGCGATGGATGCGAGGGGGCTCATGTAGACGTTGAAGAGGGTAGGGCTGAGCGAGGAGCCTTGAGGAACGCCGCAGATGTCTTCGGTGGCTTGAGGAAATAGAATTTTTAGGTAGTCAGTGTGACCCCCACTCGCACCCTATCCATGCATCCGTGCCCCATGTATGTCATGTAATTCCCTTCCCGCGTCCGCCATGCGTCCAACGTTAACATGTCATCTACCAGGCCCTCCATGAATGAAACGATAATTCAGCCTCAAAGCTCACGTTTCCAATGCATTTACATGGTGCACTTTTAAATAACGTGAAGCACACGTTTTCCACGTTTTTCTGGCTCAGTCGAGCCAGGCCCTTAATTGAGGCTCCGAGCCTCTTCCGTCTCTGAAAGCTGCAGTTTAGGTATGCATCCCTGACCTCTACCTTACTTCCTGCCCAGCGAAGCGGTGCCCGGCTCGGCCTGGCCTGCCTGCCAAGACAGTATTTTGCCTACAGTTATCTGCTCAGCCTCTTCAAAAACACATTCCAGTCTAGTGAAATAGGTAAACATGTTCCCGGCTGCAGAGCGAAGGGCCCGGTCTTCCTGTCTTCTTGCAAGTGATTTACCGAACCCGTTACCATGGTAGGCCCATGGCCCCCGCGCATTGCACCAAGACACGTATGCACCCACTAGCATTCAGTATTGAACGGCCTCTGCCCGATAGACCTTTTACTTCAGACAACACATCCTCCAAACATAAGATACCAGATATGCTATAGGTGCAGGTCGTTCTGACATCCCAGACACCAAGACTCCTCTACTAGTGCTAAAGTCAAGCCCCCCAGCTCTCCCCAGTTACATGTCTATACCATGTCATGCTCAGTTGCGCACGCACCCAGGGTAAAGGTTTCTGCTGACCCTGCCGAATCTCTCTATGCATCCACCCACCTATGACACTTCTGTGACGTTTCCAGTACACACCTCCGTGTACACCCCTGTACACACCTTCTTTTACGCCCATGTGTTCTTATCTCTTCTCTTTTCACTTGTTACGCCTACTGTATTCATTTCAATTATACTGTTTTACTATATATAATGTGTGATGTTAATAAAATGTTGAATATCCCTTCCTGAACCTTAGTGGTGATGGAACCCGATGTCCAGTGTCTCGAGCCACTTAATTAAAGCCCGTATGACTCAGATACCATGGACTCTGCCTCTCATTTATTGAGCTATCCTTATTGTCATTTAATGTATAGAAAAATAGTTCTGGTAATTTTATTTACCACATAATCTGGCGCCCGAATAGGTTAGAAAGATTCGTAAAGAAATTCTAGACATACACGCAAGGGAAAAAGCAGCGAGAGAAGCCGAGAAAGCGGATGATGAAGTCTCAGAAGACGATGATATAGAAACTGGGAGTGCAGGTAGAATAGCGTACGTAGGTAGGGCAAGACCCTTTGACAAACCCTTTGACAAACCCTTTGACAAACCCATACGCCTAGAGTGCAAGAAACGTTTTCTTTCTCCCATACCAGAACAATGTTCTCTTGAACATCTATTCCAAGCCACTGATAAAGTACTGAAACAACGAATAGGTTACAGTGAACTTAGTACCATGCATGAACAGGAACTAGCCCGGTCAGCAGTCCAATGGGCTGGCAATACTAGCGTATATAAAGATGACATAGTAGCGCAAACATTTTTGAATCTTTCCCCAGACGAACAGCGACTAGCTGGTATGTATATGATTCAACATCTCATTACATTGTATGAAAGTCAGCATTCTGATCCAGGTCCTTTATATAATATATTGGAAGAGTTACTCCTAGGTAGATGGAGAGGCCTAGGTACCGATTTAATTAATGTCATTCTAGAACAGCGACACAAATACAGGACTTTCCTGACTCCACATTTCGTTCCTGTTCCACCCCCAGTAAGGAAAACATTTTACATAGACAGACAGAATCCCTTACGAGAAGTTCATCCCGTCCGGACAGAAGGGGGTGAGCTTGAACGAGTATTCGTATACACACCCTTGACCAAAATGGAATTATTGGAAATGAAAAAATTAGTGCCCTGTCATGATAAAGATCCAGCAGGGTTCCACCGTGAATTAAAAGACATGCTCCGCATGGGGGAGTATACGTATCCCGATATCCTTAAAATGTTAAAGGTACTGTTGCCAGCCGGCATTTACGAAAAACTTAAAGAAAAAGAATGGGAAGTGGGAGAGAAAAAGATTGATTGGGCAGAATTAGAAAACGAAGAAAATACGCGAATCCCTGGTACTGGTCTTGGGGAAAAAGCTAAAGGATTACTAGAATTATTAGTACAGGTCCTGCCGAGGTTATTGACAACTAAAAAGGAAGACTGGGATGCTATCTCAGCCTGCAAACAGAAACAAGACGAAGACACTAGTGATTTTTATTCCAGATCCGAGAAATGTTTTATTATTAACAGCGGCCTTGAGGAAATATAAATTCTATGGTCAAGTTGTGTTCCCTAGCGCGTACCCCACCGTCTCCATGTACCAGCTTAAAGTGCATGTAACTTCCCTCCTGTGCCAGCTATGAAGACGCAAATACATTTGCGTCCAACGTTAACATGTCCTCTTTCAGACCCACCCTGAATGGGTTAAATAGTCCGTTCCTAAGTATGCTATGCCAACGTCTTTTTATAGTGTACCTTACACGTTTTTCAGCTCTAGCAAAGTAGGCCCTGAATTTCTGCCATCGAGCCATTTTTCTGGCTTCTGACTCTGAAAGCCTCAGCCCAGGCTGCCTCTGTACCCGTGAACTCTGACTTACTTCCAGCGCGGCCCACTGCGCTCAGCTCAGCCTGCTGCCTGCCAAGACTGACTATAACCTTCGAGTTATCTGTTCCGCTCCTCGAAAATACATTCCTGCCTACTAGTTTCAGTAAACATCCCCCTCATCTGCAGAGCAAAGGGCCAACCTGTCTCCGTGCAAGTAATTCATAGCCTCTGTTACCATGCTCCCATGGAAGGCCCCATGCCCCCACGCTTCTCATGCTTCTCATGCAGACACCCAGGCGCTTATACACTCATTCACAGGCAGTATAGAATAGCTTCTGCCCCAGAGACCTTTCCCGTCCAGATAATATGGTTCCCAAACATCAGATATCAGATATGATAGAAGTACAAGTTGATCTGACATGCCAGACTTCTGTCTCTTTCCGTCAGTGTAAATGTCAAGCCCCCTGCACCCTCCAGTTTCACGTCAATCACACGTCATGTAGCTGCGCGCGCATCCAAGCTTCCGATTTCTGCTGACATTGCAACATTTCTGTTTAGTGCCACCCTCTTGTGACACCTACCTGTGACGTTTCTAGCACACACCTCTAATTCACGCCTAGTCCACGCCTTCTGATTACGTACTAGTAACACGTGGATACTGTTATCTTGTCCTCTCTCAGCTGTTACGCCTATTGCATTGCTTTCTATGGTGTAAATTAAGTATATAAGCTGTGTACTGTCAATAAAATGTAGCGCTCTATCCCTTCTTCCACCCCTGTGGTGGGAAGAACATGATATCCTGGTCTTGACCATTCCTTTTTAAGGAATAAAACCCCTAAGAACTCTAACACCACGGACTCTGTTTTTTTCTTTCCGATTTGAGTTATTATTGATTAAGTACTTACCTGCATAGAAATTAAGACGGTAAATTATATATTTACATCATTTTGGCGCCCGAACAGGGACCCCTCCCCCACCTCACGCGCCGGTTGGTGCGTTGCAAGCTCTGTCCCCTGCCATCAGTTAGACGGAAACTACGCGTACCGGCAGGATTTCCTGCATCTCCCTCTGGCCCACGGAGGTGACGAAGACTGCGATCAGTACCCAGACGAGGCGGTGAGGAGTGCGGAGGATCCCGACCAGAGCCTAGCCGAAAGAAGCAAGGTCCGAGGTGTCAAGAGGCCCACCAGTTTTCCGAAGTTTTCCGAAGTTTTCCGAAGTATCCACGTGCCGAGTCCAGTCCAGTCGAGTTTTCCGAGGCCTTCAGTTTCCGTGCTTCCCGGTGAGTACCATTGCTGGGACGTATCTAGACGGGTTTGGGTACACAAGTCCGGTCTGCACTGTTTTTAGACAGTGTATCTGTACTGTTTAGCAGTACATCCGTAATAGAGGGTAGTGATATATATGTCTCAAATGTCTTTTTCATGTGATTAATGTGGTATGAATGTGACTGTTTTTAATGTGCATTATTGTGTTCTTGTATAACTAGCTGTATTCAGTATTAAGTAGTTAGGGTTGAGCATTCAGTATTAAGTAAACAAGATGCCGTTTTTCAACAAGTTAAAGCAGATAGGAACTAGGAAAGGGATACTAGAGGAAGCAATTCCTATCCCCCCTAGGGACACTCCAGGAAATTTCATGTACCACAAGCATGGCTTAGATGCCATATTGTATCTAGATTTATGGGCCGACTATACTAAACATCTAGACGAAAGACACAGATGGCCTGTTACCGGAACATGGGATGCCGAGTGCATCATGAAGGTAGAAGAAGCATTATGGAAAAAGAAAGCCAGACAATCTCAGAAAGACGCCATAGAGTTTTGGCGTAAGGAATCACATAAGCGTGCTGAAAAAGCACTACGTAGAGAAGACAGACTTAAAGAATCAGACAAGGCCCAAGAAAACGAGTTAGTTACCGAGGGGATCCGAGTAAAATCAGAGCAAGTAGACCGCGCACGAAATAACCTCGTAAACGGTATGTATCTCGCGGCCGAGGGTTCGCCTGAGGCCATTTCAGAAATACCGAAAAATTTGCCGCCACCATTAGTTCCAACTAAAGTAATGCATAAGACCACTAAAGACATATTCCTGAATTCCTATCTAGAGGATGTAGCACCCGCTTACACCAATCTGCCTGTCCGCGCCCTGCCTAACGACAGGGACGGGGGTGGTAACCCGCCCCAAGATCATATTCCGTCAGTACCACAACAGAATACTGCTGTTCCACCACCTCCACCACTTCCCGTACCTAAAGTTGATCTACCGAAACCACTTCTACCTGATCCTACTAAAAGAAAAATTCAAGTTCAGGTACAGACTCCACAGAGAGATAATGCCCAAGCTTCAGCTTCAGGGGGTGCGACCGGGGGTCTGCACACCCCGCCATTAACACGCAGGTTACAGCTCGGGGATTTGCGGAATCCTCTTGCGTTCAAGTCACCCCGCCTTGACATATTCAAAGAAAATCTTTCAGTTTGCAGATATGATCCAGTACCCGGTAAAGACGATATAATGATGATGGCATCACTACGGTTAAGATCTGCTACTGATTTCCTGCTGTGCTATGCAGGAATGAAGGAACGCCTAGATAGAATATATGAGTTTGTTTAGACTGGGAAAGACCCTGACAGTATTCAGGAGGCCATGGAGCGTCAGAAAGTTGACGTTCAAGCACAGATACTACGTTTTTTCATAAATTGCCTAATAAGAGAACGAGACAGGCCTGAGACAGATCAGAGTGAGTTAGATGCACTAAACAAGTGGGGTCAAAATATATCTGAAGGAAAACACGACAAGGGGACTTGCATAGCCAGTATGTACAAGAAAATTAGAAAGACAGTGATAGAAACACACGAAAAAGAGAAAGAAAAGGCTTCCTCTGAGGAGGAAGAAGGACCTGAAGAATCAGAAAAAACTACAGACACTATAGCGTATGTAGGTAAGGGAACTTACCTTAGGAAAGGTATTCGTCCAGAAAATAAGAGAGTATTCCTCTCTGCCTTAACAAACCCGAATTCTTCTGAACATCAGTTCCAGGAAACTGATAAAAGACTCCGAGAGAGAGTGGGGTACCACGTACTCTATTCTATGGATGAACAAGAACTAGCTCGGTCAGCCATATTATGGTCTGAAAATCCCGACATATATAATGATGACACGGTAGCACAGACATTTCTGAACCTTTCCCCAGACGAGCAGAAATTAGCAGGTGTATACATGATTCAGCACCTCCTCACGAAATACAGAAACCAACATTCTGATCCAGGCCCCTTACCCGAAATACTAGAAGCACTACTCATGGATAGATGGAGAGGTTTAAGTACCAAGTTAATACAAATAATTCTAGAACAACGACATAGATATAACACTTTTGTAAGCACCGAATATGTTCCCGCCCCACACCCAGAAAGAAAAATGTATCATATGGAACGCCTGGGTGGCATTGAAAGTCAGAACCCCTTGCGAGAAGTACACCCAGTTATAGGAGAGGATAATGTCTTGAAACGCGTGTATGTACACACGCCACTGACTAAGTTAGAACTGTTAGAAATGAAGAAACTAGTCCCGTGCCATGATAAAGACCCTGCAGGTTTTCACAGAGAACTTAAAGACATGTTACTGATGGGGGATTACACATACGAAGATATCATGAAAATGTTAAAGGTACTGCTGCCCACGGGCATCTACGAGAAATTAAAGGAAAAGGAATGGGAGGTGGGAGAGAAAAAGATTGTATGGGCAGAAATAGAAGATGAAGAGAACAAACGTGTCCCAGGGGTAGGCCTTGGGGACAAAACTAAAGCATTACCAGGTTTGATAGTACAGGTTCTGCCAAGATTATTGACAACTAGAAAAGAAGACTGGGATGCAATCTCAGCATGTAAACAGAAACCCGACGAAGATACCAGTGACTTCTATTCAAGATTCGAGAAATGTTTTATTATTAATAGTGGTCTTAAACCAAGTAGCGAGTCGTACCCGCATCTTTTTGTATCCAAGTTAGTTGAGAATTCCCTGTTAGCAGTCAAGAATCGTGTATACAAGGTTGAGAGTACATGGCAAGCAAATACGCCATCACAGATGTTACAGATGTTACAATACCATCAGAACAGAATTAGAGAAGAACAGGATCAGGAACAAAAACGTATGAAAGACACGAAAATGAAAATGTTAGTAGCCCAGTCGGTCCATACCGACGGAAACAGAAAGGGTACGACCCAGACAAATCATTCTGAAGCTCCCGTTAAAGGGACATGCAACTATTGTAAGCAGCCAGGTCACTACGTACATGAATGTCCAGTTCTGAAACATAACATAGCAACAGGTAAAACTAAAGAAAGACCGCATCCACCAAGACAAGACCAGGCCCAGCAACAGACCTCACAGAATGTACAACCTATGCAGAACACACAGCCTACGCATGCTTCATCTCACACAGCACAGACAGTAGCGGTACCACAGCCCACCGCTTCGACTCAACAAGTTTCCCAACAGATGTACCAGTACGCCTAATCTGCTTATCCAGAGTATCAACGATACACATGAAACAGCCTAGAGAGGGAATTTGGCTTGCCTCTTATTGAAATTCCTGTAGATCAAGAGGGTCCTTATGTACACAGTCAAGTATTGGGAAAAGATAGAAAGTTTTTAATTGACACAGGGGCAAGCCGCACAACGATCAGTCATAATGAAGTCCCAGGGGCACCCCTCTCAGGCTCACAGAATGTTTCCCTTGGTTTTTCAGGACAGCCCATTGTAAATGAAGTATCTGAACCAGTCCCCCTGGCTGTGGGTCCATTATCGCGAGTTACAGACTTGTTACTTACGAAATCATGCCCAGAGAATCTGTTAGGAATTAAAACATTAAAAGCTCTAGGAGCCATAATCTGCTGTTCCCCGGAGGGGGTTAGACTCTTTCTGCGGGATTTCAAGGGTCATTATGTCTTACGAGGATTCGATGTCAGATTGAAAAATGTACCAGATCACTTGTGGGCAACAGGCCCAACTGATGTAGGTTGTATGCATATCACACCATACCGTGTTACACTCAAGACAGGAGTTGTTCTACCACGAATCAGACAATACAAGTTACCACCCGATGCTGTAGTGGCTTTACTGGAAATCATTGAAGAGCTCATAGCCCAAGGAGTAGTCGTAGAGACCGACTCCAATATCTGTAATTCACCCATCATTCCAATTCTTAAACGTACTGACCCCAATGCACCGCCAGTATATCGGCTGGTGATTGATCTGCGAGAGCTGAATAAATGCATTGTACCACAGTACCCTGTGGTCCCCGATATCTCTTCCCTATTGACTGCTATTGATTCTGAAGCGACGTTCTTCACTGTAATTGATCTCAAGAACGCCTTCTTTAGTGTACCTATTGATCCAGAGAGCCAATATCTCTTCGGATTCAGTTTAAATGGACGAAGTTTCAAATTTTCCCGCGCACCTCAAGGATTCACAGAAAGCCCCAGCATCTATAGTCAAGCACTGAAAAGACAACTAGATTGTATTCAAATGCCAGTTAACACCGCTTTACTGCAATACGTCGATGATCTGCTGATCACCGCACGAAGTGAACCCGAATGTGAACAAGCATCACTGACAGTCTTACATTTTCTGGCCGACAAGGGACACAAGGTGTCTCCTTCGAAGCTACAATTCTGTGTTCAGCAAGTTGTGTACTTGGGTCACTTGCTGTCCAAAGTGGGGAGACAGCTCACTCCCGATCGCATTCAGTTAATTGTAAATATGCCACGACCCCAGACACAAAAGGAAGTGCGGGCCTTTATAGGCCTCACCTCGTACTGCAGACAATGGATTCCTCAATATGCATTTCTAGCTAAACCACTCATCCAGTTAACGACACAGGAGGCAGCGACTTCGACTGTCCTCCCTTGGACTCAGGAACATACACAAGCCTTTGAGGAACTAAAGAAAGCATTATGTAAAGCACCAGTTTTAGCGACACCATGTTACAGCAAACCGTTTACACTTTTTGTTACAGAACGTGATGGTACAGCATTGTCTGTCCTCACTCAAGATCAAGCAGGTTCACATAAGCCTTGCGCTTATTTCTCAAGTACATTGGACTCAGTAGCCCAGGCACTCCCTGCGTGCTTAAAGTCTGTAGCAGCAACAGCATTAGCAATTAGACAGAGCGATTCAATTGTTTTAGGACATCAGTTAACAGTACAAGTTCCACATTCTGTAGAGGTTCTGTTAAACAGAACCCAGACTCAACACTTGACTATAGCACGACTGACAGGTTACGAATTAACGCTATTCCAGCCACACATAGAAATCAGACGCTGCAGCATTCTGAACCCCGCAACACTGTTACCTACAATTATGACAGATCTAGCCCCGCATGATTGTATAGAAATCATTAATGCAGTAACGAAGCCCCGACGAGACTTAACAGATGTTCCACTGACAAATCCAGACCTGACACTTTATGTGGATGGTTCATGTATGCGAACAAGTACAGGAGAATTAGTGGCCGCATATGCAGTGACCACTGAAACTGAAGTAAAAGAAACACATCGTATTGACACACTGTCCGCTCAAGCGGCAGAGCTTATTGCTCTGACCCGAGCCTGTATTCTAGCCAAGAACAGAAATGTTAATATATATACTGATTCCCGTTATGCGTTCGGAGTTGTACACGACTTCGGAATGTTATGGCAAGAACGAGGTTTTCTGACCTCCCATGGTGCCAAGATCCAACATGGTCCCCTCATTCAAGCACTGTTAGAAGCAATACATCTGCCTTCAGGCATATCTGTCATGAAGTGTAAAGCACATACTAAAGTTACAGATTCTGTTTCCCAGGGTAATGACCTGGCAGACCAGACAGCAAAACATACAGCACTGACTCACACTCAGACAACGGATGTGACAAAGACAATAGGACCGACAAATTGTATGACAGTCAGGGATCCCACACTAGATGTAATCAATATTCAGGTACATGCTACTCCAGATGAAATAAAGAAATGGACTGAACTAGGAGGGATCCAGACAGATCAAGGTTGGATGACGAAGGGAAAATCTACATGGTTTCTCCCTGATTCTATGGTTCAAGTCATGATCAATACAGCACATAGTCCAGCACACCTAGGAGAAAAAGCGATATTAGACAGTTTACAAAATCTTTGGAGTAATAAACACTTACGAGCAGCAGCAAAACAGAAAGTGCGTACTTGCATGATCTGTTGTCAGTTCAATCCAGGTAAAAGCGTCCCTGTAGAGCAAGGTGGATCTCATCTTCCCGATCACCCTTTTGAAGTCCTCCAGATGGATTATATCCAGATGGACCGTTGTCGAGGATTCAAATATGTCCTCGTAATTGTTTGTGCACTGTCCCGTTGGACCGAAGCATACCCAGTCCCAGATTACACTGCTCCGACCACTGCCAGGCAGTTGGTTCGTGAATTCTTCCCACGGTACGGCTTGCCTCGTGTCGTGTACTCAGATAACGGTCAGCCATTCTCATCCGAATTAATGAAGCAGGTTTCCCTATTGCTAGGATACCAGTGGAGATTCCATTGTGTCCGACATCCCGAAGCCGCAGGCCTTGTAGAAAGGCATAACCAGACATTAAAGACACGTCTTGCTAAAATATGTCAAGAGAAAGGGGTCGACTGGATAGTCGCCCTGCCAGTGGCGCTGTTCTATATGAGGATGGTTGCCCACTCGAGATCAGGACTATCCCCGTACGAAGTGGTCTTTGGTAGACCACCAAATATGTGGGGGACGCCCATTCCTAAGAAAATTACTGATGTTGATTGCAATATGTTGACAGATTACCTTGCCTCCTTGATGTCTGCACTCCAATCATGTCGTTCACAGGTTGCCGCAGCTTTTCCCGACAACGCTGATGTGAAGCCACATGATGTCCGTCCTGGCGACACAGTTTTAGTACGAAATTTCGACAGGAAAAGTCCGCTGCAGCCCCGCTGGAAGGAGCCAAAGACCGTCCTTCTTACAACGAGGACCGCAGTGAAACTGGAAGGAAGAAAGGGGTGGGTCCACACGAGCCATATCAAGAAATACAATGAACTGAAACCAGACCCAGGCTCGTCCACCCCCACCAAAGACTGTATCAAAACTAATGACTTTAAGGTTTCCGAACGAGAGAAAACTCCACAAGAAGAATATAGATCAAAGCTCCGATCTAGCAAGTCAGACAGTTTAATTGTTTAAGTCCTCCCCTAGGTGAATCGGTTAAATAGTTTCTGACATGTATCCCCTAGATCGAGATAGAGAGAGAGAGAGAGAATTCAAGAAACGTACATACTGCAAATCACTGCGTAGTCACTGTATAGTGACATTATTAATCATGTTTTTTCTAAGTCTTCTAATTATTGTTGCAAGCATACTTCTCCCTATCTATTACCCTATTTTCAAGCGTGAACAATCTGCTTACAATGTATCTGCTGAACATTCTTTTAGCGAGTTACCTCCACATGAACTTTCTTACAGACTTGCGCTGCGCAACAATACATTCATTAGTATGCTACATCATTCCCATCAGACGAATAATGCTACAAACTGCTGGATATGTGGCCGACTCCCTCCTTACCAGAATTACAAGGGAGCTCTGCCCCTCTTTCCGTACCCGTTCACTCACAATGGCTCCTGTGGTGCATGGTTTAAAATAATTAATTCCTTAGATCCTGATATTGCTGTTTTCGATGGGGGCTGGGTTTGGGGAAACTTGAACTTGGTCCTGCTCGACGTCTGCTCCCCGGATAAGGAGGGACTCCCCATTAGAATAGGAACTAATCTAGAAAATGAAGTATATGGACTAGGTAATTACACAATTAACCTTATGATTCTTACTGTTGAATCCGAAGCTGCACCAGTTCTGCCCGCTATGTCAGTATTACCAGTCACTGGTGAATTGTGTGTCAGGAAGAAAGGTTCAGTACACTTGGGTCATAGTAAATGTACTACTGTGGTCGAATTCAGTGATCATGGTAAATCGTCCTTTAAAGCTATCAGTCATTCCTATTTTGTTTGTGGTCATACCGCATACATACGCCTACCTCCCGACTGGGATGGTACCTGTTATATTGCATTCCTTCTGCCACCTGTTTTTCTAGCTCCTCCTGATTATCACAGAAATACAAACATAGTAAAGAATAGACTCAGAAGAGATATCTCACTTGTCGACTACACTGAAACGGCATGGGAGCAATACACCGATTTTAATAAAGGATTCTTTTTCTTTTTAGGCCCTGTCCAAAATAGTAAACTAATACGCAGATTAACTTGAACACTTGAAGCAGTAGTGAATGAAACTACCTCCGCCCTAGGTAACTTAACCGAAGAACAGTCCGCCATGCGGGTTGTTGTCCTTCAGAATCGTCTTGTTATTGACGTCATCTTGGCAGATAGAGGCGGAGCCTGTAAGGTCATCGGGTCAAGTTGCTGTGTTTTCATTCCACAAAACGCACCATCTGTATATCAAGCTATTACACGTCTTCATAAAATTGCAAATCAGATACATCAGAATCCAGGCACCTGGATTTGGTCCGGTTGGTTCTGGACAACGTTAACCACTTGGGGATGGAAGATCCTATCCTTCCTAGGCATTGGCCTAGTCCTAGTATTCAGTTTCAGATTTACATCAAATTGCCAGCCGGCATTTACGAAAAACTTAAAGAAAAAGAATGGGAAGTGGGAGAGAAAAAGATTGATTGGGCAGAATTAGAAAACGAAGAAAATACGCGAATCCCTGGTACTGGTCTTGGGGAAAAAGCTAAAGGATTACTAGAATTATTAGTACAGGTCCTGCCGAGGTTATTGACAACTAAAAAGGAAGACTGGAATGCTATCTCAGCCTGCAAACAGAAACAAGACGAAGACACTAGTGATTTTTATTCCAGATCCGAGAAATGTTTTATTATTAACAGCGGCCTGAAAACAAGTAGTGAATCGTATCCACATCTTTTTGTGACCAAATTAGTAGAGAATTCCTTACCACAGGTTAAAAATAGAGTACTAAAGGTAGAGAGTACCTGGCAAGCTAATACCCCTTCCCAAATGTTACAAATGTTACAGTACCATCAAAACCGAATTAGAGAAGAACACGAACACGAACAGAGACGTATGAAAGACACGAAAATGAAAGTACTAGTTGCCCAGTCTGTCCCAGCTGATGGTCAGAAGAGGGGTACGACACCGACCAGTCATCCTGCAGCTCCTGTTAAAGGGAACTGCAATTATTGTAAACAGCCAGGTCACTATATAAACGAATGTGCCGTTCTAAGACACAATATCGCTACAGGCAAAACGAAAGAAAGACCGCGTCCACCTAGACAAGAACATGTTCCACAAAATATTCTGCAGAACACGCAACCTCCTCAGAACACACAACAGACAGTAGCTGTACCCCAACCCCAACCCATCGCTGCCACACAACACGTTACACAGCAAATGTACCAGTATGCTCAGTCAGATTACCCCGATTATCAACAGTATTCATGAAACAGCCTAGAGAGGGATGTTGGCTTGCCCCTTATCGAGGTTCCTGTAGATCAAGAGGGTCCCTATGTACATAGTCAGGTATTAGGGAAAGACAGAAAATTTTTGATTGACACAGGGGCGAGCAGAACTACCATCAGTCATGACGAGGTTCCAGGGGCACCCCTCTCAGGCTCACAGAATGTTTCCCTGGGATTTTCAGGAAAGCCTATTGTTAACGAAGTGTCAAAGCCAGTTTCCCTAGAAGTTGGTCCATTGTCTCGTACTACAGACTTGTTACTTACGAAATCATGTCCAGAAAAATTGCTTGGCATAAAAATATTGAAAGCGCTAGGAGCAGTGATTTGTTGTTCTCCGGAAGGAGTGAGATTGTTTTTACGTGATTTTAAAGGACATTATGTGTTAAGAGATTTTGATCCAAGATTGCAGAATGTACCGCAGCATTTATGGGCACAAGGTCCAACTGATGTAGGTTGTATGCATATTACACCTTATCGTGTTACTCTCAAACAAGGAGTTGTACTGCCACGAATCCGACAATACAAGTTACCACCCGAGGCTGTAGCGGCCTTACTGAAAATTATTGACGAGCTCATTGCTCAAGGAGTGGTTGTAGAAACTGACTCCAATGTGTGTAATTCTCCAATCATCCCGATTCTTAAACGAACTGACCCGAATGCACCACCGGTCTACAGACTGGTGATTGACCTTCGAGAATTAAACAAATGCATAATACCCCAGTACCCAGTGGTCCCAGACATTTCTTCTCTATTGACTGCCATTGATTCCGAAGCTGCGTTCTTCACTGTAATCGATCTCAAGAACGCCTTCTTTAGTGTCCCCATTCATCCAGAAAGCCAGTATCTCTTCGGATTCTGTTTAGATGGCAGAAGCTTCAAATTTGCACGTGCTCCTCAAGGGTTCACCGAAAGCCCTAGTATTTACAGCCAAGCACTGAAACGACAACTAGACTGTATTCACATGCCTACTGACACTGCCCTGCTCCAGTATGTTGTTGATCTATTGATCACAGCACGAACTGAACGAGATTGCGAACGTGCATCACTGACAGTCTTGTTTTTTCTGGCCGAAAAGGGGCATAAGGTGTCCCCTTCAAAGCTACAATTCTGTGCCCAGCAAGTGGTTTACCTTGGACACTTGCTGTCCAAGAGGGGTAGGCAGTTGACACCTGACTGCATCCAGTTAATTGCACATCTTCCACAACCCAAGACACAAAAGGAAGTACGGGCCTTCATTGGCCTCACTTCTTACTGCAGACAATGGATTCCCCAGTATGCATATCTAGCCAAACCACTCATACAGTTGACAACACAGGAGGCAGCGACTTCGACTGTCCTCCCTTGGACTCAGGAACATACACAAGCTTTTGATGAATTGAAGAAGGCTCTATGCCAAGCACCTGGTTTAGCGACACCATGTTACAGCAAACCTTTTACACTTTTTGTCACTGAACGCGATGGCACAGCATTATCTGTTCTCACACAAGATCAAGCAGGAAAACACAAGCCTTGTGCTTATTTTTCTAGTACATTGGATCCAGTAGCCCAGGCTCTGCCTGTGTGCCTGAAATCAGTTGCAGCAACAGCTCTAGCTATCAGACAAAGCGACTCCATAGTATTAGGACATCCCCTGACAGTACAGGTTCCACACTCCGTGGAAGTTCTCCTGAACAGGACACAGACTCAGCACTTGACCATAGCACGATTGACAGGATATGAACTGACACTGTTTCAACCACACATAGAGATCAGACGTTGCAACATACTAAACCCTGCTACACTGTTACCCTCAATCACAGCAGATCCCGTACCACATGACTGTGTGGACGTCATTAATACCGTAACAAAGCCAAGACAAGACTTGACAGACATTGCATTACCTGACCCAGACCTGACACTTTATGTGGATGGTTCATGTATGAGAACAAGTACAGGAGAGTTAGTGGCCACATATGCAGTGACCACTGACACTGAAGTCTTAGAAACACATCGTATTGACACACTGTCTGCTCAAGCAGCAGAGCTCATCGCTCTGACCCAATCCTGCATACGAGCCAAGAACATGAAAGTAAACATATTCACAGTACGCATTCGGAGTCGTACACGACTTCGGCGTTCTCTGGCAAGAGAGAGGTTTTTTGACCTCCCATGGAGCCAAGATACAGCATGGTCCCCTCATTCAGGCTCTGTTAGAAGCAATACACTTGCCTACAGCCATTGCCATCATGAAGTGCAAAGCACATACTAAAGTCATTGACACTATTTCCCAGGGTAACGACCTGGCAGATCGAACAGCCAAGCTTACAGCTCAGACTCAAACAGACGTACCGACTGACACGACAAAGACTGAAGTATCTCCACTGACACATTGCATGACAGTCAGGAATCCCACACAAGATGTACTCGACATACAGTCACATGCCACTCCAGACAAAATCAAGAAATGGACTGAACAAGGAGGGGTCCAGACAGATCAGGGATGGATGACGAAGGGAAAAGCCTCATGGTTTCTCCCCGACTCTATGGTTCAAGTTATCATTAATACAGCACATAGTCCAGCACACTTAGGAGAAAAAGCTATGCTAGACAGCATCCAGAATATATGGTTCAACAAGCATTTACGTGCAGCAGCAAAACAGAAAGTACGTACTTGTATGATCTGTTGTCAGTTCAATCCAGGCAAAGGCATTCCCGTGGAACAAGGTGGATTTCATCCTCCTGACCATCCTTTCGAAGTCCTCCAGATGGATTATATCCAGATGGACAGATGCCGAGGATTCAAGTATGTCCTCGTAGTTGTATGTGCCCTTTCCAGATGGACAGAAGCGTACCCAGTTCCAGATTACACTGCTGTGACCACTGCCAAACAATTGGTCCGTGAATTCTTCCCGCGATACGGCTTGCCCCGTGTCGTGTACTCAGATAATGGACAGCCATTCTCGTCCGAACTCATGAAACAGGTATCACTCCTGTTAGGGTACTAGTGGAAATTTCACTGTGTACGACACCCCGAAGCAGCTGGTCTCGTTGAGAGACATAATCAGACTCTGAAAACACGGTTAGCGAAGGTCTGTGCAGAAAAAGGTGTAGATTAGATGGTAGCCCTGCCGGTTGCCCTCTTTTACATGCGTATGGTAGCCCATTCCAGAACCGGACTATCTCCTTATGAAGTAGTCTTCGGCAGACCCCCCAATATGTGGGGTACGCCTATGCCGCGTAAGATAACTGATGTCGATAGTAATATGCTGACAGATTACCTGGCTTCCTTGATGTCTGCACTACTCTCTTGTCGTTCACAGGTCGCGGCTGCCTTCCCGGACAACACCCAAGTGAAACCGCATGAAATCATTCCGGGAGACCTGATCTGCATAAGAAACTTCGACCGCTCAAGCCCTCTGGAGCCCAGGTGGAAGGAACCGAAACTGGTGTTGATGACCACGAGGACCGCAGTAAAGGTTGAGGGAAGAAAAGGGTGGCTCCATTCCAGCCACATCAAGCGTTTTCATGGACTGTGTCCAAAGACATTTCCCAAGGACTGCCCCGATTCAGATACCGACACTAAACTCCCCTTGTTAGAGAAAACTCCGCAACAGGAGTATAAAACAAAGTTGAGGTCTAGTAAGTCAGACAGCGTTTAATTGTTTAAGTCCCCCTCGGGTGAAGCGGTTAGACAGGTTTCTGACATGTATGAGATAGACCCAAATAGTCAGAGAGATAGGCGAAATGAGAAGAGAGACAAATACTGCAAAAACATCCATAGCAGATGTATTATCACTTTGATTTTTATGTTTTTTCTGAGTATTACGATCATATGTATAAGCTGGACGTTACATGTTTTCTTTCCTCCTCTTGGTTCACATGTACATTCTTCTTTCAATGACACCATAGAGCACACTTTTAGTGATCTGCCCCCTCACGAACTATCCTATCGTCTAGCACTGCGCAACAACACTTTTATCCGTATGTTACACCATTCTCACCAGACCAGCAATGTCACGAATTGTTGGGTATGTGGCCGACTCCCACCTTACCAGAAATACAAGGGAGCTCTGCCCCTCTTTCCTTATCCGTTTACACATAATGGTTCGTGCGGATCATGGTTTACTTTAATGTCCTCTTTAGACAGTAAGTCCAAAGTTTCCCAAGGCAATTGGATATGGGGGAACCTGAATACAGTTATGAATCAAGCATGTTTCCCAGACAAGGACGGTCTTCCCCAAAGGACAGGGACCGATCTAGAAAATGAAGTGTATGGATTAGGTAATTTTACCCTTAACCTCATGATTCTGAACGTTCAGTCCGAGACTAATTCGGACTTGTCGTTTATAACCGTTTTACCAGTGAAAGGTGAATTATGCGTCAGGAAAAATGGTTCAATACACCTAGGACACAGTGATTGTAATACTGTGGTCGAATTCAGTGATAAAGGAAAGTCTACTTTCAAAGCTTCCCGCCATTCTTATTTTATATGTGGTCAGACAGCTTATGTACATCTGCCATCAGATTGGGATGGAGCGTGTTACATTGCATTCCTATTACCACCTGTTTTTCTAGCCCCATCCAATTATCATCGAGATACCCATCTTGTGCATGTAAGACATAAGAGAGACCTTCCTCCTGTTATCGATTATTCTGAGTCAGCATGGGACCAGTATAAGGATTATATTAAAGGATACTTCTGGTTCATAGGTCCCGTCCAAAATAGTAAGATAATACGAAGATTGACCAGAACCCTTGAAGCAGTAGTGAACGAAACTACTTTTGCTTTAGGTAACCTGACCGAAGAGCAGTATGCTATGAGACTTGTTGTTCTTCAAAACCGCCTTGTACTTGACGTCATCCTGGCCGATAGGGGCGGAGCTTGTAGAGTGATCGGATCTAGTTGTTGTGTGTTTATTCCTAATAACGCATCATCAGTATATAAAGCAATAACAAGGCTTCATAACATAGCTCACCAGATGCACCAGAATCCTGACTCCTGGACTTGGTCTGGTTGGCTCTGGAATGTGATATCGGCCTGGGGAAAGTACTGTCATTCCTAGGAATAATACTGCTTATAGTATTCAGTTGTTGTCTCTGTCTACAATGTGGGCCAGCGATTTGCGGCTTGTGCGCCACGTCTTGTATTCCCCATCCACGTTCACGTTCCCGTTCCCGAATGAAAAAAGATGAGCAAATGATGTTATACGAACAAATAGATGGTCTCATGAAAATAGATATATCCTGAAGGGCGCAGTAGGGGCCAAGGAGGGAATGAGGAAATAGAATTTTTAGGTAGTCAGTGTGACCCCCACTCGCACCCTATCCATGCATCCGTGCCCCATGTATGTCATGTAATTCCATTCCCGCGTCCACCATGCGTCCAACGTTAACATGTCATCTACCAGGCCCTCCATGAATGAAACGATAATTCAGCCTCAAAGCTCACGTTTCCAATGCATTTACATGGTGCACTTTTAAATAACGCGAAGCACCTGTTTTCCACGTTTTTCTGGCTCAGTCGAGCCAGGCCCTTAATTGAGGCTCCGAGCCTCTTCTGTCTCTGAAAGCTGCAGTTTAGGTATGCATCCCTGACCTCTACCTTACTTCCTGCCCAGCGAAGCAGTGCCCGGCTCGGCCTGGCCTGCCTGCCAAGACAGTATTTTGCCTACAGTTATCTGCTCAGCCTCTGCAAAAACACATTCCAGTCTAGTGAAATAGGTAAACATGTTCCCGGCTGCAGAGCGAAGGGCCCTGTCTTCCTGTCTTCTTGCAAGTGATTTACCGAACCCGTTACCATGGTAGGCCCATGGCCCCCGCGCATTGCACCAAGACACGTATGCACCCACTAGCATTCAGTATTGAACGGCCTCTGCCCGAGAGACCTTTTACTTCAGACAACACATCCTCCAAACATAAGATACCAGATATGCTATAGGTGCAGGTCGTTCTGACATCCCAGACACCAAGACTCCTCTACTAGTGCTAAAGTCAAGCCCCCCAGCTCTCCCCAGTTACATGTCTATACCACGTCATGCTCAGTTGCGCACGCACCCAGGGTAAAGGTTTCTGCTGACCCTGCAGAATCTCTCTATGCATCCACCCACCTATGACACTTCTGTGACGTTTCCAGTACACACCTCCGTGTACGCCCCTGTACACACCTTCTTTTACGCCCATGTGTTCTTATCTCTTCTCTTTTCACTTGTTACGCCTACTGTATTCATTTCAATTATACTGTTTTACTATATATAATGTGTGATGTTAATAAAATGTTGAATATCCCTTCCTGAACCTTAGTGGTGATGGAACCCGATGTCCAGTGTCTCGAGCCACTTAATTAAAGCCCGTATGACTCAGATACCACAGACTCTGCCTCTCATTTATTGAGCTATCCTTATTGTCATTTAATGTATAGAAAAATAGTTCCGATAATTTTATTTACCACAGGCTTCTGATCTGAATGGGGGGAGGCGGACTCTCTGTGTCCTTCCGGCGAGGAAGAAGATGATCCACTCCAGTGCCTTCTCCTGGATTCCGACGTTGCTGAGGCGCTGTACTAGGGTACAGTGGCAGACAGTGTCGAAGGCCGCGGAGAGGTCTAGGAGGATAAGGGCCGCTGTTTCTCTCTTGTCGGGCAGGGTTCGGATGTCATCGGTGGCTGCGATCAGGGCGGTCTCGGTGCTGTGGTTGGGCCGGAAGCCAGACTGCGAGAGGTCGAGGGATCCGTTCGTCTCGAGGAAGGCGGCCAGTCTTCTCGGTGACTTTTGCAGGAAATGGGAGCAGCGAGATGGGGCGGTAGTTCTTGAGGTCGGTGGGGTCGGCTGATGGTTTCTTAAGTAGAGCGCTGAGTTCGGCGTGCTTCCAGCTCTCCGGGAAGGTAGCGGTGTTGAAGGAGGTGTTGCTGATGTCCCGCAGGTAGGGTGCGATGACAGTGTCGGCCTTGTTGAAGACGTGGGGAGGGCAGGGGTCGGACGGAGATCCGGAGTGGATGGAGTTCATCGTGCGGACTGTGTCTTCGGTGCTGATCGGGGTCCAGGCGCGGAGGGCGGTGGTGGGGGGCGAAGGTTCGGTCGTGGCGTGCGTCGGTTGAGTGCTGAAGCTGTTGTGTATGTCCGCGATCTTGTTGTGGAAGTAGGAGGCGAGGGAGTTGCAGAGGTCTTGCGAAGGGGTGATGTCGTTGTTGTTTTTGGGGTTGGAGAGCTCTTTAACGATGTTGAAGAGTTCCTTGCTGTTGTGTGCGTTGTTGTCCAAGCGTTCCTTGAATGCAGTTTTCTTGGTGGCGTGGATCAGTCGGTGGTGTTTTCGGGTGGCGAGCTTGAGGGCAGTCATGTTGTCCAGTGTTGGGTCTTTGCGCCAGGCTTTCTCGAGGGCTCTGTAGTTCTTCTTGGAGCTCTTGAATTCGTCGGTCTGCTAAGCGGGGTCCTCCGAGGGGCGAGGTCGTCTGCGCAGTCTCTGATCCACTTTGTGAGGTTGGTGGCCGCTTCAATGGGGTTCGTTGCGCTGGTGGGTGGGTTCCTGCTCAGGGAAGTTGCGAGCTGGTCAGCTGTGATCTTGTTCCAGCTTCTGCGTGCAACCTGTTGCTGGTGGTGGTGGATCGTGGTCCTTCTGAAGCTGAAGTGGACGCAGCTGTGGTCCGTCCAGTGGAGTCCGGTGGCGTGGCTGAAGGTGATGTCCTTGCTGGATGAGAAGACGGGGTCGAGTGTGTGTCCGTCGTAGTTCTCTTTCAAGGGAAGGAGCGGGTCGGGGGATTATTGATTCGTTTTTTGTACGTGAGAGATATGGCGTGTTCTGGTATATGCCCATCTAGTAGCCTGTCTTCAAGAGGGGAGCTTTGTGGCAGTTTAGTGTGAGGTGGAATATTGGCCTGAAGGGAGTGCCTCACCTGCAGATATCTGAAGTATTCGGTGTGCGCCAGCTCGTACGTGTCCTGCAGGTGAGCAAATGTGTGAATACCTTCAGGACCCCAGATGTCTTTTATTTGGGAGATCCCAATCAGGCCCCAGTTCCGGAACCCTTTTGTACGACCCAGGTTGCCTAACTTTTCAGAGGCCCTGAGAGATGTAGCCATGGTGAGGACCCTGGACCATCCCAATTTTTTCCCAGCTATGTGCCATATCTGTACTGAGTGTTGTGTAGGCCCAGTGAGTTGGTGTTTGCCCGCCTTAGAGTAGAGTGCAGTCTCATAGTTCCCCCCAGGGAGTAGCCATCTGTCCATCCCATAGGCCAGATCAATCCCATCCCCATATGTCCCTTGATTAATGGCAGCGAGATGGGCCGCCCAGTAGTACTTACGGATGTCGGGGAGGGCTATGCCACCGTCATACCATCCCAGTGTGAGTTTGGACAATGCAATGCGTGGGGCGCCTGCCCACAGGAGGTCACGTTGAGCCGCCTCAATTGCTGTAAAGTAGGCATTGGGCACCAGGTCAGGGTAATTTTGGAGAGCGTAAAGGAACCTTGGCAGTGACCACTGCGCCTCGGCCTGGTCACCCCAACGCTCCTATTACCTCCTGCTCCTGCCACCTGCCTTCTGCTGCTGTGCCTGCCTGCCTGCTCGCCTATGCCGTCAGCGAGAGCCCCAGCCGCCGCAGGGCCGCCCGCCAAGCCCGCACTCGCTTTCCCGCCGCTGCCTTCCTGCGGCCCCACCCCCCGCCAGCCGATTGGATCCCACGCTCCCGCCTCCCAGCTGACCCGCCCTCCCGGCTCCCTTCTTATGACGCCCCCTCAGCGACCGCGCAGCGGACGCGCGCAGCGGGAGCACCGAATCAATCAATCAATCAATCAAGACATTTATAGAGCGCACTACTTACCCGTAGGGTCTCAAGGCGCTTAGGGGGGGGGGTGCCGTTACTGCTCGAACAGCCAGGTCTTGAGCTTCTTCCTGAAGGAGACAATACAGAAACGGCAAGAACAACAAGGGCAGTTCGAGCGAGCACGGACCACGCCGCTCTAAGGCAGGGGGCGTGATCACGCGGCGGTAGCGAGGCACACAGGCAGGGAGGCGCACGCAGCAGCTGGTGGCCGTGCGGCGCGGGTGTGTCCTAGAAGTCTGGTCTAGGTGGAACGAGTACAGGGGTAACATCTGTGAGCCTCCTCCAACCACGCAGACTAGCTCGCTGGACATATAACGCATTTTATTACTAACTGACTCTAAGCACTTAAATGTGATTAGATATTGCTCACGCACCGGAATTGCACTGTACCTGATTGTGAAGTAACTTAACGACCAAGTTGAAGGGGAGCTTGTTCTTTGTTTGTTTCCCCCCTTTTAAAAAAATAAAAACTGTTGACCTTATCCTATGCACTAAACTAAAAATTGGACCTTCATTATCCTGCCTTATACCTCATGATCTCAAGTACATGCACTTTACAACGCCGCCGTACTCCCGAGTTGACGGCACAGGGGCTGTGTATCTCATGATATGGTAATAACGATGACCCGATTGTTTGGCCGGCCCGCTGGGTTGTAGGCGGGAATATTGTATATTGTGATCTGCTAAATAAAGGTCTTCAAAAAAAAAAAAGTGCCACTTCCATTACCCTTTGACCAGTGGATTCGCAGTGGTGTAAGAGAATCGGACACTGCAGCAGTTCCTTGTTTTGTCCCGTTCAGTGATGCTCAGATTTATGGGACTCAGTCTGAAAAAGCGGATGACGACATTTTAAAGATCAGACCGTGGCGAGCAAAACACGCTACAACTTAAGACGAAGACCCAATGAACTGAACTCTTGAATACTTTTTATTAATTAAAGACGTTCTTTTGTCCTTTTTGTTTTTTGTGTGGTATTAGTATTAGATGTGCCATCTGTCTCCGTCGCAGGGTCACTGTAGGAGACTCAGACTGTAACCTGATTCTGTTCTTTAGTAAGCGGCTAGTGCCTCAGGTATACAGAAGTGATTAGCTGAGTGATTGAGGAAGAGTGCCGTGAGCGACATTTTTTTAGATAAAGATGGATGGTACAATAATTGTAGGTAGGGAAAATAGGAAGCAAGAAATTAGATCAAAATATTGTAAATTGTTACGTAGCCGATTTGGCGTAGCTTTGTGTGTTCTTATGTTTTTGTGTATTTTGTTAGCCTGCACAGGATGGATTGTCCACATTTTGCAATCAAGAAATGTTGCGAATACTACGACTTCTTTGCCTACTCGACTTTCTGTCTTTTCACACAAAATGCATACTCTACCCCCTCATGAACAGATAAGAAGAGCCGAGTATATGAATAATACATTTATTCAGTTGTTGCACCAACATCAGTTGGCCATTAATATGACTGATTGTTGGGTGTGCGGACTCATGCCACACAATACACAAAGGGGAATGCCATATCTGGTTCTTCCTTTTTCATACAAAGGTTCAGCTTGGGCCTATTTGACAATGTTTTCGGCCGCATACCACAACAGACTTAGAAGCCCTGTGAGAACTCCTTGGATTAGATTAGATTTTAGCCATAGCTCTTTGATAAAAAGTATAGTGGTAATGGCCAAGATTGTAGAGAAGAGTAAGATTCCATTAGATAAAAATAAAGCTTATGATGTATGGAATGTTACCCACTATGTCAGCGGCAAAACTAGAAAAGGCGAGTCTTCCCCAGTGTGGACTGTGGCCCATAAAGGAAATCTTTGTCTCCAGATTAACAGCAAGAAAATTGATGACATCCAGAAATGTACATATACATATGTTCTCTCATCTCTTGATTTTCCTCTGTTAGTTCCATCTCAAGGAACATATTTTGTTTGTAACGCTCGAGCTTACACTTGGTTACCTTCTAACTTTTCTGGAACCTGCTACTTAGCTTTTCTCCTTCCCCCTACATATACGGCTTCGTCAGACCATCACAGAGTTAGACATAGCAGAGGCGTATTCGATGCCAAAGACACGGCAGAGCAAGAGGGAGGAGATTTCCTTAAAGGATTCCTTCCCTTTTGGGGTCCGATGATTAACAGCAGACACATTAGGCAATTTGTTCGAGTGGTTGAGACCACTATTAATGTTACCGCAGGTACGATAGGTAACATTACAGCAGAACTTCAAGCGGACCGTCTTATGACGCTTCAAAATAGAATTGCGTTAGACGTGATCCTAGCAGACCGAGGAGGTGTCTGTAGATTGTTCGGATCTAGTTGCTGCATTTATATTCCAGATGACGCTCCAGCAGTATACCAAGCCATTTCTAAATTGCACACAGTCTCTGAGTCGATACATCAGGACGAAGGAGATTGGTCTTCTATGGGATGGTTTTGGGGAATATTGTCAACTTGGGGATGGAAGATTTTGACGTTCCTTGGAGCAATTTTAGCTGTCATATTCTCTTGTTGTTTATGTGTTCAGTGTGGTACTGCAGTTTATGTCCTGTTGGCTACTTTATGCGTTCCACGATCTGCCGCTCAGAAGACAGAGAATATTAGAATGATGGTGCAGCAACAGCTTGAAGATCTCATGAACATCAGTGTTGACTCTGACTCAGATTAGCATGAGTTAGTTTGTTTTTGTAATGGCAAAAGGAGGGTCTGAGGTTCTGAAAATTACGAATTCGTTCGTGCTCAGCCTCCATTTTGAGATCGCCGCCATTTTGTGTTGCCCTCACTCAGGCAGCTTGGCGAACGCGATGTTTTTGTCGTTTCTGCTTTGCATGTCAGGTGGCTTCCTCGCCTATTTTTACTAACGAGTGTCAGGGTCTGGCCGAGTACACTAATTTCTGTCTGAGCTGATTAATCCCCGTCCGGACTACATGTCATTTCACACCATTGTTTCCTTCAAGTTATCTTATCTGTTGTCCTTCGCTACAGGTTTCATGCATTCTCCTGTTTCTCGACTGTCCTTCTACAACACACAGCTGTGTTTTCTCTGCTTGCAAATCGAATTGTGTGGATTCGCTTGTGATTTACTTAAAGGGTCGAATGACAAACAGAACCATGAACTTGAGTTGCTTAGGTCTGAAAACATTGTCTATAACATTTGCCTTTAGCTCATGCTCGTGTTTGATTGCATTTTGCATTGTATTGTATCGTGCGCCACGGAGTTAAGTGGCAGTCTCTTTTAAACCTCGTTGTACTGACGACTTCTAAGACCACTGTACTAGCTGCAGCTAATAAATACCATCTTCTACGCCAGACGAAGAGTCCGTGTCTCTGTTTTGACAAGGTAGGTGAATCCCGGGGATTCCAGGCGTACCCTGCGCCAGGCGTACCCTGCGCCGCCGGGCCTTAAGGCTGTGGTTCTCCAGATGCCGCTAATACAGTCTCGGAAGTCAATAGGTACTATACAGTTTACGGATGTCAAACGTGGGTGCTCCCAGCTTTATGTTGCAAATACACAATCCTATTGTTTGTAGTATCACTTCAGCCCGCAGTACGAGAAAACACACAATCCCAACGAGGCTGCGTGGGGAGGTAATCATCCAAGCTGAAATTGCTTGAGCGCTCCACCTCCACCCTCAACCATCCCAGGGATCGGGCTTCCTCTGCTGTACTGGCTCTTGCCTCCTCCGCTTCCTTCACTGAGACAACGTCTATTTCATATCACTGAGGTAATTACTTTAATAAATGAATGCCTTAGTTGTCCGTTACAGCCATGCAGCCCTTTTTCTGTACAAGCTATAGGTTTCTGAGGTTCTTCTAGTTTTAAAAAAAACTTTATTGAACGCAATACGATATCATTGTAAATAGAAATTGTATTGGAATAACAATGTTGTGTTTTAAGAATTGCACAAACACAACATGTAAATTATGAAATACCTAATGGACATTATGCAGTAATATATATATATGAACAGAAACTCCTGACCGCCGAAAGTAGCGGTTTCAGCAGGCGTGGACCTCACTCCACAAATAGGTGCTTGTATACGAAGTTCACCAAACACCAAAAAGCCACATCACACACTCCTGTGCCAGCAATCCATTTTATTCAGCAAAGTGAAAAAGAGCTAGTGCCCTCCCTGACGCGTTTCGCTCCGCGAACGGAGCTTGATCACATGACGCGTCAGGAGTAGGCAGTGCATTAAATTGTAATTAAAAGCCCAAGCGCCTAAAGAAACAGGACGCAAGGGTTGCAACAACGCAAATGGTTCACAAATTCACAATGAAGCCCAAAGTTTGGGACATTAATGTTTGTTAAATAAACAAAAAAGACAAAGTTAGAGCATAGTGCTCAAATAACAAGAAGGGATATAATCGCTTAAAACAGCCAGCAAATCAAATTTGGGGGTAAATCGACTGAAGTCAATTGATTATGTAAAACTCATCTGGGTAAATCAGTATCAACCACTAAAATGAATCCTAAATTTCAACATTGCAAAGAACTTTTTTTAATAAAATCCAACAAATGCTCTGGAAATCTAATGCAAGTGCATAGAAACATTCTAAAAACAGAGAGATTAATTTATCATACTCCCAAAACTAGCTGTAAGCATCCCTATCGCAAATACAATATGTTCCACATGTGAACAAAGTGCCATTGTGCTAAAGTGCAAGTGCTTCAAAGAATTTCATTAGCAAATTAAAAGATTGACAGGCTGCAGAAAGCTCAATATGAAAACCTACAAATAAGACCCAGAAGGAAACAGTTTCTCAGTATCTTATCTCGAATCTGAGAATAATCAACAACACCGGAATGTAAAGGAAACATATTGCATACAGAAAGAAAGAAAACCACATACATAATGGTCAAAGCAATAACTCATACATTTCAAAGAAAATGATGCAATTCATCAAAAGCATTTAAACCTGAAGGGGCTCGAGTATCTAGCAGCAGTATAAAATATGCTTCCTTTTGGCGAAGCAATTTTTCTCGATCACCACCTCTACCCGGATTAGCTACTTGACACAGTAGGGTGTAAGTGAGATCTTTAAGTTTCTTATCATGCACCGATTTAAAATGGCGCGCCACCGGATAGTTCATGTCAGAATTGACTATCGCCCGAATGTGCTGCAAGATGCGCTGATTTGCTGGTAGTTTAGTACTTCCTATATAGGACAATGGACATGTGCAGGTCAGCTGGTAAACTACATAATCACTGCGACATGTCAGATGTTCACGTATTGGGATCAGCCTATCATTGAAAGCCGAAGCATAATGCGTACCATTAACTGCAAAATTGCAAGCACGACAGGAGGTGCACCTGAAAAAACCTGGTTTGTTCAACCAATTTGTTTTTGGTGTAAGTTCAGGTTGAGTCCTATCAAGTGAATCTTTCATAGATGGAGCCCTCCTGAAGGTAATCGCTGGTGATCTAGGAAGAAATGGTGCTAAAATCACGTCAGTTAATACAATGGGCCATTCTGATCTGATAATATTACTGATCTTAGATGTTTGAGAACAGTAAGTGGTGATGAAACGAACAGAGCCCTGTTCGTTAGGTCCAATGATCTCTTTGTTTCTGGGGATTAAGAGTTCCTCACGAGGACGAGCGAGTACCTTAATAAAAGCCTGATCTAAAATGACTTTACTGTAACCTCGTTGGAGGAATCTAGTCCTGGATTCCATTAGACATTTATCTAACTCATCAGGACTACTGCAAATACGTTTGATTCGTATAAATTCCCCCAGAGGAATGCTGTTGATGGTGTGTGGTGGATGAGCACTGCGGGCGTGCAAGATGGAATTACCCGCAGTGCTCTTCCTATGGAGTTTGGTGTGTATGGTGCCATGATCGATATAGACTTGGACATCCAAAAATTCTGCAGAATCAGATGTTATATTTGCAGTAAACCTTAGATTCCTGTCATTCACATTGATGTCATCAACAATGATATATGTATATATTTGTGAAGCAATGACTTGAAATGCATTGAAATACACCATTACAAGATGGCAGTGAAAAGTAACGTCACCAATGAGGGCTTAGAAACGAACCTCATCCATTGTTTATGTTTACCCATGTATTTAGGCACGGTTGTTTTGCTGCATTAATTGCGTGATCAAGACACTGGTGGTGTCGAAACGCGTAGCGGTTTGCAGTGAATACATTTCTGGTGAGAATTCTCAACCTCCGAGTGTGCATCGTTATTTCTGGATATATATATATGTATATATATATATATATATCTATATATAAATATATATATATATATATATCTATATTTATATATAGATATATATCTATATATATATGTATATTCACTGAAAAAACCATAGGTTTCACACCAGTTATAGTTAGGAATTAGCATTTAAAAAACCATTGAAATTCACTGAATTGATGAAACCTATGGTTTTTTCTGTGAATTTTAAAGGTTTTTTTAATGCTAATTCCTAACTATATAAGACCTGAAAGCCCACCAGGAATCTCCAGTATGCGCCAGGGGACTGCATTGCAGAGAGGTGTAATGAAGCCACAACCCTTTTTACACCTCTCTGCAACGCAGCCCCCGTGCATGTTTGAAGAGGGGGAACTAATTCCCCTTGCATACTGGGGGCCCCTGGGGGCCAATTAGCCCACCTGGAACCTCCAGTATGCGCCTGGGGCTGCATTGCAGAGGTGTAATGAGACTATGCCCCTTGTTACACCCCTCTGCAACGTAGCCCACTGCCGCATTTGCAGAGGGGGAACTAATTCCCCTTGCATACTGGGGGTCCCTGGGGTCAACTAGTCCACCAGGAGCCTCCAGTATGCGCGAGGGAGCTGCATTGCAGAGAAGTGTAATGAAGCCACACCCTTGTTACACCTCTCTGCAACGCAGGCCACTGGCGCGTTTGCAGAGGGGGGACTAATTCCCCTTGCATACTGGGGGTCCCTGGATCATATATGCCCAAACACCGATATTCCGAACGATTGTAAATGACTTTTCTTGAGAAACATTTGGATTTGGATTATCATGTCCTATACTTTGGAATTTTTGAAAGACTGACTTTGAGGATGCTATAAATTACTCAAGTCTGCCCGAATTGTGTGGGTAAAATTGATACCTAGTCACTTTGAATAAGAATATACTTATGTCTCGTCTAACATTTGGAATAAATATCTAGTTATATGACAACGGGATACCGACATAACTTGAAGGAAATTAGAACGCCCTGAAGAAGTTCTGTTGTACAGAACGAAACGTTTCGGCTGGCTGTGGTACATAAACTTAAGGAAAATAAAAGCATTTGAATATACACCAAGATTCAGCGCTTCAATAAGGACTCTAAGTGATATGATTTGATTGGACTCATTGTGAAAGTGGTGCTGTGCCAAACTTTGGAATATTCTCCACTACTCTCTACTACTTACTCTCTCATACTCCACTACTCTCAAATACTCACTCTCTACTACTCATTCTCTACTAGTCTACTACTCTCTACTACTCTCTCTCTACTACTCACTCCCTACTACTCGCTACTCACTACTCCCTACTACTCACTATCTACTACTCTCTACTACTCACTCTCTACTACTCTCTCTCTACTACTCACTCTTTACTACTCACTACTACTCTCTACTACTCACTCTCTACTTCTCACTCTCTACTACTCTCTACTACTCACTCTCTACTACTCTCCCTCTACTACTCACTCTCTACTACACACTCTCTACTACTCTCTACTACTCACTCTCTACTACTCTCTCTCTACTAGTCTCTACTACTCACTCTACTACTCACTCTCTACTACTCACTACTATTCTCTCTGCTACTCATTCTCTACTACTCTCTACTACTCACTATCTACTACTCACTCTCTACTACTCACTCTTTACTACTCTCTACTACTCACTCTCTACTGCTCTCTACTACTCACTCTACTACTTACTCTCTACTACTCTCTACTACTCACTCTCTACTACTCACTCTCTACTACTCTCTACTACTCACTCTACTATTCACTCTACTACTCTCTACTACTCACTCTCTGCTACTCTCTCTACTGCTCTCTACTACTCTCTACTACTCACTCTCTACTCTCTATTACTCACTCTCTACTCTCTACCTCTCTACCTCTCTCTTCTTCTCTCTCTACTAATCTCTACCTCTCTACCGCTACCTCTCTACCTCTCTACCTCTACACCTCTACCTCTCTACCTCTCTCTACACGCACACATATACACATATATGCATATATATATGCATATGCATTTATATATATGTTATGTATGTGTATGTATAAAAAAAACAACAAAACATTTTTTTTTTAAACAGCTACTTTTAAAACTGTCATTTTTTTCCCCATGGTACGCTCCCCGGTACGCTCCCCGGTGCGCGTACCGGGCGCTCCCCCCGCGAAAATCAAATTTTTAAAAAAAATGTTTTGCCCCGCGGGGCCCTTTTATGGCCCCCACATCAAACCTAGGGGGTCAAGGGGGGGTCTACTCTGCCCCCTTATGGTCATTTCCCTCTTTGTTTTGGCCACCTCTTGTGTCTCGATCCTACCGAGACACAAGATGGCGGCCGCTCCGGACTGTTTAGAATGTTTACAGACACCCCAGAGCCAATCAGCTTTCTGCGCGCAAGTCGCGTGACGCGCCCGGTGCGCGTACCGGTGCGCGTACCGGAGCGCGGCTATAGATATGTATATTTTTTTTAACCTTAATTACTCAAAATCCACTGGAGCACATATTTTGAGACATAGCAAAGGCACATCGGGCTACCAGTCCCTACAATTTTGCCAAGTTTGGTGGAAATCCATTTAGCCGTTCGGGCTAAAAGTGAAATCGACCGCCCTATGGAAATTAACATGGGGAAAACGCGTTTTGGGACCCCTTTTTATCTCGGCCCCCGCTTGACGAATCCCCCCCAAACTTTCAGGGAAGGACCAGAACGCCGCGAGGCCATTTTGAGGAAATTTTGAGGCAGATTCGTCAACCGGCGCCAAAATTATTCCAAATAGAATTTTGAGATTTAACATTGAAAAAAATCCTAACTATAACTATCTACTGGCGACCGCCAGTAGGTAATGTGTGTATATATATATATATATATATATATATATATATATATATATATATATATATATATATATATATATATATATATATATATATATATATATATATATATATACTACTATTATGAAGAGAGGACTTGCACCTTTAGGCAAGGTAAACTCGGGAACCACAGCGCCAATCTACACACCCGATACACCGTTGAAATCGGCAGGGTGTGTAGATGGTCATAGGCTTTAAAATTTTTAAAAATAAACGTTATATAAAAAGTTACATTTTTACAAAAAGTAGTTCCCCCAAAGTAGCGCCGGCCGCGACTGTGCATCGTCACGTCATTAGCAGGGGAGGAGCAGCGTCCCAGGAGCGGCGGACATGGCGCGCAGGGGAGGAGCGGTGAAGTGAGGCCAGCGGCGGAGCGGAGAGGCGGATATGGCGCGGGGAGGAGCGGCGGCGGACAGGTGGTGAGTGGCAGAGCGGCGGAGCGGAGAAATATGGACCGGCGGTGTGAGCAGCAGAGGCAAGGTAAGAATCCGGGGCAGCCAGGGTCGGGGCGGGCGGGCGGGTGGGGAACGGGCTGCTGGGGAATGTCAGGGCAGGCGGGGGTAGGGGAAGCCAGCATTTCAGGTTTGCGTGCTCTCCCGCCCCAGCCCCCGCCCGCCACAACATTGTCCGGGACACAGACAATGTTGTGGCGGGCGGGGGCCTGGGCGGGAGAGTACGCAAACCTGAAATGCAGCCCCCAGTCACCTTGTACCCCAGGCAACGCTGGGGCGGGCTGCTAGTATATATATGTATATATATATATATATAAATATATATATATATATATATATATATATATATATATATATATATATATATATATATATATATATATATATATATATATATATATATATATATATATATAATTGCTCCTAGTGCACCTTGTCAAACGAAAAAATGGTTAAAATTCAGAAAGGGAAATTGGTCCGACAAAAAAACAATGGGGAAGAATGAACATCATAATTTTCAAGAAAAAGTGAAAATAACAACAAAAGAAGAAAATTGAATAAAAAATACAAATGAGAAATAATTTCAGCTTATGAAGGAACTGCAAAGATAAGAATGATGAATCAATGTAAGAACTAAATGAACACTTCCCACTAAAGGGAAAATATAAGCTGAAAATAACAAAAATCGACGTAGAATAAAAAAAATGGAAAATGGAAATTGAAACCTGTTGGACAATGATGAATGCATATAACCATACAAAAAAGACATCAAGTTTACTAAAATAATAAGGAACAATGTTCAAAGTCAAAAAACTACATTTCTTTTAATTAAAACTACAACCTCCAGAACGCTTAGAGACAATGTGCACACCAAACAGGAAATGTTACAATGTAACTTTAAAAGAACTGGCTTCCTGTGATCAGGTGATCGTGAGCAAGGGAGAGGTGCTCCCGAAACGCGTTGATCAGTGTCTGTCTTTTACTGCATAACGCTATCTGAAGGCTAAAAATTGAATTAAAAGAGTAAAACATCTTAAACACGAGAGTTCGTCCCGTTAATCCTCCTGTCAAGGAGGTTTGTGTGCAAATTGGAAGCGGCGCGGTTCTGCCGCAGGGATCGCGAACCCAACGCTGAGCGCTGCATTTCCCGGACACAGAGAACCAAAGGGTGGAATGTCGTAAGCCGGGAGCAGCAACCGCTGGTGAAAAACAAAGCCCGTGAAGCCTCACAGCGCGGAAACCAAGGGAGAAGGTAAGCGTGTGAGTGAAGAGCTTTTAAAGTGAATGCGGAGACGAAAACAAATCGGGGACGCATGAGAGCGCAATACCAGCTTAGTTGGCAAAACGAGAGCCGTGGGAGGAGTCCGTAATTAATAGTTCGAAAGGAAACTAACGGTGCAAACATCCCAATTGAAAGGCGGCTTTTCGTCACATTGCACGTATTTAACCAAACGTTCAAATATAAATAGCCTTAAATAATTCCAAAAATGCAGAGGAAAGAAGAAAAGCGGAGTGAGCTATTGACAACGATGTTTGTTAAAGATACAACAAGTGAAACCCCAACAGCAGGGTCATCGAGTAAGGTTGAGAAAAAGGATGCAAAGTCAGAGCTGCGCACTTGGGAAAGGTAAGTCGCAAGGAGATTAATGAATCTTGGGAGCTAATAACATTGCAAAAATACTTGGAAGTGAAAAGAGTCCCGCGAGGGTTAAGAATTACCCTAATGCCAAGCCATCAGGATTCCTCAAACGAATTGCTGCAAGAATGGGGAGAATTTATTCTGAAATCATCATTGGGGCTCATTGAAATATTGGTGAAACATATAGAAATCAGTCTCAATAAAATAAAGGATGAATTGAATGAAATGGAAAAAGATATAGCAGCAATGAAACTGTCAAGTGAAATGGCAACATTTAAGGAGGAACTGGAGGTGCAAATAGAAAAACATGAGGAAACTGTAAGAGAGAGAAAACACTCCAAGTTTATCAGGGATGCTAATGACTATGAGGAAGGTCGAATTTTTACATTTGCACATAAATATGACGCAATAAAAGAACAACTATCTTGGAGCAGTGCAACAAGTTTCTCAAGCAGTGCTTCATCATTAATATCCAATGAAGATACGGAGGAAAACAAAAGGAAAAATTCTTTTATAGGGGACATGCGCCTCGTACTGCAACAACGGCAGTGGGATCAATCCCACCCCACGTTCCATCAACAAGGAAGAAGAGGGCGTGGACGACAAAGATACCAAAGAAACCCACAAGAAGGGGCAAAAGGTGCCGGAACAAATACGGAGAAAATAGAAACAGAGACACGGAGCATGCGCCTGAAGAGGAAGTAATGGATGAACTCCAAGTAGTAAACTTGTCAAATCGTCAAATAACAAATACTGAGACAATGCTTCTCAAAAAAGGAATACAATTTTGTCCAACTAAAAGAATGGACCTAGCGCAAGTAAGAATAGATCTTTACCTCTATTTTCGAAAAATTAAACTAGCTAAATATTTTGTGGAAAAACAAAATGCAGTATCACAAAATAAGCCAATTGAAAACACCAGAGAATTACAAGCTAAGGATGCCACAAGCTATCTGACACTAGTTAACCTGGGCACACTCGATGAGAATGATATGAGCTTGGATGAAGCTATTGAACAAAAGGGAGGAGGCCTAAGCGGGTTAAAACTAAAATCCAAATTTTATCCACAATTAACACCGGGAAATAAAGTGGATTTATTCCAGGAAGCCGTAATTGAGGATTTGTAAAGATTGAAATGTCGAACTCATAAAGACAACTTAACCAAAGAGGAAGGAGAAGCCCTGAAAAATCTCATGAATGACAATAACATAGAAATTAAAATCGCAGACAAGGGCGGGAACATCGTGATTCAAGACAAGACTGCAAATGTCATGGAAGCCCACCGGCAACTTTGGAACAGTGTCTACTATGAAAAGTTAAAAAAGAACCCAACCAATGAAATAAAAGAGATGTTGGATGGAAAACTCCATGAATGGACAATGAAGGGACAAATCAACGAAGAAGAGCGAAAATACCTAACAGTAAATTATCCTGTTACGGCAACAATTTATTTTCTGCCCAAGTTGCATAAGGACCAAGGGAATCCTCCAGGGCGACCGATATTATCGGCGAAAGGATCTCTGCTGGAACCAGTGGAAAATTTCATAGACTACTTTTTACAGCCCTATGTAAAACAGCTAAGCTCCTATATTAAGGACACAATTGACATACTGAAGATGCTACAAAATACACCGTGGCAAGAGTCCTACCTATTAGTGACAATGGATGTTGTATCTTTATATACAACAATAGGGAATGATTTTGGCATAGAGGCATGCAGCTTCTTCTTACAGGAAAGAAACATCGAGTATCATGATCACAACAACATGTTAAGACAAATGATTGAGATCTGTCTGAACAAAAATATTTTCCTATTTGGAGAAGAGGTGTACCGGCAACGCAATGGCACAGCGATGGGCTTTTCCTTTAGTCCAAATTATGCCTGCCTGACCATGGGATATTGGGAAAAGGAGGTGGCGTGGAGAGCTGAAAATGATGAATTTCTGAACAAGATCATCATGTGGAAAAGATTTATAGATGATCTTCCTATTATATGGGATGGCACGGAAGAGGAGTTTTGAGATTACTTCGAAATTTTAAACAACAGCACCACCCAACTCAAATTCACCTATAAAACAAGCAAAGACCGTGTAGTTTTTCTGGACACAGAAATCTACATTAGAGACAACCAAATCCACACCACCTTGCATCGCAAGAGCACTGCCACCAACTCAACATTGGAAGCAACTAGCTTTCATCAAGAATCTTTGAAAGCGAGTATCCCCTTCGGGGAGTTCCTCAGAATAAGGCAAATCTGCAGTGAGGAGGAAGAGTGGAAAAAGCATGCCCAACACACAGCGGAACGCTTCAAAAAGAGGAAATATAACAACAAAATAGTTTTGAAAAGTTGGGAAAAGGCCAATCAAAAGTCAAGAGAGGAATGCTTAATGCCAAAACAAAGAAAAAACGTAATGGAGAAGGAACCAAAACGTTTAATAATGGACTTTTCAGTAGAGAGCAAACAAGTCATGAATATATTGAGAAAAAATTGGAAAATTCTTCAGCTGGATAGCACAGTCAAAGAAGTAGTGGGCAAACATCCGGTGGTAACATATCGACGGTCCAGGAACCTGAAGGACCATCTAATCCACAGCCAGTTCAAACCTAAGAAAAAGGAGGGTGACTGGCTTAAAACAAAAGGATTTGTGAAATGCCACATTTGCAAGGTGTGCCAGATGGCAAAACAAACTAAAGTGTTACAACTAAAAAATGAAAAATCTTGGGAGATCAGACAACTAATAACGTGCAAGACACAATATGTTGTAGATATAGTGGAATGCCCGTGCCCACTGCAGTACGTGGGCAGCACGATCTGTGAGCTAAAAAAGCGAATTTTGGAACACGTAAGGGCAACGGTGCATAAAGACCGGGCCAACGCTGTCGCGAAGCACATGGAACAACATCACCAAGGGGACTGGAAACAACTAAAATTCTATGGAATAGATACAGTCCAACAAATGAAAAGAGGTGGGGACAGAGAAAGAGAACTTCGCCAGAAAGAATCGAGATACATCATAAAGCTAAGGACAATGCACCCGCATGTCCTCAACCAGTCGGAAGAACTTTACATACATCTTTGAAAAAGAAAAAGAAATGAGTTATGAAGTAGCTCGCACCGCTAGGAACTTCAATTGAAAAGTAGACGTCAAACAAAAGATTTCAACTAATGTAACAATAATAAACGAAAAAAATGGTTAAAATTCAGAAAGGGAAATTGGTCCGACAAAAAAACAATGGGGAAGAATGAACATCATAATTTTCAAGAAAAAGTGAAAATAACAACAAAAGAAGAAAATTGAATAAAAAATACAAATGAGAAATAATTTCAGCTTATGAAGGAACTGCAAAGATGAGAATGATGAATCAATGTAAGAACTAAATGAACACTTCCCACTAAAGGGAAAAGATAAGCTGAAAATAACAAAAATCGACGTAGAATAAACAAAATGCAAAATGGAAAATGGAAATTGAGACCTGTTGGACAATGATGAATGCATATAACCATACAAAAAATACATCAAGTTTACTAAAATAATAAGGAACAATGTTCAAAGTCAAAGAACTACATTTGTTTTAATTAAAACTACAACCTCCAGAATGCTTAGAGACAATGAACACACCAAACAGGAAATGGTACAATGTAACTTTAAAAGAACTGACTTCCTGTGATCAGGTGATCGTGAGCAAGGGAGAGGTGCTCCTGAAACGCGTTGATCAGTGTCTGTCTTTTACTGCATAACGCTATCCGAAGGCTAAAAATTGAATAAAAAGAGTAAAACATCTTAAATATGAGAGTTTGTCCCGTTAATCCTGTCAAGGAGGTTTGTGTGCAATTTGGAAGTGGTGCGGTTCTGCCGCAGGGATCACAAACCCAACGCTGAGCGCTGCATTTCCCGGACACAGAGAACCAAAGGCTGGAATATATATATATATATATAATATCCATCCCAGTGGAAGCAGGCTGTGATATCTCCCCTGTTGAAGAAGCCTTCCTTAGACCCTGAATGTTCCAAAAATTATAGACCAATCTCTTTGCTGCCTTTTCCAGCCAAAATTGTTGAGCGTATGGTCAGTTCTACTCTCTCAAAACACCTGGAACAGCATCACTTATTAGAGGGGGGATCAATTTGGCTTCCGGCCAGCTCATGGGACCGAAACGGCATTGGTCACCGCTGTGAACGAGCTTCAAAGGCGTGCAGACAGGGGACAGGCAGCGGTTCTGATTCTGCTTGACATGTCTGCCGCCTTTGATACGGTTAACCATGAGATTTTACTGGGCCGTTTAAGTGATGTGGGGGGATGTCATTCTTGCAGGACAGACAGCAGGCGGTGTCCTTGCCTCCTTTTCAATCTGGGTTTTCTCATGTTCCACACGAGGTGCCACAGGGATCAGCAATTATCCCTATCCTCTTCAACCTATACTTAAGACCTCTGATCTTGCTTATCAAAGCCTATAAAATCAAGATAATAAACTACGCGGATGATACGCAGATGATCCTCTCCTTTGAGGGAGAGGAATCGATTCCTGTGGAGGTATTCCACAATTGTCTGCGGGATACGTCACGCTGGCTGAAGAACAACTCTCTTCAATTCAATGCTGGGAAGACGGAGGTGCTTTTCAGCATGGGAATAAGATCTCCCGTTCTTTACCAGAGACTTTTTGGCCCCCTGAGACAACGACCACAGTGCGGCCAGTGGAATAAGTCCGCAATTTAGGGGTTATGCTTGATCAGAAGTTGAGCATGGAGACTCATTTTTAAAAAAACTACCTCCTGTTGTTTTGCTATCCTGAGGTCTTTGCGGAAGATCATGCCATTACTTCCATTTTAGGCGCGCGCCCAAGTGATCAGGTGCACTATCCTTAGCAGGATAGATTACTGTAATGCCCTATTATTGGAGTCCCCTGGCTTTTTGTTGGACAGGCTTCAAAGAATGCAATCAGCGGCTGCTAGGCTGGTCCTGGGGCTTCATAGGAGAGCACAGGCCCCGGTAGCCCTGACGAAACTTCATTGGCTCCCCGTGAGACAGAGGGTACAATTTAAGGCCCTATGCCTAGTTTTTAAAGCACTTCATGGAATAGGTCCTCTAACCCTGCAAGCTAAATTTGCCTGGTATACCCCAGCCAGGCGGCTGCGCTCTTCAGCGGCTAGGCTGGTGAGAGTGCCTAGGTTTAAGAAGGTTAGATCAGGGGGTAGATCTTTTGAGGTGGCTGCTGCCAAATTATGGAATCTGCTCCCGTGCGAGATTAGGCAAACTGAGGAGCTTCTCCCCTTTAGGAAAAAGGTTAAAACTTGGCTTTTTCCCAAGTGATGTAATCCGACTGTCCTGCTCCGTCTGACTTTTGTCCTGTCCTTCTTTTGAGCTTCCAGCGCCAGGATGCCTGCAAGATGATAGTGCGCTTTATAAGACTAATAAATTAATAAACACATAATATACATATATATATATAAATTCACTGAAAAAACATAGGTTTCAGGGACATTTCATTTCTATAAAACCATAGAAATTCCCCTGCTATAGTTAGTTCAGCTAACTATAACTTGAGCCCCCGCAATGCACTGCTGATGACATCACGTATTACATCATTCATGACATGGTCAGTGACATCACTGATGACATCACTGATGACATCTCAAATGACATCACTGATGACATCCCTGATGACATCATCCAGTGACTATGTGTTTCTCTAAAGTGTAAATATGTTTTATATATATGCCAAGGTGTATTGAAGAATGAGTGGGTGTATAAGTGTCTGGATGGAGGATTTAGTATGCGCGTGACTGACTGTATAAGTGAGTGATTAAATGTGTCTTACTGAATGCATGGGTTAGTGACTAAACTGTCTGAATGTGTGTGTCAGTATATCTGTTGTTGTGTAAGCTGCTGCATGTGTTGGTCAGTAGCTACATGAGTGTCTTTATGGGTTATTGATTGGTTGCCTGAGTATTTGTATCGGAGACTGAGTGTTTGTGCGGGTGGGTGGGAGGTGTGTGACTCTGTGCATAGATGTGTGAGTGGCTGATTCACTGGGTGTATGGGTTCAAGCGTGCATGTGGAAACAGCTGTATGGGTGGGTTAGTGTGGGTATGGGCGTGTTGGTGAGAGATTAGATGTCTCAGTGGTACATTTCCAAGTAACTACATATGTAAAAGGCAGTGTATGTGAGACTTGGAGTATATAAATGATGATACGTGAGAGTCAGTGATTGTTAGAGTGGCTGTATGGATGAGTGTATACTTGTCTCAGTGATTGTATAAGAGAGTAAGTATGTGTTAGTATATGTTTAGATAAGTGAGATGGTGTGTGTATAACTGTATAGGTGAGAAAATTGGAGTGTGATTGATTCTTTGCATGACTGACTAGGTGTGTGAGTAACTACATGGATGAGTGGCAGTGTGTGAGTGTCTGTATAGGTGTATGAGTGCATATGATAGTGTTGTATTGATGAGTGACTGTATGTATGAGTGATGTATGGGTGAATGAGTGGATGTGTGTGTAGACCTAAGAATCAGTGAGTGGGTATGAAGTAACTGGTATTGGTGTGTCTATGGTTTTAAAAATGGTTGTCTGTATTTTAGAATGGGTGTATCAAAGGTTATATTAGGGTATGAGGAGGTGTATCGTATTATCACGTAGATGATGCCATCAGTGATGTCATTTAAGATGTCATCAGTGATGTCATCAGTGATGTCACTGACCATGTCATGAATGATGCAATATGTGACGTCATCAGCAGTGCATTGCAGGGGCGCGAGTTATAGTTAGCTGAACTATTTATATAGGGGGAATTTCTATGGTTTTGTACGAGTGAAATGTCCAACTAACTATAACGTCCCTGAAAACAATGTTTTTTTCAGTAAATTTCTAAGGTTTTTTAAACGCTAATTTCTAACTATAACGTGCCTGAAACCTATGTTTTTCTCAGTGAATTTCAATGGCTTTTTAAATGCTAATTTCTAACTATAACCTACCTGAAACCTATGGTTTTTTCAGTGAATTTCAATGGTTTTTTAAATGCTAATGTCTAACTATGACTACAAAGTTAGGACATGTGAAGAAAGAGGAAGAAAAGCGCAGCAAGAAGCCAGACAAATGCAGGAAGAGGCAACAGAAGTCCAGAAAGATGAAGAAAAGTGCATTAAGAAGCAAGAGATGTGCAGAAAGAACCAACAGAGGAGCAGAAAGTCCTCCTGTGCCCCCAACATTTTAGAGACGGGTACTGTTGGTAACTCACTCTGACAACCTAGGACCGGAGCAAGTGCAATGCTAAAGGACGCTTAGAATACAGTGAAAACACCTACATACACTAGGGAACACTATGCGTTGTGGTACCCCTCTAATGAGCATGACCTCGTCTGTATTTGCCATGAGTTAGTGCCTGGGTCATTGCATGAGCACATGGGTAGTGACTGGATCATTAGAGTGCTGCAAAGACAGTGCATGGTGATGTTATAACTGCTTGGGTTTTGGCAGAGTGATTGGATAAGTACATGATGCTGGATGGGTGACTGGAGTAGAGCATGGGTAGTTACAGAGGGATTTCTGGAGTGCCAGGGTACAACCTGGGTTATTGGAGGAGTGAATCAGTACTTTGTATGTGGTTAGAGGTCTGCATGGGTAGTGCACAGGGGATTCTAGCAGTGCATGGGTCGCTCCATAAATACATGGGTACTGACTGGAAGATTAGAGTACTGCAAGGAGAGTGCATGGTGAATTTATAAGTGCATGGGTTTTGGCGGAGTGATTGGATAAGTACATGGTGCTCGCTGGGTGATTGGAGGAGCAAAAAACACAGTTGATGGACAGAATGCAGAACAATGTCTTACATTCACCCCAGTACAAAGATCTAGGCCTAAGTCCATTGTTTTTTGCACTCCACACCACCCTAGGTCAGACACTGGCTATATGCAAATCACCCTTGACCCTGTGCCTCATGGGAACAGTCCAGCCCGAACTACCAAGCCATGTCTTTCCTAGACCGGAATCAAGCATCCAAGGACCGGTTTCTGGCTAACAGCCTTCTTCAGCCTGGATAGCTTGACTCCAATGATGTGGAGAGCCTGGGACTCACGTCTGAGCATACCCAGCCCACTCAGAGTGAAAATTGCAAAAAACACAGTTGATGGACAGAATGCAGAACAATGTCTTACATTCACCCCAGTACAAAGATCTGGGCCTAAACCAATCGTTTTTTGCACTTACAACCACCCTAGGTCAGACACTGGCTATATACAAATCAGCCTTGACCCTGTGCCTCATGGGAACAGTCCAGCCCGAACTACCAAGCCATGTCTTTCCTAGACTGGAATCAAGCATCCAAGGACCGGTTTCTGGCTATCAGCATTCTTCAGCCTGGATAGCTTGACTCCAGTGATGTGGAGAGCCTGGGACTCACGTCTTAGCATACCCTGCCCACTCGGGGTGAAAATTGCAAATCACACAGTTGATGGACAGAATGCAGAACAATGTTTAACATTCACCCCAGTACAAAGATCTGGGCCTAAATCCATCATTTTTTTTGCACTCCACACCACCTTAGGTCAGACACTGGCTATATGCAAATCAGCCTTGACCCTGTGCCTCATGGGAACAGTCCAGCCCGAACTACCAAGCCATGTCTTTCCTAGACCGGAATCAAGCATCCAAGGACCGGATTCTGGCTATCATCCTTCTTCAGCCTGGATAGCTTGACTCCAGTGATGTGGAGAGCCTGGGACTCACGTCTGAGCATACCCAGCCCACTCGGGGTGAAAATTGCAAAAAACACAGTTGATGGACAGAATGCAGAACAATGTCTTACATTCACCCCAGTACAAAGATCTGGGCCTAAATCCATCGTTTTTTTGCACTCCACACCACCCTAGGTCAGACACTGGCTATATGCAAATCAGCCTTGACCCTGTGCCTCATGGGAACAGTCCAGCCCGAACTACCAAGCCATGTCTTTCCTAGACCGGAATCAAGCATCCAAGGACCGGTTTCTGGCTATCAGCCTTCTTCAGCCTAGATAGCTTGACTCCAGTGATGTGGAGAGCCTGGGACTCACGTCTGAGCATACCCAGCCCCTTGCTCACTTTGCCACTGGATTCAAGCAAGCCGGGCTGAAGAAGGCTGGAATGCCAGAAACTGGTCCTCGGAAGCTTGTTTCTGGTCCAGGGAAGACATGGCTTGGCAGTTCGGGCTGCACTGTTCCCATGAGGCACAGGGTCAGACTGATTTGCATATAGCCATGTCTGAACTGGGGTGGCAGAGTGGGCTAAAGAACGGTGATGGATTAAACCCAGATCTCTTGACTGGGTGTGAGTGTCTGATTGATTCAGAGGCTCCGTCCATCACCAACCCCTTTTGTACCGCAGGTGATTGGAGGAGTGCATGTGTAGTGACAGGGCAATGGCAGAACTGCATGGGTACTGCTCAGGGTATTGTAGCAGTGCATGAGTTAGTGCATGGGTCAATATATGAGTGCAAGGGTAGTGACTGGATGATTAGAGTGCTACAAGGAGAGTACATGGTGAATTTATAAGTGCTTGGGTTGTGGTAGAGTGATTGCATAAGTGCATACATGTCCCATCAGGCCGCCCCCTCCCTTCACCACTTTGCAAACGTGCGCCCCTGGTGGGTTTTAAGTTAGGGGATTAAGTCCCCTTGAATCTTGAGGGTCCTTTGGGGCCAACTAGCCCACCAGGTACCTCCAGTATGCACCAGGGAGCTGCGTTGCAGAGAGGTGTTCAGAGGCCACGCCCCTTATTACACCTCTTTGCAACGAAGCTCTTTGGCACTTACTGGAGGTACATGGTGGGCTAGTTGGCCCCCAGGTACCCTCTGGACTGAAGGGGACTTAATCCCGCAATTTACAATGTGCCAGGGGATGTATTTGCACACTTGGTATGTCAGGCCCGCCCCCTCCATGCACCACTGTGCAAATGCACCCCCTGGTGCGTTGTAAATTGGGGGATTAATTCCCCTTGAGTCCTGAGGGTCCCTGGGGGCCAACTAGCCCACCAGGTACCTCCAGTAAGCACCACAGAGCTGCGTTTGCAGAGAGATGTGAAATGGGGTGTGACCTCTGAACACCTCTTTGCAACGCAGCTCCCTGGCACATACTGGACGTACCTGGTGGTCTAGTTTGCCCCCAGGGACCCTCAGGATTAAAGGGCACTTAATTCCCCAATTTACAATGTGACAAGGGGTGGGTTTGCACACGTGCTATGCCTGGCCCCTACCCCTCCCTGCACCACTGTGCAAACATGCCCTCTGGCGCGTTGTGAATTGGGGGATTAATTCCCCTTGAGTCTTGAGGGTCCCTGAGGGCCAACTAGCCCACCAGGTACCTCCAGTAAGCGCCACAGAGCTGAGCTGTGTTGCAGAGAGGTGTAAAAAACGCATGGCCTCTGAACATCTCTCTGCAACGCAGCTCCCTGGCGCATACTGGAGGTTCCTGGTGGGCTGGTTGGCCCCCAGGGACCCACAGTATTCAAGGGGAATTAATTACCCAACTTACAACGCGCCAGGGGGCTGAGTGCTTGCAGGGAAGGGGTGGGGCCTAGCTACGATGCACGCTTTAAAAAAAAATTAATTTTAAGAAGGGGGGCTGTGTGGCCCCCCTTCTGTTGCCTTTTTTTAGGGCCTGGGGGCCTCATCCCCCCAGGGCCTGGCCCCCCTTCCTATTTTAAATGTAACTGGGAGGAGGGCCGCCTGGGCCTCCCTCCCATGGCCAATTCCGGCCCCGTGGACTCCATCCTCTGGGGCATGGCCACATATATTTTTTTCATAGGAAGGGGCCTGCGTGGCCCACCTCCTGAGGCCTCTATTGGTCCCGGGGACCCCATCCCCTGGGCCGGCCTTTATTTATAAAAAAAAATATTTGGGGAGGGGGGCCCTAATTCCCTACAAGATCCCACTGGCTCCCTGCCTCCTCTGGGAGCCGGCATTGCTTTTCCACAAGTGGAGCTGCTGACATAAAGGAATTGAGGAATACAGTGCCTTGAAGTTATTAAGACCTGCATATTCTTTTTCCACCCCTAAAATTGAGAGCCACATGTGAGTTTCTAAAAGTAGTGCCAACTTTTGGAAACACACAGGCCCTCCTAGATGGGTTTACCTTTGTTTATGGATGAACTCCAGCCCCAGAAATGTAGCTCCTTGATGCTCTGTACCCCTATTGTGGAGTACCTGCTAACTAAGGAAAACCACGTTCTACTGGCCGTAGCAAAACCCTGAAGGTTTGTATCAACTCTCTGCATTGGACAGTATTTATCCTGCACAGAAAAAAATCTATATTTTATTAAAGACAGGGAGGGGGTATTTGTGACAATTTCCCTTTAATTACACCTCAGCAGCGAAACAGCCACAAAGCATCTATTGATACAAAAGGCACTGAAACTAGAGACACTGCCTTTTTAAATTGATGGGATGAGTCAATAGTGTAGACAGTGAGTTCATTAAGAGGGATGCAACAAACTGAGGTCAGCTTACACCGGATCTGGTCAAGATGGAATGCAGGGATGTCTTCAAAAAGTTACCTAAGAACCTCAGTGGCAGGAAGGAGGTTCCACACCCTTGGCTTCGTCATCATGACTCGCGAGCCGCAAGCAGGGTGCAGGCCAGCGACAAGCATTCAGGGAACTGCTGGAGAGCAGGGATCCACTGCAGGCAGAGCACCTCAGTTGTAAACAGGAGGTCTCCGAGAAACACGTGTGCAGGGCTGGACTGTATGGATGTGGGACACCCTTACCCATTGAGTAAAGAAATGTGAAGCGAAGGTAAGTACTCAAAGCTTGCATTATGTATCCTGGTTTGAGGAAAATGGCAGACACAGGTAGGGTGGTTGAGCCCTCCTGGTGGATATTTTCTCCACTATTTGGGTATACATCCTCCAGGGCTTGACATCCAGCTGTTGATCCTTGGAGTATATTTATTCCACCTGTGGCAGAGCCTACTAGAGATGTCACACTTTTTGCTGGCATATCAAACACATACATTCATTCTGTGAGTGGCACCGCCCTCCAGAGAGATCAGGGCCATTGGTTTATGTTGAAACCTAATAGAGAGATATTGCATCAATAGCAGAGCGTTCCAGAGACATCCATCTCAGATGTCATATGTCGAACCCTGTTGTAGAGATATTCCTTCAGTGGTCGAGCGCTCCAGAGACATCCACCTCATCGGGCATATGTCGACCATAGGGGAGAGATTTTACTTCAGAGGCAGAATGATCCAGAGACACCGACCTCACCGGTCATACGTCGAACCCTGTTGTAGAGATATTCCCTCAGTGACAGAGCGCTCCAGAGACTTCCACCTCATCTGTCATATGTCAAACCATGGGGAGAGATATTCCATCAATGGCAGAGCACTCCAGAGACATCTGCCTCATCTGTTGAATCCTGGAGGAGTGATATTCCTTCAGTGACAGAGGGCTCCAGAGACATCCACCTCATCGGTATGTGTGGTACCCTTAGATAGACATATTCCTTCACTGGCAGGGCACTCCAGAGTCACCCACCACATCTGTCATATGTCGAAGCCTGGGAGAGAGATATTCCTTCGGTGGCACAGCAACCAGAGACATCCACCTTACCAGTCATATGTTGAACCCTAGTGGAGAGATATTCCTTCAGTGGCAGAGTGCTCTAGAAACTTACACTTCATCAGTCATACGTCGAACACTGGGTGATAGATATTCCTTCAGTGGCAGAGCGATCCAGAGACATCTACAGCATCTGTCAAATGTCGAACCCTATGGAAGAGATATTCCATCAGTGGCAGAGCTCTCTAGAGACATCCACCTCATTGATCATATGTCGTACCTTGGGAGAGAGATATTCCTTCAGTGGCAGAGCGCTCTAGAGACATCCACCCTATTGATTATATGCCGAATCCTAGGGGAGAGATATTCCTTCAGTGGCAGAGCACTCTTGAGACATCCACCCCATTGATTATATGCCGAACCCTTGGGGAGAGATATTCCTTCAGTGGCAGAGCACTCTAGAGACATCCACCCCATTGATTATATGCCGAACCCTTGGGGAGAGATATTCCTTCAGTGGGGGAGCACTATAGAGACATCCACCCCATTGATTATATGCCGAACCCTTGGGGAGAGATATTCCTTCAGTGGGGGAGCACTATAGAGACATCCACCCCATTGATTATATGCCGAACCCTAGGGGAGAGATATTCCTTCAGTGGGGGAGCACTATAGAGACATCCATCCCGTTGATTATATGCCGAACCCTAGGGGAGAGATATTCCTTCAGTGGCAGAGCACTCTAGAGACATCCACCCCATTGATTATATGACGAATCCTTGGGGAGAGATATTCCTTCAGTGGAGGAGCACTATAGAGACATCCACCCCATTGATTATATGCCGAACCCTAGGGGAGAGATATTCCTTCAGAGGGGGAGCACTATAGAGACATCCACCCCATTGATTATATGCCGAACCCTTGGGGAGAGATATTCCTTCAGTGGGGGAGCACTATAGAGACATCCACCCCATTGATTATATGCTGAACCCTTGGGGAGAGATATTCCTTCAGTGGGGGAGCACTATAGAGACATCCACCCCATTGATTATATGCCGAACCCTAGGGGAGAGATATTCCGCTCACAAACCTACTACTGCCTGGAAAGGAGCTCTCTGCAGCATCAGAAGCGAAGAGCGCTTTTTGTGCAAACTCTTGCCCTGTGTCCAGATCCCAGCGAGGTCGCGCTGCTGGTGGGAGCTCTTCCGTGGTCGACGGAGTGCCTGTCAGCTCCCAGCGAGCGCTTGACCCAATCATCAGTGGCTGCTTGCACCGGGGGACTGCGAGGCCCAGAAGCCTCTGCTTCTTCCACCTGGTGCCTCTTCCCCCGGCGGTAACGCCCCCGTGCACAAACCTCCGCTTAAATTGAACCACATCACACGCAACGCGGGACGCGCGCGAGGAGAAGCGCGAGGCGAAGCCCGGGCCAAGGGCGGGCCCGTTTCAGCCCGTTCCAGACTGTGAGAGACTGGACTGGGCCACGGTATTTGTGTTTTCTTTTCCTACCCATTTGTAGATCTGTATTGATAAAAAAAATTGTGGGGTCTTACTTCCTAGTCAATATCCAACAGTGAGACCTGTCTGCTCGTGACCTAGCATCTATTACGTCTGAGATGCATAGCGTCCGATCATGACTAGAGCTACTAGAAGCAAAAAGACAGATAAAACCACTGACATAACTGGACCACTTGACTTATTTCTAAATAAGGCCAATGCAGCCATTGATAATACTATCCAATTGATAGATCGACGGGTGTCTCACGAACTGGAGATGGCCAGAAAAAGATCGTAAATGGGCCCCTTGGCTTTAGCACAAACTCCAACTCACAAGGGTCCGATCACTCCCCTGCTGAATCAAGCAAGTGCACTAGTTCACACAGTTCCAAATACTGTGGACCTGTCAGCAACACAACTGTCATTAGGATCCGATTCTGTGGAGGATCTGGAAAAAACACCGGACTTACAACTCCTACAAAACCAAGACATGGCGTTAGAACCTAACTCCACGGGGGAAAGGGAGGGTGCTATACCTAAGAGGCCAAGCAAGGGGTTGATTACACATAAGATCACATCGGCGCTACCTAATTGTGTGAACCCTTGCAACCTGAATAAGAATGGCAATAATATTGTAGTGCTCCAAACCCCACCATCCACCATCAGTGTGATCCCTAACATGCCCCCACAGAACACTGCGCCACTGGGGAACTTGGATGCACTAGGTGCAGCAGGCGGTATACACAAACCATGCACCACATGTGTGACACTACATGACTTTCTCACAAATAGCATGGGGGAATTGTTAAAATATCATCTGAAACCCTTGGAAAAAAGTATAAGGATAATCGAAAAACAACTTGCTAAATTAAATACTCCTGCATTTACTCAGAAGTCATTGAGTACCCTAGTCACGGGGGAGGGGAAAACCAAACAGCCAGTTAAACCGGCTAAACCGGCTCAACCACTTACCTTACCAGCCGTGTGTCCAAAGCCCCGTGTACAGGATAAAGAAGGAAACACCCAGACTACTAAAAGCACCAAACAAAACTCACAAAATACCCCTAAACCCCTAAATGCAGAGGGGAATGGCCAATCCGATATTACCAGCGATAATGCACAACCCACCCCAGCCCTAGTGGCTCTAAACACACAGCTAGCCAATCTTAAGGAGACGTCACATAAATCACAAAAAAACCCAGTCCTTCCAATCTCAGGGAAAACAGAGGACGGGCACTAGGTTCAGGCGGCCGTTTCATCTCCCACCTGAAGCTACCCCGTACACTGTTGTCCTAACAGGGGTGTCAGAACTGCCAGAGGGCTCGGAGGAGCCCCCGTGGTCACTAAGGAACAAAGTTCTGCAATGGCTAAGCCAAAACAGACCTATTCAGCCATCGCATCTTAGCAGAATAAATACAGTCAGAAGAGTGTTTTGGATTGGGGACACGAAAAAAAGCCTACAGGGTGACTGTGTTATAGTCAATTGTGACGATCCCGCCATGGTGGACTATATCGCATCTTGGCCAGCGTTAGAAAAAAGGGGGGGGGGTGGACGTACAGCGTCTCTCCTTCTTTTATCCACCGTTAAATATTCCCAATTATGAGAACACAACTGGTTGGGATGAAGTCCAAGACTGGCCTTGGACACAGGTGGGGTACACTAATAGAAGCAGAAATAGGAACAACAATAATTACTGGAACAGAGGCTGGGATTCTCGCCCCTGGCACCATAGTAGAGGTAACCCAAATCCTGATTATTGGGGGGGTTCCCACAAGGAACAGATATGACTGCTTAGACATGGTCGATTGACCAATAAAGGTTACTACAGGGGCATCACAAGTCCCAGCCCCCCAACTAAAGATCTATGATGTCTCTCCCCAGTTAGAAAACATTAACCCCATGATGACAGAGATTACATTAGAGCATGACACGGGTGGTGGAAACCTGGTAGGCCAGCATCTAATAGAAAAACCTAGTAAGCCACTGAAGGTGAGCGGACTTGAGTTCACAACTGAAACCACCAGCACGCATCCACATCTGAGCACAGCAGACAGGACTAAGACTCTAATTGTAAATGAGATTGGAGCCCTGCCCGTGGGTATTGTCTCACTAACTAGTCAGGATAAATCCAGTCCAACCAATGAGGAGAAATGTTCGTTAAAAATAACATCGTGGAACATTGCTGGGCTGGCTAAAAAAGTGCGGGACCAGCTATTCCTAACTTTTATGGAAAGGCAGGACATAATCTGCCTACAGGAGTGCTGGGACTTAGATGAGACCCACATCGAGGGTTTTAGCACTTTTTATGTTCCCTCGATCCAGGGCAACAGAGGCAGAGGCTCTGGGGGACTGTGTATTTTTACTTCTAACCTCTGTAACGTAGAAAAGAGTATGCATGAGGCAAGCGGACCAAAAGCAGGCGTAGGGAGCTCATTACAAGGCCTGTTTATTAAATCAAATGGGCGCTCCTTTTTCCTGATTAACCTTTATAATAACGCGCCAAAAGTTGAGGTTAAAACCTTAATAGTGGAATTGGACTCACTGTTAAAGAGAGGTGGGCAGGCGGCAGACTGCTTACTTATAGCAGGGGATTTTAATTGTCACCTATGCCCCTATAGTCAAACAAAAAACTGTGGCATTTTTGACCTAAAAGGGGACCCTACCACGCATTTTGAACACTCCATAGGGGGCAACCTGTTAAATCAATTTATGCATGAATGGGATTTGGCCTTTGCAAATGAACTTTGTCAGCCACCCGTAGCCTTTCAGACTACTTTTTTTGGCCACGGGGCAGGCACTGTAATTGACTTTATTCTAGTCTCCAACAGGAATCAAGGCTGGGTGAGGGGTTTTGATACGGAGGATCTAGCAATAAGCGACCATTTCCCTATTAGCACCTCCCTTAGATTAGGGAAATCGGGGACCCAAAAAATAAGTACCATGAATATACTGCATGGTCGTTCAGTGGCGCTGGCCAGAAAAAATGGCTACGCCATTAAATGGGCAAAAATTGAACCCACAAACTTTCTGAAAGATCTGGTGCAGAAAGAATCTAGTCAACTTGCCACCTGTCTGGAACCAAACATCAACCCCGAGCTAATAATACAGGCGTATGAAGGGATTAAAGCCACAATAAACGCCAAGTTAACTAAAAAATTAAAGGTAGGGGATGACACGAGATTACATGGCTGGTTCAATCGAGCCTGTACCAATGCACACAAAGTCCTTTTACAGGCCTTAAAGACCGTCCCTAGGGATAGCGGCCGAGTTAAGGAGGCTAGACAAGCTTACAAGCTGACCCTCCTGACCAGAAAGAAAGAACTAAAAAATGCAGCGTGGGAAGCCCTGATAAAGGCAAGCGCCCTAAGGGACAACACGTCGTTCTGGAAAGAAATTAATGCCCCCTCCTTCCTGGATAGGAAGGTAGACTCCCTGGAAATAGGCATATCAGAAGATGTCTGGGTCAATTATTTTACCTCCCTCTATAAGAAAGAATCACTTGCTTTGGGAGATGAGATGGATGCGGGGCGAGAGGTTCTTTCACAGCGTCAGGGAAATTTCCCACTAAAAGTAATGTTTACTCCTGCAGACCTGGAACAAGCGATTTGCCAGAGCGCTAGTTTAAAGGCCCCGGGACCTGATGGAGTTCCCATTGATTTGTTTAAAGGGAATGTAGATCTCTGGGCCCCCTTACTAGCAAATGTATTGAACGCTTACACTAAACTAGGTTTCCCCCATACATGGAATGAAGCAATAGTCATCCCAATATTTAAAAAAGGGGACAGACAAGACCCAAAATGTTACCGCCCCATCTCCCTGTTAGATAACCTAATTAAAGTGGCAGGCAGGGTGCTGCTAACCAAACTGCAAACCTGGTCCAATAGCAATGGGATACTTTCAAAATTCCAGTATGGTTTTAAGTCGGGTTTGGGAACAATAGAGCAGGGTTTAAACCTGTCCCTCATAATGAATAAATACATTGGTTCAAAAAAAGGGAACCTGTTCCTAACATTCGTCGACTTAACCTCGGCGTTCGATTGTTTGGATCATGGAATACTGTGGAAAACCCTGACCACAATGGGGATAGATAAAAACATCCTAAGCTTTATCCAGGAGTTGTATAGAGACGCAGGCGCCACGGTGAGATTTGGCAAAAATGGCGAGCGAACTAGAAAATTCCCAATAGCAAAAGGCGTTCGCCAAGGCTGCATACTTGCGCCATTCTTATTCAACCTATACATCAACGAGGTAGCAGCTTTCTTGAATGATCTGGAGGTGGACTACCCCAAGATAAATGGTCTCGCTGTCCCATTATTGTTATACGCCGATGATGCGGTGATTATGGCCCGCACTCAGCGGGGACTCCAAAAGGCATTAATGGGCTTTGCAACCTTCATGAGCTCTAGAGGCCTAAAAATAAATGTGGGGAAAACTTTCACGATGTCATGTACCACCAGAAAAAACGCACCTGACTGCAAAACCTTTGTTAAAGATTCAAAGATAGCAATGACTAAAACCTTTTCTTATTTGGGTATTATTTTTAATAATAGGGGGACATGGTCTACAGCGATTACCTCCCGGAATCTGGCCTTTGCCCGCTCAATAGGGGCGGTCAAGCAATTTGCTAAAAAACTTGGTGGGAAACCGGTAGACACACTACTTAAGATTTATACAGCAAAATGTGTGTCTACAGCTGTCTATGGGGCGGGGATCTGGGGATTTGCAGATAGCTCTGAAATCCAAAGGGTGGAAAATGCTTTCCTGAGGTATCTTTTAGGTGTCCCGCGTTCCACATCTACTACTATATGCCACAATGAACTTGACAGATCCCATATTAGTGATCTGATAAAGTTAGCGCCAGTCATGTTGTGGCACAAGATTTGGACATGCGAGGACACGACCTTCAATAGGGAAGTAATTCATGATTGCCTGCAGCAAGCTAACGGCGCCAAACAGCCATGGCTGGCCTATGTTAAAAAATGTCTGAATTCTATCGGCCAACCAGAGTTCTTTTCGAACCCAACCTCATGTGCCCAAATGTCAAAAAAAGTATTAAAAGAGACATGCCTTGGTCTAATGGAGGAGAGGAGATATCATCTAGATGGGAATAAGCCTACCATCATAGCCCATCGCCAGATCCTCCATGATCATGGCCTTCATCCTTATTTGGGGCCAAATTTTTCATGTTATCATAGAATGCTTTTAGCACGATTGAGGACGGATTCTTTTTTCAGGCTAATAACGTTCCCTGTCCCAAATGATTGGTCTGGGAAATTGATGAAATGCCCGTGTGACGGAGTAGCCACCCAGTCCAATATACATTGTATTCTTTTCTGCAAGTATTACCAGTGGGGGAGGAAAAAACACTTGCTGCCACTACTAAAGCTGTGGGGTTTGAGAAGCTGTAAAACTGCCCTCCATAGATTTTATCTGCTCCAAGATGAGCTCACTATTGTAGTGGTGATAACATTTTTGTCGTTCATTATAAAATGTAGAGGAACCATGAGAAATGACTAGAAGGTTGAGGGTTTGTTGGAGTATTATTCTGTGCCTAATAACACCATATAATACATAAATATGTCATATTTACCTCAACCGTTTTAATAATCCTATGAATTCACTTTTGTACCAAATGTTTTTATGAAATGATTTTATGGCTTTCAAGATTAGGTTATTTGATTGACAAGTGTAACGAAGAAGAATTTGTTGCAGTGAGTTCCCTTTTTAATCTAAGTGTCAAATGTTGTGTTTTTGATTGTATTTTGTTGTGTCTGCTTATATGGTGTCTGCCAAATACCGAATAAAGCTATCTCTGACTTTGACTTTGATATTCCTTCAGTGGGGGAGCACCATAGAGACATCCACCCCATTGATTATATGCCGAACCCTAGGGGAGAGATATTCCTTCAGTGGGGGAGCACTATAGAGACATCCACCCCATTGATTATATGCCGAACCCTTGGGGAGAGATATTCCTTCAGTGACAGAGCGCTCCAGAGACATCCACCCCATTGAGTATATGCCGAACCCTTGGTGAGAGATATTCCTTCAGTGGCAGAGCGCTCTAGAGACATCCACCCCATTGATTATATGCCGAATCCTAGGAGAGAGATATACCTTCAGTGGCAGAGCGCTCTAGAGACATCCACCCCATTGATTATATGCCAAACCCTTGGGGAGAGATATTCCTTCAGTGGCAGAGCGCTCTAGAGACATCCACCCCATTGATTATATGCCGAATCCTAGGGAGAGATATTCCTTCAGTGGCAGAGCACTCTAGAGACATCCACCCCATTGATTATATGACGAATCCTTGGGGAGAGATATTCCTTCAGTGGCAGAGCACTCTAGAGACATCCACCCCATTGATTATATGCCGAACCCTAGGGGAGAGATATTCCTTCAGTGGCAGAGCACTCCAGAGACATCCACCCCATTGATTATATGACGAATCCTAGGGGAGAGATATTCCTTCAGTGGCAGAGCACTCTAGAGACATCCACCCCATTGATTATATGCCGAACCCTTGGGGAGAGATATTCCTTCAGTGGCAGAGCGCTCTAGAGACATCCACCCCATTGATTATATGCCGAATCCTAGGGGAGAGATATTCCTTCAGTGGCAGAGCACTCTAGAGACATCCACCCCATTGATCATATGTCGTACCTTGGGGGAGAGATATTCCTTCAGTGGCAGAGCGCTCCAGAGACACCCCCCTCATCTGTCGAATCCTGGGGGAGAGATAGGCCATCAATGGCAGAGCACTCTAGAGACATCCACCCCATTGATTATATGCCGAATCCTAGGGGAGAGATATTCCTTCAGTGGCAGAGCACTCTAGAGACATCCACCCCATTGATTATATGCCGAATCCTAGGGGAGAGATATTCCTTCAGTGGCAGAGCACTCTAGAGACATCCACCCCATTGATTATATGCCGAATCCTAGGGGAGAGATATTCCTTCAGTGGCAGAGCACTCTAGAGACATCCACCCCATTGATTATATGCCGAATCCTAGGGGAGAGATATTCCTTCAGTGGCAGAGCACTCTAGAGACATCCACCCCATTGATTATATGCCGAATCCTAGGGGAGAGATATTCCTTCAGTGAGAGAGCACTCTAGAGACATCCACCCCATTGATTATATGCCGAACCCTTGGGGAGAGATATTCCTTCAGTGGCAGAGCGCTCCAGAGACATCCACCCCATTGATTATATGCCGAACCCATGGGGAGAGATATTCCTTCAGTGGCAGAGCGCTCCAGAGACACCCCCCTCATCTGTCGAATCCTGGGGGAGAGATAGGCCATCAACGGCAGAGCCCTCTAGAGATGCCCAGCTCTTTGGTCACCTGTGAACCCCTAAGAAACATCACAAAAAGTATTCAAAATAGGTGTGACCTCCAGAGGTCTCAAGGTCATTGGTGTGAGACCTGTGATGTGGGACAGGCTCTCCCCTGCTGCCCCTTCTTCCAGACGCTCCTTTTTCTTTGTACCCCCCTCCCCACCCCCCCCCCCTACCCTGCACCACACACTTTTCTAACTTCTTGCTCTGGCTGAACGGCTCTCTTGGGCCTCTCCTCTTCTGAAACTGTCTTTTTTTGTCTTTTTCCTGAACCCATAATCCCCCTCGCGCATCGCGTCCGTGGTATTGTTTCTAGGATGCAAAAATACTTTGAACTTCGCTACAAACACAGAGATATGAAAACAGAAATTACAGAAAAACCCTAGAGGGGGGCTTTGGTGCTTCGTGTATAATCCTCCAATCCGGTGACAGGGGACCGGAGTTTAGGCTGGGATCCGCAGCCAATCAGAAGGCCTCGTGCCGCCGGTAATTGCCCGGTGTCGGCGCTCACAAACATGTGAAAGCCGCACAAAGGCGGCCTGAAAGGAGCCGGGCAGCAGCGCGCGCCCCCGGGGCATCCCCGGGACCGAGCACGACAAAGTGAAGAAATTGGAGTTCAAAATGTTAAATATATTTTATGGCATTTCGTTTAAAAGGTACGCCTTCCCTTCCGGGATTTTGCATGCTACAGTGCATCCGGCTCATTTAAATTCATATGAATAAAAGCAATCTAATGTTTTTTTATCCTTTCCATTTTTCTTGCTGTAATATGTTTTATTCTAATGCCGCGTATAGAATATTGTGCGCCTAATGGAGGCTGTGAAATGTCAAACACTGCTTTTGTGACCCCACAAAGCGCAGGGTGCGCGCTGCGCTCTCTGCGACTCCAGCGGTGCAAGGCAGCGTTCAGGGGCCTTTATTGTGGTGAAAGGGGCTGCGTTCGGGATATTTCATCAAGCGCTTAAACCACACAAAGCGCTGTAAATATTACATGGGTTGCCTTTATCCAATTCAATGCCATTCATTTTGTCGGCTCTGGTTACACAAAGGCAGGCTGGGTTGCCTCGCGAGGATTTGATAGACAGGGTGACCAGATTTTGAGAAGCAAAAACCAGGACAGGTCAAACATAAAAGTAGGACTAAAGCTGTTACTCTTACTTTTATATCTGCCCTACCCCGGGTTTTACGTAGACTTGTAAATCTGCCCCATATATATATGTATGTGTGTAAGTATATATACATATCTATTTATATATACCACTTACAGGCGGTCGCCAGTAGGTAGTTATCGTTAGTACCTACTTCCCATTGGAAAATCGGTTTTTGACTTGCTTATAACTTTTGCAACGTTTGACGAATCTTCACCAAATGTTCCCAAAAAGTGTCTTTCTGATTCTAGTTGTGCATGGAAAGTTTCGGGGTGGTCTGACAAACGAGGGACAAGAAAAAGGAGGGGGTAAAAAAAAAAAATGTTTTCCTGTACTAAATCCCATAGGGGTTTTGAACACAACTATAGCTACACCAAATTTAGCAGAAAGCAAGCTATTGGTCCAGAAAGACCCCTTTATGTGATTTAGGTCAAAGCCTCATCAACGCCCGACATCGCCATAGCCATCCCGGACGGCTACAAAATTATCCGAAAAGACCGCATCAACCAAACAGGAGGAGGCATCGCTTTCGTCCATAAGAACACCATCCGCATCACGACCAGTTCCGACGACAACCTCGCAGCCGCCGAACACCTTAACTTCCAGATCCACACCGACCCCAAGACCACAATCAGAGGCACCCTCATCTACAGACCACCAGGACCCGCACACAATTCAGCAAAGACATCACTGACTTCATCAGCCCACACGCCCTCCCCTCCGAGGACTACATCCTCCTTGGGGACCTCAACTTCCACCTGGAAAAGAACAACAACAGCAACACCACCACCCTTCTGGACAACCTCGCCAATCTCGGACTCAAACAACTTGTTGACACCCCCACCCACTATGCCGGGCACACGCTCGACCCAATCTTCACCTCCAGCAAGCACATCTCCTTCAATCACACCACAGCTCTCCATTGGACGGACCACAGCTGCGTCCACTTCAACTACAAAAAGACCACAACCATTACAACCAATTCCCCGCAGAAACTGGAACAAAATTACCACCGACCAGCTCTTCACATCGCTTCACCAAAACCCTCCTGCCAAATCATCAAACCCAAACCAAGCTGCCACCAACCTCACACAATGGATCACCCACAGCGCTGACGAATTAGCACCCTTGAAAAACCATAAAATCAAGCAAGGTAGCAAAAAAGCCCCCTGGTTCAATGATGACCTTAAGAAATCCAAGAAGACCTGTTGCACCCTCGAGAAAGCCTGGCGTAAAAACCCAACCACTGACAACCTGGCCACCTTCAAGAACGCCACCCGCAAACACCACCAACTGATCCGATCCACCAAGAAATCAGCATTCAAGGATCGGCTCGACAAGAACACCCACAACAGCAAGGAACTATTCAACATCGTCAAAGAGTTTACAAACCCCACCGCCGGCACCAACGACATCACTCCCTCCCAAGACCTCTGCGACTCTCTAGCCTCGTTCTTCAACAACAAAATCACTGACATACATAACAGCTTTGGAGACCAGTCCACCCCACCCACCTCCAAACTAGAAAACCCCTCCAACAACCTCTGCGCCTGGAACCCAATCACCACTGAAGACACCATCCGCCTGATGAACTCCATCCACTCAGGATCGCCAACTGACCCATGTCCCCACCACATTTTCAACAAAGCAGACTCCATCATCGCACCCCATCTCCGAGACGTCATCAACTGCTCCCTCAACTCCGCCACCTTCCCGGAAAGCTGGAAACATGCCGAACTCAGCGCCCTCCTGAAGAAACCCACAGCAGACCCCACTGAACTTAAGAACTACCGCCCCATTTCGCTCCTCCCATTCCCTGCAAAAGTCATTGAAAAAGCCGTCAACAGTCAGCTAGCCGCCTTCCTCGAATCCAACAAATCCCTCGACCCTTCACAGTCCGGCTTCCGATCCAAACACAGCACTGAGACCACCCTCATCGGAGCAATAGTCGACATTCGAACTCCACTGGACAACGGAGAAACAGCTGCCCTCATCCTACTTGACCTCTCCACAGCCTTCGACATAGTCTGTCGTAGCACCCTTATACAACGCCTCAGCAACGTAGGAATACAAGGAAAAGCTTTGGACTGGATCATCTCGTTCCTCGCCGGAAGAACTCAGAGAGTCCGCCTCCCCCCTTTTAGATCAGAGACCACCGAAGTTATCTGCGGCGTACCACAAGGATCATCACTCAGTCCCACCCTCTTCAATGTGTACATGAGTCCCCTCGCATCCATCGCGCGCCAACACAACCTCAACATCATCTCCTACGCAGACGACACCCAGCTGATCCTCTCCCGCACCAAAGACCCAAACACCGCCAAAACCAACCTACACGAAGGGATGAAAGAAGTAGCCGAGTGGATGAAGAACAGCCGGTTAAAACTGAACTCAGACAAAACGGAAGTCCTCATCTTAGGTTCAACTCCCTTCGCCTGGGATGACTCATGGTGGCCACCGGCCCTAGGAAACGCACCCATACCAACGGACCACGCACGCAACCTGGGCTTCATCCTGGACTCCTCCCTCTCGATGACCAAACAAGTCAACGCCGTCTCATCATCATGCTTCAACATCCTACGTATGCTCAAAAAAATCTTCCGTTGGATCCCCACCGAAAAAGAAAGTTGGTCACCAATGCACTGGTCACAAGCCGTCTGGAGTACGGAAACACCCTTTACGACGGAACCACAGCCCAAACTACAGAAAAAACTCCAACGCATCCAAAATTATTATTATTATTATGTTTCTTATATAGCGCCAGAATCGACCCCCAAAGGGGTATCTCTGCGCTTGCCTTGGGAACCCGTCCTGGCTTTTCCCTGTGAGATAGCCCCTACAGGGCATCCCCAAGGTGAAAGCCAGGCATCCCGCTGTGGGGGGGCCGTTGTGGCCGTTGTGGAGATTAAGCAAGCTTAATGCCCAGAGTTGCAGAGTGTGAACCCATGATTAGGTCAGGCACCGAAGCGAGAATTATCGAGTCCATGGACATTTGAGCTCAAGACCCTGCCGCGTCGGGAATTGAACCCTGGTCCCGGGTCTGACCTCTGCTTCAGGGTCTGCCTGCTCTGACCAGTGAGCCACACTTCTCCACAACGCCTCAGCCAGACTCATCCTAGACATCCCCCGCCAAGCTCACATTTCTGGTCACCTGAAAGACCTCCACTGGCTCCCCGTCAACAAGAGAATAACGTTCCGTCTCCTCCCCCACGCACACAAAGCCCTCTACGACCTAGGACCCGAATACCTCAACACACGCCTGTCCTTTTACACCCCTACCCGCCAACTACGATCGTCCAATCAAGCCCTCGCCGCAATCCCACACATCCAAAGATCCACCATGGGGGGAAGATCCTTCTCCTACTTAGCAGCCAAGACCTGGAATTCTCTCCCCACTCACCTCCGCCTTACACAGAACCACCTCTCCTTCAGAAAACAACTAAAAACTTGGATATTCGATAAGTAAAGTACCCCCCTCCCTCAAGCGCCTTGAGACCCTCTGGGTGAGTAGTGCGCTATACAAATTTTAAACTTGAACTTGAACTCTATCTGGGTGGATCCTAAGCACAGATCTCATGGTGGGATTTGATTGGCTGCCAGCACTTCAACCAGGAAGTGTTGGCAGCCATCTTGGGACCAATAGGCATGAGAGCACCCCATGAACCCCATGAAAATGCATTGTAGTGAATGGCAGGTTTTGAGGGTCACAAAAAGAGGAATATAGGGTGATAACAGATTTTAGTTGCAATATAAATAATTTGTTGGTGGTGCCATACTAATTTTAGGAATTGTGGTGTGTTCTACGGTGATTTTACCCTGTGAAAAAGCCTTCTGCTGGGATTTCACGAATCATGCTTGATAAAAAACAGTTTTTGCATGATTTTCTAATAGACGTTATAGAAGGTGCTCCAGAAGATAAGTGAGAGCATATTTTCTGTAAATTCACGTTATGTTTCTCAGCTATATGAGCATGAAGTCTGCCATTCTCCATAAATGATGTACTTCCAACAGGAGCAGACTGTCAGTTAATTCTTGTTTGTTCTGCTGCAGCCTCCCACAGTATTGCCATATTTTGAGTAGGCAAAAGACACAAAATTGATGGACGGAATGCTGAACAAATCACAGCATTCACCCCCAGTCAAGAAATCTTGGTTAAATCCATCATCCTTTTGCTCACCATGCCACCCAGTTTAGACCTGGACATGTACAAATCAGCTTTGACCATGTGCCTCATGGGAACAGTCCAGCCCGAATTGCCAAGCCAGGTCCTCCCAGAACCGGAAACAAGCATCCTAGAACCGGTTTCGGGTTTGCAGCCCTCATCAGCCAGGATAGCTTTATTCCAGTGGCACAGTGAGACTGAGACCCACATCTGGGCATACCCGGCGCCCTGTGCCTCATGGGAACAGTCCAGCCCGAACTGCCATGCCAGGGCCTCCCTGGACCAGAAACAAATGAAAAATGCCATGGTGAGCAAAAAAAGATGGATTTAGGACTAGATCTCTGTACTGGGGTGAATGTATGACATTGTTCTGCATTCTGTCCAACAATTGTTCTTTTTGCATTCCTTCCCCCAAGTAGGAATGGTATGCCCAGACGTGGGTCCCATGCTCTCCATTCCACTGGAGTCAAGCTATCCTGGCTGAAAAGGGACGAAATCACGAAACTGGACATAGGATGCTTGTTTCCAGTCCAGGGAAGACCTGACCTGGCAGTTCAGGCTGGACTGTTCGCATTGGGCACAGGGTCAAGACTGATTTGGAAATGGCTGGGTTCAAACTGGAATTGCATGGTGATAAAAAAAAGATGGATTAAGGCCCAGATCTCTGTACTGGGGTGAGTGTATGACAGTGTTCTGCATTCTGTCCATCAATTGTTCTTTTTGTAGTTGTCACCCCGAGTGGGACGGTATACCCAGACGTGGGTCCCGTGCTCTCCATGCCACTGGAGTCAATCTATCCTGGCTGAAGAGGGGTGAAACCCTCAAACCGGTCCTAGAATGCTTGTTTCCAGTCCAGGGAGGACCTGGCCTGGCAGTTCGGGCTGGACTGTTCTCATTGGGCACAGGGTCAAGACTGATTTGCATATGGCTGGATTTAAACTGGAATGGCATGGTGAGCAAAAAAAGCAATGGATTTAGGCCCATATCTATGTACTGGAGTGAATGAATGACAGTGTTCTGCATTCTGCCCATCAATTGTTCTTTTTGCATTTGTCACCCCGAGTGATACGGGTATGCCCAGATGTGGGTCCCGTGCTCTCCATGCCACTGGAGTCAAGCTTTCCTGGCTGAAGAGGGGTGAAACCTTGAAACTAGTCCTAGGATGCTTGTTTCCAGTCCAGGAAGGCCCTTTCTTGGCAGTTCAGGCTGGACTGTTCCCATTGGGCACAGGGTCAAGACTGATTTGCATATGGCTGGGTTCAAACTGTAATGGCATGGTGAGCAAAAAAACAATGGATTTAGGCCCAGATCTCTGTACTGGGGTGAATGTATGACAGTGTTCTGCATTCTGTTCATTAATTGTTCTTTTTACATTTGTCACCCGAGTGGGACAGGTATGCCCAGACGTGGGTCCCGTGCTCTCCATGCCACTGGAGTCAGGCTATCCTGGCTGAAGGGGGGTGAAACCCTGAAACCGTTCCTATGATGCTTGCTTCCAGTCTAGGGAGGACCTGGCCTGGCAGTTCCAGCTGGACTGTTCCCATTGGGCACAGGGTCAATACTGATTTGCGAATGGCTGGGTTTACACTGGAATGGCATGGTGAGCAAAAAAACTATGGATTTAGACCCAGATCTCTCTACTGTGGAGCATGTATGACAGTGTTCTGCTTTCTATCCATCAATTGTTCTTTTTGCATATTTTGAGTAGGGATTGGCAGTAAACTCCACATTGTGGGAGGAGTTAACTGAGGTTTTCTCACTCCACACTCCAGTTGGAGTTCAGAATTTAGCAAAAAACGTTTTCCGATCGGCGTGGCAGAGTTTACCGGCTGTCAGCCACTCACCGCTAGACTGGAACTGTATGTGTAAGCTACGCTTGTAGCTTTGTTATATTATGACACCTTCATGTCTGAAGGAATCTCAACTTTCCTGCAGGGAGAGGCCTCTCTACATCTGGCAAGGTGCCAGTCCATCCCCTCCTACACTGGCAGGCAGTCATGCCTGAAGCTGAACCCTCCCACTCTGGAAGCCCAGGCTGCTAGAGGAGGAGAGCAGAACTCAGTGTTTATAGATTGGTTGTTTGGATAGTGAGAAGCTGCGCAGAGAGGAGTGGCCTGATGGGAGGAACCCCGCGGTTCAATGCCATCACCGCTGAACAGGAGAAGGACGATTTAGAAAAGGGGGTGGTGATGAACAGAGTGTCTGAGTTAAACAGACCCCTCTTACCCAGTCCAAAGATCAGGGCTTGATCCATCACCGTTATTTATCTCACTGCCCCATCCCAGCTCAGAACCTGGCTATATGCAAATCAGACTGTCCCTGGCCCAGTGCATCATGGGAACAGGGCAGACTAAACTACCAAGCCAATTCTTCACCAGAAAGGAGACAAGCTACCGGGGACCGGTTTCTGGCATTTCAGCCTTCTTCGGCCCGGCTTGCTTGAATCCTGATGGAGCAGTGAGAAAGGGACTCATGTCTGAGTATACCCTGCCACACCTATAGTGGCCAAAAACGATTTAGAAAAGGGGGTGGTGATGAACAGAGTGTCTGAGTTAAACAGACCACTCTTACCCAGTCCAAAGATCAGGGCTTGATCCATCACCGTTATTTATCTCACTGCCCCATCCCAGCTCAGAACCTGGCTATATGCAAATCAGTCTGTCCCTGGCCCAGTGCATCATGGGAACAGGGCAGACTAAACTACCAAGCCAATTCTTCACCAGAAAGGAGACAAGCTACCGGGGACCGGTTTCTGGCATTTCAGCCTTCTTCGGCCCGGCTTGCTTGAATCCTGATGGAGCAGTGAGAAAGGGACTCATGTCTGAGTATACCCTGCCACACCTATAGTGGCCAAAAACGATTTGGAAAAGGGGGTGGTGATGAACAGAGTGTCTGAGTTAAACAGACCACTCTTACCCAGTCCAAAGATCAGGGCTTGATCCATCACCGTTATTTATCTCACTGCCCCATCCCAGCTCAGAACCTGGCTATATGCAAATCAGTCTGTCCCTGGCCCAGTGCATCATGGGAACAGGGCAGACTAAACTACCAAGCCAATTCTTCACCAGAAAGGAGACAAGCTACCGGGGACCGGTTTCTGGCATTTCAGCCTTCTTCGGCCCGGCTTGCTTGAATCCTGATGGAGCAGTGAGAAAGGGACTCATGTCTGAGTATACCCTGCCACACCTATAGTGGCCAAAAACGATTTAAAAAAGGGGGTGGTGATGAACAGAGTGTCTGAGTTAAACAGACCACTCTTACCCAGTCCAAAGATCAGGGCTTGATCCATCACCGTTATTTATCTCACTGCCCCATCCCAGCTCAGAACCTGGCTATATGCAAATCAGTCTGTCCCTGGCCCAGTGCATCATGGGAACAGGGCAGACTAAACTACCAAGCCAATTCTTCACCAGAAAGGAGACAAGCTACCGGGGACCGGTTTCTGGCATGAACAGGAGAAGGAAGCATCACTCTGCTCGAAAGTGTGGGTGGCTTTCCAGCCCACGGGTTTACGAGCTGAGGTCTGTTGACGTCCACGTCTCTCGATAACGGAGCTAAAAAAGAAAGTAACGGGAGATGCGTCCGAAATAATAAGAAAACAAAGAAGTAATTCAAAACACATTAAAGGATCTTTTTTGATGAGTTGTTGCTGTCATTTACAAGAAATTTGCACGTATCGTTTTAATTGTGAAGGTTGTCAGCCCACAAACTCCCACATAAAGGAAAAATAATCAACGGATGAGGAGTTACTTTGGAATGCTGCCCCACATATAAGCAGATATATGCTGTTACCAGCTGACTAAACGCAGTCAGGATTGAAATTACGACCTGTACCATTAGCCCCTGAGCACACAATCAATAAAGTATGAGTACAGATATCCTGATGTTCAAATTGGTCAGCAAACCACAAAATTATAATAATGAAAAAGTCCTTTGATTGTCCTTCAGATTTTAATTCCAAGTGTTCCAAATAATGATCAGAATCCAATGCAAATCTTCAGTACATCAATTCAGGTAAAGATGCCAACACGTGTTTCGTCATGTGTGTATTTCACATATAGACTTCCTCAGGGCTGAAAACACAATATACAAAAGCCCTGTATTAAAATCATACAAATTAATAACGGGAAATATAGGAATAGTCCCCATCACCACCGAACTTATTTCGTGCAAAAGATGTGTGGGCTCAAAGTCGGAAAAAGATAGGAAAGAAGAATTACAACCAACATGATCACCAACAAAAGGTGTGTACCTTAAAGCCAATAACATAAGAGAGAGTAAGGTCTCATATTCACCTTCAAATTATAGGTATATAATTCCCTCAACAACTTCAATTCTTCTATCCAGCAGATACGCGAATGTCTGAATAATATAAAGAACAGACATCACAATATACTCAAAATTACTGATTATACCTCTCCCAGCGTTCCTAGCAGAAGTCTGCTAATAAAGCTTCTACCCAAGTTTAAACTGTATATTCAATAAACAACTTTCTCATTTCAAATACATCCCCATTAATGCAAATTAGATAGTGATGGACTCGTCTTAGGGCTGCCTGCGTGAAACCACAATTCAATACAAGCTGGTGACTCACCCAGGGTCTTGTGGTGATCGCTTCACGAGAATTACCTAATCACATCTGTCACAATCGTTCTGCAATAATATCCATAGGTCAGAACAAACATAAAAGATTCCATGACTCTCAAAATATAAACAGAAAAAACAGCGTAAGGACTACACTCACCAAATCCAGCAATATAAATCTCTTTACGCTAGGGCGCTGAAAATAAAATAGTGAATGTTCACTATACACATAAAAGTGATATTGCAAGTTTGTAATTCGCAAACTGCACATATATGCTCACCTATCTCGTAATAAATAACCGCCCGGTCCCCAGGCTAATCTTTTTAATCCAATGACTCTATTGTGCTGATCGACCTCTACCAATTATTGGACCTTCGAAAAATGTAAACACAAAGTAAAAAACAGTTGTCAGTGATAGTGTTTTTGAGAATATTTTGCCGATACCATCACAGCCATTGCTCCCGCTTATAAGTCTTACCGAGAGTAGTCAGTACCGGCAAAGCGACGTATAAGTCCCCACCTAGAACACGAAGGAAACCATTTACTTGTGGCTTCAAAACCGATATTTCATTATTATAAAATAAGAACAAACACACGGAACCGGCGCCGAGCACATAACCACTCACCAGTTGTCCAGCGGCAAGTGTCCTCGCTGAACTTCGGCGTTTGCTGTGAGCGCCATCTTAAGATATCTAGTTATAGGATCTAATAGCGTCGCCATCTTGTAGTGGTGTAATACTACCACCATGAATCAATAAGTGCCCATAACTTTAAATGTATGTATATTTTACTCCTCCGTGTAAAATATGTTATTCTAACGATAAGCGGCTGTACCAGGTAACGTATCGCCGCAATTTCTCATTATCCAAAAGATATAACAAATATAATGCTATGGAAATTTATCATTATCACCGCTACATTCTACTCTTTACCGAAGAATAATCTTAATTATCATTGAAGTTATCACTAACACCTCAAAACTGTTAATTACTTCACATTGCTGAGTATCGTAAGTGCAGAACAGAGTTACCACCTTTGAATCTTTAAATCCATGTAGTACTGCTGTTACAACATCGAATAACTTTAGTACCAGTAAACTTATGTGGAAATCACTAACGCGTTCCACAGACAAGACCAACAACAGAAAAAATTACGATCACCCTGTGTAGTCGGGTGTGTTGTGTATGCTCCCTCAGTGATGAAACAAGGAGAGGTGTACAGATAGATCACACACCAAAGGAAGGAAAGACATCCCAATATTTAGTGTGAGAGAGCACAGTCTATAGCTCTGTGCAAATCTTTTAAGTGAGATCACCCACTAAATACACTATTTTTACACAAAGTTCAGAGGAATACACTATTTTTACACAAAGTTCAGAGGAATAGAAAAGAACCTAATGACAGTATATGTATATACGGTTGACATTCTAATACAACAAATACATCACAGAAATACATCATTAATCAACCGTGAATACTAATACATAGAAACAGACACTGTGCAGTATAAATTTGCATATCATTACATATTAGTACTCCACAGCCTAGATCAACATCATAAACATCATTAATCCTGACCCAAGTAGTATTGATACTCATTATCAATGTTCAAACCCCTACTGACAGCCCGAAGCTTCATAATCCAAATTACCTCCCGTCTTCTAAGCTTGAGTTGTCTATTACCACCCCTAGGGTCGGCTGTAACATGATCTATTGCATGATAGCTGAATCGGTGTTGTTCTCGTTTCTCATGATGCTGTACGCTATGGGCTGCAATAGGGTATCTGGTGTCACCATTTTTCCATGCACGAAAATGTTCCACCATTCTGTCTCTCAGTCTTCTAATGGTGCTACCCACATAAATCTGACCACATGAGCAGGCAATGACGTATATAACATAAGTTGTGTCACAATTCATAAATACATCTATGGTGTATGTCTCTGAGCCATTGTAACTAAAACGAACCACTTTCTTCTCTGCCCATCTGCATGAGTTACAACGCCCACATTTATGAAAGCCCTTCCTAAGGTCATCAAACCAAACTTCTCTCCTGGTTTTGATGGGATAACTTGGGCTTAAATCATTGGCTAGTGTCCTGCCCTTCCTGTACGCAATTGAAGGTTTGGTAGTTATGAATGGCAGTAAATCTTTATCCGCCTTCAGTAAATGCCAGTGTCTGTTAATGATAGAGTAAAGAGTATTTGATTCTGTATTGTATTGTGTAACCAGCCTCACCTTGTCTGGACTTTCCCTAGTATCCACTTTACTCTCTAAGGTCTGATGTCTTTGTAGGTTCTTAGCCCTCCTCCTGGCTTTGTTAATAACATCTCTGTTATAACCTCTTGCCGTAAATCTATTAGACATATCTTGTAGGTTATGTTCAAAATCCTCATCTTCAGAGCAATTCCTTCTTGCTCTGGTCATCTCAGAATAGGGGATCGATCTTTTCTGACAATTAGGGTGACAACTGCTCGCATGTAAAACTGCATTGCAACTCGTATCTTTTCTGAACATCCTAGAGCAGAGTTTCATTTCCTTCACAAAAAGCTCTACGTCAAGAAATTCTATTCTCTTTGTATCATATTTGGTAGTAAACCGTAAATTAACATTATTACTGTTCAAATAATCAAAGAAACAATGCAAGTCAGCAAGCGAACCAGTCCAGATCATAAGACAGTCGTCAATATATCTGCCCCAATATTGGATATATTCCATCCATCTCTGTCCTCGATGGCCCCAGATCCACTCCGCCTCGAACCAACCCATAAAGAGGTTAGCGAAAGACGGAGCGAATCTGGAACCCATCGCGGTTCCAAGACGTTGTCTGTACCACTTCTGATTGAATAAAAACACATTGTTTTTTAAGACAATGTCAGTCATGCTCAGCAACATCCCAGTATGTTCGAAAAAGTCTACTGTTCTCTTGTTGAGAAAGGTTTCAATTGCCATAATGCCTAAGGAATGTTCAATATTAGAGTAGAGAGAAACCACATCTAGTGTTACCAGATACATCCCTTCCTCCCAAGTCATATCCGACATTATGTTAAGAGCATGCTTAGTGTCCTGAATATAGGAGGGCAATGATTGTACATACGGTCTTAAAAATACATCTATGTACTGTGATATCTTCTCCGTGGGACCACCTATACCAGAGATAATCGGTCTCCCCGGTGGATTATCTCTGTTTTTATGAACTTTTGGCAATGTGTACAGGCAAGGAGCTTTAGGAGTCGAGACTAGCAAGTAGTTATATTCATCGTTATCCAAAAGAGACAGGTCATACCACTCCTTGAGTTGGATATTAATACTCGTTTTTAATTTCTCTAGGGGGTTACCACTAAGTGCTTCATAGTAACGTGAGTCATTGAGTTGAGTATAAACTTCTGCATTATAATTAGTGGTGTCCATGACGACAATATTGCCGCCTTTATCCGCCATGCGAATAGTGATATCATCGTTGTCTCTCAAGGTCCTGAGCGCTACCCTCTCTGAACTTGTCAGATTATCCGGTTTCCTTTGATGTCTGCTCCTAGAGCCCTTTTCAATCATCTTGTCTATGTCTAATTCCACCATTCTGTGAAAAGTATCTATTGTATTGCCTGTGCTTAATTGTGGTGTCCACTTAGACTTCATTTTCAAACCACTACTTTCACTCATGAACCTATTAATTTCAAGATCATCCAGTAGTTTCGCCATAGTAATGGGGTCTTGTTCATTTTCTGTTAGTGAGAGTAGTAGTTTGGTTGCATTCGCTCCCTCTATACTCAGATCACTCAGGGTCTGTGAATAATCAGAACTCATAGTTTTAATGGGTACATGCACAAAATGTTTCTTGATTTTCAATATCCGCACAAACTTATATACATCAATTTTAGCATGATACCAATCTGACGATACATTCGGACAGAAACCCAAACCCTTTTTCAACAAAGAGATCATATCATCAGTAAGAGTCAAATTCGACAAGTTAATAATCTCCAGTTCACAATTCTGTGCATGAGGGCCCTGAATTAATCCCTCCACGATCTGAGTCTCATTCCTCTTCTTGGAGCCTGCTGACCCCTTGCCCCTTGATCCTCGTCTTGTCTTGACAGACCCCCACCTCTGCCTTGGTAGGTACTGTCCCGATTCCCTATTCTCGTCCGTTTCACTTCCTCTAAAAAATTATTGCTAGTGTCTTCCACAACTCCATCAGCCTGCAAAGTACCTCCCACCTCCTCATTTTCACTACTAGCCACCGAGGATAATTCTGTCTCACTCGCACTAGCAGTGACCTGGGACTTCTGTTTAGAACCACGGGATTGTTTAATTAAATAATCGAACCGTTTGGCAAAGGTGAAGACGCGGCCCGATTTGTAATCCCTCTCATCCCTTTGTAATTTACGTGCCTTCCTACGTTTTATATCTGCCTGAAGATCATTCAGATAATTATCAAGGATAGTGTAATTCTTGACAGTGGCCTCTGGCATATTCAATTCCTTAATCTCCTCTTCAAGTTTATGTATCTCCTCCAGTAACTTAGTAATCTTACGTTCAGCATTTTCAATTAGTAGATTCATCAAGTTCCTGGAGGAGGAGATTAATTCTTTCTCCCATCTATCTAATAGATCTGATTCCAGATCTTCGTAGGTAGGCATAATTTGTGATCTGAGACCCCTAGGTATTCTGTTGAGGATCAGATACTGTTTCAGGGTGGCTGCGTCCCACCATTTGTTCAGTTCTTGTTTTTTAAGGTATTCTAATCTCTTAAATTTCTCCTTCAGGCCCACATTCTTTGTCGGCTGTTGCACATTTGTGGGTTTGCTAGTTCTACCTGACTGTAGGTTGCTGAACAAGTCTTGTGCCTCCTGATCTCTATTCATAATGCTATTTCCCACCGGGTCTGCACCTGATTTGACAAATAACTACAAAATTGGGATACAAACAAAACTCAGGGCGCTCCTCTTATTATCAGGGAATAGTGTAAGCTTTATATCAAGTTGTGAATGGTGCGTCTAGGGGAAGGGCGTGTATCCAACACCCTTATCTCTCTGTGACACACAGAAATGAAAACAGTACCATTAGCCCCTGAGCACACAATCAATAAAGTATGCTGACCAATTTGAACATCAGGATATCTGTACTCATACTTTATTGATTGTGTGCTCAGGGGCTAATGGTACTGTTTTCATTTCTGTGTGTCACAGAGAGATAAGGGTGTTGGATACACGCCCTTCCCCTAGACGCACCATTCACAACTTGATATAAAGCTTACACTATTCCCTGATAATAAGAGGAGCGCCCTGAGTTTTGTTTGTATCCCAATTTTGTAGTTATTTGTCAAATCAGGTGCAGACCCGGTGGGAAATAGCATTATGAATAGAGATCAGGAGGCACAAGACTTGTTCAGCAACCTACAGTCAGGTAGAACTAGCAAACCCACAAATGTGCAACAGCCGACAAAGAATGTGGGCCTGAAGGAGAAATTTAAGAGATTAGAATACCTTAAAAAACAAGAACTGAACAAATGGTGGGACGCAGCCACCCTGAAACAGTATCTGATCCTCAACAGAATACCTAGGGGTCTCAGATCACAAATTATGCCTACCTACGAAGATCTGGAATCAGATCTATTAGATAGATGGGAGAAAGAATTAATCTCCTCCTCCAGGAACTTGATGAATCTACTAATTGAAAATGCTGAACGTAAGATTACTAAGTTACTGGAGGAGATACATAAACTTGAAGAGGAGATTAAGGAATTGAATATGCCAGAGGCCACTGTCAAGAATTACACTATCCTTGATAATTATCTGAATGATCTTCAGGCAGATATAAAACGTAGGAAGGCACGTAAATTACAAAGGGATGAGAGGGATTACAAATCGGGCCGCGTCTTCACCTTTGCCAAACGGTTCGATTATTTAATTAAACAATCCCGTGGTTCTAAACAGAAGTCCCAGGTCACTGCTAGTGCGAGTGAGACAGAATTATCCTCGGTGGCTAGTAGTGAAAATGAGGAGGTGGGAGGTACTTTGCAGGCTGATGGAGTTGTGGAAGACACTAGCAATAATTTTTTAGAGGAAGTGAAACGGACGAGAATAGGGAATCGGGACAGTACCTACCAAGGCAGAGGTGGGGGTCTGTCAAGACAAGACGAGGATCAAGGGGCAAGGGGTCAGCAGGCTCCAAGAAGAGGAATGAGACTCAGATCGTGGAGGGATTAATTCAGGGCCCTCATGCACAGAATTGTGAACTGGAGATTATTAACTTGTCGAATTTGACTCTTACTGATGATATGATCTCTTTGTTGAAAAAGGGTTTGGGTTTCTGTCCGAATGTATCGTCAGATTGGTATCATGCTAAAATTGATGTATATAAGTTTGTGCGGATATTGAAAATCAAGAAACATTTTGTGCATGTACCCATTAAAACTATGAGTTCTGATTATTCACAGACCCTGAGTGATCTGAGTATAGAGGGAGCGAATGCAACCAAACTACTACTCTCACTAACAGAAAATGAACAAGACCCCATTACTATGGCGAAACTACTGGATGATCTTGAAATTAATAGGTTCATGAGTGAAAGTAGTGGTTTGAAAATGAAGTCTAAGTGGACACCACAATTAAGCACAGGCAATACAATAGATACTTTTCACAGAATGGTGGAATTAGACATAGACAAGATGATTGAAAAGGGCTCTAGGAGCAGACATCAAAGGAAACCGGATAATCTGACAAGTTCAGAGAGGGTAGCGCTCAGGACCTTGAGAGACAACGATGATATCACTATTCGCATGGCGGATAAAGGCGGCAATATTGTCGTCATGGACACCACTAATTATAATGCAGAAGTTTATACTCAACTCAATGACTCACGTTACTATGAAGCACTTAGTGGTAACCCCCTAGAGAAATTAAAAACGAGTATTAATATCCAACTCAAGGAGTGGTATGACCTGTCTCTTTTGGATAACGATGAATATAACTACTTGCTAGTCTCGACTCCTAAAGCTCCTTGCCTGTACACATTGCCAAAAGTTCATAAAAACAGAGATAATCCACCGGGGAGACCGATTATCTCTGGTATAGGTGGTCCCACGGAGAAGATATCACAGTACATAGATGTATTTTTAAGACCGTATGTACAATCATTGCCCTCCTATATTCAGGGCACTAAGCATGTTCTTAACATAATGTCGGATATGACTTGGGAGGAAGGGATGTATCTGGTAACACTAGATGTGGTTTCTCTCTACTCTAATATTGAACATTCCTTAGGCATTATGGCAATTGAAACCTTTCTCAACAAGAGAACAGTAGACTTTTTCGAACATACTGGGATGTTGCTGAGCATGACTGACATTGTCTTAAAAAACAATGTGTTTTTATTCAATCAGAAGTGGTACAGACAACGTCTTGGAACCGCGATGGGTTCCAGATTCGCTCCGTCTTTCGCTAACCTCTTTATGGGTTGGTTCGAGGCGGAGTGGATCTGGGGCCATCGAGGACAGAGATGGATGGAATATATCCAATATTGGGGCAGATATATTGACGACTGTCTTATGATCTGGACTGGTTCGCTTGCTGACTTGCATTGTTTCTTTGATTATTTGAACAGTAATAATGTTAATTTACGGTTTACTACCAAATATGATACAAAGAGAATAGAATTTCTTGACGTAGAGCTTTTTGTGAAGGAAATGAAACTCTGCTCTAGGATGTTCAGCAAAGATACGAGTTGCAATGCAGTTTTACATGCGAGCAGTTGTCACCCTAATTGTCAGAAAAGATCGATCCCCTATTCTGAGATGACCAGAGCAAGAAGGAATTGCTCTGAAGATGAGGATTTTGAACATAACCTACAAGATATGTCTAATAGATTTACGGCAAGAGGTTATAACAGAGATGTTATTAACAAAGCCAGGAGGAGGGCTAAGAACCTACAAAGACATCAGACCTTAGAGAGTAAAGTGGATACTAGGGAAAGTCCAGACAAGGTGAGGCTGGTTACACAATACAATACAGAATCAAATACTCTTTACTCTATCATTAACAGACACTGGCATTTACTGAAGGCGGATAAAGATTTACTGCCATTCATAACTACCAAACCTTCAATTGCGTACAGGAAGGGCAGGACACTAGCCAATGATTTAAGCCCAAGTTATCCCATCAAAACCAGGAGAGAAGTTTGGTTTGATGACCTTAGGAAGGGCTTTCATAAATGTGGGCGTTGTAACTCATGCAGATGGGCAGAGAAGAAAGTGGTTCGTTTTAGTTACAATGGCTCAGAGACATACACCATAGATGTATTTATGAATTGTGACACAACTTATGTTATATACGTCATTGCCTGCTCATGTGGTCAGATTTATGTGGGTAGCACCATTAGAAGACTGAGAGACAGAATGGTGGAACATTTTCGTGCATGGAAAAATGGTGACACCAGATACCCTATTGCAGCCCATAGCGTACAGCATCATGAGAAACGAGAACAACACCGATTCAGCTATCATGCAATAGATCATGTTACAGCCGACCCTAGGGGTGGTAATAGACAACTCAAGCTTAGAAGACGGGAGGTAATTTGGATTATGAAGCTTCGGGCTGTCAGTAGGGGTTTGAACATTGATAATGAGTATCAATACTACTTGGGTCAGGATTAATGATGTTTATGATGTTGATCTAGGCTGTGGAGTACTAATATGTAATGATATGCAAATTTATACTGCACAGTGTCTGTTTCTATGTATTAGTATTCACGGTTGATTAATGATGTATTTCTGTGATGTATTTGTTGTATTAGAATGTCAACCGTATATACATATACTGTCATTAGGTTCTTTTCTATTCCTCTGAACTTTGTGTAAAAATAGTGTATTCCTCTGAACTTTGTGTAAAAATAGTGTATTTAGTGGGTGATCTCACTTAAAAGATTTGCACAGAGCTATAGACTGTGCTCTCTCACACTAAATATTGGGATGTCTTTCCTTCCTTTGGTGTGTGATCTATCTGTACACCTCTCCTTGTTTCATCACTGAGGGAGCATACACAACACACCCGACTACACAGGGTGATCGTAATTTTTTCTGTTGTTGGTCTTGTCTGTGGAACGCGTTAGTGATTTCCACATAAGTTTACTGGTACTAAAGTTATTCGATGTTGTAACAGCAGTACTACATGGATTTAAAGATTCAAAGGTGGTAACTCTGTTCTGCACTTACGATACTCAGCAATGTGAAGTAATTAACAGTTTTGAGGTGTTAGTGATAACTTCAATGATAATTAAGATTATTCTTCGGTAAAGAGTAGAATGTAGCGGTGATAATGATAAATTTCCATAGCATTATATTTGTTATATCTTTTGGATAATGAGAAATTGCGGCGATACGTTACCTGGTACAGCCGCTTATCGTTAGAATAACATATTTTACACGGAGGAGTAAAATATACATACATTTAAAGTTATGGGCACTTATTGATTCATGGTGGTAGTATTACACCACTACAAGATGGCGACGCTATTAGATCCTATAACTAGATATCTTAAGATGGCGCTCACAGCAAACGCCGAAGTTCAGCGAGGACACTTGCCGCTGGACAACTGGTGAGTGGTTATGTGCTCGGCGCCGGTTCCGTGTGTTTGTTCTTATTTTATAATAATGAAATATCGGTTTTGAAGCCACAAGTAAATGGTTTCCTTCGTGTTCTAGGTGGGGACTTATACGTCGCTTTGCCGGTACTGACTACTCTCGGTAAGACTTATAAGCGGGAGCAATGGCTGTGATGGTATCGGCAAAATATTCTCAAAAACACTATCACTGACAACTGTTTTTTACTTTGTGTTTACATTTTTCGAAGGTCCAATAATTGGTAGAGGTCGATCAGCACAATAGAGTCATTGGATTAAAAAGATTAGCCTGGGGACCGGGCGGTTATTTATTACGAGATAGGTGAGCATATATGTGCAGTTTGCGAATTACAAACTTGCAATATCACTTTTATGTGTATAGTGAACATTCACTATTTTATTTTCAGCGCCCTAGCGTAAAGAGATTTATATTGCTGGATTTGGTGAGTGTAGTCCTTACGCTGTTTTTTCTGTTTATATTTTGAGAGTCATGGAATCTTTTATGTTTGTTCTGACCTATGGATATTATTGCAGAACGATTGTGACAGATGTGATTAGGTAATTCTCGTGAAGCGATCACCACAAGACCCTGGGTGAGTCACCAGCTTGTATTGAATTGTGGTTTCACGCAGGCAGCCCTAAGACGAGTCCATCACTATCTAATTTGCATTAATGGGGATGTATTTGAAATGAGAAAGTTGTTTATTGAATATACAGTTTAAACTTGGGTAGAAGCTTTATTAGCAGACTTCTGCTAGGAACGCTGGGAGAGGTATAATCAGTAATTTTGAGTATATTGTGATGTCTGTTCTTTATATTATTCAGACATTCGCGTATCTGCTGGATAGAAGAATTGAAGTTGTTGAGGGAATTATATACCTATAATTTGAAGGTGAATATGAGACCTTACTCTCTCTTATGTTATTGGCTTTAAGGTACACACCTTTTGTTGGTGATCATGTTGGTTGTAATTCTTCTTTCCTATCTTTTTCCGACTTTGAGCCCACACATCTTTTGCACGAAATAAGTTCGGTGGTGATGGGGACTATTCCTATATTTCCCGTTATTAATTTGTATGATTTTAATACAGGGCTTTTGTATATTGTGTTTTCAGCCCTGAGGAAGTCTATATGTGAAATACACACATGACGAAACACGTGTTGGCATCTTTACCTGAATTGATGTACTGAAGATTTGCATTGGATTCTGATCATTATTTGGAACACTTGGAATTAAAATCTGAAGGACAATCAAAGGACTTTTTCATTATTATAATTTTGTGGTTTGCTGACCAATTTGAACATCAGGATATCTGTACTCATACTTTATTGATTGTGTGCTCAGGGGCTAATGGTACTGTTTTCATTTCTGTGTGTCACAGAGAGATAAGGGTGTTGGATACACGCCCTTCCCCTAGACGCACCATTCACAACTTGATATAAAGCTTACACTATTCCCTGATAATAAGAGGAGCGCCCTGAGTTTTGTTTGTATCCCAATTTTGTAGTGAAATTACGACCTGCTCTAATATTGGCTACCAGGATATCCATACAGAGTTAATTTTCTTGGGAAAGATCGTTTGTTCTGCAAAAGGTCCTGAGGAAGGTGGTTTCATCCCACCGAAACGCGTCGACCTTGCGTAGCAGATCACATAACAACTTGTGACCCCTCAGACACCGAATAAAGAATGAATGTAGTATGTGTGAGACAGTATGCATGAGATAATGGCGAGAGTGCAGTAGGTTTTTGTTATCTGTATGGCATCTGTATTTTTATTGTTCATATGATGAATTATATGTTTTCTTTGTAAAGTGATTGTTATGAACTTAAAGTAATTTTGTAAAAAAGTAAAAAAATGAGAATTTAAAAAAAAAGAAAATAAAAATCACAAATGTGAAAAAGTATATGCTGTCACCTTGTTTAGTAGGCTTTTGTTGAAAGTATATAGTCTGTAAATTGTGGAATTAATCAGGTCATGAGGGAATATCTTCTTGGTATGTAACCCCGCGGTTCAATGCCATCACCGCTGAACAGGAGAAGGAAGCATCACTCTGCTCGAAAGTGTGGGTGGCTTTCCACCTGCCATCGTAATCAGGCCTTTTGTTGGTAATTGCGATTTGGCATCTTTCTTTTTTTTTTAGTTTTATATAGCGCAAACTAGACCCGAGACATCGAGTATCAGAGCGCTTTACATAGCACCGGTTTCGTTACAGAAGGACACATTTATTTTTGTTAGGCATGGGGAGATTACGTGATTTGCCCAGAGTCACAGGATGTTCAGCGTCATTGCTGAGACTCGAACCCGGTTCCCCGGCTTCAAGGTCAACTGCTCTAGCCGTAAGGCTTCATCCTTTCCCCAAGAGCGATTTCCAGTCACTAGCAGGACATCCAGTGAAATTTTCCTAATGGGGGCGTCACAACCATTCACGGTCAGAAGGCTGCTCCTTGAATAGAAAATCTACTCAAGCAACTGTAAAATCTACTCTGTTTAAAAAAAACAAAAATGACTAGAAAGAATTATCAAACTGTGAGATAAATATGAGCAGTTTTAATGTGCTCCTATCACGGTCAGCAATAACAAATATAATCTTGGGTGTGTCATCAATATATATTGTGGTGTACTGTCAGAAGTATAACTGATGTCAGGTTTAAAAGCAAAATGCAATTCAAAGGAAGAAGGTAACAATCAGAGCAAGTATTTTCTTTCAATCTTAGCTGCTATAACATATGCATTTAATTTATAACTGTCTATTTGAGCGACAACCTCTAACTCCGTCAGCTCCAGCTTACAGAAATACACTCCTTGCAAACTGTGATGGCCAAGGCAGGGGCGGTCCTGCATGAGGGGGTTGAGGTTCTGTAGCGATCCAAACCTGTGTTTTCGGTATCGTAGTACTGACACGATTTTGGTACCAGTGAACCGTAAATGATCCCTTTAGTATGTGGCAATGTTTCCGCTGTGCTACAAGCACGAATTCACTGAGAAACAGGGCATTCTGTTGAAAACACACGGCATCCATCTTAGACACGGCGTCCATCTTGTTTCTTGACCTCACATAGTCAATGGATGAACGTTGACCCCGGCTGAATCACCTTGTTAGGGATACGTAGGCTTTAGTTCAAGAAAGCTGATGCTGCGTGACCTGGCAGAAGCTGCCTCCCTTCCAGTGAGGCCAGTCCTGCTATACTGGTTCTCGTGTTCGTTGGCCTGATCACGATTAGGAGGCCGAAGACAGTAGCCGTGCCCGTTTTATGACCCTCATGCATTTCTTATCCTGCTTTTCTATCTGGCTCTGCTCCTTTCCATCTGGGCTTTTACTATGGGGAGGAAACATTTTTACGATGAGGCGGATCGATCTATGAATAGAAAACTGACATGAAGGCTTGATCGAATACTGGAAACTTGCAAATAATTATCGTTTGGTATATGTTTATTGTTTGTTTGGGATACCGGGCTAGGCATGAAATATATTTTAACAATGTTGCCTAAAGTCATTTTTCAAGTATATAAGGAGCAACCCACTTTGTACAATTCGAACAGTCTCCTAGAATCTGCCTTTGTGTGGTTCCTGTGACTTCTGTATCCCTGCAGTAAATAAACCTTGGTCTCTGACGCCACCATCAAGAAGCCTGTGTCTCTGTTTATTTGTGCACCGAGACAGGAAGGAACTCAGGGGTCTTTGGGTGTTGTTTCCCTGACACCTCTGGACATTAGACAAATAGTCCAGAACCTCATTTGGCGCCCAACGTCGGGGCGACGTCAACTGGTACTGGTCCAAAGCCTGAAGATTTCGAGGACCTTCGTGTGAGATTCCGGAGGGAGGTAGCCCGCTTCATCGATCCCTGCATGTCATAAAAGTAGCCCGACGATCTCTTCCACGAGGGTTCCCGTTCCCAGACGGCTACAGAGGACCGCTGCCCTGACTGTCGCCCTGTCTTGGACCTGAGGTGCAGACCTTAGTACGGCGAGACGTAGACGGGTTCTCCTTGGTGACGTCTTCGACATTTCAGTTAAGTAGTAAGTGGGTTACACCCAGTTCGGTTGCTCTTGGATGCTCTTGGTTGTTCTTGTAAGGAGCTATCATTGGTTGCTCTTGTACGGATAATCCTTTTGTTTTCTGGATACGCTTGTTTTGGATTTGTAGATTATCACCGGTTGCTCTTGTCAAGATAATCTTTGGTTTTTGGTATTGGTTCATTTGGATACTCGTGGTAGGCCTAATTTCTTTGCGCATTTGGTTAGAATTTTGTCCTTAGTTTGCAATGGCTAGCCGTAGTAATTGTTTCCTGTCCTGGGTAAGTTGCAACAGGGATTCCCGGTTGGAGGACTCGTGTCCGGTTCCTCCGATTGGAACTCCAACATATGAGCTCTACTGTAAACATGGTGTGGGTCCTATCACTTATAATGAAGTATGGGTCCGATACACCAGGAAAGATGGTGTCCTTAGTTTGCCACCACATGGTAGCTTCGAAACTGAAATTCTAGATAATCTGAAAGTGAAATTATTTAAGAAGAAAGCCCGGCCGGCAATGTTTGATTCTTTCTGTTTTTGGCGTAAGGAAGCCAGACAGAGAGAAATAAGAAAAATAAAAAAGGAACAGAAAGAGAAAGAGTTGACTCTAATGCAGTCTGCTAGGCAGTTGCATGTCAACGAAACTGAAAAAGCGATAGAGGTAGCGAATAGAGAGCATAATCTGGCGATTGACAAGTGCTACCCTGCCTTGCCATTTTGCCCTGCTAAGCCAGTAGAGGACCCTGAAAAGGATCCCCTGTTGTCTTATCTTTTGAGATCACCTCCACCGTATGCACAGGGTGGTACGGCACCTCAGTTGCCACCTGTTGTACAACCGGCTGTGGGTCAGCCTGGAATAGTTGTTCCTCCTCTTTTGATCCAAGCTCCTGTCCTTCCTGTGGTTAATGTTCCTCCGGCACTCCCTCTTCCTGGGTTGCCTATCCCGCCTGTGCCTGTCGTTTCGCAAACTGCTTTGCCTACTACTCCTACTCTGACAACTTCATCTGCTCCAGCTTCCTTGTCCCTGACCTCTGTAAACATTCTGACTCCGCTTTCTGTTCGTCGGAAAATAACTGACTCTGTAACTAATATTTTAACTCCTTTTTATAGGTCTTTAATTAAGACCCCCGTTTCTGACTCTACACAGAGACGTAGTCAGCTTCCTGGTCCCCAGGAACGAGAAATGCTAGACTCGACAGCTCTTAGGTGGGTTTCGAAAACTGTGAAATATGATGCAAAAAGAGTGTTGGAGACGTTTATGCAATGGAATGAACCAACTCAGCGATACGTATTTGATGTGATGTGTTCCCTTTTGCGTGAGGAATGGGATGATGATGACTTGGATTCAGTTCCCACTGATTTGATACATACTCAGCGAAGGTTCGCTGCAGGAATGATAGTAGGTCCGGACGTAAAGGAAGCGATAGAACTGATTTTAGCATACAAGTCTGATTCTCCTCTTCGATCATCAAGGGACTCAGATGGCTCTCCGATTGCTAGGAAGAAGAGAGGTCAGTATCCGATGAGGGAAGTTCCGCCGATATGGCGCGAAGCAGTTCAAGCTAATGCGAATCTGGGTATTCAAGCCACCCCAGCACAGTTTCAGAGAGTGTGGATACACATTCCGTGGAAACGGGCTGAAGTGTTAGCAGTAAAACGGGCATTGCCAGACCCACGTAAGAATCCTGCTGGCTATTATAAAGAGTTGACCCAGACAGTTCAAGCTTGTGTCATGAATTTGGCAGACATTGAAATGCTATTTGGCAATGTAGTACCACAGCCTATTTGGGCAAAAATTCGCCATGAGGATCATCAAGTTGCCTTAGGAGGTGATTGGCCAGCTATTGTAGCGGCAGATGCACAACAAATTGGTGGTGCTAAACCTGAGCCTCTGATTGCTGCTTTGCCTGGCAGAATAATCGATTTGATGAAAACTTTGATGCCAGCGTTACGTGTCAACTGGGATAAATTATCAGCATGCAAGCAAAAGAAGGATGAAAGTGTCTCTGATTTCTTCACCAGATTTGAAGAGACTTTCGTAGACCATAGTGGTCAAGATATGAGTACTGAGGGAGGCCAGAGATTGTTTGTCGACAAGTTTGTGTTTAATCTATTACCTGAATTGAGTAATAAGTTGAAGGACTCTGAGAGTGCATGGGCGGTATCGACGACAGCACAGATACTTGCAACTGCTCAGTATTACGAAAATAGAGAAAAAGAAGAGAAGGAAAAGTCAGAGAAGAAGACGAAAGACTTGAAAACTAAAGTTCTTTTGCAACAGGCATATCCGCCTCGCTCGAATCAGTCAGATTCACAGCAGCGACCCCAGTTTCAGCAAGAGCCACGGTTCCAGCAAGGAATGTCCCAAAGGTTTGATTATGGTATTCCACGGCAACAGGTAGCATGAAATCAGTGTGCCTATTGTAAAAAGGAGGGTCATTATAAGAATGAGTGTCCAGTTCTGCATCCACAAACTAGTGGTGTCCCAGCTCCGAGAGGCCGTGGTGATATTAGGCAAGCTCCTAGAGGCAGAGGACGCGGTGCTGTGCCTCCACAGACTGATCGTTCCTCTAATTATTTTGATCAGCAGAATGTGCCATCGGGTAGATCTCAACAATACCATGTCGAAGATTATTATGAGGGTAATGGAGAAGTTCAGCAAAGTGAGTACTAGGACAGCCATAGGCAAAGAGAGGGAGTAGTATCAGTTCCAGTCGACCAGAGTGGACCTTATGTCAAAGTAGCTACATCAGGTGTGATTGAACCGTTTCTGTTGGATACTGGTGCGGCTAAAAGTTCAATTATGCATGCGAAACTCCCTGGCGCACCTTTGTCTGGATTAACAAACGTTTCGGTAGGATTCTCAGGCGCCCCTGTTCACAACCCTGTTTCTGGTCCCTTGTGCATTTCTGTTGGACCATGTCATCTAGAAGCACCTCTTATTCTAACGACTGGTTGTAATGAGAATCTGCTTGGTCTAGATCTGTTAAAATGCCTGCATGCGACATTGTACTGCTCTCCTTCAGGAGTACAGCTCACGTTGGGTAAGAGAGTGATCTCTCCAATGTATTTGTCAATGGATAAGCTCCCACCGGAGCTACGTTCTCTCTCTGATACTCTTTGGGCAACTGGTCCTAATGATGTAGGTCTTTTGGAAATTCCTCCTTATGTGGTGAGTTTGAAGGCGAATGTTAGATTTCCACGAATCCCACAGTATCGGATTTCAAATGAAGGTGAACGTACGCTTTTAATGATCGTACAGGATTTGATACAGAAAGATGTGATAGAAGAAACGAGAGGAAATATATGCAACAGTCCTGTTTTGCCGATTTTTAAACACACTGATCCTTCCAAACCTCCAGTCTACAGATTTGTGATTGACCTTAGAGAGGTTAATAAAATTGTGGTTCCGCAATTTCTGTGGTCCCCGATATCACTGCATTACTGACATTGATTCCTGCCTCAGCTACATGGTTTGCAGTGATTAACTTGAAGAATGCTTTCTTCAGCATTCCGATAGCCGAAGTAGGGATATTTGTGGTTTCTCCTTAGGTGGTCGTAGTTTTAGATTCAAACGCGCTCCACAAGGCTATTGTGAGAGCCCTTCGATTTACAGCCAAGTATTAAAAAGTCATTTAGATACTTTCGTGCTTCCTCCTGGTGCTGCTCTCATCCAATATGTAGACGATCTCTTAGTGGCTGCTGATGACGAGGAAACTTGTAAAACAGCCACCATTTCTTTGCTGCATCATTTATCAGACTTACATCACAAGGTGTCACCTTCTAAACTGCAATATTGTTGCCAAGAAGTGACCTATTTAGGTCATCTTTTGTCAAAGGAGGGAAGAAGGTTGACCCCAGAGAGAATTAAAGCAATTTCGCAGATGGCGGTACTAAGCACACAAAGAGAAGTGCGTGCATTTTTGGGTATTACGTCATATTGCAGACAATGGATCCCAAAATTTTCTCTTATGGCAAAACCATTGGTGGCTCTGACTGGAAAAGGTGTTCTGAGTCCTTTGCCATGGTCTGATGAATGTCAGCAGAGTTTCTCTGATTTGCGTGATGCGTTGTGTTCAGCTCCTGTGTTGGGTACTCCTGACTACAGTAAGCCGTTTACGCTATATGTCCACGAAAGTGAGGGTTGCGCGTTGAGTGTCTTGACACAACAATTCGGTGACAAGCAACGACCTTGTGCGTATTTCTCATCAACATTAGATCCGGTAGCCAGAGCGTTGCCAAGTTGTTTGAGAGCTACAGCAGCAGCTGCAGTGTCTATTCGACAGTCTGCTGGATTGGTCATGAACAACATGTTAGTAGTCATGGTTCCACATGCTGTGGATACACTCATGAATCAAACGAAAACTCATCACCTCACCAGTGCTAGACTATCAGACTATGAGCTGACGCTTTTGGCAAGTCACATTCAGATTAAGAGATGCAGCATATTGAATCCAGCAACACTATTGCCGACTACTCAGGAGTCGAGTGATATGGAACCCCATGATTGTTGTTTCAGAACTGAGGAAGAGACAAAAGGACGGATTGATTTAAAAGATACTCCATTACTAGACCCAGATGGTATTTTGTATGTGGACGGATCTTGTTTTAAACTCCAGAATGGTGATGTGACTAGTGCGTACGCAGTTACGACTTTGAGCACGATTGTCGAGACTGCAAGAGTGAGTCAGAATTCTGCCCAAGCTGCAGAATTAATTGCATTAACGAGAGCGTGTGTTTTAGCTTAGGGAAAGAGAGTGAATGTGTTTACTGATAGTCAATATGCCTTTGGCGTAGCACACAGTTTTGATCGTTTGTGGAAGGAAAGAGATTTTGTTACGTCCCATGGGACTAAGATCCAACATGGACAATTAGTCAATGACCTGTTGGAATCTCTGACCTTACCGAAGGAAGTTGCGATTGTGAAATGCAGTGCCTATCGAAAGGTTACGGATGACGTTGATCGTTTGAATGCGTTCGCAGATTAGGTCGCTAAGGAGACGGCCAAGAATATGATGAGTCGAATGTATGTTGCAATGTCTGCAAGATGGATTGCTGAATCAGGGATGTGCGAGAATACGATTGAAAGTGTAAAGGCAATCCATAATGAAGCCACTGAAAGTGAGAAGAATGCATGGAAGGAGAAAATGGGTAAATTGGATTAGAATGGATGCTGGATTGATTTGTCAGAGCATCAGCGATGGATGTTGCCTGATGCGTACGTACTTGCGGTGGTTATGATGGCTCATGGAGTAGCGCATATCAGTACGAAACGATTCAGAAAAGGGGGTGGTGATGAACAGAGTGTGTGAATTAAGCAGACCACTCTTACCCAGTCCAAAGATCAGGGCTTGATCCATCACCGTTATTTATCTCACTGCCCCATCCCAGCTCAGAACCTGGCTATATGCAAATCAGTCTGTCCCTGGCCCAGTGCATCATGGGAACAGGGCAGACTAAACTACCAAGCCAATTCTTCACCAGAAAGGAGACAAGCTACCGGGGACCGGTTTCTGGCATTTCAGCCGTCTTCGGCCCGGCTTGCTTGAATCCTGATGGAGCAGTGAGAAAGGGACTCATGTCTGAGTATACCCTGCCACACCTATAGTGGCCAAAAACGATTCAGAAAAGGGGGTGTGATGAACAGAGTGTCTGAATTAAGCAGACCACTCTTACCCAGTCCAAAGATCAGGGCTTGATCCATCACCGTTATTTATCTCACTGCCCCATCCCAGCTCAGAACCTGGCTATATGCAAATCAGTCTGTCCCTGGCCCAGTGCATCATGGGAACAGGGCAGACTAAACTACCAAGCCAATTCTTCACCAGAAAGGAGACAAGCTACCGGGGACCGGTTTCTGGCATTTCAGCCGTCTTCGGCCCGGCTTGCTTGAATCCTGATGGAGCAGTGAGAAAGGGACTCTCAGTGAGCTAAAAAACGGTGTTGGATCTAGCCCTGATCTCTTGACTGGGTGAGAGCTTTCTGCTTTATTCAGAGACTCTGTCCCTCACCACCCCTTGTTGTAAATATCAGTACGAAAGGCATCAGTAAGATGTTAGCTCCCGTATGGAAGTTGCTAAGTGTGCGGAGAGAGTGGTGAAAAATTGCATGGTATGTCTGATGCATAATCCTGGTAAGGGAACCCCAACCCCAGCTGGTCACTTTGCTCCCCCTTCTTGTCCCTTTGAAGTGATTCAGTTAGATTTTATCCATTCCACATGGACAGGTGTAATAACCTCAAATATGTCCTAGTGGTAGTCTGTGCATTTTCGAGATGGATTGAAGCTTATCCGTTAAAGGATAACACTGCCCTGTCCACTGCCAAAATCCTCCTCAAAGAGTATTTCCCTAGGTATGGCATGCCACGGATTGTATGGTCGGACAATGGAAGTGAGTTCGTAGGGAAAGTTATGCAAAGTGTGTGTGCAGGTTTGGGAATTAAGCAAAAATTCCACAGTGCAAATCATCCACAGTCAGCAGGTTTGATTGAGGGGTACAATGGTACCTTGAAGCTGAAACTTGCTAAAATCCAGGCTTCCACTGGTTTATCTTGGCCGGATGCGCTGCCTTTGGCCTTACTGTCTACCAGAGCGACTGTACATTCTCGAGTAGGGCTTAGCCCATATGAGATTGTGTTTGGTCGCCCTGCTAATGTTTGTGGAGTTCCTAGGCCCAAGGAATTCAACCAGATCGAATATCCAATGTTGATTGATTTCCTTTTTGACCTGACTACTAAATTGAGTCTTATTCATCAACAGGTATTTGAATCCTTGCCTAAGCCGCCAGAGGGTCCAGGACACGCATTGAAACCCGGGGACTTTGTCCTCGTAAGGAATTTTGGACGAACCCGAAACCTTCAGCCGAGATTTGTTGGTCCTTTTCAAGTGCTCCTGGCCACAAGAACTGCTGTGCGCCTAGCCGGCAGGAAAAATTGGGTGCACGCTACCCATACGAAGCGTGTGCCTCTCCCACTCCCCTATGACAGTTGGGTTAGACAGGGAATTGGTGATTCCGAGACAGAACCTGTTCCTAGGCTTATCCCTTTCAGCGATGCAGAGTATATAACGGACAGACAAACTGAAACACAGAACTCTGACATTGCACCAGGAACTGTCTCTTTGAACCCTGAACAGAGCGTTGTACAAAATGAACATTTGCCACCTGTGGACTTGAACATTGCCGCATCTTCAGATCCGTTGTTTCGAGATTAGACACAACCTGAAAAAATCCGTTACAACTTGCGTTCTCATTTTAGGAACCAATAACATTGCATAAGTACTTTTCTATTTGAAAACTGATCGATCTTACCATTTTCTTTTCAGTCAGGAAGTTTTGCTCATTAATTTTTTGTTTTATTTCTCTTAACCTTGCCATCTGGGTTACCGTAGGGTCGCAACATGTGCCTAGTTTTAACTTGCAGGGGGCCAGACACAAGGTCGGTTTCTTCTGTTTATTTCGGGAACTCCCAGGGTAGAGAGAGGCATTTTTTAACAGGTACAAATCATCCGATTGCGAACGGTTGTAGAAGATGGCGCTTCCTGAACTGCGACGAGTTAACTTTATCAATACTCGCAAGACAAAGCTGTACAAAATTCTGCATAGAAAATGTTTCATAATGCAATGTGCTCTGACATTTTTGACTGTTTTAATAACTTTGGTGGGCGGAATTGTTTTCGGTATCCAGTTAGTTTTTGCACCTGTTATATCTACAGTACCTCCCCATGTTTCTGTTTCTCCGACTATTGTTTCCCTTCATTCTTTCCACCCTTTTCCTGCACATGAGCAAGCTCGACGCTCTGAGTTTATAAATAACACTTTCATTCAGCTGTTGCACGGACACCAACTGGTAGTAAATACAACGAACTGCTGGGTGTGCGGTCTGATACCACATACCATGGACAAGGGTATCCCCTATCTGGTTCTGCCCTTTAGTTATAATGGATAATTTTGGGCATTTCAGACCATGTTCGTTTATGCTCTTGAGACCTATCCCCCGCGACCTCCGCGTTCCACTAGGTATAACTCCGCCAATAGAGCCTTGATAAAGGGAATTACTGACATGGTTAGAGGTGTCAATAACACTACGTTTATTCCCAAGGATGAGTTGCAAGTTTATATGGGTTGGAATGCTGCGGAGTATGGCATTAGTTTGGGAGAAAACAAGCGCAAGAGCTCGACTCCGTTTTGGGTCGTACCCCACCAAGGTCAAGTCTGTTTGCAAGGGAATGGGAGGAATCCGAGAGCCCGGCTAGGGAAGAGCGACTGTACTGAAACGTACGTTTTTCCATCACAATCTTCCCCTGCATTCTTAGCTGCCAAGGGTACCTATTTTGTCTGCCAAGACAGAGCATATACATGGCTGCCTGCTGACTTTTCAGGCTCATGTTATATTGCCCGACTGTTACCTCCGACATACACTGCTGCACCGGATTATCACAAGACTAGAGTTGTGAGAGGTGTTTTCGACAAGGAAGATACTGCTGGCCAAGAAGCAGGAGACTTTTTCAAGGGTTTCCTTCCATTCTGGGGGCCCATGGCCAATAGTAGGAACTTGCGTCAACTAACACGGGTAGTTGAATCCACTGTTGCTGAAACTGCTGGTGCCCTTAGTAACTTGACAGCTGAGCTCCAGGCGGATCACCTCATGACGTTGCAGAACTGTATGGTTCTTGACATAATACTTGCAGACCGAGGTGGAGTATGTAAGATGATCCAATCGAGTTGCTGTGTTTTTATTCCTAATAATGCTCCAACAGTGTACGAGGCCATTTCTAAGTTACACAAGATCGCTGACTCTATTCACGTAGATAAAGGTGATTGGTCGCTGATGGGATGGCTTTGGAATCTGTTATCTGCATGGGGATGGAAGGTTCTGATGGTCATTGGTGTTGTGTTGGTGTTCCTATTCTCATGCTGTCTCATTGTTCAGTGTGGTCCTGCCTTATGTGGCCTCTGTGCTGCAACATGCGCAAGGAGGCCGCCTGTTTTGGGAAAGACGTTACGAGATAGAATGATGCTCCAACACCATATCAGTGATTTGATGAATATAGAGGTAGACTCTGACGTAGAGTGAGTTATTGCCTATGTAAGGGCAAAAGGACGGTCTGAGGTTCTGTAGCAATCCGAACCCGTGTTTTCGGTATCGTAGTACTGACACGATTTTGGTACCAGTGAACCGTAAATGATCCCTTTAGTATGTGGCAATGTTTCCGCTGTGCTACAAGCACGAATTCACTGAGAAACAGGGCATTCTGTTGAAAACACACGGCATCCATCTTAGACACGGCGTCCTTCTTGTTTCTTGCCCTCACATAGTCAATGGACGAACGTTGACCCCGGCTGAATCACCTTGTTAGGGATACGTAGGCTTTAGTTCAAGAAAGCTGATGCTGCGTGACTTGGCAGAAGCTGCCTCCCTTTCAGTGAGGCCAGTCCTGCTATACTGGTTCTCGTGTTCGTTGGCCTGATCATGATTAGGAGGCCGAAGACAGTAGCCGTGCCCGTTTTATGACCCTTATGCATTTCTTATCCTGCTTTTCTATCTTCTACACCTGGCTCTGCTCCTTTCCTTCTGGGCTTTTACTATGGGGAGGAAACATTTTTTACGATGAGGCGGATCGATCTATGAATAGAAAACTGATATGAAGACTTGATCGAATACTGGAAACTTGCAAATAATTATCGTTTGGTATATGTTTATTGTTTGTTTGGGATGCCGGGCTAGGCATGAAAGATATTTTAACAATGTTGCCTAAAGTCATTTTTCATGTATATAAGGAGCAAACCACTTTGTACAATTCGAACAGTCTCCTAGAATCTGCCTTTGTGTGGTTCCTGTGACTTCTGTATCCCTGCAGTAAATAAACCTTGGTCTCTGACGCCACCATCGAGAAGCCCGTGTCTCTGTTTATTTGTGCACCAAGACAGGAAGGAACTCAGGGGTCTTTGGGTGTTGTTTCCCTGACACCTCTGGACATTAGACAAATAGTCCAGAACCTCAGGGTAGGGGGCGGAGCACCATCAGTCTCGGAGGAAGAAGAAGGAGATTGAAAGACTGGCCTGAGGCACTTATACTGTCGGGTCTGGGAGTAGCAATGCGGCACAGCTGTGCACAAACACATTTTGTGCATGTGAGGTGGACAACGTCCACATCGTCCAAATCCCATATGTGCTGTGTGCGTTTTTGGGGAATAGGTGAGGGTAATCAGGCGCTGCCTAAAGCAGTAGTTTTTCCAGGGCTTTGGTTGAGTACTCGATTCGCTGAATCTATGACATAGTTCAGAACATCCTTCCAGGATCCTGTATACTCCTCTGAATTGCTGACCCTTGATACTGGCATCCTATGAGAATGGGAGGTGGGATTTTCACGTCTCTTCCGAACCGTTGCGGAAGACTTTTGCCTCCTGTTCTTCCTTCAGAGAGTAGTTCATCAGGTTCCAACTCACCTGCTACCAGAGCTCGGAGCATTCAAAGAGGTCAAGTATTGCTTCCTTCAGCCCGTGCTAGGTTAGTATTTCCTTCCTTCCTTCTCCAGCCTCAGCCGGGCCCAAGAGACACCTCTGGAAGAAGCACCAAGCCAAAAGTAGTAAGTACCAGTGTGCTGTGTCAGTCAGTCAGAAATACTTTATTCGACAGCCAAGAGTCATAAAAGCATACAATATTATTAAAAGAAAATACACATTCCAACCAAATACATAACAATAAAATAGGCCCACATTTCAATCACAATATTCATATCTAAAAACATTCATAATAAAAGCCAGCGTGCTGTGTCTCATCTGTCAAGCTGCCTTAGAGGCTTGGCATCATCAGTCTTCCATGACTGCCAAATTTACAGACTGCTGCTGGGAGAAACGCCTCGCCACTTTCAAAGTTCACCAGCCGCCACCGGGCTAAGGTGCACAGGAGCTCATAGATAGATGATAATAGCAAGAAGGACTCTTTGAAATAGTTTTCGGGAGTGAATCTACAATAGCATTTTTGTCACAAACAAAACTACAATTACTCTCTTACACTAGGCACTAGAGCGAGACCTAAATCAGATATGAATCACCAAGCAAAGAGAATACGTTTAGCAGTTCCAGAAAGCTAAGATCTGAGCGGTGTTTGTGTCTGTATGGCCTACTTGGCATCTTCCAGACCTTCAACCCATAAGAGTGTGCTAATATAAAGGCTACTTAACTATAATTTTATCTTGGAACAGCGGTTCCTCATAAGGGCGCAGATGATGTCCTGAAAACCAAATGCTAGACTGGCCTGTTTGAAGGTGCTCTCATGTACCAAAGAGGTGGGCTGGCCGGTGAAATCTCCAGCCAAAAACCAAGCTCTGGCTCAGCTTGAGGTCCTTGTGTAACTTCAAGTCTAAAATGAGCAAAACCTTGATGTGGCTTCCATCTGCCACCCCGTGCTTTACCCCGATGGACAAAGAGTTAAAATAATTATATTAACATTTGAGGTACAGGGGAGAGACAAATAGATACCCATTTAGTGAATGATTTGTACAAAGTGAAAACAGAAAACCAGAGATTAAGCCCGGCTTTCCGCTTTACCTAATTTTGTGATCCCTAAGAATATTTTATTTACTGCTCTTCCTTTTACTTCATTACCACATATAAAATCACCTTCAAATACCTGAGTTCAGAATAGGAGCTGTACAAAAACCTATTGTGCCTGATGTAAATTCATTGTAATGTAGGTCTATCTATAAGAATGTGAGGCACATGGCTACTGATTTGTATCTTAGGGCCATATGTATCAAGCACAAATGCGATCGCAAACGCCGAAATTCACAGAATTTCGGCGTTTGCGATCGCATTTTTGCTAAATGGTATGTATGAAGCAAATCTGCGTGAAAAATATGGAATCGCAAAATTTGCAATTCCTTATTTTGCAATTGCATTTAAGGAATCACAAATTTTGCGATTCCTTAAATGCAATGTAAGAAGCACCAAAAATAGCAATTTAGCCTTAAAGAATCGCAAATTACCACCAACTTCAAGTTGGTGGTAATATGCGATTTCTTTGAAAAATGCACTGTTTTGCATTTTTCAAAGTGCCATGTGACGCACATACTTGCCTTAGGGCATGTATGTGCACCACATGTGCACCCATGCTTATTTCAGGGGTGCAACAAGGTGTCCTTTTAACCCCTTCGATGCTTGTGACGGAACAGTTCCGTCACGAGCGCCGGTTGGGCTGTGCTTATGACGGAACCATTCCGTCACGGCCACGCCCGTTTCTTAGAACCTTCAGCACAGCGCGAAAATTCGCGCCGCGCTGAAGGTGTTAACACCCTTGCACCCTTGAAATTGCATTCTCAATTTGCGATTCGCTAATTGCTAATCCAACAGGCCTTCTCCGATGGAATGTGGGCTGTATCACAATGGATGGTTAATAACTTTCTACAATGTAATGTGGGAAAAACTGAGGCGATGCTTTTTGGTGAGGCCCCTCTTCTGTGGACTCCTGAATCGTGGCCATCAGACCTAGCCCCGAATCCTGTCCCCAAGCTTGTGGTGAAAAACCTAGGTATCCGGCTAAATCAAGCCCTAACTTTGAAAGAGCAAGTAAATCAGACAGCTGGCTCGTGCTTCCATGCAATCGGATTGCTCCGAAGAGTCATTACGTTACTTCCGGACTCCACCCAGAAAACTTTGGTCCAGGCTTTAGTGCTTAGCTGCTTGGACTACTGTAATGGGCTGCTGATTTCAGCTAATGAAACCTTACTTAGCAGACTTCAAGTAGTCCAAAATACAGCGGCAAGGCTAGTCCAGAATGTGCCACCTAGGTCGCCATCGCTCCCTCTGTTGGTGAAGCTCCATTGGCTGCCAATCCGCCAACGGATCAAGTTTAAAACCTGCTGTGTTATCCATAAAGCTCTCCAGAACATGGGCCCCTCCTATCTTGCGGAGAAATTTACACCTTATACCCCTTTACGTGCTCTCCACTCCAGGAGTAAATTTCTTCTTGAAGTTCCTACTATTAAGAGGGCAAGATTGGGAGGGAAGGCCCTCTCCTACCTTGGCCCTCACCTCTGGAACTAACCCCCTGTTTCTCTCAGACTATGTCCAGAACACGCTAAGTTCAGGAAACTGTTAAAGACCTTCCTGTTCCGAACTTACTAAGTATTCTAGGATCGTCAACCTCCTTTAAGTGACCGTTTAAGCGTATAGATACTCCTTCGGGAGTCGATTCTAGCGCTATATAAATAAATAAATAAATAAAATGTCTTCCCATTCATTCCTATGGGCCTCCAGGCCCATAGGAATGAATAGGGAGGTATTCCTTAATTGCGAGTCGCAATTTAAGATTCACAATTAAGGAATATGTAGGATTCGCAAAATGTATTGCAAATTCTACATACATAGCATTTTGCGATTCTCAAATAGCGATTCGCAAATAATCGCTATTTGAGAATCGCAAAATGACTTTTTGATACATATGACCCTTAGTTCACTAATGGCACTGTCACTAGGGTGGGGTGGGAGCGGGGAGAGAGATGGGTGTAAGTTCATGTTTAAGAACTATGTGCCAAATGTACAAGAGGATTGCGCCACCAGAACGTCACTTTTAGCCTATGTTCTGGTGGCACAATGCCCTGCTCCATACATACAAAGTGGTGATAAGCCACTTTTTTTGACTTAACACCGCTTCATAAATATGGTACCCTTTGACGCAGGTACCTGAGTCAAAGACCCGCGCAATCAAAGTCGCTGTGGGCGTTCCACCGCAACACCCATTGCTTTTTGATGCTGCCCCATGTTTACAAAGATCTAAATCTGAGGCAGCGTCAAAAACTAATGCTATGCAAAAGCAAGCGTTAGTTTGGCACAATGAGGAGAAATGCTTTTATTTCTCCTTGTTTTTACTTTTTCTATGCGTGCTGCATTCTACAGCACACATAGAAAAAGCAAAATGTCATTATTTATTTATTTATTTTATTTTTTAAATTTGTAAGGCGCTACAGCTACCCAAAAAGGGTTTCCCAGCGCCAAGACACAGCATAAGGATGTCAGGAGAATTTACTGGCTATTCTTGTTATTGTTTGAATAGCCAGGTCTTAACGTGTCTTCTGAACCTGACATGGTTTTCCTCCTTTCGAATGAAGGGAGGGAGTGCGTTCCAGAGTGATGGTCCAAGGTGGGTGAAAGATATGCCTCCCATTCTTGCCAATTTAAATCTTGGTACACAGAAGTTGGCAGCTGATTGCGAGCGAAGATTACGCTTGGGAGTATAGGGGTGAGCCAGAGCTAGGAGGTATATGGGGGCAGTACCTGCCTTGATTCTGAACATGTAGTTCAGAGCTTTAAAACGGATTCTGCTTTCTACCCTGAGCCAGTGGAGTTCCCGGCGGTAGCTCGAGACTCCGGAATTTTTGGGGATTCTACACAGTAGTCTGACTGCAGCATTCTGGACAAGTTGGAGTCGACTGACTGCCGCTTTATTTGAGCCAAGGTACAGAATGTTGCTGTAGTCAAGCCGTGGTGTTATGAGGGCATTGACTACGGTCTTTTGAGTGGAAGAGGGCAGCATCCAAATGATTTTCCTCAGCCATTTGATGATGGTGAGGCATAGGCCGACCACTTTGTTGGCCTGTTGACACATGGAGAGGGAGCTATCCAAGATGACTCCCAGATTACGAACTCGAGTCACTGGGGTAGGAAAATTACCCATCTGGTTTGGCCAGTGTGAAGGATTCCGTAGATCTTGACGTTTTCCTAAGAGAAGAATCTCTGCCTTGTCTCCGTTGAGCTTTAATTGGTTTCTTGTCATCCAATTTAGGATATTTTGAAGCCCTGATTTGAGGAGAGATGGGGATGTCGGACAGGATTCAGATAGGGAGAATATAATTTGGGAATCGTCGGCGTAGGACATGAGGGAAAGTCCAGATTTTTCGGCTAAGTCAGCTAGGGGTCTGAAGTAAAGATTAAAAAACAGGGGACTCAATATAGATCCCTGTGGCACGCCGTGGGGGGCATTGAAGGTGTCAGAACAGGCCAGTGAGGATGTTATTTGGAAGGTCCGTTCCGTCAGGAAGGATCGAATCCAGTTAAGCGCTTTTCCACGGACACCATTTTTGTATAATGCCTTGATGAGAGTTTCGTGGGATATGGTGTCAAAGGCCGCGCTCAGATCTAAAAGCACGAGCACGACCGTCTGACCTTTATCGAGGAGATTCCGGATGTGTTCCGTAACTCCTAGAAGGGTGGTTTCTGTCCAGAAACCAGCCCGAAAACCCGATCGTGAGGGGTGCAAAAACAAGTTTTCTTCGGCAAAGGTGGATAGGACCGAGTGGACGTGTCTCTCCAAGCATTTGGAGAAGGCAGGGAGCAGGGATATGGGTCTGTAGTTGGCTGGACTTTCCAGATTTGCTGTGGGCTTTTTTAGCAAAGGCGTTATCATGGCGTGTTTCCAGAGGGTCGGAACCGTAGAAAGTTCAAACGAGGAGTTAAGCCTATCTACGATGATTTCCAGGGAGCGATCGTCCAGTTGTTTAATTATTTTAATCGGAATGGGATCCCTGGGGGAGCCGGACTTGATGTTCTTAAAAATGGTTTTCAGTATGTTTACCGAGATGGGAGGCCAGGCTTCCAGGGTATTTTCACAGGAGGGAGCATGTTCCGCGTCAGAAAAAGGGGGTGGTTCATTATTGTTGGTATTAATATCCCTGATGATTTTCTCAATTTTTTCAGTAAAGAAACATGCTAGATCTTGGCATTGTTGAGTGTTCAGTGGAGGAGCCGAGGCTGTGGTTTGTGCGCCTGCTAGTTCTTTGACTATATTGAACAAAGTTTTCGGCTTATTTGTTGCTTCCGTGATAGTATTAGAGACAAATGAGGCTCGTGCTTTTGCGCAGGCAGTGTGATAGAAATTCCTGGCTGCATGGTAGGTCTTTTTTGCGTCAGGGGCGTAGTCTTTTCGCCATTGACGCTCAAGTGCCTTGCATTTCGATTTTTCAGTCTTTAAAAAGTCATTGAACCATGGGGCAGGGTGGCGGTGTCTATTTCCTTTGATATGAGGGGTGGGTAAACAGTGATAAGCGGCATTGCTGAGCCATTTGTGAGTAGCTGCCGCTGGGCTGTCCATGTTGTGACCATTTCTAAGAGGGTTTTCGTGGAGTGCTGAGTTTAGTTTTGCCAAGTCCAGTAGCTTCCAGTTTTTCCTGGACGTAGCTGGAAAGTCAGATTGCATAGTGGAGGTAGGTGGGAGATTTATGCTGAATTTTGTTAAATGATGGTCAGACCAACAAATGGGAGTGGTGTTATGCCATTGTACCTCGTTTATATTGGAGATAATGGGGTCGAGCAGATGGTACGCTTTATGTGTAGGTCCAGTATTGACTAAGGACAAATTTAGGGCCTTCAGATCATCTAACAAATTAGAGCAAAAGGGAATGGAAGGGTCATCAAGATGTAAGTTTAGGTCACCGATAAGTGAGAAATGTTTTGATGCAATGTAGTATGGAGTGATATAGTTGGCTAGATTTGATGCCCATTGGGATGAATTTCCGGGGGGCCGGTATATCAATAAGCCTGACATCGTGAAATTCGGGTTCAGAGAAATTTTGAAAAAGCCGGCTTCGCAGTCAGGGATGGCAACTTGTTCTAACATACATTTCAAGTCTCTGTTAAAGATGATTGCTATTCCACCTCCTAGCTGTTTATTTCGATCTATTGTATTGTATTGTATATTGGATTTATATAGCGCTTATCACCCAGGGGTCTCTAAGCGCTTGCCTTGGGAACCCATCCTGGCTTTTCCCTGTGAGATAGCCCCTACAGGGCATCCCCAAGGTGAAAGCCAGGCATCCCGCAGCGGGGGGCCGGTGTGGAGATTAAGCAAGCTTAATGCCCAGAGTTGCAGAGTGTGAACCCATGATTAGGTCAGGCACCGAAGCGAGAATTATCGAGTCCGTGGACATTTGAGCTCAAGACCCTGCCACGTCAGGAATTGAACCCTGGTCCCGGGTCTGACCTCTGCTTCAGGGTCTGCCTGCTCTAACCAGTGAGCCACACTTCTCCACACTTCTATCCTAGTGATTGCATAATTGGCGGGGAGAGCAGTAGCAACGTCTGGGCCAGCACTCTCGTGCAGTCACGTCTCTGTCAGGAAGAGGACGCTAGGGTTATCATCCAATAGGAGGTTGAAGATGTCCAATTTGTGTTTAGGTAGTGAGCGGCAGTTTGTACTGTAGAACACGTATTTTTGTGCCTCAACATTGCAAGGCTGTTTGCGTTTCCTGTGCCTCCTAGCAGCGTCAGGATAGGGTTGGCGGATGGTGGTGGTAAGTTTGCAGTTTTTGCAGGAGGTAACTCCTGTTTTGTGGAGATTGAGTATTGAGCACCTCATGTTAGTGATTGGGCGTAGCGCTACTAGTTCCGTAGGGGATCTTACCAGCCTTATGTGGGCGGGGGGAGCATAGTCTTCTGCCTCATGCCCCGTACTGGCCCGGACGGGCACAAACGGGCCATTAATGATAGTTTTTATGCATGAAGGTGTCCAAAAAACAATCATTGAATAATGGTGATTTGCTGCTTCTATGTGTGCTGCAGAATGAAGTAGCAAATCGCCATTATGGGTTGTTTATGTGCAGGAAAGGACACCTTCCTTCGCATGAACAATCATCCATTCAACGCAGGCACCCTGGCACTGGGGTGCAAGGGTGCCTGCAGATAGCGCTGGCCCTTTTTGTGCACCCGTTCTATCAGTATTACGGACGGGGTGGCTCCAGCATCTGCCGCCCCTTCTGTAATACCAAAATGCACCATGGGGAAGCAAAGAGGGCACAGATGCCTGTTGCACCCCAGGGCACTCTGTGATACATCCTCCGATGTCATCCAACACAGCTAGCATTGTGGACTCAGTGCTGTTATTAACTCAGAAACCCGCTGTTATTAACTCAGAAACCCGCCTAGGAAGATTCCAACAGACCGTTGGTCCTCAAAAAGTTAGTCAATTGTCTATTCACTAAGGGGCAGATTTACCAGAAACGTCTGTAGAGATGAGGCAGTTCCCTGCACCAGCTTGCGATACACTTGTACCACTGTGGATGTGCCGTATTTACAATATGGGGCACCATGGCCAAAGATTGAAGGTTGCGTCAGAAATTCAGACACATCTGTTGGTTCAAAAGTCACGCATTGCAGGAGTCATGTCACAAGCATGACACAACTCCAGCAATGCATGGGGAGGCCTATACTCATTGTACTGCGTCACTCCTTATGCTTTCTTCAAGAGGGTGTCAGGTTTTGAGACAGCGACACCCTAGAAGTGAGGGATTTAAATCTTGTAGATTTCACTGCATCACTTCTACGAGGCTTTATTGTGTGGGAACACCCACCTTGACGCAGGGCTTTAGAACGTGACCCATCTCCCTAGGTGTGTCACATTATAAATTGACCGCATTGTTTACGCTGCCGCTGTGTGGCAAAAGTGACCCAACGGTAGTGCAAATGTGTCGCAAGGGGCTTGCAAATCTGCCCCTAAGTTTTCAAGAATTTTAGACATGAAGAGAAACAGAGATATTGGTCGGTAACTGGAAAGTATTGACACATTAATGGCAGTTTTTTTACCAGCGGTAATAGTACTGCTTTCTTACAAATTTCTGGATACTTCCCTTCTGCCAAAGACCAATTACAAATTTGAGTAAAACAGGGCCCTAAAATCGTGGATAATTGTGAGTAGAGAAATTGAGGGCAGGAGTCAAACGGCAAACTGATTTAACTTACATCATCAGCTACACTACCTACTCAAGAGACGTATATATTTTTGTAATTTGATTCCTAAAAAAATAATTTCTAATTTCCTCACAGTAGGCCTCTGTTTGAGGAATTGACTGAAACAAGTATGTAGGGTGGGTAAGTTTCTTTACAATTTTAAATAATTTTTTCAAACAGCTGCTATTTTCCTAAATTCCACGAATACAATACTCCTTCCTAGCTCTTTTCGAGGACCAGTAATATAATTTTTTCTCTTTTTAAATTTTATGTGATCATTTTTATCTTTTGAAGACCTCCACTTTTGCTCAAAGGTTTTACAATGTCTTTTCATTTCTGTCACTTGTGGACAATTACACCTACATTCAACATACAAACAACTAGACAAAGGAGGTAAAATACTGTTCACAGACCGTCGTAGAGTGGACATTTAGATTACAAAAAGGCAGTGTTTGCTGTCTGCGCAAGAGTAGAGTTGAAACTAAGTATGATGGTGGTATATGCTCCAACATCATTGGCACCTCTGCCATGTTGCACAATATTGCCCTCAGAAAGAACATTCCAATTGATCCTATAAGTGAAGACTCTATTGATGTGGTTGATGAACCCCCACCTTGATTCCAAACCCAGGACACGAGGATGCAAGTAAAGCATAGCAACACACATGTAAGATGTCACAAGCAACTATTTTATGAGGAGTATCACACCTAAGGCATGTGTAATAATGAACAATGACTAACCACAGTTTAACAAAAAATGTATTCATATGATGATAAGATGAATATCTCTTTATGTAGATTAACCCCTCCCATACTCATGACGAGCTCAGCTCATCATGACCTTTAGAACGCTCGCACGCTGGGCAAATTCCCTGCTGTGTGAACGTTCTAAAGAAACGGGTGTGGTCTTGACGAGCTCAGCTCGTCATGAGCACACGACCACCGTGGCTCATGACGAGCTGAGCTCGTCATGAGCACCTGGGCGCTGCGCGTGCCCCTCCTCCCCCCAGCACAGCGGGGGAATGTGGCTAGCAGCCAAGGGGTTAATGTCACATTGCCTACTAGCTGTGTTATACAAATGCACTGCATTGTTGATCATAAATTATAATAAACTTAACTTAAATTACAACAAAGACTTCTTCTATTTTTTTGCTGCTTGCTCTTTCTGTGGTTGGAATCTCAACAGTACGCTGTGTGCCACTTTCTGTGATTGATCTCTCCATGGAACGCTGTGTGCCACTTTCTGTGGTTGGTCTCTCCACGGCACGCTGTATGTCACTTTCTCTTGTTGGTCTCTCCATACACAGTGTGCCACTTTCTATTTTTGGTCTCTCCATCGTACACTGTGTGCCACTTTCTGTGGTTGGTCTCTTCATGGCCTGCTATATGCCACTTTCTGTTGTTGGTCTCTCCATTCACAGAGTGCCACTTTCTGTGGCCGGTCTCTCCACGGTATGCTAGTGTGCCACTTTCTGTGATTTGTCTCTCCCCATTATGCTGTGTGCCACATTCTGTGGTTGGTCTCTCCATGGTACACTGTGTGCCACTTTCAGTGGTTGGTCTCTCAAATTTACGCTGTGTGCTACTTTCTGTGGTTGGTCTCTCCACTGTATGCTTTGTGCCACTAGCTGTGGTTGGTCTCCTCACAGCACGCTGTATGGCACTTTCTGTGGTTGGGCTCCCCATGGTACACTGTATGGCACTTTCTGTTGTTTGTCTCTCCTTACACAGTGTGCCACTTTCTATCATTGGTCTCTCCTTTGTACGCTGTGTGCCACTTTCTGTGGTTGCTTTCTCCACATTATGCTAACTGCCTCTTTCTGTGAGTGGTTTTTCCACGGTATGCTGTGTGCCACTTTCTGTGGTTGGTCTATTCACATTATGCTGAGTGCCACTTGCTGTGGTTGGTCTCTCCACAGTACACTGTGTGCTACTTTCTGTGGTTGGTGTCTTCATGTTATACTCTGTGCCTCTTTCTGTGGTTGGCCTCTCCATGGTATTCTGTGTGGCTCTTTCTGTGGTTGGTCTCTCCACAATATGCTGTGTGCCAATTTCTGTGGTTGGTCTCTCCATGGTAGGCTGTGTGCCACTTTTTGTGGTTGGTATCTCCACAGCATGCTGTGTGCCACTTGCTGTGGTTCATCTCTCTCCAGTACTCTGTGTGCCACTTTCTGTGGTTGGTTTCTTCACAGTATGCTGTGTGTTATTTTCTGTCTTTGGTCTCTCCACTGTATGCTATGTGCCTCTTTCTATGGTTGGTCTCTCCACAATAAGCTGTGTGCCATATTCTGTGGATGGTCTCTACACAGTACGCTGTGTGCCACTTTCTGTGGTTGGTGTCTCCACAGCATGCTGTGTGCCAAATGCTGTGTGTGGTCTCTCCTCAGTACTCTTCGGGCCACTTTCTGTGGTTGGTCTCTCCATGGTACGCTGTGTGCCACTTTCTGTGGTTGGTCTCTCCATGGTATGCTTTGTGTCACTAGCTGTGGTTGGTCTTCTCACTGCAAGCTTTATGTCACTTTCTGTGGTTGGTCTCACCATGGTACGCTGTATGCCACATTCTGTGGTTGCTCTGTCCATGGCACACTGTCTGGCACTTTCTGTTGTTGGTCTCTCCATACACAGTGTGCCACTTTCTATCGTTGGTCTCTCCATTATACGCTGTGTGCCACTTTCTGTGGTTGGTTTCTCCACATTATGCTATGTGCCTCTTTCTGTGGTTGGTCTCTCCACAGTATGCTGTGTGCCACTTTCTGTGGTTGGTCTCTTCACATTATGCTGAGTGCCACTTTCTGTGGTGAGTCTCTCCACAGTACGCTGTGTGCCACTGTCTGTGGTTGGGTTGGTCTCTCCACTTCATGCTGAGTGCCACTTTCTGTGGTGGGTCTCTCCACAGTACATTGTGTGCAACGTTCTGTGGTTGGTATCTTCATGGTACGCTGTCAAGCTCTTTCTGGGGTTGGCCTCTCCATGGAATGCTGTGTGGCTCTTTCTGTGATTGGTCTCTCCATAGTACACTGTGTGCCTCTTTCTGTTGTTGGTTTCTCCATGGTACACTCTGTGCCACTTTCTTTCATTGGTTTCTCAATGGTAGGCTGTGTACCACTTCTGTGGGTGGTCTCTCCATGGTACACTGTTTGACGCTTTCTGTGGTGGTTGGTCTTTCCATTGAACAATGTGTGCCACATGCTGTGGTTGCTCTCTCCACAGTACGTTGTGTATACCTTTCTGTGGTTGGTTTTTTCACAATACGCTGTGTGCCACTTGCTGTGGTTGGTCTCTCCACGATACGCTGTGTGCCACTTTCTGTGGTTGGTCTCTCCATGGTGGACTGTGTGTCATGTTCTGTGGTTAATATCTCCACAGCACACTGTCTGCCACTTGTTGTGGTTGGTCTCTCCACGGTACGCAGTGTGCTACTTTCTGTGTACGCTGTGTGCCACTTACTGTGGTTGGTCTTACCATGGTATGCTTTGTGCTATTTCCTGTGGTTGGTCTCTCCACGGTACTCAATGGGGCACTTTTTGAGGTTGGTCTTTCCGTGGTACACTGTGTGCCACTTTTTGTGGTTGGTCTTTCCACAGTATGCTGAGTGCCACTTTCCGTAGTTGGTCTCTCCACAGTACGCCGAGTGCTACTTTCCTTGGTTGGTTTCCCCACATTACGCTGAGTGCCACTTTCCGTGGTTGTTCTCACCATGGTATGTTGTGTGCAACTTGCTATCCTTGGTCTCTCTATGGTACACTGTGTGCCTCTTTCTGTGGTTTGTCTCTCCATGGTATGCTGAGTGCCTCTTTCTGTGGTTTGTCAATCCATGGTACACTGTGTGCCACTTTTTTTCATTGGTTTCTCCATTGTAGGCTGTGTACCACCTCTGAGGTTGGTCTCCCCATGGTACGCTGTTTGCCACTTTCTGTGGTTGGTCTCTCCATCATATGCAGTGTGCCACTTTCTATAATTGGTCTTTCCATGTTAGACTGTGTGCCACTTTCTGTGGTTGGTCTCTCCACGGTACGCTGTGTGCCACTTTCAGTGGTTGGTCTATTCACATTATGCTGTGTGCCACTTTCTATGGTTGGTCTCTCCACAGTACGCTGTCTCCCACTTTCTGTGGTTGGTTTCTCCATGGTATGTTGTGTGCTACTGTCTGTGGTTGGTTTCTCCATGTATGCTGTGTGCTACTTTCTGTGGTTGGTCTCTCACCTGTGGCCCTTCCAAGTCATGCTGGTTGCATTATACATCTACATTTCCTCCAGCATATTGATAATTTGTCCAAGTCTCCTTACAACATCCATACTGTGGTAACACAGTTCAACCTACATGTTAGTGATACATCTATACACAATGGCAGTGGCCGTAGCCAGCATCTCTACAGAACGCTCAAAACCATGGAAGTGATGGTGATTGTGACTTTGTTGATATCTGTGTGTATTGTCAGAGCCCTTAGCAAGCTATATGTGCAACTTTGCAATCAGCTGTATTATATCACAAAATCCATATGGAATGCCCCCATTTCCCTCTAAAGTACTCGTGCCCACAGGAACTAGAGGAAACCCAAACTCCTGAAGGCGGGGCATGCCCTCTTCAGACCCCTCTGTTATGGAATCAGCACCCCCTGGAGGTAGTACCACTCCTGCCTATGACTCAGTTTAGAAAGAGTTACAATCTTCTGAGATCTTGGTGCTTTGCTGGGGTGTGTTTTACTGTGTTCACAGGAGAAGCAAGAGCAAGTTCAATATACAAAATTCCCAAGAATTCCAATGATTCTCATAAACTATGACAAATATTTCACACTTTTGGTGCGATTACTCAAACGGGGGTATTTTGAAATAAAGAACATTTATTTTTCCCCATTGATTCTCATGACACATAATATGTATTGTGCCAAATAATGTCATCAATATGAAATTCAAAAAGTCTTCCTTGGTTATGAATAAACAAATGTGGGTTTCTTCAAAAGGCATTGAGCCCTTCTCACCTATTACCCGCCACTAAGGATGGCAGACTTGTAAGTAGATTTTTACTTTGTTCTGTACCTTACATATGAGCCTATTATAAGAGCTGGCTTTATACATTATGATCAACCATTCATTGTGGATGGGTAAATCTGGTGAGCTCCTGTGATACAGAATGCAGATTTCAGCCATAGGCAGGGCAAAGGAAAGGAGTCATCCATGTGACATTAGTGCAAGTAGGTCAGCTGTGTCATGCAATATAATCAGTTTCTTTGGCAAGAAAATGGTATGTCGAAAGTATCAGTAAGGAAACACCCGACCTGCTGCCACAGGTCGGTTAGGGCTGGGCAATTGTGTAACACGGTAAACAAAGAGTCAAAAGGGGGAGTGAAGAGGTAGTGCTAAAAAGCACTTCGGTGGGCGCACCCTCCTCCAGTTAATGGTATAAGTAAACAACAAGGTCCACCTCTAGAAGGTATTATGTGAGCCAGAGTATATCAGGCATACACAGCATTTGTTAAAATTGTGTAACACATCACATCTTGTGTTGGGCGGAACTCGTTCTGCAAAGTTACCAAAAAACGATGTGATATTCCGCAGAGTTCCGTAAGCGGCAGAGTTGTGGTACGTCGTGCAGCTCGTATGGATTTTTAGCTCCAGGAGCTTGTTCCACACTGAAAAATCAGTGCAAACAGCACTATGGTGTGTGCCAGAGGTCTACTCGAGTGACAGCGTTCTCACAGCTAATGTCATCTTTCTCAATGTGAGTGGTAGCGACCTGCCGCGACTGCCCCGGTTGAGAAAGCTCAATGGGAGGTGATCTAGCACTTGATTTTCTCACTCACACTTGGCAACTTACCATTGGCGAACAGTGTGTGAGAAAAAACTCTGTCATGCGGTGGTTGATGGGGTTTTTTCAAAACTCAGAGTGGAGTGGCACCAGCTCCAACAACTCCACTGGGGGAGCGGAATTGACCGCCGAGCCCCTAATCACATCCTGCCTGATCACTTGCCAGCAGTTCAAGTGGTGAAGTAGGCCTGCCTTTTGTAGTTTATGTGGTGTGTAAATACTAATCTTGAATTGACTTGAATAAGCAGAATTTCATTCTGAATTCTCTGGTCCTCCATCCAGTTCAGTTATCAACTCCCTCCAACTGGTCTTAGTATATTCAACGAGCAGAACAACCTTCCATTTATCATGCAATTGGGACATTAAGGGTGCAGTATGCAGTTTAGACCTCAACACACTATAGAAACCGTCCCTAACACTTTTGAAGAAGCCGCCGTGGTATAAGTACCATTTTACAGGGAGTCCCAAATGTCCCAGGATGGCTTTCCCAACCTGCGCCTTAAACAGTGCTGTAGTTGGGTATATCTCTGTTTCTTACCGATAGGCAACCTTAACTCTTCTTGCAATAAGTCAAAGGACTTAAACGTTGTTCCATTGTTACAATTCCTGCTGCTAGCAATTTATGATCATGGGACCAGGAGCTCACCATAGAATGCACCATCGGGTCCTGGGTTATGGAGGAAGGGGTCTGATGTGTATAGAGAAGCTTCAATCCCGGTCTACTATATGTGAGATATTGCTCAAAGGCAACCCTTGGTGGGTACCTGTAGTATTTGAGTTTATGGAGGTTAGTTGAGACGAATGCAGAGCTGTGTATTAATGTTCCACAGATGGGAGACTAAGTCCTTCCTGGCTTCTATGGCCTATCAGTTTATACACTTTCAGCCTAGGCTTCATGTTACCCCAGACAAAACTCTTTATGTCATTGGCAGTAGATCTCATCTCAGCTGGGATAGAGAGATTGGTAGCGGTAACATTCCCAGAACAAATGTGAAGTGGGGTACCACGAATATCTTCATAGCCTTTACTCTTCCCCATAAAGACAGATATATATGCGTCCATTCCCAATAGTTCACCCTGGCTCTGACTAGAGTCAGTCTGTATTATGGGTACCATCCCTTCCATCTCCTATGAAGGCACACCCATAGGTTTTTGGGCATTTCTGGTTTCTATTGTAAGAGATAATTAACAAGTGATGTCATGGTTGTCATTAGCAACAGAAGCAAAGCCTCACTCTTGTCTCAGTTCACTTTATCACAAATTCTGAGATGAGAGACTTGAGGGTCAGGAGCGACCGGAGGTGATCCATGAGCGTGAGAAGGATGTCATCTGCATATAAAAGTAGTTTAGAAAAAAAACATGGGAGCAGGGACCCCTACAATATTAGGAGACTGGTGAATGGCAGCCATCAGGGGTTCCATTGCTAGTTGGAACAGCAAAGGTGACAGAGGGCACCCTTGGTGCGTGCCTCTGTATCAGAAACACATCAGATAGGTATCCTCCTCAGTTGACTTGGGCAGCTACCAAACAGACTACAGACCATTCAGAACCCAGCAGCCAGGCGCATCCTCAACCTCCCAAGGCGAGCCCGCATCACCTCCCACCTCAGAAGACTCCAATGGCTCCTCGTACACAAGAGATGTCTGTTCAAAATGCTTTCCTATGCCTAAAAGGCCCCACACAATTAAGGACCAGCCTACCTAAACCACAGACTGTGTGGAAACTCAATACGGTTTGGTGAACATTATCTGCGCCATCTTCCCTTTTGCCCCGATGCCACACTCTTCGTCGCACACGCCCACCACATTAGCTGCCTTGACCAGAACCACCCTCTGCACACCCCTGACCCCCAGCACGGCTCTCCACCTACACAAGCACCCCCACGCACTGATCACTCCCGCTTTCACATGCCTTGCGCGTAAGCGGCAGTTATTTTGAGCACCATGGCCCCTCTGCCCCTCGCTGATAGCCAGCGCGTCTCTCTCTCTCTCTCTCCCTCTCTCTCTCTCTCCCTCTCTCTCTCTCTCTCTCTCTCTTAACCTCACAGGCATCCCCCGCACGCTGACGACCCCCTCACTCTCACATGCCTTGGGTCATAAACCCCTCTTCAGCGCAGATCTGCCTCAGAATCCCATCCTGTTCCCAGCGCGACACCTCCCTTCATTCCTTTCATAGTCTCAGGCCCTTTGATGCAAACCTCCCTTTTCTGTGTGCCCGTCTGTCTTCCTTGTTCCCAAGCCACCACCTGGCCCTGCGGATACTGTTTATTACCCCGTACAGTAGGAAGCCTCCCCTCCCCATCAAAAGACCCTCGAGCCGATCAAAGCCCCCACCCTACGAGATCCGATCAAACTTCACACATTCCGTGAATCGGCGGAATGTCCTGCTGCGCGATAATCATCACCTGTTGCGACCGGGGTGGGGAATTCAACTGTAAATGTATGTGGGAACGGGCCTGAAGGGGAGATTCCGAGGATGTTCTTTCACATATCAAAGTGTTGCAAGAATGTGTTACGTGCAATAAAGATCATAAACCTGAGTATAAGAGGCCAGGCCTCAGAGATGTGGCTAGAGCACCTCGTGACGATACTTGCTGTCTGAATTGATGTGTTCTCCTCCGGAGAGAATAAACCCTCGTTTCCTGCCTTTCAGTCTCCAGCGCCTGCTTCTTCATTGATTAAATATTGGTGGGTCATAGAGGCGACACCGCCGGGCAACACAAAAAGGGTCTTCGGTCACTGGTTGTCTACGACCCCTTTTACAATTGGCGTCCCAAGCGTGGGGCCCATCAGCGACTCGTGGATCCAGTGGGAGAGGTCCTGACGACAGAGTGAACGACTGCAACGATCGGAAAGGTACCCTGTCCGATAGACCCTCGTCTGACAGCCGATCATCCGAACTTCACTGGTTCCGAACGGACCTCTCTCGAGTGATCTACGGTCCTGACTGGGAACCATCAGGAGTGCCACGAGGAGTACGAAGGGAAGAGGACGATCGGGCGCTGGATTCGGAAGACAAGAAACTGTCCATACGGTCCGGGTAAGGTCGTGTAAACACGACGAATTGCGGAATGATTGATGATTGATGGAAAATACTAGTATTTATTCTTTGTTAATTTATTTGGAGTTTCGCTGTCGGCAAACGGAGAAACAACCGGCTCTCTCTTTGCAAGCAGTGAAGGATAGGTAACGCACCCGTCGTGCCTATCTTTCTCCCCCACTGATCAATTGCCCCTCCCCATTGATTAACTGTTACGGATTGTTTTCTGGAGATTCTCTGTCTGCAAACAGGAAAAAAATAGGTCCCCCTCTTTGCAGATAGTGAAAGGGTAGGTGACGCAGACCTTTGCGGGCCTACTTATTCTCCCCATTGACCATTTTTATTTTTATTTATTGACCAAACACTGATTGCCCGATATTGGTTCTTGAGGTATTCACTGCCTGCAAACAACGTAGAATAGAAATATTCTGTCTAGTCTTTGCACGCAGTGATAAGATAGGTAGTGCTGACTATTATCCCCATTGTGATCCGTCATGCCTGTCTTCTCCCCACTGATGGATAGCTGGTTCAACCCGGACCGTTTATTAGAGGTGGACCATCTAGCCCCGCTGGAAGGCACCCCTAATAAAGACATGTTCACAAAGTATGGATTAATTACCATAGCCTATAGTAAGCTATGGCACAAGTATACCAAAACAAACCAAGAGAAACAGTGGCCACTGATAGGATCCTTCGATTTAGACAAAATAGAAACGGTGGAAATAGCCCTTCGTAATAATAAGACAACGCCTATTATGCTCGATAGTCTCGGTATGTGGCGCAAAGAGGCTACGCAACGAAAAGAAAGAGACGAAGTCAAAGTAGTTAAAGAAACACGACAGGCAATCCTCCAAACGTCTGGTAGGCAAAAGGAAGGGCCAAAGACGACACAGTTCCGAGGATTAGACACAAAAAGAGAACGGTGTAAAGGGATGTGCCGACGGGACAACCCCCGAGACACAACGACCCAAAAGTAATCCCCCGACACTATGCACAGGACGAACAGATTTAAGGCAAAACCAATGTGCTTTCTGTAAATGTCTCGGACACTGGAAAGCCCAATGCCCGACTCTACAGAACATAAGTAAGAGCGGAGGGTCGACAGAAATAACAGGCCGGCAGAAAGGGAAAAGGCACGAGACAAAAACAAATCAGACTAACACGGACAGGACGGATAGAACCACCACGTTCGATTATGCTCGATGGCACAAATTTCGTCAGACCAATTTTAACGACATGTTAGAGTTCTGGGACTGATTGCCCCCCTGTTGCCCCCCCACTCTGAAAAACAAAAGCAAATACAGGCTTGCGTAGACAACCTCCCGTTAGAAAAAGGACTCAGGGAAACCAAGCATCTGTTATATAATTTAGGATTTAATTACGGTAAAGATAACACACAACCAACGATAAATAGAAAAACTAGTAAAACATTCTTTAAAGCAAACTGTACTAATAGGAACAATACAAAACATATTACGCTCACTCCGGAAGTCTCAAAATGTAACAGGTCAACGGTCCCGCCCATCCGGAAGGTGAAACACACAACACGTGTGGGGCGGGGCCTGCCACCAGCCATAGACCAAAAGAAATCGCCGACGAGAAGGTACAGGAGGCTCCATGGGCCGACATGAAATGGTCTCCCCATACTCTCCTTCCTGGGGTGACGTCCCCGGGCCACGAGTAGGGAGGGGGCGGATGCAGGTGACCCCCTCCCTCGTATCTCCTGGTCCGGCCATCACGAATTCCTCCATCGAACTGATGCAGGGTGGGCTGGGAGAGAGAGGCGACGCGGACGAACCTCTCCCACCTCCACAGGTAGGAGGTTTCCCAGCCCCGACCCGGCGCCGATGTCCTCCAGCCGGGCGACGGCCATATACCTGCGCAGCACAGAACTTACAATGTCCGACGCACATATATTTGCGCAGCACAGAACGTACAATGTCCGACGGACCTATTTCCGCAGCACGGAACATACAATGTCCGACGGGCATACTTGTGCAGCACCGGACATACAATGGTCCCCCAAGAGTCGGAGTCAGGGGTGTAGGGTGGTCATCATGTGCACCCCTGATTCAAAGGGACGGCGTGGGATGCGCCGGGAGAGGGAGGCGGCACGGACGAGCCTCCCTCACCTCCCCAGATGAAGGCTCCACAGCTGCACCCTGGCGCCCCGAACCAAAATGTCCTGCTCCAACAGCATGATGTTCTGTCTTTGTCGCCACAAGAAGTTTTCTTCCACTCCTGAAAGACACGACGAAGGGCGGCGGCTGCAGGGTCTAAAAATGGTGTCTGGGCCCTCTGGAAGGCGGGTCTAGGCCGCTGGAGTAACTTTGTCCGGAATTGCAACTCGGGCCTTGCCCACCTGGGCACGAGCCCCCACCTCCGACAGCATCCCCACAGCTTTGAAGATTCTACCAGAGTCCCAGAAGCCCTCGGCCCCTACAGGCTTCCGGTAGGGAACAACTGGAACGACCACGACATAGCCGCAAGATGGTGGCGCTCTCGTGTCTGCACCAGCTTCAGTCTGAACCACCCAGGAACATTGTGGGCTAACGAATTCGAGTGAGTTCCGGCTGAACCTCAACGTGACCTGGTAGGGAAGATTCTACCTCCCTCCCCTCTTGATTGACGGTCCACATTACCAGCCCCTCTGTTAGCACAGGTTTTTTTTAACTGCCGAAAGGGATTCTGGTGCAACCAACCCGGCATCGCCCAAAATGGCGCCGGTATCAATAGGAACTTACAGACACCTCGTGGTGTTCTTTGACTAACAAGACTTGATGTTCTGAGTTATGTATGTGAACCTTTGTACACTTGACGAAGAGGGGAGGAGGGTTCACTTGGCGAACATTTGAAAGGATCCCGTTAATATGTTGATTTCAATGTACGATTTATTATGATATTTATTGTAACCAATACATAACGTAGCTTGCGACGCACGCCCGCGGTATACATCTAGGAAATGTGATTGCAATTAGTCCGACTGTGTTTCAATTTATGAAATAAATACCCTATGATCCCTCAATTATTAAAAGACGTTTTCAGTTTCCTGCAAATAACTAAGTAGACGTTTTTCAATGTTTTTAAATACTGCAAAATAGCCCCCTACTGTATGTGCTTCAGCCATCGCCGTGTCCGACCAAATACGATTGCATTCACATATTTACTTACTAAACGATTACGCAAATAAAGGTTTTCCAAACTATGAACAGGTATCGCATACTTTTGTAAATGTGGGAATTGGCGGGAGGGCTATTCTGTGCGCAACAGTTTTGCTCTCTTTTCAAGGTTATTAGAAAATGATTGTTCGGCCCTGAATTGATGATCGAATCAAAAGGTACGATACGCTGCCTCCAAATATGCGGCTAGGCTCAGGAACGAACGCATGAAGAAGGACCTCGACTTCTGAGAATGGGTAAAGTAAAGCGGTGTGAATGATAGAATGTTATAAAGGTATGGTGGTCGAAGGTACTAAGGGACAGGGTTGACCAAAGAACTGATATGCCTTAGAACATCACAGCTTTGGGAAGGATTTAAGGATTCCGATGGCTAGATACATCTACAAAACCAGGTACCTCGCGCTAGGCGCCTCTGATTCCTCTTTTTAGCGTTTCCCTACACACGATCTATAATGCCACCCTCGAACCCCCCCATGAACAACCTATCACACTGCCCGCTCCCTTGACTTCAGAAACCAAGACCCTAGGGATTATATCCCGAGGAGATAAGTACGAGTATATGGTAAGTAAATAACTTTTGTGCCCGTACATTTGATATGCTCGAATGTTGTCCCCCCCCTCCATTTCTTCCTTTTTCTCCCTCTACAGGTTACATTGGAATAACGACAAGGGTATAGTAAAAGATCTGGAGCCATGCCATGTCCGATACATGAAGCGGACCTACGCTGCAAGATGGCACCTAAAGACACCCGACTCAATGCATGTCCTTATGTACCTGGCCTAATGCTCTTCCGTCCCAAACTGCATGCTTTCTACATTCTAACACAAACCCAAAATGTTTCATGTTGGGTAATGCACTGAATAGCCTAAATAGTACATGGCCACTCTCCATGTCACACGTGTACTATTTAGCCTATTGTCGATCTCTCTCTCTCCCCCTCTATCTGTCTCTCTCTATCTCTCTCTCTCTCTCTCTATCTTTCTCTCTCTATCTGTCTCTCTCTCTCTCTCTCTCTCTCTCTCTATCTCTCTCTCTCTCTCTCTCTCTCCTCCACTCTTTCGTTCTTCCTAGCAACTGGCACCTAATTGGCGAACCACTACCCCTGGTGCACCACCTGATTGGCTCCAAATACCACAAGTATTTGCACAAATTTGTCTTAAATATAAATTGCATCGATACCACGTTACTACCTCTCCTTTTCTGCTAAATATTGATGAAACCTAGATTGACCGAAAAGAAAGGGACAGGTAAGACGGCTAAGGTTCTCTAATCTGACCCATTTTGAGGGAACTACTTGTCAGTGGCATCCATGATAAAATGTTTCTGGTAACGCGACCTTCCCCGTCCCAAATTGTATCAATGCCCCAATCAGCAAAGGCGATCGAGGTATACCCGCCTTCCCAGGACACCATCAGTTTTGTATCGGCTGCCCCAGACGAGAATTTGAAAAATGTCCCTTGCTCCAATTCACTGTGTTCCTAGTTGTTTTCCATAAGACCCCACTCGCCTCAAAGATGAGTTTAATAGTTATCGCAAGCCCCCCCCCGAGTTTTTAATGAAGTAGCCAGGTTGTAAGAAACGATGTAGAGATTAGAATGTTTACAAAGTTAAAATTAGATCGAAAAATGAAAGAACTTGTTGTATTAAACCTTGTTGAAAATGAGATGTTTAGCCAAAGGATAAGACGCATTGATGTACTGGGGAATAGTTTAGCCTATGTTCATTCCTCAGAAGGATGCCTATCAGACTATGGTGAATAACACGTTACCCTTTTCCGTAAAATACAAAGCCCTGAAGACCGGTCTAGCCTTGCAAGACTCGTACTAGGGAAATGGGTCACTACCAGGAGAACTGACATGACTGTAATAAACGAATGCAATGAATGGGTATCAGACCTCGTACCACGACAAAATGAATGTAATAAACCGACAAAACGCCAAAGAAATAACCACAAAGGGAAGTTGTTGGGAATCCAGCAAACCCATCATCAATTGTTTATACGTTGGCCGCAGACCTCAATGAAGCGGATGTTTACCCCAGTTGCTTGGTGTTGGGAGAGAAATAGATTAACGTAATTACCTACCTCTGCAAAATCTCTAAAGACTGTCTTTTCAAACTCATTTAAGGGTACCACCGTCGGAGGAGAAAGAGACCGGATGTGGGAGCACGCGGCCTGACTGCAGATCGTGGAACCTCAGCAACGGAGGCTATGGCGAGACCACAACAGTAAGGAGTCGCAGGACAAGGCACTGTTTCCGACAAAACTAAAGGAAAGGGCTGACCTGAGCCCCCTGCTCTATGATCGACGAGTGCCGAAAGGTCCCCGCTCTCTGAACGTGATTATGGACCCGCCTGTCTAAAATTTTCCGTCTCCCTGGTCTGTTCCCGACCTGGCCCTGCTCCATCCCCTCCTCCTCCGACCTGCCATAAGGACTATCTACCCACACACCCTCCCTCTACCTGAACTTTCAAAATCCTCTAAATCCTACTGTGCCATCCGGAGAAGGGTATTTCCTGCGTCAAAGAGGAGGGAGCCCTGACTAAGTAGACCACAAACTGTGTTAAATCTCAGAACGGTGACCAAAAAAAAAAAAAAAAAAAACACCACCAAGGGTCACCCCAAAGAGAAGCTAAACGAAGTATGTGGTTCTGCCCGGTACCGAGCACCTTGAAGATGATGGAAGCAACAGGAAATACCCACCACAGAAACCCAAGAACAGACAGACTCCACAACTCAAAGACAATTGCACCCTTCACCACAATCCTTTTCTGTCTCCTTCTAATGACCACTCTCTGGATTATGAAAGAAAATGCATCTGCTCCAAAACCGTAACGCATTTCTCCCACGAGGTCTGGCGAAACAGTACAAAGGCACTCTCCTGCCCGCAGACCTCCAACGGCTCAACCCACATGGACATTCCTGCTAACGAACGAATTGTAATACAGGTGTTCAACAGTGCCAACAGAAGACGACAAAGAATGCCGAGAACTGACTAATAATGGTCCAGGACCATAAGACACTGGGAACACTGATTATTGTTTTTACTATGTCTCATTTCTCTCCCAACCACCATTGAATTGACTATGCTCCAACCGAGTACAAAAAGAACCTACTTACGTGGTAACCTATCGGCTCCTATTCCGAATGACTACAAGCATCTATGATCTGTACCCAACGCTCTCACTGCATAATTTTTGTCTGATATTGCATTACTATGACTTTCCTGCAACAAAGCTTAACGATGAGCCCGCCCACTGGATGAAAAGATTTTAAAAATGTGATGTTTATGTACAGTTCCTTCACCTGGGTTATCACTGCCTTACTTATGACCACAACAGTAGACATAGATAGGAAATAGGCCAGCAAGATGTCTTAGAAATGTTAAAGGGAGGACTGTGGAAACTCAATACGGTTTGGTGAACATTATCTGTGCCATCTTCCCTTTTGCCCCGATGCCACACTCTTCGTCGCACACACCCGCCACTTTAGCTGCCTTGATCAGAACCACCCTCTGCACACCCCTGACCCCCAGCACGGCTCTTCACCCTCACAAGCACCCCCACGCACTGATCACTCCCGCTTTCACATGCCTTGCGCGTAAGCGGCAGTCATTTTGAGCACCATGGCCCCTCTGCCCCTCGCTGATAGCCAGCGCGTCTCTCTCTCTCTCTCTCTCTCTCTCTCTCTCTCTCTCCCTCTCTCTCTCTCTCTCTCTCTCTCTTAACCTCACAGGCATCCCCCGCACGCTGACGACCCCCTCACTCTCACATGCCTTGGGTCATAAACCCCTCTTCAGCGCAGATCTGCCTCAGAATCCCATCCTGTTCCCAGCGCGACACCTCCCTTCATTCCTTTCATAGTCTCAGGCCCTTTGATGCAAACCTCCCTTTTCTGTGTGCCCGTCTGTCTTCCTTGTTCCCAAGCCACCACCTGGCCCTGCGGATACTGTTTATTACCCCGTACAGTAGGAAGCCTCCCCTCCCCATCAAAAGACCCTCGAGCCGATCAAAGCCCCCACCCTACGAGATCCGATCAAACTTCACACATTCCGTGAATCGGCGGAATGTCCTGCTGCGCGATAATCATCACCTGTTGCGACCGGGGTGGGGAATTCAACTGTAAATGTATGTGGGAACAGGCCTGAAGGGGAGATTCCGAGGATGTTCTTTCACATATCAAAGTGTTGCAAGAATGTGTTACGTGCAATAAAGATCATAAACCTGAGTATAAGAGGCCAGGCCTCAGAGATGTGGCTAGAGCACCTCGTGACGATACTTGCTGTCTGAATTGATGTGTTCTCCTCCGGAGAGAATAAACCCTCGTTTCCTGCCTTTCAGTCTCCAGCGCCTGCTTCTTCATTGATTAAATATTGGTGGGTCATAGAGGCGACACCGCCGGGCAACACAAAAAGGGTCTTCGGTCACTGGTTGTCTACGACCCCTTTTACAACTGAATCTACACCACCCCATTAGACATCTGCGCTCTTCCGTCCTCTCCCTCACCCACACTCCTAGCTACCTCTGTAGGCAGGAGCGGCGGCCGCTCCTTCTCCTACCTGGCCGCAAAGACCTGGAACAGCCTCCCCCTCCACCTTCCAACATCCCCTGCCCTGCAATGAATTCAGAAACGGCCTAAAAATCTGGTAATTCGACTGACAACACTCAGCAGCAGCTACCCCCCAGCGCCTCCATACGCTCACGGGTGATAAGCAGCGCTTTACAAATCATGATTAATTGAATGATTGATTGACTCGCGTGGGGATGTCTTTTAAAGACGAGCTGCTCGTATCCCTCACAATTTTTTATACCCATATTTTTGAAGAGATCTAGGGTGGTATCTACCATTAAGTTGTGGTCCTTACCTTGTTTTAGAAGGATGGAAATCGCTGCCTTCTTAGAGAATTGTGCTATGCTACCAGTCCTTTCCGCTTTGTTCAATGTGGCATATAAATGTACTATTTTCTGTTTCTATACATATAAAGTTCTACTTGAAAGTCATCTTCACCTGGGGATTTATTGTAAGGAAGATTGGATATGGCTTGAGTTATTTCTTCCTTGGAAATGTCCCCATCTAGAAGTTCACAGCCCTCCTCAGTCAGACAAGAGAGGTGTAGATTCTGAAGGAACTCAGCATCAATTTCCTTATCTTCTAAGTGTTCAGAACTGTGAAGGATCCAGTAATATTTAGCAAATTCAGATGCTATTTCTTGTGAGTGTCTAACCAAGTGCCGCTAGCGGAATGCGTGGCAGGGATTGCCCTTGCTTCTTCCCTCTGTCAGAGTTGTGCGGCTAAGAATCTACCCTCCTTCTCTCCTTAGTCATAGTGGTGGACTGTGAGACGACATAAAGTATTCAGCTTTAGACGTGTAGACGTTGTTCAATTTCATTTTTGCAGCTTCTTGATGGGCATTTGTTAGCCACTGCAGCATCCCAAAGAAATTGCCCTCTGAGGATGACTTTAGCCACCCATAATGCTTGAGCTGTGGTCACAGACCCTGTGCAGTCCTTCAGGTAGGTAGGGACTTGCGGCCACATGCATCATTGTAAGGTTTTGCGATTCCTTATTTGCGATTTTTATGGAATCGCAAATAAGGAATCGCAAAAAGGGATGCATGATTTTAATCGCATAAAATTTGCGATTCAGTAAAAATCGAAGTTTTTACTGAATTGCAAATATTATGCGAATTCTAATTTGCGATTTCGCAATTCCCATTGATTCCTATGGGCCAAAAGGCCCATAGGAATCAATGAGAAGGCATTGACATTTTGCGAATTTCAATTAGCGATTCGCAAAATGTTAATGCATTCCATGGGTGCAGGGGGGGTTCCAAAGGACCCCCCCCTGCACCCCTGAAATGTATTTTAAAGTGCATGTTTCACACACACATGTCCTAAGGACATGTGTGTCTGTAACATGACAGTGTTTAAAATGCAATTTTGAGCATTGTAATACTTTTTCGCAAATTACCACGAGGTTCACCCTCATGGTAATTTGCACCCCCTAATTGCGAATTCGCAATTTGAAAAACAATCATGCATTGCTTTTAAGGAATCGCAAATTTGCGATTCCTTAAAAGCAATCGCATTTTTGGAAATTGCTAAAAATAGCGAATTTCACAAAAATGCATGATGCATCCCAGAAACTTATTTAGGAATCGCAAATGGCCGAATTTACCGATTCGCACCGTTTGCACTTCCTAAATAGGTTGATGCATGTGGCCGTTGATTTCAAAAGAGTCTTCCTGGTGGAAGGAGGTGTTTAAACGCCATGGTTTGTGAACTGACATAGCCAGCCCCCAGTCTATACAAAAATGGATCATTGCATGAACCAAAGGGGATCGTCCCAGAATTTCACAGTTTGAGATCCGTAGTGTCAGTTGGTGGGAAATTCGGAAATAAACAAACAACAAGAGGATGGAAACTTTTCAACCGCTCACCCCCAGTCAGAGATCTGGATTTAATCCATTGTTCTTTTGCTCACCACGCCACTCCAGTTTAGACCCAGCAAGTGTGGTGTGGGGAGCAAAATAACAATGGATTGAACTCAGATCTGTGACTGGGGTGAATGCTTGACAACTTCCGTTCATCATCTTATTGTGTTGTATTTTCACCCTAAATGGAAGGGTATGCCTAGGCTTGGGCCCGCGCTTGCTACGCCACCAATTTCAAGCTAGCCTGGCTGATGAGGAGTGATGCCCCGAAACCGGTCCAACAATGCTTGTTTTCCGGTCAAGAGAGGACCTAGCCTGACAGTTCAGGCTGGACTATTCCATTGGGGAACAGGGTCAAGGCTGATTTGCATATGGCTGGGTCCAAACTGGAATGGCTTGGTGAGCAAAATAACAATGGATTAGCTTGGCTGATGAGGGGACTGGTCCCAGGTTGCTTGTTTTCTGGTCCAGGGAGGACCTGTCCAGGCAGTTGAGGGTTAGACTGTTCTCATGGGGAACAGGGTCAAGGCTGATTTGCATGTGGGGGCTTAAACTGGTATGGCATAGGGAGCAAATTAACGATGGATAAAACCCAGATCTGTGACTGGGGGTGAATGTTTGACAATGGTCAACATTCCGTCCATCATCATTTTGCGTTGCAATGAGGAAATAATCCAGTCTGAGTTGGGTCCTGTGTACCGGTGATATGTAAGAGTACTCTATATCTTGCTATATGTCCAGTAGGACATGGACTTCCAAGATGTGTCAGGACTGCTCTATCTCCATTTTGGACTACATCAATCGGTCCTGTGTGATCCAACATTGCAACAGGTGCTACTTTTCAGTTACTACTTGGGGCCATGTGAGTGGAACTCAGCTGTGCTAAAAGTCTATTACGGTGGAGGAGAACATTGTGTGAGTTTTCCTAAACTTCCCAAGGCACGCTCACTGTTGAGACCCTCACTCCAAGCCCTGAGAGAAGATTTTTATCACAAGCAACATTACAATATGTAGTAATAATATTGCACATCAGTAAATGGATTTAGGAACATGGTATCACTTTTTGTGAATACCTTCAAGTCCTAAATCAGGCCATGTGCATGGGTAAATTAAAATTAAATTAAATGTACACATGTAAATTACATTTAAATTAAATGTCCCCATGTACATTATATTTAAATTAAATTTACTCATGTAAATTATAATTAAATTAAATGTACTCATGTAAATTATATTTAAATTAAATGTACACATACAAGCGGCTTTGTGAATGGGGCCCAGTGCTCGTAATATTGTTATTATTTCACGCAGCCTGCAGAGTCATCCCAAGGCTTGCTGTCCTTATGCCAGGAGGGGACAGATTGGAAACATTTCTAATTGAATTCATTAATTAGAGAGGTTTGAATCCGCCATATGGTGAGGGGCTTTTCCGGAGAAGGCTCCCTTGAAACTTTGTTTTTAATCTGTTACCCAGGCTATAAAATCTGTAATGAAACAGCGTGAACTTACTTTACCCGCTTAATTGTTTTCCCGTTTTTTTCAGCCTTCCTCCTGTTTCCGTCTGTGCAGACAGCTCAGAAGTGATCTTCACCTCTCACTGTACATGTTCTCTACTTTGTGTATTCCAGGGTCCAGGGAACGTTCTAGAAGCTGAAAGCACCTGGCCTGATTTAGATCTTGTCGAACGGGGTTACTCCGTCACAGCGGTGATGGATATCCCGTCCGCCGAAATATAAATCCCATTATATCCTATTCTTTCACCCAAATCTAAATCAGGACCTCGATATTTATCAATAATGCGCTTTATATTACTAAAAATGCTTGGAGTGGCCTCGCATCATACCATACAATATATATTTTTTTAATGACTATTAAAAATACTTGAACCATCTGGAGGTGACCTGAATTGAAACATGGTGCTAACTGATGTTTTTATGCAATTTTCTATATCGGTTCTAACGTAATTGTTTCACTGGTCATCAATGAAACACTCAGTGCAAAACTGCCAGGATCTGGTGCACTTTGCGTGGCGATGTCCAGGATGGTCTGGTATTCAGATGTTTTACGGTCTTGTGTGTTTGTTGCTGTGTGCATCATGGAACGGTTGTTTATTGCTATGTTAATAAAGATCGACACAAATTTTCATCTGTTCTATTCATGCCCTCCTGTGAGCCCCAAAGCAGTGCTTAAGTTGTACATAAGTAAGTGCCAGGGCCTTTGTCAGGAGTCCGCTGCAGCGTGCACCACCCATTGCCCCTGTCTGCACTGCTAATGACAACACCAACACAACTACAAAGAGTTGCATCCCTGGAAGCATAAAAAAACTCTGAAAATTCCAGAAACCAAAAAAGCTATGGTAATAGCTTGGACACAGGTATTTTTTTCATTTCTAATGTATATTTTATTAGCCCCTTCGATACAGCGGCAATTCCGCCGCAGCGCTAAGGGGGTGGGGGGGCCGCGCAGCACTCCTATGCTCCTGACGGAACCGCTCCGTCACGAGCCTCGGGTGCGCTGTGCTGATGATGGAGCGGTTCCGTCACAGCTCCGCCCGCTCAACAGAACATCCAGCGCAGACGTGGTATCCGAGCCGCGCAGGCGCGCCGAGCGGGCCGTGACGGAACAGCTCCGTCATCAGCACAGCGCGTCCGTGGCTGGTGACGGAGCGGTTCCGTCACCAGCATGAGAGGGGTGAATAAATAACTGTTGTTGTTCTCATCTGTAAATTAGGCAAACATCGCCACCTTGTGGCAGACTGTCATAAGTGCAGCTGTTGAAAATTAAGTGCCGTGCCGAGCAACGGAAACCACAGGCTCAAATTAAGGTCGGCCCTCAGGGTTCTCATGTGCAGTTACGACTATGAGGAGCTCTTTGTGTTCCAAGCCTCGTTTAAGTAAATACTAAGGGGCATATTATCAAGAACGGTGTTAAAATTATTGCTTCTTTAGCAGCAAGAATCTGCCGCTAAAGCGGCGATAAGGGGCTTGATAATATGCCCTTGTGAATTCCCATAGAAGCCCAGGTTCACACCAGAACCTGGGCTTCTATGGGAATTCACAAGGGCATATTATCAAGCCCCTTATTGCCACTAAAGCGGCGATAATGTTATCGCTGTTCCTTGATAATATGGCCCTTGGAGAGGAGGAAAAGGTCTTGGGAGAGATTGACTCAGGAGTAGACTTCACAGAGAGGAGAAGGTAAGAAAACCAGGACCATAATTCGCAGAGCTTTGTCTCAAGGGAAGGAATACATAGGAGCAGATTTACAAGCCTCATGCGCCGCCGGTGCATCTCGTTGCGTGAGGCACCGGTGGCGCAGCCTGCTAAAGGATATTTACAAGCACAGGTAAAGTCACCCTGCGTGACTTAACCTGTGCTTGTAAATATTGCCCCTGTTAACGCAATACTTTGCGTGTTTGGGGCATGACATGGGTGTTGCTGTGGGTGTTCCCACGCAACACCCATGTCCACTGATGCATTTCCAGATTTACGAGAAACTGTAAACCTGGAAATCCATCAGTTTGCGGCGCCACCATAGGGTTGGCGTAGCCAAGCGAAACAAGGAGAAATGTTTTCATTTCTCCTCGTTTTTTTCCTCTTTCAATGCGTGCTGCATTCTACATCACGCATTGAAAGAGAAAAATGCCCGCAGTGATTGTTTTTGTGCAGGAAGGGGCCCATCCTTCACAAAGGCAATCTCCTCATGGCGCAGGCATCCTTGCACCATGGTGCAAGGGTGCCTGGGCCGGCGCATAGCAGCTGTTTCTGTGCCAGCGCAGGGGAGAGCACAGGAATGCAACATATCATTGTAGATATGTTGCATTCCTGTGCTCTGAAAGTGCAGCAGCGTGGGGCAGCCAAAGGGCTTGCGGTGCCGCGCTGCAGCACATTCTTGTAGATCTGCTCCCAAGTTTTGTTAACAAAGGGAGTGGGCAAGAATTACCGTTTTCCAAAGGGTTGTTTCCATTCAGAGTGCTACAAAGTTTTTTAACATCACACAACTTCACCTGTCAGTAAAATGTCTTTAAAACAGATCTTGAGGGAGCAGGGCTGTAGCCAAGGCCCCCTCCCGGGGGGGTGGGTGGGGGTCTTGGCCAGTTTCTATTTTTATCTGGTCCCCTAAATGAGAGTCATGTCTTTTGTTATTTTGTTATTCCTCATTTTATTGTGCATTGTTATCAAACCTATTTCATGTGTTATTAGATGGAGGAGGCTGTGCATGGTCTGGAGGGCCTTCCTGACTGTTTTGGGAAACTAAAATTCTGGGAGAGTAGGAGAGATGCAGAGTCGAGGGACATAGGGAAGGACTTTGCGTGCCAGGGTTGGATTGGGGCAACAATTAGGCTTGGGCAGAAAAAAAAAGTGTCCGACATTCGCAGATAAGACTTTTTGCAATAACATTCTTGGTTTCCATCATGGAGCTAAGTATTGGCAAACATGTGTGGTCACTAAAGTATTCTAATGCTTACAGGGCCAGTACTTAAAGCTCAGAATTATGAAAAATACTAGGAACTCCTGTGTAATACCTTTTTATCTATTCGTTTGCTGTGTATGTTTTGATTAATGTTATGTTAATTTCGATTTATATAGCGCCAAATCACCGACAGGTCTCTTAGCGCTTGCTTTGGGAACCCGTCCTGGCTTGTCCTGCGAGATAACCCCTACTGGGCATCCCCAAGGTGAAGACCAGGCATCCCATCGTGGTAGGCCGTAGTGGAGATTAAGCAAGCTATTGCCCAGAGTTGCAGAGTGTGAACCCATGATTCGAGTAGGCACCGAGGCAAGAATTATTGAGTCCGTGGACATTTTTGAGCTCAAGATCCTGCCGCGTCGGGAATTGAACCCTGGTCCCGGGTCTGACCTCTGCATCAGGGTCTGCCTCCTCTAACCAGTGAGCCACACTTCTCCACATGTCTGCTGGGAAACATGAAATGGCAGCCACCTAGACTTCCTTTCACACTCCCCCGGCTTCTAGACATTCATTTGTCACAGTACTCAAGAGATGCCCTTCAATGGTCAGAGGGTGGTGAAAGGTGTATCTGTTTCTTTTTTTATTTACTGCTAACATCACGTGTAATTCCAAATAAAGGGAATTATTCTAGTGTGAAAATGCAAAATAATGATAATAATGATAAAATAGTGTCACTTTCCTCCTAAAAACATGCAGTTTTGCATAGCACGAAATTGAGCCAGAGGCATCGGAGCGCTTCACTCGAGCACCAGATAACACAACAGACAAACAGACGCATGCACTCCGCACGGAGGCTGTTAGGAAGTGTCACAGTGTTGTTTTTAAACCTGCCCGCCCGCCCACCAGCCTATCTGAAAGGTAGGAAAGGGGGGGCCGGAACATGTGGGCATAATGGTCGGATCAGGTGCATAGGTCTTTAGGGTGGTCGCTATTGGACCGGTCAAGGCGGCGACCTGATGAAATGTTTTAACGAGTGGAAGCGGTTTTATTGCTGGCATGGGTAACCAGTTTGAAGGGGGTGGTGGGAGTAAGTTTACACTTCCAGGAGGCAACAAGTATTGAGGTTACAGTTTAGGAGCAAACTTCCTTAGTTTGTTTAGGATGTAGGTTGCAGCCGTGACAGATGGTTGAGTTGCGGATTGTGGGCAGCACAATTAGGGGTGGGTGGGGAAGTGCTGAAAAAAACACTGGTGCTTATTGATGTATAGTGAGGCAGTTAGTTTTGTAAGGCAATTGGGCTAGGTTTATGGTATGCTTTGTGATCTGTTCCTGCTTTCCGGAGCATGGGGGTCACGGTTTGATTGCCGGCGCCAGTCAGCCCAGCACCCTGTGACTCTGGGTAATAGCTCACTTAGGGCCAGATGTAAGTGGGCAAATACCGGTCGGTAACGGTGACATTCGGTAAATTTCACAATTACCGACCAATATTTAGCCATGTGGGATGTAGGGAAGGAATCAGTAATAAGGAATCGGTAAATACCATTTCCTTAATATCAATTCCTTATTGGCCTTGCATTTAAGGAATCGGTAATACCGATTCCTTAAATGCAATGTAGGTAGCACTTAAAACAGTGCACCTCAGCCTTAAGGAATCGCTATTTACCAACAACTTCAAGTTGGTGGTAAGTAGCGATTTCCTTTCAAAAAGCACTTTTTTGCTTTTTGAAATGTGCCATGTGGCACACACATGCACATTTCAGGGGTGCATCAGGGTGTCCTTTGGGCACCCTTGAAATAACTCTTGGTATTACCGATTCGGTATTTCCAAACCGGTAATACCGAATGTCTTCACATTAGGCCCATAGGAATGAATGTGTAGGTATTCGTTATTACCGAATCTCAATTACCGATTCCGTAATAATGAATATTAAGAATTTGGTATTTTTAGCGAATTCTTACCTATATCTGAAATACCGATTTCTAAATACCAAAGCGGTTAAATTCGGTATTTAGAATTCGGTATTTCCCTATTACCTGCATCGGGCCCTTAATCTCCAAAATGGCTCCCAGCACCTGGATACCCTTAGGGGTGATAAGTCACACTTTACAAATCTGGAACTATTATTATTCTTACCCATGCCAAAACTTCCAATAAGAATGTTGCTTAATGTTATCCATAATCACATTACTTCCCCTGCACAAATCATTCTTTTCGGAGTTCATTCTCTAAGCACTTCATTTGAAGAGAAATATGACTACGACTCCCAGGATCCATCAGATTCTTATTTCAAAATGGAGGGGTTTTAATATGGCATTCTGGATGACAAGCAACAAATGGTGAAAACTACAGAGATTTCTGGACCGGCATGGAGAACCTTTGCCTCATTGGCATACAGGACCCTGAAATCTAAATGTTCACTTCACAATACAGGTGCCACCATGATTCATGCTGCTGGGTTAACATACAGACTACCCAACGAGTGGGAGTCAGGCCCACCACCACACCAATGCAGGAGCTCAGGTTATATGAACCAGCCCATCGATTAACTAAAGGCTTAAAAGGTCCTCTGGCCCCTGAACTATCCAGAAACAATTCTTTGAATAATTTTTATAGCTGCAGCACGATGAAAGTGTCTCAAGTTTCTTGATTAAATGAATGAGAAAAGGGGAACTTAAACCAGTCGCCTCAATGTCATTGCATTGCTGACATAATATCATTGGAAACAATATTGAAACACAAAAATAAGTGAAATTAAATATTTATAACAAAACTATTGACTTCCTATAATTAACTAGTAAAACCACAAACTTTGAGAAAACAAATATTGTTGATAACATTTTCAATTTTTACCTACATCGAAAAGAGAAATATCAAAAACAAAAAAATGGCTACCTTTAAACAAACATATAATATTTAAAAAATACTGATTCAAACAACATTGACTACAATACTATTGCCAAAATAAGGAATGTATCATTAATACATACTGATAAAATCACTTTTAACGTAAAATAATTATTGAAAATAAACCAAAAACATTGTACACACATTTAAACTAAATATAAATATATCACATCAACAAAATCTTTCCCATTCACCCCCAAAAAGGATATACCTAAAATCATCACACTACTACCAAAAGACAAATTACCATTAAACTCCAATCATTTAAACAAGAGTCTATATAATAATAAATATATAAAAATACATTTATATTCAAAATGTTCACACTATATCTCATACATTAAAAATTTATTAACTATATTACCGTTTACAATAAAAAGACATAACTGATAAAAAATTCAAACTATAACTATATCAACCAATAAAATAAAAGTATAAATAACTTTTTCTAATGAAATCAGATTAAATTATATCAAGTACATAAGAGACACACTAAATTTAAACAACAAAATACTTCAAAAACTATTGCAAGACGAGGAAACTCCACCGGATTCTCTCACCAGACCATTGATGAAAAAATATATACATATCAAAAACTACCGAACAAAGTAAGTAAAACATATATTTAAACTAAAATGCACTGGTTAATACAATTAAAAATGTAGAATAACAAATGATTAATAAAACACTCTCAAATCTATCTCTTTACATAGACTTCCTAAAAGACAAAACTAAGTCACGAAAAAGCGATAAACTTCAAGCAAAAAACAACTACCACAAGGCATCAAAAAGATATACAAAAGTAAGTCTACATAAATTATTTAAAAACTATAAACTCACCCAAATAGCCAGTAAAACTAAACATAACAACTGCAACCTCTACAAACTACCATTTAAAATAAAAAAAACATTTTTGTTTTCATGCAAAAGAAAAGAAAGCTCCTGCTCCATATTAGGACACCCCCAACGGAAAAGCTGCAAAACTGTGCAAAACATCTGAACAGAACATACAGGTAATTATGCAAAATAGAAATAATTGCTTAATTTTACATGTAAATAACAAATGAAGAAACTTTGAAATATTGTACATTTTTGCACTATTACACTACTTTCAGATACAATGGCAGAGGCAGCAAAGTGTGTAACTTCAGAGAAAGGAAATCAGTTACCAAATCACATGGGCTACACTTACAGCCAAGAAAGTGCCTCAGCAGAAAATCGAATTTTGAAATGTAGCAAATATATTCTAATGCATTTTATGGAAGGGCAACTACAACAGATGATGTTTCAATTATTGCAGAAGTGCACAACCACTGACAAAATGTGACACAAATAGAAGTAATGGAGATATTGCAGGATATAAGAGAGGCAACCTCCCAGGAACCGACAACCAACATTTTGTAAAGATATAGGGGCATATGTATCAAAAACACGTTTTGCGAGCCCTTAATAGCGATTGCTATTAAGGATTTGCAAAATTCAATAGACTTAGGATTCGCAATCATAATTGCGATTCCTACATATTTCTTAATTGGGAATCTCAAATTATGAATCGCAATTAAGGAATACCTTCCCATTCATTCCTATAGGCCTAGCGGTCCATAGGAATGAATGGGAAGACATTTGCATTTTGCAAGTACCCATTAGGTACTCACAAATTGTGAATGCAATTTCAAGGGTATCAAAAGGACACCATGTTGCACCCCTGAAACATTCATGCGTGCACATGTGGCGCACATACATGCCCTAAGGGCATGCATGTGCGCCGCATGGCACTTTGAAAAATGTAAAAAAAAATGAATTTTTCAAGGAAATCGCTAATTACCACCAACTTGAAGTTCATGGTAATTTGCGATTTCTTAAGGACAAATCTAAATTTGTGGCTGCTCCCAGAATTACATTTAAGGAATCGCAATTTGCGTTTCCTTAAATGCAATTGCACAGTAGGGATTCGCAAATTTTGAGATTCCCTATTTTGCGATGGCCTTTTGGGATGATACATCCCAAATGGCTATTCCTGTTCGCAAATGGGCCGATTCTGGGAATCGGCCCGTTTGTGAACAGAAATAAGGCTAGATACATTTGCCCCATACTGCCTAAAGTCCCCGAGCACATCACAGACCAACAAGACATGCACATATCAGAAAACTTAACAATGACATATAATGAAGAACATTTCCTTTTACATGAGAACCTGAATAATGAGAAATAAATCATAATATTTTCTACAGGAAATAAAGTATTAAACTTAGCCGATGTCACACATAGGTGACGGATACGACCTTCAAAATATGCCTCAAACCATTCATTCAGAGATAAACCACACGTGATGACTATCAAAATACAAATATCCTTTATATATATGTCCTACTAGCAAATAAACAAAGCAGGACTGACTACAACTTGTTAAATCACATTAGGCATTAAACAAATAACTACTACCTCCCCTAAATTAATCAGACTTTGAGAAAGCCGTTATTTAAATCATTCTAAACATTTACCCCCAGACAGTCATACAAGGTTGTTACTATCATTTAAATCGAAAGCAGATGGAGACACATTAAACAATCAGTACCAACCGTAGAATATTCTGTAAACCACCAATTTGCATTTGAAAAAACACACATTATAACACTAGCCTATGTTCCTGTCATAGAGGTAGCCAGGGACTACCATTTACTAATAAAGAGCCCTTTTTACCATCAAGATGACTACAAACTAATCCCCGTAATAAACTACTTCGAAGACACTTGAGTAGTTCGACTACATCACTCCAGACACAGACACCAAACCAAATTCCAAATGCCACACTGAAATGTCTATGATAGCACCTTGGCACTGGAACCCAAAAAAACAATGCAGTAAAAGGATGGCACAAAGCCTTCCAATCCACACTTGGGAAAAACAAACCTACACTCTATAAATGTATAGAGGCATTACAAAAAGAGCAAAGCTACCAACAACTACAAATGGAGCAATCTGTTTTCCAAAGTGCCCATAAACTTAGCAATCAAACCAAAAGAATGTATGACATGAAACAATATAAAGTCAAACCCTTCAAAATAACAAGGGCGTGCCAAGGAAGTAGTTTACTTAGAAATTATAGCTAAAAGCATATTATAAAATAAATATTAGCCTACTAAAGTCCAAAATGTTTTAACAAAATCTAACCAAGCGCCACAAATAATTTTTATTATAAATGATAAATATAATATTTTATTGCATAAGTCAAAAAACTTAAAGAAAAACCCAATGTGAATGAAATCTGAAATAATTAAATTATATACAAATTATTTAAGTAAAAGGTTTAACCGTCACCAACCAAGAAACTAAAAACAAACGTAGTCATCACATAAATTAATTACAACATATAAACCTCACAATTCCAAATAGCAATGACAAAATATTTACGCCATAATAAAATATCACATTTCCCATCCAAAAAAATGAAGAAAATAAGACTTACTTCTGTGTCACTACGTAGTCAAAAGTAGTAATCCACCATAAATGGCAAAATATTATCTAAAAAGCCCCCAGAAAATGCAAACATCAAACAAATGGAATAAATCTCCCTGAAAGCAATCAAAGAATGTAGGAACGATAAAAACCAGAAAAAGTGTGTTTAAAAAAGAAACTCTCCAGGAAACCCAAAGAAAGGAAAATCAAAGAAAAAAATATTGGTTTGTTATAAGCCAAATGTGACTTCTTTTAAAAAAGAAAACAGAAATTCTCAATGGCCATGGGATACGTTTGAAGACATGAACATGTAAAGAAAATTAGAAAATCTACTCGCAAATGCATTACATTCCCAAAAAGGCATAAACATCACACATAACCATCCAAAGATAGGTAACAGAACACAATTTAACATGACATAATGATACATTACTCAAATAGTATTTGAAAACCCCAACAACTACAAACTAGTGGAAAACACTACTATAAATACATCTAAATATACAAAAAATCCACAAAAACACTACAACAATCTTGTGGACCTCCCCCATAACCCCATCCACCTTCACTCAAAACCCGTAAAAAAAATCCTTAAAAGAGGACCTTTCTGTTCCGACGAACAGTAACAGTGCACTGCGACCTGGTTCTGAGAAAATAGACTAAAAAGAACACAAATAGATTACAACTAGAATATAGGTAAATAAAAATAGCTGCTATATGAAACAAACACAAAAATCTCCCCATGGAAATGAAAGGGAAGTGATGTAAAAATGTTGATTAAATGTTTTAACAAAATGTAAAAAAATATTAAACATGTAAAACATATCAAAAAATGTTGTTACAAAATGTTAATTAATAACAACCTTCACATTAATATAACATTCTGTACAAATACATTTTTACATATGTGAGCAAAAGACACAATTGTGGCGGACGAGGCAGGAGATTCTTTAATCCCGGCTGGACCGCCATATCCCTTGGTTTATATATAAAAAAAACAAATAACACTGAAAGGAAACTGAAAGGAAGACTGTGGAAGGAAAATAAAAATATAACTCACAGGGTTGGTTGCCTAAAATTGGTGGAATTTGAAATAATCCCGGTTTAAGTTTTCCTGAATCTTATTGGCTGTGATGCACAGTGTTGGAATACATTTGTAAGCAAGCCTGAAGAAGGAGGTGGACCAATACAAACCTCCAAAATGCGTCGCTGTCTTTTGCTCACATATGTAAAAATGTATTTGTACAGAATGTTATATTAATGTGAAGGTTGTTATTAATTTCCTTGTATTTTTGTGGACTGGTTTTTCATATGTTTTTAATGTGCACATTGATGTGCTATTTTTAGTACTTTTTACTGATTTTATATGACTTAGGCAAATAAATTTTTCCAACGGAAAATCCTTTTAGTCTATATATTGACTTTCTGGTAACTGATGGTATTGACCCAATGTATGTCTAATAATATTGTTGAATATTTAAGTACGATTGTGTGCTTAAGTGCTGTATGGGTATATGGTATGCTAATTGAATATCCCAAAGGGAATCTTTTTTAGACTTAAGTGTCTTTGTGGTGTCCTGTCCCTTTGGGTTGTTGGACCCCTCTCTTGTTTTTGAGGTTACAAAATGTTACAAATTGTAAAATATGAATTAAATAATAGCATAAAATATATACAATTATTGTATATATCTGAGAAGAACATATGTTAAAATACATTCAAAAATGTGTATAAAACAAAGTAAAAAACAATTTAAAAGCTGTAAAACATGGAAACTAAAAGGGAAAAATATGCACCATACCATAGTAAATAAATACTATTTACTTTTTTATAGTAAACATAAAAAAAATTATTTACTTATGTTTATATAAATGTTTTTTAAATTTGACTTATATATGTTTAAAAAAGTAATATTATACAATAAATAAACTTTGAAATCAAAAATAACATCAGGCAAATGTGTTACAAATCTTCATTCTATAAACAAAATTTAATTATGATATTATTGCCTACAAACATTCAACTAACCATTTTTTTATTACATTTCTAAAACCAATAACACTAATAATATAACACAAACTATTTCTACTACATGCACATACAATTAAAATAATACATTTCTGGCTAAAATTATTAAATTGAATAATGAGGGTACAGCAGAAACCATTTTAAAAAAAGTGTTAGGCACTAAAAGGTTATCATTTACTACTTCCAATCCGATGTAAAGACCTTTGGTGAAGGTTTTGTACACTAAATGGTCACATTTACTATTCCTAGTCAAATCTAAACCAATTAGAGGAAGGTCCTTGACAGTAAGGGGATGATATTTACTGTTCCCACTCTAGTTTAAACATATTGGGGAAAGGTGTTGGACAATGAATGTGAAACATTTACTATCCCCACTCCAGTCTAACCATATTGGGGGGAAGTGTTGGATACTAAAGGGGTGACATTTGCTATTCCGACGCCAGTCTAAACATATTGGTGGAAGGTGTTAAACACTAATGGAGTAACATTTACTATTCCCACTCTAATCTAACCATATCAGTGGGAATTGTTGGACACTTAAGGGATGACATTTATCATTCCCACTCCAATCTAAACCAATTATGGGAAGGCATAATACACTATAAGGTGTCATTTACTATTCTTGTTTCAATCTAAACATATTGGGGGGAGGTAGCAGACACTACAAAGGTAACATTTAGTGGTCCTACTTTGAACTAAGCATACTGGGGGAAGTGTTGGATACTAAAGGAATGACATTTTCTTATTCCCCTTCAAATTAAATCATTTTGGGGAAGTCATTGGATACTAAAGGTGTGACATTTGCTATTTCCACTCCAATTTAAACCAATTAGGAGAAGGCTTTGGACACTATAGTGGTGACATGTAACAGTCCCCTTCCAATATAACCATATTGGGATAAGGTTTTGGACACTAAAGGGGTGACATTTGCTATTCTCACTCCATTCTAAGCCAATTTGGAGAAGGTACTGGACACTAAAATTGTGTCATTTACTATTCTCATTTCAATTCAACTAAATTAGGGGGAGTTGTTGGACACTAAAATGGTAACATTTAGCATCCCCACTCCAATCTAATTATATTGGGGAAGGTGTTGGACACCATAGAGGTTAAATTTACTATTCCCTCTGCAAACCATGGCTGTTTGAAGAAGGCGTTTAACACGCATTTCTTTAAGTTCCCCTGCACTGCCAGTTCTCCTTTAAAAGGGAGGGACAAGCTGTGACATTAGATGAGATGGGCGTCTCTGTTAACCTCCCTTGTACAATTACTTTTAACTCTCACCAGTTATGATCATGCCTCCTGCCCTGAAGAGCTTCTGGGAACTACTGGACACTTATTATGACAGTTATTTTAGAACAACATCCACCTCTGTAAATGTATTTTCACTTATGTTATTATTGTAATCAAAACCACAGAGTATAAGTATAAATGATGATGATATTCCCTTCCTCTACATGCTGGAACAAAGGTAGAAAACCAAAACTTCCAAATCAAATTAAATTCCCCTTTGAGAACCTCTATAAATTTGCCTTTAAATCATACACATTTTTTACTTGCTTTAAAGGCGCTATTTACCTCTGTTTTTCTCTGATAATCCCTAAGAATAATAGGATAATCCTCAACCACAAATGGAAATGTACACTGTGCTCTAAAATTACGCAAATATTGCTGCATTCTTTTTAAAAATATTTTCACCAAAAACCCCTGGTTGGGACCGATTCCGAGTATAGGTTTTAATTTTTGTACCAATTAATACCAAAACTACGGGGTATATTATTTATCTGGTGCAATATTTAACACTTACTGCGAGTTTCTGGGAAATAACATGCAGATAGATTTTGATGTTTAACGCACCAATATCTGCATGATACTGTAAATATCTTATGCTTTTCCCCCGTTAAATTTCTTGAAGGTTTGACCAAACACTCCAATCACAGGCACCTGCAATGTTACAAAATAACTTACACTTTCTATAACATAAGCTTTAAAAAAGGTATAGGGATGGGTGTTGATTCACCAAAATTCAAGGAGTAGGGCAAGTGAAATCACATACCATCTTGAGGTTAATAACATCCAAGTAAGTGACATCATGTGACCCCACACACTAATTTTTTTCGCCAAAAAAGGCAAATCACACGACCCAAACATCACAACATTTAACATCACTGACGTTCCACAATAACTGCATGATAGTATGAGGATAGAGCACAGAAAAGTGTCTATTTTAGATACCACATAAGAAGGATACCGGACCACTAAAGTGACGCTCCCGCACGCCGTCAAATCCAAACTAGAAAAGGGAGTTTCTTGGTTGGAACAACTATTCTACAGGCCCAACTAATACACAACAGCTCCTCTTAGGAAGAATGGATGCAATAATCAAGCTGGGAACCGGTACGCCCGCGACTTAGGTCAGCTCCAGGCCAATTATTCAAGCTTGGGTCCACTAAAGGGATCCTACAAGATACATCCCTCAACATAAATTCAAACTGGACATGTGTGAGGAGGAGTGAGGTATCTGCCCCAAACTTCCACTACAAACACATGCCTCGGGAGGCTTTTGTATCCACCTACTACCAATAAGAGGTGTTTTTAAATGGTTCCAGTAGAAATCAGTCTGTTTCGGAGAGTCAAAATTTCAGTCATCATAAAGATGGCGGTACAAAAGGGGGTGGTGATGGACGGAGCATCTGAATCAATCAAACACTCACACCCAGTCAAAAGATCTGGGTTTAATCCATCACCGTTCTTTAGCCCACTCTGCCACCCCAGTTCAGACATGGCTATATGCAAATCAGTCTGACCCTGTGCCTCATGGGAACAGTCCAGCCCGAACTGACAAGCCATGTCTTCCCTGGACCGGAAACAAGCTTCCGAGGACCGGTTTCTGGCATTCCAGCCGTCTTCAGCCCGGCTTGCTTGAATCCAGTGGCAAAGTGAGCAAGGGACTCACGTCTGAGCATACCCTGCCACACTTATGGCGGCCAAAAGCGGTACAAAAGGGACAGTTCGGGCTGGAGGATCCCTTATTCTTGTGTTGTGCTGCGAACCTTCCTGCTGGGCTGCTCTGTGTGCCCTTGGACCTACAACCCGTGAATTTGGATTTTGAACACTACAACTCACGGTACCCGCTCCGCGGGTTCCGCATCGAGGTGGAGGACTTGGTGATATTTGCAAACTCTACCGTAGTGTTCAGGGGCAGAGCAGGGCTGCGAGCAAGCGTGGGGACTCCATCTCCCAGGAGTCCCTGCTGGCCAATCTGAAACACCTGGCCCGCTCTCCCTGCTAGCCTCACCCCCTGAGCATCGGACGCCAGTAAAAGCTCACCTCCAACAGCAACCGGCGGGATCCCTTGTTCTTGTGATGTGCTGCGAACATTCCTGCTGGGCTGCTTTGTGTGCCCTTGGACCTACAACCCGTGAATTTGGATTTTGAACACTACAACTCGCGGTACCCGCTCCACGGGTCCCGCATCGAGGCGGAGGACTTGGTGGTATTTGCAAACTCTACCGGGGTGTTCAGGGGCAGAGCAGGGCTGCGAGCAAGCGCGGGGACTCCATCTCCCAGGAGTCCCTGCTGGCCAATCTGAAACACCTGGCCCGCTCTCCCTGCTAGCCCCGCCCCCTGAGCATCGGACGCCAGTAAAAGCTCACCTCCAACAGCAACCGGCGGGATCCCTTATTCTTGTGTTGTGCTGCGAACCTTCCTGCTGGGCTGCTCTGTGTGCCCTTGGACCTACAACCCGTGAATTTGGATTTTGAACACTACAACTCGCGGGACCCGAGGTGGAGGACTTGGTGGTATTTGCAAACTCTACCGGGGTGTTCAGGGGCAGAGCAGGGCTGTGAGCAAGCGCGGGGACTCTATCTCCCAGGAGTCTCTGCTGGCCAATCTGAAACACCTGGCCCGCTCTCCCTGCTAGCCCCGCCCCCTGAGTGGTCTATACCCAATAAGAACAAGACACACTACCGCTGCATGGGAGCGCACGGGAGCGTCCCGGGAGAAGCCCGGGACAAGGGCGGGCCGTCTGTGGCCGTCAGGGGCTGCAGGAGGCTGGGCTGGGCCCACTCTCTGTCATCGTTTATTGCCACATGGACACCATTTTAACGAGCGAAGCCATTTTGTCTTCTTGTTTTGTTTAATCTACGGACCATTGTTATAGTCTGCCCCTGTGCCTTGAGAGGTCCTGCTCTGGTTTTCATTGTTTTCTTTCCCCTTCTAAGTGTCACTGACTGCTAAGTTTGTCTCCCCCCCCACTACCCCTGTACAGAGTCCCCTCAAGCCCAAGGTAGGGCCAACAATCTTGGGTCCCCTAGACAAGTACTTTAGTCGGGCAACTCGTGATATTGACAAAGAGATTGCTCTAGCTGAGAGACGTGCCGAGCGTAGGCAATCTATTGAACTCCTCAAACTTCCCTTGGGGAAACGGCCACCTTTGGGTTTTCTGGCACCGGTTCCCTCTTCACCACTTTTAACCCTGCCAGTGGTAGTAGAAAAGCCCCATGCTCCTTCCCAGTCACCTAGCTTGACTAGGGTGGAAGGCAAGTTAGGATCAGACCCCAAGACCACTAACATCCCCTCGGTCGTTGTCTTGACCACCCTGCCTCCCACTTCGCCTACTATATTAATTGATTCTCCTATTGGTGAGGAAAATACTGCCCAATCGAGTGTGCCACCCCATGCGGTCTTTAATAAACTTCGCATTAAAAGAAAAAGACACATTACCCAGAGGAAGAGCTGTCTTCCTAAACATCCCAAGAAAATTAGGAAACTTGGAATAGGCTTGGGAACTCCTTGTTAGCCTAATGGGGTTGGCTTTGGTGGGGTTCAGGTTGTTAAGGATGGAGTCACCCCGGTTAACTCTGCACCTAACCCTAGTGATCCTTTGGTGACAGGGTCGGCTGATACTTCATCCCTCGATTTACTTTTGCTTCTGCAGCTGGAGAAGTTGATGAAGTCTTTACTGACCCCCATCGAAGAACGAGTCAAAAGGCTAGCTGATCGATTAGATTGCTTTGAGCAGGCTACCCTAGACAACTTCTTCTCAACTAAATCCCTAATCAAAACCCACCTTAGGACGGGGGACAGTAATAATCCTACTAAAATAAGTAGGCTGGCTAGTAGTGTACCTGCTACAGAGCCTCTTCCCCCTGCTGTCATTACTACAACCAGGCCCCGGCTTTCAGGGCAAATCCCTAAGATTAATTCCCACCCTCCAGACCACTCACGGGACAATACTTCCCAACCTAAAAAGCGCCTAGATACTGTGATCACGGGTACCAATGATAGATCTAAAACTGATAATCCTGGACGGAAAAATCCCCACGCCCCACTGCATAACCCAACGACCCGCCTTGCTGCTCCTGCCCCTAGTCTGCCCGACACAATCCCTACTAGAGCGCTTCGTAGGATACCACCCATGAATCTGCCTCCTGACTCCTATCCCTTTGTCGCTATCCTCACCAACGTACCACCATTGTTGGTTGGGCAGAGAGAATCCTTCCAGATGCTGAAAAACAAGGCAATGCACTGGTTAAGGACCAATAGACCACTGCCCAAGGAAGTGGATGGGCTGATTATTGGTGTAAGAAGGACAGGTTGGGTAGGTTGCACTCCTAAGCGCTTCGAGGGGGATTGTATAGTTGTTAACTTTAAAGATCCCAGGGTAGAATGTCTAATTACGAGGCAGAATTTGGACACAAGCAGTGCTGGAATTGGTGTAGTCGACCTAACCTTCTTCTACCTGAGACCACCAGGTATTCATTTTGGCATAACCCCAGAAGCAGGTTGTTATCATAACTTCCCCTCTCCAGGATTTGACCCTTTCACTGTACCTTACCAGCAGGGAAACCATTATATGTACCAACCTATAATCGTGTTGAAGTGATGGCAGATCCGGGGTGGGTTGATTGACAAAATGGTAATAATCTCCAGGGATCGGGAAATGAAGAATTTAACTCAGATTATACCATGATTAACTGGGAAAGTATGAATTTTGAGGCAATGTGTGGGGAGTCTGTATCACCTCTTGGGGTATTAGAAAATGAGGATCTAAATGAAACTAGTACTAATCGGGAAACCATGAATTTAGAGGCAATGTGTGGGGAGTTTACATTAATTCCTGGGGTATCAGAAAATGAGGATCTAAATGAAACTAGCATTGTTGGTATCCAGGAGGTTGTGTATAATAACGAGGACAAAAACCTAGATGAGGAGGGGTACGTAGGAATCCTAACTAGTCATTCTGGGGCGCCCTCTGTAGGATTAGCTCCTATAGATGGTTCCAGTTCAGGTAAGATGGTCTCATGGAACATCGCGGGACTGAGTAGCAAGCTGGCATCCCAAAATTGGATAGACTTCATCAACGGTTTTGATGTATGTCTATTTCAAGAGACATGGGCTTGCGATCCTACATTCCTTCTTGGCTATTTAAACTTCTCAATTCCGGCTAGTAAAGGTGACAAGGGTCGACCTATGGGGGGCCTAACAATCTGGATACGTCAAGGCCTACCCCTAACAATTAAAATGGTGGAATCGGGTTGCAATGATATCCAAATGATAAGAATGGTATCAGACCATTGGGGAGGACTAGACATTTATAACATCTATGTCAGGGGCAGTACTAGAGGGAATTCACCTATCCTAGAGGCCTTGTCCTCTCTTTTGGAAAAGCAGTCCTTGGGCAACAAAGTTATAGTTGCTGGTGATCTAAACAGGACTTTTGAACCCCTAGATATCTCTGACGATCCTTTGGGGCGAGAGGAAGATACGCAATGGGGCGTCCCAACTCTAAATCTGGCCCCGGTTAGCCGGTGGACAAAAGACATAATACGGTTGAATGCCATCTGCCTGGAACAGGGACTGAGAGCCCTAAATGGGAGAACGAAGAGTGACACAGGAGGTGCTTGCTCATTTGACAATGGTCGTAGCCAAAGCCGGATAGACTATGTCCTTTGTAGCCTGAACCTGTGGCAGTTAGTATGCGAAATGGAAATAAAGGGCAAATTGGAGAGTGATCACAATCATCTCTGCGTGGCCCATAACTGGTGGTCGGTCACAACAGGGAATCTTCAATCGACCGATGGCCCGTTGCCTGATATGACTAACGACATGCGTAGACTAAACTGGCTGAGTGTACTGGCTAATGTGGAATCCATGGCATTTATAATCTCTGAGGTGGATATTGCAATCGCCGCTATGGAGGATGCAACCCCAGTAATCCCAGGGTCTAGGGAAATAACTGATATTCATGATAAACTCTTTTCCCTTCTAAAACCGCACTTCCTGAGGCCCCGTAAGTCAAATAGCAAACAACCACCTAAACTAGCCAAGTGGTACAATCACCAGTGTAGGGAAGCCAGGCTAAGTTTGGGTAGAGCAATTCGGAACAGGGACAGGGCAGCAATTAGTGGCGCCAGAAAGCATTATAAGGCCAGCCTATCCCTAGCTAAAAAAATATGGGACGAACAGCATTGGGTGGAACTAAAGGAGGCCTCGGGGGCTAAGGACTCTAGGTTATTCTGGAATATTGTTAAGTGGGGTAGAGGTGGAATTCCAGACAAACCCGGTAACAACGTTCCTGAGGGTGCCTGGGTAGATCATTTCAAACCCCAATATGCTGAGACTGCACAGTATAAGGATGTGAAAGCAATCTTAGCTGTATATTCCACTGGGAATGTATTCACCCTTAAAGAAACTGAAGACGCTCTATGCACTGTTCCCGGGGGAAGGGCCCCGGGTCTAGATGGTGTACCATCTGATGTTTTCATTAATGATAAGGCGAGGTGGGCCAGATATATATTCGTTTTGGGAAATGCCATTGCGAAGGGATCGGCTGTCCCGGAATTATGGAGGGGAGCGATCATCATACCCATATACAAAAAAAGGGGACCGGTCTCTTCCGGTTAACTACAGGCCGATAAGCTTGATCGCCTCTGTCCAAAAAGTGGTAGGGAGGATGGTGGTCAACAAATTGATGGATTGGGTTGACGAGAACAATGCCCTGTTCCCTTACCAGGCTGGTTTTCGGCGGGCCAATAGTACAGTTGACCAGGTGTTTCATTTTGCTCTGCTACAGTGGGGGACGGTGGTGCTTGGCGAAGGCAGCCTGTATGTTGCTTTTGTTGACCTGCGGGCTGCCTTCGACCTAGTCCCAAGGAGAAAGCTCTGGGCAGTTCTTAGCGAAATGGGTCTTCCAGCAGAGCTACTTACCCTGATAATGAGGTTGCATGAGTGCAACTTTGCCAAAATCCAATGGGGCATGAATGGTGAATTCTCTGTTGACTTCCCGGTTGAACGTTGAGTGCACCAGGGGTGCGCAATGGCTCCCCTGCTTTTCTCTTTATTCATCAATGGGATTGTGACTCCAATGCTGGACGCCAGTGTAGATGCGCCTTCGTTGGCGGGCCTCAGGGTTCCGATCCTGATGTTCGCCGACGATACGCTAATTCTATCCAAAACTCCAGGCGGTCTGCAGCGAGCTTTGAATATTTTCGACTCTTCTTGCGGGGAGCATGGCCTGGAAGTCAATGTGGGTAAGACCAAGCTGATGGCCTTTGCATCAAAACGTAGACCCAGGCCAAAAATATTCCTGAACAACTGTCAGCTAGAGGTGGTTACTGTATTTACCTATCTTGGGATACAGATAACAAATGACTCGAGATGGTCCCAGCACATAGAAATGGCAGTCTTGAGGCACCAACAGATCTCGGGGGCACTTCGGGTGGAACACAAAAAATCTAAGTCCAAACCAATAAAACCCGTTTTGGCAGTATATGACGCCAAGGCTCTTGGGTCTGCTCTCTATGGGGCAGAGCTGTGGGGTTTTGGGAAGCTCCCCCCCTTGCAGAACTCTGAGAACAGGTTTTTTAGGGGAATCACAGGACTCCCGCAGATCACCCCACTGATTTCCCTTGGTCTTGATCTAGGGAGAAGAGCAGTTAGTGACCTAGCTAGGTTGCGCCCGATTCTCTATTGGAGACGCCTCAGGACTACCCCGGAGATCCGGCACTATGCAGAGGGGTTTTTAGCCATAATAAATGCTGATACCTTTCATAAGATAGTTTGGCTAAAAAATCTCAGGTCTGCTCTAGGCGATCTTGGTCTCTCAAATTTATGGGACAATCCAACCGGGAACCCTCTCCAAGTAAAAATATGATTAAAGATCTATACTGGGATCGGGTAGCTGAAAGAGTCTGGAACAAAACTAAATCCGACTCCATGACGGGGCGCTTTGTGGTAGTCAAATTGTATCCAGTTTTGGAACCTTATTGGGACAGCATAACCAACCCTGGGGACAGGAAGCTTTTTTTCCAGTTAAGATCAGGTGCTCTTCCATTGAGATCACTGACAGGTAGGTGGAGGAGTTCCTCCACCTCATGTTGTCCAGCTTGTGGTGCATCAAATGAAAGTATAGGCCACTTCTTATTCTTGTGCAAAGCTTATGCCACCCCGAGAAAAGTCTGGTTAGTCCCTGTTTGTAAAAATTTAGGGACATCCAGGGGTGTCGAGGCCTTACGAATCATTTGCACTTCCACCCATATGCCTGTAGTTCTAGCAACAGCCAAGTACCTGGGGTGGGCATGGTCTATCAGACGGAGGGCTCTTCTCTAGAGTACATTGATTGGGGTATCCTTTCTGGCATCTGTGCAATCATGTACCGAAGTTTTATATTGTTTTTTTTTGCTCTGATTAATTGTCTATGTCTGCACAATTTTTCTTAAAATTACTGTATTAATGAGGAAACAATTTTTAATGATGTATTTTAAATGTATGTTTGTGCTTTTATGAGTATAATCCTCGAATAAAGCTTTTTTGAATTGAATTGAATTGAATGTATTTTCCTTGAATGTGTCCATAATATGCACCTTATGTTAAATGTTGGTTGACAAAATTGTACAATTGATGGTCAATACACTCCTAAACCACTGTATTTTTATCCCTATTAATAAATTGATGTATATTTTTCCATAAAAACGTTGTCTGTAGTGTTAGCCTTGGGCATATGGTTATATTCCCCGTTTTTTGAATGAGGTGGGCATGAACGAGTGAGGATTTGGTGTTGTTTGACATAATAGTTTATTCGACTACGACTCCTGATATTAAGTCCAAATGATCATTTTTCTTTGATACAGTTGTATAGTACCGTATTCCTTTGATGTAAAGGGGTCCCTCTCATTTTTTGATAGTGTTTTAGATACCACCTGAATTATAGTTCTGACATGATCTTTTTAAAGTTCTAGGATGTAATACTTGCCCTGAATTGTCCTGAAAGAGCAACGCGAGCAAGCCATACTTCTAGGGGGTGTCTCCCCCAAGAAATGTGAAAAGAATGGTTGAAATAGTGCTTTTTTCAAAGCACAAAATTCACATAAAATCTTTCAAATGCAGTAAGATTGGGTTATGGGTGTCCTGAAATGTTTAAAATTACCTCCATTGTGCCAGGACCAGCATTTTGTTTATTTTGGAATAATGCAGCCACTGAAATACTGAGAAATTGTTTGGCATTGTATAAGTTTTGGCATAACGGTTACCTATGGTATATGAATGGCTAACGTTTCAAAATCCTGGCATTTGCTGTTTCGGTTGAAGTGTGCAGCCCAGGCCCAGTCCACTAGAGTATTGTGACATGATTTTTCTCTTTTTAGAACATATTTCATGGGGGCCATTTGGCATATGTTTTCTCTGAAAGTCAGTGGCGTGGCTAGGCCTTTTGCTGCCCGTGGCGTTCCTAGCATTTGCCAGTTTATGGCAGCTGTAAGAGCTGGGGTGCTGGTAAACGAATCCTGCATTTGCCGCCAGATAAAAGCGGGGGGAGTGGCCTCTTTGCTACGCCACTGATAAAAGAATAACCCGCGTCTGCTTCTAGGATAGAACTAGGGAATCCTTTAGGTAAGGTAATGGCTGTTTTCCAAAATTTTCTCTCAAAACTTCTTACCAGAATGACAATCTTATCCAACCCCCCGAGTTCCGAGCCGTTGGCAATTTAGTTTTACTACTTTAGCTAAGAAGACTTTACTGATATGATTGGAAAAGTTATGGCCATGCTTCTCAATCGTTCTAGCTATAGAATTTGCTGAAGCCTTTGCGTTGTTAAGGGGAGTTTGAATGTGTGTTTTCCAAATTAAGTTTCTGTTTCATTCTATTCCCAAATATTTGAAAGATTCCACTTCTTCTAAGGCGGACCCGTTTATACGGAACAAATATTTCTTCTTTCTTTTTGTCTAAAAAGTCATAATTTGTATTTCCCGGTGTTGATTTTTAGTTGGTTTGTTTTACAACAGGTTCTCGTGATTGACAGTTGGGTTTATAAGCCCCTAGCTGTTCTGACTATTAAGATTCAATGCTGTGCATACAGCATGGCTAGGATTTTGAAGCCAAATTTTGTCGGGATATCCTCCATGGCCATCCAGTCGGGATATCCTCAGTGGCCATCCTGTCATGATATCCCTGTGACCTACCAGTCGGGATATCCTCCGTGGCCACCCAGTCGGGATATCCTCCGTGGCCATCCAGTTGAGATATCCTCCGTGGCCATCCAGGTGGGATATCCTCCGTGGCCATCCAGTCGGGAGATCCGACGTAACGATCCAGTCGGGATATCCTCTGGGGCCATCCAGTCTGGATATCATCCATGGCCATCCAGTCTGGAAATCCTCCGTGGCCATCCAGTTGAGATTTCCCCGTGGCATCCAGTCAGGATATCCTCCATGGCCATCCAGTCTGCATATCCTCTGTGGCCATCCAGTCAGGATATCCTCTGTGGCCATCCAGTCAGCATATTATCCGTGGCCATCCAGTCGGCATATCCTCTGTGGCCATCCAGTCGGGATATCTGCCGTGGCCATCCAGTCGGCATATCCTCTGTGGCCATCCTGTCGGGATGCACCCCGTGGCCATCCTTCCTGAATCAGAGAGGTCACTGATGTACAAGGAGAACAAGAGAGGAGCCAACAGATGCCCTTGTATAACTCTGTTCCTGATTTCGATCCATTCCTGATTAGTCCTTGTTGGGTGACACGTGCTGCTGAGGCAGTACCTGTATATAACAACTGGGTTGCAGGCAAGAGGCCGTCGTCAATCCCGTACATGTTTACGTGTTCCATAGGCATCAACTTGGGACATACACTCCTATTGCCACTCACTCATTCCACTCACTCCCTCTTACACTTACTGACACTTAAACTCACACAATCTCACTCACTACCTGTCAATGACTCTAATTCACTGTCACTCAAACACACCTGGTTACACATACAGACACACATGTGCAATCTCCTTCTCACATAAACACACTCTCACCCACAAGTATGTGTGTATACTGTGTGTGTATACTGTGTGTGTATACTTGTAAAGCGCACTGCCGCCCCTTATCGGGGCATCCTGGCGCTGTATACCACTGTGGAACCCTTCCTGGCTTTCCCTGTGAGATGCCCCCTCAAGGTGAAGCCAGGCATCCCAAGGCTGTTGGGGCCGTTGTGGAGATTAACCAAGCTATTGCCCAGAGTCGCAGAGTGGGACCCATGATTAGAGTAGGCACCGAGGCGAGAATTACCGAGTCCGCGGACATTGAGCCCAAGACCTTGCCGCATCGGGAATTGAACCCTGGTCCCTGGCCGTTCTCTGCTTCAGGGTCTGCCGCTTCTAACCAGTGAGCCACACTTCTCCACGCATGCAACATACATTAAGAACCATGTTACTTACCACAGCTGCCACCAAAGGTCCATCCCAGGTAAGTGTGCTCCATCACTTTAGCATGCTAACAGTGAATGACACAACAGTATTCACTGTTAATGTAGTTAAAAATGGGCATATAAATGAGAAATGTGAACCCCCCTGTGCTCCTGGCACTGATTTTGCCTCACCTGTGTCCAGGGGCCACAAAAGCAGTGCTAGGGGTTTCAAAGGACAAAACAGGGGTCGCAGCTGCAACACCTGGTGACTTCTAAATGGCGTTGTAGTTGAAATAAATAGCCAGACTTGAAATGGAATACAAAATATACATAAATACAAAATACATCCTTTGGACCAGTTTTGTCACTGGAAAGAAAGGGACTAATGTTAAGCGGATGTGAACAATGTGCACTGGCTTTGAGCTCTCATTCAAAGTAAAGTAGCCAATGGGTAACATGGGTTGACCCACTGCCCCGGCGGTCTTCCCTGATGGGTGGAAGCAAAATGTGAAAGACAATTTAAAAGATTAATGGAAGAATTGCTTTCTAGGTTGACAAAGGGAAAGATTTCCCACAAAATTATTGGGAGTGCATAGGGAAGGGTTTCTTCACAAGCAAAAATATTTTCTGCATGAAAAAATGTGCCATTTCACACAGCCTGTGGACTTCACCAGAGATATTTACAGGCCTGCGACTGCTGCAGCTTTTAGGCAACATTCTACAAAGTTTTGTAAACGTCTGGAGATTGTAAATCTTCACACATGCACAGAAATAGTATGCCTAGGCGGAGTTTGTGGATGCGGAACTCCGTGAAGTGATAAAAAAAACTCCACTGAGCTACGCGTAGTTCTGTGAGTGGCTGAGTGGGTTACCTTGTGCCGTTCGCATGGATTTTTAGTGCCGGCTGTTTGTCCTGCATGGTAAAAATCAGCCCGAATGGCATCTTGCACAGTGCCAGAGTGCGCTGCTTCTTCTGCCGCTCGAGTAGAAGTTCCTCTCGAGCGGCCCACTCGAGCGGCAGCATCCTCAACGCAAACGGAAGGTTTCTCAACGCAAGCGCTAGTGACCATCCGTGAACACTCGCATTGAGAAATCTCACAGGGAGGTGGTCTTTCATTGTATTTTCCTCGCTCGTGCTCGCCAAATTACCATTGGTGAGCGTGAGCGAGGAAAAAACTCTGCATAGCAGTACAACGTTTTTTTGGAACCCGCCGAGCTCTGCAGAGTGGAAAAACTCCACGAACAGACTGGAGTCCACCGCCCAGGCTTAATAAATAGTCCTGTTGGTTCAAATTTACATTTCCCTGTGAGGCAGGTGTGAGATCTGCAATGCAACAGCTGGGCTCCATTTTCAGCACTTGCGCTGCAGACGTACAACTTCATTGAAGTATTTTGTTTTCCTTAGAACAAGGAAAAGCAATGACAGCTTAAGCCAGCACCAATGAAATATAAAGCCTTGACAAAGAAGAACAAATATGTATTCTGCAAGCTTTATTAATTGCAAAAAGATTTATGATATTGTTTGTTGCAAAAAAACTGCCTCAGACAGATCTTGCCAGGTGGGCCTAATGAATTAGGAAATACGACGTCTGTGAGGAAAGTGATTTGTAAAATAGAACATAAAATGAATAAATATGTGAAGTGTGGGAGTATAAATTTCAGGAAATGTACAATACTAACTAAGTTATGCTCATCTTTCTGAAAATTGTTCCACTGATTGTGATTAGCACAAAATATGGATTGTCCCCTCTTGGTATTTTATAATGTACTATACATGCTTTATAAAGTTTAATATTTATACTGGCTTTGCTAATATGTTAATATATTCTTTGTAGATCAAATGGTATACTTTGAACTGCCTAACTTCTCTTATCCAGGTAGCCCCACTTAACCCCTTCGCTGCGGCGGCTATTCCGCAGCAGCGCTAAGGGGGCGGTGGGGTGAGCGGCACGCCCATGCTGGTGACGGAACCGCTCTGTCACCAGCCTCAGTTGAGCTATGCTGATGACGGAGCGGTTCCGTCATGGCCCCGCCCGCTCAATAGAACAAGTCGCGGAGGCGCAAAATCAGCACCGCGCTGGCGCGTTGGGGGCGGGCCATGAATCAGCACGGAAAGAGTTAACTCGGTTCCTGTGGCTGAAGACCCTTTCACCGCGTTGGCCTCCTGTGGCTTCGGGCCCCTGAGAGACATCCTTTCTGAGAGGACACCGACAATGCAGTGCCTTCACCAGCATTGAAGTGTTGCAGAACCTCCAGCGATCATACCCCGGTTCACCAGAGGGTGTCACTAGTGAGCAGCATCTTTGCATCTTTCTGTTCACCGTGACCACTGGAGTGATGCCTCTGTGCTCAGTGTTAATGCTTACTGTAACACTTGTAAGGGCTGCATGTCTGCCTGAGCCCTCTAAACCAGAGGCTGCAGCTATTTCTGAGTGGCCACTGAATACACGGTTGCACCAGTGGCTGCCTGATCTCTGCAGCAGTCCAGCCATTGGCCGGCTCCCATGGGCCATTAAGTTTCTTTTTAGCACCAGTGCGTCCCAGGACCCTCTGGGATTCCACTCAAAGTAATGTTCACTATGACCAATAGGTGAAACTCTTCCACTGGTGTCTGACTGCTACCCCAGGGCCTCGGGCCTCGTGTAGTGTCCAGTAGGGGGTGCTACTGCTGCACTAATTTGAATAAATGATTGCTTGTGGGTCACTGGCTGTCCAGTAGGTGTCGCTGCTGCACTGGTCTGTGTCCTCTAGCTCAGGAATGTGTGTTGTGTTATTATCTAACTGTCCAGTAGGTGGCACTGCTGCATCCATGTCATCATCTTCAACAGGACCTCATGCAGTGCTATCCTCTGACTGTCCCGTAGGTGTCACTCCTGCACTTGTGCCTGCTGCTATCGGTCCTCTGCCATGGGATCTTTCAGTGAGTTTAATTAGTTGACAGATACAATAAGTATGACATGACAGACGGAAGCTCCAAAACCTCTTCTAATTAGGGGGTGGGCGTAATTTGCTGTTGCGAAATGACAGCAACATGAAGGAAGATTACGCAGGATTACGCAAGGAGCGTAGCCCTGAATTTACCTCTATTTTTCAGCACAAAATGCACCCTTGTGACCAAAATTCTAAAATTGACCCAAGGGTGCATTTTGCACTAAGAAATTAGCGCCTAATGCAGCAAACCAGGAACAGCGGCAGCCGCTCGAGTTCTGTTCCTGTACTCTTGGGCGGCCATTTTTGCCCGAAATTACGCAAAATTACATGAATGAGTGTAATTCACATCACATGACTAACACGAAATTACAGAAATGACTCGGATTACTCTGGTGCAAATAATATTTTGCCCAGGCCCACTTCTAATGCCCCAGCAGACATCAGTGATGCACTGACGCCTCTCTGCTCATCAAGGCACCCTTGCAATGTCATACTCAACACGTGGCGCCACTGCCACACCGGAGCTGGTATCATGTACGCTTTGATGCCAGATGCTATGCACTGGTGTCTGTTTATTGCCCGCCAGCAGGGCCTTGGCATTGCCACACGCTGCCTTCCCCGTCGGGCTTTGGAGGGACAGGAAGTCTGCCTCCTTCACAAAACGAGGCAAAGCTTCTCTGGGCACAGGGACCAGTGCAACAGTTTGTCTGCAAGTCATTGGCAAAGACACAGGTTACAAAACCCGGTAGTTCACTGGTCTGACACCCTGTAGTCCATGCTCTGAAGCTCTAACTCCCTGGTTCTCCAGAGAGCTGGGAGAAGTGGTAGAATAGAGGTGGGGCACTTATGCCACCGCCCACCGTCTCCGCTGTCAGTGAAGTGAAGGATGAAGGGTGAAGCCAGCCCAACAGAGCCGCTGTAAATGCGTCCCCTGAGCTTCATCTCTGTGGGTTGGGAGAAGGAGGGGATGCGCAGAGGGTTGTGGGAGATGGTGGTGGGATGTCAGGTCTTTTTTTGTTACGAAAGAAAAGGTGAGGGGTGGTATTGCCGGGGGTGGCAGAATGCCAGTTATATCTTTAGTGTGTTTTGGTGAGGGCGAGGGACTTCTTGAGAGTGCTCATTCAAGGGTGGAAGGACCCTGGCATTTGTAGACCTGACTTGACAGTGCATCTGTCAGCAAGACACATTGTTACACATTCTTTAAAATATAAATAGGGTGGGGTTTGACCCCACCCGAAGGAGCGCATCATTCTGGGTTATGTGGGTGTTTGAATGGCAATAGATGAGGAACTGTTTTACATCTGTAGAATCCACTCCATCATCACACACTGAATTCTTTAACTCATACATGCAGTGTGTACCTAAAGCGATCCTTCTTGTATTTATTAGACTTAAATTATAATGTTTTTGTCAGTGATTTTTAAAAAGTCTTTAATAGTTCTTTTCATCGCTTTTATTACAGCATTACTCCAAAACTTAATATATAAGCAGCAGATAACTCAGAGGTTCCTGTCGGTACTACATCCAGGGCTCGAGTCGGGGTACCACGCGGGTGGATGGCGTCCCCCCACTTATTTACTCCGGGTGGACGCTGTCCCCCCTGCCAAACAGCTGGACTTCACTGTTTGGCCTCTCTGGGACGAGATCAGAGCTCACAACCCGCTGCTCATGCGCTGACTTCTCTGATGCAATCGCACCTAAGGGGCGAGCGACGGAAGGCAATGAGCCCGATGTTGCAAGCCACCTTTCGTGATGTCACTTCCTGTCGTGACGTCACCTTCGGTGACAGCGTCCCCCCACTTCTTTTTTTAGGACTTGTGCCCTGACTACATCTCTTGCATTTTTGCATACTTGCTGTAGCCTTTAACAACGGTAAAATCGTGTGTGTCAATTAACAGGTTGATTGGTTGGCCTGGCATCCCCTCCATATACATACCATCTCTTCAGCAGTCTCACAGCAGCCCAATCCCCTTTACAAGCCCCTGACCGGAAGTGGACTGTCAATTCCCCAATGGCACCCCATATCCGTCTTTGGTACCAGGTACACCATCCATGCCAGTGTTCTCTGCACCCCGAGTTTGTCCAGTCAGTAGCGGCAGGCAGGGAACAAGAGTGGAGGGCAGGGAGGAGGTGGAGAGGTAGTAGGGGTGTACAAATTAAAATAAAAACTACACTTAACTCCTCGCCGCCGCCATCCTTTGTCGTCTCTGTGGCCTCTGGAACCAGGAAGCTCACAGGCTACCTCCCCATAGCCAATCACAATGCTGCAATGCAGCGTTTTGATTGGTCTGAGTGCTGTGGCTCGGCGCTCAGATGTGGAATGGTAAACTAGGCATGTTTACCCACCAGGCTGTGAAATGCACCTTGGTGGGGAACATGTGAAGTGCGCAGGACTATTTGGCCAGCCCAAGAGGGCCAGGCAGGAAGCCATGCCCAGTTTGGAGTGCAGCAGTCACTCCACCTCCCGGACATCACAGGAGCCCAGCCTCGCCCCGCCCAACCTGACTGATCATGAAAATAAAATGACTATAACAGAAATAACTTTTGTTATTATCATTTTATTTCTGCTTTTCCACTGCTCCGAGAGCAGTGGGGCGACGGTCCACTGCCTTAGCGGAGGGGCCACCACTGTGTCCAGCCCTCCAACACCCCCTCGAGCACTGCAACTGACCAGGTTTTTGTGGGTACCGGCACAATCTGTCTTTTTCCCGGTTGTGCTTGACCTCTGTTTCTGTGCCTGACTGACTGCAGCACTCCCACCGGACCGCCCACCTCGGAACTCCTCGGCGCTCGACGCTCGGCTTCCGGTTGACAGAGTAAGCGCATTGCCAGGAACGCCTTGAACGCCTGCTGAATCACCGGCCGCCGCAACCGCCGCCTGTCACACCCTCTGCCGCAGCTACGAATCGGCAACAAAAACCCCCATTAGTACCAAGCGGCAAATACTGAATTGTGCAGTAGGGTACAGAGGGGGCGCGGTGCCCGCACCCCCCACTGGGGGGCCCACAGACCCTGGTTCCGGCGCGCCGACTGAGACTAAGCACAGCAAGCGCCAAGGGAAGTGTCATTAACGTGGGGAAGAGAGTGGACAAATTAAATTGATTCCGAATCAGCCCGTTAAGAGCACACAATCAAGAGGAAGTTGGTGGCTGAAGAAAAGACTGAAGAAATGATTCAAATGATCAGGAGAGGAGAACTCTGATATTGAAGTTGCTGAGGTGCCTGGATTTCGTATGGTGAGGTGAGGAGGGAGTGTGGGCTCACAGAAACAGAGGTAAGTGAAAGAGGCAATTCTTCTTAAAACCTGAATATTTTGCCCTATATTAAATAATTAAGGGAAGCTATCCAGGGGAGAGGGTAGTTGCTCAAACATAAGCCTTCCAGTGCAATAAAGTTCCCTTGTACCCTCGGTTACGGAGTAAAGAAGAATTTGGAGAACAAATGGCCTTAGGGAAGACAAAAACACGTAAGGCCCTGAAAAACCCTAAAAAAGCAGGAAACAAATCCGGAATGGTGGATGTGACCAATGTATCAAAAAGCCTGGAGAACGCAAACAAAGACATGGCAACACCAACCGGCAGCAGAGTAATGACTAATGGAGTAACGTCACCCCGAGATCAACTCCTCTGCCAGCACCCGCATCCTCTAGGTCAGCTGGTGCAAATGGGGGGTCGGCTGTATCAAAAACCATTAAGGATTTTATCGGGAAACATTTTAAAGGGAGAGAGTCAGTATGTAAGGAGACAAGTGTATCAGAGACCCCGCAAACCATCGAAGACTCGGCAGACTCTAGCTTGGAACCCCTGAACCAGTCAGACTTCAACATTGCTGAGATTCCATTGGAACCTCGACTGTCTTCCTCACCAAGGATGTGGCAGTCTCCGTTCACCCAGGTCACAGGAGCAGAGGTGGTGAACGAGGATAAAATAGACAGGAGTAACCACTTGGGTGAAGAGAACTCTGCGGAGCGGGAAAATAGTTTCAATGGACAACAAAGACTAAAGAGCCCAACTATTATTGGTCTAAATGCTACAGATGTGCCCTTATGCAATTTGGAGGTGACTGGATCTACCAGCTTATCCATGCTTGAGGTTATGTTAATGCTCCAAAAGACCTTGCAGGGCATTTTAGAAGTTTCAGTCCTAAATAACGACATTATAAAAAGACAAGGTGACCAATACAAGGTTATAATCGGTGAATTGGTACAGATCAAAAACTTGATGCCTGCCTTAGTAAGACCAGTAGAAGACCAGGTAGAGATTATAGTGGATAGTGGGGATGTAGCGAGAAGGGAGAGTAGTCATTCAGAGGAGGCACCCACAGAATATATATCCTATCGCCCAATGATAATAAAAAGGTATGGGGGAAAGAGATATAGAAAGCAAATAACAACAAAGCAAAGGAGGGGAAAAAAGGCCCCAGATAACTGTAACCCCGAAAAGCATCAGGAGATAGGGAGGGGGGCCTCTCCAGTCCAGAAGATAAAGGATAAGAAACTAAGGCAAGGAATTAAGAAATTAAACTTTGCTGAAACAGGAGCAAGTAGCACTAGTTCAGGCGACCCAAGCAGGAGGATAATAAGGAATAGGTTGGGAAAGGGTGAAAAGGCTACCAGGAGGACCCAACCTGGGGTAAAGGAGAGTGTAGCAGTAGGTTGGGGGATGGACACGCCAGTAGATGGGGGACCTACAAACCTAAGCCAGATGAAGGGGGTTAGAGCCAGAGACAAAGAAGAAGTAAGCAGGCATAATAGGGGAGAGATGTCGGATGGAATACTACAACACCGACAGCCAGAACTCCCTACAGATAACTGGGTGTTTGTAGAGCCATTAGGACAGGAAAAGGGGGGGAAAAGAAAAAGGAAATTAAACCCTTTAAATCGTTCACAGCTCCTAACATCTTTTGCAGTGTGTCCCAGCCTAAGATATGTCAGTACTGCAGATTTAAAAGAAGTTGGGTTTATGGCGAATAGTAAGGGGGAGGAAATAACCAAGGTTTTACTCCACTCAGCCCTAATAAAAGATTCAATAGAAAAGGCAGAGTCCGAGATGCTTTGGGAAGGAATCAGAATAGTAAAAAGGGAAGAGGTGTTACTGAATAAGACAGGAAACTCTTTCCTTAGGAACCATGCAGTACTAGATGAAAGACAAATAAAGATGATTAGCCCGGGGAGAGGCAAGAAAGATGCCCTTGAAGTTACGATAAAACCAAAAGAACAGAGGTGGGACGTGGAAGATGTCCTTGCTGGGAATAGATATAGAGATCTGGCCTACATGAATGGTGAGGAAGACAGCTATATGAGTAACATTGATTAGGAAGATGGGTCGTTGCACAGCCTTGCCATTCTGTCCTGGAATGTAAATGGATACAACAGAATAAAGTCACAGGAAGATTTCAAAAACATCTTGAAGAAAAATGATATTGTATGCCTCCAGGAAACTTGGCTGTGCGACGAAACCCCTGTTACGGAAGGCTTCACTCACCACGTAAAACCAGCAAAAAAGAACCAATTAGGTAGACCCTCCGGTGGCCAGATGACGCTGATCTCAACTAGGATAGCCAAAGATTTGGAACCCCTCAAACTCAAGTGCAAATGGGCGTTGGGTAGTAGAGTGTGTACCGTAAACAATATGCTGGGGGGTGAAAACTTATGCATTATAAATGTGTACATTCAGAAAGGGAAATCAAACGAATATAAGACTGATCTAGAATGTTTAAAATCAGACCTGGAGTACCTATGTGATTGCTATCCAAGGGATGTGCTAATGATATTGGGGGACTTCAATCATAGATTAAATCCTATTAAAACGGACCCCTGGTTGAGGGATATGCTGGGAGTAAATAAAATAGAGCTCGCACTTTTTCCCCGCTGTGAGATTTCAAATCAAGACGATGAGCTTGGGCAATTGCTGGGGGCCAGAGGGATGGTCTGCGTAAATGGAAGGAAGGATGCAGACCGGCCCGCGAATCGTACCTTTAAGATAGGACAACAAATGTGCCCAATAGATTATGTATTCATTCAGACATGGAACTTCTATCTAATTAAACAATTTGAAATCCTTAGGCTTGAGGGTAGTGATCACTACCCTCTACAGGTAGAACTCCAGGTGCGCAGTTCCCCTTATAGACAAAAAGTGCTTCCAGTAGAGGTGGAATACCCTAAACGACTAACCACGAGAATTACCGATGAATATATAAAAAAAACTGAGTGCACACCAGTTGTCCGTGAATTTAGATAGCCTAGCACCAGTGGAGGGCATAATATGGTATGAGGACACAATAAGGGATATGGTGGAATGCCTCAGGATAAAATTAAAACACGGTAACCGTAAAGTAGAAAATAATGTGAAACCATACCCCAGTAGCAGCTCTCATTGGTTCGATGATGAATGTCGGAAGGTCAAGGCCAGCATCAGAAAACAGGAGAGACACCTAAGAGCATATTATAGTGATGAAGCGGTAATAGAACTTAAGAAACTAAAAATAAAATATAAGGCCACTATTAGAGATAAAAAAAGGACATTTAAGGACAAATGTTGGGGGAATTTACTTGAGACAATTGAAGAAAAGAATGTGAGAGGCTTTTGGAAGTTAATTCAGGAATGTACGGGGAAAGCCTCAGGAACCCTACACTGCTCGGTGCCAGAGGTCAAGTGGGTGTCATATCTGAAAGAAATCTATGGTACATGGCCAGATAGGGAGGGGACAACGCCCAAGGATTGGCCTAGAATAAGGGAAGAAATTAAAGCATACTTCTCCCCAGATGCCGTTAGAGGTATAATAAAAAGACTAAATCTAACACGGGCTGCTGGACCTGATAATCTACCTGCAATTATAATAAAAACGAATATAGATTGGTGGGCGGAGTTTTTTTCTAATATGTTTCAAGAGATCCTAAATTCAGGCAAGTTCCCAGATAATTGGAAAGGGGCAATTGTCAGGCCAATACATAAGAAAGGTGATGTAAACTCCCCAAAAAATTATCGCCTAATAAACCTATTAGATATAGGCGAAAAGGTCTTTTCAAAAGTAATTTTGGGTATACTAAAGGACTGGGTGGACAACAAACAAATAGTACCGCCAGAACAAGGAGGGTTCAAAGACGGCCACTCAACTCTTGACCACTGTTTTGCCCTTTGGTCCATTGCACGGAAGTCAATCGATCAGGGAGGAAAATTATTCGCCTGTTTCGTGGATTTCCGTGCAGCTTTCGACCTGGTGGACCGGGATCAGCTGTGGTCATCATTGGTTGGTTATGAAATACAGGGTGACCTGCTTGCACTAATCCAAGAACTGCATACTGAAAACTGGGCACAAATAATCCTGGATAAGGAGGGAGGATTGACAAAGAGAATCCCAATTGGGAACGGATTAAGGCAGGGTTGTGTACTTGCCCCCCTATTATTCTCCCTGTTCTTAGCAGACCTGCCTCAAAAGTTGAGAGAGGTTAGAGGGGCTAACCCAAAACTGGGAGGAAACCAGATATCATGCCTTCTCTATGCTGATGATCTTGTAATTATGGATCAGACGGAGATTGGGCTCCAAAGAAAATTAAATCGATTCAAAGAATACTGTACCACCAAAAAACTAGTAGTAAATATGGAGAAAACAAAAATTGTCTGTTTTGGCAGGAAGAAAACAAAGTTCTATTGGTACCTGGGCACAGTATTACTCGAGAGGGTAGCGGACTATAGATATCTAGGAATGTGGTTCTCTGGTACCCTGAAATGGCATACTCATGTACAAGCACTAAAAATGAGGGCATCGGCGTCCGTGAAAGGCTTAAAAAGATTTAACAATATATACGGAGAAATGTCAGACAGACCGGTCTTGAAAGCCTATCAAGCAATGGTGCCCCCTCAATTCCTGTATGGAGCCGAAGTTATTTACTTAAGCTGTAAGACCTCCTGGGATAGAGAGGAGGGAAATATATTAAAAAGCCTATTTGGACTGCCCAAATCTTCTATGGTACAAGCGGCCAGACTTGAGTTGGGAACTACCTCGTGGGCGATAACCGCCTGTATGGCCCTTGTACGATTCTGGCAGCGATTGGGAACTGATGAGCTCCTCAAAATCTCTCAGTGGGCCAAAGTGGAAATTACAAGGAGCGACCTACCCTGGGCAAAAGAGGCTAGAGCATCAATAAGGAATGCATACAGGGTGCTCGCTCTGAAGGTCTGCCCGCTACAAGATCATATAATAATAGGTAAGAGAGAACTAAGGCTCCAAGGCACCGAGATGTCCCGGACTTATGACCGGGAGTACCTCTCACAAAAAACCTCGGTAGCCCACATGACATCTGCCTGGGAGCTTGACCAGCACTTTCCATATGTGGACCGGCTACCAAGTCATAACTTAAGGCGGGAAGTCCTAAAAATGAGAATCGGAATAAACCCATGTTATGCGAATAATGGAGCCCGAAATCAAATGATAAGTTGTAACGGGTTCTGCACTTGCACTTTAGGCACTACCTGTAATATTATACACATTTTATTAGATTGTATGTGGTTTTTAGATTTGCGGAAGGAGATTTTATGTCTGATTTTTAAAAATTATAATATTACAAATAGGATGTAAGCCGCAAAATTGTTGATGGAAATGGAGAACTTAGACATAGCCTGTGCCTTGGGGAAATATATGAAAAAAGTTAAGGTATTCCTCAGTTGTACAGAGTAAGATCTAATAATATAGGTCCCTGACATCAAATATGTGAAACAAATAGTCTTTTAAATAGCACTGTATGATTAAGAAGAGGATGTATAGATGTGAATTAAGTGTTTTTTAAATTAATTGTGATAACATCTCGATTTTAAAATGATAGTTATGTATATGTATATTAAGATGTAATATGTTGATTGATACCGCCGTGCTATGTATTTTCTGCTGCTATTACTTTCCCTGTTTAGTAAGACAAGATGCAAATTGTACTTTTATGGTTGTAACAAACCAAATAAAGTTTGTTTTGACTGACTGACTGACCCCCTCTATTAATACCTTGGGATCAGGGTCAGGTGGGGTGCCTATGCACTCTGCCAGTGAGTTGTGTATTCTCTGCCAGTATCTCAGAATGGACGGGCATTCCAGGATCACTTGGTGAAAGGTGCCTCCGCTTTCTTTGCACCTGTCGCAGAGGCTGCTCCCACGGCCCATCTCCCGAGCCTTTCCAAGACTAAAGTAGGATCCATGGAAGTCATTGAATTGAATTAATCTCAAAGTGGAATGGATTGATAGCACTCTGGGGCCAGTCCTGCTTTCAACTACTCGTCCTACAAATCTCCCACATCCTCTCACAGGCAGCACTTGTCCCCATAATCGCATCAGGGGTATTAGGTAGCAGGGACCTACAGAGTTGTGACATTCCCGCGCTGTCCAAGGGTCCAGCTTGACCTCCAAAGGGTTCATATTGTGAGCCCCCCTACGGTCCTCCTTGTATATGGATAGTGCATGTTGGATTTGCAAGTACCTATAAAACTCTGATTTGTGGAACTCATAGTCAGCAGCAAGCCGCTCCAATGATGGATGTGACCAGGCTCCCAGATTTCCCCCACACACAAAATCCCATGACCTGAACCCAGGTCACTGTGTCACTAGTGCTATCCTAGTACCAGCCAGAGAGGAGTCTGGTTGATCAACGTATTCAACCATTTAATCTCCTCGCCTCATTAGAGATGGGAGAACTGACACTTCCTACTGGCGGCACCCTGCTGGCGTGGCTCTCAGGAAACTGTGACACAGTGGGTCGTTTACAAAGGGCTGACACATCACAGTGGTGGTACCCAACTCTACTTAGCGTGAGAGTACTACCACCGATATTCACTGCCACACTGCAATATGCTAAGCAGGGCAGATTCAGGCAGAGAAAATAAACGCAAAGAAACTGGGAGGGAGGTTGGAGCTAAGAAGATTTGTTCTTTCCAATATAGAGGTTGGCACTTTTGTGAGACACCGACACTCAGTTTAGAATCCTTCAGCTCCAAACATTTGGAGTGGATGCAAGGAGGATGCAACCATTATAAGTATGATGATGGGGGGGCGGGGAAAAACAAATAAATAATTTACAATAATAAAGTTATGAATGAATATAACACATCTCTTTTCTTCATAGAAAAAACAAAACAAGAAAGTGCAAAGGGACTAGCATTAATCATCCTATAAAATCTATCTTGGAAGCATTCCAGCTTTAGGTACATTTCTGGCATGATGAGCAACAGATTCATTGGATCTTTGACTACCGTCATGCCTTTCAACCACTGTCTCATCACTTGAGCTCACATACATATCCATATTGGGACTATGCTTTTGATGCATAGGTATATCACTCATAAGATCAATAGTAACACCATTGTTACGGGAAGATCCCTCCCTGTCTTGCTGACCACCTTCGATTTATGGATACATGACTTGATAGTTAAGCTTGCCTTTAGCAACACGTTTGAAAATTCATAATTTTCCATTTTGTGTAATGACAGTATTTTTGTTGATTTTCACAATCTTAATGGATTTGGTGAACTGACTCTTTCCCTTTTCCACCTGCCTGTGCAATTTTATCCTAACAAAGCCAGCAACAGAGACATCCAGTCTTGCTACTTTATGCAACAAATCGTACATCACTTTTAAAAAAAAGTCTTTAAATTAACATTTTCATGAACACGTCCAGTCAGGCAAATATATTACACTCACAGCGATTGACATTCGCTGCTCGATGAGGCCTGCTGGAGGAGGTATTTAGAGACATACATTATAAATTGCAGTCGTTAGTGAACTTTTCCCAAAATCCACAGATAGCTTAATGCAGCCCAGTGTCCTCTTCCCATTGCACAGAGCTTCAAAACCATTAATCAATAATGCCCAACCAGAAAGAGAGGAGATAATAGTAAGAACCAGAGAAAAAAGGGGGAAAATGGATGGAAAGGATGGGAGGAGGGAGAGGGAGACCGGCCTACGTAAGTGTAACTAGGGGTTCGTGCACTCTGAAATAGCTTTCAGCAAATGCTCTTTTGGAACCACACCTTTGTTGGAAATGGTGTGCCCTAGATAATCCACTTTAGACTCAAATATCTGGCATTTGTCTGCACTGAGGACCAAACCACCGTTGCTCAGCCTTCTACAAACTTCTGACAAGGTTTCTTATTGCTCGCTGTGGTCTTTAAAAAATACTAAAATGTCATCTTGGAAACAACACACATGTCTTTCCATGTATTTGAGCATGGGAAACATTATTCCCTGAAATACTGAGGATGCTGACACCAGACCAAACGGTATGCTCTTAAATTGATACACTGAGAAAAGCATGATGAAGGCTGTTAAAGATCTTGAAGCTGGATACAGCTCTACTTGGTGGTAAACACTCCTCAGTTCTAGAGTGGAAAATACTGTTGCCCTATCAAGCAAGGATAGTACATTGTTAATCTTGGGTAAGGGTGATGGTCTACTATTAGGTTACTGTCAAATGTTCTTGGGTCAACACACAGTCTAAGCTCTCCACTGCTTTTCTTAGTGAGTACAATAGGAGACACCCAATCAGAAGACTCTGTCTCCTCAATGATGCCATCAGCTTGCATGCAATCCAATAATTCTTATCATTCTTTGTACACGCTAAAAGGTACACCTCTTAACTGGTTCAGCCAGGCACTTCACTTTTATTTCATAAATATATCATATTAAGTTGCCCATCTTTTAACTAACTACTTCTGGGGAGGAATCTGTACATTTCTTCTTGAAGTTAACTTCTTTTACAATGATTACAGGTTATTCCAGATTGGGTTTGAGTGTAATCTTCAATTCAAGTCAAGTCAAGTCAAAAGATTTGTATAGCGCGCTACATACCCGGAGGGTCTCAAGGCGCTTGAAGAAGGGTGGGGAATTACTTGTCAAATATCCAAGTTTTAAGTTGCTTTCTGAATGCTAGGTGGTTCTGAGTGAGACGAAGGTGAGTGGGGAGTGAGTTCCAGGTTTTAGCTGCGAGGTAGGAGAAGGATCTACCTCCCATGGTGGTTTTATTGATGCGAGGTACGGTAGCAAGGGCTTGGTTGGAAGATCGTAGCTGGCGAGAGGGGGTGTAGAAGGAAAGTCGTGTGTTGAGGCATTCGGGTCCAAGTTCGTAAAGTGCTTTGTGTGCGTGGGTTAGGAGGCGGAAAGTAATCCTCTTATTGACGGGGAGCCAGTGGAGGTTTTTCAGGTGACCAGAGATGTGGTCTTTACGCGGGATGTCTAGTATGAGTCTGGCTGATGCGTTCTGGATGCGTTGGATTTTTTTCTGGAGTTTTGCGGTGATACCGGCGTATAGGGTGTTTCCGTAGTCCAGGCGGCTTGTAACCAGTGCATGGGTGACTGTTTTTCTGGTTTCGGTGGGGATCCAGCGAAATGTTTTTTTGAGCATGCGAAGAATGTTGAAGCATGATGATGAAACGGTCTGGCAGATCTTCCTTTAAAATAAGTCTGAACATCAAAATGACCTATAATATTGATTCGAAAACCATCAAAAGTGACTGCTTGAATGTCAGGATGCAGCATATCTCGTACCACCCATTTCATCTTGCCATCAATATACGAATTGGATATGATTGTGAAAGGAGATATAGAATCAGCGATAACCAACAAGTTCACTTTATACATATGCACATTTATTGTACACATTGGAGGTCTGGCCGACTTGTCAATATTCTCATCAGCTACTTCTCTTACCATTAAGACCATATTCTTTATTTTGTTTGTTTTTGGGTGCAACACTTTCTATCTATTAATCAACTCTACTGCATACAAGTAAACCTAGTTGTGACATGATATTGTACTGAATAGTTTTATATTACAGGGACCTCACTAGTGGATGGATGTCCTATCCACAAACATATCTGATTAATACATGCATTGCCTGAAAGCAAGTTTAATCCCAAATTCTACAAACCACATCATTATGAACATAATCTTCTAGTATTGAAAGATTGCTCTTTATATTTGCGCATTGTCTGGGCATACAAAACATGGCTTCTACCTCTACACACCAAATAGCGACATATCTACCTGTATTTTGCTATGGGTATAACATGTGATTTAGATTTTTGCAGATTAAAAAAAAAAAAAATCTTGCTTTTAGGTAGACATGAAAAACATATATCCATTACAATATTCCCTACAGTCACATGAGCAACTTCTGCAGAAAACATTCTTACAATGGAGTCATTGAGTCTACACAAAAGCAATAAAGAAAATATTAAGCACAGTTGTTCCACAGACATACCCCTTTTTATATTTAGCCACCATTGTCCAGACTCAAAATATGGCTCAACTCTGAGATGCTGGTGCTGAGGCGGTAGCATGTGTCATTGAGCTTTGAACAGCATCCAGCAAGTCTAGTCCATGGTGTTGCCCCCATGGACCCCACACACTCCAGAACTTTCGAGGGCAGCCTCTACTACTATAGGTGACTCTCTGTGCAGTCATGTATAAGTCCATCCCTCTTTTCCACTCCTATTAGAACCATATTCTTAACCATCATGCTATTCATCGCCTCTTCTTCTGACTTCTCCACTGTTTCATCTTTAATACTAGACATCTGTGCCTGACTTTGTTCACTACTTTCCATGCACATCTTTGCAGTGTCCCTTTCTTTCACAGCTGCTACAATCCTCGTTGATGGCTGGACATGATCGTGCATAGGCTAAATAATTTAAACTTCCACATTGATAGCAGAAGGTTCTATTACCAATATGTCTCTCTCTTGTATCTTCTTTTTTAAACAGATTTCCTTTCATGTAGCATACTTCATTCTTCTTTCTTGCTGATCGTTCTTCATTCACATCCTTGACCCAGCTCATAGATTGTTCAATAGCTTTTGCTGTTGTTACCACTCTATCCAAAGTGGAATCCCCCATTAATTAGCATCTTTCTTTAATCATTTTATTGTTTGTGATTACCATGAGCTAGTATTCACTTCAATTTGCAGGTGTTTGTATCTTCTTTTTTTAAACGGATTTCCTTTCATGTAGCATACTTCATTCTTCTTTCTTGCTGATCGTTCTTCATTCACATCCTTGACCCAGCTCATAGATTGTTCTATAGCTTTTGCTGTTGTTACCACTCTATCCAAAGTGGAATCCCCCTTTAATTAGCATCTTTCTTGAATCATTTTATTGTTTGTGATTACCATTAGCTAGTATTCACTTCAAATTGCAGGTGTTTGAAAGACACCTCAAAGGGGTTAGAAATTCTTCAATCATTTCGCCTTCTTCTTGCTTTCTTGTGTAAAAATAGTAGCATTCTAAAGTGGTGCTAATGGTTGTTTTAAATCTGAACTCTAATCTTATTAACGCCTCTGAAAACTCATTGTATTCATCAACTTTTCAGTATTTTCTATTTTGGGACACAATCTAAATACTTCTTATCCTTCTGATATTGATTTATTCCTTTCAGGTGACATTTTATCTCCTTTAATTTCCACCAAGTTGGTAATACATTCTTCTTTACACCTTTACACCTTTTCCAAGGGTGGATCCAATTGCACTTTCAGTGATACAACTGAAAAATATGAAAATTAACTTGCAGTACTAAATACACTTTATATATGTCTGCTGCTTTTATTTATCTTTTTTCTCCTTACTGACAACATCCTCCAACATTTGGTTGCTGCTCCCAAGGAATCCCTTACAGATCAGAGGACTTTACTTAAAGGCAGTTGCACAATTAGAATATGCGGTGAAACGCTGTTATAATTATATTACAGCTGGCGGCTAGCGGCCGCTTTAATGATTTCCTCCAAGCACTTACTGACTGCCCAATGGGGTGTGACTTCCACTACGGGGCATTTCCTCCACCTGGCAATACATCCGTCTTTACTGATTCAAAGCTGCGCTATAGCCAGTAGACATCTACAGCGCGTGCAGTTGAGTTCGGCAGCTGCTTGATCTCCGAAGTGGCAGCCGTTGCATCTTCATGGCAATAAGTAGTCACTTTCTTCTCCTCACTGCCAAATTTATATTGCAAAAAAGAAACTGGAAGTGAGGTAGGAGCAAACAAGATTTATTCTTTCCATTACGTGACACTCGTGTTAGGCACTGACGCTCAGCTTAGAATCCTCAAGCCCCGAACATTAGGAGCGCATGCGTGGTGGACGCAACCATTATAAGCACAAACCAAGGGGGAAACAACAAGAAATAATAATTTGCAATGCTTTACAGCAATTTTAATTTTTAATTGATTTTCAATGTTTTTTATTGTGCGAACATGACCCTAGCGGGTGTCAGATGGCTTTACAGAGAAGATAGTTGAACAAAAGAACACTATATGTCAAAGTTATGTCCTACAATACAAGCAGCCGGTATGAAAGTTAAATACATTGCTATGAAACAATCAGAGAGAGAGAGGGTGTAAGGCACTCTTATTCCCCCGGGTAATGTATGCAAAACAAAAGAAGAGTGTCATATGCAAAAGTGTCTATTTAGAGACACACCGGCAAAGACTGTGAAAAGGACTGTAGAAAGATACCCTCTTATTGACACATTGGAAACCTTCAAGGGTTTTATGGGAAGCCCTCACTCACCAACCTGGTTGGTGACATGCTTCATCATCGGGCCCACCAGGAGAAGCCGAGTGCCTCCCTGGTGTGCTACAATGCCAGATTACTGCGGAGCTGGATTTTGTGACAGTGGTGTGAAAAGTGATGTTAAAAATGTCTAATGCTGTACCAATCAAAATGATTTATTTCCTGGTCAGTTTAGACATGGTTAAAAAAGGTTTGTGTGGAAGAACTACCACAGATTATGATGGGAGTTTCCACTTAAAGTGGGGACAACATGTTTCTGCCCTTTCTAAGTGTAAGAATTACGTGGGCATTCGTCAGGACCGTGTAGCGTGTACCTTGGCGGTATGGGCGCGCTAAGGCCCACCCTGACCAAAGGACATGAAAGTTAAAAACCGTTCTATGTGTAAAAAGGTGCAAAACAGAACACAAACCACAAGTTGTGGGATTTACCTCCTCTCAGAGGAACCTGTATAGTCTGGAAAGGAAAAAGAGACAAACATACATGTAAGACAAACATATAATCAATGTTGAATAGTATGAGGTTGTCAGGACAGTCTCTGCGTTTAAGACGCTGTAAATTGGTCTAGAAGTAGACCTGGTGCCATAAATCTATTTTAGTGCCAGAAGCGCTGTATGGTTGCCCAAAGGGCATTACAGGCATGTGGGCATGCACTATGGCGAAAGAAATACAGGCCGTGGGACAGAGCGGCTGTGTTACAGCACTCGTGGATAGCGATCAATAGACCAAATGGTCATGGTTTGAAGTGCTAACTCCTAAAGGGATTGGGGAGACACACAAGTGTGGGTTTACGGGATCTCACTTGTGTAGTAAAAGATCCACGCCCCATGGGTCTCGGGAGGGGGGTGGAGGCGAAAATGGCACACCCTGTAAGTCAAATAAAGGAAAGAAAAACCTTGTAAATGTGCGCGGCTTTACAACGGTGACAGACAGGACATTTACTTAGCTCAAAGTAACTGATGCAAAGGAATCTTACGCCCGCAACGCCTAGCACCCTCTTGGCACCTAGCTTCTCCTGCTCCGGACCCCGTGGATGTGGGTCGCAGCGCCGGAAACGCTAATATGGTGTGCCGGTGGGGGCCAGGAAAGGCGGGTTAACTGCAGCCAATCGGAGGCTGCCCTCACAGTGAGGCTTGAAGGCAGGGTCCTGAAGGGACCAATCCCGAGCCGTTCTCAAAGCGAGGCTTGGGAAGCAAGCTCGCTCGGTTAGCTGTGCTCAAAGCGAGGCTTGGGAAGGAAGAAAGAACGAGGCTTGAGAAGCAAGGTGCCTCGTCCTATCGGAAAGGGTTGATTTGGCAACGTCTGTAGATTGCCAGGGAACCCAAGGCTCACCACCGATTTGGCGGAGACACCGGGACAGCATTACCGAAGTAATTGCCATCAAGTCTGTGAAAAAGACGGGGAAGTTGAGAATATTTTCACAAAGAGAATGTATAAATAAAACGTTTGAATGAAACGAAATTTGTGGTAAAAAAAGGAGAGATAGTTGTAGGAAGGGACAGAAACCAAGAGTTCCCTTTGTAAGGTAGGGAGCCCTTACTGCGATTGTTACAAATAACTACAAAGTAAAGCTCCGCTGGGGATATAATGCTGGAACTATCCCCCAGTACAGTGTGCTTTAACAGGTGTTGACATTGGGTTGGATGAAAACCACATTACAACAGGGATTTCAGCGTTTCAGTACTGTGGACCAAGGAATCTGGTCGTTTAAGCCACTCAGGTGTGTGCCCAGTCTATACACCAACCGCTGTTCTTTTTCAAACAATATGCTTGCAGTGTTGGTAGTTGTTTTAATCTGCTCTAGGATGGTCCAACTCAGGTCATTGAGTGTGTGGTTGTGTTGGATGAAGTGCTCGCTTAGTTTAGTGGTGACTTTGCGGCATCTGATATTGCTGCGATGCTCGCAGATGCGTTGTTTGACTTTGCGAGTCGTCATACCAGCGTACCTTTTCCCACATGTGCAGGTGATAAGGTATATGACGTTCATTGAATTACAGTTGGTATGTTTCTTTTGAAACCATGTTTTACCTGGTTCTAAGGAGAGTTCCTTTGTGTGGGTCGTCAGATGGCACACACTACAATTAGAGCATGGGTAGTGTCCTACTATTGGTGGTAGGCCCCATGCATTGGTGATGGATCCAGAGTTTGGATGGTTCAGTTTATCGACCTTGGGTCGGGTATTTACCAGGGTATCCTTGAGGCTGGTTGCTTTTTTGAAGGAGAACAGTGGTTTCTGCCAATCTTTTCTGTTACTCCTGATTATGCTCCAATGTTTGTTTATAGATTTCTTCATTTGGGTTGAAAGGGTACTGTAAGTGGTGACACATGTTAGAGGTATTTCCGCTGGTTCCTTGATGGTATCCTCTAAAAGGGCCTCACGGGGTTGGTTTCTGGCCCCTTTATTGCCCTTCTCGTGTATCTTAGTAGGATACCCTCTTGATTTCAGTTTCTGAGTTAAATCTGCTGCCTGGCTTTTGTAGTCCATGGCACTGCTGCAGTTCCTGCGTATCCTGAGGTACTGACCATAGGCAAGGTTCTCCCGCAGTGGTCTAGGATGGAAACTTGTAAATTCCAAGAGGTTATTTTTTGCCGTTGGTTTGTAGTGTGTTTTCGTGGTCAGAGACGTACCACTGACCATGATTTCCACATCAAGAAAGATGACTTCTTTTCTGCTGTAGCTGTGTGTAAACTTGAGATAGGTATCCAAGGTGTTGATCCAGTTCAGAAAATGCTCCAAGGACGCCTCACTGTCCTTCCAGATTAGGAGGACGTCGTCAATATACCTCCTCCATAATCCTATGGAGGAGGAGAAAGGGTTGTTAGATGGTAAGATGTGTCTAGATTCAAAGTCGTAGACATACAACCCTGCTAAGCTGGGAGCAAATGTGCTGCCCATCGAAGTTCCAGTGGTTTGCAGGTATAATTTGCCCATGTATTCGAAGTAGTTCTCCTTGAGAGCTATCGTCGCATACTGGAGTATAAAGGACTTTGGTGTTTGGTAGTCCCAGAAGATGGAATCTAGAGCTGTGGCTAGAACTTTCAAGGTTTCGTCTTGGGGAATGCTGGTGTAAAGGCTCTCAATATCGAGCGTTACCAGGATGATCGAGTCTGCCTCAAAAGTGATCCCTTCAAGTAGTTGTAGCAAGTTTTTTGTGTCCTTGAGATATGTGGTACTTTTTTGTATCAAAAGCTTTAGGTAATGGTCACAAAAAGTTGACAGTGGTTCCAGGAGGGATCCAATGCCTGACACTATAGGTCAGTGGTTCCCAAACTTTTTTGACCTGTGGCTCCCTTGACCTAATTGTCAGTTGGAGGTGGCTCCCCACCATTTTTTACCGGTGGGAGGATGTAAGCCTGACCTCGGGAGTACTTCCAGTTTTCTCCCTGAAATTAATTGGGATGAAGCCAATGAAGGTATGTAAAAAAGACAAACTACAAGCCCAAGAATGCACTACTAAAAGCTCAAAAAAGAGCCAAAGAGCAGCTATATGGGTGCCTGTTCTGTGCATTAAAGGAAGCTTGCATTGTTGCAACCTCGGCTGTATCTGTTTTAAGGTCAGTTAATGACGCTTTGTGAAACTTTCAATTATGAAAACGCCTGCTAAAAGCATTTTCTATTGTTTCTCCAAATCTTGTTGCTGCATTTCCTCTTCAAACATTCTTTTGCTTCCCTCTTTCTGCTTTCATGTCCAACTTTCCTTCTTTTCCCCTTTGATTCTTTCACACTTTGTTTTACCCCTGTGTATTCCTTCTTCCACCTGCTGCTTGCCCTTGTTTTCTCAGACGGAAAGTCTTGGTGTCACTTTCAGTTTCCTGTATTTCTCATCCCTCTGCACACTCCTCTTCTCAGAAATAAAACACATGGCCCAGTCTGGGGTGATTTAGCAGCCTCTCCGATGCCCAGATTGCTGCAGTCTGAGCTGAACTTATATTAGCGCTGTGATGTCTCGTTTGAGGTAGTAAGGAAGCGCTAGTGTAAGAAATAGGGTAGTACACACTGGGGCTGGGCAATATAATCCAGGCTGCAATGCGGCCTATTTCCACAGCGAGTTTGCTCACTGAAATTTCTGACTTATAAAATTCAGTGCGCGTTTCTTCACACGAACAAAGGGCGGGAACAACAGTCAGCAATTTTTATCTAGATGAAAATGTTAGGAGTCCATGTTTTCCCCCCTACATGACTCTTGCTCCCCAGGAAAGTTTACTACACCAGAAATGTCACACATATGTACCCGCTTGCGTCATTTTTTCAGCGAGCCCCCGTGTTCACTAAGGATGCTGTCCTGTTTGGCAAGACTGCAGACCACTGCACATTTTCAAACAGTACCCGTTAATTTTTGTCCCTTTCAAACTCGACATGTGAAAATAAATGAGTCAATGAGCGAGCAGTGTCAGCCCTCCTACCTACTTGTAGTGAAGAGGCTCCCCAGAGGTGCGGCAGAACATGGGCAGGAATAACGCTCGTCAAACATTGCTGCATATCCTGAGGCTACTATGCGTGAAAGCACAAACACACGTATGGCGGCAGTGTGTTCTTGGGCCAAACCATGTTCCCGGATTATGCAGGAGGCATTTGTAACTCCCCCTTTTTGGGCTGTTGTGCTGTGCTCCTAGGAATCACTCCCCGCTCAGGAGTGTAAGAATAATCACTGTGGTCGCAACCCCACCTCCATGGGGTGTCTCCTCGGGCACAGGTCAAATAGCTGTTTCTACAGTTACAATTAATCCAAAGAAAATCCTATTTTTACACCATTTTTTTGCTTGAACTGGTTTCTTTAATTTCAACATTGTTTCATGTTGCTTTCCAATTGAAACTTCAAATCCCAACATGCATCACATCTGCATTATATCATGCGATTTCTCCCCTCCCAATGCATTTCGGCTCGTTGCCTTTTTCAGGGGAATGTCTAGAAAAAGTAAAGCATTACATTCCTTTATTCAGGAGGTTCTCCACCAAATACACTGTAACCACCACCACATTCCTCGTGGTTTCTTAAAATGTGCTAACTTTCAGCAACGTGAAAAGTTAGTGAGTGTCTTACCCGTCCTACATAAAAAATCATGCGCACCGCTTTCGTTGTTGAAGTGTGATCTTTTAGCATAGCGTGAAATGTGTCTCTACGTTTGTGCTCGTTCTCAGCACTGTGGTTAGTTAACGTGTCTCCTACACACATTATGCATGGACACTTATACTATCTCCGTATGGTCCTATAATCTTAAGCATGCCTTTTAAACGCTATGCGTTCCGCTATAAGCTCTGTCCACACAATTTTGCAAACCTTCTTGGTACCAATATACGCCCTCCCTCTCCGTGCTTTTCTTTATCAAAAGAGTCTTCTTCCCTTGCGCGAAGGAACAAAAACGCTGCCCCACTCGCTTACTGGTTAATCGGGATGAACGCGCTCCTCTTTCCTGAGTGCAAGTTAGTACGCGTGTGTGTGTGTGTGTTAAGTGCTCAATACGCCTAGAGTCTTGATGTGAGGTTATAAACCTAGAAAGTGGACTGATCGGCTTGTGTAGTGCGCGCTACTATGTGGATTAATAAAGTTATTATTTCTACGAAGTGGATGTTATTGGCGGTCTCCTATGTAGAAAAACTGCTGTCTTCCCCTCATCGTGTGCGGCGCCCCTAGCTACTCTTAACGGTGCACCAGGGCGCCACGGCGCACAGTTTGGGAACCACCGCTATAGGTCTTCCTGGTGGGGGAGTTTTGTTTTTGTGAGTTTTTGGTAGGGTATAGAAATATGGAATGGTTGTACCGCCTGCCGTCAGGAAGGATGCCTCATTTTTAGAGATGTGTTCATTTTCTTTGCTTCCTTTACTATGTTGTGGATCCGAGTTCTCAGTTCCGGGGTAGGATCTTCCCTCAGAAGGGTATAGTTGGTTTCTTTGTTGAGTAGATCCATACAGACTTTCTCAAAGTCTGAGGTGTTTTGAATGACGATGCCACCTCCTTTATCAGCAGGTTGGATTGTAACTCCTCTGTCATTTTTAAGGTTCGTGAGGGCTTGGTATTCCACGCCAGAGAAGTTCTTAAAAGGTGTAGGCGTTGATAACGCTTCCATATCATTAAACACGGCCTGTTCAAAAGCTACAATCTCTGCTGGGATTGTATGTGGGGGTGGGTTGAATGTTGATTTCAACCTCAGATTGGTATCGGTTGTGAGGGCATCGTAACTAGAGTCTTGTTTAGACTCAAAGAATGCCTTTAGTTTTAACTTTCTGAAAAATTCAGCTAACTCGCAATGGAGTTTGAATTTGTCTGGTCTTGCAGTGGGAGCAAAACCTAGTCCTCGTTCTAAAACCTTAGATTCCATGGTGGTTAGAGTTTTGTCTGAGAGATTGGTTATCAGACTCCCTGGGCACTTGTGCCCGGTGTCGGGGTTTTGCTCCTGGTATGATTCCCTACTGGGTCCTCTGTTTCCCATGTGACATGTTGGTTGTTTTGTCGGTTGCCTCTTCTCCTGCCCCTGCCCCTGCCGCCTCTCTCTAAAAAAGGCATCTGGTGTTGGTTTTCGGGGAATTGGGGTTGCATATAGGGATTCCAACCCATCATGTGGAAGGGTGGAGGTTGTTGGAAAAATAGCGGGGGCTGGCCATTGCCCGGGGTCCCAAATGTGGGCCACCTTTGTTGCTGGTTATAATAGTTGGGTCTGCCTCTGCCTCCTCTGCGACCTTTTTGTTTTTGGCTTTGGTTACTGGATGTACTACTATTGGAGGAGTTGCTGTCCGAATCCACAGAATTACTGAGGTCTTTACGTGGAGCAGTATAATCTGGATCTGAATATGGATATACTTTCTTATACTCCAATCTCTTTAGGTCTTTCTGGAATTTGGTGACTTTGGACTGCATTAAAGAGTCTTTGTACTCTGCTAGTTCTTTGTTAATCTCATCCAGTTTTTTCTTGTAGCCTGTTATTGTGGTCCTAAAATGTGACTCTGTCTGTTGGATTTCTATCATTAAGGCTTCCGATAGTCTCAAGGCTGTCTTAATGATTAAGACCAGCCAGTCTCGGGTGCAGTACCATGCTATCATGGCCCATTCCTTCCGGAATGTTGCGTCATTCGGAAATATCCTGGGGGCATTGGTGACCAGTAAACCCCTCGGTGCCGTATTTGTAGTCAGGTATTGTTTTAGTATTGTTCCATGTAGAATGGTCCTTATCCGCTCTCTTTTTTGTTCTGTGAGTTTTTCCCATTCAGAGGTATGGGAAATGGCTTGGGATATTACGGGATCTGCAAAGATATTGGGATCCGCTTGTAATTCATCCACTTCCGCATCAGAGAATGTGAGCCCAACATTGGCCATTTTAACAAGGAAAGGTTAGAGGTTAACACCAAAAAGGGGTCTCTATCGGTGTTGACCTTGATTAGAACTCTCACAGCTGTGCGCTGCTAAATGCTATGAAACAATCAGAGAGAGAGAGGGTGTAAGGCACTCTTATTCCCCCTGGTAATGTATGCAAAACAAAAGAAGAGTGTCATATGCAAACGTGTCTATTTAGAGACACAGCGGCAAAGACTGTGAAAAGGACTGTAGAAAGATACCCTCTTATTGACACATTGGAAACCTTCAAGGGTTTTATGGGAAGCCCTCACTCATCAACCTGGTTGGTGACATGCTTCATCATCAGGCCCACCAGGAGAAGCTGAGTGCCTCCCTGGTGTGCCACAACGCCAGATTACTGCGGAGCTGGATTTTGTGACAGTGGTGTGAAAAGTGATGTTAAAAATGTCTAATGCTGTACCAATCAAAATGATTTATTTACTGGTCAGTTTAGACATGGTTAAAAAAGGTTTGTGTGGAAGAACTACCACAGATTATGATGGGAGTTTCCACTTAAAGTGGGGTCAACATGTTTCTGCCCTTTCTAAGTGTAAGAATTACGTGGGCATTCGTCAGACCCATGTAGCGTGTACCTTGGCGGTATGGGCGCGCTAAGGCCCACCCTGACCAAAGGACATGAAAGTTAAAAACTGTTCTGATTATATGTTTGTCTTACATGTATGTTTGTCTCTTTTTCCTTTCCAGACTATACAGGTTCCTCTGAGTGGAGGTTAATCCCACAACTTGTGGTCTGTGTTCTGTTTTGCACCTTTTTACACATAGAACAGTTTTGAACCCACCACCCTCTGGTACATCAATGCCACCCTCTGGTTCATCATCACTGCAGATTATGGGGGGAAAAAGCAAGCACACCTGCCCTGCTTCAAATGACATGAATTAATTTGGGCTTGATTTATTAATGTGTCACTGTTTTAAAATTCCAGTCTGGCACCTGCTTCCTTATATGTAATTTGCTTTCAGTTGCAGTGCAATTTTTTTTTCCAGAACCTTTGTGGCCTACTTGTAGCGATTCTATGATCCGGCTGTGAGGGTCAGAGCAGGGTCATACAATTGTTGCAACTAGCAACTGAACTCCGGAGGGGCCCCAGTCAGGAAGCACTACAGGGAATGGTTACTAATGATGAATTTGAACTTTTGCACCTGCTGAGTGCTTTCAGTTTAGCAAAACTCGTTTTTCTGCAGAACAGCATTACAGCAACTGTAATGCCCCAAACAAGCTTACTTGTGAAAGTTGATTTCTAATCCAAAAGTGATCCAAAGAAAGTCAAAAGGCCTCAAATCCAAAAAAGTGAAGGCAAATGTCAACCTGAGGAGTTATTCTCATAAAAATCATCATTTTCAGAAGGTCTATGCTACTTGCTCGTGGATTTCTTGTGCAGAATTGCAATTTTTGTAATTTCGCGAGTGCGAGATTGTTGCTGCCCGCCGCACCTACATGTTCGCAATTGCGAACTTACACTGCACGCCGCAAAATTGTATCACCAAAAAAAAAAAATCCGCTGCGTGCAAATATGCGGATTTTCGGTAAATTCGCGAGCGTTCGCGGATTGCGAATTTACCGAAAATCCGCAAAATCCGCGAGCGGAACGGATTTTCCGCCCATGCTTACTATCGTCGTACCATGGTTTTGAATCTTTTGTGGCGAGCCTCTTCAGTTGTAACGGAGCGGTTGTGTCTAATATCGTGGTCATTAGAGTTAAAGTAGTGGTTTGTCAAAGCTTGAACATCAGATAGGCCTTCCGGGGGAAGCAGAGGGTCGACACTGGCGGATGTGAGTAGGTCCGTGTTGGCGTGTTTTAGGTTTCTCTTCCATATTTTAGGTCTCGTGGGCTGTGCTGAGTGTAATTTTGCTGATTCCTTAATGAAGAATGTGATGGAATGGTGGTCAGACCAATTACAGAGGAGGATCGTTTCAAGCTTAATGGATTCAGCATTGGAGATAACCAAATCTAGGATTGGTGTTTGGAGGTCATCTTTGACTTTTTGCAATGAAAGTAAGATTTAATCGAGTCTAGGGTCTGGTGGGGGTAGTATACTTATTGTTTGATCTGGGGTAGAGGAGGAGTGGTTGAGCTAGGGATGGGGCTTGGACAGTAACAGTCATCTGAGTCTGCATAGTGAGATCTACCTGTATGGCTATCAGGAGAGGGAGGGGGTGGGGGGGGGGGGGTGAAATAGGCAAAGGCAGAAAGGCATGTACCGGGTGGGTATGAGGCAGAGTTAGGGATATGGAGGTGTTCATGATATTAGGGGGCAGATTGGAAGAGATGTTACTTGATTGGGTAATGGTGTAGGTTGGGTGATGTTGGAGTTATGGGGTGGTTCTCATAACTTAGGGTGTCTGCTGGGGTGGGAGTATAAAAGGTTGGCTCGTAAGAGGTGAATGCCTTGAGGGGGATTCAGGAATGGAGTTAGGGGGTGTTCTGGAATTGGGAGAGCCTGAGGAGGGTGACAGAGTCTCAAGACTTTTTTCTTGATGAGAGGAAAGATGTTATCAAGTAGGATTAGATTACGGTCTGATGATAGAATGAGGATAATCCCATTATGATAAATGGTGATTGTTGCTGCGGCTCTGTAGATTGGTGAGGCGATGATAGAGATCTTGAGACCATGTGCTGTTTTCTTAGAAGAGGAAACCGAAAACAGGGGACAAAAAGCTTTCCTCCATTGGGCTCTTCTCTTCGTGTAACAAATGATGTCATTAGTTATATAACCTTTGTTTGTTGAGAAGTAGGGATCTGAGATAGGGTCTTGGGCTGTGATTTAACCCCTTCTCTGCGGGGCGTTTTTTTCCTGCTGTGCAGGGGGAGGTGGGCCGCGCGCGGCGCCGCCGTGCTCATGACGAGCTCAGCTTGTCATGAGGCGCAGTGGAGCTGCACTCATGGCCACACCCATTTTGGAACGGTCAGCACAGCGGGGAAATTATCCCATCGTGCGAACGTTCCAACGGCCGTGACGAGCTCAGCTCGCCATGAGTGCAGCTCAACCGTGCCTCATGACGAGCTGAGCTCGTCATTAGCATGCAACGGGTTAAGAAGATTATGTTTAAAGCATTTGGTTGGTTATTGGTAAGATTAGGAGGGTACTTAATGGTATATGTATGTTGTCCTGTACGCTCCATCGTGGAGTTGATGCTTATCTGTAGGGGTAGACAGGTAGGGGGACTGTGCTAGAATAGTGATGTCAGGTGAAGAAGTGGGGTTGAAAAAGGAAGGGGGGATTGTGCAAGAAAGGTGATTTTAGTAAAGGATGAGGTGGGATGAGTTATGAGCGGTTGTGCAATTTGGCCGGTTAAGGGACATATCCTATAATAGCAGGGATGAGATTATGTAAATTGCTGTGAAGGGGGGAAGATAATAAGAGGGAGGATGAGGCCGGACGGTCATGACGGGTGGTGAGGGCGAAAGGCCGAAAGGGGAACTGTTACAAAGACGAAGCACACGTAGTAATAAGAGGAGTCTTCGTTATTCCATCTTAACACCATTACAGGTTCCAGTCAACTGGTGTCAGCTGTGGAATGTTCACACATTCTTGCCTGCACTATACCATAGGGGAGGAGGGCAGAGGGGTGGCGGGGCATTCCAAGTGGGGATTGCAACAGGAACCTAGGACTAGGCCAAGTCGGCGTAGGTACAATGATGGTATAGGACTGGGTAGTAGAGATAGGACTAGGTAAGACTCTCACCTGTGTACATGTGGACTTGAGTACCATAGGATGTTGTCTATTTCCTCTTGGAAATAACCCATTGGTAATGAGGGCAGTCCAAGATGGCCGCCTGATTTTCCAATGATATCTTAAGCTCTGAGAGGTGGTCCTATCACTCTTTCTATGCAAGGATCAGTTTTGCGGCATAGTCCTATGTCCCTCTCTCTATGTGATATGTAATGATTGGTCCTTTCTTCCTTTTGTGGTATGTTGTGAGGTAAAGTCCTATGTCTCTTTCAGTCTTTTCAGTATGGAGAGATTAGTCCTATTTCCATTAGTGTGAATTTGAGTGCCATTTTGCCAGGAAAAGGAATCTGGTGCATGTTGTCGATAAAAACTCAAAATAAGTTCCCTGCAATGCCCCTTTGAGCTGGTAGAAATGCCAAATGTATTTAGAATATGCGGGGGCCTACCAACAGGCAAGCGGTGTCATTGGCAAAGATTAACCCTACCACCAATTCTTCAAACTATGCAATCATCCTCGTTGAGATCGAGACCGAAGTAGGACCTGCTTTGAATGCAAGGTGGTTCCCTAATGAATCTTTACTTCTCGCCTTAGTTGATCATCAATACAAGGAAACTGACCTCGTCGGCAGGAGCCTATGGCTGCTCAATCGCCATCCACGGGGTGTTCACACCTAGGGCAGGTCTCCACATCCTCCGTCCCAGTCACTATCCTCGTGGGCTTTCCATGATCCCTGTCAGCGAGGGAAGGCCAAGTAGACAGGAAATCTGCCCCATTATAGAATCTAATGCATGAATCTAATTCATACCACCCACACACAGGGGAAAAAAAGTCTTCACATGAGGGCCACTGCTCTTTGTTTTTCACAAATCTCCACTTTACAGCTTAGTTTGTGCAAACAAAGAAAGAACACAAAGCTAAATGGGCCGAAACATCCTGGTGGCCTGCTTTGCCAAACTTGCACCCATTTCACTGGTGTATGTACGTTTGCCAAAGAGATTACCACCTGATCGGGATCTCTAGATATAGCGGAATGAGCTCCACGTAGGAACGGTGGCCATGGCCTCTGCTCACCTTGTGGATGGGTGTACCACGCTTTTAGGATGCTTTCTGTGACGTTGTTCAAACCAGAGTTACAAAGTAAGTATCTTTACTCCTTCTCCTGCTCTGGGTCTATAGCAGCATAGGGTATGTCCCCGGAAATACCTCTCAGTGTCCTGCAATAACAAAATTAAGGAAGAGGAGCATTGGGACCACTATACCATGAGTTTGTCAGGTCATTAGCAAGACATTACATTTTAATAAACGATAATTAAATTACTTTTAATTAATTCTATAGCTCTCTTTTAATAATTAGTAATGCATAGTAAAAATAATATATGTTTTAACTTTAGGTAGGAATATATTTTTAATTAAAACTAGCAAAATAATGAATTGAATATAATGTATTTACAATCATTAAATATTTAATTCAAAATAAAGTTATTAATGTTGAAGCATATTTTTATTTCTTCTTTACTTAAAGTAAATATTTAAAGTTAACTTTAAAAATGTATTTGCTAACTTTCTCCAAGTTGATTAAAGATTTTTACTTTTCCCGATACAATACCACAGAGGGGTCTCCATCAGATATTTATTTCTTCTATTTTTAATACATGGATGTAATTTGACATTATTTCCTACGGGGTTTTGTGTAGGTCCCTACATTCATTATTTTCTATGGGAGGGTGTTGCAGCGCCAGTTGCTGGCTGTGTGTGGTGCTAGCCTTACTAATGTTTCTTTTTGGCAGTAGTAACTTACACTCGTAAATTTGGTTCAACAACTTTGTCTGGTGCGGCACGTGTTAGCCTTTACTTTGAAGTAACTTCACACTTGGATTTTTTTAATAGCCCAATCTAGTAAATTGCTCACAAGTCTCAGTTACTTTTTGAACGTCCCCCTGTATGTATAGGCAATGGGCTTAAGACAGATGGACTGACTCAATGATGATGCTAAGACATGTGCTTGAGCGCCATGTTTTCAGTTTAGAAATGCAAAAAATCTAAAATCTAAAAATCTAAAAAGCTAAAAATCTTTTAGCATCTTTTTTGGCGGAGAGAACCCAGGCCGTCACTCTGGGTCAATTCAAGTCCGCAGAGCTGACACTGCCATGTGGGGTACCACAAGGTTCATCCCTTAGTCCGACACTTTTTAATATCTACGTGTCGGACCTCGCAAAAACCATCAAAGCGCACGGGATGAACCTTACCTCATATGCTGATGACACCCAGCTGATCCTGGCAGTCAGACATGATGGGGAAACAGTAGCAGAAAGTTTCAGAACAGGTATGCTGGCCATCGGACATTGGATGTCAGCAAATTGTCTGAAACTAAACTCTGAGAAAACGGAGGTGGTCACTTTTGGCCATCTCAGCCCCAACTGGTCGCCATCATGGTGGCCTTCATCATTTGGAACTTTGCCAAAACCAGCCACAAAAGTAAGAAATTTGGGCGTCATTTTTGACGAGAAACTAAATTTCATGGCCCATGCCAATCAAACGGCTAGTGTAGCATTTTTTAAACTACGCTTGATAAGGAAGATTCTCCCTTTTCTCCCAAACAATGTAGGCAAAACTTTGGTCAGTTCCTTGGTCCTATCGGCATTGGATTACTGTAATGGACTGTTTTCCAATGCCCAAGTGAGGGTCATCAAGAAAATGCAAACAATTCAAAACGCTGCAGCCAGACTTCTTTCAGATACCCCCAGATTTAAGCCAATAGCCGAGACCTTAAGAAGTTTCCACTGGCTCCCCGTTAGGAGCAGAATTAAATTTAAAACATTATGTATTGTCTATAAATCGCTACATCATCAAGCACCCCAATTTTTTAGAGACAACCTTGTTCATTATGCTCCCCCACGAACACTTCGTTCAACAACACAGAATGATTTGGTGGTACCTCGGACCAAGCTGGTCAACTGGGGAGACAGACGCTTTCTGGTCACGGCCCCAAAGCTGTGGAACACTCTCCCGCAATCTATAAGATCCTGCCCAACCCTCATCTCTTTCAGGAAGAAACTGAAAACTTGGTTATTTAGCCTCTAATAAGTTTAATAGAGTAGCACAGGAGAGCAAACATATGAACAGCGCCGAGACGCCTGCGGGCAATTGTTCGCGCTTAACAAGTGTTAAAAATAAATAAATAAAATAATTTTTCTGACACCATTCAAACTAACAAGACAGAGAAGGAAAATTTATTTGCACATCTCTGGTGTGCAGTGTTGTATTCAGGGCTCCAGAGGAACATGACCTTGCAGAGATGTGTCTTCCATGGAAGAAGGACAAGTAGCTTTTGCTTGTATAGATTAGGTATGCTTCTGCACAGGGCATTCTTTGAACATCAGTGTAGCAGAGCAGGAGCTGAGCACAAGGGACCCTCCCCTCACTTCCTAAGATATCATTAGCAATAAAGGCCTATATGGTACCAGTGGAGGGGCGGGGTTACACACATGGACCGGATGCTGAGGAGAGATGCTGAATGGCTGAACTCTGACTGCTGACCCAGTGACAGCGTATAAGGTACCGGTGTAAGGGCGGGGTTACACACAAGGACCGGATGCTGAGGGGAGATGCTAAATGGCTAAACTCCGACTGCTGACTCAGTGGCAGCATAAGGTCTGAGGGGCATCTATACATGGCTTGGTATAATAAAGCATAGAGAATGAATAGAGCCCTTTAGTGTGGATGGCTGAAACCAAAAAAATATACTTTGGGTAGCAATAGGCTAAACCTTTGGCCAAATTTGCATATTATCTGCTGATTTGTTTATAATAATCATTATCATTCTGTTGCACTCCACGCAGACAAATACAGCATAATAAATAATCACATAACTAGGAACTCCCAATCATTGTGTGTGCATGTTGAAGTGGGGTGTGGCGACAGGCCTCTACGTCATCATCATGTCGTAAATATTTAATTTACCGTCTTAATTTCTATGCAGGTAAGTACTTAATCAATAATAACTCAATCGGAAAGAAAAAAACAGAGTCCGTGGTGTTAGAGTTCTTAGGGGTTTTATTCCTCAAAAAGGAATGGTCATGACCTGGATATCATGTTCCTGCAACCACAGGGGTTCAGGAAGGGATAGAGCAATATTTTATTGACAATACATAGCTTATATACTTGAATCACATCATAGAAACCAATATAGTAGGCGTAACAGCTGAGAGAAGACAAGATAACAGAATCCACGTGTTAGTAATACGTAATCAGAAGGCGTGAACTAGGCGTGAACCAGAGGTGTGTGCTAGAAACGTCACATGTAAGTGTCACGAGTGGGTGGCACAAAGCAGAAATGTTGCAATGTCAGCAGAAATCTGAGGCTTGGATGCGCGCGCAGCTGCATGACGTGTGATTGACGTGAAAACTGGAGGGTGCAGGGGACTTGACATTTACACTGGCGGAAAGAGACAGAAGTCTGGCATGTCAGATCAACTCGTACTTCTATCATATCTGATATCTGATGTTTGGGAACCATATTATCTAAACGGAAAGGTCTCTGGGGCAGAAGCTATTCTATACTGACTGTGAGTGCGTGTATAAGCGCCTAAGTGTCTACATGAGAATGCGAGGGGCATGGGCCGTCCATGGTAACAGGGCTATGAATTACTTGCACGTAGACAGTGAGGCCGGCCCTTCGCCCTGCAGCTGGAAGAATGTTTACTTAAACTGGTAGGCAGGAATGTATTTTCGAGGAGCGGAACAGATAATTCGAAGGTTGAAGTCAGTCTTGGCAGGCAGCAGGCTGAGCTGAGCGCGGTGGGCCGCACAGAAAGTAAGTCAGAGGTCACGGGTACAGAGACAGCCTGGGCTGAGGCTTTCAGAGTCAGAAGGCAGGAGAAAAGGCTCGATGGCAGAATTCAGAGCCTACTTTGCCAGAGCTGAAAAACGTGTAAAGTACACTACAAAAAGACGTTGGCATAGCATACTTAGGAACGGACTATTCAACCCATTCAGGGTGGGTCTGAAAGAGGACATGTTAACGTTGGACGCAAATGTATTTGCGTCTTCATAGCTGGCTCAGGAGGGAAGTTACATGCACTATAAGCTGGTACATGGAGACGGTGGGGTACACGATAGGGAACACAACTTGACCATAAAATTTATATTTCCTCAATCAGCAGATAATAGGCTTTCTGAGTAGACATTTCACTCCTAACACTCTGGGGCCGATTCAGATCTCGTTGGGAATGCCCTCCGTCTGAGTTGGATCCGGAGTGCTTTCCGACTGACTCACACTCCGGGACTCTGAATACCTGAGTATGATGCGAACAGGCGCTTACGGACACGGGTCACTCGGAGCCCCATTGAAGTCAATAGGAGCCTGTTGTACGACGCGTACATAGGCTCCCATTGACGAAAAAGGTACGTCTCGCAAAAGGGAACCCCCTGTAGTGGGGACGTATCTGTGCCACCTGCACTGTAAATGCACGTGACCGACTTGTAAGGCTACGGGTGAAGGAGGGTCCAGCGTGGACCACCGAAGTCCGCTTCCTGTAGCTTTTGCAAGTCGGAAACTCCGTCTCTATCAGGCTGTCCAAATCATTCATCGTACTGGCTCGGTCATAAATCACCTCTATTGCATGGCACAATTCGCTTATGGCCGACACGTACAGAGTGATCTGGACACCGAAACATCTCGGTCGGCAATTTCAAGTTTCCCGCATCGTACATGCTCGCTCGTACAGTTGTACGAGTCGGTCAGAAAACACACATCCGGCTCGTACATTACCCGGCAGGATCGCATTCAGAGCCATTCCAAGCGAGATCGGAATCAGTCCCTCTACATCTAAGAGAGAAAAAGCTCACTAGAGAAACAGTGAGAGACACCTGCCAGTTCTGGTTTTCTGCTTTTTGGCTAAGGGGATCTACCGGGTGTGACCCAGTGGCAGCCGGTTCAAATCGGGGATGATTTGGCGGGGTGGTGGTGGCGGAGGAGAAAGGGGAATATAAAAAATAAATAAAAAAATACTTACCTTGTCACTGCATCCTGCGTCTCGGCTCTATCTCTCTTTCATGGGAATCTGGGCAACCAGCAACCAGGAAGCACCCAGGCTCCCCTGACCAATCACAATGCTGCACTGCATTGTTGTGATTGGTCTGAGCACCGTGGTTCAGCACTCAACCAGAGAATTGGGGCCTGGGCATGATCTCCACGCAGGCTGTAATGCAGCCTGTGTGGAGAACATGCAAATTGCGCATGACTGTTTGACCGGCCTGAGACAGCCGGTCAAGCATTGAAGCGCACTTGGAGTGGCAAACCACTCCTCCCCTGCCCTGCTCTGAGAGCAGAGCAGATCCGCCCGTCTGCAAAGTGGCTAGAAACAATACAATTATTATAACAACAAGTTATCATTTTGTTTTTCCTTTCGTTACACAGCTTAAAAGCAGTGGGGCGGCGTTCCTTGTGGTACTGGAAATTCTGGACCCAGGTGTCTGTGGTACCGAAATTCTGGACTCGTGTCATAAACATCGTCGTATCATGACGATTTTGGTACTAGCAGACCGGTAATGGTTTAAATACTATGCATAAGCATTTTCGTCACATTCGAGTGACGAAATCACCCTTAAATCGAAGTTTTAGTCTTGAACCCTCGGGTTCCATTTTGTGAGCGGCAGCCATTTTGTGATTGCCCTCACATAGCCAAATGACTAAAGCCGAATTCGATCCGAAGGACACGTACACCTTTGCTGACTCCTCTGTGACCTGGGCAAGCTGGCTCCACTGCCCAAAGCCAAACCTGTTCGGCCAGGTCCTCTCCCAGCGGCCGAGCTAGATTCGTATCAAGGCGCAACATATCATAAAACCTTTCATCGCACACAAACCATGCCTAATCTTGCACACACCTGTCCCTGTTTCTTGCTTTATGACTTGCTTTACGAGGAGGAGGTGCCCGATTTTATTGGGGTCCATCGATATCTGATGGAAATACTGGACCGTGCCGGGTAATTTGTTATGGACTGGACAAACTGAAATGTGGGCTTGTCATCATGACTCTGCTTTTTCTTTGTAGCAAAAATATGCGTATGGTCAACTGTAAAATAAGGAATGTTTGCCTGAAGCATATTATTTTGTATAAAAAGAGAAGGCTGGCTTTGTAAATTTGAGCAGTCTCCTGAGAACATACATGCTGTTGTACTTCTAGGAAATCTGTTACTGCCTGCAGCCAATAAATATGGGGCCTCATTTATGAGGCCTTGCGTCAGTTTTGCGCTGCGGATGCGTCACTTTTTGTGACGCATCTGCGGCGTAAAACATGCGCCTTGTTGCGCCATATTTAAAAAGTGACGCATCTAGGTAGATGCGTCACTTTTTAAACCCCTGCGCCACATCATACCTGCGTCAGGTATAATGTATGCAGAGGGGGCGTTCCCCCGCAAAAAGCCTCGTAATAGTGACGCAGTGAAATCTATGAGATTTCACTGCGTCACTTTTAGGATGCTGTTGCGTCAAAATCTTACGCCTGCCTCACAGCAGGCGTAAGACTGACGCAAGCCCTTTCACATGGGGCTTTCCCCATGTGAAAGGACGCATTGCTGGAGATCTGTCACTTTTGTGACACACTCCAGCAATGCGTCACTTTTGCGCTTACAGATGCGTCAGAAATACTGACGTATCTGTAAGTCCTTGCGACATGATGCGTCATACATTAAATATGACGCATCATTGGTGTCGCAAGGAGTGCGCAGTGAAAAGTGACGCATCGCTGTTTTCACGCAGCGATGCGTCACTTTTCATAAATGAGGCCCATGATCTTTTGACTTCACCTAGAAGACTCTGTGTTTCTGTAGTCTGAAACAGGAAGGACTTAGGAGTTTTCAGGCGGTATCAGCAGTACCGGTCCAAGCCAGAGGTTCGTGAGGAGCTTCGTGTGAAAATTCCGGAGGACGGCCAACCACTTCAGCGACCCCTGTATGTCGACGTGGTCCGAAGGTCTTTGCTGCGAGGTTCCCCGCGTCCCGACGGCTACGAAGGACTGCTGCCCTGACTATCGCCCTGTTTTGGACCCTTGATGATTGGTAGAGCGAAACGATAAACGAGTCTTCTGGTGACGTCATCGGTCATCGATACCTCAGTTAAGTATAGGTGGAGCGTCTCCCAGTCCTTAGTTTGGTTCTTAGTTTTTGGGTATCCTTCGGGACCGTTTTGTTTGGAACTTGCAAGTGCCAAAACCGAAGGACTCGTGTATTCATGAGACTATCATATTCGATAATCCTTCGAAGTTTGAAGCTAGACTAGAGAGCGAAGATGCCTGGTCTTAGCAGACTTGGAAATTTGTTTTGTCTTGGTTGTTATAAGGATTCCCGATTGGAGGACTCGTGTCCGGTTCCTCTGATTGGAAATCCGACCTATGAATTACATGTGAAGCATGGCGTAGTCCCCATCACATATAACGAAGTATGGATCCGATACACCAGAAACGATGGTGTTTTAAAATGGCCCCAATATGGTAGTTTTGACACAGAGATTTTAGATAATCTAGAGGTAAAACTTTTTAAGAAGAAAGCCCGGCCGGCGATGTTTGACTCTTTTCGCCTATGGCGCAAAGAAGCAAAACAGAAAGAAATGAAATTAGCGAAGAAAAATAAACGAGGTATGTCAATGGTACAAGCTGCCGTTGCATTCCGGGATAATGAGGAAGAGCGAGAGAGTGAACAAATTCTTAGAAGTAGGAAGTTAGCGGTAGATAAGTGCTACCCAGTTTTGCCACGTAAAGGACAAGAATCAAAGGAAAAACTCAATAAGGATCCTTTAATGTCTCATTTACTGAGTTCACCACCTCCTTATGCGCAGAGTGCTACAGCACCCCAGCAACCTTTGGTTGTACAACTGCCCATTGTTAGTCCACAGGTTCTACCTCAATCACCAGCTCCTCTTCAGCTGGTTCCTACTCCTCCGGCGCAGCCCCCTCAAGGGCCGCCTCCTTTGCTACCTACTCCATTTGTGTTCCCTATGACTTCGCCTATTGCTCCGACTGTTTATCCTAATACTACCTCTGCTACTGCCTCCACCTCTGCTTTACCTCAGCATGTCTTTCCTGGTGTTTCTGTCCTTCCGTCAGTTTCACCTTCTGTTCGACAGAGAATGGCCAACACTGTTACTGGTCTTTTCTCCCCTTTCTTTGGGTCGCCTAATACGACCCCTAGCGTAGAACGAAGACAGTTGCGGAGTCAACTGCCCGACTATCAAGAGAGAGAATTACTGAATCGGTTAGCACGTAAATGGGTTGTCGATACTGCGAGATATGATGTACAGTCTATCGTGGAAGTCTTCCGTCAATGGGAAGCATCGAAGCTGAGATATGTTTTCGAGCAAATGTGTGTATTTCTTTGTGAAGATTTGGAGGGAAATGATCCGGAACACGACATGCCTGAATTGTACCGTGTGCGGTTCGAGTTCCCAGAGGGCATGATCGTATGCACCGATGTTGAGAGAGCGGTTGCGACATTGTTGTCGTATCGGAGTAAAGGTTACCCTTCTCGATCACTATTTGAGTGTGACACATCTGGTAGGAAAAAGGCGCGACAGTATCCCATGAGAGAGGTTCCCCCGGTTTGGAGGGAAGGTGACGCAAATGCTAATCCAGCCATTCCGCCGCATTTTCAGCGTGTATGGGTACATGTTCCTTGGAAGAGATCTGAAGTTTTAGCTCTCAAACAGACATTGCCTGACCCCCGTAAAAATCCTGCAGGGTATTATAAGGAGTTATCACAGACTGTAAGCTCATGCATTATGAATTTTGCCGATATAGACATGTTGTTTGGGAACGTGGTTCCACAGCCTTTATGGGGAAAGATTCGCCACGCCGATCACGATCAGGAGTTAGGTGATACATGGGTCAATATTGCTGCTGTAGATAACAGACAAATTGGTGGTGCTAAACTTGAGCCTTTAATTGCAGAACTTCCTGGTAGAATTATTACTTACATGAAGACTCTAATGTCTGAATTGCGTGTCAATTGGGACAAGCTGTCTGCATGTAATCAGAAGACGGACGAGACTGTGTCTGACTTTTTCACGCGGTTTGAAGAGACTTTTGTAGATCATAGCGGTCAGGATATGGCTACCGAAGGTGGCCAGAGATTGTTCGTCGACAAATTTGTACATAATTTGCTTCCTGAACTATGTAATAAGTTGAAGGATTCCGAGAGTGCTTGGGCTGTTTCCACGTCAGCACAGATTTTAGCTACGGCCCAGTACTATGAAAATAGGCGCAAAGATGAGTTAGAGAAAGCGAATAAAAAGACTAAAGAATTAAAAACTAAAGTTCTGATGCAACAAGCGTATCCACCCCGCACTAATAATCAGCGCGATTTTCAGCAGCAGAGAAATGAGTCTTCTCAATAGCGTTTACCGTATGGCCCCAATCAGTGTGCGTATTGTAAAGAGGAAGGCCATTTTAAGAATAGTTGCCCGGTTTTGTTACAACGCACGAATGGTGCCTCCAGTGTGCGAGGCCGCGGTGTTCAACAAATGCCTAGAGGTAGGGGACGCGGTGCGTTCCCACAAAACGCACGCTCGTTTCCACCACAGAATTCAATGAACGGTTTTGACCAACAGAATAACGCGTCTGGAAGGACGACTCAGTACTATGCTGATGACTACTACACAGAGGATGACAATATGGTAGGTAATGATTGCTAGGACAGCCATGGACAAAGAGAGGGAGTTGTTTCAGTTCCAGTAGATCAGAGTGGACCTTATGTTGAGGTGATTACATCAGGTGTGTCAGAGCCTTTTCTGTTGGATGCTGGTGCTACAAAGAGTTCTATTATGCACTCGAAACTCCCTGGCGCACCTTTGTCTGGCGAAATGAATGTTTCAGTAGGTTTTTCTGGCGCCCCGGTTAGGAACCCGATTCCTAGTCCTATGTCCCTTTCTTTTGGACCTTGTGAATTCGAAGCACCCCTTATTCTTACAACAGGTTGTGGTGAAAATGTGTTGGGATTGGATCTGTTGAAAAGATTATATGCGACTTTGTACTGTTCTCCTTTGGGAGTACAACTCACACTAGGTAAGAAAGTGGTTTCTCCAATGTATTTGTCGAAGGATAAATTCCCGACAGAATTGTCTTCTCTTCTGGATACTCTTGACATTGAAAGCCAATGTTAGAATGCCACGTATTCCCCAGTACAAAATTTCCAGCGAAGGTGAAAAGGCATTGTTAGCGATCATCTATGACCTGATTGATAAGGATGTGATTGAAGAGACAAGAGGCAACGTTTGTAATAGTCCCGTCCTGCCTGTTTTGAAGCGTACTGATCCTTCCCAGCCACCTGTTTATAGGCTCGTGATCGATCTTAGAGAGGTGAATATGATCGTTGTGCCACAGTTTCCAGTTGTCCCTGATATCACTGCCCTATTGACTATGATTCCAGCTTCAGCGGCTTGTTTCTCAGTGATTGACTTGAAGAACGCTTTCTTCAGCATCCCAATTGCCGAGGAGAGTAGAGATATTTTTGGCTTCAGTTTAGGAGGCTGAAGTTTTTGGTTCAAACGCGCTCCTCAGGGCCACTGTGAAAGTCCATCAATATACAGTCAGGCTTTAAAAACACAGCTTGATACGATTGTTTTACCTGATGGTGCTACCCTTATTCAGTACGTCGACGATTTACTAGTCGCTACAGATACTGAAGAGATTTGTAAACAAGCCACTTTGTCATTGTTGCATCGTTTGTGTGATCTGCATCACAAAGTCTCTCTTTCAAAGTTGCAATATTGTCGACAAGAGGTGACCTACTTAGGTCACCTCTTATCGAAGGAGGGAAGGAAACTGACCCCAGAAAGAATTCAGGCAATTGCAAAGTTGAGTGTGCCAAGAACACAGAGAGAAGTGCGTGCTTTCTAAGGTATTACATCCTATTGCAGACAATTGATACCGAATTTTTCCTTGCTAGCCAAACCCTTGGTAGCACTGACTTGTAAAGATACATCGAATCCCATCCCATGGTCTGAAGATTGTCAGAAAAGTTTTTCCGAATTACGTGATGCGTTGTGTTCGGCTCCTGTGTTGGATACCCCCGACTACAGTAAGCCCTTTACACTATATGTCCATGAGAAGGAAGGCTGTGCATTATCAGTGTTGACACAGTCTTTTGGGGACAAGCAACGTCCAACATCTCGGAACGCCTCGTCCCTCAGAAAAAGGGCAAACCACAGAGACGAGTACCTGCCCCATGGTTCGACGACTCATTAAGAGCTCTCAAACTAGCCTGCAGACAAGCAGAGAGAAGATGGAGGCAAGGTTATTCTGATACTAACAAAACTCTTTGGAAAGAAAACCTCCGGGAGTACAAAACTGCCATCGCCCAAAATAAGGCCAAATATTACTGTTCCATCATTACCAATGCCACCAACAGCTCAAAAAGTATTTTTCAGATACTTAAAAACTTAACCAATCCAGACTGTGTCATCTCTACACAGCCTCCTACCCAAGCCCTCTGTGACAATCTTGCAGCGTTTTTCATTAACAAAATAAACACCATTATTCAAAACCTGAAATCACCTCCCTCCTTGGGAGCCCCCAACATGCAGGGACCAAACACCAGTTCTCAAAACTTGTCGTCTCTAGGCTCTGGCCTTATGGCTAGATTACGGGAATTTCCCCCAATCCCGGCCTCCGAGTTTGAAAGACTGGCGCTTTGTATTACCTCGGGTTCTCCACTCGACCCCCTGCCCCCAAAAATTTGGAAAAATTTTGGAATTGAACTTTTTGGCACCATGCGCCTAATATGTAACCAGTCCTTGCACAGTGGCTATGTCCCAACCCCGTGGAAACAGGCGCTTGTCACTCCTCTCCTGAAAAAACCCTCCCTGAGCCCAGATTGTCTTTCAAACTACCGACCCATCTCCCTTCTGCCTTTCCCAGCGAAAGTCGCCGAACGATGGGTCAGTTCGTGCCTGTCCGGCCACCTTGAACAGAACAACCTTCTAGACGATCACCAGTTTGGATTCCGTCCTGCCCACGGTACCGAAACAGCGGTCTTAACAGCCATGGAGGATCTTCGCATGCGTGCAGACAGGGGCCAGCCAGTGGCTCTGATACTGCTGGACCTGTCTGCCGCATTCGACACGGTCAACCATGGTACGCTGCTGCAGAGACTCAGTGAAGTGGGAGTGGAGGGCACCGCACTACTCTGGTTTCACTCTTACCTTCGGGACAGAAGACAGGCTGTCTCCCTCCCCCCATTCCAATCCACCTTTGCACCAGTGCCCCAGGGAGTTCCTCAGGGCTCCTCCATCAGCCCCATCCTTTTTAACGTGTACCTCATCCCGCTAATCAAGTTAATCCAATCCTTTGGGATCAAAACAATAAATTACGCTGATGATACGCAGCTCATTCTCTCTTGGGAAGGTGAAGATGCCATTCCTTTTTCCACCTTCCACGACTGCTTAAGAGAGACAGCTGAATGGCTACACAGAAACTCCCTCCAATTTAATTCCTCTAAAACAGAGGTCCTGTTTTGTTCAGGCACCAACATACCCCGCCAGTTTCCGAGTGAATTCTGGCCCCCAGAGACTAGAGACAAACCTCTGCCAGTTGCCTCGGTTCGCAACCTGGGAGCCATGCTCGACAACAAATTAAGTATGGAAACCCAGGTAACAAAAACTGTGGGGATCTGCACAGCCCTGCTACGCTCTCTGCGGAAAATCATGCCACTTCTCCCTGCACAAGCCCGGGCGACGATAGTCAGGTGTACGATACTTAGTCGCCTCGACTATTGTAACGCCCTGCTCCTGGAGTCTCCAGTCACGCTGATGGATCGACTACAGCGAATTCAATCTGCCGCCGCCAAGCTGGCTCTTGGCTGGAGGAGGAGGGCTTCGGCCACAGCAGCTCTGGCCGAGCTACATTGGCTACCCTTAAAACAACGTGTGGCATTTAAGTCCCTCTGCATTGTCTTTAAGGCTCTGCACGGACTCGGACCCAAACCTCTGCAAGCCCTGTTTCTGTGGTACACTCCCACCAGAGACCTACGTTCATCCTCGGCCTGTCTGGTAAAGGTACCCAGATTCAATAAAGCCAGAACCGGGGGCAGATCCTTCAGGGTTGCAGCGGCCAAGTTATGGAACAGCTTGCCAACTGACATACGTCAGATTTCACAACTTCTTCCATTCAGGAAACGCATCAAGACCTGGCTTTTCCCCCAATAAATGCCCGTCTGACAGTTTTTCCCGGTTATCCGTCAGCAGAGTATTCTCCAGCGCCAGGAAGCCTGCTAGGTATCAGTCGCGCTATACAAATACTCAAAATAAATAATAATAAATGCGCGTATTTCTCGTCGACTTTGGATCCGGTAGCTAGGGCGTTGCTGAGTTGTCTAAGAGCCACGGCAGCAGCAGCTGTTTCTATCTGACAGTCTGCTGGTTTAGTGATGAACAACATGCTAATTGTAATGGTCCCGCATGCGGTGGACACTTTGCTAAATAGAACCAAGACACAGCATTTAACTAGTGCTCGATTGTCAGGTTATGAGCTGACATTGTTAGCAAGTCATGTCCACATTAAAAGATGTAATGCATTAAACCCAGCCACGTTGTTGCCAATTCCAGTTGAGACAGAGAACACTGAGAAGCAGCACAACTGTTTCTTTAAGACAGAAGAAGAAACGAAAGGGAGAGTAGATCTTAGGGACACTCCTCTTACAGAATGTGAAGGCACTTTGTGGGTTGATGGTTCATGTTTCAAACCCTCGAATGGTGACACGACTGCAGCATACGCTGTTACGACATTGCATACGATTGTCGAAACTGCACGCATCCCACATAACTCAGCGCAAGCAGCAGAATTGATTGCACTTACAAGAGCATGTGTTTTATCGAAAGGAATGAAAGTGACCATATATACTGACAACATGTATGCCTTTGGTGTGGCTCATAGTTTTGGGCGTTTGTGGCGTGAACGTGGGTTCCTGACTTCACACGGAACTAAGATCCAGCATAGTCAGTTGGTGAATGAGCTTCTTGAGTCACTGACCTTGCCGTTGCAAGTGGCGATTGTGAAATGCAGTGCGCACAAAAATATTACAGATGATATTGGTCGTGGAAATGCGTTTGCGGATGAAGTTGCGAAATAAACAGCAAAGAATGTAATGAGTCGAATGTATGTTGCAGGCCCTGCACGATGGGTGGGTGACGTTGGTATGTGTGAAGATACGATTGAGAGTGTGAAGTCCATCCAAGCTGAAGCTACAGAGAAAGAATTGAAGGTGTGGAGAGAAAGCACGGGTAAATTGGACGCGAATGGTTGTTGGTTTGAATTGTCGGAGCATCAGCGTTGGTTGCTACCCAATGCGTATGTGCCTGCAGTGGTTACAATGGCGCATGGAATGGCACACATCAGCGTGAAAGGAATTTGCAAGTTACTGGCTCCAGTATGGCAGAACACCAGAATCCCTAAGTATGCAGAGAATATAGTCAAGAACTGTATGGTGTGTCTGAAATACAATCCTGGTAAGGGAACCCCAACTCCAGCTGGTCATTTTGCTCCTCCTAAGTACCCGTTCGAGGTTTTGCAGCTAGATTTCATCCACATGGAGAGGTGCAACAATCTGAAATACGTACTTGTTGTTGTTTGTGCCTTTTCAAGATGTATAGAAGCATATCCCTTTAAAGACAATAGTGCCTTATCAACAGCTAAAGCCCTTATCAAAGAATTCTTCCCCAGATTCGGAATGCCGAGAATGGTTTGGAGTGATAATGGGAGTGAATTTGTGGGTCAAGTGATGAAGAAAGTGTGTGAAGGGCTAGGCATTCATCAAAAAATTCCACGCTGCAAATCACCCCCAATCAGCTGGATTAGTAGAGTGCTATAACGGTACGCTAAAACTAAAACTGGCCAAAATTCAAGCGAGTTCTGGTCTTACTTGGCCTGACGCTCTGCCCTTGGCACTCCTATCAACAAGAATGACTGTACACTCGAGGGTGGGACTTAGTCCCTACGAAATAGTGTTCGGCCGTCCGGCCAACATATGGGGAGTGCCAAGGCCAGCCAAATTCATCGAGTTAGACCACCCTGTACTACTTGATTATTTGTACGAACTGACGGCTAAATTACGTGTTTTACACCAACAGGTACATGATACTCTACCTCAAGCTACTGAAGCTCCAGGACACCCTATCGATCCTGGAACCTATGTACTCGTAAAGGATTTTCAGCGGACAAAGAATGATGAGCCCCGCTGGACTTGTCCCCACCTAGTACTTCTATCAACAAGATCAGCTGTTCGAGTGGAAGGAAATAAAACACTGGATCCACGGGGTCCATTGCAAGAGGGTCCCTTTGCCTCTGCCTCACGACTGGTGGGTCCAGGAGGGGATTGCTGATTCTGAGACTGAAACTTTGCCTCGCTTCCTGCTCTTTAGTGATGCACAGGTAAAAGGAACAAACTCTGTACGCGAGAGTGACGACATCCTGCAAGGATCTGTGCCACCGTCAATGCGATTGAACATTACAGAACCTGAACTGTTGTTCGAAAACCAGACAGTACCTGGAAGGACACGTTACGATTTGAGGCCGAGAACTATGACTATGGGCAAATAAAATATTGCTTTTTGACTATTTTTGAAAGTGCAGCGCTCTCATCTGAGAAACTTGCTTATTTTTGATTTTCGAACCGCTATCTGGGTTCTGCTGCTAGGGTCGCGGTTGCCAAAGTCTTTGGGGTGCAGCCGAAGACGTTAGGTCGACGGTTCTGGTTGGTCTAAGGGAGTTACCCTGTACTGACAGAAGCACTCTTCAGCAGAAACACCCTACCACCGCGGGCAGCAATTATAGAGGATGGAGTTTTCCGAGATGGAGAGACCTGCCAAACCAATGAACTTTAAAGCCAGAATGTGTACATTAATGACAAGAACACGATTTCTGATATTATGTATTTGTATGTTGCTAAGTGTGATGACATTTTTTATAGGATATGTTTTATTCACTTTTCAAGTGGCATTCACACCTACTACACAGCCCATACCTCCTCCTACTGTTTCCTCACATTCTTTTCACCCTCTGCCTGAACACGAGACCGCTAGGAGATCAGAATTTGCAAATAACTCATTCATCCAGCTTCTACACCAACACCAGTTAGTAATGAACACGACTAATTGTTGGGTGTGCGGCCTTATGCCACATACCACGGATAAAGGTATCCCATATTTTGTCTTGCCATTCAGCTACTATGGTTCTTTGTGGGCGTTTCAGACGATGTTCCTATTTTCCATCAAACCATATCCCCCACGTTCCACGAGAAGTAACTCGAGCAACAAGGCATTAGTGGTAGGAATCACTAATATGAGCAGAGACATTGACTCGTATAGAACCATTCCTGGAGATGAGTTGCAAGCATACACTAGATGGAACATAACCGGATATAGAGTTGCTCTGAATGAAAACGAGCAAGCAAAGAGATCCTCCCCGATTTGGATTGTACCCCATAAGGGTCACCTATGTCTGCAAGGCAATGGCAGGAATCCCGGGGCTCAGTTAGGGAAGAGTGTCTGTACTGAGACATATGTCTTTTCGTCTCAGACCTCCCCTTCATTCCTAGCAGCTAAGGGCACCTACTTCGTCTTCCATGATAGAGCGTATACATGGCTACCCCCCGACTTCTCGGGCACATGCTTCATTTCGTTCCTGCTGCCTCCCACCTACACGGCCGCGGCAGATTACCATAGGACAAGGACAGTTAGAGGTGTCGTGAGTAAAGACGACACTGCGGGACAAGAATTTGGAAACTTCGTAAAAGGTTTTCTGCCGTTTTGGGGGCCTATGGTGAACAGCAGGAACATTCGCCAATTGACGAGGGTAGTTGAATCTACCATAGTTAAAACTGCTGGTGCCCTTAGTAACTTGACTGTGGAGCTCCAGTCGGAGCGCCTTATGACTCTTCAGAACAGGGTCGCCTTAGACGTCATACTTGCAGACCGAGGTGGGGTATGTAAAGTGATCCAATCAAGTTGCTGCATTTTTATCCCAGATAAAGCTCCGACAGTATACCAGGCCATCTCCAAACTGCATAAAATCTCCGAATCTATTCACGTGGATAAAGAAGACTGGTCACTGATGGGGTGGTTCTGGGAACTGATATCTGCCTAGGGATGGAAGATTCTGATAGTCATTGGGATGGTCTTAGCCATTCTTTTCCTGTTCTGTCTATGTGTACAGTGTGCTCCTGCAATATGTGGCCTCTGTGCTACATCATGTGTAAGGAAACCTGTATCAAGAGACAAACTAAGTAATAGGATGATGCTACAGCAACATCTCAATGACTTTATGAATACAGACCTGGACTGGAATAGCGTGAGTATAGGTTATTGCCTATGTAAGGGCAAAAGGAGGGTCTGTGGTACTGAAAATTCTGGACCCAGGTGTCTGTGGTACCGAAATTCTGGACTCGTGTCATAAACATCGTCGTATCATGACGATTTTGGTACTAGCAGACCGGTAATGGTTTAAACACTATGCATAAGCATTTTCGTCACATTTGAGTGACAAAATCACCCTTAAATCGAAGTTTTAGTCTTGAACCCTCGGGTTCCATTTTGTGAGCGGCAGCCATTTTGTGATTGCCCTCACATAGCCAAATGACTAAAGCCGAATTCGATCCGAAGGACACGTACACCTTTGCTGACTCCTCTGTGACCTGGGCAAGCTGACTCCACTGCCCAAAGCCAAACCTGTTCGGCCAGGTCCTCTCCCAGCGGCCGAGCTAGATTCGTATCAAGGCGCAACATATCATAAAACCTTTCATCGCACACAAACCATGCCTAATCTTGCACACACCTGTCCCTGTTTCTTGCTTTATGACTTGCTTTACGAGGAGGAGGTGCCCGATTTTATTGGGGTCCGTCGATATCTGATGGAAATACTGGACCTTGCCGGGTAATTTGTTATGGACTGGACAAACTGAAATGTGGGCTTGTCATCATGACTCTGCTTTTTCTTTGTAGCAAAAATATGCGTATGGTCAACTGTAAAATAAGGAATGTTTGCCTGAAGCATATTATTTTGTATAAAAAGAGAAGGCTGGCTTTGTAAATTCGAGCAGTCTCCTGAGAACATACATGCCGTTGTACTTCTAGGAAATCTGTTACTGGCTGCAGCCAATAAATGCGACCTTTTGACTTCACCTAGAAGACTCTGTGTTTCTGTAGTCTGAAACAGGAAGGACTTAGGAGTTTTCAGGTGTGTTCCCTGGCACCGCCGGGTCCATAAAAACCCGGTACTCCATCTAAGCATGGGCGAATTTTGCGAATCTCGCGTTCGCGAATTTTGCGGATTTGCGAACTCGCTATCCGCAAAATCCGCGAATTCTCGCGAATTTGCGGATTTTTTTTTTTTGTGTTCGCGCGGGTTTCTGCCAGTTCGCGAGGGTTTTGTACAATTTCGCAACACGCGAACTTACCTGTCGGGTCGCAAGTTTCGCGAACTTGTTGTTTCTACGTGTCCAGCCTGTTTGGGACACTCTTCTTCATCACTGCCACTCTCTGTCACCACTGCCACTCTCTGACTACTCATGCCACCCTCTGGCCCACCCATGCCACCCTCTGTTTCATCACAGCACCCTCTGGTTGTCCAGTCAGTGTACATTATTGTGGCAAAGCAAGCACACCTTCCCTGCCTCAAGTGACCTGAATTAATTTGGGGCTGATTAATGTGTCACAGAATATTTTTTTAGCTGGCACCTGCTTCCTTAGTGCTTCCTGATTAGTGATCTTTTGCACTTGCTAAGTGCTTTCATTGTTGCAAAATTAGTTACAACACCTGCCCTGCCCCAACTGACAATAATGAATTAGGGGCTGATTAATGGATTTGAACTTCCAGCCTGGCTCCTGCTTGTCTCCCTTAGCTGTAATTCAGGACCTTTGTGGCATATGTGTAACTATTCTGAGGTTCAGAGCAGGGTCACATAATAGTTGCAACTGGCAACTGAACTCTGGAGGGGACCCTCAGGAAGCACTACAGGAAATGGCTACTAATGATGAGCCTGAACTTTTGAACCTGGTAAGTAGTTTCAGTTTTGCTAAGATCGTATTTCTGCAATTTTGCGCTTATTCGCGGGGCGCGAAGTTGTACTGGGAAGCCGCGAACTCACGCGAACAGTGCGAGCAAGCCATAAAATCCGCTGCTCGCGGATTTGCGGATTTTGCGGGAGATTCGCGAATCTCGCGGATTGCGAATTTACCGAAAATCCGCAAAATCCGCGAGCGAAACGGATTTTCCGCCCATGCTTAACTCCATCCTCAGCCTTAGCGAACGAGCCACCACTTGTGTGACCCCAGTACTATTGGGGTGAGCACGATAGTATAAAAACATATCGAAGATTAGAATAACATAGGGTATCCAATCACAACTCGAGAGCCAAGAGCAAAAACTGAAACCAAACCTTTGCAGGGATGTAGAAAAGGAATGTGTGAGTCATAAGGGAAAAAATGACTCCTATTACTAAGGGTGTTTGAGACGAGTACATTGAGGCAACATGAAGTCACTGTGGGATGTATGGGGCTACACTCCCGCCAATCTCTCAGGTGCAATTCTGTTTTTGGTCCATATTTTCTCATGCTGTGGGCACCTTCTGAATCTAGTTAGCTCGTGTTCATGTCATGCCAGTGTGGCACCATTCCTCATTTTAAAATAGGATCATTTTGATATATCTCATGGAGAGAGGGAGCAACCCTGGGCCAGGGTCGGAGAGAGGGAGCAACCCTGGGCCAGGCTCTCTTTGAACGCAGTTAAACTCTGCCTCCTCTCTCTGCTCCCCCTCCCGAGCAGCCCCCTCTCACCCTCCCAGGGGCCTGTCTCTGCCCATGTCTTGCATTTCCACACTTTTGTTATGTACCAGACTGCAGGTCCCGCTGCGTGCCACGGGCTGGTGCTGCGCCAAGCAGAGCGAGGGCTGTGATTAAAGGGGCAGCATGCCAGCTGGTGTAAGTGATAGATAAGTAGAAGCCCTCTCCAGAGAGGCCGCGAGGAGCTGGCAGCAAAACAAACACTGGCGCTGAAAAAATACAAACACATCCGCAGGAATGCAGCGGCAGAGGGAAGGCAGGCGCTGTGTGAGGAAGGGTGAACAGGGCTGAAGGTGGGTGGAAGATGAAGGCACAGGAGGAAGAGGATGAAGTAAAGGAGGAAACTGAAGGAAAGATGAGGGGAAGGGAAGAATAGAGAGAAGGAGAGGAGCAAAAGAGAAAAAGAATGCGGCAAGGTGGGTGGAAAATGAAGGCACAGAGTGGGATAGAAGGAGGGAGGAGGATGAAGTAAAAGAGGAAGATGATGGAAAGATGAGAGGAAATGAAGGAGAGAGGGAAGTAGAGAAGCAAGATGGACACAAGAGAAAAAAGAATGCAGCAAAGGTGGATGATGGGGAGGGAGCAGGGAGAAAAGGTCACCGAATAATAGATCATTTCCTAAGAGGCAAGTATGTGGCGTTTGGAGAGAAGCCAGAAGAAAACGGGCTCTTAGTCATCTTTCATGCCGTATGTGTGTGTTTGTGTATGGTTGTGTGTGTGCGTATATGTGTGTGTATGTATCCATAAATGTATTTTAGGATAAAGTACCCCCTTCTGTACATACTAAGGATTTTGCAAGTCACTGAGGAGTTCCATGACCATATAGAGGAACAAGGCTGACGGCCGACTTCATTTTTAAGGTTATTGAACTCCTCTGTGACGTGCAATATCCTTATCATGTACAGCAGGGGGTACTTTAATCCTTCTAATACATTATCTTAAATCCTTGGTCAATGAAAGAGAAAACATATTTGCAAACATGAAGAATAAAAATAGAATATGTAGTGCAAAATTAAACATATCACAAACGCTATTGGGTATTTGCTATAATATGTTAGAATCAGTTTAGCTCAAGTCAGTTTTTAAAAAAAGATAGCACATTAGCTCCTAATGTGTAGAAACATGCAGAAAGATTCGAGTCTTTCTATAATCGAATCTCTGACAGAATATCGAGAGACAGGATATCGACAGACAAAATGTTGACGCAGGAATATCGAAGGCAATTATATCGACACCCTATCTACAACATGGTAAGTACAAAAATATCGAAACTAAAATATCGATGTTAAAAATATCATCATTAAAAATATCGATTTTTTGTTATAAAAAAAGAAATATAAAGTAATAATACTTTTATATAATTTAAACATATGTAAAAATATTTTAGAATGTTTAAAATGAATAAACAATTCATATTTAATGTTAAACTTTTAATTAAAATTAAACATACAATATGTAATATATATTTAATTATGTATAATATTTTTTTTTTATTAATTAATAAATATTAACAAATACTATAAATTGAAAATACATCAACACTCATAAAATAATAAAATAAATAATAATAAATATTTATATTTAATACATAAAACAATGAAATATACTTTCAATATTTAAAAAATTAATTAAACACAACATTAAGTAACCTAATAAAAATATTATAAAATACATAAATAAATATAAATTATATTGGATAGCGTAAGGCTAAAAATTACTATTCAAACTCCATAGGGTGCAACAGTAGGGAAAGTGTTGGATAGCGGATAGGTAAAAATTACTATTCCCACTCCAAAGGGTGCAACAGTAGAGAAAGCGTTGGATAGTGTAGGGGGGAAAATTACTATTCCCACTCCAGAGAGTGCAACAGAAGGGAAAGCGTTGGATAGCGGATGGGTAAAAATTACTATTCCCACTCCAGTGGGTGCAACAGTAGGGAAAGTGTTGGATAGCGGGTAGGTAAAAATGACTATTCCCACTCCAATGAGTGCAACATTAGGGAAAGCATTGGATAGCGTAAGGGTAAAAATTACTATTCCAACTCCAAAGGGTGAAACAGTAGGGAAAGCATTGGATAGTGTAGGGAGAATATTTACGATTCACACTCCAGAGAGTGCAACAGTAGGGAAAGCGTTGGATAGCGTAGGGGTAAAAATTACTATTCCAACTCCAGTGAGTGCAACAGTAGGGAAAGCGTTGGATAGCGTAAGAGTATAAATTACTATTCCAACTCCAGTGAGTGCAACAGTAGGGAAAGCATTGGATAGCGTAAGGGTAAAAATTATTATTCCAACTCCAAAGGGTGCAACAGTAGGGTAAGCGTTGGATAGTGTCGGGAGTAAAATGACTATTCCCACTCCAGAGAGTGGAACAGTAGGGAAAGCGTTGGATAGCGGGTGGGTAAAAATTACTATTCCCACTCCAGTGATTGCAACAGTAGGGAAAGCATTGGATAGCGTACGGGTAAAAATTACTATTCCCACTCCAGTGAGTGCAACAGTAGGGAAAGCGTTGGATAGCGTAAGGGTAAAAATTACTATTCCAACTCCAAAGGGTGCAACAGTAGGGTAAGCGTTGGATAGTGTCGGGAGTAAAATGACTATTCCCACTCCAGAGAGTGCAACAGTAGGAAAAGTGTTGGATAGCGGGTAGGTAAAAACAACTATTCCCACTCCAGAGAGTGCAACAGTAGGGAAAGCGTTGGATAGCGTAAAAGTATAAATTACTATTCCAACTCCAGTGAGTGCAACAGTAGGGAAAGCGTTGGATAGCGTACGGGTAAAAATTACTATTCCAACTCCAAAGGGTGCAACAGTAGGGTAAGCGTTAGATAGTGTCGGGAGTAAAATGACTATTCCCACTCCAGAGAGTGCAACAGTAGGGAAAGCGTTGGATAGCGGGTGGGTAAAAATTACTATTCCCACTCCAGTGAGTGTAACAGTAGGGAAAGCATTGGATAGCGTACGGGTGAAAATTACTATTCCCACTCCAGTAGGTGCAACAGTAGTAAAAGTGTTGGATAGCGGGTAGGTAAAAATGACTATTCCCACTCCAGTGAGTGCAACAGTAGGGAAAGCGTTGGATAGCGTAAGAGTATAAATTACTATTCCAACTCCAGTGAGTGCAACAGTAGGGAAAGCGTTGGTTAGCGTAAGGGTAAAAATTACTATTCCAACTCCAAAGGGTGCAACAGTAGGGTAAGCGTTGGATAGTGTCGGGAGTAAAATGACTATTCCCACTCCAGAGAGTGCAACAGTAGGGAAAGCGTTGGATAGCGGGTGGGTAAAAATTACTATTCCCACTCCAGTGAGTGCAACAGTAGGGAAAGCATTGGATAGCGTACGGGTAAACATTACTATTCCCACTCCAGTGGGTGCAACAGTAGTAAAAGTGTTGGATAGTGTAGGGGGGAAAATTACTATTCCCACTCCAGAGAGTGCAACAGAAGGGAAAGCGTTGGATAGCGGATGGGTAAAAATTACTATTCCCACTCCAGTGGGTGCAACAGTAGGGAAAGTGTTGGATAGCGGGTAGGTAAAAATGACTATTCCCACTCCAATGAGTGCAACATTAGGGAAAGCATTGGATAGCGTAAGGGTAAAAATTACTATTCCAACTTCAAAGGGTGAAACAGTAGGGAAAGCATTGGATAGTGTAGGGAGAATATTTACTATTCACACTCCAGAGAGTGCAACAGTAGGGAAAGCGTTGGATAGCATAGGGGTAAAAATTACTATTCCAACTCCAGTGAGTGCAACAGTAGGGAAAGCGTTGGATAGCGTAAGAGTATAAATTACTATTCCAACTCCAGTGAGTGCAACAGTAGGGAAAGCATTGGATAGCGTAAGGGTAAAAATTATTATTCCAACTCCAAAGGGTGCAACAGTAGGGTAAGCGTTGGATAGTGTCGGGAGTAAAATGACTATTCCCACTCCAGAGAGTGCAACAGTAGGGAAAGCGTTGGATAGCGGGTGGGTAAAAATTACTATTCCCACTCCAGTGATTGCAACAGTAGGGAAAGCATTGGATAGCGTACGGGTAAAAATTACTATTCCCACTCCAGTGAGTGCAACAGTAGGGAAAGCGTTGGATAGCGTAAGGGTAAAAATTACTATTCCAACTCCAAAGGGTGCAACAGTAGGGTAAGCGTTGGATAGTGTCGGGAGTAAAATGACTATTCCCACTCCAGAGAGTGCAACAGTAGGAAAAGTGTTGGATAGCGGGTAGGTAAAAATAACTATTCCCACTCCAGAGAGTGCAACAGTAGGGAAAGCGTTGGATAGCGTAAAAGTATAAATTACTATTCCAACTCCAGTGAGTGCAACAGTAGGGAAAGCGTTGGATAGCGTACGGGTAAAAATTACTATTCCAACTCCAAAGGGTGCAACAGTAGGGTAAGCGTTAGATAGTGTCGGGAGTAAAATGACTATTCCCACTCCAGAGAGTGCAACAGTAGGGAAAGCGTTGGATAGTGGGTGGGTAAAAATTACTATTCCCACTCCAGTGAGTGTAACAGTAGGGAAAGCATTGGATAGCGTACGGGTGAAAATTACTATTCCCACTCCAGTGGGTGCAACAGTAGTAAAAGTGTTGGATAGCGGGTAGGTAAAAATGACTATTCCCACTCCAGTGAGTGCAACAGTAGGGAAAGCGTTGGATAGCGTAAGAGTATAAATTACTATTCCAACTCCAGTGAGTACAACAGTAGGGAAAGCGTTGGTTAGCGTAAGGGTAAAAATTACTATTCCAACTCCAAAGGGTGCAACAGTAGGGTAAGCGTTGGATAGTGTCGGGAGTAAAATGACTATTCCCACTCCAGAGAGTGCAACAGTAGGGAAAGCGTTGGATAGCGGGTTGGTAAAAATTACTATTCCCACTCCAGTGAGTGCAACAGTAGGGAAAGCATTGGATAGCGTACGGGTAAACATTACTATTCCCACTCCAGTGGGTGCAACAGTAGTAAAAGTGTTGGATAGCGGGTAGGTAAAAATGACTATTCCCACTCCAGTGAGTGCAACAGTAGGGAAAGCGTTGGATAGCGTAAGAGTATAAAATACTATTCCAACTTCAGTGAGTACAACAGTAGGGAAAGCTCTTGATAGAGTAAGGGTGAAAATTACTATTCCAACTCCAAAGGGTGCAACAGTAGGGTAAGCGTTGGATAGTGTCGGGAGTAAAATGACTATTCCCACTCCAGAGAGTGCAACAGTAGGGAAAGCGTTGGATAGCGGGTGGGTAAAAATTACTATTCCGACTCCAGTGAGTGCAACAGTAGGGAAAGCATTGGATAGCGTACGGGTAAAAATTACTATTCCCACTCCAGTGGGTGCAACAGTAGTAAAAGTGTTGGATAGCGGGTAGGTAAAAATGACTATTCCCACTCCAATGAGTGCAACATTAGGGAAAGCATTGGATAGCGTGAGGGTAAAAATTATTATTCCAACTCCAAAGGGTGCAACAGTAGGGAAAGCATTGGACAGCGTAGGGAGAATAATTACTATTCACACTCCAGAGAGTGCAACAGTAGGGAAAACATTGGATAGCAATGGGGTAAAAATAACTATTCCCACTCCAGAGAGTGCAACAGTAGGGAAAACGTTGGCTAGCGTAAGGGTAAAAATTACTATTCCAACTCCAAAGGGTGCAACAGTAGGGAGAGCGTTGGATAGTGTAGGGGGTATAATTACTATTCCCACTCCCGAGAGTGCAACAGTAGGGAAAGCGTTGGATAGCGGGTGGGTAAAAATTACTATTCCCACTCCAGTGAGTGCAACAGTAGACAAAGCGTTGGATAGCTTACGGGTAACAATTACTATTTCCACTCCAGTGGGTGCAACAGTAGGGAAAGTGTTGGATAGCGGGTAGGTAAAAATGACTATTCCCACTCCAATGAGTGCAACAGTAGGGAATGCTTTGGATAATGTAGGGGGTAAAATTACTATTCCCATTCCAGAGAGTGCAACAGTAGGGAAAGCTTTGGATAGCGTAGGGGAAAAAATTACTATTCCAACTCCAAAGGGTGCAACAGTAGGGAAAGCTTTGGATAGCGTAGGGGGAAAATTACCAATCCAACTCCAAATGGTGCAACAGTAGGGAAAGCATTTAATAACATACATTTTTATTTTAACATACTTCTAAATAATGTTTATATTTGAAATAATGTATAATTACATTTTTAAATACATCAACATCAATAAAAAAAGTAATAAATAATAAAACCAATTACATTTGAATAATTATTGACAATAAATTAACAACAAACACCAATAAAAAATCATTATTAAATATTACTCACCAAAAAATAAATATTAAATAATTAATTATGTATCATAACTATAAAATATTATTTAAATTTATATCAGTATTAAAAATTAAAAAACATTATACAAATTAATATTGTTTTTAAAAAATGTTTAACGATTAATTAATTTTTCTAGTTAATCAAAAATTATTACAAATTACAAATATTAATTGACAATTTAAATAATAATTATCTATTAAAATATTAAATTGCCAATTAATAATTATTTAATACATTAATTATCCATAACTAAAATTGTATAAATAATTAAATATTTACAATAAAATTACTTTCCACCCAATACCCCTATAAACCCACAACACACACAGGTACTAAAACATAACATTTATTTAAAATTAACATTAATTACCAATTAAATAATTATTTTATCAAATAAAATATTTGTTTGCCAATTAATAATTAATTACAAAATAAATTATACATAAAAAAATATTTTATTAATTACAATTAAATTACTTCCCACCCTATTCCCCTATAAACCCACAACCCGCTCCGGTACTAAAACATAACATTTAATTAAAATTAATATTAATTACCAATTAAATAATTAATTTATCAACTAAAATAATTAATTGCCAAATAAAAATTAATTACGAAATAAATTATACATAAATAAATATTTTATTAATTACAATTAAATTACTTCCCACCCTATTCCCCTATAAACCCACAACCCGCTCCGGTACTAAAACATAACATTTAATTAAAATTAACATTAATTACCAATTAAATAATTAATTTATCAATTAAAATAATTAATTGCCAATTAAAAATTAATTACGAAATAAATTATACATAAATAAATATTTTATTAATTATAATTAAATTACTTCCCACCCTATTCCCCTATAAACCCACAACCCGCCCCGGTACTAAAACATATATTTTACTTATAAATAAATTTATTAATATATAAAATAATACACATATAATATAAATTATTTTAAATACTTAACTAAAACATATAACACAAACATAATAAAAAAATTTAAAAAATCCAAATATCGATATTATTGTCATCGAAATTAGTTACATCGATATATATGTTATCGATATTACTAACTTCGATATTACTTTCATCGATATAAATAATTTGGATATTACTTACCTTTGGGTCGATATTCTGTCCAACGATATTCTTGACATCTATATTCTGCATCTTCGAAATTTAAAACACGATATTTTGGTAAATCGAAATTTACAACTCGATATTTTGACTGTGTACCCTATGAATACCTAAGCAGTGGAAAAAATAAGGATGTTGCCATAAATATCTTCTTTCTGCTTGTTACTGTACAACTAGAAAAAAACAATAGTAGAATGAAAAGCAATGTTTAATTTTGTTCTTTAAATAACTGCTTCAGTTTTTCTCTGTGAACTGAACTGCTTTCCCCTTGGCTGCTGCCTAACAACACAGGGTCTGACTCTAATCAGCAAGGCTGAGCCTTGAATCAAGAAAAACAACATCGAGATTGCCAATGCTGATACCTGTTTTACCACCAAAAAGGTCAGGGCGACAGTAAATGAAATAACGACTGCCTCTTCTAATGTAATTTGAGAAAATGGATTTAATTTCTTCAGAGGATTGATTAATTTTTACTTCTCATATATTTAAACATATTAGCACAATATACCACAAAACCAAAAGGCACAAATTAAATCGAAGAGCCATGAATGACTCACCATAAATGCATAAATGCTAGAAAACATCAAGGACAAACCACTCACTTACATAGACGACATGAAACACAGAATATATAACATCACGGTCTTGTCTGTTTTAAAATACAATGGCAATGATTAATCAATTAAAGAAAAAACAAAAGTAACAGTGTGAAATGATGACTTTGTATTAATTACACGTGTTACACATCCAAATATAAGACCAAACAACATAGGAGGTGACGCGTTTCGAACCCCATAGATTGAAGGGTGGGGGTTCTCTTCAGGACTGGTCACTAAAAAACAAAAATGTATAAAAGATTTTAGAGACAGATCTATCATTGTGGGAGCTGTGAAATGCTCTGTATTAAGTTTTCTTGGTTTGCTAAGTTCCAAAAGCACCTGGCTTACCTATTTAGACGAAATCAGCTGATTTCGCAACATGATTCAAACAAAATGAAGTCATACAGTATCTGAAACACACCAATGAAAAAGAACAGACAAGGATGTCAGGGTCAGGGAATAGTCAATTAGACATGTTAAGATGGTTTCAAAAGCAGACATCTGAAGTTACCTCTATAGGCCTATCTCTAATTGCTTCATACATGGATGGATGGATGGATTGACGGACAGATGGATGGATGTATGGATAGATAGATAGCTAGATAGATAGATAGATAGATAGATAGATAGATAGATAGATAGATAGATAGATAGATAATGACATGAGAATATTATGAAGAGTGAGGAAGACAATAAGACATATTTACAAATAGAGCGAACGGAATGAAACAGAGATTGCATACTTCAGGGTCCATCAAATGACATCAAACTCAAAAGTGATACGGGGCAACCATCTATTCCATTTGAACTGACACTTGAGACTACACAATCTCTGCTTCAACAGTATCATATTGGGAGTTTTCTAACTACTGAATGATGCCATTTTAGCAAAGGTAACACCTCCTCCACATATCTCACGCCATACGTACTTCAACAGACACAACTTGTGCATATTTATGGGGAGAACGTGCCAACAAGTAGGAGTTGACTTCAGGAATCTCTCTAGTGTAATATTCTTTTTATTGTTGTTTGATTATAGCACATGCTTGCACTCGTGCCTTTTGGTAGAATGTTGGGAGTGTGACAACAAGGGGTTCCTCCATATGTACCTCCATTGAGGTTTCGTGATTCCTGAACCCGTTTCATAAAGGTCATGGTATCGTTACGAATTTGGTAGTAGCGAACAGTAAATAGCGAGTGCAGCAGGTACGAGTGTTTTCGTCATGTTCGATCGATGGATTCCCTACGTTTTTAGGGATTTCGTTCTGAACCCTCGGGTTCCATTTTGTGTACGGCAGCCATTTTGTGGTTGCCCTCACATAGACCGATGACTACGGTAGAACGAGTCTTTGGTACACGTACACCTTTAGCTGACTTCTAGATGACCTGAGCGAACTGACCTCGTTGCCTGAAGCTAACCTTGCTAAGCCAGTTCCTTGTCCGGTAGCTGGTCGAGATAGAGATCAAAGAGCAGGACATTGTTGAGTTTATTGTACACGCACACACCCCTCTATCTTGCTTCACATCTGTTTCTGTTCCTTCTTTTATGGTCTGTTTATGGTTTGGGTAGTGGTCTTTTATTATGGGTTTGTCCGGCCTGTCCGAGCAAGAATGTTGGGCTTTCCCGTGTAATTGATGGTGGGCTGGACAACTGAAAAGTGGGTTTGTCGTCATGCGATACCTTTTGCAATGATACCTATGATTGGAAAATTCGTAAATAATGGGTGTTTGTCAGGAATGTGATTCTTAGCATAAAAGACGATGTCTCGCAATACGAAAATTGAGCAGTCTCTAGCGAACCTACTTGTGTTGTACTTCGCAGACTTCTGTTCCTGGTTGCAGCCAATAAATTTGATCTTTGACGTCACCAAGAAGTATCCCGTGTCTCTGTGTTCTAAGACAGGTGAACCCGAAGACATTGGGCGTGCCCCTGGCGCCGCTGGGTTCTAAAACCCGGTTCTTCAGTTGGCGCCCGACGTAGGGCCACTTCAGTGGTACCGGTCCAAGCCTGAAGATCGTGAGGAGCTTCGTGAGGAAATTCTGGAGGAGGGCCCCCACTTCATCGACCCCGGCATGTCGAACGTGGACTGAATGTTTTGGCCGCAAGGCTTCCCGCTTTCCGACGGCTACGAAGGACTGCTGCCCTGACTGTCGCCCTGTCTTGGGCCCTTTGAGACGATTTGTAGAGTGAGACGATAGACGGTTCTTCTGGTGATGTGATCGATACCTCAGTTAAGTATAAGTGGAGCGTCTCCCAGTCCTTAGTGTTTGGGTATCCTTCGGGATCTTTGATTTGGAACTTGCAAGTGCCAAAGCCGAGGAACTCGTATATTTGCGAGCCTATCGAGTTTGGTAATCCCTTGAAGTTTGAAGCTAGATTAGTGAGCGAAGATGCCTGGTCTTAGCAAACTTGGAAAGATATTTTGTTGTGGTTGTAACAGGGATTCCCGATTGGAGGGCTCGTGTCCGATACCTCCGGTTGGAACTTATGAGCTCTATTCTAAACATGGTGTGGGCCCCATTACGTATAATGAAGTATGGGTCCGATACACGAGGAAAGACGGTGTCCTAAAATGGCCCCAACATGGTACCTATGACACAGAGATTTTAGATAATCTGGAAGTTAAACTATTTAAGAAGAAAGCCCGGCCGGCGATGTTTGACTCTTTCCGCCTTTGGCGAAAGGAAGCCAAACAGAGAGAAATTAAACTAACGAAGAAAAATAAAAGAGAGAAGGGCATATCGATAATGCAGGCTGCTATACAGTATAAAGATAATGAAGAAGAACAAGCGAGTAAGCAGTTGCACAGGCAACGTAAAATGGCCATCGATAAATGTTATCCAGCTTTGTCACCTCTCCAACAAGGTGCAACAAAGGACCCTGAAAAGGATCCTCTGATGTCACATTTGTTAAGTTCTCCACCCCCTTATGTGCAGAGTGCTACGGCACCTCCACAACCTTTAGTCCGCAACCTCCAGTTGCTTTGCCTCCTGTTGTTGTTCAACCACCAGCTCCTCTTCAGTTGGTTCCTACTCCTTTTGTGCAGCCTTCTCAAGGGCAGCCGACTTTGCTATCAGTTCCGTCTCCAATTCCTACGACTTTTTCTCCTGTATTTCCTGCTTCTTCTGATACTCCTTCTGCTACTACTTCTACGTATGCTTTGTTTCAACCAAAAAAACATATAAAACATACAATTAAAATCATAAAGTATTGTATAGCTCAGCCGAGCAACAATAGTCACAAGTTTAAAAAACATTACTGTTAATGTTATAAAAAAAACGGTCTTGATTGCTACATTTAGAAGCCTAAGAAATCATGGCCTCCCCCAAGATGATCAAGAGAAACAGGTACCTTTCTGGCTATTGAACTGGCTGTTACAGCATATGAATGGTGCTTTTGGTGTGAGAGGTCAAGGTGTTGAGCAGGCTCCTAGAGGTAGAGGACGTGGTGTGTTCCCCTAGAATGCACAATCCTTTCCTCCACAGAATTCTATGAATTGTATTGATCAACAGAATGTTGCGTCTGGTAGGTCGACTCAGTATTATGCTGACAACTACTATGTTGAAGGTGAGAATGTTGACGGTAATGATTGCTAGGACTGTCACAGACAAAGAGAGGGAGTTGTGTCAGTTCCAGTAGATCAGAGTGGACCTTATGTTGAAGTGATTACATCAGGTGTGTCAGAGCCTTTTCTGTTGGATACTGGTGCAGCAAAGAGTTCTATCATGCACTCTAAACTCCCTGGCGCACCTTTGTCTGGCTTGACAAACGTTTCGGTAGGTTTTTCTGGCGCCCCAGTTTCTAATCCAGTTTCTAGTCCTTTGTCTCTTTCTGTTGGACCTTGTGAATTTGAAGCACCCCTCATTCTAATGACAGGTTGTGGTGAGAATTTGTTGGGATTGGATTTGTTGAAAAGATTGCATGCGACACTACATTGTTCTCCTTCAGGAGTACAGCTTACATTGTGTAAGACAGTGATCTCTCCGATGTATTTGTCTAAAGATCGACTTCCATTGGAATTTCGTTCACTCCCTGATACTCTTTGGGCTACTGGTCCTAATTATGTGGGTCTTTTGAAGATTCCACCATATGTTGTGACACTGAAAGCGAATTTTAGATTGCCAGGTATTCCTCAATATCGGATTTCCAGTGATGGTGAAAGAGCGCTTTTAGCGATCATTTATGATCTAATTGAGAAAGGTGTGATTGAGGAAACGAGAGGTAATGTGTGCAATAGTCCGGTTTTGCCTGTTTTGAAACGTACTGATTCGTCGCAACCACCTGTGTATAGGTTTGTGATCGATCTTCGCGAAGTAAACAAGATGGTAGTACCGCAATTTCCTGTTGTTCCGGATATTACTGCTTTGCTGACTATGATTCCTGCTTCTGCTACCTGGTTTTCGGTGATTGATCTGAAGAATGCTTTCTTCAGCAACCCGATTGCCGAAGAGAGTAGAGATATTTTTGGCTTCTCTTTAGGAGGTTGAAGTTTTCTGTTTAAGCGCGCTCCTCAAGGCTATTGTGAAAGTCCATACATCTATAGTCAGGCTTTGAAAACACAGCTTGATACGATTGTCTTACCTGATGGTGCTGCTCTTATTCAGTATGTCGACGATTTATTAGTTGCTGCTGATGATGAGGAGATCTGTAAAGAAGCTACTCTTTCTTTGTTGCGACATTTGTCTGACCTCCATCATAAAGTGTCTCTTTCGAAGTTGCAGTATTGTCGACAAGAAGTGACCTACTTAGGTCATCTCTTATCGAAGGAGGGAAGAAGATTGACCCCAGAATGAATTCAAGCGATTGCGAAAATGAATGTGCCAACTACACAGAGAGAAGTGCGTGCTTTCTTGGGTATTATTTCATACTGTAGGCAATGGATTCCGAATTTTTCGCTTCTTGCGAAACCTTTGTTAGCACTTACTGTTAAGGATACTCCGGATCCTATTCCTTGGACTGACGAATGCCAGAAGAGTTTTTCAGAATTGCGTGATGCGTAGTGTTCGGCTCCTGTGTTAGGTACTCCTGACTACAGTAAGCCTTTTACACGCTATGTCTACAAGAGAGAGGGATGTGCATTGTCAGTCCTGACACAGCAGTTCGGCGATAAACAACGTCCGTGTGCGTATTTCTCATCGACTTTGGATCCGGTAGCTAGAGCGTTGCCGAGTTGTTTGAGAGCTACAGCAGCAGCAGCTGTTTCTATTCGACAGTCTGCTGGTTTGGTGATGGATAACACGTTGATTGTGATGGTTCCACATGCAGTGGATACTTTGTTAAACAGGACCAAGACACAGCACTTGACTAGTGCTCGATTGTCGGGTTACGAGTTGACACTTTTGGCGAGTCATCTGCATATAAAGCGATGTAACACGTTGAATCCAGCTACGTTGTTGCCAATTTCTGTAGAGATAGATGTTCACGAACAGCATGATTGCTTTCTTAGGACAGAGGAGGAAACGAAGGGTAGAATTAATCTAAAAGACACTCCTCTTGCAAAGTGGGATGGTACCTTATGGGTAGATGGCTCGTGTTTTAAGTTTCCGAATGGTGATACGACTGCAGCATATGCGGTTACAACTTTGCATACGATTGTTGAAGCTGCACGTATCCCACAAAATTCAGCTCAAGCAGCAGAGTTGATTGCACTGACAAGAGCGTGTGTGCGGTTGAAAGGAAAGAGAGTGACTGTGTATACTGATAGCCAGTATGCGTTTAGTGTGGCTCATAGTTTTGGTCGCCTGTGGAAGGAACGTGGGTTCCTCACGTCTCATGGTACGAAAATTCAGCATGGTCAGTTGGTGAATGAACTTCTTGAGTCGCTTACGTTACCGATGCAAGTTGCGATCGTGAAATGCAGTGCACATAAGAAGGTTACCGATGATGTTGGTCGTGGTAATGCGTTTGCGGATGAAGTTGCGAAAGATGTGATGAGTCGAATGTATGTTGCCGGTCCAGCAAGATGGGTTCGGGATAGAGGAATGTGTGAAGATACAATAGAGAGTGTGAAGTCAATTCAGGCTGAAGCTACGGAGAAAGAATTGAATGTATGGAGAGAGAGTACGGGAAAATTGGATTTGACTGGTTGTTGGATTGAGTTGTCAGAGCATCAGCGATGCTTGTCACCTGATGCGTATGTGCTTGCAGTGGTTACAATGGCGCATGGAATGGCTCACATTAGTGCGAAAATGATTTGTAAGTTGTTGGCTCCAGTATGGCAGAATGCTGGAATTCCTAAGTGTGCAGAGAATCTGGTTAAGAATTGTATGGTTTGTCTGATGTTTAATCCTGGCAAGGTAACTCCAACTCCAGCTGGTCACTTTGCGCCTCCGACGTATCCGTTCGAGGTGTTGCAATTAGATTTCATCCATATGGAGAGATGTAATAACCTGAAATATGTCCTTGTGGTTGTGTGTGCCTTTTCGAGATGGGTAGAAGCATATCCCCTGAAAGATAATACTGCCTTGTCCACAGCTAAAGCCTTACTTAAGGAATTTTTCCCTAGGTACAGTTTGCCAAGAATGGTGTGGAGTAATAACGGGAGTGAATTTGTGGGTCAAGTCATGAAGAGAGTATGTGAAGGTTTAGGCATCAGGCAGAAATTCCACGCTGCAAATCATCCCCAATCAGCTGGTTTAGTTGAATGCTACAATGGCACCTTAGATCTAAAACTAGCCAATGGCCCGATGCTTTGCCATTGGCACTTTTGTCAACCAGGACGACAGTACATTCTCGAGTGGGGCTTAATCCTTACGAGATAGTTTTTGGTCGCCCAGCAAACATTTGGGGAGTGCTGAGGCCGACAAAGTTTAGCGAGATTGAACATCCTATGCTAATTGATTATTTGTACGATTTGACGGCTAAATTGTGTGTCTTACACCAACAGGTTCGCAATACATTGCCACAAGCATCTGAAGATCCAGGCCACGCCATCGATCCTGGCTCGTGGGTCCTAGTTCGGAATTTTCAGCGGACAAAGAACGACCAGCCCCGCTGGACTGGACCCTTTCAGGTCCTGTTGGCGACGCGTACCGCATTTAGAGTGCACGGCAAAAAGAACTGGATCCACGGCGTACATTGTAAGAGGGTTTCTTTGCCTCTGCCGTACAACCAGTGGGTCCAGGAGGGTATAGGTGATTCAGAGACTGAGACTGTGCCATGTTTCATTCCGTTGAGCGATGCACGTTTGATTTGGACAAGCTCTGAGCGTGAGAACGACGACATTTTGCAAGAAGCTGTGCCTCCATCAGTCCGACTGAACACTGCTGAGCCTGAGTTGTTGTTTCGTGATCAGACATTGCCTGGTAAAGGCTGCTATAATTTACGACCGAGAGTCGTTGGACAAATAAAGTGATACTTTTCTCGCTATTTTTGAAACTACGCTCTCTCATCTGAGAAACTGTTTTGATCTATTTTTGTTTTAAGAAACCCCATTTCTGGGTTCAGCTGTAGGGTCGCGGTATAAAGACTTAGAGTGTACAGCTGGAAGACATAAGGTAGACAGTTCTGGTTTGTTCTAGGGCGTTCCCTGGGACATTCAGAGGTACACTTGAGCAGAAGAGAACTAACTGCTGCGAACAGCACGGTTAAAGGATGGAGTTTCTTCGGATTGAGAGAGCTGTTGAAGAAATGAACTTTAAGACGAGACTATGTAAATTAATGAGTAGCAAATGTTTTTTGATAACGTGTCTTTTAATGCTACTTAGCATGACGATGTTTTTGGTGGGATATGTTATTTTCTCTTTTCAAGTGACGTTTGCACCCACCACACAACCTATGACTTTTCCTACTATTTCTTCGCATTCTTTTCATTCCTTGCCTGATCATGAGTCTATTAGAAGATTGGAATTTGCTAATAACTCTTTTGTTCAACTTCTGCATCAGCATCAGTTAGTAGTGAACACCACTAATTGCTGGGTGTGTGGGCTTATGCCTCATACTACTGATAAGGGTATTCCTTACCTGGTCCTGCCATTCAGCTATAATGGTTCTGTGTGGGCGTATAGGACCATGTTCATCTATGCCTGTGAAGTTTACCCCCTACGTTCTGTGAAAAACAATCCGAGGAATAGTGCTCTAGTTAAGGGAATAGTAGACATGATTAGACGAATTAATTCCTATGAGACTATCCCGAAAGATGAGACACTAGCGTATATTGGATGGAACATGACTGGATATGGTGTTAGTCTGAGTGAAAACCAGCGAGCAAAAAGATCTTTTCCGATTTGGATCGTACCCCATCGTGGTCATTTTTGTCTGCAAGGTAATGGCAAGAATCCGAGAGCTCAGTTAGGGAAAAGTATTTGCACTGAGACGTATGTTTTTGTGTCCCAGACTTCCCCATCGTTTTTAGCAGCTAAGGGTACCTATTTTGTTTGTCACGATTGAGCATATACATGGTTGCCCCCTGATTTTTCAGGAACATGTTATGTCTCGTTCCTGTTGCCCCCTACGTATACTGCTGCAGCAGATTACCATAGAACAAGAGTTGCTAGAGGTGTCTTCAGTAAGGAAGATACTGCAGGACAAGAATTAGGAGATTTTCTGAAGGGTTTTCTGCCGTTTGGGGGACCTATGGTCAACAGCAGGAACATACGACAATTGACGAGAGTGGTTGAGTCCACCATAGTTGAGACCGCTGGTGCCCTTAGTAATTTGACTGCTGAGCTCCAATCGGATCGTCTTATGACGCTGCAGAATCGAGTTGCATTAGACATTATACTTGCAGATAGAGGAGGGGTATGTAAATTGATCCAATCAAGCTGCTGCGTTTTCATTCCAGACAATGCTCCGACAGTGTACCAGGCCATTTCCAAGCTACATAAGATCTCCGAGTCTATACATGTGGACGAAGGAGATTGGTCGTTAATGGGATGGTTTTGGGGATTGTTATCCACTTGGGGATGGAAGATTCTGATGCTCATTGGGATGGTTTTAGCTATCCCTTTCCTGTTCTGTCTTTGTGTACAGTGTGCACCTGCTATATGTGGCCTTTATGCTACTTCGTGTGTAAGGAGACCTGTCCAGAGAGAGTTACTAAGTAATAGGATGATGCTTCAGCAACATCTTGATGATCTGATGAATATAGACCTGGATTCAGATTGAAGTGAGTTTAGGTTATTGCCTATGTAAGGGCAAAAGCAGGGTCTGAGGTTCCATGATTCCTGAACCCGTTTCATAAAGGTCATGTATCGTTACGAATTTGGTAGTAGCGAACCGTAAATAGCGAGTGCGGCAAGTACGTGTGTTTTCGTCATGTTCGATTGATGGATTCACTACGTATTTAGGGATTTCGTTCTGAACCCTCGGGTCTCATTTTGTGTACGGCAGCCATTTAGTGGTTGCCCTCTGATAGGCCAATGACTGCGGCCGAACGAGTCTTTGGTACACGTACACCTTTAGCTGACTTCTAGATGACCTGAGCGAACTGACCTCGTTGCCTGAAGCTAACCTTGCTAAGCCAGTTCCTTGTCCGGTAGTTGGTCGAGATAGAGATCAAAGAGCAGGACATTGTTGAGTTTATTGTACACACACACACCCCTCTATCTTGCTTCGCATCTGTTTCTGTTCCTTCTTTTATGGTCTGTTTATGGTTTGGGTAGTGGTCTTTTATTATCGGTTTGTCCGGCCTGTCCGAGCAAGAATGTTGGGCTTTCCCGTGTAATTGATGGTGGGCTGGACAACTGAAAAGTGGGTTTGTCGTCATGCGGTACCATTTGCAATGTTACTTATGATTGGACAATTCATAAATAATGGGTGTTTGTCAGGAATGTGATTTTTAGCATAAAAGACGATGTCTCGCAATACGAAAATTGAGCAGTCTCTAGCGAACCTACTTGTGTCGTACTTCGTAGACTTCTGTTCCTGGTTGCAGCCAATAATTTGATCTTTGACGTCACCGAGAATTATCCCGTGTCTCTGTATTCTAAGACAGGTGAACCCGAAGACATTGGGTTCTAAAACCCGGTTCTTCACCATTGGGCTAGAGCTATATTAAAAAAAATTGTTTTATGTACCAAGAATTCAACCCGAAGTTATCAGAGCACTTCACATGAGCACCAGTTATGCTACAGACGGACACAATCATTTTTTGGTAGGCACGGGGAGGTTAAGTGATTTGTCCAGAATCACAGAATGTTGATCGTCCCTGCCGAGACTCGAACCCAGTTCTTCAGCTTCGAGGTCTACTACTCTAGTTATTAGGCCGCATCCTCTCCATCTTATTGAGAGTATTCATTTAGGACTTAGCATGCAAAAGTCATGAATTGTATGAGTGTTGTTTTGAATGTGTGAGCATCAAATCGCTACGCCACCAAGATCCTAGGCCTGATGAATGCCGTTGACTCAACTGCAGGCAACAGACAGAAACATGTTGACCAGAATGATGCAGGAGTAATGGTCTTCTATGTATCGGCTATTATATATTTTAATAATTTCCTTAGATCTTTCTAGGTAAAGGTGTACTTGAGACAACTTCAAGATTTTTATTTCCTGGATCCCCTTCTATTGTGTCCAAACAAAGTGCTTCCTATAGTTCAGGAAGTCCAGCTGTCATTATGAACATTTTTCATGAATGAGAAAGCATGAGGATGCAGCGTGACACCTGGTAGGTTTGCAGGGGAGCACCTAACACGTTTTTGAATTGTATATCCCTTTCCGTCAACATACACATTTGACGTCATAAAGTGCACTAAAACATTTAGAAGACATCCTTGGTAACCTATTTAATCCCTGGAATTATTTTTGTTTTATTTGTATATTTATCTCCCTCACCTGAGGGCTTCTTAGTCCTGTAATGGAACAACTGCAGGGCTCTTGAAGTTTCCGCACTCCCTCAGGATGACTGCTATGTTTCATTTGAAGGCTTATAGATATCGGGGGCCATTTATATGTTATCAGTATGTGAGCAAGTCGTATTAGAATACTGGAGGGAGGGGAAAACATAGTGACATTTTAGGCTCATTTTTAAACCTCTCAGATGCATCTCCTGAAAACTTCACAGGGGAGCCTATACCTGGGCTAGAATATAGAACTCTTAATTTTGAGTTCAAGGGGAGGAAAGCTATTGGTAAACTGTACATTGTAGAAAAAAGCCATCTGTGTTAGGGTGGATGGACCAGAGGTAGTTCAATATCATTCTAGATTCAAATAGTGTTGAACAAGTTTTGATCATGGGTGAGAGTAAACACTATGGTGTAAGGGTCAGAAATAAATTTCCAGAGGTATTTTCTGGGAAAATAGGTTCACTTGCTGTATATTCACACAAAATAATTTTCAAAGCAAATGCCATTCCTAATGTGCAGAATCCTAACATATTCCATGGATGTTGAGAGAGAAAGTGAAACAAAGAATTGAAGGCTTTACTCAAAGGGGGGATAATTGAAGAGATGGATGCTTCAGAATCGATTGCTTCCCTAGTTGTCAAACATAAAGCCAATGGCAAAATCTGCCTGTGTGTGGATTTAAGAGAACTTAGTTGTGGAAAAGTTTACTCTACCCAAAATAAATGAATTGATAGCACTAACCAAGGGTATGCAATGGCTCTCATCGGTTGATCTGTCATCAGCATACCGTCAGGTGATCCTGCATGATGAGAGTTCACGTTTATCTACCTGCATGACTCCACAGGGGTGTTACAGGTACATTCATAGGCTGTTTGTCCTTGTTTCAGTGGCTGTTGTTTTTCAAAAACTGTTGCATAAATTCTTGAAGGACAGGGGGCGTGGTTTGGACGCCGATGGCGATGGTCGCCTGAGAGCTCGGCTCCGGGACTGAGCCCGCTTTTATCCTGCAGATCGGGGACCGTGGGGCACCCCGACCCCCACAAACCGAAGATCGGGTTGGAGGGGACCTGCTGAGACACCCGGAGACACTCGAAAACCAGTTGTTCCGGCGAAAAAGCGAAGTTGCGAGGAAAACGGAGCGGAGCCCAAGATGGCGCCCGGACCTTCTCAATGGCTTTGCCGAGACCCCAGACCCGTGGACGCCTAGCAGATCTATATGCATCTTCTCCACATCCTATCTTTCCGAGAAGTGACCGTCCGGCTAATGGTTTGGAAGCGTCTGGGCACCGTGGCCATCCCAGAATGGATTTAGTCGAATTTTTCGGCGCAGGCTGGTCATGAACGGCCGGAGGCCCTGAGCGGAACGATGGTGCCACGAGAAGCGCCCGGCTGCCTCCTACTGCGTACCTGAACTCGCCGGAGCCCTGAGAACTTTATGGGCAGCACGGTGACCTGGCGCCATAGAGTCTCCGGCAGCACTGGTGACTCTCATTCGAGGTCTTCCTCGACCCGACGGGCCTACCCAGATTGGCGCCGATCGCCCCCGCCTCCCCCTCGTTGGCCTCCGAGGACACAGCGGTGGTACGTCCCGAAGAATCGGAGGAGTGGTAGGCATTGGCGAAGACGATCGAAGGCCCTCTTCAAAATGACCGCGTACCAGGAGAGCCATAGTCGACGCCCGCACTTGGTAGTGACGCTGCCGAACTTTCCCCCACGAGACTCATCTGCCATGGGGAAACCAAGGGGGCCCAAAGGGACCACCCCGGCCGCCTCGGACACGGAGGCTCCGGACAAGGACGATCGAGTTGACCCGGAGAGCTCTGGTGGTCCCCACCTACAACAACAATTCGACCGGGTCCTGGAGGCGATCGCAAACACGCGATCAGCCCTGCAGCAAGACATCGCCCAGGTTGCGACGAGTTTGGGCCTCCTCAGGGCGGACCACGGCAAGCTCTCGGTCAGAGTAAAGGAGGTAGAGAGCTCAGTGAAGGTTCTGGAGCCAGCACAGAAGACTCTGGCCGCGACGATGAAGGATGCCCTGTCCCGGATCGATGCCTTGGAGAAACGGGCGGAAGACGCTGAAGGGCGTAACAGACGGAACAATATTCGGGTGGTGGGCCTGCCGGAAAAGATCGAAGATGGCGACATGGTGGCCTACCTAGAAGCTTGGCTCTGGGACACGGTGGCTCCAGAGGGTCTATCCTCCTTCTATACCCTGGAACGAGCACATAGGGTGCCGGCGAGGCCGCCGCAACAAGGTCGCTCCCCACGCCCGGTGGTGGCGCGTTTATTGCATTTTCGGGACAGGGACCTGCTCCTCAACGCTGCCAGGCACAATGGCCCTTATCAGGTGGAGAATAGCCAGGTGAACATTTTCCCAGACTATACATATGAGACCCAACGAAAACGGACCCCTTTCCTGGCGGTCAAGCGAGAGCTCCGGAGCGAGGGTATCCAGTACTCGCTCCTCTTCCCTGCAAGGCTCCGTATTATCCTTGACGACAAGACCCAGTTCTTTGATACCCCGGAGGAAGTTTGTAATTGGCTCGAACTATATAGGGCTGGCAAAGATGGTTTCGGCTCCTCATCCCAGTTGACTACGGAGCCCGGACAACAACGTCGTTCCAAGAGACTCCGAAGTCGCCGCGGCAAACCAGGCAAGCCTTCGACTGTAGAGACTATGGCGGAGCGGCGGGGAGTACTTGAAATGGTTTCTAATCTGTCTGGTTCACAAGGCGGCCCCATTGTTGAAGAATCAGAACCCGGCGGCGAGGGGGCTCATACGGACACAGAGGAGTCAGAGACCGATAGTGTTCACTTGCCAGTGGTTACTCCAGATTCGGCTGAGGGCATGCTGGACGGGCAGGGATGACTGGGTGAGCTAATTCCATTTGGGCGGGGGTTTACAACGGGGGTTGTGGAAGATGCGATTAATGCCATGATCCGCTGATGGGGTTAGGGGGGCCCGATTGGGCTGACGCTTATTGACTCGGGGCTCGAATTAGTCTCGGTGGTCCGAGACTCGAAGGCCCATTACTGGCGCCCGGCCCGCACCTAGCCCTTAAGGCTTGCCTGCGGTGGCGACCGCAGGATTAGTCGGGGACACGGTTTGGATGGGAACTAGATGGAGCTATTTGGGTCCTGTTCTGGGGTGGGTGGGGTGGGGTTTGTTTTTCGGACGGGTATTGGGTTTTTGTTGGGGAAGATGGCCGCCATCAGTGTTGACTTGACTGTAGCTTGTTTTTTGTTTGAGCGTTGGTGGGAAAGCCCTGGACAGACAATGTGGGACAATGGCTGAGATCGCTAATGTAAAATGCATCACTTGGAATGTACGGGGGCTTCACACTATGTCCAGACGTCACAAGGTTCACGCTTATCTAGTGCGTAGAGGGGTGCAGATAGCGCTGCTGCAGGAGACACATCTCACCAAGGCGGAAGGGGCGGTGCTGCAACGTAGATGGAGAGGGCAGGTCTACTGCACTTCATACTCAGCTGACGCGAGGGGGGCGCTAATATGGATAAGGGCTGGGGTTCCCCTGCAGGTTACGAAATCGGTGGTAGATCCAGAGGGTCGCTATGTAGCTATCTCCGGCACATTGGGGGGCAGGGGCCTGAATATTTGTTGTGTTTATGCACCTAATGTGGACCAGCTTGCCTTCCTCTCCGGGTTATCGGGCTCATTGGCCCATTTTCTCTCGGGAACCCTCTTACTAGGTGGTGATTTTAACTCAGTAGTGGACGTTGAGGCTGACCGCTCACACCCCCCCTCCCGGACTCTCCAGTCCGGCGAGTGGCTAAAGGGAGGAAGGAATGGCAGACGCACTGGGGGCTCACGGACATCTGGCGAGCGCAGCATCCCGACTCTAGAGACTATTCCTACTTTTCTGGCCTTCACGAATTGCACGTGCGGCTAGATGGGTTCCTGGGTTCGGCCGAGTTGGTGTCCGCAGCGGTGCGCTCTGAATATTTGACTAGGACCATCTCGGACCACAACCCCCTCCTAGCGGACTTCCGTTGGTTTCCCGGGACCCCTAGTGTGCCCACCTGGAAATTGCGCCCGGATATCTTAGAGGACATAGTCTTTAGGGCGGACCTGGGGGACAAAATTTCGGATTATTTTGCGACCAATGGGGGCACCGCTGGATCGAGAGCGTCAGAATGGGACGCGTTTAAGGTAGTGATCAGGGGCTATTGTATTTCTAAGAAGGTGGGTATGCGACGTGTCATCCTCGATGACCTGATCACGGCTGACCGGAAGCTCCGTGAGATGGTACTTCGCCGCCCCGGCCATCCTGAACTCCAGGAGCGTACGGCTGCGGCGAGGGAGGCGGTGGCGGCGGAAGTCGAAAGGCTGCGCTGCTTCGATTATAAGGCCTACACCACTAGGTCGCTCACGGAGGGAGATAAATCGGGCGCGCTGCTAGCATGGTTGGCCAATCCTACGCGCCGGACCTCCCTGACGACGTCCATGCGCACAGCGGAGGGGCTTGAGGTGCACACCCAACCGGAGATATTAGGCTGTTACCAGCGCTACTACGAACGGCTATATCGCAGTAACCCGACCAGAGACCCCGCCCTGATTGATGATTATTTACAACCCTTGGAGATGCCAGCGCTGGAGCCCGATGTGGCGAAGGCCCTGGGCTCCGGCATCGAACTGGGGGAAATCCGTAGCGCCATTAAGGGGATGGCGAGGAATAAAACCCCGGGCCTTGACGGACTTCCGGTCGAATTCTACTCCACCTACGTAGACCTATTGGCGCCCCGACTGTTGATAGTCTACAGAGAGGCGAAGCGTTTGGGACGTCTCCCCGGCTCGATGTGTGAGGCCTTAGTAGTTCCCCTCCTCAAACCTGGTAGAGAGTCAGCTGACCCGGCATCTTACCGACCGTTATCAATGTTAACGGTCGATTATAAAATCCTAAGCAGCATATTGGCATCGAGGCTGCTAGGACACATGCGCTCTTTAGTGCACGAGGACCAGGCAGGATTTATACCCAAACGGAACACGACCATGAATATTCGCAGGTTGTATCGCTTGTTGGGGGAACCGCACACGGAGGCCCTGTGCCCGATGGTCCTATCGGTCGATTTGGAAAAGGCATTCGATAGTTTGGAATGGGATTACCTGCGCAGAGTGTTGCTGCGCTTTGGTCTAGGGGAGGGCTTTGTCAGATGGACCACGGTGCTTTATGCCTCGGCGTCGGCCAGGGTGAGAGCAGGCCCGCTGATCTCCCAACAATATCCAGTAGAACGAGGCACGAGGCAGGGATGCTCGCTGTCCCCATTGCTCTTCGCGTTAGCGGTGGAGCCATTGGCGCTGTCAATCCGATCCGGAGTTTCTTTCGGAGGTTTGCAGACCTTATCTGGCCAGCATTACATTTCGCTATATGCTGATGACCTGCTGCTCTTCCTCGAGGATTCGAATGCCGCTTTGAATGGGGCTGCTGAGGCACTGACGTCTTTCGGGGAGGTCTCGGGCCTTCGGGTGAACTGGGCCAAGGCTTGTCTGTTCCCGGTTCGCAGGGGAACGCCCAAACCCAACACCTGCAGGGAAATTAGGTGGGAACCTAGCTGCCTCAAGTACCTGGGGGTATACATATATCATGACCCCACCGACCTCCTGGACGGCAACATAGCCCGCTGTACTCGCGCGTTACGTGGTAGTATGGAATTTTGGGCTACCCTGCCGCTTTCGGTGGCGGGGCGGATTGCACTATTGAAAATGGTGGCACTTCCCCGGTTGTTATACTACTTTCGAGCGCTTCCGATTTGGATCCCGCCGGCCACCTTTCGGCTATTGCGATCCATGGTGGTGGGTTTCCTCTAGGGATCGGGCCGCCGGAGAGTGGCTCTCAAGACGCTGATGAGACCAAAGTCAGAAGGAGGCCTCGCGGTGCCAGATTTTGAGAAATATTATCTGGCAGCTCAATTACAGACCTTCACCCAGGAAATCGCGAGGGAGTTTCGTGGCCCGGAGGTTGGGAGGGGTACGGGAATGCCTAGGAATGTTATTTCCTTCATGGTACTGCGCCAGCGTCTGGCCCTGCAGGACCTGACGCTCGAAGAAAAGACTATCTGATTATGCTGGAATCGCGCCCACGCCCGGGGACAGCTGAGGCTTCCATATGCACCAGAAATACCGCTGGGGATGCTGACGGCACTGCCTCACGGGGGGGACTGGTCGCGCCTAGGACAGTGGGAAGACGCAGGATTACAATTGGTGGGGGACCTTTATGAGGACGGGGTGTTCCTGCCCTTCCAAGAGATTCTAGACCGTTTCGATGTTCCCCGAGGCGACTTCCTCCTGCACTCGGCTCTGGTTAGAGCGATTCAGACGTACTGGAAAAGTGGGCTTGAGGAACCGCCTACATCTCCGGTGTGCCAGTACGTTATGATGTCCGCGGGGACGGTCAAGGCAGTCACGTGCCTGTATACCAGACTGATTAACGAGGGCTTGCCCCCCCTCACCACACTGCGGAATCGTTGGGAGACCGACATAGGGAAAGAGATACCGGAGACGACCTGGTCACAACTCATGCGCCGAGCCTGGAAGGGAGCACGCCATGCCCGGTTTTGACTGGTTCATTTTTACATACTCCACAGGGCTTACTTGACCCCGGCGAAGATTCAGCAATACTTCGCCACGGATTCAGCGGATTGCCCCAGATGCCGAGCGCCTGAGGCAGACCTCATTCATATGTTGTGGTCCTGCCCGGCGCTGTCCTCATACTGGCTTTTGGTCGAGGATACTCTAAATAGGACTACGGGGAGAACTTTATCGGTCGACGCGGCGGTGGGGCTCTTACACTGGTTCCCACACACCCCTAAAAAAAAAATTTCGAGCAAATTTATTGATTTAGGGCTCGTCCTCGCTAAACGGGAGATAACCAGGAATTAGAAGGCAAGAGTTGGTCCGTCGGGAGCTAGATGGCACAACGAACTTCTGAAGTGGGCTGCGGGGGAGAGCACTCTGCGATACCAACTGGCGGGGCGGCAGCACAACGAGAGGGCGCTAGAATCAGCACTGGAATGGGAGACAAGAGTGCAGGCCCTTAGAGATTACTGCGCTTCCAGCGATTCCGAGGGTGATGATGCAACACAACCTGAGTCCCGTTAGACTTCCACGATACGGATCTCAATACAGTCATCTGGGGTTTTTCCCATAGGCTCTTCCTACACATACCACTACACACTGATGGCGGGGTTGGGTGGGGGGAGGGAGTTGAATCATGAGACTGTTGGGGGGGAGTTGGTTTTTTCTGTTAGGTTGATCTAGAAAAGCAGATGAAGCCCGTGGGATTATCCGGATCAGCTTCGACGTTCTACCAGATCCCCACCTGTGTTCTATGTAAGAAGACGCCGCCCGACCCTTGGGTTGTGGGCTGAATGGCTGTGTACCCACGATGTTTTCTCACGGGGGATCGGATGTATCTACCCTTTTATTCCTGCGAATGTGTTGCTGATCTGACATGTAACTTTGGCTAATTCCTGCAATAAAAATATATTAAAAAAAAAAAAAAAAAAAAAAATTCTTGAAGGACATGCCAGGTATAATATTCCTCCAGGATGACATTTTAGTGATAGGGAACTCGAGAACACAGCATGAAAAATGCGGAGGAATGGTATTCTGTTATTGAAAAAGACACTTTGGCAGTGTATGAGGCCTGGAGCACTTTAGGAACGTTGTTTGGGTTTTCCAGGTTGAGGTGAGGTGTGACCACAAGCCACTGTTGAATATTGTCCACTCAAGGGTTGTTGAGAGCGACTCTGAGGGTTGCAAGGATGTCAGTGATGTTGTTGGATTACAGATATCCTGTTGTGTATTTGGTGGCTGTCAAGAACAAAGTGGCGGGTTGCAAGAGAAGGTTTCCATTGCCCTTCGAGGAGGATCCCAGGGATTGAGAAGAAATAGTTGTGGCAAGTGTGAGGCGTTGGCCTGATATGTGATGTCCACTATTGTAGTGGGCACCCTGTATCAGTCTAAACAACCCTTATGGTGATGGTTGTAAAGTCAACCTTATAGACCAGCTATCCTAGTGGTAGCATGGACAAAGCAGTCCTAGGCTAAACTCAAGAGGGCATGTGAAGCCAGCTGTTTGGCCATATGTAACCCCTTTAATACCAAATGAAAGGACACCACACAGATTATATATAAAATATATATGTATTTATTACTAACACAACTCCTCTGAACTCTTTATGAGGTCAGAGGCACAAGCACATAACAAGATACTCAATTATCATACAATAAGTTGCACAATATACAGTAGGGCCCTAGGGGCACGTAAAACCATATACTAAAATAGTGGTATAAGAACCACGTCACGAACAAAGGATAGGCCTAGGGCCTAAGGAATCGCTGGGCTATGCTGTACTACCAAAGGATAGGAAGCAGGAGGCCCGCGGGAGGCGTGTGCAGTGTCTTAACACACACGCGAGTTACAATAGAGTTATAATGGGAACAAAAGAAATGGAAACTAGTTCTTTTAGGACACTTCCAGATGGACTAGGAGAAAGCTACTGAAAACTAGGACACTAGGATAGTCAATACCCACAGAGGGTACCGGAGTACTCGCGTTACCTCACCCACAGGAAGCGGGTGCATAGGTGTCATAGTGTGTCGAGTTTTGTCTCTGTATCCTATGGAGCCTTGGAGAAAGAGGCTGCAGGCGACCAGGAGAGAAGTGTCCGGTGGATCCAAGGGCGGATCGAGGATGAAGAGTACCTGAAAGTAGAGGGGACACGGTCTGGGTCACTAGCCAGTGACCAGGAAGGAACCAGGCGATGTAGCGAAGCAATCAGGTGATGTTGTGAAGCTTGTCTCTGCAGCCACGTGGACCAGGAGGTGTCCAATTCAACCAGGAGCTAAGCACGGACTCTCCCACGAAGGATCTCGCTGTCGGCGGTGTCGGCTTCCAGATTGGAGTAAACAAGCCTTGGCAAAGGCAACCCACGCAGGAATCGAAGATGGCTTCTTGGTCAGACCAGCAAGGTCTGATGGGGTTCTCCTTTTCAGGGAAGCAAGGGCCAGCCTGGAGCAACCAGGCCAGCAGTGTAGATTTGTAGATTCGTCGTCACAGAGGCCACTAGCCAATGGGAAAGGGACTGGACAGACGCCTCGAGCACAAAAACAGTAGCAGGCCCCACGCGGCACTCGTGGAGTATGGAGGGCTGTACGTCGGTGCAAAAGGTGCTCTGGGCTGGGGCTTCTCAATTCTCAATGCACAGCTTCGAGGGTGCCATGGGAGCTGCACAAGTAGTAAAGTGCAGGTTTTCTAAGATGGCCGGTCCCACGTCTCTCGTCGCCTCCACGGGTCTCAGCTTTGCTGTGGCTGTGGATCAAGCTTAGGGAAGTCTGGAAGTCTGGTTTTTGTCAGGCTCTGTGGTCGGGCTCTGGCGGGAGCGTCACCAAAGCAAACTGCAGATCGCTGGATGGTGCCTTTTTGCACAGGGTGGTCACTCCTTGACCACAAGGGAGATTCTTCAGTCTTCTAGTTGCAATAGAATGTCGAAGGTCCAGAGTTTAATTTCAAGTTTCAGTTCAGGATAAATCTAAAGTCTCTTGACTCAGCTCCTACCTGTATACCAATCTGAGGGGCTGGATTACCTGCTAGGTCCCTCTTAAGGGTGGGACCAGGGAAGGGGCTGGTTACACCTCTTTCCCTTTGTCCAGTTTCGTGCCAGAGCTGGGGTTGGAGTGCCCCAGCAACTGGTTTCAACCGGACTATGCATGGGACACCTTGTGTGCCCCAGGCAGTGTTTCATTTCATTCAGCCCTCCCTGCTCAAATACACTATGGCCTGTCTGGGGTGGTGCTAGCACCTCCCAAGACAGGAAACCTATTGTCCAAGCCTCCCACGCTGGAAGGACTCCCAGCAGCAGGAGGTCAGATTTTTGTCTGTGACAGCAGCATCCATTTTGTGATGCTGAGGCTCTGGTTAACTTTAACCGGGTTTACTAGGAACAACATGTCTTCTCCCTCTGGAAGGGTGGAATGCTACCCCCATCACCAGAACGGGCAAGGGGGTAGTATTCCAAAACGTATGACACCTTACACAACATGTTTTGATAAAGCCAAACCAAAAAGTTAGCATTCAACCGCGAGGATGATAATGCACTTAAGAGTATATGGTATGGCTATATCATAGAACAGCTATAAGGACATGGTTCCGAAAGCTGCAGACAGGCTCAATTCATGCTAGAGCCTACTCTCACATAAAACCAAGCACTCTGCCTCCAGGATTGTTAAGGCCTGCCATAGGGGTGACTTATAGGTATATATGTGTCTATATGTAAAGGTAGGTATAGGGATACTACACCTAAGCAAGGGGTGATTACACGACCTTGCCCCAGCTGAGTGATCAGCCAGTTGTGTCAATGTGAATGGCCAGTCAGGGGTGGCATAATACATGCTGCAGCCCCTGGTAGGCCTTGGATGCACCTATGCCCTGGTTACCTAAGGTACACTATACAGGGGCTCATAAGGTGAACCAATATCCAATTGGAGATGTACCTAAAGTACATGGAGTCCATTTTACAGTGAGAGCAGATAGCCTGGGGCCCATGATTAGCAGGATCCCAGGCCAACTAAGTCAAAAACCAGCTAAACACAAGGCAAAAAATCTGGGGTAATCATAGTCAGGTATCCACCTTCCTACAGCATGTGCAGATGGGAAAACTACTTGTGAAGCCATTGGTGACAACAAATGGAATAATGCGTGTTTACAAGGTAAAGTTCTCAACAGCTTAAACAAATTCATTGTAGAGGGTTGGCCAGAGAAGACATTTTTTGGAACATGATATATGGAATTTCTGGGAGATACGTCATGGACTTTCGGTGGTACGGGATAATATTCTGAGAGGAGAGTTTATCACTGATATGTTTGAGAGAGATACTGGTAAAACTTTGTCATGATGGACACCTTCCCATAGTCAAAAGTAAGAGTAGAATTATAAAAATGTATTTGTGTCCAGGTCAAGATGTTGAGGTGGAGAGGATTGCCAGACAGTGTAGTTTGTGCATGAATGCGAACAAAAGTCAAGTGTTGTTCAAACCCCCATTGCATCCTGTTCCCTGTCCTAAAATGGCATGAAAGACCCTTGGATTGAGTATTATAGGAACTATTGTGGAGGAGAATGATAGTTGGTGTGTCCTAGTGGCTATTACCTACTTTTCAAAGGGCCATGAAATTAAGTTTGGTGACGAGGCCAATACCGAAAGCATTCTTATATTTATGAATAAATTGTTCCAAAGGGAAGGGTGACCTGAGAGGATGATAACAGACAATGGGGTGCAGTTTAAGAGCTTGCAAATGGAAGATTTATTGAAGCAGAATGGCATTGAGCATGAGGTAACATCAGTTTATCATCCCAGTGGGAATGGAGAGGTAGAACTGTTTACCGGAGTGGTGTAGGATTCCTTAAAGACAGCCAAGAGTAAAAATCTCAACTTGAAGGTAGGAATTAAGAAGAAGGTATGGATGTATCAGACTAGACCTACGATTACTGGGTACAGTCGCGTCAACATTATGAGGGGAGGGTTCCTTTCACCGGGGACAATCAAGGATGGTGTTAATTCAAAACTGAACAGTGGTCTCCCAGGGAGGTTAAAAGTTATATTGTAGAAGCTCAAGAGGAGTATAGGAAGTTTAAGGACAGCAAGAGTGGTGCAAAGGACTCTAGCCCCAAGAAGGGAGATGTGGTAGTGTTAGTTACCCTTTAGAGTCAAGGAGGGTGAGAGTAAGTTCTCGGCCCCTTCAAGGTCCTAGAGGTGTTCACTCATTCAGCTACTTTGAGTGATGGGCGTGTCTGGCATTGGAGTCGTTGTGTGATGTGCAAGGGAGGGAAGGAAGAAGGTCTGGGGTGTCCCTTGCCAGAGCATGGCCCCTTTCTGTCCAATTTTCCCCCATTAGACCTAGAGAGTTCTCTTGCTATTCTGACAAGTCTCAAATCCGGATCTCCACAGGATCCTTGCCCTGCCAAGTGTTTAGCAACTATGGCACCTGTGCTTAATGACTTGATAAATCCCATCTTGAATCTGTCACTCTCTTCCGGGGTAGTTCCCAAAGCTTGGAAGAGTGCCATGATCTTACCACTTATAAAAAAACCGGCGCTCGACCCTGCAGTTCATGCAAACTACAGACCCATCTCCTTACTCCCTGCCCTGACGAAAGTGACTGAAAGGTTTGCTCACAGATCTATTTCCAATTTTATCGAAGAAAGGGGTCTGTTGCATGGTACTCAATCCGGCTTCCGTGCAAATTTCAGCACGGAGAACGCGCTCCTTGAAGTCACAGATGCCATCAGGGAGGAGTTGGATGCTGGTAAAAAAGTGGTACTGATTATGCTGGATCTGTCGGCGGCGTTCGACACCGTTCCCCACGCACTTCTTCTCTCCAGACTCTGGGACTTTGGTTTGCGGGGAACGGTGTGGAACTGGCTTAAGTCCTTCTTAGCCGACCGCCGACAGACAATCTGGGCGCCGCCTTTCTCTGCTGAAATGTCACCACTTGAAGTGGGGGTCCCTCAAGGTTCCATCTTAAGCCCCCTCCTGTTTAACATCTTTATGGCCCCCCTGGCGGTGACAGCGGAGTCTTTTGGCGCCCGGATTGTCAGCTATGCTGATGACACCCAGCTCCTCTTTGTAAGTAACAGGGATGGTCAGTTTGATGGTGTCCAGGTCAACGGATGTTTGAGTGCCATTTTTGAGTGGTTTGGACGCCATGGGCTGAAGTGCAACGCCGACAAGTCGGAGTTGCTCTTCTTTGGCTGTACATCTGAACCCGATTGGAAAACCTGGTGGCCGAAAGACATGTCTCCTCCCACTAGCTCGTCTGTGAACGCCAAAAATCTGGGAGTGGTGATTGACAACAAGCTATCTTTCGGACCACATATTTCATCTCTCACTGGGAAATGTTTCGGCATCCTGCGGATGCTTCGCAAATTTCTCCCCCTAGTCTCTATCCAGCACAGAAAAATTATTGTCCAGGCACTGATCTGTTCCAGGCTGGATTATGCAAACATTCTGTTTCTGGGACTTCCTAAATATCTGGTCAGGCGTCTGCAAATCGCCCAGAATTCTGCAGCCCGAGCCATTTTTGGCCTTCCAAGGAAAGCCAGAGCCACGGATCTTCTCGCCACATTGCATTGGCTCCCAGTTGCAAAAAGGATTTTATTTAAAACATTGACCACGACTTTCAAGGCCTTGCATGGCATAGGCCCCAAATATATCTCCAAACGACTGTCTTGGTATACCCCTCTCAGATCTCTTAGATCCTCGTCCTTATCAAAAATGAGTGTTCCCACTATCAAACGGGCAAGAGTAGGAGGACGGTCTTTTCGGCACTTAGCCCCTCATGCCTGGAATGATCTTCCAATCTCTTTAAGACAGACTTCCAGTCTTCTGTCTTTCCGCAAGGCCCTTAAGACTTGGCTCTTCCCGTAATCTTTTGATGCTGTTTTTATGTTTGTATGCCCTTTTGGTGTTATGTTTTTTTCCCCATCTTCGGTTGGGAGTCTTCGTTAAAGCGCCGGGATACTCCAGTGGAGTGGCCGTGCGCTATAGAAGTGTACAAATAACATAACATAACATAACATAACAGAAGGGATTGGGGATGTAAAGACAAATTAATAATAATAATAATAATAATACAGAATTTTGTATAGCGCGAACAGCTACCTCACGAGGAGGTGTCCCGGCGCTGAGAGAACAAGTGTATAAGACCGCGGAAGCTGGAGAGGGTAGCATTTAGCGTGACTGGGTGAACAGCCAGGTTTTCAGCAGATGTTTAAAACAGGCTTCAGATGGGGCCTGTTGGAGAGTGACGGCTGGCTGGAAACACACAGGAACGAGGATGGAAATGGTTTTCAAGTGGAAGATGCTGGAGGCAAAAGTGATGTACACAGTTCTGAGGAAACCCAAACTGGGATTCAGAATTCTGAGGAAACTCAAATTCACACCCATTTAAATAATTCTTCCAATAGCAGATACGGAAGAGAGATTAAATGCCCAACATATTTGAAAAACTATGTGGCTTAGTCATGTGTAGGATTAGTAAGTTTATTTTGCTTATGATTTAATATACATATTTATTAGTTATTTATTTTATGGAAATGTATTTATACTTTCTAAAAGGAGAAGATGTTTTATGTTTCACTTGAATGCTTACAGATGTCAGGGGCCACGTATCTGGTGTTAGACTGTGAGCTGTCACACTAGAATACTGGAGGGAGGTGCAGCACAGTACAGGGGGCTTGCAGGGGGCTGTGAGATGTAGCAGACGTGGTGGCCCGCACTGGAAGACTCGCTTTAATAGAGTCATTGTTGGCACTAACATGTGTGGAGTCTCATCCACATCGACTCCACCCTTTGGTGCTCAAGGCCCGGGCACAGAGCAGACAGGCGTGCGGCTCTAACGGAGTTGAAAAGAAAGGTGAAGGAAGAAAAGGCAAAGCAACTTATAGAGAAAATAAAAAGCAATGGGGTGTGCAGAGTGGGAGAAGCAAAACAAAAGGTGTAAGAGCAGCAGACAGAAACAAAACAAGAACAGAGAATGAAAGAAGAGATGTATTTATCGGTGGTAAAACGTGTGGTTGCAAAGTTCTCTGGTGCAAGAGCAAAATGAAATGAGGAACAACAAGGAGAAGGAGCAAGAATGAAGAGACTGAGGGGATGAAGCGGTTGTAAAACACCAGTCGGTGCCACTTTCAGCTGACCAGGGTGAGTTAAAGGCTTCTTCAAATAAGAATCCTGATTCCACTCTGACACTTGGAGAAAGACTCACTGCGGCCAGTTCGAAGGCTCATGACCATGTTGGGATGCGCTCCGAAGCCTGATTGGCTGGCTGACTCCGAACTCATGTGTTTACAGAGCACTACATATAGCAAACATTTTCAGAAGCAGAGTGCAGGCCACAAATGCCAAAATAAAGATTTGTGCCAAAAGTGAAGGTTGTTAAATAGAATGAGACGTCCCCCCAGGTAGACTTCCTACATTTAAACGTTAACAACTCCCTCCCATGCGAAGCACATAATACATTTGGCCAGACCTAAGAAAACGCATGTTATCATCATCAACTGGCCCTCAGCAGAGAGCTGGGCAAAACTCCAAGGGGGGACACATATACTTGTTTCCCCCACAGGAGCCCGGGCCCTCCGTGTCATGCCACGCGGTTGATGCGGCTCTCACTGGCAGTGGACCCTGGTTTGCACCTTGCAGCTATCTCCCTACCCTTGGCATGGCGTAAATGGCAGATTCCTACTTTTTGGCTTGGCACGAGCCTACCACTTCCTCTGAAAGCCCATCTACATACTGGCTGTGCATTCTTAGATCTCAAATACCATATTCATGCTCCTTTACCTTTAATCCAGTTTCCAGCACTTTCTGATTTGCTTCTGACCATATCATATTTTCAAGATGGCTATTATTCACAGTGGCGGCTTCTCCGCTAAGGCGGAGGTGCATCGCCCCACTTCTTTTAAAGCAGTGTAACTAAAGGAAAACTAAAATGCTAACTCAATGCTATCATCATTTTATTTGTTCCTTCTGCTTTAAAGCTGGGGCAGCTCTGCCCTCAGATCAGGGCAAGGGAGGAGAGGTCTGCACATTTTGCAAGCGTGCATGAATGTTTGCCTGGCATTTTTGGGCCGGCCAAACAGTCATGTGCACTTTGCATGTTCTCCACCCAGGCTGCATTACAGTCTGGGTGCAGAAATGCCCAGGCCCCCAGTCCCAGTCTGAGCAGCAAATCCAGGGTGCTCAGACCAATCACAAAGTTGCACTGCAGCGCAGTGATTGGTCAAGGGAGCCTAGGTGCTTCCTGGGTACTTCCTGCTTCCTGTTCCGACCCGAGTCCGATGCAGAGAAGAGATGAGATCGCAGCAATAAGGTATGTTTTTTTCACTTTCTTTTTTTAACATTACCTGCCCCAGCTACGCTACCCCCAATCCGTCAAACTTTCTATGAAGAAAAATGGACTATGGTCATCGCTATAGTTTGTAAGTTGTCACATCTTATCCTATCATAGACACACTATTTCCTAAATGTCACTTCCTGTGTCCTCATTCCCCTATATCCTACCCTCAGAGCAATGTGACCTTTTAGTAACAAAATGCAAATAAATATAATTTACAGTTTCTAAAAAAAAGAAGCATATTTATTGTTTAATTATAAAATATTTTAACAACCTTTTCGAATTTAAAAGTTAACATGGGTTTCAATTTGAATAAAATATAATTCAATCATTATTAATTATTTCTAAACATTGTTTTAAAATGGTGGAATCCAAAAAACTTGGCTACAAAGACATCATATTATTGTGAATATTCTGATTAGAACTTTAATCGTCCATACATCAGAGCCCCCTCACTGAAGAGATGGCTCTTCATGTAAGCGCCTTGGGACCATTCACCTACAGACCTTGCCCAAGGGCCTGGATACCCTCCTGGGTAATTAGTGCGCAATACGAATCAGCATAACATAACATACCTTCCGGCATCCATATTAGACTGGATGCATACCTCAGTTGTTGTACCGGGGCCCCCAACCATCCAGGCTACCCCCAACTCTTCAAAGACTCAAAGGTCCCTCATCATAATCTTCAGGGGGCCGCATCATTTTGTGTTATTGCACTGATATTAGGGAAATCAACCTGCCACATATCCAACCCTTCCATGTGTTATTCAGGGTAGCCCCTCCATGTATGCCCACACTCTTCTGCCTAGGTGCAGTCGTTCAATCCGTGGGTCCCTTCTACCCTGGGTTGTGGATGCGGGGAGCTCCAGCCGATCTCCAGTGACGTGAAATATCCTGCTTTGCTATGAGTAAGCCCTCTACCACCAGACGTCTACTGGTCCACCCGCCCCCCATTCCTCCATTAGTCCCAGTAAAATCATCTAAGGCTCCAGTCCGACTAACCTGCAGACTACCCGAGCCAGAATGGAGAAAATGCGTATCCAGTATCGTTGTTTAATGAGACACTCCCAAATCGTGTGATAAAAGGTGTCTAGCCCAACTTTGCTCCTGAAATGGTAGGAGTCGCCGCCATGTTCCATTTGGCTTAGTCTAATGGGGTATAATATACCCTGCGTTCTATTTGAACTTGAAAAGCCGACGGTTCTGGGTATCACCAAATCTTCTGTGACCGGGTTGCCATGTTTGACTTGAGTTGTGGACCTTTCTGCTTAGAGGGAGTTATAGTAGTGGGCAAACTCCAAGGCGATTAGTACAGGGGCAGCGAGAGTGTGATTCATGTGGGCAACAATGCCGGGTATCAGTCTGAGCTCTAAGGTCCAGATGTACGTCTTTGAAGGTTTGCGAATACCTACCAGCGAATTTTACTGATATGCTATTAGGTAATCACAAAGAGTGATGTACCAATGTGTGTTTCTCACATTTAGCGATTCCTAGTGGGTCACAAAAAGATCTTCCTCATAAATATGCATGAGGTAGGTCTCGGTTTGCAGCCCATTGGGAATCGCACAAATCACAGGCATGGTAGCCTGCCGGACCACCACATCTGTGATTGCTTTTTATTAAAGCAATGTTTTTTTTAATGCAGTCCAATTTCCTTAATGAAAAATGGGATGCATTTCAAAAGGAAAAAGGAAAAGGTTTTTTTCACTTTTTAAGAGCAGGCAATAGTCCAGATCACTGCCTTCCCTTAAAACACGTTTTTACAAACAATCACAAAGGTGAGGGGCTCCCTTACGGACACCCTATCATTTATAAATAGATTACCACCTACTTGAAGTTAGGCGGCAAAAATGCGAATGTTTTGCAACCGCATTTCAGTCACAAAACATTCACACATACCACTGCGAGTTGATACTAGGAAGGGACGCCCTAAACACATCCCTTCCTAATACCGAATGGCAAACACCATTTTGCGAATCGGCAATAAGTTACTGATTTGCCAATAGGGTTTGGTACATTAAAAAAAATTCCATTTGCAAATAACCCGATTCTGCAAACCGGGCCACTTGTAACCTAAGAAAAGCATCGTACATCTGTCTCTGTGTTCCTGGTGGCCAAACAATATAAAAGTTTTCCTGCCTTGTATCCTAATTCACATTTTGAATATTGTGCCACTGCATGTGCCAGACAGTGGCGTAACAAAGGCCCACACGGCACATGCAGTGCAGGGGCCCAAAGATTGAGCCTAGTACCCTGGCATGAGAGCTCCTGAGTGAGCCCGGAGGGGACCCCTCTATGTGGTTTTCAGGAGGGCCCTCTCAAGTTTTGTTCCGCCACTGGTGCCAGATTAGCTGAGACCATCATTTTTGTCAGAGCAGAAGCCTTAGTAACTCCTGATGACGCTGCATACGATCATGAGACGATCATAAGAGGAGTTTGAGAGGTTCCTTTCGGTCTCCAAAACATTGGCTTCTAAACCCCAAGTATATCTGTCCCTTTGCCTTTAGGTCTTTTGCCGGTTTACGGCCACAGCACAAGCTCCCATTGAGAAATGGGAGTATGCAACTGCACCATGTGCGGTCGCATTGTGATTGCGGTGTTGGGACCGCCGTTCGGAGTTCGGTCGGTCCCAAGACTGTGATGGTGTCAGCCGGAGGCAACTCCGACCGACATTGTAAGGAGGATCTCTCTATAGCAAAGATAGGCAAGGCAAAGGCAGAGATTTACATTTATAGGTTTGTGAATAACATTTTGTAGTATTTAACAGTGTTACTGTAGTACTCATAAGTACTACAAAATGCTGTTAATAAATTAACTAGTTTAACACCATCTAAAGTCTAGAAATATGTATAATGTATATAAATATCTAAAAACACATACTCAATATTTATGCAACTCCTAAATATAATTTAAATAAATATTTGGTGATATTTATTCCCTTTTCTATGCTATTTAATAAACTACTTAAACATGAACAACTAAAGTAACAAAGTACAATAAAAAGAATCTGAAAAAAAATTAAAAAATGAAAATTACATTAATAAAATACAATTTTAAGAACATTGAAAATTAAATTTGATGTGGGGATACATATTTGCTACTATAATACCTAAACAGCGCACATTGGGGAAATGCATGAACTTGGAGGGAGGGAAGGAGACTGGCCAAATTGTCTATTCTAACTCCAAGCTCAGCGACATTGAGAATATTGAATATATTTGAGGAGAATGTGGACAGATTCACCACTCTAATTCCACGCCAATAACTTTGGGAAAATTGCAAATATTTTTGGGGAAGGCAGATTGACAATTGTAACTACAGATGCACGACATGTATTTATTTGAGGGTAGAGGTCAAATTTACTATTCTAACTCCAGTCCCAGAAACATTGGGAAAAGCGCATATAATTGGGGGTGGGCATTGGAGGCTCAGATTTACTATTCTGACTCCATTCCCAGAAAGTACATATATTTGGGTACTCTTTTCAAATTAACAAAGGTAATTGAGTTATATTTCTTTATTTTATTGTTATTGCATTTTTACTTACTAGATATTTAAATAATGAATATTGGGGGGTACACACTCTCCTGTAACTCGGGCCAACCTGTGCGGTCGGGTCATAGCAGCGGTACCCTAACTACAGCATTGCTTCCTGCTGATGCCTTCGTTGTGCAGATGCAGCCCATGCAGGGTGTGAGTCGGAGGTGGCCTGCCGATCTGCAGACGGGTCAGTGTTCCGTATACTATGGGACCTATTGCCTCCCCCTCTGAATTGTGGCTCCATGCTTTTGGCGGAGGACATATATTTTATTGATTACCGCGCCCCCATCTGGTGCTGGAAAGTCTACTGGAGGACCTGCGTGGACAGCCATAGAGCACTGGGTAGGTTGCGGGGTAGGTCAGATAGTGGTAACATTGGCGCTCCCTGGCTGCAGTGAGTGGGGCTTCATCTGATGAGTGATTCGGTCTGTTCATCCCCTGGGCTGTGGGATGTGGAGGGGCTGCTAGAAACTGCAGCAGCCCCTTGAAGACTTTTCTATTGCGGGCGCCCTGGATCTGTGCGTGCCCACCTCAGGGCACTGGACTGGTGCCATCTGGCTTTATCCCCTGCACCAGGGCCGGGCTCCTCTGCCCCTCTTCCCCCGTGACAGTGGGACAAGTCCCCAAAATTGGCAGGTGGTTTCCTGAGACTTTGGGACTAACTTTTCCCTACTGCCATTACCTAAGGTGCCACTGCATCCCCTCTCACCACGAGCTGTGGGTGGTGTTGTGAGTCCATGTAAATGTAAATGTGTGTATATTTGTAAAGCGCACTGCCGCCCCATCTCGGGGCATCCTTGCGCTGTATACCGCTGTGGAACCCTTCCTGGCTTTCCCTGTGAAGGGCCCACTCCTGGGCACCCCCAAGGTGAAGCCAGGCAGCCTAGCGTTGTTGAGGCCGTTGTGGGGATTAAGCAAGCTATTGCCCAGAGTCACAGAGTGGGACCCATGATTAGAGTAGGCACTGAGGTGAGAATTATCGAGTCCGTGGACATTGAGCCCAATACCCGCCGAGGCGGGGAATTGAACCCTGGTCCCGGGCCTGACCTCTGCTTCAGGGTCTGCCGCTTCTAACCAGTGAGCCACACTTCTCCAGAAGTGGATTTGCGGGCCCATCGGTACCGCTTCAGTGGAAGCTGGGAACTCGTTCTACATGGAGAAACCTATGCCTGTTCAGCACCATAAACTGTAAACTTAGGGTCTGATTATGAGTTTGGTGGTGTGGCAACGGGCCGCCATGCCAGGCCCCTCTGCCACCCTGTCAAACTCGTTAGCACCCCTCCACCAGATTACGAGTTCATTGGTGGGCTGGAGGACAGTACTTTGGGGGTGCCTTTCAAAGGTTCTTTTCTGAGCCTCAGATAGGCCCCGCAATGGGAGCAGCAAAGCACGTTCCTGCACCTGCGTGGACTGCGCAGTCTATGCTGTGCAGGAACAGAGGGTGCATACTGACAGGGGGGGGGCACGGCATATGCCCCCTGCATAAATAAATAAATCTGTATTTGTAAAGTGTGAACTACTCACCCTTACAGGTCTCAAGGCACTGGGGCCATCCTGGAAATTAAGGGAGCTATTGTCAAGAGTCACATGGTGCTGAGCTGCTGCCAGAGATCGAACTGTGAACCCTGTGCTCCGAAGACAGCTGCCCTGGCCGCTGCACAAAACCTCTCCAAATATAACAGAAGGCCTAGTAGGGCCCTGTTGGGACGGGAAGTCTTCTGCATGTCTCTGGAGAGAGTGCTTCCCCTGCCTTATGCTAATCTCCAGGCAAGTCACTCAGAAGCTACTGTATAGTTTCTAGATCCCTACCTCAGTGAGCATGACATTCATACATGTCCACTGAGGGTCTCCCTTTTTACATGGATTGAGACCCTAGAGCTTGGCTCTGAGGTCGAGGGGGCATACCTAGTGCACCCCTATTTTTCAGAGAGTGGCTACTGCCCTCTCTATTAAGGCTGTGGTAGACTGACAGTGGTGGCAGCAATAAATCTATAGTCAGGAGGGGTGAGTCCCTAGGCACCCTCCTGACCAAGTCTGTGCAGTTTGCCATGCCTGTGGGCCTGTTGCCTTTGTCTGACTGATGTGTGTTTGAGAGCCCGTGGGTGTACAGGGGAAGAATGGGGATTTGAGCCAGTGTGAGGAATGCGAGCTGTTCTGCTGAACATTCCAGCTCCCACGCGCCCCTCCCTATTTCCTTGGAAAGGCCTGGTGGGCTGGGGGAGACATTCGGCTCTTATCTGGGGTTAGCTGCACTAACTGTGTGGAGAAGACCCTCCCCCACTGGTCAGGGCCTCCTGTGCTGGAGTTAATTAAAATTCCTCTCTAGGGAGTTGCACAGCCTGATACAGAAAGGGACCTGGTACATGCTTTACCCAAGCATTGTACACACAGTGAATGGTTTGTGATTGAAGGTGTATTCAGGATGCAAAAGTAGCAGACCCTCTGATTGGATGAGCCTATCAATCAGAGGTGATAAAAGTTTGGCCTGAGTGGTCAGTGGTTGTTTAAGACTGGTCTATGACTGACAAGCGGCCACACCAGAGCCCTCTGAAGTTAGTCAGCCGTGATCCCGCAGTGTGAAGACAGGAGATACGACTCTGTTCAATGCAGTCTGGAAGGAAGGCATCAGCAACATTAAGGACCAGCTGTTTTGTGAGGCTTGGGGGAGCCAGCGCTTTGGACCAAGGAAATTACAGACAGCTGTCCAAGGTGTGAAAGGAAGCTCGCTGCACATTACCCAAGGTGTGAAAAGAAGCTTGCGGCACATCAAGAAAAGCTGGTGCAAAGAAGCTTGCAGCACATGACAAGAGCCAGAGAGGAGGATGCTTGATTCTAGTCTTTGAAGGTGAGATCAAATCCCCTCTAGGCTCCTCCCTTGCGCTGTGGGAGCCTGTACAAGCAGTAACTGGGAATAGAGGCCAGTGAAGCAGGCCCCCACCTTTCTTTTTTCGTGATCTCTGAGGGTATCAGGGTGAACTGGCATTTTGTCCAGCCACTACCCTCCTATAGCTAGCCAGTGGCTACTGGACTAGTGGGACTCCAGTAAACTGTGCCAAGACATCAGGCACCTATGATCAGATTCCTGACACCACTAGAGCGGCGTCCTCACTCACAACGGGAGGGCACTTCTGTTGCTTTGGGTGGGGGGTTATGGGGCTGATCAAGAACATTTGACTTCACATCATATGCTGAAACTATATCCTTTCAATACAAAGTTTGGTATCAAGGCTCTAGTGAATGAGAGTAGCCCTCTGGAACATGATCTGTAATATGCAATGCTTACTGTGTGTTTTCATGTTAACTGTGTTTTTATAGTGCTTGGCGTCTAGGCGCTATAATACTGTTTGGGGTCAGAACTCTGTCCCAGAGGGTTGTAGAGACTTCTGGTTTTCACTGTTTATCCTAGTTTTATGTGTAGTATAATTATCTTATGTGTATTAAAGTACTTTTCTTTTATAAAAAGTAAAGCACTGACTGGACATTGAGTTTATCAGCTGGTGGTACGGTTTACACTGTATTCTGAATGTCTAACCCCACCTCACCTCCTTGAGTAAGCCTTGGACTTCTCTGTCTCGCTACCCTGAGAGAGTCAAGTGCTGGAGAGGAGTGCTTGGCTATCCAGTTTTGGATCCCTTAGTACTGAGGCCCCAGGACACCAGTGAGGGAACACTCCAGTTGATGCGATTGGAGCGCAGTTACCCCTGAGTGCCCTAGTGCCCAGGAAGCCGGGTCTAACAGGCCCCCTTAGTTTCCTCACCACCACACTTGTCATGGTGGGCTAGCCGCCATAAAAACTGTGGTGGTGAGGAAGCTTGTCATTTTCTTAGCAGTGCCGCAGGGCACCGCCAGCATATTGCGGCCTGGAGAGACTGCAAGACTGCCGAGGGATTAGGGATCCCCGGTGGTAGCAGCGGTTTCATGGCGGTCCGACCGCTAAAGTCGTAATATGGCAGCCGAGCACCAGTGCGGCAGTAGCCGGACCACCACTGCGGGTTTGGTGCTCGTAATTAGCCCATAAATATCTCAGATAACCAGGTGAGTGGACTAGGAACATACAAATATACCATAAAGAGGCCTGCAGAGCTGCTCAAAGCTGCCAGCGTACTAAACCCCATACACCGATCGCCTATCTCTCATATTTCTTCATGCATCCCCTGCTACCACTGCATCCCATAACAGGACAACTGCACCTCGGTGGGAAGCCTTCCCACACAGGGTCAAACAAAAAACAGCCTTCCAACCACACATACTACACGGCGCAGCGTTCTACTCATGTAGGAAAGCGCTTTCGAAGTCCCACATAAGCGCTATGTAAATATTACAATACAATGCATGGAAGAATACCACGTTGCATTTTTCTACCACACTTCTGCGCACCCAAGTGCTGTACACAGCAGGACAGGTGTTAATGTTTCACAATTTACTCTAATTCATATACCGAGCTCAGAAGGATGAAAGGCTGTGATGCTAATTCGCTAGATTCGTTTTAAGGAGGTACAAATATCGCACAATATGCATATTTCTTTTGCAGAGATGGTATTGCTTCCACTCTGAACGGGTTGGAGAACGGTGCTTCTTTTTTCGGCGCTTTTATGATCGCTTCTAAACTTGGCGCTAACTGTGAAGCTGTTTGCACTGCACACCTTATGGTGCCAAAAGGAGACGACCGGTTTACATAGAAGTTTTTAAGACTTAGAATAACTTACAGCAAGTAGATGGGAGGGTGTAATTTATATTATTATATTTACAAAAGTTCAAGCACTGGTCTCTGTCAGTCAAAAATCACCTGTAATTTGTTCCCGGGTGTGTAATTTGAATGCTGTCAACTATCTGAAGGGCATTTGCTGGGTGTTCCCAGGGTGTTTCAGGTCAACAGTCAGTGATCGGGTCGTTCACGTGCACGCGCCTTATTTTTATCCTCGTTTATACGTAACACGTAGTATGCGCACTTCATTGATCTGCAGGCATGCTTTACCGCTGTAATGCTCAGGTGTAACTGCTCGGACGGGATGGAGAAAGAAGGGGCATGAAGGAAAAATGCCTTTGAATAGGAGAATAAGTGCCCGTTTTCTTACATGTTCTTATTGTTTCACTTTATCAAACAAACATAGGTCTAGGGAGTCATGGTCACTTGGGGCGGTTCCCTATGACGGTGATATATTACGTCAATATGGGAAGGGACGTATAGCAAATAACGTCGTAAGTGTGAGGCGTAAGTACAGAGGTATGCGTAAATGGCCCGCGTCACAGATGACACCCAGTTAGTGAAGGTGGCAACCGTGTCTAGCTGGCTTCAAGCCCGGGCAGTTTTAGCTCTGGTGGGACAGGGTCACTCACAGGTTGGTGCCCTTGAGCTGATCTCTGCCCGAAGCTGCGGCTGGTTCTAAAGGTAGCGCCTCCTGACGGGCTTCAGTGCGCCGTCGCCTGCGCGCGAGGCGCCCTGGGCGGTAGATCATGCCGCATCGACGCACGCGGCTAAACATAACATGCACGTGTCATGTACAGATCGATGGCCAGATTGAGGATGTTAGCCATGGCTGCCAGGGAGGCTGCGGGGAGGGGGGCACGCTGGGAAAGGGGGGGCAGACAGGTGATGGTGACAGCTCGAAGCCTCGGCAGCCCGGGGAAGGTCACCCTGACCTGTTCACAGACACCAGGTGACAGGACTCTGGAAAGAGGATGGATTGGATTCTTCTCAGATCTAGGCTGGGGCCGGGGGGAGGAGCGAGGGGGGGGGGGGGGCAGCCTCTAGGAACTGCAGGTGGATTTTATTCGAGCAGAAGTCGACTGGCCTACAGGGAAATCAGCACATTTCAAAACATTTGCGGTTGGTGCAAGGATTTTTGCTGCCCTAGGCAAAGTGACATTTCTCTGGATTGCGCTCCCCCCTTCACAAATCCGGCCGGGCACCTTACTTGCTTGTAAGGCAATCTTTAACTCTATATGACTGTACCCCGGAACCCAAACGAACCCTAGAAATGGCCAGTACAAGCCCCTGGTGCCAGAGTCCGACAGCATTATCTTACAACCAGTGTCAAAGCCAATAGATGTTGCCTTATACAAGAGCTATTGGCTTTGCAATGTGTTTTAGCCATGTTGTACACCAGTGTGACTTCTGTTCAGCATTGCCAAAAGTTAGTGGTGAAGAGGAGAGTGAAGTGGAGCTGAGTGCCATAGAGTTGAACAGAGTGTCGTAGAGTAGAGTAGAGTGTTGTAGAGTGCAGTAGAGTGTCGTAGAGTGCAGTAGAGTGTTGTAGAATGCAGTGTCGTAGAGTGGAGTGGTGTACACTGAAGTAAGAGTGTTGTAGAGTGTCTTAGAGTGGAGTAGAGTAGCATAGAGTGGAGTGTCGTAGAGTGTCGTAGAGTGGAGTGGAGGGTCATAGAATGGAGTGGAGTAGAGTGGAGTGATGTGGAGTGAAGTACGAGTGTCGTAGAGTGGAGTGGAGGGTCATAGAGTGGAGTGTCGTAGAGTGGAGTGGAGTGTCGTAGAGTGGAGTGTTTAGGGAATGGAGTGGTGTAGAGTAAAGTAAGTGAAGTAGAGTGTCATAGAGTGGAGTGGAGCTGAGTACCATAGAGTTGAACAGAGTGGAATAGAGTGGAGCAGAGTGTCATAGAGCGCAGTAGAGTGTCGTAGAGTGGAGTGTCATAGAGTGGAGTGGTGTACACTGAAGTAAGAGTGTTGTAGAGTGTCTTAGAGTGGAGTAGAGTAGCATAGAGTGGAGTGTCGTAGAGTGGAGTAGAGTGGAGTGGAGGGTCATAGAATGGAGTGGAGTAGAGTGGAGTGATGTGGAGTGAAGTACGAGTGTCGTAGAGTGGAGTGGAGGGTCATAGAGTGGAGTGTCGTAGAGTGGAGTGGAGTGTCGTAGAGTGGAGTGTTTAGGGAATGGAGTGGTGTAGAGTAAAGTAAGTGAAGTAGAGTGTCATAGAGTGGAGTGGAGCTGAGTACCATAGAGTTGAACAGAGTGGAATAGAGTGGAGCAGAGTGTCATAGAGCGCAGTAGAGTGTCGTAGAGTGGAGTGTCATAGAGTGGAGTGGTGTAGACTGAAGTAAGAGTGTCGTAGAGTGTCTTAGAGTGGATTAGAGTAGCATAGAGTGAAGTGTCGTAGAGTGGAGTAGAGTGGAGTGGAGGGTCATAGAGTGGATTGGAAAAGAGTGAAGTGATGGAGAGTTTCGTGGAGTGGAGTGTTGTAGAGTGGAGTGGAGGGTCATAGAGTGGAGTGTCGTAGAGTGGAGTAGAGTGGAGTGGAGTGTCGTAGAGTGGAGTGGAGTAGAGTGGAGTGGTGTAGAGTGAAGTAAGAGTGTCTTAGAGTGGAGTAGATTTTCGTAGAGTGGAGTGATGTAAAGTGGAGTAGAGTGGCATAGAGTGGAGTGTCGTAGCGTGGAGTGGAGTGTCGTAGAGTAGAGTAGAGTGGAGTGGAGGGTTATAAAGTGGAGTGTTGTAGAGTGGAGTCGAGTGGAGTGATGTAGAGTGTCATAGAGTGGTGTGCCATAGAGTGGAGTAAAGGGCCATATAGTGGAGTGTCGTAGAGTGGAGTGTCGTAGAGTGAAGTGGAGTAGAGTGGAGTGGTGTAGAGTGAAGTAAGAGTGTCGTAGAGTGGAGTAGAGTTTAGTAGAGTGGAGTGATGTAAAGTGGAGTAGAGTGGCAAAGAGTGGAGTGGAGTGTCGCAGAGTGGAGTTCAGTGGCATAGAGTGGAGTGGAGTGTTGTAGAGTGGAGTCGAGTGGAGTGATGTAGAGTGAAGTAAGAGTGTCATAGAATGGTGTGCCATAGAGTGGAGTGAAGGGCCATATAGTGGAGTGTCGTAGAGTGGAGTGTCGTAGAGTGGAGTGGAGTAGAGTGGAGTGGTGTAGAGTGAAGTAAGAGTGTCGTAGAGTGGAGTAGAGTTTAATAGAGTGGAGTGATGTAAAGTGGAGTAGAGTGGCATAGAGTGGAGTGGAGTGTCGCAGAGTGGAGTGCAGTGGCATAGAGTGGACTGGAGTGTCGAAGAGTGGAGTAGAGTTTCATAGAGTGGAGTGATTTAGAGTGGAGTAGAGTGGCACAGAGTCGAGTGGAGTGTTGTAGAGTGAGATAGAGTGGAGTGTCGTAGAGTGGAGTAGAGTGGGGCGGAGTGTCATAGAGTGGCATGTTGTGGAGTGGAGTTGAGGGTTATAGAGTGGAGTGCCGTAGAGTGAAGTAGAGTGGAGTGATGTAGAGGGAAGTAAGAGTGTCATAGAGTGGAGTGGAGTATCGTAGAGTGGAGTGGAGGGTCATAGAGTGGAGTGAAGTGTCGTAGAGTGGAGTGGAGGGCCATGGAGTGGAGTGTCGTAGAGTGGAGTAGAGTGGAGTGCCGTAGACTGGAGTGGAGTAGAGTGGAGTGGTGTAGAGTGAAGTAAGAGTGTCTTAGAGTGGAGTGATGTAAAGTGAAGTTGATTGGCATAGAGTGGAGTGTCGTAGCGTGTAGTGGAGTGTCGTAGAGTGGAGTAGAGTGGAGTGGAGGGTCATAGAGTGGAGTGCCGTAGAGTGTCGTAGAGTGGAGTGATGTAGAGTGAAGTAAGAGTGTCGTTGAGTGGAGTGGAGTGTCTTAGAGTGGAGTTAAGGGTCATGTAGTGGAGTGTCATAGAGTGAAGTAGAGTGGAGTGTCGTAGAGTGGAGTGGAGTAGAGTGAAGTAAGAGTGTCATTGAGTGGATAGAGTTTCTTAGAGTGGAGTGATGTAGAGTGGAGTAGAGTGGCATAGAGTGGAGTCTCGTCTCGTAGAGCGGAGTAGAGTGGCATAGAGTGGAGTGTCATAGAGTGGAGTGTCGTAGAGTGGAGTGTTGTGGAGTGGAGTGTTGTAGAGTGGTGTAGTGAAGAGTGAAGTAAGTGGCGTAGAGTGTCATAGAATGGAGTGTCGTACAGTGGAGTAGAGTGGAGTAGAGTGTCATAGAGTGGCATGTTGTAGAGTGGAGTGGCGTGGAGTAGAGTGTCACAGCGTGTAGTGGTGTAGAGTGTAGCAGAATGTCATAGAGTGGAGAGTCATTGAGTAGAGTGGGTACGGTGGAGTGGCTTAAAGTAGTGTAGAGTGCCATAGAGTGTCATATAGTGTAGTGTAGTGTGATAGAGTGGAGTTCTGTAGAGTGGAGTGGAGTGGCATAGAGTGGAGTGGCATAGATTGAGTAGAGTATCGTAGACTGGAATGGAGAAGAGTGTCACAGAGTGGAGTGGCATGGGGTATTGTAGAATGGAGTGTGCAACAGTGTCTTATAGCGTTGTAGAATGAAGTAGAATTAAGTAGAACAGAGTTATGTAAAGTGGAGTAGAGGGGCATACAGTGCAGTAGAGTGTCGTAGAGTGGAGGGTCGTACAATAGAGTGGTGTTCAATGAAGTAGAATGGTGTGGTGTAGCGTGGAGTGGAGTGTCTTAGAGTGTCGTAGAGTGGAGTGGCGTAGAGTTGAATAGAATGGAGTGGTGTAGAGTGTAGCAGAATGTCATAGAGTGGAGTGTCATAGAGTGGAGTGGCACCCGGTGGAGTAGCTTGGAGTGGCATAGAGGTAGTTTGGCTCACTGGTTAGAGGCGGCAGACCCGAGAGCAGAGGACGGCCCGGGACCAGGGTTCGATTCCCGGCGCGGCAGGTTTCTGGACCAGGGTCAGCGGACTCGATAATTCTCTCGCCTCGGTGCCCACTCTGATCAACGATCACACTCGGCAACTCTGGGCATTAGCTTGCCTCATCTTCACTAACGGCCCCACCAGACCGCCGGGGATGCCTGGTCTCACCCTGGAAATACCCATTAAGGGACCATCTCTCAGGGAAGCCAGGAAGGGTTTCGCAGCGGTCGAAGCGCGGAGATACTCCCCCGGGAGTGATTCTAGCGCTATATAAACACGCAAATTAAATAAATTAAATAGAGTGCCATAGAGTGTCATACAGTGAAGTGTCATAGAGTGGAGTGGAGTGGCTTACAGTGTTGTAGAGTGGAGTGGCGTAGAGTGTCATAGAGTGGAGTGGAGTGTCATAGACTAGAGTGTCATAGAGTGGAATGGTGTAGAGTGGAGTAAGCGTGAGGTGTCATAGAGTGGAGTGTTGTAGTGTGAGGTGGCATAGAGTGGAGTGCCGTACAGTGGAGTGGGGCAGAGTGGAGTAGAGTTTCATAGACTGGAATGGAGAAGAGTGTCATAGAGTTGAGTAGCATGTAGTGTTGCGGAATGGAGTGTACAATTGTGTCGTATAGAATCATAGAGTGAAGTTGAGTTAAGTATAGTGGAGTCATGTAAAGTGGAGTCGAGGGCAAACTGTGCAGTAGAGTGTCATAGAGTGGAGTGTCGTACAGTAGAGTGGTGTAAAGTGGAGTAGAGTGGTGTGGTGTAGCGTGGAGTGGAGTGGCGTAGAGTGTCATAGAGTGGAGTAGAGAGTCATACAATAGAGTGGCATGGAATGGAATGGCAGTAGAGTGGAATGGCAAAGAGTAAAGTGGCGTACTTTGGATTAGAGTGTCATCGAGTGGGGTGGCATAGAGTGGAGTGGTATAGATTGGAGTAGAGCGTCATACAGTGGAGTGGTTTAGAGTTGGTTGGCCTAGAGTAGAGTGTCATAGAGTGGGGTGGAGTAGAATGGAGTGGAGTGCTGTAGAGCAGAGCAGTGTAAAGTGGAGTGGTGTAGAGTGGAGCAGAACTTCATTGCTTGAAGTACAGTGTCATGAAGTGTCATAGAGAGGAATGGTTTGTTGTAGTGTGGAGTATTGTAGAGTGGAGTTTAGAAAGTGGAATGTCAAAAATGCCATGGAGTGTTGTAGAGTGGAGTGTCATACAGTGGAATGCCATAGAGTTGAGTAAAGTGGCCTGGAGTATGGTAAAGTGGAATGTTGTGGAGTGGAGTGCTGTAAAGGAGAGTGGTGGAGAGTAGAGTGGCATAGAGTGAAATGGCATGGAGTCGAGTAAAGTGGCATAGAGTGGGGTAGAGTGGAATGTTGTAGAGTGGAGTGTTGTAAAGGGGAGTGGTGTAGAGTGAAGTGGCATAGAGTGGAATGCCATAGAGTTGAGTAAAGTGGCCTGGAGTATGGTAAAGTGGAATGTTGTGGAGTGGAGTGTTGTAAAGGAGAGTAGAGTGGCATAGAGGGATATGGCATGGAGTTGAGTAAAGTGGTGTGGAGTGGGGTAGACTGTAATGTTGTAGAGTGGAGTGTTGTAAAGGGGAATGGTGTAGAGTGGGGTGGCATAGAGTGTCACAGGGTGGAATAGCATAGAGCATCACTGAGCAGAGGGCCATTGATTAGCACAGTGTGCGTAGAGTGGAGTGACGTGGAATAGTGGAGTGGAGTAGAGTGTTGTAGAGTGGAGTGTCGCAGAGTGAAGTAGACTGGAGTGGCATAGAGGGGAATGTAGTAGAGTAGCATGGAGTAGAGTAGCATAGAGTAGAGCAAAGTGTTATGGAGTGGAGTGAAGTAGAGTAGAGTGGCATAGAGTGGCGCTGCACAGAGTGGAGTAAAGTGGTATGGAGTGGCATAGAGTGGAATGCCATGCCATTGTAGATTGGAGTAGATTGGAGTAGAGTGGCATGGCGTAGAGTGGAGTGGCCTTGAGTGGAGTAGAGTGGTGTTGAGTAGAGTGGTGTAGAGTGGAGTGGCTTAGAGTGAAGTGGTGTAGAGTGGCATATAGATTAGAGTGAAGTGGAGTAGAGTGGATTAGAGTAGAGTGGTGGAGCAGAGAAGAGTTTGCAGATTGTAGTTTGGAGTAGAGTGGCATGGCGTAGAGTGGAGTGGAGTGGCCTTGAGTGGAGTAGAGTGGTGTAGAGTGAAGTGGTGTAGAGTGGCATATAGATAAGAGTAAAGTGGAGTAGAGTGGAATAGAGTAGAGTGGTGGAGCAGAGCAGAGTTTGCAGATTGAGTTGGCGTAGAGTGGCATAGTGTGGAATGTTGTGGAGTGGCATAGAGTAGAGTAGAGTGTCATACAGTGGAGTGCATGGGCATATAGTGTCATAGAGTGACATAATGTGGAGTGGCGTGGAGTGGAGTGTCATAGAATCGAGTGACATAGAGTGGAGTGGTGTAGAGTATAGTGTTGTGGAGTGGATTAGAGTGGAGTCTAGTGGGATAGATTAGAGTGCTGTAGAGTGGAGTACAGTGTTGCAGAGTGGAGTGTCTTAGAGTGGTATCCATAGAGTAGAGTGGAGTGGTGTAGAGTGGCATAGAGTTGAGTGCCATTGAGTGAAGTGCTGTGAAGTGGAATGGCATAGAGTAGATTGGTGTAGAGTGGAGTTTTGAAGAGTGGAATAGAGTAGAGTATTGTAGAGTAGAGTGTCATTGAGTGGAGTGTCATATAGAGTCATAAAATGTTGTAGAGTGGAGTGGCACAGTGTGAAGTAAAGAGACATGGATTGGTGTAGAGTGGAGTGTCATAGAGTGGAATGTTGTAGAGGGGAGTGCCAGAGAATAGAGTAGCATAGAGTGTTGCAGAGTCGAGTGGCAAAAAGTGTTATTGAGTAGAGTGATTTAGAGTGGTGTAGTGTGCATAGATTGGAGTGCCGTGGTGTGGAGTGGAATAGCATAGAGTGGAGTAGACTGGAGTACTGTAGAGTGGCGTGGGGTAAAGTGGCATAGAGTGGAGTTACACAAAGTGAAGTAAAGTGGCATTTGCAGAAAGCGAGCACTCCTCGAAGAATACAAGTAGACAGTCAGAGAGGCGGTAAACAGGGTAAGCTCCACAGGAGTGTCAAATACATGCGGAACAGCTTAAAACAAGGAAAGCCAGCAAATACAAAGCAAGGAAATGGGTTACAAAAGACAAAGCCAATTGTAAGCAATGGACAGAATGGATTCCCAGGAACCTCTCAGCATGTCCCCAATATGCCTTTACAACCAGACAGCTGTGATGTCTGGTAGGCTTCATCCTAAAAGGGAACACATCAAAATCAAGAAACACCTCTCGAGAAACAAAATAAACTAATTACACCTTTGAAAGAAATTGCACTATCATTTGCCTGCTCAGTGCCAGGATACCCTCGCGAGTGAAAGCTCACTTTACAAATGCAAAAACATAACACCTTACGGAATAATCACAACCCTTGTCAGGGTGAATCCATAAGGTTAGTAAATGAACCTGAGCCGACTCCTTTAGGTAGCCATTCCAAACAGCAGACAGGTTCAACTTAGAGCAATGCGTAGAGTATATGCCATAACAAAACAGTAATAGAGTTAAAATGCAAAGCAACAAAAATCTCAAACCAAACTAGAAAAATAAATCCTAAAAAACCAAATTACATCAAAATGACAAAAGTCCAATAAGAGGAACCGGAGACAATTTTTTAAAAAGTTTTAAGTAGAAATAGCTCCAAAAACAACAAAGCGCAAATGAGAGGCAATGGTCGCGATAGACAGGGATCTGGGCACAATTTAAGTCTGACCGTGATGGAGAGCGGGTCGGATACACTGATCAGGTTCTTCCTGGTCAAAGACTGTACTTTCAGTCTTAGGGCCTGATTTAGATCACAATGGTGATGGATACTCCATCCGCAGAAATATAAATCTCATACGATATAATGGCATTTATATTTCGGCCGATGGGATATTAGTCAACATTGTGACGGAGTAATCCATCCTCCAAGATCTAAATCAGGACCTTAGTTCTTTAAGTTCCAATCCGTCATAGGAATACACCTCTAATGACCTTACACCAATTACTCCAACATAATTACAATTTCTTCCAGGCCTACATAACACCTCAGGCACTTAGAGACTCTTAAGGTGTCAAAATTAAAGGCAGAAAATTAAAGGCACAATAACAAAAGACAAAAAGACAGACAAAAAAACTGGCACCAACACAAAGTCAGACAACAGCGGACCAGCAGAAGAGCAAGGCTCTCCTACTGGACCACCGGGGATGAGGCGCAAGCAGAAGCCTGCGAGTGGAGGAGAGCCTCAAACGCCTACCATACAGAGAGCAGTAGGGGGCAGCGGCACAACAGCAGAGCTGCTGGGCTGAAGGGAAGAGTCCCTGACCAGGAAGGCAATGACATGGAAAAGCGCTGGCGGGAAGGGGCGGGTCGGAATCTCAAAGGTGACAACTGGGATGAGAAGCTGCGGATTTGGTTCATTACCAGCTATAAAGAGAATTTTTAATTTTAGTTAATTTTAGTGGGACTTGCTGTCACGATGTACTCAGCAGACCTATGTCTTGGAAAGGGCAAAACATGGCTAGGAAGAGTCAGTCATATATCGGTTGTGCAGGTGCAATTGAAGTATGACTGACTGTTGTCGTTCCAAACAGAGTCCCATCTTTGAGAAAAATAATATTGAGATGGGATATGCAAAGTCATGAAGTTTTTTTTCTCTGCAGCTTCGTGAATCATATTTTGCAAGCTACAATATTGTAAATGTTCACACATTTTACAAAGCTAAAAAAAAGGGGGAACATCTTTTGCTAATAGCAGGCTTGATGGAAAAAAAATGTGGCAAAAAAGGTTTAGCAGGAAAATACTTGTGTAAAAAGGTTTATATATGAAAATTCTATTTCACAATTTTTTGAAGAATCAATTTTATCGCAAACAAAGATAGGAAACTTTTACTGTGCATAAAGTGTGATGTCTTAACAATTTTGCTCAACATCAAGGGTGAATCTTTAAGTTTTTGTCTTTGTTAGACCTGACATCATTGGCGCGAGTCTCCCTTCTATTTTTGACAGATTGTCTCCTCTGTTTTGATATGTTTTTGCTGGTTATATGTTTTGCGCACTGTGCCACTGCTAACCAGTGCTCCCTATGTTAAATTGATATACTAATTGGATTCCAAGATTGGGTTATTTAATTTATCTGTCAGCCCCTAGCACAGTGCACCATGTGTGCCCAGGGCTTGTAAATCAGATGCTGCTGGTGGGCTTGCAGCACTGGTTGTGCCACCCACAGACACAGCTTGTAAAGTATGTCTCAGGCCTGCCATTGCAAGGCCTGTGTGAGGTCTAGCACTGCCATGTCGACTTGGCCAAGTGCACCCACTTGCCAGTCCCTAAACCTTCCCATTGCTTCATGTTAGACACCCCTATGATAGGCCCAAGGGCAGGGTGCATTGTAAGTATAAGGTAAGATATGCTCTGATGTGTGTAGCATGTTCTAATAGTGAATTACAGCCATTTTCGTTTTTCACTATTGAAGGCAACCTGTTCTTCATATGCCAGAATGGGCAGTTAGATGATTACATTCTTATAATCCTAACTGACTCAGGGAACATGGTAGACATTCGAATTTAGTATGCCTGAACTCAGAATAATAAAATACATCTTTTAGGAAAGTTGGTTTTAATATCCTGTGTTTGAAAATACCACTTTTAGAAAGTTAGAATTTTCTTGCCTAACTATCCAGGCCTGCCTCTGTTGGGTTGTGTATTCCTTGTCTGGGTTTGTGAGTGACAGGGTTGGAGGATTCCAGGGGACAGGCTGGGGCAGTCCAGTGGTAAATAGAGAGATCTTAATCTAGATTGGAGGGAGGAGTTGCACCTGGGACCTGAATAGGGATCGGCCTTCCCTCTACAATGCTGGCTCCATCCACTGTGGCTTGTCTGATGTCTCTTCCCTGCACTGAGAAAGGAGAGGAGGAATCATGTCAACAGAGTGCTCCAGAGCTGTATCCTCCCTCCCCTGTGCTGGCTCCACCTCCTGTGGGGCGGCTGATGTCTCTGCCCTGCACAGTGAAAGGAAGAAGAGAGTGATGTAAACAAAGTGCTCAGGAACTGGTTTGGACTAGGCAGAGGCCACTCTACCTTCAGAGAACAAAGGGTTTTGGGGTATAAATATTGGGACCCTGAAACCAAGAAATTAGATCACTTCTGGAACAAGAAACCTTCCTGCCAAGCAGAAGAACCAAGGAATCTGCAGGACTTTGGACTGCCCCTCTGCCAGTGTGCTGTTTGCTGGGTTGGCCTGCAGTGGTTGCTTCATTGCCAAGGGAAAGGAACTTTTTAATGACTTTCATCATCTACAGAATATTCTCCAAGGGCTTGAACTGTGCTTGCCTCCTGCTGAAGTCTCAGGGACAAAAGACTTCGCCTCCAGCTCCCCCTGAATTTCCTTGCTGGGAATTCTGACTCCAGACACTTGCATGCTGCTGGGAGCTGGAAGCGCGACGCATCGAGAAGAAGAGTGTCGACGCGGAAGCTGTAATCGTCGCATCGCCGAAGAAGCGAGCCTTCGCCGCATCTTCCTGGAAGCGTGTGTTCATCGAAGCTGCCTGCTGTCGCATCAACGGAGAAGTGTGACGCCATCGAGAGAGTCACCATCGCATCACCGGAGAAGAGTGTCGCAGGGCCTGTCGCTGCTCCAAAGTACAGAGTCGTCGCAAGGCTGCCAGGGCGTCATCGCATCGCCGCATCAAGGGTGCCATCTTCTCGCATCGCAACTGGATCATCGCATCGCATCAAGGCTTCATCTTGTGCACCGCAATGGGCCCGCAGGCTGAGAATCTACGCATGACCTCCACCGGTAAGGCTCACGATGAGTCTCCTACTTTGCGCAAGCATTGAGGCAGGACGCAACCGTACCCCCAGATTACGGAACCGACGCATCTCCCCTTTTGCGAGCCTTTTGTTTACTTTGCGTTACGCATCCAGGTACTTTGTTGAGAACTTTGTCGCATTTACCATAAACTTGAACTAAGCAACTTTAATCATCTTTTAAGTAATCTTATGTGTAGTATTGTGGTTGTGGTCTTGTATTTAAGTCTATATAAAGAATACTTATTTTTAAAAAACCTGTGTTGTGTCCATCTGTAGTGTTATTACTGTATTACTGTGTATGTTCACAAATGCTTAACACACTGCCTCTGAGATAAGCCTGTCTGCTCCTGCCAAGCTACCAAGGGGGTGAGCAGGGGTTATTAAGGAGTGTAATCCCCTTATCCTGACTTAGAAGTAAGGGTCCCTATTTGGACAAAGGTGAATTCCATTGCCAACTAGAGACCCCAAGATCTAACATTGGTGGTCAGCGGTGAGGATCTGGACTTTGCATTTGCGTTTCATATACAGTGATTGGTGTACACTACTAATGAGTGCAGATTAAACACGAACACATTCTTTTTTTTTAGAATCTTTTTCCTTGGACTGTTAGTTTTTCCTGAAAACTCCCAATTCATACTACCATGAGTAGACCAGCATCTGCTGCATCTAAGGATCTTGATTTTGAGGAACAAAGGTTGGAAACCTATACTGTGAAATAGGGCAAGTATCTCTGCAGGAAATTGAAAGCTGCTACACCAGGCATTTCTAAAAAGCAAGACTACCAAAAGGGGCTGAGGGCCTGGGTAGAAGCCAGAAATGTCCCTGATCTTGTGGTGGAGCCAGTTGGGGATGCAGATGGGCAAATTGATAAGCCAGTGTTTCCAGCCAGGGGAGGGGTTCCGTCCCCACCTGACAGCAGCAACTCTTCCAAAGACCTATCCCCCAGACAGCTGGAAGACAGGGAGAGAAATAGGGCACTCAAGCTCAAGTTGGCTAAGCTTAAGATGGAGGGTTAGAGGGAAACAGAGAATAACAGGTTGTCTTTGGAAAGAGACAGAATGAGAATGGAGCATGAGAGGATGTTGGGGGAGTTAGAGATCGAGGCCGAGGGCTTAGAAATCAATCCCTCTAGTGGCAGCGCAGCATCTGTGCCTTCAGAAGGCAGGGTAAATATTCCCAAGGATGTCATCAAAGATTTTCACAAAGGTGAAGATATTGGTCAGTGGTTTGCAGCCTATGAGATAGCAATGGTGGCCCACCGGGCCCCTGAGAAGGATTGGGGAGCGGGGTTGTGGGGTCGCTTTCTGACTGAGGGGAGGGATACTTTGTTAGACCTACCCACTGAGCATAGAATGTCTTATCACCACATGAAACAAGCACTGATGACAAGGTATGGGTTAACTCCAGAACTCTATAGACAGAGGTTCAGGAATTGTAAGAAACTGGAGGGAACCACTTGGGCAGAATATGTGTCTTTCTTTTGCAGAGCTATGGATGGTTGGGTGAGAGGTAGCAATGTTGATAACTTTCAAGTGCTCTATGATTTGATTGCCAGGGAGCACTTATTTGCTAATTGTTTTCCTGAGCTATGCCAGCACTTTATTCATAGCAAGTTGACTAACCCTAGAAAGCTTCCTGAGGAGGCGGACCGCTGGGTCAGTACCAGGGTCCACAAGGGTATGGTGGGAGACTCCGTTAAAGGTGGGCAGGGTCCCCAGCAGAAGAGTAGGGGGACAAGGGTAAACGGAGGGTGTTCCAAAAAGGTCCCCAAAGTAATCCCCAAGTGAAGCAGTTGAAGGGTTCCCAGCCTCCCCCTGAGAAGAAGTAAGGACCCCCGACAGGTAAACCTGTTCATAGGTGGCCTGTTACCTGCTTTCAGTGTAAGCAGGTGGGACACCATTGGTATGATTTCCAGTGTCCCCAAAAGGGTCAGTATGTGCCCCCGTGTACCACCCCATCAGATGGCCAGCATAGCCCTTGGTAGGGAAGAGATGGGTGCCCAAGGTGAGTGGGGTCCCGCAGAAATGTCTCTTGTCTCATTAGAAGACTTTGAGATGGTCCCTAAAACTCAGCTGCCTGATAACACCAAAAAATTCAGGCAGTGGGTGACCATCAATGGCCATAGAGTGGAGGCTCTCAGAGACACAGGAGCCAGTGTGACAGCTGTCAAGTGTCACTTGGTGTCTGAAGAGCAGGTGGTCCCCAATGCATTCTTCCCAGTTGTTGCCTGTTGGACCCGGCCCTTTAGGCAGGTTCACCCCGAGACTTTTTGCTTTTTCCTAGCCTGTTTCTGGAACCAGGTGGTGGTGATTTTAGGCCTCTGCGCACTTTTTCACTGTGGTACAGTGTAAAGTGCTTGAGCTCTCTGTGTATGTGGGGTGAGTGACCTGCCCTCCCATAGGAATAAATGGGGAATATGTATGCCCATGGTAGTTCCTGATGTGTGGGGAGTGCAGGGGCGAGTTTGATATGTGCAAACTCGTGAGATTGAATGCTGCGTAATGGTATATGCGGCATGAGTGTGTCTAGTCTAGAAGTGCCACTTTTAGAAGTTGGCATATTTGTGTAATTTGTGTCTGGCGTGTGATTGGCTGGTGAGCCTGGTCCAGGAGTGCCTGGGCCTGCTTGTGGATTGACTGTCTGGTTTGAGGGTGACAGGGGCTGGAGAGCCCAGGAGGTTGTCTGAGTCAGCCCGTGGATGAAAGGCTGCATCTGCTACCAGGGAAGTGGGAGGAGATGGCACCTGGGAGTGACCAGGGCTGTGCCTGCCTGACCACAATGCTGGCTCCACCTCCTGCTGGGCGACTGTCACCTCAGTCCCTGATACTGAAGAGAGTTCCCTATAACCAGTTCTAGCTGGTTCTCACACTGCCTGCACAAAGACTTCAAAGACTTTTCCCTGTATAAGAAGGGGCTGTGTCCCCTTCCAATTTGTTCTTGTTTTTGGACTTGAATCTTGCCAGGGACGTGCTGCTGCTTGGGCCCAGGGGAATCCCTGGGCCCTGCCCAGCCCCTGGACACCTGATGGACTTTCCTGGATGACTGGGCTGCTGAGGGACTTCCTGGGACCCCTTTGCCTTGCCTGGGGTGATAGGAGACTTTGATTTGCCCTGCCCAGCCCCTGGACCCCTGAAGGGACTTTGTTGCTGGACTTTCTGCTCCCCTGGGCACCTGGAAGTGCTTTTTCTTTGTTGTGGCGCTTGGGAGCGCTTGATTTGTCCTTCCTAGCGCTTGGGAGCGCTTTTTGCTTTGTGGGAGCGTGTCTCCGCCCCACATTTTGCATGGGGAATTGCAGGTGCCACCCTGCTCTGTGCCTGATATTGTTGTATTTTTATTTACGGGTGCCACCCCATTTGTTTTGTTGCCTAGCGGGTGCTCACCCCGTTTCTACTCTTATTTGGGGTACTGAGGGTGCCCACCCCTCATTTTGGCCCTTGTTTATCACCGCCGCGGCCCCTCTCGTGCCGCCATTGGGAAGCCAGGCATCGCAGGGCCTGACGCGGGGCGGGACTTCCGGTTTTCGGACGAAGTCCCTGCCGCCGCGCACTGATAGGCCAGTACCCCGGCCAGAGGGCGAACGGAGGAAAGGAAGCTGTTTGCCGGGTTCCCCGGGGCTCCCGAGTGAAGAAAGAGCCCCGGGGAGAGAGAGAAGTCCGGCACAAGAGCAGCGAGGCTCCCCGAGATGAGGAGAGGAGCCGAGAGAGAAGCTGCTGGGAACGAGACACCGCCCAGGAGCCCCGGTGAGTGCAGCTCGGTGGGAGGCGGTTGGGGGGGGTGTCGGAGCACGCTTTCGGTGCTCGCCCCCGTGGCCTGGGCCTCCTTCTCCCTTCCCGCTGCCCCGCTGAACAGTGGGCAGCAGCTCCAACGTGGGGGCAGAATTGTTTAGAGAGCCTGTGTGGCTCAGAGGGCCATTTTTGTGTTTGGAGCCACGGAGGCTCTAGGGGGCCATACATGATTTACGAGCCCAGCGAGGCTCGAGGGCCATATTAGATAGAGGGGGCGTCGGGGCACATTGCCGGTGCCCGCCCCCTCCTGCCTGCGAGGGATCTGTTCAGAGCCTCGAGGGCTCCAGGGGCCTATAATTGTTTAAGAGCCTGTGTGGCTCCAAGTGCGCAGTTCAGAGCCTGTGTGGCTCCAGCAGTGGCGCAGTTTGCGCCTTAGGGTCAGTGAGGGCCCTGGTGCAGTTTTGATGATTCCCAGCTGCCCAGCAGTTAGTGGGCAGCTGCACCGTTTAGGTCTTGGGATTTCACAGGTGCCCAGCAAGTAATGGGCACCTGCTACGTTTAGGCTTGTGCTTGGACTGGCGCTTCATGGCAGCGCGCCCTGACATTTGGACACAGGGCGTCTTAGCCCCAACAAGGCCAGTTGGCCTAGGGACTGCCACAGGTGGTGGATTATGTAAGTTTTTCGCAATTGTATGGTTATTGCACCTCAGAATGTGTTTTCTTGCATCATGTGTTATTCCTGCACCTCTGAATGTTTTTAGGCATCATGTGATTTTTGCGCTATTGTATTGTTCTGGCACCTCTGAATGTTTTTATGCATCATGTGTCTTCCTTTTCCCTGCGCTACACCTCTGATTGTTTTAGGCATCATGTGTCTTCTTGCGCTGCACCTCTGAATGTATTTTATTGCATCATGTGCTTTGTTCTTAACACCGCTGAATGTGTAGGTTTATGCATCATGTGTTTTTCCTTTACTACTCCTCTGAATGTGTTTTATGCCTCATGGGTAATGTGTTCTTGCTTATACCCCTAAATGCTGTGTGATACTTAGGTGGTTGTTCTTTTTAGTACAGGTGGTCCTAGTAAGGTCCTGGTTCCTTGCGTGACATTCTCCTAAGGTGGTTAGGGTTGCGTAGGTGGTACTTACCTGTTCCCAGTAGTTACTGGATGTGATTTATAACATTTATCTTGTGCTATACTTATTCTATTTCCAATACTGTTGATTCTGACAGTGGAAAAAGAAGAGAAGTGGATGGTGCACTGCTGAAATGTGAGCAGAAGTTCAAAAGAAGTTATTCAGTTCTGGGTGCACTCGTGGGTGGTGTTTCCGTCACAACACCGGTAATCATAGGACATGGTAGTGTACGCACGAAGGTGCTAATACATCTCCAAGTGAGGCACTCCAAGGGTGATCATAAAATCATTCAAAAGGTTGTTCGTTCAAACGTTTGTTGTTCAATATGTTCTCATAGTGGTTATTTCATTGATATTAACAGCATATCAATCCGGTATATTATAATCTCTTTAGGGTAGAAAATGAATGCGAACTCCTCCTATGCATTTCGGGCGGGGGGCCCTTTGTCACGGAGAGCTGAAAGGAAGACAGATTGGGGTCAGGGTCATGGTTGCAGGGAGCGTTGAAAACTACCCGTTTAAGTGCCGATCAATGAGGGTGTGAGCTGACTGTGTACTTAATAATAGCGAAAAGGAGTGAAGTTGGAAAGTGAGCTAGGAAGATGGTGAATGGAAGCTGCAGATGTCCAAGGGGGCGGGTAGGGTGTGGGTGGGATATTACATCGCGTGAAATGCTAACGGAGATGAACCAAGTGGTTCGCGTACAAGGTGCAGGAGGCTGCCCATGGATGGTCGTAAACTTACTTCAAGTCCGATGTAGCGGGATACGCTACTTCAAAGGTGCTGGGAACATCCTCTGCGCTGCGGTATACGCGCGGGTAAGCTCGTGAGTGAAGAAGGGTGTTGGTGAGCTTAAACATAAAAGGCGGACTCGTGTATTGTGAGGGTACTGGAAACTGAGGGAAGACTAGGATCGGCTGTGCTGAGGATAGTGCGGCCATCTTGAAATGGGAACGAGTAAACGGGCAGGGTAAAAGGAAGAAGGTGGGGGATGTAAGATACACAAAGGTCACAATCAGAATAAATGAAGGAAAATACAAAATAAAAATATATGTATGAATAAGCATTAAAGAGCAATGCAGCACATTATAAAGGCAACTATTTACAAATAACAACTGTATTCAATTCGATCATTGAGACCAAATGGTTTCAGGGTCTGTAAGCGATATATCCATTTAAGTTCTCTTTTAAGCAGAAGCTTACGATTGTCAATTCCTTCAGTTTTGATGACAGTTTCCAAGACAATAAGTTGAAGTTGTGCGATGGTATGTCGAAATTCCAAAAAGTGCATGGCAATGTTTGATTTCTCGTGTTTCAAGCGTATGTTGGATTTATGTTCGTTCATGCGTGTCTTTATTTTACGCTCGGTCTTGCCGATTCTGACAGTGGCCCATGTGGCCCTGTCCTGTACATAATCCCTTGTGAATATTGCCCGTGCCAGTTGGCACAATGTACATGTGTGACTTCTATCTGATGTGTTTTTACAATACAAAAGTTATTTTATAATAACCTTGTGTGGAGTTCCTTTTGTGGTGTGCCTAGTATGTTGTTGCTGTTGTGTGCTGGCGCAAATGCTTTACACATGGCCTCCGAGTTTAGCCTTACTGCTCGTGCCAAGCTACCAGGGGGTGGGCAGGGGTTATCTTGGCGTGTGACTTCCTTGCCCTGACTAGAATGGTGGTTTCTGCCTGGCTTTGGCGTCAGCCTTAGCCTACCAGAAATAGCCAGTTCTAACATTGCCGCTGACAACACAGAGAGCCATTGCAAAGTGTCTCAAGTTCCATTTGAGTGGGTGGGGGGTCTCTGATACTATTCAAGTAGCTGTGAGGCCATCTATACCTGTTAATTGTCTGTTAGGGGATGTATGACATTACAACACATGCTTTTACCACGCATGCCTTTACAACGCGGTTTTTACAACGAAAACCTTTACAATGCATAGTGCTTTGGGGTGCTAGTGAATAGTTTAATTTACTATTCCAACTCCAGTCCCCGTGGACACTAGGGAAGGTGTTGGATAGTAAATTAAACCTATTCCCTATCCTAGAGCACCCCCCAGCGCAATGCGTTGTAATGGTTTGCGTTGTAAAAGTTGCGTGGTAAAGGCACTGCGTGGTAAAAGTTGTGTTGTAAAAGATGTTTCCCTCTGTTAGGCAATGATTTAGAAGGCTCCCCTTGGGTTAAGGTGGAGAGGAAGGCGCATTTAGAGATGTTGGGTCTGCCTGAGTGGGCACGTGTAACCATTCGGTCTATGGCAGCTAAGGGTGTTCAAGAGACCCTCGAGCCTGAAAATATGGCCCAAGCAACTGCCTTAAAGAGAAGTGGTAGGGGTGCGGGAAACCAGCCCCCATTGTTCCCACGGTCCAGGAGGAGGCAGACCTTGAGGGGGAGGCCCTGGAACCCACTAGTGAGCAAGTGTCTGAACTGGGGAACCTACCTGAGCTGACCCCTCCAGGGAGGAATTTTGTGAAGAGCAGCAGAAGTGCCCTTCTCTTGTGGGTTTGAGGCAACAGGCCACAAACCAGGCAGCAGGTGATCAGTCTGGATCACATTGGATCTACTGGGAGAATGGTCTCCTGTATAGCGAGCCTAAGGTTGCTGAGCCTGGGTCAGCCCGTGTGCTGGTGGTACCCCAGCGCTTCAGAGCCTTCCTACTGGGTTTGGCTCATGATGTTCCTTTAGCTGGTCATCTGGGGCAGAACAAGACCTTTGAAAGGCTTGTCTCCCACTTTTATTGGCCCCACATGCGGAATAGTTCAGATACTCATTGTAGGACCTGTCAAACTTGCCAGGCAAATGGGAAAAGTGAAAGGAGGTACAAGGCCCGTCTCTAACCTTTCCCTGGTATCAATACCCCCTTTGAATGGGTGGGCATTGACATTGTGGTACCATTGGACCACAAGACAGCCATGGGCAACCGGTTTATCCTGGTCTTGTTGGACCATGCTACCCGGTACCCGGTAGTCATTCCACTCAGGACAGTGATGGACTCCATGGTGAGACGTGCACTGATGGGGATTTTCTCCCTTGTGGGGTTCCCCAGAGAGGTGGTGTCTGACCGTGATACAAACTTCATTTCTAATTATATGAATTCTCTGTGGAAGGAGTGTGGTGTTACCTACAAGTTCACCATTCCTTACCATCCCCAAGGTAATGGGCTGGTTGAAAGTTTCAACCGGACCCTTAAGGGCATGATCATGGGTCTTGAAGAACCAATGAGGCGTAAGTGGGATGTCCTCTTGCCATGCCTTCTGTTTGCCTATCGTGAGGTGCCACAATAGTCTCTAGGGTTCAGCCCCTTTGAGCTTTTGTATGGTCACCCTGTAAGAGGACCTTTGAGTTTGGTCAAGGAAGGCTTGGAGCAATCTCCCAGGAAACCTCCCCAGAATGTACATAGTTAAATGTTGGCCTTCAGGAACCAGACTCGGCGTTTCAGAGATCTCACTCAGGCGAATCTGGAAGCCATTATATTTATAACAAAGGAGAGAGTTAGGGAAGTTACACAAGCTATGTGAGGTGGGAACTCCTGGTCCCCGGGATTAATGATAACAACAAAGGAGGAGTACCCCCTGTGGGAAAAAAAGCAGAAAAATCTCTGCTTCTAGAGCTGAAAGCTCAGGTTAGCACAGTGTGCCCCAACCCGTTACCAGACAGTGCATGTCCTTTAAGAAGACCCCTCACTCACCAACCTAGTTGGTGACATGCTTCATCATCGGGGTCCCACCCCATAGGCCGAGTGCCCATAGGGTGTGCTGCGACACCTGACTACAGTGGAGCGGGTTTCTTTTTTCTTTTATATGTGCATAAAATTACAGTGAAAAGTGTGTTAAAAAGGGGCCAGTACTACTCACTTCAAGATGTTATTCCTGAGTGCATGAACCCCTATAAAACCAGTGTGGCACCCATGCCTAATTAGGAAGGCTTTGGTGTCTCAAGAAGTGTAATACGTTTAAAAATAGCGAAGTGTGCTATGTGCATAATTACAAGAAAAATAATAATAAGGTCTTCATGTTTCAACCATTAAAAAGATTCTATGGTTTTCGTCAGGACCGTGAAGATTGCACGGGGTGGTACACACACGCTAAGGTGCGCCCACCCCTCGTGCAATTTAAAGACCACAAATTTGTGATCTGGAGTAAAATGGTGTGTCTTTTCCTCAATCAGGAAAAAAACCTGTAAGAAAGAAAAGGGAAACAGAGTTGGGATTACGTACTGGGGAGGACAAAACAAGGGCATACACTTAACATATATAGTTCTGAGTGACGTCACCCCCGTAAGGTGACTACCTATATTCTAAGATCGTACTAGAATATTATCTAGTCCGAATCGGAATGTGCTCCAGTGTTAGTTACCGGAGCGTGCTTAAGTAAGTAAAATCCTATCACCGTGGTAAGGTGCAGGTCTAGCGAGGCACAGGGTTTTTTAGGCAAGTGGGAAAGGGGATGAGGAGTGATCGCTATTGTGCTGCGAAGCGGAACGCTAGTGAGCATTTAACAATGGGATTCTAAATGGCCGGTAAGCATTCGAATCGCAAGCTGGTAGGCGTGTGATACTAACATCGCTCAGGTGGTTTAGAAAACCCTATTCATGCAATGCTTACACTTGAGGCGGTAACTATCGCTTCATGGGCATCGGAACCTCCAAGACGGCAAGTGTCCGTCACCTGTGAATGTTTGAGAACACAGGTAGACACAGATCAGAATTATGCCCGTGTGGAATACACAGTGAAGTAATACTTGGGTGCGGTGCAGACAAGCCGCGTTGCACCCAAGTCCGCAAAGTTTGTACTTACTTGCGGCTTTCGATCATCTGGCGATAAACCTACTTGGTTACTGCTCAGGATGCCCCGTGGAATGATCTGTTGCATCGGTGATGCCGGTAAAGTAAACTGATCGGTATTTCCTGGTTGGGCGTGGCACGATTCGTGACCCCCAAGGGAGCCAATCAGAATGCGCTGGAGGGGTGTAACCAGCTTTTAGTTCTGATCATGTGATTGCAAGGGAGTGCCGTGTAGCGGTATAGTAACCATGGTGACCACGCTTTCTGACTCAGAAATGTGGAAGGAAATAATGCAAATTCATGCAAGTGGGTAGGTAGGAGGTCATTTTGACAGAACAGGAATGGCGGAATGTCAGGTGTTTACAAGGGACGCCGATATTTGGTGATCAATCATATCAATTGTTACAGCTCGTGGAGTGAGATAAAGCTGTATGACCGCTTAGTTGGTGCTGCGGTAAAAAGATCCACAAGGATCAAAGTGTTAAAAACATATGGTACTGTCATTGGACGTTTGGTTTGCTCGTGAGAATGACTATCCCATCACTGTGAGTTGAAAGCCTGTACACCCACCTCTGTTCCTTCTCGAACAGGCGTTGGTTCAGATTAGCTCCCGGTTTGACCTGTTCGATAACAATCTTGCACATTCTAGAATGAATTCTCTGGGGGTTCTTGATGTCCATTCTTCCTTGTCAAGAGCCTTTTTGAGTACCTCCAGTGTGGCATCCTGAGGGGTGCTTGTATACCCTTCACCTACAACACCAAGACTCTACTCTACAACTGGAACCCAATAAGACCTGGACCATCGGAGGGCAAACGAACTGTAACAGCGAGAACGTTGTTTATAGAGTGACATGTCCCTGTAAGCATGACCAGCAGAAAGGTCAAGATACCCATTGGAGAGCACAGGAGTAACATCCGTTGCAAGAAAGCCAACACCAAAGTCACTGAACACTACTTGTCGAGTGGGCACACATCGGACGATCTGCAATGGACCGTTATCGAACAGGTCAAACCGGGAGCTAATCTGAACCAACGCCTGTTCGAGAAGGAACAGAGGTGGGTGTACAGGCTTTCAACTCACAAAACTGGTTTGAACGACAATATCCCTTGGAACACAGTGATGGGATAGTCATTCTCCCGAGCAAACCAAACGTCCAATGACAGTGCCATATGTTTTTAACACTTTGAACCTTGTGGATCTTTTTACCGCAGCACCAACTAAGCGGTCATACAGCTTTATCTCACTCCACGAGCTGTAACAATCGATATGATTGATCACCAAATATCGGCGTCCCTTGTAAACACCTGACATTCCGCCATTCCTGTTCTGTCAAAATGACCTCCTACCTACCCACGTGCATGAATTTGCATTATTTCCTTCCACATTTCTGACTCCGAAAGCGTGGTCACCATGGTTACTATACTGCTACACGGCACTCCCTTGCAATCACATGATCGGAACTAAAAGCTGGTTACACCCCTCCAGCGCATTCTGATTTGCTCCCTTGGGGGTCAGGAATCGCGCCACGCCCAACCAGGAAATACTATCAGTTTACTTTACCGGCATCACCGATGCAACAGATCATTCCACGGGGCATCCTGAGCAGTAACCAAGTAGGTTTATCGCCAGATGATCGAAAGCCGCAAGTAAGTACAAACTTCGCGGACTTGGGTGCAACGCGGCTTGTCCGCACCGCATCCAAGTATTACTTCCCTGTGTATTCCACATGGGCATAATTCTGATCTGTGTCTACCTGTGTTCTCAAACATTCACAGGTGACGGACACTTGCCGTCTTGGAAGTTCCGATGCCCATGAAGTGATAGTTACCGCCTCAAGTGTAAGCATTGCATGAATAGGGTTTTCTAAACCACCTGAGCGATGTTAGTATCACACGCCTACCAGCTTGCGATTCGAATGCTTACCGGCCATTTAGAATCCCATTGTTAAATGCTCACTAGCGTTCCGCTTCGCAGCACAATAGCGATCACTCCTCATCCCCTTTCCCAATTGGCCAAAAAAATCCTGTGCCTCGCTAGACCTGCACCTTACCACGGTGATAGGATTTTACTTACTTAAGCACGCTTCGGTAACTAACACTGGAGCACATTCCCATTCGGACTAGATAATATTCTAGTACGATCTTAGCATATAGGTAGTCACCTTACGGGGGTGACGTCACTCAGCACTATATATGTTAAGTGTGTGCCCTTGTTTTGTCCTCCTCAGTACGTAATCCCAATCCCGTTTCCCTTTTCTTTCTTACAGGTGTTTTTCCTGATTGAGGAAAAGACACACCATTTTACACCAGATCACAAATTTGTGGTCTTTAAATTGCATGAGGGCTGGGCGCACCTTAGCGTGTGCGTACCACCCCGTGCAATCTTCACGGTCCTGATGAAAACCATAGAATCTTTTTAATGGTTGAAACATGTAGACCTTATTATTATTTTTCTTGTAATTATGCACATAGCACACTTCGCTATTTTTAAACGTATTACACTTCTTGAGACACCAAAGCCTTCCTAATTAGGCATGGGTGCCACACTGGTTTTATAGGGGTTCATGCATTCAGGAATAAAGTCTTGAAGTGAGTAGTACTGGCCCCTTTTTAACACACTTTTCACTGTAATTTTATGCACATATAAAAGAAAAAAGAAACCCGCTCCACTGTAGTCAGGTGTTGCAGCACACCCTGTGGGCACTCGGCCTATGGGGTGGGACCCCGATGATGAAGCATGTCACCAACTAGGTTGGTGAGTGAGGGGTCTTCTTAAAGGACATACACTGTCCGGTAACGGGTTGGGGCACACTGTGTTAACCTGAGCTTTCAGCTCTAGAAGCACAAAATCTGGAAGCCAGCCAGGAAGAGATGAAGCGGTGGTACAATCAGAATGCCACTCTGATCGAGCTTCAACCTGGACAGAAAGTTTGGGTCATGGCCCCTGTGGAGCCTTGTGCCCTCCAGGACAGGTGGACTGGTCCATATGAGGTGGTGGAGCGCAAGAGTGATGTCACTTATCTGGTGAACTTGCGGTCTGCCAGGAACCCCTTGCGGGTCCTGCATGTTAACCGCCTGAAGCCCCACTTAGAAAGGTCCGAAGTGGGCATGCTCCTAGCGACAGATGATGGAATGGAGGGGGAGACCGAGCCTCTTCCTGACCTCCTGTCTGCAACAGACCAAGATGGGTCAGTGGATGGTGTCAGCCTCTCTGCCACACTGACCCCTGATCAGCAGCAAGATTGTTGCCAGCTGTTGGGGCAATTCTCTGATCTATTTTCCTTGGTTCCTGGTGTCACAGAGTGGTGCGTCCATGATGTGGACGCTGGCGACAGTCCTCCTGCGAAGCACAAGGCTTACAGAGGGACTGACAAGGTTATGGCTTACATTAAGGAGGAAATCTCCAAGATGTTTGGTTTAGGGGTCATTGAGTCTTCTAACAGTCCTTGGGCCAGCCCAGTGGTTTTGGTCCCAATGGCTGCCTCGCCGGGTGCCACACCCGAACTCCAGTTCTGTGTGGACTACAGAAGGCTCAATTCAATCACCAGGACTGATGCACACCCCATCCCCAGAGCTGATGAGCTCATAGATCGGTTGGGGGCTGCCCGGTACCTTAGCACGTTTGATCTGCCGTCTGGGTACTGGCAGATCGCCTTGACTGATGGGGCTAAGTTGAGGTCGGCATTCTCCACACCAGATGGGCACTACCAATTCTGGGTTATGCCCTTTGGGATGAAGAATGCCCCTGCCACCTTTCAGAGGTTGGTCAACCAGGTTTTGGCTGGGCTGGAGGATTTCAGTGCCGCCTTCCTGCATGACATTGCAGTGTTCAGTGCCAATTGGGAAGAACATCTGCAGCACCTCTGGGAAGTGTTGATGGCACTGCGCAAGGCAAGCATCAGGATCAAGGCGAGTAACTGCCAGATCGGGCTGGGTTCCGTTGGATACTTGGGTCACCAAGTAGGAAGCGGCCAGGTGGTGCCCCTACATCCCAAGATTGATACTATCCTGACATGGGAACCCCCAAAGACTCAGACACAGGTGAGAGAAATTCGAATTTAGTATGCCTTAACTCAGAATAAATAAATACATCTTTTAATATCCTGTGTTTGAAAATACCACTTTTAGAAAGCAGGGATTTTCTTGCCTAACTATCCAGGCCTGCCTCTGCTGGGGTGTGTATTACTTGTCTGGGTCTGTGAGTGACAGGGCCGGGGGATTCCAGGAGACAGGCTGGGGCAGCCCAGTGGTGAATAGAGAGATCTGTATCTAGATGGGAGGCAGGAGTTGCACCTGGGACCTGAATAGGGATTGGCCTTCCCTCTACAATGCTGGCTCCAACCCCTGTGGCTTGTCTGATGTCTCTGCCCTGCACTGAGAAAGGAGAGGAGGAATCATGTCAACTGAGTGCTCCAGGGCTGTATCCTCCCTCCCCTGAGCTGGCTCCACCTCCTGTGGGGCAGCTGATGTCTCTGCCCTGCATAGTGAAAGGAAGAAGAGAGTCATGTAAACAAAGTGCTCAGGAACTGTTTTGGACTAGGCAGATGTCTCTCTGCCTTCAAAGAACAAAGGGTTTTGGGGTATAAATATTGGGACCCTGATCCCAAGAAATTAGATCACTTCTGGAACAAGAAACCTTTCTGGCAAGGAAGCTGCAGGAGTTTGGACTGCCCCTCTGCCAGTGTGCTGTTTGCTGGGTTGGCCTGCAGTGGTTGCTTCATTGCCAAGGGAAAGGAGAAGGAAAGTTTTAAGGACTTTTATCATCTACAGAATATTCTCCAAGGGCTAGAACTGTGTTTGCCTCCTGCTGAAGTCTCAATGACAAAAGACTTCCCCTCCAGCTCCCCCTGAATTTCCTTGCTGGGAATTCTGACTCCAGACACTTGTGTGCTGCTGGGAGCTGGAAGCGCGACGCATCGAGAAGAAGCGTGTCGCCGCTGCAGCTGAAATTGTCGCATCGCTGAAGAAGCGAGCCTTTGCCACATCTCCCTGGAAGCGTGTGTTCATCGAAGCTGCCTGCTGTCGCATCACCGGAGAAGCGTGACGCCATCGAGAGAGTCGCCATCACATCGCCGGAGAAGCCTATTGCAGGGCCTGTCGCTGCTCCAAAATACAGAGTCGTCGCAAGGCTGCCAGGGCGTCATCGCATCGTCATTGCATCGCCGCATCAAGGGCACCATGTTCTCACATTGCAACCGGATCATCGCATTGCACCGAGGTGCCATCTTGCGCACCGCAATGGGCCCGCAGGCCGAGAATCTACGCATCACCTCCACCGGTAAGGCTCACGATGAGTCTCCAACTCTGCACAAGCATTGAGGCAGGACGCAACCGTTTCCCCGGATCACGGAACCAACGCATCTCCCCTTTTGCGAGCCTTTTGTTTACTTTGCGTTACACATCCAGGTACTTTGTTGAGAACTTTGCCGCATTTACCATCAACTTGAACTAAGCAACTTTAATCATCTTTTAAGTAATCTTAAGTGTAGTATTGTGGATTTCTGTCGTTTGTGGTCTTGTGTTTAAGTCTATATAAAGAATACCTATTTTTATAAAACATGTGTTGTGTCCATCTGTAGTGTTATCACTGTATTACTGTGCATATTCACAAATGCTTAATACACTGCCTCTGAGATAAGCCTGTCTTCTCGTGCAAGCAACCAAGGTGGTGAGCAGGGGTTATTAAGGAGTGTAATCCCCTTATCCTGACTTAGACGTAAGGGTCCCTATTTGGACAAAGGTGAATACCATTGCCAACTAGAGATCCCAGATCTAACAGTATTGATAAAATTCTACCCAGTTACCACACAAGGATTGACTCTATGTTTTGCATAGGCGAAATACCAGTATATTTGCTTGCCCTTCCCTTCGTCTGCTGACAGTTTAGAAATGTACACCTACAGTTGCACCAAATTTACTAGGTGAACTACAATCAATACAGACCTGTGGCAAACAAGAAGCATTACTAACACCTCAAACGTTTCCAAGTCCAATAAATCATATGCTATTTTATATTTTTCATAACGAAGCAAACCATTTTTATATCAGCCTAGACACCAACACATCCTGGAATCAGACTAAGATCTACATCATTGATTAAAAACACCCAGGAAACTCCTCAATTAAGAAAATGAAAACTGCACTCCTTGGTCCCCGGGGTCCCTCAGCAACAAGCAAAATGCTGAGGAACAACTCACATCTTGAAGACACCCTTAATACAATCACCAACTCTGTGCCAAATCTCTTGAATGTCATGGTCAGGCTTCTCTTCATACCCTGGAGCTGAACCGGGCACATGGCAATATCACAGATGGGATGGAATGTATCAAGGATGGAATGGAATGTATTAAGGATGAGTTGGAAAGTATCAAGGAAGGGAAAGAATGTATTAAAGATGGTGTGGAATGTATCAAGGATGTTATGTAATGTATCATGGATGGGATGCAGTGCATTTAAGATGGGATGAAGTGTATTTAAGATGGGATGGAATGTATCAAGGAGGTGTTAGAATGTATCAAGTATGGGATGGAATGTATAAAGGATGGGATGTAATGTATCAAGGATGAGAGGGAATGTATCAAGGATGGGATGGAATTTATCACGGGTGGGATGGAATGTATTAAAGATGAAAAGGAATGTATCAAGGATGAGGTGGAATGTATCAAAGAAGAGATGGAATGTATCAAGGATGGGATGGAACGTATCAAGGATGGGATGGAATGTATCACGGTTGGGATGGAATGTATCAAGGATGGGATGGAATGTATCAAGGATGGGATGGAATGTATCAAGGATGAGATGGACTGTATCAAGGATTGGTTGGAATGTATCAAAATTGATATGCACTGTATCAAGGATGGGATGGAATATATCACAGATGGGATGGGATGTTTAAAACATGGGATGGACTCTATCAAGGATGGGATTGAATGTATTAAGGATGGTTTTGAATGTATTAAAGATGGGATGGAATGTATCCAGCTGAGATGGAATGTATCATGGTTGGGATGGAATGTATCAATAATGGGGTGGAATGTATCAAGGATGGGATGGAATGTATTAAGGATGGGATTGAATATGTTAAATATGGGAAGGAATGTACTAAGATGAGATGGAATCCATCAAGGATGGGACTGAATGTATTAAAGATGAGATGGAATGTATCAAGGATGGGATGGAATGTACTAAAGATGAGATGGAATGTATCATGGATAGGATGGAATGTATAAAAGATGGGATGGAATATATCAAGGATGGGATTGAATTAGAGGGAATTTATTAAAGATGAGATGGAAAGCATCAAGGATGGGATGGAATGTGTTAAGTATGTGATGGAATGTATCATGAAGGGGATGGAATGTATTAAAGTTCGGATGGAATGTATCAAGGATGAGATGGAATTTATCAAGCATGGGATGGCATGTATCAAGGATGACATTGAATGTATCAACAATGGAATGGAATGTATTGAAGATGGGATGAAATGTATTAAAGATGGGGTGGACTGTAATAAGGGTGGGATGGAATGCATCAAGGATGGGATGGAATGTATCAAGGATGGGATGGAATGTATCAAGGCTGGGATGGAATGTATCAAGGATGAGATGGGATGTAGCAAGAATAGGATGGCATGTATCAAGGCTGGGATTCAATGTATTAAAGATGGGATGGAATGTATTAAGATGAGATGGAATGTTTCATGGAAGGGGTGGAATGTATTAAAGACAAGAAGGACTGTATCAAGGATGGGATGGAATTTTCAAGGATGGAATGGAATGCATCATGGATGGCATTGAATGTATCAAGGATGGGATGGAATGTATCAAGGATGGGATTGAATGTATTAAAGATGAGAGAGAATTTATCAAAGATGAGATGGAATGTATCAAGGATGTAATGGAATGTATTAAAGATTAGATGGAATGTATCAAGGATGGGATTGAATGTATCAACAATGTGATGGAATGTATTACAGATTGGGTGGAATCCATCAAGGATGGTATGAAATGTATTAAAGATGGGATGGAATGTATCAAGGATGAGATGGAATGTATCAAGGATGGGATGGAATACATTTAAGATGAGATGGAATGTATTAAAGATTAGCTGGAATGTATCAAGGATGGGATGGAATGTATTAAAGATGAGGTGATATGTAACAAGGATGAGATTGAGTGTGTCAAAGGTTGGGATGGAATATATCAAGGATGGGATGGAATTTATTAAAGAGAGGATGGGATGTATTAAGGATGGCATAGAATGTATCATGGATGGATTGAAATATATCAAGGATGGGAGGGAATGTATCAAAGATGGGATGGAATGTATCAAGGACGAGGTGGAATGTATCAAGGATGGGATGGAGTATATCATAGATGGGATTTAATGTATCAAAGATGGAATGGAATGTATCAAAGATGGGATTTAATGCATCAAGGATGGGATAGAATGTATCAAGGATGGGATGGAATGTATCAAGGATGGGATGGAATGTATCAAAGATGGGATGTAATGTATCAAGGATGAGATGGAATGTTCAAGGGGGGATTCATTGTGTCAAAGATGAGATTGAATGTGGCAAGGATGGATTGAATGTATCAAGGGATGGGGTTGAATGTATCAACAATGTGATGGAATGTGTTAAAGATTGGGTGGAATCCATCAAGGATGGTATGAAATGTATTAAAGATGGGATGGAATGTATTAAAGATTAGCTGGAATGCATCAAGGATGGGATGAAATGTATTAAAGATGAGATGGAATGTATCAAGGATGGGATGAAATGTATCAAGGATGAGATGGAATGTTCAAGGGGGGATTCATTGTGTCAAAGATGAGATTGAATGTGGCAAGGATGGATTCAATGTATCAAGGGATGGGGTTGAATGTTTTGGAGATAAGAGTGGATGTATCAACGATGGGACCAAATATATCAAGGATGGATTAAATGTATCAAATATGGGATTGAATGTATCAAGGATGAGGTTGAATGTTTGAGACAAGAGTAGACGTATAAGGATGAGATTAGCCGTGAGACTGTTTGTACTCTTTATAAATCAGAACGTTGGGTACCTTGTTTGTGATGTAGGATTGAACCCCAGAGTCACCTTGACTCCTCTTGGTAAGCAGTGGAGATCAAGGTCATTGCTGAGGATGTCACGGTTGGGTCATGCCAAAAAGAATCCAATAAATATCAACAGAAGCATAACAGATCGATCAAAAACCAGCATTCAACAACTTCTCACCTGTCCCGAGGCAGAGCCTCAACCAGCACTGGTGGATATTTTCAGATGCAAATTAAAATGTTCAACCTGAATAAAATCTCAATAAAGTTGAAAGTTGACTGAGCCTCAGCAGTTGAGCCTTCGGGTAAGTCTTCCAATGCCATGGAGGTAACTGCCCCCACAGTAAACGTGTTACACGTAATAATGCTATTTACATATCAGACAAGGTCCACTGTGGAAATGTAAGTTTAGTCAAGCATTGGCTTAAAGACTTGTTCATCTCTGACCACCTAGCTTGCAAGTCTACCCCAGCTGGGATTTTCATGATCTTCAAATTACTGTGAATTAAGGCCACATGCATGACCAAATAGAACTGGATTTCACGAAACTGGAACACATCACGCTCTGTTACACCCAAGAACTCATGGACAGCACCCACTCGAGCCACCAACAAGAAGAGATCAGGCACCAAACATCGTCTTATGAGGAAGATCTGCTCAGCCTGAAAGCCCGCAACTCAAGAGACAGAAATTGAAACCTCCTAACTGCAGTCAAAACAGCTGCACAGTTACCATTTTACCACTCTTCAAGAGAAGCAAACCCTGTAAGAAGCTGTCATGGTCTACAGGAGTCCAATAACATGCAAACTCACAGCCAGAGACAAATGCAATGTTATGGAACGCTTGTAATAGGAAGTAGAGAAGGCATCATGGGCACTTACCATACCCCAAAGTGTCCCCAGAGAGCCCCTTACTGCAGTCTGAAGGGTCCCAGAGGATCAGGGGCAGCAAACAGGTGACAAATACCAGTCAGAAGGGTAACCTTACAGGGACAAAGGACAACGGTGGGATGGGGAGGGCACAGCCACACGACCTGCTGGGAACTTTAGTCCATCCAGGTACACAAACCCACACACTGGAGAGTGAGGAGGACACTGCTACTCCTCTCAGGAGGCGAAACACTCAAGTCAAAACAAGGTGTATTACTCTACCTAATGCGGAAAGATATGGTGGAGTGTATATTCCACTAAAAAAAGAACCCTTTAATCAGGTGTATCGATTTGAACTATGTTCATGACTTGAGTTTCATCATTCCCTGTTTGTATAGGTGCATCCTCAACCAAATTCAAATGCGATTTTTTTATCACGCTCAACAACAGAAGCATCATCATCATTGGTAGATTTCGATACAAACCACGGTCAGTATCTATCAGGGTAGAAACCACAAGATATAAGGTAACATCTAAGAATCTAAACAACCTATCATATAGCCTAACATTAGCTTATCATTCTTTGCAGTTCAGTCTTCTTATAAACAATACAATTCAGCAGATCAATACATCAAGAAAGATGATCCAAGTTACACAAAGAAACCAATTATAGATTTGGATTGCCATTTTTTAAGGTAATTATAAACATTATGTACTGGCCCACAAAATAGCACATATACACATGCACATACTTTTCAGTCTGAATATCATAACTTTATTTTCTTCTCTCTGTCTATTTTCAATCGAAGGACACGACACTATTCCTTAACACCCCTATACAAAGATAGGATTTAGATCCAGCTTTATCCGTAAGCACATCGAACCGGGGTAAGATCCCCATAAAAAATGTTGTGAAATTGAAAATCTGTAGCTAGATTTGAGTATATCTTATCAGGACCTTGAACCACATGTACTAGAACTCTACAGAAACTAATTGAAAATCTGTAGCTATATTTGAGTATATCTTATCAGGACCTTGAACCAGATGTGCTAGAACTCTACAGAGACTAACAAAAAACTTTGATGTCTTTAGACACATCTAATTGTTAGGAATGCAATAATAGAACCGCTGTATATTTACAAATTGAATAAAATCTGTATTATAAATTCTAGCAGCCAGCTTTCGAAACAATATACTGTATAGCCTCATGATGAGTACAAATGGAGCTTGTAGTCTGTAAATGTAGTGCACATAAATTGTAACAATGTGTTCTATACACAGATGTAAATATGTTTTATTCTTTTTTAGAAACACCAAGTGGTTCTCCAGAAGAAGGCGTGAATACGCCGAAACGCGCGTAGAGACAAATTAATAACTCCACTTGTTTGGTCTTTTTTACTCAATTTTTTTAAAAATATTATGTGTATAAATTGAAATTGTTGTGAGTGACAATATTGTTTTTTGTAATATTGCTATTTGTAATAATCAGGAGAAAGTAATTATATGTTTTTTAATTGTGCCAAGGACTTAATTAAATACTGTTTATATACTTTTTAATAAATCAATCATGAATAATACACTTACTTATTGTCAATAATTGTATGTGCACTACTGTAGGTGATCTACTATTTGGCTACAACAAATCAATGTTCTCCAGTACCTGTTATCCTCTCAGGACCGTTTAGTTGCCTAGGTATAAACTATTTTTATAAAAGGAGTGTATGTGTGTGTCACAACTATACACCCCTACATTGAAAAGCGGGAAAAAGGAAAGGTAAACTTTTTTTTATTTACAACCCTCACCCAATTTCGTAGTGGCATCCTTCGCCATCGGGTTCACTCCGACTCCTAAAGGTCAGGGTGGTCTCAACCATATTCCAGAGGGCTCTTTGTATATTATTAGTTGGGGGCTACAATAAAAAATTGCTTAGGTACACTAAAGAAACATTGTTCTAATACTAAAGAAATATTTGTTCTGTGTTCCTCATCCGCAGGTACTTTTGATTGGGCAAGTATTGCTGCCTTTTTGCACACCTGACCGTGTTCGACCAGTAGAATAGGCAGATACACTGTAATAAAGTGTTGGGAGTGGAAGAGGAGTTTTTAATTGTATCTCTCCCATCTAATAATATACAAAGAACTCTCTAGAATACGGTTGAGCCCACGCTGACCTGTAGATCCGATGAAGCATGACACTACTGGAGTGGGTGAAGGTTGTAAATAGAAAAGGATTCATTTTCCCACTTTTCATTGAAGTGGTGTATAGTTGTGACACGCACATTCCACCGTATCTTTCCTCATTAGGCGGAGGGATACCCTAAGGCACTTATTTATGATCCCTTGAATAACTTCTGTGCCACTGGTGCATCACTTTTTGTGACGCACCAGCGGCGTAAAAAATGCGCCATGTTGCATCATATTTACAAAGTGGCGCATTTAGGTAGATGCGTCACTTTGTAAACCACTGCGCCACATTATACCTGCGGCAGGTATAATGTATGCATCGGGGAGTTCCAACGCAAGTAAGCCTCGTAGAAGTGACGCAGTGAAATCCATTTCACATGGGACTTGCCCATGTGTAATGACCCATTGATTGTGTGGCGTCACTTCCGTGACACACTCCAGCAATGCGTAATTTTTTACGCCTACAGATACGCCAGAAATACTGATGTATCTGTAACTCCTTGCGACATGATGCGTCATACTATAATATGACGCATCCAGCATGTCCCAAGGAGGGAGCAATGAAAAGTGACGCATCGCTGTTTTCACGCAGCGATGCGTCACTTCTCATAAATGAGGCCCTCTATGTTTTAATGTATATTACCCTTGGAGAACGTATCCCCGCATCCCTTGATATATATCTTAATAGGTCTTTGGACCTAAACATCTTTGTCTAGGACTCAACACTAAACCCACAACATGAACCAAAGAGTGCCCACATCTCCTTTCACTCCAGACTGCTGTTGTGCTGTGTCAGTTGTCTGCACTTTTAGCTGCGAAAATAAAGTAAAATGGGTAAAATTCCGACAAGCTCCGCGCGCTCCCGCCACAGGCGGCGCGTTCATGGGAACTGCGCTCTGAGAGCCGCACAAAGCGTTAATGCTCTCACCAGTGTCTCCACTTCATGGAAATGACAATTAGGGGAGCCTGCTTGTTGCTCCTGGGGGACCGCAAACAATCTCCATTCCTCCACCTTAGGTCACCTTTTCTAAGTGCTTCACATCTCTGTTCCCTGCGCGTGATGCGGAGGCATCTTATCCAAATATTCTCAGCGCGAGCGAGCGAGCGCCTGGAGCGGTTAGAAGCAATCAGTGTGCGCGGAATATTCATCTGCGACGTGACGTGCAGAGTACCTGAGTGTATGGAGGAGGTGTGCTGCCCGAATAACCGAAGCTAAATATTGTCTGAAAGAAATATTGTGTCCTAGAGTTTACAAAAATATGGGGGAGTATGTATATGTTTGCAACCAATATTTGAGGCCAGATGTGTGATTCTAGCTCAGCTGCCAGTTGTTTTCGATCCTCGAGAGCCCGCGTGTGGCTTCTGCCTGACCCCCACGCTCGAACCTCGTGCCCCAAGAATCACACATCAAAGGCAGTGGTAAGAGACCGAGATACTCGCTTATAGGCTGAACTGCACAAGGTGGAACCAGATAACCTGGGATGAATCCCGGCTCCACCAAACTGTGTGATCCTTGATAAATATTTTATTGCACCAAGCCTCCTTTTCCTATACTGTCACTTATGAGAACGCCTCCATATGTGTAGGTATGGAATGTGCTGTCTACAAAAACCTGCTGTGTTTGGTTCAATACACCATGGTGTTACTCCAGAATAATTCGAATATGTGCTGTGTATATGGTGCAAATGACAAGAGACTTGTCTCTTAGCGCACCACTGTCGTTGTCCTCAGGGTGGGGGACATTAATATATCTACGTTCGTGTTTAAGAACTATCTGGCAGATGCATCAAAGTAAATACCGGGAGCAAACGGGCAGATTCTCAGAATCTGCATCTTTGCTCCCGGTATTTTTGCATTTGGGATGCAACATCCCAAATGCAAAAATCGCAATTTAAGGAATCTCTAAATTGAGATTCCTTAAATTGGATTGCATTTAAGGAATCCCAAATTGAGATTCCTTCAATGCAATGCATGAAAGTAAAAAAAATAGCGAATTCGCTAATAGGGGGAGCAAATTACCATGATATTGGACTTCATGGTAATTTGCTAAAACTTTGAAAAAAGCTAATTTGTGCATTTTTCAAAGCTTCATGTTGCGCACACACATGCCCTTAGGGCATGTGTGTGTGCAACATATGTGCATAGATCAATTTCAGGGGTGCAACAGGGTGTCATTTTGACACCCTTGCACCCTTGAAATTGCATGAGCAATTTGCGAGTACCCACTGGTTCTCGCTAATTGCTCATGCAATCTCCAATACATCCATATGTGCACAGATCAATTTCAGGGGGGTGCAACAAGGTGTCCTTTGGACACCCCTGCACCCTTGAAATTGCATTCAGAATTTGCGATTCGCTAATTGCGATTCGGAAATTGAGAATGTCTTCCTATTCATTCCAATGGGTCTCTAGGCCCATAGGAATGAATGGGGAGATATTCCTTAATTGCGACTCGCAATTTGCGAATCGCAATTAAGGAATATTAACAAATCACAATTTTTTTAGCGATTTCTTCATGCATAGCGTTTTGCTATATCTTATTAGCGAATCCTTATTTTTCGCTAATAAGGGATTGCAAATGGCATTGTTGATGCATGTGGGCCTTAATTGCTTTTTTAAAGGTTTCAGTATTTACCATCAACTTGTAGTTGGTGGTAAATAACGAATCCTTACACCCAAAATGCACTCACTTGAGTGCTACCTTACATAGCATTTAAGGATTTGGTATTTTACCGATTCCTTAAATTAAGGAATCAGTATTTTACAGATTCCTTAAAATAACGCATTAGTAAATTATTGAATCCTTAAATCCAGCCTCCTATATCGCAAAGGGCTAAATACCGGTCGGTAACGGGAAATTTACCGATTTTCGGTCGTTAACGACCAGTATTAGCCCACCTACATCTAGCCCATAGTCGTTTTAGTTTTGAAGTAAGTTGTTGATATTTGTTGGGCTTGGCACGACCCCTGGCTCGACTCTGGCTCGGCTCTGGTTTGGCTCTCCCAGTTCATTTCTTGGCGCACCCATCTCTGATCTGCACTGTACCGCAGCCAGGGGGCACCATCTCAGCTCAGCATTGTGGACTCTTGACAACCAGATCCCCAAGTCTGCCTCATTAATATGAAGGAGGGCTTTGTTCCTGTGCTTAATTTTGAATCATTCCAAACAGAAGGATGAAGGCTACATTGTCATCCCTGGACCCTAAAGGGAAAGGGATTGCAGGCCCCAGACAGTGGCTGACCCAATGGTCATTACTGAAATACCGGAAATGACCCAATCAGTGTCAGCTCCAAGAGTGCAGGTCACAGGTTCGATATCAACAGGACGATCCCACCTGTCCAATCTTAAGAGCTCGATCAAATGTATGTCATTGAGGAATAATAAAAAACTTTCAGAGATTTGCCCAGGATCACACAATTCAGTCTCATGATGAAGCTTGTGTTCCTTGGCCAGGAGCTGAGACCACATCTCCTCTGAGCTATCTAGACAAGCAGATTCATTATGAGGCAGCGGGGTGTAAAGTGGATAGCCCAGGACCGAATAATACAAGTAAAATGGAGCAACGTGCACTAAAGACCCTTGTTCACAGTAAGGAGTGCGGGCGAGAGAAGGAAAATGTGGTAGGGGCAACGGTTGGGGTGTTTTTTCATTTGCATAAAGGTCCTAAAGACTACTATGGTCCCTGTTGGACAGGCCACGTGAAGGGCTTGCTCCCTCCCCGCACGACCAGGCCCGAGCCTGGCTCTTCAGGTGTTACCCGCAACAACCACCCGTTTCCCGTCTCATATGGGACCCCTGCCCCTGGACATCTCCCCATCATGGGCCCGATTCCCTACCGGCCCTCTCGCCCGGCCTGGGTGCCATCTTGGACACAGCACCACGAGGCCGCGTGGCCTCCGATCGACCCTAACCCTGGGCCTGGCCAGGCCCCGACATCCCGGCACCACCATCCACCCAGGAGGTGAGCGGACTACTTGGCAGGTCAATGGGAGAAAGAGGTGTCGATGGCTCTCCCCCGCCAGGTGCCGATCGCCCCCAGCTCCCTCAGGCGCTGGCTCCACCCCCCTGCTGGGTGTCTGGACTCCCTCATCCCGGACCTCCCGACCTCCAAGTGCGAGGGTCCGGACATCAAAGGGCGCCAGACCTATAACTGGGGCAGCTCCAGAGCAGGAAGGCAGTTGTATCCTGGAGTCGAGAGACGCAGTGAAGAACTCATCCTTGACGGACTACTGGCGCTGCCGTAGCCCTGCCTTGCGAACTATCGACCTGCCTGCTGGCGCTGCCGCAACCTTCTGAAACCTTCATCGTCGTCGGGACCTGCTGGCGTGGCCGCGGACCGTTTGTAACCACCACCTTCATCGGGACCTGCTGGCTCCGCCGCGGACCGTCGCTACCTTCAACCATCCCGGGACCTGCTGGCTCCGCCGCGGCCCGATCATCTAGAACGCCGAGCTCGAGGATTGTGAGCTATTTCATCTACCAGATTGGTAACGAGACTGTCCCGCTACCCCTTTCCCAACCAAGAGACTAGAATAGAGGGGACCCCTGAGTCCAGACCTCCTTGTACCATTTCACCGTACTTAAAAAATTGCTTATAAAGTAACGTTGAACCTTATCCTGGTGTGGTGTACATCTGTGGGGGGGAAGTTACTTGTCTGTACGATCGCTGGAGACGGCTCTCCCCGGAGACCTCTCCCCTTGTCCTCGGCCGACCCTCCCGGTCCGTCTAACATTGGTGGCCAGCGGCGCGATCCGAATCAACGCGTAATCGTACAGAGAGTAGCTCACCCCACGACAAAACCACAATGTCAACCAAAGAAAGCGGATCCACCGAGAAATTCCAGATGGAGAAATTGGAAGAATACAGCCATCGTGAGTTGAAACAATTCTGCATGGAACAAGGTATCGCTACCACCGGTCTGAGTACTAAAGACGATTTCAAGCACGTCATTGAGTCATGGGCAGAAACCGGGGCCGTCAGACCCCCGGACCAAAATGTCGCAGCAGCAGAGAAAAACACCACGGCTCCCGAGGAGCAAAGAACGGGTCTCTCGCAAGATGAGATCCAAGAACGAGAAAGAAACCGACTACATGAGCTAGAAATGGCCCGGCTCAAAATGGATGGCGAACTCAAATTAGCCGAACAAAAACTGAACCTGGAACACCTGCGGCTCCGAGAAGAACGGGAAGAGAAACAGAGACAAAGAGAGCTCGAAGAGAAGAGACTGGCGTATGAACACGAGCGCAAACTAGCTGAGATAGACTTACGCAAGCAGAACAAAGAATTAGGGGTGCCCGAGCAACCGCGCACCCCGGGGGCAACAGAAAAGAAGGTACACATCCCCAAGGATGTCGTTCGAGAATATTTCCGAGATGACGACATACAGCAATGGTTCAAGGCCTACGAGATCGCTATGACCTCCCACCGGATCGATCGAAGCGACTGGGGAGCCGGTCTATGGGGGAGGTTCGTCAATGAGGGCCGCGATGCCCTGCTACAGCTTCCACACCATCTGATGACCTCCTATGACCACATGAAAGCTACCCTCCTCACCCGCTATGGGCTCACACCCGAAATGTACCGCCAGAGGTTCCGAGACTGCACACGGATCCCGGGTACAACTTGGGTGGAATACGTGAACTATTTCAGCCGAGCCTTCGAGGGTTGGAGGGTAACGACCTACGAGCATCTCTTCAATCTCATGGTATGGGAGCATCTATCAAACAACTGCTTCGTCGAGCTCAGGCAGCACCTCCTCGACAGTAAACTGACTGATCCACGGCAGCTCGCCGCCGAGGCTGACCGGTGGGAAATTACCCGAGTGGGCCGAAATGGGTCACATGAACAGAACCGGAACAACCACGGTCAGCACCGTCCCCGAGGAGGAAGAGGGGGCCAGGGACGAGGAAGAGACAACGCCCCGGCCGCTCCCGCTACCAGCACCCCACCCCCGGCCAACCGGGGCAACACCCCGGCGCGGCCGGGATACAGAGCCAATGTCACGTGTCACGGATGCCAGCGAGTCGGCCACTACGCACACGACCCGAATTGTCCACAGAGCCAGACTCCGAGACCCCGCCAGATGGCTGCCGCCGCCCTGGGGGAAGAACAAATCTCCGAAGAACACGAGGAATGTGAGCAAGAACACCAAGAATGGGAACACGCCGCCATGGTTCTGGCGTGCCTAGGGGGAAAAGACATGGTCCCGCGGGTCCCCCTACCCGCCAACACCCAGAAGTACAGTCAGTGGGTGAACATTAATGGACGCCGGGCCGAAGCCCTACGCGACACCGGGGCCAGTGTAACGGCCGTCCGCTGTCACCTGATAACCCCAGAACAGATCCTGCCGAACGTTCTCTGCCCTGTCCGTTCAGCCGACAATTCGGAGAGTCTATGTCGGATGGCCTGCGTCCCCTTCGAGTGGGGAGGAGTCTCCGGCATGTTGAAAGTGACGGTCCGAGATGATGCCCCCGTAGACTGTCTCCTGGGAAATGACCTTGAGAGTTCCCCGTGGGCCGCCGTAGAGAGAAGAGAGCACCTGGGGATGTTGGGCATCCCGGACTGGGCGTGCGTAACCACCCGGTCCATGGCTGCTCGTGCCATCCCCCGACCCGAAGAGCATGAATGGCCGGCACCTCCTCCCCCGGTCGCTCCAGTAGAAGACACCGACCGTGCCGTCCCCCCAGAGCAAACTCCCGAGGGGCTCGTTCAGCCTCAGGACCTTCCCGGCCTGGCTCAGTGGCGTCAAGAGGGGGGGCCCCCCAGGAACAGTTTTGCCACGAGCAGAAGACCTGTCCCTCCCTCGAGGGACTCCGCCAACAAGCCCTCGCCCAGAGTGCAGGGGATACCTCCGGAACCGATTGGGTCTATTGGGACAATGACCTGTTGTACAGCGAACAGAGAATCGCAGAGTTAGGGGCCAGTCGAGTGCTGGTGGTGCCCCTCCGCTTTAGAGACTTCTTGCTAAACCTGGCCCACGATGTCTCCCTGGCTGGCCACCTGGGTCAGGACAAAACCTACAGTCGCCTGGTGACCCACTTTTTCTGGCCCAAGATGAGGAACGACGTACTCCAGCACTGCCGGTCTTGCCCCACGTGCCAGGCCAGCGGGAAGAGCGGCCGCAAGCTTAAAGCACCTCTGCAACCTTTCCCGGTGGTCACCACCCCGTTCGAGAGGGTGGGGATAGACATTGTGGGGCCCCTGGACCCCCGTACAGCACAAGGACATCGGTTCATCCTGGTACTGGTGGACCACGCCACTCGCTACCCCGAGGCTGTTCCCCTGCGAACGGTGACAGCCCCGGTAGTCAGCCGGGCCTTGATGGGGATCTTCTCCCGGGTGGGCTTCCCCCGAGAAGTCGTCAGCGACCGGGGCACAAACTTTATTTCAAAATACATGAAGTCCCTCTGGCAACAGTGTGGGGTCACCTACCGATTCACGACCCCCTATCACCCTCAAGGAAACGGACTAGTTGAGCGGTTCAACCACACGCTCAAAGGGATGATTGGGGGGTTGGAAGAGCCCCTCCGTTGCCAGTGGGATGTGCTACTGCCGTGCCTCCTCTTTGCCTACCGAGAAGTCCCCCAGAAGTCCCTCGGCTTCAGCCCGTTCGAACTCTTGTATGGACACCCTGTGCGAGGGCCGCTCAGCCTAGTCAAAGAAGGCTGGGAAATGCCCCCTCTAAAGAACCCTCCAGATGTTTTCAAGTACCTCCTAACCCTCCGCAACCAGACCAGACGGTTCAGAGAGATGGCAAAAGCAAACTTGGAGGCCAGTCAGGAAGACATGAAAAGGTGGTACGATCAAAATGCCTCCTCCATCGAATTTGAACCCGGCCAACAAGTGTGGGTAATGTCTCCCACCGAACCATGCGCCCTGCAAGACAAATGGACAGGGCCCTTCAAAGTAGTCGAGCGCAAGAGCCCTATCACCTATCTCATCGATATGGAATCTTCACGGAACCCTCTCCGGGTCCTCCACGCCAATAGACTGAAACCCCACTTTGTGCGCTCAGAGCTCAGCCTCCTGATGGCAACACGCCCACTCGAGGCCACGCCCCCTTTAGCTAAAGTACACAAATACCGCGCTGAACCACAAGCGCTTGATAGCCAGTTACCTCCTGAGGCACAGCCGGGAGCTGCAGTGAATTGCATGTATTTTAATAGCTCAAAGTGAAAAATTTGTAATTGTTTTTAAAAGCACTCACCTGTCTGCTGCACGATTACTGTGCACAGGCACCCTTTCCAAGGCAAAAACGAGCGCTGGGTAGGGCGAAATCGCCGGTTACCACCAGCTGCATTCCCCACGATAGAACGGGGACACGCCCACTCGAGGCCACGCCCCCTTCACTTCCCCCCTGCTACAAACATGTGCATGGGTCGGAAGCGCAGCGGACGAGCGCAGCGGGCGCGACGAATGCGCGCCGAAGGCGCGCATAAGGCAAGCTCGTCTGCGCTCGTCCGCGCCAAGTCCGGGCCCTGGGCCACCCCTCCTGCATCTCAGCCACCACTACGCAGATGCTATTCTTCAGCAACCCTCTACAGACTAAGGCCTTCTGCTAACATTTGCACTCAGCATTCTTTTCAAGCTGAAGACCTGCCACAAACCTGCCCCACATGCTCCATATTGCTCAAATCCAAATCTTGCTCGGCGCCCACACATGATTTCCATATGCTCCTACTAAATTGCCGCTCCCTACCCAAGCATAGCGCTGAAATGGCCCTGCTGTTAGAGGAACATACCCCAGATATATTGTTCCTGACGGAAACCTGGCTCACTACTGAGTCTGACCCCGCGATAGTAGACGCACTCCCTGATGGCTATCAAATCATACGGCAAGATCGACCTAAAGGGAGAGGAGGAGGCCTGGCTATTATCCACAAGGAACAATACCACTGCCGAATCATCCCCGAGACCATCCCGGATTGTGAGAGTATTGGGTTTAATATCGAACTCTCACCCAATAGCTGTTTCTCGGGCACCCTTATCTACCGCCCGCCCGGCCCCCCGAAACAGTTCCATGAAACAATGCCATCTAGCGTCGCCGACAGAGCCAGTACTTCCTCTAACTTCACCGTGCTAGGTGACCTGAATCTTCATTTTTACTCCCCTTCTGATCACACAGCCGCCACCCTACTAGAAGATCTAGCAGCTCTTCAACTCATCCAACGCGTCACCATTCCCACTCATGCCAAAGGCCACTTACTGGACCCAATCTTTACCAACTGTCCTGACATCTCAGTGGACACAGGCATTCCCCTGCCATGGACAGACCACCTTCTGATCCCTTTCAGCTGGACCTCGACTAAAACTCCACCACCCGCCCCCACCACAAGGCTCAGGCGAGCTTGGTCGCGCCTCGAGGTTGATAACTGGTCTATTAAACTAGCCAGCTCACAACCCGAGAAACAGGAGGATCCTGCCTTAGCAAACCAGGCCTATGTCAACTGGATCAATCATACCCTTGACACCACTCTCCCTATGAGCAAGACAATACTGAAGCGGCCCCAAAAAACCGCCCCTTGGTACACGCAGTCTCTTAGGGACAATAAGCGTCTTTGTAGAAGGGCGGAAAGACGCTGGCGTTTGGATAACTCAGCAGATAACAAAACCCGTTACCGCGAGACTATTAACGAGTATAAAATCCAAATAAAAGCAGCCCAGTCCACGTACTTCGCTGATAAAATTCTGCAGGCCAAATCTAAACCCAGAGAGATCTTCCAGATCATTAAAAAGCTAACTAACCCCCCCCCCTGCGTTACATGCCGAGAAATCTGTCACACAGTGCAATAATATCGCCGAATTTTTCTTTCAGAAAGTAAACAAGATTTATTCATCATTTTCCTCCCCAAAAATGAATTCATCAATCCAACTCAACATCTGCCCAACCCTGCCCCCTCCCCCCGCTAGACACAGCCTAACCAACTTTCCCCCATTGAATCTTCCCACCCTAGAATCTCTAGCTCTCAGTGTCAAATCAGGCTCGCCGGACGACCCTGCCCCGCCTGACATCTTAATGGCAGCATCCCGGATTACCCTGCCCGTCATCATGGAGGTACTAAACGCTTCCATCTCCTCCAGCACTGTGCCAACTGTCTGGAAGCAAGCCATGGTCAGGTCATTGATTAAGAAGCCCAATTTGGACCCGTCTGACCTAGCCAACTATCGCCCCATCTCCCTGCTCCCATGGGTGAGCAAGGTCCTGGAAAAATATATTAACCAACAGTTGGTGAACTTTTTGGAAGACCATCACATACTAGACCCCACTCAGACGGGTTTTTCCTCCCCAAAAATGAATTCATCAATCCAACCCAACATCTGCCCAACCCTGCCCCCTCCCCCCGCTAGACACAGCCTAACCAACTTTCCCCCATTGAATCTTCCCACCCTAGAATCTCTAGCTCTCAGTGTCAAATCAGGCTCGCCGGACGACCCTGCCCCGCCTGACATCTTAATGGCAGCATCCCGGATTACCCTGCCCGTCATCATGGAGGTACTAAACGCTTCCATCTCCTCCAGCACTGTGCCAACTGTCTGGAAGCAAGCCATGGTCAGGTCATTGATTAAGAAGCCCAATTTGGACCCGTCTGACCTAGCCAACTATCGCCCCATCTCCCTGCTCCCATGGGTGAGCAAGGTCCTGGAAAAATATATTAACCAACAGTTGGTGAACTTTTTGGAAGACCATCACATACTAGACCCCACTCAGACGGGTTTCAGACCAAAACACGGGACTGAGACCGCCCTCCTCATGGTCACCGAGGAAACTAGAAAAATCCTAGATCAAGGAGGATCGGTGGCAGTGATCCTCCTTGATCTAAGCGCGGCATTTGACACGGTCAGCCATGACACCCTACTGAACCGCCTGTCCTGTGCGGGGATCAAGGATAATGCCCGGGCTTGGTTCAAATCTTTTTTGGAGAATAGATCCTTCAGGGTCTTTGATGGCGAATCCGTATCCTCTAGCAGACCCCTAAAGTGCGGTGTTCCACAGGGCTCCTCCCTAAGCCCTGCGCTTTTTAATCTGTACATGAGACCCCTGGCCGATGTCGTCCGCCCATTCGGAGTTAAGATCATCTCCTATGCGGACGACACGCAGCTAGTGGTCTCACTGGCGGAGGAGGCAAATCGAACTTCGCCAGGCGGGCTTAGAGAATGCCTGGAGGAGGTGAGGAACTGGATGTCGTCATCATCCCTGAAGTTGAACGGGGACAAAACAGAGCTGATGCTCCTAGGCCCAGCAGATCTGTCCCTTTCTCCCTCTCTGTGGCCCCCATGTCTAGGCCCTCCCCCAACCCCCAAAAATAACATCAAAAGCCTTGGCGTGTGGTTGGACAATTCGCTATCCTTCAATGTCCAAGCCACAAAACTCTCAGCCACCTGTTTTGGCATCATGAGGGTGTTAAATAAAATATTTCCCCTCCTTCCCATGGAAGCCAAGCAGGTGGCTATTCAAGGTCTTATTCAATCACGCCTTGACTTTAATAATGCACTCTATCTTGGCGCACCAGAATATACCCTACGCAGGCTGCAGATTGTACAGAACTGCGCAGCACGCTTATTGCTTAAAATTCCCCGCAGACACTCAGTGAGGGCCGGACTGATTAGCCTTCATTGGCTTCCGATCCGGCAGAGAGTACTGTTCAAAACACTATGCATAGCCCATCAAGCCTTCTGGGACACAGGACCCAGTATCACTCGCGACCTGGTCACCCATTACACCCCAAACCGAAGTCTTCGTTCCAGCCAGACTTTCTCGGCAGTGGTACCAAGAATAAAAAGATCCAGATCTGGCGGAAGGACGTTTACATACAACGCGTCCAAGACCTGGAATACCCTTCCACTCAATCTTAGAGCGAACCCGAACCTCACTGAATTCCGCAAGCAACTAAAGACCTTTTTGTTTGCATCAATTCATTAACTGCCTGCCTTCCCCCCCACGCCTTTAGTAGACTCTGGTTATCCTAGCGCTTGGACGCCTCCGGGCAACAATTCGCGCTCTATAAATCGGCAAGTTTACAAGTTTAGTTTACAACAGACAACGGAGCCGAGGAGGACTCCGAACCACTCCCTGACCTCCTACGGACTCGGGAGAAGGACGGCTCCGTGGACGGGGTCCGACTCTCGGAGGCCCTCACACCGGAACAGCGCCAAGGCTGCCGATACCTCCCGCTGCAGTTTGCCACCCTGTTCTCCCTCACCCCAGGGGTCACCCCCTGGTGCTTACACGACGTGGACACTGGAGAGAGTCCCCCTATCCGCCATCGGGCCTACCGCGTACCAGATCGGGTACGGGCCTGCATCCAAGAGGAGGTGGCCAAGATGCTCACGCTCGGGGTCATCGAGCCCTCAGACAGCCCCTGGGCCAGCCCAGTGGTACTGGTCCCCAAAGCGGCCGCCCCCGGCACCACGCCTGAGCTCCGGTTCTGCGTCGACTACCGGGGCTTGAATGCGGTCACCAGAACAGACGCACACCCCATTCCCCGAGCAGATGAACTGATCGACCGCATGGGAGCTGCCCGCTACCTCAGCATCTTCGACCTGACAGCGGGCTACTGGCAGATCGGTCTCACACCCCGGGCCCAAGAACGATCTGCCTTCTCCACCCCTGATGGCCACTACCACTTCAAGGTCATGCCATTCGGCATGAAGAATGCCCCAGCAACATTTCAGCGGCTAGTAAACCAGGTCCTGGCGGGACTCGAAGAATTCAGCGCCGCGTACCTGGACGATATCGCTGTGTACAGCCGCCACTGGTCCGACCACCTCCACCACCTCCAAGAGGTGCTACAGGCCCTCCAACGAGCTGGCCTCACGATCAAGGCCAGCAAATGCCAAATTGGCCAGGGGTCCGGGACCTATCTCAGGCACCAGGTGGGAAGCGGTCTGGTGGCCCCTCTGCAACTCAAGATCGCTGCCATCCAGTCTTGGCAGCCCCCATCACCCAGACCGAGGTCCGCGCCTTCTTGGGACTCACAGGCTACTACCGGCGGTTCGTGAGGGACTATGGCAGCATTGTGGGGCCCCTCACGGAACTCACATCCAAAAACCAACCAAAGAAGGTCAACTGGACCCCAGACTGTCAAGCGGCCTTCGAGAAGCTGAAGGCCGCCATGTGCTCCGCCCCTGTACTCCAGGCCCCCGACTACAGTTGGGAATTTATCGTCCAAACGGACGCCTCCGACCATGGCATTGGGGCAGTCCTTTCCCAGCTGAACCCGAAGGACTTGACCAGCCAGTGGCTTTCATCAGCAGACGGCTCCTGGCCCGAGAACAACGCTGGAGCACCATCGAGAGGGAGGCCTTCGCCGTGGTGTGGGCCCTCAAAAAGCTCCGGCCTTATCTCTTCGGCACCCACTTCCGGGTACAGACCGATCATCGGCCCCTGCAGTGGCTAATGCAGATGCGGGGGGAAAACCCGAAACTCTTGCGTTGGTCCATCTCCCTGCAGGGGATGGACTTCACTGTGGAACATCGACCTGGGCAAGACCACGCCAACGCAGATGGCCTGTCACGCTTTTTCCGCCTCGACGAAGAGAGTCCCCAAGAGGATGGGTTACTCTCCCCGCCTTCAGCTGGGGGGGACGCAAGTTGGACAGGCCACGTGAAGGGCTTGCTCCCTCCCCGCACGACCAGGCCCGAGCCTGGCTCTTCAGGTGTTACCCGCAACAACCACCCGTTTCCCGTCTCATATGGGACCCCTGCCCCTGGACATCTCCCCATCATGGGCCCGATTCCCTACCGGCCCGCTCGCCCGGCCTGGGCGCCATCTTGGACACAGCACCACGAGGCCGCGTGGCCTCCGATCGACCCTAACCCTGGGCCTGGCCAGGCCCCGACATCCCGGCACCACCATCCACCCAGGAGGTGAGCGGACTACTTGGCAGGTCAATGGGAGAAAGAGGTGTCGATGGCTCTCCCCCGCCAGGTGCCGATCGCCCCCAGCTCCCTCAGGCGCTGGCTCCACCCCCCTGCTGGGTGTCTGGACTCCCTCATCCCGGACCTCCCGACCTCCAAGTGCGAGGGTCCGGACATCAAAGGGCGCCAGACCTATAACTGGGGCAGCTCCAGAGCAGGAAGGCAGTTGTATCCTGGAGTCGAGAGACGCAGTGAAGAACTCATCCTTGACGGACTACTGGCGCTGCCGTAGCCCTGCCTTGCGAACTATCGACCTGCCTGCTGGCGCTGCCGCAACCTTCTGAAACCTTCATCGTCGTCGGGACCTGCTGGCGTGGCCGCGGACCGTTTGCAACCACCACCTTCATCGGGACCTGCTGGCTCCGCCGCGGACCGTCGCTACCTTCAACCATCCCGGGACCTGCTGGCTCCGCCGCGGCCCGATCATCTAGAACGCCGAGCTCGAGGATTGTGAGCTATATCATCTACCAGATTGGTAACGAGACTGTCCCGCTACCCCTTTCCCAACCAAGAGACTAGAATAGAGGGGACCCCTGAGTCCAGACCTCCTTGTACCATTTCACCGTACTTAAAGAATTGCTTATAAAGTAACGTTGAACCTTATCCTGGTGTGGTGTACATCTGTGGGGGGGAAGTTACTTGTCTGTACGATCGCTGGAGACGGCTCTCCCCGGAGACCTCTCCCCTTGTCCTCGGCCGACCCTCCCGGTCCGTCTAACAGTCCCTAAAGGTAAGACCCAAGAGAGCCTTCCCTCTGCCTTACTCTCTTCCCTCTGCATTACTGCCTTCCCTCTGCCTTACCCTGCCCTACTTCCTTCCCTCTGCATTACTGCCTTCCCTCTGCCTTACGAGACCGGTTTAATTAAAAAATTAAAAAACTTACCTTACTGGGTCCCGCGCCGCCTCAGCTCCAGGCCAGGTCACATGTTTTCCTGCTACTCTCTTGAACAGGATGTATTAGATAAACAGGAGTAAACCCATGAACCACGTTGGGATGGGTGAGTAATGCAAAAAGAAACAATTCCCAACTGGTCTTAATGAAAGTCAATTAAATGCAGTATGCAATTAGCATTACAAAGAACAGGACAGAACCAAGGAGTCTCAAAAACGTTTTTTAGGAAAAGCTTATTATTTAGCAGGTTTTTAGGGGTCTTTCACATGGCTAAATACAGTTAAACAGCACTGTGTCGAGCAAATCATGTGACAACCGAAAAGGCACTTGGTGAATGGTGATATTTACAATAAGTGAAAGTGCAAGTGCTAGAGTGAGCAGCGTGAACGGCGCATAGTGACAAGAATTATATACAGTGATGGCTCCACAGTTTCAAGTTGCAGTTACTTTGAAGCAAAATTCAATAAAATTTTTGGAGCACAAAACGTAAAATGCGTCAACAAATAATGCTGCAATGTCGACGGCGTTTCGATCCCCGTCAGTCGGGATCGTCTTCAGGACAAGGTTGTCGATGAGGGCAGTGCCGCGCACGCGTACATAGATTGCGTGAGGTAGGTCCTTCGGTCTGGGTCTGCGAAGGGGCGGGCTGATCGTTGCTTCTAGGAGTCAACGGCGGGGAAGCCTGTGTTATTTCAGGGCTGGAGCAGGCGGTGAGTGCTCTCCTGGCGTGGTGGGCTCGCAATAGATGCAGGTCGCTCCTGCATCTATTGCGAGCCCACCACGCCAGGAGTGCAGGGGCAGCAGGGGGAGGGAGTCTCTGTCATGTGCCCCTAGGAGCGGAGAGGCGGCAGGGGGAGGGGGTCTCTGTAGTGTGCCCTTAGGAACGTAGGGGCAGCAGGTGGGATCTCAGTAGTGTGCCCCTAGGAGTGCAGGGGCAGCAGGGGGAGGGGTCTCTGTCATGTGCCCCTAGGAGTGCAGATGCAGCAGGAGGAGGGATCTCAGTAGTGTGCCCCTATGAGTGGAGAGGCAGCAGAGGGAGGGGTCTCTGTAGTGTGCCCCTAGGAGTGCAGGGGCAGCAGGGGGAGGGGTCTCTGTAGTGTGTCCCTAGGAGTGCAGGGGCAGTGGTGGAGAGGGTCCCTGTAGTGTGCCCCTAGGAGTGGAGAGGCAGCAGAGGGAGGGGGTCTCTGTACTGTGCCCCTAGGAGTGGAGAGGCAGCAGGGGGAAGGGCGTCTCTGTGGTGTGCCCCTAGGAGTGCAGATGCAGCAGGAGGAGGGGGTCTCTGTCATGTGCCCCTATGAGTGGAGAGGCAGCAGAGGGAGGGGTCTCTGTACTGTGCCCCTAGGAGTGGAGAGGCAGCAGGGGGAAGGGGGTCTCTGTGGTGTGCCCCTAGGAGTGCAGATTCAGCAGGAGGAGGGGGTCTCTGTCATGTGCCCCTAGGAGTGCAGGGGCAGCAGGGGGAGGGGTCTCTGTAGTGTGTCCCTAGGAGTGCAGGGGCAGTGGTGGAGAGGGTCTCTGTAGTGTGCCCCTAGGAGTGGAGAGGCAGCAGGGGGAAGGGGGTCTCTGTGGTGTGCCCCTAGGAGTGCAGATGCAGCAGGGGGAAGGGGTCTCAGTAGTGGGCCCCTAGGAGTGCAGAGGCAGCAGGGGAGGAGAGGGTTTCTGTACTGTCCCCTAGAAGTGTAGGAGCGGCAGGGGGAGGGGTCTCTGAAGTGTGTCCCCAGGAGTGCAGAGGCTGCAAGGGGAGGGGTCTTTGTTTTGTGCCCCTAGGAGTGCAGGGGCAGCAGGGGGAGGGGGTCTCTGTCATGTGCCCCTAGGAGTGGAGAGGCAGCAGGGGAAGGGGGGTCTCTGTACTGTGCCCCTAGGAGTGCAGAGGCAGTGGGGGAGGGGGTCTCTGCTGTGTGCCCCTAGGAGTGCAGGGGCAGCAGGGGGAGAGGGTCTCTTTAGTGTGCCCCTGGGAGTGCAGAGGCAGTGGGGGAGGGGGTCTCTGTCGTGTGCCCCTAGGAGTGCAGGGGCAGTAGGGGGAGGGGATCTCTGTCGTGTGCCCCTAGGAGTGCAGGGGCAGCAGGGGGAGGGGGTCTCTTTAGTGTGCCCCTGGGAGTGCAGGGGCAGTGGGCAAGGGGGGACTCTGGACAGTGTCCATAGGACTGCAGGGGCAGTGGGGGGGAGGGTGTCTCTGTCATGGTGTTGGGATATAAAATTATATGTACACATGATTGGCCCACTATGTACCATATAACTGTATATGCATATGAATAACCATATAGTATCACGTAATATATGTATGCTTTACGATTGATTCATTTAGGCCTATTCAGACCTCTTGATATAACTGCGGCCATCTTGTTTTGTTTCTCCGTGTTCACGTACTGCTTCCCAGAAGTCACTTGAGTTAGCTCTTGGTACGAAACCATGCTGCCAGGCTTAGCCTCCTTCTATGATCTTTAGTGTGTAGCTCAGGGAAACCCAAGGTCACACCTGCACCTCTCCTCTTGTGGGATGTGTGCATTCTAGCAGAGCCCGTTCCTGTACTCCCCGGGCTCCAGATAGACAAGAAGGCACCTCACCGACCTGCCCCCGGAATAGCTCTGGCCTAGCTACTAGCAATCAATAGTGCCATATATGGGTCTTCCAGCTGGCTCACTGACAATTTGTATTTTTCCTTGTAGGGTGTTAACTTGAATGTGTGAAAACGTATATATACTTTGTATCACTTGTACGTAGTCAGTCTCCTCTGCGCACCTCCATGGGTCGTGTAGACCGAGGCTCCCCTGCCAGGGTTTGCATTTGATTGAATAAACGATTCGACCTTCTCCATTGCCTACTGCCTTATTATTCTTTATGTTATATATGGGCTATTGGTAAGTATAGTCTGGCTTTTTAAAATTTCGATTCCTTCAGTTGGCGACTCCACCGGGACTCCGCGATAGGGTCGTCCCCTCCTGTAAACAGGAGCAGAAGTGACAGGAAAGAGTTCTGGCCGAGTGGGTGGACAAACAGAATTCTGATCCGAAACACCCGTTTGTGGTATGACAACTAGAGATTCCGCCCTCGAGCCCAGTATCCCTCCCAGCTGCTGAAGACCCTACGCCGGAGTCCTACGGGCTTAACTCGAGAGAAGAACATGCTGTGTCGGTCTGTCTAGAAGTCGGCAGTGGAGAATTCGTGATCGGCCAGTGTGCACCAGGTGAGTGAGCTTTCTGATTACATTAGGAAACGACGCTTGGAAGAAGTGTTCGCTTGGTAACAGCAGTCTGCTTTTTGTTGGTGGCCGGGGAAGCGGGTCCACAAGGGAATCAGGGGGGTCTGACGTTGAGGCACAGGGGCTGCACGGGTAGACACCTCGCGGATTTATTTGGTGAATATTGGAGACAACACTTGGTGCCCTCGCAGAGTACGGACTGCTCGCTCGGCCAAACTCATTCCGGGGAAGCCCTGGGAGCAACTGGGTAAGCTAGGGTTCTGGAGCTCCGTGCCCCGAAACCCGGCCCAACCAGAACAGGACCAGGGGATGACCTGGGAGTGGGTTTGTGGTTCGCCTACCAAGTGATCTCAGAACAGTCTACGGACTGTTCCTTTTGTGGTTGAATTTCAGTTGGTCTGGAATTCTTTTGAATTGATTCCCCGAACAAGAGTCGACGGGCTCTGTTCGTTTCAGAAGACATGTCATTTGCATTGAATTTGTATTGAGCTCAGTTTTAGCCTGTCACGCTTTACAGCACTTTACATGGTTGGAATATAGGAGGAGTGTGAGAGAGTGGATGGTGAAGAGGGCGCGCCCGCATGCAAGGAATGATTGAAATTCGTAAATAAGAATTGTGACATTATTATTGTTATGCCTTGTTTCAGCAAAATATGTTTCGGGTGCTGCTGTCGGCGAGGTGCTCGGCTGGAAGAAAGACAGCCTGCCCCTCCCGAAGGAAGCCCCAGTTTCGATATGTATGTCAAACATGGTCTTACCCCGATCCTGTTTAATACCCTATCGCATAAGTATACTAATGACAATACTGACCTGCAATGGCCGCTAACGGGGTCATTCGATGAGAAAAAGATTAATTATCTCCAAAATAAATTGTTTATGAAGAAGAGCCGCCAGTCGATGTTTGACTCCTTGAACCTATGGTAGAAGGAGGCAAAACGGCGACGGATAAGGGAAGAGAAATTGGGAAAGATTAAATCTGGACAGACTATTACTCAGAAAGCCATAGCTTCTGATAAAGGAAAGGTAGAGGAAAATATTGCACAAATGGACAGGCAGTTCCGTTTGGAAACTGACACAAGTTATGTGGCATGACCCGATACCGGAGATGAGCTGGAGGACTTATTAGAAGACCGTCCGCCTCCTCCTTATGCTCCACATGGTTTATATCCAGCAGTGCCTTTGGCACGAATAGATCAACCTGGGGTTGCGTTAGCCATTAAGGATCCAGTGGGAGCAGTGACCACGGCCCCGTCTGACGGGTCTGTACGGAGTGCGCTACTTCCCCCTCCCACTGCTTCTTTTGTAATGCGGAATGCAAATCATTCGCGCAGGTGTGTTTATCTATGCGGTTTTTGTGGAATTGTGTGGTTGTATGTGATTACCTTGTACTGTTGTAAAAGAATATTTTGTCTCTTGATAGGAAGAAGATATGTTTTTCTTCCTCCAGTGAATATTGGAGCGCAAAGTCCCTGGTAGATGTGTAACTTTTCTCAAGTACATTTTATGTTATTCCTCTTTCACCAATCTTTTCTAGTTGCAGTAGTTATTCCATATTATAGGTCCTGAAGAAAGCCGGGTTAATTCCCCTATAGGCTGAAACATGTTGACCATCCTGCACAGCACCAGTGAGTAGTCTTAGTGTCAAACTACTCGGCGTGTTTTTAATTCTTGACACATAGACTTCTGTCTGTACGTTTTTTGAGTCTTTGTAGTCAATTTTATCTATCACGATCACTCGAGAACTGCACTTTATAAATATTATCGTTTGAGGAACAACATGGCTAGAGTTTTGACAACCACTCCCGGCACTATTAGGTCGGGGGGGTATTGAGTGTTCAGCAATTCCCATATGACGAAATTCCACCATAAGGGTGGGCTGATGGGATTTGTTCTAGCCTCTGTGACTCAACAGTATTCGTTCACACATGCACCCAACTGTTTCACAGTCACCTGTATAGCTACACACCACTTTTTAGACCTGGTCTGCTCTGTCGTGTGCGTTGTACCTTAGATACAATGCCTGAGCGTCTTAAGTCTGATTTGAGTGATCAACAGACTTTTACTAGGTCCTCGTTAGGTATGGAGGAAAGAAGGACTATAGTAAATCAGGCATCCCAATGGATGCGGAATGCTATTTATACGATGGAGGACATTTGGAGTACCATGAAAGATTTTGAACCCGTTGCGCAGCAACTAGCTCTAGAGAACATGGCGATCCGACTGATTTCGCTATGGGAGGCGTGTTTCGAGGAAGGGCTCCCTCCTCAAATACTGAGGGATATTAGAGATCGAGCCCACAAGTTCCAATTGCAGTCCGATGAAGTATATCATAATGTAGCAACTCTCCTACATTATCGAGAACGGATGCATCGAAAATGCGCCGACTGGGGAGCTCAGCAGCCCATGAGAGAAGTACATCCCTTCTTTCACCCTGAATTGCCTGAAGTGCGGGATGCTAATAATGTAGTGACACAAGCTCGCGTGGACGCAAAACTTCAGGAACAATGGGTTTATACCCCTTGAAAGCGAATCGAGGTCCTCACTTTGAAGGCTCAACTTCCTGACCCTCGTAAAAATCCCACTGCTTATTATAAGGAGTTGACAGAAGCTGCTAATTCAGCCATTATGACGATACCTGATATCGAGCTATTCTTTGGTCTCCTAATTCCAGTGGATATTTGGAGACAAATACATGTTACAGACCATGTTCCCGAGCTGGGAGGAACATGGGACCAATTAAAAACCTGGGATAAGGAATGTAAACCTGGAGAGAAACCCCGAGATTAAGTTTTAGCAGTGCCAGATACAATTATTACATATATGCAGCCCCTCCTCCCTCCTAGGAAAATAGATTGGGATAAATTAACGGCCTGTAAACAAAAGAAGGATGAAAGTGTGTCAGATTTCTTCACCAGGTTTGAGAAAACGTTTATAGATTTTAGTGGGCAGAACCTATCCACAGATGGGGGGATTCGACTGTTTGTGAACAGATTTGTTAAGAATCTGCTTCCGGAGATTATGTCTCGTCTCCAAGCAGCCGAGAGTACGTGGACTACGGCCAACCCGTCCGTGATCCTCAGTATGGCTCAATATTATGAGCATCGAGAAAATGAAAGCAAGGAAAAGACTGAAAAGAAAACAAAAGATTTAAAGACTAGAGTTCTGCTACAGCAGGTTAGTAGAGGACAGAATGCGGGACGAGGTGGGCGTGGTTCCTTCCAAAGGGGTGTAGCTGCAGTTAGAGGAAGGGGAGGTCCCCCGAATATCGACATTAATTAATGCTCATATTGTAAACAGGAGGGGCACTGGAGAGCGGACTGTCCTTTGTTGTTGGCAAGAAATGGCCCCAGTAGGGGACGAGGACGGGGCCGGGGAAATATGGATCAAAATAGTATGCGACGGGAAGAGGAACGTTATGAGGATTCTCGAAAAAACTATTTTGATAACCCACAAAATAGGCAGTACTATAACGAGAATTATAGGGACGGCGGATACGATGGACAAGGCTATGCATGAGACAGCCGAGGACAGAGAGGGGGCCACATTACAGTACCGGTTGACCAAGAGGGACCTTATGTACAAGGGGAACTGTTGGGCACATTGGGAAAATTCCTATTGGATACTGGAGCAATGAATAGTTCAGTTGCTCGTACAATGGTCCCAGGGGCTGCTCTGTCTGGCCAAAATAACATATCGGTAGGATTCTCTGGAATACCTGTGGTAAGCCCCATTTCTAAGCCTTTGCCTTTCACTGTAGGCCCTATTTCTATACAGTCACCCTTTTTGTTGACATCAAATTGTGGTGAGAATCTTTTGGGTTTGGATATTTTAAAGAAATTACATGCTCGGATTTATTGTTCACCGGATGGTGTGTATTTGACAATGCAGAAACCTTCTTTGACGGACGCTCAATACTTTGCAAAAAGTGAACGTCTTCCCCCCGAATTTTCTACAATTCCTCTGACACTGTGGGCTACAGGAGACACTGATGTTGGTCTGTTAAGAATAGCCCCCGTGTCCATCACCCTGAAACCTAATGCGCAGCTGCCTTGCATTCCACAGTATAAAATTTCACCAGAAGGTGAACGGGCTATGTTACACATTATTCGCGACCTTATTCAGAAGGGGGTAGTGGAAGAAAGAGCGGCGAATACTTGTAATAGCCTGATTTTACGGATTTTGAAGAAAGCCCCAGTTGATGATGCCTCAGATTATAAGGACACATATCGTCTTGTGATTGACCTTCGAGAGGTTAATAAAATAGTGGTTCCACTATATCCAGTGGTACCCGATATAACTGCTAGTTTGACCATGATTCTCCCCACAGCTCAGTACTTCTCTGTGATCGATTTGAAGAATACCTTCTTCAGCATCCCGATTCATCCTGATAGCAGGCATATCTTCGGATTCTCATTGGTTGGCCGAAGTTTCACATTTACACGCGCCCCCCAATGCTATACCGAAAGTCCTAGCATTTATAGCCAAGCCTTGAAGGCAGTTCTTGATTAATTAATTTTGCCCGCTGGGAATACAATTATTCAGTATGTAGATGATATTTTGGTGGCCTCTGATACAAAGGAGGGATGCAAAGAGGCTACGGTAAAATTATTACACCATTTGGCTGAGAAAGGAAATAAAGTGTCCCTTTCTAAATTCCAATATTGTCGACAGGAAGTGACCTACTTAGGCCATTTCCTGTCGAAAGCGGGGAGGTGATTAACTCCTGAACGAATATCTGTTATAACTAACATGTCTGTACCTCATACTCAGCGTGATGTTCGTGCTTTTCTTGGCATAACCTCTTACTGTCGTCAATGGATTCCTAACTATTCACTTCTCTCTGAACCCTTGTTGCATTTGACAACCAAAGATGTGCATGAACCCCTGCCCTGGAAGGATGATTGTCAAGAAGCCTTTGAGTCTTTAAAGTCTGCTCTTTGTTCTGCACCTGTGTTACCCAGATTACCGGAAGCCTTTTTCACTTTATGTGCACGAGGTAGACGGTTGTTCATTGTCAGTGTTAACTCAGACTTTTGGTGGAAAACAGAGACCTGTGCATTTTTCTCTTCGGTTTTAGATATTGTTGCTCGAGCCCTCCCAAGTTGTCTGAGGGCCACTGCTGCAGGGGCTCTGGTCATCCGACAATCAGAAGGAATAGTCCTGAATACGGACCTCACAGTCATGGTACCGCATGCTGCGGATATCCTTTCAAAAAGAACTAAGACCCAGCACCTGACGAGTGCTAGATTGACAGGATATGAGCTGACACTGTTTGCCCCTCACATTACTATTAAAAGATGTGCTACTTTGAACCCAGCCACATTGTTGCCTCTCCCTGAGAATGATAGAAGAGATGATGTCCATGATTGTATATTTAGAACTGAGGAAGAAACAAAGGGGCGTGTAGATTTAACTGACACCCCTTTACTTGAACCCCGAGGGGAATTGTATGTGGATGGCTCTTGTTTTAAGTTACCAGATGGCACACAGCAACAGCTGCATATGCTATTACGACTTTGAAGACAGTGGTGGAAACCGCAAGGATTTCACACCACTCAGCCCAGGCAGCTGAACTAATAGCCTTGTTAAGAGCATGTGAATTGAGTGAAGGTCTGAAGGTGAACATTTTTACAGACAGCCAATACGCATTTGGCGTTGCCCATAGCTTTGGGAGGCTGTGGAGGGAGCGGGGTTTCTTCACCACACATGGTCAGAAAATTCAACATGGTCCATTGATTGATCGATTATTATTTGCTCTGACATTACGAAGAAGGTGGCCATTATCAAGTGCAGTGCCCACAAGAAAGTTGTAGATTCTACTGGAAAGGGAAACGCCTTTGCCGATTCAGTAGCAAAAGAGATGACTCAGGCTAAAGGGAGTCCCATGTTCCCTAGTACATCTGCCCGATGGACCACCGAAACATCCCTTTTGACAATACCATTGAAAGTGTAAAAGAGTTACAGAAAGAAGCGACTATGGAAGAGATGCAGAGGTGGGAACGGGAGATCGAAAAAACTAGATAAGAATGAATGTTGGATAGACCGATCTGAGAAACAGCGATGGTTGCTCCCTAATGCATTGGTATATGCAGTAGTGACCATGGCACATGTCCCGGCCCATATTAGTGCTAAAGGAATTAGTGCAGTATTAGACCTAGTATGGAATAACCCAAATATTTCAAAAACTGCCGCACACATTGTCAAATATTGCCCGGTGTGTTTACAGCACAATCCTGGAGGTAGAGAATCTGTTTTGAGTGGCAATTTTGCTCCGCCATCTTTGCCTTTTGAAGTCATAATGATTGATTACATACAGATGGAACGTGTGAATAATTTGAAGTATGTATTGGTGGTGGTGTGTGCTTTTAGTAAATGGGTTGAAGCCTACCCCACCAAAGATGCCACTGCAGTGGCTACTGTCAAGATTCTAATTAAAGAATATTTCCCCGGATATTGTTTGCCCCAAATTATTTGGTCGGACAACGGGCCCCATTTTAACGCCCTGCTTGTACAAAGCGTTTGTGATGGATTAAAAATAAGACAGAAATTCCATGCCACTAGACATCCTCAGTCAGCGGGCCTGGTTGAAAAATATAACGGTACCTTGAAATTGAAAATGGCCAAAATCTGTGCAGACACTGGATTGAAGTGGCCTGATGCCCTTCCATTGGCCTTATTGTCCCTTAGAACGACCCCTCATACTAGAACTCGGCTGTGTCCTTATGAAGTAATTTTTGGGCGCCCCGCCAATGTGTGGGGAGTCCCTAGGCCCCGATCCTTTAGGGATATTGATTACCCGTTGATGACTGATTACTTATATGCCTTGACTAAAGATCTGCATTCTATTTATCAACAGGTATCGGACACATTGCAGCCACTACCGGAGGGTCCTGGACATCGTTTGGAGCCTAGCCAGTGGGTACTGGTGAAGAATTATCAACGGAAATTGAGTTTGGAGCCCAGGTGGTCCGAGCCCTACCAGATCATCTTGTTTACAAGGACGGTGGTGAAGGTGCATGGCCGGAAGCACTGGATCCATGTCAGTCATTTGAAGCGCCTGCCGCTGCCCCTGCCTTCTGATCGGCAGAACAAAGACGGAGTGCCGAGCCAGGAAGGAGAGCTGATTGAAAGCTTTGTGTCCTTTTCGGATGCCCAGGAAATAGGGCAATCAAGTGAAGTGTTGCCTGAAGGGGAAGGTGTGACAGCTCAGTCAGAAGCAACTGCCAGTCCCGAGGCGCCACAAGGGGTGATCGAGTCTGTTACTCTTGCTACCGAATTGTTTTCTGACCAGGAGCAACCTGGCCGTTGTCGATACGATCTAGGGCCCCGAGAACAGCGCGGTACCCCACTCTCTAATGGACGAAATTAGACCAAGACTTTGTGTTGAAAAACCTTGAGTAGAGTGATTGGGGTACTGAGTGAGACACTGGACTGAACTCGCAGAGAGCTTGGAACATTGTGTTAATTAGGCTTTGTTCAGAAAGAAAGACTGAGTTAAGGGCCGCAATCGTACCTCTGGAATCTGAAAGTTTGCTTTTCCTTTGATGAATGATAGGGGTCTGCCTGTGAGGCTCTAAAACGGACACAGGGAGAAGATCCCTTGGTGGGAAGAAGAAACCCTCTGGTGGTGAGCGTGCTTTGTGGGTACAAAGATTAGTCTTGGACTTTTAGCGAGGGACCGAGATAGATTTGGACTTATAGAGAGTATGTTTCCTTTTGCTTGATTTATGATGGAAGATGAACGACCACTTGCCCCTCGGCGTCATATTAATAGCATGCAATTGTTTTCCGGATGGCCCACCAGAGTGAAGGTGGCATTCGTTGCTTTTATTGTCATAATTACTGTAATAATGATGTGTGTATTTGTATATTTGGAATTTCAGCATCCAGTGCAGAAATTGTTGAGAACTACCCCTGCTCCAGAAGAACATCTCTTTTTCTCTTTGCCTCCACATAAGGCTACACATAGGGAAACTTATTCGAAGAATGTTTTTATTGAAATGTTGCTTCAGATCCACAGTACCACAAACAAAACCAATTGTTGGGTTTGTGGGTTGCTACCGTCAGTCATGCATCAGCATGAGTTATTCATCTCCCTTCCTTTATCCCATTTAGCTAGCTGCGAAGCATGGTTTCAATTGTTATTGTTAATGTATTCACACTATGTCGCAAATCTTAAAATATATTCTGAAAGGGATTATGAAGCCCTTTTGAAGTATATAGAGCAGCACCAAGGATTTGATGCTGAAGGGAATGGAGGTCAGGGATCCTTAGATCCAAATGCCTGTATGAACGTATATACTGATTATAAGAATGACACCTGGTTACAGGAAGAAATGCAGGATTTTGAACTTTTTAATTCTACTATGTATTTCCAGCATTTCAAGGAACGCAATGTTATGAATGATAAAGCTTTGCCGATCCCCATAATAAATGCTACCTCCCTATTTTGTATAAGGGGAAGAGGTCATATTAAGGTAGGGAGTAGCACATGTAATTATACCTATACATTGCAGACTGACAGTACTCCTTCGATGATCACTCCCCCTAATGTATATTTTGTGTGTGGTGAAAATGCTTATACTTGGCTCCCTCGAGGATGGGCAGGACGGTGTTACCTTTCCTTTCTCTATCCTCCTGTTTATATTGCCCTTTCTGATTACAATAAGACCCATCGGTTAGCAAAGAGAGAGGTAGAAACTAATCGGACTATTAGGAGCTATGATGCCGATAGTGCTGATCAGACAGATACCTCGCTGCAGCAGTTTGAAGACATTTCAAAGGGTCTGCTCCCATTCTGGGGCCCGATTTTTAATAGTAGAAACATAAGACGCCTGTCTAGAATAGTGGAAAACGTGGTTCAAACCATGACTGAGATATTGACCAACCTTACCGTTGAGCTTCAGGCTACGAGGCTTGCTTCGCTTCAGAATCGGATGGTGTTAGATGTCATCCTGGCAGATAGGGGAGGAGCCTGCCGCGTGATCGGCAGCTCTTGCTGCGTTTTTATTCCCAAGTCGGCCCCTACCATACATCTGGCTATCCAGAAATTACATTGATTGGCCAGTGAGATTCATGTGGAGAATGGCACTTGGTCCCTCAGTGGATGGTTCTTGGACCTCCTGGCTACCTGGGGTTGGAAGATATTTATGATCCTAGCAGGAGCCTTTGGGGTTATTTTCACTTGTTGTTTATGCCTCCAATGTGGCCCGGCATGTTGCACTTTCTGTGCCACTAGGATAACACCTGCTCTGACCATTTCCCAGCAGGAAAAGATTGAGAAGCAAATGATCCAGAAAGAGGTAACAGACCTCATGCAGATTGATGAGGGGGTATTTGTGGAGTGATGTAGTTATATTGGCCATAGTAGGCCAAAAGGGCCGTCTGTTGGGATATAAAATTATATGTACACATGATTGGCCCACTATGTACCATATAACTGTATATGCATATGAATAACCATATAGTATCACGTAATACATGTATGCTTTACGATTGATTCATTTAGGCTATTCAGACCTATTGATATAACTGCGGCCATCTTGTTTTGTTTCTCCGTGTTCACGTACTGCTTCCCAGAAGTCACGCGAGTTAGCTCTTGGTACGAAACCATGCTGCCAGGCTTAGCCTCCTTCTCTGATCTTTAGTGTGTAGCTCAGGGAAACCCAAGGTTACACCTACCCCTCTTGTGGGATGCGTGCATTCTAGCAGAGCCCATTCCTGTACTCCCCGGGCTCCAGATAGACAAGAAGGCACCTCACCGATCTGCCCCCGGAATAGCTCCGGCCCAGCTACTAGCAATCAATAGTGCCTTATATGGGTCTTCCCGCTGGCTCACTGACAATTTGTATTTTTCCTTGTAGGGTGTTAACTTGAATGTGTGAAAACGTATATATGCTTTGTATCACTTGTACGTAGTCAGTCTCCTCTGCGCATCTCCGTGGGTCGTGTAGACCGAGGCTCCCCTGCCAGGGTTTGCATTTGATTAAATAAACGATTCGACTTTCTCCATTGCCGACTGCCTTATTATTCTTTTATGTTATATATGGGCTATTGGTAAGTATAGTCCGGCCTTGTAAAATTCCGATTCCTTCAATGTGCCCCTAGGAGTGGAGGGGCAGCAGGGGGAGGGGTCTTTGTAGTGTGTCCCCAGGAGTGCAGGGCAGCAGGGGAGGGGGTCTCTGTAGTGTGCCCCTGGGAGTGCAGAGGCTGCAGGGGAGGGGGTCTCTTCCGTGTGCCCCTAGGAGTGAAGAGGCAGCTGGGGCAGTGGGGGAGGGGGTCTCCGTCGTGTGCCCCTAGGAGTGCAAGGGCAGTGGGGGAGGGGGTCTCTGCCATGTGCCCCTAGGACTGCAGGGGTAACAGGGAAGGGGGTCTCTGCTGTGTGCCCCTAGGAGTGCAGAGGTAGCAGGGGGAGGGGTCTCTGTAGTGTGCCCATTGGAGTGGTGGAGAGGCAGCAGGGGGAGGGGTCTCTGTAGTGTGTCCCTAGGAGTGCAGGGGCAGCGGTGGAGGGGGTCTTTGTTGTGTGCCCCGAGGAGTGCAGGGCTGCAGGAGGATGGGAGCTCTGTCATGTGCCCCTAGGAGTGGAGAAGCAGCAGATGGAGGGGGTCTCTGTACTGTGCCCCTAGGAGTGCAGGGACAGTGGGGGCGGGGGGTCTCTGTCGTGTGCCCCTAGGAGTGCAGAGGCTGCAGGGGGAGGGGGTCTCTGTAGTGTGGCCCTAGGAGTGCAGAGGCTGCAGGGGGAGGGGATCTCTGTAGTGTGCCCTTAGGAGTGCAGAGGCAGCAGGGGGAGGGGGTCTCTGTAGTGTGCCCCTAGGATTGCAGAGGCTGCAGGGGAGGGGGTCTCTGTAGTGTGCCCCTAGGAGTGCAGAGGCAGCAGGGGGAGGGGGTCTCTGTAGTGTGCCCCTAGGAGTGCAGAGGCTGCAGGGGGAGGGGGTCTCTGTAGTGTGCCCCTAGGAGTGCAGAGGCTGCAGGGGGAGGGGGTCTCTGAAGTGTGCCCCTAGGAGTGCAGAGGCAGCAGGGAGAGGGGTCTTTGTTTTGTGCCCCTAGGAGTGCAGGGGCAGCAGGGGGTGGGGGTCTCTGTCATGTGCCCCTAGGAGTAGGGAGGCAGCAGGGAGAGGGGGTCTCTGTATTGTGCCCCTAGGAATGCAGGGACAGTGGGGGAGGGGTATATGTTGTGTGCCCCTAGGAGTGCAGAGGCTGCAGGGGGAGAGGATCTATGAAGTGTGCCCCTAGGAGTGCAGATGCAGCGGGGGGGTCTCTGCTGTGTTCCCCTAAGAGTGGAGAGACAGCAGGGGGTGGGGGTCTCTATCGTGTGCCCCTAGGAGTGCAGGGGCAGCAGTGGAGGGGGTCTCTGTAGTATGCCCCTAGGAGTGCAGAGGCTCTAAGGGGTGGGTCTCTGTAGTGTGCCCCTAAAAGTGCAGGGGCAGGGGGAGGGGTCTTTGTTTTGTGCCCCTAGGAGTGCAGGGGCAGCAGGGGGTGGGGGTCTCTGTTGTGTGCCCCTAGGAGTGCAGGGCAGCAGGGGGTGGGGGTCTCTGGTGTGTGCCCCTAGGAGTGCAGGGGCAGGGGTAGGGGGTCTCTGTACTGTGCCCCTAGGAGTGCAGGGGCAGCATGGGGGTGGGGGTCTCTGTTGTGTGCCCCTAGGAGTGCAGGGGCAGGGGTAGGGGGTCTCTGTACTGTGCCCCTAGGAGTGCAGGGGCAGCAGGGGGAGGCGGTCTCTGTAGTGTGCCCCTAGGAGTGCAGGGGCAGGGGTAGGGGGTCTCTGTACTGTGCCCCTAGGAGTGCAGGGGCAGCATGGGGGTGGGGGTCTCTGTTGTGTGCCCCTAGGAGTGCAGGGGCAGGGGTAGGGGGTCTCTGTACTGTGCCCCTAGGAGTGCAGGGGCAGCATGGGGGTGGGGGTCTCTGTTGTGTGCCCCTAGGAGTGCAGGGGCAGGGGTAGGGGGTCTCTGTACTGTGCCCCTAGGAGTGCAGGGGCAGCAGGGGGAGGCGGTCTCTGTAGTGTGCCCCTAGGAGTGCAGGGGCAGGGGTAGGGGGTCTCTGTACTGTGCCCCTAGGAGTGCAGGGGCAGCAGGGGGTGGGGGTCTCTGTTGTGTGCCCCCAAGAGTGCAGGGGCAGCAGGGGAAGGGGGGTCTCTGTACATTGCCCCTAGGAGTGCAGGGACAGCAGGGGGTGGGGGTCTCTGTCGTGTGCCCCTAGGAGTGCAGGGGCAGCATGGGGGTGGGGGTCTCTGTTGTGTGCCCCTAGGAGTGCAGAGGCTGTAAAGGGGGAGGGGGTCTCTGTAGTGTGCAGAGGGGTGCTCGTGTTTTTTCTTCTTTACTCAACACGAAGGTCAATTGTTTTTCCTCCATATAGATTTCTTCACACTATAGAAATGAAATTGAACTATTAACTGGAAAGTGCTGACAATCTCGCAAAGTAATCGAGTTTTGTGTGATGGAAGGGTAATAACTCTCCCCGCGCACCTCAGTCCTCAGCTTGAAGTCTATCTTCATACACATACATGTATTTCCAGTTTTCATATAGCAGGTGACATTGAACGCTGCCTTATTTCCAATTCAATATTTGTTGATAGTTTGTAGACCTGAATATCCAGAAAATGCGTCATAGTCTTTCCGAACATGGGGCCCCAAAATATGTCGTGCCTGTGCCCCAAACATCCTCAACATGCCACCTGCAGCCTCTCCATCATGCGAGTGTTGGAAGCACAACCAGCGCCCGCTTTCATCACACACTGAAGCACCACAAAGGTGCAGTGAGGACACGTGGAGATAAACCGAGAGCGAGGCTTCTCCTGGTTGTAAAAGGTCTCAGCACATGCAGTGAGTGAGCTTCACCCTGGGAGGGGTCTTGGAGTAACGGCCAGAGCTGCCGACTTTGGATCTGAGGGACCAGCCTCGAGTACCGGCGTCGGCTCAAAACACTGTGATTCTGGGCAAATCACGTATTCTCCCCGTGCCTACAATAAACGAATGTGTCCTTGTGTAACGTCACTGGTGCTCATGTAAAGCGCCCTGATACCTTCGGCTCGAGTTTGCGCTATATAAAACTGCAAAAAAACATTTCTTAAATTCCCCATGGATTATTCTTTAGCTAATACAGGACTATTTGGTAGGGTAATTGTCGGACTGGCAAGATACTGAAAGACCCCTTCCAGACGTTTCCTTTCTCGTTTTGCGCACCTTCGCTCTGCCAATGAAGCACTGGTGTAACCTTAAAAACCCCCGCGATGGCAGAAAGATGCCCCAGACTGCTGCTTCATCTCTTCTGCCCCCTCTGAGGGCACAGCTGGCAGAGGGAGCATCATGACTACTCCTGCACGGCAAGGACAATAAACTGTGATACTGATGACGTCAAAAACCAAGGTGTGTGCAGCAAATGTGTCCTTCCTGTGTGGCCACCCATGATTTCCCCCTTTTATGGTCCCTGTTAGTGCTGCCAGTATGACTCCCAAAGCGGCACTTGCTCCCCCTAGTGGTTCAGTGAGGCCACTGCAAATCGGTGCAGAAAATGCCCCATCGACGTGGAAGGTAAATGTCATATGAAGGCTTCCGTCCCTATTCACATATATGACGGAGGTATATCCCGACAGAGAATATTGAGCTCTATACGGACTGCCGTTTAAAAAGACTGCTGTGGCGTGTGGCTAAGGGAAGGGCCTTCCCACTTGGAAAACATGCAAAAGTGTGTGCGTTTGCATATTAGTTAAATCCCGCATAATGTAGCAGTGGCGGCTGGTAAATCCTGCAGGGAGTGGGCGGCGGGACACACACGCGCGCACACCCACACACACACACACACAAACACTTACACACACACACACAGGCAGACACGCATACACACACACCCACAAACACTTACACACACACACACACACATCCATTAATAAGACTCTTTACCAAACATTCATACATACACGCACGCACCAGACATTAATTTGGGAGAAAACACACACTTCCCTGCAGCTAGCTCTGCCTCAGAGGTTCCAGGAGGCTGGGGACTGCTGCCTTCTCGCATTGGCTGACCTCGTCAGTCAATGAGGGAAGGCTGCAGTCCCAACGTCATCACATAGTGGATGGGGTCAGTGAGACTGCTGACCCCACTCCACTCTGTGATGAAGTGTCACTGATTGACACTCGACCCTGGGTGCTTAAGGGCTTAAAACTGAAGCGCCCAGGTGCAAGGCAATCAGTGACACTACCCCTGGCACTGAGGGGGGGGACAGGGGGCTAAGGGACCTTTGCTGAGCTGAGGACGTCATGCCCACAGGAGCTGTGCATTCCTCAGCCCAGCAAAGTTCAGCTCAGGCAGCCTTGAAGGACTGGGTTTTTCTAAGACCCAGCGGTGCCAGGGGACAACACCTGAAACCTTCGTGGGTTACCTGTTCCGGCGTACAAATGACAGAGACACGGGACACTTCTTTCGGCGTCAAAGATCGAGGTTTATTTACTGCAGGGAACACAGAAGTCACAAGAAGTACAACGCATGTAGGTTCTAGGAGACTGCTTCAAATTGCATCTGTGTATCGCTCCTTTTATACAGTTTTTCGTCATAGAACAACATGGCAAACAAAAGGTTACAATCCAGTTCCCACAGTAAATTTCATAGGGGGTCGCTTTCATGTATTCAGGGTCCCGGAACATAATTACAGTAGCATCGCCGGTTCCCAACTGTAAAAGTACATCTTCCCACCATTAGTGCATTCTATTCCGGCTGTAAACGAGTTAAGGAAGAGTCAGAAACAGGTGCAGAGGAAGACAAAGATAGTCAACAGATTGAAAAGAGTGTAAGGGGGTGATATCGGAAACACGATTGCAGGGATCAAAGGAGACGTGTCTAATGAACGCACAACTGAGACAATAGACCGGCACGGCAAGATGAGCCTCGAGCGGGGCCGTCTGCCTTGCAGTGTCATCGCCCTCGTCATAAAAGACACCCTCAAAGGAACACGTGTCTTCCGCAAGAGTTTGGGAATCCCAGGGTCACGAAGCGGACAGTGTCTGTTCGCTGGCTACTTGAGGGCAAGAAACAAAATGGATGTCGTATCTAAAATGGAACCCGTGGGTTCAGATAAAGAAACCCACGAAACAGACAAACGGTTTAGGTCAGCATAGTAAAAACGCGTACACCCACTAAACTCGTCATTTGCGGTTCATAGATACCAAACTCGACCATATTCGAGCGAGTCGAAAACACCACTTACAATTGTCACGGAACCTCAGACGCTCCTTTTGCCCTCATGTAGGCAAGCACTAGTCGATATCAGAATCGATCTCATTATTCATCAGACCATCCAGATGTTGCTGCAACATCATTCTATCCATCAATGTTTCTTTGGTAACAGGTGGCCGTCTTATACACGTCATTGCACAGAGGCCACATAAGGCAGGACCACACTTCACACAAAGACAACACGTGAACAGAAATGCTACAACAACCCCAATGATCATCAGAATCTTCCAACCCCACGTCGACATCAGGCCCCAAAACCATCCTAGTAGCGTCAAATCACCTACGTCCACGTGTATGGACTCGGAGATCTTATGCAACTTCGAGATGGCTTGATAGACAGTTGGAGCGTTATCAGGAATGAAAATGCAGCAACTCGAATGGATCACCTTACATACTCCACCTCTATCTGCAAGAACAACGTCTAAAACCATACGGTTTTGTAACATCATAAGCCTGTCCGCCTGAAGCTCTGCTGTAAGATTACCAAGGGCACTTGCAGTGATATTAGCAGTCAATTCCACCACTCGAGTCAACTGTCTCAGGTTCCTACTATTGATCATAGGTCCCCAAAACGGCAAGAAACCCTTAAAGAAGTCTCCTGCTTCTTGACCGGCAGTGTCCTCTTCGCTAATTACGCCTCTCACAACTCTGGTCTTGTGATAATCCGACCAAACAGTAAAGGTCGGCGGCAACAGATTCGCAATATAGCAGGTGCCTGAGAAGTCACGAGGCAACCATGTATATGCGCGGTCGTAACAAACAAAGTATGTACCCTTGGCAGTCAAAAGAACAGGGGAAGAGACCATCGGTAAAACATATGTTTCAGTACAGGCACTCCTCCCGAGCTGAGCTCGCGGGCTTCGGCCAAGACCTTTCAAACAGAAATTACCGAGATGGGGTACGATCCAGATCGGAGACGAGCTTTTAAGCTGCCGATCACCCACTGACATGCTATACTCCAGCCTCACTCAGATCTCTGTATGCTCGCACCTCTTCCTCTGGGATAAGCGATGCGTCGAAGATATCCCTATCTAAATCGGCAATCGCTCTTGCCAAAGGCTTGTGGTACGGGCCAGGACCATGATCTGCAGTGCGTGGCTCTCGATGGGGGTAGGAATCTAGTGCGCTACGAAACATAGTTTGAAATGCTCGAGCTGAACCCTGGGAACTGTAAGGAAGGACCAAGTACAGAATTCCCCTATCCATGGTATGTGGCATTAAACCACACACCCAACAATTGGTAGTGTTGGACAGGCCACATGAAGGGCCACTCTCCCCCGGCCCGACCAGGCCCGAGCCCGGTCACGCAGGTACCACACACCACCATTACACGTCCTCCGTCCCCTCCGGGACCCCTACCCTCGAACATGTCGACCTCGTGGGCCTGATCCACTGCCGGCCTGCGCGCCCATCCTGGGCGCCATCTTGGACACTCCACCACGAGGCCGCCTGGCCCCAGATCGACCTCAACCCTGGGCCTGGCCAGGTCTCAGACATCCCGGCACCACCATCCACCCAGGAGGTGAGCGGGCTACTTGGCAAGTCACTGGGGGAAAGAGGTGTCGATGGCTCTCCCCCGCCAGGTGCCGCTCGCCCATCGCCTCCCCGGGCGCTGGCTCCACCCCCCTGCTGGGTGTCTGGACTCCCTCATCCCGGACCTCCCGACCTCCAAGTGCGAGGGTCCGGACATCAAAGGGCACCAGCCCTATAACTGGGGCAGCTCCAGAGCAGGAAGGCAGTTGTATCTTGGAGTCGAGAGACGCAGAGAAGAACTCATCCTTGACGGACTACTGGCGCTGCCATAGCTCTGTCTCGTGCACCATCGTCTTGCCTGCTGGCGCTGCCGCAACCTTCGTAACCTTCATATCCTTCATCGTCGTCGGGACCTGCTGGCGTGGCCGCGGACCGTTTGCATTCACCATCTTCATCGGGACCTGCTGGCTCCGCCGCGGACCGTCGTTTCCTTCGTCCATCTCGGGACCTGCTGGCTCCGCCGCGGCCCGATCATCTAGAACGCCGAGCTCGAGGATTGAGAGCTAGTTTCATCTTTTGGTAACAAGACTGTCCCGCTACCCTTTTCCCAAGCCAGAGACCAGAACCGAGGGGACCCCTGAGTCCAGACCTCCTTGTACCATTCCATCGTAACCTTAAAGAATTGCCTATAAAGTCTCGTTGAACTTTACCCTTGTGTGGTGTCCGTCTGTGGGGGGGAAGTTACTTGTCTGTACGATCGCTGGAGACGGCTCTCCCCGGAGACCTCTCCCCTTATCCTCGGCCGACCCTCCCGGTCCGTCTAACATTGGTGGCCAGCGGCGCGATCCGAATCACCGCATAACCGTACAGAGAGTAGCTCACCCCACGGCGAATCACGATGTCAACTAAAGAAAGCGGATCAACGGAGAAATTCCAGATGGAGAAATTGGACGAGTACAGCCATCGTGAACTAAAACAGTTCTGCATCGAACTAGGTATCGCTACCACCGGACTAAGTACCAAAGACGATTTTAAGCAGGCCCTAGAATCTTGGGCAGAAACCGGGGCTGCCGGAACCTCGGATCAAAGCATCGCAGCAAAAACCACCACGGCCCCTGAGGAGCGAAGAACGGGTCTCTCGCAAGACGAGATCCAGGAACGAGAGAAAACCCGACTACACGAGCTGGAAATGGCCCGGCTCAAAATGGACATTGAACTTAAATTGGCCGAACAAAAAATCAACTTAGAGCACCTGCGTCTCCGAGAAGAAAGAGAGGAGAAACAGAGACAAAGGGAGCTCGAGGAAAAGAAACTGGCATATGAGCATGAGCGGAAACTAGCGGAGATCGACCTACGCAAGCAGAATAAAGAAGTAGGGGTGTCCGAGCAACCCCACACCCCAGGGGCAACAGAGAAAAAGGTACACATCCCCAAGGATGTCGTCCGAGAGTACTTCCGAGAGGACGACATCCAGCAATGGTTTAAGGCCTATGAAATTGCTATGACTGCACACCGGATCGATAGAAGCGATTGGGGAGCCGGTCTATGGGGGAGATTCCTCAATGAGGGCCGCGACGCCCTGCTGCAACTCCCGGACCACCAGATGACCTCCTATGACCATATGAAAGCTGCACTCCTCACCCGCTATGGCCTCACACCCGAGATGTACCGTCAGAGGTTCCGAGACTGCACCCGCATCCCGGGTACAACTTGGGTGGACTATGTAAACTACTTTAGCCGAGCCTTCGAAGGCTGGATCAAAGGAAGCAAGGTCACAACCTACGAACAACTGTTCAATCTTATGGTCTGGGAGCATCTGTCGAACAATTGCTTCATTGAACTCCGCCAGCACCTCCTCGACAGCAAGTTAACGGATCCCCGGCAGCTCGCAGCCGAAGCTGACCGGTGGGAAATCACCAGAGTGGGTCGAAATGGGTCCTACGAACAAAACCGGAACAACAGTGGTCAACACCGTCCCCGAGGAGGAGGAGGAGGCCAAGGACGCGGAAGAGACAACGTTCCGGTCGCCCCCGCTACCAGCACCACCCCCCCGGCCAACCGGGGCAGCACCCCGGCGCGACCGGGATATCGAGCCAATGTTACGTGCCATCGATGCCAACGAATCAGACACTATGCAAACGACCCAAACTGCCCCCAGTACCAGAGCCCAAGACCCCGCCAAGTAGCCGCTGCTGCTCTGGGGGAGGAACAGATCTCAGAGGAACAGGAGGAATATGAACAGGAACACCAAGAATGGGAGCCAGCCGCCATGGCTCTAGCCTGCTTAGGGGGGAGAGACATGGTTCCGCGGGTCCCCCTACCCGCTAACACCCAGAAGTACAGCCAATGGGTGAGCATCAATGGACGCCGGGCCGAAGCCCTTCGTGACACTGGGGCCAGTGTAACAGCCGTCCGCTGTCACCTGGTGACCCCAGAACAATATCTACCGAACATTCTCTGCCCTGTACGTTCAGCCGATAACTCGGAAAGTCTGTGTCGGATGGCCTGCGTCCCCTTCGAATGGGGAGGGGTCTCCGGCATGTTAAAGGTAACGGTCCGAGACGATGCCCCCGTAGACTGCCTCCTGGGGAATGACCTTGAAAGCTCTCCGTGGGCAGCCGTAGAACGAAGAGAACACCTGGGGATGTTAGGCGTCCCGGACTGGGCGTGCGTCACCACCCGGTCCATGGCCGCCCGTGCCAACCCCCGCCCAGAGGAACCCGAATGGCCGGTGCCACCGCCTCCGGTCGCCCCAGCCGAAACCACCGACCGTGACGTCCCCCCAGAACCAGCTCAACCTCCAGACCTCGCTAACATCGACCAGTGGCCTCAAGAGGGGGGGCCCACGCAAGAACAATTTCGCCAAGAACAGAAGACCTGTCCCTCCCTCGAGGGGCTCCGCCAACAAGCGCTCGCCCAAAGTGCAGGGGATACCTCCGGAACGCACTGGGTCTACTGGGACAATGAACTGCTGTACAGTGAGCAAAGAATCGCGGAGCTGGGGGCTAGCCGAGTACTGGTGGTGCCCCTCCGTTTTAGAGACTTTCTGCTAAACCTGGCCACGATGTCCCCCTGGCGGGACACCTGGGTCAAGATAAAACCTATAGTCGTCTGGTGACCCACTTCTTCTGGCCCAAAATGAGGAACGATGTACACCAGCATTGCCGATCTTGCCCCACGTGCCAAGCCAGTGGAAAGAGCGGCCGCAAACTAAAAGCCCCCCTGCAACCTTTTCCCGTGGTCACCACCCCGTTCGAGAGGGTCGGGATAGACATCGTGGGACCCCTGGACCCGCGCACCAAACAAGGCCATCGATTCATCCTGGTGCTAGTGGACCACGCCACCCGCTACCCCGAGGCTGTTCCCCTGCGAACTGTGACAGCCCCGGTAGTCGGCCGGGCTCTGTTGGGGATCTTCTCCCGTGTGGGCTTCCCCCGAGAAGTCGTCAGCGACAGAGGCACGAACTTTATTTCTAAATATATGAAGTCCCTCTGGCAACAGTGCGGGGTTACCTACCGATTCACGACCCCCTATCACCCTCAAGGAAACGGACTCGTTGAGCGGTTCAACCGCACACTCAAAGGGATGATCGGGGGGTTGGAAGAGCCCCTCCGTCGCCAGTGGGACGTGCTGCTGCCGTGCCTCCTCTTCGCCTATCGAGAGGTTCCCCAGAAGTCCCTGGGCTTCAGCCCGTTTGAACTACTATATGGACACCCAGTGCGGGGGCCGCTCAGCCTAGTCAAGGAAGGCTGGGAGATGCCCCCTCTAAAGAACCCACCAGATGTTTTCCGATACCTCCTAACCCTCCGCAACCAGACCCGGCGGTTCAGAGAGCTGGCAAAAGCCAACCTAGAGGCCAGCAAATGTCAAATTGGTCAAGGGTCTGTAACCTACCTCGGACACCAGGTGGGAAGCGGCCTGGTGGCCCCTCTGCAGCTCAAAATTGCCGCCATCCAGTCCTGGCAGCCCCCCATCACCCAGACCGAGGTACGAGCCTTCCTGGGCCTCACGGGCTACTACCGAAGGTTCGTGAAAGACTATGGTACTATAGTGGGTCCCCTCACGGAACTCACGTCAAAAAATCAACCCAAGGCAGTCAACTGGACCCCAGAGTGTCAAACAGCATTCGAACAATTGAAAGCCGCCATGTGTTCCGCCCCTGTGCTCCAGGCCCCCGACTACAGCCGGGAGTTCGTCGTCCAGACGGATGCCTCCGACCATGGCATCGGGGCAGTCCTGTCTCAAGTGAACACCGAAGGCCTTGATCAGCCAGTGGCCTTCATCAGCAGGCGACTCCTACCACGAGAACAACGCTGGAGCACCATTGAGAGGGAGGCCTTCGCCGTGGTATGGGCCCTCAAGAAACTCCGGCCCTACCTCTTTGGCACACACTTTCGGGTGCAGACCGACCACCGACCCCTGCAGTGGCTGATGCAGATGCGGAGAGAAAACCCGAAGTTACTACGTTGGTCCATCTCCCTCCAAGGGATGGACTTCACAGTTGAACATCGGCCTGGGCCAGATCACGCCAACGCGGATGGCCTGTCCCGGTTCTTCCGCCTCGACGAGGAGAGTCCCCAAGAGGATGGGTAACTCTCCCCGCCTTCAGCTGGGGGGGACGCATGTTGGACAGGCCACATGAAGGGCCACTCTCCCCCGGCCCGACCAGGCCCGAGCCCGGTCACGCAGGTACCACACACCACCATTACACGTCCTCCGTCCCCTCCGGGACCCCTACCCTCGAACATGTCGACCTCGTGGGCCTGATCCACTGCCGGCCTGCGCGCCCATCCTGGGCGCCATCTTGGACACTCCACCACGAGGCCGCCTGGCCCCAGATCGACCTCAACCCTGGGCCTGGCCAGGTCTCAGACATCCCGGCACCACCATCCACCCAGGAGGTGAGCGGGCTACTTGGCAAGTCACTGGGGGAAAGAGGTGTCGATGGCTCTCCCCCGCCAGGTGCCGCTCGCCCATCGCCTCCCCGGGCGCTGGCTCCACCCCCCTGCTGGGTGTCTGGACTCCCTCATCCCGGACCTCCCGACCTCCAAGTGCGAGGGTCCGGACATCAAAGGGCACCAGCCCTATAACTGGGGCAGCTCCAGAGCAGGAAGGCAGTTGTATCTTGGAGTCGAGAGACGCAGAGAAGAACTCATCCTTGACGGACTACTGGCGCTGCCATAGCTCTGTCTCGTGCACCATCGTCTTGCCTGCTGGCGCTGCCGCAACCTTCGTAACCTTCATATCCTTCATCGTCGTCGGGACCTGCTGGCGTGGCCGCGGACCGTTTGCATTCACCATCTTCATCGGGACCTGCTGGCTCCGCCGCGGACCGTCGTTTCCTTCGTCCATCTCGGGACCTGCTGGCTCCGCCGCGGCCCGATCATCTAGAACGCCGAGCTCGAGGATTGAGAGCTAGTTTCATCTTTTGGTAACAAGACTGTCCCGCTACCCTTTTCCCAAGCCAGAGACCAGAACCGAGGGGACCCCTGAGTCCAGACCTCCTTGTACCATTCCATCGTAACCTTAAAGAATTGCCTATAAAGTCTCGTTGAACTTTACCCTTGTGTGGTGTCCGTCTGTGGGGGGGAAGTTACTTGTCTGTACGATCGCTGGAGACGGCTCTCCCCGGAGACCTCTCCCCTTATCCTCGGCCGACCCTCCCGGTCCGTCTAACAGGTAGTGTTCATCACCAACTGATGTTGATGAAGAAGTTGGACAAAGGAGTTGTTCATGAATTCCGCACGTCTAACCTGCTTGTGTTGAGGTAGAGGGTGAAAAGAATGAGGAGAAACAGTGGGAGTAGGTTTTGATTCAGAGGAAAGAGTAGGTGAAGCAGAAGGCAATAATGTTTGTATACCAAAATATACTCCACCCACCAATAACATGGAAACAGTTAGGAACAGCAGGAACACCTGAAACAGAAAGCATTTGGTGCGTACAACCCTGTGCAGTACTGATCTTTGCGCAAGAGTCTTCTCCACTTCCGACAGCTTTGAGGATTCCATCCTCTAAAAACCGTCCGCAACGTTCTTGACGCACTTCGTTCTGAGTAGCGATTTTCAATCCCCAGGAGTTCCTAGGAATCGACGGCCTCCGACCTAGTGTGAGGAACCTGCTAAACAGAAGGAAGTACCCGCACGGCCCTATGGTCAACCCGGATGTAAGGTTCTTTTAATCAAACAATATAATACAAAATCTCCTAGCTGTGGAAAAACACACACGTGGAAAAGAACTCAGAAATTAATAGAAACCACAATTATTCAGAAATGTTCAAGATGATAATGGGGGGTAACGTGAATTTTCAAAAGGAGAAGAAAAGCAAAAAGATTTTATTAGTCTTTGGTATGGGAACGAAGAAAATATCTGCTTCTTCCAGGACGAGTCTGCTCTTCAAATAATTGTTCAGGTTGCGGAACAGAGTCCTGTTGGTCAGACAATAGTTCAAGTCTTGAGTTCTCCAATGGCAAAGGTTCAACAAAGTTATCTGATTGCGCTGAAGTATCTCCCACAGGCTGAGCGTCACTGAACGGCACAAATTTCACCGGGGTTTCTGTTTCCGATGCGGCGATACCGGTCCTCACCCACGAGTCTGCTGGTAAAGGTATTGGTACCTTCTTTGTATGGGTGGCATGCACCCAATTTTTGCGGCCCTCCAAACAAACTGCAGTTCTCGTGGCGAGTAGAACCTGGAAGGGTCCCACAAACCTTGGCTCCAGGTTTCGCTTCCGACCAAAGTTTCTGGTCACCACCCAATCTCCTGGTTGGAGCCGATGGCCAGGACCCTCTGTCTGTGCCGGCAGTGCTTCTAAGACCTGTTGATGAATTAACCTCAGTTTAGCAGTCAGATCATGGAGATAATCAATTAACATTGGGTACTCAAGACTGTCGAAAGACCTGGGTCTAGGAACCCCCCAAATATTTGCAGGACGGCCGAACACAATCTCCTATGGGCTGAGCCCTACTCGAGAGTGTACAGTCGCCCTGGTCGACAAGAGAGCCAAAGGCAAGGCATCAGGCCACGACAGACCAGTCGTAGCCTGAATCTTTGCAAGTTTTAATTTTAGAGTACCATTGTACCCTTCAACCAAACCTGCTGACTGGGGATGATTGGCGCTGTGGAATTTTTGTGTAATTCCAAGGCCCTTACACACACTCTTCATCACACTCCCCACAAACTCACTTCCGTTATCAGACCATACAATCCGTGGCATTCCATACCGAGGAAAGTATTCCTTCAGTAGGACTTTCGCTGTGGACAGGGCAGTATTGTCTTTGAGAGGGTAGGCTTCGATCCATCGGGAGAATACGCAAACCACAACTAAAACGTACTTCAGGTTATTACATCGCTCCATATGGATGAAGTCTAGATGGATAACTTCAAAGGGACATGTAGGAGGAGCAAAGTGGCCAGGGGGTGTAGGAGTGCCCTTGCCAGGATTGTACATCATACATACCATGCAATTCTTAACCACTCTCTCAGCACATTTAGCAATACCATCATTCTTCCATACAGGGGACAACAACTTGCAGATACCTTTCGCGCTAATATGTGACAAGTCGTGCGCCATAGTCACAACAGCTAGCACATATGCATCCGGCAACATCAACCTCTGACTTTCTGACAAATCAATCCAACATCCGTTCGCATCCAACTTTCCTGTGCTCTCCTTCCACTTAGTCTTTTCAGTTTCGGTGGCCTCATTCTGAATTGCTTTCACACTTTCAACAGTATCCTCACACATACAAGTTTCTGCAGGCCACCTTACTGAACTCGTCACATACATTCTGGTTGCAATGTTTCTAGCAGTCTCTTTAGCAATCTCATCAGCAAACGCATTACCACGATCAACATCATCCGTCACCTTACGGTGCGCACTGCATTTAATAATCGCCACCTGCTTTGGCAATGTAAGTGCATCCAAAAGTTCGTTCACAAGCTGTCCATGCTGGATCTTCGTGCCATGCGATGTCATAAAGCCTCTCTCTCGCCACAATCGACCAAAACTATGCGCAACACCAAAAGCATACTGACTGTCAGTAAACACATTCACTCGCTTTCCCTTCGACAAAACACACGCTCTCGTCAACGCAATCAACTCTGCCGCCTGCGCAGAATTCTGATTCAACCTCGCAGTTTCCACAACCGTACTCAATGTTACCACAGCATACGCAGTCGTCACATCACCATTCGGCAACTTAAAACACGAACCGTCCACATACAAAGTACCATCGGGGTCTGCCAATGGAGTGTTTTTTAGGTCAACACGACCCTTCGTTTCTTCCTCAGTTCGCAAATAACAATCATGTGGTGGTACATCGTCTGATTCCATATTGGTTGGCAACAAAGTCGCCGGGTTTAGGACATTACAGCGCTTTATTTGAATATGACTTGCCAAAAGCGTCAACTCGTAACCAGACAACCTTGCGCGTGTCAAGTGTTGGGTTTTCGTACGATTTAAGAGAGTGTCAACTGCATGCAGAACCATCACCGTAAGCATATTATCCATGACCAATCCTGCAGATTGTCGGATGGACACCGCAGCTGCCGCTGTCGCTCTTAGACAACTCGGCAAAGCTCTAGCTGCTGGGTCCAAGGTCGAGGAAAAATATGCACATGGACGCTGCTTACCGCCAAATTGCTGCGTCAAAACACTCAACGCACAACCCTCTCTCTCGTGAACGTATAGTGTAAACGGCTTGCTGTAGTCAGGGGTACCTAACACAGAAGCCGAACACAACGCATCACGCAGTTCAGAAAAACTTTTCTGACACTCGTCCGTCCATGGCAAAGGAGTTGGAACATCCTTCCACGTGAGGGCTACCAATGGTTTCGCTAGCAATGAAAAATTCGGAATCCATTGCCTGCAGTATGACGTGATACCTAGAAAGGCACGCATATCTCTCTGAGTTGTTGGCACAGTCATTCGAGCGATCGCTGCAATTCTCTCTGGGGTCAACCTTCTTCCCTCCTTTGACAATAAGTGACCTAAATAGGTTACTTCTTGGCAACAATATTGCAGTTTAGAAGGTGACACCTTGTGATGTAAGGCACAGAGATGCTGTAACAGAGACACCGTAGCAGTTTTGCAGATGTCTTTTGTGTCGGCAGCCACCAATAAGTCATCGACATATTGAATCAAGGCCGCACCAGCCGGTAACACAAGCGCATCGAGTTGACTCTTCAGGGCTTGGCTGTATATCGATGGACTCTCACAGTAGCCCTGAGGAGCGCGTTTAAACCTAAAGCTGCGACCACCTAATGAGAAACCGAATAGGTCCCTACTTTCCTCAGCAATCGGAATGCTAAAGAAAGCATTCTTCAGATCGATCACTGAGAACCAAGAAGCAGATGCTGGAATCAGAGTCAGTAAAGCTATAATGTCAGGCACCACAGGAAACTGAGGAATCACAATTTTGTTCACCTCCCGTAAATCAATAACAAAACGATAAACAGGAGGCTTGGATGGATCAGTGCTTTTCAAGATAGGTAACACAGGACTATTACACACGTTTCCCCGAGTCTCCTCAATAACATCTTTCTCGATCAAATCATAGATGATCGCTAACAACGCCCGCTCACCATCAAGGGAGATACGATACTGGGGAATACGTGGCAATCGCACATTCGATTTCAATTGAACAACATAAGGGGAGATATCAAGCAGGCCCACGTCATTGGGACCTGTTGCCCACAAAGATGCAGGAAGAGAACTCAATTCCGGTGGGAGCTTATCAGATGACAGGTACATGGGAGAGATCACTCTCTGGTCCAACGTAAGCTCCACTCCCGCAGGAGAACAATACAAAGTCGCATACAAACGTTTCAGCAAATCCAGGCCTAAAAGATTCTCACCACAACCAGTAGTCAAAATCAAAGGAGCTTTCAGCTCACAAGGCCCAATTGTAAGGGGCAAAGGGCTAGAGACCGGATTGCTAACAGGGGCGCCAGAGAATCCAACGGAAACATTCATTAAGCCAGACAAAGGTGCGCCAGGGAGTTTCGAATGCATGATGGAACTTTTCGCTGCACCAGTGTCCAACAGAAAAGGCTCAACTACGCCCGATGTGGCAACTGCGACGTAAGGCCCTCTCTAATCAACCGGAACTGATACTACTCCCTCTCTTTGTCTGTGGCTGTCATAGTAGTTACCGTCATCAATACCCTGTTCGATATAAAAATCGTCCACATGGTACTGTGCGGATCTACCTGACGATGAAGCACGCTGATCAAAACAATTATTGGAATCAGAGGAATTGTTAGAACGCTCATTTTGATTCTGAGTAACACCACAACCTCTACCTCGCGAAGCCTGTTGAGGACCACTGGTATACAACCGTTACAACGCAACTTTTACAACGAACTACCATTATAACGCAACTTGTACAACGCAAACTATTACAACGCATTGCGCTGGGGGGCGCTCTAGGATAGGGAATAGGTTAATTTACTATCCAATAACCTTCCCTACTATCCACGGGGACTGGAGTTGGAATAGTAAATTAAACTATTCACTATCCAGCGCCTAAAAGCATTATGCGTTGTAATGGTATGCGTTGTAAAAAACGCGTTGTAAAGTTAGGCGTTGTAAAAGTATGCGTTGTAACGTCATACATCCGGACCACTACGACCTCCTCTAGATGAATTACCATTATTTCGATCGCGCAAAACCGGACAATCAAACTTCAAATGACCCTCGCCTCTTCAATAGGCACATTGATTGTATCCAAGCATAGATCTCTGCGAAGAAGAGTCATTCCGCGACTGTGACCTAGCGGATTGCGATTGTGATCTATTCCGCTGTTGAGAATCATTTTGATTTGAGCGTGGAGGATACAATCTACAAACAGCCTCTGACCTCCCTCAGTGCTCATATCTTGACCACTATGATCGATGAATGCCTCCTCAAATCTCGTAAAGAAATCAGAGACACTCTCGTTCTTCTTTTGCTTACAGGCAGACAGTTTATCCCAATTAACTTTCATTGATGGCATAAGTGTCTTCATTAGAGTAATAATTCTCTGAGGCAAAGCCATAATTAACTGCTCAGGCTTAGCCCCACCAACCTGCAATCCATCAGCTGCTGTAAGCGCAGCCCAATCACCACCTAACTCAGCTGCGTGATCATCGCGACGTATTTTCGCCCAAACCGGTTTAGGTACGACATTGCCGAACAACATGTCGATGTCGGCAAGGTTCATGATCGTAGCATCCACTAATTGGGACAACTCTTTATAGTACCCTGCAGGATTCTTGCGGGGGTCAGGCAACGATTGCTTAACCTGCAAAACTTCTGATCGCTTCCATGGGAGGTGTATCCAAACTCTCTGGAAGTGTGGCGGAATAGCAGGATTAGCATTAGCATCACCTGGCATCCACACTGGTGGAACTTCACGCATGGGATACTGACCAGGCGTTGCCATCCATTCCTCAGATTCATCTTTAAACAACGCTCGAGGTATCACAGTGGGACAAAAAGATAGAAGATGTTCTATAGCACGTTGAACATTGCTACCCACAAGTATACCACTTGAAAACTGAAGCTGAAGTTCAGTTACGTCAACCGGTACTTTGTTTACCTCATCATTTGATATCGCTTCACGTAAAAATTTGCACATTTCATCAAACACAAATCTCTGTGTTGGCTCATTGAATTGAGAGAAATTCTCCAAAATTATGCGCAGGTTTTTTTTAAGGGGATACCTAATCCAATTACGCGCCATTTTGATTAGCGTATCACGTTCCCTACCACCAGGAAGCTGACTCCGTCGTTGGGGAACATCAGCAGCATCGGACCCAAGAATCGGTCCAAAAGGAGAATAAAGGTTGGCAACAGCGTTAGGAATGCGTCTTCGAACAGACGGAGAAGAGGAAAAAAGTACAGGAGCAACAATATGAGGACTAAATACAGGAGCAGTAGGAGCGGTAGGAGTAGCCACAAGAGCAGAAGTGGCGGGAACAACAGCTTGAGAAGGTATAGACAGTGGAACAGTAGGAACAGGAGCAGGTAAAGGAATAGGAACAAAAGGATTCGCAGGAACAGGACCAACGACAGGCTGACCAGCAGCCGCCGGGGCAACAGGTTGAGGAACAGGGGGAACCACAGGCACTGTAGTATCCTGTGCATATGGAGGTGGCGACTTCAATAGGTATGATAACAAGGGATCCTCTACTGCTTCCTCTCCCTTCTTATCAGTACCCGTCGGTAAAGCGGGATACAATCTATCAAAAACGTCCTTTTCCTTCTCGTCTTTGTCTCGCTGAAACTGCTCTGCATTTCTCATCGTCGTAACGATATCTTCTCTCTTATTGCGTTTAAGCGGTTTGATTTCTTTCTGCTTGGCTTCTTTACGCCATAACCGAAAGGAATCGAACATGGCCGGCATTGCTTTCTTTTTTAAAACTTTTGCTTCTAAAGTATCCAAAATCGCTGTTTCGAAACTACCATGAGGTGGCCAACTAAGAACACCGTCGTCTTTAGTATAGCGAACCCAGCAATCATTAAATGTGATAGGACCCACACCATGGCAACTATATAATTCATAGACTGGAGTTCCAACTGGAGGTATCGGACACGAATCCTCCAATCGGGAATCCGCACCACAACCCCTAAAGCAGCTAAACAAAGTACTACGGCCAGGCATCGTGCACACTAACCAAGTTTCACAAACGTCAAGGGTTATTGGATTACAATGTCCTCGCAAAAATGCAAAACCCTCGGTTTTGGCGACTGCAATCTTCAAAATAGAACAACTAAGAACAAAATACGAAGAACCACAAATGCAATGGAACCATGCAACAACTAAGCACCCACAACAACTAAGGATTCTGGGAGCGACCCACAAATACTTAACTCAAAGAACAATGGCGTCACCAGGAAGGCCCGTCAATCGTCTCTCTGTACCAAGGTCTACGCCAGGCGCCAAAACAGGTCGACAGTCAGGGCATCAGTCCGTCGCAGCCATCAGGAGGCGGGGATCTTCGCGGGAAAAGTCTTCGGGCCACTTATTTCGACAACAGGATCGATGAAGCGGGGTGCACCTTCCCTCGGAGATTTCACACGAAGTTCCTCACGATCGTCGGGCTTTGGATCGGTACCGCTGATGTCGCCCCACGTAGGGCGCCAACTGAAGGACTGGGTTTTTCTAAGACCCAGCGGTGCCAGGGGACAAAACCTGAAACCTTCGTGGGTTACCTGTTCCGGCGTACAAATGACAGAGACACGGGACACTTCTTTCGGCATCAAAGATCGAGGTTTATTTACTGCAGGGAACACAGAAGTCACAAGAAGTACAACGCATGTAGGTTCTAGGAGACTGCTTCAAATTGCATCTGTGTATCGCTCCTTTTATACAGTTTTTCGTCATAGAACAACATGGCAAACAAAAGGTTACAATCTAGTTCCCACAGTAAATTTCATAAGGGGTCGCTTTCATGTATTCAGGGTCCCGGAACATAATTACAGTAGCATCGCCGGTTCCCAACTGTAAAAGTACATCTTCCCACCATTAGTGCATTCCATTCCGGCTGTAAACGAGTTAAGGAAGAGTCAGAAACAGGTGCAGAGGAAGACAAGGATAGTCAACAGATTGAAAAGAGTGTAAGGTGGTGATATCCGAAACACGATTGCAGGGATCAAAGAAGACGTGCCTAATGAATGCGCAACTGAGACAATAGACCGGCATGGCAAGATGAGCCTCGAGCGGGGCCATCTGCCTTTGCAGTGTCATCCCCCTCGTCATAAAGACACCCTCAAAGGAACACGTGTCTTCCGCAAGAGTTTGGGAATCCCAGGGTCACGAAGCGGACAGTGTCTGTTCGCTGGCTACTTGAGGGCAAGAAACAAAATGGATGTTGTATCTAAAATGGAACCCGTGGGTTCAGATAAAGAAACCCACGAAACAGACGAACGGTTTAGGTCAGCATAGCGAAAACGCGTACACCCACTAAACTCGTCATTTGCGGTTCATAGATACCAAACTCGACCATATTCGAGCGAGTCGAAAACACCACTTACAATTGTCACAGAACCTCAGCCTGGCGCCTGTGCATTTAGCTTATGTCTGACTCCTGGCTGCATGACCTGAAAATGAACAGTGTCTGTCAGTCTGACCTTTGTTCAGCCTGACAGACACTTCGTGAGGGGCAAAAGGTGGAGGGGCGTGGCCCCTCAGCCCCAATGGAGAGGCCACATTTCCTGCAAACCCATAGGTTTGATGCTTAATATATGAAATTGGGGCATGCTAGACATTAGGGAAAAGGATGTCCCACAAAGAACTGTTACAAACTGTTGTTTGTCATTAAGTGAGGTAAACCTACATTTTCTATGAAGAGGCTTGGTTTTGAATAAACATCACTTTATTATTTGCTAGTTGGAGAAAATAAGAACAGTCAAAGTTATTTCCCACTTGATATTAAATCTCTAATTCAATCTAGAAAGTATATTTTTGATGACTTGGTGGAAAAATAACTTTATACAAGTCTGTTGTGTGTTACCTGAAAGCAGACTGGTGTAGATCTATTTCACATCGCAGTCCTATTCCAGAGACTGAATACGCATACCTGCGGCCCTATGACACATGGGGCGCGCTCTCCCTGTTTGTGCCATGGCGCTCCTTAACCACATCCGCGCTAGTGGAATTTTGGAGCTATGCTGAGATATTTAAAAACCCATGTTACATGACGAGCTGGGCTCGTCATCAGTGTGCGAGGAGGCTACACCATGACGAGCCCAGCTCGTCATGAGCCTGGAAGGGGTTAAAACAGGTGCACCAGGTGGAAATAGGGAAACGCGCCCTATTACATTGAATGCACTCCCCAGGGCAGCCGCAAACTCAGGCTGCCCGTGCGGCAACGCATTCAAGTGAAAAACTGAGCAGCCGCTCCACGTTTCACTGTGGAGGTGGCAACACGCCTGCACTTTTAAGAGGGGAGAGAGATCTTCTTGCAGACAGGTGCAGTGAGTGACTGCAGCTGCCTGCAACGGGATGTCTGGGGGTTCATAGGACCCACTTGCCTCCTCGAGAGGGCTGCCAACAGGGAGAGTACTAATAGTGCACAACCTTTTAGATAACGCACTGTCAATGTCTCTCCTGTGCCTGCAACAATATTACAGCGCCGGGGCAGAGGCAAAGAGATTCTGTCATTTGCATGGGACACGCCACCATGCAGATGAGGCAACTCCCTCTGATGGTAGCGCTGGTGCTATGTGTGTGCTAGCTTGATCTGTACTACAGAAAAAGCCGCAAAAGGATCTGAGGCTATTTCTATAAAACCAAAGTGCCCCAGGGGTGAACAAAGCGGGCATACATGGCCGCTGGGCCCCATGGTACTTTCCATAATACGGCCCCTGCTGTGCTGTTCATCACCCGTCTTCTAGAAGACAATGGCTCAGTATCTGCCTGCAGGAAGGTTGCAGTAGTGTTAACAGTGACCGGGTGGCAGATACTAGCATCTAGGATCAGGTCTGGATCAGTTGACAACACAAAGCATGGATTTCCTAGTATTCATTTGATGTGGAGATCCCAAATCGGCCTGTAAGGAACTGAAACCATTCTTGCCCAGAGCCTTCTTAGATTTCTGTGTGTGCTCACAGTAGGAAGGACAGTGATAGTGGTCAGACCACTCTTCTGATCGTACTCGACCTTACGGCAGCATTTGACACCCTGTCCCCCACCATTCTGGCCGCCCGTCTCAGTGAGACGGGGGTGAAGGGGCCTGCTCTTAGCCTCCTCACTTCTTTTCTTAACCATCGGGAGCAAAGGGTCAAACTCGGTGACTTCCTTTCCAATGCCATGCCTTTGCAATGTGGGGTACCACAGGGCTCCGCTTTGAGCCCCACATTGTTTAACATCTACGTGGCCCCACTTGCTAGACTGGTAAGATCTTTTGGATTGGAAGTGCTCTCATATGCCGACGACACCCAGATTATGGTCTCCTTGTCCCACTCTGTTGAGACCACGGCCCTAAATTTCCGAAATTGTATGGAAGCTGTGGCAGGCTGGATGGCCTCGAACTTTCTTAAATTGAATGGGGAGAAAACAGAGATCTTGATCTTCGGGGGAAAAAAGGAGATCTGGTCAGATGATTGGTGGCCCCAGACTCTTGGATCCTGTCCCCAGCCTTCCCTTTCTGCCCGTAACCTGGGAGTCATTTTTGACACCTCACTTGCTTTTGATAAGCAAGTAAATAGAACTGTTGCAACCTGCTGTGGGGTCCTGAGAATCCTAAGAAAACTTACTCTTTACCTCTCTCCTGATGCCCGGAAACAGGTTGCAGTTGCCCTTCTATCCTCGCGACTGGACTACTGCAATGCTCTTTACCTTGGCATGAGCGCTAAACTTCTCCATCGCCTGCAGGTTATCCAGAACGCGGTAGCAAGATTTGTTGTCAACGCCCCCAGACGCTCCTCCGGGACTAGGATCAGGAGAAACCTTCACTGGCTTCCGGTGCATGCCAGAATTAAATTCAAAATCCTGACCATCACCCACAAGGCCCTGCACGGTGCTGGCGCTGAGGGCATCAGGACTTTAGTGTCGTCCTATACCCCAGGCAGGACACTACGCTCCTCCGGTCAGTATCTGTTGTCCATTCCTCGAGTTGCCAAGGCTAGATGGGGTGGTAAGGCATTCCAGGTCAGAGAGTTTTTGGCATAGCAGCAGGACACTATCACACGTGTGTTGAGTTTAGGTGTAGAGCCATTGGTCTGGACACTGTAAAGTAGTGAGCTTGCTGTGTCCTTTTTCTCTACACTGCAGAGCGGGGCCTTGCACTCCCGAGCGGTCGCCGGGCGAGGTGAGGCCATCACCCACACAAAGCTGGGTGAGTATCACTCCGAGGAAATGCCTCGGTGCGATTAAGCTAGTATGCTTTTCATTGTACAGGTTGTAAATTACTCCTGTAGGTGTGGCTATACGGTCTCTGTGTACATATTTAGGTGGATGTGTTTGTTTGAGTGTTGATTTACATATTGTCCAACTTTCTCTGTTTTTTGATAGGAAGAAGACGTATACCTTCCCCCTCAGTGGACACTTAAGTATCTTAGTTTAAGATATAGATGTAACTCTCTAGTAGTACATTCCTGTTATTTGTAAAGCAATATATCATTTGTGACTGCAGTAGCTACTTTTATCCAAGGTCCTGAAGAAAGCCGGGCTAAATGTCCATTAGGCTGAAACATGTCGACCGTACTGCACAGCGCCATAGGTCAACTTTACCACCTGGCGTGCTTTTAACCCTTGTCACTTAGCCTCCTGTGTAAATGCTATCTGGAGTCTGAGTAGTCATTTTTATTCACCTTCACCACATAAGCACTGCACTTTTTTCATACCACTTTAGGATGTACGTTATTAGGAGAACTCCTGACATCTTGTCCGTACCGACACTTTACGGTCGGAGTCAGCATGGTATGATCAGCAATTTCCACGTGATGTAACACTCCACCTGTGTGGGGTCTGATGGAAATTGTCTCAGCCTTCTGTCATCCACAGTTGCTGTTCTCAACAACTTCTTCAACGCACCCACCTTCTCTGTTTCACAGTAGCTGTGGTAGTTATACACCATTCTCTGACCTGGTCTGCTCTTGTGTGTTTTGCATATTGATACAGGGGAGTGAGTAGACAGGTCATAAAATATTCCCCCAGACCCTCCACACACCTGTTTTGTTTTTTGTATTAAGTGCAACTGTTTAGTTGCGGGTCTTTTTTGATTAAGATGCAAACATATTTGTTTTGCACCCCTTAGCTCACTCAACCCAAATGTGTGCGTCACCTGTCTGCCTGCCTTCACCTACACTCAAGAACTACACCCTCCACGCTCATTGCTGTGGTATACAAAATTTCTTAGGGCTCGGTCACTTTTTCCACTAGAGAGTGACTCACAAAGGCGCATATACGTTTTGTAATTTAAGGTCTCTGTTGTATATAGTGTTCTGATTCTTTGAACACTGTATGGAACCTAATAACATCCTCTATTTTTATTAACATCGCTAAATTCCATAATGGGGGATTTGTTCTTGGAAATAAAAACATGATCCTCTATCCTTCTCTTCTTGCCATTGAAAGTCCCTATTAACTGCTGTGCCCGGGCCGGTATTTTTCACAGGGCGCATGACAGAGGAGCAGTGGCTCTCACCGGGTTATGCCAACGAATTATACGAAGAGATCGAGGTATTCAGAAATTATACTGGACTTTTAACACCTTATTTTCATAAAATGGAGAACGATTCCAATAGAATTCACACTGTCTATATGCAAAAAAAACGGCATACTTTTGATGCGCACGATCAGAGGTTTGCGCGTGCGCCAGGGATTAGTGACTACTGCTTCTCGCGCATGCGCGATAGTAGCAGCGTCGCCCTCCGTCACTTGGCCCAATCTTTACGCGATGGAGCTCTTGTCACGTCCAAAACGGATGCTACTTAAGGAGGAATGGCGGCATCTCGCTTACCTCCACTTCCGCTCGTTACCGGATTTAGGGCACCGACGGACAGGTCAGTCACCGGACGTGTTCTCTTATTTACAGTCAGTTCCTGCTTAGGAAGCCACATTAACTAATGTCGGCAAAGGGAGGAAGTTCTGAATTAGTCAGGATGATGCTGTTCTCCCTTCATACTTTGCTTCTGGGAGGTTGGCCTGTCGTTTAGATATTCGTTGACAGTCAAGGATTATCAAACTATGAGTGGCCCATTTTGCTTCCCTCTTATGTTTTGTGGTACCCCTACCCATTGCTTTATAGAATATTTTCCTACAGTGTGTTGATAATAAGTGTAATAAAAGCCATTTAAGATCTAACTAGTGAGTCAACAGTAACCCTGTATCATGGCTCACATAGTAACAGGTACCATCCCTATGCGCCCTTTGGTAACCCTTGAGTGGTGGGTGTTTGGCATAGCAGCAGGACACTATCACACGTGTGTTGAGTTTAGGTGTAGAGCCATTGGTCTGGACACTGTAAAGTAGTGAGCTTGCTGTGTCCTTTTTCTCTACACTGCAGAGCGGGGCCTTGCACTCCCGAGCGGTCGCCGGGCGAGGTGAGGCCATCACCCACACAAAGCTGGGTGAGTATCACTCCGAGGAAATGCCTCGGTGCGATTAAGCTAGTTTGCTTTTCATTGTACAGGTTGTAAATTACTCCTGTAGGTGTGGCTATACGGTCTCTGTGTACATATTTAGGTGGATGTGTTTGTTTGAGTGTTGATTTACATATTGTCCAACTTTCTCTGTTTTTTGATAGGAAGAAGACGTATACCTTCCCCCTCAGTGGACACTTAAGTATCTTAGTTTAAGATATAGATGTAACTCTCTAGTAGTACATTCCTGTTATTTGTAAAGCAATATATCATTTGTGACTGCAGTAGCTACTTTTATCCAAGGTCCTGAAGAAAGCCGGGCTAAATGTCCATTAGGCTGAAACATGTCGACCGTACTGCACAGCGCCATAGGTCAACTTTACCACCTGGCGTGCTTTTAACCCTTGTCACTTAGCCTCCTGTGTAAATGCTATCTGGAGTCTGAGTAGTCATTTTTATTCACCTTCACCACATAAGCACTGCACTTTTTTCATACCACTTTAGGATGTACGTTATTAGGAGAACTCCTGACATCTTGTCCGTACCGACACTTTACGGTCGGAGTCAGCATGGTATGATCAGCAATTTCCACGTGATGTAACACTCCACCTGTGTGGGGTCTGATGGAAATTGTCTCAGCCTTCTGTCATCCACAGTTGCTGTTCTCAACAACTTCTTCAACGCACCCACCTTCTCTGTTTCACAGTAGCTGTGGTAGTTATACACCATTCTCTGACCTGGTCTGCTCTTGTGTGTTTTGCATATTGATACAGGGGAGTGAGTAGACAGGTCATAAAATATTCCCCCAGACCCTCCACACACCTGTTTTGTTTTTTGTGGTAAGGCATTCTCCACACTTGCCCCCAGACTCTGGAACGAGCTCCCCTTGGAACTCAGGGGCCAGGATTCCCTGCTGCTCTTCAGAAAGGGCCTCAAAACCCTGCTCTTCACTGAAGCCTACTCTTAGACTTTTCTTTTCTCCTTTTCCATTTTAGTACCTGGCTATTATATTCCATCTTCTGCGCCTTGACGCCTTTGGGCAAAGTTGCGCTTATATAAATCGCCAATCAATCAATCAATCAATCAGTTGGAGCACCCACTGTATTACAATTCCATTATATCCTATGGAGCTTGTATTATGGTAGACAAACACTGCGTCACAAATAGTTCAAGTTCAAGTTCTGGAATTTGTATAGCGCACTACTCACCCAGAGGGTCTCAAGGCGCTTTAGGGCGGGAGGTGATTTACTTATCGAATATCCAGGTTTTTAGTTGTTTTCTGAAGGAGAAGTGGTTCTGAGTGAGGCGGAGGTGGGTGGGAAGAGAATTCCAGGCCTTTGCCGCTAAGTAGGAGAAGGATCTTCCACCCATGGTGGATCTGTGGATGCGCGGAATTGCGGCAAGGGCTTGATTGGACGATCGTAGTTGGCAGGAGGGGGTGTAGAAGGATAGACGCGTGTTGAGGCATTCGGGTCCTAGGTCGTAGAGGGCTTTGTGTGCGTGGGTGAGAAGACGGAACGTTATTCTCTTGTTGACAGGGAGCCAGTGGAGGTCTTTCAGGTGGTTGGAAATGTGAGCTTGCCGAGGGATGTCTAAAATGAGTCTGGCTGAGGCGTTTTGTATGCGTTGGAGTTTTTTCAGAAGTTTGGCTGTGGTTCCGGCGTAAAGGGTGCTGCCGTAATCCAGACGGCTTGTGACCAGTGTGTTGGTGACTGTCTTTCTTGTTTCGGTGGGGATCCAACTGAAGATTTTTTGAGCATTCGCAAGATGTTGAAGCAGGATGATGATACGGCGTTGACTTGTCTGGTCATCGAGAGGGAGGAGTCTAGGATGAAGCCAAGGTTACGTGCGTGGTCCGTAGGTGTGGGTGCGGTTCCGAGGGCCGGTGGCCACCAGGAGTCGTCCCAGGCAGAGGGGAATGATCCTAAGATGAGGACTTCTGTTTTGTCCGAGTTTAGTTTTATACGACTGTTTGTCATCCACTCGGCTACTTCTTTCATTCCTTTGCGTAAGTTGGTTTTGGCGGTGTTTGGGTCTTTGGTGAGGGAGAGGATCAGCTGGGTGTCGTCCGTGTAGGAGATGATGTTGAGGTTATGCTGGCGCACGATGGATGCGAGGGGGCTCATGTATACGTTGAAGAGGGTGGGGCTGAGAGATGATCCTTGTGGTACGCCACAGATGACTTCGGTGGCTTCTGATTTGAAAGGGGGGAGGCGGACTCTCTGGGTTCTTCCGGAGAGGAACGATATGATCCAGTTCAATGCCTTTCCTTGTACTCCGATGTTGCTGAGGCGTTGTATGATGGTGCTATGACAGACTGTGTCGAAGGCTGCGGAGAGGTCTAGTAAGATGAGAGCAACTGTTTCTCCGTTGTCCAATAGAGTTCGGATGTCATCTGTTGCTGCGATGAGGGCAGTTTCGGTGCTTTGTTTGGCTCGGAATCCTGATTGAGAGGAGTCGAGGGATTTGTTGTGTTCGAGGAAGGTGGCGAGCTGACTGTTGACAGCTTTTTCGATGACTTTGGCGGGGAATGGGAGGAGCGAGACGGGGCGGTAGTTCTTAAGTTCATTTGGGTCAGCCATGGGTTTCTTCAGAAGGGTGCTGAGTTCGGCGTGTTTCCAGATTTCCGGGAAGGTGGCGGAGTAGAGGGAGCAGTTGATGACATCTCGGAGATGGGGTACGATGATGGAATCTGCTTTGTTGAAGATGTGGTGGGGACAAGGGTCGGTTGGCGATTCTGAGTGGATGGAGTTCATCAGGCGGATGGTGTCTTCAGTGGTGATTGGGTTCCAGGCGCAAACGTTATTGGAGGGTGTTGTTGGTTCGGAGGTGGGTGGAGTGGGCTGGTCTTCAGATTGGTTTTGAAAGTTGTTGTGCATTTCGGCGATTTTGTTGTGGAAAAATTAAGATAAAGAGTCGCAGAGATCTTGGGAGGGGGTGATGTTGTTATTGCCTGCGGAGGGGTTAGTGAATTCTTTGACAATGTTGAATAGTTCCTTGCTGTTTTGGGCATTGTTGTCAAGTTGATCCTTGAATGCTGATTTCTTAGTGGATCGGATGAGTTGGTGGTGCTTGCGGGTGGCGTTCTTGAAGGATGCCAGGTTGTCAGAGGTGGGGTTTTTTCTCCAGGTTTTCTCGAGGGTACGACAGAGCTTCTTGGATTTCTTAAGGGCATCGTTGAACCAGGGGGCTTTTTTGCTACCTTGCTTGATTTGATGATTTTTCCAGGGTGCCAGTTCGTTGGCGCTGTGGGTGATCCATTGAGTGAGGTCGGTGGCAGCTTGGTTTGGGTCCGATGAAATGGTAGGGGGGTTTGTTGAAGTGACGAGAAAAGCTGGTCGGAGGTGATTTTGTTCCAGTTTCTTTGGGGAATTGGTTGTGGGGTGTTGTGGGTCTTGGTCTTTTTGTAGGTGAAGTGGACGCAGCTGTGGTCAGTCCAATGGAGGGCTGTGGTGTGATCGAAGGAGATGTGTTTGCTGGAGGTGAAGATAGCGTCAAGCGTGTGTCCGGCAGAGTGGGTGGGGGTGTTAACGAGTTGTTTGAGTCCGAGATTGGCCAGGTTGTCCAGGAGGGTGGTGGTGTTGTTGTCGATTTTCTTGTCCAGGTGGAAGTTGAGGTCTCCTAGTAGAATGTAGTCCTCGGAGGGGAGGGCGTGTGGGCTGATGAAGTCAGCGATGTCTTCACTGAATTGTGAACGGGGTCCTGGGGGTCTGTAGATGAGGGTGCCTCTGAGTGTGGTTTTGGGGTCGGTGTGAATTTGGAAGTGAAGGTGCTCTGCGGTAGCGAGGTTATCGTCCGGACTGGTCGTGATGCGAATGGTGTTCTTATGGACGATGGCGATACCTCCTCCTGTTTGGTTGATGCGATCCTTTCGGATGATTTTGTAGGTCTCCAGGATGGCTATGGAGATGTCGGGGGCTGATGAGGCGTTCATCCATGTTTCTGTGAGGAAGGCGACGTCCGGTGAAGTAGTGTCGAGTAGGTTCCAGAGTTCGATGGAGTGTCTGTGGACTGAGCGGGTGTTGATCAGGATGCACTTTAGGTGGTTATTGTTCGTGTTTTGTTTGGGGTTAGTGGTTGTGATCTGGTTCCTGATGCAGTCGAACTTGCAGGAGTGGCAGGTGAAGGATCCATGGGTGTTTCCTGGGGCGGCTTGGAAGCAGTTTGGGAGTCGGCCGGGGTTAAGTGCTGAGAGGGTAGCTGCGTCGTATGTTAGGCGGGTGGAGTGGGTCTTGCAGGGGCCAGGGGGTCTGGCACTGGGCGCGGTCCAGGCGCGGACGGGCATAGACGGGCTTACCTTTGGCACACCTTTGGCGCGCATAGGGCGCGACCGCTGCGCGTGAACGCTGCACGCAAGATCATCTGTCATATGTGGATAGTGGAAGGGGAGGGGCGAGGGGGGGTCAGCTGGGAGGCGGGAGCGGGGTGGAGCTCAGGGCAGGGAGGCACAGCCACAACAACCAAAATGGCAGCAAGCAATATTGATTAATGATTGGGGCACAATCGTAAATAGCGCTATGCAGACGGTGATGGCGCCGGCACAATCAGGCACGAGTCTGCAGGCAGCACAGCACAAATACTTATTATTGTGAAAGCGCACCTTGGGAGTGTGACGGATATCACGTCCATTGTATTACAAATCCATCATATCTTATGGAGCTTGTAATATGGCGGACGGGAAATGTGTCACGTTTGCGATGGAGAATTCCACTCGCCAAACTCGTAGTTAGGCCCTGAGTTTCAGGCAACCGTGAATTGTGACTTAAAATTGTAAATTTGCTGCCTTAAAAATGTTTTCGTCATTTTATCCAATTGCCCAGATCTGATTCTGCTCATATTTGTGTCTTTCTGCAGATTTTTAGGTCTCGCCTACGCAGCGCGCATGCAGGCAAAAAGACCTTTTGGGATTGCTTTGACTTTTCAGCCAAGCACGTGCACGCTTTCCACTGACTTCAATGGCAACGCGTGCACGTCAGAAAATTCACTTGCGGGAGCGAGCGCCGCCATATGGCAGCAATTACCGCTCCCGCAAGTGAATCTCGCAGGCCCCCTTCTTCCCCCTGCTGCTGCGCCCGCCTTCCCTGCTCCCGGCAGTCTGCCGCGCTTGTGCTTGTTTTTATTAATGCCACTGGCTCTTTCCTTCTCAGCACTTATAGCCGGCGGTATAGCTGCCATTTGCTCTAACAAATGGAGTAAATGCCTCAGTGAGACATACGTTTGAGCTGTTCTAATCCAGGCAGTAATCAAATTCTTTCTCACTGGCAGACGTCTGATTGGTCAAAACCTTGTCTATTTTCAAACGTCATCAGCGTGAGAAGGATCCTCAGCGGCCTTCTTCCCATTGGCTAATTACTCCTTTAGCCTGCTGCTGCAACAGGAAGCGTGACCTCATGAGCTACGGTGCCTCCTATCGCACTGGTGGCTTTTGAAAGGAAACAAGAGCCTGCAGAGGGAGCTGGCTGCGGTTCGTAAGCCCTCTGAGCTCAGCTAGCCAGTGCACAGAGCAGCATCGCTCCCGTGAGATCTTTTATTCAGTCTAGGGCAGCTTCGAGAGGACAGTAGCACAAAGTCTGCGCACAGGAAGTGTGTTGCGCGAGGTCGCAGCCGCGAAAGCCTGCAAGTTACCAGTCTGATGAAGGGACCAGCTGCGTTACAAACAGGCTTGCACTCTTTCCAGGTGAAAGTGCAACTGTCAATAAACACTCATCACCCGAAGGACGTGACTGGAGATTCAATCAAAGGTAACGTGTGGCAACAAAGTTCACTGTCACTGACTGATGCTTGTTTAAATGGAATGTCTGACATAATATCGACAGACAGAATATCGATATGCAAAAATATCGGAGCAAAAATATCGACAGCAAAAATATCGGAATCCTATCTTCATTAAGGTAAGTACAAAAATATCGAAAAAATAATATCGAAGTACAAAAAGATCGGAATTAAAAATATCGTTTTTTTAAATGTATTAATAATAATGTAAAAATAAATTTAAAATACATATAATTTTACAACTATTAAATAAAAATATTAAAACAAAATTTAAACTAATACATATACATTTAAAATAAATAAAACACTTAATATTTTAAAGTAATTTTAATTTTTGTCATGTAATATATTTGATTTAATGTAATTTTTTTTTGTTTTTACCCTGTACGCCTGCACCCCAAAAACCCAAAACTGACCCTGAACCCTAAAAATATCCCTGTACCCCAAAAACCCAAAACTGACCCTGAAACCTAAAAATACCCCTTTACCCAAAAACGGAAAACTGACCCTTATCCCTAAAAATACCCCATTACCCAAAAACTGAAAACTGACCCTGAACCCTAAAAATACCCCTTTACCCAAAAACTGAAAACTGACCCTAAACCCTAAAAATACCCCTTAACCCAAAAACTGAAAACTGACCCTGAACCCTAAAAATACCCCTTTACCCATGAACTGAAAACTGACCCAGAACCCTAAAAATACCCCTTTACCCAAAAACTGAAAACTGACCCAGAACCCTAAAAATACCCCTTTACCCAAAAACTGTAAACTGACCCTGAACCCTAAAAATACCCCTTTACCCAAAAACTGAAAACTGACCCTGAACCCTAAAAATACCCCTTTACCCATAAACTGAAAACTGGCCCTGAACCCTAAAAATACCCCTTTACCCAAAGACTGAAAACTGACCCAGAACCCTAAAAATACCCCTTTACCCAAAAACTGAAAACTGACCCTGAACCCTAAAAATACTCCTTTACCCAAAATTAATTAATATTATTTAATTACCAATTAATTATTAATTAACAATAACAATAAATTAAATATATTAGCACATTTGCTGTAATTAATTTAATGTAATAATTAATATTATTTTTCCCAATTAATTAATTAAGAATAACAATAAATTATATATAAAAAAATTACTATAATTAATGTAATTAAATAATTAATATTAATTAATTACCAACTAATTAATAATTATAAATATGTCAAAAATTATATTAATTAATTAACTAATTAGTAGAAATTAATTACCAATTAATTATTAATTAAAATATGTACAAACATATATCAATTAATTAATTATTATTAAATTACTTCCCACCCTATTCCCCTATAAACCCATAACCCGCTACAGAGCATATTTATCAATTAATCAATTAATTAAAAATAATTAAATATTATTTCTCAATTAAATAATTAATAATTCCTACTAATTAATAATTAATTTAACATAATTAAATTACTTCGCACCCTATTCCCCTATAAACCCACAACCCGCTACAGTAGTAAAAGACAATATTTAATTAAATTACATTAAAAATAAATAATAAAACATAATAAATACAATATAATATACACTAAATTTATTTAAAAATTGATATTAGTAACATCAAAGTTATTAATTTCGATATTATTGACATCGATATTTACAACTTCGATATTACTGATATCATACCAATATCGATATTAAGACTGTCGATATTACTTACCTTCGATATTTTGTCCCATCGATATTTAAACTTCGATATTTTTGTATATCGATATTTAAAAATCGATATTTTGTCTGTGTACCGTTTAAATGTGTAACTGGAAGGCGATCTGGAACCTAAATCTCCCTCATTTCAAAACGCTACACAAGCCTTGGGGGCTTAACTGAATGTTCACGTATGTCTTGCTTGCCTCCGTTTCACCACTCCAATACACATGACAATGATGCCAAACAAGGAAGGTTGCACCATACCATACTGAGAGAACACAGAATTTTCAAAGGTCAAATGTAATTTGATCACACAACCTATTTATTGGCAAGTGTGAGACTGTATTCAAAAATACATGGTTCTAAGCAATTTACACAACGAAAGAATACGCTGTTTTAAACTGCACATCCCAGATAAGTGTTTATTGGATTTATTTTCAGATTTTAATAACCTGTGTTCATTAATTTACTCCGACAGCCAGGATGCACCGGGAGTGGGTTCCGATTGCTGTGCAGAATTTTCGGAATTTTCTGACAAACAAAGGTAATGCTTATGGCCTTCAGACAGAACACCAACATTCTAAAGTTTAAGAAGGGTTATACAGACGAAACCAAACCTCTTCCCTCAACGTTTCTTGCCATTTTTGCTGATATCACACAGATGTTGTTACTATTGTTATCTGGCACTTTCCAATCACACTCTCTGCTATTAGTACAGCTTCAAAGCACTGTGAAATTAAGAGAATACATTTTTCTTTCAGTTTATTGAAACGGGTGGTAAGTCGAGTAAGGTCATATCTCTGTTGGGTAGAGTATATGTGTTACTAAAAGCAGTCAGGTTAGATGTAAGATGTCGGACACAGACATAATGTAACATAAACCCTGGCCTGGTGCGGCTACAGAGGACAATACCTGGCGATTTTGCATATAGTATGTGAGTCGTGAGTCAGTGATGTGTGACAGCATACGACCCTCGGGCCGGCCAGCAATGAGAGAAGCATCTTGCATGGGAAAGGCCCAAGACTGAACTAGTAGGTTCACTGCTTCCCCTCGTTTACGCCTCACCCCCAAACAAGTAATAACTAATTGTCACATGACTAGACGACTCCCAATGCCTTCTCGCCAATCCTGCTCAGTGCATCTTAGACTAGGGTTGTCTATCTTGCAGAAGTTACCGCCCCCACAAGAGTTCCTCTTCCTCTCCCCCCTCACCCCCCAACACATCGGTACTTGTTGAGTACTTTTTCGTGCAGTTGTAATTCTTTATCTCATATACCCCTTCAATAGACAGACCCATTACTGGACACTGAAACGATCTGCACTCTCCATTGTGCCCGTCCACCCTAGAAACCTCTAACAATTGTGTGATGAGCAGACGTGACTCCTGCACGTGGTGGGTGTGGTGGCAAAGTGGAATAATGTGTCCGCTTCAGGGGATTCTGTTAGACTTCAAAGTCACAGGTTCGAATCCCGATGTATCCACTCAGCCTTTCATCCTGGTCGATAAAATGAGTACCATAGAGTTGTGTGACAATAAACATCTGTTATTCAGTGCCATGATACCGTTGGGTGAACTCTGCACTGTTGTGTAATAGTCTGAATGTCAGACACACATCCCCCATATTAATTCTTCCATCTCAACTAGGAGGTAACTTTTACAACTGGGGGCCAACTCATTTTCTAAAGAAACACACCTACCGCCCCTACAGACACCACACCAGCTACGTTTCAGCAATATACAGAGGCCGATTTAAAGTCTTCACCCTCATCTTCGATACACTACAAGGGACCTGTCTTTAATACACTACAAGGGACCTGTCTTTAATACACTACAAGGGACCTGTCTTCAATACACTACAAGGGACCTGTGTTCACACATAACAGCAATCGCTAAAGCTTATGTATGTGTAGATTTGCGTTCTTCTATCCCACCAGATAATGCATGGTCGACATCCTGTGTGGTGTTTTGACTCCTGTCCTGTGGTCTATCGCTCTGAAATCTGGTCAGGTGGAGTTTGTATTTTGTAAGAAGACACACAAATAAATACAATAAAAAAAAGAACAGAGAAACAACAACTCTTCAAAAAGCCCTCTAAAGCTTTGGGCCTTGGAATAGATGGAGGCTGGCTATACATAATGTGCAAGGTGGGGTGTGATGTTTGACCACCCGGATGAAGTAGATGATCAGACATATTGTGTGCCAGGACACGCTTTGCCTGGAAGATGGACACATTCATTAAGCAGAGTTAGCATGAGCAGAAAATATGGCACTTAACGTGTTACGGTGGCCACGCATCAATAGGTTTAATGTTACATTTCTTCATATTGCCTTCATAAAGAGCACACTCAGCCCAATTGGGTACAAGCGCGTTGCATTTTAGAAAAGCACCCTAGATAGAACGAGGCACAGTAGGCGGCACTGAGGAAAGTGCTGCTTGAAAGTGCAGATAGACATGTGCAGGTGTTCCTTAGGAGCAGACTACTGCAGGGGGCATTAATTAATTAATTAATTGTGGGTTTGTAATGCGCTAGAAACGACTCCCGAAGGAGTATCTCTGCACATTAGACCGCTGCGGAACCCGTCCTGGCTTTCCCTGTGAGACGGTCCCTACTGGGTATCTCCAAGGTGAAAGCAGGCATCCCCGGCGTATGTGGGGGGCCGTTGTGGAGATGAGGCAAGCTAATGCCCAGAGTAGCCGAGTGTGATCCCTGGTTAGAGTAGGCACCGAGGTGAGAATTATCGAGTCCGCTGACCCTGGTCCACAACCCTGCAGCGTCGGGAATTGAACCCTGGTCCAAGGCCGTCCTCTGCTCTCGGGTCTGCCGCCTCTAACCAGTGAGCCACACCACTCCACTATTGCATTGCAGAAGCTTTTCAAGGAGGGGCATTTGCACTGTGAAGGAGGCCAACGTCCATGGAATGGCCTGCCTGCCTATATTAGGCTACATGGTCCCCAGACATCCCCTCAATCATCACCAGTTACAGTAAGTAGACTAAGACGTACCAAAACATCACCTGAGCATCACGTCAGTCGGCCCTCGGAATCCGGCATCTGTTGATTCTCCCCTAGTGCCCGTCCGCTGCTCATCTTCTAATTAAATTACTGTTTTCCAACCTTCACTCCCCCGTAATTTATGTTCAGCTCCAACATAACAAAAAAAATTACAAAAAACAATCATGAGAACAGGGAGGAAGAAGTTGCCAGCAGTGCAAGTACAAAAAACTAGAAGACATTTTTAATGCTAAAATCTTTTTTTTAATCAGGTTGTTCAGTTGTATATAATATTGCCTTGGTTTGTATAAAGGTAACAAAAATGCTTAACACTTTTTATTATAACTTTCAACATGATGCACAGCAGCCACAATGCTTTACAACATAGCCAAAAGTTCTAGCGAAACACATCAGGGCCCAAAGGCGAGACGTATTGGCTATGCCAATGCTTGTTTGTTTCTGAAATGGTTTGGAAACTTTATTGTACTGTAGGGCATATTATCAAACAGGGCGTTAATATTATTGCCGCTTTAGAGGCATAAAACTGCCACTAAAGGGGCGATAATGGGCCTGATAATACACCGTAGAGAATTCCCGTAGAAGCCCAGGTTCACACCAGAACATGGGCTTCTATGGGAATTCACAAGGGCGTATTATCAAGCCCATTGTCGCCGCTTTAGCGGCGGTTTTCTGCCGCTACAGCGACGATAATGTTAACGCTGTTTCTTGATAATATGGACCTCTGTTCTTAACTGTTTGAGACTGCTTGAGTTTTACACATTTCTTTGGGGAATTTCCTGCTGCTTGTGGCATTGTGATCATACGAGGAGCAGAGACGCTGTTACCCTCTTTATTGTAACCTTACCACATTGGATTTATTATATAGGTAGGGACATCACTCCGACATTATGAGCACACTTTCTAACAGCATTCCTGGTATAGAACAACTCACTAGAAAAATATCTGAATACAGTGGTAACTCCCACTCATGAGGCCCCACTACTGCAAAAACCATCCTCTGAGCTAGAAAATAGCCACTTAGCAGCAGACTTACAGAAAATAACCACTCAATCTCTGAGTCTGATTTTTGATTAAATGTTTAAGTCACAACGTTCGACTATGCACGTTGCTAACCTGGTGTTAACACCCAAAAACCTCCTCAAATCCTATTTTAAATTTTAAAGCAGGAACATTAATTTCAAGGATGAAGAGCTGAAAAGTCCATCCATGCGATGTTTTTGAAGGTAAACAAATATTCGTGGCTAGGATAGTGCAGGAGCTGGAGTCAACTTAACAAATGTTTTTCAGTCATTTCACCCCAAGAAAAACTCTCTTGGTAGCTGTTCTGATGGAAATGCGCCCTGCATGGCTCGGAGAAGGATGCTTCCCTGCTCTGATGGAGATGCGCCCTGCATGGCTCTGGCAAGGGTGCTTCTCTGCTCTGATAAAGATGTGCCGTGCATGGCTGTGGCAAGGGTGTTTCCCTGCTCTGACGGAGATGCGCCCTGCATGGCTGTGGCAAGGGTGCTTCTCTGCTCTGATAAAGATGCACCCTGCATAGCTCTGGCAAGGGTGCTTCCCTGCTCTGAAGGAGATGCGCCCCGCATGGCTGTGGCAAGGGTGCTTCCCTGCTCTGACGGAGATGAGCCGTTCATGGCTCTTGCAAGCGTGTTTCCCTGCTCTGACGGAGATGAGCCCTGCATGGCTCGGGGAAGGTTGCTTCCCTTCTCAGATGAAGATTCACCCTGCATGGCTCTGGCAAGAGTGCTTCCCTGCTCTGACAGAGATGCGCCCTGCATGGCTCGGGGAAGGGTGCTTCCCTGCTCTGATGGAGATGTGCCCTTCATGGCTTGGGGAAGGTTGGTTCCATGCTGTCTTGGAGATGTGCCCTGCATGGCTCGGGGAAGGTTGCTTTCCTGCTCTGATGGAGATGCACCCTGCATGGCTCTGGCAAGGGTGCTTTCCTCCTCTGATGAAGGTGCGCCCTGCATTGCTCTGGGAAGGGTGCTTCCAAGCTCTGATGGAGGTGCGCCCTGTATAGCTCGGGGAAGGTTGCTTTCCTGCTCTGATGGAGATGCACCCTGCATGGCTCTGGCAAGGGTGCTTTCCTCCTCTGATGAAGGTGCGCCCTGCATTGCTCTGGGAAGGGTGCTTCCAAGCTCTGATGGAGATGCGCCCTGCATGGCTCGGGGAAGGGTGCTTCCCTGCTCTGTTGGAGATGCACCTTGCATTACTCTGGGAAGGTTGCTTTCCTGCTCTGATGGAGATGCACCCTGCATGGCTCTGGCAAGGGTGCTTTCCTCCTCTGATGAAGGTGCGCCCTGCATTGCTCTGGGAAGGGTGCTTCCAAGCTCTGATGGAGATGCGCCCTGCATGGCTCTGGGATGGATACTTCCATCCTCAGGTGTAGATGTGCCCTGCATGGCTCTGGCAAGGGTGGTTTCCTGTTCTGATGGAGATTTGCCCTGCATGTCTCTGGAAAGGGTGCTTCCATGCTCTGATGGAGATGCGCCCTGCATGGCTTGGGGAAGGTTGTTTCCATGCTGTCTTGGAGATGCGCCCTGCATGGCTCTGGCAAAGGTGCTTCCCTTCTCAGACGGAAATTCACCCTGCATGGCTCTGGCAAGTGTGCTTCCCTGCTCTGATGGAGATGCGTCCTGCATGGCTCGGTGAAGGGTTCTTCCCTGCTCTGATGGTGATGCGCCCTGCATGGCTCGGGAAGGGTGCTTTGCTGCTCTGACGGAGGTGCGCCCTGCATGGCTCTGAGAAGGTTGCATCCATGCTCTGATGGAGATGAACCCTGCATGGCTCGGTGAAGGGTGCTTCCCTGCTCTGATGGAGATGCGCTCTGCATGGCTCTGGGAAGGTTGCTTTCCTGCTCTGATGGAGATGCACCGTGCATGGCTCTGGCAAGGGTGCTTCGAAGCTCTGATGGAGATGCACTCTGCATGGCTCTGGGAAGGTTGCTTTTCTGCTCTGATGGAGATGCGCCCTGCATGGCTCTGGTAAGCGTGCTTTCCTCCTCTGATGGATGTGCGCCCTGAATGGCTCAGGGCCGGGTGCTTCCATGCTCTGATGGAGATTCGCCCTGCATTGCTCTGGGAAGAGTGCTTTCCTGCTCTGATGGAGATGTGCCCTGCATGGCTCGGGGAAGGGTGCTTCGAAGCCCTGATGGAGATGCACTCTGCATGGCTCTGGGATGGTTGTTTTCCTGCTCTGATGGAGATGCGCCCTGCATGGCTCGGGGAAGGGTGCTTCCATGCTCTGATAGGGATTCGCCCTGCATTGCTCTGGGAAGGGTGCTTTTCTGCTCTGATGGAGATTCGCCCTGCAGGGCTCTGGCAAGGGTGCTTTCCTCCTCTGATAGAGGTGCTCCCTGCATGGCTCGGAGAAGGGTGCTGCCATGCTCTGATGGAGATTCGCCCTGCATTGCTCTGAGAAGGGTGATTCCCTGCTCTGATGGAGGTGCGCCCTGCATGGCTCAAGTAAGGGTGCTTCCAAGCTCTGATGGAGATGCGCCCTGCATGGCTTGGGATGGATACTTCCATCCTCTGATGTAGATGTGCCCTGCATGGCTCGGGAAAGGTTGCTTCCCTGCTCTGATGGGGATGCGCCCTGCATGGCTCGTCGAAGGGTGATTTGATGCTCTGGCAAGGGTGCTTTTCTGCTCTGATGGAGATGTACCCTGCATGGCTCAGGGAATGGTGCTTCGAAGCTCTGATGGAGATGCGCTCTGCATGGCTCTGGGAAGGTTGCTCTCCTGCTCTGATGGAGATGTGGCCTGCATGGCTATGGCAAGGGTGCTTTCTTCCTCTGATGGAGGTGCACCCCGCATGGCATGGGAAGGGTGCTTCCGTGCTCTGATGGAGATTCGCCCTACATTGCTCTGGGAGGGTGCTTTCCTGTTCTGATGGAGATGCGCCCTGCATGGCTCTGGCAAGGGTGCTTTCCTCCTCTGATAAAGGTGCGCCCTGCATGGCTCGGTGAAGGGTGCTTCCATGCTCTGATGGAGATTTGCCCTGCATTGCTCTGGGATGGGTGCTTCCCTGCTCTGATGGAGGTGCGCCCTGCATGGCTCGGGTAAGGGTGCTTCCCTGCTCTAATGGAGATGCCCCCTACATGGCTCGGGGAAGAGTGCTTCCATGCTCTAATGGAGATGTGCCCTACATGGCACTGGCAAAGGTGCTTCCCTTCTCAGACGGAAATTCGCCCTGCATGCTCTGGCAAGTGTGCTTCCCTGCTCTGACGGAGATGCCCCCTGCATGGCTCGGGGATGGGTGCTTCCCTGCTCTGAAGGAGATGCGGCCTGCATGGCTCTGGTAAGTGTGCTTTCCTCCTCTAATGGTGGTGCACCCTGCATGGCTCGGAGAAGGGTGCTTCCATGCTCTGATGGAGATGCACCCTGCATGGCTCGGGGAAGGGTGCTTCCATGCTCTGATGGAGATGCACCCTGCATGCCTCTGGCAAGGGTGCTTCAAAGCTCTGATGGAGATGCGCTCTGCATGGCTCTGGGAAGGGTGCTTTCCTGGTCCGATGGAGATTCACCCTGCATGTCTTTGGAAAGGGTGCTTTCCTGCTCTGATGGAGATGCACCCTGCATGGCTCTGGGAAGGGTGCTTTCCTGCTCTGATGGAGATTCGCACTGCATGTCCTTGGGAAGGGTGCTCTCCTGCTCTGATAGAGATTCGCCCTGCATTGCTCTGGGAAGGGTGCTTTTGTCCTCTAATGGAGGTACACCCTGCTTGGCTCGGAGAAGGGTGCTTCCATGCTCTGATGGAGATTCGCCCTGCATTGCTCTGGGAAGGTTGCTTCCCTGCTCTGATGGAGGTGTGCCATGCATGGCTCGCGTGAGGGTGCTTCCATCCTCTGATGGAGATGTGCCCTACATGACTCGGGAAAGGCTGCTTTCATGCTCAGATGGAGATGCGCCCTGCATGACTCTGGGACGGGTGCTTCCATCCTCTGATGGAGATGCGCCCTGCATGGCTCGGGAAAGGTTGCTTCCCGGCTCTGATGGAGATGCGCCCTACATGGCTCGGGGAAGAGTGCTTCCATGCTCTAATGGAGATGTGCCCTACATGGTACTGGCAAGGGTGCTTCTCTTCTCCGATGGAGATGCGCCCTGCATGGCTCGGCGAAGGGTGCTTTGATGCTCTGGCAAGGGTACTTTCCTGCTTTGATGGAGATGTACCCTGCATGGCTCGGTGAAGGGTGCTTCAAAGCTCTGATGGAGATGCGCTCTGCATGGCTCTGAGAGGGTTGCTTTCCTGCTCTGATGGAGATGCGCCCTGCATGGCTCTAGCAAGGGTTCTTTCCTCCTCTGATGGAGGTGCGCCCTGTATAGCTCGGGGAAGGGTGCTTCCCTGCTCTGATGGAGATGTGCCCTGTATGGCTCGGGGAAGAGTGCTTCCCTGCTTGATGGAGATGCGCCCTGCATGGCTCGGGGAAGGGTGCTTCCCTGCTCTGTTGGAGATGCACCTTGCATTACTCTGGGAAGGTTGCTTTCCTGCTCTGATGGAGATGCACCCTGCATGGCTCTGGCAAGGGTGCTTTCCTCCTCTGATGAAGGTGCGCCCTGCATTGCTCTGGGAAGGGTGCTTCCAAGCTCTGATGGAGATGCGCCCTGCATGGCTCTGGGATGGATACTTCCATCCTCAGGTGTAGATGTGCCCTGCATGGCTCTGGCAAGGGTGGTTTCCTGTTCTGATGGAGATTTGCCCTGCATGTCTCTGGAAAGGGTGCTTCCATGCTCTGATGGAGATGCGCCCTGCATGGCTTGGGGAAGGTTGTTTCCATGCTGTCTTGGAGATGCGCCCTGCATGGCTCTGGCAAAGGTGCTTCCCTTCTCAGACGGAAATTCACCCTGCATGGCTCTGGCAAGTGTGCTTCCCTGCTCTGATGGAGATGCGTCCTGCATGGCTCGGTGAAGGGTTCTTCCCTGCTCTGATGGTGATGCGCCCTGCATGGCTCGGGAAGGGTGCTTTGCTGCTCTGACGGAGGTGCGCCCTGCATGGCTCTGAGAAGGTTGCATCCATGCTCTGATGGAGATGAACCCTGCATGGCTCGGTGAAGGGTGCTTCCCTGCTCTGATGGAGATGCGCTCTGCATGGCTCTGGGAAGGTTGCTTTCCTGCTCTGATGGAGATGCACCGTGCATGGCTCTGGCAAGGGTGCTTCGAAGCTCTGATGGAGATGCGCTCTGCATGGCTCTGGGAAGGTTGCTTTTCTGCTCTGATGGAGATGCGCCCTGCATGGCTCTGGTAAGCGTGCTTTCCTCCTCTGATGGATGTGCGCCCTGAATGGCTCAGGGCCGGGTGCTTCCATGCTCTGATGGAGATTCGCCCTGCATTGCTCTGGGAAGAGTGCTTTCCTGCTCTGATGGAGATGTGCCCTGCATGGCTCGGGGAAGGGTGCTTCGAAGCCCTGATGGAGATGCACTCTGCATGGCTCTGGGATGGTTGTTTTCCTGCTCTGATGGAGATGTGCCCTGCATGGCTCGGGGAAGGGTGCTTCGAAGCCCTGATGGAGATGCGCCCTGCATGGCTCGGGGAAGGGTGCTTCCATGCTCTGATAGGGATTCGCCCTGCATTGCTCTGGGAAGGGTGCTTTTCTGCTCTGATGGAGATTCGCCCTGCAGGGCTCTGGCAAGGGTGCTTTCCTCCTCTGATAGAGGTGCTCCCTGCATGGCTCGGAGAAGGGTGCTGCCATGCTCTGATGGAGATTCGCCCTGCATTGCTCTGGGAAGGGTGATTCCCTGCTCTGATGGAGGTGCGCCCTGCATGGCTCAAGTAAGGGTGCTTCCAAGCTCTGATGGAGATGCGCCCTGCATGGCTTGGGATGGATACTTCCATCCTCTGATGTAGATGTGCCCTGCATGGCTCGGGAAAGGTTGCTTCCCTGCTCTGATGGGGATGCGCCCTGCATGGCTCGTCGAAGGGTGATTTGATGCTCTGGCAAGGGTGCTTTTCTGCTCTGATGGAGATGTACCCTGCATGGCTCAGGGAATGGTGCTTCGAAGCTCTGATGGAGATGCGCTCTGCATGGCTCTGGGAAGGTTGCTCTCCTGCTCTGATGGAGATGTGGCCTGCATGGCTATGGCAAGGGTGCTTTCTTCCTCTGATGGAGGTGCACCCCGCATGGCATGGGAAGGGTGCTTCCGTGCTCTGATGGAGATTCGCCCTACATTGCTCTGGGAGGGTGCTTTCCTGTTCTGATGGAGATGCGCCCTGCATGGCTCTGGCAAGGGTGCTTTCCTCCTCTGATAAAGGTGCGCCCTGCATGGCTCGGTGAAGGGTGCTTCCATGCTCTGATGGAGATTTGCCCTGCATTGCTCTGGGATGGGTGCTTCCCTGCTCTGATGGAGGTGCGCCCTGCATGGCTCGGGTAAGGGTGCTTCCCTGCTCTAATGGAGATGCCCCCTACATGGCTCGGGGAAGAGTGCTTCCATGCTCTAATGGAGATGTGCCCTACATGGCACTGGCAAAGGTGCTTCCCTTCTCAGACGGAAATTCGCCCTGCATGCTCTGGCAAGTGTGCTTCCCTGCTCTGACGGAGATGCCCCCTGCATGGCTCGGGGATGGGTGCTTCCCTGCTCTGAAGGAGATGCGGCCTGCATGGCTCTGGTAAGTGTGCTTTCCTCCTCTAATGGTGGTGCACCCTGCATGGCTCGGAGAAGGGTGCTTCCATGCTCTGATGGAGATGCACCCTGCATGGCTCGGGGAAGGGTGCTTCCATGCTCTGATGGAGATGCACCCTGCATGGCTCGGGGAAGGGTGCTTCCATGCTCTGATGGAGATGCACCCTGCATGCCTCTGGCAAGGGTGCTTCAAAGCTCTGATGGAGATGCGCTCTGCATGGCTCTGGGAAGGGTGCTTTCCTGGTCCGATGGAGATTCGCCCTGCATGTCTTTGGAAAGGGTGCTTTCCTGCTCTGATGGAGATGCACCCTGCATGGCTCTGGGAAGGGTGCTTTCCTGCTCTGATGGAGATTCGCACTGCATGTCCTTGGGAAGGGTGCTCTCCTGCTCTGATAGAGATTCGCCCTGCATTGCTCTGGGAAGGGTGCTTTTGTCCTCTAATGGAGGTACACCCTGCTTGGCTCGGAGAAGGGTGCTTCCATGCTCTGATGGAGATTCGCCCTGCATTGCTCTGGGAAGGTTGCTTCCCTGCTCTGATGGAGGTGTGCCATGCATGGCTCGCGTGAGGGTGCTTCCATCCTCTGATGGAGATGTGCCCTACATGACTCAGGAAAGGTTGCTTTCATGCTCAGATGGAGATGCGCCCTGCATGACTCTGGGACGGGTGCTTCCATCCTCTGATGGAGATGCGCCCTGCATGGCTCGGGAAAGGTTGCTTCCCGGCTCTGATGGAGATGCGCCCTACATGGCTCGGGGAAGAGTGCTTCCATGCTCTAATGGAGATGTGCCCTACATGGTACTGGCAAGGGTGCTTCTCTTCTCCGATGGAGATGCGCCCTGCATGGCTCGGCGAAGGGTGCTTTGATGCTCTGGCAAGGGTACTTTCCTGCTTTGATGGAGATGTACCCTGCATGGCTCAGTGAAGGGTGCTTCAAAGCTCTGATGGAGATGCGCTCTGCATGGCTCTAGCAAGGGTTCTTTCCTCCTCTGATGGAGGTGCGCCCTGTATAGCTCGGGGAAGGGTGCTTCCCTGCTCTGATGGAGATGTGCCCTGTATGGCTCGGGGAAGAGTGCTTCCATGATCTGATGGAGATGTGCCCTGCATGGCTCTGGCAAGTGTGCTTTGAAGCTCTGATGGAGATGCGCTCTGCATGGCTCTGGCAAGGGTGCTTCCCTGCTCTGACGGAGATGCGCCCTGCATGGCTCAGGGAAGGGTGCTTCCCTGCTCTGATGGAGATGTGCCCTACATGGCTCGGGGAAGGGTACTTCCATGCTCTGATGGAGATGCACCCTGCATGGCTCAGGGAAGGGTGCTTCCCTGCTCTGATGGAGATGTGCCCTACATGACTCAGGAAGGGTGCTTCCATGCTCTGATGGAGATGTGCCCTACATGGCTCGGGGAAGGGTGCTTCCATGCTCTGATGGAGATGTGCCCTACATGGCTCGGGGAAGGGTGCTTCCATGCTCTGATGGAGGTGCGCCCTGCATGGCTCGGGGAAGGGTGCTTCCATGCTGTCTTGGAGATGCGCCCTGCATGGCTCTGGGAAGGTTGCTTTCCTGCTCTGATGGAGATGCACCCTGCATTGCTCGGGGAAGGATGCTTCGAAGCTCTGACGGAGATGTGCCCTTCATGGCTCAGGAAGTGTGCTTCCATGCTCTGATGGAGATGCGCCCTGCATGGCTCCGGGAAGGGTGCTTCCATGCTGTCTTGGAGATGCGCCCTGCATGGCTCTGGGAAGGTTGCTTTCCTGCTCTGATGGATATGCACCCTGCATGGCTCTGGGAAGGGTGCTTCCATCTCTGATGGAGATGCGCCCTGCATGGCTCGGGTAAGGGAGGTTCCCTGTTCTGATGGAAATGCGCCCTGCCGTGCTCTGGGAAGGGTGCTTCCCTGCTCTGATGGATATGCACTCTGCATGGCTCTGGCAAGGGTGCTTCCCTGCTCTGACGGAGAAGTGCCCTGCATGGCTCGTGGAAGGTTTCTTCCCTGCTCTGTGCTAGAAGGTTGGTAAAGTCACTGAATGCGGGGGAGACGTTTGTACTTCTTGTCTCAGTGAACATGACAATCACAAGGGTTCACTGAAGGGTTGGCCAATGCTTGTTCTAACCTAAAAGCATCCCAGGGACCATTTCTGGACCTTCCTCCCTCATCCTGCTGCATCACCTGAACAAAGACAGAGGCTGGAACACTCTCCATGACCAATGCACAAACTCAGGAACTGACACAAACAAGTCGCCGAAAATCATTTTGGAAATAACATCAGGGGACTTTAAATTCTGACTGGAGGATCTCACCAAAGGTGAACTTGGCACAAACGCTGATCAGCCTAGGAAGATGCACCGGAAAAGGCTCTGCTCAGGCTGCAGCAGCTCAGATCAGGGTTAGGAGGAACACACCAGTGGGCCTGAGGGACTGTTCCAGAGATGGGGTCTTTGATTGACAGATCCATCCATCAATCAATAAATCATTTGTTAAGCAAACTACATACCCGTGAGGGTCTCAAGGCGCTGGGGGGGGATGTGGGGGCCACTACTGATGGAACAGCCAGGTCTTTAGTGTCCTCCTGAAAGTCAACAGGTCTTGGGTCTGTCGTAGGCTCAGTGGGACTGTGTTCCATGTCTTGGCGGCGAGGTGGGAGAAGGATCTCCCACCGGTGGTTGTTCTTCGGATGCGCGGGACGGTGGCGGGTGAGAGGTCGGCGGAGGGGAGCTGGCGATTGAGGGTGTAGAAGGAGAACGTCTGTTAAGGTACATGTAAATGTAAATGTCAAGGTATTTGTAGAGCGCACTGCCACCAAGCGGTTTCCTGGCGCTATTACTCAGACCGCTGTGGAACCCTTCCTGGCTTTCCCTGTGAAGTGTCCACTCCTGGGCACCCCCAGGGTGAAGCCAGGCATCCTAGCGCTGTTGGGGCCGGTGTGGAAGTGAAGCAAGCTATTGCCCAGAGTTGCAGCGTGGGGCCCATGATTAGAATAGGCACGGAGGCGAGAATTGTCAGGTCCGAGGAAATTGAGCCCAAGACCCGCCGAGGCGGGAATTGAACCCTGGTCCCGGGCCAGAACTCTGCATCAGGGTCTGCCTCTCTAACCATTGAGCCACACTCCTCCACTGGGCCGGTCTTGTGGAGTGCTTTGTGTGCGTGGATGAGGAGCTTGAAGGATATCCTCTTGTTGACTGGGAGCCAGTGCAGGTTTCTCAGGTGGGGGGTGATGTGGCCGTGTCATGTTACATCGAGGATCAGTCATGTTGAAGTGTTTTGTATGCATTGTAGTCGATTGATGAGCTTGGTTAAGGCTCCCGCGTAGAGAGTGTTTCCGTAGTCGAGTCTGCTGCTGACGAGGGCCTGGGAGACTGTCTTTCTTGTATCTGTCGGGATCCATCTGTAGATATTGCGAAGCATGCGGAGGGTGTTTAAGTAGGAGGAGGAGACGGCATTGACTTGCTTGGTCATTGAGAGTGTTGATTCGAGAATGATTCCCAGGTTGCGTGCGTGGTCGGTGAGAGTCGGGGCTGCCCCCAGTGCCGGTGGCCACCAGGAGTCGTCCCTGGCTGACGGGTTGGAGCTGAGGATGAGGACCTCCGTCTTGTCCGAGTTCAGCTTCAGACGACTGATCTTCATCCAGTCAGAAATATCCTTTATTCCTTCATGAAGGTTGACTTTGGCGGTGATGGGGTCCTTGGTGAGGGAGAGGATCAGTTGAGTGTCGTCGGCGTAGGAGATTATGTTGAGGTTGTGCTGTCGGGCGATATGTGCAAGCGGGGCCGTGTAAATGTTGAACAGTGTCGGGCTGAGGGAGGATCCTTGAGGTACGCCGCAGATGATCTCGGAGGCTTCGGAACGAGGGAGGCGGACACTCTGGGTTCTGTCGGAGAGGAAGGAGGTGGTCCATTCCAGAGCCTTGTCTCAGATCCCTGCGGTGTGGAGGCGTGTGCGGTGGCAGACGGTGTCGAAGGCGGCGGAGAGGTCTAGGAGGATGAGTGCTGCAGTCTCCCCGTTGTCTAGCAAGGTCCTGATATTGTCGGTGGCGGTGATGAGAGCGGTCTCTGTACTGTGGTTGCTGCTGAACCCTTACTGGGAAGGGTCCAGGATTCTGTTCTCTTCGAGGTATCCGGTTAGCTGTCTGTTAACGATTTTCTCAATGACCTTGGCCGGGAAGGGGAGCAGAGAGATGGGTAGGAAGTTCTTGATGTCTCTTGGGTCTGCCTTGGGTTTTTTGAGTAGGGCGTTGATCTTGGCGTGTTTCCAGCTCTCTTGGAAGGTCGCAGTCTCAAGGGAGAGATTGATGACGTTGGGTAGGTGGGGTACCATGGAGCTGCTTGTTTTGTTGAAGACGTGGTACGGGAATGGGTCTGACGGAGAGCCGAAGTGGATTGTGCTCATGGTCTTGATGGTGTCATCGACGCTCACGCTGGTCCAGGCTAGGAAGGGGACGTGGTCGATGTGTGCGGAGGGTCTGTTGCATTGCTGTCTGTTGGGGCTGTCTGGGTATTGAAGCTGTCGTGGATGTCTGCTATCTTGCGGTGGAAGAAGGTGGCGAGGGAGTCGCACAGGGCTTGCGACAGCGGAATGTCGTTGGTGTTGGAGCTGGGGTTGGAGAGTTCCTTCACGATATGAATGAAGACCCCGCAGGAGAGCTGTAAACTACCTGGAGAAAGGAGGAAAGCCTCAGGAAGAAAGGCAATCAACAAACTCATGAGCTTCCACCAACCAACCAGACACCTGTGATCCACCCCCTCATCCTTGCAGACACCGCCCGGATCTGCTCCTTCTCACACCTGGCTGCCAGAGCTGGAAACGACCTCCCCCTGCACCTCGGGACAGCATCATCGCCGCGAGAATTGAGGAAATACTCAAGACCAGGCTCTTTGACTGAACAGCGCACCACGAAGCACCAGCAACCCTAGCGCCTTGAGACCCTTACAGGTGATTCATTGTGCTTTAGAAATCTTATTGATTGAGTGATTGATTGAATGGGTGGACTGCTTCGTCCAGAGGAAAGCCGGCATCAGGTGCATAGTGCAAGGCAGTCAGGAGCCCTGTCTAGCAATGACATTTCATTTTTAACCCCCAGAATGAATCTTCATACATTTAAGGAGAAGAGCTGTGCAACCCATATTGAAGCCCCAACCTGTCTTTGGAACAGGCAGTGTACCAATCTCAAGGCATTTACGCCAACGATGTGCCAAGCTGTTTTTTAGCATCTATGAGACAACTTCTATTAAATTGCGCCTTCTTTGCCATCTTTACATAGTTGATGACTTACAAATACACTTCTATGGTGCCTTAAAGTCATGTCAGCCCCAGGCTTCACAGGAGAAAAAAGCCTGCTAAGCTCACTTTGTGGGGGAAAAGAAAAAATATGTGGTAAATAAAAACGTTTGCAGGAATATTCCCCAGAATGCTATGTTTTGCAAAGTTAACAAACTGTGCAACTTCCTGAAGTTGTCAAACCTGTCACTACCACAAAACATTGGCACTAAAAGGATATATTTTCACTTGGTTTACATAGATATTTTTTCTTAATGTATAATTTTAGTTGAACAAACATGTTTTTCAGACCATTTTACAGATTTAATTAATAAGCCAGGTGGGAGTGGGGGGAATCAGATTCAACACGTTTTTTAAGAGTGGTTTATTTGAGGACTGTTTTTAACCTTTTCTGGTACTGTATTTTTGTCTTTGGAAATTACAAAGATAATTACACCAGACCTTTCTCTAACACAGTGCTGATGCAAGCGGTACCCTGGGACTCTACTGGCCAGACAATATACTAAATGACTAATGGTGAAAAATGTAAGCCTTGGCAAAACTTAACACGTTTAATTTACTTCACACATATTGCAAAGTTTGATCAAAGAAACATGTTAGGGCGAATCAAGTGAGGCAGGAAGCAGGAGGAACAAAACACACTGGTAGATGCAGAGTTATCATGCGATGAATTATTCACTGAACTATTGGCATCTTCGCAAACAGAGGCGGGGAGCCGTCATTCACACTTATAACACAAAAAACAGTGGAGTATATTCTCAAGAACATGAGATAATCATCGCCAAAGTAGGTTAATGCAATTTCCCTTATTGCCCTCTATCGCGGGAAAATAACTCTGTGTCAACGTCACATTCTCAAAACGGTGGTAACATGCAATAGTTTCCCAATAACGCATCAAATGTATGCGATAACATTACCGGGATGGCGATACAAATCCAAAGCCGAACGTGAAAAAAGTTGTGTTGGGCTCAACTGCGATAAAAAAGCCAGCGACAAGCAGCGCCAGGCTTGCAAACCCCACAAGTCAGGCTGCAAAAATCAGTATGAACGCGGCAACAAAAAACACAAACAGAACACAAACAACTACGAAGCACCATGGAGGTAGCCGGTGCAAGTGCAGAGGACAACCAGAACCCCACAACCCAAGGAGGACCAGCCTGGGACCCAGAGGTCAGGGAAGGGCAAGGAGAATAAGAAGAGGAAGACACGGTTCAGTGCACAGGAAAACAGGACCCCGATAACGGAGATGACACTGCCACCATCTAATTGCCATTGGTGAAATTGTCAGCACTAAATGTTGCACTTACACTTGTCAGAGTGATGTGCTAATGCAGAGGAGTGACATGCACACAGGGAATGTGACTTGGAATGAATGTATTTGCACATGCTGTGCCTGTGGTCATTTTATCCTGTCCCATGATTGCTAAGGACAGTCCCAATGTGACGTGCTCATGTGTAGAAATTGTTAATGATAGTGTCCCATTGGGCTATTCCTGCTGCAGCTGCACTGGGGTGTGGTCCACCTCCCTCATCCTCATCATCATCATCCAGTGCATCTGGCACATGGATCCATGGGGCATTGGTGCATACACATATGTTGTGCAACACACAACATGTAGTGATCATCTTGCACACTATTTGCGGGCTGTAAAGGAGTCTTCCACCTGTGATGTCCAGGCACCTGAAATGTTTGTGGGCTGCATTGTACCCCCTCTGGGCCTGGGTGTTAGGGGCTGGGAGGGGTGTCATCATCCATGGGCAGAGTGCATCTCCTTGATCACCTGTGACAGGGGAGACAGATGTGTCAATCGGTGGTTTACATTATGGCTTATTAGTAAATTGGTGTGTGATGTGTGGGTCTTTGGGATTCATGTTTGACATGTCTTTCATGTGGCAAATGAGGGGCATCCATGTGTATTACGTTGCCTCATAGCTGTTCCTCACTCCCCCAAGCCTATTTATTTGTGTGCGCTGTGCGGTTGCATCACTTGCACTCCTATAGCACACCATTGTCATAACTGTCTGCGTATGTCCACAAGCCTGACAACAACACTGTGATATTAGCCGTTGAAAGTGGTCCGCCATATGTGTGTAGGCCTATGGTCAGGATATGGTGGACACAGAGACACATGCAGTTGTTGCTTTGGTGGCCATCCCGGAAGTGAACCACGCCTTGAGCCCCGGCTAATAATTTCAACTCCTACGCAGGCACAGCCCACTCCGCTTACACTTAAGGGGGTCATAGCTACATGTCTAAGGTCTACCCCACTGCCTGAGGTAACATGGTTGCATCCACTGTCTATGACACTACATACACCAGCAGTATATGTCCACATGGACATGTCTGTGCTCTGCATACTTGAGTCTGTCCAGCACATCTCGCCTCACTTGGCATTGTGTTCATTCTGATTCATGGGTCACTTGCCTCCTTCGCACATACTTGGTTCCCACGTCTCACTACATCCTGCTATTGTGTGGCAGAGGTGCCATGACATGGATGATTTGTCTACATGGCTGGCCCCTGTTACCACAGCTCCTTGTGTTACTGTGTCTGGTAGGTGGGCATATTGTTTGGCATGTTGTATGTGATGTTGTAACATGTGCATTCCCACAGTAGTGAGTTGCACAATTGTGGAGGTGAGGTGTGTAGTGTGTTCATTTGTTACTTACCAACGATCAGTGCATTTCAGTAGGTCCTATCCTCGAAGTGCTGGTTGATGATTGACTGTTGGAAGATGTAGGAATCATGCACACTGCCTGGGTAGTTGGCAACAACGTTGGTGAAAAGTCCCCGGTGGTCCACTATTGCCTGCTTATTTATGGAATGCGTGTTCATTCTGTTGCAGCAATTGTGTGCAGTGTCGGCAGGGGGAACAAGTAGGACATGTGTGCAGTCAATTGCCCCCAACACGTGTGGGAAGCCAGCTGTGGAGTAGAAGCCTTGCTTGGTCTCCAGCTGTTCCTGCACAGTGTGGGGGTAGTGAAGGTGCTGGGGTACCAAGCTGATGATGGCATCCAAGACAGTTGTGATGAACTTGATAGGGCTGGCTGTGAGACTCCTCCGACTCTGGTAGTTGTTGGTTGGAAGGTACCAGAGGCCAACAGGTGCAGCACAGCCAGCAGCGTTGTCTTTGGAGGGATGTTGGTTGTCTGTGGTGTTGGTACCGTCAGCCTGTGGGCAATGTGGGTCAGGATGCCGAGGATGGTTGTCCTTTTGAGCCTGTAGTGGGCAATGACTTCCTCTGGCGTTAAGTCTGTGAGGCTGGTGCATATTTAGAAGGACCGCTGTCTTATTCTGCGCTGCCTCTTTGATACTCCGGTGGGGGATCCAGCGGTGGGGTATGAGGGGGGGACATGGGGGTGGTGGCAGTAGGTGTTATGGGCCTCTTGGGTCTCCGAGCTGCATGATCAGTAACTCCATGACATGTGTTGATCTGCTGGTGTGGCTCTGGGCTGGGCTCCCTTTTATACTGCAGGTTGTCATCCTGCTTAACACCAGTAAAAAGGCAGGTGTTCATTCCCTATAGCTAACGTGCCTTATCGCCTGTTTTTGGATTGCTCCGCCGATCTGGCTCATCGTTGAGAATATCGCGAAGTGGTGTTCTGTGTGTTTTTGCAACGGAACTCCTACTCTGCATATCATTAGTGTTGGTTGTCACTCTCATCCGTGGCAATGTTTTTTCCAGAAGCTATCGCTGGAAAACTGGCGATTTTGGCAGTTTGCACCAGCTTGAGAATGGACAATTAATATTTTGTCACTTTTGCGGTGCTAAAATGCCGATAACTCGGCGATAAGTTCTTGAGAATAAGCCCCAGAGAGTAGACAAAGGATGCCTTTAATAGAACAGTGTCAAAAACAACAGTTGATGGACAGAATGCAGAACAATGTCATACATTTACCCCCAGTACAAGGATCTGGGCCTAAATCCATCGTTTTTTTGCACTCCACACCACCCCAGTTCAGACATGGGCATATGCAAATCAGCCTTGACCCTGTGCCTCATGGGAACAGTCCAGCCCGAACTGCCAAGGCATGTCTTTCCTGGACCGGAATCAAGCATCCTAGGACCGGTTTTTGGCTATCAGCGGTCTTCAGCCAAGATAGCCTGCATATGGCCATGTCTGAACTGGGGTGGTGTAGAGTGCAAAAAAACAATGGATTTAGGCCCAGATCTCTGTACTGGGGTGAATGTATGACATTGTTCTGCCTTCTGTCCATCAACTGTTGTTTTTGCATTAAATAGAACAGAGCGCACTTGGGCTCGTGAATTCAATCAGCTTAAAATGACTTGGGTCGTTGGCTTTATTCGTCCCCTAGTGAAGCTAAATCGAAAGAAGTTCGTCTGATTTTACTACATTTTTCAATAAAGGCAAAGTCTAATATTGATAGATTTCTGTTATCAAGGCATTTGTCTGCAGACAAATAGTCAGTGGGGCATATGTAAAAGCCCCTATCTCCACCATAACGTCACTTTTACAGACATTGTGGTGGCGAGAGGGGCAGCACCTTATGTATAAGGCCGCGTTAAGCCACTTAACGTGGCTTAACGCTGCCTTGTAAATAAGGCCCCATCTCACGCTATGGTTAGCATGAAAGGGGGGAGGTGGTCAGTGGGTGTTGTGGTGGGCGTTCCACCGCAACACCCATTCATTTTGATGCTGCCCCCTATGTACAAGGGTGGCGAACATAGGAGGCAGCGCCAAAATTAAGACCAGGTCAATCTTGGACTTAAGTTGGCAGAACGAGGAGAAAAGCTGTACTTCTCCTCCTTTTTGCTTTATCCATATGCGCTGCCTTCTGCAGCACACATGGAAAAACCAAAATGCCCTGGTTTATTTATGTACAGGAATGAGACCCTTCCTGTACATAAACAATCTTTTTAAAAAATTCAATTTTGTCACTTTTGTGTGTGCTGCATGAAGCAGCACACACAAAAGAGAAAAAATTGCATTTTAGGATTGTGTATGTGCTGGAAGGGTCACCTTCCTACACATAAACAATCCTCCCCTGCCCGCAGACACCCTTGCACTATGGTGCAAGACTGCCTGCATTGGCGCTAAGTTGCTAACTTAGCGCCAATGCAGGGGGAAACGCAAGGCTGCACCACATTCTTGTAAATATTGTACAGCCTTGCATTTCAGAAATGGCAGAGCCCGGCGTTAAGCCAAGGAGGCTAACACCCCGCTGCGCCACTTCCCTGTACATCTCCCCCATTATTCTTAATTATTATTGCCCCATTAAAACCCAAGCTGGATCTGGGAAGAAGATGCTGCAAGAGTGAACTTGGTCCAGCCTCCCACCATCCCCATCGGTGGTGAGTTCATTGAAAACAATAAACCTACGGTGTGGGAAATGAACATGTTTTTCTGGTAGGACCCACCAGGCTTGTTACACAGGCTTTTAGGGCAATATTATGTTATTTACCATTTGTTGAAGCGGTGTGCTTTAGAAAGCAATATAAATAAAAAATATTGGGGCATATTACCAAGCAATAGCGATAATTATCGCTATTGCTTGGTTAGAGACAAAAATTTACAGCTGAGCTGCGGCGATTTTTACCGCAAATAAACCTTGGTATTACCAAGGTTCATCGCAAATGCGATAAAAAATCACCGCAATGCATGAATATCGCTGAAAAGTCCGCGATATTCATGCATTACCGAGCTAATACTCTTAGCCATGTTATCCACCTCCCATTGGATAACATGGCTAAGAACTGCTCAGGGCAGGTGTTAGCTTTTGGAGATATTCGCGCTTAGCGCGAATATCTCCAAAAGTTGGTAATAGGAGATAGCGATGTTAGCGACTGTTTCCAGTCGCTAACATCTTGGCACGCCCACTTTGCATGTCATTAGTGATAAATATCACTGACATGCAAAGCGGGGCCCAAGATGGTCGCTATCTCCTACTAGCTGTCGCTAACTGATGTTAGCGACAGTTAGGTAATAGGGAGATAATTTTATCTCCTCTTTCTTGGCTTTTAAAGCCACAAAAGCAGAGATAAACCCCCTTGATAATATTCCCCTTTATTATTAATATTGCTATTATTAGTAGTAATGTTATTGTTGTTATTAATATTGTTAATATGTATGCCTTCCACTCCCTGGACCACGGTCACTCTATGCTCCTGCACTTGACATGCTGCTACCCAGTCACTGAGTGCCCACTACCAGCCGCATCCTGCACTCTATCTGCACCCTCTACCACAACATGCACACCACTGGCAAACTCACACTTCCTTTATTTTTTTAAAATATTTTTTTATTAGATATCAGGTGTATACAAAAATATATTTCCAGTTAAAACATTAATAAAACATCGATATACCAAAAACGCACATACAATTCGATGTAAGACAGAGAGCACAAATTGTCACAATTCATGAAATGAAATGAAATGAAATGAAAAAAAGAACTTAGTTAAGCGCGCTGCGGCCAAGCGGCTTCCTGGCGCTGAGGGTTTGACCAGATTCAGAGAGGGGGCACGGGGAGACTAATAGGGGAAGGCCTGGGAGAACAGAAAAGTTTTAAGAGCTTTACGGAAGTGGGTATAAATGGGGATGGAGCGGATGGACAGAGGAAGACTGTTCCAGAACCGGGGGGCAAGAACCGAAAAGCGGGTGCCTCCCCGTTCTGGATTTACGGAAGCGGGGGATGTGAAGAAGGGAGAAAGAGGAGGAGCGGAGAGTGCGACTGGGGACGTGAGGAGTAATGAGAGATCCGATAAAGAGGGGAGCTGAGTGGGTGTGAGCGCGAAAGGCCAGACAAGCCAATTTAAAAAAAGATCTAAGGTGCACAGGAAGCCAATGAAGGGACTTGAGTGCAGGAGTGATGTGGGAAGATTTGGGAAAGGCGAAGAATGAGGCGGGCAGCCTGATTTTGAATGGCCTCAAGGCGGCGGGTTTCATAGGCGGGAGGTGATAAGGGCCATGACTATGGGAATGAGGGCATCCGTATAAAAATACCGAGAGATTTTCCGAATGAGGCGGAGGGACAGAAAACAAGAGGATACTACGGAGCTGACTTGGGCATGCATGGTCAGATCATGGCTGTACTTGATGCCCAAGGTCCGAACAGAAGAAACCGGTGAAGGGGGGGAATCAAAGGAAGGGGGCCAGTGAGCCGCGGACCAGGGATTAGAGGGGTCACCTGTGAGGACAAGCTCAGTCTTGTCCGGATTGAGCTTCAAATGATTGATGCGCATCCATTCAGATATAAAGACTAAGGTGGAACAAAACTTAGGAAGAGAGACAGATGGGGAAGAAAGATCAAAGACGAGCTGGAGGTCATCTGCGTAGTTATACACAGAGACCCCCAGCTCGAGAAGAGAAGTGATAAGAGGGTAGATATAAAGATTGAAGAGAAGAGGGGAAAGGGAGGAGCCTTGGGGGACCCCACAGGTAACCAAGCGAGGAGGAGCGGAGAAGCCAGAGAGTTGAACCGCTTGGGACCTGCCCTGAAGAAAGGACTCAAGCCACGAAAAGGCAGCGCCCGGATGCCCGCTGCGCTGACATGGTCGAGAAGGATGGAATGATCGACCGTGTCAAACGCAGCGGACAGATCGAGGAGGACCAGGGCCTGGGGGAGATTGATGTCAGCTTTCCCTTTGAGTTCGTCCAGGACCGAGATAACCACTGACTCCGTGGAATGGCCTGGGCGAAAGCCCGCCTGATGGGAGGACAGGAGGTGGTTCTCCTCGATGTAGTTGGACAGGCAAGATGTAACATAACTTTCAAGGATCTTACCCAAATACGGGAGAAAAGAGATAGGCCTAAAGTTAGAAGGAAGAGAGGGATCCAGACCAGTTTTTTTAAGAATGGGGAAAACTATAGCAGATTTGAAAGATGAAGGGACAGAACCCAAAGCTAGAGAGGCGTTAAGAAGGGCAAGAGGGGGAGCAGGACAGCTAGTGAAAAGAGTATTGAGGATCCGTGCAGGAGCACAGTCCGCCGGAGACCCAGACTTGACTTTTGTAAGCAGTTTAAGGAACCGGTCCATGGAAATGGGTGGGAAATGATCCAAAGAGGAGGGGGGCAGAGGGAGGGAGCAGGAGAAGCCAGCTTGGAGCACCGTAGGGATGTTGGCCTTTATATTAGTGATTTTGTCAATAAAATAGTCATTGAGTGAAGAGCAGAGGGTCTGAGATGGAACAATACTGGTGCAGGTACGGTCAGAGGTAGCTAGGTTGTGAACCAGGGTGAAGATTTCTCGGCATTTGTTAGGAGAGAGGGCAACTCTCTCGGTAAAATATTTGGTTTTGGCCGCAAGGACCGCTCTTTTATAGTCGTTCAGGAGAAGTTTATATTTAGCGCGGAGATTGGGGCAATAGTTCCGTCTCCAATGACGCTCCGACCGCCTAAGAGCAAGTTTGAGATCTTTGAGCTCATTGGTGAACCATTTATGTGCATCATATGGGCGGACGGATTTGACCTTCTTAAGCGGGGCGACCTGATCGCAGGAAGAGGAGAGCCAGGTACTAATGGCATCTGTCTGCGAGTCCAAAGAAAGGTCAGTGAGATCCGGAGCTGAAGAGGCCAGAGAGAGCGAGAGAGAGTTAAGGTCAGTTTGATTCCAACTGCGAGCCAAAATATTTTTGGGTAGAGGCAACTTGTCGGCGGAAGCCGAATAAATGAGAAATGAAATAATGGAGTGATCGGACCAGATGCAGGGGAGTATAGAAGGGGGTGAGACGTCGCAGCGTGATGACCAGAGTTGGTCCAGGATATGACCCTGGGCATGGGTGGGGGCCAAGATGTGGGATGTAAAGTTCAAACTCTGGAGGGTAGCAGAAAAGTCTTTAGAAGCCAAGTCTTCCCTGGGGTCACCTGGCCAGAAGTTGAAATCGCCAAGCAGGATAACCGAGGAATTGTTGACCACCGGTGTTGCCAGAAGATCCTGTAGAGCCGCTACAAATGAAGGCATGGCTTGGGGGGGACGGTACATGAGAACGACGGTTAGAGGTGCGCAAAGATTGAGCGATCGGGCCACCAAGTAGTCCACGTTAGGTATAGGGGGTGAGCAAGAAGTTCGAATTTCAGAGTGGAGCGGATAATCATAGCGACACCACCTCCGGCCTTGCCGGCCGGGCGGTCTGCTCGGAGGGCATAGTAGGTGTCGGGGAGGATAGCCAGGAGGTCCGGAAGGGAATCAGTGGAGAACCAGGTTTCAGTGAGGAATAAATAGTCTGGGAAGTCTGTGTTCAGGAGATTAAAGAGTTCCGTCTGATGCTTGACTGCGGACCGGGTATTAAGCAGATAAGCAGAAGCTGCCAAAGGGACAGATGAGGAGCGGGTGACGAGAGAAAGATCAGTGGAGGAAGAAATGGGGCGACGGGTAAGAGGGAGTGGACAGGAAGAGCGGGGGGCAAGGATGCCAAGAGAATCAAGACGATGCAATAAAGAAGGGGAAGGAGGAGAGACAGCAGGGTGTGTAGAGAGTTGGGCTTAGGAATACACCAGAGAATGGACAGGGTCTATGGCCCCTGGTCCCGGCCCGTCGTGGACGGGCGCAGACGGGCTTGCTTTAGGCGTGCCTCCGGCGCGCAAACGGCGCGCCCGCTGCGCTCGTCCGCTGCGCGCCCTGAAGTTACACATTGAAGTATGAATCTGTAGGGGCGGGAGGGGGCGTGGCCTAAGAGTGGGCGTGGCCAACGGCCTCGGCGACGGCGATAGGCACAGAGTCAAGGTGGTACACGTGACAGCGCTAGCTCCTCTGCACGGCGCCCAAATATACACAAAGCAAAAGATTAAAAGCAAGGATTTAAAAGCAAAGATTCAGCACAGGTAAAATACAATTTGCAGCTACTCCCGGCTTTCCGCCTCAGGAGATATGGTCTGACTGGTATTCATCATAAATACCAGTACTACATAACTATATCAGATAAATAGCAGCATAATTCATATTACAAAGCCTGCCTACTAGCCGCCCTCCAGCTTTTCAGAGGGGCCCAAATATTCTGCCCCAATTCCCTCATCCTTCTGCCCCGGCGGGAATAAAGAGATGCTTCGATATTATGAATACCAAGCAATCTTGATAGCCACATCTGGAATGTGGGAGCCAATGGGGTACTTCCAATGTGCAGCTAGGAGAATTTTAAAAACTGATATACCAATAAATATGAATGCCTTTTCCTCCTTTTTCAAACTTAATTTAGAATCAATCCTAAATATGATCAGGGCCGGGGATAGGGTGATTTTAATCCCTAGCAGCCCTCCCAAAATCTTTCAATCTTCGAACCCACATTGTTCAATGCACTACATTCCACAAACATATGAACTATATTTGTCAGACTACAGGAGCATCTCGGGCATCCTCTCTCTTCCCCCACTCAAATAACTTAGCAGGGGTAAAATATAGCTTGTATAATGTTTTATAATGCTGTGCCCTAGGATTTGTGGATCAGAATAGATTATTTGCCGTCTGCAGTGCTCTATCAAGATCCACATCAGGATCCCCCAGGCAGGCTGCCCAGGAGGGTTCCACCTTTTCCATATCGTCTTGCATTGTGTCAGAAAGAGCACCATAGACGCTACCAATCCTAGTCCCCCCGCCAAGAGATAATCAAGTATTTTCACTCTACCTCCTGGGCTAATGCTAGGTCTGATCGACATTAGGGTTTGAAAAATGTGGATATATTTAAATCCATGCTTTGCCTCTAACCCAAATTTCTGCTGGAGCTCAGCAAACCCCAGAGGGGCCGAATCTAACCATAAATCCCCAATCCTACTAATACCATGCAATTCCCAATCTAACCAACCTCAATTACAACTCAGCTGGGGGAAAGGTCTTGAGTTCCATAGAGGTGTATGCCAGTTAAATGTCAAAATCCCTAATGCCTTGTTATCAATTTTCCATACTCCCCAGGCGCTGTTCACAACCTTATATCATTTTTTATTATAAAACCGGCGATCTGTGTTGCGCAAGAGAAGCCCAACTACTTCTTTCCCTAACAGTAATTCACAAATAGAAGGAGGATGGGTGCTACCTGGGTGACTAATTCAAATATCGCCATTTGCCTAAATAGAGACGCTGCAAAATAGATTCTAATATTTGGGGCTCCTAAACCTCCTCTATCTTGAGGCAGGGCCAGGTATTTTAAAGATCTTCTTATCTTGCCATACTCCCAAATAAAATTGCTAAACGCCGCTTCAATGGATTTAAACACCTTCTCACCCATTATAAACAGAATTGAGCGAAACAGATACATCAGTTTCGGTAGCATGGTCATTTTTAACACATTGATTCTCCCTATTAGGGATAAATGGACTACATCAATCCTCTTTAGCTTCGATATAATTGACTCAATCAATGGTTTATAATTTCCTTTAACTATAGCGTCCATAGAGGCACTAATTTTAACCCCAAGATATGTTGCTGAGTCTGTGTACCTACTGTCCTGCTTCAAAATATTATTTGAGCATACTATTTGGGTCTTATTTTCAATAAGTAGGTACCCAGAGCTACGGCCAAATTCCGCTGTAATTACCTTTAGGGCATCCATAGCAGACGTCGGGTCAGGTGTTAGAACTGCCAAATGGTCCGCATAAGCGAGCAATTTGGTTTCAAATCCATTATAGGCCACTGGGCTGATGTCATCACACCCCAAAATCCTTCTTATAAGCAGGTCGATATAGAGGGCAAATAGAATTGGGGAACAGGGGTACCCCTGACGGGTCCCACGTGAAATAAATATACTATCCGGAGATTGCCTTCATGGCCTTAATAATTTTAGGGCCTAGGCCCCTACGTTCCAATATCCCCCATAAATATATCCATGCAACACGGCCAAAGGCCTTTTCGGCATCGAGGAGGATCATGGCGATCCGGCCCCCCGATTCAGCATGAGCGTCGAAGAGCGTGATAGCGCGTCTTACGTGGTCCGTTTTTCTGCGACCCGGAATAAACCCATGCTTCCAAGGGGAGACCAGACTGCCTATGACCCTCCCGAGCCTATTAGCCAAGAACTTTGCATAGATTTTTGTATTTGCATTTATGAGGGATATTGGGCGGTAAGACCCAGGATCTTCCTTAGGTTTGCCCTTTTTATGGAAAACGATGATATTCATCTCCTTCCAAGAGTCAAGTATCGTACCTGACCCTATTACCCCATTAAAAAGATCTAATAATATTGGGGCCAGAATCTCAGACAGACATTTATACACTTCAGCTGGGATGTTATCAGGCCCAACGGCCTTGCCAGCAGGTGAGTTCTGAAGAGCTGCTATTATTTCATTTAATTCAATATCCCTATCGAGAACAAGCCTTTCCTGGGAGGTCAGAGTTTGACCACAGTCTTCAGCTGTAGGGTTACTGTAATCTACCTGTGTCTCTTCTTGATATAGTTTCTGGTAGAACTCCTTGAACACCCTTCTGATATCAGCTGGTTCTGTAAACTCCTGGTTATTCGCCTGGATTTTATCTACCTGATTGATACTAACCCCTTGCCTAATCCTCAAAGTGAGCATCTTGCCAGCCTGTTCCCCTGTCTCATACATTCTTCCCCTATGTAGCTGAAAATTGTCCGCAGTTTTCTGGACCTCAGCCTTATCAATTTCAGCTTTAAGTGCTAGAATCTTACCCAGGCTTTCATTTGGATCTTTCCTCCCAGTAATATCCTATAAATGCTGTTCCTCTCCCTGTACCAACTGAGTGAGAAGAGTGTTGTGTACCTCGCAGGCTCTTTTCCTTTGGGTCGCAGAGAAACTAATTGTTTCCCCTCTTAATTTTGCTTTAAATGCATCCCATACAATATTGCGGGGAGCGCTGAACCTGTTTGCATCGAAATACCCCTGTGCCCATTTTCTAAGATGACTGACAAATTCACCGCCGAGTAATAATCTTCTTTCAAATGTCAACCTACACATGAGGCTTACAAGATTGTCTTTTTCCTATTCTAAGACTAAGGGGGTGTAATCCGATAATATTTCAGGCAGCTTGCAAATCCCTATCCTACCTACTTCAGTTCGGGAAATAAAAACGTAATGAAGTTTGGTATATTTTTTATAAGGGCATGAAAAATATGTAAAGCCCGGGTTTAATGGTTCCTTATAGCCCCACACTTCCAGAAGATTATGTGTATTAGCTAAAGCTGACACAGCTCTAAAAACTTTAGGCTTACGCCCAGCATAGCAGACCTTGTTGGTAAAGTCTACAGAGATATTAAAGTCCCCGCAGACAATTAGAGGGGATGGCCACAAGAGCCGTTCTATCTCCAGTTTATCGAATATATCAGGTTCGTCCTGATTAGATCCATAGATTACACATACAGTAACCCCTAACTTAAGTTCAGCTATAGCCCACCTACCCCAGGAATCAGATAGTGTATGGGTACATCCTCCCAGGTTATTTTTAACCAATATGGCAACACCCAGGACCATGGATGTTTGTGTGGAACAACCAGATAGCTCGAAACCCTTAATACTTAATAAGTGTTTTTTAGACCATGGGAGATGCGTTTCCTGAACACATTAAACATCTAGATGATTCATACCGACAAAATGCCCAAGTTTCTGCCTCTTCAACCCATCATTCAGACCTCCTATGTTTAAAGAACGAATCCTAAGCTTTCTCATCATTTCTTAATTCAATTGCTAAGCCTACGTGCTTTAAAACAATATCAATAACTGCGATGCACCTGAATCTATTGCATTTTTCTTTTTTACCCCCCCCCACCCCACCAATCCCTCCCCCAGAAGTGCCCATAGACCCCCACCCCCAACAACCCCCTCTAACCCCCTTCTACCTCCCCCCTCCCCAGAACATCCTGCCCCTCCCTGAGAGAGCTCAGACCAGGCCCAACGGCCTTGCCAGCAGGTGAGTTCTGAAGAGCTGCTATTATTTCATTTAATTCAATATCCCTATCGAGAACAAGCCTTTCCTGGGAGGTCAGAGTTTGACCACAGTCTTCAGCTGTAGGGTTACTGTAATCTACCTGTGTCTCTTCTTGATATAGTTTCTGGTAGAACTCCTTGAACACCCTTCTGATATCAGCTGGTTCTGTAAACTCCTGGTTATTCGCCTGGATTTTATCTACCTGATTGATACTAACCCCTTGCCTAATCCTCAAAGTGAGCATCTTGCCAGCCTGTTCCCCTGTCTCATACATTCTTCCCCTATGTAGCTGAAAATTGTCCGCAGTTTTCTGGACCTCAGCCTTATCAATTTCAGCTTTAAGTGCTAGAATCTTACCCAGGCTTTCATTTGGATCTTTCCTCCCAGTAATATCCTATAAATGCTGTTCCTCTCCCTGTACCAACTGAGTGAGAAGAGTGTTGTGTACCTCGCAGGCTCTTTTCCTTTGGGTCGCAGAGAAACTAATTGTTTCCCCTCTTAATTTTGCTTTAAATGCATCCCATACAATATTGCGGGGAGCGCTGAACCTGTTTGCATCGAAATACCCCTGTGCCCATTTTCTAAGATGACTGACAAATTCACCGCCGAGTAATAATCTTCTTTCAAATGTCAACCTAAACATGAGGCTTACAAGATTGTCTTTTTCCTATTCTAAGACTAAGGGGGTGTAATCCGATAATATTTCAGGCAGCTTGCAAATCCCTATCCTACCTACTTCAGTTCGGGAAATAAAAACGTAATGAAGTTTGGTATATTTTTTATAAGGGCATGAAAAATATGTAAAGCCCGGGTTTAATGGTTCCTTATAGCCCCACACTTCCAGAAGATTATGTGTATTAGCTAAAGCTGACACAGCTCTAAAAACTTTAGGCTTACGCCCAGCATAGCAGACCTTGTTGGTAAAGTCTACAGAGATATTAAAGTCCCCGCAGACAATTAGAGGGGATGGCCACAAGAGCCGTTCTATCTCCAGTTTATCGAATATATCAGGTTCGTCCTGATTAGATCCATAGATTACACATACAGTAACCCCTAACTTAAGTTCAGCTATAGCCCACCTACCCCAGGAATCAGATAGTGTATGGGTACATCCTCCCAGGTTATTTTTAACCAATATGGCAACACCCAGGACCATGGATGTTTGTGTGGAACAACCAGATAGCTCGAAACCCTTAATACTTAATAAGTGTTTTTTAGACCATGGGAGATGCGTTTCCTGAACACATTAAACATCTAGATGATTCATACCGACAAAATGCCCAAGTTTCTGCCTCTTCAACCCATCATTCAGACCTCCTATGTTTAAAGAACGAATCCTAAGCTTTCTCATCATTTCTTAATTCAATTGCTAAGCCTACGTGCTTTAAAACAATATCAATAACTGCGATGCACCTGAATCTATTGCATTTTTCTTTTTTACCCCCCCCCACCCCACCAATCCCTCCCCCAGAAGTGCCCATAGACCCCCACCCCCAACAACCCCCTCTAACCCCCTTCTACCTCCCCCCTCCCCAGAACATCCTGCCCCTCCCTGAGAGAGCTCAGACCAGGCCCAACGGCCTTGCCAGCAGGTGAGTTCTGAAGAGCTGCTATTATTTCATTTAATTCAATATCCCTATCGAGAACAAGCCTTTCCTGGGAGGTCAGAGTTTGACCACAGTCTTCAGCTGTAGGGTTACTGTAATCTACCTGTGTCTCTTCTTGATATAGTTTCTGGTAGAACTCCTTGAACACCCTTCTGATATCAGCTGGTTCTGTAAACTCCTGGTTATTCGCCTGGATTTTATCTACCTGATTGATACTAACCCCTTGCCTAATCCTCAAAGTGAGCATCTTGCCAGCCTGTTCCCCTGTCTCATACATTCTTCCCCTATGTAGCTGAAAATTGTCCGCAGTTTTCTGGACCTCAGCCTTATCAATTTCAGCTTTAAGTGCTAGAATCTTACCCAGGCTTTCATTTGGATCTTTCCTCCCAGTAATATCCTATAAATGCTGTTCCTCTCCCTGTACCAACTGAGTGAGAAGAGTGTTGTGTACCTCGCAGGCTCTTTTCCTTTGGGTCGCAGAGAAACTAATTGTTTCCCCTCTTAATTTTGCTTTAAATGCATCCCATACAATATTGCGGGGAGCGCTGAACCTGTTTGCATCGAAATACCCCTGTGCCCATTTTCTAAGATGACTGACAAATTCACCGCCGAGTAATAATCTTCTTTCAAATGTCAACCTAAACATGAGGCTTACAAGATTGTCTTTTTCCTATTCTAAGACTAAGGGGGTGTAATCCGATAATATTTCAGGCAGCTTGCAAATCCCTATCCTACCTACTTCAGTTCGGGAAATAAAAACGTAATGATGTTTGGTATATTTTTTATAAGGGCATGAAAAATATGTAAAGCCCGGGTTTAATGGTTCCTTATAGCCCCACACTTCCAGAAGATTATGTGTATTAGCTAAAGCTGACACAGCTCTAAAAACTTTAGGCTTACGCCCAGCATAGCAGACCTTGTTGGTAAAGTCTACAGAGATATTAAAGTCCCCGCAGACAATTAGAGGGGATGGCCACAAGAGCCGTTCTATCTCCAGTTTATCGAATATATCAGGTTCGTCCTGATTAGATCCATAGATTACACATACAGTAACCCCTAACTTAAGTTCAGCTATAGCCCACCTACCCCAGGAATCAGATAGTGTATGGGTACATCCTCCCAGGTTATTTTTAACCAATATGGCAACACCCAGGACCATGGATGTTTGTGTGGAACAACCAGATAGCTCGAAACCCTTAATACTTAATAAGTGTTTTTTAGACCATGGGAGATGCGTTTCCTGAACACATTAAACATCTAGATGATTCATACCGACAAAATGCCCAAGTTTCTGCCTCTTCAACCCATCATTCAGACCTCCTATGTTTAAAGAACGAATCCTAAGCTTTCTCATCATTTCTTAATTCAATTGCTAAGCCTACGTGCTTTAAAACAATATCAATAACTGCGATGCACCTGAATCTATTGCATTTTTCTTTTTTACCCCCCCCCACCCCACCAATCCCTCCCCCAGAAGTGCCCATAGACCCCCACCCCCAACAACCCCCTCTAACCCCCTTCTACCTCCCCCCTCCCCAGAACATCCTGCCCCTCCCTGAGAGAGCTCAGACCAGGCCCAACGGCCTTGCCAGCAGGTGAGTTCTGAAGAGCTGCTATTATTTCATTTAATTCAATATCCCTATCGAGAACAAGCCTTTCCTGGGAGGTCAGAGTTTGACCACAGTCTTCAGCTGTAGGGTTACTGTAATCTACCTGTGTCTCTTCTTGATATAGTTTCTGGTAGAACTCCTTGAACACCCTTCTGATATCAGCTGGTTCTGTAAACTCCTGGTTATTCGCCTGGATTTTATCTACCTGATTGATACTAACCCCTTGCCTAATCCTCAAAGTGAGCATCTTGCCAGCCTGTTCCCCTGTCTCATACATTCTTCCCCTATGTAGCTGAAAATTGTCCGCAGTTTTCTGGACCTCAGCCTTATCAATTTCAGCTTTAAGTGCTAGAATCTTACCCAGGCTTTCATTTGGATCTTTCCTCCCAGTAATATCCTATAAATGCTGTTCCTCTCCCTGTACCAACTGAGTGAGAAGAGTGTTGTGTACCTCGCAGGCTCTTTTCCTTTGGGTCGCAGAGAAACTAATTGTTTCCCCTCTTAATTTTGCTTTAAATGCATCCCATACAATATTGCGGGGAGCGCTGAACCTGTTTGCATCGAAATACCCCTGTGCCCATTTTCTAAGATGACTGACAAATTCACCGCCGAGTAATAATCTTCTTTCAAATGTCAACCTAAACATGAGGCTTACAAGATTGTCTTTTTCCTATTCTAAGACTAAGGGGGTGTAATCCGATAATATTTCAGGCAGCTTGCAAATCCCTATCCTACCTACTTCAGTTCGGGAAATAAAAACGTAATGAAGTTTGGTATATTTTTTATAAGGGCATGAAAAATATGTAAAGCCCGGGTTTAATGGTTCCTTATAGCCCCACACTTCCAGAAGATTATGTGTATTAGCTAAAGCTGACACAGCTCTAAAAACTTTAGGCTTACGCCCAGCATAGCAGACCTTGTTGGTAAAGTCTACAGAGATATTAAAGTCCCCGCAGACAATTAGAGGGGATGGCCACAAGAGCCGTTCTATCTCCAGTTTATCGAATATATCAGGTTCGTCCTGATTAGATCCATAGATTACACATACAGTAACCCCTAACTTAAGTTCAGCTATAGCCCACCTACCCCAGGAATCAGATAGTGTATGGGTACATCCTCCCAGGTTATTTTTAACCAATATGGCAACACCCAGGACCATGGATGTTTGTGTGGAACAACCAGATAGCTCGAAACCCTTAATACTTAATAAGTGTTTTTTAGACCATGGGAGATGCGTTTCCTGAACACATTAAACATCTAGATGATTCATACCGACAAAATGCCCAAGTTTCTGCCTCTTCAACCCATCATTCAGACCTGCTATGTTTAAAGAACGAATCCTAAGCTTTCTCATCATTTCTTAATTCAATTGCTAAGCCTACGTGCTTTAAAACAATATCAATAACTGCGATGCACCTGAATCTATTGCATTTTTCTTTTTTAGCCCCCCCACCCCACCAATCCCTCCCCCAGAAGTGCCCATAGACCCCCACCCCCAACAACCCCCTCTAACCCCCTTCTACCTCCCCCCTCCCCAGAACATCCTGCCCCTCCCTGAGAGAGCTCAGACCAAAGTCTGTGCATGTGATGTGTGCGTATCTAGAAGGCAGCAAATCCACTATGTAACCGAACACTCTAGGCTTATAGCCTATTTCAGAAAAAGAAAAAACGTAAAAGGGAAAATAGAAAACAATCACCTTATATAGAATATGAATTACCCCATCCCTTCCCGCTTATTTCAGCCTTACACCTAGTCCTCCCCCTTAAATGTGGTTATCCCCACTCCACCCCAAGCCCTGCCTAGAACTTGAGCCTTGTTCCCCACTCTACCAAACAGCTAATTGTCCAAGGAGTCCAAATATTCCTTTGCCTTAATCTCCAACGAAAAATATCTGGTGGACCCTCGGTTAATGATCTTCAACTGTGCGGGGTAAACCAGGTAAGCTTGAATGTTTTTGTCCTGAAATGGTTTCAGCATCTGCCTAAGTCGCCAGCGCCTTTCCATCGTTATATGGCAGCAATCCGGCTGCACAAAGAAGGAGATTTCCCCACTTGATCTCCTAGCGTCCGGTCTTGCCTTATCAGATATTGACTGTCTCAAAAGGATTTTTCCGATAAAGACCAGGATGGCTCGAGGTTTCTCGCCTTCTTTTCCTGGTGTCCGCCTCTTAAAAGGGATGCGATGTGCCCTTTGTATTTCTGAGGACCAATTCCATTCTGCTAATTCTGGAAAGGCCTTTGAGAAAAGACTAATCACAAAATTCCTAGTGTCAGACCCCTCCAAACATTCCTGTACCCCCAGGACTCTTAGATTATTTCTTCTCTGTCTGTTCTCTGCCTCTTCCAGCTTCCATTGCATGTCCCTTATTTGTGCATCGTGAGACTCCATCATTGTTACTGCTTTAGACGCATCACCTTTGGCCCCCATCACCCTTTCCTCCTGGTTTGTCACTCTATCTCCCATGTTGCAGAATGCTTTTGATAGCTTTCTTATTACGCCTTGCATTTTCCGCATTCCAGCCTGCGTTTTCCTGCTATCTTGACGCGCCTCATCTCTATGGGAAAGGATGGCTTGGTGGATGGTCTCAAGTGTAGTAGGAGCCTCAAGTCTTACCATAGCATTTTGATTTATCTCCAGACCCTGAAAGTGGGGTATTAGTTGAGTAGTCCCATAAGAGATCTTTTTTTCCCACCCCTTTTTGTTCCTTCACCATATGTACCAGCAGCTTCTTTGATGTCCGGGGTAGTTCCTCCTCACTCTCCTCGCTCCCCTCCACCTCAGATTCGAGGCTACTAGCCCCCTGTGACGTACTAAGTGCATCCTCGGACCACTCCGCTTTCTCTGTCAGGGAGAAGAAGCAATCACTTGGTTCCCTCTCTTCTTCCAGGCAACCTTTATTTTCTTTAGGATTCCCATCCTGAGCTCCTGGGACTGTGTCAATGCCCACAAATGCTTTAACAGCCCGGATGTCACCCACATTCTCATTGTGACAGCCAGTCTTAGTCGGTGGGGTAGTCAGAGGCGGATGATTTACCACCTGGTTGTTTTCTGCCCTCTGATCCTGTGGTGCTGTCTGGCCCCGCGCCCCGGATAATATTTCCACTAGGCAATTTTCAGGCGAGCTCACTTTTTCTAGGACTTCTTGACCACTTTGTACTTCAATATTTAATCCAGCATTATCTCTGATAGTGGCCCCTGCATCAGCCCCCGGGCCCTTTTTCCAACAGCCGCAGTGTCCCCCGTACTTCCGACTGCCACACTCTCCCCAGCGGTAGTCACGGGTATCGTCGTCTCCCTTGCCCGTTGCAGCAGGTCCACCACTGACGGTCGTGCTGGTTTGAGTCTGCCATTGCCTGCATTCGAAAGTCCGCCCTTCCCTCACGTGGCTTCAGAGGCTGACCTGGAGAGATTTCGCTGGGGACCGTAATACTTTCTCCCAGGGGGAGATTAGCTTTGCTGCGGGCTCTTCTCGCTGCAGCCGCTGCTGCCGCTTTGGCGACTGCGCCGCTCTGCATCAACTTTGGAGCCACCGTGGAATTCGATATGATAAGCCGCAAAACCAAACGCCTCAGGTACGCCGTCACCCAGCGCCTTACGAGGAAGTCTATTATGAGATATTGAGGCCGGGACCGTCGAGAACACCACTTCATTAGGAACGCATTGGGGCGGGGTCACACCGGGGGATGCCATGCGTAGGAGGTTAGCTTTTCTCAGGATTCCCGCATCCGAGCCATGGACCGTTGCCGTCTAGCTCCGCTAGCGTCCAACTATGCTGGCTCCATCTTGCTCCCCCAGCACCCGGCAAACTCACACTTCCAATGTCATACTGCAAGACCCAATCCACACTCTGTAAACCATGGACAACCTCAGCCATGCACATACATCATAGTCACACTTTAAATATACCCAGCCATGCCCTACACAACACCACTCATACCATACACAACCTCAGTCACACCCACAGCATCATCACCTCTGACCACCACTGTCTCAGTAACACACCACACAATTTCAGTTACACCCTCAATGTCATCCGCTCTGACCACCACAATCTCCGTCACACCATACACAACCACAATTACACCCTTAACATCTTCAGCCCTGAACACCACAATCTCAGTCACACCCTCAACACCATTTTATTTGTTATTTTATTTTATGCGTTTTTATATAGGGCAGATTTTAACCGGAGGTGTCAGAGCACTTCACAATAGGAACAGTAATGATACATGAGGAGAAAATTACAAGTGAACAAATTACAAAAGCAAACGTTGTGTTACATGAGGCAATATTGACAATTGTTAGCAAACAAAATACAAGAGGTAGCAAACGGTACATTACAGAAGAAAAAAGTGACATGTGTGCAAGTTACAAAAGCGTACAAAGTACAAGTAGAGGTATAATACTGCAATAAATGGCAGACACTTAAAACACAAGAACAAACGATAGGTAGGCAATGGTGGCACTTGTGCAAGTATCAAAAGCAAACAAAATGCAAGAGGTAGCAAACAATACGATATAAGAGAAAAGTGACTTGTGCATGTTACAAAAGAGTACAAATTACAGGTGAAGGATAATACTGCAATAAATGGCAGACGGTCAAAACACAAGAACACACTGGGAAGGCACTTCCATTGTCATGGAGAATAGAATTTCCTATAACGGAAGGACTTCCTTCAGATATTAGAGACGGCGTGAATTAAATTCGGAAGTGTCTTTGAAGGAGGTGAACTTTGAGGTCAGTCACACCCTCAAGACCATCAGCTCCCACCATCACAATATCAGTCACACCACACATAATCTCATATACACACTCAACAACATCAGCTCTGACCACCCCAAACTCAGTCACACCATATGCATCCTCAGTTACACCTGCAACGTCATCAGCTCTGATTACCACAATCTCGGTCACACAATACACAACCTCAGGTGCACCCTTAACATCTTCAGCCCTGAACACCACAATCTCAGTCACACCCTTAACATCATCAGCTCTGACCACCACAATCTAAGTCACACCATACACAATCTCAGTTACACCCTCAACATCATCATATCTGACCACCTCAATGTCATTCAGACGGTGAACATCCTAAGCTATGTCCTACACAAACACAGTCAAGCCCTGAACGTCTTCAGCTAGGCCCTACTCAACCTGTAATGCTGTAATCAGACTCTGAAAGCCCAAGCAATGTCCTACTTAAACCCACTCATGCCCTCAAAGTCATGGCATGCCCTACTCAACCTCAGTCACATCCTGAAAGCCTTAAGTCATGCTCCATTCAACCTTGGTCCCACCCTGAGAGCCCTCAGTTGAGGGATAAAATCGATTCTCTACATTTATCTTAATCTTTTATGTTAGCATGATGTATCTATATTCACATGTATATTATAATTCAGACTAATTAGTTACGTCAATGCAGTAACTCCTTTCCCGCTTTTGCATTATATTTCTCTGTACGCAGACTGAGAACCAAACAGACTCCATTTTGCCTGTACATGTATTAGACTCGAACGATGGTCATGTGCGACCCTCCAGCAGTCCAGTAAGCCCTGTTAGTTGAGTTATACAGACAGCTGAATTCATACTATTCTTTCTTGTTCTGAGACTCAAGGTCGCATCTGGTTTCAGAGGTGATAAGCGCATACTTGGAGGCATCGTACCCGCGCTCCCAGTCAGTCTTCTCCACGCACTGGCTGGGTGACGTCGGAGGGGCTCCTCTATAGAGTATTGGTTGTCTAATAAAAATTGACTTTTCTTCACTGCCAACTAATTTATTATTTGGTAAGACGATAAGTGGGGGCTATTGGTAGGTATAGCTCCATAGATTATTTTTGTAATACGTCAGTTGGCGACTCTGGTGGGACTCAGCATTTGGGGTCGTCCTCCCGTAACACAGGGTGAGAAAGAACAAATGAAGGGCTACTCTGGTCGAGGGGGTGGAATGACTAGCGATTCTGGCGGAACTCCGCTCTCACGATCAGAGAGCCCCAGCTGTTAGAGACCCCTCGCCGGAGCCCTACGGATGTTAACCATGAGATGACCGTGTTGGTCTTCAGGAGTGGGCAGTGGAGAACACGCAATCATACCTGTGTGGACCATGTGAGTGTATTGATTTGGTGTCTTTGGATTACGCTGTTGAGCGGCATCTTGGAAACAGTTAACTGTATTTGGCTGGTGGTCGGTGTACCACGGAGAACTTTGGAGGTCTGACGGGGTGGCATTGAGGCTGCACGGGGAGATGCTCCACAGACTTGTTTGGCGAATAATAGAGGTTTTCGATCAGACGCCTTGGTGTGACACACGTGGTGCGCAACCGGCCGGACTGTTCTCGGAAAAGCCTGTGGTTACAACTGGGTAGCCTTCTGGACACATCTGAAGCGGTGCTAAGACAGCGGGTTCAGTCAGAATAGTCCTGAAGGTGAACCATGGAGATTACAGGATGGTCTGTTGGCCGATCTGTGGTTAATTCCTGTCTGATGGCCTCTTGGTAGTCCCCGGACTGCCTGTTTTTGGTATCTGTTGGTCTGGTGGTTGGAAATCTACGAGTTCTCCAAGAACAGGAGTCGACAGGCTCTATTCTTTGGTTGTTTGGTTTTGGAAAAGACATGTCAATGTAAAATATTGTATGATTTGTTCGTCCTTTTTATGTGACAGACCCTGTTTGAGGAGAGATTGAGAATGAGTGAACATGGCCATGTTTGAGAGCTTGTGAGAGGGTGTATTGTTGATAAACAAAATTGTTGTGCTTTAGTAAAATATGTTTTGGATGTTGTTGCCGCAGTAAGAGCAGACAATTGGTTGAAAGCCAGCCTGCTGCCCCAGAGGGCAGCCCAAATTTTGATATGTATGTAAAACATGGCCTTACGCCTATTTTGTTTAATAATTTATGGCACAAATACTCAAAGGATAATGCGGAATTACAATGGCCCTTAACTGGATCATTTGATGAGAAAAAGATTCAGTATTCACAGGATCGATTGTTCACCAAAAGAAGCGGGCAGGCAATGTACGATTCTTTAAAGCTGTGGCAGAATGAGGCGAAACACCGTTGTATAAGAGAAGAGAAGTTGCTCAAAGTGAAAAATGGTCAGACCATAACCCAGAAGGCTGTTGCATATGATAGGGAACAAACTGAGAAAAACGTTGAATGTATTGATAGGCAGTTTAGGTTAAAGGCGGATAAAAGTTACTCAGCTCGAACTGAGCTGGAAGATGAAATTGAGGACCTATTGGATGTGTGTCCCCCGCCTCCTTACGCCACGCAACGAGTATACCCCGCGATACCACTGGTAATGGCCCCCGCCTCGTCCGCCCCACAAGCCACGGCCCCGGCCGTTAAGGCGGCCTCTACACCTATGGGGCCAACTTTCCCTCCGCTTCCCCAGTACCAGACACGGCTACATTATTGACCAGTGGCCCGTCTCCTCCCATTATGTCCTCTGTAACATTAGCTTCGCCGGCCTCGGCCTGGCATTCCCTGTCAGCCACGTCGACTCCCACAATTATTGATTCGACCCCCTCCCATACCTCTGGAACTCTGGGTGCCCGGCAAATGTATACCCGCAATAAGGTGGGCTCGAGGGAGAAACAGATGGTAATAGATCAAGCCTCCCAATGGGTGCGGAACGCCATCTACACGATTACAGACATGTGGGGGACCATGAAGGATTATGAACCAGTCATGCAGCAATATGCTTTAGAAACTATGGCCCATCGTTTAATTTCCCTATGGGAGCAATGTTTCGCAGATGGAAGAGCCCCACAGGTCCTATATGACACTGTGGACCGGGCACATAAATTTGAATTAGGATTAGAAGATGTATTTGGGAAGCTAGTGACCATAATGAAGTATCGGGAAAGGTTGTTCACTAAATGCCCGAGTTGGGATACTCAACATCCCATGCGGGAAGTGCATCCGATCTATAACCCTGAAATCCCTGAGGTCAGGGACAATCGTAATCAAATCATTCAAGCCCGATTCCAAGAACAATGGGTTTATACCCCTTGGAAAAGAAGCGAGGTTCTTTCCCTGAAGTCCCAGTTGCCTGACCCTCGGAAAAATCCCACTGCCCATTAGAAGGAACTCACTGAGGATGCTTCGTCGGCTGTGATGACCTTAACTGATATAGAATTATTCTTCGGGTTACTGGTCCCTGTCGACGTATGGCGACAGGTGCATGATAATCCTCATGTTAAAGAGTTGGGAGGAACTCGGGATCAAATTAAAGACTGGGACAAGGATCGTAAACCCGGAGATAAACCAAGACCGGAAATTTTAGCTTTGCCGGGTCGGATTATCACATATATGCATTCTTAAATTCCACCCCAGAAGGTGGATTGGGATAAACTAACCGCTTGTAAACAGAAGAAGGATGACAGTGTGTCTGATTTCTTCACTCGATTTGAGGGGGTGTTCATCGATTTTAGTGGGCAAGATTTGTCAGTGGAAGGTGGGATAAGATTATTCGTTAATCGTTTTGTGACTAATCTGTTGCCCGAAATATCTGTCCGGCTCCAGGCAGCTGAAAGCACTTGGACTACCTCTACTCCTTCTGTTATTTTGAGTATGGCCCAATATTATGAACATAGGGAAAACGAGAGCAAAGATAAGTCCGATAAAAAGACGAAGGATCTGAAGACTTGAGTGTTATTACAGCAAGTAGCTAGAGGACGGGGTAGAGACGGAGTGGGGAGAGGGTTCGTTCCAAGACGGGTGGGAACAGGACGAGGAGGAGGTCCAGCCATTACTTTGGGAGCAAACCAATGTGCTTATTGTAAACAGGAAGGGCATTGGCGAGCTCAGTGTCCTTCCTCTTAGCACAAAACGGAGCTGTGAGAGGCAGAGAGAGAGGACGAGGAGGAGTTGATCTAAGTGACATGAGAAGCGAAGAAATGACACGAGGAGAGGCAGGGGAAATTGTTTTGATAATTCAAGGGGGAGACAGTACTATGATGAAGATTATGGAACTGACAGGCCAGATAGGTATTGCTATGTGTAGGATAGCCACGGACAGAGTAGGGGCCAAGAGGCAGTACCCGTCGACCAGAGAGGGCCTTAAGTTAAAGGACAATTAATGGGGACTGTTGAGGATTTCCTAGTAGACAAAGGTGCAATGAATAGTTCCATTGCTCGTTCACTGGTCCCAGGGGCTGCTCTGTTCGGGCAAAATAATATTTCAGTCGGGTTTTCTGGAATCCCGGTAGTAAGCCCCATTTCTAAGCCTCTCCCGCTTATCATAGGTCCAGTCACAGTGGATTTCCCATTTCTGTTGACGTCACATTGTGGGGAAAATTTATTGGGATTGGACCTGCTGAAGAAGTTGCTTGCAAAGATTCATTGTTCTCCAGATGGAGTGTATTTAACTATTCAATCGCCTGGTCAGCACAATCGGCAGAGTTTTGCGAAGAGTGAACCCCTTCCTCCTGAGTTGGCTGTCATTCCACCTACATAGTGGGTGACATGTGATATGGATGTTGGCCTCTTAAATAGTCCGCCAGTCTCTATCACTTTGAAACCGAATGCTCGTCTGCCCCATATTCCGCAGCACAAGATCTCACCGGCTGGTGAGAAGGCATTGTTGACGATCATACAGGATTTAATCGACAAAGGCGTAGTGGAAGAAACGGTTTCTAATACTTGTAATAGCCCTATATTACCAATTTTGAAAAAGGCCCCTACAGGAAGTGGCCCTGATTATGCTGATACTTATCGTTTTGTAATCGACATGCGCAAAATTAATAAAGTAGTAGTACCTCAATATCCTGTGGTTTCAGATATCACAACAATTCTTACTATGATTCCCCCAACAGCTAAGTTTTTCTCTGTTATAGACCTGAAGAATGCTTCCTTCAGCATTCCAATACACCCTGATAGCCGTCATATTTTTGGCTTCTCGTTATCTGGGCGCAGCTTTAGATTTTGTCGCGCCCTTCAGGGCTGTACGGAGAGTCCTAGTATATATAGTCAAGCTTTGAAGGTACTTTTAGACGAATAGACTTTGCCCCGAGGGAACGTCCTCCTCCAATATGTGGACGATTTATTAGTGGCATCAGACACTGAGAAAGGTTGAAGGAAGCTACGGTTAAATTATTGTCGCATTTAGCAGCCAACGGTAATAAAGTGTCTCTTTCGAAGTTTCAATATTGTCAACAGGAGGTGACCTATCTCGGTCATCTACTGTCGAAAGAGGGGAGGAAACTAACTCCTGAACGTGTGTCTACTATTTTTAATATGCCTGTTCCTCGTATTCAACGTGAAGTTCATGTATTTCTGGGCATAACCGCGTACTGTCGCCAGTGGATTCCTAACTTTTCCCTTCTTACTAAACCTCTTTTGTACTTAACCACTAAAGATGTGCATGAACATTTACCTTGGACTGAGGAGTGTCAGAAGGCTTTTGATTCTTTGAAAACTGCTCTCTGTTCGGCTCCTGTTTTTGGAACTCCTGATTACAGAAAGCTTTTTGTGCTTTATGTACACGAGGTGGACGGTTGTTCGCTTTCTGTGTTAACACAAGAATTTGGTGGTAAGCAAAGACCTTGTGCTTATATTTCGGCAGTATTGGATTATGTTGCCAGAGCACTTCCTAGCTGTTTGAGGGCTACTGCTGTAGTGGGGGTGGCCATCCGACAGTCGGAAGGACTCGTTTAAAATTTTGACCTCACAGTAATGGTACCGCATGCTGTGGACACACTCTTGAATAAAACTAAGACTCAGCACCTTACGAGTGCACGTCTTACTGGATATGAATTGACTTTATTTGCTCCCCATATCACTGTCAAAAAGTGTGCCACTCTGAATCCAGCCACGTTATTACCCCTCCCTTCGGATGAGCCAAACAATGACATACATGATTGTATCTTTCGGACTGAGGAAGAAACGAAGGGTTGGGTGTACCTCACAGACACACCCCTATCTGACCCCCAAGGGGAGTTGTATGTGGATGGATCCTGTTTCAAGTTACCAGATGGCACAACGACAGCTGCTTATGCAATCACCACCCTTCGCACCGTAGTTGAGGCATCTCGAGTTCCCTATCATCCCGCGCAAGCAGCTGAGTTGATAGCACTATTGTGAGCCTGTGAGTTAAGTGAGGGATTGAGGGTGAACATTTACACTAACAGACAGTACGCCTTTGGCGTGGCTCATAGTTTCGGAAAATTGTGGGCAGGAAGGGGATTTCTCACCTCACATGGCCAACGAATACAACATGGCCCTTTGATCTTAAGGTTGTTAACTGCTTTGACACTACCCCAAAAGGTAGCAATGGTGAAATGTAGCGTACACAAGGCAATAGTGGATACTGTAGGAGAAGGGAATGCTTTTCCTGATCAAATAGCGAAGGAAACGGCTAAATCTAAGTGTCTCCCATGTATGTAAGTTCGGCTAGATGGGTTGAGGAGTCTGATATGTTTGATAACACCATGGAAAGCGTCCGAGAAATACAGAAAGAAGCTACCCCTGATGAACTGTTTCTTTGGGAGAATGAGGTGGGGAGGTTGGATGACAATGGTTGTTCGATTGACTTAAGTGAGAAGCAAAGGTGGATGCTTCCCAATGCATTTGTTAATGCTGTAGTAATTATGGCTAATGGAACAGCGCATGTTGGAGCAAAGGGCATTTGTGCTTTGATAGATCCAGTTAGAAATAACCCTAATATTGCCAAAACTGCAACTCATTTAGTTCAACATTGTATGGTTATAACCCAGGAGGGCGGGAATCTGTTCTTGGTGAAAATTTTGGACCCCCGTCCTTACCTTTTGAAGTACTTCAGATGGATTATATTCAGTTTGAAAGGGTGAATAATTTGAAATACGTTCTGTTGGTGGTTTGTGCTTTCAGTAAATGGGTAGAAGCCTACCCCACCAAGGAAAACACTGCCCTGGCGACAGCCAAAGCTTTGATTAAGGAGTTTTTCCCTACATACGGATTACCTAGAGTGATTTGGTCAGATAACGGGAAGCACTTTAATACAGATCTTATCAAGCATATCTGTAATGGATTACACATCAAACAGAAATTTCATGCTGCTAGGCATCCCCAGTCTGCAGGGTTCGTTGAAAAATACAATGGAAGTTTGAAATTGAAAATGGCAAAAATTCAGGAAAGCACCGGGTTAAAGTGGCCTGACGCTTTGCCCTTGGCTTTAATGTCCTTGCGGGTTACCCCCATTCCCGATCAGGACTGTCGCCCTACGAGGTCATTTTTGGGCAGCCAGCTAATGTTTGGGGCGTTCCACGACCAAGGAACATTCGAGAAATAGATGATGACAGATTACTTGTACACTTTGACTAAAGATCTTCGTTCTATCCATCAACAGGTATCAGACACGCTGCAGCCCCTGCCGGAGGGTCCCGAACATCGGTTGGAACCTGGCCAATGGGTAATGGTGAGAAATGATCTGCGGAACTCTAGTCTGGAGCCCAGGTGGACCGAACCAGTCCAAATTCTACTGGCTACTCGGACAGCGGTGAAGGTGAATGGTCGGAAACATGGGATCCATGTTTCCCATCTGAAGAAAGTACCTTTCCCGCTTCCTTTTGATCAACCAAATCCAGTAGGAATTTTGACCCAGGAGAGTGAGAGGGCTCCTTGTGTTGTTTCCTTTTTCTGGCGCCCAGGAAATTGAGAAAAGGCAAGAGGAAGGAGCATTAGGCACGAGATGGGCCTCATCATCAACAGTGAAATTGGCCCCGGAATCGGTTGCACCTATTGTTGCACAAGGAGTTCATGTAAAGTCAGGCATCACAAATGCCACTTCATCTGTTTTGTTTGCCGCCCAGGCGTTACCTGGTCATGTTCGCTACAACCTGCGGGCCAGAAAACAACACGGTACCCCCAGACGAACACAGCAGGAGATAGGGAGAGACTTGAGTACTAGGGTATTGCTAGATTCGTTCGGGGGTACTGAGCGAGACACTGGAGTGAACACGTTGAAGAGCTAGAATCTCGTATTGCTCTGTTCAAAAAGAAAGACTAAGAAGCCTAAGAAGGGCCCAGGTTGCAACTGCATATAAAATCATCGCAAGGATCTGTTTTCTCTTTGATGAACGATAGGAGCCTCCCTGTGAGGCTCTAGACGGACACAGGAAAGAAGTACCCTCTGGCAGGTTGGACTGCGTTCCTTAGTATAGTTTGGACTTTTAGTTAGAATGTATCCCTTTGGTCGTTTAATTCCTGAGGGGGAACACCCCCTCGCTCCTCGATATTCCTACTTATGTTCCTGTGTGTGAAAGTTGGTTTTGTAATCATCATTGCAGCATTTTCTATCATAATAATGAGTGTATTCTTATATTTAGAATTTCATCATCCTATGCATACTGTGTTAGGAACTTCTACTCCACCGACTGAGCATTATTTCCTTACTTTTGCCCCTCACAAGGAAAGGCATTCCCAGACTTATGTTAAAAATGTATTTGTAGAGATGTTGCATCAAACGCATAGTGCTACCAATACGACCAATTGTTGGGTTTGTGGTCTGCTGCCCTCGGTGATGCATAGACACAATCTTTTTATTTCATTGCCTTTATCTTATTTGGGAAGTTGTGAGGCCTGGGTCAAATTGCTGTCAATGATGTACCTGCATTATACGGTAGATTCATCCCGATACTCTGAGCATGATTATGAAATGATCCTGGCCTATATAGAGGTGCACCAGGGTTTTGATGCACAGGGGAATGATAGGGAAGGATCACTAGACCCAAATGCCTGCATGAATTTATATACAGAATATGAGAATGTCACATGGTTGAAGAATGAAATCCCTGACTTTGCAGAATTTAATTTTACTCAGTACTTTCAGCAATTTCAGGATCAGAATGATACTGATGACAAAGCTATGCCTGTGCCTATATTGAATAGCACCTCTGCATTATGTATACAGGGAACTGGACACATTTCAGTAGGAGACAGCCATTGTAATTATACTTATCGACTATGTACCTATAGTAGCCCTCCGTTGTTAACCCCTCCAAATGTTTATTTTGTGTGTGGCGAGAATGCCTACACATGGCTTCCCCGGGGAGGGACAGGTCGTTGTTATTTGTCCTTTCTGTATCCACCTGTCTATATAGCACTCTCCAATTATCATAAAGATCATAGGTTAGATGGACAAAGTGTGCCTGTAATACGAGATAAACTGGAGTTGGATACATCTGAGATAGAACAGACTGATACTCCTGAACAGCACTTTATCGACATTGTCAATAGAGTATTTACTATTTGGGGGCCTATCATCACAAGTAAAGAAGTAAGACGCCTATCTTCTGAGAGTTATAAATACCACAGCTGGTATATTAACTAATCTGACTGTGGAGCTTCAGGCTATGAGACGTTTTTCTCTTCTAAATCGTATGGTGCTAGACGTTATCTTAGCAGATCGCCTCCTCTGTCCATTTGGCCATTCAAAAATTGCATCGTTTAGCTTCTGAAATTCATGCAGACATGGGTACCTGGTCCCTTTCTGGATGGTTTTGGGGTTTATTGTCTACCTGGGGTTGGAAGATTCTGATGGTGTTAGCTGGCGTAGTGGGTGTCATCTTTACCTGTTGTCTCTGCGTACACTGTGGACCTACCTGTTGTTCTTACTGTGCATCCAAATTAACCTACTCTGTGACAGAGCCATCCCCAACTAAAGTCAAAGCCCAAATGGTCCAACAAGAAATACAAGAGATGATGCAGATTGACAAGGTTATTTTTGAGGACTGACTTTCTTGATTAGGTACATCATGCTAAAAGGGTGGTTTTGAGGGATAAAATCGATTTTCTACATTTATCTTAATCTTTTATGTAGCATGATGTATCTATATTCACATGTATATTATAATTCAGACTAATTAGTTACGTCAATGCAGTAACTACTTTCCCGCTATTGCATTATATTTCTCTGTATGCAGACTTAGAACCAAACAGACTCCATTTTGCCTGTACATGTATTAGACTTGAACGATGGTCACGTGCCACCCTCCAGAAGTCCAGTAAGCCCTGTTAGTTGAGTTATACAGACAGCTGAATTCATACTATTCTTTCTTGTTCTGAGACTCAAGGTCGCATCTGGTTTCAGAGGTGATAAGCGCATTCCTGTAGGCGCCGTACCTGTGCTCCCAGGCAACGAGACGAAAGGGAGTCACCCCTCCTGACCATCCCCAATAATAGCAGAAGCAGACTTCTAAATGAGCTTTGTGTGCCATATATGGTCTTTCCTTTAAGCTACTGTGCCTACCAGTACTTTTCCATGTACGGTGATCTCAGGTAACGCAATGAAAGTATATATGCCATGTATTGAGTGTGAATCGTCAGTCTTCTCCACGCACTGGCTGGGTGATGTCGGAGGGGCTCCTCTATAGATTATTGGTTGTCTAATAAACAATTGACTTTTCTTCACTGCCAACTGATTGATTATTTGGTAAGACGATAAGTGGGGGCTATTGGTAGGTATAGCTCCATAGATTATTTTTGTAATACGTCACAGTCATGCGGACAGCTACTCCAGGAAGTGTCTGGCACAAAAGCCACTCCATCAAAGATGGAAAAAGATCAAAAGAGTCTTAAGCTTGTCCAAAAAGCCACATATACAATTTTATTTTAAAAAAGTGCCACATCACTTGTAGCGCTTAGTTCAAAAGGGAGCAAATTCCAGAGTGTCGACCTCAGGTATATTAGAGTCCTTCCACTTATTCCTGCCTGTTGTGACCTGGACTTCTCTTCCAAAAATGTGTTGGCTGATCTAAGCTGTTTTATGGGATTATAAAAGCCAAACCTGGCTCTGAGGTATATAGGACCCGATTGATATAAGACACCATGAAACGGTCCAAGAGCCTTTAACTCCTTCCCTGATGGGCAGCCAGTAAAGTGTGCACAGATGTGGCGAAATTCGTGCTCTCATAGGAACATTTAGCAAGAGCCACGTCACTGCATTCCGAATCACCTTAAGTTTGTCCATCAGGTACTCAGGTAGGCCAAAATATAATACATTGCCATAGTCTATTCTAGATATTATCAAAGATGCTAACACATTTCTTTGCAGGGAAAGGATAGAAGAGGCCTCATAATCCCAAAACACTTGCCCATCAACATTGTCACTTGTGACTTATAAGACAAGTGTCAAATTTAATTCCCAGATTTTCAGTGAGTTTTTTGAGATCCTTGGGGAGGGGCATCCTCTGGCCAGAAAGTTTGCCAGAAATCTTATGGAATCTTCCCGAAGAAGAGAATCCCTGTTTTCTCTTCGTTGCATTTGAGTTGGGCAGTAGCTAACCAATAAAAGACAGTAGTCAGGCAAGATGTAATCTTTCCACCCTACAACTCAACTACCTTGTCTCAGGAAAAATGCAGTTGTGTATGATCTGCATAAGAGATTACTTTAACTCCCAGGCTCTCTGCTCGGTTGATGGCATCAGTAAGACCGAAAATCATTTTTTAAGATCATTGCTTGCTTTATCACTCAGTACCTCCTTTACCCCCATGAGAATGGACTTGGGTATCAGACCAATAGAAGATGAAGTCGCCCTATTAATCAATCAGTGACACTTATAGAGCGCACTACATACCCGTAGGGTCTCAAGGCCCTATGCCCTGTTACTTATTGGCGCAGACTCTGGGTAACCCCTGAATTAATACATTTTAGACTTGCAATAGAAGCGGTTCTGGGCCTCCCTGTGTCTGAGAAACTGCTGTGGTTTGTCTTTATAAAAAAGGAGAGTATGAGACTAGACTTACCCGGTCTTTCGTCTAATCCTGCTGTGGTCTGCGCACAGTTGTCGCGCGCTGATATAGTTAACTTAGATCGCAGGCACAGAATTTCCGCTACCCTTGGTAATTCCTCTCTGGGCCCACTTACTGTCAAGTTTTTTAATATGAAAGACGAATACTTAGTAGACCCATTCCTAGATGAGATTTTATCTACTACAGCAAGGAAATACTATTTACAGTTTAGATATGGTACACTTCCGTTTAGGGTCTTCTCCCACAAATGGTCTCCTAACCAGTTAGTTGAATGCCCAGCGTGTGGGGCCAAAGAAGAGTCAGAGTCCCATGTTTTTTTTCTTTTGCCCTTCATATAAAAATATACGGCAATGTTGGCTTATCCAACTTTGCAAAAACTTGGGATTTAGACATCACAAAGAGGCCCTAAGAATACTTAAGAGTAATACTTCCACCCCTGTTGTATTCTCAGTCTCACGCTTTATTGATGCTATGTGGCGCAGGAGAAGATCCTATTTGTAGAAAATCTTTTTAGCTTGTAGAAACCACATATAAATTGTTAATCTATGTATTCACAATGCTGTACAGTTTTTAATTTTTATATTTTTATATATATTTATTGTCATTGGTTCGTGTCTTTTAGTAATGTAATGAATGGTTACTATGTATCTTTTATGGTCTACGATCGAAATAAGGATTACATGGCTGACTGACTGGTCAGATAGGATGTTGGAATAATCACTCATTTAAGGTAAAAAGGATGCTTCTTTATTAGCAGCACGGCAAACATCTTGTTCCATCAGAGTCCAGCGTAAACTGTCCTCCAGCTGCAAAACATAACAATTCCACCAGCATGTGGAATGCGGAACTCAATTAAAGAACAACATGTCGTATGCAATGGCATGCGACCACTACACATATTTCTTAAAGGAATAAAGCTGTACATAAGAATGTAACATAGAGGTTAAAAAGGAAGGCACCCAGGGCAGATCTCTGCGAAAGTCCCATTAGCACCTCACAAGGATTGGCAGAGCAAGGCAGGATCCAAACTTGTTGTGTCACATTTTTGCTAAAAATTATGTTCTCTAATCCAAAACCAACCCTGTTAGTGCAGTGGTCTGAAGGCGGTCCAACAGCATCTCATGGTGGACCGTATAGAAAACGGCTGATAAATCCAACATAATCAATACAGTTGGTCCTCCAGCATCCAATATTCCTCTGATAAATTCAGATACTTCCAGCAATGCCTACTCCGTACTGTCGGGCTCTAAAACCTGACTGGGATGGAAAAAATGATTTGCTTCCTAAAAACAGGAAAGTAATTTATTCACCTGTTTTTCTAAAGGCTTATCTATAAAAGGCAATAGAGAAACAACCTATAGTTAGCCAGAATAGCCGGGTCTTCAGATGGCTTTTTTATCAGTGGAATCATCTTTGCCATGTCATCAACCCTGAAAGTCCTCAGTCAGGATTTACTCAAATGTATTCACACCCTCTATGTCTGCTACAGTGGTTTTTTCAACTTCAGTCACACCCTGCAAGTCCTAACACATGCTTTATTCACATTTATTCACAACCTCCAGGTCTCCTGCCATGCTCCACTCAACCTTAATTAAGTCTTCAGTCAGAAGTTACTCAAATGTATTCACATCCTCCATGTCTGCTGCCATGCTCTGTGTAGCCTCAGGCATGCCCTGAAAGCCCGGGCCATGCTATAACTTAACATCAGTCACACCATGAATGTCCTTCTCTGTGCTCTTCTTGACCTCTGTCACACCCTCAAAGTTCACCTCGGTACCCTAAACAACCTCAGGAACACTATGGAAGTACTGAGTCATACTCAATCTGAGCAACATTGTGAACATCCTGAGCCAAACTTTAATCAGGCTCAATCACACCTTCAGCATCATGAGAAGTGCTCTATTTAGCCTCAGTCTCACCCTCCATGTCCTCTACCATGCTCTACTTAGCCACAGTCACACCCTGGACATCCTCCACCATGCTCTTCTTGATCTTATACATACCCTCCATGTCCACAGCCAGCTCTACTCCACCTCATTCATGTCATAAATGACCTGCTGCAGGCTCTTCTGAATATTATTGACACCCTGGCCGTCATCAGCAATGCTCTGCTCAACCTCAGTCACACCCTGAAAATTCTAAGCCTTGTCATATTAAACCTCAGTCATACCCTCAACAACTTTAGCCATGTGCTATTCAACCTCAAACACACCTTTCATATACTCGGTGACCCCTACACACACAACATCTGTTGTAAGACTAGGTCCACTCAGCATAGAAGGAGCGACCTGGCCGGTCTTAGCGACATACGCTCCACATTCTGAACTAGATATACTAACAGTGGATGAAGTCCATACACTATACAAAGACATAGTCCGGCTATACATACACATTGTTCAGTTTGTCTTGCGAACATTAACACTTCAACCTGCGAGAAATGCTCCAGTCGAGCCACATCAGACCACATCTACAATTAGCCCACAGAAACTAATATAAGTAATGGGGACAATCCCCTCCAAATGGAAGCCAATTCCATTCTGGATAGCACAACAAAATTGCACAGCTGGAAGCAATATTTCCCCATACAGGTCCGCAGGAAAAACATGGAAGGCTAACCATTTGCTTGCCAATGGGATTGGTTCTCTCGATTGAAGATTGTACCACATGGGAAACAATCTTTGCTGCCGTTTACATCAGAATACATAGTACCCCTTCCATAGCACTCATTCCAGAGGTATTGAAACAGTTACAGAATGAGTTAGGGGCAGGACCTGCCCTGGACTTGGGGATGAAACGAATGGGTAATTTTGCCCAAGTCTCTGCAATCATGCTGAGCAACATAAAAGGGGAGGCAGCAGCAGTGGCCACACACCATCTTAGGGAAATAGCTCCTATAAATAAGAAGTGAGAGTTACCAAAAATTATCGAAGAAACTTATGCCACATTAGGTAAAGATAGTTTGGAAGCCAAACCAGGGAAATCACAAATGACGGGTAGTCCCGACAAGGACAACCTGAAGCAAACACCCTCTTCTTCCAAAAAGAAACGGGTAGCAAACATTCCAAAAATAACAATACAGAAAAGAATTCATGATCAAGGGGTAGATCTCCCCAACGGGAGTCCTCTGAAAAGAGGTATAACCTTAGGAATTGTGACAACATTAGGAAACCTGACAGGTATCAGGACACTGATACACATTCCTTTTGTTTCTTTCAAGGTTCATCAAAAAACTTGGAGAGGGATGGACAAACAGAACAAAAGACAGAAGATCGACAAAAGACAAAAAGGGAAACACATCATAATTCAGATTACATTATCAAGCAGGAATAACAACCTAAAGCAAATCCTCAATTTAAAAAGAAGAAAGTAGCTGGCTTAAAAATTAGACATGCCCAAGTTACTGAGGACTCTGAATAAGGAATGGGCTCTGACATTGCTAGACAGCGTGGCAGCAGTAACCATGGCTCGCCAGAACCTGAAGAATTTTCTGATGACAGCAGTATTGAATTAACATATCACAGTGGAAACACCTGATACAAGAGTTAGTGTACCACATAGACTGTACAAAATTATACTCCAAATAGAGGGAGACATCTCATGAAAAGTTAAAGGTCTTTTTTTGGAGAACTTAACATTTGGAACAACATCCTATTAGCAGAAAAAGACTGTCCACCAGAATTTGTGACGGATTGCCCAAAAGGGGAAAGCATCATTTGTCTTGCCTTCTCCTATCTCGTTCCAGGATCTTTAAAACATTCATATGCGCAGGAGTAGGCACTAGCGCTCGCTCCGGCATTATACTGCAACCATGTAAGGTCAGACGTGAAGTCTACTCCCCACAAAATCCCATTAAAATCTACTCCAAATCCACAGGAGCATTACACTATTAAAAATGTTGAAAAAAGACAGGTCAAAGAAATCTTAGACCTACTTGAATACCAAGGTGTGATTGAGACTTGCACCTCCCCAATGAACAATCGATTGTTTCCTGTGAAGAAACCTGACAACTCATATCATCTAGTTTTGGATTACAGATATTTAAACACATGCACATGAACATTTGGGGACCCATTAGGATGGCAGGTGGATTGCCCCGCCAGGCCCGCGGTAGTCACCGCCGGCCTGGCGGGCGATCAACCCACCATCCACACATCAAAGAACCCCACCATATTATGGTGGACAATTTGACCGGGCGGACACCGACAGCTATATTAGAATGTGGCTGGAAACATGCCTTTCTGCCACCATGGAAAGGCATGCAGACTTTTCCTACGGGGGCCCGTAGCGGTTCCCCAGGGACTCTAGGTGGTGGAGGGTGCACATGGGGGGTACCTATAGTACCCACCTGCAGTTCCATGCACAACATGGCAGGCACCGCGCAGTGCCTACCACGTTGTGCATGGAAGTGCACAACATGCCTTTTTGGCATTGCAGCGGGCGGGGCTGCAAGCACCGCCGGCCGCAATGTCAAGAATGAAGGATGCGCCTGCCAGTGTGGCGGGCGCATCCTAATATCACCAACGGGACCCTGGCATCAATGGCGGTTGGTCACATTCCACGACAGGATGCAGGAAGACAAAGTCCGCCTGCCTACCTAATGACCCCCAAGCTGTTCAAAACACACATAGTGGAGCATTAATGAATAACATTGTGCGGAAGAAATACAAAACAACATTAGATATCTCAAATGGATTCTTCTGCCAAAATATAGCTCCAGAAAGCAGATATTTGACAGCATTTTATGCCCATGGCACTCAGTCTCACTTCTGTCATTTTCCCCAGGGGTATAAGAACAGCCAGGGGCTATTCTCGGCAAGAGTGTCAGAATTATTACAAACATGCGACGAGGAGACAGTGTCCTATGTAGAAGACATCTACCTAATGGACGATGAGTTACTTGAACACTTGTGCAGGGTGAACAACATCATTTTTGGATTCGCCAACTTGTGCTACAGATTTAATTTCAAGAAATCAAAAATTACCCATTCCAATGTCCTATCTTTGGCGTATGAGCTATCAAGTGAAGGCAGTAGCCTGGCAGCCAACTTTTTTAGAAAAGTACCCACTGCTCCAACCTCTGAAGTTTCTGAAGGGTTTGCAATCCATTTTAGGAATTCTTTTGCAGACCATACATTCTGGATTATGCAGAAAGCGTATAACTTTTCTATGACTTAATCAGACCTAATGTTACAGCACATCAGTGGACAGAGGAACACACAAATATTCTCTGTTCCATTCAGGCTGACATGATAGCATCAAAACATTTGCACACACGTGTGAATATTACTAACTAGGTGATCTGGGTGGTCCCGGGTTTATCAGGACATTTATACATCATTTTCCTTGAAGGTGAGGCAGTCCCAGTTGCATACAAATCACAATTACACACAAATGCTGAAATACAATTTGCGGGCAGAGAAAAAATACTGACAGCAGTACTGACTGCTGTAGTGAATGAAAGAACCATAGCACAGGAGAAATGCAAAATCATTGAAACCCCGGTATCAACTTCAGAAGCTGTTACCAAAGCGAGCATTCCAAATGAAAAAGCACTGCATCTGCGATGGATAAAATAGGCTCATTCCCTCACTGCAACAGATGTAGATTACAAATTCGATCATACACTGAAAACACAAGTGTTTCTGCAGGACGAACAAGAATACCCTCTCCCGAATGAAATCTTGCCTATAGAAAAATATGAATACATCATTTACACTGATGGTTCTGCTCAGCCTGCCATTGGAACTAAAGAACAGTATAGTGCAGCATGTGTTATAGTGAAGTGATGTATGCGGGATGATAAGTTCCATCCCAGCAATACAACTACACAATCCCTAGGAGATTGTACAGCGCAGCTGACAGAACTGAAAGCCCTGGTACTAGCACTACAAATTATCAGATTGGGAATTCCCCACACTGATAGTGTGTGATTGGTTCTACTTTGTACAATCTTATAATAAATATCTTCATTACTGGGCCCAGAATGGGTTTAGAGATTCCTGGGTTGCACACTTAGGCATAAATTGTTATGGGAACAAATTGCAAAGCTGAAGGGAGGCTTGCAACGGGCTCAAGTTATTCACACCTTGAGTCATCAAACTGTTGGCGTACACATTGAAGGGAATTTAATGGCTGATGAAGCCGTCAAGGTTGCTGAAATCACTTGTTCTAGCACGAGGATAGAAAGAGACATACTGACAGCTGTCAACTTCTGAAAAACAGCTCTGCCATGCCAAAGGTTTTTCTACTCAAGTACTTCTATAAATTAGATGTGCAAAATACACCGTATGCTCAAATTCCAGGAGTGGGGGATAGAGTTACACCAAACATGTATCACAGATTAGGTTTATTTCTAGCTGCACACGAGGGTCTTAGCTCAGCAAACGCAGAAGTCACTGCAACAATTTTGGTGCGTGTAGGACCTGGGTTCACCAGATCCCCGGGGAGTAGCATGGACCGAGCAGGTAGGCACCCCAAGCTTAGGTGTTAAGTGATTGCACAGCACACGCCTCCACTGAGACAATAAGTGCACGCACAGACTGAGACCACACCAGTATGTTTGATTCAAATAAATACATTTTATCTAAGATCAAGATCAGGGCAATAAAAGATCACAGTAGTAATAGCTCATTACCTTTCCTTAAAAACGCATATTTTTCATTACTCAGCCATAAATACTTAAATAAATAAATATTAAATAGTAAATAACTGTAGACCTGGCATCAGCCTTGCTCCTAGTCAGCACCTACAAGAAATTCCTTAGAGAGACATTCAAATACCATTCCATTTAGCAGGAATAACATCTCCTCATGTATAACAATTAGTCAGCATTTCCTCAACCCTGCATTAGGCAAAAGCTAACATTCGATTAGGCAAAAGTACGCCTTTCATTTGGTAAAAATAGACATGTCAGTAAAGATCATGCAACATCTCATTATAAGAGAACAGGCAACTCATTAGGTAGGCAGGACCTTTCATTAAATGCAGACCAGTTAATTAGTAGCAGTAAAGCATTTTGGTAGCCAGGTCAAACATGTATAGAGTTAAATGAGCCTTTAACTTTATCCCAGGCAGGGGTTAACTTATCTAGCCCCGGCTCCAGGGGCATATCAAAGTTTTAGCCCAGTTCAAATGGTTCAGGTGCTAATCGGGGGCCAACAGGGCCCAACTTCAGCTTCCCCAGGGGAGGGGCGAACCAAGGCCTCCTTCGGCCTTCCGCCTTCCTCCCCGGGGGTTTACCTTTCAACTTCAGCTTGTTGAGGGAGGGCTTGTGCTCTTTCTGGAGCACTCAGGTGGGTCTTGCAAGGCGGGGCGCAGCCGGGCTTCACGGGCTCATACGGCGATTATCCCGCCGGCCCTCGAGGGTGCAGCAAGTAGCAAGGGGGCTGTCGCTCCTTCTGGCCCCCTCCGCGATGAACTGGGGGCCGGACCGGAGCTTTTTTCTAGAACATGATGTTGCATGATCTTTACTGACATGTAAATTCAAAATTTGCTGCACTGTACATAAGTGCCTATTTGGAAATGGCCCCAAATACCTAGCCAAACTACTCCAGCCATACAAACCAGAACGAGAATTACGGTCAAGTAACCTACTCCTGCTCAAACCACCTTTCATTAAAAAAGCCAGACAAGGCGGCCGAGCCCTGTCATCAGTGGGGCCGGCCTTGTGGAACAACCTGCCCCTTAGCCTAAGACAGATCCCCAATCACCTCACTTTTAGGAAAATGCTAAAAACTAATCTGTTTATGGAGAAATAATTTTAGGACTGCTGCCTATACAGTACCTTCGTAACCTGTTGTTGTCAAAGCGCGGAGATAACCCTTTCGGGCTCGATTCTGGCGCTATAGAAGCATATAAATAAATAAATAAATAACAGGCCAATCAGAGGCCGGGATGGCAAGGGTTCGGCCTAACGGCCAATCACAGCTGAAGTCGGGGGCACGGCCTATAACGCGGCCGGGCGCCCCCGTCACGTAGTGCGGGTGTAGGCGGCGTCGGGCCTCGCAAGGCCTAGCGCGGCCTACCTTGGATTCCGGCAGCCCTCTTCTGATACCGGGGGCAGCCGCATATGCACACACAGCAGCCGGGCCCACGCAGGGAGAAGCGCCAGCGATGGCGAGGCCCCGATTCCCTCCGAGGCCCCGAGGATGATAGCGGCACACCTCCCACGTGGTGCGTGGCCGCGATGGTGAGTTCTTGTCAGAGGTCTCACGGGAACAACAGCGCTTCCCGGCACAGCCGGTCCACAAATCACAGCGCTTGGGGGTGCTAGCGCTTAGAGGCAGACAGCAGGTCAACAGGCTACAGCGCTTGGGGGAGGCTTCCTCAATAGCGCTTCTCAGGACATAGCGCTCAGGGGCAGCAGCGCTGTAGCAGGCACAGGTGACAGGGATCCAGCACTTCTCCAAGGGCACAGAGGGAAGCGCTGGAGAGGCACTACAACTCGAGGGGCCAGTCAGGCAGTCCAATTAATGAGGCTCCTCAGGATTCCACATGAGGAGAAAAGCGCCTCAGGGCACAGCAATTCAGGCAGATCAGTCAGGGGGAGTTAGACAGAACAGCTCAGGGACCCAGGTAAGGCAGAAAGGGGTACAGAGTGGACACAGCCCTATACCTGATTGATCCCCAGTAGTCCTTGCAGTGAGGTTTGGTCTCGGCGCTTGGTGGTTTCTACGCCCTTGACAGATTCAGTCTCTTAGTTTCTTGAGGAGGGGGGTGGGGGGTTGAGTTGAAGGCTTTCCTCAGCAGGTCACTTCAGGTGGTCGTTGGGTTCCCCTCCCGCCGGGCCAGATCAGTGGGCTAGTTCAGTGTTCCTCACACAGCTTGGTGGGCAGCGCCTAAACCCTGTCACCCCCAGTGGTATAGGTTCCTGACTAGGCCCTCCCGCCAAAGTCTCCTGCGTAGGGTCCCCCAGGTAAGTGATGCCCCAACTGACTAGAAAGTTTCCCTCCCTTTTCTTTTATAGTGGCAGTTGGCAGTTGGTGATCACTCCCCTATTCTGGAAGGTACACAGACAAAATATCGAGTTTTAAATTTCGATATACAATTATATCGAAGTTTAAATATCGATGGGACAAAATATCGAAGGTAAGTAATATCAACAGTCTTAATATCGATATTAGTATGATATCAGTAATATCGAAGTTTTAAATATCGATGTCAATAATATCGAAATAAATAACTTCGATGTTACTAATATCAATTTTTAAATAAATTTAGTGTATATTATATTGTATTTATTATGTTTTATTATTTATTTTTAATGTAATTTAATTAAATATTGTCTATTACTACTGTAGCGGGTTGTGGGTTTATAGGGGAATAGGGTGGGAAGTAATTTAATTATGTTAAATTAATTATTAATTAGTAGGAATTATTAATTAATTAATTGAGAATTAATTTTTAATTAATTTTAATTAATTGATTAATTGATAAATATGTTCTGTAGCGGGTTATGGGTTTATAGGGGAATAGGGTGGGAAGTAATTTAATAATAAATAATTAATTAATATATGTTTGTAAATATTTTAATTAATAATTAATTGGTAATTAATTTATATTATTAGTTAATTAATGAATATAATTTTGTACATATTTCTAATTATTAGTTAGTTGGTAAGTAATTAATATTAATTAGTTAATTACATTAATTAGAGTAATTCTTTTATATATAATTTTTTGTTTTTCTTAAATAATTAATTGGGAAAAATAATATTAATTATTAAATTAAATTAATTACAGCTAATGTGCTAATATATTTACTTTATTGTTATTGTTAATTAATAATTAATTGGTAATTAAATAATATTAATTAATTTTGGGTAAAGGAGTATTTTTAGGGTTCAGGGTCAGTTTTCAGTTTTGGGGTAAAGGGGTATTTTTAGTGTTCAGGGTCAGTTTTCAGTTCTTGGGTAAAGGGGTATTTTTAGGGTTTAGGGTCAGTTTTCAGTTTTTGTTTAAAGGGGTATTTTTAGGGTTCAGGGTCAGTTTTCAGTTTTTGGGTAAAGGGGTATTTTTAGGGTTCAGGGTCAGTTTTCAGTTCTTGGGTAAAGGGGTATTTTTAGGGTTCAGGGTCAGTTTTCAGTTTTGGGGTAAAGGGGTATTTTTAGGGTTCGAGGTCAGTTTTCAGTTTTTGGGTAAAGGGGTATTTTTAGGGTTCAGGGTCAGTTTTCAGTTCTTGGGTTAAAGGGGTATTTTTAGGGTTCAGGGTCAGTTTTCAGTTTTTGGGTAAAGGGGTATTTTTAGGGTTCAGGGTCAGTTTTCAGTTTTTGGGTAAAGGGGTATTTTTAGGGTTCAGGGTCAATTTGGGGTTTTTGGGGTACAGGGATATTTTTAGGGTTCAGGGTCAGTTTTGGGTTTTTGGGGTACAGGGATATTTTTAGGGTTCAGGGTCAGTTTTGGGGTTTTGGGGTACAGGCGTACAGGGTAAAAATAAAAAAAATTACATTAAATCAATTAAATGAAATTAAAAAAAAGAAAATACATTAAATTATTAAGTGTTTTATTTATTTTAAATGTATATGTTTTAGTTTTAATTTTGTTTAAATATTTTTATTTAATATTTGTAAAATTATACGTATTTTAAAATTATTTTTACATTATTATTAATACATTTAAAAAAACGATATTTTTAATTTCGATATTTTTGTACTACGATATTATTTTTTCGATATTTTTGTACTTACCTTTATGAAGATATGACTCCGGTATTTTTTATGTCGATATTTTTGTGCCGATATTTTTGTATTTCGATATTCTGTCTGTCGATATTATGTCAGACATTCATTCTGGAAGGTTCCAGGCTCCCTCCCTCTAGCTATGGGCAGGCAGGCAGGCTGGCATTGCTACAATGTTTAGGGATTCCAGTCAGCTTCTGGCTACTAGAGTGCGTCTAACAAGACCACGCTGCCGTAGCAGGGGTCAGTGGCAGCCATGTTGGGGGAAGAGAGCACCTGCACCTTAGCATTGATTAGCAATGGGAAGGTGCCCGGAGACCTAAGGCCAACAAAAAGAAATTGGGAAAAATGAGGCAAGAGCGGAAAAAAATAGGGAAAGACCACCCTTGGGCTGACAGGTCTAACATGCGTCCCCCCCCAGCTGAAAGTGGGGAGAGCTACCCAACCTCTAGGGAGATCTCGTCACTAAGGAGAAAAAACCGGGAGAGACCGTCAGCATTGGCGTGGTCCACTCCGGGTCGATGTTCCACCCTAAAGTCCATCACCTGTAGGGAAATGGACCACCTTAGCAACTTGGGGTTTTCACCTCTCATCTGCATGAGCCAGCGAAGGTGTGGGTGGTCAGTTTGAATTAGGAAGCGAGAGCCAAAAAGGTATAGCCTCAACTTCTTCAAGGCCCAGACCACAGCGACGGCTTCTCGCTCGATGGTACTCCATCGCCGTTCCCGACAGAGGAGTCTTCTGGAGATAAAGGCCACAGGTTGGTCTTGGCCATCGTGGTTGAGTTGCGAAAGCACAGCGCCTATTCCGTGCTCAGAGGCGTCAGTCTGCACAATGAATTCCTTTGAAAAGTCAGGTGTTGCAAGCACCGGAGTGGTGCACATTACGTGCTTCAGTGTTTCGAATGCCTCTTGGCAAGCAGCCGTCCAGATCACTTTTTGTGGCTGCTTCTTGAACGCCAACTCAGTCAAGGGGGCTACGATGGTACCATATCCCTTGACGAACCGGAGATAATAGCCAGTGAGGCCGAGGAAAGCTCGGACCTCAGTTTGAGTTTTGGGGGGCTCAAAGGCCAAGATGGTCTCAATTTTGGCCTGGAGGGGTTGCACCTTACCCCAACCCACCATGTGTCCCAGGTAGACGACAGATCCCTGTCCAATCTGGCACTTGATAGCCTTGATGGTGAGGCCAGCACGTTGCGAAGCCTGCAGCACCTCCTGGAGATGCTGCAGATGGTCCTCCCAGGTGCTACTGAAGACAGCTATGTCATCGAGGTACGCCACTGAGAAGGACTCCAGGCCAGACAGCACCTGGTTTACCAACCGCTGGAAGGTGGCCGGAGCATTCTTGAGCCCAAAGGGCATCACTCTAAATTGAAAGTGGCCCTCGGGGGTGGAGAACGCTGTTTGCTCCATCGGCCATGGCAATCTGCCAGTACCCTGATGTTAAGTCAATGGTGCTGAGGTACCGGGCTGCTCCCAGCCGGTCAATCAGCTCATCTGCCCGTGGGATCGGGTGTGCATCTGTCTTGGTAACAGAGTTCAATCCCCGATAGTCCACACAGAACCGAAGTTCTGGTGTAGTGCTCGGTGGGGCCGCTTTCGGCACCAACACAAGCAGACTAGCCCAAGGGCTGCTAGAAGGTTCGATCACCCCCAGCTCCAGCATTTTGGCCACTTCACCCTGGATGCTGTTCTTAACTTTATCGGACAGCCGGTACGACTTGGTTTTTACAAGCGGACTGTCCCCTGTGTCCACATCATGGGTACACAGATGTGTAATTCCAGGCGTGAGGGAGAAGAACGAGGCGTACTGCTCCAACACCTGGCGGCAGTCCCTCTGTTGTTCTGGGGTCAAGGATGGGGAGAAGACAACTCCTTCCACTGAACCATCCTTCTCCTGGGCTGCCAGAAGGTCAGGAAGAGGCTCACTCTCTACCTCCTTACTCCCGTCCGTCACCATGAGGAGAGCAAGCTCAGATCGCTCATGGTGAGGATTCAGGCAGTTGACGTGGAGCACCCGATGGGGCTGACGGGGGGTCTTTAAGTCAACGACATAGGTAGACTGGCCTCAACGCTCCCCAATTTCATACGGACCAGTCCACCGGTCCTGGAGGGCACTAAGCTCCCCAGGCTCCTTGACCCACACCTTCTGTCCAGCGTCCAACTCCACCGTCCGAGCGTTGCGGTCAAACCACTCCTTCATGATGGCTTGGCTAGCCTCCAAGCTGTCTGAGGCTTTCTTCCACAGCTTGGCCATCTGGCTGCGGAACGCCAGCATGTAGCTGACGACATCACGGGGAAGCTTCTTCCAAGTCTTCTCCCACCCCTCCTTAACAAGGCTGAGGGGCTCCCTAACGGGATGGCCATAGAGAAGTTCAAAGGGGCTGAACCCGACTCCCTTCTGTGGCACCTCGCGGTACGAAAACAGCAGGCAAAGGAGGAGGATGTCCCATTTCCGCCTCAAGTCATCTGGCAGGCTCCGGATCATCCCCTTCAAGGTTTTGTTGAAGCGCTCTATGAGCCCGTTAGTCAGGGGGTGGTAAGGAGTGGAGAACCGGTAGGTCACTTCGCACACCTTCCACATGGCCTGCATGTAGGCCGACATGAAGTTCGTGCCCCTGTCTGACACCACGACCTTGGGGAATCCCACTCTGGTAAATATCCCCATCAGGGCCCACGCCACCACAGGTGCAGTGATGGTCCTCAGAGGAATAGCCTCCGGGTAGCGAGTGGCGTGGTCCACTAACACCAAGATGAACCGGTGTCCAGCAGAGGTCGGGGGTCCAACGGCCCAACGATGTCGATTCCGACCCTCTCAAAGGGGGTCCCGACCACCGGGAGCGGTTCCAAAGGGACCTTCACTTTAGTCCCAGTCTTGCCACTGGCCTGGCAAGTCTTGCAGATCTTACAGTAAGTGTCAGAGGCAACCCTCATCCTGGGCCAATAAAAATGAGGGACTAACCCAACCAAAGGAATCTCATGCGCCAGTTCCAATAAGAAGGCCTGGTAGCATTGGGGGAGCACTAAGGCCCTCGAGGATCCATGCACCGGAACCTTAGGCTCACTGTAAAGGAGGTCATCCTCCCAGTATACGTGAAAACTGCCGGTGTTCTGATCAGTCGCTTGGGCTTCGGCCTGTCGCCGCATCCCTTCAAGCTTGGGGCACTCCTTCTGTGCCCGACAGAATTCCTCCCGGGTAGGCACTCCTTCCACATGCCACTCGGCAAGGGTCGGCAAGTCCCCCATGGGAACAACATCCACCTCCGCGGACTCCGGGGGTACCTCCACAAGCTCCCCATCCATCACACGGTGTGTGTCCTCCACAACACTCTCCTCTTCACGAACAGCATTGGGTTGGGCTGTTGTTTCAGGCTCCAACCCGGGTTGAGTTCCTTCCCGAGCAGTCATGGACCGCGTGACCACGCAAGTCCATCCTGGTAACCCCAGTATCTCAGTGTGGGCCTCAAACTCCACTTCCTTTCAGGCGGTATGTTCCAGGTCATTTCCTAGCAGATATTCCACAGGCAAGGCAGGGCTTGTCGGAACTCTCAACAGGCCTTTTACTCCTCCCCACTCAAAGGGAACCAGAGCCACAGGATAGTAGCTCAGAGTGCCATCAGCCAACACGGCCGGATGGAACACATCAGGTACTAGTTGCTCAGGGGACACCAGCTGCCTCACTACAGTGGTCATGCTGGCACATGTGTCCCTCAGAGCCTCCACCTCCTCCCCGTTAACCTTCACCCTCTGCTGGTACTTAGCAGTGTTCGATGGTAAGGACGTCACAGGGACCATCTCTCTGTCCCCAAGTGAAACCAGGGTCAGGCCTGTCCACTCCCCTTCCCTATCTAGGGGCAGCTACACCCCAAGCGCTACACTCACCACCCCAGGAATCTTGCCACCTCTGAGGGCTGGAGGTCTCTTGCGACACTGGGAATCCCCCTTGTAGTGTCCAACCTCCCCGCATTCGTAGCACCGGACAATTTTTGGCTGCTGACTCTTGTCAGGGTAAGTGGGCTTTGGAGAACTGGAATGAGGCGTGGTACCTACTCCTTTCCCAAACTGTCTAAGTTGTGGGCCTCGTGAGAACTCCTTCTTTTTATCTCCCCCCTCTTTCTTCTGGGGGGCGCCCTGTCCGCCTTTCGGGCCATCTGCCCCGGGGCCCTTGTGTGACACCCGGGTGCTAACCCAAGTATCCGCCTCCTCCGCAAGCTCACGGGGATCAGTTAGTTTGCGGTCCACCAGATGTTGGAGCAGCTCCGGAAAACATTTATCCAAGAGGTGCTCTCTCAAAAATAAATTGTACAGACCCTCATAATCATGCACCTCGCTGCCACGCACCCAACCATCCAGAGCCTTACGGGCATAATCAAAGAAATCCACCCAATTCTGCGTGGACAGCTTATGGCTCCCACAGTACTCTTGGCGATACCTTTCGGGGTTGAGTCCAAACTTTTTAAGGAGCGCCTACTTCATGGGGGAATACCTGAACTGATCCGCCTTATCTAAGTGCAGGAGGATGTCCCTGACATTGCGGGGTATGTATCGATATAGGCCACCTCCCCAGTGTTTCTCAGGCACCCCATGGGCTGTCAAGGCCACTTCATATGCCTCTAACCACTTGGCGATGTCATCCCCCTGAGTGTAGCTCGCTATCACCTCTTTGGGTAACCAAAATCCAGGCACGTGTTGAGCTCCTGGTACGCTGCCACCATTGGGACTTCCTGGAGCACTCAATTGCAAGGCTCTCAGCTCCAACTCCTTGAGCTGAAGCTCGTGCGCCAACTTCCTCTCTTCCAATGCAAACTCTTTATTTTCCCTCTCTCTCTCCCTCTGGTGCTCTAACTTGGCAAGCTCCCACTTCAATTGCCTCGCCTGCCTCCAGTCTTCATACTCCTTCGACGACATACTCCCTCTAGACCCACTACTACTCGCCCTGGAACGTCTTCCCGGCAACATCTTTTCACTCACCTCATCATTAAGTAGGTCCAGCTCTTCTGGAGCACCCGTCCACCCTGGTGCACCCTGCCCCACCTGTCCCCCATCCCCTCTCCCCTATGGGTGGGCCCTTACCCATGCCCTCCTGTCGGTAAGGAGTTCCTCCTTTGCGGCCCTCCGCCCAACCGGCACCCCCATGACCTGACAAAATTCCCTTAGCTGCACCACTGTGTACTCTTCCAGGTCGGCTAGCTGGAACTCCAGTTTGCCAGGTGGGGACCCAGATAAATCAAGGAAAGATACTAGGACGTAGGTAACAGGCTTGGGTCAAAACAGGACTCTACAAACTCAGGCTAGAGCAGGGGTCCCCAAACCAGTTCTGGAGGGCCGGATCCGTGCCAGATTTTTAAAATAACTACATGTATCTCAATGGGGATATCCCAAAAATCTGGCATGGATCCGGCCCTCCAGGACCGGTTTGAAGACCCCTGGGTTAGAGAGTGGGGGTCAATTGAGCAGGCTTGCATGCACGATAGGTGTCTAGTCTGATTGCAGTGCACTCTGTCCCACTGGAGGGTGCTGTACAGTCACAGGTCCTGATCCCACTGCTCGCCACCAAATGTAGGACCTGGGTTCACCAGATCCCCAGGGGGGTAGCATGGACCGAGCAGGTAGGCACCCGAAGCTTAGGTGTTAAGTGACTGCACATCACACGCATCCACTGAGTCAATAAGTGCACGCAGAGACTGAGACCACACCAATATGTTTGATTCAAATAAATACGTTTTATCTAAGATCAAGATCAGGGCAATAAAAGATCACAGTAGTAATAGCTCATTACCTTTCCTTAAAAACGCATATTTTTCATTACTCAGCCATAAATACTTAAATAAATAAATATTAAATAGTAAATAACTGTAGGCCTGGCATCAGCCTTGCTCCTAGTCAGCACCTACAAGAAATTCCTTAGAGAGACATTCGAATACCATTTCATTTAGCAGGAATAACGTCTCCTCATGTATAACAATTAGTCAGCATTTCCTCAACCCTGCATTAGGCAAAAGCTAACATTCGATTAGGCAAAAGTATGCCTTTCATTTGGTAAAAATAGACATGTCAGTAAAGATCATGCAACATCTCATTATAAGAGAACAGGCAACTCATTAGATAGGCAGGACCTTTCATTAAATGCAGACCAGTTAATTAGCAGAAGTAAGGCATTTTGGTAGCCAGGTCAAACATGTATAGAGTTAAATGAGCCTTTAACTTTATCCCAGGCAGGGGTTAACTTATCTAGCCCCGGCTCCAGGGGCATATCAAAGTTTTAGCCCAGTTCAAACGGTTCAGGGGCTAATCGGGGGCCAACAAGGCCCAACTTCAGCTTCCCCAGGGGAGGGGCGAACCCAGGGCCTCCTGCGGCCTTCTGCCCTCCTCCCCGGGGGTTTACCTTTCAACTTCAGGCCTCCTCTAGGCCCCTTGCAGCGGCACAGCTTGTTGAGGGAGGGCTTGTGCTCCTTCTGGTGCCCTCTGGTGGATCTTGCAAGGCGGGGCCGGACACGGGGCGCAGCCGGGCTTCACGGGCCCTTACGCCGATTATTCTGCCGGCCCCGAGGGTGCAGCAAGTAGCAAGGGGGCTGTCGCTCCTTCTGGCCCCCTCCACGATGAACTGGGAGCCGGACCGGAGCTTTTTTCGGGAACAGACCAATCAGAGGCCGGGATCGCAGGGGTTCGGCCCGACGGCCAATCACAGCTGAAGTCGGGGGCGCGGCCTATGACGCGGCCGGGCGCCCCGTCACGTGGTGCGGGTGTAGGTGGCGTCGGGCCTCTTGAGGCCTAGCGCGGCCTACCTTGGATTCTGGTGGCCCTCTCCTGATACCAGGGGCCACCGCGTAGGCACACACAGCAGCCGGGCCTATGCAGGGAGAAGCGCCAAGGTCGCGTCAGCGATGGCGAGGCCCCAATTCCCTCCGAGGCCCCAAGGATGATATCGTCACCCCTCTCGCGTGGTGCGGGTCAGCGATGGTGAGTTCTTGTCAGGGGTCTCACGGGGACAACAGCGCTTCCTGGCACAGCTGGTCCACAAATCACAGCGCTGGGGGGTGCTACCGCTTAGAGGCAGACAGCAGGTTAACAGGCTACAGCGCTTGGGGGATTCTTCCTTAATAGCGCTTCTCAGGACACAGCGCTCAGGGGCAGCAGCGCTGTAGCAGGCACAGGTGACAGGGATCCAGCGCTTCTCCAAGGGCACAGAGGGAAGCGCTGGAGAGGCACTACAACTCGAGGGGGCCAGTCAGGCAGTCCAATTAATGAGGCACCTCCGGATTCCACGTGAGGAGAAAAGCGCCTCAGGGCACAGCAATTCAGGCAGATCAGTCAGGGGGAGTTAGGCAGAACAGCGCAGGAACCCAGGTAAGGCTGAATATATTGTTCATTAATTATTAATCGGTAAATACGTTTTAATAATTATTGTCTTGGGAATTGAAAATGTATTTATTGTTATTTAATTTTTATTTGGTAAGTCATTTTTAATAATTATTATGTATTGGTATTTATCATTAATTTAATTGTTAATTAATTATTAATTGGTAATTATTTTTATTGATCGTTTATTGGTATTGCCTATTAATTTATTGTTATTTAATATTTACATCATTTTTTATTTAAAAAACATTATTTTAATTATTTGTATGTTATTTTTAACCCTACGCAATCGGAAGAGTAATTTTTACCCCTATGCTATCCAACACATTCTCTACTGTTGCACTCATTGGATTGGAAATAGTAATTTAAACCCCTATGCTATCCAACACTTTCCCTACTGTTGCACTCTCTGGAGTTGGAAAAGGAATTTTTACCCCTACACTATCCAACACTTTCCCTACTGTTGCACTCTCTGGAGTGGGCATAGTAATTTTTACCCCTACGCTCTCCAACACTTTCCCTACTGTTGCACTCTCTGGAGTGGGAATAGTAATTTGTATCTCTACGCTATCCAACACTTTCTCTCCTGTTGCGCTCTCTGGAGTTGGAATAGTAAATTTGACCCTACGCTATCCAACACTTTCACTACTGTTGCACTCTCTGGAGTGGGAATAGTAATTTTTACCCCCACACTATCCAACACTTTCCCTATTGTTGAACTCTCTGGAGTTGTAATAGTAATTTTTACCCCTACGCTATCCAACACTTTCCCTACTGTTGCATTCTCTGGAGTGTAAATAGTAATTTTTACCCCAAAGCTATCCAACACTTTCCCTATTGTTGCACTCTCTGGAGTAGGAATAGTAATTGTTACCCCTACGCTATCCAACACTTTTCCTACTGTTTCACTCTCTGGAGTTGGAAGAGTAATTGTTATCCCTATGCTATCCCAAAATGTCCCCTACTGTTGCACTCTCTGGAGTGGGAATAGTAATTTTTACCCCTACGCACCCAACACTTTCCCTACTTTTGCACTCTCTGGAGTGGGAATAGTAATTTCTACCCCTACGCTATCCAACACTTTCCCTACTTTTGCACTCTCTAGAGTGGGAATAGTAATTTTTACCCCTACGCTATCCAACACTTTCCCTACTTTTGCACTCTTTGGAGTGGGAATAGTAATTTTTACCCCTAGGCTATCCAATATTTACTGTTTTAGTTAATGTAGTGTATAATTTATTTTAAAAAACATGTTTTAATTTGTCATATATACTTGTTATATTCTTATTTATATTATTATTTATATGTATGCATGTATTTATAATTTATAAAATGTTTTTTAACAATTGATAAGCTATTACAATAATTATTTAAAAATATTATTGTGCAAGTATATATTCTATTTTATATGTATATGTTTAATTTATTTTTACATTATATATATTAGTTATAATTTGAAACATTTTAAAACATGTTCAACTATGTTTCTTTTATTATATGTATTATTTACTTTATTTTACATTATTTTTAAGCATTTAAAATAAACTATATTTTTACCAACAATATTTTTGACAACGATATGTTTTTTCGATATTTTTGTACTTACCGTAATGTATATAGGACTTCGATATTGTTGACATCGATATTTCGCCTCTGATATTTTTGACGTTGATATTTCTGTAGTCGATATTCTGTCAGTGATTCAACGCTGTCATTACTGAAGCTGCGATACTGGAAGCCAGGTTTGTCTAAACAAACCAAGGGTTATGTCTCAAAGTGCACCATATGCCTGCAGATGAAAGGTTCCACCGTAGCATGGCCACCACAAACACCATTACTCATTTCAGACAGACCTCTTGCATGATCGTTTGGCTTTTACAGGAACTCAATGAATTCCGAGCATTACAAAGCGACGTTCAAGTAAAACGCACCACCACTGGGAAAGTGAAACAGGTTCCGGCAAGACCTGCCTGGGTCCCGAAGACTGGGGACATGGTCAGAGAAAAGATCGTGGACAAGAAGGAGTTTGGGCCATCTTACAGAGCACCCGTACCTGTCCTGGCATTTGAAAGAACAAGAACCGTACTTCTTCCTCCTCTTGCCAGCAAAAAAGAAAGAAGATTCCTCGCCATTGAGCTGATCGAACCAAACTCAACAGTACACCATGTGGAATCCTGAGTAGCCGTTGATCTCCTCTTGCTACTATACAGGAAGTTCAAATGGAAAGACTAATAACGTTTCAAGACTCCCCTGCGCAAAATGCTGGAGTATCAACTAACGGAAAAAGAATTGCACCAGTTAAAATTGAATAACATCCAAATACAACCGAAACGCAAATTGCAATTCGGCCCAATAATGACAGTTACGTCTATGTGCCTACACAAGAGACTCCTACTAGTTCTATAAACCCTGTTGAGCTATCAAAGATAGATCAAACTGCGTCTGGCTATTTCATCAACTTCAATGACTTTTCTTCAGATTCAAGTGAACCTGAGCAAACGTCATGCATTTCCAAAAGGGAGAAAATTCGACAATTCTATCTCTGGCTGAAAAAAACTTGGGGGTTTATTACGATGGCGGGCACCGCAACGCCATAGGAGTGGCTGTCCCGCCATTCACATCAGGATGCGCCCGCCACACTGGCGGGCACATTCCGCATTTTGTACATTGCAGGGGTCGGTGCTGTAAACAGCACCCGCCGCAATGTACAAAATGCATGCAGTGCATTTGCATGCACAAGGTGGCAGGCACAACGCCTGCCACCTTGTGCATGCAAATGCAGGGGGGTACCATAGGCCCCCCCACCGCCCCCACCCCCCAACACTCTTGGGGCCAGCAAGGGGCCCCCTACAGGAAGGAAGCAACGCCGCCATGGAAAGGCTCTTCTCCTCATGCATCAGAATATGGATGGCCATATTTTGCCCCTTTACCGCCCGGTCGACTCGTCGATGGGTGAAAAAGCAGTGGACGGTCTTCCCATCCGCTGCGGACCCCTCAGCCATCCTGATATGGCGGGTGGGTCGGGTCATTCTGGCATTGATAGCGGGCGGATCTGCCCAGCTGGGCCTGGCGGTGGCTACCACCAGCCCGGCAGGGGCGATCCGCCCACCATCCTAATATGGCCCTTAATTTGTGTCCCCCTGGTTGCATCTTTGGTTTTCATTAGGGATCCTGTTCCTGTTAATTTGGATTAGTATAGTAACTGTCTTTTTCCTACTACTGAATGGACATTACCTCCCAAACCGCTCTGCAGTACAATCTGTGAACTTGGTCCTGAAACCACGTATGCCATAACACCTTGAACAGAAAAACCTGTCCCTAGTGAACATTACAGCAGTTCCAGTACCTGATGCTGTAGTTTGGGATAGGGTTTCATATGATTTATTTGGTCCTACTGAACATTTGAAAATTCCACATTTATATAAAATGTCTTGAATGATTTCATTACCACGAGTACACTCTCTGATGATTGGCACATTGAAACTGTAAATACTATCTCTCAGATTTAGAACAGTCTGCTGCATTTTCTTACAGTCAATTGTATGAAGATACACTTGATTTTGATACCATGTATTGTTACCAACATTAATTGTCATACCTTTTTGCACAAAGCTAGTGTCCGTCGCACTGTTAATACTTACCATCAATGAGAACATTACCCAACCCCACCGCAAGTTAGTTCTGCCATATTCGCACAGCAATTTGCATACTTTTCAGGGTTCAATAGATCAGACCCAACGTCATACTACTGTAAGCTTGCGCAAACAAATGCAACTGCGAAGAAAATGATGCTGACAAACACCAAGCTTTTATATTCAGCACCTTTTATCTCCGATATGTCTATACAAGGTTTCGACTATTAGAGGGACACAATAGACACAAAATCCATCTGGGGTACAAAGGAATGGCAGGTTCAGTGATCTAAAGCTTTATTTCTACTCCAGTAGCCAAACTATCGACAACGGTGTCCCCCAGGGCTTTATCTTGAGCCCCACACTCTTCAACCTGTACGTGGCATCCCTAGCCAGTGTGATTAAATCCCACGGTTTTGACACAGTATCGTACCCTGACGATACTCAGCTGCTAATCACATTAGGACCTGACCCGACCAATACCAAACTTCGATTAAGGAAGTTTATGTCTGATATACACATCTGGATGCAAAATAAACATTTGCAACTTATGCCAGTAAAACTGAAATCATCCTCTCGGGCAAAGCACAAACCTTGCGGTCAAGTGACTGGTGGCCTCCAACTTTCAGCACATGTCCTTCACCTAAGTCGGTAGTCCGCAACCTAGGAGTGCTGATTGACAATCACCTCTCTAGTACTGATCATGTCAATCATGTGGCCAGCAGATTTTACGGACCAATGCGCAGCCTTCGTAAGATCTTCAAATGGGTTCCACTGTCATCCCGAATGCCACTGGTTCAAGGACTAATTATCAGTCGGCTAGACGCCCTAATGGCCTCCATCAACGAAGAGCTCCTTACCAAATTACAGGTCCTTCAAAACACGGCTGCCAGACTGGTATTAAATCTGACGTCCCAAACTCCCTCAATATCAAGTTTGAGAGCTCTCCACTGCCATCCCATCAGAAAACGCATAAAATTTAAGATTAATTGTCTGGTCCACAAAACCATTGGTGGACACGCTCCACATTATTGTGCAAATAAACCTATTAGGTATAATCCCTCCAGAACCCTCAGATCAGCCACCAAACATATTCTTATCTCATTCAAGATCCACACCGCCAGAAATGGTGGGAGATCTCTTTCACATCTTGCCCCCAGCCAATGGAACTCACTCCCTCTGAATCTACGTATGGAGACAAACCACAGGAAAATTTGTAAGGCTCTGAAAATTTGGCTGTTCTGAGTTCTTTTCTTTCAGGAAGCTGTTGAGAGATTACATGATATTGATAGAATTAACCTAGAAAAGGCCTTAGCTGTGGTATACAATGGAATGATCACACTTTCTTCATGTGTTTATTCACTGGGCAACATTATGTCCTCAGCAAGTGACATATGGAACAAGATTTGTCTATTCTACAAGATGGGCAATCTCAATTGTCCTCCATTATGCTTTTAAGTTGGACGCTACAATCATTTCAATCTGGCCACGTGCCATGGTGGTACATTAACAGCACAAATCTGTTTTCGGCTTATAATCTGAATGACAGGCAAATGACCATGGTACGCAGGGATGCAAAGTACACCATGCTGCTCATTGAAAAATTAGAGAAGTTACCTTTTGCAGTAGCAGAGTCACCATCTACGGAATGGTTAATTCATGGCAATATCATGCAGCAAATCACGACATTCCAGTTCTAATGCTGTCTTAAATACCACCAGGTAGGTAGGCATGAAGAGTTGGGTGAAGGGTACATACAGGAAACTTAGGAGTTGCTGTATAGATACAGGTGTAGAAATAACGGCACTGGCATTTTCTTAAGTGGTACAGACTGTGAGAAGGCTTTAAATGGGTCTTTAATGTTCAAGAAGGTCTCGCTTTACGGAGCGTGTAATGCTTCAATAGCAAACTTTTCTTGATACTTGAAAGGCTCCCCAGATGCGGTGATTCATCCAGTTTCCCAGTTACTCTCGAATGGGAGTTATTTAATGCCTAATGATCAAGGCTGTTGCGGGATGGTGCCAGGCATTGCGTATCTTGTCACAGGGTTGATATTATTTTAGGCAAGTATTGTTCCCCCAGCTTGCATAGTTGGGGAGGCATCACTGTGGCCTTTGTTGAATGATTCCAGTATAAGGTTTGATTATATGAGCAGACTGAAAGTCACATTGTTTCAACAAAATGTGGCCTTAACTTTAGCCTGAGAGACTTTTGTTCTCCAGGTTACAAGTTCTTCGGCAGAGATACAGGCCCTGGTCCAAACGAACTTCCCAATCCATTTCGGAGAAATGGTTCATCCTATCTTTAACATGTCCGGTACGAGGGTGATCGTACACTTATTTAAGTGTATTGATCAGGTCTATTAACTACATTTCAGACCATCTTTGGAGTAAGTCCAGCCTTCATACACTCTGTACTTGGAAGCGTTTCTGAAGTGCTCCCTCTGGTCTTGCTTTCGGTAGCGGGCATCATGATTTTAATTCTTTTGCTTCGCAATGGGCATTGTATTCCCTCACAAAATTGAGAAAACACTGCTTGAATGACTATGCCGTGAGTGCATGATGTTCTACCTGGGTACGCCTCAGCTTCGAGAGCTGACTGAGCATTGGTTCCTCTCTTATAGACTGGTCTGGCTAGACTGTGTCCTGCCTGTGTTCCGCTGCCTCTTCTGCGGATTTGGATGTGTGTTGGACCTGTGTAAGCATGGGCGAATTTTTCGAATTCGCAATTCGCGAATTTGCAGATTTGCGAATTGGCAATCCGCAAAATTCGTGAATTCGGGCGAATTTGCAGATTTTTTTGTTTTTGCGTGCTCGCGGGTGTTCGCGAGGTGCTTTGCGTGTTCACGGGTGTTCACGGGTGTTCGCGAGGCGCTTTGCAATTTCGTGAGTTTTTTTTTTGCCTGCTTAATCACTGCCACCCTCTCGTTTTTTATGCTCATCTGCCCTCTGTACCACTCGTTTCTGTGCCCTTCTGCCCTCTGCCCCACTTATTTTTTGTCCCATTCTGCCCTCTGTCCCACTTTTGTGCCCTTCTGCCCTCAGCCCCACTTAGAATGGCACTGGCAAGCTGCCAGCGCCATTCTAAAATAGCTAGAAATAGCTTCAACAGGAAGCACTAATAGATAAAGTAAAGCAGGTGCTCCAGTTGAAGGACAAATTAAGTTACACAATCATTAATCACCCCAAGTTTGGGGTGATTAATGATTGTGTAACTGAATTTGAGCATCACCTGCTTCACTTTATCTATTAGAGCTTCCTGTTGAAGCTGACTTTTGTAACTATTTTAGAATGGCTCTGGCAGCTTGCCGGCGCCATTCTAAAAGAGTTACAAAAGTCAGCTTGAACTTTTGACCCAATCCGTTCCGTTCGCGGATTTTGCGGGAAATTCGTGAATCTCGCGGATTGCAAATTTACCGAAAATCCGCAAAATCCGCGAGCGGAACGGATTTTCCGCCCATGGTTAGACCTGTGTCTGACATTTACATTGGTTGCACCGCCGGACATAGACGTGCTCATGGTGCCCTTGCAGGCCCACGTTTACAGTGGTCCACATTGTATTCCGATCTTGATGACTGCATTTTCAGAGCCTCCAAGGGATGCTTCCACTCCTATTGGAAGGATAAATCGGCTATGCTCCCGAGGTACAGGCATCGGTCCCAGGCATGCATACATCTAATTCTACCCTGGAGGCTGCTGTGGGAACCAGAGTTGACCATCTTTGCTCACTCTACATGATATTGGAAGTGCTGAATGGATTGCCACCTGCGGATGAAATGTTCAGTGATGTTGAGTCTTCAGCACAGGATTCATAAACAATCTGGCCTTCCCTGTACTGGGAACTATTCAGCAATTATTTCAACATTTACCAAATTGAAGGTTGAAACTGAATTTGTTTTATTTTTCTCCTTCTCTGCTATAACTCAGCATAACGGCTTTCAAGGTGCTCTGTGTAATAATAACCACATATACAAGTTTAGAGGACCTTTTGAACTCTTTTATGGAAAATGGCTTTTCTTTTATAAACATTTTTTACTGACTTTTAAAGTGCTTTTAGTATTTCAATTATAAATGATTTTTATCCTTTGTATGGCCTTAGCTTTATTATTACCTAGCTGTCTCTGTTGACCTTTTGATGAGGAGTGGGTGTCATGTCCTTTAGGCAAGTCCTTTCATGTATGTCCCTTTTTATATACATTGCCCCATCCACAGGACAATAACTGAATTGGTAACCTTTTACCTAGTAGTTTGCTCCTGTCTCTTCGACACCAGGCTCTTAGTATTTTATCATAATCCCTGTACGTGATGTACATAAACATGTTCTCCGGCACTGCATGATTATTCTGTATAAGAGTCACCACTTTTTTCATCCTTGGGCAACCAGCCCGCTGTGCATGATCGCATTGTTTAGAAAAACATTTATGATTGTTTTCAAAACATTTATGATTGTTTTCAAAACATTTATGATTGTTTTAAAAACATATTGATTCTAGAAGAAACCCTGGAGTGACCCTCATAGTACCCTTCTTCCCCCCTGCAAATTCGAAGAGAATTCCTTCCAGGCTGACACGGGGTGCTGCATGCTGAATCTTCGACATGCAATGGTCTGACATCCCTTGCGGGGTGTCATCCTGGGAACAGAGACGAGGTCCTTCATTCTCTAGCCTCAGGTGGGGGGGAGTGGTTCCCTAGGGGAATTCTTGGCTATATACATATATATCTAAACACATATACATGCCACACCTACATATCTAGGCTAGGTACATTTAGGCAAATTAGTATGCAAGTACTACTCTCTTATCTGAACTGTATATCTTCATCTTCTTAGCACTATGGTAGAAATGTATCTACTGTTTACTATATTAGAACTTGCAATTTATTTCGTATGCTTCTGTCTCCTGATTGTCGCAGCAAATATGTTTTACACAAGACTGACACTGGACCAATAAATACTTATTGAAACATTCTAACTGGTATTCTGTGTATTTTCTGAGAATAAATAACCTTGAGTGACTGAGCAAAAAGTACTGTACTGTTTTCCACGATCCTTGAGGAATCAAGGTTGTCATGTTCAGTGGTTGCCAGAAACTACCTGCACTACTGTAAGATACAGGGGGTGGTAGTGGCACTGTAGAGCCAGCTGGTCTAATGGCTGACTTATCCTGTGGGGGTGTTGTGAATTGGTCTGGACACCAAGCCCTCAGTATAGGTCATCCAAAAGGCGCAGGTTCAGGGGATTCCTAAGAACTACACAACACCAGGAACAGGCCAAAAGAAGCCTCATGCTGTTGACAGTGCTTTATTTTATGATGAAAAAAAGGAGAAGCGGTTTGTTCTCAGTAATGGGCCATCACTAACATCTTTTGTCATTTATATTCTGACTGGAGAAGGTGTCAAAAGCGAAGGACTCTAAATATTCTTCATACCCCCACCCCACTTCTAATAATCACACTGTGGATATGTATACATGTTAGTAAGGCCTGCCTGGCCAGTATAGTATGTTTGGCAATCATGTATTTGATTGAGTCTTTAAAATGGTACAGAACTTAACAGCTATGTTTAAATAAGTCTAGACATAATTAGATATGGCTAATTTAATAGCATAATTGTGATCATTCTGAGGGGGGGACCCAGGTGGGGTTTTTCCATTGAGGATAATTGGAATTAAAAGGTTTGAAGGCCACTGCAAGACACCAACCCTTCCAATAGGTTATTCCCAGAGTGTGCCCAGGCCCCAGCCCACGACAAATTGATCTGTGTGACGACCCTCAGAAGGTCTCCCACTTTCCCCCCCTCTTCCCTTGCCTTATTTAAAGCCTTTGGCAGGGATACCGGTAGAAGGGGAAACCTTTAAGCTAGCGTGCCGACGACGTCCTAATAATCACTGAAAATCCAGAGAAATCAATCAAGGCCCTGACGGAAACGATAGAACAATATGCCCAGGTCTCGGGATACAAATTAAACAGGGAAAAATCCGAGTGCAAACCCTTAAACGTCCACACCACTAAGACAGTACTAGGCTCATCTGGCCTGACATGGCAAAAGAAACCAATCAAATACCTGGGCCTCCTTTTTGAGAGGGACCTTAGATCCACACTAGAACATAATGAACAAGCCATACTACGCAAAATAAAGGAAAGAGTGGAGGGGTGGTCTCCCAAATTCACCACGTGGCGGGGGAGAGTGGAGGCAATCAAAATGATGCTCACACCAATGGTGAATTACATGCTGAACATGCTGCCACTGGTAAACACAGAAGACTTCCATAAGAGATTAGATAAAATGCTGAACACCTTTCTGTGGAGGGGGAAGAAGCCCAGAATAAGCCTACATAAGCTCAGACTGACTTAGGTGGCCTAAACATAACAAACTTCAAAACATTTCAAAAAGCATGCATAGCAAGACAGGGACTATACTGGCTCACTACGGGGCAAGATTATACTCCGGCATGGCTCACACTAGAGAGAGGTCTACTGAAAGGGATGAACCCCTTTGCCCTGCTTACCGCCACCCGACACCCAGCAATCAAAAACAACCCCATCCTGAGGAACACCAAGACAGCACTCCTAAGTGTAGATAAGCTACTGGGGACAAGCATTAAGAAAACACAGTTTGAGTCCATATGGCACAACCCTAGAATAAAATACAGGGACAAGACTTTGAACATGCACTCATGGTACAAGCACTGCATTTCCACAGCAAGCAACCTACAGAAGCAAGGCGCAAACATAACCTTCGACACACTCAAAGAAGAACACAATCTAGATAGCATAGAATTGTACAACTTCCTGAAGATTAAGGTAGCAATAAGGAAAGCAGGCCTGAACGGACTAACACCATCAATCCTACAATACGCCACTAACCTTAATAAAGTAGGGCACCAAGTCGCGCACCTCTACAAGGCCCTATGCCCAAAATCCACCAAACTCAACGACAAAGTCACAACCTTTTGGGGAACACTAGTGGGAAGGGTGCTAAGTGAGGAGGAGAGGGCTGAGTTATGGAGATCCACATCTAGGAAAAAGGTTACGGCAACTCTAAACCAGACGAAATTCTGGCTCATACATAAGGCATACTGGACCCGCCTAGCCTCTGTGGGAATCCGCGACAGTGATTCCTGCTGGAACTGCAACAAACAAAGGGGGGATCTCGCACACCTACTCTTTCACTGCACCAAGGTTAGAAAGTTCTGGAACATAATCGAGACATCACAGGGGCCGCCATACAACTGGACTTTTACAGCCTAGCACTGGGGTTCACGTCTCCCTCAATCACAACCAAAGAAGACAGAGACCTCATTGACTTACTGCTGACAGCGGCAGTCAAAACAGTTTTGAATAACTGGAAAGACACAGGGAAAGCCACGTCTAGAGCATGGCTCAACTGGGTCACATTCCTAAGAGGGGCGGACACCATAACAGCGATACACTCACCAAAAACACACAGGCAGTCAAATATGTGGGAGTCCCTAGACAACTACCTATCATCGCATAAACCCCCCTAGGCAGTACAGCCAGATACCTAAGCCGACATGTGCCAAAATACCCAGCCCAATTGATAGTGCTGACACTAAAAACCTGCGCCGCTCCTTTTCTCTCTCTATCTTTCCTATCCACAGTCGGGGCGAGGGTTTAAGAGTGACAATCGATGCAAGACAAGTGGAAGGAGGACCCAAACGACAAGGCCGAGTTCGAACGACTGGCGGCCGGACTAACACCAATAAGACTGAAAAGCTGAAAGCGAGGTGAACCCCCCCCCCCTCCATCCCCGGGGCGTTTCTTTTTTTTCTCCTTTCTTCCCCCCTCTTTTTCTTTTCTTCCTCCCATGTATATATTGTGCTCCATGTAAATATATCTTTCTTTTTTTCAATAAAAAATTACAGAAATAAAAAAATAAAAAAAAAGCTAGATTTGAGATTAAAAAAAAAAATCCTTCATGAGGAAGCAAAGCGCCTCGATGCTCGGGCCTTCGGGGTGCTATAGAGTGCACATTACAGCTGGTAGCGCTGCTGCACACCTTCACTGTTAGGCGCTATTCCAATCCTCCTCGTCCTGTAATAACCAGCAGTAGTCCCATTACACTCGCCCCTGTAGCCCAGTGTGGTTCACTCCCTGCTTGCAGAGGTGGGGACAGGGGGAGGAGGCTCATCATCTCCTCCGGCCCCCACCCTTCAGATCAATAAGTTCTCTTACACTGCTGTTTCCTTCCTCGGAGCTGTTTGTTACATCTATAGATCAATCGATCTCCCCTGCTTCCCCTTCTCACGCGCTTTCTCTTCTGGCTGTAATTAGTTCATCATTGTGACCCCCCCCCCCCCTTCGCCTGACCGAGGCCCCTCCCAGGAGGGTCACTCCACGCTTCGCGTGAACTCTGCTCAGACTCAGGTACCTCAGGTTCAAACCTCGAGCAGCTGCAGTGACCTGGCATCTTCCCTTCACCCAGACACGAGGTACCAGAGGAGAACTCTTTCATATTATTACTTTTCTGCGTTTGACCTCGCGCTGTATTTGCATACAGACTTATGGAGGCATATTTATGAGCCCCTTGTACCCCGGAGAAACACTTTTTTGCGACGCTCCGGTGGGTCGAACCACAAAATCATATCTATGAGGCCACGCAAAGCCACTTTGGACTCTTAGATACTGGGTAAATCAAGGCCGCGCAAATCGCTGCGTTGCCTTACTTTTTACCAAAGGGGCGTTGCACTGGCGTCGTTCCACGGGCGTCATTCCACGGGCGTCATTCCACGGGTGTCGTTCCACGGGTGTCGTTCCACGGGCGTTGCTGCAGTTGTTCCCACTCAACTCCCATGGATTTTGATGCTTCCCCAGATATACAAGAACAAGTAAAGCTGGGGTTGCACCAAAACCTTATGCCTCCCCGGGGACGCGCATCATGGAGAAATATCTTGATTTCTTCTTGTATTTACCTCTTTCTATGTGTGCTGCGTTCTACATTATGCAGCACACATAGAAAGGGGAAGAAGCTTCTCAGGAATGTTTTTGTACTGGAAGGGTGGCTTCCTGTACAAAAAACAATCTTACCAACCACGCAGCATCCTTACACCATGTTGCAAGAGTGCCGGCGTTGGCACTAGGCTGCTGAAATGGCGGCAGGGGAAAAGGACAGGAATGCACTGTTTTACATAAATACGGTGCACTTTGCTTTAGGGCTTGTTGCGCTGCCCTACACCAAAGCCCCATAAATCTGCTCCATAGTGCCTGCTTTGGGCACATGTGATTTGCCCAGGGCTGATTTACATTGCGTTGCACAATTGGTCGCTTTGGAACATATGTAAATTACAGTCAATAAAAATGGAGAATCACTTTATGTTTGGATTTATGAAAAAATGTATCATTGTTTTAAGTGTGTGTTCATGATTTTTACACACCCTTCAGGGTACCTGGTGATCTGTGAGAGCGGCAGACGGGTGGACACGCCCCCCTTTAATGCCTTCGCTTTCTGTCTACATTTGACTATGGTTCCTGCACAGACTGTAGAAGTTTGAAAGTCCCTCATCTACTGTAGGGACATCATAACACTAGCTACAGATGCCAGCCAATGACATGCCTTTGTAGATTGATTGGATAATTTTACTAGCAAGCCTCCAACAGGAATGGCTTCATAGACAAGCACCGCATGTGGTCTGTGGGTGTCTTTAGAGGAGAAGCTTGTCACTTGAAAATCCTCTCTTTGGCTTAAGTTAAACATTATTAGAACATTGAAATGTTGGGAGCTCCATTGAAGACAATGGAGTGCTCCATGTTTTTACGGGTCGGTAAAGGCCCGCAAAGCAACATTCCAATGTGGTTTTCAAAGGCCTCTCGGAGCCCGAGGGAATTTAAACTCCGAGAGGCCTTTGTTTTATTTGTTGGAACATTCTGCCCTCTAGTGGCAGAATGTTCTATTAGCCTACAGCGCCAGAAAACCAATCAGTGTTAGCGCGCTTTACAAATCATTTATTAACATAACATAACTTATAGCCCTTCATAGCTGGGCTACACCAGCTATTAAAGTCCCGCTCCCATGTTAAAGTCCCTCGCCTTCGGCTCAGGCCTTTATTGCTGGAGCGGGCCTTTAATAGCCGATATAGCCCGCTACAGCAGGCTATAAGGCTATATTAATAATTTTTTTACAGAAGAAATAACAGCCTGTCTGTCCTGCGTTACTCAACTTTGCACAGAAAAGCTCTGCAAATGAGAAATGTGTGGTCCCAGCCTGGCCTGGCCAAAAGAGAGTCGACTTACTCCCCAATGTGTCATACATTCGAAGAGGAAGGAAAATTTAGGGATTTTGCAATCTCAACAAGGGACCAAAATTGGGAACTTTGAAAAATTTTCCAAGAAAATGTGAATAATTCAGTTTGTAATGATTAGAGGGTCAACACTGTGATGCCGCAGGTGGGGTCGATACCTGGCCTGGGGGGCACATCAAAGGCATATTGCCGTTCGGTGTTTAATTTTAAAATTCACAGCTTTCCCAGATTGCCCAGGGCCCCGGGCTTAGCACCCATTGGCGCCACGGGTCAGTGGGGTCGCCTGAGCTGCAGCAAGGGCCCTGGATGAGACATTCACTGATGCTGCTGTAGGGTAGGTTTCTGCGGCATACTAGGCTCTAAGCAGTGTGCTCAGTCCTGGCCTCAGCTTGGTTTGGTAGAGAATGTGACTTTTTGGAGCTGTGTCCCATAGTGATCCCTTAAATATATGGACGGATCAGTTCCGCAGCCAATAAGTCACACTTTGGTCTGACAGCATGTCTATTGTGGAGTTGTCTGTTGTGCAGTCCATTAACCTCCAGCACCTTAAATGTAAGAGTCTTTGAGTTACTCAAAGAGTTGGTGCTTATTTGTTTAAGAATCACATTTCGGGTCAAATGTACTAATGTTTGTTTGGATGCACAAATGGGGTTTAGACCCGTTTGCGACAGCAAAAAACCTGTGTCTCCAAGTACTAATCCAATTTTGCGAGTTGCAAATCAATTTGCAACAAGCAAATTAGAATTAGTGACTCGCTATTTAGAAGGGGCGTTCCAAGGGCGTTTTTTCCTAATACCAACTCCTGAAGCTATGTATGGCTGTTTTGCGGCTGCAATTGCGGTCGCAAAACAGTTGCAGTTTACCACCCTTCACAAAAGGGTGGTAAACCCAGGGCCTAAAGTTGGCCAGGTCTCACCGGTGCTGAGCACCAGCAGTTTTTTTAAGGGGGCCTCAAAACGGGTCTCTATCGGTCTCAGTTTTGTGCCCTGGCACAGGAGGTTCGTTTTTTCCCGGTACTGCAGCGACAGCTCACTTCTCACTCGTGGAGAAGTTACGGCATTGTTAGAACCCGAGGTCTTTGGTTGGCACAGGTATGCACTTGTGACAAGCAAGGACCCTCAGCTCCACGTCAGGGCAAGGGAACTACTCCTTTGAATAACCCCTGCTCACCCTCTAGGTAGTGTGGCGCGAGCAGACAAGGCTAATCCTCAGGGCGATAGTAAGTTAAGCATTCATGATCACACACAGTAAACCCACTGCGCCACCAAAAATGGACACCAGTCGTATGGTTGTATCAAAAATACGTACACTTTATATAAAAGATAGATTAGAGCAGGATTATCACAAGACCAGAATAACGTTTAGTACATTGAGGTCACCAGATTACAATAGGCAAACTTAGTCTTTCAGTATTCGTTGATTAGCAAGGTACGAAGACAGGGAAATATGAACGTTGCGGACCCTGGATCCGATATGAACTCGAGACGGAGTTCAAGTGTACCTTGCTGGTGGAAGTCCGAGGCGTTTCAGGCTCGGCTACTTGTGAGGGCGGAACCCGAACGAGGCCGACGGTTCTCAAGAGGATCTCTCCGGCTCAATCCCCCTCGAGGAGCGAGGTGAAGGAGCTAGACTGTGGAGGGTTGCGGCGATCCAGGATCGGTGCAGCTCACGGGGCGAGGCGCCGTTCTGGCCTGCGGGCGTACTACTTCTTATCACGCAGGTCTGACTCATGGATCTGTGAGGGGCGTCGAGTTCTCGGGCAGACGGGTGCAGCACCAAGCTTCCGGTACTACGGTGCGGGGAGGCCTTTCTTGATGTGCGGCACGAGCCTTGGTATGCAGGAGCGCAAAGCGAGACAGTCGGTACGTTACGACGTATGGACCGTCCGAGGCTATGAGATGCTCTCCGTGCAGATTCCGGCTGGAGAAGATGAGAGGTGCGAAGCTCGCTCCGTAAGCGGCGAGGTGACAGGAGAGCAGGCGGCCCGGCACTGAAGCGGAGAGCGGCTCAGGGATGAGCGGGGCTCTCTACGGCGGGGCGACCAAGCTCCGAGCTGTCACGACCTGGGAGAGGGCGAAGGCACCTGAGTCACAACTCTGGCGAGGGAATAAGAACTGAGGCCCAACAGCAGACGGGCACAAGCAGATAGAACCCAATGGTCCTGGGGTTCCGTTCAGGGGGCAAGCTCTCGATCAAGCCCTTGGAGATCGATTCAGGCACAAGTCTACAAAGTCCTATCTGGTCCTTTCCTCTCCGTTCTCAGCAAGGCACCACTGCAGGCCAGTCTTACAGGATACAGACTGGTTTCTGTCCTTCAGCTTCTCTTGGTCCTTCTAGTCAGGCAGAGGTTTGTCGTGGTCAAAACTGGATCTGATTTGTAAGGAGCGGAGCTCCTATATTTATACTGCATTTCTTTTGTCTTTGCAGGCCAGGGGGCCTGAGCCTGGTTCAACCCGGTTCTGAAGCACTTTGTTGACAGGACGTTGCCGTCTTCTTTCAGGGTGCAGGGCAGAGACATCCGACGCTCCGCAGGAGGTGGAGCCAGCATTGTGGTGGTGGAGCACAACCCTATTCAGAGTCAAGGACTACTGCGCCCACCCATCCTGGTGTAAGCATCCCATTCACCACCTGGAGCACCCGACTATCCCCAGGGAATCTCCCAGCCCTGTCACTCACACAAACCTAGACAGCAGATACACATCCTGGCAGAGGTGGGCTGAACAGTTAGGCGAGCAAAGGCTAACTTTCTAAAAGTAGCATTTGCAAACACAGGATATTAAAATAAACCTTACTAAAGGAAGCATTTTATTATTCTGAGTTCAGGCATACTAAACTCGACTTGCTACCGTGTTCCCTGAGCCTGCCGGGACTATAGCGTGTAATAGCTCGGACAGCTCATCTGGCCTAAGAGAACCGGTAGCCCTTCAATAGTGAAGAACGAGAGGCGGTAATTCACTACTAGGACATGCCACACTCTAGGCCTGTCCTACCTTACACTTGCAATGCACCCTGCCCGTAGGCCTACGATAGGGGTGACTGATATGAAGGTGAGGGAAGGTTCTGGGACTGGCAAGTGTGGGCACTTGCACAGTCAGCGTGACAGTACGGGACTGTACGCGGGGTCAGCAATGGCGGACCCGAGACATATCTTATGAGGCCGCTTCTGTGGGTGGCGCAACCAGCGCTGCAGGCCCACTAGCGGCATTTTATCTACAAGCCCCGGCATGCCTCGTGCACTTTACTGGGGACTGACAGTAAACCAAATAATCCAATCGTGGAAATCAATTACACGTACACTTTACATTGGGAGCACTTGCACTGCGGCACGGATCGGCCGTGGCGCAGTGCCCTGAACATCGAACACCAGCAAAACATCTGCGGCACATCAGCAAAAAGTGGAAGGGAGACGCCAAGGTGCCAGGTCTAACAGGCATGATGTCATGCCAGGTGAGCGTTGTAGGGGAAGGAAAATCCTTTAAAGAGAGTCATTTTCTCTCTGGATTTCCCTTCTCTTTTTGAAATTCAAGAGCAGCAACATTTTAGTGCTGTCACCAGAGCTTTAGGTGGAAGCTTTTATAATATTATATATAAGCCATAGTTGCTGCTTATTTATCTATCAAGTCAGAACTATTGACAAAGCCAATAGTCCTGACTTGTTGCAGGTCTGATGTTACTTGTTGTATCATATATCTAGATGTAATGGATGTTACACAACTGTGATATCGAGCATTACAGGACTGCAGGATTTAGGCTACATTAGGTGAATTACCATCTCCTTGCACAGGAACAGGACTATTTCCTCCTTGCGGAATGACATCCTGAGATTAGTTTGTGTAACCAGAGTAGATTATACACTGGAATTAGATTGTCATTACTGTATTATTGCTGCGATGCTATTGATTGATTGTTTTCTAACAAATTAATAAAAATCTACAAAAAAAATATATCGGGATGCAATAGTAGAAACAGCAAAACACAAGTCGGGGGGCACACCATGCTAAGCACAGATTTTTACCTTATGTGTTTTAAGCCACGCCCCTAATTAAATTGACCACGCCCCTTTGAGACAACCCCACCCAGTTTTTTCATCCCACTTAAAGCCCTGGGTAAACTACTCGCAAACGGTAAAGGGGCCCTTATGGGACCCCTTCCCCTTTGTGAGTGGCTCCCAAGATATGTTTTAAGGGCATGCAGTGGTCCCAGGGACCACTGCCTGCCCTTAAAGAATGAAACTGAAAAGTTAAATTTTTATTTTTTAAATGGTTCCCATGTTCCTTTAAGGAAAACGGGCTGCATTAAAAAAAACTGCTTTATTTAAAAGTAATCCCAGACATTGTGGTCTGCTGATGCCAGCAGGCCACCATACCTGAGAGTGCTATCACTCCCAATGGGGTAGCAAATTGCGATAGCCTCAATAATATGCTTGAGGCATGTCATTTGTGATCCCAATGGGAATCGCAAACAGTGTCTCAGACACTGTTGTGCATCCCAATTTGCGACTCAGAAATTGCGAGTAACATATGCGATGCAAATTGCGATTCGCAAATTGTTGGGTCATACATATGGCCCTCTGTTCAGAGCTCAGCGTGCTCTTGGTACCCGTTGCAGTGTCTGGTCTCAAGGGCAGGACTTCGGCGCTCCCATCCGGAGGCAGCAGAGGGCGCCACTCAGTTTTCATCATTTCTAAGGACTCTTGCTGCCGAGCCCCACAGACGAACCCTGCCAGTCTCACTCCCAGAATAAGGAGGGCCTATGAGAGGGCCTTCCAGAGGTTTCTATTCGAGCAGCTGTTTGGGCTTTATTTAACATGTGCGGGTCGGAGGCAGGACCAGGAGCCGGCCCGGCTGCCCAGTCCCACAAATTCAGGACAGGTGGTCAAAATTCAGGACAAAACTTCAGGAGAATTGGATAAGTTTTACAGACACATCAGAGGTTGCGCAATAGTATAGAAGTAAGCCCAGCCATACCCAAACATATTCAACAATTTGCAAACCTATCCATCATGTATCCTTCCATCTATCATTTCACTCATCCATCCCTTCATCCATCCTTTCACTCATCCATCCATTATCATTCCACCCACCCTTTCACCCTATCCATCTGTACACTCATCCATCCACTCTTCTACCCATCCATCCATTCACTCATCCATCCAGCCCTTTACCCTTTCACCCATCCACCCATCCTTTCACTTACTCATCCATCCACCCAGTCACTCATCCTTCCACCCTTCCACTCTATCATTCATCCATCCATCCTCCCTTTCTCTCTCCATCGACCCTATCACTTAGCAATACTTCCTTCCATCCATCCATCTACTAATCCACTCATGAATCCATCCATTGACCCTGTCACTCATCCATCCTTTCTCTCATCCATTTATCCTTTCACTCCTTCACTCAACTATTCATCCTTTTGTCCATCTACCCTACCTTTCACTCACTCATCCATCCTTACATCCACCCTTTCACTCATTCGTCCATCCATTCACCCTTACATTTATCAATTCATCAATCCATCCATCATTTCACTTATCCATCCACCCACTTACTCACTCTTCATCCACCTTTTCACTTATCTATCCTTTCACTCATCCATCCACCCTTTTACCCATCCAGCTACCCTTCCACCCATGCATCCAGCCATTTACCCTTTCTCTCTTCCATCCTTCCACTCACTCATCAATCCATCCATCCTCTCTCATTATCCATCTATTCAATCTTTCATTGATCCATTCACCCTTTCACTAATTCATCCAGCCATCCACTCATCCCTTCACTTACTCACTCGCCCACCTTTTCATATTAATTTTGAGCTGAGCCTTTTTGAGAAGAGGCCCATCAAGGACTTCACCCTCGCTGCAGGAGCCATTCCAGGACTGGGACAGAAGCCACCCAGGGCAGAGACAGGATCCACCACAGGAGGGGGACAGAAGCCATCACAGGCGGGGGCAGGTGGGGGGGACAGGAGCCATCACAGGAGGGAGGGGACAGGATCCACCAGGGTGGGCATGCAGTATTCTAGTATAATCTTGGTCTCTTCCAGGGTGGGGTAGGGCTCCTCAACCCCTCCTGGACAAGACAACGAGAAGACAGGCTCTTTCCAAAATGTTAGTTTTGCCACCCCCCACTGTGATGTACAGTACTTACAGGAGATACTCCAAGAGAACTGATTTAACTTATTGTCCTCCATACTTTGTTAATCAGTGTGGGTGCGATTGGATCACTGAAATAATATAGACTGCCAAAATATCGACCTGCAAAAATATCGTTGCCAAAATATCGACAGACAAAATATCGACTTTCTATCTACAAACAGGTAAGTACAAAAATATCGAGTACAAAATATCGTTAACAATAATATAGATGTAAAAAATATCGACTTTATTAAAAACAGTGTTAAATTAAATTAATATTAAATTTAAATGACTAAAATATACTTAAAAATACTTAAATTAAATTATAATAATTAAATAATAAATGAAAATAATAAAAAAAAAATTACAATCTTATTTGTTGACCCTGAACCCTAAAATATACCCCTTTACCCAAAAACCCAAAACTGACCCTGAACCCTAAAAATACCCCTTTACCCAAAAACTAAAAACTGACCCTGAACCCTAAAAATGCCCCTTTACCCAAAAACTGAAAACTGACCCTGAACCCTAAAAATACCCCTTTACCCAAAAACTAAAAACTGACCCTGAACCCTAAAAATGCCCCTTTACCCAAAAACTGAAAACTGACCCTGAACCCTAAAAATGCCCCTTTACCCAAAAACTGAAAACTGACCCTGAACCCTAAAAATGCCCCTTTACCCAAAAACTGAAAACTGACCCTGAACCCTAAAAATACCCCTTTACCCAAAAACTGAAAACTGACCCTGAACCCTAAAAATGCCCCTTTACCCAAAAACTGAAAACTGACCCTGAACCCTAAAAATACCCCTTTACCCAAAAACTAAAAACTGACCCTGAACCCTAAAAATACTCCTTTTCCCAAAATGTATCAATATTATTTAATTACCAATTAATTATTAATTAACAATAACAATAAAGTAAATATATTAGCACATTAGCTGTAATTATTTTAATAATTAATATTATTTTTTCCCAATTAATTACTTAAGAATAACACAAAATTATATATATTAAAATGTACTCTAATTAATGTAATTAACTAATTACAATTAATCAATTACCAATTAATTACTAATTCAAAATATGTACAAAATTATATTAATTAATTAACTAATTATTATTAATTATCAATTAATTATTAATTATAAATATTTACAAACATACATTAATTAATTAATTATTATTAAATTACTTCCCACCCTATTCCCCTATAAACCCACAACCCGCTACAGAATTACATAACGCAATTATTAAAAAAACAAATTCCATTTAATAAAATATTTTATAACATTAATACACACTTTTCACACATATTATTACATAAAAATACACTATAAAATATTATATATTATTAAAAATTCGATATTTTTGCTATCTATATTTTAAACAGTCGATATTACTTCACTTACCTGAAAAACGATATTTTTGTAGTCGATATTATGTCCAGTCGATATTTTGTCCAGTCTATATTTAAAACTCGATATTATGTCCAGTCGATATTTTGGAGTCGATATTTTGTCTGTTTACCGGTGCGATTGTGCCATTTCTTAATTTCATTACATTAAGACTGCATGTTAGAAGAACCTAGGTTTGTTTTCAATTTAGTGACAGTATTTAAGCTCTGTGAAGAGAACCACTGCTGCCTCGGTGTAATCAGGGCCGGTTCTAGGATGTTTGGGGCCCTGGGCAGAAAGGGAATGTGTGAAGCTCTTCTAAATTGCAGAGACATGGTGCATTCAGTGCTGTTTGCATCCGAATGGATGCCCCTGCTCCTGAAGCTGCAGCCCCTCCCTCTCAGTCACCTTCAAGCACCCCTTAACAGCTCATCCAGGGCTGAAGGTGTGAGGGTTGCCATCCCGCTGTGCCCCTCCAATGCTGCTGGGTATCTGAGCTTTGCATCAGAGTCAAGAAGGGGGTGGGTGGAAGCTGCGCCGGCTTCAGGGAGTTGCGGCCGGTGCCCGGGGTTAAAATTACGGGCAAATGGTGTCCGTTAAAGAATCCTTCATGGACAAAAGACAGACGGCCAAAATTACGGACTTTTTGTGAAATTTACGCACGGTTGGTCACCCTAGGGGGGCTCTTTAGGGTGCTCTGCCATGCATATTTGGGGGGCTCAGCTGGCCTGCTGGTCTTGGATCCCCACCAGTGTCGGATTGGTAACGGGGGCATTCGGGCAATGCCCGAGGGGCCGGTGTCCGGGTTCTGCTGTGGGCTGCTTTTTTGAGCAGTCTGAGGAGGCCATTTGGGTGCTGTATCTATTGTTCGAGCAGAGCCAGCGGCCCAGTGAGTGTCTGAATGGCCTTTCTAGAGGCAGATGGGCGCTCCTTACCTCCGTTTAGCAACAAAGCGATACGGAGCGTTTGAGCAAATCAAACACTCACCCCCAGTCAACTGATCTGGGTTTAATCCATCGCCATTCTTTAGCTCACTCAGCCACCCCAGTTCAGACATGGCCATATGCAAATCAGTCTGACCCTGTGCCTCATGGGAACAGTCCAGCCCGAACTGCCAAGCCATGTCTTCCCTAGACCGGAAACAAGCATCCTGGGACCGGTTTCGGATTCATAATCCTCATCAGCCGGGGTATCTTGAATCCAGTGGCCAAGTGAGCAAGTGGCTCACGTCTGAGCATACCCTGCCAACTTAGGGCGAACAAAGCAATACAAAAGGGGATGATGGACGGAGCGTTTGAGCAAATCAAACACTCACCCCTAGTCAACTGATCTGGGTTTAATCCATCACCATTCTTTAGCTCACTCAGCCACCTCAGATCAGACATGGCCATATGCAAATCAGTCTGACCCTCTGCCTCATGGAAACAGTCCAGCCCGAACTGACAAGCCATGCCTTCCCTGGACCGGAAACAAGCATCCTGGGACCGGTTTCTGGTTCATAACCCTCATCAGCCAGGCTATCTTGAATCCAGTGGCCAAGTGAGCAAGGGACTCACGTCTGAGCATACCCTACCAATTTAGGGCGAACAAAGCGATACAAAAGAGGATGATGGACGGAGCTATACAAAAGAGGATGTTGGACGGAGCGTTTGTTGACTGGGGGTGAGTGTTTGATTGGCTCAAAAGCTCGGTCCATCATCCCCTTTTGTATAGCTCCGTTTAGCAACAGGCAGAGGTGTCACTCCCTTGTCTCGCTGGCCAGCCCATTAATGTCTGCACATACTGAGCGGGGGCAGGGGGCCTGAGTAGAAGTGGCCTCACTTGTTTCCCCTGTGTGTTTCAGTAGTGTAAACTAACGCGTGCATTTCCCCCCACCCTTGCTTTTTTTAATAAGATTACGCCAAGGCAGTCATTTGAGGAAAGTCGTAATGCAAATGTGGGCCGATTTTTTTTTTGCGTGCCCGGGCCGATTTTCAGTCCCATTCCAACCCTGATCCCCACCTTGTGATGGAGCAGACATTACTTCAACAATGTGCTTAGGTGATTCCAAGGTATAGAAGTTCTACAACTGTTTCCCATTTTATATGTAAATGTATGTACATTGTGTGCCGGTAATGAAACGTTTGTTTTTATCCCATCCTGTTCTGTAATCAATATGGCACGCACACTGTTTTTTCAAACTCTAGATCGGATTGTATCAAGCCGATTCTTTGCAGAGGGTGGTCTGTGATTTGGGTGTTTGGGGTTTCTTGGGTTTCTGGCATCGGTGCTAGTACCTACCTGTGGACTCTGCCCCAGCCCTTCCAGCCCTGACCTGACACGTGGCTGGCTGCAGACCTACTGGCCTCGTGCCCAGCCTCCTCCCAGAGTGCAACCGTGTACAGCTGTCCAGGGCAGAGGCCTAAGACTGTAAGGGAGCACGTGCAGCTCGTGCGTGAAATGACCTTGGTGCAGCAGACGTTGACCTCTGTGCATGACCTCAGAAAGTGATCTCCGAGTGAAGGTGGACCAGGCATTCAGAGTCTGACAGTGAATGTGCCCCACACTGAGATCTTTCTGGGGTGCCAGAGATACAGAGGAAGCGAGCCTGGGTCCCGTGCCAGGAGGGCTGGGGCACTCACAGGGGGTGAGTCTGGCTAAAATAGACACAAGCAGGCCATGCTCTACAGGCCACACAGCAGGCAGAGACTCACGTGCAGAGGTGCACACACATGTGCAATCGCAGAGACATACATGCATAGACAAGCGCACAGTCGCACATATACACACAGGAACAAACACATACACACATGCACAAGCATACTCACCAAAGCATGCACACAGATACACACACAGTGGGCCCGATTCGCAGAACTAATTTAAGACAAAATCCTAAACTTACTACTATTTTGGTATTCACAGAAGGCACATAGGGCCCGATGTAGGTGGCCCATTACCGGTCTGTAAACCCGAAATTCGGTCAATTTCAGGCTTACCGGCCGGTATTGAGCCATTTCAGATGTAGGGGATGATACGGTAAATGCCGAATAATTATTTACCGATTCGGTATTTGCCGAATCAGTAAATGGCAGGTAGGAAGCACTTTTAAGAGTGCTTATGTGCTTTAAGGATTCGTTATTTAACACCAACTATTAGTTGGTGGTAACTACCGAATACCTTTGAAAATGCAAATCTGTGCATTTTCAACAGTGCTATGTGGCAGATATACATGCCGTTAGGGCATGTATGTGTGCCACATGTGCACACAAGCACTATTCAGGGGTGCAACAGGGTGTCAATGTGACACCCTGCCACCCTTGAATGTTTCCCTAATACTTACCGAATTCTTTTCTACATAGCATTTACCGAATCGGTAAAATTTGGTATTTTAGAATCAGTAAATTTGGATTACCTACATTTGGCCCTTAATCATGTTGGTATTCACAGAAGTTAGGAGTCCTAACTTTATCACTACTAAATGCCTTCTGTGAATACCGAAAGTCTTAAAGTTAGGATTTTTCTCAGTTTAGGAGTAGTAAAGTTAGGACTCCTAACTTTAGGACTCCTAAACTGAGAAAAATCCTAACTTTAAGACGTTTGGTATTCACAGAAGGCATTTAGGAGTCCTAAAGTTAGGAGTCCTAACTTTACTACTCCTAAACTGAGAAAAATCCTAACTTTAAGACTTTCGGTATTCATAGAAGGCATTTAGGAGTCCTAAAGTTAGGACTCTTATTAACTTTACTACTCCTAACTGAGAAAAATCCTAACTTTAAGACTTTCGGTATTCACAGAAGGCATTTAGGAGTCCTAAAGTTAGGACTCCTAACTTCTGTGAATACCGAAATGAGTAAGTACCTTCTGTGAATTCCAAAACGAGTAAGTGCCTTCTGTAAATACCAAAATGGTAGTAAGTTTAGGATTTTGTCTTAAATTAGTTCTGTGAATCGGGCCCATACAGTCACCCTAACACGTGTGCCGACACAAGAACATACATGTACAGACATGGGCCCAAACACACAGACATACACACAGGTACACAGCGATGCACACACTCACAACCATGCACACAGATAACCAATTTGAAGCCAGAACCAAGCCTGATACGCAAAATTCTGCAAATCATGCCCTTACACAACTTTGTATAATTAGGTGGAATTAGCAGTAAAAATGTACAGCGCAATAGAGCAATTCACAGCAACAATGTACAGTGGGTGCACAAGATCACCAGAATGTGTGTGGCTGTTGTTGAAAAATTTAGCTAAAAAATCACAATGCATAATTGTAGTTTTCGGTTATGAATTAAAGTAGAAAAAAATACCCACAAAAAATCCTAAACAATGTTTAGGAGCACAACCCATAACCCGCATGACAGCCACTCTACACATTACTCACACACCAAAAGCAACACTTATTTCCATGGACAATTCTCCAAGTGAGATGGTCCAGGAAGACCACATCTGCCCTACAAGGAGCCAATATCACAGGGGGAAATGGATTCTACTGTGCCCGCCCTCCCTCGGAGGACGGGGCAGGCTTACACAAGGAGTGCATAGAAACTCACATCAAGCTAGCCTGAGTGCGCCTGGAGATGCGAGGGCAGAGCTTCCATCAGAGGGTGGCGGGCAGGAACCATGAAATGAGCCGCGAAGTTCAGCGCAGTAAAGAAAGAAAACATTACTGTCCTGGCAGCTGCATCCGTCAGATCAATGCGCGCAAATCCAGGCAGCAAAACTGATGTTCAATGGCAGAAAAGAGCTCGCACTTTTCCTTTCCTAAAGAAACTACAATGTGGTCCGGATCCTCAAGAAACCACCTTGAGAACTCTACTGAATACAGATTTAGAAACCTGGGGGCATATTACCAACAACTAGCAATAATTATCGCTAAATAGGCTTAGCGCCAATTTTTCTACCACCAAGCATCGACGGATTTTATCGCTGAGATAACGTGCTATTAGCAACGTTTATCTCAAAGCGATAAAATTCCCGGCGATAGCGGCAAAATCCATGAATATCGCTGAGAATACAGCGATATTCACGTATTATCGCTAACAGGGTCTTAGCCATTATATCCACCTCCTATTGGATATAATGGCTAAGAACTGGTCTGAGCAGGCGTTAGTTTTTTAAGATATTCGCGCTTAGCGTGAATATTTCCAACGCTACGCCTGCCTTGCTAATAGGTGATAGCGATGTTAGCGACTGTTTTCAGTCGCTAACAGTTTGGGTACGTCCACATTGCATGTCATTAGCGAAAAATATCGCTGACATGCAAAGCGGGCCCCAAACCGCTCGCTATCGCCTCAAAGCTGTCGCTAACATCAGTTAGCTACAGCTTGCTAATAGGGCGATGTAATTATCGCCGCTTAGCGGCCGAAAACGACGGCTAAAGTGGCGATAATCTCATATTGCCAAGCTTGGTAATATGCCCCCTGATCTCGAATACATACAGTGAGCAGATTTTAAAACCAGGTCATTCACAGGTCACCTAACAGATTCCTTCATGTGCCATCCAATAGGAAGAAAGGTCACGGAGGAAGGACCTGTACTGCATAGGCGTCGAGCATAGGACCCCTATGTTGGTAGTTAAAGAAAGAAAGAATGCTCTTCTCCTAAAAAAGTAAAGGGGGTTATTCAGAGCTTTGACCTACAATCTGCCACCCTGATGGATTACTGCCCACCAAATTTAAACAATCCTGACAGCCTGGCTAAGATGTCTGCGCCTCCAGAGGCGCTTCTGCCAAAACATTGTAAGTTTACTGAGAGGCTGCCATTTTTCATTGAGGCACTAAAACTTTTTTGCTTCCTGTTCAGCACCTCCAGGCTTTCACTGGTCATCTAAAATAGGCAAAAGTGTACATCAGAACTTCCACCCTAAATAGGGAGAATGGTTTTAGCAGTGCTTAATATATAAAAAAAAGACAAAATTAAGTGCCGGGGGGGGGAGGGTGGAACCCAGGACTCGGGGCACACGCCGTGAGGGCAATGGCTTATTTCTACATGTCCCTACAGCCGTGAGGGCAACGGCTCATTCCTACCTGTCCCTACTGCCGTGAGGGCAATGGCATCTTCCTCTACACCTTCCACGCCGTGAGGGCAACGGCCGCAGTCGCCATCAGGCCGGACCCATCTGCAGCAGGAAACCACATCTCCCGGCTGCCGCGGGGTCCATGCAGCACCAGTGACGCCATCCACGCGCCCGGAGGCGCTTTAAGGGCAAGGAGCGCCGAACGCGCTCGGGGAACACAGGACTCGGGACACACGCCGTGAGGGCAACGGCTCATTTCTACCTGTCCCTACTGCAGTGAGGGCAACGGCTCATTCCTACCTGTCTCTACTGCCATGAGGGCAACGGCTCATTCCTACTTGTCCCTACTGCTGTGAGGGAAACGGCATCTTCCTGTACACCTTCCGCACCGTGAGGGCAACGGCCGCAGTCGTCATCACGCCGGACCCATCTGCAGCGGGAAACCACATCTCCCAGCTGCCCCGGGGTCCAGCGCAGCATCAGTGACGCCATCCATGCGCCCGGAGGTGCTTTGAGGGCAAGGAGCACCGAACGCGCTCTAGGAACACAGGACTCGGGACACACGCCGTGAGGGCAACGGCTCATTTCTACCTGTCCCTACTGCCGTGAGGGCAACGGCTCATTCCTACCTGTCCCTACTGCCATGAGGGCAACGGCTCATTCCTACTTGTCCCTACTGCTGTGAGGGAAAGGGCATCTTCCTCTACACCTTCCGCACCGTGAGGGCAACTGCCGCAGTCACCATCAAGCCTGACCCATCTGCAGTGGGAAACCACATCTCCCAGCTGCCCCTCGGTCCGTCGCAGCACCAGTGACGCCATCCACGCGCCCGGAGGTGCTTTAAGGGCAAGGAATGCCTCCCGCCCCGCGGACGCGCGTGGGCAGCGCCGGGAGAAGCCCTGGACAAGGGCGGGACCGTCGTGGCCGTCCGGGGCCGGCAGAGGCCGGGCTGGGCCCTGTCCCTAACAACTGTGGACCGGGAACAGACTGGAGAAATTATCTGGACCATTCTGTCGGTTAGTGACAAGGAGGGCATTTGCCGATTGTGCTAAGGGGCTAATCCGAGACTGATTTTGGGGGCTACTGATAATTGTGTGTGGCAGCGGGAGGTTGCGACTGATCTCTCTCGTGGGTAGTGCTTTGGTACCTTTGTTTGTTCTTGTTTTACTCACCTGTTAGTGCTGGAGATATACAGACTATCAGCCCTTAACATCAACGGCTAGTACGGTTCAAACAAGGTCATCCAAGCAGACTAAGTGTACACCCCCAGACCCCTCTCGGAGTAGTAAATCAAAGGGAATGCCGCCCCCTATTCATGATAAACCAACAGCAATAGACAGAATGCTGCGCAAAGCGATAGAGGAAGTGGCAAATGAGATTGAGCGAACTGAGAGACGCCTCTCACTAACCCCCCAGATAGACCTAACAGCTTCGCAACAGGATGGGGACTTAGAAGTTCCAGCAACCCCACTACACGCTTCACTAGACCCCGTGATAACTGACATTCCCTACGCACAAGGAGGACCTCATTTGCACATGAGACACCCACAAGGGGAGAGACACCACAAACAGGCAATAAAAGGAAAAACAGCAGTAAAAAAACTAGGCGAAAGAGGGCTATACCCACTGAGGTTCCGCTTGATAATTCCCACACAGAGGCAAGGACACATGGAGGGGGCGAGCCAGACACACAAGTGCCCCCAATGTGGGTTACCCCAAATTATATCCGACCTACAGAACCATCTAGAGCAACTCATTGCTAACCAATCAATCAATCAATCAATCATGACATTTGTATAGCGAGCTACTCACCCAGGAAGGTCTCAAGGTGCTGGGGGAGAGGGGTCCGCTACTGCTTGAAAAGCCAGGTCTTGAGTAGCTTCCTGAAGGTGAGATGGTCCTGGGTTAGCCGAAGGTAGATGGGGAGGGAGTTTCATGTCTTGGCTGCCAGGTATGAGAAAGATCTTTCTCCGGCGGTGGCTCTCCGGATGCATGGGACGGCGGCGTGGGCGAGGCTGGTCGACCTTAGATGGCGGGTGGGCGTGTAGAATGTCAGGCGGTTGTTGAGGTACTTGGGGCCTTGGTCGTGGAGAGCCTTGTGTGCGTGGGTGAGGAGTCTGAACGTAATCCTCTTGCTGACGGGGAGCCAGTGCAGGTCTCTCAGGTGGCCGGAGATGTGGCTGTGGCGGGGGATGTCTAGGATGAGTCATGCAGAGGCGTTCTGGATGCATTGGAGTCTTTTCTGGAGTTTGGCTGTGTTTCCGGCGTAGAGGGAGTTTCCGTAGTCCAGTCGTCTGGTGATGAGTGCCTGGGTGACCGTCTTCCTGGTTTCGGTGGAGATCCATCGGAAGATCTTTCCGAGCATGCCCAGGGTGTTGAAGCACGATGATGAGACGGCGGTGACTTGTCTGGTCATCGAGAGGGAGGAGTCCAGGATGAAGCCCAGGTTACGTGCGTGGTCCGTTGGCTTGGGTGCGGTGCCCAGGGCCGGAGGCCACCAGGAGTCGTCCCAGGCAGAGGGCGATGACCCTAGGACAGAGGTCTTCAATCTGTGGGGCGCGACCCCCAGGGGGGGTCATGGAGTCCTTGGAAGGGGGTCGCAGATTCTGCCAGAGCACGCAGTTCCTGGCGGTGGGCTGATCGAGGGTGTTCATGGCGGAGGCCTAATTCACACCGAGGTGTGAAAAACACCAAAGCCTCATTAACAAGTAAAAGGTCTTCTAAAGACCTGTCAAGTACTCGGGTGTGGCTGTGTGTGTGTGTCCCTGAATCCGTTTCGAGCTGGGGAGGAGGAGAGGTGGGGGGGCGGAGGGGGGCTGGGGGAGCAGGCTGTAGTGAAGCCCTTTGAGGTCAATGCATATTGCACGCCTGGAGCTGTGAGTCCCATGACACGTCCCCCGCCCCCAGCAGGGAGGCACAGAGATGCCCTCCCATGATCGGGAAAGAAGGAAGAAGAGCAGAGAGATACTGACCCCCCCCCCCCCATGAGAGGGGCACAGAAAAGGTGGGTGGATGAATGATGGGTGGATGGATGGATGTAAGGATGAAGGATGGATGGATGTGTGAAAAGGTGGGTGGATGAATGATGAATGGATGGATGAAAGGGTGGATGGATGAAAGGGTGGATGGATGGGTGGATGGATGGATGAAAGGATGGATGGATGAAAGGGTGGATGGATGGAAGGATGAAAGGGTAGATGGATGAAGGATGTATGGATGGATAAAAGGTTGTATGGATGGATAAAAGGTTGCATGGATGAATGATGGATGGATGGATGTGTGAAAAGATGGGTGGATGAATGATTGGTGAATGGATGGATGAAAGGGTGGATGGATGAAGGATGGATGGAAGGATGAAAGGGTGGATGGGTGAAGGCTAGATGGATGAAGGATAGATGTAAGGATGAAAGGGTGGACGGATGAAGGATGAATGGATGTATGAAAGGGTGGATGGATGGATGTATGAAAGGGTGGATGGATGGAAGGATGAAAGGGTGGACTGATGAAGGATGGATGGATGGAAGGGTGGATGGATATATGGATGGATAAAAGGTTGCATGGACGAATGATGGATGTGTGAAAAGGTGGGGGGATGAATGATGGGTGGATGGATGGATGCAAGGATGGACGGATAAAGGATGGATGGATGGAAGGATGAAAGGGTAGATGGATGTATGGATGGATAAAAGGTTGCATGGATGAATGATGCATGGATGGATGTGTGAAAAGGTGAGGGGATGAATGATGGGTGGATGGATGGATGAAAGGGTGGATGGATGTGTGGATGGATAAATGGTTGCATGGATGAATGATGCATGGATGGATGTGTGAAAAGGTGGGTGGATGAATGATGGGTGGATGGATGGAAGGGTGGATGGGTAAAGGATGGATGTATGGATGGAAGGATGAAGGGGTGGGTGGATGAAGGATGGATTTATGGAAGTAAGGATGAAAGGGTGGATGGGTGAAGGATAGATGGATGAAGGATAGATGTATGGATGTAAGGATGAAAGGGTGGACGGATGAAGGATGGATGGATGAAAGGGTGGATGGATGGAAGGATGAAAGGGTGGATGGATGGATGAATGATGCATGGGTGGATGTGTGAAAAGGTGGGGGGATAAATGATGGGTGGATGGATAGATGAAAAGGTGGGTGGATGGATGTATGGATGAAAGGGTGGATGGATGAAGGATGGATGTATGGTTGGGAGGATGGGAGGATGAAAGGGTGGATGGATGGATGGATGGATAAAAGGTTGCATGGATGAATGATGGATGGATAAAAGGTTGCATGGATGAATGATGGATGGATGTGTGAAAAGGTGGGTGGATGAATGATGGGTGGATGGATGGAAGGGTGGAGGGGTAAAGGATGGATGTATGGATGTAAAGATGAAAGTGTGGATGGATGAAGGATGGATGGTTGGATGGAAGGATGAAAGGATGGATGGATGTGTGAAAGTGTGGGTGGATGAATGATGGATGGATGTGATGAGGTCTAACAGGCGCATTTATGGTTGTCAAAAGATGATGATGAGGAGTACCAGTTTCTAGAAACTTTTGTCGGAAGGGGGTCCTTACCCCTAAAAAGGTTTTACAAGGGGGTCTCGGCATCAAAAAGTTTGAAGACCTCTGCCCTAGGATGAGGACTTCCGTCTTGTCTGAGTTCAGTTTCAGGCAGCTGTTCTTCATCCACTCGACGACGTCTCTCATCCCTTCGTGTAGGCTGGTTCTGGCGGTGGCTGGGTCGTAGGTGAGGGAGAGGATCAGCTGGGTGTCGTCGGCGTAGGAGATGATGTTGAGGTTGTGTTGGCGTGCGATGGCTGCAAGGGGGCTCATGTAGACGTTGAAGAGGGTGGGGCTGAGTGATGATCCCTGTGGTACGCCGCAGAGGACTTCTGTGGCCTCGGATCTGAGCGGGGGGAGGCGGACTCTCTGGATTCTTCCAGCGAGGAACGAGATGATCCACTCCAGTGCCTTCTCCTGGAATCCGATGTTGCTGAGGCGCTGCACTAGGGTGCGGTGGCAGACAGTGTTGAACGCCGCAGAGAGGTCCAGGAGGATGATGGCCACTGTTTCCCCGTTGCCGAGCAGGGACCTGATGTCGTCAGTGGCTGCGATGAGGGAGGTCTCGGTGCTGTGGTTGGCTCGGAAGCCGGACTGCGAGTGGTTGAGGGATCCATTCGTCTCGAGGAAGGCGGCCAGCTGTCTGTTGACGGTCTTCTCGATTACTTTGGCCGGAAAAGGGAGGAGCGAGATGGGGCGGAAGTTCTTGAGGTCGGTGGGGTCCGCTGTTGTTTTTTTCAGGAGGGCGCTGAGTTCGGCATGCTTCCAGCTATCCGGGAAGGTGGCGATGTTGAAGGAGGCGTTGATTACGTCCCGGAGTTGGGCTGCGATGATGGAGTCGGCCTTGTTGAAGACGTGGTGGGGGCAGGGGTCGGTTGGGGATCCGGAGTGGATGGTGTTTATCGTGCGGCTGGTGTCTTCGGTGCTGACCGGAGTCCAGGCGCAGAGGGTGGTGGTGGGGGGCGTTGGTTCAGTGGTTGGGTGCGTGGTAGGTGCGCTGAAGCTGTTGTGTATTTTGGCGATGTTGCGGTGGAGAAACGAGGCGAGTGAGTCGCAAAGGTCTTGCAAGGGAGCGATGTTGTTGTTTCTGGCGCTGGGGTTGGAGAGCTCTTTGACGATACTGAAGAGTTCCTTGCTGTTGTGGGCATTGTTGTCCAGTCGTTCTTTGAATGCTGTCTTCTTGGTGGTACGGATCAGCTGGTGGTGTTTGCGGGTGGCGTGCTTCAGGGCAGTCATGTTGTCTGTGGTCCGGTCGTTGCGCCAGGCTTTCTCGACAAACAAAACTACGTCTCAGTAGGCTGGATAAGGTAGTAACTTTGGTGAAAACAAAGGGGCGGGTGGTGGCACCAATCCTCCCCCCCATGTAACTTCACAGCGGGGGAGTTTATTATCATAAGCCCAGATACGCTACCAACAAGTCACCCCCCAAAAGGACAAAGTACCACTGCTATACGCCCCCCGCTCCCCTTAAGCACACAAATCCCATGCTCGGCCCAGGTTCCACTACTGGGGAGGTTACCCGGGGAGCGTCAAAAGGCACCCATCAAGTCATGGTCCACAGACAATCTTCGCCTCCACCTGTGACCAGGTGTCAAGCTGAAAGACCAATCCCCAGGTCACCCATTAACACGCCAGTATCTCTTAATTTACCCCCTGATGCAGCCCCATATGTAATCATTCTAACAGTACCAGAGCTGGGACCAGACCAGATAGAGCCCTATGGCGAGCTCAAAAACAAAACCATGTTCTGGCTAAACAAGTGTAGGCCCCTAGTAGGCAATGAACAGGGGGAAATCTTGATGGTACGCAGGGTGAATTGGGTTGGAAGTAGGCCTAAGGACCACATCGGGATTGTGTGGTGGTAAACTTTCGGGACCAGCGAGTCGTTGACCAGATATTAAGGTGGGGTCCATCTACAGACTCGAGCAATATTAGATCTATGCCCTTGAATTTTTCCTACCCTGAGGGAAATCATAACCTGGGGTGGGCTCAGGATGGCCAAAGCAGTAGGGAGTGGAACCTGATTGGGTGCAGTCGCAGACCTCAACACGTGGCCCTGATGAATCAAGGAGTGACATATTTACAGAATAGATTTGATCCCTTGATGTCCTTGGAAGAACTGGACTGACTAAGGACAAAAATAACCCCCAAGAAGAGACACAATAAGGAAAAGAGCTCTGAACCAAACAAGGTACAACTTTCTCTCTCAGCCCGGTGCGATGCATCACAGAGAGTGGTTGAACCACGGCCTACTACAATAGAGGGTCCACAAGCCAGGTCTGTAGCAGAAACAGAAACAAAGGGGTAGGATAGTATTGGGGCACGCACCCAGCAACTAAAAACATATAGCTCAGCCGATTTGAAGGAAACCCCGGATAATGACAGGAAAGTAAGCAATAACCCCACCACACCCCTCGCAAGGAGGCCTGAAAGGCAAGATGGGTTAAAGCTGATATCCTGGAACATAGCAGGACTTGAAGCGGAATTTGAGGATCAGGAATGGAGGCAATATATCACTAGGTTTCACGTTATATGTCTCCAGGAGACCTGGGTGATCGTCTGTAATCCTTTCTTCTTGGAGGGGTTTAAGCGTTTCTCAGTGCCTGCCCAGAAACCAGCATCAGGGAGAGCTATGGGAGGGCTGACTATATATGTGGATCTACAGATAAAAGAGGTGTGTTCTAACCTTAACTGGCCATCACATAATATGCAAGCTCTGGGTTTACACTCAAAAGGTCTAAACATTACCCTGATTAATTGGTATAATGCTGTGGGAGTCAACGGGAAGGGTACCACAATAAAAGAATTGGACACCCGCCTAAATGCCCAGTTGGCTGTAGGGAAGACGGTGGTAGCACCGTCTCTAGTTCTAGTAGGCGACTTCAATTGCCACTTGTGCCCGCCCCTGAGACCTGTTAACAAGGACTGGTCCCGCTGCACAGTGGAGAAAGGCCCACACTTCTTACATTCCTCTGAAGGGATGGACTTAGACGGGGTGTTGAAAAGCCATAATCTGGTTCACACCATGGATCTTGTAGAATTGGGTAGCGGTGGGGAGATTAATCCCACATTCAAGGGTAGAGGCTGTCGCTCCTATATTGATTACATTGTGGTCTCTAGTATATTTAAAGCATGGGTCAAAGGGGCAGAAATAGAATGGAGCATATACAGTGACCACAACCCCCTCATGTTGGATTTAAAAGGCCCGTTAATTAAAAGCACGATCCGAGGGGTAGGCACCGTAGAGAGGGTAACAGACCAGGGGAGGTGACTTAGATGGTCCAAAGTTGATGGGGACACCTTGTATAAATCTCTAATGGCGAAAGGGAAGACTCTTTTAATGTGTGTCTCGATTCCTCTATCGAGGGGGTTGCGGTTGTAAATGCTTTTGAGGAGATGGCGCACCTGATAGAAGGTTTATTAAAGACCACCAAGAACGGGAGATCACACACCACCCCTAGATAGTTTGATAAAGACTGTTCACAGGCACACAAAGAGCTGAAATCTAGCTTAAAATCTTTACCCAGGGATGAGCTATACAATGCCCAATACAGGCTCGCATACAAAAAGGCATTAAAAAAACGGAAATATTGCCTTCAAACGAAAGCTTGGGAGGACCTAAGGGAGGCTACGGACAGAAGGGACCTGACAGAGTTCTGGAAAATCATAAACAAACCATGTTTCCAGTACTCAAATGCCCCAGAGATCTGTAATACAATCCTGCCAGAACAATGGTATTGCCATTTTAAAAAATGTATACAATCATACTGGTGAAATTAACGATAACGAGGGGCACGGTCTAGGATGGGCTGCAAGGATGGAGTTCACTTTGACAGAAGTAGAAGGGGCCATACTAGACCTATCAAAAAATAAAGCGCCCTGCCCAGATGGCATACCTCCTGATCTCTACCTAAGCAAGGTGGAGCTATGGGCCCCTATTCTTATGAGGGTCGTAAACGCGGCAGCTGAAGCCGGTCTGCCGTGCTCCTGGTCCTCTGCAATAATAGTCCCAATTTTTAAAAAAGGGAATAGGGACAACCCCCAATGTTACCGCCCGATATCTCTGATCGACGTCACGGCAAAGGTGTTGGGCCGTGTTGTCCTTAATCACCTCACAGAATGTGCGGACACGCATCAGATAATTACTGACACTCAATACGGGTTCAGGGAGGGAAGGTCAACTACGGACCAATGCCTGAACTTCTATCTCCTGGTCGCTAAGTACACCATAGCCAGTAATGAGGTGGTTTACTTAGGCTTCATGGATCTCTCTGCTGCGTTTGATCATGTGAACAAAGAGAAGCTATGGGCCCTGATGATAAGCCTAGGGGTGGACCTTGATTTAGTTAATATACTTAAAGCCTTGCATTGGAACACTACTGCCTCAGTGCGCTTTAACTCAGATGGAGATATTACATCATCGTTTCCATGCAATAGTGGGGTTCGGCAGGGCTGTATCTTAGCTCCTTTTTTGTTTTCCCTTTACATTAATAATTGAGATAGAGAATTAGGTAAATTAGGAGTAGATTCCCCCCAAGTAGGCAGCCGTCCGGTTCCCGTCCTGCTTTACGCGGACGACGAGGTGTTGTTAGCCCGGACCCCTATGGGGCTTCAGAGGCTGATCGACGGGTTTGTCGGCTTCATGAACACACTAGACCTATCCGCAAATTTGGACAAGTCTTACATCATGCTGACAGGGGTCAGACCCGACAAGAAGTTTTCCTACAGGATAGGTACCCACAAAATAGGGCAGGTTCAGTCCTTTTCCTATTTAGGCCTATTGTTTGATGGGCTGTTAAATTTCAAACTCCTTGTGGAAAAACACCGTTCAAAACTGATGACCTCAACCGGGGCAATAATGAATTACGGTCGCAGGTTGGGAAGGTGGTCACCTGAACAAGTCATGAATTTGTACAGATCAATCTGCTGTGCTAAAGTAGCCTACGGGGCAGAAGTTTGGGGCTTCGTAAACATCCAACAGCTATAGGCAGAGGAAAACAAATACTTTAGAAGGGTACTTAAAACCTCACATAGTATCCCTGCCTATATCATACACGAAGAGCTATGAGGGGCTTATATCGAAGACCAAATCAAGGTCAGGCCGCTTACGGCCTGGGTGAAGATCTGGACTAACCCGGAGGCAGACTTAAGCAAATTATTACAGATTGCCTGAAAAGAGACAAAGGAATGTGTATCCCCTGGTTAAAATATGTAAGGGGCACACTTGAGGGTATCGGCTGTAAGAACCTTTTTATTAACCCTGAAGTCATTACTACCCAAGACAAACAGAGAGTTAAAAAAGTGTTTGGGGAACGAGCAACTGCAAGTAGGGCGGCCACTGAAGAATGTAAACCTACAGTTGCTGCCTACAGATTATTGAAAACTGAGAATGGAATGGACCCCTATCTTGCACTCACACATAACGCACAGGATAGATTTTTTATGAACCGTTTTGGGTTCAACCTTTTACATCATATACTGGCTGACCCCCCAGGTTTTACTTTAACGGTTGAGCAGAAGGGAACCTGCGGCTGCGACAATAGGTCTCCGCAGGATACCCTTCATTTTGTTTTATTATGTTCATTTTATACACTACCTAGGCGCAAGTTCCTGGTGGGAATCTTGAAAAGAGCAAAGTTCAAACAAGCCAAGGTAACTCTATTGTTCCTGCAAAAGGATAATGATGCTTATACTCTGTTTTGTATTATGAATTTTATTAAGATGGTGGTCAGGATAAGGAACTCGAGAGGGAGGAGCTGATTGTATTTCCCGTTAATTGATTGACCCTCGGCTAATAAATTGTATTTTAAGGCTTTTTTAACAGTTTTTATGTACTTTTATGGTATTTTTTAAATGCCGAATAAAGAAATATTTGATTTGATTTGTTTTGAAGTGCCAGGGCTCTCTCCACAGAGTGCACCTACCATGCTACCAATGGTAGTAACAACATAACGACTAACCATCACACTCCTACAAGTGTGGCAATTCAGACTATTCCAGGCCCCCAAAGATATAAGAATGGCTTGGGTGGCCGGTAATAGTAATTTTTGACTATATATTGAATTAATACTTAACTACTGATGTGGTCATCTCTAAATTAGCCAGACAGCCCCACCTTGTGGCAGACTGTAACAAGCGCCTGTGCTGGCAATTAAAAGCCAGTGCCGAGCACTGGTAACCACTGGCTCAAATTAAGCACCAGGTCTGAGGTTCTTCAACCGATGGTCAGATGTCCGTCAGGCAGTCAGTCTAAGGTTTCCACCATGCGAGTTATTAGGCACTCTGGTGGTGTAAACCTGATAGTTTTCCTGACTCTAGAGTGGGCGGACAGTCTCATCCAACATGTTTGTCAGAAAATAAAATACAAAAGTAATAATTAATGTTCAGATATGATTAGAACTAATGTTGATGTATTTTCTTTCTTTCTTTATTAACTTTATTGCGGATCATATAAGCATAAAAGCACATTAAAAACAGAGGTTTTTAAAATACAAATGATCATAAAACTATAAAATCACATTAAACCAGAGGTTTTTAAAACATAAACGATTTTAAAAACATTATTCATTTGAATAACATGATAAATTTAAAACATGGCTACATTTTTAAAACATAGTTCATTCCAACAACATAGTTAAAATATGTAACTATTTTCATCCAACATTTTAATAAAACCTTTCCATGCCATTGTTAAAAGAATAACATTTTAAATAGTAAAACATGGGCAGGGAAGTACATACTGATCACTTTTTGATTCGCTCAGCAGTACTAATTATTAAGCCGGTTCCACAATGAAAAGACAATCACAGAAACCTTTTCTGTAAGCACCAAATCGAAAATAGATCTCTAGAAACATAAAAAACAGTAGGTTGATGTGTGTCTGTTTTCAAAATTCTAAGTGCTTCAAAACAATGCGATGTTCCCGGGTTCCAGCAAAGTTAGACTGACCGTTTGGGCCTGAGATTCTTGTAACTGGACAGAAAAATCGAGCATAGGCCTCTGTTTCCTCAGCTTTACCACAGGATGGACATTTCTCCTTCAGGGTCTGGCCCTCGACTCTCCAGTGGTTAGTGAAAGCTTGTAGAGGAAGAGAACCCTGCCTGAACTGGATATCAAGCTTCCTTGCTAATGCGGTTGACTTTCATCTGGAAAATCTTCCAATCTATAGGTTCCTTTTGACCTAAGAATCTTACGGTCAAAGATCCCAAGGAGGAGTTCATTAGAAGGGATGACAACTTATACCCCTTATAGCATTTATCAAGTTCCGTTTAGGCACGGTAAAGCAGGCCTCTCCAGGTTTACCCCACAGGCTCGCTCTACTCATGCTTTTTAGGTTTTTGCTGATATGACAAAACCATAGCCATCACCCTGCCACCAGTAACCCTAAAAATCTCCTCCAAAGCCAATCTATAAGAGATCAATTCGGGAGTAGCCCAAGTTCTTCTTCAAAGAGAAGAGCCCTGAGGCCAATTTCCTCTGAGATATGAGTAACACCGAGGTCTAATCTAAGGGGGACTAATGGAATACTGAAGTGAAGATTGAAGAGCTGCCTAAGAAAACTATCTGTGTAATGTCACTTATAGGCTTGTGTCCCAGAGCTCAGCCCCATAAATGTTAGCACCCAAGCCAGTCCATGCGTTCGAATAGTGTGACCCCTAAATAATCAACGGTTGAAACCCTCTCGAATGGAGTATCATTCAAACTTGGGTTCGAACGTGTGGAGTCGGATGGACTGAAAACCATGAATTTAGTTTTGCTGATGTTAATTGACTAGCAGAAAGTATAGAAATGATCAAGTACCCTTTGGAGGCCCACTGGGGTCTTTGAAAGGAGTAGGGTCTCGTCAGCAAACATCAGCATGGGCACCTTGACAGAGGCCAGCCTAGGGGCAACGCTGAAAATGGTGTTCGGTGTATCGATAATGCCATTAATATACAAATTAAATAATGTTGGTGCCAACACACAACCTTGTCTAACTCCCTTGTTTACAATAAAGGGTTCAGAGGGTTCCCCCAGTTTATCACAGTGAACCTGCGCAAAGTTCTTCTCATAAAGCCTTAGAATAATAGGGCACAGGGAGGGTGGAAGCCCCAAATCCACCAAAACACACCAAAGTAAATCCGTAGGGACCAAGTCAAATGCAGACTTTAAATCTACAAAGACCAAATAGAGGCTGCCATCCTTGAAAACAGCGAGTTTCTAGTGTTAGATTCAGAGTTTAAATACTTGGTCTATCGGAGAGGTTCGTTGCCGAAGACCTGCTTGAAAGACCTGGGGATGCAGCCCATCTTTGGGATGCAGCGTGCACGAGCACCCCATCCATCTTGGGGTGCAGCGTGCACGAGCACCCCATCCATCTTTGGGATGCAGCGTGCACGAGCACCCCATCCATCCTGGGGATGCAGCGTGCACGCGCACCCCATCCATCTTTGGGATGCAGCGTGCACGCTGAGTGCAGAGAGGCGGATGGAAATAAACGTGTGCGCCCACCTGGGTAATGGAGCACACATCAGGTGCAAATGAAAGGGATTCATCATTGTGCAAAACATAGAAACAAGCCTGTGGTCCTCTCCGGCAGGAGGATGCTCTGCATAGACCGCCAGACCTGCGGGGATGTAGAGAAATGTCTATGGGCTGGGAGTCAGAAGGGCTGGGGCGGAGGCAGCTACATGTCAGCCACCATGTCTTCCTGTTCTCTGCTCCGGAGACTCCTCTTCTGCAGAGACTCTGGAGTGCTGTTAGTGCAGTTCTTCTCCCTGACTCTGGTGATGGCAGTAACTCTGCCTGTTCACTTGTGAGCACAGCGTTCACAAGAGGGCAGCCGAGAGCTCGTTTCCGCCGGTCCGTCTCTCCTTTCCCCATGGCTGGGCTTCGCTTAAAATAGTCCCTGATTCCTGATGCTGGTCGAGGCTCGACTGCTGGAGGCTGCAGCTCAGAAATAACCAATCCCAAAATAGGGTTTAATTCTGGAAGTACTGCTGTTACTGAAGTAAGACTGGAGCGAGGCAGGACAAGGACCGCACCGGCCCAGGGCTAGGCTGCAGGGGGGCCTTGCCCACGTTTAAAATAGAGAACATTTATGGCCTTTCTGTTCCTTTGGATTCTTGTGAAGAATTTTTTTTGCCTTGATGTCATGAAAATGTAACGCATAACTGTGTTAATTAAAAGCAGAAGCCTTTGTACATCGAAATCCTCGTTTTTTATTATTATATTTGGTTTTGTGTGTGGTGCTAAAAGCAAGATTAGGGTACCAAAAATATGATGTTTTAATTAAGAAGTAAATAGTGGGGGTTGGTTGTATTTATTACAGAATTGTCAACTTATTTTTTTAGATAGTAGATGTTCACATTCTAAAAGAGGATTTAAGTGGGATGCAGTGTTGTGATTGCATTCTGCAAGGATCACACATCTTTGCAACACAACACAACGGTGGTAAGTGGTCTCATGTTGTAAGGGTTCTACCCTTTGTTTAAGTTCAGTATTTTGCATGTTCCATGTTCTTGAGCCTGTGGGGCCCGAGGTTCTCTGAGCAGCTGGGAGACAGGAGGCTGGACATGGCGCAGGTGGGGGGCAGGTGGTATCTAATAAAGACTTCTGAAATGATGTAGGAGGCAGTAAGTAGATTGAACGTCATGTAACTTTATTAAGTTGAAGTATAACACTCCATCCTCAGCAGTGCAGCCACCACCATCCCAAGTCAGGCTCTCAATCTCTGCCTGACTTCAAGTTTTACAAAAAACAACGGCCCTTGACACAGAAATTGAGGATTGTAATAATTATAGGCCACGATGTGCGCTATAACAACAAGAAAGTCCAGCCGGACTTGCAAATTTATTCAATACTCCAATAATCAGTTTGAAGAACAATAAAACAGTGGGACACAGTCCTGTATCCACAACGCTTACATAAACTTGGAGACAATACAAACACATGGGATATATCAGGCAAGTAACCAAAAATGGAGCAAGAAAGGAAACTCTACAATGTGCTTGCTTCACATATGTGGGGAACAAAACAGATTATGCACATAATAGTGAACTAGTGTTAAGCCCACATATCATGTCGACGGCGTTTCGATCCATTCAAGAATGGTGGATCATCATCAGGACTACCATTGTTTGCCTGAATAAAAGCATTAGGACGAGGAGAACTGCCACGATTAGTCCAAAGGCGCTGGGGTGAAATTGAACACAGCTGTTGAGCTGTAGGGTGCTGGCGTGCTTGTGCCAAGTACCCTGGAGGGGATGAAGTAATAGGTTCGGCACCGCAGTTAGAAGGAACTGGAGTTAAAATATTAGGGTAGTGCTGCGGGGATCTTGGTAGCGCTACAGCTGGGGGCGGAAACTTGTGGAAGCTGCCGCTTGGATTTAATGTTGACCAGGGATGCGGCGCGTCTCGAATTTGAGGCACGGATCTGTAAGGTCGGTGGGGGTCCAAGGGAGTAGGGGACCCGTGTGTGCGGCTATCGGTAGAGCTGAGTAGCTTCCTTCGTCCTCGGTGGAACGACAGGAGACGTCCCGGTGCACGATCGCGCCGTGGAGCTTCATGTTACTGAACTTCAAGTATCAACATTCCAAAACTCAGGACAACCAGGAGACAGTCCCAACATTCTACATAGGCTAACACTGATTAAAAATGCACATCAGTGTTAGCTATAGGATACTACAACTTCCTAAATTACCAATAACTGGCTGGTGTCAAGGATAAATGGTGGAGCAGTGTAACCCACAAATTAAAATAACTTACCTTCTGAGTGCCGCATCGCCGCTCTTCTGACTCCACTGCAGCCCAGGCTGATACTCCCAGACAACCATACAGCCAATACAGACATTCCTCTCATGCTGCTGGCAGCATAAGAGAAGCACCGGGATTGTCCTGAGCATCTTGCATTTGTGCTCCCAAAGATACTGGGAGCTTGTGCCCGCTGTCTCCAAGACGGCAACGGGTTGGAGACATCACAGTGCGCATGTCGGCTTGACCAACCTAAGATAGCTGGCCAAACCCACACGTGCACTTACAGCAGTGCCCAACACTCCTTCTATGCACGTCATCATGATGGCCCCGTCCCCTAGACTCAGCCCTATGAAGAAAATAAAATGTTAATAAACCTTGCTATTATAATTTTATTTTACAGGTTTTGCATCTGCTGGCCGGGGGGTGACGCTCCTCCGCCATAACAGAGGAGTTGCCACTGTTCGTAACTTATCTGGCTGGTGTCCTGAGTTATATCCTACCTATTGACCATGAGGAGGTAGTGGCTTTCAGTGATTGATCACCCACCGACCCAGCGCTTTGCTGTGCTGTGACGCTACTGGGGTCCTCGGTACTACCTCTGACCAGACATCGCTCTTCTGTGATGTTCCTGGGACCCGAAGAGGACACAACATTAATAAGGGTACTGAAGAGATGGCTGCCTCCGTCCAGCATAGAGGAGGAAGAAGCACCCCCTCTAAGTCCTGGTTTTCCGGTCCCTGGAAATTGGAAAGACAACACTGTAGGTAGTTAGAACGCAAATGGAGGAAGAATTATAGTTTAGAGGACAAAGAGATCTTTTTTCTTTATCTATAATAGACTACAATTAACCCCAGTCTCCTTACATAGAAAACATTCTGATATTCCTGACAAATGTTGGTCTTGCTCATCTCTACAAGCTGGTCTCCCTCACTTACTTTTTTCATGTCCACATGTTATGAAATTTTGGAAATCGGTATGGTCCCAAATTAACACTATTTTTGGTACTAACTTTCCTTTATCTTTTGCAAACATATTTCTAGGTGGCCTCTCGACTAATTGGAACACAATACACTCACAAACGAAAATAGTTGATCTATTATTGGCTACTGCCTTTCAGCAAATTACAAAAAACTGGAAGGATACTTCTAAACTCTCGTACTTATCTTGGTGGTATTCTGTTTGTCACAACCACAAACTTGATACGACATTTGTATATCCTTTATATCTCAAACATAAAAGTTTACTTTTGTGGTCTCCGATTACACAATTTCTTGATACTAATGCGAAAAAATCTCATGTTCCATTACCAAGTGCTCAAGAGGTTGCTCAACCCCCTTGATTTTTTGTGACCATTCTGCTATATATTTGTCTCATTCTAATTTTACTGCACTATTTGAGTTTTATCCCGGTTTCACTCTTTTTATATTCTTTTTTTTTTCCAGCCATAATTATTTATTTTCATGTGAGAATACTTGCTATACGCTATTATTGATACATTTCATATTGGATTGCAATGTTTTGTTATACAATGTTATATCTTGTTATATTTACAATAAACATATTTTTTGAAACTTAAAAAGAGGACAAAGAGATCTTTAAAAAATCCCAAAAGAACTATAATGTGGCCATCCTAAGAGCTAATCGCCACCACTATGAAGAGTGCCTTGTTTGCTCTGGTGACAATCCTAAAGAGATGTTCTCGATAGTCAAGAGTTTTCTGACTCCAGCTGCCTGTACTCACTCCAAGGAGGCTTCCAATGAGTGCAGTGAAGAATTGGCGAGCTTCTTCACTGCAAAAGTCCAAACCATGCAGGCGAAACGAGGCGGCGGTGGAAATCAGGAGCCACAGGATGATTCCCCTATCATTAGGCATTCGGCCATTCTCCCCAAATTAGAGGGCTTTGAACCCATGTCCCTTGAGGACTCTCTTGCCACCCTTAAGTCTCTAAAACCATGCTCCCCGATTGATCCTTGTCCCCACAAACTGTTAGCGTCAGGAGATGATGTTATTAATCCTGTGGCTAATAGACTGCTTAATTTATACTTAGCAGTGGCCAAGGTGCATAGAGGTTGGAGGCGATGATTAATCCCCTGCTAAAAAATCCTGCAGCAGATCCCTCCTCACCTGAATAGACCCTTGTCTTTACTCCCAGCCTTTTCTAGGATTCTCGAGAAGCAAGGAACAGACAGCTATCGGGGTTTGTGGAGCATAATGGGCTCTTGCATCCAGCTCAACCAGGTTTCAGGGCTTTACACAGCACTGAAACAGCACTGGTTGAGGCAGCAGAAACTATCAGGGCATCCTGGATACTGGGGGCAGGGCGGTACTGGTGCTACTGGATTCGTCGACGGTGTTCGATACGGTGCCGCACTCCCTGCTATTAAACCAATTGCTTTAGATTAGAGTGACTGTTAAGCATGGGACTGGCTTAAATCCTTCCTGGAGGACGGAAGGCAACAAATCTAGATCCCCCTTCTCAGCCGCTCCTCAAAAATTGGACCCTGGCGTTCCCCAGGGTTCGGCACTAAGCCCTTTGCTGTTTAATATTTATATGACCCCGTTAATTCAGTTAGCAGATACATTTGGGGCAACAGTTATCTGCTATGCAGACGATATACAGCAGTTCTTTTCCTAGAATAAGAGGAGTGAAGCAAATGACTTTCATGTTAAAACTTGTCTCACCTCAGTTTTCCATTGCCTCGCTATGCCGCAACTGAAATGTAACAAGGATAAAAGAGAGATACTCCTCTTTGGGAACTTCCCTCTGCAGTTTTGGCTTTCATTCTGACCGAATGACACACCCAGCCGGTTCCCCAGGGTGGGGCGGTAAAAAATTAGAATATGGACTAGTTGTCTATTGGGCCTCAAATCAAAAGGCTGACGGGAACCTGCTCAGGGACTATGCATGCGCTAAAGACATTTTTGCTGCTCTTACCTTTGCATACTAAGAAACCAGTCATCCAAGCACTGATACATCCCTCATTGGATACCGCAATGCGTTGTACGCAGGCCTGTCTGGATATCTTCTTGGCAAACTCCAGGTCATCCAGAATGAAGCGGCTCGGCTTCCGCTTAATTTCCCTAGGAGGACGAGGGCCAGGCTCATGTGCAGGATCTCCACTGCTGCCTATTAGGGAAAGAGTGAAGTTCAAGACCCTGTGTTGGTGCATGCCACCCTATGGGCAAAGGACCCTCCTATTTGAGGTCCCGATTCGGTTTCTATAATCCGTCAAGGCAGTTGCAATCCTCGAATAAGCTGCTGGTCTGTACGCCCAGGATCCAGAGACAGAGACCTGGCAGTAGATCGCTTACCCCGCTGGATTCTGTAAGTGATCTGGGTCTTTTTAAAAAGAAGCTGAAAACTTAGGGCCAGATCTATGACGGTTTTTTGCATGCGCAAACGGGTTTGCAAACCCGTTTGCGCATGCAAAAATCAATAGGGGTATGTACCATACCAAAAAAGCAAGTCGCAATTTATTTGTAACTCGCTATTTTGGGATTGCGAGTCGCTAGTAGGATGGGGTATTTCCTTCCTAATAGCGAGTGCAACCCCATGTACAAATGTTTTGCAACCTCAATTGCGGTTGCAAAACACTCCTAAATTACCACCCTCTTCAAGAGAGTGGTAATGGGGTTGCAAAAGGGAAGGGGTACCCAGGGGAGCACTTCCCCTTCGCGAATGCAGTGCAAAATATTTTTTAAGAGCCCTTAAAAAATAAAACAAACATTTTTATTTTAAAAAAGTTTTTAGTGCATCCAGTTTCTTTTAAGGAAAACAGGATGCATTTAAAAAAGCTGCTTTATTTAGAAGCAGTCCCGGACATGGTGATCAGCTGAGCCCAGCAGGCCACCACATCTGGGGGGGCTTGCCATTCCAATGGGGTCGCAAATTGCGAGAGGCTCATTAATCTTCATGAGCCTCTCAATTTGCGACCCCATTGGGAATCGCTAACAGTGTGTTACACACTGTTGTACATCCAAAATAAAGCCTCACAAATTGCAAGTCGCAAAATACTAGCAATTTGCGAGGTGCTATTTGGGCTCCGTACATCTGGACCGCTTCTTTAAATAAACTGTGCATGTTCTTGCCTAACCGTACTGTAGGTATTGTGCCAGGACACTCCTTGGAGTAGCTGTGCACACTATAAATGTTGTTAAATTAAAATTAAATTAAACACAATTTGAGGAAGTAACAATATGATAGGCAGGGCTTTAAGTGGGCTGGGTCTTACCGGGTCTGAGCACCCGCAGTTTTTTAAAGGGGGCCTCGAAGCAGGTCTCAATCGGGCTCTGTTTTGTGCCCTGGCATAGATGGCCCGTTTTTTCCAGACTGCAATGACAGCAGGCCCTTCGATGTGCGCTGCTCACACTGCTCACTTCTCACTAATGGAGAGGTTACGGCATGACGTCATGCCAGTTGAGCCTTGGAGGGAGAAGGGAAATCCTTTAACAAGAGCCATTTTCTCTCCAGATTTCCCCTCTCTTTTCGAAACTCAGGACCAGCAACATTGTCTTGGTGTCACCAGGGCTTTAAGTGGAAGCTTTTTCATTATTATATACAAGCTATAGTTGCTACTTGTTTTCATTATGGAAGAGGCCAGGGTGCCTGACTCCGGGGGGGGGGGTTCATGGTTCAATTCCCGGCGCCAGTGGCTGGTCAGCCCAGCACCATGTGACTCTGGGCAATAGCTTGCTTAATCTTCCCGAGGGCCCCCAGCCCCGGGACACTACTTCGGAGGTAGCTGTGCGATTTACAAATTCAAGGTTATTATTATTATTATCTTATGCAAATAACAACCATTGACAAAGTCAATAGTCCTAACTTCTTGTAGGTATGATGTTACATGTTGTATCATATTTCTGGATGCAATGACAGAAAAAGCAAAGTACAAGTCGGCCGGCACACTAAGTAAGCACAGATTTTTAGCTTAATGTTTTTTTAGCCAACCCCTTAATTACATTGGCCACGCCCCTTTGAGAGACCCTCCCCCCAGTTTTTTCATCCCACGTAGTGGCTGAAGATGAAGATCTTTCAGGAGTTTGGATAGACTTGCCTTCAGGTGCACAGAGCGTGCGTATTCGATGCATGCGTGCATCTTGCCGATGCTCGCGATCTCGTAGCAGCTGCTGCGCGAGCGAGCATTCATCACATCACTTGATTGTCATTTAGCGATGCGCGTGTCTTGCGCGCGCCTGTGTTTTCTTTTGCTGTGTCAGAGCGCAATCACCTGACTTCACCCTGGAGACGTCGACCTCTTTGCAAGTGCCTTTGAGCTGTTGTGTTCTTGTGCAAGGTGCGATGGCGCGTGTCTACGTGTTCTTGTCTTCAGGAAATTACAAAGTGCATGTTTTTTGTCGTGAAAGACAATTTATTTTGTGCCACTGATAATTTCCCATCTCCTGGAGTTCACGCACCGGTGCTTGCAATGTGACTTTATGAACGTGTTTAAAAGCATGTTGATGCAATTTGTCAGGTTCTTCTCTGATGCTGTAAACAACAGTAATCTGTCCCATTTTGACACATAGTTTTGATTAAAGCAAAAGCACTTTGTATAATCTGACCTTACAGCAACTTCTCAATGTTTAGTGCATCCACCACCCTTTCTTCAGAACCGGGGTGAGCCCATGATCAGATGGAGGCACTGGATAAGTCAAGTCAAGTCAAGTCAGAGAATTTATATAGCGCACTACATACCCAGAGGGTCTCAAGGCGCTTAGGAAGGGGAGGAGGATTACTTGTCAAATATCCATGTTTTAAGTTGCTTTCTGAATGCTAGGTGGTTCTGGGTAAGGCGAAGGTAAGTGGGGAGTGAGTTCCATGTTCTAGCCGCCAGGTATGAGAAGGATCTGCCTCCCATGGTGGTCTTGTTGATGCGAGGTACAGTGGCGAGGGCTTGGTTGGAAGAACGTAGTTGGCGGGAGGGGGTGTAGAAGTGATGGAGCAAGGATTCGCACGTATAGCGCCTTGCTCGTATGCAAAACCCTTGTCTAAATTGCATAATAATATTAACACCTTTGTTCGTCATTTGTAAAGTGTTTTCCCCTACACGCGGGTGTCCCTAGGATGCTTGCTTGTTTTGTCTTTTCACGTACTAACGAAGCTTGCACTGAAAATGGCTGCTTTGCCGCAATTCAGTCTGCGCATGCGTCGGTCATACCCACGTGATGTGACGCACTCGCATTCTGGAGGGATTCTGTGCTCATGCGCATTGATGCTAAAAATGGCTGCTTGTCTCTCACCACGCTCTTTGCTTACTGCAGCAGCTTTAGCCTATTTGTCTTTTTCGCACTAATCTTTAACGCAATAGTCATTATAAAGTAAGGGTTGGTTAAGTTTTAGCTTGGTATACAGTGCGATCATTTTTATGTATGATTTTAATTTGTTTTCGCTTACTTTTCATGTACCGCGTCTTTGTGGGCTGGGTAATCATGAGCGGAGCCATACTTGAAGCTCTGCTGGGCACCGTCACATGACCGGAGAAAGTTCCAACTGCGCAGAAGCTAAACCTAGCCAGCTGGCTCCTGAAGCACAATGCGCCTGGGAACATCGCTGGGAATACGGAGTCTTACCTTGAAAGAAGCAATACTGTTGCTACCTATCGTAAAACTGTCCTGTAATGCTGTATTCTATGCATGGGAACGTGAACCTGGGGGGCGGGTGTTCAAATTTGAATATTAATCATGTGAAAACTGAATTCTAGGAGGTGGTAATGACCGCACCACCTCTCCTGACCAATCACAATGTGGGAAACTGTCACTTGCAACATTAGTGGGTGGTCTAAGGGTCCCCAAAACCGTATAATTGTCCTAGTTTAGCTTAGGAAAATTGTCCGACTTGTCCGAGTAGCAGACCTGTCACTGACCCTACGATCTCAATAGGTGCTCATTCTGAAAAGTGCTGCGGAGCACTTTGTCCATACTTTCCACAAATCCCTAAGGGGTGGAAAATCCTAAGTGCTGGCGAAGCACTTTGCTGGGGAATTCGAAAATCCAATCGGGGTTTCTGGCGGATTACTTGCAGGAGGGGGTAACGCAGGCGTTGCTGTCCGAAGCTGTGGGTGTTGGTCGTACCCTGGGAGGCCCAGTCCTTGACCTGAACCTGAGGGGTATCCTGTCCTTACTGTCCGTGAGCTGTACCTGCTCGCATTTCTGGCATTCCTTTTCTGAGGGTCCCTGTCCCCGTCTTCCCAACTGACCCGTGGCCAGGGTTGGTCTTCAATCTGATCTAGGTAAATATAGATTGTGGGTTTACGTCTCTCTCTCTCTCTCTCTCTCTCTCTCTCTCTCTTTTATCCGAACTGGTAAAGCATTCTTACCTGTATTATTGCTTTATTGCCATTGCAATTATATGTGTCTGAATTTTAGTTGGTTCCTTCTCTCCCCCCCATCCTTTAGAGAACTCATTGATTTTATAAAACCATAGCATGTTCCCGCTTTTCCCCCTTTCCTTTAGTGGTTTGCAGTGAACTTAGCAAAGAATAGCTTAAATACTTAGGTTAAGTACATGTTCTAGGTCATTCCCAATCCTATGTTCTAGTATAAAATTGCAGTGACTAGTTTTGCTCTAAAACTCCTACCTTTAGTCTCCCCATATATCCTAATGGTCATATTTTTGATACAAAGCTACCTATTGGTGTTGATTTTAATGTTTGATATATTACTCTGTGTATCGCTTATTATCCTGGCATCTTCTCTTTGAATACTTATATAAAAATTTTAACTTCATCAGGTGTCTGTGGTCATTTTACAGAATTGTGGAAAGTATATTACTGATTTTAAGTGTATTGGATGTTAGGCCTGTCTACTATTTTCCCTAATAGCTCTAGGTCCGTCGGAAGAATTGTGCCTGTGGTAAGTCAGGTGCATGGTAAGCAGAGGTAAATCCAAACTTTATTACTCTTAGCAGCGTGCAGGAGGAGAAATCCTCACCCGGATCACCCAATAAAATTAGTGAAATAATAAATAGTGTCTTTTCACGCCAAGGGCCCAGTGCGTGTGAAGGAATTGGTAACTCGGGTGACCTGGGTAAAACTGCGCGCTCTAGCAGTAATTTCTGGTAGCAGAGGATGGTTTGGACTAGTTAGATTAGGTAGACAGGATAGGCATAAACAAACCGTGAAAATAAAACGTGCTGCTGATTTCTACTGTATTTTTTCAAAATTTATGAAATGTGTTTTTTATATATATAAATATACATGATTTTGCATTTCTGCTATAAATATTGCATGTTGAATTAACCCAGAATTGTTTGTAAATGTTCAGTGTAGTCCGAATCCCCGGGGAAGTATTTTAGCTAACGGTGAGTAGAATCCAGTTAGCTGTTGAAGTCACTAGGTTTGAGGTATTAGTGCAGGGTTAAGGATAACTGGAAGCACTAATTAGGACCTTTGTTTCTGGAGTAAATGATAGCTACGAGTCCATTATAAAACTTTCATTGCGATATCACCTAGTAAGGGTCGCATACGGAAGGAGTAGTAGGGTCTCCGAGGCTTGTCTGGTAAGTAAAATAGTTCGCTGGTGAAATCCTGGCTCAGTACATATCCCCGACCAAGGTGGATGAGTCAGAAGAATAACGGGTTCTATGTTACTAGTGTGAAGGGACAGGCAAAGAAGTCTATCCAGAGTGAATGAAAAGTAGACAGAAGTGGTTTACTAGTAGCGAAAGAAAAGTCTTTTCTCTCTTTAGAACACTCAGACATAGTGGCAAACGTTGTGTGTTATTGACTAAAACTTGCACTCGCACTTTAGAGAGAGTAAAAAGTTTCCGTTACCTTGTGAAGGAGGGAGTCAGTCGGAGAGCTGCTCTGACGTCACTCCGTGCCGCGCTGGTATTGGTCAAAACAGCGGGTGGGTAGCGGAGCTGAATTTGTAAAGGAGGGGTGAGTGCCGAAGCGTGAGACTCTGTCTTGCGAAAAGGCCGCGCACCCATTGGTTAACCGTAGTTGTGTTCTCTGACCTGATTGGGTGGTGCGAAATAAAAGTCGCGCTAGCATTGGAAGCACAAAGGTAAACAAAATTAATCCAGCCGAGATAGAAGCGAATCTGGAGAGTTGTATGTGGTATCCAGATTTCATACCAAATCCAAAATACCTAGGATTTTATAAGGAGCAGACTTTACGAGGTAGACCGCTCATGATGTATGGAATAAAGAGAAAATTGTCATTCTCGGATAAAGTAAAGAATTTTTTCAAAACTGACAAGCCCATTAGAACGAGGGAAGGCGTACTCATTCCCCCGCCAAATACCCCTGCTTCTTTCATGTTGTTTGATAAAGGGTATCACACTTGTGTCTGGCTAGAAAATTGGGCAAAGTATACTGTAGATGACGGAGTCCTAGCATTCCCTGTTGAAGGTACATTTAATGGTCGGATCCTGTTTAACTTAAGGACCCGCATGAACGAATTACACCCTAGACCTAGATTGACCCAGTACGAAGCTTTGGAGGAATGGGAGATAGAGGCTGCAGAGCGAGATAAACCACGAATGGATAAGGGAGTGAGTAAGTGGTATCCCAGACTTCCAACGCCAACCAAAGAGCAGAAAATGAAACAGTGGAGGCAGTCTATGTTAACTGAAGGGCTGTTCCCCATGATGGGGGTATTAGAGGAGAAAAGAGGAAAATGTAAAGAAAAGACCCATCACCTAGCACCTATGGGGGATATGGAAGACGAACACCTGGAAGACTTGTTAATGAAGGATCCACCTCCCTATGTAGCAGAATCAGATTCGGCGCATTCTCAAAATTCTGTTACCAATTACCCCCGAAGTAGGAGGGAAAGTGATTCAGACGGGACAGCTACAAGCAGTAAATATAGTGGAAGGGATGAGTTTTGCAGACCTAAGTCCACAGTCCCGAATTATCAGCCATTCGGGGAAAGTCCCCCTCGATTGGTTGCCCCGACTGCCCCGAGTATCTATCCGTCCTTAGTACCTCAGGTATTGCATGGCAACTCTGATGAAAGGGGGTTGCAGGAAAAAGAGAGAGAAGCCCTGACTAAACAGCGAGAGGAATTAGTCAGAACCATTGCCCAGATGCATCCCCATCCTGAGGCCTTGACCATTCCGGTAACTATTGGTCCTGCTATCCCGATGTATAAAAACGACCTGACTAGTCCCCTTCCTCCTGTTATCACCCCAATACTGCCTACTCCCAGCTTCCAGACCCCGAGAAAGGAAGTATTCATAGATGAAGATCAGGAAAGTGAGTGTGAATCTGGAAGTTTGATGGATCTGCCCATAAGGGAGTCAAGGGCCAGTGTAGTAGGGACAAGAAGTCAGCCCAGACAAAAGGAAGTGGTGATTGAAAGTGCATCTGGAATTAGGAACGCCTCTTTAGTCTCCCCTGAAGAATTAGACAGATGGACAAAGGAGATAGAGAAGGAGACCGCTCCCCAACCTAAAGCATTGGAAATATATAAATTAAGAATAGAAATAGAAGAAATGATGGCTGGGAATGTGGGAGTTGAGCGCCTGAGCTCGTATAATGAAGAAGAGTTACTATTCATCAGTAAAAATCTTACCCGGAGTGCTAGGGTGCTCCATGAAAAGATAATGGATGCCGCCACAGAAATGGGAGTTGATGTTAGTCGCTCAAAAATTCTTCAGAAACCTTACAGAGTAGACTTCTCAGACAAGGATTTAGAAAGCCTGAATGTGATGGGAAAACAGATCCAAGTAAGAGAATTGTTGAAAATCTTGCAGAAATGGGGCGAAGTGGGAAAATGGAGAACCAGGTGGGCAAAGAAAAAGGAAGGCAGCAGGGCTGGGTCCGTAACTTCAGAATTCGTATTAAAAGAAGTAACCCCAACAGAAAAATTGTGCCCCATGAGAGAGGTCCCGGGAGGAAAATATGTCCATGTCCCTTGGTCCAGACAAGACATTGTGTCATTTACAAACGACTTCCCGAAACTACGTGAGAAACCAGTTGACTGGTACAGACAGGTGGAACGTTTCATAAAAGTTCAGAAATGTCTGCTGAAAGACCTGGATGGGTTTTTCGACATTGTGGTCCCTGTAGATCTGTGGACCGAATGTAAGATAGAAATTGATTGGCCGAATGATGAATATCCCAGAGATGAGAGAACGGGGGCCCCTTCACCGGATGTAATGAGGAAATATGACCAGGTCATCCAGTACCTTAAGAAAAAGGTGCCAGCAAAGGAAACAGATTGGACCAGAATAGATAGAACCACCCAAGAACGGGATGAAACAGTGCATTCATTTTATGAAAGGTTACTGCAGGTATTCAAAACTTACAGTGGTATCGATAATGTAGACATGAAAGACATGACGCATTTCAGTTATAGGTTTGTGCTAGGATTAAGGCCTGAAATCTCACAATGGATTCGAGATAACAAAATCAGTTGGCAGGGAAAACCAATAGATGATGTCCTGAAATATGCAAAATACTGCGAAGATGAAATCGAAAATAAAAAGAAAGCCCTCAAGGCGAAAGTGATGTGGGCACAGGTGAAATTAGCTGAACAGCAAGAAAAACAGTTAAGTAAAATGACTTCTGATAATAATGTTCCGAATACCAATTCTGGGGGGGGAGGAAAGCCCAGACCTAAAATGAGTCGTGAAGAGGCCATGAAAAAGTTTCCGTGCCATGGGTGCGGCCAGATGGGGCATTGGAGAGACGAGTGTCCACACCTACAGGCTGGTAATGCCCCTGTAAATGGTTTAAATCCACAGGTGCCGAAAGAGGGGTCCAGAAAAACCCAGCAACAGGTAAAATTACCTCCAGTACCTCGCGCTCCTAGACAGAATTTTAAGAGTCAGGGTCAGCAGAATGAGAGGACGGAAGTATGGGAGGTTGAGAGTGAAAGAAATGCAGTCATTCCACAGTACTTGCTAAGTGATACCTTCCTTTGTGAAGATCAAGATTGACGGGGCCTGAGAGGGGAGGATGAGGAGTGCGTACTTGGCGCCTCCTTACCGGTAGACCAGACTGGACCATACATTGAAGGAAAGGTTGAAGGAAAAGACGTCACCTTTCTGTTGGACACTGGTGCTACCAGATCTACTGTAAGAACAGTGGATGTTCCTAACCTACCCCTCTCGGGAGAAGCGATCCAAGTAGTGGGAGTCTCGAATCAGATAATAAGTACCCCTGTAACTGAACCAATGGAGATTTCCATAGGAAATTTCAAGGAAATGCACAGATTTGTGGTCTGTGATTCCAGTCCTGTAAATCTACTGGGACGTGATTTGTTGTGCAAGATGCGTTGTACCATTTACTGCACACCAAATGGCGTTGAAATTCAGACCCCCGATGAAGATGGCCTGTACAAACTGATGTTAGTCAGACAAGATGCCGATATCAAGCCTTTGACAATTGAGGATTTACCTGAGGAACTCCAGCTAAGAGTGGTACCAGAAGTGTGGGATTTCACAGGAAAAGATGTAGGCCTGATGGCAAATGTGGACCCAGTTAAAATAGCAATAAAAACCAATGCTGTATACCCCAAAACCAGACAGTACAAAATGAGTGCAGAAGTGAAGGCAGGAGTAGCGACTGAAATCACGAGGCTACTAGAAGCAGAAATAATAGAAGAAGTGCTGAGCAGCCCCTGTAATTCGCCTATCATTGGGATCAAAAAGCCTAGTGGGAAGTACCGGGTGGTGCAAGATTTGCGCAAGGTAAACCAAATTGTTGTGCCTTGCTGTCCTATTGTACCCAACCCTGCAGTGATACTCTACCAGATTCCTTGGAACGCAGAATGGTTCACTGTCATCGATCTGTGCCACGCATTCTTTTCCATCCCATTGCACCCAGAAAGCAAATTCCTTTTCAGTTTTGAATTCGACAGCCATATCTATGTCTGGAATCGTGTCCCTCAAGGGTACACCGAAAGTCCATCGATTTTCAACCAAATACTGAAAAAGTGCCTTGAATCCCTAGTGCTGCCGAGAGAGTCTGTTTTGGTGCAATACATAGATGACCTGTTAGTGGCATCTAAAACCCAGTCTGACTGTATCACTGACACAATTGCTTTGCTGAATCACCTAGGAAAAGGAGGACATAAAGTGTCGCCTGACAAATTACAATTCTGTAAAAACTCAGTAAAATATCTGGGGCACCAGATAGAAAAGGGAATCAGGAAGGTCACTACCGAAAGGATCAAAATAATTAAAGCAATGGAACTGCCCACAACCCAGAAAGAAGTGAGAATGTTCTTGGGAGTTGTGGGTTACTGCAGGCAATGGATTGTAGGATTTGCGGCTCTAGCCCGACCCCTGATAAATATGACAAGGAAAGGAGTGGAAGACCCCGTCCACTGGGACAGTGAGAGCATGAATGCTTGGGTAACTCTGAGAAACTGTCTATGTACCGCACCTGCATTGGGTATGCCTGAGTACACTAAACCCTTTGAACTGTTCTGCGACTCCAGAGAAAATTGTGCTCTTTCAGTCCTGACCCAGGAGCACGGATCAGTCAGACGGCCAGTAGCCTACTTTTCGGCCACCCTAGATCCCGTGGCCGCTGGATTGCCTGGATGCTTGAAAGCCGTTGCGGCTACTTGCGTCAGTTTGGAACAGAGTGAGAGCATTGTCATGGGACATCCCGTCACTGTCTATGTTCCTCATTCTGTTGTCATCCTACTGACTAGAACTAAGACCCAGTACCTCACACCTAGTCGGCTGACTAAGTATGAGAGAATTTTGATTGGTGCTGAAAATGTAATTATTTCCCGGTGCAGTGTCCTAAATCCTGCGACACTGTTACCTGTCCCTCTGGATGGAGAGTCTGATGAGGGCGGGGAACATAATTGCATCGATCTGACTGAATATAGCACCAAGCCCCGTCCTGACATTCGTGAAATAGCATTACGTGACGGGGATAAAACAATGTTTGTGGATGGCTCGTGTTTGAGACATGAGAGTGGGAGTCTGAGTGCTGCCTATGCTGTGGTTACTCTGACAGGAGTCGTCGAGGCATCTTACATGCGCGAGGTGAAATCTGCACAAGTGGCGGAGCTCATCGCATTAACTCGAGCATGCAAGAGGGGAAAAAACAAAAGAATTACTGTTTACACAGACAGTCAGTACTGTTTCGGGGTTGTTCATGACTTCGGCCAATTGTGGTTGCAAAGAGAATTCATGACTTCCTCAGGCACACCTATCCGAAATGGGAAGGTGGTGCATGACTTACTAGAAGCTATCCAATTACCCAAAGAATTGGCTGTGGTCAAGTGTGCGGCTCACAGATCTGGAAATGATGATGTGACTGCCGGTAATAGGTACGCTGACCAAATTGCACAATTTTGTGCCCGTCACCAGATGTCCCTACAAATTGCCCGGTGGGATGGAACCAGCTGCCAACTTATGTTGTTTGATAATGTGTCAACGTGGGAAGAATTAAAAGAGATACAACAAGCAACAGACAGGCAAGAAAAAGGCAGGTGGGCCGCAAAGGAATGCGAATTGCGAGAGGATGGTGTGGTGGTAAATCCGGATGGGGTGCCTGTACTGCCTGATAGCTTGATCGACCCCATGGTCAGAATGATACATGAGCCAACACATATGGGAAGAGACGCGATGTGTCGGGTGTTTGAACAAGTGTTCTGTAATTCAAGGTTCAGGGACCAGGCGGAAAGGCTTTGCCAGAGGTGCCTAGTGTGTCAGCAATTCAATGCAGGAAAGAAGACAGTAGTGAAACAGAGTACTATTGGAAAGGCAGTAGGTCCCTTCGTTAGAATGCAGGCAGACTTCATAACCATGCCCAGATGCAAAGGATATAGATATGTCCTGGTCGTAGTATGTCTATTCTCCAGGTGGGTGGAAGCATATCCAGCTAAGAAAAATGACGCTATCACCACAGCAAAATTATTGCTCAGGGAGTTGATACCTAGGTATGGGATCCCAGAGACGATCGAAACGGACCAAGGTGGGCATTTTGCCAACGATGTCCTATTGGAACTCTGTAGAGCATTCAAAATGAAGCAAAGATTGCACTGTGCCTACCACCCAGAGGCTTCTGGGGTAGTGGAACAAATAAATGGCACTCTGAAGTCCAGACTGGGAAAAATGTGTGATTCCACAAAAATGAACTGGATAGAAGCTTTACCCCTGGTGCTGATGAGTTTGAGAAGTATCCCGAATCGAAAGACTGGCCTAAGTCCCCATGAAGTGTTGATGGGAAGAGTGATGCGCCAGGCATGGGTACCCGGAAACAAACTGCTAAGCATTTCTGATGATATGGTGCTAGAATACTGCAAGCAGCTGGGTGACCAAGTGCGTTCTCTCTCTCAGCAGATTGGAGAGACAGAAGACGAGTGGCCAAAGACTCCAGCACACAATCTGCAGCCAGGAGACTGGGTGGTGTTAAAGAAACACACCCGGAGCAGTTGCCTGAAGCCAAGGTGGGGAAAGCGACGACAAGTGATCCTCGTCACTACCACTGCTGTGAAGTGCGCTGGTGTACCGAAGTGGATCCACGCCAGCCACACAAAGCGGGTATCTGGAGAAAACGCGACTGGAGCTGAAGGCAGCACAGCTGAAGAGACTTCCGAGGAGGAAGATCCGGAACTAGCTGACATCGAACTGCCGAGCACAAGTCGAGACGTTGAATGGTATCCCGCCGACGAACCAGTTCATGATCCAATACGAACCAGGAAATATTCCTACTTAGACAGTGAGTGGGATAGTCCAGGTGAGACAGAAATAGAAGAAGCAGGTCAGGTCAACGAAAGCCACAACACACCTGATCAGGACATAGGCCAAGTAGGGGCAGATCAAGATCTCGTGACTCCTCCTGAAACTCCGGAGCCGAGAAAGGGACAGTTAGAAGTTAGAGCTGACGTTCATGCAGAAGAAAACGAAGAGATCAAAGAGCGTGAACAGGAACAGATAGAACTAGATCAAAGTGCTCAGACGACGGAAACAACAGTAACCAGAAACAAAAAGAAAGTGCGATTTGAATCTGAGCAGGGACAGAATAGGGACCAGGCAGAAGAAATAGACGAAAGACCTGGAACTAGTCAGACAGGCAGGGAAACAGAAGTGCCACATCAAAAAGTGAAAAGAGTGCACGAGGAAGGCGAAGTCTCCTCAACCACTGGGAGGCACGGAGGAAGAAGTGAACCCCGATACGTCAAGAGACTAAGGCTCAGACTAAAGACAGTCGGAGAAAACGATAAAGACCGAAAAAGGGCTCAAAGTGAAAGAAGTGCAGCCCAAGGAAAATCGCTGAGAAAAAGCGACAGAATAAAGAAACAGAACCGACTGTATCGGAGCCCTGAATGGACGTACTTTGTGTTGGAGGAGATTGACGAGCCTCACCACAGTGGCAACAGTGACAACGAGTCTATTGCTGATCGGAGTTCGGACGAAGACCCTCCGTAAGAGAACCCCTGAAGTGAGCCTTTGGTACAAAGGAACGAAGAGGGGTAGCAAAAGCCACCTGTAAGCTAAAAATGTCTGATCCGAGTGTCTCTGGGAGATCCCGGTGTGGGTGTCTCAAAACATGTTGTAAGATATGCTTGTGTAGTGTAGCTATGCTAATAGTAATGTGGATAGGACTAACAGTTTTTCTGCCCTTTATGATAAGTAGAGATCCAAACTTGTCCCCTACTGAACCCGAAGCAGTAGATGTAGGGGTTGTACAGACTGCAGAAACACCACGTAGACTAGAAAGACGCGACAAAAGAGTAGGATTGACACACACACGACCTAATTTAGAAGCACCAGATGAGGATGGACTACATTTTCACCGAATGAAGAACAGGACGCATCTAAATGTTTTTGCTAACCTGTTAGTGCATTATGTAGAAGCTATGGAAATAGAAGACTGTTATGTCTGCATGAAGCTACCAACCTCAGTGGCTGAAGGCGTGACATACCACCATCTACCTTTGACCTATGGAATCTCCTGTAGTATATTAGCTAGCTTGTTCTATAGAAGCACCTTGCAGTACTATTATTCAAACGATGACGTAGTATTTTCTGAACTTCCTGTTAGAGGACATTTGAACCGTGTACATACTACAAGTGATGTGACCCGCTATATGGGAGAATATTTCCTGACTATAGGTAACATAGACTTAGATCAAGCAAGAGAAGACAATCTGACCTGTTCACTGCAAGAGCAGGAAAAGATGTTTATAAAGATGGCAGACAGAAGGAGAGAAAAATTTCAGAAGAAGGCAAATGACGAGAAGGATAGAATCCCTAGGTGGGCTGAGCACATGGATAACACCTCAGAAGGCGAAGCCAGTCCTGCCTTGTTGCTGGATTTTGAAAGAAAGGGGAAACTTTGTATCCATAGGGAAAAGACAGAGTACTATAACAATGTATTCATCGGTTCCAGCGAGTGTGAACATAATTATAAGGTAATTGGAGGCTGGGGATTCAAAAATGGGTCAGAACCTGTGTTTCCCGGAATATATTATATATGTGGGAACAAGGCTTATTTCAAATTGCCGGATCACTGGTATGGAAGCTGCTACTTTGGCATTGTTTTCCCGAAAATATACCATGTGAATAACGCAGCTGGAAGCGATGATGAAACTAATGGCTTAGTGCGTAGTAGACGCGAAAGTGTAGGCGAAATTGTAGGTGATATCTTTAGTGCACTGATACCTGGAATGGGGGTAGTTCTGAACACCCATAGAATCTGCAAACTGTCTACAGTAGTGGACCGGTTATCAACGGACACTGCTGCTGGTTTCCTGCTGGTCAATACTGAAATGGTTGCGATCAGATCAATGGTTTTACAAAACCGTCTTGCCCTTGACACCCTATTAGCAAAAGAGGGCGGAGTCTGTAGAATGCTGAAAGCGCAACATTGTTGCACCTACATTCCAGATAAAAGTATCGAATTAAAACAATATGTGAAGAACATAACTAATTTGGAAAGAGAACTCAAACCATTAGAGGTTGACAGTGCCTGGACGAGACTGACTGGAGGTCTCTCCTCTATAGGTAGTTGGTTTACTAATCTAGGTAGAAATATTTTGTGGAAAATACTGATGCCAATAGTCATAATAGGTGTGATTGTATTGATCATTTTTATCTGCTGCAAATGTCAAAAGTGTAAAAAGAAATATACAGTCAATCCGAGGGGGGTGAAAAGAAACATTGATGAATTAGAATTAGAGGAGCTGAAGAGTGCAATTTATAAAAAGGCGAAAAATCACCACTCTCATAAGGAAGCTGAAAGAAAGCTAAACAATAAGTTTATTGAAATTGAAATGGACGATATGAATGAATGAGAAAAGTTGGCATCTGTTTCCTTCATGTAGTGATGATAGTAAATATCATCAAAGAGGGGATTGATGGAGCAAGGATTCGCACGTATAGCGCCTTGCTCGTATGCAAAACCCTTGTCTAAATTGCATAATAATATTAACACCTTTGTTCGTCATTTGTAAAGTGTTTTCCCCTACACGCGGGTGTCCCTAGGATGCTTGCTTGTTTTGTCTTTTCACGTACTAACGAAGCTTGCACTGAAAATGGCTGCTTTGCCGCAATTCAGTCTGCGCATGCGTCGGTCATACCCACGTGATGTGACGCACTCGCATTCTGGAGGGATTCTGTGCTCATGCGCATTGATGCTAAAAATGGCTGCTTGTCTCTCACCACGCTCTTTGCTTACTGCAGCAGCTTTAGCCTATTTGTCTTTTTCGCACTAATCTTTAACGCAATAGTCATTATAAAGTAAGGGTTGGTTAAGTTTTAGCTTGGTATACAGTGCGATCATTTTTATGTATGATTTTAATTTGTTTTCGCTTACTTTTCATGTACCGCGTCTTTGTGGGCTGGGTAATCATGAGCGGAGCCATACTTGAAGCTCTGCTGGGCACCGTCACATGACCGGAGAAAGTTCCAACTGCGCAGAAGCTAAACCTAGCCAGCTGGCTCCTGAAGCACAATGCGCCTGGGAACATCGCTGGGAATACGGAGTCTTACCTTGAAAGAAGCAATACTGTTGCTACCTATCGTAAAACTGTCCTGTAATGCTGTATTCTATGCATGGGAACGTGAACCTGGGGGGCGGGTGTTCAAATTTGAATATTAATCATGTGAAAACTGAATTCTAGGAGGTGGTAATGACCGCACCACCTCTCCTGACCAATCACAATGTGGGAAACTGTCACTTGCAACATTAGTGGGTGGTCTAAGGGTCCCCAAAACCGTATAATTGTCCTAGTTTAGCTTAGGAAAATTGTCCGACTTGTCCGAGTAGCAGACCTGTCACTGACCCTACGATCTCAATAGGTGCTCATTCTGAAAAGTGCTGCGGAGCACTTTGTCCATACTTTCCACAAATCCCTAAGGGGTGGAAAATCCTAAGTGCTGGCGAAGCACTTTGCTGGGGAATTCGAAAATCCAATCGGGGTTTCTGGCGGATTACTTGCAGGAGGGGGTAACGCAGGCGTTGCTGTCCGAAGCTGTGGGTGTTGGTCGTACCCTGGGAGGCCCAGTCCTTGACCTGAACCTGAGGGGTATCCTGTCCTTACTGTCCGTGAGCTGTACCTGCTCGCATTTCTGGCATTCCTTTTCTGAGGGTCCCTGTCCCCGTCTTCCCAACTGACCCGTGGCCAGGGTTGGTCTTCAATCTGATCTAGGTAAATATAGATTGTGGGTTTACGTCTCTCTCTCTCTCTCTCTCTCTCTCTCTCTCTCTTTTATCCGAACTGGTAAAGCATTCTTACCTGTATTATTGCTTTATTGCCATTGCAATTATATGTGTCTGAATTTTAGTTGGTTCCTTCTCTCCCCCCCATCCTTTAGAGAACTCATTGATTTTATAAAACCATAGCATGTTCCCGCTTTTCCCCCTTTCCTTTAGTGGTTTGCAGTGAACTTAGCAAAGAATAGCTTAAATACTTAGGTTAAGTACATGTTCTAGGTCATTCCCAATCCTATGTTCTAGTATAAAATTGCAGTGACTAGTTTTGCTCTAAAACTCCTACCTTTAGTCTCCCCATATATCCTAATGGTCATATTTTTGATACAAAGCTACCTATTGGTGTTGATTTTAATGTTTGATATATTACTCTGTGTATCGCTTATTATCCTGGCATCTTCTCTTTGAATACTTATATAAAAATTTTAACTTCATCAGGTGTCTGTGGTCATTTTACAGAATTGTGGAAAGTATATTACTGATTTTAAGTGTATTGGATGTTAGGCCTGTCTACTATTTTCCCTAATAGCTCTAGGTCCGTCGGAAGAATTGTGCCTGTGGTAAGTCAGGTGCATGGTAAGCAGAGGTAAATCCAAACTTTATTACTCTTAGCAGCGTGCAGGAGGAGAAATCCTCACCCGGATCACCCAATAAAATTAGTGAAATAATAAATAGTGTCTTTTCACGCCAAGGGCCCAGTGCGTGTGAAGGAATTGGTAACTCGGGTGACCTGGGTAAAACTGCGCGCTCTAGCAGAAGGACAGTCGTGAGTTGAGGCATTCTGGTCCGATGTCGTAGAGTGATTTGTGTGCGTGGGTTAGCAGTCGGAAAGTGATTCTCTTATTGACGGGTAGCCAGTGGAGGTCTTTCAGGTGACCAGAAATGTGTTCGTTGCGTGGGATGTCTAATATGATCCTGGCTGAGGCGTTTTGGATTCGTTGGAGTTTCTTCTGGAGTTTAGCGGTGGTACCTGCGTAGAGGGTGTTTCCGTAGTCAAGTCGGCTCGTGACCAGAGCATGGGTGACAGTTTTCCTGGTTTCGGTGGGGATCCAGCGAAATGTTTTTTTGAGCATGCGAAGAATGTTGAAGCAGGATGAGGATACGGCGCTGACTTGTCTGTTCATTGAGAGTGAAGAATCCAGGATGACGCCTAGGTTCCGTGCGTGGTCTGTCGGGATGGGTGCTTTTCCAAGGGCTTCCGGCCACCAAGAGTCATCCCATGCAGAGGGGGAAGTACCTAAGATGAGGACTTCTGTTTTATCTGAGTTCAGTTTCAGACGGCTGTGTTTCATCCATTCGGCAACTTCTTTCATTCCTTCGTGTAGGTTAGTTTTGGCGGTGCTGGGGTCATTGGTGAGAGAAAGGATTAGTTGAGTGTCATCCGCGTAAGAGATGATGTTGAGGTTGTGTTGGCGGGCGATGGCCGCGAGGGGGCTCATGTATACGTTGAAGAGGGTGGGGCTGAGTGAGGACCCTTGGGGTACGCCACAGATGACTTCAGTGGCCTCAGACTTGAATGGTGGAAGGCGGACTCTCTGGGTTCCTCCGGTGAGGAACGAGGTGATCCATTCAAGTGATTTCCCTTGTATTCCGATGTTACTGAGGCGTTGTAAAAGGGTGCTGTGGCAGACTGTGTCGAATGCTGCAGAGAGGTCGAGGAGGATGAGGGCGACTGTGTCTCCATTGTCCAGTAGAGTTCGAATGTCGTCTGTTGCTGCGATGAGGGCGGTCTCAGTGCTGTGTTTTGCTCGGAAGCCAGATTGTGAGGAGTCGAGGGATTTGTTGGCTTCGAGGAAAGCGGCGAGTTGGTTGTTGACAGCTTTCTCGATTATTTTGGCCGGGAATGGAAGGAGCGAAATGGGGCGGTAATTTTTGAGTTTGGTGGGGTCCGCTGTGGGTTTTTTCAGAAGGGCGGTGAGTTCAGCGTGTTTCCAGTTTTCCGGGAAGGTGGCGGAGTTGAAGGAGCAGTTGATGACGTCTCGGAGGTGCGGTGCTATGACGGAGTCTGCTTTGTTGAGGATGTGGTGAGGACATGGGTCTGTGGGGGATCCTGAGTGGATGGAGTTCATCAGGCGGATGGTGTCCTCAGTGGAGATTGGGTTCCAGTCATTAAGGGTGTTCACGGGGGGAGAGTGTTCAGCAAATGGTTGGGTGGGTTGGTCTCCGGGTTGGTTGTCGAAGCTGTTGTGGATGTCTGCAATCTTGTTGTGGAAGAATGAGGCTAGGGAGTCGCAGAGGGCTTGAGAGGGGGTGATGTCGTTGGAGTTGGCTGAGGGATTGGAAAATTCCTTGACGATGTTGAAAAGTTCCTTGCTGTTGTGGGCGTTGTTGTCAAGTCGATCCTTGAATGCTGTTTTCTTGGCCTTTCGGATAAGTTGGTGGTGAGTGCGGGTGGCGTTTTTGAAGGCGTCCTTGGTGCTAGTGGTTGGGTCTTTTTTCCAGGCCTTTTCAAGGGAGCAGCAGAGTTTCTTGGACTTCTTCAGATCATCGTTGAACCATGAGGCCTTCTTGTTGCCAGGTTTGCTTTGACGTTTTTTCAGTGGTGCTAAGGTGTCGGCGGTGTTGGATAACCATAGGGTGAAGTTGGCGGCGGCTTGGTCTGGGTTAGAAGAGTGGGCTGGGGTGTTTAGAAGGAGCGATGAGGAGATCTGGTCGGTGGTGATTTTGTTCCAGTTTCTTTGCAGAGTTGGTTGGAGGTGGTTGATGGGTTTTGGTTTGTTGTAGGTGAAGTGAACGCAGCTGTGGTCAGTCCAGAGGAGATCCGTAGTGTGGCGGAAGGAGACATGATTGCTGGAGGTGAAGATGGGGTCGAGTGTGTGACCTGCGATGTGGGTGGGGGAAGTGACCAGTTGTTTAAGTCCGAGGTTGGCGAGGTTGTCCAAGAGGGTGGTGGTGTTGCGGTCGTTGATCTTTTCAAGGTGAAAGTTGAGGTCTCCCAGAAGGATGTAGTCTTTGGAGGGGAGCGCGTGAGGAGTGATGAAGTCCGTGATGTCTTCACTAAATTTTGCGCGGGGTCCTGGTGGTCTGTAGAGGAGGGTGCCTCTGAGTGTGGTCTTGGGGTCGATGTGGATCTGGAAGTGAAGGTGTTCGGAGTTGGCGAGGTTGGTGTCAGAGCTGGTTGAGATGCGGATTGATTTCTTATGGACGATAGCGATTCCTCCTCCTGTGTGGCCGGTACGGTCCTTGCGTGTGATCTTATAGTCTTCAGGGATGGCAATGGTGATGTCTGGGGCGGAGGAAGCGTTCATCCATGTTTCTGTTAGGAAGGCGATGTCCGGAGATATGGTGTCTAGTAGATTCCATAGGTCAATGGCGTGTCTGTGGACCGAGCGGGTGTTGAGAAGGATGCATTGTAGGTGGTTGGGGTCGGGAATCTGTGGAGTGGTTGTAGCGGAGATGTTGTCGGTGCCGATGAATTTGCAGGAGTAGCAGGAGAAAGGTCCATGGGTGTGTCCAGGAGCGGCTTGGACGCAGTTGGGGGCGCGACCGGGGTTAAGGGCTAGGAGGGTGGCGGCATCGTAGGTAATGCGGGAGGGCTGGGATTTGCGGGGGACAGGGGGTCTGGCGCTGGGCGCGATCCAGGCGCGGACGGGCATAGACGGGCTTACCTTTGGCGCACCTTCGGCGCGGAATGGGCGCGGTCGCTGCGCGTGAACGCTGCGCGCGGGAACTCCTGTCATATATGGATAGTGGAGGGGGAGGGGCGAGGGCGGCTCAGCTGGGAGGCGGGGCGGGCTCCAGGGATCACAATAACAACAAAATGGAGGCGGAGGGGGGAGCACAGCGTCGCGCTAGTGAAAACGCGCACAAACAGTGAAAGCGGCTGATAGAATTAATTAAAGTGCAAATAGATCAACTCGGCAAGCAGGCACACAGCAGGCAATTGAAATTAGGCAGTTCTAATGAGCAAAAGCAGCACAACGATACCGAGTGTCACGAGGGGACACTGGGGAGCGACCACTCAGCCTGAGGGACAGGAGCGAGTCACGGCGCTCTTAGGTACTGGAGCGCTGATCTGGTCAGTGGGAGGGCGGCTCAGCTGGGAGGCAATAGCATAATGTAAGTGTTGGAGAGCCAGTCTTCTCGTGCAGCTGTGCAGGAGAGCCGTCCCATCCGCACAGAGTTCACTCAGGTACAGGCGAACCAGGTGAGGCGTGCCTGGGCGCTGCGGGATGTCCACAGGTCCCAGACAGAGAGGAAGGGCAGCCCTGGCAGAGGGGCGCTCAGAAACTCAGACAGACTGCCACCCTTGGCACCTCCATCCTTCTGAAGTGCGTGACGGGGGGAGACTTGTCCCACAGGTCGTTGAGAGGCGGCAGCCCGTCAGGAAGGCACCCCAGCAGCAGCAGCGTCCCTCCCGGCCGGTGCGGCTCCGCCAGCGTCCATCCTCTGAAGAGCGGGCAGCGCAGGGGGAGCGGGCAGAGCCCGCTGGGAGAATCTGGGAGAACTATTTGGGGCCAAGTATGAATCTGACAGGAAGGAAGCAGTATTATTCAGCATCTCAGGCCATGCTGCTCAACATGTCTTTGTTAATCTTCACATGGTTACCTTCCAACTAGACAATAGCGTGATGATGGCACTTGGGATTCTTTCAAAGAAGCCATCACATGACTTGAAAAACAAAATTCAGCGGAACCAAGTATTATGCTCAAAAGACATAGGGGCATATTAGCAAGCTGAAGTATCGCCGCTTTTTCGGTGAATTGTGCAGAGAAAGCGGTGATACTTCCAGCGCCCTATTAACAAGGGCATGCTAATGCCTGCCTCAAGCCCACTTTGCATGTCAGCGAGAAACATCGCTATGACATGCAAAGTGGGCGTTCCCACGTCCAACCACATGTAAAATGTGGTTGGAGGTGGGAACACCCTATTACCAAGGCAGACGTTGGGAGAAGAAGACCTGCGATAAACTTGTTTATCGCTGGTCTCCCAACGCCTGCTCTGACCAGGTGTTAAGGCATTGATAACATGGGGGTGCGGATCATAACACTGAATCCACCCCCCATATTATCAAGGCACACATTAGCGCGTGAAAACAACATTTGTTTTCATGCGCTAATGTTCCATATCGCCGCCTATAGCTGGATTTAATTTCGCCTACGTGTTGCACATTTATAAGTACACTTCAGCATTTAGAGCATGGTACTCGCAAAAATGTGCTCAGGGGCCACATAGTATGGTCTGCGGTGTGACAGAGGGCCGCACAGATGCCAGTAGGGGGTCTGGGACAGTCATTTATTGTGTAAGGAGTTCTCTAACGACGCCAAAACCTCCTGTGATTCTGGGCAAATCACTTAATCTCCCCGTGCCTAAAAAAATGAATGTGTCCTCATGTAACGTAACTGGTGCCATGTAAAGCGCTCTGATACCTGATTCGGTTCGGGTCTAGTTCGCGCTATATAAAACTCTGCAAAAAAGTTAAATAAACGGGCAAGCATTTATGTGCGGGTTAATTAATGCTTCCCTGTTTATTTAACATTTTCTTCTGGATAATAGTGCTCAGCAACAAAACAGCAGCTAGTGCTTCGATTCACCAGGGGGCAGCATGTAAAGGTTAAGAGGGCCGCAAGCAGCCCCCGGGTCGTACTTTGAGTATCACTGATTTAGTGTGTTGGCTTCTACGTGAATGTAGGAAAGTGCCTCTGTAACATAGTTAGCTCCCAGCTTTTGCCTGATGTAATTTTGAACTGTAAGTCCACTGGGTCCCTGTTAACCAGGTCCTGAGTGCCAGATCTCTTTTCCAAAACACTGTAAAACGATTGGTACAAATTCCGCTACCCTACAAGTCTCTAGTTAATGGTGCCCCAGGGACATAGGGCATGGATACTGAACAGGGTCCTTTGGGGCTGCAGCACTGTTTGTGCCACCCCAGGGACTCTTCACCAAGGCTATGCACTCTGCCATTGCAGGGAGTGTGTCCTGGTGCAGGAAATTCTGAAGAGTCGACAAGGCACACAGCCCTGTGTGCCATGACACCCACCCCCTGCATTAGATATAGGTAAGTCACCCCTACTGCAGGCCTTTAGCCCTAATGCAGGCTGCACTATATCCTAGGTGAGCAACGTGAGCAGATAGCCCCTACATTGTCCAGCCTATCTTGTGTTGACGTAAGTGAACAGGGAAGCCATGAAGGGTGCGTGGGATGGAAACTTGTCAACATGAGTTTCCAAGCTTCATGATGGCTTCACTGATTTCTATGATATTAGGTACCAAACATCTTGTCTTAAAAAATCCTCACTGATGCCTGTGATGGATTTATTATTAATCTCACACAGGAGACCCTTTTAGAGGGTCCCCTGAAATCTACCAAGCACTAGTTTGGTTCCTGACTTGTTTACACCTACCAGTCATGTTTCTTCCCTCATGGTGTGAAAGACAGTGCCCTCAGAGGACAGAGACAAAGCCTGTTCTTCATACCTCCTCCAAGACAGGATGGAATTCCTTGGAGGGAAGCTTCAAAGGCAATGCTGCCTTTGAAATCCAACCCAGGAACCTCCAGATATTGGAGAAGGCCAAGCCCCCTTTACTGCTCCACTTTTGATGGGAGGGAAGGTGAAAAAAATAGATTAGGAAGAGGGTCCCGACTTAGACTGCACCACCTTTTGGCAGTGGGGAATTTGATGTGAATCCCTCTCAATTTCAACATCATGAGATGGTGAGAAAATGTCCTATTGGCGCTAAGATAGTGCCTCTCCCCACACTAGAGGGTGTAGAAGCCCTAAAGGTAAGTATCTCATTGGAAACTACTTGTCCACCCTTGTAACACCCTTAAATTCACTATTTAGGTGTCATCCCAAGACCTGAACATCAGATCCAATGATCAAGAGAACACAAGGACGAAGAAGGACGAAGAAAACCCGCGGTAAGAGAACTGCAGTTCTGCTGCAGAAGAAAAAGGCACCAAACCCAGCCAACTTCTCCAAGGACTCGACAATCGCCACTGATGTGTCATCCTGAACCATTTGCGAACTTGAAGAAACCTGGAACACCTTCACACTTTGAGAAATCACTGTGAAGCCCCCTTGAAATTATGTTATCACTTCCCTGTACACCGCAGGCACCGATCCAGTGAAGTCCGGTTTGTTGACTTGCTACTCCCTGATGAACTTGATGCAGCACAAAGGCAAGAAAAGGTACAACAGCTTTCGAAGGTCAGATCTGCCTCTCCACCAAGTTTGGAGGCACCAGGACCTACCAGAGCAGCGGCATGCCAATTCTTGGGGTACCGGACCCCAATGGCTAAAACCGAGAAGAAGAGTTCGCGCTGGACGTCCGAAGCACCTGAAGCAAGCACCCATTAAGGGACATTGAGGTACCCAAGACCCACATCCTAAGTGGCCGAGCTGTCACGAGATTGCCTAACCAAGTTGCCTACTGCTGACCGCTAGGACCTCAAGACACAAGACGCACAGCTGACCTCTTAACTCTGCACCCAGCCCCACCAACCCCAGCATCACCACACATGTAAGTGTCTCTGTGCAATGCTTTTTCGGTGGTACTCTTCATTTTTACACACCACCTTATAAGACTTCAGCCCTCTGCTCCGCCTGATCCGGGATGCTACTGAACTTCTCCTGCTGGAAATTTGAACCTGGTCCTGATATCTACCTAAAACGAGAAGGTGATCTTCATGAAAGAATTGCCTACATTTCTATGCATTTTTCTGCTTTTTTTACTATGGTGCCTGATTGCACATAGAAGTGATATATTTATTGAACTTTGAAAATTCATAACATCAAAAGTATTTATCCAAGAACTGTGTGTATGGTCTTAACAATTTTATAAAAATTGATGTTATTTTTGCAAATAGGTCTCAGATATATTCTTGAGTGCATGTCTTATTTATTGCCTCTGTGAGTACAACAAATGCTTAACACTGCCCTCTGATAAGCCTAACTGCTCACCCACATTTCTTCAAAAAGAGAGTTACTATTATCTTCTTTAACCTGTGCCTGACCTTTGGGGTTTTCTTGCACTCCCTACATGGTCTGCTTCATTTTAGTACAGCAAGGCAGTTTTCTACAGCATGAACTTTGAACAACCTGGATATTTAAATAAGAGACCCGTTTGTTTTTAATTGCTATGCAAAGAAAATTCCTGAGAGACTTTTAGCTTGTGGAAATCCTTCTTAGCTTGAAACAATTGATTTAGTTAAAAGAAAAGAAAGATCTATGATTTCTTCCAAAATGCTACATGAAGAAAAGTCCATAAGCTCTTCTTCCTCATTGCATTGGCTTTGCATTGGATTTGGAGGACACTGCCACTCTTGGAAAAGTCCATTTTGAAGTGCTTTAGATGTGGTCCGAAGTCTGACATAGGGAACAACCCTAATCACCCGGCTGTGGGGAGACGTTGTCTGTCATTTAAAAAACCGATAGGCCATGTCCAGGTTGTCAGCAGGCTTAATAAGGGTCCAGTCAAAATTAGCCCTGTGGAAGTGTTTGATTATATGCGTACATGTACTGAGAAAATCAGTGATCGAGTTTTGATTGCCAAATGTAATAAGGTGTCTTCTAGTAACATGATCAAGCGTCCACTTTTTGAAGCTGTCATTGGTACTGTGAAGCTACAGGTCATGGCGGACTCATGTTCTCCGATCACCATCATAAGTGATGTTACATGTTATGACCATTCTGAAGATACATTGATGTTCACTGCATTTGGATGTTAATCCAAAAGAGTTTTCAGAGTAAGATATATATATGCTGGGTTACTTTTTATCTACAGTGGAGTGTTTAGGTAAATGCATTAAGGCCAAGGTTTATGTAGCAATCAAGTAGAGGAATATCATATGCTGGCAAATTTTGAAAGAGTTTGGCTTAAATTTCATACCTGGTGCGGATGATCCTGTGGTTTTGGGGGATATGCTCATTGCAGTTTTTGAGGATTCTACGTGTGTGAGTGATATTGAATGCATTTTTTCTCAGTTCATTTATGTGTTTTCAGAACAAGTAGATGTAGTCAAAGAGTTTCTACACAAAATTCCACTCAAGCCTTATGCTCAACCAATGGTGCATAAAGTATGTCCTGTCCCGTTAATTGTCAAAGTTGAGCTACAGCAAGTGTTAAAACAATTGTGTTTTGAAGGTATAATTGCTCTTTGTGAGTCTTCTCAGTGAGTTGCCCCCATTGTGGTGGCTCGCAAAAAGTCAGTGGAGGTTAGACTTTGCACTGACCTATGTTCATTGAATAAGAACATTCCAATTGATTGTCATCCTTTACCCTGAATACATTATTTGTTAGCTCATGTAGGTAGTGCAAAAGTATTTTGCATTTTAGACCTACGCTCAGTCTATCACCAAATTCCTCTTACCTTGGAGCTGCAGGAGTTAACCACGTTTGGAATTCCCTTTGGGGAATACGTGTTTCTTAGACTTCCATTTGGGCTGGCGTTAGCGACCAGTGTTTTTCAGAAGATAATAGACAATCTTTTTGATGGTTTGCTGGGTGTTCAGGCCTATCAGGATGACATTCTGATTTTTGCTGGCATTATGGAGAAACATAAAGAAGTACTGAAAATACTTTTTACAGTTTTAGCTCAAATAAGTATGACAATAGGATGCAGTAAATGTATGTTTGCAATGCAAGAGCTGGAATATCGGTAGCACACTGTTTCTGCTACAGATATTAAACCAAAACTTTGTTAAGTAAAGGCGTCAAGGATGATATTTCTCCCAAAGATTAGGATGCTCTTTGCTCTTTTTAGGCTTGGCTGAACACTATGACTATTTTGTTTGAGGTTATGCTCAATTTGTTGAGCCTTTATGGGCTCTACTTAGAAAAGGGGCAAAGTTTATGTGGTCCAGTGATTCAGATGAAGTTCTTGTCTGAGTCAAGGAAATGATTGTGAATGCACCAGCATTGAGCACCTTTTAGGTTGTGTGTAAATGTGTGACTACAGTTGATGCAAGTCTTTCAGGTTTAAGAGCAACTTGGGTCAATGGCTGGCAGGTGAAGAGGAAACAATTGCTTTTTTGTCTAGAAACATTAAAACAGGCCAAAATGCATTACTGTACTTTTAAAAGAGAGGCGTTAGCCTGTAGTTGGGCTATTATTTTTTTCCAAGTAGCTCTTTATTTTTATTTGTTTGGTTGAGTAGAGGCATTAACATCATAGTCAGCACAAGATTGCAAATCATCAATTTGGACATATAAACAATTTAAAGTGCCCGGTGGTTGCTTGGCAAGCATCCATTGCTAGATGAATAATAGATTTCAATGCTGGTAAGCTGACAATGAATGGGAAAAGAAAATTGCATTTAGCAGGACATCGTTAACAACCATTTAATAGTATTAACAGTCATCAGCACCATTAAGGGCAACTATATTAGGGGAGATAAAGAACTGTATGGTCTCTAGGAGAGACAGTCAGCGACCTCAGGAAGGAGCCATCTTGGATCATGGGTAACCAAAGGAAAAAGAGAATAGCAAATGTCTGTGAAGGCAAGATGCACCAGGCGTAGGTGTAGCAGGATGCCTGGTGTCAGTCAATGAGGAAGCAGAAGATAACAGTCCAGACTTCAGTTTTCTGGGAGGGGGTACAGGAGATGATCAGACCCCTTCGCCAGTGCGATCGGATGTGTGCACAAGAGGCAGTGGGATTGAAGGACCTCACCCAGGACCTAAAGGCTGGGGATGGTGGAACCACACTGAGGTAGCCACCATACCTATGTCTAAATGCTAGTTGTAGTTCTGGGATAAATCACGGCTCCTCAGGGAGGTATCTCGTCTATTTTGACAGACAATTCGTCTATGTATGCATCCCAGGCTTCCAGAGATGGCACCACCCCACGTGTCAAGGGTAATGATCCATTTTGTTGCCTCATCCGATGCCCATCGAAGAAGTTCTTTTAACCAGAGTGACAGTGCCAGCGCTACAGCAGATTTCCAAGTCTTGGCTATACAGCACTTCCAGAGAACAAATGCCAAGTCGATATACCTGACAACGTACTTATTCTTGTGTGTCCCGGTGATCAGTCCCAGCAGGTAATAAGGCAGATCACACCGCAGTGGGCAGTCTATAGCCTTACACACAGCCTGAATGGTCTTCCTCCAGAAGCGGGCAATCTCCGGGCAGTCCCAGGTCTTATGATTGAAGTCGGCTTCTTTGCAGGGGCAGAGGGGCATCTCATGGATCCACCAGGAAAAATATGATGAGGATGTACCGGCATCAGGTAGCTTTGGTAGACATAGTTGAATTGAGTGTATTTCAGGTGGGAGTTCCTAGTGACACCCCGCACTTGTTCTAGTGCTTGGGTCCACTGCCTGTCCATCAAATCCCAACCAATAGATTGAGCCCATTTGTCTCATCAAGCCTGGGAGGTGAGCACATGAGGTTCCAACAATCTGCCATAAAGCAGTGAAATCCCATGGCTACCGAAGCCATGCCCTCATAACGTCCATAGGGCCATGGACATGGGTGTCTCAGCACTATTTGGCCCACGAGCACCCCAATATCTACTGCCAAGTCATTGTAGGTCGAACATTGGCCCTCATGAACCTCGCTTCTCTCCTTGAGGTCTTGAAAAAGACTCAGGAGTTTGTGCCTGTACAGATGCCCCAAGGTGACAACTCCCACCTCCATGCCCTTACCATGACAGTCAGCAATTCTGTGAAATGCTGGGGGTACCCATAATGGCAAGGCAGGGGCATACTGGTCAGGGCTATGGTGCCGGGTCACATATCAATCCCAGCAGTACTTAGCCACCCTGAGTAAGCGCCCAGCCCTCATGGTATATCCCTCTGAGGTCCAAATAATCCAGTCCAGGATATCCTGTCTGCCCAAACTTTGATGCAAGCCCACTCAGGAGTGGGGTCCATCCCAAGCCACCACATAGGCCACTGCAATTGATCGGCTGTGTACTACACTTCATAGTGTTGCATGCCTAAACCCCCTCTCTCCAGGGGGGCAAACAACTTCTGCAATGCCACTGTTCTTCCTGGGACCCCAGATTAAAGTGTAAGAAACAAATTCAAGTCCCCGAAGAAGCACTGGGGTAAGGAGACAGATAGGGATGAGAAGTGGTTCAGCAACCAAGATAATACTAGCATCTTCGCAATGGACACCCTGCCTATTGGAGAGAGAGGTAGAGAATTCCAGAACGTCAGCTAGGACACTACCCAGATTGTCACCCACCAAGTCCCATTCCACCTAGTCAACTTAAACGCCGAGGTAACAAGAGGTGTCATCTGTGCCACAACAGACCTCAGTGGAGAGACCCCCAAGTTTCTCCACGGTGATGCTGCTGAGGGGGAAAAACATAAGTTGGGAGGTAAGGGAAGGGTGAGGGAGGAGAGAAGTGCCACGTGGACCTTCAATGGTGCCAAGATGTCCCTGCCAGTACACACTCTAACGACTGGTTCCGTACATATGATATCTATCCACTTCAGTATCTCCAGGCCCAGTCCAATGAGCTGAAACAACCCTTGTGGCCAACCCAGGAATTCAAAGGCCTTCTCAGTATCCAATGAATGACCATGCCACGGGGCGTCGTTCGCAGTAGCTCGGCTAGAAGGTGAAGCAACCAGCGGAGATTAAGGAACTTATTTCTCCCTGGAAGTAAGCTGTTTTGGTCCGGGTGCACCAAATTAATGATGAGTGGTAGCAGACAATTCACAATATTCTTCCCCAGGATCTTACAGTCCGTGTTGTGTAGTGAGAGCGGCCAATAGGAGTGCACCTCCATTGGGTCCTTATCGGGCTTGGGGAATCCCACAATTAGTGCCTCGCGCAGTGACGGTGGAAGGGCATCTGCTGACTTAGCTGATTGAAAAGTCGTAAAAGCTGCAAGACAAGTGTAACCCAGTAAGTCGAGTAGAACTCCATAGGAAGCCCATCAGTTACTCTTATTGTGCGCCATCTGAGTGGTCGATCCCCAGTCTCACTGGCGAGATCTGGTATCGTTGTGCTGCGATTTGATTCTAAACCTACTTTAAATAATTGCCTGTAGACTGCCTTGGCTGCCGCTTCGCTTTGTTAGCGTTTATTATTGCCACAGTGACTTTCACTTTTATAGCGCGATATCTCCCGGCGCTCTGCATTGCTCACCCCTCCGCTGCCATTTTGTTTGTATTTGTTGTTGTGCTCGTTGTAGAAACCCGTCCTCTGTAGCCCGCCCCGCCTCCCAGCTGAGACACCCTCGCCCCTCCCCCTCCACTACCCATATATGACAGATGCACTTTCGCGCAGCGTTCACGCGCAGCGGTCGCGCCCCATTCGCGCCGAAGGTGCGCCAAAGGTAAGCCCGTCTACGCCCGTCCGCGCCTGGACCGCGCCCAGCGCCAGACCCCCTGCCCCTCGTTCCACCCACCCACCCCGCATTACATACGATGCCACCTCCCTCCTAGCCCTTAACACCGGCCGCTCCCCCAACTGCGCCCAAGCCGCTCCTGGACACACCCATGGACCCTTCTCGTGCAACTCCTGCAAGTTCGACGGCACCAAAACCTACTCCTCATCCACCAACGCGACACAGAGACCCGACACCAACCACCTAAAATGCATCCTGCTCAACACCCGCTCAATCCACAGACATGCCATCGACCTTTGGAATCTACTAGACACCATCTCACCAGACGTCGCATTCCTAACAGAAACATGGATGAACGCATCATCAGCCCCAGACATCACCATTGCCATCCCAGAAGGATACAAGATCATCCGTAAGGACCGCGTCAAGAATACAGAAGGAGGCATCGCCATCGTCCACAAGAATTCCATTCACATCTCAACCAGCTCAGATGACAACCTTGCCAGCGCCGAGCACTTCCACTTCCAGATCCACACCGACCCCAAAACCACACTTAGAGGCACCCTTCTCTACCGGCCCCCGGGCGCAATTTAATGACGATATCACTGAATTCATCACCCCACACGCCCTCCCCTCCGAGGACTACATCCTATTGGGAGACCTCAATTTTCACCTGGAAAAGAGCAATGTCAACAGCGCCACCACCCTTCTGGACAACTTCGCAAACCTCGGACTTAAACAACTTGTCACTTCCCCCACCCACATTGCAGGTCACACACTCGACCCTATCTTCACCTCCAGCAAATACGTCTCTTTCAGCCACACCACTGCTCTTCACTGGACGGACCACAGCTGCGTTCACTTTCTCTACAATAAGCCCACAATCCACTACCACCCTCAACCCACCCTGCGTAGAAATTGGAACAAACTCACCATCGACCAGATCTCCTCATCGCTCCTCCAAATCCCTCCTGTCCACTCCTCAAACCCCGACCAAGCAGCCATTAACTTCACCCAATGGCTATCCAAAAGCGCCGATGTTAGACGGACCGGGAGGGTCGGCCGAGGACAAGGGGAGAGGTCTCCGGGGAGAGCCGTCTCCAGCGATCGTACAGACAAGTAACTTCCCCCCCCCCACAGATGTACACCACACAAGGATAAGGTTCAACGTTACTTTATGAGCAATTCTTTAAGTACGGTGAAATGATACAAGGAGGTCTGGACTCAGGGGTCCCCTCTATTCTAGTCTCTTGGTTGGGTAAGGGGGTAGCGGGACAGTCTCGTTACCAATCTGGTGGATGTGGGGGTAGATGAAATAGCTCACAATCCTCGAGCTCGGCGTTCTAGATGATCGGGCCGCGGCGGAGCCAGCAGGTCCCGGGATGGTTGAAGGTAGCGACGGTCCGCGGCGGAGCCAGCAGGTCCCGATGAAGGTGGTGGTTACAAACGGTCCGCGGCCACGCCAGCAGGTCCCGACGACGATGAAGGTTTCAGAAGGTTGCGGCAGCGCCAGCAGGCAGGTCGATAGTTCGCAAGGCAGGGCTACGGCAGCGCCAGTAGTCCGTCAAGGATGAGTTCTTCACTGCGTCTCTCGACTCCAGGATACAACTGCCTTCCTGCTCTGGAGCTGCCCCAGTTATAGGTCTGGCGCCCTTTGATGTCCGGACCCTCGCACTTGGAGGTCGGGAGGTCCGGGATGAGGGAGTCCAGACACCCAGCAGGGGGGTGGAGCCAGCGCCTGGGGGAGCTGGGGGCGATCGGCACCTGGCGGGGGAGAGCCATCGACACTTCTTTCTCCCATTGACCTGCCAAGTGGTCCGTTCACCTCCTGGGTGGATGGTGGTGCTGGGATGTCGGGGCCTGGCCAGGCCCAGGGTTAGGGTCGATCGGAGGCCACGCGGCCTCGTGGTGCAATGTCCAAGATGGCGCCCAGGCCGGGCGAGGGGGCCGGTAGTGATCCGGACCCATGATGCAGGGATGTCCGGGGGCAGGGGTCCCGTATGAGACGGGGAGCGGGTGGTTACTGTGGGTTACACCTGGAGGGCCGGGCTCGGGCCTTGTCATGCGGGGAGGGAGCAAGCCCTTCACGTGGCCTGTCCAACATGCGTCTCCCCCAGCTGAAGGCGGGGAGAGTCACCCATCCTCTTGGGGACTCTCCTCGTCGAGGCGGAAAAAGCGTGACAGGCCATCTGCGTTGGCGTGGTCTTGCCCAGGTCGATGTTCCACAGTGAAGTCCATCCCCTGCAGGGAGATGGACCAACGCAGTAGTTTCGGGTTTTCCCCCCGCATCTGCATTAGCCACTGCAAGGGCCGATGATCGGTCTGTACCCGGAAGTGGGTGCCGAAGAGATAAGGCCGGAGCTTTTTGAGGGCCCACACCACAGCGAAGGCCTCCCTCTCGATGGTGCTCCAGCGTTGTTCTCTGGCCAGGAGTCGTCTGCTGATGAAAGCCACTGGCTGGTCAAGTCCTTCGGGGTTCAACTGGGAAAGGACCGCCCCAATGCCATGGTCGGAGGCATCCGTTTGGACGATAAATTCCCGACTGTAGTCGGGGGCCTGGAGCACAGGGGCGGAGCACATGGCGGCCTTCAGCTTCTCGAAGGCCGCTTGACAGTCTGGGGTCCAGTTGAGCTTCTTTGGTTGGTTTTTGGATGTGAGTTCCGTGAGGGGCCCCACAATGCTGCCATAGTCCCTCACGAACCGCCTGTAGTAGCCTGTGAGTCCCAAGAAGGCGCGGACCTCGGTCTGGGTGATGGGGGGCTGCCAAGACTGGATGGCAGCGATCTTGAGTTGCAGAGGGGCCACCAGACCGCTTCCCACCTGGTGCCCGAGATAGGTCACGGACCCTTGGCCAATTTGGCATTTGCTGGCCTTGATCGTGAGGCCAGCTCGCTGGAGGGCCTGTAGCACCTCTCGGAGGTGGTGGAGGTGGTCGGACCAGTGGCGGCTGTACACAGCGATATCGTCCAGGTAGGCGGCGCTGAATTCTTCGAGTCCCGCCAGGACCTGGTTTACTAGCCGCTGAAATGTTGCTGGGGCATTCTTCATGCCGAATGGCATGACCTTGAAGTGATAGTGGCCATCAGGGGTGGAGAAGGCAGATCGTTCTTGGGCCCGGGGTGTGAGACCGATCTGCCAGTAGCCCGCTGTCAGGTCGAAGATGCTGAGGTAGCGGGCAGCTCCCATGCGGTCGATTAGTTCATCTGCTCGGGGAATGGGGTGTGCGTCTGTTCTGGTGACCGCATTCAAGCCCCGGTAGTCGACGCAGAACCGGAGCTCAGGCGTGGTGCCGGGGGCGGCCGCTTTGGGGACCAGTACCACTGGGCTGGCCCAGGGGCTGTCTGAGGGCTCGATGACCCCGAGCGTGAGCATCTTGGACACCTCCTCTTGGATGCAAGCCCGTACCCGATCTGGTACGCGGTAGGCCCGATGGCGGATAGGGGGACTGTCTCCAGTGTCCACGTCGTGTAAACACCAGGGGGTGACCCGGGGGTGAGGGAGAACAGGGTGGCGAACTGCAGAAGGAGGTCTCGGCAGCCTTGGCGTTGTTCCAGGGTGAGGGCCTCCGAGAGTCGGACCCCATCCACGGAGCCGTCCTTCTCCCGAGTCCGTAGGAGGTCCGGGAGGGTTTCGGAGTCCTCCTCGGCTCCCTTGTCTGTTGCCATCAGGAGGCTGAGCTCTGAGCGCACAAAGTGGGGTTTCAGTCTATTGGCGTGGAGGACCCGGAGAGGGTTCCGTGAAGGTTCCATATCGATGAGATAGGTGACAGGGCTTTTGCGCTCGACTACTTTGAAGGGCCCCGTCCACTTGTCTTGCAGGGCACACGGTTCGGTGGGAGACATTACCCACACTTGTTGGCCGGGTTCAAATTCGATGGAGGAGGCATTTTGATCGTACCACCTTTTCATGTCTTCCTGACTGGCCTCCAAGTTTGCTTTTGCCATCTCTCTGAACCGTCTGGTCTGGTTGCGGAGGGTTAGGAGGTATTTGAAAACATCTGGAGGGTTCTTTAGAGGGGGCATTTCCCAACCTTCTTTGACTAGGCTGAGCGGCCCTCGCACAGGGTGTCCATACAAGAGTTCGAACGGGCTGAAACCGAGGGACTTCTGGGGGACTTCTCGGTAGGCAAAGAGGAGGCACGGCAGTAGCACATCCCACTGGCGACGGAGGGGCTCTTCCAACCCCCCAATCATCCCTTTGAGCGTGCGGTTGAACCGCTCAACTAGTCCGTTTCCTTGAGGGTGATAGGGGGTCGTGAATCGGTAGGTGACCCCACACTGTTGCCAGAGGGACTTCATGTATTTTGAAATAAAGTTTGTGCCCCTGTCGCTGACGACTTCTCGGGGGAAGCCCACCCGGGAGAAGATCCCCATCAAGGCCCGGCCGACTACCGGGGCTGTCACAGTTCGCAGGGGAACAGCCTCGGGGTAGCGGGTGGCGTGGTCCACCAGGACCAGGATGAACCGATGTCCTTGCGCTGTACGGGGGTCCAGGGGCCCCACAATGTCTATCCCCACCCTCTCGAACGGGGTGGTGACCACTGGGAAAGGTTGCAGAGGTGCTTTAAGCTTGCGGCCGCTCTTCCCGCTGGCCTGGCACGTGGGGCAAGACCGGCAGTGCTGGAGTACGTCGTTCCTCATCTTGGGCCAGAAAAAGTGGGTCACCAGGCGACTGTAGGTTTTGTCCTGACCCAGGTGGCCAGCCAGGGGGACATCGTGGGCCCGGTTTAGCAAGAAGTCTCTGAAGCGGAGGGGCACCACTAGCACTCGACTGGCCCCTAACTCTGCGATTCTCTGTTCGCTGTACAACAGGTCATTGTCCCAATAGACCCAATGGGTTCCGGAGGTATCCCCCGCACTCTGGGCGAGGGCTTGTTGGCGGAGTCCCTCGAGGGAGGGACAGGTCTTCTGCTCGTGGCGAAACTGTTCCTGGGTGGGCCCCCCCTCCTGACGCCACTGAGCCAGGTCGGGAAGGTCCTGAGGTTGAACGAGCCCCTCGGGAGTTTGCTCTGGGGGGACGGCCCGGTCGGTGTCTTCTACTGGGGCGACCGGGGGAGGAGGTGCTGGCCATTCAGGTTCGTCGGGTCGGGGGATGGCACGGGCAGCCATGGACCGGGTGGTTACGCACGCCCAGTCCGGGATGCCCAACATCCCCAGGTGCTCTCTTCTCTCTACGGCGGCCCACGGGGAACTCTCAAGATCATTTCCCAGGAGACAGTCTATGGGGGCATCATCTCGGACCGTCACTTTCAACATGCCGGAGACTCCTCCCCACTCGAAGGGGACGCAGGCCATCCGACATAGACTCTCCGAATTGTCGGCTGAACGGACAGGGCAGAGAACGTTCGGCAGGATCTGTTCTGGGGTCACCAGGTGACAGCGGACGGCTGTTACACTGGCCCCGGTGTCACGTAGGGCTTCGGCCCTGCGTCCATTAATGTTCACCCACTGACTGTACTTCCGGGTGTTGGCGGGCAGGGGGACCCGCGGGACCATGTCTTTTCCCCCTAGGCACGCTAGAACCATGGCGGCTGGTTCCCACTCTTGGTGTTCTTGCTCGCACTCCTCTTGTTCTTCGGAGATTTGTTCTTCCCCCAGGGCGGCGGCAGCCATCTGGCGGGGTCTCGGAGTCTGACTCTGTGGACAATTCGGGTCGTTTGCGTAGTGGCCGACTCGCTGGCATCGGTGACACGTGACATTGGCTCTGTATCCCGGCCGCGCCGGGGTGTTGCCCCGGTTGGCCGGGGGTGGGGTGCTGGTAGCGGGAGCGGCCGGGGCGTTGTCTCTTCCTCGTCCCTGGCCCCCTCCTCCTCCTCGGGGACGGTGCTGACCGTGGTTGTTCCGGTTCTGTTCATGTGACCCATTTCGGCCTACTCGGGTAATTTCCCACCGGTCAGCCTCGGCGGCGAGCTGCCGTGGATCAGTCAGTTTACTGTCGAGGAGGTGCTGCCTGAGCTCGACGAAGCAGTTGTTTGATAGATGCTCCCATACCATGAGATTGAAGAGTTGCTCGTAGGTCGTTACGTTGCTTCCCTTGATCCAACCCTCGAAGGCTCGGCTGAAATAGTTCACGTATTCCACCCAAGTGGTACCCGGGATCCGGCTGCAATCTCGGAACCTCTGGCGGTACATTTCGGGTGTGAGCCCATAGCGGGTGAGGAGGGTAGCTTTCATGTGGTCATAGGAGGTCATCAGATGGTCTGGGAGCTGTAGTAGGGCATCGCGGCCCTCATTGACGAACCTCCCCCATAGACCGGCTCCCCAGTCGCTTCGATCGATCCTGTGGGAGGTCATCGCGATCTCGTAGGCCTTGAACCATTGCTATATGTCGTCATCTCGGAAATATTCTCGAACGACATCCTTGGGGATGTGTACCTTCTTTTCTGTTGCCCCCGGGGTGCGCGGTTGCTCGGGCACCCCTAATTCTTTGTTCTGCTTGCGTAAGTCTATCTCAGCTAGTTTGCGCTCGTTTTCATACGCCAGCCTCTTCTCTTCGAGTTCTCTTTGTCTCTGTTTCTCTTCCCGTTCTTCTCGGAGCCGCAGATGTTCCAGGTTCAGTTTTTGTTCGGCTAATTTGAGTTCACCATCCATTTTGAGCCGGGCCATTTCTAGTTCATGTAGTCGGTTTCTTTCTCGTTCTTGGATCTCATCTTGCGAGAGACCCGTTCTTCGCTCCTCGGGAGCCGTGGTGTCTTTCTCTGCTGCTGCGACATTTTGGTCCGGGGGTCTGACGGCCCCGGTTTCTGCCCATGACTCAATGGCGTGCTTGAAATCGTCTTTAGTACTCAGACCGGTGTTAGCGATACCTAGTTCAATGCAGAATTGTTTCAACTCACGATGGCTGTATTATTCCAATTTCTCCATCTGGAATCTTTCGGTGGATCCGCTTTCTTTGGTTGACATTGTGGTTTTGTCGTGGGGTGAGCTACTCTCTGTACGATTACGCGTTGATTCGGATCGCGCCGCTGGCCACCAATGTTAGACGGACCGGGAGGGTCGGCCGAGGACAAGGGGAGAGGTCTCCGGGGAGAGCCGTCTCCAGCGATCGTACAGACAAGTAACTTCCCCCCCCCACAGATGTACACCACACAAGGATAAGGTTCAACGTTACTTTATGAGCAATTCTTTAAGTACGGTGAAATGATACAAGGAGGTCTGGACTCAGGGGTCCCCTCTATTCTAGTCTCTTGGTTGGGTAAGGGGGTAGCGGGACAGTCTCGTTACCAATCTGGTGGATGTGGGGGTAGATGAAATAGCTCACAATCCTCGAGCTCGGCGTTCTAGATGATCAGGCCGCGGCGGAGCCAGCAGGTCCCGGGATGGTTGAAGGTAGCGACGGTCCGCGGCGGAGCCAGCAGGTCCCGATGAAGGTGGTGGTTACAAACGGTCCGCGGCCACGCCAGCAGGTCCCGACGACGATGAAGGTTTCAGAAGGTTGCGGCAGCGCCAGCAGGCAGGTCGATAGTTCGCAAGGCAGGGCTACGGCAGCGCCAGTAGTCCGTCAAGGATGAGTTCTTCACTGCGTCTCTCGACTCCAGGATACAACTGCCTTCCTGCTCTGGAGCTGCCCCAGTTATAGGTCTGGCACCCTTTGATGTCCGGACCCTCGCACTTGGAGGTCAGGAGGTCCGGGATGAGGGAGTCCAGACACCCAGCAGGGGGGTGGAGCCAGCGCCTGGGGGAGCTGGGGGCGATCGGCACCTGGCGGGGGAGAACCATCGACACTTCTTTCTCCCATTGACCTGCCAAGTGGTCCGTTCACCTCCTGGGTGGATGGTGGTGCCGGGATGTCGGGGCCTGGCCAGGCCCAGGGTTAGGGTCGATCGGAGGCCACGCGGCCTCGTGGTGCAATGTCCAAGATGGCGCCCAGGCCGGGCGAGGGGGCCGGTAGTGATCCGGACCCATGATGCAGGGATGTCCGGGGGCAGGGGTCCCGTATGAGACGGGGAGCGGGTGGTTACTGTGGGTTACACCTGGAGGGCCGGGCTCGGGCCTTGTCATGCGGGGAGGGAGCAAGCCCTTCACGTGGCCTGTCCAACAGCCGACATCCTAGCACCGTTGAAAAAACATCAAAACAAACTAAGCAGCAAGAAGGCCTCCTGGTTCAACGATGATCTTAAGAAATCCAAGAAACTCTGCCGCTCCCTCGAGAAAGCATGGAAAAAAGACCCAAACTCCAACACCAGAGACGCCTTCAAAAACGCCACCCGCATACACCACCAACTAATCCGGTCTGCCAAGAAAGCCGCCTTCAAAGACCGACTAGATAACAACGCCCACAATAGCAAGGAGTTATTCAACATCGTCAAAGAATTTACCAACCCATCAGCCAACTCCAACGACATCACCCCCTCTCAAGCCCTCTGCGACTCCCTAGCCTCCTTCTTCCACAACAAAATTGCAGACATCCACAACAGCTTCGACAACCGACCCGAAGACCTACCCACCCAACCTTCTGCAGGACCTTCTCCCCCCTTGAACATCCTTAACGACTGGAACCCAATCTCCACTGAGGACACCATCCGCCTGATGAACTCCATCCACTCAGGATCCCCAACTGACCCATGCCCTCACCACATCTTCAACAAAGCAGACTCCATCATAGCACCACGCCTCCGAGACGTCATCAACTGCTCCCTCAACTCCGCCACCTTCCCGGAAAGCTGGAAACACGCAGAACTCAGCGCCCTTCTGAAGAAACCCACAGCTGACCCCACCGAACTCAAAAACTACCGCCCCATCTCGCTCCTTCCTTTCCCGGCCAAAGTCATCGAGAAAGCTGTCAACAACCAGCTCGCCGCCTTCCTCGAAGCCAACAAATCCCTCGACTCCTCACAGTCCGGTTTCCGAGCCAAACACAGTACTGAGACCGCACTCATCGCAGCAACAGATGACATTCGAACCCTACTGGACAATGGAGAAACAGTCGTCCTCATCCTCCTTGACCTCTCTGCAGCCTTCGACACAGTCTGGCATAGCACTCTATTACAGCGCCTCAGCAACATCGGAATCCAAGGAAAAGCTCTGGAATGGATCACCTCTTTCCTCACCGGAAGAACTCAAAGAGTCCGACTCCCTCCATTCAAATCAGAGGCCTCTGAAGTCATCTGCGGCGTGCCGCAAGGATCATCACTCAGCCCCACCCTCTTCAACGTATACATGAGCCCCCTCGCAGCCATCGTTCACCAACACAATCTCAACATCATCTCCTACGCTGACGACACCCAACTGATCCTCTCACTCACCAAGTACCCCAACACCGCCAAAAACAACTTACACGAAGGAATAAAAGAAGTAGCCGATTGGATGAAGCACAGCCGTCTGAAACTAAATTCAGACAAAACAGAAGTCCTAATCTTAGGTACATCCCCCTCCGCCTGGGACGACTCTTGGTGGCCAGAGGCCCTTGGAAAAGCACCCATCCCGACGGACCACGCACGGAACCTGGGCGTCATCCTGGACTCCTCACTCTCAATGACCAGACAAGTCAACGCTGTCTCATCATCCTGCTTCAACATTCTTCGCATGCTCAAAAAAACTTTTCGCTGGATCCCCACCGAAACTAGAAAAACGGTCACCCACGCACTTGTCACGAGTCGCCTGGACTACGGAAACACCCTATACGCCGGTACCACCGCAAAACTCCAGAAAAAACTCCAACGCATCCAGAACGCCTCAGCCAGGCTCATACTTGATATCCCGCGTAAAGAACACATCTCTGGTCACCTGAAAAACCTCCACTGGCTCCCCGTAAATAAGAGAATTACCTTCCGCCTATTAACCCACGCACACAAAGCACTTTACGAACTTGGACCCGAATGCCTCAACACACGATTGTCCTTCTACACCCCCTCCCGTCATCTACGATCCTCCAGCCAAGCCCTGGCCACTGTTCCCCGCATCAACAAAGCCACCATGGGAGGAAGATCCTTCTCCTACCTGGCGGCTAAAACCTGGAACTCACTTCCCACTCACCTTCGGCTTACTCAGAACCACCTAGCATTCAGAAAGCAACTTAAAACTTGGATATTCGACAAGTAATTTCCCCACTCCCTCAAGCGCCTTGAGACCCTATGGGTATGTAGCGCGCTATATAAATTTCTGACTTGACTTGACTTGACTCAGCAAGAGTCAATGGGACATCGAGGGCTCGATGGTGGTCAGGGTTAAGGCGGGGAATCTGTAGACTGTCCAAGTAAGCTGATAGCACAGGCTCTCCAACCCCGTGTCTTCTTGATAAAGGGCTCTGTAATAATCAGAGAAGGCTTTGTTAATGGCCAACTGTGATGTAAGCAGGTCATCTGTTGGGAGACTAATTCCTGTCAACTGGGGTTGCTCATCTCAGCAACCACACCAAGACACACCCCACCTTATCGTCCTCCGCATGATGTTTAAAGGTATATTCCACATAGTTCTGTCTCCCCGGTCTGTCCAGCAGGGGCTTGTGGTATTCCCTTGGGGAGGTAAGTACATCTCTATGATCCTCCCTGTCCGCAAACAAATCTCATGTACATGACTTGTCGCTGTCAACTATCGCTGCACCTACAACAGGTCCACATCCAACAACCTCCCCCAACCCACTCTGCGAAGAAACTGGAACACAATCACCGTCGACCAGATCTCCTCATCGCTTCTTCAAAAGCCCCCCGCCCACTCCTCAAACCCAGACCAAGCAGCCACCAACCTCACCCAATGGTTATCCAACAGCGCCGACATCCTAGCACCACTGAAAATACGACAAATCAAACTAGGCAGCAAAAAGGCCTCCTGGTTCAACGATGACCTTAAGAAATCCAAGAAACTCTGTCGCTCCCTCGAGAAGGCCTGGAAAAAAGACCCAACCACCAGCACCAAGGTCGCCTTCAAAAACGCCACCCGCATACACCACCAACTGATCCGGACTGCCAAGAAAGCCGCTTTCAAGGACCGACTAGATAGCAACGCCCACAACAGCAAGGATTTATTCAACATCGTCAAGGAATTCACCAACCCCTCGGCCAACTCCAACGACATCACCCCCTCTCAAGCCCTCTGCGACTCCCTAGCCTCATTCTTCCACAACAAAATTGCAGACATCCACAAAAGCTTCGACAACCGACCTGAAGACCAACCCACCCAACCCTCTGCAGGACCCCCACCCCCCCTGAACATCCTCAATGACTGGAACCCTATCTCCACTGAGGACACCATCCGTCTGATGAACTCTATCCACTCAGGATCCCCCACAGACCCTTGCCCTCACCACATCTTTAACAAAGCAGGCTCCATTATAGCACCGCACCTCCGAGACGTCATCAACTGCTCCTTCAATTCCGCAACCTTCCCGGAAAGTTGGAAACATGCCGAACTCAGCGCTCTCCTGAAGAAACCCACAGCTGACCCCACCGAACTCAAAAACTACCGCCCTATCTCTCTCCTTCCATTCCCGGCCAAAGTCATCGAGAAAGCGGTCAACAACCAGCTCGCCGCCTTCCTCGAAACCAACAAATCCCTCGACTCCTCACAGTCCGGCTTCCGAGCCAAACACAGCACTGAAACCGCCCTCATCGCAGCAACAGACGATATTCGAACCCTACTAGACAATGGAGACACAGTCGCCCTCATCCTCCTCGACCTCTCCCCAGCGTTCGACACAGTCTGTCATAGCACCCTGTTACAACGCCTCAGAAACATTGGAATCCAAGGAAAAGCACTGGATTGGATCACCTCGTTCCTTGCCGGAAGAACCCAGAGAGTCCGCCTTCCACCATTCAAGTCAGAGGCCTTTGAAGTCATTTGCGGAGTGCCACAAGGATCTTCACTCAGCCCCACCCTCTTCAACGTATACATGAGCCCCCTCGTGGCCATCGCACGCCAACACAACCTCAACATCATCTCCTACGCTGATGACACTCAACTGATCCTCTCACTCACCAAAGACCCTAACACCGCCAAAACCAACCTACATGAAGGAATGAAAAAAGTAGCGGACTGGATGAAGCACAGCCATCAGAAACTGAATTCAGACAAAACAGAAGTCCTCATCCTAGGCACCTCCCCCTCCGCCTGGGATGACTCTTGGTGGCCAGAGGCCCTTGGAATAGCACCCATCCCGACGGACCACGCACGGAACCTGGGCGTCATCCTGGACTCCTCACTCTCGATGAACAGACAAGTCAACGCCGTTTCTTCATCTTGCTTCAACATTCTTCGCATGCTCAAAAAAACATTTCGCTGGATCCCCACAGAAACTAGAAAAACGGTCACCCACGCACTCGTCACGAGCCGCCTGGACTACGGAAACACCCTCTACGCCGGTACCACAGCAAAACTCCAGAAAAAACTCCAACGCATCCAGAACGCCTCAGCCAGACTCATATTAGACATCCCGCTCAAAGAACACATCTCCGGTCACGTGAAAAACCTCCACTGGCTCCCCGTCAATAAGAGGATTACTTTCCGCCTCCTAACCCACGCACACAAAGCACTCTACGAAATCGGACCCGAATGCCTCAACTCACGACTGTCCTTCTACACCCCCTCCCGCCAACTACGATCCTCCAACAAAGCCCTTGCCACTGTACCCCTCATCAACAAAACCACCATGGGAGGTAGATCCTTCTCCTACCTGGCAGCTAAAACCTGGAACTCACTTCCCGCTCACCTCCGCCTTACTCAGAACCACCTAGCATTCAGAAAGCAACTTAAAACGTGGTTATACGACAAGTAACTCCCCACAATTCCTCAAGTGCCTTGAGACCCTCCGGGTATGTAAAGCGCTATACAAATTTATTGACTTGACTTGACTTTCACGCCATATTCATTCTTGATGCAATGACCATGCATGACCTCCTTGAAGGCATCCCACTCCACTCCTCTACCTCACAGGGTGTTTTCGTTAAGTTCAATGTACTGGAGAACATGCGTGGCCAAAGACTCTCGAAACACAATGTTCTGGAGCGCGTGCATTGGTAGCCTCCTTGTAGGAATCGGGGTCCAACGCCTATGCCAACTCAACAAAACCATAATAAGGATCTAGTCCGATAATGTGCCGCCCAGATATTTAGCCGATCAAGCAAACAGGAGCAACTTGAGGTATCCCAAAAGGAGATCAATTCTTGTATGGAGCTGATGGACCTATGACAAATGAGAGTATTCTTGTGCCAGGGGATTCAGAGAGTATAGAAATCTTAGAGTATACCATGCATCAGCCAATCCACTATGGAATGTGTAGTCTTGAATGATTGCATGCCACAGAGTGGAGGAGTTGACCTAATCATATGGGTATCATCCACACAATTAAAATCTCATCCATCAAAGGCTCGGAGCATATAAATCATAAACTAATGACGGGAGAGTCTCCAGGAAATTAGATTGTCCTGTGTTGTGTGCATTGAGTGACACAAGAGCAATTGGTGTGTTGTCCAACTGTCCCTCAACTACCACATGCCACCCCTCTCGGTCCACCCTCTGGTGCACAATCTGAAAGGGTACCGTGGGCGCCAGCCAGGTCAGCACCCTTCTGGCATTTGGGTAAAACAAAATAAAACAAATTCAATTACAAGAATGGTAGCCCCAACCTCCAACCCCAAGTTGAAGTAAAAGCAAGACACTAGCCAATAACAAACCATCAAAAAACACAAGTTAAAAAAGTTCACTTGGGTCGGAGTCAGGTAGGCCTGCAGGCAGGCTGGACTACTCACAATCCTAGTGGAGGCCTCAGGGGCCAACAGCACAGTGTCAGGAGTCCAACGGTCCGTTTGAGTGCCTCCCATACAGCAAACAGGGACCATCCAACTAGGTGACATCACAGATCCCGTGGAGGGATGCACCTCCTTAACTCCACTGCCCAATCTCCTCAACCCCAGGGGTCAGTTGTCAGCCTCCTTGAAGGATTCAGAAAAGGGGGTGGTGATGAACAGAGTGTCTGAATTAAGCAGACCACTCTTACCCAGTCCAAAGATCAGGGCTTGATCCATCACCGTTATTTATCTCACTGCCCCATCCCAGCTCAGAACCTGGCTATATGCAAATCAGTCTGTCCCTGGCCCAGTGCATCATGGGAACATGGCAAACTAAACTACCAAGCCAATTCTTCACCAGAAAGCAGACAAGCTACCGGGTACCGGTTTCTGGCATTTCAGCCGTCTTCGGCCCGGCTTGCTTGAATCCTGATGGAGCAGTGAGAAAGGGACTCATGTCTGAGTATACCCTGCCACACCTATAGTGGCCAAAAACGATTCAGAAAAGGGGTTGGTGATGAACAGAGTGTCTGAATTAAGCAGACCACTCTTACCCAGTCCAAAGATCAGGGCTTGATCCATCACCGTTATTTATCTCACTGCCCCATCCCAGCTCAGAACCTGGCTATATGCAAATCAGTCTGTCCCTGGCCCAGTGCATCATGGGAACAGGGCAGACTAAACTACCAAGCCAATTCTTCACCAGAAAGGAGACAAGCTACCGGGGACCGGTTTCTGGCATTTCAGCCGTCTTCGGCCCGGCTTGCTTGAATCCTGATGGAGCAGTGAGAAAGGGACTCATGTCTGAGTATACCCTGCCACACCTATAGTGGCCAAAAACGATTCAGAAAAGGGGGTGGTGATGAACAGAGTGTCTGAATTAAGCAGACCACTCTTACCCAGTCCAAAGATCAGGGCTTGATCCATCACCGTTATTTATCTCACTGCCCCATCCCAGCTCAGAACCTGGCTATATGCAAATCAGTCTGTCCCTGGCCCAGTGCATCATGGGAACAGGGCAGACTAAACTACCAAGCCAATTCTTCACCAGAAAGGAGACAAGCTACCGGGGACCGGTTTCTGGCATTTCAGCCGTCTTCGGCCTGGCTTGCTTGAATCCTGATGGAGCAGTGAGAAAGGGACTCATGTGTGAGTATACCCTGCCACACCTATAGTGGCCAAATACGATTCAGAAAATGGGGTGGTGATGAACAGAGTGTCTGAATTAAGCAGACCACTCTTACCCAGTCCAAAGATCAGGGCTTGATCCATCACCGTTATTTATCTCACTGCCCCATCCCAGCTCAGAACCTGGCTATATGCAAATCAGTCTGTCCCTGGCCCAGTGCATCATGGGAACAGGGCAGACTAAACTACCAAGCCAATTCTTCACCAGAAAGGAGAAAAGCTACCGGGGACCGGTTTCTGGCATTTCAGCCGTCTTCGGCCCGGCTTGCTTGAATCCTGATGGAGCAGTGAGAAAGGGACTCATGTCTGAGTATACCCTGCCACACCTATAGTGGCCAAAAACGATTCAGAAAAGGGGGTGGTGATGAACAGAGTGTCTGAATTAAGCAGACCACTCTTACCCAGTCCAAAGATCAGGGCTTGATCCATCACCGTTATTTATCTCACTGCCCCATCCCAGCTCAGAACCTGGCTATATGCAAATCAGTCTGTCCCTGGCCCAGTGCATCATGGGAACAGGGCAGACTAAACTACCAAGCCAATTCTTCACCAGAAAGGAGATAAGCTACCGGGAACCGGTTTCTGGCATTTCAGCCGTCTTCGGCCCGGCTTGCTTGAATCCTGATGGAGCAGTGAGAAAGGGACTCATGTCTGAGTATACCCTGCCACACCTATAGTGGCCAAAAACGATTCAGAAAAGGGGGTGGTGATGAACAGAGTGTCTGAATTAAGCAGACCACTCTTACCCAGTCCAAAGATCAGGGCTTGATCCATCACCGTTATTTATCTCACTGCCCCATCCCAGCTCAGAACCTGGCTATATGCAAATCAGTCTGTCCCTGGCCCAGTGCATCATGGGAACAGGGCAGACTAAACTACCAAGCCAATTCTTCACCAGAAAGGAGACAAGCTACCGGGGACCGGTTTCTGGCATTTCAGCCGTCTTCGGCCCGGCTTGCTTGAATCCTGATGGAGCAGTGAGAAAGGGGCTCATGTCTGAGTATACCCTGCCACACCTATAGTGGCCAAAAACGATTCAGAAAAGGGGGTGGTGATGAACAGAGTGTCTGAATTAAGCAGACCACTCTTACCCAGTCCAAAGATCAGGGCTTGATCCCATGATGCACTGGGCCAGGGACAGACTAATTTGCATGTAGCCAGGTTCTGAGCTGGGATGGTGCAGTGAGCTAAAATACGGTGATGGATCAAGCCCTGATCTGTTGACTGGGTAGGAGTGTTCTGCTTACTTCAGATACTCTGTCCATCACCACCCCCTTTTCTGAATCGTTTTGTCCACCATAAGCGTGGAAGGGTATACTCAGATGTGAGTCCCTTGCTCACTGCACCATCAGGATTCAAGCAAGCCGGGCGGAAGACGGCTGTAATGCCAGAAACCGGTCCCCGGAAGCTTGTTTCCTTTCCAGTTAAAGAATTGGCTTGGTAGTTTGGTCTGCCCTGATCCCATGATGCACTGGGCCAGGGACAGACTAATTTGCATGTAGCCAGGTTCTGAGCTGGGATGGTGCAGTGAGCTAAAAAACGGTGATGGATCAAGCCCTGATCTGTTGACTGGGTCGGAGTGTTCTGCTTACTTCAGATACTCTGTCCATCACCACCCCCTTTTCTGAATAGCCTCCTTGAAGGGCACCAACTCAACGCCAAGGAGGATCCTGATGGCCCAAGACCGTCTCTGTAGGTCGCCACAAGCGGTGGTGTAATGGGAGCCGGTTGCCAACAACATGGGCCTAGAGGGAAGGGCCACCACTCAGGGCCTCCGGCACAGATAGGGCCGACCAGGGCAGGCACACTGGCCATGAGCGGAGCCCACTGCATTGGCATTTGCTGGGCCAGGGAGCGGACACCTCCGGTGGCATTGTAGGCTGCAGGAAGACGCCTGGCCTTAACAGCCAGATGCGAAAGGGTGCCTCCACGCTCACGAGAAAATGCACCATTTCCAGTCACCCCCCAGCCTCCACCGCCGGTTCAGATGTCAGTGGGACCCAGTAGTAACGGGGGATGTCTCTGATGAAACATGATGCTGTTGGGCGGGCGACGCATGCAGAGCTCCCATATTGCGCATCCATCCCATCCTCCATCTTGCCACGCCCTCTTCTTGGGTTGTTCGTAAGCCAGGACATACATCTGGGGTAATAGGTTTGAACTTTACACAATTCACAAGTCTTTAGTTATTTCGAGCGGCACAGGTGCCAATGAAGTGTCTCTCAGATGAGTAAAATTTCTATAAAAATTACAAGAATTCAACTTTGGGATGAAACATCTGCATGACGAAAAATAAATTCTGGGCAGACTGCTTGGCTCACATCTAAGAGGTCGCTCCACCCACGCTCCCTGGCCACAGAATCTGCCTGATTTCCTCGTCTTTGACGCGCCTCTGCCGAATTGGACTCGGTATCGTACACACAGCGCTCTGGTCGCGATAGCATTACACTTAAAAATCATAGCGCATTGAATTGACACAGCTCCAAACCTCGCATGCTAAATCACTTTTGAGCGCAAAGTTGTTTGTTTTAACTGTAACTACTGCCGCCAGTGACCCTATTTATCGTGCAGCTTTACTGTGTGCATTTATTTCAGCAATTCCGCCTTAGAGTAATCTGCCCCCGTTTCTCGTGCCATCCTCCATTTTAGCATCCTGTTTGTTGTTGACCCCTTGGCCCGCCTACCCTCCCCTGCTACCGCCTCCCAGCTGACCCTCCCACCCACGAATACAGCGCTCACCTCCTCCTGCTCGCAGCTGTGACCGTCTGGATCTGCATCTAAGAGGTCGCTCCACCCACGCTCCCTGGCCACAGAATCTGCCTGATTTCCTCGTCTTTGAAGCGCCTCTGCCGAATTGGACTCGGTATCGTACACACAGCGCTCTGGTCGCGATAGCATTACACTTAAAAATCATAGCGCATTGAATTGACACAGCGCCGAACCTCGCATGCTAAATCACTTTTGAGCGCAAAGTTGTTTATTTTAACTGTAACTACTGCCGCCAGTGACCCTATTTATCGTGCAGCTTTACTGTGTGCATTTATTTCAGCAATTCCGCCTTAGAGTAATCTGCCCCCGTTTCTCGTGCCATCCTCCATTTTAGCATCCTGTTTGTTTGTTGTTGACCCCTTGGCCCGCCTACCCTCCCCTGCTACCGCCTCCCAGCTGACCCTCCCACGCTCCGCCCCCTCCACTGTCCATTTATGTCAGATGTCCACACGCGCAGCGTCCACACGCTACGGCCCCGCCGAAGGTGCGCCAAAGGTAAGCCCGTCTACGCCCGTCCGCGCCTGGACCGGCCCAGTGCCAGACCCCCTGGTCCTCGTACCTCCCACCTCCCCCGCATTACTTACGATGCCACCACCCTCCTAGCCCTTAACCCCGGCCGACTCCCCCACTGCATCCAAGCCACTCCTGGACACACCCATGGTCCCTTCTCCTGCAAATCCTGCAAATTCGACGGCAGAGAGATCAACTCTTCATCCACGGACACAAACCAGATATCTGACTCCAACTACCTAAAATGCATCCTGCTCAACACCCGCTCAGTCCACAGACACGCCATCGAACTTTGGAATCTACTAGACACCATCTCTCCCGACGTCGCCTTCCTGACAGAAACATGGATGAACGCCTCATCAGCCCCTGACATCACCATTGCCATCCCGGAAGGATATAAGATCATCCGTAAGGATCGCATCGACCAAACAGGAGGAGGCATCGCTATCGTCCATAAGAACTCCATCCGCATCTCAACCAGCTCAGACGTCAACCTCGCTAGCGCCGAACACCTTCACTTCCAAATCCACACCGACCCCAAGACCACACTCAGAGGCACTCTCCTCTACAGGCCTCCAGGACCCCGTGCAAAATTCAGCGACGTTATCACTGACTTCATCACCCCACACGCCCTCCCCTCCGAGGAATACATCCTACTGGGAGACCTCAACTTTCACCTGGAAAAGAGCAACGACAGCAACACCACCTCCCTTCGGGACAACCTTGCCAACCTCGGACTCAAACAACTTGTCTCTACGCCCACCCACATCGCAGGTCACACACTCGACCCCATCTTCACCTCCAGCAAACATGTCTCCTTCAGTCACACCACTACCCTCCAGTGGACGGACCACAGCTGCGTACACTTTTTCTACAATAAAACTACCACTCACAACCGACCTCAACCTACTCTATGAAGAAACTGGAACAAAATCACCATCGACCAGATCTCCTCATCGCTTCTTCAAAACCCACCTGCCCACTCCTCAAACCCCGACCAAGCAGCGCTTAACCTCACCCAATGGCTATCCAACAGCGCCAACATCCTAGCACCGCCGAAAAAAAGTCAAATCAAACTTGGCAGCAAAAACGCCTCCTGGTTCAATGATGATCTTAAGAAATCGAAGAAACTCTGCCGCTCCCTCGAGAAGGCCTGGAAAAAAGACCCAAACACCAGCACCAGGGACGCCTTCAAAAACGCCACCCGCATACACCACCAACTGATCCGGACTGCCAAGAAAGACGCATTCAAAGACCGACTAGACAACAACGCCCACAACAGCAAGGAACTATTCAACATCGTCAAAGAATTCACCAACCCCTCAGCCAACTCCAACGACATCACCCCCTCTCAAGCCCTATGCGACTCCCTAGCCTCATTCTTCCACAACAAAATTGCAGACATCCACAACAGCTTCGACATCCAACCCGGAGACCATCCCACCCAATCTTCTGCCGTACCTGCACCCCCCTCGAACATCCTTAACGACTGGAACCCAATCTCCACCGAGGACACCATGCGCCTGATGAACTCCATCCACTCAGGTTCCCCCACAGACCCATGTCCTCACCACATTTTCAACAAAGCAGACTCCATCATAGCACCACACCTCCGAGACGTCATCAACTGCTCCCTCAACTCCGCCACCTTCCCGGAAAGCTGGAAACACGCCGAACTCAGCGCCCTTCTGAAAAAACCCACAGCGGACCCCACCGAACTCAAAAACTACCGCCCCATCTCGCTCCTTCCATTCCCGGCCAAAGTCATCGAGAAAGCCGTCAATAACCAGCTCGCCGCCTTCCTCGAAAGCAACAAATCCCTCGACTCCTCACAGTCCGGCTTCAGAGCCAAACACAGCACGGAGACCGCTCTCATCGCAGCAACAGACGACATTCGAACTCTACTAGACAACGGAGACACAGTCGCCCTCATCCTCCTCGACCTCTCCCCAGCCTTCGACACAGTCTGCCATAGCACTCTTCTACAGCGCCTCAAAAACATCGGGATCCAAGGAAAAGCACTGGAATGGATCACCTCATTCCTCACCGGAAGAACCCAGAGAGTCCGCCTCCCACCATTCAAGTCCGAGGCCACTGAAGTCATCTGCGGCGTACCCCAAGGTTCCTCACTCAGCCCCACCCTCTTCAACGTATACATGAGCCCCCTCGCGACCATCGCTCGCCAACACAACCTCAACATCATCTCCTATGCAGACGACACCCAACTGATCCTATCACTCACCAAAGACCCCAACACCGCCAAAACCAACCTACATGAAGGTATGAAAGAAGTAGCAGAGTGGATGAAGCACAGCCGTCTGAAACTGAACTCAGACAAAACAGAAGTCCTTATCTTAGGCACCTCCCCCTCCACTTGGGACGACTCTTGGTGGCCAGAGGCCCTTGGAAAAGCACCCATCCCGACGGACCACGCACGAAACCTGGGCTTCATCCTGGACTCCTCTCTCTCTCGATGAACAGACAAGTCAACGCAGTCTCATCTTCATGCTTCAACATCCTCCGCATGCTCAAAAAAACATTTCGCTGGATCCCCACCGAAACCAGAAAGACAGTTACCCATGCACTGGTTACTAGTCGCCTGGACTACGGAAACACCCTATACGCCGGTATCGCCGCAAAACTCCAGAAAAAACTCCAACGCATCCAAAACGCATCAGCCAGACTCATACTAGACATCCCACGCAAAGACCATATCTCTAGCCACCTGAAAGACCTCCACTGGCTCCCCGTCAATAAGAGGATTACTTTCCGCCTCCTAACCCACGCTCACAAAGCACTCTACGAACTTGGACCCGAATGCCTCAACACACGACTTTCCTTCTACACCCCCCCTCGCCAGCTACGATCTTCCAACCAAGCCCTTGCTACCATTCCTCGCATCAATAAAACCACCATGGGAGGTAGATCCTTCTCCTACCTCGCAGCTAAAACCTGGAACTCACTCCCCACCCACCTACGTCTCACACAGAACCACCTAGCCTTCAGAAAGCAACTTAAAACCTGGATATTCGACAAGTTATTCCCTTCCCCTCCTCAAGCGCCTTGAGACCCTCTGGGTATGTAGCGCGCTATATAAATTTCTGACTTGACTTGACTTGAGTGATGAAATGGAAGTGGATTTGTTTGAATTTTTAAAGATAAGTGAAGCACTGCCTATTCTTGTGATGATCAACTTCTTAAAGTAAAGATGTTATTGTCAATGGGTGGCCAGAAAGCAAGGATTTGATTTGAAAACTTTTTTTCAGGTTTCTTGTGAATTGTCCCTTGTAGGCATCATGGTACTTAGACATTGACTGTTCACACCTCCAGAGAAACTGAAGGGGGTCTGATTTTTATTGTTCATCAGAAACACATAGGGGTTACTAAGATTGGTAAGTGATTGAAACAATCTTATTGGTGGCCATCTTTAGATTCTCAGGTTAAATTTGCCATCGATGAGTGTTATGAATGTCTTATTTGAGACACGCATTGGAAAACGTTGGATACGCCATTAATGCCTGTTCCCTTCCGTGTCACCGTGGGATAGAGTTGGTTTGGATTCTCTCGGGACCTTTTCAGATGTTACCAAGTGATATTACTTATTGATTATCATTCAAAATTGATTTATTTTGATTTTGTTGATGCACCTAGCACTGAAAGAGCTATTGCATTTCTTCAAAGAGTGTTTGCTACAGAGTGATCACCCAAGGAGGTTGTGACAGATCATGGTGCATATTTTGTTTCTAGTCGCATGTGTACATTTTTGAAATGTCATGATGTAAAATATCTCAAGGTGGCGTTGTACTCCCGGTATTCGAATGGCTTGGTGGAGAAGACAAACAGATTTATGAAGGAAGGCATTCAGAAGAAGGGGTGGACATTAACCTTCACTCCTCCAGCACAGTTCGTGGAGTTTTGCCCACTTGACGCTCCGCTTGAAGTGTGGAGTTTTGGAAAAACTCTGCCAACTGCCACATGGTAGAGTTTTTTCTTATGCGTGGCTCACCAACATTAATTTGGTGAGCATTAAATTCAAGCACTAGACCACTTCCCTGCGAGATTTCTCAACTCGGTGGTCGCAGCAGGTTGCTTCCACTTGCATTGGGAAGGCTGCCGCTCGAATTGAGAAAACTGCTGTTCGAATTGAGAAAGCTGCCGCTCGAATTGAGAAAGCTGCTGCTCGAACTGAGAAAGCTGCCGCTCGAATTGAGAACGCTGCCGCTCTAATTGAGAATGCTGCCGCTCTAATTGAGAAAGCTGCTGCTCGAATTGAGAAAGCTCCCGCTCGAATTGAGAAAGCTGCCACTCGAATTGAGAACGCTGCCGCTCTAATTGAGAAAGCTGCTGCTCGAATTGAGAAAGCTGCCGCTCGAATTGAGAATGCTGCCGCTCTAATTGAGAAAGCTGCTGCTCGAATTGAGAAAGCTGCCGCTCGAATTGAGAAAGATGCTGCTCGAATTGAGAAAGCTGCCGCTCGAATTGAGAAAGCTGCTGCTCGAATTGAGAAAGCTGCTGCTCAAATTGAGAAAGCTTTCGCTCGAATAGAAAAGTGGCAAAAAGAAGCAACGTCCTGTGGGGCACTGTATGGTGCCATTCTCGCTGATTTTACAGCACAGGACATGTTCCCGGGCTTGTCCCGTGCTAAAAATCAGCTTGAGTCGCGTGGTGTACCGCACTCCACTGCTTTTGGAACTTTTCTGAATTGTGCTGAGTTTTTAGGTAACTTTGCAGAATTCCATGAGGTGAAACTCACAAGTTCCATCCCCTCCCCCCATTCAGAAGGCATTGTTATCTGGTCATAGGGTACAGGATTTTCTTGGTGCATTTTTCCTCATGCTATAACTGGAAAAGCACCTTTTTATCGTCTCTGAGGCAGAGAAGTTCATGCCAATCTGTGTCCTGAATGGTTGAGATTGAAAAGTGATCTGAGTCCACAACAATCCAAAAGTAATTTGCAAACCGAGATTTTGCATCAACAGTTGGTAATGAAACTTGATTTTGATGGAAGGAAAATTGTCAAGAGGTGTATGTGTGACTGATTGTGTCTTAATTGGACAACCTAGGAAGGCGAAGAAAGGTGAGTCGAAATTGTCGTTACCTGTTAGAGTTGTTAGAGGTAGCAAAGGTTTGGTTTCGCTGGACCCGAAGGGATGGTGGAATAAAAGAAGTCTCATAAACGTTGCACGGCAGCAGGTTCTGAGGATCAGCATCAAAATAGGGGTAGACAGTGGCGGCCCCTCATTAGGGCGCGCAGCGCTGCCCCCCTGCCACCACCCTCACATAAAACGATACTGAAACGGGTTTTGAACCCATATAAGTATCGTTTTATTTTAATCCCCCAGGACCTGCCCCATGGACTCTGACAAGTCTTGGGGGCGGGTCTAGGGGATGACACTGCTGGTGGGGGAGTGGCAGTGCACTTCTTTTTCTGTACATGAGGTTTTGGCCCGCCGTATCAAGCCGCCCAAACCCCGCATGTGCAGTGAAGCTCTCTCAAGCCCCAGGGGCGTTGCTTCGGCTGGAGAGCGCAGCCACAGGCGCCCAGTCTGCCTGCCTCCTCGGGCCCGCCGCACCACTGTGGCAGGGGACGGGCCGCTACTGGGGGGGGGTGATGATGTTGATGAGGGTGTTGAGAGGTCTGATGGGTCGGTGTGGGATGTTGCTTGCCCTCAGCTCGTCACATGCGCTCATCGTCTGCAGTTCTTGCTGGCAGTATGTATGGGAACATGTCTGTTACCTCTGACCCCCCTGTGTCAGGGGATGTCAGTGAGAATGTGCAGAACAAAGGACCTTTTCCAGCTCCTGTGGATCTGGGAGTGGGATCTGCTTCTTTCTTTTCTTCTACTTCTGATTTTGTAGATAATCAGGAAGTGGTTTCAACAAAGAGGAAACACCTCCTATGCTTAATGCCTATGCCATGTATTGAATTTTAAGTTATTTTACAGTATATTCTTGTTTTGTCTGTTGTTTGTAAAGGGGGAAGGTGATGTGCTAAGGGGTTTTATGTTGTACGGGTTTCACCCTTTGTTTCATGTTCAGTGTTTTGTATGTTGCTTGTTGTGGAGCATGTGGGGCCTGGGGTTCTCTGAACGGCAGTCAGCAGCAGCTGGGAGACCACAGGCCCTACATGCAGAGCTCATGCGCAGCTGTTATGGTATTAAGACTTTATAACTGACAAGGCCGGTGTCCTGAGTTTTAACAACAATAACTCTGGAGATCTTAGGTTACTGCCCCTTAGCTGTATCACCTGGAGGCCTTTGTCTCTCGGGTCCTGGGACCCCCTTACAATAGGACCCTTCATTTCTGCACTGTGAACACAGCAAGGCAGAATGGTGTAAGGCAGAATGGTGCAAGGCAGAATGGTCTAAGGCAGAATGGTCCAAGGCAGAAGGGTGCATGGCAGAATGGTGCAAGTCAGAAGGGTGCAAGTCAGAATGGTCCAAGGCAGAAGGGTGCAAGACAGAATGGTGCAAGGCAGAAGGGTGCAAGTCAGAATGGTCCAAGGCAGAAGGGTGCAAGGCAGAAGGGTGCAAGGTAGAATGGTGCAAGGCAGAAGGGTGCAAGTCAGAATGGTCCAAGGCAGAAGGGTGCAAGGCATAAAGGTGCAAGGCAGAACAGTGCAAGGCAGAATGGTCCAAGGCAGAAGGGTGCAAGGCAGAATGGTGCAAGGCAGAAGGGTGCAAGGCAGAAGGGTGCAAGGCAGAATGGTGCAAGGCAGAAGGGTGCTAGGCAGAATGGTCCAAGGCAGAATGGTGCAGAGCAGAAGACTGCAAGGCAGAATGGTGCAAGACAGAATGGTCCAAGGCAGAAGGGTGCAAGGCAAAATGGTGCAAGGCAGAAGGATGCAAGGCAGAATGGTTCAAGGCAGAAGGGTGCAAGTCAGAAGGGTCCAAGGCAGATGGGTGCAAGGCAGAATGGTGCAAGGCAGAATGGTACAAGGCAGAAGGGTGCAAGGCAGAATGGTGCAAGGCAGAATGGTGCAAGGCAGAATGGTGCAAGGCAGAATTGTGCAAGTCAGAACAGTCAAAGGCAGAAGGGTGCAAGGCAGAATGGTGCAAGGCAGAAGGGTCAAAGGCAGAAGGATGTAAGGCAGAATGGTGCAAGGCAGAATGGTGTTGTTCAGAAGGGTGCAAGGCAGAATGGTGCAAGGCAGAATGGTGCAAGGCAGAAGGGTGCAAGGCAGAAGGGGGAAAGGCAGAATGGTGCAAGGCAGAAGGGTCCAATGCGGAAGGATGCAAGGCGGAATGGTGCAAGGCAGACGGGTGCAAGGCAGAAGGGTGCAAGGCATAATGGTGCAAGGCAGAATGGTGCAAGTCAGAATGGTGCAAGGCAAAAGGGTGCAAGGCAGAATGGTGCAAGTCAGAATGGACCAAGGCAGAAGGAAGCAAGGCAGAATGGTGCAAGGCAGAATGGTCCATGTAAGGGTGCAAGACAGAATGGTGCAAGTCAGAAGGGTGCAAGGCAGAATGGTGCAAGGCAGAAGGGTGCTAGGCAGAATGGTCCAAGGCAGAAGGATGCAAGGCAGAAGGGTGAAAGGCAGAAGGGTGCATGGTAGAATGGTGCAAGGCAAAAGGGTGCAATGCAGAATGGTGCAAGGCAGAAGGGTGCAATGCAGAATGGTTCAAGGCGGAAGGGTGCAAGTCAGAAGGGTCCAAGGCAGAAGGGTGCAAGGTAGAATGGTGCAAGGCAGAATGGTGCAAGGCAGAAAGGTGCAAGGCAGAAGGGTGCAAGGCAGAATGGTGCAATGCAGAATAGTGCAAGGAAGAATGGTGCAAGGCAGAAGGGTGCAAGGCAGAATGGTGCAAGGCAGAATGGTGCAAGACAGAAGGGTGCAAGGCGGAAGGGTGCAAGGCAGAAGGGTCCAAGGCAGAAGGATGCAAGGCAGAAGGGTGCAAGGCAGAAGAGTGCAAGGCAGAAGGGTGCAAGGCAGAATTGTGCCAGGCAGAAGGGTGCAATGCAGAAGGGTGCAAGGCAGAAGGGTGCAAGGTAGAAGGGTGCAAGGGAGAAGGGTGCAAGGCAGAATGGTGCAAGTCAGAATGGATCAAGGCACAAGGGTGCAAGGCAGAAGGATTCAAGGCAGAAGGGTGCAAGGTAGAATGGTGCAAGGCAGAAGGGTGCAAGGCTCACTCGCCGAGGTGGCGAGGACGCGACACGCAGACTCAGTAGCACCACCAATCCAGTGAAGAGTTTTAGTTAAAAAGGAAAAATCTTTATTCTACTCAGACAAATCAATACTACGCATGGCAGCTCTGTGCTAACAGGACTTTCTAAAGGTACCCTGCCTCCATCATCTTCATGTCAGCGTCTGGGCCCCCACCCTCCAGTCACAGAAATCACATTCAATGCACTTCAATGTGCGGGGAGATGTCCCCAACCGCCATCTTGTGAGTGATAAAACAGGAGGCTCCAAATTGGAACCACTCTTTCCAGGATTCAGACTCATACAACACACAGAGTCCTACTACTATACATGTGCCACGGTGCACAGTCAAAATATCGATTCCCTAATATCGACTTACAGTAATATCGAGTTGTAAATATCGAAGGTGAAGAATATCGAGGTAAAGAATATCGTTGGACAGAATATCGACCCTAAGGTAAGTAATATCGATTTTTTTATATCGAAGTAAGTAATATCGAAGTTAGTAATATCGATATCAATTATATCTATGTCACTAATTTCAATGTTACTAATATCGATATTTGTTTGTTGTTATGTATTTTATTATGTATTTTATATGTATGTGTTATATGTTTTTGTTAAGTATTTTATTTGTTTTAAATTATATGTGTACTATTTATTATATATTAAAAATGTTATTTGTAACTTAATTTTATGTTTTAGTACTGGAGCGGGTTGTGGGTTTATAGGGGAATAGGGTGGGAAGCAATTTAATTATATAAAATTAATTATACATTTTTAGTAATTGTAAATTAATTTTAATTAATTTTAGCGTTTAAGTTCTGTAGCGGGTTGTGGGTTTATAGGGGAATTGGGTGGAAAGTAATTTAATTGTAATTAAGTAATTATTTATTTTTGATTGGTATTGATAATTATTTTATTTCAAAATAATTATTAATTGCCAATTAATTATTTTAATTGGTAATTCATTTTATTAATTGGTAATTAAGGTTTGTAATTGGTAATTACATTTTTTAATTGGTAATTAATATTTTTAATTGGTAACTAATTTTTGTAATTGGTAATTAAGGTTTGTAACTGGCAATTACAATTTTTATTTAGCAATTAATTTTTTTAATTGGTAATTAATTTTTTTAATTGGTAATTACAATTTTTAATTGGCAATTCATTTTTTTTAATTGGTAATTAATTTTTGGAAATTGGTAAATAATACTTTTTATAGTTCATTTTTATAAATTGGAAATTAATTTTATTAATTGGTAAATAATTTTTTTGGGAATAGTAACGTTTACGCCTACGCTATCCAATGTTTTCCCTACTGTTGCACTCTCTGGAGTGGGGATAGTAATTTTTACCCCTACGCTATCCAACGCTTTCCCTACTGTTGGACTCTCAGGAGTGGGAATAGTAATTTTTACCCCCACGCTATCCAACGCTTTCCCTACTGTTGCACTTTCTGGAGTGGGAATAGTAATTTTTACCCCTACGCTCTCCAATGCTTTCCCTACTGTTGCACTCTGTGGAGTTGGAATAGTTATTTTTACCCCTATGCTATCCAACGCTTTCCCTTCTGTTCCACTGTTTGGAGTTGGAATAGTAATTTTTACCCCTACGCTATCCAACGTTTTCCCTACTGTTGCACTCTCTGGAGTTGGAATAGTAATTTTTACCATTACGCTTTTCCTACTGTTGCACTCTCTGGAGTGGGAATAGTAATTTTTATCTCTACGCTATCCAATGTTTTCCCTACTGTTGCACTCTCTGGAGTTGGAATAGTAATTTTTACCCCCACACTATCCAACGCTTTCCCTACTGTTGCACTCTCTGTAGTGGGAATAGTAATTTATACCCCTACGCTATCCAACGCTTTCCCTACTGTTGCACTCTCTGGAGTGGGAATAGTAATTTTTACCCCCACACTATCCAATGCTTTCCCTACTGTTGCACTCTCTGTAGTGGGAAAAGTAATTTATACCCCTACACTGTCCAACGTTTTCCCTACTGTTGCATTCTCTGGAGTTGGAATAGTAATTTTTACCATTACGCTTTCCCTACTGTTGCACTCTGGAGTGGGAATAGTAAATTTTTATCTCTACGCTATCCAACGTTTTCCCTACTGTTGCACTTTCTGGAGTTGGAATAGTAATTTTTACCCCCATGCTATCCAACCCTTTCCCTACTGTTGCACTCTCTGGAGTGGTAATAGTAATTTTTACCCCTACGCTATCCAACGCTTTCCCTACTGTTGGACTCTCTGGAGTGGGAATAGTAATTTTTACCCCCACGCTATCCAACGCTTTCCCTACTGTTGCACTTTCTTGAGTTGGAATAGTAATTTTTACCCCTACGCTATCCAACCTTTTCTCTACTGTTGCACTCTCTGGAGTTGGAATAGTCATTTTTACCATTACTCTTTCCCTACTGTTGCACTGTTTGGAGTAGGAATAGTAATTTTTACCCCTATGCTATCCAACGTTTTCCCTACTGTTGCACATTCTGGAGTTGGAATAGTAATTTTTACCCCCACGCTATCCAACGCTTTCCCTACTGTTGCACTCTCTAGAGTGGGAATAGTAATTTTTACCCCTACGCTATCCAACACTTTCCCTACTGTTGCATTCCCTGGAGTGGGAATAGTAATTTTTACTCCTACGCTATCCAATGCTTTCCCTACTGTTTCACTCTCTGGAGTGGGAATAGTAACGTTTACGCCTACGCTACCCAATGTTTTCCCTACTGTTGCACTCTCTGGAGTGGGGATAGTAATTTTTACCCCTACGCTATCCATTGCTTTCCTTACTGTTGCACTTTCTGGAGTGGGAATAGTAATTTTTACGCCTACGCTATCCAATGTTTTCCCTAATGTTGCACTCTCTGGAGTGGGGATAGTAATTTTTACCCCTACGCTATCCAACGCTTTCCCTACTGTTGGACTCTTAGGAGTGGGAATAGTAATTTTTACCCCCACGCTATCCAACGCTTTCCCTTCTGTTCCACTGTTTGGAGTTGGAATAGTAATTTTTAACCCTACGCTATCCAACGTTTTCCCTACTGTTGCACTCTCTGGAGTTGGAATAGTAATTTTTACCATTACGCTTTTCCTACTGTTGCACTCTCTGGACTGGGAATAGTAATTTTTATCTCTACGCTATCCAATGTTTTCCCTACTGTTGCACTCTCTGGAGTTGGAATAGTAATTTTTACCATTACGCTTTTCCTACTGTTGCACTCTCTGGAGTGGGAATAGTAATTTTTATCTCTACGCTATCCAATGTTTTCCCTACTGCTGCACTCTCTGGAGTTGGAATAGTAATTTTTACCCCCACACTATCCAACGCTTTCCCTACTGTTGCACTCTCTGTAGTGGGAATTGTAATTTTTACCCCTACGCTATCCAACGCTTTCCCTACTGTTGCACTCTCTGGAGTGGGAATAGTAATTTTTACCCCTACGCTATCCAACGCTTTCCCTACTGTTGCACTCTCTGGAGTGGGAATAGTAATTTTTACCCCTACGCTATCCAACGCTTTCGCTGCTGCTGCACTTTTTGGAGTTGGAATAGTAATTTTTACCCCCACGCTATCCAACGCTTTCCCTACTGTTGCACTCTCTGGAGTGGGAATAGTAATTCTTACCCCTACGCTATCCAACGCTTTCCCTACTGTTGCATTCCCTGGAGTGGGAATAGTAATTTTTACTCCTACGCTATCCAACGTTTTCTCTACTGTTGCACTTTCTGGAGTGGGAACAGTAATTTGTACGCCTACGCTATCCAATGTTTTCCCTACTGTTGCACTCTCTGGAGTGGGCATAGTAATTTTTACCCCTACGCTATCCAACGCTTTCCCTTCTGTTGCACTGTTTGGAGTTGGAATAGTAATTTTTACCCCTACGCTATCCAACGTTTTCCCTACTGTTGCACTCTCTGGAGTTGGAATAGTAATTTTTACCATTACGCTTTCCCTACTGTTGCACTCTCTGGAGTGGGAATAGTAATTTTTATCTCTACGCTATCCAATATTTTCTTTACTGTTGCACTTTTTGGAGTTGGAATAGTAATTTTTACCCCTACGTTTTATATAATTAATTTAAAAAATATTAAAAGTATATTTAATTTTTTTAATTTATTAAACATAATTCTTTACTTTTTATTTATGTTTTTGTTTTATGTTTGTAAATGTATTTGTAAATTATAATATTTTTTATTAATTTATAAATTATTAAAATAATTATTACAACTTATTGTTAAGTACATATATATATATATTTTCTGTATATGTTTAATTAATGTATTATTATTATATATGTATTATTTAATAATTGTAAACATTATTAGATATTTTTAACTATGTTGATTTTATTTATTAGTGTTATTTACTTTATTTTACATTTATATTTTTACAGAAAAAAAAACAATATTTTTAACATCTTTATTTTATTTTCGATATTTTTGTACTTACCATGTTGTAGATAGGATGTCGATATTCTTGCCTTCGATATTTTTGCATCGATATTCCTGTAGGTCGATATTTTTTAGGTCGACATTTTGTCAGTGATCCGCACTTACTTGAAAGGGGATTGTAGGCTGCACTGTCACTGACACAAAAGGTCTGGTCACTGCATAGCTTCACAAAACATGGTACACTGCAGCCACCGCTGTGTGTGACGTCAGGGGAAAGACAGTAGTACATCATCTGCTATGAGGTCTCACTTAGTGCACCCCTTCAGGTCACAGGACAGGATCTGGGCATTGCATTGTCACGGACAGACTCAGACCGCTGCTCACACCCCAGATCAGCGTGACATCAGGGTCAATATAAAAGCCAGGATCCCCGTTTCACATGCAGTGGCATAATGCATAAGAAGGGGCCCCCTACAAAATGGGCTCAATGGGGGCCCCTAAACGTTTGCGCTACCTCCTTCACTGCAGGGGCCTGCGCATACAGCAGAGTGCCTTTCCCAAGCCTTTAACTATTTCTTATTCCATGCAGTTATGCTCATTGTGCAAGACATGCGATTGCATGGCTTAGAGGGTGAGGGGGTCCCTTCAAAAGAGGGATCCCTGCCCTCTCCACCCCCCCCCCCCACTCCGCAGGGGCTGTGGGGGCCTCTGTAGTGCCCCTGACCTCAGGAGTACACTCCTGTTTTCCATGCAGGTGACACTGGGGCCCCCAGCAAAGGGTCTGACTTCTAAGGCAAGGCTGGGAGAGAACAAGGTTGATTATATAATCCTACCAGTTTCCATGGGATTATAACACTCCTGCTGCCTTAAAGGGGCTTCAAAGCACCGAGGAGACACTCAGGAGAGGGTTAGGAAGGCGGCAATAAGGGAGAGAGAAGGGTTTGCTATCACACCCCATGAACTGCCATATACAATGAGGGCTGAAGCAGTTCTTCTGAGGGCTGGGCTTTAGGATGCTGTGAGCTTGCTATGGGTTGAGATGTCCAGGGTTTCACACAGACTCCGCCCAAAGTTTAGGGCCCATCAGGGCTTGGAGGAGATCTCTGTCAGTATGAAATCAGATGTATATTTGTTGCCTGACTTTCTGGCCGGTGCCGGCCAGTCCCTGCCGTCCTGTGGCTTCGAGGGTCACTCTTGGTGTCCAGTTTAGGGACTGGTCTGATGGGTCCCGTGGATGAAACTGTGAAAAGTGGGGACTTTTACCATTGCCATCCTGGTGCTATCCGACTACTGGACCCCAAACTGAACACCTGGTACATCTGTCCAGCACTTGATCCTCAGGATAGCAAAGAAGAGGAAAACAAGTCTAACTCAGGGAGGTGTGGACAAGACACGTCCACTGGGACTGGAGCAGGGAGGTGTGGACAAGACACGTCCAATAGGACTGGAGCAGAGACTGTGGACAAGACACGTCCAATAGGACTGGAGCAGGGAGGTGTGGACAAGACACGTCCAATAGGACTGGAGCAGAGAGTGTGGACAAGACACGTCCACTGGCACTGGAGCAGGGAGGTGTGGACAAGACACGTCCAATAGGACTGGAGCAGAGAGTGTGGACAAGACACGTCCAATGGGACTGGAGCAGGGAGGTATGGATAAGACACGCCCAATGGGACTGGAGCAGGGAGGTGTGGACAAGACACGTCCAATGGGACTGGAGCAGGGAGGTGTGGACAAGACACGTCCAATGGGACTAGAGCAGGGAGGTGTGAACAAGACACGTCCACTGGGACTGGAGCAGAGAGTGTGGACAAGACACGTCCAATAGGACTGGAGCAGGGAGGTGTGGACAAGACACGTCCAATGGGACTGGAGCAGGGAGGTGTGGACAAGATACGTCCACTGGGACTGGAGCAGAGAGTGTGGACAAGACACGTCCAATAGGACTGGAGCAGGGAGGTGTGGACAAGACACGTCCAATGGGACTGGAGCAGGGAGGTGTGGACAAGACACGTCCAATAGGCCTGGAGCAGAGACTGTGGACAAGACACGTCCAATAGGACTGGAGCAGGGAGGTGTGGACAAGACACGTCCAATAGGACTGGAGCAGAGAGTGTGGACAAGACACGTCCACTGGGACTGGAGCAGGGAGGTGTGGACAAGACACGTCCAATAGGACTGGAGCAGAGAGTGTGGACAAGACACGTCCACTGGGACTGGAGCAGGGAGGTGTGGACAAGACACGTCCACTGGGACTGGAGCAGGGAGGTGTGGATAAGACACGTCCAATGGGACTGGAGCCGGGAGGTGTGGACAAGACACGTCCAATGGGACTGGAGCAGGGAGGTGTGGACAAGACACGTCCAATGGGACTAGAGCAGGGAGGTGTGGACAAGACACGTCCACTGGGAATGGAGCAGAGAGTGTGGACAAGACACGTCCAATAGGACTGGAGCAGGGAGGTGTGGACAAGACACGTCCAATGGGACTGGAGCAGAGAGTGTGGACAAGACACGTCCAATAGGACTGGAGCAGGGAGGTGTGGACAAGACACGTCCAATGGGACTGGAGCAGGGAGGTGTGGACAAGACTCGTCCAATGGGACTGGAGCAGGGAGATGTGGACAAGACACGTAAAATAGGACTGGAGCAGGGAGTGTGGACAAGACAAGTCCAATAGGACTGGAGCAGGAAGGTATGGATAAGACACGTCCAATGGGACTGGAGCAGGTGTGTGAAAAAAGACATGTTCAATAGGATTGGAGCAGGGATGTGTGGACAGGACACGTCCAATAGGACTGGAGCAGGGAGTCTGGACAAGAAAAGTCCAATGGAACTGGAGCAGGGAGGTGTGGACAAGACACGTCCAATAGGACTGGAGCAGGGAGTGTGAAAAAGACACGTTCAATAGGATTGGAGCAGGGATGTGTGGACAAGACACGTCAAATAGGACTGGCAAGGATGTGTGGACAAGAAACGTCCAATATGACTGGAGCAGGGAGTGTGGACAAGACACGTCCAATAGGGCTGGAGCAGGAAGTGTGGACAAGACACGTCCAATATGACTGGAGCAGGCATGTGTGGACAAGACACGTCCAATAGGACTGGCAGAGAAGTGTGGACAAGAAACGTCCAATGGGACTGGAGCAGGGAGTATGGACAAGACACGACCAATAGGACTGGAGCAGGGAGTGTGGACAAGACACGTCCAATAGGACTGGAGCAGGGAGGTGTGGACAAGACACATCCAATAGGACTGGAGCAGGGAGTGAGGACAAGACACGTCCAATGGGACTGGAGCAGGGAGTGTGGACAAGGCACGTCCAATTGGACACATCAAATAGGACTGGAGCAGGGAGTGTGGACAAGACACGTCCAATAGGACTGGAGCAGGGAGTGTGGACAAGAAAAATCCAATAGGACTGCAAGGATGTGTGGACAAGACACGTCAAATAGGACTGGAGCAGGGAGTGCGGACAAGACAGGTCCAATAGAAGTGGAGCAGGGAGTGTGAACAAGACACATCCAATAGGACTGGAGCAGGGATGTGTGGACAAGACACGTCCAATAGGACTGGCAGGGATGTGTGGACAAGACACGTTCAATAGGACTGGAGCAGGGATGTGTTTACAAGACACGTCCAATAGGACTGGCAGGGATGTGTGGACATGAAACGTCCAATAGGACTGAAGCAGGGAGTGCAGGCAAGACACGTCCAATAGGACTGGAGCAGGGAGTGTGAACAAGACAAGTTCAATAGGACTGGAGCAGGGATGTGTGGACAAGACACGTCCAATAGTACTGGCAGGGATGTGTGGACAAGAAAAGTCCAATGGGACTGGAGCAGGGAGTGTGGACAAGACACGTCCAATAGGACTGGAGCAGGGAGTGTGGACAAGACACCTCCAATAGGACTGAAGCAGGGAGGTGTGGAGAAGACATGTCCAATAGGACTGGAGCAGGGAGTGAGGAAAAGACACGTCCAATAGGACTTTAGCAGGGAGTGTGGTTAAGGCACGTCAAATAGGACTGGAGCAGGGAGTGTGGACAAGACACGTTCAATAGGACTGGAGCAGGGAGTGTGGAGAAGACACATCCAATAGGACTGCAGGAATGTGTGGACAAGACACGTCAAACAGGACTGGAGCAGGGAGTGTGGTCAAGACACGTCCAATAGGACTGGAGCAGGGAGTGTGGACAAGACACGTCCAATAGGACTGGAGAAGGGATGTGTGGACAAGACACATCCAATAGGACTGGCAGTGATGTGTGGACAAGAAACGCCCAATAGGACTGGAGCAGGGAGTGTGGACAAGACACGTCCAATAGGACTTGAGCAGGGAGGTGTGGACAAGACATGTCCAATAGGACTGGAGCAGGGAGTGAGGACAAGACACGTCCAATAGGAGTGGAGCAGGGAGTGTGGAAAAGGCACGTCCAATAGGACACGTCCAATAGGACTGGAGCAGGGAGTGTGGACAAGACACGTTCAATAGGACTGGAGCAGGGAGTGTGGACAAGACACATTCAATAGGACTGAGGGATGTGTGGACAAGACACATCAAATAGGACTGGAGCAGGGAGTGTGGACAAGATACGTGCAATAGGACTGGAGCAGGGAGTGTGGACAAGACACGTCCAAAAGGACTGAAGCAGGGAGTGAGGACAAGACACGTCCAATAGGACTGGAACATAGAGTGTGGACCAGACAAGTCCAATAGGACTGGCAGGGATGTATGACCAAGACACGTCTAATAGGACTGAAGCAGGGAGTGTGGACAAGACACGTCCAATAGGACTGGAGCAGAGAATGTGGACAAGACACGTCCAATAGGAATGGCAGGGATGTGTGGACAAGGCACGTCCAATAGGACTGGAGCAGGGAGTGTGGACAAGACACGTCCAATAGGACTGGAGCAGGGAGTTTGGCAAGGCACATCCAATAGGACTGGAGCAGGCTTGTGTGGACAAGACACGTCCAATAGGACTGGAGCAGAGAGTGTTGACAAGACACGTCCAATAGGACTGGAGCAGGGAGTGTGGACAAGACACGTCCAATGGCACTGGAGCAGGGAGGTGTGGACAAGACACGTCCAATGGGACTGGATCAGGGAGGTGTGGACAAGACACGTCAAATAGGACTGGAGCAGGGAGTGTGGACAAGACACGTCCAATAGGACTGGAGCAGGGAGGTGTGGACAAGACACGTCCAATGGGACTGGAGCAGGGAGTGTGAACAAGACACGTCCAATAGGACTGTAGCAGGGAGGTGTGGACAAGACACGTCCAATGGGACTGGAGCAGGGAGGTGTGGACAAGACACCTCCAATGGGACTGGAACATAGAGTGTGGACCAGACACGTCCAATAGGACTGGCAGGGATGTATGACCAAGACACGTCTAATAGGACTGAAGCAGGGAGTGTGGACAAGACACGTCCAATAGGACTGGAGCAGAGAATGTGGACAAGACACGTCCAAAAGGACTGGCAGGGATATGTGGACAAGAAACGTCCAATATGACTAGAGCAGGGAGTGTGGACAAGACACGTCCATAAGGGCTGGAGCAGGGAGTGTGGACAAGACACGTTCAATATGACTGGAGCAGGGATGTGTGGACAAGACACGTCCAATAGGACTGGCAGGGATGTGTGGACAAGAAACGTCCAATGGGACTGGAGCAGGGAGTATGGACAAGACACGTCCAATAGGACTGGAGCAGGGAGGTGTGGACAAGACACGTCCAATAGGAGTGGAGCAGGGAGTGTGGAAAAGGCACGTCCAATAGGACACGTCCAATAGGACTGGAGCTGGGAGTGTGGACAAGACACGTTCAATAGGACAGGAGCAGGGAGTGTGGACAAGACACATTCAATAGGACTGCAGAGATGTGTGGACAAGGCACATCAAATAGGACTGGAGCAGGGAGTGTGGACAAGATACGTCCAATAGAACTGGAGCAGGGAGTGTGGACAAGACACGTCCAATAGGACTGAAGCAGGGAGTGAGGACAAGACACGTCCAATAGGACTGGAACATAGAGTGTGGACCAGACACGTCCAATAGGACTGGCAGGGATGTATGACCAAGACACGTCTAATAGGACTGGAGCAGGGAGTGTGGACAAGACACGTCGAATAGGACTGGAGCAGAGAATGTGGTCAAGACACGTCCAATAGGAATGGCAGGGATGTGTGGACAAGGCACGTCCAATAGGACTGGAGCAGGGAGTGTGGACAAGACACGTCCAATAGGACTGGAGCAAGGAGGTGTGGACAAGACACGTCCAATGGGACTGGAGCAGGGAGTGTGAACAAGACATGTCCAATAGGACTGTAGCAGGGAGGTGTGGACAAGACACGTCCAATGGGACTGGAGCAGGGAGGTGTGGACAAGACACGTCCAATGGGACTAGAGCAGGGAGTGTGAAAAAAGACACGTTCAATAGCATTGGAGAAGGGATGTGTGGACAAGACACGTCCAATAGGACTGGAGCAGGGAGTGTGGACAAGACATGTCCAATGGAACTGGAGCAGGGAGGTGTGGACAAGACACCTCCAATAGGACTGGAGCAGGGAGTGTGAAAAAGACACGTTCAATAGGATTGGAGCAGGGATGTGTGGACAAGACACGTCCAAAAGGACTGGCAGGGATATGTGCACAAGAAACGTCCAATATGACTGGAGCAGGGAGTGTGGACAAGACACGTCCAATAGGGCTGGAGCAGGGAGTGTTGACAAGACACATCCAATATGACTGGAGCAGGGATGTGTGGACAAGACACGTCCAATAGGACTGGCAGGGATGTGTGGACAAGAAACGTCCAATGGGACTGGAGCAGGGAGTATGGACAAGACACGTCCAATAGGACAGGAGCAAGGAGGTGTGGACAAGACACGTCCAATAGGACTGGAGCAGGGAGTGAGGACAAGACACGTCCAATGGGACTAGAGCAGGGAGTGTGGACAAGGCACGTCCAATAGGACCGTCAAATAGGACTGGAGCAGGGAGTGTGGACAAGACACGTCCAATAGGACTGGAGCAAGGAGTGTGGACAAGAAACATCCAATAGGACTGCAGGGATGTGTGGACAAGACACGTCAAATAGGACTGGAGCAGGGAGTGCGGACAAGACACGTCCAATAGAAGTGGAGCAGGGAGTGTGAACAAGACACATCCAATAGGACTGGAGCAGGGATGTGTGGACAAGACACGTCCAATAGTACTGGCAGGGATGTGTGGACAAGAAAAGTCCAATGGGACTGGAGCAGGGAGTGTGGAAAAGACACGTCCAATAGGACTGGAGCAGGGAGTGTGGACAAGACACCTCCAATAGGACTGAAGCAGGGAGGTGTGGAGAAGACACGTCCAATAGGACTGGAGCAGGGAGTGAGGACAAGACACGTCCAATAGGACTTTAGCAGGGAGTGTGGACAAGCAGGTTAAATAGGACTGGAGCAGGGAATGTGGACAAGACATGTTCAATAGGACTGGAGCAGGGAGTGTGGACAAGACACATCCAATAGGACTGCAGGAATGTGTGGACAAGACACATCAAATAGGACTGGAGCAGGGAGTGTGGCCAAGACATGTCCAATAGGACTGGAGCAGGGAGTGTGGACAAGACACGTCCAATAGGAGTGGAGCAGGGAGTGTGGAAAAGGCACGTCCAATATGACATGTCCAATAGGACTGGAGCAGGGAGTGTGGACAAGACACGTCCAATAATACTGGAGTAGGGAGTGTGGACAAAACACATCCAATAGGACTGCAGGGATGTGTGGACAAGACACATCAAATAGGACTGGAGCAGGGAGTGTGGACAAGATACGTCCAATAGGACTGGAGCAGGGAGTGTGGACAAGACACGTCCAATAGGACTGAAGCAGGGAGTGAGGACAAGACACGTCCAATAGGACTGGAACATAGAGTGTGGACCAGACACGTCCAAAAGGACTGGCAGGGATGTATGACCAAGACACGTCCAATAGGACTGGAGCAGGGAGGTGTGGACAAGACATGTCCAATAGGACTGGAGCCGGGAGTGAGGACAAGACTCGTCCAATAGGACTGGAGCCGGGAGTGTGAACAAGGCACGTCCAATAGGACACGTCCAATAGTACTGGAGCAGGGAGTGTGGACAAGACGCATCCAATAGGACTGGAGCAGGGAGTGTGGACAAGACACATCCAATAGGACTGCAGGGATGTGTGGACAAGACACGTCAAATAGGACTGGAGCAGGGAGTGCGGACAAGACACGTCCAATAGGACTGGAGCAGGGAGTGTGAACAAGACACGTCCAATAGGACTGGAGCAGGGATGTGTGGACAAGACACGTCCAATAGGACTGGCAGGGATGTGTGGACAAGACACGTTCAATAGGACTGGAGCAGGGAGTGTGAACAAGACATGTTCAATAGGACTGGAGCAGAGAGTGTGGTCTAGACACGTCTAATAGGACTGGAGCAGGGAGGTGTGGACAAGACACGTACAATAGGACTGGAGCAGGGAGTGCGGACAAGACAAATCCAATAGGACTGGAACAGATATGTGGGCAAGACACCTCAAATAGTGCAACAGTAGGGAAAAGGTTGGATAGTGTAGGGGTAAAAATTACTATTCCAACTCCAGTGAGTGCAACAGTAGGGAAAGCATTGGATAGCATAGGGGTAAAATTTCTATTTCAACTACAGTGAGTGCAATAGTAGGGCAAGTAAATACTTCTTATTTAAATATAAATAATATAAATAGTAACAAGAATTTCAAATGAATTAAAATATTTTACAATTGTGTAAAATATATTAAATAATCAATTTAAAATACAAATAAAAATTATTTAATAATAAAAATTACCTACTAATAGTAATTATTTACCTATTAAAAATAAAATAATTAATAATTTCAAAGTATTTTAAAAAATTAACTCAATACATTTTTTATTCAAAAATGTAATTACTTACAATTAAATTCTTCACAAGCTATTCCCCTAAAAACACACAACCTACTACAGAAATTATTTTAATAAAAGTAACATAATTATCAATTAATCAATTACAATAAATTTCAAAATATATTTTAATTAATTACAAATTAATAATAATTTACGATTAATTCTAAATAAATACCAATTATTAAAATAACATATTTAAATAATTAAAATTAAATTACTTCCCACCCTATTCCCCTATAAACCCATAACCTGCTACAAAAAATAAATTACTAAAATTAACATATTTATCACGTTCAATAGGACTGGAGCAGGGATGTGGGGACAAGACACGTCCAATAGGACTGGCAGGGATGTGTGGACAAGAAACGTTCAATAGGACTGAAGCAGGGAGTGCGGACAAGACACGTCCAATAGGACTGGAGCAAGGAGTGTGAACAAGACAAGTCCAATAGGACTGGAGCAGGGATGTGTGGACAAGACACGTCCAATAGTACTGGCAGGGATGTGTGGACAAGAAAAGTCCAGTGGGACTGGAGCAGGGAGTGTGGAAAAGACACGTCCAATAGGACTGGAGCAGGGAGTGTGGACAAGACACCTCCAATAGGACTGAAGCAGGGAGGTGTGGAGAAGACACGTCCAATAGGACTGGAGCAGGGAGTGAGGACAAGACACGTCCAATAGGACTTTAGCAGGGAGTGTGGACAAGGCACGTCAAATAGGACTGGAGCAGGGAGTGTGGACAAGACAAGTTCAATAGGACTGGAGCAGGGAGTGTGGACAAGACACATCCAATAGGACTGCAGGAATGTGTGGACAAGACACATCAAATAGGACTGGAGCAGGGAGTGTGGCCAAGACACGTCCAATAGGACTGGAGCAGGGAGTGTGGACAAGACACGTCCAATAGGAGTGGAGCAGGGAGTGTGGAAAAGGCACGTCCAATATGACACGTCTAATAGGACTGGAGCAGGGAGTGTGGACAAGACACGTCCAATAATACTGGAGCAGGGAGTGTGGACAAAACACATCCAATAGGACTGCAGGGATGTGTGGACAAGACACATCAAATAGGACTGGAGCAGGGAGTGTGGACAAGATACGTCCAATAGGACTGGAGCAGGGAGTATGGACAAGACACATCCAATAGGACTGAAGCAGGGAGTGAGGACAAGACACGTCCAATAGGACTGGAACATAGAGTGTGGACCAGACACGTCCAATAGGACTGGCAGGGATGTATGACCAAGACACGTCTGATAGGACTGGAGCAGGGAGTGTGGACAAGACACGTCCAATAGGACTGGAGCAGAGAATGTGGACAAGACACATCCAATAGGAATGGCAGGGATGTGTGGACAAGACACGTCCAATAGGACTGGAGCAGGGAGTGTGGACAAGACACCTCCAATAGGACTGGAGCAGGGAGTTTGGACTAGGCACATCCAATAGGACTGGAGCAGGCATGTGTGGACAAGACACGTCCAATAGGACTGGTGCAGAGAGTGTTGACAAGACACGTCCAATAGGACTGGAGCAGGGAGTGTGGACAAGACACGTCCAATGGGACTGGAGCAGGGAGGTGTGGACAAGACACGTCCAATGGGACTGGATCAGGGAGGTGTGGACAAGACACGTCAAATAGGACTGGAGCAGGGAGTATGGACAAGACACGTCCAATAGGACTGGAGCAGGGAGGTGTGGACAAGACACGTCCAATGGGACTGGAGCAGGGAGTGTGAACAAGACACGTCCAATAGGACTGTAGCAGGGAGGTGTGGACAAGACACGTCCAATGGAACTGGAGCAGGGAGTGTGAAAAAGACACGTTCAATAGGATTGGAGCAGGGATGTGTGGACAAGACACGTCCAATAGAACAGGAGATGGGATTGTGGACAAGACACGTCCAATGGAACTGGAGCAGGGAGTTGTGGACAAGACATGTCCTATAGGACAGGAGCAGGGAGTGTGAAAAAGACACGTTCAATAGGATTGGAGCAGGGATGTGTGGACAAGACACGCCCAATAGGACTGGCAGGGATGTGTGGACAAGAAACGTCCAATATGACTGGAGCAGGGAGTGTGGACAAGACACGTCCAATAGGACTGGAGCAGGGAGTGTGGACAAGACACGTCCAATATGACTGGAGCAGGGATGTGTGGACAAGACACGTCCAATAGGACTGGCAGGGAGGTGTGGACAAGACATGTCCAATAGGACTAGAGCAGGGAGTATGGACAAGACACGTCAAATAGGACTGGAGCAGGGAGGTGTGGACAAGACATGTCCAATAGGACTGGAGCCGGGAGTGAGGACAAGACTCGTCCAATAGGACTGGAGCCGGGAGTGTGAACAAGGCACGTCCAATAGGACACGTCCAATAGTACTGGAGCAGGGAGTGTGGACAAGACACATCCAATAGGACTGGAGCAGGGAGTGTGGACAAGACACATCCAATAGGACTGCAGGGATGTGTGGACAAGACACGTCAAATAGGACTGGAGCAGGGAGTGCGGACAAGACACGTCCAATAGGACTGGAGCAGGGAGTGTGAACAAGACACGTCCAATAGGACTGAAGCAGGGATGTGTGGACAAGACACATCCAATAGGACTGGCAGGGATGTGTGGACAAGACACGTTCAATAGGACTGGAGCAGGGAGTGTGAACAAGACATGTTCAATAGGACTGGAGCAGAGAGTGTGGTCTAGACACGTCTAATAGGACTGGAGCAGGGAGGTGTGGACAAGACACGTACAATAGGACTGGAGCAGGGAGTGCGGACAAGACAAATCCAATAGGACTGGAACAGATAGTGTGGGCAAGACACCTCAAATAGTGCAACAGTAGGGAAAAGGTTGGATAGTGTAGGGGTAAAAATTACTATTCCAACTCCAGTGAGTGCAACAGTAGGGAAAGCATTGGATAGCATAGGGGTAAAATTTCTATTTCAACTACAGTGAGGGCAATAGTAGGGCAAGTAAATACTTCTTATTTAAATATAAATAATATAAATAGTAACAAGAATTTCAAATGAATTAAAACATTTTACAATTGTGTAAAATATATTAAATAATCAATTTAAAATACAAATAAAAATTATTTAATAATAAAATTACCTACTAATAGTAATTATTTACCTATTAAAATAAAATAATTAACAATTTAAAAGTATTTTTTAAAAATAACTCAATACATTTTTTATTCAAAAATGTAATTACTTACAATTAAATTACTTCACAAGCTATTCCCCTAAAAACACACAACCTACTACAGAAATTATTTTAATAAAAGTAACATAATTATCAATTAATCAATTACAATAAATATCAAAATATATTTTAATTAATTACAAATTAATAATAATTTACGACTAATTCAAAATAAATACCAATAATTAAAATAACATATTTAAATAATTAAAATTAAATTACTTCCCACCCTATTCCCCTATAAACCCACAACCTGCTACAAAAAATAAATTACTAAAATTAACATATTTATCAATTAATCAAATACATTTAATTACCAATTGCATTTCAATTAATTGCTAATTAATAATTAATTATTAATTAATTCTAAATAAATACCCCAAAACTAAATTGCATATTTAGTTAATTATAATAAAATTGATTCCCACCCCATTCCCCTATAAACCCACAACCCACTACATAAAAGAAAAGAAAATAACATTAACATATTTATCAATTAATCAATTAAAATTAATTGTAATTACCAAATATATTTTAGTTAATTGCCACTTAATAATTAATTAACAATTAATTCTAAATAAATACCCAAACATTAAATTACATAAATAAATAATTATAATAAAATTACTTCCCACCCTATTCCCCTATAAACTCACAACCCGCTACATAAAAAAATTAATAACATTAACATATTTATCAATTAATCAATTAAAATGAAATACCAAGTATATTTTAATTAATTGCCAATTTTCAATTAATTAACAAATAATTCTAAATAAATACCAATAACTAAAATAACATATTTAATTTATTATAATTAAATTACTTCCCACCCTATTCCCCTATAAACCCTTAACCCACTACAGAAAATAAATTACAAAAAATAAAATATTAATCAATTAATCAATTAAAATTATTTAGCAATCATATTTTAATTAATTACCAATGAATAATAATTTAGCAATTAATTGTAACTAAATACCAATAAATAAAATAACATATTTAATTAATTATAATTAAATTACTTCCCACCCTATTTCCCTATAAACCCACAACCCGCTACAGAATTATATTACACAAAAATTAAACATTAATATTAACTTACCTTAAATTCGATATTTTTGTTGTCTATATTCTGTCTAGTCGATATTATGTCCATTCTATATTTTTGATTTGATATTATTGCTATTCTAGTCGATATTAATTTTTTCTAGTCAATATTTTTGTAGTCTATATTATGTCTATTCTATATTTTTGACTCAATAAAATGTCTAGCTGAAATTAAAAACTCGATATTTTGACTAGTTACCGTTCCCCACACTCGCCAAAGCCCCCCACACTTGCCACAGCCCGACACACTCGCCACAGCCCCCCACACTCACCACAGCCCCACACACTCGCCACAGCCCCTCATATTCGCCACAGCCCCTCATATTCAACCACAGCCCCACACACTCACCATAGCCCCTTACACTCATTAAAGCTCCACACACTCGCCACAGCCCCTCATATTCGCCACAGCCCCACACACTCACCACAGCCCCTCACACTCATTAAAGCCCCACACACTCGCCACAGCCCCTCATATTCGCCACAGCCCCACACACTCACCACAGCCCCGCACACTCATTAAAGCCCCACACACTCGCCACAGCCCCTCACACTCATTAAAGCCCCCGACGCCTGGCTTCAGCCTGGCACCGCACTAGAGACATCTTCTGTACTTCCTTGCTCGAGTCCCCTTTACTCCTGCCAGAAATGACTATGGTGCTCCCCCTCCCCTCTGCACAGGAAGTGCTCTTCCGACAGGAAGCGGTAGAAGGCGCTGCACGCAGAGAGCGCCTCGAAGCCCCGGCTGGGGTCTAAAGATGCTCCACCGAGCCCGGCAGCACAGCAAGAGAAGTGAAACAGGCAGCCACTTTCAAACCCCTGAATGAGGTGAAGATTATTTTGTTCTAGGAATTCCAAAGGCTCGTATCGAGAACATCTGCAGGCAGAGTGATCTTAACCCTCTGCTAGCCGGACCCACAGAACTGGGGTCATGTCAGGGGCACCAGTGACTCAGACAGGCCAGTCTCTTTGTAGCTGCTGCAGATGTTCACCTGATGTGTGCAGAGCTGAGCTGGATTCAGAAAAGCGTCCCCGAATAATTCCACCAGTAGCGGCAGGGAGGACTGGGAGGTTCTATCCCGGGCCCCATGGAGTCATTGGGGTCAGGGTTCGAGGAGGCTTACCACAGAGGTCTTAGCACAGCGGACCCCCAGAGGCTACCCAGAGTGTTGATGGTAAGTGAGTATTTGACCTTCCTGCACGCTCCTTTGCCGTCAAGGCTAGGGGGGCCCATCTTCTAGACAGTGTGCATCTGCAGGGGGACCCCAAAATCCCTTTCCACAGCAGATGAGCCTTAGTCTTTCAGGGCGCTTCCCTGTAGAGCTTATGATGTGGGATCCAGCTACAGTTCCATCTTGGAAAGAGGCAGACTAAATCAAAGATTCTGACCAGGATTAAGGATGGGTTGGATGTGGTTTGTAGAAGACCTCTCTGGAGATGGCTTGGGCCAGGGTCAACCTTTGGAGGGGTCTCCTCCAAACAGAGCCAGATGCTGGATGTTGTTTGCAGATGTCCTCTCTGGAGATGGCTTGGGCCAGAGTCAACCTTTGGAGGGGTGTCCTCCAAACAGAGCCAGATGCTGAATGTTGTTTGCAGATGTCCTCTCTGGAGATGGCTTGGGCCAGGGTCAACCTTTGGAGGGGGATCCTCCAAACAGAGCCAGATGCTGGCAGATGCTGGATGTGGTTTCCAGATGTCCTCTCTGGAGATGGCTTGGGCCAGGGTCAACCTTTGGAGGGGTCTCCTCCAAACAGAGCCAGATGCTGGATGTTGTTTGCAGATGTCCTCTCTGGAGATGGCTTGGGCCAGGGTCAACCTTTGGAGGGGGATCCTCCAAACAGAGCCAGATGCTGGCAGATGCTGGATGTGGTTTCCAGATGTCCTCTCTGGAGATGGCTTGGGCCAGGGTCAACCTTTGGAGGGGTCTCCTCCAAACAGAGCCAGATGCTGGATGTTGTTTGCAGATGTCCTCTCTGGAGATGGCTTGGGTCAGTTCCTGCTTTTGAAATATTCAGCACAGACTGGTCAAGCCCCAGTATTTATTAAACGAATGCTGCCCGAAGAGGCTGTGGAGATACGAGTGCCCTGAGAGGGGGATAAAGGAGGATGAACTTCAAATGGAAGGATCTGACACCCCACCCAGACCTTCTGAAACCCGACGGGAGCGCAGCAGGTGGGTCCCAGGGCCTCGGGAGCGCAGCAGGTGGGTCCCAGGGCCCCGGGAGCGCAGCAGGTGGGTCCCAGGACCTCGGGAGCGCAGCAGGTGGGTCCCAGGGCCCCGGGAGCGTAGCAGGTGGGTCCCAGGGCCTCAGGAGCGCAGCAGGCGGGTCCCAGGGCCTCGGGAGCGCAGCAGGTGGGTCCCAGGGCCCCAGGAGCGCAGCAGGTGGGTCCCAGGGCCTCAGGAGCGCAGCAGGCGAGTCCCAGGGCTTCGGGAGCGCAGCAGGCGGGTCCCAGGGCCTCGGGAGCGCAGCAGATAAACTCAGGGCTTCAGGAAAGCAGACGTGGGTCCGAAGGCCTCGGGAGAGCAGCGGGTAGGCTCAAGGCATCAGGAGAGCAGACGTGGGTTAAAGGGGCCCCAAAGAACAGTTGGTAGGTTCCAATGCCGCAGGATGGCAGCAGCTCGGTTTAAGGGTCTCGTCAGGGCAGCAGCTCAGTTCTAAGGCCTCAGGAGGGCATTATGTAGGTTCCAGGGATTCAGAACAGCAGCAGGTAGGCTTAGGGCTTCAGGAGAGCAGCAGGTCGGTTCCAGAGATGTGTAGAGCTGCAGGTCGGTTCCAGAGCCTTGTAGAGCAGCAGGTCGGTTCCAGAGTCTTGTAAAGCTGCAGGTCGGTTCCAGAGTCTTGTAGAGCAGCAGGTCGGTTCCAGAGTCTTGTAGAGCAGCAGGTAAGTTCTAGGGCCTCGGGAAGGTGTTTGCAGAAAATCTCAAATAAAAAAATATTTCTATTGGATTTATTGTAATTTGAAAATATAATTAGTGTTTACATATTAATTAGAGTAATTCTTTATTTTTATAAGTTTTATTATGTCACAGGAGTGGGATTTTGGGTTTGTGGGGAAAATGTGGCAATATTTGTAAAAATATGTTTGATTATCTTTTTTGTACAATTTGCTGTATGAGTGATCATGATTTTTTATTTAATTTGTAATTTAAAATTTCGTATTTTATATTTTATGAGAAAATATTTGTTGAAATGTTATGACACATTTTTACTTTTAATTAAAAAAGTTTGGGCTTGTACTATTATTTTTTTGCTTGTTAATATTGATTTAATTGGGCTAATATATTTTAAACATAATGCATTACAAAATAAATGTTATTTAAAAAATACGCTGACAACATTTTAAATGTTTGATTTTAGTTAACTTTTTTACAAACATCTTATTTTTAGCATTACATTTTCATTATATTTTAGTTGAAATTTTATTTGTTTATTTTATTCTGTAGTCATATATATTTTTAAATGTTAATATTTATTTTAAATTTGGTAAAGAAAATAACTATAAAATAAATTATTATTTAGAATGATGTATTAGGTGAAGAAAAAAATACAGATTTTTAGATTTTGCTAAGTTATCACTTATAGCTTGTTCATTATTTATTAAGGCTTAATTTTTCTATTTGATTAATAATGATCATTTATTTGTTTTCTTGAAAACTTTTACTTCTCTGTGTGTTGTACAAAAACACAAATAATTATACTATGTTTTTTGTTTAATATTAAGTGATTTATTTTAATAGTATATGAAAACATGTTTTAATTCATGGTTTTGTATATTTGTATTTCTTTATTTAAGTCATTGCATTTTGTTAATATATTTAATTATGCATTGAGCTTTTTGTGTACTTTTGTTTTTAATATGTGTGATGCAGAATGATTCTATATTAATTATATTTAATAAATATGATTATATATTTTATATTACGTATTTCAATATGAATGTATATATTTTCTTTCAAAGATTTGGAATCTTTTTGCTTCTAAAACATATATACGATTATTTATGTTTTTCAAAATTAAATATAGTTTACCTAATAACACAATTTATTGGGGTGAGTATTAATTATCTGATCTATTATCTTTAGTGTTAAACTTCTTCCAAAAATTAATTTTGTTTGGACTCATAATAGTTAATCTGACCACTTTAGTGTCCTAAATATTCCCCTAAATAGTTTAGATTGGTATGGGAATTGTAAACGTATATACTTTAGTTTCCAAAACTTTTCCCTAAATAGCACAGATAGGAGTGGCAATAGTATATAACACCCCTTTTCGGTCCAACATATTCCCTAAATAGTTTACATTGAAGTGGGGATAGTGAATGTGACTCCTTTAGTGTCCAAACCTTCCCCTAAATGGTTTAGGTTGGTGTGGGAATAGTAAAAAATCGCCACTATAGTGTTCAACACGTTCCCCTAAATGGCTCAGATTGAAGTGGGAATAGTACATGTGACTCCTTTAGTGTCTAACCTTCGGCTAAATGGTTATGTTATAGTGGAAATAGTAAATTTCAGCCCTTTAGTGTTCAACACCTTTGCCTAAATGGCTTAGATCAGAGTGGGAATAGTTCATGTGACTCCTTTAGTACACAGTACCTTCTCTAAATGGCTTAGATTGCAGCGTGAATAGAAAATGTTACCCCTTTAAGGTCCAACAGTTTCCCCTAAAGGATTTAGATTTTTAGATAATGTGTTTCTGCCGACCTTTTGGCGGCGGTCTGACTGCCGTGGTTGGCTTGTCGGGAAGTCAAATCGTAATATGGACTTCAATGTAATGCCTTTGTACACCCCAAATGGAGGCTGCCTTCCGTCGCCCACAACCCCGAAGGTGTGCTGGTGGTGCCTTGGTGACGGCGGTCCAGCCACGGTCTTGTCTCAAAGCCAATCTGCCGAACTCCTAATACAGTTGACGTCTCACCGCTTTCAGACCGCACAGCCGTACTTGTAATAAGGCCGTTAGTATTTTTTGTATCATGACTTATTCAAAGTTGATTATTACTTTATGTGGGGAGTAGTTGTTTGTTTTTATTTTTATGTGGTTTAGTAGTTCATTGTAAATGCTACTTTGTTTATTAGGTAGCAAGACACATATGAGGGTATATTAGTATTTTGATACTCACCATGTATGGCGTATATCTGAGTGGTCTCGGCCACATTTTGAATGTTTGGTCTATCATCCATGTTTGCCATTTGCTTAGTCTTAATAAATTATCTACTGTAGCAAATATAATAATGTGTTTGTCATTATTTAGTTTGTCATGTAGGAAGAAGGGTTCATCATTGTGTGTGGTGGTTAAGTGTTCAGGTATTTGGATGTCGTCCTATTTTCTAGGGGCAGCGGTAGTGTCACTGGCAGCTTTCTTAGTTTGTGCTATTAACTGTTGTAAAGACGGTATAGTTGGTAGCCGACCTGTGATGTGTTCAGGTACTTTACGGAGTATATCTTTCAGATTTTTAAATGTGGACTCTTGGGAACTAGTTCTTGCTTCTATTAAATCTTGAAGTATATGCCTTATTTCAATTCTGGTGACTGTTTGGGGGTGGCTGTGCTCTCTCTCGTTAATAGTAACATCATTTTTCATAGTAGTCCTCCCATAACAAGCATTAGAGTAGTAGTTTGTACATTTCTAATTAAGATTTTCAGTGCTTGTGCATTTTTGGCTGTAAGTGATGCCCAAGTTTCAGAATAATTGTTTGCCTTTCTGTGATGTGATATTTCTTGCTTTTTCTGTCATTATGTCTGAAAAGAGTTTAATAAGAAAGTTAAATAATTTGTAATAATTTTACGTTTAGCATGCAAATCTACATAAAATATTACGGCAATCGGTTTGCATTCTATACTTACATATGTGTTGTTGATTATAATTGCAGTTATTTTTTCAGTTTTCCATTGAAGATGTTCCAATGTGGACCAGGTGGTTTGTTTTCTGTTGGTGGAAATAAAGTTGCATTAGTTACAGTTTAAACGTTTATTTGTGGGTAGTTTGTAAGGGTTGAGGGCTTTCAGTTTCAATTTTTATGTTTAAGGCTTAGCTGATATTTAAGAGTGCTTTGATTTTACTTACTTTTTATGTGCCTTTCTCAAGGTGTTTAATTAATTAATGTTATTGGTAGTTCTGTAGTTTGTAGATGGTGTTGTACTTTTCCTGTAGTACGTAATGTTTGGTAGAAAAAGAAAAAGAAAGAATTGGTTAGTTTTGTATTTCTACATTTTTAAATAAGTCAAGTTCAACTATGTTAAAATAAATGTTTTATTTACTTGAGAAGGTAATTGTATATTTTCTTCCATTTTTCTTTTTGGGTCTTCGGTTGGTAAAGCAGCAGAGTGCTGTTGTGTTGAATTTTTAGTGTTTTTAATATGCTAAGTTTTGCCATTTTCTCGTGTTTTTTAAATTATATTTTTAATTAATCACATATTCCTATTGAATAATTTGCTTTACATTTGTTTTTATTGGTTAGTGTTTATTTGGTTTGATTTGTTTTAACATTTTGGGGTCGATTTCGATTCAGGAAACAAATCCGTACGACGATTCGAATACGTAGCCGTTTCCATACGAATCGTACAAATCCGTCCGAATCGCGTAGTACGATCCGTAGTAAAAAAATATGTCCGAATCGTTGCGAACTGTACGAAAAGCAAGGGAAAATCCGTACAATACGGACCCTAAAAGTGAACCATACAAATCGTAAACATGCCGTACGACCCGACAAGTACGATCCTGACAGGGGAATGAGTACGCTATTTGTACGGTAAACGTCGCGTATGAGCAATTCGTACGGAGAGCCACACATTCACATAGGGTACAGTTCGTACACCCCATGATCGTAGGGGTGCGGTTCGTACACCTATGATCAAGGGGTATGTTTCGTACACCCTATGATCGTAGGGGTACGGTTCGTACACATAGGATCATGGGGCACGGTTCGTATACCCTATGATCGTAGGGGTACGGTTCGTACACCCCATGATTGTAGGAGTATGGTTTGTACACCTACGATCATGGGGTACAGTTCGTACACCCTATGATCGTAGGGGTACGGTTCGTACACCTATGATCATTGGGTGCACAAACCGTACCCCTACGATCATGGGGTGTACGAACCGTACCCCTACGATCATGGGGTGTACGAAGTGTACCGGGGGTCCGTTTTGCACGCACTTCGAGTCGAATTCTGCTTTTCCGGACATTTTGAGCTTTCGTAAAAAAAGAGTCGTACGGAGTGTTGACTGGACGAGTCGTACTTGCTGGGTCGGAAAATGATGCTTCGATCCGTACGGACATCGCGTACTGCGCATTTCGAATGCGGATTATTGAGTCGAACGGGCTTTGGTACGATTCGGACGGAGAACTGCTTTGGGTAAGCATCCTACCACATCGTACGTATGGGGACGTTCGAGGATACGATTCATATGGGAAAAATGCTCCGTACGGCTATTCGGACAGGATTTTACCGAATCGGAATCGGACCCTCAGTGTTACTGTTTTATGATTTAATATATATTTCTGGATTTGCGTTATGTTTAATGTAGATTTTTATGTTTAATTTTATTTATTAATGTGTATATTTGATATTACAATAATTGTAGTCGTTTTTTTTGTTTGTTAATTATTCGAAGTTTTCAAATGTATTTGGATTTTTTTATGTGTTTAAAGTTTATTTTATTTGTTTTATAATTTAAATAATGTAATAAACTATTTCTTAATTTATGTAGGATTAAAGTGTATTTTTTGTTTAAAGTAAACTAGAGTTATATTATTTTGTGATATTTGACTCTATTTATTGCTATATTAGTGCAGTTGACATTGTGTGTTTCAATATGTTGAAATTTGATATATTTATTCAAAGGTAACAATATTTTTGTTTTCAAAATTTCTGGTTTCGATTTTAGTAGAAATAGATATTTTTCACTGCAAAATTTGGTTCAATGATATTTGTGTTTGTGCTAATTAAGTAAACGATGGAGATATTTATATTTTTGTAAAAGATAATTTTTTGTCCCATTTGTGTGTATTAATAGTGTTTTATTGTCAAGTGCCTCTAAGGAGAGCAGAAGGTAGGCTCAGGGCCTCAAGAAACAGCAGGTAGGTTGTAGGACCTCGGGACAGCAGCAGGTAAGTTCTAGGTCCTAAGGAGAGCAGCAGGTAGGTCAGGACCTCAGGAGAGTGGCAGGTAGGTTCCAGGGCCTCTGTTTAGCATCAAGTAGGTTCCAGGTCCTCAGGCGAGTAGTAGGTAGGCTCCATGACCCGAGGAAAGCAGAAGATTGGTTACAGAGCTTCAAGAGAGCTACACATAGGTTCCAGGGCCTCAATTGCAGCAGGTAGTCTTCAGGACTTCAGGAAATCATCAGGTAGGTTTCAGGGCCCTAGGGGGTAGCAGGTAGGTTCCTGGGCCTCTGGGGGAATGCAGTAGATACATTCCATGGCCTCAAGAAAGTTTCAGGTAGGGTCCAGGGCCTCATTAAGATAGCAGGTAGATTCCAGGGATGCAGAATGGCACAAGTTAGTCTCCAAGGTCTCAGGAGAGCAGCAGGTTTGTGCCATGGCCTCTAAAGAGCAGCAGGTCGGTTCCAGTGCTTCAAGAGAACAGCAAATCAGTTCCTGGGCCTCAGGAGGGCAGCAGACAGGCTTCGTGCATCAGGAGACCAGCAGGTAGGTGCCAGGGCCTCAAGAAAGCAGCATATTGGTCCTGCAGCCTCAGGGTAGAAGTCGTTTCCAGGACCTCAGATGGGCAGCAGGTAGATTCCATCGCCTCGGATGGCAGCAAGTAGGATAGGGCATGAGGAGATCAGCAGGTAGCCTTGGGGTCTCAGGAGAGCAGAAGGCATGTTTCAGGGCCACTGTAAGACAGCAGGTACATTCCACAGACCCAGGAGATCTGCGGGTAAGCTCAGGGCCTAAGAAGCACAGCAGGTAGGTTCCAGGGTCTGCTGTACCTCAGGAGGGCAGCAGGTTGACTCAGGAGCAGGGTCAAGACTGATTGAACATTACTGGGTCTTACCTGGGGTGCCGTAGTGAGCTAAAGAGGAATGATGGATTCACCGCAGGTCTGTGACTGGGGGTGAGTGTCTTAAAAGTTTCAGTACTCTGTCAATCACCTCCTTGTGTTCGCTTTGTTCACCCTAGGCTGGCCTAGGATGCTTGTTTCCGGTCAAGGGAAGACCTGGCTTGGCAGTTCGGGCTGAACTGTTCTAAAGAGAAACCGGGTCAACACTGATTTGCATATGGCTGGGTCTGAACTGGGGTGGTGAAGTGAGCGAAAGAACAATGGTGGTGTGACCAGAAGTGAGTGTCTGAAAAGTTTCAGCGCTCCATCCATCATCTCCTTGTGTGGGCCGCAGGTAGGCTCCAGAACCTCAGGAGAGCATCAGGTCTTATCAAGGGCATTGGGAGGGCAGCCAGTAAGTTTCAGTGACTCAGGAGGGCAGTAAGCCAGTTCTAGGGACTCTGGAGAACAGAAGGTAGATTCCAGGGCCTCGTGGATGGCAGCAGGTTGATTCTAGGGCTTTAGGAAACCAACAGAGAGGATTCTGGGCCTCAGGAGAGCAGTAGGTAGGATCTGGGCCTAAGGAGACCAGTAGATAAGTTCTAGGGCCTTGTAAGGACAGCAGATAGAGTCAGAGCTTAATTTGTAAAAAGATGCAAGTGCTGGGAGCCTTCTCAGGAGACCACTGCAGCTTGCACCACCCATTGACCCTGCCAGCGCTGCCAATGACAGTACAATCACAACTACTAACTAACCCTGGGCAGTGAACTCGGCTCCGCTCATGGAGTTCATGGAGTTTCCTGCACTCCGCATTACGCGGAACCCGCGAAGTTCCCAAAAACTCCGCTTCGCGCAGCTGAGCAGAGTTCTTTTCCAGGGTCGCGTTCACCAACGTCAAGTTGGCGAGCGCGAGCGTGGAACATCCACCTCCCAGAGAGACTTTTCTTCGTTCGCGATCGCCAACATCAAGTTGGCGAGCTTGGAAAATAAACCTCCCGGCAAGATTTCTCAACACGGAGTAGTCAGGTTTCTCATTCGAATGGTTGCGTATGCTCACGACCGCTCGTGTTTAGAAACTACCCATTCGCGTTGAGAAAGCTGCTGCTTGAGTAAAAATCTACTTGAGCGTCAGAAAAGGTAAGCTTGCGCTGTGCATGGTGCTGTTCACAATGATTGCACAGTGCGGACAAGCATCCGGCACTGTGCAAACACCACAAACTGCAATTTTCTACTGTACTCCACCGCTCGCGGAGCTCCGCGTAGTGCGTCAGAGTTTTTTTTGCACTTTGAATAGCTTTGCGTAGTGCAACTGTGCGAACTCAGCCCAGGGTTACTACTAACCAACCCCCTGCTACAAGTCTGACGATTCAAACTATTGCAGGATGCCGAAAGGTATAAGAATGGACTGGGCAGCAGGTATTATGCATTTTTTCTGTGTATTGAATGACTAAACAACTGTTTTGCTCATCTCAAAATTGAACAAAGAACACCACCTTTTTTATTACTTTCACTCACTATTACACTGACTACACCTTTCTTCATCCTCACCTACACCAACCATCGGCAAGGAACAAAAGAACCCCGTCAAAAGAGTACCTTTGGGGACTCCGTCAGACATTGCAGCGCCGGTCTGACGAGGGGCAGTGAGTCGATGATGACACCGGACACCCTCCAGTAAGGGTGTGTTTCACGCCTCTTACTTTGGGTGTGTGAGGCTCTCTAAGTTCCAACTAGGGAACCCTTCATTGGTATCCACGGTATTGACAATACCAACTCCTTGCTCCACACTGTCACACGCTCCCCGGGGAACTTTGGACTCTGCTGTTAGCTTTACTTTAGGACATGTACACTGGACCCCATTAAATATCGTCCTCCTCTGTTCCCCCGTTGTTAAAAATCTTTGCGTGGGCCAACCCACGGAACTATTTAGGTTACCTCCAGCGGCAGATCGCTGTGAGGCCCATTCGTTACCTCGAATCACTGGTTGCATTTGAGCGTATCCCCCATACCCTTTGCCCCACCCATCACTCCCAACGACTCTATCCCCCGGGTGACCGTCCTACCATGGAGGACGTCCCGGGTCTTAGTTTCGATGAGGAAACAATAGCCGAAGCCTTGAGGTCTACACCCTCACTCCTGGGCACATCAGAAGCAGCCGCCACTGGCTCCTCTACTGATGACTGGACAACTCTCACCACCTTGAAAAAGGAGTGGTTACGCATCACCATACATGGACGTATGATGGCTGAATACCTGAGGGCTAACATCGCCCCCCAGGGACTCATAGTCAACCTCTTCCCTAGGATCTTCCTAGAAGATAACCAGTTTAAAGGGGACTGGTGCCAGGTCTCCTGGAAATGTACGAAAGACCTACTTTTCTTGATTGTCAAAACAGCTAAAAGACTGGCAGACGCTCTGCTGGATAAGATTACAGCCATAGAGACAACAATGAAGACAGCCGTTAATAAAAACTCCAAACCGGCCTTCTCTGCTAAACTCGCAGAAATTAATCAGGAGATTGCCGATAATCAAGAATTTCTCCTCAAACAGAAACTGTCCAAACTTGAAAAAGATGTAGCAAGGTTTGAGAAAGAAAAAGTTTATCCTTACCTCCAGGAATGATACACCAATAAGAAAACCGGGTACTCCTCCGATGAGAATTCTAGTATTGAAAGTCGAAGGGGGTCCGCAAGCGGTGACTCTAGTACTAGCACCACCCCCAACAACAACCGCCAGCAACGGCGCCCGAATTGGAACCGGGGCTTCCATCAAGGACCCATGTTCCATGGACCCCCACAAATGCTGCCTCCCTGGCAATATCCCTTCTACCCGCAAGGCCCCCCACAATTCTACCCCCAGAACCCTTTTCACGACAGAGGTTGGGGCAGAGGAAAAGGGCGCTGTTATGGCTGGATTTTCTGAGTAGGTGGGATCAGCCCCTAGGGGCCCCTCCAACCCAGCCAGAACGTAATCACATCCCTCCTCAGGACCAACTATCCAGGCACCTGGTACCTACCTGAAGATGGGGAACTCGCAATATACAAGCTCATATTATTAAAACACCACTAAATCTATAGGGATACTAAGAATACTCACTGATTACTAGGGATATCCATACCCTACACCACACTTATTCACATCAGTTGGTCTCGCGGCCACCCTGACCCAGACCGTTCTACCCTAGGGCAGATATGACACACAATCCGGTGCGTCTACACACGGGCCTGCAGAACCCAATGCTCTCTTTTCCAAACTGTTTGCAATCCTGCAAAACTACACGCTAGTTCGACCTCCTAGCGCTCTCATTTATTCAAGCCACAATCTAGTGGGTATACACACTGATCTCCTACTCAGTGCTCTCATTAACGCCGCATATCAACGACGACCACATTCCTATGAACACCTATACATATATATATATATTGGGAAGTCTCTTCACTAAGGGTCTGCTACTACAATAATATTATGGGATGGTGTACTAACTTAGTCCCTTAGTTGCAAGTCTCCTCTCTCCCTCACTATTACTTACCTGATCAGGGGTAGCATCTGTTCAAACAGCAATACCTACCAGGAAAGATTACCCTCACTGTATGGGGACAAAGATATACACACTATGTGATTGAGTTATTTCTTGATTTAAGCGCTCCTACTCCCTTTTGATCCATCAGTGGCTCAACAGCAACTGGCTTGAAGCCAGGATAACTTTATCATAAAAGAACTCATGCACACTAATTCACTAATTAATGGGGTCATTTATTATTAGTACAATATAAACCTTTACACAGAACTGACAAAGACTATAGGTAGGACACACCGCTGAAAGAGAAAAGATTAAACATAACAGGAACACTCCGCTGAAAGAGAAAGGATTTAAACATACAATGGCTTAGGGAATAAGGACAAGATTAAGATACAAGTGTAAAGTAAACTAATGTGATGAGAACAATATCACCTGATTAGTGTGAAGTCTTGTTCTAGCTGTCATCTGGGTTCCTCTCTCGTCTGTGCCTTGGCTCATCTCAGACTCCCTCTCTCTCCTGCACTCTTGGTTACACCTCTGCGCTGATCACTCTGTCTCTGGACTCCTCTCCCCCACACGAACTGTCTCCACCTTCCAGCTTCAATCTTAATGGTTCCTGCCGCTCTGATCACCGTTCATTCCACTAGCTTATTCACTCTGTCTCTGCGCCAATGTCCAATTAACTCCATCTGCTCCCATAGGTTAGTCCACGATCTCTCCTCCGTCTCTTCTAAAAGGCATTACTTCAGACTCCAGCTATTCACACCTCCTCCTGATAAGCAACTGCTTCTGACTGCTTCCTTCAGTTCCAGCTCACTATTCAAGTCAGCTCTTCTCCAGCTTGAACCCTCTCTCTCTGCCAACTCCACTCCACTGCTTTCCACTCCTCCACCTTAACACGACCCTCTGGCTTCGCCACCTTCACTCGACTGCCACTCTGCTCGACTCCCTCTCTGCTTGACTCACTGACTCCGCCTCTGCACTTCACTGATATAGAATGCTGTTTCCTCATGGAAAGTTCCAGCCAGCAGCTTCCTCCCACCAATCCCATGCACCAGGCTCCTTGCGCTAGACGCTCCCACAGTGACCAGTCTGCTTGTTTCGTCTAGAGACCTGAGCCCGGGAACAATTCCTGATTAGATTCAGCTCTGGCCGGTTCTCTCCGGTCCGCTTAGGGCGAACAACAGTTATAACTATAAACTTTGCCTTTGCCCTGAAAAGCCTCTCAGCTTCATCAAGATGGAGTCCCTCTAGCTCTAGGCCTGTAGGCCTGAAAGGGGTGAAATGCTCCTTAGCTCTGTCAGAATACCTACATAAACCATACCAATGTGTCTAATATGTCAAAGCCAATAGGCAATAGACAGGTTAAAGTCAAGAATAAAGGCATATTAAGCAGCTATCCTCTTCTAGGTCTGGAAAAAAGGCTTAAAAGGGCCAACACAGGCTAAGAATACCTATACTAGATGCGAGCAAGATTAATGATCTATATCACTGCTAAATAAAGCCAAAAACTCTGCCATTACACTCCACCCTTAGATCCTTATCTTGCGAGCATCAGTAAACAACAACATCCATCTAAACAAACATCAACATAATCTATCCAACATAGGCTAAGAATACCTATCCTAGATGTGAGCAAGATTAAGATCTATATCACTGCTAAATAGAGCCCAAAACTCTGCCATCCACCCTTAGATCCTTATCTTGCGAACATCATATAAACAATAACATCCAGATAAACAAACATCAACACAATCTATCAACAAATCAAAACCTAAAAAACTCCCTAAAAACAATGACAACTCAAGGAAATTCCACCTGAAACTCAATTGTAGGGAATAGAAACCTAACAACCAACTGAAAACAAATCAAAGCACCCTTGACTTGAATGCTGAAACATATCTGAGATTGGATCTGATAACAACAGAAACTAACCAAAGCATCCTCAAACTAAATGTGCCTCAGCTTCTAATGATAACTGGTGAAATCTAGTGATGTAGGGACTTATGTGTTGAATGAAAACAGCAAGGGGCCTAAATGGGGCCTACTTCGGACAACTTAAGCCTAAATGAGGCCTACCTACTATTGTCAACTTAAGAACTAAATGTGTTTCAACTCCTAATGAGAAAACAAGAAAGGGCCTAAATGAGCCCTACCTACTATAGGCAACTTAAGCTAATGATGACTCATGAAACTATTGGTGTAGGGGCATGTTTGTGGGATGAAAATAACAATGGGCCTAAATGAGGCCTACCTACTGACATTTGTCAATTTAAAGTGAAATCTGAGAAGTAGACATGACAAACTGTGTCAAGGTTTGGGCAAACATTAATACATAATCATACTAAAAGACACACCACCCAGAACAATCCAAAGTCTAAGGTAACCACCCTTTGATCAACCAAGGTGAAAATGTAAGAACAGTAAAAAAACAACCCCATTTCTACAAGATAGCTGGTGTAACACCAAGCTTAAAACATCCATTTTACATCATACTGTGGAACACATGTGTGCACCACCATTCAAAAAAAAGTCCTTCATTGGCAAAAACTGTTTTGAAGAAAACAGGAAAACTATAATAGGTGACATGTTTTTGCTTTAAAAGTGGGGCCTGCTTGTCCAAGGGATTATGCAAGCAAATCCCTGTATGATTCTGTCACAAATAAAACATGTTTGCTTTTTTTTTTTAAAGTGGGGCCTGCTCGTAGTGATGTCAACAAAAAATGCAGGCCAAGGGAAAAAAAGTTCAAGTCAATGTTGTTGATCAGTGTAGGCCACCACCCTGCATCTTCGGTATCCGGACACTTCCTCCGATGCGGCCATCCATCACCCTTACGGTCTGGTCTGGTCTGGTTCCATCATCCAAAAATAATAAACTAAAATAAAAACATGAAAGTAAAAAACTAAAACAAGAAAGGAAGTGGAAGGGGGATCGACCCACGCACAACCACAACCCAGCAATCCTAGGGATAAGAAAACAAGTATCATTATTCTTGCAAAATAAATTTTTTATTTAAAAAGCACCCCGGGTGCCTTTCATTATTGAAAAGAAAATATCCTAATTAATTAAAAACATTCAAAATTTAACTTTTAATGACATTTAGCAGGGCCTAACATACCCTAATCCTCTCTAAGCCAGCCCCTCCCTTCAGAGCAGGAGCCAGGCTACAGTATGAAGTAATTTGAAATACCGCCAAGTGATGAGCTCACAGCAGGAGCAGGGCACTGCAAGCCTCCCATTTCCCTGGTCAGAGAAGCCCGCCCAGGTCCACTGTAACTAACTAACTCCAAGGGCAAGAGTCTGCAAGAGTCCCTTATCAGCAGGCAATGAAGCCGCCTGCATCAACAGCCAGGAAGAGCGAGGTCCCCCGCCCTTAAATAAACAAGCCATCCGCGGAAGAAAATTGGATTGTAGCCAATCATAACAAACAGGGACGTGATCGGAACCTGCAGCGGGAAGGAAAAAAAACTCGTCTGCACAAACCAGCTGGTCTGCCAAGGTCGACAAACAAATTCCTTGCCTGTTCCCAGGCCTGATTGTGCTAACCAACGAAAGCTAGCATTTTAAAAAAAACAATTCTGTTACAGTGTACTGCTAAGTAAAAGCTCCAGTTTCTAAAAAGACTTTTGTCTAACTAATTCAGCTAAAGGCAAGACATTTAAAATATGGACACTTATTTAGAAAGTGGCAACTAAGTTTTGCACACAAGATTATACATTCTGAATTTGAAAAAAAAAACGAATTAACATGGTCCATTGTCAGCTGCTGAAAGAGAAATAATTTTAAAACAACACAATTGTACATTACAATGTAATTTAACATGCAAGCCATCCAAGCCAACCTAATAAAAGGGCCACATTCATACACTATTAAACAGCCCATTATTTTCTAACTGAGTTGGTTAACTTACCAAAAAAGGTTTTGCTGACACATTTATAAAACAATACATTTTAATTTACATTTGGGAAAATAATAATGTTACGTTTTAACATTTTTTTTTTCAAAGGCACACGGTTGCCTTCCACTAATTAAAAGCACACGTTACCATGCACTGTCGGGCAAGATTGATTATTCTCAACCTGTGATCATTGCAACCAGCACATTCCTATCTAGATGGAAACCCCTCAAAGAAATAATTAATGAAAACAGCCCGTAGCATGCATTCTAACGGGCCATCTTTTTAACATTTCACTCATTTTCTCTCTCCATGCAAACCCTTTATCTCAATCCGACTGGGTGATTTATAACTTACAGTTCCAAGGCAAACCCACACAAATTCGTAGACGCATTTCAAAAAGAATGTGAAATGAACAAAACCCTTTGCAAAGCACAAGATGTTACCTTCCCGTCAAGAAGTTGACAAAGCACATAGGCAGACCAAGGAACCAAAAAAAAAGTCAAAATCAAACCATCAAATAATCCACTGACTTTTATAGTCAGGTCAGATAACCATGCATGTTGACAGCATGTTAAAAATAAAGACTGCCATCCCAACTCAAGATATTAACCCTTTGGCAGCTCATGCACAATCATTCCCCAATGTCCATGGATACATGGGAAAGTCATGAGCACATTTCTTCACGTTTACAGATAACACGTCCACATATTTTCAAAAACGTTATCCCCAAGCACCCGAGAGAGATCCAGCTCTCTCCTGCCTAACGTAATGATAACATGCCCTGTCCAAGCCATGACCACATGGCGCTATTCACAAGCCATATTTACAAGACAAGCTTTTCACAAACAATATTTCCAAGGCGCAATGCACAAGGAACACAGCAGATCAACATAAGAACATGCACCTCACAAGCCACATTAATATGGCGCTATTCACAAGTCCTATTTACAAGGAGCTATATTCAAAGAACTACACAGATCATATTACAATGAACATATTTCACATTGCACAGCATAAGCAGATGCAGCAAGCAATTTAATGGGCAATTTAAAAGCATTTTTTACACACATTTATACAATTGGACCATCACAAAGATGTAACTGGCTTCCTCATGTAATGCCATCCTTCAACCCTGACACTTTAAACACCAAGATGAAAACCATTCCTTCCACCCTGAATAAACCAAATGCCATGATGTAATGCAATCTCCTCACGCTGCAACTGTTCAAGCCCATAGGTCTAACAGGCTACATAAACTGCAACATTACGCCAGATGGAACCAGCGTTCAGGGCACTCCCTCAGAACACATGGGAAACTCTCTAAGCACATGGCCAGATCACACAGGATTCGTAAGATGACGACTACGCCAAATGTTATGGCGCTCAGGGCACTCCCACACAACACATGGGAAACAATCTAAGCACATGGCAAGGACACACAGGATTCGTAAGATGACGACTACGCCAAATGTTATGGCTGGATTTTCTGAGTAGGTGGGATCAGCCCCTAGGGGCCCCTCCAACCCAGCCAGAACGTAATCACATCCCTCCTCAGGACCAACTATCCAGGCACCTGGTACCTACCTGAAGATGGGGAACTCGCAATATACAAGCTCATATTATTAAAAACTCCACTAAATCTATAGGGATACTAAGAATACTCACTGATTACTAGGGATATCCATACCCTACACCACACTTATTCACATCAGTTGGTCTCGCGGCCACCCTGACCCAGACCGTTCTACCCTAGGGCAGATATGACACACAATCCGGTGCGTCTACACACGGGCCTGCAGAACCCAATGCTCTCTTTTCCAAACTGTTTGCAATCCTGCAAAACTACACGCTAGTTCGACCTCCTAGCGCTCTCATTTATTCAAGCCACAATCTAGTGGGTATACACACTGATCTCCTACTCAGTGCTCTCATTAACGCCGCATATCAACGACGACCACATTCCTATGAACACCTATACATATATATATATATTGGGAAGTCTCTTCACTAAGGGTCTGCTACTACAATAATATTATGGGATGGTGTACTAACTTAGTCCCTTAGTTGCAAGTCTCCTCTCTCCCTCACTATTACTTACCTGATCAGGGGTAGCATCTGTTCAAACAGCAATACCTACCAGGAAAGATTACCCTCACTGTATGGGGACAAAGATATACACACTATGTGATTGAGTTATTTCTTGATTTAAGCGCTCCTACTCCCTTTTGATCCATCAGTGGCTCAACAGCAACTGGCTTGAAGCCAGGATAACTTTATCATAAAAGAACTCATGCACACTAATTCACTAATTAATGGGGTCATTTATTATTAGTACAATATAAACCTTTACACAGAACTGACAAAGACTATAGGTAGGACACACCGCTGAAAGAGAAAAGATTAAACATAACAGGAACACTCCGCTGAAAGAGAAAGGATTCAAACATACAATGGCTTAGGGAATAAGGACAAGATTAAGATACAAGTGTAAAGTAAACTAATGTGATGAGAACAATATCACCTGATTAGTGTGAAGTCTTGTTCTAGCTGTCATCTGGGTTCCTCTCTCGTCTGTGCCTTGGCTCATCTCAGACTCCCTCTCTCTCCTGCACTCTTGGTTACACCTCTGCGCTGATCACTCTGTCTCTGGACTCCTCTCCCCCACACGAACTGTCTCCACCTTCCAGCTTCAATCTTAATGGTTCCTGCCGCTCTGATCACCGTTCATTCCACTAGCTTATTCACTCTGTCTCTGCGCCAATGTCCAATTAACTCCATCTGCTCCCATAGGTTAGTCCACGATCTCTCCTCCGTCTCTTCTAAAAGGCATTACTTCAGACTCCAGCTATTCACACCTCCTCCTGATAAGCAACTGCTTCTGACTGCTTCCTTCAGTTCCAGCTCACTATTCAACTCAGCTCTTCTCCAGCTTGAACCCTCTCTCTCTGCCAACTCCACTCCACTGCTTTCCACTCCTCCACCTTAACACGACCCTCTGGCTTCGCCACCTTCACTCGACTGCCACTCTGCTCGACTCCCTCTCTGCTTGACTCACTGACTCCGCCTCTGCACTTCACTGATATAGAATGCTGTTTCCTCATGGAAAGTTCCAGCCAGCAGCTTCCTCCCACCAATCCCATGCACCAGGCTCCTTGCGCTAGACGCTCCCACAGTGACCAGTCTGCTTGTTTCGTCTAGAGACCTGAGCCCGGGAACAATTCCTGATTAGATTCAGCTCTGGCCGGTTCTCTCCGGTCCGCTTAGGGCGAACAACAGTTATAACTATAAACTTTGCCTTTGCCCTGAAAAGCCTCTCAGCTTCATCAAGATGGAGTCCCTCTAGCTCTAGGCCTGTAGGCCTGAAAGGGGTGAAATGCTCCTTAGCTCTGTCAGAATACCTACATAAACCATACCAATGTGTCTAATATGTCAAAGCCAATAGGCAATAGACAGGTTAAAGTCAAGAATAAAGGCATATTAAGCAGCTATCCTCTTCTAGGTCTGGAAAAAAGGCTTAAAAGGGCCAACACAGGCTAAGAATACCTATACTAGATGCGAGCAAGATTAATGATCTATATCACTGCTAAATAAAGCCAAAAACTCTGCCATTACAGGCGCAAACGGAGCGGGACAAGAGGGGTGCAGTGGCAAGACCAGCCATCGACATCCGCCCCGATGGAAACCAGGAGTGCAGCGAGGGGGAGAAGAGCCTACTGGTCAACCTCTCTAACCGAGTTCTCACCCCTATTGAAATGGCTACCCTTGAAAAGGGCTTAGGGTTTGTTCCCACGCCCATCCCGGACAGTTTTACAGAAATATGCGAGATTAAACAATTTTTCCGCAAAGTACGCCTTAGGGCCTACTTCCAGGATCAGCCATCAAGTGAAAAAACTGATACGGGCCTACGTAACCCATCCACCTTTACCCCTACGGATGGGATGGTCCCCCCAGAGGTATTGACCTTTGAAAAGGCTGTACTCAAGTCCTTGGAGAATAAACCTAACTTCAATAGCTACAATAATCTGAGCAAAGCTGAAAGACAAGCAGTCCTATCCCTTGGCAATGACACCTCCATCGTCATAAAACAAGCCGACAAAGGGGGAGCTACTGTCATACAAGATGCCATCGATTACGACACGGAGTGTAAGCGCCAACTGGCCAACACTACCCACTACAGACCCCTTCCATCAGATCCAACCAATAGGCTAATTACAGACATCTCTAGTCTGATCATTGAAGGTGAAGCCAATGGCTGGATCTCTAAACAAGAGGCAGAGTTCCTCCTGACGAAACATCCTGTGATTCCGTATTTCTACACTCTGCCCACAATTCATAAAGGGACCAGCCCAGTCCCAGGGAGACCCATTGTCTCTGGCATTGGCTCACTACTAGAACCTTTATCAAAGTTCTGTGATGTATTCCTCCAACCCATTGTAAAGGAAATACCCTTCTTCTTACAAGACACAAGAGATGTCTTACGCCTCATCGAGTCAATTGAAGGGAGAGAAGAGGTGGATCTACTTCTCACGCTTGATGTAGAAGCGTTATATACTAACATTCCCCAAGCAGCCACACTAGAAGCCGTGGAATCCGCCCTTATGCAGCAGGAATGGCCCTCGCCTACCCCCATATCTTTCATCATGGCCTGTGCAAGCATTGCTTTGACGGAAAACTTTTTCCAATATGGCTCTCAGCTGTACCACCAGATCAGAGGTACCTCTATGGGTTCGACTTTTGCTCCCAGTATTGCTTGCATTTACATGGCGGCCTTTGAGAACCAGATCATCTATCCCGACTCTAACCCCTTCAGACAACATCTCACATTATGGCGTTGGTACATCGACGACATTCTGATACTATGGAGGGGTGACCGAGAGAGCTGCAACCAGTTCTGCACTTGGATTAACTTACAGAATCCATACCTGAAATTCACTGGGACCATGTCAGAGACAGCTTTGCCCTTCCTTGACCTCACGATACGGCTGGGACCAGCCGGTCTGAGCACTACTCTGTTCCGTAAGGAGACGGACAGAAACAGCCTCCTTCTGTTTAATAGCCACCACCCCAGAGCACTACGCGAAAATCTTCCCTTCGGTCAATTCTTGAGGATACGTAGAAACTGCTCGTCAAGGGATGACTACAGACAGGAAGCAAACACCCTACAATGTAAACTCCATGACAGAGGATACCCCACCAAATTGATACGAGACTCTAGTAAGAGAGCCCTCAACAACCATAGGGAGGCCCTTCTTGAAGTACACCAAAAAGAACACAACAACCTTATAACATGCGTCACTAGCTTCACCAGGAATTCTAATTTCATTAAGAAAACAGTGAATAAACACTGGGGCATCCTCAACTCAGGGGGCACTGATTTACCCAAGCCTAGGTTTGCATTTAAACGTACAACGAACCTTAAAGACTCCCTGATACACACACGTCCTAAGAAATCACCTGGTACTGGACAACGGACACTATGGGACCTCCCACCCGTTGTTGGGCACTACCCCTGTGGAGGCTGTGCCGTCTGTCCCCAATCTATACAGTGCAAAGAAATCACGTTAACAGACTCTTTCACTTGGAAACTGAATAAGCATACCAACTGTAATAGCTCCAAGTGTGTCTATCTCCTTATCTGCCCTTGTGGCGAATTCTATGCAGGGATGACCATGAGACAGGTCAAATTGAGAATAACGGAGCATAAGAGTAACATACGGTGCTCCAAGACTCACACGAGACTTTATGAACACTACCAACAGTACAATCACCCTGCTGACAGCATCCAATGGTTAGTGCTTGAGTCCCAACCAGCCATGTCCAGACAAGCTTTGTTTAGGCTTGAACAAAGATGGGTTCATCGTCTCCAGCTAGACACAATAGGACTAAATGACGCTATTCCCTGGACGAGTGTCTCTAGATAAATACCACTCTACCACTCCTATACCCCTCTCGCCCTAGTAACACATTCAGGGTACACCTCTCTTGCCATACACCCATGACCAGCGGTGTAGTACAACTAGAAATCCAGCCTTTCACTGTCACTCTTATCCCAATTTACCTCGGATACTCTTTCAGTTCAACACTTCATGGACCCACAGGGACTAGCCGCGCTGTCCCGTCAGCTCAGAGTCTAGGCAGGCACATACTGACACAGTGTGTATATTAACACGTAAGATGCGCTAATATCCGCACCTTTACATACCTTTTGGCTACATTATTTCGATTAATTCACACACTCATTGTTGGGCTGTCTGCCCGGGTTAAATTACACCCGCTTGTCTGAGATATTACCCTCTTAGCATTTCTTTACGTAGCGGACCCACTGGGTTCAGCCTCGTTGTCCTAGCTTTTCACAGTCAATGCAGGCAAAGACTGACACAGTGTGTATATCATCACGCAATCTGCGCGAATATCCGCACCTTTACATACCTTAGGGCCACCTTAGTTTTGTTAATTCATGCACTCCTTTTTAAGCCGCCTGCCCGGGTTCATTGACACCCGACTGTCTGAGGCATGACTCTCGTAGTAATCCTCCAACTGCTGACATTACTGCCACTCCCAATATGGCCCCCATCCAGCGCCACTCTATGACCTAATCTCTCCCATTGGACCAGACAGGGTGCTGCGCATGCGCATGACGCACTACAGACGCGCCATCATCGGACCAGCACCCACGTCAGAGGCCCACTTCCTACAAAACGGCGGACACTAGCGGAAAACCTCCACCAGCTGCTCCGCACCCTGACCAGGTGCCGCGAGCGTGAGGGGTAGGTGTTCCGCCGTTCCAGTGTCTCCGTCAAGGTAAGTTCCGATCATGACTACCTTAGCTCCGGTTCTTAATGTCAGGAGCGTAGTTATCGGTCACAATATCGGGCGAAAGTTTCAGGTTTCTCATTTCGAAGCTTACCTTGCTGCACGGAAGCTTTCCAGGAGGCCCCACTTTTCGTATCTCATATACGATACTATGCCCCACCTGGCCACTTACGCGCCCCGCCTCCAGCACGCCCGGGCTTTCACTACATGGAAACTGGGCAGCATCGTGTCACACCCCAAGCCTCCCAGGGGCCCCTCTATTCATATTTTAAATCCTTTAAATATGATATTATGACCCACTGGGCCATGAACTCACCCGGCTTGCAACCCTCCCGACCAATTACTGAAGGGAACCAGGGCAGTACTCCGGTCACCTATTTGTCCCTGATGGGATGATATTGGAGAATGGTGAGAGTTTCTTGCCTAACTTAGCATTACATCATTGTACCGAGACCATATGAGGCCATATCAAGTGGGGAGCATCCCGCCCAGAGTCTCGCCTTGCTTGCATTGATTGTGAATTGCTGTCGTGACAATACAATACTTGACGCTCCACTTGGGGCCGCTATTGCAGCTGTTTAGTGCACCATTTTCCGCGTTTACCTGACATGTCTGGGTAATCAGTTACTAATTCTTTACTTCTCATAGGTGCACCCAACCTTATAACGCTGGCCTCACGGGAGCATGCTGCGAGGCCCTATTTTAATCCTTTTAGGGTAAGAACATGACTAATGTTGCATGCTTGCTTCTGTTTCCTAGGGATTGGGTGTTATCTTGTAAGCTTCGGCTAAATACCACAGTTTTGTCTTATATACACAATGGCAACCCTCCAATTGTGATATTCGGGTGGTGTTTGTCATAGAAGGGACGTTGCACCCAAATACCTGGTTCAATTGCTTTTTCCCTTCCACACTACCCCCTTCACTCCTCACAGTGTGGAGCTTGTGTCACCAGAGTCACGTTGCACTAATTGAGCATTGAGTCACTATGTTGTATTTGACTTGAATTGTTCTTTCTGTTTTATATATTTTTTCCCCTACCTCTAGGTCGCCTAAATCCAGCAGGACCCCTTGGCCCTCTTGTCCTCCGACCCAGCGAGGTTGTATTTGCTTTCTTCATAGAGATTGAGTATTGAGTCCACATTTGTTTTTGTGTAGTACTTTTCTGAGGTCCTGACGAATCGCCTCTTGACGAGAAACATGTTGACCACACTAGGGGGTAGAGTTATTGTTCTGTATACCTTTACGGTCTCTAAACTCCCCTCCCACCCCTTTTAATTAAGGAATCAGCCACGTTATTAAAGTTGAAAGTGGACTGATTACCTCTTTTATTACTTTCACTCACTATTACACTGACTACACCTTTCTTCATCCTCACCTACACCAACCATCGGCAAAGAACAAAAGAACCCCGTCAAAAGAGTACCTTTGGGGACTCCGTCAGACATTGCAGCGCCGGTCTGACGAGGGGCAGTGAGTCGATGATGACACCGGACACCCTCCAGTAAGGGTGTGTTTCACGCCTCTTACTTTGGGTGTGTGAGGCTCTCTAAGTTCCGACTAGGGAACCCTTCATTGGTATCCACGGTATTGACAATACCAACTCCTTGCTCCACACTGTCACACGCTCCCCGGGGAACTTTGTACTCTGCTGTTAGCTAGACTGTCATAAGAGTCAGCGTTGAGAATTAAGTATTGATGCAGAGCAATGGAAAACACTGGCTCAAATTAAGCACTGGTGTAGGCTCAGTACCTGATTTCAGATAACAAAGGAGAGAATATGTAAAGTCCACCCCTTTATTCTGGAGAAAAGCTCTGGGTGACAGCTGTGAAGAAAGGTTCAGGAATGTTCTAATATCTGTTCTCAGATTAAACGAAGGACCTAGGTAGCTTCATACAAGCCCTCCATTTTGAGTTTCTTGTCCCACTGTGAAGTGCCAAGATGGATTCCATTGGTCAGTCTGTCAAGCACACATGCATACTCACAGCCAGGCACCATGACGTCATCCTAACTAGTCACTATTCCCTCAATAAGAGGAAATAGTTACTCCTATGTGGATGTACTTTAGGCTGGGCCCAGGCACTGTAGTGAAAGGCTCCATCCCAGTAGAGTGGGCACTGGCACTGCGGTGAAAGACTCCACCCCATTAGAGTAGGCACTGGCACTCTTGTGAAAGGCTCCACCCCAGGAGAGTGGGCGCTGGTACTGTGGTGAAAGGCTCCACTCCCAGTAGAGTAGGCGCTGGCACTGTGGTGAAAGACTCCACCCCTGGGAGAGTGGGCTCTGCCACTGTGGTGAAAGACTCCACCCCCAGTGGGCACTGGCACTGTGGTGAAAGGCTCCACACCCGGTAGACTGGCGCTGGCACTGTGGTGAAAGACTCTACTCTCAGTAGAGTGGGCGTTGGCACTGTAGTTAAAGATTTCACCACCGGGAGAGAGGGCGCTGGCAATGTGGTGAAAGACTGCACCCCTAGTAGAGTGGGTGCTGGCACTGTGGTGAAAGGCTCCACCCCAAGAGAGTGGGCATTGACACTGTGGTGAAAGGCTCCACCCCCAGTAGACTAGCGCTGGCACTGTGGTGAAAGACTCCATACTCAGTAGAGTGGGCGTTGGCACTGTAGTGAAAGACTTCACCCCCGGGAGAGTGAGCGCTGGCACTGCGGTAAAAGACTCCAGCAACAGTAGAGTGGTCGCTAGCACTGTGGTGAAAGACTCCATGCCAGTAGAGTGAACGCTGACACTGTGGTGAAAGGCTCCACCCCAGGAGTTTGGGCGCTGGCACTGTGGTGAAAGGCTCCGCCCCAAGAGAGTGGCCCCTGACACTGTGGTGAAAGGCTCTACCCACAGAAGAGTGCACACTGGCACTGTGGTGAAAGACTGTTTAGTCAAGCAAAAAATCCCTTTGGGTCACCTTGTTAAAATGACAAACGTTCAGCAGACAATTTGGACAGAAACAAATAAACTGACAAAATACTGTACTCATGAGGCAAAACACAAACAAAATTATGAAAAATCCTGAACAATTTATTACACAATGCAATGTTAAAAAATAATGATTCAACAATAATTAAAAAGACGGGGAAGAACATTAAAAGTAAGGAAACAATGAATTCCTATTGGTAAAAAAGGAGGTATAGACAGAAAATTAAATTCAGCGGGAACGTCAGAATTATTTTCTAATCAATTTAAAACACAATCCTCCTTTTGTTATGCGACGCGTTTGGGTGGATCATATGGTCAGACCACCTTCGTCAGGGTTATATGTAATGTCTTCCCAAAAATTCTGAAATTGAGAAAAATTATTTTTAAAAAAACATTCTTATATTTTTAACTTTTCTTAATTGCATCACTCTATACTCAAACATTGTACAAAAAATCTCACAATAACCTTGTTACATTGCCTCAAGCTTAGTTCGACAGTATTACAAAGACATAAATAAAAAAGACATTATTAAAAAGACAATATTTAAGATATACAGCATAAACAGTTAATCACAGTTAACATATATACAGAGGAATAGATACTTCATACCACTTAGCCAACTTGGATGCAATATTTAAATATAGGCCATGAGACAAAACATAATAAATATCTACAAACATTTCTTTCTTTGCAACATATAGTTTTAAACAAAACAAACATAATTTCATTTTTACCACTGCTTGTTTATATGTGCACCATTATAGTCAATAATATACATCTAGGAAAAAATGGGCAGATGTAAGTGTAGGCCTGCCTCCCACAGAATAACACATCGATTAATCATGGTGTGATAAGTGAGTACATCCCGGTAAAAAAGTCTACTGAGGGGAGAAACAAAACCATCATGATCGTTATTATTTGGTATAAGAGAATATATGCTCACATACCTCGGAAATTTATATAAAAGCATAACGGCTCGGGGTAGGTACCTCCTATGTTTTATAAAACCATCTCTCATCCAGTGAGTTAAAAAACTTCTCAGGACCGGCAATCTATATAAAAAAACATAAGGATTGAGGTGTGCATTCGCTAATTAGCCAGGTTAGAACCACGAACGTAACCCCTGCATGTAATATACCGAATTAACAACCCACCTTGATCAGTGCTTAATGACACAATAAGGTGGGTAAACCAGAACAGTCTCAATCGGTACTGTGACTGGGCGCCGATGCGGGTACACGATTAAGCTAAAAACAAAAAACACAATGGCCCATGAATACCGGGTTCGCAATACCTCAAACGAAATGGTAATGATGGTGTCTGGCCATATACTTAGATTTATATAATGTTTAGAAATCTTCAATGACACACAGTAGATATGAGAAGCTTTAAAAATGACACAGTCCTCAATCCGATACATAAGCAGAAATCTGCTGCTCTATTAGGATGGTTCCGTAATCCATTAACCCCATCAATCGAAAATAAATGCCACGCATAGATCCCATTTATCACCGGACGTAAAATAAAATAAAATGAAGGGAAGCTTATACTCTATATTTTGTTCTATTCTGGCGCTTTTTAGGTGGTATCCGAGGTTAATGGATTACGGAACCATCCTGGTAGAGCAGCAGATTTCTGCTTATGTATCGGATTGAGGACTATGTCATTTTTAAAGCTTCTCATATCTACTGTGTGTCATTGAAGATTTCTAAACATTATATAAATCTAAGTATATGGCCAGACACCATCATTACCATTTCGTTTGAGGTATTGCGAACCCGGTATTCATGGGCCATTGTGTTTTTTGTTTTTAGCTTAATCGTGTACCCGCATCGGCGCCCAGTCACAGTACCGATTGAGACTGTTCTGGTTTACCCACCTTATTGTGTCATTAAGCACTGATCAAGGTGGGTTGTTAATTCGGTATATTATATGCAGGGGTTATGTTTGTGGTTCTAACGTGGCTTATTAGCGAATGCACACCTCAATCCTTATGTTTTTTTATATAGATTGCCGGTCCTGAGAAGTTTTTTAACTCACTGGACGAGAGATGGTTTTATAAAACATAGGAGGTACCTACCCCGAGCCGTTATGCTTTGATATAAATTTCCGAGGTATGTGAGCATATATTCTCTTATAGCAAATAATAACGATCATGATGGTTTTGTTTCTCCCCTCAGTAGACTTTTTTACCGGGATGTACTCACTTATCACACCATGATTAATCGATGTGTTATTCTGTGGGAGGCAGGCCTACACTTACATCTGCCCATTTTTTCCTAGATGTAAATTATTGACTATAATGGTGCACATGTAAACAAGCAGTGGTAAAAATGAAATTATGTTTGTTTTGTTTAAAACTATATGTTGCAAAGAAAGAATTGTTTGTAGATATTTATTATGTTTTGTCTCATGGCCTATACTTAAATACTGCATCCAAGTTGGCTAAGTGGTATGAAGTATCTATTCCTCTGTATATATGTTAACTGTGATTAACGGTTTATGCTGTATATCTTAAATATTGTCTTTTTAATAATGTCTTTTTTATTTATGTCTTTGTAATACTGTTGAGCGAAGCTTGAGGCAATGTAATAAGGTTATTGTGAGATTTGTTGTACAATGTTTGAGTATAGAGTGATGTGATTCAGAAAAGTTAGAAATATAAGTGTTTTTTTTTAAATAATTTTTCTCAATTTCAGAATTTTTGGGAAGACATTACATATAACCCTGACGAAGGTGGTCTGACCATATGATCCACCGAAACGCGTCGCATAACAAAAGGAGGATTGTGTTTTAAATTGATTAGAAAATGATTCTGACGTTCCCGCTGTATTTAATTTTTTGTCTATACCTCCTTTTTTACCAATAGGAATTCATTGTTTCCTTACTTTTAATGTACTTCCCAGTCTTTGTAATTATTGTTGAATCATTATTTTTTAACATTGCATTGTGTTATAAATTGTTCAGGATTTTTCATAATTTCGTTTGTGTTTTGCCTCATGAGTACAGTATTTTGTCAGTTTATTTGTTTCTGTCCAAATTGTCTGCTGAACGTTTGTCATTTTAACAAGGTGTCCCAAAGGGATTTTTTGCTTGACTAAACAGTCCACTTGGCACCCCATCCCTTTGGTTGTGTGGTCCCTCTCTCTTTTATTAGGGACTGTGGTGATAGACTCCATGCCAGTAGAGTGGGTGCTGGCACTGTAAGGAAAGGCTCCACCCCAGGAGAGTGGGTGCTGGCACTGTGGTGAAAGAGTCCACCCCAGTAAACTGGCGTTGGCACTGTGGTAAAAGGCTCCACCCCAGTAGACTGGCGCTGGCACTGTGGTGAAAGACTCCAAAACCGGGAAAGTGGGCACGGGCACTGTGGTGAAAGGTTCCACCCCCAGTAGAGTGGGTGCTGGCACTGTGGTGAAAGACTCCACCCCCAGTATAGTGGGCGCTGGCCCCGTTGTGAAAAGCCCCAACCCCAGTAGAGTGGGCGCTGGGACTGTGGTGAAAGGCTCCACACCAATAGAGTGGGTGCTGGCACTGTGGTGAAAGGCTCCTCCCCCAGTATAGTGGGCACTGGCCCTGTGTTGAAAGGCTTCACCCCCAGTAGAGTGGGCACTGGCCCTGTAGTGAAAGGCTCCACCCCTAGTAGAGTGGGCACTGGCCCCGTGGTGAAAGACTCCACCCCCAGTAGAGTGGGCGCTGGCATTATGGTGAAAGATTCTACCCCTAGTAGAGTGGGCGCTGGCCCGTGGTGAAAGGCTCCACCCCCAGTAGAGTGGGCACTGGCATTATGGTGAAAGATTCTACCCCTAGTAGAGTGGGCGCTGGCCCCGTGGTGAAAGGTTCCACCCCAGCAGAGTGGGCGCTGGCACTGTGGTGAAAGGCTCCACACTCAGTAGAGTGGGAGATGACACTGTGGTTAAAGACTTCACCCCAGGAGAGTGGGCGCTGGCACTGTGGTGAAAGGCTCCACACTCAGTAGAGTGGGCGCTGACACTGTGGTGAAAGGTTCCACACTCAGTAGAGTGGGCGCTGGCACTGTGGTGAAAGACTCCACCCCAGCAGAGTGGGCGCTGGCACTGTGGTGAAAGGCTCCACCCCAGGAGAGTGGGCGCTGGCACTGTGGTGAAAGGCTCCACCCCCAGGAGAGTGGGCACTGGCACTGTGGTGAAAGGCTCCACACTCAGTAGAGTGGGCGCTGACACTGTGGTGAAAGGTTCCACACTCAGTAGAGTGGGCGCTGGCACTGTGGTGAAAGACTCCACCCCAGCAGAGTGGGCGCTGGCACTGTGGTGAAAGGCGCCACCCCAGGAGAGTGGGCGCTGGCACTGTGGTGAAAGGCTCCACCCCCAGTAGAAGTGGGCTCACTACCTTTCCACAGCACCAAATATCAATAGGAAACGCTTTTCTAGGCACTTGGAAGCAGTTGTCTTCAGTGTGCTATACAAGATAATAAGTGTGCCCCAGTCATCACTTACGCTGCCTCTTTCACCCCACAGTGAACCCCCTGTGAGTACCGCGGCTTGAACTGTTCCCTGTTCAGCCAGTTGTGTGCACTCCCCTTCACCCTCGTCACATCCGGAGGACACGTGCCATCCCTCAGCATCCGAAGGAGTATAGGGGAGCATGGTTCAACATTCGAAGGAGCATAGGGGAGCATGGTTCAACATCCGAAGCAGCATAGGGTAGCATGGTTCAACATCCGAAGGAGCATAGGGGAGCATGGTTCAACATCCGAAGCGGCATAGGGTAGCATGGTCCAATATCCGAAGGAGCATAGGGGAGCATGGCTCAGCATCCGAAGGAGCATAGGGGAGCATGGTTCAACATCCGAAGGAGCATAGGGGAGACTGGTTCAACATCCGAAGGAGCATAGGGGAGCATAGGGGAGCATAGGGGAGCATGGTTCAACATCCGAAGGAGCATAGGGGAGCATGGTTCAACATCCGAAGGAGCATAGGGGAGCATGGTTCAACATCCGAAGGAGCATAGGGGAGCATGGTTCAACATCCGAAGGAGCATAGGGAAGCATGGTTCAACATCCGAAGGAGCATAGGGGAGCATGGTTTAACATCCGAAGCAGCATAGGGTAGCATGGTTCAACATCCGAAGGAGCATAGGGGAGCATGGTTCAACATCCGAAGCGGCATAGGGTAGCATGGTCCAATATCCGAAGGAGCATAGGGGAGCATGGCTCAGCATCCGAAGGAGCATAGGGGAGCATGGTTCAACATCCAAAGGAGCATAGGGGAGCATGGTTCAACATCCGAAGGAGCATAGGGGAGCATAGGGGAGCATGGTTCAACATCCGAAGGAGCATAGGGGAGCATGGTTCAACATCCGAAGGAGCATAGGGGAGCATGGTTCAACATCCGAAGGAGCATAGGGGAGCATGCCTCAGCATCCGAAGGAGCAGCATAGGGGAGCATGCCTCAGCATCCAAAGGAGCATAGGAGAGCATGCCTCAGCATCCGAAGCAGCATAGGGTAGCATGGTTCAACATCCGAAGGAGCATAGGGGAGCATGGTTCAACATCCGAAGGAGCATAGAGGAGCATGCCTCAGCATCTGAAGGAGCATAGGGGAGCATGCCTCAGCATCCGAAGGAGCATAGGGTAGCATGGTTCAACATCCGAATGAGCATAGGGTAGCATGGTTCAACATCCGAAGGAGCATAGGGGAGCATGCCTCAGCATCCGAAGGAGCATAGTGGAGCATGGCTCAGCATCCAAAGGAGCATAGGGCAGCATGCCTCAGCATTCGAAGGAGCATAGGGGAGCATGCCTCAATATCCGAAGGAGCATAGGGGAGCATGCCTCAGCATCCGAAGGAGCATAGGGTAGCATGGTTCAACATCCGAAGGAGCATAGGGGAGCATGCATCAGCATCCGAAGGAGCATAGGGGAGCATGCCTCAGCATCCGAAGGAGCATAGGGGAGCATGCCTCAGCATTCGAAGGAGCATAGGGGAGCATGCCTCAGCATCCGAAGGAGCATAGGGGAGCATGCCTCAGCATCCGAAGGAGCATAGGGTAGCATGGTTCAACATCCGAATGAGCATAGGGTAGCATGGTTCAACATCCGAACGAGCATAGGGGAGCATGCCTCAGCATCCGAGGGAGCATAGAGGAGCATGCCCCAGCATCCGAAGGAGCATAGGGGAGAATGGCTCAGCATCCGAAGGAGCATAGGGCAGCATGCCTCAGCATTCGAAGGAGCATAGGGGAGCATGCCTCAGCATCCGAAGGAGCATAGGGGAGCATGCCTCAGCATCCGAAGGAGCATAGGGTAGCATGGTTCAACATCCGAAGGAGCATAGAGGAGCATGCCTCAGCATCCGAAGGAGCATAGGGTAGCATGGTTCAATATCCGAAGGAGCATAGGGGAGCATTGTTCAACATCCGAAGGAGCATAGGGGAGCATGCCTCAGCATCCGAAGGAGCATAGGGTAGCATGGTTCAATATCCAAAGGAGCATAGGGGAGCATGGTTCAACATCCGAAGGAGCATAGGGGAGCATGCCTCAGCATCCGAAGGAGCATAGGGGAGCATGGTTCAATATCCGAAGGGGCATAGGGTAGCATGGTCCAATATCCGAAGGAGCATAGGGGAGCATGGCTCAGCATCCGAAGGAGCATAGGGGAGCCTGCCTCAGCATCTGAAGGAGCATAGGGTAGCATGGTTCAACATCCGAAGGAGCATAGAGGAGCATGCCTCAGCATCCGAAGGAGCATAGGGGAGCATGCCTCAGCATCCGAGGGAGCATAGGGGAGCATGCCTCAGTATCCGAAGGGGCATAGGGGAGCATGCCTGAGCATCCGAAGGAGCATAGAGGAGCATGCCACAGCATCCGAGGGAGCATAGGGGAGCATGCCTCAGCATCCGAGGGAGCATAGGGGAGCATGCCTCAGCATCCGAAGGAGCACAGGGGAGCATGCCTCAGCATCCGAAGAATCATAGGGAGGCATGCCTCAGCATCGGAAGAAGCATAGGGGAGCATGCCTCAGCATCCGAAGGAGCATAGGGGACCATGCCTCAGCATCCGAAGGAGCACAGGGGAGCATGCTTCAGCATCCGAAGGAGCATTATAGGGGAGCATGCCTCAGCATTCGAAGGAGCATAGGGGAGCATGCTTCAGCATCCGAAGGAGCAGCATAGGGGAGCATGCCTCAGCATTCGAAGGAGCATAGGGGAGCATGCCTCAGCATCCGAAGGAGCATAGGGTAGCATGGTTCAACATCCGAAGGAGCATAGCATCCGAAGGAGCATAGGGGAGCATGCCTCAGCATCCGAGGGAGCATAGGGGAGCATGCCTCAGTATCCGAAGGGGCATAGGGGAGCATGCCTGAGCATCCGAGGGAGCATAGGGGAGCATGCCTCAGCATCCGAGGGAGCATAGGGGAGCATGCCTCAGCATCCGAAGGAGCACAGGGGAGCATGCCTCAGCATCCGAAGAATCATAGGGAGGCATGCCTCAGCATCGGAAGGAGCATAGGGGAGCATGCCTCAGCATCTGAAGGAGCATAGGGGACCATGCCTCAGCATCCGAAGGAGCACAGGGGAGCATGCTTCAGCATCCGAAGGAGCATTATAGGGGAGCATGCCTCAGCATTCGAAGGAGCATAGGGGAGCATGCTTCAGCATGCCTGAGCATCCGATGGAGCATAGAGGAGCATGCCACAGCATCCGAGGGAGCATAGGGGAGCATGCCTCAGCATCCGAGGGAGCATAGGGGAGCATGCCTCAGCATCCGAAGGAGCACAGGGGAGCATGCCTCAGCATCCGAAGAATCATAGGGAGGCATGCCTCAGCATCGGAAGGAGCATAGGGGAGCATGCCTCAGCATCCGAAGGAGCATAGGGGACCATGCCTCAGCATCCGAAGGAGCACAGGGGAGCATGCTTCAGCATCCGAAGGAGCATTATAGGGGAGCATGCCTCAGCATTCGAAGGAGCATAGGGGAGCATGCTTCAGCATCCGAAGGAGCAGCATAGGGGAGCATGCCTCAGCATTCGAAGGAGCATAGGGGAGCATGCCTCAGCATCCGAAGGAGCATAGGGTAGCATGGTTCAACATCCGAAGGAGCATAGCATCCGAAGGAGCATAGGGGAGCATGCCTCAGCATTCGAAGGAGCATAGGGGAGCATGCCTCAGCATCCGAAGGAGCATAGGGTAGCATGGTTCAACATCCGAAGGAGCATAGGGGAGCATGCCTCAGCATCCGAAGGAGCATAGGTGAGCATGCCTCAGCATCCGAAGGAGCATAGGTGAGCATGCCTCAGCATCCGAAGGAGCATAGGGGAGCATGCCTCAGCATCCGAAGGAGCATAGGGGAGCATGCCTCAGCATCCGAAGGAGCATAGGGGAGCATGCCTCAGCATTCGAAGGAGCATAGGGGAGCATGCCTCAGCATCCGAAGGAGCATAGGGTAGCATGGTTCAACATCCGAATGAGCATAGGGTAGCATGGTTCAACATCCGAACGAGCATAGAGGAGCATGCCTCAGCATCCGAAGGAGCATAGGGGAGCATGCCTCAGCATCCGAGGGAGCATAGAGGAGCATGACTCAGCATCCGAAGGAGCATAGGGAGGCATGCCTCAGCATCCGAAGGAGCATAGGGGAGCATGCCTCAGCATCCGAAGGAGCATAAGGTAGCATGGCTCAGTATATGAAGAACCATAGGATAGAATTCCTCAGCATCTGAAGGAGCATAGGGTAGCAAATCTCGGTATCCGAGGGAGCATTGGGTAGCATGTCTCAGTATATAAACAAGCATAGGGTAGACTGCCTCAGTATATGAACAGGCATAGGGTAGCATGCCTCAGCATCTTAAGGAGCATAGGTCAGCATCTAAAGCATAGGGTGGAATCCCTCAGCATTTGAACAAGCATTGGGCAGCCTGCCTTAGCATACGAGGGAGCATAGCGGAGCATACTTCGGTATCCGAAGGAGCGGAAAGTAGCATGCCTAAGAAAGTACTCTGTCATCTAATGAAAGGGACCCACCTGCTCCAGGACCACTAGACCCCCACATCTGCCTCATTTGGGGCTCTACTCCCCCCCCCTCCTCCTCCCCCCTCCCCCACACACACCTCCCCACACACACCACCCAAACCTACTGCTCTTTTTATTGATCAGTGGCAATGTAGCGCCTAGTTCTTTCCTACTGGGGGAGGGGGCTGGGATACGACTAGTCACTGCCATTGGTGGTGGACCTGAGACCCAGGGCACATGGAGATGCGTTGGTTTGCAGAGAATCACACGGTTTGCTCGGGACAGCGCCAGGATTAAGTGCGTTTCTTTCTCCCCAGTGGCACACTTCCCTCTGCCCTGCTGTCCCTCGCTCCTGGCAGTGAATGGGCTTGTGTGAAGCCGGCACGGGAGATCCGAGGCGGAGGCTGGCACGGTCTGAGGACGCTTGCTGCAATGCCCCCTCCCTCCTCCGTCCCCTGGCAAAAGAAATGAAGGGGAGTGCGAGCGGACCGGTCCTCCCCCGACGGGGACACGCCAATGGAAGGGAGCGCGCGCCCCCCTCCCTCTCCACCGGTACAGAGCAGACTGAGGAGGGCTCAGTGTGAGCCCTGCCGATGAGAGAGGCACAGGGAGTGAGGCACAGGGAGAGGCACAGCGCTCAGAGGCGGGCACCGACCCTGCCTCCTCCATGACTCGGCTCCGCCGGCCGCTGTGCGCGCTCCCGTGAGCGCAGCATCCTTGCTCCGCACTCGAACAAGTGTGCGATCCAGGCGCGTCCTCGGCAGCCCTGTTCTCGAAGGCAGGCGAGCCCGGCGCCTCCTTCATTCCCGGGCTGGGAGCGGAGCTGGAAGTTGTCCGCGGAGCCCGAGGGCGGCACAGACGGGACCCTCCATCATCCGGCGTCTTCTAGGAACTTGGAGGGTGTGACATATTGCTTGTGCCTCGAGGCGCTGTATGATAGAGCTGGGGAGCCTCTGTGCTGGCAGCTGCCCTGGGTGGACCTCTGAGGGTCTCTGTTCCTCAGTCTTTGGGAGAGGAGGAGCCCCCCTCCACCGTGCCGCCCCCCAAACTGGAATCTCGATAACCCTGCCCAGCACCGGGCTCAGTGCGGGTTGCCCCATCGGAGCCTGGACTCGTGGCGTGTCTTACTTCTCGTGGCGTGTCTTACTCCTCGTGGCGTGCGTTACTCCCTCGACAGCTGAGCTCGGGGGGTCAGCGAGGCGCTGGAGGCACTCGAGGCGCTAGAGGCGCTGGATGTTGGGCAGCGGCCCCGGAGCAGCATCTGACTGGAGCATCCTTCGCGCGCGCCCCGTCCTCCTCACTCACTTTCTGCCTGCTCGCTCTCCGGGCATCAGGAAACTTGTGCCAAAGCTGAAATAGTCCGATCTGGGTCCTTTTCTCTGAATTCCGATCTCATCCCTTGGTTTTTTTTTCGTTTGGAGGACGGCGCTCGGAGGAGCCGTGCAGTCCACTCGCGCGGGGGGCGAGGTGTTCCCAACTCTGTCGTCGCACCGGGAGCACGAAGCCCCCTGGCGCAGGGAGCGGCGGCCCGGGCCGCCCCGGCCGCGCGACTATGGGCCCCCAGGCGCACCCCCTCGAGGGCCCATGCCCATCGAGATTGTGTGCAAAATCAAATTTGCCGAGGAAGAGGATGAGAAGCGGCGGCAGGAGGCGGAAGAGGAAGGGGAGAAGGAGAGCTTGATTGAGCAAGGGGGTCACCAGCCCCCCCTGCGTGACCTGGCCGCCTTCGCCCACACCAGCACCTTGCATGGGTTGTGCCACATCTTCCGCTCGGGCAGCGTGGGCATCAAGCAGACCCTCTGGGCACTCGCATTCCTATCTTCATTGGTGTTCTTCCTGTACCAGGCGGCCAAGTGCGCCCTATTCTACCTGGAGCACCCTCATGTCACCGCCCTGGACGAGGAGGCCGCCCGGGAGATGGCCTTTCCAGCTGTCACCATCTGTAACATCAACCGCTTCCGACACTCGGCCCTCACCGATGCCGACATCTACCACCTGGCTAACATGACCGGGCTGCCGCCCAAGGACCGGGACGGCCATCGCGCCACTGACCTGGTCTACCCCGACCCGGATATGCAAGACATCGTCAACCGCACGGGCCACCAGCTGAGCGAGATGCTCAAGAGTTGCAACTTCAGCGGGGACTCCTGCTCACCTCGAAACTTCACTGTGGTAAGTCCTTTTCACTTCGTTTTCGACATAATGGCTCATAATGATGGTGCGCACTTAGACACCTGCTCCTCTTTTACTTGTGTTGGGTTGTCATAGGAGTACGTCTTCTGCGATGGTTTGTGGGGGCTCCTGCTCACCTCGGAGCTTCACTGTGAAAAGTCTGTATCCGTTCATGCTCACCATGACAGCTTACGATGGCCGGTGCTCACCGAGGCACCTGCTTCTCTTTTATTTATCTTGTGTTACTTGATGAGTATGTCTTCTGTGATGATTAGTGGGGCTCCTGCTCACCTCGAAGCTTCACAGTGCAAACTCCATCTCACTTCATGCTTACCAAGATGGCTCATGATGGCTGGTGCGCACCTAGACACCTGCTCCTCTTTTACTTGTCTTTTGCTGCCATTTGAATATGTCTTCTGCGATGGTTAGTGGGGCTCCTGCTCACCTCGAAGCTTCACAGTGCAAACTCCATCTCACTTCATGCTTACCATGATGGCTCATGATGACTGGTGCGCACCTAGACACCTGCTCCTCTTTTACTTGCCTTTTGCTGCCATTTGAATATGTCTTCTGCGATGGTTAGTGGCGCTCCGGCTCACCTCGAAGCTTCACAGTGCAAACTCCATCTCACTTCATGCTTACCATGATGGCTCATGATGACTGGTGCGCACCTAGACACCTGCTCCTCTTTTACTTGTCTTTTGCTGCCATTTGAATATGTCTTCTGCGATGGTTAGTGGGGCTCCTGCTCACCTCGAAGCTTCACAGTGCAAACTCCATCTCACTTCATGCTTACCATGATGGCTCATGATGACTGGTGCGCACCTAGACACCTGCTCCTCTTTTACTTGTCTTTTGCTGCCATTTGAATATGTCTTCTGCGATGGTTAGTGGCGCTCCTGCTCACCTCGAAGCTTCACAGTGCAAACTCCATCTCACTTCATGCTTACCATGATGGCTCATGATGACTGGTGCGCACCTAGACACCTGCTCCTCTTTTACTTGTCTTTTGCTGCCATTTGAATATGTCTTCTGCGATGGTTAGTGGGGCTCCTGCTCACCTCGAAGCTTCACAGTGCAAACTCCATCTCACTTCATGCTTACCATGATGGCTCATGATGACTGGTGCGCACCTAGACACCTGCTCCTCTTTTACTTGTCTTTTGCTGCCATTTGAATATGTCTTCTGCGATGGTTAGTGGCGCTCCTGCTCACCTCGAAGCTTCACAGTGCAAACTCCATCTCACTTCATGCTTACCATGATGGCTCATGATGACTGTTGCGCACCTAGACACCTGCTCCTCTTTTACTTGTCTTTTGCTGCCATTTGAATATGTCTTCTGCGATGGTTAGTGGGGCTCCTGCTCACCTCGAAGCTTCACAGTGCAAACTCCATCTCACTTCATGCTTACCAAGATGGCTCATGATGACTGGTGCGCACCTAGACACCTGCTCCTCTTTTACTTGTCTTTTACCCCATTTGAATATGTCTTCTGCGATGGTTAGTGGCGCTCCTGCTCACCTCGAAGCTTCACAGTGCAAACTCCATCTCACTTCATGCTTACCATGATGGCTCATGATGACTGGTGCGCACCTAGACACCTGCTCCTCTTTTACTTGTCTTTTGCTGCCATTTGAATATGTCTTCTGCGATGGTTAGTGGGGCTCCTGCTCACCTCGAAGCTTCACAGTGCAAACTCCATCTCACTTCATGCTTACCATGATGGCTCATGATGACTGGTGCGCACCTAGACACCTGCTCCTCTTTTACTTGTCTTTTGCTGCCATTTGAATATGTCTTCTGCGATGGTTAGTGGGGCTCCTGCTCACCTCGAAGCTTCACAGTGCAAACTCCATCTCACTTCATGCTCCCCATAACGGCTCATGATGGCTGGCGCCACACCTGGGCACCTGCTTCTCTTTTACTTGTCCTCTGTTATCGTATGAGTATGTCTTCAGGGATGATTAGTGGGGGCTCCTGCTCACCTCAAACTTCACGGTGGAATGTCCATCTCACTTCAAGCTTACCATGATGACTCATGATGGCTGGTGCGCACCTGGGAACCTGCTCTTCTTTTAATTGTCTTGTGCTGCCAAATGAGTATGTCTTCCTTATTGAATCAATCCCTCTCATGGATATGAAGTCGTTAAAAATGTATTTCGACCATCTGAAATCCGATTCCCCAAGTGACATTGTACCCCCCATCACTCGCAATCAGGTCTTTGAGTCTGTTGCTCCTGTTTTCTGGAGCTCGTTAATTTCTCCTTTTCCTCTGGGATTGTTCCCCCCACATGGAAACAGGCCATGGTCAGAGCCCTTTTGAAGAAACCTACCCTTGACCCTGAAGTCTTTGCTAACGCCGATTATGCTCCTGCCAGGGATTGCCAAAATAAGTGAAAAGTACGTCAACTCTGTCCTCTCCGCATTTCTGGACGAGAATGAATGTCTACACCCCTCCCAAACGGGGTTTAGACCCCAACAAGGCACGGAGATGGCCTTATTAGCAGTGGTTGAAGAATCAAGGAAAATTCTGGATGTCGGAGGGTCCTCAGCCATTGTATTGCTCGACCTCAGCGCGGCCTTCGACGCGGTCAATCATCAATTACTGATAGCGAGACTTAGAGACAGTCGGGTTACAGGAATTTTACTCAAATAGCTTAAAGCTTTCCTGGCAGATATGTCATTCCATGTCTTTAAAGACAATTTCATCTCCGAAAGGATGCCTTTGCAGTGTGGGGTGCCCCAGGGATCCTCCCTGAGCCCTACGCTCTTTAATGTTTATTCGCGTCCTTTGGCTGATGTGGTCAAGCCCTTTGGAGTCAGGATCATCACGTACGCTGATGACACTCAGCTAATTGTGTCCCTCAATCTTTTGGACAATACTAGGATCCCTCTGGCCAATTGTTTGGAAAAGATCCCTGCATGGATGGACGGTTCATTCCTAAAGCTGAATAAAGCTAAAACTGATGTTTTTGGGTAAGACCACTAACCTTGATACCAGTGCACTCAGGCCCAAATGCAGAGGTGTTATGCCACCTCCCAAAGATCAAATAAAAAGCCCCGGGGTATGGCTGGACCACAGCCTGAACTTTAGGGAACAGGCGCGTAGGGTGCAGGTACCTGTCATGGTATCCTGAACATGATTAGGAAGATCCAACCTCTTTTGCCCTTTTATACTGGGAAATTGCTAGTACACGCCTTGATCCTCCCGAGGCTTGACTACGCCAATGTGCTCGATCTGGGCTCCCCTTGCTTTACCATTAAAAACTGCAAACGGTTCAGAATTGTGCTGCACGACTTCTCACGCAGGCTCATAATCGGGAATCCACTTTGCCACTCATCATCTCTCTGCACTGGCTGCCAGTTCCCGAAAGAATCCAATTTAAGGCCCTGTGCATCGCCCATAAGTCGCTTTCGGCCAGGGCCCAGCCGATTCACTGACTCACCATCTCCCCTTTCCTCCCAAAAAGATCACTGCGCTCTGAGAAGAAACATCTTGCAATCGTTCCCAGAATAAACCGAGTCTGGAGTGGTGGCCGGAGTGGTGGCCGTCTCTTCTCCGTCATCGCGGCGAAATGCCGGAATCAGCTTCCAGATCATATTCGGCTTGAGGCCAACCACCTCTCATTCCGCAAACTTCAGAAGACTCTGTTGCTCCCTTGAATCTCCCGATGTACCTCGGTTTAGGGCTTTGTCCGTAGCGCTGGGAGGCCTTGGCAGCCATGCACTCTATAAGTGTGTACTCACTCTTCTGCGAATGTTAGTTGGGATTCCGGCTCACCTCAAACTTCACAGTGGAAACTCCATCTCACTTCATGCTCACCATGACGGCTCATGATGGCTGGTGCGCACCTGGGCACCTGCTCATCTTCCTCTTTCTTGTCTTGTGTTGCCAAATGAGTATTTCTTCTGCGATGGTTTGTGGGGGGCTTGGTCCATAAATGAAGTGTTAAGACTTCCAGGCGGGCTCTTTCATAGCCAGTGTGTCTTGCAGCGCTGTGTTATGCTATGGTATTGCTTCCTCGTGGAGCACGTGTTCACCAGAGCATGGAGAACGAGGGGTGTCACAGGATGTACGTCCACCTGCTCAACAGTAGGGGCAGGCTGGAGCCGGGCAGTGCAGGGCTCCCCAATGACCCTCTGACCTTTCTGGGCAGACCTGTCATTCGGTCTTCCTGTGCGTCCTCTCCATAGGTCACTTTGGGGTGATGCAACTCTGGCTCCTGGGTGGTTAGAAGGACGACCCTATTCATGGCTGGTATTGAGGTCTGTTGTGGCAGAGGGTGGCTCGCACCCCACACTAGAATTGTCTTAGCACGCTCTATCATTGGTGTTTTCGGTTGGTCTTTACTCAGCGGGGGTGAATGGTTGTGTCTGCAGTGGTTATCTGTTCCCTTCTGGATTTATGTAACTGCCATTGTAACTGCATCAATGCTTGTTATAGCGCCCAGAACCCATGTGCGCTACAAAGGAAGTCACCGTTTCCAGAAACGGCAGTAGGCGCACGTGGCCAGGGCTGCCGGTGTTTAACAATAAAGGTGGAGTGATGCTGTTTCCAGATGGCTGCTGAACTGCAGAATGCAACCTTGAAATGTTGGGAGCGCCACAAAGCACTATATGTCGTACACATGAGAAAAGAAGGGATTGAATTAATCTTGTTTTCCAGAGGGTCACCTCGAAATGGATGTGAGAGGGCCAGGGATTTAATGACTTTTGAAATCAGAGGCTCTGAACTGGACGTTCTTTGCCTCTGTAAAGCGCCTAGAAATGTAACGCCGCGTGGGAAATGAGGAATGTGGAATATGGAAAGTCATTCACATATAGGAATAGCGCCTAGAAATGTAGCGCCGCGTGGGAAATGACATTCACATATAGGAATAGCGCCTAGAAATGTAGCGCCGCAGCGAAAATGAGGGTTGTGGAGTATGGAAAGCCATTCTCGTAAAGGAATAGCGCCTAGAAATGTAACACCGCGTGGGAAATATGGAAAGCCATTCACATATAGGAATGTACAGAGGGTCACATTTCCGTGCAAGGAAGCTCCACCAGCTGGAAGTCCCAGTGTCAAACCAGATGTTGGAAGCAAAGAGCCTGGAGATCACAGTACAAAACTGGCGAAGGGGGAGTCAGAGTGAAGAGGTCACGAATCACGATATGAGACCGGGCAAGGGATGTTCAGGACCGAGAGATCAGGATATGAGACTGGGCAAGGGATGTTCAGGACTGAGAGATCACGATAGGAGACTGGACAAGGGATGTTCAGGACTATGCGATCACGATATGAGACTGGGCAAGGTATGTTCAGGACTATGAAATCACGATATGAGACTGGGCAAGGGATGTTCAGGACTATGCGATCACGATATGAGACTGGGCAAGGTATGTTCAGGACTATGAAATCACGATATGAGACTGGGCAAGGGATGTTCAAGACTATGAGATCACGATATGAGACTGGATAAGGGATGTTCAGTACTGAGAGTCACGATATGAGACTGGGCAAGGGATGTTCAGGACTGAGAGATCATGATATGAGACTGGGGAAGGGATGTTCAGGACTGAGAGATCACGATATGAGACTGGGCAAGGGATGTTCAGGACTGAGAGATCACGATATGAGACTGGGCAAGGGATGTTCAGGACTGAGAGATCAGGATATGAGATGGGGCAAGGGATGTTCAGGACTGAGAGATCACGATATGAGACTGGGCAAGGGATATTCAAGACTGAGAGATCACGATATGAGACTGGGCAAGGGATGTTCAGGACTATGAGATCACGATATGACACTGGACAACGGATGTTCAGGACTGAGAGATCACAATATGAGACTGGACATGGGATGTTCAGGACTGAGAGATCACGATATGAGACTGGGCAAGGTATGTTCAGGACTATGAGATCACGATATGACACTGGTCAAGGGATGTTCAGACTATGAGATCACAATATGGGACTGGGCAAGGGATGTTCAGGACTGAGAGATCACGATATGAGACTGGGCAAGGTATGTTCAGGACTATGAGATAACGATATGAGACTGGGCAAGGGATGTTCAGGACTATGAGATCACGATAGGAGACTGGCGATGTTCAGGACTGAGAGATCAGGATATGAGACTGGGCAAGGTATGTTCAGGACTATGAGATCACGATATGACACTGGTCAAGGGATGTTCAGACTATGAGATCACAATATGAGACTGGGCAAGGGATGTTCAGGACTGAGAGATCACAATATGAGACTGGGCAAGGGATGTTCAGGACTATGAGATCACGATATGAGACTGGGCAAGGGATGTTCAGGACTATGAGATCACGATAGGAGACTGGCGATGTTCAGGACTGAGAGATCACGATATGAGACTGGGCAAGGGATGTTCAGGACTATGAGATCACAATATGAGACTGGGCAAGGGATGTTCAGGACTGAGAGATCACGATATGAGACTGGGCAAGGGATGTTCAGGACTATGAGATCACGATAGGAGACTGGCGATGTTCAGGACTGAGAGATCACGATATGAGACTGGGCAAGGGATGTTCAGGACTGAGAGATCACGATATGAGACTGGATAAGGGATGTTCAGGACTGAGAGATCACGATAAGAGACTGGGCAAGGGATGTTCAGGACTATGAGATCACAATATGAGACTGGGCAAGGGATGTTCAGGACTATGAGATCACGATATGAGACTGGGCAAGGGATGTTCAGGACTATGAGATCACAATATGAGACTGGGCAAGGGATGTTTAGGACTTGAGATCACGATATGAGACTGGGCAAGGGATGTTCAGGACTATGAGATCACGATATGAGACTTAGTAAGGGAGGCTGAGGACCAAGAAGGCATGTGAGACTCTACAATAGATACTTAAGATAAACAGTTCACAATATGAAAGTGAGTAAAGGAAACTCAGTACCAAGAGGTCATAGGATGAAGCTGAGCAAGGGAGGCTCAGGACTGAGGGGCCACGATATGAGACTGGGTGAGGCATAGGGGTGGGCGAAGAATTCTGCTCCGCCGGTGGAGTTTGCGGAGTTGAGCTCATCCCGCACTTCGTGCAGAGTTCCGAAAAACTCTGCAAAGTGATGCAGAGTGGAGTTTTTTCTCTTATGCAGTTCGCCAACAAATTTTGCGCTAGACCCCCTCCTGGAGAGGTTTCTGAATACGGCAGGCAGCCGTGGCAGGTTGCTACTGCTCGTGTTGAGAAAGCTGACGCTCGTGTTGAGAACGCTGCCGCTCGTGTTGAGAAAGCTGCCGCTCGAGTACAAAATCCACTCAAGTGACAGAAAGAAGCGGCGCCCTCTGGCGCAATGAGAGTCCCTTTTGCAGGGATTTTACAACATGGAAGAAATGTCTGCGGACCTCTGCGTGGTGTGGGATGGTTTTTCAGCACTTCGTAGGGATCCGCCAAGCACAACTTGGCAAACTCTGCCCAGGCCAGTAAGGGAGACTCGAGGTCATGAGTCACAGTGTGAAACAGGGTGAGGAAGGCTCATGATTCGGGGGAAAGGGAAATCCGTGACCGACAGTAACGCGAGGCAGGAGTGAATCTGAGGCGTCTGAAGAGTGGACACAGTGACCTGCAGTTTAATTGAAGCCGCATCTTTGTGTCATTGTGTATTCTCTAGAGCTCGCGGGAGCCCTTCCAAATTCTGGAGGGAGGGGGGGATTATTGTTCATTAAATAACGCCGACATAGTGCTTCACGAGCGGCTTTTATCACCTCTGTTAGGTACGTGGCCGCGTGTGCGTGGCCCTCGCACTCTGGGGCATAGTTATAATAACTGGTGCATCCCTGCAAATCAGCAGGGATGCGCCTGTTATTGTGCGCCACAACTACGCCATCATGGATGCGCCACATTTACAATGTGGCGCACCATGGTGCAAAAACGACACAGATGCATGACGAATCTGTGCCATAAAAGTGACGCATAGCTGAAGTTGCGTCGCAAGCGCGCTGCAGCTCCAGCAATGCTCTGGGGGCCCTATCTAGTTAATCCTGCGTCAATCCTTACGTCTGCTTCAGGCAGGCGCAGGGTTTTGACGCAGCATGGGCCTAAAAGTGACTGAGTGAAATCTTGTACATTTCACTCAGCCACTTTTAGGAGGCGTTCCTGCGCCGGAACGCCTCCCATTCACAGGAACGCCTACATGTGGCGCAGGGCATTACAACGTGACGCATCTCCCAGATGCGTCATATTGTAAGTACCCCCGCACCATGGAGCAGGATTTGCGCCGCGTAAATGAGGCGCAAGGGGCTTGTAAATCTGCCCCTCTGTGTGCGTTAAAGCACTTGTGAGAAAGAATATCACTTATGCCACTGTGTGCACAGAGAATGCATCACTCTAGTGCGGGGCCGGCGCCAGCCTCTGAGCCGTGTGATAAAGGGCAGTGAGAAAGTGCTTTGCACAACTGTTGCATCACTGCTGTCGCTTTGTGTGTACAGAATGCATCATTCCAATGGGGGCGGCGCCAGTCTTGTGGGCTTGTGAACACTACATGTGATAAAGGGCTTTGCACAACTGCCTGATAAGCAAGCTGACGTGCAGAGGTAGGGTAGCCGCTACGACAACTTCTTACTCCAATCAGCAGCAACGTTGTTTGTCCAAAATCACTCAGCGCGTCTGGTGTATGAGCTGAGACGCAACCCTCTCCCTCCAGAGCAATGAATACACTCGTGGAGGTCTAGGGGGGATGTGGGTCAAAGGGGGACGTTCCGTGTATGTGAGGTACACTTGGCCTCCTCGTGGGGTGAACCTGAGCGCGTGAATGTAATATTATCGGCCTTGGACGGATGAAACGCTGAGTAGACTGCGCAGGACCTGCATCAGTGGGAGTGGGGGTGATACCCAGCTCCCCGGAAGGGCTGCATTACCCCAATACGTCATCTGCTCCATGCAGTGCAGGAACTGGGAAACAACATACTCCAGGAGCCCAAATATTGGGTGTCAGTGTGTGGTGGTGAAAGGGGGAGGAGTCACGAGGCGGCGTCATGAAAAGCAGTCTCACAGTCAACGTATACATTTTTTTTAAATAATTGGCGTCACGAAGAAACATGAGAGTAAATTATGCATATTTAATTGGCCACAAATAGGCTGCATTTTAAACTCTCCTGGGCTCGAGGTACCTGCTGCGGAGATTTCTGGAGTGCGCAGCAATTTTGAGGGGATAATAACCACAGTAAGATCTGTGGTCATTAATGCTTTTGCTGCAGGGATCTGAGTTTTGTTAAGTCACAGTTTCGAGTTATAAAGTAGTGTGTCAGGTTAATGCGCCTGCTGCAAAGCAAGACGTGTAATATGCAGATCACAGATGTGATGTTGTGTACATAGGTAGGCGGGTCACTGATCTAGACACTGACCCTCTGGTAACTTCCGGTTCATAAGCTGCAGTCCTTCTAATGTAGCACAGTGAGCTATGAACCAGTATCAAGAGCTGCATGAACATTGCAAAGCAGGGGTTTAAAGCCTTCTTGTTTTTCTCGATCTGTCATTAATCACAGCTGCTGAACAGCGTTTCTTTGGTAGTAATGAAGTCTTATCCCTTCCACTGTGTTACGTTGTGAATCTCACTTTGTGTTGCTCCTGAGCCTGCACTCTTAACTATAACACCTGCGCCTAGGAGTCGTACGTCGTCCTGGCTTAAAGGCCATATATGGTGTGACCCTCATTGACTCATGATTGTGTACATTGATTTACACATTTGTACGATATATTGTCTTTGTAAAATATATGCATGGTGCAAACAGCTCTGACACCCAGCATTGGAACGAGCAGCGCCTTGACATATTAAATCAAAACGAGTAAGTGTCGTTGAAATCATACTACGGGTAATTCCTCATACATGTAGATGCATCTCACATACGTGCAGTACATGCACGTCACGTGGTCTATGGGTTGAACAAAGTCAGAGCCTTTTTACGAACCATCGTTTATCTTAAGTTCTTGACAGGATAACACGTAGCGCGGCTTTCTTACCTTTGATTAACAGATGTAGCTCCCATGCAAGGTGACACTCGAATTAATAGAGGGCTGATGGCCCTTTAAATCAGGCCTCTGGTTTGGGCCCACTTGAAAACAATGTCCCCTCGCCGCCTGCAGGTCGCTGCGCTGAACAGAAGAAAACTGACAAGTGCAGAGGCTGCTGAAGTGGTCCCGGTGCCGGGAATTGTCCCCATGGTGAATTCAGCGTATTTCACCGCCGCCAGCAGGGGTCTCGCTCGATCACAGGTGCCAGAACTGGGGGGGACAGGATCCCCCTATTTGCTGCACTAGTCCCATGTCATGAGTTGGGGTCTCGCCTGATTTGCAGTGGGGGTCACCTACTGCTCGCCACACCCGACCAGTCCGCTGCCTCGAGCACAGCAGAGACGCCGGGAGCCTCATGATACCTCTCCAGCTGTCAGCGGGGGTGAGGCTGGAACTCACCGTGTGACCTCCGGCGCACTGCTGCACGTGCTTCCCGGCGCTTTGGTGCAGAGCCCCAGTCCCTCTGCTTACAGAAGCGTTTGGGGGAGTGGCCCTCGCAGTGAGGCCCCGCGAGGGCCCCACTCCCCTCTCAGGTTTAGGAGCGCCGTGCGTCTGTACACATACAGACACAGGTCACATGTCCATATGATGATTAAAGATCGAACAACCATTTTTTCAGAAGTGTCTTGAAGGAGATCGGGTCTGAGCCGGAGCGAATGGGCCAGGGTGGCTGATGCCAGCGTCTGGGAGTCAGGAGAGAGATGGAGCGGCCACCACATGTGGCTATCCGGGTCCGTGTGGGGCACAGCAGGCACAGCTCACTGGACCGGAGCCGGCGTACCGGATAGAAGGCTGCCGTTTATTTTTAAGATCGCATGATCCGCTCCTGTGCAGTGGTTTAAAGACCAAACACATATGTGTGAAGAGCGCACACTTTGGAAACCAATGAAGGGAGCGTAATAAAGGTTCAGATGGGGGGTCGCGGAGGAAGATTACAGACGAGGCGCGCTGCCGTATTCTGTACCACCTGAAGTCCAGAGAAAAGACCTTCACCGTGACTTACTATAAAGTCTCTAACATATTTCCTTGTCAGCAATATATTCGCTATTAACATTTCACAGTTTGCTTCAGCTGGCATTGCATACGAGTTTTTGTTATTTCTAGGTATTGTGTTTCTACATCTGTTTTCTTGCAACATATGACTTTAGTATAGTGCATACATGAAGTCGTCTCTAGGGATGTGAGGGAGCTGAGGTTGCAGGCGGGTGTTATATGATAGAGCAGTATGGAAAGCTCTGAAACGAGGCTGAAGGCAGTGCAAGTTTCTCATATTAACTGTCAGCGGGTCATACTCATAAGGTGTGTACATGCACATCCAGTCTTTGGCCTCTCTGCGAGGCATAAGGTGTGTAGAGTACATGCACATCCAGTCCTTGGCATCTCTGCAAATCATAAGGTGTGCAGACTACATGCACATCCAGTCCGTTGCCTCTCTAGATGTCATAAGGTGTGTAGACTGCATGAACATCCAGTCCTTGGCCTCTCTGCAGAGTGCACAGAATGATGGTCACGTGTGTCATCTGTAATTATGGGGCGACTGAGGTGTGCAGATGATGGACTTCAGAACGGTCTCACTCTTGAGGGGCCCCGCGCACTCTTTCATTCTTGAAGGACCCTAATTTTGTTCAGTGTCATTCTTGACGTAGCTCCTGTCCCCTCTCTCTCACTCTTGACGGAGCCCCCGCCCCCTCTCTCTCACTCTTGACGGAGCCCCCGCCCCTCTCTCTCACTCTTGACGGAGCCCCCGCCCCTCTCTCTCACTCTTGACGGAGCCCCCGCCCCCTCTCTCTCACTCTTGACGGAGCCCCCGCCCCCTCTCTCTCACTCTTGACGGAGCCCCCGCCCCCTCTCTCTCACTCTTGACGGAGCCCCCGCCCCCTCTCTCTCACTCTTGAGGGAGCCCCCACTCTCCTCTCTCTTATTCGCCCCTCCTCCCCCTTGCTCACTATTGAGGGAGCCTCTCTCTCTCTCTCTCTCTCTCTCTCATCCCTGTCCCTTTTCCCTCACTTGAGGGAGCCCCCGTCCCCTCTCTCTCTCTCAGTCTTGAGATAGCCTCCGTTCTCTCTCGCTGTTTTTATAAGGAGCCCGTGTGTCCTCCCTCTCTCTCCCTACTTCCCTCCCCCTCTCTCTAGGCCTGGATCCAGGTGGGCCAAGGGTGCATTTGGGTGGGCCACTGTGGGCTCGATTTTTCGCATATATGTCTAGGCAGCCCTGCTTCAGGGCCCTCCTTTATCTCTTCTTAGTCTTACAAGGCCCAGTAAAACGCACTTTTTTCTAAATCTCTCTCTAAATAGTATCACTCTCAAAAGTGTTTTTTCCATGTAATGTTCCTTGGATGGGAAGAGGAGGTTTCTGAGGTAGGAGTATCAGGCAAGAGAGGCTTCCTCTGTGTGAGCCTTCAGGGAGAATCCCTCTTCATACCTACCTCCACCTGACCCCTGACTCTGCAGCGCACTCCCTTACAGGTTTGATTATACCCACTCCTCTCCAATGCACCTTATCTCACAGCTGACCTTGGGCCCCAGCCCCATACCAGGCACCATGGGGCTCCACTTTCATTTTTCCCCGGTAAAAACATTAGTAAAATCACCTTCAAACTTAAAACATTGAATATAGCAGTAAATATAATTAGCACGCACTTTAAAGTATGTTCCACAGTAGCCCTTATGGCCCGACTGCTAATTAAATAAACAAAAACAGAAAGGCCATGACAGGCCCGCCTTTATCGCTGATGCGAAAGTCTTTTTTGGCCCCGTACCAATAACCTCTTTCTCTGTAAATACCTTTACTACCACCCTCCACCAGTGCCCCTAATCCCTCCCTAGCTTCCCCCTCCCCCCCATGACCTCTTCCTCGGATTCCCTCACTGCCACCCTCCAACAGTGCCCCTCATCCCTCTATGGCCCCCCTTTTGACCTCCTCCTCGGATTCCCTCACTGCCACGCCACATGCCACAAGTGCCCCTCATCTCCCCAAAGCCCCTCTCCCTTATGACCTCCTCATTGGATTCCCTTACTGCCACCCTCCATCAGTGCCCCTCATCGCTCCATAGCACCTCCCACTACCTCCTCCTTGAATTCCCTCAAAGCCACCCTCCACCAGTGCCCCTCATCTCTCCCTAGCTCCCCCCTCCACCCCATGACCTCTTCCTCCGTTTCCCTCGCTACCACCCTCCAACAGCGCCCCTCATCTCTCCCTAGCTTCCCCTCCACCCAATGACCTCTTCCTCGGATTTCCTCACTGCCACCCTCCAACAGTGCCCCTCATTGCTCCATAGCCCCTCCCACTACCTCCTCCTCAGATTCCCTCACTGCCACCCTCCACCAGCGCCCCTCATCTCTCCATAGCCCCACCATGGACCTCCTCCTCTGATTGCCTCACTGCCACCCTCCACCAGCGCCCCTCATCTCTCCATAGCCCCACCATGGACCTCCTCCTCTGATTCCCTCACTGACACCCTCCACCATTCCCCCTCATCTCTACCTAGCTCCCCCTCCACCCATGACCTCCTCCTCTGATTCCCTCACTGCCACCCTCCAACAGTGCCCCTCATCGCTCCATAGCCCCTCTCACTATCTCCTCCTTGGATTCCCTCAAAGCCACTCTCCACCAGTGCCCCTCATCTCTCCCTAGCTCCCCCTCCACCTCATGACCTCTTCCTCGGTTTCCCTCACTGCCACCCTCCAACAGTGCCCCTCAATGCTCCATAGCCCCTTCCACTACCTCCTCCTCGGATTCCCTCACTGCCACCCTCCAACAGTGCCCCTCATCTCTCCATAGCCCCACCATGGACCTCCTCCTCTGATTCCCTCACTGCCACCCTCCACCAGCGCCCCTCATCTCTCCCTAGACCCTCCCACTACCTCCTCCTCGGATTCCCTCACTACCACCCTCCATCAATGCCCCTCATCTCTCCCTAGACCCTCCCACTACCTCCTCCTCAGATTCCCTCACTGCCACCCTCCACCAGCGCCCCTCATCTTGACGTAGCCCCTCTCTCATATGCATTTCATTTGTTGTATAGTGCTACTCATATCAGTGTAGTGTGTGTCAGCACTTTACACCACGCACACATTACACAGAGACAATGAATCATACAAATATGTAAATCAGTCTACAGGGAATGTCACATTGGCCAATGTTGGAATCACGTCATCCATACTGGTGGGCAGTATATTTTAAGAGGGTTTGGTCTGGGGAAACACAACCTTAGGATTTAAAAAGTATTCCATGGGGGTCAGCTTTACAGATATAAATGTATATCTGCCCAAACGTACTCATTTTAGCAACATTAGAATAATGAAAGACTGAGGAAGTTCTAACTATATCACAAAACAAAAAAAGCAAAGTTCCTACCATACCATTCATGTTTGTATGCAGCTCTTTGGTGACAGTTCATTGATTACTGTCCTATGTTAGGATTGTAACTTCAAAACTGCAAGTAACACAAGGATCTCTGTGACAAAGGCAGTAACCCACTGAGCTATCCACATAAAATACAGTTCATCTGCATTTAAAAACTACTAACAGACAAATGTTTGCTCTCCAGCAGGATCATTAATCACCAGCGTTATCTGGGCATTTTGTGTTGTCTTATTGTTGTCCTGATCAGCCATGATAATGATAAAAACTGTTTAAATGAAGCGCACACCAAGTATGCGTCCTGCTGGGTCTGTGCAGATTAAAGAAGAAATAGTAACACATTCTCTTACCTACTACTCCATTAGTCAAACTTTGTGTCACAGGCAGCCTGATGTGATAAGCAGCTGCAGGGGTCAGGAAAGGTGAATAGGAATAAACAAACGTATTTTCTCCTGTGCTGCATAGAAAAAGAAATATCCATGCAGCAGAACAGTTGGCAAAGGTTACCCATGTCAAAGAAAGGATTTGTCACCTTATGTCATGTGGACAGGAAGGGGTGAAAAAATAAACAAAGCCTCCTTTATATGTAAATGGTCTTTTAAAGACCTGTGAAGTACTCGGGTGTGGCTGCGTGCCCGGGAAGCTGTCTCCCTTTGAGGCCAATGACGTTGCGCGCCTGCCTTCAAGCCCTCACTGCGAGGGCCAAGGCTCCTGTTTGGGTGGGCCAGGCTCATGTTTGGGTGGGCCTGGCCCACCCGCCAGAACCGGGCCTGCCTCTCCCCTTCCCTCTCTCCTCTGAGTCACGGTACTCCGTAGTGCTAAAACCTCACTCACAAACTAGAAACAAGGGGGAGGTTATGGGGTACTCGAGCTGTGCCTGGTTATTGGGAAGGGTGAGTGTGTGAGGAGTTGTCTCCGTGCCAACCTTACCGTGATAGCACGGTGCCAGGATTCCAATCCCAGCTCCGGCGTTCCAACGCATTGTGTGACCCTGGTGAATCAACGAGCTTCAGTTCCCTATCTGCCCACAGCGGAAGCGCTTTAACCCCTTGCATGCTGATGACGGCCCCCAGCCGTCATGCACTACGGTGCTCGTGTGCTGATGACGGCTGGGGGCCATCATAAACCCGCCCACCCACGATTCTGCCGCACAGGCGCAGAATCGCGGCGCATGGAAGGGGTTAAAGCCCTGTAGACTGCAGACACCTTCAGTAGAGTCTGTGTCTGGGGGACCGATGGAGGCTGGCATCTGATGCCCACTGCGTGGTCATTGCTCACCTTGTGGGGCTCTTTGGGATGGGCCCGAGGGCCGTTTATTGCAAGGATCTCAGCACTGCGCGGACTTGGCGCTAACACAATCTGCTAACAAGCATTGGCATAGCCAATAGGCCTCGCCTTTCGGACCTTATACGTGTTTAGCCATGCAACAGTTGATGTTGTTGCACCAAGGATACTGTGCTGCATAACTAAATACTTATAAGGTCCCAAAAGCGAGACCTATTGGCTATGCCAATGCTTGTTTTTGTATATCAGAGGTTGGGGAGTAAAAGGGCAACTGAAGTATGTAAAAGATTGAGGCAGCATTAAGTTGGCATCAGAATATTCACCTGGTGGAGGCTTGCCCGGTAATTACTGAGTCCTGGAAGGAGGTTTTACAATGGATAGCAGAAGTCTCCACCGCCACCCAGCCGCAGGACCCACGGCGCTGCTTCTCGACACGAGGGTGGTGCCCAAGCGGATGAGGCAAAGAGCTGGCTTCAGAACTTGGCTCGGGTACTGGATAGCCATGCCATGGAAGGCAGCTGCAGTTTCACCCATTCACATGCGCCAGAAAGGTGCGGTCAGGTGGGCATCGACTGAGTTGGTGGTACGAGCAGACACCGGGGGTGGAAGGTGTCACCCAATGGAGCAGTGGGAGCTTTATCTAGAGAAGATGAACAGTTAGTTGGTGTGGGCTACGGCTATGTGGTGAGTTTGTGGGTCACAACCCAAGTGTCCACACTCACCTCACCGTCTGCTGGACTGAATCAGGGTTTATATGGGAAGTAACTGTTGCTGGGGATAGTGGCTTTGAGGGGCCTAGCAGCAGGGCACACGTCCTAAAAAAAGAAGTGGGGGGGGGGGCGCTGACGTCACGACAGGAAGTGACGTCACAAAAGGTTGCTTGCAACATCAGACTCACTGCCGCCCCTCGCTCACCCCTTAGATGCGATTGCATCAGAGAAGTCAGCGCGTGTGCAGCGTTCTGAATGAGCTCCGATCTCGCCCCAGAGAGGCCAAACAGTGAATGTGTGGATCCATTTGTTTCAGTTATCGAGCTCCCGGTAAAACAAGTGAGGGGACGCCGTCCACCCGCGTGGTACCCCGACTCGAGCCCTGGCTAGTGAGGAGAGTTCTGAGACATATCAAGGAGGTTATGTATGGAGTGGGTTGGTTGGCAACATGTATCTCATCTCAAATGTAGGAAGTGCGGTTGGGTGAGGAGCTGACAGCGGGGTTTTCTTGTTTCCTTTTCCTGTGTTATTCGCTTGTTTTAATGAGACGATCTGATTTCTAATACGGAGGGTGGGGACGCGCTCATGGGCATTCCAGGGATCCTGACGCTTTGCTCTTTGTGCCACGATATACGGTGTCCTGGTACTGTATGTGCATCAACATTACTACGCTAAAATAACAAAGATATTTTTTAAGAAGTGGCATCGGAATTTCAGAGTCTGTGAAGCATGAGGGTAGATGGGCACGTTAGAGAGGTGAGTGAGAGCGGGAGTATGCAGGTAAGAAGTCAGAGAGTTTGATGAGGAGCGGGCCAGAGAGGGTATGCCAGAGAGGGTATGAAAGGGACTGAGGTATGTTGGCAAGGCAGAGGAACTAAGGATGCCGGGGTATGTCGGAGAATTGGAGGGGGCATTTTAGGTGGCAGTGGTGTGTTGGAGGGATGCATGGGTTCTAGACCAGCCTGGTTTGTCTGAGTCATGCATTGGAGCAGCTGGGATACATCTGTGGAGTATTCGTGTGGCCAGAGTATGTCTGGGCGCTCAAGGGATATTAGCGCAGCCTCAGTGGTCAGGAGATTGGGGGAGTAAAGCTGCTGGGGTATCTTGGGAAGGTCAAGAAGAGCCAGGGTGACCAGTGTTTGTTGGAGAGTGTGAACAGGACCAGGGTGGCAATGCAGGCCAGATGGGTCAAGGTACACCAAGGTGACCATGATGGCACCCTGAAGAGCTTGAGGGCACCGGAGTATGTCAGAGAGCTGGAGAATCATTAGGCTGACAGGTCAAAGAAATCATGAAACAGGAGAGCAGTCGGGGTAGGTCAGAGAAGTCCTTGAACAGCCGGGGCAGGTCAGAGAGGGCAGTATATCAATCTGGTCAAGAAGCAGAAGGGTGGCCGCAGGATGTTGGGGAAGTCAGAAAGACCTGAGTAGATCATAGAGCTTGAGAAATATCAGGCTGGTGCGATAGTCAACCCAGAGGAGCAGCAGGGCGGTAGTATGCAGGGAGGTCCAGCAGGCTGGGGGTATCAGCCAGCATCAGGAATATTACCCTGCCCGGATACCTCTGAGTGGTCAAGTCGCTGTTCGGCCACAAGAGAATGTCAGATAATTCTCAGTAAAAGCACGGGTGGGGAGGGTCCAAGAGGTTGCAAAGTCCTAGGGCCACCAGGGCTTACCACTGAGGTCGGTGTTGGCTTCCACTCAATCCTCCAGGGGTTACTCGACACCATCTCAGCTTGCTTATCCTTTCTTGTGTTTTGTTTGTCTTCTATCAGTTCTTGTATTAGTGGCTCCTCTTTCTTTCGAGTAACTTATGGATGAGCTACAGATTGATAAAACCTGGTAACACAGTACAGCAATATATGGGGAGATACAGAGGCATGTTGAAGTGTCAGAGAGATCAGAGAAAGACATGAAGTTGGGAAGGTGAAAGGAAGAGGGGAAATGAAGAGAAAGGGTCAAATGGAAAACTGGTGGAAAATGACATTACAAACAAGCATTGGCATAGCCAATAGGTCGTGCCTTTGGGACCTTATAAGTGGTTAGTCATGCAACACATTATCCTGGGTGGGCTCAGACAATTCCAGTATGGAAAGTTGTGTTGAAAAGAAAGCCAAGGCAGGCTGGAGGTGTCACACTGGCAGAGCGCCACGTGCAGTGACCACCTGCGTGGGAGAGGGAAAGTTGCGAGGGGCCAGAAAGTTGGGTACAGACAGGAAATGACTTAAATTTGAGGATGAGAGACAGCAGGAGCTGGTATTGGTGGACAAGACTGGAATGAAAGAGCTAAGGGACATGAAGTGGGGCAGATATCAGTGAAGATGTGGGGTTGTTTGGATGCATGTGGCAAAGCAGAAACGCCAGTGCTCGAGCAAGTTGACAGCTCGCTTCTGTTTAAAGCCCAGCCCCAGCAATCCAGGAAGAGAGCACGTCATCGCGCGTGCACCATTCTCATTTGGCCGCGCGCTTCCCCTTCCATTTTGAGAAGGTGTGACAGTCTTTTTGCGAGAAGACACGCTGAGAGCAAACCGCCAGCGCCAGAGGAAAGTGTGGCATGTGTGGGCGTCTAGCTTAAAAAGGGAAGGTTGACAGGTGCTGCGGTAGAACATCACGCATGCCTTACAGTATATATGTATGTATTGTATAGTATATGGGCTTGTTTTCAGGCAAGGGTGCGTAACGCAAGCATTGGCTGTGGCAAAGCCAATTAATCCTAACTTTGGGATTCATTGCCTTTGCCAATGGATTTTAGCGATTCCGTACAGTGTCCCCGATGTTAAACAGCATGGCTTAAGAGTAAACAAAAAAAAATGCACAATGACGCATCAGCCTGCATGCCCATGTCTACAAAATATTAGTGATTTTTTTCTTTTTATTTATTGATTCCGGTTGGATCAGTATATTTAAAAGAATTATAAACGGTAAAGCATTTCTTTCTTCTTTAAGCACGTGTGAAGGGAACCAACACAGGTGGTGTGAGTGTGGAAAGAAGCAACACAAGGAGACAGAGCAAAACAGGGGAGTGGGGGGGTGAATCAACATTGAGGGCACAGGTGTAGGAAGCGATAGAGAGGGAAGGGGAAACAACACTGAAGGGAGAGAGAGGAAAGTGTAGAGCAGGGCAAAGAGAAGCACATTGCTTAGAGACACAGATGTGGAGAGCATGTATGCAAAAGCATATGGGGGAGGGGGACAAGTACACAAAGGAAAGTGCAACACAGAGGGCAAAAGAGCAGCAAACAGGCAACAGAAAGCAACCTGGATTGTGGCACAGTGGGGAGTAGTGCGCAAGTGAAACTGCTGTTAAACTGAAGTACTTTGATGGAATGCCTAAACAAAAAGAAATAGGTGCTGGTCACATGCCACTCCTGGCAACCCGAGCATTGCAGCGTGGTGAACGCGCTTATTAAAAATCGCACACAGGGTGCCATCTGTTTAGAGTTAGCGTGGTGAAAGCGTCCACAAAAATTCAAGCTTTTCAAGCACTCGTGCTTGTGCTTCACCTTGCGGGAGCGAGCAGCGGCGCGCGGGCCATCTGTTTTCAATTAGCGCGTGCGCGCTGCTGCTCACTCCCACAAGGTGGATGCCAGCACAAGCACAAGTGCTTGAAAAGAGCTGACCAATTTCTAAAGGTAATCTCCTAGTGCCGCACATGTGCGCTGCCTAGGCGAGACCTAAAATTGAGAGCACGATCCTTGTGCAACGACTGAAAACATAGATGCTGAGGAAAAACCAAGCGCACAACACAGGTTGTTGTGTCAAAGGCAACAGCGCGAATGTAGGCATTGCGAGGAGCTGCGCTTGTGAGGAGCTGTGCCTTGATCACCAGTAGAGAGCTGTGAGGAGCTGTGCCGTGATCACCAGTAGAGAGCTGTGAGGAGCTGTGCCTTGATCACCGGTAGAGAGCTGTGAGGATCTGTACCTTGATCACCAGTAGAGAGCTGCGAGGAGCTGCACCTTGATCTCCTGTAGAGAGCTGTGAGGAGCTGCGCCTTGACCACCTGCAGAGAGCTGTGCAGAGCTGCGCCTTGACCACATGTAGAGAGCTCTGAGGAGCTGCACCTAGATCACCAGTAGAGAGCTGTTAGGATCTTCACCTTGATCACCACTAGAGAGCTGCGAGGAGCTGCGCCTTGACCACCTGTAGAGAGCTGTTAGGAGCTGCACCGTGGCTACCTGTAGAGAGCTGTGAGGAGCAGCGTCAGTAGGATCTGAGCCTGTGAGGAGTAGAGAATGTACTCTGATAATAGTGGTGGGCGGGAACCGGGGAGTTTGTTAATTTATTTGTGCACTTTTATATAGCGTGTGCTTTACCAAAAGGTGTAGGAGCGCTTTAGAACAGAACCAGTTACATTGCATAAGGACTTCAGAGTTCACCAGTTACATTGCATAAGGACTTCAGAGTTCATAAACAACATATTAGATACAAAACAGATATTCCTTTAATTTCCACAAGCAGTGGAATTCTTTATGCCACGCTGCTTGTGCAGATTTTTAGCTATGTTAGTGTTGTATATTCTTACTTGGTTCAATATTGTATTGTATTATATGTTAGATTTATATAGCGCTTATCACCCAGGGGTCTCTAAGCGCTTGCCTTGGGAACCCGTCCTGGCTTTTCCCTGTGAGATAGCCCCTACAGGGCATCCCCAAGGTGAAAGCCAGGCATCCCGCCACGGGGGGCCGTTGTGGAGATTAAGCAAGCTTAATGTCCAGAGTTGCAGAGTGTGAACCCATGATTAGGTCAGGCACCAAAGCGAGAATTATCGAGTCCGTGGACATTTGAGCTCAAGACCCTGCCGCGTCGGGAATTGAACCCTGGTCCCGGGTCTGACCTCTGCTTCAGGGTCTGCCTGCTCTAACCAGTGAGCCACACTTCTCCACTTGGTGTCTGTAGTCCTTTCTTAGTGTTTCTATCTTCTAACCTAAAAGTGTTCTATCTGGTGTATGTGGATTCCAGCCTTGGCAGTTGGTCTGGTCAGCTGTGAGGTTTTACTGCTCTGCTGTGTTCTTCTATCTAACTTAATAAATATATCTTAATAACCTGAAGAAGTGTCTTGCTGCCTACATAATTTATTTACAGGTAGCTTGTTTATTGCTGCAAAATCAGCGCGAATGGCCCCACATGGCGCACCAGAGGGCGCTGCTCCCTTCTGCTTTTCAAGCACATTTTCTACCCGAGCGGAATCTTAGTCAGCGCGATGGGTAGTGATCTGCCACGATTGTCTGTTTTGAGAAAATTCACCTGGATGCGGTCTAGTGCCTGATTTAATTGCTCACCAACTTAATGTTGGTGAGCCAAGCACAAGCAAAAACTCCACCACACGGCGTTTGGTGGTTTTCAGAGTGGGTAAAACTCCGAAAATTCCACGGCAGGAGCAGAATTTACCGCCCACCTCTAATATTGATCACCAGTAAAGCACTGGTAGGAGTGGCACTTGTGCTCGGATATCGATCACCAGTAGAGCGCTAGTAGAAGCTAGCTGCACTTGTGCTCAGATATCGATCACCAATAGAGCACTTGCAGGAGCTGCACTTGTGCTCGGCTATCGATCACCAGTAGAGCGTTCGTAGGAGCTGTGGTTGTGCTCGGCTATCGATCACCAGTAGAGCGCTCTTAGGAGCTGCGCTTGTGCTCGGCTATCGATCACCAGTAGAGCACACATAGGAGTTGCACTTGTGCTCGGATATCGATCACCAGTAGAGTGCTCGTAGGAGCTGCACTTGTGCTCAGAGATCGATCACCAGTAGAACGCTCATAGGAGCTGTGGTTGTGCCCGGCTATCGATCACCAGTAGAGCGCTCGTAGGAGCTGCACTTGTGCTTGGAGATCGATCACCAGTAGAGCACTCTTAGGAGCTGTGTTTGTGCTCGGCTATCGATCACCAGTAGAGCACTCGTAGGAGTTGCACTTGTGCTCGGATATCAATAACCAGTAGAGCGCTCGTAGGAGATGCACTTATGCTTGGATATCGATCACCAGTAAAGCGCTCGTAGGAGCTGCACTTGGGCTCGGAGATGGATCATCAGTAGAGCGCTCGTAGGAGCTGTGGTTATGCTTGTCTACCGATCACCATAGAGTGCTCGTAGGAGTTGCACTTGTGCTCGGATATCAATCACCAGTAGAGCGCTCGTAGGCGTTTCACTTGTGCTTGGATATCGATCACCAGTAAAGCACTCGTAGGAGCTGCACTTGTGGTCAGAGATGGATCACCAGTAGAGCGCTCGTAGGAACTGTGGTTGTGCTCATCTATCGATCACCATAGAGCGCTCGTAGGAGTTGCACTTGTGCTCGGATATCGATCACCAGTAGAGGGCTCGTAGGAGCTGTACTTGTTCTTGAATATCAATCACCAGTAGAGCACTCGTAGGAGCTGCACTTGTGCTTGGTTATCGATCCCCAGTAGAGAGCTCGTAGGAGCTGCACTTGTGCTCAGATATCGATCACCAGTAGAGCGCTCGTAGGAGTTGCACTTGGGCGCGGTTATCGATCACCAGTAGAGCGCTTGTAGGAGCTGCACTTGTGCTCGGATATCGATCTTCAGTAGAGTGCTCGTAGGAGCTGTGGTTGTGCTCGGCTATCGATCACCAGTAGAGCGCTCGTAAGAGCTGTGGTTGTGCTAGGCTATCGATCACCAGTAGAGTGCTCATAGGAGCTGCACTTGTGCTTCGAGATCGATCTCCAGTAGAGCGCTCGTAAGAGCTCTGGTTGTGCTCGGATATCGATCACCAGAAGAGCGCTCCTAGGAGCTGTGTTTGTGCTCGGACATCGATCACCAGTAGAGCGCTCGTAGGAGCTGCACTTGTGCTCGGAGATCGATCACCAGTAGAGCGCTCGTAGGAACTGTGGTTGTGCTCGGCTATCGATCACCAGTAGAGCGCTCGTAGGAGCTGCACTTGTGCTCAGAGATCGATCACCAATAGAGCACTGTAAGTATAGGTGGGCAAGCCAACAACTTAATAGGCAAGTCAAGCCAGAGCCGAGCTACTGGTTTTTGCCGGGCTCTTGGAGCCTGTGCAGAAACTAAGGCTTTAAACTGTGCAACAAATATCATGTTAGAGTAAGCTAAGGTGTTTTCAAAATTAAATACCGCGTATTTCTTTAACAGGCATAAGAGTTTCACTTTACTACATCGGATGATCACTGCACTGCCTGGCGTTTATTAAAAGTAATCGTTTTTCTCCATTACCTTCGGCTCGTTCGTGCTCCGCGCTGACCACAAAGGTATCAGTGAACTAAGAAGCGAGTCGCCGCGTACCCTATGGCGTGGACGAGATTCTTATTATACATGTCGCAGCATTAAGGACTATTTGATTAAACACAAGAGTGTTTTGCACAGAGTGATCCTGAGCTCATGCATTTGAAGATACTTTCATTTGTGATAATGAGCAAAAAGGAGGCTCCGCGACATAAGAACACATACTTTGGTCAAGCAGGGAAGCCAAGATGGAAAAAATCATCAGTCCTAGCTCTGCCCTTTGAAACCCCTCCTTCCTGCCGCTTGTCTTACCAACCACTACATGAGGTTTAGGAAAGATGTAAAAACGTGGTTATTTAAACAAGCCCTCCATCTGAAAACTAGTAAAGCAGGGCCTTTACTGTGGTTACCTATTAGAGCAAAGAAACCTTAGGGTGAAAGTGGACGGAAAACATAACATAACATAAAATAACATAACATAACGAGGTCTCAGCACTTCACAACAGACACAGACATACCAGGAATTACAAGATGACAAGACAAGGCTCAGTTTGCACCTGGTTCTCTCTGTAATACAGCCAGCAGCTTTAGCCACTAAGCCACATCGTCTTCCGCAAAAGCTCAGCTCATTTTGGGCTTTAGGTTTCACAAGGACCTCAAGCTCAGCCACAGCCAGGCTCCCGCTCGACCCTGACTTCATATTTCAGTGGCTCATCCAACTATAACTGTGAGGAGGTTTACTAGTGCGCAGATATCATTCACAAGTGGAGCACTGAAGAGGAGGTGTGCATATGCTCACATACTGATCACCAGTGGAGCACTGTGAGAGGGTGTGCTAGTGCTCAGACATCAATCACAAGTGGAGCACTGTGAGGAGGTGCGCTTGTGCTCACATACCGATCACCAGTAGAGCACTGTGAGAAGGTGTGCTAGTGCGCACATACCGATCACCAGTAGAGCACTGTGGGAAGGTGTGCTAGTGCTCAGACATCAATCACAAGTCGAGCACTGTGAGGAGGTGCGCTTGTGCGCACATACCGATCATTAGTAGAGCACTGTGGGAAGGTGTGCTAGTGCTCAGACATCAATCACAAGTCGAGCACTATGAGGAGGTGCGCTTGTGCGCACATACCGATCACCAGTAAAGCACTGTGGGAAGGTGTGTTAGTGCACAGATATCAATCACAAGTGGAGCACTGTGAGGATCTTAGTGATCGCCAGTAGAGCACTGTGGGAAGGTGTGTTAGTGCGCAGACATCAATCACCAGTAGAGCACTGTGGGAAGGTGTGTTAGTGCTCAGACATCAATCACAAGTGGAGCACTGTGAGGAGGTGCACTTGTTCTCACATACTGATCACCAGTAGAGCACTGTGAGAAGGTGTGCTAGTGCTCACATACAGATCACCAGTAGAGCACTGTGGGAAGGTGTGCTAGTGCTCAGACATCAATCACAAGTGGAGCACTGTGAGGAGGTGCGCTTGTGCTCACATACTGATCACCAGTAGAGCACTGTGAGAAGGTGTGCTAGTGCTCACACACAGATCACCAGTAGAGCACTGTGGGAAGGTGTGCTAGTGCTCAGACATCAATCACAAGTGGAGCACTGTAAAGAGGTGTGCTTGTGCTCACATACTGATCACCAGTAGAGCACTGTGAGAAGGTGTGCTAGTGCTCACATACAGATCACCAGTAGAGCACTGTGGGAAGGTGTGCTAGTGCTCAGACATCAATCACAAGTGGAGCACTGTGAGGAGGTGCACCTGTGCTCACATACTGATCAGCAGTAGAGCACTGTGAGAAGGTGTGTTAGTGCGCAGACATCAGTTACAAGTGGAGCACTGTGAGAAGGTGTGCTAATGATCACATGCAGATCACCAGTAGAGCACTGTGGGAAGGTGTGTTAGTGCTCAGACATTAATCACAAGTGGAGAACTGTGAGGAGGTGCACTTGTTCTCACATACTGATCACCAGTAGAGCACTGTTTGAAAAGGTGTGCTAGTGCACGCATACCGATCACCAGTAGAGCACTGTGGGAAGGTGTGCTAGTGCTCAGACATCAATCACAAGTGGAGCACTGTGAGGAGGTGCGCTTGTGCTCACATACTGATCACCAGTAGAGCACTGTGAGAAGGTGTGCTAGTGCTCACATACAGATCACCAGTAGAGCACTGTGGGAAGGTGTGCTAGTGCTCAGACATCAATCACAAGTGGAGCACTGTGAGGAGGTGCGCCTGTGCTCCCATACTGATCAGCAGTGGAGCACTGTGGGAAGGTGTGCTAGTGCTCAGGCATCAATCACAAGTCGAGCACTGCGAGGAGGTGCACTTGTGCTCACATACTGATCACCAGTAGAGCACTGTGAGAAGGTGTGCTAGTGCTCACATACTGATCACCAGTAGAGCACTGTGAGAAGGTGTGTTAGTGCGCAGACATCAATCACAAGTGGAGCACTGTGAGGAGGTGCGCTTGTGCTCACATACTGATCACCAGTAGAGCACTGTGAAAAGGTGCACTTTTTACTCACATACTGATCACAAGCAGAGCACTGTGAGAGGGTATGCTAGTGCTCAGACATCAATCACAAGTCGAGCACTGTGAGGAGGTGCGCTTGTGCTCATATACCGATCACCAGTAGAGCACTGTGAGAAGGTGTGCTAGTGATCACATACCGATCACCAGTAGAGCACTCTGGGAAGGTGTGCTAGTGCTCAGACATCAATCACAAGTCGAGCACTGTGGGGAGGTGCGCTTGTGCTCACATACCGAATAACAGTAGAGCACTGTTAGAAAAGGTGTGCTAGTGCGCACATACCGATCAACAGTAGAGCACTGTGGAAAGGTGTGCTAGTGCTCAGACATCAATCACAAGTCGAGCACTGCGAGGAGGTGCGCTTGTGCTCAAATACTGATCAACAGTGGAGCACTGTGGGAAGGTGTGTTAGTGCGCAGACATCAATCACAAGTGGAGCACTGTGAGGAGGTGCGCTTGTGCTCACATACTGATCACCAGTAGAGCACTGTGAAAAGGTGCGCTTTTTACTCACATACTGATCACAAGCAGAGCACTGTGAGAGGGTATGCTAGTGCTCAGACATCAATCACAAGTCGAGTACTGTGAGGAGGTGCGCTTGTGCTCATATACCGATCACCAGTAGAGCACTGTGAAAAGGTGTGCTAGTGCTCACATACCGATCACCAGTAGAGCACTGTGGAAAGGTGTGCTAGTGCTCAGACATCAATCACAAGTGGAGCACTGCGAGGAGGTGAGCTTGTGCTCAAATACTGATCAACAGTAGAGCACTGTGGGAAGGTGTGTGTTAGACCTGTCAGCCTTAGGGTTGTCTTCCCCATTTTTTTTGCTTTTACCTCATTTTTCCCACCTACTTTTTTGTTGGCCTTAGGTCTCTGGGCACCTTTCCACTGCTTATCAATGCTACGGTGCAGGTGCTCTCTTCCGCTAACATGGCTGCCACTGACCCCTGCTACTGCAGCGTGCTCTTTATAGGCGCACTCTAGTAGCCAGGAGCTGGCTGGAACTCTTAAACATTGTTGCAATACCAGCCTGCCAGCCTGCCCATAGCTAGACTAGGGAAGCTCCTGGAACCTTCCAGAATAGGGGAGTGGACACCAACTGCCACTGTCAACTGACGCTATAAAAGGAAAGGGAGGGAAACTTTCTAGTCAGTTGGGGCATCACTGACCTGGGGACCCTACGCAGGAGACTTAGGCGGTAGGGCCTAGTCAGGAACCTGTACCACTGGGGGTGACAGGGTTTAGGCGCTGCCCACCAAGCTGTGTGAGGAACACTGAACTAGCCCACTGATCTGGCCCGGCGGGAGGGGAACCCAGGGACCACCTGAAGTGATCTGCAGAGGAAACTTGACAAGCCTTCAACTCAAACCCCCCACCTCTTCAATTAACTTCTACCAAGGGCGTAGGAACCAGCTAGCCCCAAGAAGACCTGCTCACCGCCCACAGGACTGGCGGGGAATCAACCAGTTATTGGTGCTGTGTCAATCCCTGCGCTCTCTGCATTCGCCTGGGACCCCCTGCTGTTCTGCCACTGTTGTGTGGCCTGTCCTGGGCTATCTGTCCTGCAAATCTGTCTGATTCCCCTATCCAGTGCTTTCCTATGGTGCCCCTGAGAAGCACTTTGAACTGTTGACTGGCAAGCACTATGCCCCCCCTGAGAAGCACTACTGCATGGAGACTCTCTGTGGCCCCAAAGAGAGCTGCCCGAGGCGTGATCGTGAATTACCCCCAAAGCGCTACGAGGACCAAGCACTTTAGCTACCAGGTGCTTCTCAACTGTACCCCCCTTTTCGCACTTTCCACCGAGTGCGCCCTGAACTTACTGCTTCAGACCAGGGGCCCTCTGAGCCTCGCCGACATTGTGCGGCTTGGCGCTTTCCCCGAGATGCCAGCGCCACCTTCTGCATCCCCTCGGGGGCCCCCGGATCCAGGAGTGGGCCGCCGTGAAATCTTGTCAGGCCCCAGTAGGCCTCACTAGGCCTGAAGCCTGGATCTTGCATCATGTGACGGGGGCGCCCGTGTTGACTCCGCCCCGCCATGTGCTGATTGAGTCCCTGTGCTGTGCTCCGTGGGCCGCGTTGCTATTGGCGGTCGCTGGGCACCTGGGCCTCCCATTGGTTCCCGGTCCCTGTAAGCACTGAGGGAGGACCGGGACCGGCTCGGACACCTGCGCGGAGGGCTCGCGAAGAGTACCGGAGCCCCCGCCTGTCCCCGACTTCACCGGAGAGTGCAGTAGTGAGAGCGCGCCTCCGGGTATCATCCCCAGCGTGCTGAACCTCCGCAAGGGCCTGAGAAGGGGCTGAAGAAGTAAGGTAAACCCCCGGGGAGGCTCCAAGACCGCCCTCCCCGCGTGGGACTGTAGTTGGGCCCCGTTGGCCCCGATAAGTAATGTGGACTGGGCCGGAGCCCTGTGTCGTTTGAGGAGCTCTCCATTGGGCTCTTGTGACTATCCCTAGGGAAAAGTTAACCACTTAGTAGGGGAAAGGTTATTCTGTTATGGTGGCCTGATTGTAATTAGAATTGTCATGCTTAGCTCCTGAGAGTAATGTCCTGCCTATTCTGACCATAAGGAATGTTCATTCTGCCGGCAGGAAAGGTTATTAGCGCCTGTGGCCCATCTAATGAACTGTTGGAGTTTACCTAAAAGAAACGCTTTTATCTAATTATTGAACTGCTTTATTCCAGCCTTGTGAAATGCACTACATTTACAGATAAATGGCTTATCTTTGCAGCTAGGAAATGCTTATCCCCCAGTGATTGACACGCCGATTCCTGCAGCGCCGAAGTGATTCCTGCAGAGTAATGAAATGTTATTTAAATGTCTTAAAAGGGAATTCCTTGGAGGTACTGACTAGGAGCAAGGCTGTTACAAGGCCTACTGTTATTTAACATTTAATATTTATTTATTTAAGTATTTATGGCCAAGAAATGGACAGCATGTGTTTTTAAGGGAAAGCAATGAGTTAATGCTGCTGTGATTTTTGACTGCCCTGATTTTGATCCCAAGATAAAACGTATTAATTTGAATCAAGCATTCTGGTGTGGACTCTTTGCGTGCACTCATTGTCTCAGTGGATGTGTGTGGTATAGTCACTTAACACCTAAGCTTCGGGTCCCTTCCTGCTCGGGCCATGCTACCCCCCATGGGACCTGGCGAACCCAGTTCCTACAGTGTGCTAGTGCTCAGACATCAATCACAAGTCGAGCACTGTGAGGAGATGCGGTAATCTCTGACACCTACGAGCCAGATACTTTTTAATCTTCACTATATCCCACCACTCACATTTTTATAAAATACCCAACCACTTCCACCACACGCACCACACATAGTCTCTACTACAAGTGCTCCCGCGTAGTCGTAGGTCGCAACACGCCGCATCCCGTTAGAGGGGTGCGAAGGCCCCAATGATGAAGCATGACACCAAGGGGCCTGTTGGTGTGTGAGGGGTATTTTGCAAAACACTGAATGTCCCCACATCTGTGGTCGACATTCCCCCTGTCCACTGTGAGTAGGATTCTTTTTGTTTATGTTAAGGTGTGCTAGTGCTCAGACATCAATCACAAGTCGTGCACTGTGAGGAGGTGCGCTTGTGCAGACATACTGATCGCCAGTAGAGCACTGTTAGAAAAGGTGTGCTAGTGCGTTCATACCGATCACCAGTAGAGCACTATGTGAAGGTGTGCTAGTGCTCAGACATCAATCACAAGTCGTGCACTGTGAGGAGGTGCGCTTGTGCAGACATACTGATCGCCAGTAGAGCACTGTTAGAAAAGGTGTGCTAGTGCGTTCATACCGATCACCAGTAGAGCACTATGTGAAGGTGTGCTAGTGCTCAGACATCAATCACAAGTCGAGCACTGTAAGGAGGTGTGCTTGTGCTCACATACCGATCACCAGTAGAGCACTGTGCGAAGGTGTGTTAGTGCGCAGACATCAATCACAAGTCGAGCACTGTAAGGAGGTGTGCTTGTGCTCACATACCGATCACCAGTAGAGCACTGTGCGAAGGTGTGTTAGTGCGCAGACATCAATCACAAGTGGAGCACTGTGAGGAGGTGCGCTTGTGCTCATATATTGATCATCAGTAGAGCACTGTGGGAAGGTGTGTTAGTGCACAGACATCAAGCACGAGTGGAGCTCTGTGAGGAGGTGTGCTTGTGCTCACATACTGATCACAGTAGATCACTGTGAGAAGGTGTGCTATTGCTCACATACAGATAACCAGTAGTGCACCGTGGAAAGGTATACTAGTGCTCAGACATCAATCGCAAGTGGAGCACTGTGAGAAGGTGTGCTATTGCTCACATACAGATAACCAGTAGTGCACCGTGGAAAGGTATACTAGTGCTCAGACATCAATCGCAAGTGGAGCACTGTGAAGAGGTGCGCTTGTGCTCTGTTAGAGGGCCGATCTCAGGGGAGGACAGATTTCGCACCTGACCACCCTGGACCCACCTCTCTTAGGATTACAGCCGAGCACTGGCGGGAGACCCTCAGGTTAAGGATCTCGAATCTAGAATCGTACACGCTGCGCTAGCACCACTTCACAGAGAAACACCACACTGGGGATTTTAAGAGAACGTATTCTTTATCTCTTCGAAGAAAAATGGATCTTTATGATCTGCAGATTCTCAAATACAGGCAAGCCGGAGCTCGAACAGTCTTGGTAGGGGTAGGGTAGCGGGACAGTCTCAAAGTTCAAGGTATCTGGCGCACAGCTCTCAATCCTCGAGCTGGGGGATACGGAACGATCTTGGGTCCAGCCGGACCAGAGTCGTCTCTCTACCTGCAATCGAATCAGCAGGGCTCGAGGTAGCAGGGGAGCCGCGACAGCGTCAGCAGGGCTCGGTGATCTTCTCGGTTACAGAGGAGCGGCGAACGAATCAGCAGGGCTCAAGTTCTCAAGGTAGCAGGGGAGCTGCAACAGCGTCAGCAGGGCTCGCTGATCTTCTCAGTTGCAGAGGAGCCACGAACGAATCAGCAGGGCTCAAGTGTTCTAAGGTAGCGACAGCGCCAGCAGGGCTCGGTGATCTTCTCGGTTGCAAAGGAGCCGCGAAACGAATCAACAGGGCTCAAGTGTTCTTTGGATTGTAGGAAAGCCGCGACATGGTCAGCAGGGCTCTCGTAGTCCAGGATACAACTGCCTGATCTGTCCAGAGCCGCCATTGATATAGGACTCCCTTCAATTTGATGTCCGGAGTCCTCGCAGGCGGAGGTCTTAGCACCTGGGGGCTGGTTGTTGGGGGTTCCGCCTCGGCGGCTCCTTTTATTCTTTCAAGTCAGGTCTGGAGGGATCCCAGACACTCAGCAGGCCTGGAGCCAGCTCTCAGGGAGGCCGGATGGGTGATCGAAACTCATCTTCCGAAGGGAGGTGGAAGGTGTGACCAAGCTACTACTCCCTCTCTCACTCACAGGGAGCGCTCTACCCCCTGGCTGGGGATGTGAGACATCAATCACAAGTCGAGCTCTGTGAGGAGGTGCACTTGTGCTCACCTACCGATTACCAGTGGAGCACTGTGGGAAGGTGTACTAGTGCTCACATACCGATAACCAGTGGAGCACTGTGGGAAGGTGTGCTAGTGCACAGACATTAATCACAAGTTGAGCACTGGAGGAGGTGTGCTAGTGCTCACATACCGATCACCAGCAGACCAATGTGAGAGGGTGTGCTAGGTCTCAGACAGCAATCACAAGTGGAGCACTGGAGGAGGTGTGCTAGTGCTCACATACCGATCACCAGCAGACCAATGTGAGAGGGTGTGCTAGTACTCAGACAGCAATCACAAGTGGAGCACTGTGAGGAGGTGCGCTTGTGATCACATACCGATCACCAGTAGAGCACTGTGGGAAGGTGTGCTAGTGCACGCATACCGATCACCAGTAGAGCACTGTGGGAAGGTGTGCTAGTGCTCAGACAGCAATCACAAGTGGAGCTCTGTGAGGAGGTGCGCTTGTGCTCACATACCGATCACCAGTAGAGCACTGTGGGAAGGTGTGCTAGTGCTCAGACAGCAATCACAAGTGGAGCACTGGAGGAGGTGTGCTAGTGCTCACATACCGATCACCAGCAGACCAATGTGAGAGGGTGTGCTAGTACTCAGACAGCAATCACAAGTGGAGCACTGGAGGAGGTGTGCTAGTGCTCACATACCGATCACCAGCAGACCAATGTGAGAGGGTGTGCTAGTACTCAGACAGCAATCACAAGTGGAGCTCTGTGAGGAGGTGCGCTTGTGCTCACATACCGATCACAAGCAGAGCACTGTGGAGAGGTGCACCTGTCCTCAGATGTCCAGAGAGCACTGTGAAGAGGTGTGACGGTGTGAAGAAGTGTGCTTTTGCTCCGATAATGATACCCATTAGAGCGCTGATAATAGGTGTGCTTGGATATTGATCACCCCTAGGGGTGGGCAGAGCTTGTAGGGTTTCACTCCGCAGAATTCTGAGGAGTTACATAAAAACTCAGTGAGAATTCACGGAGTTGCACAAGCAGGTGAATCGGCACTGCTTGCTGATTTTTAGAGCCGGGAGCTTGTTACCCGCTGCAAAATCAGCAAGAACAGCACCACACAGCACACCAGAGGGAGCTGCTTCTTTGCTGCTGCTCAAGTAGGTTTTCTACTCAGCAGCATCTTTTTCACAACGAGCAGCAGCTTTATCGCCTTGAATGCTTGTGACAGTGCGCAACCGCCTATGTTGAGAAAATCTCAACGGTTGCCGTCCTAACGCCAGAAAATCATGCTGTTGGATGCTAATCCAGAAAATCATGCTGTGCGATGCTAATCCAGAAAATCATGCTGTAGGATGCTAATCCAGAAAGTCATGCTGTAGGATGCTAATCCAGAAAGTCATGCTGTAGGATGCTAATCCAGAAAATCATGCTGTAGGATGCTAATCCAGAAATTCATGCTGTAGGATGCTAATCCAAAACGTCATGCTGTAGGATGCTAATCCAGAAAGTCATGCTGTAGGATGCTAATCCAGAAAAATCATGCTAATCCAGAAAGTCATGCTGTAGGATGCTAATCCAGAAAGTCATGCTGTAGGATGCTAATCCAGAAATCATGCTGTAAAATGCTAATCCAGAAAATCATGCTGTAGAATGCTAATCCAGAAAATCATGCTGTAGGATGCTAATCCAGAAAATCATGCTGTAAAATGCTAATCCAGAAAATCATGCTGTAAAATGCTATTTCAGAAAATCATGCTGTAGGATGCTAATCCAGAAAGTCATGATGTAGGATGCTCATCCAGAAAATCATGCTGTAGGATGCTAATCCAGAAAATCATGCTGTAAAATGCTAACCCAGAAAATCATGCTGTAAAATGCTAATCCAGAAAATCATGCTGTAGGATGCTAATCCAGAAAATCATGCTGTAGGATGCTAATCCAGAAAATCATGCTGTAAAATGCTAATCCAGAAAATCATGCTGTAAAATGCTAATCCAGAAAATCATGCTGTAAAATGCTAATTCAGAAAATCATGCTGTAGGATGCTAATTCACACTTGCAATTTATGTTATTGAGCACGCATGAGAAAAAACTCTGCCACATGGTGGAGTTTTGACGAAACTCCACGTTACAAGCGTAACGCAAAAAGGGCGACAATTTGCTAACTTTGCTGGCAGAGCGGAATTTATTGCCCTCCCCTAATCGCCACAAGAGCACTGTTTGCAGATGTGCTTGTGCTCAGATGTCAATCACCATTAGAGCACGTGGCGAGGCATGCTTGTGTTCATAATGGTTCTAATAGCACGCTGCAATGAGGTACTTCTGTGAGGAGCTGCCCATTGGCTCAGATATTGATTCTAATAGGACACAATGAGGAGCTCCACCTGCACTCAGATATTGTTTGCACCTGCACTCAGATATTGATTCCACCTGCCCTCAGATATTGATTCCACCTGCACTCAGATATTGATTTCACCTGCACTCAGATATTGATTCCACCTGCACTCAGATATTGATTCACCTGCACTCGGATATTGATTTCACCTGGACTCAGATATTGATTCCACCTGCACTCGGATATTGATTCCACCTGCACTCGGATTTGATTCCACCTGCACTCAAATATTAATTTCACCTGCATTCTGGGCATCATGTTTGGACCAAATTTACAGTTGGATGCCTTCGTCAACAAAACAGTTGCTACATGCATGATGTTGCTTCGCACTTTGCGTAAAATTCTCCCTATGCTTCCGACTCAAGCCAGACCAGAGGTAGTCCACAGTATCATGCTTAGCAGGCTTGATTACTGTAACGCACTGCTTCTGGGTGCCCCTGGAACCATGATTGGTAAGCTTCAGCACATTCAGAACATGGCAGCTAAGTTGGCCCTTTCTCGGCTGCGCTCGGCTTCCTCTTCCTTGGCGCTAAAAGATCTTCACTGGCTGCCTGTCCACCAGCATATCGGCTTCAAAGCATCTTGCATAGTCTTCAGGGCCCTCCATGGGCAGGGGCCTGTTCGGTTGCAGGAACTTTTTTCATGGTACAAGACAGCCAGACCTTTGCAATCTTCAGCAGCATAGCATGTCTGGTGGTGGTGCCCAGAATTCGAAGGTTACGGATGGGTGGACGTTCCTTTGGATACACTGCAGCCAAATTCTGGAACTCCCTTCCCTTGGCCTTAAGTAGTGCTGTTGAACTCACCTTCTTTAAGAAAGGATTGAAATCCTATTTCCTAGGGTAGTGTAACTTTGCTTTCGTGTGTCAGGCCAGGAAGACTTAAAGCGCCAGGATACCCTCTGAGTGGCAGTTGCGCTATACAAGTAAGGTTACAATTACAATTACAATTACTCAGATATTGATTCCACCTGCACTCAGATATTGATTCACCTGCACTCGGATATTGATTCCACCTGCACTCGGATATTGATTCCACCTGCACTCGGATATTGATTCCACCTGCACTCAGATATTGATTCCACCTGCACTCGGATATTGATTCCACCTGTACTCGGATATTGATTCCACCTGCACTCAGATATTGATTCCACCTGCACTCGGATATTGATTCCACCTGCACTCGGATATTGATTCCACCTGCACTCAGATATTGATTCCACCTACACTCAGATATTGATTCCACCTGCACTCAGATATTGATTCGACCTACACTCAGATATTGATTCCACCTGCACTCAGATACTGATTCTGATAGAGCACAGCAGAGTGATGCACCTGTGAGGAGATGCGCGCATGCTTGGACACAGAATAGTGCGGGTGGCGTCCCCTGGGCAGAGCTGCACCTTTTCTCATATATTGATGACGGACACATGTGATAAGCTGCTTTTCTCACTGTGTACTTCTCTGATGAGCTGCATATAGGCTCAAATATGGCATCCAATCGAACATTGTAGGGAGCTGCAGCTGTGAGGCGCAGCACCTGTGTTCATACATTGATAATCAATAGTTCTTCACTTGAGTGCACGTATTGATTCCAGCAGAGCATAGTTAAAAGCTGCAGCTGGGCCCAGACATTGGGTCTAGTTGGGCTCTGTAGGGAGCAGCACCTATTAGAATCTGAGCCTGTGAGGAGCTGTACCAATGAGAATCTGAGCCTGTGAGGAGCTGCACCAATGAGAATCTGACCCTGTGAGGAGCTGCACCAATGAGAATCAGAGCCTGTGTGGAGATGCACCGATGTGAAACTGAGCCTATGAGGAGCTGCACCAATGAGAGTCTGAGCCTGTGAGGAGCTGCACCGATGTGAAACTGAGCCTATGAGAAGCTGCACCAATGAGAGTCTGAGCCTGTGAGGATCTGCACTGATGTGAAACTGAGGGTATGAGGAGCTGCACCAATGAGAGTCTGATCCTGTGAGGAGCTGCACCGACGAAAATCTGAGCCTTTGAGGGGCTGCACCAATGAGAATCTGAGCCTGTGAGGAGCTGCACCAATGAGAATCTGAGTCTGTGAGGAGCTGCACCAATGAGAGTCTGAGCCTGTGAGGAGCTGCACCGATGTGAAACTGAGGGTATGAGGAGCTGCACCAATGAGAGTCTGAGCCTGTGAGGAGCTGCACCGATGTGAAACTGAGCCTATGAGGAGCTGCACCAATGAGAGTCTGAGCCTGTGATGAGCTGCACCGAAGTGTAACTGAGCCTATGAGGAGCTGCACCAATGAGAATCTGAGTCTGTGAGGAGCTGCACCAATGAGAATCTGAGTCTGTGAGGAGCTGCACCAATGAGAGTCTGAGCCTGTGAGGAGCTGCACCGATGTGAAACTGAGGGTATGAGGAGCTGCACCAATGAGAGTCTGAGCCTGTGAGGAGCTGCACCGATGTGAAACTGAGGGTATGAGGAGCTGCACCAATGAGAGTCTGATTCTGTGAGGAGCTGCACCGACGAAAATCTGAGCCTTTGAGGGGCTGCACCAATGAGAATCTGAGCCTGTGAGGAGCTGCACCAATGAGAATCTGAGTCTGTGAGGAGCTGCACCAATGAGAATCTGAGCCTGTGAGGTGCTGCACCGATGAGAATCTGAGTCTGTGAGGAGCTGCACCAATGGGAATCTGAGCCTGTGAGGAGCTGCACCAATGAGAGTCTGAGCCTGTGAGGAGCTGCACCGATGTGAAACTGAGCCTATGAGGAGCTGCACCAATGAGAGTCTGAGCCTGTGAGGAGCTGCACCGATGTGAAACTGAGCCTATGAGGAGCTGCACCAATGAGAGTCTGAGCCTGTGAGGAGCTGCACCGATGTGAAACTGAGCCTATGAGGAGCTGCACCAATGAGAGTCTGAGCCTGAGGAGCTGCACCGATGTGAAACTGAGCCTATGAGGAGCTGCACCAATGAGAGTCTGATCCTGTGAGGAGCTGCACCGACGAAAATCTGAGCCTTTGAGGGGCTGCACCAATGAGAATCTGAGCCTGTGAGGAGCTGCACCAATGAGAATCTGAGCCTGTGAGGAGCTGCACCAATGAGAATCTGAGTCTGTGAGGAGCTGCACCAATGAGAATCTGAGCCTGTGAGGTGCTGCACCGATGAGAATCTGAGTCTGTGAGGAGCTGCACCAATGAGAATCTGAGCCTGTGAGGAGCTGCACCAATGAGAGTCTGAGCCTGTGAGGAGCTGCACCGATGTGAAACTGAGGGTATGAGGAGCTGCACCAATGAGAGTCTGATCCTGTGAGGAGCTGCACCGACGAAATTCTGAGCCTTTGAGGAGCTGCACCAATGAGAGTCTGAGCCTGAGGAGCTGCACCGATGTGAAACTGAGCCTATGAGGAGCTGGACCAATGAGAGTCTGATCCTGTGAGGAGCTGCACCGACGAAAATCTGAGCCTTTGAGGGGCTGCACCAATGAGAATCTGAGCCTGTGAGGAGCTGCACCAATGAGAATCTGAGCCTGTGAGGAGCTGCACCAATGAGAATCTGAGTCTGTGAGGAGCTGCACCAATGAGAATCTGAGCCTGTGAGGTGCTGCACCGATGAGAATCTGAGTCTGTGAGGAGCTGCACCAATGAGAATCTGAGCCTGTGAGGAGCTGCACCAATGAGAGTCTGAGCCTGTGAGGAGCTGCACCGATGTGAAACTGAGGGTATGAGGAGCTGCACCAATGAGAGTCTGATCCTGTGAGGAGCTGCACCGACGAAAATCTGAGCCTTTGAGGAGCTGCACCAATGAGAATCTGAGCCTGTGAGGAGCTGCACCAATGAGAATATGAGCCTGTGAGGAGCTGCACCAATGAGAATCTGACCCTGTGAGGAGCTGCACCAATGAGAATCTGAGCCTGTGAGGAGCTGCACCAATGAGAATCTGACCCTGTGAGGAGCTGCACCAATGAGAATCAGAGCCTGTGTGGTTGCACCGATGTGAAACTGAGCCTATGAGGAGCTGCACCAATGAGAGTCTGAGCCTGTGAGGAGCTGCACCGATGTGAAACTGAGCCTATGAGGAGCTGCACCAATGAGAGTCTGAGCCTGTGAGGAGCTGCACCGATGTGAAACTGAGCCTATGAGGAGCTGCACCAATGAGAGTCTGAGCCTGTGAGGAGCTGCACCAACGAAAATCTGAGCCTTTGAGGTGCTGCACCAATGAGAATCTGAGCCTGTGAGGAGCTGCACCAATGAGAATCTGAGTCTGCGAGGAGCTGCACCAAGGAGAATCTGAGCCTGTGAGGAGCTGCAGCAATGAGAGTATGAGCCTGTGAGGTGCTGCACCGATGAGAATCTGAGCCTGTAAGGAGCTGCACTGATGAGAATCTGAGCCTGTGAGGAGCTGCACTGATGAGAATCTGAGCCTGTTAGGAGCTGCACTGATAAGAATCTGAGCCTGTAAAGAGCTGCACTGATGAGAATCTTATCCTGTAAGGAGCTGCACTGATGAGAATCTGAACCTGTGAGGAGCTGCACTGATGAGAATCTGAGCCTGTGAGGAGCTGCACCGATGAGAATCTGAGCCTGTGAGGAGCTGCACCAATGAGAGTCTGAGCCTGTGAGGTGCTGCACCGATGAGAATCTGAGCCTGTAAGGAGCTGCACCAATGGGAATCTGAGCCTGTAAGGAGCTGCACTGATGAGAATCTGAGCCTGTGAGGTGCTGCACCGATGAGAATCTGAGCCTCTAAGGAGCTGCACTGATGAGAATCTGAGCCTGTAAGGAGCCGCACTGATGAGAACCTGAGCCTGTGAGGTGGTGCACAGATGAGAATCTGAGCCTGTAAGGAGCTGCACTGATGAGAACCTGAGCCTGTGAGGTGCTGCACCGATGGGAATCTGAGCCTGTAATGAGCTGCACTGATGAGAATCTGAGCCTGTGAGGTGCTGCACCGATGAGAATCTGAGCCTCTAAGGAGCTGCACTGATGAGAATCTGAGCCTGTAAGGAGCTGCACAGATAAGAATCTGAGCCTGTAAGGAGCTGCACTGATGAGAACCTGAGCCTGTGAGGTGGTGCACAGATGAGAATCTGAGCCTGTAAGGAGCTGCACCTATGATAATTTGAGCCTGTGAGAAGCTGCACCCATGATAATTCGAGCCTGTGAGAAGCTGCACCTATGATAATTAGAGCCTGTGAGGAGCTGCACCAATGAGAATCTGAGCCTGTGAGGAGGTGCACCAATGAAAATCTGAGCCAGTGAGGAGCTGCATCGATGAGTCTGTGAGGAGCTGCACCAATGAGAATCTGAGCCTGTGAGGAGCTGCACCGATGAGAATCTGAGCCTGTGAGGAGCTGCACCAATGAGAGTCTAAGCCTATGAGGAGCTGTACCAATGAGAATCAGAGCCTGTGAGGAGCTGCACCAATGAGAATCAGAGCCTGTGAGGAGATGCACCAATGAGAATCTGAGCCTGTGAGGTGCTGTACCAATGAGAATCTGAGCCTGTGAGGAGCTGCACCAATGAGAGTCTGAGCCTGTGAGGTGCTGCACCGATGAGAATCTGAGCCTGTAAGGAGCTGCACCGATGGGAATCTGAGCCTGTAAGGAGCTGCACTGATGAGAATCTGAGCCTGTGAGGTGCTGCACCGATGAGAATCTGAGCCTCTAAGGAGCTGCACTGATGAGAATCTGAGCCTGTAAGGAGCTGCACAGATAAGAATCTGAGCCTGTAAGGAGCTGCACTGATGAGAACCTGATCGTGTGAGGTGGTGCACAGATGAGAATCTGAGCCTGTAAGGAGCTGCACCTATGATAATTTGAGCCTGTGAGAAGCTGCACCCATGATAATTCGAGCATGTGAGAAGCTGCACCTATGATAATTCGAGCCTGTGAGGAGGTGCACCAATGAAAATCTGAGCCAGTGAGGAGCTGCATCGATGAGTCTGTGAGGAGCTGCACTAATGAGAATCTGAGCCTGTGAGGAGCTGCACCGATGAGAATCTGAGCCTGTGAGGAGCTGCACCAATGAGAGTCTAAGCCTATGAGGAGCTGTACCAATGAGAATCAGAGCCTGTGAGGAGCTGCACCAATGAGAATCAGAGCCTGTGAGGAGCTGCACCAATTAGAATCTGGAGTCCAATATGAAGCGTCAAGTCAATGCCAAGTAATGCGAGCGATCGCTTCCGATTTGAGCAAAATTGCTGAGTATTTCAAATAGTGTCAGTCCATCACGATGGAGTGGTGAGTGCAGCATGACTGGATCATGGGTGCCAAGGCAGGACATGGCAGGTGTAATGATGACGAGCACGCATGTGTGACTATTGACCTTGGCATTATTATTAAAATATATTGAGAGGGTGGCTGTATAAAAGGAGGGCATGCTGTATTAATGCTGTGGCAGCGTATAAACAGGTTTGTTTTGTATGCTTGTGCGGGGAGAGGAGTAGGGCTAGGTAGAGACCAACATTAGTAGAATTGTGGGCAGCCATTATAATATAAGAACCGTGTTTTATAGTGTAAAGACACAAAGGGGTCGATTCCGGTTCGGGAAAAAAAACATCCGTACGATTTGTATCCGGAGCCCTCTCCGTACAACTCGTACCCATCCATCCGAGTCGCGAAGTACAATCCGTATTCCGTGAATCCTTCCGAATCGTCACGATCCGTACGTATTGCAAGGCTAAAACAGTGAACCGTACGACTCGAACACATACCATACGACTCGTACACATGCCGTACGACCTGACGAGCACGATCCGGACCGGGGTATGAGGACGCAATTCGTACGGTCCACGTCAGTTAAGGGCGAGTCGTACGGAAAAGCACACAAACACATGCACACCGTACGGTTCGTACACCCCATGATCGCAGGGGTGCGCACCGTACCCCTGCGATCATGGGGTGTACGAGCCGTACCCCCATTGTATGATCAGTGTCGAGCCGTACTCCATGTACAATCGGTGTACGAGCCGTACCCCCACCGATCGTACATGGGGTACAGCTCGTACACCGATCGTACACCAGCTCGTACATCGATCGTACTTGGGGTACGGCTCGTACACCCCATGATCGCAGGGGTACGGTGCGTACCCCTGCGATCATGGGGAGTACGCACCACACCCGGGGGCTGTTCCGTACCTGTTTCTGCACGAACTCTGCTTTTACAGCTGTTTTCAGCTCCCGTAGGAAAGGGTCGTACGGTGCGTACCCGACACGTATCGTACTTGCTGGGTCGTGAAAACCAGCCGCGAACCATACAGATGTCACGTACAGTGGGTTCCGAGGGAGAATCGTACGGAGATTAGAGTCGTATGGTATCTTGCATGACTCGTACGGAGTACGGCTCCTGGTACGAATCGTACTTCGTCGTACATACGGGGGACATTGCAGGGTACGATTCGTACGGGAAAAACGCTCCGAACGGCTATTCGGAGCGGTACAATTGACAGTGTTATAGAATAAAAAGTAAACGCACACGAGACCACTAAAAAAAACAGATGCTAAAAGCCCAGTGTGCTTTTTTAAAAAAAAGCAAACTTGAATAGAAATGTGTGAAGTAGGTGTTTTGCCAAGTTAGGAATGTTCGGCTATGTCAGGTGTCTATGCACCAGAGTTCATTCTCAAAAATACTGCTACGTAATTGTCTAAGTATAATAATCCCTGCCACACTAGAGAGCAGTTAATGGTTAACTTGCCTCCCATTAGGATTCCTCAGCTCTAAATCATAAGACGTGTTGGGTACACAGCCCCTTCCCCCTACAGTGCCCACTTTCCAGGGATCTAGCATGAAAGCGGCTGCTATCGGCACAATGTTCACAAGCTTCTTTCTGACAGCACACTAGGAGGAGGCCCCGTGAGTTATACAAGGATGCTGGAACAGGGCTGGGCTGTTTCCAAACAAGGGGCAAGGACAGAGGAACGGAGCATACTAAATAAGGAGTGTTCGGGGATTATGAGGCAATACGAGATAGTAAATTATATTTTTTAGAACTCAAAAAACAGGTTACAAACAGTATTTCTGCAGCTTCATGTTATCTCATCTGTAGCTGGTGAGCCTGAAACAAAATAAATAAAACAAGGTGCTTCGATAACATCAGAGCTTTATGGGACAAACGCGGGCGCTCCCTTTAAGGGGGTTAGGGTAATTACGGTGAGCATGCTGGCCACATCTAAGATCCATAAATGGAGCAGGCAGAATGAGGACAACTGTATTAAGGGTAATGGGTGGTTGCACCCGATGTGAGAAGGGTAAAGTATTTGTGTTTCTTGTGTGCCAGTTCCATAAATGGCACTAGGCAGATCCTGGCAACCGCAGTACCTCAAACGTGTTTGTTGATGACCAGGTGCAGCAGCCTCCCATGGTGGTGATTAGAGGCGGAGCTGTCCCTTGCCAGAACTCAACCTGTAGGTTTGCGAGACGCTCTTTAAAGCATTCACCAGGGCATCGGAGTAGCAATGGTGGAGGGGAGGGAGGAGATCTGCGAATATTAAGGGAGGAAGTGTTGCCACCTGATTATGATGCTGTTCGTGCACGGAGTAGCCATGGTGGAGGGGAGGGAGGAGATCTGCGAATGCTGAGGGAGGAAGTGTTGTCGCCTGATCATGAAGCTGTTTGTGCACTAAGCAAAAAGAAACCTGAAACTAGCCCTGCCGTCGAGGAAATGCATTATTGGCCCTACTTAGCATGCGCTTTGTTTTTTTAGAGAACTCCTCACTGCCCTCTGGATATGGGTCACAAATGCAGCACAGTTCATTCTTTTTAGCAAATACCGCATTCCGGGGACTTGGCGTCCAGCTTCTGTGACGGCCACCGGAGATAAGAGGGCACCTCTAGTGCGCGAGATCAGTGCTGTACTGAACAAGCCCAGAAGTGGTGCGCGCTTGAGCTCGCATGTGCCCACCGCTGCAGGAGAAGTCAGCCACCTGTTTCCAATTAACTGGCGCGGTAATTGGAAACAGATGGTGCCGATGCTCGCTCCTGAGCACCCTAGGCCAAAGAACAGAGAAGGCTGGACATGCACCCGCCTTGGGCCAATTGCGTGCTGTCTTTCTTAGAAAGACGCATACAAAGACCAAACGCAAGTGATTAAAAAAAAGCACATGCACGAGCGTGTGTTTGGTGTTTAAAAGCCCTTGCTAAATGCCTCGCAGAGCAGCACATGCACGCTGGCTCGGGTGAGACCTTAAAAAGAGAGAGTCTCCTCAAAATCAAGGGAGGTGAGTTTCTAAAGTAAGAAACAGAATAATCCAATAAAGACTTTATGACATCAAGTTCAATTGAAATGCTGTGCCAGCTGTGCAAAAAACAACCAAAGATAACATAAACAAACACCGGGTGCTAAAAATCAGCACGAACCGCACGACCTAAGGTACTCAGCCACTTGTTGAACTCCACGTAGAGCGGGTGAGTTTTTCTCATAACGAACTCCACACAAGCCTACATGTAAGGCAAAAATTTCCATGGTACTAAGCATGTGACAAATCCTCCATTAACAACTGCATAATCATAGCCAAAGGTTAATATAGACCCAAAACATTTTTGGGGCGCATTACCTCTGGAGCTATATTTAAACGCTGTCACAATGTGAGCATATATTGCATTTAGATCTATTAAGAACTTTTCTATAAAAAACATATTCTAAACATGAAAATGTTCTTTTTCTTAAAAATAAAATGCCCATTTGTTTTTTATATAAATACTGCAGACCTACATCAAGGGTCCGAGTTGTCAATATGCACACTTCCTTATGTAAGGCATCCCTAAGTTTGATGAAAAAAAATCCCTTTTATTTAGAACCAAAGGTGATCTTTATTTGAGCATACAATTCACTGTTTCACCACTCTGGGTGTAACTTGCTTTTGTATCTACTTGGAGAATAAATGTAATAACTTTATTCATATTATTCTAAAAACAATTTACAATTCCTAAACGGACTTCAAAAATCAGAGAGCACCTCCCCTTAATCTAAAAATAGTTAATGTGCTTATTCTTTTTTATATACCTCCCTCCATTATTTTCTAGGAATCATATTGCGTTAAACACTGGGACATTCGACAATTAATACAATGACACCTCAGTTAAAAAATGTATACAGAACATTAATATATAGCTCTATACCTTGTGCCCCAAAACAATTACATCTATTTCTCATGAGGCATTTCCAAACATGAATCTATTCACTGAGCAACAAACCTTCTGTAACTCTGAAAGGTAAAACAGAGAATCTAGAGATAGAACTGTTCTGCCTATAAAGTATTACGAAATAATCAGAAGTTGGCAAGGCCAGTAGCTCCATACCCACATTTAAATTGTAAGACCGATTTTCTTTGCCAATGTTTTTTTTTTATTTGATGCCTTACAGTAGAGGTCTGCTTCCATTTCCTTTGTGAGTGCCAAATGTGTCAGAGTACTTGCACGGCGTGAGGGTAACTCACATCATTATATGTAGCAGAACCAAGCGGAATTACCCAAGAATTATGTGAGATCAAATGGAATTAGGTGAGAAGAGTAATTTTACGGTTAGAGTTATTCTTTGCGCAAAAATGCCCTCTGACCCCCGAAACAGATAAGAGGAGGATTTTGGTGCTAAGAAATGGAGCTAAATCCAACAGAACATGAATAGAGGGCGCGAGCAGCTGCTCGCAATCAATAAATGAGGTCTTTGGTGGGATTTTACCCCCACTTGCTACCGGCATTTACCCCTATTTTACAAACACAAAATGCACCCTTCCAGACCAAATGGAAGCGAGGATGCATTTTGCACTAAAAAAAACATCAAAAATGGCGGGTGCGAGCATCTGCTCACAGTCGCTAAAAGTGCTCTCACTATCGGATTTTTTGCCCCAAGTTACTCCTAATTACTCAAGCAGTAGTAATCAGATGATTATTGGTAATTCCACATCAAAGAGTAACACAGACTTCCATAAATAACTCTGATTACTCCAACGCAATAGAAATTCTACCCAGGCCTAGTAACGGCTGGTGAATACTCACCAAACTTGTGTCATCCGCCACCTTTCACCCGCTCTTGTTAGTGAGGGTGTGACGATGGATAATTCCTCAGGTTTGATTGGGGAAAGTTCTTAAATTTACAATTTAATGAAATAGTCAACTTCTGATTTGCTTTCTTTATTTACAGTAAAACGTTGATATTGCTGGCACTTTTTTCACCTACAAAAATCGCAACCCTTCTATTCCACTTACTTTGCTGCAAAAACGTTTTCAAAAGCCCCATCTGTTGAATTAGTTTCTTTACAACATTTTGTGCAGACCTTGTCTCCTGCAATTAAACATTTCTCATTTCAAGAAAAGTGTCGCATTTTTCGTGGACTTGTACGGAGGGTGGTTGTGGGGTTTCCAACTGCATTTTTCGCCGTCAGTATCGGTTTCATCCGCCATACCGGGCCTTTCCCGTCGCTCCTCCTTTTATCCCCGGCAGGAGGGTGTCGCTCCTCGCGCATGATATATGGGCATTATTTCACAGGTGACGGCTCCCTCTCGCTCGCGCTCTCGAGGTGCTCGCGCCGCTCCGGGTTTATTGCATCTGTCACTTTAAAAGCGCGCGCCAGCTGATTATCACCAGGGAAACCGCCGTATACTCTGCGAGTGGGGGGTCCCGACGGGGCAAGGAGGGGTGGGGGGGGGGGCATAGCGCCGAGTTGTGTAGCGCTCTGTGTAATGGGAGGCACGTGGAACAAGACTCCTATTACAACGCGCCCTGAGGGATGCTTTCCAGACCCCGCTGCCCCCGCCTCCTTCACTTGAACTGTGAGAACTTGACACTAAAATGATGTCGAGCCATTACCTCCGAAGAACATTTAATATCTGCTTCTGTAAATTACGTGTAATTCTGTACTTTGCACAAATTGATGGATTTGCATTTCATGTAACGACGTGAAAGAACATTCTACAAACTCGCACAAGTCTTGGAATGAAGGCAAAGTCTTAGCAGCAAAGCTCCCGGGGTGGAAATACCGACTCAATTCACGGAGGGCCCGGTGTGCGGTGCAAGAAGCCTCTCAGGGGGGTCTCTGGGCCTCCGGGAGACGGCGGAGAGGAGAGAGTGCACGGTGTGATCGTGGGCAGCGTATGAGATCTCTCGGTAAAGCATGGGTCAAAAACTGAAATCGGGGCTCTGTAGATGCGCCTTCCGAGTTTTCGAGATGCTTGAGGGTGTGTCTAATTATTAAAAAGAAAATATACGGCAGGGATAGAACAACATTAAATCTAGCGCCCTCTAGTGACCTTTCCATGTAACTCCCCCCCCCCTTAGTGAAGGAAAGAGGTGGGTTTCCTTAAAAAAAAAAATCTATGAAAAAATGTGCATAATGCCCGCTCTGTCCTCCTCCCCCCGTCACAGCCCTGGCCATGGGTGGCGAGGAAGAAAGACCCTTGTGCCGAGTTGTGAAGTCTGTGGGGCACATCCCTCGTGCACAGACACAAGGCCACTGGTGTACTCCAGATAGTACACACCAAATCTAAAAGTCAACTTCCAAATCGTTACAGCGAAGGTCACTTATGCATTGTGATGGGCAAACCAGCCATGAAGTGAAAAAAATAAAATTGAACAAACAAGAAATACATTGGGCTCCATGAGGCGTGGGGGCTGGCCCCAGTTTCTATTATACATGAACGACATTGTAGTTTATTCAATCAAACACAGGAGAAGGTTGTGCACAGCACACATCCTGAAGTCATGCATTTTGAGGTCCTCTCATATGTGATGATGAAAGAAAAGGGAGAGAATGTGGAATAAATAAATGTGCCTAGGGTCACACATTTTGATCGCACCCCAATCCCCCTCCCGCAGCCCAGGCCCCTCCCTCTGAGCCTGCTGGCATCAATGCGGCCCTCAGTCACATCACAGACCAAAGTTTGTGGTCCTTGAGAAAATGTTTGCGAGTACCCATGAACTGGCAGAATTGGCAGAATCAACTAACTAGGAGGAGCCTGTGGGGTCCTGTCCTCTACCCGCCCCCGCCCTCCCCGAGTCCATGGGATCCTGGCTCCCAGCCCCCCCACCCCCCGTCGACTACTAGACAATGTCCTCAAACAGCCTTAATAAGGACATCAGAGCTCCCACACCCATGGGAAGGAATGAGCCATTGTGAGTCTGCGGCTCGGTGTCTTCCGATAGACGTTCAGCACCCTGGAGAGCGCCGGAAGTGACGTACGCGTCTTTTAAACACGAGTAACCTGTAAAGGTGATAAGACAGCGCTGGAGCCTGTGTTCCTGCGCCCAACCCTATGGATCTTTAGTTTTCAAGCCTGAGGACGACAACATGGACAGAGATGGTGTCAAATATGTTGTTTACAGTAAGGTCTGGGGTTCGGAGGACACACACGGGCTGGTGCCCCTGACTCCGATGCCGCTCTCAGGATGTTAAGTCTCTCCGAGGCTTCTCCCACCGCGGCAGCTTCAATGTTGGGCTCTTAAGATGGGCTGAGGATGGGTTCCAGTTCCAACGGTTGAGGGCGCTGCTCCCAGTTGTGTGCTGAGGGGCAGATTTAACAAAATGGGGAGCAGCGAAGCACAGCAAGTCACCATGCTGAGCTGCGCGACAGGGAAAGGGCAGGGATGAGCCGTACTTAACAATATATGGAGAATTTCTGTCAAATCCCAGCACTGCTGCACAACGGAGACACCCTTGCGTGGTGCAAGGGTACCTGAGTTGAAGGCAGGAATGGTGTTGTGCAGGAACGGGCACCTTCCTGCACAAACAATCCTGGGAGGTGTTTTCCTCCAATGAGTGTGCAGAATGCAGCACACACTGAAAGAGGTACGGAGGAGAAATCAAGATTTTTCTCCTCGTTACGCCTCAGCTGTTTTGGGCGTAACCCCTGGTCTAACACTTAAAGGAATGTGTCCATGGGTTTTCCATTGGAATACCCACGCACCACTCCTGAAACTCCTCCCCGGGGCTGAGTAACACGACACCGCGATTTACGCTGCTTGGGTACTCCAGATTTATGAAGCCACTCGGGGCCACGCATGGCGGCCTGATGAATAGCATTCAATAGCTGCTTTGCGCATGGACCCCGTTTGCATGGTGCAAGAGGGACGCAACTACTTGATAAACGGGGCCCTGAGTGTCCATGTTTCAGCTCTTGCTGGGAGAGCAGTAAGTTGAGAAGGACCAGGGAGCCTGGAGCTGTTGGAGGGCGCCCGTTCTCCGTTCTCTGGGGCTATCGACAGGTCAGCGAGCAGACTCTTAGGTCCAGGAGTCAGGCTTTGCCAGCACTCACCCTGCTTGAAGGGCACCCAGTCCATACTGAGCAAGTCTCTCCTGAGGATGGTCATCTTCTTCAGATGATTGGAAGTCCTGTTTTGTGAGTTCAAATCCTTGTACAAGGTCACCCACGCCTCTCCCTGTGGTCTTACCCGACCTACCTGCCCACTCAGGGGCAAGCGTGCCTTTGTGGCAACATTTACAGGAATTTTGTGTATTCAACCAGATAGTCCCTCAAACTCCAGACCTGACCTGTAAACAAACACTCCTTATTTGTTTTTTTGTCATTTTTGGTTTGGTTCTGCTGAGGGAGAAAAACATGGCCACGCAGAGCATCACTGAGCCTCCTGGGTCGGAAGGGATCTTATTCTTGCACCTATTCGCCACCCCCAGGTGTGGTGGGGGGACATGTCTCTCTGGGCGGTCTGTTTGGATGGATCTCAGTACTCTGGGTACTGACAGTAGTATGTGCTTCAAGTCTCACTCTGAGGGGCTGGTTCCTTCTAAAGTTGGGAAGTTACTCACCTGAAGGGGTGGGGGAGGGGGGCTAGTGGCGGCACTTAAGGCTCTGATGAGCACAGTTTTAGATGGGTACCTTGCTGATGAGAATGCAAATGGAACCTTAGTGTGCCCACAACGTGCAGGTCCCCAGCCCCCAGCTTGACAACAGCATCATTAAAGTCATAGAGAGGCCTACACAGTTGTCTGGTTTATAAAGACGCTGCTCTTCTAATGTCTCAGACCCAAAGGATAAGATAATAAACCCAGTCATGTTATCTACAGCTCAGATAAAAGGATCCTGTGAGAATATAAAGCAGTTGATTTTTGAGACATACGTCAAGCAAAAGGCATGTCTGTCACCAATTAAATGCCATCATATCATGTTTGACCAAGAGTGACACTTTAAAATATATACATTCCTGCAGGGGCCGGCACGTGGAGCCTATAGGACACATTCTCTCAAAAGGCACTTAGGAACCCAGATCATAACCGTAAAATGCAAGCTTCCCCTCTGCCCAGAGCAGCTCGACAGAGGGTTGTGCAAATACACGCGGTCCAATGTGCACTACCAGGGAACCGCATAATGCACCGTCTCTGCCGGGGCGGGAAACAACCATTACAACGCACTACCTTTACAATACAGTCATTACAAACCAGCTGCCTTAACATCACATGCCATTACAACACATGCCATTACAACGCATTACAAGATAAGTAATGGGGATTTTTTAGTTTTAGGGTGGGTATGGGTTTTGGGGCACATGGGGATAGTATTTTTACCCCAATACTATCCAACACTTACCTTACTGTTGCACTCACTGAAGAGGGAAAAGTAATTTTTACCCCTACACTATCCAACACTTACCCTACTCTTGCCCTAAAAGTATTATGAGTTGTAATGGTATGCATTGTAATGGTATGCATTGTAATGGTATGTGTTGTAATGGAATGCGTTGTAAATGCAGTTTCTAAAAATGCGTTGCGATGGCATGCATTGTACAATCATGCGTTGTAATGGATGTTGCGATGTAAAAACCGAGTTGTAAAGGCATGCGTTGTAATTGTTTGCATTGTAACGTCATATATTTGCGGGGGCACCTGTCACCAGGCATGGTCGCCATCAATCATCAAATCCAGGCCACCCAGGGTAGGGTAGAAAGGTCTGGGACCACCAGCAGGTCTGTTCCCCCTCCTGCCAGCCTGGGCCCCAAATGTACACACTCCACCAAGGGGACAGAAAAATCATCAAACAAGTCCAACTGTGGTGTGTCCCTGTTCTCTTCTGCTCACCGATTCTGCCACTCCTGCCTTTACTTAGGAGCGGGTGGGTGGGTGCTTTGCCCCAATAGAAATGCTGCACCAGCCGCGGGTAGAACCGTCCGCGAGGAGGAGGAGTTGAATAGCTTCCCCATGCGTAGTCGAGGAATGATGTGGCTGATGCTCACCTGACGCTGCTTTTTAAAGTCCTCCGGGGCGAGAGCATTCAGAGTCCATCACTGCCTCAATTCAGGAAGGTCCTCAAGAACTGGCTCTTGGACTGAACGACTAATTGCACCTCCCCCACCCCCAACGCCTTAATTAATTAATTTTGTGTCTTGAAATGCACCCGAATCACCCCCGGAGGGGTATCTCCGCGCTGCGGGAGTGCTACAGTAGGACAAGAAGAAGAATTCAGAAAAGTTCAGTATTAAGGAGCTTGCGGAATCGTGAATAGTCGGTGCATTTCCGGAGGTGGCTGGGAGTTGATTCCAATGGGAGGGGGCAGATGGTAAAACGCTTTCCCACCTATGCAGGATTTCTCAGCACGGGGCACCAAGAGAAGCGATTTAGAGCCTGACCGGAGAGTTCTGGAGGGCTGATATCTGATGAATCTATCTGCTCGGTAGCTAGGGCCATTACCGTGAAGTGCCTCGTGCCCTGTGCAGCAGATCTTATATTGGGTCAGCTTGCAGATTGGTAACCAATGTAGTCCATGAAGTAGTGTCAAAGAGGCAGTTCTGGCAGGAGAGTTGGAAACCAAGCGGGCCGCAGTGTTTTAGACCACCTGAAGTCTGTCAAGAGAAGATTCATTGGCTGAGATCAGGAGGGCGTTACCATAGTCATGGCGACTTATTACTAATGCCTGAAGGAGTGTTTTGCGGACTGTCACGGGGAGAAAAGGGAAAACCCTCCTCAAGAGGCTGAATGCATGGAAGCAGGAGCCCGCAGTGGTCGTACACTTGCTCCTTCATCGTAAGTTTCCGGTCCATGTGTACTCTCTTACAGGTGAATAGTCGCGTGTTATAAGAACCCTGACCGATTGCTTGAGATGAAGTCACTGCGGGTACCACGATTGGCTGCCTCCTGCCCGTGGTGTGTCAAATGGCGCACCGGGTGCGCCAGCTCAGGACCATCACCGCACACCAGCTGATGGGGCGAGGCTCCATGTCCTCTCAGAGTCAGTGTCTCCAGGACGGGGGACTCACCTCCCTACATCTGGGTCTCCCAGATTGATACTTACCTCATTATCTGCAGACAGGAGGAGGCGCCTCGTTCCTGAGTTAGGGATTATCTTGCTTGCGCTATTATCCGCAGGGGCAGAAGGTGTGTTTTGAAATCTTCTTGTGTCCGTTCAACAGCCCCAGCCCTTCCAACTTTTGTTGCCTTTGGCCTTTTTTTATGGTCGGTGGTCACTCTCTTCGGAATGGGGAGGGTGGTTTCAATGGCGTGGTCGTAGGACGGAGCAGCATTGGTTGCGACCCCCCCATACCCCAGCCAGGGCCAGCTTTTCGTCATAATGGGCCCTCAGCATGAAGGTGGCACCACAGATTGGGGAGTGGAGGAGCCCCTCATCACCTCTGCCCATCAGCTTCCTGAGCGCCCCTTTACTTGGGGCCAGAGGGCACCCAGCACCCTTGGGGCGCTCATTGGAATCGATCAGGACACTACGTGCCTATGTAGCTCCCTGAAGCGCCCCCGCTGTCTGGGGGTCTTCATTGGTCCTGATGATGCTTCACCTCTAGTCTGATCAGCTTCCGGTTCCAGCCTTCGCACAGCCTGCATTTAGATTTCCATCCATATCAATTGGCAGTTAATTTTCACTAATTACCCAACCCAATTGATTTATCACGTGGTCCCACTACCAATCTGTCGGATAAATGAAACATCAACAGCCAATATCTTTATAACTACCCTCATCTCAAATTACTGTCACTGAGGACTCAATAAAGTAACCATTTTTATTTCGACCGTAGAAGGCAGTCCCAATGGGCCATCAGAAGTCCAATTGGCCAATCAGACCCTTCCAGGGTCCCCTGCCTCTCGCATCCTCGTGCTCCTCGCCAGGGCTGAAGAATTCAGTGTCCTCAAAGTGAATCTGATGGACTCGTCCCCCCCCCTCCCTGCCCCCCCTGTACTTTGCCGCAAATGATGTCACGCCTTCTTATCCTTTGCAAGTGGTCACTAGGTCACGCGGACATGGAGAATTGAGTCTAGTTGAAAAAAAATCACTGGTTAATGGTTGAAAGAGGAACAAATACCGAATTTTAGCATTTTGCTCCGACCGCGAATTGTTTCCGAATCGCCTATTAAACCATATTTGTTATCCAACAAAGGCATAAACCTTTTGATGCACCAAAGAACAGCGACAGATCATAGGACAGTTCAGGAGCAAGCATTAACAAACCAAGCAAAAGTGTAAAACCTAAAATAAAGCTCTTCAAAAAACAAAAAGCACCTTCAAAATCCCAAAATATTATCTTTTTTGTAAAATTAAAAAAATATCCGTCTTAAACAGAAATAAACATTTCAAGAACCAAAATAACCATGAAAAAGAAAAAAAAATGACATTCACTAACCAACACCCAAAGAGTCAAACTTTAACAACACTGCGATAAACCTATCCACACCAGACACAATTGAAAACATTGAAAGAAACATTTAAGAGGTCAAGGTCTGCTCTGAAACCCGACAAGAAATATCCCAGTCACACCTCAGCAATCTAAAAACGAAGCAATTATTCGACATGCAAAAACTTATAAATGTAAAATATTATTTCAAAAACGGAAGAAAAGACCCAGAAAGTTCACAAGATACATGTCTCATAGAGACCTCTGGCCCTGAACACCGACAGTGGCAACAGCTCTGAGAGGCTTTACCTTTTTTGCAGTGCTTAATTTGAGGCGGTGGTTGCTGGTATGGCTCACTGGCACTCTTGTTTGGGGACCAGCACTTTTTTTCTCCTCAGCAGTGGTTGACCAAGAGCAAGATAAGGGAAAGAAAGACAAATAGAGAAAAACCATGTCAAAGAGGAAGCAGGGATGAAAAAAGAACCTGTGAGTGTGAGATTAAGGGGTAGAAAGTGTCTGGTGGTGGACAAGAGAGACGGGAGAATAGAATAGATACTATGGGCCTGATTCACAGAATGAACTTAAGACTCATTCCTTAACTTACTACTATTTTGGTATTCACAGAATGCACTTACTACTTTTGGTATTCACAGAAGTTAGGATTTTCTCTTAAATTTGTCTTAAGACAAACTTAAGACAGACTTAAGACAGACTTAAGTTAGGATTTTGTCTTAAGTCTGTCTTAAATTTGTCTTAAGACAAACTTAAGACAAAATCCTAACTTCTGTGAATACCAAAAGTAATAAGTTCATTCTGTGAATGGTAAAAGTAGTAAGTGCATTCTGTGAATACCAAAATAGTAGTAAGTTTAGGAGTGAGTCTTAAGTTCTTTCTGTGAATCGGGCCCAATGTGCTGTGGTAATTTGCACCCCTGACAGTCGGTAGTACTATTGACACAACCCTAGCGCAGAAGCAATGGAGCACATAACTACCCGTGGGTGACATTCATGTGTGTGAAACTGTGAAGTGAAATGCTTTGCAATGTAGCAGACATTTTGTAAAAACATTAACGGCTTCATGAAATGCAAAGTTTGTAAGCTGTAAAAAAAAAGAATTGGCAAAGCCGATAGGTCTTGTATGTGGCTGCTAGTGCAGACCTGTTGGCCTTGCCAAGGCTTTTGTGATGCTGTCCTCCATCAGCAAAAGAAAGAAAAGAATTGTATAACGAGTATGCACATATTCATCATCAGGCACGGCGCAGTGGTGGCGTAGCCTAACCCCATATACTCATGCACGTGTTATGCATACAACATGACACCACTGCCTTTTTATTTTCTATACCCTATTTGTAGAAGCAAACAAAACAACACAATAAACTTGAAATGTGGAAGTTAGCGCCATCCATAGGGCATCAAGGGTGGCTACAATGCCTGATTACAGAGGAGCATCTTTTTTTTGGGGGGGGGGGCTGTTTCTCAAGTAAATAAAAGATGAATAACAATTGCCTGCAGGGTACCAGCCAGTGAGGTATGTTTAGTAGCAGTAACCTTAGACAAAGATGAAAAGCAGTGCTGGATCTACTCAGAAAAGCCAGTGAATGCTCACATCCTCAGTTTCAGTCGACATGTTTCGGCAATAGTATCTAAAAACCCAAAGGGTCAGTATGGCATTCGTAGGGACCTGTAGAAAGCGATACTGACCCTTTGGGCTTTTAGACATTATGGCTGAAACATGTCGACAGATGCTGAGACATCCACCACAGCTTTTAGTCTTTGTCCAAGGTTACTACTATTACCCAGGCATTGTGGCACACTTTTGGCACGCTGGGTACCTCGAGTGGGACCCCAATGATGAAGCATGCCATCTACTAGGTTGGTGGGGGAAGGGTCTTGAAAACCTAACAGTGTTCTCTTCATACGGACGTGTGACGGATCTCTGAATCAGACAGACACAGTATGGCAGCGCGCTCGCTTTTCTTTGTTGAGTGCATGCTGGAGGGGGCGGTCAGAGGACAAGGACAGGGAGAAGGGAACTGTTTGCTCCCTACTCTGGACAGTCCTTTTAAATGTGGCTGCAAAAGGGCCCTGCCTCTGCAATCCTCGTAACCCGGCTACATCTCGGGGGCTGCACTACTGTCGGGCGAAGAGCACAAGTCGTGCCTGCCCTCTCAGCCGGGAGTCTCTTTGAATGACCTACTTGGAAACCATCAACTCTACACACTGAGACTGCCAGAGCCTTCATAGGAAGATGATGAAATGAGGGCCCAAGGGAGCTGTCTGGGAGTGAAATATGTAACTTTGGGTGAGGAAGGTGCAATCTGCTGGGTTTGAGAGAGCGTGTGGAGGACTGAGGGTCGATAACTGACCCAGGCAGAGCTCTGACCTGAAGACATGGACGGATGTGAGCAGAGAAAGGCACAGCTGGCCAGTGTCACCCTGTGAATTGTATAATGGGGTTCATACATTTGTATGACATGACACAAAAACGAGGCAATTTACCCTTGCAATAACAAACTGGCACATGTAGTCAGGCGCGTGGCTGGCAGCAGTGCAGCTGGTGCAGTGACACTGGGGACCATCAGTCTGAGGGGCCTACGTCATTCTCATTAGATTCTGATTTTCATTGCAAGGCTAGGTGATGGACAGGGACGTAACTTCCAATGGTGCAGCAGGAGCAGTGGCACCGGAGCCCAGAGGCCTGAGGGTCCCACTGAACCCTGATTATTGCTGTATTTCATAGTTCAAACAACAACGGGGTCTCATTTCCTTCCTTGCAATAGGGCCCTTGACGCACTGGCTACTCCGCCAGAGACGGGGCCCAGTTTCCTCGCTTGCATTGGGGCCCAGGGAGCCTTTGCTACAACGCTGAAGTGCATGCCTGATGTGTAAAGTCCCTGTTCACGTGACATTTGCATAGTGAGGGCATACTTTATTAAGCTTCACGTTCATAGACAGAACTTGAGAGGTCCTTGACTTTCACTGCGTCCTAATTGGTGGTTGATTGGAGAGGAGAGGGGGGGGGGCAGGGCTTGATTGCCTGTTATGGGAACCGGGCATTTTCCCGGTGGGCCGCCAGGGTTGGGGGACCGGTTTTGGACCCCTGTGAGCCGATTTTGTTACAGGGCCATTTTTGCAGCATAGCTCAATGTCAGCCGCTGTAACGAAATTGGCCAAAACCGGCTCTGGCAAACAACTCGGCTGCATCCCCAACACCTCGGGGGGTCGGCCGAGCATTTTGCCAGTGCCGGTTTTGGTTCCCAGTCCGTCCCTTGGTGGGGGCTCCTTTGATGTAGGGTGGTGGGTGCTGGACCAGGGTCTTGCTGCATTTCATGGAGGGGATGGTACACCTCCCGCCCCCTCATTCTGATAGCCTTTCGCGCTGCCAGAAAAGGTCAGGGTTTAAAAGGAATCAATGCATGTGCAAATCAGCCCCATTCTGGCTTAAAGTGGATCGATTGTACGGATAAATCTCGATGGCGCTGACAGCCGCCGCCGACACCCCCGCTGCGGGATGGCAGGTCTCCGGTCTCTGCGGACCTCTAGAGATGTGTCTCTCCATAATCTGTCTGCAGGGAGAGTCCATACTCTGCAGAGACCCCAAAGCACGGCCGCGGAGTTTACAGACTTTTCTGTGAGCGGCTGATCGATTGCTTCAGTCTGCGCGCCTTGACTTTCACCTCAGGGCTCCTATGAGGAGAGCTTGGACAGAGCTGGAGACTGGACAGAGTGTGGGGCTGCAGTGGACACTGAAACTGAGAGATTAACCCATGCCAAAAGTATCAGCTTTCAGTACCTATGTTTAAATCTAGGTCGTGTTAGCGTATTATGAGTGTAAAGATAGCGCTGGAGACTAGGCAGACTGTGGTGCAGACGCTGAGAATGAGAGATTAAACAACACCAGAAGTATCTACCTGCCTTTAGTGTCTATGTTTATATCTAGGTAATGTCAGCATGGCATATACTTAAAGAATCATCCAATCCGGATCGTACAACACCTGTCATCACTCCCTCCCAGGCTCTGTGCAATGACTGGAATGGTTTCTTTGTGAACAAAATTAAGATAATACAAGATTCCATTATCCCTAGTCTACAGGACCGGACATTACCCCAGCATCAATCAATCAATCAATCAATCAATCAATCAATCAATCAGGGAATTGTAAGCACACTATAGACCTGTGAGGGTCTCATAGCGCTGAGGGGGTGTTCTGCAGATCTGTTTAGCCAAAGAGCCAGGTCTTTAGGGTCTTCCTGAAGGTGTTCAGGGAGGGGGCGCGTCTGATGTCTGCTGGTAGCTCGTTCCAGGTCTTGGCTGCAATGTGAGAGAAGGATCCGCGGGGTTTTGGCCAGTGCGAGGTTGGAAGATTGGAGGTTTCTTTTGGGTACGTGGAAGTTAATTCTGTTGTTGAAGTATTTGGGTCCGTTGTTGTGTAGGCATTTGTAGGCGTGAGTGAGGAGTTTGAAAGAGGAGACTTCGAAGGTGTTGGCTGATGTGCTCATGTCGGAGGATGCCAAAGACGAGTCTGGCAGCGGTCTTCTGTATCGTCTGGAGTTTGCAGAGTAGGGGCTTGTTGATGCCGGCGTAGATTGTGTCTTCCTTTATACCAATCCAGTTTCATTATCCACCTTCCAGAACATGAATTTAGATCGACTCAGAGAATTAACTAATAAAGTAAATGCCCTCCTAGAATACAAAAGGACATGTTTATCAATTTCCCAGATACCTCCCTTTCATTGCTCAACATGTCACTTGAGCAAGGTGTGGTTCTGCGTGCTTTGAAAGACGCAGTCCTATTCCCGCTTTAAAAAGCTGGTGTGGATCCCCATCAATTGAACAATTACAGACCCATCTTGCTTGCATCTTGCTTCTTACGTATCCAGCAAAAATTCTGGAGGCACACATAGCTAAACTTTTCTGTGCCTTCATTAAAGAGACCAATTTCTCGGAATCCCATCAAGCAGGCTTTCGTATGTCTCATTCAACTGAATCAATCATCTTAAGCGTGGTGGGAGACCTGAAGGAGGGGTCAGACAGGTGGTGCACGCAGGCACTGGTCCTGCTCGACCAGTCAGCGGCATTTGATACTGTGAACCATAGGATATTAACAGATAGAATGACAGCGGCAGGTCTGAGAGGAACAGCCTTAGAACAGATTCAATTCTTTCTGAGGGATCACACTCAATCAGTTAGGCTTGCACCCTACAGCTCGGCCAGTGTTACCATCACTTGTGGGGTACCGCAGGGCTCTTCCCTATCCCCCCACTTGTTCAACCTCTATATCTGTCCCTGAATCCATTCCCTCCAACAAAGGGAGGTTAGGATATATAATTATGCAGATGATATGCAATTGATTTTTCCAATTGACGAGACGGAGGACTCCAAAGCATTTTTTCAAAATACCATGGTATGCATCAAAGATTGGATGAATCACAATCATTTCAAATTAAACTCTGATAAAACAGAGATAGTCCTCTCTAACAATAGCCTTCATCATTGGACGCCCGCACACTGGCCAGATACACTGGGAACTCCTCCTATCCCTAAGAATTCCGTAAAGAGCTCGGGCATTCAAACTGACAACAATCTATCTTTGCAGTCCCAGATTAATTTGGTCACGACATCTTGTATCTTTCAGTTGAGGAACTTAAAAAAATCAGGAGATTTTTTACTTGAGAAGCAAGCATGGTTATTATGATGGCTATGATTCTGTCGAGGTTAGACTATGCTAACGCCATCTATTTAGGCCTCCCCGCGAATCAAATCTACAAGCTGCTAGAGGTATTTTCCAATAACCGAGACACTCCCATACTAAGCTTTTGATGGAGCAGCTTCCCTGGCGGCCTGTGGTCCAGCGGTCGATGTTCAAAACAGGCTGCATGAACTTCAAGGCCACTCACAACAAGGACCCCAAATGTATCTCTATGAAGATTCATTCGTACCTGCCTAAACGGAACCTCAGATCAGCACGAATGAATCTGTTGATGATTTTAAGATTTAAGCGTAAAAGAATGGGTGGCTCACGTTTTCTATGTTGGGCTCCCAATTTTTGAAATCCTTGCCGATTAAGATGAGGCATATGACGGACTATATGAACTTCAGGGGGAAAAATGAAAACTTGGCCTATTGCTAGACTCTACCTCTGGGGTGGCTTTGAACTCAGTGCCAAGAGACCTCTTGTGTATGTGCGCTCAACAAATTCCCTAAAACATGCCATAACATAGTATGAGAGATGAGACAGAGCTGGAGACGAAGCAGAGTCTGTGTTTCTACACTGGACACCGAAAGGGAGAGATTAAACGGTGTCTGAAGTATCTGCCTCCAGTATCTATGTTTTACCTCTACCTGTTAGTGACGTGCAGCATGAGCACAGAGGCTGAGCTGGAGACTATAGAGTCTTTATATATCCATTAAGGCAGGGTCTTTAGAGTGTGTATGCCAAGATACAGCTCAATTGAGGCATTTTTTTTTGCATTCATGCAGGCAGCCTCCATTGAGCTAGAAGAGCTGTAGTCCCCCCCCCTCCCCCATGTCCCACTTCCCTTAACCCCCCACCCTCCACCCCCACAGGCCACCGTGACTCCTGGTCCGCGTGCAGCCGCTTCCAGGACACGCGCAGGTCTTCACCTGAGGCCAGGGATGTAGTTGAAAAAGAACACCTTCTGCAGCTCGGAGATGTCAACTAAAGGCCAGAGCTGTCCAGTTTGAACTGGGAACATAATCTGGTTCTTGTGCTGAATAAGTGTTTGCTCTAAAGCCCTTGGGCCTCGTTTGTGCTGTATCAAAACAGCAACAAAAAAACAAAACTATTATTTTGGACTTCATGTTCAGAAAAATACATAAAAATATAACACATTTCATCTAATCGATGGGAAATACTTTCTTTGATGGCATCTCAGGTGGTTCATGCGCTCACTGAAGATGTCGCGGTGTGATCAGATACAGAACTGAATCCTGGCCAGTGCACTGGGAATAGCAATGCATCTTTATAGTGCTATGAAGCCCCAGTCTGTAACAGAAGGCACTGTGATATGCAAGTCAATATTTTAAAATTGTCATGCACACAGTATGAGATAGGCTGCTTCAAAATGTACAAAAAGATTTGAGGCCAGATTTGAAGTTTTCATGCAGTGTTGCAACCTAGCTTGTTATGCTGTGTTGCATGAAAGGGACAGAGCTGAAAGTCCCCATATTCACAATAATATAGCGCTTGTGCTCTCTTTCTGAGCACCAGTGCAAAAACAGGCAGACTAGCTCCGCAAACACATCTTTGCACCATAGTGCCGCGTGTGCTATCTGACATAGGTAACCTTCAATATATGTGCGCTCTACAGTTCAGTACACATGCAATGAGGGAAAAGTTTGGAGAACTAAAAAATATTTCTCCTTTTTAACGCCTGCCTCAACATAGCGTTTTGTGGCACAAGGCCCTGACCCCCATTGTTAGTGGGTAGGGCATTGGGTCAAAAACCATTAGTGGCTCCATGGGAACGGCCATGTACCACCCTTGGGACACCTCCTTGGTGCAAAGCAGAGGAAGCACTACTCTGCCTGTCTGTAGGGCGACTTCCAGTGGGAAAAAAGTTTTGCGCTGGAAAGTAAATCCCATTTCTAAACTTTGTGCCAATTTATGCAGCGCAAGGTTTTAGTCAATCGGCCCAATTAGTATCTAGAATAAAACAAGTGTGTTGAAAGTATATATTTTTAGTAGGGGTGGATAGAACTCACCCCGAGGAGTTCTGCGGAGTTACATGAAACTCTGCGAGATTCCGCACAGTTGTGTGAACGGGCGGAGATGGGTACGTCGCGCGGCTCGCACAGATTTTTAGTGCTGGGAGTTGGTTCTGCACTGAAAAATCAGCAAAGACGACACCATGCCGCACATTAAAGTGCTCTGCATCTCAAGGTGGTTTTGTAGCCGCTCCTAGTGCCCTGAAAATCGCACGAGGGGATGGCAACTCTAGCTCATCCGCTCATCATGGTGAGTCACACGTGAGAAATGACTCCGCCACGCGGTTGTTGGCGAAGTTTGGCTGGAACTCTGCATTACAAGCGTAACGTGGAGGTAGCAAAACTCTGCTGGTGGAGTGGATGTGATCTCCCACCCCTAATTTTTAGTAATCTGCAATCAGTCTGCAATCAAGCCTTTTTAGGTCTCGCCTGGACATCGCATCCGAAGGATGCGTCCAGGCTGGAGACTTATAGTCGTCTGACACGGGGGAATGAGGGACACAAAACTGTGACGAGCGGCTGTGTGAAAAATAAATACAAACTTGGTGAACATTATCGGCGCCATCTTGCCCCTTTCCAGGCCCATTCGTGCGCGTAAGCGGCAGCCATTTTGAGCACCATGGCCTCCCTGCCCCTCGCTGATAGCCAGCGCGTCTCTCTCTCTCTTAACCTCGCAAGCATCCCCCCCGCACGCTGACAACCCCCGCTCTCTCATGCCTTGGGTCATAAACCCCTCTTCAGCGCAGCTTCACCACAGAATCCCATCCTGTTCCCAGCGCGACACCTCCCCTCATTCCTTTCATGGCCTCAGATCCTTTTGATGCAAACCCCCTTTTCCTGTGTCCCCGTTTGTCTTCCTCGTTCCCAGGCTGCCACCTGACCCTGCGGATACTGTTTATTACCCCGTACAGTAGGAAGCTTCCCCTCCCCATCAAAAGACCCCCGAACCGATCAAAGCCCCCACCCCATGAGATCCGATCAACCCCACGCATTCCGTGAATCGGCGGAATGCCCTGCTGTGCGACCACCATCACCTGTTGTGACCGGGGTGGGGAATCCAACTGTAAATGTATGTGGGAACGGGCCTGGAGGGGAGATTCCGAGGATGTTCTTTCAAGTATTAAAATATTACGAGAATGTGTTATGTGCAATAAAGGTCGTAAACTCTAGTATAAGAGGCCCGGCCTCAGAGATGTGGTTAGAGCACCTCGTGACGATACTTGCTGTCTGAATTGATGTGTTCTCCTCCGGAGAGAATAAAATCCTCGTTTCCCGCCTTCCAGTCTCCAGCGCCTGCTTCTTCATTGATTAATATTGGTGGGTCATAGAGGCGATACCGCCGGGCAACATAAAAGGGTCTTTGGTTACCGGTTGTCTTTGGAACCCTTTTTAACAATTGGCGTCCCAAACGTGGGGCCCATCAGCGACTCGTGGATCCAGTGGGAGAGGTCCTGACGACAGAGTGAACGACTGCAACGATCGGAAGGTACCCTGTCCGATAGACCCTTGTCTGACAGCCGATCATCCGAACTTCACTGGTTCCGAACAGACCTCTCTCGAGTGATCTGCGGTCCTGACTGGGAACCATCAGGAGTGCCACGAGAAGTACGAAGAGAAGAGGACGATCGGGCGCTGGATTCGGAAGACGAGAAACTGTCCATGCGGTCCGGGTAAGGTCGTGTAAACACGACGAAATTGCGATAGTGATAGATAATTGGAAGTAATTGATAATTGTTGTGAAAATACTAGTATTACTCTTTGTTAATTTATTGGAGATTCGCTGTCTGCAAACGGAGAAACAACAGGCTCTCCCTTTATAAACAGCGAAGGATAGGTACGCACCCGTCGGACCTATTTTTCCCCTCCCCATTGAACAATTGCCCCCCCCCCCCATTGATTAATTGTTATAGATCGTTTTCTGGAGATTCTCTGTCTACAAACAGGGAAGATTAGGTCCCCTCTTTGCAGATAGTGAAAGGGTAGGTGACGCGAACCTTTGCGAGCCTACTTATTCTCCCCATTGACCATATTGATTTTTTATTTTTGACCTAACATTGATTAACTGTTATAGATTGTTTTCTGGAGATTCTCTGTCTGAAAACAGGGAAGATTAGGTCCCCTCTTTGCAGATAGTGAAAGGGTAGGTGACGCGAACCTTTGCGAGCCTACTTATTCTCCCCATTGACCATATTGAATTTTTATTTTTGACCTAACGTTGATCGATTGCTCAGAATTGGTTCATGAGGTATTCACTACGTGCAAACAACGTAGAATAGAAATATTCTGTCTAGTCTTTGCGCGCAGTGATAAGATAGGTAGTGCTGACTATTATCCCATTGTGATCCGTCATGCCTGTCTTCTCCCCACTGGTCAGTAGCCTGTTTTACCCGGACCGCTTATTAGAGATGAACCATCCGGCTCCGCTGGAAGGCACCCCTAATAAGGACATGTTCATGAAGCATGGATTAATCGCTATAGCCTACAGTGAGCTGTGGCATAAATATACGAAAGAGGATCGAGAAAGACAGTGGCCACTGAGAGGATCCTTTGATCTCGACAAAATAGAAACAGTAGAAATAGCCCTTCGTAGGAATGAAACAACACCTATTATGCTCGATAGTCTCGGTATGTGGCGCAAAGAAGCCACGCAACGAAGGGAAAGCGACGAATTTAGAAAAGGTGAAGGGACACGACGGACAAACCTCCAAACGTCTAGTAGGCAAAGGGAAGGGCCAGCGATGGCACAGCCCCGAGGAGTAGACATGAAAAGCGAATGGTGTAAGGGGATGTGCCGACAAGCCAACCCCGGAACACAACGACCTGAAGGTAATCCCCCGACATTACGCACAGGACGGACAGATTTAAAACAAAACCAATGTGCTTTCTGTAAATGTCTTGGACACTGGAAAGCCCAATGCCCGACTCTGCAAAGCATAGGTAAGAATGAAGGGGTGACAGAAAGGACGGACCGACAGAAAGGAAAAAGACGTGAGATAAAAACCAATCAGACTAGTGCAGACAGAACAGACAGGACCACCCCGTTCGATTATGCTTGGTGGCACAGATTTCGTCAGACAAATTTTAACGACATGTTGGAGTTCTGGGACTGATTGCTCTCTGTTGCTCCCCCACTCTGAAAAACAAACACAACTGCAGGTCAGTGTAAACAACCCCCCGTTAGAGAAAAGATTCAAGAAAGCCAAGCGTCTATTATATAACTTAGGATTTAATTACGGTAAAACACACAACCAACAGTAAATAGAATAACTAGTAGAACTCTCTAAAAAGCAAACTTGACTAATAGGAAAAATACAAAACATGTTATGCTCACTCCGGAAGTCCTCGAAACGTAATGGCCCTTTCGATGGTCCCGCCCATCCGAAACACATAGCACGTGTGGGGCGGGGCCTGCCAGCAACCATGGGCCAAAAAGAGATCGCTGGCGAGAAGGTACTGGAGACTCCACCAAGCAGGCAATGAAATGGTCTTCCCATACTGCCCTTCCAGGGATGGCGTCCCCCGGGCCGCGAGTAGGGAGGGGGCGGATGAAAATGACCCCCTCCCTCATATCTCCTGGTCCGGCCATCACGAATTCCTCCATCGAACGGATGCAGGGTGGGCAGGGAGGAAGAGGCGACGCGGACGAGCCTCTTCCACCTCCACAGGTAGGAGGCTTCCCTGCCCTGGCCCGACGCCGATGTCCTCCAGCCGGGCGACGGCCATATACCTACGCTGCACAGGAAATATAATGTCCGGCTGGTATATTTCCGTAACACAGGACCTATAATGCCCGACTGGTATACTTTCTCAGCACAGGACATACAAGACCCGGCTGGTATACTTGCGTAGTACAGGACATACAATGTCCGACGGGCATATTTACGGAGTACCGGATGTACAGTGGTCCCCCAAGAGTCGGAATCAGGGGTGTAGGGTGGTCATCATGTGCGCCCCTGATTCCAAGAGACGGCGTAGGATGCACCGGGAGAGGAAGACGGCATGGTGAGCCTCCCTCACCTCCCCAGATGAAGGCTCCACTGCTGCACCCTGGCGCCCCGAACCAAAATGTCCTGCTCCAACCGCATGATGCTCTGTTTTTCGCCATCACAAAAAGTTTTCCTCCGCTCCTGATGGATACGGCAAAGGTTGCTGCAGGGCCTCAAAATGGCGTCTGGGCCCTCGAAAGGCGGGTCTAGGCCGCTGGAGTAACTTTGTCCGAAATTGCAACTCAGGCACTTGTCCACCTGGGCGCAAGCCCCCACCATCGACAAACATCCCCTCGACTTTGAAGATTCTACCAAAGTCCCAAGAGCCCTCGGCCCCTTCAGGCTTCCGGTGAGGAACAGTTGCATTGATCTCAAATGAAATAACCACGGCACAGCAACAAGATGGCGGTGCCCTCGTGTCTGCATCAGCTTCTGTCTGAACCACCCAGGAACATTATGGGCTAACGAACTTGAACAAGTTCCGGCTGAACATCAACATGACCCGGTAAGAGAGACTCTACCCCCTCCCTCTCTTGATTGACGGTCCGCACCACCAGCCCCTCTGTTAGCACAGTTTTCTTTTGAACTGCCGAAAGGGACTCTGGTCCAACCGCCAATTGCCGGGGATATTTTTGCCCCTGATGCTACTTCCGGACTAAACCGACCTCGCCCAAAATGGCGCTGGTACCAATGGAAACTAATGAATGCCTCGTGGTGTTCCTTAACTAATGAAACTTGATGTACTAAGATATACATATATATATACGAACCATTGCGCACTCGATGTTAAAGGGAGGAGGGTTCACTTGGCGAACATTTAAGAAGGGTTCCATAAAATGTTGATTTCAATGAACAATTTATTTTTGATATTTGTTGTAACTGATACATAACGTCGCTCATGATGCACGCCCGCGGTTTGCATTTAGGAAATGTGATTACGATGAGCTTGACTGTGTTTCCATCTATGAACTGAAATGCCCCTGATTCCTTCGTCACGCAATGAAATGTTTTTGGTTACTTACAAATAATTAATTAGACCTTTTTACATGTTCTTGTACTACAAAATAACCCCCTACTGTATGTGCTTCCATCGACGACATGTCAGGCCAAAATATGAATTGCGCTCTCACCTTTTACGTACTGAATAACTCTACAAATAAAAGTCTTAGAAGCTATGGATAGGCTCCGCGTACTTTTGTAAATACGGGTATCGGTGGGAGGGTTTTTCTGTGCGCAACTGTTCTGCTCTCTTTTTAAGGTTATCCGAGAAATGGTTGTTCGGCCCTGGGTTGATGGTCAAAACGAAGGTATGATACGCTGCTTACGAAGAAGGACCTCGACTTCAGAGAATGGGTAAAGTAAAATGGTGTGATTGATAAATTGCTATAAGGATATGGTGGTCGAAGGTACTAAGGTACAGGGTTGAACAAAGAACTGGTATGCCTTAAGAACATCACAGCTTTGGGAATGATTTTGGGACCCCGATGACCGGATACATCTACGAAACCGGGTACCTCGCGCTAGGCACCTCTGATTCCTCTTTTAGCGTTTTTCACTACACACGATCCTTAACGCCATCCTCGAACCTCCCCATGAACCACCTATCACATTGCCTGCCCCCATGACTTTAAGAAACCAGAACCCTAAGGGATTATATCCCGAAGAGACAAGTACGATTATGTGGTAAGTAAAGGATTTTCGTGCCCTTACATTTGATGTGTTCGAATGTTGTCCCCCTACCTCCCCTTTTTCTCCCCCTTTTTCCCTCTGCAGGTTACATTAGAATCCCGATTAGAGTATCATAAGGGATCTGGAACCACGTCACGCCCGATGCATGAAGACGGACTAGCGCTACAAAATGGCACAACAAGGACGCTCTCACGACCTTTTTACCAAATCTAACGCTTTTCTGTCCCAAAACTGCATGCTTCCCACCTCCTAACACAGACCCGAAACGTCTAACGTTGGGTAACGCACTGAATAGCCCAAACAATACACGGTCATTCTCTATGTCACACGTGTACTGTTCGGCCTATTGTCTCTCTCTCTCTCTCTCTCTCTCTCTCTCTCTCTCTCTCTCTCTTTCTCTCACTCACTCTTCCACCCCTCCACACTTTCCCTCTTCCTAGCAACTGGCACCTAATTGGCGAACCTGGTGCACCTCCTGATTGGCCCCAAATACCACAAGTATTTGCACAAATTTGTCCTAAATAAAATTGTATCGATACCACGTTACTACCTCTCCTATTCTACTAAAATATGGATGAAATTTAAATTGGCCGATAGGAAAGGGACAGGTAAGACGACTAAGGTTCCCTAAATTTGACCCACTCTCAGGGAACTCTTTGTCAGTGGCTCCTATGATAAAAATGTGTCTGTGGTGATGCGACCATCCCCATTGAAAAATTGTCTCCGTACCCCAAGCTGTAAGAAATGATCGAGACACCCCCATCTACCCAAAATGCCCCCAGTTTGGTATCCATCAGATCCCTCCTTCCCCGAGGATAAGTTTAATAATTATTGCAAACCACCCCTCCCGAGTTTTTGTAGTAACCAGGTTGCGAGGATTTATATAGAAGGTTAGAAGGATGTGTGCAAAGTTGAAAATTAGATTGAAAAACGAAAGAACTTGTTGCAGTAGGCATGGTTGAAAATAAGATGTTTTTATGTAATGCAGACTCGTTTAGCCTATGTTCATCCCTCAGAAGGATGCTTATCAGACTATGGTGAATAGCACGTTGCACTTTTTGTAAAATACAAGGCCCTGAAGACTAGCCTAGCCTTGCAAGACTCGTACTAGGGAAATGGGTCTCTGCCAGAAGAACTGACATCTACTATAATAGACATATGACAAATGAACGTAATAATCATCAAAGCGTCAAAGAATTAGCCAACAAAAGGAAGTTGCAAGGAATCCAGCAAACCCATCATCAATTGTTTATACGTAAGCCGCAAAAATCTCAAATGTAGCGAGTGCTTACGCTAGTCGCTTGGTGTTGGGAAAGAAAATAGATTCATGTAATTACCTTTTTCTGCAAAATCTCTAAAGACTGTCTTTTCAACACTCATTTAAGGATATCACTGTCGGAGGAGAAAGAGACCGGATGTGGGAGCACGCGGCCTGACTGCGGATTGTGGAACGTCAGCAACGGAGGCCAAGGCGAGACCACGGCAGTAAGGAGTCGCCGGACGGGGCATTGTTTCAGACAAAGCTAAGGAAAGGGCTGACCTGAAGCCCCTGCTATGTGATCAACGTGTGCCAAAAGCCCCCGCTCTCTGAACATGGTTGCGGACTCGCCTGTCGCAAACTCTCCGCCTCCCCCTGATCTGTTCCCGACTTGGCCTTGCTCCATCCCCTCCTCCTCCGACCTACCATAAGGACTGTTCACACCCGCACCTTTCCATCCGAACTCCCAAGTTCCTCCAAATCCTATTGAGCTCCCCAGAGAAGAGTACTCCCTACGTCAGAAGGGAGGGAGCTCCGACTAAGTAGACCACGAACTATGTTAATCTTAGAACGGTGACCTAGAACTCCACCAAGGGTCGCCTCCAAAGAAAAGATGAACGAAGTATGTGGTTCTACCCGCTGCTGAACGCCTCGAAGATGATGGAAGCGACAGGAAATGCCCACCACAGAGACTCAAGAAACAAACAGATCTCACAATTCAGGAACAATCGCATTTTTTTATTGCAAATCTATGCTCTGCATTACGGAGGAAGATGCATCTGCTCCAAAACAGTAACGCATTGCTCCTATGAGGCCTGGCGAAACAAGCCCCTGCCCGCAGACCTCCAACGACTCAATCCACATGAACATTCCTGTTGACAGACCGAATTGTAATCCAGGTGCTTAACAGTGCCAACAGAAGACGACAAAAGACAACGAGAACTCTGATATTTTTTCTATCTCTCCTTTCTCTCCCAATCACCATTGGACTGACTATGCACCCGCCGTATACAAAAAGGACTTACTTATATGATAACTTACCAGTTCTTATTCTATGATCTGTACCCAACACCCTCGCTACGTGATTCTAGTCTGATATTGCATTACGATGACTTTTTCCTGCAACCAACTTAACAATGAACCCGCCTACTGACTGATGAGATTTTTCAATATGATGTTTATAATGTGATGTTTACATACAGTTCTTTCACCCAAGTCCCCTCTCCCTTACTTATGATCACTGCATATAGGGGTAGATAGGAAATAGGCCAGCAAGATGTCTTGGAAATGTTAAAGGGAGGACTGTGAAAAATAAATACAAACTTGGTGAACATTATCGGCGCCATCTTGCCCCTTTCCAGGCCCATTCGTGCGCGTAAGCGGCAGCCATTTTGAGCACCATGGCCTCCCTGCCCCTCGCTGATAGCCAGCGCGTCTCTCTCTCTCTTAACCTCGCAAGCATCCCCCCCGCACGCTGACAACCCCCGCTCTCTCATGCCTTGGGTCATAAACCCCTCTTCAGCGCAGCTTCACCACAGAATCCCATCCTGTTCCCAGCGCGACACCTCCCCTCATTCCTTTCATGGCCTCAGATCCTTTTGATGCAAACCCCCTTTTCCTGTGTCCCCGTTTGTCTTCCTCGTTCCCAGGCTGCCACCTGACCCTGCGGATACTGTTTATTACCCCGTACAGTAGGAAGCTTCCCCTCCCCATCAAAAGACCCCCGAACCGATCAAAGCCCCCACCCCATGAGATCCGATCAACCCCACGCATTCCGTGAATCGGCGGAATGCCCTGCTGTGCGACCACCATCACCTGTTGTGACCGGGGTGGGGAATCCAACTGTAAATGTATGTGGGAACGGGCCTGGAGGGGAGATTCCGAGGATGTTCTTTCAAGTATTAAAATATTACGAGAATGTGTTATGTGCAATAAAGGTCGTAAACTCTAGTATAAGAGGCCCGGCCTCAGAGATGTGGTTAGAGCACCTCGTGACGATACTTGCTGTCTGAATTGATGTGTTCTCCTCCGGAGAGAATAAAATCCTCGTTTCCCGCCTTCCAGTCTCCAGCGCCTGCTTCTTCATTGATTAATATTGGTGGGTCATAGAGGCGATACCGCCGGGCAACATAAAAGGGTCTTTGGTTACCGGTTGTCTTTGGAACCCTTTTTAACAGCTGGATTGAGCTGCGTGCACGCGCGTCAACATTCACGCATGCGCACATCACAGCCACACGCATACACAGCACTCACGCATGCGCACATACACACGCATACACAGGCACACCCCCGTCACCTACACGCATACACAGAGACCCCTCCACACACACCAGCCCCTCTCCTCTCGGCTCCACACACACGCACACGCATTTACACTTACACAGACACGCAGGCACCCAGACAGGCAACCCCCCCCCCCCCGTCACACACACGCATACACACAGACTCCAGGACACATACACATACACACACACATGCACGCTCACACACATACACAGTCCGCCGCCGCGCGCGCGCACACAGATGCCCCCCCCCCCCCCCCCCCCCCAACAAGGCGAAGCCCCACTCACCGGCATCCTCAGTGCAGCGGCTCCCACCGGCAGCAAGACTCTTCTTCCCTTCTTCGGCACCGGGGCGCAGGGTAGGCTCCTGCCTGCTCCGGTGCGCCAAACAATCGCGGCTCTTCCGTGGGAGGCGGGGTAGGCTCCCGCCCTCCTACTTCCGGTTGTCCCGCCCGGCCTGCCTGACTTCCTGTTCGCAGGCCGGCGGAAAACGAAAGCGGGAGTCCGCCGTAATTGCTTACCTTAGGGCAAAGGAGCGTGTGTGCGCGGCGGTTTCCTTTGCCGCGCGCGTTGATTGGTGAATGCGCAGTGAGTATTTTTTATAAAACTGTAAAATACTTGAATCAAATGCGCATCACGACGTCTGCGCATGTCCGTGACTTGGTATGATACAAGGAGGCAGGAGAGGAGAGTGTGCGAGCGGCCGGTTTCCTTTGCCGTGCATGTTGTTTTGCCAAGCGTGTTGTTCGTTGAGGGTGGAATGCGCAGTGAGTTTTTTATGAGAAAATTATTAGGTACAATTGCACGGACTTGATTCCTGGAGTACACCCTGTCCACGCACAGAGGACTCCTGAGCCGTGGATGGATCTGGTTTCCCAGGCGACCGATGGCCGGGTTGTGTGCCTGGCCCTCTCCATCAAGTCTTCGTCTGATCTGTTTTGATAAGGACGGGTCGGGTGGGTTCGTTGTTATGGGTGATTGATTTTTTTTTTTGTAAGTACATTCCTCCAAGATACAGTGAAGCGTTTAGTACTTTGGTATTGCGGGTACATTTTGTCTCTTACCTCGTAGCTTCTAATCTACGGCCTTGTGCTGTTGCAGGAACATATCATTTTGCCATTTTGTTCAGACATTGACCAAGCTTAGCTCCTCTGACATAAACCAGTGCACGCAGAAGAGGTACCCGTTTTATGCCACAAAAGGAACAGTAATGATGAGTGCAGAGTGAGTGCAGAGTGACAGTGAGTGCAGAGTGCATGCAGTGAGTGCAGAGTGACAGTGAGTGCAGAGTGCATGCAGAGTGACAGTGAGTGCAGAGTGACAGTGAGTGCAGAGTGACAGTGAGTGCAGAGTGACAGTGAGTGCAGAGTGAGTGCAGAGTGACAGTGAGTGCAGAGTGCATGCAGTGAGTGCAGAGTGACAGTGAGTGCAGAGTGCATGCAGAGTGACAGTGAGTGCAGAGTGACAGTGAGTGCAGAGTGACAGTGAGTGCGGAGTGACAGTGAGTGCAGAGTGACAGTGAGTGCAGAGTGACAGTGAGTGCAGAGTGCGTGCAGAGTGACAGTGAGTGCAGAGTGAGTGCAGAGTGACAGTGAGTGCAGAGTGACAGTGAGTGCGGAGTGACAGTGAGTGCGGAGTGACAGTGAGTGCGGAGTGACAGTGAGTGCAGAGTGACAGTGAGTGCAGAGTGACAGTGAGTGCAGAGTGACAGAGTGCAGAGTGACAGTGAGTGCAGAGTGACAGTGAGTGCAGAGTGACAGTGAGTGCAGAGTGCGTGCAGAGTGACAGTGAGTGCAGAGTGACAGTGAGTGCAGAGTGACAGTGAGTGCAGAGTGACAGTGAGTGCAGAGTGACAGTGAGTGCAGAGTGACAGTGAGTGCGGAGTGACAGTGAGTGCGAAGTGACAGTGAGTGCAGAGTGACAGTGAGTGCAGAGTGACAGTGAGTGCAGAGTGACAGTGAGTGCAGAGTGACAGAGTGCAGAGTGACAGTGAGTGCAGAGTGACAGTGAGTGCAGAGTGACAGTGAGTGCAGAGTGCGTGCAGAGTGACAGTGAGTGCAGAGTGACAGTGAGTGCAGAGTCACAGTGAGTGCAGAGTGACAGTGAGTGCAGAGTGAGTGCAGAGTGACAGTGAGTGCAGAGTGAGTGCAGAGTGACAGTGAGTGCAGAGTGACAGTGAGTGCAGAGTGACAGTGAGTGCAGAGTGACAGTGAGTGCAGAGTGCGTGCAGAGTGACAGTGAGTGCAGAGTGACAGTGAGTGCAGAGTGACAGTGAGTGCAGAGTGACAGTGAGTGCAGAGTGACAGTGAGTGCATGTTGGACAGGCCACACGAAGGGCCGCTCTCCCCCGGCTCGACCAGGCCCGAGCCCGGTCACACAAGCACCCCACACCACCATTACACGTCCTCCGTCCCCTCAGGGACCCCTGCCCTCGAGCATGTCGACCTCGTGGGCCCGATCCACTGCCGGCCCACGCGCCCAGCCCGGGCCGCCATCTTGGACACTTCACCACGTGGCCGCCTGGCCCCCGGCCGACCTCAACCCTGGGCCTGGCCAGGCCTCAGACATCCCGGCACCACCATCCACCCAGGAGGTGAGCGGGCTACTTGGCAAGTCAATGGGAGAAGGAGGTGTCGATGGCTCTCCCCCACCAAGTGCCGCTCGCCCATCGCCTCCCCGGGCGCTGGCTCCACCCCCCTGCTGGGTGTCTGGACTCCCTCATCCCGGACCTCCCGACCTCCAAGTGCGAGGGTCCGGACATCAAAGCACACCAGCCCTATAACTGGGGCAGCTCCAGAACAGGAAGGCAGTTGTATCTTGGAGTCGAGAGACGTAAGAGGAACTCATCCTGGACGGACTACTGGCGCTGCCGTAGCTCTGTCCTGTGCACCATCGTCCTGCCTGTTGGCGCTGCCACAGCTGTCGTAACCTTCATCTTTCACCGTCGTCCGGATCTGCTGGCGAGGCCGCGGACCGTTGTAACCGTCATCTTCATCGGGACCTGCTTGGCTTCTCCACGGCCCGTCGACCATCCTTCATCCACCTCGGGACCTGCTTGGCTTCTCCACGGCCCGTCGACCATCCTTCATCCACCTCGGGACCTGCTTGGCTTCTCCACGGCCCGTCGACCGTCCTTCATCCATCTCGGGACCTGCTTGGCTCCTCCACGGCCCGATCAGCAACCACGCCGAGCTCGAGGATTGAGAGCTATTGAACTCATTGGTAACTAAGACTGTCCCGCTACCCTTTTCCTCATCCAGAGATCAGAACCGAGGGGACCCCTGAGTCCAGACCTCCTTGTATTATATCCACGTAACCTAAGAATTGCATATAAAGTCTCGTTAACCTTCAATCTTGTGTGGTGTCCGTCTGTGGGGGGGAAGTTGCTTATCTGTACAGTCGTTGGAGACGGCTCTCCCTGGAGACCTCTCCCCGTAAACTCGGCCGACCCTCCCGGTCCGTCTAACATTGGTGGCCAGCGGCGCGATCCGAATCACCGCATAACGTACAGAGAGTAGCTCACCCCACAACGAACAACAATGTCGACTAAAGAGAGCGGATCAACTGAGAAGTTCCAAATGGAAAAACTAGAGGAATACAGCCATCGTGAACTAAAGCAGTTCTGCATCGAACTAGGTATCGCTACCACCGGACTAAGTACCAAGGACGATTTTAAGCATGCCCTAGAATCTTGGGCAGAGACCGGGGATGTCGAAGCCCCGGAGCAAAGCACCGCGAAAAAGACCAACACGGCTCCTGAAGAGCAAAGAACGGGTCTCTCGCAAGACGAGATCCAAGAAAGAGAAAAAGCCCGACTACACGAACTCGAAATGGCCCGACTCAAGATGGACATAGAACTCAAATTGGCCGAGCAAAAAATAAACTTAGAGCACCTTCGCCTCCGAGAAGAAAGAGAGGAGAAACAGAGGCAAAGGGAGCTCGAGGAAAAAAGACTAACGTACGAGCACGAGCGGAACCTAGCCGAGATCAACCTGCGCAAACAGAATAAAGAGTTAGGGGTGCCCGACAGACCGTCCACCCCAGGGACCACGGACAGAAAAGTGCACATCCCCAAGGATGTGGTCCGAGAATATTTTCGAGAAGACGACATCCAGCAATGGTTTAAGGCATATGAAATCGCGATGACTGCGCACCGGATCGATAGAGCCGACTGGGGAGCCGGCCTATGGGGCAAATTCCTCAATGAGGGCCGCGATACTCTGTTACAGCTTCCAGACCACCAGATGACCTCCTACGACCACATGAAAGCGGCCCTCCTCACTCGCTATGGCCTCACGCCCGAGATGTACCGTCAGAGGTTCCGAGACTGCACCCGCATTCCAGGTACAACTTGGGTGGACTATGTAACGTACTTTAGCCGAGCCTTCGAAGGCTGGATCAGAGGGAACAACGTCACGACCTACGAGCAGTTGTTCAATCTGATGGTATGGGAGCATCTGTCCAACAACTGCTTCATTGAACTACGCCAACACCTCCTCGACAGCAAGTTAACCGATCCCCGGCAGCTCGCAGCCGAAGCTGACCGGTGGGAGATCACCCGAGTGGGCCGGAATGGGTCCTACGAGCAGAACAGGAACAACAATGGTCACCACCGATCCAGAGGAGGAGGAGGGGGCCAAGGACGAGGAAGAGACAACACTCCGGCCGCCCCCACTACCAGCACCACCCCCCCGGCCAACCGGGGCAGCACCCCGGCGCGACCGGGATACAGAGCCAATATTACATGTCACCGATGCCAACGAGTCGGCCACTATGCAAACGACCCAAGCTGCCCGCAGTATCAGAGTCCAAGACCCCGCCAGGTGGCCGCCGCGGCACTAGGGGAAGAACAGATCTCCGAGGAACAAGAAACAGACGAGCAAGAGTATCAAGAGTGGGAGCCAGCCGCCATGACTCTCGCGTGCTTAGGGGGAAGAGACATGGTCCCGCGGGTCCCCCTACCCGCTAACACCCAGAAGTACAGCCAGTGGGTGAGCATCAATGGACAACGGGCCGAAGCCCTTCGAGACACCGGGGCCAGTGTGACAGCCGTCCGCTGTCATCTGGTGACCCCAGAACAATATCTACCGAACATTCTCTGCCCTGTGCGATCAGCCGACAACTCGGAGAGTCTGTGTCGGATGGCCTGCGTCCCCTTTGAGTGGGGAGGGGTCTCCGGCATGTTGAAAGTAACGGTCCGAGACGACGCCCCCGTGGACTGCCTCCTCGGAAATGACCTGGAAAGCTCCCCGTGGGCAGCCGTGGAGCGAAAAGAACACTTGGGGATGTTGGGCGTCCCAGACTGGGCGTGCGTCACCACCCGGTCCATGGCCGCCCGTGCCAACCATCACCCGGAAGAACCAGAATGGCCGGCGCCTCCGCCTCCGGTCGTCCCCGCCGAGACCCCCGACCAAGGCATCCCCCTCGAACCTGCTCAACCTTCCGACCTTGCTAACCTCGACCAGTGGGCTCAAGAAGGGGGGCCCACACAAGAACAATTTCGTCAGGAGCAGAAGACCTGTCCCTCCCTTGAGGGACTCCGACAACAAGCGCTCGCCCAAAGCGCAGGGGATACCTCCGGAACTCATTGGGTCTACTGGGACAATGACCTATTGTACAGCGAGCAACGAATCGCCGAGCTGGGGGCCAACCGAGTACTAGTGGTGCCACTCCGCTTTAGAGACTTCCTGCTAAATCTGGCCCACGATGTCCCCCTGGCAGGGCACCTGGGACAAGATAAAACCTACAGCCGCCTAGTGACCCACTTCTTCTGGCCAAAAATGAGAAACGATGTGCACCAGCATTGCCGATCTTGCCCCACGTGCCAAGCCAGTGGGAAGAGCGGCCGCAAATTAAAGGCCCCCCTGCAACCCTTTCCCGTGGTCACGACCCCATTTGAGAGGGTCGGAATAGACATTGTGGGACCCCTAGACCCACGTACAAGACAAGGCCATCGCTTCATCCTAGTACTAGTGGACCACGCCACCCGCTACCCTGAGGCTATTCCTCTCCGGACCGTCACAGCCCCAGTGGTCGGCAGGGCCCTGATGGGGATCTTCTCCCGTGTGGGGTTCCCCCGAGAGGTCGTCAGTGACAGAGGCACGAACTTTATTTCCAAATATATGAAGTCCCTCTGGCAACAGTGTGGGGTCACCTACCGCTTCACGACCCCCTATCACCCCCAAGGAAACGGACTTGTTGAGCGGTTCAATCGCACACTAAAAGGGATGATCGGGGGATTGGAAGAACCCCTCCGTCGCCAGTGGGACGTGCTGCTGCCGTGCCTCCTCTTCGCCTACCGGGAGGTCCCACAGAAGTCCCTAGGCTTCAGCCCATTCGAGCTGCTCTATGGGCACCCAGTACGGGGGCCACTCAGCCTGATCAAAGAAGGCTGGGAGATGCCTCCGGCCAAGAGTCCTCCGGATGTCTTCCGGTACCTCCTCACCCTCCGCAACCAGTCCCAGCGGTTCAGAGACCTAGCCAAAGCCAACCTAGAGGCCAGTCAAGAGGACATGAAGAAATGGTATGACCAGAACGCCTCATCTATTGAATTCGAGCCGGGGCAACAGGTCTGGGTAATGTCCCCCACAGAACCGTGCGCTCTCCAAGACAAATGGACGGGACCCTTCAAGGTAATCGAGCGCAAGGGTCCTGCCACCTATCTGATCGATATGGAGTCCGCCCGGAATCCGCTCCGAGTCCTCCATACCAACAGACTGAAACCCCACTTTGCACGAACAGAACTCAGCCTCTTGATGGCCACAGACAACGGGGTTGAAGACGACTCCGAGCCTCTCCCGGACCTCTTGCGGACCCAGGAACAAGACGGCTCCGTGGATGGGGTCCGACTCTCGGAGACCCTCACCCAGGAACAACGCCACGAGTGCCAAGCCCTCCTATCACGATTTGCCAGCCTGTTCTCCCTCACCCCAGGTGTCACTCCCTGGTGTGTGCACGATGTGGACACCGGAGACAGCCCTCCTATCCGCCACCGGGCCTACCGCGTACCTGATCGGGTACGGGCCTGCATCCAGGCGGAAGTAACTAAGATGCTCACGCTCGGGGTCATCGAGCCCTCCGACAGTCCATGGGCCAGCCCGGTCGTACTGGTCCCCAAAGCAGCCGCCCCCGGAACCACACCCGAACTCCGGTTCTGTGTCGACTACCGGGGCCTGAATGAAGTCACCAGAACGGACGCACACCCCATCCCCCGGGCAGATGAACTGGTCGACCGAATGGGCGCTGCCCGCTACCTCAGCATCTTCGATCTAACGGCAGGCTATTGGCAGATCGGCCTCACACCCCGAGCACAAGAACGTTCTGCCTTCTCCACCCCCGATGGCCACTATCATTTCACGGTCATGCCCTTCGGCATGAAAAATGCTCCAGCGACTTTCCAACGGCTCGTCAATCAGGTCCTGGCGGGGCTCGAAGAATTCAGCGCCGCCTACCTGGACGACATCGCTGTGTACAGCCACCACTGGACCGAGCACCTCCACCACCTCCAAGCCGTGTTGCAAGCCCTTCAGCGAGCTGGCCTCACGATCAAGGCCAGCAAATGTCAAATTGGACAAGGGTCAGTGACCTACCTCGGACACCAGGTGGGAAGCGGTCTAGTGGCCCCTCTACAACTGAAAATTGCCGCCATCCAGAACTGGCAACCCCCTATCACTCAAACTGAGGTGCGAGCCTTCCTGGGCCTCACGGGCTACTACCGAAGGTTCGTGAAAGACTATGGTACCATCGTGGGGCCTCTCACCGAACTCACATCAAAAAATCAGCCCAAGAAGGTGAACTGGACCCCAGAGTGTCAAGCGGCCTTCGAACAGCTAAAGGCCGCCATGTGTTCCGCTCCTGTGCTCCAGGCCCCCGACTACAGCCGGGAGTTCGTCGTCCAGACGGACGCCTCCGACCAGGGCATTGGGGCGGTCCTGTCCCAGGTGAACACCGAAGGCCTCGACCAACCGGTGGCCTTCATCAGCCGGAGACTCCTACCACGGGAACAACGCTGGAGCACCATCGAGAGGGAAGCCTTCGCTGTGGTATGGGCCCTCAAGAAGCTCCGACCCTACCTTTTTGGCACCCACTTTCGGGGGCAGACTGACCACCGACCCCTGCAGTGGTTGATGCATATGCGGGGGGAAAACCCAAAACTGCTACGCTGGTCCATCTCCTTGCAAGGTATGGACTTTACCGTTGAACACCGGCCTGGGTCCGACCACGCCAACGCGGATGGCCTGTCCCGGTTTTTTCCGCCTCGACGAAGAGAGTCCCCAAGAGGATGGGTGACTCTCCCCGCCTTCAGCTGGGGGGGACGCATGTTGGACAGGCCACACGAAGGGCCGCTCTCCCCCGGCTCGACCAGGCCCGAGCCCGGTCACACAAGCACCCCACACCACCATTACACGTCCTCCGTCCCCTCAGGGACCCCTGCCCTCGAGCATGTCGACCTCGTGGGCCCGATCCACTGCCGGCCCACGCGCCCAGCCCGGGCCGCCATCTTGGACACTTCACCACGTGGCCGCCTGGCCCCCGGCCGACCTCAACCCTGGGCCTGGCCAGGCCTCAGACATCCCGGCACCACCATCCACCCAGGAGGTGAGCGGGCTACTTGGCAAGTCAATGGGAGAAGGAGGTGTCGATGGCTCTCCCCCACCAAGTGCCGCTCGCCCATCGCCTCCCCGGGCGCTGGCTCCACCCCCCTGCTGGGTGTCTGGACTCCCTCATCCCGGACCTCCCGACCTCCAAGTGCGAGGGTCCGGACATCAAAGCACACCAGCCCTATAACTGGGGCAGCTCCAGAACAGGAAGGCAGTTGTATCTTGGAGTCGAGAGACGTAAGAGGAACTCATCCTGGACGGACTACTGGCGCTGCCGTAGCTCTGTCCTGTGCACCATCGTCCTGCCTGTTGGCGCTGCCACAGCTGTCGTAACCTTCATCTTTCACCGTCGTCCGGATCTGCTGGCGAGGCCGCGGACCGTTGTAACCGTCATCTTCATCGGGACCTGCTTGGCTTCTCCACGGCCCGTCGACCATCCTTCATCCACCTCGGGACCTGCTTGGCTTCTCCACGGCCCGTCGACCATCCTTCATCCACCTCGGGACCTGCTTGGCTTCTCCACGGCCCGTCGACCGTCCTTCATCCATCTCGGGACCTGCTTGGCTCCTCCACGGCCCGATCAGCAACCACGCCGAGCTCGAGGATTGAGAGCTATTGAACTCATTGGTAACTAAGACTGTCCCGCTACCCTTTTCCTCATCCAGAGATCAGAACCGAGGGGACCCCTGAGTCCAGACCTCCTTGTATTATATCCACGTAACCTAAGAATTGCATATAAAGTCTCGTTAACCTTCAATCTTGTGTGGTGTCCGTCTGTGGGGGGGAAGTTGCTTATCTGTACAGTCGTTGGAGACGGCTCTCCCTGGAGACCTCTCCCCGTAAACTCGGCCGACCCTCCCGGTCCGTCTAACAGTGCAGAGTGAGTGCAGAGTGACAGTGAGTGCAGAGTGAGTGCAGAGTGACAGTGAGTGCAGAGTGACAGTGAGTGCAGAGTGACAGTGAGTGCAGAGTGACAGTGAGTGCAGAGTGACAGTGAGTGCAGAGTGACAGTGAGTGCAGAGTGACAGTGAGTGCAGAGTGACAGTGAGTGCAGAGTGACAGTGAGTGCAGAGTGACAGTGAGTGCAGAGTGCGTGCAGAGTGACAGTGCGTGCAGAGTGACAGTGCGTGCAGAGTGACAGTGCGTGCAGAGTGACAGTGAGTGCAGAGTGACAGTGAGTACAGTCACTCAGCACCACCACATTATCAGTCAGAACCACCACAGCATCACTCAGAACCACCACAGCACCACTCAGCACCACCACAGCATCACTCAGCATCACTCAGCACCACCACAGCACCACCATAGCACCACTCAGCACCACCACTGCATCACTCAGCATCACCACAGCCCCATTCAGCACCACCACAGCATCACTCAGCACCACCACAGCACAAATATGTTCTCTCAATGTTTCAAGCTTTATTACAAATGTCACAAAAAGATGTTAATATTTCACTTCTGTTCTTGGATTTTGTTACAATAAAATACACTGAACATAATCTTCACAAAAGTTATTTACAAAAGTTTAAGCTATTGCCATTATAAATTACAATCACTTTTATTAAGTATTAAAAAAAATTAAAAGCCATTGTTATTTGTAATATCAATACATCTAAGTCACGTAAATACAAATGTTGCATTACAAATGCTATAGGTGTCACATTTGCGAAAGTTATAACTATTGGCATTGTAAATGACAAAGCTATTAATTTAGCTATTTTCAAAACCAACACATAAATGAACGTTTGGTGAATTTCCATTAAAATATTTGACTTTTTTACTAAGATATTATTATACTGTTTTATGCAAACAAAATTTAGATACTGCATAAATAACTTTAATAAAACATATTTTATATGAAGCTTTTTATGTAAAAAACAAAAATATAGCATAAAGCAAAAAACAATTGCCATTTACAATGCTAATAGCTCAAACTTAAATAATGCGAGACCTATTGCATTGCAAATGCTTGTTTAAGTTTGCATTAGGAGGGCGCACTACAGAACCCAGCTAATAACACCCATACAATCCCTCTCAAAAAGTATCATTCTTTGCCACCATGAAGCCTCAAATTACCCTAATTAAGTTCACACTGGCTCCCAATCAGACTTAAAAATTGCTGATTACCAACTATAGGGCACTCTGCTTTTTCCACGAACAGCCCCCGTGCGGCTTTTGTGTTTGCTTCCAAATCAAAGCCACCTCTTCATTTGCGATCTTCCGTCCTGCTGTCCGTCCTGCTGTCCGTCCTCGTATTTAGAAAGGCTCGGTGGGGTGCAGAGAGGGATGTTTCATCAGTTTTATTATTTCCTTTTCACGGAATGTACACTTCTTGGCCTGTGCAAAATTCAGATCCATTCTATGTTTCAGAAGGCTGTAATAACCCATCCATTTTATTGATTACTAGCAGCCCGTACCGACGTTGTCCGGGTATGAATTGCTGCCGGCCAGTAGTATATTGTTTTGTAGGATTTCGTCTTGATAGCATTTCTTATCTGTGACAGGCCTGTGAAACGCTACGATTCACAGTGCACTGCTGATGCACTTAAGAGTGCGCGTTCAGTAGTGTGTGAACTCGAGTTTCCCTACTTTATTTTTCCTTGCAATATCATATAGCGCGAACTCGACAACATGGCATGAGTACAATTTACATTACAGAAGAACACATTCATTTGTGGTAGGCACGGGGAGACAAAGCGATTTGCCTGGAATCACAGGATGTTAAGCTGATGCCGAGATTCGAACGTAGCTCCCCAGCTCTAAAGTTCGCAATTCTAGAACTTGTGGGGGGAGGTGTGTCTAAAAGTGTATGTCGGTGCTGGCCATCAATGAGAGAAACCTGTGCATTTTTCAAATGGGTGGTGAAAAAATATGAGTATGTTGCTGGAGATGTGGGCCGCCGTGCCACCAATGTACTTACCGGGGGAGGGTAAACACCCATTATGCCGCAACTTTCTTTCCTCATGCCATCACTCCGCATACTTTCATTACGAAAGTACCATGACTCCGCAATGCCATTATAACGCATGGCATTACATTTTATATGCTTTTACCACGCATACATTTACAACGAAATTCGTTGTAAATGCATGAATGGTAAAAGCATGTTTTTTTAAATGTTTGGATAAGGTAAGTATGGGTATAGGGGTATATGTTTTGGTGTACTGAGGTATATGATTCGGGGTGTTTGGGTATTTTAAGGGTTCAGATATACTTTTGGGTTATGGGGTACAGGGGTAGTTTTAGGGTTCATGGTAGGTTTGGGTTTTGGGGTACAGGGGTAGTTTTAGGGTTTAGAGATAGATATGGGTTTTGGGGTACAGGGATATTTTTACGGATCAGGGCTAGGTTTGGGTTCTGGGTTATAGGGGTATTTTTAGGGTTCAGGTGTAGGTTTGGGTTTTGGGGTACAGGGGTATTTTAAGGTTTCAGAGCTAGGTTTGGGTTCTGGGGTACAGAGGTATTTTAGGGTTCAGGGCTAGGTTTGAGTTTTGGGGTACAGGGGTATTTAGGGTTCATGGGTAGGTTTGGGTTTTGGGGTACAGGGTTATTTTTAGGGTTCAGGGCTAGGTTTGGGTTTTGGGGTACATGGGTATTTTTTGGGTTCAGGGCTAGGTTTTGGTTTTGGGGTCCAGGGGTATTTTAAGGGTTCAGGGCTAGGTTTGGGTTTTGGGGTACAGGGGTATTTCAGGGTTCTGGGGTAGGTTTGGGTTTTGGGGTACAGTGGTATTTTTTGGGTTCAGGGCTAGGTTTTGGTTTTGGGGTCCAGGGGTATTTTTAGGGTTCAGAGGTAGGTTTGGGTTTTGAGGTACAGGGGTATTTATAGGGTTCAGGGCTAGGTTTGGGGTTTGCGGTAAAGGGGTATTTTTAGGGTTTAGGGATAGGTTTGGGTTTTGGGGTACAGGGTATATTTATAGGGTTAAGATGGGTTAGTGTTTAAGGGTGTTGGGGTATTTTAAGGAGTACGGGTGGGTTATGATTATGGGGTGCAGGGGTATTTAAAGGGAGCAGGGTGGGATTAGCACACAATATGAGACATGTCATGAAGGGCGGAACGTACCACACGCCCCCAGCGTTTGTCACGCCCCCAGCACACGCCCACAGCACAACGCAGACACGCCCACAAGGGACTACTTTGCTGGCACGGTTCTTTTACCTTTTAAATGTATATGGTGGGCGTCTGCATAGCCTATGTCCTACGGCTGCAACTGCCCATTCCAACGCTGTATTGGGTGTTGTGATTGGTGCTGTGGTTCCTGAGACTACCCGCCTCAAAGGTTTGGGCTCTCTCTTTATTAAATTAGTATGGATTTTTATATCTGAATCTTGATATTTACAATTTATGTCTAAGCAGAGGCATAACTCTGCCGCTTAAAGCAAATGTCTGTATGATCATTTCTCAGAGTGCATGGTAAAGGTAGAATTTGCTCTAATGTGAGACTTTTGTAGTCGTCTACCTGGATGGCATCTGTGCTGGGGCAGTACTCCTCCACCACCCTTGTGCAGGCATAGCATCTCTGTGTCCCGCCTCTTCAAAACAGTGTCGTTTGGTAGGTTTGCAGCAAAATGCTTATGCAACCTTATTCAGTGGTGAAACAAATCCTGGGTCTGTCAAAAAATAGGATAAATCTGATACTGTGGTTGAAAGATAACCGATGCCATTGCACAAGGAAAACACTGCTTTATGCATTTCTTTGTTCTAGTGTTATTGTGACCAACTTGTGACCTTGTTGCCAGTTTGGAGCCTCTCTTGTGCCCCGTTTGGGGTTGTCCCTTTCTCTATGCAGGCCGGGCTAGTTGCTTTTCTAAGTAAAGACATTGAGGAGGAAACATAACTTAGAATCTGCCCCTCCTTATCAAAGGAACTTTGGAGATATTCGTAAGAAATGCTGCATTTTATAGTGCACCTTGCCCCTCCAGGATTTAAAAACAACATTGATATTGTCATACAGTTCATACTTTTTCAGTAAGGCTGTGCGTTGTTGGACAACAAAGACTTCACAGCTGCGCGAGAGTCGACGCACACCATCAGGCTTCAGTCTTGGCTAGCTCACAGTGCACCACCTGTACCCTAACCTGGCACGGTAACTGGTGGCATGCGCAACCTCAGAACATGACAACCCAGACTCCCTAAGGAAGGCGTGGAAACAGACCTAAAACCCTTTTGTTTGGTAACACATGCACGCACAAAGGACACTGCCCTCCTCCGCAGCATGGACATAGGGGCAGATATGACCCACCACCTCTCGACAAACTAACAGTGACCTGCCTCTGAAATCCCGCTCACTGGCACTAAAGACCGGATTACTCATATCGTCAACATGGATGTTTGGTCAAATCACCCCATCAGGGGAGAGGAGTTGGCCTAAGGGCTAGGGCTGGCGGCCTTGAATCTGGGGAACTGGGTTTGAGTCTCAGCAATGACGCTGAACATCCTGTGATTCTGGCCAAATCACTTAATCTCCCTGTGCCTATCAAAAATTAATGTGTCCTCATGTAATACAACTGGTGCTATGTAAAGAGCTCTGATACCCAATACCTTTGGGTCAAGTTTGCGCTATATAAAACTCCATAAATAAAAATAAATAAATAAATCCTGAAAACCTCCTGATGGATTTCCCTTGAACCAAGGGTTAGGTTTGCTCCAGTCCGCCATGTTTGTGAGGCCATGTATGTAAATAAGCCAGTCTCTTATTTCAATTTATTGAACCTGTCACTCAGAGAGGACTCACCCGCATTTAGAAATACCGAGAATTAGGACTGCCCAGGGTCAAAAACATTCCAAGGGAACTGCACCTATCAGTCAATCAATCCATCATTCATGTGGATTTATGTGGCACAGCTGATCTTCCGAGTGAGTATTCTGGCACTAGGGCGCCATAATGGTCCAGGTGAGTCAGTCAAACAAACAGATCTTGAGTGCTCTTCATTATTCCAGAGGAGAGGTGGAGGGTCGTCGCAGCAGAGGGAGGTCTTTCCAGGTTTTCACCACGAGGGAGGAGATGGAGCGTCGTCCGCTGGTGCTTTGGTGGTTGCAGAGGGTGTGAGCGAGTGAGAGGGAGGCAGAGTATAGTTGTCTGGCAGGATAAAGGTATTTGAAGCAGTGGTTGATGTAGACTGGTCATTAGTTGATCAGTGCTTTGTAGACGTGGATCATCGGCTTCAATTGGCATCTCTTCTGTATAGGCAGCCACTGACAGTTTCTGAGGTAGGGGTGAGGTGGTTCCATCTGGGAAGGTCATGGATGAGTCTGGCAGTGGAGGTCTGTATGGTCTGGAGTCTCTGCAGAAGGTGTGCAGTGATCCCATCATAGAGTGCGTTGCTGCAGTCTAATTGGCTTGTAATTAGAACCCAAGTGACAGTATGCCTGGTGTGAAGAGGAGACACTTAAAGTATTTTCGTAGCATGCAAAGTGTACAAAAGCAGGCAGAGGCAACTGCGTTGACCTGGGACTACTAGTACAGTTTGCTCTCCAGGATTAAGCCGAGGATTCTGGCGTGGTTGGTCGGTGTGGGTGTTGGCTCTAGTTCCAAGGGCCACCAGGAGCCGTTCAGAGGGGTGATGTTTTTGCCAAAGATTAGCACTTCTGCTTAGTCCGTGTTTAGCTTCAGGCCGTTGTCCTTCATCCAGTTGGTGACGCTCGTCATGCACCTGTGGAAGATGGTTCTACTGGTGGGGGGGTCTTCTGAGAGCGAGAGCATGAGCTGTGTCTCGTCTGGGTATGATATGCTTGGTTTGTGGGCTCTGACGATGTTGGACAAGGGGGTCATGTAGGTGTTGAAGAGGGTGGGGCTAAGGGAGGCTCCTTGGGGAACACCGCAGATGATGTCCTTGAGTTCGGAGGGGGTGGAGCTCAGCAGACCTTCCGCGTTCTTCCTGTGAGGAAGGGGGCACTCCACCTGCTTTCTGGGACTCCCTTCGCCTAGATATCAGAACTAAACCTTGTCTTCTGGCCCTTGCACGCCATTCAAAAGTCTCCTTTTCTGGTTGTTTCTGAATTTAAGCATTTCTTTTGGTATTGAGTCATAACCCACTTGGTTCCTTTTCTAGATCCTCTTCCTGTGGCTTGCCCCGCCTCCCTGTTAGGGTCTTTTTCCCTTATATAGGGTTTTTGCTTTTGCTTTGATAATGTGGGCAAAGTTGAGCCGTTTATTCAACGATTTAAACTTGCAATTCTCACAAGGACTATGGGGTTTACACAGGCTGCAAGTGGCCCCCTGTGTGTGAACATTGTACTCGAGGTGCACACTCACATCCTGCACCATGATATGTTCATCCGGGTTCTTTAGGCTTCGCAGGAAGTGTTTGTTTCTGCAGCGCATGAAGCCACACCACACTTCCGGGTTCACCCTTTCTGGGAGACAGTCGTCTCCAGCCAAGCCTTCCATCAGAGAAAGCAAAGTGTTTGAATGGAAACAGGAAATGTGTGAGCATCCCGTAACCCCAGTAATCATGATCACTGCCAGGTTATGCCTGTGTATTAAAAAAGGTCCATGGCTTAGCTGATATATTGGGGTCTCTGGTTCAACGTTTTCTATTTAGCCCCTCTACTGCAGTGCTTAATTTGTGCCGGTGCATACCGGTGCTCGGCTTTGGTACTTGTTTCTCGGCACTGGCTTGTGCTGGTCCACCACATGATCCCACTGTCTTTCTATTTTTAAGCACTGCAACGTTAGTAAACTATCAAAATACACTTAATCGAAAGCAATAATGTTCAGCTTTGCGTTACAGAGCATAGACCAAGTTGACACATCTGCTGGAGAGTGATGGTTGGCAGACAACAGTGGTACTGGCATTTGGCGGCTCTTGCAGGGGTAGTGGCAGTTTCCTGTTGCATTTGCCTCCCGTGAACACCTAGGGCCCTGACACGTTTTTTTAGGTCGAGCCTTTACCATTCCGCAGGAATGGGAAATGGGGAGAATTCAAGTCGGCTATTTTCTCTTCAAACCAAAGGGCTTTCAGCCCGCGGTTTTCATGCAGTGCCCGTCAACATGCACGCGCATCGCATGCAAGCCCAGCCCAGTCCTCCCCTCATTCACGCCCACCCACCAGGCTCTCCCGCCCCCATCAGGCTTCTCTCCCAATCCGCATGCAAGCCCAGCCCAGTCCTCCCCTCATTCACGCCCACCCACCAGGCTCTCCCGCCCCCATCAGGCTTCTCTCCCAATCCGCATGCAAGCCCAGCCCAGTCCTCCCCTCATTCACGCCCACCCACCAGGCTCTCCCGCCCCCATCAGGCTTCTCTCCCAATCCGCCTGCCTCCCCTCGCACATTCACGCCTCCCACCAGGCTTTCCCGCCCCCATCCGGCGTTTCATTTTTTTGTTTCTGGTGCACGTCGCGTTTCTCCTGTCCGAGTGCTCGTTTTGGCTTCCCAGGTCCCAGTTTATTGATCGCCTGTTTTTCCGTTTATCCTGCCCCCTTATCAGTTATTGTGCAGTGCAGCGTCCTGGGAGCTTGTTTGTCTGATCCCCGCTGCGTGGTATGTGCCGTCCGGGACTCCTCTGGCCGAGTCTGTAATGTGAGCTTCCAGGGGTGATTTTGCCAGGGCCTCCTTCCGGTCTGTTAAGCCCTCTTCACCTGCACTTCCGCCCAGCCCGCTGTGTACTGGAAGCCGCTGCTCACTGTCGCGATGCAGGCCGCTGATCTCTTCCAATCGCGCTATGCGTTCCCGTCGTCGGTTCGTTCCTGGATATCTGGTGCATCAAGCAGGCATGCATTCCTGAATCAACACTGCATGACCCAGTTTGTGGTAATTAGGTCACGGCAGGCTACCCGTGACCTAACCCACGCCCATCCTTTCCCACGTCGGACATTCTACAGTGCGTGATGTCTGTCGAAACGTGCAGCTCCGCGTGTAAACCGCTCCAGAAGGTTCTAGGGCCTCAGTGAAGGTTAGTGCCAGTAAGTCTCTTACCTTGCTTTAAACTAGGCGATACCCTAGGGTGACGATACCTGGAGGGAAAGCTACGTGTGCAGAGTGCTATGTAAATGAGCTTCTGGGTGACTGGGCTCCTTCACAGCACCATGCAGATACACACAATGGACCACACACTGCGATTGACGTGCGGTTTTGCAATTTAACCCCTTCGCTGCGGCGGCTATTCCGCCGCAGCGCTAAAGGGGCGGGGCGGCCGCCGCATGCTGGTGACAGAACCGCTCCGTCACCAGCTACAGTTGAGCTGTGCTGGTGACGGAGCGGTTCCGTCATGACCCGCCCCGCTCTTTAGAACGCCCGCGCAGGCGCGAAATCAGCGCCGCGCAGGCGCGGCGGCCGGGCCATGACGGAACCGCTCCGTCATCAGCACAGCTCAACTGTAGCTGATGACGGAGCGATTCCGTCATCAGCATGGAAGGGGTTAAAGTGCGGCACAAGTTTGAGGTTCACAAGCAATATAAAGGATTACTGACGTGACATAAAGTACAACTTCAATAATTTACTGCATGCAACCCAGTTTTTTACAACAATATTTGTAATGTCTTCGGTTGTCTGGTGACGTCCACATACAAGATTGAGAGTTAAAGATTTGAATCATTTGTGGGTTGTAGAACACGACGCCAACGTGCACGGCAACTTGTTTTAACAAAGTGAACTTTTGTGCCCGTTTCTGTCACTTAAATTCCTTGTGCCATCCCCACCACCACTACCACCCACCCATCGCTGCCTGTTAATTTTAGTGGGTCGGCGCCATTGCCGCTGTTTCCCGTTTATTTTGAAAATGCATTCCATTGGCAGTAGGATCGGCACTTGCAATTTTGCTTTTCGTTTTGGAAGGACCCTTACTAAATATATGCAGCAGTTGCTGCCCTGAAGCAGCAGTGGTTTCATTTTTATTTTCGGTTTTGTCAGAGCAGTAATCTATTTATGAGTGCCTCAGTTCATTGTGTTTTGTGGCTCACCCTCAACCCCCCACTCACCCTCACTCACCCTCAACCCCTCACCCTCACTCACCCTCAACCCCTCCCCCTCACCCTCACTCACCCTCACTCACTCACCCTCACTCACCCTCACTCACCCTCAACCCCTCACTCACCCTCACTCACCCTCACTCACCCTCACTCACCCTCACTCACCCTCACTCATCCTCACTCATCCTCACTCACCCTCAACCCCTCACCCTCACCCACCCTCAACCCCTCACCCTAACTCACACTCACTCCTCACTCACCCTCACTCATCCTCACTCACCCTCAACGCCTCACCCTCACCCACCCTCAACACCTCACCCAAACTCACACTCACCCTCACTCACCCTCACGCTCACTCACTCTCACTCACCCTCAACCCCTCAATCACCCTCAACACCTCACTCACCCTCAACACCTCACTCACCCTCAACACCTCACTCACCCTCAACTCCACAGTCACCCTCACACGCACTCACCCTCAACTCCTCACCCTCACACTCACACACTCACACCCCCTCACTCACACTCACACACACTCAATGACAATAACTCACACTCAGACTCACACACCCTCACACACCCTCACCATCACCCCCCATCACCCTCACACCCCCTCACTCACACTCACTCACACTCAATGACAATACCTCACACTCACCCTCACTCACCCTCAACGCCTCCACCTCAACTCCTCACCCGCACTCACCCTCAACACCTCACTCACCCTCAACACCTCACTCACCCTCAACACCTCACTCACCCTCAACACCTCACTCACCCTCAACTCCACAGTCACCCTCACACGCACTCACCCTCAACTCCTCACCCTCACACTCACACACTCACACCCCCTCACTCACACTCACACACACTCAATGACAATAACTCACACTCAGACTCACACACCCTCACGCTCACACACCCTCACCATCACCCCCCATCACCCTCACACCCCCTCACTTACACTCACTCACACTCAATGACAATACCTCACACTCACCCTCACTCACCCTCAACGCCTCCACCTCAACTCCTCACCCGCACTCACCCTCAACACCTCAATCACCCTCAACACCTCACCCTCAACACCTCACCATCACTCACCCTCAACACCTCACTCACCCTCAACTCCTCACTCACCCTCAACACCTCACTCACCCTCACTCTCACTCATCCTTACTCACCCTCAACACCTCACCCTCATCTACGCAACGCCACTCATCTACTAAAAGACACTCAACTACGCAACGCCACTCAACTACGCAATGCCACTCAACTATGCAACGCCACTCAACTACGCAACGACACTCAACTACGCAACGACACTCACACATGCAACGCCACTCACACATGCAACACCACTCACACATGCAACGCCACTAAACAACGCAACACCACTCAACTACGCAACACCACTCAACTACGCAACGACACTCAACTACGCAACGACACTCACACATGCAACGCCACTCACACATGCAACACCACTCACACATGCAACGCCACTAAACAACGCAACACCACTCAACTACGCAACGCCACTCAACTACGCACACATGCAACGCCACTGCCACATGCAACGCCACTCACACATGCAACGCCACTCACACTGCCAACGCCACTCACACAGGCAACGCCACTCACACAGGCAACACAAATCACACAGCCAACGCCTCACACACAGGCAACACCTCTCACACACGCAACGCCACTCACACACGCAATGCCACTCACACACGCAACGCCACTCACACACGCAACGCCACTCACACACGCAACGCCACACACGCAACGCCACTCACACACGCAACGCCACTCACACACACAACGCCACTCACACACGAACAACACTCACGTTGCCAATAGATCGCGCAGTACGACAGGTGGAACTATTACAATGGCAAATAACAATGCCTTTCACTGTTGTTATCATTTAGAATACATAAAGGGCTTTGTCATTTACACAACCAATAGCTCAAACTTTCCTACTGCGAGACCTATTGGCAACGCCAGTGCTTGTTTACAAATGAATCCCAGCGCAGTACAATTTCTGGCTGACATTCTAGGTTTCCTGCTGGCTCCCTGTGGGGTTTCTATGTTCCCTTCTGTTCGGTTTCTCCTTCACCTGCTCATACTGTTGTCTAGTCTTGTCCTTCACAGGTTTGTGCTTGCCACGTGTTGTTTAGCTCGGTAATGAGGGTTTCTGCTTGTTGTTTTGCTTGGTCAGTGATGGTTTCTCCTTGCTGCCTGTTCTTTTGCTTGGTTCTTGAACGGTTTTTGCCTGACCCCTGTTAGTTTGCTCGGGGTTCTGCTTACCAACTGCTATTTTTCGTAGATCCTGAAGAGTTTCTGCTTCCAGATTGTTGTTTTGCTAGTTTCTTGACAGACTTCTGCATTTCCTCTGTTGTGTTCCCTGGTGACTGAGGTGTCTGCTTGCTGCTTGTTCTGTGCATCGTTATTGAGGGTTTCTGTTTACCCCTCTTGTTTTGCTTGTTTCTTGATTGGTCTCTGCTTGCCTCCTATTGCTCTGCTTGTTTCCTGAAGCATTTGTGCCTTCCGCTTGTTATTTTATTTGTTTTTTTGAAGTGTTGCTGTTTGTCACCTGCTGTTATGCTCTTTTTCCTGACAGTCTTCTATCTGCCGCTGTTGTGTTCCCTGGTTACTGATGTGTCTTATTGCTGCTTGTTGTTTTGCTTGGGTTATTGAGGGTTTCTGTTTCCCCTGTTTTTTTGCTTGCTTCTTGAATCAAGTCTACTTCCCCCAGTTGTTTTGACTGGTTTCTAAAGTGTTTCTACTTGTTCCTTGTAGTTTTTCTTGTTTCTGGAAAGGGTTCTGCTTGACCCCTGTTGTTTTTCTCGTTTCCTGAAGGGTTTCTGCTTGTCTCCTGTTGTTCTGCTTGTTTCTTGAAAGGTTTCTGCTTGCCTCCTGTTCTTTTGCTTATTCCTGAAGTGTTTCTGCTTGTCTCCTGTTGTTCTGCTTGTTTCTTGAAAGGTTTCTGCTTGCCTCCTGTTCTTTTGCTTATTCCTGAAGTGTTTCTGCTTGTCTCCTGTTGTTCTGCTTGTTTCTTGAAAGGTTTCTGCTTGCCTCCTGTTCTTTTGCTTATTCCTGAAGTGTTTCTGCTTGCCTCCTGTTCTTTTGCTTATTCCTGAAGTGTTTCTGCTTGTCTCCTGTTGTTCTGCTTGTTTCTTGAAAGGTTTCTGCTTGCCTCCTGTTCTTTTGCTTATTCCTGAAGTGTTTCTGCTTGTCTCCTGTTGTTCTGCTTGTTTCTTGAAAGGTTTCTGCTTGCCTCCTGTTCTTTTGCTTATTCCTGAAGTGTTTCTGCTTGCCTCCTGTTCTTTTGCTTATTCCTGAAGTGTTTCTGCTTGTCTCCTGTTGTTCTGCTTGTTTCTTGAAAGGTTTCTGCTTGCCTCCTGTTCTTTTGCTTATTCCTGAAGTGTTTCTGCTTGTCTCCTGTTGTTCTGCTTGTTTCTTGAAAGGTTTCTGCTTGCCTCCTGTTCTTTTGCTTATTCCTGAAGTGTTTCTGCTTGTCTCCTGTTGTTCTGCTTGTTTCTTGAAAGGTTTCTGCTTGCCTCCTGTTCTTTTGCTTATTCCTGAAGTGTTTCTGCTTGTCTCCTGTTGTTCTGCTTGTTTCTTGAAAGGTTTCTGCTTGCCTCCTGTTCTTTTGCTTATTCCTGAAGTGTTTCTGCTTGCCTCCTGTTCTTTTGCTTATTCCTGAAGTGTTTCTGCTTGTCTCCTGTTGTTCTGCTTGTTTCTTGAAAGGTTTCTGCTTGCCTCCTGTTCTTTTGCTTATTCCTGAAGTGTTTCTGCTTGTCTCCTGTTGTTCTGCTTGTTTCTTGAAAGGTTTCTGCTTGCCTCCTGTTCTTTTGCTTATTCCTGAAGTGTTTCTGCTTGCCTCCTGTTCTTTTGCTTATTCCTGAAGTGTTTCTGCTTGCCTCCTGTTCTTTTGCTTATTCCTGAAGTGTTTCTGCTTGTCTCCTGTTGTTCTGCTTGTTTCTTGAAAGGTTTCTGCTTGCCTCCTGTTCTTTTGCTTATTCCTGAAGTGTTTCTGCTTGTCTCCTGTTGTTCTGCTTGTTTCTTGAAAGGTTTCTGCTTGCCTCCTGTTCTTTTGCTTATTCCTGAAGTGTTTCTGCTTGCCTCCTGTTGTTTTGTTTATTTGTCCCATGTTGTTCTGCTTGGTTCTAAAGAGTTTTCACTTCTTCCCTGCTGTTTTGCTTGTTCATGAAAGTGTTCTGCTTGCCCCCTGTTGTTTTCCTTGTTTCTTGAAAGGTGTCTTGCTGCCATCTATTCTTTTGCTTGGTTACTGAAGAGTTTCTACTAGTCCCCTGTTGTGTTGCTTGTTTCTTGAAGGGTTTCTGCTTGCCTCCTGTGTTTTGCTTACTTTACTGAAGAGTTTCTACTAGTCCCCTGTTGTATAGAGGGTAGTTCATTGGAGAGATTCAAAATTCTATCTATCTACCTATCTATCTATCTAGTTATAATTTGGAGTCTCTCCAATGCACAATTGTAGATAAATAGTTATGATAATATTTATATATTGTGATAGATAAATTAACGGAGAACCATTAGCATCTAATCAACTAACCAATATGAAAGCCATGCAGTGACCTATATACACGTTCAGCATAGAAAAATGTATATATATATATGAACCATAAGCATTATGTACATTTGTTAGGCTGACTTAAAGAATATCTATATATTTAAAAACATAATTATTATACATATTTTTAAAAAGAAATTCAGATATCTAGATACAGACCTTTAATCAAATTGCATGTTTATATACACTGGGACATGCTGTACATGTGTGTTTGCGAATGGTGGCCATGTGGGGAAGAGCCAATTCTTAAGTATTCTTCTGAAGATAAGATAGTTATCTGAGGATATTATGTTTGGGGGAAATGAGTTCCATAGTTTGGCAGCTCGAACAGAGAAGGATGTGTTTCCCATGGTTTTCTTCTTGTATCTTGGAATTTTGAGGCGAGGTGCCACTCTAGAGCAGAGGTTCCTTTGCTGAATGTGTTTGGTGATTTTATTCCTGATGAAGAGTGGTCCCGTTCTATGTATCGCTTTGTGGGTGACGCAAAGCAGCTTGAACCTGGATCTCCTGGGAACCGTTAACCAATGCAGGGCCTTCAAGGCAGGGGAGATGTAGGCTTGTGGCTTTACATGTAGGAGTAGTCTGGCAGCAGAGTTCTGAGTTTGTTGTACTCTTTTCATAGTTGATAAAGATGATCCGTGGCAGAGGCCATTGGCTTTAGACAGTACTGTTAGACAGTTCAAGAGAACTAGTGGCCTGGACTTTGTGTGGAAATTAATCCTGGGCAAAGCACTACTCTATGCTCGCGTAGTTTGTGAAGTTTGCGCTACTTCGCACTACGCGAATTGCTCATAGCACAGTGCAAATACGCATAGTGCAGCGGTCATTTTTTGCTTGCTCGCGGTCCTCAACGTCAAGTTGGCGACCGTGAGCAAGCAAAATGACATCCCGGCGAGACTTTTTTCTCGTTCGCAAGTTGCTGATCGTGAGCGTGGAAAATAAACCTCCCAGTGAGATTCTCAACGCAGGGAGGTCAGGTTTCCCATTGCAAGTGATTGTGTATGCTCGCAACCGCACGCTATGAGAAACTACCAGTCCGCGTTGAGAAAGCTGCTGCTCTAGTAGAAATCTACTGGAGCGGTAGAAAACGACCGCTTGCACTGTGCAAGATGTTGTTTGCACTGATTGCACAGTGCAGACAAGCATCCTGCACTGTGCAATCAGTGCGAACAGCATTTTGCACAGTGCACTAGGCTGTTCGCGTATCTCGCATAGTGCAAAGTGCACGTCGCATAGCTACGCATAGCGTTACTTCGCAAACTACGCCCAGGGTTAGTGGAAATCCCAGGTGGGGTAATTCTTATAGAAATGAAGCTTGATTTTGTTAATTTGTCCCCTTGGGCATTCATTGATAGCTTGGAGTCCAGGCTCACTCTGAGGTTTCTTACCTCCTTTGATATTTCCGATGGTGTTCCCAGATTGTCAGGCCAGGCGGCGCATGGGTCACAATTTTTCCGATCTCCACTTATGAGTATTTCCATTTTGGAAGCATTCAGTTTGAGATGTCTCTATGTCATCCCTTGATCCACGGCTCTGAGGCAACTTGAAGATTTGTGATTTTCCATTCTATGTGGGGCTTTCCAGTATTTGCGTGTCATCTGAATATTTATAGCACATGAGGTGAAATTCATTGCTCTTGCGGCAATGACTTGTAAATGTTGAAAAGCATGGGCGAGATGATAGAGCCTTGAGGGACCCCGGCTTTTGTGAAGTACGGTTTGGAGGAGAAAGGGTTAGAATGGATGTCATTTGTTCTGTTTTGAAGGTAGGATGTGATCCAGTCGGGGGCAGACCTCTAAGCCAACTTCGTAGAGTCTTTGTATTAGAGCGTCATGGTCAACCATGTCAAAGACAGCTGAGAGGTCCCAGAGAAGTAGTGCAGTAACCCCGTTTCAGTCTGCTGTGTTTTTCAGGTCATCCCAGATGGCGATGAGGGAAGATTCTGAGCCTCTTCCCGGACGGCATCCTGTTTGGAAGTTTGAAAATATGGAGTTAAATTCAGTGAATTGTGACATCTGGGCGAATGCTGCTTTTTCTATCAGTTTGCCCGGGAAAGGCGCTTTTGTTAATTGGTCTTTAGTTGTCGAGGTCAAGCTGGTACAGGTTAGTTTTCTTTATAAATGGGCGTATGTACGTCTTTTTAGGTGTTCTGGAAAGATTCCCATGGTTAAAGAATAATTGATGATTCTTTTTACTGGTGTGGCAGCAGAGGTAGTTAAAAGAATGTTCTTGAAGATTTGTGATGGACAAGTGTCAGACGGATGCCGGCTGGCCTGCTTGCTTTGACCCGATCCATAAATTGACTTTGTGATATGTGTTTGAAGCTGACGCTCCTGCTGCTCAAGGAGCTAGCCTGGTAATTGGCTACCAGCCAGAAGATGTGTTGATGCGCAGAGTTAAGGAGCGTCAGGGCTGCTCCTCATAGACTTAGAGTCTGAGACCCCACTCCCCTTGCTTTGTATAGGTAGCACTTTAATCTCATGCTGTAAGTAAAGATTTGGATCACCTGGCCCTTGAATAAAAGGGAGCTCAATGGGAGAAGAAGCTCTGAATTCCACCTGGCTAGCCCTCGATTCCAGCGGACTAATATTCAGTTCCTGCTTTTCTGGAGGTCAAAGGCCTCTGGTCTGTAAGCCCCCTAGGTATGAACCACACCCAAAGCATCCATTGCCCCCGTGGTCACCGCTGAAAGGGGATAGAAGGGCTTCTCTCGAGTGAGATTTGCTCCTTTCCAGGAGTTTACCTCCATGGTAGCAGACATGGAGACTGCAGTGGGTTCCATCAAGCCTCCCTTATATCGGAACCACTGTCAGCCTAGGCACCCCTGAAGAGCCCTCCCGTGCCAGCGCGCATGACTCTCTAGGAGGATACACGAGGCAAACAGACACAGACCAAGCAAACGTAGGACCTTCAGGACCGGTGCTTGAGCTCCGGGTCGAAACACTGGAAGCATGTCCAGAACGCCTCCCATCTTCTGAGGAGGTAAGACTCAAAGCACGGTGGTCTCCAGTACTAATCAAATAACCAGTATGCAGTGGGAGGGCTTTCAGTGAGATTGGGGATTAGTGCTAGAAAATTCTTAGTCATACTGTGAGGAAATGGGTGAGGTACATGAGTGAGTGAGTGAATGATTGAGTGAGTGAGTGAGTGAGTGAGTGAGTGAGTGAGTGAGTGAGTGAGTGAGCGAGCGAGCGAGTGAGCGAGCGAGTGAGTGAGTGAGTGAATGAGTGAGTGAGTGATTGAGTGAGTGAGTGAGTGAGTGAGTGAGTGAGTGAGTGAGTGAGTGAGTGAGTGAATGAGTGAGTGAGTGAGTGAGAACTCTTGGCAAGAGGGGAATTGAGTAAAGCATTGAGTGACTAGGTGTGGGGGAGAAGTGAGCGAGTCATTGAGTCGGAGAGAGAGAGCGCAGGTTATTACTGAAAAGGGTGAATAAGTGAGTGAAAGAATGAGTGAGCGGGTTGGGAAAGAGGGTAACTAAGTAAGCCATTAGGCAACTCGGTGTGGGGAGGGAGTGATTGAGTAAGTGTGTGTGAGTTTTAAAAAATGGATGGCTGAGTGAGGTGAGCCAGCGAGTTTGTTGAGTTCATAATGAGTGAGTGTGTGACCGAGTGAGTGTGTTAGGTGGGGAATGAGTAATCAGTGAGCACAAATATGTCATGTTGTCGGATACTCTCTGCTCCCATATACTGTTTAGAACGCAGGCTCTTAGAGTAGCCAGTGCTACAGAGGTACGCTCACTCAGTGAGTGAGCTTCCCTGAGCCCGGTGCAGTTACAGAGTGAGCGCCACGCGACATCCTAGGTCCTAGGATGAGTTTATGGCCCGGTGGCTCTCTGTCTGTTTTTCTGTGTCAGAGCCCCTAGTACCAGGATGGGGTGTCATACATAAACCCTCACATTGCTGTGAGAGTCCAGGCGAAGGGGCGTGAGGTGAGGATCCCTCTTTCTTTCGGCAGGTGGCAGGAGGGGCTCTACTCTTGGGAAATGTGCTCCTTTCTCATCATTTGCAGCAGGGGGTAATTTTTCAAACTCTGCTACTTTAGCAAAGTTCCACAAATCAGCGCAGTTTTATCCAATCCAGAAATACTGCGTGCACGCGGTCTTCAAGCAAAGGGGAGAGTACTGGGGTGTGAGAAATTTGTGCACTCTGCTTTTATGTATTTAAGCAACATGTATGGAAAATGAGTTGACATTATGCATAATTATGCAAAATGTGACTGTGGCACATAGCACTATATTTTGGTACACATTGCGTCCTTGCTTCCTCTTTGAACGGGAGGACACATTTCACTATAAAAATAAAAAGTGGCAAAAACACAAGTGCTGAGAACAGTAGCACTCGTGTCCTGGACATTCCCGTCAATCCTGCGCCAGCACGCGATAACTTTACTGCGAAAGCGAAGTAATTGTGCGAAATGGATTAATGGAATTTCACGTTCTTATTGTAACGCGAAAGTCTCAAAATACACCCGCGTAATTGAAAATACACTTCGACCTTCAAAATACCTCAGGAAGTCTTAATGCTGTGTCAGTGAAAAAGATATCAGTAACCTGGAGCATTTATTAGTAGTGCGATGATGAAGATGAATGTGATTCTTAATATTATGCATTCATTTTATTTTATGTTATGTATCTATTTTATATGGGATTGACAGACACTGGTGGTAGCTTCAGAGCACTGTTGGTCAAATATATTGATAAAGCAGTGAATTAAGAAAGTGTAGAATTAGCATCTAGAGCCCAGATCAGCCACCTGCTGAAAACAAGATGTCAGACCTAGAAAGGAGCCCCTGGACTCTGGAAGGAGCCTGTGATTGGAGGGCCTGGTGTTGGCGCGAGCCAGCAGATCCGAGTCATGAAGGTAAGGCGGAGAAGATCTTACTGGAGGCAGCCGCAGGCCTGCCTGCAAAGATGGCTCTCCTAGGCTTAGGCAGAAATGAACATTACGCTGGCGTAATTCACATAGTTTTGGAAATTTCGCATCATACTGGTTAGGAAAGTACCTGTAATGATATCATGTCATATAATTACGCACCCTGGGGGAGGGGGACACTGCTTTTGCAGTAGAGAGCAAAAGTCAAATAGAGCAGAGACAAGTCATCAGGGGTTGCTGAAATGGTGCCCAAGTCTTCACAGGTCACAGTACCACTCCACAGGCACACAGGTGAATCCCAGGAGAGCTCGTCAGCTCACTGGCTCAAAGGAGCCCTTCAAACACAAGGGGGAGGGAACTCACTGCTTTCATCACAGCACGGTTTACCCCATTGCATCCTGGTAAATGTAGTTCGCTTACTTCAAAGTTGCTGTAGTCTTTCACCAAAGTAGGTGTAGGCTGTGCTGTTATCTCTAGACACATGTTCCTGGGTTTAGTCCTTCATCAGTAGAGAGCAAAAGTAATATAGAGAAATGGTCTGAAGGGGTTGTGTGAAAAAGTGAAGTGTGGTTAAAACTAGCTCTACCTTATTAACATTACATTTATAGGCTAGGAATAAAAAGAAAACGTCTTTGACAGAGGGGCATTCAAATGACACTACCCCTCCCCATACCCAGCTCATCTCGAGGTTAGTACACCTCATTATAACCTCCCTGGGCTCCTTCCTCTCAGAGAGGGGGCTGTAGCCCGCACTACGGCTAGGTTCGTAGCGCGAGGAGACCCCCTATGATGAAGCATGCCACCTTCGGGTGGGAGAGGGGAATCATCCTAAGAAAGGGATACCCCCACACTGTACCTTTGCATTGGACCCAGAGGCCTTCTAATGAGTTTTTGCGTAAATAACTGTTGTCACAGACACGGATTCTGTTTTATGAGTAGGGTTGAGGAAACCCATACCCCAGGGTCAAGGGAACCATGGAAGGACCTTCTCAACTAAAGATGATTGCAAATAAATTAAAAGGAATTAATAGAACTTTGCACCATCCTTGCTAGGGACTGTCTTGAAACCCCAGGCTGCACTGGTCCAACCAGGACCCATCACAGGCTCTAAACGCACTCTGCATGCTGCCCACAACCCCATACCACACACTCAACCAGAGCTGTGTCCTTCTCAGATCACTGTGGCAACGGGAAGCAGCCAGACGCTGTCAGGACTAATGGATATTTTATCGCCTTAGATTAATGGTTCTCATTTTATTGATCTTGAAATGATAAATAGCTGAGTATGCATTGCTGGGATTTGAACTTGTGACCTGCAGGCTGTAAACAGAGCTTTCCAGCTGCCACCTTGCTCCACTGAGCTACCTCAACTTTTAAGTAGTGCTAGTCCACGAGAAGATGCAGTGGTGTGCTGGTAGAAAAATGTCTACCAATAAAAACATTTTACATTCAATTCACATGCACAGGGTGACAATCAAACTTCCCAGCTACGCCACACAGGCTCGTTTTTGAGTTTGTTCAGCAAGTAAAACAAAAGACGCGTTTCAACCTCACTAGGTCTTGGTCACATGACCTTGAAACCTACTGGCCATCTATTTATGCAAATGGCTGTCAGGCAAGGTATATAGACATAAAGGAAATACAAACAAGTAAAGTTACAGTCACTTTCTTCAGTATTCAAATGTAGATAACTTTATGCCATTTGCACAATTTGACAAGTGTTACAGGACATCAAAATAAACACACAACATAATATAAGTGATTGTGCATGCTCAAGGAGGGAGTGTAATCGTCACAATTGTATTTGAAAGTTGTGTGTTAAACCGTAGATCAACATTTAATCAAGTATAGTACCCCAATATATCTGATATATTTGCAACAGTAATGAGAATATGGAATTGTCACACAGATTGGCCATCAGAATACGGGAGTATATATCAGATTCCAAAATGATCCATTTTATAACTATAACTCGTGCCCCTGCCATGCACAGGGTAGGTATTAATGATGTCATTTTAGATGTTGCAGTGATATCAATGATGTCATAAAACATGTCATGGGTGATGTAATATGTGAGGTGATTAGAAGTGCATGGTGAGTGCATGAGTTATAGGTACAAGTTATAGTTACTTTAGGGCACAAGTAATAGTTACTTGAAATAAGTATAACTGGTGTTTATTTAACACAGCATGCTTTACCTGACACGCTCACCTAACTACAACATCCCTTTAACCTTTGTTTTCTTGATTTTCTAAGTATTTTTTAAAATAATGTAAAAAATAAATAAATACATTTTATTTTTTTTATTTTACAAAGCTCTAGCAGGTCACGACGAGGAGCTCCCCATCTGGTGCAGTGAATGTGAAATAAGCGTCCAGGTGCCCTTAAGGAATGGGTCATCAAGATTTCATTTGTGAAGTTGCAAGTGTTGCTGTCTATTGGGGATAAGAGAACCTTTACTCTGACCTCTACTGCCTTCTTTTTTTTTTTACTTTTTGAGGCTTCGGGTACTGAGTACCCATGCCTCGTAATGGCAGACACAACATTTCCTTTTATGCTGCTGCTAGCCAATCGGATGGATCACTCTCTCCCGTTAGACTGTCAGTCCCACGGAGTGAGCTGACAAACTAGAGAAAAAGCCCTTGCGACCAATCACATTGCTCCAAATTTTAAAGTAGCGCTCCCGCAGGATCAACTGTCAAATTATCTATAAATGTTGATCTCCATGTTTCAAAAAATACTCAACAGATTTACACCAAATAACAAGAAACACACTTATGGGTAAGGGTCTAGCTTTCTGCCAAATTTGACATAATTCTGTACTGACGTTTTCTCTGTATTCTTCCCAAAATTTTATTACAGGAAATGCATGGGGGAAGTGTTTTGAGACACTCTCTTGCCCACCCCCCAGCCAACCACCTCCAATTGACAGATCACCCCGAAACCTTCCAAAAAGTAGCCGAGGTAGATGGATTTTAGTTTGGAACGTTTTGTGAAGATTCATCTATGGTCGCCAGAGTTATCAGCAAACTCTCTGCCTTTGATAACTCTGCCTCGTGTTTAACTGCAGAGTGGTCATCAATCTTACCGTTCCCAGTGGATGAAACCTTTGACCTGCAGGTTATCATTGAACCTCCAAACTTTCCAGTTCAGAGCTGCCTTTGCAGACGCGCAGATATCTGTCGAAGGCCCCTTTGCCGCTCACATCATTTACCTAGACACAATCTGTGGCTTGTGGGTCATTCACCGGTGCATTAACTTGCTGAGCTGCCATTCAGGGACTCAGTCCAGTGGCCTGCAGGTTTTCAGGCAGGTGCTTGCAGCAGGAGCATTAACACTCTGAGCAATCTATCTGGCATTGAACCCCATGACAGTGACACACAGCCAGCAGGCACAGTAATCACCTGAGTTATCTTCTGGACTCGAAAGGTGTGAGCTGGTACCTAGAGCAGGTATGTGTACCCTCTGAGTTATCCTTCTAGAACTAAAACCTGTGACCCTCTGCTTGCACCAAGGGGCCTCTGTCAGGTTTATTAGCCTTCTAATTTATCTTTCTGGAATTGAAACCAATGACAAGCTGGGTGCACGCCTGTGCCTGTCGCAGGCGCACTGAGCATTATCATGTTTTCCTGGAATTGAAACCCGTGAGCCGCAGGTGCTTTCACCCCCTGAGTTATTTTTCAGAACTGAAACCCGTGAGCCGCAGGTGCATTCACCCCCTGAGTTATTTTTCAGAACTGTAACCCGTGAGCAGCAGGTGCATTCACCCCCTGAGTTATTTTTCAGAACTGTAACCCGTGAGCAGCAGGTGCATTCACCCCCTGAGTTATTTTTCAGAACTGTAACCCGTGAGCAGCAGGTGCATTCACCCCCTGAGTTATTTTTCAGAACTGTAACCCGTGAGCAGCAGGTGCATTCACCCCCTGAGTTATTTTTCAGAACTGTAACCCGTGAGCCGCAGGTGCATTCACCCCCTGAGTTATTTTTCAGAACTGTAACCCGTGAGCAGCAGGTGCATTCACCCCCTGAGTTATTTTTCAGAACTGAAACCCGTGAGCCGCAGGTGCTTTCACCCCCTGAGTTATTTTTCAGGAACTGACACTCGTGAGCTGCAGGCGTCACGCAGGGACCCGCAGAAGCGCATGAACCCTCTGAGTTATCTGTGATGCACTGAACCCCGGGGCCTGCAGGTTACAAATGCGCGCAGCTCTGGCCCCAGCCGCGCCGGGCGTGAGTGAATGCACACGGGGGAGCCCGCGTTCCCGCGCACCCCTCAGGCTCGCCCTGTGACTGGTTTGATGAATGGGCGAGCGGTGTTACAGTATTTACTTTACGAGCACATTCCAGGTCCCCCGGGGGCGCTGGCCCTCGTGCGGCCCCCACCTGCAGCACTTCAGTGATAAGTTTTTGTTGTGGCCTCGCGCCTTCCCGTGTCCCACGATAGGAATAAATCTCCCTCCGCCCCTCCCCCCGCCGCCGTCTCCGCGCCAGCACACCACGCTGCCAGCCCGATAAATCATTTTTAAAGATACCTCTAAACATATTTCACAGTCTAAATTTTTTATGGTGTTTGCAAATCAGGAAAGTAAGGAGAGAGAATAAATGCCTTTAGTCAGCAGCTGAGGAATGATGTCTGTGCCCCCCCCCCTCCCCCAGCGGGAGGTGTCTGCTGATCAATGAGCGCTGGGGCGCCCCTCCCCCCGCCTGCGGTGGCTGCTGTGGCGCGGAGCATGTGAGGTGTCTTGCTGTGGTGGAGAGGTTACCGAGTGTGACTGCTGTGACAGAGCCTGTGCCTGGCACAGAGGCCATGGGGTGCTTGCTGTAGGGCAGAGACTGTTGGGTTTCATGGCTGTGGTACAGAGGCAGTGGGGTGTCACTCCTGTGGTTCAGAGGCAATGAGAGGTGATTGCTGTGGTACAGCCGCTGTGAGGTGTCACTCCTGCGGCACAAGGGCTATGAGAGATCTGAGTGCTGCGGCAAAGAGACTGCGGGGTGTGACTGCTGTTGCATAGAAGCTATGAAATGTGATTGCTGTGGTACAGAGACTGTGGCCTGTGGCTGCTGTTGCATAGAAGCTATGAAATGTGATTGCTGTGGTACAGAGACTGCGGGGTGTGACTGCTGTTGCATAGAAGCTATGAAATGTGATTGCTGTGGTACAGAGGCTGTGGGGTGTGACTGATCTTGCATAGAGGCTATGAGTCACGGCTGCTGAGGTACAGATGCTGTGGGTTGTGACTGCTATTGCATATAGTATGAGATGCGATTGCTGTGGTACAGATGTTGTGGCCTGTGACTGCCGCTGTATAGAGGCTATGAGGTGTGGTTGCTGTGGTACAGAGCTTGTGGGGTGTGACTGCTGTTGAATAGAGTATGAGATGTGATTGCTGTGGTACAGATGCTGTGGGTAGTGACTGCTGTTGCATAGAGTATGAGATGCGATTGCTGTGGTACAGAGGCTGTGGGGTGTGACTGATCTTGCATAGAGGCTATGAGTCACGGCTGCTGAGGTACAGATGCTGTGGGTTGTGACTGCTATTGCATATAGTATGAGATGCGATTGCTGTGGTACAGATGCTGTGGCCTGTGACTGCCGCTGCATAGAGGCTATTGTAGGAGAGTAGGGTCTGCAATCCTATGATCACCCAGATTTTTTGCTTTTGTTTCACTGGTTTACGACTTTCTCTGGCTGTGGGCCTGCTAATCAGACCCACAGCCTGGCTGTTCTCTTTCTAAATTACGATATGTACCCTAGGTGCATTTACCAATTGGTACTGGGCCACCTTATCAGACTCCGTAACGCAGGGCATAGGTGTACCCAGGGCCGCCAGGGGCTGAAGCATGTATTATGCCACCCCTGGCTGGCCTCCTAAATTTGACACAACTGGCTGCACGACAGCTGGGGCGAAGACGTGTACCCACCCTTCGCTGTAGGTATAGTAGCTCTATATCTAACCATACAATGGACACCCGAGTTCCTATCAGTCACTCCTATGGCAGGCCTTAACGATCCTGAAGGCAGAGTGCGTGGGCTCGTGTGAGCTAGGTTCAGGCCCGAGCCGAGCCCGGTTGCAGCTTGCGGAATCAAGACCCAATAGCTGTTCCATGATAACGCGTACCATATCGGTAACTCCGGTGTCGCGTTATCAAGGCATGTCGAGTAAGGTGTCATACGAATCGGGGTGCTGCCCTCTCACCAATTCTGGCGATGAGGTTAGCATCCCACCCTTCTAGAGGGACACGACATGTACGTAACTGTGAACCCCGGTTAAAGTTAACTGAAGCCTCAGCTCCACAAAATGGATGCTGCCACCACAGACACGAGTCTGACCTCCTGCTGCTGGGAGTCCTTCCAGCGAGGAGCACTTGGACAAAGGGTTTCCTGTCGAGGGCGGTGTTCGCACCGTCCCAGACAGGGTTTGTGTATTCTGGGTAGGTAGGGCTTTGGCAAGAAGGTGACTGCGGAGTGGCACCCCGGTGCTCACTACGCATCTGCCGGTTAGAACCAGTTCCAGGGGCGACAGCCCTGGCCTGGGGAAAGTCCGGCAGGGGAGAGGGGTGTAACTACCCCCCTTCCTGGTCCCACCCTTAGGGCAGGACCTAGTCATGTACCCACCCCTTTCTTTAGAATAAAGACCGGAGCGGGGACCCTTCCAAATTAGATCATCTTTGATTCAAGAACTACTTTCTACGAAAGGACATTCAAGACTCTTCTCAAGATTTCTCCCTTGTGACTAAGGAGTAGTCACCCTGCATCAGCGGGCACCAACTAAGAACTCTGCGGTTTGCTGTAAGTCCTTCCTCAAGGAATCCGACGGCCCAGCTCGACGAGAACCGGCTTCCCTGGCACCTCTGACCTCTACCCACGTCATCAGCTCAGCTGTGATCTGTGGGTGCGACGAGACCTCGAGGGACCGGCCATCATCAGAACCTGCACGCTCTTAAAGCCAGCACGACCATCGAGGTAACTCTCTGGTGAGTGCTCTGGGGTCCGAGAAGCCCCGACCCTGAGCCGCTCCAGCACCGAAGTGCAGTCTCCCAGCATCTCCACGATCTGCGTGGGGCCCTTCTGCTCGCTGCTCAGCACGTTGTCTGGTCACTAGCCGCTGGCTTGTGCCCTTCTGTGACGACATCCGAGAATCATCACTGCTGGTCTGGTTGCTCCAGACTGGCCCTTGCTTCCATCTTTGCGAGAAGCACCCCGGACCCTCCTGGTCCACTCAAGACGCCATCTTAGGCCCACCACGTGGCCCTGAGATCTGCCAAGGCTTGTTGCCCCATCCTGGGCCCAGCGACGCCGACAGCATCATCCTTCGTGGGACAGCTCGCACCTCCGCCGTGGTCGCCGACAACGCCTCCTGGTCCGTGAGACTGCAGAGCCTAGCGTCGCCCACTCACCTGGTCGAGGTGACGGCCAACCGGTGCCTTCCTGGTACCCTCTGACTACTGGCTAGTAGTACGAACTTGGTCCCCTCTGCTTTCAGGTTTCATCAATCTCCGATCCAGGCTTGGATCTCTACGAACTATTCAGCACTGGTCGCCGGCCAGCAACTCCTTTTCTTCCGGCTCCTGGCTCGTCAGCGAAGACCCCGACGCCTGTAAGACTTGTGCAGCCGCAGCCCTCGTGGCTAGGTAACTCGGCATTTCGGTGCCTGCATAGCCTCCTTACTCTAGGGTCCTGAGTCCCTCGCTTCCGACTTGCCTTATCGGGTCCGCCCGAGACCTTAATCTTTCCGTGTCCTCGGACACTTGTGTTAATTGTGCACTTGAAGTATTTGCTAAAGAGATTTGGTTTGTGCTTAGTACCCTGTCCTCATAAAGAGTACAGGGCTGTTGTGATTCTTAATAAATATACTGTTTATTTTCATAACACTTGTGTGGTGTCCTTTCACTGGGTGTTCAAGGGGTACATGTGTGTTAAACAGCTGGCTTAACGCGCCCTCTCGAGTCTTTAGCCTTAGACTGCTCGTATCCACGCTACTAGGATAGCTGGTCTATAGGTTGACTTACGACCAAACACCATAAGGGTCGTTGGAACGATACATAGCGGTCGCTAGAATAGCGAACGTTGCATATCGGGCCAACTTCTCACATTGGTGAGCAGCGGTTGGGATTTGAGCTTGCTGTTGTTTTACCACACGTATCCTAAGAATATCTTGTTGAAAGATCGCACAAGTACTGTTAGTACATATAACTAAAAGCTTAGAATACTCTGAGTTCTACTGAACCAGCTGTTGTAGCTCCTCAAGGCTTAGCACACCTTGGCTACAACTCTTAGCAAGGGTACAGTAGGTAAACACGTAGTGTAGGTAGGTGCATCACTTACACCACACTAGAAACAGTATGTCGGACAAAGGAGGAAACTCTGGGTCTCCCCTTGTGTCAGTTGACCCTCCACAGGTCATCCCTTCAGGATATACTGTGCTGAGCTTCAAGGAGTTAAGACGACTGTGTCACTCCAGGAAGATTCAGCAGGGGTCTAACCCCACAACGTCCTTTCTGATTGGTCTCTTGGAGACTTATGATGCCAGAAGAGCTGAGAAACTTCGTAGCTCTTCTAATCCAGAAGGAGACATGCCTCCCCTCGAGGGAACCCGAGACGATCCTGACCTCATCCACCTCACAACTGAGAACGAAGATGTGGAGGAGGATGAGGATGAGGATCTCTCTGGGGATGAGGCAGATAAGGGACAGGTAGAAGTCGTCAGACTAAGCAGGTCCAACTTAAGCAAACATGATAGCGGTACTGGGGGACCCCTGGGGCCACTATCAGGTCAGCTTAACATTGGGAATGGACGAGCCCGATCTCTGTCAAGAGACTCTGGCAGATCCCTTCAAACCAATGGCTCTCACAACTCTTCTCAGAGAGGGATGGCGTCCCCTCAGAGGAGAGTGTACGAAGCTAAGGAAAGGGCAGCCAATCTAAGGATTGAAAGGGAAGAACTTGCCCTGGCCAAAGAAAGGCTTGCCTTTGCTAGAGAGCAACAGTTAAGTGGGGCAGTCCCCACTGGTGGCAGCAATCTACCTAGTAATAGGGAAAAGAGTTTCGATACGAAACACCTTGGTAAGATAGTGCCCCCCTTTAAACAAGGGGACGACATCCACAAATGGATTACTGCTTTGGAGAGGGCCTGCACTGTGCAGGGTGTTCCCCAGAGTCAGTGGGCAGCTATCTTGTGGCTCTCCTTTGAAGGAAAAGGAAGAGACAAGCTCCTCACCACAAGGGTGGAGGATGCTAACAATTACCAAATCTTGAAAAATACACTCGTTGAAGGGTTCGGCCTAACCACTGAGCAGTACAGGGTGCTGTTCAGGGATACCCAGAAAACGCAGTCTCAAGATTGGTCTGATTTTGTCGATTGTGCCACTAAGGCTTTTGAGGGCTGGTTGCTGGGCAGTAAGGTTACTGATTATCAAGGATTGTATAATTTGATGATGAGAGAACAAATTTTAAACAATTGTCAGAACCAGTTGTTGCATCAGCATCTTGTCGACTCGGATCTGACCTCTCCCCAAGAATTGGGAAAGAAGGCAGACAAATGGGTTCGTACAAGAGTTAAACAGAACCAGGGCCAGAATCAAGGTGGTCAGAAGAAAGCAGACCAGAAGGGTAAAGATTCTAAAGGGGAACAAAATGACCAGAAGTCTTCGACAGGTCCCCAACAACCCAAAGAGGGTGGGGGTCAGGCTCCCCAAAAGAAGAAAGAAGGCCAATCCAAAAGATGGTGCCAGTACTGTAAAAGTAAATCTCACTGGTTTAGTGAGTGCACCAAGAAAGGAGGAGGGCAGACTCCTGCCACTGCCGCCCTTAAGGCACCTGTGCCCCCTAGTACAGTCAGCAGTGGTAGTGCGCCTCCCAAGGGTTTAGTAGGGTTAACCCTGGGTTCTGAGGGGCGTGACAACTTAGTTGGCACACTCACTCAGGCTGTCCTTGTCAGTACAGGGGACGCGGACGTATCCCCTGACGTAAGCCCCAATACTTTGGGCAAATACCGACAGACGCCTTTCATAAATGGAAAGATGGCTCAGGCCTATAGGGACACTTGTGCCAGCGTCACCATGGTGACGCCTAACTTTGTGGACCCTGGACAGATCATGCCAGGTACAGAATTCCTGGTGACCAATGCAAGCAATGTCACTACCAATCACAGTATGGCAATTGTAGCTTTCTCCTGGGGAGGGGTAACTGGCCAAAAGAAGGTTGTAGTTAGTCCAGACCTCCCAGTGGATTGTTTGTTGGGCAATGATTTGGAGTCGTCACAATGGTCAGAAGTGGAGCACCGGACTCACATGGAAATGTTAGGTTTGCCAGCACATGTGTTCGCTGTGACTAGGTCACAGGTCAGGAAATGCCCCACTGAACAGGTGCTGGATCCTGGAACAACGGACCAGACACCTCCCAAGAAAAAGAGCAGTAGGGTTAAGGCTGCGCCTTCCCCCTTGCCCCAGGTCGAGGATCAAGTCTCAGAGGAGGCTGACCTACAGGAATTGAGGGAAACTGAGCCTAGGGAATTCGAACTTGATCAAGTTGAATTCTTGGGTTCAGGGGGACCCTCAAGGGAAGACCTGGGGAAGGACCAGTTAGACTGCCCTTCTCTTGAACCCCTCAGACAGCAGGCTGCTGCTGAGGCTGCTGGGAACGCCACAGGTACCCACAAGGTATACTGGGAAGATGGACTCCTGTACACTGAGTCAAGAGACCCCAAGCCTGGCATGACCAGGAGGCTGGTTGTACCCTTGTCTCAGCGTGGTTTCCTACTTACCTTGGCCCACGAGATTACCTTAGCAGGTCACTTAGGCCAGACGAAAACGTGGGACAGGCTTGTCTCACACTTTCACTGGCCTCACATGAACGAAGATACCAAGGAGTTTTGCCGCTCCTGTGTCACTTGCCAAGCCAGTGGTAAGTCAGGTGGCACGACAAAGGCCCCCCTTATACCAATGCCTGTGGTGGGGGTGCCCTTTGAACGGGTGGGGATCGACATCGTCGGTCCCATGGAACCACCTACAGCATCAGGGCACAAGTTTATACTGGTGGTAGTGGATCATGCCACCAGGTATCCTGAAGCTATTCCCCTTAGGACCACTACAGCACCTGTTGTGGCAAGAGCCCTAGTTGGAGTGTTCTCCAGAGTGGGCTTCCCTAAGGAGGTCGTCTCCGACAGAGGTGCAAACTTTATGTCGAGCTACTTAACTGCTATGTGGAAGGAATGTGGTGTTAACTACAAGTTCACTACACCCTATCATCCACAATGCAATGGGCTTGTTGAGAGATTCAACAGGACCCTAAAAGGGATGATTCATGGACTACCGGAAAAGCTTCGGCGTAGATGGGACGCCCTGATCCCCTGCCTCTTGTTCGCCTACAGAGAAGTCCCGCAGAAGGGGGTTGGCTACAGCCCTTTTGAACTTTTGTACGGGCATCCTGTAAGGGGACCCCTGTGTTTGGTGAAGGAAGGATGGGAGAGACCTCTCAAAAAGCCTGCAGCCAACATAGTGGACTATGTGCTTGGCCTCCGCTCGCGGATGGCTGAATACATGGAAAAGGCATCTGAAAACCTTAAGGCCAGCCAAGAACTCCAAAAAGCTTGGCATGACCAAAAGGCTGTCTTGACTGTTTACCAGCCCGGACAGAAGGTGTGGGTGTTGGAGCCAGTGGCCCCAGCAGCACTCAAGGACAAATGGTCCGGGCCCTACACCATCCTGGAGAAAAAGGGAGAGGTCACCTACCTGGTCGACCTGGGAACTCCCCGGAGCCCCCACAGGGTGCTTCATGTCAACAGGCTAAAAGCATATGTCGACAGGAAGGACATGAGTTTGCTCATGGCCCTAGATGAGGGACAGGAAGAGGAGAGTGACCCTCTCCCCGACCTGCTCACTCAGAATCCTGACGATGGCTCGGTAGATGGTGTTGTCTTTTGTGGCAGCCTCTCCGAACATCAACAGAGCGACTGTAAACAGGTTCTTCAGTCGTTCAGACATATGTTTTCTCTAACACCCAGTCAGACCGATTGGTGCACCCATGAGGTTGACACTGGTGACAGCTTGCCCGTCAAGAGTAAAATCTACAGGCAGCCTGATCACGTTAGAGACTGCATCAAGAGTGAAGTGCAGAAAATGTTGGAGCTGGGAGTCATTGAACCCTCGGATAGCCCTTGGGCTAGTCCCGTAGTTCTAGTGCCGAAACCTCACACCCAGGGTGGTAAGAGAGAGATGAGGTTTTGCGTAGACTACAGGGGTCTCAATGCAGTCACTAAGACTGACGCCCACCCAATACCAAGGGCAGACGAGCTTATCGACAGATTGGCTTCGGCCAACTACTTAAGTACGTTTGACCTGACAGCTGGGTATTGGCAAATCAGGTTAGATGAGGACGCCAAGCCTAAAACCGCATTTTCAACCCCTGGTGGGCATTATCAGTTCGTGGTAATGCCCTTTGGTCTGAAAAATGCACCTGCCACCTTCCAACGGTTGGTGAATCAAGTCCTTACTGGGCTGGATGACTTCTGTGCGGCGTATCTTGATGATATCGCTGTCTTTAGCTCCACCTGGGAGGATCACCTGGTCCACCTGCGGAAGACGTTAGAGGCACTGCAAGCAGCAGGTCTCACTATCAAGGCCACCAAGTGCCAGATAGGGCAGACACAGGTTGTATACCTGGGCCACCTTGTAGGTGGAGGTCAGGTTCAGCCACTGGAGAGCAAGATACAGTCAATCAGGGACTGGGCTCCTCCAACCACCCAGACTCAGGTTCGAGCTTTCTTGGGCCTGACTGGTTACTATAGGAAGTTTGTCAGGAACTATGGTTCCATTGTGACACCATTAAACGAACTGACAAGTAAGAAAATGCCAAAAAAGGTTCAGTGGACAGCGAGCTGTCAAAAAGCATTCGATGACCTAAAGCAGGCCATGTGCACGGCGCCTATCCTCAAGAGTCCGGACTACTCCAAACCATTCATTGTCCAAACAGATGCTTCTGAGTTGGGTGTGGGAGCTGTTCTTTCTCAACTGAATTTTGATGGTCAAGACCAGCCCATTGCTTTTATAAGCAGAAGGCTGACCCCTAGAGAGAAGAATTGGTCAGCTATTGAGAGGGAGGCCTTTGCTGTGGTTTGGGCCCTGAAGAAGCTGAGGCCATACTTGTTTGGCACTCACTTCAAGATTCAGACCGACCATAAGCCCCTCTTGTGGCTAAATCAGATGAAGGGTGAAAACCCCAAACTGCTTAGGTGGTCCATTTCCCTACAGGGGATGGACTTTACAGTGGAACATAGACCTGGTACTGATCATGGCAATGCCGATGGGCTCTCCAGATATTTCCACTTAGAACAAGAAGACTCACCTGGTCAAGGTTAGCTTATTGTTCCGACGTTTGGGGGGGGTCATGTAGGAGAGTAGGGTCTGCAATCCTATGATCACCCAGATTTTTTGCTTTTGTTTCACTGGTTTACGACTTTCTCTGGCTGTGGGCCTGCTAATCAGACCCACAGCCTGGCTGTTCTCTTTCTAAATTACGATATGTACCCTAGGTGCATTTACCAATTGGTACTGGGCCACCTTATCAGACCCCGTAACGCAGGGCATAGGTGTACCCAGGGCCGCCAGGGGCTGAAGCATGTATTATGCCACCCCTGGCTGGCCTCCTAAATTTGACACAACTGGCTGCACGACAGCTGGGGCGAAGACGTGTACCCACCCTTCGCTGTAGGTATAGTAGCTCTATATCTAACCATACAATGGACACCCGAGTTCCTATCAGTCACTCCTATGGCAGGCCTTAACGATCCTGAAGGCAGAGTGCGTGGGCTCGTGTGAGCTAGGTTCAGGCCCGAGCCGAGCCCGGTTGCAGCTTGCGGAATCAAGACCCAATAGCTGTTCCATGATAACGCGTACCATATCGGTAACTCCGGTGTCGCGTTATCAAGGCATGTCGAGTAAGGTGTCATACGAATCGGGGTGCTGCCCTCTCACCAATTCTGGCGATGAGGTTAGCATCCCACCCTTCTAGAGGGACACGACATGTACGTAACTGTGAACCCCGGTTAAAGTTAACTGAAGCCTCAGCTCCACAAAATGGATGCTGCCACCACAGACACGAGTCTGACCTCCTGCTGCTGGGAGTCCTTCCAGCGAGGAGCACTTGGACAAAGGGTTTCCTGTCGAGGGCGGTGTTCGCACCGTCCCAGACAGGGTTTGTGTATTCTGGGTAGGTAGGGCTTTGGCGAGAAGGTGACTGCGGAGTGGCACCCCGGTGCTCACTACGCATCTGCCGGTTAGAACCAGTTCCAGGGGCGACAGCCCTGGCCTGGGGAAAGTCCGGCAGGGGAGAGGGGTGTAACTACCCCCCTTCCTGGTCCCACCCTTAGGGCAGGACCTAGTCATGTACCCACCCCTTTCTTTAGAATAAAGACCGGAGCGGGGACCCTTCCAAATTAGATCATCTTTGATTCAAGAACTACTTTCTACGAAAGGACATTCAAGACTCTTCTCAAGATTTCTCCCTTGTGACTAAGGAGTAGTCACCCTGCATCAGCGGGCACCAACTAAGAACTCTGCGGTTTGCTGTAAGTCCTTCCTCAAGGAATCCGACGGCCCAGCTCGACGAGAACCGGCTTCCCTGGCACCTCTGACCTCTACCCACGTCATCAGCTCAGCTGTGATCTGTGGGTGCGACGAGACCTCGAGGGACCGGCCATCATCAGAACCTGCACGCTCTTAAAGCCAGCACGACCATCGAGGTAACTCTCTGGTGAGTGCTCTGGGGTCCGAGAAGCCCCGACCCTGAGCCGCTCCAGCACCGAAGTGCAGTCTCCCAGCATCTCCACGATCTGCGTGGGGCCCTTCTGCTCGCTGCTCAGCACGTTGTCTGGTCACTAGCCGCTGGCTTGTGCCCTTCTGTGACGACATCCGAGAATCATCACTGCTGGTCTGGTTGCTCCAGACTGGCCCTTGCTTCCCTCTTTGCGAGAAGCACCCCGGACCCTCCTGGTCCACTCAAGACGCCATCTTAGGCCCACCACGTGGCCCTGAGATCTGCCAAGGCTTGTTGCCCCATCCTGGGCCCAGCGACGCCGACAGCATCATCCTTCGTGGGACAGCTCGCACCTCCGCCGTGGTCGCCGACAACGCCTCCTGGTCCGTGAGACTGCAGAGCCTAGCGTCGCCCACTCACCTGGTCGAGGTGACGGCCAACCGGTGCCTTCCTGGTACCCTCTGACTACTGGCTAGTAGTACGAACTTGGTCCCCTCTGCTTTCAGGTTTCATCAATCTCCGATCCAGGCTTGGATCTCTACGAACTATTCAGCACTGGTCGCCGGCCAGCAACTCCTTTTCTTCCGGCTCCTGGCTCGTCAGCGAAGACCCCGACGCCTGTAAGACTTGTGCAGCCGCAGCCCTCGTGGCTAGGTAACTCGGCATTTCGGTGCCTGCATAGCCTCCTTACTCTAGGGTCCTGAGTCCCTCGCTTCCGACTTGCCTTATCGGGTCCGCCCGAGACCTTAATCTTTCCATGTCCTCGGACACTTGTGTTAATTGTGCACTTGAAGTATTTGCTAAAGAGATTTGGTTTGTGCTTAGTACCCTGTCCTCATAAAGAGTACAGGGCTGTTGTGATTCTTAATAAATATACTGTTTATTTTCATAACACTTGTGTGGTGTCCTTTGACTGGGTGTTCAAGGGGTACATGTGTGGTAAATAGCTGGCTTAACGCGCCCTCTCGAGTCTTTAGCCTTAGACTGCTCGTATCCACGCTACTAGGATAGCTGGTCTATAGGTTGACTTACGACCAAACACCATAAGGGTCGTTGGAACGATACATAGCGGTCGCTAGAATAGCGAACGTTGCATATCGGGCCAACTTCTCACAGCTATGAGATGTGGTTGCTGTGGTACAGAGCTTGTGGGGTGTGACTGCTGTTCAATAGAGTATGAGATGTGATTGCTGTGGTACAGATGCTGTGGGGTGTGACTGCTGTTGCTTAGAGTATGAGATGTGATTGCTGTGGTACAGAGGGTGTTGGGTGTGACTGCTGTTGCATAGAGTATGAGATGTGATTGCTGCGGTGCAGATGCTGTGGGGTGTGACTGCTGTTGTATAGAGTATGAGATGTGATTGCTGTGGTACAGATGCTGTGGGCTGTGACTGCTGTTGCATAGAGTATGAGATGTGATTGCTGTGGTACAGAGGCTGTGGGGTGTGACAGCTGTTGCATAGAGTATGAAATGCGATTGCTGTGGTACAGATGCTGTGGGTTGTGACTGCTATTGCATATAGTATGAGATGCGATTGCTGTGGTACAGATGTTGTGGCCTGTGACTGCCGCTGTATAGAGGCTATGAGATGTGGTTGCTGTGGTACAGAGCTTGTGGGGTGTGACTTCTGTTGAATAGAGTATGAGATGTGATTGCTATGGTACAGATGCTGTGGGTAGTGACTGCTGTTGCATAGAGTATGAGATGCGATTGCTGTGGTACAGAGGCTGTGGGGTGTGACTGATCTTGCATAGAGGCTATGAGTCACGGCTGCTGAGGTACAGATGCTGTGGGTTGTGACTGCTATTGCATATAGTATGAGATGCGATTGCTGTGGTACAGATGCTGTGGCCTGTGACTGCCGCTGCATAGAGGCTATGAGATGTGGTTGCTGTGGTACAGAGCTTGTGGGGTGTGACTGCTGTTCAATAGAGTATGAGATGTGATTGCTGTGGTACAGATGCTGTGGGGTGTGACTGCTGTTGCTTAGAGTATGAGATGTGATTGCTGTGGTACAGAGGGTGTTGGGTGTGACTGTTGTTGCATAGAGTATGAGATGTGATTGCTGCAGTGCAGATGCTGTGGGGTGTGACTGCTGTTGCATAGAGTATGAGATGTGATTGCTGTGGTACAGATGCTGTGGGCTGTGACTGCTGTTGCATAGAGTATGAGATGTGATTGCTGTGGTACAGAGGCTGTGGGGTGTGACAGCTGTTGCATAGAGTATGAAATGCGATTGCTGTGGTACAGATGCTGTGGGGTGTGACTGCTTTTGCATAGAGGCTATGAGTCACGCTGCTGTGGTACAGATGCTGTGGGGTGTGACTGCTGTTGCATAGAGTATGAAATGCAATTGCTGTGGTACAGATGCTGTGGGTCTGACTGCTGTTGCATAGAGTATGAAATGTGATTGCTATGGTACAGATGCTATCGGTGTGACTGCTTTTGCATAGAGGCTATGAGTCACGTTGCTGTGGTACAGATGCTGTGGGGTGCGACTGCTGTTGCATAGAGTATGAGATGTGATTGCTGTGGTGCTGAGACTGTGGGTGTGACTGCTGTTGCATTGAGGACATGAGATATGGCTTTCATGGTACAGAAACTGTGGGCTGTGACTGCTCTTGCATAGAGGCTAAGAGGCATGGCTGCTGCTGTGGTACTGGGGCAGCAGGATGTCACTGTTGCTGTGCAGAGGTATGTAGCGTGACTGCTGCGGTACAGAAACTATGGGGGATGGGTGCTTCCTGTAGTACAGAGGCAATGGATTTGTTTTGCTACTGTAGTACAGAAGCTAGAGGTATGACTGCTGTGGGACAGAGACAACGAGGTGTGACTGCTGTGGTACAGAAGATATATGAGGGTGTGTGCGTGTGTTTTCTGTAATACTAGGCTACACAGTTTTTCTGCTGAGATACAGAAGCTGTGGGGTGCTCCCCAGCCTCCCTGGCGACCTGGTATCGTTGTGCTACATCTCTGCTGCATTCCAGCTACATTCTGTCTTTGCACTAAGCGCTGCTTCGCCTCGCTTCTGATCTGTTTAAATTGGATTGTATTGTGATAGTTTATTTGCACTGTAGCGCATTGACCGCTGCTTCGCCTCGCTTCTGTTTCAAGTGTATTGTTTTGCATAGCTTGTTTGTACTGCTGCTTAGCCTTGCTTCCGCTGTGATCAATTGAGCTTTAGTGCGCGTTTACCCTCGGCGCTGTGCTCTGCCCTCCCCCCCGCTGCCATTTTGTTTATTTTGGTGTTGTCCTCCTCGCTCTGCTTCCTCGTGAGCCCGCCCGCCTCCCAGCTGAGCCGCCCTCCCACTTTGTACTTACAGCGCTCCCGTACCTGGAAGCGCTGTAATCCCCTCAGCGCTGCTTGCTGAGAGGTCGCTCCCCAGCCTCCCTGGCGACCTGGTATCGTTGTGCTACATCTCTGCTGCATTCCAGCTACATTCTGTCTTTGCACTAAGCGCTGCTTCGCCTCGCTTCTGATCTGTTTAAATTGGATTGTATTGTGATAGTTTATTTGCACTGTAGCGCATTGACCGCTGCTTCGCCTCGCTCCTGTTTCAAGTGTATTGTTTTGCATAGCTTGTTTGTACTGCTGCTTAGCCTTGCTTCCGCTGTGATCAATTGAGCTTTAGTGCGCGTTTACCCCCGGCGCTGTGCTCTGCCCTCCCCCCCGCTGCCATTTTGTTTATTTTGGTGTTGTCCTCCTCGCTTTGCGTCCTCGTGAGCCCGCCCCGCCTCCCAGCTGAGCCGCCCTCGCCCCTGACCCTTCCCACCATCCATATATGACAGTAACCCATGCGCGCAGCGTTCACGCGCAGCGATCGCGCCCCAGTCGCGCCGAAGGTGCGCCAAAGGTAAGCCCGTCTACGCCCGTCCGCGCCTGGACCGCGCCCAGCGCCAGACCCCCTGGTCCTCGTAATGCCCACCCCTCCCGCATTACTTACGATGCCACCACCCTCCTAGCCCTTAACCCTGGCCGTTCCCCCAACTGCGTCCAAGCCGCTCCTGGACACACTCATGGACCCTTCTCCTGCAACTCCTGCAAGTTCGACGGCACCAAGAACAACTCCTCATATACGAACACACAACAGATATCCGATCCCAACCACCTACAATGCATCCTGCTCAACACCCGCTCGGTCCACAGACACGCCATCGACCTCTGGAATCTACTCGACACCATCTCTCCAGACGTCGCCTTCCTAACGGAAACATGGATGAATGCCTCATCAGCTCCAGACATCACCATCGCCATCCCAGAAGGCTATAAGATCATTCGCAAGGACCGTACCGGACACACAGGAGGAGGCATCGCTATTGTCCATAAGAAATCCATCCGCATCTCAACCAGCTCTGACGTCAATCTCGCCAACTCTGAACACCTTCACTTCCAGATCCACATCGACCCCAAAACCACACTTAGAGGTACCCTCCTCTACAGGCCACCAGGACCCCGCGCACAATTTAGTGAAGACATCACGGACTTCATCACTCCACACGCACTCCCCTCCGAGGACTACATCCTTTTGAGAGACCTCAACTTTCACCTTGAAAAGAACAACGACCGCAACACCACCACCCTTTTGGACAACCTCGCAAACCTCGGACTTAAACAACTTGTCACTACCCCCACCCACATCGCAGGTCACACACTCGACCCTATCTTCACCTCCAGCAAGCATGTTTCCTTCAGCCACACCACAGCTCTCCTTTGGACTGACCACAGCTGCGTTCACTTCACCTACAACAAGCCCACATCCAACAACCACCACCATCCCACTCTGCAAAGAAACTGGAACAAAATCACCATCGACCAGATCTCCTCATCGCTTCTTCAAAACCCCCCCGCCCACTCCTCAAACCCAGACCAAGCAGCCACCAACCTCACCCAATGGCTATCCAACAGCGCTGACATCCTAGCACCACTGAAAAAACGACAAATCAAACTAGGCAGCAAGAAGGCCTCCTGGTTCAACGATGACCTTAAGAAATCCAAGAAACTCTGTCGCTCCCTCGAGAAGGCCTGGAAAAAAGACCCAACCACCAGCACCAAAGACGCCTTCAAAAACGCCACCCGCATACACCACCAACTAATCCGAAACGCCAAGAAAACAGCCTTCAAGGACCGTCTAGATAACAACGCCCATAACAGCAAGGAATTATTCAACATCGTCAAGGAATTTACCAACCCCTCAGCCAACTCCAACGACATCACCCCCTCTCAAGCCCTCTGCGACTCCCTAGCCTCATTCTTCCACAACAAAATTGCAGACATCCACAACAGCTTCGACAACCAACCCGGAGACCAACCCACCCATTCCACTGCAGGACCCCCACCCCCCCTGAACATCCTCAACGACTGGAAACCAATCTCCACTGAGGACACCATCCGTCTGATGAACTCTATCCATTCAGGATCCCCCACAGACCCTTGCCCTCACCACATCTTTAACAAAGCAGACTCCATTATTGCACCGCACCTCCGAGATGTCATCAACTGCTCCCTCAACTCCGCAACCTTCCCGGAAAGCTGGAAACATGCCGAACTCAGCGCCCTCCTGAAGAAACCCACAGCTGACCCCACCGAACTCAAAAACTATCGCCCTATCTCACTCCTTCCATTCCCGGCCAAAGTCATCGAGAAAGCTATCAACAACCAGCTCGCCGCATTCCTCGAAACCAACAAATCCCTCGACTCTTCACAATCCGGCTTCCGAGCCAAACACAGCACCGAAACGGCCCTCATCGCAGCAACAGACGACATTCGAACTCTACTGGACAATGGAGACACAGTCGCCCTCATCCTCCTCGACCTCTCCGCAGCCTTCGACACGGTCTGCCATAGCACCCTTCTACAGCGCCTCAAAAACATCGGTATCCAAGGAAAAGCACTGGAATGGATCACCTCGTTCCTCTCCGGAAGAACGCTGAGAGTCCGCCTTCCACCATTCAAATCAGAGGCCACTGAAGTCATCTGCGGCGTACCCCAAGGGTCCTCACTCAGTCCCACCCTCTTCAACGTTTACATGAGCCCCCTCGCGGCCATCGCACGCCAACATAACCTCAACATCATCTCCTACGCCGACGACACTCAACTGATCCTATCACTCACCAGAGACCCTAACACGGCCAAAACCAACCTACACGAAGGAATGAAAGAAGTAGCCGAATGGATGAAGCACAGCCGTCTGAAACTGAACTCAGACAAAACAGAAGTCCTCATCTTAGGTACCTCCCCCTCCGCCTGGGACGACTCTTGGTGGCCAGAGGCCCTTGGAAAAGCACCCATCCAGATGGACCACGCACGGAACCTGGGCGTCATCCTGGATTCCTCACTCTCGATGAACAGACAAGTCAACGCCGTTTCTTCATCTTGCTTCAACATTCTTCGCATGCTCAAAAAAACATTTCGCTGGATCCCTACCGAAACTAGAAAAACAGTCACCCATGCTCTGGTCACGAGCCGACTGGACTACGGAAACACCCTCTACGCCGGCATCACCGCAAAACTCCAGAAAAAACTACAGCGCATCCAGAACGCCTCAGCCAGGCTCATATTAGACATCCCGCGTAAAGAACACATCTCTGATCACCTGAAAAACCTTCACTGGCTCCCCGTCAATAAGAGGATTACCTTCCGGCTCCTAACCCACGCACACAAAGCACTCTACGAAATAGGACCTGAATGCCTCAACACACGACTATCCTTCTATACCCCCTCCCGCCAGCTACGATCCTCCAACCAAGCCCTTGCCACTGTACCTCGCATCAACAAAACTACCATGGGAGGTAGATCCTTCTCCTACCTAGCAGCTAAAACTTGGAACTCACTTCCCACTCACCTTCGCCTTACTCAGAACCACCTAGCATTCAGAAAGCAACTCAAAACATGGATTTTTGACAAGTAACCCCCCACCCTTCTTCAAGCGCCTTGAGACCCTCTGGGTATGTAGCGCGCTATATAAATTTATTGACTTGACTTGACTTGACTAACTCCTGTGGCAAAGAGGCTATGAGGTGGGACAGTTGTAGTGCCCAGGTTGTGGGTGTGATTGCTGTAACATAGGGACTATGGGGTGTTGCTGCTGTGGTACAGATGCTATGGTATGCGACTGATGTCACATAGAGGCTATGGGGTGTGGCTGCTGTGGTACAGATGCTGTGGTATACGACTGCTGTCGCATAGCGACTATGAGATATGACTACTGTGGGACAGAGACTGTGGGGTGTAACCGCTGTCACATAGCGTCTCTGAGATGTGGTGCCGGTTAGGCCTGGGTGGTGAACTCTGATCCGTTTATGGAGTTTTTCGCACTCTGCATTCTGGAGCAGAGTTTTTTCCTCACTCACACTTTCCAACTTTACGTTGGTGACCACGAGTGAGAAAAATCCAATGCGTGACCACCTCGCAGTGAGATTTCTCAAGGCGGGTGGTAGCGGATGGTCACGACCGCTTGCGTTGAGAAACCTTCAGTTCACATTGAGGACGCTGTCACTCGAGTAAAACATCTGCTTGAGTGGCAGAAAGAAGCAGCGCCCTTGAGAAGGTAAGTGCAAATAGGTAAGTATAGATTTATTATACTTCACTCTGCATCCACGCACCTTGAAGATATATATTGTCCAGGTACTTCCTTCACCTCTAGGAGTAACTGCCTGATACTTCTTTCCTCTCTGGGAATCCCTGCCTGATATTTCCTCTCTGGGAGTCTCTGCCTGGTACTCCCTTCCCCTCTGGGATTCTCTGCCTGATATTTCTTCTCTGGGAGTCTCTGCCTGATACTTCTTTCCTCTCTGGGAGTCTGTGCCTGATACTTCTTTCCTCTCTGGGAGTCTCTGCCTGATATTTCCTCTCTGGGAGTCTCTGCCTGATACTTCTTTCCTCTCTGGGAGTAACTGCCTGATACTTCTTTCCTCTCTGGGAGTCTCTGCCTGATATTTCCTTTCTGGGAGTCTCTGCCTGATACTTCTTTCCCCTCTGGGAGTCTCTGCCTGATATTTCCTCTCTCGGAGTCTCTGCCTGATACTTATTTCCTCTCTCGGAGTCTCTGCCTGATATTTCCTCTCTGGGAGTCTCTGCCTGATACTTCTTTCCTCTCTGGGAGTCACTGCCTGATATTTCCTCTCTGGGAGTCTCTGCCTGATACTCCTTTCCTCTCTGGGAGTCACTGCCTGATGTTTCCTCTCTGGGAGTCTCTGCCTGATATTTCCTCTCTGGGAGTCTCTGCCTGATACTTCTTTCCTCTCTGGGAGTCTCTGCCTGATATTTCCTTTCTGGGAGTCTCTGCCTGATACTTCTTTCCTCTCTGGGAGTAACTGCCTGATACTTCTTTCCTCTCTGGGAGTCTCTGCCTGATATTTCCTCTCTGGGAGTCTCTGCCTGATATTCCTTTCCTCTCTGGGAGTAACTGCCTGATACTTCTTTCCTCTCTGGGAGTCTCTGCCTGATACTTCTTTCCCCTCTGGGAGTCTCTGCCTGATATTTCCTCTCTCGGAGTCTCTGCCTGATACTTATTTCCTCTCTCGGAGTCTCTGCCTGATATTTCCTCCCTGGGAGTCTCTGCTTGATACTTCTTTCCTCTCTGGGAGTCACTGCCTGATATTTCCTCTCTGGGAGTCTCTGCCTGATACTCCTTTCCTCTCTGGGAGTCACTGCCTGATGTTTCCTCTCTGGGAGTCTCTGCCTGATATTTCCTCTCTGGGAGTCTCTGCCTGATACTTCTTTCCTCTCTGGGAGTCTCTGCCTGATATTTCCTCTCTGGGAGTCTCTGCCTGATACTTCTTTCCTCTCTGGTAGTCTCTGTCTGATATTTCCTCTCTGGGAGTCTCTGCCTGATACTTCTTTCCTCTCTGGGAGTCACTGCCTGATATTTCCTCTCTGGGAGTCTCTGCCTGATACTTCTTTCCTCTCTGGGAGTCTGTGCCTGATATTTCCTCTCTGGGAGTCTCTACCTGATACTTCCTCTCTGGGAGTCTCTGCCTGATACTTCTTTCCTCTCTGGGAGTCTGTGCCTGATACTTCCTCGCTGGGAGTTCCTGCTTGTTACTTCCTTCCTCTCTGGGAGTACCTGCCTGATACTTCCTTCCACTATGGGAGTTCCATGGGAGTTCCTGCCTGATACTTCTTTCCTCTCTGGGAGTCTCTGCCTGATATTTCCTCTCTGGGGTCTCTGCCTGATACCTCTTTCCCCTCTGGGAGTCTCTGACTGAATCTTCTTTCCCCTCTGGGAGTTCCTGCCTGATACTTCTTTCCTCTCTGGGAGTTCCTGCCTGATACTTCCTTCCCCTCTGGGAGTCACTGCCTGATATTTCTTCTCCTCTCTGGGAGTCTCTGACTGATACTTCTTTCCTCTCTGGGAGTCTCTGACTGATTCTTCTTTCCCCTCTGGGAGTTCCTGCCTGATACTTCCTTCCCCTCTGGGAGTCACTGCCTGATACTTCTTTCCTCTCTGGGAGTTCCTGCCTGATACTTATTTCCTCTCTGGGAGTCTCTGACTGATATTTCCTCTCTCGGAGTCTCTGCCTGATACTTATTTCCTCTCTCGGAGTCTGTGCCTGATATTTCCACTCCGGGAGTCTCTGCCTGATACTTCTTTCTTCTCTGGGAGTCTCTGCCTGATACTTCTTTCCTCTCTGGAGTCTATGCCATCATACTTCCTCGCTGGGAGTTCCTGCTTGTTACTTCCTTCCTCTCTGGAAGTTCCTGTCTGATACTTCCTTCCCCTCTGGGAGTTCCTGCCTGATACTTCCTTCCTCTCTGGAGGTCTCTGCCTGATACTTCTTTCCCCTCTGGGAGTTCCTGCCTGATACTTCTTTCCTCTCTGGGAGTTCTTGCCTGATACTTCCTTCCTCTCTGGGAGCTCCTGTCTGATACTTCTTTCCTCTCTCGGAGTCTGTGCCTGATATTTCCACTCCGGGAGTTCCTGCTTGTTACTTCCTCTCGGGTCGTCTTCACCTGGGCTCGAGCCCTCTATGTACTCAATAGTTCTCAGGCTCCAGAGTCCCTGTTAGTGACGCAACCCTTGACGTCACGAGGGACCAAGGTTTAACCAGAACCTGCTCCTGAGACGACACCGCGGTTGCGTTAGAGCCTTTTGTTCTGCTTTTTCGCGGCTCACCTGCTCAGGTGCGGGGTTTCGGTGATGCTGAACCGTGATACCGACACCCCCTCCGTTTTAAGTCCCTTTGATGCGGCCCCTCCTCCCCCCGGGGCTGCGCGGGGCTTCGCACAACAGCATCGCCGGAGAATACCAACGCAGGTCGCATTGTTTTCAAAATCAATAATTCTCTTTTTAATTCTGTGAAGTTGGGTTTCATCGGGAAATAACAGGCAGGAAAAAAACAAATTACAATTCCCGGGGAGTCAGTGGCACGTGGCCGCAGGCCGAGCGCAGGGGCCTACCTCCGCAGCAGAGACCAGCTAAGCGCCTAGAGGCGGGTAGCGCGCAATGTCATATGCAGGCTTAGCAATTCACTCTTCCACTCCTTCAGGAGTTCACTCCTTCATCACCATTCACCCACAAGAGGTGCACCAGCTCGGAGGCGTTTAAAGGCATGGGAGAGTGGGCTGTTGCCCAGGGCCCCGTCTTCCTGAGGGAAGACCGGGCAATGTGTTTGGGACCCTCAGGAGTCCAGTTGGGTTGACAGCACGAGATACATTAGCGGAATCTTAGTTTGTCTTCCCAGCCATCGGACCTTAACTCCTCAACTTCCAGGTGGTGTGGGAATAAAAAAAAAATGTCTTGTATCTCGTCTTATTTCCCCTCACCCCTCTCTTCTTACCTCTGCCTCTCCACCTGGACACTCTACTTGTCTACCCCTCTCTAACTCCTTTCACTCTCTAACTTACTCTCTCGTTGAACCGCACCCCTTGGGGAACCTGCACCCAGGACCTGGAACAACACCCCATATCCATGAGAACCAGCTCAACACAGCTGGAATGTAGGGAAGATCTGAAGACATAGCTCCTCGAAGAACGCTATGAAGAGGAGGAGTAAAAGGCAACTTTCACCCAAGCGCCTGGATACCCTATTGGGTTATAATTGGTGCTTTATAAACCCTGTTTGATTGATTGATTGAATGATTAGATACTCCAATTACGCGCTGACTGTGCCTTTGAACCTCTATAGCGCTCCGCTGCCTTCTTCTAGGCGCATCCTATATAAATACCACATACATACATGGACAGCTACAGACGTAAAGCACCACTGTCGCATATTGAACCACACACTGGGGAGGTTTCTGGACAGCTCATAGCAAGAACTATTTCAAGATGCTTCAAAACCTGATGAAAATAAAAGGCAAGTGAAATAAAGTAATGACCTAGAACCACACAGTTTGATCAAGTGTAAACGCTGGGATCGATCACCGGTTATCTACCTTCATATTATGCAGTTCAGCCAATTCTCTCTCTCAAATTTTTACAATAAATGTCAATCTTTTGTGGTTTACTCTTTTGAGAGCTAAATCAGGGGCATATTATCAAAAATAGCAATATTTATCGCTAAGTAGGGATAGCCGCAATTTTTTTATCAGCGCACATCACCAGATTTTATCACTGAGATAACGTGCTATTAGCAACGTTTATCTCAAAAGCGATAACATTTCGGCAACAGCGGCGAAATCCGTGAATATCGCTGAGAATACAGCGATATTCACGCATTATCGCTGACAGGGTCTTAGCCATTATATCCACCTCCCATTGGACATAATGGCTAAGAACTAGTCTGAGACGGCGTTCGTTTTTGGAGATATTCGCGCATAGCGCGAATATTTCCATAGCTACGCCTGTGTTGGTAATAGGTGATAACGATGTTAGCGACTGAGGTTGGGTACGCCCACTTTGCATGTCATTAGCGATTAATATTGCTCAATCAATCAATCAAAGCATTTGTATAGCGCGCTACTCACCCGGAGGGTCTCAAGGCGCTTGGGGTAGGGGGGTCCGCTACTGCTCGAACAGCCAGGTCTTGAGCTGCTTCCTGAAGGCGAGGGCGTGGGTGGTCGATTCGAGCTGGCGGGTGGGAGTGTAGAAGTTCAGGCGGTCGTTGAGGTATCTTGGGCCCTGGTTGTGGAGAGCTTTGTGTGCGTGGGCGAGGAGTCGGAATGTGATTCTCTTGCTGACGGGGAGCCAGTGCAGGTTTCTCAGGTGTGGGCGGATGTGGCTGTGTCGGGGGATGTCCAGGATGAGTCGTGCTGAGGCGTTCTGAATGCGCTGGAGCCTCTTCTGGAGTTTTGCAGTGGTTCCGGCGTAGAGGAAGTTGCCGTAGTCCAGTCGGCTGGTGACGAGGGTCTGAGTGACCGTCTACCTGGTTTCGGTGGGGATCCACCGGAAGATCTTACGTAGCATGCGTAGGATGTTGAAGCATGACGAGGAGACGGCGTTGACTTGTCTGGTCATGGAGAGGGAGGAGTCCAGGATGAAGCCCAGGTTGCGTGCGTGGTCTGTTTGGTTTGGGTGCGCTGCCCAGGGCAGGGGGCCACCAGGAGTCATCCCAGGCGGAGGGCGTACATCCCAGGATGAGGACTTCCGTCTTATAGTAAGTAGTAAGTAAGCTTTATTCGATTTTCTTCGAAATCATAAAAGCACAATACATACATATAAAAACATCACAAATGATATGTTTAAGTATAAAATTTAGTCTTATCTAAGTTCAGTTTCAGGCGGCTGTTCATCATCCACTCGGCTACGTCTTTCATCCCTTCGTGTAGGTTGGTTTTGGCGGTGGCGGGGTCGTTGGTAAGGGAGAGGATCAGCTGGGTGTCGTCGGCGTAGGAGATGATGTTGAGGTTGTGTTGGCGTGCGATGGCTGCGAGGGGGCTCTTGTAGATGTTGAACAGCGTGGGGCTGAGTGATGATCCTTGTGGCACGCCGCAGATGACTTCGGTGGCTTCTGATCTGAACAGGGGGAGGCGGACTCTCTGTGTCCTTCCGGTGAGGAAGGAGATGATCCATTCCAGTGCCTTCTCCTGGATTCCGATGTTGTTGAGGCGATGCACTAGGGTGCGGTGGCAGACCGTGTCGAACACCGCGGAGAGGTCCAGGAGAATGAGGGCCGCTGTTTCCCCGTTGTCGAGCAGAATTCGGATGTCGTCGGTGGCTGCGATGAGGGCGGTCTCGGTACTGTGGTTGGCCCGGAAACCGGACTGCGAGTGGTCGAGGGATCCATTCGTCTCGAGGAAGGCGGCCAGCTGTCTGTTGACGGTCTTCTCGATGACTTTGGCAGGGAACGGGAGGAGCGAGATGGGGCGGTAGTTTTTGAGGTCGGTGGGGTCTGCTGATGGTTTCTTCAGTAGGGTGCTGAGTTCGGCGTGCTTCCAGCTCTCAGGGAAGGTTGCGGTGTCGAAGGAGGCGTTGATGATGTCCCGTAGGTGGGGTGCGATGACGGAGTCGGCCTTGTTGAAGATGTGGTGGGGGCAGGGGTCGGTTGGTGATTCGGAGTGGATGGAGTTCATCGTGCGGATGGTGTCTTCGGTGTTGATCGGGGTCCAGGCGTGGAGGGTGGTGGTGGGGGGCGTTGGTGTGGTCGTAGGATGCGTCGATTGTGTGCTGAAGCTGTTTTGTATGTCTGCGATCTTGCTGTGGAAGAATGAGGCGAGCGAGTTGCAGAGGTCTTGCGATGGGGTGATGTCGTTGTTTCCGGCGCTGGGATTGGAGATCTCTTTGACGATGTTGAAGAGTTCCTTGCTGTTGTGGGCGTTGTTGTCCAGTCATTCCTTGAATGCGGTTTTCTTGGTGGCGTGGATCAGTTGGTGGTGTTTTCGAGTGGCGAGCTTGAGGGTGGTCATGTTGTCTGGTGTCGGGTCTCTGCGCCAGGTTTTCTCGAGGGCTCTGCAGTTCTTCTAGGAGTTCTTGAGTTCGTCGGTGAACCAGGGTGCTTTCTTGCTGCCGGGTCTGTGCTGGGAGGGGTCTTCAGTGGAGCGAGGTCGTCTGCGCAGTTGCTGATCAACCTCGTGAGGTTGTTGGCGGCTTGGTTTGGGTTCGCTGAGCCGGCGGGGGGGGGTTCTGGCTCAGCGATGCGGCGAGCTGTTCGGCTGTGATCTTGTTCCAGCTTCTGCCGGGGACCTGTTGCTGGTGGTGGTGGATCGTGGTCCTTCTGAAGCTGAAGTGGACGCAGCTGTGGCCCGTCCAGTGGAGTCCGGTGGCGTGGCTGAAGGAGATGTCCTTGCTGGAGGAGTAGACGGGGTCAAGTGTGTGGCCGGCGTAGTGGGTGGGGGTGGTCACAAGTTGCTTGAGTCCGAGGTTGGCGAGGTTGTTCAGCAGGGTGGTGGTGTTGCGTTCCTTGTTGTTCTCCAGGTGGAAGTTGAGGTCCCCGAGGAGGATGTAGTCAGCGGAGGGGAGGGCATCTGCGGGGGCCATGGGGTCTGGCGCTGGGCGCAGTCCAGGTGCAGACGGGCGCAGACGGGCTTGCCTTTGGTGCGCCTTCGGCGCACAATCGGCGCGCCCGCTGCGCGTAAGAGTGCACTCCGCCATAAATGGCGAAGTGGGAGGGAGGAGCAGCTGGGAGGCGGGAGCGGGGCGGCGAATGGGAAGGGACCCAGAGAGGGAAGGGGGCGGGCCCGCAGGGGAGCAGTGGCGGGGAGCGGGGAGATGGCGGGAAATGCGGCGGGGGCACAATAAGAGGGTAAACAGAGAAAAACTAAACTAAATTTAACAGAGGACAGGGGCTGGGCACAACAGGACGGTAAACAGAGGAAACGAACCCAAATTAACAGAGGACAGGGGCTGGGCACAATAAGGGCAACAGAGGAAAATACAACAAGTCAACAGGGGAAAAACAACGCTGCGCTACAGAGGCAAATACCACACCAGTGGTCAGGACCAGGAGCACAGCTGCGGGCAGCGGCGGCACTCGGCGGGATCGGGGGCAGCCTGGGCTCACTCACGGGGAGTGTGCGCGGTGCGTGGTGTGACCGGCCCAGAGGGTCAGAGGTCACTCTGCACTTTGCACTTTGCATGCTAACATGCAAAGCGGGCCCCAAACCGATCTCTCGCCTACAAGCTGTCGCTAACTGCTGTTAGCAACAGCTTGCTAATAGGGCGATAGAATTATCGCCGCTTCGGCCGCTAAAGCGGCGATAATTTCCTATCGCCCCCCCTTGATAATATGCCCCTCAGTTCGTTGTGTTAAATGTGTGTTAACTAAATACAAATGCTACATGTTAGATCAAGCTTACATAAATCATTGTTCTCGAAAAAAGCACAAAATGGAGTTTATTTATTTATTTATTTTATTTATAAAGTTTTATATAGCGCAAACTTGACCCAAGAGGGTATCAGAGCACTTTACATTTAGGATCGTTGCGTTACAAGTTACATGAAGGCAGGGCTCTCTGTGTTTATGTCGATTTCATCAGATTCCACTGACTTAAAAAAGTCTCAACCCCTCCCCTTACAGGTGTTTGTAAACAAATGATTCCAGAGACCTGACAGAATTACAAGTCTTCATCCAGACACAAAGTCGAGAGCTGTTGAAGGCTGTCTTCCGCGCAGAGCTCACATTGACACGTCACTGTAGGCTTCTTGTGTTTTCTTTTCCACACTTGGGGATTCGATGGGCTGAGCGTGAAGATGCCACAACGTGCTGTGAAAGTGCTCTGAGAGGGATGTAATGCTATCGGTTTTTCAAATCATTTGGTAACTAGGTACTGATTTTTCATATCGTCAGATAACTTGGGAAAATGATGCTTTTGTAGTAATATGTGTTTTACCTGCATCTCACATCACTTTCTTTTTGCTCAATCTCCCACCTCATTAAAGTCTCATTAAATATCATTGTCAGTCTGGTTGATGAAGAAAATGTCTACAGACAGGACACTGTCTGTGTGAACCAGTCTCTCTGGTAACTCACAAGTCCTCGTTTTTGTAATGAGGAGTACACTAGGGTAACAAGCATTTTAAATGCAGTAGGTCTCACAATTTCAAGATTTTCAGCTATTGGCATTCTAAGTGACAGTGCCTTTTATGTAAGTGTTTTAAAAAACTGCAATAACAAAAGACATTGCCATTTACGATACCAACAGGTCAAAGTTTCCAAAATGCAAGACTTATTACCTTACAAATGCTTGTTGTTTACAAGCCCCCATGCTGCACTTTCACGTTAATAGAGCCAACGCCCCTTTCTTTAGATAAGCCGTGTCTAAAGGAAGGGGCACAGCCGCTATTAAAGTGAAAGTGCGGTACGGGGCCCTTATACCAAAAAATAGCATTTGATTGTCAAGTTGACAAACACATGATATTTTTTGTAAAAGCGCCCTGTGAACGCGCACATGTTGCGCTGAATGCCTGAATGTTGCAGGGAAGCATGTCGTGACTGCAGTAGGAGAATCCATGAAAGAAAGTAGTGCTTACAGACTAAATAAGACGTACCGTGTAACAACTGAAGTAAAATGGCCAGTCCTCATTTTTTTCTTTGATCTGAATCTTTTCTTAACAGTAATACACAATAATACAATCATTTCTTCCGGGTGCATGTTACACCAGATAAGGCATCTGTACTCAAGATTAGAAGACATTTATTTTTTTATATCAACGGATTACAATCAGTGAACTCATTGCTGTACATACACTCATCAATTCCACGTTGTATTCTGTTCTTCCCACATCATTCACAGGGCCCTTGACAATTTCCCACATGCTACTTAAAGATCATTGGATATACTGAATTAAGAAACTAAACATCTTCAGGCACCCACAGGGCTCAAGACAGGGCTCCCCCCCTTAGCAGGAAACGTGTATAACCACAAAGTTATGTATCCAATACTCTCAGAATAAAACAATGTCCCATATTAAAAAAGGTCAGTTCTCAAGAGAGGTTACAGATGAAGACATGGTGGTACTAACGAGGGAGTAACAAGCCTATTAACGAATCGGAAGCCAGCTTTTATGAAGGACAGTAACACAAGCCAATGACAAATATGGGCAGAGAGTGGGCGGGGCTTCAGGTCCATACTCCAATACAGCATGGCTCGCAGAGCTGTGCACGCGCTGCCCAGGCTCGACCTAAAAATGGCCTAAGATGTATTTTTGAGAAGTGCATCAGCGTTCACTGCACAGTTGAAATTTTTACCCGGGCCTATAGCTAACACAAGAAAGTATTTGCAAAATCACTAGTGTAATATCTCTCCGCAAGCACTTTTACAGCATCCCATATTGTGTCTAGAAGCTGTTTATCTGAACCTCTCCCTTCCAAAGAAAAAGACCCTCTGAAACAAATGAATGAGATGACAGTGTCAGGTAGAAGGCAGGCACATTTTCAACTCTAGGATCCAAGAGTACTTTGGGTCAAGCTAGACATCTGTTGAAGTCAGGGATCGAGCCTTCACAGGCTCACCTCACTTTGTCACTCACTCACACACTCACTCACTCATACACTCTGTTACTCACTCACTTACTTACTTACTCATTCACTCACACACTCCGTCACTCACTCACACACTCACACACTCACTCACTCACTCACTCACTCACACAATCACACACTCACTCTGTGAACAAAGTGCAGTTTCTTCTTATTGATGCTTGTGGTATACAGTCAAAATATTGAGTTTTTAATATCGATTTACATTAATATTGAATTAAAAATATAGAATGGACACAATATTGAATGGACAGAATATAGACTACAAAAATATAGAATGGTCAGAATATAGACAACAAAAATATAGAATGGACAGAATATAGACAACAAAAATATAGAATGGACAGAATATAGACAACAAAAATATCGAATTTGAGGTAAGTAATTTTTTAAAGTATTTTTTATGTTAGTGTATGTGTGAAAAAGGTATATTTATTTTCTAATTTATTTTAATTAATTCATTTTATGGTATTTTATTTTTTGCGTAATATAATTCTGTAGCGGGTTGTGGGTTTACAGGGGAATAGGGTGGGAAGTAATTTAATTATAATTAATTAAATATGTTAATTTAAATATTGGTATTTATTTTGAATTAATTTTGAATTAATTATTAATTGGTAATTAATTAAAATATAATTGGTAATTAATTTTAGTTAAATAATTAATTGATAATTATATTAATTTTATTAATTTATTTTCTGTAGTGCTTTGTGGGTTTGTAGGGGAATAGGGTGGGAAGTAATTTAATTATAATTATTTAAAAAAAAATATTTATTGGTATTTATTTTGAATTAATTGATATTAAAATATTTAATTGGTAATTAAATAAAATATAATTGGTAATTTATTTTAATTATTTGATTAATTGATAATTATGTTAATTTTATTAATTTATTTTATGTTGCGGGTTGTGGGTTTGTAGGGGAATAGTGTGGGAAGTAATTTAATAGTAATTAATTAAATGATTAAATTTATTTATTGGTTTTTTTGTTGTTCAAATTTTTTTATATGTTTTAATTGTTAATCAATTAATTGTTAATTGGTAAATAATTTGTATTAATAGGTAATACTTTTTAATAATTAATATTTATTTGTATTTTCAATTGATTAATTATTATATTATATACAATTGTTAATTACTTTTAATTAATTAGTAATTGATATTAATATTTAATTTATTTTTATTTATATATGAAGTATTTACTTTCCCTACTGTTGCACTCTCTGGAGTTGGAATAGTAATTTTTACCCCTACGCTATCCAACGCTTTCCCTACTGTTGCACTCTCTGGAGTGGGAATAGTAATTTTTATCCGTACGCTATCCAACGCTTTTCCTACTGTTGCACTCTCTGGAGTGGAATAGTAATTTTTACCTCTACGCTATCCAACGCTTTCCCTACTGTTGCACTCTCTGGAGTTGGAATAGTAAGTTTTTACCCCATGCTATCCAACGCTTTTCCTACTGTTGCACTCTCTGGAGTGGGAATAGTAATTTTTACCTCCACGCTATCCAACGCTTTCCCTACTGTTGCACTCTCTGGAGTGGGAATAGTAAATTTTACCCTGCCGCTATCCAACGCTTTCCCTACTGTTGCACTCTCTGGAGTGGGAATAGTAATTTTTACCTCTACGCTATCCAACGCTTACTCTACTGTTGCACTCTGTGGAGTGGGAATAGTACATTTTACCCTGCGGCTATCCAGCGTTTTCCCTACTGTTGCACTCTCAGTAGTTGAAATAGTAATTTTTACCCTTAAGCTATCCAACGCTTTCCCTACTGTTGCACTCTCTGGAGTTGGAATAGTAATTTGTACCCCTACGCTATCCAACGCTTTCCCTACTGTTGCACTCTCTGGAGGGGGAATAGTAATTTCCCTATGCTATCCAACGCTTTCCCTACTGTTGCACTCTCTGGAGTGGGAATAGTAAATTTTAGCCTGCCGCTATCCAACGTTTTCCCTACTGTTGCACTCACTGGAGTTGGAATGGTAATTTTTACCCCTACCTTATCCAATGCTTTCCCTACTGGTGCACTTTCTGGAGTTTGAATAGTAATTTTTACCCCTACGATATCCAACGCTTTCTCTACTGTTGCACTCTCTGGAGTGGGAATAGTAATTTTTACCCCTACGCTATCCAAAGCTTTCCCTACTGTTGCACTCTCTGGAGTTGGAATAGTAATTTTTACCCCTACGCTATCCAACAATTTCCCTACTGTTGCACTCTCTGGACTGGGAAAAGTAATTTTTACACCTACGCTATCCAACGCTTTCCCTACTGTTGCACTCACTGGAGTGGTAATAGTAAATTGTACCCTTTTCCGCTATCCTACGGTAAAAATATTGTTTTTTTTAATTAATATTACGTTTATATATATATATATATAAGTATTAATAAATACATTTGTATGTTTTTTTAACTTACATTAAATATTTATTATTTTTAAGGTTATTTAAGTATTTTAAGTATGTTTAAGTTAATTATATGTATTATTTCATTAATTTTTAATTATTTTAAAGCATTTTAAAAAATTCGATATTTTGACTAACTGTACTTTTTTACATCAATACTTTTTATTCAAAATTTTTGTACTTACCTGGTTAGAGATAGGAGGTCAATATTTTGGTATTCTATATTTTTTCCTCAATATTTTTGTAATTCGATATTGTTGACATCGATATTGTTTCAGTGATCCGATGCTTGTGCTATAATATCACATTTTTTCCTGGGCCAAACAAAAACTTCTAGCATGCCTGGTTTGAAGCCTTTAGTGTTAGCATTCGATCAATCAATCAATCAATCAATCAGTCAGATATGATTTGTAAATCACAGCTAATCCCCAGTCAGGTCTCCAGGCGCTAAGTGACTGCTGGCACTGGGAGGCTTTTGTGTCTGTCAAAGGGTGATTTTAGTCAGATGAACTTGTGAATGAAGGAGACAGACTATGGGTGATCTCCTACCTGGCCGCTGCCTGCAACTCACGAGTGAGAGCAGGGTCAGTCGCAGGCCTGTCACATGACTGACTCTACCCTGGCCCATGGACAGTCCGTATGCAGTGGGAGAAGTGTCACACATATTGACTGTCACATGACTGGCTCTACCCTCGTCCACGAGCAGTCCAAGCATCACACAAATGGACCATAGGCCCCCCACCTGTAAAGATGGGTGTTTACTAAGCATGGGCGGAAAATCCGTTTCGCTCGCGGATTTTGCGGATTTTCGGTAAATTCGCAATCCGCGAGATCCGCGAATCTCCCGCAAAATCCGCAAATCCGCGAGCAGCGGATTTTATGGCTTGCTCGCACTGTTCGCGTGAGTTCGCGGCTTGCCAGTACAACTTCGCACCCCGCGAGTAAGTGCTAAATTGCAGAAATACGATCTTAGCAAAACTGAAACTACTTACCAGGTTCAAAAGTTCAGGCTCATCATTAGTAGCCATTTCCTGTAGTGCTTCCTGAGGGGCCCCTCCAGAGTTCAGTTGCCAGTTGCAACTATTATGTGACCCTGCTCTGAACCTCAGAATAGTTACACATATGCCACAAAGGTCCTGAATTACAGCTAAGGGAGACAAGCAGGAGCCAGGCTGGAAGTTAAAATCCATTAATCAGCCCCTAATTCATTATTGTCAGTTGGGGCAGGGCAGGTGTTGTAACTAATTTTGCAACAATGAAAGCACTTAGCAAGTGCAAAAGATCACTAATCAGGAAGCACTAAGGAAGCAGGTGCCAGCTAAAAAAATATTCTGTGACACATTAATCAGCCCCAAATTAATTCAGGTCACTTGAGGCAGGGAAGGTGTGCTTTGCTTTGCCGAAAATAATGTACACTGGACAACCAGAGGGTGTGGTGATGAAACAGAGGGTGGCATGGGTGGGCCAGAGGGTGGCATGAGTAGTCAGAGAGTGGCAGTGGTGACAGAGAGTGGCAGTGATGAAGAAGAGTGTCCCAAACAGGCTGGACACGTAGAAACAACAAGTTCGCAAAACTTGCGACCCGACAGGTAAGTTCGCAAATTGCGAAATTGTAAAAACCCTCGCGAACTGGCAGAAACACGCGCGAACACAAAAAAAAAAAAATCTGCAAATTCGCGGGAATTCGCGGATTTTGCGGATTGCGAGTTCGCAAATCCGCAAAATTCGCGAACGCGAGATTCGCAAAATTCGCCCATGCTTAGTGTTTACTGGTGAGGGGGAACGTGGAAGGAGCTGGGGCGATGTGTGCCTGATGTTTAAGGATCCCCTGGAGAATGCCCTGGTTCTGCTGTGTCTACTCCTGCTTTGTGTATGGTACCCGCTGTACGGACAGAGAAAGAAGAAGATCTGAGGTCCAGTGGGCCATGGAAGTTCTCATTCTTGGACAGGGCTGACCTCCCTTTGTCACTCACTCACTCACTCACTCTGAGACAAGTGCAGTTTTCTTCGGCTGAGCTATGAGCTGTACCTGTTTCATTGGGGATCTGCTGGACACCTCAGTCCTCTGGGTTTTACCAATCAGTGTTGTCACTGTCATTGAGATGGTTACCCTCACCCTCTTTACTGCTTGTCAAGTCAGATGAAAGCAGGAAAGCAGGGATATTAACATGAAAAGGCTCCTGCTACCCTCTCACTGAACACCCTGCTTTCCTCAAGGAAGACTTGTTCACACTTCACGCATCCGCAGTGTCTGTGTGAAGGAACCCTTGACCCATGTGCCTATAGAACTCAGGGCGTCGGGCTCTCTTCCCATCTTCCAATGCCAGGGATGGGCACACTGCACACCAACTGGGTTTCTGAATGGAGATGTTGTTTCTGATGTAACTGATGTACTAATAAGTTCCATCACAATTTGCCCTTCCACTGGGAGGATTCCAAAACAACATGCCTCATGAATATTAATTAAGAGGGTCGCATGGATTGGCTGAGTGTACGGAGTTGCTGGCTCGACCGCCATCCTTGAATTGCCACCCCCAGTCTAGGTTTGGTAACTGGTCAATGGTTTGTAATCACAATTGCAGTCACAATCCATATAGTCATACTTTTCAGAAATGCAAATGGAACAGGAATAACCCCTTCACGCCATAACCAGTTTAAAGATCAAAAGGAATTGCAAAATCCCTTTTAGGAGCTGGAAAGACTTTTCTGACTTGTAAAAGGACTTTTGCATACTGTAAAAAGCTCTTTTGACGGTAACAAACACAATGATTTTGTGAATCACAGTGTGTGTATGTACATGCAATCTTTGTACATCAGACCCAGCGCCCTACTTATGGTCACAAAATGATTGAACACAAAGCATTTACTTTAGGTGTAAAAGGCACAAGAATTCGATAGTCATAAATGGGCAGAATTGCACAATATGCAACCAAGAAACCCGGGTTCAAATCCCGCTCTCCCACTTCACTGTCATGTGACACTATGGGGTCGATTCCGATTCAGGAAAAAAAACGTCTGTACAATTTTCATCCGGAGCCCTCGCTGTACGATTCATACCCGACCGTCCGATTCGCGTAGTACGGTCCGTATTCCGTCACTCCGTCCGAATCGTCGCGATCCGTACGTATTGCAAGGCTGAAATAGTGAACCATACGGCTCGTACACATGCCGTACGACCCGCGAGTACGAACCAGACTGGGGTATGAGGACATGATTCGTGTGGTCCATGTCAGGTAAGGGCGATTCGTACGGAAAAGCACTCAATCACTTACACACCGTACGGTGCGTACACCCCATGATCGCAGGGGTGCAGTGCGTACCCCTGCGAACATGGAGGGTACGCACCGTACCCCACAATCGCAGGGTGTACGCACCGTACACACAGTGAACATGGGGTACGGTGTGTACACCCCGATATCGCGGGGTACGGTGCGTATACCCCATGATCGCAGGTGTACGCACCGTACCCCTGCGATCATGGTGTGTACGCACCGTACCCGGGGGGGCCATTCCGTACCTGTTTCGGGGCGAACTCTGCTTTTACGGCTGTTTTCAGCTCTCGTAGAAAAAGGGTTGTACGGTACGTACCCGACATGAATCGTACTTGCCGGGTCATATAAAGCAGCTGCGAAACGTACAGATGTTGCGTACAGCGGGTTCCGAGGGAGATTCGTGCGGTGATTCGAGTCGTACGGTCTTTGTACGATTCCTACAGAATCCTGCTCCTGGTACCAATCGTACTTCGTCAAACGTACTGGGGATGTTGCAGGGTACGATTCGTATGGGAAAAACGCTCCGAACGGCTATTCGGAACGGTTTTTCCCGAATCGGAATCGACCCCTATGTGATCACTTTTCTTCTCTGTGCCTCATTTCATTGATCGTCAAATTCAGTTCAAGATATGCACTATAGAAAAAACTCACTGTCATTGAAAAGACAATAATGTTATTCCATGTGTAACAACAAAGGCCCTATATACAGCGCTCATCACAAAATAACAACTCTTGGTTCTGTCATTGCAGAGTTGTCAGGGCACAGGAGGGGAGGAAAAACATCCAGGATATAATTTATCTTTAATCTGATAAAGTCTTCAGCATTTTACATGACATTTGCTGTATCATTTAAATGCTGAATTTTCGGATGGCTTGACTAGGGCTCTGGCTGTCACAGAGAGCTGCAGTGTTCAAGCTATGAGCAGCGCATAATTCTTATGGGTATGGATCTACATTTACATTTTTTTTTTTTTTTACAGAGTTTTATATAGTGCGAACTTGACCCAAAGGTATCGGGTATCACAGCACTTTACATAGCACCAGTTGCGTTAAATGAGTACGCATTCATTTTTTTAGGCATGGAGAGATTACGTGATTTGCCCAGAATCACAGGATGTTCAGCGTCATTGCCGTGACGGACCCAGTTCCCCAGATTCGAGGTTGACCGCCCTAGCTGTTAGGCCAACTCCTCTCCCCAATGAGCTGCAGTGTTCAAGGTATGAGCCGCACATGAGCCTTATGTGCTGCTACAGCGATTGTTCACAAAGAGCTGTAGTGTTCAAGGTATGAGCAGCGCATGATAAATATACCTCTAAACTGGCCATTCTAATTTATCCAGTGGGTGTAACTCCATGTCTATTTATCAAAGATACTGCACACATATCAAAATATCTACAGACAATAGGTTTTCATTAGAATTCTATTTTATTCACCATATTGATTTATGATTATTTCATTTTTCATAAATACAAAAAAATCTTTTTTGTGTTTTTTTATACTTTTTTGTAAATGAAAATTGACATTAAATTACAGTTCATTGTTTCAACAGTGTAGCGACTTTTATACAAAAAATCATATACCCCCATGAAACATTTATCAAAAACTAAACAATATAAACATTGTCCACTCATTCAGAACTGTCTCACCATTCATTCTTCTCATACACAAACACTCTTGTACTGTACAAAATTGGTAAAAGACATCAAACAACTGAGATACGAGGACTCTATATAACAATTTATATCATTTGTACATGGTAACAATCCCATTTGTTTTTGTGGTTGTTAGTCCATATTCTGGTGGTCCTCCTTGATGGAATTCTTAGGTGTTTGTAGATGGCCCTCTACAAACACTTGAGAAAACAAGCACTGGCGTTGCAAATAGGTCTCGCAGTAGGAAAGTTGGAGCTATTCGTTTTGTAAATGACAAAGCCCTTTATGTTTTTAAAATGAAAAAAAAATAAAAGGCATTGTTAATTGCAATTGTAATGGCTCCAACTTTCCTACTGCGAGACCTATTGGCAACGTGAGTGGTGTTGCGTGTGTGAGTGGCGTTGCGTGTGTGAGTGGCGTTGCGTGTGTAATTGGCGTTGCGTGTGTGAGTGGCGTTGCGTGTGTGAGTGGCGTTGCATGTGTGAGTGGCGTTGCGTGGATGAGTGGCGTTGCGTGGATGAGTGGCGTTGCGTGGATGATTGGCGTTGCGTGGATGAGTGGTGTTGCGTGGATGAGTGGTGCTGCGTGGATGAGTGGTGCTGCGTGGATGAGTGGCGTTGCGTGGATGAGTTGCGTTGCGTGTGAGTGGGGTTGCGTGGGTGAGTTGTGTTGCGTGTGTGAGTGGTGTTGCTTGGGTGAGTGGCGTTGCGTGGGTGATAGTGGGTTTGCGTGGGTGTGAGTGGCGTTGCGTGTCTGAAAGACTATTACTGGGTCACTTGCTTCGCCACTCGTCATGATCCCCGCATGTCCACTTCCCACACTTGCTTAATTTTTATTAATATTGCTGCAAAGGCCCAGGGATAGCACACTGCTACCGGAGTGCTTGCTTCTGTTGCTTTGCATAACATCATGCATACTTGTTTTTAAATTTACTATTCTAGTGAAAGCTGATTGCGGTCTACTTTTAGGGTCTTGTGGCGTGTCACTGTAAAGAAAAGTTGCATTTTACTAGCTGATACCTCATGTGATTGCTTCTTCACTTGTAAATCCAGTGTATTTCACCAGCGCATTCATACCCTGGATAAAGTGGGATTTGATACTGTACATATTACGGCTGAATCAGGAGCGTGGTGCATCGGCCGGGCCTGATTAGAGGAGACTGCCTGCAAAGTGCCGATAGCTCTCTGCGGCAGACAACATGAGGCCCGGGTGAGGCCTGCAATACGGCTGAATCAGGAGCGTGGTGCATCGGCCGGGCCTGATTAGAGGAGACTGCCTGCAACAGCCACAAGCTGGTGAGAGCGGCTGCTGTATCCTCGGTGTGGTGTGGCTTGGGAGGCGGCGGCTGGGGTCACACACAAACTTGGGAGTGCCGACCCGGCTCTTGGCCTTCACTCTGAGTGCCTGGCTGAGAGGGCGCCCCCTGGTGCGGCACCCCAGAAACTCCACTGGTTTGCTGGCGACTGGGGATTAGATGACTGGCTCGCCCTGGTGATCTGGATCTGCTGCCGCCCTGCATTGGGTGGAACATGCGGAGTGCCGATAGCTCTCTGCGGCAGACAACATGAGGCCCGGGTGAGGCCTGCAATACGGCTGAATCAGGAGCGTGGTGCATCGGCTGGGCCTGTTTAGAGGAGACTTCCTGCAAAGTGCCGATAGCTCTCTGCGGCAGACAACATGAGGCCCGGGTGAGGCCTGCAATACGGCTGAATCAGGAGCGTGGTGCATCGGCCGGGCCTGATTAGAGGAGACTGCCTGCAAGAGCCACAAGCTGGTGAGAGCGGCTGCTGAATCCTCCATGTGGTGTGGGAGGAGTGCTGTTGCGGGGAGAGAGAGGGGAGGTGCTGGTGTGGGAGGAGTGCTGCTAGGGCAAGGCTGTGTTGTGGGAGGAGTGCTGTTGCGTGGAGAGAGAGGGGAGGTGCTGGTGTGGGAGGGGGGAGGTGCTGGTGTGGGAGGAGTGCTGCTAGGGCAAGGCTGTGTTTGCGGGGAGAGAGAGGGGAGGTGCTGGTGTGGGAGGGGGGAGGTGCTGGTGTGGGAGGAGTGCTGCTACGGCAAGGCTGTGTTTGCGGGGAGAGAGAGGGGAGGTGCTGGTGTGGGAGGGGGGAGTTGCTGGTGTGGGAGGAGTGCTGCTAGGGGAGGAGAAGCCTGATGCCGGATGGGGGCGGGAGAGCCTGGGAATGCGAGAGGCTGGGCTTGCATGCGATGCGCGTGCATGTACACGGGAACTGCATGAAAACCGCGGGGCTGAAAGCCCTTTGGTTTCACGATGTTTTTGCCACTTGAATTCTCGCTCCGCTCGATGCGCGTGCGCACATCGATAGGTCGCGAGACCTAAAAACATATGGGATTGTAACCATGTAAAAATGATATAAAGTGTTATATAGAGTCCTCGCATTGGCATCTACCTATTTTCTGCTCCTGGGTGACTTCAGGTTTCATGGAGAAAACACCACGAACACTGAGGCGGCCAACTCCTATCAGACATGGAAATGATTGGCCTCCAACAGAGAGTGACAGGTCCAATCACAAGGCACACCTTAGATCTCATTCTTACAAACGCCCTGGCAGTAAGGAGTGAGTCTCCATTGCTTCTTCTGAGGACTGACCATCACCTGATAAAGTGTCAGATTACAGAAGGTTATCAGTCTGTTAAGCCCAGAAGAGCTGGCGGCTTAGTAAAGAGACAATGGAAACTCGTCTCACCCGATTCCTTCTCCAAAGTCCTTAAACCCATGGAGATCCTTCAGAGCCGGGATTTGAAGGCGGCTCTGAGTGACTATCAGAGGTCCCTCACGCGGGCGCTCGATGGGATTGCCCCGCTTCAGCAGGCACCGGCTTCCAAAGCAGAGGCTGGCTTCCGGTACCCTGCTGAATTGAGAATTGAAAAAGCTAAGCGCAAACAGCGCGACCGGAAATGACGTCAGACCAATACTCTTCGGTTAAAGAAGTTTACACAACGGAGCTCAACAGCTACCATAAGAAAGTAACTTTTTTAAGCTCTTAATGAATGTATTAAACCTCCTCAAGCCTGCACTCGACCATCTCATCATTGTGGCTTCAGGGGGTTTCAATTTCAATTCACCACCTCGTATTTAGAGAGGTTCGAACCTTGCACCCTCGAGCACACGCAGGGGCTGCCAGCAGCTGGCTGGCTCTCAGGAGGGGGTGATAAGACCCCTGAGGAAGACTGAAGCAGAGAGGGGTGAAGGAACAGCCTTCACACCTGAGTGAGGCACCTGCCCCCTCCTTCTCCTCACAGAGGCCTTGTCCACCTCAAAGGACCCAGAAATGTTCCTACAATCAACCGGACTGTATGGCAGGCTATCTCCACTCCCGCCCTGTGTGCCACGCATGCGCCGTGGATCCAAAATAGATTCCTGTCCCCACCGTGGAAAGGATTCCAGATACACCCCGCGCGCACCACAATGCACAGGTGACACCTAGAGTGCACGCCCTCTCCATACATGTCCCCGGCTGCACCCCCCCCCCCCCCCTCAGCCCCCAGAGCTCCCGCCCTTGCCTGTCCACAGGACGCTGACCTTGCACTATAGGCGGGTCCTAAAGGCTGCAGCTAGAGTTACATTTAAGCAGTTTGCGGTGCTGGAGTCTCCGCCCGGACTACCCCGCACACAGAGCTCCACACTCGGGAGGTCGGACAGACACCAGGGGACAATGTGTTCCACAGGATGAACCCAGCACCCTGGTTCAGACCTCCTGGGGCCCCGAGGGAGCTGCGCTTCTGCTTCAGGTGTGCAGGGCCACGAAGGGTTAACATCTCACACTCCTCTCTCGCGCACAGCACCCGGCTCCTTTACAGAGTCATAAAAAGAGTCTATTATACCGATCGCTCCCTGTGCGCGCTTCCTCTTAGCAGTAATTATGTCTTTTATGCCAGCCGGAGCGCGAGCTATTGTGTTATCATTTGCTCACGTTACGACTCCTAATGTGTTTAAATGTAAAAGTGTTTTAATGTGCGTGTTAAAATGAAATGAGTGGAGCAGAAAGCGACAGGTTGACATGCTCGGTGCCTGGAGCCCCTCCCCGCCCCCCCTTTCACAAGCAGGGACATTTTAAGGACTTGAGGATCCCACTCCCTGGGCCAAACGAATCCAGGGGTCTCTGTTTGGAACAGCCTTGGATTTATGATCCAGTTTCAGCTCTTTGGCGCCCTCCTTGGCAGGTCACTGACAGTGCACAGAGATATTGGTCCCAATTATAAATCATTTTCTGATATATAATATTCAGGGATCGTGACCTGAATTCAGTATTGCAACCCAGCAGCGGATCACTAATATTACTGCAAACAATCTCTGTGACACCCTCCCATTTCTCATATATGAGGTTCAGTTTTTATCTTAAAGAAACTTTTTTACGGATGTTGGGTGAAACATAAACACAAATGTCTATGATAGATCCTCACAGTTCAAGCACATTAAAAATAAATTAAAGGGAAACAGTAATTAAAACAGTGTGTTTGAGAATTATTCAAGGTCACCAGAGCAAGACTCTGCAGGACAGAGCGGGCTGTATCAGGGGCCCCTGAAAAACTGGGGCCCTGCGCCAGGGCCCACTTTGCCTATGCATTAAATCCTCCCAGTCCACCTGAAACGTTATGCACTACACGGTGCCCTCTCCAGGAGGGACCCGAGGTTCTGGCCCTCTTTCCAGCCAAAGATCTCTCCGCGTCACCAACTCCCCCATTTTAGAGCATGGAGTGGGGTGACATTGTGACCAGCGCTGCTCCTGCCATGTACCACGCATAAGGCATTAGACTAACGCATTTCAGTGTGGTGGTCCGCTTCACCCAACTGAAATGCAAAATGACGCATTATAGCACCTCCTCGGCTATCAAGCCGAGTGCTGCTTTAATGCATAATGAGCACTGAAAGCTGCAAAGCAGCGCGGCACGCGCTGCTCCCCCAGTCTTGGGGGCTGCTCACAGCTCAGCTCTGCACTCTTTTATCGCACATCAAGTCAAAAGGCGTTTATAATTTAAAAATAATTTCTTGCATGTAAAAGATCCGCACAAAGTAATTAATACATACACGACTTTCAGATTATGCACCTTGTAAAAGAGAGAGAAGGCACACACTGTATTTAAGGAGAATTGTCTATTTTATTCATAAAAATAATTGCGAAGGTAAAACATTACCAAGTGTATATATCAATGAAACGTTGCTCCAAAACAGAGGAAAAAGGGAAAGGTGAAAGAGAAGTGCTTGTGTGTGTATTAGATGGAAGTGCCGAGGTCATAGAGTGAAGATAGTCCAATGGAGGTAATTACAATGATTTAATAACTCCAACTGCTTGTAAGTGACCTTAGCATCAGTTGGTTGTAGCCTGTCCATGAAACCTTACTTTTGTCTTTATTCAAGGCAGTTTTTCAAAAAATGTTGCAGAGAAATATCATCTGTTCGTTGGGCGGGATGGTAATGCCAAAAGGTAAAGGCAAATTTGGGGATAGAGGTCAACATTTGGACCTGACTGAATGCATAGAGGGCGCTTTTAAACCTCCACGTGCTGGTCTTCCTCAGGACAGGGGAATGAGGGATGCAACCTACTGCAGGCTATTAATTCATTTTTATAGTGACCTAAGTGTAGCATCGCCTGCCTGGTTGTGTGACCTTGGCTGTGTGTGCCTGAACCTCTCCTGAGGCTTTCCCAATGCCATGCTGTCTGCGTTGCCCAGAGTCCACGAGTCTGCTGACTGTCGATGCCATATTTCATATATGATATAGGATGAAGCGGCTGAGATCTGTGTTGGGCCTTTCACATGTTGCAGAGCAGACCCGGGCCGACTGCGCGCACTACGTTGGTGTCCTTCCATTTCTGGTGCTTTGCAGCAGTTTTAAGCTCTTTTCTTTGCTCAAATAAGTGTCATTTCTGGTATTTATAGGTTTCCTTTGTCTTCATTACTTGATTTTGCTCTCGAAAAAATGTCAATCATAGTCGTTAAATCTCCCTCATAATTACACAGAAATGATGAAAATGTCACACATAAGCAATCTGAAACCTTGGCAGCTATGACAATCCCAGAGCTCATCCAGCTGTGAGACGCATTGTTGTCCTGCAGCAGGCTCCTGCCCCAGTGGGCACCATTTTGGTGAGGGGCCAAACAGCCATGACATGGCTTCGGAAAACGCGACTTCCAAGAGCCGTGAGGTCCCTGAGTACTGCGGCTACAACCCTGAGTGTATGTGAGGGGGCCACATGCATGCTGTAAACAGCAAAGAAGGGCAAGGGGGGTCTCCGCTGCCCAAGGTTAGTGGGTCGAAGTGGGCAGGCAGGGCAAGGTGAGCCCAAGCCCGGCTGTCAATCTTCAGAGGGGCGAAAAGAACTGTCCCCATGAAGGTCCTGCGCACAGCAACGCCCCTCTTTGCAGCCTTGTTGCTCCAGTGATTGTGTTTAGTGCTTTCAATGTTTTTTATATGCAAGGGACGCTGTTTTTAGCACCCTACAGCCCCATACCTTGCCCTCCCATTGGTGCCGACACACCTGCCGACACACATCAACAGCCCCTCCCCTCTAAACAACTTGGAACCAGCCTGATGGAGTAAAGCGGATTCATGTGACCTGGGGGGGGCTAGGGGGGGAGGGGGGTGCATAGTTGTGTGTTCAGAGGCTAGTCGCTGCTTTGATGCTGCCAGCCAGGGACGGACCTGTGAAAAAGGGCTGCTGCCTCATTTTGTACTCCATATGTAGTGAGGGTGGTGCATTTCTTTCTCCCTGGTGTGCAGGAAGTGAGGTAGGACAAGGGGTCTGCCAGCGGAGGCGGTGCACCAGCTCCCAGGGGCGGTGCCAGGCAGCAGCCATGTTGAGGTGACTTGGGGGGGCGCTGAGAGTCCCTGCGGCAGGGTTTAACACAGAGGCCTTTGGTGCACTGAAGCGGTAACCATGGGTCTGCAAGGACCCTGAGAATGCACCACGGACAGGGGTGAGCACCGCCTCACTCGCCTCGGGAAGGAGGGACCAGCCAGGCCCAGGGGACAGGCCGGCTCACAGGGTCGGGAGAGAGGAGTCTGGCAGAGGGTCCCAGAGAAGCATTACTGGACCAGAGGTGTACAGTGCGCCCTGATGGACTCTACCACCCCAGCATCCAGCACCTCCAGGAGGTCACAACTGAAGAGACACCTCGGTGGTGTTAACCCCTGACCCTGGTTGAGTCACACTTCTCGGGCTGCACTTGGAGCTGGAGAGGTCATTTGTTCCACTGGGCATTTCCCCGGTGGGCCGGAGCCTTTGAATGCCAGATTTGGAAGACAGAGGGCTGCTGCTGGCACCCCTGCTGCTTTCTCCAGCTCTCCCAGGCTAACTGCAGCTGGCACAGTGGGCACTTCAGAGAGAGATGAGAGAGAGTGTGGGACAAAAAAGACAAAAGGCAAAAGGAGCGGGGGGGGGGGGAGAGAGAGAGAGAGAGAGAGAGAGAGAGAGCGAGAGAGAGAGAGAGAGAGAGAGAGAGAGAGAGAGAGAGAAGAGAGAGAGAGGGAGAGAGAGCGAGAGAGAGAGAGAAAGAGAGAGAGAGAGAGAGAGAGAGAGAGAGAGAGCGAGAGAGAGAGAGAGAGAGAGAGAGAGAGAGAGAGAGGTGGGCGGTAGGAGGGCAGACAAAAGTCAGAAGCACCGAGAGAGAAAGAAGAGAAGTGAGCGGGCTGGTTTGAGTTTTTTGCCAGGGTTGCTTTTGTTGCCCAGTCTGTCTCTGGCAGCCCTGCAGCTGGTCTTGCCAAGGCTCTCACAGAGCAGGGTCTGCCCAGGAGATTCCTTCCCATGAGAATGACCCTCGACCTCACGTCTGTTGATTGGTGTAAGGAAGGCTGCACAGCTGTGTCCATGTTATACCTTTATTGTGTTGTGAGCTAGAAATATAGTTTTCTTGTACACAAATAACACAGAATTCAGGAAGACAATGCTTGTTTAATGCATGGCGTGGTCAGAAATGTAACCCTTCGGTTTTACCCGTGAAACAAGCAGTTTTAGAAATAAGGGAACCATTAAAAGTAAAACGGGTAAACAGGCTAGTGGTGAGAAGGTGGAGGTGGCCAGTACGACAAATGCCAACAGCTCATTACTGATTGGTTAGCATTTACACTCACTGGAACACAAATTACCCTATTTACTAGAATAATGCGAGAAGTAGTAGTTAGAAGGGTCTGAAAGGAGAGAAAGGACACATAATGACCCTTCACCCCCTCTTTCGAGCACATCCTTGGCCTAGGAGTTGGTGTAATTTATTCAGAGAGCCTGTAACACCACTGTGTAGTGCCTCGAGTCAAACAAGTGTTGCAGGCGCTGCCCCACGAGGGCGCCAGTGATCTTGAAGGAATAGTCAGAGATAGAACCTGCACCCCCTCTGGACACAGGTCTGTGGGTTCCCTCAATGCTGAGTAGGGAGGGAGGGGGGCAGGTGGCAGCCAAGGGTGTCCCCGAGGGGCTTCCGTCCAAACTCCCTCAGCATCACACTCTATTGCCTAAACAAGTCATTCTTTTTACTCATTCTCTTTATTGGTTTAATTTGTGAGTCCTCATTATAACACGAGACAGACTGTGAAGCCTTGTTTAGCAGCACATCTGTCAGCTGGGACATGGCCAATCCTTGCCAGGGATGTTTGGCCCCGGAAGTGCTTGTCCCATAGATCCTTACTTGCTCCTTCAGACACCCCCTGGCTCTGGACACCACCTCTTCTGCCTTGGTGCACAAGCCAGTGGTTAAAAGGAGGGGACCTGTCTGACCGCCAGTGGCGTGCAATGTCCCCCTTGAATGCCAGTAAGGCTACTCCTACCAGCTAAGGAGCACCCCAGACCCACCCCAAAGGTCCACCCACCACAGGATGTCCAAGTTTAGATTGCAGGCTGTCCCAGTAACTCCCCTGCAGCCTGATGTGTCTGGGTCCACCACGCTCTAATTATGCGGCAGACCCTCAACACAAGGCGCCGACTGTGGAGCGGCAGCCGAGGAGGCTTGGGTTGTAATTTCCCTCCATTTTCCCCACTCTTTTGGGGTTAAAGTATTTAAAGTCTATCAAACGAGGGCGCGATGATATCACTGAGGAGCGCAATGCCATCTGACCCTTTGTCCACTCCTCTTCCCCGAGACGTCCCTGATCGCATTCCCATGAGGACCCAACATCTCTAACGGGCTCAGGTGGCAAAGAAACCCACCCTGAGGCCAACTGCGTCCCACCTGAGTGACACCCGCCAAGAAGCGTCCCGCACGGGGAGGCGGCGCAGAAGGAACACAGTAGAACCTGGGCCTTGCTGCCTCTGCACAGGGACTGCAAGACTACTCTTGGCATTGTAAAGGAAGGAGCGAGAGCCCTACACAACCCCCACACATCTGCACCATGTCCTGTGGCTTGACACACTGTGGCAATGCTCAGCAATAGAGTGACTGACACTGGACCAGACTGAGCACAAGCCTGCTTCTGACAGGACATGCTTCTCAGCTGGAACATCTTTTCTTTTCACCCCTCCGCTGATTCAACTATAATTTTTTATTTTATTTGAGTGGTTTTTATATAGCGCAGCCTTGGCCACAGGCTGTAGAGAGCTGTACAAGAGAGAATGAAGGAAGTTGTGGTAACAGGCATCATAAAACAAGCTATCAGTGCCAGGACAACAAAGAAACAAACAGTTCTTTCCAGCGAGGACGTGACAGAACAAGAAACACTGAGCCAGCAATCCTAGTAAATCAGCAGCAGACAATCACCAGAGCAGAGAGAACAACCATTGCGTAACGTGAGAGACGGATCCAGTCACAACAGGAGATGCGAGCATCAGTGATGCTTACAAGAGAGCCCGTCTAACTGTGGTGCACTCCCCCTCCCCCTCCATGGGGCCTTGGCTCTATCTTGAGTGGGGCACGTCTTCCACATACGCCACTTTTGCGTAACTTTTCCCATGTTAAAAGTGACGCAAACGTGGCGGAAGGGGCTTGTAAATCTGCCCCTCAATATCGTTTCATCCTTTAATGAATAAACAGTGGAAAAATCAAACAAGCACAACGGCCTGTGGAAAACAAACCCAAACAAGCGTTATCCACACAATGATGGTGAAAGGTTTATAGGCATCATTGTGGGGGATGTACATTTTAGATTTCTTCTCACAAACAGTTGTAATTCTTTTTGTCAAAACGTCCAGAGAGGTGAGCAGTGCACTCGCCCAAGGAGAGGTGCAGCTGTGCAGACTGAGGGGGGTTCTGCAGGAACGGTTCGGGTTTCAGAATGATCAGTGTTTCCTATTTTGGTCCGTTTTTTCATGTAAAGATAAGTACAAATAAAAACAGCACATTCAAGGCAAAAAAAGTTTCAACCTAATTGTTGTGTTTTCTAGAGTATTCCTAATAGTTTTTTTAATGAAATAGAGGCAAAATTGCTGTGCTAAAAAAGCACTGGTGTTCCACTTCCAGCTTCCGGCCCTTCTAGAACCCCCAAAACATGTGCCCATGGCCAGTATTGTCCTTTGAGAAAGGTGGCAACCCCAGAAGGAGGTACTTCATGTGCCTCAAGGGGTGGGACTGAACGTGAGGTTCCGTGAATTCTGAACCTGGGTCATAAAGGTCGTGGTTCTGTTACGAATTTGGTAACAGCGAACCGTAAACAGTAAGTTCAGCAAGTATAAGTGTTTTCATCATGTTACACCGATGGATTCACTGTGTATTTGAAGATTTCGCTCTGAACCATGGGTTCCATTTTGTGCATAGCAGCCATTTTGTGGTTGCCCTCACATAGGCTTATGACTGTGGCTGAACAAGTCTCTGGGACACATTTATTTATTTATTTATTTATTTATGTATTTATTTATTTTTGATATTTAATAAAGCACAAACAAATGCCCGCAGGCGTCTCGGCGCTGTTACTATTGCAGACTTCTCCTATGCTGGGCTTCATACTTTTAGAGGTTAAACAACCAGGTTTTCAATTGCTTTCTGAATGACAAGAGGTTTGGGCTAGATCTGATGGATTGGGGGAGTGTGTTCCATAATTTCGGGGCAACAACCAGAAAACGTCGATCTCCCCAAGTGACCAATTTAGTACGGGGTACCACCAAATCGTTCGATTTAGCTGAACGGAGAGGTCGAGGAGGATTGTATGGAGTGAGGTGGTCTCTCAGGAATTGAGGTGCTTGTTGGTGCAGTGATTTATAAACTATGCACAAGGTCTTAAATTTGACTCTGTTCCTGATGGGGAGCCAGTGATAGCTTCTTATGGTGTTGGCTATAGGTTTGTATCTGGGAATTCCCGAAAGAAGTCTGGCAGCTGCGTTCTGCACTGTCTGCATTTTCTTAATGACCCTGATTTGGGCATTGGCTAACAAGCCATTGCAGTAATCTAACGCAGACAGGACTAGCGCGCTTACCAGTGTCTTACCTGCGTTCTTTGGGAGAAAAGGAAGGATTTTTTTTACCAGTCGTAGTTTATAGAAAGCCGTGGCGGCTGTCTGATTAGGGTGCGCCATGAAATTCAGGTTGTTATCGAAGATAACACCTAAGTTCCTCACCTTAGGGATTGGTTTAGGCAAAGTTCCGAAGGATGCTGGCCAACAAACTGGGGACCAGTTGGGACAGAGATGTCCAAAGGTTACCACCTCTGTTTTTTCGGAGTTCAATTTTAAACAGTTCGCCGACATCCATTGTCCGATTGCCAGCATACCTGTTTTAAAACTCTCCGCTACTGTTTCTCCATCATTTTTTATGGTTAGAATCAGCTGAGTGTCATCCGCATATGAGGTAAGGCTCATCCCATGAGCTTTGATGGTTTTAGCTAGGTCCGACACATAGATGTTAAATAGTGTCGGACTTAGGGATGAACCTTGAGGTACCCCACATGGCAAGGACAACTCTGCTGATTCGAACGGTCCTAGCGTCACTGCTTGTGATCTATCCGTCAGGAATGATGCCAGTAGATCCTTGGCTAGGCCCTGCACGCCCATCTTTTCAACACGGTCGACCAGGATCTGATGGTCGACCGTGTTGAAAGCTGCCGATAGGTCTAAAAGCACCGGCAGTGCTGAGCCTCCTTGGTCTCGGATGACTCTAATGTCATCCGCAGCCTTGATTAGAGCCGTTTCTGTTCCATGAAACTTGCGAAACCCAAATTAGGTTTCATTGAGAAGATGGTATTGCTCGATAAAAGCTGCAAGTTGGATGTTCATGGCCTTTTCTGCCACTTTGGCCAGAAAAGGGAGGTTGGCGATAGGTCTATAATTTTTTAGCTCTGTTTTATCTAGGCCAGATTTTTTCAGAAGGGGCTTCAGTAGGGTTTTTTTTAACAGGCTCGGGTAGGTTCCAGTACTGAACATCAGGTTACAGATTTGAGTTATGACTGGAGTCAAAATATCCATTATTGGGCGAAGGGTTTTCAAGGGGCATGGAAACCAACAGCGGACCCCACCGACCTCAAGAACTACCGCCCCATCTCGCTCCTCCCGTTTCCAGCCAAAGTCATCGAGAAGACCGTCAACAAGCAGATGGCCGCTTTCCTCGAGACGAACGGATCCCTCGACCCCTCACAGTCCGGCTTCCGAGCCAACCACAGCACCGAGACCGCCCTCATCGCCGCCACCGACGACATCCGAGCCCTGATGGACAATGGAGAAACAGCGGCCCTCATCCTCCTAGACCTCTCCGCGGCATTCGACACGGTCTGCCACCGCACCCTAGTGCAGCGCCTCAGCAACGTCGGAATCCAGGACAAGGCGCTGGAGTGGATCACCTCCTTCCTCGACGGGAGAACACAGAGAGTCCGCCTACCACCGTACAAGTCAGAGGCCACCGAAGTCATCTGCGGCGTCCCCCAAGGATCATCTCTGAGCCCCACCCTCTTCAACGTCTACATGAGCCCCCTCGCGGCCATCGTACGCAAACACAACCTCAGCATAATCTCCTACGCCGACGACACCCAGCTGATCCTCTCCCTGACCAACGACCCCGCCGCCGCCAGAGCCAACCTGCACGAAGGGATGAAAGAGGTAGCCGAGTGGATGACGACCAGCCGCCTGAAACTGAACTCGGACAAGACGGAGGTCCTCATCCTGGGCCCCTCTCCCTCCGCCTGGGACGACTCCTGGTGGCCTCCCGCCCTGGGCACCGCACCCAAACCGACAGACCATGCACGCAACCTGGGCTTCATCCTGGACTCCTCCCTCTCCATGACCAGGCAAGTCAACAACGTCTCCTCGGCATGCTTCAACATCCTACGCATGCTACGGAAGATCTTCTGGTGGATCCCCACCGAGACCAGGAAGACCGTCACCCAGGCCCTCGTCACCAGCCGACTGGACTACGGCAACGCCCTCTACGCCGGGACCACCGCCAAGCTCCAGAAGAGACTCCAGCGGATCCAGAACGCCTCAGCCAGACTCATCCTCGACATCCCACGAACCAGCCACATCTCCGGACATCTGCGAGACCTTCACTGGCTCCCCGTCAACAAAAGAATCACCTTCCGCCTCCTCACCCACGCACACAAAGCCCTACACGACCAAGGCCCGAGCTACCTCAACAGCCGAGTCAACTTCTACGCTCCCAAACGCCACCTCCGATCAGCCAACCACGCCCTCGCCGCCGTCCCCCGCATCCGAAGAGCGACTACAGGAGGAAGGTCCTTCTCCCACCTGGCCGCCAAGACCTGGAACTCCCTCCCGACCGACCTGCGCCTGACCCAAGACCACCTCTCCTTCAGGAAGAAGCTGAAGACCTGGCTGTTCGAGCAGTAGCGGCTCCCCCCCCCCCAGCGCCTTGAGACCCCACGGGTATGTAGCGCGCTTTATAAGTGTCACTGATTGATTGATTGATTGATTGATATCTTGAAGTTCGGAATGTTAATGTCTTTCCAGACTTTAAAAGGTTCACGTCTAAGGGGGGATGCTCTTGGGATGGGTATCTCATTAATCGTTATTGTACCTAAGACCAAATAATGGTCAGTCCAGGTCATAGGGAGGACATCGGTAATATGCAGATTTTTCCAGACTGGTGAAGATACCATCCAGAGTATGCCCTGCAACATGGGTGGGTCCTTTCACCAGTTGTGAGAGCCCGAAAACCTCCATCTCTGACAGGAGGGTCAAGGTGTCTTTATCCTCATTACTGTCTAGATGGAAGTTAAAGTCTCCCAACACTGTTATAGACTTCTCGGTTGCCAGGGATTCCAAGATGGTGACAACCTCTGTAAGGAATCCAGAACGGACTCCAGGCCGTCTATACAATACCATGCCTCTAAAATTGTATGAGGGGGATAGGTAAATATCACCCTGTAGTGCTTCACATGTCAGTGTGGGTATTGGTGAAGTCCGGATGTTGTATGTACCTCAGGCAATTATGGCTATCCCACCTCCTCTTTTGCCCTGTCTATCCTGTCTATGAGCTCTGAATCCGTTAGGGACGGCTATCACAAGATCTGGATCTGACGATTTATCCATCCAGGTTTCAGTCAAGAACATTATATCAATGTTCCTGTTTAGAAGTATGTCAGCTATTTCTTGCCTGTGCTTTGCCAGAGAGCGGACATTAATGAGGGCTATTATGGTTTTTTGTTTAATTTGTCTTTGATTATAACTTTCCGCAGGTTTATTTATAAGGGGAATGGAAGCCTGACAGTGCTTACATTCTAGAAAGGTAGTGTGTAAAGCAGAGTCCAAACTATATCTGGTACATCTATCAATAGGCCGTGGGCGTAGATCGGTCAGTAATAAGGATGAGTAAGGAGGGAGGCGGGTTATATCGGGGAAACCAGGGGTGGTGGCCCTCGGCCCGGGTCCGGCACGGACGGGCGCAGACGGGCTTGCCTTTGGCGTGCCTTCGGCGCGCCGCCGGCGCACCCGCTGCACCCGCCCGCTGCGCGGACGGAAATGCATCATCAATTTGTACTCTTTCGAGGAGGGTGGGAGGAATCCTGCAACTGGACCGCCAACCCTTTCTCCCTCCAAGATGGGGCCTGCGTCGTCAGCCCCTAGTCGGCCACGCCAGGATGAAAGGGTGAGTGGAGCGAGCCTCGGTGCAACGCAAGTCTTGCACTCGAGAAGCGCTTACAATGGTAATTTTTAAAAGCAAAGCAATTAAAATATATACAGCATTAAAATGTTACCACAAATTACCACAGGTTAGGGATAGAGTAGTAGAACCCCCGGCTTCCACCTCAGGGGAGAAGTAAACAAAGTACGCTGTTTGAAAGGCACCACTCCTTAAATATCCGGGAGGGCGGGAGGCGCCCTGCAACTGGACCGCCAACCCTTTCTCCCTCCAAGATGGCGCCTTTACCCCACGTCATCAGCCCCTAGTCGGCCACGCCGGGATGAAAGGGTGAGTGGAGCGAGCCTCGGTGCAACGCAAGTCTTGCACTCGAGAAGCGCTTACAATGGTAATTTTTAAAAGCGAAGTAATTAAAATATATACAGCATTAAAATGTTAACACAAATAACCACAGGTTAGGGATAGAGTCAGGGTGGGACTGGGAACAGAAACCGGCCCTGGAAAACTGCTCAGCCGCCCCCCCTTTACCCTCCCGAATGAGGGGGAGTGCAGCTGAGCAGTTTGCGAGGGCCGGTTTCTTCCGATTTTGTTACAGGGGGCCGATATTGCCAACCCCCTGTAACAAAATAACAGCCCCCAGGGGCTCAAAACCGGCCCCCACCTAACGGCCTACCAGGGATATGCCCGGTGCCCGCTATGGCCAGTCCGGGCCTGGATAGAGTAGTAGAACCCCCGGTTTCCGCCTCAGGGGAGAAGTAAACAAAGTACGCCGTTTGAAAGGCACCACTCCTTAAATATCCGGGAGGGCGGGAGGCGTCCTGAAACTGGACCGCCAACCCTTTCTCCCTCCTAGATGGCGCCTTTACCCCGCGTCGTTAGCCCCTAGTCGGCCACGCCGGGATGAAAGGGTGAGTGGAGCGAGCCTCGGTGCAACTAGCTTGAGTTTGTGCTGACTTCTGTTTGACCTGAACAAACTGACTTGCCCGAGGCTGACCTCGTTGAGCCAGTTCCTTGTTAGGGAGCTGGTCTGATAGAGATCAAAGAGCAGGACATTGCAATGTTTATTGTACACGCACACACCCCTTTATCTTGCTCCTATCTGTTTCTGTTCCTTCTTTATGGTCTATTTATGATGTGGGCTGCGGGCCTTTTTATTATGGGTTTGTCCAGCTTGTCTAAAGTAGAATGTTTATCTTGCGTTTGTTTGATGAATAATTATGGGCTGGACAACTGAAATGTGGGTTTGTCATCATGCAATGCTTTGGTCGTGTATACATGGGATTGGTCAAACTGTAAATAAGGAATGTTGGGGTTTTTGCATGCTTGCAAAAGCTAGGACTGCCCCTTACTTTTGTGCTGAGTCATGTAACCCTAAAACATATAAAAGGCCTCTGGTCTGTGTGTTCCTCAGACTGCCTCATTCAATTGCTAAGGTAGTTGGGTGACGTAGCCTCACTTAATTAAGTTTAATAATAAAGATGTTTTTTCATATTTCAGCTTCTCTGCCAAGTTCTTTATTGATATTAGTAAGAGAATGAAGATTTTTGATTTCCTCAAAGGGGGAGGGGGTTTTGCAGCAGCCAGTTGGGCTGGTGCCACTGACCTATGGAGGGAGAGAGGGGTGCATGAGCCAGGGCCAAGGGAGAGCTCCAAACTCCTGGGGGGCACAGACACAGAATGAATGGTTAAAATGCGAGCAGCTGTTATTTGCACTATGCTTAGGGCTAAATGCATCCTTGCATCCAAATATGAATATGAGGATACCTCTTACGCTAGGAAATAGCAAGAATATGCTGGAACGGCATTTCACATAATTTCGGGTAATTTCACATACTTTTGGGTGGAGGGGGGGAATTTTTGCGGAGAAAATGACTCAAATTTCACACAGGCCTAGTAAACAGCCACGCTGAGCCTCCAGAGCCTGCCCCAGTCCAAGTACTGACTTTACCCTCTGAGACTTAGAATTTTACTGATCACATTATTAAACCTGGACTACAAGTCTGATACGGCGAAAAAACAAAAAAACATTTGGCCTGCTGCAGCCAGGCACACATTCCATTTGGCAGGCACGGGTAAGGAATCGCTGCAGGAGATACATGCTGCAGAATCTAGAGTGAGGCTGGACTGGAAGAGCCTGGAGCAACGAGCTAAGGCCAGCAGGAGGGCTGGAGAGCTAAGGAGGGATGGACAGGACTGCCGCAGGAGCAGGCAAGCAGGGGAGAGGATGTGGCCTAACAGCTAGAGCCGTCAACCTCGTCGCTGGGGACCTGGGGACGTCGGGTGAGGGTGGGCATTTAATACTCTTTATCTTCAGATAGGAAATGTGTATTTCTTGACAAGTTTGTTCTGAATCTGTTCACCATGAGCCTATGGCCATATGGTTTTGCACTGTTCATGTTAAAATCAAAAAAATATATGTATGTAGCCCAGAGTGAGGAAAGCAGGGTTGGGCCGAAAGTAGTTCAGCTTCCTAACGCCCAAACTATGGAATTCTCTGCCGTTAGCCATTCGGCAGGCCAAGTCAGAGGAAATATTCAGGGAAAAACTTAAAACATGGTTCTTCAGATCGGGATGTAGTAGGGGCTTGAGAACTGCACTGGGGGGCTCGGTACCAAGGACTGGGACACCTCTCAGGAGGTCTCTATGCGCTGTAGAAATCTCATCATTACTGTTATTAAAAATAATTTTAATAAAGAACACCCTCGAAGGCTGGAGCTTTTTGGCCGATTCTCCAATTGACCCTGAGGTGACCACTTAGAGAAACCTCATGCCAAAGCCTCCAAGTCTATGTTATTTTAATATTTTATTTATTTAAGGGATTTGTAGAGCGCATAGCTGCCCAGGGCTTCCTAGCGCTAAAAGAGAATTCTGCCCGTGAAATGCTGAGCCGCCGCATAATTAGTGGGGAAATAGCTAGGTTTTCAGCTTTTTTCGAAAAAGAGGTTTCGCTAGATGCAGCTCGGATTTCAAGTGGGAGGTCATTCCACAACTTGGGTACCAGATGGGCGCAAGATCTGCCGCCCCATCAAGCCCTTTTAATTCTGGTGGTCTTAAGGAGCGGATGTTGGGAGGATCTGAGGTGTCTGGTTGGGGTGTACCTAGATTTAAGATTCCTCAGATTTTCAGGGCCAGTGTTATTAATGGCTCTGAGGCCGATTCACAAAACTAATCTGAGGCAACATCCTAAACTTACTACTTTTGGTATTCACAGAAGGCATTTGGTAGTAGTAAAGTTAGGACTCCTAACTTAACTACTGCTAAACTGAGACAAAATCCTAACTTTGCGACTTTCAGTATTCACAAAAAGCATTTAGTAGTAGAAAAGTTAGGAGTCCTAACTTTACTACTACAAATGCCTTCTGTGAATACCAAAAGTAGTAAGTTTAGGATTTTGTCTTAAGTTAGTAGTAGTAAAGTTAGTGATTGATTGATTGATCCTACCCAACAATGTGAAAGCACCATGACACAGCCAGGGTGAACTAGAAACAAAGGATCCCCCACACTGCCCTCCCCTACAAACCTGGGTAAACACTTTCCAACAACATACTGGCATGTCTGCCCAACAACCCCATCAAGACCAGGTAATAAAAACTGTTACCCCAAAGGGAGATGAGCCATGGAAGCTGCAGAGGCACCAGATGTAATAAGCAGAGGAGGTTGCACCCCCGCAGGCTTCTAAACCAGAGGGCCAAGGCTGCGTGGAGGGGATCCCCCCAGCTACCCTATGGAGTCCAGTGATAAATGCCCTTTTACTGTAACACTATATGCACAAGTCAACTGTACAATCTGCCTTCGCAACTTGAAGGGTCAGTGTGACTCCCAGCATCCAGTGTCCCCAAGTAAGTTAACAATCTACCCATCTCCCCGAATCAACCAGTTAGCAGACCCCAGATGGAGTCAAACCCTTCCTCCCTCCCTCAGTTCTAGCTGCTGCCCCACCTGGCCACGCGTCACCTGGGAGGCACCAAGGGCACCTCCGGTGAGTGCTCCATGCACCTCCCAGAACCCCCAAGGACCGATCCCCTAGAAACAGGGCCTCCTCTTCCACTGTTGAGGTGCCATCTTCATCAGCCCTCTCCTAGGGGGTTTACAGTTGCATCTACTTTTAGTTGAAGATGTATTTTTTCTCTCTCTTTTCCATTGCGCAACGCAATGTTGGTACTAGCGAGTATTAGGGATCGACGCCTGACTACCGCCTGCGCATGCGCGAGGGAGCAGTGTCTCCTATCGTGTTTTTCTTCGTTTTTCTTCGTGGTACACGCTAATGCCGGGAAGTTATTTAAAATGCTCGGGGCGTTCTGCTCGATACCTCCTCTTCCGCTTGGCTCACATACTGGGGCACCGACGGACAGGTGAGTGTCTGAATGCTCTGACTTCCTGATAACTTTCAGACTAGACAACTGCCCTAAGCAATGTTAGACTTAATGGAGTCTGTATGGTCCCAGCCCACTATATGGTTGGGCAGTCTCAGGGAACCTGTTTGATCCATATCCCACTTCACCTCAGAAGCTTTTGGGTAGTCCATTTAAGTCACCATTGGACCACTTCCGAACTTTCCCTACCATTTGAGCATATGTTTGGGATGTAGCATTTATATAACTGGAACGGAAATTGTTATATTTAGACACTTCACAGGGTCTATATTGAGTCTCGCCACATGAGACATCTCGCAATATATGCGATTTTACTATGTCACTGGAGTTGGTGTGTGGGGACCTGGGCTTGGCAGAGGGGAACGCACTACAGTTTAGTTTGGTTCAGTGTGTAGAGCGATTGGCTTAGGCACCGTAAAGTTTTTACTTACTGTGTACTTTTACTACACCATAGAGCGGGGCCTCCTACTCCCGAGCGGTTGCCGGGTGAGGTGAGGCCTTCACCCACACAAGGCTGGGTGAGTATCACTTAGAGGAAATGCCTCTAGGCGATTTAGCTACTATGCTTTTTCTTATATATGCGGAATATAATATATTCACGCAGGTGTGTTCCTGTATGCGGTCTCTCTGTATTCAGGTAGTTATGTAGGAGTAATTCTGTGTTGCTGTACAATCATTTTTTGTTTGTCGATAGGAAGAAGACAGTCTTCTCCCACCAGTGGACGCCTATAACGTATGGATTTCTGGTAGATAAGTATCAGTTTCTTACCCAACACATTGATTGTGGTTACAGTTGCAGTAGCTTTCTTATATCTATGGTCCTGAAGAAAGCCGGGAGAACCTCCCATTGGCTGAAACATGTCGACCGTCCTGCACAGCGCCATAGGGTAGATTTTTTCACCAGGCGTTTTTAATTTTTGACACCAAGGTTTATTTATGTACATTCTGTCAGAACTAAGGTAGTCAATTTTATTTCACTATTATCACTTGAGCACTGCACATTAGTATGTCCACCTTATGGCATACACTATGGCTAGATCACTGACATCCATTTCCACTGTGGCACTACATGGCCATATGTGTTATGGTATGATCAACGACTCCCACATGACGCAAACTCCACCAAGAAGGGTGGTCTGATGGGATTATTTCTAGCTATAAGTTGCCATTTATTACCATCGGCACAGATGCACACTTGCATTCTATTTGTCTTTCAGTCACTGGTACAGTTACACACCACTGCTTGACCTGGTCTGCTTTGTTGTATGTTTCACGCCATCTTCATCCGCCAGCACTCTGGGTGTCCGCCACTCCTTCGACTCCTGTGAGTCAGGTGATCTGTGAAGCTCTGCCTCATGCTCCCGCCCCAATCCCAGGATATGCGGATGTGGGCTCTCCCTAGACTCCGAGGAGGTACCCTTTCCCAGATTTCAACCACTACGAGACCTCCTCCTGCAGCTTCCATCCTTGACAACCCATAGCCGAGCCGGGCACAATAGTATCTATGGAGATTCATGGCTCTGATCTTTTGTTTTAAGTCTAGAAAGGATTGCCTCCCTGTTTGGACCTTTTTAGTACAGTCAGTATGTTGATGTTATGATTCTCGAATTGGGCAGAACCGGCCTCCCTGGCGGCCCTAAGGATCGTGTCCTGGTCATTGACTGCCTTGTAGATTATATACCATATAGGGCGTGTGTCAGCTTTGACTGCCTTCCATATGACATTCCAGGTATGAGGATTGCCAGCATTGACTGCCTTCCATATGACATTCCAGGTATAAGGATTGCCAGCATTGACTGCCTTCCATATGACATTCCAGGTATGGGGATTGCCAGCAATGACTGCCTTTCATATGGCATTCCAGGTATGAGGATTGCCAGCATTGACTGCCTTTCATAAGACATTCCAGGTATGAGGATTGCCAGCATTGACTGCCTTCCATATGACATTCCAGGTATGAGGATTGCCAGCATTGACTGCCTTCCATATGACATTCCAGGTATGAGGATTGCCAGCATTGACTGCCTTCCTTTTGACATTCCAGGTATGAGGATTGCCAGCATTGACTGCCTTCCATATGACATTCCAAGTATGAGGATTGCCAGCATTGACTGCCTTCCACATGACATTCCAAGTATGAGGATTGCCAGAATTGACTGCCTTCCATATGACATTCCAGGTATGAAGATTGCCAGCATTGACTGACTTCCATATGACATTCCAGGTATAAGGATTGCCAGCATTGGCTGCCTTCCATATGACATTCCAGGTAGGAGGATTGCCAGCATTGACTGCCTTCCATATGACATTCCAGGTAGGAGGATTGCCAGCATTGACTGACTTCCATATGACATTCCAGGTATGAGGATTGCCAGCAATGACTGCCTTCCATATGACATTCCAGGTATGAGGATTGCCAGCATTTACTTCCTTCCATATGACATTCCAGGTATGAGGATTGCCAGCATTGACTGCCTTCCATATGACATTCCAGGTATGAAGATTGCCAGCATTGACTGCCTTCCATATGACATTCCAGGTATGAGGATTGCCAGCATTGACTGCCTTCCATATGACATTCCAGGTAGGAGGATTGCCAGCATTGACTGCCTTCCATATGACATTCCAGGTAGGAGGATTGCCAGCATTGACTGACTTCCATATGACATTCCAAGTATGAGGATTGCCAGCATTGACTGCCTTCCATATGACATTCCAGGTATGAGGATTGCCAGCATTGACTGCCTTCCATATGACATTCCAGGTAGGAGGATTGCCAGCATTGACTGACTTCCATATGACATTCCAAGTATGAGGATTGCCAGCATTGACTGCCTTCCATATGACATTCCAGGTAGGAGGATTGCCAGCATTGACTGACTTCCATATGACATTCCAAGTATGAGGATTGCCAGCATTGACTGCCTTCCATATGACATTCCAGGTATGAGGATTGCCAGCATTGACTGCCTTCCATATGACATTCCAGGTAGGAGGATTGCCAGCATTGACTGACTTCCATATGACATTCCAAGTATGAGGATTGCCAGCATTGACTGCCTTCCATATGACATTCCAGGTATGAGGATTGCCAGCATTGACTGCCTTCCATATGACATTCCAGGTATGAGGATTGCCAGCATTTACTTCCTTCCATATGACATTCCAGGTATGAGGATTGCCAGCATTGACTGCCTTCCATATGACATTCCAGGTATGAGGATTGCCAGCATTGACTGCCTTCCATATGACATTCCAGGTATGAAGATTGCCAGCATTGGCTGCCTTCCATATGACATTCCAGGTATGAGGATTGCCAGCATTGACTGCCTTCCATATGACATTCCAGGTATGAGGATTGCCAGCATTGGCTGCCTTCCATATGACATTCCAGGTAGGAGGATTGCCAGCATTGACTGACTTCCATATGACATTCCAAGTATGAGGATTGCCAGCATTGACTGCCTTCCATATGACATTCCAGGTATGAGGATTGCCAGCATTGACTGCCTTCCATATGACATTCCAGGTATGAGGATTGCCAGCATTTACTTCCTTCCATATGACATTCCAGGTATGAGGATTGCCAGCATTGACTGCCTTCCATATGACATTCCAGGTATGAGGATTGCCAGCATTTACTTCCTTCCATATGACATTCCAGGTATGAGGATTGCCAGCATTGGCTGCCTTCCATATGACATTCCAGGTATGAGGATTGCCAGCATTGACTGCCTTCCATATGACATTCCAGGTATGAAGATTGCCAGCATTGGCTGCCTTCCATATGACATTCCAGGTATGAGGATTGCCAGCATTGACTGCCTTCCATATGACATTCCAGGTATGAGGATTGCCAGCATTGGCTGCCTTCCATATGACATTCCAGGTATGAGGATTGCCAGCATTGACTGCCTTCCACATGACATTCCAGGTATGAGGATTGCCAGCATTGACTGCCTTCCATATGACATTCCAGGTATGAGGATTGCCAGCATTTACTTCCTTCCACATGACATTCCAGGTATGAGGATTGCCAGCATTGACTGCCTTCCATATGACATTCCAGGTATGAGGATTGCCAGCATTGACTGCCTTCCACATGACATTCCAGGTATGAGGATTGCCAGCATTGACTGCCTTCCATATGACATTCCAGGTATGAGGATTGCCAGCATTGACTGCCTTCCATATGACATTCCAGGTATGAGGATTGCCAGCATTGACTGCCTTCCATATGACATTCCAGGTATGAGGATTGCCAGAATTGACTGCCTTCCATATGACATTCCAGGCATGAGGATGGTCAGCATTGGCTGCCTTCCACATGACATTCCAGGTATGAGGATTGCCAGCATTGGCTGCCTTCCACATGACATTCCAGGCATGAGGATTGCCAGCATTGACTGACTTCCACATGACATTCCAGGTATGAGGATTGCCAGCATTGGCTGCCTTCCATATGACATTCCAGGTATGAGGATTGCCAGCATTGACTGCCTTCCACATGACATTCCAGGTATGAGGATTGCCAGCATTGGCTGCCTTCCATATGACATTCCAGGTATGAGGATTGCCAGCATTGACTGCCTTCCACATGACATTCCAGGTATGAGGATTGCCAGCATTGACTGCCTTCCATATGACATTCCAGGTATGAGGATTGCCAGCATTTACTTCCTTCCATATGACATTCCAGGTATGAGGATTGCCAGCATTGATTGCCTTCCATATGACATTCCAGGTATGAGGATTGCCAGCATTGACTGCCTTCCATATGACATTCCAGGTATGAGGATTGCCAGCATTGACTTCCTTCCATATGACATTCCAGGTATGAGGATTGCCAGCATTGACTGCCTTCCATATGACATTCCAGGTATGAGGATTGCCAGCATTGACTGCCTTCCATATGACATTCCAGGTATGAGGATTGCCAGCATTGACTGCCTTCCATATGACATTCCAGGTATGAGGATTGCCAGAATTGACTGCCTTCCATATGACATTCCAGGCATGAGGATGGTCAGCATTGGCTGCCTTCCACATGACATTCCAGGTATGAGGATTGCCAGCATTGACTGCCTTCCACATGACATTCCAGGTATGAGGATTGCCAGCATTGACTGACTTCCACATGACATTCCAGGTATGAGGATTGCCAGCATTGGCTGCCTTCCATATGACATTCCAGGTATGAGGATTGCCAGCATTGGCTGCCTTCCATATGACATTCCAGGTATGAGGATTGCCAGCATTGACTGCCTTCCACATGACATTCCAGGTATGAGGATTGCCAGCATTGACTGACTTCCACATGACATTCCAGGTAGGAGGATTGCCAGCATTGGCTGCCTTCCACATGACATTCCAAGTATGAGGATTGCCAGAATTGACTGCCTTCCACATGACATTCCAGGTATGAGGATTGCCAGCATTGACTGCCTTCCACATGACATTCCAGGTATGAGGATTGCCAGCATTGACTGACTTCCACATGACATTCCAGGTAGGAGGATTGCCAGCATTGGCTGCCTTCCACATGACATTCCAAGTATGAGGATTGCCAGAATTGACTGCCTTCCATATGACATTCCAGGTATGAGGATTGCCAGCATTGACTGCCTTCCACATGACATTCCAGGTATGAGGATTGCCAGCATTGACTGACTTCCACATGACATTCCAGATATGAGGATTGCCAGCATTGACTGACTTCCACATGACATTCCAGGTATGAAGATTGCCAGCATTGACTGACTTCCATATGACATTCCAGGTATGAGGATTGCCAGCATTTACTTCCTTCCATATGACATTCCAGGTATGAGGATTGCCAGCATTGACTGCCTTCCATATGACATTCCAGGTATGAGGATTGCCAGCATTGACTGCCTTCCATATGACATTCCAGGTATGAGGATTGCCAGCATTGACTGCCTTCCATATGACATTCCAGGTATGAGGATTGCCAGCATTGACTGCCTTCCATATGACATTCCAGGTATGAGGATTGCCAGCATTGACTGCCTTCCATATGACATTCCAGGTATGAGGATTGCCAGCAGTGGCTGCCTTCCATATGACATTCCAGGTATGAGGATTGCCAGCAGTGGCTGCCTTCCATATGACATTCCAGGTATGAGGATTGCCAGCATTGACTGCCTTCCATATGACATTCCAGGTATGAAGATTGCCAGCATTGGCTGCCTTCCATATGACATTCCAGGTATGAGGATTGCCAGCATTGACTGCCTTCCATATGACATTCCAGGTATGAGGATTGCCAGCATTGACTGCCTTCCATATGACATTCCAGGTATGAAGATTGCCAGCATTGGCTGCCTTCCATATGACATTCCAGGTATGAGGATTGCCAGCATTGACTGCCTTCCATATGACATTCCAGGTAGGAGGATTGCCAGCATTGACTGCCTTCCATATGACATTCCAGGTAGGAGGATTGCCAGCATTGACTGACTTCCATATGACATTCCAAGTATGAGGATTGCCAGCATTGACTGCCTTCCATATGACATTCCAGGTATGAGGATTGCCAGAATTGACTGCCTTCCATATGACATTCCAGGTATGAGGATTGCCAGCATTGACTGCCTTCCATATGACATTCCAGGTATGAGGATTGCCAGCATTGACTGCCTTCCATATGACATTCCAGGTATGAGGATTGCCAGCATTGACTGCCTTCCATATGACATTCCAGGTATGAGGATTGCCAGCAGTGGCTGCCTTCCATATGACATTCCAGGTATGAGGATTGCCAGCAGTGGCTGCCTTCCATATGACATTCCAGGTATGAAGATTGCCAGCATTGACTGACTTCCATATGACATTCCAGGTATGAGGATTGCCAGCATTTACTTCCTTCCATATGACATTCCAGGTATGAGGATTGCCAGCATTGACTGCCTTCCATATGACATTCCAGGTATGAGGATTGCCAGAATTGACTGCCTTCCATATGACATTCCAGGTATGAGGATTGCCAGCATTGACTGCCTTCCATATGACATTCCAGGTATGAGGATTGCCAGCATTGACTGCCTTCCATATGACATTCCAGGTATGAGGATTGCCAGCATTGACTGCCTTCCATATGACATTCCAGGTATGAGGATTGCCAGCAGTGGCTGCCTTCCATATGACATTCCAGGTATGAGGATTGCCAGCAGTGGCTGCCTTCCATATGACATTCCAGGTATGAGGATTGCCAGCATTGACTGCCTTCCATATGACATTCCAGGTATGAAGATTGCCAGCATTGACTGCCTTCCATATGACATTCCAGGTATGAAGATTGCCAGCATTGGCTGCCTTCCATATGACATTCCAGGTATGAGGATTGCCAGCATTGACTGCCTTCCATATGACATTCCAGGTAGGAGGATTGCCAGCATTGACTGCCTTCCATATGACATTCCAGGTAGGAGGATTGCCAGCATTGACTGCCTTCCATATGACATTCCAGGTATGAGGATTGCCAGAATTGACTGCCTTCCATATGACATTCCAGGTATAAGGATTGCCAGCATTGACTGCCTTCCATATGACATTCCAGGTATGAGGATTGCCAGCATTGACTGCCTTCCATATGACATTCCAGGTATGAGGATTGCCAGCATTGACTGCCTTCCATATGATATTCCAGGTATGAGGATTGCCAGCAGTGGCTGCCTTCCATATGACATTCCAGGTATGAGGATTGCCAGCAGTGGCTGCCTTCCATATGACATTCCAGGTATGAGGATTGCCAGCATTGACTGCCTTCCATATGACATTCCAGGTATGAGGATTGCCAGCAGTGGCTGCCTTCCATATGACATTCCAGGTATGAGGATTGCCAGCAGTGGCTGCCTTCCATATGACATTCCAGGTATGAGGATTGCCAGAATTGACTGCCTTCCATATGACATTCCAGGTATGAGGATTGCCAGCATTGACTGCCTTCCATATGACATTCCAGGTATGAGGATTGCCAGCATTGACTGACTTCCATATGACATTCCAAGTATGAGGATTGCCAGCATTGACTGCCTTCCATATGACATTCCAGGTATGAGGATTGCCAGCATTGACTGCCTTCCATATGACATTCCAGGTATGAGGATTGCCAGCATTGGCTGCCTTCCATATGACATTCCAGGTATGAGGATTGCCAGCATTGACTGCCTTCCACATGACATTCCAGGTATGAGGATTGCCAGCATTGACTGCCTTCCATATGACATTCCAGGTATGAGGATTGCCAGCATTGACTGCCTTCCATATGACATTCCAGGTAGGAGGATTGCCAGCATTGACTGCCTTCCATATGACATTCCAGGTAGGAGGATTGCCAGCATTGACTGACTTCCATATGACATTCCAAGTATGAGGATTGCCAGCATTGGCTGCCTTCCATATGACATTCCAGGTATGAGGATTGCCAGCATTGACTGCCTTCCATATGACATTCCAGGTATGAGGATTGCCAGCAGTGGCTGCCTTCCATATGACATTCCAGGTATGAGGATTGCCAGCAGTGGCTGCCTTCCATATGACATTCCAGGTATGAGGATTGCCAGAATTGACTGCCTTCCATATGACATTCCAGGTATGAGGATTGCCAGCATTGACTGCCTTCCATATGACATTCCAGGTATGAGGATTGCCAGCATTGACTGCCTTCCATATGACATTCCAGGTATGAGGATTGCCAGCAGTGGCTGCCTTCCATATGACATTCCAGGTATGAGGATTGCCAGCATTGACTGCCTTCCATATGACATTCCAGGTATGAGGATTGCCAGCATTGACTGCCTTCCATATGACATTCCAGGTAGGAGGATTGCCAGCATTGACTGCCTTCCACATGACATTCCAGGTATGAGGATTGCCAGCATTGACTGCCTTCCATATGACATTCCAGGTATGAGGATTGCCAGCAGTGGCTGCCTTCCATATGACATTCCAGGTATGAGGATTGCCAGCATTGACTGCCTTCCATATGACATTCCAGGTATGAGGATTGCCAGCATTGACTGCCTTCCATTTGACATTCCAGGTATGAGGATGGCCAGCTTTGGCTGCTGTGCAGTTGCTGCAGCAGGTCTTGAATTTTAAGTCCCATTGAGGAGAACGTCTGCATTGATTGCTATGCAGATTACGCAGAACGACTGGAAGGTGAGACTGACAGAAGGCAGCCTGGGGAGGTCTTGAAGTGACAGCATTAGTCTGTTAAGTCTGTTTAAGATCTTTAAAGAGAGTCACTGTGGAAGCCCTTTCCATACTCCCTCTTCTTACTACCCAGTGAGGCTCACACAATAACTCTTTTTCTTCTCACTTCGAACTACCAGGTGCTTCAAAATGTAATTAATAGTGCTGCAACATTTTTTAAAATGTTGTTCTACATTTAAAATAAATATATACCTTTAATTTACATTAATAGTCAACATGAAACATATTTCCTATATTATTTTAAGATTATTAACTTAAAATAAAAAATCCTACACTTTGCGGTGGGAGATCTATGCTGTGGGGGCAAAGAGCTCCAGCTCCATGTAAAAAGTTATGTTGTTGTAACTTTACTCTGTTAACTTAATTTTAAATCAAATATTTAATGTATTTAAATATATTACATTATAGTAAAATGTAATGTTAAAGATGTATTTCAAAAAAAATTCTCCTCTAAAATAAAATGTTTCTGTTAACTTACTATGCATTAAAAATGACAAAAAGTTATGCACAGTATTTTTTAAAATTAGTGTCTTTTTTAATAGGCAAGTGCATTTTTAAATTAAAAGGGTTATTAGAATATGTTATCATAAAAAATTATGTTTTATTTATACATCATTTTTACATTCAACTAAAGGTATATTTGTTTTGAAAAGGTTATCATAAATTAATTAATTGAGTGTTATTTGTCATGCAGTTCTAATTCCTTACCACCATTAAAGGGAGGCGTTTCAGTACCACTGGCTGGCCAGCTGTATTGCTGAGCTAACTACAGGCCTTTTTTAACTAAGTAATTTCCCATTTGTAAATTTGGGTCTACCCGGTGTTCCAGGTAGTGGAGATATCTAAGTCTACTCTTAGAATTAAATATACACTCAGAAACAGTGAACAAATAAAAGTATTACATTTGCTACAAAATGTGAGAGTAAATTTACACATGTAGATTTACTCATGTGTAAAGACAGGTTTAGGAATACGGTCCAGAAAGCGGCCTTTCTTCAGCCTCTGGCCACATTGGTGCAGCCATCTTAAGGCACAGCTTTTAAAGGTATCCTGTATATTTGTATCTTTCAAGCAGTGTTACATCTGTAGAAGAGATTGGTAAAATAAGGTACTCTGTCTCTGTTTTAGCAGTTATGCGGCTCCAGGGCCGCTGCGCGGAGTGTCCGTGCATAATGTAGTGTCTGAGCGCCCCTCAGCGTGTGCTCTGCCAATGGATTTGCTTCTGGGGAGTAGAGTTGGGAACAGACTGCCTATTTCTGGGTACCTCAAAGATGGAACATATGTACAGTTAGAAGGATAAATGTCGGCCATCAAGGAATGGGGTTTCCGAAAGCAATAGCCTAAACTCATTCTAAGATGGGTGCCATTGAATTGAAAGTGTGATTAATGCATACAGAAAAAAATCTGAGATACAAACTGTGTCCTAAATATCATTTTCAAAAATATGATCACATGGAATCAGACTGCCAGGGCGCCGCAGAACGGGTAGCTAGCCATGGTCATGGAGAGGCGAAGATGGCTTCTGTCCAATGGTAGCGCTGCCTGCCAGTAAGCACCGCCCCTGGCTCCGCGTCATCCCAGCCCCAGCACTGCTTGGAGTCTGAGAGGCGGGAGCTGGCAGCACATCCATTTGTCCACGATTACAGCTGCCAATGTTTCATAATTATTATCTTTTTAATTAGGCTTCGGTGTGAAGCCATTTTACTTATAAAGTGGCAAAGCAAATTAATACAGCCAAAATGATTCATCTTTGACAGTTCACCAAGTTTCTAAAGTCCATCTCAATGACCGTAAGCGCTCCCTATCAGAGAATAGATTCAATGACCAAGCTCTCCCTATCAGAGGATAGATGCAATGACCCAAAGATCTCCCTATCAGAGAATAGATTTAATGACCCTGAGCTCTCCCTATCAGAGGATAGATTCAATGACACTGAGCGCTCCCTATCAGTGAATAGTTTCAATGACCCCGAGCTCTCCCTATCAGAGGATAGATTCAATGACCCCAAGCTCTCCCTATCAATGAATAGTTTCAATGACCCCGAGCTCTCCCTATCAGAGAATAGATTCAATGACCGTGAGCGCTCCCTGTCAGAGAATAGATTCAATGACCCTGAGCTCCCCCTATCAGAGAATAGATTAAATGGCCCCAAGCTCTCCCTGACAGAGAATAGATTCAATGACCCTGAGCTCTCCCTATCAGAGAATAGATTCAATGACCGTGAGCGCTCCCTATCGGAGAATAGATTCAATGACCCTGAGCGCTCCCTATCATTAAATAGATTCAATGACCGCAAGCTTTCCCTATCGGAGAATAGATTCAATGACCCCCAGCTCTCCCTATCAGAGAATAGATTCAATGACCGTGAGCGCTCCCTATCGGAGAATAGATTCAATGACCCTGAGCGCTCCCTATCATTAAATAGATTCAATGACCGCAAGCTTTCCCTATCGGAGAATAGATTCAATGACCCCGAGCTCTCCCTATCAGAGAATAGATTCAATGACCCTGAGCGCTCCCTATCAGAGAATAGATTCAATGACCACAAGCTCTCCCTATCAGAGAATAGATTCAATGACCCCAAGCTCTCCCTATCAGAGAATAGATTCAATGACCACAAGCTCTCCCTATCAGAGAATAGATTCAATGACCCCGAGCACTCCCTATCAGAGAATAGATGCAATGACCCTGAGCGCTCCCTATCAGTGAATAGATTCAATGACCCCAAGCTCTCCCTATCACTAAATAGATTCAATGACCGCAAGCTTTCCCTATCGGAGAATAGATTCAATGACCCCGGGCACTCCCTATCAGAGAATAGATGCAATGACCCTGAGCGCTCCCTATCAGTGAATAGATTCAATGACCCTGAGCACTCCCTATCAGTGAATAGATTCAATGACCCCGAGCTCTCCCTATCAGAGAATAGATGCAATGACCCTGAGCGCTCCCTATCAGTGAATAGATTCAATGACCCTGAGCTCTCCCTATCAGAGAATAGATGCAATGACCCCCAGCTCTCTCTATCAGAGAATAGATTCAATGACCCTGAGCGCTCCCTATCAGAGAATAGATTCAATGACCCCGAGCTCTCCCTATCAGTGAATAGATTCAATGACCCCGAGCTCTCCCTATCAGAGAATAGATGCAATGACCCTGAGCGCTCCCTATCAGTGAATAGATTCAATGACCCCGAGCTCTCCCTATCAGAGAATAGATTCAATGACCGTGAGCGCTCCCTGTCAGAGAATAGTTTCAATGACCCCAAGTTCTCCCTATCAGAGAATAGATTCAATGACCCCTGAGCAATCCCTATCAGAGAATAGATTCAATGACCCTGAGCGCTCCCTATCAGAGAATAGATTGAAGGACCCGAGCTCTCCCTATCAGAGAATAGATTCAATGACCCTGAGTGCTCCCTATCAGAGAACAGATTCAATGACCCCGAGCTCTCCCTATCAGAGAATAGATTCAATGACCGTGAGCGCTCCCTGTCAGAGAATAGATTCAATGACCCTGAGCTCCCCCTATCAGAGAATAGATTAAATGGCCCCAAGCTCTCCCTGACAGAGAATAGATTCAATGACCCTGAGCTCTCCCTATCAGAGAATAGATTCAATGACCGTGAGCGCTCCCTATCGGAGAATAGATTCAATGACCCTGAGCGCTCCCTATCATTAAATAGATTCAATGACCGCAAGCTTTCCCTATCGGAGAATAGATTCAATGACCCCCAGCTCTCCCTATCAGAGAATAGATTCAATGACCGTGAGCGCTCCCTATCGGAGAATAGATTCAATGACCCTGAGCGCTCCCTATCATTAAATAGATTCAATGACCGCAAGCTTTCCCTATCGGAGAATAGATTCAATGACCCCGAGCTCTCCCTATCAGAGAATAGATTCAATGACCCTGAGCGCTCCCTATCAGAGAATAGATTCAATGACCACAAGCTCTCCCTATCAGAGAATAGATTCAATGACCCCAAGCTCTCCCTATCAGAGAATAGATTCAATGACCACAAGCTCTCCCTATCAGAGAATAGATTCAATGACCCCGAGCACTCCCTATCAGAGAATAGATGCAATGACCCTGAGCGCTCCCTATCAGTGAATAGATTCAATGACCCCAAGCTCTCCCTATCACTAAATAGATTCAATGACCGCAAGCTTTCCCTATCGGAGAATAGATTCAATGACCCCGGGCACTCCCTATCAGAGAATAGATGCAATGACCCTGAGCGCTCCCTATCAGTGAATAGATTCAATGACCCTGAGCACTCCCTATCAGTGAATAGATTCAATGACCCCGAGCTCTCCCTATCAGAGAATAGATGCAATGACCCTGAGCGCTCCCTATCAGTGAATAGATTCAATGACCCTGAGCTCTCCCTATCAGAGAATAGATGCAATGACCCCCAGCTCTCTCTATCAGAGAATAGATTCAATGACCCTGAGCGCTCCCTATCAGAGAATAGATTCAATGACCCCGAGCTCTCCCTATCAGTGAATAGATTCAATGACCCCGAGCTCTCCCTATCAGAGAATAGATGCAATGACCCTGAGCGCTCCCTATCAGTGAATAGATTCAATGACCCCGAGCTCTCCCTATCAGAGAATAGATTCAATGACCGTGAGCGCTCCCTGTCAGAGAATAGTTTCAATGACCCCAAGTTCTCCCTATCAGAGAATAGATTCAATGACCCCTGAGCAATCCCTATCAGAGAATAGATTCAATGACCCTGAGCGCTCCCTATCAGAGAATAGATTGAAGGACCCGAGCTCTCCCTATCAGAGAATAGATTCAATGACCCTGAGTGCTCCCTATCAGAGAACAGATTCAATGACCCTGTGCGCTCCCTATCAGAGAATAGATTCAATGATCCTGAGTGCTCCCTATCAGAGAATAGATTCAATGACCCTGAGCGCTCCCTATCAGAGAATAGATTCAATGACCCGAGCTCTCCCTATCAGAGAATAGATGCAATGACCCTGAGATCTCCCTATCAGAGAATAGAATCGATGACCCGAGCTCTCCCTATCATAGAGTAGATTCAATGGCCCTGAGCGCTCCCTATCAGAGAATAGATTCAATGACCCTGAGCGCTCACTATCAGTTAATAGATTCAATGACCCGAGCTCTCCCCATCAGAGAATAGATTCAATGACCCCTGAGCAATCCCTATCAGAGAATAGATTCAATGACCCCAAGCTCTCCCTATCAGAGAATAGATCCAATGACCCTGAGCTCCCCCTATCAGAGAATAGATTCAATGACCCTGAGCGCTCCCCATCAGTGAATAGATTCAATGACCCCTGAGCTCTCCCTATCAGAGAATAGATGCAATGACCCTGAGCGCTCCCTATCAGAGAATAGATTCAATGACCCTGAGATCTCCCTATTAGAGAATAGATTCAATGACCCTGAGATCTCCCTATTAGAGAATAGATTCAATGACCCTGAGCTCTCCGTATCAGAGGATATATTCAATGACCCCAAGCTCTCCCCTTCAGAGAATAGATTTCATGACCCTGAGATCTCCCTATCAGAGAATAGATTTGATGACCCTGAGCGCTCCCTATCAGAGAATAGATTCAATGACCCCGAGCGCTCCCTATCAGAGAATAGATTCATTGACCCCAAGCTCCCCCTATCAGAGAATAGATTCAATGACCCTAAGTGCTCCTATCAGAGAATAGATTCAATGACCCTGAGCTCCCATCTATCAGAGAATAGATTCAATGACCCTGAGCGCTTCCTATCAGAGAATAGATTCAATGACCCTGAGCGCTCCCTATCAAAGAATAGATTCCATGACCCTGAGATCTCCCTATCAGAGAATAGATTTAATGACCCTGAGCGCTCCCTATCAGAGAATAGATTCAATGACCCTGAGCTCCCATCTATCAGAGAATAGATTCAATGACCCTGAGCGCTTTCTATCAGAGAATAGATTCAATGACCCTGAGCTCCCATCTATCAGAGAATAGATTCAATGACCCTGAGTGCTCCCTATCAGAGAATAGATTCAATTACCCTGTGCTCTCCCTATCAGAGAATAGATTCAATGACCCAAAGCTCCCCCTATCAGAGAATAGATTCAATGACCCAAAGCTCTCCCTATCAGAAAATAGATGCAATGACCCTGAGCGCTCCCTATCAGAGAATAGATTTAATGACCCTGAGCGCTCCCTGTCAGAGAATAGATTCAATGACCCCGAGCACTTCCTATCAGAGAATAGATTCAATTACCCCTAAGCTCCCCCTATCAGAGAATAGATTGAATGACCAAGAGCACTTCCTATCAGAGAATAGATTCAATTACCCCTAAGCTCTCCCTATCAGGGAATAGATTCAATGACCCCAAACTCTCCCTAACAGTGAATAGATTCAATGACCCCGAGCTCTCCCTATCAGAGAATAGATTCAATGACCGTGAGCGCTCCCTGTCAAAGAATAGTTTCAATGACCCCGAGCTCTCCCTATCAGAGAATAGATTCAATGACCGTGAGCGCTCCCTATCAGAGAATAGATTCAATGACCCAAAGTTCTCCCTATCAGAGAAGAGATTAAATGTCCCTGAGCTCTCCCTATCAGAGAATAGATTCAATGACCCTGAGCGCCCCCTATCAGAGAATAGATTCAATGACCCCAAGTTCTCCCTATCAGAGAATAGATTCAACGACCCTGAGCTCTCCCTATCAGAGAATAGATTCAATGACCCCAAGCTCTCCCTATCAGAGAATAGATTCAATGACCCTGAGTGCTCCCTATCAGAGAATAGATTCAATGACCCCAATATCTCCCTATCAGAAAATAGATGCAATGACCCCAAGCTCTCTCTATCAGAGAATAGATTCAATGACCCATAGCGGTCCCTGTCAGAGAATAGATTCAGTGACCCCCAGCTCCCCCTATCAGAAAATATATTCAATGACCCCAAGCTCTCCCTATCTGAGAATAGATTCAATGACCCTGAGCGCTCCCTATCAGAGAATAGGTTCAATGACCACAAGCTCTACCTATCAGAGAATAGATTCAATTACCCCAAGCTCTCCCTATCAGAGAATAGATTCAATGACCCTGAGCGCTCCCTATCAGAGAATAGATTCAATGACCACAAGCTCTCCCTATCAGAGAATAGATTCAATGACCCCAAGCTCTCCCTATCAAAGAATAGATTCAATGACCCTGAGCGCTCCCTATCAGTGAATAGATTCAATGACCCCGAGCTCTCCCTATCAGAGAATAGATTCAATGACCTCAAGCTCTCCCTATCAGAGAATAGATTCAATGACCCCCAGCTCTCCCCTATCAGAGAATAGATTCAATGACCCTGAGCGCTCCCTATCAGAGAATAGATTCAATGACCCCAAGTTCTCCTTATCAGAGAATAAATTGAACTGCCCTGAGCTCTCCCTATCAGAGAATAGATTCAATGACCCTGAGCTCTCTCTATCATAGAATAGATGCAATAACCCCCTGAGCTCTCCCTATCCAAGAATAGATTCAATGACCCTGAGTGCTCCCTATCCAAGAATAGATTCAATGACCCTGAGCGCTCCCTATCAAAGAATATATTCAATGACCCAAGCTCTCCCTATCAGAGAATAGATTCAATGACCCTGAGCGCTCCATATCAGAGAATAGATTCAATTACCCCAATCTCTCCCTATCAGAGAATAGATTTAATGACCCTGAGCTCTCCCGGTCAGAGAATAGATTTAATGACCCTGAGCGCTCCCTATCAGAGAATAGATTCAATGACCCCAAGATCCCCCTATCAGAGAATAGATTCAATGACCCTGAGCGCTCCCTATCAGAGAATAGATTCAATGACCCCAAGTTCTCCCTATCAGAGAATAGATTGAACTGCCCTGAGCTCTCCCTATCAGAGAATAGATTCAATGACCCTGAGTGCTCCCTATCCAAGAATAGATTCAATGACCCTGAGCGCTCCCTATCAGAGAATAGATTCAATGACCCTGAGCGCTCCCTATCAGAGAATAGATTCAATGACCCCAATCTCTCCCTATCAAAGAATAGATTCAATGACCCTGAGCGCTCCCTATCAGAGAATAGATTCAATGACCCCAAGCTCCCCCTATCAGAGAATAGATTCAATGACCCTGAGCGCTCCCTATCAGAGAATAGATTCAATGACCCCAAGTTCTCCCTATCAGAGAATAGATTGAACTGCCCTGAGCTCTCCCTATCAGAGAATAGATTCAATGACCCTGAGCTCTCTCTATCATAGAATAGATGCAATAACCCCCTGAGCTCTCCCTATCAGAGAATAGATTCAATGACCCTGAGTGCTCCCTATCCAAGAATAGATTCAATGATCCTGAGTGCTCCCTATCCAAGAATAGATTCAATGACCCTGAGCGCTCCCTATCAGAGAATATATTCAATGACCCAAAGCTCCCCCTATCAGATAATAGATTCAATGACCCCAAGCTCTCTCTATCATAGAATTGATTAAATGGCCCCAATCTCTCCCGATCAGAGAATAGATTCAATGACCCTGAGCTCTCCTTATCATAGAATAGATTAAATGGCCCCAATCTCTCCCTATCAGAGAATAGATTCAATGACCCTGAGCGCTCCCTATCAGAGAATAGATTCAATGACCCCAAGCTCCTCCTATCAGAGAATAGATTCAATGACCCTGAGCTCCCCCTATCAGAGAATAGATTAAATGGCCCCAAGCTCTCCCGGTCAGAGAATAGATTCAATGACCCTGAGCTCTCCCTGACAGAGAATAGATTCAATGACCCTGAGCTCTCCCTGACAGAGAATAGATTCAATGACCCTGAGCTCTCCCTGACAGAGAATAGATTAAATGGCCCCAAGCTCTCCCGGTCAGAGAATAGATTCAATGACCCTGAGCTCTCCCTGACAGAGAATAGATTCAATGACCCTGAGCTCTCCCTGACAGAGAATAGATTCAATGACCCTGAGCTCTCCCTGACAGAGAATAGATTCAATGACCCTGAGCTCTCCTTATCATAGAATAGATTAAATGGCCCCAATCTCTCCCTATCAGAGAATAGATTCAATGACCCTGAGCGCTCCCTATCAGAGAATAGATTCAATGACCCCAAGCTCCCCCTATCAGAGAATAGATTCAATGACCCCAAGCTCCCCCTATCAGAGAATAGATTCAATGACCCTGAGCTCCCCCTATCAGAGAATAGATTAAATGGCCCCAAGCTCTCCCTGACAGAGAATAGATTCAATGACCCTGAGCTCTCCCTGACAGAGAATAGATTCAATGACCCTGAGCTCTCCCTGACAGAGAATAGATTCAATGACCCTGAGCTCCCCCTATCAGAGAATAGATTAAATGGCCCCAAGCTCTCCCTGACAGAGAATAGATTCAATGACCCTGAGCTCTCCCTGACAGAGAATAGATTCAATGACCCTGAGCTCTCCCTGACAGAGAATAGATTCAATGACCGTGAGCGCTCCCTATCAGAGAACAGATTCAATGACCCCAAGATCTCCCTATCAGAGAATAGATTCAATGACCCTGAGCGCTCCCTATCAGAGAATAGATTCAATGACCCCGAGCGCTCCCTATCAGAGAATAGATTCAATGACCCTGAGCTCTCCCTGACAGAGAATAGATTCAATGACCCTGAGCTCTCCCTGACAGAGAATAGATTCAATGACCCCACGCTTTCCCTTCCATTCTACAACAGACATAGAAAGAGAAAAACGCCTCTGAGGATTCATTTTATGTAGGAAGGTGTCCCTTCCTGTACGGAAACAATCCTGCTTACGGCGCAGTCTCCCTTGCATAATCGTGCAAGTGTAACTGCATTAGTGCAAGGCAGCGCATAGTGCATCAGAGCAAGGAAAGGACAGGAATGCGCGTTATAGTGTTAATCATGACACATTCCAGCCCTCTCCCTATCAGCAACGTCACTGTCTTGCTGCTCGGTGTTGCGTGACATTTTGGTAAATCTGCCCCTTGGTCAGCCTGTTTGAAAAAATAATTAATAAAAAAGCTTTGCCATATATGACAATGTCAGGAGTGTTAACAAAAGTTCGATGAAACTTAAAATGCAGGAGGAATATCCAGCCAAAAGTAGAGTGTTCCAAATAAAAACACAACACCTATCGTTTACTAAAGAATACTCTATTGAAAAAACCCTTTTTGCAGCAGCTGTCACCTGATGGGGAAATTGTGCCAAGTGGACAAACACAATAACTTCTCAAAGTTGCAATAATTGTTCCTTTCACTAGAGTCTACCAGTGGAATATTAATTTTACACACAGCCACCTGGGAAGATCTGAGAGCAGAAGTCAAGATGGACTCCTGCACACCTACAAAGCTCTACACGACATGGGACCTGGGTACCTGAACCACCCGCTCGCATTCCACGCACCCACCAGACACCTCCACTCCACCCAACTGCTTCTGGCCACGTCCCACGTATCGGCAAGACCACAGCCGGAGGAGGATCCTTCTCCTACCTCGCAGCAATGACCTGAAACACCATGCCTCTCCACCTCAGGCAATCGCCGTTACTGCCCCCATTCAGGAAGGACCTTAAGACCGGGCTCTTCGACTAAACCACAGCGCCTCTGGCAGATTAGCTATTCACCCCCTGCCCCCTTCCAGTGCCTTGAGACCCTCACGGGTGAGCAGTTGCGCTTTACAAGTAACCTGACTGATTGATTGACTGACCAATGACCATAGGTTTGTGCAGCTAGTCGTGGCCCCCTGCTGTGTGGGCTGGTGCGAACGTGTTACCCCGGGCTGATTCTGGTTTCCAGTCTGGCCCCGGTTGAGTCTGAAATGGGCCTCCGAGGAGGACAATTCCCACCAATGAACTATTCTAACCGGAAGCTGGTTTGATACGGAAAACAACACTTACAACGCAAATTTTACAATGCACTACCTTTACAACGCAACTTTTACAACGCACTACCTTTACAACAAAACTTTTACAATGCAACATCCATTACAACGCATGCCATTACAACGCAACCATTACAACGCATGTCACTACAACGCATACCACTACAATGCATGTCATTACAACGCAGTCATTACAACGCATACCATTACAATGCATACCTACACTATCCAACACTTACCCTACTGTTGCATCCCCTGGAGTTAGAATAGTAATTTTTACCCCTACGCTATCCAACGCTTTCCCTACTGTAGCACCCCCTGGAGTTAGAATAGTAATTTTTACCCCTACACTATCCAACACTAACCCCACTGTTGCACCCCCCTGGAGTTAGAATAGTAATTTTTACCCCTACACTATCCAATACTTACCCTACTGTTGCACCCCCCTGGAGTTAAAATAGTAATTTTTACCCCTACACTATCCAATACTTACCCTACTGTTGCACCCCCCTGGAGTTAGAATAGTAATATTTACCCCTACACTGTCCAACACTAACCCTACTGTTGCACCCCCCTGGAGTTAGAATAGTAATTTTTACCCCTACACTATCCAATACTTACCATACATGCAATGTAATGGTATGCATTGTAATGGTATGCGTTGTAAATGTAGTATGCGTTGTAGTGGAATGCGTTGTAAAGGTAGTTTCAAAGAATTCGTTGTAATGGCATGCGTTGTAATGGAATGCGTTGTAATGGATGTTGCGGTGTAAAAAATGTGTTGTAAAGGTATGCGTGGTAAAAGTATGCGTTGTAATGACATACATCCGTTTGATACGTGGACACACCTTTAGCTCAAGCCCACGTGGAAACACCTTTGACTCATGGCCACGTGGACACACCTTTGACTCATGCCCACGTGGACACACCTTTGACTCAAGGCCACGTGGACACACCTTTGACTCATGCCCACGTGGACACACCTTTGACTCATGGCCACGTGGACACACCTTTGACTCATGCCCACGTGGACACACCTTTGACTCATGGCCACGTGGACACACCTTTGACTCATGCCCACGTGGACACACCTTTGACTCATGGCCATGTGGACACACCTTTAGCTCAAGCCCACGTGGAAACACCTTTGACTCATGGTCACGTGGACACACCTTCAACTCATGGCCACGTGGACACACCTTTGACTCATGGCCACATGGACACACCTTTGACTCATGCCCACGTGGACACACCTTTGACTCATGCCCACGTGGACACACCTTTGACTCATGGCCATGTGGACACACCTTTGACTCATGGCCACGTGGACACACCTTCAACTCGTGGCCGGGTCTGGTGGCTCAGTGGACTAATGCGTCCACTGCAGGGGCCTGTGTTCGACCTCATGGTCACAGGTTCGAATCTCGGCGGGTCCACTCAGCCTTTCATCCATCTGAGGTCGATAAAATGAGTACCATTAAATTGGGTAACAACAAACATCTGTTATTCAGCGCCAAGATACCCGTAGTGGTGAACGTGCGCTTTACAAATACACATGTTATGTTATGTTATGTAATGTTATGTTATGTTATGTTATGTTATGGCCACGTGGACACACCTCTGACTCATGGCCACGTGGACACACCTTTGACTCATGCCCACGTGGACACACCTTTGACTCATGGCCATGTGGACACACCTTTGACTCATGCCCATGTGGACACACCTTTGACTCATGGCCATGTGGACACACCTTCAACTCATGGCCACGTGGACACACCTTTGACTCATGGCCACGTGGACACACCTTTGACTCATGCCCACGTGGACACACCTTTTACTCATGGCCATGTGGACACACCTTTAGCTCAAGCCCACGTGGAAACACCTTTGACTCATGGCCACGTGGACACACCTTCAACTCATGCCCACGTGGACACACCTTTGACTCATGGCCACGTGGACACACCTTTGACTCATGCCCACGTGGACACACCTTTGACTCATGGCCACGTGGACACACCTTTGACTCATGCCCATGTAGACACACCTTTAGGTCATGCCCACATGGACACACCTTTAGCTCAAGCCCACGTGGAAACACCTTTGACTCATGGCCACGTGGACACACCTTTGACTCATGCCCATGTGGACACACCTTTGACTCATAGCCACGTGGACATACCTTTGACTCACGGCCACGTGGACACACCTTTGACTCACGGCCACGTGGACACACCTTTGACTCACGGCCACGTGGACACACCTTTGACTCATGCCCGCGTGGACACACCTTTGACTCATGGCCACGTGGACACACCTTTGACTCATGCCCATGTAGACACACCTTTAGGTCATGCCCACATGGACACACCTTTAGCTCAAGCCCACGTGGAAACACCTTTGACTCATGGCCACGTGGACACACCTTTGACTCATGGCCACGTGGACACACCTTTGACTCATGGCCACGTGGAAGCTCCTTTGACTCATGGCCACATGGACACACCTTTGACTCATGCCCACATGGACACACCTTTAGCTCAAGCCCACGTGGAAGCACCTTTGACTCATGGCCACGTGGAAGCTCCTTTGACTCATGGCCACGTGGACACACCTTTGACTCATGCCCACTTGGACCCACCTTTGGCTCATGCCCACGTGGAAGCACCTTTGACTCATGCCCACGTGGACACACCTTTGACTCATGGCCACGTGGACACACCTTTGACTCATGCCCACGTGGACACACCTTTAGCTCAAGCCCACGTGGAAGCACCTTTGACTCATGCCCACGTGGACACACCTTTAGATCATGCCTACATGGACACACCTTTGACTCACGGCCACGTGGACACACCTTTGTCATGTGTGTAGATGGTCTCTGCCTTGCTAATGCCCACACACAGACATCATTGTCCAGCACCTTCATGAGCATACCTGTAACTCTTGCTGACCTTTGCCCTGCGTGCAAGTAGAGATGCCTTTGCCAGTGTGAAGGTGGGCGCTCCCTTGCCAATGCTCAGACGTGAGACTCATGCTGACTTGTGCCCAGCAGACGCAGCGTTGCCAGAGTCCACACACAGACACCTTTGCCTATGCCCACATGGGCACATCTTCAGACTGTAGGAAGGTGTGCAGACTAGAGTCGATCAATCAGTGAATCAATCAATCAAGGTAATTATAAGCGCACTACTCGCCCGTGAGGGCCTCAAGGCGCTGTCAGGATACAGACGTGTGCCCGCTGCTCAGGAGGACACTGCATTCGTGACTGCAGGCAGACACGCCTGGGCGCGGTGCCACGCAGACATCTATGCCCCGTGTCTACATCCGCGGTAGGCAGGCTGGCAGCAACTGCTCGGTGCCAGGGAGACAGGGACGAAGCCCCGCGCGCAGGACCTGCTCTGAGAAAGCGCCGTCTTCCATCCTGCCCAAGGTCAGCGCAGTGTCAGAGCGGACGCTGGTGCCAGCAGCGGCCTCGGCAGCTCGGCACCCGTGGCTGGCAGCGAACTCCGGGCCCGGTGCCAGAGGAGAGGCCGGGCCACGCGCCTGTGACATTTTAAATACACAAAGATCGCCCCCTGGGCTGTCAAATGGATATCTAAGTGGCAGTGATGCCAATTAATGCCCCTGCATGCTAATTACCCATGCAGGGGCCGCTGTGCCCAAGTATGGGGGAACATCTGCCGTGGCTGGGCTGCTGCTGGGCACCTGACGGTTGTTAGCCTGTCTGAGCGAACAAGAGAGTGTGTGCCACGTCAGGGGGCAACATCTGCGGCGTGTGTAGGCATGTGTGCAACAGGGGACGTGACAACAGTGCATGCGTGAGTTATCAGGAGGGCATGTCTGCTTCAGTGGTGTATGTGTGCAGGCATGTGTGTAACAGGGGACATGACAACAGTGCATGTGTACGAGCCAGAGAGCATATCTACTTCAGTGGTGTATGTGAGCAGGCATGTGTGTGACAGGAGACATGAGAACAGTGCATGTGTACGAGCCAGAGAGCATATCTACTTCAGTGGTGTATGTGAGCAGGCATGTGTGTGACAGGAGACATGAGAACAGTGCATGTGTACGAGCCAGAGAGCATATCTACTTCAGTGGTGTATGTGAGCAGACATGTGTGTGACAGGAGACATGAGAACAGTGCATGTGTACGAGCCAGAGAGCATATCTACTTCAGTGGTGTATGTGAGCAGACATGTGTGTAACAGGGGACATGACAACAGGGCATGTGTACGAGCCAGAAAGCATATCTACTTCAGTGGTGTATGTGAGCAGGCATGTGTGTGACAGGAGACATGAGAACAGGGCATGTGTGTGAGCCGGAGAGCATATCTACTTCAGTGGTGTATGTGAGCAGACATGTGTGTAACAGGGGACATGACAACAGGGCATGTGTACGAGCCAGAAAGCATATCTACTTCAGTGGTGTATGTGAGCAGGCATGTGTGTGACAGGAGACATGAGAACAGGGCATGTGTGTGAGCCGGAGAGCATATCTGCTTCAGTGGTGTATGTGAGCAGACATGTGTGTGACAGGAGACATGACAATAGGGCATGTGTGTGAGCCAGAGAGCATATCTACTTCAGTGGTGTCTGTGTGCAGGCATGTGTGTAACAGGGGACAGGACAACAGTGCATGTGTACGAGCCGAAGAACATATCTACTCCAGTGGTGTATATGAGCAGGCATGTGTGTAACAGGGGACAGGACAACAGGGCATGTGTGTGAGCCGGAGAGCATATCTACTTCAGTGGTGTATGTGAGCAGGTATGTGTGTGACAGGAGACATGAGAACAGGGCATGTGTGTGACCCAGAGAGCATATCTACTTCAGTGGTGTATGTGAGCAGACATGTGTGTGACAGGAGACATGACAATAGGGCATGTGTGTGAGCCAGAGAGCATATCTACTTCAGTGGTGTATGTGAGCAGACATGTGTGTGACAGAGGACATGAGAACAGGGCATGTGTGTGAGCCGGAGAGCATATCTACTTCAGTGGTTTATGTGAGCAGACATGTGTGTGACAGGAGACATGACAATAGGGCATGTGTGTGAGCCAGAGAGCATATCTACTTCAGTGGTGTATGTGAGCAGACATGTGTGTGACAGGAGACATGACAATAGGGCATGTGTGTGAGCCGGAGAGCATATCTACTTCAGTGGTGTATGTGAGCAGACATGTGTGTGACAGGAGACATGACAATAGGGCATGTGTGTGAGCCAGAGAGCATATCTACTTCAGTGGTGTATGTGAGCAGACATGTGTGTGACAGGAGACATGACAATAGGGCATGTGTGTGAGCCGGAGAGCATATCTACTTCAGTGGTGTATGTGAGCAGACATGTGTGTGACAGAGGACATGAGAACAGGGCATGTGTGTGAGCCGGAAAGCATATCTACTTCAGTGGTGTATGTGAGCAGACATGTGTGTGACAGGAGACATGAGAACAGGGCATGTGTGTGAGCCGGAGAGCATATCTACTTCAGTGGTGTATGTGAGCAGACATGTGTGTGACAGGAGACATGACAATAGGGAATGTGTGTGAGCCAGAGAGCATATCTACTTCACTGGTGTATGTGAGCAGGCATGTGTGTGACAGGAGACATGAGAACAGGGCATGTGTGTGAGCCGGAGAGCATATCTACTTCAGTGGTGTATGTGAGCAGACATGTGTGTGACAGGAGACATGAGAACAGGGCATGTGTGTGAGCCGGAGAGCATATCTACTTCAGTGGTGTATGTGAGCAGACATGTGTGTGACAGGAGACATGAGAACAGGGCATGTGTGTGAGCCGGAGAGCATATCTACTTCAGTGGTGTATGTGAGCAGACATGTGTGTGACAGGAGACATGACAATAGGGCATGTGTGTGAGCCAGAGAGCATATCTACTTCAGTGGTGTATGTGAGCAGACATGTGTGTGACAGGAGACATGACAATAGGGCATGTGTGTGAGTTGGAGGGCATATCTACTTCAGTGGTGTATGTGAGCAGGCATGTGTGTGACAGAGGACACGAGAACAGGGCATGTGTGTTAGCCGGAGAGCATATCTACTTCAGTGGTGTATGTGAGCAGACATGTGTGTGACAGGAGACATGAGAACAGGGCATGTGTGTGAGCCGGAGAGCATATCTACTTCAGTGGTGTATGTGAGCAGACATGTGTGTGACAGGAGACATGACAATAGGGTATGTGTGTGAGCCAGAGAGCATATCTACTTCAGTGGTGTATGTGAGCAGGCATGTGTGTGACAGGAGACATGAGAACAGGGCATGTGTGTGAGCCGGAGAGCATATCTACTTCAGTAGTGTATGTGAGCAGGCATGTGTGTGACAGGAGACATGAGAACAGGGCATGTGTGTGAGCCGGAGAGCATATCTTCTTCAGTGGTGTATGTGAGCAGACATGTGTGTGACAGGAGACATGAGAACAGGGCATGTGTGTGAGCCAGAGAGCATATCTACTTCAGTGGTGTATGTGAGCAGACATGTGTGTGACAGGAGACATGACAATAGGGCATGTGTGTGAGCCAGAGAGCATAACTACTTCAGTGGTGTATGTGAGCAGGTATGTGTGTGACAGGAGACATGAGAACAGGGCATGTGTGAGAGCTGGAGGGCATATCTACTTCAGTGGTGTATGTGAGCAGGTATGTGTGTGACAGGAGACATGAGAACAGGGCATGTGTGTGAGCCAGAGAGCATATCTACTTCAGTGGTGTATGTGAGCAGCCATGTGTGTGACAGGAGACATGAGAACAGGGCATGTGTGTGAGCCGTAGAGCAGATCTACTTCAGTGGTGTATGTGAGCAGGCATGTGTGTGACAGGAGACATGACAATAGGGCATGTGTGTGAGCCGTAGAGCAGATCTACTTCAGTGGTGTATGTGAGCAGGCATGTGTGTGACAGGAGACATGGGAACAGGGCATGTGTGTGAGCCGGAGAGCATATCTACTTCAGTGGTGTATGTGAGCAGGCATGTGTGTGACAGGAGACATGAGAACAGGGCATGTGTGTGAGCCAGAGAGCATATCTACTTCAGTGGTGTATGTGAGCAGGCACATGTGTGACAGGAGACATGAGAACAGTGCATGTGTGTGAGCTGGAGCACATGTCTACTTCAGTGGTGTATGTGAGCAGGCATGTGTGTGACAGAGGACATGAGAACAGGGCATGTGTGTGAGCCAGAGAGCATATCGACTTCAGCGGTGTATGTGAACAGGCATAAGTGTGACAGGAGACATGGCAACAGTGCGTGTGTTTGAGCCGGAGAACATATCTACTCCAGTGGTGTATATGAGCAGGCATGTGTGTGACAGAGGACATGAGAACAGGGCGTGTGTGTGAGCCGGAGAGCATATCTACTTCAGTGGTGTATGTGAGCAGGCATGCGTTTGACAGGAGACATGACAACAGTGCGTGTGTGTGAGCCGGAGAGCATATCTACTCCAGTGGTGTATATGAGCAGGCATGTGTGTGACAGAGGACATGAGAACAGGGCGTGTGTGTGAGCCGGAGAGCATATCTACTCCAGTGGTGTATATGAGCAGGCATGTGTGTGACAGGAGACATGAGAACAGGGCATGTGTGTGAGCCGTAGAGCATATCTACTTCAGTGGTGTATGTGAGCAGGCATGTGTTTGACAGGAGACATGACAACAGTGCGTGTGTGTGAGCCGGAGAGCATATCTACTCCAGTGGTGTATATGAGCAGACATGTGTGTGACAGAGGACATGAGAACAGGGCGTGTGTGTGAGCCGGAGAGCATATCTACTCCAGTGGTGTATATGAGCAGGCATGTGTGTGACAGGAGACATGAGAACAGGGCATGTGTGTGAGCCGTAGAGCATATCTACTTCAGTGGTGTATGTGAGCAGACATGTGTGTGACAGGAGACATGACAATAGGGCATGTGTGTGAGCCAGAGAACATATCTACTTCAGTGGTGTATGTGAGCAGACATGTGTGTGACAGGAGACATGACAATAGGGCATGTGTGTGAGCCAGAGAGCATATCTACTTCAGTGGTGTATGTGAGCAGACATGTGTGTGACAGGAGACATGACAATAGGGCATGTGTGTGAGCTGGAGGGCATATCTACTTCAGTGGTGTATGTGAGCAGGCATGTGTGTGACAGAGGACACGAGAACAGGGCATGTGTGTGAGCCAGAGAGCATATCGACTTCAGCGGTGTATGTGAACAGGCATATGTGTGACAGGAGACATGGCAACAGTGCGTGTGTTTGAGCCGGAGAACATATCTACTTCACTGGTGTATGTGAGCAGGCATGTGTGTGACAGGTGACATGAGAAGAGGGCATGTGTGTGCCTGCAGGGGAGCAGGTTTTGCGTCAGTGGTTCCTATGTACCTCCCCGTCGCCTTTCCCCCTCCTCTTTCCATGCAGTGTCCTTCACCCTCCCCTCCTCCTTCCCGCCTTCATTATCTGTCTACTTCCCCAGCTCCTTCCCCCCTCCCCTGAATCTCTCCCCTTGCCTGCTTTTCCCCTTACGTATTTGTGCTTATTGTTTATCTCGACCTTACAAGTAACTATGTTGCCATGCTCTAATAACTGCGTAACCTTTGTAACGATGTAACCTGCAACTATGATCTGATGCTCATATAAAGCGCTCTGATACCTCCTGGTCTAGCCAGCGCTATATAAAACCTTTAAAATGAAATGAAATGAAATGATATGCTTACTGGGTGTGTGGTTGGCACGCGGTGTTGTCCTATGTTGCTTCTCTGCACCAGTTGTTCTGCTGCAGCCTTATGCGCTTCTGACCCCACTGAGCTCTGCCTCAAGGTGAGTCACTGATGACACGAGCGCTCAGTCAGGGCATGATCTGCCCCTTACCGCCCCGCTTGATTGGAATTATGATGAACTCATCATGTCTTGAGAGGTCATACAGAGGTCACAGAGATAATCAATGAAGGCTGTCAGTGAAGACAGTGTGATGGGAGTGAGTGAGGAAACAGAGCAGGCCACACTAGTGGTAGACGCCGGACATCCTGTGTCTCCACCTCCCCTGACATGCTGGGTGGGCTGGGGCAGAGTCTCCGAGGAGTGACCTCTGACCTGTCGTAAACGCCCATATTGAGTGAAAGGTCAGTCATGCTCTGTTGTGAGCTGCTCTTTTAGAAGTCATGACTGTATTGGGAGGAGCCTCAGTGTTAGAAACTCACAATGGCTGCGATGTTTGGTTGAGCCCCGGACTCCATCCCCCCCACCCCTCTAGGGGTGGGCGGAATTTGTATAGTCGCGCTACGCAAAGTTCCGCAAAACGGTAAAAAATCTCTGCGAGCACGCAGAGTTCTGCAAACACGTGGAAGTGCTTGTTCTGCCCATTCGCCATGCGCTTTTCCTGTTCGCGAACGCTGTTTGCATGCTCGGGGAGATATATCTCTCGAACACACATTTTGAAAGCGCGAACTAGTAAATAATTCCGCAAAGCCATGGATTGCAGAATTTTGGGCAATTCCGCATTCTCCGTGGAACACAAAATTACCCAAATTCTGCAAATTCTGCGATCGGAGCGGAATTTACCGCCCAGGCCTACCCTCCAACCCATCTTTTAACATAAGGGAACCTGAGGCCGGGGATGGGTGGAGCATTAATCTGTGCTCACTGCGTGCCCGCGTGTGATGATGTAATTAAACTGTGCAATAATAGCAGTGTGCATAACAGTTGATCTGCACCTGATTTCGCTCATGTATACTGACATTAAAATAATGCGGTTGATATGAATTTGATGCGACTTGTTAAAGTGTGTTTTCCTGGCTTATAGTTACTAGGCCCCAGTTAGGCCTCGATATCATCTTGTTGAAAATGGCTGTCATCGCATCATGCCTATATGCTGTTTACGACTCGGCTGCATCTAGTCATTGTTCTCGAAGAATGCCTGTGGGGGGCTCACTGTAACACCTTTTCATGGACCCTCTGCTTGCACACATTATCACACCCGTTCACAATGGTTCTCTGTGGTTTATGTAACTAGTTTGTTCGGACACCTCCAGATGATATTAGGTCAGTTGGGGGGGGGGGGGGGGCTGAATCAATATTCATGTATTGGTTTAGTGCTAAAGGGGTACCGTCAGGTGAGGTTTTAAAATCAGTAATTAAGGTTGCTAAAAATCTACTTCTTTGCTCGCACCAAAGTGATTTTGCAGTCATGATGTCTTTTTCAGATAAAATGGCTATATAAACCCCTGGATTTGGGGGTGAGCCGGAGACCTTCCTGAGGCTTCTAGGGGTGCTGTCGATTTCTTGCTGATTTTGCAGCAGATTTGAGACTTAGCCTGTTATTGATTCTCCCTATTCTTCTGCATTTGTTCCTACTCGTGAGAGACTTCATGGCATTGATTTTATGCATTGAAATGAATGTTGCTGCATCTGCACTTTACTATTTCTGCATTCTACCCTTTTTGAACTTTGCAATAAACCTTCATGGGTTTCCTATACTTCACTCCGGAACTCTTTGAGATAGATTTCTACCTTGTCTCTGGGACACATTGCCTCAATAACTTTAGGCAACCCACCCAACTCCTAGACACACCACTGAACTGTCATTTTAGGGGTACAGCGAGTTCATATGTGTCTCATAAACGCACTGCATCAGGGGCCCTGAATTATCTCGAGCAAAAAGGGGGAAGCGTTCGCTTTCTGCAGCCACCAAAGCTGTGGTCACTTCACTACTGCAGCTGCCTGTATTTGGAACTCCCATCAGCTGTCTTTTGATAAGGCAGAATGCAGCAGCCCGTCTTCTTTCGGGTCTCTCTCTCTCCTGTGTAAGCCTGGGCGTAGTTCTGCTATGCAGAACTTCGCGAAGTTACAAATAAACTCTGCGAAGATCCGCAAGTGGTGGAGTGTTGTGCGAACTGCTGTACACAATTGTCTTTCGGCAGCTCGGGTAAAAATTCTGCCCGAGATGCAGCTCGCGCTCGCAAACGTACCGTTCGCGAGCGAGGAAAAAACTCTGATGTACTATGTGAAGTGCGGTTTTCTTGCACTCCGTGAGCTCCGCGGAGTGTGAAGTGCAGAAAACTTTGCAAACAGAGCCCAGTTCAATGTACAGGCCTCTGTTCACATCTCGGGTTATTTGCCTTTTATCCATGGACATCCAGTGCCCTTTGTTTGAGAGGCTGTGCATTCATCACAAACCGATTCATCAATGAACCACACAGGCCTCTAAGAGACGCTCCTACTGAGTGTCTGCCGCACCCCCAAGATTAGAAAGGATCGCTGTGGTGACTGACCTTTCTCCGCTGTGGTGGCCGAGCTTTCTCCATTGTAGTGGCCGAGCTCTCTCTGCTGTTTTGGCTGAGCTCTCTCTGCTGTGGTGGCTGCTCTTTCTGCACTGTGGTGGCTGTGCTATCTCTGCTGTGGTAGCCAAGCTCTCTCCGCTGTGGTGGCCGAGCTTTCTCTGCTGTGGTAACTGACTTTCTCTGCTTTGGTGGCCAAGCTTTCTCCACTGTGGCGGCTGCGCTTTCTTCACTGTGGCGGCTGCGCTTTCTTCACTATGGCGGCTGCGCTTTCTCCACTGTGGCGGCTGCGCTTTCTTCACTGTGGCGGGTGCGCTTTCTCCGCTGGCGCGGCTGCGCTTTCTTCACTGTGGTGGCTGCGCTTTCTCCACTGTGGCGGCTGCGCTTTCTTCACTGTGGCGGTTGCGCTTTCTCCGCTGTGGCAGCTGCGCTTTCTCCACTGTGGTGGCTGCGCTATCTCCACTGTGGCGGCTGCGCTTTCTCCACTGTGGTGGCTGCGCTTTCATTGCTGTGGTGGCTGCGCTTTCTCCACTGTGGCGGCTGCGCTTTCTCCACTGTGGCGGCTGCGCTTTCTCCACTGTGGTGGCTGCTCTTTCTGCACTGTGGTGGCTGTGCTATCTCTGCTGTGGTAGCCAAGCTCTCTCCGCTGTGGTGGCCGAGCTTTCTCTGCTGTGGTAACTGACTTTCTTTGCTTTGGTGGCCAAGCTTTCTCCACTGTGGCCGCTGCGCTTTCTTCACTGTGGCGGCTGCGCTTTCTCCGCTGTGGCGGCTGCGCTTTCTCCGCTGTGGTGGCTGCGCTTTCTCCACTGTGGTGGCTGCGCTTTCTCCACTGTGGCGGCTGCGCTTTCTTCACTGTGGCGGTTGCGCTTTCTCCGCTGTGGCGGCTGCGCTTTCTCCACTGTGGTGGCTGTGCTATCTCCACTGTGGCGGCTGCGCTTTCTCCACTGTGGTGGCTGCGCTTTCTCCACTGTGGTGGCTGCGCTATCTCCACTGTGACGGCTGCGCTTTCTTCACTGTGGTGGCTGCGCTTTCTCCACTGTGGCGGCTGCGCTTTCTTCACTGTGGCGGTTGCGTTTTCTCCGCTGTGGCGGCTGCGCTTTCTCCACTGTGGTGGCTGCGCTATCTCCACTGTGGCAGCTGCGCTTTCTCCACTGTGGTGGCTGCGCTTTCATTGCTGGGGTGGCTGCGCTTTCTCCACTGTGGCGGCTGCGCTTTCTCCACTGTGGTGGCTGCGCTTTCATTGCTTTGGTGGCTGCGCTTTCTCCGCTGTGGTGGCTGCTGTTTCTCCACTGTGGTGGCTGCGCTTTCTCTACTGTGGTGGCTGCGCTTTTATTGCTGTGGTGGCTGCGCTTTCTCCGCTGTGTTTTCTGCGCTTTCTCTACTGTGGTGGCTGCGCTTTCATTGCTGTGGTGGCTGCGCTTTCTTTGCTGTGGTTGCTGCGCTTTCTCCGCTGTGGTGGCTGTGCTTTCTCCGCTGTGGTGGCTGCGCTTTCTCCGCTGTGGTGGCTGCGCTTTCTCCGGGGTCGTGGCTGCGCTTTCTGCTGCTCACCAGCGGAGCACAGGAGATCCCTTAGATCAAAAACGGGTCAGCTCCAGTTCAATGAGCTCCTAAGTCCTGGGTGTTTACTCAGAAACGGGATCAGGTAGCCTGAAGCACCAACAGGCCTTATCACGCAATCTAGCACCTTATAAACTCATCAAGTCGCACGTTTATGAGAGCCTTGCATCACGTTTGCACCAGGCAAAGGGTACATGCATGACGCAAGGCTCTGAGTCAGATTCATGAAGTCATGCAAAGCCGCCTTGTGCGGCTTGGAGTGGTCTCATAAATCTGGAGATGTGCAACACAGCTCAAGTCGCTGGGGAATCGCAGCACGGAGAGATATCACTCTTTCTCCTATTTTTGTCCTCTTTGTATGTGTGCTGCATAGAAAGACGAAAACACCTCATAGGATTGTGTTCTTCTGAAAGAAGGTGTCCCTTCCTGCACAAAAACAATCCTGACTGCAACACAGCACCCTTGCACCGTGGTGCAAGTGAAGCTGCGTGGCGTAAGGCTGCCAAAATGGTGTCAGCACAGGGGGGAAGGACAGGTATGCGCAGAATGGATCGATACGGTCTATTCCTGTCCTTTCCCTATGGCACAGCGAGGCACAGCAGATTTCGTAAATATGCCCCAAAATGTAAATAAAGAGCTGTCGCGGTGTAAATACCTGTATCATAACCTGCCATGTCCATGGCTGCCGGCGAGCATCTCTGAGGGGCGGCTTCTGGCTCTAAGTGCAGGTACAGCAGGGTCAAGGCCGCTCAAACATTCACTAGCCCTGCGGCTACTGCTGCTCTGGACAAGGCTCCTAATGAAATCACAGTTATGTGTTTTACTAGGAGGCGGGGGAAGGGGGGGGGGTCCCATGAGCAGGAGGGGTTAGGGGCTGAATCAATACCTTTCATGTTCGCCCTGGTCCCTGGCACGACATTAGCACGAAAGGCTCCTAAACATATGGAGAAAAGCATTTAAAGTGGCAAACAGAGCAGATTCCGGGATCAATATGTGCGCCTGAGTGACATCTAATCTGTAGCCCATGGAATTATTACCAGCTCTGCAGTTTAGTTCATGCAGACTGCCTTTCTGAGCCTGCCTGCTCTGCAGCCTGTAAACCCTCTGTGCTAAAGGCAGATTATGATCTGTGTGTTCCTGCTCTGCAGCCTGTAAACCCTCCTTGCTAAAGGCAGATTACTGTCTGTGTGTTCCTGCTCTGCAGCCTGTAAACCCTCCTTGCTAAAGGCAGATTACGGTCTGTGTGTTCCTGCTCTGCAGCCTGTAAACCCTCTGTGCTAAAGGCAGATTACTGTCTGTGTGTTCCTGCTCTGCAGCCTGTAAACCCTCTGTGCTAAGAGCAGATTACTGTCTGTGTGTTCCTGCTCTGCAGCCTGTAACCCCTTTGTGCTAAAGGCAGATTACGGTCTGTGTGTTCCTGCTCTGCAGCCTGTAAACCCTCCTTGCTAAAGGCAGATTACTGTCTGTGTGTTCCTGCTCTGCAGCCTGTAAACCCTCTGTGCTAAGAGCAGATTACTGTCTGTGTGTTCCTGCTCTGCAGCCTGTAACCCCTCTGTGCTAAAGGCAGATTACGATCTGTGTGTTCCTGCTCTGCAGCCTGTAAACCCTCCTTGCTAAAGGCAGATTACTGTCTGTGTGTTCCTGCTCTGCAGCCTGTAAACCCTCTGTGCTAAAGGCAGATTACGGTCTGTGTGTTCCTGCTCTGCAGCCTGTAAACCCTCCTTGCTAAAGGCAGATTACTGTCTGTGTGTTCCTGCTCTGCAGCCTGTAAACCCTCCTTGCTAAAGGCAGATTACGGTCTGTGTGTTCCTGCTCTGCAGCCTGTAAACCCTCCTTGCTAAAGGCAGATTACTGTCTGTGTGTTCCTGCTCTGCAGCCTGTAAACCCTCTGTGCTAAGAGCAGATTACTGTCTGTGTGTTCCTGCTCTGCAGCCTGTAACCCCTCTGTGCTAAAGGCAGATTACGATCTGTGTGTTCCTGCTCTGCAGCCTGTAAACCCTCCTTGCTAAAGGCAGATTACTGTCTGTGTGTTCCTGCTCTGCAGCCTGTAAACCCTCCTTGCTAAAGGCAGATTACTGTCTGTGTGTTCCTGCTCTGCAGCCTGTAAACCTCTGTGCTAAAAAGGCAGATTATGATCTGTGTGTTCCTGCTCTGCAGCCTGTAAACCCTCTGTGCAAAGAACAGATTACTACCTATGTGTTCCTGTTCCAGCCTGTAAATCTTCCGTGCAAAGTGCATATTACTACCTGTGCATTCCTCCTCCACAGCCTGTAGCCCTCCAAGCAAAGAGTAGATTACTACCTGTGTGTTCCTCTTCTGCAGCCTGTAACCTCTCCATGCAAAGCCCAAACAAGTATGTGAGCGTAGTTACTTATGCTATTCTGGAATGAGATTAGCGCTTAGAAGTAGCAGAATGAGGGCAGGGTGCCCTAGGGTTATAGCAGCAATCATCTTGGAGTGGTATCTATTATTTGCACTTATGGTTACCGCTAGTAGTGCCATATTCATGGAGGTTACGATTCATAGTGTGGGCACTAGGCGAGGATTTTCATTTTAGGTTTAAGGTATTTTATTAAGGCATAAAAAAACACGGGGAGGGGAGCAGGAGGTCAGGCAAACATACAATACAAAAAGCAAAACGTTGCAGCGAGTCAGAAGAAGAAGAGGGAGGCAGGGTGCCCCAGAGGGTAACAAGGCAAAAAAAGCATGAGGCAGTAAGGCACTGTAAACAACCCCCCATAGGCCCCCACTCCCTAGGCAAGGCCAAGCCAGAATAACACTCTGCGGCACAGCAAAAGAGAAGCATACCATACCACCAGCCCCTCGACCCCAGAAAAGGAGAAGAAAGAAAAGCAAGGAGGAAAGAAAAGAAAACAACACCCCAACATCCCCGTCCGAAAAGCAGCATTAGAAGTATATATCCCCACTTCCCTCCCCCGGCCCCCGGTCCCCAATCCGCACAATCACTCCGCCGCAGGCGCCGGTGGAGTCAGCCTAAGGAGGCGCAAGTACCGTGGGCATGTCAGCTCGCGAAATTCCGTGGACAGCAGTGCCAAAAAGGGATGCCAGAGCTCCTCGAACTGGTCAACATTCCCAACCACCGTTAGCGATATCTTCTCCATACCCAGTACCTGCCAGAGCCTATGCAACCAACCAGTGATAGAGGGGGCAGTGGGGGTGCGCCAGAGGACAAGTATGTTCTGAACGGCTGAGCCGAGCGCAATCGCAATCTGCCTGCCCCTGCGGGATTTCAGCGGGTACATCAAGTCATTGGGGAGGCCAAGCAAGACATACGCGGGGAAGCGCGGGAGCTCAATCTCAAAATGCCTGTCCACCTCATCTAAGACTTCCTTCCAGTAGGCCGACAGCACCGGGCACTCCCAGAGAATGTGCGTGAGGGTGCCCTCATGTCCGCAGCCGCGCCAGCAACCCTTATCGCCTAGTTTGCGCATCTCGTAGAGCCGCTCCGGGGTGTAGTACCAATAGGTGGACACTTTAGTGAAGGTTTCCGTCAGCCCAGTGTGGTACGCAGAGTGCCTCGCCCGATACGCAATCTTGTCCCACTCCTTGTGGCTCAGGGTCCTTCCCAGTTCCCTGTGAAAGCGCTCCCTCCCCGGGTTATGGTAGTGAAACGGCGGGGGTTGGAGAAATTTATACAAATCAGTGATGAGTTTGGCGTCCGAGGCCCGGGTCACCAACCATCGCTCATAGGGTGTAATCGTACGGGCGGCGACGTCACGCACTGAGGGTTGAAGAGCCCAGTGGCGGACCTGCATGTAACGCAGTCTGTCCCCCTCCGTCAGGCCAAACTCCTGTCGGAGCTGCTGGAAGGGGAGCACGCCCTCCGGCCCGTAGATCTGGAAAAGCGCTCTACATCCCGCACTCACCCAATGGGAAAAGGCCCCCGGCTCCAGGCCCGGAGTGAAGTCCGGGTTGTCAGCAATGGGAGAGAACGGCGACGGAAAAGTGGTGAGCTCCCGCAGCTCACACACCGCGTCCCACACTCTTAGCGGGACTCGAGTGATAAAGGAAGCGTAGAGATTAGGCGGGCGGTGAGCGCGCCGTAGGAACGGGACCTCTTGGAGGGTACGGCCCGCAACTGCCTGGTCTTGAAAGAGCCAGTGTTTGTCCGATTCCCACCGGCTCCACTCCACCAGGTACCGGAGCTGCGCCGCCTGAAAGTACTTCCGGAGGTCCGGGACCCCGAGACCTCCCGCCTCTGGGGCAAGCATGGAGAGGACCCGCTTCATCCGAGGCTTACGGCCTTGCCACACAAAGCGGGAGATGTCTGCCTGCGCCTGCCGTATCCAGCCCACGGGGGGCTGAAGAGGTAGAGCGCGGAAAAGATACAGGATCTGGGGCAATATCGTCATCTTCACCGCCGCAATACGGCCCAGCCACGAGAGCAGGCCCTTGTTCCAACGGCCGAGTTCCTCCTTTATCTTTTTGCCTAGAGAGGAATAGTTAGCTGCGACCATGGCAGGCAGGGTGGGAGCAAGCAAAATGCCCAAGTAAGGCACCGTGGAGGAGGACCACTGCAGAGGGAAGAGACTTTGAAGGTCCCGTCTGGTGTCGGCAGAGAGCGACACATCCAGTGCAGCCGACTTGGTCATGTTCATTTTAAAGCCCGCAACGCGGGCAAAAGCGTTCAACTCCTGGACGCAGGCAGGGAGCGACCGCCTGGGGTCATCTAGGGTCAACAAGACATCGTCCGCGTATAAGCTGACAGTGTGTGTGTATTGCCCCATCTTCACCCCAATAGCGTCCGGGTTGTCGCGGATCCTCTGCGCAAACGGCTCCATATAAAGGGCAAAGAGGAGCGGCGAGAGAGGGCAACCCTGTCTCGTGCCGCGCTCAATGGTGAAGCTGCTGGAGCTGTGTCCATTGACCCGCACTGACGCCGACGGTCTCCTATAGCAGTTAAAGACCATAGTGCAGAACTTCTCGCCGATCCCCAGTTTCCCAAGGACCAGCTCGAGGTATGGCCAATGAACTCTATCAAAGGCCTTCTCCGCGTCGACTGAGAGCAGCATCCGCTCCCCTGGAACGCGTGAGGCCTTTTCCAGGACGTGAATCACTCTCTTCGTGTTGTCGACCGTCTGCCTACCGGGCACAAAACCGGCCTGATCTGCCTCCACCAAACCTGGTAAGTGTAGGCCCAATCTGGCCGCCAAGATTCCGGTATAAAGCTTGAGGTCCACATTTAGGAGCGAAATGGGCCGGTACGAGCCGCACAAGGTCCGGTCTTTCCCCGGTTTGGGGATAACCGACACAGTCGCCGAGAGGAGGTCCGGTGGGATGGCGCCCGGTACGGAGAAGGAGTTGAACAAGCGAGCCAGGAGAGGAGCGATAGTGGGACAGAAGGTCTTGTAGAACAAGGCCGTGTAACCATCCGGGCCCGGGGCCTTGCCATGCTTCAGCCGTGCGATCGCGGAGATGACCTCCTCCACGTGAATGTCCCTCTCTAGATGGTCCGCCTGGGAGGGGTCCAAGGCCGGGAGGGTCACGGATTCCAGATAGGCCTCAGCCTCTCCCGGTGGGGAAGATTCTGAAGCGTACAATGCCTCGTAAAAGGATCGGAAGGTATCTGCCACCTCCGCGTCACCAGAAACCGGGATCCCATCCACACCCACCAGCTCCTTCACCACATTGCGTTGCTGCGCAACCCTAAGCCTATGGGCCAGGAGCTTACCGCACCTGTCTCCGCCGGTGTAAAAGGCATGTTTCAGGCGCAGCGCTGCGTATTCCGCCCGATCCAGATCCAGCGCAGAGAGGAGTTTCCGTGCCGCCTTCAGTTGCTTCCAAACCCGAGGTGCCCCCGTCCGGCGGTGGACCTGCTCAAGCTCCCTAACCTGCGCCGTCAGTTCTTCCCTTTTGCGCTGGCGTTCCTTATTTTCCGCCGAGGAAACGGAGATAAACTCTCCCCTGACGACCGTTTTCAAAGCCGCCCACTGTGTAGCCAGGGACGTGTCAGAGTTGCTGTTGTGGGTCAGGTAATCCCGGATGACCTCCTCCACTCGCTTCACCACCGATTTCTTATGAAGAAGCGTGTCCCGAAGCCGCCACATCCCTCTCGAGGGGGGGGGCGCCGGCCACGCAAAAACTCCGGAGACCGGCGCATGATCGGACAGAGACAAGACCTCGATGTCCGCCGCCGTAGCGGCCGAGCGAAGTGGGCCGCTCACCAAAAGATAATCCAACCGCGAATAAGTGCGGTGTGCGTGGGAAAAGTATGAGTAGTCCCTATCGGTGGGATGCATGGAGCGCCAGAGGTCATGCAGGTCCATCTCTGCAATCTGGTCCCGCACCGCTTTAGAAAGCTCCCCTGTCTGCGGGAAACGCTGGGCAGACCTATCAAGAGTGGAGTCGAAGACCATATTCAGGTCTCCCCCCAAGATGACATGGAGGTCGGGCGAGGCAGTAACGTCCACCAATACCGAGTCCAGGAAACGATCCTGGTGATCGTTTGGGCTGTAGACCGAACCAACCGTAAAGGTAACACCTCCTAAGCGCATGCGATACACTAAGAGCCTCCCCTTCTGTTCGGCATGTTTATACAGCACCTCCCCCCTAAAGGAACTGGCTAGGAGAATGGCCACCCCAGCGGTCTTAGTCGCAGCAGAGGAAAAGAGTTGCGTGGGGAACTTGGCAGAGCGCAACCTATGGCAATCTCTGGAGAGTAAATGGGTCTCCTGCAGGAGGCAAATATCCGCCTGCGACCCCTCCAATAGGGAGAGGATCGCCCTACGCTTTACGGGGTTATTCAGACCCTTGACATTAAGGGTCACTACTTTCAAGGGTGGCATCGCTTCCAGGGAAACAGCGCGCTATGCAGCAGGCGGGGGATCAGCGGAGGGGGCGCGCGGGGCAGGGGCGCAGGGAAGGCCAGAGGCGGCATCGTACTCATTCGGACAGCTTCGGACGGGACCCCCCCCACGACAAACCAACAATGAAACCCCCCCAAAAACCATTGATGGCAACCAGCCAAAACAAAAAGCAAAAAACAACACCCCATAGTCTCAGTCTAGCCCAGATGGGCGAGTCTGCAGGAAACAATCAAGTGGACGTCCAGCCACACACCACCCCCCCGCCCCCCAGCCCCAGCCCAGCATCGTGAAAGCTAAAAGTCTCTCCCCCCGGAGAAAATTAGGCCGTCAAGGCCACACCAATAGATTCAGGCAAGTTCCTGGCCGCAGTCCTCAGGGCCTCCGCCATGTCAGCTCTGATGGTGGGCGAGTCAGGGCGACTCACCGGCGCGGACGATGGGCGCCTTCTCGACCTCCGTCGGCCCCGCCGCTCAGGGCGCCTCCATGCGGGTGTAGCTCCGTCCTCCTCCGTAGCAGTAAGACCCAGCACCCCGCAGACATCTTGTAAGGAGCGCAGCTGATGCAGCACCCCATTCCATCGAAAGATAAGACGGAAGGGGTGACCCCAGGAGTAGGCTGTCTCGTGCTCTCGCAGGAAGTCCGTAGCGATGCGGAAAGACCTGCGCTTTTGCAGTGTGATGGCAGACAGGTCCTGATAGAGCGCCACAGGTCTGTCGCGGAAGGTCAGTGGTTGCTTCCTACGGGCCTCAGCCATGATGCGCTCCTTTAGAGGGAAATCCGGCAAGAATGCCAGGATATCAGGCGGGGGTGCCGAAGACTGGCGCTGGCGGCCCACCCTGTGTGCTCTGTCAATGCGGATGGGGAAATCCTCACCCTCCTCCAAGATGTCACGGAACAGGTCCTGCAGATATGCCACCAGGTCCGCACCTTCATCGGCGGATGGAACACCTCGGACTCGGATGTTGTTCCTCCTGGACCTGTTCTCGAGGTCCTCCGAGTGGGCCTGGAGCTCGACACATTGCTCCCGGAGGCGGAGGACGTCCTGTTGGAGATGGGTTATCTCCCCATCGCGGCGTTGAGCCGCCGTCTCCACAGTCTCGACCCGTTCGCCCAGGCCCTCGACTTCCCTGCGCACCTCCCGGACCTCTCCAGCCACTTCGGTTTTAAGAGTCTGAAATTCCTCCTTGAGGGAGGTGAATAAGTCCTCCATGAAGGACCGCGTGACCGGCGGCTCGCCCGCAGTTGCGTCCGTTGATGCCCGGGAGGCCCCCGGGGACGGCTGCGTCCTGTCGCGTAGTTGCTGGGACCTGCCGAGCATTTCCGGCAAGGTGCGATCACCCCGTGCCGCGCCACGTCTTCCAGTCATCTTGGGGCCCGGCAAAGCCCAGAATCAGTTACTGTAGGCGAGCGCCACCGCTCGCGGGCACCAGATGCGAGGCCTTCGCCGAGGACAAGAGTAGTGCGTCACAGGCGACAAAATGGCGGTCCGGGCATGGGCAAGACGGCTCTCAGGCCAGCAGGGCAGGTAGCAATGTCCGAAGAGTAGGCCTCCCGTTTCGTGGTCCCGGGGAGGGCAGCAGAGGAGCTGGCACCAGAACGAGTCAAGGCTCCCGTGTGAGAAGGGCGCGGGCAGGGGCCACCGGGCTCAGCCACACAAAGACAAGATGGCGGGAGGGTGGGACCCAAGAAGGCAGCCCGGGCCAGCAAGTCCGTGGGCAACTCTCAAATGATAACGGGTCCGGAAAGTGCGAACCCGGTGCCTCCCCTGATCACCAGTCGATTGCCCGGCTCGGGCACTGCTCGGACTCCGCCACCCAGCGCCTCCGGGCGCGGAGTTCGCAAGGCGTCGCCCCTCGAGACCCCGGATAGTGGGGGGATCGCCGGTACAGGCTAAAGTCCGTCTCCCAGCGATGGTGCTTGCCACCAGGGCACCGCCAGGAAGCCACCTCGCCCCGCGGAGTCCGTCTAGTCCGCTCCTTCGGGATCTCCGGCGTTCCGCTGTTCAGCACTCAGGCCAGCCAAGGCGCGCGGACAGCGCCGCGCTACGCTCCGCCTCCAGGCTCCTCTCCTCGGGGCGACCCGGGCTCTAATCCTCGGAGCGATCTCCGAATAAACTTTTCGGGAACTTCCCCCGGGGCTTCAGAAGTCAAAGTGGCACCAAAATGTGCCCCAGGAACTCCGGCACAATACCCTCGCCCGCAGTGCGGCCGCGGGGGGAGAGAGGCGCAGGAATCGGGGCTCGAGCTGAGCCGGGCTGGAGGAGCTACGGGAGGAAGCGTCCGCTCACCCCGCCATCTTGGCCACGCCCCCCAGGATTTTCATTTTAAAACAAATATTTCAAATGCATCTTTTGGGTTCTAGTGTTCGTGAGTGTGTTGTTTCTTCATGAAAGAGGGGTTGGTGTTCCACTGCTTGTCCCTGTGATATCTCATGCTACTGGTTGAACTAGAACACATCTTGCTCAAATATTGCTCAGTGGGGTATGTACAACGGTTTTCCTGATTTAGGTCAGCACATTGACCAAGTCCATTTGTGCCAGGGGGTCTGAAAAACACAATCTATGGTCTCTAGAGAAACCGAGAGAACCAATTACAGGAACACTGACTGTCTGAGGCTGGCATGCCGCAGTTTGTATCCTTCTTTGTGAAATGTGGTGCTTCCTGGCTTTAAAGTCACCTTTCCAGGCCAGAATTACAGAAATAAAGGTAATGAGTGTTAGGGGTTAAGTCGGGGTGGGTGGAATTTGCATAGTCAAGGTACCCACAAAATGGTAAAAAATCTCCGCGAGCACGCAAAGTTCCGCGAACACGCTGAATTGCTCGTTCCGCCCGTTCGCTATGCTTTTTTCCTATTCGCGAACGCTGTTTGCGTGCTTGGGGCCAAATTTTTTTGTGAATCGCTATTTCGTAATCACTACTACCAATGTCCAAAAGTAATATCTGGCCCATTAGCGATTCATAGTGGGTGCAAATAAATCTCCCTGATTAATATTAATTAGGTAGGCCGCAATTTAGGACCCACTGGGATTCGCTTCCATCACGGGGATGCAGTCCTGCTGAGGACAGCAGACAACCTTATCTGTGATTGGGTTTAAAGAAAGCAATCTTTTTTTTATGTAGCCCATTTTCCTGAAAGGAAAACAGGACGTGTTTGAAAATGAAAAAATGGAAAGTTTCTATTTTTTATTGTTCCAAAATTCTCAGAGGGAAAGGGCTCCCAAGGGGACCCCTTTCCATTTGCTAATGGGTTGCTACCAACTTTAAGTTGTTGGTAAAATGCAAATGTTTTAGGACTGCATTTCAATCGCAAAACATTCACACATCCCATTCTGATTCTATATTTCGAAGTGACACCCTGAATGCTCCCTTTCCAAATACCAAATCAATATGAATTGTCAATTCCAAATTATGAATCATTAACGTGTTACTGAATCACAATTTGGGATTAATACATACGAAAATGTATTTCTTGCAGTCAAAAACAGCCCGATCCTGAGAATTGGTCTGTTTGTGACTGCAAAAATGCTTCGTTCATCTAGCGCTTAATGTTTATGTATAGCAAAGTAACATCCCTCATTCTCATAATCTTATATGCTTCTTGCGGCAAAGGTCAAGGATTTCCCATTTTCTCTCCCTTTTACATCTCATGAGTCCTTTGTACATCTGACCTTGCACCAGCTCCACCTGTGACATTTTTTTTTTAAATAAACATTTTTTTTAGATTTTGCAAGTACAAAAAGCATTCCTCACCAAGATGCCCTGGGGCATCTTCCTGTATCTGACCTAGGACCATATTCCCAGACATCAAGTAGTGGAGACCCGAGTCTATGTTAGTCCCGGATGTATGTCGTTACTACGCATGCTTTTACAACGCATGCCTTTACCACGCAACTTTTACAACGCAAGTCGTTAAAACGACTTGTGTTGGGGGGCGCTGGATAGTGAATAGTTTAATTTACTATTCCAACTCCAGTTCCCGTGGATAGTAGGGAAGGTTTTGGTTAGTAAATTCAACCCTTCCCTATCCTACAGCGCCCCCCAGCTCAAGTCGTTGTAACGACTTGCGTTGTAAAAGTTGCGTGGTAAAGGTAGTGCGTGGTAAAAGTTGCGCTGTAAACGCTGTTCCCCGTTAGTCCCTTCACTTCTTCCCGATCAATCTTACGAGGACCTCCTCTTGCTTTATAGATGGCCTCCTCCAGTTCCGCACACCAGTCCATGCCTTAGCGCCATTCAGCCAAAGAGGGTGAGTTTGGTGTTTTCCAGTTCCAGGCTGTGTCTCTTTTGGCTATCACCGTGGCCTTGCCAGTGAAGCACCTCTCCCCCTGGTGTTCCCCAAGTCATCCAGGATTCCTAGGACCGCATGCGTAGGTGTGAATTCAAGAGTGTAGCCGAGGACCCAAGTCAGGGAGTCGGCCCAGCTCTTCAATAAGTCATTATCAATGGGATTTGCACCGCAATTTGGAAATAGTTGCCCTCCATGGGAGGGCAGCTGAAGCAAGGGGGGCTGGGCAGTTTCCCTGCATCCCATAACTTCATTGGGGATGGGGGTAGATATATTTCTATGTAGATAATTGAGCTGAATTAGTCGGAGTCTGGGGATATGGCAATTTCACCCAGTCCAAGCTAGTCACCAGTTAAGGTCCCGAGGGCAACCTGCCCTCCCATTTCCACCTCAGTCGTGAAGACCTCAGGGGCATTGTTACTCAGGGTACGGTATATTCCTTAGATGTCACCCCTGCCCAGTTAACCCATCAGCACCTTGGCCTGCAACAGGTTGCATTTAGGGAGACCTTCAAAACTAACTTTAAAGATGCAGAGGGCATGCCTGAGTTGAAAATATTTGTGGAGTTGTGTCTTGGAGGGAGCATATTGAGTCTGAAGGTCTTGGAATGACCTAATGTGGGTACTTTGCCTAATGTCTCCCAATGGCCATGATACTTATCTTGTCCAGTTTCTGGAGGCCTTGGAGGCCGGTGGCATGATGGAGTCGATGTCCTTTCCACAAGGGGGTCTGCTGGGTGAGTTGGTTACGCCAACCCATTGAATGCCGTGCGGTCACATATTTCAGGAAGTGGAGATGCTATGGGAGGAGTCGTGGTATTGCAGTCCCATCACTGTTTAAAGGCCAAGAAGGGAGAGTTCAGCCTGGTATGAGAGGTCGACCCACCCGCCTACCAACCAGTCATTGACCGCTAGTAGTAGAGTAGCTCTGTAGTTCAGTTGGAGCTCTGTGATTCCCATTCCACGTCTATGCTGACAATCAAGGCTGTAGGATCCCTGAACCATTTGTTTGGGATTACCAGTGGGAAGTTCTGGAGGACATTTAAAAACCACGGTAGGACCATCATTTTAAATACGGTTACATGACCCAATATGGCGAGAGATATGGTCCGACCAGCACTACAGACCTGCTCTCATCACAGAGACAAGGGATGTCATAGTAAGATTCCAAGTTAATTCGGGAAGGCAAGCGATATAAATTCCCAGGTACTTGAAGCTTAGGCGTTTAATGATAAGGAGAATTGCCAATGTGTAGCTGCGGCGTCCCCCTGGATCGGGACCAACCAGGATGTCCTTTTGTTTATCCAAAGTTCTGCGGCAGCGTGGCCCAGTAAGGCTTGGGTTTGCTACGAAGAAGATGACATCTTCTGCATAGAGAGCTATTCTTTCTTCTGGGGTGCTGCCCAGTTCCAGCCTTGTAGTTGGGCATCGCATCTCACCAGATGGTTGAAGGGTTTTATGGTGAAAACAAAGAGGAGTGGAGAAAGGGGTCTGCCTTGTCTGGCCCCCCAACTGATGCGGAAGGTAGCCGAAAGGGCTCTGTTAACCAGCACCTGTGCCCGTGGCCTGGAGTACAACAGGTCAATCAAAACCCTACACAAGGACTCAGACCCATCAGTTCCAGAACCACTCCAAGAAATTTCCAGTTCACTGAGTCAAAGGCCCTTTTAAAATCCAAGAAAAGGAGTGCACAGGGGTGGGTCGGTTTGTGGCTCGGGACAATGTGATTTGTAATATACAGTGCCGGGTGCTCTGGTTGTCTACAAACCCACATTGGCATGAGTGGACCAGGCTGGGTATATCTTGTTGGAGTCTCCTGGCAATAATCCTCAATGTGTTCTTGACCTCCTTGTTGATGAGGGCTGTGGGTCTATAACATCTGCACAGTTGTGGGGGATGGCCTGCCTTGGGAAGGACCTTTATTGAGGCCTACTCTAGCTCGGGTGGGTATTGACACTTCTGGGCCACCTCAGTATGTAGGTTAAGGAGTTGGGGGGAAAGGAGGTTGCATAATTTACAATAGTATTCCAGGGGCAACCATCTGGGCCAGGTGTCTTCCTGGAGTTCAGATCTGAAATTGCGTCGTGGACTTCTCCGACTGATAATGGAGCATCAAGGTTGTGTCATTCCGCTGGAGATAGTCGTGGTAGTGGTAAGTCTTGCGAAATAGGCGGCTGTAGTTTGTGACTTAGCTGGGGACTGGCAGAGTATAGATTACGGTAATATTCAGCAAACACTGCTGCTTTCTTGGAAGAGTAATATTTGAGGAAAGCAGTTGACTGTAGAATCTCTGGGATTATCCTAGAGGCTGTGTGTCTAGTGGGAAACCAATAGAGGAGTGTACTAGCTTCATCCCGATGCTCGTATATTCTCTGTGCGGAGGCCTTCCAACATTGGTGTGCCTCGTTTAAAACCATCCCTTTGGGAGTTAACCTGGAGACCACCACAAGTTGGCACTTCATGGCCTCAATAAGGTTACGGGTATATTGCTGATTCAGTGTGACAATACAGACCTCAGTGTCTGTCACTGCCCGCTGCCGGTCTCCTTCAGCCTGACGTACGGAGCCTTTGGCCACTCCACATATGATGTCTTTGCCCATGGCCTAGAGCATGCCTGCAGAATCCACTGTCCCTGTGTTGATATTGAAGTAGGCCTGCAACTCAGTGGGCAAGACATCCATGCGGCAGTGTCTTGGAGGAACCAGGCATTGACCTGCAAGAGGGGTTGGCCTTTGTTTAATGGCTCTCAAATTGAGCTTCAGCAGGCAAGTGGTCCGAGATGCCTGTAGGGAGTATCTCGGCATTGCATACCTACTGATCATCCGTTGTGATTGCAAGAAGGAGGTAAAAATGCATACTTTATCCTGTGGGTTCCAAATTCTCCATATGTTACAGAGTCCTAGAGAGTCAAGCCATTCTTTGGGCTGTCTAGCCCTCGTCAGGCGATTTGGCACTGGGAGGCCCCAATAGTGTCCGTGTCAGGGTCCAGGGTGGTGTTGAAGTTACCCCCAATAATGGTCGTACCCATGGGGAAATTCATAATCGCCTTTGTAAGGGATTTGTAGGTTTCGGATGGTAGGTGAGGCGGGATAAACACTCTTAGGATATTGTACGGCTGTCCATCAAGGAGACTCTTGGCCCCTCCAAATCCACCCAAGGGCACTGTCACGGTGTTCAGCACAGTGAGAAGAAAGGATTTGTGTAGCAGTGTGGCCCCGGCCCTGGAGCCAATTGTGACTCCTGCATGGAATAACCCTCCCAACGTAATATAGTTTCAGAAAGGGGCAACTGGTGCCCAGTAGATGGGTCTTTTGCAAAATATAGAGGGGCTGAAGCCTCTGGCATAGCGCAGGACGGCAATTCTCTTGATACGGTCCAAGAGACGGGTAACATTCCGGATCATGTCCATGTCCGCCATCAAGAGGTCTTGAGCGTCAGGGGGTAGCCCAGGTCAGCAAGAGGAAGCCAAAGAGGAACACTGGACATGGCCGTATATCCTTGGCCCCCCGGATCTGAGTATACAGTAGGTGTGCTGCTGAGAAAGGAAAGAAAACTAAACAAGAAACAGAGCAAAAAACAGAAAAATAACCTATCCCACAACATTCCCCCTCCCCATACTTCCTCCCATGAAGCATCTGTCTCCAGAAACTTTCTGAAAAACCTTTTACATGTTAAGACAGTAAGTGAGAGGGTTGGTAGTACCTGACCTCCTCCGAAGCACAGGTGGACTGAAGGCGTCGCTAGTGAGTCTGTTTCACATGTACTTGACCCAGTTTATGAGTTACTGTTTCCTTGTGTGGTGACCTCCACACTCAGTGGGCCAGGCTCGGGCCCGCCGACCCCTCCCTGGTTGACCACTCATGGTGGCGGGGAGGGCGACTCACAGTGCTGTTGTCCCTCGTATTGAGTGGGGCCGGGGAGTTCCAAGAATACCCCGTGCTCTGCAGGATCTGGCCCTTTGTTGTTGCTTAGGTTTCACCACCTGGGCTGGGCGGAGGTCCGCGGCGACAAGAGCGACCACAAGCACGGCCTATGGTGCTGCCGACATGGCCCCTCAGCCGTTGTCTTTCACACCGCCTCCAGAGTTTCAAAGAAATGACAACGGCCCTTGTGGATCACCTTGAGCTTTGCAGGGAAGAGAACCATGTATTGAAGGTTGAGGGCCTTAGTTTCTGCTTTACCTCATCGAAGGACCTCCGCAGTCTCCATGTCTCACGGGTGTAGTTGAGGAAGATTAGTATTCGGGATGACCAGAATGTTAATGGCCCAGCTTTACGGGCCTCTTGGAGGACAGCGTCTCTCTCTGTCCTGATAATTAAGGACGGGGTGATCAAAGGACTTGGGGGAGCACCCGGTGGGGGCCGCTGGGCCAGCGATCTATGTGCCCGCTCAACTACAAACCACTATGAAAGAGCATCCCTGGCAGCCACGACAGTAGCCAGGTGTTGAGGATGGACCCCGGGTCTGGAGATTGAGCACCCTACGGGAATCCGACGATTGTTGCAGCTAACAATTTCTCGCGTTTTCTGCTCTCCGTTGAAGGGAGGTATGAGGGGAAGCAGATATGACACTTTAGACTTAAGGAAGTGGACGTCGGGTTCCATGGTTGAAATTCTACCCTTCGTTTTGGTGACTCTGGGAGACATATTCTGGAAGTTTTGATGGAGTTGTAGCACATCAACTTGCACATACCCAATTTTGTTTTCGACCGCATCTCAGGACGCCTGAGTATGGTGATTAAGTCCTTTGGGTCCAAGGTCCACTGAGATGGAGCGTGAGCTGTCTGTTGTCCAGTCTCCCCCTAAGGGGGCAATAGTGTATTTATCCATTTTGGTTTGAGAATGTGAAGTTGGCCCTATCTCTGGACAAGGGGGTACCTTCGCCTCGCCCTATGTCCCATGGTCTGCACGGATCAGAGACTATGACAGCCAACCGGCCCTCCGACACCCCGACAAGAAGTTGGGGTGGCACGGGCAGCCATGGACTTTCCGCAAGATTTCAGTTGTGTGCCCCAAGGGCCTCGTGGTGAGCAGGGTGACGATGTCTATGTCCCACAGATTTTCCCCCAGATGCAATCGTACAGACTGTCCTCTGTTTCCAGCCATTGCCTGGCCGATCCAGCGGTGGCAGCACGTGCAGCTAAGGGGCCCTCTCGGGAGGCGCCTCTGTGTGCCATTTCTGGAATTCCTTTCCCCTGGGAAGCGGGGGCACCAGTGCATTATTTGGCCCAGTTTCTCAGCCTCCTACTCCACACCCTGCTAGGGCCGTTGGTTGGGAGGTCCGGCAGAGGTCCAGTGGCTCAGCGACCTCATGCACACCAGGATGCCGGGTGATTGCTGAGATCGACCGGGCGGGAGCTCTCCCAGAGCACAGCCGCCATCTTGGTCGGGCCAGCCACGCCCCTCGTCTGTGTCACGTTTTAAACCGGAAGTAACAACAAATGTGTGGAATCGTCAATACCAATACCAATAAACTTTATTCGATCTAATATAAAAATAGATCATAAAAGTATACATGTTAAGAGGATATCATGTTTCTTAATACAATAAAAGCTAGTAAAAACTAGCAATTAGAACAGCAAAATACAAAATATGACCCCAGCACAGTGGGGGTATTACATTGGCGGTTTTAAACAGTGCCGGGATTCGCAATACATACGCTGTACTTTGTGAATGATGCTACACAAAAACATACATAGGGATCATGGAGCTTTTCAGAAAAAACATAGCAATACGACATTGATTAAAAATTGTACCGCCTTAAAAAAGGTCAAATGTATTTGACTCTCTGGTCCCTATAGAAATGAAAAATTAAAAAAAGGTGGAGATCAGATTGCGCGGATAGATTATCGCACAGGCCTTTTGTCAAATCACTAAAGGAAAACTGTTTTGTGGTGAAACCCAAGATCAGAGGAGTTAGATTGACACGAAACCTTAGAAGAATAAACCCAGGTGAAATAATCTGATGTGGCAAAGACCTGATTTACACCTGTGCCTCCAGGAGCCACAGCAGTTTACGTGTGCTAAAACATGCTTGTTTCATCTTTTTAGAGCATTTTCTCATGCACCCCCATGCTATCTTCATTCAAAGATGCAATTCAGGTAAACTGCAGAGAATACAACCTATAGCCTTCATCAGTAGGAGGTTACTTCCACAGGAACGGAGGTGGAGTGCAATTGAGCGTGAGGTATTTGCTGTGGTCTGGGCACTGAAGAAGTTGAGACCATACTTGTTTGGGACTCACTTCCGGGTTCAGACAGACCACAGGCCCCTCAAATGTTTGATGCAGATGAGGGGTGAGAACCCAAAGCTGTTGAGGTGGTCCATTTCCCTACAGGGAATGGACTTCATGGTGGTACAGAACACGCCAATGCTGTTGGTCTGTGCAGATTTTTCCGCCTTAGTGAAGAGAACTCCCAAGGGGTGGGTAGTTCTTCCCACATTCCAGGTAGAGGGGACACTTATTAGACCTTGCACCATTGGTGTGGGTTTCCCTTCAATTTTTTTAGTGTTGCTTCCTGTCTTTTTGCTATGTTTTTGCTGGTCTAGATGCTTTGGGCACTGTGCCACTGCTATTCAGTGTCAAAGTGCAAGTGCTCCCTATTGTAAATTGTTGTAATAGATTAGTGACTCCATGATTGGCTATTTGATTTAGTTGTCAGACCCTAGTACAGTGCACTGCATGTGCCCAGGGCCTGTAAATCAAATGCTGCTGGTGGGCTTGCAGCGCTGGTTGTGCCACCCACAGAAGCAGCTTGCAAAATGTGGCTCAGGCCTGCCATTGCAGAGCCTGTGTGCATGTCGACTTGGCAAGTGCACCCACTTGCCAGTCCCTAAACCTTCCCTTTTCAACATATTAATGCCCCTAAGGTAGGCCCAAGATACCCCTCTGGGCAGGGTGCACTGTATGTAAAAGGTAGGAGATGTCATGATTTGGGTGGCATGTTCTGATAGTGAATTACAGCCAATTTCGTTTTTCACCATTACAAGGCTACCAGTTCCCGTAGACAGAATGAGCAGTTTGATTATAAGATCTTGTAACCCTAACTGACTCAGGGAACTTTTGGGTTTAGTATGCCTGAACTCAGAATGTTAACACACATCTTTTAGTGAGGGTGATTTTTACATTCTGTGTTTGAAAATACCACTTTTAGAAAGTAGGTATTTTCTTGCCTTACCATCCAGCCTGCCTCTGCTAGGTTTGTCTATTCCATGTCTGGTTCGTGAGTGACAAGGGGCTGGAGAGGGCTTGGCTCCAGCAGTCTGATGGGTCAGGGCAGGGCTGAATAGGATCTGCATTGAATAGAGTGTGGGGGCAGAGATTTCCTTTCACTGACCCAAGTCCTCATAGAATAGAGAGTAGGGGGAGGAGATTTCCTTTCAGCTACCTGAGCCAGGTCTGCTTTCCACAATGCTGTCTCCACCTCCTGCCAGGAAGCTACACAGAACTGGTTTTGGCTGGGCACAGGTGCCCTCTGCTTTCAGAAGACAAGGTATTTACTGGTATAAATATTGGGGTCCAGAACTTTAGACCACTACTGGGAATCTAGAGGAACTTTTGCCAAGGAGAAGAACCAAGGAAGCTGAAGATGGAGACAGCCCCTGTGCTGTTTTGCTATTTGTGGGGTTGGCCTGCAATGGTTAATTTATTGCCAAGGAAAGGGGAATAAGACGTGTGTGAACTTTTCATCATCTTGACGAAGAATCTCCAAGGCCTTGAAGTGTGCTTGCCTCCTGCCTGAAGTCTCAGGAATACAAGACTTCACCACCAGCTCCCCTGAATTTCCTTGCTGGGAATTCTACCTGCAGAGAGGTGACTTCTGTTGCTTGGGACCTCTGAGAAGACTGCATGTCGCTGGGAGCTTGAAGCACGACGCAACGCTGAGAAGCGTGTCGCGCCACAGCAGTTGCTGTTGCATAGCCAAAGAAGCATGCCGCCGCAGCTTTTCGCTTTCGCATCACCGACAAAGCTTGTCACATCACCGGAGAAGCGCGTTCCCACCCAAGAGGTCGCCGTCGCATCACTGGAGAAGCATGTTGCAGGGCCTGTCGTGGCTCAGAAAGTTACAGAGTTTGCCGCATGGCCATTGGGCGTGCGCCCATCGTATCCAACATTGTCGCATCGCATCAAAGACGCCATTTTGTCGCATTGCACCAGATCATCGCAACGCGGCACCATCTTGTTGCATCGTAACAGGAACACAGTAAAGAACCGACCCATCATCTCCTCTCAGGTAAGGAACCGACGCATCACCTCCACTGAGCAGCAGTAAGGAACCGACGCATCACCTCCCCCGAAGCAAGGAACCGACGCTTCACCTTCCCTGTGACCCTTTTGTTTGTATTGCGTGACGTATCCAAGGTACTTTGAGAGTAAAGTGTCGCATTTATCATCTACATTGAACTAAGCTATTTTCTACAATTTTAAAGTATTTATTACAGTATTGTGGATTTTTGTTGTTTGGTTTTGTGTTAAGTCTAGTAAAGGTTACTTATTTTTCTAAACTGGTGTGGTGTCCATTTGTAGTGTTTTCACTGTATTACTGTATGTGTTCACAAATGCTTTACACACTGCCTCTGAGATAAGCCTGTCTGCTTGTGCCAAGCTACCAAGGGGGTGGGCAGGGGTTATTTTAGAAGTGTAGCCCTTTACCCTGACTAGAAGCAAGAGTCCCTATTTGGACAACGGTACCTACCTCTGCCTACTAGAGACCCCCAATTCTAACACTCTCTCGTTTCTCTGTTTCTCTCTCTCTCTGTCCCTCTTTCTCTCTCTCCCTCTCTCTTGCTCTCTCTCTCGCCATATCACTCTCTATTTCATCTCTCCGTTTCTCTCTCTCTCTCTGTCCCTCTTTCTCACTCTCTCTCTTTCTCCATCTTTCTCTCTCTCTCTCGTCTCTCTCTTTCTTTCTCTGTCTGTCCCAATTTGTCAGTCTCTTCTCCCTCTCTCTTGCTCTCTCTCTCACTCTCTTTCTCCATCTCTCTCTCCATCTTTCTCTCTCTCTTTCTTGTCTCTCTCTCTTTCTTTTCTCTCTGTTTCTCTCTCTCTTTGTCCCTCCCTCTCTCTCCCTCTCTTTTGCTCCCTCTCCCTCTCTCTTTCTGTCTCTCTTTCTTGTCTGTTTCTCTCTGTCTCTCCCTCTTTCTTTCCCCCTCTCTCTCCTTCTCTTTCCTCCCTCTCTCTGATGCTCTCTCTCGTCTCTCCTGCACACCCACTCAACCTCAGGACCCAGGGTGCACGTGTGGTTGATCTTTGGACCCACTGGTGCCAGTGAAAAGTATGACAATGTGATTGATTACCCTTTAAATCCATTAGAAATGTGATTAATTGAAAACTGACTTGATTACGCAGTGATTGACATCACAGCCTAAATGCTATTTGTCCAAAGATATTCTAGACGTGAATCTGCCTCATACGGCCAGTGCTATAAACTGAGCTAATACACAATAATTCGAATCAATAATGGTTTGCATTGATTAGTTGCCATTTGCAGATTGGTGGCTTTCATGCTTTTAATGCACTTCTGTCATGCAACTCGCGCTTAAGGTTCTGGTGTTAACCTGGGCTTCTATGGGAATTTACAAGGGCATATTATCAAGCCCATTATCGCCGCTTTAGCAGCAGTTTCCTGATAAAAGCGGCGATATTGTATCATCCTTTCTTGACAATATGGCCCTCTGTTTTTGTATACATGACATTTTCAGTTTTTTTTTGTACACGTTAAGAAAAAATAAGATTTCAGCTCCAAGCTCCTTTGCGAACTCCAAGCTCATCTTGTCTACTAAACAATTAATTGCTCTAAACTCAAAATTATAACGAATGGTCTTCCGCTTTTTTCTTACTAACTTATATAACTGCACCCATGTGTTTGCTCTGCAATTTATGAATCACATTGCTTTTTTGGGTTCTCTGCATGGCCTCCTCTGGGAGGATGTGGGGGAGAATTCCTACAGTAAGAAACCTCACCTGCTATACATAAAACTCGAGGCTCTCTGTGATGGGGCTTCATACAACCCCAAGCTCTGGGTGATGGCGCTTCATACAACCCTAGGCTTTGCGAGATGGGGCTTCATACAACCCTAGGCTCTGCGTGATGGGGCTTCATACAACCCCAAGCTCTGTGTGATGGGGCTTCATACAACCCTAGGCTCTGCGTGATGGTGCTTCATACAACCCTAGGCTCTGCGTGATGGTGCTTCATACAACCCTAGGCTTTGCGTGATGCTGCTTCATACAACCCTAGGCACTGCATGATGGTGCTTCATACAACCCCAGGCTCTGTGTGATGGGGCTTTATACGGATCACTGACTAAATGTCGAAGGTCAAAAAATCGACCTACAAAAATATTGTAACAAAAATACCGATGTCAAAAATATCGACACCGTATCTACAACAAGGTAAGTACAAAAATATCGATATCAAAAATATCATTATAAAAAATAATGTTTTATTTTTAGTTATTAAAACTATATGAAAAATAAACTAAATAATACTAATACATATAATAAACATAGTTATATATATATAAGGTTTAAAATTAATAACTGATATATATACTTTAATCAAACATTATTTAAACATACATATAATATATCATGTGACCAAGCTCCGTCCGCGGAGCGAAACGCGTCAAGGAGGGCACTCGCTCTTGCACTGTCTGCTAAATAAATGCACTGCTGACAACGAATTCTTGTGCTGGCTGATATTTTATCTTAAATGGACTGGAGTTGATGCTTTGGAGGTCTGCGCCCGCCTGAACTGCATCCAGAGCAGTTGGGAGCCTGTTTCCTATAATATATAACATATACACGTAAATAATAATCAGATTAAAACATTATTTTAATAACGTATAAATTATTAAAAAATATTAAAAATAACAAATACACCAATAAACACAAAACAATAAGGTAAATATTAATTAAATAAGTATGTAAAGAATTACAAATATATATATTGAATTACACTACATTAGCTAAATAATACAAAAAATAATAAATAGCAGAGGGAATAAAACTACTATTCCAACTCCCAAAAAAAAACAACAGGAAGGAGAAAGTTGGATAGCGTAAGACTTAAAATTACTATTCCAACTCCAGATAGTGAAACAGTAGGGAAAGTGTTGGAGAGCGTAGGGGTAAAAATTACTATTCCAACTCCAGAGAGTGCAACAGTAGGAAAAGTGTTGGATAGTGTATCGGTAAGAATTACTATTCCAACTTCAAAGAGTGCAACAATAGGGAAAGTGTTGGATAGCGTAGGGGTAAAAATTACTATTCCAACTCCAGAGAGTGCAACAGTAGGGAAAGTGTTGGAAAGTGTAGGGGGTAAAATGTACTATTCCAACTCCAGAGAGTGCAACAGTAGGGATAGTGTTGGATAGCGTAGGGGTAAAAATTACTATTCCAACTCCAGAGAGTGCAACAGTAGGGAAAGTGTTGGATAGCGTAGGGGTAAAAATTACTATTCCAACTCTAGTGAGTGCAACAGTAGGGAAAGTGTTGGATAGCGTAAAGTTAAAACAACACTTAAAAATATTAAAATGTTAGAAAATTAATAATGAATTAATTATTAAATAACTATAAACTATTTACAAATACCCCAAAATAATTAAAAACATTATTACCAACGAATAATTAATTAACAATCAATGAATAATACATACCAATAAATAATAATTAATTAATATTAATTAACTATTAAAACATATTGAAAAAATGTAATAACAAGAGCATATTAATTATTAAAAAGTAATTACCAATTAACAAATATTGAATAATTAAATAATGTATACCCCAAAATAATATTTATTAAAATGAATTACCAATTAAAAATTACGTATTAATATATTCATAAAAAATATCAATATATAATATTTTGTAATATGTAATTACCAATGATTGGTTAAACAACAATAAATTACTATTCATGAACAAAAAAATCTAATTCTAATTAATTCACAATTAATAATTAATGTGCAATAAATTAATTATCAATACCCAACAATTAATTTAATAAGTGCTTAAATACATTTCAATTACTTCCAAAACTATTTCCCTTTAAACGTACAACACACTCCAATAATGAAATAATCCACTTTACCTAATTATCAATTAAACAATTAATAAAAATTAATTACCAATGAACAATTAATTAACAATAATATAATTATCAATACCAATTAATAAAAATACATGATTACTTAATTACATTTAAATTACTTCCCACCCTATTCCCCTATAAACCCACAACCCGCTACAGAACTTAAACACTAAAATTTAATAAAATGTATTTATAATTCATAAAAATGAATAATTAATTTAGTATAATTACAGTATTACTGATTCTAGATCTGTGGGCTTCCTGCGTGTGATTATAGATGTGTGGTTTTAGATCTGTAAGCTTCAGAGGAATGATTCTAGATCTGAGATTCTAGATCTTGGGGCTTCAGTGGCATGATTCTAGATCTCTGATTCTAGATATGTGGGCTTCCTGATTGTGATTATAGATGTCTGGTTCTAGATCTGTGGGCTTCAGAGTCATGATTCTAGTTCTCTGATTCTCGATCTGTGGGCTTTATGAGTGTGATTGTAGATGTGTGGTACTAGATCTATAGGCCTCGTAGACATGATTCTAGACCTGAGATTCTAGATCTGGGGGCTTCGGTGTTGTGATTCTAGACCTGTGATTCTAGATCTGTGGGCTTCAGTGCCATAATTCTAGATCTCTCGTTCTAGATATGTGGGCTTCTTGAGTGTGATTATAGATGTGTGGTTCTAGATCTGTGGTCTTTGGAGGCATGATTCTAAATCTCTGTTTCTAGATCTGGGGGCTTCAGTGGTGTGACTCTAGATCTAGAGGCTTTTGTGGTGGGATTCTAGATCGCTGATTCTAGATCTGGGGCTTCAGTGGTGTTGTGAATCTAGATCTCTGATTATGGATCTGTGGGTTCCTGAGTGTGATTATAGATGTGCGTTTCTAGATCTATGGGTTTTCCTATGCATAATTTTAAATCTATGGGCTTCTAGATCTCTCATTCTGTAGTTGTGAGCTTCAGTGGCATAGTTCAAAATCTCTCATTCTAGATCGGTGGGCTTCCTGAGTGTGTTTATAGATGTGTGGTTCTAGATCTGTAGGCTTTGGAGACAGTATTCTAGATCTGAGATTCTACATCTGGGGTCTTCGGTGTTGTGGTTCTAGATCTGTGATTCTAGCACTGGGGGCTTCGGTGGCATGATTCTACATCTCTGATTCTAGATCTGTGGGCTTCCTGATTGTGATTATAGATGTTTGGTTCTAGATTTGTGGGGTTCAGAGGCATGATTGTAAATCTGAGATTCTAGACCTGGGGCTTCGTTGTTGCGATTCTAGATCTATGAGCTTCAGTGGCATGACTCTAGATCTGTGATGCTAGATCTGTAGGCTTCAGTGTTGTGATTCTAGATCCCTGATTCTAGATCGGAGATTCTAGATCTGGGGTCTTCGGTGTTGTGATTCTAGATCTCTGATTCTAGAACTGTGGGCTTCGGTGCCATGATTCTAGATCGCTGATTCTAGATCTGGGGCTTCATTGGCGTGATTCTAGATCTGAGATACTAGCTCTGTGGACTTCGGTGGCATGATACTAGATCTCTGATTCTAGATATGTGGGCTTCAGTGACGTGATTCTAAATCTGAGATTCTAGATCTGGGGGCTTCAGTGGCATGATTCTAGATCTCTGATTCTAGATCTGTGGGCTTCAGTGGCATGGTGCTAGATCTCTCATTCTGGATTTGTGGGCTTTAGTGGCATGGTTCTTGATCTCTCATTCTAGATCGGTGGGCATCCTGAGTGTGATTATAGATGTGTGGTTCTAGATCTGTTGCCTTTGGAGGCATGATTCTAAATCTCTGATTCTAGATCTGGGTGTTTCAGTGGTGTGACTCTAGAACTAGAGGCTTTGGTATTGTGATTCTAGATCTCTGATTCTAGATCTGGTGCTTCATTGACTTGATTCTAAATCTGAGATTCTAGATCTGGGGGCTTCATAGTTGCGATTCTAGAGCTATGGGCTTCAGTGGTATGATTCTAGATCAGTGGTTCTAGATCTGTGATCTAGTTCTGTGGGCTTCGGTGTTGTGATTCTAGATCTGTGGGCTTCAGTGGCATGGTTCTAGATCTCTCATTCTGGATTTGTGGGCTTCAGTGGAATTGTTCTAGATCTGAGATTCTAGCTCTGGGGCTTCGATGGCATGATTCTAGATCTCTGATTCTAGATCTGTGGGCTTCATTGACTTGATTCTAAATCTGAGATTCTAGATCTGGGGGCTTCAGTGTTGCGATTCTAGAGCTATGGGCTTCAGTGGTATGATTCTAGATCAGTGGTTCTAGATCTGTGATCTAGTTATGTGGGCTTCGGTGTTGTGATTCTAGATCTGTGGGCTTCAGTGGCATGGTTCTAGATCTCTCATTCTAGATTTGTGGGCTTCAGTGGCATTGTTCCAGATCTCTCATTCTAGATCGGGGGCTTCCTGAGTGTGATTATAGATGTGTGGTTTTAGGTCTGTAGGCTTCGGAGACAGTATTCTAGATCTGAGATTCTAGATCTGGGGTCTTCGGTGTTGTGTTTCTAGATCTGTGAGTGATTCTAGATTTGAGGGCTTTGGTGCCATGATTCTAGATTTCTGCTTCTAGATCTGTGGGCTTCCTGGGTGTGATTATAGATGTGTGGTTCTAGATCTGTGAGCTTTGGAGGCATGATTCTAAATCCCTGATTCTAGATCTGGGGGCTTCAGTGGCATGATTCTAGATCTGGGTGCTTTGGTGTTGAGAATCTAGATCTCTGATTAAAGATCTGTGGGCTCCTGAGTGTGATTATAGATGTGTGATTCTAGATCCATAGGTTTTCCTATGCATAATTTTAAATCTATGGGCTTCTGTAGCATGACTGTAGACTGGAGATTCTAGATCTGTGGACTTTGGTAGCGTGGGGGCTTCAGTGGCATGATTCTAGATCTCTGATTCTAGATCTGTGGGCTTCAGTGACGTGATTCTAAATCTGAGATTCTAGACCTGGGGGCTTCGGAGTTGCGATTCTAGATCTATGGGCTTCAGAGGCATGATTCTAGATCTGTGGTTCTAGATCTGTGATTCTAGATCTGTGGGCTTCAGTGTTGTGATTCTAGATCTCTGATTCAAGATCTGTGGGCTTCAGTGGCATGGTTCTAGATCTCTCATTCTGTAGTTGTGAGCTTCAGTGGCATGGTTCAAAATCTCTCATCCTAGATCGGTGGGCTTCCTGAATATGTTTATAGATGTGGGGTGCTAGATCTGTAGGCTTCAGAGACAGTATTCTAGATCTGAGATTCTAGATCTGGGGTCTTCGGTGTTGTGATTCTAGATCTGTGATTCTAGATCTGTGGGCTTCGGTGCTATGATTCTAGATCTCTGCTTCTAGATCTGTGGGCTTCCTGAGTGTGATTATAAATGTGTGGTTCTATATATGTGAATCTATATCTGTGGCTTCCTGAGTGTGATTAAAGATGTGTTGTTCCAGATCTGGGGGCTTCGGTGTTGTGATTCTGGATCTGTGATTCTACATTTCCCTGCTTTTTATGTGTGATTCTAAATGTATGTGCTTCCTGGGTTTACATTTAAACTTCTGGGCTTTAGAGGTGTGGTTCTAGATCTGTGATTCTAATTATGTGGGCTTCCTAGTCTTGATTTTAAATCTATGGGCTTTCGAGGTGTGATTCTCGATCGATGGGTCTAGATCAGTGAGCTTGCTATGCGTAAGAAATGGCTGCAACATGTCAACACTAGAAGAAAAAATGTAGGGTCATTATATCCCATTAACACTGCATGTCTGTTTTTTATTTATACCATGGCGCCCACTCTTAAAGGGATACCTGGGTGTTCCAAAGGTTCTTTTATCCCTTAGAAGACTCTGCCAGGAAATGATCTTAAGTGCTTCTTAGAAGATGATTGAGGCCTCCCTGGTTTATAGGGACCAGGTTGAGACCTGATGGAGAATCATGCCATTAAGAGAGTGGGGGGAGGGTTTTTTGTTTAAAGAAATAAATATATTTCCCCATGTCTTACCTTCCATTGATACACCTAGATTTGAATTGAAAATGTTTGTCCTACGGTTGAGGGTTTCTGTAGGAGACAGTACCCTATAGCCTGAAATTTCCCTTTCACCTGCACGGTAATGAAACCACTGTTTATAACTTGGTTGGGTACCTTGACTAGGGGTGGACGGTAAACTCTGCTCCGCCGATGGAGCGCGTTGAGTGTTGCCCACTCCGCGCTCCTTGTAGCGTGCGTAGTTCCGAAACTCCGTTTTTTTCTCTCATGCTGCTCGCCAGTGTTGTGTTGTCTATGGTGAGAAAGTAAAATCATACGCTAGACCACCCCCTGGAGAGATTTCTCCACGTGGATGGTGGGGGCGGGTCGCTGCTGCTCGCGTTGCGAACCCTGCACCTTGCTTGAGGAGGAGCCGCTTGAGTAAAACATCTCATCTAGTGGCAGAAAGAAGCAGCGGCCTCGTGCGCTGCACATGGGGCCATCTGTGCTGATTTTAGAGCACGGGACAAATACTCAGCGCTAACAATCAGCGAGAGCAGCGCAATTTACGGCGCTCCGCCACTCGCAGAACTCACGGGGGTGCTGCTGTTTATTCAGCACTGTGTGGAATTGTGTCCACCCAGGACTCACTTTGCCACTCATAATCAACCAATCAGGAATGTGACGTGCGCTACTCACCCATGAGGGTCTCAAGGCGCTGAAGGGGGGAGGGAGCAGCTCCGAGTCAGCCGAGGCACCTGCAACGTTCCAGGTTCTAGGCTGCCTCTTTCCCGCCTCCTCACCGGCCACAGCTGAGGTGCAAACTCACGAGGCGCACAAGTTGTGATGACGCTCTCAGACTTTGAAAACCTCAGATGATGCTGATGTTGGAAAGAACCCCGCCCCCCCCACCCCCCCCCCCCCCGTGCAGTGCATCTATAAGTCACATGCATTTTTTGCATTGATACTTGAAAAACCAATTGCAGTTTTTTAATTATTCATGGAAATTGTCTGAACTATTTTTAAACATGTACTTTTTTAATGTAATATGTGACTTTTATGGATTTCTTGCAATCCGAATAAAGTTTTCTTTGAATTGAATTGAATTATAAGTCACATCATGTATCTTGCCACCCTAGAATTTTTGAAAAGTCATTGAGTTTGAAAGCGGCAGAATAAAGGGTTTAGCATTTGGAGGTCTGGGACCCTTCGAGCTGGGAGGGTGTCACTGCATAGATTAACATTTGGTGGAAGCTGTGGCCTTTTCTCTGAAATAAAATGGCTTTAAATTTAAGTGCTCTCTTCCAAGCCCACGCGAGAGCGATTTGCATTTTTGCAACTTTGTCATATTTTTGACCGAGCGAAGGCTATGCTAATATATTCACATGAATCAATTTGTCTCAAAAGTGTTGTTTACATTTACTTATTGACAGAAGCAAAATGCATCCTTTTGAAGTGAGGAAACGACGAGTTATGTGTCTGCGTAAATGCGTTTGTAAATCGATTTGTAGAAAGAGCATAATAGATTTTGCGGTTTCGCGTTTTTCGGTGCACAGCGGAGGGCGGCGTCACAAGTCACCCGACGGGAGGAATGAAATGGAAATCAACCGCAGTCCTCGATAGCTGTACGTGTGGGGGAGGGGCTGATGAAGGAATGGGATCCTGTTCACACCCAGGAGCCCCCCCAGGGCCGGGCCGCAGACCGGTGGCAGTCTGGGTGTGAGGCGCGTCCTGAGGCGCAGGGAATGGGAGCAGAGCTTGAGGCACGGGGCCGCCTCCAAGACAGGCCAGGGCAGATTTACAAGCCCCTTGCGCCACTTTTGCCTCACTTTTAACATTGGGCAAGTGACGCAAAAGTGGCGCAAGGGGATTTACAAGCCCCTTGCTCCACTTTTGCGTCACTTTTAACATTTAACATTGGGAAAGTGACGCAAAAGTGGCGCAAGTGGATTTTCAAGCCCCTTGTGCTACTTTTGTGTCACTTTTAACATTGGAAAAGTGACGCTAAAGTGGCACAAGGGGCTTGTAAATCTGCCCCGCTGTGTTCAGGAGGGCGGAGGAGGTTCATCAGCAGTGGTAGCAGTCTGTGTTTTTTATGAATCTGACAAAGAAGCCTGGATGTTATCTCTGCGAGAAACGCCGATGCGGGGATCACACCGTCTCCACTCTCCAGTCAGAAAAAAAAGGCATAGAATATTGTTTTAGAAAAGTCAGAAAATGACTGTTAGTCTCGCAAAAAGAGGTTGTTTCGGAAAGTAAAAGAAGCAGATGTGTGTGGGTGTCACACTGGTCTCATGGGGCAAAGGTGTCCCAGTGGGGCAGGTTCTCACAAGAGCACAGCCCGGGGCAAGCACCAGGCTGCCAGTGTCAGCAGACACAGTGCCTCAGGGCACAAGTCCTAAAACAAGCATTTGCAAGGCAATAGGTCTTGCATTAGGAAAGTTTGAGATATTGGTATTGTAAATGACAATTTTTTTATTTATGTGTTCGTTTTGAAAATAGCGAAATTTATAGCTTTGTCATTTACAATGCCAATAGTTTTAACTTTCGCAAACGTGACACCTATAGCATTTGTAATGCAATATGTGTTGTATTTACATGACTTAGATGTATTAATATTACAAATAACAATGGCTTTTATTTTTTTTTTATAATTAATACTTAAATAAAAGTTATTGTAATTCATCCAAGAGCAGAGTGAAATAACATATTTTTGTGACATTTGTAATAAAGCTTGAAACATTGAGAGAACATATTAGAACCAGTCGATGTTGAATGGTTGCACAGAGTGATGCTGTGGCGTTCAGTGGTGCCGAGTCATGCTGTGGTGTTCAGTGGTGCTGAGTGATGCTGTGGCCTTCAGGGGTGCTGAGTGATGCTGTGGCCTTCAGTGGTTCTGAGTGATGCTGTGGCATTCAGTGGTGCTGAGTGATGCTGTAGCATTCAGTGGTGCTGAGTGATGCTGTGGCATTCAGTGGTGTTGAGTGATGCTGTGGCATTCAGTGGTTTTGAGTGATGCTGTGGTATTGAATGATGCTATGGCGTTGAGTGATGCTGTGGCATTTAGTGATGCTGTGGCATTGAGGGATGCTGTGGCATTGAGGGATACTGTGCGTGGAGTGGTGCTGTGGCATGGAGTGGGGCTATGGCGTGGTGATGTGGCGTGGAGTGGTGCTGTGGCATTGTGGGGTGCTGTGGCATTCAGTGGTGCTGAGTTATTCTGTGGCGCTGAGTGATGCTGTGGCGCCGAGTGATGTTGTGGCGTTGAGTGGTGCTGTGGTGTTGAGTGGTGCTGTGGTGTTGAGTGGTGCTGTGGCATTGAATGGTGCTGTGGCATTGAGTGGTGCTGAGTGATGCTGTGGCATTGAGTGATGCTGTGGCGTTGAGTGATGCTGTGGCGTTGAGTGATGCTGTGGCATTGAGTGATGCTGTGGCATTGAGTGATGCTGTGGTGTTGAGTGATGCTGTGGCGTTGAGTAATACTGTGCGCTGAGTGGTGCTGTGTCGTTGAGTGGTGTTGTGGCATTGAGTGGTGCTGTGGCGTTGAGGAGTGCTGAGTGATTCTGTGGTGCTGTGTGATGCTGTGGCACTGAGTGATGCTGTGGTGTTTAGTGGTTGAGTGATACTGTGGTGTTGAGTGGTGCTGTGGTGTTGAGTGGTGCTGTGGCATTGAGTGGTGCTGTGGCGTTGAGTGGTTCTGTGGCGTGGAGTGGTGCTGTGGCATTGAGTGATGCTGTGGCATTGAGTGATGCTGTGGTACCAAGTGGTGCTGTGGCATTGAGTAGTGCTGTGGCGCCGAGTGGTGCTGTGGCATTGAGTGGTGCTGTGGCATTGAGTGGTGCTGTGGCATTCAGTGGTGCTGTGACATTCAGTGGTGCTGTGGCATTTAGTGGTGCTGTGGCATTCAGTGGTGCTGAGTGATTCTGTTGCGCTGAGTGATGCTGTGGCATTGAGCGATGTTGTGGCATTGAGCAATGTTGTGGCATTGAGTGATGCTGTGGCATTGAGTGATGCTGTGGCATTGAGTAATGCTGTGGCGTTGCGGGATGCTGTGGCGTTGCGGCATGCTGTGGAGTTGAGGGATACTGTGCGCTGAGTGGTGCTGTGGCTTTGAGTGGTGCTGTGGCTTTGAGGGGCTGTGTTGGAGGGTGGAGTTGGAGGGATGATTTGGAAGGTGGAGTTTGAGTTGGAGGGTGTAGTTGGAGGGTGGAGTTGGAGGGTGGAGTTGGATGGTGGAGGGTGGATTTGGAGGGTGGATTTGGATGTAGGATTTTGATTTGGATAGTGTAGTGTGATGGTGTAGTTTGATGGTGTGGTTGGATGGTGTAGTTGGAGGGTGGAGTTGGAGGGTGGAGTTGGAGGGTGGATTCGGAGGCTGGATTTGGAGGTTGGAGTTGGATGGGGGAGTTGTAGGGTGGAGTTGGATTTTGAGGGTGGATTTGGAGTCCGTAGTTGTAGTTTGCTGGTGAATTTGGAGGGTGGATTTGGAGGGTGGATTTGGAGGCTGGCGTTGTAGGTGGAGGGTGGATTTGTAGGGTGTATTTGATGTTGGGGTTGGAGGATGGAGTTGGATGGTGTTTTTGGAGGGTGGATTTGTATTTGGAGGAAGGAGTTGGAGTGTGGATTTGGAGTGTTGAGTTGGAGGGTGTCGTTGGATGGTGGAGTTAGAGGGTGTAGTTGGAGGGTGTATTTGGAGGGTGTAGTAGTGCTTGAATGGTGGATTTGGATGGTGGATTTTGAGGGTGGAGTTGGAGGGTAGAGTGGTGGGCGGGTAGAGTGGTGGTGCTAGAGTGTGGGCGCTAGAGTGTGGGCGCTAGAAGAAAGATTCCCAACAAATTGGATTGCTGGTCACAAGGGGAGAGGCCGACAGACGGAGGCTGCCTGATAGCAGCATCTCTGTAGCTAATTGACTCTCTGTAATGTACGCACTTGCACTTTAATGTAATGTATATAATGTAATGTATGTGTTCTTGTAAAGCGCACTGCTGCCCTGAGGCATCGTGGCGCTGTAGGCCACTCGGGAAGCCGTCCTGGCTATCCCTGTGAGATGGTCCCTACTGGGTATCTCCAAGGTGAAACCAGGCATCCCCAGCGAATGAGGGGGGCCGTTGTAGAGATAAGGCAAGCTAATGCCCAGAGTTGCCGAGTGTGATCCCTGGTTAGAGTAGGCGCCGAGGCAAGAATTTTCGAGTCCGCTGACCCTGGTCCACGATCCTACCGCGTCGGGAATTGAACACTGGTCCCGTGCCATTCTCTGCTTCCGGGTCTGCCACCTCTAACCAGTGAGCCACACCACTCCAATGGTCGTAACAACTGAATAAAGTTAAATATGATGATGATGGCAATATTTTATATTTTTTGCATCACATCACTGTACTTTGGTATCTGACAAAAAGGATGCAGCAATGTGAGAAGTTGGCCTGATATGTAGTGTTTCCAATTCTGGAACCACTGGGTATCAGTCCAAACAAACCCCAAAGATGTCAGGTTGTAAGTCAACCTTGTAGACAAGCTATCCTAGTGGTAGCATGGACTAAGCAGCCTTAAAGGCTTAACTTAAGAGGTCGTGTTAAGCGAGCTGTTTTACCACATACAATCCTGTAATCAAATGAAAGGACACCACACAAGTATATATTATAAAAATATATGTATTTATTTCTAAATTACTCCCCAGTACTCTTTATGAGGAAAGGGGCACAAGCGTTAAATCAAAAGCACTGTTACACATATAAAGTTGCACGTTTATGGATGAGGGCGGGTGGCCACTCAGACCATATATTAAAAAAGTGGTATAAGTAACACTTATCGAACAATGGTTAGGCCTAGGGCCTAGAGATTCGCTGGGAGCAGTCAGGACAAGCAATGAAGAAGTCGGGAGTAGCCCACAGGAGACGGGTGCAGCACGGAAAGTGCGGCGCGCACCAATGCACTGTCAATGGTGCGTAAAAGTCAGTTAAAGTGAATTAAAAGATACTTCCGCTGAACCTAGGAACACAAAACTTTAGACACAGACCCTAGAGGTGTGTACCAGTGTATGGACACCGGCGTTGCAAAGTTACCTCACCCACAGGCCGTGGGTGCACAGGGTCGAAGTGGCGTCGGGTTCTGTCACGCAGGTTCTTGGTGCTTGAAGCTGTTGCAGCTGCAGGCGCTGTGAAGCAGAAGTGTCCGGTGCGATCCAAGGGTGGATCGAAGTAGAAAAGTACCTGAAAGCAGAGGGGACAGAGTCTGGGTCACTCAGCAGTGACCAGGGTGGAACCAGGACGGAACCAGGCAATGTCGGGCGCAATCAGGCGGTTGTCGATAGGCTTCTCTCCGCTGTCACGTGGGCTCTGGGGCATCTGCGACGTCCAGGAGCAGGTCACGATCTGTCCCACGTAGGCTCTCGCCGTCAGCACCGTCGGCTTCAAGATTGCAGCAAACAGCACTTGGCAAAAGCAATCCACGCGGAACCGGGAGATTGCTTATCACTCGAACCAGGAGGGTCAGAGTGGGTGCTCCTTTTCACAGGAGCTGGTGCAGATCTGGAGCAACCAGAAAAGCGAGTCGTATTTCAAAGTTTGTCGGCACAGGGGCCACAAGCCAGCTGGCAAGTGACCGGGCCAACGCGTCGAGCGCACACAAGCAGAAGGGCCCCACGCAGCACTCGTCGAGTGTGGAGGGGTGAGCTTTGGTGCAAGTGGAGCTCGGGGCTGGGGCTTCTCAAACCCCGGTGTACAGCTTCGAGGGTCACTCGTGGGCTGCACGGTCAGCGTCTCGTGGCCTTTTCACGATGGCGTGTCCCACGCTTCCGGTCGCCTCCACGGGTCTCAGCTCTGCAGGGACTGTGGATCGGGCAGGTAGAAGGCAGGCAAGCTTGATCTCGTCGATCTCTGTCGCTCGAGTTCCGGCGGGAACTGCAACAAAGCAAGGGTCGAGGGCTGGATGGTACCTGTTTGCACAGGGTGGTCACTCCTTGACCACAAGGGAGATTCTTCAGTCTTCTCACGTCGTGTAGAAAGTCGAAGGGTCCAGATTTCGTTTCTTATGTTTCTTCAGGATGATCTGAGTTGCATTGGCACTGCTCCCCCTCTTATTCGAATCTCGGGGGTTGGACATCCTGCTAGGTCCCCTCCTATGGGTGGGACCCAGGAAGGGGGTGGTTACACCCCTCTCCTTTGATCCTGGCCGCGCTGGGACAGGGGCTGGGAGGCCCCAGAACCGGTTTGGCCGGATCCTGCAAGGGGCAGCCTTGTGCTCCCCAGGCAGTGTCTGGTTTCTTTGAAACCTCCCTACTCCAATCCACTATCTCCTGTCTGGGGTGGTTTGACACCGCCCTGTGACAGGAAACTCTTTGTCCAGGCCTCCTCTGCCGAGTTTCGGTCAGCAGCAGGAGGCCAGACCCGTGTCTGTGGCAGGGGCATCCATTTTGTGGATCTGAGGCTCATTTTAAATCAACCGCGTTTCAGTAAAGTAACATGTCTTCTCCCTCTAGAAGGGTGGAATGCTACCCCCGTCGCCAGAACTGGCGAGGGGGTAGTATTCCAATTCGTATGACACCTTACACGACATGTTTTGATAAAGCCAAACCAAAGTTGCTATATAACCGCGAGGATTATAAGGCGCTTAAGAGTATATGGTATGGCATTATCCCGGATCAGCTTAGGGAGTTGTTCCCGACAGCTGCAGACAGGCTCAGCTCATGCCAGAGCACCATCTCACATAAAACCACGCACTCTGCCTCCAGGATTGATGAGGCCTTCCATAGGAGTGGCTTACAGGCTATATATGTGTCCAGATATAGGTTTAGATATAGGTATACTATATCTAAGCAAGGGGTGATTACACCCACTTGCCCCAGCTGAGTGATCAGCCAGTTGTGTCAATTTAGATAGCCAGCCAGGGGTGGCAAAAGATATGCTGCAGCCCCTGGTAGGCCTTGGATGCACCTATGCCCTGGGCACCTATAGTGCTCTGTACAGGGGCTGATAAGGTGACCCAAGCCAATCTAGTTATGCACCTAGGGTACATGGAATCCGTTTTACAGAGAGAGCAGATAGCCTGGGGCCCTGATTAGCAGGGAACCAGGCCAACTAAGTCGAAAACCAGCTAAACACAGGGCAAAAAATCTGGGGTAACCATAGTCAGGTAGCCACCTTCCTACAAGCAACAATCGAAATACAAAACGTTTTTTGAAAATAGCCCATAAATTCTTTGGCCAACACGATACATTGACAAATTGTTTGTATTAAAAAAATTAAAAGTGAAAAATAGGATTGCCACTAAGTCTGGCAGGCAGAGGGCTGGTTGAGGTCCGCTGACTGCAGGGACATCTTGTGCTTATTCTATAAACCGAATTAACTGAAAAATAAATAATTGCTACTTCTGGAGAGTGAGGCGGAGTTACATTTTGTTCTTTTTATTCATTATGATTTTAATTGTGTCTGGAAATACAACACATATTACATTTTGAGGCTTGTGGTAAGGTGGCATGATTTGAATCCTCAAGTAAACAAATGCACATATTTTTCTGCAAGAGAGATATGAGTTCCGTAACAGATATGGCCCTCTCTGGCGCCACAATGAACAAAGCAATCCGTAAAGAGCTGCTTCGCTCAGGTTCCTCCAACAATGCAGTGCCGGAGAGATATTTAGAGGAGCCACCGGTTGTGGAAATAATGAAGGAAGGAGGGGAGCCACCTGAAATGAAGCTTTTGGAGGAATTGACGTCTTCAGTCCCACAATCCTGTATGAAATATCTGCATACGCACAATCCTGTACGAAAGTACAAGCTCAAATGTTATTTATTCCTCACAGGAATTCAATATTGTGATTCGTTCTTACTCTAGGTTTTCAGATCACAATTAAAGTTCGTAGTAAGCATTAAGTGAAGGTAAACTAAAACCATCTGTGTCATAAAATAGCTCCGGGTCACTGTGCCCACTTGATGCTGCTGAGCTCCTTAACCAATTGTAGTCTACCTCTGAGGAGGACTTAGGGCAGCCTTTTATAGAGTTTTGGTTGTTGTGACAAATGGCAAAGGAGATCCGCAGCCTCCTATGCATGCATCGTAGATGGAAATGTGAAGAAGCGCCAAAGACACGCAGGAAACAAATGAAAGCGAGGTTTTGGGAATCTCCTTGCAGCCTCCTATGCATTCAGCGTAGATGAAAATGTAAAGAAGCACCAAAGACGTAGAGTAAACAACAAAAGCGAGGTATCAGGAATATCCCCTCAGCCTCCTGTGCATGCACCATAGATGGAAATATCAACAAGCGCAAAAGACACACAAGATACAATACCAACAATGGTGGAATTTGAGAATAGAGTAAAAAAATATTAAAAGCGGCCGCGAAATGAAATTAAAAGCGGCCGGGAAATGCTCTCGGCATTGCGGGTGCGGGGGGCGCATTCCTTTGAAGTGTGAAGCAGGGGCGAGAGAGCGGATCCCTTTGAAGTCTGGAGCAAGGGAGGCTCGAGCATATGGGGTGTAAAAAAAAAGTCTTCGGAGTTTGCTGTGGCGGGTCTGATGCAATGATGCGAGGCAGGCGGCTCGGGGAGCAAATGGCAAGTGCGTGCACGGGCACATGCACTCGGAGCAATCCGCCTGGTTTAGCTTTCGTGGATCCAACTCTATAAGTCTCGACATCTGCAATGCGCAAGCACATTGGCAGAAGTCGAGACCTAAAAAGAAGTGGGGGGACGCTCCAAGTTAGGTGGTGTCACCGGAAGTGACATCATGACAGGAAGTGACGTCATGAAATGTAGCCCCCCTCTAATTAACAAAGGTTACAAGGCGATGGGGGCAGGTTCAAAGGGCAAAGCAGAATGTTTAAGTTGGAATTTATCACTGTATTGACACTCAAAGGAGCAGGGAAATTAAAGCTGCGCTTGTTCCGTGTGTATTTATTGCCCACAGTAAATTTGCCGGTCTGTCTGAAATGTGCGAATACATACTGACCTTTTCTAAAATACGGCCTCGAGCGCCCGTCTGTCATACTGAACGGCTCCATCAACGTGATACAACTTAAGAGCTGTGTGCGCCCTCTCTGGACAATAGGAGGTGAGGTTTGGTGAGTGCTGAGCGGTGCGCAGGTGCAGGTTCGGGTACCGTTTCTGTCTTTTGGGCAGGGGGAACAGCATCCACCCGGTAAAAACCCGGTACAATAAGTAGGGGTACGCCATTCACCTGCGTGGTTCCCCAACTCGAGCCCTGCAGTATCTACTTAGAAGCTTCAAAATAGGATCTCCCTCCACGGGCCCACAGCCCTGTGAAAGGCAGCTCTTTTGAGCACCCTCCCACACTGTTCACTAGTACTGGTGCCAGGGCACCCTAGGTGGGCATAGCGCCTGTGTTCCTGTAGGCACAGCTGGCTCAAACCATTCACACTCACGCACTGCTAAAGGGGCCGGGGGTTGATGCTGACCTCTTGCTCATCTTCGAAGATAATGCTTCTCAGGCGTGTGAGGCAGAGGGGATGTCACTTCCTGGTGCCCCTCCCTCTTGTTCGGGCCTCACCCAGACCGCCTGCCTTGGGGTCCAATGAAAGGTGCTTGGGAGCTAACGTGGTAGAATTCCTGATCCCTGGCATGTGCGGTGGTTTCACCAAAGCACCCTCTGGGCTCAAACATCTATGAGTAATCTATAGGCGCCAAACCTAAGGGAACGGGCCTGCGGCCCTGATTCTCAAAGATAACTTACAGTTTTGGGTCATTTACACTTTGGCGTAAGCATTCAAAAAAAGCATATATGTACTACAGAAGTGTAAGTCACCCCCTGGAGTGTAGCAATTGGTTTAATCTTGTGTGGGTGGGAATGTTCCCTCCCATAACCCATATTTGACCCTCCCAAGCCCCGCCCACCCCCATCCCACCCATTTTGCAATATACCTGCCATTTTTAAAAGCCACTGCCGGCATCCCACCCACATTTACAACTAAAATGTATACTTTAGTGTGCAGAGGCTCCACAGCGGGGAGAAGAATTACATGCAGGGCAGGTAACTGTGGAAGCGTGATCTCTGCACGCAGTTTGTGAGTAACACTTTGTAGTTCTGTGGTATTACAAATGTACTAAACAGTGCAGTTTGAGTACGAGCCCACAAGTCTTGCCACAGTACTGAGCTGGACACACTGATGCCAAAAGTGGGATCATGAACTTACGTCAGGGTTCTGGGGTTGTTTTCCAGCCAGTGTGCTCATGAAAATGGAGAGAAAGTTTGAAGACATAGTTTTGGTTTCTTCAAAAAGTTCAAAGTAATCCTTTGAGGGCTGATCTTGGTATAAAAGGAATCACGTTTGTGGCAAACATCATGAACTGCATCTACCAGAATGCAACAGGGAATTGGTGCCAACTTGCTAGAAGTGCGTTCCCTCCACACTTGATGAGTATCACAAAGGTAACTGACCTCCAGTCTGCCCTTGTTAGGTCGAGCCTAGACAGCGCATGTGCTGCTCTGGGAGGCATGCTGTATTCAGGTATGGACTTGGCGCTCCGCCCACTCTCCGCCCATATTTTTCATTGGCTTGTGTCATTGTCCACTTAACTGTGGCTTTGCATTGGCCAATAGGCTTAATAGTCCCTCCTTAGTACCGCCTTGTCTCATTTTCTATCCTCCCCATTGCGGCGCCCCCTGTTACATGTGTTGTTACTCAGTAGGCTTTAATTACAGCCTCCGAGCACTATTTTCTCAAGTAGCTTCGTCCTGCCTGCTGTTGCAGCCAGGACACGCTCTCTCTCTCATGCTGTTTTTTAATCTATATAGCACGGGCGCCAAACGCATTTGCAATGCAATAGGTCCAATTTGCAAGAGTTTGAGCTATTGGCATTGTAGATGACAATGCCTTTTATCTGTTTTGAAAACAACACATAAATAAAAGGCATTGTCATTTTCAATGCCAATAGCTCAAACGCTTGTAAATGCGAGACCTATTGCATTGCAAATGCTTGTTATTAATTCCAGATATGCCGCATTTTAGAGGGCAGGCGTGTCATAGATGCTTATGAAAGCGTTCGTTGTAATCGGTTCTAGGGTCATACTGTGCGGCCGGGGGACACGGCTGCGCACTGCACGGGGTTCCAAGCAGCGGTGTTGGGTTTTAGCAGCTTCAGGGGGTGGTGTTGATACTGGAGACACCAATGACTTATTTATGGACCTGTTCTGATTGCAGCTCTGCAGACTAAAACCTCTTAAAACAAAGGGAGAAACTATAACAGCAAGGAGAGATGCAAAGGGTTTCATTGTAAAGGACGTCTAGAAGGCGAAATGATGAGAAAAAAAAGAGAGCGAGAGGATAGTAAGGAAGAGTGAAGGGAAGTAAGTACATATGAAAGGAAGGAATAAACTATGGCATGAAGGAAGAGCCAAATGCGATGCAGCGTGCGCAACGAATTTCATTTTATTTATTTGTTTGTGTACTTACCTCTGTGCGTCTGTATTCCGCAAGTTACCACCCCCGCCCCATGTCAGCCCCCGGCAGTGCTCCCACCACGGGCCGCTCCTGAAGGGGAGCCCTTCTAGGGTGGGTCAGACCTTCTTGCTTCCCTCACCCTATTTAAGAAAAGGAGCAAAGAGTTCTTTTAAAAAACATTCCGGCTCCGCCTTTAGGTTCAGCAGGGCCGGCCTTAGGCAAGTGCAAGCTGTGCACCTGCACAGGGCCACCAAACCCCAGGGGCCGCCACGCCAATATAGAACCTTAATATAATAATCCTCTGAGGGTGGATACATATTTGCGTGGCGGCCCCTGGCAGGGATTTGGCGGCCTCCGGCTCTGTTCCACTTCCAAACACCCTGACCACCCCCCTCTTCATTGGCCTCTGCGCTCCACCCTCCCCGGACCTGCTCTTCCGGGGCCCCCTACCTACACTCCCTGCCCAGGGCCGCCATGAGCCTAGAGCTGCCCCTGGGTTCAGGATCAGAAATATGTGCCCAGAGGTAGGGTTTCTACAATTACTTCACACCAGGGGTAATACTGTTGTCAATATTTTTTGGTTATCTTTCGTAAATCAGGAGGTCTTTTTGACTGACTGACTGACTGATCCTGGGCCAGAGAGATGAGGGCAGTGAGACATTTAACAAAGCACTGAGCGATCAAACGGAACCACTGGGAGGGTGAGACAGAGACATGACTATGTGAGAGAGATGCCCTGTGGAAGAGACAGAAAGACTCACGCAGTGGGGTGCGGACGCAAGCGCTGACACGTGGGCAGGAGGTACACAGCAATGGACTAACACACACACACACACACACACACATGCGGTATGAGACACAGCCTTGCACACTGACTCACAGAGAAGCACTGACGAGGAAGCCGGACAGGAGAGACAGGCACACACATTGGAGCACAGAGACACTGACGCACTCATTGTAACAGGATGTCGTTGGCAGACACATGGACAGGAAGACACATTGGCATAAACTGGCATGAATCAGATGTCGCCTGTTAATCATACCGTCAATAAACAGCATTTGTAAAGCGCAGCACTGTCACCCCGGGGTGTATTTGGGCGCTGTGTCTCCGTCGAAGAGCCAGGTCTTGAGTCTCTTTCTGAAGCCTGCCAGCGGCAGCAAGAAAACGATTGTGAATTGATCAGCGTCAGCAGGAGCCACAGCTGCCCGTCATCATGGCTGTCTGTCAGCACCACATGCATCGGGACTCACAGGGGCCGGGTAGGCTCTGCTTGTCAAACTGCATGCTCGAAAAGAACATGCTAAGAATAAAGGAGGCCTAGGGAAAACGTAAACCAACCCTGCGTAATTTGTGCAATGTAAACCAACCCTGCATAATTCGTGCAACGTAAACCACCCCTGCGTAATTTGTGCTGTGTACACCACCCCTGCGTAATTCGTGCAATGTAAACCACCCCTGCGTGATTTGTGCACTGTAAACCACCCCTGCGTAATTTGTGCAGTGTAAACCACCCCTGCGTAATTTGTGCAGTGTAAACCACCCCTGCGTGATTTGTGCAGTGTAAGCCACCCCTGCGTAATTTGTGCAGTGTAAACCACCCCTGCGTGATTTGTGCAGTGTAAGCCACCCCTGCGTGATTTGTGCAGTGTAAGCCACCCCTGCGTAATTCGTGCAATGTAAACCACCCCTGCGTAATTTGTGCAGTGTAAACCACCCCTGCGTGATTTGTGCAGTGTAAGCCACCCCTGCGTGATTTGTGCAATGTAAAACACCCCTGGGTAATTCATGCAAGTTCGCATTACTCTTAACAATTGCAATCTGGTGGCTGAGTCAGCTTTGCGCAACACCAACTAACATTCGTAATTTTCCAAATTAGATGGCTCAAGGGAACAAGGGAAAAACGTCCACTCACATCCCCAAAAATCCTCTGTAAAACAAAGAATGGAAAAAGATAAATGTTGTCCCCGAGCACAGATCAACAGTTATCAATAGTTTCAGAGAAAAAAGAAGAAGAGCCGAATCAAAATCTTTCTCTTTCACAGTTCTTTAAATAGTTCTGTTTTCTTTTCTTTTTTCTTTCTCTTCAAATTATCTGAAGATCGCCATTTCAATTTTCATAATTCATTCAGTTCACACAGAATGTAGCCAATAAAACAGAAACAATGCCAACAGGTGTTTCGTCACGGGAAACAATCGCCCGATGACTTCTTCAGGGCATAAGGGAATTTCCTTCACAGGTACACCAATGTCATTCCAAGGTGTTATCTATTACTTATGTAGTGCTATATCATTAGGTTCAATTATTCTGCATATGAGATAATCTATATCCTTCATCAATACGCTCAGTCACTCATTTTGACTCCAAAGATCAAGAATTTCAAAGGGAATAATAACATTATGTCTGGGAGAGTACTCCCTTCAACATCAGTTCGGGTTCCGAGATTATAATTATAAAGGAACTGTTTAAAGAACTGTGAAAGAGAAAGATGTTGATTTGACTCTTCTTTTTTCACTGAAACTATTGATAACTGTTGATCTGTGCTCAGGGACAACATGTATCTTGTTCGCATACTCTTGCTGTGTGAAAATCCGAAAATGACGCTATTAAGGCATTTCACATAATTACGAGCCATTTGCAGTACACATTTATAGCAAAATGGGCCATTAACTGTAAAACCTTACCTAAAATGTGCACAGGAACAACAGAACATGGGCAGGGATTGTTTTTGATGTTTTGTGAAAATGTATTTCATTTTAAAATAGATTGAAATACAGTGCATTTCATGTTAAAATGCAGATTTTTATTCTGCACAAATAGGCATTATTACACAGAAATTTCACATATTTAGTTGTGTAGGCAAATGACGCCCATTTCACAAATCCCTTTAAGAAATCCCTATTTCCACGAGCTGAGATCATGTAACATAATAAGGCCGTCAGAGCCGTCCACGCTGAGCCTCCGGTTGCATCTTCTGCTGCTTGATGAAGACCTCATTAGCTCCTCACAGAGTCCTGCCCGGGAGGCTGCACCCCCCCAGGGTGTGCTCTGCACACGCACTAAATGTATGTTAGTTTCTGTAATTATACAAATCAGTTGTCTAAACTTTTGCCACTCGCAAAGGGTATGTTCTGATAGCATCCATGAATGTTCAAAATCTGACCTCCCCCACAGTCAGGTGCATCTGGAGGGCGGTCAATTATCTCATGATAATTCAGGAATTCACTCCAAAGCAGTGGGCCAGGGTTCCACATGACTCACATTCCATTAGGAGCCAGTTGGCCCAGGCTCTTTTACCAAATGGTTTAGTGTATTTATTCTTAATAAATACTTATCCAATATACCTCGTTTGACCTTCTTTCAAAACGGAACACTGGCGACGAGGATGGGAATGGTAGTTTGGTTACGATTGCTTTTGCATCTAGACCTCTACGAGATTCTGAGGTTAAATATTCACCACTTGAAAAAGAAACACTGGCATGTTGGTGGGGTATAGAATATTTCAGGAAATATGTATATGGTACTTTATTTAAAGTTAGGACAGACCGCAGTCCATTGGTGGAATGATTTACTACTAAAGGTTGTGAAAAAAACAACACCAAGGATTGCCAGATGGCAGTACAAACTGCAGGATTTTCACTTTAATGTAGAGTACATCCCAGGTGTCAAGAATATCTTAGCAGACTGTTTATCTCGTTTGCCCATCCAGGAAGATTGTGACTCATGTATTCCTGATGAAAATACAGAAAAAGTTATATCAGTTTGTGTGGTATCGAATGGTTGCATTAAACAAGATGAGTGGAAAAATGCTTTTGCTGTTGATGAGGAAATTCAAGAAGTTATCAAATATAGTAGCACGCAATGGCCATTCAAGAAAGATTTAGATAAGGAATTGTTACCTTATTTGTATGTAGCCAATGAATTGTCAGTTATTAATGACATGTTATTTCATGGTGTACAGTTAGTGGTACCCAAGGATTTGCCTGAACAGGTACTATGCTTGGCCCACGTAGGACATCTCGGCATGTCTAGCATGAAAAACAGATTAGGATCTGAATTTTGGTGGCCAGCCATTGACAGGTCTATTGAGTAGAAAGTTAGATCTTGTATGGAATGCGCTATTAGTGATAAGTCACAGAAAGTTGTCAAGTATGATAAAGCTCCTATTTCAATACCAGAAAGAGTATGGGAAAGAGTTTCTCTGGACATTGCTGGTCCGATATGTTTGTCCAAAGGTCAAATGTATGTAATTGTCCTGATTGATCAATTTTCTCAGTGGCCAGAAATTAAGTTAGTTCATCATGTTGATTCACACACAATTATTCAATTTTTAAATGAAGTGTTTGATAAAGAAGGATTTCCCAAGTGCTTGGTTACCGACAATGGGACACAGCTAAGATCCACTCAAATGGAAGATTACTTAACAAAACATGGTATTTCTCATATAAGAACATCTATATATTATCCAGAAAGTAATGGAATTGTTGAAAGATGGATAGGAGTCCTGAAAGAGGGTGTACAATTGGCTTTATCTAATGGTAAGAATTGTGCTCAGGTCCTGAAAGATTTAGTGTGGAATTATGGGATTACCCCTGAGTGGCAGGTGATGTGTCTCCATTTGAGAAAATGAGGGGAAGGAAGGCTGTTTGTGACTTAAATCAGTCAGGGATGTTCGAGATGAGAAACAAAATTGACCGATCCAAAGTGCTTAGAAGGTCCAATGATATGAGTCGGTGGTCATCCAAGGAAAAGCAATTGCCATCTCCGAAATGTGAAGATTCTGTGTCTCAATTTACTATTGGAGATTGGGTTCGAGTAAAGAAGGGAAGATTAGTAAAGGCTGGAGAATCTAAGTTTTCTAAGCCCATGAAAATAGTCAGAGTTGGACACCAAGTTGTGGAACTAAATGATGGTAATGTGTGGAGCATGAGCAAGGTCGTTAAAGTGCCAATATGTTTATGGTCTAACTTAGACACTTTTTCTGGTTCACATAATACCTTGTTGAAACAACAAACCCATAATGATAATAGAGATTCAGCTTCTTCAAGATTGAAATTCAGACCAGCCTGGTATAAAGATTATGTCATGTCATAATACATTGAACTAAAATCGATATTCTGGTTTGTCATTTGAGCATTTATTCACAAGGGTAACATCTAAATATGCTTTACATCTATGCTAATGTTTGTATAAATGACATTCGTTGTTTTTGTTTAACCACCAATTTAGTTTTTTGTGAAATTATAATAATGTGTTATACCGTGTTTCTGTTAACGATGCAACTTGTTAACCTTGTGTTGACGGAAGGGGATGTGAGGCATCCTGGCCAATGCTCGCGCGTGGAACCAAGGGCCACGGTTCCACATGACTCACATTCCATTAGGAGTCAGTTGGGATAGGCTCTTTTACCAAATGGTTTAGTGTATTTATTCTTAATAAATAATTATCCAATATACCTTGTTTGACCTTCTTTCAAAACGGAACAGCTACTTTGCTAACCTCGCACATGTGAGCCTTAACTCCTGTGACTCCATCTTCCTGAGGGCAGCTAGTCTACCCATGTGAAGAAGTCACTCTTAACCCCACAATTAGCCGGGGGCTTCAAGAGGACTGTGTCTTTTCACTAGAGTACCCATCTCTGGAGCAAACGGGGGCTGAACCCTACCACATTTAATACATGCATGTAAAAGGCATCTAGATTGGCAACACTGTGCCCCCCTGTGCCATCATATATTTTATTTTGTGCTAGAGGTGGGCTCACACACAGAAACAGGGGGCATCAATTGTGTCGGTTGTCCACCAGTGACAATGGCCTCATGCCATTTGATACGTCTGTTGTTTTTTCCCACCCTTTGCACACTTGGATTTTGCCAATTTGTATGTTTTGATTGGCGCACATGTGCTTGAAGTGAGGGGTCACCAGTGACATCTGCAGCGTTCATTCTTGGGGCTTTGTTTTTAGGGGTTTCACTCCACGGAATTCTGTGGAGTTACATAAAAAATCTGTGCAATTCCAAGCAGTTCTTCCAACACATGCTAATATACATGCTGCGTTGCAATTTGGCAGTAGTAGCAGGAGCAGCGCGAAACAATCAGAGCGAACAACACCATGCTGTGCGCAGGAGCGCGTGGCCATTCCAGTTGATGCTGCTGGCGCTTGAGTAGAAAATCCACTAGAGCGGCAGCAAACGTACTGGAGAAGCCACCCCTGACTGCGACTGCGCGTGACCGTCCGTGATGATGCTGCTGCCTCTTGAGTAGAAAATCCACTAGAGCGGCAGCAAACCTACTGGAGAGGCCGCCCGCTAACCGCGACTGCGTGTGACCATCCGCATTGATGCTGCTGCCGCTTGAGTAGAAAACCCACTAGACCAGCAGCAAACCTACTTGAGAAGCCGCCCGCTGACCGCGACTGCGCGTGACCGTCTGAGTTGATGCTGCTGCCTCTTGAGTAGAAAATCCACTAGAGCGGCAGCAAACGTACTTGAGAAGCCGCCCACTGACCACGACTGCACGTGACCATCCGCGTTGATGCTGCTGCCGCTTGAGTAGAAAATCCGCTAGAGTGGCAGCAAACCTACTGGAGAGGCCGCCCGCTAACCGCGACTGCGTGTGACAATCCGCATTGATGCTGCTGCCACTTGAGAAGAAAACCCACTAGAGCAGCAGCAAACCTACTGGAGAAGCCGCCCCCTGACCGCGACTGCGCGTGACCGTCCGCGTTGATGCTGCTGCCTCTTGAGTAGAAAATCCACTAGAGCGGCAGCAAACCTACTCGAGAAGCCGCCCCTGACTGCGACTGCGTGTGACCGTCCGTGTTGATGCTACTGCTGCTTGAGTAGAAAATCCACTAGAGCGGCAGCAAACCTACTGGAGAAGCCGCCCGCTGACCGCGACTGCGTGTGACCATCCACGTTGATCCTGCTGCCACTTGAGTAGAAAATCCACTAGAGCGGCAGCAAACCTACTGGAGAAGCTGCCCGCTGACCGCGACTGCGTGTGACCATCCGCGTTGATCCTGCTGGCGCTTGAGTAGAAAATCCACTAGAGCGGCAGCAAACCTACTGGAGAAGCTGCCCGCTGACCGCGACTGCGTGTGACCATCCGCGTTGATGCTGCTGCTGCTTGAGTAGAAAACCCACTAGAGCGGCAGCAAACCTACTGGAGAAGCCGCCCGCTGACAGCAAATGCACGTGACCATCCGCGTTGATGCTGCTGCCTCTTGAGTAGAAAACCCACTAGAGCAGCAGCAAACCTACTTGAGAAGCCGCACGCTGACCACGACTGCGCGTGACCATCCGCGTTGATGCTGCTGCCGCTTGAATAGAAAATCCACTAGAGCGGCAGCAAACCTACTGGAGAAGCCGCCCGCTAACCGTGACTGCGCGTGACGGTCCGCGTTGATGCTGCTGTCGCTTGAGTAGAAAATCCACTAGAGTGGCAGCAAACCTACTGGAGAAGCCACCCGCTGACCGCGACTGCGCGTGACCGTCCGCGTTGATGCTGCTGCCGCTTGAGTAGAAAATCCACTAGAGCTGCAGCAAACCTACTGGAGAAGCCGCCCGCTGACCGCGACTGCGTGTGACCATCCGCGTTGATCCTGCTGCCACTTGAGTAGAAAATCCACTAGAGCGGCAGCAAACCTACTGGAGAAGCCGCCCGCTAACCGTGACTGCGCGTGACCGTCCGCGTTGATGCTGCTGTCGCTTGAATAGAAAATCCACTAGAGCGGCAGCAAACCTACTGGAGAAGCCGCCCGCTGACCGCGACTGCGCAGGACCGTCCACGTTGATGCTGCTGCCGCTTGAGTACAAAATCCACTAGAGCGGCAGCAAACCTACTGGAGAAACCGCCCGCTGACCGCGCATGACCGTCTGCATTGGAAAAAGCTGCTAGGGGATACCAAATCTCACTCGCACTTCTGGAGCCTCATGGGAAAAAATTCTGCCATGCCGCAGCTAGTGGAGTTTGGCCAGAACTCGATTTTACAACAGTAACGCGGAGGCACCAAATTATTCCCGTTCCACGGGTGGTACGAAACATTTCACCCACCCCTAAAGGTCTTACCTTATTTGTGTCTTTGAGCCCCCTTATAACATATACTTGTTTGATGTTCGATTATTACCTAAGACTTCACATATACTTATATATAACGGTTTTATGCTACGTCCTTTATGTGCGTTTACATGTACAGCTCAACGTGTTATTATTCTTTGACAGTGTGTTTCTAAGTTTTATGAAATATATTCATTAATGTTGGCCTTTACAGAAAAGCAGAATTAAATTGATTGAATGTGCGTGAGAATTTACTCTTTATTGCTCTCATCAGACATCACAGATCACAGGGTTAATTTTTCCCCAAATGTGGGTGAGACTATTCGATTAAGCTCCTGGGAGAGTCTCTGGCTGAGACAGGAGCTTCTGACAACCCAGAAGGAGCCATGAGGACCAATGATCTGTGCCTCGGTCCTCTCTGTTGCTTGCAGGGTGGCTCTGGTGGGAGCCTTGAGATAGCAGATGGAGAGCCTGACCTTGCCATTGGGCAGGCAGCAGAGTGGAAGCTAACCAATGATGAGCAGGCGCGAGCGCACCATTGAGAAAGCTCCTGTTTCTGGCAAGGTTTCAGAGCTAATTAGACCGGCTACTTTCACTGGAGGCGAAGAAGGGGGGCTTCGTCACAGATTCCATCAAAGACTGTTTCTAATTGTAATATTCTTTACATGTATTGCCTTCGTTTTGCTTATGCTGATGCGTATATCTGCAAATATTCCGTCTCACATACTCTGCACTAAAGCAGAACTTTTTCAAGTTAATAAAGACTTTTCAAATCATAGTATGGGGTCCCTCTGCGTTCATCCTCCAGAGAAGAGTGTTCCAATAATCCACTGACATCGAATGTACCCACTATTAAAGATAGATTCAAATATTGGGAATGGTAATCACTAAAATGGAGCACGAATTTAGGGACAAGAATTTGACTTCGCAACTTCACAGATTGCGGCGTGATGTGGCGTACTGGAGAAAATAGCCGCTCTCATTGGTGGATCGTGCGGCCATCTTTAAGATGATGGCGTTACCGCGCTTCCTATACGTGTTATTAAACACTCCGTGCAGAATACCAGGGAGTTTCTTTCAAAAGATAGACGCGGAACAGCAGCAACTGTTGTGGGATGGGGGAACCCCCGAATAGCACTTAGTCAACTACAGCAAGGCTGGTACGATGGGGGGATAGCAATCCCGGATATGCGAAAATATTATAGAGCGGCACAGATAGTCACGATAAATGACTGGGTCTTGGTCGCCAGGGAGGGACCGGCATACCGAGTAGATCGATGGGACAGAGAGGGTCAATGGAGGCTCTATGTAGTAAAAGACCCACGGAAAGATCACTGATGCGCACGGAAACGACAGTAAGACTCCAGGGAGAGGAGACCACATGTTTGGGCTGCGACAACAGATTGACGGAACGGACCCCGTTGTGGTACGGTGACCTTCTGAAGGAGGTGCAAGAGTTAAAAGGATTTCATACATGGACACTCCTAGGCATAGAGCCTCTTGGGGACGTCTGGAAGGGCCAAGACATAGTGGACTTCTAAGGACTGCAGGTGGAATACAAGGTAGACTCCTAAAGGACCCCATAGGGGATAAGGCAACATCCTTAATGTATAGAATAATAAAGAACAACACCCCGGATCCACTGGTAACTTTAAGGGGTCAATGGGAAAGTGACGTGGGGATCCTAGAAGAGGACTATGGATGGAAGTTAAACCGAGCCCAACAGAGGAAGCCATTAGCTCCCGTTTCAGGCTCATTCAACTTAAAATAATACACAGATCAAACACAACCAGATCGAGACTATGGGCCATATGTATCAATGTTAGGTTTGCGATTCTCAAATAGAGAATTTTTGAGAATCGCTATTTGAGAATCGCAAAACGCTATGTATGTCAGATTTGCAATACATTTTGGGAATCCTACATATTCCTTAATTGCGAATCGCAGATTGCAATTTGCAATTAAGGAATACCTCCCCATTCATTCCTATTGGCCTATAGGCCCATAGGAATGAATGGGAAGACACTCTCAATTTGCGATTCTCAATTAGAGAATCGCAAACTGAGAATGCAATTTCAAGTGTGCCAGGGTGTGAAAAAGACACCCTGTTGCACCCCTGAAATGAGCATGGGTGCACATGTGGCGCAAATACATGCCCTAAGGACATGCGTGTGCGCCACATGCCACTTTAAAAAATGCAAAAATGTGCATTTTTTAAAGAAATCACAAATTACCACCAACCTGTTTTTGGTGGTAATATGCGATTCCTTATGCCATATTTGCACAACTTGTGTGCCTCATACATTCCATTTATGGAATCGCAAATTGCGATGCCTTAAATGCATTCGCAAAATATGGAATCGCAAATTTTGCGATTCTTTATTTTGCGAGGCAGTTTTTCTTTTATACATACCATTAAGCCTAATTGCGATCGCAATTTTGAATGATACATATGGCCCTATATCAGATGGGCAAGTGTGGCTCAGCCACATGCATGAGAAACTGTGGGCAGGAGGGCGCCTTTCTCCATATGTTATGGAGTTGCCCCGTGATACAGCGATTCTGGAAGGTGGAAGGGGGTGATAAAAGTGATGTCCAAGGTGGACAGTCCTGATGGAGGCTAAGTGGCACTTATGAACCGTGTCGGAAGCCATGAAAGGGCCACGTTACACAAATCGATGGTTAATGCTAGCTGGTGTTGTGGCAAAGAGAAGCGTAGCTAGAATAACGGGTATCCCACAGATACCTACAACCAGGGAGTGGGAGCAAGCTTTTGACTGGGGCTGCGCTGCGGAGAAGGTAATTTATCAGGGGCGGCGATGTCCTGGTAAATGGGATAAAGTTTGGGGAAGCTGGTCAAAATACAGGGGTATAGCACCATAAGGTGTGTCGGGAATAACGGGAGACGGGGTTGGACAAGGTACGGAAGGCTCGGAATGGCGATGTGAAATCCAAGCAGGCCATACTTAAGGAATGTGTATCTAGAATGGGCCACCTGTAGTGAGGCAGGGCAGAAGGTGAGAGGGGAGAAAGCCACTGAACTGTAACGCTGTTGTACTGCTATGCAGAGTTATGCACTATTAAAGAAAAATAATGTATCCCTGATCGTCTCTTGCAGGATTTGATGGCTGCCCAGTGTGCGCTGCCTCTAGACAAGTTGTAGCCCATGGCTACTGGTTACAAACCTCTGCTCGCCGAAGAGCAACGGAGAAGCTACTGGCCCATGATTACACGGGCACTGGTAAAATCCATCATTTAGGCTACCAATAGCCAATTTTACCAAAATTGGATGAAAAGAAAGGACTAAAACCTGAGGATATTGAATATATAAGAGTCTAGATTGAATGAATATTAAAAGCAGAGTACGTGCTGTTCCTGTGATTACAGGAACAGGAGACTCCTCAACGCCAAGAAAGCTTTTGGTGCCAATGTGCTGCTATTGAACATTGAAACTGTGGCTTGTAACTTACTGGGATGGCTGCCTTGGTTTAGAACGTTATCAGAAATGGGATCTGAGCGCCTCTGCTGAGGATCTTTCTTTATAGGTTTTATTTGAAAAAATGTTCTATTTTAATCTGTTTTTACATCAGTTTTCATGACTGTGAGATTGTGCGAACTGAAGCCACTGCCTTCTAGCGGGACATGTAATGGTCCCTTTAACAAAACTTACTTTGCTCGGTGTCTCTATAGCAATGGGCAGCAACAAGGGAAATTGTGGCGACTGTTAATTGTGAATATTTCATTATTTGTTTTTTATTAATGCATAGTTAATCCAAGCCACTGACGTGATGTCTATCTTAATGATAGGCGCCAATGTTTGTTATGATAAATCTGTTGTGTTTCGTTTTTTTTTTATTTGATGGTTATTGAATGCATTATTTTACAAGACATTGACACGAATTGAGTTAGATTATAACATTGTATATGGTGCCCATGTACGTCACATATGGGAGGAGATTGTGTGAATGAGACACTTACATGTAATTGTTTTTCTGTTTTAAGTCATTTCTGAATTCAAATTTTTCTAAGATTCTCAGGTGTTTCCAAAAGATACTTTTTGTCTCGCCTTGAACATATCGTTGTGGCGTCAACATTTCTAGGTGGATCTCAATTATCTGGCGATCACATTGCGGGGTTTCACAATGTGTGACAGCTCTGAGGCACACATTTCGCATCAAGCCATCGTTTGATAGGTCTTTTCTGGTCCCTCAAAGTCATCAGGTTTTGACCCTTGCAGGACACTGATGGCAAAGCTGAGTCTCTGAGGATGTTCTTCCTTCACTACTTTTGGTCATTTTCAATGTTATGATCTCAGTAAAGGTGTTGTTGAGTCAGCCTACCCAACATGGAGCACAAGTTTGCCTGGAAGTTGTTCTCCACCTATGCCAGCCCTGCCCACCAAACATGACCCGTGATGGGTGGCATACATCTTGTAGCCACAGTCCACGTGTGCCAGTCCATTCCAGCACACACACCAGCTGCAAGCCACACTGGCCCACTCTGCCTTCTGCAGGCAGACCAGGGCTGCAGGGAGCCGTGGCTAGAGGAGAGAGGGCTTCCATAACAAAGACAAACACTGCCTGCACTGCTCATACCACAGCCTTTGTCCAGAGGTTTCTGACATTTTAAAAGCATTTTAACGTTTATTTTCAGACTTGCTTCCTTAACAAGTGTTTTAAAAACGAATAATTATAAATCACCACTGTTTTAGTAATCGATTTCAATGCAGTTTTTTCTTTTAAGAAATATGTATCGATAATGTTAGACGGACCGGAAGGGTCGGCCGAGGATAAGAGGAGAGGTCTCCGGGGAGAGCCGTCTCCAGCGATCGTACAGACAAGTAACTTCCCCCCCACAGACGGACACCACACCAGGATAAGGTTTAACGATACTTTATAAGCAATTCTTTAAGTACGGTAGAATGATACAAGGAGGTCTGGACTCAGGGGTCCCCTCGATTCTGGTCTCTGGATTGGGAAAAGGGGTAGCGGGACAGTCTTGTTACCAATAGATGAAAATAGCTCTCAATCCTCGAGCTCGGCGTTCTAGATGATCGGGCCGCGGCGGAGCCAGCAGGTCCCGGGATGGATGAAGGAAGCGACGGTCCGCGGCGGAGCCAGCAGGTCCCGATGGAGATGGTAGTTACAAACGGTCCGCGGCCACGCCAGCAGGTCCCGACGACGATGAAGGTTTACGAAGGTTGCGGCAGCGCCAGCAGGCAGGACGACAGTTCACAAGGCAGAGCTACGGCAGCGCCAGTAGCCCGTCAAGGATGAGTTCTTCTCTGCGTCTCTCGACTCCAGGATACAACTGTCTTCCTGCTCTGGAGCTGCCCCAGTTATAGGGCTGGTGCCCTTTGATGTCCGGACCCTCGCACTTGGAGGTTGGGGGGTCCGGGATGAAGGAGTCCAGACACCCAGCAGGGGGGTGGAGCCAGCGCCCGGGGAGGTTGTGGGCGAGCGGTACCTAGCGGGGGAGAGCCATCGACACCTCTTTCTCCCATTGACCTGCCAAGTAGTCCGCTCACCTCCTGGGTGGATGGTGGTGCCGGGATGTCTGAGGCCTGGCCAGGCCCAGGGTTGGGGTCGATCGGGGGCCACGCGGCCTCGTGGTGGAGTGTCCAAGATGGCGCCCAGGCTGGGCGCGCGGGCCGGTAGTGGATCGGGCCCACGAGGTCGATATGTTCAGAGGCAAGGGTCCCGGAGGGGACGGAAAACGTGAAGTGGTGGTGTGTGACACTTGAGGGACCGGGCTCGGGCCTGGTCGGGCAGAGGGGGAGCGGCCCTTCACGTGGCCTGTCCAACAGATAAAATATGTCTTATTGTTTTCTAACTAACCTCTTGAATAAAAATGTTCATGTTTCCAAAAAGACCTTTTTTAATTTGTTTATACTTTTTAATGACAAAAATAAATAGCATAACAGAAAAAACAATTATCTGTAGAATGGCTGACCTGAACCCAGCCTCTAAACATCCTGGCCTTGCTGTGACGCCAACAAAGTCCCATTTTGATTTATTCAGACTTTTAGTTCGATAAAAGCGATGCCACTACTTCCTTTTCCTTTAATCTTGTCCCTCATTAAGTAACTTCCCTACTCAAGAGGGACCAGTGTGCATCCTCCTTGGGGACGTTACTGCTCCTCAAATATATTGCACCGGTCACTTGGTGATATTGCTTCCCATCAAATATATATAACAGAGGTCCCTCCTCAATGTCGCTGCCCATTAGATACATTGTAGCGGTCAATTTGCAATGTCGCTGTTCTTCAGATGTATAGTATAGCATTCACTTGTTGATGTCGCTGTTCATCACAGTTGCTCTCCGATATCACTGCTTATCAGATATATTACATCACTCGACAGAACTGCTGCTGCTCATCAGATATATTACAGAGGTATCTCCGCATTGTTGTCCATATGATACATTACAGCAGTCATTTGACAAAATCGCTGCTCATCAGATGTATTACATCAGTCACCTGCTGACACCGCTGCCCATCATATATATTACAGCGGTCATATCTTTCGATATATTACAGCTGTCACTCCACGGTGATGCTCCTCATCAGAAGATATCACCATTCTTCGGATCTATTTCAGCGATCACTCCTCAATGACATATCACTCCTCAAAGTCACTTTTCTTTAGATGTTCTACCTGTCACTCTTCAAAGTCACTATACCTTAGATATATTACAGGGATCACTCTTCAATTTTCTGCTAATCAGATATATTACAGTTATCACTCCTCAAAATCACTATTCTTTAGTTTTAGTACAGATGCCACTCCTCAGTGGTGCACAGCATCAGAAGTTGTAGTATTTTTTAGCTATATTGCAGCTATCACTCCTCAAAGCCACTTTTCTTTAGATGTTCTACCTGCCACTCTTCAAATCACTATGATTTAGATATATTACAGGGGTCACTCTTCATTGTTCGGCTAATCAGATATATTACAGTTATCACTCCTCAAAATCACTATTCTTTAGTTTTAGTACAGATGCCACTCCTCAGTGGTGCCCATCATCAGAAGTTGTAGTATTTTTTTACTATATTGCAGCAATCATTTCTCAATGTCACTTTTCTTTAGGCATAGTATAGCTGTCACTTCTCAAAATCACTATTCTTTAGTTTTAATACAGATGCCACTCCTCAGTGGTGCTCACCATCAGAAGATGTCTTTTTTAGCTACATTGCAGCTATCACTCCTCAAAGTCACTTTTCTTTAGGGATATTAGAGCTATTACTCTTCAAAGTCACTATACTTTATCTATATTGCAGTGGTCTCTCCTCAATGTATCTGCTCATCAATGCTGTCACTCCTTGAAATCATTGCTCTTCACATATATTACAGCTGTCCCTCCTCAGTGTTGCTGCTCATCAGAGGATGTCACTATGAGCGATGTTCGGAGGTGGAGAGAGAGGCCGTTCCGGGAGTTGGCGGCGAGGTGGGCTAATGAACCGCCCCCGCGCTAACTACAGAGGTTCCCGAGTGTCTGTGCCAGGAAGAGGGAGGTGGAAGAAAGACGTCTGGATGGATATGTTACAAGCAGACTCCAATGTCATTTCTTGTACATGATTTGAGCAGCCATCAATTGCGAGTGAAAAGGGATTGATGTGCGCGGCTGTATATGGTTGTTAGAGCTTCCTGGCTGGTCCTCTGTATGTCATGCAGCTTGGAAAGAGCAATCTTTGCATTTTGTGGTAAAGTGGAATGGACTGAATGAGGGACACAAACGCTGATGTCAATTTTTTTATAAGTAGGAAAAGAGAGCAACAGCTTTCCTTATTGTTTCCCGTCCCAAGTCTGGCAGCACAGGGAAAAATGAAGCTTGGGGTATAGACATGAAGAAACCTGCGACAACTCATCATCCAAGGCCCGTGCTCCCGCCCCTACCAACAACAGGTATGCTGAAGGGAAAACAGCCTTCAGCACCCCACAATAGTTAGGGATGGTCTACAATTTACAAAGTCAATAAGCCCACTCAGAGCTGCTCATCAGCTGGTCAGTTCTGATGGTCTCTGGCAAGTTGTGATCACAAACAGTCCACCTTTCAGAGCCGCATGGGGGTCGCCACAAAGCCCGTCCTCCCAGGACCACTCGAGCAGAATCTGCGCCTGGGACAGGAACGGACCGAAAGGTGGGGGGGGCAATTTTCTATCATCCCTACGTGACTATGAGATCGCAGTCCTGCAAGAAACCTGGAAGCAGGTGCACGCCCATCATGGCAATCAAGGAATATTTTAACCCCTTGGGTGCATATAACAGCTACACGCCGTCATTAGTCACGGTAGGCGTGTGCTCATGATGAGGTAGAGCCGACATGCCGTCCACCCACGCGGCACTAATTCCCCGCCTGTGCTGGCAAATTAATGAGTGGGTGGGGTCATGACGGCACCACGCCATCATTAGCACACACCGCCCGTAACTCATGACGGCGTGGAACCGTCATGAGCATCAAAGCGCCACGCCCACCCCCTAGCACACACCGCCCGTAACTCATGACAGCGTGGAACCGTCATGAGCACCAAAGCGCCACGCCCACCCATAGCCCTCCCCGCGCCACGGCAGAATCTGTGGCTCAGGGAAGTGGTTAATGCAGCAACAAAAGAGGCGAAGCCCGGAAGGGCCAAAGGGGGCATTGTGACTTACATCTCAACTGACATCTTGTGGGCACATGAAGAACTTCAGACTATGCTCTGGCTGACCCTGATCTATCCAAGGGACATCAATTTACTATAAAAAAAAGACCAGATAGCGATCATTTTGCCCAAATGTTTACTCTGGAGCTCACTGTACCCTGAACCTCAGAAGCCAAAGTATTGTCAAGACCATCGCAGACATTCAATTTGAGGTGTCTCATACGGAAAGACCCAACCGCAGGGAGAATCATGGACTTCGTCACAACCACCTCACACATGGAACGCCGATCCCCGGTTCTGGTCTGTCTCCTGTCCAGGCATGGACGAATTTTGTTGAAACTCTAATTGCAAACTTTCCTATAAAACCTCTAAGTCATTGCGGTATCAGCCAGAGTGGAAAAGACATGTTCAGACCACAATTACGCACTATGAAGAAGCCGCTCAATAGAGAGATCAGGAGGGCTGTTTGTGGGTTTGTCAACCCAACCATGTTTGAATGTCCAAAATAACCAAAATGGAACAAACCTACAAAAAAGCTATCTGGGCGGCTACACAAAATTTCACTATGGGCCTTGGGTCAAATTATTACAGACATGCAAACAAATGAGTTTCAATGTATTCTGGGCTGAAATAAAGAAACGGATTAATGGGCGGAGTTAGCACCACAACGCCAACATTACAAAAGAGCCTCGTCAACACATAATGCCACAGTCTATAATTCAGTTACCACACGCAGACTCTGGCTTGTCTAACCAGGAGAAGCGGCAAAGCCGATACCCGCCTGAGGCTGATTACCTACCGATTAGTGATAAACAAGTAGGCCAAACATTAGAAAGGCTCTGGTCAGAGGGGGTGCCGGGGCCCCCTCTGCCTAATAAACGCCTTATTTAAAACCAATGTCTGCTTCTGGTCCCCACACTTAACTCCTCTTTAGGTCGAAGCCTAGCGTAAGACTGCGCACATGCGCAGTCTCGCTGGCGAGATTTAATGTCATCAGAAGGGTTCACTAGCTGGTTTCAAGCCCCGCCCCTCTTTTCCATTGGCTGGCGTCACCGTTTAGGCTAAACGGTGGCCAGCCATTGGAAAAGAGCTTCCAGTGATATACACTTTTCTCTGTTAGAGCTGTCCCACTTGGACTAGCTCACTTGTCTTACTCCCGTCGCAAAAGGATTCTTATCTTTAATGGGCCATGTGTTTCAAACACATTGCCCCATAAAGACAAGCTCCGCCGTGTGTAAGCGCGATGTAAAAATCCTGGCGAGCGCTTGTTTTATTTTGTTGTGGAGAAAACAAAGCGCCCTGTAGTCAATTGTTGACATACTTCCTACATTGGACGATAGCTGGGATCTCAGATTTTTTTAAGACAGTCAGTTTTCCAACTCTTGGTCAACGTTATACAGTGCGAACTTGTTTCTGAAAGTGGTGATTGCATTTTTTTTTTCTCTCACCCAGAGATTACAATATGACTCTTTCAATTTTGTTCTGCCTACAGTCCGTAGCAGACCGTTTTCAAACGCTGTTGCGATGAGTTCTTTTGTTTGCCAGAGTGATTATTACCCAGGTAAAGCGCCCTTTCATAAAACTTGCAACATCAAACGTCATGTAAAATCGATTTATTCTACTCGCAGTATGTGAAATAGACACACCCCTCATCCTTTGAGCCTGCCAGACCAATATTACATTGGTTTCTAGACGATATGCCTTTTCTTCCTTCAGTTACTGTTGGGGTTCTGAAACTTGTCACATGTCCTTCAAAGTTGTGACGGCGCTGTGACCCCACTACACCTTTTAACATTGGCCGTTGAATGGTTATGATTTGCATGATTGGTTGCTCTTTGCTAACCACGGAACCCCCTCCCACATGCTTTTTTTTTTAACCCGTGTCATAAATCTTATCCAGAAAATTGCGTCCTGGGCTTCTGGTCTTGGAAGTGTAGAAAATATTACTTCAGTGAGCAGCTTGAATGAATACAAAAGTGTCACTTTAAAATACCCCAGCGGGCTGAAGGCAGAATGTCGCGCACTTGAGAATCTGCATCTCACTGCTTTTTCCCAGCCGCTCCTGCTTATAAGTGCCAGCGTCAGTTGGCGCCAGCACAGACCGCTTACACAGCGGTGCTCTAAACGTGGCAGGACAAGCCCTGAAACATCTGACAAAAGTTATCCTCAATGTAAAGAGCCACACCACAGGAGGTAAGTATTCTGGTGTTTATTCAGAGTAAAGCAGCAGCTTCTACAGGCAGGGTAAAGTCCTTACATCATAGATCTCCCGACGCATTTCGTGCTCTTCCTCGCACTTAGTCATGGGCTAGTGTGCATGTGCATATGCATGTTACGTACATGAAAGTTTAAAAACGCTAATAAAAGCAAAGTTAAAAAAAACTCCTAACTACAAGCAGACTTGCTTAACCTTAAACGAAGGCGAGACCTATTGCATTTTCAATGCTTGTTTTAATTATGCCATTGTATCAAACACTATTCCGTAATCCTGGCGTGGCAGATTCTTTCAGCCTGTCTATAGTTCAGGTGAACGCACGAATCCATCCCATTATAGGTTAATTGCCTTAACAGATGTAGAAGCCATAATCTGTGCCTTATATTTGCACATTGATTTGGGGGGCTGCGTCTACCACTCATAATCCCGTAAAGCCAGACTAGCTCCAGGGCAGGGTGAACACTGTGACAAACTTGTTGGCGGTCAACTTTTTTTGGCTAAACAAGCACCCTCCAAATCCAGCCCGCTGTCCCCCTGTTTTATTGACCCTAAAGCCGCCTTCAATAAGGTGTTGGGTGCTGAGGGCCCTGCTGTGGAAGAAACTGTCAGGGTGGGGTGAAACGTCTGGAGGCTATAATCACCCTATACTCCAACACAGGGGTTCAAATTAAGACAAGGGGATGGCCGAAGAACCACAGAAAATAAATATAGGAACATGGGTTTAAAACAGGGGTGCGTCTTTGCAACCTGTTTATTTATTATCTTCATGGCCGACCTTGACAGCCACCTGGTACAGCTTTTAGGGAGTGAGGTCTCTGGGTGGAATATTTGGGTCACTGAGACACAGTGGAACTTTTCATTCTGATGTGCTCAGTAGCTCCTGTTATCGGTCCTTTGCGATTAAAAGCGACCTGGAACTCAAGCCCGAAATGTGTACCCTCTGGAAGGTGTAAATTGTAGTTTTTTTCACAATTATGCACTAGGCCTGTATAATAATGCTCAGCTGCATAAAGCGGTTCGACGCCTCGTCAGGGGTATATAAATGCAATTACAATGCAATACAATATTAACTGATAGAAATACTCCTGTGTGCCGTCCTGGCTTCGGTCTCCTGGTACCGCACCTCCCTGTGATAATGCGTTTCGCTGGTGCACTGCCCCTCACTATCATCAGCACTCACACCGGGGTCTTTCAGGTGAAAGTCACAAGTGCAGCAAGGTGTGCAACATGCATGTAAACATGTCCACGCCCACCTCCGCCCTCATGCCTGCCTGGGCCCCGCCCCGGTTGTATAGGAATCCCATATTACTCTGTTGCGTTATCCCAGATGTAACACAGCTAAACTCAGTGTGTAGGTCTCGCAGCCGCGCATAATTTACACAAACATAGCCCATGGATTGGGGTTGCAGTTACAGGTTTGTAGGTCATCTGATTTACATCCCCACACTTCTTAGGGAGGGTGTACTTTGCTTCACTTACGGGCTATGTGCTCTCAGAAAGGAGCTCGGGGCCCTGGGCCGTTCCTCGACGGCCTCTAATAGCGAGGAGACGCCTAGCTGCGGCGGCAGGGGGGGGGGGGGTGATGAGGGAGACGGGGGCAAGGGGTAGGGCACGGGGAGAGGGGCGCCCATTCCAGAGGGTTTGCAGCGTCTGCTCACCTGAGCGGTGTGATCTGCAGTCAGTGCAGCTGCTGCCCCGGGAGGCGGCCCTGCTGCCGGAACGGATGCTGACGGGGCCCTGGCTTCGTAATACATCCCTCATTAAAGTCTGCATTCCTCGAGGCTACGGAAAGATGCAGGTGGTGCACCTCCCAGAGCCCCCGCAACTGAGGGTGCGAGGGGGGGTGGGGGGCAGCGCAGCATTACCGAGAACCCTCCATGTGGGCGGTGATTTCTGCACAGCAGCGCCCGCCGTGGGAACCGACTTACTCCCCTGTCTGTAGCTGGGAACCCTGCACAGAATGCTGCAGTGAACCCCTTACGCCTCCCCCCACCCCCCTCCGCGGGTGGGGTCACCTCACACCCCCTCCGCTGGTGGGGTCACCTCACACCCCCTCCGCTGGTGGGGGGTCACCTCACCCCCCTCCGCTGGTGGGGTCACCTCATCCCCACTCCGCTGGTGGGGGTGACCTCACCCCCCCCCCTCCGGTGGTGGGGTCACCTCACCCCCCCTCCGCTGGTGGGGTCACCTCACACCCCCTCCGCTGGTGGGCTCACCTCATCTCCCCTTCGCTGGTGGGGGGTCACCTCACCCCCCCTCCGCTGGTGGGGTCACCTCACCCCCCTCCGCTGGTGGGGTCACCTCACCCCCCCCTCCGCTGGTGGGGTCACCTCATCCCCCCCTCCACTGGTGGGGTCACCTCATCCCACCCCCTTCCCTCTGCTGGTGGGGTCACCACCTCCCCCCTGCTGGTGGGGTCACCTCATCCCACCCCCTCCCCCCAGCTGGTGGGTTCACCTCAACCCACCCCTCCCCCCTGCTGGTGGGGTTACCTCATCCCCCCACCTCATGTCCCTCCGCTGGTGGGGTCACCTCATCCCACCCCCTCCCCACTGCTGGTGGGGTCACCTCATCCCCCCTCCGCTGGTGGGGTCACCTCATTCCACCCCCACCTCCGCTGGTGGGGTCACCTCATCCCCACTCTGGTGGTGGGGTCACCTCACCCCCCTCCGCTGGTGGGGTCACCTCACACCCCCTCCGCTGGTGGGGTCAGGGGTTACCTCACCCCCCCTCCGCTGGTGGGGGTCACCTCACCCCCCCTCCGCTGGTGGGGTCACCTCATCCCCCCCTCCGCTGGTGGGGTCACTTCATCCCCCCCTCCGCTGGTGGGGTCACCTCATCCCACCCCCTCCCCTCTGCTGGTGGGGACACCACCTCCCCCCTACTGGTGGGGTCACCTCATCCCACCCCCTCCCTCCTGCTGGTGGGGTCACCTCATCCCCCCCTCCGCTGGTGGGGTCACCTCATCCCACCCCCTCCCCACTGCTGGTGGGGTCACCTCATCCCCCCCTCCACTGGTGGGGTCACCTCATCCCACCCCCTCCCCACTGCTGGTGGGGTCACCACATCCCCCCCTCCGCTGGTGGGGTCACCTCATCCCACCCCTCCCCACTGCTGGTGGGGTCACCTCATCCCCCCCTCCACTGGTGGGGTCACCTCATCCCACCCCCTCCCCTCTGCTGGTGGGGTCACCACCTCCCCCCTACTGGTGGGGTCACCTCATCCCACCCCCTCCCTCCTGCAGGTGGGGTCACCTCATTCCGCCCCACCTCTGCTGGTGGGGTTACCTCATCCCCCCACCTCATGTCCCTCCGCTGGTGGGGGTCACCTCACCCCCCCTCCGCTGGTGGGGTCACCTCATCCCCCCCTCCGCTGGTGGGGTCACCTCATCCCACCCCCTCCCCTCTGCTGGTGGGTTCACCACCTCCCCCCTACTGGCGGGGTCACCTCATCCCACCCCCTCCCTCCTGCTGGTGGGGTCACCTCATCCCCCCCTCCGCTGGTGGGGTCACCTCATCCCACCTCCCACCCCCTCCCCACTGCTGGTGGGGTCACCTCATCCCCCCTCCACTGGTGGGGTCACCTCATCCCACCCCCTCCCCACTGCTGGTGGGGTCACCTCATCCCCCCCTCCGCTGGTGGGGTCACCTCATCCCACCCCCTCCCCACTGCTGGTGGGGTCACCTCATCCCCCCCTCCACTGGTGGGGTCACCTCATCCCACCCCCTCCTCTCTGCTGGTGGGGTCACCACCTCCCCCCTACTGGCGGGGTCACCTCATCCCACCCCCTCCCTCCTGCTGGTGGGGTCACCTCATTCCGCCCCACCTCTGCTGGTGGGGTTACCTCATCCCCCCACCTCATGTCCCTCCGCTTGTGGGGCTCACCTCACCCCACCCCCTCATGCTCCCTACCTAGTGATGGGAATACACAGCGGTCCACAGTACGCACCAGCTGACGCCCCCTGTCTGTGGGGGGAGGGGGAGGGGTACCTGCACAGAATGGTGCAGCGGGACCCCCCCATGCGACCACCGCATGCCACCTGCCAGCAGGACTGGTATTTTTTATATGCAACCCTTTTTTATATTCCTTTTCATGAAATGCATTGTCACACTAGGACAGTAAATGAAAAATACAAATGTAAGGAATAGGCTGGGTGGGGACCCAGGAGGTACTGGAACCAGTCACCAGTTTACAAAGGGATGTAAAGATGCAAATGGTCTTTAAAGACATGTGAAAAACTCGGGTGTGCCAGAGATAAGACTCCAGACACTGCCTAGTGCAGCCCACAGACCTCGAGCTCCACCAGCCCGGGCTGAGACACAGGACGGGGGAGGGCTGAATCCCTTTCAGCCCATTGGGTGTCGTGCACCTGCCCGTGGGCACAGCCAGATTGCCCTAGAGGCCAGCCCTGCCCTCCTCTTGGTCAGTCCTGCAGTTAGAGGGTCTGCCCTGCAGGCATTTATTCCTCTTTTCAACAAGTTCTAAGGGGTGGTCGACCATTACGTCATCGCCCGCACCCCCATGAACCTTTCCAGGAACACACAACCCCCCTTAGCACCGGCAGCACAGCCTGTCGTAGGCCACACCCCTTCAGTGCACATGGACATCACCTGTGGACTAGGAAGAAGGGCCGAGTGTCACAGAAATGGACTCCTAATCCCTACCCCGTAAGGGGCAGAGGAGGGGTGGGGAGCGACGCATGAACCGTACTATGCGCGTAACCCCTGTTAATGCCTGCTTTCTGGCTCTGTCCCCCCAGGCTCCTGCCGAGGGCCCCCGCACAAGTACCATGAGGCGGGGCTTACATTTTCTGAAACAACCTGGGCCTGACTCACAAGGGTAACCTACATCTGTATATTTACTAATACAGATAGGTGTGGACTTAAATGTCTCCACCCACTCGAATAAGGGGCGGGGCCTCCTAGAACAGGATTCAACAGTGTAAAGCTATTACTAGTAACATTGCACATGTAGGTACAGGTCTTTGCCAGTGGGAAAGTGCATAGAAAATTATTACAGTTTATTATTGTTTTAAACAAATTACAAATATATACATTAATGCATAATATACAAGTATATTCAATGAAAACCTTATTATTAAGCTAGAACTAATTAAATGTAATGCTGATCCACATGAGCTCATCACATTAAAAGTTTCTTACATATTTAATTAATTTAAATATATTAATTTAATGTTTATGTTATTTTAAAACAATAATTTAAAATTACCCTACCTCCCTATTAGTTTTTGTTTTAATACGTATTTTTACATCACGTTTATGATTTCATTTTAAGATAATAAATATATCTATGTACTCTACTTCACGTAGTGCTGAATTCAGTTTGTGATTAGGGTCGCTGTGATGCCTCATAGGGGGTCCCAATATGGAATTCAAGTAGATTGCTGGGGCCAGTGGTGGCCACAATCAGCCCTTCACTGCTCCCTCGCAGGTGCATACGTACATGTATGTCCTTCATGCTCCCTCACAGGAGCATTCATACATGCATGTCCTTCACTCGCAGGTGCATGTCCTTCTTACTCCTTACCCCACGTGTGCACGTTATTGCATCAGTCACAAGGCAGACTTTAGACCGATCCTGATTTCTAGTTGACGGTGCACGTGATGCTGCAGTAACCCCGCTGCAGACACGGCCGAATGTAAGTATATTTGTAAAGTATCCGTCTATTTGCATTTGGCAAACAGTTTTATTCTGCTAATGCTGAGTTCTTTCTGCTCAGAGCATCAGTGGAAGGCCGCTTCAAGTCCTAATGAGCGGATTGAAAACATTCAAAGGCAGCAATGAAGCGGCGGCTAAGATCTCACGCCTGCTCCAGCTGTTTGATGGCGCATCTGCCGGTGCCGATAATAGTCAATGAGCCTAGAAGCCCATTCATATGGACGCTCACTGCCGGTGATACAAGGGTGCTTCTAGGCGCTGCCTTTATGGACCTGACCCAGTGCAGATTTTTCAGTCCTTCTCTCCCTGGATCTGTCCCTGTGCAGATCTCCCTGAGTCCTCCTCACCTTCTCTCCCTGGATCTGTCCCTGTGCAGAGCTCCCTGAGTCCTCCTCAGTTTCTCTCCCTAGATCTGTCCCTGTGCAGATCTCCCTGAGTCCTCCTCACCTTCTCTCCCTGGATCTGTCCCTCTGCAGAGCTCCCTGAGTCCTCCTCACCTTCTCTCCCTGGATCTGTTCCTGTGCAGATCTCCCTGAGTCCTCCTCACCTTCTCTCCCTGGATCTGTCCCTCTGCAGAGCTCCCATGGTCCTTCTTACCCTTCCCTCCCCCGGTCTGTCCTTCTCATGGCCTCCCTGAGTCTGTCCCACCTCCCTAGTGAGTCTTCTCACTCCTTTCTACCAGATTCATCCTTGTGTCCCTCTTCTCTTCAGCCTTCTAATCAACTGGAGCAGACCAAGCGTCACTTCTGCTCCTTTCTGTGGAGCACGGACCAATCACTGATCGATTCAACTTAATTAGAGCCCATCCGCTGCTCGCCCTCTGATTGAGGCACTATGTCTCCTTTTGTCTCCCCAACCCCGTTTGATACTCCCTCCCTCCTTCCCTCCCTCATTGGGTTTCCACCATACCCCCTCCTACTGCTGTCTGTTATAACCGACTCCTCCTCCTCCCACCTCATTTTGCTTCCCCCCTGCTTTTTATTAAAGATATCATACATATTGCACAGCAGCGCAGGCTGCTTTATAACATGACTTAAAAAGAAAAAGGACTATGATGCGCTCAGAGCTGATCACAACGTAGAGCTTTGTTTCTTGACTTTACGCTCCTGTGCAACATGTTTTCAAAACATTAACAAAGTCTATAAATCTCACATAGACTAGACCTATTGGCTTTGCCAATGCTTGTTTCTTTGCAGGGTGTCCCACAGTTCAGGGACTACTCCTGCCGGATGCATAGAACCAATAAGAGGTTCCCGCTTCACACCTGCTGACCAATTATTTCCTTTTACCTGTCATCCTATTATAAGCCTAGAAGTTTCCTCCCAAGCACAAAGAACCAAGATCTCGTCCTATTTTAATAAACATTTCTCTGTTTGTAGATGCTGCGGTTGACTTACACTAAAAGCCCATCTGATTGGTTGAAATGGCGGTACTGATGCATTTTAAGAAGAAGTTTCTGCACCATTTTCCTCATTAGGGATTTGCACTTGGGTGTGTGGCGTGAAAATGCTCCTTGTTGCGTCATATTTACAAAGTGACGCATCTAGGTAGATGCGTCACTTTGTAAACCCCTGCGCCATATTATACCTGCGCCAGGTATAATGTATGCAAGGAGGGTGTATTGATGCAAGAAAGGGTCGTAGAAGTGACGCAGTGAATTCTATGAAATTACACTGCACCACTTCTAGGACGCAAATGTGTCAATATCTTACGCCTGCCTCACAGCGGCGTAAGACTGACGCAGGCACATTTGAAATGGGACTTACCCACGTGAAATGACCCATTGATGGAGTTGCGTCACTTTTGTGACACACTCCACCAATGCGTCATTTTTGTGCCATTCAGATATGTCAGAAATACTGACGCATCTGTAACTCCTTGCGACATGATGCGTCATACTGTATATATGATGAATCAATCATGTCGCAAGGAGGCTGCCTGAGAAGTGACGCATCGCTGCTTTCATGCAGCGATGCGTCGCTTCTCATAAATGAGGCCCTTTGTTCTTTACCCTGAGCCATTTTTTCGGGCAGCTTTTCATTGTTTGGGACTTTAGCCTAAAAGATGCCATTCAGAGTAGAGGTGACCCCACAGAGCGACCGTCAGGGCAGGAGGAGCCGCCGAGGGCCACACCAGGGGCCATTGTTTGCCATTTTGTGTCTCGTCCGGCTGGGGAGGGTCTGCAGAAGTGGTCACTTGTAACTTAGGCCAAAAAGAGTTTTGCCAGGTACTGCCAAAAATATTCATTGGGCACACTGGGCATGAGGAAACACCCAAATGCGTGGCACACTGCCCAGGTCAACACTGCTCGAAGAAGACAGGAGGAGAAAGACCTCCTCGCTGGACCACTCCGCCACCCTGCAGACGCTGCGCCATCTCATACTCTGGCAATGCCCAGGAATGTCAATCCTCATCGCTTCCATATCGAGATTTACTTCACCAAGTGCCACAAAGTTCTTTCAGTTGGAGAACAATGTTCTACAGCTCGGGACACATTGGTAGCTTCCCCCCAATCAGTCTGCAAAAAGTATTATTGTTTTTATCCACGTTCAGATGCCCGTTTTTTTTTAGAAGAACCACACCCCATAAAAAAACTCCACAAAAATTCAATTCTCAAAAAGGTTCTTTTTAGAACCAACTTTATTTTCTGTACTCAACCCCGCCTCAGCAGTGAAACCCCTCTGCACGCGGCCTACGTCAAATGGAGCCAAAGTTAGTGCAGCTTAAAACCCTCTTTCTATGAAAACTCGTCCCTAACTATAACCTCACAGTAACAACTGCTACTCAGCAATAGACGCACTTTACAGTTTTTCTGTCGTTGAGGTTGTGGCACAATATTTAATACTCAATATTCGGGCAGCACACCCTGTGTGCGGTTTATGTCTGTGTGGGTGTGTATAGCTGTTTGAATCTGTCTGTACATATCTATCACTGTCAGCCTGTCTGCCTTTGTTTGCTGTTTGTGTGTGTGTGAGTGTGTTTATCCCTGTCTACCATTGTATGATTTTAGGGTGTGCTGTGAGTGCTCCTGTCTGTCTGTGTGTATGCAGGCCAGCATGTCTTTTTCTGTCTGTCGGTGCGTGTGTGCGTGTGCACGTGCGTGCCTCCGTATTTGCGAGGGCGTGCTCCATAAATGGGGGTCTCGGATACTGATTTCCCCCCTCAGCAAAGTAATGAAACGAATCACCTCCGTGACTGTATTTAACAGGAAGAGGAACGCCGGCTTCCCTTCCCATGCATTCTATTAAGCTCGGGGTTAATTACACAATTAAGATGTGATGAATTTAGAAGGAGAAGCCGCCTGGAGGGGGGATGCGAGGGAGGGGGCATAATGATGTTTTCCCAGAACACAACTTCTGATATTTTCTTAACAGTGCACATTTCTCCCCCCAGGCGTCCCCTAACCCCTCCCCCTTCTCTTCCCACACAAGCACCTGACTCTTGGCCAAGCCCCAGCCAATGGCTGCTCTCCTTTCTCAGACTAACGTGAGGGGGCAGGATGAGAGCTCATTGGCTGGCGTCTGACATGGGCCTTGTGGTGACACACTGTGACAGGATGTTCATCATTGATACAAGCACATGGGATCAGTGATTGAAAGTGCAGGTACTCTGTACCAGAGTGCCGCGACAGAAGTGCCTTTACTCTCCAATTCAATGTATTATATTACTCTTGAGGAGTGCCAGTACTCTCCTTCTCAAAATAAGTGCCGGTACCCAGTACAGAACAGTACTGGCCCATTTAAAGCACTGTATGGGACCAGGCCGGACTGGCCGTAGCGGGCACCAGGTGTTTCCCCGATTGACTGCCAGGGTGGGGGACGGTTTTGGGCCCCGGGTGGGCCATTTTTGTTACAGAGCTGTTTTTGCAGCCTAGCTGCAATATCGCCCCCTGTAACAAAAATCGTCCAAAACCAGCCCTTGGGGGCCGGTGGAGCTTTTTGCCAGGGCGGGTTATGGTTCCCAGTCCGGCCCTGCATGGGACACAACAAGATGAACTGTTGTTTGACCATCAAAAGCCTGAAATGGCTACCTTGTGCCACGTGGAGTGGAGGCGCGTGGTAAGTTGAAAGCTAGGGCTAACTGTGCTGTCTTCATGGCCAGGGTCAAGACTGATTTGCATATGGCTGGGTTCAAACTGGATTGGCATGGTGAGCAAAAAAACGATGGATTTAGGCCCAGATCTCTGTACTAGTATGAATGTATGACATTAATCTGCATTCTGTCCATCAACTGTTATTTTTGCATTGATCATATAGTTCTAGTCAGGACTTCCTCCTCCCACCAACTGCTACTGTCTACAGGCTTCCACACGGTGCACACCCATACACCCACGCACTCACACACAGTTATATGCCAACATTCCATTCCATCCTTTTTCGATCTGAGCATTCCAGACAGCAACTCAAACATACAGGGATTGGGAACATAGAGGATGCTACATTCCAGTTCAAACACATAGGGGATGGGGAACCACAGGGCACTGCAATAGGTTGTGCAGGTAGATGATTTGACTGCTGGGTAAGAAGTGTTTAGTGACTACTAAGGTGTCCTTCAGCATGCCTTCAGAAGATGGTTGTATCTCAGGTGATGTGAGGGAAAGTGCAGTGCTTAATATGAGCCGGTGGTTTCTGGTGCTCAGCACTGGCACTAAATTGTCAGCACTGGCACTTATGACAGTCTGCCACATGGTGGCGATGTCTGCCTAATTTAGTTAAGAGAACAACAACATCTGTTTATTAATTCAATATATATTACCCAGTGCTTTAAATGGGAAAAAAATTGTGCACGTACTCATTTAAATGTGGCGAGTAGGCGGGGCTAGGGGCGGGGCTACATGCAAGACATGCGAAGTTTTTCGGCATATATACCAGTTGCAATACACACGAGAAATTTCTTTTTATAAACAAATCCGGATAAAACCTTATACAAAATGAAAGTCAAACTGTGATATTTTAACCTTTCCTTATTTTGACATATTTCTCACAAAAACACGCACACACAAGCAGACACTCACACAAAATAATCGGGTGAGATGAAAGCCCTTTTAACCTCCCATGGCTTTTCACATGGTGCTGTAACTGGGCTGCCTCGATTCCTTGCAACACATTATGATGGCGAACACTAAGATATCATGCAAATGAGCCCACGCTGAATAGTTCAGCGGGGGCCCAACTCAGTGCTTTAAAAGTGATTTGGCTGAACAAAGAGAAAGGCTACTACCACTAGAGGCCAATGCGCCTACCCTCCAGGAGTACCGGTACTCTCCATGGCCGTGGAAAAAGTGCCGGCACTCAGGGTGATAAAAATAAGAAGTGCCGGTACTCAGTACCGGTGAGTACCGGCCCATTTAAAGCACTGATATTATCAATTACTGATACCTGCCACACAAGTCATTCTAATGGATTTGTGGGCCTGGAATTATAGGAATTGTCTCACTTGCCAGAGTGTGACTGTTAGGAGTTGTGTTGGTACTGTCATTGGCAGTGCTGGTAGTAGCAATGTATGGTGAACGCTGCAGTGTCCTGCAGTCTAGGGCTCGGCACTTATTCTTATACAAATTAAGCACTGGTAAGGTGACCTGTGAGATGCTTATAGCCCTACTTGTGGAGTATGGGAGTTTTACCCAGCAGGCTCTGCTTCCAAAGGGCTGAGATGTTGACACTTCTTGATGGGTGCCCCCAAAGCCCCATGCCTCTGCTGGCCGGGGTTGTATCAAAGAACAGCTCTGACCTCTCCGCCCACAAGGACGCGGCCTGCTGGAGACATTCACTTGCATTGAGGGGCAATGCCCCCTTTGAATTCCAGGGGGAAGCATTGTGATTGGCCTTGCCTCACAGAGACCATCACATGGCACATGTGATGCATCAAGCTAGACTTGAAAGGTCATGGTTCAATCCTGATGAGGTTAGATAACCTTGAGCTCTTCCATAAACATCTGAAGTTATTATCTGAGTCTTTATTGCACGGCTTGTCTGAAAAAAGAGCTATCAGCTGCTCACACCAATAAGCCGGGACAAGCCCTAGTTAACTTTTCAGAGGAGGCCTGGCCTGCTAAAGTGGGTCAGGGGGCTTTTAAACCAAGGCAGCATAATTAACATAATTTCGGAAACTTCCTGTTACATGAACTTCCCCAAATGACGCCATACATCCACATTGCGTGATTATGCTACTGTGGCTCGTGGCACTCGTGTTTTGAGCTCTTTTAATTGTGAAATGCAAGAAGGCATTTCACACTAAAATATAGCACTAATTGATGGATTTACAATTCGTGTAATTTTGCATAATTTTCACAAAATGTTGTGCAATTACGTGAAAGCTACTTATGCGAATTCCGCACGCCCCCTGGAAGGCTTATAGAAACCATGGTTATCAAGAACACACCATGGAAGGCGCATCTCATTCGGTGGCGGGTGACAGCCACGGAGGGCAGCACTGAAGATACAAGGGAGGTTCAAACACCCCCCCAGGGGAGCAGCATCCTCTAAGAACTGGGCTCAGTCCAGACTCCGTGACAAGCAGAGGTTGACTCTGAAGGGGCACTGCAGGACACTGGCACTCAGACAGTGCCAGGCGCACAGCTGGCAGTTTACAGGTCAGTGTCAGGCTTTGCTTCTCAGGTGCCCCTGTGCGCGCGCCGGCTGCATCTGTATCCTATGAAGCGGTGCCCTCGAGGCTTCAAGTGTCTGAGCTCGGCTGCTGCGTGACCTGGAGTTATGAGACTGTGAGCGGGTGCTTCTGGCTGCTGTGTGAGAGGGCAAAGGAGAGGAAAAACATGGCTCCTGTCGAGTCATGCGCTGCAGTCTCCAGGTTTCGGGGACCAAACTTTGGAACAGTGAAAGCTGCAACCTTCTGGTTTACGTTAGTGTGCAGCATTAAAAAGCAGGGGGTGCTGGCGAGATCCGGTGCCAATCGCCGCCACGTGACAGCCGCAATTTTAAGTGGGGTGGGGAAGGGGGCGATTGCCATGATCAAGGAAGAGGGTGCTTAGCAGAGCACTCACAGGACAGTGGTGTGACCCCAGGGCTGGACAGTCTGCCTGACAGCCAGTCTCCCAGAGGTCAGGGGACATCACTGGAACTTCTGGAGCGGCTAAAGAGCTGCTGCTTACCCCCTATAAGCAACTGGCCTGCGTGCTGAAAGAGAACTGAGTTTTCCTGGCGAGGCAAAAGGTGAGACTGTTCCGGAGGATAAGTCCAGTATGTTCCTAGCTTGAGGAATACCCCGTGTTGAAGTGGACAGACTGAGTGAAGGCCCAGAGCCAACCTGTGCTTCAAGTGGATCATCAGGTCTTCCTCCATGGTTCCTGTTGAGATCTACACCCGAAACACTGCCCAGATCAACCATCTATAGCTCCCAATGAGCTCTGAGGGCTGCGAATTGATGCTGCCAATCACAGATAGCATGAGAAATTGTGAAGCTGATGAGTTGATAGGTGACCCTGGGCTGCAACTGCCCACACAACACTTCAACCAATCAGAGGGCCTGGCAGTGCAGTTATCTTGGTGCTTGATTCATCACCTTGGACCAAGATGAGAGCTACAACAACAGAGCGGCCATGGGATAGGTCTGCTTCGACCCACAAAACCGGCTGCAAGTAACTTAACTTGGGCTCTGCTGGATTGGCATGAACAAGTGTCGCAACTTCGGAACGCACTGCAATCGCTAGACCAGCAGCCACTGTGCTGCAGTTCATCTGCCCCGCCCACATTGAAGATGTGGGGAACATTTGACCTCCCTCCTCAACTGTGAGGGGAGAGGATGTAGCCTTACGGCTAATGCGGTCGACCTTGGACCTGGGAACCGGGTTTGAGTCTCGGCAATGACGCTCAACATCCTGTGATTCTGGGCAAATCACTTAATCACTCCATGCCTAACAAAAATAAATGTGGTCACCTGTAACTAAGCATGGGCGGAAAATCCGTTACGCTCGCGGATTTTGCGGATTTTCGGTAAATTCGCAATCCGCGAACGCTCGCGAATTTACCGAAAATCCGCAAATTCGCACGCAGCGGATTTTTTTTTCTTGGTGATACAATTTTGTAAGTTCGCAATTGCAAACATGTAGGTGCGGCGGGCAGCAACAATCTCGCACTCGCGAAATTACAAAAATTGCAATTCTGCACAAGAAATCTACTAGCAAGCAGCATAGACCTTCTGAAAATGATGATTTTTATCAGAATAACTCCTCAGGTTGACATTTGCCTGCACTTTTTTGGATTTGAGGCCTTTTGATTTTCTTTGGATAACTTTTGGATTAGAAATCAACTTTCTCATATAAGCTTGGTGGGGCATTACAGTTGCTGTAATGCTGTTCTGCAGAAAAACGAGTTTTGCAAAAGTGAAAGCAGGTTTAAAAGTTCAAACTCATCATTAGTAACCGTTCCCTGTAGTGCTTCCTGACAAGGGCCCCTCCAGAGTTCAGTTGCTAGTTGCAACAATTGTATGACCCTGCTCTGACCCTCACAGCAGGCTCATAGAATAGCTACAAGTAGGCCACAAAGGTCCTGGAAAAAAAAATTGCACTGCAACAGAAAGCAAATTACAGATAAAGAAGCAGGTGCCAGACTGAAATTTTAAAACAGTGACACATTAATAAATCAACCCCAAATTAATTCATGTCAGTTGAAGCAGGCAGGTGTGCTTGCTTTTTCCCCCCATAATCTACAGTGATGATGAACCAGAGGGTGGCATTGATGTACCAGAGGGTGGCATGGGTGAAACAGAGGGTGGCAGGGGTGAAACAGAGGGTGCTGGGAACCTGTGATGATGAACCAGACGTAGAAACAACATAATCGTGACCGTTGCGAGCCGACATGTAAGTTCGCAATTGCGAACTGGTACAAAACCCTCGCGAACTGTCAGAAATCCGTGCGAACTGCCAGAAATCCTTGCGAACACAAAAAAAAATCCGCAAATTCGCGAGAATTCGCGGATTGCGGGTTCGCAAATTCGCAAAATACGCAAACGCCAGATTCGCAAAATTCGCCCATGCTTACCTGTAACAAAACTGGTGTTCATATAAAGCGCTCTGGTGCCCGATGTCTCGAGTCAATCAATCAATCAGGGGTTATTAAGCGCACTACTCACCCATGAGGGTCTCAAGGCTCTGAGGGGGGTTGGGGGGTAGCAGATCCGTTAGCCGAACAGCCAGGTCTTGAGGGTCTTCCTGAAGGTGTTCAGGGTGGGGGCGAGTCTGATGTCTACAGGGAGCTTGTTTCAGGTTTTGGCCGCGATGTGAGTGAAGGATCCTCCACTAGCTCTGGCCTTGCGGATGCGCGGGGTTTGGGCCAGTGCTAGGTTGGACGATCAGAGTTTTTTTGGGGTATATGGAAGTTGATTCTGCCGTTGAGGTGTTGTGTAGGCATTTGTAGGCGTGGGTGAGGATTTTGAAGTTGACTCTTTTCTCTACGGTGAGCCAGTGGAGCCTTCGTAGGTGTTGTCTGATGTATTCGTGCCGTGGAATGCCGAGGACAAGTCGGGCGGGTGGTATTCTGTATCGTCTGGAGTTTTCGGAGTAGGCACTTGTTTATGCCGGCATATAGTGCATTTCCATAGTCCAGTCTGCTGGTGATGAGTGCGTGGTTGACTGTCTTCCTTGACTTCGGGTCTAGTTCGCGCTATATGAAACTCCATTTCTTTTTTAAACTGTGAAGGAGACAACGAATAAGTACATAATGGCCCCACCTGCAACTCAACCCAGTATCCACCCGAGGCCGAGCATGCAGTGTCACCCATGGAGCAGCTAGGTGTCCCACCATTGCTAGGAAGGTCTGATGAATGTTCTGATGGGCTGGCTCTATCCAAGGCCACAATGAGTTATCTTTTCCCAACTCGCCCACATCTCTCGCTCTGCTTCCTGCTGCTGTGATGATCTGTATCTTCGTGTGAAAGAGTGAGATGCCCAGGAGCACACTGAGTGTTTGGATTAAGAGTGGGGTGCCAGTCTCTGCTCTTAGGTTTGTGTTTTTGCACATGTATGTTTGTGTAAGTGTCTTATGCACAGGAGACTGCCTTCTTAAGTGCAAGGGACTGACCCCTCAGAGACTGGGCTCTTCTATTTGTATTCTGAGGAAGCAGTTTCCATTTTGCCATCGGATCACCTCATTGGCTCCAAGATGGATGCCGGGCTGCAGATGAGTGATGAGAACCGCACAGTATTGTGACAGTCCTGCCTTCTTCCAGTCTGAATATTTCTCTGCTGAATGACTAAGGTAGGGTGACCAGACGTCCTGGGTTTCCCTGTACGGTCCCGGTTTTTGGAGAAGTGTCCCGGTGTCCTGACACTTTCCCCCAAATTAAAAATATGTCCTGGTTTTTGTGTAATGCCTGGGTGAAGCAGAGAAATGTCGAGTTTTTTGTTTTGTTTAGTGCCTGGATTGAGCATACCATTGTAGCCCTTGTTACAGAGGATAAGTTATGTTGTGACATCACTACAGTGAGCGTAGTGGCGCGAAGGGATATCCATTAAAGAGACACATTTTCTCTCTGGATTTCCTTTCTCTTTCTACAAAGGAGCCACCAGTGTGACCCTGCTCTGCCCTTTAAAGGGAGCGAGCCTTGAATGTGTGTGTGTGGATATATATATAAACATATATCTATATATATGCACACACACACACATGCACACACACATATATGTATATACACACACGTCTACTGTATTACTGTATATAGGCACATATTTACAAGGGTACGCAAAAACCGGGACAGACCAGATATACAAGTAAAACTAACGGCTTTAGCCCCACTTTTATTTCTGGCCTGTCCCGGTTTTTGGTCCTCACAATATGGTCACCCTAGACCAGAGGTCTTCAATCTGTGGGGCGCGACCCCCAGAGGGGTCGTGGAATCCTTGGAAGGGGGTCGCAGATTCTGCCAGAGCACACAGTTCCTGGCGTAGGCTGATGGAGGGTGTTCATGGCAGAGGCCTAATTCACACTGAGGTGTGAAAAACATCAAAGCCTCATTAACAAGTAAAAGGTCTTCTAAAGACCTGTCAAGTACTCGGGTGTGGCTGTGTGTGTGTCCCTGAAGCCATTTCGAGCTGGGGGAGGAGGAGAAGTGGGGGGGGCGGGGGTGGGCTGGGGGAGCAGGCTGTAGTGTAGCCCTTTGAGGTCAATGGATATTGCGCGCCTGGAGCTGTGGGTCTCGTGACACGTCCCTCGCCCCCAGCAGGGAGGCACAGAGATGCCCTCCCATGATCGGGAAAGAAGGAAGAAGAGCAGAGAGATACTGACCCCCCCCCCCCCCCATGAGAGGGGCACAGAAAAGGTGGGTGGATGAATGATGGGTGGATGGATGGATGTAAGGATGAAGGATGGATGAATGTGTGAAAAGGTGGGTAGATAATTTAAGATGAATGGATGGATGAAAGGATGGATGGATGAAAGGATGGATGGATGAAAGGGTGGATGGATGGAAGGGTGGATGGATGGATGAAAGGATGGATGGATGAAAGGGTGGATGGATGGAAGGATGAAAGGGTAGATGGATGAAGGATGTATGGATGGATAAAAGGTTGTATGGATGGATGGATGAATGGATGGATGAAAGGGTGGCTGGATGGATGAAAGGATGGCTGGATAAAAGGGTGGATAGATGGAAGGATGAAAGGGTAGATGGATGAAGGATGTATGGATGGATAAAAGGTTGTATGGATGGATAAAAGGTTGCATGGATGGAAGGATGAAAGGGTAGATGGATGAAGGATGTATGATGGATAAAAGGTTGTATGGATGGATAAAAGGTTGCATGGATGAATGATGGATGGATGGATGTGTGAAAAGATGGGTGGATGAATGATGGGTGAATGGATGGATGAACGGGTGGATGAATGAAGGATGGATGTAAGGATGAAAGGGTGGATGGGTGAAGGATAGATGGATGAAGGATAGATGTAAGGATAAAATGGTGGAAGGATGAAGGATGAATGGATGGATGAAAGGGTGGATGGATGGATGAAAGGGTGGATGGATGGAAGGATGAAAGGGTAGATGGATGAAGGATGTATGATGGATAAAAGGTTGTATGGATGGATAAAAGGTTGCATGGATGAATGATGGATGGATGGATGTGTGAAAAGATGGGTGGATGAATGATGGGTGAATGGATGGATGAAAGGGTGGATGGATGAAGGATGGATGTATGGATGGAAGGATGAAAGGGTGGATGGGTGAAGGATAGATGGATGAAGGATAGATGTAAGGATGAAAGGGTGGACGGATGAAGGATGAATGGATGGATGAAAGGGTGGATGGATGAATGAAAGGGTGAATGGATGGAAGGATGAAAGGGTAGACTGAAGAAGGATGGATGGATGGAAGGGTGGATGGATATATGGATGGATAAAAGGTTGCATGGACGAATGATGGATGTGTGAAAAGGTGGGGGGATGAATGATGGGTGGATGGATGCAAGGATGGACGGATAAAGGATGGATGGATGGAAGGATGAAAGGGTAGATGGATGTATGGATGGATAAAAGGTTGCATGGATGAATGATGCATGGATGGATGTGTGAAAAGGTGGGGGGATGAATGATGGGTGGATGGATGGATGAAAGGGTGGATGGATAAAAAGTTGCATGGATGAATGATGGATGGATAAAAGGTTGCATGGATGAATGATGGATGGATGTGTTAAAAGGTGGGTGGATGAATGATGGATGGATGTGATGAGGTCTAACAGGCGCATTTATGGTTGTCAAAAGATGATAATGAGGAGTACCAGTTTCTAGAAACTTTTGTCGGAAGGGGGTCCTTACCCCTAAAAGGTTTTAAAAGGGGGTCTCGGCATCAAAAAGTTTGAAGACCTCTGCCCTAGACTAAGGTATCTGACCCACTCGGACCTTCGTACGGACCCCTCCTCCACTACACAAAAGGATGTACATTAGGCGTGTGTCAAAATGTGAGCAATTTGCTTTAGAATATTTTCACGACATTTCATGAAAAGTATGGAAATTGCACCTAATTACTTGAAATGTGAATCTGTCATTCAGTGTTATATTTTAGCACAAAATGCATCCTCGTCAGTTTTTGCGGTCAGGCTCAATCTTGCGTTAGCCAATAGCGCCACGAACAACAGCGCCTTGTGCTTCAGTTGTCTGCGGTCAGGGGCGGCTCTAGGCTCATGGTGGCCCTGGGCAGGGAGCGTAGGCAGGGGGCCCCGGAAGAGGGGGTCTGGGCGGGGTGGAGAGTGGAGGCCAGTGAAGAGGGGGGGGGTCAGGGTGTTTGGAAGTGGAACAGAGCCGGAGGCCGCCAAATCCCTGCCGGGGCCACCACACAAATATGTATCCATCCTCAGAGGATTATTATATTAAGGATATATATTGGTGTGGTGGCCCCTGATGTTTGGTGGCCCTGTGCAGGTGCACAGCTTGCACATGCCTAAGGCCAGCCCTGCTGCAGTGCTCTCGCGTTCTTGTGCTTTCGTTTTACAGTGAGCGGGGTCATAATTTTAGGGCATGGTGTAATTTCTAGGCCTGGGCAGAAATTCAATTACCACAGCATAATCTGAGTCATTTCGGTAATTCTGTATTACTCCTAGACACGGCATTACCAATAATATTGCAATTATACCTGCTCACGTAACAGAGTCATTTGGCAGGCAAAAATCCTACCTCCAGAGAATCTTTAGCGAGCGCGAGCACCCGCTCTCATGCGCTGCACGTGCTCTGCTGCATTTATCACTATTTCATAGCGCAAAATTCACTCTTGCGTCCATTTTGGACACAAGGGGCCATTTTTGCACTCTAGCGCTTAATGCAGAATTACTCTTCTAATGTAGTTCTGCATAATCTTGCAGAATATCAGGTCTCTCCACATGATTGTGCTACACGGAATTACGCAAGTAACGCCTAACCCTAGAAATTTGGGAAATTTTGTATATCTGGTGTAACTTAAAATACCTGGGTTTACTCAAATTAAGCTAGTGTTGCGATAATTTTGATCTGGCGTACTATAGGTGTTGTACCAAGCTTTCTGCCACCCAGTGGGTACCTGGCTGTTTGCCCATCAGTGGGAGCAATACATCAGCAAAGGATGAGGCTTTGAAACTATCACTTCATTTGCTAAGCCCACTATACCATAAGGCACTATTGACTTACATATTTTAGAGTGTGAATTCTGAGAGCACGCATAGGCGGGACCAAGAATGTGTGTTTGGAATTAAAATCTTGCTGGCAAAACTTGGTGAAGATGTAGATTTTGTTTACTGCGCCAAAATTCACCTGTTGATGCAAATTCTTGCAGATAGAACCTTTGTATGCAGCATAATTTGAACACAATAAAAATTACAGGCATGAATGCATTTCTTTCGCTGAGCTATTTCCTGCAAGACTTACTCTTCTGAGCTGCTTGCCCACAAATAAAAGAAACTCTGCTAATGTGTAATGTTCTTTAATGAACTTTACAAACTTTGTGCAGACAGATGTGTGTATCCTGTGGTATTAGGTATCCAACAGCAAATGTTGAATTATGCCAGAGTAATATTAAAGAATTGGCTCCATGTTGCTAAATTACACCACTGCTTTTGACAAATGATTGCGAGGGAACAACACAAATAAATCAAAATGCGACAGCAGTTGTTCCCTGCAGTTATGTATTCGTGCTATTATATCGCGCTAAATATGTCCTTTCATCGAAAATCTCTGTCCTCACACTCTTGAATAGATTCTCACTTGTTCCTCTATCTCTGCCCTCACAGTCTTGAGTAGATTCTCACTTGTTCCTCCATCACTGCCCTCACAGTCTTGAGTAGATTCTCACTTGTTCCTCCATCACTGCCCTCGCACTCTTGAATAGATTCTCACTTGTTCCTCCATCTCTGCCCTCACAGTCTTGAGTAGATTCTCACTTGTTCCTCCATCACTGCCCTCACACTCTTGAATAGATTCTCACTTGTTCCTCCATCTCTGCCCTCACACTCTTGAATAGATTCTCACTTGTTCCTCCATCACTACTCTCACAGTCTTGAGTAGATTCTCATTTGTTCCTCGGTCACTGCCCTCACAGTCTTGAGTAGATTCTCACTTGTTCCTCCATCACTGCCGTCACAGTCTTGAGTAGATTCTCATTTGTTCCTCCATCACTGCCCTCACAGTCTTGAGTAGATTCTCACTTGTCCCTCCATCACTGCCCTCACAGTCTTGAGTAGATTCTCACTTGTTCCTCCATCACTGCCCTCACAGTCTTGAGTAGATTCTCACTTGTCCCTCCATCACTGCCCTCACAGTCTTGAGTAGATTCTCACTTGTTCCTCCATCACTGCCCTCACAGTCTTGAGTAGATTCTCACTTGTTCCTCCATCACTGCCCTCGCACTCTTGAATAGATTCTCACTTGTTCCTCCATCTCTGCCCTCACAGTCTTGAGTAGATTCTCACTTGTTCCTCCATCACTGCCCTCACACTCTTGAATAGATTCTCACTTGTTCCTCCATCTCTGCCCTCACACTCTTGAATAGATTCTCACTTGTTCCTCCATCACTACTCTCACAGTCTTGAGTAGATTCTCATTTGTTCCTCGGTCACTGCCCTCACAGTCTTGAGTAGATTCTCACTTGTTCCTCCATCACTGCCGTCACAGTCTTGAGTAGATTCTCATTTGTTCCTCCATCACTGCCCTCACAGTCTTGAGTAGATTCTCACTTGTCCCTCCATCACTGCCCTCACAGTCTTGAGTAGATTCTCACTTGTTCCTCCATCACTGCCCTCACAGTCTTGAGTAGATTCTCACTTGTTCCTCCATCACTGCCCTCACAGTCTTGAGTAGATTCTCACGTGTTCCTCCATCACTGCCCTCACACTCTTGAGTAGATTCTCACTTGTTCCTCCATCACTGCCCTCACAGTCTTGAGTAGATTCTCACTTGTTCCTCCATCACTGCCCTCACACTCTTGAGTAGATTCTCACGTGTTCTTCCATCTCTGCCCTCACAGTCTTGAGTAGATTCTCACTTGTTCCTCCATCACTGCCCTCACACTCTTGATTAGATTCTCACTTGTTCCTCCATCACTGCCCTCACAGTCTTGAGTAGATTCTCATTTGTTCCTCCATCACTGCCCTCACAGTCTTGAGTAGATTCTCACTTATCCCTCCATCACTGCCCTCACAGTCTTGAGTATATTCTCATGTGTTCCTCCATCACTGCCCTCACAGTCTTGAGTAGATTCTCACTTGTCCCTCCATCACTGCCCTCACACTCTTGGGTAGATTCTCACTAGTTCCTCCATCACTGCCCTCACAGTCTTGAGTAGATTCTCACTCGTTCCTCCATCTCTGCCCTCACAGTCTTTAGTAGATTCTCACTCGTTCCTCCATCACTGCCCTCACAGTCTTGAGTAGATTCTCACTCGTTCCTCCATCACTGCCCTCACACTCTTGAATAGATTCTCACTTGTTCCTCCTTCACTGCCCTCACACTCTTGAATAGATTCTCACTTGTTCCTCCATCTCTGCCCTCACACTCTTGAATAGATTCTCACTCGTTCCTCCATCACTGCCCTCACAGTCTTGAGTAGATTCTCTCTTGTTCCTCCATCACTGCCCTCACACTCTTGAATAGATTCTCATTTGTTCCTCCATCTCTGCCCTCACACTCTTGAATAGTTTCTCACTCGTTCCTCCATCACTGCCCTCACACTCTTGAATAGATTCTCACTTGTTCCTCCTTCACTGCACTCACACTCTTGAATAGATTCTCACTTGTTCCTCCATCTCTGCCCTCACACTCTTGAATAGATTCTCACTCGTTCCTCCATCACTGCCCTCACAGTCTTGAGTAGATTCTCACTCGTTCCTCCATCACTGCCCTCACACTCTTGAATAGATTCTCACTTGTTCCTCCTTCACTGCCCTCACACTCTTGAATAGATTCCTACTTGTTCCTCCATCTCTGCCCTCACACTCTTGAATAGATTCTCACTCGTTCCTCCATCACTGCCCTCACAGTCTTGAGTAGATTCTCTCTTGTTCCTCCATCACTGCCCTCACACTCTTGAATAGATTCTCATTTGTTCCTCCATCTCTGCCCTCACACTCTTGAATAGATTCTCACTCGTTCCTCCATCACTGCCCTCACACTCTTGAATAGATTCTCACTTGTTCCTCCTTCACTGCCCTCACACTCTTGAATAGATTCTCACTTGTTCCTCCATCTCTGCCCTCACACTCTTGAATAGATTCTCACATGTTCCTCCATCACTGCCCTCACAGTCTTGAGTAGATTCCCACTTGTTCCTCCGTTACCGCCCTCACAGTCTTGAATAGATTCTCACTCGTTCCTCCATCACTGCCCTCACAGTCTTGAGTAGATTCTCACTCGTTCCTCCTTCACTGCCCTCACACTCTTGAATAGATTCTCACTTGTTCCCCCATCACTGCCCTCACAGTCTTGAGTAGATTCTCACTCGTTCCTCCATCACTGCCCTCACACTCTTGAAGAGATTCTCTCTTGTTCCTCCATCCCTGTCCTCACAGACCTCATTATTCTCTTCCTCATTCCCTCCTCCTCATCCACTTCCAGATGTGCCGCCTCTTCGCCCATCTCTGTTCTCTGAACCTCAATGGAATCACAATCATCCCCTTGACAAGAACATTAAAATCTGAATAATTCCATTAGCATTTAATCTTCCTGCCATAAAATTGCGTCTTTGATTTCGCCACATGTTCCACGGCGCTGTGTTGACTTTGTGCAGTTGGGGCGCCCCCTCCTGAAGTCTGGCGCCCCACGTCCCTTGCCAACCTGCCCCCACACGCCCTAAAGCCTGTTCTGTATCCCCCCAGACCCCCCTGTACCCGTGCCAGCCTCACGCGTGTCCACCCTCCAGGCCTCGAGGCGCGCCCGCCGAGGAGCCCCGCTGCCCGCCGCGGTGCCATGCAATCAGCGCCGCGCAGCCTGCGCCCCCGCGCCCCCCGCGCCGGCCCCGCGATAAGCAGCCCAGCCTGGGGTGATGCATTTAAGCATGGCAGTAAACAGGCCGCCAATTTTTCACTTTCTCTTTGATGTGAAATGGCGTGTGAGAGCCGCCCTCGGGGGGCCGGTGTCCCGCGCCATTGCGCCACCGCACGGCGCATCTCCCCTGCGCAACCCCCTCCCAAACCCTCCCGCCCCGGGGCCGAGATTAACCGGCCTGTTTCAGAGGCGGCAGGAGGGGGAGAGGAAACTAGCAACACATAAAATCCTCCTCTGCGGCGGCGCTTTACGTCCAGGACTGGTTTGCGCGGATTCGGAGCTGCGCGGGTAAAGTCACTGCGTCGAAGCTTCATTTGAGTAATCCTGGCGCACATGAGACACGCAGAGACGGGAGCGGGACGGGGAGGTGGAGACTGCTGTACTAGGTACTTTCTCAGAACTGGATGAGCAGAGAGGGGCTTCCGAGGGCAGACATGAAGGCCTTCCCTGGGTTCCCCCCACAAGTGCGAGGGGGGGCAGAGTCCGTAGCAGTGATCAGAGGGTGTCTGTAACTCAGGATGTTAAAGTAGAGGAGCCTTGGGTTCTATGTAAATGACATCCCCCCATCATCCCTGTTGGAAGAGGGTCGCGCGGGACCACACCTGCACGTACACACTCCTACGCCTTACAAAAGAGGTATGTGACATCAAATGTAAGTGCCAAGGGCCTTATTTATGAAGGCCTTGCACCACCGGTGCGTCACTTTTTCCCATGTTAAAAGTGACGCACCGGCGGCGCAAGGCCTTCATAAATAAGACCCTTGGTGCGCAAGAGCGGGGCGCACACCTGCCATTACACACTCCTACGCCTTACAAAAGTGGGGTGTGACATCAAATGTAAGTGCTTGGTGCGCAAGAGCGGGGCGCACACCTGCCCTTACGCACTCCTACGCCTTACAAAAGTGGAGTGTGACATCAAATGTAAGTGCTTGGTGCACAAGAGCGGGGCGCACACCTGCCCTTACGCACTCCTACGCCTTACAAAAGTGGGGTGTGACATCAAATGTAAGTGCTTGGTGCGCAAGAGCGGGCGCACACCTGCCCTTACGCACTCCTACGCCTTACAAAAGTGGAGTGTTACATCAAATGTAAGTGCTTGGTGTGCAAGAGCGGGGCGCACACCTGCACGTACACCCTCCTACGCCTTACAAAAGTGGTGTGTGACATCAAATGTAAGTGCTTGGTGCGCAAGAGCGGGGCGCACACCTACCCTTACGCACTCCTACGCCTTACAAAAGTGGAGTGTGACATCAAATGTAAGTGCTTGGTGCGCAAGAGTGGGCGCACACCTGCCCTTACGCACTCCTACGCCCTACAAAAGTGGAGTGTGACATCAAATGTAAGTGCTTGGTGCGCAAGAGTGGGCGCACACCTGCCCTTACACACTCCTACGCCTTACAAAAGTGGGGTGTGACATCAAATGTAAGTGCTTGGTGTGCAAGAGCGGGGCGCACACCTGCACGTACACCCTCCTACGCCTTACAAAAGTGGTGTGTGACAGAGCAGAGGACGGCCCGGGACCAGGGTTCGATTCCCGGCGCGGCAGGTTTCTGGACCAGGGTCAGCGGACTCGATAATTCTCTCGCCTCGGTGCCCACTCTGATCAGCGATCACACTCGGCAACTCTGGGCATTAGCTTGCCTCATCTTCACTAACGGCCCCACCAGACCGCCGGGGATGCCTGGTCTCACCCTGGAGATACCCATTAAGGGACCATCTCTCAGGGAAGCCAGGAAGGGTTTCGCAGCGGTCGAAGCGCCTTGGGACCCTACGGGTAAGTAGTGCGCTATATAAATGCCTATACATTTACATTTACATTTACACTTACACACTCCTACGCCTTACAAAAGAGGTGTGTGACATCAAATGTAAGTGCTTGGTGCGCAAGAGTGGGGCGCACACCTTCCCTTACACACTCCTCGGTCTTCACGAGTGGAGTGTGACATCAGATTTAGGCGCTTGGGGGCTGATTTACAAGGCCCTTGCACCACTTTTGCTTCATTTTTAACATGGGAAAAGTGACGTACGGATGGCGCAAGTAGCTTGTAAATTAGCCCCTTGGTGTTCAAGAGTGGAGCGTACTCCTGCACTCATACATTCCTTGGCGTTCAAGAGTGGAGCGTACTCCTGCACTTATACATGCCTTGGTGTTCAAGAGTGGAGCGTACTCCTGCACTTATACATTCCTTGGTGTTCAAGAGTGGAGCGTACTCCTGCACTTATACATTTCTTGGTGTTCTAGAGTGGAGCGTACTCCTGCACTTATCCATTCCTTGGTGTTCAAGAGTGGAGCGTACTCCTGCACTCATACATTCCTTGGCGTTCAAGAGTGGAGCGTACTCCTGCACTTATACATGCCTTGGTGTTCTAGAGTGGAGCGTACTCCTGCACTTATACATTCCTTGGTGTTCAAGAGTGGAGCGTACTCCTGCACTTATACATTCCTTGGTGTTCAAGAGTGGAGCGTACTCCTGCACTTATACATTCCTTGGCGTTCAAGAGTGGAGCGTACTCCTGCACTTATACATTCCTTGGTGTTCAAGAGTGGAGCGTACTCCTGCACTTATACATTCCTTGGCGTTCAAGAGTGGAGTGTACTCCTGCACTTATACACTCCTTGGTATTCAAGAGTGGAGCGTACTCCTGCACTTATACATTCCTTGGTATTCAAGAGTGGAGTGTACTCCTGCATTTATACATTCCTTGGTGTTCAAGAGTGGAGCGTACTCCTGCACTTATACATTCCTTGGCGTTCAATAGTGGAGCGTACTCCTGCACTTATACATTCCTTGGTGTTCAAGAGTGGAGCGTACTCCTGCACTTATACATTCCTTGGTGTTCAAGAGTAGAGCGTACTCCTGCACTTATACATTCCTAGGCGTTCAAGAGTGGAGCGTACTCCTGCACTTATACATTCCTTGGTGTTCAAGAGTGGAGCGTACTCCTGCACTTATACATTCCTTGGCGTTCAAGAGTGGAGCGTACTCCTGCACTTATACATTCCTTGGCGTTCAAGAGTGGAGCGTACTCCTGCACATATACATTCCTTGGTGTTCAAGAGTGGAGCGTACTCCTGCACTTATTATGCATACCTTGGTGTTCAAGAAAAGAGTGTGACGTCAGATTTAGGCACTTGGTGTTCAAGAGTTGGGTACACTCCTGCACTTACACACTCCATAGTTTTCAAGAGTGGAGTATGACGTGACCACTTTAAAAGTGGGGTGCGCACCTGCACTTACACACTGTTCAAGAGTGGAGTATGACGTCAGGTGTAGGTATTTGGTGTCCCAGAGTGGGGCGCACTCCTGCCCTTACACACTGCGAGCATGCTGCCAGATGGAGCGCTCTAGGCCTGATGTAGGGGTTGGAAGACTGCCCCCCTTCCCCCCATCATAAATATGATATTGCATCCGTTTTAATAGAAATGCATTCGACCATATAGCTCTTGCAATAAGGCGGACTTGCAATATCATGTACAACACCTAAGAGTGAAGCGCTGATGCAGCCTGCAGGTACCACTGCTGACGTGCAGTTAGTAAATGTGCGGGTACTTTATGCATGACCAAAGGCGTGATTAATGTGAGGACCGGATAATTACATGCATCAGTTCTCTGTTTAATCTAAAATCCACCTGGATACCAAGTCTGGGTCCCACTCGCTGCAAATCTCAAACCTGACCCCATGATGACCAAGAAGCCTACTGCTCCCAGACCTCAACGTACAACTACAGGAGGTCACTCCCACTGAAGAGCCCTGGACAGTGCTATTCAGGCTCGATGGCTCAACAGACCAATCCACTCGTTGACCCTAGTCACGGGCTCCAAATCCATCCAGACATTCATCATTCTGAGGTTGATAAAATAAGTACTATTAAATAAAAAATAAAAATAAACATGTATTAAATAGTGCTAGGAAATCCCCGGGTGAATGTTTGTTTTACACATACCCATTATGTTACCACAGCTAGATGTATTAAGAGATACCGGTTGGTACACAGCTTGTACCTCCACTTTTTTTCTGTACTATGGGAACCTATGGTGCATATTTAATATTCGGGCACCTCGGTTTATGATCGTTTCAGGTCCATATATCTCCAGGGGGGAAGAAGACCAGAAGCAGGCCTTCAGCGCTCCTGGTTGAGACGGACTCTCATGCCAACCCTAGCCCTGGTCACACCGAGGTCCTTCAATACGCTGAGGGTCACTCCCGTCCTTGGTCGTAAAGTAACTATAACTTGCCCCCTCGCCATGCACAGTGATGTCATTAATGATACAATTTCAGATGTCATCAGTGATGTAATCAGTGATGTCATAGAACATTATGAGTGATGTAATATGCAACATCATGAGTAGTGCATGGCGAGGACAGGAGTTACAATTGTAGTTAACTATAACTGGTGAAATTCAGTATTTTTTGTTTAAAATGTTACATTCAAACTGACATTTTCACCTAACTTTGTGTATTTCTGAGGTTTTCTTTTCATGTAAAATAATATATTACAGGCCTACTATAAAGTCACTTTAACCTTTGTTTTTTTTCAGTAAATTTTGAGGGATTTTTTTCACGTAAAGTCATATATGATTACAGAACTAAGCCAACCTCCCTCAATGCTTACGTGGCCAATCCACCACAGACACTCACACCCTCTTTAAAAAAAATATTTTCCTATCCGACTAGACCCTTGTGGGAGCAAGATTGTCCTGCTGACTCCCACAAGTGTCCCACAGGGTTTTTATGCATTCCCTGCCTCCTCCTAGGTCTTGGGGATTATGGTCCTGGTACTCTGGCCCTTTATACCTTATTTTTTCCATTTTCAGGACAGAGGGACCAAGTCCCCATGTTCTGTAATATTAGTTACCATATTTCTCTTCATCATGTTACTGCCAGCCAATCAGAGCGCACGTTCCCATGAGACTTGCAGGTGCCTCTTGCACCAGTGGGAGCGAGGTGGCTGAAAGGGAGGAAAAAATATTCAGACGTTCGTATCACTCTGTTATTTGAAGTTGCCTGACTAGGGGACTCCAGCCGCAGTCCTATGGATCCAAATGTTCAGATATCTATACATTTCTAAACCTAATTTCTCAAAACTACTAAACCGCTTTACACCATCACACTTTCTGGGTGAAGATCTAGCTTTTTGCCAAATTTAGTGTAATTCTTTTCAGTAATTTTGACTGCAACAGTACCTAAGATTCCTTATGGAAAAAGTGTGGGAAATTTGGGTTTTAGGACCTTCCCTTTTTCTCAACGCCTGATTGAATGATCACCCAAAAAGTTCCCAGGAAGGAGCCGAGGTGGAGGAATGCTTTTTGGAAAGTTTCATGAAGATTTGTTAAATGGTGACTAAATTATTAGCAAATTTCCTATGGTAACTAGGTCCTAACTATCCCTACACAGTGGTGACGGCCATTCTGAAATATATATCAGGCAGTGACGGTATCTTATATGTCTGCGAACACTCCACTTTTACCTAGTATAGGCGGCCCCACCAGTATTACCCACGGCCCTTTGTGTGCCCCCCTAAAATCATTTCTAGAGGTGCCACTGCAGTCCTGTGTCTACTGCTGCTTCAAGAAGATTGCCTGTAGTGCGAGATGAATTTAAAGGAATAATGGAAAACATTTTCATGACAAAAAAAGCATCAGTCTTTTCAGTCTGTTTGAAATACATTTAAATGTCAACGAGTTATTTTCATGCTAGGTACAAAAGCCTCTCCTCCAGTTCATAAATTGGTATATTAATAAAAAATGAATATAAAATTGTCATCTCTTTAGTACCAGGTTATTACCTAAATTCCGCAATGAACAGCTCCCATCATCAGTTGGCTTTTACAAAGGATCTGCTGCTCTGCAACTGTGTGTTGTGTTTATTAGGAACTTTGATTCAATTTTAGAAAAACTATTTGTCTATCAAAATCTACAAATTATGCAACAGATGGTGGTTTATGCGGCAAGGGCATAAAATCCACATTTTCATGGAAAATGCTGCAGCTGCAAATTGACTAAATTCCAGTGTCTGGCCTCCCTGTCATCCACAAACAGTAGGCCCAGTGGAATTTTTAATTCCGGTTGTAGAATTGGAGAAATTTAGAAACTTCCCATTACTCTTTTAACATGGAGTTCCGGCCAGATTCAGCCAATTGCCACTTGGTGGTATATTCCCCTGTTTGCGCAACGCAGTGGCATTGGCAATGGTATCAGTGCAAGGCTCCAGCTAGCACGCTGGTGAGCGCACGTGAGATTTGGCGCCCCGTTGCGCAATTTACAGTCACTATGAGGACTTCTAGCTCACTTTTCTAACGTGAGTGCTCAAGGTCAGCGAGCTGCTTCTCAAGTAGCTTTTCTACTTTCTATTTGAGCAGCAGCAAAGTCAACTCGAATGGAGGTGTGGAATGTGCTACCAGCACTAAATTACATCGCGCCAAGCATTTTTACCACCCGTTGGTGGAACTCTACAGAATCTCACAGAGTTTTTAATGTAACTCCACAAAATTACGTTGAGTGAAATTCTGTGAAGTCCTCCCACCTCTGGCAAACTGTCAACGGGGTAATGCTCGAGATCGGTTTGTTGCTCAGTAGGGTCCACCTCTTGAAAGTTCCAAGCCCGACCTGCTATAATAGCACAGGACAGTGGGTTGATCAAGCGAGGGAAGGAAAGGAAGGGAACAGCAAGGAGGGAGATCTGAAATTACTGCAACACGACTCATAAACATCTAAGTCTATTGCGTACAACTGAATGCATGAACACAATACATTTCCTCTTATCACTCATAAACAATACCTGTAACAGAACATAAGTAAGCAATATTCTACGTAATCCGTAGCTCCGTTGGGGTGAAGTAATTTTCGTCTGTTGTGTTAGCCTTCATTGGCTCCACTTGTCGTCACAGGGGTTGAGCGTAGTCCTCTACCGCTCTTGTAGCCACCCCTGTTAGATAGAGCCCAAAGAGACAACAAATCATAAAAAAAGAACAGATCCCCAAATCCTATCGTAGTTCAAATCCAGTATAATAAGGTGCAAAATACCCAATACCCTACTCAATAACCTTCGGTCACCGGGCAAGGTTGTAACTTGGCAGGGTGCATGCTCACAGTAGAGCGAAAGAAAACATGTCAGGAAGGGCCTGGGATGAAACACTAGCAGAGGCAGTAAAAAGAGCCAAATCCCAAATATACCATGCAAAGGTAGCTTGGTCAGGAAACCGGACAATGAGGTTCTCTGCACCTCAAACATGGAGAAGGCCTCTCTGAGGGAAAGGGGAAAGGTCCAGGAATCCGGCGAGTGGTGAAGAGCACCCTTACCCGACCAGTGGTCAAGACGACCTCCTTTGATCACTCCGGGAGCAGGAAGGGAATTTCCGACGCTGCTCCATAGTCTGACCTCCATTTAACAGGCGCCTTCAGTACATACAACGTGACTCGCAGGGGCTCATGGGAATCATAGTTCCCGATAGAACTAGCCCACGAGAATCACCATGCCAGAATCAGACGGTGTGCTCGAACACTGAACACAAACAGCCACACAAGACTCCCAGCGTGTCGGCAAGCTTTCTCATGATCCCTATGTCTGGTCACTTCAGATGTTGATAGACTTGACCCACACATATTCTTAACTCATGAACAAAGTCACAAGGTTTGAAAAGGAGCTCCAAGAAGATAGCATCAGAGACACAGATCAATGCTGGCCTGTCCATCACACACAAGCATCAAGGAGGAGTGGGCCGAAGCTACATTTCACCAGCAGAGTTTTGCAGAGATGACAAATGTCTATCTTCTTGAAAAGGAGCATTCAATTCTATACAGGATTATCTGTTCCGAAATCAAAAGATGGTTAAACTGTTCTCCAGCAATACAACAAGTAGTCATGATGTGAGGAATAAAAGTTATTCAGGAGTCTTGCGAGTTGCTTTGAATCCAATTTTATTTTTTAAAAAAATCAAATTTGACAGAAGCAATCCATTCGGTCCAGCCAACACGTTTTGTCCCAGTGGGACTTCATCAGGGCTTAATCAATATCCCACGTTGTTATCCACCCAGTGTCTCCTGTTGTTTTGTAATAAATGCTCATAGACACAATTTTGGAGTACAAATCTAGAGTACTGCTAAAGAGTGTTAACGGGACTAAGGCTGCAAAGTGTTAATGGGGCTAAGCGCCTGGAATATTGCTACGGACTATTAACGGGACTAAGTACGAGGAGTACTGCTTCATAGTGTTAACGGGGCAAACACTGCAGAATGTTAATGGGACTAATTACCTGGAGTAATGCTACAGAGTGTTAACAGAACTGAGTACTTAGAGTACTGCTACAGGGTGTTAACGAAACTAAGTACCTGGAGTACTGCTACAGAGTGTTAACAGGACTAAGTACCTGGAGTATGTATTGCTACAGAGTGTTAACAGGACTGAGAACCTGGAGTACTGCTACAGAGTGTTAACTGGGCTAAGTACTTGGAGCCGGGAGCTGACCGTGCAGGTAAGACAGTCCCTCCCTTAGCAGCTCAATAAACCATTTTTAAGATCTACTTCCTTTGGCTACAAGGATCTGGGGTAGTGGGGCAGGGGGAGGGTAAGGGGGTCTAAAAAAGATAAGAAAGAAAAAAACACGTACCTTTTGCTGCGTCTGTCCCACGTCGTCTCTCCTCCGCATTCAGCCGAAGTCGCCAAACAGGAAGCACATCCAGGCTCCCCTGAGCCAATCACAACACTGCTGTGCAGTGTCGTGATTGGTCTGAGTGCTGTGGATCGGCGCTCAGACAGGGACTGGGGGCCTAGACATGTTATCCACCCAAGCTGTAATGCAGCCCGGGTGGAGAACATGCTAAGTGCGCATGACTATTGGGTGGCCCTAGACGGCCAGCCAAACATTAATGCGAACCTCCAGTGTGCTCACTCCTCTCCTGCCCTGCTCTGTGGGCAGAGCAGCCCCGTCCGGCCCGCCAAGCTGCTGCAGCAGGACAAAATAAAATGATAATAATGTCAAGTTATCATCTTTTTATTTTTCCTTGGTTTCACTGCTTCTGAGCAGTCGGGTGACACTCCTCAGCCTTAGCATAGGAGCCGCCACTTCCAGAGAGACGGGTCACTTTGAGAGGAGTCCAGTGACCCGCGTTCCTCTCAGCGCCACCATGCGGCCACATTGACCCTAGCTTGGTTTAGCAGCTGGGAGGCGGAGCTTTTTGCTCCAGTGCCCCTGACATTGTCCGCGCGGGTTCAAGTGCGTTGTTAGCAAGGCATCTCAGACCCGCTGTGGGAATACGGGCTTCTTGGGCTAATCAACTCTCTCTCATTTTAGAACCCTCCCCCATCACCTGATCTTTATGGAAATGTCCATTCCTCAGATTACATTTCAGTGAAACTTAACGCCTTATGATGTATAAATCTATAGGAAATGATCTCAGGGGTTTCATCTTGTACTCTTTCATTTTGCTGTAAACTGCATTTAAATAGATTTTTTTATATTGTATATATTACCGTTTTATTACATGTGTTAAACTTCTACGATATTATGATGCCTCTAGGCCGTGTTAACAGTCAAGACGTTTGCATAACAAATAAAATAAAATATGAAATGCAAATTGAAATTCATTTTTACTGCGCTAAGAAGGCCCTGTTGGTGCAGACTTAGAGACGCTGCGCGGTTAGTGTGCCTGCAGCTCACCGGTTCACTCTATTCTAACAATAATAGTCATAATAATGATGATAATGATGATGAGGATGATGATGATGGTGATGATGATGATGATGGTGATGATGATAATAATAATATACCCTACCCACTGTCAGGGCAATACCCGGTGCCATACGCCCGCCGACTGTGCTGGGCCTATAACAGAGAGATGGTATTTAATGGTCAGTTTTGCCCGGAGTGGAAGGGTTGTGGTGCTATTAGAACATAATACATATTCATCTAAATAAAAATGGAGCAGAAAGTGAAAAATTGCAATGTCCGAGCGCAAGCCCGTTTTTCCATAGGACACACTCTTCCGTTCGGAGGAGGAGTGGGAGGACGAGGAGGAGTCAGACAAGGAGGAGGGAGGAGGGGTCAGAGGAGGAGGAGGGAGGAGGAGGAGGAGGAGTCAGACAAGGAGGAGGGAGGAGGGGTCAGAGGAGGAGGAGGGGGGAGGAGGAGGAGGAGTCAGACAAGGAGGAGGGAGGAGGGGTCAGAGGAGGGTGGAGGTGGAGGAAGGGGATGGGGACAGTCATTATGATACTATGTATCACAATTTTGGCTGACAAAGACAATAACTGTGTTAAGTACTAATTGATATTATAGCAATATGTGTCTTATTTTAGTTTGCGTAGGTGACTGTAAATGACCCTTGAACTCCTGATTGTTGCTGCACTCATATAAAGGGTGATGGTTTGGAATGGGCTGCTGAGCTCCACTGTGCCTCGAGGAGCGCATTAGGCGCATTATACGCAGGTGGCTGCATTTTATAATTAACCGGCTGTTAAGATTTCATTGTTGCATAAATGTGTTTAATGCATTATGTGTGCATTGAAGTGAGTGAGCCTGGAGAGCGCTATCTCTTTGTTACATTTGTGTGTGCTCAGCAGACTGTGTGGAAGCGCGCGTCTTTAAACAGCTGGGCCAGTTCAGCTAGAGGTTAGTGGGGCCACTTATCACTGGACATCTGAGAGCCTTGGTAGTCACTGCCACAGCTACTGTGGGCCACTGATGACCAGCCACCGGAGAGCCTTGGTAGTCCACGCTGCAGCTACTGTGGGCCACGGATGACTGGCCACTGGAGGGCCCTTGTAGTCCCCGCCACAGCTACCGTGGGCCACTGATGACCAGCCACCGGAGAGCCCTGGTAGTCCACGCTGCAGCTACTGTGGGTCACTGATGACTGGCCACCTGAGAGCCTTGGTGGTCACTGCCACAGCTACTGTGGGTCACTGATGACTGGCCACTGGAGAGCCTTGGTCGTCATTGCCACTGCTACTGTGGGTCACTGATGGCTGGCCACCTGAGAGCCCTCGTAGTCCCCACCACAGCTACTGTGGGCCACCATTGACTGGCCACCTGAGAGCCCTGGTAGTCCCCGCCACAGCCACTGTGGGCCACTGATGACTGGCCACCATGGAGCCTTGGTAGTCCACGTTGTAGCTACTGTGGGCCACTGATGACTGGCCACCTGAGAGCCCCTGTAGTCACTGCCACAGCTATTGTGGGCCTCTGATTGCTGGCCACCTGAGAGCCCTGGTAGTAACCACCACAGCTACTGTGGGCCACTGATGACTGACCACTTGAGAGCCTTGGTGGTCACTGCCACATCTTCTGTTGGGCTACTCATTACTGGCCACCTGACTCCCATGTGTAAGCCAGAGTGTTATGTTTACACGTTAGACTCCTATGTGTTAGCAACAGTTCTATGTTTGAACGTTAGACTTCTGTGTTTTACTCACAATGCTATGTTTACACGTTAGACTCCTGTTTGTTAGCCAGTGTTATGTTTACACGTTAGACTCCTGTGTGGTATCCAGAGTGCTATGTTTACACGTTTGACTCCTTTGTGTTACCCAGAGTGCTCTGTTTACACATTAGACTCCTGTGTGTTACACAGAGTTCTATGTTTGAACGTTAGACTCCTGTGTTTTGCTCACAATGCTATGTCTACACGGTAGACTCCTGTGTGTTACCCAGAGTGTTATGTTTACACGTTAGATTTTTGTGTGTTAGCCAGAGTGTTATGTTTGCATGTTAGACTCCTGTGTGTTATAGCCAGAGTGCTATGTTTACACTTTAGAGTTTAGACTCCTGTGTGTAAGCCATAGTGTTGTGTTTACACGTTAGACACCTGTGTGTTATCCAGAGTGCTATGTTTGAACGTTAGACTCCTGTGTGTTATGTTTACGTTAGACTCCTGTGTGTTACCCACAATGCTATGTTTACACATTAGACTCCTGAGTGTTAGCCAGTGTTATGTTTACACGTTAGACTCCTGTGCGTTGCCAGTGTTATGTTTACACGTTAGACTCCTGTGTGTTACCCAGAGTGCTATGTTTACACATTAGACTCCTGTGTGTAAGCCAGAGTGTTATGTTTACATGTTAGACTCCTATTTGTTACCCAGAGTGCTATATTTACACATTAGACTTCTGTGCATAAGCCAGAGTGTTATGTTTACACGTTAGACTCCTGTGTGTTACCCAGAATGCTATTTTTACAAGTTAGACTCCTGTGTGTTGCCAGTGTTATGTTTACACGTTAGACTCCTGTGTGTTACCCAGAGTGCTATGTTTACACATTAGACTTCTGTGTGTAAGCCAGAGTGTTATGTTTACACGTTAGACTCCTGTGTATTGCCAGTGTTATGTTTAAACGTTAGACTCCGGTGTGTTACCCAGAGTGCTATGTTTACACATTAGACTTCTGTGTGTAAGCCAGAGTGTTATGTTTACACGTTAGACTCCTGTGTGTTACCCAGAGTTATATGTTTACACATTAGACTCCTGTGTGTTACCCAGAGCGTTATGTTTACGTGTTAGACTACTGTGTGTTATCCAGAGTGTTATGTTTACACGTTAAACTCCTGTGTGTTACCCAGAGTGTTATGTTTACATGTTGGACTCCTGTGTGTTACCAACAATGCTATGTTTACACATTAAACTCTTGTGTGTTGCCAGTGTTATGTTTACACATTAGACTCCTGTGTGGTATCCAGAGTGCTATGTTTACACGTTTGACTCCTTTGTGTTACCCAGAGTGCTCTGTTTACACATTAGACTCCTGTGTGTTACACAGAGTTCTATGTTTGAACGTTAGACTCCTGTGTTTTGCTCACAATGCTATGTCTACACGGTAGACTCCTGTGTGTTACCCAGAGTGTTATGTTTACACGTTAGATTTTTGTGTGTTAGCCAGAGTGTTATGTTTGCATGTTAGACTCCTGTGTGTTATAGCCAGAGTGCTATGTTTACACTTTAGAGTTTAGACTCCTGTGTGTAAGCCATAGTGTTGTGTTTACACGTTAGACACCTGTGTGTTATCCAGAGTGCTATGTTTGAACGTTAGACTCCTGTGTGTTATGTTTACGTTAGACTCCTGTGTGTTACCCACAATGCTATGTTTACACATTAGACTCCTGAGTGTTAGCCAGTGTTATGTTTACACGTTAGACTCCTGTGCGTTGCCAGTGTTATGTTTACACGTTAGACTCCTGTGTGTTACCCAGAGTGCTATGTTTACACATTAGACTCCTGTGTGTAAGCCAGAGTGTTATGTTTACATGTTAGACTCCTATTTGTTACCCAGAGTGCTATATTTACACATTAGACTTCTGTGCATAAGCCAGAGTGTTATGTTTACACGTTAGACTCCTGTGTGTTACCCAGAATGCTATTTTTACAAGTTAGACTCCTGTGTGTTGCCAGTGTTATGTTTACACGTTAGACTCCTGTGTGTTACCCAGAGTGCTATGTTTACACATTAGACTTCTGTGTGTAAGCCAGAGTGTTATGTTTACACGTTAGACTCCTGTGTATTGCCAGTGTTATGTTTAAACGTTAGACTCCGGTGTGTTACCCAGAGTGCTATGTTTACACATTAGACTTCTGTGTGTAAGCCAGAGTGTTATGTTTACACGTTAGACTCCTGTGTGTTACCCAGAGTTATATGTTTACACATTAGACTCCTGTGTGTTACCCAGAGCGTTATGTTTACGTGTTAGACTACTGTGTGTTATCCAGAGTGTTATGTTTACACGTTAAACTCCTGTGTGTTACCCAGAGTGTTATGTTTACATGTTGGACTCCTGTGTGTTACCAACAATGCTATGTTTACACATTAAACTCTTGTGTGTTGCCAGTGTTATGTTTACACATTAGACTCCTGTGTGTTGCCAGTGTTATGTTTACACGTTAGACTCCTGTGTGTTACCCAGAGTGCTATGTTTACACATTAGACTTCTGTGCGTAAGCCAGAGTGTTATGTTTACACGTTAGACTCCTGTGTGCTACCCAGAATGCTATTTGTACACGTTAGACTCCTGTGTGTTACCCAGAGTGTTATGTTTCCACGTTAAACTCCTGTGTGTTACCCAGAGTGTTATGTTTACACGTTAGACACCTGTGTGTTACCCAGAGTGTTATGTTTACATGTTAGACTCCTGTGTGTTACCCACAATGCTATGTTTACACATTAGACTCCTGTGTGTTAGCCAGTGTTATGTTTACACGTTAGACTCCTGTGTGTAAGCCAGTGTTATGTTTACACGATAGACTCATGTTTGTTACCCAGAATGCTATGTTTACACATTAGACTCCTGTGTGTTACCCAGAGAGTTATGTTTACACGTTAGACTCCTGTGTGTTACCCAGAATGCTATGTTTACACGTTAGACTCCTGTGTGTTACCCAGAGTGTTATGTTTACACGTTAAACTCCTGTGTGTTATCCAGAGTGTTATGCTTTATTTTACAAAGGTTAATGATTTCTATGTCAAGTCAAAGCCCGAATTATATTTTAAGGAGTTGAACCGCTCCCTTTCCTCAACCTGTGAAGTGTTCCTCATCACCGCTTTCCCACAGTAAAACGGTATTATCATCTTCATCATCGCCGTCATCAACATCTCCGTCATCATCATCATCATCATCACCGTCATCATCATCATCATCACCAGCACCATAATCATCATCCTCGTCGTCATCACCAGTGTCCAGTCCCGTCTGTGTATTTACAAGCACTGGTATTTTTAAATACAATTATTACTCTCAGCTGCGGCTAACACACTCTTCCGATGGTGTCTAACGAGTAGAAGGACAATTAACAGCTGTTAATGACCAGCAGCATGTTGACATGATTGTAATCAGCGCCGCCTCTCCAATGGTCTCGCTTTACTTCTTCCCCTGAAGCTGGACCCAGCGCACAGGCCAGCGGCAGCACGGTTAAAGCGCTCTGATTGGCTGCGCTATTCACAGCATCCCTACAGAGTCTGGTCACGTGATATGATGCACAGCGGTACAGAGAGCAGATACACTGCATGTGTACATTGTTTAACTCTGTCTTCATTGACTCAAATGTTTTAAATGTAAATCAAATGTGTAAGGGTGGTAATTTAACTGTGGCAATTAGTTCAGCGATTACAGGGTAATTAAATGCAATTTAAGTGTGAAATCCTCACAGCACTGTTCATACCCATTATTTTTGCATCTTTCACCCCAGCGGTGGATCAGTGACAGAGAAGCATTGGCAGCCACAACGTGGCCACTGGACTCTGCGGCGGCCATGTTACGCGCGGATGTTGTCAGAGGACGTTTCCCGCCTCCCCCTAAGCAGTGCCAATTCATCATGTGGTCAGGCGCGTGCAGGGGATCTTTGGACAGTATGAGAGATGTGCTCTTGCCATGGTTATAAGACGCTGCCAGGGATTGGTCCACTCCATGAGTGATGCTGGCCCGCCTGTGCTATACATCAGACGCGCCACACACTGCCAAGTTTTTGCAAAAGGCATAATGGCGGATACTGGTGGGCTTCGTGGTAAACCAGCAGTAATGATGAGCAAAATAAGGGGCATACATGAGAAAACTGTAGATTAGAAAAAATCTACCCCCCTAATAAAATGTATGCACTACACAATTTTCCTTGACTGAGGCATAGGACATGCACTCTCACTGGGGAATGCCCTACTGTTGGAGTCAGGAAATCCAAGGAACATTTTGGAGTAAATGAAACTCTAAAGACAGTGACACACAGTAAGCCAAAGATAGGCATCTCTCAAGCAATCAGAGACACTTTTCATCCTGTTTGGGCTGCTCTGCAGGATGTAGTTGGCATGGTTTAACAATATTAGGGCCCAAGGGTCTTCAAGTCTCACCAGCATCAATTGTATGAAGAGAGAAAATGTTGCCAAACCCGCCTGCTGGAATGTAGAGTTGAGGATTACACACAGTGCTTAATTGGTAAACAAAAGAATTGATAGGGCCCTCGTCAGGCGGCCACTGCAGCTTGCCACCAATTTATCAAGCTGGTGCCACCAATGACAGCACTAACACAACTACTAACCATCATCCTCCTACAAGTATGACAATTCACACTATTCCAGGACCCCCAAGCCATAAGAATGGCCTGAGCAGCTGGTAATAGTCATTTTAATGTATATTGAATTAAAAACAACTGTTGTTGTGCACAGCGCCCCTATGTGGCCAACTGTCATAAGTGACACTATTGACAATTATGTGTTGGTGTGGAGCATTGGAACCCACCTGCTCAAATTAAACATGGAATACACACCCCATGGTTATTCTGTGTGGCAAATTTCATGCCTTCTACAAATTACTGATTCTTGTGCTCAAAGGCCAGTGTTTATACATCTTCCATAATCCCATTGCATACACTATCATTTTATCACCAACCTTTTTCTGCCAACTTAAACCGACTAGCCATATTCCACTCCCCCTTCCATGATCCACTACGTTGAAGATTGTTCCAGGTGCTCTCAGCGCTATCCTAGAATCCATTCATGTCCAGATGGGAGATATCTACTTGCTTACTAAATGTAATTGGATGCGGACGGCTCACTGCGTTGAACTCAAAACTTGACCAATCCAACTCCCCATCCATCTCCCAATTGTCACCTCTACCCAAGGCTACTAATAACCGTGAATATGTAAATATGTGTTGTTTAATAATATATTTTAGTTAATGTTTTCTGTCCGATCACATTTATTTCTTGCAAGGTGATCTTTCAAAATCTGCACCCAATAAGTTCAACTCATATATCATCATATTTTTCAATACACTCAAATTCCATAGCTCATGAGCACTGACTTGTTTCTATGAACAGCACTGCCGGAAGGGTTCCCTGTGCTCTATAGAGTGTTCAGTAATAAATACATATATTTTATATATCTCCTGTGTGGTTCTCCTTTCATTTGGTTATTCAGGAGGTAATAGACTGATAAAACAAGCTGCTTTACATTCCTTCAAGACTTAGCCTGAAGGCTGCTCTCCATATCTGTTAAAAAGGGTTCCAAAGACAACCGGTAACCAAAAACCCTTTTATGTTGCCCGGCGGTATCGCCTCTATGACCCACCAATATTAATCAATGAAGAAGCAGGCGCTGGAGACTGGAAGGCGGGAAACGAGGATTTTATTCTCTCCGGAGGAGAACACATCAATTCAGACAGCAAGTATCGTCACGAGGTGCTCTCACCACATCTCTGAGGCCTGGCCTCTTATACTAGGGTTTATGACCTTTATTGCACATAACACATTCTCGCAATACTTTAGTACTTGAAAGAACATCCTCGGAATCTCCCCTTCAGGCCCGTTCCCACATACATTTACAGTTGGATTCCCCACCCCGGTCACAACAGGTGATGGTTGTCGCACAGCAGGGCATTCCGCCGATTCACGGAATGCATGGGGTTGATCGGATCTCATGGGGTGGGGGCTTTGATCGGCTCGAGGGTCTTTTGATGGGGAGGGGAAACTTCCTACTGTACGGGGTAATAAACAGTATCCGCAGAGCCAGGTGGCGGCCTGGGAACAGGGAAGACAAACGGGGACACAGGAAAAGGGGTTTGCATCAAAAGGGTTTGAGGCCATGAAAGGAATGAAGGGAGGTGTCGCGCTGGGAACAGGATGGGATTCCGTGGTGAAGCTGCGCTGAAGAGGGGTTTATGACCCAGGGCATGAGAGAGCGGGGGGTTGTCAGCGTGCGGGGGAATGCTTGCGAGGTTAAGAGAGAGAGAGACGCGCTGGCTATCAGCGAGGGGCAGGGAGGCCATGGTGCTCAAAATGGCTGCCGCTTACGCGCACGAATGGGCTTGGAAAGGGGCAAGATGGCGCCGATAATGTTGACGTTTTGCAGTCTAATCTTTAACAGTCCTCCCTTTTCAACATATCTTAGCCAACTTGCTTACTCAATGTCAATCTTCATCAAATTCCTAACCTCGGCATCATATATTGCTCTCATACGTTCATTTTCAAAGTCCACAGTCTTAGGACAAATACAATTTACACATAATGTACACAGGGGTGGTAGACATTGAATTCCTAAACATAAACCGCATAGTACAACCACAGGAATCAGGATAATGGTGAATAGTCTCCAGCCCCAGTTTTTAACGGTGCTCCAGAACCACCCACCCAGCGACCATTCTTCTTGTTCTTGGTGGACTTCTGAAGAGAGTCTATGAAGATGTTCGATGGCCTTGTACACTGAGGGTGAGTTGTCCGGTATGTACGTACAGCAGCTGGACCCAATAATGCGGCATGCCCCACCACGATCCGCAAGAACCACATCCAGGACAAGGCGGTTCTGGAGGGCCACCAAGCGGACCGCTTGAAGTTCAGCGGTGTTGTTAGCAAGGATACCCGCCGTGATGTTCATTGTTGTCTCAACTGCTTGAGTCAGATGTCGGATGGCACGGCTGTTTGCCATCGGGCCCCAGAGGGGGACAAGTCCTTTCATAGCATCGATGAATTGCGCTCCTGTTGAATCGGCTTGTTCGATGTCCTTGGCTCGTTTTTGTCTGTGATGATTTGCTGGTGCCACATAAGTCGGAGGAAGGATGAAGGAAATGAAACAAGTGCCCCCCCAGCCTTTGGGAAGCCAGGTGTAAGCCTTCGTGCCGCAGACGAAATACGTGTTTGGAGATGCCACAAAGGAAGGTGGGTCGATGGAGTCCAGAGTTCTGGAAAACCGGCAGGCACTGTGGCCTACCAGCTGAGTCCCAAGCCCTTCCATGCACATGTGGCCGGTGACGTTGATGACTGACAGGGCCACAGTCAGAGTGGCAGCCGTTCGTTTTCGCAGGTAGGAGAAGGTGGTTCTGGTTGGATTATTGAACACTTGCATTTCAACTTGTTCTTTAGCAGGGATGTCCAAGTGGATTGTGTTGTTGTTGGTCTGCGGGCAGAAGTGTGTCTTTGTTCTGTTCCGCCAGACCCCGTGGTAGAAATGCGTTACGGTTTTGCTGGAGGTGGCATTGTCTTTAAAGCTTTCTTGCAGAAGCATCAGCCAGGCAAGACAGGAGCCGTGAACTGAGAAAGGTGAAGGGATGAATGGTATCGAATGTCCAGTGGCGTGGGGTAGCAACCCACAGATCCAACAGTTGGTGGCATTGGTGGCAAGGTTGTGCTGGTGAAGTAGTTGCACGAAGGAGTTATTCCAAAATTCCTTTCGCCTCTCTCTGAGTTGGGGAGAGAGCGAGATCAGATAATGTTCCTTCATGGTGGTAGGCTGGACAGTGGTCAAGAAGGTTTCGTGAGCAGGTGCATTTTCTTCCACAATCCAGAGTGTGGTCATGAGGAGAAAGCAGAAGAGGATTGTGATGAAGAGCGCAATAGTCTTTGGGCTATGGAGTCTGTCTGCTTTTGGGTTTCTGCGGTGGGTATTTCCTGTTACCTTCATCATCTTCTTATTTGGCGCTTCCATCATCTTCTTATCTGGCGCTTCCATCATCTTCAAGGGGCTCGGTAGCGGGCAGAACCACAGACTTTGTTTTGCTTCTCTCCAGGTAACCCTTGGTAGTGTTTAGGTCACCGTTCTGAGATTTAACTTTTTAATTTTTTCTTTTGATGGCACTGTGGGATCAGAGAATTTTGAAAGTTCAAGTGTGTCGGTATCAGGATAGCAGGTTAGTGACGGTCGGTCCTTGTTCAGGAGCTCTTCTTGGCTGTCGATGTTTTCAGTCGAGGTCAGGGTCGAGGAGATCTTCTTACAGTGGTGTGCATGCAGCCAGTTGCGTTTTCCCTCCACCCGTAGTGCTGTTCGGGTGGTGATGAGGACTTGCCAGGGGCCCGTCCACCGGGGTTCCAGACTCTTGGCACGCTGAAAATTCCGGATCAGGATAAAATCCCCAGGCTGAATGGTGTGTCCGGGACCCCTGGAAGTGTCAGGGATGGCATGCAGCACCTGTTGATGGATAACAGACAGCGTTTTAGTCAACTGACATAAGTAATCAGACATTAGGACGTCCGGGACGTCATGAATGGAAGTTGGTTTCGGTGCAGACCAGACATTCATAGGCCGGCCGAAAACAACCTCGTATGGCGTCAAGTGGTGTTTGGTGGGGGTGGAACGCATTGAAAGCAACGCCAGAGGGAGTGCGTCTGGCCATTTCAGTCCTGTGGTAGCTACTATTTTGGCCAATTTTAGTTTCAGTGTGGCGTTATGTCGTTCAACTAGTCCAGCAGATTGGGGGTGGAAGACTGCGTGGAACTTTTGTTTTACACCCAACCCCTTCAAAATGAGTTGGATAACTTCGGCTACGAAGTGGGGGCCATTGTCGCTCCACAAAATTCGACAAAGGCCGTAACGGGGGAAAAACTCCTTTAACAGTACTTTTGCTGTGGCCATAGCAGTGTTGTCACGGGTTGGATATGCTTCCACCCATTTGCTAAATGCGCATACCACCACAAGTACATATTTCAGGCCTTGACATCTGTCTAGTTGGATGTAGTCCATCTGCAGGACTTCAAATGGGTGATTCGGGACCCCGAACCCTCCCCGGGGTACTACAGTTCCTTTCCCGGGATTGTGTTGCAGGCATATCAAACATTGTTGGACCAGGCGTTTGGCGGACTCTGTGATCTTATCATTGTGCCAAACTCTGGAGACAAGTTCAATCATGGGGGCTGATCCTATGTGGGCAGGGGAATGTGCCATAGTCAGTATGGGAATCAGGTATGAGTCAGGTAATAACCATTTGTTTGTGTCTTTTGTCCGCCAGCAGCCTTCGTCATCTTTCAATCCCACCCGTGTCCATTCAGTCAGTTCGTGTTGTGTGCTAGCCATTTGAATGTCTCTGATAGTGTCCCTAGCGTCAGACCATTTTTCTGCTTGTGACCTGGTCACGTACATGCGTGTTGTCGTCCTATTTTCAGCTGTCGCTCGGGCAGTGAGGTCGGCTAGTGCATTTCCCTGTCCAATAATGTCTGTCACCTTTTTGTGTGCCTGGCATTTGATGACTGCAAGCTTTTTGGGGAGAAGGACGGCTTCGATCAAGGCGGAGACTAGGTCCCCGTGCAAAATGGGGGTGCCGTGTGAGGTCAAGAATCCCCTCTCCCTCCAAAGGAGCCCAAAATGGTGAACCACCCCAAAGGCATACTGGCTGTCGGTGTAAATGTTTGCTGTGGTTCCTGCTGCTAGAATACAGGCTCGTGTCAGGGCAATCAGTTCCGCTGCCTGGGCAGATCGTTGCGTTATGCGGGCTGTCTCGACTACAGTTCGAGCCGTGGTGACTGCATAGGCAGCTGAAGTGGTGCCATCGGGGAGTTTGATGCAAGAACCGTCCACCCACAGCTCTCCGTCGGGGTCGGGGAAAGCCGTGTCTCTGAGGTCAACCCTACTTCTGGTCTGTTCGTCTGTGAGGGTCACACAGTCGTGTACAGGGTGCGCATTGGGATCGTTTTCTGGTAAGGGCAGCAGGGTTGCTGGGTTCAGTGTGGTGCATCTCTTCAGAGTGATGTGGGGTGCGAGCAGAGTCAGTTCGTATCCTGTCAGTCGTGCACTCGTCAGGTGTTGCGTTTTGGTTTGATTTAGGAGGGTGTCAACTGCATGGGGTACCAGTACTGTGAGGGAATTCGAGAGCACGATCCCCTCACTCTGTCGGATAGAGATCGCAGCAGCAGCTACGGCTCGAGGGCAAGCAGGCAGGGCTCTGGCTACAGGGTCAAGAGTGGCTGAGAAGTAAGCGCATGGTCGTTGTTTTGAGCCGATGGACTGGGTCAGGACAGATAAAGCGCACCCCTCCCTTTCATGGGTGTAAAGGGAGAAGGGCTTTGTGTAATCGGGGGTACCCAACACAGGGGCCGAGCAGAGGGCATCTCGTAGTTGCATGAAAGAAGCCTGACACTCAGGGGTCCAAGGGAGTGGGAGAGGGATGTCCTTTGCTAACAATGAAAGCAGTGGTTTTACTACAAGGCTAAAGTTGGGCAACCACTGTCGGCAGAAGGAGGTGAGGCCTAGTAGGGAGCGGACCTGTTTCTGGGTCTTAGGGACGGGGGTGTCGAGAATGGTTTGGATCCGGTCAGGAGTCAGTTTCCTTCCGTCTTTGGACAAAAGGTGGCCTAGGTAAGTGACCTGGGGTTGGCAGAATTGCAACTTCTTCTTAGAGACCTTGTGGCCATTTTCTGCAAGGAAATGCAGGAGTTGAATGGTGGCTGTGACAGCTAGTGGAGTGGTGTCGGCTGCCAAGAGGATGTCATCGACATATTGTACTAATACCACTCCATCGGGTAACTGGACTTGATCCAGTTGTCTCTTGAGGGCCTGGCTATAGATGCTAGGGCTTTCTGTGTAGCCCTGGGGTGCTCGGCAGAACCTATATGAGCGGGCTTTTAGGGTGAAACCGAAGAGATATCGGCTGTCTGGGTGGATGGGGATGGAAAAGAATGCGTTTTTGAGGTCAATGACAGTGAAGGTGGTGGCAGTGGAGGGAATCAAAGTCAGGATGGTGGTAATGTCCGAGACCACAGGGTACTGGGGTACCACCACTTTGTTGATCTCTCGAAGGTCAATGATGAAGCGGTATGCTTTCTCATCTCCTTCTCCCTGTTTCTTAATGATGGGCAAGATTGGGCTGTTGCAAACGTTGCTAACTACTTCCTCTACCACTCCTGCGTCTATCAGTGATTGGATGATTTCTACCAATGCCTTCTCGCCCTCGGGCGATATCCGATATTGTGGAAGTTTTGGGAGTGTTGCATCTGGTCGAACAGTGATGTGCACTGGGTCAATCATCATGCGCCCTACATCCGAATCCGTTTTGGCCCACAGATACGGAGGCAGAGTGTCAAGCAGGGAAGTGTCAGCGTCGGTGATGGAAAACATGTGTCTGGGGGGGCAATGTCTAAGCAGAACGGGATTGTCGTAAAGGAAAACTCGGACTCCATCTTGAGAACATCTAATCGTTGCTCGGAAGTGTTTCAATAAGTCGAGTCCCATAATTGCGTCAGGGCTATTGGAGGAGAGCAAAAACGTGGTGTCAGTGGTGTTGTTTTCTAAGTCAAAGAGGATTGGGGCGGACAAAGGGTTAGTGGAGGGCGTCCCATCGAAACCTGTCGATGTTATTAGTAAGCCAGACAAGGGTGCCCTTGGAATCAGTCGTTTAGATAATGCACTACGTGTTGCGCCAGTGTCTACCAGGAATGGTGACTTTGTACCCAAGACCTTAGCAGTGACATAAGGGCCTTGCTGGTCAACATGGAGCTCGACTGGATCCCTCCCCTGCCCTAGGCAGTCCTATGCAAAGTCATGAACGTCATCGTAGTCAGATTGCTGGCATTGGTTCTGTCGGGGTCGATCAAATGTGTTTGGTCTACTGGATCTATCATTAGTTGCGTTGTTTGGGGGCCCTCGCTGTGGTCCCCTATTTCTTGGTTCGTTTGCTGAATCTCTAGGATCTCTATTTCTGGTGAGTTCCAAAAGAACCGGGCACTGAGATTTCCAGTGGCCCGATCCTTTACAGAAGGCACACTGGTCCTCTCTAATGTCTGTACGTCCAATGTGGGGAGTTGAAGCACGGTCTTTGGGAGGTGCCGTTTTAGGGACATTCATCTGATGGTTTCCTCGGTATTGGTCTCGTCCCAGAGTCACCCCTTGCAGTTGAGCTATCATCACCCTCTCTTTTAATTCTTTCTTCTTCCTCTCTGTTGTTCTATCGTTTTCGTTTTTCTGATGTTCATAATATTGGGCCATCTGGAGGATAGCCGTAGGTTTGGAGGCTGCCCAACTACTTTCACTGGCCTGCAGTTTCTGCGAGACCTCCGGTGATAAGCCCTTAACGTAATTCTGGACAAACAGATGGTGTCCGGTTGCAGTGGTCAGGTCCTGGCCGCTGTAATCGGAGAACACCGTTTCAAACCGGGAGAAGTATTCCGATACATCCTCCTGAGGTTTCTGGCGACAAGCCGTTACTATCGACCAGTCCACTTTCTTTTCTGGAATCAGGGTTTTTAATTTCTGCACGATTTTATCCGGGAGGTCTAAAATGGCTTTTAAAGGCTTTTGTCCGGGTTCTCGTTGTCTGTCTATGCCATCAAGTTGTGACCAGTTATGTCCAAACAGCTCAGAGTGGTCGACTTTCCGGATTTGCTTCCACACATCAGCTGGTAGACATAACCCGAAAAACAAGTCGATGTCAGCTAGAGTCATAATCGTCGAACCTAGGGCCGTACCCAACTCAGTATAGAAGGCAGTGGGGTTTTTACGTAGGTCAGGCAGAGATTTCCGGAAGGTCAGAATCTCTTGCCGGTCCCATGGTTGGTAGACCCAATTGTATACTACCCTTCCCTTTGCATCTTTGTTGTTTGCGTCATCGTGAGTCCCTTCACCTCGTGGAGGAACCCAGTAAGGGGCAGCCTCTCGTATCGGCATCATAGTGTTAGGTCGTTCAGTTTGTGGGTCGGTTGCTACAGATGTAGTGGATTCGATTTTTGATTTTTGTTCAGTGAGGTGGCGGAGAACCTTAAGCGTACGCGTAAGGAGGTCCGTCACATCACTCTCACTCTCATCCCCGATATCAACCTTCCGGTACAGAGTCGTTAGGCTCTGTGGACCTTTTTCTTGATATCGGTCCTCGTATGCATTCAAGACGTGGTAACACAGTTGTACAGTAAAGTGTCGTCTGTGACTCCCAGTATAAGAATTAAACACATCCGTGACGGACTCTTCATCCTCCCTCTTCTCTACCAGTATCTTTGCTATCTTGTCGACCCCTGCTCGTTCATGTTTGCTTAGTCTATATGCTCTAACAGGACCAACCCTTCGGGCTTCTGGGTCGCCCGGCGTTGTCGTTTGCGTAACATCTAATACGAGGAGTTCAGCCGGCACGGAGGCCATGGGAGCTGAAGCCGTGGAGCTACTCTCGCTGGTACCTGGGGATAGTGGGTGTTGGGCTAAGGGTTGGGAAGGGGCATATGGAGGGGGCATGTGGATGATCGGAGGACCTAGCAGCAGATCATCGTTGGTTCGCTGCTTTGAGTGTAATTCAGGGTAGAGCGCGGAGGGGGTTCTAACCAGACACTGGCTTGATGTTTCTATTTCTAGCTTCTGTTTGGTATCCTCTCTTTCTTTTATCTCTTTCTCTAGTTTCTGGGCCGCTAGGTGGGCTGCTTTCCGCAGCTCTTTTCCCAACCTACTCTCAGTTCTCTTTTTGCGCTGTTCGGCTTCTTTTCGCCACATGCCGAAGCTGTCAAGCATAGTGGACGTCGTCTTGTTTTTACCAAGGGCTGTTTCTAGTGCGATTATTCTATCGTCTTCGAAGGATCCTATCAGTGGCCACTGACTTTCTCGATCCTTTTTCGTATATTTATGCCACAGCTGGCTATAGGCTATAGCGACTAATCCATGCTTTGTGAACATGTCCTTATTAGGGGTGCCTTCCAGCGGAGCCGGATGGTTCATCTCTAATAAGCGGTCCGGGCTAAACAGGCTACTAACCAGTGGGGAGAAGACAGGCATGACGGATCACAATGGGATAATAGTCAGCACTACCTATCTTATCACTGCGCGCAAAGACTAGACAGAATATTTCTATTCTACGTTGTTTGCACGTAGTGAATACCTCATGAACCAATTCTGAGCGATCAATGTTAGGTCAAAAATAAAAAATCAATATGGTCAATGGGGAGAATAAGTAGGCTCGCAAAGGTTCGCGTCACCTACCCTTTCACTATCTGTAAAGAGGGGACCTATTTTTCCCTGTTTGCAGACAGAGAATCTCCAGAAAACAATCTATAACAGTTAATCAATGGGGGGAAGGGGCAATTGTTCAGTGGGGGAGAAAGATAGGTCCGACGGGTGCGTACCTATCCTTCGCTGTTTATAAAGGGAGAGCCTGTTGTTTCTCCGTTTGTAGACAGTGAATCTCCAATAAATTAACAAAAAGTAATACTAGTATTTTCTCAACAATTATCAATTACTTTCAATTATCTATCACTTTCGCAATTCGTCGTGTTTACACGACCTTACCCGGACCGCATGGACAGTTTCTCGTCTTCCGAATCCAGCGCCCGATCGTCCTCTTCTCTTCGTACTTCTCGTGGCACTCCTGATGGTTCCCAGTCAGGACCGCAGATCACTCGAGAGAGGTCTGTTCGGAACCAGTGAAGTTCGGATGATCGGCTGTCAGACGAGGGTCTATCGGACAGGGTACCTTCCGATCGTTGCAGTCGTTCACTCTGTCGTCGGGACCTCTCCCACTGGATCCACGAGTCGCTGATGGGCCCCACGTTTGGGACGCCAATTGTTAAAAAGGGTTCCAAAGACAACCGGTAACCAAAAACCCTTTTATGTTGCCCGGCGGTATCGCCTCTATGACCCACCAATATTAATCAATGAAGAAGCAGGCGCTGGAGACTGGAAGGCGGGAAACGAGGATTTTATTCTCTCCGGAGGAGAACACATCAATTCAGACAGCAAGTATCGTCACGAGGTGCTCTCACCACATCTCTGAGGCCTGGCCTCTTATACTAGGGTTTATGACCTTTATTGCACATAACACATTCTCGCAATACTTTAGTACTTGAAAGAACATCCTCGGAATCTCCCCTTCAGGCCCGTTCCCACATACATTTACAGTTGGATTCCCCACCCCGGTCACAACAGGTGATGGTTGTCGCACAGCAGGGCATTCCGCCGATTCACGGAATGCATGGGGTTGATCGGATCTCATGGGGTGGGGGCTTTGATCGGCTCGAGGGTCTTTTGATGGGGAGGGGAAACTTCCTACTGTACGGGGTAATAAACAGTATCCGCAGAGCCAGGTGGCGGCCTGGGAACAGGGAAGACAAACGGGGACACAGGAAAAGGGGTTTGCATCAAAAGGGTTTGAGGCCATGAAAGGAATGAAGGGAGGTGTCGCGCTGGGAACAGGATGGGATTCCGTGGTGAAGCTGCGCTGAAGAGGGGTTTATGACCCAGGGCATGAGAGAGCGGGGGGTTGTCAGCGTGCGGGGGAATGCTTGCGAGGTTAAGAGAGAGAGAGACGCGCTGGCTATCAGCGAGGGGCAGGGAGGCCATGGTGCTCAAAATGGCTGCCGCTTACGCGCACGAATGGGCTTGGAAAGGGGCAAGATGGCGCCGATAATGTTGACGTTTTGCAGTCTAATCTTTAACATATCTACCACTAGGATATCTTTCTTTAAAGGTGTCTTTAACCTACCATCAACAAGGGTCGATTGGACTGGTGCAAGGTGCCCACTATAATTAGTGGTCAGCATATACCAGGCCAACTTCTCACACTTCCTATGTTATACAATCAAATGATCTCATATTTTTGACACTTCTCATGTCTTACAATTAAATGATCTCATGTTTTTGATATGTCATATGTCATACAATCAAATGATCTCATTTTTGATATGTCATATGTCATACAATCAAATGATTTCATGTTTGTTTTTGATACTTCTTATTTCATACAATCTCATGTTTGCAATACTTCTGACCTCGTAAAATCAAATGATCTCATGTCTGTGATACTTCTTACATCAAAGAAATCAAACGATATCATGTCTGTGATACTTCTTACATCATACAATCAAATGATCTCATGTCTGTGATACTTCTTACATCATACAATCAATTGATCTCATGTTTGCGGCGCTTCCTACAGCCATGCAGCCCAATGACCTCATGCTTACATCAGGGTAGGTAGTATAGGTGATATTAGATTTCAATCTCATACTAAAGTCTTTTTAGTGCCAAAAGTGTGTGTTTTATTTGGAAAGTACTGAAGATTATTTGTTCCCCCGAGAATTAAATATAAACTATAAACCACAAAACTTTGGAATTCAGTCACAAAGGTTGTGGTTATTATCCATCGGTTCTGCCCGAAATAGCAACCCTGACCTAGTGAAGCACTGTGATGGCTTGAAGTTGTCATTGAGGAGATTTTCAGGGCCAACCACTTGTGTCACCTCCGTCTAAACATCAACCTCTCCACTCAGCCCTGGACTGGCACGGCTCTCCGAGCACTTATGCAAAAAGAACCTCACGGGAAGCTAAAGCTCTCTGCAAGACAGCGAGTTCCTCCCTGGGAAGCCCTAATCCACATCACACTTGCCATGGTCCACTTACATAGAGTCCGATTGGCCAATTGAGGGATTTAAAGCGATTTCATTAAAGAGGTTCATCTGAAATCTGTGAGGCTGAGGCTGAGTCAGACAATATCCTGTGTCTTCTGTACTGGTCAGAGAGGTATGTGTCAGGAAAATCTGGGGCCTGTGTTTAAGTGTTTCTTTATGCCTATTCGCTGGTCATTCCCCATGCTTTAACAGACTCTAACATAGGGAGCTGGTGAATTCTGGCAGTGTGCCACCCAAATGAGATCAGGTGCATGGCAATAGGGAAATGCATACATTCGTTTTTCTCTCCATGTGATTCTTGGAAATGGTACGAGTTACAACCCATAGGTTGCACAGTTCTCTGCATGTGGCCTTTCACATGGAAACCAGGGCTTTTATAGTCCTTCAAGTTGCTTAGTGAAAAATAAGCATTGACAAGCAAAAGGTTTTGCCTTTTTGGCCCAAAGGCTTTGCCAATTATGTTTGCTGACGCCACATAGCATCAGCAAAAATATTTATTGTCTGCAACATTTTTAAAGGCACAGTGGCATGGCCGCTGACAATGTATGCACTTATAACATTAAGCAGATGTTGTTTTTTAATTTACTGACTATTTGGATCAGTGAATAAAAGAATTGCATTTGACTTGCATGAAAGCACTTTTTTGTAAGGTGAAGCAGCCTGGCAACAAATGTTGTCTGACAACCACTCTAAAATAATTAAAATAAACTAACATTTTTTAAAAAAAGCACTGTGGGGAGCGAGGGAAATGGAAGATTGGGTGGAGGAGCAGGTGGGGGAAGCAGAATAAAACACCTGAGGTACTTGAGGTTGGACCCAGGAGGAGGAACAAAAAGTATTAATAAAAAGGAAAGCGGGGCTCCATGGGGGTATGCAAAGGGCAGGATCAAGGGTGGACGGGGGTGGGCATTTGTGGCCAGGAAGCAGCACACACAAGGGAGAGAACTAGAAAACATGCACTCTCACTGAGTAGTGAAAGAAAAAGAAAAAAGTAGTTCCCCTGTGTGAGTAGTGGAAGAACACAAGTTATCCATCAAAAGGATTGTACGGAGGCTGTGCTCCATGGGAGATAGAAACATGAGAAGAGGAGGGCAAGTCATTGTAAAAGGAAAAAAAAACCAAATGAGTCTGACAATATAGCCAGCCAATAGTAAGCAATGGGAGGGCTCTAAGGGCCATATGTATGAACACATTTTCCTATAGACACAGAATAGATAAAACCCTTTGATCCATCTGGCCCTAAGACTGGTGTAAGCTTCTAGTATGGTTCACATGAGGCTTTCTCCTACAAGCAGCTAGAAGCAGTCTGAGTCTCATAGACACAACCTAACAAGGTCAGGCACACCCATCCAGAGGTCAGGCACACCCATCCAGAGGTCAGGCACATCCATACTGCTTCAAAGTCACAGGGAAGACAGTTGTATAGTTCCCCTGCGCACCCCCATGGTCAGTGTCAACAAGCACATGCAAGGACATATTGGCAGTCTGTGGGACAACGCTGCTCGAGGGCTTAAATGTAGGTAAAGCGAGCAAACTTCACGACTGGCTCAATAATCATGATACAGGTGCAGCTTCCGCCAGGCAATACAAACGTTACTCACTCTTACAGTGCAGGAAGTAAGATGTAAACTACGATATGTCTTGACGTGAAACCTGACACAGGTGTCCCCGGCAGTCACTAGGGGACGTCTCACATCTGTGTGTCAGTCAGGTCTGATCTCTCTTTCAGTTTCATTATTCATATCTCGCCTGAGCCTGACAGGCCTCTGGATCTGCCTCCATTGCACACATCTAGCAGGGCCCTCTTCTCCCTCCATGGGGGGCTCGGCGCCCCTCGCCCCCGCCCAGGCGCCGGCATCCAATCTAATCCTTCCCCGACAGCTGAGTGAGAGATTGCCTTTGATTGCTCTAATGTATGCTAATGAGAGAGCAGTGTGAATCTGAGTGTCAATAAACTGAATGCAGCCTGCTCCCCAACGCCCGGCCGGCTCAATAGCGGATTAAGCTCTTGTCTCAGAGTGGTTGGCAGAGGGGGGGCAGGATCACAGCATCTTCAGCCAAGGTTAGGGGGCAACCTTGGGAGCCTCCTCCGGCGCCCCTCTAGCTCGGAGCCAGGTCCCCCTGTAGAAGGACAGGCAAGGCTAGGGGGCGTTTAAAGAGACCCCTTGACAACAAGTCCCCTTCCTGGGACCAAGTCAGGATGGACGTCTCCATTAGAGACACATGAACAAGCAAAGACAGCAAGTGGGACAACTTACATACTGCAAACATCTGCCTGCTGCAACACGCACAGCCGACACAGGAATTGACTGTACAGGTGTATGTAGTCTTTTATCGCCTGCCTGCTTTAACAATCAATCAATCACTGCATTTCTAAAGCGCGCTACATACCCGTGAGGGTCTCAAGGCGCTGGGGGATGGGGGGTGGGCTGCTACTGATCGAAGAGCCAAGTCTTAAGAAGTCTTCTGAAGGGCAGCAGGTCCTGGGTCTGTCGTAGGCCGGTGGGGAGAGCGTTCCAGGTCTTGGCGGCGAGGTAGGAGAAGGATCTGCTGCCGTTGGTAGTTTTCCAGATACGAGGAACTGTGGCGAGGGTGAGGTTGGCAGTGCGAAGGCTGCGGGTGAGGGTGTGGAAGCTGAGTCGGTCGTTGAGGTATGTAGGTCCGGTGTTGTGTAGTGCTGTGTGTGCATGGATGAGGAGTTTGAAGGTCATGCAGGTTTGAAGGTCACAGATCATGCAGGAACTAGAAATAACAAATGAAAAGGAGTGTTTGATTCTATTCAAGATTATCTGTTCCAAATCAACAGATGGTTAAACTGTTCTCCATCAATAGATCAAGTAGTCCCGATGCGATGAATAAAAGTTAATCCGGAGCCTTGCGAGTTGCTTTGAATCCAATGTTATTCCAAAAATGCCAATACTACAGAAGCAGTCCACCCAGCCCAGCCAACGCATCTCATTCCAATAGGACTTCATCAGGGCTTGATCAATATCCCAAAGTTGTCATCCACCCAGTGATGGCTCCTGCTGTTATCTCATAAATCCTCATAGATACAATTTTATACCACTAGATGGCGTGATGCGCTCCCATTTTATCTTCAGCCTTTCTGTTTCCTGGTTCGAATGTCCTATGAGTTCACGCCTTTACATCTCATATAGGAACTGCCTGCCACGTGTAGCCTGCTACTACCTGCCTGCTGCAGCATTCACAGCTCATACAAGAACCGCCTGCCACGTGCAGCCTGCTATCTCCTGCCTGCTGCAACATTCACAGCTCATACAAGAACCGCCTGCCACGTGTAGCCTGCTATCTCCTGCCTGCTGCAGCATTCACAGCTCATACAAGAACCGCCTGCCACGTGTAGCCTGCTATCTCCTGCCTGCTGCAGCATTCACAGCTCATATAAGAAGTGCCTGGCGGGTGTAATCTGCTATTACCTGCCTGCTGCAGCAACAAAGACTTATCTTGCATCTCCTGCTTGCTCTAACACTCATAACTCATATAAGGAATGCCTGTCAGGTCTGTCATATCCTGTATACTGGAACTGTCACAATTCACAACAAGCATTTGAAATGCAATATGTCTAACATTGGTTACATTTAGAGCTATTGGTGCTGCAAATGAGAATATTTGTTAGAATTATTTTGCTCAAAATATATCTTAGCAGTAGCAAAAAATAAAATCCATTAAATGTGTTTGCTTTCCCAGATGTCTGGGAAGCTTCTCGCGGTGCCCACTGGGCTGCCAGGGATCAGTTGGGCTGTCTGAGTGGCAGGCAGGGGCACAGCAAGGGGCAGTCAAGCCATGGGTTGTTCAAGCACCCACATCGCTTCCTGGTTTGTTGTACTCCTACTGACTGTCGACACAGCCTGCTGCCCTAAAATACAAGCTGGTTCAACCCACCCACCAAGCCCTGCTTCAATAATTGGGGGGGGGGGGGGAGGGTTGGGCAGCTGGGCGTCTGATTGGTCCTAGTTGATTCTCCACATCTTGGTTCCCTTTATGTCTCTTCTCATGGTTTTCTGTACTCATTGCGGGGACGGGTTCAGGTTTGGCCACAAAGTTAACAGACACCTTGGCATCTGGAATAAAAAGGCAGGTGGATTCTAATTGTCACTTTGCCCATTGGATCCCTGCTTGGGGATCACCGAAGAAAAACGATCCCCAAGCAGGGATGCAGCCACTAGACACCTGCAACAGGGTAGGTGTGCCCTTAGACAAGGGATTTTGCCCTTTTAAATTGTCAGTCCCCCACCCCCCCTGGTCAGAGGGGATAAATACCACAGATCTGCACCCCAGAGGTGCATAAAATCCACTAGCTACCAGTGACTTCTTTTTTTAATAAAAAAATATATAGGGGTAGAAGCTGTCCCCAGGCCCCCACCCCAAATGCATATTTTAAAAGTCTTTCTGCTCCACTTGGTGGTCAGATCGGGGTAATTTACCCCGATATGCTCCCCCAACCCCCGGGGGGGCAGAAAGCCCCTAGGTACCAGGGGCTTTTTTTCAAACAAAATAAATAGGGGTGTGGGCTGCCCACCGGGCATTGCCATGCTCCCACCTCTAATGCATATTGTAAGAGTCTTTCTGCTGCCCCCTGGGTGCAGGAATGGGGGCACAACCCCAGTCTGCACCCCCTTGGGCAGAAAGCCCACCAGACCCCATGGATTCCTTTTTATATAAAAATATATAGGTTTGGGGGCTTCCCTGCAAGGGCATGGCAATGCCCCTGATCCCAGTAAATGGGGCAACAGTCTTTCGGTCCCTTCTGTGTGGCAGATGGGATGATTACCCCGATCTACTCACAACTGGGAGCAGAAAGTCCACTAGATGCCAGAATTTTTTATATTTTTTCATAGGGGTAGGGGGGCTGCCTACCATGAGGATGTCTATGCTCCCACCCCAACTAAATGGGGCAAAAGTCTTACTCCACCTTCAGATGAAGATGGGGTGATTACCCCGATCTAACCCATATGGGTAAAAAGCCCACCCGATGCCATGGAATCTTGAGTGGGTATGTTACTAAGCTTTAATTACATGCATTCTTCGTTTAGGATTATTGCCTTTATGTGAAGTACAAAACTGAGCCCGCACTCTGTAGCGCTTTATAAAACCCCATAAATAAATAGAAAGGACAGTGGTAGAGATCACATTTAGTCTCTATTTTAGCTTTTCTTTTTAAAGGGAGACATTGTTTACGTTGAAAGCGCTACAACACATTTAATTACAATGCCGTCGTTACAACGACCGCGTTGTTACAACACGAACCATTACATCGCAAGTCGTTTCTACAACTTGCTGTAGGGGCGCGCTGTTGTTGGATTTACAATCCAACACCGTCCCTGCTGTTGCACAAACTGGAGTAGGAATAGTAAATTGTACTATTCCTAAATTCAGCGTGCCCCCCACAGCAAGTCGCTGTAATGACTTGCGATCTAATGGTTTGTGTTGTAACAACGTGGTTGTTGTAATGACCGCGTTGTAAAGGAATGCATTGTAGCGCATTTGTTGTAAAAAGAAATGTTCTTTTTTAACTTAACATCCTTTTCTGATGGCGTTTTGACCTAATACGAGGAAGCACCACACTCTCATTTATTCTTGGCAGACATTGTTGCCCTGTGGTCCGCACAATTAGTTCCAGGGTCACACATATCAGAACACAATGCCCTTGTTTTATTTTTGTTCTTGTAGGAGACAACTCTTTCTCTCCAGACTAACTACAGATGTTGTTCTGCACCTCTGGCACAGTACACTAAGGCTGGTATTTTATTATTTAAACATCACCCATGCTGAATTTTGCAACAACCACTTCACACCGGAGTTATGGAAACCACTGTGACAGAAATGCAGTGCTGCAGGCGCCGACCTTCATCCTGAAGAGAAAGATAGCTGCACAAGTAGAAATGTGCCGGCCTGCACACTCAGATAGGGTGCATTTGTTAATGCACTAAGGCCGGTTTCCCGAGACATTATACAAAGGTATGGGGTTAGATCATTCCAACAGGGTCTGGCAGAAGGGTACTCCGGCCATGCTCTCATTAGTGCTGGGGTATGAGTGATAGATGGGAGTGACATTAGAAACTATTAACATGGTCGAATTGTTTGGGTTTTTCACCATTCTAATAATGTGTATAACAGTGATGTGTTTCATCCGTCTAATAATGACAGCTCATGTTTTACTTCCCAGGATTAGATATTTTCAATAATCATTTCAAAATTAATACTTGTATCTTTTCTTTGTGACACCTTGACTTGCTGAAGTGACAAACTAAAGGGTTAGACCTGTTTCCGCGAATTCCTTCGGATTCCGATTGGTCATGTTCAAGGTAACCAACAACATCCACAGCTCTGGAAGTTTAGGGGTTTAGATGTGGAACTGTGAGCTGGCTGAACCAACATTCACTGATGATGCGAGTCGACTCAGTCTCTGTATTGTGAAGTTTTGTTGATATAATACGTAGGCCTACTAAGTTTGCACGGACCATATAACTGGTCCTATAGTCCTGGACCGCGCTGATCCTACTTATCTGGAATTATTCGATTTCACCAGAATGATTCATGGCTTCACTCCTGCTTAAAGAGGGTGTCATTGGGTCCGACAGCAGGTGCTCCGTGCTAGGGGTCAGAGCTTGGTCACATCCCATAGAAGGGTGAGGCACTCTTCAGCAGGATTCAGGGGTGAGACACATGTTTAACACAACTGCTGGGATTTGTACTAACCTCTGGAGATCAGCCTTTGATGGTCCGCATTCATAGGAGGGCGGCGGAACACGTCAGCCAAGTCTGTTGGCCAGATAACGCATCCTTGAGCCAGTTGGAATGGTGGTGCTGATGCGGGACTGCAGCTTGTTCAGTTATCAGATGTCATGAAAATGGCTATTTACTGGTTCGTACATTAGGTGGGGGCACAACGGTGCCACAACTCCCCAGGGTTGCCTGATTTCTTCCAAGGCGAGGTGGATGTTCTAGTTAAATCTTGCCCAGAGCTACCTTGTGGCCTTTCCCATGAGACGGGGACATTAAACGAGGAGGCGGGAGCACACTGCGTCCGATTCCCCTCAGTGGATTTTGAAATCCTCCCGTAGGAATAGTGGACCCGCCCTTCTCAGCCCCACTGGTACTCTCACATATCAATATCAAGTGCTCCTCCAAGTACTTACCCAGTTCCAAACACAACTCCCTTTTGGGTTCGTATGTCAGCGATGTCCACCATAGGTCCAGGAAGGCCTGATCCATGCCAGATGTTCAGGATAGCTGCATAGAGTTATAAAAGAGTCAATGTATGTTAATGTACCTTGCATGAATGCCCTGAACACGTTATACGGAAATGACGCTCCTGGTCCCACTGTGGACACCCCTGTCACCTGACTTGCTTGTCTAGATCTGCCTGAGAGAGATTATTTACAAACTGTGTGTGCACAAAATAGGACTTGGAGAACTCTGTGGCTTTTATTCCACCTTTTGTTTACATCTTCTGGTGTGGTGTAAGAGCTGTCTTTAGCAGAAGAGCCTGAGGAATCAGTGGAACTGATTCTAAATACTCCTGTCTTTTTTACTCCTCTATCCGGATCCCTACCAATATGTTTTTTTTGGTGGTGTAAGACAGTCCCAGGGGATGACACCTTTATGGTATCGTCTTTCACAGTTGGTCCCATTGTTACTCAGCACATCCCTCTGGTACGTGAATCTTTCATTCGGAATGCCGCCTCTGGCTTTTGAAGAGCAGTTTGGCAGACCCTGGCTTCCCTGGGGTTTGCCAGTTCAGCAGTTGCCAGAACTTCTGTGATCAACAGAAGAAGAGCTTTAAGAGGCAAACTAAAGGGGGCCCTTGGATCCACCCACATGTTGGGATGCAAAACTACAGCATTGGACTGGGAAGGGCCGGAGTCCTCCCACTGACAAAGAGTGCCTGTATCCCGCCTCATGACTTGTTGGAATGAGGCCCTTGTAAGATGCTGTACGCATAATCTGTTATCTATGAAAAATTACAAGAAGGCAGAAGGGTTGACTTATGTATTGTTAAAGTCTTTACAGATGGGCTGACGTCACGCTGTGTCTCTAGATACATATTTTGTATCACGGAATCTCAGATATTTCCATACTCGGTGGGTTTTGCTGACGCTGCACACTCTGACACACCCCCTAGGGTGAATATGTGCAGTGTGAGACTCCTTGTTCACCCCTCTCTCGGCATGAGGATATGTTTATGCCCACTTTAACTCTGCACACAATTGTAATTGTATGACTGTGTGCCTGATAGGTACCTTATGCTCAGGGCAGTAGGCCTGGGTGTTTATAGTGACAGCATGTGATAATATCACCGGCCCTGATTGGTTCAGTGGGAAGAGTTATATGTAAGATGCTGTATGCCTGATCTGTTTATTATGAAGGGCGTTGACGAAGGCAGCAGGCCCAATGTATTTAATGTGGAAAGCATGGGTTAGAACCAACAGACCCTTGCGGTTGGACTGCGGTGAGTGTGTGGTAGAGCCGGGAGACAGGTATCGTATAAAATATAATCCGATGGGGTCGCCTTCGTGTTGTCGACCCCCTTTGACAAAGCCTGTGGGTAGAAGACGTAACCTGTGATAGTTTCTGTTATCCCTTCTTAGGAGGGATTGGTTTGCCAACTGTAAATGCAAAGTTGTCATGGTTTAGCCTTGCAAGAAGCTAATGTTCAGTACAGTCGGCTTGAGTTGGCGATGGTGGCACGCCAGGCATAAAGGCTGCAAGTTCGATGGAACTTTGTAACTCAAAGTTGAAAGGTTAACTGGGTGTGATTGAAGTGTTTTAGGTCTGGCCAAGCATCTTTATCTCTCTGCTAGACTCTTGTAATAGTAAAAACAATCATTAACAGTACATATACATAAAGTGGCTTTGGTTCAGCCTCTTGGCGCAGCGGTCTGTTCGAGTGTCATTCACATTCTGTTTCTGTCCATACGCGCATGGCGCCTTGGGACAGTGGGTGGTCCCACTTTAGCTAGAGACCCTCTTGGGCTGTGGGTGATGGTGTTTTACCTGAACACACACACAGCCTCCTAAAACTGAGTGTGCCTAGGTGCCAGAGCTGGGGGAACAGGCCTGTAGGTTTCTACGTCCGTCTTCTAAGTCCTCTTTCTCTTTTTTATTTGTTTGTTTGTGTCCTCCTTTTAGCATCGTGCTGCTCCCCAGACAGCCATACTTTGACACTACCTTGCCACTTAAGAGTGCAGATATGAGGGTCAGAGTGCAGGCGTCATGAGGTATTGAGTGTCTGAGCTCACCATGGCCTGAAGAGACACTCCAGTTAAAAGTCAGACATATTGGCATTGCCATTACTCGTTCCTGTTCTTTCTCTGAGTTTAGTTTCAGTGGTGTGTGCAGCCTGTGTCCTCGTCTCCCCTGATTGATCTTGAATGTCCAGGCTTCAGCTCTCCTTTTTGTAGCCGCTCCTCTGTTTTATTGCTAATCAATTTGCGGCTCCTTCAACACTCTCTTATATTTCCTGCTGTGCTGTACGCAAAGTTCTCATTTACATTTGGCATTTTTATGGTAGGCCCAGTGGTGTAATGAAACTTGAGGGGACCCCCTGCAAGGTACATGGAGGGGCCCTCACCAGACTTAATCAGGAGCTCTCAGGTCGGGGTACTGTGCTGAGGGGGCCCCTGGGCTGCGGGGGCTGCGGGGGTCTATGTGACCACTGGTAAGGGCGTGACAGCGCAGCTCTCACCACTCGATTATGAGATAGAAACACCTCCCACATGTTGGAAGCCAGAGTACATGTTTGGATTGGGTAGAAGTTGTGTGCTTCCATAAAAGAGTGCTCGCTCTCCACACAGCTGTGATCATTTAGTTTATTTATCCAGCTTCCCGAGGTTGACCTTTAAGGGCACACACGTGTTATTAAATTATGCCAGATAACTAGATCATTTATGGGGGTTTTCTCCAGAAGGAGTGCAGATTGGAGGAGGGCGTTATAACCCTACATGGGTTTTTAGATCTGGCTTGATAATGCAACTGTCACCTGACCTTTTAACGTACACCAATATTATTCTACAGTCCGTCCATTTCTTCTACACAAATACATATCCATTCCCACGGGATTGACTTGGAATACTTCATATTGCCATAAAACATTATTTTAATACCAGGCCTATTGTTTCTTAAGTTGATTGTTTTGTTTGCCTTTTTTTAATACATCTGCTGCTTCTTTTACAATTTTTGAATCTGTTTAATTCAATCTGTTAAAAGACTTATCTAAGTTTTGGATTTATCTCTGAACCTTTCGTCGTCATACTTGAGTATCTGGTATTGCCTTCTACTGAGGGTGTTAACTGCTGGTAAAGCCGTCCTTGTAACCATTTCAGGTTTGGGTCAGACTCTCAGCATATTATTGGCCTTCAGTGGGACCCATTAATGACTGGAGACCATCCCGTAAGGTGGCCACATCTGCGAAGGCAGAACCTCGAGGGAAAAATGTGGTCTTAAGTTCGTTTTACCAAGCCTCTACTCTTTCTCTCTTTGCCTCATCTCTAATTTCATATTGTAAAAGGGGGCAGATTCAATCGATAACCTTTAAGTATTGCCCGGCGTTAGTCGCCTCTCATACCACTCGATAATTATCAAACAAAGAGGCAGGCGCTGGAGACTGGAAGGCAGGAAACAGAGGTTTATTCCATCAGAGCAGAACACATCAGATCAGACAACAAGGTATCGTCTTGAGGTGCTCTCACCACATCTCTGAGGCATGGCCTCTTATACACAGGTTTATGGCTTTTATTGCAGTTTATTACATGTGGCACATTCTTACAAATACTTTGATGTACGGAAATACATCCTCGGAAGCCCCGCTTCAGGCCCGTTCCCACAAATATCTACAGTAAAAGTCCCCGCCCCGATCTCAGTAGGTGATGACTGTCGCGCAGCTGGACATTCCGCCGGTTCCCGGAATGTGTGCGGCTGATCGGATCTCATGGGGTGGGAGCTTTGATCAATCGTAGCTCCTTTGAAGAGGGGCGACTTACAGTAGGGGGCAATAAACTGCATCCGCAGGACTAGGTGATGGCCTGGGATCGGGTCGGACAATCGGGCACAGAGAAAGGGGGTTTATCAAAGGATGCGTGATCATGAAAGGGATGGAAGGAGGTGTTAGCCGGGTACGGGATGTGGTTCCGAGGCAGGGCCGTGCTGAAGGGGTGGTTTATGGCCCAAGCATGTGAGTGCGCGGGGATGCTTGCGAGGTCAGAGAGACGCGCTGGCGATCGGCAGTGGGCAGAGAGGCCATGATACTCAAAATGGCTGCTGCTTACGCACACGTATGAGCCTGGAAAAGGGACAAGATGGCGCCGATAATGTTTACGCCGCAACCTAGATTTTAACAGTCCTCCCTTTTCAACATATCTAGCCAGCTTGTCAATCTATATCTATCCCCATTATGTTACAGATTTCTACTTCGTATAAAGCTTTCATTCGTTCAGCTTCGAAGTCCAGAGTCTTAGGGCAGATACAGTTCGCAAAAAGTGAGCATAGGGGCGGCAAGCATTGAACACCCAGGCAGAATCCACATATTATTACAATCGGTATCAATATGATCATAAACAACCTCCACCCCCAGTCCTTTACAGTACTCCAGAACCAGCTCCCAAGCGACCATCCTTCTTGATCCTGGTTAACCTCTGAGGAAAGTCTGTGTAGGTGTTCGATGGCCTTGTAGACCGAGGGCGAATTTTCCGGTATGTAGGTGCAGCAGCTGGATCCAATGATGCGGCATGCTCCTCCACGATCCGCTAGAACCACATCTCGAACAAGGCGGTTCTGAAGGGCCACCAGGCGGACCGCCTGAAGCTCGGCTGTGTTGTTCGTGAGGATGCCAGCTGTGATGTTCATAGTCGTTTCAACTGCCTAGGTCAAATGTCGGATGGCACGGCTGTTCGCCATCGGACCCCAGAGTGGAACAAGTCCCTTCACTGCGTCCAGGAACTGCGCTCCGGTGGAGTCGGCTTGTTCAATGTCTCTTGCTCGCTTTTGTCGGTGGTGGTTTGCTGGAGCCACATAGGTCGGAGGGAGGATGAAGGCGATGTAGCAGGTACCTCCCCAGCCCTTTGGGAGCCAGGTGTAGGCTTTGGTACCACAGACGAAGTACATGTTCGGGGAGGTGACAAAAGAGGGTGGATCAGCTGAGTCCAAAGTTCTGGTGATGTGGCAAGCGCTGTGGCCCAACAACTGTGTCCCGAGGCCTTCGATGCATACAAGGCCTGAGACGTTGACGACAGACAGGGCCACAGTCAGGGTGGCAGCTGTTCGTTTCCGGAGGTAGGAGAAGGTGGGTCTGGCTGGATTGTTGAACACCTGCATTTCAACCCGTTCTTTGGCAGGGATGTCCATGTGAAAAGAGGCGTTGGATGTCACAGGGCAAAAGGGAGCAGCAGTTCTTCCAGTTTTCTTCAGCCAGAACCCATGATAAAAGTGCGACACAGTTTTGCTGGAAGTGGCATTATCCCTGTAACTCTCTTGCAAGAGGATCAGCCAAGCAAGGCAGGAACCATGAACGGAGAAAGGTGAAGGGATGAAGGGGATGGAATGTCCAGTGGCATGTGGTAGCAACCCACAGATCCAGCAATTCGTGGCATTGGGGGCAAGGTTGTGTTGGTGCAGCAACTGCACAAAGGAGTTGTTCCAGAACTCCTTACGCCTTTCTAGGAGTTGAGGTGAAAGGGAGATCAGGTAGTGTTCTTTCATGGTGGTAGGCTGTGCAGTGGTTAGTAATGTCTTATGAGCGGGTGCGCTCTCTTCCACAATCCAGAAGGTGGCCATGAGGAAGAGGCAAAAGAGAAGGGCGATGAAAAGGGCAATAGTCTTTGAGCTGTGTATTTTGTCAGTCTTTGGGTTTTTGTAGTGGATCTTCGGACGTCCGGTTGCTTCCATCATCTTCGTATCGGGCACTTCCATCATCTTCAAGGAGCTCGGTAGCGGGCAGAACCACAAACTTCGTTTAGCCTCTCTCCTGGTAGCCTTAGTAGTGTTAGGCTACCGTTCTGAGATTTGTAACTTAATCAGTGGTCTGCTTAGCCGAAGCTCCCTCCTTTCGTCATAGGTTATACCCTTCTCTGGATGGCACAGTGGGATCGGGAAATTTTGCCAATTCGAGTGTCTCTGTATCAGGGTAACAGCTCAGGGATGGTCGGTCCTTCTTCAGGAGTTCTTCTTGGGTGGCCACGTCTTCGGTCGTTGTCAGGGTCGAGGATATCTTCTTGCAATGGTGTGTGCATACAGCCAGTTCCGTTTCCCCTCCACTCGAAGACCTGTTCGGGTGGTGATCAAGACTTGCAAGGGGCCCGTCCACCGGGGTTCCAGACTCTTTGCACGCTGGAAATTCCGGATTAGAACGAAGTCACCTGGCTGGATGTCGTGTCCGGGGCCCCTGGAAGCATCGGGGATGGCCTGCAGCACCTGTTGATGGATAACAGACAGCGTTTTAGTCAGACTATACAAATAGGCAGACATTAGGACGTACGGGACGTCGTGAATGGATGTCGGTTTTGGTGCGGACCAAACGCTCATAGGTCGGCCGAAGACGACCTCGTAGGGGGTCAAGTGGTGTTTGGTGGGGGTGGAACGCATTGATAGCAATGCCAGTGGGAGAGCGTCTGGCCATTTCAGTCCTGTGGTAGCCACTATCTTTGCTAGTTTGAGCTTCAGCGTGACATTATGTAGTTCAACCAGACCAGCAGATTGGGGGTGGAAGACTGCATGAAACTTCTGTTTTACACCCAACCCCTTCAAGATGAGTTGGATAACCTCAGCTACGAAGTGGGGGCCATTGTCACTCCACAAAATTCGACAAAGGCCGTAGCGAGGGAAGAATTCCTTTAGTAATACCTTTGCAGTAGCAATGGCAGTATTGTCGCGAGTTGGATAGGCTTCCACCCACTTGCTAAATGCGCACACGACAACAAGCACATACTTTAGACCTTGGCACCTTTCTAACTGGATGTAGTCCATCTGTAGGACTTCAAAGGGATGATTGGGGACCCCAAACTAACCCTGGGCGAAGAACTACGCTCCGTTCGCGGAGTTTGCGGAGTTTTGGCAACTCCGTGCTCCGCGGAGAACGCGAAGTTGTCGAATACTCCGCAAACTGCTGTGTAGCGTAGTTCTCGCGCGCTCAATAGCATTTTCGCGTGCGCGAGGATGCTTGTCGGTAAGATCGAGTTGCCGAACACGCAGAAACTGCAATCTGGCACAGAATAACTCGCGAACACGTTAGTAGTGACCGGAAATAAGGGGACGCGAGCGGGCGGGACAAACCTCATGGGTAACTTCGCGCGCTACACATCCCGAGCATGCAGGCAATCAATCAATCAATCAATCAGGATATTTGTATAGCGCGCTACTCACCCAGATGGTCTCAAGGCGCTTGGGGGAGGGGGGGTTCGCTACTGCTCGAACAGCCATGTCTTGAGTTGCTTCCTGAAGCAGAGGTGGTCTTGGGTCAGGCGGAGGTGGATGGGGAGGGAGTTCCAAGTCTTGGCTGCCCTGTAGGAGAAGGATCTTCCTCCCATGGTGGATCTTCGGATGCGTGGCACGGCGGCGAGGGCGTGGTTGGTCGATCGTAGCTGGCGGGTGGGAGTGTAGAAGGTCAGGCGGTTGTTGAGGTACCTGGGGCCCAGGTCGTGGAGGGCCTTGTGTGCGTGGGTGAGGAGTTGGAACGTGATTCTCTTGCTGACGGGGAGCCAGTGAAGGTCTCTCAGGTGTCCGGAGATGTGGCTGTGTCGGGGGATGTCCAAGATGAGTCGTGCGGAGGCGTTCTGGATGTGTTAGAGTCATTTCTGGAGTTTGGCTGTGGTTCCGGTATAGAGGGTGTTTCCGTAGTCCAGTCGGCTGGTGACGAGTGCCTGTGTGACTGTCTTCCTGGTTTCGGTGGCGAGCCATCGGAAGATCTTTCGGAGCATGCGTAGGATGTTGAAGCATGATGATGAGACGGCGTTGACTTGTCTGGTCATCGAGAGGGAGGAGTCCAGGATGAAGCCCAGGTTGCGTGCGTGGTCCGTTGGTTTGGGTGCGCTGCCCAGGGCAGGGGGCCACCAGGAGTCGTCCCAGGCGGAGGGTGATGATCCAAGGATGAGGACTTCCGTCTTGTCTGAGTTCAGTTTCAGGCGGCTGTTCCTCATCCACTCGACTACGTCTTTCATCGCTTCGTGTAGGTTGGTTCTGGCGGTTCCTGGGTCGTTGGTGAGGGAGAGGATCAGCTGGGTGTCGTCGGCGTAGGAGATGATGTTGAGGTTGTGTTGGCGTACGATGGCTGCGAGGGGGCTCATGTAGACGTTGAAGAGGGTGGGGCTGAGTGATGATCCTTGTGGTACGCCGCATATGACTTCGGTGGCCTTGGATCTGTATGGGGGAGGCGGACTCTCTGGGTTCTTCCGGTGAGGAACGAGATGATCCACTCCAGTGCCTTCTCTTGGATTCCGATGTTGCTGAGGCGCTGCACTAGGGTGCGGTGGCAGACCGTATCGAATGCTGCGGAGAGGTCCAGGAGGATGAGGGCCGCTGTTTCCCAGTTGTCGAGCAGGGCTCGGATGTCGTCAGTGGCTGCGATGAGGGCGGTCTCGGTGCTGTGGTTGGCGCGGAAGCCGGACTGCGAGTGGTCGAGGCTGGTTGGGCGAGCGCAATTGGTGATCCACTGTGTGAGGTTGTTGGCTGCTTGGTCGGGGTCCGTTGAGCTGGCGGGAGGGTTCTGGCTCAGTGAAGTGGTGAGCTGGTCGGTGGTGATCTTGTTCCAGTTCCTGCGGGGAACCTGTTGCGGGTGGTGGTGAGTCGTGGTCTTTCTGAAGCTGAAGTGGACGCAGCTGTGGTCTGTCCAGTGGAGTCCGGTGGAGTGGCTGAAGGAGATGTACTTGCTGGAGGAGAAGACTGGGTCAAGCATGTGTCCGGCGTAGTGGGTGGGGGTGTTCACCAGTTGCATGAGTCCGAGGTTGGCGAGGTTGTCCAGCAGGGTGGTGGTGGTGTTGTCGTTGTTGTTCTCCAGGTGGAAGTTGAGGTCCCCTAGGAGGATGTAGTCAGCGGAGGCGAGGGCGTGCGGGCTGATGAAGTCTGCGATGTCTTCGCTGAATTGTGTGCGAGGTCCTGGGGGTCTGTAGATGAGGGTGCCTTTGAGTGTGGTCTTGGGGTCGGTGTGTATCTGGAAGTGAAGATGTTAAGCGGCTGTGAGGGTGTCGTCTGAGTTGGTCGTGATGCGGATGGTGTTCTTGTGGACGATGGCGATGCCCCCTCCTGTCTCGTTGACGCGGTCTCTCCGGGTGATCTTGTATCCGTCCGGGATGGCGACGGCGATGTCAGGCGCTGAGGAGGCGTTCATCCATGTTTCCGTGAGGAAGGCGACGTCTGGAGATGTGGTGTCAAGCAGGTTCCAGAGTTCCACGGCGCTCCCGAAGACGAAAAATGGCTCGCGAACGGGTCAAGCAAGCTACTACGCATGCTCGCGGAGCTATGCGTAGTTCGCGGAGTGCAAGTGCATCTTCGCGTAGCTCCGCGGAGTGCGGCTACGCGAACTACGCCCAGGCTTACCCCAAACCCTCCCCGGGGTACGACAGTTCCTTTCCCAGGGTTGTGTTGCAGGCATATCAGACATTGTTGGACCAGACGTTTAGCTGAGTCTGTGATCTTGTCATTGTGCCAAACTTTGGAAACAAGTTCGGCCATGGGAGTGTGCCATGGTCAGTATGGGGATCAGGTACGAGTTGGGTGGCAACCATTTGTTCGTGTCTTTTGTCCGCCAGCAGCCTTCATCGTCTTTCAGTCCCACCCGTGCCCATTCAGTCAATTCATGTGGTGAGCTCGCCATTTGGATATCCCTAATAGTTTCCCTAGCGTCCTTCCATTTTTCTGCTTGTGACCTGGTCACGTACATGCGTGTCATCGTCCTATTCTCGGCTGTGGTCCGGGCAGTGATGTCGGCCAGTGCCATCCCCTGACCAATGATGTCCGTCACCTTTTTGTGTGCCTGGCATTTGATTACAGCAAGTTGTTTGGGAAGGAGAACTGCTTCAGTCAGAGCGGAGACTAGATCTCCATGTAGGATGGGTGTGCCGTGTGAGGTCAGGAATCCCCTCTCCTTCCATAAGAGCCCAAAATGATGAACCACCCCGAAGGCATACTGGCTGTCCGTGTATATATCTGCTGTCGTCCACCCATAGCTCTCCGTCAGGATCTGGGAAGGCAGTGTCTCGGAGGTCAACCCTACTCCTAGTCTGTTCGTCCGTGAGGGTCACACAGTCATGTATAGGGGACACATTGGGGTCGTTTTCAGGTAGGGGTAACAGAGTGGCTGGATTCAGAGTGGTGCATCTTTTCAGTGTGATGTGGGGTGCAAGCAGAGTCAGTTCGTACCCAGTCAGTCGTGCACTAGTCAGATGCTGCGTCTTAGTCTGGTTCAGGAGGGTGTCAACCGCATGGGGCACTAACACTGTAAGGGAGTTCGAGAGCACGATTCCCTCACTTTGTCGGATAGAGACAGTAGCGGCAGCTACAGCTCGAAGGCACGCAGGCAAAGCTCTGGCTACGGGGTCAAGAGTGGCAGAGAAGTAGGCACATGGGCGTTGCTTGGGGGCCGATGGACTGAGTCAAAACAGACACCCCTCCCTTTCGTGAGTAAAGAGGGAGAAGGGCTTTGAGTAATCTGGGGTTCCTAGGACTGGTGCTGAACAAAGGGCGTCTCGTAACTCTTTGAAGGAAGATTGGCATTCGGGGGTCCAAGGGAGCGGGAAGGGGACATCTTTAGCCAGCAAGGAAAGTAGTGGTTTTACAATAAGGCTGAAATTTAGCAACCATTGTCGGCAGAAGGAGGTGAGGCCTACCAGAGAGCGGACTTGTTTCTGGGTCTTAGGGACAGGGGTTTCTAGAATGGTCTGAATTCGGTCGGGCGTAAGCTTCCTCCAGTCTTTGGACAAGAGGTGGCCTAGGTATGTCATTTGGGGTTGACAGAATTGTAACTTCTTCTTGGAGACCTTGTGGCCATTTTCCGCGAGGAAGTGTCGGAGTTGGATGGTGGCTGTGACTGCAAGTGGAGTGGTGTCGGCCGCCAAAAGGATATCATCGACGTACTGTATCAACACCACTCCATCTGGTAACTGGACTGCATCCAGCTGTCTCTTGAGGGCCTGGCTATAGATGCTGGGACTTTCAGTGTAGCCTTGGGGTGCTCTACAAAATCTATATGAACGGGCTTTTAAGGTGAAGCCGAAGAGGTAGCGGCTGTCTGGGTGGATGGGGATGGAAAAGAATGCGTTCTTGAGGTCGATTACAGTGAAGGTGGTGGCAGTGGAAGGAATCAAAGTCAGAATGGTGGTGATGTCTGAAACTACAGGGTACTGAGGTACAACTACTTTGTTAACCTCTCGTAGGTCAATGATGAAACGATACGCTTTCTCATCTCCCTCACCCTGCTTCTTTACAATAGGTAGGATAGGGCTATTGCAAACATTGCTAACTACTTCCTCTACCACTCCTGCATCCACTAGGGACTGGATAATCTTTACCAATGCCTTCTCACCCTCGGTTGATATCCGATACTGTGGAAGTTTTGGGAGCACTGCGTCTTATCGACTAGTTATATGTACAGGGTCAATCATCATGCGTCCTACGTCCTAATCAGTTATGGCCCACAGGTAGAGAGGTAGAGCGTCAAGTAGGGACAGGTCAGCATCAGTTATAGAAAACATGCGTCGTGTGGGACAAGGTCTGAGCAGATTCGGGTTGTCGTACAGAATGACTCGAACTCCGTCTTGTGAACATCTAATAGTAGCTCGGAAATGTTTCAATAAGTCAAGTCCCATAATGGCGTCGGGGGAGTTGGAGGAGAGCAAAAACGTCATGTCAGTGGTGTTATTTTCCAAGTCAAAGGGGATCGGTGTGGACAAGGGATTAGTGGAGGGCGTTCCATCAAAACCTATTGATGTTACGTATGAGCCAGACAAGGGTGCCCTTGGAATCAGTCGTTTAGATAACGCACTACGTGTCGCTCCAGTGTCTACCAAAAATGGAGACTTCGTACCCAGGACCTTAGCGGTGACGTAAGGACCTTGCTGGTCAACATAGAGCTCGACTGTATCCCTCCCTTGCCCTTGGCAGTCCTATGCAAAGTCATGGGTGTTTTCGCAGTCAGACTGTTGGTACTGGTTCTGTCGGGGACGGTCAAATTTGTTCGGTCTGCCTGGCCTGTCGTTGTTCGTGTCGTTCGTGTACCCTCGTCCCTGTCCTCTATTTCTTGGCCCGCCCGCTACATCTCTTGCTTCCCTATTTTTGTTCATTTCTAGTAGGACCGGACACTGGGACTTCCAATGACCAAACCCTTTACAAAACGCACACTGGTTCTCATCTAAGTCTTTACGTCCAGCGTAGGGTGCGGATGTACGGTCTCTAGGGGTGGATTTCTAGGAGCATTTGATTGGTAACTTCCTTTGTACGGTTCCTTTCCTATAGTCACTCCTTGCAACTGTGAGATCATCACCCTTTCCTTCAGGTCCTTTTTCTTCTTCTTAGACGCCCTATCGTTCTCGTTCTTTTGATGCTCATAATACTGGGCCATCTGAAGGTTAGCCGCAGGTTTGGAGGCCGCCCAACTACTCTCACTAGTCTGTAGTTTCTATGAGACTTCCTGCGACAGACCTTTGACATAATTCTGAACAAACAGATGATGTCCGGTTGCAGTGGTCATGTCCTGGCCACTGTAATCGTAAAACACCGTCTCGAACCTGGAGAAGTATTCTGATACGTCGTCCTGGGGTTTCTGGCGGCAGGCCGTTACTATCGACCAGTCCACCTTCTTTTCTGGGATCAGGGTTTTCAATTTCTGGACGATCTTGTCCGGGAGGTCTAAAATGGCTTTTAAGGGTTTCTGTCCAGGCTCTCGTTGTCTATCTATGCCATCGAGTTGTGACCAGGTATGTCCGAACAGCTCAAGGTGGTCGACTTTCCGGATTTGCTTCCACACATCAGCTGGCAGGCATAGCCCGAAAAACAGAAAAACAAATCAATGTCCGCTAGGGTCATAATCGTTGAACCCAAGGCTGTACCTAGTTCAGTATAAAAGGCAGTGGGGTTCTTTCGTAAATCAGGTAAGGATTTTCAGAAAGTCAGGATGTCTTGTCGATCCCATGGTTGGTAGACCCAGATATAAACTACCCTTCATTTCGCATCTTGGTGAATAATGTCATCATGTGTTCCCTGTCCTCGTGGGTGAACCCAGTAGGGAGCGGCCTCCTTTATAGGCATCATTGTGTCAGTTTTTTCTGCTCGGGGTTCAGTCGCTACAGGAGTTGTAGTCTTAGTTTCTAGCCTCTGTTCAGTGAGGTGGCGGAAGACTTCAAGCGTACGCGTGAAGAGGTCCGTCACATCACGCTCGCCTTCGTCTCCAATGTCAACTTTCCTAAATAGTACCGCTAGGCTCTCAGGACCCTTATCTTGGTATCTGTCTTCATAGGTATTGAGGGTGTGATAACAAAATCGCACAACAAAATGCCGTCTGTGGCTATCGGCATATGAATTGTACATATCCGTTACATATTCTTCGCTCTCCTTCCGCTCCACCAGTGTTTTCACTATCTTGTCGATCCTTGCTCGTTCATCTTTGCTCAACCGGTTCATTCTTGTGGTATCTTTCTTTCTAGCACTGGGATGGTGCAGTGAGCTAAAAAACGGTGTTGGATCTAGCCCTGATCTCTTGACTGGGTGAGAGTATTCTGCTTAATTCAGAAACTCTGTCCATCACCACCCCTTGTTGTTAAATATTTTGTCCACCCTAAGCGTGGAAGGGTATACTCAGATGTGAGTCCCTTGCTCATTGCACCATCAGGATTCAAGCAAGCCGGGCCGACGACGGCTGAAATGCCAGAAACCGGTCCCCGGAAGCTTGTTTCCTTCCCAGTGTAAGAATTGGCTTGGTAGTTTGGTTTGCCCTGTTCCCATCATGCACTGGGACAGGAACAGACTAATTTGCATATAGCCAGGTTCTGAACTGGGATGGTGCAGTGAGCTAAAAAACGGTGTTGGATCTAGCCCTGATCTCTTGACTGGGTGAGAGTATTCTGCTTAATTCAGAAACTCTGTCCATCACCACCCCTTGTTGTTAAATATTCTTACAGTAGGGGGCAATAAACTGCATCCGCAGGACTAGGTGATGGCCTGGGATCGGGTCGGACAATCGGGCACAGAGGAAGGGGGTTTATCAAAGGATACGTGATCATGAAAGGGATAGAAGGAGGTATAATCGGGTACGGGATGTGGTTCCGAGGCAGGGCCGCGCTGAAGGGGTGGTTTATGGCCCAAGCATGTGAGTGCGGGGGCTGTCAGTGCATGGGGGATGCCAGTGAGGTCAGAGAGACGCGCTGGCGATCGGCAGTGGGCAGAGAGGCCATGATACTCAAAATGGCTGCTGCTTACGCACACGTATGAGCCTGGAAAAGGGACAAGATGGCACCAATAATGTTTACGCCGCAACCTAGATTTTAACAATGTGCGTGGTACATTTGCTTAACATCTGCGGTTCCCATGGTCTCCCTTTCTCTAGCTCTAATCCCACTTCTATACATTGATGCTTTCCGAGGCGGCTGGCTTCAGCCTCATACTGGCCCCACTCCAGACCAAGGCCGCGCGGGAAGGTCCCCACCACTTACTGCGCTGGCGGTCTTCCAGGGGTACAGCACTGTCCTCCTCTGCCCTCACTGCCCCTTTCAGGACAGTCTACTGCAACTCCGTGGTCCACCCTTATTTATTTGATTTATTTATTGAAAGATTTATACAGTGCACAGCTGCCCCAGCAACGGGGCGTCCCAGTGCTCCCCAAGAGACAAATGCCAAATGCCACTCTAACAAACCCAAACAGTTAGGCCGGGAAGAGCCAGGTCTTTAAAGCTCTACGAAGGGTCAGATGGGTCTGAAGTTGTCTGATAGACAACGGGAGGGAGTTCAAAAGATGGGCCGCCTGGACCTTAAAAGATCGACCGCCAGCCCTGACTCTTTGAAAACGGGGGTACACACCAATCCCAAGTTGGCGGAGTGAAGGGGATGCTTCGGGATGTACTGAACCAACAAATCTGCTAAGATCGGAGGGCCTTGTTGTGACAGAATTCTATGCGATGTGCACAAGGACTTAAACTGAATTCTTTTGGCTATTGGTAACCAATTAAGTTTAGGTAAAGAATTAGATACCGAACAAAACGTGGGCAGTGCTAACAAAGCACGGGCTGCGGCTCCCTAGTGAGTGGCTGTTCAGGATGGGGAAGTGGGTACAGGCACCAGTTCTTAGAGACGGGCTCTGAACCAGAAACAAAGCTAGGATTGGTCGCGCCGCCTGCCGCAACTGTGCAGCCCGCCTTCTTCTCTGCCATTCTACTTTATGTTTTATTGGGATGCTTCCGAACCACCACTTCATGTGATGGGTGACTCAGGTACCTCATGGCTTTATGTATCACGTGGCACCCTTCAAGTCACCGCGTCTCTCCTCCTGGGGTGTATTTGTGTAATCTGCAAAGAATGAGTGAGGCAGAGGTACAGGGGTTGTGTTGATATGATGATAATTCAGGGGGTAAATTCCCCACCTGCCTATGTATTACCTGTATTCACCTCCAACGCTCCTCTGAGCCCAGTTTTCTGGACTAGTGAATAATTTGCATTTATCTGCCATGCTCTTGGCCACCCTTCGCTATTCTGTGCCATCAGCCAGCTTTGCAAATGCCCGCTCCTCTCCAAAGCCAGGGGTCAGGGCCGAGGGGGGAGAGGGCGTCATATATATGGTTGATTCAAAACCTTTCATTGCACCTCGTAAGTGACGTGGGAAGATGAGCCGGTGCGGCATGACGGCGCCAAGCGGGGCCTCGAGAAGGGAAACGGGTTCAGGTTAATGGAAAATGTAACAAAAACATGTTATTGATTTATTGTTTGCCTGATAGCGACTCTACCCCCCACCTTATTACAAGTGCTGTGGAGTCCTTTGTTACCGAAGTCAATGCATGTTTGTTAACTAACTCAAGCCGCACGGTCTGTTGTGCGTGTGTCGTCACTGCCGCCTTCACCACGGACACGCCACAGTCCTAACTAATGTCTGCCAGGCCTTTGTCTACCTGAAAACGTTTTGCAAACATCCGAATTGTCATTTTTTTTTTGCTTTTTGCGAAGTTTACAAAAATTCTGTCTCCCCAAGAAAGGTCCCCCCCCCCCACCCCATAGTGTTCATGCTTCCAGGTCCAGGCAAGATCGGGCCTGTGGGGAGGGGGTTGAGGCGACTTCTGTAATTTTTCGGTAATTCCAAAGTGGAACATGCGTGGGGGATTTTTCTCTATTAGTTTACAGATGCGCAGCGGCCCCTCAGGGCAGGTGCACTGTTTTCGCTGGAGTTTATCTTCTGTAGACCTTATTTAAAATGTAAAGCTGGATATATTCAAAATAAATTGTCACAGGAGTCATGTGTTTTCATTCAGATCCTCTACACATCTTGAAAAGAAGAAAACCTTTCCTGAGGCCTTTAGGAAGATTCCGGCTTCGCTCCTCTGTCCTTTATCCCTGCTCTCTGACTTTCACGAGGTCACATAATAATGCCCTGTGGGACCTTGTTCTGTCCCTGGTAAGTCACATTTTTTAACCATGCTCACACCCAGTCTCAAATTCGACTCAAAAGTTCAACCATGGACTAATGCATCTAATGTAAAGACGCGTGTGTCAAATCCTGTCAGGCTAGCTCAGCCTTTCATCCTTCTCAGTTCAACAAACAGCTGACCCACTACCTCGAGGAGAACAACATCCTGGACCCATCCCAGTCCAGTTTCGGCAGCAACTGCAGCACCAAAACGGCCCTCATCGCCGCCACCGACGACCTCAGGGCTCTGCTGGACAACGGCGAGACTGCGACACTCATTCTCCTGGACCTCTCAGCAACTTGTGACACGGTCTGCCACCGCACCCTACGCACCCACCTCCACGACGCAGGAATCCTCGGCAAAGCACAAGACTAGACCTCCTCTTTCCTCTCCGTAAGAACACAGAGCGTCCGACTCCCCCTTCCGATCTGAAGCCTCCAAGATCATCTGCGGCGTACCCCAAGCCTCATCACTCAGCTGAACCCTGTTCAACATTTATATGGTCCCTCTCGTCCGCGTCACCAGACTGCACAACCTGAACATCATCTCCTATGCCAACGACACACAGCTGATCCTCTCCCTCACCAAAGACCCTCGGACCACCAAAATCAACCTCCGGGAAGGAATGAAAACCGTCGGTGAGTGGATGAAGAACAGCCGGCTGAAATTAAACTCAGACAAGAAGGAGGTCTTCATCCTCGGCTCCACCCCCTCAGCCTGGGACAACTCCTGGTGGCCTACTGCCCTGGGTACAGCCCCAACATCCACAGACCACGCACGCAACCTGGGATTCATCCTCGACTCAACTCTCTCCATGACCAAGCAAGCCAAAGCCTTCTCATCTTCCTGTTTCAACACCCTCCGCATGCTCCAAAAGATGTACAGGTGGATCCCCACTGACAGAAGAAGAACGGTCACCCAAGCCCTCGTTAGCAGCAGGTTGGACTACGGAAAAGCCCTCTACACGGGAGCCCCGGCCAAACTGCTGAAACAACTGCAACGTATACAGAACGCCTCTGCACGCCTCATCCTCGACATCCCTTGCCACAGCCACATCACACCCCACCTGAGAGACCTGCACTGGCTTCCCGTCAACAAGAGGATCACCTTCAAGCTCCTCACCCACGCACAGAAGGCACTCCACAACACCGGACCAACTTACCTCAACAGACGACTCACCTTCTTCACCCCGAACTGCCAGCTCCGCTCTGCCGACCTCGCCCTCGCCACCGTCCTCCGCATCTGAAGAGCAACCACCGGAAGAAGATCGTTCTCCTTCCTCGCTGCCAAGTCCTGGTACGCCCTCCCCACCCACCTACGGAAGATCGAAGACCTCCTGACCTTCAGAAGACTCCTCAAGACCTGGCTATTCGAGTAGTAGCAGCCTCCCCCCCTCCAGCGCCTTGAGACCCTCACGGGTGAGTAGCGCGCTCTACAAATGCCTTGATTGATTGAGTTGGTTAAATCAGTGCCATTCGGTTTGATACTAAATAACGCACTTTATCAGCAGCTATTAACAGAGAAATCATAGATTGGGCTGCATGCATGTTTTGTTTGCTGTTGGCATGCACGTGAGAGATAGAAAGGGGAGGAAAGGTGGAGCTCAAGGACAGTAATGATGTCACGAGAGGCGATATTCAGTACAGCGACGCGCATCTTAAGCTGTCGGCCCAGGGTTGTTCTGGCGCACCAGGAAGTAGGCTGACAGGACAGGCCTCACTAACATCTTACCCATGAAGAGCACAGACTGAAATGTACAAAAACTACCTCTGCGACAGCTGTCAGTCAATCAGGAATCAATAACAAGAACAAAGCGCCAACTTGTCCTGCCCCCAAAAAAGGCAACAGAAGAGATAGAAAAGAGAAATAGACTCCGGCAAGAAAGAAAGCAATTATAAGTATTAAGAACAATAGATATACGGACTATGAGCATTGGTCAATGCAGGCGAGTGGGGCCCCCACTCAGAGAATGGTGGCTTGGTTATCGGTCTGCCAGGGCTGCGGAGGCATGTGGGGACAGACTGCCTGCCATCTCACAGGCAGACTGAGATCTCTGTGCCTTCAGCAGAGACGTTGCTCAAATGTTTTTCATGTGGTGCCATGTATAATACACCACCTCAGCAAAGTTTGTGTTTTTTAGAAACTTTTTAAAATGGTAAAACAATGACCCTGACACCCTGGATTTCTCTCCAGTGTGTGGGGTAAATCCTTTGGTTTCATTTCCGGCCCCCCAGGCTTTCACTGGCGATGCCAAAGGATGCTCAGTGCCAGTAGTGGGTGGGCTGTCAATCAAAGATGTCTACCAGCGGAGAGCAAAGACTTCACACTCTGAAGCATCAGAGCCCCCCAGCTGCAACTGGGCTGATGTGGAACCACGAGTTTGGCGGACAGGACATTTGCCAGGTTTTTGGCAGGGCGCCCTATCTGCAGAGCTTTACTAGGAGGGACTCCCAGCATCATCTGAAGCAAGGCCAGGTCTGAGGACAGCATGGCCTCTGTAAACCCTGACATATGATGCCCAGACCATGTACATGGTGGCAGCCACAGGGGTGCAGGCACTTCCCATGGCATCTGTTGCTCTCTCCTGGTGTGTGGTGCAAGCCATGGCATATTGTGGCCATTAATAGTGTACAGTTGTCTCATCTGGTAACAGAGATTGCCGTGCATCAACCATTAGATGGTTCAAAGACTGCTGCTCTGGCAGGACATTAATACTCAACACAAGCAAGATTAAATATATGGTCTTGATATAAAGGTGGCTGATTAATTCTTTTTGGCCGGGGGAGTTTTGCCATTAGAGTGCGGGCAAAACTCCACCAACTGCCATACAGCTCGCCAACGTTAAGGTGGTGAGCAAGAGTTTACGTCCCCTAGCCTGATTGTCGGGCACTAGAATGCCACCCGGTGAGAATTTCTCAACACAAGTGGTCACGGCTGGTCGCAACCATTCACATTGAGAAAGTGGCAGAAAGTAGCAGTGGCTCTGGCGTGCTGCGAGGAGCCATTTTCACTCATTTTATGGTGCGGAACAATATCCTAGGACTAAAAGTCCAACCGCTCGCGGCATCTCGCGGAGTTTTTATTTAGTTCCGCAGAATTCCACGGAGTCAAACTCTGTGAGTTCCACCCAACCCCAGTCTTGAACCTTTACCCCAACTAAGGCCCACTTTGAACACTAGTAAAACAACCCTAGAGAGAGACAACTTGTTTGGCTGTGTAGGTATTAGACTAGACTGCAAATTGTCATGGTTGCTACAAAGGGATAAATCAGCCTGAAAGTGACTGAGTGAAATCTTATAGATTTCACTCAGCCACTTTTGCAAGGCGCACCTGCCCCGGTACGCCCACCCTGCGCAGGAACACCCACAAGTGGCGCAGGGCTTTACAACGTGACGCATCTGCCTAGATGCGTCACGTTGTAAATGGGTCATAGGGATGTGCCACGTTTACGCCGCAGTTGCGTGACGCAAACGTGGCGCAAGTCCAACATAAATCTGCCCCTTAGTATTTATGGCGCAGAAAAAATAGTTGCAGTGCTGCACTGAATGTGGGTAAAACGCAGCTCAGATTTAAGAAATATGGTCTGCTCATGCCGTTATCTCCTGGAGAGGTGCACAAACCGGCTGCCTAGTGGCACACACAACCTTAGCACCGCCGTATAAAGCTTGTATAGCATTTGTACTGGAAGCTGCACACATTTCTGGTACAAAACACCACGACAACCCGGGACTATCTCAATTTAATACATTTCACTCCTTAGATGTGGGCTGTACCATGCAGCACACACGCAATGTGTAAGATGTGTGAGAAATAAAGGCATTCATCTCAGTTAGTGCCTGCGTCAATGAGGAGTGCGTTTTTAACATAAAGCCAGGTTTGATAATCTTAGTAGCTCCAAAGTGTGTCGAAAGTGAAGTATGTTTGTGGTGATCCACCCATGTCACGCCCAGGGAGCGCTCCCTTGACGCAAAGTAGTACAAAGCACTGTTTGCACCGAGGAAAGGGCACCTTTCCACTACGAAAGACCTTTGCTCTCATTAAATTCCTTCGCAGGCCGCGTGCTGCTTTGCGTCACTTTGTGTGACGTCGCATTGGCACTCAGTACATCTGGCCCTGTGAGTGTCATTCTGTGCACCATGAGGTGTGGCTCCCTTGTCAAAACCCTGACAATGGGGTCATTTGCATAACACTTTGGTTCCCATGCTATCCGTTCCCGGTAGATTCTCTGTCACATTATGCGGATTGCACGCTATACCACAAGGGCAGGATGGGAAAAAGAAAGTCATTTGAAGATAGGTCAAGGAAGGTGTTTTATATATTTGCAAACAATCAAAGAGGACTATGCTGAATTGCATATGTAAAATGCTAAATTGCATACATTAAACTATATGCAGAGCTTATTAAACATATTCAGCCAGATTCATCAAAGGAAATTCTGCTCGCAAAGGGCCAGATTCTGAGAATCTGGCCCTTTGCGAGCGCTATTTTTGCATTTGGGATTCATCATCCCAAATGAAAAAATCGCAATTATAGAATTCGCTAAATTGCAATGAATTGCATTTAAGGAATCTCAATTTGAGATTCCTTAAATGCAATTCATGAACCATTTAAAAATTGCGAATTCGCAATCTGGGGCCGCTATTTACCGCAACGTCTAACTACGTGGTAAATTAGAAAAATACACTTTAGTGCATTTTTCTAAGTTGTATGTTACACATACACATGTCCTTTGGACATGTGTGTGTGCAACACCAGTGTACATTACCATTTCAAGGGTGCTACAGGGTGTCCTTTGGACACCCTGGCGCCCTTGAAATCGCATCCTTATTTGCAATTCGCTATTTTCTAATGCGATTAGCAATTAGCGAATCACAAATAAGGAAGCTATAGGAATCGCAATGAATATTGTGATTTTTTACATGAATCCCATTTTGCGAGTCTTTAATAGCGATTCCTTAATAATCGCTATTAAGGATTCGCAAAACATGACAATGATGAATCTGGGGGATAGATTCTAGACATTTTAGAAAAAGTGCTGTAAAATGCACGACTTGTCACCATTGACTTCCAAATATTGTGCGGCATCCAGCCTTTTCCTCATCAGCACCAGGCACCTGAGCGTCCCCCGTCAGACCATAAACATATCAGTTCATTATCTGAACTCCCTACAAACCCACGGCTTTTGAGCCTAACTCCACAACGCATGGATCCCTTCTTCTCAGAATGAATCCACTCACTCGACTGTGTATGCCAAGCACGTCTTCACTGTGGCTGAGACACCCGTGTAGTGCTAAGAGGTCCTAGCCTGAGAGTGAAGCGCTGTACTTCATCAAATGCGATAGATCTCAGTATTGCAAGTGCTATAGGATGTGATGCGTCTGTAATATGGCGGCTGAAATGCCAGAAACCGGTCCCCGGAAGCTTGTTGCCTTCCCAGTGTAAGAATTGGCTTGGTAGTTTGGTTTGCCCTGTTCCCATCATGCATGGATCTAGCCCTGATCTCTTGACTGGGTGAGAGTATTCTGCTTAATTCAGAAACTCTGTCCATCACCACCCCTTGTTGTTAAATATGTTGTCCACCCTAAGCGTGGAAGGGTATACTCAGATGTGAGTCCCTTGCTCATTGCACCATCAGGATTCAAGCAAGCGGGCCGACGACGGCTGAAATGCCAGAAACCGGTCCCCGGAAGCTTGTTTCCTTCCCAGTGTAAGAATTGGCTTGGTAGTTTGGTTTCCCCTGTTCCCATCATGCACTGGAACAGGAACAGACTAATTTGCATATAGCCAGGTTCTGAGCTGGGATGGTGAAGTGAGCTAAAAAACGGTGTTGGATCTAGCACTGATCTCTTGACTGGGTGAGAGTATTCTGCTTAATTCAGAAACTCTGTCCATCACCACCCCTTGTTGTTAAATATTTTGTCCACCCTATGCGTGGAAGGGTATACTCAGATGTGAGTCCCTTGCTCATTGCACCATCAGGATTCAAGCAAGCCGGGCCGACGACGGCTGAAATGCCAGAAACCGGTCCCCGGAAGCTTGTTTCCTTCCCAGTGTAAGAATTGGCTTGGTAGTTTGGTTTGCCCTGTTCCCATCATGTACTGGGACAGGAACAGACTAATTTGCATATAGCCAGGTTCTGAGCTGGGATGGTGCAGTGAGCTAAAAACGGTGTTGGATCTAGCCCTGATCTCTTGACTGGGTGAGAGTATTCTGCTTAATTCAGAAACTCTGTCCATCACCACCCCTTGTTGTTAAATATTTTGTCCACCCTAAGCGTGGAAGGGTATACTCAGATGTGAGTCCCTTGCTCATTGCACCATCAGGATTCAAGCAAGCCGGGCCGACGACGGCTGAAATGCCAGAAACCGGTCCCCGGAAGCTTGTTTCCTTCCCAGTGTAAGAATTGGCTTGGTAGTTTGGTTTCCCCTGTTCCCATCATGCACTGGAACAGGAACAGACTAATTTGCATATAGCCAGGTTCTGAGCTGGGATGGTGAAGTGAGCTAAAAAACGGTGTTGGATCTAGCCCTGATCTCTTGACTGGGTGAGAGTATTCTGCTTAATTCAGAAACTCTGTCCATCACCACCCCTTGTTGTTAAATATTTTGTCCACCCTAAGCGTGGAAGGGTATACTCAGATGTGAGTCCCTTGCTCATTGCACCATCAGGATTCAAGCAAGCCGGGCCGACGACGGCTGAAATGCCAGAAACCGGTTCCCGGAAGCTTGTTTCCTTCCCAGTGTAAGAATTGGCTTGGTAGTTTGGTTTGCCCTGTTCCCATCATGCACTGGGACAGGAACAGACTAATTTGCATATAGCCAGGTTCTGAGCTGGGATGGTGCAGTGAGCTAAAAAACGGTGTTGGATCTAGCCCTGATCTCTTGACTGAGTGAGAGTATTCTGCTTAATTCAGAAACTCTGTCCATCACCACCCCTTGTTGTTAAATATGTAATATGGTGACGCCACACCTGCCTCCTATAGGACGGAATATCATGTCCGCCAAAGTCTAAATCCGTCCCTTACAGTTTGAACTAAAACACGTGCATTCAAATGTATACTTTTAGTGCCAAGCAATCGGGCTGTACCTTTTATAAGTTTCCATTGGAATGACGCGCTTTAGAACTTAGCTGGTAACACACGTACATTTCCTCTCCAAAACAATAAATCTTGGAACCCATAAAAAACACAAATGGCTCCATGAAATGTGTTGGCTCCCAGGCAGCCTTTAAACCAGCTTTTGAGCCAAATGCACTTGTGCATTTTTCTCAGGTAGTGAAAGGCTTGCTTTTCTTTCACTGTGTGCTTCACAGAGCAGGCACCCCCTCCGCTCCCATGCCACTCACCCAGAGGCACCTGAGCTCTGCATTATATTCATAGAAAGTGGTCTTTTTGAAGTGCGGGAGCTGTACACGTCATCCCCAATAGACCCGCCCACTTCAATGACAGGTCAACCACACGCCATTCACAGGTGGAGTGGCTTTCTTTGTTTTTGTCATGGCCTCTCCTGCCTCTTGGCTCACCCTTTGCCTATCCAGCCCTTTCCAATGCGTCCAGTAAAGAAATGGGCCGCACCTGGGAATTGTGCAGAGTGCAGTGATAGAAGTGGGCGGGGACGGAAGGGCACGGCGTGCCCCTACTTCTAAAAATTATTTCAGTCCGTTCCCTTACTTCTTACTTTCCACAAAGCATCCCGGGACGGCAAGAATAGTCCTAAATAAAAACGAGAACTTTTTTTTAATCCCGATTCCAGGGGCTGCTCGCACTTCTCTGTGACTCCAGAGGCTGCAGCAGCCCCCCCCTGAGCGCTCTCAGCCTGAGGGCGGCCCATTGTCATTCCGATTGAGGCTGATTAGCCCAGGCTGATTAGCCCCTTTCGAATGACAATGCGCCTGCCTTTGCCTTTAGCACAGGGGTTCCCAAACTGTGCCACACCCTGGTGTGCCTTTAAAACTAAACAGGGGCGTCGCGAACAGATGCTATAATTATTAATAATGTACGCCCTCGAAGTCAAAGTCTCGAGTAAACTTTTAGCTCAAATTTCACTTCCATCAGCCCGGGCGTGCTGAGATGCCAACAAATGCATCAGTGTGAAAGGTTGTTTGATTCTGAGGCAGAAGCTGCAGCACATTCGGAAGGAGTATTTCACTGCAAAATATACGTTATGTTTTTTACCACGCAATATGAAACCAATTGCCTTGAATGGACACCAATAGAAAGTAGGTTGCTTCACTCACACGCATAGATTACTGATGCTGTTTGTTAGTCATTTTTACTCCAGCTGCACTCAAATTCCTGATTTTTGTTGATGGCTGAGTAAAAGTGTTTCTGTCTGAAGTCAGTAGAGGGCTGTGTCTTACAGGAGCCAATCGGGCTACTAAATGTTGAATGCAGGCCTCGTGGGCCAAGGGAGGCGTGTGGAGGGCTGGGGTGGGGGTGGGGGTGGATGGGAGATTCCAGCAAACGTCTCAGCATGTATCACTAATTTGGGGTGTTATGCACGTACCACCAGAGATGGTATCAATGTTTAATTTGGTAGCTGTGCATGTTGAGGGGGATTTGGGTATGATAAACTGCACAAAAGAACATACACTTCCCTGCTAAGCTCCTAATTGTCCCAAGGATTGTATATGAACAGCAGGGTCTGGAGTTGTGTAGTGGACTGGACAGAAGGCTGTTTGCCAAAACGAATTTCAGCTGGTGTGAAATTTAACAGCATTGGGCCAGCGAGCCTAAAGCTACAGCTCTTGAGGTGGATGCTAGTAACTCTGAGTGAGCAGTCTGTACAGCAGTCTCACAGAACTGAGTTACTTCTTGGCACTATGTGAACTTTGCAGGAAAGGAGAGGTGATTGGGCAGGAGAGGCGACTGGGCAGGGGAGGCGACGGGGCAGGGGAGGTGATGGGGCAGGAGAGGTGACGGGGCAGGAGAAGTGACGAAGCATTAGAAGTAATGGGGCAGGAGCAATGATTAGGCTTGAGCAGGAATGGTAACCGGGCAGGAGCAGTGAACGGGGCAGGAGCAGTGAACGGGGCAGGAGCAGTGAACGGGGCAGGAGCAGTGAACGGGGCAGGAGCGGTGAGCGGGGCAGGAGCGGTGAACACGGCAGGAGCAGTGAACGGGGCAGGAGCGGTGAAGGGGGCAGGAGCGGTGAACGGGGCAGAAGCGGTGAACGGGGCAGGAGCGGTGAACGGGGCAGGAGCGGTGAACGGGGCAGGAGCGGTGAACGGGGCAGGAGCGGTGAACAGGACAGGAGCAGTGAGCGGGGCAGGAGCAGTGAGCGGGTAAGGAGCGGTAAGCAGGGCAGGAGCAGTGAATGGGGCAGGAGCAGTGAACGGGGCAGGAGCGGTGAACGGGGCAGGAGCGGTGATCGGGGCAAGAGCGGTGAACGGGGCAGGAGCGGTGAATGGGGCAGGAGCGGTGAACGGGGCAGGAGCGGTGAACGGGGCAGGAGCGGTGACGGGACAGGAGAAGTGACGGGACAGGAGAAGTGACGGGACAGGAGAAGTGAGAAGTGACGGGGCAGGAGAGGTGATCGGGTACAAGAAGTGGCGGGCAGGCAATATGACAGGCAGGTGACATGACGGGCAGGAGAGGTGACGGAGCAGGAGAGGTGACGGGGCAGGAGAGGTGACAGGGCAGGAGAGGTGACAGGGCAGAAGCAGTGATTAGGCACTGGGAACGGACAGGAGCGGGGAACGGACAGGAGCGGGGAACAGGGCAGGAGCAGTGAACAGGGCAGGAGCGGTGAACAGGGCAGGAGCGGGGAACGGACAGGAACAGTGAACAGGGCAGGAGCAGTGAACAGGGCAGGAGCAGTGAACAGGGCAGGAGCAGTGAAAAGGGCAGGAGCATTTATTTATTTATTTTAGCGACTTGTAAAGCGCCTGGTGACCCGAGGGCATCCCCGCGCTGTGAGAGATTTGTATCCTACTGAGAGGGAGAAGGGCAGAGGGCTTATTTGGGAAACAGAAGGGTTTTAAGCTTTTTTCTGAAAACCAGATAGCTGGGCTCCAGTCTGAGGGAACGTGGGAGGGAGTTCCATCCAGTGGACGCCTTTACAGAAAAGCGTCGGCCTCCGGTGCGAGTCCTCTTGAATTTGGGGATGTTAGCTAGGTGCTCGTTCTCGGACCGTAGGGCTCTGGATGCTTTGTATGGAGTAACCAGGCCGCTGAGGATCGCAGGTCCCGAGCCTTTGATCAGTTTATAGGCCGTGCACATGGCTTTGAATTCCACCCTTTGGCGAACTGGGAGCCAGTGCAGAGCCTTGATAGCAGGCTTGGCGGACACTCTAGGGGGTACGTTCATGAGTAGTCGGGCTGCTGCATTCTGAGTTCGTTGCAGTCTCGCCAGGGTAGCCTCTGGCGCTCCCAGATAGACCATATTGCTGTAGTCCAGCCGTGACAGTATAAGGCCCTGGACCAGTACTTTTCTGGACACGGGAGGAAGTAAGGGAAGGATTCTGCGGATAGTCCGCATGAGCCCAAAACAGGTACCTGCGGTTTTGGCCGCTTGTGTCTTCATTGAGAGGTCGGGTTCTAGCCAGACTCCGAGGGTCTTAATTTCGTGTTTCGTTTCGAGGAGCATTGAACAGGGCAGGAGCATTGAACAGGGCAGGAGCATTGAACAGGGCAGGAGCAGTAAACAAGGCAAAAGCAGTGAACAGGGCAGGAGCAGTGACAGGACAGGAGAAGGGTGGGGGCAGGGGAATTGACGAAGCCGCAGTGTTGATCGAGCAGGAGTACTGACTGGACAGGAGCAGTGAAAGGACAGGAGCAGGTGTTTCCCAGGGCGACTGGAAGGGTAGGGGGCCAGTTTAGTTTGGGGGGACCGGTCGTGTATAAGTGCAGGAGTTTTAAAAACACTGCAAATTTCTTTATATATTCAGCAGGTTTTGGTCAACAATACAAGTGCCAACATAACTTTGGTGATCAATGTACCTGCTGGAGAGAGATGGGAGCATGTTTTGTCTGGTGGCTGTTTGCCTCATCTAAGGTAGTGCAGAGGGGTAATATGCCTCCTGCAAAGAACATGTACCATGCATATCAAAGAGCAATATGTTATGTGCATAGTTCAGGGGTTACTGCTTTGTTTTCCCTTCCCAAGTGAAAGGACACTTGAATACATATGGCCTGGCAGTTCGGGCTGGACTGTTCACATTGGGCGCAGGATCAAGACTGATTTGCATATGGCTGGGTCCAAACTGGAATGGCATGGTGAGCAAAAAATGATGGATTTAAGCCCAGATCTCTGAACTGGGGTGAATGTATGACATTGTTCTGCATTCTGTCCATCAATTGTTCTTTTTGCATTTGTCACCCTGAGTGGGACAGGTATGGTCAGACATGAGTCCCGTGCTCTCCCTGCCACTAGAATCAAGCTATCCTGGCTGATGAGGGCTGAAAGCCGGAAACCGGTCCTAGGATGCTTGTTTCCAGTCCAGGGAGGACCCTGTTCCCATTGGGTGCAGGATCAAGACTGATTTGCATATGGCTGGGTCCAAACTGGAATGGCATGGTGAGCAAAGAAACAATGGATTTGGGCCCCGATCTCTGTACTGGGGTGAATGTATGATATTTTTCTGCATTCAGTGGTTCTTTAGGCTATATTATGATTGAGCAGCTAGCTGGTTGACATGAATATAAAGGAGCCTTTTTGGGCTTCCATGACTCTAGATTCTCCTGAAGAGTCCCCTTCTCTTCTGAGCCCTGCTTAACACGTGTGTACAGGAGGAGCCCTGTACTCATGACCTCAATGTTTGAGATAAAAAATAATCATGGATTTCTGAACAATGAGAGTAAAAGCATTAAGGCAACATGTTGTTCCGGCTTATATTTCACACGCTTTACATAAACTTGTATTCCTTATGAGTGTTTGCTTTTTCCTGAATTAAACCTCAAATAAACATGTTTATCCATTGTTTGAATTAAATAACGTTATAAGCTGTAACTGGTCAGTGAAATGCTAAACGTAATAAAAATTTGTATGTTTTGCTATTTCTAGCCACACCCCTGACTCCGCCCACTGATTCAATCTTCGGTTATTCCCGCCCCCTGATTCTCCACCCACAGTTCCCCTACTTTTTTTTCCCCACTTCTACCACTGGCAGAGTGAAATTTCCATGCGGAAATCCGTCCCACAGAGTTACACGCGACCCGGTGATCCTGCACAAACGTTTACTGGGTTCAGGATCACAACCCCAATTTTACTGGCCAGAAAATCGAGCAGGCAAAATCACTGTAGGAAAAGGCAACATTGTAGCCTCATCACTACCGTAACTCCTGGCCGAGCATCAGATGAGACATGGGCAAGCATTACAAGTAATCCACCCCCTGACAACCATCATTCCCCACTCCTTCCTTCACCCTCCTCACCCCTTCCACCTACGTGGGACAGGTATGCCCAGACGTGGGTCCTGTGCTCTCCATGCCACTGGACACTTTTACCCCTGCCCCTGCACACTTTTTTCACAACCCCTGCTCATTGTTACCTCAACCCTCTGCACACTTTTACTACAGTCCCCTGTGCACTTTTACCACAGCCCCCTGTGCAGTGTTGCCACAGCCCCCTGTGCACTGTTACCACAACCCCTGCACACTTTTACCACAGCTCCCTGAAAACTTTTGCCACTGCCCCCTAAACATTTTTTATCACAACTCCTGCACATTGTTACCTTAACCCTCTGCACACTTTTACTACAGTCCCCTGTGCACTTTAATCACAGCCCCCTGTGCACTGTTACCACAGCCCCTGAACACTTTTACCACAGACCCCTGAATGCTTTTACCAGAGCCCCATGAATGCTTTTACCAGAGCCCCATAAGCGCTTTTACCACAGTCCTCTGAACACTTTTACCACTGCCCCCTTTGCACTTTCACCACAGCTCCCTGAACACTTTTGCCACGGCCCCCTGAACACTTTCACCACAGCCCCCTGAACACTTTTGCCACAGCCGCATGTGCACTTTCACCACAGCCCCCTGAACACTTTTGCCGCGGCCCCCTGTGCACTTTCACCACAGCTCCCTGAACACTTTTGTCACAGCCCCCTGTGCACTTTCACCACAGCCCCTTAACACTTTTGCCACGGCCCCCTGAACACTTTCACCACAGCCCCCTGAACACTTTTGCCACAGCCCCCTGTGCACTTTCACCACAGCCCCCTGAACACTTTTGCCACGGCCCCCTGAACACTTTCACCACAGCCCCCTGAACACTTTTGCCACGGCCCACTGAACACTTTTGCCACGGCCCCCTGAACAATTTTGCCACAGCCCCCTGAACACACTTTTGCCACAGCCCTCTGAACACTTTTGCCACAGCCCCTGAACACTTTTGCCACAGCCCCTGAACACTTTCACCACAGCCCCCTGAACACTTTTGCCATGGCCCCCTGAACACTTTTGCCACAGCCCCCTGTGCACTTTCACCACAGCCCCTGAACACTTTCGGCACAGCCCTCTGTGCACTTTCACCACAGCCCCCTGAACACTTTTGCCACAGCCCCCTGTGCACTTTCACCACAGCCCCCTGAACACTTTTGCCACAGCCCCCTGTGCACTTTCACCACAGCCCCCTGAACACTTTTGCCACAGCCCCCTGTGCACTTTCACGTCCTGTTTAGAGCAGGAGGCAAGCGTGTGTGTTAATCCTCAAGGAAAAGGGAAAACCAAGTGGAATTAAACCTGGTAAATTCGGTTTGCACAGTAATTCCTCTTTCCGTGGGGGATAACTCCTAATTCCACGGTACTGGTGCGTTGTTACCGCGTGGTAGTATAGTTACCGGTGCAGCGTTTGCACTCTGCCAGTACCATGCCTCTTCTTACAGGGCCACCATGGTGGGTTACTTAAAGTGCCTGGTGATAGATCAACAGGGATAAAAGGCCAAGGTATCAAATCCTACCTTAACTTCAAATATTCCGCTGGGCACTTCACAACAGTTTCACTTCTACAAAAGACACAAAATGCACGAATCCCTCAGAGCCAGTGAGCCAGTTTTATTGTGTTCTATTGTCATTCGTATAGCACTCTCCTCACCCTTGAGTGTCCCACATATGTGGGAGAAACATTGATTTCTTTTATTTTCTTAAAGCTTTGAACCCATTCATTACACAAGACGTTTTGTAAATTGAATGAAAATATCTATATTCTGTCCTCCGGTTTTCGCAATCATTCCAGGTGATGCCCGCCCCTCCGAAGCAGCCAGCTGCCCTGAGCCCAGATAAGTGTGTCCTTACTCATGGTGTGTGACCGGCGCTGCAGGCCCCGTTGTCCTGTGGGGTTCATATGGCCGCTTCCTTCCACAGGGGCTGCTTTGGGGTTTATTGGATGGACTCCCAGGATTCCTAACTCCCGATATTAGCTCTCTGTGCACGTGCTGAGTCTTGTACTCTATGCGGTGTGACGTCAATACGCACAGGCGACTGCATAGATGGCAGGCATTCCTTATGCAGCTGTGTGTATACTCACATACCTCTCCGACACCCATGAGTGAGCACAGATGCACTCTTGTATATAACACAATTTCAGCCATATCCACACACACCAACACACTTCAAACATAGCCCCGGCTGAATTCACACGCCCCTGCCCTTTAAATCAATTCTAATACTTAAGGTAAAACCCTCTCTCACTAGTTCCATCTTCAAATTCACCCAGATTCATAACGAGGACAGGTATTCAGAGCATCACTCTGGGCCTGATGTCTGACATCAATAAACTCCCCTAGATTGCACACGACGAACATGCCTGCTCCATCCATGGCCCTGCGCGGGCTAGAGTGCGACCCCTTCGTGAGGAGTATGAAGCACTGAATGAATACAACTACAATGCACCCTACTGGGACCCTACAGCGCCGGGAGGTCATAGTGATGGCACAACGGATTGACACCGCCTTCTATAAAAGTACAGATTTTACTTCGATCCTGATCCAAAGTTATGTTTTAAATTTTGATACATTAGCTAAACGCAGGTTTTCACACCGATCTCAATTTTTCATTGTGCACCAATTAACACACTTACAATTTTCTCCAGACAGATTTAACCAGAATAAGCCTGAGGAAATTCAGCAGGATGAAATGTAAAGACATAGAGGCAAAACACGCAATAATCTGTGTGTTAAACGTGGATTCCAGGTTCTAGACGTCATTCTGAGGTGGGAATCTGAGGAGAAGTTAATCATGTTACCCATTAAATATCTCACACCAGAGTAGCAGCAAACACTGAGTGGCAGATTTTCAAGAAAGTGACGCTTCTGTAAAGATGCGTCACTTTCCCTGCGTCACCAGTAGAAACTCTTGCGCCACTATGGATGCGCCGTATTTACAATACAGCGCACCATGGTGCAAGGATTGACAGATGCGTCAGAAATTCTGACACATCTGTTGACGCAAAAGTCACACATTGCTGGAGTTCTGTCACAAGCACGACGCAACTCTAGCAATGCAGGGGGAGGCCTATCCTCATGGTGCAGCGTCACCAGGCGTACGAATTTGATGCAGTGGCGTCCTAGAAGTGGCGCAGTGAAATCTTGTAGATTTCATGGAGTCACTTCTACTAGGCTTTTTTGCATTGGAACGCCCACCCTGCATACATTATACCTGACGCAGGCTTTACAATGTGACGCATGTCCCTAGATGCGTCACGTTGTAAATGGGCCGCATATTTACACTGTTGCTGCTGCATCACAAAAAGTGACGCAACAGCGGCGCAAAAATTACGCAAGGGGCTTGTAAATCTGCCCCTCAGTGCTCTATTTATCACCCAAGTTCTTCATAACTTGGAGACACGTCCTGTCTCCACATCCGTCCTCGTGCTTCTGTCGTGGCGCTATCCTTGCAGTGAGGCGCACGGTGTGCAGTATATTAGTCGCAGTTTAGTGTCACAAGCCCACCTCGTTTGCACTTTTTCTGTAATGTATGTGTGGGAATAGTGGCAAGACCCCTATATTCTTTCGTCATTCCTGCAGTCCCCAGCTCTGTCTTTGCCCTTCCACTGGTATGGCCTCTTAGAGGACGCCCAATCGATTTTCAAGACCGTGCTCAGATGTTGATGACACACAAAGACCCCGGCCTCGCCTGAGAATGTCAAATGCCCGTTTACCATGGCCTTGAAGCGCATGTGTAGGGAGACACTTAGGGGCAGATTTATGTTGCCTGACGCATCTCTGCAAATCGGCAGAGATGCGCCAGGAAAGATACGGCACGCAAGTTTATCCTTGCGCCACCCATGATGTGCCGCATTTACAATGTGGCGCATTATGGCGCAGGAATAAAGGGATGCGTGTCGCATCTAGGGCGTGAAGTTGGCGCAGTGCTGAAGTTGTGTTGCGTGCGGCACGCAACTCCAGCACAGAAGTGACGCAGTAGCGGCGCAAAAGTGCCACAAGTCCGACATAAATCTGCCCCTCTGACCCTGGGGGACAGTCAGCAGCTCTGCTAACGGGGAGAAGCCCCCGGCCTCCCCCACGCAGACAGAGAGGCCTCCGCCCTGTATGGGCAGCCCATACTGGAATGTATGTGCGGCCCGGGCAGAGTCCCTGGCAGCGCCCCCTTCAGCGCAATGCAGGATTGCTGAGGGGGCACCACTTTATAGCACTGATTTGAATTTGATTTTATAGAGTGTCACAGTTACCCGAGGGCCTCAAGGCGCTGTAGCCGACCGTCCAGATCTGAATCGTGTCTATAAACCCACCATAGAATAGGAGGGTGCTGCCTGCGAGCGCACTCAGCCACCAATGTCTTTGCATTAGGAAAACAAACGCGGATTTTTTTTCCGGTGTCTGGTGCCCGAGCTTTGGGTAGAATCAGAGATAGCTCCGCTATGTGCAGGCTGGATATATGATTGATATCGATTACATCGAACCAGAAGCATGTCTCTTCAGCCTAAAGCAAACGCCTCTCCGATCACTCTCTTATAGCGCCTGGTAAGAGAGATGTACACGTTGCTTTAATGTATGCCTCGTGCGGTGTCGTTGCTGGATCGCGTCCACGCCCCCTTAATGTAAGCATTGCAGCGCGCGTGCAGCCTCTCCAGACCAGTGCAGTTTGGACGCAAAATGCGTATGAAATGGTATTCTGTTGTCAAACCGAGGTCTGTCATAAGCAGCAGAATTCTGATATTCTGTGTAATCGATTACCAATGTAAACTACAAGTTTACAATGTGTTTACAATGTGTTCTACAAGTAATGCTCTACGTCCACTTTTGCCCTACTTGCTGGGGTGTGACAATGACAACCCAATAGGCATGTTGTCTGCCTGCTGTCTCTCTTGTGACCCATTCAAGGTTGCCCCTTTCTCTACCCAGCCCAGGCTCATTTCTATAGTTAGTACAGACATTTAGGAATACCCAAAATATGGTATTTATTTTATTGTCATTTCCATCTGTATTTATCCATATTTATTTTTTGTCAACTTTATCTGTATTTATCCATATTTATTATAGGTTTTTTGAAAAAACTAAAGCTGAAACTTGTATATTTCCACATGTATTTAAACAATAATATGAAGTCAAGCTTGAATGGCGGCCAAGTTTCGGTGATCTGAACACCTGCAGAAGATAAATCGATGCATTGATATGTAAATATGCACATTTCAGTATCAAACTTGTGCACAGCTACTGCTGTTTAAGCTTCTTTATTAAAATTCCTTCTTTTTTAACCCTCTCACCTATCAATTCACAGAGTTATTGGCCTGGCAGTCATGGCAAAGTGTATTTAGAATCACTCAAAAAGCGCCCAATTTCCGCTTTTATCCACATTTAAAAATAAATACAGACAAGAAAACAAATTGTTTTCTGTCTGTATTAGTCTGTAAAAATCAGTAAAAACGGAAAACAGGGAGCCTTATTTATAATCCTTCTTATCAATTGAATGTTGCCGAAAGTTGTAACAAATGCTGCATTTTATAATGCACATTGGCCCTTGCAAGATTTGAAATCGACATTGATGTTTTTGCGGATTTAACACTTTATATGCTGGGAGCTTCAGAACAGAACTGAAGGCAGCCACACCATGCGAATGAGGCGTAATTTCTGTACTGCTTGAGTGACGTATCCACAGGCCATGGCTCATGAGCCGCACATAGCATGTGTCCTGAGGCTTGAGGAATACTTGTATCCATTGCATGTTTGAGCACACTGCATAGCCGTGTTATTTCAAGGCGTGTTTGTCAGTTGTTCGGGCCGGGTGGCTTCCTGCAGAGATGCAGCGCTGTGCCCTCACATGAGACTGCACCCTGTGCTGTGCCAGCGACAGCTATTTTACTATGATGTCGGATAGTGTAGACTCCTGGCAGGGTAGTTAACAGGCGGCCATGTTGCCAAATGATTGGCACTCACTTATTCCATCTCAGGAGCAGTGGCGGGTGCATTAGAAATCAAACCAGTAAACTGTCACTCACACATCCCGAAAACAAGTGTATTGACCCCCTGAGTGCAGCATCCAAGACCTGTAGATGTGTCTGGCCTCAAACAAGAGTAGGCTGCACCGTCCAGACGAGCAGGCTGAAAACTTAGTATTGGTCAACAGTCAGATAACAGTCAGGCAACAGTCAGGCAGCAGTCAGGTAACATTCCAGTAATAGTCAGGCAACTGTCAGGCAGCAGTCAGGTAACATTCCAGTAATAGTCAGGCAACTGTCAGGCAGCTGTCAGGTAACACTTAGGTAACAGTCAGGCAACAGGTTCTTACTTTAGATGGAATTAAAAATATTTCACGAGCTTGCTTTCGTTTCATGAAAGAATTGGCAAAAAAAGTCCTCCTCTTACAATAGCTTTGTGAAAACTAGTCTTAAAAAAGTGCTTTGTATTGACATGGTGGAAGCTGCTCTTTAGTTCTCAAATCCCTCATTCCCCTTTGTGAAGATGTGTGTCAGTAACTTATAAACATTGTCAAATTCACTCAAACATGTTTGTTGTAACGTATCAGGTTTGACCAGCATGGTTAAAATGCAGTAGCGGCTGCTGCCAGGGAGTGGTGGGGTGGTGGGGGTGTTAAAAAAAAGAAAAGGGGGGGGGGGGGGGGGGACAATAGAGAAAAATAAAAACGCATTCAACTTCCTGACGGCGGGCTGTACTCTGTCCTCTTCGTCCATGATTCACGGAGAAACAGGAAGCACCCAGGCACCCCTAGCCAATCATAAAGCCGCTTTACAGCAGCGTTTTGATTGGTCTGAGCACCCTGGTTTGACGCTCAGACATGGAATGGGGGACTGGGCATGTTCTCCGCCGGGCTATGTAATGCAGCCTGGTGGGGAACATGCAAAGACGCACAGGACTATTTGGCCGGGCCAAGATGGCGGCCAAGCAGTCATGCCAACTGACAGAGTGTACTTACCACTCCTCCCCCTGCTCTGCGGCCAGCATTGCCCAGCTCCGCCCGCACCTTTACAGCGCTAGAGAATAGTGAAAATAAAAGAATACAATTTTTATTAAAAACACGAATTCTCTCAGTGCAAGAGACTCCCACTACAAAAATAGAATATATTTATAGAAATTAAAAATCTTGAAGTTTGGCCACTTACTGCCAGGGGAAAGATTCTGACTACTCCCCTGGCCTTATGTCTTTCATCGTGTGGGCTTAAAGTGTATTATGACACTTTTACCAAGAGTTGGCATCACAACATTGTGCAAGGGGCAAAACATTGCATAGTGTTGTATTTATGAAGTGCTGATTGTGTCAGTGATCAGAAGAAGACTTCAAATGCTGCCAGGCCAGGGCTTTAAGTGGGATTAAAAAACTGGGGCTTCTCTCAAAGGGGCGTGGCAGTGTAATTGGGGGCGTGGCTTTAAAACACTTATGCTAAAAATCTGTGTTTAGCATAGTGTGCCGTGCGACTTGTATTTTGCTGTTTCTGCCATTGCATCCAGGTATGTGATACAAGTAACATCGTTCCTACAACAAGTAAGGACTATTGGCTTTGTCAATTGTTATTAGTTGCATAAGATAAATAAGCTGCAACTATGGCTTGTTACATATAATATTGAAAAAGCTTCTAATTAAAGCCCTGGTGACCCTACCACAATGTTGCTTCTCTTGCGTTTCAGAAAGAGAAGGGAAATCCAGAAAGAAAATTACTCTTTAAAAGGATTTCCCTTCCCCCACAACGCTCACCTGGCATGACGTCATGCCGTAACTTCTCTGCTAGTGAGAAGTGAGCAGTGTGGGCAGCGCACATCCATGTGCCTGCTCTCTCGTAACGGGTCTCTATCGGGCTGTTTTGCGCCCTGGCTCTTTTTTCAGGACTGGAGTGACAGCAAACTGCTGTCACTACAGTCCGGGAAAAAACGGACCGTCTGTGCCAGCGCACAAAACAGAGCCCGATAGAGACCCGTTTCGAGGCCCCTTTTAAAAAACTGCCGGTGCTCAGACCCGGTGAGACCCGGCCCACTTAAAGCCCTGAATGCTGCAAGAAAATACAGAAATGGCAGCTGCGGTCCAATTTCACTGCACCAGTCCAATTCCCCAAACTCTATCACCTTGTTGTTAACTGAGCCAAGTCCTACGTAGACCGGCCCATTAGCCCAGCACTGGCACACAGAGTTCCACTGCCTGGCACCGCTTTTCCTCCTAATCTGTTGATGTTTCCTCACACGTGCTAGCTAGTTGGAGTAGAAGATGAACGTGTCTTGTGTAAAGAAGGTTTGGTTCTGTGTTAATTCCTTTAGATTTGTTTGAATTTCAGGTCTGGTCACGAAGGTGTCCTGTGTGTTTCCACGGATATGTGAAAGTGCCGGCTGTGTGGTTCTGCTTGTGTGAATGGCACTGGCAGGCAGCGCTGAGAGAGGGCGTCAGTTCAGCCATCTTGGAACAGGTAGATTGGAGGTGATGTGAGTCTAGGCGGGGTGAAAGAAGTCCGTTATCTTCAGGACCACTGGAATTATGCGGCAGGAGATGGCCAAATTATGTGGCAGGAATGAGTAAATTATGCTGCAAGAAAAGGCAAATTATGAAGCATTATGCGGTACATTTTGTAATTGTATTTATTTATTATTTCTTCATTCTTAAACTTGGTAACACCCTCTGGGCATTAGTTGCACTTCATTAGTACCAGGTTAACACCAAAATATAGCAAAAAGGAACAGAAAGGTGACTAGTCCAGCTTTGGAAAGGCCCTTCCACTACATGGCAACAAGCATTATTTTATTTTTTGTAACTTTTGATAATCACATAATTCCAGTGGCCCTGGTTATATTCTACATGAGGCAGTATGAGTGCAGGGCAAAGGGCCTTCCTTGCTGGTGTGAGGTCACGCTTGATCTGCAGAGCACCCGGAAATCTGCCTGTGTGAGCTTGGTACTCAAAAAGGTCTTAGAAGATGTGAATGTGAATCAAGAATATTTTTTCTGAGCTCATAGTGAAAATATACTTTCTCATTAGCAAGGCCAGAGCTCCATCACTTTCCTCAGTTGATGGGTTAAAGTGCTCGTTCCTCGTTCAAACATGTATGTGCACCTATGAAGTCTCCGTCATCTATGAGGCCACGAGAGAGTGCACTGAACAACGGTGTAAGTGCAAACAGATCACTTTCTCACACTATAGCCTAGATTTACTAAAGATTGCAGGGTGCTTGTTGGATGATGGGCAGTTTCGTACTTGCTTCGCTCCCCACCCCACTCGGGCTTTTTAATGGTAAATCAATGCCCTGCTTTGTTCGTGTTTGCACTGCTTTGTGTCACACGAGCACTTGTGCAAACCGGCAGTAAGGAGCGCCATCCATGTTTCACAAGTACAGGAGTCCTCTGTTTTCACCTGCTAATGACACACTTCAGTGTTTTCACCTCCTATGACATACTTGAGTGTTTTCACCTGCTAATGACACACTTCGGTGTTTTCACCTCCTAATGACACACTTTGGAGATTTTACCTGCTAATGACACACTTCGGTGTTTTCACCTCCTAATGACACACTTTGGAGATTTCACCTGCTAATGACACACTTCAGTGTTTTCACCTCCTATGACATACTTGAGTGTTTTCACCTGCTAATGACACACTTCGGTGTTTTCACCTCCTAATGACACACTTTGGAGATTTCACCTGCTAATGACACACTTCGGTGTTTTCACCTCCTAATGACACACTTTGGAGATTTCACCTGCTAATGACACACTTCGGTGTTTTCACCTCCTAATGACACACTTTGGAGATTTCACCTGCTAATGACACACTTCAGTGTTTTCACCTCCTCTGACATACATGAGTGTTTTCACCTGCTAATGACACACTTCGGTGTTTTCACCTCCTAATGACACACTTTGGAGTTTTCACCTGCTAATGACACACTTCGGTGTTTTCACCTCCTAATGACACACTTTGGAGATTTCACCTGCTAATGACACACTTCAGTGTTTTCACCTCCTATGACATTCTTGAGTGTTTTCACATACTAATGACACACTTCGGTGTTTTCACCTCCTAATGACACACTTTGGAGTTTTCACCTGCTAATGACACACTTCGGTGTTTTCACCTCCTAATGACACACTTTGGAGTTTTCACCTGCTAATGACACACTTCAGTGTTTTCACCTCCTATGACATTCTTGAGTGTTTTCACATACTAATGACACACTTCGGTGTTTTCACCTCCTAATGACACACTTTGGAGATTTCACCTGCTAATGACACACTTCGGTGTTTTCACCTCCTAATGACACACTTTGGAGATTTCACCTGCTAATGACACACTTCAGTGTTTTCACCTCCTATGACATACTTGAGTGTTTTCACCTGCTAATGACACACTTCGGTGTTTTCACCTCCTAATGACACACTTTGGAGTTTTCACCTGCTAATGACACACTTCGGTGTTTTCACCTCCTAATGACACACTTTGGAGATTTCACCTGCTAATGACACACTTCGGTGTTTTCACCTCCTAATGACACACTTTGGAGATTTCACCTGCTAATGACACACTTCAGTGTTTTCACCTCCTATGACATACTTGAGTGTTTTCACCTGCTAATGACACACTTCGGTGTTTTCACCTCCTAATGACACACTTTGGAGTTTTCACCTGCTAATGACACACTTCGGTGTTTTCACCTCCTAATGACACACTTTGGAGATTTCACCTGCTAATGACACACTTCAGTGTTTTCACCTCCTATGACATTCTTGAGTGTTTTCACATACTAATGACACACTTCGGTGTTTTCACCTCCTAATGACACACTTTGGAGTTTTCACCTGCTAATGACACACTTCGGTGTTTTCACCTCCTAATGACACACTTTGGAGATTTCACCTGCTAATGACACACTTCAGTGTTTTCACCTCCTATGACATACTTGAGTGTTTTCACCTGCTAATGACACACTTCGGTGTTTTCACCTCCTAATGACACACTTTGGAGTTTTCACCTGCTAATGACACACTTCGGTGTTTTCACCTCCTAATGACACACTTTGGAGTTTTCACCTGCTAATGACACACTTCAGTGTTTTCACCTCCTATGACATTCTTGAGTGTTTTCACATACTAATGACACACTTCGGTGTTTTCACCTCCTAATGACACACTTTGGAGATTTCACCTGCTAATGACACACTTCGGTGTTTTCACCTCCTAATGACACACTTTGGAGATTTCACCTGCTAATGACACACTTCGGTGTTTTCACCTCCTAATGACACACTTTGGAGATTTCACCTGCTAATGACACACTTCAGTGTTTTCACCTCCTATGACATACTTGAGTGTCTTCACCTGCTAATGACACACTTCGGTGTTTTCACCTCCTAATGACACACTTTGGAGTTTTCACCTGCTAATGACACACTTCGGTGTTTTCACCTCCTAATGACACACTTTGGAGATTTCACCTGCTAATGACACACTTCGGTGTTTTCACCTCCTAATGACACACTTTGGAGATTTCACCTGCTAATGACACACTTCGGTGTTTTCACCTCCTAATGACACACTTTGGAGATTTCACCTGCTAATGACACACTTCGGTGTTTTCACCTCCTAATGACACACTTTGGAGATTTCACCTGCTAATGACACACTTCGGTGTTTTCACCTCCTAATGACACACTTTGGAGATTTCACCTGCTAATGACACACTTCAGTGTTTTCACCTCCTATGACATACTTGAGTGTTTTCACCTACTAATGACACACTTTGGAGATTTCACCTACTAATGACACACTTTGGAGTTTTCACCTACTAATGACACACTTTGGAGTTTTCACCTACTAATGACACACTTTGGAGTTTTCACCTACTAATGACACACTTTGGAGATTTCACCTGCTAATGACACACTTCGGTGTTTTCACCTCCTAATGACACACTTTGGAGATTTCACCTGCTAATGACACACTTTGGAGTTTTCACCTACTAATGACACACTTTGGAGTTTTCATCTAATAATGACAAACTTTGGAGTTTTCACCGACACACTTTGGAGTTTTCACCTACTAATGACAAACTTTGGAGTTTTCACCTACTAATGACACACTTTCGAGTTTTCACCTACTAATGACACACTTTGGAGTTTTCACCTACTAATGACACACTTTGGAGTTTTCACCTACTAATGACACACTTTGGAGTTTTCACCTAATAATGACAAACTTTGGAGTTTTCACCGACACACTTTGGAGTTTTCACCTACTAATGACAAACTTTGGAGTTTTCACCTACTAATGACACACGTCAGTGTTTTAACCTAATAATGACACACTTTAGTATTTTCACCTTCCAATGACACAGTTCAATCTTTTCGTCTGCTAATGACACACTTCGGTGCTGACACACTTTGGTGTTTTCCCGTACTTATGGCACATTTCAGTGTTTTTACCTGCTAATGACACACTTTGGTGTTTTCACCTACTATAGACACACTTTGGTGTTTTCACCTACTAATGGCAAACTTTGGCATTTTCACTTGCTAATGACACATGTCAGTGTTTTTACCTACTAATGACACACTTCAGTGTTTTTACCTGCTAATGACACACTTTGGTGTTTTCACCTACTATAGACACACTTCGGTGTTTTCACCTACTAATGGCAACCTTTGTCATTTTCACTTGCTAATGACACACATCAGTGTTTTTGCCTACTAATGACACACTTCAGTGTTCTTACCTGCTAATGACACACATCAGTGTTTTTGCCTACTAATGACACACTTAGGTGTTTTCACCTTCTAATGACACAATTCGGTCTTTTCATCTGCTAATGACACACTTCAGTGTTGACACACTGGTGTTTTCACTATCACATTTCAGTATTTTTACCTGCTAATGACACACTTTGGTGTTTTCTCCTACTATTTGACACCCTTCTGTGTTTTCACCTACTAATGACACACTTTGGTGTTTTCACCTACTAATGACACACTTTGCTGTTTTCACCTACTAATGACACACTTCGGATCACTGACATAATATCGATTACACTAATATAGAATTACACAAATATCGAAGATAAAATATTGAATACAAAAATATCCAATTCCTATCTACAAACAGCTAAGCACAAAAATATCGAATCAAAAATATAGTTTAAAAAAATATAGTTAGCCAAAATATTGAATTTTTTAAAATGTCTTAAAAATATTTAAAAATTAATGAAATATTAAAAATATTTAACTAAAATATACTTAAAAATACTTAAATAACCTTAAAATTATTAAATAATTAATGTAAGGTATAAAAAAAACCATAACATTTTATTTTTCAAAACATATATATATATTAACATAATATTAATAAAAAATTTAGCGGTAGGGTAACATTTACTATTACCACTCCAGTGAATGCAACAGTAGGGAAAACGTTGGATAGCGTAGGGTAAAAATTACTATTCCCACTCCAGAGAGTGCAACAGTAGGGAAAGCGTTGGATAGCGTAGGGGTAAAAAATATTATTCCCACTCCAGTGAGTGCAACAGCAGGGAAAGCATTGCATAGCGTAGAGGTAAAAATTACTATTCCCACTCCAGAGAGTGCAACAGCAGGGAAAGCATTGGCTAGCGTAGGGGTAAAAATTACTATTCCCTCTCCATAGAGTGCAACAGCGGGGAAAGCATTGGATACCCTAGGGGTAAAAATTACTATTCCCACTCCAGTGAGTGCAACAGTAGGGAAAGCGTTGGATAGCGTAGGGGTAAAAATTACTATTCCCACTCCAGAGAGTGCAACAGTAGGGAAAGCGTTAGATAGCGTAGGGGTAAAAATTACTATATCCACTCCAGTGAGTGCAACAGTAGGGAAAGCGTTGGATAGCGTAGGGGTAAAAATTACTATTCCCACTCCAGAGAGTGCAACAGTAGGGAAAGCGTAGGATAGCATAGGGGTAAAAATTACTATTCCCACTCAAGTGAGTGCAACAGTAGGTACAGTTAAAACTTCATATATTATTAAAAAATGTATATATTTATACCAATAAAAAATAAATTAAAAGTAATTACCAATTTAATATAATATAATAATTAATCAATTAAAATACAAATAACATTAATTATTAAAATGAATTACCTATAAATGCAAATTAATTACCAATTAATTAATTAGCAATTAAAAAATAATTAACAATTAGTTCAAAATAAATACAAATAAATAAATTTAAATATAATATTAATGAAAATTAAATTACTTCCCACCCTATTCCCCTATAAACCCCCAACCCGCTACGGGAAATACATTTATAAAATTAATATAATTATCAATTAATCAATTAATAAAAATGTATTATCAGTTAAAATTTAATTAATTACCAATTAAAAATGAATTAACAATTCATTCAAGATAAATACCAATAAATACATTAAAATATTTAATTTATTATAATTAAATTACTTCCCACCCTATTCCCCTATAAACCCACAACCCGCTACAGAAAATTAATTAATAAAATTGACATAATTATCAATTAATAAATTAAGTAAAATGAATTGCCAATTAAAATGTAATTAATTACCAAATAAAAATTAATTAACAATTAATTCAAAATAAATACCAATAAATAAATTTAAATATTTAATAATTATAATTAAATTACTTCTCACCCTATTCCCATATAAACCCAAAACCCGCTACAGAATTAAATCACGCAAAAATTAAATAACATAAAATTCATTACTTAAAATAAATTATAAAATAAATATACACGTTTCACACATATACTAACATACAAAACATTTTAAAATATTCGATATTATTAAAAATTCGATATATTTAATACCTATAATATATACTTCGATATTTTGACTTTCTATATGGATGAAATTCGATATTAAATTACTTACCTTACATTCGATATTTTAATTGACTATTTTCTGTCCATTCTATATTTTGTCTATTCTATATTTTGACTTTGATATTTGTGCTATTCTATATTTTTGATTCCATATTTTGTCTGTATACCGTTTTTTTCACCTTCTAATAACACAGTTCGGTGTTTTCACCTGCTAACGACACACTTCAATGTTTTCACCTACTAATGACACACTTTGGTAGTTTCACCTGCTAATGGCACACTTCAATGTTTTCACCTACTAATGGCACATTTCTGTGTTTTCACCAGTTAATGGCACACCAGTGTTTTCATCTACTATTGACACACTTCTGTGTTTTCACCTACTAATGACACACTCTGGAGTTTTCACCTGCTAATGACACACATCAGTGGTTTCTCCTACTAATGACACAGTTCGGTCTTTTCATCTGCTAATGACACACTTTGGTGTTTTCACCTACTAATGACACCGTTCAGTCTTTTCATCTGCTAATGACACACTTCAGTGTTTTTACCTACTAATGACACACTTTGGTGTTTTCACCTACTAATGACACCGTTCAGTCTTTTCATCTGCTAATGACACACTTCAGTGTTTTTACCTACTAATGACACACTTCAGTGTTTTTACCTACTAATGACACACTTTGGTGTTTTTACCTTCTAATGGCACATTTCAATGTTTTCACCAGTTAACGACACACCTGTTTTTTCACCTACTTTTGACACACTTTGGTGTTTTCACCTACTAATGACACACTCTGGAGTTTTCACCTGCTAATGACACACATCAGTGTTTTCTCCTACTAATGACACAGTTCGGTCTTTTCATCTGCTAATGACACACTTTGGTGTTTTCACCTTCTAATGACACCGTTCAGTCTTTTCATCTGCTAATGTCACACTTCAGTGTTTTTACCTACTAATGACACACTTTGTTGTTTTCACCTACTAATGACACCGTTCAGTCTTTTCATCTGCTAATGACACACTTCAGTGTTTTTACCTACTATTGACACACTTTGGTGTTTTTACCTTCTAATGGCACATTTCAATGTTTTCACCAGTTAATGACACACCTGTTTTTTCACCTACTTTTGACACACTTTGGTGTTTTCACCTACTAATGACACAGTCTGGAGTTTTCACCTGCTAATGACACACATCAGTGTTTTCTCCTACTAATGACACAGTTCGGTCTTTTCATCTGCTAATGACACACTTTGGTGTTTTCACCTACTAATGACACTGTTCAGTCTTTTCATCTGCTAATGACACACTTCAGTGTTTTTACCTACTAATGACACACTTCGGTGTTTTTACCTTCTAATGGCACATTTCAATGTTTTCATCAGTTAATGACACACCTGTTTTTCACCTACTTTTGACACACTTTGGTGTTTTCACCTACTAATGACACAATTTGGAGTTTTCACCTGCTAATGACACACATCAGTGTTTTCTCCTACTAATGACACCGTTCAGTCTTTTCACCTACTAATGACACAATTTGGAGTTTTCACCTGCTAATGACACACATCAGTGTTTTCTCCTACTAATGACACCGTTCAGTCTTTTCATCTGCTAATGACACACTTCAGTGTTTTTACCTACTAATGACACACTTCAGTGTTTTTACCTACTAATGACACACTTTGGTGTTTTTACCTTCTAATGGCACATTTCAATGTTTTCACCAGTTAATGACACACCTGTTTTTTCACCTACTTTTGACACACTTTGGTGTTTTCACCTACTATTGACACAATTTGGAGTTTTCACCTGCTAATGACACACATCAGTGTTTTCTCCTACTAATGACACCGTTCAGTCTTTTCACCTACTAATGACACAATTTGGAGTTTTCACCTGCTAATGACACACATCAGTGTTTTCTCCTACTAATGACACAGTTCGGTCTTTTCATCTGCTAATGACACACTTTGGTGTTTTTACCTACTAATGACACCGTTCAGTCTTTTCATCTGCTAATGACACACTTCAGTGTTTTTACCTACTATTGACACGCTTTGGTGTTTTTACCTTCTAATGGCACATTTCAATGTTTTCACCAGTTAATGACACACCTGTTTTTTCACCTACTTTTGACACACTTTGGTGTTTTCACCTACTAATGACACACTCTGGAGTTTTCATCTGCTAATGACACACATCAGTGTTTTCTCCTACTAATGACACCGTTCAGTCTTTTCACCTACTAATGACACACTCTGGAGTTTTCACCTGCTAATGACACACATCAGTGTTTTCTCCTACTAATGACACAGTTCGGTCTTTTCATCTGCTAATGACACACTTTGGTGTTTTCACCTACTAATGACACCGTTCAGTCTTTTCATCTGCTAATGACACACTTCAGTGTTTTTACCTACTAATGACACACTTCAGTGTTTTTACCTACTAATGACACACGTTGGTGTTTTTACCTTCTAATGGCACATTTCAATGTTTTCACCAGTTAATGACACACCTGTTTTTTCACCTACTTTTGACACACTTTGGTGTTTTCACCTACTAATGACACACTCTGGAGTTTTCACCTGCTAATGACACACATCAGTGTTTTCTCCTACTAATGACACAGTTCGGTCTTTTCATCTGCTAATGACACACTTTGGTGTTTTCACCTACTAATGACACCGTTCAGTCTTTTCATCTGCTAATGACACACTTCAGTGTTTTTACCTACTAATGACACACTTCAGTGTTTTTACCTACTAATGACACACTTTGGTGTTTTTACCTTCTAATGGCACATTTCAATGTTTTCACCAGTTAATGACACACCTGTTTTTTCACCTACTTTTGACACACGTTGGTGTTTTCACCTACTAATGACACAATTTGGAGTTTTCACCTGCTAATGACACCCATCAGTGTTTTCTCCTACTAATGACACCGTTCAGTCTTTTCACCTACTAATGACACAATTTGGAGTTTTCACCTGCTAATGACACACATTAGTGTTTTCTCCTACTAATGACACAGTTCAGTCTTTTCATCTGCTAATGACACACTTCAGTGTTTTTACCTACTAATGACACACTTTGGTGTTTTTACCTTCTAATGGCACATTTCAATGTTTTCACCTACTATTGACACACTTTGGAATTTTCACCTACTAATGACACACTTTGGTGTTTTCAGCTACTAACGACATGCTTCGGTGTTTTCACCTACTAATGACACTTTGGTGTTTTCACCTTCTAATGGCACATTTCAATGTTTTCACCAGTTAATGATACACCTGTTTTTTCACCTACTATTGACACACTTTTGAGTTTTCACCTACTAATGGCACACTTCGGTTGCATTTTCCGTGGAGCACTATGTCCAGAAAGTAAGTGATATTTTTCTAAAGCGCGTGAATGCCGGGGCATCTTAGTGCTAATGAGTGCTATCACTAATCACGAGACTAGGAGACCGACTTCAAACCCTGGAAACAAAGAGCCAAGTCTTCAAGGTTTTCTAAAGGCCCGCCTGCTTGTTTGAGACCTCCGTACGAATGGCATAGTGTTCCACAGCTTACCGACTAAGTGGAAAAACTTCTGCCCCCACCCCCTCAATTTGCCTTCTTGGCCTTGGGGATGACCACCAATAAGGTGGTGGCTGATCTTAAGCCATGTTGAGGGACGTGCCACCTAAGTGGCTTCTGAAAGATGGACAGGCTCGTACAGTGGAGGGCCTTATATACGATACTTAAGGCCTTAAATGTTACCCGAGCCTGGACAGGCAGCCAGTGTCGGTCCCTAAAGCTCTTTGAGATGGGTCCACATTTTGGAATTTTTAATAGTAAGCGGGCTGCCGCGGTCTGCAAAGGCTGGAGCTTCGACTGAAAACGCTTTTGTGTTCCCAGAGAGAGTAGTAGAGTAGTCTATCTTTGACAGAACCAAGGCAACTATTATCATTTCCTGTACGTCTAATGGGATCAATGGAAAAAAACGTTTTTTAAATCTTCAAGGTGTAAGAACAAGAAGATGTAACATGATTGATCTGTTCTTTGAAACACAATTGATCATGGAACATAACTCCCAGATTTTTTTTCTTTTCGAACTGCGGATGGGCCCGGTCTGGAGATGGCCGGCCACCATGAATTGTTCCAGAAAGAGGTGTTGTTTCCAAAAAGTAAAACCTCTGAGAGTTCCAACAGAATGAGTGCCACCTTCCCTCCCCTGTCTACCTGCATTCGAATCTCTTCCGTAACTGCATTACCCCTGATTCTGCGCAATGCTGGGGCCAAAAACTGTGCCGTGATCTAACTGGTTCCCACTCAACTTTGTACACATTTCTGTCCCTCAATAACTCAGTGCCATATTATCAAGAAAGGGCGATACATTATCGGCGCATTTATCAGTAGGAAACTGCAGCTAAAGCGGCGATAATGGGCTTGATAATATGCCCTTGTGAATTCCCATAGAAGCCCAGGTTCTGGTGTTAAGCTGGGCTTTTATGGAAATTCACACGGGCATATTATCAAGCCCATTATTGGCGCCCTTCTAACCGAAGGACTCCCAGATTGAAGCAAGTGTTCAGATTTCAGAACTCTGGTGCATTTTAGGAGTTTCCAGATTTCACCAAGGTGTCTGCATCTGCAAAGCTTGAAACTTTCCTTAAAAGTGACCCCTGGCACTAACCAAGGAGCGGTTTCTGGAAAGGTCGCCGCTGCCAGAGTGGGCCTTTTTGCGCCTGTCCGGTCCTATTTCTGGTCTCCTTCCGCCCCTGCTCGAGGGCTCGGCGCGGATTGACTCATCAGGCGGAGGGAGCTGATTAGCGCCGAGGTGCGCCGACCCCCAGCCGCAGCTCATTAAAGCGCCTCTCTGTGCGCGTCTCCGGCGCTGGAGGACACCGCGGCCTTTGATTGGGCTCAGATTCTCCTGACTAATTTTTCGGATCCGCAATCAGCGCGGGGGGGGGGCGCCTCTGCGCGTCTCTGCTCTTAATCAGAGGAAATTGGCTCCTCGGATGACAGTCCGTCCCCTTGTGCCAGCCAAGGGCCAAAGCGCTTTGAGGGAGAAGGGGGCCTGCGGGGCGCGCGCGCTGACAGGGAGGCGGGCAGGGACAGTGAGAGGGAAGGGGGGAGGGAGGGACAGAGGGAGGGGGCCGGGGGCGATGCTTAATAAAGGAATAAATGAAACACACGAAGACGGGAGGTGGGGGTCAGCCTGCTGTCTGCGAGGAGAGATGGGGAGATGGTGTCACTGGTAGAGGAGCAGGAAGGGAGGGTGAGGGAGAGAGGGAAGAGAAGACTGAGGGTAGGTATGAGGGGAGGTATGAGGGAGAGGAGGGACGGACGAGAGGGGGAGATGCGGTCACTGGTAGAGAAGCAGAAAGGGAGGGTGAGGGAGAGAGGGAAGAGAAGACTGAGGGGAGATATGAGGGAGAGGAGAGATGGAAGTGAGAGGGAGATGCGGTCACTGGTAGAGAAGAAGGAAGGGAGGGTAAGGGAGAGAGGGAAGAGAAGACTGAGGGGAGGTATGAGGAGAGGTATGAGGGAGAGGAGGGATGGAGGAGAGGGGGAGATGCTGTCACTGGTAGAGAAGCAGAAAGGGAGGGTAAGGGAGAGTGGGAAGAGAAGACTGAGGGGAGGTATGAGGGGAGGTATGAGGGAGAGGAGAGATAGAGAAGAGGGGATGTGCTATCAATGGTAGAGGAGCAGGAAGGGAGGGTGAGGGAGAGAGGGAAGAGAAGACTGAGGGGAGGTATGAGGGAGGTATGAGGGAGAGGAAAGATAGAGAAGAGGGGAATGTGCTGTCAATGGTAGAGAAGCAGGAAGGGAGGGTGAGAGGGAAGGGAAGACTGAGGGAAGGTATGAGGGAGGTATGAGGGAGAGGAGAGATAGAGAAGAGGGGATGTGCTATCAATGGTAGAGGAGCAGGAAGGGAGGGTGACGGAGAGAGGGAAGAGAAGACTGAGGGGAGGTATGAGGGAGGTATGAGGGAGAGGAAAGATAGAGAAGAGGGGAATGTGCTGTCAATGGTAGAGAAGCAGGAAGGGAGGGTAAGGGAGAGAGGGAAGAGAAGACTGAGGGGAGGTATGAGGGGAGGTATGAGGGAGAGGAGAGATAGAGAAGAGGGGAATGTGCTGTCAATGGTAGAGAAGCAGGAAGGGAGGGTAAGGGAGACAGGGAAGAGAAGACTGAGGGGAGGTATGAGGGGAGGTATGAGGGAGAGGAGAGATAGAGAAGAGGGGAATGTGCTATCAATGGTAGAGGAGCAGGAAGGGAGGGTGAGGGAGAGAGGGAAGAGAAGACTGAGGGAAGGTATGAGGGAGGTATGAGGGAGAGGAGAGATAGAGAAGAGGGGAATGTGCTGTCAATGGTAGAGAAGCAGGAAGGGAGGGTAAGGGAGACAGGGAAGAGAAGACTTAGGGGTGGTTTGAGGAGAGGTATGAGGGAGAGGAGGGTTGGAGGAGAGGTGGAGATGCTGTCACTGGTAGAGAAGCAGAAAGGGAGGGTAAGGGAGAGAGGAAAGAGAAGAGCTGAGGGGAGAAGTGAGGGAGAGGAAAGCTAGAGGAGAAGGCTGCTGAGGGATAGAGGGGGGCTGCTGGGGGTGGCAGGGAAGCTGCAGGGATGGCCGGGAGGGGTGCCGAAGAGAAGAGAGGAGGTGAGAGGGACTGAGGAAGGAGGAAAGGGGGGGGGGGATTCTGCCCGCAGACTGAAATTAGTTAGTTATTTTAATGTATTTATGCATTATTATATAGCGCCGACATTGCCCAGAGGCGCTAGAGCGCTATACAGTGAACGAGGTTCGTTACACAGATACTTGATTACAAAGATTTAAGATTACTTATCTTAAAAAAGGCAGAGAAGAGATACTCCGGAGATGTATGTACTTTACTGGAGGTAGCAGCTCGCCTAAAGATGCCAAAATCTAAGACAGAGAGGCCCACGGGGGAGGGGCAGAGGGGCAGTTGGGAGGGAAGCCGTAGGAGAGAGAGGTGTGGAGTAGAGGCGAGAGAGGGGCAGAGGGCAAGAGAAGATGAGATTTAAGGTCAGAGATGGAGTGCCGAGGGCGAGAGGGGAGACAAGGATAGAGGAAAACAAGAGGGGGGGGGGGTGGAGCTGGGGGATTATAAGAGAGAAGGAAGAAAACAAACGATGAGGGACCGGGACAGGAAGTGAAAGGAGAAGAGGAGGAAACGGTGGTGCAGAAAATGTGAAGAGGGAAACAAGGGAGAGGAAACACGCGAATATCATAGATTTAAAAAAGAGGGAAGGAGAAGGGAAAGAGAGAGGAAAGAATGAAAGTGCAAAGTGAAGAGGAGGTGAGAGAAGAGGACAGGAGTGTAGTGAAAAAGGAAGAGAGGGGGGTCGGATAGGGAGGGGGAAGAGGGAAGGAGAAGAAAGAATGTGAGAGGTGTGGAGGGAACAGAAGTCAGCAGAGTGTGGGGGAGAGAGTAGGAGAGGAGAGAAAAGATGTTGGGACACGTCAAAAATAAAGGAAGAAAGGATCAGGGAAGAGAGAAGTGAGGAAAGGACAAGCAGTGGGAAGGACAGGGGGCGGAAGGGCAGAGAGAGAGAAGATGAATAGAACAGGACAGGGTGCAAGAAGGGAAGTTAGGTAGAGAAGGACAGGGAGGGAGAAGGGCAGAGAGAGAAGAGGGGAGAGAAGGACAGTGTGAAGGACAGAGAAAGAAGAGGGGAGAGAAGGACAGTGTGAAGGACAGAGAGAGAAGAGGGGAGAGAAGGACAGTGTGAAGGACAGAGAGAAGAGGGGGGAGAAGGACAGGGAGGGAGAAGGGCAGAGAGAGAAGAGGGGAGAGTAGGACAGTGTGAAGGACAGAGAGAAGAGGGGAGAGAAGGACAGGGAGGGAGAAGGGCAGAGAGAGAAGAGGGGAGAGAGGACAGTGTGAAGGACAGAGAGAGAAGAGGGGAGAGAAAAACAGGGAGTGAGAAGAGCAGAGAGAGAAGACGAGAGAAGGATAGTGTGAAGGACAAAGCACGAGAAGGGCAGAGAGAAAAAAGGGGAGAGAAGGACAGGGAGTGAGAAGGGCAGAGAGAGAAGAGGGTAGAGAAGGACAGTGTGAAGGACAGAGCGCGAGAAGGGTAGAGAGAGAAGAGGGGAGAGAAGGACAGTGTGAAGGACAGAGCGCGAGAAGGGCAGAGAGAGAAGAGGGGAGAGAAGGACAGTGTGAAGGACAGAGAGAGAAGAGGGGAGAGAAGGACAGTGTGAAGGACAGAGAGAGAAGAGGGGAGAGAAGGACAGGGAATGTGAAGGGCAGGGAGAGAAGAGGGGAGAGAAGGACAGTGTGAAGGACAGAGAGAGAAGAGGGGAGAGAAGGACAGGGAGTGAGAAGGGCAGAGAGAGGAGGGGAGAGAAGGACATTGTGAAGGACAGAGAGAGAAGAGGGGCGAGAAGGACAGGGAGTGAGAAGGGCAGAGAGAGAAGAGGGGAGAGAAGGACAGTGTGAAGGACAGATAGAGAAGAGGGGAGAGAAGGACAGTGTGAAAGACAGAGAGAAGAGGGGAGAGAAGGACAGGGAGTGAGAAGGGCAGGGAGAGAAGAGGGGAGAGAAGGACAGTGTGAAGGACAGAGAGAGAAGAGGGGAGAGAAGGACAGTGTGAAGGACAGAGCGCGAGAAGGGCAGAGAGAGAAGAGGGGGGAGAAGGACAGTGTGAAGGACAGAGAGAGAAGAGGGGAGAGAAGGACAGTGTGAAGGACAGAGAGAGAAGAGGGGAGAGAAGGACAGGGAGTGAGAAGGGCAGGGAGAGAAGAGGGGAGAGAAGGACAATGTGAAGGACAGAGAGAGAAGAGGGGAGAGAAGGACAGGGAGTGAGAAGGGCAGAGAGAGGAGAGGAGAGAAGGACGGTGTGAAGGACAGAGAGAGAAGAGGGGAGAGAAGGACAGGGAGTGAGAAGGGCAGAGAGAGAAGAGGGGAGAGAAGGACAGTGTGAAGGACAGAGAGAGAAGAGGGGAGAGAAGGACAGTGTGAAAGACAGAGAGAAGAGGGGAGAGAAGGACAGGGAGTGAGAAGGGCAGGGAGAGAAGAGGGGAGAGAAGGACAGTGTGAAGGACAGAGAGAGAAGAGGGGAGAGAAGGACAGTGTGAAGGACAGAGAGAAAAGAGGGGAGAGAAGGACAGTGTAAAAGACAGAGAGAAGAGGGGAGAGAAGGACAGGGAGTGAGAAGGGCAGGGAGGGAAGAGGGGAGAGAAGGACAGTGTGACCGGGCAGGGAGTAGAGGGGAGAGAACAGTAAACAGTGAGAAGAACAGAGAGCGAGAAGGGCAGTGACAAGAGGGGAGAAAAGGACAGTCTGAAGGGCAGCGAGGTGGAAGAGAAGGGGAAGCAGTGAGAAGGACAGAGAGAGAAGAGGGGAGAGAAGGACAGGGAGTGAGAAGGGCAGAGAGAGAAGAGGGGAGAGAAGGACAGTGTGAAGGACAGAGAGAGAAGAGGGGAGAGAAGGACAGTGTGAAAGACAGAGAGAAGAGGGGAGAGAAGGACAGGGAGTGAGAAGGGCAGGGAGAGAAGAGGGGAGAGAAGGACAGTGTGAAGGACAGAGAGAGAAGAGGGGAGAGAAGGACAGTGTGAAGGACAGAGAGAAAAGAGGGGAGAGAAGGACAGTGTAAAAGACAGAGAGAAGAGGGGAGAGAAGGACAGGGAGTGAGAAGGGCAGTGAGAAGAGGGGAGAGAAGGACAGTGTGACCGGGCAGGGAGTAGAGGGGAGAGAACGGTGATCAGTGAGAAGGACAGAGAGCGAGAAGGGCAGTGAGAAGACTGTGAAGGGCAGGGAGAAGAGGGAAGAGAAGGGTAAGAAGGGCAGAGAGAGAAGGGGAGAGAGGACAGTGCGAAGGGCAGTGAGAAGAGGGGAGAGAACGGTGATCAGTGAGAAGGACAGAGAGCGAGAAGGCAGTGAGAAGACAGAGAGAAGAGGGGAGAGAACGGTGATCAGTGAGAAGGACAGAGAGCGAGAAGGGCAGTGAGAAGACAGTGTGAAGGGCAGGGAGTTGGAAGAGAAGGGTAAGAAGGGCAGAGAGAGAAGGGGAGAGAGGACAGTGCGAGGGGCGGGGAGTAGAGAGGAGAGAAGGGCACATAATGAAAAGGACAAGCAGAATGGCAGGCAGTGAAAAGAGTGAGACGATGAGGAGGACTCAGGACAGGGCGGAAGAAGAAGAGCGATGGAGAAGGACAGTGGCAGAGAGAGATGCCAGCTGCTGGGGGCGCTCGGGCCGGGGCCAGTCCCACCCGGCATGTCTGCTGCAGCGAGGTGACAGGCACGGGTGACAGGCACAGGTGTCGGACGGGGACGCGCCGCTCCGCCATGAATATGGATTATTTAGGACTGCCTGTCATCCTTCCAGGGCAGCAGCTGACACACGCCGAGGAGGTCCTCTCGTTACACCGAGGCGCGCTGCGTGCGGGCACCAGAGACGTTCCCCTCACCCCCACCCAGGAGGAAACCACACATCCTCTGAGTCTCCTTCAAGAAACGAGACGCCTCAAAGACTGAGGGGACGAATGAACTGCAAACGGGCCACCATGGACCCCAGGCCCCCTGGACTGAGCCACCAGGGACCATGTGTGAGGCCAGGCCTCCTCCAAAAACCACTCAAAGGCCACGATGGACCCCAGCCCCCTGGACTGACCCACCATGAACCATGGGTGGACCAGGCCTCCTCCAATGACCACCCAAAGGCCATGATGGACCCTAGCCCACTGGACTGAGCCACCATGGACCATGGGTGGCACCAGGCCTCCTCCAATGACCACCCAATGGCCATGATGAACCAGGCCCCCTGGACTGAGCCACCATGGACCATTGAAGGCACCAGGCCTCCTCCAATGACCACCTAAAGGCCATGATGGACCCGGCCCCCTGGACTGAGCCGCCATGAACCATGGATGGCACCACGCCTCCTCCAATGACCACCCAAAGGTCACGATGGACCCCGGCCCCCTGGACTGAGCCACCATGAAGCATGGGTGGCACCAGGCCTCTCCAATGACCACCCAAAGGCCATGATGGACCCCCACCACCTGGACTGAGTCACCATGAACCATTGAAGGCACCAGGCCTCCTCCAATGACCACCTAAAAGCCATGATGGACCCCGCCCCCCTGGACTGAGCCACCATGAGCCATGGGTGTCACCAGGCCTCCTCAAATGACCACCCAAAAGGCCATGATGGACCCCGACCCCCTGGACTGAGCCACCATGAACCATGGGTGGCACCAGGCCTCCTCCAATGACCACCCAAAGGCCATGATGGACCAGGCCCCCTGGACTGAGCCACCATGAACCATGGGTGGCACCAGGCCTCCTCCAATGACCACCCAAAGGCCATGATGGACCAGGCCCCCTGGACTGAGCCACCATGAACCATGGGTGGCACTAGGCCTCCTCAAATGACCACCCAAAGCTCACGACAGATCCCGGCCCCCTGGTATGAGCCACCATGAACCATGGGTGGCACCAGGCCTCCTCCAATTCCCACCCAAAGGCCACGATGAATCCCGCCCCCCTGGACTGAGCTACCAGGGGCCATGGGTGGCACCAGTCCTCCTCCAATAACCACCCAAAGGCCACAATGGACCCCGGCCCCCTAGAATGACCCACCATGACCCATGGGTGGCACCAGGACTCCTCCAATGACCACCCAAAGGCCATGATGAACAAGGCCCCCTTGACTAAGTCATCACGGACTATGGGGGGCACCACGCCTCCTCCAAAGACAACCCAAAGGCCATGATGGAACCCCACCCCCTGATATAGCCACCATGAACCATGGGTGGAACCAGGCCTCCTCCAAAGACAACCCAAAGGCCATGATGGACCCCCACCCCCTGGACTGAGCCACCATGAACCATGGGTGGCACCAGGCCTCCTCCAATGACCACCCAAATGCCATGATGAACAAGGCCCCCTTGACTGAGTCATCAAAGACTATGGGGGGCACCACGCCTCCTCCAAAGACAACCCAAAGGCCACGATGGACCCCCACCCCCTGGACTGAACCACCATAAACCATGGGTGGCACCAGGCCTCCTCCAATGACCACCCAAAGGCCACAACGGACCCCGGCCCCCTGGATTGAGCCACCATGGACCATGGAAGGCAGCACGTCTCCTCCAATGACCACCCAAAGGCCACAATGGACCAGGCCCCCTGGACTGAGCCACCATAAACCATGGGTGGCACCAGGCCTACTCAAATGACCACCCAAAGGCCACAATGGACCAGACCCCCTGGACTGAGCCACCATAAACCATGGGTGGCACCAGGCCTCCTCCAATGACCACCCAAAGGCCATGATGGACGCCCACCCCTTGGACTGAGCCACCATGAACCTTGGGTTGCACCAGGCCTCCTCCAATGACCACCCAAAGACCATGATTGACCAGGCCCCCTGGACCGAGCCACCATGAACCATGGGAGGCACCAGGCCTCCTCCAATGACCACCCAAAGGCCATGATGGACCCCGCTCCCCTGGACTGAGCCGCCATGAACTATGGTTGGCACCAGGCCTCCTCCAATGACCACCCAAAGCCATTATGGACCCGGTCCCCCTGGACTAAGCCAACATGAACCATGGAAGGCACCGCGCCTCCTCCAATGACCAGCCGAAGGCCATGATGGACCAGGCCCCCTTGACTGAGTCACCATGAACCATGAGTGGCACGAGACCTCCTCCAATGACCACCCAAAGGCCATGATGGACCACCACCCCCTGGACTGAGCCACTATGAACCATGGGTGGCACCAGACCTCCTCCAATGACCACACAAAGGCCATGATGAACCAGGCCCCCTTGTCTGAGTCACCATGAACCATGGGTGGCACGAGGCCTACTCCAATGACTACCCAAAGTCCACGATGGACCCCAGCCCCCTGGACTAAGCCACCATGGACCATGGAAGGCACTACGCCTCCTCCAATTACCACCCAAAGGCCATGATGGACCAGGCCCCCTGGACTGAGTCACCATGGACCATGAAAGGCACCAGGCCTCCTCCAACGACCACCCAAAGGCCATGATGGACCAGCCCCCTTGACTGGGTCACCATTAACAAAGGGTGGCACCAGGCCTCCTCCAATGACCACCCAAAGGCCACGATGAACCCTGGCCCCCCTGGACTAAGCCACCATGGAAGGCACCAGGCCTCCTCAAATGACCACCCAAAGGCCACAATGGACCCCGGCCCCCTGGACTGAGCCACCATGAACCATGGGTGGCACCAGGCCTCCTCGAAATGACCACCCAAAGGCCACGATGGACCCCACCCCCTTGGACTGAGCCACCATGAACCATGGGTGGCACCAGACCTCCTCCAATGACCACACAAAGGCCATGATGAACCAGGCCCCCTTGTCTGAGTCACCATGAACCATGGGTGGCACGAGGCCTACTCCAATGACTACCCAAAGGCCACGATGGACCCCAGCCCCCTGGACTAAGCCACCATGGACCATGGAAGGCACTACGCCTCCTCCAATTACCACCCAAAGGCCATGATGGACCAGGCCCCCTGGACTGAGTCACCATGGACCATGGAAGGCACCAGGCCTCCTCCAACGACCACCCAAAGGCCATGATGGACCAGCCCCCTTGACTGGGTCACCATTAACAAAGGGTGGCACCAGGCCTCCTCAAATGACCACCCAAACATCACAAAAGGCACCGGGTTGCCTTGAACCCGTCACTCGGAGATCAATGGTTGCACCAGACCTCTTCTCGTGACCACCCAAGCACCACAGAGGACATAGGGGTACCTTTACAGAGCCACAGAAGACCTTGAGAAACCTCTCACCTCTCTTGAACGGGCCACCCAAAGACCATGGGTAGTGCCAGGCCTCCTCTAATGACCCCCCCCAAACACTACAGAGGTTTCAGGGCTACCTTTAATGAGCCATCAAAGCCATGGGTTGCACCAGGCATCCTCTAATGACCACCCAAACATCACAAAAGGCACAGGGTTTCCTTTACCAAGCCACTCAAATATCATGGGTGTCACAAGTCCTACTGCAATGGCCACCCAAAGGCCGTCTTACTGAGCTGCATCTAATGCTCTCATGAGCCACTCAAAGACGATGGTTAATACTAGACCTTTTCTAATGACAGCCCAAAGAACAAGTGACACCCATCCCCCTTTAACAAGCATCCTATAGAACACAGGGGGCCACTGGCACCTATAATGAGATGCCCAAAAGCCATGTTAGACCCGGACCTCCTTGACTGAGCCTCCAATAGACCAGGGGAGGTACTAGGCCTCCTCTAATGACCACCCAAACACCCCAACACAAGGCTACCTTTAACAAGCCCCTCAAAGATCATGAGTGTCACCAGACCTCCTCTAATGACCACCTAGCCCATCCCTGAAAAACTGATAGAATCCCTAGAAAGACGTACTCCGGAAATGACTGGGGATGTAGAGCGAGCAGAGACAATCTGGGACAAATGGCTCTCTAATGCGGCAGAGCACTGTAGTAAGAAAGAGCGGACAGGAACCAACCAGATACAAAGGAAACCACCTTGGTTTCACAGCCATCTGCCATCCCTCAAAAGATCCTGTAAAAAAACTAAATAAACTGGAGGAAATCATATCACACTACCCTAAAGATTCAATATAAGAAAGAGATTACACTCTACCATATTAAAATCAAGATAGCCCAAGCTAGATATTTCCAGGAAAAAATAAAGTCAGTCACTGGCAAACTTAAAAAAATAATAAGGTTGAAAACATCTACAACTCCATGACGGGGACTAGAGATAATCCTGACCCTCAAGTCACCAAAGCTTTCATTGTGCACACAGCAGTACCTATGGTAAAGACAATTCCAGCAATAAATAAAGACACTACAATTAAGATCCTACAGGGCATCAAATCAGGGTCCACTTTAGATCCAATTCCCCCTCACATTCTGTTACAAGGAATAGACACCATCCTGACAACCGCCACAGAATTACCCACTCCAGCCCCCAGGCAAAGGAAAGTGCGAAAATCCTGGAAACGCGCCATAGTCCGTCCATTGCTCAAAAAGCCACATTCAGAATAAAAGGATCTGGGGACTTTTCGCCCCATTTCATTCCTACGCATCTCAGGAAAGATGGCTGAAAAACATGTCAACCACACGCTGTCCCAATTCTTAGAGGAGAATGAGGTACTGCACCAGACCCAAATGGGTTTCAGACCAGCACACATCACTGCCCTGCTACTAGTCACAGAACAACTGAAGATTATCATTGATCAAGGAGGTGCTGCTGCCATCCTGCTGCTCGACCTGAGTGCAGCCTTTGATACGGTGGATCACAAAACACTCATTCTTAGACTAGAGAAAACAGGGATCCAAGACCGTGATTTAAGGTGGATAGTGTCAATCCTGAAGGACAAATCCTTTCAAACCACAGAAGGTGGACACTTCTCGGACAGTCAAGAGGTCACATGTGGTGTGCCATAGGGCTAATCCCTCAGCCCTACCTTGTTCAGCCTGTACCTCTGGCCGAGATTGTCCAGGAATGTGGATTGTCAATTGTATCATACTCAGATGACACCCAACTGGTAGGTTCAGTGGCAGGGAACCCCGACTTGAAACACACCCTAGTGTCCCCCTGCATGGAAAGGGTAGCTAGTTGGATGACATGCTGCAAGCTAAAACTAAATGGGGACGAAACGGAACTCATGTTCCTAGATAACAATCTGCCACCAGAAGTCACTATGGAGTGGCCAAAAGAATTGGGATGTCCTCCAGTGGATAAAAACTCCATAAAAAACTTAGGAATGTGGATAGACCACAACCTCACCATGGAAACTGGCCGCCACCTGTGTTGGAATTTTGCGGATGCCCTGAAAAATTATTGACCTAATTTTTGAGGAATCCCACAGAATAGTGATAAAGTCTTTGGTGGTCCTGCTCCTAGACTACGGGAACTCTCTCTTCCTGGCCTCACCCAAATATATGCTGAATAGACTGCAGGTGGTACTAAATACAGCAGCCAGGTTACTCAGAAGTATACCAAGATGCGAATCATCGAAAAAGGCTCTGGAAACACTCCACTGGCTGCCGGTTCAGGCCAGGGCCAAGTTCAAGGCACTGTACATAGCACACAGTGCCTTGAATGGAAAAGGGCCACATTTACTCAGGGCCCTGATCACACCCTACACACCGGAAAGAGCCCTAGGATCCTTTTGATTTTTGCCTGACCAAACCCACAAGGATTAGGCGATCCAGATGGGGAGGAAGAACTAGGACTTCTTAAAGATGAGATTATCCTCAGGAAAAAACTGAAGACATGGCTATTCCCAGGCTGAGTCACTGTGACATACTCTCTACTGCTCCGTAGGACTGGGAAACCCTTGGGCAGCTATGTACTCTACAAAACCCATAAACCTAAACAAACATAAACCTAAAAACCATGGTGGACACTGGGACCCCTGTAATTACCACCCAAACATCATGGCGAACACGGAGATAACTTTAACAAACACTCAAAGATCATAGGTTGCACAAGACCTCCTCAAATGGCCACCCAAAGACCATGTTGCAGAGGTGCCCCTAATGCTCTAATGAGCCACCCAAAGACAATGAGTAGCACCAGACCTTCTCTGATGACCACCTAAAGACCATGGTTAGCACCAGACCATCTCTAATGACCACCCAAAGACCATGAGTAGCACCAGACCATCTCTAATGACCACCCAAAGACCATGAGTAGCACCAGACCATTTCTGATGACCACCCATAGACCATGAGTAGCACCAAACCTTCTCTGATGACCACCCAAAGCACCAGACCATCTCTAATGACCACCCAAAGACCATGAGTAGCACCAGACCATCTCTAATGACCACCCAAAGACCATGAGTAGCACCAGACCATCTCTAATGACCACCCAAAGACCATGAGTAGCACCAGACCATCTCTAATGACCACACCATCACCATGAGTAGCACCAGACCATCTCTAATGACCACCAAAAGACCACGAGTGGCACCAGACCATCTCTAATGACCACCCAAACACCATGAAGAGACCCTCTAATAAGCTACCCAAGGATCATGGGGGACACTTAGCCCTGTCGACTGAACCTGCCAAATGGGTATACCAGACTGCCTCTTACAAGTCACCCCAACATCTCTGTAGGGCACCAGGCTCCCTCTAACAAATCCAAAGGACATTGAGGAACACCCCCTTGAATGAGCCACACCAGGCTTCCTCTTACTAGAAACCCAAAGACCATTGAGTGTGCAAGGCCCCCTTTCATAAGATACCCAAAGACCACAGGCACACCAGACGACCTCTTACGAGCCACCCCAAAGATCATGAAGGTACCGGTCCCCCTCTAATGAGCCACCCAAGGACCCATCGGGCGCACCTGCCCCATTTACTGAGCAACCTAAAACCGATGGGGTACTTCAGGCTCCCTCGTACTAAAACCCCCTACATCATTGGATTGTACCAGGACCTCTTGGATGAACCACCCACTGTATAAGGGGGCACCAGTCTGCCTCTACTGAGCTACCCAAAGACCATGGAAGGAACTGGTAGCCCCTCATAAGAAACCCAAACCCTAGGGTGACCCCTGACCACCTCTTACGAGACACCCCTAAGATCATGAACAATATCGGCACCGCTCTTGTGAGCCCTGAAAAGACCTAGAAGGATAATGGCCTACCTCTTCCAAGCCACATGAAAGGCCATTGCAACCCCCCCCCCCCCCCCCACCCCCCACTGCTCCCTTCCTCTAATGAGCTGTCAGTAATCCTTGGGAGACAACCTACTGGTGCTTACAAGTCATGCTGAAAATGGGCCCCGGAACCCCTCCCGAAGGCCACCCGAAGATCGAGGCTGACCCAGGGGTGTAGCATGGTCAGTATGTTTGAGGGGTGTGAGGTTCAGATTTTCCAACAATCCCACTGACATATAATGTTAAACACCTTATATGACGTGCAGGGCACAAGACCAGGGTATAAGGGGCAGTGGAAAGGGAGAGGAAGGTAGATTGGTGGGGGTGCTAAGAGAGAAAACACAATATTTTGTGAAATAACCAACATTTCTGATGACTTTTAAAGCAGGAGTAGAGTGTGTGTGTGTGTGCTTTGTTTATTTATGTGTGTGTAACATTCCTGGTGAAATTCAACAGACACATCACCATACCCGAATGAAACTACCTCTACCCAACTATTTACAAGAAAATACATTTATCAGTGGGGTGTATCACCCCAAACACCGCCACTGAAGATACGCCGCTGAGCTGACACCCCCTCTGCACAATGCACAAGTCTCTTAAGGCAGAATCTCACCCTCTGTCGATTTTCATGTCTGAGAGAACCCTTCATTTTTTAGGGAGGAGTCAATGTACTCTCTGGAGGTAGCATGGAGAATGTCTGCTGGGCAGTACGGCAGGGCTGGGGAGGAATCAGTCCCGGGCAAGGCTTGCTTGTAGATGGAGAAACCCAAAGTTCATGCATTTGGCACGGCTGGGCACGGACATCTGTCCTGTCCTGTCCTGGGCACACAGATACTGGACAATGAAACACCTCGGGCACCTCGTGGTCTCCAACTCTGCCTTTATTTTTACAAAATGAAATATTATCTACCTCACACGAACCCTGAAAATCAAATTAATGTCATTTGCTTTGTAGCTTAACATCTTTACGCACACAAATAAAATGTTTTTGCGCAGCACTCTGATTTGTGGACTGGTACACAGCAGACATGTGCCCTGCCAGATCAGACCTGTGGTGGGCACTTTCCAAGGGTGGGAGACGTGGGTACACCCCTGTATTTTGTAGGAGATGGGGGTCCCCATGGAGAAGACGTATTACCCTGGTCTAAATGCAATATGTTGCCCGCTTCCATCACGTGTACTCCTGTGACTTGCCGCCGGATGGAAACCCCCCTGAAACTATCGGGATGTGCCAGAGGCACTTCTGAAAATCTGCAATTCTTGCAGATGTGTGCCCAATCCATCAGAGATGTGTACAGCGAAAAAATGTGTCAATCTGTGCCAACCGCATGCTTCAGTGTATAATGCGCCACAGTGGGCATTCCTTATGAGTGAAGGGTCCCTAGAGAAGGAGTGCCTTACCTACAGGTTTCATGTGAGTGGGGGGCCTGAGCACCCAGTCCTCCAGGGTAGAACTAGAGAGGGAGGCATGAGTACCCTGTACACCAGGTATGACCAGAGTGTGGGGGCATGAGTACCCTGTTCTCTGAGGAGAACTGGAGTGGGTTGGCATGAGTGCCTGCTTCTACAGGGTAGAACTAGGGTGGGTGGGTATGAGTACCCTGTTGTCCAGGTATGGCCAGAGTACGGGGGCACGAGTACCCTGTTCTCCAAGTATGATAAGAGTGAGCGTATTTGAGTATCTTTTTCTCCATGTATGACCAGACAGCATGGACATGAGTCCAGGTATGACCAGTGAGGGTGGGCATGATTGGCTTGTTCTCCAGGTAGGGCGAGAGTGAGTGGGCATGGCTACCCTGTTCTCCGGGAAAGACCAGAGTGGGTGGCATGAGCTCCCTGTTCTCCGAAGAGGACGAGAGTGGGTGGGCATGAGTACTTGGTTGGTTGTCCAAGTACCATAAGAGTAAGTGTATATGAGTACCTAGGGCTCCAGGTATGACCAGACAGCATGGACATGAGTCCAGGTATGACCAGTGAGGGTGGGCATGATTGGCTTGTTCTCCAGGTAGGGCGAGAGTGAATGGGCATGGCTACCCTGTTCTCCACGCATGATAAGTGTGAGTGGGTATGAGTACGGTGTTCACCAGGTATGACCAGAGAGGGTGGGAATGATTTCTCAAGTGGGTGGGAAGGACTACTCAAATGTGCAGGTATGACCAATGGGAATGAGTGCTCAAGTCTCCAGGACCCATCAGAGTTGGTGAGTGTAAGTACCTGGGTCTCCAGGTAGAGTCAGTACAGATGAAGTGAGGGTCAAGTTTTCCAAATATGACTGGAGTTTATGAGAATGGATAAGCACTGTCCAGTCATGACCAGTGTGGGTGGAGATGAGACAAAACTGAGCATATAACTCGTTCATCAGGTACCTTCTTTTTTAACTATGGTAGGAAGACTAGGGTAACAGACTGTGTGATGTAGTGTGTTTTACTCACAGCCGACACAAACATTGCCTCTAATAGTTTGCACTTGCCTCACAAATTGAGTTTGCAACACTTAATGTAGCAAAAGGTAAACTTGAGCAGAAAAAATCCATTTACATATGTTATAAATTGGGTCTCATTTTGGCAGAGGTTTGTACCCTGTCCAAGTAGTGACCACAATCCTAATCAGGGTAATCAGATACAGAACCCAAATTAACCTGTTCTCACCCTTTGGTATTGGCACAGAGCAGTCAGGCTTAACTTAGGTGGCAATAAGTAAAGCATCTGTGCAGATGTTAATTACAGGAGCACAGTGAAACACTACAAAAAGACTCCACACCAGTTTAGAAAAATAGAAGATATCCAAGTAAAACAAGACCAAAACAACACAAATCCAATAAGTAGAACTCGAGATATGAATTTATAGAGATTAAATGCAAAACAGTGTTTAGAAGTCCCTAGCGGTCAAAAGATTACTTGAGGTTGCAAGGGATCGGCACTGATCCAAAGAGCAGGCTAACCACGATGAAGGGCAGGCCTGCTACAGAACCCACCCAGGGCTCGCTAAAAAAGTACCTTGCAAGGAGCAAGTGTCAGTGTTGAAGGATTCACTGCGTCGGCTTCGATCCACGCAGTTGGGTCGATGGGCCGACAGCAAGCCTTGCAAACGTTGTCGAAGGGTTGGTGCTCCGGCACCATCGAAACTCAGAGTCAGGACCAGCATCCTCGTCGAATCTACACTGCTTTGGAGGGCACGGCATCAATTTGTGCAGAAAACAGCTGCAAACCCCACTTCTGAGGCCCAACACTGGAGGGGCACCTCAGACAAGGGTAAGACTCACAGATGGCAGAGTCCAGTAGCACTATCAGGGTTGCAAGAAATCTCTTATGTCCCTGAGACTTCACAAAAAAGGAGGTAAGCCAACAATCCCTTGGAGAATATTGGGTTTAAGGATGCAGAGAACTGGTCCAGTCCTTCTTACTCCCAGCCAAGAAGCAGCAGGCCAACACAACAGAGCAGGCAGAAAAGCTGCAGTCCCTCCTACAGCACAGCAACCAACAGGCACCAGGCAAACACTGCAGTGCAGTTAGCAAAGTGGCAGTCCCTCCTACAGCACAGCAGCTCTTTTTCCAAGAGGCAGTATGTCATTGGTTCAAGTAGAGGTCAGATTTGGTGGTGTCAGGGGCCCAGTACTTATACCCATAGTTGCCTCTGAAGTGGGGGAGACATCAAAGAAACCTTTGAAGATCACAGGGTCCCTGCCTTTCCTGCCCTGGCTCCAAACACAGTACAGGGGGCATGCAGCTTTTTGTGAGGGGACAGGCATAGCCCTATTCAGGTGCAATTGTCAGCTCCTCCCTCCTAATCTACCTAAAGAAGGCCCATCAGCCTGGTGATGGGCTATCAAGATACAAATGTCCCACCCCTTGTCCCTTTGTGTGACTGTCTAGAAAGAATGCACATAGGCCAGCTGTCACCCAACCCAGATGTGTATTCAGACAGGCAGAGGCACAGAATGATATAAGTAAGAACATGGCAACTTTCTTCATCAGCAGTTGTGATTTTAAATTGTGAGTCCAGAGACACCAAACTCAAAATTTCGATCTGCTTTCAATTGGAAATTATACTTAAAATGGGTTTAAGGAAATCCGAGTGTGAATCTATGGAAGATATAGGTGTTCCAGTTGTGAAAAATGAATTTAGCAGTTTTTCAGTACCAGGACAAGTAAAACTCAGAACTACGTGTCCTACCTTTTAAATACACCCTGCCCATAGGACTGCCTAGGGTCTGCCTTAGGGATGACTTATATCCAAGAACGTTAATTGGCCAGGTCTAAATGGCAGTTTAAAACTGCACATACAGGCTCTGCAAGGGCAAACATGAGCCATGCTTATGGGCCAATGAAGTGGGTGGCACTATCAGTGCTACATGCTCGTGGCGCGCATAGTGCACTTCACTAGGAGCTTAAAACTAAATTAAATATGCCAATTGTGGATAAGTTAACGTTACCATGTTTAGAGTACAGAGCATATGCACTTTGGCAGGGGTAAAGTGCCTAGAATCCTAAAACCAGCAAACGCGAAGTCAGCAAAACAGGAGGTCAGGAGGCAAAATGTCAGGGGAAACCACGCCAAGGACAACAGGTCTAACAGCTTGCAATTGTTATAGTAGACAAAAATGTTCTCTCAATGTGGTGAAAATTATCGTCATGAAATCTGGTGAAACATTTTGCAGGAATGAAGGAGACTGTAAGCCCAACAACTGGATGCTCTGAAAAGGTGAACTCTGGAAGTCGGATATAATGTTTTCTTGAAAGAAATCTATAAAACAAAATTCTCACGACTTTGACTATGAAACTGGCATTTTGTTAACATTTTTTCTCAAAACAACTGAAGAAGGGACACCAAAGTCATAATTTCACGTACTGTTAAGATTATTTGTGGTATTCACAAGCATTATGGCCTCCACAGTGAGTGAATGCTGTGTCACACCCCCTCTGCCTCCCTGGTAAGTGAATGCTGTGCCACACCCTCTCTGCCTCCCTGGTGAGTGAATGCTGTGCCACACCCCCTCTGCCTCCCTGGTGAGTGAATGCTGTGCCACACCCCCTCTGCCTCGGTGGCGAGTGAATGCTGTGCCACACCCCCTCTGCCTCGGTGGCGAGTGAATGCTGTGCCACACCCCCTCTGCCTCCCTGGCGAGTGAATGCTGTGTCAGACCCCTTCTGCCTCCACAGTGAGGGAATGCTGTGCCACACCCCCTCTGCCTCCCTGGTGAGTGAATGCTGTGTCACACCCCTCTGCCTCCCTGGTGAGTGAATGCTGTGTCACACCCCCTCTGCCTCCCCTTTGAGTGAATGCTGTGCCACACCCCCTCTGCCTCCCTGGTGAGTGAATGCTGTGCCACACCCCCTCAGCCTCCCTGGTGAGTGAATGCTGTGCCACACCCCCTCAGCCTCCACAGTGAGTGAATGCTGTGTCACACCCCCTCTGCCTCCCTGGCGAGTGAATGCTGTGCCACACCCCCTCAGCCTCCCTGGTGAGTGAATGCTGTGTCACACCCCCTCTGCCTCCACAGTGAGTGAATGCTGTGCCACACCCCCTCAGCCTCCACAGTGAGTGAATGCTGTGTCACACCCCCTCTGCCTCCACAGTGAGTGAATGCTGTGCCACACCCCCTCTGCCTCCACAGTGAGTGAATGCTGTGTCACACCCCCTCTGCCTCCACAGTGAGTGAATGCTGTGCCACACCCCCTCTGCCTCCACAGTGAGTGAATGCTGTGCCACACCCCCTCTGCCTCCCTGGTGAGTGAATGCTGTGCCACACCCCCTCTGCCTCCCTGGTGAGTGAATGCTGTGCCACACCCCCTCTGCCTCCACAGTGAGTGAATGCTGTGCCACACCCCCTCTGCCTCCCTGGTGAGTGAATGCTGTGCCACACCCCCTCTGCCTCCACAGTGAGTGAATGCTGTGCCACACCCCCTCTGCCTCCACAGTGAGTGAATGCTGTGTCACACCCCCTCTGCCTCCCCTTTGAGTGAATGCTGTGCCACACCCCCTCTGCCTCCCTGGTGAGTGAATGCTGTGCCACACCCCCTCAGCCTCCCTGGTGAGTGAATGCTGTGCCACACCCCCTCTGCCTCCCTGGCGAGTGAATGCTGTGCCACACCCCCTCAGCCTCCCTGGTGAGTGAATGCTGTGTCACACCCCCTCTGCCTCCACAGTGAGTGAATGCTGTGCCACACCCCCTCAGCCTCCACAGTGAGTGAATGCTGTGTCACACCCCCTCTGCCTCCACAGTGAGTGAATGCTGTGCCACACCCCCTCTGCCTCCACAGTGAGTGAATGCTGTGTCACACCCCCTCTGCCTCCACAGTGAGTGAATGCTGTGCCACACCCCCTCTGCCTCCACAGTGAGTGAATGCTGTGCCACACCCCCTCTGCCTCCCTGGTGAGTGAATGCTGTGCCACACCCCCTCTGCCTCCCTGGTGAGTGAATGCTGTGCCACACCCCCTCTGCCTCCACAGTGAGTGAATGCTGTGCCACACCCCCTCTGACTCCCTGGTGAGTAAATGCTGTGCCACACCCCCTCTGCCTCCCTGGTGAGTGAATGCTGTGCCACACCCCCTCTGCCTCCCTGGTGAGTGAATGCTGTGCCACACCCCCTCAGCCTCCCTGGTGAGTGAATGCTGTGCCACACCCCCTCAGCCTCCCTGGCGAGTGAATGCTGTGCCACACCCCCTCAGCCTCCCTGGTGAGTGAATGCTGTGTCACACCCCCTCTGCCTCCCTGGTGAGTGAATGCTGTGCCACACCCCCTCAGCCTCCCTGGTGAGTGAATGATGTGCCACACCCCCTCTGCCTCCCTGGTGAGTGAATGCTGTGCCACACCCCCTCTGCCTCCCTGGTGAGGGAATGCTGTGCCACACCCCCTCTGCCTCCACAGAGAGTGAATGCTGTGCCACACCCCCTCTGCCTCCCTGGTGAGTGAATGCTGTGCCACACCCCCTCTGCCTCCCTGGTGAGTGAATGCTATGCCACACCCCCTCTCCCTCCACAGTGAGTGAATGATGTGCCACACCCCTCTGCCTCCCTGGTGAGTGAATGCTGTGCCACACCCCCTCAGCCTCCCTGGCGAGTGAATGCTGTGCCAAGTCAAGTCAAGTCAAGTCATAGGATTTGTATAGCGCACTACATACCCAGAGGGTTTCAAGGCGCTTAGGAAGGGGAGGATGATTACTTGTCAAATATCCACGTTTTAAGTTGCTTTCTGAACGCAAGGTGGTTCTGGGTAAGGCGAAGGTAAGCGGGGAGTGAGTTCCATGTTTTAGCAGCAAGGTATGAGAAGGATCTGCCTCCCATGGTGGTCTTGTTGATGCGAGGTACAGTGGCGAGGGCTTGGCTGGAAGAGCGAAGTTGGCGGGAGGGGGTGTAGAAGGACAGTCGTGAGTTGAGGCAGTCTGGTCCGATGTCGTGGAGAGATTTGTGTGCGTGGGTAAGCAGACGGAAAGTGATCCTCTTATTGACGGGTAGCCAGTGGAGGTCTTTAAGGTGACCAGAGATGTGTTCGTTGCGTGGGAGGTCTATTATGAGCCTGGCTGAGGCGTTTTGGGTTCGTTGGAGTTTCTTCTGGAGTTTTGCGGTGGTACCAGCGTAGAGGGTGTTTCCGTAGTCCAGTCGGCTCGTGACCAGAGCGTGGGTGACTGTTTTCCTTGTATCGGAGGGGATCCAGCGAAATGTTTTTCTGAGCATGCGAAGAATGTTGAAGCAGGAAGAGGATACGGCGTTGACTTGTCTGTTCATTGAGAGTGAAGAATCCAGGATGACGCCTAGGTTCCGTGCGTGGTCTGTCGGGATGGGTGCTTTTCCGAGGGCTTCCGGCCACCAGGAGTCGTCCCATGCAGAGGGGGATGTACCTAAGATGAGGACTTCTGTTTTGTCTGAGTTCAATTTCAGACGGCTTTGTTTCATCCATTCGGCAACTTCTTTCATTCCTTCGTGAAGGTTAGTTTTGGCGGTGCTGGGGTCATTGGTGAGAGAGAGGATCAGTTGAGTGTCGTCCGCGTAAGAGATGATGTTGAGGTTGTGTTGGCGTGCGATGGCCGCGAGGGGGCTCATGTAAACGTTGAAGAGGGTGGGACTGAGTGAGGATCCTTGTGGTACGCCGCAGATGACTACAGAGGTCTCGGACTTGAATGGAGGAAGGCGGACTCTCTGGGTTCTTCCGGTGAGGAACGAGGTGATCCATTCAAGTGCTTTTCCTTGGATTCCGATGTTATGGAGGCGTTGTAGGAGGGTGCTGTGGCAGACTGTGTCAAAGGCTGCGGAGAGGTCGAGGAGGATGAGGGCGACTGTGTCTCCATTGTCTAGTAGCGTTCGAATGTCGTCTGTTGCTGCGATGAGGGCGGTCTCAGTGCTGTGTTTTGCTCGGAAGCCAGATTGTGAGGGGTCGAGGGATTTGTTGGCTTCGAGGAAGGTGGCGAGCTGGTTGTTGACAGCTTTCTCGATGACTTTGGCCGGGAATGGGAGAAGCGAGATGGGGCGGTAGTTTTTGAGTTCGGTGGGGTCCGCTGTTGGTTTTTTCAGAAGGGCGGTGAGTTCAGCGTGTTTCCAGTCTTCCGGGAAGGTGGCGGAGTTGAAGGAGCGGTTGATGACGTCTCTGAGGTGCGGAGCTATGACGGAGTCTGCTTTGTTGAAGATGTGGTGAGGGCATGGGTCTGTGGGGGATCCTGAGTGGATTGAATTCATTAGGCGGATGGTGTCCTCAGTGGAGATTGGGTTCCAGTCGTTGAGAATGTTCACGGGGGGAAGATGATCAGCAAATGGTAGGGTGGGTTGATTTCCGGGTTGGTTGTCAAAGCTGTTGTGGATGTCTGCAATCTTGTTGTGGAAAAATGATGCTAGGGAGTCGCAGAGGGTTTGAGAGGGGGTGATGTCGTTGGAGTTGGCCGAGGGATTGGAAAATTCCTTGACGATGTTGAAAAGTTCCTTGCTGTTATGGGCGTTGTTGTCAAGTCGATCCTTGAATTATGTTTTCTTGGCTTTTCGGATCAGTTGGTGGTGAGTGCGGGTGGCGTTTTTGAAGGCGACCTTGGTGCTGGTGGTTGGGTCTTTTTTCCAGGCCTTTTCGAGGGAGCGGCAGAGTTTCTTGGACTTCTTGAGATCATCGTTGAACCATGAGGCCTTCTTGCTGCCAGGTTTGCTTTGCCGTTTTTTCAGTGGTGCTAAGGTGTCGGCGGTGTTGGATAACCATAGGGTGAGGTTAGCGGCGGCTTCGTTGGTGTCAGAGGAGGGGGCCGGGGGGTTTTGAAGGAGCGATGAGGAGATCTGATCGATGGTGATTTTGTTCCAGTTTCTTTGCAGAGTTGGTTGGAGGTGGTTGAAGGGTTTTGGCTTGTTGTAGGTAAAGTGAAAGCAGCTGTGGTCAGTCCAAAGGAGATCCGTAGTGTGGCTGAAGGAGACATGATTGCTGGAGGTGAAGATGGGGTCGAGTGTGTGACCTGCGATGTGGGTGGGGGAAGTGACTAGTTGTTTAAGTCCGAGGTTGGCAAGGTTGTCCATGAGGGTGGCGGTGTTGCGGTCGTTGATATTTTCAAGGTGAAAGTTGAGGTCTCCTAGAAGGATGTATTCTTTGGAGGGGAGCGCGTGTGGAGTGATGAAGTCCGTGATGTCTTCACTGAATTTTGCGCGGGGTCCTGGTGGTCTGTAGAGGAGAGTGCCTCGGAGTGTGGTTTTGGGGTCGATGTGGATCTGGAAGTGAAGGTGTTCGGAGTTGGCGAGGTCGGCGTCAGAGCTGGTTGAGATGCGGATGGATTTCTTATGGACAATAGCGATTCCTCCTCCTGTGTGGCTGGTGCGGTCTTTGCGAGTGATCTTATAGTCTTCAGGGATGGCAATGGTGATGTCTGGTGCGGAGGAAGCGTTCATCCATGTTTCCGTAAGGAAGGCGATGTCCGGAGAAATGGTGTCTAGTAGATTCCATAAGTCAATGGCGTGCCTGTGGACTGATCGGGTGTTGAGAAGGATGCATTGTAAGTGGTTGGGGTCGGGAGTCTGATGTGTGGTTGTAGCGGAGATGTTGTCGGTGCCGCAGAATTTGCAGGAGTAGCATGAGAAAGGTCCATGGGTGCGTCCAGGAGCGGCTTGAACGCAGTTGGGGGCGCGACCGGGGTTGAGGGCTAGGAGGGCGGCGGCATCGTAGGTAATGCGGGGGGGCTGGGCAGCGCGAGGGGCAGGGGGTCTGGCGCTGGGCGCGGTCCAGGCGCGGACGGGCGTAGACGGGCTTACCTTTGGCGCACCTTCGGCGCGGATTGGGCGCGGCCGCTGCGCGTGGACGCTGCACGCGGGAACTACTGTCATATATGGATGGTGGAGGGGGAGGGGCGAGGGCGTCTCAGCTGGGAGGCGGGGCGGGCACACGAGGACAAGCACAACAAACAAAATGGAGGCGGGGGGGGGGGGCACAGCGGAGCGCTAGCGGCAAAGCGCGTTTAAACAGTCTAAACAGCACACAGCACAGAGATGCACCAAGCGCTACTACAGCAAAGCGCTGATCCTGCAAGCAACAAGTCAAAAATACCAGGCAATGAGAACAGCAATTAGCGCTACAATACCAGCAGTCAGCAGGGACCCTGGGAGCGACCACTCGGCTCGTGGAAGAGGAGTGAGTCACGGCGCCTGAAGGGAGGAGAGCGCTATTCAGGACAGTGGGAGGGCGTCTCAGCTGGGAGGCGGGGCGGGCACACGAGGACAAGCACAACAAACAAAATGGAGGCGGAGGGGGGGGGCACAGCGGAGCGCTAGCGGCAAAGCGCGTTTAAACAGTCTAAACAGCACACAGCACAGAGATGCACCAAGCGCTACTACAGCAAAGCGCTGATCCTGCAAGCAACAAGTCAAAAATACCAGGCAATGAGAACAGCAATTAGCGCTACAATACCAGCAGTCAGCAGGGACCCTGGGAGCGACCACTCGGCTCGTGGAAGTGAATGCTGTGCCACACCCCCTCAGCCTCCCTGGTGAGTGAATGCTGCGTCACACCCCCTCAGCCTCCCTGGTGAGTGAATGCTGTGCCACACCCCCTCTGCCTCCCTGGTGAGTGAATGCTGTGCCACACCCACTCTGCCTCCCTGGTGAGTGAATGCTGTGCCACACCCCCTCTGCCTCCACAGAGAGTGAATGCTGTGCCACACCCCCTCTGCCTCCCTGGCGAGTGAATGCTGTGCTACACCCCCTCTGCCTCCCTGGTGAGTGAATGCTGTGCCACACCCCCTCTGCCTCCCTGGTGAGTGAATGCTGTGTCACACCCCCTCTGCCTCCCTGGCGAGTGAATGCTGTGCCACACCCCCTCTGCCTCACCTGTGACTGAATGCTGTGCCATACCCCCTCTGCCTCCCTGGTGAGTGAATGCTGTGTCACACCCCCTCTGCCTCCCTGGCGAGTGAAAGCTGTGCCACACCCCCTCTGCCTCCCTGGTGAGTGAATGCTGTGCCACACCCCCTCTGCCTCCCTGGTGAGTGAATGCTGTGCCACACCCCCTCTGCCTCCACAGTGAGTGAATGCTGTGTCACACCCCCTCAGCCTCCCTGGTGAGTGAATGCTTTGTCACACACCCTCTGCCTCCCTGGTGAGTGAATGCTGTGTCACACCCCCTCAGCCTCCCTGGTGAGTGAAGGTTGTGCCACACCCCCTCTGCCTCCCTGGTGAGTGAATGCTGTGTCACACCCCCTCAGCCTCCCTGGTGAGTGAAGGCTGTGCCACACCCCCTCTGCCTCCCTGGTGAGTGAATGCTGTGCCAGACCCCCTCAGCCTCCCTGGTGAGTGAAGGCTGTGCCACACCCCCTCTGCCACCCTGGTGAGTGAATGCTGTGCCACACCCCCTCTGCCTTCCTGGTGAGTGAATGCTGTGTCACACCCCCTCTGCCTCCCTGGCGAGTGAATGCTGTGCCACACCCCCTCTGCCTCCCTGTGAGTGAATGCTGTGCCACACCCCCTCTGCCTCCCTGGTGAGTGAATGCTGTGCCACACCCCCTCTGCCTCCCTGGTGAGTGAATGCTGTGTCAGACCCCCTCTGCCTCCCTGTGAGTTAATGCTGTGCCACACCCCTCTGCCTCCCCTGTGAGTGAATGCTGTGCCACACCCCCTCTGCCTCCCCTGTGAGTGAATGCTGTGCCACACCCCCTCTGCCTCCCTGGTGAGTGAATGCTGTGCCACACCCCCTCTGCCTCCCTGGTGAGTGAATGCTGTGCCACACCCCCTCTGCCTCCACAGTGAGTGAATGCTGTGTCACACCCCCTCTGCCTCCCTGGCGAGTGAATGCTGTGCCACACCCCCTCTGCCTCCCCTGAGAGTGAATGCTATGCCACACCCCCTCTGCCTCCTTGGTGAGTGAATGCTGTGTCACACCCCCTCTGCCTCCCTGGCGAGTGAATGCTGTTCCACACCCCCTCTGCCTCCCTGGTGAGTGAATGCTGTGCCACACCCCCTCTGCCTCCCTGGTGAGTGAATGCTGTGCCACACCCCCTCTGCCTCCACAGTGAGTGAATGCTGGGTCACACCCCCTCAGCCTCCCTGGTGAGTGAATGCTTTGTCACACCGCCTCTGCCTCCCTGGTGAGTGAATGCTGTGTCAGACCCCCTCAGCCTCCCTGGTGAGTGAATGCTGTGCCACACCCTCTCATCCTCCCTGGTGAGTGAAGGCTGTGCCACACCCCCTCTGCCACCCTGGTGAGTGAATGCTGTGCCACACCCCCTCTGCCTCCCTGGTGAGTGAATGCTGTGCCACACCCCCTCTGCCTCCCTGGTGAGTGAATGCTGTGTCACACCCCCTCTGCCTCCCTGGCGAGTGAATGCTGTGCCACACCCTCTCTGCCTCCCTGTGAGTGAATGCTGTGCCACACCCCCTCTGCCTCCCTGGTGAGTGAATGCTGTGCCACACCCCCTCTGCCTCCCTGGTGAGGGAATGCTGTGCCACACCCCCTCTGCCTCCACAGAGAGTGAATGCTGTGCCACACCCCCTCTGCCTCCCTGGTGAGTGAATGCTGTGCCACACCCCCTCAGCCTCCCTGGTGAGTGAAGGCTGTGCCACACCCCCTCTGCCTCCCTGGTGAGTGAATGCTGTGCCAGACCCCCTCAGCCTCCCTGGTGAGTGAAGGCTGTGCCACACCCCCTCTGCCACCCTGGTGAGTGAATGCTGTGCCACACCCCCTCTGCCTTCCTGGTGAGTGAATGCTGTGCCACACCCCCTCTGCCTCCCTGGTGAGTGAATGCTGTGTCAGACCCCCTCTGCCTCCCTGTGAGTTAATGCTGTGCCACACCCCTCTGCCTCCCCTGTGAGTGAATGCTGTGCCACACCCCCTCTGCCTCCCCTGTGAGTGAATGCTGTGCCACACCCCCTCTGCCTCCCTGGTGAGTGAATGCTGTGCCACACCCCCTCTGCCTCCCTGGTGAGTGAATGCTGTGCCACACCCCCTCTGCCTCCACAGTGAGTGAATGCTGTGTCACACCCCCTCTGCCTCCCTGGCGAGTGAATGCTGTGCCACACCCCCTCTGCCTCCCCTGAGAGTGAATGCTATGCCACACCCCCTCTGCCTCCTTGGTGAGTGAATGCTGTGTCACACCCCCTCTGCCTCCCTGGCGAGTGAATGCTGTTCCACACCCCCTCTGCCTCCCTGGTGAGTGAATGCTGTGCCACACCCCCTCTGCCTCCCTGGTGAGTGAATGCTGTGCCACACCCCCTCTGCCTCCACAGTGAGTGAATGCTGGGTCACACCCCCTCAGCCTCCCTGGTGAGTGAATGCTTTGTCACACCGCCTCTGCCTCCCTGGTGAGTGAATGCTGTGTCAGACCCCCTCAGCCTCCCTGGTGAGTGAATGCTGTGCCACACCCTCTCATCCTCCCTGGTGAGTGAAGGCTGTGCCACACCCCCTCTGCCACCCTGGTGAGTGAATGCTGTGCCACACCCCCTCTGCCTCCCTGGTGAGTGAATGCTGTGTCACACCCCCTCTGCCTCCCTGGCGAGTGAATGCTGTGCCACACCCTCTCTGCCTCCCTGTGAGTGAATGCTGTGCCACACCCCCTCTGCCTCCCTGGTGAGTGAATGCTGTGCCACACCCCCTCTGCCTCCCTGGTGAGGGAATGCTGTGCCACACCCCCTCTGCCTCCACAGAGAGTGAATGCTGTGCCACACCCCCTCTGCCTCCCTGGTGAGTGAATGCTGTGCCACACCCCCTCTGCCTCCCTGGTGAGTGAATGCTGTGCCACACCCCCTCTGACCCCCTGGTGAGTGAATGCTGTGCCACACCCCCTCTGCCTGCCTGGTGAGTGAATGCTGTGCCACACCCCCTCTGCCTCCCCTGTGAGTGAATGCTGTGCCACACCCCCTCTGCCTCCCTGGTGAGTGAATGCTGTGTCACACCCCCTCTGCCTCCCTGGCGAGTGAATGCTGTGCCACACCCTCTCTGCCTCCCTGTGAGTGAATGCTGTGCCACACCCCCTCTGCCTCCCTGGTGAGTGAATGCTGTGCCACACCCCCTCTGCCTCCCTGGTGAGTGAATGCTGTGCCACACCCCCTCTGCCTCCACAGTGAGTGAATGCTGTGTCACACCCCCTCTGCCTCCCTGGTGAGTGAATGCTGTGCCACACCCCCTCTGCCTCCCTGTGAGTGAATGCTGTGCCACACCCCCTCTGCCTCCCTGGTGAGTGAATGCTGTGCCACACCCCCTCTGCCTCCCTGGTGAGTGAATGCTGTGTCAGACCCCCTCTGCCTCCCTGTGAGTTAATGCTGTGCCACACCCCCTCTGCCTCCCCTGTGAGTGAATGCTGTGCCAGCCAACACCTCCCCAGTGTGTGAATGCTGTATCACACACACCTGCCTCCCAGGTGAGTGAATGTTGTGTCACACCCCATCTGCCTCCCCAGTGAGTGAATACTAAGTCACACTCACCCTGCCTCCCCAGTGAGTGAATGCTGTGCCACACCCCCTCTGCCTGCCTGGTGAGTGAATGCTGTGCCACACCCCCTGTGCCTCCCTGGTGAGTGAATGCTGTGTCACACCCCCTCTGCCTCCACAGTGAGTGAATGCTGTGCCACACCCCCTCAGCCTCCACAGTGAGTGAATGCTGTGTCACACCCCCTCTGCCTCCACAGTGAGTGAATGCTGTGTCACACCCCCTCTGCCTCCACAGTGAGTGAATGCTGTGCCACACCCCCTCTGCCTCCCTGGTGAGTGAATGCTGTGCCACACCCCCTCTGCCTCCCTGGTGAGTGAATGCTGTGCCACACCCCCTCTGCCTCCACAGTGAGTGAATGCTGTGCCACACCCCCTCTGCCTCCCTGGTGAGTGAATGCTGTGTCAGACCCCATCTGCCTCCCTGGTGAGTGAATGCTGTGCCACACCCCCTCTGCCTCCCCTGTGAGTGAATGCTGGGCCACACCCCCTCTGCCTCCCCTGTGAGTGAATGCTGTGCCACCCAAACACCTCCCCAGAAAGTGAATGCTGTATCACACACACCTGCCTCCCAGGTGAGTGAATGTTGTGTCAAACACACACACCCTGTCTCCCCAGTGAGTGAATGTTGTGTCACACCCCATCTGCCTCCCCAGTGAGTGAATGCTGTGTCTTACACACACACACCCTGTCTCCCCAGTGAGTGAATACTAAGTCACACTCACCCTGCCTCCCTGATGAGTGAATGCTGTATCACACATACACCCTGTTTCCCCATTGATTGAATACTGTATCACACATACACCCTGTTTCCCCATTGATTGAATACTGTATCACACATACACCCTGCTTCCCCATTGAGTGAATGCTGTATCACACATACACCCTGCTTCCCCATTGAGTGAATGCTGTGTCACACGTACACCCTGCTTCCCCATTGAGTAAATGCTGTATCACACATACACCCTGCTTCCCCATTGAGTGAATGCTGTGTCACACATACACCCTGCTTCCCCACTGAGTGAATGCTGTATCACACATACACCCTGCTTCCCCATTGAGTGAATGCTGTATCACACATACACCCTGCTTCCCCATTGAGTGAATGCTCTATCACACATACACCCTGCTTCCCACTTGAGTGAATGCTGTATCACACATACACCCTGCTTCCCCATTGAGTGAATGCTGTATCACACATACACCCTGTTTCCCCATTGAGTGAATGCTGTGTCACACGTACACCCTGCTTCCCCATTGAGTAAATGCTGTATCACACATACACCCTGCTTCCCCATTGAGTGAATGCTGTGTCACACATACACCCTGCTTCCCCACTGAGTGAATGATGTATCACACATACACCCTGCTTCCCCATTGAGTGAATGCTGTATCACACATACACCCTGCTTCCCCACTGAGTGAATGATGTATCACACATACACCCTGCTTCCCCATTGAGTGAATGCTGTATCACACATACACCCTGCTTCCCCATTGAGTGAATGCTGTATCACACATACACCCTGCTTCCCCATTGAGTGAATGCTCTATCACACATACACCCTGCTTCCCCACTGAGTGAATGCTGTATCACACATACACCCTGCTTCCCCATTGAGTGAATGCTCTATCACACATACACCCTGCTTCCCACTTGAGTGAATGCTGTATCACACATACACCCTGCTTCCCCATTGAGTGAATGCTGTGTCATCCACACCCTGCCTCTCCAGTGAGTAAATGCTGGGTCACTCCCCCAGACGCAGACAAGGAGTGAGTGCTGTGTCATACCCCCGCCCCTTCCGGGGAGTGAATGCTTTGTCCCTTCCCCAGATGCAGAATGACAGTGAGTGCTGATTTACTCCCAGCCTTTCTCCTCAGTGAATGCTGTATCCCCCCCCACACCCACCCCTCCCCACACACACACACCGCCCTCCCAGTGAGTGAGTGATGCCCCAGACGCAGACAGGAAGCGAGTGCTGTGTCAGAACTCCTGGGAGCAGTGACGTGTCACTCCCCAGATAATGACACTGGGTGATACAAGAGAAATGCCAGTACACGCCAAGCAGGAATGGACAAGGATTGCCTCCCATTAAACAGCAAACAACAATCTGTTACACAAAACACTTGAGACTGCAAGAAAAGAAGTGTCAGGCAAAGGAACAGACAGCACCTATGGGAGCAAGAGAGAAGCGGCTCTGCTGAGGACGAGAAGATCCGATAATTACTAAGAAGGTACCAGGGGAGGCAGGACAGGCTGCAGCCAGGAAGGGATGGCAGGATGCAGGGGAGCAAGACGAGGCAAGAGTACGAAAAACACGCCTGCAAACTCAAGTGTGAAGCAAAGGAGCAGAGGGCAGGAGAAGCTCAGAACCAGCTAAAGTGAAGTAGCGCATGTGGTAATATGTGTGCTGAGACAGCTAAATCAAGCCGACACAGTGGCAGGCAACTGTGGAAGCAGACGCGGCAGAATAAGGCACGCAGAAGATGGCTGAACCAGACGCCAGACGCTGCAGAATAGGGCACCCAGAAAATGGCCGAACCAGACGCAGCAGAATAGGGCGCCCAGAAGATGGCCGAACCAGACGCAGCAGAATAGGGTGCCCAGAAGATGGCTGAACCAGACGCAGCAGAATAGGGTGCCCAGAAGATGGCCGAACCAGACGCAGCAGAATAGGGCGCCCAGAAGATGGCCGAACCGGACGCAGCACAATAGGGTGCCCAGAAGATGGCTGAACCAGACGCAGCACAATAGGGCGCCCAGAAGATGGCCAAACCAGACGCAGCAGAATAGGGTGACCAGAAGATAGCTGAACCAGACGCAGCAGAATAGGGCACCCAGAAGATGGCCGAACCAGACGCAGCAGAATAGGGCGCCCAGAAGATGGCCGAACCAGACGCAGCAGAATAGGGCACCCAGAAGATGGCCGAACCAGACGCAGCAGAATAGGGCGCCCAGAAGATGGCCGAACCAGACGCAGCAGAATAGGGTGCCCAGAAGATGGCTGAACCAGAAGTGGCAGATTAAGGTACCCAAAAGCGGCAGAATAGGGCACGCAAAAAATGGCCAAACCAGAAGCGGCAGCATAGGGCATGTAGAAGATGGCCGAACCAGAAGTGGCAGAATAAGGGACCCAGAAGACAGCTGCGCCAGAAGCAGGAAAAAAAGGTACCCAAAAGACAGCTGTACTAGAAACAGCAGAATAAGACATCTTTAAGACAGCTCTGCCAAAAGAGACAGAACAAAACACCCTTCAGACAGCTGCAACAGAAGTGGCAGAATAATGCACCAAGACGATGCCCAAACCAGAAGTGGGTAATAAGCATCCAGAAACAAAAACAAACTCACCCAGAAGACAGAGTCACCAGAAGCAAGAGAATAAGACACCCTTAAAACAGTTGTGCCAGTGAAGAAATCAATTAACCTTCTTAGGGGACCCACTGATACTTGGTCCTTTTAAACCAACAAAGAAAATGGAACAGAAGCTGAAATATAAAAGAATATTTTTATTAACTTCAAATGAGTGAGACTACGTCACACAGAAGCCTTAGCAACTGAATGAGACAGTCTAAGGAGTACAGAAAACTGGGGCTTTATATATGCTTAGGGTTACACAGTAAGCATAAATGCAAGGGGCAGTCCTGGCTCATGTAAGCATGCAAAATGACTAAGTTGGGCATACAAGATCTACTTGCTCAACAAAGTGGGAGGAGAGTTACTTCTCCATATAGCAGCAACAATAGCCTGACAGTTATACTAGAGAAGCAGGTGCATTCTACTAGCTAGGCCCTTCTGGGGATGTACGAAAGTGGAAGATGCTAAGTATAGTTTGTCTCAAGGCAGATTACAAGAGCAGTTAACAGAAAGGTAGGACAGAGCACATGGCAAACAAAATGGCTGCCAGAAATACAAAATGGCTTTCACAAAGCGGATAAGATAAGTTCTAAATACAGGATGGCTTCAGCTAAATGCTAACCCATTGCTGTCAATTTACAACACCAGAAGTGGTAGAACCCTTAAGACAGCTGTGCCAGAAGCAGAAAAAAGGGCACCCAGAAGACAACTGCGCTAGTAGTGGATAAATAAGGTGCACAGAAGACTGTTGTACCAGAAGTAGGAGAATAAGACTCCCAGAAGACAGCTGAGCCAGAAGTAGGACAATGAGGCATCAAGAAGGCAGCTGCGCCAGAGCATTAGAATAAAACACCCAAAAGACAGCGGCGGCTGAAGCGGGAGCATAAGGCACCCAAAAGACAGCTGTGCTAGAATGAGAGAGTGAGGCACCCAGAAGACAGCTGTGCCTGAAGCATAAGAATAAAACACCCAAAAGACAGCTGCGACCGTAGGGGGAGCATAAAGCACCCAAAAGACAGCTGTCCCAGAAGCGGATAAATAAGGCACCCAGAAGACAGCTGTGCCAGAATGGGAGAATAAGGCACCCAGAAGACAGCTGCTACAGAAGCAAGGGAATAAGACACCCTTAAACTAGTTGTGCCAGAAGTGGTACAACCCTTCAGATAGCTGTGCCAGAAGAGGAAATAAAAGGCACCCAGTAGACAACTGCACTAGTATCAGAAGAATAAGGCACCCAGAAGACAGCTGTGTGCCAGAAGCAGAAATAAAAGGCACTCAGAAGGAAGACAGCTGTGCCACAAGCGGGATAATAAGGCAATAAGAAGAGAGCTGCGCCAGAAGCAAGAGAATAAAGCATCAAGAAGATATCTGCACGAGAAGCAGGAGAATAAGGTATCCAGAAGACATCTGCGCCAGAAGCGGAAGAATAAGACACCAAGAAAATTACTGCACCAGAAACAGGGGAATAAGGCACCCACTAGACAACTGTGGCAGAAACGTGAGAATAAGGCATCCAGAAGACAGCTGCACCAGAAGCGAGACAGTAAGGCACCCTTAAGACAGCTGCGGCAGAAGCGAGATAGTAAGGCACCCTTAAGATAGCTGCGCCAGAAGCAGAAAAACAGGCACCCAGGAGACAGCTCAGGAGACAGCTGTACCAGAAGGGGAAGAATTAGACACCCAGTAGACAACTGTATGAGAAGCAGGAGAATAACTCACCCAGAAGGCAGGTGCACTAGAAGCAGAAAAACAAGCACACAGGAGATAGCTGTAGTAGAAGCGGAAGAATAAGGCACTGGTAGCATTTGATTTACATGCCCTGGGTGCACTTGGTACAATATACCTGAGATTAATATGCAAATTAAATGAACTGTCTTCTTTGTGCCTTATTCTCCTGATTCTGGTGCAGCTGTCTTCTTGGTGCCTTATACTCCCGCTTCTGGTGCTGCTGTCTTCTGAGTTCCTGTTTTTCTGCTTCTGGTGCAGCTGTCTTAAGGGAGTCATATTCTCCCGCTCCTGGCACGACTGTCTTATTTGTGCCTTAATCTCCCCCTACTGGCACAGCCATCTTCTAGATGCCTTATTCTCCCGCTTTTGGCACAGCTGTCTTCTTGGTGCATCTGTTGTCTTTTCGGTGCCAATCAGGTGAATACAAATTTTACCATGTTGAAAGGAGGAGCACAAGCACTTTATCACTGTGTAGCAGGAGTAGAGTTCATAGTGTTGTATAGCCAGCAAAAATAGGGTTCGGGGAAAAGGCAAAAGTAATCCAGGGTGACCCTTCACAAGGGGAACATTTTCAGCGAATGGCTAATGGGAAAAGTGACACAGGTCTTCTCATAAAGGTGAGAGGTCAAATTTCCTGACATGAATTCAGGCCGCATCATTAAACCAAATAAATTTGCCTCAATGCCCCAATTGCCACAGACTTCTTCCCGAAGGACTGGAAACACATCTATGTCAACATACTACTAAGGAAAGCTTTTGCAGACCCCGGCAAACTCAACAACTACTGACTCATCTTCCTTCTCCCGTTACAGGCCACAGTTTTAGACAAAGCCATCAGCCAACTATCCTCCTCACATCTAGAATGTAACCTCTTCTAGACTCCTCCAAATCCAAATACCCCAGCACTGAGAGAGCCCTCATTACGACTCCAGACACCATACAAGCCCTAATCAATGGAGGAGAGACTGCAGGACTGATCCTCCTAGACCTCTTGGCAGTCTTTGAGACGGTCTCCCACTACACGCTGATCACAAGGCTGCACAACATAGGGGTCCAAGGAGCCGCTCCCCAATGGATCACCTCTTTCCCCTCGGGAAGAATGCAAAAAGTTTGCCTTCTGCTCTTCACCTCCGAACAAAGGGAAATCATCTGTGCAGTACCCCAAGGATCCTCGCTCAGCCCCACCCTCTTCAACACTTATATGACACCTCTGGCCAGCATGGCCAAACCCCACAGACTCAACATCATAACCTATGCCGACGAAACACAACTCATCCTTTCCCTCTCCGAAGACGCCACCAAGAACAACTTCCACAACTGCCTGACAGACGTCGCCAACTGGATGGAGGACAAGTGCCTGGAGCTCAACACGGACAAGGCAGAGGTTTTGGAAACAAAACCTCCACATGGGACAGTTCCAAGTGGCCCTCAGATTTCAGACCTACTCCTACCCCCACTGACCATGCTAGGAAGCTAGGCGTCATTCTGTATGACAAGCTAACTATGAAGAGCCAGGTCAACTCCGTCTCCACCTCCTGCTTCTTCATCCTCAGCATTCTTCATAAGATATTCAAATGGCTGCACCAAGGCTTTAGACGCACCATCACCCAGGCCCTCATCTCCAACCACCTGGACTGTGGCAACGGTCTCTATGTAGGGATTGGAGCTCATGTCCTCCGACTACAGACCACACAGACCGCTGCAGCCGGACTCATCCTGGATCTCCCTAGATAAACCCACTAGACCCCCTTTGTCAGGGCACTCCACTGGCTCCTTGTACAGAATAGATGTCAGTTCAAGCTCCTGACCAGGCATTCAAGGCCCTGCACAACTATGGACCCACCTATGAGAACCACGGCTTGAACTCCCATCAGCAACCAGACACCTCCGCCCGCGTCCCTTTCTCTCACGCCTTCATCCGACATAGCGGATGCGGAAGTTGCTCCTTCTCCTACCTGGCAGTGAAGACATCGAATGAGCTACCCTTTCATCTATGGACCTCCCCATCTCTTCCAGAGTTTCGAAAGTCCCCGGAGACCTGGCTTTTCGGCTAATCAACAGGACCCTGCCAGCGCCTTGATACCCTCAGGGGTGACAAGTGGCACTCTACAAATCTACTGATTGACTGATAGATTGATTGAACCACATTTTTCACTTTGTCTCTGAAAAACTGCTTGCCATTTTATTCCATAAATTGCACAACATACATTTTCCAAATAAAGTTGTGAAATATTTTCAGAGATGGCGATCAGCTTCTTAGAGATACTATTTTTTTTAATCTACCTACTTCACAGAGTTGGTATTTTTTAATGGCGAATGAAAATCCTTTTAAAAGTCACTTTGTGGGGGAAAAAAACCACAGGAACACCTATTATTTTAAGGAGAATGTTTCTGCAGAAAAGTATTTACGGACAAATGTCCGTCAAACCTTTTTACGTTATGCAGCAGTTTTGCGCAGTTCACACATTTTGCTAGCTCATAGCTTGCCACCCTGTCACATTATAAATGTGCAAACCCCCATTCCACTAGACAATATGAAATGGATTATTGCATCTTCAGGATGAGTTAAAGTTGTGCCCTCAGTCTTAAATCCTTGTCTATAAATATGTTTGGACAACGCAGGTCCCCTTGCGCGCTGTTTATCTCATCAGAGCGATTTTTATTTTAAATTAGACAAATCCGACACTCAGAAATTCTCGTTTGTTGATGTAAATGAGGATCATTAAGGATTGATGTCAGTGATTTGTGTTTAGTTATACTAACAAATATAGCACCATTTAACATGTAGGCAGATTGAACAAAAGTACAGGAATGTAACATTTTAATTTGTCACGGACTTAGATATTATGACTTTACAAAGAGTGCAATGTTGTTATTGTTTGTTAAACACAGTTTAGTCTGTATTTATAACAGAAAACTTTTTTTATAGAAAGGTAGGACAATGTGTTGAATTATTGTCCTAAAAGTCCAATGTAGGTAATTACTAAAGGACGGACGTAATTGGCACACTTGCCTGTAGCATAATTGCTGTAATTACAGCAAAATTACTCATAATTATGCATAAACACATGAGAAGCGATATTCAGCACCTAGCATCATCCAATATGGGCCCTGAGAAGGCACTCTGCACTGAGAAAATAGCGGTAAATGCTACAGGACGCGAACCGCAGTGGCAGCAGCGACTCATTCTCTCTTAGTTCATTGTTCCTGTGCTCCTACGGTAGGATTTTTTCCCCAAATTACAATTTATTACTCAAACTAGCGTAATCACATAATTTTAATAATTTTGCATCACAAGTGTAATGCGTAATTACCAGGCTACGAGCTGCCACTGTACCTCCTGGTAATTTCTGGACTGGCTGTGTTGCTGCGGTAATGACATTACCACACATGTTCAAGTTCAAGTTCAAGTTCTGACATTTGTATAGCGCACTACTCACCCAGAGGGTCTCAAGGCGCTTGGGGGGAAGGTGTGTGTATTACTTATCGAATAGCCAGGTTTTTAGTTGCTTTCGGAAGGAAAGGTGGTTCTGTGTAAGGCGGAGGTGAGTGGGGAGAGAATTCCAGGTTTTGGCCGCCAAGTAGGAGAAAGATCTTCCTCCCATGGTGGATCTATGGATGAGCGGAACTGTGGCGAGGGCTTGATTGGATGATCGCAGTTGGCGGGTGGGTGTGTAGAAGGACAGTCGCGTGTTGAGACATTCGGGTCCTAGGTCGTAGAGGGCCTTGTGTGCGTGGGTGAGGAGACGGAACGTTATTCTCTTGTTGACGGGGAGCCAGTGAAGGTCTTTCAGGTGACCGGTAATGTGAGCTTGATGAGGGATGTCCAATATGAGTCTGGCTGAGGCGTTTTGGATGCGTTGGAGTTTTTTCTGTAGTTTGGCTGTGGTACCGCCGGCTGTAACTGACGCGAGCAGGCTGCGGTTCTACCCGTGCACCTGAGCACGATTGCCAGGCACTGGCCTTGATGTGTTTTAACCCGTTGACCGCGGCAGGAATTCCGCCACGGTGCGGGTGATTTATGACTGGGCGTGGTTAGGACGGCCGCCAGCTGTCCTCCGCGCACACCCACCATGACGCCGGACAGCCGCGGGCCATCCGACACACGCAAAGGGTTAAACTCAGCTCTATGTTTTGATAATTCGCGTTGTTTCAACATTTGGCAACGGAGGCCCGCTGTTTCCATCATAAACTGAATGCGAGCCGCAGAACCGAAGCCAGCAGATCAATATGCAATTTACTGGCAGCTAAAGGAAAACTTAAGAAGCTTTTTTTGGAGTGAAAAAGGGCCCTGGATATAATGAGTTTCTTAAAGGAAATTATCCCTTCTGTTGCAGCTCCTTTGAACATCAGCACCTCTTAGGGAAAACTGTAAAAGCGTGTTTGTTACATTGTCACCCTTGCTCGCGCCGGCTTGCAGCGTTGTTTACGTCCCTGCTGTGCAGAGGAGGACTCAAGAAATATTCCTGCAGATTTGTGGCGCTCATTTTTTATGTTTTTTTAGTTTGACGTTACCACTGGCTATGAATCTCTTTTAAAGCATTCCCAGTGTTTGACAGATGAAAGACCGGCAGCTGCGGGAGCTGCAGGAATCTGCCCAGGATCACACAATGGTCACGAGAAGGAGCACTGCCGGCTGGTATGCTTCATTTGAAACTGTGTCAGGGGCTTGTGACACTGGGGGGGGGGGCATATTTACAATGAAATGGTGCAACGCGGTGCCGCAAGCAATTTTGCTGCGCTGAGCTGCGTCCTTTCAAAAACATAGGGATTCCCCGCCGCCTCCGGTGCCAAAAGAAGCAGCTGCGCAGCAACACACGCAGGATCCTGTGTCGCCAGGATGGTTGTGTTTGTGCAAAGACGGACACCTTCCTGCACAAAAACCACCATTCATTGCGTTGTGAAGACCAAAAAATGAGGAGACATGAAAGTATTTCTTCTTTGGTTATATGATCATACAACGCTAACAAGTACCACGCATGGCATTACCACGCAAATTTTACTTCGCACGTGGCTTTACCACGCAGCTTTTTACAACGCAGGATTTAACATCACAAAAAAAAAAAAACGTTACGAAACATCTAACGTACCTTAGGCACATATGTCATTGAAATCTACATAACGATAGTGATAGGCTAAATAAAATGTTCCTAACTGCATAACAACCCAATAGATCGATTTTTTAAACAATCAAAAACTACAAATTACCTTAGATTTATAAATTCTTTTAATTTAATGTGCGCTTAAATATATATATTTTTTTAATAAAGATTATATTCTTACCTGACATCTGCACGCCTTTGACCAGAAGCCCTTACTTCCATCCACCACGGAAACAAGCGTCAAAACACGTCTACCAAAAATTAAAAAAGGACTTCTATTTTGACGTACATGGCACGTCTTTGGGGTAGGCTCTTTCCTTGAACTTCAGAGGCACTGAAGAGCGTTTTTTTTTATTTAAGTAACCCGCTTGTTGTTTTTTTTGGGGGGGGGAGACCCCCACAGCCCCCCCAAGTCCATGCAGAACATACAGGCAGGACGACTGGAAGGAATACCACGTCTCCCCACCCAAGACCCCCCAAGCCCACGCAGAACGTACAGGCAGGACGACTGGAAGGAATACCACTTGCGTGGTAAAGACGGTCGTGGAAGGCACCCGCGTTCAAAAGACGTTTGCGTGGTAAGTGTACCGTAGTAAACGTTTTGCGTGGTAATGCCTTCGTAGTAAATGATGTTTCCCTTCTCCTTTGAGAGCCACTTTAACGCCTCCCCTTGAAAGTTGTAAATCTGGGGAAGTGTCAAAAAGCCATGGGACCACCCATAGCAACCCCCATGAACGACCCTTTAACGCAGAGTACTGGATGATAGAGGGCCATATTTACAAGGCCGTGTGAAGCCAGGCAAAGTAGCTTTGCGTGGCCTTGTAATTATAGGCCGGTACACTGCGCCACCCGAGCGTCAAAAAAAGTGATGCTCAGGTGGCACTAGGGGCTTGTAAATATGCCCCAGAGAGGGCTTCTGGGCACCGGGTGGAAGACCTTCTTGATGACCTGTGCACGGACAAAGGTCTTATAACCTGGGGTATAGGCTGAGAACCAGCCTTGAAGAAAACATGCCCAAGTTAAACATTGCTTATGCTGTTGTAAACTCATGTCATTTCTGGCAATTCATATTGTGCTAAACTCCTGAGATGGCACCATGGCACCACGTCATGTGATTGTCATGTCATTTGGGTTAAAATTCTATTGCAGGAGTGTGGGAACAGTGCAAATGAACAGAAAATGAGCAGTAATGCGTGTCGATTATTCAAAATGCCCCCCAAAAATTACGCAAAATTATGTAAAATGGCGGTCCTGGACGTTGCTCATGTTTTTCATATTTTTTATGTGAGAAATGTGTCTTCGCTGGATGCAAGGATGTATACCATGCTGAGATATAGCCTGGGGCACAGGAAGAGGGGGCCCAAATTATGCAGCAAGGTTGAGTAAATTGTGCGGCAAGAAAAGGCAAATTATGCTGCACATTGGTGATAGTATTTCTTAATTATTTTGTCTTTAAAACTTGTTAACACTGTCTGGGCATTAGTTGCACCTCAGCCCCAGTTTAACACCCACATATACCAATAAGCTACAGAAAGGTGACCCATACACCCATGCAGAGGGCCTTCCACTGTGCAGCAACACGTGCCACTGCGTTTTTAGTAACTTTTAAACCATTTGAGCAAGAAACAATTTTGTGTTACTAAATTCTGCAGATTAAGCCGCAGATTATGTATTCTATGGCAAATGCAGCAAATCTACAATTATGCGAAAAACGCCACAACAGCACAATTGCATAATTTCAGGGCAGCGGGGTACAGCATGCAAAGCCATACCATCATGTTGCTTAATTTTACTCTTTTCACTTGTTACCTTTATCTCCTGAGTGGCTGTTCTTTCAGAGCGGGTACCCCAGTAATCTGAGTAATCAATCTTTGGTCAAAATCATGAAGTGACCAAGAGATCCTCCCTCTGTCAGTTTATTCTCTGGAGGAGGAGAAGTGAAAACGTATAGGGCGTGAGGAAGATACGGCTACATATTAACACTCCTCCCTTCCTACAGGATAAACAATTTGCACATAAAAGTTAACTACTATTACAAGGATTGATTTTGTTATGTAATCCTCATTCCATCTTGACTTCCGCTTGCTCCTCTGTTTCCTTGAACCAAAATCCATAATATTTCCACCAGATACGACCATCTTCCAGGACAACTGCATTCCGCTCCACATCTGTCATGCTTAAATGCTCGGTCAATACATGTACCTTTGCGTCGCGAGGTTCAGGTTTCACAACCACCACCCACTCTTCGTAGACCGAATTTGGGTTTACACACCATGTGCAGGATCATATCTTACCTCGTATCTGCGTTGATGTAGCTGCACCTTTTGTCTCATCCTCGTCGCCACTGAAGTAGTCTCAAGCACCATTTAGAAGTAAACAGTTGTATTAGTTGAGCACAGACTCCTTTAAAGTTCATCTCTCAGGTGGAATCACCTCAGCTCAAGGGCCACACCTCAAAACTCCAACGGCAAAGAGAAGGGTTGTACCAAAGACTGGAGACGAGGGGTGTGACGGCGAAGTATAGACGAAGGGAAGATGCAGCTGCATTACCACATATGGCAACGTCTCCTCAAGCTACAGGCATGATCTCTTACCTCGAACCAGAGTTTAGGGTACATTGATGAAAGCTCGTCGAAGCAAAAGATGAGGACACTCCTTCTCACACCTGGTGGCCAAAGCTTGGAACGACCCTCCCCAGCACCTCAGAATCACCTCATCACTGCGGAAATTCAGGAAAGGACTCACGACCTGGCTGTTTGAATGACAGGATCACAACAAAGCAGCCACCAACACCGGCGCCTTCAGATCCTCACGAGTGATTTGTCGCACTTTATAAATCTCTGATTGATTGATTGATCACCTGTACTTTCTCATGTGCTGGTCCCTCACTGGTCGGCTGAGACCAAACTAGAGGAGCGCATGAAGGACCTCTCCTGCTGCTGAGTCTTGCAGATCATCAACACGTAGGCTGGACTGGCCGCGGGGGAGCACCTGGGAAGCTTGAGGTGGGAGTGGCCTCGGGGGGACACCTGGGAAGCTTGCAGGTGGGAGTGGCCTCGGGGGAGCGCCTGGGAAGCTTGCAGGTGGGAGTGGCCTCGGGGGAGCACCTGGGAAGCTTGCAGGTGGGAGTGGCCTCAGGTGGGAGTGGCCTCGGGGGAGCACCTGGGAAGCTTGCAGGTGGGAGTGGCCTCGGGGGAGCACCTGGGAAGCTTGCAGGTGGGAGTGGCCTCGGGGGAACGCCTGGGAAGCTTGCAGGTGGGAGTGGCCTTCGACAAAAGTAGGGGGAGGGATTATGTAAGGTGATGGGTATTCAGGTTGTGCTCAAAGGCCAAAGGTTTCGGGGCGCACATGGTATAGAAGGGGGGGCAGGATGATGGGCGGGGCAGAGGGATAGGAGGTAGAAGAAGGAAAGTAGAGTAGGTGCACTTTGGGGACCCCGCTGCACATAGAGGTGACAAAGCCGGTCTAAGGTCATGTGTACGTCACAGAGCAGCGCCAGGAGCAGAACATGCATGTAAGTGTGGACCGTATGTCAAGCAGCCTCGAGCAGAGGGCAGGATAAAGAGAGAGGTTGTGGTGACGGGATCTGTTCAGAGGAAATACTGCACAACTCAGTAAATAACAAACATGAACATAAGTTTACTCACTAGTAGAGTCAGGTAGTAGTGACACACGTGTAGTCGAGTCACGATTCTGAGATCACAACCTACGTGGGCACCTGAGTTAAAAGTTTTGGTGTTAAGCTGGTGCTAATGAGGGGCACCCTATGCTCAGATAGTGTAAACAAGTGTCAAAATGACAAAATAAAGCAAGTAATACCAGCATTACGCCGCATAATTTGCCTTTTCTTGCAGTATAATTTAGTCAACCCTTGCCACATAATTTAGCCCTCTCTTGCCGCATAATTCCAGCGGCCCTGACCTAGGGGCAGTAGTCCGGGCTGCAGAGCCTGTCAAGTGGGCTCTGGTGGCACAGACCCCCGGGGCTGCAGCGCCTGTCACGCACGCTCTGGTGGCACAGACCAGGAGCACTGGTGCTCCTTTGGTGTCCTGGCAGCGAGTCTCTGGAACACTTTACCCGTTGACATCCGTGCCTTACTGGATCTACGGTCTTTCAGAAGAGCTATCAAAACCTTTCTGTTTCCACTACTCTAAATCTTTGCTCTGTCTGATTTCTCCATCTGGTTGTGTTATTTTGTCCAACATAGCGCCGGGACACCACTTTGCTGTGGCAGCTGAGTGCTACAAATTTTATAACATAACATAACATAACAGACCCCGGGGCTGCAGAGGCTATCAAGGGCGCTCTGGTGGCACAGACCCCCGGGGCTGCAGAGCCTGTCAAGGGCGCTCTGGTGGCACAGACCCCCGGGGCTGCAGAGCCTGTGGCGCGCACTCTGGTGCAGAGCCTGTGGCGCGCGCTCTGGTGGCACAGACCCCCAGGGCTGCAGGCAGCTTGTCAGTAGCTGAGACATAAAGAGATGAAAATTACAGAGGGGCGGTGGGGGCTGAGCAAATGTTTGATGCCACTCAAAGCCCAAATATAACAACAATTACTGTATTTACAAAACACTGAATATGAAAATCATAACCGAGGCGCTTCTGACAATCACTCGCGCAAATGAGCTGGAGAGAGCGAAGTTAGGAACGCAAACGGCACTGAGTCGACACGGAGACATATGGGGGCATAGTATCAAGAATAGCGTGGAAAATTATCTCCGGATTATCTGCCGCTAAAGCAGCGATAATGGGGTTGATAATATGCCCTTGAGAATTCCAATAGAAGCCCATGTTCTGGTGCGAACCTGGGGGCATATTAGCAAGGGCACTATCGCCGGTTTAGCCGGACGTTTTCCCGCTAAAGCGGCGATAAAATTATCGCCCTATTCCCAAGCTGTCGCTAACAGCAGTTAGCGACAGCTTTTAGGCGATAGTGACCGGTTTGGGGCCCACTTTGCATGTCAGCGATATTTATCGCTAATGACATGCAAAGTGGGCGTACCCAACCAGTTAGTGACTGAAAGCAGTCGCTAACACAGCTATTGCCTATTAGCAAGGCAGGCTGTGCGATTAAAAAAGTCACGTTAAGCGCGATTATCGCCAGAACCTAACACCTGCTCAGACCTTGACTTAACCTCTTTATCCAATGGGAGGTGGATATTCAGGTTAAGTCCCCATTAGCGTTAATGCCTGAATATCGCTGGATTTCCAGCGATATTCACGCATTGAGCCGCTATCGCCGGATATTTTATCGCATTAGAGATAAACGTTGCTAATAGCATGTTATCTCTGCGATAATATCCAGCGAAAGGCAGCGATAAAAAAAATGCGCTAAGGGCATGTAGCAATACATTTCGCTATTTGTTGCTATTCTGTCCCTTGGGCTTCTATTGGAATTCTCCAGGGCATATTATCAAGCCCGTTATCATCGCTTTAGCTGCATTTTTCTGCCGCTAAACCGGCGATAATTTTAACGCCGTTCTTGATAATATGCCCCATAGTCTGTGTGTTAGCAGCTGTCTCGACGTGAGGGCTGTGGGCACCTGGGCCTGTCCGAGACCTGAGGGCACCCGGGCCTGTCCGAAACATGAGGGCTGCAAGTACCTGTGCCTGTCCGAGGCCTGAGGGCACACGGGCCTGCCCGAGGTCTGAGGGCAGCCGGGCCTGTCCGAGGCGTGAGGGCACCCGGGCCTGTCCGAGATGTGAGGACTGGGGGCACGCAATCGGCATATCCAGCCGCCTGTAGTGGGTTCTGTGAGCCGAGGCCTGTCCAAGGCACGTGGGCTGCGGGCACCCTGGCCTGTACCGAGGCCTGAGGGCACCCGGACCTGTCCGAGACGTGAGGGCTGCAGGCACCCAGGCCTGTCCGAGGCCTGAGGGCACCGGGCCTGTCCAAGGTGTGAGGGCTGCAGATACCCGGGCCTGTCCGAGATGTGAGGACTGGGGGCACGCAATCGGCATATCCAGCCGCCTGTAGTGGGTTCTGTGAGCCGAGGCCTGTCCAAGGCACGTGGGCTGTGGGCACCCAGGCCTGTCCGAGGCATGAGGGCACCGGGCCTGTCCAAGGTGTGAGGGCTGCAGATACCCGGGCCTGTCCAAAGCCTGAGGGCACCCAGGCAAGTCCGAGACTTGAGGGCAGCCGGGCCGGTCCAAGGCGTGAGGGCACCTGTGCGAGGCCTGTGGGCACCCAGGCCTGGTCCCTCAATCGGCATATCCCGCCGCCTGTAGTGGGTTCTGTGAGCCGAGGCCTGTCCAAGGACAGAGACCCGCTCCCACCGTGTGCGGAATGAACCTCCAAAGTGCCCCCTGTTGCAGCCCCAATAAGCCCGTGCCCGATGTGATGCGTTCATCCTTCGGAGGCTGCCGCTTGGTAACAATACACGTCAGTTATTACAAAGAGACGTCACAGGGCGCGCTCTGGAGGCGCATGGGTGAGACGCCTTGAAGTGAGCCGATACTCTTCCTCTGAGGCACCAAGACGCCCCTCACACACGTCACTCTCGGAGCGAGGCGCCGGGTGAGCTCCGAGGCGCTAGGTTAACTCCAGGAGTAAAGAGGCGCGCTCAGCTGGCCAGAGAGTGCTGGGGATCAACATAATGTGCAGAATGAAGGATGAACTGACCCCCTGTGAGGGGCGGGGCCTGCATTCTACGGGAGTCTGATGAGCCAAACCGGTGCTCAGTGGAAGATCACACAATGTGTCAAGGGTCTTAAGATCCGTTTAGGTTGTCCAAAAAGTCTAGAGTTAATAGTGAGGCCACAAAAATTTACTCTCTGGTCCCCCAAAAAGGGGACTCTCTATGTGTGTGTTATGTTGTCCCTTTAATTCTTTTCAGAATGTTTCCTGTATTCTATTGTATCCTAGTTTCCCCTCCCTAGCAACTATGGTAGTTGCTGATAAAGAAGTCCTGTGAAGGTTGTTCCCTACCTTGCTCCTGTGTTCCTTTAATAAACTACACCTTTCAGCTTAAATTGTGTAGTATTCAACTTTACAATTTTGGCGACTTGGCTTCAAGGAACACCAGGAATCTAAAGAACCTTTTTTCAACATTTTCCGTTTATAATTGGAAAAAAATTTCAAGAAGAATTCATCAAGGATTTCAACACAAATTTCAGGCTGTTTCCAGTTTATCTTCGTCGTTTATAACAAGCCTTGATGAAGACTTCGTGAGTAAACCCCCAAGGAACTTCGTGAGTAATTCTTTCCTTGTCTACTCTGCGCACCTCGGCGCACCTCGGCAAAATAGACACTAGCGGCTGCTATTTATTCCGCTTTTGCCATTTCTGTTACATTTTGACTTTCCTTTAATTTTCGGAGACTTTAAATAATCCTTGTTCTACATGCGTATTTTGAAAACTAAAGGAGACCGTTACCTTCAGCGCGCCATTGTTCATTTCTGCGCGTTCCGAGTTGGCTCGCTCTCCTTTGCTCTGCTTCGCTGACGCTTGCTGTGACGTCTCCTGCGCTGATGCCTGCTGTGACGTCTGCTCGTCAAACGTCTTCCGCGCACTGACGTACAAGGATCGTCTCCATAACAACCCTTCCTAACGCGTTTGAGAGCGCGTACAAGGATCGTCTCCATAACAACGCTTCCTTACGCGTTTGAGAGCGCTCTTCAACACATTGCGCTCGTTTATTAAACGGATTTGATTTTATTCATTCGTTTTTAATCACGAGTATTTACAAGTACTTTTGATGTGATTTTCATTCTTAAATTTATTTATTTTTCTTTTCTTCACTTCAAAGCGGGCTGTCAAGGAATTCTTCTACGCCAGCTAGAATCTTCAAGTAAGATTTTATTTATTCCTTATTTTTATTATTCAAAATGACTTCACAAAATTTCACAATTCAATCTCCACAACCTTTTTGGCCTTCCGGTTTAGAACCATGTATGAAATGGCTTCAATGGAAAGCTTATTTCATGAACTTTATCGACTCTATTGATGAAGATGGTAAAATGAAACCGGAAAGAAAGAAAAAACTATTTTTGCATTCATTAGGTGCTGGTGGCCTTAAAGTTTATGAAGAAATGCCTAAAAGTGGTGGTAGTGGTGATTCAAATGTTTTTGATGATATTTTAAAAGATTTTTCTCCTAAGGTTTGCATAGGTATTACCCGATATAAGTTTTTTCACAGAAAACAACAACCTGGAGAAAACATTGATGTTTATATCGCTGAACTTAAAAAAATAGCTGAGGATTGTAAATTCGACCATCTACAAGAGCAATTTATTAGAGACCAAGTAGTTATGCACGCTTCTGATCCTTCCATTCAGGACAGACTTTGGATAAATGGAGACTCAGACCTCAAAGATATTTTAGCCATTGTTAGAAAGGCAGAACTTTCTGGTCGCAGCGCGAAAGCAATCAAAAATGAAGAAAAGGCTATTTCCGAATCTAAAACTACTGGTGATCAAACTGTTTCAAAAGTTCAAGGAAAATCCAACTATAAACAAAGGCTTCAATCTAAAAACAAACCTACTGAATTTAAAAAGAGTGATAATTTAAAATGCTTTCGTTGTGGGAGCAGTTCGCACTTAGCTAATTACAAGCTTTGTCCGGCAATTAAAGAAAAATGTTCAAATTGCAGTTTAATTGGACATTACTCCAGGGCTTGCAATAGACTGAAAAGCAAAAAAGTTAAAATCGTTTATGATTCATCCTCTGATGATGAAGAGGATTTAAGTAACAAAGTTATGCATTGTTATGTTGATGATGATTGTGTGAAGAGTATTACACCTTGTTCTATGAATGATATCTGCATTACTAAACCTCTTGAGAAAGTTTACATTTTTAATATTAATGACTCAGGCAAAAGAAATGTCCTGAAGAAGCCTATTTGTAATATGCTTATTGGTGGGGTCCCTATTGATATATATGCTGACTCTGGTTCCCCATATACCATCATCAATGAAAATGTCTGGAATTCTAAATTTGCACGTTATTTAGGAAATGATCTTTATTCTCCTGACATCTCTGCTGAAGGATTTTCCGGTGGTAAGATCGATGTAATTGGTTACAAACCTTTAAAGTTCAAGTTCAAAGGGAGAGAATCCTTGTGCAAATTGTATGTTGCTAAAGTTGGACCTTCTGTTCTAGGATGGAGAGATCAGTGGGATTTAGACATCGTTTTAAATCCTAACAGTCCAGATCCTGTTTTAGTTATTAATGAGGGAACTGAGATTGGAGATTCCATGCTTAAAAAATTTCCTAAAGTGTTTAGTGGTAAAATCGGCAATTTTCTAGGTTTTTCTCACCACATCGTATTGAAAGATAATGCCAACCCTAAAATCTTTAAAGCCAGAAATATTCCTATTCTGGTTCGTGGCGATGTTGAAAAAGAACTAGAAAAACTTGTCAAAGAAGACATTATTGAACCAATAGAGTCTTCTAATTGGATTTCGCCAGTGGTTATCGCAAGGCGTGCCAATGGCAAAATCCGTCTTTGCGTTGATCTCCGCCATTTGAACGAGAATATTGTCGTAGACAAATTTCCCTTACCTAAAATTAATGAAATGTTGTCTTTAGTTGATGGTGCTATGTTGTTTTCTACAATAGACTTATCCTCAGCATATCATCAGATTTCCCTAGACACCGAGAGTAGACAACTTACTGCGTTTATCACTCCCATGGGGTGCTTCCAATTTAAACGCATGCCATTTGGTTTGGCATCTGCTGCTGCCATTTTCCAGCGCATCATGCACCAACTGTTTGGGAAACATCCTAAAGTTAAGTTCTTTCAGGATGATATTCTCGTCTACGGTAAAGACAAAGATGAACATAATATCATTCTAGAAGAGGTTTTAGGCATTCTTGAAAAAAGGTTTAACTATTGAATTTTCTAAATGCAATTTTGCAGTCAAGTCTGTGACTTATCTTGGACATGTTTTATGTTGTGATGGTGTTTCAACCAAACCTAAATTGGTTGATGCCATAAAAGATGCTCCTCCTCCCACTAGTAGAGATGATGTAAGATCATTTCTGGGAATGGTGGAATTCTATTCTAAATTTGTTAAGAATTTCTCAAGCAAAGTTTTCAACATTAGACAACTTTTAAAAAGCAAAGTAAAATTTGATTGGTCTCCTTCATGTGAAGATGAGTTCAACAATATCAAGCTAGACATCATTAATGCTCCTGTGTTATGCCCTTTTGATTTAGATCTAAACTCTGTGGTCACAGTTGATGCTAGCAACAAAGGCCTGGGAAGTGTTTTGTCTCAGATCGACAGCTCAGGTAAAGAACGTATTGTTGCATTTGCGTCAAGAGCACTTTCCGTTCCGGAGAGTAAATTCTCAGTTATTGAGAAGGAAACTTTAGCTGTAGTCTGGGCTCTTGAGCACTTTCGCAGTTTTGCATGGGGAAAGGAATGTATAGTGCGGTCAGACCATAAACCCCTCACCAAACTCCTTTCTACTGAAGGCCTTTACAATGCTACTGCTAGGATAGCGAGAATGTCCATGCGGTTACAAGATTTTATCGTCAAAATTGAATATCTACCTGGTAAAAGCAATGTTATTGCTGACTTTCTCTCCCGGATGCCCACTGACCTACAAGAATGTGAGGTGAATGAGTGGGATTCCCTTCACATTGCTTATATTCTTGATAGTAACCCTTTTTGTATTGATAAAAAGTTGTGGAAGGATGATTATCTTAAAGATAAAATTTTAATTTCTGTTATCTCTTTCATTCGGGAAGGTTGGACAGAAAAAAAAGATTTGTCATCCGATTTTAAGCCCTATTGGGAGGTTAGAAATGAGCTAACTGTTTGTGACGATACTATTTTTAGAGGTGATAGAGCTATTCCTCCTTCATCTTTAAGAAATAGCATTATTGATTTGTGTCACAAAGATCATTGTGGCATTGTAAAAACCAAACAAAATGTTAAACAGTGGTATTGGTGGCTAGGTATTGATGTCCTTACAGAGAGAATTGTTTGGGAATGCGTCACTTGTGCCAATTCTGATAAAGTACTCAACACGCTTAAACCCGACATGTGTGAACCTTTGGTTCCAGAGGGCCCTTGGCATACTGTTACCATCGACATTATGGGACCAATCGGAGAGGATCACAAATTCATTATCTCTATGATTGATGTGTTTTCTAGATGGCCTAATATCACCATTGTGGACAAAATTGATTCTTCATCTGTTTTAAATTTTATTGACAGGGTTTTTATTGAAGAAGGCCTTCCCAACCAGGTCATTAGTGATAATGGCGTTCAATTCACTTCCAAATTAACTAAATCTTACTTTGAGCGTGTTGGTATCATTCATAAGACTACCTCTCTTTACAACCCGAGTGGTAATGGACTTTGCGAAAGGTTCAACAGAGTCCTGAAGAATGCCATACAGATAGCTGTGCAAAATGGTGAGGATTGGGAAACTTCAGCTTTCAAAGCTGTCTGGTCCTATAGAACCAATATTGATGATGCGTTAAAAATGTCACCCTTTGAGATCATGAGAGGTCGTGTTGCCAGAACTAAATGTAATCCCAAATGGTTACACAAAAAATCCTGTTTAGACATATGTATGAGTAAAGTTAGAACTAATGTCATTGATAAGCACCTAGAGTATAAGAGAAATTTTGATAAGAAATGTTGCTCTAGCACTGCAGATGTTAATGTTGGTATGTGGGTTAAGGTGAAGAAACCCTGGAAAGTCCGTAAGGGAGATTCTCAATTTTCCGAACCCCTTATGGTAAAGAAGATTCTTCGCAATGCTGTCCTTCTTAGCGATGGTAAAGTCTGGAATCTTAAAAGAATTGCAATCTACAGAGGCAAAAAAAATTTAACAAAAGACTCTGTTAATTCTCCTGAATTTTCACTTACTACCACTTCTAATTCTATTCCTTGTGAGGATCATGGTGGTTTTAGTGTATCTGAAAATCTTTCCTCCAATTCCAATCCTCCCTCTTCCGATGTATTTGATTTCCCTCCCAATGCAGATGTAGTAGATCCTCCTTCCAATATGGATGTGTCAGTTCCTTCCTCTAGTGTTCCTGCTTCGTTTGATTCCATTCCACTTAATCATGATTTTAATTCAACATCTGTTAATGAACCTTCTTGTAGCAGTGATGTATTTGTGAACCGGAAACGCATTTGCTCTAAACCCAAGTGGCTAGAAGACTTTGTTTGCTGATTGTTTTTTTTTTTTTTCCTTTTTCTTCCTTTATTTATAAAGGGGAAGATGTGTTATGTTGTCCCTTTAATTCTTTTCAGAATGTTTCCTGTATTCTATTGTATCCTAGTTTCCCCTCCCTAGCAACTATGGTAGTTGCTGATAAAGAAGTCCTGTGTAGGTTGTTCCCTACCTTGCTCCTGTGTTCCTTTAATAAACTACACCTTTCAACTTAAATTGTGTAGTATTCAACTTTACAGTGTGACTGGTGAAACAGATAGAGGACCCCTACCGGGCTGAGCAGACATTACACCCCCTCTTCCAATCTGACTGAAGCACTGTGGCTGGTTCTACTTGCTCGGATGCACCTACAGTGCGCCAAGAGCGCCCCCTCCTGACTCTGCACAGGGTTGTCCTATGCTAAAAGATAACAGACACCTGGCAAAAAAAAAAAATCACTCAGGGCAGATCTACAAGCCCCTTGCGCCACTTTTGCGTCATTTTTAACATGGGAAAAATGACGCAAAAGTCGCGCAAGGGGCTTGTAAATCTGCCCCTCGATTCTTTGTCACTGTGTTAAAGGTGAGTGCGTGTGTGTAACCTAGGGTGACCAACCGTCCGTAAATTTCACAGACAGTCCCTAAATTAGGGCTTCTGTCCGTTGTCCGTGATGAATGTCTTAACGGACGGCATTTGCCCATAATTTTAGCTTCTCGGATAAATAACACAAGTTGATTCCCACAATTCAGATTCCCCAGCTGAACTGCAAGGGAGTCTCCTGTGCTGCATTCCGAGGGAGGGGCAGACGGTGAAAAGAAATCGCCCCAGGGTGTCTGCTTCCCCAAAGAAATGCAAATGTATGTAAATGGTTAAGTGGCAAATGTAAAGGCCGCTTGGTCGGCATTAATTGCTGGAATCCTTGGAGTTTCCTGATGACAGGATATATACAGAGTTCATGAACTTGAAAGCTATTGAACCATCAGGAGATTAGGGCAAAGCAAGCCGTGGAAGGGGATTCCAGGGCACACAGAGAAGTATACTGCAAACTTTGAGAAAGAAAAGGACACCGAGAACGAACAGCTTAATACTAGGTGATGTTTAATTTATTCTCAACTGCTGGGTGGCAAGCGTTGGATAGCCACTTAGAAGTTTGGCAAAGAGCATATAGTCCTCGAAGTGTATGTTTTCTACTTCGTGGCGCAGTATGCAGAAGTGTGCAATAGCACCATAAAGGTTTGAGTGATGACAGTTTTGTGTCACTTTAGCATACTTTATTTTTTAAATATTCTGATGTTTACCTTTGTTTGATTAGGAACTTCAACAATTTCTTTAGAAACGTAAACTTTCTTCTGCAGTTTTTTTACCTGTTTTTTTTATATCTCCTCTAATTCCTACATCTGGCATTGCTACCCCTTGACATGAAGTGTAAATTTTCATTTATGTACCACACTCCCTTTTAATTTTGGTCATCTCGTAATAGTGCCACCTGAAAGCAGAAGTATTAGATTTTTTTTCCCTAAAACCAGAGGAGTCATCTTGTCCATCAAGTTCTGGGCTACTACTTAGACCTCACATTTGTTTTTGTTGTGTTTTCATGTGTTTTCTTTGTTGCTGAAGTGGTTAATACGCTGGATTTTGTTGGCGCAGGACTGCAAGCTTCAGCCCGCACCTGCACATTTGAGGCCCGAAAGCAGGGTCCTGAAATTTGCGCCAGTCGGGCTCACAAACAAAGGATCTTTCACCCGCTGCGCAGGATACTCCCAGGCAAAGCCCGGGCCAAAAGCGGGCCTGTTTGCGCCTGGAAGAGGCTGGACTGGGCCATCGCCCTTGGTTTTGCAAAAAGGGGAATTGTAATTTCGGACTACAAGCCTGTAATGAGCGTGACCTGCGACTTTAATCAGATGTAATTGTCTATTAAAAGCACCCTAGCTTATCTTGTTTTCTGCCCGCTAGCATTGTTGGATGGCTAAGCAGAAGCTTGGTCCTAACTAAGGGTTGGCGAGCAGCTACGCTCCGTGCACGGAGTGTGCGTAGTGCCGGCTTCTACGCATTTTGCGTAGCAGGCATAGAATTCGGCACTACGCACGCTCCGCAGACGGAGCGTAGCTGGCCGCCACCCGCCTCCCTCCCGCCCTCCCTAAATCCTTTAATTTAAACGTTAGTAATAATTAAAAGGCACTTACCTTGCGCGCCGCTGCCCGCTGCGTCTCCGGGTCTCCCTTTCTTCATCTGCGCTGTCTTGGGTACTAATGCGCATGCGCGGGCGGCCGCGCATGCGCATTTCTCACGAGAAATGCGCATGCGCGGCCGCCCGCGCATGCGCATTAATACCCAAGACGGCGCAGATGAAGAGAGGGAGCCCCGGAGACGCGGCGGGCAGCGGCGCGCAAGGTAAGTGCCTTTTAATTATTACTAACGTTTAAATTAAAGGATTTAGGGAGGGCGGGAGGGAGGGAGGCCTGCGGTGCGTAGTGGGGCTATGCGGAGTGCGGAGGTGGGCGTAGTTTCTCGCCCACTTCACGTAGCTCCGCGAAGCCCCACTACGCCCACTACGCCCAGGGCTAGTCCTAACATGGAGGGAGCCACTGCCAAAAAAAAAAAAGATCAGTACACTGGATTGGTTTATTAAAAAAAGGATTGAAGATTCCCTGACCCTTCAAAAAAGAAGTGAAAGCGATTCTCATGGCTAAATTCACTTGAATTACTTATTGCTGTAATATAATTACAAGTCTGTATTCGTGATCACCTTGTATCCGAATCAACTATATTTTTATTTTTCTATGCTTGTACCTGTTTCCAACATCTTCTATGTAAAGTGCTCTGATACCCGAAAGGGTCTTGTTTGCGCTATATAAAACCTTCAAATAAATAAATAAGATGACTCAGTGAGTCAAATTCTCGTTGCTGACTTCCATATATCCTACAGCACACATGTCTGAATCCTGTCAGGGCTTGTTCAGCTATTCATCCTTCCAAGTTCGATAAACTGATTACAACTCAGTCGGGCTAAAATAAACCATGTAAATAGGAAGAAACACTTAATTTGATTCTAATGCCTCTTTCCGCCAAAGAAAAGAAAACCAGAACAACTTCATGGCATTTGCATATATGGGACATACAGTGCTTGGTTTCAAAAAGATTATTCTATCTGCATCTTGCCTGGCCTCCTGTAATAAGATTTCAGTACTTAAAATGTAGACCAATGGGTCTTTCTTGAAGTAGTTGCAAAAATGCTTAGAATGTAAGTCACCAAAAAGCGGAATAAGTGGGTATGATGATCGAATCCAGCAAAGAAGCCCTAACCCATTTTGCCTTTTATGACCATTTAATTTTTGTTTTGTGTCGGACCTCACGCCATGTATCAGAGGTATGTGCTAATGTTATGTCGAGGCACTTTTGACCTGAGGGTAGAAGGGAGCTGCCAGATTTATATGGAACCCCTGGACCAGAAGGGGATCCCAAATTAAATAACGTTGGATTATCATCTACAAAAAGCTCAATGAAGATATTGTGGGGATGATGAAAATTCAACAGCGAGATTGTTTCCCGGTAGCATTTATTGTTGAATGCATGTTGCTATTATTTAAAAATGGCTGATTGCCACATTGTATGGGTAATGACATTTGATTTAATGTGGGTTTGCTCGCAGCAGAATTATCACAGCGTCAACACTCCACCCCACAGGTTTCAGTCTCTAATGTTATATAATGATTCTCAACCTGACCTACTTTAAAGAGAGTTCATGTATATTACATACAGTGGAATACAATCTCATATATAATGACATGCCCTCTGTGGTGAGGGGCGATATGTCCTTTTTGTTGAAGGGTCATAAGAGGCACACACATCCTAGCCCCTTGCAGTACATTGCCGCTGACTTAGGGGGGCACTCATCCTGAAAGGCTGCTATGGTCTCTCAGCACTCTCTGGCCTTTTCCTCATATGTCCTCTTTTGCATCCCTCTCCTGGCATAGTCAGTGCTCGTCCAGACAGAAGTTCACACTAGCTCACACAGCTTTTCTCTCCCTCAGCCGGAATCCGTGCGCTGATGATGGCATTCTGGAGTTCATCCTCATCTGAATTATTTACTATTGCGCGACCTCCACTGTTTGTCTGTAAAACGTACTTATTGTCCAACATTTTTTGTCCTGAATTTTGACCTTCTGTCCTGAATTTATGTCCTGAATTTCTGTCCTGAATTTATGTCCTGAATTATCACCCTTTGTCCTGAATTTTTACACTCGACGTCCTGAATTTGCACCCATGATAGTTTGTCACCCTAGTGTAACCCTGAGAGAGGATGTGGTGTAACAGCCAGACTTGCCTTATTTGGAATCCCGGTTCGAGCCTCGGCATCGGCTCCACATCCTGTGATTCTGGGCAAATCACTTAATCTCCCCGTCCTACCAGAAATGAATGTGTCCTTGCCTAATGTAATTGGTGCTCATTTTTAAAGCGCTCCTAACCCTTCAGGTCGAGTTGGCACTATGTAAAACTCCAAAACAAAGGTGCTAGGTACCTGATCTGAGCTGGAAAGTGTGTTCAGGAGCTGTCAGTACCTGGATCCGGCTGGTGTGTTGGAGCTCGATACTGCCTGATACAGAATCCTTATACACAGGTACATATTAATGCCCAGTAGAGAAAGGATCCTTTAATGAACACCTTAAGTCAAAGGATTGTAAACACAGCTGGGCGTGTGAGTAGCCTCCAACCATTACCCATAACGGGATAGCTTTGAGGCAGCGGGCAGTGGGCTGGTCAGGGTACCGGCACTGGGGTTCCCTTCAGTGGAACAACCCTCGGAGGAGTCCTTGCCGCTTAGCCGGGTCTGGTGGCTCACTGGACTAATGTCTACTGCAGGGGCCTGTGATAGGCCTCATGGCCACAGGTTCATATCCTGTGGCATCCACTCAGCCTTTCATCCATCTGAGGTCGATAAAATGAGTACCATTGAGTTGGGTAACAAAATCATCTGTCATTTGGCGTCAAGATGTCTACGGGTATGCTGGACGATCATACTCTGTGAAAGGTCAGAGTCAAAAGGCATCCCTAGGAACTCTCTAGTACTTCACTTTATAAAGGTTGCACCTTTTATTGAGTAATTTGTGACAGAGACTAGGCCCTGGCACTAAAATGAACGTGGCCCCATTAGCGAGTTAGACATCAAAAAAGTGGACCATGTTTGTTAATATGGGCACTTTTGAGCTTGTAAAGTAATCTGCAGGCATGTTCTACACGGTAAGGAAGGTTGCATGGATTGGAGATTTCTGCAGGCAACAATTGTATTAATATCAGGGAAATGAAGAGTGAACAGACCATCTAACAGGCCCAGAAACTGCAAAAAACAGCCCCACACCCAATGTCCTGTCAGAACAGCCTGTTGGGCATTGCCTGATTACCCTATTGGCCAGTCTGACCCTATTAGCCTGAATGAAACCAAATCAAAGCAAATCCAAGTTGGATGAAAGTCCATTTGTCAGTCTCAGCTCTAGACAGTGCACACCCTGTCTCGAATAGACATGTTGTATATACTTTGTGGCCTTCATCCTGCCCATAGGTTTTCCTTTTGCTGGCTTTATCCTCGCTTTCCTATTCTTTCTTCCCATCTGTCCACAGCTTGCATGCATCATACCTCTTCCTGTTTTTAGTGTTAGCCGAGAGCAGGGACCAATTACTAATATCCATCCACAGCTTCCAGTAAAGCAAATGTTTTTTGAGCTACTTTTTTCATTGATTTTGAGCACTTCACTCGAGCGCTCGCTCCTAGCACCATTTCTGTAAACAGCCCTGTACATTTTTACCTTATCTCATTTGCTGTTTTACGAGGGAGCCTGTTCCCACCTGCTCCACAACGCACTGTGAGCATCCGTCAAGTGATGGAGCCGGGGTCTCCCGTTTCAGTGGACATAAATCAAATTCAGCTCATTATCTGGTTATATCAGACCCAAGTTTTACCTAGTGTGGACAAAGTGCCAATCTGTTAAAAGAAGAAGTTCGGTCAGTGACTGCGGATGTAATGCTAATGCTGTTCTAGTTCATTTGTTAAAATAAAATGTGCGCTTTACATTGGGATGCCTTTCATTTTGTAATAGGATTTCTCAGTTCCATAGTAACAAGATCGAGAACACAGTTGGTATCGGCTATAGTCTTTGTAGCACGGGCATTTCCTGAGTTATCCCATGAATATAAGTGTGTTTACATTATTACATGTTTTTTTTTTACTTTTTGCTCTGACTTACATGGAGTTAAGTCACCCGCAGCAACGTAATTGACTGCCCAGACCGCTGCAACAGCGCTCTAGTCGGGAGATTCTCCGCCCCTCGCAAGGCGGGGTAATGACATCACTCAAAAGGTGAACACTAGCATCTGATTCAAGAATGTTCCAGTGGCGGGTGACATAAAGTGTATGCTTGACCATCCCCTTCTATGTCATCTGGGATTCCTGTTGGTCATTAAGCGTCGCCTTAACTAGGGCTACGTAATCAAGGAAGTGATGATCTTTCAGCTTGAAGGGGACGGTTGGACAGTGACTCCGGCATGCAGCGGGCACACCAAACTAATGGGGCTCCTGAGTCACAAATCAGAACCCGTTTGCTTGTTCTGGCTGGTTTATATCATGATCCTACAGTCAACAAATGCTCATGCCTGTTTGTAACTTGACTGACGGCATGTGGGAGAACGCAAATGCATGTGTGGTGGATTCCGGTGGCCATCTTGGTATGGCTGTGTCACTTTTCAGCACAGGTTAATAACCTGTCACCTTTGACCTGTCGGACAGTCCATATTCAGTACCTAAGTTATAAGGAACCGCTGAAGAAGCGTAAGTTACTCTTCTGGCTCTGAAAGTTTAGACATCTTATGCAGCGAAGCAAAGTGATACACGTTAGATAAGCTGATTTTTAGGAGACTTTTACCTAGGAGTACTTAGGATTTTTACATCACTCTCTGCTCACAGAATTTTATAAATGCTAACGGTAATGCAGAGTTCACAGAAGAAATGATGGAATGAAGTCAGTGGTTGATGGATATTGAGTACCAGCAAGTCAGACCCGACAGGCCGTCGAGCAATACCGAAGTTTAAGCCGCAACCTTCTGAAGCTGACCAAGCGCAAGCAGCGGACGAGTACCCACACACGCGCTGCTGGCATAGACTGGTGCACCCTTTGAAAGGAGTCTGCTTCTGGCACATATTTTAATACCAAAACCTGGGTCCTAATGACCTTGACAGATTGTCCCTACCCTGTTCTTTTAAGTTACTGATCCAACTCGGATCTGTAAAAAAGTGCTTGCGTAATTTTGTAGGCGCATATATGCATACCGCCTATAATTACAAAATGACGACACTGATCAAGCCCAAAAGTGTTCTTTTAAAAACAAATCTTTAGCCTTTCTGTATTGGCTCAGGGGTGCTGTGTAGCATGCCTAAAACCCAGTGGCAAAGCCACTAAGTGCCAAAGACGAGGCATGTTGGCTTTGCCAATGCTTGTTCTAGTTCTTATTCATCATGGTTAAGCTTGGTGGTGTCATTGAGGTGGCAGGGTTTCTTGATACAACCACCCCTTCCCTGACTGCAGCTATCATTCGCGCGCCAAGAAGGCCTAAGGTGCTTTGGCAAGCGCTTGTAAGAGGTGGAAGCCTGCTTTCCGAGCTGGGGCCAAAACAGGTCATTTCACAGTTGTCCATCTGGTGCCCGTGACCATCAGTACACCCTGAGCCTGTGCTCTTGGTGTCCTTGTGTGCTTTTGTGTGTTGGTTGTGTTCTTACCTGTGTCTCAGGGCTGTGGTGTCTTACCTTCAGTGACGCTAAAGTTTGTCATGTGCGCCTGAGTTGTAGTCTGTGTGGGCCTTGTGCGTGTCTTGGGGCTCGGGTGTGTTCCGTTGTGTAGCTCCAAGGTTTGTGATGCTTGTTGTATTCTGTGTGTGTCCTTCGTGTATCGGTGCTAGGGTGTGTATCCTTGTGTAGCTCCAAGGTTTGTGATGCTTGTTGTATTCTGTGTGTGTCCTTCGTGTATCGGTGCTAGGGTGTGTATCCTTGTGTAGCTCCAAGGTTTGTGATGCTTGTTGTATTCTGTGTGTGTCCTTCGTGTATCGGTGCTAGGGTGTGTATCCTTGTGTAGCTCCAAGGTTTGTGATGCTTGTTGTATTCTGTGTGTGTCCTTCGTGTATCGGTGCTAGGGTGTGTATCCTTGTGTAGCTCCAAGGTTTGTGATGCTTGTTGTATTCTGTGTGTGTCCTTCGTGTATCGGTGCTAGGGTGTGTATCCTTGTGTAGCTCCAAGGTTTATGATGCTTGTTGTATTCTGTGTGTGTCCTTCGTGTATCGGGGCTAGGGTGTGTATCCTTGTGTAACTCCAAGGTTTGTGATGGGTGTCTCAGTTGTATTCTGTGTGTGTCCTTCGTGTATCGGGGCTAGGGTGTGTATCCTTGTGTAACTCCAAGGTTTGTGATGGGTGTCTCAGTTGTATTCTGTGTGTGTCCTTCGTGTATCGGGGCTAGGGTGTGTATACTTGTGTAACTCCAAGGTTTGTGATGGGGGTCTCAGTTGTATTCTGTGTGTGTCCTTGGGCGTTTCTTGGTTCTCGGGTGTGTTTCCTTGTGTTACTCTAAGGTTTGTGATGGGTGTCTGAGTTGTACTCTGTGTGAATCCTTGTGCGTGTCTCGGGGCTATGGTGTGTTTCTTTGTGTAACTCTATGTTTGTGATGCATTTTGTATTCTGCGAGCGTCACATTGTGTGTCTCAGGGCTGTTGTGTGTTTGCTTGTGTTACTTTGTTTGTGATGCGTGTTGTATTCTACATGTCTCCTTGTGCATGTCTCAAGGTTCTGATGTGTTTGTGTGTGTCACTGGGTGTGTCCCATTGTTGTGCTGTGCAGATTCTTCTTTTTGTGTCCTTGAGAGAAGCTGTCGGTGTTCTGTGATGTGTCCTTGTGTGCATCAATCCAGGAGGTGCCTTGACTGTCCTTGTGTGGGGCTCTGAGGGCTCTGTGGTGGCCCTTGTGTCCCAGGGTTGTGTGCTGTGCCCTTCTGTGCAGGTGTCTGAGATATGTTGTGCATTTTAGTGTTAGAATCTTGAGCTCTTGTCTACACCTCAGAGTTGTGAGTGCGTGCTTTTCTATGTGTGTGTGTGTGTGTGTGTGTGTGCTTGTGAGCTGTCTCCCTGTGTAATACTAGATTGTTTGACTCCCTGTGTGTGTCGCAGGGTTGCCCTTTGTGTGTCCTTGTGTGTTACTCTCAGGGTTGCGTTGCTGCAGTGCAGATCTGCTTTTAGCTCAGGGGATTTAATAAAAAATTAATAATTCCATTTCCTCTGATAAATTGGCCGTCCGCGTCGGGGGCTTTGGAGAGCGCGGCCGAGGTACTGCGGGGATTGTAACTCACTTCAGGAAATGTGTGTGAGGGAGCCCTTGTATCCAACTACCCCCCATCACCCCACCTGGCCGAGGTCCTGCAGGGATTGTAACTCACTTTAGGAAATGTGTGTGAGGGAGCCCTTGTATCCAACACCCCCCTCCCCATCACCCCACCCGGCCGAGGTTCTGCAGGGATTGTAGCTCACTTCAGGAAATGTATGTGAGGGAATCCTTGTATCCAACACCCCCCTCCCCATCACCCCACCCGGCCGAGGTTCTGCAGGGATTGTAACTCACTTCAGGAAATGTGTGTGAGGGAGCCCTTGTATCCAACACCCCCCATCACCCCACCAGGCCGAGGTTCTGCAGGGATTGTAACTCACTTCAGGAAATGTATGTGAGGGAGCCCTTGTATCCAACACCCCCCTCCCCCATCACCCCACCCTGCCGAGCTTCAGCGGGGATTGTAACTCACTTCAGGAATTTTTTATGAGGGAGCCCTTGTATCCAACACCCCCCTATCACCATACCCGGCCGAGGTTTTGCGGGGATTGTAACTCACTTCAGGATATGTATGTGAGGGAGACCATGTATCCAACAACCCCCTCCCCATCAACCTACCCGGCCGAGGTTCCGCGGGGATTGTAACTCACTTCAGGAAATGTGTGTGAGGGAGCCCTTGTATCCAACAACGACCCCCCATCACTCCCCCCGGCCGAGGTTCTGCGGGGATTGTAACTCACTTCAGGAGATGTGTGTGAGGGAGCCCTTGTATCCAACACCCCCATATCACCCCACCCGGCCGAGGTTCTGCAAGGATTGTAACTCACTTCAGGAAATGTATGTGAGGGAGTCTTTGTATCCAACAGCCCTCTCCCCCATCACCCCACCCAGCCGAGGTTCCGCGGGGAGTGTAACTCACTTCAGGAAATGTGTTTGAGGGAGTCCTTGTATCAAACACACCCCAGCCCCCATCACCCTACCCAGCCGAGATTCCGCTGGGATTGTAACTCACTTCAGGAAATGTGTGTGAGGGAGCCCTTGTATCCAACATCACCCTTCCCCATCTCCCCACCAGCCGAGGTTCTGGGGGCTTGTAACTCACTTCTGGAAATGTGTGTGAGGGAGCCCTTGTATCCAGCACCACCCCAACACCCCACCCGGCCGAGGATCGCGGGGATTGTAACTCACTTCAGGAAATGTGTGTGAGGGAGTCCTTGTATCCAACACCCCCCACATCACCCGACCCGGCCGAGGTTCTGTGGGGATTGTAACTCACTTCAGGAAATGTGTGTGAGGGAGTCCTTGTATCCAGCCCCACCCCAACACCCCACCCGGCCGAGGATCGCGGGGATTGTCACTCACTTCAGGAAATGTGTGTGAGGGAGTCCTTGTATCCAGCACCACCCCAACACCCCACCCGACAGAGGATTGCGGGGATTGTAACTCACTTCAGGAAATGTGTGTGAGGAAGCCCTTGTATCCAACATCCCCCATCACCCCACCCTGCCGAGGTTCTGCGGGGATTGGAACTCACTTCAGGAAATGTATGTGAGAGTCTTTGTATCCAACACCCACCTCCCCCATCACCCCCCCCCCCCGGCCGAGATTCTGCAGGGGTTATAACTCACTTCAGGAAATGTGTGTGAGGGAGTCCTTGTATCCACACCCCCCCCCCCCCCCCATCACCACACCCGACGGAGTTTCTGCAGGGATTGTAACTCACTTCAGGAAATATCTGTGAGGGAGCCCTTGTATCCAACAGCCCCCATCACCCCACCCGGTTGAGGTTCTGTGGGGATTGTAACTCACTTCAGGAAATGTGTGTGAGGGAGCCCTTGTATCCAAACCCTCCCTCCCACCATCAACCCACCCGACCGAGGTTCCACTGGGATTGTAACTCACTTCAGGAAATGTGTGTGAGGGAACCCTTGTATCCAACATCCCCCTCCCCATCACTCCACCTGGCTGAGGTACTGCGGGGATTGTAACTCACTTCAGGAAATGTTTGTGGGGGAACCATAGTATGCAACAGTGAATCTGCTTGAGGTGTAGATCCAATGCCAAACACTCACCGCCAAGAGAGGTGCAGATCCAATGCCAAACACTCACCGCCAAGAGTGGTGCAGATCCAATGCCAAACACTCAGCACCTGATATCATTCGCACTCTCTCCAGTGCTCACTCACTCACCCGACCTCTTGAGTTCAATCACACACCTGATATCAGTGACACTCTCTCCAGAGCTCACACACTTACCCGACCTCTTGAGTACAATCATACACCTGATATCATTCGCACTCTCTCCAGAGCTCACTCACTCACCAGGCCTCTTGAGTTCAGATATACACATGATCTCACTCACTCTCCCCCGAGCTCACTCACACAGCACACACTTCATCTCACCACATCCTCTGGTGAGTTCAATCATACACCTGATATCAGTCGCACTCTCTCCAGAGCTCACTCACTCACCAGACCTCTTGAGTTCAGATACACACCTGATCTCACTCACTCTCCCCCAAGCTCACTCACCCAGCACACTCTTCATCTCACCACATCCTCTGGTGAGTTCAATCATACACCGGATATCAGTTGCACTCTCTCCAGAGCTCACTCACTCACCCGACCTCTTGAGTTCAGATACACACCTGATCTCACTCACTCTCCCCCGAGCTCACTCACCCAGCACACCCTTCATCTCACTACATCCTCTGGTGAGTTCAATCATACACCTGATATCAGTTGCACTCTCTCCAGAGCTCACTCACTCACCCGACCTCTTGAGTTCAGATACACACCTGATCTCACTCACTCTCCCCCGAGCTCACTCACCCAGCACACCCTTCATCTCACCACATCCTCTGGTGAGTTCAATCATACACCTGATATCAGTCGCACTCTCTCCATCGCTCACTCACTCACACGACCTCTTGAGTTCAGATACACACCTGATCTCACTCACTCTCTCCAGAGCTCACTCATACAACACACCCTTCATCTCACCACATCCTCTGGTGAGTTCAATCATACACCTGATATCAGTCGCACTCTCTCCATCGCTCACTCACTCACACGACCTCTTGAGTTCAGATACACACCTGATCTCACTCACTCTCCCCCGAGCTCACTCACCCAGCACACCCTTCATCTCACCACATCCTCTGGTGAGTTCAATCATCCAACTGATATCAGTCGCACTCTCTCCAGAGCTCACTCACTCACCGACCTCTTGAGTTCAGATACACACCTGATCTCACTCACTCTCCCCCGAGCTCACTCACCCAGCACACCCTTCATCTCACCACATCCTCTGGTGAGTTCAATCATCCAACTGATATCAGTCGCACTCTCTCCAGAGCTCACTCACTCACCGACCTCTTGAGTTCAGATACACACCTGATCTCACTCACTCTCTCCAGAGCTCACTCAACCAATGTCAACGTCAGTGACACTGCACACTGTCATGTCCCCCACACTCTTTCACGCGCATAGCTGGACTGCTGCCAGTGTAAGTGACATTTCCCACTGTCCGGTGATGAATGTCTCTAAAGATCCACCATAAAAACAAGTTAATTGCGCTGTAAACATGGCATTAATTATGTTTATATGACGCTGGAAAATTTGTCTGTTATTGGACGGTGTCTCTGTTTGCTCCACCAGTTCTTCAGTTTTACAGCCGTGTATCCCCCCAAAGTACTCCCTGCACTGTGTCTCCCTTTGATGAATAATGGATGCACTGGACGATGGGCCTTGAGAGGCCAGTGAGAGGTGGGAGCTCCGTCAGACCACCGCAGACTGCACTCGCAGAACCAGGGTTGGCGCTGAACTGCAGCCCTGTCCTGTCCTACAACCCACACAACTCTGCTGATACAGACAGAACTTGACCCACACCCGGAAGTGGCAACGTCTATGACACTTGAATTGCTCCAGTGCTGGTCAGCTGCACTTCTCAGACACTGGTCACTGACACTTGAATTGTTCCAGTGCTGGTCAGCGGCACTGCTTAGACACTGGTCAGTGACACTTGGGTTGTCCCAGGACTGGTCAGCTGCACTGCTCAAACATTGGTCTATGACACTTGAATTGCTCCAATGCTGGTCAGCGGGACTGCTCAGACACTGGTCAGTGACACTTGAATTGCTCCAGTGCTGGTCAGCTGCACTGCTCAGACACTGGTCAGTGACACTTGAATTGCTCCAGTGCTGGTCAGCTGCACTGCTCAGACACTGGTCAGTGACACTTGAATTGTTCCAGTGCTGGTCAGCTGCACTGCTCAGACACTGGTCAGTGACACTTGAATTGCTCCAGTGCTGGTCAGCTGCACTGCTCAGACACTGGTCAGTGACACTTGAATTGCTCCAGGGCTGGTCAGCTGCACTGCTCAGACACTGGTCAATGACACTTGAATTGTTCCAGTGCTGGTCAGCTGCACTGCTCAGACACTGGTCAGTGACACTTGAATTGCTCCAGTGCTGGTCAGCTGCACTGCTCAGACACTGGTCAGTGACACTTGAATTGCTCCAATGCTGGTCAGCAGGACTGCTCAGACACTGGTCAGTGACACTTGAATTGCTCCAATGCTGGTCAGCGGGACTGCTCAGACACTGGTCAGTGACACTTGAATTGTTCCAGTGCTGGTCAGCGGCACTGCTCAGACACTGGTCCATGACACTTGGGTTGTCCCAGGACTGGTCAGCTGCACAGCTCAGACAATGGTCACTGACACTTGAATTGCTCCAGTGCTGGTCAGCTGCACTGCGCAGACACTGGTCTATGACACTTGAATTGCTCCAGTGCTGGCCAGCTGCACTGCTCAGACACTGGTCAGTGACACTTGAATTGCTCCAATGCTGGTCAGCGGGACTGCTCAGACACTGGTCAGTGACACTTGAATTGCTCCAATGCTGGTCAGCTGCACTGCTCAGACACTGGTCAGTGACACTTGAATTGTTCCAGTGCTTGTCAGCTGCACTGCTCAGACACTGGTCTATGACACTTGAATTGTTCCAGTGCTGGTCAGCGGCACTGCTCAGACACTGGTCAGCACCGCTTCTATTGTTCCAGTGCTGGTCAGCGGCACTGCTCAAACACTGGTCAGTGACACTTGGGTTGTTCCAGGACTGGTCAGCTGCACTGCTCAGACACTGGTCAGTGGCACTTGAATTGCTCCAGTGCTGGTCAGCTGCACTGCTCAGACACTGGTCAGTGACACTTGAATTGATGCAGTGCTGGTCAGCTGCACTGTTCAGACACTGGTCGGTGACACTTGGGTTGTCCCAGGACTGGTCAGCTGCACTGCTCAGACACTGGTCAGTGACACTTGAATTGCTCCAGTGCTGGTCAGCTGCACTGCTCAGACACTAGTCAGTGACACTTGAATTGCTCCAATGCTGGTCAGCGGGACTGCTCAGACACTGGTCACTGACACTTGAATTGATGCAGTGCTGGTCAGCTGCACTGTTCAGACACTGGTCAGTGACACTTGGGTTGTCCCAGGACTGGTCAGCTGCACTGCTCAGACACTGGTCAGTGACACTAAAATTGCTCCAGTGCCGGTCAGCTGCACTGCTCAGACACTGGTCAGTGACAGTTGAATTGCTCCAGTGCTGGTCAGCTGCACTGCTCAGACACTGGTCAATGACACTTGAATTGTTCCAGTGCTGGTCAGCTGCACTGCTCAGACACTGGTCAGTGACAGTTGAATTGTTTGAGTGCTGGTCAGCTGCACTGCCCAGACACTGGTCAATGACACTTGAATTGTTCCAGTGCTGGTCAGCTGCACTGCTCAGACGCTGGTTCATGACACTTGAATTGTTCCAGTGCTGGTCAGCTGCACTGCTCAGACACTGGTCAGTGACAGTTGAATTGTTTGAGTGCTGGTCAGCTGCACTGCCCAGACACTGGTCAATGACACTTGAATTGTTCCAGTGCTGGTCAGCTGCACTGCTCAGACGCTGGTTCATGACACTTGAATTGCTCCAGTGCTGGTCTGCTGCACTGCTCAGACACTGGTCAATGACACTTGAATTGTTCCAGTGCTGGTCAGCTGCAATGCTCAGACACTGGTCAGTGACAGATGAATTGTTTGAGTGCTGGTCAGCTGCACTGCCCAGACACTGGTCAATGACACTTGAATTGTTCCAGTGCTGGTCAGCTGCACTGCTCAGACGCTGGTTCATGACACTTGAATTGTTCCAGTGCTGGTCAGCTGCACTGCTCAGACACTGGTCAATGACACTTGAATTGTTCCAGTGCTGGTCAGCTGCACTGCTCAGACACTGGTCAGTGACACTTGAATTGCTCCAGTGCTGGTCAGCTGCACTGCTCAGACACTGGTCAGTGACACTTGAATTGCTCCAATGCTGGTCAGCTGCACTGCTCAGACACTGGTCAATGACACTTGAATTGTTCCAGTGCTGGTCAGCTGCACTGCTCAGACACTGGCCAGTGACACTTGAATTGCTCCAGTGCTGGTCAGCTGCACTGCTCAGACACTGGTCAGTGACACTTGAATTGCTCCAATGCTGGTCAGCGGGACTGCTCAGACACTGGTCACTGACACTTGAATTGATGCAGTGCTGGTCAGCTGCACTGCTCAGACACTGGTCAGCACCGCTTCTATTGTTCCAGTGCTGGTCAGCGGGACTGTTCAGACACTGGTCAGTGACACTTGGGTTGTCCCAGGACTGGTCAGCTGCACTGCCCAGACACTGGTCAATGACACTTGAATTGTTCCAGTGCTGGTCAGCTGCACTGCTCAGACACTGGTCAGTGACACTTGAATTGCTCCAGTGCTGGTCAGCTGCACTGCTCAGACACTGGTCAGTGACACTTGCATTGCTCCAGTGCTGGTCAGCTGCACTGCTCAGACACTGGTCAATGACACTTGAATTGTTCCAGTGCTGGTCAGCTGCACTGCTCAGACACTGGTCAGTGACACTTGAATTGCTCCAGTGCTGGTCAGCTGCACTGCTCAGACACTGGTCAGTGACACTTGAATTGCTCCAATGCTGGTCAGCGGGACTGCTCAGACACTGGTCACTGACACTTGAATTGATGCAGTGCTGGTCAGCTGCACTGCTCAGACACTGGTCAGCACCGCTTCTATTGTTCCAGTGCTGGTCAGCGGGACTGTTCAGACACTGGTCAGTGACACTTGGGTTGTCCCAGGACTGGTCAGCTGCACTGCCCAGACACTGGTCAGTGACACTAAAATTGCTCCAGTGCCGGTCAGCTGCACTGCTCAGACACTGGTCAGTGACAGTTGAATTGCTCCAGTGCTGGTCAGCTGCACTGCTCAGACACTGGTCAATGACACTTGAATTGTTTGAGTGCTGGTCAGCTGCACTGCTCAGACACTGGTCAATGACACTTGAATTGTTCCAGTGCTGGTCAGCTGCACTGCTCAGACGCTGGTTCATGACACTTGAATTGCTCCAGTGCTGGTCAGCTGCACTGCTCAGACACTGGTCAATGACACTTGAATTGTTCCAGTGCTGGTCAGCTGCACTGCTCAGACACTGGTCAGTGACAGTTGAATTGTTTGAGTGCTGGTCAGCTGCACTGCCCAGACACTGGTCAATGACACTTGAATTGTTCCAGTGCTGGTCAGCTGCACTGCTCAGACGCTGGTCAATGACACTTGAATTGTTCCAGTGCTGGTCAGCTGCACTGCCCAGACACTGGTCAATGACACTTGAATTGTTCCAGTGCTGGTCAGCTGCACTGCTCAGCCACTGGTCAATGACACTTGAATTGTTCCAGTGCTGGTCAGCTGCACTGCTCAGACACTGGTCAATGACACTTGAATTGTTTCAGTGCTGGTCAGCTGCACTGCTCAGACACTGGTCAATGACACTTGAATTGTTCCAGTGCTGGTCACCTGCACTGCCCAGACACTGGTCAATGACACTTGAATTGTTCCAGTGCTGGTCAGCTGCACTGCTCAGACGCTGGTTCATGACACTTGAATTGTTCCAGTGCTGGTCAGTTGCACTGCTCAGACACTGATCTATGACACTTGAATTGCTCCAGTGCTGGTCAGCTGCACTGCTCAGACACTGGTCAGTGACACTTGAACTGTTCCAGTGCTGGTCAGCTGCACTGCTCAGACACTGATCTATGACACTTGAATTGTTCCAGTGCTGGTCAGCTGCACTGCCCAGACACTGGTCAATGACACTTGAATTGTTCCAGTGCTGATCAGCTGCACTGCTCAGACGCTGGTTCATGACACTTGAATTGTTCCAGTGCTGGTCAGTTGCACTGCTCAGACACTGATCTATGACACTTGAATTGCTCCAGTGCTGGTCAGCTGCACTGCTCAGACACTGGTCAGTGACACTTGAACTGTTCCAGTGCTGGTCAGCTGCACTGCCCAGACACTGGTCAATGACACTTGAATTGTTCCAGTGCTGGTCAGCTGCACTGCTCAGACACTGGTCAATGACACTTGAATTGTTTGAGTGCTGGTCAGCTGCACTGCCCAGACACTGGTCAATGACACTTGAATTGTTTCAGTGCTGGTCAGCTGCACTGCTCAGACACTGGTCAATGACACTTGAATTGTTCCAGTGCTGGTCAGCTGCACTGCCCAGACACTGGTCAATGACACTTGAATTGTTCCAGTGCTGGTCAGCTGCACTGCTCAGACGCTGGTTCATGACACTTGAATTGTTCCAGTGCTGGTCAGTTGCACTGCTCAGACCCTGATCTATGACACTTGAATTGCTCCAGTGCTGGTCAGCTGCACTGCTCAGACACTGGTCAGTGACACTTGAACTGTTCCAGTGCTGGTCAGCTGCACTGCTCAGACACTGATCTATGACACTTGAATTGTTCCAGTGCTGGTCAGCTGCACTGCTCAGACACTGGTCAGTGACACTTGAATTGTTCCAGTGCTGGTCAGCTGCACTGCTCAGACACTGGTCAATGACACTTGAATTGTCCCAGTGCTGGTCAGCTGCACTGCTCAGACACTGGTCAGTGACACTTGAATTGTTTGAGTGCTGGTCAGCTGCACTGCCCATACACTGGTCAATGACACTTGAATTGTTCCAGTGCTGGTCAGCTGCACTGCTCAGACACTGGTCAGTGACACTTGAAATGTTCCAGTGCTATTCTAATTCATTTTGTTTCTCGTCTCTCATGATCCTTGATCCAATATCGATTCCCTCTTGTTCACGGAGTTCATTACATCCAACTCCCCAACCGTGACTCCCATTTATAAATACAGTCTAACCATTTGGGCTAACAATACATTTTTCAATCTTTTTAATTCATTGTAACATGATTGAGACCTTGAACATACTACGCAAATATGTTCATTCTTATAGTCTTTCATCTATGTCCATACGGTACCCGATACCACGTGGTTCCGTTACCATAGTGACTCAAGTATAACCAGGAAGCCGCGGAGCCAGTGCTTTCTCGGCTGGGATCTTGCCGGTTTGACTCGCACACCGGTCCGTCTTCATGATCGGTAAGGCCATCGACCGCCGTAATTTGTCCTCTCTCTACCAATACGTTTACTATCCATTTCCCGATGAGCACGCCAGTAACTCTTGCCATGCTCTTCTTCATTCCATTTCAGCGGGCGACTCTTGAATGATTTTACAGCGCCACACAATATTTGGGAACGACCGTCACTCAACCCCCTTCCTCGGGTAAGCAACTTGGGTGACATATTTTAAAACCATACACTGCCCCCAGTCCTAATAAGTAATGATCGACTTAGTCCCTCATTATTTGTTTTCTAGACACCTCGTGTGATGAATTCCTACCCAGCGTTCCCGGGCCAGTTTACCACCCCAGCCAATGCGCATATAGACGTATGTTCTTCCAATGTATAACACTAGCACATTTGAACTCGTGCTATACCTTAGCCCCCACTTTACAGCTCACTGTAATTAGGGTTGTTTATAATCTCCACAGGATTCATTGACAGCGGAATCCCTCTACTGACGAGCACCGATTAATTGAGGTATGCTCTCCACTGACCTTGTGCCCATTTAATTATCCATTCTTTGGTTTGTAATATATGAGTTAGTAATTTCTACTCAATTATCAATACTAATAGGTTGCTAGCCCCCCCACCAGTCCTGATGAAGACCCCGCCGCAAGGTTTCTACTAACTCCTGCCATCCAGTGGGTCAAAACGTCGACAACCTTCCACATCACCCCAGCCCCACGCTTGAGACTTTGTTAATTGTGCATTATATGGGGCATGTGTTTGTTTAAAGTGGACCATTTGGATTTATCATTGTCCTTACTAAGCATGGGCGAATTTTGCGAATCTGGCGTTCGCGAATTTTGCGAATTTGCGAACTTGCAATCCGCAAAATCTGCGAATTCTCGCGAATTTGCGGATTTTTTTTTGTGTTCGCAAGGATTTCTGCCAGTTTGCGAGGGTTTTGTACCAGTTCGCAATTGCGAACTAACATGTCGGCTCGCAACGGTCGCGATTATGTTGTTTCTACGTCTGGTTCATCATCACAGGTTCCCAGCACCCTCTGTTTCACCCCTGCCACCCTCTGTTTCACCAATGCCACCCTCTGGTACATCAATGCCACCCTCTGGTTCATCATCACTGCAGATTATGGGGGGAAAAAGCAAGCACACCTGCCCTGCTTCAACTGACATGAATTAATTTGTGGTTGATTTATTAATGTGTCACTGTTTTAAAATTCGAGTCTGGCACCTGCTTCCTTATCTGTAATTTGCTTTCTGTTGCAGTGCAATTTTTTTTTCAAGGACCCTTGTGGCCTACTTGTAGCGATTCTATGATCCGGCTGTGAGGGTCAGAGCAGGGTCATACAATTGTTGCAACTAGCAACTGAACTCTGGAGGGGCCCCAGTCAGGAAGCACTACAGTGAATGGTTACTAATGATGAATTTGAACTTTTGCACCTGCTGCTGAGTGCTTTCAGTTTAGCAAAACTCGTTTTTCTGCAGAACAGCATTACAGCAACTGTAATGCCCCAAACAAGCTTACTTGTGAAAGTTGATTTCTAATCCAAAAGTGATCCAAAGAAAGTCAAAAGGCCTCAAATCCAAAAAAGTGCAGGCAAATGTCAACCTGAGGAGTTATTCTCATAAAAATTATCATTTTCAGAAGGTCTATGCTGCTTGCTCGTGGATTTCTTGTGCAGAATTGCAATTTTTGTAATTTCGCGAGTGCGAGATTGTTGCTGCCCGCCGCACCTACATGTTCGCAATTGCGAACTTACACTGCACGCCGCAAAATTGTATCACCAAGAAAAAAAAATCTGCCGCGTGCAAATTTGCGGATTTTCGGTAAATTCGCGAGCGTTCGCGGATTGCGAATTTGCCGAAAATCCGCAAAATCCGCGAGCGAAACGGATTTTCCGCCCATTGTTCGAGACTTTTGCTTGCTTTTAATGTCACCATCCCCACTTCACTATCCTCACCTTATCACTCCTTCCGCTCTCCCAGGGGCACTGTTCAACCTTTACAAAATGAATAATGTTGGATACTATATCCCTGGTATATCTACTTTGTGATTAAAACATTGTAGACAAATGATGTTTACTAGTTTTAACTAATTTTGGTTAATATACATGTTTCTTTGCTGGGACCCCTTCCCTGCCTCGCCTAGAGCATTCTACACGTAGACAAACGCGACCGTATTTGTAGAACTATTTGTAGAATGTTTCACTCATTCACAGACTCTGCTTTAGTCTAAGAATTAACATTAATCTTAGGCTGCAGCTGCTATGTTACTTTTTGACACTTAGTATGTAATCATAGGGCGCAGACATGTTCATGCCATGTCTTCTCTGCTCTGATGCCATGAATATTCATGTATGTCCCGACTCAGAGCAGCTGCAATGTTACCTCTTGGCGCTTGGTTTGTAATCTTACGGCGCTGACGTGTTCTTGCCATGTCTCCTCTGCTCTGTTGCCATGAATAGCCAGGTATGTGCAGAAGCAGAGCAGCTGCAATGTTACCTTTTGTTGCTTGGTATGTAATCTTATGTTGCTGACATGTTCTTGCCATGACTCTCCTGTTCTGATGCCATGAATAGTCATGGATGACCAGATGCAGAGCGGCTGCAATGTTACCTTTTGGTACTTATTATGTAATCTTATGTTGCTGACATGTTCTTGCCATGACTCTCCTGTTCTGATGCCATGAATAGTCATGGATGACCAGATGCAGAGCGGCTGCAATGTTACCTTTTGGTACTTATTATGTAATCTTACGGCGTTGACATGTTCTTGCCATGACTCTCCTGTTCTGATGCCATGAATAGTCATGTATGACCAGATGCAGAGCGGCTGCAATGTTACCTTTTGGTACTTATTATGTAATCTTACGGCGTTGACATGTTCTTGCCATGACTCTCCTGTTCTAATGCCATGAATAGTCATGTATATCCAGACGCAGAGCGGCTGCAATGTCACCTCTTGGCGCTTGGTAGGTAATCTTATGTTGCTGGCATGTTCTTGCCGCTCTTAGGTCTGAAGCGCCGAGACACTCCTCGGAGTAGCTGAGCGCTATATAAAACTCACCCTAACATAACATAACATAGCATGTCTCTTCTGCTCTGTTTCCATGAACAGTCATGTATGCCCAGATGCAGAGCGGCTGCAATGTTACTGTTTGCGCTTGGTATGTAATCTTAAGGCGCTGACGTGTTCTTGCCATGTCTCTTCTGCTCTGTTGCCATGAATAGTCATGTATGTCCAGACGCAGAGCGGCTGCAATGTTACCTCTTGGCGCTTGGTATGTAATCTTACGGCGCTGACATGTTCTTGCCATGACTCTTCTGCTCTGATTCCATGAATAGTCATGTATGTGCAGATGCAGATCAGCTGCAATGTTTCCTTTTGTTGCTTGGTATGTAATCTTAGGGCGCTGAAATGTTCTTGCCATGTCTCTACTGCTCTGATGCCATGAAAATTCATGTTTGTCCAGACGCAGAGCGGCTGCAATGTTACTGTTTGGCGCTTGGTATGTAATCTTAGGGCGCTGAAATGTTCTTGCCATGTGTCTCCTGCTCTGATGCCATGAATATTCATGTATGTCCAGACGCAGACCGGCTGCAATGTTACTGTTTGGCGCTTGGTATGTAACCTTTGGGTGTTGACATGTTCTTGCCATGACTCTCCGGCTCTGATGCCATGAATATTCATGTATGTCCCGACGCAGAGCTGCTGCAATGTTACTGTTTGGGGCTTGGTATGTAATCTTACGGTGCTGACGTGTTCTTGCCATGCCTCCTCTGCTCTGTTGCCATGAATAGTCATGTATGTCCAGACGCAGAGCGGCTGCAATGTTACCTCTTTGTGCTCGGTATGTAGTGTTACGACGCTGACATGTTCTTGCCATGACTCCTCTGCTCTGTTGCCATGTATAGTCATGTATGTCCAGACGCAGCGTGGCTGCAATGTTACCTTTTGGTGCTTGATATGTAATCTTACGGCGCTGACATGTTCTTGCCATGACTCTCCTGTACTGATGTCATGAATAGTCATGTATGTCCACACGCAGAGCGGCTGCAATGTTACTGTTGGGTGCTTGGTATGTAATCTTACAGCGCTGACGTGTTCTTGCCATGTCTCCCTGGTGCGAAACATATGATTGTTTTTTTAAACATGTTCAGTTTCAACAGATCTTTGCACGGGCAGTGGATGCTCCGCTCTCCCTTTGCAGGCGCATTGAGTGCGCTTGGGCACTGTGCACGTGATGAAACTTTCTGCGTGCGGAGAGACGTAGCGCCTACGCGTAAACATCCGTTGCAGAGCGGGAGGACCAAGAGGCATGAAACAAACATCCCTGAACCCCCCCATCTGGTGGCTTTAAAAGGGTTAACTCCAGGGCTGGACTGGCTACCGGGCAATTTTCGCTGGGCTGGCCGGGAGGGTCCCTGCTCACTGCAGAGGGGCTGATTTTGTTGCCGGGGAGCTGCCAGCGCTTCTAAAAAACACAATGCAAAACAAATAGCTTTAAAGCGTACTTTTGAAAACATTTGTTTTGGTTGTTTATTAAGGAAAGCCAGGTAGCCAGCTAGCCCTGGTTAACTCGGTGGAAGATTGAACACATTGGTATGATCACTGTGTCACGTTGTATCTGAGGTTCAATCCATTTCCCGCCTCCTGCGATCAGCGTAGACTGCCCTCTGGTGGAGCCTTCGGAGACACAAGTTTACAGAATGAATATCTCTCTCCTTCAAATACAACGACCTTGGGGGCATATTATCAAGAACGGCATTAAAAATTACCGCTAAAGTGGCTATAATGGTCTTGATAAAATGCCCTTGAGAATTCCAAAATCAGCCCAGGTTCATGCCTGAACATGGGCTTCTATGGGAATTCACAAGGGCGTATTATCAAGCCCATCATCGCTGCTTTAGCGGCAGTTTCCTGCCGCTAAAGCGGCGATAATTTTAACGACGTTTCTAGATAATATACCCCGTGTTTGTAGCAAGCAGCCTTCTGTACAAGATCACAACCGTTCGAGCTAATCACGGTGTACTGCTGAATTGTCCCCTTGTATGTCAGTGTGTGAACTTTGAAGCAGATTCATGAAAGCGATGAACAGGGAGGGGGTGTCACCAGCACGGGAGGGAGGGGGTGTCGCCATCACGGGAGGGAGGGGGTGTCGCCAGCACGGGAGGGAGGGGGTGTCGCCAGCACGAGAGGGAAGGGGTGTCGCCAGCACGGCTCTCAGCTCGGTTTTCCTTCTCACACTCAGGGCCCTGTAACTGCAGATTCGGACCTTCACTGCTAGCCTCTTTAAGGCTAGTGTATTCCTCAACCTGCGTTGTGCAGTCCCCCCTCCCAGCCACAGACAGAAACATCTTTCAAAGTTCAAAGACGGCTGAAAGAGTGTGAGGCAGACATCCTGCCAGGCTCATGGGGAGGCAGACACCCTGCCAGGCTCACAAGAGGCAGACACCCTGCCAGGCTCCCAGAGAGGCAGACACCCTGCCAGGCTCACAGGCGGCAGACACCCTTCCAGGCGCACAGAGAGACAGACAACCTGCCAGGCTCACAGGAGGCAGACTTCCTGCCAGGCTCACTGGAGGCAGACACCCTGCCAGGCTCACTGGAGGCAGACACCCTGCCAGGCTCACAGGAGGCAGACTTCCTGCCAGGCTCACTGGAGGCAGACACCCTGCCAGACTCACAGGAGGCAGACACCCTGCCAGACTCACAGGAGGCAGACACCCTGCCAGACTCACAGGAGGCAGACACCCTGCCAGACTCACAGGAGGCAGACACCCTGCCAGGCTCACAGGAGGCAGACACCCTGCCAGGCTCACAGGAGGCAGACTTCCTGCCAGGCTCACTGGAGGCAGACACCCTGCCAGTCTCACAGGAGGCAGACTTCCTGCCAGGCTTACAGGAGGCAGACTTCCTGCCAGGCTCACAGGAGGCAGACACCCTGCCAGTCTCACAGGAGGCAGACTTCCTGCCAGGCTTACAGGAAGCAGACTTCCTGCCAGGCTCACAGGAGGCAGACTTCCTGCCAGGCTCACAGGAGGCAGACTTCCTGCCAGGCTCACAGGAGGCAGACTTCCTGCCAGGCTTACAGGAGGCAGACTTCCTGCCAGGCTCACAGGAGGCAGACTTCCTGCCAGTCTCACAGGAGGCAGACTTCCTGCCAGGCTTACAGGAGGCAGACTTCCTGCCAGGCTCACAGGAGGCAGACACCCTGCCAGTCTCACAGGAGGCAGACTTCCTGCCAGGCTTACAGGAAGCAGACTTCCTGCCAGGCTCACAGGAGGCAGACTTCCTGCCAGGCTCACAGGAGGCAGACTTCCTGCCAGTCTCACAGGAGGCAGACTTCCTGCCAGGCTTACAGGAGGCAGACTTCCTGCCAGGCTCACAGGAGGCAGACACCCAGCCAGGCTCACAGGAGGCAGACACCCTGCCAGTCTCACAGGAGGCAGACTTCCTGCCAGGCTTACAGGAGGCAGACATCCTGCCAGGCTCACAGGAGGCAGACACCCTGCCAGTCTCACTCGAGGCAGACACCCTGCCAGTCTCACTGAAGGCAGACACCCTGCCAGGCTCACAGGAGGCAGACACCCTGCCAGGCTCACAGGAGGCAGACTTCCTGCCAGGCTCACTGGAGGCAGACACCCTGCCAGACTCACAGGAGGCAGACACCCTGCCAGACTCACAAGAGGCAGACACCCTGCCAGGCTCACAGGAGGCAGACACCCTGCCAGGCTCACAGGAGGCAGACTTCCTGCCAGGCTTACAGGAGGCAGACTTCCTGCCAGGCTCACTGGAGGCAGACACCCTGCCAGTCTCACAGGAGGCAGACTTCCTGCCAGGCTTACAGGAGGCAGACTTCCTGCCAGGCTCACAGGAGGCAGACACCCTGCCAGTCTCACAGGAGGCAGACTTCCTGCCAGGCTTACAGGAGGCAGACTTCCTGCCAGGCTCACATGAGGCAGACACCCTGCCAGTCTCACTGGAGGCAGACACCCTGCCAGTCTCACTGAAGGCAGACACCCTGCCAGGCTCACAGGAGGCAGACACCCTGCCAGGCTCACTGAAGGCAGACACCCTGCCAGATTCACAAGAGGCAGACACCCTGCCAGGCTCACAGGAGGAAGACTTCCTGCCAGGCTCACAGGAGGCATACTTCCTGCCAGGCTCACAGGAGGCAGACACCCTGCCAGTCTCACAGGAGGCAGACTTCCTGCCAGGCTCACAGGAGGAAGACTTCCTGCCAGGCTCACAGGAGGCAGACTTCCTGCCAGGCTCACTGGAGGCAGACACCCTGCCAGTCTCACTGAAGGCAGACACCCTGCCAGGCTCACAGGAGGCAGACACCCAGCCAGGCTCACAGGAGGCAGACACCCTGCCAGTCTCACAGGAGGCAGACTTCCTGCCAGGCTTACAAGAGGCAGACTTCCTGCCAGGCTCACAGGAGGCAGACACCCTGCCAGGCTCACAGGAGGCAGACTTCCTGCCAGGCTCACTGGAGGCAGACACCCTGCCAGGCTCCCGGAGAGGCAGACTTCCTGCCAGACTCACGGAGAGGCAGACTTCCTGCCAGGCTCACAGGAGGCAGACACCCTGCCAGGCTCACATGAGGCAGACTTCCTGCCAGGCTCACAGGAGGCAGACACCCTGCCAGGCTCCCGGAGAGGCAGACACCCTGCTGTGTGGTACCCTGCCAGGCGAGGCAGAAATAAGGAACTGGAATGAAAACAGAAGTTTGGAGGAGAGTCGTTGGAGGTGTGCGTAAGAGAGAAGGGGTGAAGGCAGACCGACCAACCTGTGAACCTTTTGTATCTATATGAGGAGGCGGTAGGGCTTTGAAGGGGGTGGAGCTTAGTGCTGAGCACAGCCCGCGGCTCTTTTAACTCTACTGCCCCGAAGACCGCCCACCCTCCTACCGACTCCCCCTTCACCTCGCCAACACCAAAACATGTTAAGGGTGCCAGCATGTGCTGGGGGGTTCACCCCTTGTAAGCGCCATTGGCTGAGCAGAGCCTCCAGACAATGACTGATACCTGCTCTCTGCAAGGGTTTCCAGATCACTGTGGGCACATTGTGTGACACAGCGCTTGACCGTGTGACTGTGTGACAGGAACCAGTGTCGTGTGACACACGGTGGCACTGTGTGAGGTGGAAGGTCTGGTGAAGGAGAGGGAGCAGGGGACGACAGCAACAGAGGGACAGAGATGAAGGGTTTGGGGCCCGTGGAGGATCTGGGGAGGCTCAACTGGTCAAGTGCACAGACTGGGCAGTGCTTCCACTGTGCAGCAGGTGCAGTGACACCGGGCTCAGAGGCCTGAGTGACCCAATGAACCCTGAAGATTGCTGTACCTCACAGTTCAACCAGCAGCAGGGGCCCCATGTCCTTCCTCGCGCTAGGGGCCCATGGTACTCTGGCCCCGTCAGTGGGCACACAGAGGGTTAATGGCCACTGCGAGGCACTCCTGATGCTGTATGTCAGATCCCCGACGATCAGTAATCACTCTGGACACGATGGGGTAGGTGTACCACAGATTCTCCTTTATTACAAATGATTCTTAGTCTGCCATTACACGTCTGTCCTCGTCCTCATCCTGCAGCATAATGCCCCTTTCCTGTCCACCCACAGGAAGTGGTGTCCGGTGACCTGGTCACCGCCCTGTGACCCACAGGGTCCTAGTGTCCGGCGTCTCTGCCCTGGTCATCACATCTCCCCCTTTGTTACAACAAATGCTTTTACCCATGTACAAATCCTTACCCACACTGCAACTGCCTGTGCTGCAGTTCGGGAGAGAGATATAGATATAGAGAGGGAGAAAGAGAGAGAGAGAGAGAGAGAGAGAGAGAGAGAGAGAGAGAGAGAGAGAGAGAGAGAGAGAGAGAGAGAGAGAGAGAGAGAGAGAGAGAGAGAGAGAGAGAGAGAGAGACTCTCTACATTTCTTCTAATAGTCTCTTTGTCTTTTTGCATTCTCTTCTTGGTCTCTGTTCTCCGCTCGGCTCTGGTCCTCCACCTTCTTCTTCGTGTGTTGTCACTTCTCCTTTTGTTCCTTGTTCTCTTTCCTTCACTTCCGCCGTTGTTATTGCTCTTTCTTCTTTTTCCATTTTCAGCTCCTTGAAATGCGAGCTGTTTCTTGTTACAATCCGATTGTCTGATGCTGCGGTCACCATTGACCCTTTTACTCCAGTTATTACCAGCGGCTCTTTTGAAAAAGGGCTGTCTGATTTTCTGTGCTGTGTTTGTTTCACTATTACAATGTCCCCTTCTTTTAGTTGGTGTTCCGCTGCATGTCTCTTTTTGTCAGCGTATTCTTTCATTTTTTTCTTCTCTTTGCTGTCTCTTTCTGCGATTTCTTGTCTGTTGGTGTCTGCTGTTGCTTCTCTCTGTGGTATCCTCGTCTTGCTTGTTCTTCCTAGCACCAGTTCTGCTGGGCATTTGCCCGTGGTGCTGTGGGGGGTGTTCCTATAGTCTCGTAGCACCTGACACAGTGCTTGTCCAATGGAGATCTGTGTCACTTTTGCTCTTTGGATGGCCCTTTTGATGGTCCCCATGAATCTTTCTGCCATTCCGTTGGCTTGGGGCCACAGTGGTGTTATTTTCCTGTGTTTGATCCCCAGGTATTCCATGAACCTGCGGAATTCTTCTCCTGAAAATGGAGGGCCATTGTCTGTTTTCAGTGTTTGTGGTGAGCCCCAGGCAGCGAAGATGTCGTCCAGCACTGGTAAGGTGGCATTTGCTGATGTCGATGCCACTTCCCTTACTACTGGGAATCTTGAAAACTCGTCAATGACAACCAGCAGGTATCTTCCAGTCTCTAGTGGCCCATAGAAGTCTGCCGCTAATTCAGTCCATACTGCCAATGGTAATTCCGACATCCTCAGCGGTGTAGGTTTGCTAGGTTGTCCCGTTATTTGACAGGTGTGGCACTGTGCCACTTCTTCTTCTACCATGCTGTCTAGTCCTGGGAACCACACTCTTTCTCTCAGCATCTTCTTTGTCGCTACTATTCCTCTGTGTGACTCGTGTGCTATTTTGACTGTTCTTTTTCTTAGGCGAGGTGGTATTACAACCCTTGAACCTCTCATCAGAACTCCGTTTTCTGTCTCCGACAATTCTTCGCCTATCTTTTTGAACGCCAATAGTTCTTCTTTATCGACTCCTTCTTCTGTGATGGTGTTGTTATTAATGTGTCTCCACCTTTGCAGCCTCACCATTGTTCCTATTGTCTTCATTGTCGGATCTCTTTTTGTCTCCAGTTCCAGTTCTTCGCTTGTTATTGACGCTGGGGTGCTTTGTTTCACTATGAAGTTGAGGTATTCTTCTGCCATTGTGGTGCTATTACTCCGGCGAGGGAGCGGGTGTCGCGACATATAGTCTGCTGGATTTTGATCTTTGCCTGGCTTGTGTATTATCTTAAAGTTGTAGTCCATCAACCTTATTCCCCACCTTTCTATTCTCGGCGGTATTTTCGCTTTTGGGTTGCCATAGATGGTCACTAGCGCTTGGTGGTCTGTCACTATTGTGAACGGTTTTCCATAGATGAACATGTGGTAGTGCTCACATGCCCATACCACCGCCAGGCTCTCTTTCTCTGGTTGAGAGTAGGCTCTCTCAACATCTGACAAGCTTTTGCTTCCGTATGCTACTACTTGTCGAGGTGAGTCTTTTCCTGGTTTGTGTTGTGCTAGTATTGCACCCAAACCTACTGGGCTGGCGTCTACTGTTAGTTCTGTGCATAAGTTCGGGTCAAAATATGCTAAGTGGTCAACTGCTGTCACTGACGCTCTTATCTCTTCAAACGCTTTTGTGCACTCTGTGGTCCATTCAAATGGCTGCCCTTGTTTTGTCAGTTCTCTCAGGGGTGCGCTCACCGTTGCAAAGTCCTTTATGTACCTCGCGCAGTAGCTGGCAAGGCCAAGGAACGAGCGCACGTCAGCAACATCTTTAGGTTCATTCGCTTTTTCGAGCGTGTCAATTTTACTCTTGTCAGGTCTCATTCCTTTTTGTGAGAATATGTGTCCAAAGAACACCAGTTCTTCTCTCCCCAGCTCGCATTTCTTCTCGTTTACTGTCAGGCCCACCTCTACCAGCCGTGAACATACTGCCCTCAGTGCTGTGTCATGCTCCCCGTCCGACTTCCCAAACACCAGGATGTCGTCGCTGTAATTTAGACTATTCGTTATCGGTCTTATTATCTGCCTGATCGTTTCCTGGAATATTTCTGCTGCTGATGATATTCCAAAACTAAGTCTTTTGTAGCGAAACAGTCCAAGGTGCGTTGAGAAGGTCGTTATGTATCTTGATTGCTCATCTAGTTCCAGTTGGTGGTATCCCTTGCACAGGTCTAGTTTTGAAAATTTTCTCATCCCTGTCAGGCAGCTTATCATGTCATCCAGATGTGGCCCTGGGTGCCTTTCTCTCTCGATGGCTGTATTCGGTATTCTCATGTCCACACAGATCCTTATCTGTGTCGTGTCTTTCTTCGGTACAGCCACTATTGGGGACACCCATGGCGTTGGTCCTTCTGCCGGCTCGATGATATCTTGGGCCAGTAGCGCCTTTATTTCCTCCTCTACTTGGGGTTGTAAATGTATTGGCACCCTTCGGTGGTGCTGTGCAACTGGTCTGACAGCCTCGTTTATGTGTAGTGTTATTTGCTTTCCTTCAAGTTTCCCTAGGCCGTCTGTTAGCTTCGGGAACTCCTGTAGTATGCTCTCTTTTTCTGACATGTGATACATCATTTTCAGTAGTCCCATTATTTTTGCTGTTACGTTACTTAGCAGGCATGGTGCTGGAATGTCTCCTCGTAACACGTGTATTTCTTCTACGACAGTTTTGCCGTTGTGTGTCATGGTGTCCGTGAACTTTCCCATGTTGGTTACAGGATGTTGTGCGCCCCATGTGAATACTCTTACACTTGATGGTTGTAGTGGCGGCTTCTTCTTCATCTTGTCATATTCAGAGGCACACATGATGTTGCATGTAGCTCCGCTGTCCAGTACAAACTTTGTTTGGTGTGGCCCTATATCAATTGTTACCCAATCTGTCTTCTTTATTGACTTCCTGTCTATTAGCCTGATATGTTCTTCTCCATGTCCTTCATCCGTGGTCATGAGATATAGACGTTCTACTTTGCTTGTTATCTCTTCCTCCTCTTCTTCTGATCCCCCCGACGAGCTCCTCTCCGTCGCATCCATGTGCCTTACATGTTTTGTTGTTGATTGTCTTGGTTTTCCTGGCCTGCCACGTTCACTTTTGAATTGGCCACCTTGGCACATGGTGGCAAAGTGGTTGCTTCTGTTACATTTTCTGCATGTTTGACCAAATGCTGGGCATGGTCCTCGGTGGGGAAAGTCCAGGCCGCATCTATAGCATTGGGAACTTTGTTTCTTCGGCGCCTGTTCCTTGTGTCCTCCTTTCCAGTTCCCTTTTCTGCCTGTGTCCGTAATTCGATGTATCTGTTCGCCCTTTCGATCCATCTGTTTCGATTGTACAATCGCTCTTGCTTCTGCCCTCGCTAGGTCAAGTATTTTCTCTAGGGTGATCGGTTCTTTCAGTAATCTTGTGCGAAATTCCGTGTCTCTGCAGCCTTCTATCATTTTGAGACGAAGTGCCTGTTCATTGTCATATTTTTCAAATTCGCAATATGCTACCAGCTTTCTTAGCCTCGTTGCGAAATCATCCATTGACTCTTCTGGCTGCTGGTATGCCATGTGGAACGAATATCTCTCAAAATCAACATTTCTTTGCGGGTCAAACTTAGTCGTTAGACACTTTTTCAACTTGTCATAAGTTTCTAATTCACTTTGTGGGAATGTTATAAGGAGGTCTTCCACCTCATCCCCCACTAAGTTTAGCAGTAGATCCAGCTTCTTCTCAGGTACAACATCAGTCGCCTTCAGGTATCGTTCAAATTTTGTGATCCACTTTTCCCATCGGATGCCCACCTGTGGCTCCGATACAACAAAAGGCACTGGTCTGCGGAATTGTGTATTCTGACTCTGCAGTTTTGTGTCTGGCATTTTGACTCTTTTGACACTTATTGATTTGTTTGATACCTCGTATGTTCCTTCTTTGTTATTCTTATTCTTCTTTATGGATTCTTGTTCTTCTTTGTGGGGTGATACTTTGTCCCCCTTGTTATTATTTCCTTTTCTCTATTATTTCCTATTTGGGACAGTCTTTCTTCCTTTTTGTTCACTTTATTTCTCTTTGTTCCCTTTATTATTGCCTTTGTCAGCGTTTATTTCTTCTTTACTTTGCATTCGGCGCCTCTCCTTTTGTTTTTCGATTTTGCCAGCCTTTAAAATGGCCGCCCAACTTTCCTGCTTTCTTATTGGCTCTTTCGCCTGACTTTAAAATGGCCGCCGAGACTCTCGCGAGACTTCTAGGCCAATCCGAGCGCCGCCTGACTTCAAAATGGCCGCCGCTCTGAGTCTTCGTTTGATTGGCTCCTGCGCCTGGCCCCAATATGGCCGCCGAGACTCTCGCGAGAGCTCGCGCTGGCTCTGAGCTCCTTTAAACTTCGCGCGCTCTTCGCGCTAGCGCTTAGCGCTTACCAGCTTTCTTGCTCGTTTCTTTCACGGCGGTTGGGGTGGGCTCCCACGTCGCCGCTGAGTGCTGGACGGCGCTTCACTCTTCCCTCTTCTCCTTGGCTGCAACGCGATCCAGGGTGGGCTCCTGGCTTTAAAATCGCGACTTCTGTGTTTCTGCACGCAGGGACCGGATCCGCCTCGTCGCCAGTTGTCAGATCCCCGACGATCAGTAATCACTCTGGACACGATGGGGTAGGTGTACCACAGATTCTCCTTTATTACAAATGATTCTTAGTCTGCCATTACACGTCTGTCCTCGTCCTCATCCTGCAGCATAATGCCCCTTTCCTGTCCACCCACAGGAAGTGGTGTCCGGTGACCTGGTCACCGCCCTGTGACCCACAGGGTCCTAGTGTCCGGCGTCTCTGCCCTGGTCATCACACTGTACAAACCTCGTTTCCTGTAATCTCGCGCTCGCCTCCTCGCGCTCCTCGCGCCTTCTTCTTCGTACACGAACCTTTCTGCAGATAAGAGCCGGGTCACTTAGTGCTAAATAGCGGCTGCTCCGAGGAATGCTAATGGCGGCCGGTGATGGGGGCGCCGGGCTCCAGGCTCACGCGTGAGAGAGAGGAGGAGACGGGTACCAAGACGTGGGTAGGGAGAGGAGGGAAGGCAGGAACAGAGAGGAGGAAAGACAGATTTATTTATTTTATTGTATGCGTTTTTACATAGCGCGGACATTACCCGAAGGTCCCGAAGGTGTCCGAGCGCTTCACAGTAGGAACAGTAATGATACATAAGGAGAAAATTACAAGTGAGCATGTTACGAAAGCAAACGGTACATTACTTGAGGCACAAGTGACAATTGTGCATGTATCAAGAGCAAACAAAATTAATTTTATTGTAAAGGTTTTATATAGCGCAGGCTAGACCAGGAGGTATCACAGCGCTTTACATGAGCATCAGATCATAGTTACAGGTTACATTGTTACAAAGGTTACGCAGTTATTAGAGCATGGCAACATAGTTACTTGTAAGGTCGAGATAAACAATAAGCACAAATACGTGGGGAGGAAAAGCAGGCAAGGGGAAAGATTCAGGGGAGGGGGGTAGGAGCAGGGGAAGTAGACGGGTAATGAAGGCGGGAAGGAGGAGGGAAGGGTGAAGGACATCGCATTGAAAGAGGAGGGGGATGGGCGACGGGGACACAAACCGGTAGACGAGTCAAAGGAACGTCTAAAGTCCAGTAAGCTGTGATCCCAGGGGAAGTGGTATCCCTTCCCTATCTCTATTGCGAGAGGCTCCCTTTACTCAGTGGACACTCTCAGAGGGGTCTCTGAGACTCCAAGGCCTACATACTGGATCCTTCCCCAAAAAGGGGAGAGGGAGTGCTTTGGCAAGGGGTGCCATACCATACCCCAGCTGTGAGTGGCTCCCTTGGTGAAGCAGATGTTACAAAAGCGTACAAAGTACAAGTAGAGGTATAAAACTGCAATAAAAGGCGGATACTCAAAACACAAGAACAAAAGTTGCGTTACTTGAGGCACTGGCGGCAATTGGGCATGTATCAGAGGCAAACAAAATACAAGAGGTAGCAAACGATACATTGCACGAAGAAAAGTGACATGTGCATGTTAGAAAAAAGTAGGCAATACAAGAAGAAGTATAATACTGCAATAAATGTCAGACACTCAGACTACAAGAACATACTGGGAAGGCACTTCTATAGTCATGGAGAACAGAATTTCCTATAATGGAAGGACTTCCTTCAGATAATAGAGAGGGCGTGAATTAACTTTGGAAGTGTCTTTGAAGGAGGAGAACTTTGAGGTCAGTTTTGAAGGCCTGGGAAGAGGTGGTGGTCCGGAGCTGAGGTGGAAGTGAGTTCCAGATTCTCACTGCATTGCCTGAAAAGTATTGGGCCATCGATCTTTCCTTCTTAAAAGTGGGAGGTTCAAGCAATACTTTTTCCGCATTCCGTGATGGTCTAGAGCCTCCAGAGAGTTTCAGTTTATTCGCCAGGTAGCGAGGAGAGGAGTGCAAGGCTTTGTGGGTGATACAGGCAGTCTTGTAGATAGATCTTGCCTCGATGGGAAGCCAACGGAGGGTGGATAAAATGGGTGTGATGTGGTCGCTTCTTTTGGCCCCATATATGACACGAGCTGCTGAATGGGGAACAGATTTAAGGGGCACAGGTGGGATTTGGGGAGGCCAGTAAGAAGAGAATTGCAAGAGTACAGTCAGGAGAGAACCAGCGATTGGACCAGGGTTTTAAGGCCTTGCTCCGGGAAGAAGCGACAAATCCCCCAAAGAAGGCGCAGTTGGTATCGAGCAGACTTTGCAATGGAGTTGATGTGGGAGAGTAGATTGAGTTTTGTGTCGAGTATGACACCAAGGGATTTTGCGCTGTTGACAATGATGGGTTTATTGTTAAGTAGATTCATCTGATCCATCCATGATTGAATCGGGGGAGGAGAAAGTGAAGAGAAGAGGAGGAGGAATTCAGTTTTGGAGGAATTTAGAATCAGTTGATGAGTTGACATAAAGTTCTGAATGGAGTTGAGGGCAGTTCCTGAATGGGGGCACCAGGGCGTTGACCTCGTGTATTTTTTGTCCCCTTCACTGACATATTAAAATATAATTTAAAATATAAAAATATTAATAGATGTTTACGATTGAAAATGTGTTTTAGTTGTTGCACTGGGTGTGATTGAGTGCTCAATGCAGGCAGGCCATTGGTGCAGAATGATTATGAGTGTGCTAGCGGGGGTAGGGCTTAATTACCGACAGCAGCTGACTCTACTGTTTACTGAAGTGAAGTGCGCATGTCTGTTTGGACGGGTGTTTGTGACCCACCCAACATGCGCCCTGGAGGTCTCTCCTATTCAGTGGCATAGCGGGGGGGGGCAGTATGCCCCGGGCAGCACAAGTTTGGGTAGGGTGAACAGACGTCCCACATTTCCCCAAATGGTCCTGGTTTTTGGAGAAGTGTCTCAGTGTCCAGACACTTTTCTCCAAATTGTAGTAATGTCCTGGTTTTTGGGCAGTGCCTGGGTTATTTAAAGAAATGTCCTGGTTTTTAAGCGAGGGTTGGGTGAACCTGCACGTTAATCACAGTGTTGTGCAGGCTCACATTTTGACCGGCCCTCTTAGAAACAGGGACAAGTTCACTTCCTTAAACTCTCCTTCTGTGCTACTTCGCATCATTTAAGCAGCACAGCATGATTTAATGAGGTGTGAATCAGGGGTGCAAAGGCTATAGGGCAAGGCCAGGTACACCAGCAGCTGGACCCTGGAGCTCTTCGCAGAACGGGAGGTAATGTGAAAATAAATGTTTTAAAGGGCTTTTTATATACAAAGATAAATAAAGCAAGAGCCGTGTCAAGAGCGAGTACATTAATGAGGAAAGAAATGAAAAATGATGATAATAAAATCAGACTTGTTCTAACGTATGGTAAAGAAAACTATCAGATTGTCAACATCCTGAAAAAATATTGGCATGTCATTCAAAAGGATCATGATCTGAAAGACAAAATTGGCAAAAAAACAGATATATCGTACTGAAAAGCACCATCACTGAAAGATAAGCTAGTCAAAAGCCATATGAGATAAAGCAACAAAATAGACTGGCTAACAGACAAGTACAAATGATTCGTACACTGCACCAAATTCAAAGCTTGCAAAATAGGGAAGAACACACAAATGGTAAAAGACTTTCTGGGGAAACCGTTTAAAATCATTAAAAGAATAACCTGTGACACAACATATGTGGTATATGTAATCGAATGCCACTGCGGACTCCGTTATATAGGAAGTACAATATGCCCCCTTAAGAAGCGCATTCTCGGACATCGGAGAGCAATTCATAACAATGATTTCAACTATGCAATTGCTAAACACCTGAGAACTCACAATGAAAAATCTTGGAAAGACATAGGATACTTTGGACTGGCACCAATTCCCAAAAATGAGAGAGGTGGCAACAGAACCCTAAAAATAAGGAGACCTGAATCAAAAATGATAATTCGATTTAAAACAAAGACCCCGTATGGGCTGAATGTGGACGAGGAACTGCATGTACACCTGTGACAGCTGCACAAAACAACCATGGATCAAATTCCACATACCCTGAAAGCGAAATTGGCCAACACTGTGGGGGCACTTAGCCATTACTAAAGTTTACAAAGTGTTAACTCTGATGACAGTCGCAATAATGATTTCAGATGTCATTAGATACGAATGGAAGGCACTTGTCAAAACCATAGTACAAACCACAGATTGCAAAAACAACCAATGCACGCTCAAGGAACATTGTCTCCATCAATAAAGCATGGGATTCAAGAAGAGCAAATGCATTAACAAATGCTAAACATACAATATGATGAAATTGCTCTGATAACCACACGACAAAAAGAACTTCCATCATACAGTCTTGCAATATGGAATAGACTTGTGTATATAAAAATGTGAAAAAACAAGAAAAATTGAGAAGGACTACGTATCCCATAATGCCTCTTAAATGATAACAATGGGAGACCTATAAATAGAGACAGAAATAAAGGACTCACATGCCGTGACCAAGACCCGTTGGGGTTGAAACGCGTTGGTGGTGGTTGGGGGATGACAACTGCTAATCCTTGGTGTGCGGTTTTCTTCCATGTGATGAAGAAATTGGTGGAGTATTGAATCTGGGGACTGGTCCGTCCTTGAAACCAGCACCTGCTGTGAAAGAGCGCACTCTCCTTGGGGCCATTTGGTGGAGTATTATATATATATATATATATATATATATATATATATTTAGAGGTGTTTGTGGATATTTTCATTGTGTTGGCCAGTGACACGCTTTTGGAAGCCCCCGCATCACAAGTCGGCTCTGGTGTTCATTGGCGTGGGTGGCTGCGGCTGCTCGTGTGGTGTTTTCCGAGGTATCGGATTGTCCAGAGCCCACCTTCACATTCCGGGAAGAAGAGAACCGATGCTGAGGCCATTCTGCCTCACACCAGGCTTGATGCACTGACATTGGAGCCCTCGCCTAATTGACTCTTGGACCGAAGGTTGGTGCGGTGAGAGGACTCAAGGGGGCACTTTTGCTCAGCTGGACACAACAGGATATTGGCCGTGTCCATCTCCCTGAATCGCCTGCCTCAGCATCGCCCGGCACCGGAATAGTGCATTCTGGGATCTGCAGTCCGTTACTACACCGGAATAGTGCATTCTGGGATCTGTAGACCATTACTACACAATGGGCAGCAGTAAAGGTGGTGTTTCCACTTGGAGGGGGAGTTATATGGTTTTAACCAATCAGCAAAGAGCGGGACATACTTCTACGGGGGTTGGGCAGGCCTCCTGCTATACTTACCGGGCACTGAAGAAGGCACAAAAGCCGAAATGCATTTGCCTGCCATGTGTATTCTACTGAAATAAAGTGGCCTCCTTGATGTTCCCCTGCTGTGGCTTCCACTCTTTTCTCGTAAAGGAGGTGTTTGTGGATATATATATATATATATATATATATATATATATATATATATATATATATATATTACTTACTGGCGGTCGCCAGTAGGTATATATAGTTAGGATTTTTTTGAATAGGGATTTCTGAAAATTCTATGTTGAATAACTTTGGCGTTGATGGACGGAATTGGCTGCAATTTTCAGGAAAATGGCACATTTTGTTTCTGAGCGTCCCCTGAAAGTTTGGGGGGGTCACATAGGGGTTGCCATCGACACCTGATGTCCCCTAAGGTGCAACCAGTTGGGGTTGCCATCGACACTTGATGTCCCCAAATATGTAACCAGTTGGTTGTGGAATGAGAGGTTTCAAAACTGCAATTATTTATCTTGCTGGATATTGCACAATTGTTTGCATAAGTTGCACAGAAGAGTGTTTAGTTTACATCATGCCATTGCACTTTAATAAATGTAAATTATGAATGAAATTACATATATATTTTTCTACCCAAAAATAACAGTTTTTAAAAAAAATGTTTTTAAACTGTTTTTGGTGGATATAGGCACTGGTTTTACTGCATGTTTTAAAATATGGATTTTACATCTATTTTACAAATAGGACAAATCATATATATTTTTGGAATATGGCGTAAAAATATTTATTGGCACTCTTTTGCACATACCAAAGGGATCTATGCATATTGCACTTTATTGCAGTTTTGGCAAATTGAATGGAACATAAAAGCATTTATGCTGATATAAAATGACAAGATTAAATGAATTGAAGTAATGAGAATGTCATCCAACCATAGACATATGTTATCAAAGGCACTTTACATTGTATCAACATGTGACCTATAAGTATTTTCTTTATATTCATTATTTATGCATCACATGGTGTTCATGAAGAGGTTTAAAAAGAGGCATTATGGGAAACATTTTTTATGTGAGCAAGGGCATCCGCCCGAAACGCGTCATCTGTGAGCGCTGCTATGACCTTCACTTGAATAAAGTACCTCTTGCCAGCAATTTGGGATTCGTTGGTTTTTCTTCTTGGGACAGAAACAACAACTGGCATTCCTAAGGTTAACCTACATTGTCTGATATATATATATATATATATATATATATATATATATTACTTACTGGCGGTCGCCAGTAGGTATATATAGTTAGGATTTTTTTGAATAGGGATTTCTGAAAATTCTATGTTGAATAACTTTGGCGTTGATGGACGGAATTGGCTGCAATTTTCAGGAAAATGGCACATTTTGTTTCTGAGCGTCCCCTGAAAGTTTGGGGGGGTTTCGTCAAGCGTGGGCGGAGAAAAAAGGGGGGTCCCAAAACGTGTTTTTAACATTGGGTTTTCCATAGGGCGGTTGGACTGACTTTGAGCTCGAACGGCTGAATGGATTTCCACAAAACTTGGCAAAATTGTAGGGACTGGTAGCCCGATGTGCCTTTGCTATGTCTCAAGATATATGCTCCAGTGGTTTTTACGAAAATTAACTTTGAAAAATATATATTGGGCTACATTGGGCTATATATATGTTAGAGCCCAAATGTAGCCCAATGTAGCCCAAAGTAGCCCAAAGATGGCCACCAGAGACAAAAAAAACAAATGTAGCCCAAATATCAGCCAGATGTAGCCCAACTATAGCCCAGTGACAGAATGTCCCAGAGTGTTCTAAAGAACAACTAGAGCGCTAACAGTCTTACTTATGACAAAAGTATGGCACACCTGAAGTCATCTTGATTGGAATAAAGTGTTAACACTTAAAACATTTAATTTGCAAAGGAACAAAATGAGGGGGTTCATTTTGCCATAGAAGTTATGATTAGTGCTGAAGAAAGAAAAATTAGGGCACATTTTGAGTGACTTCTCAAATCCTCTTATATTTCATTAAAAAACTTCTGATATGCAGTCTCCCAAGATGGCCACCAGAGACAAAAGAGCCCAAATGTAGCCCAAATATCAGCCAGATGTAGCCCAACTATAGGCCAATGACAGAATGTCCCAGAGTGTTCTAAAGAACAACTAGAACGCTTACAGTCTTACTTATGACAAAAGTATGGCACACCTGAAGTCATCTTGTTTGGAATAAAGTGGTAACACTTGATACATTTAATTTGAAAAGGAACAACATGAGGGGTTTCATTTTGCCATAGAAATGTTATATATATATATATATATATATATATATATATATATATATATATATATTACCTACTGGCGGTCGCCAGTAGGTATATATAGTTAGGATTTTTTTGAATAGGGATTTCTGAAAATTCTATGTTGAATAACTTTGGCGTTGATGGACGGAATTGGCTGAAATTTTCAGGAAAATGGCACATTTCGTTTCTGAGCGTCCCCTGAAAGTTTGGGGGGGGGGTTTCGTCAAGCGGGGGCTGAGAAAAAAGGGGGTCCCAAAACGTGTTTTTAACATTGAGTTTTCCATAGGGCGGTTGGACTCACTTTTAGCTCGAACGACTGAATGGATTTCTATGAAACTTGGCAAAATTGTAGAGACTGTTTGCCCGATGTGCTTTTGCTAGGTCTCAAGATATGTGCTCCAGTGGATTTTGAGAAATTAACGTTCAAAAATATATATATATCTGTGACAGCGTCCCGGTTAGCGCCCCGGTTCGCGTACCAGACGCGTAACGGAACTTCGCGAGGAGAAGCGGATTGGCTCTCCGGTGACTCTCAACATTCTAAACAGTCCGGAGCGGCCGCCATCTTGTCTCTCGGTAGGATCGAGAGACAAGAGGTGGAAATAAACGAAGGGGGAAATTAATGAAAGGGGTCAAGGTAGTCCACTCCTGACCCACTAGGATTGATGTGGGGGCTATTAAAGGGCCCCGCGGGGCAAAAAAATAAAATATTTTTTTTTTCGATTTTTCGTGGTGGAAGCGCTACCTGGTACGCGAACCGGGTAGCTCACCGGTAGCGTAACGGGAGTCCGCCATCTTGTGTTTCGGATGAATTTAGTCACAAGATGGAGGATAAACAATGTTGGGAATGGGTATAAGGGGGCACGGGAGACATATCCTGACCCCCTAGGTTTTCTGAGGGTGGCTGAGGAGGCCCATATATGTTAAAAAAAACCCTTTCTTTTTCAAATTTTCGCACGGTTAGCGCCCGGTCCGCGCACCGAGTAGCGTTCCGGAAAGCGTAACAAGGGGAAAACCAAGGGAAATAGTAAAATAATATTTTAGAGTGCTTTGAGGTAGGGTAGCTCTGAATAGAGCTGTTGTGTTGTGTGGGTGATGTAAGTACCAACATGTAGGTACCAATGAAGAGTCTAAAATTCAATGTAGACCGTCTCCTCTGTAGATATTTTGTATGTTCTAATATGGGTTATTTAAATGTAAATTTGTGGAAAAGCACTTCATGCTTTAAAGCAATTGTATTTTTGAACTGATTGTTCTTTCCTCTTAGTCCTCCTCTTTGGTTTTTTTCCCCCACACTCTTCTTCAGCATGATAGTTGATAAATTTGTTCCCTCAAAAAATTTATATACATAAAAAAATATATTAAATACATATAAAATATATTTTTCCTTTAAAAGAAGAATACATTTTACAGCTTTTGACATTTGCTATTAAAAAACCATTGAAATTCACTGAAAAAAACATAGGTTATAGACCATATATAGTTAGGAATTAGCATTTACAAAACCTTGAAAATTCACTGAAAAAACCATAGTTGCACTAACTATATATCGCGCACCCGCAATCCACTGCTGATCATGTCACATATTACATCATTCATGACATGGTCAGTGACATCACTGATGACATCACTGATGACATCTCAAATGACATCACTGATGACATCACTGATGACAACATCCAGTGACTGTATGTTTCTGTAAAGTTAAAATATGTCTTACATATTGAAGAATGAGTGGATGTATAAGTGTCTGGATGAAGGATTTAGTAGGTGCATGACTGACTGTATGAGTGAGTGATTAAATGTGTCTCACTGAGTGCATGGGTTAGTGACTAAACTGTCTTAATTTGTGCATCATTATGTATGTTGTTCTGTAAACTGCTGCATGTGTTGATCAGTAGCTATATGAGTAACTATATGGGTTATTGATTGGTTGCCCAAGTGTTTGTATGGGAGACTGAGTGTGTGTGTGGGTGGCTGGGAGGTGTATGACTCTGTGCATAGATGTGTGAGCAGTTGATTCACTAGATGTATGGGTTCAAAAGTGCATGTGGAAACAGCTGTATGGGCAGTTGACTGTGTGCATGAGTGTATTGGTGAGTGAATGGATATCTCAGTGCTACATGTCAAAGTAAGTACATATGTAAAACACAGTACATGTGAGAGTTGACATATATAAATAACTGTGCATAAGAGCCAGTGAATGTGTGAGTGGCTGTATGGATCATTGTGAACTTGTATCAGGGATTGTATAAGAGAGTAAATATGTGTTAGTATATGTTTGAATAAGTAAGGTGTGTATAACTGTATAGTTGAGGAAATGGGGGTGTGATTGATTCTTTGCATGACTGACTAGGTGTGTGAGTAACTCCATGGATGAGTGACAGTCTGTGAGTGTCTGTTTACACTGAGTGTATCTAAGGTTATATTAGAGTCTGAAGAGGTTCATCGTATTATCACATGAATGATGTCATCAGTGATGTGATCAGTAATGTCAAATGAGATGTCATCAGTGATGTCATCAGTGATGTCATTTGAGATGTCATCAGTGATGTCATCAGTGATGTCATTTGAGATGACATCAGTGATGTCATCAGTGATGTCACTGACCATGTCATGAATGATGTCATATGTGACATGATCAGCAGTGGATTGCGGGTGCGCGATATATAGTTAGTGCAACTAACTATATATGCGAATTTCAATGGTTTTGTGTGAGTAAAATAAGGTTTTGTAAATGCTAATTCCTAACTATATATGGTCTATAAACTAACGGTTAGCCATAACCGGGGGAGGGGCTCCACTTCGCCGAACATCTAAAATGCAGAAGCCGGTGAAGACTGCAGCAGGGATACGAATCCCCGCGTATTCAGCGTGACACATCATTGTGAATTTTAATGACCTCGCAGCCCACCCCCACAGCCTGCAACCCAAGGTACACAAACTACTGACTAAATAACAACGGATTGCACACCTACTTAAGGCAAACTACAAGTTCACCAACAAATGAACTACAGCAACCAGCAAGCCTGGCTGCACAACGTCATCAGCCACACCCACTCAGGGCGGCCTTGATTGAAACAAAATGCGTTTCAATTAGTTGGCGAACTACAGTGCAACGTGTTGATGCAACGTCCATGAAGAGGGGGCGTGTCTGCCCCGAAACGCGTCGGACTTCTTTTTAAGCAGTGAGGGAGGCTGTGAGGACATCGGGACAAAGAACACGGCTGGATGGTCAGATGGGTCATGGGTAGCCCTCCCATAGCGCTTGGCGCTTTGCTCTTGATATATATATATATATATATATATATATATATATATTGTTATAAATCTTTGTATAAAGGAAGCCCTTAGACCTAATAGGACATTTATTCCTATTTCTATGTCGGTGCCCATCCCGGTTTTTCATTCTGAAAGTCTGCTCACCCTAATTTTGGGGGCTGCAGTCTCCCTACCCCCACCCCCTCTCTTACCTGCCATCTCGGGTTGGCAATACTCTCCCCCGCTCGTCGAATGCGGCTGCAGCGGGGCAGCAAACACGGGGACCGCCACGGGCAGCTAAAGTGCTTGCTACACCACTGCTCCTATTTGCACAACTTGTTGAGCCGGGGATCCCAGGTGCAGTTTCTCAGGTCTCCAGAGTATTGCGTTGGTTGTACCCGCTCCAGCCAATCCAAGTGCTGCTTTCATGCTGTTTGTTAATATAAACAGCCTCAGGATTGGCTCAAGGACGCAAGATGGCCTAGTTCTAATTGTCTCCTGAAAGCGTGGGGAGGGAGGTTTGATTTGAAGTCTGTAATAGTTGAATAATGAGGAGACAAGATCAAAGCCAGTTCGTTGATTTATTGTAGATTAGCTGGACCATCAGAGCAGGCCAACTGTAGCTACAAAGTGAATCTGGCAACTGCCACAAAGAGAACACTCAGCAGAGAATGCAGTAACACACATTCTAGAAGATAGGATTCTTAAACAAACCCAAGCTACTACATGGGTCTTCCTTTATAATAAATAAGACCCTTGAACAACCTCAAGCTACTACATCGGTCTACCTTTACATACAAACAAAAAGGAAACTTAACATAAGCAATAAAACAATGAAAATGGGAAAATTTACATATTGTCCAAAAAACAAAACAAACACAACTAAATATGAAGAAAGAATTAAAAAAAATATACAACTCTACCTGTATCTAAAATGTAAGAAAAGTATACATCACTTTCTGTATCTGAGAGAAATACGTACAACGCGCATGCTGCGCCTCAATTTGTCACCATCTATACAAGACTTTGAACTATCAGAATGAGCCCCATTATTCACAAGAGTTGAGTGAGTAAAATTTGAACTTGTTGTTTGAACACCATGACTCACAGGAAATGAATGAGATGATTTTTTAATCACACGAGACTTATTCCACCATTGACCATTGCTGAGTTTTACAGCATTACCTTTCACATCCAAGACCTTAGATGGAGAACCAACTTTGGGAAGGCCTTTTAGAACATGAATCGGTTTCTTGACACACACAACATCACCTGGTTTAACAAAAATATCTTTCACACGCATTCTGTCATCAAAGTACAATTTTTGTTTATTCTGAACCGATTCGACCTGACTTCTAACACTCTCAACAGTCCACACATTCCCTTTCACCCACTTAGACATCCACGCAGGACACGATAAAGTTGCAGCTTTTCGTCCTCGAAGTAATTCAAAGGGTGACACACCTGTAGTTGAATGAGGATTAGTACGGTAAAACCACAGCATACTCCTCACTGAATTGGCAACTATGCATTTATTAGACAATGCCCATTGGATACATTCGCCTAACACTCTATTCATACGCTCAACCAAACCATTGGTTTGAGGGTGATAGACTGAGCTCTTTAAGTGTTTTATACTACACCCTTTGAGAAAAGTTTCAAACTCCAAGCTAGTAAATTGTGTTCCGTTGTCTGTAATCAAAAACTCAGGATAACCCTCTTTTAAAAACACATCGTTAAGAAAATCAATAACTGTCCTTGAAGAGACCTTCTTGACTCGAATTTCGCCGCTTGTGGGTTCAATGTGATGGCCCAGCACCCGTCGCCAAAAATTATGTATAGTTGAATAATGAGGAGACAAGATCAAAGCCAGTTCGTTGATTTATTGTAGATTAGCTGGACCATCAGAGCAGGGCAACTGTAGCTACAAAGTGAATCTGGCAACTGCCACAAAGAGAACACTCAGCAGAGAATGCAGTAACACACATGCTAGAAGATAGGATTCTTAAACAAACCCGAGCTACTACAAAGTCATGCAGCGATTGGCCAATTTCTCTGCCTTGCCCTGGTCTTTCGTGTAATCCTCCTTGTGTCCGCGCATTGGCCGTGAGGCGAGCGAGGGTGTAAAAGACGAGGGTGACCCCTGATAGAGGGACGTAGTGAAAGTTACCAGCCCGACGTTTACCAGCCACTTCATCTGGGACTCAATCACGACTACAAAGTGATCGATCACCAGCCCTCTCATCAATCAATTAATTACAGCTAACATTCCTCAAGAGAAGCCGATGTTTGTACTGCCCTCTGCTATGAGATCGGCCTCCCGTGTTCAAAAGTCACTCTAAATACTGGCTGAGGATTATTAGAAAGAAAACCTCTCTGGCGAACCATTTTCTTAAATCCGTCTCCCAGCAGAAGATGAGCCTCTTACATTCATGATTTAATAAAAACAGATCATGTAGACGTTACTGACAGAAAAAAAACCACCCAGCTCTGCACAAAAACAGATGTCCCTTCCAAAAATAATGTATTTCACATTTTCCTTGTTTTAATGTTTACTGCGGTTTTGCACGCCTCTCCCATTGTTCGATTTACCTTCAGCATGAGAAATAAACATTTATAAAAATGGCAATGTTCCATTATCTCAGCTACTTTGCACATAACTTTCAAGTACAAAATAGCTAAAACCAAAAAAGTGCCTTATACATTTTCCCTTTGCGTTTTCAGAATAAAATATCACATATACTGTTCAACCTTGCATACCAGTGGCGGCTCTTCTGCTACGGCAGGGGAGCGCCGACCCACTGATTATTCAGCAGTGCACAAAAGAAAAAGGAAATGATAATAACATAACGTGAGTATCATTTTATTTTTCTATGCGGAGCTCAGAGCCAGGTGGGCGGGGCTCTGTGATGCCAAACAGAGTATGGTCTGGTACTGCCTCATCCCCCTCCCCATATCAAACCAAAGAGCCTTGGTGTGGAGACCCTGCCGGCCCCCATGGGGCTCACCACCCCCTTTCCCTCAAGGAAAACAATGCCCCAGCCGTAATTTTATTACATAAAATAATCAAACATTGAAATCATTATTATTTACATATGTACAATACGCAGAACGTCGAATACATTGATAGGTACAGGATGTCAATTGGCTAACCGTAACACGCTTCTAATACGGAGCCATTCCTATCGTAAGCTAAGCGATGAAGATATTCTCTTTCTGCGTATCCCTGTTAGAGCCTACGACAAGGTCAATGACTCGCGGCCCCAGATCACGATCAATCTAGGTCCCAACCTCCTACCGAGTGACCTTGCGCAGGGGGCCCAGCTTACCGGATGGATACCTCCTCCCGGCCCCCCCTACGCCCTCAACGTTAACTCCATAAAAGGGGCGCTGCAGTTATGCGCCCTTGAGTTCATGCATGTGCTGGGATTGGCTAACCAGCCTACTGGAAGCGAGACTTCCCTTCCCCCGCCCCCCTCCAGCCTACCTGCTGTAATTGCCTTGGAGTTCCATGAGAGACCCACTGTCTCCCCCTCGGGCATCCCAATTTGAAAATGGTGATGCCCGCTAAGGGTCCTAAACTATGCTCACCAATCATAACCTTACCGCCTGACCAAGGGAAACACATGACAAAATAACTCTTCTGAAAATTTAAACAATTTAGTTTAGAAAAAGAAAAAAATTTTATGCCAACATTACGACAACACATCAGTCAAGTAGACTCTATTACATTACTCCTCCTGAAAGTAGAAAAACATACTGATCACACAATATATCTGCCTTAGGGGGTGGTGGGTGGGAAAAAATAATTGTTGGGGCCTCCGACTGAGGCCCTGACCTTCTTGTGATCTGCAGGCTGGGGAGCAGAGAAAAGAGAGACCGTCCACTCTGCATCCCAGCCTTTTAACATGCAGAGTCGGGCAAACTGGTTCTGACCGACTTGCCCGACATTGAACGGATGCATGAACCGGAAGCACTTGTAATTGCTTCCGGACAACGTGTGGGGCTCAGGGGAGGTCGGGGCACCATGTCACACTTGTCCGCGGCGCGCCCTGCCTCCCCCTGGTGTGGGGGCCCAGCGCGAAAGCCATACTGGTGGCTCCCCCGAGTCCGTGCCCGCCTTACAATGAGGAGTGGTTTGCACGACTCTAAGTGCACATGACAGTTTGGCCAAACCCTTAGGGCAGGACAAACCATCATGCGCACTTTTTCTCCATTGGGCTGTGTTGCACAGCCCTTTTGAGAACGTGCCCAGACTTCCCAGGTGCAGCTTGAGTGTCCAACCACGACACTCATACCAATCACAACGCTGCCTCTGCAACATGGTGATTGGCTGGGAGAGCCCGGAAGCCTGGGTGCTTCCGGTAGATCGTAAGAGGACGGAGGGGAGGCAGGTGAAGGAAAAGGTAAGTTAAGTTTTTATTGCCATTAATTTTTTTAATCCACCCCCCAGCCCAACAACCCCATTCCGAGGTCACTGCTGCATACGTCACAATACGGAGGCAAATTCCCTTCCACTGTTCGGTTTAGGAAGGATGACAGTCCTGGTTGTTGTTGAGACACGCAGCCTTCAGGGCAGGCCCTGCTTCCATCCCCATTTGTTTCTCTTCCAATTTCACAGTAGAGGCCGGGTGGTGCGCTGCTCAGATGACGTGTCACATCCACGTGCTGCAGCTAAATCTCAATACCAGTTATAGCGCTCTTCTCTTGTTGGTCTCACCCAGCACTGCGCTGTGGCATGGCTGTGGCATGGCAGCACCCACAGCATCAGCAATGCCTCACATGCAGGCCCTTACTTCATGGAGCGGGCAGGTATGTGCTGTCAAACAGACATGCAAATGTTAGAGGCTGTCGAACCACCGAGTTTGTGCTGCTTTTGAAAACTTCTGAAAAAAATGAAGAGGTGAAAACAAAGCCTTGACATAAGGAAAGACACATAAGTATCTATTTCTTGGCTGGTCTGTACAGAGTCCAAGCAGAAAAGCTGGATTTATTACGGCTTCCCCACTTAAATTATGTGATCTTGGGCAAATTGTCTATTTCAACATAACTCTTTTTTCTTCATTATTTCATATGATAGCTCTTTCGAATGTGTGAGTACAGACTACCAGTTGTATATAACTATTTTTATAATAACTACTTCTCAGCGTAATGGCTTATCAACGGCAAAGCTTCTACGTGTTAAAAAAATACACCTTTTGAATTTTGAAGAGACTTTCATTTTTTAGGTCATGTCTGTTGTATGACTTACAAAGCAAAACAAATTTCGGTCTCGACTCGTGCCTAGGCTCTAAGAGCCGAGCCAGACTCTTGGCTCAGCTCTCACTGTTAATATTAACGGTGGGCGGCCAGCTACGCTCCGTCTGCGGAGTGTGCGTAGTGCCGCTTACTCCGCATTTTGCGGAGCTGGCGGAGCCAGGCGGCACTACGCACGCTCCGCAGACGGAGCGTAGCTGGCCGCCACCCGCCTCCCTCCCGCCCTCCCTAAATACTTTAAAATAAAGGAATGCAATAATTTTAAAAGCACTTACCTTGCCGCCGCTGGCCGCCGCGTTCCCCGGGGCTCGTTATCTTCCGTCTTCCGTCTTTTTCAGTAATGCGCATGCGCGGGCGGCCGCGCATGCGCATTTTCACGAGAAAATGCGCATGCGCGGCCGCCCGCGCATGCGCATTATTGAAGAAGACAGAAGATAGCGAGCCCCGGGGACGTGGCGGGCAGCGGCGGCAAGGTAAGTGCTTTTAAAATTATTGCATTCCTTTATTTTAAAGTATTTAGGGAGGGCGGGAGGGAGGCGGGTGGCGGGGCTGGCGGCCAGTGGTTTTGCGGAGTGGGGCTACGCGGAGTGCGGAGGTGGGCGTAGTTTCTCGCCCACTTCGCGTAGCTCCGCGAAGCCCCACTCCGCGAACTCCACCCAGGGTTAGTTAATATATTGACTCGCTCACCTGTACAATGTCCTGCAATCTGGCTACAGACACTCACTTTCCTGTCCTGGGGTTTGTGCACCACACACCTCTCGTGTTACTTATCAAACAGATGCATCTGTCTGCGCGACGATCATGTTGCAATGACCACGCGTGTTATGACACCATCAATATGCCAGGAAGATGTTTCAGTTTTACCAGTCAGATGTAGTGCAGAGAGAAAGCTGTGTGTGCAGGTAAGATCACTCAAACCCTTACTTGAAACACTGAACAATTTGCAGACTACAGTAACTGTTGACCATATTTAATGCAGTAAGATATGGGGCCGTTTCTAATGTATTTGAATATTTTTAGGCTACATGCCCACAACTATCTTGCTTTCTCAAATATTCTTTAAAATGCTGCATTTGGTGCTCTTTATTTCACAATTTTCTTGGGGAAAAGCCCATTTTGTCCGTCGGGCTTGCTCCCTTCACACGCTCGTCACATTACACCCATTCACAACTGTTACGGCTCACCACTTTCAAATGTCACTAGCCGCCACTGTCTTTGAAATGCATGTAGTGAGTCTTTCCTTTATGGTAAAAGTAGTCTTTCTTTAATTGGAAAGATTGAGGTTTTGTACTTTTAGACAGCACTGTGTGTAGCTAAAAGGAAGGCTATTTTCCATCTGTATAAATAGGGTATTCAACATTTATCCATCAAGCTTATCGATTGACAGTATAACCTCCTGGTGAGTCAGAAAGCATTTTGTATGAAGTACAAACATTTGTAAAGACATTTTTTTGTAAAACAAAGTTTTTGGAAAAATATTTGTGAAAATGTTTTCTGTAAACTTTGAAAACACTTAAGAGTCATATTAAACATAACATGCTCTTAAAGAGCCATCGTATTAATTGATTCTTTCAATAGATGCCATTTCCTTGGAGGAGAAATTACAAATAAATAAATAGCAGGCTTTGTTATTGATTTTAATAAAACTTTGTGACAAGTGCAGAGAATTGCAAGTTAATTGTGTGGTGAGTGTTCAGGGGCGCATTCCTAGAAATGTAAAATAAGGTGGTTCTTCCTTTAGATTGATATTCAGACTGTGCGAAAATTCCACCACGCAATAGTAACTGGAGTAATTTCAGTAATTGTGCATTACTCTTATGATGCGAAATTACCAACATTACACAATTACTCCAGCTTGAGTAAATACAAGCAATTTGGTGAAAAATTCTACCGCAGGAGCACAGGAGAGAGCGAGTGTCTGCTGGCTACAGCTGTTCATGTCCTGTATGTTGTACTCTATTCCCGTATGTATGGCACACGACACTGTCATGTTTCGCTTTGCGTTCTGCACTCCATGAGGATGTTGATCATAGCATGCAGGAGGCGGGGCAGTGAGTCGGCAGCCCTCCTGCTTGCAGGACGGTTTTGCTGTGCTGCAGGGTAAACCTTGTTAATAACGTTTCTGCAGTGGATTACTTAGGATTTTGAAACTTAATAATGGCGACTGTTGGACTAGCCCTTCTGGCAGGTTCACCCCTGAACTTTTTGCCTTTTAATATTACATAATTCTAGTGATTTCTGGTCTTTGCGCACTTTAGCACTGTGGCCCAGCGTTAAGTGTGTGCGCTCTCTGAGTGCGTGTGGTGAGAGTGGCCTGCCCTCCCATAGGAATGCATGGGGAATATGTGTGTCCATGGTAGTTCCTGATGTGTGGGGAGTGCAGGGTCAAGTTTGGTATGTGCGAACTCGTGAGATTAAATGCTGCACGGTGATGTGTGCGGATTTAATGTGTCTAGTGTGGAAGTGCCACTTTTAGAAGTTGGCATGTCTGTGCAGTAAATGTGAATTGACTGTCTGGCTTGGTGATTGATCTGCCACCTTAGAATTGTAAAAAAGGTGTGATACATTATTATCAAGACAGCAATGCATTTTTTGTTTGTCCTGAAGATGATGCCCTATATTTAATGTTGGCATCGAAACGTCGTCGACACCCAAACACCCTATGCACCAGACTCAAGCTATAACACATTATGCAACGGTGTTAAATGATTAATTTGTGTCTGTCTATACTGAGTACAAGTGTACAGACCCATTTTGGCTTGCCTTTTGGCCAATTCTGTGTTCGTTGTTCTGTCTTGTGTTCTTTGGGTCACGGCTGTGCCCACTTGTCATTTGAATGTTTTATTTGATACTACTTTTGAAAAATATTATGGAAATAAATTCTTGTCCGTCTGGACAAAAGACATACATTCTATTCTAGTGTATGGTTATCTATCACACTGCATTCTCCCTGAATAGGGACCACTGTTCTCTCTAACAGCAAGTAGTGGGCAGCTGCAACGTTTAGGCTTGGCGCAGTGGCGCAACCTTGACCTTCCCTGCTTAGGCAGCAGCCCTGACTTTATGGAAATAGGGCGTTTGAGCCCGCCTTATTTGAGATGGCCAGTTGGCCAAGGGGGATTGTTACATTTATAGGGCGCAAGCCCTAATGTGATTTATGTGCTATGATGATTTATGTGCTAAATGCTTTTTGGGCGCGAGGAAATGTATTGTGTATAGTATGTTTTGCGCCCCCTGTTTTGATACCTCTAGATATGGCTTATGCAAAGGAGGTTGTTTTACCTGTTTAGGTTTGTGTTAGGGAGATTATGCTTCCCTGTGTGATTTACGCCCCTTGTGTAAGGTTTACTTAGATGGTTGAAGTCTAATGTAGCTAGACTTGTGGGATACTGTGCATGATGGATTTCATGTCACAGACTGTTGCAAAGTACAGTTATTGCCAGTGTTTACTGGTTGTACGTTTTATGGCCTATCTTACTTTTACCAAGTTATCTATGTTACTATTTCTTTACCAAGTGATGATCCTGATAGTGGCCCTCGTGGCCCTGTCCTGTGTAAATTATCCCTTGTAAATATTGCCCGTGCCAGTTGGCACAATGTACATCGTGATTATTATTGTAATGTGTTTTGAGAATACAAAGGCTATTTTTTATATAACCTTGTGTGGAGTTCCTTTTGTGGGGGATCTGGGATGTTGTTGCTGGTGGGTGCGTGCGTAAATGCTTTACACGTTGCCGGGATCAGCCTTACTGCTTGTGTCACGTTGCCAAGGGGGTGAGCAGGGGCTATCTTTGGAGTGTAACTCCCTTGCCCTAACTATAGTGGTGGTTTCTGTCTGGCTTTGGCGCAAGCCTCAGCCAACCAGAAATCCCATTTTTAACAGCGACGAAGGAGGTACTTGCGGCACAGGAGCGGATTGCCTCCTGAGAACTCAATATATGTTTTGATGTGTATCTGAGAGGTTATTATTTCCCATGATTGATTTTAGTTCCTGGGGTGCCAGAATGAAAGCATCTTTAAACTGGTAGGATTGTCTGGTTTTATTTATAATTTCGTATAAATTAAGGCATTTGGACTGATTATATATCTACGTTTTGAAAATAAACCTCACCAGCTCACCCAAGCATTTGGCTGCTGACTCCCTGCTGCATTCTTCCTGAAAGGCTCCATTCCTGGAAGGTTCCAAGAGCCGCAAGGGGGCATCTGCAAAGCAGAAGCCGCAACAGAGAGCCCTGATGGAGAGCTGTGAGGGGTTCTACAGGGTTCCAACGCCTACTCATGTGTCTGCACGCTACGCTCTGATGCATCATGTCCAGGCGTGGGCGCCATCTTGCTTTGGGTATGCAATAGTGATGTGCACACCAGTTGAAGGATACAGTGTATCTAGAACATGTGCTTGGCCCGCACATGGTGATATGCACACCAGTTTTCAGAGTATAACTGTTACAAATGTTTGCTTATCACACACTTTTCAATGGTGATATGCACACCAGTTCAGTGTGAGATTCATTCATTGGTGACTTGCAGACCATACATTAATGTGCGTTCTTAAGCATTTTGCTGTAGTTTATTATTCATTTTTAGATATTTTTCTTCTCTCATCCTTGTGTTATTGGTGGTGGGGGAACAGTTTCCGAAGACCTGGAAAAAGGTCTCTAGTACCTTTTCAGGATTTGAGCAAGTTCCCATGACTACTTAAGAATTTGATAATATGTGCCAATTTTTGTTTGTTAGCATTTTTCACCATTTGGGAAACGCCTGGTACAGGAAGTAGGTCGCCATTTTGCTTCGACACTGTCACAAGTTGGTATTGACACTCTACAGTTTGACTTGCCAGCTAAGATTTTGAAAAATAAAAGAGAATACCTCATTCCCTGGATCAGATGGAAGGAAGAGTTCATCACGTGCAGAAAAAGCCATGAATGGAGAACCAGCGGGTGTGGAACAGAAGAAAAACATTTAGTTACACTACCTTGCTTCTGAGGGATAAGTCGTTTTTAGAACTCTACCCGGGTATTGTTGGCCAGTGGGCACGGTAAATGAGATATGTACAAAGAAGCTTTCTGAGACTGGAAGTACGGATCAAACTGACCACTAGCCTTGCGATAAATAGATTCATGTTTTGTACTAGGGCATAAAACGAGGGAGAGCCCTTTGATGATATTTTTGGCAGCATTACGAGCACTCTACACAAATTGCTGTATTTTGGGGCTACGTCAGACAGAATGATAAGGGACCGGATTATAGTGCTGTCTGAATGAGGTGCAGGCACTGTTTGTGGTGCAGGGTGTCCGAGGCAGAGGATGCTTTCAAGTAGAGTTGTGTGTATAGTAGGCACATTCCCCAGTAGGAGTGGGAGAGGGCTTTAATGCTCATGGGCCAGGCTTGAGCTTGACAGAAAGTGCAGCAGGAGCGTGGGATTCTGTAAAGAGTGCAGCCTCTTGAGTGAGGTCCAACCCATGTGGGATCTGGACCATGATGGTTTATCTTTTTGTCTTCACACATTATAACATGGCTCTCTTCATCTTCCCTTTGGATGGGTGGAAATTACAGATTTTCACTCTGTGGAATTCCGAGGAGTTACCGACAAACTCCGCAGAGGTCTGCTGGCAGGGGAGTTCGGTACATCGCACTGCGCGTGCTGGTTTGTAGCGCAGGGAACTTGTCTCTACTGTAAATTCAATGTAAACACCACCAAGCGGTATGCCAGAGAGGGTGATGCTTCTTTCTACCTCTCAAGTAGGTTTTCTACTGGAATGGCAGCTTTATCAACGCGAGCGACAGTTTCTCAATGCGAGTGGTTGCGACTTGCTGTGATCGTCCTCGTTGGGAAATCCCACCCGGACGAGGTCTAGCACCTGATTTTCTCGCTCACCAAGTTAACGTTAGTGAGCAACGCGCAAGGAAAAACTCCACTGTTTGGCGGTTGACAGAGTTCATAAGGGGAGTGGGGTGCTGTTCATGAGGGGAGCGGGTGCTGTTCATGAGGGGAGCGGGGTGCTGTTCATGAGGGGAGCGGGTGCTGTTCATAAGGGGAGCGGGGTGCTGTTCATGAGGGGAGCGGGTGCTGTTCATGAGGGGAGCGGGTGCTGTTCATAAGAGGAGCAGGGTGCTGTTCATAAGGGGAGCGGGTGCTGTTCATAAGGGGAGCGTGGTGCTGTTCATAAGGGGAGCTGGGTGCTGTTCATAAGGGGAGCGGGTGCTGTTCATAAGGGGAGCGTGGTGTTGTTCATAAGGGTAGCGTGGTGCTGTTCATAAGGGGAGCGGGTGCTGTTCATAAGGGGAGCGGGTGATGTTCATAAGGGGAGCGGGGTGCTGTTCATAAGGGGAGCGGGTGCTGTTCATGAGGGGAGCGTGGTGCTGTTCATAAGGGGAGCTGGGTGCTGTTCATAAGGGGAGCGGGTGCTGTTCATAAGGGGAGCGTGGTGTTGTTCATAAGGGTAGCGTGGTGCTGTTCATAAGGGGAGCGGGTGCTGTTCATAAGGGGAGCGGGTGCTGTTCATAAGGGGAGCGGGTGCTGTTCATAAGGGGAGCGGGGTGCTGTTCATAAGGGGAGCGGGTGCTGTTCATAAGGGGAGCGGGTGCTGTTCATAAGGGGAGCGTGGTGTTGTTCATAAGGGTAGCGTGGTGCTGTTCATAAGGGGAGCGGTGCTGTTCATAAGGGGAGCGGGTGCTGTTCATAAGGGGAGCGGGGTGCTGTTCATAAGGGGAGCGGGGTGCTGTTCATAAGGGGAGCGTGGTGCTGTTCATAAGGGGAGCGGGTGCTGTTCATAAGGGGAGCGGGGTGCTGTTCATAAGGGGAGCGGTGCTGTTCATAAGGGGAGAGGGGTGCTGTTCATAAGGGGAGCGGGGTGCTGTTCATAAAAGGAGCGGGGTGCTGTTCATAAGGGGAGCGTGGTGCTGTTCATAAGGGGAGCGGGGTGCTGTTCATAAGGGGAGCGGGTGCTGTTCATAAGGGGAGCGGGTGCTGTTCATAAGGGAAGCGGGGTGCTGTTCATAAGGGGAGCGGGTGCTGTTCATAAGGGGAGCGGGTGCTGTTCATAAGGGGAGCGGGTGCTGTTCATAAGAGGAGCGGGGTGCTGTTCATAAGGGGAGCGGGGTGCTGTTCATAAGGGGAGCGGGTGCTGTTCATAAGGGGAGCGTGGTGTTGTTCATAAGGGTAGCGGGGTGCTGTTCATAAGGGGAGCGGGTGCTGTTCATAAGGGGAGCGGGGTGCTGTTCATAAGGGGAGCGGGGTGCTGTTCATAAGGGGAGCGGGTGCTGTTCATAAGGGGAGCGGGTGCTGTTCATAAGGGGAGCGGGGTGCTGTTCATAAGGGGAGCGGGGGAGCGGGTGCTTTTCATAAGGGGAGCGGGGTGCTGTTCATAAGGGGAGCGGGGTGCTGTTCATAAGGGGAGCGGGGTGCTGTTCATAAGGGGAGCGGGTGCTGTTCATAAGGGGAGTGGGTGCTGTTCATAAGGGGAGCGGGGTGCTGTTCATAAGGGGAGCGGGTGCTGTTCATAAGGGGAGCGGGTGCTGTTCATAAGGGGAGCGGGTGCTGTTCATAAGGGGAGCGTGGTGCTGTTCATAAGGGGAGCGGGGTGCTGTTCATAAGGGGAGCGGGTGCTGTTCATAAGGGGAGCGTGTTGTTGTTCATAAGGGTAGCGTGGTGCTGTTCATAAGGGGAGCGGGTGCTGTTCATAAGGGGAGCGGGTGCTGTTCATAAGGGGAGCGGGTGCTGTTCATAAGGGAAGCAGGGTGCTGTTCATAAGGGGAGCGGGTGCAGTTCATAAGGGGAGCGGGTGCTGTTCATAAGGGGAGCGGGTGCTGTTCATAAGGGGAGAGTGGTGCTGTTCATAAGGGGAGCGGGGTGCTGTTCATAAGGGGAGCGGGTGCTGTTCATAAGGGGAGCGTGGTGTTGTTCATAAGGGTAGCGTGGTGCTGTTCATAAGGGGAGCGGGTGCTGTTCATAAGTGGAGCGGGTGCTGTTCATAAGGGGAGCGGGGTGCTGTTCATAAGGGGAGCGTGGTGTTGTTCATAAGGGCAGCGTGGTGCTGTTCATAAGGGGAGCGGGGTGCTGTTCATAAGGGGAGCGGGTGCTGTTCATAAGGGGAGAGGGGTGCTGTTCATAAGGGGAGCGGGGTGCTGTTCATAAGGGGAGCGTGGTGCTGTTCATAAGGGGAGCGTGGTGCTGTTCATAAGGGGAGCGGGGTGCTGTTCATAAGGGGAGCGGGTGCTGTTCATAAGGGGAGTGGGTGCTGTTCATAAGGGGAGCGGGGTGCTGTTCATAAGGGGAGCGGGTGCTGTTCATAAGGGGAGCGGGTGCTGTTCATAAGGGCAGCGGGTGCTGTTCATAAGGGGAGCGGGTGCTGTTCATAAGGGAAGGGGGGTGCTGTTCATAAGGGGAGCGGGGTGCTGTTCATAAGGGGAGCGGGGTACTGTTCATAAGGGGAGCGGGTGCTGTTCATAAGGGAAGCGGGGTGCTGTTCATAAGGGGAGCGGGATGCTGTTCATAAGGGGGCATCATGTGAGGAGTCCGGACCATGTTATTTCCTCTCTTGATGTTCACACAGCATAACGCGCTCCTTGAAGGAGTCCAGCCATGTTTGAAGGATGTCTTCAGTGCAGCATGGGGTGCTGTATGTAGTGCAACATCATGTGTCACTTAGGCTGCCATGTGAACTTCTGCGCATGCGCCAAGGTGGAAGAAAGGGCTGGAATTCTCTTTTTACAAATCAAGGAGTTGCTGATCTGGTGAACGTGCAATATCTGGTGCTGGCTCCAGCAGTATTTCCATCAAGCTCAAACCCTGCAACAAGCTGGGACTCCAGTGCTTAATTTGAGCCGGGGTTTTCCTGTGTTAAGCATTTAATTGTCAATGCTGGCGCTTGTAACAGTCTCTCTAAATAAAGAGAGGGACCCCAAACGCCAAAGGGGTAGAGTTCCAAAAGACAATATGTCACAATATAACGTCCCCTTTGGACCAATTATAAGCAGACAGACAAACTTACATCTATAACCATACTAGTCAGTACATTCTTTCAAATTTGAGCAACACTAAAGATGATGTAAAAATAGTCAGAAATCATAAAAAAGTACACAATTTATTATACTATTAAAAATTCACAGTAAAAGGGATAAACAATATATCCTAATATAATACATGCAGGTAATACTCACAGAGTGGGAACAAAACAACACAATGGTTAAAAAATAGAAAGGGATACTGTGGTCCAATTTAAGTAAATCATACTCCATTTTTGTATGAGTATCTATCGAATTGGAGACGTTGTAAGTCCAATGATTTAGTGTATCCCAAAACACAAGGGCATCGACGCGTTTCGGTTTTGGCAAATTAAATTCCAAGCCAACACCTTCATCAGGATAAAAATTTTAACATTCCCACAATATAAGGAAAATCTCATTATTCTGATAATACCAGGCCTATTTTTTTTTTATTTCTGACTATTTTTACATCATCTTTAGTGTTGCTCAAATTTGAAAGAATGTACTGACTAGTATGCTTGTAACAGTCTGCCACATGGTGGCGCTGTCTGGCTAATTTCAGGGATGGCTCCTCTGTCATGGCGGAGTAGCGTCGCCCCAATGCTGAAAGGCAGCAAATGAAAAATAAAATGATAATAAAGCTATTTTATTACCATTTTATTTTTCACTTACTCTGTCGAGTCTGCTGAGTCTAGGGAGGGGCAGACCATGCTCTGCGCCAGCACCAGCACGGCGGACAAGTGGTAGGTGCACTGTAAATGCGCATGCCGATTGGCCAGCTGTCTTAGGGTGGCCCAAACTGACATAACATAACACTTAACACTTGTATTTGTAAACGCACGTTCACCCAGAGGTCTCTTGGCGCTGAATAACAGATGTTCATTGTTACCCAACTCAACAATACTCATTTTATCGACCTCAGATGGATGAAAGGCTGAGTGGACCCTTCTGGATTTGAACCTGTGACCATGAGGTCGAACACAGACCCCTGCAGTAGATGCATTAGTCCACCGAGCCACCAGACCTGAACATACGCACTTACTTTTTCCAACTCCGCTGTCTTGCACAGCAGGGTGGGAGAAGAGGCACAGGCTCCCTGTCTCTACCTGAGTGCCATGTCAGGCCACTCAGACCAATCCCAGCTCTTCTCTCATGCTGGGTAATAGCAAGAGGGCAGCATCTGTATTGGATGGAGAGGGGAGCAGAAGAGCACCAAGGTGGCATCCGGGAGCAGCAGGTACATTTTTATATATCTTGTTTATGATCCCCCCATGCTACCGCACAAGTTTTAGCGGTAGCAGCCACTACTGGCTAATTGAAAGATGACCACAACAACAGTTAGATATTAATTCAATACACATTAGAAATTACTATCACCTGCCGTTCAAGCCATCCTGATAGCTTTGAGGGACTGAAATACTCAAAATTGTCACACTTGCCGGATTGTGGTGTTAGTAGTTGTGTTGTTACTGTCCTTGGCAGCATGGCCGAAACAATGGGTGGTGCACACCGCAGTGGACTCCTGACGAGAGCCACAGCACTTATTTAGTTTTTTCTACAAATTAAGCACTGTTCCCTCTCTCAGCCTTTCTGGAGACTTCCTGGGCCCGTGGACTCCAGATAACTCTTGTGTTGCCACATGGGGACATCTGATCCTTCCTGTTCCCACGACATTTTGAAAGGTGCCATGTTTGCCTGGAAAAAAAGATTAAATTAGGCCCTGGCAAAATGTAGGTCATTTAGGTAATTTTGTGTTAGGTTGAAATTCCTAGAATGGTGCCGTTAGGCCACACTTCGTAATTGCACCACCGTTTGCAACAAAGTTGCCGCATCGGAAAGCAGGAACCTTGTAAACACCAGAACAAGGGCTGCTGTTGCGCACAGCACTTGCGTGTTTTTGTTTCGTGTTTTTCAAGTTTGAAATGCATCCTCTGGTAAAAATGGACGAATGTCCTGCAAAATATAACGCTAAGTGCCAAATTTGCATTTTGCATAATGTTTTCTAATATTTCCAAAAGTCCACATAATTCCACAAACGCAAATGGCGTGAACTTTGCACATGTGTCGCTGACATGTGCTTCTGTCTCTGCTAATGGAGCTCTCTGCTTTCTGGCGTGTATTTCAAACCACATGAAATGTGAATTAGTGCCTGGTTTCGGATCACTTGAGCGTCATTCTGTGAATTAATGCACATTTTTTACATGATGCAGCGTCTGCCTAAATGTGTTGTTGTTTTTGAGGCATTTTGAGACCTGCTGGTGATACGTTTTCTCTGTGTGCAGAACGCTGCGTGTATGTTTGCCTCAGTGCTTAATTTCTAAAAAAGGAAGTGCAGGTGCTTAAAAGTTTGCCAAGGAGGCCACCGCTCATGTCTTCCTCCGGTGAGCCCCACTTTCAACACACTCACTGCCTCAGTCTCTATCTTCTAACCTTGATCTGTTGTCTGTCCCCAAAGTCTTTGCTCTAAGAGTCCATCCTCTCACCTCTCTAATTGTTTTCTATCATCTTTGTCAGACACTGTATTTCTGATTTGCCCTCTATTCATTCTAGCCCTGCCCTTTTTCCTCTTCACTTTTATCCATGCTCTGCTCTCTCTCCCCTCGATATTGGCTCTTTACTATCACTCTCTAGCAGTGATTAGCTGTGTCTCCATTTTATCATTTGTCTGCATTTTTCCTCTGTCTTGTCCTCCACATCCTTTCATTCTATCTTCTCTCTTCTTAATGCTCTCTTCTTCACATCATGGCTGCTTTCTCTTTGTATCTGATTTGCTCTCCTCCTTTTCTTCTACTTTGCTCCGTTTTATCTCTCTCCTCTCTTGTTGTTTCCTCTCCTCTTTACTCTTGCTGTCTCTCATCTCTAACGCTGCTGCTGCCTGTGACCTCTGTCGTCAGCCTGTACATGTCCCTGCAATTTTGAACACTGCGTTTTCCTGTTGTCATTCCTAAAGAAGCGGAAGATGACGTGTTTCACTTTCTTACCTACACCGAGTGCAAATACAAAATGTACACCAGATAAAAATGTTTTTTTGCATATTTTAATCAGTGTGGTCTGACTGGGTTTATTGCGGAACAGGCGGCTGCTTGAGCACAGCAGGTCATGTCACTGCTAGTGCTGCCTGTAATTAGTAAGTCCAGGGATGGCGACAGCATCCATCCACTGCTCAGCTTGCTGTGACCCTGCCTGCTACAGCAAAAGCACTGTCCCCAACCGTAATGCTGCCAATGCCGGTAAGTACTGCTGTGGTGCCTACTGGACTCACGCACGCTCAGCAATTACCATGCTGGGGTGCAGCGCACAGATTCTACAGGTGACGCCATGGCGCACAAAAGTCGTGTTGGGCCACAGCTGCATCGAGCACATTGAGGATAGCAGCAATGCAGGGCTGCCGGATATGCTACTCTGGCTACGCAACAAGTGGAAAGTCCACACTTACTTTCATTTATTCTTCCTCAAGAGCCCTCACTCCCAAGTTCCAAATGAGCTCTCGCAGCTTCCTTGCCTCAACTCCGTCATGAGCCAGCACCCAGCTACAATTATCCAATGGGAGGTTTAGGCTCAGGCAGTGGCAGGGTGCAGCAGACTAGGGGAATAGAATACAAGCCATAGTTTGTTGATTACTTCTTGGATTTGGGATCAGCGTGATGACATCATCACTAACGTGGTGATACACAATCATGTCTGCCTCGACAGGCGTATGCCGGCCTGCCTATGAACATTTACCAGCCAGTCACCATGCAATGTATGTTATTCTTTCTATTTTGAATTGAACAATTAAAATTGAGACCACCACCTGCAGGGTCAGAAATTGTCGCCCCGGCCCTGTGAAAGAAGTGCAGGTGCTGAGCACCCGAAATCACCTGCTTAAATTAAGCACTGGTTTGCCTGTATCTGTGTGTTCAATCCTGTTTTGGTTTTGAATCACATGTGGAAGCATCTTTGTGTGTGCACATGTGGCAGTTTAGTGTGTGTCGTGATGTCTGTCAGATATTTTGAGTTCCTGTGTCTGTGTGTCCTTGGGACAGCATGTGGATGTAGTTGCTCTTTCTGATGTATGATGTCTCCATATGCACATGTGTACTTTTGCATGTGTATGTTGGGAGTTCTAAGTTGTTGTTGGTGTGTGTCATTGGTTCGTGCTCCAGAGCCCCTGTATGCAGGTATGTTTGCACAAGTGCGCACCGAGGCGTAGGCCTACGTGTTCAGGTCTGTTTCAGAAGCATGTTTTAGTTCTTGGCACAGGACTGCATCGTGCAGATGTGCTAAGGCGCCTCCATTCGTGCCAAGGACTGTAAAAGACGCGGCTTCTGCACTTGTGTCTTTGTGGCATGCTGCTTGTCTTGGTCCCTCTGAAGTGAAGTCCTCACACCTGGGAGTCCTTGCTGTTGTGCACACTGCGTCTGGGGCATGTGTGTCCTCACACCTGGGAGTGCTTGCTGTTGTGTGCACACTGCCCCTGGGGCGTGTGTGTCCTCACATCTGGGAGTGCTTGTTGTTGTGCACACTGCGTCTGGGGCGTGTGTGTCCCCACACCTGGGAGTGCTTGCTGTTGTGTGCACTGCATCTAGGGGGTGTGTCCTCACACATGGGAGTGCTTGCTGTTGTGTGCACACTGCGTCTGGGGCGTGTGTGTCCTCATACCTGGCAGTGCTTGCTGTTGTGTGCACTGCGTCTAGGGCGTTTGTGTCCTCACACATGGGAGTGCTTGCTGTGTGCACTGCGTCTGGAGCGTGTGTGTCCTCACACCTGGCAGTGCTTGCTGCTGTGTGCACACTGCGTCTGGGGCGTGTGTGTCGTCACACACCTGGGAGTGCTTGCTGTTGTGTGCACTGCGTCTAGGGGGTGTGTCCTCACACCTGGGAGTGCTTGCTGTTGTGTGCACTGCATCTAGGGTGTGTGTCCTCACACCTGGGAGTGCTTGCTGTTGTGTGCACACTGCCCCTGGGGCGTGTGTGTCCTCACACCTGGGAGTGCTTGCTGTTGTGTGCACTGCGTCTGGGGCGTGTGTGTCCTCACACCTGGGAGTGCTTGCTGTTGTGTGCACTGCGTCTGGGGCGTGTGTGTCCTCAAACCTGGAATTGCTTGCTGTTGTGTGCACTGCGTCTAGGGCGTGTGTCCTCACACCTGGGAGTGCTTGCTGCTGTGTGCACTCTGCGTCTGGGGCGTGTGTGTCCTCACATCTGGGAGTGCTTGCTGTTGTGTGCACTGCGTCTGGGGGGCGTGTGTGTCCTCACACCTGGCAGTGCTTGCTGTTGTGTGGACTGCGTCTAGGGCGTGTGTGTCCTCACACCTGGGAGTTCTTTTTGTTGTGTGCGCTGCGTCTGGGGGCGTGTGTGTCCTCACACCTAGGAGTGCTTGCTGTTGTGTGCACTGCGTCTCGGGGGCGTGTGTGTCCTCACACCCGGCAGTGCTTGCTGTTGTGTGGACTGCGTCTGGGGTGTGTGTGTCCTCACACCTGGCAGTGCCTGCTGTTGTGTGGACTGCGTCTAGGACGTGTGTGTCCTCACACCTGGGAGTCCCTGCTGGTGTGTGCACTGCACCAGGGGTGTGTGCGCTGGTTTACAGAGATTTGACCGGCTGTTGCACCAGTAAGAAGCAGGCTACAAGCAGAGCTGGCAGGAGCCGGAGGGACCCGGGGAGGGTGGGGGTGCCCCTACCTCCCTCTCCACCCCCCCCCCCCCCACACCCTCAATCCCCCCTCCCCCCTTTGATTAATGCGTCGCCGGCAGGGATGTGGCAGCGGCTCGCGGCGGGAATCTCTTCGGGCCGCGAAGCGGTTTTGACAAGAAAATTGCCCCATAATCCAGGCTTAATTGGGGCCCATTTGCTCATTTTAAGGGGTCAAGTGGAGGCGGGGTGCGCGCGGCTGCCATTAACGGGTGACGTCTGTCAGGTGCACAGTGGATTGTAATTGTATTTGTATTTATATAGCGCATACTGCCCCTGGCGAGGCGTCGAAGCGTGATGGAACGGGGGTCGTGGAGGGTGGACGCGGGCCGCGCCTCCAGGTGCGCCAGAGCCAGGCACTCACGTGTCGGGGCGAACTCACCTGCACGTGGATATCACGCACACTGCGCCAAGGGGCCTCAGCCAACGGTATGATGGGTGGTGGTCGTGTTCGAGGAGGGTGGACCAGGGCAACGCCTGTGTGCTCTGGAGCCAGGGCCACAGGACACAGGTCACACTCACCTCCACACGGCTCCCTATCACACATGATGCTGCATGGGTCTGAGTCACAGATGATGGAAGGGGGTCGTCGAGGTTGACCAAGGGCTGCACCTCTGTGTGCGCCAGAGCCATGCACACACGCAGCAAGGCGCACCCACCCACATGTGGCTCCTATCATGCACGCTGTCATGGGGACTGAGCCAAGTATGATGGGCAGGGGATGTGGAGGGGGGGGGGGGCAGGGCCCCACATGTGTGCATCAGAGCCAGCACAACACGATGCAGGGGGCACTCACCAGCATGGCTATCATGCACACTGCACCAAGGGGCCTGAGCCATGCAGAACAATTGATGGACAGAATGCAGAACAATATCACCCGTTCACCCGAGTGCAGAGATCCGGCCTAAATCCATCGTTTTTTTGCTCACCATGCCAGTCCAGGTTGGACCCAGCCATATGCAGATCAGTCTTGACCCTGCGCCCAATGGGAACAGTCCAGCACGAACTGCCAGGCCAGGTTCTCCCTGGACTGGGAAAGAGCATCATAGGACCAGTTTTGGGCTTTCAGCCATCATCAGCCGGGATAGCTTGACTCCAGTGGCACGGAGAGCATGGGACCCATGGGACTCACGTCTGGGCAGGGTTTAGGGCAGCGCAATCAGTGAGGCCGCAGTGGATGCTGACCTGTGTGGGGGACAGCACTGACCTCAGGGCAGGGGCACTGTGTTTAGCAATAACATGATTGGAGAGGCGAGGGGCACTTTTACGAGGTGTTGGTGGAAGGATCCGAGGAGGAGGTCACGGGGTGTGAGGACTGAGCGCCAAAGTAGGCCCTGGAGCCAAGGATGATTGACAGGGGTTGGTGGAGGCTGGACATCGGCCGCGCCTGTGTGCTCCGAAGCCAGACCCCCTGGAGGCAGGGGGCACTAACCTGCATATGGCCCCCTAACACACATGATGCTCCATGGGTCTGAGCCATGGACGATGGACGGGAGTCGTGGTGGGTGGACCAGGGCTGCTCCTCCGTGTGTGCCAGAGCCATGCACGCACGTGGCAGGGCGCACACTCACCCGCACGTGTCTCCTTATAACGCACGCTGCCAGGTCTGAGCCACGGATGATGGAAGGTGGTGGTGCTGGGTGGACCAAGGACCCACACGTGTGAGGCACAGCCAGACCCACATGAGACGGGGCGCACTCACCTGCACACGGCTCCCTTGTACGCACGCTGCAACATTGGGTTACATACTGTTGCAGATCTGTGTGCAGTCGCGGACGTGAGAAGGTGGTGGATTGACAGTTCTGGAGAGGTGACTCCTCGCCTTATACTCAGACCACAGATGCATGGGGTGGAGGAGCTGGGGGCCCTGCTTACAAAATGGGGTATTCTCCATTCCCTAAATAGGCAAAGTGAATGAGCCCTTTGACAGCTGTTGGGGTGGTACATACAGCACTTATCAGGGTTCAATAAGCCCCTCAGTGCTCTGGACCCAGTGCCACTGAACCTGATGCACCAATGGTGTCTACATCCATGGCCCGGTTACTAATGTGACTTTGATCATCTTGAAGTTTCTTGCATTCTTTGATGACAAAGAAATCCGAGTTGCTTGTTATGGACATGGAAATAGGTTCCCAGTAGGGACCCGTTCCAATGCTATTTAAACATTGTTTTGGTAATAGCAGTGCTCAGCACACGTTGGCTTGCTTTAAAAAGTCTTGAATGTATAAACAGGCCCCAAACTGCACCCAGGATTCGTCCAAGTGTCCAGCTCTATATTTACTCCTTTCATGATGGAGTGGCATTCAGTACCACTGCGAGTGTCTCTGTTTTTGGCCAGAATACCCCTTTTAGGAAGCCTGGGCCCATTCATTGCTAGGCCTCTCTCATGACGGAACCATAATATTTATTTATACTCAAAGAAGTGCCATGTTAATGCACAAGGTAGCACGAAAAATGGAACACAAAACAAAAAAACAAACCTAGTCTTATCAAAAAGAGCATACATGAAAGTCGAATAAAATATCGGCCTGAGCTCGTGTTTAGAAAGGTCGTTTGACAGAATATTAAGAACAACACTATCGACAAACATGAATATCACGTCAAAAAATAATCTACCGAAGTATTGTGTTTCAATATTAATAACGTACCTGACAAAAATATTGTTAAAAATATTGTTGAGAAGAATATCGTCCCAAAATGGCAAAAATAATGATTTTTTAAAATGGATTTATACATAATCTTATTAAAATATGAATATAGGAAATTATAATGTAACTGACAAATAAATGCTTTGATATATATATATATATATATATCCAACACATGAGTTTTCCCCATTTTGAAGAGCCAACATCAGGTAGGTATTGTGAATTTCGTTTTTATTGCAGGAAAACAGCGTGGCAAGAGGAGAACAAAGTCCATTCAAATCACCAGCCTGACGCGTTTCCATGCTCTCCCGAGCATTTCCTCAGAGGCTTCTGAAAACTCTGTAAGGAGCCTGGAGTATTTCAATTATTGGCACCTGCTCCAGTGGGCGTTGGCGCCCCCAGAGCCTGCTGGTGCTTGTAGTTTAATGAATCACGCTTAAAATAAGCTGCTCCCAGAGTAAAATAGTTCGTAAAAAATATTAACACCCCAATGGGTTTGGAAATTGTTCACTTTACTCTGCGCTGTGAATAGCATCATGCAACACGACCTTGCCTGCCAATTCATGCTTTTAGCCAGGTGACTTCAGCTTGGACCACTTCCATGTGGTAAGGGCACTTCTCCGACCGGACCAGTTATAGTTAGGAATTAGCATTTAAAAAACCTATTAAATTGACTGAAAAAACCATAGGTTTCACACCAGTTATAGTTAGCTGGAAATCTTACTGACATAAAACCATTGAAATTCCCACGTTATAGTTAGTTGGACTCACTATAACTTGCGCGCCTGCAATGCACTGCTGAGGACGTCACATATTACATCACTCATGACATGGTCAGTGACATCACTCATGACATGACGTGACCTGAAAATGACACTTTTCATTGGTTCAGAACAGTTTTGGTTTCTAAATGATGAAAGCCCTGGTCATGTGACCTGAAAATAATACTTTTCATTGGTTCAGAACAGTTTTGTTTTCCAAATGATGAAAGACCCCACCTTTTTTCCTCATTCTCACTTTATTCTTTGAGTGAGGAAGACCTGCTTCTATTGATAGAGAAATGGCTACAATAGCAGCAGCAGCTGGAGCATCTGCACCACCACCACCACCACCACAAGGACCACCATAACATCACATTGGTGGTGAAGAAGAAGAGGAGGAGGAGGAGGAGGAGGAGAGAAGGCAGTTCCTGCCTGAAGACAATCCCCCATATAAACCTAAGGAGCACTTTATATGGGAGTTTTTTTAAATCCCAAGGGGTTTCAAAAAAGTTAATGCTGCAAAGGTGACCTGTCTCATCGTTGGCACAGAACTTTCCAGGGGAAACCCTGCCAAAAAATATTCATTTGGGAATCACACAATGCTACGCCACATGCAACGAAAGCACCCCAATAACTATTCTGCAGCAGAGGTCAGAGAACTGACCAAAAACCCTCCCCAATCATCTCTGAGCACCTCTAAACAACCCACTCCATCGGGTCCTGAAACTAGAGAGATGGTCCCATGCATCCAACTCCAGTTTGGAGACTACAAGATTACTTGTATATTTTGTGGGACTACCATTTCTTATGGGGAGCAGAGCATCAAACTTATAAACCGTGCTGGAGACAACCACCGGTGCCGAAAGAAGCCTTAATTTGTTCCTGTTTTTTTTTTGCTCCAGTTGAGCTGTTTAGAATTCCCAGTTTTTTGTTTGTCCCCATAAAAAATACAAAAAAAATATAAAACTGTTCATAAAAGCCCAAAAAAGTATAAAATGTTCCAAAAAAACTAATATATAAAACAACAAAAAGAAGAAAAAAACAGTTCTTTTTAGAACTACCTCCAATTTATAAAAAAAGGCTACATTTTTTTAAAACTCTGTCATTCTTTTTTCCCCATGGTACACTCCCCCGTCGGCTCCCCGGTGCGCGTACCGGGCGCTCCCCCCGCGCAAATCAAAAAAAATAAAAATAAATTTGGGCCCCACTGGGCCCTTTTATGGCCCCCACATCAAACCTAGGGGGTCAGGGGGGGTCTATCCTGCCCCCTTTTGGTCATTTCCCTCTTTGTTTTTGCCACCTCTTGTGTCTCGATCCTACCAAGACACAAGATGGCGGCCGCTCCAGACTGTTTGGAATGTTTACAGACACCCGAGAGCCAATCAGCTTTCCGCGCGCGAACTCGCGTAGCACGCCGGTTCGTGCCCCGGTGCGCGTACCGGGGCGCGCTTATAGATATATTTATTTTTTTGAACCTAAATTACTCAAAATTCGCTGGAGCACATATCTTGAGACATAGCAAAGGCACATCTTGCTACCAGTCCCTACAATTTTTCCAAGTTTGGTGGAAATCCATTCAGCCGTTCGGGCTAAAAGTGAGGTAGACCGCCCTATGGAAATTAACATGGGGAAAACACATTTTGGGACCCCCCTTTTATCTCGGCCCCCGCTTGACGAATCCCCCCCAAACTTTCAGGGAGGGACCGGAGCACCGCAAGGCAAATTTGAGGAAATTTTCAGGCAGATTCCTCAACCGGCGCCAAAGTTATTCCCAATAGAATGTTGCAATTTTCCTATTGAAAATAATCCCAACTATAACTACCTACTGGCGACTGCCAGTAGGTAATATGTATATATATACATACATATATATATATATATATATATATATATATATATATATATATATATATATATATATATATATATATATATATATATATATGTTACGCAATGGCCCAAGAGCTTTGAGGACGCACATACAGTTGATGAAATCAAAAGATTTATTAAAAAGGACACCAGCAGCTTCAGTACGGTATTTGGATCCATTTCAAGCAGTGGGTCTGCGAGCTGGAACCATGCCGGCTTGAGAAGCAGCACGGTGATTTTTCCAGAACGACGCCAGCTTTTCCACAAGAAACCCACTGGAGGGTATAAACATTATTGGACAAAGCAATTCAAACAAACCTGTGCTCGGAAGCCACTGGAGGCCAAAAAGTCACCTGTGAAGGGTGGATGCACTACAACCCCCAGCATGCTGCTTGTAAGCTACTCACCTGAGAGCGGCATGCTTCGGCAAGGAATAAAAAGGTGTGGTGCATATCCGTGCACTGGCTGCTTTCCCTATGAAGAAGAGGCATGCTGCCTCGAAACGCGTCAGGGATTATGAAAAATGACTTGTGTGAAACTGCTGGCAGTGTGTGAATAAAAGATTTTTTAATCAAATCACCAAGGAGTCGCGTCCTCATGCACAGGGCCAACTTTGTGAATATATATATATATATATATATATATATATATATATATATATATATATATATATATATATATATATATATGTTACGCAATGGCCCAAGAGCTTTGAGGACGCACATACAGTTGATGAAATCAAAAGATTTATTAAAAAGGACACCAGCAGCTTCAGTACGGTATTTGGATCCATTTCATTTTCCTTGCATCCTTGCTTTTGCTTTGTTTCCTCGCTTTTGCTTACGCGTTTCGAGGCTTCAGCCTCTTAATCATAGCTGGCTTGGAATCTGCTCGGACGGACTGTTTGATGCTTCAATTATTTTCATGCTTTTAACCCTCAGTGGGCGTGGTCACTGTGTTGCATGTAGGGACTTGTGGTCCACTCGAGCACCATTATTTCCTTTTAGTAAGGTTTGTCATCTTCCTTGATTTTACAGCATGTTTGTTGCCCTTCGTGGGCCCCCAGAGTGAGTTGCTGGTAAGTGAAGTCCCATCTTCTGAGCTGAAAACAGGTTCGGACATAATTCCGACCACAGCTTCGCCATTCAGTGTCTGCGATGGTGCAGTCCTCCACGGCAGAAGTGAAGCTGTTGGTGTCCTTTTTAATAAATCTTTTGATTTCATCAACTGTGTGTGGGTCCTCAAAGCTCTTGGGCCATTGCGTAAGATATATATATATATATGTATATATATATAAATATATATTACCTACTGGCTATCGCCAGTAGGTATATATAGTTAGGATTTTTTTCCTATGGGACTTTTGAAAATTCTATGTCTAATAACTTTGGCGTTTGTGGACGGAATCGGCTGAAATTTTCAGGAAAATGGCACATTTTGATTCTGAGCAGCCCCTGAAAATTTCGGGGTGTTTCGTCAAGGGGGGGCCGAGAAAAAAGGGGGGTCCCAAAACGCGTTTTTCCCATTCATTTTTCCATAGGGCGGTTGGACTCACTTTTAGCTCGAACGGCTGAATGGATTTGCACGAAACTTGGCAAAATTGTAGGGACTGTTAGCCCGATGTGCCTTTGCTAGGTCTCAATATATGTGCTCCAGTAGTTTTTGAGAAATTAACGTTCAAACCAAGATATATATCTGTAACAGCGCTCTGGGCAGCGATCCGGTCCGCTTACTTTTCGCTTATCGGAACTTTGCGCGCAGAAAGCTGATTGGCTCTCCGGTGTCTGTCAACATTCTAAACAGTCCGGAGCGGACGCCATCTTGTCTCTCGGTAGGATCGAGAGAGAAGAAGAGGTGGAAAACGAAAGGGGAATTTAATGAAAGGGGGCAAGGTATCCCCCTCTTGACCCCCTAGGAATGTTGTTGGGGTTATTAAAGGGTCCCGTGGGGAAAATAAAAAAAAAATGATTTTTCACGGTAGAAGCGCGGCCGCGAACTGGTAGCGAAACGGGAATTCGCCATTTTGAGCTTCGTTAATTAAATTACTAGTTATAAGTGGGTGCGGGAGACGTATCCTAATCCCCTATGTTTCCTGAGGGTGGCTGAGGAGGCTGATATATGTTGATACATCTCTTCCAGCGGCTGTGCGTGAGCTTTTTTTTTTTTTTTGCTGCGTGACAGTCCGGAGCGGCCGCCATCTTGTCTCTCGGTAGGATCGAGAGAGAAGAAAAGGTGAAAAACTAAGGGGGAATTTAATGAAAGGGGGCAAGGTATCCCCCTCTTCACCCCCTAGGAATGTTGTTGGGGTTATTAAAGGGTCCCGTGGGGAAAATAAAAAAAAAATGATTTTTCACGGTAGAAGCGCTTCACGGGCCGCGAACTGGGCCGCAAACTGGTAGCGAAACGGGAATTCGCCATTTGCTTCACGGGCCGCGAACTGGGCCGCAAACTGGTAGCGAAACGGGAATTCGCCATTTTGTGCTTCGTTAATTAAATTACTAGGTATAAGGGGGTGCGGGAGAGGTATCCTAATCCCCTATGTTTCCTGAGGGTGGCTGAGGAGGCTGATATATGTTGATACATCTCTTCCAGCGGCTGTGCCATTTTGCCTTTTTTTCGAATGCCACAATTTTGTCGTGCACGGCAGCCATTTTAGATGCCAGGCTGGTCCCAGGATATCACCTAACCCTGCGGATGTAGTTTATGGCCCCAGCTGTAGAGAATTCAGACATGCCAATCCTCCTGATTCAGGCGTGTGACTACTGATTTCAGTGCTAGTCTCCCGCCTCCCGATTTCTGCAAGCAAAAACCCGGGGGCATATTACGAACAACTAGCGATAATTTTTGTCTCTAACTTGTTTAGAGACAAAAATTATCGCCGCACATCGGCGATTTTTATCGCAGATAAACCTTGCTATTATCGCAGAAAAGTCAGCGATATTCATGTATTATTGACCTATTGCTCTTAGCCATGTTATCCACCTCCCATTGGATAACATGGCTAAGAACTGCTCAGGGCAGGTGTTAGATTTTGGAGATATTCGCGCTTAGCGCGAATATCTCCAAAAGTTGGTAATAGAAGGTAGCGATGTTAGGGACTGTTTCCAGTCGCTAACATCTTGGCACGCCACTTTGCATGTCATTAGTGATAAATATCACTGACATGCAAAGCGGGGCCCAAGATGGTCGCTATCTCCTTTTAGCTGTCACTAACTGGTGTTAGCGACAGCTTGGTAATAGGGAGATAATTGTATCTCCGCTTTCATGGCTTTTAAAGCCAAAAAAAGCGGAGATAAACCCCCTTGATAATATGCCCCACGATTCCTTGGGGGTTTCAGCCGACAGGGCTTGGTATTGTGTTACATGGTAATTTTTCCATGAAACGTCAGAGGGTCGATGCAGGGGTTCTAGAAGAGGTGATAAACCATTTAAGCCTCATGAACAAGCGCATGGTCTTTTAAAGATTTGTGAAGTACTCGGGGCGGCGGTGTGTGTGTGCCCTCTTTCAGGAGCGGACGGGGGGGCACTGCCAGCAACTTGCCAGGTCAGGTAGTGTTCAACACGTGCATCACCCTTTCTCTGCCTGCTATTGCGCTCCATGCTTCGGAAAGGTAAGAAAAAGAACGTGCATTTGAGTTTGAAATGTCCGATCCTGCAGCAGCACACTTCCAAAGCCCACACATGACAATAACCCGATTCAAGGCCCCATTCACCCGTTTTTAAAAAAATAGATAACACTCCAACAAAGTAAGGTTATAAAACTTTATTAACTACTAACTTTAACAAACGGAACAAAAACTAAAAACATTTAAACATTTCTCAACACAAAAAGCAACAATGGTTAGAAGCGGTCTTTTGTGCGAATAGTCCCAAGGCAGCACAACGTGCAGAGTTCTGGACGGCACCCAGGTGATGTCGCCTGGGTGCCGCACTGGTTTAGGGATCCTACAATGCTGCTCCGAAAATTGGCGTGGGGCGTCCCGGGTGGGGCGAGGGGAGGCCTCGTCAGTAGCGGTCTGTTGTGCGAATAGTCCCAAGGCAGCACAACGTGCAGAGTTCTGGACGGCACCCAGGTGATGTCGCCTGGGTGCCGCACTGGTTTAGGGATCCTACAATGCAGCACAGAAAAACAGCGTGGGGCGTCCCGGGTGGTGCGGGGGGAGGCCTCGTCAGTAGCGGTCTGTGTCCAGTGTCACATGGCTGACACAACATGTACGACAGGCACCCAGGTGATGTCCAGTAAACTGCCGCACTGGTTTTGGTATCCTACAATGCTGCTCCGAAAATTGGCGTGCGGCGGCTCGGGGGGGGGGCGTGGGGGAGCCGGCGTGAACGGGCCTCCCCAGGTGGCGGCCATCTAGCTGAGTTGCGCTCGCTCTTGCGGCCACAGCGTCTCGCTCACCATGTTGTTGAGTTGCTCCCACTCTTGCAGTGCAGCGATAGGCGGCTGCCACATGGCTCTTAAAATGGCGGACAGCTCCTCGGTTTTAGGCCTGGTCCACTGAAATGGCCCTGGGACACTTTGGAACTCGGACGCTTGCCTGCTAGGGCTTGGGCTCCATTCTCGAAAAGCGTCCGCTCAGCCGTGAAGATTGTATAAAAGTCTTGGGGGCCCCCGACTCCCGCAGGCTTCCGGTGGGGAGCGGCTGCCATGATTGCTCGCGGAATGACCACGACGGAGCCACGAGATGGTGGTGCTCTCATGCTGACGCCAGCTTCAGTCTGAATGATCCAGAAACAAGGTGGGGCTTTCATCGTTTGGGAAAAAAAAATGTTCTAAACCAATGAAAAGTGTTATTTTTAGGTCATATGACCAAGCCTTCCATCTTTAGGAAACCAAAAGTAAAATGAACCAATGAAAAGTTTTATAAACAAGTCACATGACCTGTTATGCGACATAGGGCTACAAAAAGCGTAGAAAATCCGTTGGCACGTGAGGCGGCGTCAGTAGCGGACCGATGTGCGAATAGGCCGAAGGCAGCACAACGGGCCGAGATCCGGATGGTACCGAGGTGGTGTCCAGCAAATTGCCGCACTGGTGTGGCCATCCTACAATGCTGCGCCGAAAGACGGCGTGTCCAGCTGAATTGCGGTCACTGTTGCGGTACAGTGACTCGAACGCGCCGAGATCCGGATGGCGCCGAGGTGGTGTCCAGCAAATTGCCGTACTGGTGTGGCCATCCTACAATGCTGCGCCGAAAGACGGCGTGTTCAGCTGAGTTCCGGTCACTCTTCCGGCACAGTGACTCGAACGCGCTGAGATCCGGATGGCACCGAGGTGGTGTCCAGCAAGTGGCTGCACTGGTGTGGCCATCCTACAATGCTGCGCCGAAAGTCGGCGTGGGGTGCCCCGTTGGCTTATGAGGTGATGTCAGTAGTGGACTGATGTGTGAATAGGTCGGAACCAGCACAAGGCGCCAAGATCCGAATGGCAAGTCCTGGATGTTGAGTGCCTCAGTTGAGATTTCTGAGCAGTGCTTGTAGGACTGTCTGAAGCTTATTTGCACCTGCTGCAGCTTCACTAGGTCCGGCGGAACTTTTTGCCTTTTCCTTTCTGCTTCTTTTCCTACAATGCGTTTCATCTGAAGACACGACCAGGTCCCTGAATGTGTGCAGGGGGACGCTATTGATTGAATGAACGCGCCGAGATCTGGATGGCACCGAGGTGGTGTCCAGCAAATTGCCGCACTGGTGTGGCCATCCTACAATGCTGCGCCGAAAGTCGGCGTGGGGTGCCCCGTTGGCTTATGAGGTGATGTCAGTAGTGGACTGATGTGTGAATAGGTCGGAACCAGCACAAGGCGCCAAGATCCGAATGGCAAGTCCTGGATGTTGAGTGCCTCAGTTGAGATTTCTGAGCAGTGCTTGTAGGACTGTCTGAAGCTTATTTGCACCTGCTGCAGCTTCACTAGGTCCGGCGGAACTTTTTTCCTTTTCCTTTCTGCTTCTTTTCCTACAATGCGTTTCATCTGAAGACACGACCAGGTCCCTGAATGTGTGCAGGGGGACGCTATTGATTGAATGAAAATGGCGGCTTGACACAAAGCTGACTCAAGCGTTACTGTTGGTGCTATACAGACAAAAATTGGTTTTCAGTTTGTACATTCTTCAGGTTTTTTTTTTCCATCCAAGTCTGATTGAGAGTTTGTAGAAAAATGGCTTCAGATTTTCCACATACTACTCTTCAACATTCTTCCTAAATGTAACAATGTGAAACTCACTAGGAGAACGGCTGTTTCTGTTTCCTTTCAAAATGCTGCCACCAATATTTTCTGAATGGAAGACACCATCTTGTAGCATAAAGGGCCGAAAGGGGTTCTGGTCTGGCCGATGGTTGGTGGAGACATTTTGACTATATCTTGGACCTGCCCGGCCTCGCCCAAAATGGCGCCGGTATAAATGGGACTCGTAACTCTTTGCCCGCAAATGTATATCTAGAAAATGTTATTGTAAGTGGCCCTGTCGTATTTTAATTACAAAATGTACGTCCACCGATTCCGCAACTGTTAGACACCTTTGTTCTTGTCACCTAATGGCCCGCTCGTTACGTTCTTCTACAGTGTAAATGTCTCCTCATCATATACGATTTCAGTTTGCTCCGTGGCCGGCCCACGTGGTTGTAGGCCCGTATTTGTATACTGACATTTTTACAATAAAGGTTTTTAAAACAAAACACGGTAGTAGTATTTTCATTTGTAAAGTTTTGACTTTTAGTGACTGTTTTCGAATCAGTAAAAGGCAAGTGAAATAAAGCAGTCCAATTACATGACGGATAAAAGGTATAATATGTAGGAACGCAGTAAAGATAAATGGTCAAGGGCAGTTGTGTTTTTCATGTCTGCAACATAAAGTGATCGATAAGAATCTGATAATCAGGCGTATCGGCGACTAAGACAGCAGGCCGAATCTCTTTTACTCAACGGCTCCGTCATGGAAGGAAGAAACGCCCTTTTTCTCGAAAAAGGAATATATTTTACTTGCAAGACAGTTGTAAATTTTCCGGGAAAGTACATTAGCCTGGAATATTATAACATATGTTTGAAAAAAAAATATTGTTCGAAAATAATAAAAAGCGTAATTTTTAGGTCATATGACCAAGCTTTTCATCATTAAATTAACAAAAGTAAAATGAACCAATGAAAAGTTTTATTAACAAGTCACATGACCTGTTATGCTTACGTTACGCGCTGCGCGCCGCGCCTCGGATCACTTCCGGGTGCGCTAACGCGGCGTGTCATAAAACGCATTACGCGACAACGTAGGTCAAGAATATAGTCTAAATGTCTCCACCAACCAGCGTTCAGAACACAACCCCTTTCAGCAGTCCAAAAAGTTCTGTTAAATGACAACAGAGGGGACAGGCAACAAGAACCATCAGTCAAAGAGGGGAGGGCAAGTTCTTCTCTTCCGGGTCATGTTGGGGCGCTACCGGAACTGATCGAATTGGTAGTCTACAGTGTTTCTGGATGTTTCAGACTAAAGCTGGCGTCAGCATGAGACCACTACCATCTCGTAGCTCCGTCGTGGCCATTCCACGAGCAATCATGGCAGCCGCTCCCCACCAGAAGCCTGCGGGAGTCGGAGGCCCCCAAGACTTTTGTAGAATCTTCACGGCTGAGGGGACGCTTTTCGAGAATGGGACGCAAGCCCTAGCAGACAAGCGTCCGAGTTCTAAGGTGTCCCAGGGCCATTTTAGTGGACCAGGCCCAAAACCGAAGAGCCGGCCGCCATTTTGAGAGTCCTGTGGCAGCCGCCTATCGCTGCACCGCAAGAGCGGGCGCATCTCAACTACATGGTGAGCGAGACGCTGTAGTCACAAGAGCGGGCGGTAAACAGCTGAATGGCGGAAGAGGCACAGTGTAGCAAAAGCGGGCGGAATGGCAACTAAAACGATAAAGGGGCGCCCCACTACAGCTTGTCTTCAGGTCAAACGGATTGTGGGACAAGGTCCAGAATTGAAGAGTCATCAAAAGGCAAAAAGTTCCGCCGAACCCCGGGAGCCGGCCGCCTATGTCGGGGGCGATCTCAGGCTACACCAGTGCTATAAGACTTGGGGAGGGTGTCGGAGCCAAGCGTCTTCTCCGAGTCCATGGCCATCACACCGCCCCTCAGGGGCCTCCGTCAAGCTGTTTAGGAAGGTAACATATCACATTGTTTTCTAATGCAGTCAGGTCCACAAACGACACTCACTTACTTTGAGAATAGTGAAGCTGCAGTAGGTGGAAATAAGCTTCAGACAGTGTTACAAGCACTGCTCAGAACTCTTAACTATGGCACCCAACATCCAGAACTTATGCTATTTGAGAATGGTAGTGACATCGAAGCATCTCAGGGACCAAAACCATTAACGTACTTTCACGTATGAAAATCTTACTTGGGGAGGGGGCAGGAGCGAAGCGCCCCCTCCCAGTCAGCGCCACCACACCGTATGTTGAAAATCTGAAGCCATCGTTCTACAAAGTCAACCAAACTTGGATTGAAAAATCTAGAAAAATGTACAAACTGAAAACCAGTTTTGGTCTGCATAGCATCAGTAACAACGCTTGAGTCAGCTTTGTGTCAAGCCGCCATTTTGATTCAACAAAGCACAGGCATTGAAAAAGGCTGAAATTCAGAACTCTAAACTATGGCACCCAACATCCAGGAGCTTGCTATCTGGATCTTGGAGCCTTGTGCTGTTTTCGATCTATTCACACATCGGTCCACTACTGACATCATCTTATAAACCAACGTTATGTAAATAGTTTTTTAATAAAATGTTTTACCCTGTTTCTTTGTTGGTGTGTTGTCTATATTTTTAATATTTGCATAGGGTTTGTCGTTATTTTGTGCGGGATGGGTGATGGAGCCGAGCTGTCTTGCAGCCCTCATGGTGTGGAGCTCAGTTCATCTCACTATTTTCGTATTTCTCAAGAAGGGTTGTTCCTAATATTTCTATTTTAGCGAGGTCAAAAAGAGATCCAATTAGTGGCCTACTGATTTTGCTCGATTACTTTTATTTTTTTACACGATTTTTCACTATCTGCAAAGACTAAACAGAGTATTGCGACTTTGTGCTTGTTTGTAAATAGAGAATGATCCAAAGAGAACCAATTCTAAAACAGTAAATGCTTGGACAACAATCAATCAAATGGAGAGACAAGGAGGCACGACGGATTACAACGGGGGTAAAGGCCTGCGTTAACTACCCTTCAGTATCTGCAAAGAGAGAGTACTACTAAGGCAAAAGAGGGGAGGGGGGGGGTGCAGCGTTCAAAGCACATCAGCGTGCATAAATACGAAAATGTTTTTATCTATCACGTACTTGACATTTTAAAGCTTTTCATATTTGCTATTAAAAAACCAATGAAATTCACAGAAAAAACCATAGGTTATAGTGGATATATAGTTAGGAATTTGCATTTACAAAACCTTGAAAATTCAATGAAAAAACCATAGGTTATAGGCCATATATAGTTAGGAATTAGCATTTACAAAACCTTATTTTACTCGCATAAAACCATTGAAATTCCATATATAGTTAGAAGCGCTAACTATATATCGCGCACCCGCAATCCACTGCTGATGATGTCACATATTACATCATTCATGACATGGTCAGTGACATCACTGATGACATCACTGATGACATCTCAAATGACATCACTGATGACAACTCAAATGATATCAATGATGACATCTCAAATGACATCACTGATGACATCACTGATGACAACTCAAATGACATCACTGATGACATCTCATTTGTCATCACTGATCACATCACTCATGTGATAATACAATGAACCTCTTCAGACTCTAATATAACCTTACATACACTCAGTATAAACAGACACTCACAGACTGTCAGTCATCCATGGAGTTACTCACACACCTAGTCAGTCATGCAAAGAATCAATCACACCTCCATTTCCTCAACTATACAGTTATACACATCTTACTTATTCAAACATATAATAACACATATTTACTCTCTTATATAATCCCTGATACAAGCTCACAGTGATCGATACAGCCACTCACACATTCACTGGCTCTTATGTTCAGTTATTTATATATCTCAACTCTCACATGTATTGTGTTTTACATACGTACTTACTTGCTCATGTAGCAATGAGAAATCCATTCACTCACCAAAACACCCATGCATAGTCAACCGCCCATATAGCTGTTTCCACATGCACTCTTGAACTCATACTCCTAGTGAATCAACTGCTTACACATCTATGTACAGAGTCACGCACCTCCCAGCCACCCACACACACACTCAGCCTCCCATTCAAATACTTGGGCAACCAATCAATAACCCATATGGCCACTCTTATAGCTACTGATCAACACATGCAGCAGCTTACACAACAACAAACATACTGATGCACAAATTAAGACAGTTTAGTCACTAACCCATGCACTCAGTGAGACACATTTAATCACTCACTCATACAGTCAGTCATGCACCTACTAAATTCTTCATCCAGACACTTATACATCCACTCATTCTTCAATATGTGAAACATATTTAAACTTTACAGACACATACAATCATTTGAGTTGTCATCAGTGATGTCATTTGAGATGTCATCAGTGATGTCATCAGTGATGTCACTGACCATGTCATGAATGATGTAATATGTGACATCATCAGCAGTGGATTGCGGGTGCGCGATATATAGTTAGCGCTTCTAACTATATATGGAATTTCAATGGTTTTATGCGAGTAAAATAAGGTTTTGTAAATGCTAATTCCTAACTATATATGGCCTATAACCTATGGTTTTTTCATTGAATATATATATATATATATATATATATATATATATATATATAAGCAAATGAAGTCGTGGGTCTCTGAGCCATTTAATGGCGGCGGGCTCGAGGTGAGGTCGCGACCCTCCACACAAGTTCCTTGGAGTTTCACTGTGTTGCCGACTCAAAAATCCACTCGAGCCACAGAATAGTTCTTAATTCGTGAGTTTATTTAACAAAACATGCCACAAGTAAACGCCTGACGCGTTTCAGTGCCAGAGCACCTTGGTCACCACAAAGTTCCAAGTATCGTAGGCTCTCAATAATGCAGGGAGACGCCAGCAGTAGTTTCAGGGTGTTTATCCCTCCAACAACATGTTTCGGCAAAAAAGCCTTGCTCACGTCGAAGAAAATGTGCAACCAAAGATACTAATAAAGTATTACACAGCCCACTGAATTACTAAACAGAGACATAGGACTTAGGTTTTACTCTTGCATTTTTGGACGGCAACGGCTGACATTTTGAAATAGGAAAAAACATAAAGGCAAGTTCCTATACGAGCCTAAATTCATGTGAAATATATACTGTGTACAAAAAGATATATATTACAATTTTAAGAAACTAATTCAAACAAAATCACATGTCCTATCTGGACTTCAAATAATACTTAGTAATTTGTCTCCCGCTGTATTCCGTTTTATATATATATATATATCATCAGCAATGCAATTTATAGTAACATAAGAGTAAAATGAATAAACAGTATAACAAAAAATATACATAACATGATACAAATATTAATATATGAAATATTTACAATTACATCTTTTAAAAAAACTGTTTAAACAAAATATAAATACTCCATTCTAAACAAAACTAGAGACATTTTTGGATTCCAGAGGTGTTAGATTTACTATTCCTGCTCCATTCTAAGCAACAGTAGACAGCGTGCTACCCTTTAGAGGGGTTACATTTAATATTCCTTTTCCAGCCTCAGCAACAGCAGGAAAAGTGCTGGACATCAGAGGCGTTACATCTATTTTTCCCACTACAATGTAAGCAGCAGCAGGAAAAGTGTTGGACACCAGAGGGGTAAGATGTAGTGCTCCAAATCCAGCCTGTGCCACAGTAGAGAAAGCGTTGGACTTCGGAGGAGCTAAGTTTACTATTTCTACTCCTATCTATGCAGCTACAGGGAAAGTGTTGGGCATCGTCGGGCATCCCGGCTGTTACATTTACTGTTCCCACTTCAATGTAAGCATCAGCAGGAAAGCTGCTGGATGTCAGTTAGGTCACATGTCATACATCACTCAAACACATACATTTTCGGGACAAATGTCAATATCCAACATAAAAAATATAATGAATACATATAAGTTATGTACATACATTTTTTTAAATCACAATTGTATATTTAAAAAAAACCTCAAAAACAAACTACATTGAATACTTTTAATTGCAAATCTCTGTCAGTTTTATGTGATTCATTTGCAGTAGTTGCAAAGGCACCAGATGTTAAGAAATGTATAGTTGTATTGTTGTCATTGAATTGAACTCTGGTGGTCTTGTGAGGGGTGGCGGTTGGCATAGAGAACCTCGAGTGAGTCTGAGGTATTGAATTCCTGTGACACACTTTTTGTGGTTGAAGAGGCATGTGGTGCTAGAAAAGTTTCAGAGTGAAGTGTTGTCATTGAATTGGACTCTAGTGGTCCTGTGAGAGGTGGTGGTTTGCACCTACAAGCTTGAGGGAATCTGAGTTACTGCTTTCATGCCACACATCTGTAGTGGTTGAAGCGACACCGGGATTTAGGAAATCTATGGTTGAATTGTTGTCATTAAGTTGAACTTTGGTGGTCTTGTGAGAGGTGGTGGTTGGCATAGGGAACCTTGAGTGAGTCTGGGGTATTGAATTCCTGTGATACATCTGTAGTGGTTGAAGAGGCATGTAGTGCTAGAAGAGTTTCAAAGGGAATTGTTGTCATTGAATTGAACTTTGGTGGGATTGGAGAGTTTGTGGTTGGCATAGAGAACCTTGAGTGAGTCTGAAGTATGGAATTCCAGCGATACACTTTTTGTGGTTGAAGAGGCATGTGGTGTTAGAAGAGTTTCAGAGTGAATTGTTGTTATTGAGTTGAACTGGTTGTCTAGTGAGAGGTGGTGGTTGGCATAGAGAAGCTTGAGGGAATCTGAGTTACTGCATTAATGCGAAGCATCTGTGGTGGTTGAAGAGGCACTGGGTGTTCGGAGAGTTTTGGAGTGAATTGTTGTCATTGAATTGAACTCTGGTGGTCCTGTGAGAGTTGGTCCTCGGAACCTAGAAGCTTGAGGGAGTCTGAGTTACTGCATTCATGCGAAGCATCTATAGTGGTTGGAGAGGCAGTGGGTGTTCGGAGAGTTTTGGACTGAATTGTTGTCATTGATTTGAGCTTTGGTGGTATTGGAGAGTTGGTGGTTGGCATGGAGAACCTGAGTGAGTCTGAAGTATGGAATTGCTGCAATGCTTTTTGAGTGGTTGAAGCTGGGCACGTGGGTAGGAGTGTCATAGTGGCGCATCACTGTTGGTGAGGCAATGAGGTTGGCCTTGTCGCGTTGGAGGATGACTTCTGTTGAATGTCTTGTTGTGGAAGTCATTTTGGCAATGGCAAGGCATGGTTCCTTGATGTTGGTGACTCAGAACATGTAGGCTGATGACTCTGTGATATTCTGGATGAATTCTACTGACCTGAATGTGAGCCTATTTATAATCCGCAATACATTAGGCAGAGGAAAGACCCAAACTCCTCTGGCGCAACATCCACACCAGAACGCCACCTGCATCTTAGTGCCATCTCACTGACTGGAGATGCCAGAAAGTTATTTCTGGCTTTGGATTAAACTCTTCGAATGTATTATTTGATTCCCATTACAGTATAATTGATCCGAGGTTTCTGGTAATTCCTCGTCAATTTCCTTCTAATAAATTCTCTCCGCTGGTGTGTACCTGCGGCAGACTATAAACCAACACAGGCCTGGCGCCCTCAGTGGCCCTCAGAGGCCCTCAGTGGCCCTCAGTGGCCCTCAGCTGAAGGCAGCTCTTTTTGTTTGCAGTTTACTCCTTTATTATATGTTTCAATATTTTTAATGCATTCTCGTTTGTAGGTGAAAAGTGTCATCCCTCAAGTACATTTTTCTTGTACACAAACTGAGTTGGCATGGCAACAACAGCGGGGAAACAGGAATAGTCTTCTGTTTAAAAGCGATGGGGAGAGAGATACAGAAAAGGCCAGGTGGAACCAGACACGTTTATATCTGAGACAAGCACCCGCCACCTTAAAATGCCGCAGCCAGACCCGCCACCACGCATTACAAGGCCTCTTTGTTGCGCGAGAATAAACGAGTGTTCACTTCAGAAGTTTTAATCTGAAATCTCCGCGCATTTCGGGCCCGTGAGGAGAAGGCCCGGATGCTGACGGCGGGTCATCGCCGTTTTTTGATAAGGAAAGGGTGCGCTTTGGATGAAAAGGCGACATTCAGGTTCCCTGGATCAGGAACCGGATGTTATCTGCTGCTGCCACGTGCACAGACGACATCCGCGTGATCAAAGGCAGCCATTTCATCCCAGAGGAGGTGGCGCATGGGAGCGCACAGGATCACACGCTGCCATTAAGGGCGGGGGGTCGCCATGAAGGGTGTTCCAAGGGTCCCACCTGCCTAGCGCTTTACTCGCACCCGAGGGAAATGGGAGCCTTTGAAACTGGGAGAGGGAGAGATGTTGGAAAAGCCTAAGATAGCTCAGCGAGTCAAGCCATCGGGGCTGAGATCTGGGTGCTCGAGACAAACACTTGTTCCAGAATTCTGAGCACTTTCCTTTACCAACCACCCCTAAACCAGTCAGTTGCCTCCTGCATTGAGGAGGAGGGAATCACTGCGTGCCCAGGGGTGGCAAGGACCTGGGAGAGGATTGCATCTGCCAGAGGGCGCAGTGGGCGGTGCTCAGAGGGGCACGACGTGCCCATACTTTTTAGATTTATGAAAAACCGCTCTGCTACTTTTTAGGTCTCGCCTTTACCATTCAGCAGGAATGGGAAATGGGGAGAATTCAAGTCGGCAAAATCCTCTTCAAACCAAGGGCTTTCAGCCCCGCGGTTTTCTTGCAGTTCACGTGAATCACGTGAGCAAACATGCACACGCATTCACGGCCAGGGCTTCTCCTCCCCTAGCAGCACTCCTCCCACGCCAGCAACTCCCCCCTCCCACACCAGCACCTCCCCTCTCTCTCCCCGCAAACACAGCCTTGCCGTAGCAGCACTCCTCCCACACCAGCACCTCCCCCCTCCCACACCAGCACCTCCCCTCTCTCTCCCCGCAAACACAGCCTAGCCCTAGCAGCACTCCTCCCACACAAGCACCTCCCCCCTCCCACAACAGCACCTCCCCTCTCTCTCCCAGCAAACACAGCCTTGCCCTAGCAGCACTCCTCCCACACCAGCACCTCCCCCCTCCCACACCAGCACCTCCCCTCTCTCTCCCCGCAAACACAGCCTAGCCCTAGCAGCACTCCTCCCACACAAGCACCTCCCCCCTCCCACAACAGCACCTCCCCTCTCTCTCCCAGCAAACACAGCCTTGCCCTAGCGGCACTCCTCCCACACCAGCACCTCCCCTCTCCCACACCAGCACCTCCCCTCTCTCTCCCAGCAAACACAGCCTTGCCGTTTATTTTTTAATGCAGTAACTAAGCTAAAAAAAAAATGCCTAAAAGCGGCAATATTTTCAATAGAGACCCGTAACATGCTAATTCCTCAGATACGGAAGTAAAACATTAGCCACTCTTCGACCATTCCCACAAATAGAGGTGTTGGGGCTGGTGGGGCTCGCCTGTCACACGGACCACCCCATCCATAAATGGGGACTGTTGCCGCATGTCTCTGCTTCTACAACTGACTGTTTATTTCATTATACACATGTAAATGTCAGTATGTCACCTTTCTAAAATATGAACCGCCACTAATAATCGGTGTTACGGAAAGCCTCACATTTCTGAAGATACTGAGAAGAGGGGTAGTTCGGGCATGAATTCACTATGCTTTACCTTGAAAAAGTCGGCCCCATACTACAACCCTAGGCTTATGCCCACTGTTTACCAGATTTCTGGAGATTCACAAAAATTGTCCGGAATCGCAGACTGTAATTGTATTGATGCGCGCGCCAGCACCTTTCAAGTGTTTGATTTTCTCTACCAATATATTATTTTTCCTGGTAGGGAAATGAAACGTAAAGTTATCGACCTCCATGTGCAGACTTACTAAAGCCGTTACTATTTTTTTGTCAGCCATTTGAGCGGAAATACCACTGGGAAGGTACGTGAATGCACGTAAAGTTTCAGATGTACTGGTCTTCGCGACCTCCCAATGGCCCCTCTACTGCCCCTCCTCTGGAAACACCCACCCTCTCTCCCTTAACTCTAACTGTACAGTATTACTGCCGAAAGTTTATCATATTAGCACATTTGCCGTTGTTTAAAATGCAGATGCCGACAGATGCGGGGAGCTGAGGTTTACGCGGCTGGTTTAGCACACTTAAGTTAAACACAAATCTGCATCTGACTCAAAGTGATTTGCCCAAGATCACACTGAGCTGGAAGCTAGGAGAAGAATCCCCCCGGTGCCAAATTAGGCAATTTAAAGGAGGGAGATAGGAGCTTTTTAATTGAGTGTAACATCTGTATTTTGAACAATTGAAGCACACACAGACACAAACAACGAAAGCGATGCGTTGGCATTACAACAGAAGCAGTAAAGCCCATAGATTAATAGGTAAAATGATTCTGCCTCGAGCATCTCCTTGGCAGTGGCAGATGTGCCCCTCTGTCGCCAGTGACCGGTGTCGCCGTGTCCCTTTTCTTGCTCGGGGGTGCCCTGTGAAGCCCCCCGGTGTGCAAGCGATGCCACAGCCATGCGCAGGATTACTTTTCTGTACTGTACTCTGGAATGCCAGAGAATGTTCTGGAAGACATATAGAAGGATTCGATAGGCATGTAAAGATCTCCGAATTTGCAATAAATCGTTTTTTTACCACTAACATTTATCAATTTATAACAATAATCAAGAAGTAACCGAAGAGTACTCTAAGTGTTAAAGGGGTACTTTTACGGACACTCTTCAAAATAGATTTTGGGCGTCATTCTGAGTACCCCAGTATTCTCAATTCGAGGATAAAAGGGAGCGTGCATTCAAACCACCGAAGCAAGCCATGCACAAACTTCACACGGACCCGGCGGGTTTCCCTGCACGGACTACGTCAGAGGAAAATGGTAAAATGTATGAGCGAAAGAAAAAAAATACAATGTTTAGAATTTTGCTAATCTGAAGAGGAAAAACTGAGGTATTCCTGTGAATCCCCCATTCTGTCCTCCGGGCTTTGGACCGGACAGGTTGCAACCCAGGATACACTGCTTTAGCTATGGGCTTTCAATTCAATTCATGAAGCTTTATTCGGCACATTAAAAATGACCATAAAAGCACAAAACATGTATAATAACATTTTTACAAAATACAAAACATGTTAAAAAAAGATACCATAAAATACAGACAGCATTCCTAAAATAGCATACTATGGGCTTTCATTTGCCAACACATGTCATCTCCGGCCATAGTTTAGTTTATGTGACCTCTTTCCATCCGCAGTGAAATGGGGTCATGCAAAGCACGCGAGCACAACCAATCAATGTATTTGGCTTTTCTGCACTCCAATGTGCTGTCCGTATGCATCGTAATATTATATGTTCCTTTTTGACTAAAAAAAGCGATGCGCTCTTCAAAGCAAATATTTTTAACATTAACTGGAGAGGCCGGGGATTGAACCCGCGGCCTCATACATGCAAAGCACGCGAGCAGAACCAATCAATGTATTCAAATTATGTGTAAATGTAAATGTAAATTTGTTTCGATTTATATAGCGCACTTTAACCCAGGGGTCTCAAGGCGCTTGCTTAGGGAACCCGTCCTGGTATTCCCCTGTGAGATACCCCGGCCGGGTATCCACAAGGTGAAAGCCAGGCATCCCGCCGCAAGGGGCCGTAGCGGAGATTAAGCAAGCTATTGCCCAGAGTCGCAGAGTGTGACCCTGTGAGTCGAGTAGGCACCGGAGCGAGAATTGTTGACTCCGTGGAATTTTTTTGAGCCCGAGTCCCGCCGAGGCGGGGAATCGAACCCTGGTCCACGGCCAATCTCAGCTTCCGGGTCTGCCGCCTCTAACCACTGAGCCACGCTTCTCCACCAAGAGAAAAGTCCCAATCCCGCAACTCAGTCATGCCGTCCCCTAATCTCGGGGAGTTCTATAAGTGAAGATATGTCTCTCCCGAGGACACTCTTATGTCCCGGACATAACAACAAGCACTGGCGTTGCCAATAGGTCTCGCAGTAGGAAAGTTGGAGCTATTACAATTGCAAATAACAATGCCTTTTATTTTTGTTTTCATTTAAAAAACATATAGGGCTTTGTCATTTACAAAACCAATAGCTCCAACTTTCCTACTGCGAGACCTATTGGCAACGCCAGTGCTTGTTGAAAAAGACAACCTCCCGAGACAGTTAATTCCATAGTTTAATGCTTCTGCTGAAGTCTCATTCAGAGAGTTTCCTGTGCCGTGAAACTGATGCCGGGCAGACAGCTGAACAAGCCGTCCTGCCAGGGTGTCTGCTTCCTTCAAAGAGATGCAAATGTGAACAGCGAGCTAATTGTGCAAAGGTAAAGGGTAATATACAAAAGTAGAGGATGCTTGGGAGCGGTGCTGGCTTTAATTGATCAGATCACTGGAAGCTTTGTGATGACAAAGATTAAGAAGGGCTGATTTAGATCTGGGCGGACGGATCGCTCTGTCACAACTGGGATAGATATCCCGTCCGCTGAAATATAAATCTCATTTTATCCTATGGGATGTACATTTCTGTGGACGAGATATCCGTCACTTTGTTTTGTTTTTTAGAGGTTTATATAGCACTAACTAGACCAGAGGATATCAGGCATCAGAGCGCTTTTCATGAGTCGAAACTCGAACCCTGTTCCCCAGTTTTGAGGTCGACCCCTCTCGCTGTAAGGCTACATTCTCCACACCGTTGTGACGGAGTAAACCTTCTGTCGCGATCCAAATCAGCTCTTATTCTTTTGAAGCGGTCATGCAAAGAGTTATCAAATGAGCTGTGAGGTGCGTGCTTTTAATTCTAATTGTATTTATGTCGCGCTTTCGACCCCATACAAGGTGTTCAGGGGACAGTTATCTTAAAAAACTGCAATACCTACAGTCTGGATATTACTAAAATCTATTTTTTTAGTTGCACCCTTTTCTCTTATACCTTTTTGCACATTTTGTAGCTGTCTATCTTATACTGTGTGTAATGGCAGTTTAAAATAATGACTTATAATTTTCACAGTGCTTTCTGTCGCAGGCTGTGACCTCCTAGTACTAAAAATACACAGGTCACTATTCTCTGCAACAACCATGATTTAATTCTGTGGCTCTCCGATTACACACAGACCTCTGCAGTGCATTAACTAATAGAGGTCTCATAATGCACGGTAGTGCATTTCCCACTGCGTAACAACTTTTAATATTTATTTTTCATTCAAGCTGCATGGTATTTTATATGTACTTGCCTGACGGTTAAAAACCAAAAAAACATAAAGAATAGTTTAGGTTTTTGGCCACACCTCCGACCCCGCTCCCACGCTCACAGACCCCACCCCCATTGCATGCAGCATTTCAGTTCCCATACTTTTTTAAATGCGCTTCGACCGCTGGTATCTGCCCACAAGCGGATGGTCGCTCCACACCTGTGTACGGTCGGTAGCCGGTGTAAACGGAGGCTGCAGCTACATCATTTGTGGCAACACAGACTGCCAAAGTCTCTATCCCTCTTGATTGAAGGTATCCCGATAAATGTGTTGCCTACGTTTACACCCCCTCTTAAGTACCTGCCCCTCGTGTAGGCCTGGAGTTGGAATAGTAAGATAACCCTATACTAAAATATCTAAGAATTGGGGTTGACTTGATTTTGAACTGAAATTAATGTCACAATATGTGTCGGGAAATTTGTTATACACCATGAAATTTTATTTATTTTTTATATATTTATTTATTTATTGATTTTATAGAGCGCGACAGCTACCCGTAAGGGTTTCCCGGCGCTAGAAAGGCAGAAGCAACCCTGCACTCACCAGTCAGGATTATTGATTAAAGAGCCAGGTTTTAACGGCTCAGCGGAAGCGAGCATGACAGTTCTCCACACGATTCTCGAGGGGGAGAGAATTCCATAGTCTTGGCCCCAAGTTGGCAAAGGCACCACCTCCGATTGTCGAGAGTCTGTACTTCGGTACGGAAAAGAGATGCTGAGAAGAAGAGCGAAGGGTGCGCGGGGGACTATAGCTCTTGACAAGAGACTGAAGGTACACAGGTGCAACCCCTGCTCTGATCTTATGCATGAAGCTTAAAGCCTTAAACTTCAAAAAGCATATATGAAAGCATATATTTTGGAATACATTTGTTTACAAAATTTATTTTTTCTCTCTAGGGTTCCACGTAGCACTTCCTGCATTCTTAAATTTAGTATTGAATTAAAAATTCCAGCAGATTGATTGAGGAGTGTTCATTTTGTATTCTTATAGTACATTTACGTGTACCCACGCCACACTTGGCATGTGAAGTACTTTTGTGAATTGTTGCCTACATCTTGATTGGTCCTTCCAGCCAACCAGTTGAAATGATGAGCTTTAGTGGGAGCTCTTGCACCTGGGTAAGACTTGTAGGGTCAGGGGACGGGGAGTGGCCGAAGACATGATTGGAAAGGAGGCGCATGCTTGCTGGTGGGCAGTCAGACATTTGAAGGCATTTGTGGGGGGCTGAATTACAGCTGGAGACCTATCTGTGGCTATTTTTCCCACCAAACGCGGTTGTAAAACTATCCCTCACTTGTCAGATAGATACATTATATAGATGTGAGATTCACATAATTTGCTTTCATATAATCATGGTAAATGTTTGCAAAATATTTGAAATTAGACATAATTATGTGAAATAAAAATCGGTTATTTTGCTCTATAATGTGTCTAAAAAATGTCCGAGCGTCAAATGTTGGTGCAACAACGCATTTAAACAAAAGCACCACGAACAACAGCTGCTTGCGTTTTGTTTCACGATAAATTTTACAGCAAATGATGCCTTTTACATTTTTACAGTGAGTGGCATGTAATGACTCTCAGTGGCATATAGGTTGAATCTGGGAAGTTCACGTAACAAGCGTCACACAAATTTCCTGAAATTAAGCAGATTATGCCAGTGTCATTTACATTTCAACCACACTTATCATTCATTTTGAGATATGTGCTTGGATGTTGTTATGTGATCATGGAATGCGTTCCCCATTTTGTGTTGGATGAGCACAATTCCGATGACGAGGGGGAGGAGCGGCTGGTGGCGAGTGTGGTCGGATGTGCATAGGTACAGTGCAAGTATGGCTCCGAGAGGTTGTTCGTGCAGTAGTGCGTGAGGAGCAGGGGGTGCATAGTGTAAGGCAGTCACTTATGTGATGTACTCATGCTGTACAGCCCCATCTTTCAAGTCTCTCCCACTTATGACAACACTTCAGCTTTTTATCCACTAACCAGGTTCTTCACATCACCTACACCTGGTCCATCCAGTGGCAGCGGCTGAGGAGGGGGGGATCGGCGGGTGCGGGCAACCTCGGGTGTCATCACTGAGGAGGGTGATAAAATGGCAAAAATATGTGTTTTTAAAATAAAAATAAAAATTTGGGGGCTGACAACGCTTTTTTGGGGAAAAAATATTATTTAAAACGAGTGGTGCGCAGCAAAGAAGAAAACAGAAAGGCAAATCTTTATGTATCTTATTTTTACTTCTATTAATAATTTCAATGTGGAGGAAAGTGACAAGAAATTTTCTGCACCAGGTACCACCTGAGAAGTGAGGCTCAATGGTTAGAGCGGCAGACCCTGTTGCAGAGGTTTAGCCCGGGACCCGGGTTCAATTCCCCGCCTCGGCGGGTCTTGGGCTCAAAAAATTCCACGCACCTGATAATTCTCGCCTTGGTGCCTATTCCAATCATGGAGTCCCACTCTGCAACTCTGGGCAATAGCTTGCTTAATCTCCACAACGGCCCCCACAACGCTAAGGATGCCTGGACTCCACCTTGGGGGTGCCCAGGAGTGGACGCCTCACAGGGAAAGCCAGGATGGGTTCCACAGCGGTATTCGTACAAGCACCTTGAGACCCTTGCGGGTGAGTAGTGCGCTATACAAGTATCAATTTACATTACATTACCTGACCCTGCTATGCCACTGTCCAGTGGTAAATGTGACACGCAATACACTTTACTGTCAATGCACCCAGGCACATATCCCAAATTAGTGCCAGCTTTTGGACGCTATGACTGGTGCCACCAGATCGGGTGCCAAGCTCCAGGGGGCGCCCTTTTTGTAACAGACAAGGCGAGATAAGAGCTTCCAGCAGAGATCTTTGTGGGCTTGGCATTTTTCAAAGGACCATAACAAAAGCACAATAACTCTGGTCATTAAGACATTGCTAGAGAGCTCAGGTATTTATCTAGTCACAACTTGGACTCAATAAAGTGTCGTAGAGTGTTAATGTTCGTGCTGCAAAACACAACATGTAGCATGCAGATTACAGATTTGTATTTTATGTAGATAGCTCAGTGGGTTACTGTGTTTGTCACCGAAACCATGTTGTTACTTGGAGCTCATAGGTTACAGTTGTTCTAATAGAGCGCAATGAGCTATGAACTGGCCTCGAAGTGCTGAATTACAATTGCAAGCATAGGTTTAGAATCTTATTGTTTTTCCCCAATCTTTCCTTATTCTGAGATTGTAAAAAAAGGTTATTTGGGGTCGTAATTCAATTTAATGTGAACAACACCTCCTCTTTCTTTTATGGTATAAATCCTGAGTTTATGGGGCGGATTTACTGGCACTTTGCACCTGGTTTATGTCATAAAAGGGATGCAAACCTGGTGCAAAGTGTTGTTTTGAGGTTTACTTTCCAGTGGAAATCCTCAATTGTGTTTAACAGTCGCATTAAAGTAGCACGAAGAAGCCCTATGTGCTACTTTACATCAGAGGTATACTGTAGGTGGTACACGGGCATTCCCTTGCACAAATCTATGGCTTTTGATCCTAACCCGCAACTCCTAGCTTTGGTAGACAGGGATTTGCATAAAAAACGAGTCCACCTCGAGGCAGGCGTCAAGTTGGAGAAAAGAATCATGGTCTTCAAACCCTTCAAGCTTTGCGCGTGTCTGCACCGTACAGCACCCAAACAAAGTGGTAAAGTGTTAAAAATTGCCAAAGTTTAGAATTTTGTTCAGGATGGGTACCCTTCCAGTATAAAACCTATGCTTGACATCATGGGAGGGCGTGGCTCTGGAGTAGGAAGACACAATATGAGAGTAGGGGACAGCAGCTCCAACCTAAGGTGTGGGAGCAGGAAGCTGCGTAATGATTGGCCCCTGGGGCAGGAGACTGCGTGATGATTGGTTCCTTTAGCACCATCAGGAAATAACCAACCTTGTTTGGAATGGTCCATCAAAATGACCAGGACACATCAAGCTGCACATTGATTGGTCCCCACGAGGGAAGCACTGTGCCTGCTCGCGCGCTCTTGCAGTTTGCGAGCCCCGAAAACTCCTCACCAGAGACACTGTGAGGAGATGTTAAAGCATTGCACCTTCGATTGACTCCTTTGCACCCAGTTTTGATGCAAGGATCTTGACTCTGCTCGAGTTTTTCATCTGCAGCACCTTTCCTGGGCAGGCACAGGAGGGTTGTAGTGTGACTTCCACTCTCACATGTGTCTCATGGCAGCTGAGGGTTTCGGAGGCAGATGGTTGTGAGTCTGATACTGTCAAGGGAACGAAATCTTCCCCGCTGCATTAATGTGAGCAAATTGGATTATTGAATAAAAACAAGCTTCAACTTTTGAACCTCCTGTTTGTATTGACGCGTTTTGACAGCTGTGACTGTGGTGCTTGATGTGACTGAGGAAGAATCGCTCTAGAAGTCATGCCAAGTATGAGAGGATTTATTCTTGTTTGTTGTGTTAGTTATTTTAATTTGTTGTTTAAACTTTTTATTTTCCTACACATTGAGTGAGGCGGTTGCCAGCATGTCTCAGCCTCAAATCAGTCTGCTGGAACCTGATGAACCCCTTCTTGCACCGAAAAAAGGACGGAGCTAGTTGACTCTTAAAGTACTCAGAAGGGAATACTTTCTGCATCCAGAAAACAGCGAATCCGTCTGCTTAATGTTGGGAATAAGGGATGCAGCATTCACCAGAGTCTGAATGAACTCACCTGGGTAACGGCAAAGGGGGCTCAGGGATGAGTATGGAATGTCACTCAAAGTGCTAAAGGGCCATTTTGGTCCCTTATATTGCTGTCTTTGAGGGCATTCTTTTTTTGCACCCTAGTACAAAATAAAGAAGAAATATTTGAGAATTATGTGGAATGTTCCAGAGGTTGGCACGTACATGTGAGTTTGGTGATCTGACTGAATATTTGATTAGAGACCAGCTCGTTCCTTGCAGCAAAAGCTACAGAGGAGGTATTTTCAGGGAATCCTTCTCGCGAAGAGGCGGATGAAACACGTCCGGATGGGTTCACGAAATGAGGACTGCTGCTACTTATGAACCCAATCACCTTGCATTGTCGCTTTATTTCCGCGAAAAATTACAGTATTTGCTTGCTGTTGTACTCCTTTTAAATGGAAAATGAGTTTTGTATTTGCTGAGATGTGTATGATTTTATATGATGTTTTTAATATTGTGTATCTTTTATGACCTGTCTTTGGAAGGACGAATAAAGAAAGAATTGATTGATTGATTGATTGATTGATTGATTGATTGATTGAGGACCGGTTTGCCAAATGTGGCGGAGAGAGTGATCAAACACAAAGTTGTGTCCGATGAGGAAAAGTTAGTTCAGAGAACAGGAGTGAAACAATGTTCTTGTAGATAGAGAAAAATAAGTGTTCTATGTGTTATATGTGAGGCAGTCCAGGGCACTTATCTAACTCATTGAATTGCTCTGCTTACAATGCTGTTGCAGGAAGTGTGGCAAACATGGCCACTTTGAACAAGTTAGGAAAAGTTCTAAAGCACAATAAGTCAAGTACTCAGAGAGTGGGCACAAGACCTTATCTTAAAGATTGATCAACAAAGTAATGAGTTTTAAGTAAATAGCATGGCAGGTGCTGACGCGTTGGTATGCCAGTTTGCTTTTCAGTGATTCGAGACAAGGAAATAACCCTACTGGTGAATTTTGGCTCACCCCGCAATTTTGTTGGTAATAAAAATTGAGAAAAGATTGTTGATGAAGAACTCATTGTTTTGACTCCTCAAGATATCAATTCAGGTGGTTATGGAGGTGTCAAAATAGATTTTTGGGGCTTCTCGGTTATGACCATCTCCTTTATGGGCAGGGAAATGGTAAGGAAGATAGATATTACCAGAAGAGATGACCATCCTTTGGGGTGGCGTCACCAGAAAGACCTAGGTATAATCTTCAAACCCAATTCCATAGATCAAGGTTTGTTGATAAACAGTGTGAGTGATGCTGAGGACATTGTACATGAGTTTAGTGAGGTTTTTAACCCCTTCTCTGTGCCGCAAATTCAGCTGCGGCGCAGGGGTCTAGGTGGTGGGAGTGGCACTTCAGTGCTCATGACGGCTCCACGCCATCATGAGTCACGGGTGGTTTGTGCTCATGACGGTGTGGTGCCGTCATGACCCTGCCCGCCCATTAATTCGCCCGCACAGGCAGGGAATTAGTGCCGCATGGGCGGAGTGGTGAGCACACACCTACCGTGACTCATGACGGCGTGGAGCCGTCATGAGCACCCAAGGGGTTAAAGCGTAACTTGGATTTAAAAAAATCTTCAAATAGGATTATTTAAGAGAATAGTGCCACAAGTGTTGCACATTAAGGGGCCGATTATGATGGCGGACGGACCTGAGTCCGTCCGCCACCATAGAGTAGGAGGGACCATCCGCAGGGGCTGCAGAGGTCCCTCCATGCAGATTAGGGTGTGACCGCCAGGGTGGCGGTCACATCCTCTATTTTTAACATTGCGGCGGGTGCAGCTTCAAGCTGCACCCGCCGCAATGTTAAAAATGCATGCACTGCATTTGCGTGCACAAAGCGGCAGGCACCACGCAGTGCCTGCCGCTTTGTTCACGCAAATGCAGGGGGGTACCATAAATACCCCCATGTACACCCCCCACCCCCCTTCACCCAGGGGGCCCGCAACAGGCCCCCGAAGTGAAGGTCCGTATGCTTTTCCACGGCGGAAAAGCCGCCGTGGAAAAGCATACTTTGTACTCTATCATAATATGGCTGGCGGTGTCTGATAGACACCGCCAGCCATGTTAATGCTTTTCTGCCGCAGTCGGAAGGGGACTGCAGCGGAAAAGCGGAGGACAGATTCAAAGACTCACCAGCCATCCTAATTTGGCGGTGGGTCTTTCCAGCATCCGCAGCGGTTTTCCCGCATCCTCCGGGCCGGCGTTGTATTCCGCCGGCCCGGAGGATGCGGGAAATCCGCAATCCTAATCTGCCCCAAAGTTAGGAGAGTACCTAAACTGATGATAGAAAATTTGCATGTGGAGCTTAACAAAGTCTTGAAACAAGGTGACATTGTAGAGATCAAATTTCGAAATGTGTATCAACAGCTGTATACAGCAGGTGTATGAGGGTATACTGTCAATCTTTGCAAGCGGTGTAGAATGTTTTTTGCGATTTCTCCTAGCGGTACCAGGTTGCGGTTCCTTCTTCGTATGCTGTTGATCTGAGACTAGTTTTCTTAATCGATCTAATTAAGATCCAGCCAATTCATTTGTGGCGTAAGATCTGGTTAACTGAAAAAACGCCCTCAATTGTGACATTATTAGGAATTGTGTTAAATCTCCTTTTGCTCTTTGCTTACCATGGCTGAAATATATTAAACTTTTATGAGTGATCTGGGCCACCCCGAATTTTATGATCAGCCAAAATCTTTAGAGCACATCGATAGAAAGAAATTTCAGAGTGAGTATTTATTGTTACGGGAGGGATGAAGACTGTCTTCGAAATTGATGAAGTTGAGTGTCCGTAATAACTAAATGATCCTGGTCACTCATGGCATGCAAACATATTTAAAATCTATTGAGAGGACACAAGATAGATTTCTTCTATCGCGTTTTAGATTCGGTATATTCCATCGCTTGTCTACTTTCCTAGAGATAAACGGTTGGTCACAATGTCTTCGTAAATGTCCCTGTAATGACGTGTCACTACAGTCAACAATTCACGCTATATTATTCTGTAAATTCTACAACGAACAGAGAAAGAGTTGGATTTTACTGATACTGGGTCTTATTTTTATAGTCTCTACCTAATGAGTAGACAAGTTTCTCTATGGCATGGTTTTTAAATAGTGTGATTAGATATAGAAAAACATTTTAATATGAATTTTATAGTGCTATAAAAATGTTTGTACCTATGGTAAGATTTTGAAAGAGTGTGGTTAGATGTAGGAAGACCTTTTTAATAGGAATATTTTATGGTGCTGTAAATATGTTTGTACTTTTTGTATGGAAAACATATTGTTTTTACATTTTTTATTAGATTTACGTTTTGTATATGGTGTTATTGTTTCCTATGAAGAATTCGAATAAAGCTTAATTTGAATTGAATTGAATAGTGCTAAATTACAGATATGTATAGTTACAAGTATTTTGTATAATTTTGCATAACTCCACAAAAGCAAATCTCACAAATTAAACACACCTCAACTATGTAGCTTGCATGAGACTAGACTCACTATAAAGAGGGGGGATGCAAATTTAGGGTGGGGGCAGTGTCCTTTCTGGGATGTACAATTTCAGGGTACAGTTTGAGTTAATAGAATCAGTCAGGTCCTTTTTATGCTTGGCAGAGTATTATTCAAACTGTGTTAAGAATGTATCTAATGTTGTTCATGCAATCAAAATGGATTTCATTTTGAATGGACAGACAAGTGTGACCGAGCTTTTACTGTTGAAAATAATGAAACTTGCAAAAGGCCAACCTTGGGACATTTTGAGTCACCCATAAACCCATAACAAGTGATGCCAGCATTAAAGGCATGTTAGCAGTTTTTGCGATTGAGGCACTTGCATGGTCACGGGCAAATCGTCTCTTCAAGCTTTTTGCCTGGGGTCTTCCTTTTGTGTTGAGGACAGACCATAAACATACATTGTAAGGCTTGGAAAAGGCCACTCGGAGGCTCAAAAGGTGGACAGAGGCCGGGAGGAATATCATTTTCAAATGGAATATACACCAGGGGCCCGATTCACAGAACTAACTTAAGACAAAATCCTAAACTTACTACTTTTGGTATTCACAGAAGTTAGGATTTTGTCTTAAATTTGTCTTAAGACAGACTTAAGACAGACTTAAGACACAATCTTAACTTAAGTCTGTCTTAAGTCTGTCATAAGACAGACTTAAGACAAAATCCTAACTTCTGTGAATACCAAAAGTAGTAAGTTTAGGATTTTGTCTTAAGTTAGTTCTGTGAATTGGGCCCTAGGAGTCTAGAGTGCTGCAGGAGAGTGTTTATCGCGCTTACCTTTGCAAGAGCTGAGGGAGTCAGAGGAGGCAGAGCTGTCGATGAGGTGGGTTTGGGAATCTACACTGAGTGAACAGGAGTCAAACCCATTAGGGAATTTTTGAATGTATGGCAAGAGTTGTGTATCAATGGAGATGAGTTGTGTAGGGAGGGAGTGCCCCCATCCCTAGTTGATTTAAGGAGAAAAAACATTAATTTAGACCATGAAGGGCATTTATGGTGCTGGACACACCCTGGTGGCCAAAAATGGACCGACTAGTGGGAGAGCTGGTTAGGGAAGCATTGAGTGTGCTCGCGGTGATAAGTCAAAGGTAATCAAGACGGTCCCTCTGTTGCCAGTTGAAGTTCCAGAGGAGCCTGGATGAGACGGCGTCTTGACATCGGGGAACCTTTGCTTTGTTGACTCTCGCACAGAGTAGTTGCAGTCCTTGCGGATTTGTCTTCAAAATGATTGTGAATGCTGTCATCACTAGGAGTGTTCTGGATTTTCTAAAGGATGTGTTTACTTATAAATGTATTCCTAAAACTTTAACTATGAGCCATGATGACCAGTATGTATCATAGGAGGTGAAGGGATTCTTGGCGCCTGCCTCCATGGTCAAACACACAGCCTGGTGCTTAACGGATAAGAGTTCATCCTTTGATATATAAGGCACGGTGTATTTAAGGCATGGTGTATATAAGGCATGGTGTGATGCCGCGCATCGTGTGGAGGAAAGGAAGCAGAGAGTGGGAGAGAGGGTTTCTGTTAATAAACGTAGAGCTGTTATAAAAGGAAAGCCCACTTATTAAGGCTGAGATAAAATTTCAAAAGGTAATAAAAATGTGATTCTTGAATCTGGTGAGATTTGGAGCCTGTCGGGCCATGGGGTGATTCTGTGATGGTTCCTGCTGATGTCTCAGCTGCGAAGCCTGTTGTGGTTGATGGTTCTCAAGGGTTGGGTGTCTCTGATATTCCTGTCCATGTTGCTGGCCATCCTGCTGCCGCCAAAGAGTTGGAAGGTTGTGTTGGATGGTGGACAAGGACAGTTCTCGAAGTATAAATTTACTCAGGAAGTTTATGGACATTCCGAGATCTGAAAAACTCAGACTAGAATTTACTCTTTATTCGTCCTCTGTTGATATAGTGGTGTTGACTTCTTTCCCTCTTTTTTCTTCACATTCTTCTGTGAAGTTATTGATGCTACATGGTTTTCATCTTTCTGTGGTTCCTTCTCCTGTTGTCTTTTCCTTGCTTCTTGTTACTGGTCATGTATGTCCTTTTGTAAAGAGCTCTTGTCACTGTCCCTTCTGCTTGCGTGTGTGATGCTGCAGACAGCTTCAGGTAAGAAGACCTCGCCTGTGCTCTTGCTGACATCTTGGTGTTAGAGGTCCTGATGAGATCTTGGCGGTCAGGTTACTCCAGCAAAATATAAGTCCCATAGGATATAATGAAATGTATATTTCCGTAGACGGGATACCCGTCGCCAGTGTGACCACCGTGACGGAGTATCTTGTCTCATCAGCTTGCACATAATGATGGGGACATGATGAGGGCTATCATATCTCATGGATATTCATTGGCTTTGGGCTGAATGTGGCCCCCTTGAAGGGTTGTAGGCCCCCTGGAGGGTTAGGGCCCCCTTGTGTCTCAGGGTCTGCAGGGGCCTGCGTTACTCCCCTGGCACTGACTGGCTCTGAATGGTTCCGTGGTGGCTGGGTACCACTCCAGCCTTCAGCCTGCAGCTCCTTAGCTCAACAGTGGATGCCGGCGTGGGCAGGATGAAGGCAGCTGGCTCTCAGCATCACTGCCTTTCTGACTTCGAGCTCCACAGTCAGGGCCTTGTGTGGCAAACATGTCAGCAGGGCACGCGGGGGGCTGTACCAAGTTCCTGTGCTGTATACCCAGGTTATAATTAAGGCCTGCAGCACTCTATTTAAATAGATGAACACATAATTACGGAGAGAAAACAAATTATGTTGAAGTCTAGTTTGTAACGTGATGTATAAATGCAGTTAAACAGTCCATAATGCGCTGCCTGCCTGTGCGCAACGCTGCGGCCGCCTATCTATGAGGAGCACAAATAGGTAAGAGAGACAGTGTTATTGACTAAACAATAAATGTATGTGTCTTGTAAAGCGCACTGCTGCCCTGAGGCATCGTGGCGCTGTAGACCGCTGGGGAACCCGTCCTGGCTATCCCTGTGAGATGGTCCCTACTGGGTATCTTCAAGGTGAAACCAGGCATCCCCGGCGAATGTGGGGGGCCGTTGTAGAGATGAGGCAAGCTAATGCCCAGAGTTGCCGAGTGTGATCCCTGGTTAGAGTAGGCACTGAGGCGAGAATTATCGAGTCCGCTGACCCTGGTCCACGACCCTGCCGCGTCGGGAATTGAACCCCGGTCCCGGGCCGTTCTCTGCTTCCGGGTCTGCCGCCTCTAACCAGTAAGCCACACCACTCCACAACTAAGTGACGCGTTACTGACAGGGCGTTAAATGGGCAAGTACTCACAGGCCCTGAGTAACTGCACTTCACAAGTGTGAAAGGGAGAATAGAAGTAATTCTCAGTGGGGTGCAATGGATCTTTGAGGGGAGGAGGCGGGGAGGAGTGAAGACCCATCTCGAGCAACAGCCACAAACCTTGTCTAGGCGAACCACAAAAGTCACAAAATTAAGCTGTGCTGCACCCTCTGATAGCTTGACAAAAAAGCAATCAGGCTTAACTTAGAGACAATGTGTAAAGAATTTTTGCAGTAGTTAAATAGTAATAAAGGGAAAACAAACGACACGAAAAATCCCACACTAATTTAGAAAAATTGAGAATGTTTTAATAAGTAAAATGGAATCAGAATGACAAACATCCAACTAGTTGAACCAGAGATATGCAAGTTCAAAGCACCTAAATGCACAAAGCACCACTCGTGGCTATCTGGTTGTGCTATACTCAGGGAAAGTCACAAGTTCACAACGACTGCAATGGAGTGTGGGTCGCAGTGGCGGCTGGTGAAGTTTCAAAGTGGCAAGGCGTAAGATGAAACCATGAATTTGCTAGGGTGAGTGCAGGAACTGAGCATGGCTCTCCCCAGAGACACACTCGGCAAATATTTAACAAAATTGTGTCTTTTTCAGCAAAGTGTTGTTAAAAACAATGCTTTTACAAGAACACTCATACAATATTTAACAAAATTCGTAGTTTGCCTCCCCATTGGTGCACTTACCAGGCAAAAGGGCTTAGAATCTCCCCCATAAAATATTAGTAAAAACTGTTCTCTCACCTAAATGTGAATTCAGATTACGTGACACATGAAGACAAGGCGAGCTGGTCAGAAGGCCAGGGCTGCTCAGTGCATTAGTGACTTGCACAAGTAGCCAGAACTGCCCAACGTGCGTGTGAGGTGAAAGAGAAGAAAATACTTTTAGTCCTAAAGATTCAGATCATATTTATTGCACTAATTACAGATACTGCCATGACAGGCCTGTGATTTACCAAATTGCCCAAAACATACTATTAATGTTGCAAATTGCATATGCAAATGTGTAGTGAGGGAAATTAATTATTTTGAGCAAAGCTGCCTGAATTCTGAGCTAGGAGCTTCAAGTTTCAGTGGGTGGCTCCCTGTGGATGGCCCACTAACCTGCTGAGCTAGTTTACTAGGATGGTAAACTTTGAAATACATCTTGCACACAGATTACTGCCTGCAACAGGAATGCTAACCAGATAAACTATCTCACCTGCATTTACCTGCACAGATCTTCACAGAACTCTGTAACCAGTTCATTCAGTGGCCGTGTCCACTGCCTAATTTATAAAAAGATAGCTGCAGGTTTACAAAGTTTGTATCTGCAGCTCCCTTCAAGTGCTGCTGAGGTCGAGGTTGCTCATAACCAGGCTTTCTTCTACCACTCTATCCCCCATCCCCCCAGCCTCAAGATCACACAGGTGTTGGTTCTTTTTCCATTCATGCTTTCTCCCCTTGACGCTGTCTTCCTATATTTCCTGTCCTTCTCTCTCCCTCTTCTCTCCTTCGCTCTGGGCCTCAATGTGATGTAAAATAAGCCCCTGTCCCAAAAAAACGAGTGTGAGGACCCACCACCTGCAACCACCACCGGCAGAAATTAAGCACTGCCAGCCCCAGGTCCTTTAGATGAAGAACGGTGCACAACCCATCAACCAATATTTTAATACATGGAAGGAATATCGCGCAATGCATTATGGCCTACATACTTTCGAACCACACTTTCATTCCCACATCTCTTACCCACGTTTTTATCGTGAAAAGTGTTAAACCGGACACATCTTTCCATGAACGTTCGCCTGGCGACTGACAGCGCCTTCAGCATTTAAAAAAAAATCCTTCATGGAATTAATGATCTGAAAAGATTTTGTTGAATAAACAGCTCCCTTTCAGCATTTTCACTTGATGGGGCCAAGAAAAGTGTGCCGGCTGAGCCTTTGCCTGGTGTTTGGTTGGACTGGCTCTGTCAGAGGACAGCCGGGTTCAATGGCGCAGATTACAATCAAACCGCATTTCACCCAGCTCTTGCAAACAACCCTGGCATTAAGGCATCATCACATTATTATAGAAATGGTTATAAAACGGAGAAGAATACACTTCATAGATGCAGCCCTCGTTCCCCAGTACAATCCCCTCAATCACCCCAGTACCCTTCCTTCCCTGGGCAGTGCTGGTGCCCTGGTGCCCATGCTGCGACGGACGCCAGCCCTTCCCCTTGGCCATCTTCCTGTCCTCGGTGCTGCCCGGCCGCTCTTATCTTCAAAGCCCCTGAAAGGCCAGTTCTTTGTTTTGGGAAAAACGGCGCATCCGTGCCAGGCCTATGGGAGCGCACGGCTCTGCGCAACTCCATCACCCCGATGCCACTCTAACACTGTAGCCACGCCCTTCCGAGACCCTCACAGGCTGAGGCGGAGTCAGTGATGGTTACTGACCCCACCCCATCGATGAGGGATGTGCGCCCAGAAATACAGGGTGGATGCTCTGTGCGCCTGGTGCAGCCCTAAAAACGGATGCTTCGGCACATAATATGGCCATAAGGCCACCGAGAATAGAAGGCAGCGTCTGGGGTAAAGGAAGCCCTTAGGCCTAACCAGTGCTTGAAAAAAGTACCTGCTTGTTTCTGAGAAGTGCCAGTACTCTCCAATTAAAAGTATTGCATTTCTCTTCAGAAGTGCCGGTACTCTCCCTCTCGAAATAAAAAAGTGCTGGTATTCCGTACCGGACAGTATCGGCCCATTTAAAGCACTGGCCCTAACTCAAGTTATAGGAACTGACTGATACATACGCACTGCTGCATCTGTATGAGAAATGTGCCTGGCTGCCTGCCCTCCCATGTGCAAGGGTTATCGAGTGTGCCTTGACAGCCGGGCAATACTGGTATAAAAGGCTGCTAGTGTCCGGCTGACAGCCAGGCACTGAGTCCTTCCAAGTTGTATTGCCATTAATACAATAACAATGTGGATGATAGTTACTAGTAGCAATTACCATCCACAAAATGTTGAAGTATACAAGGGCGGGCACCTCCGCACAGGGAAAGCAGCTGCCAGTGTTGGGTCGGAATCAGGGACCAGGTGAGTCCTGCTGAAAAAGTTACCTTCTCAGTTTTCTGGTGCCAAATGTTCAGTTGTGTTGGAGGAGGCCGCAAGGAGCAGAGAAAGTTCTGTGAATGGGTTTGCTGACACAACATCGATGTTAAAGATATCAATGTAAAAAATATTGCGTAAAAAATATAGACACCAAAAATATCGACTCCTATACCTAAACAGGTAAGTACTAAAATATTAAAGAAAAATTATCTATCTAAAAAATATAGATGTATAAAATATCGATTTTTATATAAATATAAAATAAAATAATATCCATTAAATATATTAAATATAATTTTAACAACATAAAATCTGTTTAAAATACTTTTTAATGAAATATAACCAATAAACTTAATTAAAAACTAGCACACAAACATAATAATTTACACATCTATATATTTACTTTAAAACAATTAATAAACTCTTATTTTTAATGTTTATGTTAAAAATTTAAATAATATAAAAATAACAATATATATTAATGATTTAAAATATAAAAAACAAAAATCTATAATAAAAAAACATTAAACTATTAAAAATATTTAAAAACGTACATGTCACAATACAATCAGTGCAACATTAGGGAAAGTATTGGATAGCAAAAGGGGTAAAGATAACTATTCCCACTCCAGTGAGTGCAAAAGTAGGATAAGAGTTGCACAGCACAGGAATTACATTTACTATTCCAACTCCAGTGAGTGCAACAATAGGGAATGTGTTGGATAGTGGAGGGGTAAAAATTACTATTCCAACTCTAAAATACATAACATTAATTATAATACATTTTTACAACTATATTTTTGAAAACGTTATTAAAAACTCTGATATTTTTAATATCGATAGTACTACCTTAAGTCAATATGCTTGACCAGGATATTCTTGCTGTCGATATTTTTAAACCACGATATTAATGACTCAATATTTGTGAAACTATTTTTTTTTACCCTGTGGGTGGTTGTCACTGTAAAGTTTCTAGCAGCCCTAATAGCAACTACATCTTTGGACTTTAATGTCGCAACAAGTTCCTTCTTAGCCTCACGACATTTTGGAGTATACCACTTGTCTGACTGCTTGGGAAATGTTTTCGAGGGACCCCTTCGAGTGGTTTGGGGAACAATAAATAAGTCACTCAGCGCCAGTACAGTCTCAATGAATAGAGGTAGGATCTTGTTATCGGTTTAGCTTAAAGTGTTCATCCGGGGCTCCACCTCTTCCAAAATTGACCCGGCTTTGGCCATCCTTGTGTCGTCGGCCAAGACTTTTGCCCACTTTAAGCGCCTGCTACAGTTTGTGGGGACTAATTCATGGGAGGATTTCCACTTATGACCGGGTAGGCCTTGCCTTTCAGCCTGCCAAGGAGATGAAATAGATAGCGATAAGGGGTTGTGGTCGCTATCACCCGACACTATAACCTCCATATCTAGGTGGTGTTGCCAGAGGTTGTAGTTAAGCATGATGTAATCAATCCTAGACGTGTGGTCTTGTCTGTTATAAGTGTGAGCACCCATATGGTCAGATTTGGATCGGCCATTTGTCGGTCGCAAATTATGCTCCATGCAGAGGGCATTGATCTCTATTGCGTTTTGCGACCATTTAGGAATCGGGTCAAGATTCAAAATAGGAATACCTCTCCTGGTGTCCTCCTCAAAAGTGTCCAAGATATCTTCGCTGGCCAAAGGCTCAAAACAGCAGTTGAAATCCCCTACAAGCATTATATGGGAATCCGCATCGCATGCGGCCAGGTTGCGGTTTAGACCTGTGGATGGAAGATGGGATACACCGCCTTTGGCACCCCTCAGGTAGATGTTTAAGACTTCCATACTTCTTCCCCCTTTGCGTGTTATAGTTAGCCACTGGAGATCCGATGATTGGGTGTTTCTTTCTTTTACCCTGAAGCCTAGAGCAATACTAATCCATATAATAAGGCCGCCTGACGGGCGACCTTTGGATCCTTGTTCCTGGACTGCAGGGATAAAAAAGGTGGAGAATCCCACTCGGTGTCTTGGCTCCAAACACCAGGTTTCCTGAAAGAGGCAGATGTGGAAGGGTTCCAGGAAGTCGTTCCATTCGGGGATGTCAAAGTTACGACCAAGACCAGCCACATTCCAAGATAGAATTTTTACGACAGAGTCAGCTGGTGGAAAGACCTTGGTGGGGTCAATAAGCATCGGCGTAGGAGAAACAGTCGCACCCACAGGTTTTAAAGACCTCACAAGTGGCTCGATTTGCTGGAGATTGGAGGTCGCATAGGGGGCAAGGCAGGTAGGATCCGACTGTTCAAGAGAAGTAGATGCAGGGGGGGTCACGCAGGGCAGGTTTGGCCAATCTTCCCTGTTACAATTTGCTATTATGTCCAATGACGTTGTCACCCCATCGACCCTTGCGTTGTTGGATCGTCCTACTCGGCTTGTTACAGACTCAGGGGCAGGACAATCAGTGGAATGATGCCTTTGCGAAGTTAAGAATTCCCTTCGGGGTTGCTTGGCTGCTTGCACAGGGAGTCAATCCACCTCCTCTAAGCCACCAAATCTATTATAGGTGGAGAGGCCATTCCAATGTAGCAGGGTCTCCGTGTAGCCCCGGGACCTATTCGGCCGTTGGTGATGTTGGACCACTGTCCAATTGTCCCCCTGATTACAGCTAGGTCGGGGAGGATAGAAAAAGGATAGTGGCTTGGGTTTGACTAAGGAGTCATCATTACTGGGCCAACTACAAATGTGGTGCGCCGTGTGTGGATCTTCGAAGGTCACTACTATGCAGTCCCCCGAACTGGATTTCAGCGTTGGCCCTACCCACGGAGTTCTGCGGACCATCAGTACCCTACTTCTTCTACCATTGGGGATTGGTCTGTTGACGTTTAACCAGTGCATTATTTTATTTTTCAGCGACCAGTGATTTTCAGGTTGGCCATTACCTAATGTTGGAACACCCGTCAAGACAACGACATAGTCGTTTGCCTCTGGGGGGAGGTCGATATAGCCACCTCTAAAGTTGTCTTTAACTAGAGGGACCTGGGTTTCACTAGGAATCAGTCTAATTGGTGTTTCGTGTTTGGGATGTTGCATGTTACGTGTGGAGCCTCGTGGAGAAGCCTTTGGTTTAACGCGAGCTTGCTCCACCGTGACTGTCCTTGGTTTAGGAACAGGTTTTATTGTAGGTGGTACTGAAGAGGAAGCTAGGTTAGTTTGGGGTGCGGTAGGTTGTGGCATTGGGTCAGCTGCAATAATGCCCTGGTTTTCTAGACTTTTCAACCCAAGAGTGGCCAGCGCAATAATGCTTTTCTCCATTTCTAACAAGTTATTTTCTATCCTTGATAGTCTTAGGTCCAGAGGTGACAAAAGTTTCTTAAGTGTGTCCCAAACCACCTCTATAAATTCTTTATTGTTATTGGCTAGCCCGTCTACTTCAGGGTCCTCGCCTGCTATGGTATTAAGGAGGGGAATGGATGGATTTTTCCCCTGTCCCTCACTACATGACTGGGTATTAGGGGTAAACTCAGCTCCAGCATTGGATGCTGTGATGTTATTCGTGAGCAGGTCTTTTGGAACAGCAATTTTCGCTTTCTTACGGAAATAAGCTGAGCGAGAATTGCGTTTCCTCTTTGGTTGTTTGCCACTGGAGATATTATGAGACAGATTCGGGAGAGATACAATGGGAGCAGGGATGTGCAGACTAAGAGGTGTCGATGGAGTCTCCTCATCCCTACTTCCTGAGGCAGGTTGGGGAATAGCCGGGGTCGGTGAATGGTGAACATCTACCTGAGTGACTATGCAATGTGGGCGGACTGGGCGCTCAGGGGTAACAGAAGTGGCTATGTGGCCTAGGGAAGATTTCTTGGAAAGTGCAATTACTTGGGACACTCTTCTTGCGGCATCTAGTTCTAGCGAGACCCGGGTTTGAAGCTTAAATATTTCTTCGTCTATGGCTATGTTGGTGCGGGTTATAAAGTCATCCATGGGGCCACTGATTAGTGACCCACGTTTAGAAGACTTGCTACGGGTTACCCTTGGATCCATAGCACTGGGGCACTGTGACGAAGATAGGTCTATTTCCCCTCAGTTAATGATTTAGCTACCGAAAATATTGAGCCAAGAGGGGTGGGCCAGTCCAGTCCTCTCAGTCCTCGAACGGCCTCAAACGGCCCGCTCTTTGCCCGGTCTTAGCCCCGGGCGCTCCCGCGTGCTCCCGCGCAGCGTCTCTCTCTGATATTTATGGGGCAAAGACCAATGGGGCGTGTTGTAGGAAGGTGGGGGCGGGGCGTTCAGGGAGAGCGGGGCCAGGTGACTCAGCCTCCGGGACCGGGACTCCTGGGAAGGTGAGTCCCGGTTCGCGCTCGCAGCCCTGAAGCCTCACACGCCCCCACAGAGCAGCCAAGCAGGAGACCACGAGCAGGCGGTGAAGGTGAGGTGATTCCGCAGCGGGACCCGTGGAGCGGGTTCCGCAAGTCGTAGGTTTAGGCAGCCCTTAGAAGCAAACAGCACCGGCCAGGTCCAACAAGCAAACAGCGTCCCACGAGGGAAGGGTCCAGGTGCCTTTTAGGTTGTAGGAAGGTGGGGGCGGGGCGTTCAGGGAGAGCGGGGCCAGGTGACTCAGCCTCCGGGACCGGGACTCCTGGGAAGGTGAGTCCCGGTTCGCGCTCGCAGCCCTGAAGCCTCACACGCCCCCACAGAGCAGCCAAGCAGGAGACCACGAGCAGGCGGTGAAGGTGAGGTGATTCCGCAGCGGGACCCGCAGAGCGGGTTCCGCAAGTCGTAGGTTTAGGCAGCCCTTAGAAGCAAACAGCACCGGCCAGGTCCAACAAGCAAACAGCGTCCCACGAGGGAAGGGTCTAGGTGCCTTTTAGGTTGTAGGAAGGTGGGGGCGGGGCGTTCAGGGAGAGCGGGGCCAGGTGACTCAGCCTCCGGGACCGGGACTCCTGGGAAGGTGAGTCCCGGTTCGCGCTCGCAGCCCTGAAGCCTCACACGCCCCCACAGAGCAGCCAAGCAGGAGACCACGAGCAGGCGGTGAAGGTGAGGTGATTCCGCAGTGGGACCCGCGGAGCGGGTTCCGCAAGTCGTAGGTTTAGGCAGCCCTTAGAAGCAAACAGCACCGGCCAGGTCCAACAAGCAAACAGCGTCCCACGAGGGAAGGGTCCAGGTGCCTTTTAGGTTGTAGGAAGGTGGGGGCGGGGCGTTCAGGGAGAGCGGGGCCAGGTGACTCAGCCTCCGGGACCGGGACTCCTGGGAAGGTGAGTCCCGGTTCGCGCTCGCAGCCCTGAAGCCTCACACGCCCCCACACAGCAGCCAAGCAGGAGACCACGAGCAGGCGGTGAAGGTGAGGTGATTCCGCAGCGGGACCCGCGGAGCGGGTTCCGCAAGTCGTAGGTTTAGGCAGCCCTTAGAAGCAAACAGCATCGGCCAGGTTGTCACTGTAGCACAAAGAGCAGACCTGGCACAATGGTTTTCGGGTTGTCGATGTTGTGCAAAAATCTGGTTGGGCATCGTGGACGGTCATTGCTGGAACTTTGCATTTGCAGTCACCCTGGGCTGTTGACGCTTTGATGTGAAGTGCAGATCTCGTGTTGCCAGCCGTCGCTAGTGGTCACTGTAACATGAAGAGTTGGGCTCTTTGGAGCTTCCCATTGACAGTCGCTGCGGGCAGCAGAGTCTAGGCATGTACGGCCGTGTGCGGTTGCAAAGAACCCAAACGTCAACATTTCTCCTTTTCTTTCCCAGAAGTGCACTCTGATGCCATCCAAGCACCCAGGACCTGGGGAGGCAACCTTTAGGAATCAGGAACTCACTCTGGAAGAGGCCAGCAGGTTCAGGCAGGGCCACCAGCAGGTTCCGGCAGATCCAGTTGCAGCAGGGTCAGTTGGAGCATGTTGTGTCCCTGTTGCTCAGAACAGAAGGTCAGCAAACTGACCTTTGGAGTCACTCAGGTATTCCTGAGAACAAGGAGATAACACTCTCTGCTTTAAGACACAAGGCCAGACTCGAGCAGCAGGGCAGTCTTTTGAAGAACAAGGCACACCTCAAGTGGAAGATCAGTCCTCCGTGGAACAAGGCAGTCCTTCTGAAATCTTCAAAGGTCCAGCAAGTGCTGAAGACTTGGTCTAAGTGTCCAATATTTCTACCTGGTGCCGGCTTTTGAAGTGAGAGAAACTTCTAGACTTCCTTCCACCCCACATCTGGTTCTGGAATATTCCTTCACCCCCTGCCAGGCTCCGAGAGATCTAGTGTGACAATAGGCTGGTGTCACGCTCTTTGCGTGTGGGCTGAGTGAGTTGCTTGGAAATGTAAGTGGGGAAGGCAACTGCTCGCCCCTTCCATCCAGGCTGGATGGCCTGGAGCAGCGACAATTGACTCATCCCTTACTTGTCATTCAAGTGCATTCATTTCATGACCGCGACATATACAAATACTGATTGCGTTGACGCTGCGAATGAAATGATAACATGTATTTTGATTAAAAACTCATATTCTGCTTGGAAATGTATTTACAGTTTGAAACTGCAGATTACCGTACATAAGAGTGTTCTAATGTTTTCATACATAAATGCATAACATGAAGTTGATTCGAAATAAAAATGTATTGACTGAATTCATTACTTACTAAGTGTAACATGAGTATGATCTTGAACTTATTACTAACGTTGCATATATTTTGTAATTCTTGTATGGACACATATAGACAAATTTGTGACTGATTTCTTTATCTCTGCTTGCACTGACCTTTCTGTTTCAGGTGCCTTCACATGACTTCATTAGAAAGAAGTAGTAGAACAGTGTATTAGTGATAGCTAGGCCTGGAAAGCTCACCCCGGCAGGGACAAAGATGACCTAAGATTGACAAACAAGCTCCCGTCCTGCCTGTACCAGGAGGCACAAGACCTTCAAGGCTGAGAAAGGCAGCCTCAGCCGAAGCTGTGGGAGATGAAACCTACACTGCAAAAGCACCTGGACCCTGTTTTTCATTGGTTGATGGTGGTGTGGTCAAGATAGCCTCTCGTAAGCGCTATATAAATGCAATTACAACACAATACAATCTGAAGTCTGACTTCTCCCTGCATCTGTGTGTTGCTCCACTTCAGGCATCTGCAAATGTCCTTTTGTCTTTGAGAGGTTCAATCCATGAATGACTTGTAAAGCGGGACAACTCACCAGTCAGGGTCTCAAGGCGCTGTGGGATGGGGGGACAGACCACTCAGCTTTCCTGATTTCTTGCCTAAGTGAGGCTTCATGCTAACACATAAATCCTTTATTTTTGGGACTTCTACTGAAGTTTCTGCTTTGCTGACACCCCCCTAACTTCCCAACCCATTTAGAACTATTCTGTTCATGACTTGGAGCTGGTGTAGGAGATTGTAAACCACCCTCAGACCTTTCTTGACCTTTAATTTGCAGACATCAATTTTATTCATGCTTGCTGAGGAGAACTGGGGTTCCTTTAAGTAGCAAGGAACTAATTTCATCATTATCTGTGTCTTTGTGAGTGCATTTATTGCATGTGTTTTACTTCAAGCACTAAGCCTCTTTCGAAGTTCGAACCTGCCTATAATGCTTCTATATGTCATTAATATACTGATGACTTGTATCACGTCTGGACTTATTGTGAACTTGCAATAAACCAACTAAACTTAATCCTCCGGTTCCTAGTCTTCCTTGTGAAACCAAATTTGTTTTATTGTCATTAAATCGTTTGACTGGACGTTAACCCGTTCTTTGCCTCCATCAGCCACAAAGGTCCACGAGGAGGAGAGACAGGGGGGACTGTCCAGTTGCCGCTGGAGCAGCCCCTCCTGCCGTCACCGAGACACCCGTTGTCTCACTGTCTGGGAGGAATACACAAAGGCCAGCTGCCGCTCACTTCGCAGTCCTGCGACCCAGGGCGCAGGCAGCAGGCACCAAATGGGTAGGACAAGAAAATGTCAACCTTCTAAAAGTGTCAGGCATTTTCGGAATTGTGACTTAAAATCTGACTTTGACATTTAAATGTAATAAGGTAACCCCATGTTAACCTATGGGAGAGGTAGGCCTTGCAGTAGTGAAAAATGAATTCTGAAGTTTATCAAAACCAGGACATGTAAAAGTTAAAAGTACATGTCCAACCTTTTAAATGCACTCCACTCTACCCTATGGGCTATTTAGGACAAACCTTAGGGGTGACTTATATGTGCACCTCAGTACTAGCCTGATGTGCCTCCTGGTGTCGGTGCCTGCACACACAGCTCTGCCGGTGCGCCTCTATGGCAGATGCGTCACGTTGTAAAGCCCTCCGACACATGTGGGCGTTCCGGCGCAGGGTGGGCGTTCCGGTGCAGGTGCGCCTCGCAAAAGTGGCTGAATGAAATCTACAAGATTTCACTCAGTCACTTTTAGGCCAATGCTGCGTCAAAACTCTGCGCCTGCTTGAAGCAGGTGTAAGGCTTGACGCAGCATTGGACAGATAGGGCACACCCGAGCCTTGCTGGAGCTGCGTCACACTTGCGACGCAACTCCAGCAATGCGCCACCTTTACGGCACAGATACGTCACGCATCTGTGACGTTTTTGCCCCATGGTGCACCGAGTTGTAAATGCGGCGCACCATTGGTGGCGGAGCTGCGGCGCACAATAACTGGCGCATCCCTGGGGATGCGCCAGTTATTGTAAATCTGCCCCTAAATCTTTGAAATTAGCGTACTTCACAAATAGCGGTGGATGTTGCAGGAATAAGCAATGTACAGCTTGTGCTCTCTTTTTCAAATTGAACAAGCATTGGAAATGCAATAGGTCTCGCAGCATTAGAGTTAGTGCTTTTAGAATTGTTTATGGGTTTTTTTTGTAAATCTTTATCAATGCTAAAGAATTACAAATAAAAAAAGCCATAAACAATTCTAAAAGCTGTAACTCAAATGCTCTGAGACCTATTGCACTGTGTGAGGGTGAGGGGTTGAGGGTGAGTGAGGGTGAGGGTGTGTGAGGGTGAGTGAGGGTGAGTGAGGGTGAGTGAGGGGTTGAGGGTGAGTGAGGGGTTGAGGGTGAGTGAGAGTGAGGGTGAGTGAGGGTGAGTGAGGGTGAAGGTGAGTGAGGGTGAGTGTGAGTTAGGGTGAGGGTTTGCGGGTGGGTGAGGGTGAGGGTTTGAGGGTGAGTGAGGATGAGTGAGTGTGAGTGAGGGGTTGAGGGTGAGTGAGGGTGAGTGAGGGTGAGTGAGGGTGAGTGAGGGTGAGTGAGGGTGAGTGAGGTTGAGTGAGAGTGAGTGAGGCGTTGAGGGTGAGGTGTTGAGGGTGAGTGAGTGAGGGTGAGGGGTTGAGGGTGAGGGATTGAGGGTGAGGGGTTGAGGGTGAGGTGTTGAGGGTGAGGGGTTGAGGATGAGGTGTTGAGGGTGAGTGAGGTTGAGGGTGGTTGAGTGAGGATGAGTGAGAGTGAGGGTGAGTGAGGTGTTGAGGGTGAGGTGTTGAGGGTGAGTGAGTGAGGGTGAGGGGTTGAGGGTGAGTGAGGGTGAGTGAGTGAGGGTGAGGGGTTGAGGGTGAGTGAGGGTGAGTGAGTGTGAGGTGTTGAGGGTGAGTGAGGTTGAGTGAGAGTGAGGTTGAGTGAGAGTGAGGGTGAGTGAGGGGTTGAGGGTGAGGCGTTGAGGGTGAGGCGTTGAGGGTGATTGAGGGTGAGGGTGAGTGAGGGTGAGTGAGGGTGAGTGAGGGTGAGGTGTTGAGGGTGAGTGAGGATGAGTGAGAGTGAGGGTGAGTGAGGGGTTGAGGGTGAGTGAGGGTGAGTGAGGGTGAGTGAGGGTGAGTGAGGGTGAGTGAGAGTGAGGGTGAGTGAGGGGTTGAGGGTGAGGCGTTGAGGGTGAGTGAGTGAGGGTGAGGTGTTGAGGGTGAGGTATTGAGGGCACAGCAACAGGAATATTTTAGTGGCTGGTATTAACTCAGTTGGAATCTGAGGAAGAAGGTGTACTTAGTGCGACACTTCTTCATGTTTACCATAAATCTACCCTACTGAAGAGGACCAAATGGCTCAATACCACAGAAAGTAAATTAGGCCTTGGCTAGCATTTCATTTTATGTTCGGACATTCCCTTATTCTTTCTAAATTCTCTTTAAAGTTTCTTGAGCGAAAAGTATTTGAAAAATAAGCTATGCCATTTAGAAAGATTTACAACATTGAATATAATGTACAGATTGACAGGCCATAAAAATTGTTCTCTTTCCTCCAGTATTTTGATGTTTTTTTTTTTACTTTTTGTAAACAGTGCTTTACAGAAAAGATTTGCAAAGCCAACTGCTCTGATCTCACATTAGACAGGCGAGACTCATTGGCTTGCCCAGTGTTTGTTTCTTTTTCCGTGGCTGAAGATGACCACCGCTCCACCACGTGAAGCAGTGTACAGATTTTGAAAATGAATGCGTGGACTCGTTCTAGACCGAAGCCAAGACATGCGTGGGGTTCGCCTCTGGTGCACCTTGCAGTTCCGTGTAATTCGCTTGGGCGCCTAGCATGGAGTGGTTCACTCGGTTTGAAGTGGAAAACAGTTTTGAAAAAAAAGGGTGGCCCGCTGCTTACTTAACGTGCGCTGTAGTGGTGAGGCCTGGCGGTTGGTGGACGGGCCTGTTTATATTGGAGCTCGCTGGCTCGTGATCCCGTGGAATTGTTTACCCTTTCTCTGCTGCTGCATCAGCGCTTCCGTGTACTATGATGCGTGGTGCGTAAGGAGCGAGTTGGCAACGCGCATTTAGTAAGTGATGTCAGGCCCCTGGTAGCCCGTGAGAAATCCGATCTGGATGGCATTGTATCGAAGGAAGGGATGTTCTTTAAACTGCCGATACGCGCGCGAGACTCTGTCTAGAATGGATGCATTAAAGCCCCTGAGCTTGTGACAATAATAGAATTGTATTGCTATTTTTAAAACTTCAGATAGTTAATAACACATTATAGTTAAAATGAATCACAGACGGAGCGCGTCTTTTCATTTGTATTTTCCAGTGGTCAGACATTCTCTTAAGAGGATAAATGTTGATCTTCGAAGCACTTGAGGGGGGAGGAGAAATGCGACCCGACATGGCAGGCAGGGGAGGGGGCGGAGCGGGGGTGTGGGAGGAGTGCGGGAACAGACAGAGTAGGAGGAGGAGAGTAGGGGAGGAGAGGAGGAGGGGGGAGGAGAGTAGGGGAGGCACGGCCTAGCGGCCGTGCAATCAAGTAGTGAGGGGGCGGAGCTGGGGGAGGCTGTGAGAGAGAGTAGGCAAGGCAGGCGGCTGGGGGCATGTGCACGCGCATTTAAGCTCAATGCGCATGTGCATTGAGCTTAAATTTCTCGTGCACTGCAAGGAATCGCCACGATTCCTTGCAGTGTGGATAAAGAGTGGATAAGTGCCAATACTCTCGCCTTGCTCGATGCGCATGCGCATCGACAGGCGAGACCTAATCAAGAAGTGAGGGGGCGGGAGACATGGCAGGCAGGGGAGGGGGCGGAGCGGGGGTGTGGGAGGAGTGCGGGAACAGACAGAGTAGGAGGAGGAGAGCAGGGGAGGAGAGGAGGAGGGGGGAGGAGAGTAGGGGAGGCACGGCCTAGCGGCCGTGCAATCAAGTAGTGAGGGGGCGGAGCTGGGGGAGGCTGTGAGAGAGAGTAGGCAAGGCAGGCGGCTGGGGGCATGTGCACGCGCATTTAAGCTCAATGCGCATGTGCATTGAGCTTAAATTTCTCGTGCACTGCAAGGAATCGCCACGATTCCTTGCAGTGTGGATAAAGAGTGGATAAGTGCCAATACTCTCGCCTTGCTCGATGCGCATGCGCATCGACAGGCGAGACCTAAAAATGGACTAGGGCATGTAAACGTATTACGCTTTGAAAACTCCAGTACAGGCCACCACTAAGTGACTCAGATTGCTTTCACCCTTATTCATGCTAGAAAATAGAACGGCCGAAGCGATCACCCTTTGTGCAGACCCCCCAGGATATTGCAGATTTGATTTGCAAATTTAGCGGTACAAATAAAGAAATTTAGCGGCACAAATATGGAAATTTAACTGCATTTTTGCAGCACTTTATTTTCTCATAATCATTTATTTTCAGCCTTAAATCATTGAAAACAGTTTTAGCAGAGCATTCAACTTCGAGATAGGATTGTTTAAAGTTCTGCAGCTCTTCGGAAGCACAGCTCCAATCCTAAACTAATGGCTGCAGGGAGACCTTTTTTAAAAGCGAAATAGTACATATCGCTGCTATTGCGCTACACAGCTGAATTCGCAATTTGTTTGTGAATCGCGAAATGCTGGAGGGTCTCGCTAAAGCTGTCTGTAGGCGAGATCAAAAAAAACAACAAAAAAACTAGTTGTTTCCCTGTTGTTCTAAAATACTTTTAGAGAAATTCCCTCTTCTATTTGCAGTTTCAATTCATATTTCAAGGGAGAAAGAAAATACCTGATCTCCCTGAATTTCTCTTTTTTGTTTTACTCGTCTTGAAAAAGAAATGTTGGGCAGGCTGGTAAAGTACTGGCCAAGTGACAGTCATACCTATAAGGGTGTCGGCAGGCACAACATGCCAGTGCAACCAATGAGAGGCGCCTGACAGAGCAGCTGCCATGTTGTCTCTACTGTCTTGAGGACAGAGAATACCTGTCCTTTGAAGCTCCCGCCTCGTGCCAACACGACCCAGCGTGGGCTCTGATTACAGGTCTAAATTTCCATATTTGTGCCACTAAATTTGCGAATCCATGCTGCAATATCCTTGGGGGTCTGTACAATAGGATGCCACAGCTGTACATTAAAGCATTCTTCAGCCAAATATAGCATGCCATCTTCGGTTTGCTCAAGCCTTAAGCAAACCTAAAACCAGGCGAACAAACAGGAAATAAAACATTTTTAAGAAGGTTAAAATGAAATTCACACCAATGAAATGGTGTCTAAATGTGGGATGTTGATGGCCATGTTATTAAATTGGAAATTATTCAAATAGTACAATCCTATTTATTAAGTGTCACAAGCAGGCATTGCATCGATCTGTGGTAACAGTTACTGGAGTAATAAAATGAGGTTTCACACTTATATCTCAAAACAGTATGAACGACGGATGATGTCATCGAAGTAGAATGCTCCTCCTTTTAACCAAACCTTGTATGATGAAGTTTGAGTGGTTGAATCCAAGGAAAGTGTTATCCCGGTGCACTCAATATTTTTGAAAATTTCAACAAAGTTAGTTGATTCTTAAGGCGGTGCTCTAGTCGTCACACGTAGTCTGAACGTGCCTTACAAATGTCCATGAATATTGAGGGTAGAACACACTATCCTCAAGGCTGAGCACTCTTTTTACAAAGAAAACAAGTTTCTACTCCAAGTTCATCTTTTTCAAGTTCATCAGTTTTATTTTCGTGATTCAAATTTTAGCAGTTGATAAGTTGTATATGTTTAAGCAAAAATTCCTGACAAACATAATTCCATTCTTATGTAGTCATAGTATGATTTTCAAAGATGTTTCCATCCACCCAATGCATTTCGGGTCCACAACAACATGACCCTTCGTCAGGGGTCTGAAAATTAAGCGCAAACAGGACCAAATTAGTCACTCTCACATTATAAAACAACACAAGACATTACACTTTGTCACAACGCGATACCAAAACTCTTCAAGTGATAGATCAGTAAAAATAAAACAGCGGTAATTCACATACTTTTTCCGAAGTTAACCCGCGACTGCATTAAACTCTAACCAACAAATCTCAAAAATACATATTAGACTCTTAAATCAAACTCTTTATCACTTACGAGTAACAGGACGCAGCAGCGTCTTCACAGTTGGGATTCAAATTCCGCATGTGTAAACGGAAGTTCTAGTCGTGAGATTTTAAATCACATGATCGGGCCCGCGGCCAATGGCAGCGCGGTGGAACCGGTCATGTGAGAAAACTTCTCCGCTTACCGAACAGTCAGCTTGGGAGTGATTCAGAATTTGAATCTAAAACTTTAAATGTATCACATATGAATGACAATATATTGTGCTAAACGGTAACTTAAAATCTTGCTGTAATAAACAAACAATTCAAACATCAAGATACTGAAACAGTATACGGGGATCAGACAATGTCAAAAGTCAACGCTCAAGTTTAAAAGGATCATAAAAAACATGCATGTTCAATCCGATCATTTAGCCCGAAGGGCTGGGTTGAGTTCAGTTTTTTTTATCCAATGAAATTCTGCCCTTAGTCTCTGTTTCACAGGATCCATGTCTGGGCGTTGCTGGATAGTCTCGATAACCATGAATTTCAATTGAGAGATTTGATGACCCATGTCTTTCCAATGGCTTGCCAAAGTCGATTTCATGTTGCTCAATCTAATATTGCTTTTATGTTCCGTGATGTGGACCTTGATCTTGCGCTCAGTTTGGCCGATGTCAATTTTACCACATGGGCATTTGATTAAATAAATGCAGTTGGCGGTGTCACATGTACTGGAATGATGTAGATCGATTGGAAAACCTTTCGTGGGGTGCCTGATTGTCCTTCCAATAATGACATTATTGCAATGGATGCAATTGAAACATTTAGACATGCCTTTCCAAGCTATTTTGGGTTTGGTCGGAGTGTTCAACAGTTCTTTGAGGTTTTTGGACCTTTGAAAGGCGAACGTGATTTTCTTATCGAACAAGTTGTTGAGATCCGGTTCAGTCTGGATCAAATGCCAATGTTTATTTATGATGTTTTTGATTGTGTGAGAATCTGATGAGTATTTTAAAACACAAATAGTTTTTTGTTGTTGTTGTTTGGTCTTCGTAGCCAATAGATCACTTCTCTTCATTTTCTCAACTTTAGTTGAGGCTTTTTCCAAAATATCAACGGGGTAACCTCTCAACTTGTACTTTTCTGTTTGTTTTTGTATTGCCATCTTTGCTTCCTGTTCATCTGAATTAATTCTTTTCAATCTGATGTATTGCGAGGTAGGCAGGTGTTTCTTTAGGGGTTCAGGATGGAAGCTTGAAAATAGAAGACTGGCATTTCTATCTGTGGATTTGTGAAAGACTTTAGTGCTGATAACATTGTTGTTTAAAATGATTTGAACATCCAAAAATGCTATGGTTGCGTTTGAAATTGTGTGAGTGAACTTGATCCTTTCATTGTGGGTATTGAGTTTGATGATGTTAGACTCAAGCAATTCTTTGGACCCATGCCATATCAAAAAGATATCATCGATGAAACGCTTGAATAGAATCAAGCCATCTGTCCATGTTTGATTACTCAGGATGTAGTCTTTCTCGAATTTTTGCATGAAAATGTTTGCATAGGAGGGCGCTCCCCCAAAACCCATCGAGGTTCCATTCGATTGATTGAAAAATTGACCATTCCACTCGAAATAGCTATGATATAATGCAAATTGCATTAATTGCAAGATCAAAATTTGTTGGTGCTCTTCTAGATCGCTATTGAGCAAGCTCCATTCCAACGCTTCAATGCCTTCTTTATGTGGGATGGAGGTGTATAATGCGACCACGTCTATGGTGCATAACAGGTAAGGTTCTTCAAGGTTCAGTTTGACTTGATTGAGCATATTTAAAAAAGCCGTTGTGTCTTTGATGTATGTCTCACTGCGTTGAACTAAAGGTTGCAAGAATTTGTCTACAAATTTCCCTAAAGGTTCCGAGATTGACCCGCAGGCCGAGACAATGGGTCTAAATGGTGGTTTCACTGGGTCCTTATGTATCTTAGGCAACATATATAGTTGCGGCCTTCTGGGATGTTTTAATTGAAAAAACGCATACGTTTTTTGACTGATCCATTTCATGGTAAGTGCATGTTCCAAGATTTGTTGTAACACTTTCTGATACTCTTGAGTTGGATCTCCTGCTAGTGGTAAGTAAATGTCTTGATTGTGAACATGATTGTCAACACTCGTTTGGTAAAAATCTCTATCCATCACTATAAGGGCGCCGCCCTTATCAGCTTTTTGAAAAACGAGGCTTTTGTCTTGAATCAGATTCTTCAATGTGTTCCATTCTTTGGTGGTCAAATTATTTTTCTTGGGTTTGGCAAAAGCAAGTTTCTGTATGTCGGACATTACGGCCCTTTCAAATGCTTCTATGGTTTTATGAGTTGTAGGAGCACAAAATACACTGGGCGGTTTAAACTCATGATCCCATGGTTCTGGTGTTTGAATTGGTTCAGTGTCCTTGAAAAAGTACTGCAGTTTCAGATTCCGAAAAAATTTGAAAAGTGATATTTCTGTTTCACCTGCATTTGATCTGTATGTTGGTACGAACGTGGTTCCTTTGTTCAACACTAATGTTTGCATCTTGGTTAACTGTTTCGATGATATGTTAATTACTAAGTCACTTTCTGTACTTGACTCCGTGTCCTCTTGGCCACTTCCTCCTCTCTTTCTTTTTCTTTTTCTTTTTGACCTTCTGGTACGTGGCTTGTCGTCGGAGGAGTATTTGCTGCCGGACTTGTGTCTAAAAAAGACTGCTGTTGAACATTGGTTGAACTGGTAGAAGGTTTAGCTGTTTGTTTAGCTGCTGTGGTGATTGGTGGTCGATTTTGTGAAATATCAGAATCAGAAACAACACTTTCTTGAGATGATGCTGTGTCGGACTTTTTTTTTGGTTGAGACTGCCATTTCTGTTGGTTGTATATTTCAGCCCACGTGTACACTTCCTCGAGCTTGTAATCCAAAGTGTTGCCTCGATATTTTCGGATTTTTCTTTCATTAACTTCTTTTGCATAATGGTCTAATTTCTGATTTACCTCGTCCAAAGTTTTTGCTAAATCTGGAATTTTGTTTAATTCATCTTTTATTGTTTTGATTTCTTCTTCGAGTTCCAACAGGACTTTTGAGAGTTCTTCCACAATCAATAAAATGAGATCCAAAGAACATTAATTTAAAATCTGATACCATTTCTCAAGAAAATTTTTACTGTTTTTGCATAGCATTGGCTTGAGGGCTATTCTGAGTCCCCGGGGAATCCTTTGATTTTTGTGGTAATGTATTAATGTGGTCGCGTGCAACCGTTGGTTTATTTCCTTCTTGCTGATGTATTCGAATTGTCTGAGTATTTGAGCAGTGGTCGTTTTTTGAGGAGTGATGCGTCTGGTCTCCTGTATGAGCCCATAGATAAATAAAAATATGGTCCTGTATCTTTAAAATCTTTAAAATCTTTATGTTTTCTCGCTCTCTCCTTCAATTCTTATACCTCTTTTCTGAATAAGCAAAAGATGAAAAGTTAGAAAGAAGACCTTGAAGTTTTGAATATGTTGAAAAACACAAATGTAATCACACGTTATCTGTTGACTAAAATGTGATCAATAAATTCTTATCAAATGTATCAAATTTAAAGAGGAAAACAATTCTGTATGAGGAAAAACATCCCCCCATCGATGCCATATAATTACCATAGGAAATGTGTTCTTAGCCTCTGTCAGGACCACTCTTCCTTTTTCTCTCTTTTAGGCACCTCTAGTGGAATATTATCTGTATAATGTCAACACTTGGCTACGTATAAAGAAATGTTTGCATATTTATAAAAAAATGAAAGAACATCTGAAATCGAACTGAACGTGTTTTTGCAATAAATAAATAGAACACAAGTATGCACTATAACACTTCTTCTTTGATATGTGAACAAGAACTAAAAATGTCCTGTTCTTTTTAGAAAAATTGGCTGCAAAATATATTGTCCTGATGAAGACACCGCGACGTGTCGAAACGCGTTGACAGACTACAGCCGCAGCAATAATAATATATAGGACAACAATACTGCCCCTTGAGTGTTTTTAACCCAAATGTTTTATTTCTGAAAATATATTTTTTATTGCATCAATTTATCATGTATACAAGAGATAAATGTTTAATCATTCTCCTTTTTAAATAATTAAAAAACTTTTTGATATCAATATTACTGTTGTGTTATAGTTTATACATATTTTTGGATAAATAACCTTTTGAACATAGCCAGTGTTGTCTCTTTACAAGTTAACCTGGGTAGATAACTTCGCATTGAACCTTTTCCCTGACCCAGGAACTTTATCCTAACCAGGGGGCCCTTGATACATCACAAAAAAAAAAAAACAGAAGAGGAGGTAGACATCGGGGGCAGCTGACCGAGCAGGGCTGAGGAAGAGGACATGGCAAAACTATGGTGCCGTCCACTAGCCCTGTCTGTCAGCAGCGGTGGAGCAATAAAGATAATTAAAAAAACAAGCATTGGCCGCATGGCCTTGAAAGTGAGGCGGCCGCGAAAGTGAAAGTAATGAGGAAGAGAGTTGTGTAAACCAAAATTAAAGAAAAGCACGCGTGCGAAAGCAAAAGAAGGCTGGCGAGTGGTGTGCGATGCTGTGCGCACGGCAAAGGAAAGCCATAAAGGAAATTCAGGGCACTAAAAGCTGGAATGCAAGCGCTAAGCTGTGTGGCAGCACTTTTGAAAGCCCCAACTAAATGTCTCTCCGAGCAATTCATGCACTGGCTCAGGCGCGACCTAAAAAGAAAACGGTGCACTGGGTGTTCGGAGATAATTAGTGGGGAAGGGGGTTTGACACTTTGTGATCTCCGCCCCAGACCCTCCCGCAGCGGAGGCACCACCCAGACCTCAGCTGCAGGCTTTAGATGGGAGGAAAGTAAAGACCTGTTGGGGGGCTGAGGGAGTGTTTCTCAGATGGTTCCTCTCAGGGCACTTTCACGGCAGCCACAGAGTGCCATTACGATCAGCTCCCGGGAGATGCTCGTACCCCCCACCCCCAGGGATGGACACAGCCTGCTGTGTGAGCGCTTTCCTCCCACCCCGCACCTCTCGGAGGGAGGCAGACAGCCTGCTGTGTGAGCGCTTCCTTCCCACCCACACCTCTCGGAGGGAGGCAGACAGCCTGCTGTGTGAGTCTGTCTGCAGCCAAGCTCTCGCTTCACTTGTGCCGGTGTGAAGATGAGTAACTTTCTTGGGCCTCAGAGACGCTTTGTTTTGCTAATACATGTCGTTCCCTTCACCGAGGCGTCGAGCTGCTCCTGAAAGCCATGCCTTTGTTAACTCACTGGAAACTGCTGACATTCACATTCAAACAGAGGACTCTGCTTTCCTTAACTTTGCGTTTTTTTCCAGGAAGGTTTCTGGTGTCAACTTGATTTATTATGAAACATGTGTATTTATTCATCAGTGTACTGACTGCGCTCCTGAAAGAAGGAGAGACAGGGTATTAACTTTTTATGCACAACAGGTGAGAGATTTTTGGATGACTAACTTGCACCATGTGAAACCAGATGCCCGAGCCAATCCTGGCTTCCCCCTTTGGCCAAATTGTGCGATTCTAGGCTATTGCTTGATTTTACAGCCCCTCGGTCCTGGATCGCGGTGCAGGCTACGGGAAAGTCAGGTATCCTGGAGTGGTAGCGGGAACAGAGAACCCGGTCACAGGAGTTGACCCTAAATAGGCCAAAGGTCTCCGCACCCCTACCACTCCGGACACGCATCACCGCCTTGACCCGGAAGTGAAAGGCGGCCGGCTGCCGATTGGGCCGCCCGGCCGCCCAACCACCAATGACCATGGGCGGGGTCCGGAGGCGCCGGGTCCTAAGGGCGTGCGTCCCGATTCTCCGCGCTTGTCATAGGACCCGTACCCTCCAGCTATGCCCCCGCCTCCCACCAATCTGACACAGACATGCAATATCCCCACATTGAAATCACCAAGAGATTCAGGTGGGGTAAAACGGCCATGTTTAATCACAACACTGTATAAACATGACAAGCAAATAACATGCATATCTGATATTCACAATCACATTTTAAAACATCTCTTGCTCCTCTCACGTTCCCAGCCCTAAGGGAGGAGCCCCATCTGGCTCGCATCTCTCAACTGGGTATCCTGCGCCAGGTGCCGCGCACCTGCCCCTTAAAGTGGTGGGCCCGCACCTCTGGTCCTTGTCCGCCATTACCAGGGCCCACCCCTCAACCACCCGGCTGCCCTGGGACGCCCAGGAGGCTCGAAATCTGTCGCCCTAGCCTCCCCAGCCGGTGGTGCCTTCCTCCCAGCGGAGAGCTTACCATATCCCCCCTCATTGCTGGCCTATGGAGTCCGTCAGGCGGCCTCCCATCCATTGTGTTAATCACTGTTTACTGATCGCAGGTCTCTTTTCCGCCACAAGGGTGGCCAAGGCCCTCAGGTCTGACACCCTCCCCACCTGCGTTCAGAATAAACGACCAAAGTTCTCTTATAAAAGTGTCCATCCCTAAGTCCGACAAGTGTACCCCATCTTGGTGGTACATCGCTTCTCCAGAAATCATCCGGTGTTGTATGTAGCGCAAGCGGCCCTTCGCTGAGCACAACCTTGCCAGTTCACCATTTAATCTCCTCACTGAAACGTTCAATGATCTCGCACGCACTCCTGGGCCCCATGTCCTGCGTGAGAGCATGCCTGACCAAACAATTCTAGCTGATGGAAAAATATGCCCCAACCAGGCAAACTCTGCCAGTAGGGCCTCCTTGACTGCCAAGCGTCCTCTCCTCTGTCGACCATGTCGTTGCCTCCCAAGTGCACGTGGTCGATGCCCGATTCCTCGCCTCGCTCTCTGGAAGCCGTCACCAACGCCAGTAGACCGACCGCACTCCCTCGACAATCCAACGGGAGATGCCTGCCGCGTGAAGGATCCTCCGATTCACAGTCCGCTCTCTCTCGACAATCCAACGGGAGATGCGAGAGTTTCAAAGGCCGGTCCTGGATCGCAGTGCAGGCTATGGGGCAGCTTGCACCTCACAGTGCCCCTGCCAAGGACAGAACCAACACAACTACTAACCATCACACTCCTACAAGTGCCAAAATTCAGTGCATTCCAGGTCCCCAAAGCTATAAGGAAGTCTTGGACTTTAGGTATTATTCATTTTAATGCATATGGAATAAATAATTAACTATTGTTGAACTCATCTGTAAATTAGCCAGACAGCAACTCCATGTGGCAGACTGCCACAAGCGCTGGTGTTGTCAGTTAAGTGCATGCACTGGATGAGAATAAGCAATGGATGGACCCACTTCGCCACCGCAGTTCAGCCCCAGCTATATGCAAATCAGTCTTGACCCTGTGCCTCATGGGAACAGTCCAGACCATCCTGAGACCAGTTCAGAACAAGGGACCCACCTCTGGGCATACCCGACCAAACTTTTCAGACACTCACCCCAGTCACAGATCTGTGTTGAATCCATCATGGATCAGTTTCAAGTTAACACCCCTCATCAGCCAGGTTACCTTGAATCCAGTGGCACAGTGAGCAAGGGACCCATGTCTGGGCAAACCCTGCCAACTTAGGGCGAACAAAGCAAACACAGAGAGATGATGGGCGGAGTGCTGAAACTTTTTAAATACTCACCCCCAGTCACAGATCTGGGTTGAATCCGTCATCTTTAGCTCACTTGCTACCTCAGTTCAGACACAGCTATATGCAAATCAGTCTCAACACTGTGCCTCATGGGAACAGTCCAGTCTGAACTGCCAAGCCATATCTTCCCTGGACCACAAACAAAACTTCCTGGCACCGGTTTCGGGATAACACCCCTCTTCAGCCCACGTCTGGGCATACCCTGCCAACTTAAGGCGAACAAAGAAAACACAAGGAGATGGTGGACAGAGCGCTGAAACTTTTCAGACATTATTCCTGTACTGAGAACAACTGACGTGCAACGCCTCCTTTTCATGGTTGACACACACACGGCTCAGCCAATGCACCTCATCCTCTCTCTCTTTACCAATACTGAGGCAACCAAAAGATCTGTCAAAACACCCCCATTCTGAACTGTGGGGCCCCCACTGCATACGTGCTCAGACCCCTGGGGGTTTGCTGGGTCCTGGGCGGCAGAACACACCCTTTCAGTACTGAGACACACAACCAGCCCCACCAGTGCACAGGATTCCTCATGACAGCATCCCTGCCAATCTAGGACTGGCACCCACTCACAGCTCCACCAGTACTAGCACCCACTCACAGCTCCGCCAGTACTGCCACCCACTCACAGCTCCACCAGTACTAGCACCCACTCACAGCACCACCAGTACTGGCACCCACTCACAGCTCCACCAGTACTGGCACCCACTCACAGCTCCACCAGTACTGGCACCCACTCACAGCTCCACCAGTACTGGCACCCACTCACAGCTCCACCAGTACTGGCACCCACTCACAGCTCCACCAGTACTGGCACCCACTCACAGCTCCACCAGTACTGCCACCCACTCACAGCTCCACCAGTACTGGCACCCACTCACAGCTCCACCAGTACTGACACCCACACACAGCTCCACCCGTACTGGCACCCACTCACAGCTCCACCAGTACTGCCACCCACTCACAGCTCCGCCAGTACTGGCACCCACTCACAGCTCCACCAGTACTGGCACCCACTCACAGCTCCACCAGTACTGGCACCCACTCACAGCTACGCCAGTACTGGCATCCAATCACAGCTCCACCAGTACTGGCACCCACTCACAGCTCCACCAGTACTGGCACCCACTCACAGCTCCACCAGTACTGGCACCCACTCACAGCTCCACCAGTACTGACACCCACTCACAGCTACGCCAGTACTGGCACCCAATCACAGCTCCACCAGTACTGGCACCCACTCACAGCTCCACCAGTACTGACACCCACTCACAGCTACGCCAGTACTGGCACCCACTCACAGCTACGCCAGTACTGGCATCCAATCACAGCTCCACCAGTACTGGCACCCACTCACAGCTCCACCAGTACTGACACCCACACACAGCTCCACCCGTACTGGCACCCACTCACAGCTCCACCAGTACTGGCACCCACTCACAGCTCCACCAGTACTGGCACCCACTCACAGCTCCACCAGTACTGGCACCCACTCACAGCTACGCCAGTACTGGCACCCAATCACAGCTCCACCAGTACTGGCACCCACTCACAGCTCCACCAGTACTGGCACCCACTCACAGCTCCGCCAGTACTGCCACCCAATCACAGCTCCACCAGTACTGGCACCCACTCACAGCTCCACCAGTACTGGCACCCACTCACAGCTCCACCAGTACTGACACCCACACACAGCTCCACCAGTACTGCCACCCACTCACAGCTCCACCAGTACTGGCACTCACTCACAGCTCCACCAGTACTGGCACCCACTCACAGCTACGCCAGTACTGACACCCACACACAGCTCCACCAGTACTGCCACCCACTCACAGCTCCGCCAGTACTGCCACCCACTCACAGCTCCGCCAGTACTGCCACCCACTCACAGCTCCACCAGTACTGCCACCCACTTACAGCTCCGCCAGTATTGCCACCCACTCACAGCTACGCCAGTACTGGCACCCACTCACAGCTCCACCAGTATTGCCACCCACTCACAGCTACGCCAGTACTGCCACCCACTCACAGCTACGCCAGTACTGGCACCCACTCACAGCTCCGCCAGTACTGGCACCCACTCACAGCTCCACCAGTACTGCCACCCACTCACAGCTCCACCAGTACTGCCACCCACTCACAGCTCCACCAGTACTGCCACCCACTTACAGCTTCACCAGTATTGCCACCCACTCACAGCTCCGCCAGTACTGCCACCCACTTACAGCTCCACCAGTACTGCCACCCACTTACAGCTTCACCAGTACTGCCACCCACTCACAGCTCCACCAGTACTGCCACCCACTCACAGCTCCACCAGTACTGCCACCCACTTACAGCTTCACCAGTATTGCCACCCACTCACAGCTCCGCCAGTACTGCCACCCACTCACAGCTCCGCCAGTGCTGACACCCACGGACAGCTCCACCAGTACTGCCACCCACTTACAGCTCCACCAGTACTGCCACCCACTTACAGCTTCACCAGTACTGCCACCCACTCACAGCTCCGCCAGTACTGGCACCCACTCACAGCTCCACCAGTACTGCCACCCACTTACAGCTTCACCAGTACTGGCACCCACTCACAGCCCCACCAGTACTGGCACCCACTCACAGCTCCACCAGTACTGACACCCACACACAGCTCCACCCGTACTGGCACCCACTCACAGCTCCACCAGTACTGCCACCCACTCACAGCTCCACCAGTATTGCCACCCACTCACAGCTCCGCCAGTATTGCCACCCACTCACAGCTCCACCAGTACTGCCAGCCACTCACAGCTTCACCAGTATTGCCACCCACTCACAGCTCCACCAGTACTGGCACCCACTCACAGCTCCACCAGTACTGGCACCCACTCACAGCTCCGCCAGTACTGCCAGCCACTCACAGCTCCACCAGTACTGCCAGCCACTCACAGCTTCACCAGTATTGCCACCCACTCACAGCTCCACCAGTACTGGCACCCACTCACAGCTCCACCAGTACTGGCACCCACTCACAGCTCCGCCAGTACTGCCAGCCACTCACAGCTTCACCAGTATTGCCACCCACTCACAGCTCCACCAGTACTGCCACCCACTCACAGCTCCACCAGTACTGACACTCACTTACAGCTTCACCAGTACTGCCACCCACTCACAGCTCCACCAGTACTGCCACCCACTCACAGCTCCACCAGTACTGCCACCCACTCACAGCTCCACCAGTACTGCCACCCACTCACAGCTCCACCAGTACTGCCACCCACTCACAGCTTCACCAGTATTGCCACCCACTCACAGCTCCACCAGTACTGCCATCCACTTACAGCTCCACCAGTACTGCCACCCACTCACAGCTCCACCAGTACTGCCAGCCACTCACAGCTTCACCAGTATTGCCACCCACTCACAGCTCCACCAGTACTGCCATCCACTCACAGCTCCACCAGTACTGGCACCCACTCACAGCTCCGCCAGTACTGCCACCCACTCACAGCTCCGCCAGTACTGCCACCCACTCACAGCTCTGCCAGTACTGTCACCCACTTACAGCTCCACCAGTACTGCCACCCACTTACAGCTTCACCAGTACTGCCACCCACTCACAGCTCCACCAGTACTGCCACCCACTCACAGCTCCGCCAGTACTGTCACCCACTTACAGCTCCACCAGTACTGCCACCCACTTACAGCTTCACCAGTACTGCCACCCACTTACAGCTTCACCAGTATTGCCACCCACTCACAGCTACGCCAGTACTGGCACCCACTCACAGCTACGCCAGTACTGGCACCCAATCACAGCTCCACCAGTACTGGCACCCACTCACAGCTCCACCAGTACTGACACCCACTCACAGCTACGCCAGTACTGGCATCCAATCACAGCTCCACCAGTACTGGCACCCACTCACAGCTCCACCAGTACTGGCACCCACTCACAGCTCCACCAGTACTGACACCCACACACAGCTCCACCAGTACTGCCACCCACTCACAGCTCCACCAGTACTGGCACCCACTCACAGCTCCACCAGTACTGACACCCACACACAGCTCCACCCGTACTGGCACCCACTCACAGCTCCACCAGTACTGACACCCACTCACAGCTCCACCAGTACTGGCACCCACTCACAGCTCCGCCAGTACTGGCACCCACTCACAGCTCCACCAGTACTGACACCCACACACAGCTCCACCAGTACTGCCACCCACTCACAGCTCCACCAGTACTGGCACCCACTCACAGCTCCACCAGTACTGACACCCACACACAGCTCCACCAGTACTGCCACCCACTCACAGCTCCACCAGTACTGGCACCCACTCACAGCTCCACCAGTACTGGCACCCACTCACAGCTCCACCAGTACTGGCACCCACTCACAGCTCCACCAGTACTGACACCCACTCACAGCTACGCCAGTACTGGCACCCAATCACAGCTCCACCAGTACTGGCACCCACTCACAGCTCCACCAGTACTGACACCCACTCACAGCTCCACCAGTACTGCCACCCACTCACAGCTCCACCAGTACTGGCACCCACTCACAGCTCCACCAGTACTGACACCCACACACAGCTCCACCAGTACTGCCACCCACTCACAGCTCCACCAGTACTGGCACCCACTCACAGCTCCACCAGTACTGACACCCACACACAGCTCCACCCGTACTGGCACCCACTCACAGCTCCACCAGTACTGACACCCACTCACAGCTCCACCAGTACTGGCACCCACTCACAGCTCCACCAGTACTGGCACCCACTCACAGCTCCACCAGTACTGGCACCCACTCACAGCTCCACCAGTACTGGCACCCACTCACAGCTCCACCAGTACTGGCACCCACTCACAGCTCCACCAGTACTGGCACCCACTTACAGCTCCACCAGTACTGGCACCCACTCACAGCTCCACCAGTACTGGCACCCACTCACAGCTCCACCAGTACTGGCACCCACTTACAGCTCCACCAGTACTGCCACCCACTCACAGCTCCGCCAGTACTGCCACCCACTCACAGCTCCGCCAGTACTGTCACCCACTCACAGCTCCGCCAGTACTGTCACCCACTTACAGCTCCGCCAGTACTGTCACCCACTCACAGCTCCGCCAGTACTGCCACCCACTCACAGCTCCATCATTGACCAACAGCACCCCTACTGAGCTAGTACTGACGCCCACTCACAGCTTCACCATTGGACACCATTCCTGATGGAAACACCCGGGCTGATTCTAGTGCTGACAGCCACTCACCTTGCCGCCAGTGTACTGCATTGCTGAATGGAAGCACCCCTTCTAATTCAGGTACTGACACCCACTTACAGCTCCACAAGTACTGACACCCACTCACAGCTCCACCGGTGTACCATACCTCATTCCTGACCAGCATCCCTCCAGTTATTCTAGTACTGACATTCACTCCTCCTGCTATTCTAGTACTGACAGTCACTCACAGCTCCACCAGTGTACCTCACTCCTGGCCAGCAGCCCGCCTGGTGTTCTAGTACTGACAGTCACTCAAAGCTCCACCAGTGTACCTCACTCCTGGCCAGCAGCCCCCCTGGTGTTCTAGTACTTACAGGCACTCACAGCTCCACAAGTGTACCTCGCTCCTGGCCAGCAGCCCTCCTGCTGTTCTAGTACTGACAGGCACTCGCAGCTCCGTCAGTGTACCTCACTCCTGGCCAGCAGCCCTCCTGCTGTTCTAGTACTGACAGGCACTCACAGCTCCACAAGTGTACCTCGCTCCTGGCCAGCAGCCCTCCTGCTGTTCTAGTACTGACAGGCACTCGCAGCTCCGTCAGTGTACTTCAATCCTGGCCAGCAGCCCTCCTGCTCTTGTAGTACTGACAGTCACTCGCAGCTCCACCAGTGTACCTCACTCCTGGCCAGCAGCCCTCCTGCTGTTCTAACACTGTCAGGCACTCACAGCTCCACCAGTGTACCTCACTCCTGGCCAGCAGCCCTCCTGCTGTTCTAATACTGACAGGCACTCACAGCTCCACCAGTGTACCTCACTCCTGACCAGCAGACCTCCTGCTGTTCTAGTACTGACAGGCACTCACAGCTCCACCAGTGTACCTCACTCGTGGCCAGCAGCCCTCCTGCTGTTCTAGTACTGACAGGCACTAGCAGCTCCATCAGTGTACTTCAATCCTGGCCAGCAGCCCTCCTGCTCTTGTAGTACTGACAGTCACTCGCAGCTCCACCAGTGTACCTCACTCCTGGCCAGCAGCCCTCCTGCTGTTCTAATACTGACAGGCACTCACAGCTCCACCAGTGTACCTCACTCCTGGCCAGCAGCCCTCCTGATGTTCTAGTACTGACAGGCACTCACAGCTCCACCAGTGTACCTCACTCCTGGCCAGCAGCCCTCCTGCTGTTCTAGTACTGACAGGCACTCACAGCTCCACCAGTATACCTCACTCCTGGCCAGCAGCCCTTCTGCTGTTCTAGTACTGACAGGCACTCTCAGCTCCATCAGTGTACTTCAATCCTGGCCAGCAGCCCTCATGCTCTTGTAGTACTGACAGTCACTCGCAGCTCCACCAGTGTACCTCACTCCCCCACCTCGGCGGGTCTTGGGCTAAAAAATTCCACGGACTCGATAATTCTCGTTCCGGTGCCTACTCGACTCATGGGTTCACACTCTGCGACTCTGGGCAATAGCTTGCTTAATCTCCACAACGGCCCCTCGCGGCGGGATGCCTGGCTTTCACCTTGTGGATACCCTGCTGGGGTTATCTCACAGGGGAAAACCAGGACGGGTTCCCTAAGCAAGCGCTGGGAAACCCACTGCGGGTAGCTGTGCGCTATACAAGTTCAAAACATTTACATTTACATTTACTCCTGGCCAGCAGCCCTCCTGCTGTTCTAATACTGACAGTCACTCACAGCTCCACCGGTATACCTCACTCCTGGCCAGCAGCCCTCCTGCTGTTCTAGTACTGACAGGCACTCACAGCTCCACCAGTGTACCTCACTCCTGGCCAGCAGCCCTCCTGCTGTTCTAATACTGACAGCCACTCGTAGCTCCACCAGTGTACCTCACTCCTGGCCAGCAGCCCTCCTGCTGTTCTAGTACTGGCAGGCAATCACAGCTCCACCAGTGTACCTCACTCCTGGCCAGCAGCCCTCCTGCTGTTCTAATACTGACAGCCACTCGCAGCTCCACCAGTGTACCTCACTCCTGGCCAGCAGCCCTCCTGCTGTTCTAGTACTGACAGGCACTCCCAGCTCCACCAGTGTACCTCACTCCAGGCCAGCAGCCCTCCTGCTGTTCTAGTACTGACAGTCACTCACAGCTCCACCAGTGTACCTCACTCCAGGCCAGCAGCCCTCCTGCTGTTCTAGTACTGACAGTCACTCACAGCTCCACCAGTGTACCTCACTCCAGGCCAGCAGCCCTCCTGCTGTTCTAGTACTGACAGTCACTCACAGCTCCATCAGTGTACCTCACTCCAGGCCAGCAGCCCTCCTGCTGTTCTAGTACTGACAGGCACTCGCAGCTCCATCAGTATACCTCCCTCCTGGTCAGCAGCCCTCCTGCTAGCCCAGTGCTGGTGCCCACCTACAAACCGATGAACTTTCTTTTCTTCTGACTGCAGCCCCCCTCCCCGCACCCCTTTTATTCATCTACAGAGACCCCCGTACATCACAACTAGTGCACCTCACGCAGCACCCCTTATTCTAGCGCAGTGCCCCGCATACAGGATTGGCGAGCCCCCCCCCCCCTCCTCCCCCCGTCCTGAGCTGAAGCTCCCCCGTGTATCCTGGTAATGCCAGCCTCGCGCAGCTCTGCCCTGGCACCTCAAGTCACCCCTGCCCGTGGCACTCTGCCAGTCCAGTGTTATACCCACCCCAGCTTGGCACCTGTTGGAGAGTCCGGGCCATAAATCTGGAATAATTTGGACAGGGAGACGCTTTGTGCGCGCGCATCTCTCTGGAGCTCAGGACGCACTGCCCCCAACACCCCCATAAATCTCGCAGCAGAGACAGGAGGGGGGGGGGGGGAGCTCACGGCCCCCTGGTGAGGAGGAAGGGCCAGCACTGAGTAATGACCGGCTGAGCTGTTTATCCATATTTATTGCAGCTTTTCGTATTGATTCATGTGCGCCGTGCATTATTTATTAATAGCGGGCGTGTTTATTTATGGTTTTACATTAAACCTACAAGTGGAACAGTACATTTTCAACAGTGTATAAAACGCATGCTCTGTAATGGAAGCCCCGGGGCTTACACGCAGCTCCGGTGATGTGTCTCAGTTATGGCCAGGAGGGGGCGTGTAACACATGCCCCTGTGGTGCTGGAGGGGGAGGAGAGGCCTCATCCAGACCTAGGCCAAGGATTATCTGTGAGATATGAGAGACTCGGGGACCCCACATCACATATTGGAGGGGGGGGGGGGAGGGTGTCGTCGTCTGTTAAGCACCAGTTCTGATTGGAGCAGGACCCCATACCTGCGACCGAGGTCCCACCCTCTCAGTACACAGCTCCATCAATGCCCCTCCATTCTATGACACCTTTCTGGGGACACACCCACAGTGCCCTCCATCACACGCACACTGCCCTGCCCAGCCCACGGTCACTCAGCTGGTCAGGATGGATGGAGGGAACTTCCACCAAGAAAGCCCTAAAAAGGAGCATTTTTGAGGGTGGGCTGCTCCACAGAAAAATGATTTGAGAAATATAGCAAAGAAACACAAAGCATATTTTTGTATTCGAAAGGTCCAGAAAAGGCGAGAGGAAAGGACAGCCTCCATCGCCTCCATGAATACGGGAAAAGCAAACAACGAAAGCGGAGAAAATACTGAACCAATCAGAAAGATAGCATCATAATCACAGGAATCAAATCATCTCAGGAGACAGTAACCAAGTGCTGGACCAGTCCAAAAAACCTAGATAACATCCGTGGAATCTTTGTCAAGGATCCACCATCAGGTTTAAAAGAGCCGAAAGCATCAAAATCAACAAGGCAGAGGGATTACAGAGACACAAGGGGCGAATCCCAACCATGGCTGAAGCAGGAGGATTCTGGAAGAGTGGGGCAAGGAAGGTTGGAATAAACACACAGGAATGCAGAACACCTCAGCTGCAAGAAGGAGATTAAACTCAGACTGACATGTAACAGCACATTTGTATTGTAACTCATGAGGCACTTCCTATGAACTAAAAAACGCACCTTAGAGCACATTTAAGCAGTACTAACAGAGAGAGGAGTTACTCAACTACAAAACACATGAAAAGCTCACACAGGGGGAACTGGAGGGCAATGGAGGTACGTCCTCATGCTTGATAGCATGACCCCACCTAGACTCAACAGTGATGAAGAACTATAAAACACTTGCAGTAAGAGCGGACATAAAAATGAAACAAGCATTTGCAATGCAACCAGTCTCGCCCTTGGGACCTTATTTGAATTGAGCTATGCAGCACATTAGCCTGGGAGCTGAAACATCTACTGTTCTTGAACATGGAGGGAAAGTACGCACCAAACTGCGTGACATGCCAGGTATGGGAACACATTGACAGAAATATTGGCTTTCAGAAGGAAATGGTATAGTCCAAAGCTCTGTTTTTAATATGAAATCATGGCCTTCGGTGGTCATATCACTGAAAATACAAGATTAAAAAAATATATATTATTCTCTACGGGTGCTTGTGGAAGACATTTTCTTTGGACTGGAATCAAGACTCTGCTAAAGTGATCCTGGTATTTTACTGACTTCTGCTGGTCGTATTCTATCAAGAAAGTTAAATAGAGGCAGTTGCCAGAAAAAAAGAAAGTCCCTCAGAAGAAAGCAAATCGGGTATTTTACTGACCTGTACTGGTCATTTTCTATCAAGACAGTGAAGAGAGGCAGTTGAACAGAAATAAAAGTCCCTAAGCAGAAGCAGACAAGTCCTAGGGCTGATCTCCAGATCCCACAAAGTACATAAACATATAAGTATACACTAAAGTATATACAAGAGGTCTGGAAAGCTCGACCTAAAAACTTTTTGAACAATGTTGAATGATGCAGAATCAAACAGGAATCATGCAACAACCATACTCAAGATATGACCAGATTTGCAACCGAAACCTATAGATAACTAACATAAATTCTCCATTCATCCTTCCACAAAGAGTTGAGTGCAGATGAGTATGGTGAACTGAATAAAACGTTGAGAAATAAATACTGAATCAAATGAACATCAATAAAATGGAAATCAATACATTTTCATCTGGTTTCAGGAATTTAAAATATATCCACCTACTAGAGGGCGATCAATTGAAATGTGGGTTAAATGATTTTGAATCATAACAATTAACATTTGGCATCTGAAAACATTAATATTCAATCATATGCACTCTCTCAAAGCATCAAAATAGAAATTTCAGCATGGACTGTATGTCCCAGGACACCATGGGACAGGATGTGACCAGGATATGCAAGGCCCTGGAGCTGAATCAAACAAGCATTTGAAATGAAATAGGTCTCGTAGTTACGCAAGTTTAAGCTATTGGCATTGTAAATGACAATGCCTTTTATTTATGTTTTTAAAACGAAAACAAAAATGAAAGGCATTGTTATTTGCAATGTCAATAGCTCAAACTTGCGTAAATGTGAGACCTATTGCTTTGCAAATGCTTGTTAAGAAATCTCTTCTCTTCTGCCAACATACTAGGATGGAGAGTTATGCATTTAAAACTCTCAAAGAGAACTGTGGAATAAAAATAATCCATGTCTCATTTGCCCGACTCTTATTCCCTAGGCTATTAATTACAGGAATGACAGTATTTTCCAGTGAAATACATTAAACAGTAATTGCTTATTTACTTCTTCTCCTTCCATTTTCTCACTTCGAATCATTTTTTTAATTCACTTGTGGTTTTTTATTATTATTATTATTATATTATTATTATTATTATTAAATGGAATTTGTAGAGCGCACTGACACCATGAGTTTTCTGGCGCTATAGGGCAGAGGTGATCACAGACTGAGGTTTAGTGCAGGATTAGCAGGGAGGGGGAAAGAGAAAAGTTAATTTTGTGTTAATTCAGTATTGCTAATCTTCTTTTGTTCACATAGTACTATTTACGCACAGTACCCGAATCTCTATTTTGTCCACTGTCCGTAAACATACATCTTATCCTCTTTAACTTGTTCTAAACTTTAAACTGGTTTTGCGAATACTTCGTTATTGTTCTTTGAGTGAGTGTTTATGTTAGAGTCACTGCAAAAACGGTATTTTCGTATTTATTTTTTTTTGTGAGTCCAAACGCCTTTTATTCCAACTTAACTGGTCATATTTATTTGATTTGCTTCCTTTCCTTGATACCTATGTGGCTGCTAAAAAATACTGTTTTTGTCTTTGTGGCCCTTGGACGTCCCAAACTGCTCTATTTTTAACTTGGTTCGCATCCATTGGCCGCACGGACGTACTTCCGAAAGCACAGAAAGTCACACAAGCATCAAAGAGGCGCTTTATTAGCTGCTGAAAGGAGTAGGAAGGTGGTAGGGCAGGACAGTGGGGCGTAGAGGTGCGCGGCACCGGAAAGGGGTGGTGCATCACTGCATTTCCAAACCATCGAGGTAGGGGCCCGACATACTCCTAGGGCTAGACTTTAGGTATAAGGAACGAGCGGTGAGAGCTCAGACTGTACTTTCGTGGCACCTCGGATGTAGAATAAAAATAAACAGCGCAGGCAGCATAGAGCCAAGTGAATAAAAATAACAGTGATAAAATAACATAAAAAAAGAGCGCCCAGAGGGCAAAAGAAATGAAAATAGCCCCTCAAGACCCTAAAAGCAGTGGTGAGAACGAATCACAATTGGACATCCTTCGGGTGTGTATCTTTTGTGCTCCTCACGGGAAAGTCTTTCATTGCCCTGCTATTGCACATCATAAAGATAAGAAGACACGTGAAAGCGCCGAGTGCGCTCAGGTACGAGTCCGGATGGGCGGGCCTAAAGGAGACAGGGAGGGAACCAAAAAGCCTCACTTACAATAGAAAGCGAGCCTTTAGCATAATGTGTGACACACGCCAATGAAAAGTATGGGCGGAGCTTCCACACCCCCCTGCCGAAATCAACTTGACGATAATATACCTCGCAGAGCGTGCAGAGCATGCGCTGCGACGCTAGGCGAGACCAAAAAAATGGCGGCAAAGAACTGAAATATCGGTGAAGACCAGTGGTCGAAATGTGTCTGGAACGCTTTAGGGACAGTTACACGAGAGGTATGGCTACTAGTTAAACTGTGGGCCGAGGAACCATGTGGTTCCATACTTTCCCACATTGTGTGATTCTGAGAAAGTCCCTTTATTTACCAGGTCCTCATTTCCAATGAAGCGCCTTGATACCATCACGGGTGGTAAGCCTCGCTCTACAAATTCACAGCACATAACATACCAAAACATATATATTTTTTTAAAGAAATGTGTAGGTGTGGCCTTTGCTGTCTAACAAGATTCTTTTTTTCCAAAAATAATCGTACATGATATACAGAGAAAGGATTTTGGTCAGTGGGCTTCCCTCTATTGGTCTGTTCAGTTGTCACTCACAGTTTGCCTCCACTCACCACAGCATAGAGCATTGGGGGAGTGGGCCAACTCGCGCTCCCCATTGGCTCCCTTCACTTGGAGTGACTGCACAGAGCTGTGCACATTGTTCACATCCACCTACAAATAGTTCTTTTCTCTGGTTCAAAATGGATCTATTAATGTTTATCTATAAATATCCACTATTTATTTTGCGTGCAGGTCGGATGCCCTGTTAGGCGGTTATTTATTTTCCGCCTCCATTTTAAAGTTGGCGCAATAATGTATGCCAGTGACATTGTCACCTTGCAGCTGCCTCCATTTTGAATGCTTGGCTATGACGTTATTGCTGTCTCCTTCACAAGTAATAACAATGAATCCACAGCAAAACTGAGAGGCGTGTTAAGTAAGAAGCATCATTAGTACCATGCCACATCGGGGGATGCTTGAATTGCAAGTATGTGGCACCCAAGTTGTGGTGGCCGCATGTTATGTTCTTTGTATTGTTGTGCTATGTGCTTGCATGTGCTTGTTTGACTTTCTGAACGTTTTCAGCTTGTTAGGTCTTATTGTTATTCGTTTGAAGAGTGGCCTGCGGTTTACACTCCCTCCTTCAGCAGCATTGAGAGGTCAGGGGTCTCCGGGCAGCGAGGGATGGGGCAGGGTCAGTCTTGGATTTAAGGTAAGGCGGTAAGTACCGCTGCTCCATGCTCAGTGCATTCACAAACAGACGGCACTGGGTTGTCTTCTGAGGATAAGGTGATACTCAGGTAAATCCTGACATTTTGGTAAAAACCTTTTGTCATTAGCATGACTGCTTGGCATATCTTGGGTGGGGAGAGGGGGGCGGGGGGGGGGGGGGGTGATTTCCAAAACCCAACCCGCCACTGCCCAGAGATGGGACATGCTCTCAGCGGTGGGAGAGTCTGGGCCGCTGCATTTCTTCTCAGCCTGGAACATGCTGACCTCTGCCTGCTGCCCACCTCCATCTCTGGGCAGAGGCCAGCCAGCCCCTAGCAGCCTCCATGTCCTAGGAGTACGTGCTGCACCCCTCTGCCTGCTGCCCACCCGCATCTCCGTCAGAGCCCTGCCAGCTCCAAGCAGCCGCCCTGTCGCGGGAGCAGGGTTTTAAGTGGACAGGGTCTCACCGGTGCTGAGCACTGGCAGTTTTTTAAAGGGGGCATCGTACGGGTCTCTATCGGGCTCTGTTCTGTGCCTGGCACAGGCGGACTGAAGTGACAGCAGGCACATCGATGTGCGCATGCTCAACTCTCACTAGTGGAGAAGTTACGGCATGACGTCATGCCAGGGGAGCGTTGTAGGGGAAGGGAAATCCTTTGAAGAGAGTCATTTTCTCTCTGGATTTCTCTTCTCTTATTGAAACTCAGGAGCAGCAACATTGTGTGGTGTCACCAGGGCTTTAAGTGGAAGCGTTTTCAATATTATATACAAGCCATAGCTGTTGCTTATGTATCTTATGCAACTAACAACCATTGACATAGCCAATAGTCCTGACTTGTTGTAGGTGTGATGCTACTTTTTGTATCCATATATCTGGATGCAATGACAGAAACAGCAAAACACAAGTCAGGCGGCACACTATGCTAAGAACAGACTTTTAGCTTATGTGTTTTAAGACACGCCCTTATTTACATTGGCCACGCCCTTTTCAGAGACCCCCTTCTCCCCCCCCCAGTTTTTTTATCCCACTTAAACCCCTGCCTAGGAGCACGTGCTGCGCCCTCTGCCTGCTGCCCACCCGCATCTCCGCCAGAGCCCCGCCAGCTCCAAGCAGCCTCCCTGTGCTGGGGGCATGTGCCAGGCCCCTCTGCCTGCTGCCCACCCGCATCTCTGGGCAGAGGCCAGCCAGGTCCTAGCAGCCTCCCTGTGCTGGGGGCATGTGCCAGCCCCTCTGCCTGCTGCCCACCCGCATCTCTGGGCAGAGCCCCGCCAGATCCAAGCAGCTCCCCTGTGCTGGGGGCATGTGCCAGGCCCCTCTGCCTGCTGCCCACCCGCATCTCCGCCAGAGCCCCGCCAGCTCCAAGCAGCCCCCCTGTGCTGGGGGCATGTGCCAGGCCCCTCTGCCTGCTGCCCACCCGCATCTCCGCCAGAGCTCATCCAGCGCCCAGTCTGTCACCCCCTAAGTGGCAGTGACGTCTCCCCTCCTCGGAGCTCTGTGGGCCACTTATCTTCTCATTAGCCTAAACTGCTCCCTCCCTTTGCAATATATTTGCTCTTGTCCTAGATCCGGTCCCTGGCGGCCTCGCTCCTGTCTCCTTCTCTTCTCATCTCCATCACCGCGCGCGCTGCCGACCGGAAGCCGCCGGCGCCCTCGCCGAAGGGCATTTAAATATTAAACCTCAACAACCGGCCCCCAGCGCCGAGCTTTATCGCCGCCGCGTCACAGCGCTGTAATAACACGCGTTCCGATTACCCGACTCATTGTTGGTTCTTATTTTAGCAACCTGGGGCGGATGAAAGGCGGAGATGGTTCTGCCTTCATGCGCATGAAAGGCGGAGACGGTCCTGCCAAGTTTCGAATCTGAGGCCTGAAGCTTGCACTCAAGCATTTCTGGAGCAGCTGCAGTTACCACTGAGTAACTTAAGAGAGAGAGGAGGCAGGTATCTCAAGCCGGTGTCAAACATCACATGTGAGTTCCCTTTGCCCCCTTAGTGGCAGTGCTTTAAATGGGCCGGTACTCAGTACCGGCACTTTTTTTATTTTGAGAGGGAGAGTACCAGCACTTCCCAGAAACAAGCAGGTACAGTTGTAAAGAGTGCCTGCACTTCTGTTTTTCCACTTCAAGCCCTGCTTCGGGGCAGAGTTCACATGAAGCCTTTTATTGATCTGAAGTGGCGTTGTGTTCATGTTCTTTCTCTCCTGTTGAACTGAGAGGTGCTCTTCGACTATCATGTGCAATGGGCTGGCTTGTGTTCAGTTCTGGCCACTGACTAGAATACTGCTCAGCTGCGGCAGCAAAAGCCAGTTCACAATCATTTGCATATGCAAATATTTTGAATTGATTGACTGATCGTCCGTTGCCTTTAACATTCTGCATTGATTCGTGACTACGACTCTTTATGTAATCACTAGGCCTGGGCAAAGCACTACGCTACGGTCGCGTAGTTTGCGAAGTTTGCGCAACTTCGCACTACGCAAACTGCACGTAGCACAGTGTGAACACGCGTAGCGTAGTGCAGCGGTCATTTTTGCTTGGTTGCGGTCCTCAACGTCAAGTTGGCGACCGCGAGAAAGCAAAAGAACATCCTGGTGAGACTTTTTCCTCGTTCGTTATCAGCAACATCAAGTTGCCGATCGCAAGCATGGAAAATAAACCTCCCTGCGAGATTCTCAACGCGGGGAGGTCTGGTTTCTCATTGAAAGTGGTCACGTATGCTTGCGACCGCTCACAATGAAAAACTACCAGTCCGCGTTGAGAAAGCTGCAGCTCGAGGAAAAATCTCCTCGAGCGGCAGAAAAGTACAGCTCGCACTGTGCAAGATGCCGTTTTCAATGATTGCACAGTGCTGGATGCTTGTCCGCACTATGCAATCATTGAAAACGGCTTCTTGCACAGTGCAAACATGCTACTATGCAGTTCGTGTAGTGCTACGCGTAGCCCACGTAGTGCTAAGTGCACTTTGCGTAGCTTCGCGAAGCGCTACTTCGCAAACTACGCCCAGCCGTTTGCAGTAAACATGTACTCTGAAGGACAGCAGCACACCGGTGCAGTTGTTTCCGCTGCTTTTCTTTAGTTGTGTCCTCGCGCGACCCGTTTCACTCTAAACTATAGTGCAATATAACAGATTTGCATGTTTCATAATTGTGTGTCATTTCACATTATTTTGCCATCATTTCACGTGATTACACAAAAACAAATACCACAACTGTTACATGCTCCCAGTAATAGCTCCTTCAATACTTACCTTCTCTCTTAAGGGACCTCCTCTGTTTTGAGTGTTTTCATGACCATTCAATCTGTGGCCTCTCTTTTTAGGGGCAGTATTAGAAGACTCTGTATCCCTGCAATGTTTAGTTTTTTCTCTTGAAGAATTCCCTTCGAGAGTGGGGCGCTGTCACCATGCTTGGTCACACCTTGGACTCTCAAAGCATCAGAGTGTCGTCTCTATGCCCATTCAATTCCTGGCCTCTCCTCTGCATTGAGTTTCCATGTGCATTCAGTCATAGGACTTTTTCTTGAGAGGGACATCTCTATACTAGGACTCTTCTGCCCATTCAATTATTGGCCACTCTCTGAAGGATATGGTGGCCACTTCTCTGTTATGACTTCGCTGGACACTTTGCGCCTGTGGAACACATCACAGGTGGAGACACTCTGTGCTCACAGAGACATCCGATGATGAGTGTTGGAGCGCACAGACTACAGCTCGCAGTGGTCCTTTTTGAGAGTTCATTCTTAATCGCCATCCTCTACAGCGGGCCATTTTAAAATATATAACTCAGTGGGCGAGTGAGCCTATGGAGGGTGATTACTGTTCATACTGTATTTGAGTTCCAATTCCTTTACCAGTTCCTGGCGTGAACCTTACCCGCTCACTATTGAAACTCTATAGAGACAAGTTTAGAAGCTTCGAAAATCAACAAGTGTGGAATGAAATGATGCGTGATGGGAAGTGAGGAAGGCCTGAGAAGTTTTACTCTGACCGAAACGTTTTCAGTCTCAGCCCTGGTCTGTTGGCGTGGGCTTGGTCTGGTCACCCACAGTGCTCGACAGGTCCCTTCCATGGGTGAGGGCAGGGTGCAGCAGCCTGGACTGCAGGATAATCCTGCAAAATGCCGAAGGGTTCCCACACTACTAGAGAGAGTGTCTCCTTCTTCAGAAGGAAGTTCAGCTTCCATGCCCCTTTCCTTCTTGGCCTCTAGACTGCTCCTAAATGTTAGAACGGGAAGGCTGTCCATTCTACGCGAGATTGCTGATTTCCAGATAAGAGATGGAGTGGTGTTATATAATCCAGATGCAGAGATTAGTCCCTGTCTACTCTTGAGGGGATGTGACTCATGGCCACATTCAGTTATTTACAGTCAAATTAAAATGTTTAGTTCAGCAAACATCTGACCCGGGTCCACAAGAGCAGGTGCACTCACAGCTAAGTAAGAATGTACTTACCGTACACAGGAATGCACAACTAGCAATTAGATTTTGAATGTTTAAAAAGTAATACCCTTCTTGGTTTTGCAACAGGGATTTCTATAGCTACCGCATTTACCCTGTGAGCTATCTCATCATGTGAACTTTAACTGCAGTGTCTGTCTCTTCTAGGATTCCCTTAAAGGCGATTTCTTTAGGGCACACACTCTGTGTTTATTGGCAGCCTGGTACCCTTACTCAGTTCATGGCAACTCTCCACTGCCAAGCGGCTGTGCCTTTAGACATTTGCCTGTCTGCGCCACAAGCAAACAGAGCAATTGATGGAAGGAATGCTGAACAATGTCAAACACTCACCCCAAGTACAGATATCATTTTTTGCTCACCACGCATCCCAGTTTGGACCTAGCCATATGCAAATCAGTTTTGACCCTGCGCCCAATGGGAACAGTCCAACCTGAGCTGCTAGGCCAGGCCTTCTCTGGACCAAACACAGGCATCCTGGGGACCGGTTTCATGCTCATCAGCCAGGCTAGCTTGAATCCAGTGGCACGGCGAGCACTGGACCCACGCCTGGGCATCCCCACCCCACAAATGCAAAATGAAGAATTGATGGACAGCATGCTGAACAATGTCAAACACTCACTTCCCAGTGCACAGATCTGGGCATAAATCCATTGAGCCTGTGCCACATGGCCCGTGCCCACCTTGATACCAGTTTGGTTTACGGTAAACACGCACCAACCAAGTGCCCTTCTTACACCTGTAGAGACCTGCCACAGGATCCGTGCCTATGGGAGCACAGGTGAGCCCCACTCAGGTCTGCAGGCACCTGTGAGACTGCACTCACAGGAATACTAACCCTTTCCAACAAAGCCCACGTCACGCCCTTGGCATGGAATCAGCAACAACAAAACCAGCCCTGAGCACAAAAATCCTCTCAGCTGCACTGGTGTGAGATCCCTCTCCAATCGGTGAGAAATCCTGACCCACTGAGCATGACAACTGCACAGGGTTGATCCACAGGCTGACCAACCAGCGACTGTGCGCTGTTCAAAGTTTGGGTGGATTGTCCAATCAGATTCTGCATATCTTCTGTGATCAGGAGATTCTACGGTGACTGTTTGACAATTTCAGGGGGGGTGGGGGGCTATGTGTATTGTGACTCAGACATCCCAGCCATGTCCACTGTCAAGCACAAGCAAGCAAATGGAGGGGGTGCAGTCAGGAGCATTGTGGCATGGGTGGGAGGCAAAGTACAGAGGGAGGGGTGTGACACCCCCACCCGCAGCGACTGGGACCAGATAAGGTGATGCTCCGGGGCAGAGTCTGGAGTATTGTGGCATGGTGGAAGGCAATGTACAGAGGGAGGGGTGTGACACCCCCCCCCCCCACAGCGACTGGGATCAGATAGAGTGATGCTCTGGGGCAGAGACTGGAGTATTGTGGCATGGGTGGGAGGCAATGTACAGAGGGAGGGGTGTGACACCCCCACCCGCAGCGACTGGGACCAGATAAGGTGATGCTCCGGGGCAGAGTCTGGAGTATTGTGGCATGGGTGGAAGGCAATGTACAGAGGGAGGGGTGTGACACCCCCCCCCCCCCCCCCCCCACCCGCAGCGACTGAGCTCAGATAGAGTGATGCTCCGGGGCAGAGACTGGAGTATTGTGGCATGGGTGGAAGGCAATGTACAGAGGGAGGGGTGTGACACCCCCACCCACAGGGGCTGAGCTCAGATAGAGTGACGCTCTGGGGCAGAGTCTGGTGTATTGTGGCATGGGTGGAAGGCAATGTACAGAGGGAGGGGTGTGACACCCCCACCCGCAGGGACTGGGATCAGATAGAGTGATGCTCTGGGGCAGAGACTGGAGTATTGTGGCATGGGTGGAAGGCAATGTACAGAGGGAGGGGTGTGACACCCCCACCCGCAGTGACTGGGATCAGATAGAGTGATGCTCTGGGGCAGAGACTGGAGTATTGTGGCATGGGTGGGAGGCAATGTACAGAGGGAGGGGTGTGACACCCCCACCCGCAGGAACTGCGATCAGATAGAGTGATGCTCTGGGGCAGAGACTGGAGTATTGTGGCATGGGTGGAAGGCAATGTACAGAGGGAGGGGTGTGACACCCCCACCCACAGTGACTGAGCTCAGATAGAGTGATGCTCTGAGGAAGAGTCTGGTGTATTGTGGCATGGGTGGAAGGCAATGTACAGAGGGAGGGGTGTGACACCCCCACCCACAGTGACTGAGCTCAGATAGAGTGATGCTCTGAGGAAGAGTCTGGTGTATTGTGGCATGGGTGGAAGGCAATGTACAGAGGGAGGGGTGTGACACCCCCACCCACAGTGACTGAGCTCAGATAGAGTGATGCTCTGGGGCAGAGTCTGGAGTATTCAATGGAAAGGCTCCCAGATCACACAAACACAGAGAAAAGGGCCCCCTTCATTGCACTACGTCATTCACACAGAGGGGGTCCAAGATGGAAGCCACGGGCCCTCGTGCAAGCAAGGAACTTGGCCCCTTGGCTGCTGTTGGGGTAGTGAAATACAATAATTGTCAAATTTTAATGGGCCCCGGAGAGCTCTGGTCCTTGTGCTACTGCACCTGCTGCACCATGGCAGCTACGCCCCTGCCTACAACACAGCTCATTCATCACACACAGGGTGTAGAAGCACCCTTCATCCATGATCCTCACAGGCGGCCTAAAGACAACTACAGGCCAATTACAAATGCCCCTTTCCTGGGCAAACTGACAGAAAAGCAGCATTGGCCCAGATGTCACAAATCAGTGAGGAGTTTTCCATACTTTCAGACTTCCAAACAGGAGTCCATCCAGGAAGAGACACAGAATCTGCCCTCGTTGCCATCTGGGATGACCTTAAGAGCACAGCTGACGGAACAGGGTCGCTGCACTACTTCTCTTGGACCTCTCAGCAGCCTTTGACACAGTTGACCTTGACACTTGGAAAAATTGTGACCCACTCGCCGCCTGGCCTGATGATCTTGAAACACCACCTAAAGTATCAAAGCAAGTAAGAAACCTCAGAGTGACCATGGACTCCAAGCTATCGATGAATGCCCAAATGGACAAACAAGAAAGATCAAGCTTTGTTACTATAGAAATTCTGCGACGCATCTTCCTGCATTTAGGATTTCTGCACAAGTTCTAGGCTACCATCTCCCTTGTTTTGTTCAAACTTGATTACGCCAATAGCCTCTACCACGGATCACCTTTAATGACCATGAAAAGACTACAACGGATTCAGAACTCGGCTGCCAGACTACTCTTAAATTTCAGACTGCAAGACCATATCTCCCCTGTCTTGAAAGCCCTGCATTGATTACCAGTTGCTTGAAGATTCACATTCACGCTGCTATGTGTCACCCACAAAGAAATACATGAAACAGGACCGCTCTTCATCAAAAATAAAACCACACAATACATTCAACAGAGGAACCTCCACTCTAGATTGGCACCTCGCCTCAAAATCCCACCATACAAGAAAAAAAACATAGGTGGAACATCCTTCTCCGTTCAAGCAGCCAAACTATAGACTCTACCCCCAAACATAAGATCCCTGGTAACTACCTTATCTTCCAAAGATTACTCGAGTTGGCTCTTTCCCACACAACCACCATCAGCTGCAACCCGTGGAGGGAGTTCCGTGGGGCAGAAAGGCGGGGCGGGGGAGGGTCAGGGTGGGTGGGTGCTAAACACCGGGATATGGATAATGTGAGGTAAGTAAACAATTTAATACATAAAATGAATTTCATCAGTTAGGGGTGCCTCTATCAATGGTGCAGCAGGTGCAGTTGGACCAGGGCACAGAGGCAGTCTTGGGGGGGCTGCTTTTTGGTGGGTTGCCTTTGACTCATTCCAAACCCCATTCAAAAAGTTTGATCCCCAAAATAACCTTTTATAAACTCTTTCTTCCTCTACCTCCTTGCATCATCTTAACCCTCATTTACAATTTCGATCTGTCAAACAAGCCTTGCCTCATGTGCCCCTCCTAGACTCGCCGATATCTCATCTTTATCACTAATCCTCTTCTAGAGACTCTTCCCCTCCATCTCCACTTTACTCATCCCAAACCCCCTCCTACACCGACCATCTCCAAATAAACACTTTCTAGACCCTTCCCTCTTCTATCTCTCCTCTATCCTTTTCAACCCAACTAGCCTACTCACATGTCCACCTCTCAAACTAATTTCATATTTCCTTATACTAATTCACCACTAATCCTATTTGGTTTCGGAGTAGCGTGCTACTCACCAAAAAGCAAGTCAATGCATCATCAGGGATAGTAAGCACTATATAGATGCAAATACCCAGTGAAGGAAACAAATAACACACCTGCCCCTTCAGTATCAGCCCCGCTGCCAGCCCCCCAAGACTGCCTCTGTGCCCTGGTCCAACTGCACCTGCTGCACTATTGATAGAGGCTCCCCAGACTCACTCCCACTCCCTCTCACTATCCCCCCTCACTCCTTCTAACTCATTCACACTGCTTTACTCACTCCCTCGCCCTTGCTTTCACTCATTCATACTAGTTCCTCTCACTCGTTGACTCTCACCTTTTCACTCGCATTGACACGTTCACACACTAAACAAGCACGCACTCTCACTCAATCTCATCCTCTCACAAACACTCACAAACACACTTTCGCTCGCTCGGGCACAGAGAAACAACACTGAATTCTTTCTTTCCTGGCCTTCCACCCTGTGCTGGCGCCTCAGAGGCTCCGTAGCAGCAGCAGAGCAGGAATCCGGCACTGGACGTTGAAGCCAGCAGCCCTGGGTCCGAACGAGGAGCCGGACAGGGCAGCAGGGCCAGGTTTAAGAGGGGGGGCACCTCCTGCCCCCTACCAGCTCCTTCATTGGACTGGAATCACAGCCTATCAAAAGCCGGGACAGCGCTGGCATCCTGTCCATGGTGGTCTGTGTGGCTTCTGGTTGGCCTCAGGGATGCACGGATGTGCCCATGTTATACTGCGCTGCCCGAGGCTCGCACGGCATGGCTGCTAAATAAAAAGGATCGTGTCTGCGTGAGGGGTTGAAGTTGAACTACGCCATTCACATGCACAAGCCAGACCTCCATTTTTAAAGTGAAAAAGAGTTTCTTTCAATGCACTAATGTAAGTGTGCTGCACACTTCTTTAAATCATCATATTTTATGTGACGTAGTCAGGGTCGGATTGGGATCACAATTCGGCCCGGGCACTGACGAAAAAAGTGGCCCACATTCAAGAGGCGTGGCCCATATTTAAGGGGCGTGGCCAACATTCAAGGGGCGTGCCCTTTCATGAAACACCATTTGCACAGACAAGGAATGAAAGTGGGAGGATACTGTTCTTGCACAGGACACAGGGCCAAGGTGACAATGGCCTACATGCTGAGCAACTAAAAAAATAGCAAGGCCCCTTTTTGTCACAAAATTATTCCAGCCCTCCAGCACAGGAGCACCTGAAAAGCAGCAAAGCCCCTGCTATTACTAACCTACTCAGCCCTCCCCAGACCTTCAGCTCAGGAGCACATGAACAGAGGTAAGGCCCCTGCAATTAGTAAATTAATCAACCCTCCAGGCCTTGGGAAAATGTCCTGGAAGGGGAGCAAAAAACACAGCTTTCTGGGTCATCCAAGGTAGCCAGGTAGCCAGGGGGGAGTCTGAGGTGAAGCTGGTGCATGGGAAGTGCCTTCCCAGTGTGTTCTGGCAGTTTGAGTGTTTACCATTTACTGTAGTATTACCCTTGTACCTGTGTATGGTACCCTTTTGTAACTTGCACAAGTCACTTTTCTCTTGTAACACACTGTTTGCTCCTCTCACTTTTGTTTGCTTTAGATACTTGCACAAGTGCCACCATTGCCTACGTAACGTTTGTTCTTGTGCTGGAGTGTCTGCCATTAATTGCGGTATTATACCTCTACTTGTATTTTGTACGCTTTTGTAACCTGCACACATATCTCTTTTTCCTCCTGTAATGTATTGTTTGCTCCTCTTGTATTTTGGTTGCTCACTGTTGTCACTTTTGATTCATGTAACTTAACGTTTGCTTTTGGAATTTGTCCACTTATAATTTTCTCCTCGTGTATTATTGCTGTTCCTAGTGTGAAGTGCTCTGACACCTTCGGGTAAAGTCCGCGCTATATAAAATCGCATAAATAAATAAATAAAACCAAAAAATTCCAAACATCACCAGGCCCCCACAGCAAGACCCATTCTTCCTCGCCCACTATGCCCTGAATGTGAAGGGCTGTGGGCGAGGTGTTAAGACTAACACCGTTTCTGGTCTGCATGGGCGCCAGGGGGCCGAGGTGCAAATGGCTCAAAGGCCTGAGAAACACCTGGCCCCCAGGGAGGCCGATTATTGCAAACAATCACCCCTCCCCAGCCCAGCCTCAGCTTGATTGCTTGGCAGGGTAGGGGTGAAGGAGAGGCCACAGCTGACAATCGCTGTCTGGCCGCACAGCGAGGCTGCTTTCATTTTCTCAGTCTCTGTCTCCGTGCACTCTGTGGGCCGTTTTTTTTTTCTCTCCTTTCCTAGTCCACTCTCTGTGGACTGGGACAGGGGAGAAAAAAACGGCCCACGGAGGGCACTGAGGCACTGGCCCTTCGGCCCATTCCCGAATGCCCGCCTTGCCAATCCGCCCCTGGACGTAGTGATGGAGCAACTTAAATATTGATAGAACGTTTGGCATGGGGCAGAGAAGACATTAATTATTACATCATATTAAAAGGGTATCTTTCAATTATAAGGGGTTATACCTTCAATGTTATGATACTTAGTGTTACATCCCAGTCCCAGGGCAAAACCAGCCTCAGGAAGACATGAGATTGAATAGCACTCTTTACAACACAGGTATTTATTACAACGCAAGTCGTTACAACAACTTGCGGTGGGGGGGGTGCTGGAGTTTCAAATAGTATAATTTACTATTCCAACTCCAGGGTGTGCCACAGTAGGGGAGGTGTTGCAAAACCAACACCTTCCGCCACCTACCGCCCCCTACCACAAGTCTTTGTAATGACTTGCGTTGTAATGTCATGCGATGTAACAACGCACCGTTGAAACAACTTGCATTGTAAACGCATGCGTTTTAAAGGTTGTTTCCCAAGAGATTGATTGTTTTTAACCGGTTTACCGCGGCGGTAATTCCCGCCGCGTTGCAGCCGTTTTTGATCGCGGGTGGAATGCCGTCGGCCAATGGCCGACAGCAGCACTGGAGAGGTAGCGCTGCCGTCGGCCATTGCCCGACGGCAGCGCTTAAGGGGTTAAACAACACCCTCTGGCAGGGTGTCCCTCAGGCGAGATTCCACGCGAGATTGCTGATTTCCAGATGCAGAGTATGTCCCTGTCTACTCTTGAGGGGAAGTGACTCGTGGCCACATTCAGTTATTTACAGTCAAATTAAAATGTTTAGTTCAGCAAACATCTGACCCGGGTCCACAAGAGCAGGTGCACTCACAGCTAAGTAGGAATGCACAACTAGCAATTAGATTTTGAATGTTTAAAAAGTAATACCCTTCTTGGTTTTGCAACAGGGATTTCTATAGCTACCGCATTTACCCTGTGAGCTATCTCATCATGTGAACTTTACACTGCAGTGTCTGTCTCTTCTAGGATCCCCTTAAAGGCGCTTTCTTTAGGGCACAAACTGTGTTTATTAGCAACCTGGAACCCTTACTGAGTTCATGGCAACTCTCCGCTGCCAGGCGGCTGTGCCTTCAGACATCTGCCTGTCTGCGCCACAAGCAAACAGAGCAATTGATGGAAGGAATGCTGAACAATGTCAAACACTCACCCCCAGTACAGAGATAATTTGTTTGCTCACCACACAATCCCAGGTTAGACCCAGCCATATACAAATCCGTTTTGACCCTTCTCCGTATGGGAAAAGTCCAACCTGAGCTGCTAGGCCAGGCCTTCTCTGGACCAGACACAGGCATCCTGGGACCGGTTTCATGCTCATCAGCCAGGCTAGCTTGAATCCAGTGGCACGGCGAGCACTGGACCCACGCCTGGGCATCCCCGCCGGACAAATGCAAAACGAGCAATTGATGGGCAGCATGCTGAACAATGTCAAACACTCACCCCCAGTGCACAGATCTGGGCATAAATCCATTGAGCCTGTGCCACATGGCCCGTGCCCACCTTGATACCAGTTTGGTTTAAGGTAAACACGCACCAACCAAGTGCCCTTCTTACACCTGTAGAGACCTGCCACAGGATCCGTGCCTATGGGAGCACAGGTGAGCCCCGCTCAGGTCTGCAGGCACCTGTGAGACTGCACTCACAGGAATACTCACCCTTTCCAACAAAGCCCAGGTCACGCACCTTGGCAGGGAATCGGCAACAACAGAACCAGCCCTGAGCACTGCAATCCTCTCAGCTGCACTGGTGTGAGACCCCTCTCCAGTCGGTGAGAAATCATGACCCACTGAGCATGACAACTGCACAGCGTTTATCCACAGGTTGACCAACCAGCGACTGTGCGCTGTTCAAAGTTTGGGGGGATTGTCCAATCAGATTCTACATCTCTTCTATGATCAGGAGGTTCTACTGTGACTGTTTGACAATTTCAAGAGGGTATGGGGGGCTATGTGTATATTGACTCAAACATCCCAGCCATGTCTACTGTCAAGCACAAGCAAGCAAATGGAGGGGGTGCAGTCTGGAGTATTGTGGCATGGGTGGAAGGCAATGTACAGAGGGAGGGGTGTGACACCCCCACCCGCAGCGACTGGGATCAGATAGAGTGATGCTCCGGGGCAGAGTCTGGAGTATTGTGGCATGGGTGGAAGGCAATGTACAGAGGGAGGGGTGTGACACCCTCACCCTCAGGGACTGGGATCAGATAGAGTGATGCTCTGGGGCAGACTCTGGAGTATTGTGGCATGGGTGAAAGGCAATGTACAGAGGGAGGGGTGTGACGCCCTCACCCTCAGGGACTGGGATCAGATAGAGTGATGCTCTGGGGCAGACTCTGGAGTATTGTGGCATGGGTGGAAGGCAATGTACAGAGGGAGGGGTGTGACGCCCTCACCCTCAGGGACTGGGATCAGATAGAGTGATGCTCTGGGGCAGACTCTGGAGTATTGTGGCATGGGTGGAAGGCAATGTACAGAGGGAGGGGTGTGACGCCCTCACCCTCAGGGACTGGGATCAGATAGAGTGATGCTCTGGGGCAGACTCTGGAGTATTGTGGCATGGGTGGAAGGCAATGTACAGAGGGAGGGGTGTGACACCCTCACCCTCAGGGACTGGGATCAGATAGAGTGATGCTCCGGGGCAGAGTCTGGAGCATTCAACGGAAAGGCTCCCAGATCACACAAACACAGAGAAAAGGGCCCCCTTCATTGCACTACGTCATTCACACAAAGGGGTTCCAAGATGGATGCCACGGGCCCTCGTGCAAGCAAGGAACATGGCCCCTTGGCTGCTGTTGGGGTAGAGAAATACACCAATTGTCAAATTTTGATGGGCCCCGGAGAGCTCTGGTCCTTGTGCTACTGCACCTGCTGCACCATGGCAGCTACGCCCCTGCCTACAACACACAGCCCATTCATCACACACACTCAGCGTAGATGCACCATTCACCCATGATCCTCACAGGCGGCGTAAAGACAACTACAGGCCAATTACAAATGCCCCTTTCCTGGGCAAACTGACAGAAAAGCAGCATTGGCCCAGATGTCACAAATCAGTGAAGAGTTTTCCATACTTTCAGACTTCCAAACAGGAGTCCATCCAGGAAGAGACACAGAATCTGCCCTCGTTGCCATCTGGGTTGACCTTAAGAGCACAGCTGACGGAACAGGGTTGCTGCACTACGTCTCTTGGACCTCTCAGCAGCCTTTGACACAGTTGACCATGACACTTATAAAAATTGTGACCCACTCGCCGCCCGGCCTGATGATCTAGAAACACCACCTAAAGTATCAAAGCAAGTAAGAAACCTCAGAGTGACCATGGACTCCAAGCTATCGATGAATGCCCGAATGGATAAACTAGCAAGATCAAGCTTCGTTACTATAAAAATTCTGCGACACATCTTCCTCCATTTAGGATTTCCGCACAAGTTCTAGGCTACCATCTCCCTTGTTTTGTTCAAACTTGATTACGCCAAGAGCCTCTACCACGGATCACCTTTAATGACCATGAAAATAATCCAACGGATTCAGAACTCGGCTGCCAGACTACTCTTAAATTTCAGCCTGCAAGACCATATCTCCCCTGCCTTGAAAGCCCTGCATTAATTACCAGTTGCCTGAAGAGCCACATTCACGCGGCTATGTGTCACCCACAAAGAAATACATGAAACAGGACCGCTCTTCATCAAAAATAAAACCACACGATACATTCAACAAAGGAACCTCCACTCTAGATTCGCACCTTGCCTCAAAATCCCACCATACAAGAAAAAAGCATAGGTGGAACATCCTTCTCTGTTCAAGCAGCCAAACTATAGACTCTACCCCCAAACATAAGATCCACTGGTAACTACCTTATCTTCCAAAGATTATTTGAGTTGTCTCTTCCGCACATAACCACCATCAGCTGCAGCCCTTGGAGGGAGTTCCGTGGGGCAGAAAGGCGGGCGGGGGAGGGTCACGGTGAGGGGGTGCTGAACACCGGAATATGGATAATGTGAGGTAAGTAAACAATTTAATAAATAAAATGAATTTCGTTAGTTAGGGGTGCTTCTATCAATAGTGCAGCAGGTGCAGTTGGACCAGGGCACAGAGGCAGTCTTGGGGGGGGGCTGGTTTTTGGTGGGTTGCCTTTGACTCATTCCAAACCCCATTCAACAAGTATGATCCCCAAAACAACCTTTTATGAACTCTTTCTTTCTCTACCCTCCTTGCATCTTCTTAACCCTCATTTACAATTTCGATCTGTCCAACAAGCCTTGCCTCATGTGCCCCTCCTAGACTCGCCGATATCTCATCTTTATCACTAATCCACTTCTAGAGACTCTTCCCCTCCACCTCCCCTTTACTCATCCCAAACCTCCTCCTACAGCAAACATCTCCAAATAAACACTTTCTAGACCCTTCCCTCTTCTATCTCTCCTCTATCCTTTTCAACCCAACTAGTATACTCACATGTCCATCTCTCAAAGTAATTTCACAGTTCCTTATACTAATTCGCCACTAATCCTTTTTGGTTGCGGAGTAATAATAATAATAATAATAATAAAGAGCTTATAGAGCGCTCAGTAACGCCATCACGGCGTGTCCCCGCGCTGAAGCTATCATTGAAACAGCATATAAGCCCAGGATCTATGCAGTGTATAGATGTGTTTTAAGCATAGCCCTAAACCGCAATTCACTGCTCTCCAGTCTCAGAGCAGGGGGAAGTTTGTTCCATTGTTGAGCTGCTTGGAGCGCAAAGGAGCGTCCACCCATTCTAGCCTTCCTAATCCTGGGGACTGTCAGCAATCCGGTACCCTCCGAACGGAGGGTCCTAGTGGGTTCATATCGGCTGACTAGATCCTTTATGTATGTCGGTGACCTGTCCCAGACAATACGGTGACAGAAGAGGAGGCACTTAAACAGCACACGCTTCTTCACAGGCAGCCAATGAAGCGCATCCAGCGCCATTTTCGAACTGGCTCTCCTGGGTCTTCTTAACACCAGTCTGGCGGCGGAGTTCTGTAAGACTTGTAGGCGACCTATGCTGCCCTCGGTTGCCCCAAGGAACAGAATGTTGCCATAATCTAACCGCGAGGTCACCAGTGCCTGCGTTAGGGTCCTTCTGGCCGATAAAGGGAGGAGGTCTAGAGTTTTGTTTAGGGTCTTTAGTACTCCAAAACATTTGCCCACAAGACGCCTTATGTGGCCATCATATGAGAGAGAGGGATTCATCCAGATTCCTAAATTCTTAGCCTCCTGACATGGTATGGGGGTAGGGCCCAGACATGAAGGCCACCACTCAGCCAACCAGTTTTCGCTTTTACCCCCTACCACCAGCACCTCTGTTTTAGAGCCATTGAGTTTTAAGCAATGGGCATCCATCCACTCTGCTAGTGCCTGCATACAGGATTTAAAGTTGTTAGGGGTGTTGGAGGTGTTCTGCGATAGGGAGATCAGCAGCTGGGTGTCGTCAGCGTACGACACCAATTTCACCCCAAAAGAATGTACAACTTTCGCCAGGGAGGCCATGTATAGGTTAAAAAGAGTGGGGCTCAGAGCTGAGCCCTGAGGCACTCCCTGGTCTAGTGACATCTCCACTGAGTGGCATGTCCCTTGCTGTACCTGGAAACATCTTTCCGTAAGAAACGATTGCAGCCAGCACAGCGCAGGACCAACGACCCCGGCTTCGCTCAGACACCGTAGCAGGATGGAATGCGTTACGGTGTCAACAGCCGCGCTTAGGTCGAGCATGATCAAGGCCATTGTATGACCTGCATCTGCCCCTGCTGTTAAGGTCTCAGTGGCTCGTAGGAAGGCCGTCTCCGTGGAGTAACCCGCCCTAAATCCTGATTGTGAGGGATGGAGTAACTTCCATTTTTCTGAGCGTTAACCACCTTCTCAGCCACCATCGCCACGTACGGCAATAAGGAAATAGGTCTAAGGTTTTCTAACACCTCCAAGCTTACATTCGTTTTTTTCCTTATTGGCAGTACTATGGCCTTCTTCCACTCCATAGGGACTTGTTGAGTGGAAAAGGAGGTTTGTAGGACGTGTCTGATGTGAGGTTCCAGGGCTGTCAGGCCCTCTGAGATGACCCAGGCCGGAGCCGGATCATTAGGGGAGCAGGACTTCACACTTCGACAGATCTTTATTAGCTTGTCAGCTGCGGGGACCTCGAAAGTTAGTAGTGAGAAATCAGGGGCTGCCGGTGAGCTGTCTGCTGTAAAATCTATACCCTTATCTGGTTGTTGAGAGAAGGAAGCATAAATCTTTTTGACTTTACTGGAAAAAAAGTCGGCGACTTTATTGCATCCCTCCTTGGAGGTCTTTGTGGGGGTGTTAGAGCCAGAGACTAAAGATATTTCTTGATATATTTTGAACAATTCTCGCGAGGAGCTCTCGGCATCCTCAATACGAGTCTGAAAGTATTTGGCTTTTGCTCTACGCACCGCATACTGGTAGCTCCGATGTGCTGAGCTATAACTGTTTTTTGCTTGTTCACTCGGGTTCCTTCTCCAGCTCCTTTCAAGCTTTTTGCAGTTAGATTTAATTTGCTGGAGTTCGGTAGTGAACCATGGGGCAGAACGTTGTCTGCCTTCTCTGGCTTTACCCTTACACATGGGAGCTAGCTCATCCAGGGTGGCAGTTACAAGTAGATTAAATTCCTTGTTCGCCTGATCACTATCCGTGGAACGTAATGGTTGTGCTTTCTGGATGGCACCTATAAAGTTTTCTTTGGAGTATTGTCTCCATTTGCGTTTCATAATATTTCCTTTTCCATTGTCAATAGTCCTAGCAGTCTGGTAAAAACACTGAAAAGGGACCAGGAAGTGGTCAGTCCAAGGGAGCTGACAAGGGGTAAGTACTTTTATCATATCCCAGCTCGCGAAGATAGGGTCCAAACAGTGACCCCTCTGATGTGTAGCTGCGACATTTAGCAGGTTGAGCTGTAATTCTTGTAAAACAAGGCGAACATCCTCTGCCTCCTTCTGTACGGGATCCTCTAGGTGTAGGTTCAAGTCACCTAGCACCAAAACCTTATTGTGTTTAATTGCGGTCTGAGCCACCCCTTCTAGTAAGCTACTACGGAAGTTGCCCAGGGACCCAGGAGGTCTATATATTAGGATGCCCGAGATAGTCTCGTGTTGAGTCAGTTTAATACTAAATTGCTACTCACCAAAAAGCACGTTGATGCATCATCAGGGATAGTAAGCACTATAGACATGCAAATACCCAAAGAAGGAAACAAATAACACACATGCCCCTTCAGCATCAGCCCCGCTGCCAGCCCCCCAAGACTGCCTCTGTGCCCTGGTCCAACTGCACCTGCTGCACAATTGATAGAGGCACCCCTGACTCACTCCCACTCCCTCTCACGATCTCCCCCTCACTCATTCCAACTCATTCACACTGCTTAACTCACTCCTTCGCTTTCACTCATTCATACTAGTTTCTCTCACTCGTTGACTCTCACCTTTTCACTCGCATTGACACGCTCACACACTAAACAAGCACTCAATCTCATTCTCTCCCAAACACTCCCAAACACACTTTCGCTCACACGGCACAGACAAACAACACTGAATTATTTCTTTCCTGGCCTTCCATCCTGTGCTGGCACCTCAGAGGCTCCATAGCAGCAGCAGAGCCGGCAAGCGGTGGAGTGCGATAGAAAAATGCTGTTTGCGGTGATTTTCAGTGCCAGATGCTTCTCTGCACTATGCAATCATCGCGAACGGCACCATGCACAGCGCAAGTGGGTGCTGCTGATTTCCTTTCTGCAGCTCGGGTAGATTTTTACTTGAGAGGCACCTTTCTTAAAGTGACCGGGCAGTTTCTCAACTCGAGCGGTCGGGAACATACGCGACCACTCGCAATGAGAAACCTGACCCCTCCACCCTAGAAAAATTTCGCCAGGAGGTTTCTTTTCCATGCTTGCGCTCTCCAACTTGACGTTGACTAACGCAAGCATGGAAAAATCCTCTACTATGCTACACAGAACGTAATTTTTCGGAACTCAGCGGAGTGCGTAAAACTCTGCAAACTCCGCAAGCGGACCGGAGTTCACCAACCAGGCTTAATAAATATGCTGCATGCCTGCCCAGCCATCATGCGTAGGTCATCGGACTATTCACAACCGCGCTGAACGCATGTTTGCTTGTATGATGCATTGATTTTAAGTGGCTGCCTGTTGCTAAGGTGGAAACAGCAGATTCAGGTTTACCCCCCTCCCCCCTCTCCGTAGAAAGCTACTTCCAGATAGTGTCTTCTTGTTTTGTTTCCTGTTTTCACATGCGTTGCGTTCTGCCGCACACATAGAACGGGGAAACCGCCTCTCGTGGTGTCTTCTGACACCTTCCTGCCCAAAAACAATCATGGCAACAGCACAGACACCTGGCACCATGGTGCGAGGGCGCCCGCGTTGGCGCTCGGCTGCGAACCTTGTGCCGTGCTGCCTTAAAGAACAGGAAAGCACCTTATTTTGTACATATGGTGCATTGCTGTCGTTTCAAATTGCCATAGGGCAGCGCGGCACGGTGCATGGGGCGCGGCCCCACGCACGAGGCCTTCAGTGTCCACTTCACAAAGGTGAATTCTTTCATCCGTGTAGGTTTACAACTGGATTGGCCTTAGTTGCACCTGCCGGGACTATACTAAGGGATTCCTGCTGGCAGGTGTGAATGCTTTTACAAGTGCAGGGGTCTGCACTGAGTGCCGAGCACTTCACACTTGTACAGCGCACTGAAGCAATCAGGAATCAGGAAGTGGGAGCTTCTTTGGTGTACAGAAGTGCAAACATTTGCAATCCATTTACATTTTAATATGTTTGCTATAATCTTGTTATTACATATTTACTCAAACGCATTCATGTAGTTCTAAAACTGCGCTCCAAAAGGAATTATATTAATCCATTTGTTCTTTTCGACGAAGCAATATTTTTTTCTAAGCCAGCTAATTTGAGTGCGCCTTGAAGCCGTTCTGCAGCACATGCTTTTAAGCTGATTTTCATAGCATTGCATTAGTTAATTACCACCAACCACTATCTGAATGCAAATTTTCACATCTATTATTGCCGACCCATGCGTGGACAGGAGTACTTACGAAATAACCCGTGTTGGAAAAAACGTAAATTTAAATCCAAATTATATTGAAAACTTGTTCTCGGTGTGAGGGTGCGATGAATTTCTCCTGTTGTAATTTTTCAGACACTTTGAGTCGATTCTAGTCATTTCCATAAATCTTTCTGGAGTTGTCTCTGGAGTTTTGAAGGCGGTGACACTTTTGTTATAATGAGATGCCTTACTGATGGCAAACCTGCCCACACTGTTCCTATCTCTTGCATTTTGCAAAGTTTCGCACGAATCCCTGTATCTATTTTTCCACCTTTCACAGAAGTCATTTTTATTTTTCAAATCTTCTGCTGTTTTAGACAGGCGGCCGCCGGTTTGTTTCAGGACAGACTCCCTGATTTACTGTCTTCCGAGGAAGCTTCTCCCAGGGCCCTCGAGAAGATTATTTTCCGTAATAAAATGTTTGCGTTACATTGCTTGCACCTTGCAGTTACATATATGATGTTGACGTTCTTGCCATTAGCAGAGAGGACTGTGGGATGTGTGTAGGTGTTTGTATATTGTAGTGTCTTTCTCAGCGGGGTAGAAGTGAGATTATTATCTCTCGGATAAACCCACACTGGTATTCTGAATAATTCTGACATCATCAAGTGTGCAATATGTTAAAGTAAAAAAAAGGCGATGGAAAAATAGGGGAGAAAGTGTACAAGGTTTGGGGAGATAAAAGCTGCGAAGTCAGCTTTGAGGCTCTTAGCCCGAGCTGGCTGTATTCCAGTGTAGGGGCACCGGGGGCCCAGAGTATCTGATTCTGGCCAATTTACCCACACAAAAAGACAGAAATTCAGAATGGGGAATAACTGTTCAAATCCTGGCCTACCAGGTCCTTTTCCACTGGGTTCCCCGATTGCTCAGAGCGGTGGGAGATAGCAGGGGTGGGGTGATCAGGCCAGGGGTATATTTACTGCCCCCCTCGTGGTTCTGCAGGGGTCAGGGGGGGCAGAGCCAGGGATATATTTACTGCCCCCTCGTGGTTCTGCAGGGGTCAGGGGGGGCAGAGCCAGGGGTATATTTACAGCCCCCTTGTCGTTCTGCAGGTGTGTGGGGGGGGGGAGGGGGGCAGGGCCAGGGGTATATTTACTGCCCCCATGAGGTTCTGCAGGGGTCAGGGGGGGCTCAGGGCCAGGGGTATATTTACTGCCCCCTCGTGGTTCTGCAGGGGTCAGGGGGGGCTCAGAGCCAGGGGTATATTTACTGCCCCCTTGTCGTTCTGCAGGGGTCAGGGGGGGCTCAGGGCCAGGGGTATATTTACTGCCCCCTTGTGGTTCTGCAGGGGTCAGGGGGTGCTCAGAGCCAGGGGTATATTTACTGCCCCCTTGTGGTTCTGCAGGGGTCAGGGGGGGCAGAGCCAGGGGTATATTTACTGCCCCCTCGTGGTTCTGCAGGGGTCAGGGGGGGCAGAGCCAGGGGTATATTTACAGCCCCCTTGTCGTTCTGCAGGTGTGTGGGGGGGGGAGGGGGGCAGGGCCAGGGGTATATTTACTGCCCCCATGTGGTTCTGGAGTGGTCAAGGGGGGCAGGGCCAGGGGTATATTTACTGCCCCCTCGTGGTTCTGTACTTGTGATGGTGTGAGCCTTTATTTGTGATGGTGTGAGCCTTCACTTGTGATGGCGCGGGCCGCTTGTGATGGTGTGAGCCTTCACATGTGATGGTGTGAGCCTTATCTTGTGATGGTGTGAACCTTTACTTGTGATGGTGTGAGCCTTTATTTGTGATGGTGTGAGCCTTCACTTGTGATGGTGTGAACCTTGACTTGTGATAGTGTGAGCCTTTATTTGTGATGGTGTGAGCCTTCACTTGTGATGGCGCGGGCTGCTTGTGATGGTGTGAGCCTACACATGTGATGGTGGGAGCCTTCACTTGTGATGGTGTGAGCCTTTATTTGTGATGGTGTGAGTCTTCACTTGTGATGGCGTGGGACGCTTGTGATGGTGTGAGCCTATAATTGTGATGGTGTGAGCCTTCACTTGTGATGTGTGAGCCGCTTGTGATGGTGTGAGCCTTCACTTGTGATGGTGTGGGCAGCTTGTGACGGTGTGAGCCTTCATTTGTGATGGTGTGACCCTTCACTTGTGATGGTGTGAGCCTTCACTTGTGATTGCGTGGGCAGCTTGTGAAGGTGTGAGCCTTCACTTGTGATGGTGTGTGCCTTCACTTGTGATGGTGTGAGCCTTCACTTGTGATGGCGTGGGCCAATTGTGATGGTGTGAGCCTTCACTTGTGATGGCGTGGGCGGCTTGTGACGGTGTGAGCCTTCACTTGTGATGGTGTGTCCCTTCACTTGTGATGGTGTGACCCTTCACTTGTGATTGCGTGGGCAGCTTGTGAAGGTGTGAGCCTTCACTTGTGATGGTGGGAGTCGCCACTTGTGATGGTGTGAGCCTTCACTTGTGATGGCTTGGGCCACTTGTGATAGTGTGGGCCGCTTGTGATGGTGTGAGTCTTCACTGGTGATGGCGTGGGCGGATTGTGACGGTGTGAGCCTTCAATTGTGATGGTCTGAGCCCCTTGTGATGGTGTGAGCCGCTTGTGATGGTGTGAGCCTTCACTTGTGATGGTGTGAGCCGCTTGTGATGGTGTGAGCCGCTTGTGATGGTGTGAGCCTTCACTTGTGATGGTCTGAGCCCCTTGTGATGGTGTGAGCCGCTTGTGATGGTGTGAGCCTTCACTTGTGATGGTCTGAGCCCCTTGTGATGGTGTGAGCCGCTTGTGATGGTGTGAGCCTTCACTTGTGATGGTGTGAGCCGCTTGTGATGGTGTGAGCCGCTTGTGATGGTGTGAGCCTTCACTTGTGATGGTGTGAGCCGCTTGTGATGGTGTGAGCCGCTTGTGATGGTGTGAGCCTTCACTTGTGATGGTCTGAGCCCCTTGTGATGGTGTGAGCCGCTTGTGATGGTGTGAGCCTTCAATTGTGATGGTCTGAGCCCCTTGTGATGGTGTGAGCCGCTTGTGATGGTGTGAGCCTTCACTTGTGATGGTGTGAGCCGCTTGTGATGGTGTGAGCCTTCACTTGTGATGGTCTGAGCCCCTTGTGATGGTGTGAGCCGCTTGTGATGGTGTGAGCCTTCAATTGTGATGGTCTGAGCCCCTTATGATGGTGTGAGCCGCTTGTGATGGTGTGAGCCTTCACTTGTGATGGTGTGAGCCGCTTGTGATGGTGTGAGCCGCTTGTGATGGTGTGAGCCTTCACTTGTGATGGTGTGAGCCGCTTGTGATGGTGTGAGCCGCTTGTGATGGTGTGAGCCTTCACTTGTGATGGTCTGAGCCCCTTGTGATGGTGTGAGCCGCTTGTGATGGTGTGAGCCTTCAATTGTGATGGTCTGAGCCCCTTGTGATGGTTTGAGCCGCTTGTGATGGTGTGAGCCTTCAATTGTGATGGTCTGAGCCCCTTGTGATGGCTTGGGCCACTTGTGATGGTGTGAGCCTTCACTTGTGATGGTGTGAGCCGCTTGTGATGGTGTGAGCCGCTTGTGATGGTGTGAGCCTTCACTTGTGATGGTCTGAGCCCCTTGTGATGGTGTGAGCCGCTTGTGATGGTGTGAGCCTTCACTTGTGATGGTCTGAGCCCCTTGTGATGGTGTGAGCCGCTTGTGATGGTGTGAGCCTTCACTTGTGATGGTGTGAGCCGCTTGTGATGGTGTGAGCCGCTTGTGATGGTGTGAGCCTTCACTTGTGATGGTGTGAGCCGCTTGTGATGGTGTGAGCCGCTTGTGATGGTGTGAGCCTTCACTTGTGATGGTCTGAGCCCCTTGTGATGGTGTGAGCCGCTTGTGATGGTGTGAGCCTTCAATTGTGATGGTCTGAGCCCCTTGTGATGGTGTGAGCCGCTTGTGATGGTGTGAGCCTTCACTTGTGATGGTGTGAGCCGCTTGTGATGGTGTGAGCCTTCACTTGTGATGGTCTGAGCCCCTTGTGATGGTGTGAGCCGCTTGTGATGGTGTGAGCCTTCAATTGTGATGGTCTGAGCCCCTTATGATGGTGTGAGCCGCTTGTGATGGTGTGAGCCTTCACTTGTGATGGTGTGAGCCGCTTGTGATGGTGTGAGCCGCTTGTGATGTTGTGAGCCTTCACTTGTGATGGTGTGAGCCGCTTGTGATGGTGTGAGCCGCTTGTGATGGTGTGAGCCTTCACTTGTGATGGTCTGAGCCCCTTGTGATGGTGTGAGCCGCTTGTGATGGTGTGAGCCTTCAATTGTGATGGTCTGAGCCCCTTGTGATGGTTTGAGCCGCTTGTGATGGTGTGAGCCTTCAATTGTGATGGTCTGAGCCCCTTGTGATGGCTTGGGCCACTTGTGATGGTGTGAGCCTTCACTTGTGATGGTGTGAGCCGCTTGTGATGGTGTGAGCCGCTTGTGATGGTGTGAGCCTTCACTTGTGATGGTCTGAGCCCCTTGTGATGGTGTGAGCCGCTTGTGATGGTGTGAGCCTTCAATTGTGATGGTCTGAGCCCCTTGTGATGGTGTGAGCCGCTTGTGATGGTGTGAGCCTTCACTTGTGATGGTGTGAGCCGCTTGTGATGGTATGAGCCTTCACTTGTGATGGTCTGAGCCCCTTGTGATGGTGTGAGCCGCTTGTGATGATGTGAGCCTTCAATTGTGATGGTCTGAGCCCCTTATGATGGTGTGAGCCGCTTGTGATGGTGTGAGCCTTCACTTGTGATGGTGTGAGCCGCTTGTGATGGTGTGAGCCGCTTGTGATGGTGTGAGCCTTCACTTGTGATGGTGTGAGCCGCTTGTGATGGTGTGAGCCGCTTGTGATGGTGTGAGCCTTCACTTGTGATGGTCTGAGCCCCTTGTGATGGTGTGGGCCGCTTGTGATGGTGTGAGCCTTCAATTGTGATGGTCTGAGCCCCTTGTGATGGTTTGAGCCGCTTGTGATGGTGTGAGCCTTCAATTGTGATGGTCTGAGCCCCTTGTGATGGCTTGGGCCACTTGTGATGGTGTGAGCCTTCACTTGTGATGGCGTGGGCGGCTTGTGATGGTGTGAGCCTTCACTTGTGATGGCGTGGGCGGCTTGTGATGGTGTGAGCCTTCACTTGTGATGGTGTGAGCCGCTTGTGATGGTGTGAGCCTTCACTTGTGTCCATGGTTGTGTCCCTTCCTTAGCAGCTTCCACGGGTTCACCAGCCCGAGCCAAGAGGGCGATGAGATATATCTTAAAAAATAGGCAAACCGGAACAAACAGAACCTCTCTTTCCTGGAGAACAAAATTGAAATAGAAGAGGGACGTAGTTTGTTTTCAGACTAAAGTTTTATAACTTTTAAAAACTTTTATATAACTAATTTCTCAAAGGTTACTTGAAATGCTTTCGTCCTGTAAGAGGGTGATAATGATGGATCTTAGCCTCCATGAGGCTTCGGTCACTGAGTCCGGGGGGTCGGGATGGGGATGCCATGAAAAGAGACGCAAAAGGCCATCATAGAAAAGTAAGTATTTCCCAACTGGCTGCTCTTTGGCATTCAGAGGAAAAGGGTATCCATTTTTGGACAACCCTGTGGTGTGAGTTGCTCTCAGCACTTTCTTATGCTGACGACGCGGTTCCTTCTTAAAGTTGTCCTGCACCGTCCGTTCAGTGGAGGCTGCGATGCTGCCTGGGGGCGCCAGAAGTGGGAAGAAACTAACCTTCTAAAATGTACTGGAGACTGCATTGAACTACTCAGAACCTCTGAAGACTCCGGGTCTTGGTCTGAGGACTTATCCCCTCTCTTGCATGCTCCCAGCCCCAACCCAGGGGTCACAGACCTCCCATCCCTAGGGCCACAGACCTCCCATCCCAGGGGCCACAGACCTCCCATCCTAGGGGCCACGGACCCCCCCCCCCCCATCCCAGGGGCCACAGACCTCCCATCCCTAGGGCCACAGACCTCCCATCCCAGGGGCCACAGACCTCCCATCCTAGGGGCCACAGACCCCCCCCCCCCATCCCAGGGGCCACAGACCTCCCGTCCCAGGGGCCACAGACCTCCCATCCCAGGGGCCACAGACATCCATCCCAGGGGCCACAGACCTCCCTGCCAGGGGCCATAGACCTCCCATCCCTGGGGCGCAGACCTCCCTCCCAGGGGCCACAGACATCCATCCCAGGGGCCACAGACCTCCCATCCCAGGGGCCACAGACCTCCCATCCCAGGGGCCACAGACCTCCCATCCCAGGGGTCACAGACTTCCCATCCCAGGGGCCACAGACCTCCCATCCCAGTGGTCACAGACCTCCCATCCCAGGGGCCACACACCTCCCATCCCTAGGGCCACAAACCTCCCTCCCAGGGGTCACGGACCTCCCATCCCAGGGGCCACAGATCCCCCATCCCAGGGGCCACAGACCTCCCATCCCAGGGGCTACAGACCTCTCGTCCCAGGGGCCACAGACCTCTCATCCCAGGGGCCACAGACCTCCCATCCCAGGGGCCACGGACCTCCCATCCCAGGGGCCACAGACCTCCCATCCCAGTGGTCACAGACCTCCCATCCCAGGGGCCACACACCTCCCATCCCTAGGGTCACAGACCTCCCTCCCAGGGGTCACGGACCTCCCATCCCAGGGGCCACAGATCCCCCATCCCAGGGGCCACAGACCTCCCATCCCAGGGGCCACAGACCTCTCGTCCCAGGGGCCACAGACCTCTCATCCCAGGGGCCACAGACCTCCCATCCCAGGGGCCACAGACATCCCATTGCAGGGGCCACAGACCCTCCATCCCAGGGTCCACAGACCTCCCATCCCAATGGCCACAGACCACCCTCCCAGGGGCCACAAACCTCTCGTCCCAGGGGCCACAAACATCCCATCCCAGGGGCCACAGACCCCTCATCCCAGGGGCCACAGACCTCCCATTCCAGGGGCCACATACCTCCCATCCCAGGGGCCACAGACCTCCCATCCCAGTGGTCACAGACCTCCCATCCCAGGGGCCACACACCTCCCATCCCTAGGGCCACATACCTCCCTCCCAGGGGTCACGGACCTCCCATCCCAGGGGCCACAGATCCCCCATCCCAGGGGCCACATACCTCCCATCCCAGGGGCCACAGACCTCTCGTCCCAGGGGCCACAGACCTCTCATCCCAGGGGTCACAGACCTCCCATCCCAGTGGTCACAGACCTCCCATCCCAGGGGCCACACACCTCCCATCCCTAGGGCCACAGACCTCCCTCCCAGGGGTCACGGACCTCCCATCCCAGGGGCCACAGATCCCCCATCCCAGGGGCCACAGATCCCCCATCCCAGGGGCCACAGACCTCCCGTCCCAGGGGCCACAGACCTCTCGTCCCAGGGGCCACAGACCTCCCATCCCAGGGGCCACAGACCTCCGTCCCAGGGGCGACAGACCTCCCATCCCAGGGGTCACAGACCTCCCTTCCCAGGGGCCACAAACCTCCCATCCCAGGGGCCACAGACCTCCCATCCCAGGGGCCACAGACCTCCCATCCCTAGGGCCACAGACCTCCCTCCCAGGGGTCACAAACATCCCATCCCAGGGGCCACAGACCCCTCATCCCAGGGGCCACAGACCTCCCATCCCAGGGGCCACAGACCTCCCATACCAGGGGCCACAGACCTCCCATCCCAGTGGTCACAGACCTCCCATCCCAGGGGCCACACACCTCCCATCCCTAGGGCCACAGACCTCCCTCCCAGGGGTCACGGACCTCCCATCCCAGGGGCCACAGATCCCCCATCCCAGGGGCCACAGACCTCCCATCCCAGGGGCCACAGACCCCTCGTCCCAGGGGCCACAGACCTCTCATCCCAGGGGCCACAGACCTCCCATCCCAGTGGTCACAGACCTCCCATCCCAGGGGCCACACACCTCCCATCCCTAGGGCCACAGACCTCCCTCCCAGGGGTCACGGACCTCCCATCCCAGGGGCCACAGATCCCCCATCCCAGGGGCCACAGACCTCCCATCCCAGGGGCCACAGACCTCTCGTCCCAGGGGCCACAGACCTCTCATCCCAGGGGCCACAGACCTCCCATCCCAGGGGCCACGGACCTCCCATCCCAGGGGCCACAGACCGCCCATTCCAGGGGCCACAGACCTCCCATCCCAGGGTCCACAGACCTCCGTCCCAGGGGCCACGGACCTCCCATCCCAGGGGCCACAGACCTCCCATCCCAGTGGTCACAGACCTCCCATCCCAGGGGCCACACACCTCCCATCCCTAGGGCCACAGACCTCCCTCCCAGGGGTCACGGACCTCCCATCCCAGGGGCCACAGATCCCCCATCCCAGGGGCCACAGACCTCCCATCCCAGGGGCCACAGACCTCTCGTCCCAGGGGCCACAGACCTCTCATCCCAGGGGCCACAGACCTCCCATCCCAGGGGCCACGGACCTCCCATCCCAGGGGCCACAGACCGCCCGTTCCAGGGGCCACAGACCTCCCATCCCAGGGGCCACAGACCTCCGTCCCAGGGGCGACAGACCTCCCATCCCAGGGGTTACAGACCTCCCTTCCCAGGGGCCACAGACCTCCCATCCCAGGGGCCACAGACCTCCCATCCCAGGGGCCACAGACCTCCCATCCCTAGGGCCACAGACCTCCCTCCCAGGGGTCACGGACCTCCCATCCCAGGGGCCACAGATCCCCCATCCCAGGGGCCACAGACCTCCCATCCCAGGGGCCACAGACCTCTCGTCCCAGGGGCCACAGACCTCTCATCCCAGGGGCCACATACCTCCCATCCCAGGGGCCACGGACCTCCCATCCCAGGGGCCACAGACCGCCCGTTCCAGGGGCCACAGACCTCCCATCCCAGGGGCCACAGACCTCCGTCCCAGGGGCCACAGACCTCCCATCCCAGGGGTCACAGACCTCCCTTCCCAGGGGCCACAGACCACCCATCCCAGGGGCCACAGACCTCCCATCCCTAGGGCCACAGACCTCCCTCCCAGGGGTCACGGACCTCCCATCCCAGGGGTCACAGACCTCCCTTCCCAGGGGCCACAGACCTCCCATCCCAGGGGCCACAGACCTCCCAACCCAGGGGCCACAGACCTCCCATCCCTAGGGCCACAGACCTCCCTCCCAGGGGCCACGGACCTCCCATCCCAGGGGCCACAGACCCCCCTTCCCAGGGGCCACAGACCCCCCATCCCAGGGGCCACAGACCTCCCATCCCTAGGGCCACAGACCTCCCTCCCAGGGGTCACGGACCTCCCATCCCAGGGGTCACAGACCTCCCTTCCCAGGGGCCACAGACATCCCATCGCAGGGGCCACAACCCTCCCAACCCAGGGGCCACAGACCTCCCATCCCGAGGGTCACAGACCTCCCTCCCAGGGGCCACGGACCTCCCATCCCAGGGGCCACAGACCTCCCATCCCAGGGGCCACAGACGTTTCGTCCCAGGGGCCACAGACGTCTCGTCCCAGGGGCCACAGACCTCCCATCCCAGGGGCCACAGACCTCCCATCCCAGGGGCCATGGACCTCCGATCCCAGGGGCCACAGACCTCCCGTTCCAGGGGCCACAGACCTCTCTCCTAGGGGCCACAGACCTCAGCACTTCCAAAATAACCTTGCCTGCTCACTTGACTTCATTCAGACAGTGCTCTCCAGGCGGTCTCCTGGTTGATTTACATCTCGGGGGGAGGATTACTTTGTGTTTATGTATAAAGGCCCCATGGTGTCCTGAAGCGGGAGGATGTCACTGTTTATAAAACATATTATTTGTGTTGATGTTGTGCTCAATTGTGTTCACAAGGATTCATTTCATTTCATGATAGGAGATTACTATGCTTACCTGCTTATGTATTTCAGCTTAATACAGTCCTGAAACCAAGCAAGAAGCAAACATGCAGAAAAAGAGACTCTTTTAGTACCATCATGTCAGCATGCTGCCGCACTTCTTTAAATGATCATATTATTAATTTATGTGGCATAGTGATGGGGTAAATTAACTATTGATGGGACATTTGATGTGTGGCAGAGAAGACATCACTGATGACATCATATTAAATAAATATCATTCAATCTTATCAGGGCTTGTACCTTCAATCTGATGATACTCAGTGTTTCCTCCCAGTCCCAGGGCTAAACCAGCCTCAGGAAGACATAAGGGATGGATTCTTTCCAGTCTGACACCAGTGATTGACTGACAGGCGCGTGTATTGATTGGGCGGACCCTTCTCATTTCAAAAGCGGACCGTCCACCCCTCTCCCTTCTGTTAAGGGATCTGTCAGTCACGTCCAGCTAAACATAATTGTTCTTACACTGCCACCTACACCTATGTACCGTAGAGGCGTGCTTTGAATATGAACTCTGACCTCTTGGATACGGATACCCATCATATAAAGAAATTCCAACACTGAGTCACTGAACAGCATCCTTACAGCCCTTCGGACAAAAAGTGTCCATAAAAGTCAATGCTCAACACGAATCTATTGGAAATATAGTTTCTGGACCCTAGAGGAAAAACTATTGAAAAATGCTCACCTTTGCATCCATATTATACTAGACATATCCTGCAGAAGGCTGCTATCCAAACTAGGATGATGGCCGAAACACTGAAATAACATGGAACAAAAAAAAAGATTTCCCAAACTGGATTGTGACCCTCTGGCGTGTCCCCTACAGATTTCTGGCGGATCACACAAGAACATTGTTTTTTTTTTGGTTTTTTTTTGAAAACCTTTATTCAACATTTGCAATCAGATACAGACAAGGGCCTACAACCCCCAGGGCTGGCCGCTAGCATTTCAGTACGTTATTATTATCCAACTTCGAACCCGCCTCCCTGGGGAGCATAGGGTCCCCGACCACAAAGCGCATCAGTTGCAAAAGCAGTTCAATTCGAAAACAGGATAGGAGGTTTTCATTTTACAATAATAAGTAGAAAGGATCAGGTATCGTACAGTGTCTCGGATCACAAAGGGGGGCGAGCAAAAGAACAACGTGTCCAAAATAATCTCGCTATAATGTAAGTCAACGGCGTTAAGACATACGGCTTCAGGATAAGCTAGCACATTATTGTTCGTCTACGCCATCATTATCGTCCGCCCCATAGCACCAAAACCTCAAAAAAGGGGGCAAGGTGCAGATGTAGAAACAAGGATATAAGAAAGCCGAACCCACTACACTAACCCGGAAAAGGAAAAGAAGAAAAGACAAGGGAAGAGAAGGAAAAAGAGGCCATAGAACAAAAATAATAACGAACACACATCCGCCCACCCCCCCACCCTGCACCCCTGCTGATGACTACGGCCACCCCCCTCGCAGCGTGCCTGTCGCCCAGTAACCAGAACCCGAAATATAGAAGAAGGGGAAAGAGAAGAAAAGGCAAAGAACCCCACTCGATGAGGGAAAGCGGAGGAGGGCATATTTCTACGGACTCCCGGTCTCCTTCCCCCGTCATAGCCAGCCCCGCCCCGGACTCCGTTAGGTCAATAAAAACAATCCCGTTAAACATAGTGCCACAATGAGAGACCCAGATAAAAATCTCAACCCTGCCCCGTCGATCAAATTCACTGAAGTCGTCAATTAAAGAAAGCCCTTTCCACAAAATACTGCAAAAGTCTACAAAACAGGAGTACACAGATGAGAAAAGGATGGCAGGTCCCGATGCAGATGGCTGGTGCCAATGTTGCCCCTCCCTGCCTTCGAAGCCAAGCTTCACCCCATCCGCCATCTTGAAGGACCGACAGGGGAGGGGAGTCGACACGGTCCAAAACAGCAAAAGATAGAAAGTGGAAAGTTCCAAAATGGGGACGACATGTAAATGTTCCGAGGGATACACAATCGGGGGCTCCAACGGTTCCATTGGGTAACCAGGCACAGTACATTCAGGTAGATCCAATACAATAGGGGCAAACTCTGCTTCCAGCGCCGGGTCAAGATACGTCTCCGAAACGTCTATTGAAAAGCGGGCTGGCTGCCGGGTCGCGGGTGTCGAGTCAGGATCCGGTCTCAGGCTTGTGAGTCCATCCGTCGCAGACAACAAACTGCAAGTCTGGACTTCAATAGTCCCCTTAAGTGCCATGAGTGCCTCCAGCACCGTTCGCAAAGACGGGCCAGTTCGAGCCTGCTCCGCTAGATGCCTTTCATCGTCCAACATGGTGGTCCCCACGGAGAGGCGCCTTCTCCGGGGCAGAATTAGGCGGAGCAGGAGTAAGCCATGCGGGACTGATGGTTAGCGAGCAGTAGTACGCAGCGAGGCACCGACCCGGGGGAATCGGCGATGTGAATGCCGAGCCCCCGGTCAGGAACCGCCCACACTGCACCGTGCGTCACTTGTCACCTCACCTACTGTAGGGCACCGGGCAGCTGATGGTAGCGAAGCAATCAAAAAAGTCCGAGTGCTCCAGAGACCGGACCCAACCACATTCAGCAGGCCGTTGTTATTCAACTCGGACCCGGCAGAGCCAGCACTCGAGACCCCAGCTTCCCTGCTGGATTAGGCCTCAATGCGACACTCGACGTAGCTCCTTTCCACAACGGCGGAGAAACTCCGCGATTGCACCCCTGGAATGCGGGTCGGGTCACCCACACGGATCTGGTGCAGGTAAGCAGGATAAGCAACAGGATAATAGAGCGTAGGACAGAGGTCAGCGGAGCCGGGAGACTATGCGGCCATCTTGGTTGGTGTCGTAGCTCCTCCGCCACAAGAACATTGTTGTATCATATTGTTACATTGGCTGTGCTTCAAAGACAGAGGTCAAATGTCAGGCTATGCCTTCTGAAACATTGCTTCTTATTCTTTTAACCTGGGGGTAGATGTTTACTTTTTTCTGTGACTACAAAGTGAGAGGAGTTTTTAAAGTGTGCTCTTTGACAATCTTGCTGGGGTAAAGGGAATGTGAAAGGAAAGGCTGAGAGATGTTATTTTTGTAACACACAATAACATTTAAATACCTGTAAATGAACTGTGCACGTGTTTCAGAATATATCTGCATTTCGGACATTATAAATATAGCACATTTTGTGTAGTTCTTAAGTGTGATGGAAGTAAAGATTTTAATAGGATCAAAACAAATCAAGACATGTTCGGTGAAGCAGAGAGGATAAATATTCCCTGAAATCCAACTTCCATACATTAATATTTGAGTGCTTTATAGTAAATCTGTAGGCCCGGCATATGTAGTGGCCATTTCAATGGACGAATGTGCCATCTATAAATGACAGTGCGCTGCTGCACAATGCCACAGTGAGATATTTGTGAGAGTGAGTCCAAAAATCCACCAGCCCCTGCCTTTTCCACCTCACCATCCTCAGGCCGAGTACATTTGCTGCACTTTGTGTGAAGCTGGGTTTTTCGTAATCCCAGCGTCTTCAGGGATGTAACATTGACGTCAGCACCCCCCCTCGTGGAACGGTGCTGAACTACGCTCCTAAACCCCGTTTTAAAACAAACCCTCGCCAGTATTCCCAAACCGGACGCAAGGTGAACCTTCCAGTATTTTTTGCTGCTGTATTTTTTTTACTTGACAAAGATATTTCAACAGAGAATGTGCCCTCTATACCTGAGCGCACATCACTACAGCTCTCTGTGTGTGACTTTAACATATAGATTGAGAAATATGGATGCTGCCTAACAGTCAGAGCTGCCAACTTTGGATCTGATGAACCAAGGGGCATATTACCAACAACTAGCTATATTTATCGCTAAATGGGCTTAGCGAGTTTTTTTTTATCACCAAGCATCGCCGGATATTATCGCAGAGATAACATGCTATTAGCAACGTTTATCTCTAAAGCGATAAAATATCCGGCATTAGCGGCAAAATGCGTGAATATCGCTGGTAATCCAGCGATATTCACGCATTATCGCTAATGGGGACTTAGCCAGAATATCCACCTCCCATGGGATATAATGGCTAAGAACTGGTCTGAGCAGGCGTTAGGTTTTGGAGATATTCGCGCTTAGCGCGAATATTTCCATGGCTACACCTGCCTTGCTAATAGGCGATAGCGACGGTAGCGACTGCTTTCAGTCGCCAACAGGTTGCGTACGCCCACTTTGCATATCATTAGCGATAAATATTGCTGACATGCAAAGCGGGCCCCAAATCGCTTGCTATCGCCTACAAGCTGTCGCTAACTGCTATTAACGACAGCTTGCCAATAGGGAGATATAATTAGAGCTGCTTAGCGGCCGAAAACGGCCGCTAAGGCGGCGATAATCTAATATCGCCAGACTTGGTAATATGCCCCCAAGTTCGAGTTCTGGCGTTAGATTCAGGCAAATCACTGAATCCCCTGTGCTTAAAATAAAAGGAATTTGACATTATGTATTCTGCGGCTCATGTAAAGCGCTCCGACGTCCTTGGGCAGAATTTGCGCTTTATAACACTACAAAATATTTACACACCACGGGGCCTCGTTTTAACACAAAATGGCTTTGAGCATTTAGCCCCCACCTCTGCTGCAGAACGGGGTTTTCAAGTTTGCTTAAATCACTAGACGCCTCACCAAGATGCTTCAGAAGCCCGGTGATTGTAGTGAGCAGATGCCAGGGGAAGCAGCCTTCCAGCTCCCGTGCAGTCCAGCATCTGCCGCTTTTATGGCCACATCAATATCTTGCCCACTGTCCCATAAACACACATCGAGGGGCGTGGTCAAGGTTGTGGCATTAATGAGTGTGTCATTTTGGTAATTCGCAGCATTCAGAAAGCATGTCTGCTAATACATTAAAACATGCCCCTCCCCCACCACGCCTCGTGTCCTTAGCACTCGGTGGGGGAGGGAAAGCTTTTAATTCTAAAAGTTGGGCGTGGCTCTAGACGTTTGGGAAGCCTGACGTCATCAAGATGGAAGCCATTAGCACAGACAGCGTGAGTGACGTGAACAGGATGCTTATGTAGGAGCAGGGACTAGAGACACTACACATCTATGGGCCATATGTATCAAGAAGTCATTTTGCGATTCTCCAATAGCGATTTTTTGCGAATCGCTATTTGAGAATTGCAAAATGCTATGAATGTAGGATTTGCAATAAATTTAGTGAATCCTACATATTCCTTAATTGCGAATCACAAATTGCGATCGCAATTAAGTAATACCTCCCCATTCATTCCTATGGGCCTAGAGGCCCTTAGGAATGAATGGGAAGATATTCTCAATTTGCGATTAGCAATTAACGAATCGCAAATTGAGAATGCAATTTCAAGGTTGCTGTAATGGTTTCCAAGCAGGTTCCGCAGGAGCGTCAGGAATCCGGAGAATAATCCTCAGCCTTCCCCCACGGCCTTCCGACTCTAATAGGGAAACAAAACAAAGAAAGTTTGGGGAAGACAATAGATCTTGGCTGTGAACTTCAGAATGGATGCTTGATAACAGGTAGGCTGAAATGGAAGAAAAATATTACTGTCTATCTTTGCTAACCACAGCATTGATGTATAAAATGTCTATAATACATATAAGACCACTACATACCACAAGTGATTTTCTGGACTGTAGAGCATATAGGAAGGGTAGAATAAGGTGTTCGTTTTTTCTGTTGCAAAGATGACAAACAAGACAGTAAGTAACTCTTCCCCACTCTATGCTAGTGAATGTCAGTATTTAAAGTGTAATTTTCACTCTGTATGTTCAAGGAGTACAATGGAGGAACATCCAATGTTTCTGTAGGTATGGATATGTGTTGCGAGCCAATATCAAGTATCTTGCATTGATCTCTGTCAGACAGGAAACACATTCAGAACTTCACACAAAGTAGGCACCAGATATATGTACAATGAAAGGCAGCGCACAGCGCTGTTACCGTGATTCTGTGAAGAAGCGTCTTGAATATGCACCACACTCTGGTCCACGCAAGATCCCCAGAAATAATATATGGATGGCCTGGGAAAGGGTGGAATGAAGAAGTGCACAGGAGAATCCAGCAACATGTGAGGAGTAGCATAAACAACAAAACCGGCAGTGCCCGGCCAGATGGTGGGGAGAAAACCGGCCACCGGGCGAAGCACCAGGAACTTGGGGAAGGGAAAGGACTCTGACTATCTAGGGGCCTGTAAGGATGCCCAGCCGGATTGCGGAGATCAGACCCGGCCGTCGGGCGGAGCACCTTAAGATTGAGAGAGAGATATTGAAAGCTGTGCCCAGCCGGATGGCGGGGAACTTCCCGGCCGCCGGCCGAGGCACAAGGAAAGGGGTATTTGGACAATGAGCAAATACGGTAAAAACTGCAACAGTGGACGACAGGAGGAAAGGTCGTCACTTAGACAGTGAAGCCGCTGATAAGGGGCAAGGAGGAAGCCGCACACAACGCCTTCACCGAAGACAGGAATCCCACAGGAAGCAAAACGGAACAAATGCGAACAGGAAGTCAGGCAAGAAAAGACGGGACGGAACCCACAACGGAAGGAGCTAGATGCCAGAACGTAAAGCGGCATTCTGTTGTTCTGAGCGTCTTTAAATAGCAATTACAATTAAAGCTACAGTGTCAGAGTCGGAGGGATGTCGGGGCATGACAGCTGCAGGGGTGTCCAAAGGACACCCTGTTGCACCCCTGAAATAAGTATGGGTGCACATGTGGTGCACATACATGCCCTAAGGGAATGTATGTGCTTCACATTGCACTCTGAAAAATGCAAAAAAGTGTATTTTTCAAGGAAATCGCAAAATACAGCCAACTTGAAGTTGGTGGTAATTTGAGATTCCTTAAGGCCAATTTGCATTTTTTTAATATTTCTTACATTGCATTTAAGGAATCGCAAAATTTGCGATTCCTTAAATGCAATTGCAAAATAAGGAATCGCAAATTTTGCGATTCCTTATTTTGCACGCAGATTTCTTTGATACATATCATTTAGCAAAAATGCGTTTGCAAGCGCAGAAATTCTGCAGAATTTCGGCGTTTGAGAACGCATTAGTGCTTGATACATATGGCCCTATGATCCTTAATTCTGCAAACGCCGCATTGATGAAAGTAGTTAAGAAAAAATACTACAACAAGCCTAGACAGAGCTGATTCTCCTTGCTGCCTCACTTTTCGATTTTCGTGTTTATTACGAATGATGCTTTTTTGTCTTTTAATTTAGTCATTGGTTGTTTAGGAAAAGATGTGTTTCATGCAGACTGCATCTCGCGATACAAAGAACCAGCTGGCAGAATAACGATTATAGTTGCATTGATCATGGCGACTGTGAATATTACTACATGTTTAATTTGTTCGCTATTTCTGCAAGAATGTGGGAACATTAAAAGCAATTGGTTTTTTGTGTGTTTTCTTTTTATCTGGAGGGGCAATGTAATCCTTATTTTTTTTTTTTTTTTTTTTTTATTATTCCCTAAAAAGTTCTTTTGATAATTTGATTAGCAGACGTTTCATTAATTTTATTTTGGCTTGTCATTCCTTGAGTTTATAAACTGATTCCTAAGGGACCACTTGGTGGTGTTTAAGAAAGCTGAAAGTGTTACCCTTATATTACACTGCAAAAAGCCACTGCAACGCACATTGGAATAGTTCTCTTTCCATTTCTTCAAATAATATTCCTGAGTTTATTCTCTTTTTAGGAGTGTTTGCCACAAACCCAAAGAACGAGCAAAGGACTGGATGTCAATAAACCTGTCACCTCCAAATATTAAGTCCCATAAAAGGCTAAACATGTTTTTAAATATACATGTTCAACAAAGATGTAAATGTATGAGCTTTTTCATGTCTGTTGGGTCTCGCCTGGTATATAATAATGAGCGGGGCCGCGCGGCGCTCCTGTGCACATGACAGAACCGCTCCGTCACGGCCCTTGGGTGGGCTGTGCTTGTGATGGAACTGTTCCGTCATGGCCCCGCCCGCTCTTTAGAACATCAGCGCAGGCGCGGAATTTGCACCGCACTGGAGCGGCGAGCGGGTCGTGACGGAACCATTCCCTCACCAGCACAGCCCACCCGAGGCTAGTAACGGAAAGGTTCCGTCACGAGCATGGAAAGGGTTAATAAAGTCTGTATCCAATGGCAGCGCTGTGAGGGTGGGAAAGGAGATTCAAGAAGTTATTAACTAAACTTGACCGGAGGTCTGATGCAGTCTTCAAGAAAGGTGGCATTACCACCACAGCGCCCTTGCTTGTCACCGTAGTGTGTGTGTGTGCGCGCACACATGTGTGTGTGTGTGTGCATACACGCGTTTGTGTGTGTATCTGCGTGTGCATGCGTGCTGGGCAAAAGACCTTAAAAAAGAAGTGGGGGGACTAACCTAGTTAGGCAGTATGCAAGTTACATCATTGTGCGTGACATCATGGCGCGTAACATCACGGCACATGACATCACACATTCCTTCACACATGGCATCACAGGAATTGATATCATTGAAAGTGGCATCACAAGCCACCGCTTTACAGGAAGTGGCATCACAAGAAGTGACATCAGATCTAAAACCGTCACATATATGTTTAGCAGGTCTATCATGTGTAGGTTTGAGCGCATTGCGAGGATAATAGCCCAGTGAGCTCTGGAAGATGATATGTGACCTCTACACCTTGCAATCCCCCACTTTTATGTAACACATCCAGTACATTCATTTACAAACGTATATCACTTATTGTACATGTAATAAGCACGTGTTGATGTAAAGCGCTCTGACACCCTGCATTGGAATGAGTAGGGCTATACAAGAAAAGTAGTGGCACAAATATTTTCAACGCCTTCTTAGGTGTAGTAAGCTCTAGATAAATGCACTTTCCTTTGTGTAAATACTGGGAAAGACCAACACATCTGACATTCTTATGGTGCATGCAAATCTCCTAAACAGGGACTAAACAAAGTGAAAAGCTGCCTCTCTTAAGTATGTGTGAAGTGCTAACAAGGTGTGAGCCTTTGTTTCCCCTCCGCTTCATTTGCATCAGGTGTGAGGCTCCTGACTGCTGCCAGCCAGGAGACTCCAACAAAAGGAGGCCTGATGACCCCTGAGACTTTGTTATGGCCTTTGAGTATCCCAGGAGGAGTCAGAAATAAGAAAGCTCGCCCCCTCCTGCACATTGTTGTTTGTTGAAGATGGAAAGCAGACAATGTTCAGGCACTGCTGAAAGTGTTGGTGTTTGGTACCAGTTCACCACTTTTTTCAGTGGGGCCCAACTTCTTAGCAGAGTGGACAGCGTACACCCTGTGAAAATAGTGGGTGGACGCCGTCCACCTGCCGGTACCCCTAACTCTTGCCTTGTGTGTGTGTGTGTGTGTATATGTGTGTGTGTGTATGTGTGTCTGTGTGTGTGTGTCTGTGTGTCCGTGTGTGTGTGTGTGTATGTGTGCGCACGAGCGCTTGTGTGTGTGATGTGCTGTAGTGGCTGTAACTTAGAACTCTCGTAAAGTGGTAATCCGTGTATTACTCACTCGCAACCCCGACCGATGCAATTGCTTTTACTCCTCACACTCCGTTCAGACTCCCTCCATCTTTGAGTGACGCTGCGCCCCTCGGGTGTCACAAGCTGGAAGTTAAAGATACGTGTTCAAAAAGGACCGTATCCCCCAAAGTGAAGGGGACGTGTGTTAACTGAAAGGACACGCCTGGCTGTCCTTCCCTAGATGTGCCCAGAGCCTGGTGGTGTAAATAGAAGTGAGAGACAGTGGAACTCAGTGCCAACAGCATCATCACACCGGAAGTAAAACAGAGCGAGAGGCCTGAGCGGGTTGAAAAGTACCTGTGAGGTCTGACCGGGAGACTGTGAGGTCTGACCGGGGGAATCTGAGGTCTGACCAGAGGACTGTGAGATCTGACCGGGAGACTGTAAGGTCTGACCAGCCGGCTGTGAGGTCTGACCAGGGGACTGTGAGGTCTGACCAGGGGACTGTGAGGTCTGACCAGGGGACTGTGGGGTCTGACCGGGAGACTGTGAGGTCTGACCAGCCGGCTGTGAGGTCTGACCAGGGGACTGTGAGGTCTGACCAGGGGACTGTGAGGTCTGACCAGGGGACTGTGGGGTCTGATCGGGGGACTGTGGGGTCTGACCGGGAGACTGTGAGGTCTGACCAGCCGGCTGTGAGGTCTGACCAGGGGACTGTGAGGTCTGACCAGGGGACTGTGAGGTCTGACCGGGAACTGTGAGATCTGACCAGGGGACTGTGAGGTCTGACCAGCCGGCTGTGAGGTCTGACCAGGGGACTGTGAGGTCTGACCAGGGGACTGTGGGGTCTGACCAGGGGACTGTGGGGTCTGACCAGGGTACTGTGAGGTCTGACCAGGGGACTGTGGGGTCTGACCGGGAGACTGTGAGGTCTGACCAGCCAGCTGTGAGGTCTGACCAGGGGACTGTGAGGTCTGACCAGGGGACTGTGAGGTCTGACCAGGGGACTGTGAGGTCTGACCAGGGGACTGTGGGGTCTGATCGGGGGACTGTGGGGTCTGACCGGGAGACTGTGAGGTCTGACCAGCCGGCTGTGAGGTCTGACCAGGGGACTGTGAGGTCTGACCAGGGGACTGTGAGGTCTGACCGGGAACTGTGAGATCTGACCTGGGGACTGTGAGGTCTGACCAGCCGGCTGTGAGGTCTGACCAGGGGACTGTGAGGTCTGACCAGGGGACTGTGGGGTCTGACCAGGGGACTGTGGGGTCTGACCAGGGTACTGTGAGGTCTGACCAGGGGACTGTGGGGTCTGACCGGGAGACTGTGAGGTCTGACCAGCCAGCTGTGAGGTCTGACCAGGGGACTGTGAGGTCTGACCAGGGGACTGTGGGGTCTGACCAGGGTACTGTGAGGTCTGACCAGGGGACTGTGGGGTCTGACCGGGAGACTGTGAGGTCTGACCAGCCAGCTGTGAGGTCTGACCAGGGGACTGTGAGGTCTGACCAGGGGACTGTGAGGTCTGACCGGGAACTGTGAGATCTGACCAGGGGACTGTGAGGTCTGACCAGCCGGCTGTGAGGTCTGACCAGGGGACTGTGAGGTCTGACCAGGGGACTGTGAGGTCTGACCAGGGGACTGTGGGGTCTGACCAGGGTACTGTGAGGTCTGACCAGGGGACTGTGGGGTCTGACCGGGAGACTGTGAGGTCTGACCAGCTGGCTGTGAGGTCTGACCAGGGGACTGTGAGGTCTGACCAGGGGACTGTGAGGTCTGACCAGGGGACTGTGGGGTCTGACCGGGAGACTGTGAGGTCTGACCAGCCGGCTGTGAGGTGTGACCAGGGGACTGTGAGGTCTGACCAGGGGACTGTGAGGTCTGACCGGGAAATGTGGGATCTGACCAGGGGACTGTGAGGTTTGACCAGAGGACTTTAAGGTCTGACCGGGGGACTGTGAGGTCTGACCAAGGGACTGTGAGGTCTGACCAGGGGCCTGTGAGGTCTGATCGCGGGACTGTGAGGTCTGACCGGGGTACTGTGATGTCTGACCAGGGGACTGAGACTCTGACCTGGGAACCATGAGGTCTGACCAGAGGATTGTGAGGTCTGACCAGGCAGCTGTGAGGTCTGACTGGAAGACTGTGAGGTCTGACCAGGGAACTGTGAGGTCTGGCCAGGAGGCTGTGAGTATGGACTGTGAGGTCTGACAGAAGTTCTGTGAGGTCGGATAAGTGGGCTCTGAGGCCTGTGTTTGAAGGACAGGGCGGAGGGCAGGAAGTGTTCTCCACGTTTTTGGGCAGGGGCAGTGAGGTGACAGCGGGTGTGCTGTTTGTAGAGGTGTGGAGCGGTATAGAAAGTTCTGTGCAAGGATATTAATGCATCCCATTGATAGTAGGAAGACAACATGCCAACGATTCTGCTGTCCGTGATTCCGGTCCTTCACCTCAAATGCAGGAGTGGCATGTGGTGTATGCCAGGGCCAAGTCTTAAAAAATGTAGTGGGGGGACTAACCAGGTGAGGCAGTGTGCAAGTGAAATCATGACACGCCAATCACAGCGCATGATGTCACGATGTGTGACACTGCACGTGACATCACAGGAAGTGACCTCACTGAAAGTGACATTGCAAGAAGTGACGGTAGATATTAAGACCGCACACACGTTTATCAGGTATATAATGACTACATTTAAGCACATTATAAGTTTTAATTAATGAGATTTGGCGTTCGGGTTGTGCCAAAAAGTGACGCAATCCCAACGCAAAATCTGGGCCTCAACTAATACATTTCTTTTTTTAAATCCTGAAGTTGTCAACAAGGAGAAGTATGGCAGTAGATGGTTGCACAGTCTACATTTTAAAATATTTGATTGGGTTACGGCACCTGCTGTGAAGGTGCCCAGTAAATCTCAGGGAATGGTAATAATGGCGAGATAACTCTGGTGGTTAATGCACTTGCTGGAGAGATCTGTGTTTTGTGAAGTCCCAGATTTGAATCAAGTATTAGAGAAGGTAAATGGGTCTCCTGCAAAGCACAGCACCTAACACACAGATGACAGATTTTTACTTTATGTAGGTGGTAAAGTGGGTTAATGCTTTTAACACAGGGCTCCTTTTGTTATTGGAATCCTTGTAATAAAGCACAGTGAGCGAAGAAGGATATGTGACTCCCACGCCTTGTAAACCTGTCACCCCGTCTCCTGTAACTCATCTCGTACATTGATTTACACAAGTGCGTGATTTATTGTCAATGTATAATGCGTATGTTACGTAAAGAGCTCTGACCCTTGCATTGGATTATATAGCGCTATGAAAGAAATAAAATAGTGCTTTTGAAAAGGTTATTTAGGTAGATAATGGGACAGACAACCCCACCTGGCATTCCTACAGTGCAGGCATCTCTTATATACAGGGACTGAACAAAGGCAAAAGCTGCCTCTCTTAGTACCTGAGAAGAGATAACAAACTGAGGGCCAGATGTAGCAAAATCACAAATACCGACTCTTAATTACTGAATTTTACCGATTCGGTAATTAAGAGTAGGTATTTCTAATGTAGGTATCAATTCGGTAAATTTTACCGAATCGGTAAAAATCGGTATTTACCGATTCGGTAAATACCAAATCGGTATTTGCTATTGAATCCTATGGGCCTTGAAGCCCATAGGATTCAATATCAAATACCTATTCGGTATTTACCGAATCGGTAAATACCGAATTTTGCAAGGGTGCAGGGGGTGTCACTTTGACACCCTCTGGCACCCCTGTTTTAGGCTTGTGTGTCATGTGGCACACATACATGCCCTAAGGGAATGTATGTGTGCCACATGGCATAGGTGTACATGCACAGATGTGCATGTACAGCTGAATCGGTATTTGTGAGAAGTTGGCCTGGTATATAATGCTCACTAGTTCTAGTGATCACTTTGTACCATGCCAAGCAACCCTTATGATGATGGTTGTAATTCAACCTTGTAGACCAGTTATCCTAGTGGTAACGTGGACAAAGCAGTCTTAGGCTAAACTCTGAAAGGCATGTGAAGCCAGCTGTTATACCATACACAACCCCCTTGAATACCAAATGAAAGGGACACCACACAGATATATATTGAAAATATATATTGATTTATTAACTATTAAAATCCCCTGGACTCTTTATGAGCACAGAAGCACAAGCGTTAAATCACAAGACAGTTTAAAATACACAAAAGTTGCACAATATGGATGAGCCCTAGGGGCCACCTAAACCATATACTAAGAAAGTGGTATAAGAGATACCAATAGGAAAGTGAAGAGGCCTAGGGCCTTGGGAATCGCTGGAGCTATTCGAGACTGGAAATAACTAAGTCGGGAAAGGCCCACGGGACTCGGGTGCAGTGTTCAAAGTGCACGCACTTTCCAATGTAACGGCTATGGTGCGTAAAAAGTACACAAAGTTAGTTTAAGGGCACTTCCGCTGAACCTAGAGGAACAAAACTTAAGACACAGACCCTAGAGGTGTGTACCAGTGTAGGGACACCGGCTTTGCAATGTTACCTCACCCACAGGAAGTGGGTGCACAGGGTCGAAGTGGCGTCGGGTTCTGACACGCAGGTTCTTGGCGCTTGAAGCTGAAGATGCTGCAGGCGATGTGAAGGAGAAGTGTCCGGTGGATCCAAGGGTGGATCTGAAGTGGTGAAGACCTGAAAGCAGAGGGGACAATGTTCAAAGTCACTGACCAGTGACCACCGTGGAACCAGATTGGAACCAGGCAAAGTCGGGTGCAAACAGGTGATCAGGGGTTGCTTCTCTCTGCAGCCACGTGGACACGAAGAGGTCAAAGACGTCCAGGAGTCGATCACGAGCTGTCCCTCGAAGGCTCTAGCTGATGGCGGTGTCGGCAACTCAATTGAAGCAAACAAGCCTTGGCTAACGCAAGCCACGGGGAAAGTGAAAAAGGCTTATTACTCGGACCAGCAAGGTCAGAGCGGGTACTCCTTTCTACAGGAGCGAGGGCAGGTCTGGAGCAACCAGACCCACAGTGTAAATTGTAGGTTTCGTCGCCAAGATGGCCGCTGACCACGTGACAAGCGGCCGGGATGGCGAGTCGAGTGGCAAAAAGCAAAAGGGCCCCACGCAGATCGTGGAGATGCTGGAGGGCTGATCTTTGGTGCAAATGCTGCTCGGTTGTGGGGCTTCTCAAACCCCAAAGCACAGAGTCGAGGGTGCCTCGGGTGCTGCGCAGTCAGCGTCTCGGGGGTCTTTCAAGATGGCCGCTCCCACGTCTCTCGGTGCCTCCACGGGTCCCTTCTTTGCAGGGACTGTGGATCGGGCTAGGAGAAGTCTGGGAAGCTGTGTCTTGTCAGGCTCTGCACTCAGGCTCCGGCGGGAGGCGGCGGCAAAGCAGACGTCGAGGTGCTGGGTGATACCTGTGTTCACAGGGTGGCCCCTCCTAGGCCACAAGGGAGATTCTCTTCAGTCTTCTGTGCAGCAGAATGTCGAAGTCCAGTCTTCTTCTTGTTTAAAGTTGATTTCAGGATGATCTGCTGTGCAATGGCACTGCTCCCTCTCTTATTCCAATCTGAGGGGTGGATCTCCTGCTAGGTCCCTCCCCTATGGGTGGGACCAGGAAGGGGGGTGGTTACACCCCCTCTCCTTTGTCCAGCTCCTCGCCAGGACTGGGGCTGGAAAGCCCCAGAACCGGTTTGGGCTGGCTTATGCACAGGGACACCTTGTGTGCCCCAGGCATGTCTCAATCTATTCAGCCCTGTCCTACCCAATACACAAAACCCTGTCTGGGGTGGTGCTCGCACCTCCCCAGGCAGGAAACCCTTTGTCCAGGCCCTCCTCACTGGAAGGACTCCCAGCAGCAGGAGGTCAGACATGTGTCTGTGGTGGCAGCATCCATTTTGTGATGCTGAGGCTCTGTTTAACTTTAACCGGGGTTAAGGCTACACACATGTCGTGTCCCTCTAGAAGGGTGGAATGCTATCCCCGTCGCCAGAACTGGCGAGGGGATAGTATTCCAATTCGTATGACACCTTACTCGACATGTTTTGATAAAGCCAAACCAAAGATAGCATTTAACCGCGAGGATTATAATGCACTTAAGAGTATATGGTATGGCAATATCCCGGAACAGCTTAGGGAGTGGTTCCCGACAGCTGCAGACAGGCTCAGCTCATGCTAGAGCACCATCTCACATATTTCCAAGCACTCTGCCTCTAGGATTGATGAGGCCTTCCATAGGAGTGGCTGATAGGAACATATGTGTCCAGTTTAGGGTTAGGCACAGACATACTGTACCTAAGTAAGAGGTGATTACACCAACTTACCCCAGCTGAGTGATCAGCCAGTTGTCAAATATGGAGGCCAGGCCAGGGGTGGCACAATACATGCTGCAGCCCCTGGCAGGCCTTGGCTACACCTATGCCCTGGGTACCTATGGTACACTGTTACAGGGGCCTATAAGGTGAACCAATTCCAATTGTGTTATGCACCTAAGGTACATGGAGTCCATTTTAAGGAGAGAGCAATCAGCCTGGGGCCCTGAATAGCAGGATCCCAGGCCAACTAAGTCAAAAACCAGCTAAACACCAGGCAAAAAGTTTGGGGGTAACCATAGTCAGATATCCACCTTCCTACAGTATTTTACCATGCAATTGTATTGCATGGTAAAATACCGATTTTTAAAGCCCTGTGTCAATGTTAAAATTGGCACCTACATACCAAACATGCATTTTCGGTAATTTTACCGACCGGTATATTTACCGATTCGGTAAAATATACTGAATCGGTAATTTTACCGATTCTGTAATTTTACCGAATAGGTAAAATTACCGATTTGGTAAAATTACCGAAAATGCATGTTTTTTATCCCCCTACATCTCCATGGCCATTTACCGGTCGGTAACGGCCAAATTCGGCCGTTGCCGGCTGGTAAATGGCCAAAATCTCCCACCTACATCTGGCCCTGTGTGCCTTTGTTTCCCCTCGTGGCATTTACATTTAAGTGTGAGGGTCCAGGCGGCCTCCAGTCAGGATACTCGATCAAAGGAGGCCTGATGGCCCCTTAACCTCGGCCCAGCTGGAGGTGAAACAAAAGCTGCCCACACTTTGCTGCTGGGAAAGTACAGGCACTGCTGAATGTGTCTGAAATTACACCGAGACAAGTTCTGCATATTACACCCTGTGAGAAGAGTGGGTGGACTCCGTGCACCTGCGTGTACCCCCCGACTTGTGCCCTGGGTGTCGTGAGAGTTCTTTAACCCTCCCAGTAGGTGGCAGCTCGCGCACCTGCGCTGGCAGCAGCCCCACCCAGAGCCGATCAACCAAATCTCTCCTCTCACAGCAGGGTCAGAATGGGACCAATCACCATAAAGACATTTGTTTTAAAGTTTTACTCACGCTTAACTATATGTTCTCTAGGTAGTAGGATGCCACATGTCAGATAACGTGGTAGACCGTGCATTTTATGACAAACTGGGACAGCAGAAACGGGGAATATTTTATATAATTTTTTATAGGGACCTTTACATGAATATGCAGGTTTTTCTATCGATGGTTTTGGGACATGAGTGGCACATGGCTCATTTTCACACACGTTCGGCCTATATCATTGGTGAATACAAAGGAATGGCAGACAATTCAATATCAGGCAGGAGGGATGGCCGTTCTCCTCCAATACATTTTTAGTAAACATGGTGATGAATAGTGCATTTTAAAGTACACCCGACTGCTAATTAATTTCCTAAACTTGATAGGATTTAACAAGACAATTTTGCACAGAGTTGGGAGCGCTGGGGGTCCACTTCCTGCTAGAAATAAGATAAACGTGTAATAAATAGTCCATTTTAGTGTGTGAATTTCTTTCCTGAATTTTGACCTTCTGTCCTGAATTGTGCCCCTTTGTCCTGAATTTTTACACTCACCATCCTGAATTTGCATCCAGGCCAGTTGGTCACCCGATTTACAATACAGGGGGGATGGGGGCAGGGCCGGACTGGGAACCTCAACCGGCCCTGGCAAAGTGCTCGGCTATGCTGCAAAAACGGCCCTGTAACACAAAACCATCCCCCACCTGTGCGGCGCACTGGGGGGATTGCCCAGTGCCCTCTATGGCCAGTCCGGCCCTGGATGGGAGGAGCCCGAGGGGAGAGGCAGAGTGCTGGGGTCTGCTCTTCGTGGCCCGATGCTGCCTAGACTGCGGTGTTGGTGCTGTGGGGTCTTAGGGGTGTCGCCCCTCGGATGTCACGTGTGAATGTGATGACCAGCTGGAGCGGTAGATTGAATAGGGGCTGCACAGCTCCTGGTGGGGCCTCTAGGCGCCTACTTATCTTACTAATAACGGAGCTCCCTGCGTGAACAGAGGATCTCAGCGTCTTTGGACATTGACACAGAGCTGTAGGTGTAAGTAGGGGCAGAGGTACACATGGGAGTGGCACCACCAGAGGTACTAACCCATCCCAAGTGGTTCTACTGTGACAAGGTCATTCCTGAAGAGTTGGGGTTTCAGCTCCTTACAGAAGAGGAGAAGGGGCGTGCTGGAGCAGCGCCCTGGAGCCCAGAAACCATGTCTGGCTGTGCGCCCTCTTGGTCCAGCATTTGCTAGGTGCCGCCTGGCAGTGCAGTTGTGCTGTCCTCTGCCCCTGGTGCCAGGCACTGTGAGGTACCCGTGTTTACTTCCTTGTAAGCAGTGCAACAGGGCAGGAAGGTGGTGCCCGCAGGCAGTGGGAGCCAGTGGGTGTCTCCGAGGGGCAGTGTGATGCTGCGCTTCTGAGGAGCTGAGGGGGAAGTGGCTGACCAGTGGCTGACCAGTGACAGCCCGCGCCAAGGGGAAGACACCATCGTTTATCTTAGGAGGAAAATATTTGTAATTTAAACGTTCCAAGAAGTACCTGAGGGGGGAGATGTTAACGAACCTGTTGCCAGAGAGCTATCCGTCATCACGTCACACTCAGTGCAGCGCCAGCGCGTCTGAGCGTAATCACTGGCGAAGTCAGCGCCATCCGACATGAGAGCATCATTTGCAACCACAAAGCACGACATAAAAGTCCCAATACCAAGGACAGGTGCCATCCAGGGAGGAAAGGATTGCGTAACAGGAGGGTAGAAGAGATGCGGCCTAGTGGATCGAGCTGCTGACTGAATCCTGGCTCTGGTTCTTGACCAAACATGTTTGATCCTGGGGGAACGTAAGACGCTATAACGCATACATTTACAACGCATGCCTTAACAATGCAGTTTTTACACCGCAACATCCCTTACAACGCATACATTTACATCGCATGCCATTACAGCAAATTTTTTAAAACTACATTTACAAAGCATACCATTACAACGCATATCATTACATTGCATTTAAGGTAAGTGTTGGATACTGTAGTGGTAAAAATTACTATTCCCACTCCAGTGAGTGCAACAGTAAGGCAAGTGTTGGATAGCGTAGGTTTAAAAATTACTATTCCCACTCCAAAGAGTGGAACAGTAGGGAAAGCGTTGGATAGCGTAGGGGTTAAAATTACTATTCCCACTCCAGAGAATGTAACAGTCTGGAAAGTGTTGGATAGTGTAGGGGTAAAAATTACTATTCTAACTCCAGGGGCTGCAACAGTAGTGTAAGTGTTGGATAGTGTAGGTATGCGTTGTAATGGTATCTGATGTAATGCCTGCGTTGTAGTGACATACGTTGCAGTGTCATGCATTGTAATGACATGCAATGTAATGGCTGCATTGTAGTGACATGCTTTGTAAAGGATGTTGCAATGTAATGACAGCGTTGTAAATGTAGTGCAATGTGATAACTGCGTTGTACAGGTTGTTTCACATCCTGGGCGCATTACTTAATCTCCTGTTGCCTAAACATTGTGAAATATAATTTTTTAATTGGCAGTTGATGTCCGTGGCCTTGATCGTTCCCCAGCACCAACCACAATATGCCGGCCTCTGCTGCTCCCTAGCTATGGTCATGCTCTGGAAGAACCAGCCTATATAATGGCAGAACAGAGGCTGTGTCTCTCACAGAGGCTGGGGTCAGTGTGAATTTGTCACTGGGGTTTCATGTATGCCAGTAAAGTGCATCAAACAGCCACAACTTCATTTAAAATAATTATTATCAAGCAGGCATGGTTTGGTTTAAGTTAGAAAGCTTACTCCAAAATATTTGTAAGGGTCGGCCTGTTTTTATGAGGCACAGGGTCAAGGTTGATTTGCATACAGCTGTGTCTGAACTGGGGTGGCAGAGTGGGTAAAGAACGATGATCGATTCAACCCAGATCTGTGACTGGGGGTGAGTGTCTAAAAAGTTTCAGCACTTCATCCATCATCTCCTTGTGTTTGCTTTGCTCGCCCTAAGTTGGCATGGTATGCCCAGACGTGGGTCCCTTGCTCACTTTGCCACTGGATTTAAGCTAGCCTGGCTGATGGGGACTGTTAGCCCGAAACTGGTACCACGATGCTTGTTTCCGGTCCAGGCGAAGTGAGCTAAAGAATGGTGATGGATTCAACCCAGATCTGTGACTAGGGGGGAGTGTCTGAAAAGCTTCAGCACTTCGTCCATCATCTGCTTGTGTTTGCTTTGTTTGCCCTAAGTTGGCAGGGTATGCCCAGACGTTAGCCCGAAACCAGTCCCAGGATGCTTGTTTCCGGTCCAGGGAAGACATGGCTGGCAGTTCGGGCTGGCCTGTTCCCATGAGGCACAGGGTCAGACTGATTTGCATATAGCTGTGTCTGAATTGGGTGGCTGATTCAACCTAGATCTGTGACTGGGGGTGAGTGTCTGAAAAGTTTCAGCACTTCGTCCATCATCTCCTTGTGTTTGCTTTGCTCGCCCTAAGTTGGCATGGTATGCCCAGACGTGGGTCTCTTGCTCACTTTGCCACTGGATTTAAGCTAGCCTGGCTGATGGGGACTGTTAGCCCGAAACCGGTACCACGATGCTTGTTTCCGGTCAAGGGAAGACATGGCCTGGCAGCTCGGGCTGGCCAGTTCCCATGAGGCACATGTTCAAGAATGATTTGCATGTAGTTGTGTCTGAACAGGGTGGCTGATTCAACCCAGATCTGTAACTGGGGGTGAGTGTCTGAAAAGTTTCAGCACTTCGTCCATCATCTCCTTGTGTTTGCTTTATTCGCCCAAAGTGTGAGAAGTTGGCCTGGTATATGCTGTCCCTAGTGAAAGTGGGCACCTTGTATCAGTCCAAGCAACCCTAGATAAATTAAATATATGTATTTATTACTAAACACTCTCTACTAACCTCTATACGAGATTAAAGCACAACGCACACAATACTTAATCAATATAACAATAGTAAATTGCACAATACACAGTGGGCTCCAGGGGGAGACGAACCATAGAAAGTGGTATAACAACAATGACTAGACATGGTGTCTAGAGCACGCAGAATTGCTGGGACCGGAAGGAACCACCCACAGGAGTGACACAGGGAACCCACTGTGGACGGGTGCAGTGTGAGAATACAGACGCGACCTCCGTACAACTCTATCGCAGTTGGAAAATTACAGTTTAAGGACACTTTGGAGAGGACTTCAAGAAAACCCTTTGGAACATAAAAGGTTCTTAGACCAGCACCCTTGTGAGTACCGAAATACTGTGTTACCTATCCCAGGGTAGCCGGGTGCATAGGGGTCAAGTGGTGTCAGAAACCTTTGTCGTTTTCAGTGGCGTGACTCAAAGAAGTGCTGCTGCCGGGAAGATAAAAAGTGTCTGTTGGGATCCAAGCCTGGATCCAAGGTGAGAAGAACCTGAAAGCAGAGGGGATAGAGTGTGAGTCACTTCAGAGAGACCAGGGGCTCAGTAGACGAATGCTCACCGATGTCGGGCGCTTCAGGTGAGAAGAATGGATGCTCGACTCTTCAGTCACGGGGACCAGGAGATGATGATGGCCAAAGTCCAGAGGTGAGCTGTCCCTGAAAGGATGTTGATTGCTGATGGGTCAGTGTCCAGAATGAAAAACAACAAGCCTTGGCAAATGCAACCCATGTGGGCAGAGTAAACAAGTCACAGTGTGGCCCAGCAAGGTCCTGGAGACTCTCCCAGCTTAGGGGAGTCAGGGCACACCAGGAGAATCCAGGGAAGCCCAAGAGAAATCAGAGTTACCTTCACAGGGACCCACAGGCCAACGGACCAGGGATCGCAAAGGGACCTCATGCTGAATCACGAAATTCCAGCCCACAGAACACTTGTGGAGTGTAGGCCAGAAATCTTCAGTGGAAATACTGCTTGGGGTCAGGAATACTCGTATCCCAAAGCACAGCCTCAGAGATTGCCCAAAAAGCATATGTTGCTGCAAAATTGCACAGGGGTTTGGGTTGCACAGTCCCCACGAGGGATACTGGTCTCAGAATTGCTAAGAGAGCAGAACGACTTAAGAGATGCTCAGCAACCCACCTCTTGTGTTGCAGAAATCTTCGGAGTCCTCAGGAGGTTGGGAGATGCAAACTGGCCAGATGCGTTAAGGTGCCTGCTTCAGGAGGGGAGTAACTCCTTTACTCCAAGGGAGATTCTTCAGTCGTCCAGCGTAGTGTAGATCATTGAAGTACTTGGTTTCTGCTTTCAGAGTTTAGTCCAGGTAAAATCTAAAGACCTGTAGTCAAGGTTCCTACTTAGTACCCAAGGATGGGGTTGGACAAACTCTGGGTCCCTCCTAGGGGAGGGGCAGGACAGACGGGTGGTTACACCCATGTCCTTTATCCAGTATCATGCCAGAGCAGGAGCAAATGGCTCCTGTAACCGGTTTGAGCTGGACTATGCACAGGGACACCAAATGTGCCCCCAGTGCAGACTTTCAGGCACTCTCAGAGTGCACCCACCCAGCCCCAATACACTAAGGTCTGTCTCGGAGGTGGACACACCTCCCTGTGACAGGAGACCTATTGTCAGGCCTTCCTCTGCTCGAGCTCAGCTCAGCAGCAGGAGGGCAGCCTCGTGTCTGTGGCTGGCAGAAACCATTTTGTGCTGCCCAGGTCGAGAAAGCTGGTACCTGGTAGACCAGTGACCCACAGTAGTGGTTCTACAGGGGAGGAATCATACCTCCCACACCAGTTACTGGTGTGGAGGTAAGATTCCAAGGTGTTTGACACCAAACACAACATGCTTCTAAGCAGCCATTTTAAAGTTAGCATTTACTGCGAGGTTATAATGCATTTAAGTATGTATAGTTTGGCTGCATCACAGACAACACCGGATAATATATTCCGAAGGCTGCAGAGGAGCTCCGCTCATGCAGGGGCACCCTCTCACACAAAACCCATCATTCTGATTTATGGATTGATAGGGTCTGCCATAGGGGTGACTGATAGGTTTATATGTGCAGGGATTTAGAATAGATATAGGTAACCTATATCTAAGTGAGGGGTGCATGCACCACCTTACACAGGCTGCAGTAGCAGACCTGTGGTGCCAGTTTGAATGGTCTCTCAGTGGTGGCATAATACATGCTGCAGCCCCTGGGAGGCCTCTGGGGTACCGGTGCCCTAGGTACACGGTGTACCATATACTGATGACTGATGAGGGTACCCGAGTATCCTATCTGGAGTGTACCTAAAGTACATACAATCAATGTAGAGGAGAAAGTAGCTAGGCTTGGGTCCTGGATAGCAGGATCCTAAACAGTCTAAGTCGAAAACAGTGATACATCGGCAAAAAGTGCGAGTAACTATATGAAGCAGATCATACTCTCCTACACTAAGTTGGCAGGGTATGCCCAGACGTGGGTCCCTTGCTCACTTTGCCACTGGATTCAAGCTAGCCTGGCTGATGAGGGGTCTTTTCCCGAAACCGGTCCCAGGATGCTTATTTCCGTTTCAGGGAAGACATGGCTTGGCATTTCAGGCTGGCGTGTTCCCATGAGGCACAGGGTCAGACTGATTTGCATATAGCTGTGTCTGAACTAGGGTGGCGAAGTGAGCTAAACAATGATGATGGATTCAACCCAGATCTGCGACTGGGGTGAGTGTCTGAAAACTTTCAGCACTTTGTCCATCATCTCCTTGTGTTTGCTTTATTCGCCCTAGGTTGGCAGGGTATGCCCAGACGTAGGTCCCTTGCTCACTTTCCCGCTGGATTCAAGCTAGCCTGGCTTTTAAGGGCTGTTAGCCCAAAACCTGTCCCAGGATGCTTGTTTCCAGTCCAGGCAAAGTGAGCTAAAGAACGATGATGGATTCAACCCAGATCTGTGACTGGCGGTGAGTGTCGGAAAAGCTTCAGCACTTCGTCCATCACCTCCTTGTGTTTGCTTTGTTTGCCCTAAGTTGGCAGGGTATGCCCAGATTTGGGTCCCTTGCTCACTTTGCAACTTGATTTAAGCTAGCCTGGCTTATGAAGGTTGTTAGCCCGAAACCGGTCCCAGGATGCCTGTTTCCGGTCCAGCGAAAACATGGCTTGGCAGTTCGGGCTGGGCTGTACCCATGAGGCACTGGGATTAAAACTGATTTGCATATAGCTGTGTCTGACCTGGGGTGGTGAAGTGAGCTAAAGAATGATGATGGATTGAAACCAGATATGTGACTGGGGGCGAGTGTCTGAAAAGTTTCAACACTTCGTCCATCATCTCCTTGTGTTTGCTTTGTCAGTGTGAATTGGTCACTGGGGTTTCTTGCATGCCAGTAAAGTGTGTCAAACAGCAAATACTTTGCTTGAAAACAATTATTATCAAGCAGGCATGGTTTGGTTAAAGTTAGAAAGCTTAATCTAAAATATCAGGAGAAAATACAACTGTGAGGAGAGTGAGAGCACAGGAAAGGGAGATGAGAGAGAGCACAGCAGAAAAGCAGAAAGAGCACAGGAGAGAGCACATCAGAGAAACAGAGAGAGCACCGCAGGGAAGCAGAAAGCATATCAGAGAATAACAGATAGTAGAAGGGAGGGTGAAAAGTACATCAGAGGGAGGAAGGGGCCCAGGGAGCACAGCAGAGGGGACAAAAAAAACACAGCAGAGGGAGAATGGGCCAGGGCATTGCTTCATTCAAGCCTGTGGTTTCCTATGCTCGGCTCCAGCACTTAATTGTCAACACCAGCACTTTTGAGAGGTGGCCACATGCAAGTGCTGTTTATCTAATTTAGAAATGAGCACAAGAGCTGTTTATTATTTGAATATGCATTAAAAATGACTAATGGCTATCACCAAAGCCATTGTTATAGGTTTGGGGGCCTGGAATAGTCTGAATTGTCGCACTGTAGAAAATAAGAAGTATTGATGTACATAAGCAATGTTCATTTCCCTTTTCCCACTCCCCTCCCTGCACGCACCATGAATATTGTAAAGCATTGACTGCGTCCCTCAGCCCGCAAAGGCCTGTACCCATGCGTACATGACAGGCATTTTAGGCACCTTGGCCTCTTGCCCACTCATTAGAATCTCTGGCTTCCCTCCTGCGCGCATTTGAGCACCCCCCCCCCCCTCTCTCACTCTCACATGCATAGACCATGAAACCCAGCACTCTGCGCGACCCTGCTATGAAAGGCAACTCTCCTGCTTGACCCAGGCACCACCCCCCCCCCATTTCCCTCTTGAAGAGGCACCCTTCGCCTCAGCTGACATAGCCCCCCAGTTGTATCCGACTGCCCCTGTTCTCTCATATACAGGTCATAAGATCTCTCTCTCTCTCTCTCTCTCTCTCTCTCTGCGCGACTCCGGCCCTGCATGCACCCTGACCCCCCCCTTCTTCTCCTCATATGAGCAAGTCATAAACCCTCTTCTTCCGCAAAGCCCTGTCCTTGAGAGTCACGGCCGCGCCTGACCAGCACCTCCTTCCCTTCCATGAATGCCCCTCTATTGACGAGCCCTCCCTCCGCGCTCGATTGTCCACGCAGGCATGAATACCACCCCTTTGATGACCCCTTCCCCCGAGTTCGGCTGACCACACATGTCCGAGGCCATCGCCTAAGCCAGGAGATACCATTTACTGCCCTTATTGTATGCCTAGCCACCCCACCCCCTGGGCCATGATCAGGCGCACACATCCTACGACACACTCAGCTGCACGATCGCCCTTCCCTCTTATCAGCAGGTCAAGGGTCCCCATTGTGAACGTATGTGGAGTAGGATCATCACGAGGATTATAGGAATGTTTTCCTTTTGCGACACACTGACCTGATTGTATCATCAAATGTTCTGCAAATGTATAAAAGTCAGAGTCTCACGCTCACTTGTTAGAGCACCTCCCGAAAGACACTGTGTTTCGTGTCCGAAATGACTGGCTCTCCTCATGAGAAATAAAACTCTGTTCTTGATTCCTGCTCCCAGCGCCCGTCTCTTTATTTGGTAATTATTCAACATGGGAACTAAGAGGCGGTTTGCGCCAGCAGCCTGGGCATCGATAGAATTATGGGCTCACCTTCAACAATTGGCGTCCCAACGCGGGGTCCATCAGTGACATAGGGTTCGGTAAGAGAGATCCAGACGAAGAAGTGAACGTCTAAAATGATCGGAGTATACCTGCCTTGAGAGGGCCCTAGCCCGGCTGCCGATCGACAGAACTTCACCAATTCTGAACGGACCTCTCTTGAGTGACCTATTGTCCTGACTGGAATCCCACAGGAATGCTACATGGAGTAAGAGAACGATCGGACGCTGGAGGAGGGAGTCGAAGAACTGTCCGTATGGTCCGGTCCGGGTAAGATTAAGTAGGGTGTTTTTACGCCTGATTGGTAGGGTGGTTCTATCCACCTGATTGATTGAATTGATTGTATTGAAATCGGTATTTGTATACTGATATTGTATTGGTTGGTATTGGTTCATTTAGCTTTGAGGGCTATTTGACATATTGGTTCTCTTTTGAGAACGAGACATTCTCTGTTTGCAAACAGCGGCGAATAGGAACGTCGTCCCTCTTTGCAGATGGAGAAGGGTAGGTAATGCAGACTTTTGTCCCCGTTGTAATCCGTCATGCCTACTTTTCTCCCCACTGATTGTTTGAAGTCGATTAATAATCGATTGTTGCTCTTTGAGATCTTCCCTGTCTACAAACTGAGACGAGTAGAAATATTCTGTCTTCCTTTATGGATAGCGAAGGGCAGGTAATGCAGACATTTGTCCCCGTTGTAATCCGTCATGCCTGTTTTTCTCCCCACTGATTGGTTGGTTGCCTGGACATTGTTGTTCCAGGAATTGTTTCGTTTGAGGTATTTTCTATTTGCAAACAACGTGAAATAGAAACACTCTGTCTAGTCTTTGCAAGTAGAAAAGGGTAGGTTATGCCCCTTTGTGAATTCGTCAGTCCTACCCACTCCCCACTGGTTGGTGATTGTGGGGTAGCTCGCATGGTCCGCCCAGGAGACTACTCTTATGGAGGACATATGCTCTCTACTCATGGGCCATTTAATAGAAATAGACCGACTGGTCCGTCCAGGAGGCTACCCTAGTAAGTGGAAGTACATCGTTCGGTCTGTCCAGGATGATACCCTAATGAAGGAATATATGTTCCCCTTTTGATCGATAATCTCGTTCCACCCCGGACCATTTATTGGAGGGGACTCGTCTGGTCCGTCCAGATGTACCCCCCTAGTGAAAAGGACACATAAAAAGATGAAGTGATCACCGTTCCCTACTAACAGAAAGCTTTAGCTCGAAACACGCTAAGGAAGAGAAAGAAAAATAAAAAGAAATCAGGCTAAGTCAGTAACCCCCTGATGAGCTTTTGACTTCACCAAAAATAAGAAACATTAGAAGTAGTTCGTAATAAGAAATGTAAAATGGCGAAAAGATTCGATAGCAGAACATAGCCACGAGGTAGCTAGGCTTCACTGCCTGTTCCTGTTCCCAACATGTCTGCCTCATTGCCCGCCCCGCCCAAATAACGGTCACATGAAATAGAAACAACTCAATAGGTACCTACCCCCATTCCGGAAGCTCCCGAAGTGCAACAGGTCCGCGGTTACGCCCATCCGGAAGGCGAGGCCTGGAGGCACGAGGGACTCGCCTGCCCACGGTCAGAAGGAGACGATGTTGGGCAGGCGGTCCAAAAAGGGATGACAAGGACCTCTCCGTCTTCTCCCTTCTGCCGCCCTGGAGGCCGCGGGGAGAGAGGGGGCTGTCTTGCCTCGGCCACCGACCACCTCTCTCTCTCACCCGATCCGGCTTTTGCCAAAGGCCGACGCCAAGGCGAGAACGGCGGCGAATCAAGTAGTCCCGCCACATTTCAAATTCGCCGCATGCCATCGCCTGCTGGTCCTGAGCCGAAGCCAAGGCAAGAACGGCGGCAAATCAAGTAGTCCCGCCAGATGCCAAATTCGCCGCCTGCCTGCATAGGTGCAGGCAGTCCCGCCACATTCCACGCTCCCTGGAGAGTTGAAGGTAGTCCCGCCACATGTCGCCAAGGGAAGGGGGGGGCTGTCTTGCCTCAGCCGCCGACCACCCCCCCCCCCCATCATCAATGGCTGGCACGGCCAATGTCGAAAACGATGGAGCCGGGGAACGGCGCGGGGTCGCTGGAAGGGGGAGGTGCCGCGAACGACCCTCCCCCACCTCCCTCCAGGTGGAGGCTTCCAGCGACACCCCAACACTCTTCGCTTAAGGGTCAACATCAAAAAGAGGTCTTCTGCCCAGGACGGGCACCCGCTCCATCTCGCCTCTCCTCGACCTTGAAGATTCTATAAGAGCCGGGGGGCCCCCGACCCTCTGCATGGGTGCCCCCGCCCCCTTCACTGGGAACCACGACATCGGTGCTACTCCTGCCGGCACCAGACTCGGATCGGAAATGGCTAAGATGCCGCCACGGCACAGGCTTGTTCAGTTCCGGAGGAACACCAGAATGACCCGGTAGGAAAATTGTTGCCGCCCTTCCCACTCTTTGACTCATGGTCCATATTGTTAGACTGTTAACCACATTGCACGAGACTTTCTGAACTGCCAATGGAAAGTTCTGGGCCAACCTTGCGAGACTAGAGACACTCTGACTGTGCTGGAACTTGCCTGACCCCACCCAAAATGGCGCCGACACAAAATGAGACGTTTTTAATGAACTTTGTTGCACCCTGATTGCGCAAGCTTTTTGCCCCGAGATATATATAACGTTTGGATAATGAAAGTAGATATGAAGGATATTGAGTATGTGCTTGGACAATGAATTGACTTAAGGGTGGGTACTGTTTATGAGTTGGAAAATGAATTGGTGTAATTTAAGGCAATGAATGATTATTGGATGATGTATTTATGAATGTATTAAAGATGAATTACCGACATGCATCATGCTTGCTCTGTAGGGGAGTTTAATATGATTTTATTGCACTGCCGCATTTTATGCAATGAACTGCCACCAGCTTCGTTCTTCCCATGTACAGTTCCAATCTGCTCCGTGGCTAGCCCACCGAGTTGTAGGCCTGTATTTATGTATCAACCCTCTTTATTAAAGGTATTTTGGAAACGAAAGCATCGTTGTAGCGGATTGCATTAATGAGTTTTGAATGTATTACTACTATGAGCAACGAGAAAGTATGATGAAGGCTAAAGGTTAAAAAGGACCCGATATTTAGCAGCCACACTATGTGTGACAGGCAGCCGGAAAGGTGCTTTAGAAGCCCTAAAAACGACACCATAGAAATGCCACCTGACCGCCACCCATGTACCCGATGAAAAGGGGTTACGATCAAGTAGCTCATGTCGCACAGATTGTCAATCTTGGTCTGTCTGACCTTTCTGGTCCATCTGGGCTTAAACGCCGTGATGGTAGGGAAATGCACTACGTGAAAATAGGTCGAGTATGTGGTAGGTAAAGCGTTTCCGGATTACTGCACGTTGATGAGGTTTTGAATGTTGCCCCCCACCCCTTCTTTTTCCTCCCTTCTGCAGGTCACGTCGGAACACTGGCTGATGTATGGATGGACGACGACCGAACCGCCGATGAGAGGGGGAAAAAGGGGAATGTGAGCATGGTCCTTAGGACAAATAAGAGTTTTTAAAAAGGACGTAGACTTAAACATGACTGTTCCTCCTTAGAACATAGCAACGGGAGGATGGACTGACATAGAGACTGGACAAGTACTGAATGACAAAAATAAAATTGACTAGAAACGATGCGTTAAATGAAATGACTGGACGTTTTGACTAGGTAGGGAAAGGACAAAGAAAAATTGTACGGGTAAGGGTTGCCACGGCACCACCCGCCTAGGAAGTTAGAAATGTTGCCGATGTTCAAAATGCACTGCTCCCTTTCTCACACTCTTACAGATATAGCCAAGCTGTCCGACTGTTTTTCCGATCAATACTTGCCGTTGCCTCAGCCTGGAGAACTTCCCACCAAAGGAGGGAACAGAAAAATGGTTTAAGATCCAACCATGGGTAACTAGCACGACCAGGTTAATTTCCGATCAACCAACGGAGGTGTGAGTATTGGTAATTGGGAACGCTCGCAGGCGTGACAAACAAGAAGGAAAAGGGGGGAAGGGCAGAAAGAGCTAAGCACGTAGATAAATAGGATAATAAAGATACGTAGGATATATATAAAAACAGATGTTGTAGACTAACAATTGTTTTCTGTCTTGTTGTGAATGTCTTGTATATGTGTAATACATGTGCTGTCTTCCCTGTCCGAGTTTGTGTGTGTGTAACGTACGAATATATGTCTCCCCTCTGTCTATATCTGCATGTTACCCGACCTTTGCTGTTCTGTGTTGTGAGCGCACTAAATGACCTATTTTCGTACACGTCTCTCTCTATCTCTCTCCACCCTTTTTTCTCTCTCTCTCTACATGTCATACGTGTACCGAATGGCTCGTTTAGATTGCGGACGACTCTCACTCTCTATGAGAGTCTCCCTATTTTCTCTCCCTCTTTGTGGTAAAATTGTGCCCCACCGGCACCAGTCTGATTTGATACATATTGAACACGAAGGTGTTCAGCGAAATTGACCGAAACTAAAATGACTGTATCTCGCCATGTTACTGCCTCTCCTTTCTGCAAAATGAATGAACTTGAATTGGCTGAGAAGGAAAGGACAGGTAAGACGGCTAAGGTCCCCCAATTTGGCCTTTTATAGGGGAACTATATACCAATGGCATCCTAATTTTTTGAGACAAGCGCCAAGGGCCAGATTGACCCCCAATGCCCAGATTGCCCCACCCCTTTGCACCCAAGCACGAATGCCCGAAGCGTCCCCGCCCCACTTGATCGACCCCAGCTACTGTCCCCGATATATATATATGATGACCATGAGTAACTGCCGCCCCTCGAGAAAAACATGTTTGACTCTGTCCTTCAATGATTGCACACCCGCTTGTTTTAAAGAGTTAGCCAGCTCTAAAGGGAAATGTAAGACTGTTAAGGCTCGAATTAGAAGGACGAGTCTCTCCTGAATGTTGTCAAGCTTGAGGTTTTTGTTGAAATACGCAGGTGATGAGAGTCCGACCTCTGTCCATATATGTCATGAACGAACGCCGATTAGACTTGGTGCGGACGCAGTAGAAATACCCACCTACTTACTTCATGGTAATAAACTTCTGACTATGACCAATGAGCATAACGCCAGGTGCTTGGATTGCGAGTGGAATTCATATGTAAAAATCTCTTCTCCTGCCAGTTCTCTAAAACTTGTTTTTACCCATTTAAAGATACTCAATCACCGGAGGAGAAGGGCCGGACGTGACGCACAGCGTGGCTGCAGATCACGAGACACATGCGACCTCAACCAAAGGTGGAGCCGCAGGACAGCAAGAAATGGGACGAGGCAGCACTCTCAAAGGTGGTAAAAGAAAGAATGAAGGGCTGTCCTGAAGCTCTCTGTCCGCCAACCCACGTGTGCCTGGAGCCTCCGTCCCTCTTTCCAAGCCCGATTGATGGGCCTGCTTGCTTGTTACCCATTGCTCCCTTGGTCCCTTTGGTGTGTCCCGGGAAAATCTGCCCCCACTCCGCCCTCTCACTCCCATCGACTAACGAAACAGCACACCCTCTTTTCCATGCAACTCTCTGCTGAAAGGAAGAACAGCATCTAGATGGAAATGGGGTTACACCACGGAAATATAGGTGCCAAGCTTAAGGCGCCACTCAAAGGATTGGTTAGGGAACAGGACTGTGGTCTAACAGCAGAGGACTGACCGCACCCTGCAACGCGTAAGGATAGAACCGAGCTGGACCTATAGCTCCACCGCGGGTGCTCAACAGCGCCAACGAAAGGACACGGACTAGAGCCTACCAGTGATGGCTCACTGATAAAAGACACTGTGACGAAGAGATCTTGCGTATTGAACTGACTTCCTCCCTTGACTACTTGGTCAAAATGTTCATTGGTCACATTTTTTTTAAGTCAGAAACATTTATGCTATGTAGTGATTTGAAATGATAGGAACTCGACAAATGCCATCCCCTATGTGCTGCGTTCTGCCAAATACATCAACTGTCCATGATTGTATGACATATGTTAGTATTGACAAATGCAAATTCTTCGATCGCACCTGTTTATATGTACCTTCATCGACTGCAAAAATGAACTTTGCTATGTAAAAAGGGGCGACTGTAGAAAATAAGAAGTATTGATGTACATAAGCAATGTTCATTTCCCTTTTCCCACTCCCCTCCCTGCACGCACCATGAATATTGTAAAGCATTGACTGCGTCCCTCAGCCCGCAAAGGCCTGTACCCATGCGTACATGACAGGCATTTTAGGCACCTTGGCCTCTTGCCCACTCATTAGAATCACTGGCTTCCCTCCTGCGCGCATTTGAGCACCCCCCCCCCCCTCTCTCACTCTCACATGCATAGACCATGAAACCCAGCACTCTGCGCGACCCTGCTATGAAAGGCAACTCTCCTGCTTGACCCAGGCACCACCCCCCCCCCATTTCCCTCTTGAAGAGGCACCCTTCGCCTCAGCTGACATAGCCCCCCAGTTGTATCCGACTGCCCCTGTTCTCTCATATACAGGTCATAAGATCTCTCTCTCTCTCTCTCTCTCTCTCTGCGCGACTCCGGCCCTGCATGCACCCTGACCCCCCCCTTCTTCTCCTCATATGAGCAAGTCATAAACCCTCTTCTTCCGCAAAGCCCTGTCCTTGAGAGTCACGGCCGCGCCTGACCAGCACCTCCTTCCCTTCCATGAATGCCCCTCTATTGACGAGCCCTCCCTCCGCGCTCGATTGTCCACGCAGGCATGAATACCACCCCTTTGATGACCCCTTCCCCCGAGTTCGGCTGACCACACATGTCCGAGGCCATCGCCTAAGCCAGGAGATACCATTTACTGCCCTTATTGTATGCCTAGCCACCCCACCCCCTGGGCCATGATCAGGCGCACACATCCTACGACACACTCAGCTGCACGATCGCCCTTCCCTCTTATCAGCAGGTCAAGGGTCCCCATTGTGAACGTATGTGGAGTAGGATCATCACGAGGATTATAGGAATGTTTTCCTTTTGCGACACACTGACCTGATTGTATCATCAAATGTTCTGCAAATGTATAAAAGTCAGAGTCTCACGCTCACTTGTTAGAGCACCTCCCGAAAGACACTGTGTTTCGTGTCCGAAATGACTGGCTCTCCTCATGAGAAATAAAACTCTGTTCTTGATTCCTGCTCCCAGCGCCCGTCTCTTTATTTGGTAATTATTCAACATGGGAACTAAGAGGCGGTTTGCGCCAGCAGCCTGGGCATCGATAGAATTATGGGCTCACCTTCAACAGCACTTGTAAGAGTGTTATGGTTAGTAGTTCTGTCGGTTCTACTAGTGGATGTGTTGGTTCTATCATTGGCAGCGCTCGTAGGGGCAACAGTGGTGCAACCTGCAGTGGCTTTCTGATGAGGGCCCTGGCGCTTATTATTTTGCAAATTAAGCACTGACAGTGCTTAATTTGAGCCAGTGGTTTCCATTCATCAGAGTCAGCACGTAATCATCAACACTGCCTCTTTCCATGAGCACAAGTTAAGGACAGAGTCGTTTACGGGGAGATTAAGAATTGTTGAGCCAACACAGAGAGTTGAACCAAGTACCCCAGCTCCGAAGTCGGCAGCTCTTGCCATTGCGCCACATCCTCTCCCCAGCTCCACAGGCGGCAGCTCTTGCCATTGCGCCACATCCTCTCCCCACTTTCATGGTTAGTAGTTGGTACTTTTCTCACCTGCACTTTCAGGAGAAATTGACTGTTGCAAGCTGCCTCATGGTGACAGCCCAAGCACTTATTTTTTTTAACAAATTAACCACTGGTTGGTCGGAGCCAGGTGACAGGCAGGGTAGAGTCAGATATCGAACAATTGAAAATGCTTTGCAACAGGCATGGAAGGAGAAAGACTGCAACTTCCGTCCTGGTCTGCATTAACATGGCAATGAGTAAAACTTTGGAAAGTTTTCTGTAGGATCTCCCAGAGTGGCCAGTGACAGGGTGGAGCTGCGGGAAGCTTGGAGATGGGAGGTTGCAGTGTGGCTTACAGTAGCTCGGGGAAGGGGTGGGCAGTGTGAATTACCCAGAAGCTTTGGGGAGGGATGGGCAGTGTGGATTACAGTATGGGTGGGGTGGCAGTGTGGAATACAGTATGGGTGGGGTGGCAGTGTGGAATACAGTACGGGAGGGGTGGCAGTGTGGATTACAGTAGCTTGAAGGGGGGTGAGCAGTTTCGATTAACGCATGCGTAGGGTGGTAGTATTGATTACAGTATGGGTGGGGTGGTAGAGTAGATTACAGTAGCTCGAAGGAGGGGGGTGGGCAGTGTGGATTTAACCCTGGTCGTAGTTCGCGAAGTAGTGTTACACGTAGCTAAGTGAAGTGCACTTCGCACTACGCAAACTACGGGTAGCACTACGCGAACTGCCAAGTGTGCTGTTCGCTATGATTGCACAGTCCCGGATGCTAATCCACACTGTGCAATCATTGAAAACGGCATCTTGCACAGTGCAAGCTGTCCTTTAATGCCGCTCCAGTAGATTTTTACTCGAGCGGCTGCTTTCTCAACACGGACTGGTGGTATCTCATCGCGAGCGTTCGTGAGTGTACACGACCACTCACAATGAGAAACCTGACCTCCCAGTGTTGAGAAGCTTGCCGGGAGGTTTATTTTCCATGCTCACGATCGGCAACTTGATGTTGCTGATCGCGAACGAGGGAAAAGTCTGGCCGGGATATCATTTTGCTTGCTCGCGGTCGCCAACTTGACGTTCAGGACCGCAAGCATGTAAAAAATGACTGTTGCACTACGCTACATGTGTTTGCACTGTGCTACGTGCAATTGGCGTAGTGTGAAGTAGCACAAACTTCGCAAACTACGCGAGCGTAGCGTAGTGCTTTGCCCAGTATGGGTGGGGTCGTTAAGTGGATTATAGCATGGGGTGGGGGCGGTCTCTTTTCTAAAGAGAGTTACCTCTCATACCAAATAGAACCCTGTGCTCGGGAGTTCCACCCAGAGCTTAAAGCTATTTCTCAGCGAGATAGCTCAGTAGGTTTGACACCAGTTGCAGAGATCAAATTCTAACTTGCGAGTCAAGGGCGCGCATTCCGGCCGGATATGGTGACCCATCACTTGTTTGTAATGGACAAATCAGCAGTGGCTTTTGTGCTATGTAACTGACCAGCATGACTGAAATCCAATATTTTCGCCTCTGATCTTGAGGTCACAACAAAGATATATTTGAATGGCCCTTTATTGCCCTGGCAACACTAGAGCCATCAGGAGAACCCAGTGACATTCACACATTCCCCTTTAGAGCTGAATCTAGGGCTGTCAGGAGGTGTGCTTCAGGCCTCAGCCAGGTGTCTCAGTCAGTGCAATACACTGAATACAGACCGAGGCCCTCTGGGGGATATTGAGGCTCTCTGAGGCACCACAAGGGTCTCTGAGGCAGCGTGAGGCACTCTGAGGCCGAGCGAGGCACTCTGAGGCAGCACAAGGCTCTCTGAGGCAGCGTGATGCTCTCTGAGGAAGTGTGAGGCTCTCTGAGGCAGCACAAGGCTCTCTGAGGCAGAGCGAGGCACTCTGAGGCAGCGCGAGGCTCTCTGAGGCAGCACAAGGCTATCTGAGGCAGAGCGAGGCTCTCTGAGGCAGTGTGAGGCTCTCTGAGGCAGTGCGAGGCTCTCTGAGGCAGCACAAGGCTCTCTGGGGCAGCACGAGGCTCTCTGAGGCAGAGCGAGGCTCTCTGAGGCAGTACAAGGCTCTCTGAGGCAGCACAAGGCTCTCTGAGGCAGAGCGAGGCTCTCTGAGGCAGTGTGAGGCTCTCTGAGGCAGTGCGAGGCTCTCTGAGGGAATGTGAGGCTCTCTGAGGCAGCACATGGCTCTCTGAGGTAGAGTGAGGCTCTCTGAGGCAGTACAAGGCTCTCTGAGGCAGCACATGGCTCTCTGAGGCATAGTGAGGCTCTCTGAGGCAGTACAAGGCTGTCTGGTGCAGCACAAGTCTCACTGAGGCAGTGCAAGGCTCACTGAGGCAGTGCTAGGCTCTCTGAGGCAGCGTGAGGCTCTCTGAGGCAGCGCAAGGCTCTCTGAGGCAGCGCAAGGCTCTCTGAGGCAGCATAGGTCTCACTGAGGCAGTGCAAGGCTCACTGAGGCAGTGCAAGGCTCACTGAGGCAGCGTGAGGCTCTCTGAGGCAGCGCGAGGCTCTCTGAGGCAGCACAAGGCTCTCTGAGGCAGAGCGAGGCTCTCTGAGGCAGCACAATGCTCTCTGGGGCAGCACAAGGCTCTCTGATGCAGCAGAAGGCTCTCTGAGGCAGCACAAGGCTCTCTGAGGCAGCAGAAGTCTCACTGAGGTAGTGCAAGGCTCACTGAGGCAGTGCTGGGCTCTCTGAGGCAGCGTGAGGCTCTCTGAGGCAGCGCAAGGCTCTCTGAGGCAGCACAGGTCTCACTGAGGCAGTGCAAGGCTCACTGAGGCAGTGCTAGGCTCTCTGAGGCAGCGCACGGCTCTCTGAGGCAGCACAAGGCTCTCTGAGGCAGAGCGAGGCTCTGACTCTCTGAGGCAGAGCGAGGCTCTCTGAGGCCGCGCACGGCTCTCTGAGGCAGCACAAGGCTCTCTGAGGCAGAGTGAGGCTCTCTGAGGCGGAGCGAGGCTCTCTGAGGCAGAGCGAGGCTCTCTGAGGCAGTGTGAGGCTCTCTGAGGCAGTGCGAGGCTCTCTGAGGCAGTGTGAGGCTCTCTGAGGCAGCACAAGGCTCTCTGAGGCAGCACAAGGCTCTCTGAGGCAGAGCGAGGCTCTCTGAGGCAGTACAAGGCTCTCTGGGGCAGCACAAGTCTCACTGAGGCAGTGCAAGGCTCACTGAGGCAGTGCTAGGCTCTCTGAGGCAGCGTGAGGCTCTCTGAGGCAGCGCAAGGCTCTCTGAGGCAGCGCAAGGCTCTCTGAGGCAGCATAGGTCTCACTGAGGCAGAGCAAGGCTCACTGAGGCAGTGCAAGGCTCACTGAGGCAGTGCTAGGCTCTCTGAGGCAGCGTGAGGCTCTCTGAGGCAGCGCGAGGCTCTCTGAGGCAGCACAAGGCTCTCTGAGGTAGAGCGAGGCTCTCTGAGGCAGTACAAGGTTCTCTGAGGCAGCACAAGTCTCACTGAGGCAGTGCAAGGCTCACTGAGGCAGCACAGGTCTCACTGAGGCAGTGCAAGGCTCACTGAGGCAGTGCTAGGCTCTCTGAGGCAGCGCAAGGCTCTCTGAGGTAGCACGTGGCTCACTGAGGTAGCACAAGGCTCTCGGCAGCACAAGGTTTTCTGAGGCAGCAAGTGGCTCACTGAGGCAGCACGTGACTCTGAGGCATCATGAGACACTCTGGGGAGCACGCGGCTCACTGAGGCATCTGAAGGCTCTGAGGCAGCACAAGGCTCTGAGGCAGCACAAGGCTCTGTGAGGCAGCAGAAGTCTCTCTGAAGCAGCACAAGGCTCTGAGGCAGCACAAGGCTCCGAGGCAGCACACTCGCCTGAAGGTGGTGGTGAATCGTGATAGCTCGTGACACTCGACTGCCTGCATCTTACTTGCATGTGTGGAATCAAGGCTGAGGGGATGCCAGTCTCACAGCTTATGCCCAGACGCCAGGCACTCACAATCTATCTGCAGTCAGACCGCGCCAAGAAGCCCAGGCTGCTCCACGGGGGGCACCCGGACCACCAGACAAAGAGAATACAGAGCAGGTGAAGTCGAGAAGATCCGCGCCAAGTGATGAAAAGGGCCGTTGCTAAGAAACCGGACAAAGCAGGAAGAGAGGAACAAGGCAGGACAATGGCTAAAATCAGAGCCGCGCCTGTCCGCCTCGACAGACAGAAGAACAGACTCCGAACTGTCTAGAGATGCAATTAGAGACACTCGGAAGTAAGATCGGGACACAGAAAAGAACCAAGTGCACGAGGAGCGGCAGCGGTGTTTAAAGATGCGTTCTATGCGCCTAGATAGTCAAAACGGAGGTTTTATGGCGCGGTCCCAGACATACATGCTTCAGGTATCCATGCATGGCTAGACATGCATGCTTCAGGTATCCATGCATGGCTAGACATGCATGCTTCAGGTATCTTTGAATGGCTAGACATACACGCCTCAGGTTCTCATGCATGTCTCGACATACATGCTTCAGGTATCCATGCATGGCTAGACATGCATGCTTCAGGTATCCATGCATGGCTAGGCATACATGCTTCAGGTATCCATGCATGGCTAGACATACACGCCTCAGGTTCTCATGCATGTCTAGACATGCATGCGTCAGGTATCTATGTACACCTAGACATGCCCGCGTCTTGTATCCATGCATGTCTAGACAAACACGCCTCAGGTTCTCATGCATGTCTAGAGATGTATGCTTCAGTTATCCATACATGCCTAGACATACACACCTCAGGTTCTCAAGCATGTCTAGCTATGCATGCTTCAGGTATCCATGCTCACCTAGACATCCACGCCTCAGTTCTCTGTCTGTTCCTAGACGTACATGCTGCAAGGGCCCCTGTGCGCCTAGACCTGCATGCTTAAGTTGTGTTTGCATTCCTAGCCTAGAAATTCACGCCTCAGGAGTCCATGCACACCTAGTCATGCATGCTTCAGGTAGCCCAGAAATTCACGCCTCAGGAGTCCATGCACACCTAGACATGCATGCTTCAGGTATCCATGCATACCGAGACACGCATGCCTCAGGTGTCTATGTGCAGTTTGATATGCACAACTAGAAATGCATGCCATTCATGCTGCCTTAGGTATGCATGTTTGCCTAGACATGAATGCTTGAGGTTTCCAAGCATGTCTAGAAATGCATGCCTGAAGTGTTTATCTGTTCATAGAAGTACATGGCTAGATAGTCCATGTGCACCACTAGACATGCCTTCTTAAGTGTTCCATGCCTGCATAGACATGCATGCCTCAGGTATCCAAGCACGCCCAGACATGCATGCCTCAGGTGTCTATCTGTTCATAGAAGTACATGGCTCTATAGTCCATGTGCATCTGGACATGCCTGCTTCAGGTGTCTATGTGATCCGAGGTATGCATACCTCAGTAGTCCACGTGCATTTACACACCTAGACATGCACGCTTCTGGCAATCGCCACTGGCAGCCATGCCTGCCTAGACAAGCACGCCTCTGGGTCCCATTATTATTATTATTATTAAAAAAATTTATAGAGCGCGTAGTCACCCTGAGGTATCCCAGCGCTGAAGATCCCTACATCTGTGGGTTCGGGGGCTGAAAGGGGGGGGAACGACAGGTTTCAGACGGAAGAAAGTTAAAATTAAGGGAACAGGTGAGCTTTAAGCCGTTTCCTGAAACGTAAGTAGTTGGGTTCTTTTCTCAAGTCTCGGGGGAGAGCATTCCAGAGGCGTGCGGTGTGGACCGAGAAGAGTCTTCCACCCGAGCGGGCTTTCTTGAATCTGGGCAGGATGATAAGGGACTCCTTGTCCGATCGAAGGGATCTTGGGATTTGTAAGGTTTTATGAATTTCCTAAGAATAGGGGGGCCTTGATTCTGCAGTAGCTTATGCGCCAGGCATAAGGCTTTGAATATCACTCGTTCCCTCACTGGGAGCCAGTGAAGGAGCTTCAGAGCAGCTGACATTCCAGCGGGTCACTTCCTCTTATTTGGATCTGTGATAGTGATGATACAGCAGCGCTGGAGGGTGGGAGGGGCGTTACTGCACCCGCACCAGGGCTGTCATATTCTATGCACAACCCCAGGTATAACGGGGCTATATTGAATTGAATTGGATTAAATACACACTTATATAGTGCATGGCTACCCAGGGGCATCCCAGTGCTTATTGTGACACCTTGAAAACATAGACTGATCACGGAAAGAGGAAGGTTTTAAGCTGCTTCCTAAATATAAGGTAGCTAGATTCCAGACATAGATAATCTGGAAGCTGGTTCCAAAACTTGGCTGCATTATAGGAAAACCGCCGACCTCCAGTTCGTGTCTGCTTGACCATAGGAACTGCGAGAAGTTGTTTACTATTGGATCTTAGGGTTCTGTTGGGGCAATATAATTGCACCATTGACTGGAACAGCGGAGCTGTACAAGCAGATACAGCGACACCATGACACACACTGAGAGACAAATGAGTGGAGGATAGTGGTGAACCTGTTAGCAGAGCAGAGTGTGTGACAATATTAGAGACAACCCCGAAAGTATCTTGCAATGCCTGATTCAAACACATTGATGTATTCTTCCCACAGGCTTAGATGCTGCCCTAGATGAGGGACAGAAGGTCTCACCTTGATCCTACATGTCCTGGGAATTTTTGCCCCATCTCCTTAAGTAAGGTGGTGGAAAAATAAATTAACAGGCATCTCTCGGAATTCCTCGAGGTCAATTCTTTCCTTCATCACACACAGACTGGATTTAGGCCTAAACATAGCACGGAAACCTCCCGTCTAGAGGTGGTGGAGGAAGCAGAAAGGAGACTTGATCAAGAGGCCTCAGTAATTATTATTCTTTTGGACGTCAGTGAAGCCTTCGACCCTGTGGACCATTTCAATCTTTTAGACAGGATTCGCAAGGCCGGTGTTGGAGGGAAAGCTCTGGATTGGATAGAATCCTCTTTGAAGGACAGATCCTTTGAGGGCTTTGATAAGATTTGCTCTCTGCCATTCTACCAGTTGCCTGCGTAGTGCCGCAAGGGTCTCCTCTTAGCCCATCGTTCAACGTGTACTTGCAACCCCTGGCAGATATTGTAACTCCCCATGGAATGTCCATTTTCTCCAATGCTGACGATACTCAGCTGGTCTTTTCTCTTACCCCAGACATGGACCATCCAGTGACCACCTTAGGACCGTGTCTGTAACACGTGGCTGGCTGGCTGAACAAGTCTTGCCTTAAGTTGAATATAGCCAAGACAGAGCTGATGAGCAAGTGCTCCCAAGGCAGTGACTCGTAAACTCCAGGTCATGCGCAATGCAGCAGAAAAATTGCTGTATGGTTTTCATAGGTATGATTCAACTAGACAGGGTCTGGTTGACCTCCCCTGGCTGCCCATTGCTCTAAGGATTGAGTTTACATCTGGTGAACAGAGCCTTTTATGTGAGTGGTTCTCCTATCTCTAGCCAACTGGCCATCCCTTACTCTTGTACTAGGCTTCTTAGATCCTCAAACTCATTTTCAATTACCGTCTCTACTGTCAGAAGGGCTCGAAGTGGAGGGTGGTCTTTTGGCTTGAACACAGCCATTCGCTCTGTAAACACTGAGCTGAGCGTGAAGAGCCTGACCTCCTGGGCGTGACCGTGCGCCAGGGCTCAACCTCGGGGCACAGTGAGGGACCCCCAGCACCGAACAGAAGCAACCAGCCCAGTCCGATGCCCAGCCACGAGGCCGCCTTCAAAGTCCAAGTCCGCCTGACCTCTGCCATTTTAGGGTCAGGCAAACCAGGTTCCGGTCCTCCCTGCAGAGATATCTGTGCAGAGACCTCTCATCCGCCCCCGGGGGCAGAGCGGTGGGCAGCATTCTGCCAGAGGACCTCTCCTGCACTTTGTGGGCTGCAGTTTCTCTCCTCAGGAGCCCCGCGGGAGCCTCAGCCTAGCTATAGTGCATTAGATCTCAAGAATCTACACTGGCACCTCGCCGCCGGCACCACCTCTACTGTAGCCTATATGGTTCTTCTCAGCACCGCGCCCAGCGGGTCCCGCCTGCAGCCCCATCACCAGCCTCTACTGTGCCAGGCACAGCAGCTGGCCCCGCAATGGCGTGGCGCATCTCAGGTCCCCAGTCAGTAGAGGCGCAGGCGTGTCTCTGGACACTTCGGGACCGAAGAGATCCGCTGGGCACCTCTTCCAGTTGCACCGCGGCTCTCCATTCACAGCGCGTGGTCCACCATCTTAACCCCAGTCGGCTGTGTGCCGGAGTTTGCTACCTCCCAGCCTGTCACTCCCCCGCCGGCAGCACTCCCTCTAGCAGCTGCGACTGCTTATCTAACCACTAGTGTGGTAGGTGGTAGGTGGTAATTGCGAGTGCGGGTTCGCAAACCCATTTGCGCATGTAAAAACGGGTTGTATATCTGGCCCCAAGAGCTTATCTTAGTGCATGGGATTGAGGACGGGGGGTGGAGGCAGCATTATATTTACCAAAAATCAAGGTGTATCAATCCGTAAAACAGGATTTATATAGCACAGCTATTCCCCCACAAGAGTATCCAGGCGCTGAGAGCCGTCTGCGGACAGTGGAATTAGTAGAACAACCAGGTCTTGAGTCCGTTTCTGAATTTCTGAAGAGAGGGTGAGGTCTGGAGGTGGAGTGGGAGGCTGTTCGGGGACTTCATTACGAGGTATCCAAAGTCGCGTCCTCCACTGTTGCTTCGGCAGATGCGGGGGTGAGCGAGGGGGAGTGAGGTGGAGCACAGGTGTCTGGAGGGTTTGTGGAAGCTCAAGCGGTGGTTGATGTAGGCCGGTCCTTGGTTAGCGTGGGTCAACATCTTGAATTGACATCTCTTGTGGACAGAGAGCCAGTGGAGTTTCTTGAGGTGAGGGGTGATGCGGGTACATTTGGGGAGGTCGAGTCTGAGTCTGGCCACAGGGTTCTGTGTGGTCTGAGTCTTTTTTGGAGGGGCATGGTAAGTCCTGTTTAGAGTGTGTTGCTGTAGTCCAAGCGGCTAGTGACAAGGGCTTGAGTGACGGTGCTTCTGGTGCTGACTGGAAACTATTTGAAGATCTTTCGGAGCATGCGCAGAGTGAGGAAACAGGTGGGGGAGACTGCGTTGATCTGGTTTTTCATGGTGAATTTGCTGGGCAGGATGATGCTGAGGTTCTAGGTGTGGTCTGTGGGAGTAGGAGGGTCCCAGAGCAGCAGGCCACCAGAAGTTGTTACATGGGGGGTTGTTGTTCCTGGAGATCAGTATTTCTGTTTCGTCTGTGTTGAGTTTGAAGGGTTGCTTTGCATCCAGTTGGCAATGGTGCTCAGGGATGGACAGAAGTTGTTCCACCTGGTGCATGGGTTTTCAGATAAAGAGAGGATGAGCTGAGTGTTGTCAGAATAGGATATAATGTTGAGTCCATGGCTTCTGAATGATATTGGCCAGAGGGGGTCATGCAGGCATTGAACAGAGTAGGGCTGAGGGATGGGCCTTGAGGGACGCCACAGATGATATTCTTTGGCTCCGAGGTGAACGGTGGAAGGCTGATTCTCTGTGTTCCTCTAGTGAGGAAGGATGCATTCCATTTGAGGGCGTCTTCTTGGACTCTGATCTGATGAAGCCTCATGATCAGGGTTGGTTACATCGAGCCACTCCAAAAGACATCATGTCACGCATCTCAGTGTATGCAAGGACTGAGCTCATTGCACACCTGCCTGGCACATGAGCCGTTTCACGGAGCTACAAAACGACTTGGACCTCTAGCACCATTTCCACTCCTTTTAATGAATTCATGGTTAACCGAGGTGACTTGAGGAGAGATGTTTGGATCTCACCCAGGCCGACACATCCTAGTTTGGGTTAGAGAGACTTTTCACCGCATTGGAATGCCCACACTGGCTCCTATCTCACAGGTGGTGTCAGAGACGTGACTGAGTAACCAATCGGAGAGTTTTTGTAATCCCGCGGTGTTGCGTGGCCGGCCTGTTGGTTCTTCTGATCTAGACCTATTTCCAGACCGTGCCACCTCCTCGACTGGCACTGATCCTACTGGATACCGGAGACAACACGCGTATAACCCATTCCGAGTCCCCAAAACCCACTGCCGAGCCCAGAACGTACATAGGCAGGGCACTGGAAAAGATTACACTCCAAATACCGCCCATGAAGAAACATTCTTGTGGGGAGCTTGTGATCGACAGGGCCTTAGAACTGCTGCAAGTGTTTTTTATGTCTCTCTTACCAGAGAGAGCAAGCTGGCTGGCTGCGAAAGACCTGTTGTGGGTTTGCCAACAACTTACAGGAGCCTTGTACCCTTCCACTGCTCACTTCTAGGTAATGTGTCGTAGACAGGAAAGGATATGGGGATCACAGTTAGATCCTGTGGACAGGGAACTACATAAAGATTTCTCTGAAGATAAAAGGCTTTACTACTCTAAGATGTTGGAAACATCTAAATCCTCCAGGGAACTGTTTAAGGTCATTAACTCCCTTACTGTTCCGATAACAACTTATACCGCTGATTTCTCACAGTCATTCTGTGATAAAATTTCGGATTTTTTCGTCTCTAAGATAAGAGACATATATCTGGCTCTTGAAGTTGCCAATGTACGACAGTCCAAGTCTCCAACTGTTGCAATGGAGGAAGTGGCTTTCTCTGATACTTTCCCCAGGCTACTCACCTTTCCATTACTCACGCCTGAGGATATAGACAGATTGCTCGAAGGCATTAAGTCTGGTTCTCCCCGTGATCCATGCCCCCATAAGATATTAAAATGCTGCTGAGATGTAATCATTCCACATCTTACTGCCGTTTTGAATGTGGCTATCTCTGAGGGACAGTACCCTTTGTCCTGGAAGACGGCAGTGGTAAAGTCTTTGTTAAAGAAGCCTTCCCTTGATCCTGCGGAGCTTAAGAATTATCGGCCGATTTCGCTGCTCCCGGTCCAGGCCAAGATCCTCGAAAGGCATCTTAATTTCCATCTCTCCTCTTATCTTAGTGACCATCAAGTGCTGGATGATTCATAACACGGCTTTAGAAGCCTGCATAGCACGGAAACGGCTCTTACGGTGGTATTTAATAATTCTTCTCGACCTCACAGCAGCATTCGATACCCTGTCCCCCTTGAGGCTAGCTGAGTGTCTCAGGGTGATAGGGGCCGGGGGCTCAGCCTTGGGGCTTTTGGCTTCTTTTCTCAACGATCGGACTCAGATGGTGAGCCTTGGGCCTTTTTTCTCTGCCCCTAAGACCATGGTGTGTGGCGTCCCTCAGGGCTCCTCCCTGAGTCCGACGCTTTTCAATATCTATGTGGCCCGCTTGCCAAAGTGGTGCGATCGTTTGGGTTGGAAGTTTTATCCTACGCAGATGATACTCAAATCATGGTGTCCGTTACCCATAATATTAGAGATTCTGCTTCTAATTTTAGGCTCTGCATGGAAGCCGTTGCTTTTTGGATGAGTACTAATTTTATCAAATTAAATGGGGAGAAGTCTGAGGTGTTGATTTTTGGCAGCAGATCGATATCTGGTCCAGCGACTGGTGGCCAGATTCTCTGGGCGCTTATCCCTGCCCTGCCCCATTTGGAAAAAATATTGGTATCTTGGTGGACAATTCTCTCACCATGAGTAGACTTTTTGCTCTTCTTTACTTCTTTGGCAGTGGAGCTGCTACATTGGTGCCACATACTGAGCAAAGTAATTCTTCAATATTGGCACTTGAGAGCCAAGGGCCTGGGGTCACAATGCAAGCAGGGAACGTGAGCCCCATTCCCTTGTATGATAGTAAAACACATTTATAATGTGGGATCAGTGGACGCCTTGGACGTCCTGCTTTGGACTTAGAAGCCTGTTGTCATTGGCTCAATGAAGCTAAAGTTCCATGGTCTGCTGGGGCTTCAGTAACTGAGGTTTGTGTATCCCTGAACCACCTTCCAGCTTGGCGTTTGCTACAAATGCAACACCTATGGAAAGAGATCCAAATCTAACAAAAACATTCCCAAACAAGCTCAACCCACATAATGACATGGACTTCTTGCAAAACTGAATAAATATTGAAAGACATTGTTTAAAGTAAACAAACTTTAACATAATCCACACATTATTTAAGTAAGAACATACATTTTAATTGTCAATAAAAACTTAAGTATTGCATTTAAATGGGATCTTTCCATTTCCTTTACAGTTTTACTTTTACATTGTGCGCCCTATGACTTACTGTGCTTAGTCTCTTGAAATCTACTGTGGTGAGAGGGCAGGGGCACTTGTGGTGGCAGTGGCCGGCATTCTACCACAGTATCAAAGTTTTATTACCAACCTCCACTTGCGTAGGATCCACAATATTGACTCGCAACATGCGATCAGGGTACAGAGATGTGGAGTTAAAAACCTATGCTTCCTTGTACATGTTTACCTTGATGGTATGTTCTTAGTCCATTCTGTGGAGTTGGTGTGTGTGCTGGTCCATATTGTTGACTTCAGTGTCACCACATTCGACCCAAGTATTTGAAGATATTTAGAAAAGCGTCTCTCTGGCACTTTATACACTCCTTCCAGCCTCATGTGTGACATCAAGGGCCTCCCACATGAGCCACACGGACACCACTCACTCTTCCAGCCACACGTGCTGGCTCTGGGCTGGAGCCACTCAGCCAATCAATCATTCAATCAATCAATCAATCAGGGATTTGTGAAGCGCCCTACATGCTTGTGAGGTTCTCAAGGCACTGGGAGGAGGGGGGATTTGAGCAGCTCGGTCTCATCCGGAAATCCAGGTCTTGAGACAAAAGAGGAGAAGCACCTGACCTGTGGTTGATGTACCCTACACATTGCAATGCAGCGATACCAGGGCAGTGGTGTGTCAAAGGCACATGTTCGTGGAAGACTGAATGTGCAGACGTGATACGGTGTAAACCAATGTTCTTATATAGATGTTGGCGGGCATCAGGCAGAAGGTGCACATGGTTCGAGAGCCACCGGCCTCAGAATCGACATACCCCGAGTCCCGTCAGCGGACTGAGGCGGCAACTATATCTCACCACTAACCTTTTAAAACTATATGTACCTCCTCAGAAGGTAGTGCCTCAGAAAATGAGTAAATGCTTTAACTTTGACACTGGACACGTGTGGTAAATGAAAGATGCAGAGTCCGCTTAGTAAGTTAAGATCCTTTATTTCAGGTTCCTTCCAGGTTAGATAGACAGGTTAAGATAGTAAGGAAACCCCCACCAGGAGCCAGCTGTTAGCAGCTCAGCCTGAGATGACCAACTGCCACAGTCAGTAATAGAAAGGCACAGTGAGCTAGAGGGACACCCTGGCATTCTATGATGTCACAGATAACATAGTACAGTCTAGCCAGAGAAGAACAGTGGAGAGGACATTTACTACAGCACGCATATAAACAATATTCAGGTCATGTGCTTTAGAAAGACAGGTTTCTGTCCTAGCCAGGTATTTACAGTGCACAGTGATAGCATGGTTTCCTGCCAGCTAAAAGAGCAGACTCCGAAGACACGGTCTCAACCAAACAGGAGCTAGTTATGGCTTGAGTTGAGTCCAACAGTGTGATGTGTTTACCCCCATCCAAGATGGCTGCCCTCCTGTGTCTTTGAGTTTCTGCATGCCCAGTCTCTTACCATCTCTAGTCTTCCCTCTGGTGACAGTGCGCATTTTTATTGCACTGTTATACAATCTTTTTTAAGAAAGAAAAATTCTTTCAAAAAGTTGGGTTCGAGTTAACAAGCACTACTGGGAATGGAGAAGCATGAAAGTGCTTGTTAGCAGCGGTACGGTGGAGGGCAGTGCAAGCTTCACGTCAGATGAGCTGTTCACCGACAGCATCTGCCCAGGGGTCAGCGACACCGCTCTATCAGACAAGGAGATGAGGCGGGAGGCCAGCGCTATCAGACTCCATCATATTTACCGCATTGATTGGAAACGCCAGCAGGACTATTTTAATCTTCTCCCTGCCCACGCGGAGGCTTTCTGCTCAGATCCATTAGCCTGGGAGATAACCGCCCGGGAGCCAGAGTGATGCCTGGACCCGGTCCCACCTCTTTAAGAATGCAAATTGGCAATCAAACATCAAAGCAATGGCGTCCACGTAATCTCCCTTAAAAAGCTTCAATTATTAACGAGCCATTTTATGCTTAGCTTTTGTTATCTTTGTATAAGTTAAGCACAAGAGGGCCAGAGGAGGCCAGGATGCAATCAGTTCTCTTCCCCCACCTGCCGCCCTCCTGGCCCGCGCTGTCGCCTCACGCTCTTATTTCGATAACCTCGTCGCCAATGGTTTGTAAGATCAATGTTTCTGTACGGCTTCCCTGTTCGGCAACGATACCGTTGTGGCGTAAAGGCTGTCAGGCTTGGCGTCTGGAGGCAGGTTGTGCCTGGTTGCTGTTACATCCGGTGTTTATTCATGCTGGTTTATTAGGAACTGTTTAGATGCCGATTTTATCACTGGTCATTCCTCTTTGTTCATTATATTGCTTGGCAATGCTAGGGGCTTTCATTATTGGGTATGCCCATGCTGAGAACAGTCATTATAGCGCCTGCCCTTGCTGAGAGCGGTCATTATAGCACCTGCCCTTGCTGAGAGCGGTCATTATAGCACCTGCCCGTGCTGAGAGCGGTCATTATAGCACCTGCCCATGCCGAGAGCAGTCATTATAGTGCCTGCCCGTGCTGGGAGCGGTCATTCTAGCGCTTGTCATGCTGAGGGTTCTCATTATAGCAGGGTGTGCCCATTCTAAACATATGGTTCTTGTTACAATGTACAATTTTGGGTTGGTGTCAGTTGGGCTCTTGACGTAAAGTAACGCAGGAAATTGAACATGCCCATCAGCACGGTTTCCTGTTGGTTTACAATAAACCTACAGTTACCTACTACATCATGTCCTGTGCTCCTGGCACTGAGGTAGGCCCTTCACATGTGGCGATAAAGCTGCAGCTAAAGCTGCGATAATGGACTTGATAAAATGCCCTTGAGAATTCCAATAGAAGCCCAGGTTCACACCAGAACATGGGCTTCTATGGGAATTCTCAAGGGCATATTATCAAGCCCACTATCGCCGCTTTAGCAGCAGTTTCCTGCCGCTAAAGTGGCTGACACGTGGCTGGTCACCACAGGCGGCACAGGAGCTCTTCTCGTTTCCCTGTAGGGCGCAGCCAACTTTTGCTAATAAACTACTAAAGTAAGCCAAATAATTTTTTTTACCGATTATAAAATGAGATTAAAAATGAAAATATCTAACCCTGACCCTTACTAACAGTTCTGGACTCTACTCTACAATGAAAATACCCACCGAATGGGTATATGCATTCTGTGGTAGAGCAGCTCGTGAAACATACAGTCCTTCGGGCACAAGGGGTCAAATGCTGTCCGGAAGATGTATCCGGCTGGTGGCACCCATCCCGTTGGCCAGGGTGCCCTCCAGTATTGACCCACCCTCCGCTCTCCCTCAGCGCCTCTATCATTCACAGGTAGTCCAGAGTTCAGCTGCTCGGCTCTCTGCCAGCCTAACTTGGAACAAGAACTTCCCACCGGCTCTTAAGCTCCCACTAGTCGCCTTTCTGCCAACAGAACAAATGTAAGAACTGGTCTTCACCCAGGAGGCGGATTTATTAACTTATGTACTCTTTTAAATGAAGACTATACACTGAGGTGTGCGCCTTGCGGCTCCGAAACCTAGAATTGCAAAATATATGCAATGTTCGATGCATCGACATGTCCTAACCTTCTGCTGCCTATAATATATAGAAGGCTGCGGCCCCCTTTATTAACACTAGCGGTGTGCAAAATCTCAGTAATTTGCTTTTGAGAAATGAGGGGGAATTATGCAAAATAAAAGAAATGCAAAACCGGTATTTAGTGCTGCATTTTAGAGCAATATGCATCCTTATGTCTATTTTGAACGTCAGAACGTGTTTCGTGCTAAAAATATAGTGCGAAAGCACAAGTAGTGTGAACAACAGCTGCTTGTGTTCTGGTCCTTTACATTGTTGTTGTGGTATCATTTTGGTCATTTTGTGTAAGAAGCATAACATGACATTTTGAAATGACTTGAGCTTGTGCAAGCCTTATCACCACCTGTCACTGAGTTTTCTTTTGGTCTACTTATGAGGTCTCCACTTTACTGTAACCATTTAAGACATGTCACATCACAGAACCAACAGACATTCCAAGTGGGAGACCCCTGAACACAGCATCGACTATCCCTGGGGGGACTGGCAGGAAAGAATCCTTCTGGTCCAACTTTTATCCTCCCTTCAAAATGCTGCTGTTGCTGCTGAGGACACAGTTATGGTTCTGACTACACTTCAAACAAACTTACTGTGCCTTCCTGTTACCCAGGCCCAGGCAACATGTTTATTACGCACGCCTAATCTTGCGTAAATCCAGATTATTGGGATATGTGTACTTTGTGTAGATCTTGCATTTTGCCCACTTCAGCTTTATATGTATATTTCATGTGCTGAATGCTGGTTTGAGGAGAGAATGTCTGAAAATGTATGTGGCTGGCAGCTGACTGCAGGGCCTGCATGAGCAGCATTCACCACCTGACTTTAGAAACTGGAAACTGAAATGATCTGGTATTTCGTGTGTGACTATTCTGCATGAGGTCATGTAATGCATCTCAATTTGACCACGGACGACACCCAAGCGCAATTTATGCGTTAACCCAATTTCCAAGCAAATTATACATATCTTACGTAATAAAAAAAAATGTATTCCACCCACCTGCATTGTTACCATACATGCTACAAAACAAAGTGTTTTAGATCCGAACACGTAAAATATTTTACAACATATTGCAATCAACAATCAATGTGTTTATTTGCACACTACCAATGCCATATTTAGGACAGATTATCTACTCACAAGCCACCTTGCAAGGAAGAAAGAGGCCAAAGATATAATTGAGGGCCAGGAGCAGAGCAATGTTACGATCACCTATTATACGGATTAAAATATTTTCAACAGTACATTAATATTGCAAGCTTTTTCAGAAAGGCTTGACTTAAAAAAACGCAGCCTTCCACCTGTTCCTCTATACGGCACGGGGCTCCTGCATGGCTCGCTTTAGCTATATCATGTACAGTAGGGGCAGGTTATACCCTGCACAATACATTCATAATTGCAGAGAGCAAGCTGGCTGCAGGTTTGTGCTCCTCTATACTGAGGAACTTGCTGAACTGTAAACACCGGCTGACTCCCCATCAGTGGTGACTGTAGGGCCGGGGCAGGACCATTTAAAACCCCCAGCACACCAGGAATGAGTTGTACTATCAATCATAGAGGGGGGCAGGCCACAGAGACACCACGGGGCATATTATCAAGAACGGCTTTAAAATTATTGCCGCTTTAGCTGCAGGAAACTGCTGCTAAAGCGACGATAATGGGCTTGATAATATGCCCTAGAGAATTCCAATAGAAACCCATGTTCACACCAGAACATGGGCTTCTATTGGAATTCTCAAGTGCATATTATCAAGTCCATTATCGCTGCTTTAGCGGCAGTTCTCAGCCGCTAAACCGACGATAATTGTTAACGCCGTTCTTGATAATATGCCCCCACATTCGCAATTCCCTCTCAAGAAACACGTGGTTTAAGGAGTTGTCCTATTAAGGAAGTACTAAAGTTTTGAACCGGGGTAGACAAAGTTTATCTCAGACCTCCTGAAGCCTTTTGCAGTTCAGGAACTGCACAGTCGTCTGCACGCACGTCCACTGAGGCGCCCGCATGCCACGCCACGGAACTCTGCCGCTGATCTTCAGGCAGGACCTGACTGGACACGGCAGGATGGGACGAGGCTGGACTGATCAGAATTGGATGGAACAGGGCGAGGCACTATAGGGAGGGATGAGCGAGGATTGGACTGAACTGGACGGGACGGGACAGGATAGTATGAGACTGGACTGGACAGGACGACCTTGGACAGAATGGGATTGGATTGGATTGAATTGAATTGGATTGCCCTTGACCGGACCAAGGGCAAAACGTCAATCCCGAAGGAGAACCTGACAAAGCCACTGATCTGGTGTCATCATTGTGGGTGCCTGTAAGGAAGAGACGCCTGACTCCGTCCTTTAACAGGAGAATAGAAATCCTAGCGGCTCCCAGTAATTGAATTACTCTCTCACCACACTCCCAATTGAATTGGAATCTCACTCGCTGCAAGGATTTGGACCTACGGTAACCGCTGGTTACTGTGAATATTACCAGAATCCTGGTGTGGCTATATCATGACAAGGGAACCAGACACTCTGGACTACAAGAAGGGCCTTGAATTAAATTAGGAAGACTCCTGCGTTACGGGCACCCCCAATGTGTTGCTCGGCCCCAGAAATCCAGTCCTGAACAGACCCTGTACCACAAGAGGGTCGAAACGTGTCGACTGCTTTAAAGCGAGAGCCCCAGCAAACTATAAAGTTGCCTATGGAGAACTGACCGTATCATACTTTTAAGGGCTCCTCTTTTAGATGCCAATAACCATCGCTTTTCGTTTCCTAAGAGCACTATGGGCCCGATGTAGGTAAATGCCATTTACCGATTTTAAAATACCGAATCCTCCCGATTCGGTATTTCAAAATCGGTAAATGGTATGTAGGTCCCAACATCTGGATTCGTTACCGAATCCTTAACAATTCTTTAATTACCGATTCGGTAAATACCGAATCGGTAATGCCCATTCATTCCTATGGGCTTTGAAGCCCATAGGAATGATTAGGCATTACCGATTCGGTATTTACCGAATCGGTAATTAAAGAATTCACAAGGGTGCAGGGGGTGTCACTTTGACACCCTCTGGCACCCCCAAAACAGGCACACGTGCCATGTGGCAGGCATACCTGCCCTAAGGGCAGGTCTGCCTGTCACATGACATAGGTGTGCATGCACACATGTGCATGCACACCGGAATCGGTATTTTACCATGGATTTGTATTCCATGGTAAAATACCGATTCTGTAAGCCATGTGCAGAAGGTACATTGCCTACCTACATTGCATTTTCGGTAATTTTACCGAATCGGTAAATATTACCGAATCGGTAATTATTTTACCGATTCGGTACATTTTACCGAATCGGTAAATTTACCGATTCGGTAATGATACCGATTCGGTAAAATTACCGAAAATGTGCCCCTACATCTCGGTAGCTCTTTACCGATCGGAAACGGCCGAAAATCGGTATTTTCGGCCGATTCGGATCGGTAAAGGGCTACCTACATCGGGCCCTATATGTATTGCACTGTTTGGTTACGGTCACTACACTGGGGTTCACAAGACCACTTCAAAATGTTGAAATGTACATAGTATAAATACACAACTGCAAATACCTTTATACTTCTTATTTACGTGAAAATTGTTATACGAAATATATTACACTCACTTCGGCTGAAGTGAGTAAAGCAACAATCCATGCTCTGTGGGCTTCTTTATATCTTCTATATATTTTGTGCTGTGATATTGATAGGCCTAAATTGAATTAAGGTTCTACTATACATTTTTTCTGTCTTTGCTTTAATCGCGCACGATATATTATTACTTGCAGAAATCTTTATTCATTAATGAAATGAGTTCCTTGTGAACACTGTTTCTGCTTATTCGCTAGTTTTCGCAGGCGTGCATGGAAGACAATGACAGATTCTGTATCTGACTGTTGGGCTTGGTGCAAGTTGAAGCGCTCAAAATCTGGGTTGAACTGGGGGTCAAAATGCCTGTTGAGCACCAGCAATGCGGAGTCGAAGTCGTGTTGTCGGCTATGTCTGGGAGCATGCCGAACAGATCGTTCAACTCCCCGCTGCCGTAGGGCATGAGCAGTGATCTCTTGATCGCTCGTCTGTCTCCCTTGTGCCCCTGAAGTAATGGTTGAGGGCGGCGGCGCCCCTAGGCGGTGCAGCCGAACTAGCTTGTGGTGGGTTGCTGATGAGGCGGAAGCTGGTCGTGGAGACACGTGAGGCTGAAGTTAAAAGAGGGGCGGGGGGCAGATTCTTGTGCTTCTGCAGTTAACACAGGTCGTGGTGCTGGACAGGTGGGATTCGGTGGGCTGTCACGTGTGGGTCGGCACGGCCTCGTCGCCAGTGTGGAGGGCGTGTTAGCGCCTGTGGCCCGGCCCTCATACGCAGCTGGGCCTTGCAGCGCTCAGCGCACGGACACACACCACACAGTAATACGTTATGTGGGTGAAGACCCCGAGCGGTCTTCTGACCCTTTATTTATCTCCCCTGGGCGACCCCGCGCCGAGAACAGCTATTGGGTACATCTATTATTTTAGCGCAGACCGGTGGCTCCCTACATACCCCCACCTACATTTGATACATTTGACACTGCAGGTGACCTGTGCCAGGGGGCTCATGTAGATACTGAAGAACAGAGATTCTGGGGAGACCCCAGAGTGACCCTTCATGAAATGTGAGGAGGGTTTGATAAAGAAGCATTGGCACCTCACCAGGCCTGTGCCACAAATTTCCATTTTGCAGCAGCTCCATTAACATTTGTGTCCAGGCCTCCTTTCTTGGTGTCTTTTTGCTTCCTTGTTTCTTTGTGTTTCTGACAGCAGCCGCTGATCTTGTATTTTTAAATATTCTCTTTTTTAAAATATTTAGAGATGGAATATCTTTGCAATACTCCCTCCCTTCCTGCCTTCCTTCCCTCACGCTGTCCCCTTCCTTTCTCTTCACCTCTCCATTCTCCTGCATCCCACCCCTTCTCATGCTGAACTCTCTCTCGCTCTTTACTTCGTTCTCAGTCCCTCACTCTCCTCACTTCCTGCTTGGAGTCCTGTTTTTTGTACCTCTTTTGCCCCTTCCTCTGTTTCTTTAGCTACTTCTTCGTCTCCATCTCTCTCACTCCCCCTCTTTCCGTCTTATTCACCTGTACTGTGCTCCTCCTCAGCTCCACAGTTCTTGCTTCTAGTTTTATTTCTCTCCTCCCTTCGTGGTATTCTCCCCTCAATCTTTTTGTTTTTCTCATACCTTTAGTTCCTTTCATCTTTCTCATCCCACCTGTCTCGTTGATTTCCTCTTTCATTCCCTCTTTCTCTCTAGCTCCTTCGTTCCTCTTCTCTGCGCCTTACTCTTTCTCTCGTTTTCCTTTCACTCCATCTTTATTCTCGTTTGCGCCTCCGTCTCTCTTGTTCGTTGTTTATTCATCCGCCTCTCTCTCTCCTACCTTACTCTGCCCTCCCCCCCTCAGGCTTGCTTCTGACTGGTTTATTTCCCTTCCTCTCCCTGCCTCGTGTCCCATGTGTAGTGTACCCGCAGTGGACCCCTCTCCGCTGGCACACACGTGCGCCTCGGCGCATGCTGACAGTCTGAAATACCAAGGTTAAAGACCAATCAACAGCCTCGTAAGAGGTCCGGGACGGGGAAATTAATTTGTCAAAGCCTCTGACGGATGAACTTTGCGATATTTCCCGAGGTTTCCCCCCCTTCCCCGCCCGCCGTGCCCCGCTCCGGCTCCGCTGCAGCCCTGGCAGGCAGGCTCCTGACAGGCCGCCCTGGGGGCCCACGGCCCGGCTGGCCCCCGGGGGCCACCGCGGTAATTGAGCGGGGAAGGAGCGGATTACACAGAGGGGGGAGGAGAGGGGCTGGGCGGCACGGGTCTGAGGCGCAGAGGCAACCCCTGGAGAGAGGGGGCTGGGGCAGAGTGTGACCCGTGGTGGGATGCGGGCACCCCTGGAGAGAGAGACCGGGGTGGGGGGGGGGGGCAGAGAGTGACCCGTGGTGGGATGCGGGCACCCCTGGAGAGAGAGACCTGGGGGGGGAGGGGTTGGGGCAGAGAGTGACCCGTGGAGGGATGCGGGCACCCCTGGAGAGAGAGGGCTGGGGGGGGAGGGGGCAGAGAGTGATAGGTGGAGGGATGAGGGCACCCCTGGAGGGAGAGGGCTGGGGCAGAGAGTGACCCGTGGAGGGGTGCGGGCACCCCTGGAGGGAGAGGGCTGGGGCAGAGAGTGATAGGTGGAGGGATGCGGGCACCCCTGGAGAGAGAGGGCTGGGGCAGAGAGTGACCCGTGGAGGGGGGCGGGCACCCCTGGAGGGAGGGGGCTGGGGCAGAGAGTGACCCGTGGAGGGGTGCGGGCACCCCTGGAGAGAGAGGGCTGGGGCAGAGAGTGATAGGTGGAGGGATGCGGGCACCCCTGGAGAGAGAGGGCTGGGGCAGAGAGTGACCCGTGGAGGGGTGCGGGCACCCCTGGAGGGAGGGGGCTGGGACAGAGAGTGACCCGTGGAGGGGTGCGGGCACCCCTGGAGACAGAGGGCTGGGGCAGAGAGTGATAGGTGGAGGGATGCGGGCACCCCTGGAGAGAGAGGGCTGGGGCAGAGAGTGACCCGTGGAGGGGTGCGGGCACCCCTGGAGGGAGGGGGCTGGGGCAGAGAGTGACCCGTGGAGGGGTGCGGGCACCCCTGGAGAGAGAGGGCTGGGGCAGAGAGTGATAGGTGGAGGGATGCGGGCACCCCTGGAGAGAGAGGGCTGGGGCAGAGAGTGACCCGTGGAGGGGTGCGGGCACCCCTGGAGGGAGGGGGCTGGGGCAGAGAGTGACCCGTGGAGGGGTGCGGGTCCCCTGGAGAGAGAGGGCTGGGGCAGAGAGTGATAGGTGGAGGGATGCGGGCACCCCTGGAGAGAGAGGGCTGGGGCAGAGAGTGACCCGTGGAGGGGTGCGGGCACCCCTGGAGAGAGAGAGGACAAGGAGTGACCCTTGGAGGGATGCGGGCACCCCTGGAGAGAGAGGGCTGGGGGGGGGGCAGAGAGTGACCCGTGGAGGGATGCGGGCACCCCTGGAGAGAGAGGGCTGGGGCAGAGAGTGATAGGTGGAGGGATGCGGGCACCCCTGGAGAGAGAGGGCTGGGGCAGAGAGTGACCCGTGGAGGGGTGCGGGCACCCCTGGAGAGAGAGACTTGGGGGGGGGTAAGGGGGGGCGTTTGGGGCAGAGAGTGATCTATAAAGGGATGCGGGCACCCCTGGAGGGAGAGGGCTGGGGGGGAGGGGGCAGAGAGTGATCTATGGAGGGATGCGGGCACTCCTGGAGAGAGAGGGCTGAGGCAGAGAGTGACCCGTGGAGGGGTGCGGGCACCCCTGGAGAGAGAGAGGACAAGGAGTGACCCTTGGAGGGATGCGGGCACCCCTGGAGAGAGAGGGCTGGGGGGGGGGGCAGACAGTGACCCGTGGAGGGATGCGGGGGGGGAGGGGGCAGAGAGTAACCCGTGGAGGGATGCGGGCACCCCTGGAGAGAGAGGGCTGGGGGGGGGGGGGCAGAGAGTGACCCGTGTAGGGATGCGGGGGGGAGGGGGCAGAGAGTGACCCGTGGAGGGATGCGGGGGGAGGGGGCAGAGAGTGACCCGTGGAGGGATGCGGGAGGAGGGGGCAGAGAGTGACCCGTGGAGGGATGCGGGCACCCCTGGAGAGAGAGGGCCGAGGGCAGAGAGACCGGCTGGCTTCACATTATTAAAACTGAACCCTTCCAAAACTGAATTCCTCTTTATTTCCTCATAGAAATCACCTCTTCCGATCCCTGGGTGAACACACTCTGCATCCATAAACGCAAACCCCCATGGCTTACAGCGCACATCCCTTGGAGTCATCCTAGATAAAAAGCTCAACTTACAATCGCAAATCAGCACCCTGGTCAGAAACGCCTGATATCAAATGCATCTTCCCGTGGTGGCTACATTTCAAAGCAAGATCTGAAAACTCTTACTCAATCATGAGTGCTCTCAAGAATCGACTCTCTACGTCATTCCAGTTCAAACCAATCAGCCAGGCTAGCTTGACTCCAGTGGCATGGAGAGCACGGGACCCACGGGTGGGCATACCCACTCGGGATGGTAAATGCAAAAAGAACAATTGATGGACAGAATGCAGAACAATGTCATTCATTCACCCCAGTACAGAGATCTGGGCCTAAATCCATCGTTTTTGTGTTGCTCCTGTGCTCTCCATGCCACGAAACCGGTCCCAGGAAGCTTGTTTCCGGTCCAGGGAAGATCTGGCTTGGCAGTTCGGGCTGGACTTTTGATTTGAGGCACAGGGTCAGACCGATTTGCATATAGCTGGGTCTGAACTGGGGTGGCTTGGTGAGCAAAAGAACGATGAATTAAACCCAGATCTGTGACTGGGGGTGACTGGTTGAAAGGTTTCAGCTCTCCGTCCATCATCTCCTTGTGTTTGCTTTGTTCGCTCTAAGTGCGCCAGTTATGCCCAGACATGGGTCCCTTGCTCACTTTGCCACTGGAATCAAGCTAGCCTGGCTGATATGGGGTGATACTCCAAAACTAGTTCCAGGATGCTTGTTTCCAGTCCAGGGAGGACCTGGCCTGGCAGTTCGGGCTGGACTGTTCCCATGACGAGCAGGGTCAAGCCTGATTCACATATGGCAGAGTCCAAACTGGGGTGGCATGGTGAGCAAAAGAAGGATGGAATAAACCCAGATCTCTTGACTGGGGGTGAGTGGTTGAAAGGTTTCAGCGCTCCGTCCATCATCGTGTTGTGTTTGCTTTACTCTCTGCAGGCTGTCTGCTGAAGCCAGGGCCATGTACGAGACGGCTTGCATCACTCATAAGGCTCTACACACACCCACTCCACGTTATCTGGTGGACACATGTAGGCTAACTGGAGCCCTAGACCGCCACGAAATGGCAAAGCATGGCTGTTAGAACTTCCAACCTTTACAAAGCCATGACTCACAACACACCTTCTCAGCAAGTCCAACCAGAGTATGGAACTCCTTACCTCCGAACCTACGCATCACCCATTTGAAGTCAAGCTGAAAGCCCTTCTCCTTCAAACACATTTTAGATAACCTCTACTCCCACCGTTGACACCTGGTGTAGTGTCAGCAATGATCCGTGCCCCAGGACTTGCAGCACTACACCCATTTCAATGGACTCCATCCTCAACATGGTAACGACTGACAACCTGTTGTGCAAACTTCTATCGCTGCTGCAACATATTCTGTAGGCCAATGTTCATGACTTTTTAATGTACATATGTCTTTGGATAACAGAATGCTCTGCTTTATGTAATCATCTGCTCTTATACTTTTCACACAAACCTGAAGCCTGGCTCTGGCTCAGCCTGAGGTCCTATACAAGCCAATAACAAGCTGCCATTTCATGTGGCTTCTGCCTGCACCCTCAATCTAACTAGGATGTGGTAGCACGGCCAGAGCTGCCAACTTTGTAACTGGGAAACCAGGTTTGAGTCTCTGATATGGCTCAATATTCTGAGATTCTGAGCAAATCACTTAGGGTCATATTATCAAGAACGGAGTTAAGAGTATCACTGCTTTAGCAGCAGGAAACTGCCGCTAAAGCGGTGATAATGGGGTTGATAATACGCCATAGAGAATTTCAATAGCAGCACAGGTTCACACCAGAACATGGGCATCTATGGGAATTCACAAGTGCATATTATCAAGCCAATTATCACCGCTTTAGCGGCAGTTTCCCGCCGCTAGAGCGGCGATAATTTTAACGCCGTTTCTTGATAATATGCATCTTAATCTCCCGTGTCTTAAAAAAATGAATGTGACCTTGAGTAATGTAACTGTTGCTCATGTAAAGCACTCTAGTCCTTTCGGGTTGAGATCAGAAAAGTAAAATGCACAAAGAAGTTAAAAAAACATTAAAATTAGAAGGAGAAAGAGATATCTATTTAGTAGATGATTTGTAAAAGTGAAATCAGAACACCTAAATAAATCCTTTCTTCCACAGATAAATTGTGTGATCTTAGGCAAATATTGTATTTCATTTAAACTCCTTTTTCTTCATAATAGCATATGAAAGCAGTTACAAATACTTCATTTTAAAATACCAGCTGTACAAAAACCGGTGCGTTTGATTTTTTACGCAATAATGTTGCTCTATAATTATCTGAGCCACATACAGGGTGCCCCTGACAGCTGTCCTGCCTCTTTGTTCCCTCATGGCACTGTTGCCAGATTGGGGCGGGGCAGGATTAGTTCGCCGTTCATGTTTAAAAATTATCACTTTTACTAAGTACTTCTCGGAGCAGTGGCATAATGTGAGGTATTAATATTGCAGTTTCCACGTGATAAGGAAATACACTTTTTTGAATTTTGAAGAGGCTGTAAAATTTTACGTGATGTTTGTTGTATGATTTACATGGCACACAATGTCAGGGTTTCGTTGGTATATGGGCTCTGAGAGCCGAGCCAGACCTTTGGCAAAGCTCTGGCTCGGATCTCCCTTTTCAGATTTGGGCTCGTCCACCTCTAGGCGCCACTACGGAAAAAGGACAACGCTGGTGAGTGGGTGATGGTAGAGATACTAGGGGACTGTAGTTGAATTCGTATAGCGCCACATATCTCTGACTAGGCTTCGAAGCGAATTTGAGCCGGAGGCGAATGGACTCACAGTGCGGTCTGTGCAGGAAGTGATTCGGAGCCTGTGTGAAGACCAGAGGTGGTGCTCTTGTCGCATGAAATCAGCTTGTATTCATGTACATTCTGGGTCAGTTCAGGAAATATAGGAAATATAGGGCATATTAGCAAGGGCAATATCGCCGCTTTAGCAGGATTTTTTCCATCTAAAGTGGCGATATTTTTATTGCCCTATCAGCAAGCTGCCGCTAACAGCAGTTAGCAACAGCTTTCAGGCGATAGCGACCGGTTTGGGGCCCGCTTTGCATGTCAACGATATTTATCACTAATGACATGCAAAGTGGGCGTACCCAAACCCTATGTCCGGGCCAGGTGACAGGATTCAGAGCAGAAAACTGGTGAGTGCAGGAGCACTTTTGTATTAATAGCTACTGTTTTATCAACAGCAGTACATCGCTAAATCACGGGAGATTACAACAGGCTTTCACTGACAGGACCTGTGAAAGGAGAGTTGCAATGTATACCTCACCAAAGAGATCGAGGCGCTACTTAGATGTGTTTGTTCCACCCCCTCTCTGTCCCTGAAATGAACAAGACTGTGGACGAGACATGGTGGTATTGTACCACGTTTCCACCCATCAAGGCATGTTCTGTTGAGAGCTGTGCGCCCAGGGTCAGATTGGTAACGCGGGCACACGGGCAATGCCCGGGGGGGGTATCCAGTTCCAGCTACGGGCTGCTTTTCTGAGCAGCCTGGGTGGCTGGTTTGGGCGGTTTCTGCATTGTTCGATACCACCAGCCGCCCAGTGGGTGCCTGAGAGGCCTTTCTGGAGGCAGATAGGCGTACATTACCACCCTTTTATCAAAGGGCTCAGGTGTCACTCCCTTTCTCTCGCTGGGCTGGCCCATTAATGTGTGCATACTGAGCAGGGGCCAGGGGACAGGGGGCCTGAGCAGAAGTGGCCTCACTTGTTTTCAGGTGTGTTTCATCAGTGTATACTAATCCCTGCCTTTTTTTACTCCCCCTTTTTTAACATAAAAATACGCCAAAGCTGTGTTTTGCAGAAAGACAATAAGCAAATGTGCACAACTTTTTTTAGCGTGCCCGGGCCGATCTTTAATCCCAATCCAACCCTGTGCACCCCGGAACGTGTTCATTTGCGGTAAACGTTGTCTAGTGACATGTATACTGTGTTCCAGTGGTTACCATGATGCCATTGAACTATGGATTTCACTCTTTGAGGCTGCGGCAAAGTGCAGTTGGGGCTGGAGGGGAGAGGTCTGCCCCCTGGGAGAGTGCTGCGAACGGAGGTGGAACTACTGACCCCTTCCTCGCCACTCCGTGTGTGTGAACCGCACCTGATATGGCTCAATATTCTGAGATTCTGAGCAAATCACTTAGGGTCATATTATCAAGAACGGAGTTAAGAGTATCACTGCTTTAGCAGCAGGAAACTGCCGCTAAAGCGGTGATAATGGGGTTGATAATACGCCATAGAGAATTTCAATAGCAGCACAGGTTCACACCAGAACATGGGCATCTATGGGAATTCACAAGTGCATATTATCAAGCCAATTATCACCGCTTTAGCGGCAGTTTCCCGCCGCTAGAGCGGCGATAATTTTAACGCCGTTTCTTGATAATATGCATCTTAATCTCCCGTGTCTTAAAAAAATGAATGTGACCTTGAGTAATGTAACTGTTGCTCATGTAAAGCACTCTAGTCCTTTCGGGTTGAGATCAGAAAAGTAAAATGCACAAAGAAGTTAAAAAAACATTAAAATTAGAAGGAGAAAGAGATATCTATTTAGTAGATGATTTGTAAAAGTGAAATCAGAACACCTAAATAAATCCTTTCTTCCACAGATAAATTGTGTGATCTTAGGCAAATATTGTATTTCATTTAAACTCCTTTTTCTTCATAATAGCATATGAAAGCAGTTACAAATACTTCATTTTAAAATACCAGCTGTACAAAAACCGGTGCGTTTGATTTTTTACGCAATAATGTTGCTCTATAATTATCTGAGCCACATACAGGGTGCCCCTGACAGCTGTCCTGCCTCTTTGTTCCCTCATGGCACTGTTGCCAGATTGGGGCGGGGCAGGATTAGTTCGCCGTTCATGTTTAAAAATTATCACTTTTACTAAGTACTTCTCGGAGCAGTGGCATAATGTGAGGTATTAATATTGCAGTTTCCACGTGATAAGGAAATACACTTTTTTGAATTTTGAAGAGGCTGTAAAATTTTACGTGATGTTTGTTGTATGATTTACATGGCACACAATGTCAGGGTTTCGTTGGTATATGGGCTCTGAGAGCCGAGCCAGACCTTTGGCAAAGCTCTGGCTCGGATCTCCCTTTTCAGATTTGGGCTCGTCCACCTCTAGGCGCCACTACGGAAAAAGGACAACGCTGGTGAGTGGGTGATGGTAGAGATACTAGGGGACTGTAGTTGAATTCGTATAGCGCCACATATCTCTGACTAGGCTTCGAAGCGAATTTGAGCCGGAGGCGAATGGACTCACAGTGCGGTCTGTGCAGGAAGTGATTCGGAGCCTGTGTGAAGACCAGAGGTGGTGCTCTTGTCGCATGAAATCAGCTTGTATTCATGTACATTCTGGGTCAGTTCAGGAAATATAGGAAATATAGGGCATATTAGCAAGGGCAATATCGCCGCTTTAGCAGGATTTTTTCCATCTAAAGTGGCGATATTTTTATTGCCCTATCAGCAAGCTGCCGCTAACAGCAGTTAGCAACAGCTTTCAGGCGATAGCGACCGGTTTGGGGCCCGCTTTGCATGTCAACGATATTTATCACTAATGACATGCAAAGTGGGCGTACCCAAACCCTATGTCCGGGCCAGGTGACAGGATTCAGAGCAGAAAACTGGTGAGTGCAGGAGCACTTTTGTATTAATAGCTACTGTTTTATCAACAGCAGTACATCGCTAAATCACGGGAGATTACAACAGGCTTTCACTGACAGGACCTGTGAAAGGAGAGTTGCAATGTATACCTCACCAAAGAGATCGAGGCGCTACTTAGATGTGTTTGTTCCACCCCCTCTCTGTCCCTGAAATGAACAAGACTGTGGACGAGACATGGTGGTATTGTACCACGTTTCCACCCATCAAGGCATGTTCTGTTGAGAGCTGTGCGCCCAGGGTCAGATTGGTAACGCGGGCACACGGGCAATGCCCGGGGGGGGTATCCAGTTCCAGCTACGGGCTGCTTTTCTGAGCAGCCTGGGTGGCTGGTTTGGGCGGTTTCTGCATTGTTCGATACCACCAGCCGCCCAGTGGGTGCCTGAGAGGCCTTTCTGGAGGCAGATAGGCGTACATTACCACCCTTTTATCAAAGGGCTCAGGTGTCACTCCCTTTCTCTCGCTGGGCTGGCCCATTAATGTGTGCATACTGAGCAGGGGCCAGGGGACAGGGGGCCTGAGCAGAAGTGGCCTCACTTGTTTTCAGGTGTGTTTCATCAGTGTATACTAATCCCTGCCTTTTTTTACTCCCCCTTTTTTAACATAAAAATACGCCAAAGCTGTGTTTTGCAGAAAGACAATAAGCAAATGTGTACAACTTTTTTTAGCGTGCCCGGGCCGATCTTTAATCCCAATCCAACCCTGTGCACCCCGGAACGTGTTCATTTGCGGTAAACGTTGTCTAGTGACATGTATACTGTGTTCCAGTGGTTACCATGATGCCATTGAACTATGGATTTCACTCTTTGAGGCTGCGGCAAAGTGCAGTTGGGGCTGGAGGGGAGAGGTCTGCCCCCTGGGAGAGTGCTGCGAACGGAGGTGGAACTACTGACCCCTTCCTCGCCACTCCGTGTGTGTGAACCGCACCTGGGGCAAGGGTGGTGAATGATTGTAGTATGGTGGTGGGACAGTCCACAGACTGCTGTATGCTGAATGTAGTCAGAGGGTGTGTGCTTGAGAGTGTTGTGATGGTCGCAGCACCAGGTTTGCACCAGACTGACTGACCATCCCACACCCACCAGGACCACCGCAACCCTGCTCCACTTTAAGAAAGAGCTGAGGGCGTGACTTTTTAAAGAACACTACATCACAGAGCAGTGAGAGCCCACTTCCGCTCTCAGAGCCCAGCTACCCTTCAGTCACAATTGAATGGGTCATCACCTTTGACCTATACTGTGCTAAGATCTGGTGATTGTGGTAAGCCACCTCTCCTACTGAAAGCCTGCTTTGGTTTATGAAACCCAAAAAGGTTGTAAACATTTGTTCGGGGTCACACCCACTTGAAGTTGGTGCAAAGTGATGTAAGTGAATTAAAGGAAAAACCAAAACTGAGAAACCACACTGAAAGAACCCAAATCATGGAAAATCAATTTTAAGAAAAGACAATTTTAAGAAAACATATTTAATCTAGAATTAAAGAAAACATTTGGAAAGAAAGATAATTTAAGGATAATAAAAAAACGACATTAAACTTGAAGGAGTGAGTGCATTTTTTGCTTCAGTGATTGGCAATAATTAGCAGTCTTGAGTTTTTAGGGGTAAGAGATGGGTGGGGTTCAGGTGTAGAAAGGGTTTTTAGGGTTCACAGATGACTGGAGATTAGGAGTAGTAAAGAGTGTTAGAGTTCAGGGAAGGGTGAAGTGTTGGGTGTTCAGTGGTTCACAGATAGGTAGTGTTTCGGGCTGTTGAGGGTCTTTAAAGTTCAGTGAAGGGCAGAGATCAGGGGTGGTGAAGGTTTTTTTGGGTTCAGGAATGTGTGTTGTTTATGGTTAATGAAAGGCTTTAGGTGTCAGGGATGAGTGGAGTTTAATGGCAGAAAGTTATTCAGGAATGGGTGAAGGTTAAGGTGGGGAGGGGTTTTAAATGTTCAAGGATCAGGAGGATGGCAGGAGTTTATATACTGAAAGATGTTTTTAGGATTCATGGATGGGCAGAGTTTATGGGTGATGACGGTGGATAGTGGTCAGAGATGGGTGGTATTAATGGGTGGTGAGAGTATTTTAAAGGTTGAAGATGGGTGGAATTTAGGGCTGTGAGGGGGTTTAATGGTAGGGTTTAGACCTAGAGAGAGTGTTTAAAAGTCAGGAATGGATTTAGGGTTCAGGAATAGATGAACATAGGGGTTGTGAAGGCTTTTAGTGTTCAGGGATGGATACAGTTCAGGTGTCCATAAAGTATGTAGTTAGATGTGAAAACTGGAAACATGCAGAGATCAACCCCGTGCTGATGAAACCCCCTGCCGACCCGACAGACCTGAAGAACTGCAGACTCATCTCTCTGCTCCCCTTCCCAGCCTAAGTCATGGAGAAAACCATCAATGCCAAACTCTCCGAGTTCATCGAAACAAACCACATCCTGGACCTCTCCCAGCTGGGCTTCAGAAGCAACCACAGCACTGAGACCCCTCTCCCCGCCACTACAGATGGCAAGCGCACCCTCCTTGCCTGAGGCGAGACTGCTGCCCTCATCCTCTTGGACCTCTCAACCGCCTTCAACATCGACTCTCAACACATCCTCTGTACAAGATTCCATGATGCCGGCATCCATGACAAAGCCCTAGAATGGATCCACTCCTTCCTCTTTGTCAGAACACAGAGATTCAGACTCCCAGCGCTCTACTCAGAACCCACAGAGCTCAGCTGTGGAGTGCCTGCAGGATCCTCCCTCAGCCCCACCTCTCCAACATCTACACGGCCCGCTTGCAGCCATCATCGGAAGCCATGGATTCAACATTGTCTCCTACGTCGGTGACCCCCAGCTGATTCTCTGCCTCACAGACAAACCCACAGTTGCCAAGAGCCAGCTCTACAACAGGATGAAGGTGGTCACCACCTGAATGACGGACAGCTGCCACAAGCTTAAATCAGACAAGACCAAAGTACCTATCCAGGGCTCCACCACCTTCTCCTGGGATGACTCCTGGTGGCCCGCAGTGTTGGAACCCCCCCACACCTACGGACCACGCAGACCCTCAAATGAACTGTAAACTGATTACCTTTTTGCACATTCATGATCAGGTCTTGAAAATTGAAATCTCATCATCGAAGCAGAATGAGAAAACTACGAACTTTTGGAATTTTATCACATAGAACTTGTGAGTTACTAAAATCTGCAAATTGTAACACATGGCTCAGGAATCGAATCAGTATTAATGAATTATTGCACATAGATATTTTTTATCTAGTAATATTCTCCCAGTATGGGCTACGAATTTTATTGAAGAAATTAAATTATCAATTTGAAAATGTACTGTTAATAATGCTGACAACAACTTGAGAATGTAAAACCACAGTTTTAAATCATGTTGAGATTTTATTGTTCCTTTTTATGTGAAATATTGTTAGGGTTTTAATTAACTAAACAATAAACACTTACTTACCCACGGACCACGCACAAAACCTCAGCATCATCCTGGACTCCTCGCTCTCAAGGAACGGCCAAATCAACGCCGTCTCGTCCTCCTGCTTCCACATGCTCTCCTGCTTTGTAAGATCTTCAAGTGGGTCCCCACTGAGTTCAGGAAAATGGTCACCAAAGCACTCTTCAGCAGCAGACTCAACTACTGCAATGCACGCAATGCCAGCACCACCCAGAAAATCACTAAAGAAACTGCAGAACACCCAGAACCCTACGCTAGACTCATCCTGAACATCCCATGCCACAGCAACATTACCAGCCCCCTGAGAGACCTTCACTGGCTACCTATAACCAAAAAAAATACCTTCAACCTCCTCATGCACGCCTACAAAGCCCTCCACAATGCCGGACCTACATACCTCAACCACCACCTCTCCATCTACACTCCCACCAGACTTCTCCGCTCTGCACAACTGGCCCTCAACCCCGTCCCACAGATCCACAAGACCATGACTGGAGGAAGATCCTTCTTCTATCTCACTGCAAAGACCTGGAACTCACTGCCTCTGCACCTTTGGCAATCACCATCGCTTCCGCAATTCAGGAAGAACCTCAAGACCTGGCTCTTCAACTGAACCGCACACCTCCCACCCCCCAGCCCCCAACTTAGTGCCTTGAGACCCTTAGGGGTGAGTAGTTACACTTTATAAGAAACCTGATTGATTGATTGATTGTGATGAGGTCTTTTTATGGTCTAGGGGGGGATGAGTTAAGGAATAGAATAGGCTTTTAGGGTGCAGTCATGGATGGAGTTTAGAGGTCAAGGATGGGTGTAGTTTAGGTGCGGTAAGGAGTTTATAAGGCTTGTGAGGGGTTCTGCAATAGAAGGTGTTTAGGGTGTTGCGGGGACAGTAAATTGAAAACAACTGAAGTAATTGCTTGACAATCTAAAATATATGAATGTACAGTAATGTCCCCTGAATTTGGTATATGGCCGTTAGGGTCATTGTCGACATTGCTAAGTTAGCATGAGCTCTGCTGCCATGATGCTGCTTTTGCACACGTTACTACATGACTTTATTTTTCAAGACTCTGTTTGTGCCTTTCACAGGAGAACTGTCTGCTTTCTGCTTCTCTGCCTGTCCCTGGAATTTAGTCTGAACAGGATGTGCAGGGTTGATAAACAATGCCCCTTGTTATTCTGTTCTGGTCAGTCCCTAGCAGCTAGACACGACATGCTAACACAGCTGTACTGCTGAAAACTCATGCTTTGATATAACGGGGATGCATGTTGTTCATACACACACTTGGAGAGGGACCTTTCCATGGAAAAGAGCTATACTGTTCCTATGATGTAAAACTTCCATCTAGGCACTAAGGTATGGGGTCTGTTCACAAAGCCCAGAGATCTTCCTTTATATAATAAACTTCTGCTTACCAATTGGAGGGTGGTTAGGCCTTATAGTCCTTTTTCCAATGTCTGTATATAATGACATCCCCCTTTATATTCTTTAGAGTTGTAACTATGCTAACTGTTCTAAATTTATGCATTTTGCTGCTGGTAGTGGTGCGTATACTGCATTACAGAGCACGATAGTTAAAATAAACATTTTGATCTATAGCCGTGACTCTGAGTATTCTTATTGTGGACAAGTATGAGTGATTGAGCTAAAAGGTACGTCTTGCTACCCCGATTACTGGGAGAGTCGGGAGTGTTGTGTTCTGGGTTGTCTAATCATTTGTAGCTTTGTGATTATGTAGGACAACGAATGAGACACTATAGTTAGTCAGTTTTGGGATTTTGAGTACTAAGGTGGTAGGAAGGTACACCCCTATACACGGGGTCCTATTTTCCTGTGCATGGTTCTGTGTATGTGCAGAATCCCCGCAACAAAGTAAGGCACTGAAATAAATACCTGTGACAAAAATGTTTCTGGAAGTAAGACCTGCAACCATTGCATTTACACTTTAAAAAATAATCATTCAAAAGCAAATTCTGGGGAAAAAAAGACATTCAATGATTTGTTTTCAATGAAATGGTAAATGTCATTCATCCTGCCAATTTCCAACAAACAATCGAGGTGAAATAGTTTCTCAATAATGGAATTTCATAAAATGACATACAGGTTGTGGAAAGTATAATTACTCTCCAGTTTCATCATCTCTCTGGGCTTCCAACAACTCAACTTCTTTCCCTAAACTTCTCTCAACATTCGTAGGCAGCAAACTGTTGCTGAAATGTTTTGTATTAAATGAGTCTTCAACAGCTTTTTCTGCCTCTAAATATATGTTTAGTGATATTTCTCATGTCTATCGTTTGTTCAACTAACAATTCTGAAAAAGTCTCATCAGATTAATGAATAAACATTTTGAACTGTATGACTTAAAAATATTTTTTTTATTGAACTGGCTGATTCTCTGACAAGTTATGGAATCTGTGGCAGGTGTAGTTTTCACAGCAGCTGCCTAAACAGGAGCATTGTGAAATTTCAGACTCGCTAGATGGCATTAAAATATTCTGGTAACAGACTTGCGTGAGACAAAACAGTGGATTTTTGGTTTCAGTCCCTACCACTGTTGTGTTCTATCTAGGACCCCGATGAATATTGTGACCTCATGCCCCTATACGGCTATAATCAATAGATATCCCTATAATGGCATAAACGAACAGAGCCATATTTCAGTAACTCGTCTCTGCAGCTCATTACAGTACATGACACAGCAGAAGCCACTTCCTTAGATTCCTAGATAACACACCGAGTTCTTTCGACAGCTCAAACCCCCCAGCAACCTGGGAAAGCCCCGCTTGTTTTGTTTTGATTAGTAATAGAACTCTTGCAAGCACTGTAAGAACGACCAGTTCTTAGTGACATCTTTATTGACGTCTTATGTCCAAACAATTACGTCAAACTCGGCACCTTTCAGGTATAAATATACCAACGTTGCCTTAAGCAAACACGGTGGTGGTGAATACTGGAGCAGAACAGCTGTCCCTTGCAGGGAGCCCAGCAGATGCGAGAAGCCCACGGACGCTGCCCCTCCTCCTTGATGCGCTGAGAAAGACGCTGTCTTTTCTCCTGCCAAGAAAATCCAGCTCCGGCGTTTCCAGCCAACCCTTGCGGGTAACTGGAATATCGAGTTCTGAGAGGAGATACCAGACCTCCAACATTCTATTCCAGAGGTACGGTGCTGACTAAACCCTTAGAGAGAATTCTTGAAGCAAACCCTTGGCAAAACAAACTTAACTTAAACTGCTACTTACTTACTCCCTCCCACGTATTAGGCTTGGGTCAGGTACACTGGGGTAGGCATAGTTAGAAGCACCAGTTGAGGACGTTAGCCAAATGTATATATGAATGTATATATTTTATTCATTTTTACCATCGTATGGCTAAGAAACCATATCAATGCTTTTACAGTATTATTTCGCAATACTCCTTTTACTGTACGCACTTTTTATAATAACAAGTCTTGCAATTGTGGCAATTCATTTCTCTTGCATGAGAAGGAAGACTGTTCAATAAATAATACCTTTTATTGAGAACGCCCGTCTTTCTATTCTCTGCATAACTGGTGAAAGTAATTCTGCACAACTGACTGAGTGAAATAGCTGTCTATTGTTTCACACGACTCTAGAGATTGACTCTTATTCTGAGGAGCAAAGTTGTCATGTTAATGCGGTTGTTGGAAAACTGAATCCCTTCTTGTCTGAGCCAGGGAAGCTGATCACTTCCTATTCAGTCAAGAAAGTTTCCAGTGACCTCTGAGCTAGCTGGTACAAACCCAATTAAGTCTAACATAGTCAGTAGAGCCCTAGAAGACCGCAGTCATACGTCTACACTGCTGTTTATGTTATTCCAATGCGCAGGGCCTATAGGGAAAATAGGAACTACACTACACCACCACCACCTCCCCCACCAGAGCTCACTCCATGAAGTTCTAAGGGAAGAAAACAAAATGTAGTATATAGAGCAAACCTCTGTTCAAGTAGAGAGAAAACTAAGCAAGTGTCACTTATCTTAAATCTGTTTGGTGGCACAAGGGGTCTTGATTGGCACAATCAATTTTGTTCACAAGAAGAGCCTTCACAAAACACAATATGAAGCCTTGTGGTGAGCTAGGAGTCTTCCTGGGCCCCTTAGAGCATAGGACCACTGCAAGAGCCGGTAAGGAAAGGAAAGGCGTTAAGCAGTCTGACACTGGCCCCTGAGCCCTGCAACTTCAAAGGCCATTTTGAGATCTTCAAGAACCTTCAAGAAAAATGACGGACAAACATCTGAGGTCATTCTGAGCTCATAAAAACTGCCAGCTCTCACATCAAAGGCCATCTTGTGACCATCAAGAGTTACCAAGTGGACTGACTGCAACAACATCAGAGGTCATACAGAGGTCAGTAGGAACTGCCAGGTGCACTTACTTGTTGATACCAGTGGTCATCTGCAGATTAAGAGCTCCTCGGAGCACTGACTCAGTGCCTTGATTGCAACAGAAGCTTACTTGGAATTCCTTGTGTGCAAATATATGATATTGCAATGAATGCCTTCATCACACATCCATTACCATGGAATGCTTTCACTATGAAGATGCATTTTCCACCCTTACCTTTAACATACATAGTAAAACCCAATATATGTGTGTGTGTGTGCACACATGTGGTAATAGATGAGTGGTAAAGGCATTCAGCGCAGTCTTTACTCCTGGCAGTTCATATTGAACTCAGGATGACCTCTCATGTCTGAACATATATATAAGTATAAATATAATTTTCGAATGCGCTCACCAGCTGCTGCTCTCTCAACTCGGGTGCAATCCTCCCCTTTGGTGGAACGCGTAAACTAATTCCCATACGATGACCTCCGCTTTCCGGTCATAGATGAGGCGCACACTGGGAGATACGTATTTTAACAGTTTATTTTAGCCGCACAGCAAAAACACCTGACAGACACGTTTTGGCTACAAGCCTCATCTATGACCGGAAAGCGGAGGTCATCGTATGGGAAAAAGTATAAATATAAATCTATATCTGTAGTTATACTTACCTGAGCTAACTAAAACATATACCCCCCCCCAGTGCACTGCTTATGAGGTCACATATTACATCACTCATGACATGGTCAGTGACATCACTGGTGACATCTGTAATGACATCGCTGATGACAACATCAAGTGAGGGTAAGTGTTTTGTAAGACTTTATGAGTGTTAAACATATATACTAACCTTCTGCAAATCTTTGATTAGTATACAAGTTGCAGTAATAATGAGTGATACTATTTCTAACATATGTGATCTGAGTGGTTGTGTGACTGTTTACATCAGTGGGTGATTGGGTGTCTGAGTGGCTGTAAGAGTTTGTGAGTGCATGCATGAGTGGCTGTGTGGGTGAGTGAGTGGGTTTCTATCTCTGTGGGTGTGTGAGTGGTGGTATCAGTGTATGAGTCGGTGTCTGAGTGACTAGGGGTGTGTGAGTGGGTGTCTGATGGGTTTTGTGGGTATGTGAATGGGTGTGTGAGTGGCTGTATGGGTGAATACCTGTGTGTGTGTGTGTAGCTGTGTGGGTGGGTCAGTGGGTGTGTGAGTGGCTGTATGGGTGTGTGAATGACTGTATGGGTGAATGCATGGTTGTCAGTGGCTGTATGGGTGAGTGAGGGGCTGTATGGGTGGGTGTGTGAGTGATTTCATGGATGAGTGAGTACATGTCTGAATGGTTGTATGAGTGAGTGACTGGGTCTGTAAGTGGATGTATGGGTAAGTGAAAAGCTGTTTGAGTGGGCTTGGTTAATTGAGTGGGCGTGCGAGTGGCTGTTTTGGAGAGTGAGTGTTTGTGTGAATGGCTGTACAGGTGATTGAGTGGATATGGGAGTGCTTGTATGGATGTATGAATGGGTATATAAGTGGTTGTATTGGTGTGTGAGTGAGTGTGTGAGAGCTTGTATGGTTGAGTGAGTGGCTGTGTTAAGAGGCTGTATGGGTGAGTGAGTGGTTGTGTGAGTGGCTGTAAAGGTGAATACGTCTGTGTGTGAGTAGCTGTATGGGTGAGTGAGTGTGTGGCTGTGTGAGTGGCTGTATGGGTGAGTGAACAGCTGTGTGAGTTGTATGAGTGAGTGAGTGGGTGTGTGAGTGGCTCTATGGAGGAGTGAGTGTGTGAGATGTTTATGGGTCAGTAAATGAGTATGTGAGTGGCTGTGTGAGTGTTTGAGTGGGTGTATGAGAGGATGTATAAGGGCGTGAGTGGGTGTGTGAGTGGTTCTGTGGATGATGACATTTGAGCTGTCATCCCTGATGTCATCAATGATGTCACTGACGATGTCATCAGTGATGTAATATGTGAAGCATAAGCAGTGATGTGGGGGCACAAGTTATAGTTAGGTCAAGTAACTATAACTGCAGAAATGTAATAGTTTTGTAGGAGTGAAATCTGAGCCGAACTATAACGTCCCTGTAACCGTCGTTTTTTTCAGTTATTTTCTAAGGTTTTTTAATGTTAAGTAAGATGCCCATTGCAATACACAGTGCGGGGGATTGAATGCAGGGCCTGGCCTGGCATTTTGCTGTCCCCACCTAAGCTTGCTGCTCCTGCCCCCTCCTCCTTGCCATCTATTGTCCAAGTCTAAGTCCCTGCTCCCCCATTACAGCAGTGTGTGGCTATTGTTCTGTAACTGCCTTTCCTGCCTGCCCTAAACAGTTAGGCTGGTGCCCCGTCCACCTCCTTCCTATCTTCTGTTTCCCGAGTTCATGTACCAGCCCCCTTCCTCCTTCCCTACATGGTCCGATATGCTGCTACTGCCATCCATTTAGTTTGATGTTCCTGCCTACTCCCTTTTAACCCAATTCTATGCCCCATCATTTCCCTCCTGTTTAGCCTCTTCGCTTAGCTTCCTGCCCCACTCTCCTTCCCACTGCCCTCCCACGTCTGTGTGCATGCCCCTGCCCCTGCTCCCTCCTTTCTCCCTATCATTTTCCATGGACCTGCTACCCTCCTATCTCCTCTGAGTGTCCTGTTGAGCTGCCACTGCCCCTTCCACCTTCCTACCATGGCCAGATGGCTGCCACCTGTCCCTGCCACCTCCACCCGGCCTGTCTAGATTCCTTGCCCCTATTCTGTCCCTCCTGTCCTCAATGGTCCATTGTGCTGCCACTTTCTTCTGCCCTCCGTGCTCTGTTGGCTGCAACTGCTCATCCTATCTGCCCTGTGTGGTCTGTTGTGAATCCCTTTCCCCTGCCTTCTTTTGTCTGTGTTCAGCTCATACCACTTCCTTCTGTCCTCCATGGTCCTTTGTGCATGCCCCTGTCCCCTTTCTCTTGCCCACCATGGCAGTTGTTCTGCCACCAAACCTCCTGCTTGCCATGCAGAGTCTTCTGTTCCTCCAAAGCCCCTCCCACCTGCTCTGTGTGGTCGGCTTGCTGCCCCTGACCCTCTCTTACCTTCCCTCTGTTGTCTGTGTGTATGCCATTATAGTCTCAATGTTGACCTCCTTGGTGTGTTGTGCTTCCAGTGCCCATCCCGCCTGCTCTCCATGGACAGCTTTCTGCTCCTGCCCCTTTGCCCTCTGCCCTTCATTTTCCATGTGCAGACCCCTATCCCCTCCCCCTTGCCTGCTCCACTGTTGTGCCCCTGCCTCCTCTCTCTTGCTCTTCATGGTCTGTTGTGCTGCACCTGTGCCTCCTGTGTGTCCGGTATGGTCAGCTTGTGGCCCTGGCTTGTTTCACTTAAGTGGGAAGATGAGTTGTTACATTCAGAGCTGCCAACTGCGAACAGGGAAACCAGGCTCAAGTTTCTGTGTCAGCTCGACATCTTGTGATTCCGGCCAACTCACTTAATCTTCCCTTGCCCAAAACCAAAATGGATGTCTTGTTATGTAATGTAACTAATGCTCATGCAGAGCACTCCTATGCCTTTGAGTTAAGTCTAAGCTATATAAAACTGTTTTAGGCTACATTTGGGTGATATTTGTGCTACATTTTGACTCTTTTTTTTCTTTGATGGCCATCTTGGGAGACCTATTTGTTATAAATCTCCCTAATTTTCTCATTTATCGTAGTATCCTCAGTAGAACATGCATTCTGTTTTTCTACTTCCGGTCTTTCAAGATGGCATTCAGATGTGCCACTGTTAGCATAAATAATTCAGACTGTTAGCACTGTAGTTGCTCTTTAGAAAACTGTAGCAAAGCTGCTGATCACCATTTAGTTAACTGGCAGTCTGCTGCTAGTGTTGAAAGTGCATGTTTTAGTCTGCATGTCAGATTGTTTTAATGAAATAGAAGAGGCAGCTATTGAGAACTACTTAAATGTGTCATTTTTTTGTCCTCAGCACTAATCATAATTTCTATGAGAAGCAAACCCCCTTCATTTTGTTCCTTTCTAAATTAAATGTTTTAAGTTTTATCAGTAAGATTAAATCTGAAAGGCTTTATGTGTACCATACTTTTGTCATAAGTAAGATTGTTAGCACTCTAGTTGTTCTTTAGAATACTCTGGGAAGCTGCAGTAGAACACAAGGGAATCAATCGACAGGCTGCTCCTGTTGAAGTAAAATAGAAAGTTATTTGATATCTCACTTAAAAATTGTCCTTGTTTTTCTTTCTACAGCACTAACCATAATTTCTATTGCAAACTGAAGCTCCTCATTTTGTTCCTTACTAAGTTCAATGTTTTCAGTTTTTTCAGTTTGATTCAATCAACATGGCTTCAGGTGTGCCACAGTGTTGTCATAAGTAGCACTGTTAGCGCTCTAGTTGTTCTTTAGAACACTCTCAGGGGCTGCAGTAGAACACATGAAAATCCACTGACGGCTGCTCCTGGTGGAAGTGCATGATTTACTGAGAATGTCAGACTTCATTCTCATATGGCTGAGAAATATAGTGTGAATTTACAGAAAATATGCTCTCAATTTAGCAGCTGGAGCACCTTCTATAACCACCATAGGGAAAATCATGAGAAAGCAGTTTTCTCTCAAACATGATTGATGTACTCCCAACAGAAGGCTTTTTCACAGGGTAAAATCACCTAGAACACACCACAATTCCTAAAATTAATATAGTACATCAACAAATGATTTCTCCTTTTTTTGACCCTCAAAACATTCCATTTAACCCCTTGCCTGGGGTGCTAATTCCGCTGCGGTGCAGGGATTTATTTAGGGGGCGTAACTCCTTGCGTGCTCAGGACGCCCCCGGCCATCCTACATCACGCTGGGCACGTGCTCAGGAGGGCCCCCGGCCACGAACTCTGCCCACTAATTAATTCTTCCGCACAGGCGGGGAATTTGCGCCGCGCTGCGGAATCGGCGGTGTTCGGACGGCTGTCATGTATATTGGTCCCATGATGGCTGCCATCACTTGGAGTGCTGACAACCAATCAGATCCCAGTATGATATCTGTGCTTAGGTTCTGCCAAGATAAACAATATTGGTTTTCATTTAAAATCCCCAAAACTACTGAATAGATTTACACCAAATAACAAAGATCTGATCTCCAGAACAAAATGTACCTTTCTGCCAAATTTGGTGCAATTCCGCCCAGCGGATAAGACTGCAGGGCTGTCTAAAGACTGTATGGAAATTCACATGAGAAGCACACTTTTTTTAACCCCCCCCCCTTTTTCTCAGCCCTCTCTTGATGCATCACCCCCAAACTTTCCATGCACAACTACAACCACCGGAGCACTTTTTTGGGGGGGAGAAGAGAGAGAGAGAGAGAGAGAGAGAGAGAGAGAAGAGAGAGGGAGAGAGAGACCCCAACTTAAGAAAACAAAACCAGTATGTCTGAAGGGTCATTACATCCATGACCCCAGGACAGTTTTTTTTTTAAAAAAACACTCCTAGTCAGAGCTTTATGCTCTACAGCTAGAGTGCAGGCCTCCTTTGGCTGCATGTCATGGCCTTAAAAATGTTAAAAGAAAGACTCACAGATGTGTTGATGTTTTATGAATTCATTAAAACACTTTTATTGCAATTATTTTTTTATTAAAGATTGCAATGTGTGCAGTGGTGTTGGGTGCCAGCGGAAGGGGAAGGGGGGGAGCAAGGCCTGGCTGCAAGCGAGGCCCTGCACCCTAGCCCACACCACACACACTTCCCTGAAAAAAACAATGTTTAAATGATGTTATAGTTAGGAATGGTAATAATATGTTACTTTAAATTTTTTTAAACTTAGAAATTCACTAAAAATAACAAAGGTCAAAGGGATGCTATAGCTGGGTGAAAATGTCAGTTAAAACAGGGATGCCAGTCAAGCTAGTCATCGATACTTGGCGCAGCTAATTCCACAAACTGAAATAAGCTGCAGCAATAGCTAAGCATTGATAAATGCAAACGCTGCACCGCAATACTTGTCCACTAAAGGTTTACCACTCTGCATACACAGCACACTGAAACACTCAGCAAAAGGCATGATTCCCCTTTGTAATCTGTACTGTGACACCTCAGCAATTCCGTTAGTAAACTGCACGGTGACTCAAAGCAAGAAAAATCTGAGCATTAGCCGACACCTGCACAAGCTACGTAGCAACAAATTTACTGAAAAGGTGCACATCACCGCATGACCTTCATAAGCTGCAAAAGCACATGCCAGATAAAGATACACATAAACTACTTATTAACAGACACCCAGTGTAAGTGGCAGAGAGATAGATGCCAGCAAAAACTATACAATGACAAACACCTTGCCAGGGCCGGACTGGGGAAAAAAAAACGGCCCCGGCAAAGTGCTCGGCCGGCCCCCTTTCCCCACTCTGGGGGGGGATGGGTTGGGGGGGTGGCTTGGGATTGAGAGTGCCGCCGAGCTCTTTGACGGGGCCGGGTTTCGGCCGATTTGGTACCGGGCCGATTTTGCAGCTATGCTGCAAAAACGGCCCTGTAACAAAAATGGCCCCCAGGGGCCCAAAACTGGCCCCCACCCGTGCGGCGCATCAGGGGATTGCCCGGTGCCCGCTATGGCCAGTACGGGCCTGCACCTTGCACAATGTACACAGCCACACAGCTCCTGCAATAGATGCGCATGAACAAATCACACAACCAACTTCACGAAGACAACATCCCAGCAAAAGATAAACATTGACATGTGCTTTCCGTATGCCACGTAGCAACACCCACACACCAAAAACTACATTTCACATATGTCCGTTGTGTTATGTTATACCATGCAGATTTGTAGAGCCCACTATTTGACACATGCAAAAATAACAGTTGATGGACAGAATGCAGAACAATGTCATACATTCACCCCAGTACAGAGATCTGGGCCTAAATCCATTGTTTTTTTGCACTCCACACCACTCCAGTTCAGACATGGCCATATGCAAATCAGCCTTGACCCTGTGCCTCATGGGAACAGTCCAGCCCGAATTGCCAAGCCATGTCTTTCCTGGACCGGAATCAAGCATCCAAGGACCGGTTTCTGGCTATCAGCCGTCTTCAGCCGTCTTTGATGGTCTTTGAAGTTGCCTGTTCTCATTGGCTTTGCACCTTTCCTTTCTGTCCCGGCTCTCGCGGCGGCCCTATCATCTTAGGGCCCTGGAGAACTCCCAGCTCACCCCAAGGCTTCATGTAGTGGTTCTTGGAGACCCCAACTGTGGAAACAATTGATGGTGCCAATAATGTCAGGATCCCCTGTGCCACCAAATGAATTTAAGAGAAGTGGCCCTTGCTTCGTTGGCTCTCCACTTGAACAGAGATTTTTATATTGCATTGTGTTTACTTCTTGAAGGACTGCATGGAGTGCGCTCTGGGTAATGCCGAGCGGCGGGTGGGAGGACGCGGGGCGGAAGTGGCTGAAAACCATGATCCAGGGATTTGTCCAGATCATGCATGTGGCCAGAATATTTTAATTCCATCTAAGGGGTCCAAATGTCCCCGGTTCTCCTCCTGCTGCAGGTGCTGTGGAAACTACACCAGGCACAGAATCCATAACTTGTCAGAGAATCTGTCAGTTCAATTAAAATAAAATACATTTATAATTCAAACAGATCTGAATGTCTATTAATTAGTCTAATGAGTCCTGTTAGTTTAAAAAACCGACAGACAACTGTCTGTTCAAAGTGTCATGAGAAATATCACTTAACATATATTTAAAGACAGGATGTTGATGACTCATTTGAAACAAATCATTTCATTTTAAAGTTTGACGCCTACAAGTGTTGAGAGAAGTTTGGGGAAAGAACGCAGGATTTTGGAAGCCCACAGAGAGGAGCAAACAGAAGAGGGATTCATCTTTTAAAATCCTCTTCAATTTCCACTTTTCACCAACTTCAAGCCGGACTTGGCCTACCTTCCAAATTTTCAAAACCTTTTTGTGTTTCTTAAACTGAAGCAGCCCTGGGATGGGAGAGGAGAGCCTCTCACTTTCACCAGATCAGCTTCGTGCACTTCCAAGTGAACTGCTTCTTTTTAGCTCATGACACTGTGGGGTTCACTTACAAGCAGTTAACACAACCAGAACGTCACTTTTTTCCAATGTTCTGATGGCGTTAATCCCTTCACCATATTTACAAGGTGGCATGAAGCCACTTAGCGTGGCTTGACAACACCTTGTAAATAATGCCCCTATTCACGCAGCACTTAGCGTGAACGAGGCATGCAATGAGTGTTCCAGTGGGCGTTACGCCGCAACACCCATTGCTTTTTGACACTGTCCCATATTTACAAGGTATGGGGCAGGGCCAAAAATATCACCAGGAAGTCCCTGGTATTAAGCAGGAGATACGAGGATAAATGTTTAATTTGTCCTGGCTTTTTAATCTTTCCATGTTGCTGCAATCTGTCCCTTCCTGCACATAAACACTCACGCTTGAAGTGCAGACACCCTTGTAACATGGCGCAAGGGTGCGTGCACTGGTGCTAGGCAGCTTCTTTAGCGCTAGGGGAAACGCAGGGGTGTGCCGCTTTCTTGTAAATATTGCGCATCCCTGCGTTTTCAAACTGACGGAGCGTGGCATTACCAATTTTGGCATATACAACGCTCCGCTAGTTTCTAGCAAACATGCCCCTGGTGCGTCATTTCTTACCTCCTCTTCATCCTTCCCTGCACTAAACCCACGGCTTTGGTACCAGGCACCAACCTGGACAGCTCTACATTTGTCCCCGGCACTGAAGCAAACAGCACAACAGATGGTTGTGGTCATACCCCAGGGGTATGTATGTTTGGGGTATTTGTATATCACAAAGGTTGCCAAAAGCAGCAGAGGGCAGTGCAGAGCCAGGTGATGCCCCAGTCAAGTGTGACTGAAGGGAAGCTGGGTTCTGAGAGCGGGAGTCGGCTCTCACTGCTCCGTGATGTAGTGTTCTTTAAAGGGTCGCGCCCTCAGCTCTTTCCTAAACTGGAGCAGGGCTGGGGCGGTCCTAGTGGGTGTGGCATGGTGAGTTAGTGTGGTGCAAACTTGGCGCGGCCATCACAACACTCTTAAGCACCCTCTGGAGCCTTTTGGAGGCCGAAGATCCTGACATCTGTTTCATTCCTGAAACATGGCTCCACAGTCACGCCTCTCCTGATGTTAAGATAGCTATCCCCCCTCAATATTAAGCATGGGCGGAAAATCCGTTTCGCTCGCGGATTTTGCGGATTTTCGGTAAATTCGCAATCCGCGAGATTTGCGAATCTCCCGCAAAATCCGCAAATCCGCGAGCAGCGGATTTTGCTCGCACTGCTCGCACTGTTCGCGTGAGTTCGCGGCTTCCCAGTACAACTTCGCGCCCCGCGAATAAGTGCAAAATTGCAGAAATACGATCTTAGCAAAACTGAAACTACTTACCAGGTTCAAAAGTTCAGGCTCATCATTAGTAGCCATTTCCTGTAGTGCTTCCTGAGGGGCCCCTCCAGAGTTCAGTTGCCAGTTGCAACTATTATGTGACCCTGCTCTGAACCTCAGAATAGTTACACATATGCCACAAAGGTCCTGAATTACAGCTAAGGGAGACAAGCAGGAGCCAGGCTGGAGGTTCAAATCCATTAATCAGCCCCTAATTCATTATTGTCAGTTGGGGCAGGGCAGGTGTTGTAACTAATTTTGCAACAATGAAAGCACTTAGCAAGTTCAAAAGATCACTAATCAGGAAGCACTAAGGAAGCAGGTGCCAGCTAAAAAAATATTCTGTGACACATTAATCAGCCCCAAATTAATTCAGGTCACTTGAGGCAGGGAAGGTGTGCTTGCGTTGCCACAATAATGTACACTGACTGGACAACCAGAGGGTGCTGTGATGAAACAGAGGGTGGCATGGGTGGGCCAGAGGGTGGCATGAGTAGTCAGAGAGTGGCAGTGGTGACAGAGAGTGGCAGTGATGAAGAAGAGTGTCCCAAACAGGCTGGACACGTAGAAACAACAAGTTCGCGAAACTTACGACCCGACAGGTAAGTTCGCAATTTGCGACATTGTACAAAACCCTCGCGAACTGGCAGAAACCCGCGCAAACACACAAAAAAAAAATCCGCAAATTCGCGAGAATTCGCGGATTTTGCGGATTGCGAGTTCGCAAATCCGCAAAATTCGCGAACGCGAGATTCGCAAAATTCGCCCATGCCTACTCAATATCATCTAGTCAGATTAGACCGAGAAATCGGTAGAGGGGGAGGCATCGCAGTTGCGATCAAGGCCCTCTTCGAGATTATTACTGTAGAATCCTATACCACCAAGATGTTGGAAAAATTAATTTTTAAGATTAGCACTCCAGACGCAGCAACATGGAGAGGAGCCTTAGTCTAATACCCCCCAGGTCCAAAAGCGGAGTTTGTGAATAAATTGTTCGAATTGGTTGTACCACATGTATTAGCCGCAGATAATTTAATCTTAATTGGAGATTTTAATTATCACACCGAGCAACTGTCTGATCCAGACACCAACTAGCTGGTTGGAACATTAGAAACACTGGGAATGGCCCAGAAGGTAGTAGGCCCCTCCCATCAAGCAGGACACACCGGAGACGTATTATTTACTAACTCTACCAAACTGACAATCGAGCCATCTGTACCACTACTGTGGACCGATCACCACCTATTAAAATTCTGTATGCCCATGAATTCTTTAAGAAATCGTGGAAAGAATACATACATTTAATTCGGCCCTGGCGCCAATTAACCCCTGATGCCTTTTCAGTCCACTTCAACTCACAGCAGGTACACCATACTGACACTGTGGAACAGGCCGCAATTGCCTTTGAAGACACCATTGCATCCACACTGGAATTGGTTGTCCCTCTAGCCAGGAATAAAATTAAAGGGATAGCTTCGCCATGGTTTACGGCAACATTAAAAATTGATAAACAATTTTGTAGAACAGCTGAACGCCAATGGAGGAAAACTAAAAGTGATGGAGATCAAAGGAAATATAAACAGCTTCACCACACCTACATAAAGAACATTAAACTGCCAAAAAAGTTGTATTTGACTCAGCTGATAACTAATGCAGCCCACTCCAGTAAAGAGCTCTACAAAATATTGAAAGAGTTTACCTCTCCCCTTGTAGAGAAGTCTTCTATCCTTCCTACACAAGAATGGGTAGACTCTGTATCTTCTTTTTTTGATGATAAAGTTAGAACCATATACTCATCTTTTCCCCAAGTCGACACAGATCCTCATCAGCAGATTAGCAGCCTGTCCACGCCACCCCTACAGCCAGAATCTAACGATGTGCCTCTGCTGTTGGAATTTGAACTTCTAACTGTTAATGAAGTGCTAGGAGGCTTAACTAAGATTAAATCAGGTTCGCCTGTGGACCCCATTCGGCCCCATTCTGGTAGGAAAATTAGGCCCCAACTCGCAAACACACTAACTGACATCTTTAATATGTCATTGGAACAAGCCAGGGTCCCCACTCGATGGAAAAATGCCCAAGTTAAGCCTATTCTTAAAAAACCTAGGGCAGACCCCAGTCTACCAGTTAATTACCGTCCTCTCTCATTTTTACCTTATTTTGGGAAGGTATTAGAATATCTAGTCAATAAACACCTTACTGCCCACCTCGAGAACCATGGCCTCTTTGACCCTTCCCAATCCGGTGTCCGTTCAGCTCATTGCACAGAAACTGCGGTTGTAGAGATCACCGATAACATCAGGCTTGCACTGGATAAAAAAGAAAAAGAACAATTGCTGGACAGAATGCCGAATAATGTCATACATTCACTCCAGTACAGAGATCTGGGGCTGAATCCATCGTTTTTTTGCTCACCATGCCATTCCAGTTTGGACCCTGCCATATGCAAATCAGTCTTGACCCTGCGATCAATGGGAAAAGTCCAGCCCGAACTGCCAGGCCAGGTCCTCCCTGGACTAGAAACAAGCATCCTAGGACTGGTTTCGGGCTTTCAGCCCTCATCAGCCAGGATAGCTTGACTCTAGTGGTGTGGAGAGCACGGTACTCACGTCTGAGAATACCCGTCCAACTGGGGGTGACAAATGCAAAAAGAACAATTGATAGACAGAATGCAGAACAATGTCATACATTCACCCCAGTACAGAGATCTGGGCCTAAATCATTTGTTGTTTTGCTCACCATGATTCCAGTTTGGACCCATCCATATGCAAATCAGTCTTGAACCCGCGCCCAATGGGAAGAGTCCAGCCAGAACTGCCAGGCCAGGTCCTCCCTGGACTGGAAACAAGCATCCTAGGATTGGTTTGGCATGGACAGCACGGGACTCACATCTGAGCATACCAGTCCCACTCGGGGTGACAAATGCAAAAAGAACAATTGATGGACAGAATGCAGAACAATGTCATACATTCCCCCATGTACAGATATCTGGGCCTAAATCCATAGTTTATTTGCTCACCATGCCATTCCAGTTTGGACCCAGCCATATGCAAATCAGTCTTGACGCTGCGCCCAATGGAAACAGTCCAGCCTGAACTACCAGGCCAGGTCCTCCCTGGACTGGAAACAAGCATCCTAGGACCTGTTTTGGGCTTTCAGCCCTCATCAACCAGGATAGCTTGACTCCAGTGGCATGGAGAGCACAGGACGCATGTCCGGATATACCCGTCCCACTCGGGGTGACAAATGCAAAAAGAACAATTGATGAACAGAATGCAGAACAATGTCATACATTCACCCCAGTACAGCGATCTGGGCCTAAATCCATAGTTTATTTGCTCACCATGCCATTCCAGTTTGGACCCAGCCATATGCAAATCAGTCTTGACGCTGCGCCCAACGGGAACAGTCCAGCCTGAACTACCAGGCCAGGTCCTCCCTGGACTGGAAACAAGCATCCTAGGACCGGTTTTGGGCTTTCAGCCCTCATCAACCAGGATAGCTTGACTCCAGTGGCATGGAGAGCACAGGACGCACGTCTGGATATACCCGTCCCACTCGGGGTGACAAATGCAAAAAGAACAATTGATGAACAGAATGCAGAACAATGTCATACATTCACCCCAGTACAGAGATCTGGGCCTAAATCCATATTTTTTTTGCTCACCATGCCATTCCAGTTTGGACCCAGCCATATGCAAATCAGTCTTGACCCTGTGTCCAATGGGAAAAGTCCAGCCCGAACTGCCAGGCCAGGTCCTCCCTGGACTGGAAACAAGCAACCTCGGACCGGTTTTGGGCTTTCAGCCCTCATCAGCCAAGATAGCTTGACTTCTATTGCATGGAGAGCACGGGACTCACGTCTGAGCATACCCGTCCCACTCGGGGTGACAAATGCAAACACAACAGTTGATGGACAGAATGCAGAACAATGTCATACATTCACCCAAGTACAGAGATCTGGGCCTAAATCTCTTGTTTTTTTGAACCAGAGTTTTCAGATCTTGCTTGGGAATGTCGTGGCAATTCCCAAGAGAAGATCGAATTAATGTTGCACATTTCTGGCCATGGTGCTGATCCGCGAATGTAAGTTGAGCCTTTTATTTAGGGACTCCTAGAGATTTAGTGTTGTCATGAATGGTGGGTTTGCTGTTAAGGACATTAAGAGCGTCCATCCAGGATTTCGAGGAGGAAATGAAGAGGAATTTAGTTCTGGATGGGTTCCTTTTTTAATAATGTGAAGTCATCCAGTCATCAACATAGTGTGTCAGCATACTCCAGAATGTATATTGTATTAATGCACAACTTTGATGGACATGCACCAATGCATCACTTTCAGTGCCATGTATCAATCTATCAGTATGTCACTTTCACTGGACCTACGTTGACGCTAGTCAGTTTTGCTGCACCATGTATCACTCTATACTTTCTATCGACAAACATCAAGGTATCACCTTTGGTGGCATATACTGATGTACCAGTATGTCACTTTCGCTGAGCGTGTTTTGCTAAGCCAATCTTGTGGGACATTGTATTGTTGCAAATCTCTTGGTAGATAATGATATACACCAGGGTGTCATCTTCGGTGGCATGTACTGATGTATCAGTATGTCACTTTCACTGAGCTTGTGTTGATAAGCCGATTTTGTGGGACATTGTATCGACGTAAACCTTTCGGGAGACATACGCCAAGGTATCAACTTTGGTGGCATGTATCAATGTATCTGTATGTCACTTTTGCTGAGCCTTTGTTGATAAGTCGTTTTCACTGGACCTTGTATCGTTGCGTACCTTTCGATGGACAAACACCAATGTATCACCTTCAGTAGCAAATTTCGATGTACTGTATGTCACTTTCCCTGAGCCTGCTTCACAGGGTATTATATCTATGTGAATATTTCAGTAGACATACTCCAATGTATCGCCTTTGGTGGCATGTATCATTGCATCAGTATGTCGCTTTTGCTGAGCCTGTGTTGATGAGTCGGTTTCACTGGACATTGTGTTCTTGCAAGCCTTTTGATGGACAAACACCAATGTATCACCTTTGGTGGCATGTATCGATGTATTAGTATGTCACTTTTGCTGATGTTTTCACAAGAGAGAAGAACCCACTAAGTTCCAGGGAACAGGGTACTATCGAAACTCAAAGTCAAAAAGGAATCCCTGGATTACACATACTTTTCTTTGCACTCTTAGATTTCATGCACACCAAATCCTTAAAAGCAACAGGATTGTTATATATGTATCAAACCAACACCAAGATATGACGTTTACACTCTTTGTATTTTATTTGTTTGTGTTCTTTTCCCATTAAAATTCAGAAAACTTTCTGAAAAGCATTTTTTTTAAAACATACATAGTATATCACATTTAAAACAATTATTCACAATATTTCATAAAACATACAATGTTAAAATCAAAATATAAATAAAAACACAAATTTCTTATCACTAAGTTATCAAGACTTTACAGTACATAATGAATCGCATTACACAACTCCTTTTAACCTGTAGGTTCAAAAGTTCCTACTAACGTGCTTTACTGACCCAATAGCCTCATATTATTCTCAAAACAGAAATTACAGTATCCAAACTTATGGTATATCTGCTATTTCGTTGGGCTTTTATTGGATTCTATTTTTCCATGCGTCGATTCCTACTAACGTGCTTTACTGACCCAATAGCCTCATATTATTTTCCTACTAACGTGTCACTTTTGCTGAGCCTGTGTTGATGAGTCGGTTTCACTGGACCTTGTATCGTTGCGCACCTTTCGATGGACAAACACCAACGTATCACCTTCGGTAGCAAATTTCGATGTACTGTATGTCACTTTCCCTGAGCCTGCTTCACAGGGTATTGTATCGATGTGAATATTTCAGTAGACATACTCCAATGTATCACCTTTGGTGGCATCTATCATTGTATCAGTATGTCGCTTTTGCTGAGCCTGTTTTTATGAGTCGGATTCACTGGACATTGTGTCCTTGCAAGCCTTTCGATGGACAAACACCAATGTATCATCTTCGGTGGCATGTATCAATGTATCTTTATGTCACTTTTGCTGAGCCTGTGTTGATGAGTCGGTTTCACTGAACCTTGTATCGTTGCGCACCTTTCGATGGACAAACACCAATGTATTACCTTTGGTGGCATGTATCATTGTATCAGTATGTCGCTTTTGCTGAGCCTGTGTTGATGAGTCGGTTTCACTGGACATTGTGTTCTTGCAAGCCTTTCGATGGACAAACACCAATGTATCGCCTTTGGTGGCATGTATCGATGTATTAGTATGTCACTTTTGCTGAGCCTTTGTTGATAAGTCGGTTTCACTGGGCCTTGTATCGTTGTGCACCTTTCGATGGACAAACACCAACGTATCACCTTCGGTGGCAAATTTCGATGTACTGTATGTCACTTTCCCTGAGCCTGCTTCACAGGGTATTGTATCGATGTGAATATTTCAGTAGACATACTCCAATGTATCGCCTTTGGTGGCATGTATCATTGTATCAGTATGTCGCTTTTACTTAGACTGTGTTAATGAGTCGGTTTCACTGGACATTGTGTTCTTGCAAGCCTTTTGATGGACAAACACCAATGTATCACCTGCGGTGGCATGTATCAATGTATCTGTATGTCACTTTTGCTGAGCCTGTGTTGATGAGTCGGTTTCACTGGACCTTGTATCGTTGCGGACCTTTCGATGGACAAACACCAATGTATCACCTTTGGTGGCATGTATTATTGTATCAGTATGTCGCTTTTGCTGAGCCTGTGTTGAGTCGGTTTCACTGGACATTGTGTTCTTGCAAGCCTTTCGATGGACAAACACCAATGTATCGCCTTTGGTGGCATGTATCGATGTATTAGTATGTCACTTTTGCTGAGCCTGTGTTCATGAGTCGGTTTCACTGGGCCTTGTATCGTTGCGCACCTTTCGATGGACAAACACCAACGTATCACCTTCTGTGGCAAATTTCGATGTACTGTATGTCACTTTCCCTGAGCCTGCTTCACAGGTTATTGTATCGATGTGAATATTTCCGTAGACATACTCCAATGTATCGCCTTTGGTGGCATGTATCATTGTATCAGTATGTCGCTTTTGCTGAGCCTGTGTTGATGAGTCGGTTTCACTGGACATTGTGTTCTTGTAAGCCTTTCGATGGACAAACACCAATGTATCACCTTCGGTGGCATGTATCAATGTATCTGTGTGTCACTTTTGCTGAGCCTGTGTTAATGAGTCGGTTTCACTGGACATTGTGTTCTTGCAAGCCTTTTGGTGGACAAACACCAATGTATCGCCTTTGGTGGCATGTATCGATATATTAGTATGTCACTTTTGCTGAGCCTGTGTTGATGAGTCTGTTTCACTGGGACTTGTATCGTTGCGCACCTTTCGATGGACAAGCATCAATCTATCACCTCTGGTGGCATGTACCGATGTATCAGTATGTCAGTTTTGCTGAGCCTGCAGTGGTAAGTTCCTTTCCCGAAGCATGTCCTGGCTTCTCAATGTATCGATCTGCAGCTTTCCATGGGATCGCACAGTGTTGAGGACTCTATTGACATCATTGGACCAGTGCCCAGCACTGCCGCAGCACCGGCCACGCGGCTCACAATGACGACGGATTCCGACATTCTGCATTCGATGCCCCAGCACCACCTCCCTGCTCGCGCACAGATGAAACAGATGCTAAAAAATTGAAGTCATTTAAACAAACGCAGGAATTGGAGTGCTGATGTGTTCCTTAATCACCCTTCTAATTGCTATTTCAGTTACTGGCTCCAGCTTTAGCTTTTGCTGCGTTGAACAAAATTTGCTATTAGGGTGATGTCTCCCGCCTCGCAGCCAATGACGCGGACGGCTTGTCCCGCTTCAAGAGCGCTTGTGCACGGGGAGGTTCACTGAATCCTACCCAGTGAGCTTCATTGCTGCATGTTCAGCAGAAATGTTGTCTACTATGTTTGCCTAGGCGACCCTTGACCCCTTGCATGTACACTTCTCTGAGCAATGTGTGTATCTTTTTCTCCTGTTTTGCCCTTCTGGGTGCATTTTTTTAGACCCCTGATTGAGTCCCTCACTGCCCTCTCTGTTTGTCCTTCCATGACCACGGGTTGCATCCTATCCTCAGATACAAGGTTCCTTTTCTAATTCCCAGGTTAGTCTTCCGGGACCTTCTCATGTCCTTGTCTGACCCCTGTGTCCTCTACTGACCCCTTGTATATGTTATCATTCCTCCCATGATCCTCTGTGATATTTGTTTGTAGGTGATATTCTTTTACAAAATTAAGCACTGGGAAAAGGCTAAGTGCCAGGGCCCCTGTCAGGAGGCCAATGCCGTTTGCGCCACACATCGCCCTGCCAGCACGGCCAATGCCATGCCAACAAAACTACTGACCATCACCACACTCACAATTTCAGACTATTTCATGCCACAAAAGTCATAAGAATGACGAGCGCAGCTGTATTAGTAATTTTTAATGGATATTTAATTAATTAACTACTGTTGCTGTGCTCATCTTTAAATTAGACAAACAGCGCCACCTTGTGGTAGACTGTCAAAATATCTGGTGTTTGCAATTAAGTGCTTGTGACAAGTATAGGAAACCACTGGCTAAAATTAAGCACTGCCCTTTTTCTAAAACCTATTTTCCCCTTTCTTATACCTTCCTGTATAACCCACTCACTCCTTGCATATATCTGTCCCTTTCCTGAACTCTGAGTGTGTCCTTCCTTGATGAAAATATGTCCTCTGCTGACCCCTGTGATTCTCTTCCAGGCCCTTGTCTTTCTTCCTCTGACCCTAGCGGCTGCCCTACCAGGAGACTTGTGTTCCTGGTCACTGACTGCCCTGTGTGACTTAGGAACCCACGCGTGGGATGAGTGAAGGAAAGGGGTAGAAATATGATGATTGAGGGTATGCTCTTTAGAGCTGACTCTTAGAAAGACTTGAGGCACAGCAGGCCCTCCTGTGTGGGCACACATCAGGCCTGTGTGTGTTCACTGATCTAAGGGTTAGCAGGCAGCTTCAGGACATCTAGGCACTTTCTCTCCTACAGAAAGCAGAAGGGCAGTGTAACAGGAGAGGCTACCCAGGGCCCCTTGCTGTGAGATGGGATGTGCGCATCCCGCCTTGATCTTTGTGACAGGAGAAGATGGCCATAGACCCTCATGAATTGGTGATAGTGTCTAGACTACAAATAGCTACAAAGCTTGTTAGGCGCTATGTAGATTGGAGATGAAGCATTGCAAAGGAAGGAGCTGCCAGTCTAGGCACTGTGCCAGCAGTACCACTCTGCTCCCAGAAGAAAGTGTCCTCATCTGCCCAATCAGTGTGAAGTAGGCGGGGCTTTCCCAGGAGGTATACACCACTGTTTGATCTGGCAAGGGAGTATAACCAGGGCCTGCAGCATTCAGACTTGAAGATATTTTTGTCCCTCCTGATTCTCTTGATGCAACATATTTTGTTAAATACTATGATATATGATGAAACCTGATGTTTAGATTATAATAGCCTTGAGAAAGCCCTGGTCCAAATGACCGCTAAAGGGCAAAACATGTGTCAGCTGTTGAATGTCTAATTAAAACCATTCATGTAAACTTCTGGAGAATGACGACAACTTATAAACCAGGATATGAATGTTAAAAATAAAAGCAGAAAATAAATATTATTTTGAATTTGGAATTTTCTTTGATCAAAGCAATATCAATATTTACTAAGGAGGAGTATGCACTCACGTGTTTCCACAACTTTTCATAATAAGAGGATAAAAAGGTCCAGTACCTCGAGTTAACCTCCTCCTACCAGCTACAAAAAGTGGCAATGCTACCCGGGAAAAGAATCCCTGGAACTTCTTTCTCACCCAGAATTGACGATTACATCACTGCAGGGGTCTATTATGACAGTGCAGGGGACTATTACATCAGCGCAGGGGTCTATTACATCAGTCCTGGGGTCTATTACATCAGTGCAGGGATCTATTATGACAGTGCAGGGTCTATTACATCAGTGAAGGGGTCCATTACATCAGTGCAGGGATCTATTACATCAGCGCAGGGGTCTATTACATCAGTGCAGGGGTCTATTACATCAGTGCAGGTGTCTATTAGATAAGCGCAGGGGTCTATTACATCAGTGCAGGGGTCTATTATGACAGTGCAGGGGTCTGTTACATCAGTGCAGGGGTCTATTACATCAGCGCAGGGGTCTATCACATCACTGCAGGGGTCTATTATGACTGTGCAGGGGTCTATTACATCAGTGCAGGGATCCCTCACATCAGCGAAGGGGGCCATCATATCAGTGCAGGGGTCTATTACATCAGCGCAGGGGTCTATTACATCAGCTCAGGGGTCTATTACATCAGTGCAGGGGTCTATTACATCAGCGCAGGGGTCTATTACATCACTGCCGGGGTTTATTATGATAGTGCAGAGGTCTATTACATCAGTACAGAGGTCTATTACATCAGCGCATCGGTCTATTACATCAGCACGGGGGTCTAATACATCAGTGCAGGGGTCTATTATGACAGTGCAGGGGTCTATTACATCAATGCAGGGGTCTATTACATCAGCACAGGGGTCTATTACATCAGCGCAGGGGTCTATTACATCAGTGCAGGGGTCTATTATGTCACGGCAGGGGTCTATTATGTCAGCGCAGGGGTCTATTACGTCAGCGCAGCGGTCTATTACATCAGTGTAGGGGTCTATTACATCAGCGCAGGGGTCATTACATCCATGCAGGGGTCTATTCTATCAGCGCAGGGGTCTATTACATCAGTACATTGGTCCATTACATGAGCGCAGGGGCTTATTACAGAAGTGCAGGGGTCTATTACATCAGTGCAGGGGTCTATTACATCAGTGCAGGGGTCTATTACATCAGTGCAGGGGTCTATTACAACACTGCAGGGGTCTATTACATCATCATAGGGGTCTATTACATCAGTGCAGGGGTCTATTATGACAGTGCAGGGGTCTATTACATCAGCGCAGGGGTCTATTACATCAGCGCAGGGGTCTATTACATCAGTGCAATAGTCTATTACATCAGTACAATGGTCTATTACATCAGTGCAGGGGTCTATTACATCTTTTTTTTTTTGTTTTTTTTTTATTCTTTATTTCGGCCATATAGGCCATAAAAGATGCAATGACACAATACATACATTTAAAATACAAAGTTAAATACATGTAAAAACGGTCTCTAGTGGCCCAGCGAGGAATAGAGGTTGCAAGGCAATATCAGTTCAGTGGGACATTTTCTTTCTAATTAACCATGCTGCCATTAAGAATTTAGATACGGCAAACACAATGTGGCCCAGAGTGCTGGTCTTCATGACCCTGTATGCCTGTAAGTACTTCCTGAACCCCAGGTTCCGGCAGAGCGGGGCTATCCAGTGTTTCCTGGGTCTGTGGTAGGCAGGGCATACAAACATTATATGCAGGTCATCTTCCTCATGGGCGTTGCAGCATGGGCACAGTGTGTCACCCCCTGTGGACCATTTGCAAGTAAATGTTTTGGTGGGAAGTGTGCCGAACCTCCATTGCACAAACAATTTCCTCGCCAGGACAGGGAAGATAAAATCCATAAAGGGTTCAAAGAGATAAGAAATTTTGGATTCCATAAAGCGTGCCGAGAGGGTGCCACTAGTGTGAGCATTTTCCATGAGAGACAGGTTCTTGTTCTTATAGATCTGGGCCAGGGTTTTACGGGTAATCCTTAGGCAGCCTTGGGCTGGATCCTCCCAAAGGTCTGGCAAGTTCAAACTGAGCAATTCATTTTTGATGGAGGCGAGCCAGGGATTTTATTGTTACCATTCAAGCTCATTACGTGAATAAGGTCCTGTCTGTAGTGGTGCAGTTCATCAGTGGACCAAAGCCGGTGCCAAAACTTCACAGGTTTAGACACAAGATCTTCAGCGATGGAGGGAAGGCCCAAGTCTAATCTTAAGGGCTGAAGTGGTGTGCCTTGCGGGAGACCAAGTAGGCGTCTTAAAAAGCTATTTTCCACTCCTGCCAAGACTTTCCTTGCTTTCTGGCCCCATAACTCACTGCCATACATGGATGCTGCCTTAGCTTGAGACCTATATGTTTCGAGGGCCGGGCTTAGGGGCTTGAAGGTGGATTTGTTTGCCACCTTCAGAATTGCACCCCATAGCTGGGACAGTTTTACCCTGGATCTGGCTATCTGGTGGTCCCATGAGAGGTTTTCCTGGAGTGTGACCCCCAAGTATATAAAGGTCGACACCCACATCAGTGCAGGGGTCTATTACATCAGTGCAGGGGTCTATTACTTCAGTGCAGGGGTCTATTACATCAGTGCATGGGGTCTATTACTTCAGTGCAGGGGTCTATTACATCAGTGCAGGGGTCTATTACTTCAGTGCAGGGGTCTATTACGTCAGCGCAGGGTTCTATTACGTCAGCGCAAGGGTCTATTACATCAGCGCAGGGGTCTATTACATCTGTGCAGGGGTCTATTACATCACCGTAATGGTCTATTACATCAGTGCAGAGGTCTATTACGCCAGTGCAGGGGTCCATTACGTCAGTTCAGGAGTCTATTACGTCAGTGCAGGGGTCCATTACGTCAGTGCAGGGGTCTATTATGTCAGTGCAGGGGTCGATTACGGCAGTGAAGGGGTATATTACATCAGTGCAGGGGTCTATTACATCACCGTAATGGTCTATTACTTCAGTGCAGGGGTCTATTACGTCAGCGCAGGGTTCTATTACGTCAGCGCAAGGGTCTATTACATCAGTGCAGGGGTCTATTACATCTGTGCAGGGGTCTATTACATCACCGTAATGGTCTATTACATCAGTGCAGAGGTCTATTACGCCAGTGCAGGGGTCCATTACGTCAGTTCAGGAGTCTATTACGTCAGTGCAGGGGCCCATTACGTCAGTGCAGGGGTCTATTATGTCAGTGCAGGGGTCTATTACGGCAGTGAAGGGGTATATTACATCAGTGCAGGGGTCTATTACATCACCGTAATGGTCTATTACATCAGTGCAGAGTTCTATTACGCCAGTGCAGGGGTCCATTACGTCAGTGCAGGAGTCTATTACGTCAGTGCAGGGGTCCATTACGTCAGTGCAGGGGTCTATTATGTCAGTGCAGGGGTCTATTACGGCAGTGAAGGGGTCTATTACGTCAGCGCAGGGGTCTATTACATCAGAGCAGAGGTCTATTACGTCAGTGCATGAATCAATCACATCAGTGCAGGGGTCCATTACATCAGTGCCGGGGTCTATTAGGTCAGTGCTGTGGTCTATTACGTCAGTGCAGGGGTCCATTACGTCAGCGCAGGGGTCTATTACATCAGCACAGGGGTCTATTACATCAGTGCAATAGTCTATTACATCAGCACAATGGTCTATTACATCAGTGCAGGGGTCTATTACATTAGTGCATGGGTCTATTACATTAGTGCATGGGTCTATTACTTCAGTGCAGGGGTCTATTACGTCAGCGCAGGGTTCTATTACATCAGCGCAGGGATCTATTACGTCAGTGCAGGGGTCTATTACATCAGCACAGGGGTCTATTACATCAGTGCAGGGGTCTATTCTGTCAGTGCAGGAGTCTATTACATCAGTGCATTGGTCTATTACATGAGTGCAGGGGCTTATTACAGAAGTGCAAGGGTCTATTACATCAGTGCAGGGGTCTATTACATCACTATTACATCAGTGCAGGGGTCTATTACATCAGTGCAGGGGTCTATTACAACACTGCAGGGGTCTATTACATCAGCAGAGGGGTCTATTACATCAGTGCAGGGGTCTACTATGACAGTGCAGGGTTCTATTACATCAGCGCAGGGGTTTATTACAACAGCCTAGGGGTTTATTACATCAGCACAGGGGTCTATTACATCAGTGCAACAGTCTATTACATCAGCACAATGGTCTATTCAGTGCTGGGGTCTGTTACGTCAGCGCAGGGCTCTATTACGTCAGCGCAGGGGCCTATTACATCCTCGCAGGGGCTATTACATCTGTGCAGGGGTCTATTAAATCAACGCAATGGTCTATTACATCTGTGCAGGGGTCTATTACGTCAATGCAGGGGTCCATTACGTCAGTGCAGGGGTCCTTACGTCAGTGCAGGGGTCCATTACGTCAGTGCAGGGGTCTATTACGTCAGTGCAGGGGTCTATTACGTCAGTGAAGGGGTCTATTACGTCAGTGCAGGGGACTATTACATCAGAGCAGGGGTCTATTATGTCAGTGCAGGGGTCTATTACATCTGTGCATGGGTCTATTATATCAACGCAATGGTCTATTATATCTGTGCAGGGGTCTATTACATCACCGTAATGGTCTATTACATCAGTGCAGGGGTCTATTATGTCAGTGCAGGGGTCTATTACATCAGAGCAGGGGTCTATTATGTCAGTGCAGGGGTCTATTACATCTGTGCATGGGTCTATTATATCAACGCAATGGTCTATTACATCTGTGCAGGGGTCTATTACATCACCGTAATGGTCTATTACATCAGTGCAGGGGTCTATTATGTCAGTGCAGGGGTCCATTACGTCAGTGCAGGAGTCTATTACGTCAGTGCAGGAGTCCATTACGTCAGTGCAGGGGTCTATTACGTCAGTGCAGGGGTCTATTACGTCAGTGAAGAGGTCTATTACATCAGTGCAGGGGTCTATTACATCTGTGCAGGGGTCTATTACATCACCGTAATGGTCTATTACATCAGTGCAGGGGTCTGTTATGTCAGTGCAGGGGTCCATTACGTCAGTGCAGGAGTCTATTACGTCAGTGCAGGAGTCCATTACGTCAGTGCAGGGGTCTATTACGTCAGTGCAGGAGTCTATTACATCAGTGCAGGGGTCTATCACATCAAAGCAGGCGTCTATTACGTCAGTGCAGGGGTCTATTACATCAGTTCAGTGGTCTATTACGTCAGTGCAGCGGTCCATTACGTCAGTGCAGGGGGTCCATTACGTCAGTGCAGGGGTCTATTACGTCAGTGAAGGGGTCTATTACGTCAGTGCCGGGGTCTATTACATCAGAGCAGGGGTCTATTACGTCAGTGCAGGAGACTATTACATCTGTGCAGGGGTCTATTACATCAATGCAATGGTCTATTAGATCTGTGCAGGGGTCTATTACGTCTGTGCAGGGGTCCATTACGTCAGTGCAGGGGTCTATTACGTCAGTGCAGGGGTCCATTACGTCAGTGCAGCAGTCCATTACATCAGTGCAGGGGTTCATAGGGGTCCATTACATCAGTGCAGGGGTGTATTACGTCAGTCCGGCGGTCTACTACGTCAGTGCAGGGGTCTATTATGTCAGTGCCCGGGTCTATTACGTCAGTGCAGGGGTCCATCACATCGCTCACAGGTCCATCACATCTTTTTATTTTAAAAGTTTTGTAGCGCTAGCTAGACCCGTAGGTATCAGAGCGCTTCACATACACATTGTGACAGAAGGGCCGTACATTACCAAGGAGGCTGAGAGTAAGTAAGCAAACCACGGATAAAGAATACAGCATGAATAATAAATAACTGTGCAACAGTGGGGGAGAGAATAAAAAGAAAACAAGGGGATCAGCGTCGTCCGTTCACCAACAATCCTTGAATGGGAGTCAACTCGGAATATTGAGGTCTAGGTTAGTTGACGTTGGTCATGAAAGTATTTGTTTAGGAAATGGAGTTTGATGTCCCTTTTGAGACAGGAGAAGGAGGGGTTGCATCTATCGCTCACAGGTCCATCACATCAGTACAAGGGTCCACCACATCTCTCAGAGGCCCATCACAGGGGCACTCCGGTCCCGGTCGCGCCTGGTTCGTGTCTATTGTTATTCTAGAAGTTTACACGGCTGCAAAGGTTGGGCTGTCAGACAGATGGACGGGCCGGCGCTATGCTTGCCCCATTCCTGCGCTAATTGGGCCCCGGGGAGGCGGGGCGCGTGGCGAGGGCGCCCCCTGGGCCCCACAGGGTGGTTTACATCGCAGACGCAGCGGGCAGTATTGGCATCTGCCGGGCATTAATGAGGGCGGGAGACGGATCCTCGCTGCCACCTCTCCAGGCTGTCGCATCCGAGGCAGGCGCGACATCCTCTGAGAGCGTCGGAGCCGCCGCGCCGACAAAAGGTTAGAATCTGCATTTAGATGGAGACAACATGTCAGGGCGTCTTAGACAAATGTTTCCTAAAGAGCAGGCGTGCTGCGCCCGTGCCCCGGCGGCTGAAGGTGCGGGGAGTCCTGGCTCTGTAAACGGTGAACTTTAACGACAGCGACGGGGGGCGAGAGGGCGCAGACAGACATAGGAGGGGTTGTGCACGACGGGGGAGTGACAGAAGACAAGGGCGCTTGGTCAGTTAGCGCCTAGAAGTACAAGCGCTTCAAACAACAGCCTCATACAATGGCAACGCAACCTGAAGAGCGCAGATCAGTCAGAGGCGGCGTGTCCACAACATAACAAGGGGACACTGTACCCAAACAAATTATAAAGGCCGCCGCAACGGGCCAGTGCCACGTGGCCGCCGCCCTCAAAATAGTGCCGCCAGGGGCGGACCGCCCCCCGCCCTCCCTAGCTAAGCCAAGTACACGCGCTACAAACAGCTACCTTTAAGAAAGTAATGCAACATAAGAGGTGACTGAACAGTCAGAGGTAGCCTTGTGCACCTTCATGACAAGCGATGGTCCTGGCAGAGTCTAGAATACCTTCCAGACCAGCGATGGTCTCGGCAGGGTCTAGAATACCTTCCTTACCAGCGATGGTCCTGGCAGAGTCCAGAATACCTTCCTTACCAGCGATGGTCCTGGCAGAGTCTAGAATACCTTCCAGACCGGCGATGGTCTTGACACAGTCTAGAATACCTTCCTGACCAGTGACGGTCCTGGCAGAGTCCAGAATCCCTTTCTGACCAGTGATGGTCCTGGCAGAGTCCAGAATACCTTCCTGACCAATGATGGTCCTGGCAGAGTCTAGAATACCTTCCAGACCAGCGATGGTCTTGACAGAGTCTAGAATACCTTCCTGACCAGTGATGGTCCTGGCAGAGTCCAAAATCCCTTCCTGACCAGTGATGGTCCTGGCAGAGTCTAGAATACCTTCCTGACCAGTGATGGTCCTGGCAGAGTCTAGAATACCTTCCAGACCAGCGATTGTCCTGGCAGAGTCTAGAATACCTTCCAGACCAGCGATGGTCTTGACAGAGTCTAGAATACCTTCCTGACCAGCGATGGTCTTGACAGAGTCTAGAATACCTTCCTGGCCAGTGATGGTCCTGGCAGAGTCTAGAATACCTTCCAGACCAGCGATGGTCTTGACAGAGTCTAGAATACCTTCCTGACCAGCGATGGTCTTGACAGAGTCTAGAATACCTTCCTGATAAGTGATGGTCCTGGCAGAGTCTAGAATACCTTCCTGACCAGTGATGGTCCTGGCAGATTCTAGAATACCTTCCACACCAGTCATTGTCTTGACAGAGTCTAGAATAGCTTTCTGACCAGTGATGGTCCTGGCAAAGTCTAGAATACCTTCCAGACCAGCGATGGTCTTGACAGAGTCTAGAATACCTTCCTGACCACCGATGGACTTGACAGAGTCTAGAATGCCTTCCTGACCGGTGATGGTCCTGGCAGAGTCTAGAATACCTTCCAGACCAGCGATTGTCCTGGCAGAGTCTAGAATACCTTCCAGACCAGCGATGGTCTTGACAGAGTCTAGAATACCTTCCTGACCAGCGATGGTCTTGACAGAGTCTAGAATACCTTCCTGGCCAGTGATGGTCCTGGCAGAGTCTAGAATACCTTCCAGACCAGCGATGGTCTTGACAGAGTCTAGAATACCTTCCTGACCAGCGATGGTCTTGACAGAGTCTAGAATACCTTCCTGACAAGTGATGGTCCTGGCACAGTCTAGAATACCTTCCTGACCAGTGATGGTCCTGGCAGATTCTAAAATACCTTCCACACCAGTGATTGTCTTGACAGAGTCTAGAATAGCTTTCTGACCAGTGATGGTCCTGGCAAAGTCTAGAATACCTTCCAGACCAGCGATGGTCTTGACAGAGTCTAGAATACCTTCCTGACCACCGATGGACTTGACAGAGTCTAGAATGCCTTCCTGACCGGTGATGGTCCTGGCAGAGTCTAGAATACCTTCCAGACCAGCGATGGTCTTGACAGAGTCTAGAATACCTTCCTGACCAGCGATGGTCTTGACAGAGTCTAGAATACCTTCCTGACCAGTGATGGTCCTGGCAGAGTCTAGAATACCTTCCAGACCAGCGATTGTCCTGGCAGAGTCTAGAATACCTTCCAGACCATTGATGGTTCTGGCTGAGTCTAGAATACCTTCCAGACCAGCTATTGTCCTGGCAGATTCTAGAATACCTTCCAGATCAGCGATTGTCCTGGTAGGGTCTAGAATACCTTCCAGACCAGCTTTGGTCTTGACAGAGTCTATAATACCTTCCTGACCATTGATGGTTCTGGCTGAGTCTAGAATACCTTCCAGACCAGCTATTGTCCTGGCAGATTCTAGAATACCTTCCAGATCAGCGATTGTCCTGGTAGGGTCTAGAATACCTTCCTGACCAGTGATGCTCCTGTCAGAGTCTAGAATTCCTTCCTGAGCAGCGATGGTCTTGACAGAGTCTTGAATACCTTCCTGACCAGTGATGATCCTGGCAGAGTCTAGAATGCCTTCCAGACCATTGATGGTTCTGGCTGAGTCTAGAATACCTTCCAGACCAGCTATTGTCCTGGCAGAGTCTAGAATACCTTCCAGACCAGCAATGGTCTTGACAGAGTCTACAATACCTTCCTGACCAGCGATGGTCTTGACAGAGTCTAGAATACCTTCCTGACCAGTGATGGTCCTAGCAGAGTCTAGAATACCATCCAGACAAGCGATTGTCCTGGCAGAGTCTAGAATACCTTCCAGATCAGCGATTGTCCTGGTAGGGTCTAGAATACCTTCCTGACCAGTGATGATCCTGGCAGAGTCTAGAATACCTTCCAGACCAGCGATGGTCTTGACAGAGTCTAGAATTTCTTCCTCACCAGCGATGGTCTTGACAGAATCTAGAATACCTTCCTGACCAGTGATGGTCCTGGCAGAGTCTAGAATACCTTCCAGACCAGCGATTGTCCTGGCAGAGTCTAGAATACCTTCCAGACCAGCTTTGGTCTTGACAGATTCTAGAATACCTTCCTGACCAGCGATGGTCTTGACAGAGTCTAGAATACCTTCCTGACCAGTGATGGTCCTAGCAGAGTCTAGAATACCTTCCAGACCAGCGATTGTCCTGGCAGAGTCTAGAATACCTTCCAGACCATCGATTGTCCTGGCAGAGTCTAGAAGACCTTCCAGACTAGTGATGGTCCTGGCAGAGTCTAGAATACCTTCCTGACCAGTAATGATCCTGGCTGGGTCTAGAATACCTTCCTGACCAGTGATGGTCCTGGCAGAGTCTTGAATACCTTCCTGACAAGCGATGGTCCTAGCAGAGTCTAGAATACCTTCCTGACCAGCGATGGTCCTGGCAGAGTCTAGAGTACCTACCTGGCCAGCGATGGTCCTGGCAGAGTCTAAAATACCTTCCTGACCAGTGATGGTCCTGGCAGAGTCTAGAATACCTTCCTGATCAGTGATGGTCCTGGCAGAGTCCAGAATACCTTCCTGACAAGCGATGGTCCTGGCAGAGTCTAGAATACCTTCCTGATCAGTGATGGTCCTGGCAGAGTCCAGAATACCTTCCAGACTAGCGATTGTCCTGGCAGAGTCTAGAATACCTTCCAGACCAGCTATGGTCTTGACAGAGTCTAGAATACCTTCCTGACCAGCGATGGTCTTGACAGAGTGTAGAATACCTTCCTGACCAGGGATGGTCTTGACAGAGTCTAGAATACCTTCCTGACCAGTGTAGGTTCTGGCAGAGTCTAGAATACCTTCCAGACCAGCGATTGTCCTCGCAGAGTCTAGAATACCTTACAGACCAGCGATTGTCCTGGCAGAGTCTAGAATACCTTCCTGACCAGTGATGCTCCTGTCAGAGTCTAGAATACCTTCCTGATCAGCAATGGTCTTGACAAAGTCTAGAATACCTTCCTGACCAGTGATGGTCCTGGCAGAGTCTAGAATACCTTCCAGACCAGTGATTGTCCTGGCAGAGTCTAGAATACCTTCCAGACTAGTGATGGTCTTGGCAGAGTCTAGAATACCTTTCTGACCAGTGATGATCCTGTCAGAGTCTAGAATACCTTCCTGATCAGCGATGGTCTTGACAAAGTCTAGAATACCTTCCTGACCAGCGATTGTCCTGGCAGAGTCTAGAATACCTTCCAGACCAGTGATTGTCCTGGCAGAGTCTAGAATACCTTCCAGACTAGTGATGGTCTTGGCAGAGTCTAGAATACTTTCCTGACCAGTGATGATCCTGGCCGGGTCTAGAATACCCTCCTGACCAGCGATGGTCCTGGCAGAGTCTAGAATACCTTCCTGACCAGTGGTGGTCCTGGCAGAGTCTAGAATACCTTCCTTATCAGTGATGGTCCTGCAGAATCTCGAACACCTTCCTGACCAGCAATGGTCCTGACAGAGTCCAGAATACCTTCCTGACAAGCGATGGTCCTAGTAGAGTCTAGAATACCTTCCTGACCAGCGATGGTCCTGGCAGAGTCTAGAATACCTTCCTGACCAGCGATGGTCCTGGCAGAGTCTAGAATACCTTCCTGACCAGTGATGGTCCTAGCAGAGTCTAGAATACCTTCCTGATCAGTGATGGTCCTGGCAGAGTCCAGAATACCTTCCTGACAAGCGATGGTCCTGGCAGAGTCTAGAATACCTTCCTGATCAGTGATGGTCCTAGCAGAGTCCAGAATACCTTCCAGACTAGCGATTGTCCTGGCAGAGTCTAGAATACCTTCCAGACCAGCTATGGTCTTGACAGAGTCTAGAATACCTTCCTGACCAGCGATGGTCTTGACAGAGTCTAGAATACCTTCCTAACCAGCGATTGTCTTGATTGAGTCTAGAATACCTTCCTGACCAGTGTAGGTCCTGGCAGAGTCTAGATTACCTTCCAGACCAGCGATTTTCCTCGCAGAGTCTAGAATACCTTACAGACCAGCGATTGTCCTGGCAGAGTCTAGAATACCTTCCAGAGCAGCGATTGTCCTGGTAGAGTCTAGAATACCTTCCAGACTAGTGATGGTCCTGGCAGAGTCTAGAATACCTTCATGACCAGTGATGATCCTGGCTGGGTCTAGAATACCTTCCTGACCAGCAATGGTCCTGGCAGAGTCTAGAATACCTTCCTGACCAGTGATGGTCCTGGCAGAGTCTAGAATACCTTCCTGATCAGTGAATGGTCTTGGCAGAGTCTAGAATACCTTCCTGACCAGTGATGTTCCCGGCAGAGTCTAGAATACCTTCCAGACCACCGATGGTCTTGACAGAGTCTAGAATACCTTCCAGACCAGCGATTGTCCTGGCAGAGTCTAGAATACCTTCCTGACCAGTGATGTTCCCGGCAGAGTCTAGAATACCTTCCAGACCAGCGATGGTCTTGACAGAGTCTAGAGTACCTTCCAGACCAGCGATTGTCCTGGCAGAGTCTAGAATACCTTCCAGACCAGCGATTGTCCTGGCAGAGTCTAGAATACCTTCCTGGCCAGTGATTGTCCTGGCAGAGTCTAGAATACCTTCCTGATCAGTGATGGTCCTGGCAGAGTCTAGAATACCTTCCTGACCAGTGATGTTCCCGGCAGAGTCTAGAATACCTTCCAGACCAGCGATGGTCTTGACAGAGTCTAGAGTACCTTCCAGACCAGCGATTGTCCTGGCAGAGTCTAGAATACCTTCCAGACCAGCGATTGTCCTGGCAGAGTCTAGAATACCTTCCTGGCCAGTGATGGTCCTGGCAGAGTCTAGAATACCTTCCTGACCAGTGATGTTCCCGGCAGAGTCTAGAATACCTTCCAGACCAGTGATGGTCTTGACAGAGTCTAGAATACCTTCCAGACCAGCGATTGTCCTGGCAGAGTCTAGAATACCTTCCAGACCATCGATTGTCCTGGCAGAGTCTAGAATACCTTCCTGACCAGTGATGATCCTGGCTGGGTCTCGAATACCTTCCTGACTAGCGATGGTCCTGGCAGAGTCTAGAATACCTTCCTGACCAGTGATGTTCCCGGCAGTGTCTAGAATACCTTCCAGACCAGCGATGGTCTTGACAGAGTCTAGAATACCTTCCAGACCAGCGATTGTTCTCGCAGAGTCTAGAATACCTTACAGACCAGCGATTGTCCTGGCAGAGTCTAGAATACCTTCTAGACCAGCGATTGTCCTGGCAGAGTCTAGAATACCTTCCAGACTAGTGATGGTCCTGGCAGAGTCTAGAATACCTTCATGACCAGTGATGATCCTGGCTGGGTCTAGAATACCTTCCTGACCAGCGATGGTCCTGGCAGAGTCTAGAATACCTTCCTGACCAGTGATGGTCCTGGCAGAGTCTAGAATACCTTCCTGATCAGTGATGGTCTTGGCAGAGTCTAGAATACCTTCCTGACCAGTGATGTTCCCGGCAGAGTCTAGAATACCTTCCAGACCAGCGATGGTCTTGACAGAGTCTAGAATACCTTCCAGACCAGCGATTGTCCTGGCAGAGTCTAGAATACCTTCCTGACCAGTGATGTTCCCGGCAGAGTCTAGAATACCTTCCAGACCAGCGATGGTCTTGACAGAGTCTAGAATACCTTCATGACCAGTGATGATCCTGGCTGGGTCTAGAATACCTTCCTGACCAGCGATGGTCCTGGCAGAGTCTAGAATACCTTCCTGACCAGTGATGGTCCTGGCAGAGTCTAGAATACCTTCCTGATCAGTGATGGTCCTGGCAGAGTCTAGAATACCTTCCTGACCAGTGATGTTCCCGGCAGAGTCTAGAATACCTTCCAGACCAGCGATGGTCTTGACAGAGTCTAGAATACCTTCCAGACCAGCGATTGTCCTGGCAGAGTCTAGAATACCTTCCTGACCAGTGATGTTCCCGGCAGAGTCTAGAATACCTTCCAGACCAGCGATGGTCTTGACAGAGTCTAGAGTACCTTCCAGACCAGTGATTGTCCTGGCAGAGTCTAGAATACCTTCCAGACCAGCGATTGTTCTGGCAGAGTCTAGAATACCTTCCTGATCAGTGATGGTCCTGGCAGAGTCTAGAATACCTTCCTGATCAGTGATGGTCCTGGCAGAGTCTAGAATACCTTCCTGACCAGTGATGTTCCCGGCAGAGTCTAGAATACCTTCCAGACCAGCGATGGTCTTGACAGAGTCTAGAGTACCTTCCAGACCAGCGATTGTCCTGGCAGAGTCTAGAATACCTTCCAGACCAGCGATTGTCCTGGCAGAGTCTAGAATACCTTCCTGGCCAGTGATGGTCCTGGCAAAGTCTAGAATACCTTCCTGACCAGTGATGTTCCCGGCAGAGTCTAGAATACCTTCCAGACCAGCGATGGTCTTGACAGAGTCTAGAATACCTTTCAGACCAGCGATTGTCCTGGCAGAGTCTAGAATACCTTCCAGACCATCGATTGTCCTGGCAGAGTCTAGAATACCTTCCTGACCAGTGATGATCCTGGCTGGGCCTAGAATACCTTCCTGACTAGCGATGGTCCTGGCAGAGTCTGGAATACCTTCCTGACCAGTGATGTTCCCGGCAGTGTCTAGAATACCTTCCAGACCAGCGATGGTCTTGACAGAGTCTAGAATACCTTCCAGACCAGCGATTGTCCTGGCAGAGTCTAGAATACCTTCCTGACCAGTGATGATCCTGGCTGGGTCTAGAATACCTTCCTGACCAGCGATGGTCCTAGCAGAGTCTAGAATACCTTCCTGACCAGCAATGGTCCTGGCAGAGTCTAGAATACCTTCCTGATCAGTGATGGTCCTGGCAGAGTCCAGAATACTTTCCTGACCAGTGATGGTCCTGGCAGAGTCTAGAATACCTTCCTGACCAGCCTTGTCTGATCCTCATGAAGACTGAGCTGGCATGCCTTGCCTGATCCTCATGAATACAGAGCTGGCATGGCATGTCTCATCCTCGTGAAGACAGAGCCGGCATACCTTTGTCTGATCCTCATGAAGACAGAGCTGGCATGCCTTGGCTGATCCTCATGAAGACAGAGCTGGCATGGCATGTCTGATCCTCGTGAAAACAGAGCTGGCATACCTTTGTCTGATCCTCATGAAGACAGAGTTGGCATGCCTTGTCTGATCCTCATGAAGACAGAGCTGGCATACCTTTGTCTGATCCTCAAGAAGACAGAGCTGGCATGCCTTGTCTGATCCCCGTGAAGTCAGAGCTGGCATACCTTTGTCTGATCCTCATGAAGACAGAGCTGGCATGGCATGTCTGATCCTCCTGAAGACAGAGCTGGCACGCCTCGTCTGATCCTCAAGAAGACAGAGCTGGCACGCCTCGTCTGATCCTCAAGAAGACAGAGCTGGCACGCCTCGTCTGACCCTCATGAAGCCACAATCAGCATGCCTTGTCATATTAGTTTTAGGCCACAGGTCTTACACCTTCTCTGATGCATAGGATGCCTGACTCTGCGTGTTTAGTGGGAAGACTCTATGTTTGCAGAGTAGAATTGATAGAACATATGACATCATAGGCGAATCAACAAAGGTTGCTCGAGTGTGGATGGTTCACTCAGGCGTGCTTTTATTGTGAAGACAAGGAAGGCCGAAAGCATTCATGTGTGCCTTCAACACAGATCACCCGGTTGTACCTCATGCAGCACACTCAGGTCTGGGTTCCATATTTTCTAGTGACTCCTGGGCAGTGCTTTAAATGGGAAAACATATTGAAGGTACTCATTTAAATGGGGTGATTAAAAGATAGGTCTACACCGCTTTGGCATTCAAAAGATACAATGGGCCTTGAGTTTAATGTTATATCTAGGAAGTGGGAATTGTTGGGTATAAAAACAATGAATGATTTCCTGCTGAGGGAGTTTGCAACTACTTTTGATGACCTGAAATCGAAATACCAACTGTGTAATGGTGACTATCTAAAATTTGTTCAGGTATTTGTTGTGCTTAACCCGTTAAGCGCGCCGAAAATTCCGCCCCAGTGCGGACGTTCGATTGCGCTAACGGGAATGGAACGTTCAGCGGACGTGTGCAGCACTAGCGAGGTAGTGCACGCGACGACCGCTGAACGTTCCCCGCACTTAAGGGGTTAAACCAAAAGAATCCGCTATTTGTTTGTCAAGAATTGATATTATTGAGGCAATGAAAAAGACAACTACCAGAATTGGAACTCTATATGATTTGTTAATGACCAGAATGCAAGATGACCTGGAAAACACTGAAACGTATTGGGCAACTAAACTAGAAAATCCTGATGTTGACATTGACAGAGGTTTAGAGATGACTCATCGCCTTCTAATGTCATCCAATCTTAAGGCTCAGCTTTTTAAAACTGTATTCAATCTCGATTATACTCCTGCCAAATTGTATGCATGGGGTAAAAGGGAGAATGATCTGTGTCCAAGATGTTTGCAGGGACCTGCTTCACTGATTCACATGTTCAGCAATTGTAAGGAGCTTGGGGTAATTAAAAATATGATTTCCGACTTTTGGGAGGAGGTGTTCGGGCATAGAATACCAGATTCTCACACACTTTATGTACTCGGTTATGATAGCTCGCTTAATCTATCTAGAAGCGAGGAAAGAATTGTATTTATTGGTACAGCAGTATTAAGAATTATTTTGTCCGCACGATGGAAGGACACTGATCCCCCAAGCTTCCAGATGTGGTTGGCATGATTCCTTGCTGTTTATAGTTTTGAAAAGGCCGATATATGCCACAAGAGGCCAGAAAACAAAGAAAGTTGGGGAGGCAATTTGGCTTCCAATAACTTCTTGGAAAATTGGGTTTAGATCGAGCACCAGTAACAACAATTGTAGCTAACTTTATACTGTGCCGCCACATGCAATGCTTTAGGCAGTGATAAATGTACTAAGTAATGAATATTAGCTGTTCTGTCCGATGTCTTAATGTTTTTATCTTTTGCAATATGTTGTTCATATTTGAGATTTTGTCATTATCCATTGGTATATTGACTTCTGCTTGTACTGGTTCAATAAAAAAAAAATGGGGTGAGTGGGCGGGGCTAGGGTCGGCGCTAAGAGCAAGACATGCTGATACTTCAGTACTAGTTGCAGCCATAACACATGAGAAATATGTTTCTATAAGCAAAACAGGTTAACTTGTTTCACAAAGCTAAGCCAAATGCGGTGATGTTTTAACATTTCCTTGTTTTCTATTATTAGTAGTTTCCATATTGTTCTTTGCTGTTGCTTGGCACAGTAGTACATAGTCTCGAGTGTGCACACACACAGAAAGAAACAAGCAGAGGTGCACACACAACGCATTTCACACATTTCCTTTAATATACCCCCCAAGAGTGTCTCGATTCTGCCCCCCTTTCGCTCACTTTTTTCCGCATATAAAACCGCCCACAGGCAGACAGACAAACAGAAGCAGACACTCACACAAAAGAATCAGGTAAGATTAAAACCATTTTGACCTGGTTACCTTCCTTGGCTTTGTTAATTGCGCTGTCACCGGGCTGCCTCGATACCTGTGTTTGCAACACAGCACGATGGTGAACACCGGATGTTATGCAAATGAGCAGACAGTGAACACCGGATGTTATGCAAATGAGCCAACGCTGAATAGTTCGGCAGCGACTCAGCTCACCAATCACTGCTACAGAAGTGCCTTGGCTGTCAGAGACAGGTCAGCCAATGCTCCTGCGTTTCACGAGTACCGGTACTCTCCTTGGCAGTAGAGAAGTGCTGGTACTCAGAGTGATAAAAATAATAAGTGCTGGTACTCAGAACCTGGCAGTACCGGCCCATTTAAAGCACTGCTCCTGGGTAAGGCTTCTCCAGCTGGTTGTTTGAGAGACGTGGGTGTTAGTGAGCAGTTTCATAGTTCTCTGGATCAGTCTTCCATACTAGGGGGGAGGTGGGTGTCATCTGCGGTAAGCTTCCCTCAAAGGAGGACAAGAAACCCATAAGACCTCTTAAAAGTTACAGCCTCAAGTTGTGGAGGACAAGTCTTCTTGACAGGTGGCCACATTGACTGACTGCAGCCAAGTGCCAAAGTCTGTCTGCATGATCTGTGCTACTCTAATGAGAGTCAGTGGCCTTTCCTTGAATGACCTACAAAACAAGGGCAACCCAGTAACCCCTAGGTGTGGGCGGAAAATCCGTTCCGCTCGCGGATTTTGCGGATTTTCGGGAAATCCGCAATCCGCGAGATTTGCGAATTTCCCGCAAAATCCGCAAATCCGCGAGCAGCGGATTTTGCTCGCACTGCTCGCACTGTTCGCGTGAGTTCGCGCCCCGCGAATAAGTGCAAAATTGCAGAAATACGATCTTAGCAAAACTGAAAGTAACTACTTACCAGGTTCAAAAGTTCAGGCACATCATTAGTAGCCATTTCCTGTAGTGCTTCCTGAGGGGCCCCTCCAGAGTTCAGTTGCCAGTTGAAACTATTATGTGACCCTGCTCTGAACCTCAGAATAGTTACACATATGCCACAAAGGTCCTGAATTACAGCTAAGGGAGACAAGCAGGAGCCAGGCTGGAAGTTAAAATCCATTAATCAGCCCCTAATTCATTATTGTCAGTTGTGGCAGGGCAGGTGTTGTAACTAATTTTGCAACAATGAAAGCACTTAGCAAGTGCAAAAGATCACTAATCAGGGCGCACTAAGGAAGCAGGTGCCAGCTAAAAAAATATTCTGTGACACATTAATCAGCCCCAAATTAATTCAGGTCACTTGAGGCAGGGAAGGTGTGCTTTGCTTTGCCGAAAATAATGCACACTGGACAACCAGAGGGTGTGGTGATGAAACAGAGGGTGGCATGGGTGGGCCAGAGGGTGGCATGAGTAGTCAGAGAATGGCAGTGGTGACAGAGAGTGGCAGTGATGAAGAAGAGTGTCCTAAACAGGCTGGACACGTAGAAACAACAAGTTCGCAAAACTTGCGACCCGACAGGTAAGTTCGCAAATTGCGAAATTGTAAAAACCCTCGCGAACTGGCAGAAACACGGGCGAACACAAAAAAAAAAAAAAATCCGCAAATTCGCGGGAATTCGCGGATTTTGCGGATTGCGAATCCGCAAATCCGCAAAATTCGCGAACGCGAGATCCGCAAAATTCACTCATGCTTAGTAACCCCTTGAGAGCTGGGGTAACTAGAAACCAAATAACAAAGGCTGGCATGGGGATCATTAACACCCTAACTCGTGAAATATAAATAGATTGATCAACAGCCTATACATAGAGATATCTCTTAGTGCTGAGCATCGAAGTGATAAAGAAAATAATTCCAAAGGAGGCAGAGGAGTTCATGCGTTTTTGCAATGTGCCGAGAGGCGGGTCAGCAGGCAGGTGGGCACCCTAGAAATGTACCTTGGGTCATCATTCCTGAAAGAGCTTGAAGCGTGGCGTCTTGGCGCCTCAGGGAAGGAGCAGGTTGGTCTCCCTACATCAGCAGAATCCTCCTATGCCCAGCTCTTCTCAGGAAGCATCTGGCCGAGCCGAGGCCCAGATGTTTGCTGAATGAATGGGCGCAGTATTAATCTCGAGTGCCGGGCACTAAGCGCGGAACGAGCTGTGCTGATGAGTGTCTGACGGCACGAGGAGCATTAGCGCAGATGGATCATCAGCACTTGCAGCGCTATTTCAATTCCGCTCGAAATGCGTGTTCGCGAGATGGGCGAAATAAATAAGGAAGGAGTGTGGCGCTGCCGGCACCTCTGGTGCAGGGGGTGGCCCAGCGAGGGGTACCATAGGGCATGGGCGCTACCGGCACCACTGGTGCTGTGGGGTGGCCCAGCGAGGGGTAACATGGGGCATGGGCGCTGCTGGCGCCACTGGTGCTGTGGGGTGGCCCAGCGAGGGGTACCGTGGGGCATGGGCGCTGCCGGCGCCACTGGTGTAGTGGGTTGGCCTAGCGAGGGGTACCGTGGGGCATGGGTGCTGCCGGCACCACTGGTGCAGGGGGTGGTCCCGCGAGGGGTACCGTGGGCACGGGCGCTGCCATCTCCACTGGTGCAGGGGGTGGTCCCACGAGGGGTACCGTGGGCACGGGTGCTGCCGTCTCCACTGGTGCAGTGGGTGGCACGGTGAGGGGTACTTTGGGCACGGGCGCTGCCGTCGCCACTGGTGCAGTGGGTGGCACAGCGAGGGGTACCATGGGGCATGGGCGCTGCCAACGCCACTGGTGCAGGGGGTGGCCCAGTGAGGGGTACCATGGGGCATGGGCGCTGCCGGCACCACTGGTGCTGTGTGGTGACCCAGCGAGGGGTACCATGGGGCATGGGCGCTGCCGGCACCACTGGTGCAGTGAGGTGGCCTAGCGAGGGGTACCGTGGGGCATGGGCGCTGCGGTCGCCACTGGTGCAGTGGGTGGCACAGTGTGGGGTACCATGGGGCATGAGCGCTGCCGTCGCCACTGGTGCAGTGGCTGGCACAGCGAGGGGTACCATGAGGCATGGGCGCTGCCGTCGCCACTGGGGCGGGGGGTGGCACAGCGAGGGGTACCATGGGGCATGGGCGCTGCCGGCACCACTGGTGCAGGGGGTCGCACAGCGAGGGGTACCATGGGGCATGGGCGCTGCCGGCGCCGCTGGTGCAGTGGGGTGACCCAGCGAGGGGTACCATGGGGCATGGGCGCTGCCAGCACCACTGTTGCAGTGGGGTGGCCTAGCAAGTGGTACCGTGGGGCAATGCCATCTCCACTGGTGCAGGGGGTGGTCCCGTGAGGGGTACCGTGGGCACGGGCGCTGCCATCTCCACTGATGCAGGGGGTGGCCCAGCGAGGGGTACCATGAGGCATGGGCGCTGCCGGTGCCACTGGTGCTGTGGGGTGACCCAGCGAGGGGTACCCTGGGGCATGGGCGCTGCCGGCGCCACTGGTGCAGTGAGGTGGCCTAGCGAGGGGTACCGTGGGGCATGGGTGCTGCCGGCACCACTGGTGCAGGGGGTGGTCCAGCGAGGGGTACCGTGGGCACGGGTGCTGCCGTCTTCACTGGTGCAGGGGGTGGCCCAGTGAGGGGTACCATGGGGCATGGGCGCTGCCGGCGCCACTGGTGCAGGGGGTGGCCCAGCGAGGGGTACCGTGGGCATGGGCGCTGCCAGCGCCACTGGGGCAGGGGGTGGTCCAGCGAGGGGTACCGTGGGGCACATGCGCTGCCGTCTCCATTGGTGCAGGGGGGTGGTCCAGCGAGGGGTACCGTGGGCATGGGGGCTGCCAGCGCCACTGGGGCAGGGGGGTGGTCCAGCGAGGGGTACCGTGGGGCACATGCGCTGCCGTCTCCATTGGTGCAGGGGGGGTGGTCCCGCAAGGGCTACCGTAGGCACGGGGCTGCCGTCTCCATTGGTGCAGGGGGGTGGTCCAGCGAGAGGTACCGTGGGCATGGGGGCTGCCGGCGCCACTGGTGCAGGGGGTGGTCCAGCGGGGGATACTGTGGGCACGGGGGTTGCCGGCGCCACTGGTGCAGGCGGTGGTCCAGCGAGGGGTACCGTGGGCACGGGCGCTGCGCGTGGTACAGATTCCTTTACTGCTTCAGCTCTGTTTCACAAACCATTACCAATCTCCATTGGCTGCCTGTGGGTGAGCGGATTACGTTTAATGCCCTTTGCTGGGCCTATAATGACCCTGTCTACTTTCGACATCATTTTCAATGGCATCTACCTACTGGCAATCTGCATTCCAGTTCAGTGAAAATTATAGTGAGTGAGCCCAGAATTAAAGGGCTCGTTGGGGAGGTAGAGCTTCTCATCCTCCGCTTGCAAGTGGTGGAACTCTCTACCCAGCCATCTGAGAGCCTGGCCGGGTCTGTTCAAATTCAGGAAACAGCTGAAAACCTGGCTTTTTTCTTCTTCAACTAAATAGATGTCTGCTTTTTCTGAAGGACACAGTTTGTACCAGGACCGGACTGGCCGTAGTGGGCACCGGACAATCCCAAGGTGACAGCACGGGTGGGGGGCCGGTTTGGGGCACCTGCAAAATCGGCCCTGTAACAAAATCGGCCGAAAACAGCCCCTGGCAAAGAGCTCAGTGACACCCACAACCCCGGGGGGAGGGGTAGCGGGGGTCGGCCGAGCACTTTGCCAGGGCCGGTTTTGGTTCCCAGTCCTGCACTGGTTTGTACGCTAGTGACAGACATTCAGCACTTTAGAAACTTCATACTTACTTTTTTTACATATTTTTCTGGGGCCACCAGGGGATACTTTTGGAAAACAGGCCTTATCAAGACCCAGTGGCCTTCAAAACAATTTGTAGAGTTACCTTTGCCCGTACCCCGGGGGGTGCTGAGCCTGGCTCTCACAGGGAAACCCATACAGATAGGTTGAACCAGAAAATGAAACCAAAAACCGGGACATTTCGCAAACACAGTAGGAACCATGATGTCATAGCAACCTTGGAGTGGGTGCAGATGAACAAAGCTCTTCTGGACCTCCTGCTCACATCCGCAACAAAAATTGTCCTAAATAACTGTAAGGACACACATGAGGCTTCATTCAAATGTTGGATGAATTCAATTACACACATCAGGGGCGCAGATAACAACGCTCTCCAAAACTCACCTTGGAAACCATCAACTAGACACCTTTGGGACGAGTTAGATGTTTATTTCCCAACATACAAACCATCAATATTCCCTCATGGATACGCACTTCCCCTTCATTACTCCACAGCCATTACATGAGTATAAGGTTGACTTTTATGAACTCGGGAACTACAGGCGACTGGAACAGCCTAGTTCTACCTCCGTAGGGCTTCACTCGCATATATGAAACTTGATTTGATAACCAACACAGGCATACGCAGCCCAATCTTTCAACTCCTTTAATTTCTGTATAACTCTGTTATTCTTCTCTTCTCTTCGTCTCTTCTATTCTCTTCTCCTCTCTTCTCTAATTTTCTCTCTGTTGTACATTGCTTTGTATCATCTTGTACCTTGTACTCTGTATTTTTTATACTGTTTATTACAATATCACCTACTTATTATATTGCTAAAGTTGTTACATCTCTCCCCAGCTGATGTATCACATCAATTTTTCTCTGTACATCGGTTGCCTTTTCTTTGTGTATTTTTTTTGCAAATACCTAATAAAAATCTTTGGAACAAAAAAAAAAAAACACCTCTCACAAACATACCAAAGAGAGGTAGTGAGGCACTAGGGGAAATAGATGAAGGCTAATTTTACAGAGTATCATGTGTTATTTAAATCGATTTCTGAAAAGGCTGGTAAGTAATCTCGCACGTGTCTCTCCTCTGCTCTCCTCTGCATCAGGCCGAAACAGGAACCACCCAGGCTCCCCTCAGCCAATCATGATGCTGCAATGCAGCGTTGTGATTAGTCCAGGGCTCAAGTCCTAAAACAGTAAGGGGGGGGACTAACCTAGTTAATCAGTATGCAAGTGACATCACAAGCACTAGACATCACGGCGCCTGCCATTACGGTGTGTGACATTACAGCACCTGACGTCACAGCGTGTGACATCACAGCGCGCGACATCATGGCACGTGAAATCACAGGAAGTGGCATCATAAGAAGTGACATCATCTTAAGTCCCCACATAGTGGTCAGTGGGGCCCTGAGTGGCCTTTCTGGAGGCAGATAGGCGTCCGTGATCTCCCTTTTGTCAACGGGCAGAGGTGTCACTCCTTTTCTCTCGCTGGGCCAGCCAATTAATAGGTGCAAACCGAACGGGGACACGGACCTGAGCAGAAGCGGACTCACTTGTTATCAGGTGTTTATAAAACTTTGCCGAAGCTGTGTGTTCCGGAAAGACAATATGCAAATGTGGGCCACTTCATTTTTCATGCCCTGGCCGACTTCCAATCCCAATCCACCCCTGTTGGGCAGAGACTGGAGCCAATGGGCCTTGCTCTTGAAGTTCAGCATAAGATCGGCCCCGCACGGCCTCCATACAACCTGTCCTCTTGAAATACGCCGATGAGGAGTACGCGCCGTCTGGGTCTTGTGGGGACTATTTCTTGGCGCCCCAGTTCTTGTACATGCAGCTACCTTGATCCTACAGGAAGCATCTGTGGGGTCTGCGGTTTAGGAAACATTTTGGAAATTGGGGCACAGAGGGGTGACATCAAAACAATGCAGGGTGGGGCAGCTGCAACAGAAGCTGAGAACTTACAACCCTGCACCACTGTTACACCACTGGCATAGCGCCACCTCCAACCCTCCTCTGTGGGTGTGTGTCACATGAATCATCTTTCATCCTGCATGCATGTGTGAACGTGGGTGTCTGTGAGTATCAACGCGTCTTTGTATGTCAATGTGTACCTGTGTCTGTGCACGTGTGCATCTGTTTGTATGAGCACATATGTGTGCATCTGAGTGTCTGAGTGTACCTGAGGTTGCCCATGAGTGTATGCGTGCATGCCTCTACTGTGTAATTTTGTGTGCTTGTGTGGGAATGTGTCTGTGTGTATGACTGCATACATACCCCCACATCTGTAATTGTGTGTACTTGTGTGCGCCTGTCTGTATGTCTGCGTACATACCCCCTCGTGCTTATATGTGTGTACCTGTTCATGTCCATCTCTGTGCGTACCTCATCATCTATCATTCTGTGTGATTGTGTGTGTTGCACCCATTTGTGTGTGCACATCTCCACATGTGTAATTGTCTGCTTGTGTGTGCACACATGTGTCCATCTCCGCGTGTGCCCCCATGTGTGTAATTCGGTGTGAATCTGTGTGTCCTATTGCCCCTGCAAGTGTAATTTATATATGTTTTGCAGTTCTTTGATGGCACAAACTTGACCCAAAGGTATTGGGACGCTTTACATGAACACCAGTTACATTTCACAAGGACACACGTTGTTACTAGATGTCCCTCATGAGTCAAATGCAAAAGCATTGAAGCCCTGAGCTGAGAGCTAATACTATAAATTCTACAAAGAGCTGAACTGCAGCTTCAAGAAAGGGTTTCAATGCTTTTGTATTTGACTTGTGACAGACATCTAGTAACGACTACTGGAACTGCAGCTTGATTCAGTGCTTTGGCATTTGACTCGCGAGGGACCCCTAGTAACGACGAGTTGAACTGCAGCTCTTTGTAGAAATGTTTTGATATTTGATACTATAATATTCACGGCCCACTGCTAATCTCATCCCATAATGCAGTGCAGGGCCTTTGGTTGGCTTTGTATTTTTGCACATAATAACTGTGCTTGGGGTGGTCCTAAGAGGATGGGACCACCACTGAATCGTTCAGCAAGATGTGCTCTTTATGTTCAAGGTATCTGCTTGGTCCTCCCCCTAGGTTAGGAGGGACTCCAAAATCATCACCACTCTCATTGCCTGATATTTTACAATTTCAAAGTTCACTTTTGTGAATTGGTTATATGCTTTTTAACAACCCTGGCGTAGTTTGCAAAGTAGCTCTATACGTAGCTACGTGAAGTACACTTCGCAGTACGCGAGTCACGTAGCACTACGCGAACTGCATAGTACCCTGTTCGCACTGTGCAAGATGCAGTATTCAATGATTACAAAGTGCGGACAAGCATCCAGCACTGTGCAATCATTGAAAACCAGCACTGTGCAATCATTGAAAACCGCAATTTGCACAGTGCGAGCTGTAGTTTTCTGCTGCTCGAGTAGGTTTGGCAGCTTTCTCAACGTGGACTGGTAGTTTCTCATTGCGAGCGGTCGCGAGCATACGCGACCATTCGCAATGAGAAACCTGACCTTGTAGAAAAAGGTAGGGCTAGGACCTTTCTCAAGATTTGCCCGGCGCTAACCGCCCTTGTACCATTCAAGTTTACCAAGCAATGAGGCAGGCGCCGGAGACCAGAAGGCAGGAAACAGAAGTTTATTCCGACGGAGCAGAACACATCAGATCAGACAACAAGGTATCATGTCGAGGTGCTCTAACAGCCTCTCGGAGGCCTGGCCTCTTATACACTGGTTTATGGCATGTGACCTTCCTTTAATACAATCAAGTCTTTGTAAGGCAAGAGAAAAAGACATCCCCGTAATCCTAGCGTCAATCCCACCCCCATATACCTTCACAATAGAGGTTTTCAACCTGCTGATAAGAGGAGGGGACCATCACGCAGCTGAGTGTTCCGTCGAGTCTTAGGATGTGTGCGCCTGATCATATCACAGGGGGGGTGGGGAGGCCTGGATCAATAGAGGGTCCTTTGAAGGAGAGCGACCTCATACAATAAAGGGCAGTAAATGATATCTCCCAGCTTAGGCAATGGCCTCGGACCTGTGTGGACAGTCGGACACGGGGTGAGGGGCTATCAATGGAGTGGTATTCATGCCGCGTGGACAATCCAGCGCAGGAGGGAGGTTTGTCAACAGAGGGGCATTCATGGGAGGAGGAGGTAGGGTTGGTGGTGGTGTGGCGATAATCGCTCGGTCGGAAATGAACTTTCAAACCATCTCCTCTCCCCCCATTCCTCCCACTGAATTCCTTATAGTTCGCTCCCTCGCCTTCTCCCCCCCCATCACCTGTCTTCTAATGTACCGTCCTCCCCAGTCTTCGCCTCAGTTCTTGCCGGCTTTCCAAGATCTGCTGGCCAACATGGTGGTCAACTATGCATCGGTATTGGTTCTAGGGGATTTCAATTACTGGCCCTCGGACCCTTCTGAGTGCTCAGCCTCGAAAGAATTCACTGAGTCTCTCACATCCTTAAATTTTAGGTCACACATCTCTGTCCCCACTCACTCTCATGGTCACATACTTGACCAGGTCTGGTCCCTCAATCTTCCAGTCTCCCCAGTGACGGTTTCCCCCTGTCCTTGGTCCGACCATGCCCTTATTTCCTTTTCCATCTCTCCCAATCCGGTACCCAAAGTCCTCCACGCCAAAAATACCTGGGCGCGGAACTGGAACAGAGTTGACTTCCCCACTCTGACGTCCCACCTTCTGAATTCTATCCCGTCCCTCTCTGGTTTGCCGTCCGACTCTCAAGCCAAGTCCATTAACACCTGGTTGGCTAGAGGCTGTGACTCAGTGGCTCCCCTGCGTCGCATCTCCGTTCGGCGACCTAAGGAGTCTAATAGGTGGTTTAATGACCACCTAAAAGAACTAAAACTGTCCGTTCGACAGGCAGAAAGACACTGGAGGAAAAATTATTGTCCCTCACTTAAAACCCTCTATCTGACATCACTCGCCGACTACAAGACCGCAATCCTTGCCGCTAAAACCTCTTATTTCTCTACCAAAATAATGTCTGCTGAAAACAAACCTAGGGAGATCTTCGGCATAGTGCAGGACCTGGCCTACTCTGATAGGGCTTCACCTCAAATCCCCCCATCCCAGCCTCTATGCAACCAACTAAACACCTACTTCCTTGACAAGATCGCCACCATTAAGGCCAACATCCCCCCCCCCTCGTCTGCCTTTGTTGATCCTTCCCCTCCTACCATTCAAAACCTTCTCACCTCCATCCCTCCCCTCACCGAAGAGGTATTTCTGGAGATACTCCCCAAAGTAAAATCAGGTTCTCCGGCAGACATCTGTCCGGCGCGAATCCTCCAACAAATCTACTCCTCTTGTCCTGAACCTCCCATTGCCTTCCTTAACAACTCCCTAGCACAGGGAGTAGTGACCCCTACGCTCAAATCAGCCACCATAGTGCCCATTCTAAAGAAGTCCGGCGCTGACCCTTCCATCTCAGCCAACTACCGCCCCATCTCCCTGCTGCCCTACCTGGGCAAGGTGCTGGAGCGCTATGTCACCGCGGTATTCAGCACCCACGTAGAGGCCAATGGGGGACTGGCTTCCCGCCAGGCTGGCTTCCGACCCAGGCACTCGACTGAATCAGTCGTGGTATCAGTACTGGACAACCTCAGGAAGGGCATGGATCACAACAAACACCAGGCGCTGGTACTCCTCGATCTCTCCGCCGCATTTGACACGGTAGACCATACCATCTTACTGTCCCGTGTCAAGGCGGCCGGAATTGAGGGATCAGCCCTGGTGTGGCTTTCCTCCTTCCTGAGGGACCGCACCCAGGCGGTCCGGCTAGGAGATTTCACAACCACCCCACTCCCCGTCACGTGTGGTGTCCCCCAGGGTTCTTCTTTGTCCCCCCTACTATTTAATCTTTATATCTTTCCTCTCATCTTCGCTCTCCAGCAGCTGGAGGTCACCGTGTATAATTACACAGATGACCTCCAGCTCATATTTGATCTATCCTCCTCTCCTCTTTCTGTCTCCAGCTTCCAGCACACCATGACATTCATCAGGGACTGGATGAATCACAACCATCTCAAGTTAAATCCGGACAAAACCGAGTTGGTTCTTACCGGAGGTTCTTCCAGTCCCTGGAACTCTCTCTTCTGGCCCCCTACTCTTGGTCCCGCCCCCACTCCTTCTACCACGGTCAAAACACTGGGGGTTAAAATGAATAACCAGCTCACCCTTCACTCCCAAATCAGCTCGGTGGTTTCCTCCTGCTTCCTCACCCTCCGAACTATCCGCACTGTCGCTCGTTTCTTCTCCCCCCAGGCCCTCAAAATGATCATGGCCGCTCTAGTGATATCACGACTGGATTATGCCAATGCTCTCTACAATGGCATACCAGCATACAGTCTAAGGAGGCTACAATTGGTCCAAAACCAAGCTGCCCGGCTGGTTTTTGGCCTCCCACGCTATCATCACTCCACACCACTCCTCAGGGAGCTCCATTGGCTCCCCGTTAAGGAACGCTCTCTGTTCAAAACCGCCTGCATGGTTTTCCAGGCTCGTCAAGGCACCGCCCCCGCCTTCATTTCCTCATTAATAAATGAATACGTTCCCTCCAGAGAACTCCGTTCCTCCACCAAATCCCTCCTTCAAATTCCACGCTTCAGGCGCAAAAAGTGGGGTGGGTCCAATTTTTCCACCCTGGCCCCCACGTTCTGGAACTCCCTCCCAGACCATCTACGCGCGGCCACCCATTATGTATCCTTCCGCAAGGAACTAAAAACGTTCCTTTTTAAACAGGCATTCCCTGTGTAATCCTCCCTTCCCGGCTCTACCACCGGTTCTCACCTTTGCCTCTGTAGCCAATACCCTCCACTAGCGCCAAGAAACCGTTCGGTGCACGCTGCGCTTTATAAATGTTTTAAATTAGAAATTAGAATTAGGTGTTGGTCAGGCGCTAGCGTGACTCCCAAGGACAGGGTCATGCAGAAGGGTCCTGCTCGTAAGGAGGAGGAGGGAGGGGGAGCCAGGGTGCGCGGAGGATGCTTGCTGGGTCAGAGGGACGTGCTGGCGATCGATCGTGGACAGGGAGACCATGATACCTAAAATGGCTGCCATGCACGTAATACATGGGTGACCTAGAATAGCTGCCGTGCATGTAGTACATAGGTGACAAGCTGGCGCAGATGATGTTTAGATCGCAAGTCAAAATTCCACAGTCCTCCCTTTTAACATATCTCGCCAACTTGTCAGTTTGAATTTATTCCCATAAGGCCACGTATTTCTACTTCATAGAGGGGACTCATGTGCTCGTTTCGGAAGTCCAAAGTCTTTGGGCACATACAGTTAGAAACAAGGCCGCACAAAGGTGGCAGACATTGGATACCTAAACAACACCCACATAAGATCACAACAGGTATCAACACAAAGGAAAACAACTTCCAACCCCAATTCTTCAAAGTGTCCCAAAACCAGTTCCCAAGCGACCATCCTTCTTGTTCTTGGTGAACCTCTGAGGAAAGTCTGTGGAGGTGTTCAATGGCTTTGTAGACTGAAGGCGAGTTGTCAGGCACGTATGTGCAGCAGCTGGATCCGATGATGCGGCATGCTCCTCCTCGGTCGGCTAGGACCACGTCTAGGACAAGTCTATTTTGGAGGGTCACGAGGCGGACCGCCTGAAGTTCCGCAGTGTTGTTGGCGAGGATACCGGCAGTGATGTTGATCGTTGTTTCTACTGCCTGGGTCAGGTGCCGGATAGCACGGCTGTTTGCCATTGGGCCCCACAGGGGAACAAGTCCCTTTGCTGCATCTAGGAACTGTGCTCCGGTGGAGTCGGCTTGCCCAAGGTCGTCTGCACGCCTCTGCCTGTGATGGTTGGCAGGGGCTACATATGTGGGTGGGAGAACGAAGGCAATGTAACAGGTACCCTTCCAACCCTTCGGGAGCCAGGTGTAGGCCTTGGTGCCACACACAAAGTACATGTTTGGAGAAGCAACAAAGGAAGGAGGGTCAGCTGAGTCCAATGTTCTGGTGGTCTGGCAGGCGCTGTGACCCACCAGCTGCGTTCCATGGTCTTCGAGACACACAAGACCTGTGACATTGATGACAGACAGAGCCACAGTCAGTGTTGCGGTAGTTTGTTTTTGTAGATGAGAAAAGGTGGTCCTGGCTGGATTGTGGAGCACCTGTACTTCGACTCGTTCTTTGGCTGGAATGTTTTTGATGAAGGTGGCGCCTGTGAGCGCAGGACACAGGGCAGCAGGAGTCTTTCCGGTTCTGTTCAGCCAGAACCCAGAGTAGAAGTGTGACACTGTCCGGCCAGAGGTGGCGTTATCCTTGTGGCTCTCTTGCATGAGGATCAGCCAGGCGAGGCAAGAGCCGTGAACTGAGAAGGGTGAAGGGATGAAGGGAATAGAGTGTCCGGTGGCATGCGGGAGCAACCCGCAGATCCAACAGTTCGTAGCATTGGCAGCAATGTTGTGTTGGTGCAACAGTTGCACAAAGGAATTGTTCCAGAATTCCCTGCGCCTTTCTCGGAGCTGAGGCGACAGAGAGATTAGGTGATGCTCTTTCAGGGGGGTCGGCTGCACAGTAGGTAGCAATGCCTCATGAGCCGGTGTGCTTTCCTCCAGAATCCAGAAGGAGGTCATGAGGAGGAGGCAGAAGAGGAAGACAATGAAGAGTGCGATTGTCTTTGATTTGTGCAAGTTGTCAGTCTTTGGATTTCTATACTGGGCATTTCCTGTTGCTTCCATCATCTTCTTATCTGGCGCTTCCATCATCTTCTTATCTGGTGCTTCCATCACCTTCAAGGGAGCTCGGTAGCGGGCAGAACCACAGACTTCGTTTAGCTTCTCTCCCGGCAACCTTTGATTGTGTTTAGGTCACCGTTCTGAGATTTAACTTAGTCCGTGGCCTACTTAGCCGAAACTCCCCCCTTTCGACGCAGGAAATACCCTTCTCTGGACGGCACAGTGGGATCGGAGAATTTTGCAAGTTCGAGTGCCCCAGTATCGGGATAACAGTCCAATATCGGTCGGTCTTTGCTCAGGAGCTCTTCTTGGGTGCTGACGTTTTCTGTCGTGGCCAGGTTTGCAGAGACTTTTCGGCAATGATGCGCATGCAGCCAATGCCTCTTCCCCTCCACTCGGAGCGCCGTTCGGGTGGTGATCAGCACTTGCCAGGGGCCCGTCCACCGAGGTTCCAGACTCTTGGTTCGCTGGAAATTTCGTATCAGCACGAAATCCCCCGGTTGGATGTCATGGCCGGGGCCCCTGGAAGCATCGGGGATAGCCTGCTGCACCTGTTGATGGATGACAGACAACGTTTTAGTTAACTTGCACAAATAATCAGATAGTAGGACGTCCGGGACGTCATGTATGGAGGTCAGTTTGGGAGCAGTCCAGAGATTCATCGGACGCCCAAACACGACCTCGTAGGGGGTTAAATGGTGCTTGGTGGGAGTGGAGCGCATTGATAACAAGGCCAGTGGGAGGGCATCCGGCCAGTTAAGTCCAGTGGTGGCCACTATTTTTGCCAGTTTCAGCTTCAGGGTGGCATTATGGCGTTCCACTAGACCAGCGGATTGGGGGTGGAAGACCGCATGAAATCGTTGCTTCACCCCCAACCCTTTTAGGATTAATTGGATAACCTCAGCTATGAAATGGGGGCCATTGTCGCTCCATAAAATCCGACAAAGGCCATAGCGAGGGAAGAATTCCTTCAGTAGTACTTTGGCAGTGGTCATGGCAGTGTTGTCACGGGTTGGATAGGCTTCCACCCATTTGCTGAAGGCGCACACAATGACTAGTACATACTTCAGGTTTTGGCATCTCTCTAGTTGGATGTAATCCATCTGAAGGACCTCAAAGGGGTGATTGGGGGTCCCGAACCCTCCCCGGGGTACTACAGTCCCTTTCCCGGGGTTGTGTTGCAGACAGATGAGGCACTGCTGAACTAGGCGTCTGGCTGAGTCGGGGATTTTGTCATTGTGCCAGACTTTGGAAATGAGTTCGATCATGGGTGCAGATCCTATGTGTGCGGGGGAGTGAGCCATTGTCAGTATGGGAATCAGATATGAGTCGGGCAGCAACCATTTGTTTGCATCTTTTGTTCGCCAGCAACCCTCTTCGTCCTTCAAACCCACCCTTGTCCATTTAGTCAATTCGTGAGGGGTGCTGGCCGACTGTATGTCTTTGATCATTTCCCTTGTGTCACTCCATTTTTCTGCTTGAGACCTAGTCACATATATGCGTGTCACTGTCCTATTCTCAGCTGTGGTTCGTGCAGTGATGTCGGCTAATGCATTCCCTTGTCCGACTAAGTCTGTCACTCTTTTGTGTGCCTGACATTTGATCACCGCTAATCGTTTGGGGAGGAGAACTGCCTCAATCAGAGCGGACACTAAATCTCCGTGGAGGATTGGGGTGCCGTGGGACGTCAGGAATCCCCTCTCCCTCCACAGGAGCCCAAAATGGTGGACCACTCCGAAGGCATACTGGCTGTCCGTATATACGTTCGCGGTGGTCCCTGCGGCTATGATGCATGCTCGGGTGAGGGCTATCAGCTCTGCTGCCTGGGCAGATCGTTGTGTAATGCAGGCTGTCTCAACTATTGTTCGGGCCGTCGTGACTGCATAGGCAGCTGAAGTGGTGCCATCTGGGAGTTTGATGCATGAGCCGTCTACCCATAGCTCTCCATCGGGGTCAGGAAATTCAGTGTCTCGGAGGTCAACCCTACTCCTAGTCTGTTCGTCTGTGAGGGTCACACAGTCGTGTATGGGAGGAACGTCGGGGTCGTTTTCAGGCAGGGGTAACAATGTGGCAGGATTCAAAGTCGTGCATCTCTTAAGTGTGATGTGGGGTGCAAGCAGAGTCAACTCGTACCCTGTCAGTCGTGCGCTAGTCAGGTGTTGGGTCTTTGTCTGGTTCAAAAGGGTGTCAACTGCATGGGGCACTAATACAGTGAGGGAGTTGGAAAGTACGATTCCCTCGCTCTGACGGATGGAGACAGCAGCGGCAGCTACTGCTCGAAGGCAGGCAGGTAAGGCTCTGGCTACAGGATCAAGAGTGGCGGAGAAGTAGGCACAAGGGCGCTGCTTAGGACCAATTGATTGAGTTAGGACAGACAATGCACACCCCTCCCTTTCGTGAGTGAAGAGGGAGAAGGGTTTGGAGTAATCCGGGGTTCCTAGGACAGGCGCTGAGCAGAGTGCATCCCGTAATTCCTTAAAGGAGGCTTGACACTCAGTGGTCCAAGGAAGCGGGGAGGGGACATCTTTGGTCAGCAGGGCAAGTAATGGTTTCACAATGAGGCTGTAATTAGGCAACCACTGTCTGCAAAAAGAGGTTAGGCCAACCAAAGAGCGGACCTGCTTTTGCGTCTTTGGGATGGGGGTGTCTAGGATAGTTTGGATTCGGTCAGGGGTAAGTTTCCTCCCTTCCTTGGACAGAAGATGGCCTAGGTAAGTTACTTGTGGCTGGCAGAACTGTAGTTTCTTTTTGGAGACTTTATGGCCATTTTCTGCAAGGAAGTGTAGGAGTTGGACGGTGGCTGTCGTTGCAAGCGGGGTGGTGTCGGCCGCCAAAAGGATATCATCGACATATTGGATCAACACCACTCCCGCTGGTAGCTGGAAGGCATCCAGCTGTCTTTTGAGAGCCTGGCTGTAAATGCTGGGACTTTCAGGGTACCCCTGGGGAGCTCTACAAAATCGGTACGAGCGAGATTTTAAAGTGAAGCCGAAAAGATAACGGCTGTCTGGGTGGATGGGGATAGAGAAAAATGCGTTTTTAAGGTCGATAACAGAGAAGGTGGTGGCAGTGGACGGGATGAGGGTCAGAATGGTGGTGATATCAGAGACCACAGGATATTGGGGTACAACCACTTTGTTAATCTCTCGTAAGTCGATGATGAAGCGGTACGCTTTCTCATCTCCTTCACCTTGCTTCTTAACAATAGGTAGGATTGGGCTGTTGCAGACGTTGCTAACCACTTCTTCAACCACTCCTGCATCTACCAGAGACTGAATGATCGCTACCAGTGCCTTCTCACCCTCTGGGGATATCCGATATTGCGGGAGTTTCGGGAGCATAGCGTCCTGTCGTACAGTTATGTGGATAGGGTCAATCATCATTCGCCCCACATCAGAGTCATTTTTGGCCCACAGGTACGGAGGCAGGGTGTCAAGCAGGGACAGGTCAGCGTTAGTTATGCAGCACATGTGTCGTGGGGGACGGGATCTGGGCATGTCTGGGTTGTCGTACAGAATGACTCGTATTCCATCTGGGGAACACCTAATGGTAGCTCGAAAATGTTTCAGTAAGTCAATGCCCATAATGGCGTCAGGGGAGTTGGAGGAGAGTAGAAATGTCGCGTCAGCAGTGTTGCTTTCTAGGTCAAAGGTAATAGGCACGGACAGGGGGTTAGTGGAGGGCGTCCCATCGAAACCTATCGACGTTATGTGTGAGCCAGACAAGGGTGCCCTTGGAATCAGTCGTTTTGATAACACACTACGTGTCGCCCCAGTGTCTACCAAGAATGGAGACTCTGTACCCAAGACCTTAGCGGTGACATAAGGACCTTGCTGGTCAACACAGAGCTCGACTGGATCCCTCCCTTGCCCCTGGCAGTCCTATGCAAAATCGGGGGCATTTTCACCTTCGGATAGCTGATATTGATTCTGTCGGGGACGGTCAAATGTATTCAGTCTTCCTGATCTGTCATTGTTAGTGTCGTTGGAGTTCCCTCGTCCCTGCACTCTATTCTTCGGACCACCTGCCACATCCCTGGAATCCCTATTTCTATTCATCTCTAGCAAAACCGGACACTGGGTTTTCCAATGGCCGAACCCCTTGCAGAAGGCGCATTGGTCATTGCTAATATCTCTCCGTCCAGTGTGAGATGTCGGGGTGTGATCCTTAGGAGGTAGATCTCTGGGGGCGTTTGATTGGTAGTTCCCCCTTTGATGTTCCCGTCCTAGCGCTATACCCTGTATCTGGGCTATCATTACCCTTTCCTTCAAATCTTTCTTCTTTTTCTCGGACGCCCTATCATTCTCATTCTTTTGGTGCTCGTAATACTGAGCCATCTGAAGGATAGCTGCGGGTTTGGAGGCCCCCCAACTACTCTCACTTGTCTGTAGTTTTTGGGAGACTTCTTGAGTTAGTCCTTTTACATAATTTTGCACAAACAGGTGCTGTCCGGTTGCGGTGGTCATGTCCTGGCCACTGTAGTCGGAGAACACTGTCTCAAATCGGGAGAAGTATTCTGACACATCTTCCTGGGGTTTCTGTCGACAGGCCGTGACTATCGACCAGTCTACTTTTCTTTCCGGGACCAGTGTTTTTAATTTCTGAACTATTTTATCTGGGAGTTCCAGTATGTCCTTCACTGGTTTATTCCCTGGCTCTCGCTGTCTGTCTTGTTTACCGAGTTGGTCCAAGGTATGTCCAAACAGATCCGTGTGGTCAGCCTTCCGGATTTGCTTCCACACGTCAGCTGGCAGACATAGCCCAAAGAACAAGTCAATATCTGCTATAGTCATTATTGTTGAACCCAAGGCTGTACCCAATTCGGTATAAAATGCTGTCGGGTTCTTTCTTAAGTCGGGCAGGGTTTGCTTAAAGGTTAGGATATCTTGTCGGTCCCATGGTTGGTATACCCAATTGTACACAACCCTTCCCTTTGCATTTTCATTATTAATATCATCGCTCGTTCCCTGGCCCCGTGGCGGGATCCAGTAAGGAGCCGCTTCTCTGATAGGCATCATAGTATTGGCTACTTCTGCCAACCTTGCTTCAGGGACCGTAACCTTGGCTTCTGGTTTCTGTTCCGTGAGGTGGCGGAGGACCCCAAGCATTTGCATGAAGAGCTCCGTCGCCTCACGTTCAGTCCTATCTCCAACATCAATTTTCCTATACAGCGTTGTTAATTTAGCGGGTCCCTTACTCTGATACCTATCTTCATACGCGTTCAGGGTGTAGTAGCTGAATCGCAAGATGAAATGCCGTCTGTGACTGTCGGCATGTGAATTATATACGCTCATTGTATAATCTTCGCTCTCCCTTCGTTCTACTAATGTCTTTGCTATTTTGTCGATCCCATCCCGCTCATCTTTGCTCAACCTATTTAGTCTGGCCGGTGATTGTTTGCTAGACTCGGGGTCGTCTGATGAGGTTGTTAATGTGGCTGGTGCAAAGGCCGTGAGGGCTGGTGCACTAGCGCTGGGATCGCTTTCGCTCACACTCGGAGCGTGGAAGCTTTGTCGGCAGGGGGCATATGGAGGGGGCATGTAGATGGTTGGGGGACCTAGTAGTAGCTCGTCGTTCGCTCGTTGTCTGGAGGGCAATTCAGGGTAGAGCGCAGAGGGGGTCCTAACAGGACATTGGCCTGTCGACCCTGATTTTTGGTTTTGCATAGTTTCCTTTCTTTCTTTTATTTCTTCTTCTAGTTGCTTTGCGGCTAGGTGGGCTGCCTTTCGTAATTCTTTCCCTATTTTTGCTTCTTCTCTTTTCTTTCGTTGTTCCGTTTCTTTGCGCCACATGCCGATACTGTCGAGCATAGTGGGCGTGGTCTTATTCTTCTGGAGCGCTATTTCTAATGTTTTTATTTTATTTTCGTCAAAGGAACCTATCAGTGGCCACTGACTTTCAAGGTTCTTTTTCGTATATTTATGCCATAGTTTAGTGTAAGCTATAGCGACTAGTCCATACTTAGTGAACATGTCCTTATTAGGGGTGCCCTCCAGTGGAGCTGGATGGTTCATCTCTAATAAGCGGTCCGGGCTAAACAGGCTACCAACCAGTGGGGAGAAGACAGGCATGACGGATTACAACGGGGACAAAAGTCTGCACTACCTATCTTATCACGGCGGACAAAGACTAGACAGAATATTTCTATTCTACGTTGTTTGGAGGCCGTGAATACCTCAAAAGAACCAATACCGAATAATCGGCCAATCAAACAATCCAGTGGGGAGAATAAGTGGGCACGAAAAATTATCGCTACCCACCCTTTCTCTACCTGCAAAGAGAGGCCTTGTTCTTCCCTGTTTGCAGACAAAGAATCTCCAGACAATAATCCACGAACGATAGTTCGGGAAACAGTGGGGGAGGAAGATAGGTACGACGGATTACAATGGGGACAAAAGTCTGCGTTACCTATCCTTCACTGCTTGCAAAGAGAGAGCCTGTTTGTTTTTCCCCGTTTGCAGACAGTGAATCTCCAGAGGGTTTCAACAAAGCGTAATACTAGTATTATCCAAAAACAATTTCCTCAATTCGTCGTGTTTACACGACCTTACCCGGACCGCATGGACGGTTTCCTGTCCTCTGGATCCAGCGCCCGATCGTCCTCTCTCCTTCGTGTTGTTCGCGGCACTCCTGATGGTTCCCAGTCAGGACCGTAGATCACTCGAGAGAGGTCTGTTCAGAACTAGTGAAGGTCGGATGATCGGCTGTCAGACGAGGGTCTATCGGACACGAGCTCTTCCCGATCGTTGCAGTCGTTCACTCTGTCATCGGGACCTCTCCCACTGGATCCACGTGTCACTGATGGGCCCCACGCTTTGGGACGCCAATTGTAGAAAAAGGTAGGGCTAGGACCTTTCTCAAGATTTGCCCGGCGCTAACCGCCCTTGTACCATTCAAGTTTACCAAGCAATGAGGCAGGCGCCGGAGACCAGAAGGCAGGAAACAGAAGTTTATTCCGACGGAGCAGAACACATCAGATCAGACAACAAGGTATCATGTTGAGGTGCTCTAACAGCCTCTCGGAGGCCTGGCCTCTTATACACTGGTTTATGGCATGTGACCTTCCTTTAATACAATCAAGTCTTTGTAAGGCAAGAGAAAAAGACATCCCCGTAATCCTAGCGTCAATCCCACCCCCATATACCTTCACAATAGAGGTTTTCAACCTGCTGATAAGAGGAGGGGACCATCACGCAGCTGAGTGTTCCGTCGAGTCTTAGGATGTGTGCGCCTGATCATATCACAGGGGGGGTGGGGAGGCCTGGATCAATAGAGGGTCCTTTGAAGGAGAGCGACCTCATACAATAAAGGGCAGTAAATGATATCTCCCAGCTTAGGCAATGGCCTCGGACCTGTGTGGACAGTCGGACACGGGGTGAGGGGCTATCAATGGAGTGGTATTCATGCCGCGTGGACAATCCAGCGCAGGAGGGAGGTTTGTCAACAGAGGGGCATTCATGGGAGGAGAGGAGGTGTTGGTCAGGCGCTAGCGTGACTCCCAAGGACAGGGTCATGCAGAAGGGTCCTGCTCGTAAGGAGGAGGAGGGAGGGGGAGCCAGGGTGCGCGGAGGATGCTTGCTGGGTCAGAGGGACGTGCTGGCGATCGATCGTGGACAGGGAGACCATGATACCTAAAATGGCTGCCATGCACGTAATACATGGGTGACCTAGAATAGCTGCCGTGCATGTAGTACATAGGTGACAAGCTGGCGCAGATGATGTTTAGATCGCAAGTCAAAATTCCACAACCTCCCCTCATTGGAATCTCGCCGGAAGGTTAATTTTCCACGCTCGCGATCGGCAACTTCATGTTGCTGATTGCGAACAAGGAAAAAGTCTCGCCGGGATGTCATTTTGCTTGCTCGCTGACGCCAACTTGACGGTGAGGACCGGGAGCAAGCAAAAAATGACCGCTGCACTACACAACACTACGCTATGCTACGCGTGTTTGCACTGTGCTACGTGCAATTCGCGTAGTGCGAAGTAGCGGAAACTTTGCAAACTACGCGAGCGTAGCATAGTGCTTTGCCCAGGGTTAATGTAAAGTTGCTTTATCAAAGCATTTGTGGGTGCAGTTTAGAAGCTGACTTACAGATTTGAAGATCATTGCCCAAGGTTAGTCGTGAGTATTCCGGTGTCCCTCCCTGTGTACCTGGAGTGCGTGCGTGTGGTGTGCACCCCTGTGTCCCTGCCTGTGTAACTGGAGTGAGTGTATGTTGTGTGTACTTGATGTCCCTGACTGTGCACCTGGAGTGTGTGTGCATCGTGTGTACCCCGATGTCACTGCCTGTGTACCTGGACTGAGTGTATGTCGTGTGTACATGGTGTCCCTGCCTGTGCACCTGGAGTGCTTGTGCATCGTGTGTACCCAGATGTCCCTGCCTGTGCATCTGGAGTGTGTGTGCGTCATGTGTACCCCGGTGTCCCTGCCTGTGCACCTAGCGTGTCTGTGCATCGTGTGTACCCAGATGTCCCAGCCTGTGTACCTGGAGTGCATGTGGGTTGTGTGTACTCCTGTGTCCCTGCCTGTGTACCTGGAGAGTGTATGTTGAGTGTACTTGGTCTCCCTGGCTGTGTACCTGGAGTGCGTGTGCGTCGTGTGTACCTCGGTGTCCCTGCCTGTGCACCTGGAGTGCGTGTGCATCCTTTGTACCCCTGTGTACCGGAAGTGAGTGTATGTCGAGTGTACTTGGTGTCCCTGGCTGTGCACCTGGAGTGCGTGTGCGTCCTCTGTACTCCTGTGTCCCTGCCTGTGTACCTGGAGTGCATGTGTGTCCTGTGTACCCCTGTGTCACTGCCTGTGTACCTGGAGTGAGTGTATGTTGTGTGTACTTGGTGTCTCTGCCTGTGCACCTAGCGTGTCTGTGCATCGTGTGTACCCAGATGTCCCAGCCTGTGTACCTGGAGTGAGTGTATGTCGTGTGTACTTGGTGTCCCTGGCTGTGCACCTGGAGTGCGTCTGCGTTGTGTGTACTCGATGTCCCTGGCTGTGCACCTGGAGTGCGTGTGCGTCCTCTGTACTCCTGTGTCCCTGCCTGTGTACCATTAGTGCGTGTGCATCGTGTCTACCCCGGTGTCCCTTTCTGAGTACCTGGAGTGCGTGTGCATCGTGTGTATCCCTGTGTACCTGGAGTGAGAGTATGTCGAGTGTACTTGGTGTCCCTGGCTGTGCACCTGGAGTGCGTGTGCGTTGTGTGTACTCGGTGTCCCTGCCTGTGTACCTGGAGTGCATGTGTGTCCTGTGTACCCCTGTGTCACTGCCTGTGTACCTGGAGTGAGTGTATGTCGAGTGTACTTGGTGTCCCTGGCTGTGCACCTGGAGTGCGTGTGCGTCGTGTGTACTTGGTGTCCCTGCCTGTGCATCTGGAGTGCCTGTGCATCGTGTGTACTCCTGTGTCCCTGCCTGTGTATCTGGAGTGTGTGTACCGCGGTGTCCCCGCCCCCCGCCTCACCCCACACATATCTCGGGGCGCCCGCTTGCATCGCCTCCCCCCCCGCTCGGCCGGCACGGTCCGAGGAGCTGGGATGGGCTGGCGCGGCTGCAGCAGGCGGCTGAGATAAGGCTGCTCCAGCCGGCAGATTACACCCCGCGGATTAGGAGCCGCGCGGGCACGGAGCCTTTATCTGCCCCCCTCCCCCCGCCCGCGCCTTCCCTCAACTTGAAGTAAACCTTCCTCGCCTGTCAAGGAGGCAAATTACATTTAACCCCTTCCGCCCATGCAGCCGATTTCCAAGTGCAACTCGAATTACTGTGCAAAGAACAGCAACATGGAGAGTGGAACTAAATCGTTCTATCAGAGAGGACGCCGTGCTTAATTTGTCCCACCCATTGCCCCTGCCACGCTGCCAATGACAGAACCAACACGTGACGCATCACACTCGACACAACGATATCATAAAAACGGCGTGGGTGGCATGTATTGTTCATTTTTATTTATGTTTAATTAACAAGATTTGTCCGGCTCATCTCTAAATTAGACAGACGGCGCCGCCAAGTGGCAGACTGTCAAAAGTGCCTGCTGACAATTAAGTGCAGGTGTCGAGCAGCGGAAACAACTGGCTCAAATTAAGCACTGGAGGGAAGGCAACACCTGCGCGATGTATTGTTATCAGTCCTATTCATTGCACACTACACAGCGCCGTGGAGCCCCCGTACCAGAATAAGCGCAGGCCAGCACACACACCAGCACACAGACGTGCAGATCAACCTCGCACACACTCCATGCTCGCTCACACAGTGGGGTCTCTCGGTGACCCTCTGTTGTGCTAGAAACGTATCGCACGGTCTGCTTTGGCAATAGGATACTGTATGTTTGTTATTACTTCCCTAGTCTGTATGGCTTGTAGATTAGGGAAAAGTGTGTACCCAAACAATAATGGGCCCTGTGGCCCCGTCATTCCTTAGGCGGCCAAGGCTGATATTCTGCGGTATGTGTGGTAAGGGACCCCCAAACCAGCATTGCTGTTCTCGCTCTTCCGGTGGGTCATAGGGCGCTCCACGCAGTGTCTTGCTTGGCATTGTGCAGGAATGCCTGCAGTTCTGTCTGTGTGGACGTCCCGGTGTCGGCATCTATAGGACCACACTCAGCCCAGGAGTGAAAACTTTCAAAGTCATATGCAGCAGGTGTATGAACTACAAAAGGCCACGCACCTCCCACGTCGGGGACCCCTCTGTCTGCGATGCTGTGTAGCTGTAACAGCCCCATCACTGCAGAAGCTCTCAGGGCGAACGGAAAGATGGGGTTAATATTAGATCTAAAATGCAAAAACTCACCGATGGGAGATAACCTTTTGAGAGCCAAGCTTGGCAAGGCTAAAGAAAACTGGGGGTTCAAATGTAATTTGAAGGAGGGGAGCCCTATTACAATAGGCCAAGCTCACCTCTCTATCATACAAACACACTTCAACCATGAACTGTTTATTCTTCCCTGAAATACCATGAGAATGGACTCTACATACATTGACATATCTGTCCATAAAGATTGATAAGTAACTGAACTTTGATGAACCATGGTTGTTTTGTGTTAGGATATTTTTTGTAGTGTACCCCCTTGATTATCTCTACAGAAAATAGATTTGTTTTCATAATCTAACCATTGCATACGCCTGTCTCTTTAGATCAATTCACATGGAATTTTTTACACATATGTGAGCAGCCAGCTTGATTCTATTTGTTACTAATTGGACAGACAATTCATTCTTTATCTGTGAAAACATTGGGGCATATTACTAACAAGTAGCGATATTTATCGCGAAATAGGCGTAGCAGCGATTTTTTTTTATCGCTACCTATCGCTGGATATGTAAGCGGAGAAAACATGCTATTAGCAACGTTTTTCTCCATTGTGCGAAAATATCCAGCGATAGCGGCGAAATGCGTGAACATCGCTGAGAATACAGCAATATTCACGCATTAGCGACAAAATGCTCTAAGCCATGTTATCCACCTCCCATTGGATGACATGGCTAAGAACTGGTCTGAGCAGGCATTAGTTTTTGGCGATAGCGGGAATATTTCCATCGCTACGCCTGCCTTGCTAATAGACGATAGTGACGGCTTTCAGTCGCTAACAGGTTGGCTACGCCCACTTTGCATGTCATTAGCGATAAATATTGCTGACATGAAAAGCGGGCCCCTACCCGCTCGCTATCCCCTAAAAGCTGTTGCTAACATCACTTAGCGACAACTTGCTAATAGAGCGATAGAGTTATCGCCGCTTAGTGGCCAAAAACAGCCACTAAAGCAGCGATAATTGTCTATCGCCCCCCCTCGGTAATATGCCCCGTTATTTTCTAATGGCTCCCTTGTTAGGCATTCACCTTTATGAAACCAGATTCTAGGCTCTTTGCTGCTTTTGTCTCCCCCCACTGGTACTCCCAGTTCTGCGCATGTCTTTTGAGTTGGTGTCTGATGTCTCCGCCTTTCAACGCATCATGTACCATTTGCTCAGAGGACCGAATGGGACAAGGGTTTTCCAGAATGATGTGTTGGGATATGATGCTGGGGAGATGTGCGCGAGCGAGTGTTGGCTAGAGAGCTGGCTAGGTTTTAGGAGCAGGCAGGTGCGTTTGTGAGAAAGGGAACATTTTGTTTCTAAGGCAGAAGGTGGCCCTGTTGGGACATCTCATTTCTAAGGAGGTGGTTGAGTCAAGATCAGGCTTATCCAAGGCTATGGTAGATACACCCCCTCGAAGGATGCATAGGGTTTGAATTCCTTTTTTTGGTTGCGCCTAGCAGAAAGCTCATCTGCGTGGCTGCAGCGATAGATTCAGGGCTTCTCAAGACCTTCCCTGTGCTTAAAGCCCACCCATTGCTTCGCATTGGCTTGTTGTTCTGTCAACTCTTTTTCCCAACTCTTATCTCAGGAACAGTGACTCTCCTAGTGGTGTTTCTCCTCCTGCCCACCATGGGGCTTTACCCCAGACAATGTCTTGCTTCACCCCTTCTACCATGTCCCCTAACCAGTTCCTGCAACCCGCTCATCCATTTATTTTTTAATCAATTTCATTTTTAAAAAGCTCTTACACACTAATTAAAAAAAAACATCACTGATCCACTTTGAATTGGTACATAAAAAGAAATGGTCTCTCTTTGTAGGCACACACATGTATGTTGAAGGCATTTGTGCACCTACTGTGCGCTACTCAGCTGCTGCAATGTACTACAACATGGCTAAAAAAAACTTGTCTAAGCCAATTGGTCTCATAGGTGGACCTATCGGCTTTGCCAGGGCTCCTTGTGGCTCCGTGGCTTCCATACAACATTTGTTCCAGGCGACGATGCTGGTTTGAATGTTTGAGCCACACTTTGAGCAGAAATGTTTCGCTTCCGTGGGATTCCCAATGCCAGCCTGCTCTGAAATGTCAAATTTGAAACTCTTGCCGATCGTCTTACATTTTGCTAAAAATACTTGCCCCGAAATGGAAACCACCCCTATCATATAATGTATCCTGCTACGTGAAATGTATACTTGTGATGAAAGTGGATGCAATTGAAAAAAAATGGGTTAAAAAAATATATATATATATATATATATATATATATATATATATATATATATATATATATATATATATATATATATATATATATATATATATATATATACATTCTGGCCTCCAAGCAGCCAGATCTTCAGTTGCACTTGTGCAAGGGCTGCTGTTGGGGACTCATTCCGGCCCCCAGAAGGCTGCGGTTGAACATTTATTATCTTCAGCTATATATTTCCTTCAATGCTTTTAGCCAGTTTACAAATCTTTAAATCCAATTTAGTGGTTTTCAATTGTGCTTTCAATAGAATCCAGTTGCCTCATATATATATATATTTTTTTTAAGTCCCCAGTCAGACTTTGAAAATGATTTTATTTTATTTTTGAAATGTTTCCAGCAGTTATTCAATTTAAAAAGCATTCATATGTTTATAATTCCATGTCTCAGCAAGATTTTCTTTTGACAGTTTTGCAATCTTTGCAATTTGCAGCAATTTCGCTTTAATACGCTCATTGATCAATGTGGAATTGCAGTTCCCAGGCCCTGCAAAGGTTTATGGGTATCTGAGATTTAAATAAAAGGCGGGGCCTGCTCTGGTTGGAGGGACTGCTGTGAGTTCACGCAGACTCATCGGTCAGACACCAGAGAAGGCAGCGATGGTAGAGACAATTCAAAGAGCAATGGGACTGGAACACACCATTCAGTAACGGTAATGGGGGAACCCGGTGGAGGACACAGATGAAAAACAAACACAAGCACAGAAACTTTCTATTTCATTTCATTGTGTGGCATATGCCGCATTACTACTGACCAGCAACATCATTGAAATGTACGGCATGAAAGGGCATGAATAAACCCGCACCCAGTGATCCCAAATCATGAAGACCTTAGACCAAAAGTCCTAATAAATTCCTAAAAGTAGTAAAGTTAAACTTTTGGTCTAAATTTACCTTTGTGAATACCAAAAAGTTGTAAAGTTAGACTTTTGTTTGCAATTGTTAATACCGAAAAGTAGTAAAGTTAAACTTTTGGTCTAAATTTACCTTTGTGAATACCAAAAAGTTGTAAAGTTAGACTTTTGTTTGCAATTGTTAATACCGAAAAGTAGTAAAGTTAAACTTTTGGTCTAAGTTTTCCTTTGTGAATACCGAAAAGTACTAAAGTTACACTTTTGGTCTAAGTTTACAATTGTGAATACCGAAAAAAGTGGTAAAGTTACACAAAAGTATACGTTTATCCTTGTGAATCGGGCCCACCCTGTCCAGGCTCCCCCACATGCCCGGTGCCTCACCTCGCACTGTATTTTTAATGGCCTCTATGCGCCTTACAGTGTTACATGCTACAAACTCCTCACACCATCAGTCCGTGTGCTGAAAGCTCTTCACACCATCAGCCCGGTGGTGCAACAAGCCAGGCTCCAGGACTCGGGATCTGGGAGCGCCATGAAGATACATGGGTGGGTCATAACAAGGAGTGGGTTGTCCAGAGTCGCCCAGGTATCAGAGAGCGGGGTCTGGCCATGCCAGATAGTCTTGTAGGGATGCGATCTGCACACCATACCTACTGCCGGGTTCTGTCTACTGGTTTAACTGTGCATTTCTAGAGGTTTACCCTATGGGGTTGTTCTCTTCTGCTGCCATCGCACCCTCCGTTCTCTCTAGCTCTCCCTCCTCTATGCTAACGTCATCCTCTTTCTCTCTACCTCACCCTGTTGTCCCACTCACATCACCCTCTACTTCTTTGCACCTCACTTTCCTCTCTGTTCACCTCCTCCCATTCTCTATCCACCATACCCACCTGTTTCCCTGCTGTGCCCTTCTTGTCCTCCAAGTCACACTCACATTCCTCTCACTTCACCCTCCTTCCTTTCCCCCTTATCCTACTTTCACTCTCTTTTGACCTCACCATCCTCTTATTGTCAACTAATTCTTACTCAACTCCACCCTTCTATTCCCACCCCACCCTTCAATCTTCATCTTGCCCTTCTCTCTCTACCTTGTCCTTCTCTCTCCACCTCACCCTTCTCTCTCCACCTCGCCCTTCTATTCCCACCCCACCCTTCTCCCTCCACCTCACCCTTCTCTCTCCACCTCATCCTTCTCTCTCCACCCTACCCTTCAATCTTCATCTTGCCCTTCTCTCTCTACCTTGTCCTTCTCTCTCCACCTCACCCATCTCTCTCCACCTCACCCTTCTCTCTCCACCTCACCCTTCTCTCTCCACCCCACCCTTCAATCTTCATCTTGCCCTTCTCCCTCCACCTCACCCTTCTCTCTCCACCTCATCCTTCTCTCTCCACCCCACCCTTCAATCTTCATCTTGCCCTTCTCTCTCTACCTTGTCCTTCTCTCTCCACCTCACCCTTCTCTCTCCACCTCACCCTTCTCTCTCCACCTCACCCTTCTCTCTCCACCCCACCCTTCTCTCTTCATCTTGCCCTTCTCTCTCTACCTTGTCCTTATCTCTCCACCTCGCCTTCCTCTCTCTACCTCACCCTTCTCTCTCCCTCACCCTTCTCTCTCCACCTCACCTTTCCCTCTTTACCATGCCCTTCTCTGTCTCCACCTCGCCCTTCTCTCTCTACTGCGCCCTTCTCTCTCTCTTTCTCATACTTCTCTTTCTTTCCTACCCGTCTGTCTCTTTCTCACCCTTCTCTCCACACTTCATTCTTCTCTCTCTCTTCCTCAACCTTCTCTCTCTTTCCCGCCCTTCTGTCTCTTTCTCGCTCTTCTGTCTCTTTCTCGCCATTCTGTCTCTACCCCACCCTTCTCACTCTTTCCCGCCCTTTTTCTCTTCCTCACCCTTCTCTCTCTTTCCCGCCTTTCTCTCTCTTTACCGCCCTTCTGTCTCTTTCTCGCCCTTGTGTCTCTCCCTCACCCTTCTCTCTCTTTCCCGCCCTTCTATCTCTTCCTCGCCCTTCTCTCTCTTTCCCGCCTTTCTCTCTCTTTACCGCCCTTCTGTCTCTTTCTCGCCCTTGTGTCTCTCCCCCACTCTTCTGTCTCTTCCTCACCCTTCTCTCTCTTCCTCGCCCTTCTCTCTTTCCCACCCTTCTGTCTCTTCCTCGCCCTTCACTCTCTTCCTCACCCTTCTGTCTCTTCCTCGCCCTTCTCTCTCTTTCCCGCCCTTCTGTCTCTTTCTCGCAGTTCTGTCTCTTTCCCGCCCTTCTGTCTCTTTCTCGCAGTTCTGTCTCTTCCTCGCCCTTCTCTCTCTTTCCCACCCTTCTGTCTCTTCCTCGCCCTTCACTCTCTTCCTCACCCTTCTGTCTCTTTCCCGCCCTTCTGTCTCTTTCTCACAGTTCTTTCTCTTTCCCGCCCTTCTGTCTCTTTCTCACAGTTCTGTCTCTTTCCCGCCCTTCTGTCTCTTTCTCGCCCTTCTGTCTCTTTCTCGCCCTTCTGTCTCTTTCTCGCAGTTCTGTCTCTTTCCCGCTCTTCTGTCTCTTTCTCGCCCTCTTCTCACTTTTGTTCACCCTCCTATCTTTCTGACTCGCTCTCCTTCCTTCCCGCTCTCCATCCTCCATTTTTCTCACTCACCTCCCTCCTGCCGAAGCCTCTTCCCTATATCCCTCCCGTCCCCCGGAGGATGGGAGTGCGTGTTTGTTTATTTATTTTATTTTTATTTTAAAAGTTTTATATAGCGCTAGCTTGACCCGTAGGTATCAGAGCGCTTTACATACACACAGTTAAAAAACCACAGAAGGAAATTGCATTACATAGTAGGCAGGTAGGGGAGCAAAACCAGAGATAACAAGAAAAAGAATACAGCATGAAACATAAGTACGTCGGCATCGGAGGGGTAGAGAATAAAAAAAAAAGATGTGTGTGAGAGAGACCTTGCGGCGTCTCATGCTGTGTCTGTTCTGTGTGTGTGAGGGAAGCGCGCGCTGATAGCTTTGTTGTACTGTACCTGTTGTGTGCTGGGAAGGGATTTGTGCTACTTTAATAGCTGCCCCGGCGGTGTGTGGGCGCGAGGGAAGCTGGTGTCACCCCGTCAGTGTGTTGCACGTGTGTCCATGCTGCCCCTGCTGTCAGCACCGCTGTCCGTGCGCTGCAGGTGACTCCTCCCCCCCTTTTCCGGTACATGAAGGCAGGACCGGTGGGGCATCTTACACTGGTCAGGAGGTCTGGGGTTCAGAGGTCAGAGATATGGGTGTACGGGTGGGCTTTGGGTGTCAATGCACCCACAGTGGGACGCTCCGGGGGCTCAGCACAAAATGACCCCCCCCCCCCTCCCTTGCAGAATGTGTCCAGGGGGCTCCGATACTCTTATATGTCCTAGATGGTCATAGAGCTGAGGCAGGATGGGGGCTCTCTGGGGGTGGGGGCCCTCTGGGGGTGGGGCCCTCCTGCCCCCCAGGGGCGCTGGGCCTGGAGTCACCCCCTGGGCACCCATTAAAGCACGGGTCTGCCTCGGGAAGTCCTCTTATTAAAAATGGATTCCTCTCTGTGTAGCTGCCACTTGCTGCGGCTCCTGCAGGCGCGGCCGATTATTGCTAAGAAAGCAACTGAAACATAGGATGCCAACTGAGTTGCCCAGAATCACACGGTTTGTTGAGATGAGGGCCCGTGACCCAACCAATAGGCAGTGCTCCTGGTTTCTACGTGCGCAGTTTGCAGCCAGGCCTCGTGTCACCAGCCCCCACGCCGGCGCCGCCCCCCCACTCCATAGATATGAATCTGCCGCCGGGACAGGCTGCCTGCCTGCAGCCTGCGGAGAGGCCTCGCTGCTCCGCATACAGATGCGCCTAGCGCCCCCGATAGCATCGCGGCGCTGCGTCCTTCTGATGTACACGGCGCCGGTGTCACACTCCATGGCAACGAGCCCTGCTCTCTGAGGGTTACAATAAGCTGCCACTGATCCCCTAAACGGCCGGATCCGCGCGGCGGTAATTACAGCTGCCCTGGCATTAGCGCGCCTTAAGACTAGAGCCAGCGCGGTGTCGAGGCGCACGGCGGGGGCCTGCGCCGGGGGAGCAGAGGGAGGGCCCTGCAGAAGAACAGGCCCCGCGGGCAGAGCCAGGGCCCAGAGCTCGGGTGCTGCCAGACCCCACGGCCGGTGCCAGGGCCCGGGCGCTGCCAGCGTGTGGCCAGGACCCTCCACGGTGCTAGGGCCCGGGCGCTGCCAGAGTGTGGCCAGGACCCTCCACCGTGCCAGGGCCCGGGCGCTGCCAGAGTGTGGCCAGGACCCTCCACCGTGCCAGGGCCCGGGCGCTGCCAGAGTGTGGCCAGGACCCTCCACGGTGCCAGGGCCCGGGCGCTGCCAGAGTGTGGCCAGGACCCTCCACGGTGCTAGGGCCCGGGCGCTGCCAGAGTATGGCCAGGACCCTCCACGGTGCTAGGGCCCGGGCGCTGCCAGAGTGTGGCCAGGACCCTCCGCGGTGCTAGGGCCCGGGCGCTGCCAGAGTGTGGCCAGGACCCTCCACGGTGCCAGGGCCCGGGCGCTGCCAGAGTGTGGCCAGGACCCTCCACGGTGCTAAGGCCCGGGCGCTGCCAGAGTGTGGCCAGGACCCTCCACGGTGCCAGGGCCCGGGCGCTGCCAGAGTGTGGCCAGGACCCTCCACGGTGCCAGGGCCCGGGCGCTGCCAGAGTGTGGGGAGGACCCTCCACGGTGCCAGGGCCCGGGCGCTGCCAGAGTGTGGCCAGGACCCTCCGCGGTGCCAGGGCCCGGGCGCTGCCAGAGTGTGGCCAGGACCCTCCACGGTGCCAGGGCCCGGGCGCTGCCAGAGTGTGGCCAGGACCCTCCACGGTGCCAGGGCCCGGGCGCTGCCAGAGTGTGGCCAGGACCCTCCACGGTGCCAGGGCCCGGGCGCTGCCAGAGTGTGGCCAGGACCCTCCACGGTGCCAGGGCCCGGGCGCTGCCAGAGTGTGGCCAGGACCCTCCGCGGTGCCAGGGCCCGGGCGCTGCCAGAGTGTGGCCAGGACCCTCCGCGGTGCTAGGGCCCGGGCGCTGCCAGAGTGTGGCCAGGACCCTCCGCAGTGCCAGGGCCCGGGCGCTGCCAGAGTGTGGACAGGACCCTCCACGGTGCTAGGGCCGGGCGCTGCCAGAGTGTGGCCAGGACCCTCCGCGGTGCTAGGGCCCGGGCGCTGCCAGAGTGTGGCCAGGACCCTCCGCTGTGCTAGGGCCCGGGCGCTGCCAGAGTGTGGCCAGGACCCGGACCCTCCGCGGTGCCAGGGCCCGGGCGCTGCCAGAGTGTGGCCAGGACCCTCCGCGGTGCCAGGGCCCGGGTGCTGCCAGAGTGTGGCCAGGACCCTCCGCGGTGCTAGGGCCCGGGCGCTGCCAGAGTGTGACCAGGACCCTCCGCGGTGCTAGGGCCCGGGCGCTGCCAGAGTGTGGCCAGGACCCTCCGCGGTGCTAGGGCCCGGGCGCTGCCAGAGTGTGGCCAGGACCCTCCGCGGTGCCAGGGCCCGGGCGCTGCCAGAGTGTGGCCAGGACCCTCCGCGGTGCCAGGGCCCGGGCGCTGCCAGAGTGTGGCCAGGACCCTCCGCGGTGCTAGGGCCCGGGCGCTGCCAGAGTGTGGCCAGGACCCTCCGCGGTGCCAGGGCCCGGGCGCTGCCAGAGTGTGGCCAGGACCCTCCGCGGTGCCAGGGCCCGGGCGCTGCCAGAGTGTGGCCAGGACCCTCCGTGGTGCCAGGGCCCGGGCGCTGCCAGAGTATGGCCAGGACCCTCCGCGGTGCCAGGGCCCGGGCGCTGCCAGAGTGTGGCCAGGACCCTCCGCGGTGCCAGGGCCCGGGCGCTGCCAGAGTGTGGCCAGGACCCTCCGCGGTGCTAGGGCCCGGGCGCTGCCAGAGTATGGCCAGGACCCTCCGCGGTGCTAGGGCCCGGGCGCTGCCAGAGTGTGGCCAGGACCCTCCGCGGTGCTAGGGCCCGGGCGCTGCCAGAGTATGGCCAGGACCCTCCACGGTGCCAGGGCCCGGGCGCTGCCAGAGTGTGGCCAGGACCCTCCGCGGTGCCAGGGCCCGGGCGCTGCCAGAGTGTGGCCAGGACCCTCCACGGTGCCAGGGCCCGGGCGCTGCCAGAGTGTGGCCAGGACCCTCCACGGTGCCAGGGCCCGGGCGCTGCCAGAGTGTGGCCAGGACCCTCCGCGGTGCTAGGGCCCGGGCGCTGCCAGAGTGTGGCCAGGACCCTCCACGGTGCTAGGGCCCGGGCGCTGCCAGAGTGTGGCCAGGACCCTCCGCGGTGCCAGGGCCCGGGCGCTGCCAGAGTGTGGCCAGGACCCTCCACGGTGCCAGGGCCCGGGCGCTGCCAGAGTGTGGCCAGGACCCTCCACGGTGCCAGGGCCCGGGCGCTGCCAGAGTGTGGCCAGGACCCTCACTGTGCTAGGGCCCGGGCGCTGCCAGAGTGTGGCCAGGACCCTCCGCGGTGCCAGGGCCCGGGCGCTGCCAGAGTGTGGCCAGGACCCTCCACGGTGCTAGGGCCCGGGCACTGCCAGAGTGTGGCCAGGACCCTCCGCGGTGCTAGGGCCCGGGCGCTGCCAGAGTGTGGCCAGGACCCTCCGCGGTGCTAGGGCCCGGGCGCTGCCAGAGTGTGGCCAGGACCCTCCGCGGTGCTAGGGCCCGGGCGCTGCCAGAGTGTGGCCAGGACCCTCCACGGTGCCAGGGCCCGGGCGCTGCCAGAGTGTGGCCAGGACTCTCCGCGGTGCCAGGGCCCGGGCGCTGCCAGAGTGTGGCCAGGACCCTCCACGGTGCCAGGGCCCGGGCGCTGCCAGAGTGTGGCCAGGACCCTCCGCGGTGCCAGGGCCCGGGCGCTGCCAGAGTATGGCCAGGACCCTCCGCGGTGCCAGGGCCCGGGCGCTGCCAGAGTGTGGCCAGGACCCTCCGCGGTGCTAGGGCCCGGGCGCTGCCAGAGTGTGGCCAGGACCCTCCACGGTGCTAGGGCCCGGGCGCTGCCAGAGTGTGGCCAGGACCCTCCGCGGTGCCAGGGCCCGGGCGCTGCCAGAGTGTGGCCAGGACCCTCCACGGTGCTAGGGCCCGGGCGCTGCCAGAGTGTGGCCAGGACCCTCCGCGGTGCTAGGGCCCGGGCGCTGCCAGAGTGTGGCCAGGACCCTCCGCGGTGCCAGGGCCCGGGCGCTGCCAGAGTGTGGCCAGGACCCTCCGCGGTGCCAGGGCCCGGGCGCTGCCAGAGTGTGGCCAGGACCCTCCGCGGTGCCAGGGCCCGGGCGCTGCCAGAGTGTGGCCAGGACCCTCCGCGGTGCCAGGGCCCGGGCGCTGCCAGAGTGTGGCCAGGACCCTCCGCGGTGCTAGGGCCCGGGCGCTGCCAGAGTGTGGCCAGGACCCTCCGCGGTGCCAGGGCCCGGGCGCTGCCAGAGTGTGGCCAGGACCCTCCACGGTGCCAGGGCCCGGGCGCTGCCAGAGTGTGGCCAGGACCCTCCACGGTGCCAGGGCCCGGGCGCTGCCAGAGTGTGGCCAGGACCCTCCACGGTGCCAGGGCCCGGGCGCTGCCAGAGTGTGGCCAGGACCCTCCGCGGTGCTAGGGCCCGGGCGCTGCCAGAGTGTGGCCAGGACCCTCCGCGGTGCCAGGGCCCGGGCGCTGCCAGCGTGTGGCCAGGACCCTCCGCGGTGCCAGGGCCCGGGCGCTGCCAGCGTGTGGCCAGGACCCTCCACGGTGCCAGGGCCCGGGCGCTGCCAGAGTGTGGCCAGGACCCTCCGCGGTGCCAGGGCCCGGGCGCTGCCAGAGTGTGGCCAGGACCCTCCGCGGTGCCAGGGCCCGGGCGCTGCCAGAGTGTGGCCAGGACCCTCCGCGGTGCCAGGGCCCGGGCGCTGCCAGAGTGTGGCCAGGACCCTCCGCGGTGCCAGGGCCCGGGCACAGCCAGAGTGTGGCCAGGACCCTCCGCGGTGCCAGGGCCCGGGCGCTGCCAGAGTGTGGCCAGGACCCTCCGCGGTGCCAGGGCCCGGGCGCTGCCAGAGTGTGGCCAGGACCCTCCACGGTGCCAGGGCCCGGGCGCTGCCAGAGTGTGGCCAGGACCCTCCGCGGTGCCTGGGCCCGGGCGCTGCCAGAGTGTGGCCAGGACCCTCCGCGGTGCCAGGGCCCGGGCGCTGCCAGAGTGTGGCCAGGACCCTCCACAGTGCCAGGGCCCGGGCGCTGCCAGAGTGTGGCCAGGACCCTCCGCGGTGCTAGGGCCCGGGCGCTGCCAGAGTATGGCCAGGACCCTCCACGGTGCTAGGGCCCGGGCGCTGCCAGAGTGTGGCCAGGACCCTCCGCGGTGCTAGGGCCCGGGCGCTGCCAGAGTGTGGCCAGGACCCTCCACGGTGCTAGGGCCCGGGCGCTGCCAGAGTGTGGCCAGGACCCTCCACGGTGCTAGGGCCCGGGCGCTGCCAGAGTGTGGCCAGGACCCTCCACGGTGCTAGGGCCCGGGCGCTGCCAGAGTGTGGCCAGGACCCTCCGCGGTGCCAGGGCCCGGGCGCTGCCAGAGTGTGGCCAGGACCCTCCACGGTGCCAGGGCCCGGGCGCTGCCAGAGTGTGGCCAGGACCCTCCACGGTGCCAGGGCCCGGGCGCTGCCAGAGTGTGGCCAGGACCCTCCACGGTGCCAGGGCCCGGGCGCTGCCAGAGTGTGGCCAGGACCCTCCACGGTGCCAGGGCCCGGGCGCTGCCAGAGTGTGGCCAGGACCCTCCACGGTGCCAGGGCCCGGGCGCTGCCAGAGTGTGGCCAGGACCCTCCACGGTGCCAGGGCCCGGGCGCTGCCAGAGTGTGGCCAGGACCCTCCACGGTGCCAGGGCCCGGGCGCTGCCAGAGTGTGGCCAGGACCCTCCACGGTGCCAGGGCCCGGGCGCTGCCAGAGTGTGGCCAGGACCCTCCACGGTGCCAGGGCCCGGGCGCTGCCAGAGTGTGGCCAGGACCCTCCGCGGTGCCAGGGCCCGGGCGCTGCCAGAGTGTGGCCAGGACCCTCCACGGTGCCAGGGCCCGGGCGCTGCCAGAGTGTGGCCAGGACCCTCCATGGTGCCAGGGCCCGGGCGCTGCCAGAGTGTGGCCAGGACCCTCACTGTGCTAGGGCCCGGGCGCTGCCAGAGTGTGGCCAGGACCCTCCGCGGTGCCAGGGCCCGGGCGCTGCCAGAGTGTGGCCAGGACCCTCCGCGGTGCCAGGGCCCGGGCGCTGCCAGAGTGTGGCCAGGACCCTCCGCGGTGCTAGGGCCCGGGCGCTGCCAGAGTGTGGCCAGGACCCTCCGCGGTGCTAGGGCCCGGGCGCTGCCAGAGTGTGGCCAGGACCCTCCGCGGTGCCAGGGCCCGGGCGCTGCCAGAGTGTGGCCAGGACCCTCCGCGGTGCCAGGGCCCGGGCGCTGCCAGAGTGTGGCCAGGACCCTCCGCGGTGCCAGGGCCCGGGCGCTGCCAGAGTGTGGCCAGGACCCTCCGCGGCGCTAGGGCCCGGGCGCTGCCAGAGTGTGGCCAGGACCCTCCACGGTGCCAGGGCCCGGGCGCTGCCAGAGTGTGGCCAGGACCCTCCACGGTGCCAGGGCCCGGGCGCTGCCAGAGTGTGGCCAGGACCCTCCACGGTGCTAGGGCCCGGGCGCTGCCAGAGTGTGGCCAGGACCCTCCACGGTGCCAGGGCCCGGGCGCTGCCAGAGTGTGGCCAGGACCCTCCGCGGTGCCAGGGCCCGGGCGCTGCCAGAGTGTGGCCAGGACCCTCCGCGGTGCCAGGGCCCGGGCGCTGCCAGAGTGTGGCCAGGACCCTCCGCGGTGCCAGGGCCCGGGCGCTGCCAGAGTGTGGCCAGGACCCTCCGCGGTGCCAGGGCCCGGGCGCTGCCAGAGTATGGCCAGGACCCTCCGCGGTGCCAGGGCCCGGGCGCTGCCAGAGTGTGGCCAGGACCCTCCGCGGTGCCAGGGCCCGGGCGCTGCCAGAGTATGGCCAGGACCCTCCGCGGTGCTAGGGCCCGGGCGCTGCCAGAGTGTGGCCAGGACCCTCCGCGGTGCTAGGGCCCGGGCGCTGCCAAAGTGTGGCCAGGACCCTCCGCGGTGCTAGGGCCCGGGCGCTGCCAGAGTGTGGCCAGGACCCTCCGCGGTGCTAGGGCCCGGGCGCTGCCAGAGTGTGGCCAGGACCCTCCGCGGTGCCAGGGCCCGGGCGCTGCCAGAGTGTGGCCAGGACCCTCCACGGTGCCAGGGCCCGGGCGCTGCCAGAGTGTGGCCAGGACCCTCCACGGTGCCAGGGCCCGGGCGCTGCCAGAGTGTGGCCAGGACCCTCCGCGGTGCCAGGGCCCGGGCGCTGCCAGAGTGTGGCCAGGACCCTCCGCGGTGCCAGGGCCCGGGCGCTGCCAGAGTGTGGCCAGGACCCTCCGCGGTGCCAGGGCCCGGGCGCTGCCAGAGTGTGGCCAGGACCCTCCGCGGTGCCAGGGCCCGGGCGCTGCCAGAGTGTGGCCAGGACCCTCCGCGGTGCCAGGGCCCGGGCGCTGCCAGCGTGTGGCCAGGACCCTCCGCGGTGCTAGGGCCCGGGCGCTGCCAGAGTGTGGCCAGGACCCTCCGCGGTGCCAGGGCCCGGGCGCTGCCAGAGTGTGGCCAGGACCCTCCGCGGTGCCAGGGCCCGGGCGCTGCCAGAGTGTGGCCAGGACCCTCCGCGGTGCCAGGGCCCGGGCGCTGCCAGAGTGTGGCCAGGACCCTCCGCGGTGCCAGGGCCCGGGCGCTGCCAGAGTGTGGCCAGGACCCTCCGCGGTGCCAGGGCCCGGGCGCTGCCAGAGTGTGGCCAGGACCCTCCGCGGTGCCAGGGCCCGGGCGCTGCCAGAGTGTGGCCAGGACCCTCCGCGGTGCCAGGGCCCGGGCGCTGCCAGAGTATGGCCAGGACCCTCCGCGGTGCCAGGGCCCGGGCGCTGCCAGAGTGTGGCCAGGACCCTCCGCGGTGCTAGGGCCCGGGCGCTGCCAGAGTGTGGCCAGGACCCTCCACGGTGCTAGGGCCCGGGCGCTGCCAGAGTGTGGCCAGGACCCTCCGCGGTGCCAGGGCCCGGGCACTGCCAGAGTGTGGCCAGGACCCTCCGCGGTGCCAGGGCCCGGGCGCTGCCAGAGTGTGGCCAGGACCCTCCGCGGTGCCAGGGCCCGGGCGCTGCCAGAGTGTGGCCAGGACCCTCCGCGGTGCCAGGGCCCGGGCGCTGCCAGAGTGTGGCCAGGACCCTCCGCGGTGCTAGGGCCCGGGCGCTGCCAGAGTGTGGCCAGGACCCTCCGCGGTGCTAGGGCCCGGGCGCTGCCAGAGTGTGGCCAGGACCCTCCGCGGTGCCAGGGCCCGGGCGCTGCCAGAGTGTGGCCAGGACCCTCCACGGTGCCAGGGCCCGGGCGCTGCCAGAGTGTGGCCAGGACCCTCCGCGGTGCTAGGGCCCGGGCGCTGCCAGAGTGTGGCCAGGACCCTCCGCGGTGCTAGGGCCCGGGCGCTGCCAGAGTGTGGCCAGGACCCTCCGCGGTGCTAGGGCCCGGGCGCTGCCAGAGTGTGGCCAGGACCCTTCGCGGTGCCAGGGCCCGGGCGCTGCCAGAGTGTGGCCAGGACCCTCCACGGTGCCAGGGCCCGGGCGCTGCCAGAGTGTGGCCAGGACCCTCCACGGTGCCAGGGCCCGGGCGCTGCCAGAGTGTGGCCAGGACCCTCCACGGTGCCAGGGCCCGGGCGCTGCCAGAGTGTGGCCAGGACCCTCCACGGTGCCAGGGCCCGGGCGCTGCCAGAGTGTGGCCAGGACCCTCCACGGTGCCAGGGCCCGGGCGCTGCCAGAGTGTGGCCAGGACCCTCCACGGTGCCAGGGCCCGGGCGCTGCCAGAGTGTGGCCAGGACCCTCCACGGTGCCAGGGCCCGGGCGCTGCCAGAGTGTGGCCAGGACCCTCCACGGTGCCAGGGCCCGGGCGCTGCCAGAGTGTGGCCAGGACCCTCCACGGTGCCAGGGCCCGGGCGCTGCCAGAGTGTGGCCAGGACCCTCCACGGTGCCAGGGCCCGGGCGCTGCCAGAGTGTGGCCAGGACCCTCCACGGTGCCAGGGCCCGGGCGCTGCCAGAGTGTGGCCAGGACCCTCCACGGTGCCAGGGCCCGGGCGCTGCCAGAGTGTGGCCAGGACCCTCCACGGTGCTAGGGCCCGGGCGCTGCCAGAGTGTGGCCAGGACCCTCCGCGGTGCCGGTGCCGGGGCCAGGGCGCTACCAGAGCGAGGCCAGGTCACACATCCAGTGAATCCAGGACCTACGGGCGGTGCCAGGGCCAGGTCGGTGCCAGAGTGTGGCCAAGCGCCACGGCCGGCGAGGCCTGGCTCTGAAGGCGGTGCCAGGGCTTGGGAGGTTGCGAAGTGAGGCGCCGCAACCGGTGGCAGGACCTGGGCGCTTTCAGAAGAGAGAACCAACAAAGTGTCATGGCGCACGCATCAGTCCCCTGTCAGGACAGGAAGGATGAGGGACAATTCAGTGGCGGCTGCTATTTACCGGGGGTGGTGGGTTGTAATTTAAAATAAAACAACACTTACCTTCAGGCCACCGCCGCCCCTCAGTCCGCTCACCCCTGCCTCTCACCCCTCGGAAAAAGGCACCAGGAAGCACCTAGGCTCCTTACTCCCCTAGCTGCAATGCAGCGTTGTGATTGGTCTGAGCGCCATAGCTCGGAGCTTAGACAGGGAATGGGGGACTGGACATGTTCCCCTCCCAGGCTGTAATGCAGCTGGGTGCAGAACATGCAAAGTGCGCATGACTGTTCAGACCCCATCAGCAGACAAAGGGGCACTCTGGAATATAGAGTGGAAACACAGGGACACGATGACCAGAAGCAGGGAAAGGAAGCCCAGCAGTAGAGGCCCGTGGAGGGAGTTCCGTGGGGCAGTGAGGCGGTGCGGGGGTAGTAAACACCGGAATATGTATAAACTTAGGTAAGTAAACAATTAAATAAATACAACGAATTTCGTTGCGCGCGCTGCATCGCAAAATCCTGTGTTATACAAGTTTTTTTATTTACAAAAGGGTAAAGAGAGCAAGGTAGGGATGCCCTTTCCCTCTATCCCTGGTTGAGGGTGGGGGTGATTCCCAAAGGGACACCCCTTGGGTTCAAATGATTTAGTCTAAAAAGTTTTGCTTCAAATTTGCAGTGAATCTATGGAATTTTTTTTTTTTTTAAAGCTGTGGGCCGGGACCTGACCTGGAGCTATGGCACATCTGTATGTTAAGGGGACTTGTATATTCAAAGCATATCTAAGGATATATATATATATATATATATATATATATATATATATTCACTGAAAAAACCATAGGTTTCACACCAGTTATAGTTAGGAATTAGCATTTAAAAAACCTATTAAATTCACTGAAAAAACCATAGGTTTCACACCAGTTATAGTTAGGAATTAGCATTTAAAAAACCTATTAAATTCACTGAAAAAACATAGGTTTCACACCAGTTATAGTTGGCTGGAAATTTTATTGACATAAAACCATTGAAATTCCACGTTATAGTTAAATGGACTCACTATAACTTGCGGGCCTGCAATGCACTGCTGATGACGTCACATATTACATCACTCATGACATGGTCAGTGACAACACTCATGACATCACTGATGACACCATCCAGTGAATGTGTGTCTTTCTGAAAAATAAATATGTTTTATATGTGTATATGTAAAGGTCGATGGAAGAATAAATGTTTAAAAAAGTGTCTTAATGGATGTTTTAAAAAAAATTGATTGGTTAACTGGCTTATTAAGTGTATCTTAGTGAATACATATATTAGCGAGTAACTTTTAAATATTGAAATGTATGTATCAGTGTTTCACTTTGTGTATAAGTGGCTGTATGGGTTTTATTTTAACTTCTTATTGGAATGAAGGTAACAGCACGGAGGAGCAGGGAGGCCGATTTCGAATCATAAGAGATCAAATTCCTGAGTTTGAAAAATATCCGGATGCTCGGTGAAGACTAATTGTATTCATACACCCAACTCATACAAAGTTGGTCACGAAGAAAAACTAACCAAAGAAAAAGTGTCTAAGAAGTAGCCACTCCTATCGACAATGGTGGTTCCTCCGTAAACACAGAAAATATCGTGTATTATCCTCAAGATTTAAAAACAACAGTGGAAACTATTTGAGAAGCTCACATCGAGTTGAAAAGCAATTGAAAAGCTCTCTCAACCGAAAATACAGATACGGAGTCAAATGTCCTTAATGTCCTGATGAAGGTGTCAAGATTGACTAGCACCGAAACACCGCGTCGACTTTTTTAATACTTTGACTGTAATTTTATAGATTGTGCTACCACTTTTGGTGGTCTTTTTAATGTTTTGCATTATGTTTTAGAATGTAACCCAACTGGGAGGCTGTGAATAAATTTTGCACATTGTTTTTATAATTTAGTTGTATTTGCCAGTTACTTTAGTGTACTTTAGTTACTTACTTTGTTTTAGCTATGGAGCTTGTTTTGTAATACCCCCACTACCTTATATACACAAAAATAAACCTTCCCCAGAAAAAGTTCTTTCAGCGATCCTAGTCTGCTACGATTACTACAGGGACTTCCAATCTTTCTGGCTTGGTGACTGACTCACTGTTTGTATGTGTTTTGAAGACAGCATATGTACAGGACTATATGGATGGATGAGTATGTATATGTGTGTGTTAGTGAGTAAACGACTGTCTCACTAGTGTCTTTATCAGTAATGACATATGTTTTAATCTAGTATATGTGAGTATTGATATATATAAGTGAGTATATGTGAGAGTGAGAGATTGTAAGAGTTCCTGTTTAAATAAGTATGTGATTGTTTAAGAGAGTAAGTATGTGTAAGTTTCCTTAGAAGTAAAGTGGTAGTGTGTGTATAGCTGTATATGCAAATAAATGGATGTTTAATAGTTTATTTGCATGTGTGAATATGTGTGTGAGTAACTTTTGGATGACTGTCGGTGTGTAACAGGATGTATAGGTCTATCACTACATATGATGAGTGAATATATGTATAAGTGACTACATAGAACTGTTGGTGAATGAGTGGATGTGTATTAGATGGTGGTATTACTGAATTGGTTGTTGTAACTGGTATGGGTATCTCCATTTTTTTGAAAATGTTAGTTTTTATTTTTGAATATGTGTTTCAAGGGTTACTTTACAGTGAAAGGAGGTCTGTCACTCTGTCACAAGGATGGTGTCATCAGTGATGTCATGAGTGATGTCACTGACCATGTCATGAGTGATATAATATGTGACGTCATCAGCAGTGCATTGCAGGCGCGCAAGTTATAGTGAGTCCAACTAACTATAGCGTGGAATTTCAATGGTTTTATGTCAGTAAAATTTCCAGCTTACTAAAACTGGTGTGAAACCTATGTTTTTTCCAGTGAAATTAATAGGTTTTTTAAATGCTAAACCCTAACTATAACTGGTGTGAAACCTATGGTTTTTTCAGTGAATTTAATAGGTTTTTTAAATGCTAATTCCTTACTATAACTGGTGTGAAACCTATGTTTTTTTCAGTGAATTTCATAGGTTTTTTAAATGCTAATTCCTAACTATAACTGGTGTGAAACCTATGTTTTTTTCAGTGAATTTCATAGGTTTTTAAAATGCTGATTCCTAAATATATAAGGCCTGAAAGCCCACAAGGAATCTCCAGTATGCGCCAGGGGACTGCATTGCAGAGAGGTGTAATGAAGCCACGCCCCTTTTTACACCTCTCTGCAACGCAGCCCCCGTGCATGTCTGAAGAGGGGGAACTAATTCCCCTTGCATACTGGGGGCCCCTGGGGGCCAACTAGCCCACCTGGAACCTCCAGTATGCGCCAGGGGGCTGCATTGCAGAGGTGTAATGAGGCTATGCCCCTTGTTACACCTCTCTGCAACGCAGCCCCCTGCCACGTTTGCAGAGGGGGGACTAATTCCCCTTGCATACTAGGGGTCCCTGAGGGCCAACTAGCCCACCAGGAGCCTCCAGTATGCGCCAGGGGGCTGCATTGCAGAGAGGTGTAATGAGGCCACACCCTTTTTTACACCTCTCTGCAACGCAGCCCCCGTGCATGTTTGAAGAGGGGGAACTAATTCCCCTTACATACTAGGGGTCCCTGGGGGCCAACTAGCCCACCTGGAACCTCCAGTATGCGCCAGGGGGCTGCATTGCACAGAGGTGTAATGAGGCTATGTCCCTTTTTACACCTCTCTGCAACGCAGGCCACTGGCGCGTTTGCAGAGGGGGACTAATTCCCCTTGCATACTGGGGGTCCCTGGCTCATATCTGCCCAAACACCGATATTCCGAACGATTGAAAATGACTTTTCTTGAGAAACATTTGGATTTGGATTATCATGTCCTATACTTTGGAATTTTTGAAAGACTGACTTTGAGGATGCTATAAATTACTCAAGTCTGCCCGAATTGTGTGGGTAAAATTGATACCTAGTCACTTTGAATAAGAATGTACTTACGTCTCGTCTAACATTTGGAAGAAATATCTAGTTATATGACAACAGGATACCGACATAACTTGAAGGAAATGAGAACGCCCTGAAGAAGTTCTGTTGTACAGAACGAAACGTTTCGGCTGGCTGTGGTACATAAACTTAAGGAAAATAAAAGCATTTGAATATACACCAAGATTCAGCGCTTCAATAAGGACTGGAAGTGATATGATTTGATTGGACTTATTGTGCAAGTGGTGCTGTGCCAAACTTTGGAATATTCTCCAGTACTCTCTACTACTCACTCTCTACTACTCTCTCTCTACTACTCTCTACTACTCACTCTCTACTACTCTCTCTCTACTGCTCACTCTTTACTACTCACTCTCTACTACTCACTCTCTACTTCTCACTCTCTACTACTCTCTACTACTCACTCTCTACTACTCTCTCTCTACTACTCACTCTCTACTACTCACTCTACTACTCACTCTCTACTACTCTCTCTCTACTAATCACTCTTTACTACTCTCTACTACTCACTCCAGTACTACTCTCTCTCTACTACTCACTCTCTACTACTCTCTCTCTACTACTCTCTACTACTCACTCTCCACTACTCTCTCTCTACTACTCACTCTTTACTACTCACTCTCTACTACTCTCTACTACTCACTCTCTACTTCTCACTCTCTACTACTCTCTACTACTCACTCTCTACTACTCTCTCTCTCTTAATCTCTACTATTCACTCTACTACTCACTCTCTACTACTCTCTACTATTCTCTCTCTCTGCTACTCACTCTCTACTACTCTCTACTACTCACTCTCTACTACTCACTCTCTACTAGTCACTCTACTATTCACTCTACTACTCTCTACTACTCACTCTCTGCTACTCTCTCTACTGCTCTCTACTACTCTCTACTGCTCATTCTCCACTCTCTATTACTCACTCTCTACTCTCTACCTCTCTCTACTTCTCTCTCTACTAGTCTCTACCTCTCTACTGCTACCTCTCCACTTCTACCTCTCTACCTCTACACCTCTACCTCTCTTCCTCTCTCTACGTGCACACATATACACATATATATGCATATATATGCATATGCATTTATATATATGTATGTGTATGTATATATATAAAAAATTAAAACATTTTTTTAATAATAAACCTACAAAAAATATATTTTTTTTTTTGCCCCGCGGGGCCCTTTTATGGCCCCTACATCAAACCTAGGGGATTAAGGGGGGGTCTATTCTGCCCTTTTATGGTCAATTTCCCCTTTGTTTTTGCCACCTCTTGTGTCTCGATCCTACTGAGACACAAGATGGCGGCCACTCCGGACTGTTTGGAATGTTTACAGACACCCGACAGCCAATCAGCTTTCCGTACGCAAGTCGCGTAGCGCGCCCGGTACGCGCCCCTGTGCGCGTACCAGGGCGCTGCCATAGATATATATATTTTTTTTAACCTAAATTACTCAAAAACCACTGGAACACATATCTTGAGACATAGCAAAGGCACATCGGGCTACCAGTCCCTACAATTTTGCCAAGTTTGGTGGAAATCCATTCAGCCGTTCGGGCTAAAAGTGAGTTTGACTGCCCTATGGAAATTAACATAGGGAAAACACGTTTTGGGACCCCCCTTTTATGTCAGCCCCCGCTTGACGAATCCCCCCACATTTTCAGGGAAAGAGCAGAGCGGGCCACGAACTTTGAGAAATTCCCGAAGATTCGTCCACCGGCGCCAAAGTTATTCCCAATAGAATGTTGCGGATTTCCTATGGAAAGTAGATCCTAACTATAACTACCTACTGGCAACCGCCAGTAGGTAATATATATATATATATATATATATATATATATATATATATATATATATATATATATATATATATATATATATATATCTGCACCGGGTTCATAAAACACTCACAAACTGATAAGGGCCCATGAATCACTAACCTTGAGCAGGACTGGGGCTTAGTGCTGCACCCTGGGGTTCCGAAAGACATCATGAACAAATTGACATTCTTTGCACTTAATTTATTTAGCAAAACTTCTTATGCAGTCAAAATACCAGGAACATTTTTTTAAAACATTTTATTTTGGTTCCTTCATTTTCATGATAAAAATAGTTTTTTGCTATTTCTTTTTCTTGAAAGCTTGCCTTTGGCCAAACTTTTCTCTAGCTGTTTATATTTTTAAAACCATACACATTTCGTGAAATTCAAGAACATTATTAAGTTTTGTTTGTTTAATTGACAGATTTGAAAAGAAAAACGTTTTACAGGTGTGACTTTACAAACGCATTAACAAAAAATGGAGGGAGAGGGAGGTTAAACCAAACCAGGTCGGCCTCCAGTCAGTATACGCAATACAGGAACCCAATGTGAAGGGTTCAGAGACCTGGTTGGTGTTTTCTGGTTACTGCTTACTAAGTCAGTGTGTACCAAGAGTGTGAGAAAGAAAAATTTCTTTCTAGAGTCCCCTCACTCACCGGGGTTGCCCCACGGTGACATGCTTCATCATTGGGGCCATCCCAGTTCTCTACGAAAAGGGGCGTGCTGCGACAAGACGACTACGCAGGAGCACTTGTTTTGTGAGATGACTATGTGTGGTGTAAGTGTGGTGATGGTGGAGTGGGTGTGTAATTAAAAATACTGTGCTAGTGGGCCTCAACAATTTATTTTGCTCCTAGTGTGGTATAAATTAAAAAGGGGTAACACTGTATTCCAACTCAGTACTCAGTATGCGGTCGGGTGAGGAGTGAACAGGTAGTACCGAGCGGGTTTGCCGATAGGAACAATGTTTCCACGAGGCGATCCTGCCCTCGCCTGAGACCATGAAGTGTAACTTAACACTCATATATCAGTACGAGTAAAATACAAACCGTATGTATATAAAACACGCATGTTTTATTATTAACAGCGTATAGCATAAATAACTAGCATTTATTTTAAAACACCTATTCATTAGAATATAGGAGTGGAAATACAGGGCTGGACCCTGTATTGTCCTGATGAAAAGCCTGGGGGAGCTTGAAACATGTCGACCATAACACTGATCTAGCTCAATCTTAAAGTTGGAATACAGTGTTACCCCTTTTTAATTTATACCACACTAGGAGCAAAATAAAATGTTGAGGCCCACTAGCACGGTATTTTTAATTACACACCCACTCCACCATCACCACACTTATACCACACATAGTCATCTCACAAAACAAGTGCTCCTGCGTAGTCGTCTTGTCGCAGCACGCCCCTTTTCGTAGAGAACTGGGATGGCCCCAATGATGAAGCATGTCACCGTGGGGCAACCCCGGTGAGTGAGGGGACTCTAGAAAGAAATTTTTCTTTCTCACACTCTTGGTACACACTGACTTAGTAAGCAGTAACCAGAAAACACCAACCAGGTCTCTGAACCCTTCACATTGGGTTCCTGTATTGCGTTTACAAACGCATTGCCAGGCTTTCTAAATTTCAATTTTTCTCGCACCATTGCCCTATTCTACATGTTTATAGTTTTAAGGATGTTTTTTTTTCCATTGCTTTTTTAGGTCTCGCTTGTCGATGCGCATGCGCATCGAGCTTGCGAGACTATGGGGGCTTAACCACTCTTTAACTAACTTGCAAGGAATCGTGGCGATTCCTTGCAGTGCCCGTGACTTTTAAGCTCAATGCGCATGCGCATTGAGCTTAAAAGCGTGTGCACATGCCCCCAGCCGCCTGCCTTGCCCACTCTCTCTTTCACAGCCTCCCCCAGCGCCGCCCCCTCACTTCTTGGTTGCACGGCCGCTAGGCCGTGCCTCCCCTACTCTCCTCCCCCCTCCTCCTCCTACTCTCCTCCCCCCTCGAGAGATAAAACAAACAACAAAAAAACAGCACCAGTCTGTTTCTCTAGCATTGACCCCAGGCTAATACAACTTTCGCCCACAACACGACAATATGAATTGAAGCATTTACTCGCTGCACTGGGGATGAGATGGCTACCAATTGTAACGGGTGGCGACTGAATAGGATATACAAGCTTAATTCCTGAAACGTGTTTGGCAGCCAGGCAGCTTTAAGTGCAGCCCGGTTTCAAAATCCTACTGTTCATGGCGGCCGCCTTGGGACTTCTTATTCCACACGAATGACATTATCGGCCTGAGACACAGCTGCAGCAAATAAGAACAGGCAATAGCGAGACCTAAAAACCCTCTCCCCGCTCCGCCCCCTCCCCTGCCCGCCGTGTCGCATTTCTCCTCCCCCCTCCCCTTCTCTGCCTTCCCTCCGCTTTTTTTTTTTTTACCCGCTCCGCCCCCTCCCCTGCCCGCATTATGTGGAAAGCACGCCAACTTCCGTTCGAGAGATAAAACAAACAACAAAAAAACAGCACCAGTCTGTTTCTCTAGCATTGACCCCAGGCTAATACAGCTTTCGCCCACAACGCGGCAATATGAATTGAAGCATTAACTCGCTGCACTGGGGATGAGATGGCTACCAATAGTAACGGGGTGGCGACTGAATAGGATATACAAGCTTAATTCCTGAAACGTGTTTGGCAGCCAGGCAGCTTTAAGTGCAGCCCGGTTTCAAATCCTACTGTTCATGGCGGCCGCCTTGGGACTTCTTATTCCACACTAATGACATTATTGGCCTGAGACACAGCTGCAGCAAATAAGAACAGGCAATAGCGAGACCTAAAAACCCTCTCCCCGCTCCGCCCCCTCCCCTGCCCGCCGTGTCGCATTTCTCCTCCCCCCTGCCCTTCTCTGCCTTCCCTCCGTCTTGGTTTTTTTTTGACCCGCTCCGCCCCCTCCCCTGCCCGCATTATGTGGAAAGCACGCCAACTTCCGTTCGAGAGATAAAACAAACAACAAAAAAACAGCACCAGTCTGTTTCTCTAGCATTGACCCCAGGCTAATACAGCTTTCGCCCACAACGCGGCAATATGAATTGAAGCATTAACTCGCTGCACTGGGGATGAGATGGCTACCAATTGTAACGGGGTGGCGACTGAATAGGATATACAAGCTTAATTCCTGAAACGTGTTTGGCAGCCAGGCAGCTTTAAGTGCAGCCCGGTTTCAAATCCTACTGTTCATGGCGGCCGCCTTGGGACTTCTTATTCCACACGAATGACATTATCGGCCTGAGACACAGCTGCAGCAAATAAGAACAGGCACGGAGTCGAGTCAGGCCACGGGGCACTTTAGGACCTATGCTGTCCTCAGGAAAGAATTATGCGCAATGAGCAAATACTTTGTTTTACCATAACTGAAAAAGCTAAAAAAAAATAAAAAAAATTTGACCTTACAAAATTCTCATTAAATTACACTTTTTTTAAATTAAATTACGGATACATATAAAAGGCAGCTCATGTTTTTCTCGTTCTAGCACCTAGTGCACCATGAATTTAATGTAATCATCCCTTCTCCACCCTAAATCTCACCCTCACACACTCACACACCCACAAACTCCCTCAATCACACTCACACACCCTCACACTCACACACCGTCACACAACCACACCCTCACACCCCCACACTCACCCTAACTCACAATCACTCACCCTCAGCCTAAAACGCCCTCACTCAACCTCACTCACCCTCACTCAACCTCACTCACCCTCACACACCATCACACATCCTCACCCTCACACACCCTCACTCACCCTCACCCTCACACACACTCACACCCCCTCACCCTCACACCTCCTCAGCCTCACACACCCTAGCTCCCCTCACCCTCACACACCCTTACCCTCATCCCCTCACACTCATTCACCCTCACTCATCCTCACACCCCCTAACTCTCAGACTCACCCACTCACACACGCTCACACTCCTTAACTCACCCTCACACATCCTCACCCTCACACCGTCACACACCCACACACTCACACTCCCTCACTCAACATCAAACACCCTCACTCACCCTCACACACCCTCACCATCACACACCGTCACACACACTCAACATCACACCCCCTCACTCAACCTCACCATCACACACACTCACACCCCCTCACCCTCACACCCCCTCACCCTCACACCCCTCACCCCCCTCACCCTCACACCCCTCACCCTCACACCCCTCAAGCCACAGATGGGTGTGCGATGGGAGGACGCTCAGCTTGCAGGGCTGTGCTTCTTCCCCTGCTGCGCTCTCCTGCTCTCTAGAGATGTGGCATAACAACAAAAGCTGCCATCAAAGTCACATAAATACAAATCATGTTGCATTCCAAATGCTATAGGTGTCACATTCACAAAAGTTAAAACTATTGGCGTTGTGAATGGCAAAGCTATCAATTTAGCTATTTCACAAATAAACACAAATACAAAAAAAACATTTACAAGACCAATAGCTCCTACTTTTCTAATGCGAGACCTATTGCATTTCCAATGCTTGTTTATCCACTTTGTCTCACTCAGCAGTAACCTCTGTATAAGGGGCTGTCTGTGAGCCCTATTAGTTACTTCTGAAAACTTCCACACTGAATTAAAAAGAGCACTGAGTAGTTCATCTCCTGCATCTGTGTCATTGTCAACAGGTTTCATTTTGTTTTTTTAGTTGGATTAGAGATGAGAGAATTTACAAACAGCTTCCTGCTAGAGTGCCGTCACCTCTCTAGTTCATTATGAGCACTGTTACCAGACCCGAGGTTTTGTGTGATCAACAAATGCATTCTGGGCTTTGTAGTCATGCATTGCTGCCACTGAACTCATCCACGAACACAACTGAAACCAGTGACCTGTAGGTGAAAAGTTCAGGACTGCAAACAGAGTCTGTAATGACCGGAAGTGAGGTGACTGCCCTATTTCATGCAGCCATTGCCACATTTGCTAACCAGGAATTTGTAAAACAAAATCCATTCTGTACTGCTGCTCCAACCTTTTTCCTGCTGCCAATGGGCAGGGCAGAAGCCGCCATCTTGTCTTGGCCAGGTTCTGCTCCTTCTCTGATCCCAGGTACCGAAAGCCCCCCGAAGAGACTTCTGGGATTGGATTGGGGAAGTCCCTGAGGGGCATGTAGGAAGACTATTAGTCTCATGGGCACAGGGACGGACTCTAGTGTGCCTAAACAAATCCCAGCAGCCTACCACCTCACCCATGTAAGACGGGATGCTAGACTGCAGGGACCTGGCACACTTAAGCCACACCATGCCAGACAAACTCAGGAAATCTAGGAATTGTAGGTGACGTAAAACAAATCCTGAATGTGCACACTTATAAGAGTGTGGGTTAAAATTTGCACAGAATGGATTCAACTTTCAGTGAGTATTATCCCTGCTATTGTCTCGTTTTCAAAAGTTAATTTGCTTGAAATATAGGTGTTTATGCAATGTGATGGACTGTGGATAAGGGCGATTGTTCCTGTAACATGTGCTTTGGGAGAGTAAGGGACGTGAGGGAGGGCTGAGTGCTGAAAAAGAGTGATGAAAGGTCTAACTGACCCTGGGCACAATTCGTATAACTAGCGGAAATTCCGAGAAATGCAAAAAAAGGTATGTGAATTTCACAAAACACAACTCTGGCATTTTTGTGTTACTGGGCATCCTCACGTTCATTTTGGGCACAAGGGCATAACATCTCAAGACCTGGCTCTCCGACTGAACCCCAGCGCCCCGGCGGATCAGCAGCCCCGCCCCCCATGTCCACCTCAGCGCCTTGTGAGATTTTCACAGCGCTATATAAACATTAATTAGCTGCTCGCATTCTGTTCATTCACGCTGTCCCCGTGCTCCCGCGACAGGATGCTCAACTAAACAACTCTCAAGCACAAAATGACAGAAATTCTGCCAGACTGCGCCTGCACGAAAGCAGCGTGGACTGGGCCCAGTTTGGGTTCACCATTAAAGTAGGAAACATTTGCCCAGTGTGCAGTGTTTGCAGCTTTCCCCCCTTTTCTGGTAGGAGAAGTTCCGACAAAAAAGTGAGGAATTCTAATAAAAAACAACTTTTTTGAGAGAGAATTCGAACCTCTAAAAGCGTTTTTTCCAACTGAGGTTTTCTTCCTCAGTCCTTCCTTTAACAGAGGGTTCCCCTACTGTTGTTGTTTTGTTAAACGAAGTAAAATTCGTGAAGTTGTAAAGACTGTTTTATTTTTATCTTCACAGACTTCAGAGCAAAAACTCTTCCCACGTATGGACTGCATCCATCATTGTGGTTAAATAGTGCCAAGCTTTCAGAAGAACAGTAATACAAATATTTAAAACTGGTGTACATTTTCCCTATCATAACTCTAAGAGATGTATTCTAGAGGTACACCGGCATACTTTGGAAGCATGAGGCAAACGACTCCCATTCACAGGCCCGCCACTTCCTCAAATTGTGTGATCCAAGACACTTTTTTCTCCCTTTGTCTCCCTACTCGGCAGAGTTTTCAAATTCAAATTATCTTTATTCGGTACTTAAAAAGATACCATTAAAGAACATGAAAGTACATACATACAATGTTTAAAAAGCATTTTAAAATGACTTATTAAAAGCAATAAAAATAGGTCTAAAAAAGGGGGAAAAAGAGCAATGGATCATTGGGAATCTTATACGGAGGTCGGAGATTCGCATTCCTGGCCCCTAAACTCTGGAACTCCTTCCCCCTCGCTCTCAAAACCTCTAATTCTCTCATTCTCTTCCGCAAATCCCTAAAAGCATGGCTTTTCCCTCAATCTAGCTAAGCCCCTCTGTCCCCTCTACATTCTATCAGCGCCAGGAAACCCACGGTGTCAGTGCGCTTTACAAGCACCCCTTACAATACAATACAATACAATACGGACATTAATTCAGTCTATGTAGTGATGATATGGGCAGATGTTTTCCTGGAGTTCTTAGTCTCATGGCAACCTTAATAAAACTTATTACACATAACAGAGTATATGGGTCTGAGGCTTTTTGCAGAAAAAGGAGGGCTGCTTTAGCGTGTCTCAGTCTTTTATTTTTCAAAATCCTTACTAAAAAAAAGAGTTACTCTGCCAGCCAGACTATGTGCTCTATTCCAGAATCCACGCATTTCTATCCTGGCCGGAATCATCCAATAAAAACACATTCAGCTGAGTATATAAGGCCCTACGCTGAGACCCTGTTTCGTGCATTGGACCCCCGCAGGTTTCCTGCGTCATCCGAGGCTGGAAAGCATTGAGAGCGCATGGGCCATTACCCACCCAAGATGGCCGCCACGGGGAGGCCCATGCCTCGAGCCCCCGCTCCACCACCAGCAGCTCTGATGAGGGGGTGAAGCAGAAAGGGGAGGGGGCACCGACTGCCCCGGCACCCCTGCAGACAGATCATTGCTATCAATGGCCTGGCGTGAGGGCAGCGCGTGTTAAATGGGAATGCCTTCCATTTCCAAGTGCCACCTCGCCTCGGAGGGGGGTTTCAAAGGCGAATAGATGGCTGAGACAGGATGGCAGAGCTCTTTTCTTACACAAGTGTAACCTCGACAAAATCCCAGGTGTTTGTTTGGTTTCAGACGTGTTGCACAATATTTGCTTTCCTATTGGCTGTGGTTCCCCTTGTGTGACGTTTGGTTCCAGCGGAAAGTTCCTCCCTGGAACTGTGAACTGAGATGGGGACACAGAGGTGCCACAGGGGCATCTGGCTCCCTCTAGAGATCAAGTCATGCTGAGGGAAGGATGGTTGGCTCCGAAGCTGATGCCGGGTGTTCTCTGCAGTACAAGGGGGCACTGGCAGATCTTGGGGGCGTGCTCCAAGCAGACTCGTCACTCCTGGAGGGAGCTCACCTGTACCTATGGGACGCGTCCGATGAGGGGTCCCTGGAGGTTCAAGCCTCTCTGGACAGGCTCCTCTGGTCCCCTCGGGGTCCCTCTGGGTCTTCTTTCGGGCAGCACTGCCAATGAGTAGTTGTGCAGGGTCGCATCTAAGTTCCCTCTCCTGCAAATAATCACTTCTGAGGGGTTCTGCTGTATATACTAGCGGAACTACTACTTTTAGATTTAGTATATCATCGTTTTTCCATTTGGATTTCCGATATATTGGATGAATATTATACATACACAGGTTTTGTGTTGAAAAACCAGGAGTGATTATTTGCAGGAGGGAACTTAGCTGCGACCCTGTACAGAGGTTCTTGAGAATGTGGACTAAACTCTAGGTATCAGATCGGGCTTATCATTATCCCGACTCACAGAATGGAACCTGGTCCATCTAATAATCTTCGTTTTTGCCCTGATGAAGTTCCTATAACAGGAACGAAACGTGTTGGCAGTTGTCCTGTGTATTTATATGAAGAAAAATAAAGAACTCTTGAAACAGACTGACTGAATTGTGACTCCATCCCTGGTGCTGCCTCCACCTTCATTAGACATGTTGTCTCTGGATCTCCAGTGGGACCTATCTGCAGCAGGTCTCGTGGGCGGCTGGCACGGGACTTGATTACATATGGGACTTTATGATTAATGTGCTTAGCTAATAGCCAGCTGTGGGATAGATAGCTTTCTTACTGTTAGCTAAAACCTGATTGGACAAATGACCACCTAACGAAGAAAATCTAGGGTGTCAGACTAGCAACCCCTTGAACTAGTAGAGCTTCGGGGTCGGGGGCGCTCAGTAGCCGTCCACCTGTCTCCTGCTCTGAGCCTTCCACACATGCAATCACCTGGCCACCCGCCAAATGTGCCCACAGCCTGGCCCAGCCACTGGGTGGCCAATACGAGCGCCCACCCACCAGACCTGCTTCCTGGCCTGGCATCGCCCTGCCCTCATGCCATCTGCACCCACCTGTAGCAGCCTGCAGTCAGCCTGGCCCAGCCGTGTGGTCTGGTGGCAGGGCACCGACCAGACCTGCTTCCTGGCCTGGCATCGCCCTGCCCTCATGCCATCTGCACCCACCTGTAGCAGCCTGCAGTCAGCCTGGCCCAGCCGTGTGGTCTGGTGGCAGGGCACCGACCAGACCTGCTTCCTGGCCTGGCATCGCCCTGCCCTCATGCCATCTGCACCCACCTGTAGCAGCCTGCAGCCTGGTCCAGCCGTGTGGGACAGATGTACATATCCATTCACAGCTGTAAGAAACTTGGAAAAACCTGTCTATTACCTGTAGCCTCTGCACAGAGAAGAGCCCAGTTCGAAGATAAGATAGGATGCCATTGCCACGGGCACGGTGGTTGGCGCTATACAAATACAAGTAACAGAACTGAAACCCCAGCTTGTAGGAGGGGAAGCGGGCAAATGTCTGCGTGGCGGTGCGGGCGTTCAGCCCACCTCAAGAAGTGCCTTTTACGGGTGGAACGATATGTCTGGGAGCAGCGTGTGTAATTATATAAAAGGAGGGGTGAGAACTACTATCAATGTTCTGTTTATTAAACCCTGAGTTTACCTAATGTTAAGGCCACAGACGTTTCTGCATGATTGTGTTTCTGCACAAAATCCTCATCTGCGGCGTCATTTGCTGATTTGAACGAGATGGCGTTATTTCTCCCCGCGCTGGGTCTGTTACTCTGGGCGTGTTGCATTTGCCACCATCTGCTACGAGCTTTGCAGCCTCAGTAACATCTGAATGTTTCCAGTTTAAACGGAACAATCTTCAGCGTAAAACACCGCACGGTGAGTGCAGCCGCTCGTGTGTACACAAACATTGAAAATATAAACTGGTCGCTGGTCCACCCGCACGCTGCGCTGTCAGTCCCTGAAGGGAGGGGGGGGGGGGGGGCGCGAGAGGGGCAGGGGGGATCCCAGGAGGTGTTCATATTCTTGCACGGTGACCCAGGGGGCGGCTTTTCCCTGCAGCTTTAGATAAACAACCCACGCGTTTAAATGTAACTGAAACAGAGTTCAAAGATGTTTTTCTTATTTCTCAAATAATGGCATTATCTAGGCAAATGCATATTTGCTTCACAATTTCCATTCCACTGTATTCATTTAATCTATTTGTAAAGCGCACAAACGCCAGAAACCGAGCTTCAAGGTGCAGATTGGAAAGTACGTCACCACAATTCACCTGTAAAAGTTTACAATAATTACAAATGCGCTAAGAATGCGTCGTGTTTAAGACAGAGCGCAGCGGAGCCGGGGTTCAAGGCAGCCTGGGAGTTGTGCCCTGGTTCGGCGCCCCCTGTCGTGTCTAGCTGAGTGAAGACGCAGAGGGCTGTGGCGTGACAAGGTTTGTTTGTGTTCTGCCACAGCTGGTGGGCTGTGAGCCGGCTGCGGGTGTGTGTTTGAACTATCGCACCCCTTGCTACCGCCTGTACCTAAGAAGGAAGAGGTGGCCTTCTCCACATCCGTCGGCAGGTCCCTTTCATTGGTTAAAATATACTGTAGCTGTCCTAAGGCGCTTAGAAACCTATACCAGAGTACGGAGCGCTGTACAATTTATGGGGACTGAAACATTTTGTTGCACGCCTCGGGTCTTAAAATGATAAGGTTAGGCCCATTAGAAAGGGCTGGCGCGGTAGCTCAGTGGGCTAAGCCCTGACTGCAGGGTTTCTGTGTAACCTACGAGCATCTTTCTAAGGTTTATAACCCAAGAACTATTGAACCTGGTTATTATAAAAATGTTACTAATGGCGGATTAACAAGCCGCCTGTAGCGCCTGCGTGCAGCATCCACCTGCCCACCAGGCGCTACACTGCTGCGACTGTCACACCCTAAAACTATAGGAGGAGGCCCCAGGGAGCTGCCTGAGAGAGAGAATATACAACTTTGGGTAGAAAGCTGCAGTCTGCTGGGGTTCAGGGGTAACGGTGAGGGCCCGGTAAGTGACCTATGCAACAGCTCCAAGTTACTCCGTTAACTGGAGTCAGCAGGAGTGCAGAAGGGGCGCGAGCTTGAAGCCCACTGCTGCACGCCATAGGACCAATGCCCGTCTGGGCTCCATTCGCCTCTCATCCTTCCAAGGCCGATAAGATGAGAACAGTAAAGTAGTAGTATATTAATAATGAATTACAAAAAGTGAGACATTCAAACTGTTCATGACATATTGTCGACCTTATTAGACTCATTACCTGCTGCGTTCAAAACAACACAAGCGCATTAGATGAAACAGAGAGAATGTCACAATTGTCATCTCAAGCTATTTGGCCAAGATTATAGTATGCGTGGTCTGAATATTTGACAAGTGCGCGGATAAAAGGGTTCGACTGTGCATTCAAACACAGTTTCATCGCCTCGGGTCACAGACCCTACTTTGCTTCTCTGAAGACCCCTAGATACTGTTTGCGTAGATCGAGTCGTTTGGGCGTTTTGGCTTCATCTGTGAATCCACAAAGTCTGCGTCCCTTGATGCCAACGAGGCAAATGTGACAAGAAGCGCTCTACAAGCAGGGCTCGAGTCGGGGTACCACGCGGGTGGACAGCATCCCCCCCACCCCCGCTTGCGACGCAACTCCAGGATTGCGCCGCCTTTACGGCACAGATGAGTCATGCATCTCTCCGTTTTTGCCCCATGGTGCGCCACATTGTAAATGCGCCGCATCCATGGTGGCGTAGCCGGGGCGCACAAAAACTGGCACATCCCTGCTGATATGCAGGGATGCGCCAGTTATTGTAAATCTGCCCCTAAATACTCTGCTACTATTTTGTTAGCATTTTACCTTCAGGTAAATGCATACAAAATATAACTCAGAAAGCACAAAATGAAAAATATATGTGAAAATAATCAGTAGGAAATGCATTCTTTTGTCTTAGAAAAGCTCCATTGTTTAATGTGGTCACTTCAGATGTCTGTGCGTGTAGCACGTCAATCAAACAGCTGAATCCTACTTGGGGCATCAGTAGAAAACTGACATGACTTTATAGCGCTATGGCAACCCAGCCTGCAACTAAAAGCACTGTGAATATACAAGCCATTGTTTGAAAATTGCATTACACATCATAATAAAGGCTGCTTCAGAATGTGCAGAGATTAAGGGCAAATATACAATCTTTTAAACGCAACACAGCCTAGCAGGCCAAGCTGCTGCTCTGCGTTGCGTGAACAGGAAGAACAGCGCACCATACACTAAGATATGGCGCTGTTTTCTTCTTTCCCTGCGCAGGTAAACTTTAGGCTGACATGCACCAATGCACACACAATGACACCATATTGCAAGGGTGGTCGTGTTCTGTCAATCATAGGTTCTGTACAGGAAGGATACCCTTCCCATACAAAATGCATATCTGGGGCTTTTCCCACTTTGCTTATGTGGTCTACAGGGCCACACACATGCAAATTTGGAAACGTTTAGAGTAATAAAAACATCTCTCTAAGTTAAAGTCAGCCTCAAAGATGCTTTATTTTTCAGCACAAAGCCATCTACAAATGTTAGTAAATGGGGCGGCGCGTGACAATGCCTGGATGGTTGCCAGGGAACACCCATGTGCCATCCACGGTACATCCCCTTGACGCAAAGCATCAGTAGAGCCACTTTGTGTTAAGGCCACTTTGAAGCACAAATAAAGTTTTGCACTGAGAAGCAAATCCCAATTCAACAGTTTGCACCAGTTTGCTGCACTTTTGAGGTCAAAACTTAGGAGCATATTTATGACCCCTTTGCGCCGCCTTAGCATCACTGTTTGTGACGCTCCAGCAACGCAAACCTTGGAATCATATCCATGAGGCAACGCAAAGCCATTTGTTTTGAGTAAGGCAAGTTAGAATAAGGCGAGGCAGCGCAGATCGCTGCGTTGCTTTTCTCTGCACTCGGGCGGCGCTTCATGGGCTTTGCGGTGGGTGTTTCCGCTCAACACGCATGGATTTTGATGCTTCTCCAGATTTACAAGACCATGTACACCTGGGGATGACCCAAAACCTTACGTCTCCCGAGGTGAGACGTAACAAGAAGAAAGAACTTTGGGGCATATTACCAAGGGCCTTATCGCCGCTTTAGCTGGAATTTTTCCCGCTAAAGCGGCGATAATTGTATCGTCCTATTACCTAGCTGTCGCTAACACCAGTTAGCGACAGCTAATAGGCGATAGCGGGTATTTAGGGGCCCACTTTGCATGTCAGCGATAATTATTTCTAATGACATGCAAAGTGGGCGTGCCCAGATGTTAGCGACTGGAAACAGTCGCTGACATCGCTATCCCCTATTACCAACTTTTGCAAATAATCGCGCTAAGCGCGAATATCTCCAAAAGCTAACAACTGCCCTGAGCAGTTCTTAGCCATGTTATCCAATGGGAGGTGGATAACATGGCTAAGAGCATTTGCTCGGTAATGCATGAATATCGCTGACTTTTCAGCGATATTCATGCATTGGAGCCAATTTTTATCGCTTTTGAGATAAACCTTGATATTAGCAAGGCCCCTAAGCGATAAAAATAGGCGAAGCTCGGCGATATTATTTTGGCCGCTAACCAAGCTTAGCGATAATTATCGCTATTGCTTGGTAATATGCCCCTTTGTTTCTCCTGGTTTATTCCTCTTTCCGTGTGGGCTTCATTCTGCAGCACGCATGGAAAGAGGAAAACACCCCTCAGGACTGTTTTTGTGCAGGAAGGAGCTCCTTCCTGCACAAACAGCAATCCAGCTGAGAACACGGGCATCGCTGCGCCATGACGCAAAGGGGCCTGCGTTGGCGCTAGACTGCCAAAATGGCGCCAGTGCGGGGGCAAAGTCAGGAAGGCACCATATTGCTTACATACAGTCCATTCCTGCCCCTTCACATTGATGTATATATTTCTTTAGTAATACAAAGACTGTACCCAGAGAGGGCCGTCTTTTATAAGTTGCATCAGAAGATGAGAACAGTACCTGTTTATTTTTAGGACGCACCTCAGTGCAGCTGATGACACCCTAACATTACCGCTCAAAGAGAATACATCTTTGTCGCCATGAAGCCTCAAAAGACATAATCGATTAAAGTCATATACTGACACCCAAGCAGCCTTTAGATTATCTTAGTAACCAATTACACACATTTACATTTCTTTCAGGCACCCTGGAGAAAAACTCCTTTCTTCTTTCACTGTCTGCCTCTCATTTGCATCACAGGAGAGTCCCTCTCTTCCTTCCAGCCAGAGGCACATGACGTCCACCATTAGCCATTCTAGATTTTTTTTATGATAGAACCTGCTATTGTAAACATTAAAAAAGATTGCCACTGTCCTTTCGAATAGATTTCACCCACTTGAGCCACTGAGGTCTTCCTAAAGGCATTTAGTGGTAGAGGAGGGTTTGTTCCCTATTTCATTGTTTCTCAGGCTCCAAGGTGTGGCATCCTCTCTGCCTCTTCAGCTCATCCTCAAGGTGCCTTAAGAGACATGACCCAGATGGGTACTGTGAGGAGACGGCCTCCCATGTGGACTTTAAAGGTTCCCCCTGGCCAGTCAACATCCTCCACTCTTTACTCCACGCCTGTCTTACAACAGCCGTTTTACGCCTTTACCGCTGCCTCCCAAACTCTTTCACCACCTCCTCGAGCAGGTAGGAAATGTGTGCATTAAACCCCACGGTGAAGGGAATACTATTTAAAGTACAGGCATGGACATCTGAGCCTGCCCGGTGATTCCCAAATTCCGTGGGATTTAACCCTTATTTGCCCAGTACTGCTGGGTTGTTACCGCACAGCACTAGTAATCGCTGATGCGTCGTTTGCACCCTGAATTTACCCTGCAATCGGTGATTCGGCCATGGTGGATACTTGAAATGCCTGGGATACATCAACAGGGATGGAAGGACCCGTTATCACATCCCACCTTGAAGAAAAGACACATATTGTAAGATTCCATCAGAATGCAAAGGGGGATCTTGAAGAAAAGCCCTCCATCTGCTCCCTGCCACTGAAAGCCTGTGTGGGTAATGCTAGCATCATTTACAGGTTGAATTTATGCCAATGCTTGCTAGGTTTGCCTTCCTGAGACAGCTATTCACAGCTTCAAGGCATTCAGGATAAGAAAGTGTGACTTGTCATAAATTTTCAGGGAATTTGATCGGTTTCCCAAGGCTTACCGTAAGATGCACTGGGGGCCTGGCAGGGTTCATTAAAGGGTGCTTTGCTGTGCCCACAGAGCCTGTTATGAAACCGTCCCCATGCTGATTATAGGTTTATTTCAAAGTTTGAATCATCCATCCCTTCATTTCGGCTCTTCCCTCCTGCTATCAGTCCCTGGATTTAGCAAAGGCTTGTTGGGCGTTGGGTCCTGCCATGAGAGGCATCTACCTTTTCTTTGCTGCTTTCTTTCTTTAAATGCAATTCGCGTCGTTTTGGCCTGTGCCAAATAAAGAACTTTTCTATGTCTAGCGCGGCTGTTAAAAGTCATCTATTTTGTGGGCTATCTTCATATCTTTCCTGATGTTGTCAGTCAGTTCCGCGCCAAGACGCCTCGGAGCGTTTATTGCATCTTATGAGTTACAACTCAGCTAAACCCATATCTTGCAGGTACAGATTTTCAATATATTGAATGGGTGTCCTCGGGCGATAAATGCAGCCAGCTGACAAATCCTGGAAGAAATTGTGCAAACATGGTGTGTTGTGGCTCTTGTTCTTTGGTGGCGGAGCACCTGAGGGGAGCTCTGGTGTCTGACGTCTGACGTTACGGTAAATGAGCGACAGCTGGGCCTGTGCGTCATTTTAATTACACCGGGCTAATTGGTGTAATTTCGAGATTTCTCGTAACAAAATTACAGAGATTACGCAATTACCCAATCTCGTAATTTCAGGGAGAAATGTTAACGTTAGATGTACCGTTCGGATAATTTTCTAGTGCAAGCAGAATTTCAGGTACATTTCTTACCCGAACAGTTCATTTAGGTAATTATATCCTATGGAAGGTGGATATCATGGCTACGTTTGTGAGCCCCTATCATCAAGCTAACGCCAAACTTCGAGAGATTATCGTTGGTTTTCCAGCGATAATCTCTCATTTGGCAGTTAGCGTGAGCATTTTTATCACTTCTGAGATAAACGTTGCTAATAGCAAGTTATCTCAGCGATAATTTCCGGCGATGCTTAGCGATAAAAACATCGTTGCAAAGCCTAGTTAGCGATAAATATCGCTACTCGTTGGTAATATGCCCCATAGTCTTTCGTATCAAAGCAAATCTGGAGAAATCCATAACAAATGCCGCATTTTTTAATGTGCACTGGTCCTGCAGGGTTTAAAAGCAACATTGATTTTTAGTGGATTCGACACTGCATGTGCTGGGGCTTCAGAACAAAATCGAAAGCATGTTTTTTATTCAGCGCCAGGTCCCTCGTCAGGAGGCCACTGAAGCTTGCACCACACATTACCCCTATAGCGGTGCCAATGGCACTGCCCACACAATGGCACACACAACTGCCAATCAGCACTCTCCTACAAGTGTGTCAATTCAGTCTATTCCAGGCCCCCAATGCCATAACAATGACTCGGCGACAGTCAATAGTCATTTTAACCCCTTGCATTCTTGGGACGGCCCCCGGCCGTCATGCGTCACGATGGGCGTGTGTGGAGGACGACCCCCGTCTGTCCGAATCCCGCCCACTATTTAAATCGCCCGCACAGTGCAAAAATTTGCATGCAAGGGGTTAAATGCATATTGAAACAATAATCAACTGTTGTTCTGCTCATCTTTAAATTGCAAAACAGCGCCACCATGTGGCAGACTGTCATAAGTCCCGGTGTTGACGATTAAGGGCTGGTACCCGGCACCAAAAATCACCAGCTCAAATTAAGTGCTGTTGTTATTATAACATGTGTTATTAAGAGGCATTATGTTAATTTATGTTCAAGTGCCCTCTTTGCAGGAAATTACCCATGAGCCACACATTGTGTGTGTTCTGAAGCTTGAAGGAATACTTGTGTCCTCTGCTTGCTTGAACATTATTCATTGTAAGGATATTTCAAGGCACTATCTTTTCTGCCAGTTCTTCAGGGCTGATGGCTTTCTCCGTGAATGTAGCACACTCTTCACATGTGAGACTTGATTATTGTGGCGCAATAACAACTGCTTTGTTTTCATTTAGAATAGCTCAGATTCCTGGCAGAGACATCAACAAGCAGTAATATTGCCAACTGATTAACACTGATTTATTGATTCTGAGGAGGAATACAAGAGGTGTTAGGAATCAAACCCAAGACCTGCCAGTCACACATCCTAGAATCAGGTGCCTTAACCCACTCAGCTCAATTTCCTGAGTCCTGTGCATGTGTCCAGCCTCAAACAAGTTTATGTCCCAATGCTCCGTTGGGAACACGCAATACAGGCAGAAGCATCTTACGGAAGATGGGATTAAAATGTTTCAAGAACGCCTCATTTCAGAGAATGAATTTTGCAGAGAATTTGCAAAAAGGCTTCTCATCTTGAAATACCGATGCAAAAACTGGCTCTAAAGTGCTTTTCGATTGAAATCTGTTAAAGCTTCTTTTTGTCAAATAACCTAATCCCCTTCTAAAGATCTCTGTCAGTAACCTGTAAACCTGTCAAATCCACTCAAACCTGCTTGTTATCACCATTAGGTTTGATCAATATGTTTAAAGCGCACAATTTATCACTCTATTTTCTGGCAATGGATCTAAGGATAGCTGCACCCCAGTGTTTGAAATGTTAGCCCTGCTGCTATTGGTTGACCTGTTAGGCCCCTCCCCCAGATTCGAGTCTAGTTGCGCTCCTGTTGTAGTGTAATATTCTGACTTGATACATAGATGTTAGGAGACACGTCAGTTTACGTGTGCTGTATCCATGGTAACTGCTATGATTGCACAGATTCACTGTTGTGTCAAATAATTCTCACAAAGAACGCTTGTGATTCAGTGTAAACATCTGAGCTGTAGTGACAATAGGCTCCGGTGTAGGGACAGTCAGAGCAAGAATGAACACAGTAGCATTCATGTATTTAGTCTCGAGGTGAGAGTGCATACTTGCATCGGTGAATGGGGCTTTGTACTGTGTATTATATCACACGTGTCATCAACAAATGGAGCAGTGTTTTGTGTATGACAGCAAATGTGTCATCAACAAATGGAGCAGTGTTTTGTGTATGACATCACACGTGTCATCAACGAATGGGGCAGTGTTTTGTGTATTACATCACACGTGCCCTCAACGAATGGGGCCGTGTTTTGTGTATTACATCACACGTGCCCTCAACGAATAGGGCCGTGTTTTGTGCATTACATCACACGTGCCATCAACGAATGGGGCCGTGTTTTGTGTATTACATCACACGTGCCATCAACGAATGGGGCCGTGTTTTGTGTATTACATCACACGTGCCATCAACGAATGGGGCCGTGTTTTGTGTATTACATCACACATGTCATCAACGAATGGGGCAGTGTTTTGTGTATGACAGCAAATGTGTCATCAACAAATGGAGCAGTGTTTTGTGTATGACATCACACGTGTCATCAACGAATGGGGCAGTGTTTTGTGTATTACATCACACGTGCCCTCAACGAATGGGGCCGTGTTTTGTGTATTACATCACACGTGCCCTCAACGAATAGGGCCGTGTTTTGTGCATTACATCACACGTGCCATCAACGAATGGGGCCGTGTTTTGTGTATTACATCACACGTGCCATCAACGAATGGGGCCGTGTTTTGTGTATTACATCACACGTGCCATCAACGAATGGGGCCGTGTTTTGTGTATTACATCACACATGTCATCAACGAATGGGGCAGTGTTTTGTGTATGACAGCAAATGTGTCATCAACAAATGGAGCAGTGTTTTGTGTATGACATCACACGTGTCATCAACGAATGGGGCAGTGTTTTGTGTATGACATCACACGTGCCATCAACGAATGGGGCCGTGTTTTGTGTATTACATCACACGTGCCCTCAACGAATGGGGCCGTGTTTTGTGCATTACATTACACGTGCCAACAACGAATGGGGCCGTGTTTTGTGTATTACATCACACGTGCCATCAACGAATGGGGCCGTGTTTTGTGTATTACATCACACGTGCCATCAACGAATGGGGCCGTGTTTTGTGTATTACATCACACGTGTCATCAACGAATGGGGCAGTGTTTTGTGTATTACATCACACGTGTCATCAACAAACGGGGCCGTGTTTTGTGCATTATATCACACGTGCCATCAACGAATGGGGCCGTGTTTTGTGTATTACATCACACGTGTCATCAACGAATGGGGCAGTGTTTTGTGTATGACATCATATGTCATCAACGAATGGGGCAGTGTTTTGTGTATGACATATGTGTCATCATCGAATGGGGAAGTGTTTTGTGTATGACATCATATGTGTCATCAACAAATGGAGCAGTGTTTTGTGTATGACATAATATGTGTCATCAACGAATGGGGCAGTGTTTTGTGTATGACATCATATGTGTCATCAACGAATGGGGCAGTGTTTTGTGTATGACATCATACGTGTCATCAATGAATGGGGCAGTGTTTTGTGTATGACAGCAAATGTGTCATCAACAAATGGAGCAGTGTTTTGTGTATGACATCACTCATGTCATCAACGAATGGGGCAGTGTTTTGTGTATGACAGCACATGTGTCATCAACGAATGGGGCAGTGTTTTGTGTATGACATCACACATGTTATCAACAAATGGGCCAGTGTTTTGTGTATGACATCACACGTGTCATCAACGAATGGGGCAGTGTTTTGTGTATGACATCATACGTCATCAACGAATGGGGCCGTGTTTTGTGTATGACATCATATGTGTCATCAATGAATGGAGCAGTGTTTTGTGTATGACATCACACGTGTCATCAACGAATGTGGCAGTGTTTTGTGTATGACAGCATATGTGTCATCAACGAATGGAGCAGTGTTTTGTGTATGACATCATATGTGTCATCAACAAATGGAGCAGTGTTTTGTGTATGACATCATATGTGTCATCAACGAATGGAGCAGTGTTTTGTGTATGACATCACTCATGTCATCAACGAATGGGGCAGTGTTTTGTGTATGACAGCACACGTGTCATCAACGAATGGGGCAGTGTTTTGTGTATGACATCATATGTGTCATCAACGAATGGAGCAGTGTTTTGTGTATGACATCATATGTGTCATCAACGAATGGAGCAGTGTTTTGTGTATGACATCATATGTGTCATCAACGAATGGGGCAGTGTTTTGTGTATGACATCATATGTGTCATCAACGAATGGAGCAGTGTTTTGTGTATGACATCACACATGTCATCAAAGAATGGGGCAGTGTTTTGTGTATGACAGCATATGTGTCATCAACTAATGGAGCAGTGTTTTGTGTATGACATCACTCATGTCATCAACGAATGGGGCAGTGTTTTGTGTATGACAGCACACGTGTCATCAACGAATGGGGCAGTGTTTTGTGTATGACATCACACGTGTTATCAACAAATGGGCCAGTGTTTTGTGTATGACATCACATGTGTCATCAACGAATGGGGCAGTGTTTTGTGTATGACATCATATGTCATCAACGAATGGGGCAGTGTTTTGTGTATGACATCATATGTGTCATCAACGAATGGGGCAGTGTTTTGTGTATAACATCATATGTGTCATCAACGAATGGGGCAGTGTTTTGTGTATGACATCATATGTGTCATCAACGAATGGGGCAGTATTTTGTGTATGACATCATATGTGTCATCAACGAATGGAGTAGTGTTGGAGACACAGTCGCCCTCATCCTCCTCGACACAGTCTGTCATAGCACCCTTCTACAGCGCCTCAGAAATGTCGGAATCCAAGGAAAAGCACTGGAATGGATCACCTCGTTCCTCACCGGAAGAACCCAGAGAGTCCGCCTCCCACCATTCAAGTCAGAGGCCTCTGAAGTCATCTGCGGCGTGCCACAAGGATCCTCACTCAGCCCCACCCTCTTCAACATATACATGAGCCCCCTTGCGGCCATCGCTCGCCAACACAATCTCAACATCATCTCCTACGCTGACGACACTCAACTGATCCTCTCACTCACCAAAGACCCTAACACCGCCAAAACCAACTTACACGAAGGAATGAAAGAAGTAGCCGAGTGGATGAAGCACAGCCGTCTGAAACTGAACTCAGACAAAACAGAAGTCCTCATCTTAGGCACCTCCCCCTCCGCCTGGGATGACTCTTGGTGGCCGGAGGCCCTTGGAAAAGCACCCATCCCGACAGACCATGCACGGAACCTGGGCGTCATCCTGGACTCCTCACTCTCGATGACCAGACAAGTCAACACCGTTTCATCATCTTGCTTCAACATTCTTCGCATGCTCAAAAAAACATTTCGCTGGATCCCCACCGAAACTAGAAAAACGGTCACCCACGCGCTGGTCACGAGCCGCCTGGACTACGGAAACACCCTATACGCCGGTACCACCACAAAACTCCAGAAAAAACTCCAACGCATCCAGAACGCTTCAGCCAGGATCATACTAGACATCCCGCGTAAAGAACACATCTCTGGTCACCTGAAAAACCTCCACTGGCTCCCCGTAAATAAGAGGATTACTTTCCGCCTCCTAACCCACGCACACAAAGCACTTTACGAACTTGGACCCGAATGCCTCAACACACGACTGTCCTTCTACACCCCCTCCCGTCAGTTACGATCCTCCAACCAAGCCCTTGCCACTGTACCTCGCATCAACAAAACCACCATGGGAGGTAGATCCTTCTCCTACCTGGCAGCTAAAACTTGGAACTCACTTCCCACTCACCTTCGCCTTACTCAGAACCACCTAGCATTCAGAAAGCAACTTAAAACTTGGATATTCGACATGTAATTCCCCACCCTTCCTCAAGCGCCTTGAGACCCTATGGGTATGTAGCGCGCTATATAAATCTTTTGACTTGACTTGACTTGACTTGTGTATGACATCACACATGTCATCAACAAATGGGGGAGTGTTTTGTGTATGACAGCATATGTGTCATCAACGAATGGAGCAGTGTTTTGTGTATGACATCTCTCATGTCATTAACGAATTGGGCAGTGTTTTTTTGTATGACATCACATGTCATCAACGAATGGGGCAGTGTTTTGTGTATGACATCACAAGTGCAGAATTGTTGAGGTCATGTCAATCCCGGATGAAGACCCGGGGAAACCATTATGTGTCCCAAGAATCATTGATGTCTCCGGGCAGATGTCTGTTGTCTGCACCTTCAATACAGAAAGAGGGCTGATAATATATGAGCCCTCAATCCTGGATGGAGTATGAGGGGCTGCCATAACCAGAGCCCTCAGTCCTGGATGGAGCATGAGGGGCTGCCTTAACCAGAGCCCTCCGTCCTAGATGGAGCACGAGGGGCTGCCATAACCAGAGCCCTCAGTCCTAGATGGAGTACGAGGACTGCCATAACCAGAGCCCTCAGTCCTGGATGGAGCATCAGCGGCTGCCATTACCAGAGCCCTCAGTCCTGGATGGAGTATGAGGGGCTGCCATAACCAGAGCCCTCAGTCCTGGATGGAGTATGAGAGGCTGCCATTTTCAGAGTCCTCAGTCCAGGATGGAGTACGAGGGGCTGCCATAACCATAGCCCTCAGTCCTGGATGGAGTATGAGAGGCTCCCATTACCAGAGCCCCTAGTCCTGGAAGGAGTATGAGAGGCTGCCATAACCAGAGCCCTCAGTCCTGGATGGAGTACGAGGGGCTGCCATAACCAGAGCCCTCAGTCCTAGATGGAGCATGAGGGGCTGCCATAACCAGCGCCCTCAGTCCTGGATGGAGCATGAGGGGCTGCCATAACCAGAGCCCCCAGTCCTGGATGGAGTATGATGGTCTGCCATTACCAGAACCCTCAGTCCTGGATGGAGTATGATGGTCTGCCATAACCAGAGCCCTCAGTCCTGGATGGAGCAATAACCAGAGCCATCAGTCCTGGATGGAGTACGAGGGGCTGCCATAACCAGAGCCCTCAGTCCTGGATGGAGCATGCGGGGCTGCCATAACCAGAGCCCTCAGTCCTGGATGGAGCATCAGAGGCTGCCATTACCAGAGCCCTCAGTCCTGGATGGAGCATGAGGGGCTGCCATAACCAGAGCCCTCAGTCCTAGATGGAGCACGAGGAGCTGCCATTACCAGAGCCCTCATTCCTGGATGGAGTATGAGGGGTGCCATAACCAGAGCCTCAGTCCTAGATGGAGCACGATGGGCTGCCATTACCAGAGCCCTTAGTCCTGGATGGAGTATGAGGGGCTCCCATTACCAGAGCCCTCAGTCCTGGATGGAGCATGAGGGGGCTGCCATAACCAGAGCCCTCAGTCCTGGATGGAGTAGGAGGGTCTGACAGTACCAGAGCCCTCAGTCCTGGATGGAGCATGAGGGGCTGCCATAACCAGAGCCCTCAGTCCTGGATGGAGCGAGCATGAGGGGCTGCCATAACCAGAGCCCTCAGTCCTGGATGGAGCATGAGGGGCTGCCATAACCAGAGCCCCCAGTCCTGGATGGAGTATGAGGGGCTGCCATAACCAGAGCCCTCAGTCCTGGATGGAGCATGAGGGGCTGCCATAACCAGAGCCCTCAGTCCTGGATGGAGCATGAGGGGCTGCCATAACCAGAGCCCTCAGTCCTGGATGGAGCATGAGGGGCTGCCATAACCAGAGCCCCCAGTCCTGGATGGAGTATGAGGGGCTGCCATAACCAGAGCCCCCAGTCCTGGATGGAGTATGAGGGGCTGCCACTACCTACTCCCTCAGTCCTAGGTGGGGTGTCAGGGACGACCACTGTCTGCCTCTCCTATCCTTGATGCTGTTCATGGAGCTGCTAATGTTGGACCCGTCAGTCCTGGATGGAGTGTCAGAGCTGCCTGCAGTCTGAGGCGGTGCCATTGCCTGCCTCAGTCCTGGGAGAAGTTCGAGCGGCTTTAGGGCTTTAAGAGGACCGGGTCCCGCCAGAGCTCAGCACCGGCACTTCTTAAAAGCAGGCGCTGAGACAGGTCCCTGTCAGGCTCTCCATTTTTGACCTCATGTTTGATTAAAAAACATTTAACTCTGCAGCAGTACCACCCTTAATTGCCTTTTTTGTAACGTCAAAGAGGCTCGTTAGAGTTCGTTCGCTGTCTCATAATTTCAGAATGGAAGCATTTTCAATATTATATAAGACAAAGCCATAGTTGTGGCTTGTTTAGCTAACGCTATGAACAACCATTGACAAAGCCAATAGTCCTGGTTTATTGTTGCAGGTGTAAAGTTACTTTTTGTATTATATTATATATCTGGGTGTACTGACAGAAGCAGCAAAATACCAGTCAGACGGCACCCTACGCCAAGCACAGATTTTTAATGTACGTGTTTTTAAGCCTCGCCTTAATTACATCGGCCACGCCCTTAGAGAGACCCGCAGTTTTTTCATCCCACTGACAGCCCCGAGTGGCTGCGGTTATCACGATATGCGTGGCGAGGCGCTGCCTATCTTTGGCTATTCACTCCGTGCACAGTAAGCTGGCTCGTGCTCGCCATTAGGACCAGCATCCAGAGCCCTGTGAAGCTGGCACAGGGCCACAGGGGTGTCACTCTTGGCTCAGTGCCGCTCGGCGGGGACAGAGTGGTGGTCCGGGGTCCGGTGGGGATATGGTGGTGCACCGGGGGAGCCTTCGGATAGAGTCCCCGGCTCCTGTCCTTGTCAGCGTGGTGCCTCCAGGTCTCTCAGGTCTTGCCAGGGGAGAAGTGCCTGGCAATCAGTGGAGTCCTCCCAGCAGGGCCCTGGGCAAACACCTGCAGGCCTCGTATCCGCCCTGGGGAGATGGGCAGGAGTGCCTTAAATAGAAATATGAAAGTGCAGATACAAGCTACTAAGGGTACCTATGTGCTCGTGACAAGTGCTGACACTCTCCCACTAAATGTATTACAGCAGTGCCGAGAGGTGCGAGTACTCTCCCATTGAATGTATTACAGCAGTGCCGAGAGGTGCCAGTACTCTCCCATTGAATGTATTACAGCAGTGCCGAGAGGTGCGAGTACTCTCCCATTGAATGTATTACAGCAGTGCCGAGAGGTGCCAGTACTCTCCCATTGAATGTATTACAGCAGTGCCGAGAGGTGCCAGTACTCTCCCATTGAATGTATTACAGCAGTGCCGAGAGGTGCCAGTACTCTCCCATTGAATGTATTACAGCAGTGCCGAAAGGTGCGAGTACTCTCCCATTGAATGTATTACAGCAGTGCCGAGAGGTGCCAGTACTCTCCCATTGAATGTATTACAGCAGTGCCGAGAGGTGCCAGTACTCTCCCATTGAATGTATTACAGCAGTGCCGAGAGGTGCCAGTACTCTCCCATTGAATGTATTACAGCAGTGCCGAAAGGTGCGAGTACTCTCCCATTGAATGTATTACAGCAGTGCCGAGAGGTGCCAGTACTCTCCCATTGAATGTATTACAGCAGTGCCGAGAGGTGCCAGTACTCTCCCATTGAATGTATTACAGCAGTGCCGAGAGGTGCCAGTACTCTCCCATTGAATGTATTACAGCAGTGCCGAGAGGTGCCAGTACTCTCCCATTGAATGTATTACAGCAGTGCCGAGAGGTGCCAGTACTCTCCCATTGAATGTATTACAGCAGTGCCGAGAAGTGCCAGTACTCTCCCATTGAATGTATTACAGCAGTGCCGAGAGGTGCCAGTACTCTCCCATTGAATGTATCACAGCAGTGCTGAGAAGTGTAGGTACTCGTACTTTCAAATCAAAGAAAAATAGGTTTTCAGGACCGGAGCACCCGACCATTTAAAACACTGCAAGGAAGAGATCTGTCAGCCAGAAGACTCACACACGTGCAAACTCCTTTAGAAAAGTGCTTTAAAGTTTAGGGCCAAAGTGTCAAATTTGTCTTCATGGTCTGCTGGCACTAGATATGGGGACAGGCTCACGTCATCGCAAGAGTCTATTTAAAGCTCTTGGTGGCCAGCAGTAGGAGAGGGCGAGGATATGGCCTCAGGGCCAGAGCTGCTGCCTTTGGAACGGGGGAAGCAGGTTCGAGTCTCAGCCTCATCTCAACATCGTGTGCTTCTGGGACAAATCACTGAATCTACCCACGTGTAAAAAAAAACAATCAGCAAAGTCAATAGGTCTCGCCTTTGGGACGTTATAAGTGTTTAGTCAGAGCTTTTGGCTTTGCATCGTCTTTAAGCTATGGTGTAGAGCAGTGTGGCTGCTGTGCAGCATGTTGAAAAGTTATAATAAAAAAGTGTTATAAGCATTGTTGTTACCTTATGTATAGCCAAGAAGACATTATGTACAACTGATCTCCCCTATTAAAAAAATGACAAATGTCTTCAATTTTTTTTGTCCTTGCAATGCTGGTAACTTCTCCCTGCCTGTTCCAATGCTTGTTTGTTATAGCTTGTTTTTCTTATGGGGGTGGGGGGGTGAGAAGGTACCTGAGTTACAGCACAAGCAGCAGATGGAAACCTAGGGAGAATCAAAAGATGCCAGATTTTGTGGACATACCTTGGTGGTGCTGAGTGATATGGATGTGGTGCTGAGGTGGTGGTGTGCTGATGAGGAGGTGATGCTCAGATGATGCTGAGTCTGTCAGGTCCAACGGTCCTCAGGATCTCACGATGCTCTATTGGATCCACCTCTCGACAGCCCCTGGGTCTGAATGGGAACAGACGCACAGGAATGATCGAGCGAGGGATTAACAGGAAGGTAAGGGTGGGAACTGCGGGGAAGGGAAGCTGAAACGAGAACAAGGCACCATGAGACAAGCACAGACTAAAGATGCAATGTAATGCGCAAAACAACTTGTTGCCCCTCCTTTGTGTGAATTGACTGAGTTATACCTGGTAGGAATAAGTGGTTGGCTTTGCCTGGCAATCATAAAAGGTTGAATAGGATGTTATGCCTAGAACACAAGAACCTATGGTCAGTATCTAACTCAGCAAGATCAATAATACATTACAGATTGCACATTACTACATACCAACAAAGATGTAGAATGGGGCTTCAACAGGGGTCAGTATGGAAGTTAGCCTGCCAGGCGAAGCTCATAAGCCCCTGTTGTCAGAGAGGAGAAAAGCGGAAACAACAGTTATTGTCTTCACTCCCTAATGTGATTGCCCGGTTAAATCACCTGACAACACACTCTGCTGAACACAAGAAGTAATATCAAAGTCCTGATTCCTGAAGTAATAAAGGTACACCAATGACGCTAAACCAACAATGTCATCCGTTTGGCTGGTGAACCACAGAATATGCACCTTTGGAATACAATGTCTCAATGCAGGTAAGTTCGTTTGCACCCCTCAAGCACAAAGCAAATGCATAGGACGTAAGAAAGATCAATAGCCCTGGAAATCTGAATCCAGATTGAACCCAGAACACGGAATGGCAGTTCACAGAAAACAGTGTTCCCAATAATATCCTTGGACCTTCTCACACTGTAAACACTGCCTGGATACCGGCATCTCACTAGCCAGTGAGACGCTAGAGCCTCAGCCGAGAACTCCACTGAACAGGGAAGCGCCAGCCGACGCCACCCCTAGTCAGAAGCGGAAGGCTTCTATTGTACTCACCAGCCGGTAGAGTACACACGTAAAGGATACGCTGGAAACTCACGATCTCACCCAGATCAGGATCGGAACCAGAATCAACGGCGGCGTCTTCGGTTTCTTCTCTGGTAATGTTCTCTGCGCGTGTGACGTCATAACACGGGCGTCGCGCGCGTAGGACCTGGAATCATGGGAAATGTAGTTTATAGGTGTTAGATCGCGTCTCAAGGCAGGGTTCGCGCCTAACCTCCGCTATGAGATCTGACAGTACATCCCTCTCCCGAAGAACACTGACAGAGACATGGTTTGGTTGGAAAGCGTTGATGAAACATCCTCACAAATCGGGGTGCATGGACATTGGAGGCAGGCTCCCAGGAGTTTTCTTCATTACCATAACCCTTCCATGCAACTAGATACCACAATCTGGTGCGGTATATCTTAGAGTCCACGATACCTCTCACCTCATAGTTTTCGTCGTTATCCACAGCGATCTCAGCCTGCACCATTTTTCTGTGCATTCTCGCGGGTTTCACCAAAGACACATGAAAGGCAGGATGAATGCGTAAGGAGGATGGCAGAGCCAGTTTAACCACCACAGGATTGATGAGCTTAATGATTTTGTACGGGCCTATATATTTGGGATTGAACACACTATAACGCTTAAAGCGTATGTTTTTGGTGGACAACCAAACGTAATCACCCACTGTGTACACGGGCCCCGCTCGTCTGTGCTTATCCTCATAGGCCTTGTACCTCGCTTTGGACTGCCTTAACTGGCTCTTGACATGCTGCCATGTCGTATGAATGCTCTGTAACCTATCTTGTACCTCTGGGACATGGGTGTTTGGTGCAGGATGGTGAAATGGCAAGAAATTAGGATGGAAACCATAGTTGCAGTAAAACGGCGCGGTCTTGGTGGAGCCATGTACCGCGCTGTTATACGCTATTTCAGCTAGCCATAATCTATCAACCCAGTCTTCCTTGGTGACCTCAACATAGCATCTCAAATACTGCTTCAGAGTTTGATTAACCCTTTCGGTCTGCCCATCAGTCTGGGGATGGAAACTGGTGGAGGTACTAGATGCAATTCCTAAGGCTGTACACCAGGTCTTCCAAAATCGTGCTGTGAACTGGCTGCCTCTATCTGATATTATCACTCGGGGCAACCCATGTAGCCGTACTATGTTGATAAGAATAAGTCTGGCTAACCCACTAGCTGAAGGAACTTGTTTACAAGCGATGAAATGAGCCATCTTAGTTAAATAGTCAACTACCACCAAAATTGCAGTACACCCCTGATCTATAGGCATGCCCACTACAAAATCCATGGAAATGTTTTCCCAAGGTAACTCGGGAGTGGGAAGGGGTTGTAGCAAACCAGCCTGTCTAGAGTGTTGCGCCTTCATTTGACTGCAGATAGGACATTCAGCCACCCACTCAGCCACGTCCTTCCTAATATTAGGCCACCAGAACTGTCTTAAAATCCTCTCCAAGGTTTTACCGAAACCATTATGGCCAGCGCACGGCGTACTATGGCACCACTGGAACACCTGTTTTCTTAAGGATTGGATGGGCAACAGCAGCTGTCTCTGTCTCATTGGAAGACCCTGAACCATCTTCCACTCGTTGTGTTCACTCAACCATTTCTTCCATGCTTCATTCTGAATGTTTCTGTTTACGCTTCTGAGGAACATTTGGGTACAGGTGACTCCGATCACCTTTTTTGGGTCTATTATGGATTCCTCCTTGGCGTTGCTCTGCTCTGTTTTGGTGAACTGTCTTGATAAAGCGTCCGCCTTTCTGTTATCCTTTCCTGGTCGGAATGTGACGATGAAGTCGAAGTCTGCAAAATGCATCATCCAGCGCATCTGTCTAGGGGTTAAATGACGGGCAGCAGTCATGTATTGCAAGTTACGATGGTCTGTAAACACAGTTACTACATGTCTTGCTCCCATTAAATGATGTCTCCATTCCAGGAAGGCAGTTCTTATAGCCAACAGTTCCTTTTCAGCAATCACATAATTCTGCTCCGCTGAATTTAGGGTACGAGAGAGGTAAGCAACAGGATGTAACTGGCCCGTTTCAGAGTGACGTTGGGACAATACTGCTCCTACCGCTGTGTCAGAAGCATCTGCTTCAACGATAAAAGGTTTGCCAGGATCCGCGTGCACCAGCACTGGGGCAGAAACAAAAGCTTTCTTGAGGTCATCGAACCCTTTCTGGGCCTCCTCCGTCCATTCGAATGGCACCTTCTTTCTTAATAACCTTGTCATTGGGGAGGCCAGTGCTGAGAAATTTTCAATGAACCTGCGATAGAAATTCGCGAATCCGATAAAACATTGAATGTCCCTTACGGACTTAGGTATGGGCCAGTTCTTTACCGCTAGGATCTTTCTTTCAGACATTTCCTGCCCATGTGGAGTGAGCACCACCCCTAGAAACTCCACTGACGTAGAATGAAATTCGCACTTGCTGAGTTTGCAGTAGAGTTGGTGTTCCAATAGAGTTTTCAATACTGTCTTTACATGTTCCACATGTTGTTCGGTGTTGTCGGAGTAAATCAGGATGTCGTCTATGTAAACCACAACGAAATGGTCTAAATATCTTTTGAGTACATCGTCTAGGAAAAATTGGAAGGCGGCCGGCGCATTGCAGAGCCCGAAGGGCATCACCAGATATTCGTAAAGGCCAAAGCGGGTCTTGATGGCCGTCTTCCACTCATCGCCTGAACGCATCCGAACCAGGTGATAAGCCCCCTTGAGATCCAATCTCGTGAAAATCACCGCATTTTTAACTTGTTCTAATAGTACATTGATGAGTGGCAGAGGATATTTATTTTTGACTGTAATGGCATTCAGAGCCCTATAGTCCGCACAAGCGCGAAGTTCTCCATTAGCCTTCGGAATAAAAAACAACGGGGAGGCTGCTGGGGATTTAGATTCTCGAATAAAACCGATCTTCAGGAGCTTGTCTAAGTACTCACGGAGATGTAGGGTTTCCGGCTCAGTAAGTGCATACACACGCCCTGCTGGGATCTTCGCGCCTGGAATCAGTTCTATTTGGCAGTCATACGACCGATGTGGTGGTAATGATTCCGCCTTCCTTTCGCTGAATACCTCCGCCAATTCGCGATACTCGAATGGTAATTCTACATTTTGTTCCGCCGCGGTAGCGATGTGATGTATTCCAGCTAAACCATAAGCTGGTCCTGATTTCACAGAGAAACAGTTTTGATGACAATACTCTGATGCGAAATGTATGGTTTGGTTTTCCCAATCTATGGTGGGGTTGTGTTTACGCAACCATGGAAGACCCAGAATCATTCCATACTGAGGTGCATGAATGATGTTAAAGCATACTTCTTCCTGATGCTCAGCATCCATTGTCATGCTAAGCTCTCGGGTTTGCAGTCGAATAGGACCTGAATCCAACTTTCTGCCATCCACTGCATATACTGCCTCAGGTATCTCTTTATCTACCAGAGCTAAGCCTAACCCTATGGCCTTGGCATGATCCATGAAGCACCCGGTGGCTCCCGAATCCAACATGGCCTTTATGTTTAGTGTCTTCCTTTGTACTTCCAGCCTCACATCCACAAAAAATTGCATACCGTCCTGTCTCTCCGTTCCGTCCAATGAAGGGATGATGAATGTACTTGAAGGTCTCCCTTCCTCCACCTTCAAGCATTCTCGTTTCCCGACTCCTTTTCAGCTGCCACCACCGACACCTTTTTGTAATTGGTTCTGGTTTTGTTTCTGTTAGGGCATTCCCTAATGAAGTGTCCCTTTCTACCGCAATACAGGCATAAGCCTTTCTTTCTTCGGTATTCTCTTTCTTCCGTGGTTAATGGTGACCTCACTGCTCCTATTTCCATGGGTTCTGGTGTAGACTGGCTTGCCCCTTCTGACCCCCTGGGACTTTCATATCTTGGGGTTAACCGATCCTTTCTACGATTGTCACCCTTACGGTCACTCAGACGATGATCTAATCTCAGGACTAGGCTGATCATGTCTTCACATGTGGTAGGCTGAGGATCGATTTGGGCAAGTACATCCTTCATTTCGTCAGTGAGGCCATTATAAAATATTGCATGTCTTTTTTCTTCCGGCCAATCCGTTTCCGCGATAAGCCTTCGGAAATCGTTGAGATAGGTTATCAGGTCTCTAGTACCTTGTTTTAGTCCTAACAACTCCCTATCTGCTGTTAGTGTGGCTGACCTGCGATTGAATGTTTTTTCAAACTCCGCCTTAAAAGCCTCCCAGTCCCTTAACAAAGGATCATCCTTTTTTACCAGTGGCACAGCCCATTGTGCAGCATCCCCTGCTAAATATGAGAGTAGATAAGCTACTCTAGCGTGATTGGTGTTGAATACTTTGGGTTTGCAGGAAAAGTGCAATAACACCTGTGTAAGAAACACCTGCACTTTGCTGCTGTCCCCATGGAAACGTTCTGGAGGGGCTAGGGGGATCGGAGTGGGAACTTCCACTACTACAGAGGAGGCCTGCTGAGTACCCGCACTAAATGGGTTACGACTCAACCTATCCACTTGAGCCTGCAAAGCAGCAGTCTCAGCCCTTGATGCCTGCAACTCTGTTTGGACCAGCGCTAGGGCTGCTAAAATATCCTCGTTTGTGGACATGGTATCGTGAAATCGGGAGGACAATATGTCTTGGGCCGTTGATTCTGTCAGGTCCAACGGTCCTCAGGATCTCACGATGCTCTATTGGATCCACCTCTCGACAGCCCCTGGGTCTGAATGGGAACAGACGCACAGGAATGATCGAGCGAGGGATTAACAGGAAGGTAAGGGTGGGAACTGCGGGGAAGGGAAGCTGAAACGAGAACAAGGCACCATGAGACAAGCACAGACTAAAGATGCAATGTAATGCGCAAAACAACTTGTTGCCCCTCCTTTGTGTGAATTGACTGAGTTATACCTGGTAGGAATAAGTGGTTGGCTTTGCCTGGCAATCATAAAAGGTTGAATAGGATGTTATGCCTAGAACACAAGAACCTATGGTCAGTATCTAACTCAGCAAGATCAATAATACATTACAGATTGCACATTACTACATACCAACAAAGATGTAGAATGGGGCTTCAACAGGGGTCAGTATGGAAGTTAGCCTGCCAGGCGAAGCTCATAAGCCCCTGTTGTCAGAGAGGAGAAAAGCGGAAACAACAGTTATTGTCTTCACTCCCTAATGTGATTGCCCGGTTAAATCACCTGACAACACACTCTGCTGAACACAAGAAGTAATATCAAAGTCCTGATTCCTGAAGTAATAAAGGTACACCAATGACGCTAAACCAACAATGTCATCCGTTTGGCTGGTGAACCACAGAATATGCACCTTTGGAATACAATGTCTCAATGCAGGTAAGTTCGTTTGCACCCCTCAAGCACAAAGCAAATGCATAGGACGTAAGAAAGATCAATAGCCCTGGAAATCTGAATCCAGATTGAACCCAGAACACGGAATGGCAGTTCACAGAAAACAGTGTTCCCAATAATATCCTTGGACCTTCTCACACTGTAAACACTGCCTGGATACCGGCATCTCACTAGCCAGTGAGACGCTAGAGCCTCAGCCGAGAACTCCACTGAACAGGGAAGCGCCAGCCGACGCCACCCCTAGTCAGAAGCGGAAGGCTTCTATTGTACTCACCAGCCGGTAGAGTACACACGTAAAGGATACGCTGGAAACTCACGATCTCACCCAGATCAGGATCGGAACCAGAATCAACGGCGGCGTCTTCGGTTTCTTCTCTGGTAATGTTCTCTGCGCGTGTGACGTCATAACACGGGCGTCGCGCGCGTAGGACCTGGAATCATGGGAAATGTAGTTTATAGGTGTTAGATCGCGTCTCAAGGCAGGGTTCGCGCCTAACCTCCGCTATGAGATCTGACAGAGTCATACTGAGGTGGTGCTGAATGATGCTGAGGTGGTGCTGAGTCATGCTGTGGTGCTGAGTCATGCTGATGTGGTGGTGCTGCACTGGTGCTCAGGTGCTGCTGTGTCATGCTGAGTTGGTGCTGTGGTGAGGTGATGCGCTAATGCTGAGGTGGACTTTCGCTGATGCTGTGCTAGTGCTGAGGGGGTACTGCACTGGTGCGGAGTGGTACTCAGGTGGTGCTGAGCTGCTAGTGTGCTTGTGTGGAGGTGGTGCTCAGGTGGTGCTGAGTGATGCTTTGGTGGTTCTGAGATGATGCTGTGCTGGTGCTCAGGTCATACTGAGTGATGCTGAGTTGGTGGTCCGGTGGTGCTGAGGTGGTGCTGCACTAATGCTAAAGTGGTGTTGCAATGATGCTGAGTTGCTAGTGAGGTGGTGCTGCGCTGGTGCTGGTGCTGAGGTGGGGCTGCTCTGATACTATGGTGTGGCTGTGCTGATGCTGAGTTGGTGGTGCACTGGTGGTGGTTCATTGATGCAGAGGAGGTGCTGTGCTGATGCAGAGTTGGTGCTGTGGTGGTGTTGAGTGATGCTGTGGTGGAGCTGAGTGATACTGTGCTGGTGCAGAGGTGGTACTGATGTTGAGTTGGTGCTTCACTGGTGCTGTTTCACTGATGTGAAGGTGGTGCTCCTCCTGATATGATGCTGTTCTGATGCTGAGGTTGTGCTGTGCTGGTGCTCAGGTGGTGCTGTATTGATGCTAAGGTGGTGCTGGGCTGATGCTGAGCTGATGCTGTGCTGGTGCTGAGGTGGTGCGGCACTGGTGCTGAGTTGGTGTTGAATAGTACAGAGGTGGTGCTGAGTGATGCTGAGGTGGTGCTGAATAATGCTGAGTTGGTGCTGCGCTAGTGCTGAGGTGATGTTTCACTTGTAATGTGCAGAGGTGGTGCTGCACTCATGCTGGAGTGGTGCTTCATTGGTACTGAGTTGCTGCTGAGGTAGTACTGCTCTGGTGCTGAGCTGATGATGCACTAATGCTGTAGCGGGGCTGCGCTGGTGCTGAGTTGGGGCTGCTCTGGCATTGGTGGACTGATGCAGAGGTGGTGTGTTGACGCTGAGGTGGTGCTGTGGTGGTGTTGAGTATTGCTGAGGGGATGCTGCGCTGATGCTGACGTGCTGGTGCTGCACTGATGAGGTGCTGCCACGATGGGGCTGAGTTAGTACAGCACCGGGGCTGCGTGATGCTGAGGTGCTGCTGTGCTGGTGTTACAGTGGTGCTCAGGTACAAATTAAAAAGTAGAGCTCCAAACTAACATATATAGCCGATAGTGAAGTGATCCATGTAACAGGGCCAGTCTCCAGGGCATGACCAAAACAGCAAAAGGATAGAGGTAAAATATTCTCCCCAGGTGCAAGGATTTCTGGTCCTCTACTGACACCTGTTCGTGCCTTCTGCTTACAGACAGTAGCATAACACGCTGAGGCTCTCAAGGCTGGCGACGTTTGCCTGTTTTCTTGTAGTTGTTGAAATACAGACGTTTGAACTGTTTTGAACATATTGAAATAAGTCTGTTCACCCTGCAAACAAATCACTTCAAGTTACTGAGCTGTTCTCACACACAACAGAAAGCGTCAAGGGGGGAGGAGGGGAGGGGTGACGAGCAAACCTCAGACACATGATGAGGGGTGTACAACGCCGCGGGGGGGCACTCAGCCTGAGACTGGGGGGTCTGCGGGGAGTTGCAGGCATTACATTTACATTTCTTAGATTATGATGTTTATAGTTTAAAATAAGGCTGAAATATTTGCCTGCGGGAAATGTTACTTCAAAAGAAGATTCTGATGGGTTTTTCTGCAGCAAAAATGATTTTCAGCGCATTGTGTTCCCATCTGCTTCTAATTTTCTGCTTTTTCTTATTTCAAGTCACCAAGTTTGGAGTTATTGGGTTTGTCAACTTTGTCTGCTCCTAGTTTTGTTCCTAGTCACTCCAATAATATGCATTTCTTCTAAATATTCGGTGTTTTACAAGTTTCCCATTATATTTTGTGAAGCCATTATTTTCAGGACCCTTTTATCTGCCCTGCCTTTACTGAGCAGAGGGGGCGCTACTCAAAGGAAGGTGACGGAATGAGAACTGACCAGTTAGGAGCCACAGAGGTTCCACGCCCCTTGTTCATACTTTTACGACTAGAGTACTCTCCAAACATGGCGGATATTCCGTCCGCCATATTCCAAGTGCCGTTGGCTATAATCAGGGTCGCTGTCCTCTTCCGCAGAGGACCAAATTGTGCAGCAGAATTGACAAAAGTTTGGGACATAAAAAGTCAAAATATGCAGAGTAATGCAGCACATTTTGTGACAGTATTACTTCATTATTCTGAAATGTTTATCATGGTAGCACCGTCTGTGCAAAGATTGCATCCTATTAGCACCAGTTGCACAGCCGAATACATTAGTATGCAACTGAAAGATGACCATTCAACCTCTGGGAAGGGTCCTCCACTTTGCGGGAACACACCTTGTGATGTTTTTATTACTTTTGACCAAGATTTTTTTTTCTTTGCTAAGAACTGCACATTATGCAGCAGATAATGGATTCTGTCACAAATGTGGCAATCCATAATTATGCATGAAACACGGCAGCCACAGAATCTCATCATTCCAGTGGCCCTGGCTGCAGCGCGCTGGTCATACGGCAGATGGGGTGTCCACCATGTTTGTGAGGAAGTACCCCGTCCACCGAACTCTACATGATGCTCTTACTTGGCACTGTGCTTTGAGCCTTTCACCTCTAGGCGCACAGTTCGGAACCCTATTCCCTTTGCACACTTTAGGTGTAGTTATATATAAGGTCGTAAAACTGGGTCTAATGATTGAAACTAAAGAGGCAGTGCACCCCCCACGGAGCTTGTAGAAGGTCTGGGGTTGGGGGGCTCTACTTCGATGTGTGAGTGGATGTTTAAGGTGCGTTGAACGTACATTGCCTCTTTGGTGGTTACAGGTGGTCTTATAAACAACAATTGGCCTCGCCTACACTACACCCAATCCCTGAAATATGACACTTGAAAGGGTTTCCAATACTTTGCAATTCCCTAGAGTGTGTTCCCTAACCCTATCACTACTCAAATTGTCATGGTGTATTAAATTGATGTCATAAAAACCATCATAGGCTAATCCCACCTAAAAATTACAAAGAGAAATGTAGGAAAAGTGTGAGAAAAGAGAGAGAGTACCTCACGGTAGTAACACCAAAGGGGCTGCTGGCTGGTACTCACCCGCACACCCACACCGGTGCCTTCTCAACTCACGGTTTCACACTCTGCGACTCTGGGCAATAGCTTGCTTAATCTCCACAACGGCCCCTCGCGGCGGGATGCCTGGCTTTCACCTTGTGGATCTCACAGGGGAATACCAGGACGGGTTCCCTAAGCAAGTGCCGGGAAACCCTTTGTGGGTAGCTGTGCGCTATATAAGCTCAAATACATTTAAATTTACATTTAAGTGTATATTCTCCTTTTGGAAGAATCTCAAAGCAATAGAGTGAAGAGTGATAGTGAAACTTAAATAGAAGTAACCTATCAGTGCCTAGTGTTTTTATAAGTGCCCATTGGACCCCTGTTAGAATCTGAAAATGTAATTTTCACCATTAAAAACCGGTGAGGCTTGCTGGCCTGATACAACTTTATTGAATGCTGCAAGCTTCCCCAATTAAAAATGGTTTTCGTCAAACCATAATCAACTCTGTACTGCCAACATGTTTCGTTGCTGAATCATCACGCAACTTCTTCAGGGCTGCTAGGGGTTCCAATTCTCAACTTCACGTGAGATTCACCTAAAACCAAGCAGTTGCGAAGCCTCCTCGTACCTGCAACTGTCTTCACACTGGTAAACGCGTCCTCTGATCAGGTGCCCCTGGGGTGACTGCCCAATGTCTTGCCCCCCCCCCCCCACCCCCCTGCCACTTTCCACCAGCGTGTTAGAAGCTAGGTTACAGGTGGTCACCAATAGAAACCCGCCCACTTTAATGTTCATTAGGCAGTTTTCTCTGCGGGGAGGTGCGACTGGAGATTTTGCAACATGACCTAATAGTATTTAAGTAGCTTCACAAAATTGCAAACATATGGGACACATATTCTGAAAACTTTGTGCAATAGGTCTCTTCATACTTTGGACCCATTTTTCATCCGACAAGGGAAAACCATTCCAAGAAGCAGTACCTAAAGCACCGTCACATCACATACATAAGGCTCACTTGCATCTTCCTGGCACGGGCACGGCTGGAGTCTCACTTTCAATCAAGCTTCAGGTGCAGCAGCATTGGGATCATGGCCTGAGGGGTCCACCGAACCCCTCCAGTGTTGGATTTTACTACCCAGCCAGGAGTAAGAGAGTCCATTTTCCTTGCTTGCACTATGGCTCTTGGCAACCTCGCTATACACTGGTTCTGCTTAAGCAAAGTGCAAATGAAGAAATACCAGCAAGAGGCAATGACAAACCAGACCTTCTCCCACCCACACCACAGCCTCTTGCAGCTTGTAGGGGTGAGTGGATCATCAAGGATTCTAGCCAGTCCAGAGGAGCGCGCGCGGTGCCAAACAAGATGGCCGCCTAGCCCCTGAGCTCCACGTCGCGGGTAAAATGTTGCGGTGATTTTCGTGACTTAAAACTCTCTTTTGGCAGTGAAATCGAGAATTTCATGCATCGGAATGGCTCCTGAACACCCTGGTATATCTGCTATGGATGTATTCGCTGTTTTCTGAGGTAAAACCTCATTTACTTGATTTCACTCCTTGCGGCCTCCATTTTGTTTTCCTCTGTGAGGCTTTTCTTGCTTCTTGCCTCAGATATTATGTCGCATTCCTGATTTTTGATAGCAATCATTATTTTCCTGCTATTCTATGCCTGTCCAGACCTATTTTTTTAAACTTTTATTAGGAGGTTTCTTTCTGTTGTGAGCTGCTTGCGCAATTAACTGTGGAGCCTACCACACACACTGGGAGACATGGCAGTTTCTTTGCTGGTGGTTTTCTTTGCTCTTACGCAGTTTTTCCTTCCCTGCTCTATGGGCAAGAGCAATAAATTATTACTTACACAAAAGAGATCTACAGCTCATTCTCCAGTGTTAGTATCTTCTTCTGATTCAAGGAAAGTAGTCAGTTCCTCTATGTGGCAGAAGTACTAAACGTCACTGTCTGCCTACTGTATTAGTTGCTGGGGGATCGATTTTTCAGATCGTAATGCCCTCACACACACCTGTTAGGGTGTCATGCTTCATCATAGGGCGCTCCTCGTCAGTCCGGCGCTGCAATGTCTGACGGGCCTAGTGGCATCTTTAGCAGAGCTCTTTTGATCTGAGGTCGCTGTATGTGAAGAGTGTATGTGGGCAAAAAGTGAGTGAATCTTGGTGTGTGTTGGGTGACTAAGTGATCTTAAAATAGGCACCAGATTTATGAACGTTTTAATTCAAAAATAGGACTGGGATTAAGTAAAAACAGTGGGGCTACCAAAAGGTCTTGAGGTACCAAGGTAGCTACTAATGCTAGATGCATCAAACTGAATTGCATTTGCAAACGGTGCGAATCGCAATTTTCGGCCGTTTGCGAATGCAATTGACTAATTTGGAATGCATCATGCATTTCGCAATTTTAGGAATTGCAACCATGTTGCGATTTCTAAAATTGCGATTGCATTTAAGAAATCGCAATTTGAGATTTCTTAAATGCAATGCATGATTATTTTTAAATTGCGAATTCGTAATTTGGAAGGGGTAAATTAGCATGAAGTTGAACTTCATGCTAATTTACTAAAAACTTTCAAACATGCGCAAGTTACATATTTGTAACTTTTAATTTACACACACACATGTCCTTGGGGCATGTGTGTGTATAAATGGATCTTAAAGTTAAATTTCAGGGGTGCAGGGAAGGGTTCTTTGGACCCCCCCCCTGCACCCTTGAAATTGCATTCACATTTTGCGATTCACAAAATGTGAATGCCTTCCCATTCATTCCTATGGGCCTTTTGGCCCATAGGAATCAATGGGAAGGGTTTCCTTAATTGCGATTCGCACATTGTGAATCGCAATTAAGGAAAAATACTGAATCGCAAAAATAAATGCGAATTTTTCATGCATTGCCATTTGCGATTTCTAAATTGTGATTCCTTAATTTTCGCAATTTAGGAATCGCAAACGGCAACAATGATGCATCTACCCGTAAGTGTATGTGGTCGACATGTTTCATGTCATTGAGGCTCCAATATTGAGCAACACTTCTTCAGGACCAAAAACCTATAAAAGTGACAAGTCCCCAACAAGTGAGGACCAAAAGGTGACTCCCCAAATTATGGGGATTTTCAGTAGATGAATGCCAGGTCCCCAATCAGGAAACAGCAGTGTCGCTCCACTCACTTGGTGGATAATATTACTTCATAGATGTGGGGGAGGGGGCCCGACCACTGGAGGGAACCAACGAGCTGTGTGAACGGACAATGCCGGTATTCTAATGCGTCTATCCAGCGTCATCCACGTCTTAATTCGCCTGGTTTTACTTAATGCTTTTTATCTTTGCAGGTTATTGTTCATAATTGTATTGTATCACTGTGTTGTATCATTTTGTTTTCATCTCCTATTTTTCTCTTATAGCCTTCAATTTCTCTAGGTTATTTCTTATCTTCTAACGCATTTCTCTCTCTTTTTTTCTGTTTATCGCATATGTTCCCTGCTGTGCTGCTCCCTCCCTGGTTGGTTGGGCCGTCTTCCTTGTGTCGCCACTCCTCGCACTTCTTTTTGTCTTCACCTAAAAGGTACGTATCACAGTCGTCATCTTATTATTTTCTCAATGTGCATTCCTATATTGCATTAAGTGATTGTCATGTGCTGTCTTCTCTTATTATCTCTTTTTACTATCTTCTCCTATTTCTGTCCTTCTCCTCTTTCTTCCGCCTTCCTCCCCTTCCCTCCTTTTCTCTATTGTATTTATCTATGGCTTTGTAAGTTTGATTGTAGTATTCATTGTATCTTTGTTAATATTAGATGTTTTGTTTTTATTGTTGTTCATTATGTATTCTTGATGATTTTGCATTCAGAGTTATTTCTTGGAATGTGAAAGGTTTCATTAACCCTATTAAGAGACAAAAAATCCTATCACATCTTGCCTCTTATAATCCTAACTTGGTCCTTCTACAAGAGACCCATCTAACAGAAATTGAGGTATTAAAATTGAAGAGAGGTTGGGTGGGATCAGTTTTATTCTCTCCCACTTCGAATAAGAAAACTGGTGTTATATTTCTGTGCCATAAGAAACTGAACTGTAAAATTATTTCTTAAGAAATTGATACAGAACGGGGATGGTTGTTAGCTAAGTTGTCAATTAATAATATTTCTTTGACTGTTTTTAATATTTATGGTCCCACTCATCCTGATTGTTGCTTTTGGCCTCTAATCACACAAAAATTTATTCAATTCAGAGATGATTACTTTATTCTAGGTGGTGACTGCAACCAAGTTGTTGACCCTTTTCTAAATCGCCAATCACAGGCACGCTTCACCCCTCATAAGTCTCATAAACATTTTCTTGACATTATTTCCCACACACATCTTGTTGATTCTTGGAGACTCACTCATCATCTTTCTTCTCTCCTCCTCACAATTCCGTCTCTCATTTAGACTATATTTTTCTCTCTCAATCTTTATCTCAAAACTTGTTATCATCCTCTATTGAACCTATCATTATCTCTGATCATGCCCCAATTAAAACTGACCTTGACTTACTTCCACCACATCCCAGGTCCTCCCTTTGGCGTTTCAACAATTCTCTTCTACTTGACCCACTTTTCTCTTCTTATTTCATCACCTTTGCTAATGAATTTTTTGACCTGAGTAACAAACCTAGCTCCTCACCCTACATATTTTGGGATTTCTTTAAAGCCACTGCAAGGAATGTCATCATAGAACTTGTTCCCATTTAAAAAAAAAAAAACATTTCCTTCAACAACATACAGCTACCTTGGCACACATCAAAACTTTAGAATACAAATTCTATACTTCATTGGATGACGAGGTCCTGCCAGCTCTGATTCGCTCTAAATTGGCATTCAATAAAACTTCGACTAATAATGCCTCTTCCATACTTCCATGTAGTAGTGCTTGTTATTACAGAGGTCATAATAAAGTTGGAAAACTTTTAGCAAATTACCTTAAATCCCGTAAACATCATACACTGATTGATTCTATTTATTGTTCGGATGGTTCTCGTCTTCATAAGGATCAAGATACTCTTAACAAATTTAAACTATTCTATAATGATCTTTACACCCCGGAGTCCCCTCCCTCTAGTTCCCTCATTCAATCATATCTTGATAATTTACCATACCCTTCCAAATCTCATCTTAATCTTTCTGATCTTGAGGTTGACCTATCCTGTAATGGACTATCCGCTGCTTTTACCACTTTAAAGAAAGGGAAAACTCCTGGCCTGGATGTTTTTTTTGTTGAATTGTATCTGCATTTTTCTAACTTACTCCTTCCTGAACTCTTGAATCTTTTTCACTCCTTCTTTCTCTCGGGTAAAACAGAAGGTACTTTTCAAGAAGCCACAATTTGCCTTATCCATAAAGAGGGACGAGATCCTATGTTTTGCAAAAATTATAGGCCGATTTCCCTTGTTAATGTTGATTATAAACTTTTTTGCCAAGACACTTGCTTTACATTTAGATCCCCTTTTACCTCATTTAGTTGGTAAGGAGCAATGTGGTTTTGTCAGAGGTAGGTTGATCTCGGAAAATTCTCATCTCTTTCTTAATGTTTTAAACAAAGTTAATTCCCTCTCCACATCTTTAGCAGCCATTTCTGTTGATGCTGAAAAGCATTTGATAGAGTAGATTGGCCCTTTGTATTTGCATCTTTGAAATGGCATGGTTTTGGTCCCAAATGTACTTCTCTTATATATTTATTATATTCTGCCCCCAGAGCTTCAGTACTAGTTAACGGCTGTATTTCATCCTACTTTCACCTCCAACGCGGAGTCCGTCGAGGTTGCTCTCTCTCCTCTTCTTTTAGTTCTTGCTCTTGAACCCTTTATATCCTCAATCCAAAATAATGTTTCCATTTCTGGTTTCTCGTATGGTGACCAACATTTAACCACATCAATGCTTAGGAAATTCATCGTCAATGCTGAATTTTTTAAAATCCCATTGTTCATGACGAGCTCAGCTCGTCATGAGTGTATGGAGGTGTACATCATGACGAGCTGAGCTCGTCATGAGCGTCCAAGGAGTTAAAACATTCTGCTTAGGCAGACGACAGCCTACTCTTCATTTCTGATCCCGAAACATCCATTCCCCCTTTATTACATGAATTTACTTTCTTTTCCCTTGTCTCTGGATGTAAAATCAATTCTTAAAAAAACATAACTTCTCCCTCTCACTAAATTTTTTCTTCCTCATTCCTTTTCCTCCACTCGGTTTGCATGGAATAGCTCTAAAATCAAAAATCTACGTATATGGTTCTCCAACACTATTGCCTCTTCTATTAAATTAAATATGGCTGTGATCCTGTTTCGGATTGACTAATTACTTTCCTCTTGGAATCCTCTCTTTCTTTCATGGTGGGGTTGGTTGGACCCAATTAAGATGATGATTACGCATATTTTGATTTATACTCTTTCTATGCTTCCTATCGACATTACCGCCTGTTATATTAAACAAATTGATTCTCGTCTTTCTAAATTTCATTAGCAAAATAAAAAACCCAGGATCTCTTTCTCTTTTCTTCTAGGACAAAACCTAATAGTGGTGTAAATTTCCCTAATATTCGCTTGTATCATAAATCATTTTGCTTACGCCAGGACTCCAAATGGCTCCTCTCTGACCTTTCCCCCTTTACTCCCCTGTGGCTTTCCATTAAGCGTACCTTATCATTACTTTTCTCTTGAAAAGACATTTTAGCCTTTTTTGCCAAAACACTTCTTACCGCCCTACCCTTGTTTAAACACACCTGTTACCTATTGAAACCTTTCATACACCCCAAACCTATCTCTAGAGAATCCTTTTTGGATTCTAATATTTGGCATAATTCCCTTATTACCATTAATGCCAGAACCATCTTTTGGAACTCTTGGAGATCACGGGGCATAATCTGGGTCAAATACCTTTTTGATGGTCTATCTCCCTGCCTATTCCCCCAATTTCAGACCACTGTTCAATGTCCCCGCTCCTTCCTACAGAAATTTACCACTCTAATGACGGTCATTCTTGATATTTTCTACTCTCTCCCATCCTCATCTTTTCCCCCTGTTCCCAATTCTCTTCTCAAGATTCTTCTTTTGCTGCCTAAAGCTTCTCCTATATATAAATATTTCTCAGCTTCTAATCCAGAACATATTACAACTAAGCTGGAACATTCATGGGAATCTGACCTGGGATGTGAATCGTCTATCATTTTCTGGGAAAAACGTTGGTCCCGTTCTCTCAAAAATCTCTCGCTCTGCTTCTCTTACTCGTTCTATGTTCTTTCTCTATCATACACTTTATCTTACTCCCACCTCTATCGCTAAATTTCACTCCATTAATACAAACTATTGGACCTGTGGCTCTTCTAATGCCGACCTTCTTCACCTTCTCTTCCTGTGCCCCTCGGTCTCTACTTTCTTGGAGAAAGTTTGGTCCTATATTTCTCGGCTATTTAATATTTCCATTCTTATTCCATTCCCCTTCTTTTCTCTGGCAGTCTCTCTGATTCCTTAAACCTTCTCCCTCACAAATATGGTCTTTTGGACCTTAGGCTCGCTTTAGCTTTCCAACACATCACTCTTAATTAGAAAACACTCACGAAACTCTCCATCCAACACTGGTGGAACAGCCTTTGTCATGTGCAACTGACTTGATATTGCTTTTGTCTCCTCCTGTAAACCATCGGTCCATAGAGATTTATTTTGGTTACCTCTTACTACTTATTTAAACATTTAGTATTAACAGATAAGTCTTGTGTAAATGCTGAAAATGTTAAACCTCCTTGAATGTCTATTTTTTTTGTTCCTTGCCTTATTATTTTTTTGACTTATTATATATATTAGCTTGATTAGCATAATCTCTCTTATTCCGATGTAAGATGCAATTTCTCATTTATTAGGTTTTAGAATGTTTTAACTACCTCTCCTCCCTCTTTTTCCCCTCCCTCCCTTATTCCCTTAAAACTTTAAAAATAGTGTTCTCTTCTTCTTTATATTAACCACTCATTTGTTTTTATTTTGTATTGCAGTATTTTGAATTACTGAATTTTTGTATTACTATTATTCGAATAAAGCTTTCAAACTTAAAAAAAGGATTCTAGTCACACCTACCCTCTTGACCTTCACTATGCCAAAGACACGTCACACTGATGACTATCAGGCAGGGTTAGATTCAACTCAATCAATCAATCAATCAATCAATCAATTAATCAGACATTTATAAAACGCAGCAACTCAGCCATGAGGGTCTCGAAGCACTGGAGAAGTTGGCTGCTGCTCAGTGGGATGTTCAGTCAAATAGCCAGGTTTTGAGGTCCTCCTAGGCCTGGGCAGAGTTTGCAGAGTTTTACTCTGCAGTTCTCCGCAAATTGCCCAAAAAACTCTGCTGTGCTCTTTGGAGTTCCGCCAGCGGCGGTGTCTGGTACATTGCACTGCTCGCACTGATTTTTAGCGCTGGGACTTTATCCCGCACTGTAAAATCAGCATGAGCGGGACTAAGAGTCGCGCCAGAGGGCACTGCTGCTTTCTGCTTTTAGCTGTTCGAGTAGCCATTCTACTGAGCGTCAGCTTCCTCAACAAGAGTGGCAGATTTCTCAACGTGTGTGGTCGCCACCTGCTGCGATCGCCCGCGCTGTGAAATCTTGCCAGGAGGAGGAATAGCGTTAGATTGTTTCTCGCGAGTGCCTCCCAACTTAGTGTTGGCAGGCCGCTCGAGAGAAAAAACTACCCTCCGCATCACTTTGTGCAGTTTCTTGTAAGTCAGCGCTGGCAAAACTCTGCAAACTCCTCTGGGAGAGCGGAATTATACACCCACCCCTAGTTCCTCCCTGAAATGCTTGTTTAAAGGTGGGGTCCTGAGGTACAGGGGAAGGCTAACACATGCCTTGGCAGCCGAATCCGAGAAAGAGCGTCCTATGCTGTTGGTTCAACAGATCCGTGAGGTGTCTGCAAGGGAGATCGCAGCAGATCGAAGGTGTCTGGTTGGTTGGTGGAAGGTCAGGCGTTTGTTGATGTATGCTGGTCCGCTGTTGGTACAATGCTTGTTGTTGTATGTGAATCCTTTGTTTTGCAAGGCCAACTGTGCTTAACGACAACATTTGAGGAACATTGTGATGTGCCTCCCAACAGGACACTTGTCTTCACATAAGCTGCCAGTGGCCTCTGTGGAGGTCCCAGACAGAACCAGTGCAGCCACAATATGGACCTAGCAGAAGGACAGAAGGACAGAAGCTGCATTACTAGTAGCAGTGGACAACTGGAGTAGGGGGATACAGCCTGGTTGGACCTTTTGGATTTCTCTGCAGCATTTTATAAAGGTACCCACCATGTCACAAGGCCACCGTCAACCAGCCCAATTCTCATTCTTTCAGATGCACCAACTCCAAGGTGGCCTTGAAGGTTCCTCCTTGCCCACCTTGTCAATGAAGCGTGAATATGAAGCCTTTCTCGTGATTGGCTCGCTCCTTAGCAGCTCTGCTGTCGTTTATGCTTGCAACAGCTAATTGTTGATTCTTTGAACCAGAATTCATAACTCTGTGTGAGCATCTTTACCAAATGTGAAGTGCCGTCCAATCATGTGTGAGCATACATTGTTTCAAACTCAAGGGAGATCAAACAACGCTGCCACTCATTGGTCCATGATCACCGGTGCTCCACCAGTGCGTTTGACACAGGTTGGGATCCTTTGCCATTTACATTGACCAGGAGCTTGACCTGCAGCCAACAGAACATACACAAAACATCACATAACATCACATCACAAAACATAGCATGTATTTTTAGCAAAAGTTCACCCAGAAGGGTAACTATCTTGGTGCTGAATAACAGATGTTTATTGTTGCCCAACTCAATGGTACAGATATGGTTTCCGCTTGCTGGATTCACCCAGTCGGTCAAACAGGTGAACTTGTACCTTCCCTTCCAGCTGTGTCTCATGCCATGATCCTCCCAGCTTGTGTGAGCTCAAAGATGGACCATACAATGATAACAATTTGTACATTTACAACAGATCCATAGGGCCTCTTAGGAAAGCTGGCGGAGTGAAGCCCTCTGACCATGTCAGACCCCAGGCAGCCGTCGATGGCTCTGTGGTCCCGGACAGCAGGCGATGGCACTTATTGCCCCGGGCAGCAGTTGGTGGCTCTTGTGGCCCCGGGGAGCTGTCGGAGGCTCTTATGGACCCGGGCAGCCGTCGGTGGATCATACTGCCCCGAGCAGCCGTCGGTGGCACTTAAGGTCCCAGACAGCAGGCGGTGGCCCTTATGGCCCCGGGCAGCAGTCAGTGGCTCTTGTGGCCCTGGGCAGCCGTCGGTGGCTCTTGTGGCCCCACACAGCAGGCGGTGGCCCTTATGGCCCCGGGCAGCAGTCGGTGGCTCTGTGGCCCAGGGCAGCCGTTGATGGCTCTTATGACCCTGGGCAGTTGTCGGTGGCTCTTATGGCCCGGGCAGTTGGCGGTGGCCCTTATGGCCCCAGGCAGATGTCGGTGGTTCTTACGGCCCCGGGCAGCAGTCGGTGGCTCTTATGGCCCCGGGTAGCCGTCGGTGGCTCTTATGGCCCGGGCGGCAGGCGGCGGCTCTTATGGCCGCGGGCAGCAAGCGGTGGCTCTTGTGGTCCCGGACAGCAGGCGGTGGCCCTTATGGCCCCGGGCAGCAGTCGGTGGCTCTTGTGGCCCTGGGCAGCCGTCGGTGGCTCTTGTGGCTCCAGACAGCAGGCGGTGGCCCTTAAGGCCCCGGGCAGAAGTCGGTGGCTCTGTGGCCCCGGGCAACCGTCGGTGGCTCTTATGGCCCGGGCAGTTGTCAGTGGCTCTTATGGCCCCGGGCAGCAGTCAGTGGCTCTTATGGCCCCGGGCAGTTGTCTGTGGCTCTTGTGGCCCCGGGCAGATGTCTGTGGCTCCTACGGCCCCGGGCAGCCGTTGGTGGCTCTTATGGCCCCGGGCAGCAGGCGGTGGCTCTTATGGCTTCATACCTTACTATTGAGAGACTTTATGCTTCGGTGACATCTTCAACGAGCATCCTGACTTTGTTTCCTCAGATCGAGCATACATGTGCCGGGGCTGTGCTTCGAGGCACCTTGACCCGAAATATGGAACGCCCTACACTCCCTATTACGCAGCATTCAAGGACATCTGTCATTTAGACAAGTATTCAAGTGCTTCTCTTTCTAGTAATCGTCTTTTAGGATCAACGTGTCAAGTCAAGTCAAGTCAATAAATTTGTATAGCGCGCTACATACCCAGAGGGTCTCAAGGCGCTTGAGGAAGGGTGGGGAATTACTGGTCAAATGTCCACGTTTTAAGTTGCTTTCTGAATGCTAGGTGGTTCTGAGTAAGGCGAAGATGAGTGGGAAGTGAGTTCCAGGTTTTAGCTGCCAGGTAGGAGAAGGATCTACCTCCCATGGTGGTTTTGTTGATGCGAGGTACAGTGGCAAGGGCTTGGTTGGAGGATCGTAGCTGGCGGGAGGGGGTGTAGAAGGACAGTCGTGTGTTGAGGCATTCGGGTCCGATTTCGTAGAGTGCTTTGTGTGCGTGGGTTAGGAGCCGGAAAGTAATCCTCTTATTGACGGGGAGCCAGTGGAGGTTTTTCAGGTGACCAGAGATGTGGTCTTTACGTGGGATGTCTAGTATGAGTCTGGCTGAAGCGTTCTGGATGCGTTGGAGTTTTTTCTGGATTTTTGCGGTGGTACCGTCGTAGAGGGTGTTTCCGTAGTCCAGTCGGCTCGTGACCAGAGCGTGAGTGACTGTTTTTCTAGTTTCGGTGGGGATCCAGCGAAATGTTTTTTTGAGCATGCGAAGAATGTTGAAGCAAGATGAAGAAACGGCGTTGACTTGTCTGTTCATCGAGAGTGAGGAATCCAGGATGACGCCCAGGTTGCGTGCGTGGTCCGTCGGGATAGGTGCTTTTCCAAGGGCCTCTGGCCACCAAGAGTCATCCCAGGCGGAGGGGGAGGTGCCTAGGATGAGGACTTCTGTTTTGTCTGAGTTCAGTTTCAGACCGCTGTGCTTCATCCATTCGGCTACTTCTTTCATTCCTTCATGCAGGTTGGTTTTGGCCGTGTTCGGGTCTTTGGTGAGTGATAGGATCAGTTGAGTGTCGTCGGCGTAGGAGATGATGTTGAGGTTGTGTTGGTGTGCGATGGCCGCGAGGGGGCTCATGTATACGTTGAAGAGGGTGGGGCTGAGTGAGGACCCTTGGGGTACGCCGCAGATGACTTCAGTGGCCTCTGACTTGAATGGTGGGAGGCGGACTCTCTGGGTTCTTCCGGTGAGGAACGAGGTGATCCATTCCAGTGCTTTCCATGGATTCCGACGTTTCTGAGGCGTTGTAAAAGGGTGCTATGACAGACTGTGTCGAAGGCTGCGGAGAGGTCGAGGAGGATGAGGGCGACTGTGTCTCCATTGTCCAGTAGAGTTCGAATGTCGTCTGTTGCTGCGATGAGGGCGGTTTCAGTGCTGTGCTTGGCTCGGAAGCCGGATTGTGAGGAGTCGAGGGATTTGTTGGTTTCGAGGAATGCGGCGAGCTGGTTGTTGACCGCTTTCTCAATGACTTTGGCCGGGAATGGAAGGAGCGAGATAGGGCGGTAGTTTTCGAGTTCGGTGGGGTCAGCTGTGGGTTTCTTCAGGAGGGCGCTGAGTTCGGCATGTTTCCAGCTTTCGGGAAGGTTGCGGAGTTGAGGGAGCAGTTGATGACGTCTCGGAGGTGCGGTGCTATAATGGAGTCTGCTTTGTTAAAGATGTGGTGAGGGCATGGGTCTGTGGGGGATAGAGTTCATCAGACGGATGGTGACCTCAGTGGAGATTGGCTTCCGGTCATTGAGGATGTTCAGGGGGGAGTGGGGGTCCTGTAGGGGGTTGGGTGGGTTGGTCTTCGGGTCGGTTGTCGAAGCTGTTGTGGATGTCTGCAATTTTGTTGTGGAAGAATGAGGCTAGGGAGTCGCAGAGGGCTTGAGAGGGGGTGATGTCGTTGGAGTTGGCCGAGGGGTTGGTAAATTCCTTGACGATGTTGAATAATTCCTTGCTGTTGTGGGCGTTGTTATCTAGTCGGTCCTTGAAAGCGGCTTTCTTGGCATTCCGGATCAGTTGGTGGTGTATGCGGGTGGCGTTTTTGAAGGCGTCCTTGGTGCTGGTGGTAGGGTCTTTTTTCCAGGCCTTCTCAAGGGAGCGACACAGTTTCTTGGATTTCTTAAGATCATCGTTGAACCAGGAGGTCTTCTTGCTGCCTAGTTTGATTTGTCGTTTTTTCAGTGGTGCTAAGATGTCGGCGCTGTTGGATAACCATTGGATGAGGTTGGTGGCTGCTTGGTCTGGGTTAGAGGAGTGGGCTGGGGGGTTTTGAAGAAGTGATGAGGAGATCTGGTCGATGGTGATTTTGTTCCAGTTTCTTTGCAGAGTGGGTTGGGGGTGGTTGTTGGAAGTGGGCTTGTTGTAGGTGAAGTGAACGCAGCTGTGGTCAGTCCAAAGGAGAGCTGTGGTGTGGCTGAAGGAGACATGTTTGCTGGAGGTGAAGATAGGGTCGAGTGTGTGACCTGCGATGTGGGTGGAGGTGGTGACAAGTTGTTTAAGTCCGAGGTTGGCGAGGTTGTCCAAAAGGGTGGTGGTGTTGCGGTCGTTGTTCTTTTCAAGGTGAAAGTTGAGGTCTCCCAAAAGGATGAAATCCTTGGAGGGGAGCGCGTGTGGAGTGATGAAGTCCGTGATGTCTTCACTAAACTGTGCGCGGGGTCCTGGTGGCCTGTAAAGGAGGGTGCCTCTGAGTGTGGTTTTGGGGTCGATGTGGATCTGGAAGTGAAGGTGTTCAGAGTTGGCGAGATTGACGTCTGAGCTGGTTGAGATGCGGATGGATTTCTTATGGAACGTGTCAGGCTTTATTTTAATTTTCGGTTGTTTCATACAAAGGTGATCCTGGAAGTGAAGGTTTGATCCTCAGAGATTGGAAATAGAAACAGAAATACAATGAGAATAGAGATAGATTTAGAGATACAAAGAGAAACCGAATCAGACGAAACAGAAGAAACATAAATAGATGTAAAATAGATACGGGAACAGAAAGAATAAAAATGCAAAACACAAATACGAATATAAACAGAAAAAGAAAAAGAAACGGAAACAGATGTAGAAGAAGAAACAAAAAGAGATGTAAAAAGATACAGGAACAGAACGAGAATAAAAATGCAAAACACAAATATAAATAGAAACAGAAAAAGAAAGCGAAATAGATGTAGAAATAGGATCAGAAACAGAACTACAAATGCAAAACATGATTACGAATGGGAATGGAGATTGAAGCAGAAATACAAAGACCAATCAAGGCAGAAATAGAAATAATAGAGATAGAAATAACAGACATGGAAAGGCAGCGTCCTTTGAAGCAAGACGTTTCCTGATTCTCGGGAACGGCCGCGGATTTGGGCAATGAAGGAATCACAGCTTCAGGGGCCTGGCATGAACCCAGGGGGGGCAGTGGTGCCAACGGGTAAGACTGGCAGTCAGTCAGCAGGATGCGGGGAGAGAGGAGAGGGGCGAAGGAAGAAGCACAGCCAACAGTTTGCAGTTAAATGGAGCGGATCACGAGCGCGTCCGGGGAGCGTGCAGGGGAGGAGAAGGTGGCTGGTGGTGGGGGGGGGGGCAGAGGGAGTACTGATAGGAAGGAGGAGGGACGGGGTACTGGGAGGAGGAAAGAAGGGAGAGAGAGGGGGTCCAGGGCTGGCGAGGTGGGGGGTGGGGGGGAGGGGGGGAAGCACAACCAACAGTTTGCAGTTAAATTGAGCGGATCACAAGCGCGTCCAGGGCTGGCGAGGCGGGAGCGTGGATGGGAGAAGGGGGCTGGGGGAGGTGGGTGGGGGGGCAGAGGGAGTACTGATAGGAACTCGGAGGTAGGAACGAGGAATGAAAGGGCAGTACTTTGGGGCAGTGGGAGTCAGTGAGGGAGGCAGGGGGAATTCTTCGGACAGGGAGAGCTGGAGTCTATACTAGTCAACTTTTTGCTGACTGGAACTGGTGGTAACTGACTCTGACTGACCCTGGGCTCTGTTTAACCAGGCCCAGGGCCAAGGCCAAGCTAAAAGGAACACATTAGAATACAGTTAGGACACCCAACATACACTAGGGTACACTATGGTATGGTGGGGTACCCCTGTAATTGGCATGACCTATCACCTAAGCCCCTAGTATGTAATAGGGCAGGGGATTGAAACTACCTAGAAGTCTCCAGTATCCTGGGGCATGGCAGTTTAGAGGCCAGCAGATTATCTGCACCCGCATGTGTGCAGTGCTGAAGCGTGAGGTCAGTTTAAAAGCTGCACTGGTGGCCAGGACAGCTTTTAAACCTTAAGTTGTGCCCAAACTCGACTTTGGGGTAGGGACCTTTAAAAATTAAACACCTACCATGTTTTTGCATAAAGGGATCCCCAGGGTCACCCCTAGGTATCCCAGGGGTGGGGGGTCAGTTATCTTTAAGGAGCGCCCTTATAAAATGAGTTTTTATATGCCTGGGTAAAGTGAAATTTTACATTTCACTCCCCACATTGTATTAAAGAGGTGCTCAAATTCGACTTTGATGCTGAAAGAATTGGGTAAGGGTGATCTGCAATATTTCTGCAGATTCAGAACCCCTGAAGTCTCCCCTACTTGCACAGGGGGTGGTGGTCCGGTAGAAATTAGGGAAATACTTATAAAATATGGTTTTATAAGCCCTGGTGCTACAAAAGTGGCGCAAGTCATTTTCCCCATTGCAAACCCCATGGCCCATAGGTTAACATGTGAGGAAGTGATTGATTAATAAATATTGATAGGAGAGGACTAGCCGCACAATTCAAAGACTTCCCAGAATGGTCATAGTAAATCCAACGATATTATATGGTTGAATTTCTCCTAAAGTGTACATACAATAAGTTATGAGACTTTCTTGTTTCTAAGTCCAAATCCAGCCTTTCAGTGGTCTGCTCTGATTGGTCAGAGTTAAGTGGATTAGCCAGGCTGCTGGGAGGGCAGTGATCTGTTCTATAAGAATGCCAGGCCAGGAGGTGGCGTCATAAACTACGCTCTTCAAAGGTAAGAGGGTAGGCCTGGGTTTTAGTCCACTATGACAGTCGTGACCCAGAGTCAGGACTAGGCTTAAGAAAGGTATTTGCAGATGGTACGGGGATAGTCCATGGAAATGAGATATCCCAGGGGGTGTGTTTAGCCAGCTCTTACCTCCTTGCTGGAAAATCAGCCATTATGGATTTGGAAGGATGATGCACTCTGGGACAAACTAATGCCACACTCCACAGGATGTGGTCATAACTATGAGGAGTTGCCCTTCTCTAATTGGTCAGCAGTGACCTGGTGCTTGACCCAGAAAATTTTGAATAAGTATCTGAGAGGGGCAGAGCCGTCCAGATCTGATGCGTGAAACTGAATGAAGCAAGAAGTGCCCTGCTGAAGGTTTTGATGTGCAAGGAACTCTAAGGCCTGACCTATGAAGACTGCACCAAGTGAAACTGCAGCCCTGTGGATTACCTTGCTGCCAAAAGACTCAAGAGTGGAAACTCCCTGCAAGCTACAGGTTAAGAGAGCTCACCTGGACAGTCCCACAAAGAATTCAAAGACTGGAGTACCAGTGGATTTGTAAGGGTTTTGTTCAAGTGGATTGCGGAATTGAAGTTTCACACTTTCAAGGACCCTCCTTCGAGATTCCAGAACCTTGGATTGCGTGTTGGATACTTTGGGACCCGCAAGCAGAACGCCAGGAAGGTGTTCTAACTGGACCCCGCTTGCTGAAGAAGGCGGCCCACTACAGTGGTGAGAATTCTTCAGAACAATTTATAAAGGTGTGTCCCTGACAGAGAAAACGAAATGACTTAAGGGGCACTGTTAGTTTCTAAGCACTAGAACGTGACTAATCTTTAAAAATTCATATCTCTGGTTCCCTATAGTGGATTATTTTCGTTTTGGTGTCATTTAAAAGATACAAATATTACCTATTTTCATAAATGGGTGTTGGATTTTTATTGTGTGAATAATTTTCTAAGACCTATGCTGAGTCCTATCATGTGTTAGTGGCCTTATTGCCAGTGGCAGACCTACATTTGCCCCTACCAATAACCCACTTTCCAACATATACTATGTGCAGAGTAGGGGGTGGGGATGAAAGTGCAGTACTTTGGGGCAGTGGGGGACAGTGAGGGATGCAGGGGGGATTCTTTGGACAGGGAGAGCATCAGTGTCTATAAGAAGCACAGTCAGAGCTGGATTGGAATCCAAGGACCCGCCCTCCTCGGGATCTCCTCATTCCTGACTGGTGGGCCGGTCAGCCAGTCCTGCCCCCTTTCTGTTCAGACATGCAACCTTAACCGAGTAGTTCCTGAAAGATTCTCTCTTAGCTCGCCCCACCCCTCTTAAGCACACACACGATCCGATTGGCCAGCATCATCTGCTCCCGTGTCATTGACATCCTCCCCCACCCTGACAACACCCAGCTCATACTCTCAATCGAGACAAGACCCCCAACACATGGAACAAGTTCACAGCCTGCATGACCGAAGTTACCAAGTAAATGAACGCCAACTGTCTGAAATTCAACACTGACAAGACAGAAGTTGTGGTCATTGTCACAGTGGGACTCCAGCCAGAGGGTGGCGATACAAGGACCCACAGGGTCAAGAACCTCAGGATCATCAGAAATAACAAACTAGACATAAACACACAAGGGAACACTGTAACAGCCTCCTGCTGCCACACACTGAAGGCACTGAGAATAATCTTCAAATGGCGCCCCATCAATACCCGTAAGACCGTCACTCACCCTCGACCACAAGCAAGCTGGACTATGGGACCACCCTGTACACCGGAATCAGAAATTAAGTTCACAGAAGCATTCAGAACTACCCTGCCATAATCACCTTAAATCTCTCAGCTGCATGCACACCACACACCACACCTCAAGGAACGCCGCTGACCCCTATGCACAAAAGGGCACAGCTCAAACTCCTCACTCATACCTACAAAGCTCTACACAACACTGGTGCAGCCGACCACAACAGCACTGTCTCCTTTCACAAACCCACCAGACGCTTCGATCTGTCAAACCCATACTAGCACACATCCCACGCCCATACAGAACTAGAAGCAGGGGAGAGGCTTCTCTTACATCGCTTCTAAAGCGTGGAAGAGCCGCCATGACACAAAAGAGCTTGCCCCTCACTTTTTGAGCTCCACAAGACACTGAACACCTAGCTCTTCGATTCATCCCTCTGGCCTTCCCAGGCGAGGTTTCACCGCACCTGCTCAGTGCCAGGATACCCTCCCCGGTGATAGTGTACTCTTAAAACCCTCAGGACGTAACCACATAACATACTATACCGTACCATAACATAGCATAAGAGATTCCTTGGGGCCAGAGGACTCTATGAAGGTGTGACGCCTCCCAAATCCTCCGCCGTGCATGGTGTGAAAAAACACAGCCTTGTTCTAAGCTCACTCCAGCTGCCCAAAGGCTTCATTACTTGTCTGTGCAATAATATCCACGTGCAGCCACTGCAATGTAACGAGAATCCGCGACTGTGGGCATTCGTCATATTCAGTGACAGTAGATTGATCCCAGTTGTGCTAAACCTGATCTGAAAAGAGAGAGTTGTACTTGATGGACATTGGACCCCTGTGCTGCAAGAGTGATCTGCTGGGGTAGTCATGGCAGATGCCAGCCTGATCATTTATCTTGTTTGCAGTGAATTTGTGCCTTTTTGATATGTCCTTCGTCGGTGCTGGCTAAAGTTTACATTACTGGCGGGCTCCTGGCATGGAGCCATGGGACTGACTGCTGGGATATTAGCAGGCCATTATAAAAATGGGGTAACCCAAAGCGGTTTGTGGACCTGGGTAATCGGTAATATCAAAAAACAATGGTCCAAACCGAAATAGTTCATTAGATCAACAAATAATGCGCTCACAGTTGTTCATTTTTCATTCTTCAATGAGTATTTGAATTAATCTACTCTATAGAATCAATCAGTAGAAAATTTTTAACAAAATCAAGCAACTACCTGAAAACTGAATTTATTCAAAAAGGAGCTTTAATAGATTACTCCATCACAGCAAAGTTAATTATATACATTTATACATCTTCAATGCTAACGGTAAAAAGGGGAGAGCAACCTGCTTCTAAAAAGGGGAGTGCCAGAAAAAGAAGAATTGGTGATTAAAGAAAAGGCGTGTAAGCCTCAACGGAAAAGTGGCATAAGATTTTGAAATAAATTGAGAAACAAAGCTGTAAAAAATCCAGCTGATTGTGCAATAAGGCCACTGTTATTTGTTATTCTTTAATCATTTATACAGTCTGTACTAACATGTATAATCAAATTCTTAATAAATAGTGGTCCTATTTGCTTATAAAAAGAAGCGTCGACGTTTCGACCCGTCTTGGGGTTCAGGGGTAGCTAGGAACCTCGACCTGCGGGTCTTCCTCAGGACGCGTGTGACACAACCTTCATACCGTAGATTTTCAAAATGTGAACCCAAGAGTTTTTCAATGGGTGCCCTCAGTCCTCCTACACCTGGATGGACGATATAAGTGGTTGACCGTTGTTTGCCCAACACCAATTGAATTGGGAGTGGCCGCGTGTCGTAGTCTGTCTTGGGCGTACCAAAAAGGGGGGGCAGTTGAAGACCCAGAGGAGGCAGACACAGTTCACAACCAGACACCGTCAAATGCTTTGCGTGTTTCAAGCGGCCATCACTCACGGAGATATTGACTCGGGCAGTTCGAAGAGAAACGTACACTGTTCCAACCGGCACCGGTTCGCGCTTTCCGAGTTACGCGTCCGCTGCTCAGGGGATCCGCAATGTCAGATGCAACCGCTTACACCCCTTTTCCTTAATCACCAATTCTTCTTTTTCTGATTGATTCTATAGAGTAGATTAATTCAAATACTCATTGAAGAATGAAAAATGAACAACTGTGAGCGCATTACTTGTTGATCTAATGAACTATTTGGGATATTAGCAGGGGCAGCCTTAGGCATGTGCAAGATGTGCAACTGCACAGGGCCAACAAACCCCAGGGGCCACCACGCCAATATATATCCTTAATATAATAATCCTCTGAGGATGGATACATATTTGCTTGGCGGCCCCCTGGCAGAGATTTGAGATTTGGCGACCTCCAGCTCTGTTCCATTTCCAAACACCCTGAACCCCCCCTCTTCACTGGCCTCCGCGCTCTGCCCTGCCCAGACCCCTCTTCCAGGGCCTCCTACCTATGCTCCCTGCCGGTGTACAACTGTTACAACAAAACTTTTACAACGCACTACCATTACAACGCGACCATTACCACGCATACCATTACAACGCATTGCGCTGGGGGCGCTCTAGGATAGGGAATAAGTTTAATTTACTATCCAACACCTTCCCTAGTGTCCACGGGGACTGGAGTTGGAATAGTAAATTAAACTATTCACTATCCAGCACCCCAAAGCGCTATGCGTTGTAATGGTATGCGTGGTAAAAAACGCGTTGTAAAGGTATGCGTGGTAAAAGTATGCGTTGTAACGTCATACATCCCTCCCTGCCCAGGGCCACCATGAGCCTAGAGCCGCCCCAGATATTAGCCAGGACATGTACAGGTTAAACAGGCATCAAACAAGCAAGAAGCAACTCACTCCCTTCTCTAGTACTTGTTGCATCTCATTGCCATATATATAGGGGGTGGGTGGGTGGATGAGTGCCAATCACCTCAAGCTCAATCCAGACAAGACTGAGCTTGTCTTGACCGGCGGCTCATCCAGCCCTTGGTCCTTCGCTTTTTGGCCCCCTATTCTTGGCCCCCCTCCCACCCCCGTTCCCTCCGTCAAAACGTTGGGCATTAAGGTCAGCCAGGACCTGTCTATGCATGGCCAGGTCAGTGCTGTAGTGTCTTCCTGCTTTCTTTCCCTTCGGTTGATCCGAAAAATTTCCCGTTTCTTTTCCCTTGACTCTCTTAAAATGATCATTTCTGCCCTCATCACTTCCCGCCTTGATTATGGAAATAGCTTGTTCGTGGGTATTCCTGCCTACGAAACTCGCCGCCTTCAAGCAATCCAAAATCAGGCTGCCCGTCTCATCTTTCATCTGCCCAAAACTCACCACATCACTCCTGTCCTCAAATCTCTCCACTGGTTACCTATCCTGCAGAGATCCCTGTTCAAACTAGGGTGCCTTGTTTATCGGGCTCTTGATCGCTCTGCACCGGCGTTCATCAACTCTCTGATTTCTACCCACACCCCTGTTCGTACTCTCCGATCATCTTCCTCTGCCTTCCTCACTGTTGCCCGTTTCCGCAAAACTCGCACTGGTGGAACCAGATTCTCTGTCCTTGCGCCCCGGTTTTGGAACTCCCTTCCTCTTTCTATGCGTTCTATCCCTATCTTTTCACACTTCCGTAAAGCGCTCAAAACATTCCTGTTTGCCCAGGCCTACCCCCGCTAACCTCCTCGGCCCTGTCTGTTCTGTTCTTAGAGCTCTCAGCGCCAGGAAGCCGTTTGGCCATCGTGCGCTCTATAAATACTTTAATTCATTCATTCATTCATTCATAGAACCAAGGTCGCCACCGCTTCTACCATAACATATATGTTCACTATTGAATTACTGCTCCTCCTTCTTCCTGAGAGCTTTAGGAAACTCATACTTCCATTTTGTAATCACATATCAGTGGAAATACTTAACATGGAAGTGCTGGCAAGGTTTTTCTTCCTTCCTATTTTTTAGGTGTCACCTAGACAGTACCTCTGCTGTCTCTTCGAGAACTTTTGTTTTCTATCAATGAGCTTAGAGAACACCCTGTGCTTTCCGGGCTTAATTGTCACTCTCTTTGCTTGCATCTTATTGGTCAGTTGCTGTAGGCTTCTTCCTCTTCATGTGTTTGTCCCTCCACTGGAGCATGGACCCATTACTTTTGTCCTGTCACTGCTAATTTTGTAGGAGCTACTTTTTTCTTTGTGTTCAAGTACTTTACCCAAGTGTATCTTTTACAGTGGGCTCCCTTATTTACTTCCCCTCCTTCTGTGTTCCTTGCCTGTCCATGTTGGCTTGCACCCATCTTCCCTACTTCCCGTCTCCTGTCTCCCATTGTCCTCTGTGTTGCTTTACTTCCACCCTTCCTCCTGTTGTCCACCATACTGCCTTTTGCCCCATAGTTCCTCCCGCTGTCGGACATTTTGTCCTGTTCCAACATTCCCTTCAGTTATCTGTCATGTTGCGCCTCCCAAACGCCATAAAAAATTGCAAGGGCGTGGATTCCACGTGCCACGTCATAGCGCTCTTTTCCTACCTCACTCTCACTCCTTCTGTTGTCTGTGCTACCGCTAGCACCGGTATGCTCTCCCTTTGTTGTCTGTGTTGCCCGCTTCGGCCATTACAAAAACAACAAGCTGCGGTACTAGAGCATGTAGCGAGTGGGGCTACAGGTGTCAGTGGGCGAAGCAAGGTGCCTTTCTTGGGTATGGACAGCTGGAGCATGTATGAAGTAGTTAATTTAAGAACTTGGGATGGAAGCAGGGTCCTTTGGAAGGACAGATAGGCTTGTAGGGAATGGGGCTGTTGGAGTCAGTGTGGGAAGCAGGGTGCATTATTTTAGTATGGGCATGGCGTCAGTATGAGGTGGTTAAAGTAAGAAGTTGGGTTGGAAGCAGGGCCCTTTGGAACAACAGCTAGGCATGTAGGGAGCCAGTATGAGGTGGTTAAAGTAAGAAGTTGGGAAGGACGCAGGACCCTTTGGAATGACAGCGAGGGGTGTAGGGAGTGAGTTATAGGAATCAGTGAGGGAAGCAGGGTGGATCCTTTAGGTATGGAGAAGCGTGACCTCAAGTCACTTCCTAGGATGCACCATTTGAAGGGGGCGTGACCAAGTATGAAGAGATGCATGCCCACGGGTGGCATCCAAGGAGCAGGTGTAAATGGACATTAAATTGGGACATGCAGGCACATGATCCACGCGGTGGATTTCTTTTGATCATTTGCAGATGATCCAGGGTGGCAGGGTCCCAGACCGAAGTCCTCCCTTGACACCTTGGACTATGGTTTAGCCTCTCTCTGGGCCACCTGGAGAGTTTGGCACCATGTATTTTGTTAGACCCTGATCTTACATTAGGTATCCACATTATATCAGTGGTTGGCAGCAGATTCTCCCAGGTACATTTGCCTTCATCACTGTAGTGGCTGGTGTTCGGGTGGAGGAGCAGAGCACAGGGTTGAGGGAGGGGAAACGGATAACAAATAAACATAAAAAATAGATAAAAAGAACTTGCCGGCCTCTTGACGCTTTTTTCAGTGTCCTCGATGCAGCTTGGTTCCCCAGCAACCCCCCCCCCCCCACCCCAGTGGCCAATCCTGACGATGCTCTCATGTTTGAAATCAGCATCAGGATTGGCCTGAGTGCTGGGAAGTTGCACTCCCAGAGAGACTGGGAGCCTGCGGTTTGATGTCTCCAAGCCAGCAACGCAGCTGGGTTGGAGACAGCTCAGTGCACGTGTCGAGTTGGCCAGCCTGATACAGCCGGCCAAATCGACATGCGCACTGATCCCAGTGCAATCACTCCCTCTACACTCGCCCTAAGACTCGCCCAGACCGTAGAACTTTGAAAATATAACAGAAATAAACCCGCTTTATTATTGTTTCCTTTTTCATGTTTTGGGGCTTGCAGGGGGCGCCGGTCCTCCACCATAGCGCAGGAGCTGACGCTGCTCCATCCTTCCTCGACTGCTGGAGGCTGTTATTGTGCCTTTTTACGTTTCACCATTAAAAATCTACAAAGAATTCAACACATACTAAATTCAGCCACTAGGCCAGGAATTAATATCTGCAAATCTGAATCCATCTCACCAAAGAATGACAGTCTGCGTTGTCTCCATATTTACCATAGTTTCAGGCAGCAGATCAAGACCCCTCGCTGCGCTGCATGCAAAAGGTAGGGCAGAGATCGCCATGTCTATCAAGATATGGCACGGTCCTGTCCTCTGCCTATGCAGGCGCACCAGTGGTCGAAGTGGGGATTAAAAAGTAGGGGAACTGTGGGTGGAGAATCAGGGGGCGGGAATAACCGAAGATTGGATCAGTGGGCGGAGTCAGGGGTGTGGCTAGAAATCGCAAAACATACCAATTTTTAGTACGTTTAGCCTTTTTTACTGACCAGTTACAGCTTATAACGTTATTTAATTCAAACAATGGATAAACATGTTTATTTGAGGTTTAATTCAGGAAAAAGCAAATACTCATAGGGAATACAGGTTTATGTAAAGCGTGCGAAATATAAGCAGGAACAATGGCATGGGTGCAAATTCAGGATGGTGAGTGTAAAAATTCAGGACAAGGGGTCAAAATTCCGCACACAAATTCGGGACAACAGGTATGCTTTGCAGACACATCAGTGAATGTCATGCAATAGTATATAAATAAATAGGCAAGGAACATAAGTACAAGTCACTTCTACCCCGTCACCGCTCCTTCCCTGTCATTTCCCCTGCCCGGTCACCGCTCCTGCCCGGTCACCGCTCCTGTCCAGTCAGCACTCCTGCCCCATCACCACTCCTGCCCCATCACTCTCCTGTCCCGTCACTACTCCTGCCCCTATCCGTTCACTGCCCCTATCCGTTCACTGCCCCTATCCATTCACTGCCCCTATCCAGTCACTGCCCCTATCCAGTCACTGCCCCTATCCATTCACTGCCCCTATCCATTCACTGCCCCTATCCAGTCACTGCCCCTATCCAGTCACTGCCCCTATCCAGTCACTGCCCCTATCCATTCTCTGCCCCTATCCATTCATTGCCCCTATCCGTTCACTGCCCCTATGCGTTCACTGCCCCTATCCATTCACTGCCCCTATCTGTTCACTGCCACTATCCGTTCACTGCCCCTATCCGTTCACTGCCCCTATCCGTTCACTGCCCCTATCCGTTCACTGCCCTATCCATTCACTGCCCCTATCCATTCACTGCCCCTATCCATTCACTGCCCCTATCCATTCACTGCGGCCCCTATCCATTCACTGCTGCCCCTATCCATTCACTGCCCCTATCCATTCACTGCCCCTATCCATTCATTGCCCCTATCCTATCACTGCTGCCCCTATCCATTCACTGCCTTATCCATTCACTGCCCCTATCCGTTCACTGCCCCTATCCATTCACTGCCCTATCCATTCACTGCCCTATCCATCCATTCACTGCCCCTATCCATTCACTGCCCCTATCCATTCACTGCCCCTATCCATTCACTGCCCCTAACCATTCACTGCCCTATCCATTCACTGTCCTATCCATTCACTGCCCCTATCCATTCACTGCCCCTATCCATTCATTGCCCCTATCCATTCACTTCCCTTATCCATTCACTGCTGCCCCTATCCATTCACTGCCCCTATCCTTTCACTGCCCTATCCATTCACTGCTCCTATCCGTTCACTGCCCCTATCCGTTCACTGCGCCTATCCTTTCACTGCCCCTATCTGTTCACTGCCCCTATCCATTCACTACCCTATCCATTCACTGCTCCTATCCGTTCACTGCCCCTATCCGTTCACTGCCCCATCCATTCACTTCCCGTATCCGATCACTGCCCCTATCCGTTCACTGCCCCTATCCGTTTGCTGCCCCTATCCGTTCGCTGCCCCTATCCGTTCACTGCCCCTATCCGTTCACTGCCCCTATCCATTCACTGCCCCTATCCTTTCACTGCCCTTATCCTTTCACTGCCCCCATCCATTCACTGCCCCTATCCGTTCGCTGCCCCTATCCGTTCGCTGCCCCCATCCGTTCACTGCCCCTATCCATTCACTGCCCCTATCCATTCACTGCCCCTATCCATTGACTGCCCCTATCCATTCACTGCCCTATCCATTCACTGCCCCTATCCATTCACTGCTCCTGTCTGTTCGGCACTACTGCCCGGTTACCGCTCCTGCACATGCCTAATCACCGTTCCAACCCCGTCACTTCTCCTGCCCTCTTCACTTCTCCTGCCCCGTCACCTCTCCTGCCCCGTCACCTCTCCTGCTACGTCACCTTTCCTGCCCCGTCACCTCTCCATCCCAGTTGCCTCTCCTGCCCGGTCACCTCTCCCACCCCATCACCTCTACTAACGGGACAGCAAGTAAACAACCTTCATGTATGTAAGTAACTTGGTCAGTGCGCAAATGACTCCCTTAGCACGGGTCTTTACAAGCAGGGGTTTCCACGAAAATTCATGCCTTTAGAGCACATTCATTCAAGGGAACATTCACGCAAAGTCACAATCCCTTCATTCCACCACAACTTGCTGTAGAAAACTGGGAACCTCCGAGATACTCGGTCAAAACGAACTCTTGGTCGCCTTTTCTGGTTCAGAGCACTACATGTCCAGTTCATTACAGACTAGAACATTCCCCAGCACCCCAAACAATTTTGTCCTGCAAAATACGGGTATATCCACAAATGCCGCGTTCAGAGCTGTCTGTTAAAAATGACAGGCCCTGAATAAGCAAAAGTACACAAAGCATAGAAGTCGATAAGCAAGTATCACGACAAAACACCAAGAGACTAACATCACATTACAGAACAGGCCTGGAATGTTAAATTAGCCGCTGTGCAGGAAAACCCCAAATTATTGTCCGTTAAAAACTATAGAGTATGCTGAAGCCACGGTTGTAGCTTGTCTCCTTTCTGGTGAAGAATTGGCTTGGTAGTTTAGTCTGCCCTGTTCCCATGATGCACTGGGCCAGGGACAGACTGATTTGCATATAGCCAGGTTCTGAGCTGGGTTGGGGCAGTGAGATAAATAACGGTGATGGATCAAGCCCTGATCTTTGGACTGGGTAAGAGTGGTCTGTTTAACTCAGACACTCTGTTCATCACCACCCCCTTTTCTAAATCGAAGCCACGGTGTGGCTGTGGATCTACAGTTTCTGGCCCTGGTTGCTTCAGACATTCGCAGGAATGGACATCTTCAAGGAGCTGGACAAAGGAGTATCAAGTTTAAACTAGATCTGTTGGCACGGACATTAAGGCCTAAAAACACAAGTCACAATTTTTCATGCGTTTGTTTTCTTCACAAACTTCTCACAAAGACATCTTACCACCTTAACCAAAAAATAATCATGCAGGTTTCGCAGAGTTGGTGGCAAGTTCCCGACAGTCCTCTGTCTGGGGAAAGCTCCTCGGTAATCACCAACTCAGCATGATATGCTAAAGGCAGAGGGCGGCGCATTGTCATTCGAAAGGATTAATCAGCCTCAATCGGAATGACAATGGGCCTCCCTCGGTCTGTGCGCGCTCAGGGAGGGGCTGCTGCAGCCTCTGGAGTTCGACAGAGAAGTGCGAGCAGCCCTTGGAAGATGAAAGAATCGTTTTGTAAGTTGGACTATTCTTGCCGTCCCGGGACGACTTTTTGAATGACAGAAGTAGGGGAACGGACTGAAATAATTTCTAAAAGTAGGGGCACGCCGTACCCTTCCGATCCCGCCCACTTCTACCATTGACCGGCGCACAAATAGCAGCCTAGCATCAGCGTTGGCACCCTTGCGCCACGGTGCAAGCGTGCCAGGTTGTAGGCAGGATTGCCTCAGAGGCATTTTCCTCGTCCTACCTGTGTCGTAGAAAGCAGCGCACGTAGAGAGAAGAAAAAACGAGGAGAAAGAAATCTATTTCTCTTTGTTCCACCTCCCCTGGGAATGCGTAGAGTGTGGGCGCATTGCCAGGTCCACCTCTAATGGTGAATCTGGGACTGTGCCCAAATCCATGGGTGGGTGCACGCACGCAACGCCTTCCCAGGGCAGAGTAATACAACGCAGCAACTTGCGCTGCCTTGTGCTCCTCCAGGTTTATCAAAGCCACTCAGGGCCACGCAGGGTGTGCCTTGATCAATCTTTCTTAGGTTTTGCGGCGCCCTTGTGCCCCCTTGCAAGGGTGACACAACATTTGCCACAAGTGTCTTTTGAAGCCCCCTGCACCATGCACGGGATCTATGACTGGCTCAGCCTCGTGGTCCGGCACACAGGTGAAGTGCACCCTCCCCTTGAATACCTAGATCCGACTCACCTCTATGGGTCCCCGCCCCCATGTGTCAATCAATTGAATGGTCTGTAAATACTTTAGGTGGCCAGGGTTGAAACCGTGGAACATCATTCCATTCTTACTTAGAAATTAAACCTTTTTGAGCCCGGGCAGGATAGATATGGACACTTCGATGTTCGATCACAACACCCAGGGAGTGAGGGGTGTGCTGCTGCTCCATGGGCCCTCAAGTCTTTGTGCGAAGAGCCCACTCGTGGGGTGAGTGAGTGGGATGGATGGGTGGGTGGATGGATGGATGAATGATACAAGTAGAAGAGTGGATAGGCAAAAAGACTGAAGGGTGAATAGATGCATAAAAGACAAGAAAAGGGGTCGGGAGAAGGAAGAATGGCAAAAGGAAAAAGACGGATGGGTGGACGGATGGGTGGACATGAAGTCCGGTGCAGGTTTAGGGGCCTGAGATTTTCAGAATGGTTTCTCACTGTCAAGAGTCACAAATTCGGAGAAATGCTGATAGTGGGAGAATTACTGCTGGGGGGAGAGTTGCTGCTGTGGGTTCAATCACTGCCATGGGTAGAGTCCCTGCTGTTGGTAGAGTCGCTGCCGTGGGTAGAACCTCTTCTGTAGGTAGAGTCGCTCCTGTGGGTAAAATCACTGCTGTGGCTAGAATCGCTGATTTGAGTAGAGTCGCTGCTCTGCGTATAATTGCTGCTGTGGATAGAGTCACTGCTGTGGGTAGAATCGCTGCTGTGGGTAGAATCGCTGCTGTGGGTAGAGTCACTGCTGTGGGTAGAGTCGCTGCTGTGGGTAGAATCGCTGCTGTGGGTAGAGACACTGCTGTGGGTAGAGTCGCTGCTGTGGGTAGAATTGATGATGTTGGTAGAGTCGCTGCTCTGCGTATAATTGCTGCTGTGGATAGAGTCACTGCTGTGGGTATAGTCATTGCTGTGGGTAGAGTCAATGCTGGAGGTAGAGTCACTGCTGTGGGTAGAGTCGCTGCTGTGGGTAGAATCGCTGCTGTGGGTAGAATCGCTGCTGTGGGTAGAGTCACTGCTGTGGGTAGAGTCGCTGCTGTGGGTAGAATCGCTGCTGTGGGTAGAGACGCTGCTGTGGGTAGAGTCGCTGCTGTGGGTAGAATCGCTGCTGTAGCTAGAAATGCTGATGTGAGTGAGTAGAGTCACTGCTGTGGGTAGAATCGCTGCTGTGGGTAGAGACGCTGCTGTGGGTAGAGTAGCTGCTGTGGGAAGATTTGCTGCTGTAGGTAGAATCTATGCTGTGGGTAGAATAGCTGCTGTGGGTAAAATCGCTGATGTGGGTAGAGTCACTGCTGTGGGTAGAGTCGCTGCTGTGGGTAGAATCGCTGCTGTGGGTAGAATCGCTGCTGTGGGTAGAGTCACTGCTGTGGGTAGAGTCGCTGCTGTGGGTAGAATCGCTGCTGTGGGTAGAGACGCTGCTGTGGGTAGAATCGCTGCTGTAGCTAGAAATGCTGATGTGAGTAGAGTCACTGCTGTGGGTAGAATCGCTGCTGTGGGTAGAGACGCTGCTGTGGGTAGAGTAGCTGCTGTGGGAAGATTTGCTGCTGTAGGTAGAATCTATGCTGTGGGTAGAATAGCTGCTGTGGGTAAAATCGCTGATGTGGGTAGAGTCGCTGCTGTGGGTAGAGTCGCTCCTGTGGGTAGAATCACTGCTGTAGCTAGAAATGCTGATGTGAGTAGAGTCACTGCTGTGGGTAGAGTCGCTTATGTGGGTAGAATTGCTGATGTGGAAATGATTACTGCTGTGGGTAGAATTGCCGGTGTGGGTAGGATCGCTGCTGTGGGTAGAGTCGCTGCTTTGGGTAGAGTTGCTGCTGTGGGTAGAGTTGATGCTGGTACTGCTGGAAGCTGGAATGGAAATGGGGGTTCTCAGATGGGTCGGTTTTTCTTTCATGGAGGTTTTCTGAGCCATCGTTCTTTTGAGTGGGTCCTGGTTGCGCTTAGAGGCATTTAAATGTTGTCAATCACAATTCTTCATGAGAACCTTGTCTAAAGATGAAGTCTTTGAACCCTGGAGCTCTGCGCAGGCAGATTCAGAAGAGCCCTACTCGTGTTGGCCAGAGTTAGGGTGTTCTGAGATTCTGCTGCTAGGAGCGTGGGTCTGGCACAGGTGGACTGAAAGGTGGCACAACCTTCTTGAGTCTGGGCTAGGCCTCTTGAGTCTTTCTTCCACTCTGCCCTAAGATGGCGGCTAGGCCTCTTGTCTCTTTCTTCCACTCTGCCCTAAGATGGCCGCTAGGCCTCTTGAGTCTTTCTTCCACTCTGCCCTAAGATGGCCGCTAGGCCTCTTTGGTCTTTCTTCCACTCTTCCCTGAGACGGCGGCTAGGCCTCTTGGGTCTTTCTTCCACTCTGCCCTTGAATGGGGGATAGGCCTCTTATCTCTTTTTTCCACTCTGCCCTGAGACGGCGGCTATGTCTCTTGGGTCTTTCTTCTACTCTGCCCTGAGATGGGGGGTTGGCCTCTTGTCTCTTTCTTCCACTCTGCCCTGAGATGGCGGCTAGGTCTCTTGGGTCTTTCTTCCACTCTTCCCTGAGACGGCGGCTAGGCCTCTTGGGTCTTTCTTCCACTCTGCCCTTGAACGGGGGATAGGCCTCTTATCTCTTTTTTCCACTCTGCCCTGAGACGGCGGCTATGTCTCTTGGGTCTTTCTTCTACTCTGCCCTGAGATGGGGGGTTGGCCTCTTGTCTCTTTCTTCCACTCTGCCCTGAGATGGCGGCTAGGTCTCTTGGGTCTTTCTTCCACTCTGCCCTGAGATGGCGGCTAGGTCTCTTGGGACTTTCTTCTACTCTGCCCTTGAATGGGGGATAGGCCTCTTGTCTCTTTCTTCCACTCTGCCCTGAGACAACGGCTAGGTCTCTTGGGTCTTTCTTCCACTCTGCCCTGAGATGGCGGCTAGGTCTCTTGGGACTTTCTTCTACTCTGCCCTGAGATGGGGGGTAGGCCTCTTGTCTCTTTCTTCCACTCTGCCCTGAGATGGCGTCTAGGTCTCTTGGGTCTTTCTTCCACTCTTCCCTGAGACGGCGGCTAGGCCTCTAGGGTCTTTCTTCTACTCTGCCCTGAGATGGGGGATAGGCCTCTTGTCTCTTTCTTCCACTCTGCCCTGAGACGGCGGCTAGGTCTCTTGGGTCTTTCTTCCACTCTGCCCTGAGATGGCGGTTAGGCCTCTTGTCTCTTTCTTCCACTCTGCCCTGAGATGGCGGCTAGGTCTCTTGGGTCTTTCTTCTACTCTGCCCTGAGATGGGGGATAGGCCTCTTGGGTCTTTCTTCCACTCTTCCCTGAGACGGCGGCTAGGCCTCTTGGGTCTTTCTTCTACTCTTCCCTGAGACGGCGGCTAGGCCTCTTGGGTCTTTCTTCTACTCTTCCCTGAGATGGCGGCTAGGTCTCTTGGGTCTTTCTTCCACTCTGCCCTGAGATGGCGGCTAGGTCTCTTGGGACTTTCTTCTACTCTGCCCTGAGATGCAGAGGCAGAAAGAGGCAGTTGTGAATCCGATACGCAAAAACACCACCTCCGCCTGGACGGAACTCTCCAACCTTCGCCCTATTTCTCTGCTGCCCCTCCTGACTAAGTTGGCTGAGAAATTTGCTAACTCTCAGATTTCCAGCTTCATAGAAGCGACAGGGGGCCTGGACCAATCTCAATCTGGGTTCAGGCCCAACTACAGCACCGAATCTGCTCTCCTCTCCGTGACCGACAACATCAAGATGTCACAGGATAGAGGAGGATCAATGATTCTGGTGCTGTTAGACCTGTCTGCAGCTTTTGATACTGTGTCACATAAGATCCTGTTGAACAGACTACAAGGAGTGGGCATTAGAGGCCAGGCGCTTGCATGGCTGGAGAGTTTCCTATCTGGGCGCACACAATCTGTCAGCTTGGGCCCCCTATCATTCCATCACTAGGGAGCTCACCAAAGGGGTGCCACAGGGCTCATGCCTAAGCCCCACATTGTTCAATGTGTATGTGGCCCCCCTTGCTGAGATTGTGAGGAAGTACGGATTCACACCAGTGTCGTATGCCGACGACACCCAACTCCTCTTCCCTTTCCATGCCCTCAATGCTAATGTTAGGGAAAACTTTGCGGAAGGCATGAGGGCCATCTCTAACTGGATGGCCTCCAACTACCTCCAGTGCAACGTCGGGAAGACAGAGGTGATGCTTTTCGGTAAAGCTAGCATGCTCTGGTCTCCCGACTGGTGGCCCCAAGACCTGGGACCAGTACCTTCCCCAAAGTCTACTATAAAAAACCTAGGAGTGAAACTGGATCAAAACCTAACCCTAAAGGATCACGCGAACGTGATTGCTGGAGCCTGTTTCCATACCATTGGCTTACTCAGACGTATCTTCCCTCTTTTACCTGACATCTATAGGAAGACACTGGTACAGACCCTTGTAATAAGTCGTCTTGACTATTGCAATGGGCTCCTGATACTAGCCAATGAGGAGGCCATCAATAGGCTGCAGGTGGTCCAGAACACGGCGGCCAGATTGATTCTGAACGCCCCCCCTAGAACTCCTTCTGGACCCCTGTTGAGAGAACTTCATTGGCTCCCGGTACGCCAACGGATCAAATTCAAGATCTGTTGTACTGTCCACAGATGCCTTTTTGGAAATGGCCCCAGCTACCTAGCCCAACTATTTCATCCTTACAGACCGGAACGTGATCTACGGTCCAGCAACCTGCTCCTGCTTAATTCTCCTTTCATTAAAAAGACCAGACAAGGTGGCCGCGCCCTCTCCTCAGTGGGGCCTACTCTGTGGAACAATCTGCCCCTTAGCCTCAGACAGATCTCCCACCACCTTACATTCAGGAAAGCACTAAAGACCAATCTGTTCACTGCTTTATAAGCCTTCCACCTCCTCACTACGCATCATCAGTTCACCAGTACTGTTGCTATTCAGTCACCTGTGCTTGCGGCCATAGCGCGGAGATAACCCTTGGGTTCGATTCTGGCGCTCTATAAGCATTTAAATAAATAAATAAATGGGGGGTAGGCCTCTTGTCTCTTTCTTCCACTCTGCCCTGAGATGGCGTCTAGGTCTCTTGGGTCTTTCTTCCACTCTTCCCTGAGACGGCGGCTAGGCCTCTAGGGTCTTTCTTCTACTCTGCCCTGAGATGGGGGATAGGCCTCTTGTCTCTTTCTTCCACTCTGCCCTGAGACCGCGGCTAGGTCTCTTGGGTCTTTCTTCCACTCTGCCCTGAGATGGCGGCTAGGCCTCTTGTCTCTTTCTTCCACTCTGCCCTGAGATGGCGGCTAGGTCTCTTGGGTCTTTCTTCTACTCTGCCCTGAGATGGGGGATAGGCCTCTTGGGTCTTTCTTCCACTCTTCCCTGAGACGGCGGCTAGGTCTCTTGGGTCTTTCTTCTACTCTTCCCTGAGATGGCGGCTAGGTCTCTTGGGTCTTTCTTCTACTCTGCCCTGAGATGGGTGATAGGCCTCTTGGGACTTTCTTCCACTCTTCCCTGAGACGGCGGCTAGGCCTCTTGGGTCTTTCTTCTACTCTTCCCTGAGATGGCGGCTAGGTCTCTTGGGTCTTTCTTCTACTCTGCCCTGAGATGGCGGCTAGGTCTCTTGGGTCTTTCTTCTACTCTGCCCTGAGATGGGTGATAGGCCTCTTGGGTCTTTCTTCCACTCTTCCCTGAGACGGCGGCTAGGTCTCTTGGGTCTTTCTTCTACTCTTCCCTGAGATGGCGGCTAGGTCTCTTGGGTCTTTCTTCTACTCTGCCCTGAGATGGGTGATAGGCCTCTTGGGTCTTTCTTCCACTCTTCCCTGAGACGGCGGCTAGGTCTCTTGGGTCTTTCTTCTACTCTTCCCTGAGATGGCGGCTAGGTCTCTTGGGTCTTTCTTCTACTCTGCCCTGAGATGGGTGATAGGCCTCTTGGGTCTTTCTTCCACTCTTCCCTGAGACGGCGGCTAGGCCTCTTGGGTCTTTCTTCTACTCTTCCCTGAGATGGCGGCTAGGTCTCTTGGGTCTTTCTTCTACTCTGCCCTGAGATGGGTGATAGGCCTCTTGGGTCTTTCTTCCACTCTTCCCTGAGACGGCGGCTAGGTCTCTTGGGTCTTTCTTCTACTCTTCCCTGAGATGGCCCCTAGGTCTCTTGGGTCTTTCTTCTACTCTGCCCTGAGATGGGTGATAGGCCTCTTGGGTCTTTCTTCCACTCTTCCCATAGACGGCGGCTAGGCCTCTTGGGTCTTTCTTCCACTCTGCCCTGAAATGGCGGATAGACCTCTTTTTTTCCACTCTGCCCTGAGATGTCCTGTTACTCAGAATTGGTCAAGGAACACTGCACAGTGTGCCAACTTCAAGCTCCTTCGATCTTCTGGACGCAGCGCTTTGAGCTTCTTGGCGCTACTCTACCGGTCTCTGTTCCCTCGTCAGGGTCACTTAGCACCATGGCTTCCAGGCTTCGCTCACACTGTGGGTCTGGAGAGCAAACTCAACCAGCAGCGATGCGGGTGCCCTGCTCCAATGATGAGCAGAGAGAACCAGCAACTCCAGGGTGGCATCAAGGCACTGGTGCCCACAGCTGGAACAATCTGCACACCCCTGGTGGCATCGAGGCGCCGGTGCCCACAGCTGGAACAACCTGCACACTCATGGTGGCATCAAGGCGCCGGTGCCCACAGCTGGAACAACCTGCACACTCATGGTGGCATCAAGGTGCTGGTGCCCACAGCTGGAACAGTCTGCACACTCCGGGTGGCATCAAGTCGCAAGTGCCCACAGCTGGAACAGTCTGCACACTCCGGGAGGCATCAAGGTGCTGGTGCCCACAGCTGGAACAATCTGCACACTCCGGGTGGCATCAAGGCACTAGTGCCCACAGCATGAACAATCTGCACACATTACAGGTGGCATCAAGGTGCTGGTGCCCACAACATGAACAATCTGCACACTCCGGGTGGCATTAAGGCACTAGTGCCCACAGCTGGAACAATCTGCCCCCTCCGGGTGGTATCGAGGTGCTGGTGCCCACAGCTGGAACAATCTGCACACTCCGAATGGCATCAAGGTGCTGGTGCCCGCAGTTGGAACAATCTGCACACATTACATGTGGCATCATGGCGCTGGTACCCGCAGCTGGAACAATCTGCACACTCCGGGTGGCATCAAGGCGCTGGTGCCCACAGTTGGAACAATCTGCACACTCAGGGTGGCATCAAGGCGCTGGTGCCCGCAGCTGGATCAATCTGCACACTCCGGGAGGCATCAAGGTGCTGGTGCCCGCAGCTGGATCAATCTGCACACTCCGGGTGGTATCAAGGCACTGGTGCCCACAGTTGGAACAATCTGCACACTCAGGGTGGCATCAAGGCGCAAGTACCCACATCTGGAACAATCTGCACACTACAGGTGGCATCAAGGTCCTGGTGCCCACAGCTGGAAGAATCTGCACACTCCGGGTGGCATCAAGGCGCTGGTGCCCACAGTTGGAACAATCTGCACACTCAGGGTGGCATCAAGGCGCTGGTGCCCGCAGCTGGATCAATCTGCACACTCCGGGAGGCATCAAGGTGCTGGTGCCCGCAGCTGGATCAATCTGCACACTCCGGGTGGTATCAAGGCACTGGTGCCCACAGTTGGAACAATCTGCACACTCATGGTGCCATCAAGGCGCCGGTGCCCACAGTTGGAACAATCTGCACACTCAGGGTGGCATCAAGGCGCTGGTGCCCACAGTTGGAACAATCTGCACACTCCGGGTGGCATCAAGGCGCTGGTGCCCACAGTTGGAACAATCTGCACACTCCGGGTGGCATCAAGGCGCTGGTGCCCACAGTTGGAACAATCTGCACACTCAGGGTGGCATCAAGGCGCTGGTGCCCGCAGCTGGATCAATCTGCACACTCAGGGTGGCATCAAGGCGCTGGTGCCCGCAGCTGGATCAATCTGCACACTCCGGGTGGTATCAAGGCACTGGTGCCCACAGTTGGAACAATCTGCACACTCCGGGTGGCATCAAGGCGCTGGTGCCCACAGTTGGAACAATCTGCACACTCAGGGTGGCATCAAGGCGCTGGTGCCCGCAGCTGGATCAATCTGCACACTCAGGGTGGCATCAAGGCGCTGGTGCCCGCAGCTGGATCAATCTGCACACTCCGGGTGGTATCAAGGCACTGGTGCCCACAGTTGGAACAATCTGCACACTCATGGTGCCATCAAGGCGCCGGTGCCCACAGCTGGATCAATCTGCACACTCCGGGTGGCATCAAGGCGCTGGTGCCCACAGTTGGAACAATCTGCACACTCAGGGTGGCATCAAGGTGCTGGTGCCCGCAGCTGGATCAATCTGCACACTCCGGGAGGCATCAAGGTGCTGGTGCCCGCAGCTGGATCAATCTGCACACTCCGGGTGGTATCAAGGCACTGGTGCCCACAGTTGGAACAATCTGCACACTCATGGTGCCATCAAGGCGCCGGTGCCCACAGTTGGAACAATCTGCACACTCAGGGTGGCATCAAGGCGCTGGTGCCCACAGTTGGAACAATCTGCACACTCCGGGTGGCATCAAGGCGCTGGTGCCCACAGTTGGAACAATCTGCACACTCCGGGTGGCATCAAGGCGCTGGTGCCCACAGTTGGAACAATCTGCACACTCAGGGTGGCATCAAGGCGCTGGTGCCCGCAGCTGGATCAATCTGCACACTCAGGGTGGCATCAAGGCGCTGGTGCCCGCAGCTGGATCAATCTGCACACTCCGGGTGGTATCAAGGCACTGGTGCCCACAGTTGGAACAATCTGCACACTCCGGGTGGCATCAAGGCGCTGGTGCCCACAGTTGGAACAATCTGCACACTCAGGGTGGCATCAAGGTGCTGGTGCCCGCAGCTGGATCAATCTGCACACTCAGGGTGGCATCAAGGCGCTGGTGCCCGCAGCTGGATCAATCTGCACACTCCGGGTGGTATCAAGGCACTGGTGCCCACAGTTGGAACAATCTGCACACTCATGGTGCCATCAAGGCGCCGGTGCCCACAGCTGGATCAATCTGCACACTCCGGGTGGCATCAAGGCGCTGGTGCCCACAGTTGGAACAATCTGCACACTCAGGGTGGCATCAAGGCGCTGGTGCCCGCAGCTGGATCAATCTGCACACTCCGGGTGGTATCAAGGCACTGGTGCCCGCAGCTGGAACAATCTGCACACTCCGGGTGGTATCAAGGCACTGGTGCCCACAGTTGGAACAATCTGCACACTCAGGGTGGCATCAAGGCGCTGGTGCCCGCAGCTGGATCAATCTGCACACTCCGGGTGGTATCAAGGCACTGGTGCCCGCAGCTGGAACAATCTGCACACTCCGGGTGGTATCAAGGCACTGGTGCCCGCAGCTGGAACAATCTGCACACTCCGGGTGGTATCAAGGCACTGGTGCCCGCAGCTGGAACAATCTGCACACCAGCAGGAATACAAGCCAACAAAATAGCTCCTCGCCTGGCATGGATAGTGATAGAGCGCGCAGTTCACCCGGGTCACCGAATTCACCTATTTCTTACACGCACTGGGCCCCGGCGTGCACAAGATTTAATACACCATTTATTTTCGGGGTGAATTGGGTGATTGGCTTCTGCTACACGCTCTTATGAGTAATTAAGGTTGGCTTCACCTCTGCTTACCATGTACCTGACTTACCACAGGCACAATTCCTACGACAGATCTGGAGCTAAGCAGGGAAAAGAGTAGACAGGTCTAGTTCAAAATACTCTCTACAATTATTACCATACTTATCCACGATTTCTGTAAAATGACCACAGACACCTGATGAAGTTTAAAAATTTATATAAAGATTCAAAGAGAAGATGCCAAGGCAATAAGCGATATGCAGAATAATATATCAAACATCAACATTAACACCAATAAGTAACTTTGTATTAGAATTATAACCATTAGAATATATGGGAAGACTAAGGGTAGGAATTTTAGAACAGAACCAATCACTGCAACTTTATACTAGGACACGAGTTTAAGGTTGGGACCTAAAACATGTACTTATCCTCAAACTATTCTTACTAAATTCACTGCAACCAACTAAAGGTAAGGGAAAAACGGGAACATACTATTAATAAAACGGATTGACAATTTGCTAAGGGTGGGGAGAGAAGTGGAACAAACCTATTAAACAATCACGTATAGTTCGCATAAAAGGGAATAGAGCAATATCATTGGCAAGTAATGCTTTACTGAAAGAATTTTAAGAGAGAGAGAGAGAAAGAGAGAGAGATGCAAACCCTCGGTCTGATAATTACCTAAGTTCAGATTGAAGTCTAACCCTGGCCACGGGTCAGATGGGAAGACGGGGACAAGGACCCTCAGGAAGGAATGCCAGAATGCGAGCAGGTACAGCTCACGGACAGTAAGGACAGGATACCCCTCAGGCTTTGGGATCAGGACTGGGTCCACCAAGATACGACCAACTCCCACAGCTTTAGAAGCAACGCCAGCGTTACCCCTCTCTGCAAGTAATCCGCCAGTAACCCCGATTTGGGTTTCGAATTTCCCAGCAAAGTGCTTCGCCAGCACTTAGGATTTTCCACCCCTTAGGAGTTTGTGGAAAGTATGGACAGAGTGCTCCGCAGCACTTCAGATTGAGCACCTATAGAGTTCGTAGGGTCAGTGACAGGTCTGCTACTCGGACAAGTCGGACAATTTTCCTAAGCTAAACTAGGGCAATTATACAGTTTTGGGGACCCTCAGACCACCCACTAATGTTGCAAGTGACAGTTTCCCATATTATGATTGGTCAGGAGAGGTGGTGCGGTCATTACCACCTCCTAAAATTCAGCTTTCCCATATTTAATATTCAGGTTTGCACACCCGCCCCCCGGGTTCACGTTCCCAGGCATAGGAATACAGAATACAATACAAGAGTACAGCATATAGCAACAGTGTATGACAGTTCAAGGTACAATCTTGCATCTTCGGGATGGGTTCCCAGGCGCATCGGGCTTCAGGAGCCAGCTGGCTAGTTTTAGCTTCTGCGCAGTTAGGACTTTCCCTGGTCAGCTGACAGGGTTCAGAGGAGCCTCAGTATGGCGTTGCTCACGTATGCCCCAGCCCACAAAGACGCGGTACATGAAAAGTAAGCGAGAACAAATTAAAATCACATATAAAATGGTCACACTGTATACCATGATGAGATATTAACCAACCCTTACTTTATAATGACTATAGCATTATTGTTTAGTGCGAAAGGACAGATAAGCAAAAGCAGCAGCAACAAGCGGAGAGCGTGGTGAGAGTCAAGCAGCCATATTTGCAACAGTGCGCATGAGCACAAAACTCCCTCCAGAATGCGAGTGCGTCACATCACATGGGTATGACCGACGCATGCGCAGACTGAATTTCAGCGAAGCAGCCGCTTTTAGTGCAAGCTTCGTTAGTACGAGAAAAGACATACAAGCAAGCATCCTGGGGACACCCGCGTGTTGGAAAAACACTTTATAATTGACGAACAATAGTGTTAATACGATTATGCAATTTAGACAAGGGTTTTGCATGAGAGTAGGGCGCTTGCACGCGAATCCCAGCTCCATCAATCCCCTCTTTGATGATATTTACTATCATCACCACACAGAAGGAAACAGATGCCAACTTTTCTCACTCATCCATATCACTCATCGGGATCTCAACAAATTTATCGTTGAGTTTCCTTGCAGCTTCTCTATGAGAGTGGTGATTTTTCACCTTCTTGTAAATTTCACTCTTTAATTCTTCCAATTCTAAATCATCAATATTTCTTTTCACCCCCCTCTTATTTACTGTATATTTCTTTTTACACTTCTGGCATTTGCAGCAGATAAAAATGATCAATACAATTATACCTATTACAACTATTGGCATCAGTATTTTCCACAAAATATTTCTACCTAGGTTAGCAAACCAGCTACCTATAGAGGAGAGACCTCCAGTCAGTCTCGTCCATGCACTGTCAACCTCCAATGGTTTGAGTTCTTTTTCCAAATTAGTTATGTTTTTCACATATTGTTTTAATTCGATACTTTTATCAGGAATGTAAGTGCAACAATGTTGCGCTTTCAGCATTCTACAGACTCCGCCCTCTTTTGCTAATAGGGTGTCAAGGGCAAGACGGTTTTGTAAAACCATTGATCTGATCGCAACCATTTCGGTATTGACCATCAGGAATCCTGCAGCAGTGTCCGTTGATAACCGGTCCACTACTGTAGACAATTTGCAGATTCTATGGGTGTTCAGAACTACCCCCATTCCAGGTATCAGTGCACTAAAAATATCACCTATAATTTCACCTACACTTTCACGTCTACTACGCACTAAGCCATTAGTCTCTTCATCGCTTCCAGCTGCATTATTCACATGGTATATTTTCGGGAAAACAATGCCAAAGTAGCAGCTTCCATACCAGTGATCCGGCAATTTAAAATAAGCCTTGTTCCCACATATATAATATATTCCGGGAAACACAGGTTCTGACCCATTTTTGAAACCCCAACCCCCAATTACCTTGTAATTATGTTCACACTCGCTGGAACCGATGAATACATTGTTATAGTACTCTGTCTTTTCCCTATGGATACAAAGTTTCCCCTTTCGTTCAAAATCCAGCAACAAGGCAGGATTAGCTTCGCCTTGCGAGGTGTTATCCATGTGCTCAGCCCACCTAGGGACTCTATCCTTTTCGTCATTCGCCTTCTTCTGAAACTTTTATCTCCTTCTGTCTGCCATCTTAATGAACATCTTTTCCTGCTCTTGCAGAGAACAGGTCAGATTAGATTCTCTAGCTTCATTTAAATCTATGTTACCTATAGTCAGAAAATATTCTCCCATATAACGGGTCACGTCACTTGTAGTATGTACACGGTTCAAGTGTCCTCTAATAGGCAGTTCAGAAAATACTACGTCATCATTTGAATAATAGTACTGCAAGGTGCTTCTATAGAACAAGCTAGCTAATATACTACAGGAGATTCCATAGGTTAAAGGCAGATGGTGGTATGTCACGCCTTCAGCCACTGAAGTTGGCAGCTTCATGCAGACATAACAGTCCTCTATTTCCATAGCTTCTACGTAATGCACTAATAAGTTAGCAAAAACATTTAGATGCGTCCTGTTTTTCATTTTGTGAAAATGTAGTCCATCCTCATCTGATGCTTCTAAATTAGGTCGTGTGTGTGTCAGCCTGATTTGGTTGTCACGTCTTTCTAAGCTTCGTGGTGTTTCTGCAGTCTGTACATCTCCCACGTCTACTGCTTCGGGTTCAGTGGGGGACAAGTTAGGATTTTTACTTATCATAAAAGGTAGAAAAACTGTTAGTCCTATCCACATTACTATTAGCATGGCTATACTACACAAGCATATTTTACAACAGGTTTTGAGACACCCACACCGGGATCTCCCAGAGACACTCGGATCAGACATTTTTAGCTTACAGGTGGCTTTCGCTACCCCTCTTCTTTTCTTTGCACCAAAGGCTCACTTCTGGGCTTTCTCAAGGAGGGTCTTCGTCAGAGCTCCGATCAGCAATGGACTCTTCGTCACTGTTGCCACTGTGGTGTGGTTCGTCTATTTCTTCCAACACAAAGTAAGTCCACTCAGGGCTTCGATACAGTCGGTTCTGTTTCTTTAGCCTGTCGCTCTTTCTTAGCGATTTGCCTTGGGCTGCATTTCTTTCACTTTGAGCCCTTTTTCTGTCTTTTTGGTTTTCTTCGACTGTTTTTAGTCTGATCCTTAGTCTTTTTACGTATCGGGGTGCACTTCTTCCTCCGTGCCTCCCAGTGGTTGAGGAGACTTGGCCTTCCTCGTGCACTCTTTTCACTTTTTGTTGTGGCACCTCTGTTTTCCTGCCTGTCTGACTAGTTCCAGGTCTTTCATCTACTTCTTCTGCCTGGTCCCTATTGTGACCCTGCTCAGATTCAAATCGCACTTTCTTTTTATTTTTGGTTACTGTTGTTTCCGTTGTCTGAGCACTTTGATCTAGTTCTATCTGTTCCTGTTCATGCTCTTCGATCTCTTCGCTTTCTTCTGCATGAACGTCAGCTCTAATTTCTAACTGTCCCTCTCCACTCTCTGGAGTCTCAGGAGAGTTCTCGAGGTCTCGATCTGACCCTACTTGGCCTACTTCCTGATCAGGTGTGATGTGATTCTCGTTGACCTGACCTTCTTCTTCTAGTTCTAGCTCACCTGGACTATCCCACTCACTGTCTAAGTAGGAATATTTCCTGGTTCGTATTGGATCATGAACCTGTTCGTCGGCGGGATACCATTCAACGTCTCGACTTGTGCTCGGCAGTTCGATGTCAGCGAGATCCGGACTCTCTTCGGGAGTCTCCTCAGCAGGGCTGCCTTCAGCTCCAGTCGCGTTTTCTCCAGATACCCGCTTCGTGTGGCTGGCGTGGATCCACTTCGGTACACCAGCACACTTTACAGCAGTAGTAGTGACGAGGATCACTTGTCGTGGCTTTCCCCACCTTGGCTTCAGGCAACTGCTCCGGGTGTGTTTCTTTAACGCCACCCAATCTCCGGGTTGCAGTTTATGTGCTGGAGTCTTTGGCCACTCGTCTTCTGTCTCTCCAATCTGCTGAGAGAGAGAACGCACTTGGTCACCCAGCTGCTTGCAGTATTCTAATACCATATCATCAGAAATGCTTAGCAGTTTGTGTCCGGGTACCCATGCCTGTCGCATCACTCTTCCCATCAACACTTCATGGGGACTTAGGCCAGTTTTTCTGTTCGGGATACTTCTCAGACTCATCAGCACAAGGGGTAAAGCCTCTATCCAGTTCATTTTTGTGGAATCACACATTTTTCCCAATCTGGATTTCAGGGTGCCATTTATTTGTTCCACTACCCCAGAAGCCTCTGGACGGTAGGCACAATGCAGTCTTTGCTTCATTTTGAATGCTTTACAGAGTTCTTCTAGGACATCGTTGGCAAAATGCCCACCTTGGTCCGTTTCGATAGTCTCTGGGATTCCGTACCTAGGTATCAACTCCCTGAGCAATAGCTTGGCTGTAGTTAGGGCATCATTTTTCTTTGCTGGGTAAGCCTCCACCCACCTGGAGAACAGGCAAACTACGACTAGGATATATCTATATCCCTTGCATTTGGGCATGGTTACAAAGTCTGCCTGCATTCTAACAAAGGGACCTACTGCCTTTCCAACAGTACTTTGCTCTACTACAGTCTTCTTTCCTGCATTGAATTGCTGACACACTAGGCACCTCTGGCACAGCCTTTCCGCCTGGTTCCTGAATTTTGAGTTACAGAACACCTTGTCAAACACCCGACACATTGCGTCTCTTCCCATATGTGTTGGTTCATGTATCATTCTGATCATGGGGTCAATCAAGCTATCAGGCAGTACAGGCACACCAGTCGAGTTTACCACCACACCATCATCTCTCAATTTGCATCCTTCTGCTGCCCATTTTCCCTTCTCTTGTCTGTCTGTGGCCTGTTGCAACTCTTTCAATTCTTCCCACGCTGACACATTCTCAAACAACATAAGTTGGCAGCTGGTTCCACTCCACAAGGCAATTTGGAGTGACATCTGGTGTTGGGCACAAAATTGTGCAATTTGGTCAGCGTACCTATTACCGGCAGTCACATCATCATTTCCAGATCTGTGAGCCGCACACTTGACCACAGCCAATTCTTTGGGCAATTGGATAGCTTCCAGTAAGTTATGCACCACCTTTCCGTTTCTGATAGGAGTGCCTGAGGAAGTCATGAATTCTCTTTGCAGCCATAATTGGCCGAAGTCATGAACAACCCCGAAACAGTACTGACTGTCTGTGTAAACAGTAATTCTTTTGTTCTTTCCCCTCTTACATGCTCGAGTTAACGCGATGAGCTCTGCCACTTGTGCAGATTTCACCTCGCTCAGGTAAGATGCTTCTATCGTTTCTGTCAATGTAACCACAGCATAGGCAGCACTCAGACTCCCACTCTCATGTCTTAAACACGAGCCATCCACGAACATTGTCTTATCCCCATCAAGTAATGCTATTTCACGGATATCCGGACGGGGCTTTGTACTGTACTCAGTCAAATCAATGCAATTATGTTCCCCTCCCTCTTCGATTTCTACATCCAGAGGGACCGGTAACAGGGTTGCAGGGTTCAGGACGTTGCACCGAGAAATAGTTATATTTTCGGCGCCAATTAAAATTCTCTCATACTTAGTCAGCCGACTAGGCGTGAGGTACTGGGTCTTCGTTCTGGTCAGTAGGATTACAACAGAATGAGGAACATATACAGTGACGTGATGTCCCATGACAATGTTCTCACTCTGTTCCAGGCTGACGCAAGTAGCAGCCACTGCCTTCAAGCATCCAGGTAATCCAGCAGCCACCGGATCTACAGTGGCTGAAAAATAGGCCACTGGCCTTCTAACCAGCCCGTGCTCCTGGGTCAGGACTGAAAGAGCGCAATTCTCTCTTGTGTCACAGAATAGTTCAAAAGGCTTGGTGTAATCAGGCATACCCAATGCAGGAGCGGTACATAGACAGTTTCTCAAAGTTACCCAAGCATTCATGCTTTCGTTGTCCCAGCTGACGGGGTCTTCTACTCCTTTCTTTGTCATTTTTATCAGGGGTCTTGCTAGAGCCGCAAATCCTACGATCCATTGTCTGCAGTAACCCACGACTCCCAAGAACATTCTCACTTCTTTCTGAGTTCTGGGCAGTTCCATTGCTTTAATTATTTTAATTCTTTCGGAAGAGACTTTCCTGATTCCTTTTTCTATCTGGTGCCCCAGATATTTTACTGAGTTTTTACAGAATTGTAACTTGTCAGGCGACACTTTATGTCCTCCCTTTCCTAAGTGATTCAGCAAGGCAATTGTGTCAGTGACACAGTCAGTCTGGGTTTTAGACGCCACCAACAGGTCATCTATGTACTGCACTAAGACAGACTCTCTTGGCAGCACTAGGGATTCAAGGCACTTTTTTAGTATCTGATTGAAAATCGATGGACTTTCGGTGTACCCCTGGGGGACACGATTCCAGACATAGATATGGCTGTCAAATTCAAAACTGAAAAGGAATTTGCTTTCTGGATGCAATGGGATGGAAAAGAACGCATGGCACAGGTCGATGACAGTGAACCATTCTGCATTCCAGGGAATCTGATATAGAATCACTGCAGGGTTGGGCACAACAGGACAGCAAGGCACAACAATTTGGTTTACCTTGCGCAAATCTTGCACTACCCGGTATTTTCCACTAGGCTTTTTGATCCCAATGATTGGCGAATTACAGGGACTGCTCATCACTTCCTCTATTATTTCTGCTTCGAGCAGCCTGGTAATTTCAGTCGCCACTCCAGCTTTTACTTCTGCACTCATTTTGTACTGTCTGGTTTTCGGGTATATAGCATTTGTTTTTATTGCTATTTTAACTGGGTCCACATTTGCCATTAAGCCTACATCTTTTCCTGTGAAATCCCATACTTCTGGAACTACTCTTACTTGGAGCTCTTCAGGTAAATCCTCAATTGTCAGAGGCTTAATATCAGAATCTTGTCTGACTAACATCAGTTTGTACAGGCCATCTTCATCAGGGGTCTGAATTTCGACGCCATTTGGTGTGCAGAAAATGGTACAACGCATCTTGCACAACAAATCACGTCCCAACAGGTTCACCGGACTGGAATCACAGACCACAAATCTGTGCATTTCTTTGAAATTTCCTATAGAAATTTCCATTGGTTCAGTTACTGGAGTACTTATTATTTGATTTGAGACGCCCACTACTTGGATCGCTTCTCCCGAGAGGGGTAGGTTAGGAACATCCACTGTTCTTACAGTAGATCTGGTAGCACCAGTGTCCAACAGAAAGGTGACATCTTTTCCTTCAACCTTTCCTTCAATGTATGGTCCAGTCTGGTCTACCGATAAGGAGGCGCCAAGCACACACTCCTCATCCTCCCCCCTCAGGCCCCGTCAATCTTGATCTTCACAGAGGAAGGTATCATTTAACAAATACTGTGGAATGACTGCGTTTCTTTCACTCTCGACTTCCCATACTTCCGCCCTCTCATTCTGCTGACCCTGATTCTTAAAATTCTGTCTGGGAGCGCGAGGTACTGGAGGTAGTTTTACCTGTTGCTGGTTCTTTCTCGTCCCCTCTTTCGGCACCTGTGGATTTAAACCATTTACAGGGGCATTACCGTCCTGCAGGTGTGGACACTCGTCTCGCCAATGCCCCATCTGGCCGCACCCGTGGCACGGAAATTTCTTCATGGCCTCTTCCCTACTCATTTTAGTGCGGGGCTTTCCTCCTCCCCCAGCAGTGGCATTTTGAGCATTATTTCCAGAGGTCAATTGGCTTAACTGTTTTTCTTGTTGTTCAGCTAATTTTACCTGTGCCCACATGACCTTTTCCTTGAGGGCTTTCTTTTTATTTTCGATTTCATCTTCACAGTACTTAGCATATTTCAGGACATCATCTATGGGCTTTCCCTGCCAACTGATTTTGTTATCTCGAATCCATTGTGAGATTTCAGGTCTCAATCCTAGCACGAATCTGTAGCTAAAGTGAGTCATGTCTTTCATGTCTACGTTATCAATACCACTGTAAGTCTTAAATACCTGCAGTAACCTCTCATAAAATGAATGCACCGTTTCATCACGTTCTTGGGTGGTTCTATCTATTCGGGTCCAATCTGTCTCCTTTGCTGGCACTTTTTTCTTAAGGTACTGTATGACCTGGTCATATTTCCTCATTACATCAGGTGAAGGGGCTCCCGTTTTCTCATCTCTGGGATATTCATCATTAGGCCAATCAATTTCTATTTTACATTCAGTCCATAGGTCTACAGGGACAACAATGTCGAAAAACCCATCCAGGTCTTTCAAGAGGCATTTCTGAACTTTTATGAAGCGTTCTACCTGCCTGTACCAGTCAACTGGCTTCTCTCGTAATTTCGGGAAGTCATTTGTAAATGACACAATATCCTGTCGGGACCAAGGGACATGGACATATTTCCCTCCCGGGACCTCTCTCATGGGGCACAATTTTTCTGTTGGCGTTACTTCCTTTAACATGAATTCTGAAGCCTGAGACTTCGCCCTGCTGTCTTCCTTTTTCTTTGCCCACCGGGTTCTCCATTTTCCCACCTCTCCCCACTTTTGCAGGAGCTTCAACAACTCTTTTACTTGGATCTGTTTCCCCATCACATTCAGGCTTTCTAGATCCTTGTCTGAAAAGTCTACTCTGTAGGGTTTCTGAAGAATTTTGGAACGACTAACATCAATTCCCATTTCTGTGGCTGTATCCATTATCCTTTCATGGAGCAATCTAGCACTCCGGGTAAGATTTTTGCTGATGAACAGTAATTCTTCTTCATTGTACGAGCTTAGGCGTTCAACTCCTACATTTCCAGCCATCATTTCTTCTATTTCTATTCTCAATTTATATATTTCTAATGCTTTGGGTTGGGGGGTAGTCTCCTTCTCCAGCTCCTTTGACCATCTGTCTAATTCTTCTGGGGTTACTACAGTAGCACTCCTAATCCCAGTTGCGCCTTCAATCGACACCTCTCTTATTCTAGGCTGACTTCTTGCCCCTGCTGTGCTAGTCCTAGGTTCTCTAATGGGCAAATCCATCAGCACCACAGACTCACATTCACTTTCCTGATCATCATCTATGAATACTTCTTTCTTCGAGGAAGGGACACTAGGAGTAGGCAGTATTGGGGGGACAACAGGAGGATGGGGACTAGTCAGGTCATTTCTATACAGTGGAATAGCTGGGCCAATAGTTACTGGAATAGTCAGAGAATCAGGATGGGGATGTATCTGGGCAATAGTTCGAACTAAATCTTCCCGCTGTCTAGCCAGGGCTTCTTTCTCTTTTTCCCGCAATGCTTTTTCGGCAGAATTGTCATGCAATACCTGCGGTACTAAGGACGGATAAATACTCGGGGCAGTCGGAGTGACCAATCGAGGTGGACCTTCTCCGAACGGCTGATAGTTTGGGACCGTGGATTTAGGTCTGCAAAATCCATCCCCGTCACTGGTTTTACTGTCTGTACCCGTTCCATCTGTATCACTATCCCTCCTACATCTGGGATACTTTGAAAAAGGATTTGGGGAATGTACAGGCTCTGACTCTGCAACATAGGGAGGTGGATTTTTCATTAACAAATCTTCCAGGTGCTCATCTTCTGAGTCCCCTACAGGCATTAGGTGATGGGTCTTTTCTTTACATTTACCTCCTTTCTCTTCTAATACCCCCATCATGGGAAATAATCCTTCAGTCAACATAGATTGTCTCCACTGTTTCATTTTCTGCTCTTTGGTTGGTGTAGGAAGCCTGGGATACCATTTACTCACTCCCTTGTCCATCCTGGGTTTATCTCGCTCTGCAGCCTCAATCTCCCATTCCTCCAGAGCTTCGTACTGGGTCAACCTAGGTCTGGGGTGTAATTCATTCATGCGGGTCCTTAGGTTAAACAGGATCCGACCATTAAATGTACCTTCAACAGGGAATGCTAGGACTCCGTCATCTACAGTATACCTTGCCCAATTTTCTAACCAGACACAAGTGTGATACCCTTTATCAAACAACATGAAAGAAGCAGGGGTATTCGGCGGGGAATGAGCACGCCTTCCCTCGTTCTAATGGGCTTGTCGGACTTGAAAAAATTCTTGATTTTATCGGAAAGAGACATTTTCCTCTTTACTCCATACATCATGTGCGGTCTACCTCGTATAAGCTGATCCTTGTAAAATCCTAGGTGCTTTGGATTCGGTATAAAATCTGGATACCACATATAATTTTCCAGACTCTCTTCTAACTCGGCTTGATTAATTTTGTTTACCTTTGTGCTTCCAATGCTAGCGCGACTTTTATTTCACAATACCCAATCAGGTCAGTGATTACAAATTCCCTTGTCCAATGGGTGCGCGGCCTTTTCGCGAGACAGAGTCTCACGCTTCGGCACTCACCCCTCCTTCACAAATTCAGCTCCGCTACACACCCGCTGTTTTGACCAATACCAGCGCGGCACGGAGTGACGTCAGAGCAGCTCTCCGACTGACTCCCTCCTTCACAAGGTAACGGAAACTTTTTACTCTCCCTAAAGTGCAAATACAGAGTTTATTTACCAACACGCAACGTTTGCCACTATGTCTGAGTGTTCTAAAAAGATAGAAAAACTTTCTCTCGCTACAAGTAAACCACTTCTGTCTACTTCTCATTCACTCTGGATAGACTTCTTTGCCTGTCCCTTCACACTAGTAACATAGAACCCGTTATTCTTCTGACTCATCCACCTCAGTCGGGGACATGTACTGAGCCAGGATTTCACCAGCGAACTATCTTACTTACCAGACAAGCCTCGGAGACCCTACTACTCCTCCCGTATGTGACCCTTACTAGGTGATATCGCAATGAAAGTTTTATAAAGGACTCGTAGCTATCATTCACTCTAGAAAACAAAGGTCCTAATTAGTGCTTCCAGTTATCCTAACCCTGCACTAATGATTCAAACCCTAGTGACTTCAACAGCTAACCGGATTCTGCTCACCGTTAGCTAAAATACTTCCCCGGGGATTCGGACTACACTGAACAATTACAAACAATTTTCGGGTTAATATAACATTTATAGCAGCAATGGAAAAATCATATACATTTACATATAAATCCTTAAAACATTTCAAAAATATTTGAACCTAATACAGTAGCAAATCAGCAGCACATTTTATTTTTACTGTTTGTTTATGACTTATCCTGTCTACCTAATCTAACTAGTCCAAACCATCCTCTGGCTGCCAGAAAATTACTGATAGAGCGCGCAGTTCACCCGGGTCACCGAATTCACCTATTTCTTACACGCACTGGGCCCCGGCGTGCACAAGATTTAATACACCATTTATTTTCGGGGTGAATTGGGTGATTGGCTTCTGCTACACGCTCTTATGAGTAATTAAGGTTGGCTTCACCTCTGCTTACCATGTACCTGACTTACCACAGGCACAATTCCTACGACAGATCTGGAGCTAAGCAGGGAAAAGAGTAGACAGGTCTAGTTCAAAATACTCTCTACAATTATTACCATACTTATCCACGATTTCTGTAAAATGACCACAGACACCTGATGAAGTTTAAAAATTTATATAATGATTCAAAGAGAAGATGCCAAGGCAATAAGCGATATGCAGAATAATATATCAAACATCAACATTAACACCAATAAGTAACTTTGTATTAGAATTATAACCATTAGAATATATGGGAAGACTAAGGGTAGGAATTTTAGAACAGAACTAATCACTGCAACTTTATACTAGGACACGAGTTTAAGGTTGGGACCTAAAACATGTACTTATCCTCAAACTATTCTTACTAAATTCACTGCAACCAACTAAAGGTAAGGGAAAAACGGGAACATACTATTAATAAAACGGATTGACAATTTGCTAAGGGTGGGGAGAGAAGTGGAACAAACTTATTAAACAATCACGTATAGTTCGCATAAAAGGGAATAGAGCAATATCATTGGCAAGTAATGCTTTACTGAAAGAATTTTAAGAGAGAGAGAGAGAAAGAGAGAGAGATGCAAACCCTCGGTCTGATAATTACCTAAGTTCAGATTGAAGTCTAACCCTGGCCACGGGTCAGATGGGAAGACGGGGACAAGGACCCTCAGGAAGGAATGCCAGAATGCGAGCAGGTACAGCTCACGGACAGTAAGGACAGGATACCCCTCAGGCTTTGGGATCAGGACTGGGTCCACCAAGATACGACCAACTCCCACAGCTTTAGAAGCAACGCCAGCGTTACCCCTCTCTGCAAGTAATCCGCCAGTAACCCCGATTTGGGTTTCGAATTTCCCAGCAAAGTGCTTCGCCAGCACTTAGGATTTTCCACCCCTTAGGAGTTTGTGGAAAGTATGGACAGAGTGCTCCGCAGCACTTCAGATTGAGCACCTATAGAGTTCGTAGGGTCAGTGACAGGTCTGCTACTCGGACAAGTCGGACAATTTTCCTAAGCTAAACTAGGGCAATTATACAGTTTTGGGGACCCTCAGACCACCCACTAATGTTGCAAGTGACAGTTTCCCATATTATGATTGGTCAGGAGAGGTGGTGCGGTCATTACCACCTCCTAAAATTCAGCTTTCCCATATTTAATATTCAGGTTTGCACACCCGCCCCCCGGGTTCACGTTCCCAGGCATAGGAATACAGAATACAATACAAGAGTACAGCATATAGCAACAGTGTATGACAGTTCAAGGTACAATCTTGCATCTTCGGGATGGGTTCCCAGGCGCATCGGGCTTCAGGAGCCAGCTGGCTAGTTTTAGCTTCTGCGCAGTTAGGACTTTCCCTGGTCAGCTGACAGGGTTCAGAGGAGCCTCAGTATGGCGTTGCTCACGTATGCCCCAGCCCACAAAGACGCGGTACATGAAAAGTAAGCGAGAACAAATTAAAATCACATATAAAATGGTCACACTGTATACCATGATGAGATATTACCAACCCTTACTTTATAATGACTATAGCATTATTGTTTAGTGCGAAAGGACAGATAAGCAAAAGCAGCAGCAACAAGCGGAGAGCGTGGTGAGAGTCAAGCAGCCATATTTGCAACAGTGCGCATGAGCACAAAACTCCCTCCAGAATGCGAGTGCGTCACATCACATGGGTATGACCGACGCATGCGCAGACTGAATTTCAGCGAAGCAGCCGCTTTTAGTGCAAGCTTCGTTAGTACGAGAAAAGACATACAAGCAAGCATCCTGGGGACACCCGCGTGTTGGAAAAACACTTTATAATTGACGAACAATAGTGTTAATACGATTATGCAATTTAGACAAGGGTTTTGCATGAGAGTAGGGCGCTTGCACGCGAATCCCAGCTCCATCAATAGCAGTGCCCCGAAGACATGCACAGCTGTGCACAACCTGGCATCATGTGGGAAAGTCTTCCTTTCAGTGGCTGCATTTTCAACCCTTTTTACAGCACAATGGCATTCTAGGTAAGTGGGGGGGGCACACACATTTGGTAAGATGGTACATCAGGGCATGTTGTCTCACTCGCCTAGCTCTGCAGTGAGTTGTTTGCCAACTTAATGTACTTTCGAGGCAGCTGTAGGGGAGCCTTCCAATATCTTGCTTCCCTTCCTCCATCACACCCTATCACCCCTTCAAAGGGTCTTACATCTCAGCCACAGAGGAGGGCAGAGGCCGGGGGGGTCGAGTTGGAACGTGTGTGCCAGCAGGGGCAGAACACCCACATGGCTTCATCTTTCTATTCTGCCTCTTGGAGGAGAAGTTACACTCCCGCTGAGACAGCAGAAGGTTCCCTTCCTGGGGACGCCAAAAATACCCAGCTCGACTCTGCAATCTTTTTTTCTTTTGTAGACAGCATCAGTTCACATAATTGGACTGGCAGCCTGGAGAGCTAAATGTATTATTCTGCTAAAAGGCGCTGTTGGAAATAGTCGGAAAAACACTGCTACTTACTTCCAGGCTGAATTATTTTTATGCCGAGTTGATCCTGTGTTCATGAGCCTGTGGCACATGTTTAGGTTTCGCCGAGACAGCGCATGTGCTGTGCGTTCAAGACTTTTGTTTACAGACAGTGGGCTTACAGCCCGCCCATAACTTACCATTTGTCAGCTTCAGCGTCGCTCTCATTTCCTTTGTCCCTGTTTGTCAAAGCATGAAGCCATCATGCCCTCTTCTTGTGTTTGGCCCTCCCTTGGAGCATGGACCAAGTACTGGAGTCCATCCACTGCTCCTGTTTTTGGAGTTAATATTAATATTAATATTAATATGAGTGCTTGTGTTTTCAGTCCTTCTCCCATATCCCATCCGTGTAGCTTCTCTTCCCACCCACTCGCTCACCTTCCATGTTACTTCTTTTTCAACCCACCCACTACCTTGTACTCCACACTACTGCACTCTACTTTACACCTCTGCCCGCTACGCCCCTGCACACTACTCAGCACTACTCTGCACCACTGCACTTTATGTCAATGCACTCTATACCACTGCACTCTACTCTGCATCGCTCTACTCTTTGCCACTGCACTCTAGGCCAATATACTATATGCTTCTCTATTCTGCACCACTCCACACCACTTCACTTTATGCCACTGCACTCTACTCTGCACCACTCCACGTCACTGCGCTCTACTCAGAGTCAAATTTGGCGGGGGTGCTAAGAAAAATTTCGGGGGGGCTGATCTTCAAAGAAAAGGCAGAGTGGAGCTGCAGGGGCTCTAAGCAGGGGGAGCATCAAAGCCTCATTTACAAGCAAAAGGTCTTTAAAAGACCTGTGAAGTACCCTGTGCGTGTGCCCGGGAAACTGTCTCATCCCGGGCTGCAACACACGACGGGGGGGCTGAAGCCCTTTGAGTCCAATGGGCGTTTTGCGCCTGGCTCTACTCCACTGCACTCTACCCTGCACCACTGTACTCTATGCCACTGCACACTATGCCACATTACTCTGCTCTATACCACTGCACTCTATACCACTGCACTCTAAGTCACTGCACTCAACTTCATGATACTCTAGACCACATCTTCATGTAGGGGGGCGTAGGTAGATATCTTCATGGAGAGATAGGTAGGTAAACATCTTCATGTAGGGGGGCGTAGGTAGATATCTTCATGTAGGGGTCTTTTATGGCAAAAAAAGTGTCTCTGAACGTGCAATATATCTGAAGGGGTCCAATGCATTCTGCAATGACCCATAAGTAGTGTTTCCTTACAGCAGGGGAAGCTGGGGGTCCGGAACCGACGGGCCTCAAGAATATTGCTGGGAATCAGGAACACACTTTATCTGTCCTTTTTTTAAGGTATGTATGCACTATGTACTGATGCATTAATTAATTGCTTGTGTCTATTGTATGGCTGAAAGCTGAAACAATAAACAATGAAATATATAGACACGCACACACCCACACGCACACACACACACACACACACACAGAATCAGGAATAAAGTAGAATCATTCATGACACAAAGGGTGGCAAAGACACAGACCCTCTTCCAACAGCAAGGGTGAGGTCAAACTGAGAAGCACATGAGAACCACACTCACTCTAAACCTAGGGGTTTACTTATCGGAGCCCTGTTGCACCACGTAAAGGGGTACATGCATTACGCAGGGCTCTCATAAAGATTTATGAAGCCACGTAAAGCCACCCTGTGTGGCCTTATGAATCACGAGTAAGGTGACAGAGCAGAAATCGCTGAATTTCCTTACACTGTGTCCGGCAGGCGTTCCATGGGCGTTGCGATGGGTATTCCCAGATTTGCAAAGTGATGTAAGGCTGGGGAAGTGCCGAATCCATACGCTCCCGATGTGACGTATAACGAGGAAAAATATGTTTATTTCTCCTCGTTTTTTCCTCTTTCCATATGTGATTCATCCTGCAGCACATATAGGAAGATTATTTTTGTGCAGGGTGGTGCCCCTTCCTGCACGGAAACAATCTGCCTGCAACTGAGGTGCCTGCATTGGAGCTAGGCTGCCAAAATTGCCCAGCGCAGGCAGAAAGGACAGGAATGCACCGTATTGCTCAAATACTGTGCGTTCCTGCTCCATCACTTGGGCGTAGGGCAGCCCAGCAAGGTGCGTTCCTGCGCTGCCTTCTGCCAAAATGCCGTAAATGAGGCACCATAGTTTGCTAACGACACTGAAAGGATCCGACTGCCGCTGTGAAGACGCAGCAAAGAAGGGCGTGGACAGTAGATGTCAAAGTGCCGCAGCGTTGCAACTTACCTTTAAGGAAAGCAGCTTACATCAGACAGGAAGCCTATTTGTTCAACCTTGCAAAGGTAATTGCAAACTTTGTGAAGTCTATTTAATAATGTGCAAACTTTTTCATGTTCACAAAAGTTTACAAACGTTGTGAAGGTGAAAAAAAACTTGAAAATAAAATAAAATATGCTAAAGTGGGTGTGCTTCAAAACAGCCCCTCAATAACTCACTCTAAAATTGTTTATCAAAAAACTGTCTTCCAAAAAATGCTTACTTATTATTTTCCGCACAAGCGATGTTCAAGCAGTGGTTTCGTTACACAACAGTTTTCATTTGCCTTTGTTTGGTGCATTGTAGAGCGAGGGCATCTGAGTGGTTTACACTAGTTAATGCACATTAAATGAGGATTAAACTAGCATTGGACAGCCAATGGCTCTGACTGCCACCCTTTTTGCTTTGTGTGGATGCATTCATTCTTTGTGAAAGGGATACATGTCATCACTCACAGTGAAGTTAGCCAATGGCAGAAGGGGGCTGACCCACTGCCACCTGCTGTCTGATGTGGTAAGCAGAAGGAAACCGTGAATGACGCAACCATAGATCCATGGATTGAGGGCTGAATAAAAGCTGCTATAAGTAAGTGTATTATGCATTTAATTTTAGCAAAATCAAAAGTTCTTGGCTAACACCAGACCTAAAAAGAGATACATGAAACACACTTTAATTCCATAAAAAAAACAGTAATAAAAAAAGCCAATTCAGAGCAGAAACCAAACATCAAATCGAGAAAGATAAGCATGCAACTTTTCCTTAGAAGTACCTGTCCGATAAGATACAGGAGAGCAGCAAACAGTGCTCAAACACAGAGGCATTATCAGATTGTGCACGCTTCTGAAATTGAAATGTTGGCATTTTGACACTCAAGATTTAGGTTTACAAAAGGGGGTGGTGATGAACAGAGTGTCTGAATTGAGCAGACCACTCTTACCCAGTCCAAAGATCAGGGCTTGATCCATCACCGGTATTTATCTCACTGCCCCATCCCAGCTCAGAACCTGGCTATATGCAAATCAGTCTGTCCCTGGCCCAGTGCATCATGGGAACAGGGCAGACTAAACTACCAAGCCAATTCTTTACCAGAAAGGAGACAAGCTACCGGGGACCGGTTTCTGGCATTTCAGCCGTCTTCGGCCCGGCTTGCTTGAATCCTGATGGAGCAGTGAGAAAGGGACTCATGTCTGAGTATACCCTGCCACACCTATAGTGGCCAAAATCGATTTACAAAAGGGGGTGGTGATGAACAGAGTGTCTGAATTGAGCAGACCACTCTTACCCAGTCCAAAGATCAGGGCTTGATCCATCACCGGTATTTATCTCACTGCCCCATCCCAGCTCAGAACCTGGCTATATGCAAATCAGTCTGTCCCTGGCCCAGTGCATCGTGGGAACAGGGCAGATAAACTACCAAGCCAATTCTTCACCAGAAAGGAGACAAGCTACCGGGGACCGGTTTCTGGCATTTCAGCCGTCTTCGGCCCGGCTTGCTTGAATCCTGATGGAGCAGTGAGAAAGGGACTCATGTCTGAGTATACCCTGCCACACCTATAGTGGCCAAAATCGATTTACAAAAGGGGGTGGTGATGAACAGAGTGTCTGAATTGAGCAGACCACTCTTACCCAGTCCAAAGATCAGGGCTTGATCCATCACCGGTATTTATCTCACTGCTTTATTCAGAGACTCTGTCCCTCACCACCCCTTGTTGTAAATATTTTTGTCCACCCTAAGCGTGGAAGGGTATTCTCAGATGTGAGACCCTTGCTCATTGCACCATCAGGATTCAAGCAAACAGGGCCGAAGACGGCTGTAATGCCAGAGACCGGTCCCCGGGAGCTTGTTTCCTTCCCAGTGTAAGAATTGGCTTTTGTAGTTTGGTTTGCCCTGTTCCCATCATGCACTGGGACAGGAACAGACTAATTTGCATACAGCCAGGTTCTGAAACTGGGATGGTGCAGTGAGCTAAAAAACGGTGTTGGATCTAGCCCTGATCTCTTGACTGGGTGAGAGCTTTCTGCTTAATTCAGAGACTCTGTCCCTCACCACCCCTTGTTGTAAATATTTTTGTCCACCCTAAGCGTGGAAGGGTATTCTCAGATGTGAGACCCTTGCTCATTGCACCATCAGGATTCAAGCAAACCGGGCCGAAGACGGCTGTAATGCCAGAAACCGGTCCCCGGGAGCTTGTTTCCTTCCCAGTGTAAGAATTGGCTTTTGTAGTTTGGTTTGCCCTGTTCCCATCATGCACTGGGACAGGAACAGACTAATTTGCATACAGCCAGGTTCTGAAACTGGGATGGTGCAGTGAGCTAAAAAACGGTGTTGGATCTAGCCCTGATCTCTTGACTGGGTGAGAGCTTTCTGCTTATTTCAGAGACTCTGTCCCTCACCACCCCTTGTTGTAAATATTTTTGTCCACCCTAAGCGTGGAAGGGTATTCTCAGATGTGAGACCCTTGCTCATTGCACCATCAGGATTCAAGCAAACTGGGCCGAAGACGGCTGTAATGCCAGAAACCGGTCCCCGGGAGCTTGTTTCCTTCCCAGTGTAAGAATTGGCTTTTGTAGTTTCGTTTGCCCTGTTCCCATCATGCACTGGGACAGGAACAGACTAATTTGCATACAGCCAGGTTCTGAAACTGGGATGGTGCAGTGAGCTAAAAAACGGTGTTGAATCTAGCCCTGATCTCTTGACTGGGTGAGAGCTTTCTGCTTAATTCAGAGACTCTGTCCCTCACCACCCCTTGTTGTAAATACTCAAGATTTAGGGGCATATTATCAAGGGGGTTTATCTCCGCTTTTTTGGCTTTAAAAGCCAAGAAAGCGGAGATAAAATTATCTCCATATTACCAAGCTGTCGCTAACACCAGTTAGTGACAGCTGATAGGAGATAGCGACCATCTTGGGCCCCGCTTTGCATGTCAGTGATATTTATCACTAATGACATGCAAAGTGGGCGTGCCAAGATGTTAGCGACTGGAAACAGTCCCTAACATCGCTATCTCCTATTACCAACTTTTGGAGATATTCGCGCTAAGCGCGAATATCTCCAAAAGCTAACACCTGCCCTGAGCAGTTCTTAGCCATGTTATCCAATGAGAGGTGGATAACATGGCTAAGAGCATTAGCTCGGTAATGCATGAATATCGCTGACTTTTCATCGATATTCATGTATTTCGGCCGATTTTTATCGCATTTGCGATAAACCTTGCTAATAGCAAGGTTTATCTGCGATAAAAATCGCCGATGTGCGGCGATAATTTTTGTCTCTAAACAAGTTAGAGACAAAAATTATTGCTAGTTGTTGGTAATATGCCCCTTAATTGTGTATTTGATGAGGGAGACCCCTCCTTGGAGACCTTTCATTTATCAACTCTCTGTTGGGTAGAGGTGGTCGGGCGAAGCAGCCAACCTTAAATGGAATCCACGCCTCAGAAGGAGTCAGTAAAATTGTCGAAGGCTTGCCGCTGCCCGCGTCCCACGCAGGGGGACATCGGCAGGGCAGCCTCCTTAGTGGCCACTAGTCCAGCCCCCTCCTCCTGATGCCCTTGCGCGCTGGGGTGGGAGGGAATCCAGGGAGCCCCACGCCCCTTCCAGGCACCCGCATAAAGCTCTCCGGGAGAGGTCCTTCCGGGGGTGGGCGTGCCGGGCCATGTATATAGGGCCTGGTCCGTCTTTGCGGCGTCCTCTGCTCGGTGCGTGTGTGGACAGGCCCGAGGGGCTCACGAGGGAGAAGCGCACGCATTCATTAATTTTCTCACCCTTAGGGACCCACAAGGGCAGAGGCCTACTCCACGATGAGCGATTTCGGGACCCCGTTTCCGTTGTTCACCCAGGGCTCCGGCGTGGTGGACTCGCACCCGGGCAAGCCGCAAGATGGATTGTGGGCAGATTTCATGTCCATGGCCAAATCAATGGGCCCAGAGTGGGCGCGAGGATTTATGGAGGCACGCAGGCAGGAGGATTCTGGCATAATAGCAGACACGGCACCGGAAGAGGTGGCGGGCCCCTCGACACAAGGGCGGGGGAGGTCCTTGCGTAACCGTAAAAAGACTTGCAAGGATTTTCCGGCCGCGGCCCCGCCGGCAAAGGCGAAAACAACCCGGAAAGACTTTTCGACCAGGGCACCACCGGCGAAAGCAAAATCACCCCCCACGGCACAGGCCCCTGAGGCAGCGGGGGCACCGGTCGTGGTGCATGACTCTGCCACAGACTTAACGGACATGGCCCAGATGGGTAAGACAATGGACCAAATGTTGGGGCTGATGTCAGTATTTCAAAAACGTTTGGATGCCATGTCAGCAGCACCGCAAAACGTGCCGCCCGCCACCACAGTAGCTGCACCGGCGTCGGTGCTGCAGGTGTGGGCTGGCCAGGCCGGGTCTGGTCCAAATGGACAGGTGGGGTCTGGGGTACCTGCAGCCGCTGCGCATGTAGAAAGGTCACCTGTTATTGTTGTGCCGGCCCCTGCAACCGCTGCGCCTGCACCTGTCCCCAGGGGCCCTACCCGCTCAACCTAGTGGCACAGTGGAGCACAATGCAACAAGCGCTAGCGGGGCAGGTGAGCGGGTGCCGTCCACAGCAAACGGGGGCTCTGCTGTCACAGGGGAAGCAGACAAGGCTGGCGCAGCGGGAGTCCCACGTCCGTTAGTCACCCAGGCTCCGTTGGCATGCGGTAGATGTTCACTAGCTTGGCAGGTCCCGCAGGCAGCGAAGGAAGGGATATGGAGGAGAGAGTACATTGATATTTTAACTTTGTTGATGCACGGCACGGCAGGCACAGACACGAGAAAGATGGGGGGTAAGGATGATGAGAAGAAGACCAGGTATCAGCGCTGGCCAGAAAAGTCTATAGAGAATTGGACTGCTGCATTTAACATCCTAGCCTCAGTAGTAGCGCAAAAATACCCTGAGCAGGGCGAGGCGATGATGCAATACGCTACCACAATACAGCATGAAGCGAAATACAGTGAGGGGATGGGCTGGTTCTACTATGACCAAGACTTTCGTAAGAGGATGTCCATTTGTCCGGAGCTGGGGTGGGACCAAAAAGAGATCCAACTCTGGATCCAACACATGTGCAGGACCACTAGTGAGCGGAAGGAGGCAGCTCTAAAGGCGCAGGGCGAGGTAGAGAGCAGGAAAGGTGAGCAGTTCTCGAGGCGACCCTTCAAGCAGTCCTTTCGAGGGAGCCGGGGGAGGGGCAGAGAGGGGGTCCCAGGCGCTTTAACTCAGGGACCTGTAGGCTCTTCAACAGTGGGTTGTGCACCTGGGGGAGGGCTTGCAAATTCGCACACAGTTGTAGCAAATGCGGCGCACAACATGCAGCATCCTCCTGTACCACGGCCCAAGGTTTGTCCACCGCCCCCCAGGCTAACAGACCAGATGGACCCCGTTAGTGTAGGCAGCAACCCTTCACAGACCTCCAAGTTGACAGACCCCCCCCTCCAGGCAAGACAGTTGTGAACAGCCAATGGCGAACAGCAAGGGTCCTTCCCCTATTGTTGTACGGAACATACTTCCATTACTCAGGCTGTACCCCCGCGACAAGGACAGGGTGCTCTTAGCCGAAGGTTTTGTAGATGGTTTCAGGATACCCTTCAAAGGCCCCTTAACTTGTAGAGACGCCCAGAACCTGAAATCTGCTAGGGAGCTTCCGGGGGTGGTCAGCGCAAAGATCAACAAGGAGTTGACATTAGGAATGGTGGCTGGTCCATTCTCTCCCCCCCCCCCCCCTTGACAATTTTTTGGTCTCCCCACTGGGAGTCGTGCCAAAAAAGCAGCCAGGAGCATACCGACTAATTCACCACTTGTCCTATCCCGAGGGTAACTCAGTTAACCACTGGCTGGAAGAAGGGACATGTTCAGTGGCCTACTGTTCGTTGGACATGGCAATAGATATGGTCTGGAGGGCAGGCATAGGGGCATGGTTGGCAAAGGCAGACATTGAGTCTGCTTTTCGCCTCCTGCCCGTGCATCCGTCCAGCCAGCATTTGCTAGGATTCAAGTGGGAAGGTGAATTTTATTTCGACCACTGCATGCCAATGGGTTGCGCAGTCTCCTGTGCCTACTTCGAAGCGTTCAGCTCCTTTCTAGAATGGGCTTTTGCCAGCGCGCATGGCATAACGCAAGCAACGCATTACCTGGATGACTTTTTGTTCTTTGGCCGGGCAGGTACGCAGGAATGTGCTGAAGGTTTGCGGGCCTTTGAGACGATGGCAGGATACCTCGGGGTGCCACTTGCTCCAGGGAAGACTGAAGGTCCTGCGCAGATACTGACTTTCTTGGGCATCGAGCTGGATACCGTTAAGGGTGAATCCAGTCTCCCTGCAGATCAGGTCGGTGGTTTGCAGCAGGAAATTCAGGCACTGCTGGGCAGGGATAAGGCGACTTTGGGGGCAATCCAGAGTCTCTTGGGCAAGCTGAACTTCGCAGCTCGTGTGATACCGGCAGGCAGAGTCTTCTCCAGCAGGCTAGCGAGAGCTACGGCCGGCGTGCATAAAAAACACCACCTGGTCCGTCTGAATGCTGGCCTGAAAGCATACCTGGCAATGTGGGCAGAGTTTCTAGAACACTTCAACAGGACGGTCATGTGGAGGGGAGGGCCCCCTGGGTGGATAGTCAAGAACTGTGCTTGTCAGGCAGAGAGGGATTTGGAGTGATCCTGGGGAAGGAATGGTGCGCTATGTGATGGCCCAATGTTTGGCGGAATAAAGGGATCACTGCCAACGTCACTGTCCTTGAGCTATTTCCCAATGTAGCGGCGCTGCATTTATGGCCAGAGAAGTTGTGCGACAGGAAGGTAGTGTTCTGGTCAGACAACATGGCAGTGGTGCAGGGAATTAATGGGTTATCTGCCACCTGCCCCCTTGTGTTGAGCTTACTCAGGGAGCTAGTTAGGAGGGGCTTACACAAAAACATAGAGTTCAGTGCGCGACACATTGCGGTGTAAAGAATGTGGCAGCTGATGCTCTCTCTCGGTTTCAGTGGCTCCATTTCCGAGAGGCCTGGCCGCAGGCAAGGGCGGCGATGACAGCATTCCCTGCATCCCTATGGCGTTTGCTTCAGTGGGGGAGCGACTGAAGAGGATGGGCGAGCGTTCACTGGCTCCAGCAACACAGAGGAAATATGGCTCCCAGTTGCACACATTTAGGGCAGTCATGGAGGCGTCTGAAGCGGGGGCTCTGGGTCTTGAAGAACAGGTGGAGACATTTGTGGTTTGGGTGAAAGAAACTGGCAAAACGCACTCATGGGTATGTGGCCACCTGGCGGCCCTGAGAAATGACACCAAGCTCAACGGGGGTCTGGACCCCACCGGGTCTTTTAGAGTGACTGCAGCACTGCGGGCTGGGCCCGGGAGGAAGTGGCTATCCCAGACAACAGGGCCCCTATAGATTTCCCTTCCCTGCAGCGAATGATAGATGTTCTACCCTGGGTTACCAGCTCCCTTTTTAAGGCACGGTTATTCACCACAGCGTTCTGCCTGGCTTTTTCCGGCGCTTTCAGGGTAAACGAGCTGGTGGCCAAGTCAAAAATGGATAGAACGGGGTCAGTGCTGAGTATGATGGATGTCTGTGCGACAGACGCATTGGCACTTCGTATTCGGAGGTCCAAGACTGACCAAGCTGGGCGGGGCACTACCATTGTGCTGCAGGCGTTTGGGGACCCCAGATACTGCCCGGTTGCATCAGTCAGGGAGTTCCTGAGGATAAGGCCAGCGGTGGGAGTACAATTTCTAATCCATGGGGATGAGACACCATTGACTTGGTTCCAGCTTGACCGCATCATGAGGTCAGCCCAGTTCAAATCAGGAGTAGCAGGGGATGGGAAGAGGTTTTCAAGCCATTCCTTCAGGATCGGAGCAGCCACGGCAGCATTTAAGGCAGGCATAGGGCCAGAGGGCATCAAAGGGGTAGGGAGCTGGGAGTTCAACTGTTTTCACCGGTACATCCGTCCTTAGTACCCTAGGCGAGGGAGGTCAAGAAGGCATTGGTGAAAATACCATCATGTATATATGACGTATTGACTATTGTGTGCTGTGTTTAAACGATTTAAGAGTGATTTATTAAGAATGTCGTGTGCAGTGCCCAATAATTAAAGGTAACTCTTCACAAACTGGCGTCCTCCTTTCTCCGACAGGCCGTCGAGTGTGGGTGATGGGACATTCGTACGTGAAAAGGTTGGAGTAGTGGGCGGCTTTCAGGGACTGGAGCAGGGGCCTCACCCAGACGCAGTTGGCATGGTTGGGTTCCCCGGGGATGAAATGGAATGACCTGAGGAAGTGCCTGGAGCCGCACCTGGTTAGAGGCCCCCCCGCACGTCCTTATAATCCACTTGGGTGGGAATGACTTGTGTTGGACTTGGCCCTTAGGGCGGGTTCACCCCTAATCTTTTTGCTTTTATTTGTGACCCTGTGTTAGTGATTTTTGGGGTCTCTGCGCACTTTTCCCTGGGTCCCAGAGTGAAAGTGCGTGCGTGTAGTATGGCTGGCCTGCCCTCCCATAGGAATGCATGGGGAAGGTGTGTGTCCCTGGTAGTTCCTGATGCGTGGGGTGTACAGGTTCGAGTTTGGTATGTGTGAAATCGTGAGAATGAATGCTGCACGATGGTATGTTTGGCTAGTATGTGTCTAGAAGGGAAGTGCTACTTCTGGACATTGATGTGTGTGTGCAGTAAGGGTGCTGGAGCGTGATTGGCTGGAGCTGGCTGGCATGCCAGGCTCCAGGAAGTCTGGATGGGTCTGCTTGGTGGTGAGTGTGAGATTAGCATGAGTGATGTGTGGGAGGAGTGTACCTGTGTCCTGGATGGCCTGGGTTTTCCCCACACAATGCTGGCTCCGCCCCCCTGTGGTGTGTCTAACGACCCTAGCCTCCCCAGTGAAAGAAAGGGGTGGTTGGGCCATCAAGGATACTCCCAAACCAGCTGCGACTGGTTTCTCCCCCACCCTGCACCTCCAAACAAAGGATTTAGCTGTATAAAAATGGGGCTTTGTCCCCATGAATGTGTTCTGCTTTTGGATCCTGCCAGAGGGGGCTGTTGCTGCTGCTGGGGCCAGGAGGACCGCCACTTGGACTGTCTCCCTGCCTGGAGACCCAGTGTGCTGGCTCTGGGCCCAGCCTTGCCCCCCCCCCTGCCTGCCTCCAGCCCTTGCTGGAGCCTTGCCCTGTCCTCCAGTGCTGGGGAGCACTGAGGATTCCTTGCCTAGTGCTTGAGAGCGCTTCATTTGGCTTCTAGCGCTGTGAGCGCTTTATCGTGTCCCCTAGCACTTGGGAGTGCTGTGACCCTGTTCCTAGCACTGAGAGTGCTTTATTGATGCCCCTGGCGCTTGGGAGCGCGTGGTCTGCTGGAGGCCGGTGCCCACCCGGCATTTGCCTGTTCGTTTGCCGATCGCGCTTCCCGCCCTGCATTTTGCGTGGGGAAAGCAGGGGCCGCCCTGCGTGTTGCCGCCGGTTCGCGGCTGCCCACGCCGCACCTGTGGCTGTTGTTATTGCCCTTTTTGGGCTGTGCCCCTTTATTTGAATTTGCGAGTGCCCACCTCGCTTCTTAATTTAATTGGAGGCCGAGAGAGAGAGGAAGCACTGTCCCGCAGTGAGGCTCCCCCGAGGAGGGAGCCCCGGCGCCCAGGAGAGTCCCGAGGAGCGGGAGCTCTCCCCTGACAGCCGCCGCCCAGAAGAAAGGACCGGAGTCCCCCACGAACCGCCCGGTAAGTGAAGGAGGGCTGGTGGGTACTCCGTGACTGCACAAGGCTCCTGGGGGCAATTCCAAGTTTAGAGTCCCCAGTGGGGGGACTCCACCATAACGGCCGCATTGTCTGTCGAGCCCGGAGAGGCTCCTGGGGCATCCAGATCGTTTTTGAGCCTGTCGAGGCTCCACCAGTCTGGCGACAGTTTCCTTTAAGTGCAGAGACCCCCGTGAGGGACTCCAACGAAGCGCTATAGTTTGTGTAGAGCCACGAGGCTCTGGGGGCATTTCCTCCTGATGCAGAGTCCCCGTGAGGGACTCCAACACCCTCTAGGCGCGCCAAGTGTTCCTGGGTCCCCCGTGAGGGACCCCACAGCCCAGTGAGGCTGCACCTTTGCTTTGAGAGCCCAGAGAGGCTCTAGGGGGGCACATCTTTGTCCTGGGGCACCGAGCCTGCGAGGCTCCCACGTGTGTTTTGCCCCGCCATCTTCACAGCTGCCCAGCACTTTGTGGGCAGCTGCCACGTTTAGGCCCTGACATTGGGACACAGGGACTGCCACAGGTGGTGGCTAATGTGGATTTTGCGCTATTGTGTTTCTTTCCTGCACCTCTGAATGTGCCTTGCTCTTACACCGCTGAATATATGTTATACATCATGTGTTATCTGCACCTCTGAATGTGTTTAGGCGTCATGTGTTTTTTCCTACACCTCTGAATGAATGCATTGCATCATGTGTTATGTTCTTACAACCGTACAGGTATTGTGATACTTAGGTGGTTGTTTTTCTCCTAGTGCAGGTGGTGCTAGTGAGGTCCTGGTTACCAGTAGTTACTGGTGGTGTGCTATTGTGTACTACAGTGATTTTACATTCTATTGTTTTTATTCTAAAAGTGCTATTTCTAAAAGTGTTACTTCTAAAAGTGCATACCCTTGACAGTGGTCCAGGTGGCCCTGTCCTGTACATTATCCCCTGTAAATTCTGCCAGTGCCCCTGGCACAATGTAAAGTGTGTGTTTTATCTAATGTATGTTTATTGTAATACAAAGGCTATTTTTTATATAACCTTGTGTGGAGTTTCCTTTGTGGTGGGCCTTGGGTGTTGTTGCTGGGGTGCGTGCGCAAATACTTAACTCATATCGCCTCCAACTTTAGCCTTGCTGCTCGCGCCACGTTACCTAGAGGGTGAGCAGGGGTTATCTTGGCGTGTAACTCCCTTGCCCTGACTTAGGAGTGGTGGTCTCTGACTGACTTTGGCGCAAGCCCTGGCCAGCCAGGGATCCCATTTCTAACAACTTGGTCTCCATGGGAAGGAGGGTGTTACTCCAGAACATGCAGTCTGACATCCTGGCAATCAGCCACAGGATGGGAGCGTGTGAGATATTGTGGTCCGAGATGTTAGATGTTGGATGTTAGGTTGGTCTTCTATAGCGCGCGGCTACTCCAAAGGAGTGTCCCGGCGCTTTAATTAGTGACTGGAAAAGACAGACATCTACAACATAAAACACAATTACTACAGTGAGTAGAGAGATCCAGCACTGGAAAGAAAGAACACTATCGGGAAAAGAGCCATGTTTTCAGGCCCTTCCTGAAGGCCAATAGATTGGATGTACCTAGCAGTGACAGTGGAAGAGAGTTCCAATGCTGCGGAGCTCGCAGCCTGAAGGAGCGGCCTCCAATGCAAGCCTTTTTTACTCGGGGAACCTCAGCTAAGAACAGAGACTCAGATCTCAGAGAGCGAGCCGAGTGGTAAAAGGCCAGTCTCCTTTGGAGATACTGAGCTCCTGTGGCATGCAGGGCCTTATGGGCCAATGTCAAGGCCTTAAACTCTATCCGCTTCCGGATGGGCAGCCAATGGAGCGACTGCAATAGGCTGGATACTCTGGCACGTCTGTGGTGGCCAAAGATAGCCCACGCGGCCACGTTCTGCACCACCTGCAAGCGTTGCAGGAGAAACTCCGGTAGGCCAAGATATAGGATGTTGGAATAATCCAATCTTGAGCCGATTAATGCCTGGACCGTAGTCCTCCTGTGCTCTTCCGAGAGCAGGGGGAAGAACTTCCGGAGCATCTTGAGGAGGCCAAAACAGGTTCCCGAGAGATCGAGAACCTGGGATTTTAGTGTCAGCCCGTTGTCGATCTTAATTCCCAGATTCTTAGCTATCTGGGACGAGTGTGCTGGAGGGAACATGTCGGCAGGCCACCATTCATGCCACTCTGGGTCAGATAAGCAACCGAAGAAGAGTATCTCAGATTTATCTGAGTTGGACTTGAGGCTGTTTAGCTGGAACCATTTGAAAACAGCCCCAAGGCACTCACGGATACTCTCTCCGTCGAAATCTTCTCCTTTCTGACATGAAAAGAGGAGCTGGGTAAGATACGATCTGGGCCCCAAAAGACTCCACCAATGTCGCCAGAGGGGTCATAAAGATGTTAAAGAGAGTCGGGCTCAACATGGAGTCCTGAGGGACTCCGACTCCCAATGGCGGCATCTCGGCGGAGCTTGGAGAGGCCCAGACCGTTTGTCGGCGGTCAGCTAGGAAAGATCTGAACCAGCTGAGCACCGTCCCCCTCAGACCGATCTCATAAAGTCTGGCGAGGAGACCCTCGTGGGGGACGGTGTTGAAAGCCGCCGACAGATCAAGCATGACAAGCATGACTTTGCCTCCCGAATCCAGCGACTCTTTGATGGCCTCAGACACCTCCAGCAGCGCCGTCTCGGTGCTTAAATTGGGGCGGAAACCAGATTGGGAGGAATGTAGTAGATCATGGGACTCCAAATAGTTGGAGAGCACGATATGTGCATGTTTCTCCAAGATCTTAGCCAGGGCCGGACTGAGAACAGAAACCGGCCCTGGCAAACTGCTCAGCTGGCCCCCCCCCGGGGTCAGGTGGAGTGCAGGTGAGCAGATTGTGACGGCCGGTTTCGGCCGATTTTGTTACCGGGGGCCGACATTGCCGACCCCGGTAACAAAAACATCCCCCCAGGGGCCCAAAACCGGACCCCACCCTAGCGGCCTACCGGGGAAACGCCCGGTGCCCGCTATGGCCAGTCCGGCCCTGATCTTAGCCAGTGCGGGAAGGAGCGAGATAGGCCTATAATTGGCGAGATCCCCTAAGGCAAGGCCGGGCTTCTTCAGGAGGGGAATGGACATTGCCTGCTTCCACGCCTGCGGGACCACCCCTTGACTCAAAGAAAGATTCAAGAGTGGGTTTGCCAAAGGATTTACAATATCCGCCATTTTCGCCTGGAATTTGGCAGGGCAAGGATCCAGTGGTGAACCAGATTTAAGATTAGCCATGAGTGCCAAAGACGCGGATATCGAAAGTGGCGGGAACACCGTCAGGACTGGACCTGCGGGGATCGGTGGAACTGGCCCATCCATGGGGCTAAGAGGAGCATCAATCTGCCTCGTGGGGAAGGAATCCTGAATCAGCTTTATCTTGTTGGTGAAAAAATTGGCAAGGGCGGGCACCCATGACTTAGAGGAGTCAATCTGAGTCGAATTAGACCTAGGAGTCGTAAATTCTCCGACGATGGAAAAGATCTCCTTACAAGAGTTGGCTGCTGCCTCAATTCTCCTCGCGAAATAGCCTTTTTTTTCCTGGAGGATTTCCCGGTGGTAGGCTTTAACCATTGTTCTATAGACAAGCCTAGCATCGGCATCAGAGTGGGATCGCCAGGCGAGATCGTGCCACGCAGGGAATGGCGGGGCGCCAGTTCTACAGCGGCGGTAGAACATTCATGCAGGAGGGTCAATAGCTCCATGCAGAAGTTCATGGAACGTAGGGGCCTGGGATTCATTAGGCATGCATTGATCCAGGAAAATACTGCGGGTTACTATGAAAAGGATGGGGTGCACTTGTCCAGGGTTGGCATGGACATATTCCTGCTAGATCTCCAAGAAGCACTCGCTGCCATGGGACGTCACTGAGGTACTCTGGTGTGGGGGACCCTGGCATCGACGGTAGCCTCCTCCAGAGCTGTGGCGGAGTTACAGGGCGTTCTGGAGGCAGACCGGTACAGTAAGGGTACCTCTGCGGCAGACGGGTACAGTAAGGGTACCTCTGCCCGGCACAGTAAGGGTGCCCGAGCCTAAGACCATGAGCCGCAGGAGGTTCCGGAAACCACGGCGGCGCCCCGTTAGTCCTTCGGGCGGTTGGGGGGCCTGAACCAACCGGGGGTGTGCCATGCCTCTCCGCCCTGAAAGGGGTGGGAGTCCAAGATAAGGATCTACAAGTTGCGGCACTGTCCGGGCGTCGACCCACTGTGCTGACTGGCTCTACAGGCGGGCTGGGCAGCGAGGGGCTGCCTGCCCTGGATCGCCCGTAAGATGACCCATCAATGTCATACCATGTTTGTAAGATAATAAACCTGCAGCAGTTCTTTACCCATAAACAGAGTGTCTGGTGTATCATTCATGGGGTAAGATGTTTTTATGTGTGGGGAGGAGCGGGTGACGGTGTTGGCACTATGTTGGAGTTCAGAAGCCTCCATGCGCCTCCATCATTAATGTAGAGCCCGCCTGGAGGACAGACAACTGTACACCATGGCAGGGAGGCGGCAGGAGCTGAATACAGACCTCAAACCAAGAGCGAGCAGACCGAACACAAACATGCTTATCTCAAAACACAACTCCATCCTCCAAGCTTTACTTTCCACTTTGTTTAGAAAGATGTATGAAAAAAATAAACTTTACAAAAAGTAATGTCATCTTCTCAGATAAGGGAGGCGCTTTCCTATCAGAGCCAAGTTTGCCTTTCTGCGCCAGACGACAAATCTCATCTTCTCGCAAAATGTTATCTTGGTTTAAGGAGGATTCTTTTTGGAGGTAACAAAGCTCGTCCGGGGATTATATTCGGCTTTGTAATTACACAGAGCGCCTGATTCCAGAAATCGCATCAAAAGAAGCTATTTGCGAGTTTGTAAAGAGCCATATGCTGCCGCCATTAAGAGGCAGGCTCCCCCCGAAGGGATGGCTGAATGTCACTGTTTGCATCCTATTTACTTCCCTAAGCTTTAAAGCGCTTGAATCAAAGCGCCTGGCCGCAAACCTGCGCCTGCCAGATAGCAAGAAAGCCGCTGCAAAAGCCGGGATTGTGATTGTATCTTCTATATCTGTCGATTATTGATAAACAAAAAACAGGGCATGTCTTATAGCTTTAAATATTAGCGATTTGTCTATACAATCGCAGAAAAACCGTAAAAGTCACAATTCACTACCTTTGCAATGTACCTTCGAGGAATAAATAAATAAATCCGTATTTGTAAAGCGCACACTACTCACCCTTACGGGTCTCAAGGTGCCCAGAGTCACATGGTGCTGAGCTGAGCTGCCGCCGCGGGTCAAACGTGAACCCTGTGCTCCAAAGTCAGCTGCCCTGACCGCTGCACCACACCTCTTCACTCTGTGTTTCCATGTGAAAGCCATCTTTCGGACAATGTAAGTAAGTATCTTTAAAAAATTGGATTTTTTATTGAAGGTGGTGAAACCCCCCTCAATCAGCAATCGCAATCCTTGTCAGGGTGAATCACGAAAGTCATTAAATTAACCTGTGCTGAACCATCTACTGCTTGGCACAAAAGTAGTCAGGCTTAATTCAGAGGCAACGTGTTCGGTATTTATGCAGCAAGCAAACAGTAATAAAGTCAAAACACAACAGAAGTCAAATCTCACACCAATAGAGGACATGGAGGAAAAGTTTGTAAATAAAATGAAATCACAATGATAAAAATCCAATCAGTAGAACCAGAAAGATGCAATGGTAAAGGTTTGAGTAAAAATAGCACCAAGAAGCCGAAAGCGCTATCTATTTGTACTTGACCGGGCAGAGTCCAGGCTGACTGTGATGGAGTGCAAGCCAGATACAAGGACCAGGTGAGTCACACTGAAACAGTTACCTTCTCAAAGTCTGGTGCGCAGAGTTCAAAACTTCGGGATTTCACAGGAGGAGCTCAACTGAAGACAGCCATGGGTCCAGGAGGGACCTCTTGGGGTTCAGGAATTCACCCCAGTACAGGCCAGCACAGCTCAGGAATGTCCAGTTGCAAGTCCTTGCAGGTCTAGTTGCAGCAGGCCAGCTGGGCAGTTGCAGGGAGGTTTCTGAAGCTTGTTGCATCTCGGTAGATCAGAACAGGAGGTCAGCCAACTGAAGCCTGGAGTCACTCTGTTTAGCCTGGGATCAGGGAGCAGGTCCAGTTTTCCTTCTCTGAGAGCAGGGCAGGCCTCAAGCAACAGGGCAGTCCTCTGAAGAACAAAGACAGCCTCAAGTTGCAGGCCAGTTGTCTGAGAAACACAGTTGGCCACAAGCAACACGGTCTTCCCCTGGGGAACAAGGCAGGGCTCAAGCCGCAGGGCAGTCCTCTGGGGAACAAGGCAGTCCTTTTTCTGTAGCATCCACAGGTCCAGGAGTGTACGGATGTACTGCTGTCCTGTATCTTATCTGACAGGTCCTTCTTAGGAAAAGTTGCATGCTTTTCTTTCTCGGTTTGATTTTTGGTTCCGGCACTGAATGTTGGCTTGTCTTATTACTATTTTTTTTAAATAAAAGAGTTGTTTTATGTATCTCTTTTTAGGTCTGGTGTTAGCCAAGAACTTTTGATTTTGCTAAAAAAAATTAAAAAGCTTCCACTTGAACCCTGGTGACACCACGACAATGTTGCTGCTCCTGAGGTTCAAAAAGAGAAGGGAAATCCAGAGAGAAAATGACTCTCTTTAAAGGATTTCCCTTTCCCTACAATGCTCACCTGGCATGACGTCATGCAGTAACTTCTACATGAGTGAGAAGTGAGCAGTGTGAGGACGAGCACATCGATGTGCCTGCTGTCACTGCTGTCCGGAAAAAAATGGACCGCCTGTGCCAGGGCACAAAACAGAGCCCAATAGAGACCCGTTTCGAGGCCCCCTTTCAAAAACTGCCAGTGCTCAGCACCGGTGAGACCCGGTCCACTTAAAGCCCTGGATATACTATATTTGAGTTATACAGTAAGCTCAGCAAACCCCACCTGATTTGATAACCTGCTGGATCTCTGTTCTCCTGGGCTCCATCACCTGTCTCAGTTTAGCAGGTGAGATGGGACTCCTCTTCCCACCTGTCTCACATTCACCCTACAACATGCCCACTGTGGCCTTCCTACATCACTCAAAGGGCAGCTTGTAGGGGAAACCCAGCCTGCCATACTGCTGTCTTTGTAGTCTGTCTTCTATCTCACCCAATGCACTCCAGATTCCAGAAGGAAGAGATCCTGCGTTACTCATGCGGACGGGCATGTTAGCCGAGCCTGGCTGTTTTTATTGTCTATAATCGCAAGATAGTAGGGAGGACAGTAGGAGAGAGCAACACAAATACATGTTGACCAACACATGTCTTTCAACGGCACGACAACTCTCAGTCCTACCAGGACAAGCCAAAGCTGGTACAGGTTGCTTCAGTTTGTGACAGACAGTTCAGAAACCTGCCCAGACATTGGTAAAGGCTGCTGATCTGTGTGGAATTTCTTTCTAGTTAGTGGCTGTGTGTGTTACAATCTGTTGATCTGTGTGACATTTATTTTTCTATTTAGTGGCTGTGTGTGTTATAATCTGTTGATCTGTGTGACATTTATTTTTCTATTTAGTGGCTGTGTGTGTTACCACCTGGTGATGTGTGTGGCGTTTCTTTCCAGTTAGTGGTGCTGTGTGTGTTACCATCTGTTGATATGTGTGGCATTTCTTTTTCTATTTAGTGGCTGTGTGTGTTAGCATCTGTTGATGTGTGTGGCGTTTCTTTCCAGTTAGTGGTGCTGGGTGTGTTACCATCTGGTGATATGTGTGGCATTTCTTTCCAGTTAGTGGTGCTGTGTGTGTTAGCCTCTGTTGATCTGTGTGGCATTTCTTTCTAGTTAGTGGTTGTGTGTGTTAGTATGTGTTGATGTGTGTGGCATTTCTTTTTCTGTTTAGTGGCTGTGTGCGTTAGCATCTGTTGATGTGTGTGGCATTTCTTTTTCTATTTAGTGGCTGTGTGTATTAGCATCTGTTAATGTGTGTGGCGTTTCTTTCCGGTTAGTGGTGCTGTGTGTGTTACCATCTGGTGATGTGTGTGGTGTTTCTTTCCAGTTAGTGGTGCTGTGTGTGTTAGCCTCTAATGATCTGTGTGGCATTTCTTTCTAGTTAGTGGCTGTGTGTGTAAGCATGTGTTGATGTGTGTGGCATTTCTTTTTCTATTTAGTGGCTGTGTGTGTTAGCATCTGTTGATGTGTGTGGTGTTTCTTTCCAGTTAGTAGTGAAGTGGGTGTTACCATCTGGTGATGTGTGTGGTGTTTCTTTCCAGTTAGTGGTGCTGTGTGTGTTACCATCTGGTGATTTGTGTGGCGTTTCTTTCCAGTTAGTGGTGCTGTGTGTGTTAGCCTCTGTTGATCTGTGTGGCATTTCTTTCTAGTTAATGGCTGTGTGTGTTAGCCTCTGTTGATGTGTGTGGCATTTCTTTCTAGTTAGTGGCTGTGTGTGTTACTATCTGTTGATCTGTGTGGCATTTCTTTCTGGTTAGTACATGTGTGTGTTACAATCTGTTGATATGTGTGGTGTTTCTTTCTGGTTATTGGATGTGTGTGTTAGCATCTGTTGATGTGTGTGGGATTTCTTTCTGGTTACTATCTGTGTGTGTTCGCATCTGTTGATGTGTGTGGCATTTCTTTGTAGTTAGTGGGTGTGTGTTAGCATCTGTTGATGTGTGTGACTTGTGTGTGGCATTTCTTTCTAGTTAGTGGCTGTGTGTGTTAGCATCTGTCGATGTGTGTGGCGTTTCTTTCCAGTTAGTGGCTGTGTGTGTTACCATCTGGAGATGTGTGTGGCGTTTATTTCCAGTTAGTGGTGCTGTGTGTGTTAGCCTCTGTTGATCTGTGTGTCATTTCTTTTCTAGTTAATGGCTGTGTGTGTTATCCTCTGTTGATGTGTGGGGCATTTCTTTCTAGTTAGTGGCTGTGTGTGTTACCATCTGTTGATATGTGTGGCATTTCTTTCTGGTTAGTACATGTGTGTGTTACAATCTGATGACATGTTTGGTGTTTCTTTCTAGTTAATGGCTGTGTGTGTTAGCATGTGTTGATGTGTGTGGCATTTCTTTCCAGTTAGTGGCTGTGTGTGTTACCACCTGGTGATGTGTGTGGTGTTTCTTTCCAGTTAGTGGTGCCATCTGTTGATGTGTGTAGCATTTCCTTTTCTATTTAGTGGCTGTGTGTGTTAGCATCTGTTGATGTGTGTGGCGTTTCTTTCCAGTTAGTGGTGCTGTGTGTTTTACCATCTGGTGATGTGTATGACGTTTCTTACCAGTTAGTGGTGCTGTGTGTGTTAGCCTCTGTTCAGTGCGGCATTTCTTTCCAGTTAGTGGCTGTGTGTGTTAGCATCTGTTGATGTGTGTGGCATTTCTTTGTAGTTACTGATTGTGTGTGTTAGCATCTGTTGATGTGTGTGGCGTTTATTTGCGGTTACTATCTGTGTGTGTTACCATCTGTTGATGTGTGTGGCATTTCTTTCCAGTTAGTGAATGTGTGTCTTACCATCTGTTGATGTGCGTGGCATTTCTTTCTAGTTAGTGGGTGTGTGTTTTAACATCTGTTGATGTGTGTGGCATTTCTTTGTGGGTACTGTTTGTGTGTGTTAGCATGTGTTGATGTGTGTGGCGTTTCTTTCCAGTTCGTGGTGCTGTGTGTGTTACCATCTGGTTATGTGTGTGGCGTTTCTTTCCAGTTCGTGGTGCTGTGTGTGTTACCATCTGGTTATGTGTGTGGCGTTTCTTTCCAGTTAGTGGTGTTGTGTGTGTTACCATCTGGTGATGTGAGTGGCATTTCTTTCCAGTTAGAGGTGCTGTGTGTGTTAGCTCTGTTGATGTGTGTGGCATTTCTTTCTAGTTAGTAGCTGTATGTGTTAGCATGTGTTGATGTGTGTGCTGTTTCTTTCCGGTTACTATCTGTGTGTGCTACCATCTGTGATATGTGTGTTGTTTTTTCTGGTTTGTGACACTGTGGGTTACCATCTGTTGATGTGTGTGGCATTTCATTGTGGTTAATGTTGGCACTTCTTTCCGGTTAGTTGGCTGTGTGTGTGTTACCCTCTGTGATTTCTCCATGTGGCATGAAACAACTTTGCTTTCCATTTCTCATTGTTCTCACATTTCATCCAATGAACTCTATCACATAACTCTCATCCAAGGTAAATACAAATTGAATCTGAAGCCACCCAGTACATTGTTTCTTTGACATTGGGGGACTGCCAAGGGTATCTGCAGGAGAGCATTGACATAAATTAAATACAGTTCAGATGTAATGCAGCGATCCCTCATTCTTTAAAACGGTTTATTGACCTTAGTGGTCCTTCTAAACCTGCATCTGGGCATCCGCATAAAATACTAAGCATAATATCCAAATTAGTTAAAAAAAAATGCCATGCCTGCACGCACCAGTCCCTGGTAAGCAAAAAAAAAAATTTTTGAGGGGCACCAGCTAACAAAAGGTAGAAGGGCATTTCTTCTCAACCATAACAGAATAAGTAGAGGTAACAACTGCTTAATTCTAACCACAGCAACAAAAACATAATCCTAACTTTAGAAACAAACATAATTCTAACAACAGCATCAACCACAGCAAAAACAACACAATCCTCACAACAACAACATAATTCAAACAGCAACAACAAGATAATCCTAACAGCAACATAATTCTAACGAGAACAGCAACAACATTTACATAACAACAGCAACATAATTCTTACAACAGCATCAACCGCAGAAACAACACTACAATCCTAACAAAAACAACAACATTCAAACAACAGCAAGATCAACATATTCCTAACAGCATCAACAGAATCATAGCCACGACAACAACTTAACTCAAACAGCAACAACAACATCATTCTAACAATAATAACAACAACAGCAACAACAATACAACTCTAACAGCAACAAAAGTAACAACAATGTAGTCCTACCAATATTAACACAATGATAATAATAGGTGAATGTTCCACTTAAAAAATGGAAAGTAAACGCCTATTATGAAATACTACAGACCCTGAGCTGTAGAAGACCCTCAGTCAGAATGGCCAAACTTGAGGCTACTAATGGGGGAAGAGGTTGCCCCACTCATATCCTCTACAAAGATGGGTTCACCATTCACCTGCCGGACTCCAACACCTAGCCCCTGTACTGGCAGGAACTATCAATAAACTGTTCAAACTCTCAATTATCTCTGGTAGAGTGTCAATCTCATGGACGTAAGGTGTGGCTTCCATTGTTGCTAAAAATCCTCTCTGACGTCAGAGGTTACAGCCCATAACACGTTTAGCAGCCCATGGTGAAGTTGCCTGCCTTCCCTCAACGCTGCTCCGATGATTACACATTGTTGTAATAAGTTTTTTTATACACTTTTACATTTACATGTGAGTAAGGGGTGGATATGTGCTTATCCCTGTCCTGAAGAAGGAGCCCCCGCGCTCCGAAACATGTTGACACTTTGAGGTGGTTGTAATACCCTAACACGTATTTTTGCAACCCCACTTTGCACTTCTTTTACTAATACCAGCCGAGGATTTAATAAAATTATTTTTTCACCTACGTGCCAGGTATTTATTAACCACTCACTTTCACCTCACCTCACTCACTCCTTTAGTAAACACACCCCCTCACATAGCTCACTACTTAGTGCTCCTGCGTAGTCGCGAGTCGTAGCACGCCGCATCCCGTAGAGGGGTGCGAAGGCCCCGATGATGAAGCATGACACCAAGGGGCCTGTTGGTGTGTGAGGGGCATTTGACTCTCTCTCTCCCCCTTCTGTTTGCAACTTAGTCGACATTAGAGCCACGCTAGACAAAGATGTTGGTATTTGAATGATTCTCCTGGACTTCTCTGCTGCCTTTGATACACTGTGCTGCTGAGGAGGCTAGCAGACCCTGTGCTCAAAGGCATTGGTTTATCCCTCAATGAGAGGTTGCTCTCAATTGTTAGTGTCCTGATTAAGTTCATGGTGCTGCTCGGCTCCTCCCTGTACCTGCTACTCACCCTCGGCCTTGCATTAACTGAATGTTTGAATGCCAGTCCTTCTAGTAAGCGGATGACACACCTTGGCCGAGCTCAACCCTAACACCACACTCTCCACACTTGTCTGGGCACAGTTCAGCAATGGATGGGCCACAACTTCCATACGTGAAGCTCTCACTTCTGGGTAGAGAGATGCGTCCCTGGAACAACTGTCTGTGGCCTTCATCCATAGATCACCAATGATCCCTGTGGCAAAGGGCTGCTCTTCGTTCATAATTCTTGACAAGACTCTGTCTTTGGTCCATCATAGTTCATCTGTGGTAAACACCTGCTCTAGACTGCTGAAGGCCCTTAGGAAAGCTTTAAAAAAGCCCTATAAGCGGTCCCATTGTGATAGGAGCATCCTCTTACTTCATAGCAAGCTTGGGCTATTGTAATGCATTCCACTTAGGCTTCCCGTCAGCCCTAACAGCAAGGTTCCAACACACCCAGAATTATGTGGTGAGACTGGTCTATAAGCTGAAGACGTAACACAACATGTGTATTTGTAAAGCGTGGAGTCTTGGTGTTGAATAAAAGATGTTTATTGTTACCTAACTCAATGCTACTCATTTTATCGACCTCAGAAGGATGAAAGGTTAAGTGGATCCACCGGGATTTGAACCTGTGATTATGAGGTCAAACACAGGTCTCTACAGCGCATGCATTAGTACACTGAGCCACCATGCCAAGCCTGGGTGACAAGGTGCGCTGCAATGAGAAGCCTTCACTAGGTGGGCGTCAACCAAAGGATAAGATTTTAGACCCACAACTTGGCTCAATTGTTCCACAATGAAGTCCCACCTAGCCTGGCATGCGTCCGCCAGTGTCCACAAAGATCAATGAGACCCACTGGACAATCTCCTCTTCGGGGTCCCACGATCACTAAAAGTCACAGTGAGAACAGTCTTTCCACTCTCTGGCCCTAAGATGTGGATCAACGTTTCAATATCCTTACGACAAATTAAAAACCATTGAGCCTTTAGAAAAGCCATTCAAACCTTCTGCTTAAGACATTGAGATGCTAGTCTAGTGGTCATCTACTCTCTGGCAGCCTGTTGTGGAGTTTACTTTTTAGACTGTGGTAGGGCCCAGAGGCCGCTTGGTAGTGTATGTCACGGTTTTCAAATACTTCTCAATTTTATCTGTGGAAGTAGGATCCTGGTAGAAAAGACTGGGAGTGAACTACCTAATCTAAGGTCTTTCATGAAATGATTCCACTCTTTGGAGGCTGCGGCGGATGTGGCAGTATCCTTCGAGAGATTGGCATCGAAGCTCAGAACATGCACACTTATCATAATCCAGCCTTCACTTTGATAGTAGGGCCCTTTCCTAGTGGCTGCATCTTACGCAGATCTACCAAGATCCCAGCATAACTCTTGCTAAAGGTTCTCCTTCCCCGGCGTTCACCAACAGACACAGTTTTGCTAATGTTCTGATATAATAATTCCTTGTCAGTTCATATATATATAGAATATTTTCCGTTGGTTGGATCACGACAATTACAAGTGCTTTACTTTCGGATACTCGTCAAATTGAAGCTCCTTTGACTGCTGCAAAGGTGAAGTGTAGGGGTGTATTTGTCTCCGTTGTATGATGAAACCCTGAATGCATTTACCACGCATGTCTTTACAATGTCGTCCCTACCCTAATTGCGACATTACCACACGTTCCTTTTCCACACAAGTAATTACAACAACTTGCCTTAGGGGGGCAGTAGACTTTGAAATAGTATAATTTACAATTCCACATCCAGTCTACGCAACAGTAGGGGATGTGTATGACTTAAAATCCAACACCAGTCCAACGACAACACGGCCCCTCAAGCAAGTCATTGTAACGACCTGCATGGTAAAGAAACTTGCGGTAACGTCACAGCTGGGGTAGTGACTGTGTGGTAAAGGATGTTTCCCCTTTGTTCCATTTGAACCTTTAATCATCAATTCTGCTTCATTGATAATTAAGGGCCACCACTTCAGATTTATCCCTTCTTTAATAACACTCGAAATGAGTTTGCCGATTGTAGACATGGCTGGCTCGACTAATCGTTGAAGCAATAACTGAGTGCCATCGGCATCGGTGGGATCCTTACGGAGTGACTACCCATGTGGCACCTCGCTTCTTGACTCCAGTCAAGCGGTAGAAGCAGTCATCAACGTGCAATCTGTGAGAAAAGCTCACCTGTGTTTTCAGAGCTCCAAACCAGGGCTTTAAGTGGGATGAGAAAACTGGGGGAGGTCTCTCAAAGGGTCGTGGCCAATGTCATTAAGGGCGTGGCTTAAAAACAGGTAAGCAAAAAATCTGTGCTTAGCATAGTGTGCCGCTCAACTTGTATTTTGCTGTTTCTGTCATTGCATCCACATATAATACAAAAAGTAACATCATACCTGCAACAAGTCAGGACTATTGGCTTTGTCAACGGTTGTTAGTTGCATAAGATAAATAAGCAGCAACTATGGCTTGTTATCTAGAATATTGAGAAAGCTTCCACTTAAAACCCTGGTGACACCACGAAAATGTTGCTGCTCCTGAGTTTTAAAAAGAGAAGGGAACTCCAGAGAGAAATAACGATCTTTAAAGGATTACCCTTCCCTACAACGCTAACCTGGCATGACGTCATGCCGTAACTTTCCACTAGTGCAAAGGGAGCAGTGTGAGCACGCGCACATCATGTGCCTTGCTGTTACTGCAGACTGGAAAAAACGACCGCTTGTGCCAGGGCAAAAAACAGAGCCCGATAGAGACCCGTTTTGAGGCCCCCTTAAAGCAACTTCCGGTGCTCAGACCCAGTGAGACCCGGCCCACTTAAAGCCCTTCTCCTACCACTGTTCTAAGGCTACACATCAAGCTGTTGTAACCCATGGGACGCAACGGAATTGAGAAGTCAAAGGAATCATTACTAAGGAGCCCAAAAAACGTATATTAGCATTAAAAAACGAATTCTCTTTTATTCGCTGTCTTGTCATTTCAGATGGATCACACGAGCTCCTAGTCTGAAACCACGGGTCAAGCTGAGCGCCTGCAGTCTTAATATCAGCAATAAGCAGCTGCTGTGCAGAATTCTCCGTAGCGCAAGTACCCGGAAGTGATCTCTGCCCATTCAGGAAGTGATCCGAGATTTCTTAGGGATTTTTAACACATTTCCCCGCTGTACAAGATACTATCGCCCCAGGACTAGTCTGCAATGCTGCTCTTGGACATGTCATCAGTGACTGTATCTCCTGTGTTTCTTAAGACATTGAAAGGGATTGGAAATCCCTAACAAGGCGCTGATACAAACATGGCGCCAATGCTTAATTTGTAGAAAATGAAGTGCCGGGGCTGAAAATGCTGCAAGGAGGCTACAGCTCACTCACTTCTCCCTCCGGTGTGCTCAAGTTTCAACACCCGCATTGCCTCAATCTCTGTCCTGTAACCATGCTGTGCTGTCTGTCCCCTAAGACATGCGTTTTACTTCTATACCTACACCGACAGATGAGTGCGTGAACAAAATGTACATCAAATGAAAATGCTTTTTTTGAACCTATTAATCAGTGCGGTCTGATTGGGTTTGTTCGATGTCTGGAGGCTGCTTGAGCGCAGCAGGTCATGTCACTGCTAGTGCTGCCTTGAATTAGTTTGGTCCAGTTATGACGACGGCATAGGCATCCGCTGCTCAGCTTGCTGTCACCCTGCCCGCTACAGCAAAAGCACTGTCCCCAACCGTAATGCTGCAATGCCTGTGAAGCACACTCAGCAATTAGCATGCTTGGAGGCAGCGCACGAAAACTGCAGGTGACTCCATAGTGCACAAAAGTTGTAGTGGGCCACAGCACATCAAGCACGTGGAGGATAGTAGCAATGCAGGGCTGCAGGCCCCGACTACAGTTATCCAACAGGAGGCTTAGGTCCAGGCAGTGGCAGGGTGCAGCAGACTCGGGGAATAGAATGTAAGCCATTCGTTAGTGATGACTTCTTGGATACATGACAGGCGTGACGACATCATCACTAAAGTGATGATACACAATCATGCCTGCCTGAAAAGATGTATGCCTCCCTATGAAAACATACCAGCCCGTCACCATGATAGGTATGTGGCTCTTTTTATTTTAAATTGGGCAATTAATATTGAGACCATAACCTGCAGGACCAGAAATCGTAGCCCTGTGAAAAAAGTGCTGGTGCTGAGCACCTGAAATCACCTGCTCAAATTAAGCACTGCATGGCGCATATTTAAGACCCTGAAGCCCACGTGCCCTGCAGCCGGATCCCTGCAGACACCGGCGCCATCTTTGAAGGTTCGTTTAAAAAAGATCACAGAGGGCCGCGTAAACAAGAAGATTGTCTCGAACACAGATAATTAGTCATCTCAAGAGGTTGATCAACTGTTCCGTCTTCTCAGGAGTCCAGGAACCGTGTTAAACCTTTTGTCACTTTCTCATTAGCGCGGAACAACACGGACCGCGTCACCGGCACGACAATCAACCTACCAAGGTGATGAAAGGAGAGCGGTAATTATCTGGCAATCTTCATCTGCTGACATATCTTTGAAGAATAACTTTGCATGGGATTCAGCCCACGCATTGGAGAGAATTCTTTGAATTTTAATCATATCTATATAGGAGTACGCGTCTAAATAAATAGTTTCTGTGGCCTTAGTTGTGATAGTTTTAGGTTTGATATGTGAGGGGGCGTGGCCTGACCAAGGATGGCATCAGCTGCAGCATTTTAGAGCCCCCCCCCCCAGCCGCCTGCCTGTAATTACTCACTTAATCCAGGTTAAGACTGGATGCAAATGGTGGCGCAGACTCCACAAAGCCGCACAGGCCTAGGCGCCAAGAAGAGCTACCTGGAGGCGTGGGGATGCTGAGGATGTTCGGCTTGATCAAGGTTGCACGCGTCAACTCTATGTACGTGGCCACCAGAACATCCACGCTGTGTCGGTGCGAGGGATCAGCGCTGCCACCAGATGCCATCTGACTGCGACGCTGAATAAGGAGCCACGGGGAAGCAAGACGCATACATTCTGCCGCACCCCCAACCCGCGAATGCTCCCACCAGGGTGGGATTAATGTAAACTGCTTCATAGCGGCTGATTGTGGCTGGCACGCCAGTGGTAGACTGGCAGGGGTCCCTGGCAACGTGGTCCTCGTCATTTAGGGGTCTAAAGGAGGATCTCCCACCTCCTGATTCTGAGGACGTTGGACATTTCAGCTTAGTACGGCATGGAAACCACTGGGACTGACTGACTAATCCACCCCTCCCCACATAAAATGGCGGCGACCAGAATGGTGTTGCCTGAAAAGAAGGTGATTGGTGGATCAACGCAGGGATCAATAGTATACTGCAGCGGGGCCTAAGACAACGGGACCACCCAGAAGTGACCTCTGAGATAAAGTGCTACAAAAGACGTGGGAGAGTGGGATTGGTGCATCAGGTAGTTGGGGAGAGGAGTTGGCCAAACAGCTAGGGCGGTCGACTTCGAATTTGGGGATCCGGGTTCGAGTCTCGGCAATGACGCTGAACATCCTGTGATTCTGGGCAAATCACTTAATCTCCCCATGCCTAACAAAAATGATGAATGTGTCCTCATGTAACGCAACTGGTGCTATGTAAAGCGCTCTGATACCCGATACCGGGTCAAGTTTGCGCTATATAAAACTCTGTTAAAAAAAAACAGGTGAGTCATTGGTGGCGAGCCCAGTGCTGCGGTGCTACCCCAGACCTTCCAGCTCTTGGCTGGTTGTACCAGAGTGGTGTTGGGACCCGTTGGAAACGGTAACCATCTCCGCTACAAAGATGGTCGCATCGCTGCTTGCCACTCAGGAGCAAATTAACACGGTGGGGCTATAGAGGGACTTGAGAAGGTGCAACCCTACTCTCTCTCTGGCAAGCATCAGGCAGAGATTGAGCCTCCTAAGAGGAACAACTATTTGGCTGTTTAAAGATTGAAGTCTAAAGCAGTTAAGGACAAAAAGCCCTTCACTCCATACACCTGCACCACTCACCCCCACCAACAAAAAGGATATATCAGGATTCTAAACCCAGTGTCACAAAACGACTGCAAAATCTCCAGAGAATACAATAGCTTAATAAAAGTACGTCAGCTTCTCATCACGCCAGACACGGGGCGACAGAAACCAGTCAAGGGCAATACGGACATGTCACCATTTCTCATTCACCAGCTGAAAATGAGGATGAACCGTAAAAGGGAAGAAGTCACGTCCTTCACTACCCCTGAGGAGGCATCTGGAGAAAAATAGATATGGTCCTGATGCTACATCCTCCTCCGGGCAGGCACGGGAGGTGAAAATAGACAAGGCAATTATAGACATTAGTCTGCTAGGAGATGATCGCAGAAAATTGGTATATAGGACTAAAACCACAGAAAAAATCCATGGTATTTTCAATATAATACTGCCAAAGTTCAGACCATGGTACAAACAAAGCAACCTCCACTCTAAAATGGCACCTCTCCTCAAAATCCCAAGATACAAGAAAAAAACAATGGGTGGCACATCCTTCTCTGTTCAAGAAGCCAAAATATGGAACCTTATCTTCAGAAAAGTACCCAAAAATTGGCTCTTCCCCACACAAGCACCATACGCAAACAGAAATTTACAGCATATACCCCTGTATATAATCATTTATTTTTACTATAAATATGTACTTATCTTTGTGTATTGCTTTGTACAAACATGTAGAATAATTATGTTAAAAAACAAAAATTAAAGTACAATGAAACACGAAAACCGGAGTGTATCTGGTGCATCTTTGGTCTACATGTACTTCTTCCATTGTGTATCTATGTACCTTCCATGTACTTGGATCTGTGTGTTTGTTACTTTCCGCCTGAAAAGCATATCCAATGCACTACCCTATTTCTCATCCTGTACCTCTATCAATATCTTTAATCTACATATACCTTCCCTCTTTATGCATCTATATACTTTCAACGTACTTATGGATCTATATATTTATCACTTTCTTCTAATTAAGCATTTCCAATGCACTACCCTATTTCTCACCCTATACTTCCCTCAAAATATCTTCTAACCCAACTTATTGACTCATCTCAAACTTCTTTCCACTACTCTTTCCAATGCACTACCCTGTATCTCACCCTATACATCTATCAGTATATCCTCTACACCCACTCTCTCATTTATCCTAAGCTTCATACCACTACTATGATCCTCAAAATAACCCTTTCCAGCCTCTCCCTTACTCTACCCCTCCCGGCATCATCTGACACCTCTTTTACTATACTGATCCCCAAAACAAACCTTTCTAAACTCTCCCCTCTGACTCTTCCACTCCACAACCCCTTTTTACTCATCCAAAAGCCTCCTCCTACTGCTATGACTTAAAAAAAAATCAAAATCCGTCATTCTCCTATCCCTCCATTATGCTTTTCAATCAAAATAATTGACTGACATGTTCACTTCTCAAATTTCATATTCCACAATACTAATTCAGCACTAATCCTTTATGGGTCCCAGAGTAGCGTGCTACTCGCCAAAAAAGTGCTTCAACACCTCATCAGAGATAAACAAGCATTCAGTAGTGGCTCGTAGTGGGAGTGTTGCGGGCGGTGGGGTGGGGGTTAGTAAACTCCGCATACAGCAGACCGGAGGTAAGTACATAAATAAATAAATAAAAAGAATGACATTGCACTCGCTGCAACGCGAATGGTGTTGCAGTGCGTAATGTAATTTTGTATTTAATTATTTATTCATGTACTTACTGCCGGTCTGCCGTATGCCGGAGTTTACTACCCTCCACCCTGCCCCTCCCCGCCCCACCGTCCTGCAACACTCCCACTACGAGCTGCTACTGCAAGCATTATAGGACTGCAAACCTTTTTCCCTCTTCTATCCCTCCACAACCCTTCTCTATCCAACTGAATAACACATCCACCACTCAAACTATGTTCATTTTTCACTATACTAATTTTCAACACTAATCCTTTATGGATTCCGGAGTAGCGTGCTTCTCCCCAATAAAGCGGTTCAACGCCCCATCAGGGTTACAAGTGCTATATAAAGGCAAACCTTTTTCCTTTCCTACCCCTCCCCAACACGTCTCAATCCAAATAACTGACTAACATATCCACCCTAAATTACTTTGATATTTCACTACACTAATTGTGGAGAAGTGTGGCTCACTTGTTAGAGCAGGCAGACCCTGAAGCAGAGGTCAGACCTGGGACCAGGGTTCAATTCCCGACACGGCAGGGTCTTGAGCTCAAATGTCCATGGACTCGATAATTCTCGCTTCGGTGCCTGACCTAATCATGGGTTCACACTCTGCAACTCTGGGCATTAAGCTTGCTTAATCTCCACAACGGCCCCCCCGCGGCGGGATGCCTGGCTTTCACCTTGGGGATGCCCTGTAGGGGCTATCTCACAGGAAAAAGCCAGGACTGGTTCCCAAGGCAAGCGCGGAGATACCCCTTCGGGGGTCGATTCAGGTGCTATATAAGAAACATAATAATAATAATAATAATAATAATAATAATTCAACACTAATCCTTATGGGTTCCAAAGTAGCGTGCTACTCACACAAAAAAGTGCTTCAAACCTCATCAGGGGTAGCAAGCAGTATATATAAATACAAATCGCTTTCCCTCTTCTATCCTTCTGCTACCCTTCTCTATCCAAATAACGAATAACATATCCACCACTCAAATTACTTCATATTTCACCATACTAATTTTCAACACTAATCCTTTATGGGTTCTAGAGTAGCGTGCTACTCGCCAGAAAAGTGCTTTAACACCCCTTAGGGGTAACAAGCGCTATATGAATGTAAACCTTTCTCCCCCTTCTATCCCTCCACTATCCTTCTCACTCCAAATTACTGACTAATCTCCACCACTCAAATTACTTTCATATTTCACCGTACTAATTCACCACTAATCCCTTATGGGATTACGGAGTAGCGTGCTTCTACCCAAAAAAAAGGGTAAGAGGCGCTATATAAATACAAACCTTTTTTCCTCTTCTATCCTTCTGCTATCCTTCTGAATCCAAATAACTGACTAACCTATCCACCACTTTAATTACTTTCATATTTCAGTATACTAATTCAACACTAATCCATTATGGGTCCCCGAATATCGTGCTACTCGCCGAAAAAGCGCTTTGACGCCTCGTCAGGGGTAGTAATCACTATATAAATGCAATTACAATGTAATACAATACAATCTCATGTATGCATTGCAAACATAAATCAATTATTTTGGTATTCTTTCAATAAATCGATTTTTTAAATACTTATCCTTAACTTAATGTCAGGAATAGCGCACATGCACACACCACAACATTATAGCTACATCTATTGGTGTAGTCAATGCTTGTTTTCTTTGTGCTGGTGGTTTGCTTATTGACACAGCTGCTGACGGATTTGCACTCTGATTTCATTCTGATTTAGGGATGTGCAGACCTCGAGGCTCCTTTACAAGCCCTTTGCGCCGTGTGTGCGTCACTTTTAATATGGGAAATAGTCACGCACCGGCAGCCAAGGGGCTCGTAAAAGCGCCCCCTAATGATTACTTTCAAATTCAGATGAAGATGGTGAGCTGTGCATAGTCCTCGCCTGCTGAAGTTTTACTCAGTTTGCCACCTTTGACAAACATCTTTTGCCGGGGACATTTTCTGCCCCCAAAAAGCCATTTGCCAGAACCTTTTCTCCCTAATATATTCTTGTGAAAGCCCTCTGCCGTAAAAGTGTGGTTGGGCAGAGATTAACCCATGGAATACCACCTGTTGCTGGTTTGCTGCCACCATTTTTTATCTTTGAACCACCACAAACGTTACCAAGACTGAACTTATAGGATGTTGTGGGGGGAAAACCCCCCTGCATCTTTGCAAACCTCTCCTCTGACCCCTGCTTCTCCTGCTCTGGTGCCAGTGATAAAAGCTGCTCTGAACGTTGCCGAACTTGTAAGTAAGCACAGTCACCTCTTATTCCCCCATTTTATCAGAAGATTAGCACCTCTGTGTAACATCACCCAACAGTATCAGTGTCGCGGCTTTAGAAGGGATGTTTCTGGTGTGACACACCCCAAATAAATACATTCTTGGCTTGGTAATTGGCTCTGGGGGCCCTAAGTTGGGCCTGCTATGTCTGTGTCATTTTTTTCTTGTTTTATTTCACTAAGAGGTTGTAACTTTTTTAATTTTTGGGATCTGGAACTTAAATATATTTAGTGACTGGTTTACCATCAAACTATCAAATCTCCACCCGTAGAGTTACTCTATGATGATGGGGCAGTGCTTGCAAATAGTCTAGCTATTGGCAATCCCTCTGATCACATTCCAATCCATTGTTTTTTGCCCGCTGTGCCACTCTAAACAGGGGCCAGATTTAGGATTTAGTAGATAAAGTAATGACAAACGGGGTGGAAGAGGCCTTCACTGCCTTTACTCCGCCCACCGAATTGTCAGATGTCAGCCAGCCCTGCGGACATCTCTAAACAATGGCGGGAACCGAAGTCATGGATGTTCCTGCCAATGTAGGACACATTTGGCGGAAGGCGCTGTCAAACATGACGGCTGGCCGTCAAACTTTTCCAAAGTTTTTTATTTTTCAAAGACAAACTCTCAAAGTGGGAGTATGTTGTACAAAAAATAAAAATAATTAATGACCCCCTCATCAGTTTTCTCCCATAGTTTGGCTTTTATGACAGTCCCTCACTGCCAGGATATACCTGGTGGTGAAAAAAAATAAATAAAAGCCACCGGACGTCCACTCTAAATAGGGTCGACGGTTGCATGACTTACTTCTGATGGCAGCTACCCCATCAGGCCGTCAGAGGGAGCTTTACTTTGACAGGGTACATTTTACTTGGTCGGTGTAAAACTTAAGGTCCGTCCAACTCAAAATCGATGGGCAAAACTTGATTTTTCAGGCAGGGGACAGGATCACCGTTGCAACAAAGTACTTCTCCGGCAAACCCTAAATCCTCCTCAGAGGCTAATGAAATGCAGACCAGTACTGACCCTGCCCCTCATGGTCACAGCCGGCCCCAAATCGCGGTCACCTCATACATTCACCATGTGGCCCGCGGCTTCTTCAGGTAGGAAATTTGGGATTCACACCCCCTGAATCTCCCTGACTAAGCTTCTCCCCTGAACAGTATGTCATTTTCTTCGAAAATGTGATGCAAAGGCTTCTTGGCAAGGTTGCCCTGGCTGTTTCTTCGCCAGAAGGCAGATCTATAAATTAATAAAGCTATAGGGTTTGATTGACTAAAGTTTTTCCTGAGATAAATATATTCCTCAGTCCAGAATGTCTTATGCCCTTAATTGTACAGGCCAGCAGAGCCAGGGCTGCACGTGTTATTCCATATGTTACTCGATAAAGACCCCTGCCGCTCACGTGCCCGCAGCAGGTGAATACGTACTGCCCTTACGTTTATAGGCACCTGTTCTGCAATTAGTTGCTAAGCACTCTGCCCGCAGCAGATGGGAGGTGGGGGTAGAAGGGGTACCACTCTCGGCACATATAGCATCCATGCCATGTACCTAATGAGCTGTCCTAGCGGAACCCGCGCGCCTTGTCGTCGTGGTGAGGCAAAGCGCCGCAGGCAAGAACGGGCCGCTGCGCCAGTAAATCACACATCGCATCAGCTCATGTAGTAAGTGCTGAGATCATCAGGCAGTGCATGGGTAAAGTGACATACACACTCAGCATGGCGAAGGGAGGTTGGATGAGCACGGAAGCCCGAGGCAGGAGCCCGCTCGGAAGCATAAGCTATACTAATGCCACAAGCTGCAGGTCGGGCAAGCGTACGCTCACACCAAAAAAGTAGTCCCTGAAGTGCAGCGGCGAGAGGCATCTCATTCAACGTATTCCTGGATTGCAAGGTTGCTCAGCGGGTGAACGCACTCACTGCACAGGCCTGTGGATAGCCTGGGGTCTCCGTTCATTATGCGACACAGATGAGAGGCTGATTAACAGAAATTGTTTAAATCTGGCTCCCCAGGGTGGGGGACAGTCATTTCGTAAAGTGCGCTCTGTGAATTATTATTGTGCAACTCGACGTCACAGGTTCCTGCTGACATCACTGGTGTCTCTGTTGGCTGCATTGGCCGTCCCTGCACCCCGTGCCTCCACCTCACGTGCCCAGTGGCCTCGGATAGTAGTGTCGATAGTAGGGTGTGTGGGCGCTGTCCATGAGAGAGCTGGTGTACTTGTGGGGCACATGTCTGCCCTGGAGGGGGTTCTAGCTCGGTAGAGGGCAGATGTTAGTCCCTCCTTCTAATTTTATTGGCCTAAAGGACGAAAGCCTCGGTGCACGGGGCCGCCGCCTCGTAGATGTCTCAGTGCGCTACGCCAGGCCCATGGATCACGAGCAGGGTTGGATTGGGATAAAAAATCGGCTCGGGCACGCTAAAAAAGTGGCCCATATTTGCATCTTGCCTTTCTGCAAAATGATGTTTCTGCGAAGGTTTATTTAAAAAAGTGGGGTGGGGGTGGGGTTTAAAAAATGGACGGATTAGTTCACACTGGGGAAACACACCTGAAAACATGTGAAGCCACTTTCGCTCAGGCCCCTGTCCCCGCTTAATATGCACACATTAATGCACCAGCAAAGCTCGAGAAAGGGAGGGACCCCTCTGCTGTTGATAAAAGGGAGGTAATGGACCCCATATGCCTCCAGAAAGGCCACTCAGGCACCCACTGGGCAGCTGGCTGCATCCAAACAATGCAGAAACCGCCCAAGCTTCTAACCTACGCCGACGACACTCAACTTGTGGTATCCCTAAGCCAGCAAGATCACTCCCTTCCCAACCTACAAACCTGTCTTACCGAAATAACTAAGTGGATGAATCTTTCCCACCTCAAATTGAACAACGACAAAACAGAGATAATGATTCTTGGCAAGAAATCTCTCTACAACCCCACTTCCTTATAACCACCCACCATGGGTCCCCCCCACCCCGAAACATGAAATTAAGAGCCTGGGCATATGGCTAGACGAAGGCCTTAATTTCTCGGCCCAAGCAAGGAAAACGGCGGGAACATGCCACGGCCTCCTACGGTCAGCAACAAAAATCCTACCCCTACTCCCTGCACATTCCCGCAAACTCCTAGTTCATGGCCTTGTGCTGTCCCGCCTGGACTACGGTAATGCCCTGTACCTGGGGTCCCCAAAAAAGTACTGTCCAAACTTCAGACAGTACAAAACGCCGCAGCCCGCATTCTCACAGGAACCAATCGCCGCTGCTCAGCCAAACCAGCCCTAATTGCTTTACACTGGCTCCCCGTCCAGGAAAGAATAAAGTTCAAGGCTCTTTGCACCACCTACAAAATTCTGCACGGTAAGGCCCCCCCAATACTACAAAACCTAATTTCACCCCATACCACCACAAGAACGCTTCGCTCCTCCAACTGCAACCTAGCCTCCATACCTAGAATTAAAAAAGCTCGCTCAGGCGGTCGATTGTTCTCATACAATTCATCCAAACTCTGGAACACCCTACCCCCAGACATCAGAGCCCAACCCAACCTGCTCTCATTCCGTAGAGCACTCAAAACATGGCTATTCCCGTGATACCCTACCGCAGAAGGTTCTTGTCACTTAGCGCTGGGACGCTCACGGGCAGCCATGCGCTCTACAAATCAGAAAATAAATAAAAAATAAATAAATCAGCCCCCAGGCTGCCCAAAAAAGCAGCCTACAGCAGGAACGGACTCCGGCCCCTCGGGCATTGCCCGAGTGCCCACGTTACCAATCTGACGCTGGCCATGAGCCACGGTCTCAGCTGGGACCACCCTCCCAGCACAGGAGTCCCGGGTGCCTGAGCATCGGAGTGGACTCTATACAAGTCAATGGACGGAGTGGAGCAAGCACGTGATGCACGTGAGTACACCCCTTGCAGGGGCATCCGTGACTTCTGGGGGGGCTCAGACTGAACACAAGGTGACTCGTAACTGATCAGCATCCGGGTCACCAGCTCTTCCTATCGCCCCCACCTCAGCTTTCCCAGGTCCCCTCTACTCTGAGCATCCGGTCAGTGGATGTCAGTGGGAGCTGTCTCTCAATATGTGCGCCACCTTAAAGGGGCACTGTGAGGTTTCATGAAGACCAATTAAAAGATAGCGACCGTCAGGGGCAAAAGACTACCTCGTGCCCTGCGTCATAAGCCCCCCCTTTCATTCCCTGCTTGCAAGTCTTCTTTCGTGTCATCTTTTATTTGCAGATTTTTATAGCGTTAACTCGACCCAAAGTTATTGAAGCGCTTCACACAAGCACCAGTTACGGTACACAAGGACACATTCATTTTTTGGTAGGCACAGGGAGATTAGGGGATTTTCCCAGAATCACAGGAAGCTGAGCGGACGCCGAGAGTCGGGCCTGGTACCCCAGCTCCAAGCTCAGCAGCTCTGGTAGAAAGGCCCGAAAGGCCTCAACCTCACCCAATCTTCCCCCTTCTGCGCCAATCACCAGATCTAATGTTGCTGGGCGTGGCCTTTCCCTACAGAGCTGCCCAGCCTCGGCCTCGGTGTGGCAGTGCTGTGGGTCTGAGCCCTAGGGTTACCAACTGGCATGGGTGCAAATTCAGCACGGTGAGTTTAAAAATTCAAGACACAGGGTCTATATGATTGGAGTAACAAGAAATGAAATATCTTCCCCCAAACAAAATGTAACTACTCACCAACTCTTAAAAGATGTATGGTGGTCGGATGTAATAATGCATTTTCTTTATATTATCTCTTTACTGCCCACCTACATTTGCATACAATGTATTTTCTATAGTCCAACTGCAACATATGGAACTTATGGTTACTATTACAGTAGACATGTTTCAGCCTTTTCATAATGTTGGGCATTCACCAGGTTATACATCTAAATGTGGCTGTAGTTGAACTCCAACAATTTAGATCCCCAAATTAAAAGCATGTCTCCAACATGAAATCATCAAGTCGAGCCTCTAGAATAGTTTGTAAACACTGTCAGGAACTTGATGCTGGGTTCAAGACAGGTTTTGGCGGCTCATAAGATTGGTAAAAATGCACTAAGCAGATTTGTTTTGAGAGATGTATCCATTTTATTTGTCAACCTCCGTGAATGTAATTTTGCGAACAATAATCAGCGCTGTGACTATAGGCCATATGTATGAAGGTACCATTTTGCGATTCTGAAATAGCGATTTTTAAGAAATCGCTATTTCAGAATCGCAAATTGGTATGTATGTACAAATTCGCTTTTTTTTAGCGAATTCTTAGTATTCCTTAATTGCGATTAGCAAATTGCGAATCGCAATTAAGGAATACTTTCCGATTCATTTCTATGGGTCAGGAGGCGCATAGGAATGAATGGGAAGGTATTCTCAATTTTGCGATTTGAAAATTGCAAATTGAGAATAATTTCAAGGGTGTAGGGGTGTTGAAAGGACACCCTGTTGCACCCCTGAAATATGCAAGGGTGCACATGTGGCACACATACATGCCCTAAGGGCATGTATGTGCGTCACATGGCACTTTGAAAAATGCTGAAATGTGCATTTTTAAAGGGAAATCGCAACTTACCACCAACTAGAAGTTGGTGGTAATTTGCGATTCCTTAAGGACATTTTGGAATTTTTTTTGGCTTCATATATTGCATTTAAGGAATCCCAAAATTTGCGATCCCTTAAATGCAATTGCAAAATAAGGAATCGCAAATTTTGCGATTCCTTATTTTGCACCAGAATTTACTTCTTACATATCATTTTCCTAATTCGCATTCGCAAAGGCCGAAATTCTGCGAATTTCGGCCTTTGCGAATGCGAATTTGCTTCATACATATGTTCATACATATGTTTTTTGTGGCTGAAAGCCATAATGGTAGGAGTGCTTAAAAATAAATTTTTCTTGTAATATTTCGGGTAGTGGACTGTTGTTTAAAAACTGCGTGATACATCAAAAATAGACTCATAACTTGGTTTTAAGGTGTATGGTTTATACAGGGGTGTCATACCCTTTTACAGTCGTGGGCATGTCATATTCAAAAAGGGAACGCTTGTGGTGTCTCTGAAGAGAAAATGTAAGCTGGGTGCACATTTATTGTTTGAATACGAACAGGGTTTAATTTGGACTTTCTTTGCTGAACTCAAATCAATTCATCATGCGCTGTATTGAGGAGGGAGCTGGGATGTGTTTGTTTGCATGTGGTTCAGATACAGATTTAAATGTGGATTGTCCCACTTGGGCTGCCGTATTTAGGGGAACTTTCTTAACTCCAAACTACCCCTTATATCTGAGATATACTTTTTGAGACATCACATGCGTCTTGGGAGGCTTTCCTCCTCCAGCGATGCCTTTCTTTTTGCCAGACGGTGTGTAATTTTCAGATCTTGACCCATATATGTTTTCCTGATTTCTTTTACTCCTACCAAAATTCCAGATGCTCTGCACGATGTTATTAATTTCAACAATGGCCAGATTTTTAATTTACCTTTACTTTTCATTTCAGCTGTTTTAAGAGAGTGACTATTTCTCTGTCAGATCGGATTTCTTCTGTTTTAAACCGGTTGAAGTGGGGTAAAATCTGTAAAATTTTTGAGAGATAAGCCAAAAGGATATAAGTTTTTTTCCCCGAAAAGCCTAAAAGGGAAGCCATATAGACGATGGTATTGAGTACAATAAATCCTTCATGGGTTTTTGAAGCCAAAGTTGTAGAAATGCATCAATAGCAAGTTATTGTATTTTTTTTTTAGTGAAATGCAGTTATATCTGAGTAGGGTGTCCCAACGCTTCTGCTTTTATAGCCGTTTGGAGTAACATGGATTTTTTAGAAAGGCTAATAGGGAGTGCTCCAGGAACTTTTTGTGCGGAAAAGGCATACAATGGAGTCTCTGTCTCAAAGTAAGAGAATCTGTCAGGTCCAGGGGTGAGTATGTAGGCGCCCAGGGCAGGTCTCAGCTGATGATCTACTGATACCTACTGCAAGTATTGGGCCTCGCGTCTTAGGCGCAGCATCCTTACACAGATTAAAATGTCCCGCTGCAAGCATACGGTCATCCCTCGTTGGGGATCCTGCACAAATTTCTGAAGACGTTTATGAATTGTAATAAAGTTCTTCAGATTTGTGAAGATTTCAAATAAATTGCCAGTACAAAAGTAGACTTGAGGAAATAAAATTCTTTAAGCAACTCAGTAGCAAAAGAATATCTTTGCAACTTTTTTCTGTGAAGGTTTGCTCTTGCTGGTCAAATTGACAAACTTAATGGACTTTACATAGTTTGTGAATTTTGAAGTTTGACTAAGTTACAAAGTGGCTAGTTTTGAAGTTTAAAATATTATACGTGCAGACTTTTTTTTCGAAAATGTCAATAGCTTCATGATTTTCACAAAATGGCAAAATGTTTTTTTTTTTAAAATGCTTTAAAATTCGGAAAAAAACACTTTTGGCTGTATACTTTTCTAACAAAAAAGTTTTAAAAATGCTCATCATTTTTTTTGTGAGAAAGTGTTTATCTGTATATGACATTTTGCTAAGCTGAAAAAGTGACACACGTTACAACTTTGTGAAGTTATGAAATTGGGTACCTATGGAAATCATAGCAAGAAATGTTGGTATTTTGTAGATGAGGAGTTCTGATTGAACAATTTAAGGACGCATCTTTTGATGAATTTTAGTGCCTGTAAGGACCTATGCTTATTATGTATGTCTTCATAGTTTTTGACAGTCAGAGAGGAAGTGAAACACCATTAAATACACGCCTGGGTAAGAAGAATGGGAAGTGGTTCCTTCGCGGACACTGTGGCGCTGCGATGCGCAGTCCACTCGCTCGCGGAGGGGTGTTCCATCAGAAAGGCGAATCCTTGGACTCATGGTAGAAAGGACAGGCGTATCGTTGGACTCATGATAGGAAGGACAGGCGTATCCTTGGACTCATGGTAGGAAGGACAGGCGTATCCGTGGACTCATGGTAGAAAGGACAGGCGTATCCTTGGACTCATGGTAGGAAGGACCGGCGTATCCATGGACTCATGGTAGAAAGGACAGGCGTATCCTTGGACTCATGGTAGGAAGGACAGGCGTATCCTTGGACTCATGGTAGGAAGGACAGGCGTATCTGTGGACTCATGGTAGAAAGGACAGGCGTATCCTTGGACTCATGGTAGAAAGGAGAGGGGTATCCGTGGACTCATGGTATAAAGGACAGGCGTATCCTTGGACTCATGGTAGAAAGGACAGGCAAATCTGTGGACTCATGGTAGAAAGGACAGGCGTATCTGTGGACTCATGGTAGAAAGGACAGGCGTATCCTTGGACTCATAGTAGAAAGGACAGGCATATCCTTGGACTCATGGTAGAAAGGACAGGCGTATCTTTGGACTCATGGTAGGAAGGACAGGCGTATCCTTGGACTCATGGTAGAAAGGACAGGCGTATCTTTGGACTCATGGTAGGAAGGACAGGCGTATCCTTAGACTCCTGGTAGGAAGGACAGGCGTATCCTTGGACTCATGGTAAAAAAGACAGGCGTATCCTTGGACTCATGGTAAAAAGGACAGGCATATCCTTGGACTCATGGTAGAAAGGGCAGGCTTATCCTTGGACTCATGGTAGGAAGGACAGGCGTATCCTTGGACTCATGGTAGGAAGGACAGGCGTATCCTTGGACTCATGGTAGAAAGGCTCAGCCTGTAGTATTTGGGCCCAACGTGTCGCTCACTCAGGCAGGAGGGGGTCTCTGACGTGTAAAAAATGTAGGGTCACGTAGCTTCTACACATCTTGAAAGTGGAATTTAAGATTTGAATGAGGCGACTTTACATGGGCGCAGTACTTCTTTGGGGGGCAGCTGGGTGTACGCTACCACCACCACGCATGCGCCGCGATTCTCTCCCACAGTTTCTGGGTGGGAAAGGAGGGAGTTGTGGCAGGGGGATACTCCAGAAAGAAGTAGTGTCTGTCAGTGGCTCATGCCTGTACCCCCACTCCCCTTCTGAGCCTACAATGAACAGGATTCAGGGCTAGCCCTGAGAAGGGGGGGGGTTGAGGAGGCGGAGGAGGGGGGCACCCATAGGTGGGAGGGGGGCACCCATAGTTGAGGGGGGGGGCTGTCAGACAGATCTGATGCTCTCCAAGAAGCGACATCTTTACAGTTCATTGGCTCTGACCTCCGACCCGCTGAGGGGGGGCACGGACCCTGGTGAACCATAAATATCCCCCCTCCTCCCCCACCTCCGTCTCGCGCACGCCGTGTGTATTTTGCAGGCGCGGCTCCTTCGGCCTCCTGTAATCTCCCGAGTGCTGCGCGTGTGCAGCGGGCATTAGCGTTGATTTACGTGGTGCGGGGGTTCAGCCAGCGGGCACGAGGTGGCAGGCCGCCTCATGGTGCTCTCAGGAGCGGCATCAATCAGGGTGGTTTACTGGGGCCCTCCGCCGCCAGCACGACAGGTGACAAATGGGTACCGGGGATAATGAACAGCGCCATCCCTCACCCTGCCGGCCGGAGAGGAGGGCGCAGGGGCATGGTGCCAGCTGTGGAGAGGTGGCACACAGGGATACCTGCAGAAGGCGTAGTGCCAGCTGTGAAGAGGTGGCACACAGGGATACCTGCAGAGGGCGTGGTGCCAGCTGTGGACAGGTGGCACACAGGCATACCTGCAGAGGGCGTGGGGCCAGCTGTGGACAGGTGGCACACAGGGATACCCTCAGAGGGTGTGGTGCCAGCTGTGGAGAGGTGGCACACAGGGATACCCGCAGAGAGCATGTCTCCAGCTGCGGACATGTGGCACAGAGGGATACCTGCAGAGGGCGCGATGCCAGCTGTGGACAGGTGGCACACAGGGATACCTGCAGAGGGCGTGGTGCCAGCTGTGGAGAGGAAACACACAGGAATGTCTGCAGAGGGCATAGTGTAAGCTGTGGAGAGATGGCACATTGGGACACCCACTGAGGGCATGGTGCCAGCTGTGGAGAGGTTTGAAAAAGACAAGGGTGCCTGGTCTCGAGTTTAAGTGCTGTTTTTTATTTATCAGCAATCATAAAGCTTCACATTATTTAGAAAGCTCTTGTGTATTTTCACATTTTTTCATTTTTTGAAAAAAAAATTAGAAATGCGAGGTTTGAACACAATCTTAACAAAAATTATACACATTTGGTGAAAACATTATAAACATATTGTACAAAATATTTTATGCAAATGAATTAGATGCAAATTTCTTATGCGAAGTAAGAACATCAGCTTAGTGTGATTTCCTCTTTGTAAGGTTCACCAGAAACAGTTGTATCAGTCCTGTCTGCCTATTTCTTTAGCTGTTTGGGACTGAAGTTCACCATAGGCTTTTTTTATTCAAATTATGTCCAACAGCCTGGGACTGTTATTTTTTGCCTTTGGTGAAAGAAAGGATGAATCACTTGGAAAAGCCGGCGCGTTTCCAAACCCGGTCCTAAGTGTTCGGGTTTTTCCTCAGGGCACCCTGGGTACCTAATGGTGTTAAAAAATAAACAAGCATTTACAATGCAACGGTTTCGCCTTTGCAAAAGTTAGAGCTATTGGCATTTTAAATGACAAACGTTTTATATATGTGTTGTTTTTGAAAACAGATAAATAAATGGCATTGTCATTTACAATGCCAATAGCTTAATCTCTCGCAAATGTGTGACCTATTGCATTTGCACCCACACACACACACAGAACCACAGAGCCACACACACCCACACACAGAGCCACACGCACCCACCTACCACACGGACCCCCTTGCTTTTAAATGATATCGACCCCCACTAACATGCTGTGCCTGGACAATTTATAGGTATGTTATGACTAAATATGAAGCTAAAGAGTAAGCCACGACAGAGAGCAGCATTAATTATCATAAATACCCTGCACTGTAATATAATGCTAAAGTTTCGTTTTTTGAATTACTAAACATAAAGAATAGAATAATGCGCAAGATGGTTGTTATTTTAAAATTGCAAAGCAGCAGCCCGGTAAAATAAGAGAAGTCGGAAACTGAATGTTACCACTTCCAGCGTAGAGTGAAGAATATTTATTTGACAGTGCACAATTATAACTAAACAGCAAGAGCGATCTTGAATTGGCACAAGCTCGCATCTCAGTGTTCATCTGACTGGGGATGCACAACTACTCTCGGGAGAGCTAGCAAAGCAACTAATTTCGAGAGCCACCTTTGTGATAAACATGCCCGGTAAGCAGTAGCCTAAAGCCTTTCTTCTTGTCGCCATCACCAGCCAGGAGCTCATTTCATGGACCTGCCCTCACTCGAACTACCCCACTAACTCAGAAATACCACACAAATCGAATACATTGAAATGAATTCGAAGCAGATCATTCGCCGAGCCTGCCTCAAACATAACAAATCGCTCAACATTAGAGTCCCTGCTTCCTCCTCCATTTGTAGTCATCCTCGCACTGTCACAACCCATATATAAGCGATTCCCCTGCCTCGCTACCTCCCAGCGCCGCAGATCCTTTTCTCTACCCTCCCACCGCAGCAGCACCTCCCTTGCTGGCAGCCAAAGCCCGTCTCCCTATTTAAATTTTGGCCCGGTTGTATAAATGGAGAGGCAGTGACGTGGGCCTCCAAAGCACCTTCCCATCCTGCAGAGTCTATATTAGAGAGCTGCAATGGCTCTATATAAACAGGGAGCCGAGGGGGGAGCCGCACAGAGGGAGAGAGGCAGAGAGCGAGGGAGGAGGCCATGTTGGCTGCCACTGCAGCTCCCAGCCACAGCGGCTCAGAACCCCCGGGGAGCACGGGGTCCCCAAGAGCAGTCTTTACCACTGAAGGAGGATTGGAAAGTATTCCAATTGGGTTTTAGGATATTTCGTTTTATTTTTTGGGACGACTCATAAGATTAAAAACAAATCAAATAATCTTTAATTCGTTTGATCGAATTAGGGATTTATACATGTTCATCGTTAGCAAACAGTAGGATGGATTGTTTTTGGGAGGGGTTTCGGCTCAAATCCGCCATGTTTGGAAGGCGCTTTGCTGGCGGCTTTTGTTCACAGGCGCGCAGAGTACATGGCTTAAAATGGCTCCTTCGGGAAGAGAACATAATCGAGGTGCATAGAGAAAGGGTGAAGGGGTAAAAATAAAATAAAAACGCCGAATACGCTACCCTGAAAATACCAATCACGACTTCTGAACACCAACTTTAAGCCCCCGCCACAAAACCGTAGTATTTGCAAGTGAATCAAGTACTACATGTAACGTCTCCCAACACAATCCGCCGCCTTCACCTGGAAGGCTCACACACAGGTTCCCACCACGTAAGCTCGTGATATGGGTTAAAAAGCGCCCTTCCCCCAGATAAGTAAGAACACGAGAACAACGTGTGTTACAGGGTATCTGTGCACCACAACGCACTAGGGATTCCTTTGCTCGTCTCGGGACCCCCTTGCCTACCAGGAGCCTCTCGAGAAATATCACAAATCAACAATGCTCGACCTAGAGAACCCAGGTTAAAATATTGTTTCTACAACTCCAACTTGACTGTCATGATCCCACTGTAACGGAGTATACAATGTTAGGGGCACATACATATGAGAACTACATCTGTCCTGGGGAGCGACTGACACAATAGCCAAAGAATTAAGGGATGAGGGGGGATACTTGTGCTCCTTGCTGCAGCTGCCAAAAGAAAGGGAGGTCACAGGTGGGAGCTGGTTACTCGTAGCCCCTATGCCTCCACCCCGGAAGAGACCCCAAAGTGGCGAAATAGCATATCGGCTCCTGTCTGCGCACTAGAATGACCCCTTGGAAAGAGCGCCCTCACTACAGGGTGATCAGGGGGCATGCCCGGTAATGCTGTGCTACCCAAGAGGCGCCCTAGCCTGTCTCGGTGTGCGCAGCACATTCCGTCAATCCTCCCGGTGCACCATGCACTGAATGCTATCTCGTCCTTTCAGGCGGTGCGGGGTAAGGAGCCTTGGCTGGTATATAGGGAAGGGGGGGCAGAGCGGGACAACGGAGCTGCGGGGGGAGGGAAGGGGGGGGGGCAGAGCAGGACCACGGAGCTGCGGGCGGAGGGAAGGGGGCAGAGCAGGACCACGGAGCTGCGGGCAGAGTGAGGGGGGGGGCAGAGCAGGACGAAGGAGCTGGGGGGCGGGAGAGAACACGAACGGCGGGAGGGAGGCGTAAATCCTGAGCTGTGGAGTTTATTTACTTACCTCTTCCCGAGCCGATTTTGAGGAAGTTGGCGGACGACAGCTAATGACGGACTACCTTTCTGGAACGGACTATAATCCTCTAATGGGCTGGGCTGACCAGAATAGGCGCCATTTGGATTAAAAGGGTGGCGGCGCGGAACAGGACTGATCTCTAGTGGTCTGCCTGAGTGAGCGTTTGATCAGTTCGTTCAGGGAGCCAGGTGACGGACCGTCTGCTCACGACTGAAAGCTTGTTCACGAGAGACGTATAGAGGCCTTGCAGGTTACGGGGGTATTACATTATGTGCAATGCAGGACGACGGAGCTGCGGGGGGGGGGAAGGGGGGGCAGAGCAGGACGACGGAGCTGCGGGGGGAGGGAAGGCAGAGCGGGACGACGGAGCTGCGGGCGGAGGGAAGGGGGGGCAGAGCGGGACGACGGAGCTGCGGGCGGAGGGAAGGGGGGGCAGAGCAGGACCACGGAGCTGCGGGCGGAGGGAAGGGGGGCAGAGCAGGACGACGGAGCTGCGGGCGGAGGGAAGGGGGGGGCAGAGCAGGACGACGGAGCTGCGGGCAGAGTGAGGGGGGGGCAGAGCAGGACGAAGGAGCTGGGGGGCGGGAGAGAACACGAACGGCGGGAGGGAGGCGGGAAACGTGCCGGGGAAAAACACTCACGATGCCCAGGACAGCAGCAAGCACGGCCCGGCCGGAGGAGACTCGGGGGCGTTCCCGGCTTTTGGCTGACGTATCATGACGTAGCCAAAAGCCAAAGAATCTCGGGAACGCCCCCGTGTCTGGTCCGGCCATGACGGACGCCTCTCTGTTCCAATGGCTAGCCTCCATTTATGGAGCTAGCCAATGAAGCAGAGGGGCGTGTTCAAGTCACCCATACTAGAAACTACAGATTTCTCTGGAGGCGGAGCCTAACGGCTCCGTCCCCCAGCGAAACCTAAAAATAAACTCCTTTTAGTACCTTCTCCTATTTGTTTAAACTAAACATGGCGCTTTGTAGAACATAGGTGTACCTTAATGTTCCAGCGCTGCGATGTCTTCTGTATTCAGGGAGGGAAGTTTTCTGACCTGTGTTTGTGAAAAGAGACACTGATTGTCCCTGTTTTCTGAACGGGTGGCATTTCTTGTTGTCTTAAATAGGTATTATTCACCACTTACTTGGGAAATGACTTGTGCTGCAGCCCGGTTCTGCTATGACGTGTGGCCTGAAATTTACACCGTCCATTTAAAAGATAAGCTAGTTTTATTTATCTGTGGGGCTTAGTTTGTGTAAACGTATTGTTTTAGTAAATCCAGAACTGCTTACTTGAAACAGCACTCTTCTTACTGGCGGTGCACCTCCGTTAATGATTTGGCAACCGCGGGAACTGTGTCCTGCTGTAAATAAATCACGAGGCTAAGTTTAAGTAAACTCATTAAGGCACAACCTCGAGTTTAAGCGTTTGAGGTTTCTATCGGCTCACCTTCTTACTGTTAGTTAAGTTGTGCCACACTCGCTTCTGCTGCTGTTGTTTGGCGTGCTACTCCAATGCGCTGTGATTAATCACGGAAGTCTTCGTCAAAGACACATGGTTATATATGTAGCTTTGACTTCTGGGAGTTGTAGTTCATATTGATACGGGCTACCATTTAGTCAAAAGTGGTTCCTTATGTTTTTTATCCTTGCGAATATGGTTTATGGGTTTCCAACTCGCAGGTTAATACAGAAATGTCGGTGGTGTGCACGGAGGTCAGTGTATGTTTCTCTGAAGTTCTGACAATTCGTTCATCCCATCAATCATGCAGTTGAACTTTAGTATGAAATATGCTTCTCTCTGCAATAGTAATGCCTCGACATCTCCTCCACGTGTAGGAGTTTTGATTGCAGAGGAAATGGTGCACCATTGGAGCTGTCATTATGTTTTGTTTTATTCGGGATCGATGCTGTGCTATTCTTTGATTGATTTGTTGTGTTGTTTTACCAATGTATAATTTCGGGCAGGGGCAGGTGATTGCATAGACCAAATTGCTGTGAAGAGGTGGCACACAGGTATACCTGAATCGTTTATGGCCACTATAAGTGTGGCAGGGTATACTCAGACATGAGTCCCTTGCTCACTGCACCACCAGGATTCAAGCAAGCCGGGCCGAAGACGGCTGAAATGCCAGAAACCGGTCCCCGGAAGCTTGTCTCCTTTCCAGTGAAGAATTGGCTTGGTAGTTTGGTCTGCCCTGTTCCCATGAGGCACGGGGTCAGACTAATTTGCATATAGCCAGGTTCTGAACTGGGGTGATGCAGTGAGCTAAATAACGGTGATGGATGAAGCCCTGATCTCTTGACTGGGTAAGAGTGGGCTGCTTAATTCAGACACTCTGTTCATCACCACCCCCTTTTCTGAATAGCTGTGAAGAGGTGGCACACAGGTATACCTGCAGAGGGCATGGCGCCAGCTGCAGACAGATGTCACACAGGGATACCCTCAGAGGGCATAGCGCCAACTGTGGACAGGTGGCACACAGGGATACCTGCAGAGAGAGAGAGGCACCAGCTGTGGACAGGTGGTACACAGGGATACTTGCAGAGTGAGGCACCAGCTGTGGACAGGTGGCACACAGGAATACCTGCAGAGGGCGTGATGCCAGCTGTGGACATGTGGCACACAGGGATACCTGCAGAGGGCATTATGCCAGCTGTGGAGCGGTATAACACAATTGCCACTACTGAGAATAACTCCTAGAAACTCTTTTCAAAAGACTTTACGACCAAAACATAAGTCTACTTTTTCAATTGCACCATCCAATGATTTATTCAACTTTTTTTGCCTTCATTATTTTTGCAAAAAACATGATTTTTTGTGCATAACAATACATACAAAATTTGAAACATACTATATACAAAAAATATATATACATTACAATCAGAACTTCCTTCAATCATACTTCATGAAGGTCCCAGTGGCAACACAAAAGAAGGGTAAAACATAATCTCAAGATCAATAAATTCCTCAAGTTTGTATATCTTCCAACATGATCAAAATCAAAGATTTGACCTTCTATTTACAAGACTTATTCTATTCAAATCTGGGTGGGCAACAGGATCCCCGGAATGCTTCCTGCTGCTCCAAGCTGTACAGACCTGTCCTCCTAAACAATGCCGGTCTCTGACTTCCGCCGGTATTTGGTACGCCTCCATACCGGCAGAAGTCAGAGACCGGCATTGTTTAGGAGGACGCGTCTGTGCCATCGCTTTCAAGCGCTTGTATCAGAACAACACGCAACGTAATCTGCACAGCTTGGAGACAGCAGGAAGCATTCCGGGGATCCTGTTGCCCACCCAGATTTGACACAAGCAAACTGGGGACACTGACACATTTCAGTTACGCAAGAGGGTATTGACCCTGAAGACCTAAGAGTCTCTTTGGTCCTGAGGAGAACCCCATTAATTCTCGAGTTCGAAACGCGTCGACCTGGTCCCAGGTCACATACAATAAGTCTTGTAAATAGAAGGTCAAATCTTCAGATGCTTTCCGTCCCCTACCTCAGCGCCAAGAAACTGTATAATGTACGCTGCGCTTTACAAATGCTTTTCACATCACATCACATCACATCACTGGTATACCTGCAGAGGGTGTGGTGCCAGCTGTGCAGAGGTGGCACACCCGGATACCCGCAAGGGGTGTGGTGCCAGGTGTGGAGAGGAGGCACACTGGGATACCTGCAGACAGCATGGCGCCAGCTGTGGACAGGTGGCACACACAGATACCTGCAGAGAGCGTTGTGTGAGCTGTAAACAGGTGGCGTGTCAGAACACCCACAAAGAGTCTGGCACCAGCTGTAAACAGGTGGTATGCAGTGGATGCCTGTAATTTTACCAGGGAGGTGGGTGGCGAATACATGCACCTCCCCCACACCCATTCATTCATGCATGCACCCATTCACAACACTCGCAAACAAATACACATGCATTTATACATACATGCATGCATAAAACTTACCTCAACAGGAACTCTCTAATAGGGAAGCCTTGGAAGTCCCAGGAAGATTGGGACCAAAAGTCCTGAGACTTCTAGCCTCAGTTAAACTTAAGACCAAAATTTATGTTTATCTGAGACAAAAGTCTAGTTTTACTACTCACAAATGCCCTTTGTGAGTACCGAAAGTCGTAAAGTTAGGCTTTCGTCATAGTTTACGTTTGTGAATCAGGCCCTATTATTTTAAATGGCCTGAAAATATATTTACAGATAGTTACCACCACAGTAGTTCTGGAATTCTTAAAGGGTGTTTTCAGTAGGGAAGGATTTCCTGAATACTCAGTTACTGATGATAAGCTCCAATTTTTCTCTAAAGATATAATAGAAATTTTAAAAACATATAACATTAAACACATAAGAACAGAGTAATATGATCCACAATGCAACTGACGGGTGGAAAGCTTCAATAAATATCTTAAAGAAGTTGTGCAATTTGCACTTGTTGGTAAAATTCCTTTTATTCAATCAGGAGAAGATAGTGGTGTAACAGAATAACCCAAAATTCTGTCTCTGGTATATCCTGTTGTTGAAAGGGAGACAACCTTATTTGAATCTTTATCCTTGGACGTGCAGATCCAAATCCCTAAATCAGACTAAACCAATGGTTCCAGGGATTCCAAATAAAAATACTTATGATCAAAACAAGTCCAAATTTGGTTATGGTTACGTTCGCATATCACATAATTATGACATAAAAGTAGGTGATTTTGTCGTAGTTCACATTCCCAGGTTGATGGGAATATGTAGAAGAAGATTCTTCAAACCTATATGGATGGTAGAGGTAATTGAGAGAAGCGTCATAACACAAGTTGGTAAATACTGGAATTTAATCAAAGTATCTAAATATGTTGTCCGTAATGCGTCGGCAAATATTGAAAATGGAGATAATGGTGATTCTAACTTTGGTTCTTGGTTCCATCAACCAACACAATTTAGCAGTGTACATGGTAACAGACTTGAGGCCATGTACACTCCTTCCCCAATCTGTGACCAAGCGCTACCTGAACCTTCTGATTCCAGTGGATCGGGAGATTCATTCATTGATTATAGTACTGTGGCAGAATGCGTCAAAGATGCACATCCTAACAGATTTACATCTTGGAAAGGTCTTTTAAGATTTCTAATGCCTTCTTATCTTTGTTTAATTGTTCTCTATCAAAGGAAGATGTGTTATATTATCTTTAATAGGTTAATGTGTGATGGTAAATGGTCAGAGAGATATCCTTAATTCCAATTTTAGTATATTTCATGAGGTTTTTTGTCTTAAAATAAAGACAATGTTTTTGTTATTCCTCTTTTTTCCCTCGCCTTCTCTCCTGGTGATTTGGTTTTGCTTTGAACGTTCCTCCGTGAACGTTCTACTTTTACAGTTGAATGGCATTCTATAGATTGGATGCATCAATAAAGTGTTCCTGCTCCAAAGTTACTGGAGTGATTTCTTGACTTCGATAATGAAGTACAGTAATAAGATCTTAACTTACCGTTAAAAAACATACAAATTCACTGAAAAAGCAAAAGTTAAAGTGACTTTACCGTTAGGTGTTGAAATAGTACAAAATCCAACATTTAAGTACCAAAATATATCCGAAATTCACCAGTTATAGCTTACAGACCTGACTACTGTGCTTAGCTTGAGCTGGGGGCTGGAGGTCGGGCCCATCAGCATTTTTTTTTGGGGGGGGTGCTGGGATTTGTAATTAATCATCAGACTTTGACCAAGAACAAGAGGGTTAGGCAAAAAAGGGAGAAGAAGAAGGTAGAGAAAAACTAAAAAATAGTGACAAAGGGAGCAAGTACGGATGAAAATGATCTTATGAGAGTATTACAGGGTGCCGGGGATAGTAAATTAGTGGATGAAAGAGGCATGCGATGATTTAAAGAATAGACAGCCTTTTTATTCATCCATCTCATCATCTCGCAGTGGCGCCGGTGGGCTTATGAGAGAATTTGGTATCCGCACATATTCTTTTTCAAATTAAGCACTGGAACTTTAGTCATATAGTTGTGCGCTGCCATGTACTGCTTATGACCTCAATTATTACATCAGCCATGACATGCTACATGACATAATTGATGACATCACTGATAACATTTCAATTGACATAATTGATTACAACACTGATGACATCTTTGGTGACATCACCCAATGAATGTTAGTTTGCTATATGCTTTTCTGACTGGAATGTGAGCTATACCTAGAGTCCGTTTTCGGTCACTTCTTTTGTAGGTGTGGGCGTAACAGGCGTAATTTTCTCTGGCATAATTACTCATAATTACCGCAAAATTACTCGTAAGTTAGCGTAATTGTGTGAGAAGCGTAATACAGCATCTTCTTAATGCAAAATGCGCACTCACGTCCACAATGGGCCAGAGAATGAATTTTGTGTTAAGAAAATATCACAAAATGCGACATGACAGTCGCAGCAGCCGCTCGCTCTCCCTCAGTTCGTTGTTCCTGCGCTCCTGTGATAGGATTTCTGCCTCAAATATCTCTTAATTACTCAAGCTGGAGTACTTTCATACTTTTGGTATTTTGAGATCACAATAGTAATGTGTAATTAAGGAAATTAGGCCAATTACTTTGGCATAATTCAAATTTCGCCCAGGCCGAATTGTATTGCTAACGGGTGTAAACTTTTGCAACATGGAGGACATGAAGCGAATCAGTGGTCTGTTTATAGGGGTATTCAGGTGCATGAGATGTGGAGGCAGACCTCACAAGAGAGGGAGATAACACGTGATCATATATCACACACGGAGGCAGATCTCACACATGGAGGTAGCTCTCACTTAAAGAAGCGAGCCTCACACACGGAGGCAGATCTCACACATGGAGGTGCCTCTCACTTAAAGAAGCGAGCCTCACACACGGAGGCAGATCTCACACATGGAGGTGCCTCTCACTTAAAGAAGCGAGCCTCACACGCAGAGGCAGATCTCACACATGGAGGTACCTCTCACTTAAAGAAGCGAGCCTCACACGCAGAGGCAGATCTCACACATGGAGGTGCCTCTCACTTAAAGAAGCGAGCCTCACACGCAGAGGCAGATCTCACACATGGAGGTGCCTCTCACTTAAAGAAGCGAGCCTCACACACAGAGGCAGATCTCACACATGGAGGTGCGTCTCACTTAAAGATGCGAGCCTCATACACGGAGGCAGATCTCACACATGGAGGTGCCTCTCACTTAAAGAAGCGAGCCTCACACGCAGAGGCAGATCTCACACATGGAGGTGCCTCTCACTTAAAGAAGCGAGCCTCACACGCGGAGGCAGATCTCACACATGGAGGTGCCTCTCACTTAAAGAAGCAAGCCTCACACTCGTAGACAGATCTCACACATTGAGGTAGCTCTCACTTAAAGAAGCGAGCCTCACACTCGGAGACAGATCTCACACATGGAGGTAGCTCTCACTTAAAGAACCGAGCCTCACACTCGGACACAGATCTCACACATGGAGGTAGCTATCACTTAAAGAAGTGAGCCTCACACTCGGAGACAGATCTCACACATGGAGGTAGCTCTCACTTAAAGAAGCGAGCCTCACACACTGAGGCAGATCTCACACATGGAGGCAGCTCTCACTTAAAGAAGCGAGCCTCACACTCGGAGACAGATCTCACACATGGAGTTAGCTATCACTTAAAGAAGCGAGCCTCACACTCGGAGACAGATCTCACACATGGAGGTAGCTCTCACTTAAAGAAGCGAGCCTCACACACTGAGGCAGATCTCACACATGGAGGTAGCTCTCACTTACAGAAGCGAGCCTCACACTCGGAGACAGATCTCACACATGGAGGTAGCTCTCACTTAAAGAAGCATGCCTCACACACTGAGGCAGATCTCACACATGGAGGTAGCTCTCACTTACAGAAGCGAGCCTCACACTCGGAGACAGATCTCTCACAAGGAGGTAGCTCTCACTTAAAGAAGCGAGCCTCACACGCGGAGGCAGATCTCACACATGGAGGTAGCTCTCACTTACAGAAGCGAGCCTCACATACGAGGCAGATCTCACACATGGAGGTAGCTCTCATTTAAAGAAGCGAGCCTCACACGCGGAGGCAGATCTCACACATGAAGGTAGCTCTGACTTACAGAAGCGAGCCTCACACACGAGGCAGATCTCACACATGGAGGTAGCTCTCACTTAAAGAAGCGAGCCTCACACGCGGAGGCAGATCTCACACATGGAGGTAGCTCTCACTTAAAGAAGCGAGCCTCACACACGGAGGCAGATCTCACACATGGAGGTGCCTCTCACTTAAAGAAGCGAGCCTCACACGCAGAGGCAGATCTCACACATGGAGGTAGCTCTCACTTAAAGAAGCGAGCCTCACACATGGAGGCAGATCTCACACATGGAGGTGCCTCTCACTTAAAGAAGCGAGCCTCACACGCAGAGGCAGATCTCACACATGGAGGTGCCTCTCACTTAAAGAAGCGAGCCTCACACTCGGAGACAGATCTCACACATGGAGGTAGCTCTCACTTACAGAAGCGAGCCTCACACACGAGGCAGATCTCACACATGGAGGTAGCTCTCACTTACAGAAGCGAGCCTCACACACTGAGGCAGATCTCACACATGGAGGTAGCTCTCACTTAAAGAAGCGAGCCTCACACTCTGAGACAGATCTCACAGATGGAGGTAGCTCTCACTTAAAGAAGCGAGCCTCACACTCGGAGACAGATCTCACACATGGAGGTAGCTCTCACTTAAAGAAGCAAGCCTCACACACTGAGGCAGATCTCACACATGGAGGTAGCTCTCACTTACAGAAGCGAGCCTCACACACAGAGGCAGATCTCACACATGGAGGTAGCTCTCACTTAAAGAAGCATGCCTCACACTCGGAGACAGATCTCACACATGGAGGTAGCTCTCACTTACAGAAGCGAGCCTCACACACGGAGGCAGATCTCACACATGGAGGTAGCTCTCACTTAAAGAAATGAGCCTTACACTCGGAGGCAGATCTCACACAGGGGGGTGATCCCAGAGACGGAGGCAGATCGCACACAAGGTGGTAGACCTTATGTGCTGAGGCAGATCTCACATGTGGGGACAGATGTCAGAGTGGGAGGCAGATCTCACACAAGGAGGTAGCTCTCACTTAAAGAAGCGAGCCTCACAAGCGGAGGCAGATCAAACACAGGGGGGTGATCCCAGAGAGGGAGGCAGATCTTACACATGGAGGCTGGTCACGCAGGTAGAGGCAGATGGAGGCAGATCCAGACTCATCCTGCAGTTCCCAGCCACGCCATCTGATGCAATTAGCAGACATTACACAGCCCAATGAACATTAAAGCTCCAGAGATGAGCACTCAGAGGAGGCATGCCCACGGCTGGGTACCAGCCCGAGCCCAGCGCGGAGCAGCTGCAGCCAACCAAGTGTGCTCCACACAGGTCCTCTCCTCCACATGCACCCCGCGTATGTCATGTGTGGCTTCAACTGGAAAGCATTAGCATGAATACCTGGATCTGAAATCCAGGGGTCGCTGCTGTAAGTGGAAGAGGTGTGGCACAGCTCCCAGGGAGGCTGACTCCGGAACACGGGGACTCACAGTTCATCCCGGCGGCAGGTTAGCCCAGCACCATGTGACTCTGGGCAATAGCTCGCTTTATCTTCCCGAGGACCCCCAGTGCCTTGACACCCTTAGGGGTAACTGTTTGCGCTGTAGAAATACTGGGTTAAAAGATCATTACAGTCATGGGCGTAGGAACTGTGGGGGACGCAGGGGACATATCCCCCCCAGATTTTGGAGTGGGGGGGACGCAGGGGACAAGGGTGGGTCTCCCTTCTGAGAGGGAGATTAGTAGGCCTGTAGCTCACGAAACAAAGTGCGAGCGGAGCTGCGTGACCTAATGGCCCTGCACTTGACCTGGCGCCTCTCCAGTTACCTGTCTGTGAGCCGCCAATGATCCGATAGTCACAGCATAAGGTGACGTCAGAGGCCACTCGCCCCCCTGCCTATGCCCTGTTAAACTCTTTGTGTGGCGCAGCACCCCTGAGGCTCCGGGATTTATTTATTTCTCACCTCAGCTGCCTGTAGCCAGTGGGGAAGCACCCAGAGCATCGGTGTCAAAACACCGAGACTTTGTCATTAATATTGCATGCAATTACAATGCATGCGATGTTAATGGCATTACAGTGCAAAGCGGTGGTTATCTTTGACAAATACAGCGGATTAAGCGGTGGTTTATGCAGCGGATTAAGTGGTGGTTTTATATTTGGCAAATGCAGTGGTTTATAAAAGGGGTTTTATTATAAAAGACCGGGATTATAAAAAGGGTTTTGCCGTTTTGCCATATAAAAATGCTGCAGATTTTACAAGGGGTTTTGGCAAAACGGGATTTGTATGCGATGTTGATGGCAAAACGGGATATTAAAAACATCACAGTCACATGCCATTTAAAAATGCATACTGGATGGATGGGTGTATGGGTGAATGGATGGATGCATGAATGATTAATGGATGGATGCATGATGGGTGGATGGGTGGATGGTGGCTGGATGGCTGGGATGAATGGGTGTATGGGTGAATGGATGCATGGGTGCATGTATGGGTGCTGGGTGGGTGGAGTGGGTGGGTGGATTAATGGATGGATGCATAATGGATGGATGGGTGTAGGGTGCCCGGATTACTGGGATGGATGGGATGGATGGGTGTATGGGTGAATGACGAGGGCAACAGAGGGCAGAAGGCCACAAAAAACGAGGGCAACATAAGGCAGAAGTGCACGCAAAAACGAGGCAAACAGAGGGCAGAAGGCCACAAAAAAAACGAGGGAAACATAGGGCAGAAGGGCACGAAAAACGAGTGGAACAGAGGGCAAAGGGGCACGAAAAACGAGGCAAACAGAGGGCAGTAGATGCAAAATGGATGGATGGGTGTATGGTGCCCGGATGGATGGGATGGATGGGTGTATGGGTGAATGACAAGGGCAACAGAGGGCAGAAGGCCACAAAAAACGAGGGCAACATACGGCCGAAGGGCACGAAAAACGAGGGCAACAGAGGGCATAAAGCCACAAAAAACGAGGGCAACATAAGGCAGAAGGGCATGCAAAAACGTTGTCAAGACGTGCTAAGTATAGTCGCCGATGTGACACGCGATCCTATTACATGGCCATATTTGCATCGCAACTACGTGCGATGTGAAAATGGCTGGTGTAACTGCCTTTACGATGTAATTGCCACAATGCGAACGCCCGTGATGGACCAATGGATCGTCATACAACCTAGCCAGTGGCAGTGCACTGATTGATTTGCTGACCTCGGACTCCTCGCCTCCGTGTATGTTGCCGGCTTGAAGACGGAAGGGCTGCGGCAGCACACTCCCACTAAGGGTGAGGTCCCTCCTGCGTGAGTACCTATCCCATTGAATAGACTGACTTTTGGTTCGGTTAACTTGTAAGTAAAGCCAAGGGCTGTTACACTGCATTCATCTGTCGGTCTGTTGTACTCGTTTTTCCCCCTCCCTCCTTCTTGCTTTCTCGTTGCGCCTCTCCCTCTCTTCTGTTCTTTGACTCCAATTTTAGTTTGATATTTGCTGAACTTTGATTTTACCTGACATTGACATGTGATCAGCCAGGTGTGACATGACAGTGAAATGTTGTGCTCCCCAGTTTTAGGATTCCAGTGGCTCTGCCTAAAACCCATACCCTCCTCTTGTGTAATGCAGACTCAGCTCCAGTGCGCTGGCCAGCAATGACATTCCACAACAAGGGAAATGGAAGACCCATGGCTTGACCACTGTGTATCTAAAGATATTGTAGAGTACGCTGATAACATTAATGGTAAGCTACATTTATTCAGGCAGAACTACTCTGAACCCGGAGAAAAATATGAGGGCCCTTTTTGCAGGCGCGGCAAGTGTAAACTGAGTTGCCCCATTATCAGTGCTTTAAATGGGAAAAAATAAGTGCAGGTACTCATTAAAATTAGTTAGAGGTGTGGGAAAGGGGCGGGGCTAGCGGCGGGGCTAAGGGTAAGATATGATGATACATAATGACCTCTATATCAGTTACGGCACATATCAAAACGCATAAGGAATGCGTTTATGTTGAAAAAAAACACATCTTTATTTCATTGGTAGACTAGTGTTGATTATGGCATCTGTTGGGACGTTCATTTATCTTATATAAATAACGTTATAGAATGTTCTGCTGATTGGATTGATTGAGAGCTGTTCTTCACACGTTACTATTTCCACCTGCGTTTGGGCCCTTATGATGTTACTACTTGAATAAACATAATTTATCCACTTTACATCTTCGTTTCCTGCTTCAACAGAGGGGCACACAAAGGAAAGCAGCCTTTGTGCTGAACTTTTAGTTGAAAAAAACATCTTTGGGAAGGTAGAGGATTGTTTGGCGCTGCTGCTCGTGCACTTCCATAAATCGGACAGGATTAATGACTGGCAGCCGCAGCCCATTTCACATGCCTGATGGAGGAACACTTTAAGCTGATAGCCGTTGCGCACCTGATCAACAGTGCAGGGTCGGTTTAGACCCTGTACTGTTGATCACAGCATGACACAGGGCAAGCCCTCTCAGACCTCTGCAGTGGGGCCATTCAATTGAGCACTGCTGGAATCTCCAGCAGCGACTCTGCAAACGGCCTTTCATGCGCTCTGTGACTTGCAAGCTCCTCGTAAGCAAAGTGGCGTCTGCCCTGAGCTGGAGGAGTCACTGAACCTGAGCCTGCTGTGCTCTCAATGAGGGTACCGGTACTCTTCCCTCAACTAAGAAAAGTGCCAGTACTGGCGGACAGAAAATTCGGAAGTGCTGGTACTCAGTACCGGTGAGTACCGGCCCATTTAAAGCACTGCCCATTATCAAATCTTTTACCATTAATGGCCTGACAGTGTTCCCAAATTAAAAATTGATTTTCCCACTTAAGCCGCTTGTGTTTGTGATTCACAAAAAGTGCAAGAGATTTACTCACACTCTTGAACCAGCATTTGAAATGTGTGTAGCCCTTATGACCTTACTGCACCAGTCGGTGCCTGTCCACCTTTAGAAGTGTCAGCCCTGCTAGGGCATCTTCTTGATAAAACATGTGCCAAGTGCCACATGCCCTCCGAGCTTTCTGTTTGTGTTTGTATGTGACAGCTGTGGGTCATCTTGAATTAGGGACACTCAAGTGGGATTTCAGGAAAAATTATGCTTTTGAACACTGTACAAATTAGATTTTCAGCTAAGTGACTTTAAATTTTTACTCACTCCCTTACATATTTTGGGTGCAAGGGCAGGCTATGGCAGTACCGGTGGACTATAGGCTAGAGGTTACCTGCACCATGTTTGAGCCTTCGTGCAGCTCACACACACTCACACTCTCTCCTAGTTCTGTGTTTCACAATTCTCTATTGCTCTTAAAACTATGTGGAGTTTTACACCTGATGGTATCTCGGCTCAGGATACTGCTAGTGAAGTTTTTGTCTCAAGTCCCTCAGTTTCATTTCTTTGTACTTGTCACCATTTAGCAACTGAGCAGGATGATCTTAGTACCACATTTGAGTAGCCAGTACATCTTCCAAGTCCACTACTTTCCTGCCTTTCTTAATATTTCTCTTCATAACTATGCGATTGTATACATTTAACGCGCGTACGGTCTCTCACAATGGGCGATTTGTATAGGGTCACTGGAAAGTCCACAAGATTGTCCCTGTCCCCCCCAGAAATTTAGTGTCTCCTACGCCCATGATTACAGTGTAGCTTATTGCTGACCGGTGAGAGCGCTCACTTCCCCTGTGTCCGCCTCTCCTCTTAGTGGTGTCACCTCCCTCCGTCCGCCTCTCCCAGCTATCCACAGACCCAAGAGAGGGGGGGATCGCAGGTGGCGCTTTGTCGTACCGCCCGCCACTTTTCCCTGGCACCATCGGTTTCTGCAGACCCACGATGGCCAGGAAGAACAAGCCGCACTCCCCGGGGGTTCCTGCTGGCGGTAAGCATCCAGACCTGCCAACTCACACGGTGCCACCGTGAGTCACACAAGATCGGCTCGCCTCACACGGTCTCCTGGTGAGGAATCAATATCACACCGTGGGAGGGAAAACAGCTTGAAATCACTCGATAACACTAACTTTTTAGCTGCTTTTGGAGGAACTAAGTAGCCAATGATGTCAACTGAAGAGTGGGAAAACACCCCAGGACGTTGTCGGCGGCAGCTTCTGCAACCATTTTTTTTTATTTGGGAGCATGGAGCAATTATAGGTGGAGGGGGCAGAAGTGCCTCTTACAGAGGCAGTTCTCGTTCGAGGCCCCGCCCCTTTGGCGACCACGTCCCCTCCTCACACGGTGAAATGTTTTTTTATTTTATTTATTTATTTAATGCGATTTTATATAGCGTAAACTTTACCCGAAGGTGTCAGAGCGCTTTACATAAGAACCAGTTGCAAAAGGTAAGGACTTAGGATTACATGCTTTACATAAAAGATACAAACAGAAAAAATTGCAAATGTACAAGATGTAAAGTCACACAAGGAAGAGATACAAACAGAAAGAAAAATTGCAAATATACAAATAGTAAAGTCACTCAAGGAAGAGATACAAATGGATATACTCTAAGAGTCACATAGGAATGGTAGAGAGTAAGTCAAGTCAAGTCAAGATATTTATATAGCGCGCTATATACCCAGAGGGTCTCAGGCGCTTGAAGAAGGGTGGGGAACTACTTGTCGAATATCCAAGTTTTAAGTTGCTTTCTGAATGCTAGGTGGTTACAAAGGTCTACTACATATACTAGTGATTAGAGTTCTCTCTATATACACATATATACACATAGTAGATTTTCTCAGGTCAAGACTCCAACAAAAAAAAACAGGAGAGCACAGTTCCATTATGTGGGGTCGGAGGGGGGACGAAGTTACAGCACCAAGGGAGGGTGGGAGGGATACAAGGGTATGGAGAAAAGGCAAATCAGAAAAGGGAAGAAACATTTGAGGATCGTCAAGGTGGAAACAAAAGAAAAGGGTAAAGGACGAGGGAATGGACAAGATGGCGGGTCAGGGTCCAGAGAAAAGAGGCCAAGAACAGCAGGAAAATGGCGGCCAGGACAAAAGAAAAAGTAAAGAACCACATGAGAGTCCTTGGCGGGACAGGCTGCTCCGATGAAGAGTGTTCTCTGGGGGCCTGGGGTGAGTATGTTCCGGAAGGAGCTGCGGTGTGCCAAGCAATATAGGTCGGGACTGTAGGGTAGGCATGTCCAGGGTTAAATCGCAGGACCCCCATCACTCACTGCAGGCTCTGGTTTCCACAGGCTCCGGTTTCCAGCCATGTACTACACTGGAGTGGTTCCTCGCAGGCTACTCGCCGCAATCACCACTCCTCCCGGTCGGAGGGGGGAGAGCCACCAGCTCAAACTCCACAGCAGCGAGGCATCTCTGCCGAACCAGCGGCCATGTTGGTAAAAACTCAGTGGGCACTCCCTCCAGAAACTCGCAGGGTGCAAGCAGGGCATTTGGATCGTTCCCAGGGTCCGCAATGCGTGGATAAATGGGTCAAATCCTTGAGTAGGGTGGCGGGCGGATGGGGAGAGCCGCCAGCTCAAACTTTACAGCAGTGAGGCATCTCGGCCGAGCCAGTGGCCATGATGGTAGACGCTCTACTCTATCTCTAAGGAGCTCGGACATTACGCCACCAGTCTGGCATGGGTATCCCAATTCCTTCTGTATGGCAGCCCCAATTTTGGCATCTCCCACTCCCAGCAAAGCCTTTTTGTTTTCGCAGGCATGTTTGTCTCTAGAAGCAGCTTCAAGTCCTCGTGGAGTATTCCTTCAGAGATGGCATTTATATTTTCTAGACCACTTTTGGCTGATTTAAAAGGGGAAAACCCCACTAATCTGACAATGTTTTTAAGCCTCCTGATGTTCAGCACGCTCTCCTCCACTTGAGGCAGCAGCATGCTGATCCCCTCCACCTCGCACACGGTGAAGAGCGCGTAGCCGGCCGCATGCTCGTACAGCACGCGAAGCAGCACCATGTTCACGGCGGCACGGCTCCCTCCAAACAGACTGTTGCAGTAAGCTGGCAGGTCTGTGCATCAGCTCTCTACTCCTGTGAGAGCAGAGAGCACTATTTAGAAAAGGGATAGAGACAGAAGACCCAAAGGAGGTCAGCTATCTTTACGATCAGTGGGAGAGGAAGTTAATACAGAGGGTGACAACGGTGGGGACGCAAGGCTAGTTATTTTTTTATATATATTTCGGCAGGTGGAAGGCGTAGATGGAAGTTTAAAGAGTGGATGAATGGGTGGAAAGCAGGGCCAAAACCTGGGAACCAAAACCGGCCCTGGCAAAGTGCTCGGCCGGCCCCCCGGGGGTAGGGGGGGCAGTTTGGGGGTACGACCGAGCTCTCTGCCGGGGCCGGTTTGCGGCCGATTTTGTTACAGGGCCGTTTTTGCAGCTATGCAAAAACGGCCCTATAACAAAAACGGCCCCCAGGGGCCAAAAACCGGCCCCCACTCTTGCGGCGCACTGAGGGATTGCCCGGTGCCCGCAACGGCCAGTCCGGCCCTGGGGGAAAGACAACAGATTTTTTTTTTTTTACATAGGACGGAAGAGTGGATCAATCAAGGGGGCGGTAAGTCAGCTATTATTGTTTATCTTTGGGAGAAGAAGCCTTATTATCAGTGGCAACCCATACTTTTTGCAGGGAGGGGGAGGTCAGGGCACATACGCTCACAGAAACACTCACTCACACTCATACATTCACACACACATACATCCATTCACAAAACTCACTCCCAAATGTTCATGCACGCACTCACCAAACATTAAAAATAAATCGTGCTTATCTGCTCCACTCTGCCTCGGACATCCCAGGAGGGTTGGGACTGCTGCCTACCCAGCCTGTGAGGGAAGGTAGCAGTCCCTCGCGCCTCACTGAGTGGGATTCGGTCAGTGAGACTGCTGACTGCACCCCACTCTGTGACGAGCTGTCAGTGATTGACACTGAGTAGCGGGCACTTAAGGGCTTGGAACTGAAGCATTCTGGTTGGAAGCAATCAGTGACGCTCTGCTTCGTCTCGAGGGGGAGGGCCTCAAGGTGCCTTGGCAGGCTGGAGAGGTCACGCCCACAGGATCTGGGACTTCTTCGGCCCGCAACGATCAGCTCAGGAGGCAGCGCATTTAGTGCATGTGAATGAATGAATGGTGAGATTGCTAAAGTGTGCATCTATCTGAGAGGGTCCCGGTGATGGTTAGCTCCTGGCGGCCTGACCTGAAAATAAAGAGTGTCTGTCAGGCTGACCTTTGCTCAGCCTGATGGACACTCTTTATAGTGGCTAAAAGGTGAGGGGGCATGACCCCTCAGCCCATTAGGATGGACTGAGGCTCATTATTATAAAGTTTCCTATTACACCTCTGCTCAGTGCCCCTGACTAGATGTTGAAAGCAGAGCAGACTGTTTGGGGGATGTGGCCACACATAATGTATAATTAAAGATGGGTAAAAAGTGAATGACGTGGATGTCTTTTGCCCTAGGATTCTGAGTGACATCATAGAGAATTAGAGTGTCGCTGTTGTCAATTTAATGTCACTCACAAATACTCAGTGACAACACCCTCGTTACTCACTGTTACCATTTATAATTCTATATGAAGCAATATTGAGAACAGGTTCCAATAACTCCTCCATCCATGCATCCATCCATCCACCCACCAGCCCTCCTGTCAGTCGACTGGTCTGTCCGTAAAGCTTCCTGTCTGTCTCTGTCTGTGCACATATTTATTTTATGCAGTGCTTAATTTGTGAAAGAAAGAGTGCCGGTGCCCAATGCTTTGCTAGGAAGCCAGCGACTGGTGCAATTAAACATCGGCGCACAGAATTCCAAGGCTGGTAGTCTGAAATCCCCAAACAGACCCCCTTTCTCTCACTCTGGAAGGTTCCTGCTTTCACGGTCATTCGCTTCCTCACACTTTCCGATCTGTGCTCTTGCACTCTGAAAATAAGCATTGGGTACTCCCACCGGGAACCACTGGCTCAAACCAAGCGGTGATTTTAAGTAGCACTAGGCTGTCACCTCTCGGCACTGTGGCAGGGAGATAGCTTTAGTATAGGGTAAGAGTAATGGTAGGGGCTGACATTAAACTCATAGCTAAAGTTATGGTTAGGAATAGTGGTTGGAAAAGAGGGGTGAGTTTGGGCTAGGGTAAGAGATAGGTTTAGGGTTGGAAGTGGCATTTATCTTATGGTTAGACTTGGTGTTAGGATATGGTTTATGGTTAGACCTGGAGTTCCCCTCCCATAGAGAGCGAGCACCCTTATGCAGTGCCACACGCTGCACAATCCTACACAGTTGTAAGATACACCCTGGGACACAACAATATAAAGAAATATATCCAGGCAGGAAATAAAAACACTTTTTAACAGCATGCAGGCAGGAGCCATGCGGGTAAACTCAGTGTCAAATTATTGTGCTTTTGGCGTGAAATCAACTCATAAAGCGACACCGTCAGCCAGTATCGTGAATCACAGGAAGTCGGTGGACTATCACTATCACTCACACACTCACTCCCCACCGCTGCACAAGGCAACGCTATCAGCCCAGTCCGTACGGAACGCTCTCACAGGTGGGGATATGTAGCAAGTTTTATTAAGAGGTAGACGTAAAGAAGGGGACTTTAGCGGCCACTCGGAAAGTTCACCGACACGCCTATAAACACAATGGAGTCACACAGTCTCTTGACCTGCTTCTGAACTGTTTCGAAAGCATTCCTTCAACCCAGTCAATCTCTCTCGCTACTACCTGGTGCCAAGATGTCTTCAGGAGGGGCCAGGTGTGGAGAGGGAAGTAGGGCCACTGCTATGAGGGTCAAAGGGGAACAACCAATGACTGGGGAGTAATGCAGGTGTCTCTGGATAGGAGGAGGCACCCGACCGGTACACTTTTATCAGCGTCATGCCCAGGCAATCTTGGCATAGCATCTGGTGCACGTTGGAATCGGCCGCGACAGACACTACAGGTCTCGAACACAAAGAGTTGCAAATTCCACACCTCCCTCCACATGAGGTGCTATGACCGGTGCACATTGAGATGGGTTGTACCAGGCAATTCCGGACACTTACATCGAAGGTATGAAAATTCCACACCTCTCTCGAAATGAGGCACATTGACGGGTGCCTCTTCACAAGGGCTGCACCAGGCAATTCCAATCACATACAGCAAAGAGATGCAAATTCTGTACCTACCTGGAAATCAGGCAGAACGTCTGTTGCATGATGATATAGATTACACCAGACCAGTTCTGTCACGCACACAGGAGCAAGCTCAGCAGAGCCACATGAGGTAGAATGAGGCACTACTAAGGGCACACCCCCAGCTCTGAGCCAGCAGGGATCCCGCTACCAGTGATTTAGCTCACCACCAATGACACGTTTGTGAGTGTCAGAGTGCCTACGGTACAGGAACCACAACCCTAGATGTGGGCAAGATTTCTGTGGCTCTGCACTAGACAGGCCAGTGTCCAGGCACAAATCATAGTTTCACGCACGGACAGCGCTACCCATTGGGATTCAGTAGCCAATGTGGGCACTTCTAGAGTCCACTGCTCTCCAGATGTCATAGGAAGGTGGTATAGGTCCCTTGTGGGAGATCTTTGATGTACCTGAGAAATCCGGGAGAACAAAAGGACCTCCGACTGACCTTTGGAGAGCACGCTTCAGGGTGACACCCTTAAGCAGATCTTTGTCCCAGGCCAGCCCCTATTCAGAAGGGGCACACGGTACCCTTCAAGGGTATTAATCCTCCCAAGTCCCCACAAGCATATCTCACCCTTTGCTGAAGAGTAGCACCCATAGTTATACTGTCCTGTGTCTTTGAAGTTAGGGGTGGTTTAAAGGGTTTCCCTTGAAACCACAGGTATCAAATTGCAGGCCTGCCTGCCATGGAACCATGGAATGCAGATCTTAATCTCTAATATTCCATAAGTGGCATTTCTAAGCGAGTTATACCAAAGCCCCTTTTACCAAAGGAAAGAGTTTGGCGCCGCAAATGCATTGATAGGGAAGATCAAGGAGCGGCTCCACTGCCGTCCACTCTTGCAGCCCAGAGTGATGACCACCACTTCCCCATGTTAACCTGTGGGAAGAGCAAACCTCATAGGTAGTGAAAACATGCACAGGTATTCCTCACTGCACACGCAATCACGGGCATCATAGGTGCGCACCTACAGCAGCCAGCATTGGCAGGCTGCTCATGAGTTTAATCATGATAGATGCCAGTGCATAGACGTCAGTCTGCGATGACAAGCTGGGCACATGGGCTCACTCCGGCCCTAGCATCTGAGGGACAGGTGGACGCACACGCAATGCCTGGGCCGGCCGGACACAGGTTGACCCCCTTACGGGTGCAATGGCCCACACCTGGCCTTCGACGGCCTACCATGAACAACGCGCGCGGACACATGACCCTGATGTTAAAACAACGGATATACAGATATGCACTAATTGGCCCATGACCGCAGACCGGGCACCTTGCCACTAGCACCATGCGCACGGACACATGACCCTGATGTTAAAACAACGGGGATGCAGCATAAGGGCTGGGGCGCATCCCCAGGTCTACATCACGGACTTCATCACCCCACACGCGCTCCCCTCCAAAGACTACATCCTTCTAGGAGACCTCAACTTCCACATTGAAAAGATCAACGACCGCAACACCGCCACCCTCTTAGACAACCTCGCCAACCTCGGACTTAACCAACTGGTCACTTCCCCCACCCACATCGCAGGTCACACACTCGACCCCATCTTCACCTCCAGCAACCACGTCTCCTTCAGCCACACTACGGATCTCCTCTGGACTGACCACAGCTGCGTTCACTTCACCTACAACAAGCCGAAACCCATCATCCACCTCCAACCAACCCTACAAAGAAACTGGAACAAAATCACCTCGGATCAGATCTCCACATCGCTCCTTCGAACCTCCCCGGCCCTCTCTTCTAACGCCAACGAAGCCGCCTCCAACCTCACCGTTTGGTTATCCAACACCGCCGACACCTTAGCACCACTGAAAAAACGTCAACACAAACTTGGCAACAAGAAGGCCTCATGGTTCAACGATGACCTCAAGAAGTCCAAAAAACTGTGCCGATCCCTTGAAAAGGCCTGGAAAAAAGACCCATCCACCAGCAACAAGGACGCCTTCAAAAGCGCCACCCGCATCCACCACCAACGTATCCGAAAGGCCAAGAAAACAGCATTCAAGGATCGACTTGACAACAACGCCCACAACAGCAAGGAACTTTTCAACATCGTCAAGGAATTTTCCAACCCCTCGGCCAACTCCAACGACATCACCCCCTCTCAATCCCTCTGCGACTCCCTAGCCTCATTCTTCCACAACAAGATTGCTGACATCCACAACAGCTTTGACAACCAACCCGGAAGCCAACCCACCCTACCATCTGCTGACCATCTTCCCCCCGTTAACACCCTTAACGACTGGAAACCAATCTCCACTGGGGACACCATCCGCCTGATGAATTCCATCCACTCCGGGTCCCCCACAGACCCTTGCCCTCACCACATCTTCAACAAAGCAGACTCCGTCATAGCTCCGCACCTCCGAGACGTCATCAACTGCTCCTTCACCTCCGCTACCTTTCCAGAAGACTGGAAACACGCTGAACTCACCGCCCTTCTGAAAAAACCAACAGCGGACCCCACCGAACTCAAAAACTACCGCCCCATCTCGCTTCTTCCATTCCCGGCCAAAGTCATCGAGAAAGCCGTCAACAACCAACTCGCCGCCTTCCTCGAAGCCAACAAATCACTGGACCCCTCACAATCTGGCTTCCGAGCTAAACACAGCACTGAGACCGCCCTCATCGCAGCAACAGACGACATTCGAACTCTACTGGACAATGGAGACACAGTCGCCCTCATCCTCCTCGACCTCTCCGCAGCCTTCGATACAATCTGCCACAGCACCCTTTTACAACGCCTCAGAGACATCGGAATCCAAGGAAAAGCACTGGAATGGATCACCTCGTTCCTCACCGGAAGAACCCAGAGAGTCCGCCTCCCACCATACAAGTCCGAGGCCTTTGAAATCATCTGCGGCGTACCACAAGGATCCTCTCTTAGTCCCACCCTCTTCAACGTATATATGAGCCCCCTTGCGGCCATCGCCCGCCAACACAACCTCAACATCATCTCTTACGCGGACGACACTCAACTGATCCTCTCTCTCACCAAGGACCCCAGCACCGCCAAAACTAACCTACACGAAGGAATGAAAGAAGTCGCCGAATGGATGAAACAAAGCCGTCTGAAACTGAACTCAGACAAAACAGAAGTCCTCATCTTAGGCACATCCCCCTCTGCATGGGACGACTCTTGGTGGCCGGAAGCCCTTGGAAAAGCACCCATCCCGACAAACCACGCACGGAACCTTGGCGTCATCCTGGACTCTTCACTCTCAATGAACAGACAAGTCAGCGCCGTATCCTCCTCCTGCTTTAACATTCTTCGCATGCTCAGAAAAACATTTCGCTGGATCCCCTCCGAAACAAGGAAAACAGTCACCCACGCTCTAGTCACGAGCCGACTGGACTACGGAAACACCCTCTACGCAGGCACCACCGCTAAACTCCAGAAGAAACTACAACGAATCCAAAACGCCTCAGCCAGGCTCATATTAGACATCCCACGCAACGAACACATCTCTGGTCACCTTAAAGACCTCCACTGGCTACCCGTCAATAAGAGGATCACGTTCCGACTGCTTACCCACGCACACAAATCACTCTACGACATCGGACCAGATTGCCTCAACTCTCGACTGTCCTTCTACACCCCCTCCCGCCAACTCCGCTCTTCCAGCCAAGCCTTCGCCACTGTACCTCGCATCAACAAGACCACCATGGGAGGCAGATCCTTTTCATACCTGGCGGCCAAAACATGGAACTCACTCCCCGCCTACCTTCGCCTCACCCAGAATCACCTAGCGTTCAGAAAGCAGCTTAAAACGTGGATATTTGACAAATAATCCCCCTCCCCTTCCTAAGCGCCTTGAAACCCCCTGGGTATGTAGCGCGCTATACAAATTTTATGACTTGACTTGACTTGACTTGACATTGGCAGGCCTGCCCATGTTCCTGAACACTCTGTCAGCACCTCTTCCTAACTTGTGTAGGAAGACGCACTCACTTAGACACTGCCCTAAGGCGACACCCCACATGCCCCCCCTGGGAAGTGTCAAGGCAGGGGAATCCCCACATGGGGGTGGTCGGGGGGGGTTCCTCACTACCTGGGCACATCCATATGTACACCCCCGGCACTCAGCCAACTACTCACCCCCCTGCACCCATCTGGGCTTCACTGAAGGGGTGCCCTCATGGTATGGGACGACCCACCCAGGGTTGGCTGAGGGGTAAGTGATGCCAACCTAGGTAGCGGTGCAATGGTGCTCCACTGGCCTGTAATAGCAGGACCGATTCATGGTTGTCGGGTTATCCGGTGGGTGGCACACTCAGAACTACGTCCCACTATTAGCAAATGCCGCACCCCACCTGTTTACGTGGTGCACGGAGGTACTGTACTTAAACCATCACGTATGCACCCCTGCCTAATGCAGGCAAGGCGGGTGCACGCACCTCCCCCCTGCAGTGCAAGGGGGAAGGTGTCCATATCCCGACGATAATGCTGAGAGAGTCAGCAACGACTAGGAGGAAAAAGCATTGAGTTTTGAGGTAAATTCCCCTAAGAAGGGCCATGTCTAACAATAGATAACTTGCGCATCCTAGCTGCTCTGTCTAATTTCGAGAACACCATTGACACATACCTCAGAGACCAACTTGTGTTTAAATGCATTTCCAAAAAATTCAAGAAAACCTTTTATGCTTGAGTAATCCCACATCAGCTGAACAGATCAATATGGCTAAGAGGAGTGAAAGATCAATGCCGCCTTCAAAAGCTTTGTCTAGTGTTGAAGATGATGGTATTGTGAGCGTGGGTACAGTGCTAGATTGTGAACAAGAGGATAGTATTGTGATTGTGGGTACAGGGCCAGCTGCTGATACAGAGGATTGGGTCCTGTTATAGATGTGGCTCTTAGATACTGGTTGGAAACTACACAAGTTCCTTTGTTCTAAATAAAAGATGCATTAGTATAACAAAATTGGGCATTTTTCAAAGGTTTTCAGATCGAGCGAGCCTTGGTCAAGGGCCAACAGTGTGCGAAAGAAGACCAGCTTCTCAACTATGAATTTGGGTAATAACTACAGTCAGGCGAATGCAGATTATAAATTTACGAACCTTTTTCTAATTGTATCTGATAATATTATGGGTATCAACAGCAAAGGCCGTTTTACAGAGTACGTATAGGTAAAGTTGAGGTGGAGATTAGAGCAGATTTGGGTTTAAAGATTGAGGCCAACAATTTATTCAATAAGTGGTAGACTATTAAAGAACTCATTTTCATGGATGTTAGTTAATTCCAAAGCTTTAGCGTTATATTGGCATGACCAGAGTCGGCTATGCATCATATTAAAACCAAGTATGAGGATTTTTCATACATTCGCTTTAAAAGGGCAGGGCCAAATGGTATTTGTTGAACAGGAAATTGGAAAAAGCATTAGTATTGTAGATTAAATTGTGAACAATTCCAAAGAGGTTTTTGTTGACTAAGTAAGTTGTGTAAAGGGTTTTAGTCAAATAAAATTATTTTAATGAAGAGTTCTATACCCGTAGCATATAATGTCAAAACATTTAATTTCAATGTGTACAGTGAACTGAAGCATTATTGGACAAGTTGTTTACAGATAAAATCATACCAAGAGTGGACTCCTGTGAATGGATTTCAAGTGCAGTGATTGAAGGAAAATTTCTGGAAAAATAAGGTTGTGTGTAGATTTAAGGTCACTTAGCAAATAAATTATAGTTGAGAGAGTCATCTTTTACCCAAGAAATAAGAAATGATACAGTAGCTGGGTGAATGTTAAGATTTTCAATACAACTGACCTCAAGACAGCATATCACCAGATAATACCCAAAGTTTTACTGCTTTCTTATCACAATAAGGAGCCTTCGAGCACTTAAGCATGCTGTTTGGACTGGCCTTTGCCCCAACATTTTTCAGAAGCTAATGGATGCATTATTTAAGGATATTTAAGGAGTTCAGGGGCCTATTTATTATAAGCATGGGCGAATTTTGCGAATCTCACGTTCGCGAATTTTGCGGATTTGCGAACTCGCAATCCGCAAAATCCGCGAATTCTCGCGAATTTGCGGATTTTTTTTGTGTGTTTGCGCGGGTTTCTGCCAGTTCGCGAGGGTTTTGTACAATGTCGCAAATTGCGAACTTACCTGTCGGGTCGCAAGTTTCGCGAACTTGTTGTTTCTACGTGTCCAGCCTGTTTGGGACACTCTTCTTCATCACTGCCACTCTCTGTCACCACTGCCACTCTTTGACTACTCATGCCACCCTCTGGCCCACCCATGCCACCCTCTGTTTCATCACAGCACCCTCTGGTTGTCCAGTCAGTGTACATTATTGTGGCAACGCAAGCACACCTTCCCTGCCTCAAGTGACCTGAATTAATTTGGGGCTGATTAATGTGTCACAGAATATTTTTTTAGCTGGCACCTGCTTCCTTAGTGCTTCCTGATTAGTGATCTTTTGCACTTGCTAAGTGCTTTCATTGTTGCAAAATTAGTTACAACACCTGCCCTGCCCCAACTGACAATAATGAATTAGGGGCTGATTAATGGATTTGAACTTCCAGCCTGGCTCCTGCTTGTCTCCCTTAGCTGTAATTCAGGACCTTTGTGGCATATGTGTAACTATTCTGAGGTTCAGAGCAGGGTCACATAATAGTTGCAACTGGCAACTGAACTCTGGAGGGGCCCCTCAGGAAGCACTACAGGAAATGGCTACTAATGATGAGCCTGAACTTTTGAACCTGATAAGTAGTTTCAGTTTTGCTAAGATCGTATTTCTACAATTTTGCACTTATTTGCGGGGCGCGAAGTTGTACTGGGAAGCCGCGAACTCACGCGAACAGTGCGAGCAAAATCCGCTGCTCGCGGATTTGCGGATTTTGTGGGAGATTCGCGAATCTCGCGGATTGCGAATTTACCGAAAATCCGCAAAATCCGCGAGCGAAACGGATTTTCCGCCCATGCTTAATTTATTATCCCCAGTGTCACTTTTGTGCTGCCGTTGTGTCACTTTTTGTGACGCAGCTGTGGCGTAAAATATGAGCCCCGTTGCGCCCTATTTACGCATCTAGGCAGATCCGTCACTTAGTAAACCCTTGCTCTATATTATACCTGTGTCAGGTATAATGTATGCAGGGTGGGAGTTGCCCGCATCAAAGCCCATAGGAGTGGAGCATTGAAATCTATAAGATTTCAGTTCCCCACTTCAAGGGCGCTATTACGTGAAAACCTTATGCCTGCCTCATGGCAGGTGTAAGACTGACGCAGGCCCTTTCACATGGGGCTTGCCCGATGTGAAAGGAACATTGCTAGAGTTGCGTCACGCTGCCGACGCAACTCCAGCAATGTGTCAGTTTTGCGGTGACAGGTACGTCAGTAATACTGATGTATCTGTCTTTCCTTGGACATGATGTGTCATACAGTAAATATGATGCATCCATCTTGTCACTAGGAGGGCGCACTGAGAGTTGACGCACCACTGTTTTCAAGCAGCGATGCGTCACTTCACATAAATAAGGCTCTCAAGCTTTTAAAGATGAGATTTTAACTATTCCATAAATATCAAGAACACACTGCTATTTTGTGTAAAGTTGTCATGATTCTGAAGGACAGTGGTCTGATTATGCATAAAGAAAATGCACATTTTGAGTGGATAGGGTGGTGGTCATTGCACTTCTAAATATGCATTTGGAGAAAGCCTTGCTAGAAGCACCCAGACCAACTGACAACACTCTCCATGCTCCTTCATTGGCGAAGGCGAATAGTAGGCCCGTTTTGCATATGGCCATCACTGAACCTTTCAAGAGAATGCTGAAAAAAAGAGAAATTCAAGTGGTGAAAAAGAGAGAAAAGTGTGTTCTGTGAAGTTAAAAAAGTATTAATAAATTAGAAAGTGTAATCCCATATCTTGCTTGGAGTAACTATTATACAGCTGTTGACGCTAGCGCCATAGATTTGTGGGCTGTGCGTTGTTAAATGGTTAAAAGAAAGGAAAGGACTATTACTTTTTTTATACACACTTTGAATTACAGCACAAATCAACGTGAAGCATTAGCATGTGTGTGGGCTGTGCAAAACCTGAAAATGCATCCCTGGGGGAGCAATTCCGAATTATGTAAACCGGGTATGTCTGATACCACCTGGATAGCGCATGGATGCCCTCATGGGTGATCAGTGTGCTATACGTATAGCATAACACATCTGATGCGGAGCATGGTGTTTGTAAAAGTCACATCAGGACACCACTTTTCTAAGTGAGATACGTTGAATTGTGAGATTGCGTATATACCAGGAAGGTCCAGCTTAGGAACCAGTTGGTTGTCACGGCGGCCACTTACTACACGGGATGTGGATAACAGTGACACATTTACAGAAGAGTGTGGGATAGTCAAGATGCCTGTCACAAAAGCAACCAGTGGAGCGAAACAAGCTGAAGAATCGAGGGAGCAGTGCAGAAAAGCGATGAACTATCAGAATGTATTGAGGTTTATTGACAAGTGATGCCTTGAAGAGTAGGACAGAAGGCCAGAGATACTGACGGTGCTCCATCAGTGTTCGCCAGAAATGAACATTGGCGCTGATATTTAAGAGGGTGCACCTCCAGACTCCCTCAAAGGTAGACATATACCCTCAGTATGCACACATGGGACGCTTGGGATAACTGCGATTAAAGAACCCTCAGACATCACTGCTGGTGGACAATATGGACAATATGACGGACGGTCTTGTGAATTCATGTAAGAAATGTTTGCCTAAAACTCGTTTAGCCCCTTGCATGCTGATGACGTCCCCCGTCCGTCATGCACCGCGGTGCTCGTGTGCTGATGACGGCTGGGGACCGTCATGAACCCGCCCACTCGCGATTTTGCCGCATAGGCGCAAAATCGCGGCCGCATGCAAGGGGGTAAATGAACTTCCAATTCCTGATACTCCATGTAAGGAGACCCCTGTATCACTTTCTTGGACTGTTTGCAATCTTGCAATGCACGTCACACTTTGGTTGTTGTAGTTCTTTATCATTCACAGTGGTTTCATTACTCTTTCTTAGTTGAGACTTCTACTAATGTGACTATCAAGTTTTTGAGAAGTTTGGGGCATATTTACAAGGGCTTTATCTCTGCTTTTTTTGGCTTAAAAAGCCAAAAAAGCGGAGATAAAACTGTCACCCTATTTACATAATTGCATGTTAGCACCCTTTTTCCGAACGCCTCCCTTTGCATCTCTTATGAGATGCAAAGTGGGCGTCACTAGGCGTACCCTGGATGGACTACCTTGCAAATATCGCTGATATTCACATCGCGATATTTACAAGGCTGCCCCAACATTTTAGCACACGTTAGTTTTTGCAGAAAACCACTGTTTTCTCCAAAAACTAACGTCTGCTAAAATGCAGACTTACCTATCCCTAACATTGGGGTGGATTATGCTGATACGACCCTGTGGGTCATATCTTATTTAAATTTATTTAAAATATTTATAGAGTGCGACTGTCACCTGGCAGGTATCCTGGCGCTGGTTGCTAATTCCTGGGTTTTAAGACGGGGGGTAGAACTATGGCTGGCGGGCTTAGAGGGGTGGAGGAAAGAGCCATGTTTTGATTCGTTTCCTAAAGGGTAGGAGATGAGGGATTTGGCGAATGTCGGCTGGCAGACTGTTCCATAGCTTGGCTGCAGCTACTCTGAACGATCTTCCCCCAGTCCTGGCCTTCTTATATCTAGGTACTTTCACAAGGCAGGCGGTTGTAGACCTAAGTGTTCTGGTGGGGAAGTACCACGAGAACAGACGTTGAAGAGGTCTGGGTCCTGCGCCGTGTAGTGCCTTAAAGACCAAGCAAAGGGCTTTGAAGGCAATGCGTTGCTTCAAAGGCAGCCAGTGCAGCTCGGCCAGGGCAGCGGTGGCCGAGGATCTCCTGGTCCAACCAAGGGCCAGTTTGGCTGCTGCCGACTGAACTCGTTGGAGTCTGTCCAGCAGTGTCGCAGGGGATTCAAACAGAAGGGCATTACAGTAGTCAAGGCGACTAAGAATAGTGCACCTGACTATCATTGCTCGGGCAGAAGGTGGTAGTAGAGGCAGGACTTTGCGCAGTGAGCGCATGAGGCCTGAGCAGGTGGCAACTGTTGTTGAGACCAGCGTTTCCATGCTCAGTTGGTGATTTAGCATGACGCCCAAGTTGCGAACACTGGTAACAGGTGGCGGGTTGTTAGAGTTTTCCGGGGGCCAGAACTTGGCAGGCAGAGGGCGGGGTATGCGGTTCGCGGGACAGAACAGAACCTCGGTTTTCGAGGAGTTGAACTGGAGGGAGTTCCGATGCAACCAGCCTGCGGTATCTCTTAAACAGTTATGGAAGGCTTCTAAAGAGATGGAGTCTTCGCCTTCCCAGGAGAAAAGGAGCTGGGTGTCGTCCGCATAGTTTACTGTGGTCATATTGTGCGATTTAATTAAAGTGACCAATGGTTTCAAGTAAACATTAAAGAGAATCGGGCTGATGGAGGAGCCCTGAGGAACACCGTGAGGGACAGGGGAGAAGACCGATTGGAAGGGGGGAAGGGATACAGCCTGTTTCCTGTCACTAAGATATGAATGAAACCAGAGCAGGGCCGTGCCGTCGATCCCTGCCTCTCTCAGCCTCTCAAGCAAGGTCCCATGGTTGACAGTGTCGAATGCGGCAGACAGGTCTAATAAAATCAAGGCCACAGCTTGGCCCCTGTCTGCGCGCATTCGAAGCTCCTCCATAGCAGTGAGCACAGCAGTTTCAGTGCCATGGGCTGGGCGAAAACCAAATTGGAATTCGTCCAACACGTGGTGCTGCTCAAGGTGGGCTGAGAGGCAGTTGCTGACCCAACGTTCAAGCACCTTCACCGGGAAAGGCAGAAGTGATATGGGGCGGAAGTTGGACAAGCATTCTGGATTTAGCGTAGGTTTCTTTAATAGCGGGGTGATGAGCGCCTGCTTCCAGGGGGTGGGGACGAAACCACAGCTGAGCGATTGATTGCAAATCATCCGGAGAGTGTGGAATAATTCGTGCCCATATGCTTTCCAGATTTTCGGAGGCAGAGGGTCAAGGGGAGATCCCGAGGTGATGCCCAGTGCCACTTTCTCAAATTCTGCTTGAGAGATCAAGGGGAAAGCCAGGAACATATTCATAGGAGGGCACGCTGACCTCGAAGAATCAAGATTGGTGGAGCCAGCTGCGGGAGGGGTGGGGTGGATATGTAAGCATATCCATCCCACCCATATCAGCAAGGTTATTGATGTTTTGCAGGGAACATCGCTGGAAAACCAGCAATGTTCCCTGCAAAACGGCGATAACCTCGCTGTCTCTGGAATTTTTATCGCCCTGGAGAAACACGTTGTTAATACGCGCTACCAGGGCGATAAATTCCAGAGATAGCCTGCGATAATAAAATTATCGCTAAGCACGGCTAGCTATAAATATTGCTGGCGCTTGATGATATGCCCCTTTGTTGGTAGTGAAACTAGCGCCTAAAATAATTGTTTCAGATAATGGCACTCAGTTTCTTCAAAGAAAATGAAAGGTTTTCTAGGTAATCTTGCTATTGTGCCTTTTATTGTTGCTTTATACTAACCTCAACTTGTGGAAAGGATGAATAGGTTCCTTAGGGGAGGCATACACCGCTCTTTGTCTGCTGAGACGGATACTGAAGAATTTCTACAAAACAAAACCTGGACTTGACGCCAGGTTGCCCATTTGAGATGCTGAGAGGTGGAGAAACTTGTGCCAGTGTTTTTCCTGGGTGCGTGGTGGAGAAATGTAAAAATGTGGTTATTGATATCATAATGGTGACAGAAAAGGTAAAATGAGCACAAGATAAAGCTAAAGAATGCAATGACCTCCATTTGGAGTTGGAGAAAAGTTATTGCAGGTTGGTGATTGGTCTGCCTTAGAAAACTAGGCATGGTCAATAAAGGACATTCCAATTTACGTGCACGCTACGGGTAATTAAAAGGGGTAAGAATTCTGTGTTGTTAAGAGGTAAAGGCTGGTGGCGTTTGAAAGGAGTGCCGAAGATGGAGGAGGAGCAAGCAACAGACATTATTGATCAGAAGCTGCTTGAGGCTGACTTGAGGGGTCGTTTTTACCCAGATTTCTCTGACCAAGGCTGTATAGAAGTGACAATATGGTACAAAGTGCTGGAGCGGGAGGTTCAAGTGCTTCTGGTGTGGTAGAGAGCAGGAGTAGTGTTGGGTCTGAGGAGGTGCTCGGCTGTTGGCTGTGCGTCTAAGGACGTGGCCTTCAAAGAAAGGTCCTCAGATGATGGGGCTGAGGCTGGCAAAGCGAGGTGTAGCATTGCACCTCCAATCCATAGGAAGACTTCAGGATGGGTGAAATGTGTAGATTCATTGTCCTTGTCTCTCAGGTTTGGTTTTGTAAGGGAGTGATGTATTGTATTGTAGATAATGTCATTCATTTTCACTGACACTTGATGTTGTATGTTTCTTCTTGTGCCCAGGCTGTTCCCGCGTTGTGTTTACTTTAACGTGTGGACACTTGTCGTGTGTGAGTTGAGGTGCTGCCGTCATCAGCATAGGTTCCTGTAGTTACCGACAATCTTACTTCTGATTAGGACCATCATTGCCTCTTGGAGTCCATTCACAGGAAGTCGATGCTGCATACACCTTCCTGGTTTAAGGCTTCGGCTGCCTGAAGAACAGAATAGACCTGCATCAGAGGCTTTCCCAGCCACGGGTCTCCGGCACCTCAGTCTCAGGGGATGAGAGCGCTGGGTGATAGAATGATGCCCATATCAGGCTATTATCGCATTTGATGTTCTGTGCAGGAGGCACCTGCGTCCGCTGCCGATAGAGGTGGCAGCGCACAAACTTAAAAGACCAGTGTCGTCATTACCACTAGGCGTAGAAGAGTTTGTCTTTTACTGGTACCACCCACCATCCATGGACTTTTTGAATAGAAGGAGAGGTTTTGTGGACTAGGGGCACCCTAGAGATCAGCTCAGGGTGATCTGCAAGGGTTAGAAGGTGCTGCACCGCCAAAGCGCCTGGTGGGGGTCAAGGTGGACCCCAAAGTCTGGCTCGGGCACCTTCAGAGCAGGTACTTGCACTCGTGTGGACTATTGTTTAATGTGTAGCTCAAAGCCACCCACCCATACTGTGTCTACTGAGGGGGTGCTTGAATTAATTTTTGACTAAGGGGGGGGGCCTCATAGCATTTGGGGGTGCAGACTCTGGCAGGCCAGAGGTCATTCTTGGCATGTAGGGGGCATCCATGGCAAATTTATAGAACAGGAATATGATATATAATTTGTGTAAGCAAGTAAAAATGTTTGTTTCTGATTAATTTTAAAAAACTATATAATTCGTGGCATTCGAGGAAAATCCATGGCATATTGGTGGGCACACATGTGGCAATGCTGGCCCTGACAAGCTGGTGGCAATTTATGATATATGAGGAACACAAAATGCAAAATGATTGCCCTGTTACATCAAAGTTAACCTCAGCATATGGGGTGAACATACAGTAAATGAGTCAAGTTCTGGGGAGGGGCAGATTCGCTTGGCAATCCATGAAAGTACTGGAATATTTTAAGAGTGCCCTTTTGAGACTGTGACTTTTTAGTGAATTTGTGGGAAAAGGGTGATCCCATTTTTTCAAAATCTTCTTGCAGGAGGGGAGAGACCTCCCCCAAGGCCAAGGATGGCACACCAGCCATCACAGCTGAGTAGAAACGGCAGCCAGGACGAGGGCAGGGCAGGAGCAGGCGGGCAGTGTTTGTGTACAGGGGGCAGGAGCAGAGATTTGGCAAAGAAATCAACTGCAATATCTCATCTTGAAATCGATAGCATCGCTTACTTTCCCACGTGCACAGGCCAAAATAGGGCCGAGCAGCCGGGACTGCACCAATATGTTCTGAAGCTGGCTCCCAAGCTGATAGGAGGAGCCCGTGCTTCCTGCCAGAACAGATTTGTTTCCCGATGGAGGGCTCCGCCTTTCATCTTTCGGAGGTCAACACAAAAGAGTGTCGTTGAGCTGGGTAAACAGGATACGGAAACATTCAACACCGTTCGGTTTGTGACCAGTGCGAAAAGGTCATCATTATTAAATATTGTTAAATAGAAAACGGTCCCTCCAGCCGAGCAGCGCAGCCCTGCCCCCTCCTGCCGCCCCCTCCGCCCCCGGAGACGTGAGGCGCATGCATTTCATCTCTCCCCCCGTGTTTTGGGTTCCTCTCCGCGCACTTCTGCTTGACATTGATAAATGATGCTGAAACCCATTTCGCTGGTTTTCTTCGGTTTCGGGGCTCTCACTCGCGCTCTGCCTTGTTCGGAAATGCTAAACTGATCCGGCTGCCGGAATCTGAATATGTTAATGTGCGTCTCGCCTCCGCCTCGCAGCGCTGAGTGACGGCTCCGCGCAAACTTTTCCATTAGAATAACAACTTCAAGAGTACAAAAAACTGACACCGCCTGGTGAGGTGACACCCCCGCCAGTGAGGTGACACCCCCGCCTGTGAGGGGACACCCCCGCCTGTGAGGGGACACCCCCGCCTGTGAGGTGACCCCCCGCCTGGTAAGGTGACACCCCCGCCTGTGAGGTGACACCACCGCCTGCGATTTGACACCCCCTCCGTGCCTGTGAGGTGACACCCCCGCCTGGTAAGGTGACACCCCCGCCTGCGAGGTGACACCCCCGTCTGGTGAGGTGACACCCCCGCCTAGTGAGGTGACACCCCCGTCTGGTGAGGTGACAAACCCGCCTGCGATTTGACACCCCCTCCGTGCCTGTGAGGTGACACCCCCGCCTGGTGAAGTGACACCCCCGCCTAGTGAGGTGACACCCCCGTCTGGTGAGGTGACACCCCCGCCTAGTGAGGTGACACCCCAGCCTGGTGAGGTGACACCCCGCCTGTGAGGTGACACCCCCCTCCTGTGAGATGACACCCCCGCCTGTGAGGTGACACCCCCGCCTGCGAGGTGACACCCCCGTCTGGTGAGGTGACACCCCCGCCTAGTGAGGTGACACCCCCGCCTGGTGAGGTGACACCCCTGCCTGTGAGGTGACACCCCCCTCCTGTGAGATGACACCCCCGCCTGTGAGGTGACACCCCCGCCTGGTGAGGTGACACCCCCGCCTGTGAGGTGACACCCCCGCCTGGTGAGGTGACACCCCCGCCTGTGAGGTGACACCCCCGCCTGGTGAGGTGACACCCCCGCCTGCGAGGTGACACCCCCGCCTGGTAAGGTGACACCCCCGCCTAGTGAGGTGACACCCCCGCCTGGTGAGGTGACACCCCTGCCTGTGAGGTGACACCCCCCTCCTGTGAGATGACACCCCCGCCTGTGAGGTGACACCCCCGCCTGGTGAGGTGACACCGCCGCCTAGTGAGGTGACACCCCCGTCTGGTGAGGTGACACCCCCGCCTGTGAGGTGACACCCCGCCTGCGAGGTGACACCCCTGCCTGTGAGGAGACATCCCGCCTGGTGAGGTGACAACCCCGCATGGTGAGGGGACACCCCCACCAGTGAGGTGACACCCCTGCCTGTGAGGTGACACCCCCCGCCTGTGAGATGACACCCCTGCCTGTGAGGTGACACCCCCGTCTGGTGAGGTGACACCCCCGCCTAGTGAGGTGACACCCCAGCCTGGTGAGGTGACACCCCGCCTGTGAGGTGACACCCCACCTGCGAGGTGACACCCCCGCCTGTGAGGTGACACCCCCGCCTGGTGAGGTGACACCCCCGCCTGTGAGGTGACACCCCCGCCTGGTGAGGTGACACCCGCCTGGTGAGGTGACACCCCCGCCTGCGAGGTGACACCCCCGCCTGGTAAGGTGACACCCCCGCCTAGTGAGGTGACACCCCCGTCTGGTGAGGTGACACCGCCGCCTAGTGAGGTGACACCCCAGCATGGTGAGGTGACACCCCGCCTGTGAGGTGACACCCCGCCTGCGAGGTGACACCCCTGCCTGTGAGGAGACATCCCCGCCTGGTGAGGTGACAACCCCGCATGGTGAGGGGACACCCCCACCAGTGAGGTGACACCCCTGCCTGTGAGGTGACACCCCCCGCCTGTTAGATGACACCCCTGCCTGTGAGGTGGCACCCCCGTCTGGTGAGGTGACACCCCCGCCTAGTGAGGTGACACCCCAGCCTGGTGAGGTGACACCCCACCTGTGAGGTGACACCCCACCTGCGAGGTGACACCCCTGCCTGTGAGGTGACACCCCCCTCCTGTGAGATGACACCCCCGCCTGTGAGGTGACACCCCCGCCTGGTGAGGTGACACCCCTGCCTGTGAGGTGACACCCCCGCCTGGTAAGGTGACACCCCCGCCTAGTGAGGTGACACCCCCGTCTGGTGAGGTGACACCGCCGCCTAGTGAGGTGACACCCCACCTGCGAGGTGACACCCCTGCCTGTGAGGTGACACCCCCCTCCTGTGAGATGACACCCCCGCCTGTGAGGTGACACCCCCGCCTGTGAGGTGACACCCCGCCTGCGAGGTGACACCCCTGCCTGTGAGGAGACATCCCCGCCTGGTGAGGTGACAACCCCGCATGGTGAGGGGACACCCCCACCAGTGAGGTGACACCCCTGCCTGTGAGGTGACACCCCCCGCCTGTGAGATGACACCCCTGCCTGTGAGGTGACACCCCCGTCTGGTGAGGTGACACCCCCGCCTGTGAGGTGACACCCCCGCCTGTGAGGTGACAACCCCACCTGTGAGGTGACACCCCTGCCTGCTGAGGTGATACCCCCACCTGGTGAGGTGATACCCCTCTCCGCCTGTGAGATGACACCCCCGCCTGTGAGATGACACCCCCACCTGGGAGGTGACACCCCCGCCTGTGAGGTGACACCCCTGCCTGGTGAGGTGACACCCCCGCCTGTGAGGTGACACCCCCGCCTGTGAGGTGACAACCCCACCTGTGAGGTGACACCCCTGCCTGGTGAGGTGACACCCCTGTCTGTGAGGTGACACCCCTGTCTGTAAGGTGACACCCCCAGCTGGTGAAGTGACACCCCCGCCTGTGATGTGACATCCCCGCCTGGTGAGGAGACAGCCCCGCCTGGTGAGGTGACCCCCCGCCTGTGAGGTGGCACCCTGCCTGTGAGGTGATACCCCCGCCTGTGAGGTGACATCCCTGTCTGTGAGGTGACAACCCCACCTGTGAGGTGACATCCCTGCCTGGTGAGGTGATACCCCCGCCTGGTGAGGTGATACCCCTCTCCGCCTGTAAGATGACACCCCCCGCCTGTGAGGTGACACTCCCGCCTGTGAGGTGACAACCCCACATCTGAGGTGACACCCCTGCCTGTGAGAAAACACCCCCGCCTGGTGAGGTGACAACCCCGCATGGTGAGGGGACACCCCCACCAGTGAGGTGACACCCCCGCCTGTGAGGTGACACCTGCCCACACTTGTGAGGTGACACCCCCGCCTGCTGAGGTGAAACCCCCCCCCCCCGCCTGCAAGATGACACCCCCGCCTGTGCTGTGACATTCCCGCCTGGTGAGGGGCAGCCCCGCCTGGTGAGGTAACAACCCCACCTGTGAGGTGACACCCCTGCCTGGTGAGGTGACACCCCTGTCTGTGAGGTGACACCCCCAGCTGGTGAGGTGACACCCCCGCCTGTGAGCTGACACCCCCGCCTGCTGAGGTGACACCCCCGCCTGTGAGGTGACACCCCCGCTGTGAGGTGACAACTCCACCTGTGAGGTGACACCCCTGCCTGGTGAGGTGACACCCCCGCCTATGGGGCTCGCGACAATAACTCAGAATAATAGTGGTTTGATTTTTAAAGAAAATTACAATAGAGCTTTCTTAATTTGTTGCCAAAAGATAGAACAAGAATGAATCAGCTCAAAGAAATGAAAACTTTACATTAGAGACGTCACTGAATAGGACATCTTGCAAAAGGTAGACCACCACAAACAAATTGAGGAAAGTGTATATTTACAGTTTTGGTGGTTTATTAAAATAAAAATAATTTAAAAAAATGTTTAATAACATTAATAATTGTTAATGGTTAGTTTTGTTAAATAAAATTGGTTTATTAAAATTGTTGGCTGGTAACATTAAAAACGTATTAGGGGTTAATATGCTGGGGGGGGGGTGAACTTTCGATTGCCATGGATCCTCCACTGGACTGAAACTTGACCCGAAATACGTTTCAGAGCGCTTTACATGAGCACCAGTTGTGTTACCTGAGAACACATTCATTTTTGTTAGGTACGGGGAGAGCAAGTGCCGAGATTCGAACCCAGATCCCCAGATTTTAAGTCGACCACTCTAACCATTAGGCTACATCCTCTCCCCTTAATTTGAATCCACAGTGGGCTGGGGGCAGGTGGGGGCTGGAGGGATCTCATACCCATAGCCACCGGGAGCCAGTGCGGGGCGACTGCCCATCTGAGGATGCCTGACTTCCCCTTGGGGGTGCCCAGGAGTGGGCTCCTCACAGGGAAAGGCCAGGAAGGGTTCCTCAGCGGTATTCGTACAAGCTCCGAGATGCCTACGGGTAGTCGTGCGCTATATAAGTGCGTAATTAATTATCTAGGGCGACCACCTGGCAAGAAGGTGAATTCTGGACAGTGACAGAAAAAATTCAGGACTGAGGATCAAAATTCAGGACATAAATTCAAGACAAAAGCTCAAAAGTTGTGACAAACGTTCGTTTTTACTGGCACGTCTGAGGGTCTTGCACGATTATATATTAGCCAGTTTATAGAAGTACAAGCCAAAATAGGTTCATGTACTTTAGCTGAATCACACATTGGAGTACTGAGGAAATCTTCACAAATAGTTGGACATATTTAAAGAAGAAAAAACGAGCAAACATATACACTTGAAGCAGGAGTAGACAGCCGGCCATGAATGACAGGCCAGACGCAGTGCTGTGCTACTAAACGGAGACTGTGGGGCAGATTTACAAGCCCCTTGCAACATTTTTGAGACACAGTTGCGTCACTTCTGTGATGCAGCGGTGGCGTAAACAATGCGCCACTATGCAACATATTTTAACGTGCTGCATCTAGTGAGATGCGTCTGTAAAGCCCTGCGCTACATTATACCTTTGTCAGGTTCAATGTATGCAGGGTGGGCGTTCGGTCGCAAGGAAGCCCCGTAAAAGTGACGCCGCGAAATCTACAAGATTTCACGGAGTCACTTTTACGACCCCGCTGCGTCCAATCCTTACTCCTGCTTGTAGCAAGCGTAAGGGGTGACGCAGCACAGCAAGTATCGGCTGGCCCTGAGCAGTGCTGGAGTTGCGTTGCACTTGCGACACAACTCCAGCAGTGCATCATCCACATGCTGACAGACGTGTCACGCATCTGTCTCTCCTTGCGCCAAGATGCGCATTGTAAATGCAGCGCATCCATGGTGGCGCACGGGGTTCCAAACATCATGCAAAATAACTGGCGCATTCCTGCTGATCTGGAGGGATGCGCCAGTTATTGTAAATCTGCCCCATAGAGTTCACGGCAGTAGCACTACTAGAGAGTGTGAAACTGAGAGAACAATGATAGTTAGAAAGGAGGACAGAAAGATATATGGACAGACGGAAAGACAGAAGTTGTAACTGTGAGAATAACCAGTGTGAGAAGAAAGTAAGTTAGGGTCGGTCAGCTGAGAGAAAGAACGGATGATAACGGAAAAGAGGGTCACAGAAGAAGGTGCGACATAGAAAGGAGTGGAAAACAGATACAGAAAGATGCTGAGAGCGACAGAGAGAAGGCTGTCAGTAGAAATAATATAGAGGGGGCATATAAAAGCGAGGAAGAGGAACAGAGAGAAAGCATGTAGGGGAATGAGGGAGGCAGAGATGAATGGAAAACATGTGTTGAGGAGGGAACAGATAGAGAAAAGGGAAAAGAGAGACAAAGACGTTGAACTGAGAGTGAGCAGAGAGATTAAGGGCCATATGTATCATGATACCAATTAGCGATTCTGTAATAGCGATTTTTAAGAAATCGCTATTTCAGAATAGCTAATTGGTATGTATCAGGAAAATCGCAATTTTTTAGCGATTTCTTGATATTCCTTAATTGCGAAATCGTAAATTGCGAATTTGCAATTAAGGAATACTTTCTCATTCATTTCTATGGGTCTCCTGGCCCATAGGAAGGAATGGGAATTTTTTCTCAATTTGCGATTCGCAATTTGCACATGTGGTGCACGTACATGCCCTGAGGGCATGTATGTGCGTCACGTGGCACTTTGAAAAACGCTGAAATGTGCATTTTTCAAGGAAATCGCAACTTACCACCAACTAGAGGTTGGTGGTAATTTGCAATTCCTTAAGGGCATTTTAGAATTTTTTTCTGCTTAATACATTGCATTTAAGGAATCGCAACATTTGCAATTCCTTAAATGCAATCGCAAAATAAGGAATCGCAAAATTTGCAATTCCTTATTTTGCACCCAAATTCTTTCATACATACCATTTTATGAAAATGAGTTCGCAAATGCCAAAATTCTGCGAATTTTGGCGTTTGCGAACCCATTTCGCCTTGATACATATGGCCCATAGTGAGAGTTCACTGTCTAACCTGCATGTCAGAGATTTCACTCCAGATATTATACTTATCTGGGGTAGCTGAGAGATTGTGCGCATGTTACTGATATCTGTGTAGATCTCTGCTTGAGGGTCCTGCCCAAAGAATAAGGTGGACAGTATGTACTGAGGACAAAATTCACAAGCTTTCTGAATTTTACCAAAATAGATCCCATAATTTTTGTTAAAAACAACCACTCCTGAACAGTCAACCCTGACCCTCAGAACACTCAGGCTGCAAAGGAAAGAGAGGGTCTCCTATGGCGCGAGGCGAGAGGAGGGACGGACCGCTACTGAAGAAGCAGGCCTTCTCACCAGGCTGCCTGTTACCTGACAGACATGTAAATGTATGCAATTAGTTAATCAGCAGGTCTAAAAGCTGCTGGGGAACTTGTCTTATACTGTGTGAAGGACACTTGTAGGTCGAGCTAGGCAGGCAGTTCAAGGGCTTACAGCCCGCCATTGCTTACCTTTGGTTGACTTTATTGTCAATCTCAGTTGCCTGCTTCTATTTCAATGGCGTCCTTCTCCCAGCTTGTCTGCCCTGGTCTGTCCCTCCCTTGGAGCAGAGCCTGCGTACCATCTCTCCTATTGGCCTGTTTCTATCCCTCCACTGAACACTTTTAGAATACTTTTTCCTTTTGGGTTAAGTCCTGCTTGAGAGGTCATGTGGTTTTGAGCTCTTTCTCTCTCGCCTATGTGTGCTCACCCCAAATTCCCACTCAAATGCTGTGTTTCTCTCTTGTGATCTTCTAACCCACCCTGCTCACACTCAGTTTTGTTCTCTCCCTTGTGTGCATCTCTGCTCCTGCTTTTGATGCTGTCATTTTTGGGGGCTTCTTGCTTTCTTGTTTGCTTCTCCCTCCCTGTGCTCTGTGTTCTTATCTCACTTGTACCCCGTGCTGTATTCTTCCCTCTTTTTAGGTCTCGACTATTTATCACTTAAGTGATAAATGGACGAGAGTATTGAGGGCCAAATAAGCTTTGAAACCAACTGCGGATTTACCACAGTGCATGTGCTCCGTACGCGTTCACAAACCAGCTACGTCACAAACCACCATCTGTCTCTCAGTGCCTCACACACTTCAAAGGCTCCGCTCCCCACCCCCACCTGTACTTCACACTCTCCGACTTCCCCTTCCACCTCCCATGGCTGCTCTTACCATTCACTCACTCATTACCATTTGCTCCCGAGCCGCATTTCTCCTCCCCCCCTAATCAAAGCAATGCCAAGAGCTTGTTAGAAAGTGAGCCGCTGTATCGTGGCTGAAGAATGCATCCCAGGTCATGAATCCTAACTTAGAATTGTTCAAAAGCCCTTTTAAGGTAACATTCTCTGTTGTTTCATGTATCCAGTGTCCTTATTTTTACATTTCTCATGTGCATTTTATTTTAAAATAATTGCTGTTCGGTCTCTAATGGCTGTTCATCGAGGCGCTATAATAAATATCTCAGACTCTGGTCTGAGTGGTGGAAACCTCCAGTGCGAGCTGTCAATAAACATGAGGTCGCACTGAAGTGCCGTTTGCAAACCTTCACCTAATTGACTGCTGAGCTTTTGAAGTGTTACAAATATGTCTGAGCTTGTTTCGTCTGGATTCACAGATTAGAGTGCTCTTGTTTTGCTTTCCAGGGCACCCGTTTCACGATACTAACAATGCTGGTTCCGTTTGGTGGTGGGAATGTTCATTTCATGCATTTTAAGAGCATGAGCGTTTCTGTAAAGTTAAGGGGGAGCATCAATATTCATCTTAGTCTTTTGCGCAATTGCATGTGTTTTGGAAGATTATTTTTTAAATATCGGCATGCATGGTGATGTGCCTCGCTTTGTGAGGGTTTCTGGACACTGCCTGTTTTCCCCTTAAAAATAAGAGTTTTCGAGCCTGTGCTGCCTGTCATGTTTGGCGCATGTTTTATAAGGCTCTTTCTTGACAGTCCTCACTAGCCCCCTCCCCCCTCCCCCCTGGACGGTGAGAAGGTGGTCTGGGGTCTGTTATCAGTCTTTTTCCCCGTTCTTCTGATTAATGCAATTTCCTCCATCACCGGAAGATAACAGGATCCGCTTTTGACCGGGCGTGTCACAATTCTCATTGTGAAGTTTCACAGATTCTATCTACATGGGCGCCTGCTTTCATGTCACTTTAGCGCTTGTTCCTTTTTTATTACACTATATTTTGTTTTAGGGCAGTGTAATAGGATGCAGCCATTACGATCATTAGATCCTTTCATAGCTGCATGCAACTTGCGCTTTAACTTCTACATACTTGGCGCGCACTTTCATTTTTCTATACTAAGTGCAGCGTCAAGTGCCTTACGTGATTATATTAAGGTAAAGTGTGAAGATGAGGAGAAGTACCTTTGGGATGGCTGTGTGCTGTTACTTCCTCTGCCTGCACGAGAGAAGTTCTGCAGCAACACACACAGCAGAACAACTCATACCATTCACAGCACTCTTCCAGATCACGCAAAATCATTCAGCATGCCATGCAGGATGTTCAGTTTCTGAGCACTCTGAAAAATACTGCAGCCTTTTTTCCATTGCCTTGGCAAGATTAACCTAGATAATTTCAACAATCTTTATTACTCGTCGCCACCACAACATCACTCAGCGCCACCACAGTATCAATCTGTGCAACCATTCAACAACAACTGGTTCAAATATGTTCTCTCAATGTTTCAAGCTTTATTACAAATGTCACAAAAAGATGTTAATATTTCACTTCTGTTCTTGGATTTTCGTCACAATAAAATACACTGAACATAATCTTCACAAAAGATATTTACAAAAGTTTAAGCTATTGCCATTATAAATTACAATACCTTTTATTTAAGTATTAATTATTTAAAAAAATTAAAAGCCACTGTTATTTGTAATATCAATACATGTAAGTCACGTAAATACAACACATATTGCATTACAAATGCTATAGGTGTCACATTTACGAAAGGTATAACTATTGGCATTGTAAATGACAAAGCTATTAATTTCGCTATTTTCTTTTTTTTTTTTTTTTTTTTTTTTTTTTAAACCTTTATTTGTAAAATGCACAATACACAGCGTCTGCCTACAACCCCTCGGGGCCGGCCGCTATGACATATAGGAAAAGGATAAGGCAGTATCAATGGAACAGAACGCCGTCAGAGCTGTCTATGAGCGAAGAGTATTGTATGTAACATAAAACAATAGCATAAGGATATAAAAAGGTTTGATTTTATAATTTTGTCGAGTGCGAGTCTAAAACTACAAAAAGAGTCAAAGCCAATCACTGACCAGGATAGCTATTATCATTCAGGGAGCATCCGGGAGGAGGCGTGATAGTGGAAGGCATGTGACAGAAAACAAATGACCACCATCTAGGAACAGGATCAACCACTATGTCACATGAAGAGACGATATAATAGACTCCCTAATAAGACTGGACCCCGACCACAAAGGAAGGGAAGAGATACAGAAAAAGGAAACAGAAGAAGAAAAGAAAAAGAAAGAGGGCCATAGAAACAAAGAGAAAACATAGAACACATCCCATCCCCCCACCCTGCATACCAGCGGAAGGCCACGGCCCACCCCCCCCCCCCATAGGCATGCCTGTCGCCCCAAGAAACCCACAAGTGGAAAAGAGAGTATATAGAGTGAGAAGAGCCATCCCACCCTCCAACTCTCAGAGAAGGCAGGGAGGAGCTAGATTCAACGTAATCTCGGTCACCACCGGTCCTATAAACATCCCTCACGCAAATTACCATCAGCTTAAGAGTAGTAGCAATCAGAAATGCAGGTGGGGAGAATCATCTCAAGCAAACGAATAAATCAGACAAAGAACAGTCACATCATAGTCCCCACCCGTCAATGCATCCATTACCCTTAAGAAATCACAGAGGACCAGTAGAAATTCCCAAGACCACCATCACATATCCCCAGCCGCCCGATCCCGGGCCCCGCGACCAATACGATACACATATTGCTATCCCCGGCAGTCCATCAGTATCCCAGCAGTGCGAGCAGAAACAGACCGTGCACAACAGGAGACAACCTCAGCCCCGCCCCCCGCGATGCGAAGCAGCAGCATAGTCAGCCTCATGGTAGACATCTTGGAAGAGGCGAGCGAGCAAAGTGTCCACATCAGAGCGGGGGGGTGTCCGTAAACGTCCATCCAACACACAGCCATGATGATAACAATAGAACAGGAGAACGTGGCGCCCTCCAGCACATACAGTCAATAAAACCACCCTCGGCCATCCCTCCTCGGTTCCCGACCCGACACCGTAATAGCATATACCATCCCAACAGTTCCACTTTTCCGTCAACCATGTAGCATCCGACCACGTTTAAAACATATATAGTGTCAGCCTTGTCCCCGTCGATCCAGCCCAGCAACGAAGTCCAGGCGGGCAGCGGCCATCTTGGACATGAGGTGCAGATGTAAAGACCACCACCAGTTCAAAAGCCCCTCGCAGAAATCTGTCCCACGTAGTGCAGAACACTCAGTAGCTACCCAGCAAAGGTGGAAACCCAGCAGCAGTACCTGAAGGCCGAATGGCCAGGGCCGTTGCAACAACATCTTGGCAGAGCAGGGGGGCCCTCCGGGAGACCCCAAGGTGGACACGGGGCAAGTCGACCAGCAAGCGCTCTCCAGCCGGTAGGCAGGGTCCAGCGTCGCCCTCCCCAGCATCTCCAGAGTAGGGGGCCCAGCAGCCGAGTCATCCGGGGTGTAACGTGTCACAACACACGGCGGGGTACACGGGTCCCACCCGCCGGTCACCGGGTATCGCAGGTCCGGCGGGGAACTGCCAGCAGCACAGTCGTCCGGGAGCCCACCGAGCATCACTCCATTTAGACGGTCTCCCAGAGCACGGGCGCAAGCCCGCATAGATGACCGCAGATCGTGCAGGGCAATGTAAACATCTGCAAGGGCGATGGACTCCACAGCAGCCAGGTCCCGCACCGAAAGGGCGTCGCCATGTTGTCGTCCACTGTAGTGGCTGCCGGAGCCCATCCCAAAGGCGAAGCCGATAGTGTAGGCAGTGGGCGCAATCACTACTAAGCCACGATGAAAGTTTATCTCCCGCCGTCTAGGGTCCTGCCGTAAGCAACTTGCCTTAAGGAAAGCGTCTCGTGGATCCCCCGGGGGCTACCAGCAGAGATGAAGGGCGCCCGGTAAAATGGCGTCTGCTGCAGCGCCAAAGGATAGTGGAATCACCCAGCGCCGATCCTGGGACTGGTGAGGGATACAATGCAGCTCCTGAAGCAGTATCGAAGCAAACAGGGAAGAGCGGGCCGGACGGCACACTGTAGCAATCGTTTGCAACAGTAGCACAACAGCCTCCGGCCCCTCCCGCTACAGGCGTCCGGGGCTGCCGAGTCAGGGGGCAGCCTCGCCGGAGAACAAAGGATCCGATCCCTCACACGCCGCGGTAGGGCAGGACCAAGGCAAATCTCCGGTTCCACAGCGAGCTGATCGGCGGGGAGCACACCATTCGAGGCGGAAGCCCAGCGCGGCTCCGAAGCGCCGGTTTTCAAGCAGGATAGAGATCAGGATCCGCTGCGCTTCGGATAGGAAGCGGGCAGGTCAGCGGAGCCGAGGAGTCAGGCGGCCATCACGGTCGCTGGCTTGGCTCCTCCAATTTCGCTATTTTCAAAACTAACACATACATAAAATATTTGTCATTTACAATACCAATAGCTCAAACTTTCCTAATGCAAGACTTATTGCATTGCAAATGCTTGTTTTGTTTCTCCCCCAGCTCCCAATGTTGTTCACTGCTGTGTGAGATGCTTACCCTTCCTCACCCCATCCTCTCCTCCATTTTGCCAACCACCTGCAATCCATTTATAAGCACCCCAAAAAAAACTGGCACACATTTGCAGATTGTAACCTTTCGTGAATCTTTCCTTGGTTAGTATAAGGTGATTCATTATAGGTGCGCTTTGTGGAAAGCCTTTCATCACCCGTAGGCCAGTCACCTTGGATAGGACTAAAACTCATTTTCCACCTCATCTCACCTGCCGGCGACTGACCCTCACCTGCAGGTCCATGAACCTCCATTTGCCATCACTCACCCTCCTATTCCTGCATCGTCTCCATTCTTAGGTCCTGAAAGTCCTGCTCAATCATGAGGACCCCCACTGTCCACCGAGCTACGGATCCTCACAGCGTTCCGTTCATCCTTGGGTCTGACTTCTACTCACTGCGAAGGAGCTCAGTCAGCGAGCCTCTCGCTCATCATCAGTTGGTCCTAGAACTGCCCACTGATCCTCAGGACTCTTAAACTCAATTCCACTCTCCGGCCCTCAGAGACTCCCGCTGAGAGACCCCGAGGACGCTCCTCACACAGAGCACCAACGAGGCTCTGCTCACCTTTAGGTGTCCGTGCAGTCCTGCTCGCGCCCTGGTGTCTTGGAATCCGGCTCAATGTTAGTTCCGCGTAGACCCCTGGTCACCCCTAGGCCCTGTATCTCTTGATCCCTCTCACCTGAACCTTCTGCTTACCCTCAGGCCAGTGAAAGCCCTGTTCACCATGGCATTCCCTGATACTTCTCTTTACTCTCTGCTCTCCCGGTGCTCTACACACACAAAGGCCCAGGGCACAAGTCCTAAACATAGAAGTGGAGTGCCTTTGTCACCGGAAGTGACGTCACGACAGGAAGTGACGTCACGAAAGGTGCCGAGCTCCTCGCCCCAGAGAGGCCAAAGAGTGAAGTCCAACTGTTTGACAGTGGGGACGGCGTCCCCCCGGTTAAATAAGTGGGGGGATGCCGTCCACCCGCGTGGTACCCCGACTCGAGCCCTGCAAAGGCCCGGAGGTTCCCTCTCACCACTAGAATTCCAAAGTTCCTTCCGACTCCTCGGCCCCAAGGGCTCACTCCTAGGCCCCAAGGGCTCACTCCTAGGCCCCAAGGGCTCACTCCTAGGTTCCCAGCTTGTGCCGCACCCAATGTAGGTCCTCAACAGGGCACAAGTCCTATAAAAGAAGTGGAGGGACTGATTGTATGCAAATGACCTCATGATGTCACGTGCTAAACATGTCCTGGTGTCTGACATTTACACCGGGACACGTTCAGCATATTTCTGTGGGCCCCAGCTTCTTGGCAGGGGGGACGCCGTCCACTCTGGGAGAAGAGTGGGGGGATGCCGTCCACCCACGTGGACCCCCGACTCGAGCCCTGGTCCTCAAGGCTCCAGTTGACACTAAGGCCACGCAGGCTCATCTTAGGATCCCAGCTGACACTCAGGCCTCGAAGGCTCCGCCCTCAAACTTAGTCACCAGAAGAGCCATTTCTGGAACAGAGGTGAACCAGTGCCTACAGATTGCGTAGCACACACGCTACAGTTTTGTTGAAGTGGCGGACCCGCCACTCAACTCGATTGCAGGTGCTTACTTTCAGGGATCTCCGTCACATCGGAGCTTCCCTGTTTCTTTTTGTATTACCAAGCATTAGTTCGTTATCTTTACCAGGCCGTCCAGGTCGGAATCATCACCGGCGGAGCGATTTCTGAAAGATTTTCACGCTTTCCCATACAGCCCTGAAGAAGTCACGGGATACTTCTCATTGTGACGAAACACGTGTTGGCTGGTTGTGTCTTTAATGATAAAAATTACATAACCGAAGAATTCCTAAACTACTTGATGGACCTCATATGAGAACTCTCCGGATACATGGACTTCATTAACCATTGTTTTCACCCGGTAACGTGTGCCCAGGACCTTTGCTTTTCAGAGATTTGTGCGGGTTCTATCCACACAGATAAAGGGGTTATAGGGTAACTCCCCTTACCTAGTGGCACCGTGTTACATTACAACACGCAGACATTACGCACACACAGCAAGGCGCCACACTTCCTGGCACATTCAAAACCCTACTCTTGAGCCCTTAGTTTAGTTCCCAGAAGCTTCTCCTCCCCCTGCTTGACCGCAGGTACCGTGTCAGCCCTCAAGCGAAGGCTCCTGAAGCGGTTCTTCGCCTTTGGTTCCTGAGGCCACCGCTCAACTGCAGGACATTCAAGCTCCTCCTCTCTTTCCTGTCCTTGACGTTCCTGTGGACACTGCAGGTCACTGAATGTCCTGGTCACTTACATGTGCACAAACTCCCTGCGGACACTGTTTACTCAAAGACTCTACCGATCTCCAAGATTACTTTTACTCATTTCCCAGGTGTTGACAGCAGTATCTCTCCCCCGCATGAGACGAGCTTCTGCATATCCCCAAGTGCAGCCTGGCTGCAGGAACCCAGGCTGTTTGTCCTCTCTGGAGGGGTGTGAGGTCTGCTGGCTTCTGTCCTCTGCCCCCTACAGGTGGCTGCTGCAGCTGGAAGCATCTCAAGACTCCTTTTCCAGTCAGTGGAGTCCCTGAGAGTGGCCACTCCCAATGGAGGTCTGAAGCAAACTTCACACAAACAGAATACATGCAGTCAGAGACACAAGACAGCGAGACTCGACTATGAATAAAACAGGTTTTGCAGGACAAAGAAATGGCGTTATTAACCAAACATACAAAGCCCCTGAATGATTTAAGCATCTTTTGTAGACAACGTTTTTGTGCAATGTTAGGTCAAACTCAAAGTATATACTCTTGCGGACCAACTCATGATTTCAAGGCTTAAAATTGTTACCACTGAAGAGAGTACTGACAATAAATATATTACGGAAATAATAGTTATCTCTGCTAAAAGTGAAACTACATTGAACCACATGTCCCAGAATACAATGCTCCAATGGCATAACAGAAAATGATACCCCCCCCCCCAAAAGAACATGGTGGGGGCCCATAAGCCTTCCATATTTCACAGATATTCATAGATCTTGGGTTGAATCGGGGCTCTCAGAAGGGTGGTCTCCTCCTCCACGTTGCCACAGGAGCTGCAGGGCCCAGCATCACACTCCTGCAATGCTCTGTTAGTGTAAAACAGATGGACGGGATGTGACCTGCACAGCATGGAGACACCTGGCAGCTGAGAGAGAGAGTGAGACCTGCTGTGAGCTCGGCATCCCTCTTGCTTTTCCTCCACCCCCTGGCAATCAGTGTCTCCTGGCAGCCCTCTGTGGTAAGATGCTTTCAGTAATCAAGATGAGTTGTGTGAGGGATGGGGCAGCGGCCTCGCTATCCTAAAGAAGCTCGTCCAACACACACACAGGCCAATCCGGAGCGGTGGAGCTTTGAAAAAAGTAATGCAATGCTGTGCTTAGCGCGGCCTAGTATTACCTTCTGTCGGGAAGGGGGTACATGAGTGGTGCATGAGCGTCCCATGCATCTGCCCGTGTATCTCATTGTAAACCTATATTTACAAAGACTAGTAAAGATGGGTTTGTGGCAAAAGGGTGTGTCTATCTGAGGCTGGTGTAACTAAGGGAAATATACTTAATTCTCCTCGTTACTTCCTCTTTGCATGTGTGCTGCAGAATGCCAGAACAACGCAGGAACTGGCACCCGGGCAGTTCTGCAGTCACTGGCAGTGGGGCAGTTCTTCATCCAGCGGCAGTGGAACAGTTCTTCAGTCACTGGCAGTGGAGCAGTTCTTCATCCAGCGGCAGTGGAACAGTTCTTCAGTCACTGGCAGTGGAGCAGTTCTGCAGTCAGTGGCAGTGGAACAGTTCTTCATCACTGGCAGTGGAGCAGTTCTTCATCCAGCGGCAGTGGAACAGTTCTTCAGTCACTGGCAGTGGAGCAGTTCTTCATCCAGCGGCAGTGGAACAGTTCTTCAGTCACTGGCAGTGGAGCAGTTCTGTAGTCAGTGGCAGTGGAACAGTTCTTCATCACTGGCAGTGGAGCAGTTCTTCATCCAGCGGCAGTGGAACAGTTCTTCAGTCACTGGCAGTGGAGCAGTTCTTCATCCAGCGGCAGTGGAACAGTTCTTCAGTCACTGGCAGTGGAGCAGTTCTTCATCCAGCGGCAGTGGAACAGTTCTTCAGTCACTGGCAGTGGAGCAGTTCTTCATCCAGCGGCAGTGGAACAGTTCTTCAGTCACTGGCAGTGGAGCAGTTCTTCATCCAGCGGCAGTGGAACAGTTCTTCAGTCACTGGCAGTGGAACAGTTCTTCAGTCACTGGCAGTGGAGCAGTTCTGCAGTCAGTGGCAGTGGAACAGTTCTTCATCACTGGCAGTGGAGCAGTTCTTTAGTCACTGGCAGTGGGGAAATTCTTCAGTCACTAGCAGTGGAGCAGTTCTTCAGTCACTGGCAGTGGGGCAGTTCTTCATCCAGCGGCAGTGGAACAGTTCTTCAGTCACTGGCAGTGGAGCAGTTCTGCAGTCAGTAGCAGTGGAACAGTTCTTCCTCATTGGCAGTGGAGCAGTTATTCAGTCACTGGCAGTGGGGAAATTCTTCAGTCACTAGCAGTGGAGCAGTTCTGCAGTCACTGGCAGTGGGGCAGTTCTTCAGTCACTGGCAGTGGAGCAATTCTGCAGTCACTAGCAGTGGGGCAGTTCGTCAGTCACTGGCAGTGGAGCAGTTCTTCAGTCACTGGCAGTGGGGAAGTTATTCAGTCACTGGCAGTGGAGCAGTTCTGCAGTCACTGGCAGTGGAGCAGTTCTGCAGTCACTGGTAGTGGAGCAGTGGAGCAGTTCTGCAGTCAATGGCAGAGGGACAGTTCTTCAGTCACTGGCAGTGGAGCAGTTTTTCAGTCACTGGCAGTGGAGCAGTTCTTCAGTCACTGGCAGTGGGGCAGTTCTACAGTCAGCAGCAGCTGAGCAGTTCTTTAGTCAGGGGAAGTGGTGCAGTTCTTCATTCCCTGGCAGTGGGTAGTTCTTCAGTCACTGGCAGTGGGGCAGTTCTTCACTCACTGGCAGTGGGAGCTGTTCTTCAGTCAGTGTCAGTGGGGCAGGTCTTCATTCACCGGCAGTGGGGCAGTTCTTCAGTCACCGGCAGTGCAGCAGTTCTTCAGTCACTGGCAGTGGGGCAGTTCTTTAGTCACTGGCAGTGGGGCAGTTCTTCAGTCAGCAGCAGTTCTTCAGTCACTGGTAGTGGGGCAGTTCTTCAGTCAGCGGTAATGGGACAGTTCTTCAGTCACTGGCAGTGGGGCAGTTCTTTAGTCAGCGGCAGTGGGGCAGTTCTTCAGTCACTGGCAGTGGGATAGTTCTTCAGTCACCGGCATTGGGGCAGTTCTTGAGTCAGTGGCAGTGGGGCAGTTCATCAGTCAGCGGCAGTGGGGCAGTTCTTCAGTCAACGGCAGTGGGGCAGTTCTTCAGTCACCGGCAGTGGGGCAGTTCTTCAGTCACCGGCAGTGCTGCAGTTCTTCAGTCACTAGGGCAGTTCTTCAGTCACTGGCAATGCTGCAGTTCTTCAGTCACGGGCAGTGGGGCAGTTCTTTAGTCACCGGCAGTGGGGCAGTTCTTCAGTCACCAAAGTGGGTCAGTTCTTCAGTCACTGGTAGTGGGGCAGTTCTTCAGTCACCGGCAGTGGGGCAGTTCTTCAGTCACTGGCAGTGCTGCAGTTCTTCAGTCATGGGCAGGAGTGCAGTTCTTTAGTCACCGGCAATGCTGCAGTTCTTCAGTCACCAGCAGTGGGGCAGTTCTTCAGTCAGCGGCAGTGGGCAATTCTTCAGTCAGCGGCAGTGCAGCAGTTCTTCAGTCAGCGGCAGTGCTGCAGTTCTTCAGTCACCGGCAGTGGGGCAGTTCTTCGGTCACCGGCAGTGGGGCAGTTCTTCAGTCACCGGCAGTGCTGCAGTTCTTAAGTCACTAGGGCAGTTCTTCAGTCACTGGCAGTGCTGCAGTTCTTCAGTCAGCGGTAGTGGGGAAGTTCTTTAGTCACCGGCAGTGGGGCAGTTCTTCAGTCAGCAGCAGTTGTGCAGTACTTCAGTCACTGGCAGTTGGGCAATTCTTCACTCACTGTCAGTGGAGCAGTTCTTCAGTCACTGGCAGTGGGGCAGTTCTTCAGTCACTGGCAGTGGAGCAGTTCTTCAGTCACTGGCAGTGGAGCAGTTGTTCAGTCACTGGCAGTGGAGCAGTACTTCAGTCACTGGCAGTTGGGCAATTCTTCAGTCACTGGCAGTGGGGCAGTTCTTCAGTCACTGGCAGTGGGGCAGTTCTTCAGTCACTGGCAGTCAGGCAGTTCTTCAGTCACTGGCAGTGGAGCAGTTCTTCAGTCACTGGCAGTGGGGAAGTTCTTTAGTCACCGGCAGTGGGGAAGTTCTTCAGTCAGCCGCAGTTGTGCAGTTCTTTAGTCACTGGCAGTGAAGCAGTTCTTAAGTCACCGGCAGTGGCGCAGTTGTTCAGTCACTGGCAGTGGAGCAGTACTTCAGTCACTGGCAGTTGGGCAATTCTTCAGTCACTGGCAGTGGGGCAGTTCTTCAGTCACTGGCAGTGGGGCAGTTCTTCAGTCACTGGCAGTCAGGCAGTTCTTCAGTCACTGGCAGTGGAGCAGTTCTTCAGTCACTGGCAGTGCAACAGTTCTTCAGTCACTGGCACTGGGGCAGTTCTTCAGTCACTGGCAGTGAAACAGTTCTTCGGTCACTGGCACTGGGGCAATTCTTCACTCACTGTCAGTGGAGCAGTTCTTCAGTCACTGGAAGTGGGGCAGTTCTTCAGTCACTGGCAGTGAAACAGTTCTTCAGTCACTGGCACTGGGGCAGTTCTTCCGTCACTGGCAGTGGGGCAGTTCTTCAGTCACCGGCACTGGGGCAGTTCTTCAGTCACTGTCAGTGGGGCAGTTCTTCAGTCACTGGCAGTGGAACAGTTCTTCAGTCACTGGCACTGGGGCAGTTCTTCAGTCACTGGCAGTGGGGCAGTTCTTCAGTCACCGGCAGTGCGGCAGTTCTTCAGTAAAAGTTGTTTCTGCCTCAGCAGCAGGTTTGTCGCCCGGCAGTGGAGCGAAGCCTTGCTTCGGCACTGAGCACTTTATCCTTTTAGCTCCACAATGTCTTGGCAGAGAAGGCTCCAGCTTTGCTGCTGACTGTGTGAGCAGGCTAATCCCTTCCCCCTTGAGGGCCTGGCAGATAACAGTCCATCCTCAGCCCAGGCTGCCTCCCGCTGGACTCTCTTTCTGGTAGATAAGCTCGCCTCTCCAGGGATGGACCAAGAATCCTCACATTATTTCCTTTTAATTCAGATTTTTTCACAGAGAAGAAAGACAATGTAGAATACACGGACACCGCGGGCGCTCTCTTTGTTTGGCTGTAGGCACAGCACAGCATTACTGTCAGGAGGCCCACATTCGGATTGCCCAGAATTCCACACTGCCTCTTCCTTCTGCCTCAGCCGGGGTGGGTTGTGGTAGATGGAAGGTTGAGTGGAGACAACAAGAGGTTTCCTGCTGCAATAGATGTTTACAGACTGATGGTGCCACCCCAGGTGGCCTTCACCTATGGATTGCTATTCCAAGGTAACTATCTTAGATGCCTGTGTCTCTCCTGTGCCACAAGATGGACCCTGGGTGGCCTTCGCCGATGGTTCACTAATCTAATCACACGATTGTGGACACCTGTGTCTCTCCTGTCTCACAAGATGGGCCCCAAATGACCTTCACCTATCTCACTAGTCCAAGATACACCATTGAGGACGCCGGTGTCTCACCTGTCCCACAAGATGGGTCCAGGGGGCCTTCACCTATGAGTTGCTATTCTAAGATACACCATTGTGGGCACCTGTGCCTCTCCTGTCCCACAAAATGGGCCCCGGGGGACCTTCACCTATGAGTTGCTACTCCAAGATTCACCAATGTGGACACCTGGGTCTCACCTTTCCCACTAGATGGGACAGGTGGGCCTTCACCTATGGGCCGCAAGTTCAAGACACACTCTTGTGGCCACCTGTGTCTCTCGTGTCCCACAAGATGGGCCCAGGTGGTCTTCACCTATGTGTTGTTGTTGGACCCGATACCCCTCATGTAGCGGTTCCCTGAACTTTTTTGCCTTTTCCACCTGCATTTTGCTGATTCCCTGTCAATATGGTGTGAAAGTGCGCATGCCCTTCCTAGCTGTGTTGGGAGGTGACTCTGATTCACTGCTCTGAAACACAGACCGGTCAGTTGTCGGAGATCGGTGGGTGGGCACGGGCATCCATTGTGAGTAAACTCATGAGCAGCCTGCCATTGTAGGCTGCTACGAGTATGTACCCGTACCTATGGTGCCCGCCCGTGATTGCGTGTGCTGTAGGCCTACACAGGGTTGTGAATGCGCACAGACACAGATGTTAGTTAAACCGCTGTCCAGTCTGCTGTACACACTCGGGCGGATGCGCTTGCACCACTGGTGCCATGAACTACATGTCCCTCCTGCCACCACAGGTCGGCGTGCCCCAACCGCACTTGCGCCCAGGTAGTCAGGAATACCTATGAGTGTTTTTACAATCTTTAAGGTTTGCTCTTCCTATAGGTTAACATGGGTAAGTGGTTGACATTACTTCAGGATGTAAGGGTGGACGCCAGTGGAGCAGCCACATGATGTTTCATATAAATGCATTCAAACCCTTTCCCTAATGACTCTGGTTCTCCCATCTGTGCTGCTGCCAGAAAAATCCCCATACATCTTCCACCTATCTGACACTTTTGAAGCTTTTCAATGATCTGTGTGCCTCTGAAAGTTCAAGCTCACGCAGCTAAATAAATAAACAAAATGAGCACAGCACCCTGTTTCTGCCCAATCAAAACGCACTCCTGGCTCCCAGCATGTGGGCGGAGCCACAGCCACTCTCCTGGTGATTCTCACATAATTGTCTGGCGACAGATGTGCTGTCAAGAGTGTCCCACATTTACGAATCAAGGCAGTTTTGAACGAGTCAAGAAACGCTGCGTAAGTGTATCGCAAAGTATAGAAGACCACAGGCATTTGGGCTTGCTGTGGACAGTGTTTGTTTTTAATAGCAGGGAACCCAGCAGTAAAATCCAGACCAGCAGACCATAACCCGTCCGGCGAACAGTGAACATACTGACCTGTCAGACCAGCCCGTCGCACACCGCCTGTGCCTCATTGCCCGAGGCCAGTTCTGCCAAGAGGTCACGTGGTGTGCAGTGGCTGCCAGGTCTACGTTAAAGGGCTCCCGGTTTTTTGGTATTTATTATTTTATCATTTCAGTCTGTATTTATCCATATTTATTTTTGGGCCATTTTATCTGTCTTTTTCAGTATTTATTTTGTGATTTGGTTAAAAATGAAGTTGTGAAACTGTACATTTCCATATTTATTTAGCTGATAGATGCGCACTCATACTTTGATGTCTGTCGTGTTTTAGCTATTTAAGGTGCCAAATATTACATAACAATAAATCCACTGGTAAATACTAGCATTATACCAGAAATGTATATTGACACATGCAGTTATTTTAAGATATTTCATCCGGTCTTTTAATTTCCCATGCTGTCCATCTGCTCTGCTGTTGGGCTATAATTCATGAAAAACAGCACAGAGAGTCACTTAAAAGTAGCGCAATTTTCTGTATTTATCCACTTTTAAAAATAAATGCAGATAGAAAACACATTGTTTTCTGTCTGTATTTATCTATAAAAATCTGTAAAAACGGAAAACAGGGAGCCTCAAATAAAACCCAGCTGTTAGGATTCCAGAGAGTGCACTGTGGCCTCTACCCACATTACAAGGAGTGTCGCGGAGGGTTAAGGGAGTATGAAACAGGGGAGTCGGGGAGTTGTGGTAAGCCATAGGATTTCTGGAACGTTTTCTGGAAGGGCCGGGGTGAGAGAAACGCTGGAAGAGGAGGAAAATGGAAGAAAAAGTGACGAAAGTAAAGAGGAGTGAGCGTAGCGGCTGGTGTGCTGGACAAGCGGGGGTAGGTGGGCAAAGGGGTGGCAGGGGGAGACATTTCAAAAGTAATTTTTTTTTTAAACTTACCTGCAACTGGCCACGTGTCTTTCTTCTGCTCCTAATCTCCCGGTGGCACAGATTCCCAGAATGCCATGCGGCCGTGAGAGCAGCTTCAGGATTGGCCTGAGCGCCCTCGATTTGTGCTTCAGGACAGACTGGGAGTCTGTGTCTGCTCTGTCCAACCCAGCTGCGTTGCTGCGTTGCTGAGAACGTTCACTGCGCATGACGATTTGGCCGGCTAGAGACATGCGCAGTGAGAGATTGCACGTACCGCTCCCCTCAGTGCCTGTCACCCCCTAGGCCCCACCCCCACGGCTTGGCAGGAAACGAAAAATAAAACTAAAATATTTGTTTATTATGGATTTATTTCTCGCTTCCTGACCTATTTGAGGAGGCGGCCCCTAAAAGACGCAGAGGATGAGTAGAGGTCACGGAAGAACAGTGAAGGAAGCATTTTTTACCTATAATTTTTTATAACACACATGAAAATGTTTTCATATTTCTTTTACCCTAAAATGCTTGTTTTTCTTTACTTCGTATTTTTGTTAAATGACAGTCTGTATGGTACATTTGGAGCGTGGCGTTGACCTTCCGGTTCAAACCCGAGGTTCTGTGCTTAAAAAAATCCAATTTTCGACGAGTGACGAGTTGACAGGAGCCGCGGTTCATTTCTGGGCTTCCGAGACGCCGGAAACGAGCGCAGACAGCCAGAAAGCGGCGTTTCATATCTGGGAAATGAGTTTGCCATCGCTGTGGCTTCGCGCTGCAATATTCCCTCTGACACAGCCCGGGCTGTCGAGGGTGGAGAGATGCGCGCGGCGCCATTGTGCAGCAGCGCCTCGCAGAGATGTCTCCAGGGGCCATTCTAGGCGCTTTGGGTGCAATTTAAAATATATAATTTAAACGTACATTCCGAGAGCATGTAAAGGGTGAATGGCAGAGGCGGGAGAAGCTGTCAAGGGTAAAGAGACAGAGGTTTAATGCTGAGTTTCTGGTCCCACTAAGTCTCAGCGCCTGAATAATACGCTGCGGATTGTTGGATTCTTTGGGCGTTTTCTTATTTTTGTTCTTGTCATAATCGCGCCGTAGACACTCCAGACGTACTCATTGAGCGTGAGTCTCACCACTAGGAGCCCAATCTCACTCATGAACAGTTTCAATGACCTTTTAGAGTTATAGGTAGAAAGCGTGACTTGTATATTAACGTTAAATCGTATAAGTGTTACAACAATCCCAGTTCTCATTTCTGCACTCTTAGAAAGTTATATTTTGGCCCCTGCCTCTGAGCTCCAAGGCAGTTTGTGGTTGCCTTTCGTTGCCGGAGTTGGCGGCATGCCTCTGGCTGACTGGGCACTCACAAACCTTACCGGCCAATTGATGTAGGATTTCATGGCGGCGACCTACAGAGACAGCTGTTGTCTATGGGACTTAAAGCAGTCTTCGACACGGATGCCCTCACAAGTTTCCACAAATACATAACGTACAGGAGGGGAAAAGTACATAGTGCAGTTATCATCCATTGCACAGCGCACAGTTGGTTGGTTGTATGTTGAAATATCTACTCCAGAATATGGCGCTACGCGTGCACAGATGTGGACTCCATCAATCAATCAATCAGTATTTGTAAAGCGCTGCTTATCACCCATGAGGGTATCGAGGCGCTGGGTTGCTGGGCTGAGTTGAAAAGCCAGGTCTTGAGTCTCTTCCTGAAGTTTGTCAGCGAGGGTGATGCTCGCAGGGGGATGGCGGTCCAGGACTGGCGGCGAGGTGGGAGAAGGTGCGAGCTCCTCTACGGCGGCTGCTCAGAGTCTTTGCGAGGGCGGCGGAGCGTTGGTTTCTGGATGTCCGGTGAAGCTCAGGCGCTGGTTCAAGTATGCTCGTCCGTGGCTGTGGAGGCCTTTGTAGGTGTGTGTCAGCAACTTGAACCTGTACTTACATATATGCACTTACCTTCTCAATATTGGGCCCTCAGTATCTTTCCATGATGCTCCAGAGTGGTTATTGAGGTCTAATACTGGCACTGCCATTGGACGAAACACAGACACCCATCGAGTGGGCTGAGCTGTGGGGAGCTCCACCCTTTGCACTGGTCAGTGTCAGGAGCAGGCACGCCAGGGTACGCGCGAGTCACAGGCAGGTGGAATATTGAGGTAGATACAGGAGGCACAGGTGCTTTGAGCTCCTGTATGACCCGTGGAGGTGGGCAGCCGGGAGACTCGACCTCATTTTTAAATTAATTACTATTTATTACAGACCTTTACCTGTCAAACATTTTAACATAAATAATGATTAAAAAAGAATATAAATAAAAAAGAATAAAATATTCCCTGATATTAACCTAATTCCAAAGAACCAAAAATAGTTTCCCAGGCCTAATACAGCCGCCCGACATCCTAGTTCCTGTGGGCGGGATCACAGAGCGCAGGGTATGCACATCCATGCAGAAGGGGTGCACCCTGGTTCCTTTCCCTCTGGCACCTTCGGGTTTCAATGCACACACATGCAGAAGGGGTGCACCCTGGTTCCTTTCCCTCTGGCACCTTTGGGTTTCAATGCACACACATGCAGAAGGGCTGCACCCTGGTTCCTTTCCCTCTGGCACTTTGGGTTTCAATGCACACACATGCAGAAGTGTTGCACCCTGGTTCCTTTCCCTCTGGCACCTTTGGGTTTCAATGCACATACATGCAGAAGGGTTGCACCCTGGTTCCTTTCCCTCTGGCACCTTTGGGTTTCAATGCACACACATGCAGAAGGGTTGCACCCTGGTTCCTTTCCCTCTGGCACCTTTGGGTTTCAATGCACACACATGCAGAAGGGGTGCACCCTGGTTCCTTTCCCTCTGGCACCTTTGGGTTTCAATGCACATCCATGCAGAAGGGGTGCACCCTGGTTCCTTTCCCTCTGGCACCTTTGGGTTTCAATGCACACACATGCAGAAGGGTTGCACCCTGGTTCCTTTCCCTCTGGCACCTTCGGGTTTCAATGCACACACATGCAGAAGGGTTGCACCCGGGTTCCTTTCCCTCTGGCACCTTTGGGTTTCAATGCACACACATGCAGAAGGGGTGCACCCTGGTTCCTTTCCCTCTGGCACCTTTGGGTTTCAATGCACATCCATGCAGAAGGGGTGCACCCGGGTTCCTTTCCCTCTGGCACCTTTGGGTTTCAATGCACACACATGCAGAAGGGGTGCACCCTGGTTCCTTTCCCTCTGGCACCTTTGGGTTTCAATGCACATCCATGCAGAAGGGTTGCACTCTGGTTCCTTTCCCTCTGGCACCTTTGGGTTTCAATGCACACACATGCAGAAGGGCTGCACCCTGGTTCCTTTCCCTCTGGCACCTTTGGGTTTCAATGCACACACATGCAGAAGGGGTGCACCCTGGTTCCTTTCCCTCTGGCACCTTTGGGTTTCAATGCACACACATGCAGAAGGGTTGCACCCTGGTTCCTTTCCCTCTGGCACCTTTGGGTTTCAATGCACATCCATGCAGAAGGGGTGCACCCTGGTTCCTTTCCCTCTGGCACCTTTGGGTTTCAATGCACACACATGCAGAAGGGTTGCACCCTGGTTCCTTTCCCTCTGGCACCTTCGGGTTTCAATGCACACACATGCAGAAGGGTTGCACCCTGGTTCCTTTCCCTCTGGCACCTTCGGGTTTCAATGCACACACATGCAGAAGGGTTGCACCCTGGTTCCTTTCCCTCTGGCACCTTTGGGTTTCAATGCACATACATGCAGAAGGGTTGCACCCTGGTTCCTTTCCCTCTGGCACCTTCGGGTTTCAATGCACACACATGCAGAAGGGTTGCACCCTGGTTCCTTTCCCTCTGGCACCTTTGGGTTTCAATGCACACACATGCAGAAGGGGTGCACCCTGGTTCCTTTCCCTCTGGCACCTTTGGGTTTCAATGCACACACATGCAGAAGGGGTGCACCCTGGTTCCTTTCCCTCTGGCACCTTTGGGTTTCAATGCACACACATGCAGAAGGGTTGCACCCGGGTTCCTTTCCCTCTGGCACCTTTGGGTTTCAATGCACACACATGCAGAAGGGGTGCACCCTGGTTCCTTTCCCTCTGGCACCTTTGGGTTTCAATGCACACACATGCAGAAGGGGTGCACCCTGGTTCCTTTCCCTCTGGCACCTTTGGGTTTCAATGCACACACATGCAGAAGGGTTGCACCCGGGTTCCTTTCCCTCTGGCACCTTTGGGTTTCAATGCACACACATGCAGAAGGGGTGCACCCTGGTTCCTTTCCCTCTGGCACCTTTGGGTTTCAATGCACACACATGCAGAAGGGTTGCACCCGGGTTCCTTTCCCTCTGGCACCTTTGGGTTTCAATGCACACACATGCAGAAGGGGTGCACCCTGGTTCCTTTCCCTCTGGCACCTTTGGGTTTCAATGCACACACATGCAGAAGGGGTGCACCCTGGTTCCTTTCCCTCTGGCACCTTTGGGTTTCAATGCACACACATGCAGAAGGGTTGCACCCGGGTTCCTTTCCCTCTGGCACCTTTGGGTTTCAATGCACACACATGCAGAAGGGGTGCACCCTGGTTCCTTTCCCTCTGGCACCTTTGGGTTTCAATGCACACACATGCAGAAGGGGTGCACCCTGGTTCCTTTCCCTCTGGCACCTTTGGGTTTCAATGCACACACATGCAGAAGGGTTGCACCCTGGTTCCTTTCCCTCTGGCACCTTTGGGTTTCAATGCACATCCATGCAGAAGGGTTGCACCCTGGTTCCTTTCCCTCTGGCACCTTTGGGTTTCAATGCACACACATGCAGAAGGGGTGCACCCTGGTTCCTTTCCCTCTGGCACCTTTGGGTTTCAATGCACACACATGCAGAAGGGTTGCACCCTGGTTCCTTTCCCTCTGGCACCTTTGGGTTTCAATGCACATACATGCAGAAGGGTTGCACCCTGGTTCCTTTCCCTCTGGCACCTTTGGGTTTCAAGTCTAGGAAGGGCTGGCCTTTGTGTTGCAGACGGTACCTGAGCCTCAGAAACATTAGTTGAGGTAACCAGGGCTGTTGGTTGACGGCCTTGCAGATTACACATTAAGTTGTGAAATTAAGACATGCTTTCAGTGGGCAGTGTTGCTCCATTACTTTGGTTGTGAGTTATGCAAATGTATTTCTTTTGTCCAATAGTGAGGTGGGCCGTGGCGTGACAGAGTGCGGTTAAGCAGCGTAGAGTGGTTGGCACACCAATCACAAGGGTGTTCCTCTACCCTCTGTAGGGAAGGACGAGGGCCCAGCCAGCAGCTGGAAAGATGCATGTGGGAGGGAGGTCTTGTGTAAAAGGCTCAGCTGGTCTCAAGCTGTAGGAGACTTCCAACTTTGAGCTGAATGTTGGTGCAGAAGCCGAAGGGTCCTGTGTAAACAGAAGGCACCCAGGGCCCCATCTCAGACCCATGAATGAACCTCACCTAAAGAAGCTTGCCCATGAAGAAACACTGACTCGCTTTCAAATAGATGCTACATATCAAGTTTGCACATGTGCTTCGGATGTCAGCTTCCTGAGGTGGAGTAGAGTGACGTCAGAGGGAGGGTGTGCAGACCACCATGGACTCCATGTATCAGGTGAACATTGTGAGCAGGGAATGGAGCTTTGGAGCCTGCAGGACGAGGAGGGGTTGGGTGGGGGTGCGGGGCCAGATGTTTACATCTGCAGACTGTCAAGAATGAGGAGACCCATCTCAGGATGTGTGTTCAACACACATTCATGTCAGCAGTTTCTGCTGGTCAATGCTATTGGCTGGTGAGAGGAGAGGGAGCAGGCTTGGGTGTCCTCTGCTGTCTCCAAAGATGCTGTTCACACTCCATGTGGGTGGAGAGCCTCTGGAAGGTTTATGGCAGAGGAAGGCTGATCCTGTGACTCTGCAGGGATTGACCCAGCATTGCCTGGCGGTTGATAGATCAGTGGCTGGCAGCTAATGTGGCTCTAGCCAAGGTGAGCTACCTCAACAGTCTTCAGACTGGCACCGAATGTGCCAGCTCCAAATGAAGAATTGACAATATGGAAGATTTAACGCCTCACTTGAATAAGAGCCTTTGATGAAAGCGGAATGGGGAAAGTCTCATTTGTGATTCCCTTCAGAGTTGATAACACAGGAGTCTTTTTCCAGTCTTAGCATTAGAAAGGTATGTCTAAGGTGGTGGATGCTGTAGAGTTGGAAGGTTGTACAGTTGTAAGTGAAGTCGTTATTAATGGCAGAATAATTCTGCTGAACATGTGTACTCACAGGAGCCGTGGTCATTGATGCAGTGGCTTTGCTTTCTTGCAGAGTTTCTTGCATTGATTAGTCTCCAGAGTGCATTTTGAGCTAAAAAAATAGCGTAAAATGCCGGAAGTGAGTGGGGAGGGAATTCCTACCCCAGTGCACATTCAGCAAGTGTCAGCTGCTGCTCATGCGCGCTATTTATGTTCTGTTGCGTTTAGCGCTATTTCTTAGTACAATATGGATCCTTGCATTCATTTTGGATGCGAGACGGCATTAGTGCACTAAAAAAATAGCAGTAAATGCAGAACTGCATTTCTCCATAATTTTGCAGTATCTTGCAGAATTTCTGAGTAATTCTGCATGTTTACGCGACACAGATTTATGCAGTTGCGGAGGGCTTTGTATACATGGGCTAGTAGCTTGAACGGGCACCTCTTCTGCACTGGGAGCCAGTAATATTCCTTGAAGTGAGGGGTGAGGTGGGTTTGTTGAGAGAGGTTAAGGACTATTCCCGCGGCTGCGTTCTGCATGACCTGAAGTGTATGAAGGAGGTGAGCTGCGATTCCACTGTAGAGAGTGCTGCCACAGTCCAGGCGGCTGGTGACGAGGCTGTGAGTGATGGTGCATCTTGAGCTCTGTGGTAGATATTTTAAATCTAGCGCAGCATGTGAAGGTTGAAGAAGCAGGAGGAGGAGATGGCGTAGACCTGGGATTTCATGGTTAGCTTGCTATCCAGGGTGATGCTGAGGTTTTCTGCATGGTCAAACGGGGTCGGTGCTGAGGCCAGTTCTGCATGCCACCAGGAATCGCCACAGTGGAAGTGTTTGCTCCCGAATATCAGCACCTTAGTTTTATCCGTGTCGAACTTCAGGCAGTTGCTCCTCATCCAGTTGGCGATGATGGTCATGCAGTTGTGCATATTGGTCCTGGTGTAGCTGGAGGCCTCAGTGAGGGAAAGGATACATTGCAGGTCGTGGGTGTATGAGATGAGGTTGAGCCTGTGCGATCTGACGATTTCAGCCAGTGGCGTCATGTAGGTGTTTAAGAGTGTGGGGCTGAGAGATGAGCCTTGTGGTCCACCATATTATCTCTTTAGGTATAGAGGTGAATGTGGCAGGCGGACTTTCTGCGTTCTTCCGGTGAGGTAGGGGGTGATACATTAGAGAGTGGCTGCTTGGATGCCGATGCTGTGTAGCCTTGTGATGAGTGTGTGGTGAGACACCATGTCCAAAACTGCCAATAGGTCGAGGATGATTAGTGCCACTGTTTCCCCTTGGTCGAGGAAGGCTCAGATATCATGGGTGTCCATGATCAGGGCTGTCTCGGTGCTGTGGTTGGTGCAAAAGACGGATTGGGAGGAGTTGAGAAGGTGGTGGTGTTCCAGATGCTTGGTGAGTTGTTGGTTGGTGGACTTTTCAAGGACTTTAACAGGGAATGGAAGCAGGGAGATGAGCCAGAAGTTGCTGAGTTTCTTTGGGATCTGCAGAAGGTTTCTTTAGTAGTGCTTTGAACTCGGCATGGTTCCCATCCTTGGGGTAGGTGCTAGTGGTTATACATGAGTTGAATAGGGAGGTGAGTTTGCAGCTTATCCTGGTGTCTCCTAGTTTGAAGATGTGGTGTGGGCATGGGTCAGTCAGGGCTCCTCAGTAGACTGTGTTCATGGTGGATGTGATTTGCTGGGAGATAATTATGGGGTGGATGAGATGGTTCGTTGTAGATGTCGGTGGGCGTGGGCTGGGGTACGAAGGCACCAAATTCATGTCTCTCATCAAGGGTGGGCTCATAAGCAGCCAAGACTTGTCTCTCCAGAATTGAGCCTCAAAGGCACCTAAGCCTTGTGTCTCCTGTAGAGGGCCTCATAGGCACCCACGCCTTGCCTCTCCTGAGAAGGCTTCATCGGTACCCAAGGCTTGTCTCTTCTGAAGAGATCCTTATAGGCACCCAAAAACCTCGTTTCCCCTGAAGAGGGCCTCAAAAGCATCCAAACCTTGTGTCTCCTGAAGAAATCCTCCACAGCACTCAAGTTTTTTCTCTCCTGAACAGGGCCTCATAGGAACCCAGGTCTTGTCGCTCCTGAGGGGGGCTTCATAGGTATCAAAAGCTTTTCTCTCCTGAAGAGATCCTTATAGGCAACCAGGGTTTGTCTTTAATGAAGAGGGCCTCACAAGCACCCAAAACGTGTGTTTCCTGAAGAAGGCTTCCTCGGCACTCAAGTCTTGTCTCTGCTGAAGAGGGCCTCATAGGTACTCAAGTCTTGTCTCTCCTGAACAGGGCCTCATAGGTACTCAAGTCTTGTCTCTACTGAAGTGGGCCTCATAGGTAATCAAGTCTTGTCTCTGTTGAACAGGGCCTCACAGGTACTCAAGTCTTGTGTCTTCTGAACTGGGCTTTCTTGGCGCTCAAGTCTCATCTCTGTTGAAGATGACCTCATAGGAACCTAAGCCTTGTCTCTCCTGTAGAGGGTCTCATAGGGCGCTTAAGTCTTCCCTCTCTAGAAGTCTTGTAAGCACCTACAACCTGTTGATCTTGGGTTTCTGGGCACAGTGTATCTCAGTGTCTTTAGTTTATGTCTATGTCTATTGAGGGCCCTCTCTCTCCCAGCAGGGGTATGTGTCACGCTCCTGGCGTGGTCCTTTGACACACCGGGCTAACATGCATGAAATGCGCTTGAAGGTTTCCGATCTGATGAACAAATTGTACTTCCTAATGCTCAGCTTGGATTCTGCTCTTGGTCCTGATGGTGCTCAGGGCTGCTGATGACGTTGTAGTAGCTGTACGCAATTCCGGCGCCACCTTGGATTGTTTTCATACCTTTTCTTCCTCAGGGATTACTCGTCTCAGTCTTTGGAGGAAGACTGAACCATGGACACTTGGGAGATTCTCCAAGAAGACAACATCCATTGAAGGCTGATAGGGTTGTCCATGCTTGAAATGGAATAATAGAAGTGCAGGTACTCTGTTTGTTTCTGAGAAGTGCCATTACTCTTCAATTAAAAGTATTGCATTTCTCTTGAAAAGTGCCGGTACTCTCCCTCTCAAAATGAAAAAGTGTCGATACTTTGTACCGAACAGTACCGGCCCATTTAAAGCACTAGGGCAGATCCTATCAGACACAGGTGCATGGTTCAGGCGGCTCTGGAGTATAGAAATCCCAGTTCAAGTTCCCTTTAGACTTTTAGGCGCCTTCTTCGCACTTACCATCTTCTGCTTTTAGACTCACTTCGATTCGAGACAATTTCCACTCTTACAATCGGCGCCGCGAGTGAAAGGAAGACGAGAGGCGAGGCTTTGAAAGAGTTCATTCAGCCTTGTCCTAGCGAGGCCGCCTCTCCTCGGAGTGAAAGGGGCCGCCGCAAGCAGACAAAGGCCACTATCAGCCGAGACAAGGCGCAGCCGCGGGCCGGGGCGCCGGCCCTGGAGCACGCCTCATTGCATATTCAAATCGGCTTTAACACATTGGGTAAAATATCTCTCTCTCTATCTCACCCGGCGCCTCTTTCACATTGAAATCCCCGCCTCGTGTCCTAATGGGTTTAACTCTTTGTAAAGGGGTTTGCTTCCTCGGCTGCCAGAAATACCGGCACGGGCGGAGCCAGGCTAAGGACCTTGGGGCTTATGTACAAGCCCCTTGCACCACTTTTGCGTCATTTTTCTCATGTTAAAAACATACATGCCAATAGACCTGATTCAGGCGGGTGACTACTGATTTTTCAAGCCAAAAATGGCTTTATTTCAGCTGTATCCCGCCTGAAATTGCATTTTCTACAATAGAAGTCAATAGGGCATTTTCAATCTCCTGATTTTTTATTTGAAATCTCCCACGTCCCTGTCCTCAAATGTTGGCATGTAAGGTTAAAAAAGAAGCAAAAGTGGTACAAGGGGCGTGTAAATAAGCCCCGAGGTGTGTATATCTGGTGAATACCTGAGCACCAGAGGGCTCCCGGGAGGAGCAGGGCTGCCGAGGGGCACACGGCTCAGCAAGAAGCCTGGCGGCGTCGGCTCCTGCCCACAGCTGCGTTCACTCAGTTCTTTGAAAAGTTTTTATAACTTCGGACCAAGGACCTGACGGCTTAAGGATGCCCCGGTACGACCCCCAAAGCCAACGTACAAAAACGCAGAGACAAAGCAGAGCGGTCAGGCAGGTCTTTGTACGTTTCCGACCAGGTTCCGCTTTTCAAAATAATGACCGCTGTGAAAGAAAGGAGAAACGGACAGATACACAGAGTGCAAACGGGGAAGTTTTGGGTGCATGTGTTAAGTGAAGGCAGACAAATGCTACACTGTGTTCACTGCAAACCTGCAACACAAACAGAAAATTAAGAGGCAATGTCATTTACGTCATAAGCTTTATGTCAGCAAACACAGTCTGTGACATCCACTATATAAACTTTTTTTGTATTTCATCCCTGTTAGACACTGTTTAAAATGTCCTTCATGTGAATCCCGTTTTCACTGCCTTCCCTTGAGACTGTCTGCCGAAGGCGAGGTGGGCTCTGTTCACTGTCGTACATGGATAGGCTGAGCTCAACGCTGAGGGTTGAGTAATGCCGCTTCCAGCCAGACCTAAAGATTGTCATCTTTGAGTGGGTGAGTTCATTGTCTAGGGGTTAGTAATGCCTCTTCCAGCCAGACCTAAAGATTGTCATCTTTGAGTGGGTGGGTTATCATGAGTTGTGAGCTTGTCTTGGTAGGGAGGGACTACTTTTGTATCCTTCCTCGAGGCTCTTTTAATGAACATTCTGTCCCACCTCGGTTATGATGAAGGTAGAGGTGAGCAGAGGTCAAGGCGGAGCGAGGCCAGAGGAGGCCGGGGCGGAGTGAGGCCAGAGGAGGCCAGAGCTGAAGGAGGCCAGAAGAGGCCGGGGCGGAGTGAGGCCAGAGGAGGCCAGGGCTGAACGAGGCCCAGCAGAGGCCGGGGCGGAGTGAGGCCAAAGGAGGCCCGGGCGGATTGAGGCCCGAGGAGGAGGCCAGGACGGAGGGAGGTCAGAGAAGGCCAGGGCAGAAGGAGGCCAGGCCAGAGGAGGTCAGGGATGGAGGAGGCCAGAGGAGGCCAGGGCATAGGGAGACCAGAGGACGACAGAGCAGAGGCAGGCCAGAGGAGGCCAGCAGAGGGAGGTCAAGGCAGAGGGAGGCCAGAGAAGTGAGGCCAGAGGAGGCCAGGGCGGAGTGAGGCCCGAGGAGGAGGCCAGGGCGGAGGGAGGGCAGAAGAGGCCAGGGCGAAAGGAGGGCAGAGAAGGCCAGGGCGGGGTGAGGCCAGAGGAGGCCGGGGCGGATTGAGGCCAGAGGAGGCCAGGGCTGAAGGAGGCCAGAAGAGGCCGGGGCGGAGTGAGGCCAGAGGAGGCCAGGGCGGAGGGAGACCAGAGGAGGCCAGAGCAGAGGCAGGCCAGAGGAGGCCAGCAGAGGGAGGCCAAGGCAGAGGGAGGCAAGAGAAGTGAGGCCAGAGGAGGCCAGGGCGGAGTGAGGCCCGAGGAGGAGGCCAGGGCGGAGGGAGGGCTGAAGAGGCCAGGGCGGAGGGAGGGCAGAGAAGGCCAGGGCAGGGTGAGGCCAGAGGAGGCCGGGGCGGAGTGAGGCCAGAGGAGGCCAGGGCTGAAGGAGGCCAGAAGAGGCCGGGCGGAGTGAGGCCAGAGGAGGCCAGGGCGGAGGGAGACCAGAGGAGGCCAGAGCAGAGGAAGGCCAGAGGAGGCCAGCAGAGGGAGGCCAGGGCAGAGGGAGATCAGAGAAGGCCAGGGCTGAAGGAGGCCAGGGCAGAGGGCCTCCTTCTGCATTGTGCCTGCTCTCTGTCCGCCCCAAACACTCACATTTGATTTTTCTGTCTTTGCTTCTTTTTGGATAACCCAGTGGGTAGTAAACTTTGAGAAACATCCCAATTGGATTGAAAAACCTGCTTTTGAACGTAACAGTCGCTGTTCTGTCCAATGAACGCAGATTCTGAACCTTGACTTCTAGTTACCAGAAGCCAATCTGCTTCACCCTTTCTGGTACCATGAGTACTGTCTCAGGCCCCAGGACGGGCCTCCCTTCCCCACGGGTGCACGCACAGGGGCTCCATGCTGCAGAGGCCCTTCTGTCTCAGGCCCCAGGCCCAGCCTCCCTTCCCCATGGGTGCGCGCACAGGGGCTCCATGCTGCAGAATCCTGCCTGCCTCTCTAGTCCCAGGAGTACTGTCTCAGGCCCCAGGGGGACTGGCCTCCATTTGGCCCTAGGACTGCCCTCGATCCCCCCACGGTTGCGCGCACAGGGGCCCCATGCTGCAGAGGCCCGTCTGTCTCAGGCCCCAGGACTGGCCTCCCTTCCCCCACGGGTGCGCGCACAGGGGCCCTATGCTGCAGAGGCCCGTCTGTCTCTCCCCCATACTCCCTCTGGCTTCAGAGACATCCAAAGCCGCGTGAGATGTGAGCCCAGAGGCCGCCGCTCCCGGGGCTGGTTCACCCCCTCTCGAGTGCCTGTCAGGGCTCCGACTTCACCTGTTAAACACCCCGAGAGGAGCCACGGAGCGAAGCGCGGGGGACGCGCCTTCCAGCTGACAAGCCCACTTAATGTACAGGTGGGAAGAGCCGGTGCAGACAGAGAGGGTTGCGGGGGAGGGCACTACTTTTTAAGCAGATGTGCACGTGTGATCAGGTGATATGCCTCCGCTCACAATGCAAGAGAGACCGTAGGGGACGAGAGCTTGGTCACTGCTCCATGATGTATGATGTGGCGGCGGGAGCAACATGTGAATGATGGTAGGAGGGAAAAATTTATGAATCAGTGTTGTAATAATAATAATAATAACCATAACAATAACAGTATTCAAAATAACCATAATAGGAACAAAAACAATAACACCTATAACAATAACAACAATCAAAAGAATAAAACAACAATAATAAAAATATGTATAATAGCAATAATAATAACTGCAATCTTAATAATAGCAACTACAATAATAATGGTAAAAATAATAACAATTGTAACAATCATAATAATAACAACAGCAGTAATAATAATGGTAATCAGAACAATAAGAAGAAGAAGAATTGTTCTCATGATTATTACTAATACCATTATTATTGTTGTTATTATTTGATATTATTATTATTACTAAAAGGAATAATAATATCACTATATAATAATAACGAATTGTTATAATAACAATATGTTATTTTATAGTGGTATATCAATAATCTAATTCTAATATTAATACTAATAATACAAATAATTCATAATAGTATAATTATAAATATTATTATCATTATTATATAGTAATATTATATGGCGCGGGACCATGCTGTGAATCACTGGTGTTGTTATCAGGGAATCTCCCAGCCTAGAGTTTGTGAAAACGCATGCAGCGCTTCACTGCCCCTCGGGTGTGCTTTGTGCTAGGTCGATGCTACAAGCAAATGAGAAACCCAAACACTCACCTCCCACATACCACAAGTGACAACACCCAGTCAACAACTCCTCCAAGACAAGTGATGAGCCATAGACACCACGGTACACCAACGGACACCCCCACCTCCCCCCCCCACACACACACACACCTCCTCCAAGACATCCAACACAGGGCGCATGTGATGAGCCAGAGACACAACTGTTCACCACCAGACACCACACACACACACACCACCTCCAAGACATCCAACACAGGGCACATGTGATGAGCCAGAGACACGACTGTTCACCACCTGACACCACACACACACACACACACACACCTTCTCCAAGACATCCAACACAGGGCACATGTGATGAGTCGGAGACACGACTGTTCACCACCTGACACCATACACACACACCTCCAAGACATCCAACACAGGGCACATGTGGTGAGCCAGAGACACTACTGTTCACCACCTGACACCACACACACAGCTCCAAGACATCCAACACAGGGCGCATGTGATGAGCCAGAGACACAACTGTTCACCACCAGACACCACACACACACACACCACCTCCAAGACATCCAACACAGGGCACATGTGATGACCCAGAGACACAACTGTTCATCACCTGACACCACACACACACACACACCTCCTCCAAGACATCCAACACAGGGCACATGTGATGCGCCAGTGACACGACTGTTCACCGCCTGACCCCACGAACACACACCTCCTCCAAGACATCCAACACAGGGCACATGTGATGAGCCAGAGACACGACTGTTCACCACCTGACACCATACACACACACACACCTCCTCCAAGACATACAACACAGGGTACATGTGATGAGCCAGAGACACAATTGTTTACCACCTGACACCACACACACCTCATCCAAGACATCCAACACAGGGCACATGTGCTCAGCCAGAGACACGACTGTTCACCACCTGACACCACAAACACACACACCTTCCTCCAAGACATCCAACACTGGCACATGTGCTGAGCCATAGACACAACTGTTCACCCCCTGACACCCCACACACACACCTTCTCCAAGAAATCCAGCACAGGGCACATGTGATGAGCCGGAGACACGACTGTTCACCACCTGACACCACACACACACACACCTTCCTCCAAGACATCCAACACTGGCACATGTGCTGAGCCATAGACACAACTATTCACCCCCTGACACCCCACACACACACCTTCTCCAAGAAATCCAGCACAGGGCACATGTGATGAGCCATAGACACGAATGTTCACCACCTGACACCACACAGACACACACCTCCTCCAAGACATCCAACACAGGGCACATGTGATGAGCCAGAGACAGGACTGTTCACCACCTGACACCACACACACACACACCTCATCGAAGACATCCAACACAGGGCACATGTGATAAGACAGAGACACGACTGTTCACCACCTGACACCACACACACACACACACACCTCCTCCAAGACATCCAGCACAGGGCACATGTGATGAGCCAGAGACACGACTGTTCACCACCTGACACCACACACACACACACCTCCTCCAAGACATCCAACACTGGCACATGTGCTGAGCTAGAGACACAACTGTTCACCACCTGACACCATACACACCCACACCTCCTCCAAGCCATCCAGCACAGGGCACATGTGATTAGCCTGAGACACGACTGTTCACCACCTGACACCACACACACACACACACCTCCTTCAAGACATCCAGCACAGGGCACATGTGATGAGCCAGAGACACGACTGTTCACCACCTGACACCACACACACACACCTCCTCCAAGACATCCAGCACAGGGCACATGTGATGAGCCAGAGACACGACTGTTCACCACCTGACACCACACACTTACACCTCCTCCAAGACATCCAACACTGGCACATATGCTGAGCCAGAGACACAACTGTTCACCACCTGACACCATACACACACACACCTCCTCCAAGACATCCAGCCCGGGGCACATGTGATGAGCCAGAGACATGACTGTTCACCACCTGACACCACACACACACACACACCTCCTCCAAGACATCCAACACTGGCACATGTGCTGAGCCATAGACGCAACTGTTCACCCTCTGACACCACACACACACACACCTTCTCCAAGACATCCAGCACAGGGCACATGTGATGAGCCAGAGACACGACTGTTCCCTACCTAACACCACACACACACACACACCTCCTCCAAGACATCCAGCACAGGGCACATGTGATGAGCCAGAGACACAACTGTTCACCACCTGACACCACACACACACACACCTCCTCCAAGACATCCAACACAGGGCACATGTGATGAGCCAGAGACATGACTGTTCACCACTTGACACCACACACTTACACCTCCTCCAAGACATCCAACACTGGCACATATTCTGAGCCAGAGACACAACTGTTCACCACCTGACACCATACACACACACACCTCCTCCAAGACATCCAGCACTGGGCACATGTGATGAGCCAGAGACACGACTGTTCACCACCTGACACCACACACACTCACCTCCTCCATGACATCCAACACTGGCACATGTGCTGAGCCAGAGACACAACTGTTCACCACCTGACACCATACACACACACACCTCCTCCAAGACATCCAGCAAAGGGCACATGTGATGAGCCAGAGACACGACTGTTCACCACCTGACACCACACAGACACACTCCTCCTCCAAGACATCCAACACAGGGCACATGTGATGAGCCAGAGACACGCCTGTTCTCCACCTGACACCACACACACCTCCTCCAAGACATCCAGCAGAGGGCACATGGATGAGCCAGAGACACGACTGTTCACCACCTGACACCACACACTTACACCTCCTCCAAGACATCCAACACTGGCAAATGTGCTGAGCCAGAGACACAACTGTTCACCACCTGACACCATACACACACACACCTCCTCCAGGACATCCAGCACAGGGCACATGTGATGAGCCAGAGACACAACTGTTCACTACCTGACACCACACAGACACACACCGCCTCCAAGACATCCAACACAGGGCACATGTGATGAGCCAGAGACACGCCTGTTCTCCACCTGACACCACACACACCTCCTTCAAGACATCCAGCACAGGGCACATGTGATGAGCCAGAGACACGACTGTTCACCACCTGACACCACACACTTACACCTCCTCCAAGACATCCAACACTGGCAAATGTGCTAAGCCAGAGACACAACTGTTCACCACCTGACACCACACACACACACCTCCTCCAAGACATCCAGCACAGGGCACATGTGATGAGCCAGAGACACGACTGTTCACCACCTGACACCACACACACCTCCTCCAAGACATCCAACACCAGGCCCGGACTGGCCGTTGCGGGCACCGGGCAATCCCCCGGTGGGCTGCATGGTTGGGGGCCGGTTTTGGGCCCCTGGGGCCGTTTTTGTTACAGGGCCTTTTTTCCAGCAAAAACGGCCCTGTAACAAAAACGTCCGAAAACCGACCCTGGCACAGAGCACTGTCGCGCCCCCCTTCCCCCTCCTCCTCCCGGATGGGGTGGGGGGGGGGGGGCCGGCCGAGCACTTTGCCAGGGCCGGTTCTGGTTCCCAGTCCGGCCCTGTCCAACACAGGTCACATGTGATGAGCTAGAGACACGACTGTTCACCACCTCACACCACCCACACACACACACCTTCTCCAAGACATCCAACACTGGGCACATAGACCTTCACCCTGCCTTTGGGCACTTCCAGCTGGTCCTATAATATCCATGGCCAGCTCATAGACACACTCAGTCTGCCTTTAGGCTTTCTCAGCTGGACCTTAAACATCCCTAGCGAGCTCACAGAGGCCCTCACCCTGCCTTCAGAAACTCCCAGTTGGTCATTAAATATCCATAGCCAGCTCACAGAGACCATCAGCTTGCCTTTGGACTTCCCAACTGGTCCTTAAACATCCCTAGCCAGATCACATAGACCCTCACCCTCCCTTCAGCCACTCTCAACTGTTCCTTAAACATTCCTAGCAAGCTCAGATAGATACTAACTTGCCTTCTGGCACTCGAATCTGGCCCTTAAGCATCCCTAACCAGCTCACATAGACCCTCAGCCTGCCTTCTGACACACCCAACTGGTCCTTAAATATTCCTAGCAAGCTCACATTAACTGTCACCCTGCCTTTGGACACTCCGATTGTGTCCTTAAACATCCCTAGCCAGCTCAAAGAGACCCTCGCCGTGCCTTTTGGCACTCCCAGCTGGTCCTTAAACATCCCTAGCCAGCTCACAGAGACCCTCAGCCTGCCTTCAGACACTCCCATCCGGGCCTTAAACATCCCTAGCCAGATCACAGAGACCCTCACCCTACCTTCAGACACTCCCATCTGGTCCTAAAACATCCCTAGGTAGTTCACATAGACCATCTGTCTGTCTTTGGACACTCCCATCTGGTCATTAAATATCCCTAGCCAGCTCACAGAGACCCTAAGCCTTGGCTTGGTAGTTTGGTCTGCCCTGTTCCCATGATGCACTGGGCCAGGGACAGACTAATTTGCATATAGCCAGGTTCTGAGCTGGGATGGTGCAGTGAGCTAAAAAACGGTGTTGGATCAAGCCCTGATCTCTTGACTGGGTGAGAGTATTCTGCTTAATTCAGAAACTCTGTCCATCACCACCCCCTGTTGTTTAATCATTAAATATCCCTAGCCAGCTCACAGGGACCCTAAGCCTACCTTCTGACACTCCCCTCTGGTCCTTAAACATTCCTAGCCAGCACATTTAGGCCTTTACCCCGCCTTTGGAGAATCCCAGTTTGTTCTTAAGCATTCCCAGCCAGCACACATAGACCCTCAGCCTGTCTTCGGACACCACCAGGTGGTCCTTAAACATCCCTAGCCAGCGCGCAGAGAACCTCCCCCTGCCTTCGGACCAGGACTGTGCGGAATCAACAATCAGTCCTGGTTTAAGAGCTCAAACCCGCACCACAGAATGCCTTACTAGAAGGGGGCCTGGGAAGGTGTGTAGTCACAGTCCATACTGTTCTGTAACCAGTCCTCTAGCCCGCTGCCCACTGGAAGAATGACAGCATGGGTGAATGAGTGCAGTTGTGCTTCAGACACTTTGCTGGCCTTCAGCAGATCGCCATCACACCCTCAGCTGGCCTTCAGACCCCACCAGCACTCCCAGGACCAAAGCTCATGTAAATGTAAATGTTTTTGTACTTGTATAGCGCACAGCTACCCGAGGGGTTTCCCGGCACTTGTACAAATACCGCAAGGGAACCCTTCCTGGCTTTCCCTGTGAAGTGTCCACTCCTGGGCACCCCATGGTGCAGACCAGGCATCCCTCGCGTTGTGGGGGCCGTTGTGGAGACTAAGCAAGCTATTGCCCAGAGTTGCAGCGTGGGACCCATGATCAGAATTGGCACTGAGGCGAGAAAATCCAGTCAGGGGAATTAATGAGCCTGAGACCCGCCAGGGCAGGAATCGAACCCTGGTCCCTGGCCAGAGCTCTGCATTGAGGTCTGCCTGCTATAACCATTGAGCCACACTTCTCCACGTCTCATGTCTGACATACGGCCGTCAGACATCCTATCTAGTGCTTAAACATCACCAGTCCACCCTCAGAAACATTCCAAGAGCCTAATAATCTTTGGCCACCACTAGAGAGGCCACTGTATCCATCACCTGGCCTTTCAGACACCCTCAGATGATGCTCAACACCTCCGACAGCCATCAGACACCTGGCCATGTCTCCCGACTCCTTAACTCGCCCCGAGAGTCCATCAGCCGAGCTCTCAAGATACTCGTCCCCGCACCAAATCAAAACACATTTATCTCACCCTCAGCCACTCCAGACTGACCTACACAGACCCGCAGCATGCCACTGGAGGCTTCTAGGCGCAGACAGCTCTCAGACACCCTCCTTTGGACTCTAGACAGCTCAGCCTGCCCTTGGCCCACCTCCAGACACCCGGGTGGTCATTGAACACACCCAGCTGCTCCACAATCAATCAAACAGTTATAAAGCGCAGCAAATCACCCTTTAGGGCCTCGAGGCGCTACATAGTGCTCACTCATAGATTCTAGGCACCTAAAGACTGCAATTTCCTATCAGACACTCAAGCCTACTCCCAACCCCCAAGGCGAGCCCCAGCCTGACCCCCAGACACCTCGTTCTGGCAGTGAATTCACTATTTCTTCACCTTGTAGAAACGCACATGAATAATGTATAAAGAGTAGACAATTATTTGGGAGACTTGTCTAAAACAGCTTTGAAAACCTCCTAAAGTGCTCGAGAGCGTCTGAAGAATGTCGAAAAGAATCTGAAAAAAATGAAGTTATTGTAAACATGCATAGGTGTCTGAATGTACAGAAAAACACAAATTGCAGACTGTGGCTGGAAATAAACATCAGAACAGCGTCTTGAAGGCGTTGAAAAGTTCTAAATATAATTTGAAATCAAATTACATAAAAGGGCACGGACTGGGTACAGCGCTCGCTTTCTCATTACATTTGGTCGATTCCTTTGCGCCCCGTCCCCGGGCTCGTGTTCATATTAGCCCTGTAAACAAAAAGGCCAGCCCTGTCTCGGTATTGCAGTCATCCTTTCTGCAGTTTGCAGGTGTCCTTGGCATGCATCTATTCATTCGTTTTTATTTAGCAGTGCATTGTCTGCTTCAAGCCGCTATTGTCACAAGCTGAGGACGATGGTCGCGCTGATTTTACCAAATTGGCAGAACGAGGTGGGGGCGGGGTGACAAATTAAAGTTTGACGATGCCCAATGTCGTTATCAGTAGGGAATATATATGGAATAAAGTACCCCCTGCCATATATTATAAGGATTCTCCAAGTTGCTGAGGAATTCTGTGACCAGGTAGAGCAATGAGGCTGAAGGCCAGCATCCTTTACAAATGTACTCATAATTATGGCTCCTGGTTTTATGGCATTTATTTTTGGGAATTTTCTGTCTTTATTTATCTATATTTATCTTTTTGCTACATGTATCTGTATTTATTAGAATTAATTATCGGTTTTGTGAAAAAAAGAGGCTTTAATTAGTCTACTTTCACGTTTATTTAACCAATTAATATGCACTCGTGCTTAAATGCCTGCTAGGTTTCAATGCTATTTACAACAAGGGGTGGTGAGGGACAGAGTCTCTGAATTAAGCAGAAAGCTCTCACCCAGTCAAGAGATCAGGGCTAGATCCAACACCGTTTTTTAGCTCACTGCACCATCCCAGTTTCAGAACCTGGCTGTATGCAAATTAGTCTGTTCCTGTCCCAGTGCATGATGGGAACAGGGCAAACCAAACTACAAAAGCCAATTCTTACACTGGGAAGGAAACAAGCTCCCGGGGACCGGTTTCTGGCATTACAGCCGTCTTCGGCCCGGTTTGCTTGAATCCTGATGGTGCAATGAGCAAGGGTCTCACATCTGAGAATACCCTTCCACGCTTAGGGTGGACAAAAATATTTACAACAAGGGGTGGTGAGGGACAGAGTCTCTGAATTAAGCAGAAAGCTCTCACCCAGTCAAGAGATCAGGGCTAGATCCAACACCGTTTTTTAGCTCACTGCACCATCCCAGTTTCAGAACCTGGCTGTATGCAAATTAGTCTGTTCCTGTCCCAGTGCATGATGGGAACAGGGCAAACCAAACTACAAAAGCCAATTCTTACACTGGGAAGGAAACAAGCTCCCGGGGACCGGTTTCTGGCATTACAGCCGTCTTCGGCCCGGTTTGCTTGAATCCTGATGGTGCAATGAGCAAGGGTCTCACATCTGAGAATACCCTTCCACGCTTAGGGTGGACAAAAATATTTACAACAAGGGGTGGTGAGGGACAGAGTCTCTGAATTAAGCAGAAAGCTCTCACCCAGTCAAGAGATCAGGGCTAGATCCAACACCGTTTTTTAGCTCACTGCACCATCCCAGTTTCAGAACCTGGCTGTATGCAAATTAGTCTGTTCCTGTCCCAGTGCATGATGGGAACAGGGCAAACCAAACTACAAAAGCCAATTCTTACACTGGGAAGGAAACAAGCTCCCGGGGACCGGTTTCTGGCATTACAGCCGTCTTCGGCCCGGTAAATAACGGTGATGGATCAAGCCCTGATCTGTGGACTGGGTAAGAGTGGTCTGCTCAATTCAGACACTCTGTTCATCACCACCCCCTTTTGTAAATCGATTTTGGCCACTATAGGTGTGGCAGGGTATACTCAGACATGAGTCCCTTTCTCACTGCTCCATCAGGATTCAAGCAAGCCGGGCCGAAGACGGCTGAAATGCCAGAAACCGGTCCCCGGTAGCTTGTCTCCTTTCTGGTAAAGAATTGGCTTGGTAGTTTAGTCTGCCCTGTTCCCATGATGCACTGGGCCAGGGACAGACTGATTTGCATATAGCCAGGTTCTGAGCTGGGATGGGGCAGTGAGATAAATAACGGTGATGGATCAAGCCCTGATCTGTGGACTGGGTAAGAGTGGTCTGCTCAATTCAGACACTCTGTTCATCACCACCCCCTTTTGTAAATAGGTTTCAATGCTGTCAACACCCGCAGAAGATAAATCAATGCACTTACATTAAAATTTCAGTATGAACCTTGTACCTATCTACTGCTGTTAAAGCCCTTTGTCTAAAATTCCTCTCTTTTTTGCCACTCTTACATATTAACATATCTTTTGGCCTGGCAATCATGGCTGAAAGTATTTAAAATTACTCAAAAAGCAAACCAATTTCTATTTTTATCCACATTTAAAAAAAAATACAGACAGGGAAATACATATTTTCTGCCAGTATTTATCTGTAGCAAGCATTTACAATGCAATGGTTTCGCCTTTGGAAAAGTTTGAGCTATTGGCATTGTAAATGACAAAATTTGTATTTATGTGTTGGTTTTGAAAACAGATAAATAAATGGCATTGTCATTTACAATGGCAATAGCTTAATCTCTCGCAAATGCGATTTGTATTGCAACTATTTCAGTTATCATTTTGCACTACCATGAAAACTGGCTTGTGCATTTACTCCTACAGAAGAGTATCAAGAGGACAGTCAGCAGGCGTCCCTGTAGGAGGTAGTGTATTCAAGACTGTGCAATACATACAATACATGCTCCCTTCCCAACTCATTTGGTCTCGAACGCCCAGTCATACACTGCACCACCATACATTGCGACACAAATCTGGACATACATTAAAACGAAAAACCGCCCGTTTGTCTATAGTTGATTGTACTCGGTGGCCTTGAGAGAGGAAGCAGAACTGTGGTGAAACTGCTGGGTTTGTGGGTACGAGGGAGGAGAGAAGTCGTATTTGTGACAGAAATTCTGGGTGTGGGCAAAGGAGCTGGGAAGACCTGGCACAAGAGTGGAGGAACGGCAGGGATGACGGGGGCAGTACATGATGCCGGTCGAGACGCCATGGTAAGAAGCACGGTTGCATCACTCTGCACGTGGGTGGCCGGCATGCAGGGCTGTACCCCTATGTCGGAAGCAGAGTTGTATCATCCAGCGCTTGTATTGCTACCTGTGCTCTGCTGAGATGCAGGTCCGCACCCCCCCAGGTTGCTTAGGTTGGATGCAACAAGCTAGGACTAGAATCTGCCGTGGCACATGACATGGGCCCACTTGGTCCAGTTGAATAGAACTCCTGGTGTATTACTGAAAACGTCAACTTAGAAAGTAAATATACCAGAGGACTTTGTGTAGCTAAGCTAGAACCCTGTTGCTCTGGCTGCAATCCAGGTCTGCGTCCTCACAGGGAGAGCCGTCCGGCTGGTGTGAGGAAGGATGCCGCAGAAAGAGAAAAAAAATAAACACACCCACCGCATCACTCACCCTTGTAGATTCTTTCCAAATTCAGGTCGGTAGATCCTGCCCATTGCACAAACAGCCACAGCGAAAGGCTCGAAAAATAGAACTTACTTTATTTGCACTACGGATAGTGTGGGATTGGTAAGTCTCACCGCCCCCCTGGCTCACACCATTCCAATCAAACTGTCATCAACCAGACACGGACCTGAAGTCCGCATGGGAAAGTGCCCCCTAGAGGAAGAATCAAGAACACTTTGGCCCCTAGGGCACTTAAGTTTGGCAGCGAGTGGTTTCTTTTTTAGGGAAACGGGGGAGCTTATTGGTTGAAAAGGAAACAGCTGCAAGATGGTACTGCTGGGGGCTCTCGTCCTCAAGGTGGTGGCCAACTCATGAGAGGTGCTCCACGTGGGAGAGGACTCTGCACATGCGTAAAACTGCACGGGCACACATCACGGCGCGTGGAATCTCTCCAAAGAGGTACACTGGAGGGCGAGGAGGATGCAAGAACTGCTGCTTCCAAGGTGAGGCTGCTGGTGGGAAGCGAGGGGCTCTACCGGGCGAGGAAGAACTCTCTCCAGGTCTCTGGGAATGAAGGCTGCGTGTGAGGGTGCAGCTCTCACATGCTCAGCGCCCAGATCCACTGACTGCATGTCAGAGAGTGGGGCACACATGGAGAATAGTGGAATTTGGGGTGAGCTGAGGATAGGACAGAGCTTGAGCAGCTGGTAGGGCTGGCGTAGTGCAGGGTTTGCAGAGAGGTGAAAGTGATATGAAGGGCTGAGGCGGCGCAAAGAGCAGGAGCTGCTGCTGCAGACGGACATTCAGGGAGGAACGAAAACTGCTGAGAGGAAGGTGGACGGTGATAAGCCTCAGAGGAGAGGTTCCAGCTTTGAAAAGGGGTCTTTCCAAACATACACTGGCTGGCTGTGCCGCTAAACAACATGCGCGTTTCGATCACTCAAACCACGTAAAACCCTTACGATCTTCAGTGTGCGCATATTTGTAACGTCCCCCAACCTTCACACCACCAATTACGAAAGAAGTACACTTAACAAGTTTGCGGTATTCAACGGTAGAGCGCATCTCAGATTGACTTCCAAACGTTTAAAGTCGTGTATGCAAATGCATACACGTACCTACTATCGGTGACAGGAGCCAGGTTGGACATGTTCTTTTATTTATTTGATGCTTTTTATATTGCGCGGACTTTACCCGGCGTCAGAGCGCTTCACAATAGGATTAGAAATGATACATGAAGTGAACATTACAAGTGAGCATGTTACAAAAGCAACGTTACGTTACATGGGGCAATAGTGACAATTGTGCATGTATAAAGAGCAAACAAAACACAAGAGGTAGCAAACGGTACGTTACAATAGGAACAAGTCGCTGAGCCGCTGTATGTTGATAGGCGCTTCCGGCTGCAGGCTGCCCACCACCGTTTGCGGACTCCCGGCCATATCTGGGGGGGCTCCTGCTGCGTCTCGCCTCGCAGTCTACAGCCGAAGCGCGGCGTTGGGGCAAGAGAGGCTCCGAAGCGATCCTCGCACCCATGTCCCACTCGATGAGCACGGACTGCTTCTTTCGACGCGGGGCGGGATCGGAGCTTGCATTTTCGCCAGGGTGGGGGGGGGGGGGGGGAGGTCGCTGCTCACACGCAGCTGGCGGCTCTCTATTTCTGGCATGCCTGCTGCCTCCGGCCGCGTGGCCCTGCACAGCTGCGGGCTCAGGTGGAGGAGGTCTCGGAGGAGGCGAGCGAGGCCTGATTGTGCCATTCACCTCAGAAGCCCGCTTCCCCGGTCTCTTCACGCTCCCCCCGGAGCCCCGGTTGTGCACCTCGATGAAGAGGGGATTGATTAAACACAGCGCCCTGTTGCTCTGGCTGCAATCCAGGTCTGCGTCCTCACAGGGAGAGCCGTCCGGCTGGTGTGAGGAAGGATGCCGCAGAAAGAGAAAAAAAATAAACACACCCACTGCATCACTCACCCTTGTAGATTCTTTCCAAATTCAGGTCGGTAGCTCCTGCCCATTGCACAAACTGCGAGCGCCGTGTCCCCATTCTGGAAGCTCACCCCGCCGTGCGCCGAGGGCTCCGGAGAGTCAGCGCCGCTGTCCTCGTCGTCTCGGGCTTCCCCCTCCGTCACCGGGTCCACCTGGAAGCGGCTCTGACTGGGCGTGGGTCCGAGGGGCCAGTTGGGCCTGGCGCCTGCGGCCAACAGTTCCTCCTCACCTGGGGCCAGCTTCGTGGAGCCAAAACAGGACGACAAACAATAAGCCACGCCCGCGGGACTTCCGGCCGCGCAGGGATTGGCTGGCCGAAAGAAACAGAAAGCAAAAAAACGCCCACGGAAGAAAACGCACTCCAGCAGCCAATCACCGCGCAGGTCACCCGGCGAGCCTCCCGCAGCCTGAACCAATGGCAGCGAGGCTCCCGGGTGACGTCAGCGGTGGTTCCCTCGGCTTCTCCGCGGCCCCGGGGCTGCGGCGGTGATTTTCACGGGCAAAACGGCTGTGCACAAAAAGCGCTCAGGGGGAAGCACAGCGCTTCGGACTGACTGCGGGAGGGGGCGGGAAAGGGGGAGGAGAGACGCAGAAGACGGCCGGAGCAGGAAGGTGGGTGCCGGCAATGCCGGAACAGATTCGGGGGCGTTCCCGGCTTTTGGCTGACGTATCGTGACGTAGCCAAAAGCCAAAGATTCTCGGGAACGCCCCCGAGTCTGGTCCGGCCATGACGGACGCCTCTCTGTTCCAATGGCTAGCCTCCATTTATGGAGCTAGCCAATGGGACAGGGGGGCGTATTCCAGAGTCACTACTGCAATCAAGAGATTTCTCTGGAGGCGGAGCCTAAAGGCTCCGTCCCCCAGCGAAACCTAAAAATGGGTAAAAATGGAAAACAGGGAACCTTACCTATAATGTACAGGAGGGGGTACTTTACTTCTCATAATACATGATCACACATACCCTTTCCACAAATCACTTAAATATTTGGGGCCAAATTTATGAGAAATGACGCATCGCTGCGTGAAAGCAGCGATGCGTCACTTCTCAGTGCGCACTCCTTGCGGCATACCTGATGCGTCATATTTAATGTATGAGACATCATGTCGCAAGGAGTTACAGATACGTCAGTATTTCTGACATATCTGTAAGCGCAAAAGTGACGCATTGCTGGAGTGTGTCACAAAAGTGACACAACTCCAGCAATGCGTCCTTTCACATGGGGCAAGCTCCATGTGAAAGGACCTGCGCCAGTCTTACGCCTGCTGTGAGGCAGGCGCAAGATTTTGACGCAACGGCGTCCTAGAAGTGACGCAGTGAAATCGCATAGATTTCACTGCACCACTTCTACAAGGCTTTTTGCGGGGTAACGTCCCCCCTGCATACATTATAACTGATGCAGGTATAATGTAGCGCAGGGGTTTACAAAGTGACGCATCTGCTTAGATGCATCACTTTGTAAATAGTGTGCAACAGGAGGCATGTTTTACGCTGCCGATGAGTCACAAAAAGTGACTCATCGAAAGCGCAAAACTGGCGCAAGGCCTCATAAATGAGGCCCTTGGTGTGATCCTCTTTCGTATAAAAGAGATATGACGTTTGTCAACATGAAAAATAAAAATTACGATCCATAGTGCAACATTAAACTCATTAAAAAGTGGTTAGATATTGTTGCAAAAAGTAATTATTATCAGCCGAATTCAAGTCAGATTTTTAAAAACAGCTACAACTTAAAATGCGTAGAAACATGCACAAAGATTGTGTCTTTCCTATAATTACCTAAACATGTACAAAATAGCCATGTTACCATAAATGTCTCCTTTCTGCTTATCCCTGTTCATCTAGAAAAACAGAGCAGAGGGAGGAAAAGCCATGTTTCCTTTTTTTACAAGTGTAGCTTTAGTTAAGGTAGTGAGCTGCCTTTCTATTGTCTCATGGGTCTGGCAGCAGGCAGTATGATGTCAGAACTCAACTGTAATAAGTTATTACGATTGATCACCTACATCATTTCTTTATTACATGTCATAATCTTCAATAATAGGGACATTATCCAGGCATTGGAGGCTCCCAAGCAGTACATACTGATATCTTGAAGAGCCAGCAAGTGCCGTGAATGCGGTAGAGTCTAACAAAAGGCTGGCAGCCCCGCGGGTAGTAAACGAGGAGTGTCATTTATAAGGGATTACATCCAATTAGTCACTGTGTGCACAAATCAAGCGGCGTCCAGCTTCTATGCACTTTGTCAGAAGTACGAGAATGCACAAACCAGATCATTCCCATTGAAAGCGACTGAAGGTAAGGTCTTTCAAAATGAAAGAAGGCGCTTCACCGGCACTGCACACTTCCCCACACATGGTAACGAGAGATAACAGAGGCTTCTAAGCACTCCGGAGATAACCCGGGGATTACCGCTTCATCCTTTGCCCTTATCGCGCCGCCGTTTTCCTCCACGTCTATCGCCCTTTCCCTCGTCTGTGTAATGGCGCTGCTCTGATGTATATGAATCGAACAAGACTTGGAACATTTCCTCCAATACCTGATGGAACATTTCTTGTACCTAATCTCTTGAAATGTGTTGAATGTCAACATCTATTTTGACTGCTGCATGGGTGCGCTCTGGGCCTTCTCTCGAGGACCAGGCCTCAAACGTGCCTTAGGTCCAGATGAGCCTTGGCAGGCTTTGTAAAACGTGCTCTCCAAACTGAGCAGCAGCTGTGGAGAGGAAGTCCACACCGACAGTGGTAGGAAGAATGCTAATTAGAGAAGTGTGTCTTCTATGTCTATTGGAGGTAGATGCATGTAGTGCCGCATGAAGACAGAGCCGGCCTTGGGTTTGGGCGAGGTGGGCTCAGACACAAAAATTCCGGAGGGGCGCTGCAGGGAGCTGACTGACTTAATGTCATCCAGACAGTAGCTTGTCCATCAGGGCCGGGCTGGCCGTAGTGGGCACTGGCGTTTCCCCGGTGGGCTGCCAGGGTGGGGGGCCGGTTTTGGGCCCCTGGGGGGCCATTTTTGTTACAGGGATGTTTTTGCAGCATAGCTGCAATATCGGCGCCTGTAACCAAATCGGCCAAAAACGGCTCTGGCAAACAGCTCGGCTGCACCTCCGATCACCTGGGGGGGGGGCCGAGCACTTTGCGAGGGCTGGTTTTGGTTCCCAGTCTGGCCCTGTTGTCTACCCCACCTGGTCTCAATCGGGTCCTGTTAAAGACTTTGTAGTCAGCCCTAAATGTACCTCAGCGTAATTGTTAGCACCCTATCAGCCCCCTGCCCTCCTGTCATCTTCCTCACACCTCCTGTGTCACACCACAACCACTCCCCACCCTCACTGTCCAGGTCAATCCGATTTAGGGCCAGCCCTGCGTGAAGACACGCCTTCTCTTTTTCCACCTCGCCCGCCATGGTGGAACCGTATCTGAGAAGGACCCTCCTCCTAACATCCAGGAAACAGATACAGTAAATGTAGCAGGTGACCTTGTCCCTGGCCTTTCTTGTTCAATGTAAACTGTGAACTATGACTACAACTACAGCTCCCATAATGCATTAGGTTGTTAGACTCAGTAGTGGAGTACTGCATCCTTGGGGACGTTAAATGATCACAAACCTGCAGTTCTGAGACAAACCTTGTCTTCCACTACTTCCCACCTGAATCTCTTTGCTCCCACCACTGCCAGTTGTGCATTCTCCGCCCCTACATAAACTATATGCACCTGTGCTCAAAAGTGGTTTATGATGTAGCTTCAGTTGTTTACTCTCTGCCAATTTATCATTACAGATTTCCAGGATTCACACCTTAGGTAAGCATGGGCGGAAAATCCGTTCCGCTCGCGGATTTCGCGGATTTTCGGTAAACTCGCAATCCGCAAGATTTGCGAATTTCCCGCAAAATCCGCGAACGGAAATCCGCGAACGGGGATTGGGTCAAAAGTTCAAGCTGACTTTTGTAACTCTTTTAGAATGGCGCCAGCAAGCTGCCAGAGCCATTCTAAAATAGTTACAAAAGTCAGCTTCAACAGGAAGCTCTAATAGATAAAGTAAAGCTGGTGCTGCTCAAATTCAGTTACACAATCATTAATCACCCCAAACGCGAAATTGCAAAGCGACTCTGGAGATAGAGTTTGGGGGTCCGCATCGGCATCAGCATAATCTGCTGCAGAGCTGTGCTGCGCCATTTCCTTGTACATATGCCCCTTAGTCGTAGCTAGTCTTTTCAGTAGTTTTTTTGCGGATCCAGTTTGTCCATGGTTGGACTAGAGTGGAGTGGCATCGAGTGACATAGAGGGGAGTAATTTGCATTGGCGTATAGTGGGTAGAGTGATGTGGAGTAGAATAGAGAAGAGTGGCATTAAGTGGCGTGGGGTAGAGTACACTGGCATAGAGTGCAGTGGTGTGGAGTTGATTGGCACAGAGTAGAGTTGAATAGAGTATAGTATTGTAGAGAGGAGTGGGGTGGGGTGGGGTAGAGTGGAGTGGAGTGGCATGGAGTGACATAGAGGGGAGTGTCTTGCAGTGGCATAGAGTGATGTGGAGTAGATTAGCATAGAGTAGAGAGGCATTGAGTGGAGTGGGTTAGAGTGGCAATGTATGGAGCTGTATGGTGTAGAGGAGAGTGGCATAGAGTGACATAGAGTGACGTAGAATGGAGTGGTATAGAGTGACATGAAGTGTGTGGAGTTCCATTGAGCAGAGTAGAGTAGAGTAAAGTAGAGTAGAGTTCAGAGGCATAGAGTACAATAGCAGAGTAAACTGTAATGGCATAGAATGGTGCAGGGTAGAGTAGAGTGCCATTTAGGGCATTGGTATAGAGTGCAGTGGAGTACAGCGGTACATAGTAGAGTAAAGTGGCATAGAGTGCAGTGGCATAGAGTACAGTGGTGCAAAGTGCAGTGGCATAGAGTACAGTGCATAGAGTGTGGTGGCAGAGAGGAGAGTGGTGCAAAGTAGAGTAAAGTGCAGTGGTGTCAGTGGTGTAGAGTGCAATGGCATAGAGTGGTGCAGAGTACAGTCAATGGCATATAGTACAGTAGTGTAGAGTGGTGAAGAGTAGATTGGTGTAGAGTGCAGTAGTGTGGGATAGAGTGGGGCAGAGTAGAGTGGCAAAGATTGTGGTGGTGTAGAGTGGTGCAAAGTAGAGTGCTGTGGTGTAGATCGAAGTAGCATAGAATAGAGTGGTGCAAAGTAGAAAAGCATAAAGTGTAGTAGCATAGAGTGCAGTGGTGTAGAGTAGAGTGGTGTAGAGAAGAGTGCATTGGTGTAGAGTGAAGTTGCATAGGGTAGTGCAGAGTAGAATGGTAAAGAGTGCAGTGGTGCAACTTAGAGTGGTGCAGAGTAGAGTGCAGTGCCATAGAGTAGAGTAGTGCAGAGTAGAGTGGCATAGAGTGCAGTAGCAAAGAGTAGAGTGGTGTAGAGCAGCGTGGCACAGAGTGCAGTGGCATACAGTGCAGTGGTGTGGAATAGAGCGCTGAAGAGTACAGTACAGTGATGTACAGTAAAGTGGGGCATGGTAGAGTAGCGTAGACTGCAGTGGTGCAGAGTAGAGTGAAGCGGCGCTGCCTGCAGTTCAGGGATGGCTCATCTGTTATGGCGGTGATGCGTCGCCCCACTGCTGGAAGCAGCAAATCAAAACGTAAAATAAAATGATAATAAAGAAATTATTTAAACTGCTTTCTTATCATTTTGTTTTACCTGTAGGAAGCGGAGCCGTCATTCGAGTCTTGAGGCAGAGCCATCAGTAGCAGGAGTGTTGGGCACTGGGCACTGCTGTCAGTGCGCATGTCGGTGTGGCTGTCTGTCTCAGGACAGCCAAACCAACAATCACACTGACATCACCCCAACCCGAGCTGCATTGCCGGATGGAGAGAACAGCAGGCGCAGGCTTCCAGTCTACTTTGGGGCGGAAAACAAGTCCACTAAGGCCAATCCCAGCGCTTCTGAAGAAGCGCTGGGATTTGCTGTAGGAAAGTCTGGGATACAGTGCTCATGGGAACTGTAGTTCCTGACGCAGAAGAGCACCAAGGCGCAGGAGCAGACGATCATAGAGGCTGTGGCTGGCAGCAGGAAAGTAAGTGTACTTTTTTTGTATTGTTTTCCCCCTTGCTGACCCCCTACTTTGTATCTGCAGCAGCCGCCACTGGTGCAGTTGCATAGAGTGATGCAGAGTAGAGTGCAGTGGGCATAGAGTTGTGCAGAGTACAGTGGCATAGAGTGCAGTGCTGCAGAGTTGAGTGGTGCAGAGTAGATTGCAGGGGCGTATAGTGTAGTAATGTGGAACAGAGTGCTGCAGAGTAGAGTACAGTAGCATAGAGTAGGGTGCTACAGAGTAGAGTGGCGTACAGTGCACAGGTGCAGAGTAGAGTGCAGTGGCGTACAGTGCAGTGGCATAGAGTAGAGTGGTGCAGAGTAGAGTAGAGTGGCATAGAGAGCATTTGCATAGAGTTGAGTGCAATGGTTTAGAGTGCAGTGTCCTAGAGTACAGTGGAGCAAAGAATGGTGCAGTGGTGTAGAGTACAGTGGTGCAGAGTAAGGCAGTGCAGAGTAGAGTGCTGTAGAGGGCAGTGGCAAAGAGTTGAGTCATGCAGAGCAGAGTGTGATAGGGTGCAGTGGTGTAGAGTGGTGCAGTAGTATAGAGTGCAGTGGCATAGAGTAGAGTGTTACAGAGTATAGTAGAGGGGTATAAAGTGCAGGGGCGTAGAGTGGTGCAGAGTAGAGTGATGTTGAGTGCAGGGGTGCAGAGAAGAGCATACAGAGCAGTGGTATAGAGTGCAGTGGCATATAGAAGAGAGTGGTGCAGAGTAGAGTGCAATGACAGACTGCAGTAGGATAGTGTAGAGTGCAGTGGCGTTGAGTGCAGTGCTGAAGAGTAGAGGGTAGAAGCCTGGGAGGAAAAAGAAACAACATGGAAGGGAGACAGGTAGGAGGGAATAGAAGCTACATGGACTCATATGGGAGATGAACTGAAAACACAAGCACTCATATGAAGTGTTTGAGCATAAAGAAAAAAGTAGTTCCAAAAGCAAGAGCAGTGGATCGACACAAGTACTTGGGCCTTGCTCCAGGGAGGCCGAAACACAAGATGAGGACATGACACTTGCATGCGAAGCTGACAAACGATAAGTTATGGGCGAGCTGTAACTCCATTGTATGTAAACATGTCTCGCAGAGACACTAGGCAAAACCTAAAAAGCAGACAAGGCGCCAGCAGGCTTCAGAAACAGTGTGTAACACACTTGTATTTGGGTATGGGACAGAGGGAGCTCCAGCGCTACTTTGTAGGTCGGCGCCCTGGGCGTGGGCCCAGCTCACACATGCTCAGTGCCGCTCCTGTATGAACCTTCATCTGTACACACCTGGCTCTTGGTATCCACCTGGTGTTGGTTCTCCCTATGGTCTGTACATCTTCCTGCGTTTACCCGCGTCTTTGGCAGCCTTCTACCTCACTCCTCTCTGTCGTCTCTCTTCCCGCTCTCACGCTGTCGTGTGCTCTCACCGTGTCGCCGTCTCGTATCTTCGTCCAGCTTCAGTTCCCCTCTCTGTCTTACTCTTGCATTTAGTTCCCTCTAGCTCCTCTCTTCCCTCTCAGTCTTATCCTGCACTCTGTCGTTCTCTCTGAGTGTCTCCCTTAGATCTCTGTATCTATCATATACTCTCTCCCCCCCCCCTCCAGAGAAGTTCCTCCTCGTGCTCCTCGTGCCGCCACGTGCTGTGAACAGAGGGGATAACCCAACCGCCGGGGTAATTTTTTTAACCTAAGTCGTCATTTCCGGCGCTCTGATGTCACTGGATGGAGGCCTCGCTGACCTTCACGGAAGCAGCGCTCAGTCTCCGCTCGTGCCTGGATAGTCAATCAACCCGGCCCGTGCCAAGCCTGAGCCTTTTCGACCCCCTGGGGGCAGGAGGAAGCAGTGCCTTCCCACCGCCAGCCTTGGGGTGCATCCAGGAAGACACGTGAGGTTGAGAGCTCGTCCTTTTTCTCTTTCTACCCTCTGTTGCTATCACTTTATCCCCTGAAATAAATCGTAGCAGGATTCAAGAGAGTCTGAAGACACACGAGGCTGGGAGCTCGTCCTTTCTCTCTTTCTACCATCTGTTGCTATCACTTTATCCCCTGAAATAAATCGTAGCAGGAAGAGAGTCTGAAGACACACGAGGCCGAGAGCTCGTCCTTTCTCTCTTTCTACCATCTGTTGCTATCACTTTATCCCCTGAAATAAATCGTAGCAGGATTCAAGAGAGTCTGAAGACACACGAGGCTGGGAGCTCGTCCTTTCTCTCTTTCTACCATCTGTTGCTATCACTTTATCCCCTGAAATAAATCGTAGCAGGAAGAGAGTCTGAAGACACACGAGGCCGAGAGCTCGTCCTTTCTCTCTTTCTACCATCTGTTGCTATCACTTTATCCCCTGAAATAAATCGTAGCAGGATGAGAGTCTGAAGACACACGAGGCCGGGAGCTCGTCCCTTTTCTTTCCAGTTCTCCGTCTCTTTCACCCTCCCATTCTCATGCTGTGTCCTGTGGGCTCACTCTCCTGTTGTGTCTCTTTGTCTCGCTCAAATCGCACTCCTCGTTGTTTCTCTTGGTCTCACCCATAGGCTGTGTCTCTTACATTCTCGTCTTGTGTCTTTTTGTTTCATTCTCCTTCTTCTCATGTTCTGTCTTCTGGCACCACTCTCATGTTGTGCCCCAGATCTGGTTCTCCTGCTGTGTCTCTTTCATCGGTTCTGTCCCTTGGGTCCTCCCGCTTGTGTTTCCTGGTCAGAGGCTCATCTCCACTCTCCAGTCCGGAGCATTTCTGAAGTTACCAACCCTTCACCTCCGGACTCGATGTCTTTGTCCTTTCTTTCTGAGGCCCGTTCTGCAACCTCCATACACAAGGAAAACTGAAATCCATCCGTCTACCCATCCATCCACCCACCCATCCATCCGTCCGTCCAATCATCTATATATCCATCCATACACCCTTCCAGCCGTCCATCGGTCCTTCCATCCAGGGTCAGATTGGACTCGAGCAACGGGCCAGTGTTGGAGTTGCAGCTCTGGGCAGCGTGGAGTTCAATTTGGGTTGTGTCTGTGCTGTTACAGATGCCACCAGCGGCCCAGTGGGGGCCTGAGTAGCCTCACCGGAGGCAGATGGGCCTCTGTTACCTCTCTCTTACCAAGGGGGGAGGTGTCTTTCCCAGTCTCTGGCTGGGCCTGCCCATTAATAAATGCAGATTGAGCATGGAAAGGGGCCGAGCAGAAGTGGCCTCACTTATATTCAGGTGAGGTTCACCATTGTGAGCTAATCCGTGCACAAAGGGTCCTGGCAACTTATGCATTTTTTTTAATCTCAATGAAGTTATGAAAATACGCCTCTTTTATAGAAACCACTCCCATCTCCATTTTATAATACCTAAAAAACTGAAGCAGTGTTTTGCAAAAAGGAGCAATCCGCAAATGTGAGCCACGTTTTTTCAGGGTGCCCGGCCAATTTTGTATCCCATTCCAACCCTGATACCATCCATCCATTCGTCCGTCCATCCGTACATCCATATATGCTTTCTTCACTGGTGCTTAAAGCACACATTAGAATAAATCTCAGAGTAAAAATAACATTTGTCAGTCCCGTCAGCTCAGCCTAGTGTCAGGAAAGCTAATATAAAGCTGTCTTTGTGCGCGGGACGCGGGTGGAGGATGGAGATCGTATCACCCGCACCTTATTCAAGGCGCCGAACGAGCCAATAAGTTGCTGCAGGGAAGCGGAACGCCACATGCATAAACCAGCAAGAGCAGCCATTGCCCTCCACTGACTCCCCAGGGGTGAGCTTCTCTGAAGAGTATGCGACTCAGCTTACGTGTGATCAACGGGGTGCCCATAGGCAGAAGACTTGGAGAAATTATAGGAGCATGCACTGTCAGCTCTTGAGGGGCAGTACCAGGAGCGCGTGCTGCACGTGTCCAATACGGGGCACTTCACAGGGGTGTTGTAAGCGCTCCTCCTAATTGCTCCAACATGTCGGTCACATGTCAAACGCTGGTTTTATAGGTATTTGAGAAGTTACCGACATTACGCCACATACCTGGTGTCACTACCATGTGAATGATCTTCTGAATTACTACAAGGCTCCATTCTCTGCCTTACCCTGTATAATCTCTACGTCACTCCTTTGGCAGGGATTACTGAAAAATGTGGGGTCAGTGTTGTGTCCTATGCTGACGACACTCAACTGGTGGTGGCCCTAACACAGGCACATGAGAAGGCAGCCATCAATTTTGCGACATGCCTACAAGAACTGGTGTCCTGGGTGGCTAACAACTGCCTTAAATTGAATGGCAACAAGACTGAAGGGCTTGTGACAGGCGAAGCACCATCGGTTTGGTCGTCGGCTTGGTGGCCTCAGACACTGAAACCAACTCCCTCTCCCTGTGAACAGGTTAGGAACCTAGGGATGTGGTGGACACTGAGCTCTCATTTGAGAACCACACTAGGCGTGTGGCAGGAACATGTTTTGGAGTCCCGCGTGGACTCTGGAACACTTTAGATGTGTTGCCGATTACATCCAGGAAAACCATGGTGCACGCCTTGGTGCCATCAAGCCTGGATTATGGAAACGCACTTTATCTGGGAGCTAATACTAAATGTATTCAGAGACTCCAACGCATCCAGAATGCAGCAGCGCGTCTCGTTCTAATGTCACCATAGAGAGCTCCTTCTAATAGGCTCTTAGCTTCCCATCCCTGGCTTCCGATAAGGGAGCGCATTTCTGTTTAAAGCTCTTTGTGTCAGCCATCGTATCCTGCAAAGAAAGGGGCCTACCTACCTGCATGATCTACTAACCCCCTACTCCCCGACCCGTCAACTAAGATCTAGCGGTACGGGGCGGGTGAGCATTCCCTCAATCAGGAGAACAAGGATGGGTGGTCGCTCCTTTAGTTTTCTGGCAGCACAGCATTGGAACAAACTCCCCTTGGGGCTCCGCTTGGAGGTTCCGGAGACTATTTTCCGAAAGGAGTTGAAAACTTTGCTTTTCCCCTCTGTCTGTCTAACCGGTCTTTGCTCTCTCTGCCTTGTCGGGAATATGTGCCTTTTATGTACTGCGGCGCGGGGAAACACTAGTCTAGTGTAACCATGAGCTTTATAAATCTGTTTATTATTATTATTATGATAATGAAAACATAGGATTGATAACTGAACTCACCATGAATAATCTGTATGAGTTTTTGCCCTGAAGAAGTTCCATACTGTTTAAAGGGATGAAACGCTTTGGCTTTTAATGTGTTTTTGATATTTGATTAAAATTAAAGAGGACTTTTAAATTGGGCACTTGGATCTTTGTCAGCTCACTGCACCTTTGGAGTGTGCTCTCCTGTCATTGGATTGAAACATACACAATAGGACCAGACTGTACAGTGTACCGGGCACACCAGTACCCTGGCACACCCATATACAGTGCATTGCACGCAATCAGAATTGGACAAGACCGTACCGTGCCCGCCTTGCACACCCACATACGGACGGTCCGTTGGATCGGACGCTGCTTCCGCCTAGTCATCGGATATACGGTCAGTTTCACGCCATGTCAACCCCATAAACAAGCATTAGAAATGCAATAGGTCTCGCAGCATTAGAGTTAGTGCTTTTAGAATTGTTAATGGTTTTTTTTGTAAATCTTTAGCATGAGGTTGAGGGTGAGTGAGGGTGAGGGGTTGAGGGTGAGTGAGGGTGAGGGTGAGGCTGAGGGGTTGAGGGTGAGTGAGGGTGAGGGTGAGGCTGAGGGGTTGAGGGTGAGTGAGGGTGAGGCTGAGGGGTTGAGGGTGAGTGAGGGTGAGGCTGAGGGGTTGAGGGTGAGTGAGGGGTTGAGGGTGAGGGGTTGAGGGTGAGTGAGGGGTTGAGGGGGTGAGGGTGAGGGTGGGTGAGGGTGGGTGAGGGTGAGTGAGGGTGAGTGAGGGTGAGTGAGGGTGAGTGAGGGTGAGTGAGTGAGGGTGAGTGAGGGTGAGGGTGAGTGAGGGTGAGTGTGGGTGAGGGGTTGAGGGTGAGTGAGGGTGAGGGGTTGAGGGTGCCTGACCACATGTCATCGACAGGAATACTTAAATGTGGCATTTTGTGTCGGTATACAGTGATTAAATGCAGTATCACATTTCTTATGTGCCCCTAATTTTTATGCGGTGTGCATTCAAAATAAAATTGGTTCCTAAAAGTCTTCAAAGTCCACCTGATTTTTGGAAGCAGTGGCACTGTTCAATTAGAATATGCAATATTTAATTAAAGCAAGTAAACCAAGTAACAATATATTTGAATAACATCGAGATTTAACTTGAAGAGCTAAATCCTCTGACAAGAAGCATTCCCGATAAAAAAAAATAAACAAGTTGAACGCGTCCTGGAACTGCGGTCAGTGGTAAACCCTACCTGGTGAGACCTGTGGAGACCCCTGCGACACACCAACCGCTTGCCGCCAGGATTAAACAGATTGGGTGGATCTGGTCGACCCCAAAGTGGAGCCTGTGCCTGCACGCCATACTGTGAATGGGCCCGCTTTCTCTTTACAAGTGGTAACAAGAAAGGGTGGAGGGGGCAGGGGAGGAGGGGTCCGGGGAGGAGGGAAGGGCCAGAGGGACTTGATGGGAGTGGTGGGGGGGAGGGGGAGGGTATAGAGAGGGAGAGGAGGAGAGACAGGACAGGGGGAAGCAGCAGAGACACGGCGGGTAAAATAAACAAACAAGCCTTTAACTTCCTCCCTTATTGGCTGTAAAGAAAACGTGCTTCAGGCAGGTTAGGCTGCGGCAATCGAGTCACAGTAGGTTCGTCATACATTCTCCTGACCAATCCCCATGCGATGCTTTTGGTGTGCAGGTGGGCGAGTTCTTGGGCATCGATGTCACGCTGGAGACGATGCAAAGACGAATCGCAGCCAGAGGGCACAAGCCGGCATCCACTTCAAAGGATGTCACAGCCATTAGTTTCAAAATAAAGACAGGTTTTGAAAATCCACTAATACATTTATTGGATTTTAACGACGCCCACAAGCCATCAGATTGCTCCACGCGCGCACAAAGTTCGAAAGTAATTGCATCCTCTTAAACAGCGCGAGCTTCGCTCATCTGCAAAGCCGCCTTACCAGATATGCTTGGTCAGCACGCCACTCATTTTGCTTCCTGTCCCTGACACAAAGTCCTTCAAATGGCCCGATAGTGCGCTGCGTCTCACAAACACGGGCGGAAAACAAATCTATTGCTAATGTCTGTTGTGGAGCGAGCCCCTCAGACAGTCATTTCCCGCTGCAAAATATGTGAGAACGCATGCCAGCCCACCTGAAGCACAAATAGCCAGACACTGACGGACATCTCGGCTGGTCACATTGCAAGACAACAATCGGCGGCTGGAAATCATTACCCCTCGTTGTTTTACTCTACTGAAGCCTCAAAAGACCTCCTTAAATTAACACCGGATATCCGTCTCAGAAAGAACCACTTAACAAGGTGCACAATTTAAAATACTGGATTTGTATAAGAAAATTGCAGTACTGGAAAAAATATTCTATTTTATCGAGGCTTAAAAAAATGATCGATTGCTTACTTTAAGTCCAGTGCTCACCACATCACCCACAGGTTGCAGTGGGCATCTTTTTATACCTCAGCCCTTCCCCGCCCTCACCAAGTACCTGGTGCACAGGCGTCTTGAATAGGGGTTGAGAGGGAGAGCCCGGCGCACAGTGACAGGTGGGGAGCAGGGAACACAAAAGGAAGGACTGAAGGGGGAGGGGGGACTGCGAGGAAAGCGGGCATGGCCCCCAGGGATCGGAAGCAGCATTAGGACGGCCCACTGCGAGGGCAGGGAAGAGAGGTTCAGGGCACTGAGGATGGGAGCGGGAGAGAGACCACGCCAGCAGGTGAGGGACAGGGCACAGCACTAAGGGACAGGTAAAGCACTGGACCCAGAGACTGGGTGGAGGTAGAGGAGGCAGGGGCACAGCGACTGGGAGGAGGTAGAGGAGGCAGGGGCACAGCGACTGGGAGGAAGAGGAGGCAGGGGCACAGAGACTGGGAGGAGGTAGAGGAGACAGGGGCACAGAGACTAAGAGGAAGAGGAGGCAGGGGCACAGAGACTGGGAGGAAGAGGAGGCAGGGGCACAGAGACTGGGAGGAAGAGGAGGCAGGGGCACAGAGACTGGGAGGAAGAGGAGGCAGGGGCACAGAGACTGGGAGGAAGAGGAGGCAGGGGCACAGAGACTGGGAGGAAGAGGAGGCAAGGGCACAGAGACTGGGAGGAAGAGAGGAGGCAGGGGCACAGAGACTGGGAGGAAGAGGAGGCAGGGGCAGAGAGACTGGGAGGAAGAGGAAGCAGGGGCACAGTGAGAAGGCGCAGAGACGGAGAGGGACAGGACACAGAAGTGAAGAGGAACAAGGTATAGTGACCGAGAAGTTGGCGAGGGGCAGAGCACAGAGACTGGAGTCAGTAGATGGAGAGAGACTGAGCCTGAGAGGAGCAGAGGCACAGGGCACACGGTGCCAGCAGGAGAGCAAGCAAGACGCATGGCACAGTGGCTGGGATCAGGGGATGGAGAGAGAAAACCTGTGAGGAGAGGGAGCGGTGAACCTGCATGGGACATGGCACAGAAAGGGGAGGAGGTTGCGGGCAGGGCATGTGCCAGCAGAGTAGGCGACAGAGAGAGAGTGGCACAGACCTCGGTGCAGACAACGAAGGTCAGGGAACAGTGGTTTGAGAGTGGGAAGCTGAGGTGCAGTTTGTGGGCGCGGTAAAGAGGAGCAGTGCTGGCTATGCCAAGGTACGGGGAGCTGTAACTAGGAGAAGGGAACATTGGTGTGAAGGAGAACAGGAGAGGGGCAAAGGACAGAGTGGCACTCGTAGTAAGAAGAGGAGGAGAGCGAGGGTGAACAGATGTCTACCACCGCCCCTGTGGTGTCCGGCCATTGCTGTTCTGTTAGCAGAGCCAGCCCACCTGAAGCACAAATAGCCAGACACTGACGGACATCTCGGCTGGTCACATTGCAAGACAACAATCGGCGGCTGGAAATCATTACCCCTCGTTGTTTTACTCTACTGAAGCCTCAAAAGACCTCCTTAAATTAACACCGGATATCCGTCTCAGAAAGAACCACTTAACAAGGTGCACAATTTAAAATACTGGATTTGTATAAGAAAATTGCAGTACTGGAAAAATACACCCCTGTGGTTGTGTTTTTTTAAGTAATATACCTTACCTGAAAGAATCAAAGACAAACAAGCGCTGGCAAAGTTCCTTGCCGAAAACGTGCAGGCGAGGTGCGACACGGCAGGAAGACGGAAGGAAGAGAGGGGAGGGGGAGGAGAAATGCGACACGCGGGAGGGGGCGGGCAGGGGAGGGGGCGGAGAGGGGAGAGGTGCGACACGGCAGGAAGACGGCAGGAAGAGAGGGGAGGGGGAGGAGAAATGCGACACGGCGGGAGGGGGCGGAGGGGTAAACAAAGACGGACGTGCACGCGCACGCACTTTTAAGGTCAATGCGCATGCGCATAAGCTCAATGCGCATGCGCATTGACCTTAAAAGTCGCGGGCACTGCAAGGAATCGCCACGATTCCTTGCAGTTAGATAAAGAGTTGATGAGCCCCTATAGTCTCGCTTGCTCGATGCGCATGCGCATCGACAGGCGAGACCTAAAAAGAGTCACTTACACAAAGCAGAAGATTGGTCTGAACGTGGCACCAGCCGCACACCCCAGGCAGTCACCTCCACGCCCTACCATGCCACAGATCCCGTCACGTGCACATAGGGGGGTTACAGGTAAACCCTGGGTACAAGCTAGCGACTGCAGGACCCCTGGGGTAATACTTCCGACCGTCCGTGGGGCTTGCATTCCATCTCTCATGGTACTCAATGTTTCATCCACTGAAATACATGTGCATAAAGCAAAGGAGAACCGACCGGAGGTCCATGTAAAATCCAAAGAGTGAGCACGCCGAGGAGAAGAGGAGAGGGAAGGGAGACTCCACATCATGGGAGGGCAGGGGAAGCATGGAGTGGGAACATACACAAGATGGAGTGCAGGGGAAGCATGGAGTGGGAACATACACAAGATGGAGTGCAGGGGAAGCATGGAGTGGGAACATACACAAGATGGAGTGCAGGGGAAGCATGGAGTGGGAACATACACAAGATGGAGTGCAGGGGAAGCATGGAGTGGGAACATACACAAGATGGAGTGCAGGGGAAGCATGGAGTGGGAACATACACAAGATGGGAGTGCAGGGGAAGCATGGAGTGGGAACATAGACATCATAGGGGGCAGGGGAAGCACGGAGTGGGAACATACACAAGATGGGAGGGCAGGGGAAGCATGGAGTGGGAACATACACAAGATGGGAGGGCAGGGGAAGAATGGAGTGGGAACATACACAAGATGGGAGTGCAGGGGAATCATGGAGTGGGAACATACACAAGATGGGAGGGCAGGGGAAGAATGGAGTGGGAACATACACATCATGGGTGGGGAGGGGAAGCATGGAGTGGGAACATACACAAGATGGAGTGCAGGGGAAGCATGGAGTGGGAACATACACAAGATGGGAGTGCAGGGGAAGCATGGAGTGGGAACATAGACATCATAGGGGGCAGGGGAAGCACGGAGTGGGAACATACACAAGATGGGAGGGCAGGGGAAGCATGGAGTGGGAACATACACAAGATGGGAGTGCAGGGGAAGCATGGAGTGGGAACATACACAAGATGGAGTGCAGGGGAAGCATGGAGTGGGAACATACACAAGATGGGAGTGCAGGGGAAGCATGGAGTGGGAACATAGACATCATAGGGGGCAGGGGAAGCACGGAGTGGGAACATACACAAGATGGGAGGGCAGGGGAAGCATGGAGTGGGAACATACACAAGATGGGAGGGCAGGGGAAGAATGGAGTGGGAACATACACAAGATGGGAGTGCAGGGGAATCATGGAGTGGGAACATACACAAGATGGGAGGGCAGGGGAAGAATGGAGTGGGAACATACACATCATGGGTGGGGAGGGGAAGCATGGAGTGGGAACATACACAAGATGGAGTGCAGGGGAAGCATGGAGTGGGAACATACACAAGATGGAGTGCAGGGGAAGCATGGAGTGGGAACATACACAAGATGGAGTGCAGGGGAAGCATGGAGTGGGAACATACACAAGATGGAGTGCAGGGGAAGCATGGAGTGGGAACATACACAAGATGGGAGTGCAGGGGAAGCATGGAGTGGGAACATAGACATCATAGGGGGCAGGGGAAGCACAGAGTGGGAACATACACAAGATGGGAGGGCAGGGGAAGCATGGAGTGGGAACATACACAAGATGGGAGGGCAGGGGAAGAATGGAGTGGGAACATACACAAGATGGGAGTGCAGGGGAATCATGGAGTGGGAACATACACAAGATGGGAGGGCAGGGGAAGAATGGAGTGGGAACATACACATCATGGGTGGGGAGGGGAAGCATGGAGTGGGAACATACACAAGATGGAGTGCAGGGGAAGCATGGAGTGGGAACATACACAAGATGGAGTGCAGGGGAAGCATGGAGTGGGAACATACACAAGATGGGAGTGCAGGGGAAGCATGGAGTGGGAACATAGACATCATAGGGGGCAGGGGAAGCACAGAGTGGGAACATACACAAGATGGGAGGGCAGGGGAAGCATGGAGTGGGAACATACACAAGATGGGAGTGCAGGGGAAGCATGGAGTGGGAACATACACAAGATGGAGTGCAGGGGAAGCATGGAGTGGGAACATACACAAGATGGGAGTGCAGGGGAAGCATGGAGTGGGAACATAGACATCATAGGGGGCAGGGGAAGCACGGAGTGGGAACATACACAAGATGGGAGGGCAGGGGAAGCATGGAGTGGGAACATACACAAGATGGGAGGGCAGGGGAAGAATGGAGTGGGAACATACACAAGATGGGAGTGCAGGGGAATCATGGAGTGGGAACATACACAAGATGGGAGGGCAGGGGAAGAATGGAGTGGGAACATACACATCATGGGTGGGGAGGGGAAGCATGGAGTGGGAACATACACAAGATGGAGTGCAGGGGAAGCATGGAGTGGGAACATACACAAGATGGAGTGCAGGGGGAGCATGGAGTGGGAACATACACAAGATGGAGTGCAGGGGAAGCATGGAGTGGGAACATACACAAGATGGGAGTGCAGGGGAAGCATGGAGTGGGAACATAGACATCATAGGGGGCAGGGGAAGCACGGAGTGGGAACATACACAAGATGGGAGGGCAGGGGAAGCATGGAGTGGGAACATACACAAGATGGGAGGGCAGGGGAAGAATGGAGTGGGAACATACACAAGATGGGAGTGCAGGGGAATCATGGAGTGGGAACATACACAAGATGGGAGGACAGGGGAAGCATGGAGTGGGAACATAGACATCATAGGGGGCAGGGGAAGCACGGAGTGGGAACATACACAAGATGGGAGGGCAGGGGAAGCATGGAGTGGGAACATACACAAGATGGGAGGACAGGGGAAGCATGGAGTGGGAACATAGACATCATAGGGGGCAGGGGAAGCACGGAGTGGGAACATACACAAGATGGGAGGGCAGGGGAAGCATGGAGTGGGAACATACACAAGATGGGAGGGCAGGGGAAGAATGGAGTGGGAACATACACAAGATGGGAGTGCAGGGGAATCATGGAGTGGGAACATACACAAGATGGGAGGACAGGGGAAGCATGGAGTGGGAACATAGACATTATAGGGGGCAGGGGAAGCACGGAGTGGGAACATACACAAGATGGGAGGGCAGGGGAAGCATGGAGTGGGAACATACACAAGATGGGAGGACAGGGGAAGCATGGAGTGGGAACATAGACATCATAGGGGGCAGGGAAAGCACGGAGTGGGAACATACACAAGATGGGAGGGCAGGGGAAGCATGGAGTGGGAACATACACAAGATGGGAGGGCAGGGGAAGAATGGAGTGGGAACATACACAAGATGGGAGTGCAGGGGAATCATGGAGTGGGAACATACACAAGATGGGAGGGCAGGGGAAGAATGGAGTGGGAACATACACATCATGGGTGGGGAGGGGAAGCATGGAGTGGGAACATACACAAGATGGAGTGCAGGGGAAGCATGGAGTGGGAACATACACAAGATGGAGTGCAGGGGAAGCATGGAGTGGGAACATACACAAGATGGAGTGCAGGGGAAGCATGGAGTGGGAACATACACAAGATGGGAGTGCAGGGGAAGCATGGAGTGGGAACATAGACATCATAGGGGGCAGGGGAAGCACGGAGTGGGAACATACACAAGATGGGAGGGCAGGGGAAGCATGGAGTGGGAACATACACAAGATGGGAGGGCAGGGGAAGAATGGAGTGGGAACATACACAAGATGGGAGTGCAGGGGAATCATGGAGTGGGAACATACACAAGATGGGAGGGCAGGGGAAGAATGGAGTGGGAACATACACATCATGGGTGGGGAGGGGAAGCATGGAGTGGGAACATACACAAGATGGAGTGCAGGGGAAGCATGGAGTGGGAACATACACAAGATGGAGTGCAGGGGAAGCATGGAGTGGGAACATACACAAGATGGAGTGCAGGGGAAGCATGGAGTGGGAACATACACAAGATGGGAGTGCAGGGGAAGCATGGAGTGGGAACATAGACATCATAGGGGGCAGGGGAAGCACGGAGTGGGAACATACACAAGATGGGAGGGCAGGGGAAGCATGGAGTGGGAACATACACAAGATGGGAGGGCAGGGGAAGAATGGAGTGGGAACATACACAAGATGGGAGTGCAGGGGAATCATGGAGTGGGAACATACACAAGATGGGAGGACAGGGGAAGCATGGAGTGGGAACATAAGTTAAAGTTAAGTTAAGCTAAAATTTGGTAGAGCGCAACAGCTGCCCCAGCAAAGGGGCGTCCCGGCGCTAAAGAACCACAGAATCATCATCTGGGAGGGAGGGAGCCAGAAATCAAGGACCTAAAGGGGGGGAAACAGAAAGGTTTTGACAGCTCGCCGGAAGGCCAACAGGTTTTCCATAGAGCGAACGTTTGCTGGCAGACTGTTCCAGAGTTTGGCTCCTAGAACTCTAAAGGAACGTCCGCCAGTGCGAGCTAACTGTGTGCGGGGAACTGTCAAGAGATTTTGGCCAAGAGAGCGCAAATTGCGCTGTGGCACATAAGGGGAGAGAAGAGGGCAGAGAAGTTCAGGCCGTCCAGTTTTGAGAATTTTGAAGATCATAACAAGAGCTTTAAACTGGATGCGGGACTCAATCGGCAGCCAATGCAGTTTCCGTATAGTGGCTCTAGCCGAACACCTACGGGGAAGTCCAACCAACGTTCTGGCAGCGGTATTCTGTATGCGCTGCAGGCGCACAATCTCAGCTTTGTTGGCGCCCAGGAGTAATACGTTAGCGTAATCTAGGCGAGATAGAATAGTGGCTTGTATGATTGTTTGACGGACCTTGGAATTAAAGAAGCCAAGTATCGGATTAAGGCTCCTCATCAAGCCCACACAGGTGGCCGCTACTCTTTTTGTGTGGGTTTGGAAATTGAGTGAAGAATCCATCCAGACACCTAGGTTTTTGACCAGGGATTTGGGAGGAGGAATGGTGCCTAACGACAGAGGCCACCAGTGTTGGTTCCAGTAGTTGGTGTTCTTACCAAGGAGCAGTACCTCCGTTTTGCCTGCATTAAGCTGCAGGCAATTATCCGTCATCCATTGGGCTACGGCAGCCAGCCCATCCCTAAACCTCGCTGCAGAGATGGAGGGGCCTTCTGTAAGAGTGATAGCTAGCTGAGTGTCATCAGCGTATGACACCAGCGAGAGGCCCCATTCTCTGGCTACTGCTGCAAGCGGTTGAACATATAGGTTGAAAAGGGATGGGCTGAGTGCGGAGCCCTGGGGTACTCCCTGTCCGATGTAGTGGGAATGGGAGAGGAAGGGAGGGGCTGAGACCTGAAAAGACCTGTCCTCCAGAAAGGATCGGAACCAGTCCAGTGCACGGTCCGAAATACCTGCCATGTTCAGACGGTGAAGTAGAATGTTATGCGATACCGTGTCAAAGGCTGCGCTGAGATCTAATAGGATCAGCGCAGCACTTTGACCGGCATCAAGTATCGTCCGAAGATGTTCTGATGTGGCTAGGAGAGCAGATTCGGTGCTATGGCCTGGTCTGAACCCGTTCTGGGATGGATCTAAGATGTTGTTTAGATCCATATGCTTGGACAGGATGGTGTTGACGTGAGCCTCTGCAAGTTTGGAGATCCAGGGGAGCAGCGAAATGGGTCTATAATTTTCTGGTTTGGTGGGATCGAGGGTCGGTTTTTTGATGATGGGAGAGACTCGTGCTTGCTTCCAAGCAGTCGGGACATTGGCCGAAGAAAAAGACAGATTTAATATGGATGCTAAGTAAGGTAGAAAGAGGTCCAAGGATTCTAAAAAATGAATTGGTCTCATGGGGTCTACTGGGGAACCAGATTTAACCTTCCTGCATAGTCCAGCTAATTCTTCATGAGAAATCTCTGGTATAAACTCCATTTTGGTGAGTTTATTAATGGGAGGAGAGGAGCTGGGAGCTACAACAGAGTGGTTAGGAAAAGATTTGTAGATGTTTTCTACTTTGGTCACGAAGAAGAGAGCAAGATCTTCACATTGCTGTGCTGACATAGCATTGGAGGAGGAGGATTTATTTTTCTGCAACTCATCCACAAGTTTAAAAACAACTTTGGAAGGATTAGCACTGGAATTAATTTCTTCCGCATAGAAGGTGGCTCTAGCGGAGCTGATAGCTTTGTGATAGAGCTTTTGTTTGAGTCGGTAGGCATGTTTGTCGTTGACATTATATTCCCGTCTCCATGCTCTTTCGGCTGCCTTACATTCCTTGCGCATGTCTTTTAAGGTATTGTTATACCACGGGTTAGAGGGAGAGCAGCGTCCTTTAGCCCATTTAAGAGGTATGAGGGTGTCTAGTCCCTGCTTAATCCAGTCACAGAAAGCAGAATATACAGAGTTTATATTAGTTTGTGCTTCCTGGCGGAATTCTCCTAAGGTGGTATGGAGGTCATTGGCTGAGAGTTTGTGCCAAGCTCTTTTGAGTTGGCGGGTAGGTTCGGCTTTGTTAAACACTTCCTCAATCAGTGTCGTGAATTTGACTAAGTAGTGATCCGTCCAATCCATAGGTTTGGGTGTCTCTAATATAGTTTCCGGGAGGTTGGAGAAGACCGGGTCTAGGATGTGACCAGCCAAATGAGTGGCGTCCTGGATCAGGGGGCAGAGTTGTAAGGCTGATAGGTCGGCTAGGAGGTTTTTAATAGTAGCATCCTGGATCCTGTCAAAATGGAGATTCAAGTCTCCCAGTATCGTAAAGTTAGCCGTGCTCACCACCAAGGAACTAGCAGTTTCAAGGAGGTCTTCTATGAATTTAGATGAGGGACCGGGGGGCCGATAGATGTAAAGGCCAGACAACGAGAAATGCGGGCCCACTGTGATCTTAAAGCGAGCGCTTTCACAGTTTGAAATAGGTTCTTTGATGAAGGAACATAGGAATTGATTTCTATAAATAACGGCGATTCCACCTCCTCTGGAGTCCCTATTAATCGACTTCATCTGATAGCTATCTGGCAGCGCAAGGTTAATGACACTGGTCATATCATCATGTAGCCAGGTTTCACAGATAAAAAGGATATTGGGGTTCTCATCAAGTAGAAGAGTATTGATCTCTTGATGATGCTTGCGCAATGATCTCACATTGAGTTGTAGTATAGTGAGGGGGGTGAAATTGCATGCACCTGAGAGATGCTTTAAGGAGCGGGGGTAGGGTGTGGAGAAGTGGCATGACTTACATTGTAGGTATGTCTGTCCAACATTTTCCAATGTCTTCTCGCAGTTTTTTCCCGGATTAAGAGCGAGGAGATCGTTTCTGTCGTACCGGTATACTTCCTTGTTTGTTAGACCAGGGGGACAGGCGAGAGGCGATGTCTTGGCGATGACGGGCGCAGACGGGCTTGCCTTAGGCGCGCCTTCGGCGCGCAAACGGCGCGCCTTCGGCGCGCAAACGGCGCGCCCGCTGCGCCCGTCCGCTGCGCGTACGGTGAAAGCACATGTTTAACAAGAGGTTGGAGTGGCGGTGGGCGTGGCCTCGGAGTGGGCGTGGTCACGCGGCTCGCCGGCGATGGCGGCGGCAAATGTTTTCAGGTTTGGGTCGGCGATCAGCCTTCACTCGGCTGTGCGCTAAGCTCAGGAGGCAGGTCCAGGGGTCCTGGTGAGCGAGTAGGTGCTTTAAAAACAAGTAAATCAAGTGACAGAAATTTTTAAAATTATACAGACAGTGACTCCCGGCTTTCCGCCTCAGGAGGATTACGTGCTTCTGACCAGCGGCGCTTTTACTCAGCGCTTATATGCGGGTGGCGGTGGGCGTGGCCTCAGAGTGGGCGTGGTCACGCGGCTCGCCGGCGATGGCGGCGGCAAATGTTTTCAGGTTTGGGTCGGCGATCAGCCTTCACTCGGCTGTGCGCTAAGCTCAGGAGGCAGGTCCAGGGGTCCTGGTGAGCGAGTAGGTGCTTTAAAAACAAGTAAATCAAGTGACAGAAATTTTTAAAATTATACAGACAGTGACTCCCGGCTTTCCGCCTCAGGAGGATTACGTGCTTCTGACCAGCGGCGCTTTTACTCAGCGCTTATATGCGGGTGGCGGTGGGCGTGGCCTCAGAGTGGGCGTGGTCACGCGGCTCGCCGGCGATGGCGGCGGCAAATGTTTTCAGGTTTGGGTCGGCGATCAGCCTTCACTCGGCTGTGCGCTAAGCTCAGGAGGCAGGTCCAGGGGTCCTGGTGAGCGAGTAGGTGCTTTAAAAACAAGTAAATCAAGTAACAGAAATTTTTAAAATTATACAGACAGTGACTCCCGGCTTTCCGCCTCAGGAGGATTACGTGCTAGACATCATAGGGGGCAGGGGAAGCACGGAGTGGGAACATACACAAGATGGGAGGGCAGGGGAAGCATGGAGTGGGAACATACACAAGATGGGAGGACAGGGGAAGCATGGAGTGGGAACATAGACATCATAGGGGGCAGGGGAAGCACGGAGTGGGAACATACACAAGATGGGAGGGCAGGGGAAGCATGGAGTGGGAACATACACAAGATGGGAGGGCAGGGGAAGAATGGAGTGGGAACATACACAAGATGGGAGTGCAGGGGAATCATGGAGTGGGAACATACACAAGATGGGAGGGCAGGGGAAGAATGGAGTGGGAACATACACATCATGGGTGGGGAGGGGAAGCATGGAGTGGGAACATACACAAGATGGAGTGCAGGGGAAGCATGGAGTGGGAACATACACAAGATGGAGTGCAGGGGAAGCATGGAGTGGGAACATACACAAGATGGGAGTGCAGGGGAAGCATGGAGTGGGAACATAGACATCATAGGGGGCAGGGGAAGCACGGAGTAGGAACATACACAAGATGGGAGGGCAGGGGAAGCATGGAGTGGGAACATACACAAGATGGGAGGGCAGGGGAAGAATGGAGTGGTAACATACACAAGATGGGAGTGCAGGGGAATCATGGAGTGGGAACATACACAAGATGGGAGGGCAGGGGAAGAATGGAGTGGGAACATACACATCATGGGTGGGGAGGGGAAGCATGGAGTGGGAACATACACAAGATGGAGTGCAGGGGAAGCATGGAGTGGGAACATACACAAGATGGAGTGCAGGGGAAGCATGGAGTGGGAACATACACAAGATGGGAGTGCAGGGGAAGCATGGAGTGGGAACATACACACGATGGGAGGGCAGGGGAAGAATGGAGTGGGAACATACACATCATGGGTGGGGAGGGGAAGCATGGAGTGGGAACATACACAAGATGGAGTGCAGGGGAAGCATGGAGTGGGAACATACACAAGATGGAGTGCAGGGGAAACATGGAGTGGGAACTTACACAAGATGGAGTGCAGGGGAAGCATGGAGTGGGAACATACACAAGATGGAGTGCAGGGGAAGCATGGAGTGGGAACATACACAAGATGGAGTGCAGGGGAAGCATGGAGTGGGAACATACACAAGATGGGAGTGCAGGGGAAGCATGGAGTGGGAACATACACACGATGGGAGGGCAGGGGAAGAATGGAGTGGGAACATACACATCATGGGTGGGGAGGGGAAGCATGGAGTGGGAACATACACAAGATGGAGTGCAGGGGAAGCATGGAGTGGGAACATACACAAGATGGAGTGCAGGGGAAACATGGAGTGGGAACTTACACAAGATGGGAGGGCAGGGGAAGAATGGAGTGGGAACATACACATCATGGGTGGGGAGGGGAAGCATGGAGTGGGAACATACACAAGATGGAGTGCAGGGGAAGCATGGAGTGGGAACATACACAAGATGGAGTGCAGGGGAAGCATGGAGTGGAAACTTACACAAGATGGGAGGGCAGGGGAAGAATGGAGTGGGAACATACAGTAGATGGGAGGGCAGGGGAAGAATGGAGTGGGAACATACACATCATGGGTGGGGAGGGGAAGCATGGAGTGGGAACATACACAAGATGGGAGGGCAGGGGAAGCATGGAGTGGGAACATACACTAGATGGGAGGGCAGGGGAAGAATGGAGTGGGAACATAAACATCATGGGTGGGGAGGGGAAGCATGGAATGGGAACATACACATCATGGAAGGACAGGGTAAGCATGGAATGGGAACATACACATTATGGGAGGGCAAGGGAAGCATGGCGTGGGAACATACACATCATGGGAGGGCAAGGGAAGTATGGAGTGGGAACATACACATCATGGGAGGGCAAGGGAAGTATGGATTGGGAACATACACATCATGGGAGGGCAAGGGAAGCATGGAGTGGGATCATACACTAGATGGGAGGGCAGGGGAAGCATGGAGTGGGAACATACACATCATGGGAGGGCAGGGGAAGCATGGAGTGGGAACATACACATCATGGGAGGGCAAGGGAAGCATGGAGTGGGAACATACACATCATGGGAGGGTAGAGGGAGCATAGAGTGGTAACATACACATCAAGGGAGGGCAGGGGAAGCATGGAGTGGGAACATACACATCATGGGAGGGCAAGGGAAGCATGGCGTGGGAACATACACATCATGGGAGGTCAAGGGAAGCATGGAGTGGGAACATACACATCATGGGAAGGCAAGGGAAGCATGGAGTGGGAACATACACATCATGGGAGGGCAAGGGAAGCATGGAGTGGGAACATACACAAGATGGGAGGGCAGGGGAAGCATGGAGTGGGAACATACACATCATGGGGGGCAGGTGAAGCATGGAGTGGGAACACACACATCTTGGGGGGCAGGGGAAGCATGAAGTGGGAGCATACACAAGATGGGAGGACAGGGGAAGCATAGAGTGGGAACATACACATCATGGGAGGGCAAGGGAAGGATGGCGTGGGAACATACACATCATGGGAGGGCAGGGGAAGCATGGATTGGGAACATATAAAGCACAGGCGAGAGGATCACACGGAAGAGGGTCTGCATGGCTGGCAGAGGAGGGCAGACACTGCTCTCAGGGATAAGGACTCTGACACCCCTCTGAGGACCCGTAGCCTCAAGATTCTGATATGGAGGGCCTGTGGAGGAGGATTAGGAGGGGGCGTGTGGTGTTTAAGAGACCCCATCTGGGGGAGGGGGCAGGAATAAACATATGTATGCATTCGTGTGTCCTTAACTCAATGCACCACAATAGGAAAGGAATGTCTGGGTGTCTCCATGCACCAAGTAGCGACCCAGAGAGACGGGGACGAGACATGTTGAGGCCCGAGGGGTGCTCTCAACATCATGTGGGGATAAACCGAGATAAGGGGAGAGGTGCGGGTATCAATGCCCATATCTGTGGCTGTCCTTTAATTCCATGCAGTGAGACAGAAGGCTAGACTGTCTGATATGCTTGTTCCCATGCAGTGATGGAGAGAGGTCGGATATAAAGGCCTGTGATGCTGTTTATCCCATGCAGTGAAGCAGTGATGCTGCAGTGGAAGACATGCATATATTATGCATAGATGCCCCTGGGTCCATAATTCCATGCAGTGAGACATCCGAAGTCCTGTAACGGAAATTCCAGCATTTGTAAAGCGCACAGCTACCTCCGGAGAGGTGTCCCGCCGCTGAGGGGCCGTCGGGAAGATTAAGTGAGCTATTGCCCAGAGTCACATGGTGCTGGGCTAACCTGACATAGGAGCCGGCGACAGAACCGTGAACACTGTGGTCCAGAGTCAGGCACCCTGGCCACTGCGCCACACCTCTTCCACAAGGAGTGCAGAATGCGGAGTGGAGCTTGAGTTCTGGATGTTCCCGGTTAGTCCGTCGGGGGCTGAACCTGCAGCAGGCTGTGACCAGTAAAGATCTCTCCTGGTCTAAACTAAGAGTGTTGTAGTCCTTGAAAGAAGATCCCTCACCTCAGCAGTGTACGGGGTTGGTCCATACATCGGGCTGTGTTTCGGTCCTGCGCACAAGATGAGCTCTAGTTGCACTAGAGTTTGGTAAAATGTTTAAAAATAGTAACTCTCGTAAGAGCACCGGAGCTAACCATGAGCACAGCTTTCATTACACAGGTGGAACTCATGATTCAGCCGAAATTTCACATCATGCAATTTTGCATTTTTTACCCTAGCTAGATGGTTTATGCAGAAAATGTCTAAGGGCCCGATTCACAGAGCTAACTTAAGACACAATCGTAAACTTACTACCATTTCGGTATTCACAGAAGTTAGGACTCCTAAACTGAGAAAAATCATGACTTTAAGACTTTCGGTTTCACAGAAGGCATTTAGGAGTCCTAACTTCTGTGAATACCGAAATGGTAGTAAGTTTAGGATTTTGTCTTAAGTTAGTTCTGTGAAGCGGCCCCTAACCGAGAGGGTGTTTGGATGTATGGGGAAGTAAGCCACTCATTGCCCTCTCTACCTCAGAGCTTCCCTCCGCTCGCGGGCCTCATCACCACACTGTGGCTGAAAGGCCAAGCAGAGTGAACCCCACGCAGGCCTGCGCGTGCACTAACATGTGCATTTGGGCAGGGAGGTACCTGGCAGGCGTTCAGTGGCTTAAGCTGGACCCAGCACCTGACAGAATGCAGCACACATGGAAAGAGGAGGAAACACAGAGAAATGAATATATTGCTCCGCGTTACACCTCTGTTGGGTAGCTGCACCATTTTGGTTCAAAGTCAGGTTTAAAAGTCTTTGTAGATCTGGGTTTGCATCAAAATACAGGGGTGGGTGCATGGGACGCCCATGATACATCCATGGAACACCCGCCTGACTCAAAGTAACGCAAGGCGGCGCTATGCACTGTGTTACTTTGTATTTAATAAACCACGCACATTCACATACATTGGCATTGGGTGGCTTAGTAATTGCCCAGAAAATATTTTTTTCTCTGGCCTTTGCCCCTATAGTGACGCGACGCCAGTGTAAAACCATGGTAGATCTGGGCCTGAACATCTGCATGGTTGGTTATAAGAGGCAGGTTCCACTCGTCAGCAAGCCTGGAGGAACTGCAAATACCACTTACGGGCACACAGAAGACAGAATATCACTTACTGAGAATATGTCACTGAATGCATTTGTTTCTATCTATTTGTTGGGGTTCATAAAGGTTGAGCATAACTGGGGAACAGTGGAGCAGCGCTGTGGAGAGGGGTGGGGAGGCTTCAAGGAGACTTTACTTTATCAAGTGAAAGGGGAAGAAGGAAGGAAGAATCTGTAATCGATGACCGATGGTTCTTTAAAGAGAGAGACCTTCAACTCTGTATTACTGCCTGCAGTAAGAGAGGGGCAGGCCTCGCGTGCAGAGGGGTGTCCCGCTTTCTGGGTGCATGAACGCTCTCTATGCCGGGCACTGATGCACTGAAAGAAGGACTGAGTGATGCAGTGAAAGAAGGAGTGAGTGATGCAGTGAAAGAAGGATTGAGAGATGCAGTGAAGGAAGGATAGAGTGATACAGTGATGCAGTGGAAACCCCTGGAGATGCTCGCTGTGCCGTCCAGTGATGCAGTGAAAGAAAGATTGAGTGATGCAGTGAAAGAAGGATTGAGTGATACAGTGATGCAGTGGAAACGCCGGGAGATGCTCTCCACGGTGGCCAGTGATGCAGTGAAAGAAGGACTGAGTGATGCAGTGAAAGAAGGATTGAGTGATGCAGTGAAAGAAGGATTGAGTGATGCACTGAAAGAAGGACTGAGTGATGCAGTGAAAGAAGGAGTGAGTGATGCAGTGAAAGAAGGATTGAGAGATGCAGTGAAGGAAGGATAGAGTGATACAGTGATGCAGTGGAACCCCCTGGAGATGCTCGCTGTGCCGTCCAGTGATGCAGTGAAAGAAAGATTGAGTGATGCAGTAAAAGAAGGATAGAGTGATACAGTGATGCAGTGGAAACGCCGGGAGATGCTCTCCACGGTGGCCAGTGATGCAGTGAAAGAAGGACTGAGTGATGCAGTGAAAGAAGGATTGAGTGATGCAGTGAAAGAAGGATTGAGTGATGCAGTGAAAGACGGACTGAGTGATGCAGTGAAAGAAGGATTGAGTGATGCAGTGAAAGAAGTACTGAGTGATGCAGTGAAGGAAGGATTGAGTGAAGCAGTGGAAACGCTTGGAGATGCTCTCTATGCTGGCCAGTGATGCAGTGAAAGAAGGATTGAGTAATGCAGTGAAGGAAGGATTGAGTGATGCAGTGAAAGAAGGATTGAGTGTTGCAGCGAAAGAAGGACTGAGTGATGCAGTAAAAGAAGTACTGAGTGATGCAGTGAAGGAAGGATTGAGTGAAGCAGTGGAAACGGTTGGAGATGCTCTCTATGCTGGCCAGTGATGCAGTGAAAGAAGGATTGAGTAATGCAGTGAAGGAAGGATTGAGTGATGCAGTGAAAGAAGGATTGAGTGTTGCAGTGAAAGAAGGACTGAGTGATGCAGTAAAAGAAGGATTGAGTGATGCAGTAAAAGAAGTACTGAGTGATGCAGTGAAGGAAGGATTGAGTGAAGCAGTGGAAACGGTTGGAGATGCTCTCTATGCTGGCCAGTGATGCAGTGAAAGAAGGATTGAGTAATGCAGTGAAGGAAGGATTGAGTGATGCAGTGAAAGAAGGATTGAGTGTTGCAGTGAAAGAAGGACTGAGTGATGCAGTAAAAGAAGGACTGAGTGATGCAGTGAAAGAAGGATTGAGTAATGCAGTAAAAGAAGGACTGAGTGATGCAGTGAAAGAAGGATTGAGTGTTGCAGTGAAAGAAGGACTGAGTGATGCAGTAAAAGAAGGATTGAGTGATGCAGTAAAAGAAGTACTGAGTGATGCAGTGAAGGAAGGATTGAGTGAAGCAGTGGAAACGCTTGGAGATGCTCTCTATGCTGGCCAGTGATGCAGTGAAAAAAGGATTGAGTGATGCAGTGAAGGAAGGATTGAGTGATGCAGTGAAAGGAGGATTGAGTGATGCAGTGAAAGGAGGATTGAGTGATGCAGTTAAAGAAGGACTGATGGATGCAGTGCAAGAAGGATAGAGTGATGCAGTGATGCAGTGGAAACCCCTGGAGATGCTCTCTGTGCCGTCCAGTAATGCAGTGAAAGAAGGATAGAGTGATGCAGTGGAAACCCCTGGAGATGCTCCTTGTGCCAGCCTGTGATGCAGTGAAAGAAGGATTGAGTGATGCAGTGAAAGAAAGATTCAGTGAGGCAGTGAAAGAAGGATAGAGTGATGCCGTGATGTACTGGAAACATCTGGAGATTTTCGCTTTAATCCGTCTCAGGTGTGTTTTTAGCCCACGTCGCGCTGCTCCGGTAATTGCTGGCTCTTTGACGCTTCCTGGACGGGGCTGGGGGGGGGGCCTCCGAGGGCACATTCCCCCTCTCAGTGAGTGTTCCAGCCTTGCTGCGAGTACAGCCGGTCCCGCGGCCTCGGCGCGCCTTCCCAGGTAATGACCCTTAATGCGCCCTGATGCTCGCGCGCGGCCTCTGGGCGCTGGGGAGGGATGCTTCTCCGCACTCCCAGCAGCTGATGCTAAGCTCTTATGACACTTCCATTTACCGGCTCCTGAGGCGCTGATGGACTCCACCGAGCAGTGTCGGACGAGGCGCCCCGAGCAGCGCCCGTGCCGTCCCCGGGGTCACAGGCGCGCGCGCCCATCACACCATCAGTTCATGTTTTTGCGCATCTTCCTATTTTTGTCCTGCGTTTTTTCACACTTTTATAAACTACCCTTCAGTTCCTCTGCGGCAGATAACTGGGCCTGTCACAGCTCAGCATGTCACCTAGCGCCTCGCTGTCAGGCTGCAAGGCGCGGGGCGTGGGCGGTGGAATATGTCATAGTGTGCTTATGTATGGCGCCTCGTGCACCCCGTAAAGTGCAGCTGAACCCACAGAGGGGTGGCGCTCTGCCCGTTGTAGTCTGGTGGCTGTGTTAGAGCCATTTCCTGCGTTGCGCGTAAAGCGCCTCGATGCCTCATTGGGTATGGTTTGTGCTACATAATAAAAGTACACACATCAAACCTAAATATTGGCGCACCTCGTGCCGCAGTGCGGAACCAGTGCTGGTCTGGGTGGTAGGTACTCTCAGCGCGAGCGGACCAATCGGGCTCGTACCCTGCATGAGGACATCTTCGGAGTCAGGGAATAAATAGAGTTTGGGACACATCGTATTGTATTATAGAATTTTTAACATCACCGTCCGCGTTTAACCCTATTATTTCCACTAATGTCTCTTGATTTATTCTTTTTCATTTGGTGAAGAAATATGCAAGTTCTGAATTTGAACACTTATTCGATGCCAGATGTCAAAGGTCAGCCTGTCTCCGCGAGCCGCCTCGGCATGCCGGGTGCGCGCGCCTCCTTTCAGCACCGTGGACAGCGTCCGGGCCGGTGCATTGTGGTGTTAGACGGAGACCCAGAGGGTCTGCCGAGTACAGGGGGAGAGGCCTCCGGTGAGGGCCATCTCCGGCGATCGTACAGACAAGTAACTTCCCCCCCACAAATGGACACCACACAAGGATGAGATCTGCACACTTTATATAAGATTCTTGAGGGAAGGTTATCAACGATACAGTGGGGGCAGGACACGAGGATCCTCCCAATTCTAGTCTCTGTAGGGTAAGGGGTAGCGGGACAGTCTTGGTACCGGTCCGGTACGGGGGCGGCCAGAAGGAGCTCACAATCCTCGAGCTCAGGGGTCGGCAAGGTCGGGCCGCGGCAGCGCCAGCAGGCTAGGATGATAGTTCTCGGCAAGGAGGGCCGCGGCAGCGCCAGCAGGCTACGAAGATAGTTCTCGGCAAGGAAGGCCGCGGCAGCGCCAGCAGGCCAGGATGAAGGCTTCAGGTCGAGGAGGGCCGCGGCAGCGCCAGCAGGCTAGGATGAGGGTTTCACGTTGCAGAGGGCCGCGGCAGCGCCAGCAGGCTTCAGAGGTGGTTCACAAGGCAGGGCTGCGGCAGCGCCAGCAGTCCGTCAGGGATGAGTTCTTCAAGGTGTCTCTCGACTCCAGGATACAACTGCCTTCCTGCTCTGGAGCGGCCCCAGTTATAGGTCTGGTCTTCTTTGATGTCTGGGCCCTCGCGCTTGGAGGTCGGGAGGTCCGGGATGAGGGAGTCCAGACACCCAGCAGGGGGGTGGAGCCAGCGCCCGGGGAGGCCGGGGGCGATCGGCACCTGGCGGGGGAGAGCCATCGACACTCCTTTCTCCCATTGACCTGCCAAGTGGTCTCTTCACCTCCTGGGTGGTTGGTGGTGCCTCGATGTCGGGGCCTGGCCAGGCCCAGGGTTGGGGTCGAGCTGAGGCCACGCGGCCTCGTGGTGCAGTGTCCAAGATGGCGGCTGGGCCGGGGCAATGGTGCTGATGGAGGCCAGGGTCAGCCGATACTGGGGTGTTCGGGAGCAGGCGTCCCGTTGGGGACGGGTTGAGGGTTGCCTCGGTGGGTTGCCGGGATGGTCCTTTCTGGAGATACAGGGAGAGCCGGCGTCCGGGCTTTCTCATGCGGGGAGGGAGCGGGCCTTCCACGAGGCCTGTCCAACATGCGTCCCCCCCAGCTGAAGGCAGGGAGAGTCACCCATCCTCTTGGGTACTCTCCTCGCCGAGGCGGAAAAAGCGTGACAGGCCGTCTGCGTTGGCGTGGTCTTGGCCAGGACGATGCTCCACAGTGAAGTCCATCCCCTGCAAGGAGATGGACCATCGCAACAGTTTTGGGTTCTCCCCCCGCATTTGCATCAGCCACTGCAGGGGTCAGTGGTCTGTCTGTACCCTGAAATGGGTACCGAAGAGGTAGGGCCGGAGTTTCTTGAGGGCCCATACCACTGCAAAGGCCTCCCGCTCAATGGTGCTCCAGCGCTGTTCTCGAGCCAGCAGGCGTTGGCTGATGAAGGCCACTGGCTGATCGACTGCCTCGGCGTTGAGTTGAGAGAGGACTGCCCCAATGCCATGATCTGAGGCGTCCGTCTGGACTATGAATTCCCGGCTGTAGTCGGGGGCCTGGAGTAAGGGGGCGGTGCACATGGCGGTCTTCAACTTCTCGAAGGCTGCTTGACAGTCCGGAGTCCATTTGACTGTTTTGGGGTTTTTCTTGGAAGTGAGTTCTGTGAGGGGCCCCACAATGCTGCCATAGTCCTTTACAAACCGCCGGTAGTATCCAGTGAGCCCCAGGAAGGCCCGGACCTCAGTTTGGGTGACAGGTGGTTGCCAGGACTGGATGGCAGCGATCTTGGGCTGAAGGGGGGCCACCAGACCACTCCCCACTTGGTGTCCGAGGTAGGTCACGGACCCCTGGCCAATCTGGCATTTGCTGGCTTTGATGGTGAGGCCGGCCTGCTGGAGGGCGTGCAGGACTTCTCGGAGGTGGTGGAGGTGGTCTGCCCAGTGGCGACTGTACACAGCAATATCGTCCAGGTAGGCGGCGCTGAATTCTTCGAGGCCCGCCAGTACCTGGTTCACGAGTCGTTGGAAGGTAGCTGGAGCGTTTTTCATGCCGAATGGCATCACTTTGAAGTGGTAGTGGCCATCCGGGGTAGAGAAGGCGGATAGTTCTTGGGCCCTGGGGGTGAGGCCGATTTGCCAGTAGCCCGCTGTTAGATCGAAGATGCTCAGGTAGCGGGCGGCCCCCATGCGGTCAACCAGCTCATCTGCCCGGGGGATAGGGTGAGCGTCCGTTCTGGTAACGGCATTCAGGCCCCGATAGTCCACACAGAACCGGAGCTCGGGGGCAACGCCCGGGGCGGCAGCCTTGGGGACCAGTACGACTGGGCTGGCCCAGGGGCTGTCGGATGGCTCGATCACTCCTAGCGCCAGCATTTTGGTGACTTCGTTCTGGATGCAGGCGCGCACCCGGTCTGGCACCCGGTACGCCCTGTGTCGAATAGGTGGACTATCTCCGGTGTCCACGTCGTGAAGGCACCAGGGGGTGACCCCGGGGGTGAGGGAGAACAGGTTTGCAAATTGTAGCAGGAGAGCTCGACAGTCTTGGCGTTGTTCCGGGGACAAAGCGTCGGAGTGTCTGACCCCTTCCACCGAGCCATCCTTATCGCGGGTCCTCAGTAGGTCAGGGAGGGGCTCGGAGTCTTCCTCCGTCCCACTATCTGTCGCCATCAGTAGGCTGAGTTCCGAGCGTACGAAGTGGGGTTTGAGTCTGTTGGCGTGGAGGACTCGTAGGGGGTTCCGGGAGGACTCCATGTCGATTAGGTAGATGACGGGGCCCTTGCGCTCTATCACCTTGAAGGGTCCTGTCCATTTGTCCTGCAGGGCACAGGGTTCGACCGGAGACATCACCCAGACTTGTTGTCCCGGTTCGAACTCGATGGAGGAGGCATGCTGATCATACCATTTCTTCATGTCCTCCTGGCTGGCCTTAAGGTTGGCTTTGGCGAGCTCCCTGAATCGCCGGGTCTGGTTGCGGAGGGTCAGGAGATACTTATACACATCTGGAGGAGTCTTCTGGGGGGCCATCTCCCATCCTTCCTTGACCAGGCTGAGGGGACCCCGGACGGGGTGTCCGTACAGGAACTCAAAGGGGCTGAAGCCGAGGGATTTCTGGGGGACTTCTCGATAGGCGAATAGGAGGCACGGGAGCAGCACGTCCCATTGGCGACGTAGGGGTTCTTCTATGCCCCTGATCATTCCCTTGAGAGTGCGGTTAAACCGCTCGACCAGTCCATTTCCTTGCGGGTGATAAGGGGTCGTGAATTTGTAGGTGACCCCGCAATGTTGCCAGAGAGACCTCATGTACTTCGAGATAAAGTTCGTGCCCCTGTCGCTGACGACTTCCCGGGGAAAGCCCACTCGAGAGAAGATCCCCATCAGGGCTCGGCCTACCACGGGTGCTGTCACGGTCCGAAGAGGAATGGCCTCGGGATAGCGGGTGGCGTGGTCTACCAGGACCAGGATGAACCGGTGCCCCTGTGCCGTTCAGGGGTCCAGGGGCCCCACAATGTCTATTCCCACCCGTTCGAACGGGGTGGTGACGACGGGAAAGGGTTGCAAGGGTGCTTTGATCTTTCGGCCGCTCTTCCCGCTGGCCTGGCAGGTGGGGCAGGCCCGGCAGTGGTTGGAGACATCATTTCGAATTTTGGGCCAGTAGAAGTGGGTTACCAGGCGGTTGTACGTTTTGTCTTGCCCCAGGTGCCCAGCGAGGGGGACATCGTGTGCCAAGTTCAAAAGGAAGTCTCTGAAGCGGAGGGGTACCACCAGCACCCGACTGGCCCCCAATTCAGCAATTCTTTGCTCACTGTAGAGCAGGTCATTGTCCCAATAAATCCAGTGGGCCCCTGAGGTGTCTCCTGCGCTCTGGGCGAGGGCTTGCTGCTGGAGTCCCTCGAGGGAGGGACATGTTCTCTGCTCCTGTCGGAATTGTTCCTGGGTGGGACCACCCTCTTGACGCCACTGGGCCAGTTCGGGAAGGTCCTGGAGCCGAACGGGCCCTTCTTCGTTTTGTTCTAGAGGACTGGCTCTTAGGGCGGCTCCCTCTGGGACGATCGGGGGAGGAGGCTCTGGCCATTCGGGTTCTTCGGGACTGGGGATGGCGCGGGCGGCCATGGACCGGGTCGTTACGCAGGCCCATTCAGGGAGGCCCAACATCCCCAGGTGCTCCCTTCTTTCGACGGCTGCCCAGAGGGAACTTTCGAGGTCGTTCCCCAGGAGGCAGTCCACGGGTGCATCATCACGGACAGTCACTTTCAGCATTCCGGACACCCCTCCCCACTCGAAGGGGACGCAGGCCATCCGACACAGGCTTTCTGAGTTGTCGGCTGACCGGACGGGGCAAAGGATGTTTGGCAAGATCTGATCCGGGGTCACCAGATGACAGCGGACTGCGGTCACACTGGCCCCGGTGTCGCGGAGGGCTTCAGCCCGGCGCCCATTGATGTCGACCCACTGGCTGTATTTCTGCGTGTTGGCGGGTAGGGGGGCCCACGGGATCATGTCTCTTTCCCCTAGGCAGACCAGGGACATGGCGGCAGGTTCCCACTCGGGCTGGTCGGCCTCGTACTCTTCAGGGTCTTCGGGGGTTTGCTCTTCCCCCGGGGCGGCGGCAGCGACCTGGCGGGGCATAGGGTTCTGGTTCTTCGGGCAATTAGGATCATTGGCGTAGTGGCCGGGTCGCTGGCATCGGTGGCAAGTAACGTTGGCCCGGAAACCTGGACGCATCGGGGGGTTTCCCCTGCCGGCCAGGGGCGGGCGTTGCTGGCGGGAGCCACTGGGACGGCGTCTCTGCCCCGACCCTGGCCTCCTCCTCCCCCTCGGGGGCGATGGGGTCCTTGGTTGGTTCTGTTCGGTTCGCTGGGCCCGTTTCGGGCAACTCGGGTGCTTTCCCATCGGTCAGCTTCGGCGGCGAGCTGCCGAGGTTCAGTCAGTTTACTGTCGAGGAGGTGCTGCCTGAGCTCGACGAAGCAATTGTTAGAAAGGTGTTCCCACACAATAAGGTCAAAGAGTTGCTCGTAAGTGGTCACCTTGCTGCCCTTGATCCACCCCTCGAAGGCTCGGCTGAAGAAGTTCACGTACTCCACCCAAGTTGTACCCGGGATCCGTTTGCAGTCGCGGAACCGCTGGCGGTACATCTCGGGCGTGAGCCCGTATCGAGTGAGGTGGGCGGCTTTCATGTGGTCGTAGGATGTCATCTGATGGTCCGGGAGTTGCAGCAGGGCGCCTCGCCCTTCGTTGACAAACCTCCCCCATAACCCGGCTCCCCAGTCGCTCCGGGGAATCCGGTGGGAGGTCATGGCTACCTCATAGGCTTTGACCCATTGCTGGATATCATCGTTCCGGTAATACTCTCTGACGACATCCTTGGGGATGTGGACTTTAGGGTCTGTGGTGGCAGGAGTGTTCGGGCGCTGGGGAACCCCGAGATCCTTGTTCTGTTTCCGAAGCTCTATTTCTTTTAGGTTGCGCTCATGTTCGTAGGCTAACTTTTTCTCTTCTAACTCTCTCTGTCTTTGTTTCTCTTCCCGCTCCTCTCGGAGCCGCAAGTGTTCCAGCGTTATTTTTTGTTCCGCCAATTTCAGTTCTCCATCAAAACGAAGTCGAGCCAGTTCCAATTCATGGAGCCTGCTTTTTTCCCGTTCTCGGATCTTCTGGGGAGAGACCCGATCTTCTTTCTTCCGTCGGAGTGGTGCTCGTTTCCGGTGCCTCGAGGCTTTGGTTTTGGGGTACGGCCGTACCCGTCTCTGCCCAAGATTCCAGGGCCTTTTTGAAGTCTTCTTTCGTGCTCAGTCCTGTGGTAGCAATGCCCAGTTCGATGCAGAATTGCTTTAGTTCTCTTTGGTTGTACTCTTCTAGTTTCTCCATCTGGAATTTCTCTGTGGTTCCGCTCTCTTTTGTTGTCATTGTGGTTGAGTCGTGGGGTGAGTTACTCTCTGTACGATTACACGTTGGTTCGGATCGCGCCGCTGGCCACCAATGTTAGACGGAGACCCAGAGGGTCTGCCGAGTACAGGGGGAGAGGCCTCCGGTGAGGGCCATCTCCGGCGATCGTACAGACAAGTAACTTCCCCCCCACAAATGGACACCGCACAAGGATGAGATCTGCACACTTTATATAAGATTCTTGAGGCAAGGTTATCAACGATACAGTGGGGGCAGGACACGAGGATCCTCCCAATTCTAGTCTCTGTAGGGTAAGGGGTAGCGGGACAGTCTTGGTACCGGTCCGGTACGGGGGCGGCCAGAAGGAGCTCACAATCCTCGAGCTCAGGGGTCGGCAAGGTCGGGCCGCGGCAGCGCCAGCAGGCTAGGATGATAGTTCTCGGCAAGGAGGGCCGCGGCAGCGCCAGCAGGCTACGATGATAGTTCTCGGCAAGGAGGGCCGTGGCAGCGCCAGCAGGCCAGGATGAAGGCTTCACGTCGAGGAGGGCCGCGGCAGCGCCAGCAGGCTAGGATGAGGGTTTCACGTTGCAGAGGGCTGCGGCAGCGCCAGCAGGCTTCAGAGGTGGTTCACAAGGCAGGGCTGCGGCAGCGCCAGCAGTCCGTCAGGGATGAGTTCTTCAAGGTGTCTCTCGACTCCAGGATACAACTGCCTTCCTGCTCTGGAGCGGCCCCAGTTATAGGTCTGGTCTTCTTTGATGTCCGGGCCCTCGCGCTTGGAGGTCGGGAGGTCCGGGATGAGGGAGTCCAGACACCCAGCAGGGGGGTGGAGCCAGCGCCCGGGGAGGCCGGGGGCGATCGGCACCTGGCGGGGGAGAGCCATCGACACTCCTTTCTCCCATTGACCTGCCAAGTGGTCTCTTCACCTCCTGGGTGGTTGGTGGTGCCTCGATGTCGGGGCCTGGCCAGGCCCAGGGTTGGGGTCGAGCTGAGGCCACGCGGCCTCGTGGTGCAGTGTCCAAGATGGCGGCTGGGCCGGGGCAATGGTGCTGATGGAGGCCAGGGTCAGCCGATACTGGGGTGTTCGGGAGCAGGCGTCCCGTTGGGGACGGGTTTAGGGTTGCCTCGGTGGGTTGCCGGGATGGTCCTTTCTGGAGATACAGGGAGAGCCGGCGTCTGGGCTTTCTCATGCGGGGAGGGAGCGGGCCTTCCACGAGGCCTGTCCAACATGCGTCCCCCCCAGCTGAAGGCAGGGAGAGTCACCCATCCTCTTGGGTACTCTCCTCGCCGAGGCGAAAAAAGCGTGACAGGCCGTCTGCGTTGGCGTGGTCTTGGCCAGGACGATGCTCCACAGCTAGAAATTGTACTACTTGGTTGGAGTCAAATTTTGCTAAAGTAACCCCCATAACACTGATAAATAAAAATAGAAAAACCCCCTCTCCCGTGGTTTTCTGAAGCCCTAAGATTAGATAAAGGAGCATGCAGAAGGCAAGAAAAAAGCTGGCGAAAAAATGATGAAACACTAGAAAAAAATGTGTATAAAGCTATGTTTGCGGACTACAAGAAAAAGCGAATTGCGGAGAAAAGGCAATACTTTACGTCACAAATAGAAAGGACAGCTAACTCTAGCAAGGAACTCTTTAAGACTATAAAAAATCTAACAGCTACAAAGGATGATCCTGCCCATTGGAGCTAAGAGTTCTGTAACACACTTGCCCAATCCGTTAAATCTAACGTGGACCAAATTTACGATCAGTTTGCCACTTATAAAATAAACGCTAGCAGTCCAGTAGAAGAAGCCACAGTGAAAGCGCCCTTTCTCAATTTAGCTCCTACGTCGCCAACTCAAATAGCGATGCTTCTTGCTATGATAATATCAGGATCCCCAGATGATCCTTGCCCTCCTAGGATCCTCCAAAGCATTAGCCGTCTTATTAGCCTGCAGCTTTCTAGCATTTGTAATCAGAGGCTCTCACAAGGGCTCTCACCCTCTATATGGAAAGAAACTTGTATACTTCCACTCCTGAAAAAAAATCACAATTTGGACAGAAAGGACCCGACTAACTACCGTCCTATTTCAAGGCGCCAGCTTCCCGCAAAAATTGCTGAGAAATTAATAAATGTGGAACTCTCGGCATTCATCGCAGAGAATCAAGTCCTAGACCAGAGTCAGTTTGGTTTCAGAGCTAGTCATAGCACCGAGACGGCTCTGATTAAGACCACGGCCGAAATCTGCATGGCGTTGGATGGCGGAGGGTCGACTGCCCTCGTTCTTCTCGACCTATCTGCGGCCTTTGATACCGTGGATCACACACTGTTGGTCGAGCGTCTAAAGAACGTAGGCATTGGAGGAAAGGCCCTTTCCCTTTTAATGTCGTTTTTATCATCTAGAACTCGAACAGTTCACATGGCCAACTTCAAATCAGCACCTTACGTTCTGCCGTGTGGGGCGCCGCAGGGCTCGTCATTGATCCCTACACTTTTAAATATCTATGTTTCCGACCTAGCCCCTCTGATCAGAAGCTTTGATCTAATACCTACATCATATGCTGACGACACCCATTTGGTTATTTCAACAGGGGACACGGATGTTAATTACTCCATCAAACGTCATGACTGTTTGGTCTCACTGAGCAACTGGATGAATAGGCATTGCCTGAAGTTGAATTCAGGAGGACGGAGGTGGTGTTATTTGGAAACCTCTCTCCTTTGTGGTCACCAGCTTGGTGGCCAGACTCCATTGGCCCCCCACCTACACCAGCTGCCAAGGCTAAAAATCTGGGGTCATTATAGATGAGAAACTAAATTTTAAGTCTCACATTTCGAAGGTGGTGTCCTCCTCCTTTTACACTATCAAAGTTTTACGTTAGATTCTTCCATTCATTCCCATGAGTACTAGAACAACAGTATTGACCTCTCTGGTTTTATCAAAATTAGATTATTGCGATGGCTATACATCAACTTACAATCTAATCTACTCAGAAGGTTACAGGCGGTTCAAAATGCCGCCGCTAGACTAGTTCTGGACATTCCCAAATACCATTCCATCAGGGATTTGGGAATTGTATTGGCTCCCAGTTGGTCAGCGCGTAAGATTTAAGGCTCTCTGCATTGCACATAAGGCACTGCACAGAGAAGGACCACAATTTCTGTGGAATTTATTCGCTGGTATATACCAAATAGATTGCTGTGCTCGGCCAACACCTATCTGATGCCCATCTCCAGATTTAAAAGGAAGAACTGGGGGGGAAGGAGTTTCAGCTACAATACTATCAAGGATTGGAACTCTCTTCCGCTTAATCTCCAGGGGACTTCCTCCTTGCTTGATTTTAGGAAACTACTCAAGACATGGCTTTTCAGAAACTAGCTTGCCCTGTCATAGTATTGGTAGACCGGAAGCGCCTAGACACCCATGGGTATTAGTGCGCTATATAAATTGTTATAACATAACATAGCATTATCATTTCAGTCTGTCCTGTTGCTGGTACGGCAGCTTTGCCAGGTGGGGCGGAGCTGCTCTGGTAACAGAGAAGGGGAGAGGAGGAGTGGTTTTCACTACCTAAGTACATGCTAAGTGTGCATGAATGTTTGGCAGCCATCTCGGGCTGGTCAAACTTTTATGCGCACTTAGCATGTTCACCACCCAGGCTGCATTACAGCCTGGGAGGAAAACATGCCCAGACTCACAGTCCCGTTCGGCACTCAGACCAATCCCAACGCTGCATTACGGCCTGGGTGGAGAACAAGCCCACACTCACAGACCTGTTTGGTGCTCAGACCAATCACAACGCTGCAATGCAGCCTGGGTGGAGAACAAGTCTAGACTTACAGTCCCGTTCGGCGCTCAGACCAATCACAACGCTTTATTGCAGTGTTGTAATTGGCTCAGGGGAGCCTGGGTGCTTCCTGGTTGCTCCCTGTTTGGTGTTTCCGGCCAAGGAGAAGAGACGCAACCAGGAAGACACAGGGAGGAGGATGCGGCGAGGAGGATGCGGCGAGGAGGTAAGTTTAATTTTTTTTTACTTACCCTCTTACCCCTGCCTCCATGCCCCACCATACCCAATCCATGTCGGCTGGCACTGGCCTTGTCTTTCAGGGTTTGAAAGATAAGGGGAAAACTTCTCACTCCTGTTCAAGGCTACCAGCAGAATTCCCATGCAATTCAGCAGCCAGTACAGGACGTCCTGCCTTAAGGGGAGGGTTAATAGCACTGGGCTGCCACTGGCATGCAGTCGAGGAGCAGCTCATTTTAAATCAGCCATTCATGTCTAAGAAAATATTTGAGTGACCGTGCGCTAACACCCCTCCAGAACCAAGCGCTAACACACCACAAGAACTGTTCTTTAAAACCCTGCCAGCACAGTGCGCTAACACCCTGCCAGAACCATGCGTTAACACCCCGCCAGAGCCATTTGCTAGCACCAAGCCAGTACCGTGCAGTAACAGTCCACAAGTACAGTGCGCTAACACCCTGCCAGAAGCGTGCGCTAACACCCCGCCAGAACCATGCGCTAACACCCCGTCAGAATCTTGCACAAACACCCCACCAGAACAGTGTGCTAACACCCCCAGAACCATGCGCTAACATCCCACCAGAACCATGCACTAACACCAAGCCAGTACCATGCACTAACAGTCTGCCAGTACCATGCGATAACACCCTGCCAGAACCGTGCACAAACACCCCACCAGAACTTTGTGCTAACACCCCCAGAACCATGCGCTAACAGCCCACCAGAACCATGCGCTAACACTAAGCCAGTACCATGCACTAACAGTCTACCAGTACCATGCAATAACACCCTACCAGAACCATGCGCTAACACCCCGTCAGAAACGTGTGCAAATTTCCCCACCAGAACCGTGCGCTAACACCAAGCTAGTACCATGCACTAACAGTCCACCAGTACCATGCGATAACACCTCACCAGAATTGTGCGCTAACACTTTGCCAGAACCATGCACTAACCCCCCGCCAGAACCTGCCAGAACCCGCCAGAACCGTGCGCTTTCACCCCGCCTGCACCATGTGCTAACAACCCCCAGGACCAAGCGCTAACACTCCACCAGTACCATGCACTAACACCCCGCCTGAACCATACAATGAATCCCCTCTGAATGGGGATTCGTTTGTGAACCTGGATTTTCTGGATCAGAGTGAACACAGTGTTACCTCTTGGGTACGAATGAAGACTCCTAGTTACCACCTGTTTGGGGGAAGTGGTAAGTTGGCGCGTGGGAGGTGGGGCTGGCAGTGGAGAGGGTGTCACGGGCAGGACATGCTATGGGTTGACAGGGGTGAGCCTTCCGTGCTGCCCTGTCTCTTAGGAGGTTAGGATGAGCCCAGGTCTTCAGTGAGTGATTTTACCAACCAGATTTCCTAAGCCAGTAAAATGGAAAGGGGCGACCACTCGGTCCCCCCGAACGTATGGTCGGGTGCCTCGATCCCCCCGGGAAGCCATTTTGGGCAGGGGGCGTGTCACGGCTGGTATGCCCAGAGCGGCGTAGCCGGGCGCGCCTTTTCCCGCCCAAAAGGAGGCTGTCCTAGACACCTACACCGTTGGCCACGCCCTGTAGGCGGTCGGAGGAGGGTCCACGCCCTCCCGGAGAAGAATAAATGGAGCAGCAATCCAAGGAAGCATCCTCTTGTTCCTGTGCTTGGAAGCTGCACCTCCTCATTGCACGTGAGCCCTTGACGGAACAAGAGCCAATTTTGAAGAATTTAATTTTGTGTTTCTTCTTTCAGCGAGTTCGAAGCTTACGGACCTAGACGATGCCTGGCAAGAAGGTCGGGAAGAGGGTTGGAACCGACCAGATGCTTGTATGCTGATGAAGGACATGGCGGACATGAAGAAGCAGATGGCGGCAATGAATGGTGCGGGTGGACCAAAGAGAGTCATCGGGCCAGCATTGCCGGGAGTAGTCCCTAACGGGAGAGGTAGAAGAGCCAAGAAGGGGGCATCGGGTGGGGAGGCCCCGGTTCCCGAACCACCTTCAGCGAACCCGGTCACCCAGACCGAGGCCCCAGTTCCGGTCCCGAACGCGGGACAACCGATCCCTGTGGTGGTCACTCCTGTGAATGGGGAAGATATGCCTCCTGAGCTGGCTGCCCAGTTGGCGGCATGGTTGGGCAGAGAGAATGAGGGGGCCACGGCGGATGAAGCCAGGTCGATAATGAAGCAGTTGCGGCAATCGAAGGATGCTGCGAAGGCACCGTGTCCTCTTGTTTCCCCACAGGTTCCCGTGGAACAACCAGTATCGGGCGTGGGTTCGGCAGCAACAACGGTCACAGCTACCGGTTCAGGTAAGCAACCACTGCCGATGGCGGGGGAGGGATCGGTCCCCTCGAGGAGGGAAAAAGTCGTTCAACATATCCCGATTGATGTGAAAGAAAGGATTTGGGCGGATAAATATGTGAACATGTTTCCTTGTTGACCGATCACTATGAGATTGAGCATGTAAAAAACCAGAAAGAGTTTTTGCATCCTAGTGTATGGCGCGCAAAGATGGCGGGTTTCAGAGTAGATGAAACGATCGCCAATTGGGCCAGAGCGTTTGGAATGTTCACTGCAATTATGGGGGAACGTAGGCCTGAATTATTGGTGGAATTGCCTGTTTATCAGACACGTATCATGGAATTTTATGAAACGTACGGGGGTAATCAATGGTGTTGTTATGATAGCATATTTCGTAAGTCCAAGGAGCACGACTCATCTCTGACGTGGGATTGTTTCGACTCCATTTCCTGGCAAAAAATTGAGAGGTTTGAGTTTGAGTTTAAAAGCACTTTTAAAGCGCACGTATACCGGCGGTTTCGAGCACGGCGAAGTCGCCATCTTTAGGCGGGAACGGGGTTGAGCCTTCCCGCCCTTCGTTGGGGGCGCCCTTTCGGGCGGGTACAAACAGTGATCAGAACACAAAGAATAATGGCAACCCGGGTAAGAAAGGGGTCTGCTGGAGCTTTAACAGAGGCAAGTGTTCTAGGCCACAGGGAGCTTGCAAGTTCAGGCATGAGTGTGCAGGGTGCGGACAGTCTTCACACCCCGAGAGTACGTGCAGAGCCAAGACTGGTGATACGGGAGGTAGGGGAGGCGCCAAACAGGTCTGAAATAGACCGAGGGGCGCCATTACCTACCCCTGTTGATATCATGGCACTGATCCCTTGGCTGAACGAATACCCTGATCATATCTCCGCCGGGGTGTTGCACGACGGTTTCTCATATGGTTTCCGCATCCCGGCGGGGGATTTTCGGGGGGAAGCACAATGTAAGAACCAACTATCGGTTCAGCAGAATACGGCGGTGGTGCAGGCAAAGATTGGGAAAGAAGTGGCCCGAGGTCGGGTTGCTGGACCATATGACACACCACCAGTTGGCGATTTTGTTTGTTCACCTTTGGGAGTGGTCCCCAAAAAGGACCCGGGGGAGTTCAGGTTAATACACAATTTGTCGGCTCCTAGGGGTCTTTCGGTGAACGATGCGATTGACCCGGGAGTTTGTTCGGTGCGGTACGCATCCTTTGATGAGGCCGTCGCCATTTTGAATCGCCTGGGGCCCGGAGCGCTGATGGCTAAATCAGATATCTAGTCAGCGTTCCGGTTGCTCCCGGTACACCCAGACGATCAGCGTCTCCTAGGTTTTAGGTTTCAAGGACGCTATTACATGGATAAATGTATGCCAATGGGTTCCTCCATCTCTTGTGCGTATTTTGAGAAATTCAGTAGCTTTTTGCAATGGGCTTTCACAAGAGCCACGGGTTTTACACATGTTATGCATTATCTTGATGATTTTCTGTTTCTGGGGGCAGCCGGGGATGTGGAATGTGCACAGGCCTTGAGTGAGTTCTGCAATCTTATGAAGGTATTTGGTGTGCCACTGGCACCAGGTAAGACGGTAGGGCCATCTACTACACTCGAGTTTCTCGGAATTGAGCTCGATTCTGTAGAGGGATGCTTCCGCTTGCCCAAAGAGAAGGTGATGAAATTCAGGGCCTCGCTCAAAATATGTCTCGGCGAGAGAAAAGTAACTCTCCATCAGTTACAACAGGCTGTGGGTCAGCTTAACTTTGCCCTGAGAGTAATACCGATGGCTCGCCCCTTTTCCCGTTCTATCGCACAAGCCATGGTGGGCCTCAAGGAAGGGCACCACCGCACAAGACTGTCAGCAGAGGTTCGCCAGGATATGCGCATATGGCTGGCATTTCTGGCGGATTTCAATGGTCGTGTCGTGTGGACCGATTCCCCAGTTTCCTCGGAAGAACTGGGGTTGTGGACCGACTCGGCTGGGAGTGTAGGTTTTGGCGCCATATTCGGCAATCAATGGTCGGCACGAACCTGGCCTGAGTGGTGGCACGATAATGGACTCACTGCTAACATTGGGTTTCTGGAACTGTTCCCTATTCTGGTAGCCTTAGAAACTTGGCCAGAGGGGTTTCGGGATCGCTCTGTGGTGTTCTGGTCTGATAATATGACCGTTGTTGAGTGTATCAATAACCAGGCAGCACGCTGCAAATGGATTTTGAGATTGCTGAAGGAAATTGTCCTGCTATGTATGAGACTAAACGTCCACTTTAGGGCAAGACACGTGCCAGGGGTACTAAACCAGGCAGCTGATGCGCTCTCTCGTTCCCATATGCAGGCCTTCCGGGGTTTTCTGCCCACAGCGGACTCGGTGGTGGCACCATTTCCCGAAGCTCTCTGGTCTCTCGGTGCCCCGGATTACAAAACCTCGTGGGAGAGAGTCTAGCACCCAGGACAAGGAAGGCATATGAAGGGGCGTTCCGTTCTTATTGGTCCTTTTTAGGGGCAGCTAGGGGGGAGCAATGGGGGCAGGAGGAGTATGTCCTGAAATTTCTGGTATCTTTACATCAGGCAGGCAAATCAGTGGCTACGGCCAATAGGCACTGGGCCGCCATTTCTTTCATGGCACGGGCTCATGGCATCCAGGACCCCACATCGTCCTTTCTGGTGCAAAAGGCCCTGCGTGGGTGGCAACGCATTGAGGGTCGTAGAGTGGATGAGAGGCACCCGATAGGTTTAGAAAGGTTGTCCTTGTTACTGTCCGTACTCCCTGCGACATGTTCATCTCAATCTGAGACGGTGCTATTCCGGGCCGCTTTTGCATTAGCATTCCATGGGGCTATGCGGGTAAGCGAACTGGTAGCGAGGAACAAGCAGGATACGGGGGGAGGTCTGTGTCGAGAACACATTCGAATCAAGGGGGAGACAATGGTAGTCTCTATAGCCAGGTCAAAGACCGATCAGGGAGCGATCGGGGACAGTGTGGTAGTCCAGCGGATTCCGGGATCTCCCATGTGCCCGGAAAAATGCGTAGAGGAGTATTTAGCGCAGAGGGCGGCATCATAGGGGGGAAGCTTGCTGAGGCACACCGACGCCACCCCACTGACTAGGTTTCAATTTCAGCGGGTGTTAACAATGGCAATCGCGGCAGCGGGCTTGAACCCGAGCGATTTTGGGACCCATTCCTTCCGGATAGGGGCTGCGACAGAGGCTACAGCCAGGGGTCTGAGTGTTGAAAAGGTGAAACAGTTGGGGCGTTGGTCCTCGAACTGTTATAAAAGGTATGTGCGGTTGCACATGTTGTGAAGCCTATGTCATGTACTCACGCTTCTTGTTTTCTGTTTGGTTTACAGTTTCGCGGGCAGGCTTTGCGGGGCGGACTGTGCAGTTGACCCGACACCTGGGGACCAGCGGTCAAAGATCACCGGCTGAGGAAAGAGTGGTGTGGGTCGTTGGCCACTCATACGTGAGACGTGCCGCGGACGTAGTCAAAGCAGGTGACATGATTCACGTGGCTGGGGAATACGGGTACAGGGTGACCTTCCACGGAAGGGGCGGGCTCTGTATTGACCAGTTTCAAAGTTTTATTGAGGGACTGTTAGGGCGGACGAGGTCACCGCCATGTGTACTCCTCGAGTCAATTTTGTCCGCAGTGAGTTGGTTGGCGAGAAGGGTTCCGGGGTCCACAATTGCATGGTCACACATGATTCCTCGGAAGGTGTGGCGGGGGGCCCTCTCAGTGTCAGCTTTGAACCAGTCGGTAAAGAAGGTTAATAACAAAATGAGTAGGTTGTTTCGTACAGGTAAATTGCATTGTATTCCACACGGATGTATCCGGGGGGACCATATGTATTTGGAGGATGGGGTCCATTTGTCCCGGGAGGGTAATGTCTTACTCATAGGAGACTTCATAGCTTGGTTAAAGAGTTTACGTAGCCATGACCTTTCGTAGGAGCTTTTGTGGGGGGTCCGGATAGCCGGTTAACTATCCGGCCTGTGGCGGTAAGGTCATGATCGGTGAGCAGTAATTGGAAGATCCCTAGAGGTGGGGCGCCACCCATTATGGATGGGAGCGCCCGGGGGGAGGCGGCCATTGGCCCCTCACACGGGGAGGCGGTACCCTTCTAAGGATGGGACCGTCGAAAGGGAAGGCGGTCAAGACCCCTCCCTGGGGAGGAGGGGCTACGGGTCCCCTCCTTGGAATTTCCCGGGGCCAGGACATCCGCGACGGCGGATGTGGTAAGCAGTGTGGGGTGGGAGGGGGGTCTACGCTACCTTCTAGACACCTCACACGAGTCCTCGGACGGCCACCAAGATGGCGTCGAGTAAGTATGGGCCCCCGTTAAGACAAGGGAAATTGGAATTTGGCACAGAGGTACAGTCCTCTGTGCACCCGCCCCTCACAAGTAAGGGGGGGAGTCTGGTATTAGGGATCTGACACCGGTTACGACCTTGCCGTTGGCCCGTAATGTTAGGATGTACAATTTGAATTTTGAGAAATGCATTTACAGGATGTTTTAGAATCGGCTAGGAGAACCTTTGTATTAGAGATATGTTAACGTTAGCCAATAAACATCGTAATGTATAAATGAAATTGTACATGATATGAAACTGTTATTTTAATGTTTTAATTTTGTTTCATATTTTAATAAATACGGCCGGGAGGGTAACTCCCTCTTGCCTTCCAAAAGCTCAAGAACTGTATCCGTCTTCCCATTCTTGGGGATTGTGTTGGGAGGGGGTGACGGGTATCCAGGCCATATGTGGGCCAGTTTTCCCGCGCCAGTAATCTCCAGGCAGTGGCGCTGGGAGGAGAGTGGGAGGGGCTTCAGCACCCCCAAAAAACTTAAAATAGATTAGATGGCAAATGAATAGCATAGAGGCTCTTCAAATTTTTCCATTTGCCCGCACTATTTTTTCGTGTTTTCTAAGAAATATCCCCTATGCCTCAACTTAGGTGATGTTATTGGTCACTGCCCCCACTCAAAAAATCATGCCAGCACCACTGTCCCCATCGCAGGAACGCCAAGATCCTCTGAACAATGCTCCGTCAATGCAGCGACTGCAGGTTCACGAGAAGGGCAGTAGCGTAACATTAACCCCCACAACTGCGGAGCTCCAGGGGTCCCCCTCCAGCCCTTTGCACCGATGGCGGACCCCTGGCCTGAGAGCTCCAGACTGGGTCTGGACCGTGGGGGGCCCTCTCCATGTACTTTGCAGGGGTGCCCTCTGAAGTTTCGTTATGCCACTGGAGAAGTGAGAGTTTGCTGACCGAGTACGCTGGCTTCTTCAGGGACTCACGGAGTGCGAATAACAAGGACCCCCTGAATGACCCGTTATAACAAATTCCTAGGTCAGGGACATAACATATGAGAGTAACAACCTAGGCAATTCACTATTTGTTTGTCAAATATGATAATAGAGAGGCAGAAAAGATAACAAGTAAAAATATTGCATTTTATTGGTTCAATAAAAAGAAGTTATACATAATGACACATTATTAAAAAAAGGGTTAATAGCTCAGGGGCGAGGAGCTAAAACATCAATGAATACAACAACAATTCATTTATAAAAAGAAGGGGGAATTGCTTTTTTCAATAAAAGAATACACACACAGTGGCACAATATTATTATTGACGCGCGTTTCGGCGACCAGCGCCTTCTTCAGGAGGTACCACGTATTTACCTGAGAATATAAAAAAGTATACATGATAGACACTTTAAAACTCATTTTAAAAGAAAGACTAGACCAAAGTAAAATACATATAGGATTATACAGCCTCTTCCATCGAACCAAAAACAATGCAGTGATTTCAAACCTCTCATTTTTGACAAGCAAAGACAAACTAAATGTCTAAATTAAAGCATGTATTCATTTCCTTGCTCAAAGTTCCAGAAGAAATAACCCAAGTGAGATAAGGGGGGAGCTAGTGGACAGAATGAAAAATCCAATAGGTGTTCTTTGTCTGATGTTCAATTATTAGACATCGAGGACATCTATATTTAGGCACGATGAGAATGGTATACTTCAAATTGAGGTGTTTCCAGTTATATGGTAAGGAACATGATGCATTTAACCTCCTATTTTAATTCTAAGTAGTAAATATCATATAGGAAGAAACAATTATAATATTAAAAGCTCAAACACTTGATATTTATTCAGGGAAGTACTTACTAGATAACAGGATATCAAGTATCTTGGGATACCTCAATAGCCACTTCCCAAGAAATCAAGAGAAGGGTTTCTGAAAAAATAAGTTCATATTTGTATGATTATGTATATTTTAGTATAAATATACTCTCTTTGTACTCAACATAACTTTAATAACAAATTACTAACTCTCTTGTTAAATAACGATTTTTGAGGTATTTCGTGCTTGAATTCAAATTTCAGATTGTTTTCACACAGCATAATAGCTAGTTATCTGGTTTCGTGACATGTAAGGGAAATACAGTAGATAAAGTGTAGAGATCACTTATTTGAAACTCAATACTAGTCATAATGTTCCAAAATGGAGATCCCAATGATGAATATATATTCTTCAGGGACTCAGCCTTGAAGATGATACAGCCGGCTGGAAAAGGGCGAAACGAGCATCCCAAAATCCCTGCCTGCCCTCAGTTCTTCTGTGTGACCCACACGTGGTGCCTCTGAAGTAGGGACCATCTGAAACTACAGGGATGGTGGCCTGCAAGGGACAGCAGAACAAGATCCCAAGACTCGCAGGCGTTCCGGCAGCATCTGGGAAACAAGGGGGGTTTAATAGGAAGGCGCGACTCGAGCAGTGAACAATGTAGAACAAGAAAAGAGAGACAGATAGAGTAGGGAGAGAATTAAAGCGAAATGAAAAATGGTTATCGTTGCTGCCGAGCAGGGTTCGGCTCTAATGAAAATTGTGTACAGGGCGCAGGAATGGCAGGCGGGCCATTGCGGTGCAAGGATATTAGCGGGAATTAAAGATGGGAGATATAGTGTGTCGCAGCACTAACCAATTATTCCTCTTTGCATGGCGCTTTATAGACACTGTGTGAGAGGAGGCTGCAGGGTTGGAGGGAAGGCATGGAGGTCCGGGGGAGCCAGCATCTAAGGGCCGGCCTCGGTTTAACGGAAACTGAGAGGGCGTGGACTAAGGAGGGCCTTCGTCCACGTGCTCTTGTGAGACAGGGATAACTGCGCACCAGGAGGCATTGTTTACAGTTGTGAATCTTCCTCATTGCTTCTTATCATTTATGTGGCGTGAGCATACATGCTGTGCACGGATTGCACTATGTACACAGCAGGAAATGTGCTTTGTATAGCATGAGCCGCGTGTACACAATCTACAAAGGGGGGCAGATGTGGTCGGTAGCAGCTGCTCAGAACCTGAAGCGGTGGGTCAGTGGGGGAGAGAAGGTGATACAAAAATAAGCCCAGACAAAAAAATTAAAATATAAAACTTCACTTCCCTGCAGCTGCGGTCGCCGCATCGCTCCTGTCCCGAGTCTCGACTCCAGGGCCGGTGCACACTGCGCAGGCTCCCAGATGCCAATCCTAACGCTGCTGTCATGCTGGGAATAGTACAGTGCACAGCCTCTGCAATGCCACTGAAACCGCTGCACCAGACGCACCGATCCAGCAGAGGGCAAAGGAGCCGCTCACAAGGATGTGCAGACATCCTGCCTCATTAATATTCATAAAATAGGATCCCTCCCATGAACCCTTGCTACGGACGCAGAGACAGCGGGCGAAAGAAACAGCAGATCTCCGTCCTCACAGTGGCAAAGGGCACCTATTGAAGCCCTTGTCCCTCGTGACAATCACCAAAGGGACACCTTGTGAACACACACTCAGGGTCATGATGGGTACAGCTGTCAGCCTCCTCAGAAGGTACAACTGTCCCTCTCCACCTGTCTGTCAGGGACAGCTTCACTCTGAGCATGGAGGCTGGCCTGGCTGCTGTCGCAGGCGATAAGGGGTCGCAAACCACCACTACAAATTACAAAGGAGAAGGAAAGCTCCATACTGCCCCCTGTCTGTGATCGTAAGGAACCACAAACTCTCTGAAATGGGCTTTGCACTTGTAAACCTTCCAGTTTGTTAGGTGCTGGCTTGGCAAGTGCACCCCCATTCCTACATGTGGACACATTTCACTCTATTTACCCTCCAAGAGTGCTGAAATTAGACTGTTGTACACCTGTACAGTGCCACTGTGTACCACATTCAACTAGAAGTGTTTTGCTGCTTTATAGACTGGAAAATCAACAGTTTCAAGGGAATCTAAGTTTTGAAGCTAATGGAACCGAGGAATAGAGAAATCTTCTAACGTGCTCAGGCTCACACAACTCTGTCTATTAAAGGATGTGTGCATATGTCCCAGGTCTCTCAATGCTACAGCGAGGTGTATACTAAGTTTGCCTTTTGGATTTGGCCCTGACGTTCTACAAATGTTTAAGTTACGCAGACCTCAAGAAGTTTACAGTCTCCCGGTTCACTTCCACCCTGTGGAGGTTCTCTGCTCAGAGATCATTTTTATTATATTGTAAAATTATATTCACTCTTGTGAAACCAAGTCAAGCAAGGTCTTTAGTCCTTTTTCTGTGTCGCCTCCCGGTACATTTGGCCGCTGTGGTGGTGGGGCACACCCTGGGAGGGGGAGAGGGGTGCACGACAAATAGAGCTCTCCTCCTCTTCCAGCGTCACTGTATCCAGCTTGAGTTTTAAGTCCCGCAGAACTGATGTCCCTCAACACTGAGCCCCGCCCTCAGGAGGGGTCTCGGATTGGGCTCAACACTGAGCCCCGCCCTCAGGAGGGGTCTCGGATTGGGCTCAACACTGAGCCCCGCCCTCAGGAGGGGTCTTGGATTGGGCTCAACACTGAGCCCCGCCCTCAGGAGGGGTCTTGGATTGGGCTCAACACTGAGCCCCGCCCTCAGGAGGGGTCTTGGATTGGGCTCAACACTGAGCCCCGCCCTCAGGAGGGGTCTTGGAGTGGGCTCAACACCGAGCCCCGCCCTCAGGAGGGGTCTTGGAGTGGGCTCAACACTGAGCGCCGCCCTCAGGAGGGGTCTTGGATTGGGCTCAACACCGAGCCCCGCCCTCAGGAGGGGTCTTGGAGTGGGCTCAACACCGAGCCCCGCCCTCAGGAGGGGTCTCGGATTGGGCTCAACACAGAGCCCCGCCCTCAGGAGGGGTCTTGGAGTGGGCTCAACACTGAGCCCCGCCCTCAGGAGGGGTCTCGGATTGGGCTCAACACTGAGCCTCGCCCTCAAGAGGGGTCTTGGATTGGGCTCAACACTGAGCCCCGCCCTCAGGAGGGGTCTTGGATTGGGCTCAACACTGAGCCCCGCCCTCAAGAGGGGTCTCGGATTGGGCTCAACACTGAGCCCCGCCCTCAGGTGGGGTCTTGGATTGGGCTCAACACTGAGCCCCGCCCTCAGGAGGGGTCTTGGATTGGGCTCAACTGAGCCCCGCCCTCAGGAGGGGTCTTGGATTGGGCTCAACACTAAGCCCCGCCCTCAGGAGGGGTCTGAGCCCCGCCATCAGGAGGGGTCTTGGATTGGGCTCAACACTGAGCCCCACCCTCAGGAGGGGTCTTGGCTCAACACTGAGCCCCGCCCTCAGGAGGGGTCTTGGATTGGGCTCAACACTGAGCCCCGCCCTCAGCAGGGGTCTTGGCCCAATACTGAGCCCCGCCCTCAGGAGGGGTCTCGGATTGGGCTCAACACTGAGCCCCGCCCTCAGGAAGGGTCTTGGATTGGGCTCAACACTGAGCCCCGCCCTCAGTAGGGGTCTTGGATTGGGCTCAACACTGAGCCCCACCCACAGGATGGGTCTTGGATTGGGCTCAACATTGAGCCCCGCCCTCAGTAGGGGTCTTGGATTGGGCTCAACACTGAGCCCCGCCCTCAGGAGGGGTCTTGGATTGGGCTCAACACTGAGCCCCGTCCTCAGGAGGGGTCTTGGATTGGGCTCAACACTGAGCCCCACCCTCAGGAGGGGTCTTGGATTGGGCTCAACACTGAGCCTCGCCCTAAAGAGGGGTCTCGGATTGGGCTCAACACTGAGCCTTGCCCTCAGGAGGGGTCTCGGATTGGGCTCAACATTGAGCCCCGCTCTCAGTAGGGGTCTTGGATTGGGCTCAACACTGAGCCCCGCCCTCAGGAAGGGGTCTTGGCTCAACACTGAGCCCCGCCCTCAGGAGGGGTCTTGGATTAGGCTCAACACTGAGCCCCGCCCTCAGGAGGGGTCTTGGATTGGGCTCAACACTGAGCCCCACCCACAGGATGGGTCTTGGATTGGGCTCAACATTGAGCCCCGCCCTCAGTAGGGGTCTTGGATTGGGCTCAACACTGAGCCCCGCCCTCAGGAGGGGTCTTGGATTGGGCTCAACACTGAGCCCCGCCCTCAGGAGGGGTCTTGGATTGGGCTCAACACTGAGCCCCGTCCTCAGGAGGGGTCTTGGATTGGGCTCAACACTGAGCCCCGCCCTCAGGAGGGGTCTTGGATTGGGCTCAACACTGAGCCCCGTCCTCAGGAGGGGTCTCGGATTGGGCTCAACACTGAGCCCCGCTCTCAGGGGGTGTCTCGTGCTCGACACTGAGCCCCGCCCACAGGAGGGGTCTTGGATTGGGCTCAACACCGAGCCCCGCCCTCAGGAGGGGTCTTGGATTGGGCTCAACACTGAGCCCCGCCCTCAGGAAGGGTTCTGGATTGGGCTCAACACCGAGCCCCGCCCTCAGGAGGGGTCTTGGATTGGGCTCAACACTGAGCCCCGTCCTCAGGAGGGGTCTTGGATTGTGCTCAACACTGAACCCCGCCCTCAGGGGGTGTCTCATGCTCGACACTGAGCTGCGCCCTCAGGGGGTATCTCGTGCTCGACACTGAGCCCTGCCCTCAGGGGGTGTCTCGTGCTCGACACTGAGCCCCGCCCCCTCCTCGCACAGGGTGAAAGTTTTAAAGCAGTTGGCAGGTCTGGGCATATAGAAAGCACATCAACAGTGGCGTTGTGAGCGCCCTTGTCCACAGCTTATTCAGGGCCTGGTGGGGAGGGGGTCATGTAGGTACTGCAGGACCCCCAGAGCGCCGGCCGAAGATCTAGCTTTAGTTCTCAGAAGGCGAGACAGCACCACCTCGGATTGATGGTCGCAGTGACTGGTCTTCTTGGGGGGTGTAGTCCGGAGCCCTATTTCCCTTGCTGACAGCTTGCCTGTGTAGAACAGAGGCCTCCAGCCTTTTCTGTAGTGAGAGCTGCTTCTGATCAGTGAAAATCATTGTGAGCTATGAAGACAACGCCCTCGCGCAGTGTTATCAGACACCTCGCGCCCAGCCTCACTGACCGAAGAGTTAACGTTATGTTTATATGGAAAACGCAGCCATTTGTTTGAATGGGAAGAAATTAAAGTGAAGGAAAATGCTTCATAAAACATTAATTAATGATTGACTTAATTGAAAGTGGAAAAAATATTAAGACAATGTTTCATATAAATATTTTTGTTCACTTTCTCCTATTAACAAAAATTACTATATTGGTCTGTTATAAATGTGGCACAGTGTCTTCTACCCACTGGGAGCAGGAGGCCTCCTGTTTGTAAAAGTGACACTTTGAAATGGGAGAATATTAAAAGAAGACTTAACTTAATCATTAAGGTAACTTTTCATTTTAGATTTCTCCCATTTAAAAGCATTTGGAAACATAATTTTGTTCTCATGCTTCAATATTGAGTTGACAAGGACTTTTATCTAAGAGTTAAACACCTCAGTGCTTCAGTTCTTCTTCTCTGTGCCCCAGCCTGGGTCATACATCTGACTGAGCATCTCTCATTATCAGGCTCTGCTACCTGCAGCCCGGTGATAATAATGTAAAATAAACACAGCCTTCCCTTGACTTTAAAAGGCAAATATGACCCTGATCTTATTTAAAAATGAACTTACGGCTGTGAGCTTCTTGGGAGGTGTCTGCCAGCCACTGGGAGCTGGAGATGGACTGGCTGGACACACCTGGCGCAGAAATACATCTCCCAGAAGGCCTCTGTGGCCTGCTCAACTCCTGCAAGAGACAGTGACAGGGAGTCCTGCCTCCTAAACCCAGTCCTCCCTTTTCTGTTTGGATAAAATCTGTGTACAGGAGAGCTAGCCCTCCATCGCCTGTCCCCCCGCTCTTCTCTAATATAACATAATAATATTCTGTAGCATACATTACGGTCTTGGTGGTTGGCACAATCAAAGGTAAGTCCTGTCCATATGGTTGCGCTGGATAGGGGGGTGCAAGCCAGGCTGTTGTCAACGTTCCCCCGGTGCGACAACCTTCCCCCTTGTCCCCCGGCACTGCACCAGGCATCAGGGAGGCGCAGCTGTCTGACCTCTTCACTGAGTGTTGGTTCGGGTGCAGCCTGTGCAGGTACGAGTGGTGGGGCAGGGCAGGGTGTGAGGGATTCGACATACGATGAGGGAAACTTACATTTTCAAAAAGTAAACTGGTTTCTTTTTTTAATATCTTATTTCTCTCACCGTCGTATGTCGAATCCTCCCCCACCCCACTGCTCTTCCCTGCATGGGCCGCGCCTGGGTCGGTTGAGCGTTGCAAGCTGGGGGAACCTGAATTGCAGAGGTGTGCAGCGACCGTCTCCTCACCTCACCTGTGGAGAAGTGTGGCTCACTGGTTAGAGGAGGCAGACCCTGATGCAGAGGTCAGACCCGGCACCAGGGTTCAATCCCCTGACGCGGCAGGGTCTTGAGCTCAAAAATGTCCACAGACTCGATAATTCTCGCCTCAGTGCCTACTCGAATCATGGGTTCACACTCTGCAACTCTGGGCAATAGCTTGCTTAATCTCCACTATGGCCCCACCGCGATGGGATGCCTGGTCTTCACCTTGGGGATGCCCAGTAGGGGTTATCTCGCTGGGAAAGCCAGGACGGGTTCCCAAAGCAAGCGCTAAGAGACCTGTTGGTGATTTGGCGCTATCTAAATCGAAATTAACATAACCTCCAATATGGCCGCCATACTGTCACCATTCCCCGCACTGGCAGCTTGCAGAGTCCCAAAGACTGGAGATTCAACTGCAGCCCACCCCGCAGTTGGTCCCACTCGAGTTCATCCCCTTCCTGTGGGACTGGGACTCGCCTCTCCCCTGGTGGAAACGAGGAGAGCAGGAGTAGCAGTGCTTGGGCCGCCGCACTCAGCAGGCAACAACAAAAACCACCACTGGGTCTGGGCTTACAACAGCAAGGCTGAGCCACAATTCACTATTTAACAAAAAGATGCCAGTACTGTCTCTATTTTTCAACTAAGGATCCTGAAGACCATGCAAATTATACACTATGGTACTTTGACATATTTATGTCTAAGTGAATCATTTATTTTATTTTTTGATTTTTCACAAAAAAGACATTTGGTTATTATTTCACCAATCCAATGTACAACACAAGACCTCCTAAACTTTATTGATAGGAATGTATTTTGTATGGCTTACTGTGAATATTTCAATTCCAGTGTGTATGTCTGTGGAATGATTGTGCGTGTATGAGAGTACGATTGATGTTCAAACATAGGATATTTATATTTTTGTAATTGTAACAAGGTTTGTTTGTAAATATTGTGTAAAATGATATATTGTGTTTAGGAGGTCTCGTAATGTACATTGGATTGGTGAAATAATAACCAAATGTCTTTTTTGTGAAAAATCAAAAAATAAAATAAAAGATTCACTCAGACATAAATATGTCAAAGTACCATAGAGTATAATTCGTATGGTCTTCAGGATCCTTAGTTGAAAAATAGAGACAGTACTGGCATCTCTTTGTTAAATAGCACTCAGCAGGCAGCAGAGGAGGGCGTCAGCGGGCTCTCCCACTCAGCGGCCCAGGTTACTTCCTGCCTCATTGTTGCCGCATGGTCCTTGCAGTGAACCCCGCCTCGCTCGTTTTGGCCCTGCAGTATCGCGGGACGGCTTCCCATGGATCTCGAGGGACGGAGGCTTGAAGGAGGGACAACTCCCTGTGGTGCTCCCCGGTCGGGTAACTCCAGACGGGAGCTCCCTAACAGTCGGCCATCTTGAGCATCAGAGGATGTACTTCCTTCAAAGTAGAAAATGTTGGAACAGCATTTCTAGCTGTGAAATCTAATTTTTCAGCCATGTCATTTTTATATTCATCTTGGCCTTTATCATCATGATTGAAAAACACCAAAGGTGCTTCTAGCAGGAACATGCAACCCGTTTCAGGTGTGGAGCCATTTCTTTGTCACTGTTAGCTTCCTTGAATTAAATATCCCCTTTGTAATACTAGCGGCACAAATGAAAAAAGATTGCTCTGTCCAAACCAGTAACAAGCTGCTCAAAACAAACCTCCTCTTGGTGTGTGAACTGTCCAAGAGAGAGAGGGTGAAGCAGAGAGAAAAATGTATTTATTTATAAAGTTTTATATAGCACAAACTAGACCCCTGGGTATCAGAGCGCTTTACATACACAAAGGAAAAGAACAATTGCATAACATTGCAGGACATGAGGATGCATAAAGATAAAAGCAAAGACATAATACTTATGTATACAGTGAGGGGAGAAAGACGCAGGTGGTTGAAACAGTCAGATAACCACCACCCTTGAAGGTCAGAGTGGGGGGGGGGGGGCATAATCTTATTGATGTCTAGGTTGGTTGACTTGACCATAAAGTATTGGTTGAGGAGAAGGAGTTTCAGGTCCCTTTTGAAGCAAGAGAAGGAGGGGGAGCATCTGAGGTCAATAGAGAGTGCGTTCCACATCCCCCCCAAAAAAGAGAAGACGGTCAGAAGTGAGAGGATAAAACAGGAACAAGAGGAGGGATAAGAAGAGGGTGAGACAAGTGAGCATCGGAGGGACAGGGGAGAAGAGAGGGAGAGGCACACAGAACGGGAAAAGGGATGAGAGCTGAGCTTCAGAGACAGGCTGGACTCTGGAGAGAAGGAGTGTTGGAGGAGAGAGGGTGACGCAATGAACAGAGGGTCGAGAGTAGAGGGGAGAGCAGGAAGAGACAGTGGGAGAAAGGAAACGAAAGAGGGAAACGGGGAGGTAAAGGCAAAAACAGAAAGGAGTGCTTTGGGAGGGGGAAAAGATGTATCGGAAAGGGGAGAAGAGAGAGATAGGGTGCGGGATGTAGTATGGTGAGACGCAGTCTAGTGGTTGAGGGGTGGAGACAGAGGGAGGAGCAGGAACGGGAGGAGCCGGGGAATAGGAACCAAGGGGACAGTTAGAGTAGGGACAGGGACGAGGATGGATGTGCAGTAATAAAGCTCTCCTAAACCATAAAGAAGTGTCGGTCGTTATTGCCACCACGACGCGACAGCTGGCGACGAGGGTGGGATGTGCTTGAACCCCACCGACCCTCACGAGAGAGCCCTGTCCCCAGCGTGCCTCGAGGAGCAGGCGACGCTGACCAGGAGGACGAAATTGCGACCTGCCACGTGAAGCCAGTAGCAGGTGACCCTGTCCCCCCCCCAGCAGTTGGGAGGGACTCAAGAGGGAGCCGAGGCACCAAGCGTCGCAACACCCGAGGCAGAAGTGACCCCTTCGCGCTAAAACGCGACTTGTGCAAGAGAGCGCGGTGTCCAGCCAGCGCTGCAGGAGCAGAAGCCAGGAGCCTACCCTGACTCTGCCAGACCCCAAGAGAAAAGAGAAAGTGCCCTCGCGTGGAGAACGGCGCCCCACGGAGACCGCCTGCCAAGCGGTGCTGACCGAGCGCTGTTCGCGCCAAAAGAAGTTGCAAGTGCCCAGAAGTGCCCACCGGGAGCCCACCCCGGCGGCAGAAGTCAAGACAAGTGACCCTACCTGAAGCATTGACTCCAGCGGTGGATCCTGGCTGCAACCGGCAAGTGGTGAGTGAAAGCGCTTAGAAAATACTGTGATTCCGGTGAAACAACGAAGAAAAACGGCCGAAATCCCGTCGAAAACGAGATTCCCGCGCGGCCATTTTGGAGTCAGGCAGCAGTGTCCAATCCCCTGCGAGGGATCATCGGCGGCCATTTTGAGGTCAGGCAGAAGACCTGAAATTGCAAATAAACATTGGTGAGTGCCACAGGGCCCGAAAACAAGCACTGGTAAGTGCAAAACAAACATTGGCAAAGGGAAGTCAACAAGCATTGGTGCATACAAAGACAAATATTGGCTAAGAATAAACAAGCATTGGTAAAGGACGAACAAACATTGGCAAAGACCAAACAATCATTGGCAAGGGCAAGAGACATACAAACAAGCATTGGCGAATGCAAGTGAAGAGTAAACAAACATTGGCAACTGTAAGTGAAGCAAGCATTGGTGACTGCAACAAAACAAACATTGACGCATGCAAACAGGCGTTGGCGAATGCAAGTGAAGAATAACAAAGCGCTGAAAAGATGACAAACAAGCCCATGCAAATGCAAGAAGCCATCTAAGAAGACAAACATTGATACATGCAAATCAACAAGCGTTGGTACATGCAAAGACAAAGTACTGGCTAAGAGTAAACAAGCACTGGTACATGCAAATAAACAAGCAGTGATACATGCAACTAGACAAACATCGATACGTGCAAATCAACAAGCACTGGTACGTACAAAGGAACAAGCACTGATCCAGGCACAAAGACACAAGCATCGATACACGCAGATCAACAAGCATTGGATAAATCGCAGCCAAGAAAGAAAACAAGTATCGCTGAAAACCAAACAAGCACTGGCGAACATAACAGAATCAAGCATTAACAAAGACCGAGCGAGCACTGGCGAAGGCCAAACAAGCATTGCTAACGTCCCAGCGCATGACTAGACCGCAGGCTTCGACTACATACAAATCAATTACGAAGCCGAGAAGACAAGTGAACAGCCGGTGCCCTGCGAACATGATCCATCAAAATCCTCCTCTTATGGCGGGGGAAGAAATAGCACAACAGTTCAATCCCTGCTTTGAAGCACCACCCCCAGGGATGCAGACGGACACCTGGAGTCTGTGTCTCCAACGGAACCAATGGCTGGCCACATTGAGTGATTTCCTGGATGCCAATGGAGAGCAAAGAGAGAGGAAATGCCTAACGCTGCTCCTCCATCTGGTGGGTCCAGAGGGCCGATGCCCAATCGAAACATTTTCCGAAGTAGACACAGACATCTATAAAAGACTCCAAGAGAAACTATGTGCCCGTCTCTCCGCACAAACGGAAGTGGATCGAGAGCGCATCACCTTCAACACAGCTCGGCAGGAACCAGGTGAACCACTGCCAACCTTCATCACTCGGTTAAAAAACCTGGTACAAGGCTGCCACTTCAACACCTTCACGAATGAGGACGCAGTCCGACTCCGGATAATTGAAGGCTGCGCAAACCCCGACACGAAACTCAAGATCTTGCGAGGAAAGTGGTCACTGGAAGAAATCATCAGGAAGGCTGAAATTGGACTGCACGTCAAGGTAAGAGACAAATCAAAGGCCCCGAATCTGAAAGCAAATTATCAAGACGCCCGGACAGATAACCCCCAGAACACAAACAGAACTGAAAGGAGAGAGAGGGAAGACAGACCAGCAGAAAGACAACGGGAAAGACACAGTGACAAAGAAAATAACACGGATTACTCAGAGTCAGATTTCTCAGCAGCCGACTACTCAAGGTCAACCAAGGACTGCTCGGAGTCAGATGACCCAGAGTCAACCATCCAAAAGACGATTCCAAAAAGTTATTCACCCCCCAGGAGTTCCTCAAAGAGTCACTCAAAGGAGGAAGAAAGAGCATCAAGTGGGACAGATCGCACTCCTGGTCAAGAAGGCATCCCGCACAGCAAGTGGGAGAGAAAGACTAACCAGAGAAGAAGGGGTCCCACTGGCCAACACCGAAAGTCGGCGCAGGGACATCAGTCGACAAGCAGTGAAGACGAGTCCAAGGAAACATCTGGCCGGAGAACACACAAACCCCAAGTCAGAGGTGCTGGAGCATCAAGCAATTGGGAAGGAGAACCAGATCACACAAGACGGACTGGTCCATGCCATGACTCATGCCTTTATGGGCCCCAAAGCATCCATGGGCCCCGCGACAACGAAGGAACAGAGCGTAGATGGATAACATCAGACGAGAAGAACGAAGAGGCAAAAGCTTGGGATCAAGCACAAGGAACAAGCACGGAATCCTCAAACAATCTCCCAAATGAGACAGCGTTGAAGATATTCCAACAAAGACACATGGAGAAGCTTTTCGAAAACAATTCCGAAGGGGAAAGCAGCTCGTCACGGACTACCCGGCTCCGAAGACCACCTAGTAGGACACTCCCAAATGAACACTCACAGAGGGAACTGACGGAGCACCCCTCTGATTCGGAAAGCACGTCGGTCCGATCTGTTGAGTCGGCAGAGTCATGGTCCCGACAACGACCACGTGCAACATTCTCAAAGAAACATCCTCAGAGGGAAGCGAGGGAGAACTCCTCTGATTCAGACAACATGTCGGTCCGATCTTTTGAATCGGCAGAGTCATGGTCCCGACAACCACCACGTGCAACATTCTTAAAGAAACATTCTCAGAGGGAAGTGAGGGAGAACTCCTCTGATTCGGACAGCATTTCGGTCCGATCCTTTGAGTCGACAGAGTCGTGGTCCCGACACCGGCCATGGCGCCAAGCACCTGAACACATCAGCAAACCAAGGGACACTCTTCACGTTGAGAGCGACGTGTCCCACACCAATGTCAATGCACACTCGATCACTCCACCAGACAACCCGTCGCATCGAGCACATGTGCATCGTGACACTAATACCACACCGTCACCCCGGGTAGGGGCAGCAAGGTTGACTCGAAGGCCCTGGTCCTGGTCCTGCAAAACGGAATCCGGCATCGTGGCCAAAAGTACCCAAATAGAAACGGACCAACCAGTCAATCCGCAAAAGGCAGTAAAGATAAAGGCGGTGAATGAATTACTGGACCAAGCCAAGACAGTCTCATCAGACAACACCATACCGTCTGGCATACATGACCCTGAACTGGAGGACAGTGTTGCCTTCAACCGGACAAGACAAACGGAAGCAAAAGCGGATGAGGGTGCTCGGAAGAGGACCAGAACACTATCCACCCATGAAAGAGATCGAGCACCTAAACCAACAGTAGTTACACCACGGGAAAGAGACACGCCGACTGCGGAATGTGAGAGCAGACAGTCCACACGCAACGTGATCAAGAACGCCCTGATTGAGACAACAGAAAAATCGACCAAAGTCAAGCCCACCTCGGATTCGACACTACTGAGGCTCGAAGAGCAGGCTGTTCGCCAACCCGTGTGGTGGATTGAAGAACTGCGAACACTAAGGACATTAAGCTCATTTTGTTAAGAAAGGGGGAGATGTAGTATGGTGAGACGCAGTCTAGTGGTTGAGGGGTGGAGACAGAGGGAGGAGCAGGAACGGGAGGAGCCGGGGAATAGGAACCAAGGGGACAGTTAGAGTAGGGACAGGGACGAGGATGGATGTGCAGTAATAAAGCTCTCCTAAACCATAAAGAAGTGTCGGTCGTTATTGCCACCACGACGCGACACGGATGAAGATGGGGGAGGGGTAGAGTGCCTTCCCGAATATACATCCAATGGAGGGGTGTTTATTTTTTTCTATCTCCTCCCGTGCACATCAGTACCGTCCATCTCACATACATTTAAGTACAGGAACCAGCACGTATGGCGTGCCTCCCGCCACGGCTGTCAATCACGCAGAAAGGGAAACTTTTCCAGAAGAGAAACAGAAGGCGCTAAATCCTGCCCGAAGCGGCGCTCTGGCGTCCCGCGCTCCTGCACTGCCCCCTGGCGGAGGAGAGGCGCTATTGCTTCACTCTTGGGCGACGAAGCTTCTTGCAGAATGAAATGCAAAGGCATCCTTTCACCCAGGATCACACGTGGCGACGCCGAGAAGAGCTGAGGGCTCGCTCCTCTTTTGAGATCTATTCGAGGAAGGGCCTTCCGAAAGGGGGTCACACTGCGACCAACTGTTATTTTATTTATATGGAACCGCACCCCGCAGAGCGTCGAGGCCACATTGCAAAAAAAGATCAGCGCCTCTAAAAACAGTCATACACATGTTAACATAAACAGGTTTGAGTAAAGCTATACATATGTTAAGATGGCCAGGCTGGAGTAAAGTCATGTGTATATTAAGATGACCAGGCTGTAGTAAATCCATGCATTTGTTTAGTAAATTCATATATATGTGAACATGGCCAGGCCGGAGTAAAGCCAAATATATGTTTAGTAAAGTCATACAGATGTTAAGATGACAAAGCTGGAGTGAAGTTGTACCTGTGTTAAGATGAACAGATGAGTAAAGTCGTACTTATGTACAGTAAAGTCATGCCTATGTTAAGAGGGCCAGGTTGGAGGAAAGCCATATATTTGTTTAGTAAAATCATACAGATGTTAAGATGACCAGAGTGGAGATACGTTATACATGTGTCAAGATGAACAGGATGGAGTAAAGTCGTACTCATGTTTAGTAAAGTCATACGTGTGTTAGTTGAGAGTCTGACACAAACCCTTCTGACTGACGCCATTGCACTGCTGGAAATGGCCCCACTAACGTGCACCGAAGGTTCTGAGTGCCCCTGTCACGTGTTCTAGCGTCACTAGAGTATTAGCCAACAGCATTTCCATGTTGGGATTTTGAGGCCATACTTATAGTACCAAATGGACAACTACAAGTCCCAGAAGGCAGCTAGTGTTTAAGTCCCGACTGACTGACATTCTCACGCCTGATGGGGAGCGTTTGGCAGCTGCAGCTGGTTGCAGGCCCAGCGCCAAGGCTGGACTGGGCATGGGGCTCCTCTGGCATTGCCCAGTTGGCTGCATGCCCAGCACCATGGCTGGGCAGGCCATTAAGCCACTCTAGCATTTCCCACTTGGCTCCAAGCCCGGGGGCCGATGTCTTTGCAGGATGGGCCTCCTTCACAGACCCACCTCTTTGTCCCGGCCTCCTGCAGAGTGGGGCTGCTTGGAACATATTGGCCAGGGCGGATGTTGGCTTTCTGGCCAGCACTGCCTGCACCCACTTCCTGGCTGCGCTAGACTAAAACATCCGGTCCACGGGGTGGCCGCGGCGCTAGTCTTCCACGTGCCAGGGGGCTCGTGAGATTAAAGGGACGTGATCACCCTGCCAAATTAGAGGCCCTGAGTTTCAGTCTCACATTCCTTGCTTGACCAAGATGGATAACCAGGACCTTTAATTCTTATCTCGAGCTTGGGCAGGGCAAGCGCTGCTTTGCGAGGCATGCTGTATTCAGGTATGGAACTGAAACTCCGCCCATATTTTTCATTGGCTTGCATCATTGTCCTTTCTAAATGTTGGCTTCTGATTTGTTAATAGGCCTAATAGTCCCTGTCTTCTATTGTTACCTCCCATGCAGACAGGCAATTTTACATGTGTCCAACTCAAGAGCTTTCATTAGCAGTTCCAAGAGCTATTTACTTAATTATGGACACAGCACACACGGGACGCCAGCTTCAGTAATGGCGGCCACACTGCCCGCAAGAGGACGCTGTCTTAATTACAGAAATCTGCTTGTACGCTTCCTCCTTTGTTCTCCTTTCCTCCACCATCTTTACGCTTCATGTTGCTTTGTTTTTTTTTTAACCGGAGCGTTACATAACTTTGTAAATACGATCTGTCCCCCCTTCCATCCCCCGCTGCACTGACGCCGGCGAGGCGGGCGCTGTCTTAATTAAAGAAATCTGGTATACGTAAAGTGTGTGAACCAGTAAATAGGTTATGAGTGTCTATAAACTTGAATTATATGATCCAATGGCTGTTTGCTGGCAGCTTTACAAGCCCCCTGTTTCCAGTTCGTAACCTGCTGACCCAACGGCTTCTTTTCATCGGCCGGCCATGCTCTCGTCAGGGAGGCCGCACACATCACTGGACGCGCCGCAGATAAACTGTGAGCCATGGAGGGTCTCCCGATGACTGACTGACACCCAGGGGCGGCTGGTGACATTTTACAGTGGCGGGGCGCAAACTGATTTGTGAGTGCGGGTCCCAGGCCACTCAGGCCGGCGGCGACCCCCCCCGCACCCACATACACAACACTCAAAGAAATGTATTCACACACGCATACACACAAACACATCCATTCACAACACTCTCCACCAAACATTCATGCATACACGCACGCTCGCACCACACTCTTACCTTGCTGCCGGTCCCGGTCTGCGCCACCTCTGGGCTCTGCTCCCCACACGTCACAGGCTCACAGCGCCCCTGGCCAATCCTGGCGCCAGGGGCACAGGTACCTTCTCGCCCGCAGCACGCCCATTAGGGCTCCTAATGGGCATGCGCAACGTCACAAAAACACAAGTGCGCATGCGTGGGCACGGGTAAAAATTCACTCTCCGTCCCCACTCATGCGCACTTGTGTTGCCGCCTGTACAATCATGTCAATCAATCAACATGACGCCAGACCGCCTGATGTCATGTTGATTCATTGACATGATTGGCACAGTCTTAACGCCGAGGGAGCTGCGGGCAGCTTCGGGCAGGGGGGCTACACCCCATGCCCCAATGGACGAACTGCGCCTGCTGAGACCTGGTGGGACGGGATTATAATCCAATCTGCCGCCCCGTCCTTCTCAGACCAATGAATGTGCAGCTGGGTGGAAACTCCTAGTGTGAGGAAAGGGTACTACATCATTCATCCCAGGCCAAAATGCATTTCTGTTTTATTCAATACTTATGTTGGCTTTAGAAACATATGAACAAGAGACAAGTGTAGCAATGCTGCAATTTCAAGGACAGTTCAAGCTGACTTTCACTTTTAGATGATTTTAGCAGTTGGGGGGTGGAGACAATGTTTACAACACACCTGTTAAGGTACTGTCCTAATGTCTTCCGTTGCTTGAGGTGTACAACATTACCTCATTTTACGCTTCCGTTAGTCGGTGCGATCCTTGAAAGCGTATTAACGTCATGGTACTTTATTTACATGAAACATTTAGATCATGGGCGGAACGCCGGGAGAAAGTCAGAGCAGATACAAGCATTTCGTAAATGGCAATGCCTTTTATTTATGTCTTGATTTTTAAAACAGATATATAAAAGGCATTGTAATTTATAATGCCAATAGCTTAAACTCTTACAAATGCAAGACCTATTGCAGTGCAAATGCTTGTTAGTTGTAGCTACGCAGCTTCATTCTGGCCATTGCAGTTGTTAGTCCCAGCTCCCTGTCTTCACCATTGTCAGCGCTTAGAAAGAGGCTAAATACCAGTAGTAAGCGCTGTAAATAGAAAGAAAAGGCTTACTTTCGCAGCCTGTTATTTGCTCATTCTGGGCTGGCACTGCCACTGTGAGCGTTGCCGCCCCCTGCGCGAACTCCGGCCTTGAGACGTCAATACAGCTCATTATGCAGGTTTGCACGTCCCGGTGTCCTCGCGATCAATACAGCACAATTAACAGTTAGAGCGAGGGATCGTTGTCAAAGCAAAGCCCGCCGTTTGCAAATTAGTCCTCGGGCGGGGGAGAGAGCCCGGGGGTGCAGACAACGCCCCAAACTCATGCGGATCACTGCAAGGGGGTGAGGAAAGCAGCAGCGTAGCAAGGATGCCATGGACCCAGGTGCAAGCAAGGAAAATGACCCCTTTCAGAAAGTAAAACAGCAATTATCAGGGCTCAATGGGCTCCGGTGCACTGCACCTGCTGCACCAATGGTAGCTATGCCTCTGGAAGAAAGACTGGATATCTATAGGGAGCCACTCAGCTTACACAGTGGTGATGGCTTCACGTCTCACGCACCAGTGGCCGGGTTCAGCCAAAGATAAACAAGCATTTGCAATGCAATCAGTCTCACTATTGGGACCTTATATGTATTTAGCTATGCAGCATATTAGCCTGGGTGCTGAAACATCTACTGTTCTTTAACACTGAAGGAAAGTACGCACCAAACTGCGTGACATGCCAGGTATGAGAACACATTGAGAGAAATATTGTCTTTCAGCGGGAAATGGTATAGTACAAAGCTCTGTTTTAATATAAAATCATGGTCTTCGGTGGTCATATCACTGAAAATACAAGATTTGAAAACAATATTATTGTATACGGGTGCTCGTGGAAGACAATTTCTATTGACTGGAATCTAGAGAATGCTAAAATGATTCTGGTATTTTACTGACCTCTGCTGGTCGTTGTCTATCAAGACAGTTAAATAGAGGCAGTTGAACAGAAAAAAAGTCCCTAAATGGAAGCAGACAAGTCCTAAGGTTGATCTACAGAGCCCACAAAGTACATACACACATTAGTATAATAATAAGTATATACTAAAGTATATACAAGAGGTCTCGAATGCTCGACCTAAAAAAAGGTTTGGGACCGTTCGTGGCCCTAGTCCACAACATTACTACTGTGTGTCTGCGGCATGTCTGCGGTGTATTCAATCTGCACGTTCTTTTGCATGCCTGGGACACAACACTGGTGACGAGGACCAGTGCCTGCACGTGTGGGCACCGCCTGATCCTCTGTCAGGCAACTTGTCTCAAGAGCACGGTCACGCCCCCACTCGCATGGCTTCACCAGTCTCTCCTCCATGTTATAATGGTATAGCATGGGTCTGTGCATATAGGCTAACATTCTGATGTATCTAACATTCCATCAGTCACCATTGGTTAGTTGATGAACCTGCAGAACTTAGGTTCTAAGGGTAACAGTTAACGGCAGTTGTGATGTGAATGCTGTGGTAGAACAACGTGTCTAGGGCTGCATGACTACATCTACTTACGAACCTGCCTTTGGTGTCACGCAGTCCTTCACCACAGAATTGGTGACGAGTAGTTGCAGCCCCAGTGAGGAATCAGCATCCGAGGTCTGGAGGAGATCTACCGTGGTCGAGCGCCATACAGGAGTCTCAGGCCCAGAGTTGGAATCCAGCCGTTGTTGGCGCTCTTCCTAGTGTATCACCCAAAGCCCGCTGACCTTCCTGTGTGCCATAAGGGCAGACACCAGCTCACCCCCTGCTGCCTCTGAGTTGGTCACCAGGGGACGTGCTCATGAGAAGTGTTCCCTGTAGGGTACGTGCACGCGCATGCGCACCCATGATATCCCAAGTGTGCATCTCTTGACATCCCATCCCGCGAGAGAGTCCGTTTCACACCGGTGCTTTTAAAACACGAGCGCGGGAAAACTGTCATTTGCTTGTTGTCGGGGAGCAGCGGCTGTAATCTCGGTTAGAGGAGGAGACCACAGTGGAAGAGGAGAACACGAGTGGAAAAGCATTCCTTTTCCACGGCAAGCAGCAAGTGGGTCCTGCACATGCCGCTTGCTGCATTCCTGTCAGTAATAGGAGCTCGGCTGCGCGGGCTTGTGTGGCGTTTTAAATGCATTAGTGGTCATGCTTTGAGGCGGCGCCGTTATCTCACTTGGACCTCCTTGGCTGGGAGCTGTTGGTTTACTGTGGAAGTTTCTCGCCACTGAGCGGCTCTCCAAGAGATTAATAAATCTCAGCTTGTATTGAGGGAGTTTGTGCAAGTTTATTTTGGTTTTAAATGCACCTGCAGAGTTTTGTCCAGTTGAGGTTTTGACTGATCATAAAACATTCCAGATGGTTAATATGCCCGATGCAAAGAACGTGTACCATGCAGATCAGAAAGTGCATATAATGTAAATGGGAAACAGCCTTTTACAACGCAACTTTCACAACGCACTACCATTACAATGAAACTTTTACAACGCAGGATCCATTACAACGCATGCCATTACAACGCATGCCATTACAATGCAGATGCTATTACAACGCATGCCATTACAACGTAAGTATGGGTAAGTATTTAATTTAATTTGAACCCCTACACTATCCAACACTTACCCTACTATTACACCCCCTTGAGTTAGAATGGTAATTTTAACCCCTACACTATCAAACACTTACCCTACTATTACACTCCCCTGGAGTTAGAATAGTAATGGTAACCCCTACACAATCCAACATTTACACTACTATTACATTCCCATTAATTAAAAATTTAAAAAAAATACTTACCCATACTTACGTTGTAATGGCATGCGTTGTAATAGCATCTGCGTTGTAATGGATCCTGCGTTGTAAAAGTTTTGTTGTAATGGTATGCATTGTGAAAGTATGCTTTGTAACGTCATAAACTCCCTTACATTACATTACATTACATACATCCAATGTAAATAGATCAGTGGGTTACTGCTTTTCTGAGAAACATCCTTTTGTTACTTGCAGTGTATTAATTAAAATCCTAATATAGAACAGGGAATTCTTACCTGTCATCAAAGAACTGCAGCACACTGCAAAGTATTGATTATTGCATTGATTAATGTTGCAAAAGGGTAAATTTCAGTAGAAATCGATTCTTAATATTTAGGAGAACCCCAAATATAGTATTCCGTTTTCAATTCTGAGTTTGTGTTTCTCCAGACCAAGCACTCCTGCCTACCAGTATCGATGACCGGTGACTCCTACACCTTGTAGTTCTCTGTCTAATGTATTGTTTCTATGCACGGATTTACACATGTGTGATTGATTGTGTGTGATGCAAAGTGCTCTGACACCCTACATCGGTATGAGTGGCGCTATATAACTAATTAAATGCATCTGAGAGAGAGTGGTTATGGAGACTTGAGGGTCACTGTTAAAGGGTGGTGGTGAGGGAATCCGTTGCGGAGGTCACTACCTCCACCATGGATTGGGGGGTGGGGGCACCAACAAACATTGACGCAAAGGGCACTACCTGTGCAGGAAGGCAGAAGGGCTCAGCAAATAATTTTAAATGCTAACTCAGATAAAATACAAAAAAATATGCTTTATATGCGCATTTGCAGTGCCTTAACATGTTTTTGTCAGATTACTGTTAAAACATGGATGCTTGGTATGTATATGTGAAGCCTGTAAAAATAGCTCACTCGATTGGCATTGCAGTGCAGTACAGTTCGTATCAAAATGGAATGTCTGTCTGTTGCATAAATAATGTGTTCCCTGTGCAAAGTCCATCATTGTTGCACGGGCTGTATTCATGGTTAGGTGTGCACAATTGATTTACCTTCTTTACTGATGAAACTGTAGGATTTTTTTCGGGGTTTCCAAGACTGGGTGTCAGACTCAATAAAGCAGATGTGAATTTTATCTGCGCCACTTACATCCTGCTCTCTGCAGCCCATGCCAAAAGGGAAAATGCAAAACTACGTGCCCCAGAATGCATAGCGTTTTTGGCAAGCATTGTCAGAACGAGCAGTTACCATACATAACATGGGGTCACCTTGGCAGCTATTCTTTGTCTGTAGGATACATTAATAAGGTAGATTTGCATTAATTTTAAAAACTGGCAGGCCAGGTTTCAAAGCTTGCCACCTAACGTGAGTCATAGGTGCCCGTCTCAATATATGGCGGACTGTTTCAAGGAGGTCTTTGGCAACGCTGGCTCCTTAGCGCCAAGAAACCGCTTGGTAGTAGAGCGCTTAATAAATCACTTTCAACTTCAACTTCAACTTCCTTCAGCCTGATCTGAAGAGATTTTACGTTTGAAAGATTTGATAACTTAATATCTATTTATGAAACCTGGAAATTACAGATTTCAAATTTAGCAGGGCCCACTCAGCCTTTTATATGTCTGAGGTCAAGCAAAACTATTGATTACGATTATGCATAGACAGATGCCACTGAGAAATACATGGCACGGTCTACAGTATTCAATTAACAATTTGCTGTGTTCTGTGGTTGCAGCCCTGGTTCACTTCTTTTTCCTAAAAGTACCAAATTACCTGCACAATAGGGCGTATTCGAATATTTCTCCCTTTACATGGGCATAACAGCTTTGTTCCACTCACAATAAAGTGTCATTCTAAGTGGCACACGTATGTGATGGCAATGTCAGACATGAACACACAGAAAACTTGAAAATGTCACACATAAACTGAAAACTTGGCAGCTATTTGCCATTTGCTTTCTCTGTGCCCTCTGTGCCTACTCCGAGGGAAGAGCTCACACATTGTCTTTGTGCTGGTTCCTCAGAAGCCCTTTTAGCAGAGAACAAGCCGCTCGTACGGCTTGTTTGACATTGTTCTTCATTCTGTCCATCAACTGTTATTTTTGCATTTGTCACCCCGAGTGGGACGGGTATGCCCGGACGTGGGCCCCGTGCTCTCCATGCCACTGGGGTCAAGCTACCCTGGCTGATGAGGGCTGAAAGCCCGAAACCTGTCTTGGGATGCTTGTTTCCAGTCCAGGGAGGACCTGGCCTGGCAGTTCGGGCTGGACTGTTCCCATTGGGCGTAGGATCAAGACTGATTTGCATATGGCTGGGTTCAAACTGGAGTGGCATGGTGAGCAAAAAAACGATGGATTTAGGCCCAGATCTCGGTACTGGGATGAATGTATGACATTGTTCTGCATTCTGTCCATCAATAGTTCTTTTTGCATCTGCCTGATGGTTCGGTTATTGGTGACGTAGTTGGGATGAGCAGTATAAAATATCAGTAAATGGAAAAGTTAAAAACGCATGAGGTTGCTGCACAACAATTAGTAAGGTGAGTAAAAACCCAGTAAGGGAAAAAATAAATGAAAACACAAAAATAAGAAACAAATCAAATCCTATAATGTGCAGTAATATTTCTAGTCCTGGAACTGCATCTCAAAAGAGGCGGACATTCCACGGCCACTCAAATTACAGCTACCAGGAAGTGTCCCAACGACATCGGATTTCACCAAGAAACATTTGTCCCACCACTGGCCGCTCACAAGCCTTACAGAATCACTGCTGATTACGACAGTAATTGCACTGGTGTTTGTTGCTGCACTCACATGCATGCTCGGGTTCTTGGCTCACATAGCCTTGGCTGCAGCGCACAGAGACCTTACTCTACCGCACACAGAGGAAACAAAGAGGGAACATTGCTCCTGAGAAGCAAGGTGAGTACATCATACCATTAGCTCCTAACTCTGCAGCGCCACCTAGTGGTGAGTGGGTGCAACCGCGCCTTGCCTAGTAATCACTGAACCAGGAAAACTGTTTCATCCTCACCCTAAGGTCATGACTGCCCACTACTCAAGCTGCACACTCACAGGATGCCAGGCAAATGATAACAGGCCGGTATCCCCACACCCAATCCGCATGAGGGTTCAGCGGGCAGACCTACAAGGGCGAGCAGGTGCGTCAGTGCATTCCCTCACACAGTCCTACCCCTCCTTCAGCGAGCATGGGACCCCTCCACGGTGCTCCCCCAATGGAAAATGTGGCTCATCAGACTGCACAACTACGTACAAGTGACGCACACGCTGCCATGAAGTGGTCATGGCTGCTGCATGGTGCCGAAGAAGACGTCCTCCAGCTCTTCAGGAATCTTCACGACACCAGAGGGGATGACGACTACGAAGCAGAAGTTGCAGCTCTCAACGCGCATTGCGACCTGCAGATCAATCCAGACTACGAGTGGTTCAAGCTGCGACACCGAGCTAGCGGAAGGGAGACACCATTGAACTTTCCTACGCGCGCATGCACGTTATGAGCAGCACACACACAAGCGCCTGCGCGTTATGGGCAGCGCACACACCAATGCCTGCGCGTTATGGGCAGCACACACGCCAGCACCTGCGCGTTATGGGCAGCACACACACCAGTGCCTGCGCATTATGGGCAGCACACGCACCAGTGCCTGCGCATTATGGGCAGCACACGCACCAACGCCTGTGCATTATGGGCAGCACAAACACCAGTGCCTGCACGTTGTGGGCAGCAGACACACCAGCGCCTGTGCATAATAGGCAGCACAAACACCAGTGCCTGCGCGTTGTGGGCAGCACACACACCAGCAACCACTCAAAGGCAGAAGAACAGCTCAGATAACCCCAGGATACAGACATGCTGTGCTGTGACAGGTCGTCTGGCGAGAACCTGACATGAGGCTGGAGGACATGTGAGCACTTATTAAATTAAATGAAATGAATTTGTACTTGTAAAGCGCACTTATACCCCAATCGGGGTTTCCTGGCGCTGTACGCATACCGCTGTGGTACCCTTCCTGGCTTTCCCTGTGAAGTGTCCACTCCTGGGCACCCCCAAGGTGAAGCCAGGCATCCCAGCGATGTTGGGACCGTTCAGAGCTGAGCAATGGAGACCTCAGAGTGGGCCCAGACCCCTCGCCATGAACCAAAGAGGCCACCGTAGATGCAGTTCAGAAGAAGGGTCCACCTTGAAATATATCTGCACAACACCTGTGCGAGCTGTGGTCTAGACCCCCACCTGACATCAACGAGCCGTGCGCGAGGGAAGCCCTCCTGCAATAGAAACAAGCTGATTCACTGTGCATTGGTGTGTGGGGGTGAGATCAAACTCCCCCCAGAAAAAACACCACCCCACCTTTGAGAAGCGCAAATGCGGCCAACATGATCTTCACCAGTGCAAGGCTCCTCTGCACCTGCACAAAGAACTGTATTAGAAAGCAAATGCAGCAAGCTTTACTCACACACCGCACAGGAAAGGCGTGGAATGTAGAGAGCCAAGAGGGCTTTAAACATTGAAAGGGAACCAAGTGGTCTGCATCAGGCCAGGCCTGATTCACGCAAAAACACAAATAGAAAAGAGAGTAACACTGCAGACTTCCCTCACTTAGAGTACAGCAGGGGCCGCGGCGGAGTAAGCAGGCCTAGCACATGGAACATGCGTGCTATGGCCTACATCAGTGCAAGCTTCCACTACATGATGAAAAGTATAAAGGGCAGCAGCAGGGCAAGTAGCCCACACACATGGAACATGCATGCTATGGCCTACAGCAGTGCAAGCTTCCACTACACGTTGAACAGTATAGAGGGCAGAGGCCTAGCAAGCAGCCCTCGCACACGGAACATGCGTGCTATGGCCTACAGCAGTGCAAGCTTCCACTACACGTTGAACAGTATAGAGGGCAGAGGCCTAGCAAGCAGCCCTCGCACACGGAACATGTGTGCTATGGCCTACAGCAGTGCAAGCTTCCACTACACGTTGAACAGTATAGAGGGCAGAGGCCTAGCAAGCAGCCCTCGCACATGGAACATGCGTGCTATGGCCTACAGCAGTGCAAGCGTCCACTACATGTTGAACAGTATAAAGGGCAGCGGCCTAGCAAGCAGCCCTCGCACATGGAACATGCGTGCTATGGCCTACAGCAGTGCAAGCTTCCACTACACGTTGAACAGTATAGAGGGCAGAGGCCTAGCAAGCAGCCCTCGCACACGGAACATGCGTGCTATGGCCTACAGCAGTGCAAGCTTCCACTACACGTTGAACAGTATAGAGGGCAGAGGCCTAGCAAGCAGCCCTCGCACACGGAACATGCGTGCTATGGCCTACAGCAGTGCAAGCTTCCACTACACGTTGAACAGTATAGAGGGCAGAGGCCTAGCAAGCAGCCCTCGCACACGGAACATGTGTGCTATGGCCTACAGCAGTGCAAGCTTCCACTACACGTTGAACAGTATAGAGGGCAGAGGCCTAGCAAGCAGCCCTCGCACATGGAACATGCGTGCTATGGCCTACAGCAGTGCAAGCGTCCACTACATGTTGAACAGTATAAAGGGCAGCGGCCTAGCAAGCAGCCCTCGCACATGGAACATGTGTGCTATGGCCTACAGCAGTGCAAGCGTCCACTACATGTTGAACAGTATAAAGGGCAGCGGCCAAGCAAGTAGCCCACACACATGGAACATGCGTGCTATGGCCTACATCAGTGCAAGCTTCCACTACATGATGAAAAGTATAAAGGGCAGCAGCAGGGCAAGTAGCCCACACACATGGAACATGCGTGCTATGGCCTACAGCAGTGCAAGCTTCCACTACACGTTGAACAGTATAGAGGGCAGAGGCCTAGCAAGCAGCCCTCGCACACGGAACATGCGTGCTATGGCCTACAGCAGTGCAAGCTTCCACTACACGTTGAACAGTATAGAGGGCAGAGGCCTAGCAAGCAGCCCTCGCACACGGAACATGCGTGCTATGGCCTACAGCAGTGCAAGCTTCCACTACATGTTGAACAGTATCGAGGGCAGAGGCCGAGCAAGCAGCCATCGCACATGGAACATGCGTGCTATGGCCTACAGCAGTGCAAGCTTCCACTACATGTTGAACAGTATAAAGGGAAGCGGCCGAGCAAGTAGCCCACACATATGGAACATGCGTGCTATGGCCTACATCAGTGCAAGCTTCCACTACATGATGAAAAGTATAAAGGGCAGCAGCCGGGCAAGTAGCCCTCGTACATGGAACATGCGTGCTATGGCCTACAGCAGTGCAAGCTTCCACTACACGTTGAACAGTATCGAGGGCAGAGGCCGAGCAAGCAGCCATCGCACATGGAACATGCGTGCTATGCCCTACAGCAGTGCAAGCTTCCACTACATGTAGACCAGTATAAAGGGCAGCGGCTGAGCATGTAGCCCTCGCACATGGAACATGCGTGCTATGGCCTACAGCAGTGCAAGCTTCCACTACATGTAGAACAGTATAAAGGGCAGCGGTCGAGAAAGTAGCCCTCACACATGGAACATGCGTGCTATGGCCTACAGCAGTGCAAGCGTCCACTACATGTTGAACAGTATAGAGGGCAAAGGCCGAGCAAGCAGCACTCGCACATGGAACATGCGTGCTATGGCCTACAGCAGTGCAAGGTTCCACTACATGTTAAACAGTATAAAGGACAGCGGCCGAGCAAGAAGCCCTCACACATGGAACATACGTGCTATGGCCTACAGCAGTGCAAGCTTCCACTACATGTTGAACAGTATAAAGGGCAGCGGCCGAGCAAGTAGCCCTCACACATGGAACATGCGTGCTATGGCCTACAGCAGTGCAAACTTCCACTACATGTTGAACAGTATATAGGGCAGCGGCCTAGCAAGAAGCCCTCACACATGGAACATGCGTGCTATGGCCTACAGCAGTGCAAGCTTCCACTACATGTTGAACAGTATAAAGGGCAGCGGCAGAGCAAGAAGCCCTCACACATGGAACATGCGTGCTATGGCCTACAGCAGTGCAAGCAGTGAACAGTGAAGAGGGCAGAGACCAAGAAAGCAGCCCTCGCACATGGAACATGCGTGCTATGGCCTACAGCAGTGCAAGCTTCCACTACATGTTGAACAGTATAAAGGGCAGCAGCCGAGCAAGTAGCCCACACACATGGAACATGCGTGCTATGGCCTACATCAGTGCAAGCTTCCACTACATGATGAAAAGTATAAAGGGCAGCAGCAGGGCAAGTAGCCCTCGCACATGGAACATGCGTGCTATGGCCTACAGCAGTGCAAGCTTCCACTACATGTTGAACCGTATCGAGGGCAGAGGCCGAGCAAGCAGCCATCGCACATGGAACATGCGTGCTATGGCCTACAGCAGTGCAAGCTTCCACTACATGTAGAACAGTATAAAGGGCATTGGCCGAGCAAGTAGCCCTCACACATGGAACATGCGTGCTATGGCCTACAGCAGTGCAAGCTTCCACTACATGTTGAACAGTATCGAGGGCAGAGGCCGAGCAAGCAGCCATCGCACATGGAACATGCGTGCTATGGCCTACAGCAGTGCAAGCGTCCACTACATGTTGAACAGTATAGAGGGCAAAGGCCGAGCAAGCAGCACTCGCACATGGAACATGCGTGCTATGGCCTACAGCAGTGCAAGGTTCCACTACATGTTAAACAGTATAAAGGACAGCGGCCGAGCAAGAAGCCCTCACACATGGAACATACGTGCTATGGCCTACAGCAGTGCAAGCTTCCACTACATGTTGAACAGTATAAAGGGCAGCGGCCGAGCAAGTAGCCCTCACACATGGAACATGCGTGCTATGGCCTACAGCAGTGCAAACTTCCACTACATGTTGAACAGTATATAGGGCAGCGGCCGAGCAAGAAGCCCTCACACATGGAACATGCGTGCTATGGCCTACAGCAGTGCAAGCTTCCACTACATGTTGAACAGTATAAAGGGCAGCGGCAGAGCAAGAAGCCCTCACACATGGAACATGCGTGCTATGGCCTACAGCAGTGCAAGCAGTGAACAGTGTAGAGGGCAGAGACCAAGAAAGCAGCCGTCGCACATGGAACATGCGTGCTATGGCCTACAGCAGTGCAAGCTTCCATTACATGTTGAACAGTATAAAGGGCAGCAGCCGAGCAAGTAGCCCACACACATGGAACATGCGTGCTATGGCCTACAGCAGTGCAAGCTTCCACTACATGTTGAAAAGTATAAAGGGCAGCGGCAGAGCAAGCAGCCCTCACACATGAAACATGCGTGCTATGGCCTACAGCAGTGCAAGCTTCCACTACATGTTGAACAGTGTAGAGGGCAGAGACCAAGAAAGCAGCCCTCGCACATGGAACATGCGTGCTATGGCCTACAGCAGTGCAAGCTTCCATTACATGTTGAACAGTATAAAGGGCAGCGGCCGAGCAAGTAGCCCACACACATGGAACATGCGTGCTATGGCCTACAGCAGTGCAAGCTTCCACTACATGTTGAAAAGTATAAAGGGCAGCAGCCGAGCAAGCAGCCCTCACACATGGAACATGCATACTATGGCCTACAACAGTCCAAGCTTCTACTACATGTTGAAAAGTATAAAGGGCAGCGGCTGAGCATGTAGCCCTCGCACATGGAACATGTGTGCTATGGCCTACAGCAGTGCAAGCTTCCACTACATGTTGAACAGTATAGAGGGCAGAAGCCGAGCAAGCAGCCCTCGCACATGGAACATACGTGCGCTGGCCTACAGCAGTGCAAGCTTCCACTACATGATGAAAAGTATAAAGGGCAGCGGCCGAGCAAGAAGCCCTCACACATGGAACATGCGTGCTATGGTCTACAGCAGTGCAAGCTTCCACTACACGTTGAACAGTATAAAGGGCTGCGGCAGAGCAAGTAGCCCTCACACATGGAACATGCGTGCTATGGCCTACAGCAGTGCAAGCTTCCACTACACGTTGAACAGTATAAAGGGCAGCAGCCGAGCAAGAAGCCCTCACACATGGAACATGCGTGCTATGGCCTACATCAGTGCAAGCTTCCACTACACGTTGAACAGTATAAAGGGCTGCGGCAGAGCAAGTAGCCCTCACACATGGAACATGCGTGCTATGGCCTACAGCAGTGCAAGCTTCCACTACACGTTGAACAGTATAAAGGGCTGCGGCAGAGCAAGTAGCCCTCACACATGGAACATGCGTGCTATGGCCTACAGCAGTGCAAGCTTCCACTACACGTTGAACAGTATAAAGGGCAGCAGCCGAGCAAGAAGCCCTCACACATGGAACATGCGTGCTATGGCCTACATCAGTGCAAGCTTCCACTACACGTTGAACAGTTTAAAGGGCAGCAGCCTGGCAAGCAGCCCACACACATGGAACATGCGTGCTATGGCCTACAGCAGTGCAAGCGTCCACTACATGTTGAACAGTATAGAGGGCAGTAGCCTTGCAAGCAGCAATCGCACACAGAACATGCATGCTATAGTCTATAGCAGTGCAAGCTTCCCCTACATAATGAACAATATCAAGGCCGGCTGCAGGGCAAGCAGCCCTCGGACATGGAACATGCGTGCTATGGCCTACAGCAGTGCAAGCTTCCACTACATGTTGAACAGTATAAAGGGCAGCGGCCGAGCAAGTAGCCCACACACATGGAACATGCGTGCTATGGCCTCCATCAGTGCAAGCTTCCACTACATGATGAAAAGTATAAAGGGCAGCACCAGGGCAAGTAGCCCTCGCACATGGAACATGCGTGCCATGGCCTACAGCAGTGCAAGCTTCCACTACATGTTGAACAGTATTGAGGGCAGAGGCCGAGCAAGCAGCCATCGCACATGGAACATGCGAGCTATGGCCTACAGCAGTGCAAGCTTCCACTACATGTTGAACAGTATAAAGGGCAGCGGCAGAGCAAGAAGCCCTCACACATGGAACATGGGTGCTATGGCCTACAGCAGTGCAAGCTTCAGCTACATGTTGAACAGTGTAGAGGGCAGAGACCAAGAAAGCAGCCCTCGCACATGGAACATGCGTGCTATGGCCTACAGCAGTGCAAGCTTCCACTACATGTTGAACAGTATAAAGGGCAGCGGCAGAGCAAGAAGCCCTCACACATGGAACATGCGTGCTATGGCCTACAGCAGTGCAAGCTTCCATTACATGTTGAACAGTATAAAGGGCAGCGGCCAAGCAAGCAGCCCACACACATGGAACATGTGTGCTATGGCCTACAGCAGTGCAAGCTTCCACTACATGTTGAACAGTATAAAGGGCAGCGGCAGAGCAAGAAGCCCTCACACATGGAACATGCGTGCTATGGCCTACAGCAGTGCAAGCTTCCACTACATGTTGAACAGTGTAGAGGGCAGAGACCAAGAAAGCAGCCCTCGCACATGGAACATGCGTGCTATGGCCTACAGCAGTGCAAGCTTCCATTACATGTTGAACAGTATAAAGGGCAGCGGCCGAGCAAGTAGCCCACACACATGGAACATGCGTGCTATGGCCTACAGCAGCGCAAGCTTCCACTACATGTTGAAAAGTATAAAGGGCAGCAGCCGAGCAAGCAGCCCTCACACATGGAACATGCATACTATGGCCTACAACAGTCCAAGCTTCTACTAAATGTTGAAAAGTATAAAGGGCAGCGGCTGAGCATGTAGCCCTCGCACATGGAACATGTGTGCTATGGCCTACAGCAGTGCAAGCTTCCACTACATGTTGAACAGTATAGAGGGCAGAAGCCGAGCAAGCAGCCCTCGCACATGGAACATACGTGCGCTGGTCTACAGCAGTGCAAGCTTCCACTACATGTTGAAAAGTATAAAGGGCAGCAGCAGGGCAAGCAGCCCTCACACATGGAACATGCATGCTATGGCCTACAGCAGTGCAAGCGTCCACTACATGTTGAACAGTATAAAGGGCTCGGCAGAGCAAGTAGCCCTCACACATGGAACATGCGTGCTATGGCCTACAGCAGTGCAAGCTTCCACTACACGTTGAACAGTATAAAGGGCAGCAGCCGAGCAAGAAGCCCTCACACATGGAACATGCGTGCTATGGCCTACAGCAGTGCAAGCTTCCACTACACGTTGAACAGTATAAAGGGCAGCAGCCGAGCAAGAAGCCCTCACACATGGAACATGCGTGCTATGGCCTACATCAGTGCAAGCTTCCACTACATGTTGAACAGTATAGAGGGCAGTAGCCTTGCAAGCAGCAATCGCACACGGAACATGCATGCTATAGTCTATAGCAGTGCAAGCTTCCCCTACATAATGAACAATATCAAGGCCGGCTGCAGGGCAAGCAGCCCTTGGACATGGAACATGCGTGTGTATGCCCAACAACAAACCTAGTTCCACTACATATTGAAAAGTATAAAGGTCAGCGGCCCTTCAAGCAGCCCCCACACACAGAACATGTGTGCTATGGCCTACAAAAGAGCAAGCTTCCACTTCATGTTAAACAGTAGAAAGGGCAGCCACCGTGCAAGGAGCCCTCGCACATTGAACATGGGTTCTATGGCCTCAACAGAGCAAGCTTCCATTACACATTGAATATTATAAAGGGCAGCGGCTGAGCAAGTAGTCCACACACATGGAACATGCGTGCTATGGCCTACATCAGTGCAAGCTTCCACTACAGGTTCAAAACTATAAAGGGCAGCAGCCTTGCAAGCAGCCCTCGCACATGGAGCCTGCATGTTATGCCCTACAACAGAGCTAGTGCCACTACATATTAAAAGTATAAAAGGCAGCAGCAGGGCAAGCAGCCCTTGCACATGGAACATGTGTGCTGTAGCCTACAGCAGTGCAAGCTTCCCCTACATAATGAAGCAGCCAAGCAATCAGCCCTCGCACACTAAACATGCGTGCTGTAGCCTACAGTAGTGCAAGCTTCCCCTACATAATGAACAGTATCAAGGCCGGCTGCAGGGCAAGCAGCCCTCACACATGGACCATGCATGTGTATGCCCTACAACAGAGCTAGTTCCACTACATTTTGAACAGTATAAAGGGCAGCGGCCAAACAAGCAGCCCTGACACGTGGAGCATGTGTGTTATGGCCTACAACAGAGAATGGTTCCTCTACAAATTGAACAGTATAGAGGACAGAGGCCAAGCAAGCAGCCTTCATACATGGAACGTGCGTGCTATGGCCTACAGCAGTGCAAGCGTCCACTACATGTTGAAAAGTATAAAGGGCAGCAGCAGGGCAAGTAGCCCTCGCACATGGAACATGCGTGCTATGGCCTACAGCAGTGCAAGCTTCCACTACATGTTGAACAGTATAAAGGGCAGCGGCCGAACATGTAGCCCTCACACATGGAACATGCGTGCTATAGCCTACAGCAGTGCAAGCTTCCACTACATGTAGAACGGTATAAAGGGCAGCAGCCGAGCAAGCAGCCTTCATACATGGAACGTGCGTGCTATGGCCTACAACAGTCCAAGCTTCTACTACATGTTGAAAAGTATAAAGGGCAGCGGCTGAGCATGTAGCCCTCGCACATGGAACATGTGTGCTATGGCCTACAGCAGTGCAAGCTTCCACTACATGTTGAACAGTATAGAGGGCAGAAGCCGAGCAAGCAGCCCTCGCACATGGAACATACGTGCGCTGGCCTACAGCAGTGCAAGCTTCCACTACATGATGAAAAGTATAAAGGGCAGCGGCCGAGCAAGAAGCCCTCACACATGGAACATGCGTGCTATGGTCTACAGCAGTGCAAGCTTCCACTACATGTTGAAAAGTATAAAGGGCAGCAGCAGGGCAAGCAGCCCTCGCACATGGAGCATGCATGTTATGCCCTACAACAGAGCTAGTTCCACTACATATTGAGCAGTATAAAGGGCAGCGGCCAAGCAAACAGCCTTCATACATGGAACGTGCGTGCTATGGCGTACAACAGTACAAGCTTCCCCTACATATTGAGCAGTATAAAGTGCAGCAGCCTTGCAAGCAGCCCTCTCACCTGGAACATGTGTGTGTAGGCCCTACAACAAAGCTACTTCCACTACATATTGAACAGTATAAAGGGCAACAGCCTTGCAAGCAGCCCTCGCACATGGAACATGCGTGTTATGCCCTACAATAGAGCTAGTTCCACTACATATTAAAAAGTATAAAAGGCAGCAGCAGGGCAAGCAGCCCTTGCACATGGAACATGTGTGCTGTAGCCTACAGTAGTGCAAGCTTCCCCTACATAATGAAGCAGCCAAGCAATCAGCCCTCGCACACGGAACATGCGTGCTGTAGCCTAGAGTACTGCAAGCTTCCCCTACATAATGTACAGTATCAAGGCCGGCTGCAGGGCAAGCAGCCCTCGCACATGGAACATGCATGTGTATGCCCTACAACAGAGCTAGTTCCACTACATTTTGAACAGTATAAAGGGCAGCGGCCAAGCAAGCAGCCCTCACACGTGGAGCATGCGTGTTATGGCCTACAACAGAGAATGGTTCCTCTACAAATAAAACGGTATAGAGGACAGAGGCCAAGCAAGCAGCCTTCATACATGGAACGTGTGTGCTATGGCGTACAGCAGTGCAAGCGTCCACTACATGTTGAAAAGTATAAAGGGCAGCAGCAGGGCAAGTAGCCCTCGCACATGGAACATGCGTGCTATGGCCTACAGCAGTGCAAGCTTCCACTACATGTAGAACAGTATAAAGGGCAGCGGCCAAGCAAGTAACCCTCACAAATGGAACATGCGTGCTACGGCCTACAGCAGTGCAAGCTTCCACTACATGTTGAACAGTATAAAGGGCAGCGGCCGCGCAAGAAGCCCTCACACATGGAACATGCGTGCCAAGGCCTACAGCAGTGCAAGCGTCCACTACATATTGAAAAGTATAAAGGGCAGCAGCAGGGCAAGTAGCCCTCGCACATGGAACATGCGTGCTATGGCCTACAGCAGTGCAAGCTTCCACTACATGTAGAACACTATAAAGGGCAGCGGCCGAGCAAGTAGCCCTCGCACATGGAACATGCATGCTATGGCCTACAGCAGTGCAAGCTTCCACTACATGTTGAACAGTATAAAGGGCAGCGGCCGAACATGTAGCCCTCACACATGGAACATGTGTGCTATAGCCTACAGCAGTGCAAGCTTCCACTACATGTAGAACGGTATAAAGGGCAGCAGCCGAGCAAGTAGCCCTCGCACATGGAACATGCATGCTATGGCCTACAGCAGTGCAAGCTTCCACTACATGTAGAACAGTATAAAGGGCAGCGGCCGAGCAAGTAGCCCTCACACATGGAACATGCATACTATGGCCTACAACAGTCCAAGCTTCTACTACATGTTGAAAAGTATAAAGGGCAGCGGCTGAGCATGTAGCCCTCGCACATGGAACATGTGTGCTATGGCCTACAGCAGTGCAAGCTTCCACTACATGTTGAACAGTATAGAGGGCAGAAGCCGAGCAAGCAGCCCTCGCACATGGAACATACGTGCGCTGGCCTACAGCAGTGCAAGCTTCCACTACATGATGAAAAGTATAAAGGGCAGCGGCCGAGCAAGAAGCCCTCACACATGGAACATGCGTGCTATGGTCTACAGCAGTGCAAGCTTCCACTACATGTTGAAAAGTATAAAGGGCAGCAGCAGGGCAAGCAGCCCTCGCACATGGAGCATGCATGTTATGCCCTACAACAGAGCTAGTTCCACTACATATTGAGCAGTATAAAGGGCAGCGGCCAAGCAAACAGCCTTCATACATGGAACGTGCGTGCTATGGCGTACAACAGTACAAGCTTCCCCTACATATTGAGCAGTATAAAGTGCAGCAGCCTTGCAAGCAGCCCTCTCACCTGGAACATGCGTGTGTAGGCCCTACAACAAAGCTACTTCCACTACATATTGAACAGTATAAAGGGCAACAGCCTTGCAAGCAGCCCTCGCACATGGAACATGCGTGTTATGCCCTACAATAGAGCTAGTTCCACTACATATTAAAAAGTATAAAAGGCAGCAGCAGGGCAAGCAGCCCTTGCACATGGAACATGTGTGCTGTAGCCTACAGTAGTGCAAGCTTCCCCTACATAATGAAGCAGCCAAGCAATCAGCCCTCGCACACGGAACATGCGTGCTGTAGCCTACAGTACTGCAAGCTTCCCCTACATAATGTACAGTATCAAGGCCGGCTGCAGGGCAAGCAGCCCTCGCACATGGAACATGCATGTGTATGCCCTACAACAGAGCTAGTTCCACTACATTTTGAACTGTATAAAGGGCAGCGGCCAAGCAAGCAGCCCTCACACGTGGAGCATGCGTGTTATGGCCTACAACAGAGAATGGTTCCTCTACAAATAAAACGGTATAGAGGACAGAGGCCAAGCAAGCAGCCTTCATACATGGAACGTGTGTGTTATGGCGTACAGCAGTGCAAGCGTCCACTACATGTTGAAAAGTATAAAGGGCAGCAGCAGGGCAAGTAGCCCTCGCACATGGAACATGCGTGCTATGGCCTACAGCAGTGCAAGCTTCCACTACATGTAGAACAGTATAAAGGGCAGCGGCCAAGCAAGTAACCCTCACAAATGGAACATGCGTGCTACGGCCTACAGCAGTGCAAGCTTCCACTACATGTTGAAAAGTATAAAGGGCAGCAGCAGGGCAAGTAGCCCTCGCACATGAAACATGCGTGCTATGGCCTACAGCAGTGCAAGCGTCCACTATATGTTGAAAAGTATAAAGGGCAGCAGCAGGGCAAGTAGCCCTCGCACATGGAACATGCGTGCTATGGCCTACAGCAGTGCAAGCTTCCACTACATGTTGAACAGTATAAAGGGCAGCGGCCAAGCAAGTAACCCTCACAAATGGAACATGCGTGCTACGGCCTACAGCAGTGCAAGCTTCCACTACATGTTGAACAGTATAAAGGGCAGCGGCCGCGCAAGAAGCCCTCACACATGGAACATGCGTGCCAAGGCCTACAGCAGTGCAAGCGTCCACTACATGTTGAAAAGTATAAAGGGCAGCAGCAGGGCAAGTAGCCCTCGCACATGGAACATGCGTGCTATGGCCGACAGCAGTGCAAGCTTCCACTACATGTAGAACAGTATAAAGGGCAGCGGCCAAGCAAGTAACCCTCACAAATGGAACATGCGTGCTACGGCCTACAGCAGTGCAAGCTTCCACTACATGTAGAACAGTATAAAGGGCAGCGGCCGAGCAAGTAGCCCTCACACATGGAACATGCATGCTATGGCCTACAGCAGTGCAAGCTTCCACTACATGTAGAACAGTATAAAGGGCAGCGGCCGAGCAAGTAGCCCTCACACATGGAACATGCATGCTATGGCCTACAGCAGTGCAAGCTTCCACTACATGTAGTACAGTATAAAGGGCAGCGGCCGAGCAAGTAGCCCTCACACATGGAACATGCATGCTATGGCCTACAGCAGTGCAAGCTTCCACTACATGTTGAACAGTATCGAGGGCAGAGGCCGAGCAAGCAGCCATCGCACATGGAACATGCGTGCTATGGCCTACAGCAGTGCAAGCTTCCACTACATGTTGAACAGTATAAAGGGCATTGGCCGAGCAAGTAGCCCTCACACATGGAACATGCGTGCTATGGCCTACAGCAGTGCAAGCTTCCACTACATGTTGAACAGTATAAAGGGCAGCGGCCGAGCATGTAGCCCTCACACATGGAACATGCGTGCTATGGCCTAAAGCAGTTCATAAGGGCAGCAGCAGGGCAGCAGCAGGGCAAGCAGCCCTCGCACATGAAACATGCGTGCTATGGCCTACAGCAGTGCAAGCTTCCATTACATGTTGAACAGTATAAAGGGCAGCAGCCGAGCAAGTATCCCACACACATGGAACATGCGTGCTATGGCCTACATCAGTGCAAGCTTCCACTACATATTGAACATTATAAAGGGCAGCAGCAGGGCAAGCAGCCCTCATACACGGAACATATGTGTTATGGCCTACAGCAAAGAAAGCTTCTTCCACAAATTGAACAGTATAGAGAGCAGAGGCCGAGCAAGCAGCCCTCGCACATGGAACATGCATGTTATGCCCTACAATAGAGCAAGCTTCCACTACATATCGAACAGTATAAAGGGCAGTGGCGAAGCAAGCAGCCCTCACACATGGAACATGCATGTTATGGCGTACAACAGTGCAAGCTTCTCCTACATTTTGTATAGTATAAAGGACAGCAGCTGCGCAAGCAGCCCCCACATATGGATTATGTGTGTTATGGCCTACAACAGAGCAACCTTCCACTTCAGGTTGAACAGTAGAAAGGACAGCGGCCAAGCAAGTAGGCTTTGCCCACAGAACATGCTGTAATGGCGAATAGCGCAAGCTACCACTACATGTTGAACAGTATAGAGGGCAGCAGCAGGGCAAGCAGCCCCCGCACACAGAACATACGTGTTATGGCCTACAACAGTGCAAGCTTCCACTCCATTTTGAACAGTATAAAGGGCAGGACATTGCAAGCTTCATTCACAAGTGCACAAGAAGCTCCCCTCACAGCAGCGCAAGCATCTCTTACACACAACAGGTACAGCATGGGCAGCAGAATCATAAACTACCCCCTCACACACTACCCACATCACACCAACTCCTCACACAACATGCTCTGCTGAGATAGCAACAGTGCAAACCTCCCTCTGACTTAGAACATGTAAAGAATGGGCAGAAACAGTGTTAGAGACAAGTCAGTTATAGGGCGGGGTTCCCTTTATCCTATAAGTGACACAATGGCAGATAACCAGCCTCTCCCAGACACAGAGCAGGCGCAGCATGAGACGCAGCGGCGGAGACTTCTCTGCCAGCCTCGCTCTTCTTATGGCAGAGCAAGCTTCTCTCCCATGCAGAACAGGTACTGCACAGGCAGCATCAGGCCCTCGTCCCCTTATGCACAGGACGTGTACAGAAAGAGCAGCAGCAGTTGTGATCACCTCATCTACAAAAGTGTGCACTTCAGCAAGCGCCCAACACAAATGTTACAGGTACCTCGTGCTCGAATGCACACCATCCTCATATGGGGAGTGTGTTGTGTGAAAGGATGCCATTGCACATAGAACACATACCACAACAGTCTGCAGCAAAGCACCCTCACCTCACACACCAAACATGACAGCAGCACAGCAAGCTTCCCTCACACATGGAACACGTACCATATAGTGTGCAGCAGAGCCAGCTTCACCCACATAGATTGCTTATAGAATGTGCAGCAGCTTAATGTGCTTCGCTGACACACAGAACGAGTATCTTGGAACAGCAGCAGCAGGGCACTGTTCCCGCACATATGGAGGAGGTGCGACAGGGGCTTCCGCAGTGCAAGCTTCACTCACATACGGGACAGTTCTAGAATGAAGAGATGTATTACAAACGTCCTTTACACACAGAGCAGGCACAGCGGTGGTAACTAAAGGGCAAACCTCATTCACACAAGGAGGTGGTGCCCGGGGGACCTCAGCAGTGCAAGCTTCTCTCACATACCGGACAGTTCTAGAATGAACAAATGTATTACAAACGTCCTTTACACACAGAGCAGGCACAGCAGAGGTAACTTAAGGGAAGCCTCATTCACACAAGGAGGAGGTGTCATGGGGATGTCAGCAGTGCAAGCTTCTCTCACATACATGATCGTTCTAGAATGAACAGATGTATTACAAATGTCCTTTACACACAGAGCAGGCACAGCGGAGGTAACTTAAGGGGAAGCCTCTTTCACACAAGGAGGAGGTGTCACGGGGGCTTCCGCAGTGCAAGCTTCTCTCACATACCAGACAGTTCTAGAATGAACAGATGTATTACAAACCTCCGTTACACACAGAGCAGGCACAGCAGTGATAACTAAAGGGCAAGCCTCATTCACACAAAGAGGAGGTGTCATGGGGGCTTCCGCAGTGCAAGCTTCACTCACATACAGGACAGTTCTAGAATGAAGAGATGTATTACAAACGTCCTTTACACACAGAGCAGGCACAGCAGAGGTAACTTAAGGGCAAGCCTCTTTCACACAAGGAGGAGGTGTCACGGGGGCTTCCGCAGTGCAAGCTTCTCTCACATACATGATAGTTCTAGAATGAACAAATGTATTACAAACGTCCTTTACACACAGAGCAGGCACAGCAGAGGTAACTAAAGGGCAAGCCTCTTTCACACAAGGAGGAGGTGTCACGGGGGCTTCCGCAGTGCAAGCTTCTCTCACATACATGATAGTTCTAGAATGAACACATGTATTACAAACGTCCTTTACACACAGAGCAGGCACAGCAGAGGTAACGAAAGGGCAAGCCTCTTTCACACAAGGAGGAGGTGTCACGGGGGCTTCCGCAGTGCAAGCTTCTCTCACATACATGATAGTTCTAGAATGAACACATGTATTACAAACGTCCTTTACACACAGAGCAGGCACAGCAGAGGTAACGAAAGGGCAAGCCTCTTTCACACAAGGAGGAGGTGTCACGGGGGCTTCCGCAGTGCAAGCTTCTCTCACATACATGATAGTTCTAGAATGAACAAATGTATTACAGACGTCATTTGCACACAGAGCAGGCACATCATTGGTAACTAAAGGGCAAGCCTCATTCACACAAGGAGGAGGTGCCGGGGGACCTCAGCAGTGCAAGCTTCTCTCACATGCATGATCGTTCTTGAACGAACAGATGTATTCAAACGTCTTTTACACACAGAGCTGGTGCAGTGAAGTACCATATAGTCTATATTGCACAGCACAACCTTAATGTACTTCTAACCTGGTATAAACAATCACACCTGTGACGTCTCAGGGATCAGCTCTCCCTCAGTAGAAACAGGACTTCAATAAGGCTGAGGCTGGAGTACAGACCCCATTATCACAGCCTCAAGCTCTCTGAGAAACGCTGGTAAACATGCAAGTAGAATCTGTCTGAACCTGATTGGGGTCTTTCTGTTGAGCTGGTGGCAGATTTCCAGAAACTTCGTATTGTCCATTGTGGGTCTGACGCTGCCACTGTAGGGCAAACTGGGGAGAGGGGCCAGGTGCCCACTCACCCACACATTATGAATGCCAAGGCGCTGCTCTTTGTTAGCGGCTCAACTTGGTGCTGTGGAATGTTTGTTGTGTCCCAAAGGTATCTGTGTGGTCCACACAACAGTTCACCTCAGATGAACATGTGGTGTGAGGGCCGTCTGTCTTCGGTAGGGCTGGTTCTATTGGACTCTTGAGAAAAAGCATCTTATAATGGTTGATTTCCAGATGTTTGCTGAAACAGAAGAGGTTAATTGTGGGTCTCAGTGTCGGATAGACGGGGGCTCAAGAATCGTCGTCCTGGGAACCCTAAAGATCTTCCCCCCTCTCCACTCATTTAAGTTTTTGGGGATTGATCATGTTAAGTTTGCTGATCTAAGAACTCTGCCAGGTATGTGCTGAGAAAACATTGCCACAGGGAAGTCTGGGCCTCTGCAGAAAGAATTATGAATGTGGTCCTTCCTCTCCCCTTTAGGGCTGGATTCAGATGTTCGTGACTCTGGCCATGAAGTCTAATGCAGGGACATCCTTTAGGGGTTGCCAGGGTCATAGTTGAGACCCTTGGCTTGCCACTTGCGCCTCCCTAGCACTGCCGTTGCGACCCCTGTGTCAGAAGTAGCAAAATCAGTGCCAAGAACACCGGGGCGGCTCCACGTTCTTTATTCTCTCCACGTTTTTCATTATACTAATCGTGGACAATATTTTAATATTGACTATTAGTGTCATAAAAAACGGAGCACATTTAGCTGGAACGGGACCTTTATGCACTATTTCACCCCTTCTTTTTGAATTTTATTTGGGGAGATAAACTCCTTAGAAGGGATCTGGCTTTCTTGCTTTGCTCACTCACTACAATTCAGGGCTAGGATTCTGCCCCAGAACATTCTGCGGTCAAGGCAGCACCAAGATGGAGGCGAATGTAAAATAGACGTTTGCTTGTGCTACGCTGTTATACTAATAAAGCAAATATTACTGAAATTCAGCCATGTCCATTGTTGTGATCATAGGGACAAGTGATGTGTCTTCCTGGAGAAGCAATCAGGGTCAAGGGACAAATGATGTCACTTCCTGTTATGTCATTAAGATCAAAGGGTATGTGATGTATCTTACGCTACCCGCAGCATTTTGGTGAATTGATTCTCATGAGTCTATCTGAGATCTTTTTTGGCGCGCCAGTGGTACTCATGTCACAACTGCCCACCCAGACACCATCAGGGCCCTGGCAAGGTCTACCCTTGATTGCATCCCAGGGATGGCAGAAATCTCATCAGTATCCCCAGGTAACATTCGGTGTGGTTGATCACCTTGTTTATTTGGGTTCTAAAGAAAGATCTGTGCCAACAATTATACCCAGGTGTTTGTCTTTCGTTGTGAAGTTGTGTGCCATTGGTGGAATATGAGGATGTCACACTTAATCGCCCCTGCCAGGGGATACTTGTGTGCATCAAGGTATAGTGTCAAGAGGAGGGGTCTCTGTGACACTTTATAGGGCTCTGTCTCTTCGTGGAAGATTCGGGTCTCGAGTTAATGTGAGGCTGTGTTTGTTTTTTAAAAGATGCTTCGATCTTCAACAGCGGCGACCATCGTTCAGGTGGGCATCTATCAGGATCAGGTTTGAAAATATTTTGAAGATTCATGCAGTTTGTAACACATTAGGCATATCTGCCAAATTCTAGATGACCGAAATTAACTCTAGTTTAAACTATTTCTATCAGAAATGGAAGAGGTGTGGCGCAGCGGCCAGGGTGCCTGACTCCGGACTACGGGGTTCATGGTTCGATCCCCGTTGCCAGCGGCAGGTTAGCTCAGCACCATGTGACTCTGCGCAATAGCTTGCTTAATCTTCCTGAGGGCCCCCAGCACCGGGACACCACTTCAGAGGTAGCTGTGCGCATTACAAATACTGGTATTTCATATCTGACCTCTCAGTCAAGAGAATCCAATTCCAATTCCAATTCCAAAAATTCTTTATTTCGGCCATATAGACCATAAAAGATGCAATGCAAACATTACAAACATTAAAATACATTATTTTAAAATACATTTAAATAGAGTCCGCTCTCTCAGCGAGGAGTGATTTAAAATGCATTAGAAAGTTCAGGGGGCTTCAGAGGATTTTTTCTTTCTGATCAACCATATGGCCATAAGAAATTTGGAAACAGCGAACACAATGTGGCCCAGGGTGCTGGTTTTCAAAATCCTGTATGCCTGTGCATACTCTCTGAACCCCAGGTTCTTACATAGCGGCGCTATCCAGTATTTTCTGGGCCTTTGGTATGCAGGGCACACAAACAAGATGTGAGGGTCATCTTCCACATGGTTGTTACAGCAGGGACATGTTTTATCGCCCCCATTTGTCCACTTGCAGGTGTATGAGTTAATGGGGAGTGTACCAAGCCTCCATTGAACATACAGTTTCCTCGCCAGGATGGGAAAGATAAAATCCATAAAAGGTTCAAAAGCATAAGAATTTTTGGATTCTAAAAATCGCAAGGTTAGGGTGCCGCTATTTTGGGCGTCCATCGAGTGAGCAAGGGACCTGGCTTTGTAGATTTGTGCCAGGGCTTTGCGCGAGATTGTTTGGCAGCCTCGCGCAGGGTCCTCCCACAGGTCGCGGAGATTGATGGCAGACAGTTCATTTTCCACAAAGGTGAGCCAGGGGATTTTGCCACTGCAGTTTAAACTCATGACATGGGTGAGATCCTCCCTATAATGATGAAGTTCGTCCGTAGACCAGAGCCTGTGCCAGAACTTCACTGGTTTTGACACAAGCTCCTCTGCAATAGGGGGGAGACCCATGTCCATTCTCAGAGGCTGAAGTGGCGTGGCACGTGGAAGGGCTAGAAGGCGCCTTAGAAAACTATTTTCAACTGTTGATAGGTCCTTCACCGCTTTGTACCCCCATAGCTCACTGCCATACATGGCCGCAGCCTTGGCCTGGGTCTTGTAAGTTTCAAGGGCCGGGCTTATGGGCTTGAAGGAAGAAGTATTAGCCACTTTCAGGATTGCACCCGACAGTTGGGATAATTTGGCCCTAGATCGTACTATCTGGCGGTCCCATGATAAATTTTCCTGCAGTGTTACCCCCAGATATATGAAGGTGGGCACCCTCTGAAGGCTGGCAGTCCCCAGGGTGGGATTGGGCCTAGTTTTGGTTGGTGGGTTGAAGATCATGAACTTGGTCTTCTCTGTGTTCACCTCCAACCCGTGCTGATGACAGAAGAGACCAAATCCATCCAGGATCCTCTGGATCCCCATGGGGGATTTGGAAAGGAGGAGGGTGTCATCGGCAAACATGATTGCCGGTACCCTCCTACCTGCCAAACAGGGGGCGTCGTTGTCCTTGACGTTTTCCAGGTGTGAGATGACGTTATTGATGAATAAGCAAAACAGGGTTGGTGCCAAGACACAACCCTGCCTCACGCCTCGACGGACAGGAAACCTGGATGAAAGTTTGCCATCTCTATTCTCTCCCACACCTGACTTGTGCATAGTTGTTTTCATGCAGCCTGGATAGGATGTTAAGTAACTGGGGGGGAATTCCTAACTTTTCCAGCACCTCCCACAGTTTCCTGCGCGGGACTAGGTCAAAGGCTGACCTCAGATCCACGAAGACCATGTACAATCTCCCCCCCTCGATCCTCACCGTCTTACAGTAAAGGAGAACGAGGCGGAAGATCTGGTCCATGGTCGACGTGTTTTTCCTGAAGCCAGCCTGCAGGGGACTCAAGATGTCATTTTACTCCACCCAGTCTAATAGATGGTTCAAAATAAGGCGCGCAAAAAGCTTTTGGGGAACATCTATCAGGCTAATAGGCCTATAGTTTGCCGGACTCAAAGGGGACCCTTTCTTGTAAATCGGAACTATTTCAGCCCCTAGCCAAGAGGAAGGGACCGCCATACCTCCCAGTATAGCATTAAAGAGAACAAGAAAGTACGGGCCCCAGATGTCAGGGTGGTATCTGAACAGATCACCGGGTAGCTTATCCAACCCTGGTGCCTTCCCCAGCGCTAGGCGCTCCAGTGCTAACTTCACCTCCCCCAAGGAAAATTCCAGGGCCACATCTGAAGGGCAGGGGGACTCCACCACCATCCCTTCAGGCCAGAGAGTGGTTTCTTGATATAGTGTCCCAAAGTGAGCCTCCCAAATAGAGGGGGCAATATTGGGTTCTACTGCGGATAACAGATCCACTGTCCCATTATTTACCAGAGCCCAAAATTTTCTTGAGTCTTTGGATTTGAGGGCTTCAGTCAGTTCATGCCAGTGGTTCCAATCCCACTCTGCCCTTGCGTTGGCCAGTGCTAACTTGTACCCCCTCCTAAGGGCTGCAACCTTCACCTTATCGCTACCCTCTTTAATTGCGGAAAGTAGCTCAGACTTAGTTTTCCTGCAGGTGGAGGTGTACCAAGTCGGAGCGCGGGTCTTTTTCCTTCTGGTGGGCAGCGCCGGATTGAAGACATCTGCAAGGTCCCTCACTAAGGCCTGGTGAATGCCAAATAGTCTCTCGTTGTAGTCAGAGGGTCTTGGTTGATTGATGAGAGCATCCACCTCCTGGAACCTGGGGAGTGCTATGCCATAAAGGTTATTTATAGCTTCTTCTTTATCAACTAGCTTCCCCCATTTCACCCGGCGCCTACTTGTAGTGAGTAGTATATCTCCCTGGTCGACTCCAGAATCGGTAGTTGGCAGCCCTACAGCAGGGGCAGGGTGCTGGATCCCCAACAGAAGGGAATTGTGGTCACTGTCAGTCCTCGGGAGCACTCTAAAATCTTGAACTTTGGGCCACAGGGAAATATCTATAAATATGTAGTCCAACCTTGACTCATGACCCTTTTTGTTAAAAGTGCACACCGAAGGAGTGTCAGAAGGGGTGCGTCCGTTACACGCCCTCAGTGCAAAGTTCAGAGTGAGAGAGGTGAGTTGTACTGCCAACGGAGACCAAGCTTTGGGGTGAGGTGAGGTGGAAGGTGGAACTCCCCAGTGGTCATCCTCGGCAGTGAAGGCACCCTCCATTAGACCTTCCAGGGGTTCAAAATGGCAGTTGAAATCTCCGCCCATCACTATTTTCAGGTCACCTGGCAATTGCCCTAGAAAAGATGAAAGATCAACTAGGGTTGGGGATTCCTTGCCCACAGTGACTGGTCGTGAATAGACGTTAACAGTAGCCCATGTACTTTTACCAGGCCATCTGAGGAGCACACACTGAATGTCCTGTGAGAGTGTGTCCAGTCAAGAGAATCAGGAAATGTATCAAAAGTACGCTTGGCCAGCGGTCATTAACCTGTGGTCAAGGTTCCAGTAATGATTAAGTGGGGGTCCCCGGGTTCCAGTAATGATTAAGTGGGGGTCCCCGGATTCCAGTGATGATTAAGTGGGGGCCCACAAAGGTCAAAAGGTTAGGATCCACTGCTCTAGGCCAATCATCAAGCACTGACTAGTGAGGACACCCATTGAGGTAGCGACCACAAAACAGTGGTGGCAAACACAAGATTTAGAAAAGGGGCGTCTGAAAGTAAATGTTTAGAATTGAAACGCTGAAAACATCTCAACAGGATTTGGAGATCATTGAAAGGCCTGTCAGTAGCACCTATAACCACTCACAGGCTTCTAGTGGGCTGACAGACATCACAACAAAGTAAAAATAAAACACCTTCTTTGGGACTTTATGCTGCTCATACTGGGCTCATACAGGCAAGTATCTATCCATGCTTTTAATGGAGCCCCCTCAGTACTGGGGACCTGCAGGCTGTGAACTCGGTAACACACCTCATAACATGTAATACGTCATTGGGCGCTTGTATCTTTTACTTTGGAAAACGAAAATTACTGTTAATGCGCCCACAGCTAAATACTATTAAATACTATACATGTAAATATATATATATATATATATATATATATATATATATATATATACACACACACACACACACACACACGCACACACACACACGCGCACGCGCACTATACCAAACAGTACTCAAGGTTTGGTTGGAAACAATAATGTAAACCCCTGTTAAGGGGTGCTCACAGATAAACGGGGTACATCACTTACCCTGAAGAATTATTACGCAGGACAACTAACACCAAACATCAAACCTGCTGCCATTATACGCTAGGTACCTACCAGGAATGAGTGCCGGTGGCCGCACCTGCGACCGACCACCGGTTCAAATTAAGCACGGGTTACCATCAACTATACCTTCAGGATTCCCAAAATAATCCTCACCTGTGATTATTCTGCAAGTATCACCTTTTACTGTTCCCTATCTTCAAAAATGTCCACATTGTATATCACTTAAAAGCTCTCTTTGAAAATATAGCACCGAGCAGGGAATAAACTGTGGGCCGGAGTGTCAGAGCGGGGAGGGACGGGGAGGGCGGGGGCCTTAGAACATGAGGAATAAGATGACGTACTAACAGCCTTTCTGACGATGATTGTGGTGGTTCCGCCCTCACCCTCCTTGTGTGCAGTCACTGCAGCTAAAGCCATTTCCTGTAACACCATTGACTGGTATGAACACGTTGTGTTGCTCTTGTGAATCAGATGCTTCTGGTGTTGTATCTCGGTGTCTTTATCCTTCTCCCTCCTACCACCAGGAATATTTTTTTCACAATTTGTAAAGCTCAGAGAATGGTTAAAATGACATTAGATTCTGAGCGTCATGATCCAGCCCAGCTGCTTGCAATATGTGACTAATCCACTGGGTGGCAGCAGAGCACCTGTAACAACTCTGTGCGAGGTTATAAGCATTTACAAGGCGATAAAATCTCTCAGACCCAAGCTGTCTGTCCATGTGCTGCACCCTCCTGGCACACACGCATGTACTGCACACTCCTGGCACACACGCATGTACTGCCCAGTCCTGGCACACAAGCATGTACTGCACACTCCTGGCACACACGCATATACTGCACACTCCTGGCATACATGCATGTACTGCCCAGTCCTGGCACACAAGAATGCTCTGCACACTCCTGGCACATACGCATGTACTGCACACTCCTGGCACACACGCCTGTACTGCACACTCCTGGCATACATGCATGTACTGCCCAGTCCTGGCACACATGAATGCGCTGCACACTCCTGGCACACACGCATGTACTGCCCAGTCCTGGCACACAAGCATGTACTGCCCAGTCCTGGCACACAAGCATGTACTGAACACTCCTGGCACACACGCATGTACTGCACACTCCTGGCATACATGCATGTACTGCCCAGTCCTGGCACACAAGAATGCTCTGCACACTCCTGGCAAACACGCATGTACTGCACACTCCTGGCACACACGCATGTCCTGCACACTCTGGGCATACATGCATATACTGCCCAGTCCTGGCACACAAGCATGTACTGCACACTCCTGGCACACACGCCTGTACTGCACACTCCTGGCATACATGCATGTACTGCCCAGTCCTGGCACACATGAATGCGCTGCACACTCCTGGCACACACGCATGTACTGCCCAGTCCTGGCACACAAGCATGTACTGCCCAGTCCTGGCACACAAGCATGTTTGCGCTTTAAAAAACTGGATAACATGTCCTGCACACTCCTGGCACACACGCATGTACTGCACACTCCTGGCATACATGCATGTACTGCCCAGTCCTGGTACACAAGCATGTACTGCACACTCCTGGCACACACGCATGTACTGCACACTCCTGGCATACATGCATATACTACCCAGTCCTGGTACACATAAATGCACTGCACACTCCTGGCATACACGCATGTGCCGCACACTCCTGGCATACATGCGTGTACTGCACACTCCTGGCATACACGCATGTACTGCACACTCCTGGCACACACGCATGTGCCGCACACTCCTGGCACAGATGAATGCGCTGCACACTCCTGGCATACATCCATGCGCTACACACTTGTGGCACACATGTATACACTGCACACTGCTGGCACACATCCATGCACTGCACACTCATTGAACACGTGCACGCACTGCACACTCCTGGCACACAGTCTCCAGTTTATCCTTGTTTCTCGGTCCTACATTTCGTTAAAATGAATATTGCCCAACATAGGTAGCTTTTCTAATATTAACTGCAACTGGGGGATATTTTTCTAGACAATATTTGTGACTCAATATTTATATCAGAAAATATTCTAGCAACAATATCTGGTACCACGCCTCTTTAGTGTCTGCCAAGGCCTGTTTAAATTAATTTACATTTTGCGTGTTCTCCTCTCTGCTCGGACGTTTATCAATGTATTCATTACTGTCAATATGAAAAAATATGTTCTTAAATTGCCCTTGACTCTTTTCCTCTACAGCTGTATGAGTGTGTGTGTCTGTGTGTGTGGGTGTGTTTGTGTACTTTTATAAGTATATATATATGTGTATTGTTTCTTACATTTCTAAAAGTATTTTATTTTGAAATAAGAATTTTAAAATTTAAATATTTTGACTCATATGTATATTCTAGAGAATTAACTTCTAAAGTCAAAGTAATTTTTAAAGCATTATTTATAAATGTAAATGTTATTTCAATATTTAAAAAAAATTTTTAAAAAAAATATCACTTAAAATATAGCGATAGGTTTTGAAGACATGTTTGTATTTTATTGGTTATTTTTGGTTTTTAGTACTCAGGGATAAGTAGTATATAGGCCTAGCAAGGGGTTTTTAGGGCTGATAAGTCGGTAGTAGGTAGGTTTTAGGTTTCAATGATGGTTTGTTGTTAAGAGATAATAATGATTTTCCGGTTTCAGGACAGGTAGAGTATAGGAGCAGGCAGGAATCTTTAGGGGTCAGGAATGAGTAGTGTATCGGGGTACTAAAGAGTTTTGATGGCATCATTTTTATGGTTCATGCTTGTGTAATATAAAATTAATTTATATGAAATAAAATAAATTTCAATTACAATTTATAATAAAATTAAAAAATATTACATTTAAATGGCATTTTAAGTCGTTATTTTTTATTTTGGACTTTGAATACTTAAGTAAATTGAATATTTAACTTACTACAATGTAAAGGTACTTCTCGTTGTACACACCATGATGTAATAACTCCTGATGTAACAGCGCGCACAGCAATGACGTATACTCGTAGACAGAACATCCCTAAGGTAGATTTACATTCATGAACCGCTCTCAAGAACCTCCTTGTCTTAATGTACCCAGAGCAGGGGCTGCTTTCAGCACGCGGGGTCCATTCGCAAGCAAGGAAGCACTCACCAGTGCCGGAGACACCTTCTGTCCATGTTGGAGAGTGGGGTCAGCTCTCATCAGAGACAGTCTCGACACTTCACCCCCCAGCATCCTTGCTCTGGTGTGTACGGTACAAACGCCTTCCCCAGACTTCTCACATGGCTGGGGCGTTTAAAAAACTTGCAAATACCAAGGACCCCCTGTAATTGGATACAATTCCTGGGACAGGGTAAACCAATCAATGGAAAACAACAATCCCAGGCAATATGTGGCAAAAGCAGTATGAAAAAAGAGTTCAGAAAAAAATTAAAAAATCATATATTTAAATTATTTCAACAATTGAGGTTGTATTTAAAAACAGCAGACAATGACTTTCATTATTTCATTTAAAAATCATTACAAAGAAAAACAACAATTTAGTGTGAATAACGATGGTTTCTTCCGGTACGGCGTTTAGACAGAATATTGTAAACAAAAATATGGTGGGACTAAGGGGCATATTACCAAGCAATAGCGATAATTATCGCTATTGCTTGGTTAGAGACAAAGATTTACCGCAGTGCTGCGGCGATTTTTACTGCAAATAAACCTTGGTATTACCAAGGTTTAACGCAAATGCGGTAAAAATCGCTGCAAAGCATGAATATCGCTGAAAAGTCAGCGATATTCATGCATTAGCGAGGTAATGCTCTTAGCCATGTTATCCACCTCCCATTGGATAACATGGCTAAGAACTGCTCAGGGCAGGTGTTAGCTTTTGGAGATATTCCCGCTTAGCGCGAATATCTCCAAAAGTTGGTAATAGGAGATAGCGATGTTAGCGACTGTTTCCAGTCTCAAACATCTTGGCACGCCCACTTTGCATCTCATTAGTGATAAATATCACTGACATGCAAAGTGGGGCCCAAGATGGTCGCTATCTCCTACTAGCTGTCGCTAACTGGTGTTAGCGGCAGCTAGGTAATAGGGAGATAATTTTATCTCCGCTTTCTTGGCTTTTAAAGCCAAAAAAGCGGAGATAAACCCCCTTGATAATATGCCCCTCAGTATTGTGTGAACAATATCGGGGACAAAAATATGGTGAAAGTTTTACTATCTATGACTCCACAGACATGTCCCTTGACGATACATGATTTCTTCAAGGTACTAAGATGTGGAGTTAAGAATGGTTTACGTATCTCCACTTATCTTCTCGAAAATGTACCACTCGATATTCTTGACACAATTTTCTGTCCATACAATATTTTTGTTTCTGATATTCTGTCAGTGATTCGGACGGTAACTTATTGTTCCTCTCGGAACAAACACAAGTCTTCTTTCTCTCTCTCTTTCTTTATCTCACCTCCTATCTTACACCTTCTCACCACCACCACCCCTCTCCGGCTCTTCTTCAACCTACACCCGATCCAGTCTTACAACCTTACCTGCTACAATACAGACACCGCTCACATCACCTTGACTCTCAAACAGTCGCTCGACTCCCTGCCTTGTATCTTGGGGCCTTTCCTCCTCGGTTTCAGTGACTGGATGCACCTCTGTTCCTCTGTTGTAGACACCCAACCCCTCAAACGCTGCTTGCACACCATCCAGAGCTGGTTGTCCAGCGCCTCCCTGAGCTCATCCCAACCACAACAGAAATCCTATTATCTACCAACAAAAATCAGCAAGATACAGTACAAACCTGCCTCAATGCCATGAACCTTGATGGCTTCGAACCCCAACGCTCACCGAATGCCAAATCATGTGGTTTCGTCCTGGACACCCACCTCTCCCTCATGGGAGACAAACTATCAAAGGCGTCCTGCTATCAGCCCTCTCTTCCGAAGAAACTCAAACCATTGCTACCAAAAAAGCAACTTCAGAAGTGCTGTTCAAGCCCTCGTACACCTGTATCTCCGCTGCCTTCGGCTAGGTTTACGGTACAGATATACACATCATACAAATACATGGTATGTACCAGCTCGCTCGTCCTCATCCCGCACCCAGCTCGCCATTGGAAGGTGGAATAGATTAATTTTCTATTCCAACTCCAGTGTGTGCAACAGTAGGGAAGGTGTTGGACTTAAATTGAACACCTTCTATCCAATGCTACACACCTTTTTCGTTGCAACGCCACGCGGGGTAAATGAATGCGTTGTAACAGTTGTGGTGTAAAGGAGGTTTCCCCTCAGGCTGGGCAGCAGCAGGATGGAGGCACTGATCTGAAAGATCCAGTCTTGGCACAGCAGTCACTGGACGCAGGCAGCAGGCACTGATCTGAAGGGTCCCTATTAGCCACAGCGGGCACTGGATGCAGGCAGAAGGCACTAATCTGAAAGGTCCCTTCTTGGCACAGCAGGCACTCAATGCAGGCAGCAGGCTCCGATCTGAAAGGCCCCTTCTTGGCACAGCAGGCACTGGATGCAGGCCGCAGGCACTGATCTGAAAGGTCCCTTATTGGTACAGCAGGCACTAGATGCAGGCAGCAGGGTCTGATCTGAAAGGACCCTTCTTCCCACAGCAGGCACTGGATGCAGGCACTGATCTGAAAGGTCCGTTAGCGGGAAAGCAGGCACTGAATGCAGGCAGCAGGCATTGATCTGAAAGGTCCCTTCTTGGCACAGCAGGCACTGGATGCAGGCAGCAGGCATTGATCTGAAAGGCCCCGTCTTGGCACAGCAGGCACTGGATGCAGGCAGCAGACACTGATCAGAGAGGTCCCTTCTTGGCACACCAGGCACTGGATGCAGGCAGCAGGCACTAATTTGAAAGGTCCTTTAGTGGCACAGCAGGCACTAAATGCAGGCAGCAGGCACTGATCGAAAAGGTCCCTTCTTGGCACTGCAGGCACTCAATGCAGGCAGCAGGCTCCGATCTGAAAAGCCCCTTCTTGGCACAGCAGGCACTGGATGCAGGCAGCAGGCACTGATCTGAAAGGTCCCTTATTGGTACAGCAGCCACTGGATGCAGGCAGCAGGCACTGATCTGAAAGGTTCCTTCTTGGCAAAGCAGGCACTGGATGCAGGCAGAAGGCAACGATCTGAAAGGTCACTCTTAGCCACAGCAGGCACTGATGCAGGCAGCAGGCACTAATCTGAAAGGTCCCTTCTTGAAACAGCAGGAACTGGATGCAGGCAGCAGGTACTGATCTGAAAGGTCCCGTCTTGGACAGTAGGCACTCGATGCAGGCAGCAGGCAGTAGGCATTGATCTGAAAGGTCCTTTAGCGGCACAGCAGGCACTGGATGTAGGCAGCAGGCACTGATCTGAAAGGCCCCTTCTTGACACAGCAGGCACTGGATGCAGGCACTGATCTGAAATGTCCTTTATCGGTATAGCAGGCACTGGATGCAGGCAGGAGGCACTGATCTGAAAGGCTCCTTATTGACACAGCAGGCACTGGATGCAGGCACTGATCTGAAAGTTCCTTTAGCGGTAAAGCAGGCACTGGATGCAGGCAGCAGGCATTGCTCTGCAAGGTCCCTTCTTGGCACAGCAGTCACTGGATTCAGGCAGCAGGCTCGGATCTGAAAGGACCCTTTTTCCGACAACAGGCACTGGATTCAGACAGCAGGCACTGATTTGAAAGGTCCTTTACTGGCACAGCAGGCACTGAATGCAGGCGGCAGGCACTGATCTGAAAGGTCCTTTAGCGGCACAGCAAGCATTGGAGGCAGGCAGCAGGCACTGATCTAAAAGTCCCCTTCTTGGCACAGCAGGCACTGTATGCAGGCAGCAGGCATTGATCTGAAAGGCCCCTTCTTGACACAGCAGGCACTGGATGCAGGCACTGATCTGAAATGTCCTTTATCGGTATAGCAGGCACTGGATGCAGGCAGGAGGCACTGATCTGAAAGGCTCCTTATTGACACAGCAGGCACTGGATGCAGGCACTGATCTGAAAGTTCCTTTAGCGGTAAAGCAGGCACTGGATGCAGGCAGCAGGCATTGCTCTGCAAGGTCCCTTCTTGGCACAGCAGTCACTGGATTCAGGCAGCAGGCTCGGATCTGAAAGGACCCTTTTTCCGACAACAGGCACTGGATTCAGACAGCAGGCACTGATTTGAGAGGTCCTTTACTGGCACAGCAGGCACTGAATGCAGGCGGCAGGCACTGATCTGAAAGGTCCTTTAGCGGCACAGCAAGCATTGGAGGCAGGCAGCAGGCACTGATCTAAAAGTCCCCTTCTTGGCACAGCAGGCACTGGATGCAGGCAGCAGGCACTGATCTGAAAGGCCCCTTCTTGACACAGCAGGCGCTGGATGCAGGCAGCAGGCACTGATCTGAAAGGTCCCTTCTTGGCACAGCAGGCACTGGATGCGGGGAGCAGCAGGCACTGATCTGAAGGTCATTTAGCGACACAGCAGGCACTGGATGCAGGCAGCAGGCACTGATTTGAAAGGTCCCTTCTTGGCACAGCAGGCACTGGAGGCAGGCAGCAGGCACTGATCTGAAAGGTCCTTTAGCGGCACAGCAGGCACTGGATGCAGGCAGCAGGCACTGATTTCCAAGGTCCCTTCTTGGCACAGCAGGCACTGGATACAGGCAGCCGGCATTGATCTGAAAGTTCCCTTTTAGCACTGCAGGCCCTGAATGTAGGCACCAGACACAGATCTGAAAGGTCCCATCTTGGCACAGCAGGCACTGGATACAGGCAGCAGGCACTGATCTGAAATGTCCCTTCTTGGCACAGCACGCACTGGATGCAGGCAGCAGGCACTGATCCGAAAGGTCCTTTAGCAGCACTGCAGGCACTGGATGCAGGCAGCAGGCATTGATCTGAAAGGCCCTTTAGCGGCACAACAGGCACTGGATGAATGCAGCAGGCACTGATCTGAAATGTCTCTTCTTGGCACAGCACGCACTGGATGCAGGCAGGAGGCACTGATCTGAAAGGCTCCTTATTGACACAGCAGGCACTGGATGCAGGCACTGATCTGAAAGTTCCTTTAGCGGTAAAGCAGGCACTGAATGCAGGCAGCAGGCATTGATCTGAAAGGTCCCTTCTTGGCACCGCAGGCACTGAATGCAGGCAGCAGACACTGATTTGAAAGGTCCTTTAGTGGCACAGCAGGCACTGAATGCAGTCAGCAGGCACTGATCTGAAAGGTCCCTTATTTGTACAGCAGGCACTAGATGCAGGCAGCAGGGTCTGATCTGGAAAGGCCCTTCTTTCCACAGCAGGCACTGGATGCAGGCACTAATCTGAAAGGTCCTTTAGCGGTAAAGCAGGCACTGAATGCAGGCAGCAGGCACTGATTTGAAAGGTCCCGTCTTGGCACAGCAGGCACTGGATGCAGGCACTGATCAGAGAGGTCCCTTCTTGGCATAGCAGGCAGTCGATGCAGGCAGCAGGCACTGATCTGAAAGGTCCCGTCTTGGCACAGCAGCCACTGGATGAAGGCAGCAGACACTGATCAGAGAGGTCCCTTCTTGGCACAGCAGGCACTCGATGCAGGCAGCAGGCACTGGTCTGAAAAGTCCTTTAGCAGCACAGGAGGCACTGGATGCAGGCAGCAGGCACTGATCTGAAAGGTCGTTTAGCGGCACAGCAGGCACTGGATGCAGGCAGCAGGCACTGATGTGAAAAGTCCTTTAGAGGCACAGCAGGCACTGGATGCAGGCAGCAGGCACTGATCTGAAAGGTCGTTTAGCGGCACAGCAGGCACTCGATGCAGGCAGCAGGCATTGATCTGAAAGGTACCTTCTTCACACAGCAGGCACTGGATGCAGGCACTGATCTGAAAGGTCATTTAGCGGTAAAGCAGGCACTGAATGCAGGCAGCAGGCATTGATCTGAAAGGTCCCTTCTTGGCACAGCAGGCCCTGGATGCAGGCAGCAGGCACTGGTCTGAAAAGTCCTTTAGCGGCACAGGAGGCACTGGATGCAGGCAGCAGGCTCTGATCTGAAAGGTCGTTTAGCGGCACAGCAGGCACTGGATGCAGGCAGCAGGCACTGATTTGAAAGGTCCTTTAGTGGCACAGCAGGCACTGAATGCAGGCAGCAGGCACTGATCTAAAAGGCCCCTTCTTGGCACTGCAGGCACTCAATGCAGGCAGCAGGCTCCGATCTGAAAGACCGCTTCTTGGCACAGCAGGCACTCGATGCAGGCAGCAGGCACTGATCTGAAAGGTCCCTTCTTCCCACAGCAAGCACTGGATGCAGGCAGCAGGCTCTGATCTGGAAGGACCCTTCTTCCCACAGCAAGCACTGGATGCAGGCACTGATCTGAAAGGTCCTTTAGCGGTAAAGCAGGCACTTAATGCAGGCAGCAGGCATTGATCGGAAAGTTCCTTTCTTGGCACAGCAGGCACTGGATGCAGGCAGCAGGCACTGATCAGAGAGGTCCCTTCTTGGAACAGCAGGCACTCGATGCAGGCAGCAGGCACTGATCTGAAGGGTCCCGTCTTGGCACAGCAGGCACTGGATGCAGGCAGCAGGCACTGATCAGAGATATCCCTTCTTGGCACAGCAGGCACTCGATGCAGGCAGCAGGCACTGGTCTGAAAAGTCCTTTAGCGACACAGCAGGCACTGGATGCAGGCAGCAGGCACTGATCAGAGAGGTCCCTTCTTGGAACAGCAGGCACTCGATGCAGGCAGCAGGCTCCGATCTGAAAGACCGCTTCTTGGCACAGCAGGCACTCGATGCAGGCAGCAGGCACTGATCTGAAAGGTCCCTTCTTCCCACAGCAAGCACTGGATGCAGGCAGCAGGCTCTGATCTGGAAGGACCCTTCTTCCCACAGCAAGCACTGGATGCAGGCACTGATCTGAAAGGTCCTTTAGCGGTAAAGCAGGCACTTAATGCAGGCAGCAGGCATTGATCGGAAAGTTCCTTTCTTGGCACAGCAGGCACTGGATGCAGGCAGCAGGCACTGATCAGAGAGGTCCCTTCTTGGAACAGCAGGCACTCGATGCAGGCAGCAGGCACTGATCTGAAGGGTCCCGTCTTGGCACAGCAGGCACTGGATGCAGGCAGCAGGCACTGATCAGAGATATCCCTTCTTGGCACAGCAGGCACTCGATGCAGGCAGCAGGCTTGGTCTGAACTGTCCTTTAGCGGCACAGCAGGCACTCAATGCAGGCAGCAGGCACTGATCTGAACGGTATCTTCATGGCTGGTAAGGGGCAGCCAAGGCATTGACCTCAAGAGTCCACTGGAGGGAGACACACAAGCAGCTTTGACTAATAATGAGATGTCATTTTAGGGGCAACAGAGCAGCAGCCCAAAGGTAAGCCCTGACTAGAGGCAGACGTTTAAAATCCAAAATTAATCTTATTCCCAAAGCCTGCACTGTTATTTATTTTGAATTGGACGATGTGTTATGCAGACGATGCCTTGGCCTTGTTGGTTTCTCTGCACTCTGTAGCAACCACTAGATGGCAGCAGTGCTCCAGAGATCAACATAAAATTTGAATTTTACAGGATCTGTCAAGTGTTTAAAGATGTTTTAGAGGGGTCTCTAAGGGGCCTATTTTGGGGATTTTGGAGCAGGTAAGCCAAAGTGAAAGAGCAGTAGTGCACTGTATTTATCAAAAAGAACACATCCCTGTCCATTCTGCCTGCACTGGCGCCATTTCAGCAGCCGAGCACCAATGCAGGCACAACAGTACCATGGTACCAGGGTGCCGCCATTGTCAGCAGGATTGTTTTTGTGCAGGAAGGTGCACCTTCCTGCACAGAAACAAGCCTAAGAGGTGTTTTACTTACGCTGCAGTATACATAGAAAGAGGAAAAAATTCGGAGAAATAAACATCTTTCTCCTCGTTGCGCGCCACCTCAGGAGGCAAACAGTGTTAGTGCTTCCTCAGGCTTACATAACTTTTTAAATCTGGGACAACCTCAAATTCCATGGGTGTTGCTTGGTAAAACCGACTGCAATGCCCATGAATTGCCTCCCAGGCGCAGAGTAGGGTGGCACAGCGATCGCGCTGCGTCGCCTCAATCATGATTTATGAGGTCCCTCAAAGCCACGCAGAGTGTCCTTGCATGGCTTCATACATCGAAATGAGAGCCCTGCGTCACGCATGTACCACTTTACAGGGTGCAAAAGGGATGCAGGGCTCTCATAATCAAGTCCCTAAGAGTACACTACCTTACATGTCATGAAAGGCAGCTCTCCCGCACATAGATCATGACTGTGAGCTGTGCTCTTTGTAGGCACCTGGGGGCATATTTACAAGCCCTAATCCCCACTGAAGCATCACCTTTTTTGATGCTCTGGAGGGTAGCGCCATTTTCCATATTTACAAGGTGGCACTAAGCTACTTAGACTGGCTAATGCCACCTTGTAAATATACCTCTCTCCGCCTCAGTCATCTGCGGCAAAGGGGTGCGCAATGGGTGTTGCTGTGGGCATTCCACCCCAACTCCCATTGCTTTTTGACTCTGCCCCAGATTTACAAGGCTGAGGCAGCGCCAAAAACGAATGTCATGGAACACCGAGTGTTAGAATGGCGATGGGAGGAGAAATTATCAATTTCTCCTCACGTTTTGCTCTGTCCATGTGTGCTGCATTGTGCAGCACACATAGAAAGAGCAAATTGATTGTTTATGTGCAGGAAGGTGTCTCTTCCTGCACATAAACAATTGTCTCTGCAGCACAGGCACCCTTCCAACATGGCAGCAGGAGCCTGCGCTGGTGCAAGGCAGCTTTTTTTGTCCCAGTGCTAGGGGATATGGTACATCCCTGCCTTTTAAAAATATGGGAGCGGGGCGCTGCCAACTTTGGCGTAGCTCCACGCTCTGACATATTTTTGTAAATAAGTCCCATGCTTTGTGCCGAAAGTATCAGATGGTCATTACAGGGTCATCCGGCAGACCCTACAGGCCAGAGCCACAGGCCAGCCCTCTGGGTACTGCAGACCCGGGCAAATGTCATAAGTGAATGTGCCAGTGCAGGAGGCCACTGAAGCTTGCACCTCCTGTTGCCCAAGTCAGCACCTAATGTCAGTGCCAACACAACAACTAATCATTGCACTTCTACAAATGTGACCATTCAGACAATTCCAGGCCCCCAAAGGTATAGGAAGGCTTTCACAGCAGGTATTACTCATTTCTAATGTATATTGATTCAACAAACAACTGTGTTTGTGCTCATCTGTAAACTAGACAAACAGCGCCACCATTTGACAGATTGTTCTAAGTGCCGGTGTTGAAAATGATGTGCAGGTGCCAAGCTCTGGAAACCACCGATTCAAATTAAGCACTGTCTGACCTCAACAGTTACAACAATGGTCCATGCAGATCTGTGGCATTCTTGACATATAATGACTACCCTCTGGATATCCATAGCAGACTGGTGGTCTAGCCCTGACCCATTGTAGCCACTCGTAGGGACATTCCTGCTGTCCCTAGCATAATAGTGGCTTATCCTCAGTCAATCATGTGCATTCTTGGTGACGTGTAGGCATCCCCGGTATAAACATGGCACATCCTTGATATGTAGTCTTCATTTTTTGTGAGACCCCGGCTCTGCCTAACGAAGGCCAATTCTTGGCATGTTGTCGACATTCATCCTCCCAATCCGGGCAACTCGAACAGGAGGGAGGCCCATTCTTAACTTTTGGGGCCTTTCTTGGCATTGTTCTGGTTGTCAAACTAGAAAGCAGACCCTACTTAGGGTCTGTCCCTTAGGGCACAGCGTAAAAGCCATAGAGGCTTGTAGTTATTTGTGCAAAGTTTTATAAATGAAAAGGTTAATACGTATAGTACACGAAACTTCAAATGTTTATTTTGGTGAAGTCTGTGGCTTCCAGACTATCCAATCAATCTTGAAATCATAAATCAATTATGTTCAGTAGTAGGCAAAAAATATCCCGATGCATTTCGGGCATCTCAGTGCCCTTCTTCAGGGGTTCATCTGTAGCAGAAAGTGAGTCTTAACACACAGCCCTTGCACGAAACGTCTGTTCGCGGATTCTGAGATGTTACTTTTGACTTTTTTCAGCGTCCTTGTGTGTTTCCTCTTTCACCTTCACCCCTTGGTTTTATTTTGAGGTTTTCTCCTCTTGACAGTTTCCGGTTCACACGCATCACCGCAACCTAACACTTTCTTTCGTTTTCGCACGATTTTCACCTTGTTTAACTGTTTTTTTCTTTACTGCCTTTATCACACCTTAATTGATCGTTGGTCTTACACTTGAGCATTCTCACTTTTTCTCATTAGCACTCTAGTGATTACGTTTCTATCATCACGTTTGGCACATACAGCATCTTGTTATAATGTTTGATTGCAATGTATTATGTGATGGATATAGCGCATTTTTCTTTCTGGTTTCTACCACAGATAAACCCCTGAAGAAGGGCACTGAGATGCCCGAAATGCATCGGGATATTTTTTGCCTACTACTGAACATAATTGATTTATGATTTCAAGATTTATTGGATAGTCTGGAAGCCACAGACTTCACCAAAATAAACTTTTGAAGTTTTGTGTACTATACGTATTAACCTTTTCATTTATAAAACTTTGCACACAGAACTACAAGCCTCTACTGCTTTTACGCTGTGCCCTAGGGGACAGACCCTAAGTAGGGTCAGCTTTCTAGTTGAATTTCAGTGTCACACTCTACAGGACTGGTGAGTGATACCCCAGGAGCACGCCAACTGTGATTACTGGATAAATCTTTAAGGCTGTGCGTATCTTCTACTTGTTTATTGTTGTGGATGTCTCTGCCATTATTGTGGTTAAAACTCCATGCAATACTCCGGCTCTCCCTGGTATTATCGTGGTCTATCCTTAACATGCGGAACCACTCTGGGCAGGACCTGGGGGGATGATTCTCCAGACTGAGGAGAACTATCATCTGGATGAAGCCTGGTGTTGTCTCTCTCTCTCCCTCTCTCTCACTCACTCACTCTCTCTCTCTCATTAGAACTCTTAAAGCTCTGTTGTTTTTCGTGGCAAGCATAAAGGCCGGTGAAACTGTGCTGTTGAGCCAGACCTAAAAAATTATGCAGACTAGTGCAGACCTGGAAAAACAATCAGCATAGAGTATCTACTTATCTAAGACACTGAAAGCATTTCACCACATAAGTGTGCCTCAGAAAAGAGGAAGCTTGTTACTTTATGTGTGTTAAGGGGCCTTCTGTAGGCAGCCATGCTGATGAAGGCTCAAGAAGTTAGATAAATAAACGCAATAGTCACAGCTGTGTGGAGGGTAGGCACTTTTTTCTCCACAAGCACACAACATGTGCCCAATCAAAGCATGTTATCCTGTGCAGCAACATGTGGGTGGAGTGAAAGCCCCTCACTGTAGTACTCCTGAAAGGTTTTTTTAGGATCTTCAAATGGGATTTGATCATGGGTGTCATTTACGGGCTGGCAGGGGTCACAGCTGTGACCCCTGCCTTGCTCCCTGGTACCCTGAGAACTGCTTTTGTGACCCCTGGCATCAGAGATGGCAAACTCAGTGCCAAGAACACTGTGGCCGTTGAAGGTGCTGGTCTTTATCCTCCTTTTTGTTGTATTATATATTAAGCTAATAGTTACTCATAGCATGCATTCAATTCACTATTAACATTAAAAACAATGAAACGTCAGGAACAGGACCTTCTCTGGCAGCTGTGGTAAGTAAAATAAGATGCTTTTATATGCATGTTGTGTGGATGCAGTGAGACTGAACGTGTGCATGGGAGCACTTTGTATGTGTGAGCACATGTCTGTATGTGTGTGTAAAACTGAGTGAGAATGACTGAGATTGAGATGTAGATTTATCAAAACTGAGTGCCGGTGCAAAGTGATGCAAAGTCTTGATAAACTATTTACTTTACGGCGCAAAACTTATTCTTTTTTAACCCGTTCTGTGCTCGCGTCAGCCGTTGCCCAACATGAGCACTACCTCCCTGGTGCTGCGCACAACCGTTGGCCGACACAGCCCCGCCCGCCCTTTAGAACGCCTGCACCGCGCAGGAATGTTCGCCGCGGTAAACGGGTTAACTGGAAAGTAGCTGTAGAGTAGAGCTAATAATGCTTTGCGCTGCTTTGACCTACTTTGCATCACGGGGCCTGCCATGCATATTATATGTCCTTTTCCATGCTACAGCCTGGGTTTTTTGATGCCAAGCCCTGTCTACTAAAAGTGCTAAACAGGGCTTTGTACCAAAAAGTACCATATTGGAGAAAAGTTTTAATTTCTTCTAACTATACAATACACATGCAATGTGTGAAAAGTTCTAAAGTTTGTCTAGGCAATAGTATTTTGTACTGAACGGTTATTCTTCAAGTATAAAACCTATGCTAGACATCGTGTGCACACCGTTGCACCATGGTGCAAAGGTATATGTGTGCTGCTAGGTCGCCTGTTTGTGTGCCAGCTCTGGGGAAGAGAGCAACAGGGCTACAACTTAGTAGGTATGAATCTACAATTGTCTCTTGCACCTAGCGCACAGTAGAGTAGTAACTTTACTGGTACGCTGCGTAGCGCTATTTTATATTTTTTGTAAATGCACCCCCTGTGAGTATGAGTGAGTCAGTGAGTGAAAGAGTGACTGCCAAACAGTGAGAGTATGTGGTTGAGAATGAATGAGTATGAGTGTGAGGGAGTGCGAGCAAGAATGAGTGAGTGGCAGTGACAGAGTGTAACTGTGAGTAAAAATAAATGAGCCAGTGCAAGTGAGTGACAATGAATGAGTGAGAGTGTAATAGTGAATGAGTGAATGTGAATGTACGTGAGATTGTGTGACAATGTGGTGTTATGCTTACACGTCTGCCCCATGGTAAACAACGTTTATAACTAAACGTTATCTCCGTGGGGAATCACAACGCGATCATTATCACGACCGCGTTTTGATTCAGCATACCATTACTCCGCAAGCCGGAACAACTTGTGCAGGGGGCGGGGGGCGGGGGGGTGTTGGATTTAAAATCCAACACCTTCCTTAGTGTCCACATAGACTGGAGTTGGAATAGTAAATTATACTATTTCAACTTCCAGCGCCCCCCTCCGCAAATCATTTTTACGACTTGCGGAGTAAAGGTATGAGAAATCACAGCGCGGTCGTGATAACAACCGCGTTGTGATTCCCCGCGGAGAAAAAGGCTGCAGGATTACATCATACATTCCTGCCCCATAGTACAATTCTGGCACTGGGATTCTGAAGGCAGCTCTTCTCAAACCAGGCACCAGTGACGAAATTCCAGCAAAAGAAGGCGCACTAGAAATTATATTCGCATTGGAGTAGGCCCGTGACAAAATGCTGGCACTGGCAAACTCAATGTAATTCTTGGCATGGGGCACCTGTAGAAAATGGCTGGCGCTGGCATATCGGAGGAAATTCTTGGCATAGGGGACACACATGGCAAAATGCTGGTGATGGCACATTAAAGGTCATTTTTGGCATAAGAGGGGACACCCATGGTATAGAGGAAGGGGACATACATGACAAAGTGCTGGCCCAGAGATCATTTTTGACATGAGGGTCACCCGCGGTTTATGCACAGCACTAATGGCAAACTTCATCCAGTGGCAAACTGTATACAATATTTGGACTAAAGGGCCACCCGTGCCATACGGGGAGCACCCATGACAGTACGCTGGGCATGGCGCAATCGAGGTTACATTTTACAATATGGATGCAACCCTTGCAAATTTTTGGCAAAATGTCACCAACCCTTGGGGAGAGTCAAGTTAAATTGGCCTGGCACTCCATGAAAGACTTGAGTGCTTAATGAGTGCTTTTCTGAGCCCGTGGCTTTTTAGCAAATTTAAAATGTACTATCTCATCTCATTGTCTGAAAATTGTTTAGGAGGGGAGAGTCCTCAGAACCCTCCCTAGAAGAGGTCAGGTTCACTCACTACAATTCAAGGAAAGGGCTACCTTCCACCCCTTTCAACAATAACCAGCGCCCAGCCTTGTTTACTTTCTGTAGCTGCCACTGCTACAGAGAGAGGGACAATACATGTCAGGTTTTGTAAAATTAATAAACTCAGCAGTGCTATGTGCATTCTTCAAATTAAATTAAAAAATTAACTAAAAAATAACATTTTTAAACAAACTGCTACCATGTTTCATTATTGTGATTACATGAAAAATTAAGTATCTGATTAAAACCTTCAGCTCTGTGCATCACACGACTGATATAGAAAGCAATCCTAAATCAAAATAAACTAACAGGAAGGAATAATGTAGGCCAATAATAAAGTTGGTATTCAAAATATGGTCTATGTCAGGCTTCTCCACACAGCAGCTCGTGAGATATGGGTAACTCTCCAGCTCCCTGTAAGTAGCTGTCTCTGATGCCAAGCCTACTGCACTAGAAGCATTTTCCTAGTTAAACCATTATATTGATATCAAAATTGAAAAGTGTGTACTCAAGATGAAAATGTGTACATTTTCAGATCTCATAAACTGATGTTTGTAGAAACATAGGGGCATATTATCAAGCAGGGCGATAGGCAATTATTGCCGCTTCAGCGGCCGTTTTCGGCTGCTTAGCGGCGATAATTCTATCGCCCTATTAGCAAGCTGTCGCTAACTGATGTTAGCGACAGCTTTTAGGCGATAGCGAGCGGTTTGGGGCCCGCTTTGCATGTCAGCGATGTTTATCGCTAATGACATGCAAAGTGGGCGTACCCAACCAGTTAGCGACTGAAAGCAGTCGCTAACGTCGCTATCGCCTATTAGCAAGGCAGGTGTAGCGATGGAAATATTTGCGCAAAGCGCGAATATCTCCAAATGCTAACACCTGCCCAGACCAGTTCTTAGCCATGTTATCCAATGGGAAGTGGATAACAAGGCTAAGAGCATTTCGTTGCTAATGCGTGAATATCGCTGTATTCTCAGCGATATTCACGCATTTTGCCGCTATCGCTGGATATTTTAGCACAATGGAGAAAAACGTTGCTCATAGCATGTTTACTCCGCTAACATATCCAGCGATAGGCAGCGATAAAAAAAAAATGCGCTATGGGCATTTTGCGATATATATCGCTATTCCTTGGTAATATGCCCCATAGTGTTACCCACATAGAAGCGCTCCACATTGACAGAGCCTTTTTAGGCTTCGCCCTGGCCATAGCAACTGCGTAGCAGTTGCTCCGCCCAGGGCGAAATCTTATGTCCTAGATATGGGGCTTTGGTTCCGCCTCTGTCTTCCATTGGCTAGCTCCGTAAATGGAGGCTAGCCATTGGAAGACATCAGCGTCAATCACTTTCTCCCGGTCAGAACGCGAATCGTGGGCGTTTCTGACTCTTTTTTTTAGTCCCGCCCCTTGATGCCGTGTGTCCCGGGCCGCGCTGTGATTGGTTGCCGGCCCGACTTGTTTTATATTCCTCTTATCTGCCTGTAAATATTGTTTTGGTTGCCCGAGTTACAACAAGATCGTTTACTGCGAGGCACTCAGAGGCAGAACATTTCTGGGCTGGTTGGATAGTATAGAGTTGGGGCTAGTGTTATCTGAAGACCTATTGTTAATGTACTCCCAAATTTAACAACGAACAATTTCACAAATCGTTTGCTGTTTGTTTGTTACTGACTCTGTAAGGCAGGGACAGTTTACACTTTTCCGGGAAAAAATGTTTCTGACAGATTTCACTGGTATTTGTAGGCTGTGTAAAAAGTGATTTTAGCAACGGTCCCCGAGTTTCACAAGTGCGGCAACAGAAAACAGGCTCAGTTTCCAACTTTCCCTTTCTTCCGGGCTTATCACGGGCTGCCTTGTGTAAAAAGGTAGGGCCGATTTCGACCAAGAACCTTTAAGTATTTGCCCGGCGTTAGCCGCCTCTCATACCATTCAAGATTATCAATCAAAGAGGCAGGCGCTGGAGACTGGAAGGCTGGAAACAGGAGTTTATTCCGACGGAGCAGAACACGTCAAATAAGACAACAGGGTATCTTCTCGAGGTGCTCTAACCGCATCTCTGAGGCCTGGCCTCTTATACACTGGTTTATGATCTTTATTACAGTAACACATTCCTGCAAATACTTTGAAGTACGGAAAAGACATCCTCGGAATCCCCGCTTCATGCCCGTTCCCACACACATTTACAGTAGAAGTCCCCACCCCAGGTGATGACTGTCGCGCAGCTGGATATTCCGCCAGTTCCCGGAATGTGTGTGGCTGATCGGATCTCATGGGGTGGGGGCTTTGATCAGCTGTGGATCCTTTGATGAGAGAAGCTTCCTACTGTATGGGGGCAATAAACTGCATCCGCAGGGCCAGGTGGCGGCCTGGGAACGAGTAGGACAATCGGGCACAGAGGAAAGGGGGGTTTATCAAAGGATACGAAGTCATGAAAGGGATGGAGGAAGGTGTCTAGCTGGGAACGGGAGGTGGCTCCGAGGCAGGGTTGCACTGAAGGGGAGGTTTATGGCCCAAGCATGTGAGAGCGGGGGCTGTCAGCGTGCGGGGGATGCTTACGAGGTCAGGGGGAGAGACGCGCTGGCTAGCGGCAGTGGGCAGAGAGGCCATGGCATTCAAAATGACTGCCGCTTACGCGCGCATACGAGCCTAAAAGGGACAAGATGGCGCCGATAATGTTGATGTCGAAACTAGATTTTAACAGTCCTCCCTTTTCAACATATCTAGCCATCTTGTTAGTCGATATCTATCCCCATTATATTCCTAACCTCGACATCGTACAATGCTTTCATGCGTTCCTTTTCGAAGTCCAGAGTCTTAGGGCAGATACTGTTTGCACATAGTGAACACAGAGGTGGCAAGCATTGGATACCCAGGCAGAATCCACATATTACGACAATCGGTATCAGTATGATCATAAATAACCTCCACCCCCAGTTCTTCATGGTAATCCAGAACCAACCCCCAAGCGACCATTCTTCTTGTTCCTGGTGAACTTCTGAGGAAAGTCTGTGGAGGTGTTCAATGGCTTTGTACACTGAGGGTGAATTGTCCGGTATATAGGTGCAACAGCTGGATCCAATGATGCGGCATGCTCCTCCGCGATCCGCTAGAACCACATCTAGAACAAGGCGGTTCTGAAGAGCCACCAGGCGGACCGCCTGAAGCTTGGCTGTATTGTTAGTGGAGAAGTGTGGCTCAGGGGTTAGAGGCGGCAGACCCGGAAGCTGAGATCGGTCCTGGACCAGGGTTCAATTCCCCGCCTCGGCGGGTCTTGGGCTAAAAATTCCACGGACATGATAATTCTCGCTCCGGTGCCTTCTCGACTCACGGGTTCACACTCTGCGACTCTGGGCAATAGCTTGCTTAATCTCCACAACGGCCCCTCGCGGCGGGATGCCTGACTTTCACCTTGTGGATACCCGCTGGGGCTATCACACAGGGGAATATCAGGACGGGTTCCCTAAGCAAGCGCCGGGACACCCACTGCGGGTAGCTGTGCGCTATATAAGCTCAACTACATTTGTTCGTGAGAATGCCAGCTGTAATGTTCATTGTTGTTTCAACTGCCTGGGTCAAATGTCGGATGGCACGGCTGTTCGCCATCGGACCCCAGAGTGGAACAAGTCCCTTCATGGCGTCCAGGAACTGTGCTCCAGTAGAGTCGGCTTGTTCAATGTCCTTTGCTAGTTTTTGTCGGTGGTGGTTTGCTGGCGCGACATAGGTCGGTGGAAGAATGAAGGCAATGTAACAGGTACCCCCCCAGCCTTTGGGGAGCTAGGTGTAGGCTTTCGTACCACACACAAAGTACATATTCGGAGAAGTGACAAAAGAGGGTGGATCAGTTGAGTCCAAAGTTTTGGTGATTCGGCAAGCGCTGTGGCCTACCAGCTGTGTCCCGAGGCCTTCGATGCATACAAGGCCTGAGACGTTGACGACAGATAGGGCCACAGTCAGGGTGGCAGCTGTTCGTTTCCAGAGGTAGGAGAAGGTGGGTCTGGCGGGGTTATTGAACACCTGCATTTCAATTCGTTCTTTGGCAGGGATGTCCAGATAAATAGAGTCGTTAGATGTCAGAGGGCAAAAGGGGGCAGCAGTTCTCCCTGTTTTGTTCTGCCAGACCCCATGATAGAAGTGAGCCATAGTTCTGCTGGAAGTGGTATTGTCCCTGTAGCTCTCTTGCAGGAGGATCAGCCACGCAAGGCAGAAAACATGAACGGAGAAAGGCGAGGGAATGAAGGGGATAGAATGTCCAGTGGCGTGGGGTAGCAACCCGCAGATCCAGCAGTTGGTGGCATTGGCGGCAAGGTTGTGTTGGTGCAGCAACTGCACGAAAGAGTTGTTCCAAAACTCCTTACGTCTTTCTCGGAGTTGTGGTGAAAGAGAGACCAGGTAGTGTTCTTTCATTGTGGTTGGCTGTGCAGTGGTCAGGAAAGTCTTGTGAGCTGGAGTGCTCCCTTCCATGATCCAGAGGGTGATCATGAGGAGGAGGCAAAAGAGAAGGGCAATAAAGAGAGCAATAGTCTTTGAGCTGTGGAGTCTGTCAGCCTTTGGGTATCTGTAGCGGGTCTTTGGATGTCCGGTTGCTTCTATCATCTTCGTGTCGGGTGCTTCCATCATCTTCAAGGGGCTCGGTAGCGGGCAGAACCACAGACTTCGTTTGGCTTCTCTCCTGGCAGCCTTTGTAGTGTTAGGCCACCGCTCTTAGAATTGTAACTTAGTCAGTGGTCTGCTTAGCCGAAGCTCCCTCCTTTCGTCACAGGTTGTACCATTCTCTGGATGGCACAGTGGGATCGGGGAATTCTGTCAGTTCAAGTGTCTCTTTATCAGGGTAACAGCTCAGGGATGGTCGATCCTTGTTCAGGAGCTCTTCTTGGGTGGCCACGTCTTCGGTCGTCATCAGGGCTGAGGAGATCTTCTTACAGTGGTGTGCGTGCAGCCAATTCTTCTACCCCTCCACTCGAAGAGCTGTTCGGGTTGACGTAAATAATTAATTTACTCTCTTAATTTCTATGCAGGTAAGTACTTAATCAATAATAACTCAATCGGAATGAAAAAAGACAGAGTCCGTGGTGTTAGAGTTTCTTAGGGGTTTTATTCCTTAAAAAGGAATGGTCGTGACCAGGATATCATGTTCTGACCACCACAGGGGTGTCAGAAGGGATAGATGAGCGCGCTACATTTTATTAACAGTACATAGCTTATATACTTAATTTACATCATAAGCAACAATGCAGGAGGCGTAACAGCTGAGAGAAGACAAGATAACAGTATACACGTGGTACTAGTACGTAGTCAAGAGGCGTAAACTAGGCGTGAACTGGAGGGGTGTGCTAGAAACGTCACTGATAGGTGACGCAAGTGGGTGGCACCAAGGGGTGGTGCTAACAGAATTGTTGCAATGTCAGCAGAAATCGGAAGCTTGGATGCGCGCGCAGCTGCATGACGTGTGACTGAAGGGGTGCAGGGGACTTGACATTTAAACTGACGGAAAGAGACAGAAGTCTGGCATGTCAGATCAACTTGTACTTTTATCATATCTGATATCTAGTGTTATAGGAACTAAGCTATCTGGACGGAAAGGTCTCTAGGGCAGAAGCTATTTTATACTGACAGAGAGTGCGTGTATAAGCGCCTGAGTGTCTACATGAGAAGCGTGGGGCATGGGCCTTCCATGGGAGCATGGTAACAGAGGCTATGAATTACTTGAATTAGCTACACAGAGACAGGCCGGCCCTTTGGTTCTGTAGCTGGGAGTATGTTTACTTAAACTAGTAGGCAGGAATGCAGTTTCGAGGAGCAGATCAGATAATTCGAAGGTTGAAGTCAGTCTTGGCAGAAAGCAGGCTGAGCTGAGCGCGAGGGGCCGCGCTGAAAGTAAGTCAGAGTTCACGGGTACAGAGGTAGCCTGAGCAGAGGCTGTCGGAGTCAGGAGCCAGAAAAGAGGCTCGATGGCAGAAATTCAGGGCCTACTCTGCCAGGGCAGAAAAACATGTAACGTGTACTACAAAAAGACGGTGGCATAGCATACTTAGGAACGGACTATATAATCCATTCAGGGTGGATCTGAAAGAGGACAAGTTAACGTTGGACGCAAATGTATTTGCGTCTTCATAGCTGACACAGGAGGGAAGTTACATGCACTTTAAGCTGGTACATGGAGTCGGTGGGGTACGCGCTAGGGAACATAACATGACCAAAAATTTATATTTCCTCATTCCCTCCTTGTTCCCTACGGACCCTTCATGATATATCGATCCTCAGGAATCTATCAGTTTGTTCTTGTAAGATCATTTGTTCTTCTTTCTTTCGTTTACGTTTTGAGAGAAAACTGGAATGTTCAATACATGACGTGGCACACAGTCCACAAATCGCTGGCCCACACTGCAGGCACAGGCAGCAACTGAATACTAGGACTAGGCCAATGCCTAGGAAGGATAGGATCTTCCATCCCCAAGCTGTTAACGTAGTCCAGAACCAACCGGACCAAGTCCAGGTGCCTGGATTCTGATGTATCTGATTTGTAATTTGATGGAGACGGGTGATAGCTTGATATACAGATGGTGCGTTTTGTGGTATGAAAACACAGCAACTTGACCCGATGACCTTACAGGCTCCACCTCTATCTGCCAAGATGACGTCAATAACAAGACGATTTTGAAGGACAACAACCCGCATAGCGGACTGCTCTTCTGTTAAGTTACCTAAGGCGGAGGCAGTTTCATTCACTACTGCTTCAAGTGTTCTAGTTAATCTGCGTATTAATTTACTATTCTGAACAGGTCCTAAAAAGAAAAAGAATCCTTTATTAAAATCGGTGTACTGTTCCCATGCCGTTTCTGTGTAGTCGACAAGTGGGACATCTCTCCTGGGTCTATTCTTTACTAGATTGGTATTTCTATGGTAATCAGGGGGAGCTAGGAAAACAGGTGGCAGAAGGAATGCAATGTAACAGGTACCATCCCAATCTGGGGGTAGACGTATGTATGCGGTATGACCACAAACAAAATGAGAATGACTGACAGCTTTAAAGGATGATTTACCATGATCACTGAATTCGACCACAGTAGTGCATTTACTATGACCTAAGTGTACTGAACCTTTCTTCTTGATACATAATTCACCAGTGACTGGTAATACTGACACAATGGGTAGAACGGGCGTGTCTTCGTATTCAACAGTAAGAATCATAAGGCTAATTGTATAATTACCTAATCCATACACTTCATTTTCTAGATCAGTTCCTATTCTAGTGGGGAGTCCCTCCTTGTCAGGGTAACAGACATCGAGCAGGACCAAGTTCATGTTTCCCCAAACCCAGCCCCCATCGAAAACAGCAATATCAGGATCTAGGGAGTTAATTATTTTAAACCATGCTCCGCAGGAGCCATTGTGAGTGAATGGGTACGGAAAGAGGGGCAGAGCTCCCTTGTAATTCTGGTAGGGAGGGAGTCGGCCACATATCCAGCAGTTTGTAGCATTGTTAGTTTGATGAGAATGATGTAACATACTAATGAATGTATTGTTGCGCAGCGCAAGTCTGTAGGAAAGCTCGTGTGGAGGTAACTTACTAAAAGTGTGTTCAGCAGATACATTATAGGCAGATTGTTCACGCTCGAAAATAGGATAATAGATAGGTAGAAGGATGCTGGCAACGATAATTAGAATACTCAGAATAAACATGATTAATAGTGTCACTATACAGTGACTACGAAGTGATTTACAGTATGTACGTTTCTTGGCTTCTCTCTCTCTATCTCGATCTAGGGGATACATGTCAGAAACTATTTAACCGATTCACCTAGGGGAGGACTTAAACAATTAAACTGTCTGACTTGCTAGATCGGAGTTTCATGCGATAATTTTCTTGAGGAGTTTTTTCTCGTTCAGATTCTGTAAAGTCTTTCTGTTCGACACAGTCTTTGGTGGGGGTGGACGAGTCTCGATCAGGTTTCAGTCCAGAAAATCTCTTCACATGACTCGTATGCACCCACCCCTTTCTCCCCTCGATTTTTACGGCAGTCCTTGTGGTGAGAAGAACGGTCTTCGGGGACTTCCAGCGGGGCTCCAGCGGACTCTTTCTGTCAAAGTTGCGCACTAGAACCAGGTCGCCAGGACGGACATCATGCGGCTTTACATCGGTGTTATCGGGAAAGGCTGCGGCAACCTGTGAACGACATGATTGGAGTGCAGACATCAAGGAGGCAAGATAATCTGTCAACATATTACAATCAACATCAGTGATTTTCTTCGGGATGGGCGTCCCCCACATATTCGGTGGTCTGCCAAAGACCACTTCGTACGGGGATAGCCCTGATCTTGAATGGGCGACCATTCTCATGTAGAATAGTGCCACTGGCAGGGCGACTATCCAGTCGACCCCTTTCTCCTGACATATTTTGGCAAGGCGGATCTTTAGTGTCTGGTTATGCCTTTCTACAAGGCCTGCGGCTTCAGGATGTCGGACACAATGGAACTTCCACTGGTATCCTAACAGTAAGGAAACTTCTTTCATTAATGCAGATGAGAATGGCTGACCGTTATCTGAGTACACGACACGAGGCAAGCCGTATCGTGGGAAGAATTCACGAACCAACTGCTTAGCAGTGGTCGGAGCAGTGTAATCTGGGACTGGGTATGCTTCGGTCCAGCGGGACAGAGCACAGACAACTACGAGAACATATTTAAATCCTCGACAACGTTCCATCTGGATATAATCCATCTGGAGGACTTCAAAAGGGTGATCGGGAGGATGAAATCCACCTTGCTCTACAGGGACACTTTTTCCTGGATTGAACTGACAACAGATCATGCAAGTACGCACTTTCTCTTTTGCGGCTGCTCGTAAGTGTTTATTGTTCCAGAGATTCTGCAAACTGTCTAACATCGCTTTCTCTCCCAGGTGTGCTGGGCTATGTGCTGTATTTATCATGACTTGAACCATAGAGTCAGGGAGAAACCATGTAGATTTTCCCTTCGTCATCCAACCTTGATCTGTCTGGATCCCTCCTAGTTCAATCCATTTCTTTATTTCTTCCGGGGTAGCATGTGTCTGAATGTCGATTACATCTAGTGTGGGATCCCTGACTGTCATACAGTTTGTCGGATCTGTTGTCTTTGTCGTGTCAATTGTCTGAGTGTGAGTCAGTGCTGTATGTTTTGCTGTCTGGTCTGCCAGGTCGTTACCCTGGGAAACAGAATCTGTGACTTTGGTATGTGCTTTACACTTCATGACGGATATTCCTGAAGGCAGATGTATTGCTTCTAACAGTGCTTGAATGAGGGGACCGTGTTGGATCTTGGCACCATGAGAGGTCAGGAAACCTCGTTCCTGCCATAGCATGCCGAAGTCGTGTACAACTCCGAACGCATAACGGGAATCAGTGTATATGTTGACATTTCTGTTTTTAGCTAGAATACAGGCTCGGGTCAGAGCGATGAGCTCTGCCGCTTGAGCAGACAGTGTGTCAATACGATGTGTTTCTTTAACTTCAGTTTCAGTGGTCACGGCATACGCGGCCACTAATTCTCCTGTACTTGTTCTCATGCATGAACCGTCCACATAAAGTGTCAGGTCTGGATTTGCCAATGGAACATCTGTTAAATCTCGTCGGGGCTTTGTTACTGCATTAATGATCTCGATGCAATCATGTGGAACTGGATCTGTCATAACTGTAGGTAACAGTGTTGCTGGGTTCAAGATACTGCAGCGTCTGATTTCTATGTGTGGCTGGAACAGTGTCAATTCGTAACCTGTCAGTCGTGCTATAGTCAAGTGTTGAGTCTGGGTTCTGTTTAAAAGAACCTCTACAGAGTGCGGAACTTGTACTGTTAACTGATGTCCTAAAACAATTGAATCACTTTGTCTTATTGCTAACGCTGTTGCAGCTACTGACTTTAAGCACGCAGGGAGTGCCTGGGCTACTGAATCCAATGTACTTGAAAAATAAGCGCAAGGCTTATGTGAACCTGCTTGATCTTGAGTGAGGACAGACAATGCTGTACCGTCACGTTCTGTAACAAAAAGTGTAAACGGTTTGTTGTAACATGGTGTCGCTAAAACTGGTGCTTGGCATAATGCTTTCTTTAATTCCTCAAAGGCTTGTGTGTGTTCCTGAGTCCAAGGGAGGGCAATCGAAGTTGCTGCCTCCTGCGTTGTTAACTGGATGAGTGGTTTAGCTAGAAATGCATATTGAGGAATCCATTGTCTGCAGTACGAGGTGAGGCCTATGAAGGCCCGCACTTCCTTTTGCGTCTTGGGTTGTGGCATATTTACAATTAACTGAATGCGATCGGGAGTGAGCTGTCTCCCCACTTTGGACAGCAAGTGACCCAAGTACACAACTTGCTGAACACAGAATTGTAACTTCGACGGAGACACCTTGTGTCCCTTGTCGGCCAGGAAATGTAAAACTGTCAATGATGCTTGTTCACATTTGGGCTCACTTCGTGCGGTGATCAGTAGATCATCGACGTATTGCAGTAAGGCGGTGTTAACTGGCATTTTAATACAATCTAGTTGTCTTTTCAGTGCTTGACTATAGATGCTGGGGCTTTCTGTGAATCCTTGAGGTGCGCGGGAAAATTTGAAACTTCGTCCATTTAAACTGAATCCGAAGAGATATTGGCTCTCCGGATCAATAGGTACACTGAAGAAAGCGTTCTTGAGATCAATTACAGTAAAGAACGTTGCTTCTGAATCAATAGCAGTTAATAAGGAAGAGATATCAGGGACCACAGGGTACTGTGGTACGATACATTTATTCAGTTCTCGAAGATCAATCACCAGCCGATATACTGGCGGTGCATTGGGATCGGTACGTTTAAGAATAGGAATGATGGGTGAATTACAAGTATTGGAGTCGGTCTCTACGACCACTCCCTGGGCAATGAGCTCTTCAATGATTTTCAGTAAAGCCACTACAGCATCGGGTGGTAACTTGTATTGTCTGATTCTGGGTAAGACAACTCCTGTCTTGAGTGTAACACGATATGGAGTGATATGCATACAACCTACGTCAGCTGGGCCTTTTGCCCATAGGTGATCTGGTACATTTTTCAATCTGACATCAAATTCACGTAAAACATAATGACCCTTGAAATCCCGTAGAAAGAGTCTAACTCCCTCCGGGGAACAGCATATTATAGCTCCTAGAGCCTTCAGTGTTTTAATTCCTAACAGATTTTCTGGGCATGATTTCGTAAGTAACAAATCTGTAACTCGTGATAATGGACCCACGGCCAATGGTACTGGTTCCGATACTTCATTTACAATAGGCTGTCCTGAAAAACCAAGGGAAACATTCTGTGAGCCTGAGAGGGGTGCCCCTGGGACTTCATTATGACTGATTGTGGTGCGGCTTGCCCCGGTGTCAATTAAAAACTTTCTGTCTTTTCCCAATACTTGACTGTGTACATAAGGACCTTCTTGATCTACAGGTATTTCAATAAGAGGCAAGCCAAATTCCCTCTCTAGGCTGTTTCATGTATATCGGGGGTAATCTGGATATGCGGACTGGGCATACTGGTACATCTGTTGTGATACTTGCTGAGTCGCGGCAATGGGCTGTGGCTGTGGTACTGCTACTGTCTGCGCTGTGTGGGATGTAGCATGCATAGGCTGTGTATTCTGCATTGGCTGTTCGTTCTGTGAGGTCTGTTGATGCCCATGTTCATGTCTAGGTGGATGCGGTCTTTCTTTAGTTTTACCTGTTGCTATGTTATGTTTCAGGACTGGGCATTCGTGTACATAGTGGCCTGGCTGCTTGCAGTAATTGCACGTTCCCTTAACGGGAGCTGTAGAGTGACTTGTCTGGGCCCCACCCTTCCTCTGACCATCGGCTGGGACCGTCTGAGCTACTAACATTTTCATCTTTGTGTCTTTCATACGTTTCTGTTCCTGATCTTGTTCTTCCCTAATTCTGTTCTGGTGATATTGTAACATTTGTAACATCTGGGATGGCGTATTTGCCTGCCAAGTACTTTCAACCTTGTACACTCGGTTTTTAACTAATGGCAGGGAGTTCTCGACTAGTTTTGATACAAAAAGATGCGGGTACGATTCGCTACTTGGTTGCAGGCCACTATTAATAATGAAGCATTTCTCGAATCTTGAATAAAAGTCACTAGTATCCTCATCTTGTTTCTGTTTACAGGACGAGATTGCGTCCCAATCTTCCTTTCTAGTTGTCAATAATCTTGGCAGGACCTGTACTATTAATCCGGGTAATGCTTTAGTCTTATCCCCAAGGCCTAACCCTGGGACCCGTTTACTTTCTTCGTCCTCTATTTCTGCCCATGCAATCTTTGTGTCCCCCACCTCCCATTCTTTTTCCTTTAATTTCTCGTAAATGCCCGTGGGCAGTAGCACCTTTAACATTTTCATAATATCATCATACGTATAATCTCCCATCAGTAACATGTCTTTAAGCTCTCTGTGAAAACCTGCAGGGTCTTTATCGTGACACGGAACTAGTTTCTTCATTTCTAACAGTTCTAACTTAGTCAGTGGCGTGTGAACATACACACGTCTCAAGTGTTGATCCGCCCCCATAACTGGGTGTACTTCTCGTAAGGAGTTCTGACTTTCTATGCCACTACTGCATTGCATGTGGTACATTTTTCTTTCTGGAGGCGGGGCGGGAAGATATTCAGAGCTTATGAAGGTGTTGTATTTATGTCGTTGTTCTAGAATTATTTGTATTAACTTGGTGCTGAAACCTCTCCATCTATCCATGAGTAGTGCTTCTAATGTTTCATGTAAGGGACCTGGATCGGAATGATGGTTTCTGTACTTGATGAGGAGGTGTTGAATCATGTATACACCTGCTAATTTCTGCTCGTCTGGGGAAAGGTTCAAGAATGTCTGCGCTATCGTATCATCATTATATATGTCTGGGTTTTCGGCCCATAACACGGCTGTCCGAGCTAGTTCCTGTTCATCCATAGAATTGAGTACATGGTACCCCATTCGGTCTCGAAGCCTTTTATCAGTTTCCTGGAACTGATGTTCAGAAGAATTCGGGTTTGTTAAAGCAGAGAGAAAAACTCTCTTATTTTCCGGACGGATGCCTTTCCTAAGGTAGTTTCCCTTACCTACATACGCTATAGTATCTGTAGTCCTTCCTGGTTCTGTAAGTTCTTCCTCCTCGGAGGAAGCTTTGTCATTCCCTTTCTGGTGTGCCGTTATCACTGCCCTTCTAATTTTCTGGTACATACTAGCTATGCAAGCCCCCCTGTCATGTTTTCCTTCGGCTATATTTTGACCCCACTTGGTTAGTGCATCTAATTCACTCTGATCTGTCTCAGGCCTGTCTCGTTCTCTTATTAGACAATTTATGAAAAATCGTAATATCTGTGCTTGAATGTCAACTTTCTGTTTATCCATGGCATCCTTGATACTGTCAGGGTCTTTCCCTGTCTGAACAAACTCATATATTCTATCGAGACGCTCCTTCATTCCTACATAGCATAGCAAGATATCAGTGGCAGATCTTAATCGTAGTGATGCCAATATCATTAGATCGTTTTTTCCGGGTACTGGATCATATCTACAAACTGACATGTTTTCCTTTAATGCGTCAAGGCGGGGAGACTGGAACGTGAGAGGACTCTGCGTGTCCCTGAAATTGAATCTGCGTGTTAATGGCGGGGTCCGAGGACCCGCAGTCGCGCCTCCTGAAGCGGATGCTTGGGCATTATCTCCCTTCGGAGTCTGGATCTGAACTTGAATTTGTCGGTTAGTAGGATCATGTAGGACTTGTTTCGGTAGGTCAATCTTGGGTGCGGGAAGTGGCGGAGCTGGCGGAACGGGGGAGGTCTGTCGCGGTACCGGCGGAACATGATCTGGGGGCGTAGTGCCACCCTCGTCCCTGTCAGTGGGCAGGGCACGAACAGGCAGATTGGTGTAAGCTGGTGCTACATCCTCTAAATATGAATTTAGGAATATGTCTTTAGTAGTTTTGTGCATTACTTTACTTGGAACTAATGGTGGCGGTAAGTTTTTCGGTATTTCTGATAGGGCCTCAGGTGTACCTTCGGCCGCGAGATACATTCCATTTACAAGATTGTTTCGGGCACGGTCTATTTGTTCTGTTTTTACTCGGATCCCTTCAATAACTAATTCGTTTTCTTGGGCTTTTTCTGATTCTTTAAGTCTGTCTTCTCTACGGAGTGCTCTCTCAGCACGCTTATGTGATTCCTTACGCCAAAATTCTATGGCGTCTTTCTGGGATTGTCTAGCTTTCTTTTTCCATAATGCTTCTTCTACCTTCATGATGCACTCGGCATCCCATGTTCCGGTAGTGGGCCATCTGTGTCTTTCGTCTAGATGCTTGGTGTAATCGGCCCATAAATCTAGATACAATATGGCGTCTATGCCATGTTTGTGGTACATAAAGTTACCTGGAGTGTCCCTAGGGGGAATAGGAATTTCTTCCTCCAGTATCCCTTTCCTAGTTCCTATCTGCTTTAACTTGTTGAAAAACGGCATCTTATTTACTTATTACTGAATGCTCAATCCTTACTCCTTAATACTGCTGACAGCTAGTTTATACGAGAAACACAATAATACACATTTAAACAGTCACATTCATACCACGACATTAATCACATAAAAACATTTGAGACATAGATGACTACCCCTATACTGGATGTACTGCTAAACAGTACAGATACACTGGTGTAACAGTGCAAAAATTCAGAATACTAGATATACTGCTAAACAGTACAGATACACTGCCTAAAAACAGTGCAGACCGGACTTGCGTACCCAAACCCGTCTAGATACGACCCAGCAATGGTACTCACCGGGAAGCACGGAAACAGAAGGCCTCGGAAAACTCGACTGGACTCGACTCGGTACTTCGGAAAACCTCGGAGAACTTCGGAAAACTTCGGAAAACCTCGGAAAACTTCGGAAACCTGGTGGGCCTCTTGACACCTCGGACCTTGCTTCTTTCGACTAGGCTCTGGTCGGGATCCTCCGCACTCCTCACCGCCTCGTCTGGGCACTGATCGCAGTCTTCGTCACCTCCTTGGGTCAGAGGGAGATGCAAGAAATCCTGCCGGTACGCGTAGGTTCCGCCTAACTGACGGCAGGAGACAGAGCTTGCAATGCGCCAACCGGCGCGTGAGGTGGGGGAGGGGTCCCTATTCGGGCGCCAAAATGACGTAAATAATTAATTTACTCTCTTAATTTCTATGCAGGTAAGTACTTAATCAATAATAACTCAATCGGAATGAAAAAAGACAGAGTCCGTGGTGTTAGAGTTTCTTAGGGGTTTTATTCCTTAAAAAGGAATGGTCGTGACCAGGATATCATGTTCTGACCACCACAGGGGTGTCAGAAGGGATAGATGAGCGCGCTACATTTTATTAACAGTACATAGCTTATATACTTAATTTACATAATAAGCAACAATGCAGGAGGCGTAACAGCTGAGAGAAGACAAGATAACAGTATACACGTGGTACTAGTACGTAGTCAAGAGGCGTAAACTAGGCGTGAACTGGAGGGGTGTGCTAGAAACGTCACTGATAGGTGACGCAAGTGGGTGGCACCAAGGGGTGGTGCTAACAGAATTGTTGCAATGTCAGCAGAAATCGGAAGCTTGGATGCGCGCGCAGCTGCATGACGTGTGACTGAAGGGGTGCAGGGGACTTGACATTTAAACTGACGGAAAGAGACAGAAGTCTGGCATGTCAGATCAACTTGTACTTTTATCATATCTGATATCTAGTGTTATAGGAACTAAGCTATCTGGACGGAAAGGTCTCTAGGGCAGAAGCTATTTTATACTGACAGAGAGTGCGTGTATAAGCGCCTGAGTGTCTACATGAGAAGCGTGGGGCATGGGCCTTCCATGGGAGCATGGTAACAGAGGCTATGAATTACTTGAATTAGCTACACAGAGACAGGCCGGCCCTTTGGTTCTGTAGCTGGGAGTATGTTTACTTAAACTAGTAGGCAGGAATGCAGTTTCGAGGAGCAGATCAGATAATTCGAAGGTTGAAGTCAGTCTTGGCAGAAAGCAGGCTGAGCTGAACGCGAGGGGCCGCGCTGAAAGTAAGTCAGAGTTCACGGGTACAGAGGTAGCCTGAGCAGAGGCTGTCGGAGTCAGGAGCCAGAAAAGAGGCTCGATGGCAGAAATTCAGGGCCTACTCTGCCAGGGCAGAAAAACATGTAACGTGTACTACAAAAAGACGGTGGCATAGCATACTTAGGAACGGACTATATAATCCATTCAGGGTGGATCTGAAAGAGGACAAGTTAACGTTGGACGCAAATGTATTTGCGTCTTCATAGCTGACACAGGAGGGAAGTTACATGCACTTTAAGCTGGTACATGGAGTCGGTGGGGTACGCGCTAGGGAACATAACATGACCAAAAATTTATATTTCCTCAGGGTGGTGATCAAAACTTGCCAGGGGCCCGTCCACCGGGGTTCCAGACTCTTTGCTCGCTGGAAGTTCTTTATTAGGACATAATCTCCGGGTTGGATGTCGTGTCCGGGGCCCCTGGAAGCATCGGGAATGGCATGCAGCACCAGTTGATGGATAACAGACAGTGTCTTAGTCAGATTGTACAAATAGTCAGACATTAGGACGTCCGGGACATCGTGAATGGATGTTGGTTTCGGTGCAGACCAGATACTCATGGGTCGGCCGAAAACCACTTCGTAAGGGGTCAAATAGTGTTTGGTGGGAGTGGAACGCATTGAAAGCAATGCCAGTGGGAGAGCGTCTGGCCATTTCAGTCCTGTGGTAGCTACTATCTTAGCTAGCTTGAGCTTCAGTGTGGCATTGTGTCGCTCAACTAGTCCAGCAGATTGGGGGTGGAAGACTGCGTGAAATTTCTGTTTTACGCACAACCCTTTCAAGATGAGTTGGATAACTTCGGCTACGAAGTGGGGGCCATTATCGCTCCACAAAATTCGGCAAAGGCCGTAGCGAGGGAAGAACTCTTTCAGCAGTACTTTTGCAGTGGCAATGGCCGTGTTGTCGCGAGTTGGGTAGGCTTCCACCCACTTACTAAATGTGCACACGACAACAAGTACATATTACAGGCCTTGGCATCTTTCGAGTTGGATGTAGTCCATCTGCAGGACTTCAAATGGGTGATTGGGAACCCCAAACCCTCCCCGGGGTACTACAGTTCCTTTCCCAGGGTTGTGTTGCAGGCATATCAGACATTGTTGGACCAGCCGTTTAGCAGAGTCTGTAATCTTGTCATTGTGCCAGACTCTGGAGACAAGTTCGGCCATAGGGGTAGATCCTATATGTGCAGGGGAGTGTGCCATGGTCAGTATGGGGATCAGGTACGAGTCGGGCAGCAACCATTTGTTCGTGTCTTTTGTCTGCCAGCAGCCTTCATCGTCTTTCAATCCCACCTGTGCCCATTCAGTCAATTTGTGTGGTGAGCTGGCCATTTGGATGTCCCTAATAGTCTTCCTAGCGTCCGTCCATTTTTCTGCTTGTGACCTAGTCACGTACATGCGTGTCATTGTCCTATTCTCGGCTGTGGTTCGGGCAGTTATGTCGACCAGTGCATTCCCCTGCCCAATGATGTCTGTCACCTTTTTGTGGGACTGACACTTGATGACTGCAAGTTGTTTGTGGAGGAGGACCGCTTCAGTCAGGGCGGAAACTAGATCTCCATGTAGGATGGGTGTGCCGTGTGAGGTCAGGAATCCCCTCTCCTTCCATAGGAGCCCAAAATGATGAACTACCCCGAAGGCGTACTGGCTGTCGGTGTAAATGTTTACTATGGTTCCTGCCGCTAAGATACATGCTCGTGTGAGGGCAATCAGTTCTGCTGCCTGTGCCGATCGTTGTGTGATGCGTGCGGTCTCTACTACAGTCCGGGCTGTGGTGACTGCATAAGCAGCTGAGGTGGTGCCATCGGGGAGTTTGATGCAAGAGCCATCCACCCACAGTTCTCCATCAGGTTCTGGGAAGGCAGTGTCTCGGAGGTCAACCCTACTCCTAGTCTGTTCGTCCGTGAGGGTCACACAGCCATGTATAGGGGACACATTGGGGTAGTTCTCAGGTAAGGTCAACAGAGTGGCCGGGTTCAGTGTGGTGCATCTTTTCAGGGTGATGTGGGGTGCGAGCAGAGTCAGTTCATATCCAGTCAGTCGTGCACTAGTCAGATGTTGCGTCTTAGTATGATTCAAGAGGGTGTCGACCGCATGGGGTACCAACACCGTGAGGGAGTTCGAGATTACGATCCCCTCGCTCTGTCAGATAGAGATAGCTGCGGCAGCTACAGCTCGAAGGCAGGCAGGCAAAGCTCTGGCTACAGGGTCAAGAGTGGCAGAGAAGTATGCACATGGGCGTTGCTTGGGGCCAATGGACTGAGTCAGGACAGACAAAGCACACCCCTCCCTTTCGTGAGTGTAGAGGGAGAAGGGCTTTGTGTAATCAGGGGTTCCTAGGACAGGGGCTGAGCAGAGGGCATCTCGTAGTTCTTTGAAGGAGGATTGGCATTCAGGGGTCCAAGGGAGTGGGAAGGGGACATCTTTAGCCAGTAAGGAAAGCAGTGGTTTCACAATGAGGCTGAAATTCGGCAACCACTGTCGGCAGAAGGAGGTGAGGCCTAGCAGGGAGAGGACTTGTTTCTGTGTTTTTGGGACAGGAATCTCGAGAATGGTCTGAATTCGATCAGGTGTAAGCTTCCTCCCGTCTTTGGACAGGAGGTGGCCTAGATAAGTGACCTGGGGTTGGCAGAATTGCAGCTTCTTTTTGGAGACCTTGTGGCCATTTTCCGCAAGGAAGTGCAGGAGTTGGATGGTGGCTGTGACTGCAAGTGGAGTGGTGTCGGCCGCCAAAAGGATATCATCGGCGTACTGTATCAACACCACTCCATCGGGTAACTGGACTGCATCCAGTTGTCTCTTGAGGGCCTGGCTGTAAATGCTGGGGCTTTCAGTGTAGCCTTGGGGTGCTCGACAGAATCTATATGAGCGGGCTTTTAGGGTGAAGCCGAAGAGGTATCGGCTGTCTGGGTCTGAGACTACGGGGTACTGAGGTACAACCACTTTGTTAACCTCTCGTAGGTCGAAGATGAAGCGGTGCGCTTTCTCATCTCCCTCACCCTGCTTCTTAACAATGGGTAGGATAGGGCTGTTGCAAACATTGCTGACTACTTCTTCTACCACTTCTGCATCTATCAGGGACTGGATAATCTTTACCAATGCCTTCTCGCCCTCGGGCAATATCCGATATTGTGGACGTTTCGGGAGTATTGCGTCTTGTCGAACAGTTATGTGCACTGGGTCGATCATCATGCGTCCTACGTCCGAGTCGGCCTTGGCCCACAGATATGGAGGTAGAGTGTCAAGTAGGGACAAGTCAGCATCAGTGATGGAAAACATGCGTCGGGTGGGACAAAGTCTGAGCAGGGTCGGGTTATCATACAGAAAGACTCGAACACCGTCATGTGAACACCTAATGGTAGCTCGGAAATGTTTCAGTAAGTCAAGTCCCATAATGGCATCGAGGTTGTTGGAAGAAAGCAAGAACGTCGTGTCAGTGGTGTTATTTTCCAAGTCAAAGGAGATCGGCGTGGACAGGGGATTAGTGGAGGGCGTTCCATCGAAGCCTATCGATGTTACAAGTGAGCCAGACAAGGGTGCCCTTGGAATCAGTCGTTTAGATAATGCGCTACATGTTGCGCCAGTGTCTACCAAAAATGGAGACTTCGTACCCAGGACCTTAGCGGTGACATAAGGACCATGCTGGTCAACATAGAGCTCCACTGGATCCCTCCCTTGCCCTTGGCAGTCCTATGCGAAGTCGTGGGCACCGTCGCAGTCAGACTGTTGGTACTGGTTCTGTCGGGGACGGTCAAATGTGTTCGGTCTGCCTGGCCTGTCGTTGGTATCGTTTGTGGACCCTCGTCCCTGCCCTCTGTTTCTAGGTCCACCCGCTACATCTCTTGTATCCCTATTCTTGTTCATCTCTAACAGGGCTGGACACTGATATTTCCAATGGCCAAATCCCTTGCAAAATGCACACTGGTTTTCGTCAATGTCTTTACGTCCAACATAGGGTGCGGGCGTATGGTCTTTCGGGGGTGGGTTTCCAGGAGCATTCGATTGGTAATTTCCCTTGTACTGCTCTCTCCCTATTGTCACCCCCTGTAACTGTGCAATCATCACCCTTTCTTTCAGGTCCTTTTTCTTGTCTCAGTCGCCCTATCATTCTCGTTCTTCTGATGCTCTGGGCCATCTGAAGGATAGCCACAGGCTTGGAGGCCGCCCAACTACTCTCGCTGGCCTGTAGCTTCTGTGAGACCTCCTGTGACAGACCTTTAACATAGTTCTGGACAAACAGATGATGTCCGGTTGCAGTGGTCATGTCCTGGCTGCTGTAATCGTAAAACACTGTCTCAAATCGGTAGAAGTATTCTGATACGTCTTCCTGGGGTTTCTGGCGGCAGGTCGTTACTTTCGACCATCCACCTTCTTTTCTGGGATCAGGGTTTTCAATTTCTGCACGATCTTGTCTGGGAGTTCTAAAATGGACTTCAAATGTTTCTGTCCAGGTTCTCGTTGTCTATCTATGCCATCGAGTTGTGACCAGGTATGTCCGAACAGCTCAAGGTGGTCGACTTTCCGGATTTGCTTCCACACATCAGCTGGCAGACATAACCCGAAGAACAAATCGATGTCAGCTAGGGTCATAATCGTTGAACCTAGGGCTGTGCCTAATTCGGTGTAAAACAACGGAGTTTGGTCCTGGGACAGGGGGGCAGCTGGACCCAATTTACAAGTGGAAAAGAGAAATATTGCTGGCCCACCTCTTTATTTAGTCTCACTATGAGTTTAAGAGACAACAAACAAATAACAACGTCTCTTTGTTTGTATGGGGAATTTTATTTAACCCTTTTGTTCATTATTTTTAGTAAGATTTAACCAATCAGTAGGCGAGAAGAACACTCCATACACCTATGTACAAATACAAAACATTAAGACATATTTTACAAGTGCTAACAAATATCACATAAATAATAAATCAAATATTCATCAACAAACTCCTCGTATGAGAAATAAATAACAATTCTATGTGCGCAAATAATTAATCTTTGCGAGATAATCAGAAACCGCTATTGAACCCAAAAGGTTGTAAAAGATTCGACAGACGCGCGGCTCCCCTCCCACAGGAGCCACACGTCGTCGATGTATCGATACCAGTGCACAATATGAAATTTCGAGACTGTAATGCATCCATGTACCCACTAGTTCGGAAACTACAATATCCACAATGCCTAGCTGGAGGCTCGCAATGATGTAGGAGCCCTGGACAGCCACCCGGCTGCTCCTGCGTTCCCCATACAAACAAAGAGACGTTGTTATTTGTTTGTTGTCTCTTAAACTCATAGTGAGACTAAATAAAGAGGTGGGCCAGCAATATTTCTCTTTTCCACTTGTAAATTGGGTCCAGCTGCCCCCCTGTCCCAGGACCAAACTCCGTTGTTGTACTAACCCGACACAATAGGTCGCCCTGGTGGATTTGATAAATTTTTATGAATCTTTGGTAAGAAATATGCCACAGGGGTTCTAGGACATTTCTTTACCAAAAAATCAATCTCTTTGGGGCCTAGGAAGCCATTTTCTCTACCTATTTGCACAACTTCTGTGATTAAAGACTGGATCAGTTGTAGTGGGTCCTCCTGCAGTTTTCTGTACCATTCTTGGTTATTTACCTGCAGTGCCCCTTCCGCAAGATATTGTTCTCGGGGCCATAACACCACTGCTCCACCCTTATCGGCCTGTTTGATGATCAAATCTGGCTTCATTTCTCTTTTTCCGTTGTTCTGCCGAGACTATCAAGCATAGTGGGCCTTGTCTTATTGTTTCGAAGGGCTGTTTCCAGCACGTTTATTTTATCGCTATCGAAGGATCCTATCAGTGGCCACTGACTTTCCTGATCCTTTCTTGTATATTTATGCCACAGCTTGCTATAGGCTATAGCGACTAGTCCATGCTACATGAACATGTCCTTATTAGGGGTGCCTTCCAGTGGAGCTGGATGGTTCATCTCTAATAAGCGGTCCGGGCTGAACCAACTACCAATCAGTGGGGGGGAAGATAGGCATGACAGGTTACAATGGGGGACAAAGGTCCGCACTACCTATCCTTCACTACTTGCAAAGACTAGACAGAATATTTCTATTCTACGTTATTTGCAAACAGAGAATACCACAAAGAACCAACTTCGAACAGTCAATGTTCGGACAATCAATCAATCAGTGGGGAGAAAAATAGGCACAACAGATTACAATGGGGGACAAAAGTCTGAGTTACCTACCCCTCACTATCTGCAAAGGAAGATAGAATATTTCTATTCTTCCCTGTTTGCAGACAGAGAAAATATCAAAAACAATCAATGTTCGTACAATCAATCAATCAGTAGGGAGAGAGATAGGCACGACAGGTTACAATGGGGGACAAAGGTCCGCGTTACCTACCCTTCACTATCTGCAAAGGAAGAGAGAATATTTCTATTCTTCCCCATTTGCAGGCAGAGAATATCCTAAAGAACAAACAATCGATGAGCAATACTAGTATTTTTTTCAAATAATCAAACAATCGTTTTGCTATTTTGTCGTGCTACACGACCTTACTCGGACCGCATGGACAGTTTCTTGTCTTCCGCTTCCAGCGCCCGATCGTCCTCTATTCTCCGTAACCGTTGTGGCACTCCTGATGGTTCCCAGTCAGGACCGTAGATCACTCGAGAGAGGTCTGCTCGGAACCGGTGAAGTTCGGATGATCGGCTGCCAGACGAGGGTCTATTGGGCAGGTGCACTTCCCGATCGTTGCAGTCGTTCACTCTGTCATTGGGACCTCTCCCACTGGATCCACGTGTTGCTGATGGGCCCCACGTTTGGGACGCCAATTGTAAAAAGGTAGGGCCGATTTCGACCAAGAACCTTTAAGTATTTGCCCGGCGTTAGCCGCCTCTCATACCATTCAAGATTATCAATCAAAGAGGCAGGCGCTGGAGACTGGAAGGCAGGAAACAGGAGTTTATTCTGACGGAGCAGAACACGTCAAATCAGACAACAGGGTATCTTCTCGAGGTGCTCTAGCCGCATCTCTGAGGCCAGGCCTCTTATACACTGGTTTATGATCTTTACTACAGTAACACATTCCTGCAAATACTTTGAAGTACGGAAAAGACATCCTCGGAATCCCCGCTTCATGCCCGTTCCCACACACATTTACAGTAGAAGTCCCCACCCCGGTCTCAACAGGTGATGACTGTCGCGCAGCTGGATATTCCGCCAGTTCCCGAAATGTGTGTGGCTGATCGGATCTCATGGGGTGGGGGCTTTGATCAGTTGTGGATCCTTTAATGAGAGAAGCTTCCTACTGTATGGGGGCAATAAACTGCATCTGCAGGGCCAGGTGGCGGCCTGGGAACGAGCAGGACAATCGGGCACAGAGGAAAGGGGGTTTATCACAGGATACGAAGTCATGAAAGGGATGGAGGGAGGTGTCTAGCTGGGAACGGGAGGAGGCTCCGATGCAGGGTTGCGCTGAAGGGGAGGTTTATGGCCCAAGAATGTGAGAGCGGGGGCTGTCAGCGTGCAGGGGATGCTTACGAGGTCAGGGGGAGAGACGCACTGGCTAGCGGCAGTGGGCAGAGAATCCATGGCATTCAAAATGACTGCCGCTTACGTGCGCATAAGGGCCTAAAGGGACAAGATGGCGCCGATAATGTTGATGTCGCAAACTAGATTTTAACACTTGGACAAGTTAGGATAAAGCAGAAGGAGGCGACTATCTCGCAAGCTGATTGGTCCCTCGCTGAAGTACACAATCCCGTCGAAAAAACAAACGGTTTCACCGTATTTACTGGATGCAAAGAGCAGAGACTTACTGTTTGCGATGCTGTTACTGTAGCCAATGTCCACCGCTCAGTGAACACACAGCACGCTCTGCCGTTCCTCAGTTCGGGGAAGCACGGTCTGTACATTATTTGTGTCCATTGAGTGGCTCATGTCCTTGTGGGAGTCTTTGTCTAATTTCTGGTCAACCGTATGGGTTGTAGTCACTTTTCCACACATCTCTTTTTGGCCGTGTTTGTTTGTTGGCGGTGTCTTGCACGCATGCGCGCTCCGTTCTATCTCACGCTACAACACAAAGTGCTTTACAGCTGTGTGTGTGTTTGGTGATCTCTGCCCTTCTGCTGCCTGTCACTTTTTCGACTCTGCCATCTCGTCGTACTGTCCCACGGGACCTGTGTCCTCTGGGTGAGTGTTATGTTTCTGTGCATATTTCCATTCCTGGTGGGGTTTCAGGCACCTGTTGCTCTGGTATTTGCCTGGCAGCTTTCATTGGTTGATTTCCCCCATTTTGCCCTATTGTTTTCGGTCCTGGCGGATTGCGTGTTTGTGCTTTCTGTTTGTTGGGCTTCTGCGTACTGCTTTTGTTGCAGTTTTTACCTGCTGGTTGCTTTGTCTATTTTTGGTGTGCATGTTGGTGTTTTGGTAAGCGGCAACGTAATACCGGTTCTGGTGGCTTTGTGTGCTAATGCTCCCACTGTAAGACCCTGTGTTTGCACTTATGGTTACGTGTTAGAGCTCCCAGCGGGTCCATTCCGCCTTTCATCCTTCTGAGGTTGATAGCGTGGACAGTGGAGGAAAAGGGTTTAAAACAGTGTTATCACATACAGCAGAATGACGTTGGGTATGTGGAGGCAAGTAAAAAAAAATAGAAGTCCCACAAAAATACTCGTAAGCAGTGGTTGGTAATATCAATTTGTATTGTAATTAATCCATACATGACTAGCAAACCTTTCTTACTTATTGTAAACTTGGTTTGCACAGCATAAATCATGTTGCACTTCTCTTGTGTAAGTTCTTACCAAGTGTCACTTGTAGCGTGATGTGCACAGTATTGGACAATGTTTTGGGAATTATTTTAGATTTCCTTATGTTATCAAGCTGCTCCCAAAAATTGTGAGATTTGGGGACAAATTACTACTATGGATTTGCACTTTTCATGCGAAGAAAATACTATTGGATTCAGTAATTTAGTGTTTGTGTAGAAACGCATACAGAATTGAAAACCTACGTCAACTAGTTAGGTTATGTTCTTGGTTGAATTTACCAAAGCGGTCTCGAGAATACTCTGTTGTGAGAAATACTGCAGAGTGACTGCAGAGTGCTAGGGAGTGCAGAGTGACTGCAGAGTGCTAGGGAGTGCAAGGGAGTGCTAGGGAGTGCTAGGGAGTGCTAGGGAGTGCATAGTGACTAGGGAGTGCATAGTGTCTAGGGAGTGCAGAGTGACTAGGGAGTGGAGAGTGACTGCAGAGTGCTAGGGACTGCAGAGTGACTGCTAGGGAGTCCAGAGTGACTGCAGAATGCTAGGGAGTCCTAGGGAGTGCAGAGTGACTAGGGAGTGCTAGGGAGTGCAGAGTGACTAGGGAGTGCTAGGGAGTGCAGAGTGACTAGGGAGTGCAGAGTGACTAGGGAGTGCGAGGGAGTGCAAGGGAGTGCAAGGGAGTGTGAGGGAGTGCAAGGGAGTGCTAGGGAGTGCAGAGTGACTAGGGAGTGCAGAGTGCTAGGGAGAGCAAGGGAGTGCAGAGTGACTAGGGAGTGCAGAGTGCTAGGGAGTGCAGAGTGCTAGGGAGTGCAAAGTGCTAGGGAGTGCAGAGTGACTAGGGAGTGCAGAGTGACTAGGGAGTGCAGAGTGCTAGGGAGTGCAGAGTGCTAGGGAGTGCAGAGTGCTAGGGAGTGCAGAGTGACTAGGGAGTGCAGAGTGCTAGGGAGTGCAGAGTGCTAGGGAGTGCAGAGTGACTAGGGAGTGCAGAGTGACTAGGGAGTGCAGAGTGACTAGGGAGTGCAGAGTGCTAGGGAGTGCAGAGTGCTAGGGAGTGCAGAGTGCTAGGGAGTGCAGAGTGACTAGGGAGTGCAGAGTGCTAGGGAGTGCAGAGTGCTAGGGAGTGCAGAGTGCTAGGGAGTGCAGAGTGACTAGGGAGTGCAGAGTGCTAGGGAGAGCAAGGGAGTGCAGAGTGACTAGGGAGTGCAGAGTGCTAGGGAGTGCAGAGTGCTAGGGAGTGCAGAGTGCTAGGGAGTGCAGAGTGCTAGGGAGTGCAGAGTGCTAGGGAGTGCAGAGTGACTAGGGAGTGCAGAGTGCTAGGGAGAGCAAGGGAGTGCAGAGTGACTAGGGAGTGCAGAGTGCTAGGGAGTGCAGAGTGCTAGGGAGTGCAGAGTGCTAGGGAGTGCAGAGTGCTATGCCATTTATCTCTAACTTTTCCAAAGGCGAAACCTTTGCATTGTAAATGCTTGTTTTTACATTACTGCCGGCAAATATTCCTGACGCCCTAAGGTGCTCTCTGCAGGGAACCCTGCGTATGGCGCCCCTAACGTAATCTCGCCTAATGTCACATTTCCAACTCTAACAATATTAGTAGCTCGGGCTAATTTTCATTGAACATAAGTAGCTCTTATTACAGGCGGGGTTGGAGACCCCTGCTCTACGTCAATTAATACATGTGGACAGAACTACTTTTTGTTTGATGTAAATCTTTTTCTGTCCCGTGATTTCCCAGCGCATTTCTTGTTGAAGTCAACCTTAGAGGAGCAATTAAATTGTGATCCTTTTTGGTATAAAAATGCCACTCCCAGGGTAGCTTGGCAGCGCGTGGCACGGTGTACCCAGGGGCCCGCGCGCTCCATCAGCGCGACACCCTGGATGTTGTTTTATTTTTGTTCACATAACTTTTAGAAGCGGCGCGCGAGGCCGCCCGGGGCGACTGGAGGAGATGAAAAGCGAGCTTTTAAAGCCGGGACGTGGCGGCGTAAATCACCCGTCCTAATGGAGCGAGGTTTCTGCTGACGGCGAGGTGTAATGAGGGCTTTGGCAGGGAGGACAGGCTGTAAAGAAGAGCTGGGGGCGGGGGGATGGGGGGTGTCCAGCAGGATGGAGGCATCTCAGAGCCCAGGCCCGCTGCTGGGGCAGTCACACCTTCCACGGGGCAGTCACACCTTCCATGGGGCAGTCACACCTTCCACGGGGCAGTCACACCTTCCACGGGGCATCACACCTTCCATGGGGCATTCACACCTTCCATAGGGCAGTCACACCTTCCATGGGGCAGTCACAACTTCCACGGGGCATCACACCTTCCATGTGGCAGTCACACCTTCCATAGGGCAGTCACACCTTCCATAGGGCAGTCACACCTTCCATGGGGCAGTCACAACTTCCATGGGGCAGTGACACCTTCCATAGGGCAGTCACTCCTTCCATAGGGCAGTCACACCTTCCATAGGGCAGTCACACCTTCTATGGGGCAGTCAGCACCAGCGCCTCGTAGGCTGTTTTTTATTGGGGTGGTACCACCACTTCATGGGAAGGCGCCTACACCTCAAGGTGAACCTGTACCAGCACTTCTCAGGAAAGGGCCTACACTTCAAGGTGAAACCGTGCCAGCACTTTTGAGGAAGGTGACTACATCTCAAGGTGAACCAGTACCAGCATTTCTCCGAAAGGCACCTACATCTCGTGATGGACCAGTACCCGCACTTCTCAGGAAGGCGCCTTCACCCTGTAACGGACCAGTACCTGCACTTCTCAGGAAGGCACCTACACCTTGTGATGGACCAGTACCCGCACTTCTCAGGAAGGCACCTACACCTTGTGATGGACCAGTACCCGCACTTCTCAGGAAGCCACCTACACCTTGTGATGGACCAGTACCCGCACCTCTCAGGAAGGCACCAGACCACCACACTCCTTGTGGTGGTCTCGTACCAGCACTTCTCAGGCAGGGATGTATACCCTATGATGGGCCAGTACCGCACATCTCAGGAATGCGCCTGCACCTTGTTGTGGTCTTGTACCGGCACTTCTCAGGCAGGGATGTATACCCTATGATGGTCCGGTACTGAACATCTCAGGAATGCGCCTAACCCTGTGATGGAACAGTACTAGCACTTCTCATAATGGCTGAAGCACTTTCAATCAATGTACTTATAAAGCGCGCTAGTTACCCGCGAGGGTCTCAAGGCGCTGAGGGAAAGGGGGGGGGGGCTGCTACTGCTCGAAGAGCCAGGTCTTGAGGAGTCTTCTGAAGGTGAGGAGGTATTTTGTCTGCCGTAGGTGGGTGGGGAGGTTGTTCCAGGTCTTGGCGGCTAGGAAGGAGAATGACCTGCTGCCGGAGGTCGCACGTTAGATGCGGTGAGGGCGAGGTTGGAGGAGCGGAGCTAATGGGTGGGGGTGTAGAAGCTGAGTCGGTCATTGAGGTAGGCTGGTGCAGTGTTGTGGAGGGCCTTGTGTGCGTGGGTGAGGAGCTTGAAAGTGATCCTCTTCTCGACGGGGAGCCAGTGAAGATCTCGCAGGTGGGGGGTGAAATGGTTGCAGCAAGGGATGTTGAGGATCAGTCGGGCAGAGGCATTTTGAATGTGTTGCAGTCGTTGCAGGTGTTTGGCCGGGATGCCTGCGTAGAGTGCGTTGCCGTAGTCTAGCCTGCTGCTAACGAGGGCCTGGGTCACAGTTCTTCTTGTTCCGATGGGGATCCACTTGTAGATCCTGCGGGGCATGCGAATGGTGTTGTAGCCGGAGTAGGAGACGGTGTTGACCTGTTTTGACATGGTGAGGGTGGAGTCGAGGATGATTCCCAGGTTGCATGCGTGGTTGGTGGGAGTAAGTGCTGTTCCTGGCGTGGGCGGCCAAGAGGCGTCGTCCCGGGCGGAGGGAGTGGATCCGAGGATGAGGACCTCCGTCTTGTCCGAGTTCAGCTTCAGTCGGCTGTTCCTCATCCATTCGGCGACAGCTTTCAATCCTTCGTGGAGGTTGGTTTTGGCGGTGTTCGGTCCTTGGTGAGGGAGAGGATCAGCTGGGTGTCATCAGCGTAGGAGATGATGTTGAGGTTGTGTTGATGGGCGACTTCTGCGAGGGGGGCCATGTAGACGTTGAACTTTAAATCGAACAGCTGCAGCATTTGCCTGTGAAACTGGTATACCTTTAAAGGGGGCGGGCCATAACCTCTCGCAGGACTGCCGCACCTTCCCCTCTGAGCAGGATATCAGTCTTTCAGTGGGACAGTATCTGCACTTACTCAGGAGGACTCATATAGGGGCAGTACCCGCACTTTGCTAGAAGTTTTTCTAACTTTTAATAAGACTGCACTTCCGAGCTATATCAGAGCACTTTGAGACATACAACAGAACCTCGCTACCTGCCTTTTATATCCAGATGGTGCCATGCTTGGATGGGTTGATGTGGACGGAGCAAAGCCCCCTGCCTGGAGCAGAAGTTACCGTGACCTGTGAGTAGCTCTTTCTTCCTTTTTAAACACAACCATTACCAGCCTCATTCTTTGTCCCATTCCTCACTTCATGCGCCCCTGCCAATCAACCGTCTTTTATTTCTATGGTCGTTCACAATCCCTTTAATTATTAAAGGGGAGTAGGACTACATCTCTTCCTGTCTTTTATGGTCTGGGTTGACAGCACAGCTATCACCAGACAATTATGTGAGCATCACTAGAGGCGGGCTTTGGCTCCGCCCACATGTTGGGAGCCAGGAGTACATGTTTTGATTGGCCGAAGTTGTGTGCTTCCACAAAAAAAGTGCTTTCCCTCCACACAACTGTGATCATTTTGTTCATTTATCCAGCTGGCTGAGCTTGAAATTTCAGGGGCACAAAGCTGGCATTGGGATGCTATTAAAGTGTCTCAGATAATAGTTAATATTTGGTGTTTGTCTTTCTCTGGCAGCAGCACAGACGAGGGAAGGGCAGTCATTAACCTACATGGGTTTTTAGGTCTGGCTTGAGAGTTTAATCTACACCAACGCTATTCTACAGTTCTTTGCTCCACACAAATACATATCTATTCCCATGTTATTTACTTGTAAGGCTTCACATTACCATACAACGGTCCTTTAAAGACATACCTGTTGGCATTACCAATGTTTGTTTACTTGTGTAATTGCAACAATATACTCCCATCCATACTGCTGCACTCTGTAGTTTCTGAATATTGGCCTTCACAGTGATTCACAGGCCCACGTGTGTGAAGTGATCTTTCCTAATGGCTGTGCATTGTTTGGGCCGCTTTAGTAATATAATGTAAATTCTAGTAGAGTCCCCCTCCAGTGGTTCTCTGTTTTGCACGTATTTTTTTTTTGTGAGAGTGCTAGGTTTGTTTTTTTTTTTTTTTTAAACTGCAGCACGTTTTGACTTTAAGGTGGGAGTGGCAGCTGGAAGGGATCAGGCGTGGTGGGGGGTTGAAAAAAACAAAATAAAAAGGAGCACTTACCTCTGCATACCACAATCTCTCCTCAATCGTTGCTTACTTTCCTGACGATTCCAAGAATCACACAGGCTTCTCATAGCCAATCATGGCGCTGCTGTCACCATGACAGCAGCTTCGTGATTGGTCTGAACGCAGGGGTTCCGTGCTCAGACGGGGACTGGAAGCCTGTGGATGTTCTCCACCCAGAGTTTGTATTACACAGCCAGGTGGTGAATGTGTGGCTGTTTGGCCGGCCCAGGACGGCCAGCCAAACCGTCATGTGCACTTAAGTGCATGAACCTCTCCTCTCCCTCTGACCCCAGCCTCACCCTGACCTAGCTCAGCCCTGCCGCTCTGAAAAATAAAATTATAACGATGTTATTATGATTTTATTTTTCCTTTTTCCACTGCTCTGAGATCAGTGGGGCGACGCTCCTACGCCTTAGTGGAGGGCCGCCGCTGTAAGGTGGCAACAGGTCTTTTATCTGATGTTAGCATCGCCTTGACCTGTTTGTAAACTTCCTGTGCGCTTGTATTTCTGGACAAGGCGCGGTCACTTTACTCAGCGACTCCTTTGGTTTTGCTTCCCATTGGCTGGTTCCGCCCAGCTTGTCCGCGCTCAGCTCTCGGAGGCGGAGCATTGACTCGCTCAGAGGAGAGCATGGGCGGGGCAATGGCCCACATTTTTGTTTCAACGCAAAAAACCTCTCTTTCCTCTTTGAGCCGCTGGGTTAAGGAAGTGATTTCGCTCTCTACTGTCAAGGCTGGCCTGGAGCCTCCTGGTTCAGTTCAAGCTCGCTCAACAAGCGGGGTGGCTGCCCGTGGGTGGAATGGGTTGGTGCTTCCATGACAGATATCTCTGCGGCTGCTCCCTGGGCAAGACGCCCTACTTTGTAAATCCTAATAGATTGAATTTTGCTCAGGGATCTGAATTACAGGTTGATGCAAAGATTCTGAATGTAAGACGTACTTTAAAACTGGTAAGCCTGAGGCGTTTGTCATCTTTCTTATTTGAATACATGTGTTTGGCATGAATTTTTGTCATGTGTGCATATTCTCACCGGTAGAATATATGCTTTGGTGCTCCGGCAATAAGCTAGTGTGGGATATGCACTGGGGATGAGTTACTTACCGCTAATCTTCATTACTCCGACTCCACATTCCTCGTCCCTCTGCTCACATTGGTGTTGGGCGGAAGGCCGCGGAGTGCTTCCTAGAGCAGGGAGTGAGGTCGTCCTTCTACCCTTGAGTAGTTGAAGGGGTTGTGTTCTTTATAGATTAAAGTTGCTTGGTGTGGGTGCATGAATTGAGGCCATGGGTCGATGATCATTACCAGTGGGTAATCCAGACCCTCGCCGAGCTCTGCCCATGGAGACGTGAGGTGGCAGTTAAAAGGCGGAGCCTCTGAGGCGTAGCTTGCTCAGTAAGATGCTGCGAAGGTGCGGATTTTCCAACAATCACAGTGACATATAATGTTAGAATACATTATACGACATGCAGGGTGCATGAGAGGGACTAAAGACGAAGTGGAAAGGGAGAGCGGTAGGGTATGAAGTAAGAGCAAACACAATATTTCCTAATATAAATAATATTTTAAAGACTTTTAGAACGGAGGGGGAAGAGTGGGTGAGCGTTTTTATCTGTGTACATGGAACGCTTCCTGGAGACGTCTGGCAGACACCTCTACATACCCGACTGAAAGCACCTGTACCCAACTATTTACCATAAAATACATTTACTAAAGGGGGTGTAACACCCCAAACACCCCGCTGAAGCTACAGCCCTGACTGCACACTTGTGAAAACAGAAGGACCCTCCCACGCTCATTGAACGTGCCTGAAAGAGGAAGTCTAGGGTGTCCATTGGGACCCCATTACCCCCTCCAGAGGGCTGCAATCAGGGCGTGCGCTGACAGTGCGCCAACTTTAAGGTGGCGCACAGTCAGTGCGCTTGCTGACACCTTCTTTGCTTCTGCACCCGCGTCTATAATATGGCGTGGCCACAGAGCCAAAGCGATCCCCACATTGCCCCATGCAAATGAGGGAACGCCCTCTGGTGATAGCGTTGGCGCTGTGTGTGCTCCAGCGCTGTCGGTTATACAGAAGTGGTCGCACACTCGTCTGCTGCCCCCTCTGTAGTACCAAAGTGCCCCGGGGTGCGCAAAACAGCTGCTAACGCCTGTTGCACCCCCGGGTCCCTTTAGTGGCCCTTCCCCGGTTCCTTCTACACTTCGTGGCTTTGATTTCTCTTCCGGGCGGTCCATGAAGCAGCGGGGAGCAGACTCCCTGCTCCCCGAAGCCTGCGTCCCCAGCAAAGGGTCCTATCTGTGAGATCTCTACTATGGGGCCGTCTCTGCTGTGGAGTCAGGCCTCCTGTCCCCACATACCCTGGCTTATGATGTCCAATGGACATCAGGCGCCCTGAGACCCAATGCACACGCTTCTAAGAGCTAGGCGAGCCTTCTGCAGCCCTGGCTGTCTGAGCGGGTCTGGTGCCCAGCAGTGTTCACAGGACCGCACTACTGTGAAGGAATCCCTGGGACCCCCATCCACCCTCAGGGAAGGGGACATTGAGACCCAACGGAAGGGGCCAGAGGCCTCCAATGGGCCGGACACTTCCACCCGGGAGGGACAGCCATGTCTTGAGACAGCTGTTTTTAAAGCCTTAGAGGTTCGCTTCATCACACAAATGAAACCGCATCAAGGCTGTGTCTCCCACTAGAAGCACGTGGCCTGTCTTTCACAGCCGTTACGTCATTTCCACATAATATTTAAAATACTTCCAGGTGTTGCATCATCACTTTGAACTATGGACGACTACGCCACAGCTTAAAGTCTAATAAATAACCAAATATATACTGTTAAATACAACACAACCAAATGCCACATAATCCTTTACAATACAATAGAATGCTCAGTTATGCAACATAATGTATGTGTGTGGTGTTTAAAAAGCAGCGAAGCATAGAGTCAACAAGTGATAGACGAGGTACCGGTGTGTGGGCGGTTAAAGTTATACAAAAACAACACCGCACAACACCGCACACAACACTTTGACTTGAAAGCAGACTGCGGTGTTTCTGGCTGCGATGCAAGCAGTGCCAAGGCTGCGAGGCGCGGAGGGTTCTTTTGGGACATGGCTGAGATCTGTCCTCACAGAGGAGGACGCACGTCACACGGCACAGCTCCAACTCTTCACCATGCGGGAGGGTGGGGGGCGAGGGGGGTGTCTGATGCCGCGTGGAGCAGGGCCCCTCCTGCGCGCCCGGGGCCACGGCTCACACAGCTGCCCGGGGTCCTGCAGTCCCCTCCACGGAGGAGTCGTGAGGCGCTTCGAGGGAGGCTTTGCATATTTAGGAGCTGGGTTCTCGTCTTCGGATGGAGGGGGCCACCCGCCGCCCAAGAGAAGGGGGGACGAGGGACGATTGAAACCGCGCCTTGGAAGGGGAGCGGGGCGCCGGGAGCGCCCCCCACACCCTGGCTCTCGTGAAGAGATGAGGCTGGCAGATGCCACTGAGTCGCTAGCTGGTTGGCACAGCCCTGGAGCCCCCAGTGCCTCGTGGAGAGGGGCACTTGCCTTGGCACGGAGGCTGCCACAGTTAGTTCTAAAGCGCGCGCCGCTGCGTGAGCTGCCTCAGATCACCGCACGGCTCTGCGTGGCGCCTGCCCGCCTCCCTCATGCCTCGGCCTCCGCCAGCCTCTCCGGTACCCTTCCCGGATGGCCTTCCCCTGCCGGTGAGGATGGCCGCAGCTCGACGCGTGGCCCTCTTTGAACCCCCCAGCCAGGACGGCTCCATTCTGGACATCACCTCGCACTTCTTGAGCACCACCAAGCTCCACGGTCTTGGCCAGCTGTGCAGTGGCCACCAGTCATGCAAAGGCCGCGTGTTCTGGGCCCTGGCGGTCCTGGCCTCCCTGGGCCTCCTGTGCACCTGGTCCAGCAACCGAGTCAAGTACCTGGCCTCCTTCCCGGTCCACACCAAAGTCCACATGATGTGGGCCCGGGAGGCCACCTTCCCGGCAGTCACCCTCTGCAACAACAACATGGTCCGCTTCAACCGGCTGACCAAGTCCGACCTCTACTCGGTGGGCCAGTGGCTGGGCCTCACCGTGGAGAACAGGTCCCTGCAGCCCCGGCTCCTGGAGGTCCTGAGGGAGGACCGGCGCCAGTGGCTGACCCAACTGGCCAACTACTCGCGGTTCCTCCCACCACGCGTCTCCGAAACGACCATGCTCAGCTTCCTCCACCGCCAGGGCCACCAGATCGAAGACATGCTGCTGGAGTGCATGTTCCAGGGGGCGCCCTGCGGTCCTCAGGAGTTCACCCCGGTGAGTATCGCTGGAGTGCATGGTACAGAGGGCGGGTTGTGGTCCCTAGGACTCCCTATACGTTCTCCCAATGAGTTCTCTCTGTAAAGGTGCTGCTGGAGTGCATGTTCCAGGGTCCCCTGTGATCCTCAGAACCTCCCTCCAGTGAGGATCCCTGGCGTGCATGTCCTAGGGGCACCCTGTGGTACTGAAGACTTCACCCCGGTGGGTATCCCTGGAGTGCACGTCCTAGGGGCACCCTGCGGTCCTCAGGACTTCACCCTGGTGGGTATCCCTGGCGTGCATGTCCTAGGGGCACCCTGTGGTCCTCAGGACTTCACCCCGGTGGGTATCCCTGGAGTGCATGTCCTAGGGGCACCCTGTGGTCCTCAGGACTTCACCCCGGTGGGTATCCCTGGAGTGCATGTCCTAGGGGCACCCTGCGGTCCTCAGGACTTCACCCCGGTGGGTATCCCTGGAGTGCATGTCCTAGGGGCACCCTGTGGTCCTGAGGACTTCATCCAGGTGGGTATCCCTGGCGTGCATGTCCTAGGGGGCACCCTGCGGTCCTCAGGACTTCACCCCGGTGGGTATCCCTGGAGTGCATGTCCTAGGGGCACCCTGTGGTCCTGAGGACTTCACCCCGGTGGGTATCCCTGGCGTGCATGTCCTAGGGGCACCCTGTGGTCCTCAGGACTTCACCCCGGTGGGTATCCCTGGAGTGCATGTCCTAGGGGCACCCTGCGGTCCTCAGGACTTCACCCCGGTGGGTATCCCTGGAGTGCATGTCCTAGGGGCACCCTGCGGTCCTCAGGACTTCACCCCGGTGGGTATCCCTGGAGTGCATGTCCTAGGGGCACTCTGTGGTCCTCAGGACTTCACCCCGGTGGGTATCCCTGGAGTGCATGTCCTAGGGGCACCCTGTGGTCCTGAGGACTTCATCCAGGTGGGTATCCCTGGAGTGCATGTCCTAGGGGGCACCCTGTGGTCCTCAGGACTTCACCCCAGTGGGTATCCCTGGAGTGCATGTCCTAGGGGGCACCCTGTGGTCCTCAGGACTTCACCCCGGTGGGTATCCCTGGAGTGCATGTCCTAGGGGCACCCTGTGGTCCTGAAGACTTCACCCCGGTGGGTATCCCTGGAGTGCATGTCCTAGGGGCACCCTGCGGTCCTCAAGACTTCACCCCGGTGGGTATCCCTGGAGTGCATGTCCTAGGGGCACCCTGTGGTCCTCAGGACTTCACCCCGGTGGGTATCCCTGGCGTGCATGTCCTAGGGGGCACCCTGTGGTCCTCAGGACTTCACCCCGATGGGTATCCCTGGCGTGCATGTCCTAGGGGGCACCCTGCGGTCCTCAGGACTTCACCCCAGTGGGTATCCCTGGCGTGCATGTCCTAGGGGGCACCCTGCGGTCCTCAGGACTTCACCCCAGTGGGTATCCCTGGAGTGCATGTCCTAGGGGGCACCCTGTGGTACTGAAGACTTCACCCCGGTGGGTATCCCTGGAGTGCATGTCCTAGGTGCACCCTGTGGTCCTCAGGACTTCACCCCGGTGGGTATCCCTGGCGTGCATGTCCTAGGGGCACCCTGTGGTCCTCAGGACTTCACCCCAGTGGGTATCCCTGGTGTGCATGTCCTAGGGGGCACCCTGTGGTACTGAAGACTTCACCCCGGTGGGTATCCCTGGAGTGCATGTCCTAGGGGCACCCTGTGGTACTGAAGACTTCACCCCGGTGGGTATCCCTGGAGTGCATGTCCTAGGGGGCACCTTGTGGTACTGAAGACTTCACCCCGGTGGGTATCCCTGGAGTGCATGTCCTAGGTGCACCCTGTGGTCCTCAGGACTTCACCCCGGTGGGTATCCCTGGCGTGCATGTCCTAGGGGCACCCTGTGGTCCTCAGGACTTCACCCCAGTGGGTATCCCTGGCGTGCATGTCCTAGGGGGCACCCTGTGGTCCTCAGGACTTCACCCCGGTGGGTATCCCTGGAGTGCATGTCCTAGGGGCACCATGTGGTCCTGAGGACTCCACCCAGGTGTGTTTCCTTGGAGTGCATGTCCTAGGGGGCACCCTGTGGTCCTCAGGACTTCACCCCAGTGGGTATCCCTGGCGTGCATGTCCTAGGGGCACCCTGTGGTCCTCAGGACTTCACCCCGGTGGGTGTCCCTGGAGTGCATGTCCTAGGGGCACCCTGTGGTCCTCAGGACTTCACCCCGGTGGGTATCCCTGGAGTGCATGTCCTAGGGGCACCCTGCGGTCCTCAGGACTTCACCCCGGTGGGTATCCCTGGAGTGCATGTCCTAGGGGCACCCTGTGGTCCTGAAGACTTCACCCCGGTGGGTATCCCTGGAGTGCATGTCCTAGGGGCACCCTGCGGTCCTCAAGACTTCACCCCGGTGGGTATCCCTGGAGTGCATGTCCTAGGGGGCACCCTGCGGTCCTCAGGACTTCACCCCGGTGGGTATCCCTGGCGTGCATGTCCTAGGGGGCACCCTGCGGTCCTCAGGACTTCACCCCTGTGGGTATCCCTGGGGTGCATGCTCCAGGGGTACCCTGTGGGCCTCAGGACTTCTCCCTGGTGGGTATCCCTGGAGTGCATGTCCTATTTATTTTATTTATTTAAACTTATATTGCGCACAGTTACCCTCAATGGGTTTCCCGGCGCCAGGGATAGATAAAAGAAAGAAAAACAAGCAAAAGGCCCAAAACAGAACAAACAGTGCAGAGGGATTAATTGAACAGAAGGGTCTTCAATTTTTTACGAAAAGGGAGGAGATCAGTCTCAGCTTTCAAGGCCGGGGGAAGAGCATTCCACATCTTTGGGCCAAGATAAGAAAACGAGCGGCCACCCATTTTGGCCAGTTTAATTCTGGGAACAGAAAAATCGCCACTAGTGGAAGATCTCCAAGTGCTACCAGGCTTATAGACTTGAACCAGGTTCTGTAGGTATTTAGGGGCAGAACCCTGCCCGATTTTAAAGAGAAGGCATAAGGTTTTAAATTTTACACGGTTCGGGACCTTAAGCCAATGAAGGTCACGCAGATCCTGGGCTGCGGAAGATCTCCGGGGTACATTACATAATAAACGAGCTGACGAGTTTTGCACCACCTGAAGCTTATTTATAGTGGCCTTATCAGCCCCAAGATAAAGCACATTCCCATAGTCGATGCGGGAGATCACAAGAGCCTGGACGACAGTTCTCTGAGTAGAGCGAGGCAGCATCCATAGGATCTTCTGCAACCATCTTAAGGTGGAAAAACAGATTGCAGCGACCCTTGTTACCTGCTGTCTCATAGAGAGCCTGTCGTCCATGAGGAAGCCGAGGTTGCGGGCTACGGGGACTGGATTCGGCAAAGGACCCATATCACAGGGCAATGCCGAGGGCCCCACAGATCTTTATTCTTGCCCAAAATAACAACCTCGGTCTTGTCACCGTTGAGTTTGAGCAGATGGTCGTGCATCCAGGCAGCAACGCGTGACAGGCCAGATTTCAAGGCCGAGATCTCATGGCCCTCACTGCTGGAGAGAGAGAACACAATCTACGTGTCGTCGGCATACGAATAGATTGTCAAACCGGCGTCCTCCACGATGGTAGCAAGGGGTCTGACATAGATGTTGAACAGCAGAGGGCTGAGAATCGATCCCTGGGGGACGCCATATGCCGAGGAATAGACAGCAGATTCAGCTTCTGTCGAAAACACCTGAAAGGTGCGCTCACTTAGAAAGGAGGCAATCCAGGCCAGCGCAGATCCAGCAACACCAAGGGAGCGGAGAGAGTCAAGAAGAATGGAATGAGACACGGTATCGAACGCTGCACTCAAATCCAAAAGGATGAGTGCAAAGGTCTCCCCGCGATCGATACCGTGCCGAAGCCTCTCCGTCACCCCGAGGAGTGCAGATTCAGTGGAGTAATGTGCGCGAAACCCAGATTGGGACGGATGTAGATATCCCACGTTCTCGACAAACGAATTAAGCTGAGTGTTCACATGTCGTTCCAAGATTTTAGAACATGCAGGCAGCAGGGATATGGGCTTGAAATTGGCTAAATTAGTGATGTCCGCACCGGCTTTCTTCAGCAAGGGAACGACCATGGCATGCTTCCACTCTTATGCCACCATAGACTCTGTAAGAGATGTATTCAGAAGTCTCATTAGGACTCTCCGTGGTTCGAGGTCCAACAGTTTTAGGATTTTCATAGGAACAGGGTCCCGAGGGGAGCCTGACCTGATACTGTTCAAGCACGATGAGAAAGTGATGCCATCAAACAATAGCCAGTCGTAGATGTGCATTGAGGGAGAGGGAAGAGGAGTGCTAAAAGTATCCACCGGTAGAGAATCAGCAGATGGCAGAGGATTAATCAAGGATTCATGAATACGCTCCACCTTAGAGATGAAAAAATCTGCGATGGCATCACACTGTGATTTATTCAAAGCCGGAGGAGAAGGTACCGTATCTGCTCCCGTTAGCTTCTTCACCGCTGCAAAAAGAGTCCGCGGACAGCTCTGTGCTTGAGTAATCGTGGATGTCGTAAGGGTGGCCTTGGCCAATTTACAGTTAGCATGATAGCTCTTTAATGCTTCTTTATAAGCCACCTTACTAGGGGTTGAATAGGAAAGCCTCCATTTTCTTTCCAGAGCCTTGCACTTGGCTCGTTGTAATTTTCAATCTTCAGAGAACCAAGGTGCAGGAGGATGAAGGGATCTGTGGTTATTAAGTATAGGAGGAAGGAATGCAGTTACAGCATCCGTTAACCACTGGGAAACTACAGCATTAGATTCTGATCCAGAGCTTTCCAGAATCTGAATAGATCCAGTAAGATGTTGATTGAATGCCACCATATTAAGCTTGTCCCACCGATAGAAAGGCTTGATCTTACCAACACAGGGCTTAGAATTGGGTAAAGAGAGAGGTAACATGAAGTGTTCCGCAAAATGGTCAGACCATTCTAGTGGGCGGGCCGTTTGGGAGCAGTCGTAGGGTAGATTAGAGATAATTGGGTCTAGCAAGTGACCGGCCGAGTGAGTAGCCCCCGAGTTGCGAAGTAAAAGATTAAAAACTTCGAGGTCAGATAATAACGACTGACTGAGAGTACCTTCAACATCTTCAAAATGGATGTTAAGGTCACCAAGAATGGTGAAATTTGCCATTTTAAATAGTACAGGAGATATACTATCAGCCAATGAGGATATCCAAGGGCCAGCATTGCCCGGAAGGCGATATATCAAAAGACCGGAAAGCGTTAGTTGAGGGCCAATCATTAATTTAAAAAGTGCGGCCTCGCATCCAGGGAGGGGAAACGACTCCAACTTACATTGGTAGATGGTTTTAAAAATAATAGCAATCCCCCCACCCTTCCCGGTAGCCCTGTCCTGACGTACCATCACGTAGTTGTTGGGAACGGCTATGGCAAAGTCAGGTCCAGAGCTTTCGTGGAGCCAGGTCCTAGGGGGCACCCTGCGGTCCTCAGAACTTCACCCTAGTGGGTATCCCGTGAGTGCATGCTCCAGGGGTACCCTGTGGTCCTGAAAACTTCACCCAGGTGTGTATCACTGGAGTGCACGTCCTAGGGGGCACCCAGCGGTCCTCAGGACTTCACCCTCGTGGGTATCCCTGGAGTGCATGTCCTAGGGGGCACCCTGCGGTCCTCAGGACTTCACCCCGGTGGGTATCCCTGGAGTGCATGCTCTAGGGGTACCCTGTGGGCCTCAGGACTTCATATTCTCTCTAATGGTACCTTTGCTTAGCATTGCAAGAGGAACAACACAAACCCTGAAGAACCTAAGCAACTAAAGGCAAAGGTATTCATTCTATCCACCTGCGAAGAATGTGCCATTCACTCTTTCTCTCGCTAGCCCTCTAGACCAGTGGTTCTTAACTTTTTGACTTCTCTGGACCCCTACTTAATCATTACTACAATGCGAGGACCCCCACTGAATCAATATTGGAATACCAGAACCCCCACTGAGCAATTACTGGAAGCCAGGAACCATGGGCTAAGCCTTTTCAATTGTTTAACTCCAAAACAAAACAAAAAAATATAGAAACACTTATTCATCAAACAAAATACAAATGATGCAGTATTTTATTTAATCCACAAATAAATATAAAAAAATCAAAATTATAATGTTAACAGAAAGTTTAGAGCTTTTCTAAATTCAACTGAGGCCACTCATTGTCTATACTATATTGTGTTTGATGCATTTGCTCTGCTCCCACCAATCAATCTGAAGATACTGTCTTCATTTTTAGCCTTCAATTACAAATTGTATTTATAGAGTGTTTTAACATATTCAATTTTGGTTATTTATTTGTATACACTTTATTAATCTGATAATAATATTACATTTTCTAAGCAGTCCTGAACCCCATGAATATGCTCTGTGGACCCCCAGTGGTGGGACCAAAGGTTAAGGACCCCTTCTTTCAGCATGCCTCTTTCCATCTCTAGTTCACGCCTCTTCCATCTGCACTCACAATGTCTCTGTTTCTTTCCCTTCAGGCACTTTTCTTTCTTCCCGTGGTGCTCATTGTCTCTCGCCCTCTTTTAGGTCTCTCCTATTCTATCCCGTTAGAGATTGAATAGGCGAGATTATAGTAAGCGGTTCAAAATGTCTACCAAACTGTAGATCGTGTACAGTTCATGTGAGGCAGGCGTGTGAGGCAAGCGCGTGCACATCATCGCCAGCCACATCCCACGCCATGCCTCGGCATCAGACTTCAAAAGAAGCCGCTCGCACACCACCATTTGTCTGAGCCTCTGCATCAGACTTCAAAGGAATCCGCCCCCAAGCTGCTCCCCCGCACCGCCATCAGACTTCAAAGGAATGCGCTCCCACTCCTCCGCGCCCCCGCCACAGCAATGCAGAGAGTTTGTTTCTACTCATCATCGTTGCTATCCTCCTTTTTTGCTGCTTTCGCTCTCATGTTCTACCCATTTTTCAGCCGATTTCCATCACTGTGTGTTCTTCTGTCCATCCCACACACCAGCTCTCTCCTGTCACTCCCTCGGTTTCTCTCCTTCGCTACTTCTCTACCTTTTGTTTTTAGTCTCACCTTTCTCTCTTGAATGTCCCACCTATGTCCCCCGCTCTCTGTTGCTTCTCTTCCCACGTCCGATTCTGCCTCCACGTTCGCTCTTTCCTCTCATCCCCTTTGTCTCTGTGCATCTCTCTCCTGTCTCTGTTCCCCTGCAGACGTTTCTTCCGCCCCCTTGGCTCACTCTCTCCCGCTCATTCCTCTCCTTTTAACTGATATCCAAGCAGGAGTTTTCTATTTTTCTCCTTCTCCACCCTCTCCCTGGCTCTCTGCCCCATTGTTCCATCCTCTTAAGTCACCTTCTCCCCCGAGTGACTCTCTACCTGTCCCCGCCTCGCCGCCTGCTGCCCCACCCCCTTCTCGTCTCCCCTCCGTCTCACGCCTCTGTCCTCCCATTTGCCTGCTATGCACGTTCAATACACCACATCACTTTCTACCTCTAGGTCTCATCTGCTACCCACTCCATCAGCATGTCTGTGCACGTCCTATTCTCTTGCCCCTCACCCTATTTCCATTTGTCCAGAATCACAATCTTCGCTTCCCAGTCCCATTTGGTCTCATCATCTCCGCCGCCCCCCTTCTTTCTAATCACTCTGCTAGTTCGACCCCTCACTTTCCACTTCTGATCGTCTCTATCCCAACCCACCAGTCCCCCACAGTCAGCTCGCCAATTGCACAACTGTCAAACCCCCACTTCAATCTTTTTCTCACCGTCACCTTCTTCCCACTTCCCTCATGGTTGTACGGAATGCATGCATAGTGCTTACTACCCCTAACAAGCCCCTAAAGCGAACCGCAGCCCCCCTCGCCTCACCGTGCAGCAATCCCACCCTGCCGGTGCCACCTTCCTCTTTATAAGCCCGGTATTTGTAAAGCGCAAACTAATCACCCATGAGAGTCTCAAGGCACTGGGGGCCTGGCATTTAAGTCCCGACTTTATCCTGTTGTAAAAGATTGCCATGATGCGCTGTAGTCCACTTGGTGCCATAAAAAGAATGATCACTACAGCTTCCAGAACCCACTGGGCTGTCAGATTACATCCAAGGACTTGTGCAGTCTAGAAACCTCACCACTCGCGTTTGTGTGCCATCTTGCCCTCAGGGGGCGACTCTCGTCTCCAGCTGTGCCTGTACTTGCCTCTCGCCATCTGCCTCCACCTCGCCCACATCACTTCCTACTTCCTTGTCTCACATCCTCCCACTTCTCCGCTATTCTCCTGGAATTTGCTCTCATGCCCGTGTATTTATCTTTTATTTGCTACAGCCTCATTTCTTTCCTGCTCTACACCGGTGCATTCTTCAAAACTACCCCTCCCACCCTGACACTTCAGGTCACAATACATCATCGCCCTAACGCCTAATAATCACTTGCATCCGGACCGCCCCCGCCCCCTGCAGAGCTCTGCCAGTGCACCTCTCTCCTGATCAGCGGCACATACAGATATTCTAGTAATCAGATACAGGTTCACAGCTCTGCCAGTGCACCTCTCTCCGGATCAGCTGCACATACAGATATTCTAGTAATCAGATACAGGTTCATAGCTCTGCCAGTGCACCTCTCTCCTGATCGACTGTTCATACAGGTATTCTAGTACTCGGATAAGCACCTCCCCTGCTCTGCCAGTGCACCTCTCTCCTGATAGGCTGTATACACAGATATTCTAGTACTTCGTTAAACACATCCACAGCTCTGCCAGTGCACCATCTTCCTGATTGGCTGTACACACATTCTAGTACCTGGACAAACACCTCGGCAGCTCTGCCAGTGCACCTCTCTCCTGATCGGCTGTGCACACATTCTAGTACCCGAACAAACACCTCCGCAGCTCTGCCAGTGCACCTCTCTCCTGATCGGCTGTATACACAGATATTCTAGTACTCGGATAAGCACCTCCGCAGCTCTGCCAGTGCACCTCTCTCATGATCGGCTGTGCACACATTCTCTTACCCGGACACACACCTCCGCAGCTCTGCCAGTGCACCTTTCTCCTGATAGGCTGTATACACAGATATTCTAGTACTTGGATAAACACATCCACAGCTCTGCCAGTGCACCTCTCTCCTGATCGGCTGTATACACAGATATTCTAGTACTCGGATAAGCACCTCCGCAGCTCTGCCAGTGCACCTCTCTCCTGATCGGCTGTATACACAGATATTCTAGTACTCGGATAAACACATCCACAGCTCTACCAGTGCACCTCTCTCCTGATCGGCTGTGCACACATTCTAGTACCCGGACAAACACCTCAGCAGCTCTGCCAGTGCACCTCTCTCCTGATCGGCTGTACACACAGATATTCCAGTCCTCTGACAATTACCTCTGCACCTCTGGCAAAGGTTGTCATTTACGCGTTGCATCTTGCCTTGATCGTGCATCTCTCCTGCCCCATCCCATGTCGACTTCCTTAGCATTGTTTATTTAACAGGCTGCAGGCAGGACGGAAGTCACGGGACATGCATGAGGCAATTACTTAATAATCAAGGTGGCAGGCAATCATCTCTGGCTACTTGTCCTTTCATCATGCCTCGATCGTTGCGTCTCTTCCTCTCCTCCTCCTGTCATCTTACTCACCTTTGTTTATTTATATAACGTAATACTTGTATGTGATCTTTTACTTAGTGCTGTGTTTTTAGCAGAAAAGAGAGCCAAATCTACTTGCAATAATCTCCAGAGTTTAATGTCTGCATCTACTCTCCATTCTCCCTAACAAAGCAATAAAAAATGTCACTTGAATGGCAGTAAGGGTATCACAACTCATTTGATTCTGCCTCCCAGCCTGCCCTCTCCACTTTATATTTGCATCTGCTCACTACACTGGTCCTGTTCTCGGCCTTCACCAAACAAAGCCTTAATTATTATACTAGGGTGGCATTAAGAGTACCAGAATCTGCTCATTTCCAGCTCCCGTCGTTATATTTCAGTCTACTTACTTTGCTGGTCCTGCTAGTTATTGTAGGCCTCTGTAGCTCTATTGAACTCGTGTGTGATATATAATGTTTTGTGAATAGTAGGCATGCTTCGATTATTCCCCCGAGTGTGTCTTTTTGTTGTGTTTGTGCTTTGACTTTACAACAATGTGTTACAAGTTTAGTTTTCTTCCGAGGCTACATACGGCATCACTGCATTTCATACGCAACTCTGGTGCTTGCTTCCTGTTTAAGAGTAGAACCGAAGTATGGGCAAATAAAGTACACAAGTCGGGTGACATGTTGTGTGTGTTTCCTCTCAACTAATTGTAAAATGCCTCTTGCTGGTATTTCTGCTTTATGGACGTTGTTGTGGACTCGTAACGGAACATGCGGAGATGTATTGCTAATTAACTCTTTGCTTTTGGGTTAAATGCGCGACCCACTAGAAAGGTTTGGAAGCCAATGTCCAGTTTTTATAGTTTCTAATACTTTGCGTTAACCCACATCTCGCACTTCAGAAATGAAAATGTGTAGCACTGAGAGATGACACATTTTGTTAAGAGGACCACACATTTGGCACGGAAGTGAAGATTAGAATTGTGATCTGCTCCTTCCAGAACTGACAATAGAGCCTATCGCCCTCACTCTATCTATCTATCTATCTATCTATCTATCTATCTATCTATCTATCTATCTATCTATCTATCTATCTATCTATCTCCCTCACTCTATCTATCGCACCACCACAGCATCACTCAGCACCACCACAACATCACTCAGGGGCACCACAGCATCACTCAGGGGCACCACAACATCACTATGCGCTACCAAAAGCATCACTTATCGCCACAGCATCATAGAATGCCACAGCATCACTCAGCGCCACCACAGTATCAATCTGTGCAACCACTCAACAACAACTGGTTCAAATATGTTCTCTCAATGTTTCAAGCTTTATTACAAATGTCACAAAAAGATGTTAATATTTCACTTCTGTTCTTGGATTTTTGTCACAATAAAATACACTGAACATAATCTTCACAACAGTTATTTACAAAAGTTTAAGCTATTGCCATTATAAATTACAATAACTTTTATTTAAGTATTAATTATTTAAAAAATTAAAAGCCTTTGTTATTTGTAATATCAATACATCTAAGTCACCTAAATACAAAACATGTTGCATTACAAATGCTATAGGTGTCACAGTTATAACTATTGGCATTGTAAATGACAAAGCTATTAATTTCGCTAACCAACACATAAATAAAAAATGTGGCATTTACAATACCAATAGCTCAAACTTTCCTAAAGCGAGACCTATTGCATTGCAAATGCTTGTTTTCTTTTGACTATTACTCAGTTCTCTTTTCTCTTGTATCTTTTTGTCTCGCCCTCTTTCCTTCCATTACTTCTTCCTCACGTCTCTCTCTGTCTCTCCTTCTTTCCTTCTCTTCTCTTGTCTACTCTGTGTCTCTCTAGCTTTGCATATCATCCAGTAACTCAGAAAAGTGTGAGTTAAAGGTATGCACTTTATACTGTGCATTGCACAGCTCTGCTCTGAGCTAATGCTGCTCCCCCCCCCCCTCCTCCCCGCCCCCCTCCAAGAGAGAGAGACAGCCCCTCGTGTGGGACCTGGCAGAGCAGAGGTTTGGAGTGCCAGGCGGTGAGTATCTTGAGAGCTGCAGGGATGTTTGGATTCACATTTTTTTAAATCTCAAACCTACATCTTTTTGTGCCTTTTTTGGCACCCTATCTTCTGCTGTGTGTAATGGAAAGTTCAGCACGTTGCTTTGAACTCACTTTAAAGGGTTGAGAGTTTTGGGGCTCTAACCGGAAATGGCAACAAAGCAGCAAACATTTGTGACAACACAGAAGGGCCCCAGAAGTTAAAGAGTGAAAGGTATGCCTCTATGCCACCACACAATCCGGGTATTATGTATTATAAGCAATAAAGTACCTCCACCATTGCTAATGTGTGGCGTCGCTGCAGCCCATCTCCATGTTATAACACGTTCTCAGGCACAGTCACCTTGAGCAGGGGAGGTCTTAGGCATGTGCAAGCTGTGCACCTGCACAGGGCCACCAAACCCCAGGGGCCGCCACGCCAATATATATCCTTAATATAATAATCCTCTGAGGATGGACACATATTTGCGTGGCGGCAGGGCCGGCTCTAGGATCATGGTGGCCCTGGGCAGGGAGCATAGGTAGGGGGCCCTGATGAGGGGGTCCGGGCGGGGCAGAGCGCGCAGGCCAGTAAAGAGGGGAGGGGGTCAGGAAGTTTAGAAGTGGAACAGAGCCAGAGGCCGCCAAATCCCTGCCAGGGGCCACCACGCAAATATGTATCCATCCTCAGAGGATTAATATATTAAGGATATATATTGGCGTGGTGGCCCCTGGGGTTTGGTGGCCCTGTGCGGGTGCACAGCTTGCACATGCCTAGAGCCGGCCCTGGTGGCGGCCCCTGGCAGGGATTTGGAGGGCTCCGGCTCTGTTCCACTTCCAAACACCCTGACCCACCACTCTTCCCCCTTCTTCAATGGCCTCCACGCTCTGCCCAGCCCGGATCCCCTCTTCCGGGGCCCCCTACCTACGCTCCCTGCCCAGGGCCACCATGAGCCTAGAGCCGCCCCTGCCTTGAGAGTGACATATATTAAACTGTCAACAAATGTGCTTGCAACACATTATACACTGCATAATGTAGGCCACTTTTCACGGTTCACAGTTCATAATTATTCTGCCTTTCACAAGAAAATAAGGTGCAGAGATTTCTTTCCATCTTCTCGAGGCACACCCGCTCTTTCTTTCACCCCTTGCTCTCTCGTTTCCATTCTCTTCCTTTCTGTGTGCCCAGTACTGCTTCTCTCTGTACTTTTCTTCCTGTTTCTCTCAGTTCCTCTTTTCCTCCTCTTTTTTTTTCCATTTCTCTTTTTTTCTGCCTTGCCCTATCTATTTTCTTCTCTCCTTCGTTTCTATTTTCTTTCTTTTTGTCTCAGTCTTTCTCTTTCCTCCTTCATCTCTCTTCCCCTCCTTTATGCTTCTGCTCTTTCTCTTCCTCGTCTGCTCTCTCACCCCCTTTTTCTTTCCCTCCTTCTTTCTTTTTTCCTTCACCCCTTGCTTTTTCGTCCTTCCTATCCTCGTGTAACCTCTCTTTTCCCTAATGCCGTGGTTCCCAAAGTGTGCGTCGCGGAGCCCCAGTGCGCCGGTAGGAGTTGCCAGGGGCGCCGTGCGCGATGTCAGAAAGATAGCGGGGGCCGTGTGCTGAGCAAGTTTATAATCATGTGAGAATGTGGGGCAATAAAATAATATGCGTCTTTTGACGCCTACCTAAATGTAGCAAGTGATGCTTATTAAAGCCAGCCCAACTCACTCACGGGGGGAGTTACAAATGCCGCCTGCATTATCCGGGGTTTGGCCCAGGAGCGCAATGCCGCCATAGTGCCTACCTGCTTTCACAGACGCAGCCTCCGCATACGCAGCATGACTGTCCAATGTAATTGCTGCCCGCTGTGTTCTGCAGTGCCTCAGACGACCCTCTTCACAAATTCGAAGTAGGAGAGGGGTGAATCGCTGCACGCTCATCAACGGGTTTAATTAGACAAGTCGAGTTTGAAAGGGACACGTTAAATACATGCGCAGTGGCCCACATTCTCGTTGGAAAACAGGAGTGCATCTTAAGTAACACGCTCCTCGCAGAACAATTTAAGCTAACAGGTACATTTGAATGAAATTGATGGCGCAGTAAAGCTTCCTTGGGAACAAGAGTTATGTAAGGGAGAAAACACAGACTCGTGACATTTTTACTCGAGTTTATAAAGGTGTTTACAAAACAGGCACATTCAATCCTCGGCCTCTCTGCAGCGCTCCTTGATAATGGTAGCATGTCAATTGTGGGATTGCACATGAAGGGGGTCATACAGCTATCAAAATATGTACAGCAAGAAAGGAAAAGAGAACGCACTGCTCACAGGTGAGTGGAGTGATCATTTCTGGGTGCAGGGGAAATAGGAAAGTGGAGGAGACGAAAGTGTGCACAAAAAAGAAGAGAATGAAAACCGAATAGGAAAATGACTACTTGAAAGCTATACAGATGCTAGATTCTAGAAATGTGTGGGGAGAAACGAGGGTGCATGCTTCAAACAGAGATAGACTCTGGGGAAAATGGTGTAAAAAGAAAAGAGAATGAAAGTGATTGAGACATTGGAACATGGAGGAACCTGCCTTCTGACGGATATATTTTGTAGTTGCATTGTCCACTGGATTTTAAAATCAACACCGGCCATTAATTAATCAGAACATGGCAGAACTTGGGTTAAAGCATTTTCTGAGAGATGAATTTTGTACTCGCATTATGATAGAGGAACTGAACATTCATCCTTGGTTCCTTTATGGTATAGGATACTCTACATGTTCACATTCTCCTTCGCCTTTGAGCTCATCTTCAACCTGGTGGTTCATGCTTGTACGAAAATGTAACAGAATATATATTGGCCTGTTTATGATCATGGATTGCTGTACATAATTACTGGTCATTGTCTCTTGCCTGTATGTTTGTTAATGTCTTGTTTTGCCATTTTTTAACTTCTGCTCTGAATTTATTTCAGCAGAGGTAATTCCTATATATATATATTTTCTATGTTGAAATGTTTGTCTTAAAATAAAATGTAAAAGTTCTGGTCATCGAAACCCCCGATGGAAATGATTCTTTTGTCCATGGGCACTATATATAACAAACTTTCTTATGTTGAGGGACCTCTGTTCCTATAACTATTGTATTGTAGCATTCATATATAGAGCTTCATTCCCTAATGTGGGGTGTCAAAGAGTACTTTCAGACAGGCTGCACGCTACACAGTGGTTAGCAGTGTGTTGTATTTGTTGTGATTCTCTGTGGGAAGCATTTGATGTTGTACATGAGTGTCTATAGAAGTGCTCTTGTCTTGTCTAGGGGCAAAGTGCCTGGTACTGTGATGGAGGAGAAGATGTTAGAGACAGACATGGAGGTCCCTCGGTATATTTCTCCATGTTAGTGACAACATAAGAGGCCCTCCCAAATTAAATAAGTATAACACATTTTCTGGAACTGGTACGACCCTTCCCTATTTCTTACACTACTAGCCTAGAGATTACCTCAGACGAAACATCGAAGGGCTGATATGCAAGTTAAGCTCAGACTGCAGCAACCTGGGCATTGGAGAAGCTGTTAAATCAACTCAGACTGGGCCACATATGTTTTTATTTCTGTGAAGAGGTGTGCAGCAGAGGGATGGGAAATACAGGAAACTAAAACTGACACTATACTTTCAGTCTGAGAAAACAAGGGCAAGCAGCAGGTGGAAGAAGGAATGCACGGGGGTATAGCAAAGTGTGAAAGAATCAAAGGGGAAGAGAAGGAAAGCAGGTCCTAAAGGCAGAGAGAGGGGAGTAAAAGAATGTTGAAGATAAAGGCAGCAACAAGAGGTGGACAAATGAAAAGGATGAGGGAATAGAAGATGTTTTAGCAGGCTTTTTCATAATTTAAAGTTTCACAAAGTGTAATTAACTGACCAAAAACCGACACAGCAGAGGCTGCAACTATGCAAGCTTCCCTAAAGCACCGAACAGGCACACATATAGCTGCTCTTGTTTTAGCTTTTTAGTAGTGCATTCTTGGGCTTGTAGTTTGCCTTTTTTACATGTTTATGCTGAGTATTTCTCGCAACTTATGGCTAGCGAGAGCTTTTAGCTAAAATGCCTGGACTGCTCGGAGGTGTCATACTCACAGAAGGTGTTGGCAGGAATGCTTCGATCAGTCTAATTATGGTTCACTTTATAAAGCATATTTCACTGAATCCATTATTAAAGCTTTTATTAAACAACTTCTATATTTTCATTTTGTTACCAATATGATTATAAAACTTTCAGGAGACAAATGGAAGTGCTCTCGAGGTCCGGCTTACTTTCCTCCACCAGTAAAAAAATGGTGGGGAGCCGCGGCCAACTGCCAATTAGGTCAAGGGAGCCGCAGGTCAAAAAAGTTTGGGAAACACTGCCCTAATGTATTATTTCTCTCTCGCCTCATTTTGCTTCTATTGCCCCTCTGTTTCACCTCTCATCCTTTGCTCTCCCTTCACTCTTGGCCACCTCGTTCACCTCTATTATTTGTTGGCTATGCCTCAGATTCTTTTAGAGTGTCTCTTCCTTGCTCGATCTGTGGGGCATATTATCAAGAAAGCTCGATACAATATCGCCGCTTTTATCGGCAGAAAACTGCCGATAAAACGGCGATAATGGGCTTGATAATATGCTCTATTGAATTCCAATCGAAGCCTATGTTAGATGTCTTCACATCTAACATGGGCTTCGATTGGAATTCCATAGAGCATATTATCAAGCCCATTATCGCCGCTTTATCGGCAGTTTCCTGCCGATAAAAGCGGCAATAATGTATCGAGCTTTCTTGATAATATGCCCCTGTGTCTCTCTCTTTCTTAACTGCGTATATGGTCTCACAGCCCTCTATTTTATAATAACCTTTTCATTCATTTCTCCTCTTTATTCCCTTTACTATGGGTTTATTCATAAATTGCGCTCTGTAGCACGTTTGTAGTGCTACAATAGTCCCTCAAGCGCACTCAAAAAATGCTATTCACAAACGATTGGTAAGGCCACGCCTCCACTTGTCCTATCTTTTTCAGTTCAGACCTCTCCGCCCCTACTACAGTCTCCACACATGTAGATATGTCTTTTAGTCGTAAATGGTGGCGGATGGGGGGAGCGGCTATAACATTAGGAATATCTACAAATAAGGGGGAGGAGTTTAGGGAGAGGCTAGAAGGGGTTGGTGAGTGGTGTAGGGAGATACACAAATGAGTAAGTCCACTCCTATTGACAAGCCGCAGTTCTATAGTTACTACAGCAAGAATGGTCCAAAGCAGTTGTAAATGCACTCCAGATCAGAGCGCGAGTAAGGCCAGCACAAGCCATGGCCACTCACTGGTACTGCATTACTTTCCCATAGAAAATAATGGCGTTTGGGACTTATGATGAAACCCCATAAGAAATAATGTTAAATTAAATGAAATTATTTGAAAGAGTTAAAAATATATTTTATATACTTTTTTCTAGACTTCATGGCGCCTCGCTATGGTACAGCGTAAGGAAAGGTTTGAAATAAATTAGTAAAAATATCTCATGTTAAATATTATGTCAATTAATTTTATATAAATTGCTTTTTCAGATATTAAATTAAATCAAAATAGTTTTTTGATGTTTAAATTAAAAGAAATCCCACCCAAAGAAATGTTTATTATTATGCATTCATAATTATTTAAAGTGATGTAAAGAATTAATTACAAGTAATTTAGTTATAATTTAATACAAATGTTTATTGTTGGACAGGCCACCTGAAGGGCCGCTCTCCCCCGGTCCAACCAGGCCCGAACCCGGTCACACAAGCACCACGCACCACCATTGCACGTCCTCCGTCCCCTCAGGGACCCCTGCCCTCGAGCATGTCAACCTCGTGGGTCCGATCCACTGCCGGCCCGCGCGCCCATCCTGGGGCGCCATCTTGGACACTCCGCCACGAGGCCGCCCGGTCCCCGATCGACCTCGACCCTGGGCCTGGCCAGGCCTCAGACATCCCGGCACCACCATCCACCCAGGAGGTGAGCGGGCTACTTGACAAGTCAATAGGAGAAAGAGGTGTCGATGGCTCTCCTCCGCCAAGGGCCGCTCGCCCATCGCCTCCCCGGGCGCTGGCTCCACCCCCCTGCTGGGTGTCTGGACTCCCTCATCCCGGACCCCCCGACCCCCAAGTACGAGGGTCCGGACATCAAAGCACACCAGCCCTATAACTGGGGCAGCTCCAGAGCATGAAGGCAGTTGTATCTTGGAGTCGAGAGACGTAAAGAGGAACTCATCCCTGACGGACTACTGGCGCTGCCGTAGCTCGGTCTTGTGCACCATCATCCTGCCTGTTGGCGCTGCCACAGCCTTCGTAACCTTCATCCTTCATCGTCGTCGGGATCTGCTGGCGTGGCCGCAGACCGTTGTAACCGTCATCTTCACCGGGACCTGCAGGCTCCGCCGCGGACCGTCGTTTTCCTTCGTCCATCTCGGGACCTGCTGGCTCCGCCGCGGCCCGATCATCTAGAACGCCGAGCTCGAGGATTGAGAGCTATATCCACCTTCTGGTAACAAGACTGTCCCGCTACCCCTTTCCTAAACCAGAGACTAGAACCGAGGGGACCCCTGAGTCCAGACCTCCTTGTATCATATCATCGTAGCCTAAGAATTGCATATAAAGTCTCGTTCTACGTCAATCTTGTGTGGTGTCCGTCTGTGAGGGGGAAGTTACTTGTCTGTACAGTCGTTGGAGACGGCTCTCCCCGGAGACCTCTCCCCGCAATCTCGGCCGACCCTCCCGGTCCGTCTAACATTGGTGGCCAGCGGCGCGATCCGAATCACCGCATAACGTACAGAGAGTAGCTCACCCCACAACGAAATCACAATGACAACTAAAGAAAGCGGATCAACCGAGAAGTTCCAAATGGAGAAACTGGAAGAGTACAGCCATCGTGAACTAAAACAATTCTGCATCGAACTGGGTATCGCTACCACCGGACTAAGCACCAAAGACGATTTTAAGCAGGCCCTAGAATCTTGGGCAGAGACCGGGGCTGCCGGAACCCCCGATCAAAGCACCGCGGAAAAAACCACCACGGCCCCTGGAGGGCAAAGAACGGGTCTCTTGCAAGACGAGATCCAGGAAAGAGAAAGAACCCGACTACACGAGCTAGAAATGGCCCGACTCAAGATGGACGTTGAACTCAAGTTGGCCGAACAAAAAATCAACTTAGAGCACCTGCGTCTCCGAGAAGAAAGAGAGGAGAAACAGAGACAAAGGGAGCTCGAGGAAAAGAAACTGGCGTACGAACACGAACGGAACCTCGCCGAAATCAACCTGCGCAAGCAGAATAAAGAGTTAGGAATGTCCGGGCAACCCCACACCTCAGGGACCACAGAGAAAAAGGTACACATCCCCAAGGATGTTGTCCGAGAATATTTCCGAGAGGACGACATCCAGCAATGGTTTAAGGCCTATGAAATTGCTATGACTGCACACCGGATCGATAGAAGCGATTGGGGAGCCGGTCTATGGGGGAGATTCCTCAATGAGGGCCGCGATACCCTGCTACAGCTCCCGGACCACCAGATGACCTCCTATGACCATATGAAAACGGCACTGCTCACCCGCTATGGCCTCACACCCGAGATGTACCGTCAGAGGTTCCGAGACTGCACCCGCATCCCGGGTACAACCTGGGTGGACTATGTAACGTACTTTAGCCGAGCTTTCGAGGGCTGGGTCAGAGGAAACAACGTCACGACCTACGAACAACTGTTCAATCTGATGGTATGGGAGCATCTGTCGAACAATTGCTTCATCGAACTCCGCCAGCACCTCCTCGACAGTAAGTTAACGGATCCCCGGCAGCTCGCAGCCGAAGCTGACCGGTGGGCGATCACCAGAGTGGGCCGGAATGGGTCCTACGAGCAGAACCGGAACAACAATGGTCAGCACCGACCAAGAGGAGGAGGAGGGGGCCAAGGACGAGGAAGAGACAACGCTCCGGTCGCCCCCACTACCAGCACCAACCCCCCGGCCAACCGGGGCAGCACCCCGGCGCGACCGGGGCACAGAGCCAATGTCACGTGTCACCGATGCCAACGAGTCGGCCACTATGCAAACGACCCAAGCTGCCCGCAGTACCAGAGTCCAAGACCCCGCCAAGTGGCCGCTGCGGCCCTAGGGGAAGAACAGATCTCCGAGGAGCAGGAGACATACGAACAAGAGCACCAAGAATGGGAACCAGCCGCCATGACTCTCGCATGTTTAGGGGGAAAAGACATGGTCCCGCGGGTCCCCCTACCCGCTAACACCCAGAAGTACAGCCAATGGGTAAGCATCAATGGACGCCGGGCCGAAGCCCTTCGTGACACCGGGGCCAGTGTAACAGCCGTCCGCTGTCACCTGGTGACCCCAGAACAGTATCTACCGAACATTCTCTGCCCTGTACGATCAGCCGATAACTCGGAAAGTCTGTGTCGGATGGCCTGCGTCCCCTTCGAATGGGGAGGGGTCTCCGGCATGTTGAAGGTAACGGTCCGAGACGATGCCCCCGTAGACTGCCTCCTCGGAAATGACCTTGAGAGCTCCCCGTGGACAACCGTGGAGCGAAGAGAACACCTGGGGATGTTAGGCGTCCCGGACTGGGCGTGCGTCACCACCCGGTCCATGGCCGCCCGTGCCAACCATCGCCCAGAAGAACCCGAATGGCCGGCGCCACCGCCTCCGGTCGCCCCAGCCGAAACCACCGACCATGACATCCCCCTCGAACCAGCTCAACCCTCCGACCTCGCTAATCTCGACCAGTGGGCCCAAGAGGGGGGGCCCACGCAAGAACAGTTTCGCCAAGAACAAAGGACCTGTCCCTCCCTCGAGGGACTCCGCCAGCAAGCGCTCGCCCAAAGCGCAGGAGATACCTCCGGAACTCATTGGGTCTACTGGGACAATGATCTGCTGTACAGCGAGCAAAGAATCGCCGAGCTGGGGGCCAACCGAGTACTAGTAGTACCCCTCCACTTTAGAGACTTTCTGCTAAACCTGGCCCACGATGTCCCCCTGGCAGGACACCTGGGACAAGACAAAACCTACAGTCGCCTAGTGACCCACTTCTTCTGGCCCAAAATGAGGAACGATGTGCACCAGCATTGCCGATCTTGCCCCACGTGCCAAGCCAGTGGAAAGAGCGGCCGCAAACTAAAGGCCCCCCTGCAACCCTTCCCTGTAGTCACTACCCCATTTGAGAGGGTCGGAATAGACATTGTGGGGCCCCTGGACCCGCGCACAAAACAAGGCCATCGATTCATCTTGGTGCTGGTGGACCACGCCACCCGCTACCCTGAGGCTGTTCCCCTGCGGACTGTGACAGCCCCGGTAGTCGGCCGGGCACTGATGGGGATCTTCTCCCGTGTGGGCTTCCCCCGAGAAGTCGTCAGCGACAGAGGCACGAACTTTATTTCTAAATACATGAAATCCCTCTGGCAACAGTGCGGGGTCACCTACCGATTCACGACCCCCTATCACCCTCAAGGGAACGGACTGGTTGAGCGGTTCAACCGCACGCTAAAGGGAATGATCGGGGGGTTGGAAGAGCCCCTCCGTCGCCAGTGGGATGTGCTGCTGCCGTGCCTCCTCTTCGCCTACCGAGAGGTCCCTCAGAAATCCCTGGGTTTCAGCCCATTTGAACTACTATATGGACACCCAGTACGGGGGCCGCTCAGCCTAGTCAAAGAAGGCTGGGAGATGCCTCCGTTAAAGAACCCCCCAGATGTCTTCCGGTACCTCCTAACCCTCCGCAACCAGACCAGGCGGTTCAGGGAACTGGCAAAAGCCAACCTAGAGGCCAGTCAAGAGGACATGAAAAAATGGTATGACCAGAATGCCTCCTCCATTGAATTCGAACCTGGTCAGCAGGTATGGGGTGATGTCCCCCACTGAGCCCTGCGCCCTGCAAGACAAATGGACGGGGCCCTTCAAAGTAGTCGAGCGCAAGGGTCCTGCCACTTATCTCATCGACATGGAATCCTCCCGGAACCCTCTCCGGGTCCTCCACGCTAACAGACTGAAGCCCCACTTTGCACGAACAGAGCTCAGCCTCCTGATGGCCACAGACAATGGGGTTGAAGAAGACTCCGAGCCTCTCCCTGACCTCCTACGGACTCAGGAGCAAGACGGCTCCGTGGATGGGGTCCGACTATCGGAGGCCCTCACCGGAGAACAACGCCAAGAGTGCCAAGCCCTCCTATCACAGTTCGCCAACCTGTTCTCCCTCACCCCCGGTGTCACTCCCTGGTGTGTGCACGATGTGGACACGGGGGACAGCCCCCCTATCCGCCACCGGGCCTACCGCGTGCCAGATCGGGTACGGGCCTGCATCCAGGAAGAGGTGGCCAAGATGCTCACACTCGGGGTCATCGAGCCCTCGGGTAGTTCCTGGGCCAGCCCGGTAGTACTGGTCCCCAAAGCAGCTGCACCCGGCACCACACCAGAACTCCGGTTCTGCGTCGACTACCGGGGCTTGAATGCGGTCACCAGAACAGACGCGCATCCCATACCACGGGCAGATGAACTAATAGACCGCATGGGAGCCGCCCGCTACCTCAGTATCTTCGATCTGACGGCGGGCTACTGGCAAATCGGCCTCACACCCCGGGCACAGGAACGTTCTGCCTTTTCCACCCCCGATGGCCATTACCATTTCACCGTCATGCCCTTCGGCATGAAAAATGCCCCGGCAACATTCCAACGGCTCGTCAATCAGGTTCTGGCGGGGCTCGAAGGATTCAGCGCCGCCTATCTAGACGACATCGCTGTATACAGTCACCATTGGCCTGAGCACCTCCACCACCTCCGGGCAGTGCTGCAAGCCCTCCAGCGAGCTGGCCTCACGATCAAGGCCAGCAAGTGTCAAATTGGGCAAGGGTCTGTAACCTACCTCGGGCACCAGGTGGGAAGTGGCCTGGTGGCCCCGCTGCAGCTGAAAATTGCCGCCATCCAGTCTTGGCAGCCCCCCATCACTCAGACCGAGGTACGAGCCTTCCTGGGCCTCACAGGATATTATCGAAGGTTCGTGAAGGACTACGGTACCATAGTAGGGCCCCTCACAGAACTCACGTCAAAAAATCAGCCCAAGAGCGTCCACTGGACCCCAGAGTGCCAAGCTGCCTTTGAACAATTAAAAGCCGCCATGTGTTCTGCCCCGGTGCTCCAGGCCCCCGACTACAGCCGGGAGTTCATTGTCCAGACGGATGCCTCCGACCATGGCATTGGGGCGGTCCTGTCCCAAATAAACACCGAGGGCCTTGATCAACCGGTGGCCTTTATCAGCCGGCGACTCCTACCACGGGAACAACGCTGGAGCACCATCGAGAGGGAGGCCTTCGCTGTGGTATGGGCCCTCAAGAAGCTCCGGCCCTACCTCTTTGGCACCCACTTCCGGGTGCAGACCGACCACCGACCCCTGCAGTGGCTGATGCAGATGCGGGGGGAAAACCCAAAGTTACTACGCTGGTCCATCTCGCTGCAAGGGATGGACTTCACAGTTGAACACCGGCCTGGGCCAGATCACGCCAACGCGGATGGCCTGTCCCGGTTCTTCCGCCTCGACGAGGAGAGTCCCCAAGAGGATGGGTAACTCTCCCCGCCTTCAGCTGGGGGGGACGCATGTTGGACAGGCCACCTGAAGGGCCGCTCTCCCCCGGTCCAACCAGGCCCGAACCCGGTCACACAAGCACCACGCACCACCATTGCACGTCCTCCGTCCCCTCAGGGACCCCTGCCCTCGAGCATGTCAACCTCGTGGGTCCGATCCACTGCCGGCCCGCGCGCCCATCCTGGGGCGCCATCTTGGACACTCCGCCACGAGGCCGCCCGGTCCCCGATCGACCTCGACCCTGGGCCTGGCCAGGCCTCAGACATCCCGGCACCACCATCCACCCAGGAGGTGAGCGGGCTACTTGACAAGTCAATAGGAGAAAGAGGTGTCGATGGCTCTCCTCCGCCAAGGGCCGCTCGCCCATCGCCTCCCCGGGCGCTGGCTCCACCCCCCTGCTGGGTGTCTGGACTCCCTCATCCCGGACCCCCCGACCCCCAAGTACGAGGGTCCGGACATCAAAGCACACCAGCCCTATAACTGGGGCAGCTCCAGAGCAGGAAGGCAGTTGTATCTTGGAGTCGAGAGACGTAAAGAGGAACTCATCCCTGACGGACTACTGGCGCTGCCGTAGCTCGGTCTTGTGCACCATCATCCTGCCTGTTGGCGCTGCCACAGCCTTCGTAACCTTCATCCTTCATCGTCGTCGGGATCTGCTGGCGTGGCCGCAGACCGTTGTAACCGTCATCTTCACCGGGACCTGCAGGCTCCGCCGCGGACCGTCGTTTTCCTTCGTCCATCTCGGGACCTGCTGGCTCCGCCGCGGCCCGATCATCTAGAACGCCGAGCTCGAGGATTGAGAGCTATATCCACCTTCTGGTAACAAGACTGTCCCGCTACCCCTTTCCTAAACCAGAGACTAGAACCGAGGGGACCCCTGAGTCCAGACCTCCTTGTATCATATCATCGTAGCCTAAGAATTGCATATAAAGTCTCGTTCTACGTCAATCTTGTGTGGTGTCCGTCTGTGGGGGGGAAGTTACTTGTCTGTACAGTCGTTGGAGACGGCTCTCCCCGGAGACCTCTCCCCGCAATCTCGGCCGACCCTCCCGGTCCGTCTAACATTTATTATTACCTTAAATTGTTAATTCAAAAAAAGGTTGTTAGAGTTTGGTAAAGTAAAATAGAAGGTATGTTTTATTTATTTTTACATTAAATAAAACTAATTATATTTTCAAATATTTTAAATAGTTTAATTTGATATAACATTATTTCCTGTGGAGTTATATTTTAAGTGCCTACCTCCTATTATTTTCTTTGGGTGGGTGTTGCAGTACGCTTGACCTAATACTGCCCCTTTTTGGCAGTAGTAACTTTACATTTGTTAATTGGGCTCCACCTTGTTTCAAGGGGTGGACACATGTAAGTCTACACTCTTGAGTAACTATTTAGTTGGATTTTGTGTGTAGCCCTGAGTAGTAAAATTACTCAAGAGAGGAAATATAAATGTACTATTAATACATCTACACGTGTAGGTTTACCTTTGTGAATAGAGCTCTATAGTTTTATATTCCAACAATTGTTTCCCCGGACTAAGTACACTAACATGCATTTTATCATTTTATTAAGAACAATAAAATGTCACTGTAGACAGAAAGAGTGTGTTCAGCATACTTTGCTCCTAGGTTTATTCATTTAGTTTCAGGTCGCACACCCTGGCTCCCAGGAGGCCGATATGGAGCTGGGAATCTTATTTTGCTAGTTTCAGGTATTTCATGTGATAGAAAAGCAGCATTATGAGAAGTGACTTTATGTGATGTGAGGATAAACAGGGCCACTTGGAGAAGCAATTCTCTCTGATATTACTGTCAGAACAGCACAGTTTCTAGTTTTAACAGGTGTAAAATAGTGTGTTTCCTGGTCTTTGACTGGCTGGAGTGTACCACAATGCGGGTGGTTCCAGGTCTTCTAACTGACTGGAGTGTACCACAATGCGGGTGTTTCCAGGTCTTCTAACTGACTGGAGTGTACCAAAATGCAGGTGTTTCCAGGTCTTTGACTGGCTGGAATGTACCACAATGCGGGTGTTTCCTTCTCTTTGACTGGCTGGAGTGTACCAAAATGCAGGTGTTTCCAGGTCTTTGACTGGCTGGAATGTACCACAATGCAGGTGTTTCCTGATCTTTGACTGGCTGGAGTGTACCAAAATGCAGGTGTTTCCAGGTCTTTGACTGGCTGGAATGTACCACAATGCAGGTGTTTCCAGGTCGTTGACTGGCTGCAGTGTACCACAATGCTGGTGTTTCCAGTTCGTTGACTGGCTGCAGTGTACCACAATGCTGGTGTTTCCAGGTCGTTGACTGGCTGCAGTGTACCACAATGCAGGTGTTTCCAGGTCGTTGACTGGCTGGAGTGTACCACAATGCGGGTGTTTCCAGGTCGTTGACTGGCTGCAGTGTACAACAATACGGGTGTTTCTGGTCTTTGACTGGCTGGAGTGTACCACAATGCAGGTGTTTCCAGGTCGTTGACTGGCTGCAGTGTACCACAATGCTGGTGTTTCCAGGTCGTTGACTGGCTGCAGTGTACCACAATGCAGGTGTTTCCAGGTCGTTGACTGGCTGCAGTGTACCACAATGCTGGTGTTTCCAGGTCGTTGACTGGCTGCAGTGTACCACACTGCTGGTGTTTCCAGGTCGTTGACTGGCTGCAGTGTACCACAATGCTGGTGTTTCCAGGTCGTTGACTGGCTGCAGTGTACCACAATGCGGGTGTTTCCTGGCCTTTGACTGGCTGGTGTGTACAACAATGCGGGTGTTTCCTGGTCTTGGACTGGCTGGTGTGTACAACAATGCGGGTCTTTCCTGGTCTTGGACTGGCTGGAGTGTACCACACTGCTGGTGTTTCCAGGTCGTTGACTGGCTGCAGTGTACCACAATGCTGGTGTTTCCAGGTCGTTGACTGGCTGCAGTGTACCACAATGCTGGTGTTTCCAGGTCGTTGACTGGCTGCAGTGTACCACAATGCGGGTGTTTCCAGGTCGTTGACTGGCTGCAGTGTACCACAATGCGGGTGTTTCCAGGTCGTTGACTGGCTGCAGTGTACCACAATGCTGGTGTTTCCAGTTCGTTGACTGGCTGCAGTGTACCACAATGCTGGTGTTTCCAGGTCGTTGACTGGCTGCAGTGTACCACAATGCTGGTGTTTCTAGGTCGTTGACTGGCTGCAGTGTACCACAATGCGGGTGTTTCCAGGTCGTTGACTGGCTGCAGTGTACCACAATGCGGGTGTTTCCAGGTCGTTGACTGGCTGCAGTGTACCACAATGCTGGTGTTTCCAGTTCGTTGACTGGCTGCAGTGTACCACAATGCGGGTGTTTCCAGGTCGTTGACTGGCTGCAGTGTACCACAATGCGGGTGTTTCTAGGTCGTTGACTGGCTGCAGTGTACCACAATGCTGGTGTTTCCAGTTCGTTGACTGGCTGCAGTGTACCACAATGCTGGTGTTTCCAGGTCGTTGACTGGCTGCAGTGTACCACAATGCTGGTGTTTCTAGGTCGTTGACTGGCTGCAGTGTACCACAATGCTGGTGTTTCCAGGTCGTTGACTGGCTGCAGTGTACCACAATGCGGGTGTTTCCAGGTCGTTGACTGGCTGCAGTGTACCACAATGCGGGTGTTTCCAGGTCGTTGACTGGCTGGAGTGTACCACAATGCTGGTGTTTCCAGGTCGTTGACTGGCTGCAGTGTACCACAATGCGGGTGTTTCCAGGTCGTTGACTGGCTGCAGTGTACCACAATGCTGGTGTTTCCAGGTCGTTGACTGGCTGCAGTGTACCACAATGCGGGTGTTTCCTGGCCTTTGACTGGCTGGTGTGTACAACAATGCGGGTGTTTCCTGGTCTTGGACTGGCTGGAGTGTACCACAATGCGGGTGTTTGGGGGTCTTTGACTGGCTGGAGTGTACCACAATGCGGGTGTTTGGGGGTCTTTGACTGGCTGGAGTGTACAACAATACGGGTGTTTCTGGTCTTTGACTGGCTGGAGTGTACCACAATGCAGGTGTTTCCAGGTCGTTGACTGGCTGCAGTGTACCACAATGCAGGTGTTTCCAGGTCGTTGACTGGCTGCAGTGTACCACAATGCTGGTGTTTCCAGGTCGTTGACTGGCTGCAGTGTACCACACTGCTGGTGTTTCCAGGTCGTTGACTGGCTGCAGTGTACCACAATGCTGGTGTTTCCAGGTCGTTGACTGGCTGCAGTGTACCACACTGCTGGTGTTTCCAGGTCGTTGACTGGCTGCAGTGTACCACAATGCGGGTGTTTCCAGGTCGTTGACTGGCTGCAGTGTACCACACTGCTGGTGTTTCCAGGTCGTTGACTGGCTGCAGTGTACCACAATGCTGGTGTTTCCAGGTCGTTGACTGGCTGCAGTGTACCACAATGCGGGTGTTTCCAGGTCGTTGACTGGCTGCAGTGTACCACAATGCGGGTGTTTCCAGGTCGTTGACTGGCTGGAGTGTACCACAATGCTGGTGTTTCCAGTTCGTTGACTGGCTGCAGTGTACCACAATGCTGGTGTTTCCAGTTCATTGACTGGCTGCAGTGTACCACAATGCTGGTGTTTCCAGGTCGTTGACTGGCTGCAGTGTACCACAATGCGGGTGTTTCCTGGCCTTTGACTGGCTGGTGTGTACAACAATGCGGGTGTTTCCTGGTCTTGGACTGGCTGGAGTGTACCACAATGCGGGTGTTTGGGGGTCTTTGACTGGCTGGAGTGTACAACAATACGGGTGTTCCTGGTCTTTGACTGGCTGGAGTGTACCACAATGCTGGTGTTTCCAGGTCGTTGACTGGCTGCAGTGTACCACAATGCAGGTGTTTCCAGGTCGTTGACTGGCTGCAGTGTACCACAATGCTGGTGTTTCCAGGTCGTTGACTGGCTGCAGTGTACCACAATGCAGGTGTTTCCAGGTCGTTGACTGGCTGCAGTGTACCACACTGCTGGTGTTTCCAGGTCGTTGACTGGCTGCAGTGTACCACACTGCTGGTGTTTCCAGGTCGTTGACTGGCTGCAGTGTACCACAATGCAGGTGTTTCCAGGTCGTTGACTGGCTGCAGTGTACCACACTGCTGGTGTTTCCAGGTCGTTGACTGGCTGCAGTGTACCACACTGCTGGTGTTTCCAGGTCGTTGACTGGCTGCAGTGTACCACAATGCTGGTGTTTCCAGGTCGTTGACTGGCTGCAGTGTACCACACTGCTGGCGTTTCCAGGTCGTTGACTGGCTGCAGTGTACCACAATGCAGGTTTTTCCAGGTCTTTGACTGGCTTGAGTGTACCACAATGCGGGTGTTGCCGGGTCTTTCACTGACTGGAGTGTACCACGAGTCTGGTGTTTCCAGGTTGTTGACTGGCAACAGTGTACCACAATGCGGGTGTTTCCTGGTCTTTGACTGGCTGGTGTGTACCACAATGCGGGTGTTTCCTGGCCTTTGACTGGCTGGTGTGTACAACAATGCGGGTGTTTCCTGGTCTTGGACTGGCTGGAGTGTACCACAATGCGGGTGTTTGGGGGTCTTTGACTGGCTGGAGTGTACAACAATACGGGTGTTTCTGGTCTTTGACTGGCTGGTGTGTACCACAATGCGGGTGTTTCCTGGTCGTTGACTGGCTGGAGTGTACAACTATGCGGGTGTTTCCTGGTCTTTGACTGGCTGGAGTGTACCACAATGCGGGTGTTTGGGGGTCTTTGACTGGCTGGAGTGTACAACAATACGGGTGTTTCTGGTCTTTGACTGGCTGGAGTGTACCACAATGCGGGTGTTTTCAGGTCGTTCACTGGCTGCAGTGTACCACAATGCGGGTGTTTCCTGCTGTTTGACTGGCTGGAGTGTAAACAATGCGGGCTTTTCCAGGTCGTTGACTGGCTGCAGTGTACCACAATGCGGGTGTTTCCAGGTCGTTGACTGGCTGCAGTGTACCACAATGCGGGTGTTTCCAGGTCGTTGACTGGCTGCAGTGTACCACAATGCGGGTGTTTCCAGGTCGTTGACTGGCAGGAGAGCTCTCCCCATCCGGTACTTCCAGATGCAGGTGTTTTTATGTCTTTGTGTGACTGGCTTGAGTGTACCCACATGCTGGTGTCTCCAGGTCTGGCTGGCGCTCTCCCCCTGTGTTTACAGGTGTTTGACTTTTAGACGTGAATCAAGACTAAACAATCGTTGACAAGTTGTTCGCTTAGGCACTTGTTTTATAATATTAAATCCACTGATATGCATTATTAATAGAGTAAAGTACGGTGTAGGAATCCAAAAGTGATTGTGCAATGAAATAACACTTTGGTTTGGCACAGGGGGGGATATTTACAAATGGCAAGAGAAAAAGTTATACGCATATGATCCAAGCATGTTTGAAAATGGTGAGGCCACTTAATGGTTTTATAGACTCGTGGTCTATTTTTTTATGTGACACTGACATTTTGAACCCTGAGGATGAAATTATCACCTGCGTACTAAAAGTAGGGTGGAGTGAATAAATAAGGATGCGTATAGTTAATGGGCCAGATGTACGGCCAAGTTAACATGTGCCAACGGGTTAGCGACCTGTTTGCGCATGCTAAAGTTCTAATGGCCATGTACTAACACAATTTTGCGACTCACCAAATATCGACTCTCTAACCTATGTATGAATGTTTTGCGACCGAAATTGCGGTAGCAAAACACTTTCAAATAACCACCTGCTTCAAGAGGGTGGTAATGGAGTCGCAAATGGGAAGGGGTCCTCAGGGGACCCCTTCTCCTTTGTGACAGGCTCTGAAAATATTTTTTAAGGGCAGGAAGTGGTCAAAGTGACCACTACCTGCACTTAAAAGATGAAACAAAAACGTTTCATTTTTTTTTTTTAAATGCATCCCGTTTTCCTCTTTAAAAAAATCCTGCTTTATTAAAAGCAGTCCCAGACATGGTGGTCTGCTAAGCCCAGCAGGCCACCATACCTGGGAGGGCCTTCCATGCCCAATGGGCTTGCAAATTGCGGGAGGCTTATTAATATTCATGAGCCTTGCAATTTGCGACCCCCTTCTGAATCGCAAACAGTGTTAAACCTCCTGTTGTACATCCAGTTTTGCGACTCGCAAATTGCGAGTCGCAAAATTGGTGGTTGTACATCTGGCCCTATATATGAAAAGTAGGGGAACAATTGAGTCTAACAAAATGGTGCAGAACAGCACTAAACAACATTATCATACAGTTAAAGAGTCAAGGTGGATTCTTAATTTGAGTGAACAAAATCGGCGAATATATAGGTAGATATAATTAATATATGTAAAAAGAGAGGGCAATTATGTATCAGGGATTGTGTTTAGGAGCATCGCATACACTTATGTGTATCACTAACGAATCAGAGTCAGTATAGAAACTGAAATATCATAATGTATGAAGACAAAAGGATGAAAGTAAATCCTTTCCCAGTAGTACGGGAAAGGAAAGGAACAAAGTCAGGAAAAACCTATTGAGTTACATTAGGACAAACCGCAATATTGGTGTTACGCGGTGTTCTTAAATGGAAAGTTCAGCTGAAGGTAATGAACTTTCCTGCAATGGAGCTTAAAATAAATTTTGACAGATTAAGAACAATAAAAAAAAAAAAGGGCCAACTCCGGGTCAACTATGCCTGAACGGGTGGAAGAGGCGGGTGGCAAGAGATGCTGAAGTTTAAGGCCAGCCCAGCCCAGTCGAAGTAAAAGTGTTGATAACAGAAAAAAGCACAGCAGCGGCTCTCAGCATTGAATTCGAAAAACTTGCAATGGTAGATAATATGGCAAGCGCGTAGTGTGAGATTCCAACATGGCGGCACCCAGAGCGGTCCTGCCCATTCTAGAGGGGGATGGTGCAATATCTGTTGGATAACCATATGGAAGGAGCCAGACAAGCCATGGATTCAATATTAATTCAGATAAACATCTTTTTAATTTGTGGTGAAAATCAAAAGAGTACATATAGTGATGTAATTATTATACTAAAAACATCAATACAGTACTCATGTTGATACTTACAATTATTTACAGCATAACTCGCGTTTTGGTAATCTGTATAATGTGTTCAAGTCACAAACAATTGTCGCCATTTTATGTGGCAATTTATGAACATGAAGACATTTGTTTTAACGCAATTCTCTGCTTTGTAAGATGTAGTTCTAAACCTTTTAACTACTGTAACATCTGTTACATGCACGTACCAGCGTCTCCAGTGACACTAACAATTTTATCTTCGGCGCAACTACCCTTCTGGAAGGAGGGGTGCAGGGGCCTTCAGCACCCCCAGAGTAACCATGGTGGATTTCCTAAGGTGAATGAAAAATAAAGATGTCTTTAAATGTTAGATTTATCCTATTTTTTTATTCACCCCTCTTCTGCTGAGTAGGCGTGACTCATTTGCCTTCCATATTCTAAGTGTAATGCCTAGATTTTTCACAACCCCTAAGAATTTAGTGATGTAACACTGATGGCAGCGCCACCATTCTGAAAATTGTTCCAGCATCACCGAAGATAATACTGCAAATGTATGTTGAACACATGTTTTGGTAGCATATATTTATCTATGGGTTATCAGAACTCTGCATTGTCAAACCAGAGAGAAGATTCCCAAAGGAATATTTTGTGTTCAATCAATGATCACATACTAGCTGCACAGTTTGTGACATCATGCATTCAAGAAAAGGCTCTTTCAAGTTCCAGCTCTGCGCAGTGAATCAGTATGCTGTATAACAACTAGGAAAGAAGGGTGGGTCATTCCTAGGTATGAGAGAGAGTCATTCTTCTGTGCTGTTATGTCCATGTCTATTGCAATCAAGGCAAAGTATCCGTCAGCATTAAATGCATTTAAGGTGTTAATGATGTCACAATCTCAAACTGCTTAGGTTGCTAATTTAGTAACTTGCCGCTCCAAATCCTTTTATATGTGGCCCCTTCCGCATCGTAGTTTACAGGAGGTGGATTAGGAGTACAACATCTAATTCGACTTTGATATTGCAAAAATGCATATTTTATCTGTTGTATGGTTTGATCCTCATGTATTAAACTGCAGGGGCACCATATAGCACATACCACATTCTTGCTGTTACACTTTCTTGTTTTTTTCATGGTATATGAGAAGATGGTTAGGATGAAAGTCTCAGGGCTCCTTTACGAGTACCCTGTTTTTCTTTAGGGAAATACTGGGCACGTAATTAGCTATGGCCGGGGGTATCTCTGAGTGAGATAATGGGGATTACAAGTTATATCGCCTGGAATTGGCAATAACATGTGGAGCCTGCAATGGCAGGTCCAATTCTGCATGTTTTTCCAACTTTTGAGCGAAATAACTGACCCAAATCCACAAGCATTTACCACCAGGGGGAAGTGGATGGTAAATATTGCTAGATTTATTTTTTACCTCCGGTGGTGCTTGAAAGAGTGGCAGATGATGCAAGGGGGATGTTCCTTTTGATTTCAGCCTAGGGGAGCGCCTGCTCCCCTATCTGAAAGATGAGAGCAGGGGCCCGGCCAGAAGCTGGCGGAAACCCCTGCAGCTCTTTAGGGCAGTCCGGGCCCAGAATCATGGGGTAAAGAAATTGTGGACATGATAATTCTGGGTCTGGGCAATCCGTACACAAATTCTTTACCCCATGAGTCCAGAGTTGTCATGGTGAGGGCAAGTTAACTGTTGGTTTGATTATGATAGTTATAAGTGATTTCGAGGTCACTGCTGATGTAGTTGATCCAATCAAGAACGTTTAATCAAAGCCACTTTCCCACATTGTGATGTTAATGACAGGATTAAAGTGTGATAGATGAATTTCTCTTCAAATCTGACACTAATGAAATTTGCTAGGTTTGGTACGAACTTTGCACCTGTTGCAGTGCCCTCAATTGTAAAACAAATGATAAAAGTATGATAACAGGTTGTCTAGTGTTGCCTGCTCATAGAGCAGTATAACAGATCGGCTAGTGCTGTCTGTCCTGAGAGGAGAATGCTAACAGATTGTCTAGTGTGGTCTGCCCATAGAGCAGTGTCACACCAGATTTCTTAGTGCTGTCTGCCCATAGAGCAGCGTGTTAAGAGATTGTCTAGTGATGTCTGCATATAGGGCACTATGATAACAGATTGTCTAATGTTTTTAATCATGCATATCTTTTTCTGTGCCATGTATTGGCGCACTGCAGCCAATGCACTACAGTTTAATCAATCAATCATGCATTTATATAGCACAGCAATTCACCCTTTGGGCTCTTGAGGCGCTGGAGCTGTTTACTGCTGTGTTGAGGTATGGTCATTCAGACATCAAGGTCTTTAGTTTTCTTCTGAATTGCTGGAGCGACGGAGCGGTCCAGAGGTGTAGGGGGAGGTTGTTCCAGGCCTTGACATCCATGTGCGAGGAGGAGCATCCTCCCTCTTGGCTCGTCGGATTTGTGGGGTGTCTGCGAGGGAAACTGAGCAAAGGTGTCTGGTCAATTGGTGAAAGGTTAGGCATTTGCTGGTGTATGCTGGTGCTTTGTTGTGCAAGGCCTTGTGTGCGTGGGTCCGCATCTTAAACTGGTATCTCTTCTGGATCGAGAGCCAGTGTCGTTTTCTTAGATGGAAAATGTTGTGAGTCCTTCTGGGAATGTCTAGGATGAGTCTGCCGCTGAGGTCTGTATTGTCAGGAGTCTTTTCAGGAGGCGTGCATTGATTCCTACGTAAAGTGTGTTTCCGTGGTTCAGTCTGCTGGTGGTGAGGGCCTGCGTGACGGTCTGTCTGGCGTTTACAGAGAGCCACCCGGAGGTCTTGCATAGCATGTGAAGGGTGTGGAAGCAGGTGGTTGAGACTGTGTTGACGTGTTTCTTCATAGGTAGCTTGCTATCCAGGACAATGCAGAGGTTGCAGGCACGGTTTGTCAGGGTTGGGGGTCATCAGAGATCCACAGGCCCCCATGTGTTGTTCCATGGTTCGGCGAGGAGTTATTTCCAAAGATTACGACTTCCGTCTTGTCCGTGTTGAGTTTAACTCAGTTGTCCTTCATGAATCTGTGGAAGAGGGCTTTGGTGGTAGAGGGGTCTTCAGACAGTGAGAAGATGAGCTCGGTATCGTCAGCATAGGAGATGATGTTGAGTGCATGCGATCTGACGGAGTCAGACAGGGGGGTCACGTAGGTGTTAAAGAGGGTGGGGCTGAGGGACGATCCTTGGGAGACTTTGCAGATGAACTACGTGGGCGGTGATGTCAATTGTGAGAGACAGATTCTTTGGGTTCTGCCGGCAAGGAACAAGGTGATCCAGTCGAGGGCATCTTCTTGGACCCCGATGTGGTGGAGTTAAACATTCCAAGTTTATACAAATTATTGGTTGTATGTTATATTATCAAATGTCAATACTTTGCCTCACCATTACTCCACCAGGCATTACATAGTTTCTAGGCAAGAGCCCCCTACGGTGCGGTCCTGGCCTTCTAGGGAGTGTGGCAGCCTGGCATTGCCAGACGGCCTAGCTTGAAGGGGTCAGTGTGTGGGCCGTGACAGTAACAAAACAAAAAAACAGCTGACACACTGGCTGGCCATTTAAGGCTGATTCATCTGACAGTAGCACACTGTCAGACTGCTCGAAAGGCCAGACCAATTCTGGCCTGCATCCACATTTACAAATGTTCCCTGTCTCCATTTTTAATTAAATAACCCTTACACCTAATTAACTTGCCTAATTTGCTTGTGTTTCAGTTCAGGGAGGACCTGGAGTGGCTGTTCAGGCTGGACTGTTCCCATGGGGCACAGGGTCAAGACTGATTTGCATATGGCTGGGTCCAAACTGAGGTGGCACGGTGTGCACAGTAACAATGGACTGGGATGCTTTGCTGAGTAATTACCAGTGGCTGAGATCAAGTCAAACATTCAATGCATCACTTTTTTGTATACTGTAGTCTGTCACCGAAGTGTGCCGGGTATGCCCAGATGTGGGTCTCGTGCTCACGGTGTCACTGTAATCAAGCTATACCTGACTGATGACCCTAACTATGGGTCCCCGGTCTTGGGAGGCTTGCGTTCAGGTTCAGGGAAAAATTGGTTGGGCAATTTGGTTTGGACTGTTCCCACGAGTCTCAGGGTCTAGACTGATTTGCATATGGCTGGATCCAAACTGGGGTGGCACGGTGGACTTGGATGTGGCCCCAAATAATGAGCATGGGAGGGATGAATTCAAGAAGTCCATCCATACCTTTTTATTATAATTTAGTCCTGGTCTTTTAGGAAGGGTGGCGGCCTGGCTTTGCTGGATCTGTTGGCCTAAACCGATCAGCGTGTGGGCCTTGACAGGATCTAACAAAAGAAAAAGGCCCACTCACTGGCCATATTAAGCCGGCTCATCTGACAGAGCCAGACTGCTCGATGGGCCAGACCAACATTGACTGACCCCACATTAATAAATGCTCCCCTAATCAATTTTTAATTAAATAACCCTTACACTTAATTAACTTTCCTGTGATGAGGTAATGATTCATAATTTAGATGGGGCCGTATAGTATCCGGGCGACTCTTGTGGGAGCGGTGTAGTGTAAGCGCAGTAGTGGCCGCAAGGTAGTGGAGCGATGAAATGTGGGTGAGGACTGTGACCTGGTCTGGCAATGTAGTGAGGCAGTGTAGTGGTGAAGCAATGTAGTGGGGTGAGGTAGTGTGGATAGAGCTGCCATCTTTGCACGAGAGGAATACCGGCCATCTGTGCACGCTTTAAGATTCTGCAAAGGCCTGGACATGATTCTTAAGAAGAACTTTATATGAAGTCATCTGTATTCATTTGTAGCAGGGCACTTCTGGTTTTATTTACTTTAATTATCAGTCAGAGGTCATTAGGGCAGATATAGAACATCATTTAATTCAAAATGTTTTCAACTTACTGTTTAAATTATGTACCGATAAGAGTAAAAAATACCGGCTTTATGTGATTTTTCAAATGTTTGTAGTGGCCGGGCATTCAGATACTAGCCATGCTGGTACAAAAACAGTCAAGTGGCGACCCCAAGGGCGAGATGCACGACTCTTTCACGCAATCAATGCATCAAAGCTACGTGCTGTGCTGCACTGCGTGGCAGGGAGAGGGCCGAAATGTGTCATATCTACTAAGATACAGCGCACTTCTGCTCTCTCGTGGCGCTGGCTCAATTCAGATAGCCTGGCGCCAATGCACTCTTGCACGGTGTATGGTGCAGGAGTGCCTGCATTGCATGCAGAATTATTTTTGTGCACGGAGGAACACCTTCCTGCACAAAGACAATCCCTCGAAGCATTTTTCTCTTTCTGTGTGTGCTGCAGAGCGCAGCACACACAGAAACAGGGAACAATGGGGTTAAAAAAATATGTTTCTCCTCCTTACGCCACCCTCTGGGAGTCGCAGCGATTTCGTGCAATCCCAGGTTTCCAAATCTTTGTAAATCTGTGATCTTGCGAACTCTAAGGGTGGATGCCTTGGAACGTGCATGCTCCACCCGTGGAACGCCTCCCACAATGGATTTTAACACAATGCAGCCCAAGGTGTTGTGTCAAGGGCTGTGTAGTGGTGCAGCGATGCAGTGGGGTGATCTAGCGAGGACGGTGTAGAGGTGTAGCGATGTAGCGGGGGTGATGTAGTGAGGATGGTGTCGTGGTGTAGTGATGTAGTGGGGTGATGTAGTAAGGACGGTGTAATAGTGTAGCGATGCAGTAGGGTGATGTAGTGAGGATGGTGTAGTAGTGCAGCGATGTAGCGGGGGTGATGTAGTGAGGATGGTGTAGTAGTGCAGCGATGTAGCGGGGGTGATGTAGTGAGGATGGTGTAGTAGTGCAGCGATGTAGCGGGGGTGATGTAGTGAGGATGGTGTAGTAGTGTAGTGATGCAGTGGATGTGATGTAGTGAGGATGGTGTATGTTAGAAATGTGATTTCTGGTTGGCTAAGGCTTGCGCCAAAGCCAGGCAGAAACCACCATTCCTAAGTTTTGGTAAGGAAGTCACCCGCCAAGACAACCCCTGCTCACCCTCTTGGTAGCTTGGCACGAGCAGTCAGGCTTATCTCAGAGGCGATGTGTAAAGCCTTTGCGCACGCACACAACAGCAACAACATCCAAGGCCCCCCACAAAAGGAACTCCATACAAGGTATATGTAAAAATAGCCTTTGTATTGCAAAACATATTAGATAGAAACACACACTTTACAATGTGCCAACAGGCACGGGAAAATTTACAGGGGATTATGTACAGGACAGGGCTACAGGCACCACTGTCAGGAATATGCACTTAGTAGAACTAGCAATTAGAACTTTTAACAATCAGAAGCTTCACACATGATCATGGAACATTCAGCGGTGTAGGAAAGACACATGATGTATAAACATACATTCAGCGGTGTAAGGAACAAGGCACATGACGCATCAAAACACATTCAGAGGTGCAGGAGAGACACATGATGTGTAAACACAAATTCAGAGGTGTTAGGAACAAGGCACATGATGCATCCAAAAAACACATTCAAAGGTGCAGCACAGGAGAACACATGATGCATAAACAACACATTCAGAGGTGTAAGGAACAAGGCACATGACGCATTAAAACACATTCAGAGGTGCAGCAAATAACAATTCGCAGAAATCACATTAGCACAGAACCTACATCAAGTCCAGGTTGCGCCACTGCGCCAAAACCTAAACGTAGCAGCTGCCCACTACTTGCTGGGCAGCTGAGGACAGGGACAGAACAGGGCCTAAACGCTGCAGCTGGCACTAAGTGTTGCGCAGCTGGGGAAGGCCAGGGTAGGGATGAAGGAGTGCGTCTCACTCCTAGTCCAAAGTCATGTCCCTAGAAAGCAAAACCTAAACGGACGGAGCAGCTGCCCTCTACTTGCTGGGCAGCTGTAGATCAGTAAAACTGCACCAGGGCTCTCATCAGCCCTCTGGGACAACCACAGCGCCAAACTGAGCCATCTGGCTCTTGGGACACGGGGCGTCGGGGGAGTCTCGCAGGCTCTAAACCCAAACTGCCCCCTTGGAGCCTCATAGCTCAATAAACACTAATGCGGGCGGGGAGCCTCGTGGGCTCGGAACACAAACTGCCCCCTTGGAGCCCCATGGCTCAAGAAACACTAATGCAGGTGGGGAGCCTCGTGGGCTCTGAACACCCGGGCCCCGACTGCTGGAGTCCCTCTCTGAGGGACTTGAAGAAAAAGAGAAGCAATGCGGCGGTCACAGGGGAGCGGCCCGCTGCCAATCGGGGCCACTTGGATGCTACCACTGCGGCCCCTGTGACTCGTGAGGCCTTTCCCCCCGCCCCAGCCGTCTTAACTTACCGGCTCTTTGGCGGGGAAAGGCTGTCTCTTCTTCGGGCGGCGGTAGCGCTCGGTGGGGCTCTCTCTCCTCATGGAAGCCCCGCCTTCCTCATGCGCCTGCTTCGCCAGGTCTTCACCCGGTCCCCCATATTGGGACAGGGACTTAGGGTGGAGCCGCAAGGCTCCTGGGCAAATCAGTATCCGGGGCTCCCTCCTGGTCACGGGAGCCCCACAACGTTCGCGCCACTTCCTGCCTCCGCTCCGCGGCGGGGGCGGGACTTTGAGATCTCCCCGGGCAGGCTGCCAATCACGGCACGGCCCGGGGAAAGACGTCAGGTGGTATTCCTGGACGGCAGCCAATCCCAGCGCGTCCCGGGGAGGACGTCACAAGGGGACCCGGGCCAGCGGCGGTGAGCTCGGGGATACAACGAGGGGTAGGCTCCCTCGGTAATTTTAAATATGCAGCGAGGTGGGCACTCGCTTGGGGGCCCAAAAATCAGAAATTAAAGCGGGGAAAATGCTGGGTGGGCACCGGCTGAGAGCAACAGCGCTCCCAAGCGCTAGGCAGACCAGGAGTGCAAAGGGAAAGCGCTCCCAAACGCTAGTGCGAAATAAAGCGCTCTCCAGCGCTAGGGCACACAGAAAGCAACAAAGTCCTTTAGGAGGTGGACATCAGCAGTCCATGGGCTGGGCAGGGCCCAGGGAGGCAAGCCTTCCCCCAGGCCCCAGCAGCAGCATGCCCCTGGTAGATTCGAGTTGGGAACAAGAACATTTGACAAGAGGTCACAGCCTCCTTTCAGACAGAGAAATCCTTTGTCTAAAGGTGCAGGCTGGGGGTAGAACCAGTCGCAGCTGGTCTGGGAGCACCCTTGATGTGCTCAGCCCCTCACTCTATTCACTGGCAGGGCTAGGGACATTAGACGCACCACAGGGGGCGGAGCCAGCATTGTGTGGGGAAAGCCCAGCCCTATTCAGGACCCAGGTGCACTCCTCGCGAGTCATCAGCATGCTAATCTCAACACTCACCACAGGGCAGACCCATCCAGACTCCTAGAGCCAGGCTCACCAGCCAGCTCCAGCCAATCACGTGCCAGCACACTTACTGCACATGCACACCCATGTCTAGAAGACGGTGTAGTAGTGTAGTGATGCAGTGGGGTGATGTAGCGAGGACGGTGTAGTAGTGTAGTGATGCAGTGGGGTGATGTAGTGAGGACAGTGTTGTAGTGTAGCGATGCAGTGGGGTGATGTAGTGAGGACGGTGTAGTAGTGTAGTGATGCAGTGGTGTGATGTATCAAGGTAGTGTTGCAGCAGTGGTGGTGTATTCCAGATTCTTTGCTCCTGCATGGGATGCGAGCGCTGCTGTCTCTCCGAGTTGCCCCGAGATTGATGCAGTCGTGTACTCACGCCTGTAGCGCCTACAGGATCACACAGGAGCCACTGAGTGATGTCTCCTCACTCAGGTGAGAGCCGCAGAAAAGGCCCAGCGGTGCATGTCTGCTGAGACAGGGGCTGCCATGCTGCTGGGGTGTGACTGATGGGCGAGCACTGAGCCCTGCACACAGAGGGGAGCGCAGAGCAGCATCCATCATCCTGAACTGTAATGGGTGACAAATCACTCTTCAAACATGCTTCGTGCTTCGAGAGGGAGTGAGTGAGAAATAACTCACAGGTGTTACCTGTCTGCAGGCGACCAGGCCGGCCGCTCAGCCACCCCTTGCTGTTTGCCAAACACAGCGCCCTGCTAGAGGGGAGCCACTTACTGCAGCTGTCAATAGAGTGAAGACGCTGTCATTCATCACCACGCCAGTGGAGGCGCTGTGGTGACAGCTCCCTTGTCCTGCATTGACGTGGGATGGCAAATGGCTGTCAAGTGATGTCTCCATTTCAAGGAAGCAGAACTGAAGAACAGTAATCAAGAGCGTGCTCTATACAGACACCCATAACCCAACATCATTAATACTCAGGTGTCTGCCTGGCTTTTAGTACTCCTTCCCTGTCTTGCCCCCCATTGCACTCTGGGTATTGTACTTCATCTATAATATCATTTCAATTGCAGGTTTGGGCCTCATTTATGAAAAGTGACGCATCGGCGGTGCAAAAGTGACGCAAGGGCTCATAGATAAGACCCATTGTCTTTTATGTTCACTGTAACTCTCTATTGGTTCAGTGCCTGGCCATCTAATAGTCCGTCTCCCCTGAACTGCTGCCATTAGCAACTCGGGGGCCACGAGCTGGGGGCCCCTTCTGTTCATAGCCTCCTCAAACACACCAGTATCTATAGCTCGCATGACAACACTTTTGGTGCGGGTACCATGCCTTTAAAAGTCTGTCTTCTCTTTCTGGGCTCCTATTGCATTGTGGATCGTACAGGTGTGTTTCTTACTTCATCTACTACATGTCAAAGGTTCGTGCCCAGGTGCATTATGGTCATTGTAGGTATTCATTTGGAGATAAATTATCTCACATTTTGATTCAATGTGATCTGCATTAGGATATACAGACAGGGGGTAATTTTGGGGTCGCGATCCCATGTGCTGCTACAGGAAACCACAGAGGCCTTTTGAGCAACCCCTGAGGTCTAACAAAGCTGGCCACTGGGATTTACCTAACCTCTAACTATGCATAGGTCGCGTCAGCAGCTGACTGACTGGTCCTCCTTGCAACCACTGTTCATCACAGCAACAGCAGGGATTATTAGGAAGGGAACCCCCTTAAACATGTGAAAAGGCCAGGGCAGCTCTGCTGCTGCAGCACCAGCTGATGAAACCCTCAGTCACCCCCGGCGTAGACCGCCCCTGCCTCTCGCGGAGCTTTACTCCGTCAACACCATGACTGCCTGGTGTGGGGTGACCCCAGCTGGAGGTGAGTGGGGGACACTGGGATACCTCTACTTAATTAGGAAGAATGTGGTGGAGAACAAACAAGGGGAGCTCCAAATGCCCAGAGGATACAGAATGCCTGAGCTGGGACATAAAAACACTGCTAAGAAATTCTCAGCTAATCGGCTTGTTACAGATGAAAGGAAGTGTACAGAGATCGTGGAATCCACTGCCAACTGTAGTGAAGCTGATGCGAGAGACAGAGAGAGAGAGAGTGAGAGGGATAGGGAGAGAGAGAGGTGGAGGGATAGAGGGAGAGAGAGAGAGAGAGAGGTAGGGAGAGAGAGAGGGAGAGAGAGAGAAAGAATAATAGAGAGAGGGAAGAGAGACGGAGAGAGCAGAGAGAGAGAGAAAGAAAGAGAGATGAGAGAGAGAGAGGAAGAGAGAGGGAGAAGGAGCAAGGGAGAGAGAGAAGGGAAAGGGAGACAGGGAGAGAGCAGAGAGAGAGAGGGAAAGAGAAGTAGAGAAAGAGGTAGAGAGAGCAGGAGGGAGAGAGAGTGAGAAAAGGAGAGAGAGGAAGAAAGGGAGAGGGGAAGATTGAGAGACAGAGAAAGGACATAGAGGGAGAGGGGAAAGAGAGAGAGAAAAAGAGAGAGAGACAGAGACAGAGAGAGAGAAAGAGAGAGAGGGAAGAGAGACGGAGAGAGCAGAGAGAGAGAGAAAGAAAGAGAGAGGGAGAGAGAGAGGAAGATAGAGGGAGAGAGAGAGGGGAAGAGAGAGGGAGAAGGAGAGAGGGAGAGAGAGAAGGAAAAGGGACACAGGGAGAGAGCAGAGAGAGAGGGGGGAAGTGAAGGAGAGAAAGAGGGAGAGAGAGCAGGAGGGAGAGAGAGTGAGAAAAGGAGAGAGAGGAAGAAAGGAAGAGGGGAAGATTGAGAGACAGAGAAAGAAGGAGATAGAGGGAGAAGGGAAAGAGAGAGAAAAAGAGAGAGAGAGGGAGTGAGAGAGAGAGAGAATGAATGACCTCCTGTATATAAGCCAAGATACACTAGGGCTAGTGCGAAATAAAGCGCTCCCCAGCGCTAGGGCACACAGAAAGCAACAAAGTCCTTTAGGAGGTGGACATCAGCAGTCCATGGGCTGGGCAGGGCCCAGGGAGGCAAGCCTTCCCCCAGGCCCCAGCAGCAGCATGCCCCTGGTAGATTCGAGTTGGGAACAAGAACATTTGACAAGAGGTCACAGCCTCCTTTCAGACAGAGAAATCCTTTGTCTAAAGGTGCAGGCTGGGGGTAGAACCAGTCGCAGCTGGTCTGGGAGCACCCTTGATGTGCTCAGCCCCTCACTCTATTCACTGGCAGGGCTAGGGACATTAGACGCACCACAGGGGGCGGAGCCAGCATTGTGTGGGGAAAGCCCAGCCCTATTCAGGACCCAGGTGCACTCCTCGCGAGTCATCAGCATGCTAATCTCAACACTCACCACAGGGCAGACCCATCCAGACTCCTAGAGCCAGGCTCACCAGCCAGCTCCAGCCAATCACGTGCCAGCACACTTACTGCACATGCACACCCATGTCTAGAAGACGGTGTAGTAGTGTAGTGATGCAGTGGGGTGATGTAGCGAGGACGGTGTAGTAGTGTAGTGATGCAGTGGGGTGATGTAGTGACGACAGTGTTGTAGTGTAGCGATGCAGTGGGGTGATGTAGTGAGGACGGTGTAGTAGTGTAGTGATGCAGTGGTGTGATGTATCAAGGTAGTGTTGCAGCAGTGGTGGTGTATTCCAGATTCTTTGCTCCTGCATGGGATGCGAGCGCTGCTGTCTCTCCGAGTTGCCCCGAGATTGATGCAGTCGTGTACTCACGCCTGTAGCGTCTACAGGATCACACAGGAGCCACTGAGTGATGTCTCCTCACTCAGGTGAGAGCCGCAGAAAAGGCCCAGCGGTGCATGTCTGCTGAGACAGGGGCTGCCATGCTGCTGGGGTGTGACTGATGGGCGAGCACTGAGCCCTGCACACAGAGGGGAGCGCAGAGCAGCATCCATCATCCTGAACTGTAATGGGTGACAAATCACTCTTCAAACATGCTTCGTGCTTCGAGAGGGAGTGAGTGAGAAATAACTCACAGGTGTTACCTGTCTGCAGGCGACCAGGCCGGCCGCTCAGCCACCCCTTGCTGTTTGCCAAACACAGCGCCCTGCTAGAGGGGAGCCACTTACTGCAGCTGTCAATAGAGTGAAGACGCTGTCATTCATCACCACGCCAGTGGAGGCGCTGTGGTGACAGCTCCCTTGTCCTGCATTGACGTGGGATAGCAAATGGCTGTCAAGTGATGTCTCCATTTCAAGGAAGCAGAACTGAAGAACAGTAATCAAGAGCGTGCTCTATACAGACACCCATAACCCAACATCATTAATACTCAGGTGTCTGCCTGGCTTTTAGTACTCCTTCCCTGTCTTGCCCCCCATTGCACTCTGGGTATTGTACTTCATCTATAATATCATTTCAATTGCAGGTTTGGGCCTCATTTATGAAAAGTGACGCATCGGCCGTGCAAAAGTGACGCAAGGGCTCATAGATAAGACCCATTGTCTTTTATGTTCACTGTAACTCTCTATTGGTTCAGTGCCTGGCCATCTAATAGTCCGTCTCCCCTGAACTGCTGCCATTAGCAACTCGGGGGCCACGAGCTGGGGGCCCCTTCTGTTCATAGCCTCCTCAAACACACCAGTATCTATAGCTCGCATGACAACACTTTTGGTGCGGGTACCATGCCTTTAAAAGTCTGTCTTCTCTTTCTGGGCTCCTATTGCATTGTGGATCGTACAGGTGTGTTTCTTACTTCATCTACTACATGTCAAAGGTTCGTGCCCAGGTGCATTATGGTCATTGTAGGTATTCATTTGGAGATAAATTATCTCACATTTTGATTCAATGTGATCTGCATTAGGATATACAGACAGGGGGTAATTTTGGGGTCGCGATCCCATGTGCTGCTACAGGAAACCACAGAGGCCTTTTGAGCAACCCCTGAGGTCTAACAAAGCTGGCCACTGGGATTTACCTAACCTCTAACTATGCATAGGTCGCGTCAGCAGCTGACTGACTGGTCCTCCTTGCAACCACTGTTCATCACAGCAACAGCAGGGATTATTAGGAAGGGAACCCCCTTAAACATGTGAAAAGCCCAGGGCAGCTCTGCTGCTGCAGCACCAGCTGATGAAACCCTCAGTCACCCCCGGCGTAGACCGCCCCTGCCTCTCGCGGAGCTTTACTCCGTCAACACCATGACTGCCTGGTGTGGGGTGACCCCAGCTGGAGGTGAGTGGGGGACACTGGGATACCTCTACTTAATTAGGAAGAATGTGGTGGAGAACAAACAAGGGGAGCTCCAAATGCCCAGAGGATACAGAATGCCTGAGCTGGGACATAAAAACACTGCTAAGAAATTCTCAGCTAATCGGCTTGTTACAGATGAAAGGAAGTGTACAGAGATCGTGGAATCCACTGCCAACTGTAGTGAAGCTGATGCGAGAGACAGAGAGAGAGAGAGTGAGAGGGATAGGGAGAGAGAGAGGTGGAGGGATAGAGGGAGAGAGAGAGAGAGAGAGGTAGGGAGAGAGAGAGGGAGAGAGAGAGAAAGAATAATAGAGAGAGGGAAGAGAGACGGAGAGAGCAGAGAGAGAGAGAAAGAAAGAGAGATGAGAGAGAGAGAGGAAGAGAGAGGGAGAAGGAGCAAGGGAGAGAGAGAAGGGAAAGGGAGACAGGGAGAGAGCAGAGAGAGAGAGGGAAAGAGAAGTAGAGAAAGAGGTAGAGAGAGCAGGAGGGAGAGAGAGTGAGAAAAGGAGAGAGAGGAAGAAAGGGAGAGGGGAAGATTGAGAGACAGAGAAAGGACATAGAGGGAGAGGGGAAAGAGAGAGAGAAAAAGAGAGAGAGACAGAGACAGAGAGAGAGAAAGAGAGAGAGGGAAGAGAGACGGAGAGAGCAGAGAGAGAGAGAAAGAAAGAGAGAGGGAGAGAGAGAGGAAGATAGAGGGAGAGAGAGAGGGGAAGAGAGAGGGAGAAGGAGAGAGGGAGAGAGAGAAGGAAAAGGGACACAGGGAGAGAGCAGAGAGAGAGGGGGGAAGTGAAGGAGAGAAAGAGGGAGAGAGAGCAGGAGGGAGAGAGAGTGAGAAAAGGAGAGAGAGGAAGAAAGGAAGAGGGGAAGATTGAGAGACAGAGAAAGAAGGAGATAGAGGGAGAAGGGAAAGAGAGAGAAAAAGAGAGAGAGAGGGAGTGAGAGAGAGAGAGAATGAATGACCTCCTGTATATAAGCCAAGATACACTAGGGCTCTGATAGGGTGGTACAGACTAGGAATGAACTATTTACTCACTCCTTCATTACCAAGACCTAAGTATCCACAACATTGAAGTAGCTTTGTTCAGTCTGAACAAGTCCCACGCACAGGACTGGCCATGAAGGGTGAGCTGGAGCTTCCTCCATTCTCTTCCTTTCCTGAGACTCTACGAGGGGTGAATGAGAGCCTCCATCATTCCCTTCCTTCTCAATGACTGCACTAGTAGTGAGCAAGAGCCTCCACCCTTCTCTTCCCTCCCTGAGACTCCACGAGGAGTGAGCGAGAGCCTCCATTGTTCTCTTCCTTCTCAATAACTGCACAAGAGTGAGCGAGAGAATCCACATTCTTTTCCTTGTCAATGACTGCACTAGGAGTGAGTGAGAGCCTCCAACCTTCTCTTCCCTCCCTGAGACTCTTTGAGAAGTGACTGAGAACATCCACTATTCTCTTCCTTTCCTGAGAGTCTAAAAGGGGTGAGCTAGAGCCTCCACAATTCCTTCTCTTCCTTCTCAATGACTGTGCCAGGAGTGAGGTTCTATAAACTGATCTGGCATTCTTGGCCTAGTCATAAATAACAAGTACAACCATCTGATAAAGGGGGGGGGGGGGGGGAGGACACAGGTGACTCTCGACCTTGGGGAGATCTAATGTGAACCAGTGTGTATGTGTCCAGATGTCCAGCGTGGGGAGCACGTGATTCCTACGTGTGGTGTGCATGCTGTGTTCTGATTGGCTGAGTGTTCCTAACCGTCTGTTGCATTTAACGGTGTGGTATTTTGGGAACCCACACCTTTGGCCAAATGTGTTTTGTTGGGGCCAATTTCCTTTGTCCTGTTTGTGGTGTAACTTCCTATCTGTGGGATCGATCAGGGTTTTCACTGGGTGTGCGCTTGTCTTTGGGCAAAATGTAACCCCACCTGTGACCTGTCAAGAGGTAGACTCGGGTTTGGGTTGCAAAGCCTGTCTGACCACATATCTCTGACTCAGGGTTGATGGGGAGGTCACCTTGGGTGAATCCGACAGCAATGATATGAGTTCACTGAATTGTGTACAATTAAAATGGAGGTCATTGGTATCATTTTTACCGACATCCTCAGTATTGTGCGGACAGTAGTCATATTGTACATCGATATTGTCTTTACTGATATTAACATTATTATGTGTGCATAGATTATGGCATACATTGCCATTGTTTCTACTGGTATCAACAGTGTTATGAGAGAACATTTAATGATCAGCATTAACATTGCATTTATTGGTATTGCAGTGGTCAGACCTGCATATATCATGGTGTGTATGTCATTGTATTCACGGATATTAACATTCCCCCCTCTAGTTGAATTTTCAACTACTTCATCCCCCTCATATGTCATGACAGTTACATTATTCAAGACTGTGTATTGCTGTAGTGTCTGTTATCCTTTCCCTAAATATTTGCTTACCACCAAATTTGAAGGCTATATCTTTACAGCAGGAAACCTCCATTTGTAGGAAACCACATACCAATAGTACACCAATGAACACTGGAAGTAAAGAGGTGAATAGTTTGGACAACCATGGGGGGATCCAGAAAAAAATACTATGAAACCATTCCTGCTTAGGGGCACATCCTTCCTTCTGCAAGTCAGCTTATAGACAATGCAGTGTTTGGATAGCAAGAGCGAGAGTTCCAGTCTCAAGATTGTTTCCAGTAATAAAAGTACAACAAGAAGCATCAATCTTGGCACACACCCCACCCTCCATCGCTGTCATCAAGTCCAAAACATACCGATGTTGCATCACTATAAGGCGGACGCTTCTCAGTTTTTCCTTGATAGCGTGTTTAAGCTGAGCTCAGTGTCGTTAATCATTTTTAACATCTCCTGCTTGGTTATTTATAACCAGCTGGCATTCGCCTTCGTTTGCATGGTGAAGAAGGGTATGGATCCTCCTGCGTTTACTTGAGTCTCTGAAAACAGTGTAAATGTTTCCGTTATGCCATTTTACTGGCCCAGCCAAAATAATCAGCAGTTCCTCCTCTTCGAGCCTGATGCAACAGAGTTGTTTTTTTCATTAGGAGATGTTGAGATCACTCAAACAGATCTACACCAGGGATGACCAGCGTTGGGGTATGTTTGGTCACGAGGGTGCAGAGGCCCCACCATCCGGGGACGAGCTGGGTGTAGGCAAATTCACCACATTGCCAGTAGAAATCCATCAACATGGAGGTGCCCCATTCCAGGTCCAGTATATGCAGTACTACTTCACAGTTCTCTTTATAACCAAGCGGTATGGTTCCTTTCCCTCTGAAACACAAGGAATATAGTGTAAGTTTCTATACAATTAGGGGATACACCTTCCCCTCCAACCATGTGTACCTGTTAATCTTGGTATCTCAGATTTCCTAGTGTGTTACCCCACTCTCATTATTCTCATTCCCCTATCATGATCAAGGTTAGCTACCCAGAACTGGAATTCCATGCCCGGGGTCCGCTTGTCATTAAAAAAGGTGGCCTCAAATCCGTTAAGCGCCACCCAGGGACTGCAGACGGAGGCGGGAGCGGACTCATTTGTCATCTGGTGTGGTGATCTTGCTGCCTACAAAAAGCTCTATTCTACGAAGTCCCACGACCAAACAGTATCCTCTCCTGTAGTGCCCCTTCTGCGCATCCTGTCTACTTCGGATTAGATGTTGCTAGGGTCGGTAAAAAGGTAAAGTGCTGTGGGGTTGGGCTCGTAAGGGTTATGTTTTCTATTGCTCTATGGGGTTCTACTCTATTTGGTTGAATTTTGGCCCTGATCCTGCATAGGTACAGGTGGATTAGGCATTTTGATTTTTTGGGGGCTATCTCTGTCTGTGCCTATGGTTTGGGGTATCAGTGAACATATGTAACAGGACCTGCCCGTGGTTTGAGTGCCCATGGCGGTCATATGTTGATACCAGGTGTTGAGTAGGAGTGTGATGTGTAGTTCATGAGAAATGCTAGCAATTGGTTCAGCATAGATGTGAGGTGAGAGAGGTCCCTGCACATGCGTGGCAAGAATTTCAAAGTACATTTCATGAGACTGTGTGCTCTGGCTCTGAAGGGGCGCCAGAGCACACAGACTAACTAGAGTGTAAACAAGAATACATAAATGCATAACTTAAAAAACATTCATAGGCTGTGGGATGGGCATCAGGGGGGATGTCTGTAATCTGGGCGCCCAGGTGTGTCTTATCTTGGTGCGGTGCATGAAGAGTCTTTTTATAAACAAGGTTGTTGTGAAGTCAGTTTGTAGACTGTGTTCTTGTGCAGCTGGCCTTGTTTAAGTCCTTTTGGTAGTTTGATCAAAGGGGCGGAGGGCCGCAGCAATGCTGGTGCACGTGCTGCTCGATTGTACACCTGTAGGATAAGAGCTGTGGGTTGTAGGTTAGCTTGATAAAAACACATCATTAGGCAGTTTTCTGGAAAATTCCTGCATTTACTTTTTACTGATACTTTCTATAGCTCTACTACTACTAGTTTTTCTCTGCAGGACACCATTCATTTTATGTTCTTTTGCAGTATATATGCCCTGCCCAGGAAAAAGTACATTGTTCCGTTGCTTAAAAACAAGGGGTTCGTCCAAGCCAAGCCTGTTCTATTTTATTTTAAAAAGTTAGATTCACCACTAACAATGTTCAGTGTCGCAAACTTCTTGGTAGCTGCTTTTCGCCTCAAAAAACGTTCTGGAAATAGATAATATAACAGTATTGGCGACACCTTATGTAACTATTGAAAAATTGCTGTATTTTTTAAAATTTGTAAATATTTTAATTGTTCTATCTTAACAGTGACATCAATTTTATGTAACTGCACCCCTTAATTATGCATTTTGTGTCTATGTGCTTTTTATGATTCGTTATGAATCGAAAAAAAGTTGTTTTGAACTTTGAACTTTGAACTCTACTATGAGCAATATTTTCTAGTGGGGTACTGGAAGGAGGCCCCAGCATTTTTGTGAGTTTAGGCTAGTGTAGTCATATTTTCACTTTGGTTTCCCCGCTCTCCTTGCTACGATGGCACAGTAATTGTCTTCTATGGGCTGCTCTGTTCAAAGGTGTGTTTTTTAACCACTTAGGGGTGTCCTTTTGACCAGCATGGCCTACTTGCAATTGCAAGTGTAAGTGGTAAGTTCAGTCCTCTTCATGGTAATATGTGCAAATAGGGGATCCAACCCAATCTTAGCGCCAAGATACCCATGGGGGGAAGTGCGCTTTATAAGACCCCGTTACATCACATTAAATGTTGATGTTTCCATTGACAAGTGGGCGTTCCTCGGGTCCTGCACGTGGTGTGTAATGAGTTCTTCTCTAATGGGTTGGGTTGCTGGGTTACGCCCTCCTTCTGGAAGGTTGGTTGAGTTTGGGCTGGTTTGTGTAGGTCCTGTTGACCGTTTGCCCGTAGTTTGGGCGATGCTGCTTCTAACGCAGGTAGTCAGGGGGTCATTTCTGGCCCCTGTATAGTTCTGCAGGGGAATGGCTGGAATCGTGTTTGTTTGCTGTGTTTTCACCGAGAGTCTAGGGTGGCATTAGGGCTTGTGTGCTCAGCTCATTGTAGGTAACGCTAATGGACTTGATGGATTTTTCCCCTATGGACTGGGGTCATGTGGTCGTTGAGAAGCTGTTCTGTGCTCCCCATGATTCGGATGTGGCCATGACTGGGATCGAGCCTGTTGCTTCCTTGGATGAGGATTCATGAGGTCCTGTGTGGGTGCGGTGGTGAGCCTATCCATGCACTTTGTGTGGGAGGCTGTGATGGTCTCTATAGAAACCCTTTACCCCCTGTCGCAGTCCTCTCCCTTGGATCTAGGATGCTTTTGGGTCTGCCACCCTTGGCGGGCATCAGGTGCTTCTTACCTTGTGACACGCTACTCCCGCTGCTTTAGAGGCAGAATGATCTGATGAGCAGACTTTGGATGTGTTTGGAAGCAGTAGTGGAGAGGAGGAGGCAGAATGTCCTGCTTACGATGGGAGTCAGGTGCGCAGCTGGGACTTGTCGTGCTGTGAGTAATGAACTGAGACGGCTGATTCCCTGATTAAATTTCTCTAATGGCTCGGTGCCAAATTTGTGCGTGGACTACGGAGTTTTAGGAGTCACCTCAATGCCCAAGTGCACGGAAAACCTGGCTTCTGGCACTGTAGCGTCATCTCATTTTGAAACCAAAAAGGGGGCCTCCATTTGCTTGAGACCTTAAAAAATGTTGAAGAATGGGGTCCTTTCAATCTGGGGTTCGCCCTAGTGACTTGGGAGAGGGGACCTGGGTGCCTGCCTTCATGCACCAGTTGGGGCCGTCCTGCTCCCTCGTCAGACTGTTTCTCCCCTTTGGGCACAGTCAGAAAACCCCACCCCGGGGGATCAATTGCAGTTGGAGCCCAGGCAGTGGGACCCCAGGCCTCTGCGGGCACCTGGATTGCGAAGTCTAGTGTGAATACCCGGTCAACAGAGTATGTCAACCCTGGGGTTTTCCCAAGCATAAGTAAAGGCAAAAGTGTTTTCCTAACGCTGTGTCACCAGTCTATATTGTTGTAGTGAGTTTTGTGAAGTGGGCGTCCTACTGGGATTTGGATTTGGATTTACTGAGTGCTTGGATTAGGAGATATGCGTAAAGGTATTACCGCCCCAGGCAGTTACCCCTCTCTGCCGTGGCTGTGCCCCAGGTGCTTGTTGGGCTGAGTTCCCTGCCTGCTGCAGTTGCTATGTGGTGGAGTGTTTGCGAGTTGATTTCCTCGTGTCTGAATGTGCTGCGCACTCGGTTTGATCTGGGCTTGGTTTTGTGGATGGGTATTTTGTGGGGGGCTGCCTTTCCTGCTTGTGATATATTTTAGGTTGCAGTGGTTAATCCTGTGGTTTCTTTGGTAACAATAGTGGCATTCTCTATAATTTGGTGGTTGCCAGCCTCTTTGCCCTCTGGTACGGGCACTCTGTTGAAGCCCTCTGGGGTTCCTTGGCTGATTCTTCCAGTCAGGTGCCACTAGCTCGCTCCTGGTCGCCGCAGACCCTTTCAGGGTGCTTTTGGCTGTTTCTTGTTCATTCAAAGCGGGCCCTGCATGGGGGATGTGGATAGAAGCCTGCCCACTCTAGGCCTAGGGATCTTTCCATGTGGCAGATGAGAATATCTCCGTGGGATGCCAGTCGGGCATGCAGAGTTGTCTCCAGAGGTCACTCGCCTAGGTACCCCTTTTGGTAACAGGTGGGGGGCCCCTAGTGTTGAGGGGACATCAGTCAGCACAGGGCAACCGTGTCTGTACCGCTTCCCTACTCTGGAGGTGCCAGTGTGTTGACAGAGCCTAAACTGGGTAACCCCGGGATGTGCATGGTCTGGTTGCTACCGCCATTGTCCCGATATGCCTTGGGCCGGCTCCTGGCTTCGAGTGATGAAGTGGGCATGTGTGTGTCATGATCTTGGGTCTCTGGCTCTCTGCCCACCCTACATGCTATCCTTTTGGCCCTTTCTACCAAGAGGGGGTGTGCATATCCTGTCCACTGCCGGGCTGGTCTGTACAACTCTGAGAGGCTTCCCATATAGTTCAAGACTACCCTCTTGAAGGGGGCTCAACAGACCAGGATCACCCTGGCTAGCATCCCCGTGAGGTTTGATGGTTTATAATCTAGTGGGGAGGCTTCAGGGGGGGGGCAGGCTGCAGTCTCAATCTCAGTCAACTGGATGGAGATTCTTAGCTTGGACAGCAGGTCCCGTCCTAGTATATTGGTCGGGGAGAAAGGTTAGTGCAATAATTAATCCATTATCCTTTTCGCTCCTATTTCCAGCTCGAGGGGTTGGGAACGTGTGCCTTTGGCCAACGTGGTTTATTGGGGCCAATTTCCTCGGACCTGTTTTTGGTATAACTGTCTATCTGTGGAATCGATCAGGGTTTCCCCTGGGTGAACGTTTGTCTTTGAGCTAAGTGTAACCCCACCTGTGACCTGTCAATCGGTAGGCTCGGGTTTGGGTCGCAGGGCCTGTCTGACGCAGCCACATCTCCGGACATCTAAGAGACCTGCACTGGCTCCCCGTCAACAAGAGAATCACCTTCCGTCTCCTCACCCACGCACACAAAGCCCTACACGATCAAGGCCCGAGCTACCTCAACAACCGCCTCAACTTCTACGCTCCCAAACGCCACCTCCGATTGACCAACCACGCCCTCGCCGCCGTCCCCCGCATCCGAAGAGCGACAACAGGAGGAAGGTCCTTCTCCTACCTGGCCGCCAAGACCTGGAACTCCCTCCCGACCGACCTGCGCCTGACCCAAGACCACCTCTCCTTCAGGAAGAAGCTCAAGACCTGGCTGTTCGAGCAGTAGCAGCCCCCCCCCCCCAAGCGCCTTGAGACCCTCCGGGTAAGTAGTGCGCTCTACAAATGTCTTTGATTGATTGATTGATTGATTGACCACGTATCTCTGACTAGCGGTTGATGAGGGAGGTGACCTTGGGTGAATGCGACAGTGCTGATGAGTTCACTAAATTGTGTACAGTTAAAATGGAGGTCATTGGTATCTTTTTTACTGATATCCTCATTATTGCGCGTACAGTTGTCATAGCGTACATCGATATTGTCTTTACTGCTATAAACATTGCTCTGCATGCACAGATTATGGCATACATTGACATTGTTTCTACTGGTATCAACATTGTCCTGCAAGCACATTTTATGATGCGTATCCACATTGCATTCATTGGTGTGGCCGTGGTCGGACCTGCATATATCATGGTGTGTATTGACATCGTATTCACGGATATTAACACTACCTTCAACTATTTCACTGCTTGTTTGAAGCGGGATACAACACCCAGTTTTGCCAGAGTCATCTAACAGCTAGCTTTTTGCACCAGGCCAATGAACTCTAGAGCCATTGTTAAATATATGTAACACTCGTTTTTGCTTCTAAATAATTGTTTAACGCATCGCTGCAGCGGCTTTTCCCGCTGTGTGCGACAATTTTCAAAAAGCCGCGTTACATGACAAGCTCAGCTCGTCATCAGCATACGAGCGCCATAGCTGATGATGAGCTGAGCTCGTCATCAGCAGCGAAGAGGTTAAGGTCACAGTGCGGTGAACTAAAAAATTAGGCCATAAAAAGCCCTTTAAAAAATAGAATAAACTGAGATAACATTACTTTTGCAGGTAGTCAAATTAAATGGAACAAATGCTTTTGATTCAAATATAGTCCCATCTTTCACTTTCACGTGGAGAAAATAATTTGAATTTGTTTTCCACGTGTGCCCCAGTGCTGATACTGTGTGCTCCAACCTCTATTGCACAGGTGGCAAAAATGATGCAAATGGGTGTGCTCTATTTTGCCTACTACAAAGTTTCTGCAAAAGCAACCCAGACTTTTACTTGCTCCCACCTTCACAAGAATTTCTAGAGAGCAGGAGGGCAGCAGGTCTTTACTTTATCCCTTCTCCCAAGGACCTTACTGGCTGCACGATGGAAACACACCTTACCCTGCACCCGCCCTCTCAATAACCCTACTGGCTGCAGAATGGAAACAGACCTTCACCTGCACCCCCTGCCCTCCCCCCCCAATAACCTTACTGGCTGCACAATGGAAACAGACCTTGCTCTGCACCCATCCCCAATAACCTTACTGGCTGCAGGTTGGAAACAGACATTCACCTCGTGAGTTCCCTTTGGCTACAGAAATGGCGTAGACCCTCACCAACCCGCGTCTTCCCAATGACCTTACTGGGTGCAAGAGGGCTATGACATTCACCATCTTCCATTTTGCTCATGACAGTGATGACTGCAGAAGGGAGACAGGCCTCCACCTGCTTCCATCTTCCCTTTGACCCGATTGGCTGCAGATGGGACACATCCCATCTCCTGCTCCCGCCTTCCCTTGGATCCTATTGGCTGCAGGAGCTGCACAGCCCTCACCTGCTCACTTTACTTCACTGCCAGGTAAACACTGTTGCTGGATTTTCTTTTACATAAAAATCCTAATTAATGCTGGCTTCAGGGAGGAGGAACCCTCGGGAGCTGCACCCAAGGATAAAAGGAGGAGAGGGGCGAATGATCACATTTTAATGAGTGCCTCCCAGGCACAATCAAATAGCAGGGTTCTTGATTTCTTTTTAATCTCTCTTTCATGACAAGGAAAGTATCGTGGTCCCGGTGGGTAGGGGGCGGGGGGAGCTGCCTGGCACATTTTTATTTATTTATTTTTGCAATCTTATATAGTGTGGACATGGCCCAAAGGCATCAGAGCGCTTTACATAGTCAGGAGATAAGTGTTACCGCGGGTTACAGTCATAGGAATTAGACACAGACGGTTACTTTGGTAGGTGAGATCAAAAGAAATTCTGTTTTATTTGGGTTGAGTATTAATTGGTGGTTAGACATCCAGTTTTGAATCTTTAAGAGAATTTTTTAAAGCAGGGCTACATCTTTCGGGGAAGATATTTTCAAGCATATTTGGGTGTGGTCGGGGTATAGATGGAAGAGAATCCCAGAGTTTCTGAGAATTAAACATAGAGGTTCTAGGTAGAAACTGAAGAGGGTTGCAAAGAGGACCCCTTGGTGAATGCTGACTGGTCTCGAGAGTGAGGTGCCCAGAGTACAAAGGAGGTCCAGATGGTTGATAGTAATGAATGCAGCGGCTAATCGCGGAGGACCAGCAGGCGGGAGTTGACGGAGTCGAGAATTCTGAGGGAGTCGTCGACTATTTTCAGGTTTGCAGTTTCTGTACTGTGACCCTGTCGGAAACCTGATTGGAGAGTGTCAAGAAGGTTGTTTGTTCACATGTGTGAGGCTTGTTAGGACGCTACGGAACTTTCCATGACTTTGCTTAAAAATGGGAGTGTGTGGCCCACGGGCCGACAGGCTGGTCCTGGGGACCGCAGTTCTAGTGGCAAAAAGAGATATCGCTGCGGCCTGGAAGGACTCGGCGCCTCCCTCCTTAGCTAAATGGTGCAGAAGCGTGGACTGGAGAAGTGTGGCTCAATGATTAGAGCGGCAGACCCTGATGCAGAAGTCTAGCCCGGGACCAGGGTTCGATTCCCCGCCTCAGGCGGGTCTTGGGCTAAATTTCCCCGGACCTGACAATTCTCGCCTCGGTGCCTATTCCAATCATAGAGTCCCACTCTGCAACTCTGGGCAATAGCTTGCTTAATCTCCACAACGGCCCCCACAACGCTAAGGATGCCTGGCCTCCACCTTGGGGGTGCCCAGGAGTGGACGCCTCACAGGGAAAGCCAGGAAGGGTACCTCAGCGGTATTCGTACAAGTGCCTTGAGACCCTAGCGGGTGAGTAGTGCGCTATACAAGTATCAATTTACATTTCACCCAGGAAACAGGCATCTACGAGGCAAGAGGGTGCCCAAATAAGCATAAGCATGTATGGGGCAAATGGCTGGGACCTCTGGACTGATTATCCGCTGTTCGGGTGGAAGCAGACTCCATACGAACAGATTGGAGGAATCTCTTGTAACTGTATCGCAGTATTTATTCTGTCTGAATGGTGCTGTGTCTATGTTGTTGCTGCTGTTTTTTCCCAAAAAATGCCAATAAAATTGACTATCAAAAAAACTGGGAGTGTGGAGACTGGGTGGTAGTTGTTCTGGTTCTCTGGATCGAGAAATTGCTTTTTCAAGAGAAAGGTGGTTTGACCAATTTTTAGTCGTTCTGAAAAGATGCCCTGTTTGAGTGAGGAGTTCGCCATGGAGGTTAAAATAGCGAGAAGGTTTTTGCAAGCGTTTCTGCTGATAGAACCTGGGATGGCGTCCTGATGATGGTTTGAGGGTTTTACTTTGAAGATTTGTAAATTGGAGAGAAGGATGGCCATGACTGTAGTGCCTTGCATGGTAGAGCCTCAACCCTTTCAAGGAAGCCATTGATGTGCAGTGAGATATGGATGTCTCCACATTTATTATCAAGAAATCCACAAAGTTGTTGCAACGGGCCACAGATGACTTCGGAGCTGGAGTGGTGGAGGGGTTGTCGTCTGTGCAATGACCTCGAACAGGCGCTGTGGTGTATTCTTTGCCGGATTCACTAGAGCTCTGATATGGGAGGAGTTGTCTCTCATGATTCGGTCTTTGCATTGTTTTCTCACTTTGCGAAGTTTGCCTTACTCAGGTGAGATGGCGCTTGCATCCAGTCTTTATTGCATTTTGTTACAATCTTTCTTTCTTCATAAAGCTCTTTAGAGCATTCTGTGTAGGGTTGCATTAGCCATGAGCGAAGTGTGGTGTATTTGGTGGGAGATAGAATTTTAAAGCAATGGGACCCCTCTGTAGAAATATCCGAATTGAGGGGCGCACTGCAGGGCACGGCCCAAACAGAGTGCCCTGAGTGGCGCGAAACTGCAACAAAACATCACTACCAAATTTTATTTTATAAACTCAGATTCCCATGTTTCTGTGTGGGTGTGCATGTCCTCATAAAAGGCCAACCCCATGGGTGTCCTTAAAGGCTTGAAGGGGTCTTCTCTGAGACTCCCACCTCTAATGTTGGCCACCTCCCGCGCCTCCAGCACCCATAAGAGTGAAGGTGGGTTGCTGTGAGTACCACCCCGTCCCGCTGGAACCAGCAAGGAGCAGGCAGGCACAGGCTGTACTGTGGCACAGAAGCGGGGGCATCATTTAAAGGGCACCAAGGGTGTTCCCAACCCTGACCCTATAATCTCCCTTGATACTTCTTTGTTCGACTTTGTTTACTTTAGTGAGATTTTAGAAATATTTTATTAATTGTATACTTATATTGTACAAATGTTCATTCTGTGACTGCTTCGGTGTCAAGTTATGCAATGTCACTGGAGCCCGAGGCCCTGCCACAGACCGTCCAGGTAAGAGCGATGGGGCAATGGGGCCAAGTGTGGGGGGTTTAGACAGACGATGACGAGGGGAAATTATTTATTTCTTACATTTTCCCATCATCGTCTGTCAAAATCTCCCCAAAACCCCGCCACTCTTACCTGCACGGGCCGCAGCTGCTAAGGCCATGACATGTCACCCATGTGGTGTCACCAGGAAGGAGGAAAATGTGTTGTCACTCCTTGCTACCACTAAGTTTTTGGTGAAATATCACCTGTGCTATATTTGATCACTGCCAACTCAGCAAGTTAAGGGCTATTGACAACCTACCAAATATACACGTGTGTGCTTGAGAGCCGCCGCTTCACTCCAAGTCATTACAGACCCTGTCTCCAGGCCTGAACTTTTCAGCTGCAAAATCACTGATTTCAGCTGAAGCATGGAAGCAAAACAAGACCACAACTCCCAGAATGCATTACGCTGTCTAACGGAAGTCCAGGACTGGAAACAGTGTCTGTAATCACTGTTATGTTCCTGAAGGTCCGCCCCCGGTGTCCCGAGGGCTGGACGTGTTGGTCATGTGACCGTCCTATATTAAAAAGAGGTCGAGCACGTGCGAGGACGTTCAGAGGGATACGCGCCGACCGAGCAAGCAAACCTATTCCCAGTGTCCGGCTGAGTTTATTCTAGGGCCACGTGCAAGGCCTAGTCAGGATTAGATGCCCCTGAGTGTAGGTCCCAGCAAGATCTCCCTAGGGCCATCCTGTCCCCAATCACCCGACACAACAATTGGCGACGAGGGTGGTTGTCGATCTCTCGCTCGGGGCGTGGGTGTGTGTCCCTCTTGGGGTGAGACGGCTGCGGGCGCTCCCACGTGCCTGCGGTGCTCGTGCCTTGCCACCACACACCCCCCTGCTCTGCTCGCCTGGAGGAACGACTCTGATCCCTGGCTCTCGACAGGTGAGCGGCGCTGGCTTGCACCTTCCTGCGGCGCACAGGAGCCTGATTGATCGCGCAAGGTGCTCCCCCTGCGGACCCTCCACGCCCGGTGCCGCACCGTGCTGGGCTGCACGCGCGTGAACCGCACCAAGGTGCGCCTGGCGAGGCGCTCCGGTCGGCCCCCGATCCTGCTGCACTGATCGGGGTGCTTCCTTGGATCATCTCCGGGCTGCCCACGGACATCCTTCTGAGCGCCCACGGCGATGGCTAATATTCCGCCCATTGAACCGTTTGTGGTGGAGGGTGCGCCTTCCACTCTTGCACCGAAGTGGAAGGAATGGGTGGACAGGCTCTTCATATTCTTCGAGGTCACCAAGGTCCATAAGGAACAGAAGCGGGCCATGATTCTCCATCTTGGTGGCAAGGACATCCACTCCATTGCCCGCACCCTCACGGAGGCAACTCCTAAAACCCATCACACACTAATCAATGCACTCAATGCGCATTTCGAACCAATGGCCAACCAAGACTATGAACGATTCATTTTTCGACAAGCGCGACAACTGCCAGAGGAATCGCTGGACGCCTACCACTCCCGGCTAAAGAAACTAGCACTAACGTGTGGATTTCAGGATGTCACGGAAGAGATCGGAGGCCAGATAATACAGGGATGCGCCTCTGCTAAACTACGCGAGAGAATACTGGAGGAGTCGGGGAAACCCCTCCCAGACATTCTCACGCTGGGCCGCACAAAGGAGCTGTCCAAGGCCAGGGCAGCCCACATGGAAGCAGCTCTACAAGCCAACGTGAAAATGGAGCCGGTTAATAGACTACAAGTCCGCCCACAGCCCAAATGGGCAAAGCGAACAACAACTCCGCAGGGCGGAGCTTCGGCGCAGTCATGTGGTTACTGTGGAGGCCCAAGACATCCGGCGCCAGAATGCCCAGCACGGGGCAAGATATGCTCCGGTTGTGGAAAAATGAATCACTTTGAAAAAGTGTGCCGGTCCAGAAAGTTCAGCAAGCCCCGCCAGACAATACATACGGTGGCGGAGCCCGAAGGCGCGGAGGGGGGACCCAGCAACAGTGATATGGACGACGACGAGGAGGAGCGATCCGTACACAAGGTGCACATGATCGGCACGGCCACCAGACGCACCAGGACACTACCACAGTGCGCCATACAAGTGGCTGATCAGGACATCATGGCGACCGTGGACACGGGCGCCTCGATAAATCTCATGAGTGCATCCATCTACGGAGACATGGCTACTCCTCCCAGCCTCCGCTCCACTCCGATCACCGTCTTTGCCTACGGTCAGGACGTTCCCCTCCGCATCCGGGGAAAGTTTAAAGCAGCGGTCCGACACGGAGACAAAATCACGCGAGCCAACATCTTCGTGTCGGAAGAAGGTCAAGGCATGCTCCTGAGTTGCCGGACGGCAGAGGACTTGGGGGTGGTCTCATTTGCGTTTGGGGTGCATGAGGAATCGGTGCAGCAACTGATTGCAGACTTTTCTGACCTATTTGAAGGGATTGGCTGTTTCAAGGGTCGGGAAATACACCTGCATGTGGACCCCACCGTTCAACCGGTGGCCCTGCGACACCGTCGTGTTGCGTTCCATTTGAGACCACTGGTCGAGGAAGAACTACAGAAGCTGGAAGCAGCGGGGATAATTGAGAAGGTGTCCGGCCCCACCCCCTGGGTATCACCCATCGTGGTCACAAGGAAGCCAAAGCAGCCTGGAGCGGTCCGGATTTGCGTGGACATGCGCCTACCCAATGCGGCCATCAAAAGGGAACGACATATCACCCCCACGATCGACGACCTAATCGGAGAGATGGCCGGGGCCAGGTGGTTCTCCAAGTTGGATCTCCGGGCGGGGTACCATCAACTTGTACTGGACAAAGAGTCCCGGAACATCACGACGTTCTCCACCCACATCGGACTGCGCAGGTACACCAGGTTGAGTTTTGGGATATCCAGCGCTGCCGAGGTTTTCCAGAATGTTATCCAGGAACTAATTGCTGGCATACCGGGGGTGATCAATGTCAGTGATGACATCATGGTGCACGCAAGAACAATCCCTGAGCACAACCAACGCCTGGCGCAGGTGTTCCGCAGGCTCCGCAGTGCTGGACTCACTCTGCACAGAGACAAATGTGAATTTCTTCAGACCAAATTAGGGTTCTTCGGGTATGTGTTCTCAGCCGATGGCGTCAACCCTGATCCCGACAAGGTTAAAGACATCAAGGACGCACCCCCGCCTACCACTGTCACGGAGGTCCGAAGCTTTCTCGGGATGGTAAATTACTGTGGCCGCTTCATAAGGGACTTAGCTAACCTGACCCTCCCTCTGCGCGAACTAACCAAAGACTCCACCCCATGGAACTGGGGACCTGAGCAGGAAAGGGCATTTCAAGACATTAAGAGCGCACTTTCCAGCAACACCACATTGGCATTCTTTGACCCAAGACACTCCACCCTCATTGCAGTAGATGCCGGACCGGCGGGACTGGGGGCCGTTCTGATGCAGAGAGCTCGAGATGAGGTAGACTGGGCCCCTGTTGCTTTTGCCAGCCGGTCCCTTACGGACACAGAACAAAGATACTCCCAAATCGAGAAGGAGGCCATCGCGATACATTGGGGATGTCGGCACTTCCACTTGTACGTGTATGGCAAGCCTTTCACAGTAGTGACGGACCACAAGCCGCTGCTGGCTCTGTTTTCAGGCACCTCCTCCAAGCCACCCCCTAGAATCGAAAAGTGGATCTTGCAACTGCAAGAATATAACTGCGCCATCGAGTACCAACCAGGGGCAAGGAATCCTGCAGACTACCTATCACGACACCCTAGGCCGGCAACCCCGGAGGAGATGGATGAGGCAGAAGAGACGGAGGCCTATGTACAGTGGGTCGTGGCCAGATCATGCCCGCGCCCCATATCCTTGGAAGAGGTCGTGAGCATCACGGCTCAGGATGCCTGCATACAGCGGGCCAAGGATCTGCTCCGAACGGCCAACTGGCAGAAAGCCAAGGAGAGCTGGAAAGCACTCACACCAGAGGCCCAGAAAATCATGGACAGTCTGTACCACGTGAGGGCTGGACTAAATGAAGACGCGGCGGGGTGCCTTCTGCGAGGGCATCGCCTGGTAATCCCGACAGCCTTGACAGGACGAGTGGTTCAACTGGCACACGTAGGGCACCAGGGGATGGTCAAGACGAAGGCCCGGCTGCGGACAAAGGTATGGTTCCCGCTCATGGATGACATGGTGGAGAGCGTGGTGCGAACGTGTACGGCCTGTCAAGTCACGGGCGACAGCCCCCGTGAGGCCCCCATCATTGTGGAACCCAGGCCACGAGGTCCCTGGGAGAGAGTCAGCATGGATTTTGGTAGCCTTCCGGATGGCAGACACACGCTGGTAATGATAGATGACCACTCCAAATATCCTGAGGTCGAAATTGTCACCAGCACCAGTGCAGACTGTGTTATCCCCAAAATAGAAAAAATCATTGCCACTCATGGAGCCATGAGGGAACTCAGAACAGACAATGGACCGCCATTCCAGGGTCAAGACTTTGCTGAATACCTCTCGTCTCTGGGAACGCGTCACAGGCGCATCACACCGAGGTGGCCCCAAGCCAACGGGGAGGCCGAGAGATTCATGAGGACTTTGAACAAGGTCATCCGCATTGCGCATGACAAGGGGCAGTCAGTGGAAATGGCCATTTTCACGTTCCTCCGAAGTTACCGCCAGACCCCGCACTCCACAACTGGGGTAGCTCCCGCGCATCTCCTCCTAGGAAGGGTAATAACTGACTCCATCCCCCATCACCCTCAGTGGGCACCTGAGATGATAGATGAACACGCAGTGGAGAAGAAAAGGAATTCTGCATGTGACAAGATCAGTAAGAAACGCCGGGCTGTGGCCCCCCACTTCAAAAGAGGCGACCTAGTGCTTATCAGGAATCGTGCAACTGGTGGCAAGTTCAAACTCAATTACGAGAAACGACCATGGCGAGTCATTGCGGTAAGAGGCACCCGCATCACAGCCACTCGAGGACGAGACAGGGTGACTCGCAATGTGTCTCATTTCAAACTGTATCATCCTTCAAGCAGCGAGCCAAGGCGCCAGCAAGGCGGCGAACAAACCGAAACTGCAACTATATTGCCGATTGGTGAATCAACATCTCGGCACGAGGTCAGGCCGAGCAACGAGCATCAGGTCTCTAGCGAAGAAGTGGGAGGTGACGCGGAGGCCCTGGAAGAGGCCCCAGATCCGGAGGGGGTCGACAGAGAGGCGCCAAGACACGAAGTGGAGGTTGGAACGGAACTGATGACTCATCGGGGGTCCCAACGCCAGCTACGTGACAATCCCACCCCCTCAGGCTGGCTTAGATATTACTTCACGTAAGACTGTTCCCATTTACATATATGCACGTGATGTTTGAACTGAATGCACTGGCATCTAAAGGACGCTGAAGGCCTCGGTCCTAATGTTCCCGAGTGATAAAAGTTATGGTTGAAGTATATTTCTAATGTTTGCAGTTGTTTTGGTTTTTCCTTATTTTAGGAGGAATGTTATGTTCCTGAAGGTCAGCCCCCGGTGTCCCGAGGGCTGGACGTGTTGGTCATGTGACCGTCCTATAATAAAAAGAGGTCGAGCACGTGCGAGGGCGTTCAGAGAGATACGCGCCGACCGAGCAAGCAAACCTATTCCCAGTGTCCGGCTGAGTTTATTCTAGGGCCACGTGCAAGGCCTAGTCAGGATTAGATGCCCCTGAGTGTAGGTCCCAGCAAGATCTCCCTAGGGCCATCCTGTCCCCAATCACCCGACACAACAATCACCTTGTGGGAGGTAGTCACGCTAGTGTGCACACCTTAATAAGTGTAAAGTAGGTATAAAAAAAAAAAGAAAGACTGACACAACGTTTAACATATTTATTCACAAATCATAAGTATTTGGAGAAAAGATACCATTTTTGCAACTTAAAGAATGGAAGGTATTCAGTAACATACCAGGTCACGAAAGAGAGTTTCGAACAGATGCGTTAGAGCCTGAGAAAACTCTGCAATCTCCACTTTTGTAGGGACTCTGGTCGGCTGCAATTGTTGGCGTCATAACCAAACAGTTCACCTGGTAAAGATTGTTTTTATAATTAAATGCTTTGCACCTATAACAACATTAACTTGCAAACACAACATTGTATTGAAACTGTATTTTTCAGGTTTAAACTGTGTCTTTCTCCAATCTGTATTGAAGCCATGCATGGTTCTTTTGTGTTTCTTGGCCTCTTTAGCCTCGTGTAGCCTCCCCCCCCCCCCCCCCCCCCCCTAGTAGAGACACTTCCAGCATTCCCATCTGGTGTTAACCTGGGCTTCTATTGGAATTCTCTCGGGCAGATTATCAAGCCCATTATCGCCGTTTTAGTGGCAGTTCCCTGCCGCCAAAGCAGCGATAATTTTAACGCCGTTCCTTGATAATATGCCTCAGAGTTCTTTAAATATTGTTTTCTTTTAATTTATTTTCGATGTTGGTGATGTGTGGGGGTCTATGACAGACATTTTCCAGAGAAAGGTTGTGTTTATGTTTTTCAAGTCCATGCAAGATGAATTTGGACCGGTCTCCTGTGCGCTGTCAGAGACCTGCCGAAGAGGGCATTGGTCACCACAACTCATTATTTTACAAATTAAGCACTGCGCCTGAGGGGTTACCAGTGGGCTCCGCAGCATTAGATGCCCGCTTTACCAAAAAAGGACTTTTCCTCAAACGGGAAAGACGAGCCGGCTCTGTTGATTTCAGATTTATGGTAAACATGTAAACGGGGCCCTTTCTTGGTGCCAATCAAAATGTGTAAAATGCACTTGATCTTGTTCTGAACACAACAAAGCTTTCCTGTCCCCAAATATGTCACTGATGGTAATTTGAGTTTGCACAGTGCATTATTTATAAGACCCTTCCGTCTTGGGAGAGTCACTTTTTGTGTCGCCCCGGCGGTTCAAGCGACAAAATCATATCTATGAGGCGACGCAAAGTCACTTTGCGTGTCTTTGGACGGCCTAATAGATATGGAATAAGGCAAGGCAGCACAAATCGCTGCGTTGCCTTACTCTGCACTCGGGAGGCATACCATGGGCGTTGCGGCGGGCGTTCCCACGCAACACCCATGGATTTTGATGCTTCCAAAGATTTTCAAGACCATGTAAACCCGGGGAAGCGCCAAAACCTTACGCCTGCCGAGGTGAGGCGTAACGAGGAGAAATAATTTTATTTTTCTCAGTTATTCTTCTTTCCGTGTGCGCTGCATTCTGCAAAGAGAAAAACGCCTCCCAGAATTGGTTTTGTGCAGAAAGGTGCCCCTTCCTGTACAAAGCAATCCTGTCAACAACACAGGCACCCGTGCCCATGGTGCAAGGGTGCCTACGTTGGCGCTAGGCTGCCGAAACAGCTCCACCGCTGGGGGAAGGACAAGAAGGCACGGTATTGGATCAATACTGTGCATTCCCGCCCTTTCACTTTGATGTCTGCCCTACATCAACGCCCATACATGAGGGCATGTATCTGTTACCCAGCTAGGGTGGTTGTTCATTGGACAGTCTTGGAAGGATGAAAGGCGGAGCCATCCTGATGAGATTGACAGACTCCAGCTGCTCTGTGGGCTGCATTTCCTAGGCCCAGGAGAAATTACCAGTATGCAGGTGCAATTTGGTGAAATTCCACCACTACGCCACATGGCATTTTATTAGGTTGGGGTAATGCAAACATTTTAGCCGATTAACACAAGAACAAGACAAACAACCATAACGCAAAGGGCACTTGTTTTTTTTGCATTATTTGTTAGCATGAAATGCGTCCTCACATCCAAAACGTGAGACGATGCGCATTGCACCACAATATAGGGCTAAATGCTGGTTTTCCATTTCACAAAATTTCGCATAATTTTTACTGAATTTCTCAATATTAAGCAAATTCCGTGAATTTACCCCCCCCCCCCCCCACCCTCAGCATTTCTCCAGGGTATTGTCCAGCACAGCACTGCGGGTAGCAGTGCTGTCCGGTCCATTCTCCGCGGTGTCCCAGGGCGCCTGATGCTGTCGCTTCGAAAGTCTGTCTTGTTTTCCTTTTCACTCCAGGTGGTCAGGGCGGGTCTGGGAGTAAATGTAATATCACTCGAGAGTTCTCACACTCACTCATGGTTATATTCAGCCAGAGGAATTTCTACCATTTAAATCTCGATAGAGGAGCAAGAATAAATGAAATTACGAAATACGCAAATTATGAAATATTTGATTTAATTCACAAACAAAAAAAATACAAAAAACTAAATCGTAATTTTAGGGGAAAGGTTTTGTAAATGTGGTTTTATTTCTAAAAGACGATTAAATACGCCGGACTCCAGTATTACAATGTCCTTTTTTAGGTTTCGCTGGGGGGCGGAGCCGTTAGGCTCCTCCTCCAGAGAAATCTATTGAGTATAGTAAGCACTATGGAACACGCCCCCCCGTCCCATTGGCTAGCTCCATAAATGGAGCCTAGCCATTGGACGAGGGGCCTGTCCATCAATGCCGGACCAGACACGGGGGCGTTCCCGAGATTCTTTGGCTTTTGCCGACGTCACGCGACGCCGGGAACGCCCCCGAGTCTCCTCCGGCCGGGCCGTGCTTGCTGCTGTCCTGGGCATCGTGAGTGTTTTTCCCCCGGCACGTTTCCCGCCTCCCTCCCGCCGTTCGTGTTCTCTCCCGCCCCCCTCACGCCCCCTGTGTCCTCTCCCGCCCCCTCCCGCCGTCCGTTCCTCTCCCGCCCCCCCCCGTGTCCTCGTAGGTGCTGCCGCCATTTTTTTTATCCGCCCGGGGGTCAACCGGCAGCTGCTCGGCACCTTGGCCGAGACACGAAGGGGCTGCGACCGCATTGGTGGCTTTTCGGAGGCTCGTCGGCAGAGGCGCGCTCTGATTGGCCGCTGCAGTGGGCCTGTCCCCGTGAGCTGCGCCGCCGTTGGTTGGAGCCTCGCCGCGTCATCAGGATCTGCCCCGGGAGCCGCGCTGTGAGTGGCTGACTCCGGGGGAACCCTCGACGTCAGCGGAGGCCAGTGGGAGCTGCGACGGGGGCCGTGCCTGCGAGGGTGAGTCTTTGGGAACACGTGACGGTCGCTGTCTGGGAGTCTGCATGTGGCGCACAGGTATGCTGATGAGAAACTGGGCAGCATTATGGGCACGCGAGGTGAGCTCGACGGGCGGGTTGTGGGGGCAGAAGGGGCGGACTCTGAGGGAACGCGTGGAAAGTGTTGGTGTCAGAGTTGTGCGCCACTGTGCCTACTATTTCCAATCTCGCTGCACTTGCAGTGATAATGTTTTTTGCTTCTGTGCTGAGTTCACTTCTGACGCAAATCATCATTGGCCCTATAAAGTAACATAACTAGCGCAGGGGGATAGGAAGTCCGTGCGCTGCATTCACGTAATACGACCGACATGCCACGTAATGACAAGCCATAAACCTATATGTTTCACTCAGTGTATTTGTGCTTTGCTTAAAAAACACATACCGCCTAACATTCAGCATGTGACGCACTTCTATACATCATAAAATACTATACTATGCGCAAACACATCATGCAGTTTGGGAATCGAATATGGCGAATGAAGGCTCATTGGAATGTGGTTTGTGACATCCAGCTCTTCCTGTGACAGAATCATAGAATCAAGAGCTATGGACCCTGTGCTAAAATCAAATTAATGACGCCATTAGTACACTTCCTTACCGCTTGCAAAGTGCCCCTTTGGTTGCAGAGACATCAATATTATCAGGACCGATTTGAGTGACGGGGCATTTGTCCAGCAAACTGAGATGCCGTCTCTTATCCGACAGGAAATATTCAGTGTTGCATATTAACATATAATACTGCAGTTTTTATATCTGAATATTCAACCACGCGTAGCAGTATTCGGCTGATTATAGAATGTCCATATTTCTGTTGACAAACACAAATTTCAGAGGCCGGCATTGGTATTTTCGAGAATTTAGCAGGTCGTGTGTTCTTTGGTGGCCGGAAAAGGGAGTGACGTCTGAGAGTGCAGTAGGATGTGTTTAGCATTGCAGATAGCTGTGAGTTGGAAATGAACAGAGCAGCAGCATGTCAGCGTAGCGACACCAAGGGAGGGCCTCATATGGGTCTTCCTGTCTGAATGTGGGTGGCGTGCCTGCTGGTGGTGCGCAGTGGTTCAGGTTGTGGTAGAGCCTAGTGAATGGCAAGCAGGGACTTACTAGTTATCAGGGTTGGACGTTCAAGTTTATCTTTGATTAATTCTTGGTTTGAATTTGACTGAATAGTTTTAAAGTAGACAAGATACGTTTTTAGGTCTGGAGTTAGCTTTGCTCTTTTGATTTTCCTAAAATGATATGTACAGTACAGTTACTCAAGGGGCTTTCAGCTTCTCCTCATCATCCATTGGTTTGATATTGTGTCATTCACATTTTTCTTCTGCCCACTATAGAGCACAACTTGTGGCAAAGGGTCAGGCAAGCTTCACCCCTTGGCTAACTTCACTGAGAGTTGCGCCATTCTGCCCTCTCAGAAGAAGCCTATCCACACACAAAGTAGTTCTCTTTAGTGCCCTGGGCTACCATGGCAATGTTTGATTTCTGTTACCCAGAAAGTATTTTTGTTATTAGCCATTTGTTTGTTAGACGGAGGAGGGCCACCAGCTTCCTCAATATAAAGGTTTGTAAAAACGATGGCAAAACAAAATAATCACTGACTACACCAAAAGGCTGGCAGCAGCACCACACCAATTGGCTTTCCCAATGCTTGTTTAGTATGGAAGCCATCACTGAGGAATGGCAAGGCTAATGCTCAAAATAGCTAGCTAAATCGAGAGTAATCTGGTATTTCCCTCCATTGTGTACACGTCATTTTGTATTGTCACAGTTTCCCATTCATGTTTACAAAAATTTGCTTACGGGGATTGGACGAGTCTAATACCACTCCCTGTGTACCTCTGCTGCCATGTTTTTTTCTGTGACAAAGCAATAATCAGTTTTTCTACTGCATGCAACCTTAGGCACAAGGTTAAAATTGCTTGTGACATTTCTACCCCACCTATGATTTATGATAAGTGGCCAAGAATTGAGGGATGACATTTTATATTGTTTACTGGCTGACCATGCGCAAGGCTCATGTATGGCCAGGTACATTTTTACAGTAAGACAAGAAGTTAAAAAGTATTCGACATTTCGAAGGCACCATGGTGGGGTGTCAGAGGCATATAAGACTGCAATTCGAAGCCATCTCTCACTTTTTATACCTGTAGCTCTCACGCATTATAACATTCATGGCAATTCATTTACTTGTTGAAAAACTCACCCTTTTAAATACACCAAACAAGTGCAACCCTTGTTTTAAAATGTCTTTTTGACTAATTCATATGGTCAGTTCCTAAATACATGGAAAATATTCATGTGAATTACCTTAGTAAAATAACTTGAATGTTCTTTCACACTTCCATTTGAAATAATATTTATTTTTTATAGTGCTCTGTTAATCAGGAGGCCTTTTCAGGACACCAGTGAAAACAAAATATGATCACAAGCTTCTTAGACCCCAGCATGTTGTTTATATAGGAACATATGCAGTGAGAATTTTGTATTTACCTGCATATTAAATACACATTACTACATTTTTATTTCACCTGTGACTGTAATAGAGGGCAGAAGAAGGCTGTGAAAGTGCTTCTTATGATGAAGTGACATTGATGCGCATTGCATATGCAGATTTTTCCTTCTCCCATTGTTATGGTGATTTGGTGCCTGCGGTCAAGAAATGACCAGCTTGAGTGTCAACCACTGGTTATTTGACACTACACAACATTGATAAATTAGGGCTTGATGTACCAAGATTACATAAAAAAGTGATCACAATTAGCTCACCCAATTTTACAAATACAATTTGATTTTGCATACAAACCTAGATACAAATAGGTTGATTCACAAAACACAAAATCACAGGGGAGTGCATAGGGAGTGCATGATAAGTGCAGAGTGCATAGGAAGTGCAGAGTGCAGAGTGCATAGGAAGTGTGGAGTGCATACAAAGTGCACAGTGCATACAGAGTGCTGCATAAAAAGTGCAGAGTGCATAGGGAGTGCATAGGAAGTGGAGCGTGTAGGGTGCATATAGAGTACAGAGTGCATACAGAGTGCTGCATAGGGAGTGCAGAGTGAACAGGGAGTGCATATGAAATGCAGAGTGCAAAAAGAGTACTAGGGAGTGCTAGAGAGTGCCAAGTGACTGCAAAAAAAAGGTAATGGCAATGTAAATGACAATGCCATTTACTTATCTGTTTTCGAAACAAAAACATAAATACAAATTTTGGCATATACAATGCCAATAACTCTAACTTTTCCAAAGGCGAAACCATTGCATTGTAAATGCTTGTTGTTCCTAATGGTGGCTTTTTTTGTAATCGCACAGCAGTCGTTCAAGTGATGCCACCCACTTGTGCTGCTGCATTCTGTTGCTGTATTTGCGCGTGTACATTGCTTCAGTATGTGTACATATATGTACTATAATAATCTGCTAATATCATTGAATTTTCTGAACAGTAGTGGAGGGCCCCTGAGGGGTCATTGCAGACCCCAGGTTAAGAGCCATAGTTCTCGTGTGTGCACCTCTGGTGTGCATTGTGCATGTATGTACCAGACGCCATCTTTGAATCTTTGATTATTTTATCCTTTCGGGGCCCTGGAAGGTAGATTCGTTGTTTTCTTTAGGGGCCCCCATAAAAGGTTGTTTCATGATTTTCCTGAGAGCGCCAAAGTGTAGCATATTCCATGTATGGTCAGGGGCCAGCACACAGGGCAGTGTCTTGTCTCCCTGCGGTGCCCTTGCCAGGGCAGGCAGCATGCCTCTGACCAGTGGCCCATGCAGAGTGTCACCACTCTGACACTGGTCACCTCAGTCCTCTGTACCTCTTGTGAAAGGTGTCTCTGTACCTCGCACTCACCTCCACTGTGTCTCTCTTGTAGGTCTACACCAGGTACGGAAAGTGCTACACCTTCAACGCAGACAAGCGCCACCCGAAGATGACCCGCCAGGGCGGCATGGGCAACGGCCTGGAGATCATGCTGGACATCCAGCAAGAGGAGTACCTGCCCATCTGGAGGGAGACCAGTAAGTGTGCGATTCATGTTCACTAGTGAGTGTGTGCTTGCACGTTCACCTGCATCTTTGTGCTTCGTGTTATCTAGTAGGAGTGTGCTTGCACGTTCACGGGTAACTGTGTGCTTTGAGTTCACTAGCAAGTGTGTGTTTGCACTATCACCAGTAACTGTGCTTCAAGTTCAGAAGTAAGGGTGTGCTTGTACGTTCACCTGTAACTGTGTGCTTCATGCTCAGTAGCAAGGGTGTGCTTGCACACTCACCAGTAATGTGTGCTTTATGTTCACCAGCAAGAGTGTCCTTGCATGTTCACCTGTCAGTCAGTCATTAAAACTTTATGCGGGTTATTACAACCATAAAAGTATACACAATGCATTTATAAAACTTTATAAAAACACAAAATATGTAAAATTTGTAAAATTGCAATTTCACCTGTAACTGTGTGCTTCATGCTCATTTGCAAGGATGTGCATGCACGTTCACCTGAAACAGTGTGCGCCATGTTCAGCAGTAAGGGTGTGCTCGCACTATTACCAGTAATTGTGCTTCATGTTCAGCAGTAAGGGTGTGCTTGCACTATCACCAGTAATTGCACGTCATGTTCAGCAGTAAGGGTGTGCTTGCACTATCACCAGTAATTGCGCGTCATGTTCAGCAGTAAGGGTGTGCTTGCACTATCATCAGTAATTGTGCTTCATGTTCAGCAGTAAGGGTGTGCTTGCACTATCACCAGTAACTGCGCGTCATGTTCAGCAGTAAGGGTGTGCTTGCACTGTCATCAGTAACTGTGCTTCATGTTCAGCAGTAAGGGTGTGCTTGCACTATCACCAGTAATTGCACGTCATGTTCAGCAGTAAGGGTGTGCTTGCACTATCATCAGTAATTGCGCGTCATGTTCAGCAGTAAGGGTGTGCTTGCACTATCAGCAGTACTTGCGCGTCATGTTCAGCAGTAAGGGTGTGCTTGCACTATCAGCAGTAATTGCGCGTCATGTTCAGCAGTAAGGGTGTGCTTGCACTATCATCAGTAATTGTGCTTCATGTTCAGCAGTAAGGGTGGGCTTGCACTATCACCAGTAACTGCGCGTCATGTTCAGCAGTAAGGGTGTGCTTGCACTGTCAGCAGTAACTGTGCTTCATGTTCAGCAGTAAGGGTGTGCTTGCACTATCACCAGTAACTGCGCGTCATGTTCAGCAGTAAGGGTGTGCTTGCACTATCAGCAGTAATTGCGCGTCATGTTCAGCAGTAAGGGTGTGCTTGCACTATTACCAGTAACTGCGCGTCATGTTCAGCAGTAAGGGTGTGCTTGCACTATCACCAGTAATTGTGCTTCATGTTCAGCAGTAAGGGTGTGCTTGCACTATCACCAGTAACTGTGCTTCATGTTCAGCAGTGAGGGTGTGCTTGCACTATCATTAGTAACTGTGCTTCATGTTCAGCAGTAAGGGTGTGCTTGCACTATCACCAGTAACTGCACGTCATGTTCAGCAGTAAGGGTGTGCTTGCACTGTCATCAGTAACTGTGCTTCATGTTCAGCAGTAAGGGTGTGCTTGCACTGTCATCAGTAACTGTGCTTCATGTTCAGCAGTAACGGTGTGCTTGCACTATCACCAGTAACTGTGCTTCATGTTCAGCTGTAACGGTGTGCTTGCACTATCACCAGTAACTGTGTGTCATGTTCAGCAGTAAGGGTGTGCTTGCACTATCACCAGTAATTGCGCGTCATGTTCAGCAGTAAGGGTGTGCTTGCACTGTCATCAGTAACTGTGCTTCATGTTCAGCAGTAAGGGTGTGCTTGCACTATCACCAGTAATTGTGCTTCATGTTCAGCAGTAAGGGTGTGCTTGCACTATCAGCAGTAATTGCGCGTCATGTTCAGCAGTAAGGGTGTGCTTGCACTATCACCAGTAATTGTGCTTCATGTTCAGCAGTAAGGGTGTGCTTGCACTATCACCATTAATAGTGTGTCATATTCAGCTGTAAGGGTGTGCTTGCATGTTCACCAGTAATTGTGCGTCATGTTCAGCAGTAAGGGTGTGCTTGCACTATCATCAGTAATTGTGCTTCATGTTCAGCAGTAAGGGTGTGCTTGCACTATCACCAGTAGTTGCGCGTCATGTTCAGCAGTAAGGGTGTGCTTGCACTATCAGCAGTAATTGTGCTTCATGTTCAGCAGTAAGGGTGGGCTTGCACTATCATCAGTAATTGTGCTTCATGTTCAGCAGTAAGGGTGTGCTTGCACTATCACCAGTAATTGCGCGTCATGTTCAGCAGTAAGGGTGTGCTTGCACTATCATCAGTAACTGTGAATCATATTCATTAGCAAGGGTGTGCTTGTACGCTCATCATTAATTGTATGCTTCATGTTCATTAGTAAGGCTGTGCTTGCAGGCTCACAAGTAACTTTGTGCTTCATTTTTCCTAGTACGGGAGTGCTTGCATGTTTACCAGTAACTGCACGCTTCATGTTCACAAGTAATTTTGTGTTTTATTTTCACTAGTAAGGGTGTGCTTGCACGGTCATTAGTAACCGCTCGCTTCATGTCCACTAGTGAGGGTGTGCTTTCATGCTCCACTGTAACTTTGAGCTTCATGATCACTCATAGTTGCATGTTAACCAGCAACTGTGTGCTTCGAGTTTACTAGCAAGGGTGTGTTTGCACACTCACCAGTAACTGTGTGCTTCATGTTCACTAGGGAGTGAGTGTTTGCACGTTCACCAGTAAGTGCGCACATTCAACAATAAGTGTGTGCTTCATGTTCACTAGGGAGCGTGTGCTTGCATGTTCACCAGTAAGTGTGTGTTTCATTTTCACTAGTAAGGGTGCGCTTGCACGGTCATTAGTAACCGCTCACTTCATGTCCACTAGTGAGGGTGTGCTTTCATGCTCCACAGTAACTTTGAGCTTCATGATCACCAGTAAGGGCATGGTTGCATGTTCACTAGTAACTGAGTGCTTCATGAGCAATAGTAAATTGTGTGCTTCCATGTTCATGCATGTATTTCTAGCAGACCATGGCAGATTCCTGCCGGTTCTATTAATGATATAGCGTGAATTTCTTCTTAACATTCCAGAAATCTTGCATTGTATCATGATTTTGTGTCTCTTTTCAATAGCCCTTATATACAATTATGCACCCTCATCGAAATTAATGTATTTTAATTTTAAAGTCAAAAAAAGGCTGAAATATATTGATTATTTCTGGGCTTACTAGCTGTAAAGTTGGATTTTTACTAGCTGTAAAGTTATTGTGCCAATCAGTTTTATCGATAGAAGTTTTGTTGGAAAAGAAAACAGAGCAATATGTCCAGGGTCACTCGGTGTCGTCCAGTGAGCCAGGCTGGGCATGCTGTGTCCTGCCCTCTCTGAGGCCTCAGTCTAGAGTCGCCGCCAAACAATAAGCACCTATGAAGTTATTTGTAAGGAGTGCCCCATGTTTACAGAACCCTTTCACTGTCGTAAACCCTGCGACGCACAAAACCACAGGGTTTGGATCACAAAAGGGCTGTTCTTTTAAAAAAACGTTCCCATTGGGAGAGGAAATGTGGAGCTGGAGGTCTGATGTCCCTTCCTGGCCTCCGTCCATGAATTCACAGTCAAACACAGGAAGTCCTACCTAAAATCAGAATTAGAAGCGGTCAGAGGAGCGCCCACCACCCCCTGCCCCCTAATTACAAATCACAATGGCATGTTGCAGTGGTTGTTGGCTGCAGTTGTGGTCACCAACCACTGATCAGCTGCCAACCCCTGAGACGAGGAGAGAAGTGACCCGCAGGGGGCAGCCTGCACCAGGGCGAGCAGGCAGCGGCCCCGCCATGCTTACCTGAACGGGAAGCACTTGTTTGAAAGGTTGGACTTGTGTCTTTAATGAACACGCCTGGGTTGATTATAGGTGAATATGTCAAGGCCACGAGGGGTTCCATCATCTTGTGTGTATGGACCTCCCCGGCGCCTTTGACATAGTAGTTGCATCGGTACACCTCGCCCTCCCACAACTGTCACCGCCCAAATGATACACAGACAAGTAAGTTGGGAATAAGAAGTTGCAGGTTTATTTGTGATACAAATAACAGAGCGGGTTTACTGACAGGCGACCCCCCTGAGCCCCGCCACCCCTCGTGGCAGGGCGCCTGAAGTTGAGCCAATGATGCGGACACAGTGGCCCTGGCCAGGTGTCGATCCTGGGAGGCACCAGCCTCCCACCGGTGGACCTATCGTCCACCTGCCCCACCCTCCGGACAAGGGAGAGTCAACTCACACCTTGCCCATCCAGGCGGGGCGTTATTAGCAAACCCCCGGTTGTTCAGGCTTACAACCGCCCTAAGGACTAACGGGGTGCCGTTGAACCAAGTCCCCAAGAAGGGCCCCTCGGCTTATATATGACTCATCGCTGTGCATTTGCACGTGGGCTTCAGGTCCTGTTCCTGCGCCTGTCCTGCATGGGGGATCGCCCTGTAACACCTCCTGCAACCTGAAAGAAACATAAACAATATTAATAAACCCCCCTCACCACTTCCCCCCTTTCAGCGGGTGAGCGGTAGGGAGGGGAGCTGAAATTGCGGGCCTTGCGTCCGGGTCGTGGGGTGAGGGAAAGGGCCTAGGAGGGGCTAACGGGCCTAAGGCTGGCGAGGGACAGCCTTGCGACCACAATGGTGGAGGGGCAGCAGCAAAGAGGCCGCCGTGAAGGAGGAGCTCACCTAATAACCTCCCAAGGAAGGGAAGGGGTGGCCTGAACTAGCGTGACCCCGCCTCCCCGCCCCTTCCCACCCAAGGGCTGGCCTCGGTTTCCTGCGCCCTACTACGGGGTTTGCCCTCCCATGGGGTCCCTTGCAGGGACATCGGGCATCCTTCATAGTAGTTGCATCGGTACACCTCGCCCTCCCACAACTGTCACCGCCCAAATGATACACAGACAAGTAAGTTGGGAATAAGAAGTTGCAGGTTTATTTGTGATACAAATAACAGAGCGGGTTAACTGACAGGCGACCCCCCTGAGCCCCGCCACCCCTCGTGGCAGGGCGCCTGAAGTTGAGCCAATGATGCGGACACAGTGGCCCTGGCCAGGTGTCGATCCTGGGAGGCACCAGCCTCCCACCGGTGGACCTATCGTCCACCTGCCCCACCCTTCGGACAAGGGAGAGTCAACTCACACCTTGCCCATCCAGGCGGGGCGTTATTAGCAAACCCCCGGTTGTTCAGGCTTACAACCGCCCTAAGGACTAACGGGGTGCCGTTGAACCAAGTCCCCAAGAAGGGCCCCTCGGCTTATATATGACTCATCGCTGTGCATTTGCACGTGGGCTTCAGGTCCTGTTCCTGCGCCTGTCCTGCCTGGGGTTGCCTTACCACCTTTTCCACAGCCTTGGGCGTGGCACCCGCTGCGCCCAGGGCCCCCACTACCTAGCCTTAGTCCTACTCTATCTACACCCCGATTTTTCTAGCGCTTCACCCAGGTCTAATAGGAAGATCGCCATGCCCACTTTGGATAGGTGCACCCCATCAGATTCCCGACACCCAATGGATTTGGCGTGCAGCAAGCCATGCCTAATGAAACCTACCCCTCTTTTTTCGCTGAATTTCCGCATTGCTGCGTTGACTCGCCTGTGAGTGACTTCCAATGCCCCTTGTGATACTGCCCCATGCCAAATAGGTCTGGGGGGGTATTTCTGGCCAGTGTATGCTGCACTGTCCTAATTCGCCGCTCAGGGTGCTCAAGTCCTTCCTCATCCCTCTGTGCTAGGAGCCCTCATAAATTAGATATGAAAGACATCCACTAGTTCCCCTGGGTTGCAGGTATTCTTTGAATCGCGGCTCAACCGCCTACACAATGGAGAACTCCAAGATCAATGCAAACCGTTTTATTTCCTTAAACTGGCCATATTCAGGGCTTGCTTCTAAAGCAGCTATCTATTCCGAACCTATCCCGAAGCTCTCATAATGATGAGCCCTTAAGGTGTGCCCATCTGCTTCCAAGCGGAGGTCCTTAGCCAATCACCCAGGAGCTCCGGAGAGGATGGGCTTCCAACCTCCTATAGCTTTTCACCGGTTTAATGGTTACCTGAGCATTTAGAAAGAGCTCATGTCAGATCATTCAAAAGGTCTGGATGGGCACAATTTGAACATTAGAAATTAGGAAGTGGCATGTACACTCAGCGTGTGGGCTTGAATAAAATTGGATAATAAGTTTTTACATGGATTAATAGTGATTACGGTGAACTAATAAACAATTAATTGCCTAGCAGGCACAATTAGCTGTGCGGTTGTTTCGGGGCGAGATAATGCCCCACTACAGAGACGTTTATTATACCAGTGCCAATTTGGCATGGCACTTGACACAATCTGCACGCGCTTTTTAGATAAAGTAGACAAGTTTGACGGTTAGAAACACGAGGTGTGCGTCCTGCTCCCACAGTGACACGCCTGGCTGTGAATCCCATAAATGACTTTGCTGTGAAACCCATAATTGACTTTGAGCTGAAGGTAATTCACCCCACCTAATATACAGCACTGCATTTCCCCAAAATGGTACCTTTTTTTTTTTTTTATTGTACAGAAGCTATCTGGGGATGCTGGTGTGTCTCGATGTGGGCTGGGGGATATGCTTTTTATTCTATTATGGAAGTGTATGTGGCGGAGGCAACGTGCTGATCTATTTGCTCTGTAATTCTTGGCCACACAGGTGCATCGCGTTACTTTTACTAGTTTATTTGCCCTGGCGTGGTGTAACTGTTCTGCGTCCGTCTTGTTTTGCAGTGAACAAATAATTACGGTGTGACCGGTGCATTTCCTGCCTCTAAGATTTTGGATAAAATCTGATAATATAATAAATCTATTATACGGTCAGTAAGCTAAGTGATAAGTCCTTTCCGGTCGACATTAGTAAAGAAAACTGAATCTGTTGTTGCTTTTGTGTTGCTCTAGCTTTAACGGAGGTTTACCCCCAAATTAATATAGATGTCTTCTGTTCTGTATTATTTGCAGATCAGGGCACCGTAAGGTGTGCCTATAAATTTTATCCTGATGCTGGGACGATGATGGGCTGTTAATACTGCGTTGCTCTTTGTAACAGAAGCAATACCAGATTCCTTGAACATTGGACATGATAAACCCAAAAGATGCTTTTCCTATCTTTCCATTTCCAGACATAAACGTTAAAATTGCCTTAATTTCTTCAAGGATCCAGCCACTTGGGTCTGCCTACTTGTGGAGCTGTCTTCATCCATTCTTAAAATGGAGCTATAATGTAGTTTCATGTCAGGGTAACCTGCGGGCTCAGCAGCCCTCACCTTACTGGAGTTGACCATTTCCAAGCAGCGATGAGACGCTGCCCTGGCAGGGGGTGGGGATTTCAAATGCTGGGTACTCAGTAGGAACTACCTACTCATCCACTGTTGTGCTAAGGCTGAGCGCCGTGGTTCGGTGCTCGGACGCGCAGCGGGAGCCTGGGGATGTTCTCCACCCGGGCTACACTGCAGACCGGTGGAGAACATGTGGTGCTCATGAATGATTGGTCCGCTGTTGGTCCTCTGAGGACACGTCTAATCTACTGTGATAAAATGTGCGTTCATTCTAATCTGTAATGAGATTCATCTTGTCCATGGGCGGGATGTGCGAGTATAGTTAAATACAATCTTTATAGCTAGCAGCGACCAGTGTGAATTCTCACTCTGACGGGCCTAATTAAAAGTTTTTGTTTTGAGGGGCTCGTTCCAAAACTTCTCCCTCGGCAAACCTGAATGGCAGCACCAGCCGATCCCTTGACATGTGTTGACTGAGTAACTGTTCGGCTTAAAAGAGAATACAGTTGCAACTGCACTTTCTTTGCATAAACAAATGCAACTGCGCTTGATGTTTGTAGGATAATTTGAATAGATCATGGAGTCTTTCTAAGGTTAACCAGGGGTTGCACTAGCTACCCCTATCTGCTGAAGTCAATTTGGCTGCCTGCTCTGCACTTGATTTTTGGAGGATAATTTGAATAGATCATTGAGTCTTTTTTAAGGTTAACCAGGGGTTGCACTAGCTACCCCTATCTGCTGAAGTCAATTTGGCTGCCTGCTCTGCACTTGATGTTTGGAGGATAATTTGAATAGATCATTGAGTCTTTTTTAAGGTTAACCAGGGGTTGCACTAGCTACCCCTATCTGCTGAAGTCAATTTGACTGCCTGCTCTCTGGTGCTACCTGCACTGCTCTTGATATCCGTGGTCTCAGGGCTAATGAAATTGTGTTAGGACGAGAACTATAGAGAGCTCATGGGACCCCTTTTACTATCCGTCCTGTGAGCTCCATACCCTTCTGTGGTAAATAGGATACAGGTAAGCGGGATAGGGTATGCAAGAGTTCAGCCGTGCGATGTGTTTAGTGAGCAACAGGCGTGTAGCTTCAAGTCCATTGCCTTTGGTATTTGTTAAAAGATGTCCACTCTCTGGAATGTATATCTTCCTTTCCCATCAAGTCTGAGAAAACCCGCTGAGCTGAGGGCCTTATTTTAACGGTCTTATGAATGGTACCCTTGCATTAAATGCTTTCTACATTCTCTGGCTACTGTCAAGGAAAGGTTATGCCTCGGCACTGCTAATGGAAGATACAAAACAAGACTTTTAATTTTAAAATCATTACTTAGCCAATGAATACCATCCTGCGTCTCGGCACCAAAGTAAGTAAAGGTCATGCGCAGGACCGGCGTGTAGTGTTTACTCTGGACCGAGCATATATTGTGTCGAGCATGAGAGCCTTGGTGGTCAGCCCATACGTTTATCTATTTGTTTAGATAAACCCTTAATAAACTGGTCTGTACAATCTCATGTCTGTCGTGCAAGAATTCTAGCCCTTTGTGCACTGAGCGGCCGTGCCCCTATCTATTGTGCAATTAGAGGCAATCCATTGTATGTTGCGTAAATTCATTGGTTATTTATTAACAACCCAGTAAATCTTACAAAGTGCTCCTCCAGTGACAGCTTAAATACACTATTTAGGATTTACCTAAAACCCCCGCTTAGAAATTCTAACCTTAGAGGAGGCCAGCGCAGGCCTATTCTCGCATCTGTTCTGATTATTACTTTGTTAAAAAGTTAGGCAAAGGGAAAGCACGCCAAGGCCTCAAGTTGGAATGGTATGTAGCCCGAGGTGGTGCTTGGTTCCAACACACGAACTTGCATTAATTGTATCACTGTCCTATTTGCAGTTTCTGAGCTTCCACTTGCATGTGTGATTGCAAGCTCCTTCTCGGGTCAAGGAAGCGTCGTGCTGTCAGCGAGGGGGGGGGCTGTGCTTGGGCACGACGCTAGAACCACCGCGCCCCGCAAGAGGGTGCCGCCAGGGAGGCTCGCGACAGCGCACGTGGCAGGTCGGGCGATGGGGGCTCACCTGAGATGCATGCCGGAAGTGTCGGATTTAGCCCGAAAGCATCATGCAAAAGCATGCTTGTTACAATAGGAAAACAACCATAACATACGCGGAGGGCTGCGGAGAAAGTCCGTGAAAAGCTACCCATAAGTCTCTCCATTATTCCCTCGTGGGATGAGTGTCTGAATAGGCCCTGAGGTGATCCACATGTGACTACGCCGAAGGTTCGGTGGAACACACGCCTGCCATATCTGCGCGAAAGTGACCTAGCAAACGGAAACCTCTACCACAGCGTGTTGAGCCACAACGACCCTCCCTACCTCACCGTAATCACCTACATAGGCAAACACCCCAATGGATTGATACATAAATAATAATGGGACAAATCCGTTATGACTGTCCCAGAGGTAATAAGTCAGCCATTACATACATATATGCTTCATGCTTTCTAATGCGGGCCCATCTCGGCATGTGTTCCCCTTCAGATACATGTGACCGAAGTCTACCTGCAAGTACCGGTCCATCAGTAAAACGGACCCCCGCGGGACCGCTACACCCGTCACAAGATTGCATCACCCACACAATCCACCCTGGGTTGTTTACTGCTTCCCTCTGCATAAACCCCGCATACCCTGGTGCGATAAGCTCGCCACAAAGATCTGGTCAGGGAATAAGGTAGGGAACGGGGTAAAGGGAGATGGAAGCTGAGCCCTTGGAAAGGGAAGGTAGAAAATCTGAGGTTACACGTCATCGGCCGGCTCCTGGATGCAGCGCACATCTAATCTACTGCAGCACCACCGAGCCACCTGCACACTCGAGCTTGCTTTGCTGGGGTGCATCACATATCTTCTGCATAATAAGTTTAATTTGTCGAATGCGTGAATAAATTGAAATACGCGCCTATGTACACCTTTCCAAGCGAAAGGTAAAAATGCACAATTCACAGGTGCAATTGTCATAAATAAAGATAACTACAATTGTTCTATATCTCATTGGTACCAATTAGGAAGGCGTAAAATTTGCTGAAGCAGCGCACCAACAATTGTGCATGAATTTACCATCTGAAGTTAAGTAATGAATTGTTTTTAATTATATACCTTGTGGGTGGGCACGAGCCATCTGCACACAGCCGAACGCGCTAAGGGTAGCGCCACCGAGGCTGCTAATGAAGCAACGAAAATATTTCACACTAAAATCACTCAAATGAAATATATGGGAGGCCTACGAGTGATGCCCCTGCAAGAGAAAATTCCAGGCTTCCCGTCGCCTGCCTGCCATAAACATTTATGCATCTACGTCGGTGTACATATTAAAGCCGTAACACAACCTCACTTGTAAATACCAAAAGTTAATTCACAGCAAGGTTGCCGTCGAGCCCCCGAGCAAGAGCTGCTGCATGGAGCCTATTCCATGCTCGATATCAAAAGAAGGTACCTGCCTGACGACCCAAAAAGCGACAAAGCATAACGCTGGTTAAAAGCGCAGTAGTCAGGATACCAGCCTGTCCTAGAAGCAGGAGCACCAGTGGGCCATGGCCGGAGCGCGAGTTTGTTTAGAGAAGCGTGATTGAGTATGCAAGCCGAGAAGCGGCCCCTAGAGCTCATACCGCCGATGGCCTCTCTGCAGAGAGCAGCTCGGAAAGGCTCATGCTGATAGCATGTTAAGGGGGTGAACTGACACTACGCATATAAGCCTGTGAATAGTACCCATACCGGCCCGAACTCTAGCCGCACTAATCAATTAGTCGTCCATGAATGTTTAGAAACCACCACACAACTCTAGAAACAACGTGCAATACAAACGTCGCTTTCACAGCCCATGAGGCCAGAGATGCAATCATTCCTTCCATGAAGTTCCCGCGCACGATCATCAGGCCGAAAGTCTCCAAGTCTGCAACAGCTGCAGACGTTAGTTAATTAAAATTGATTTACCCTACAACTTGTCTCCTAAAAGCAGTAAATACCACAAAGGCAGCTGCTTAAAAATTTAATGACATCCCCCGTTTATTCAAAACAATTTGTTTTAAGCAGCACAATTCAGAGACTTCACTCAGATATTGAAGCTTTTTATATCGTAGTCTCGGTTCTCGAACCCGGGGATGTGCTGCTTGTATCTTGGCTGCACGAACAGCGTGCGCCACTAGCTCTCATGTGCCTCCTATTGCCCGAACAATCTTGGTATCCAGTTACCAAGTTCCTTCGCAAATCAACACTGCAACCTTTATTTGCAGTACGCCTCTGGAAAACGGAATACCATGCGAAATACCTGGCATATTATAAAACTGGGAAAGTGAAGCGAAGCTATTCTTTCATGACCGTTGCTCACCATCGTGCCTCAGTGCTCTCACATGACTATTCTGAGGCACATAGGGGGGCCGGTGTGGGATAGCAGTAAGCTGGGCTCAGCGGAGGACCGGCTGGATCGCGCTAGCTTTGAAAGCGATAAGAAGTTATTACTCGGCAGGGACGTTGTTGAAAAGTTGAAAAATTATGACCAAAGCGGTACAGAAGGACCGATGTAAGTTTGCACACCATGTCGTGCCTCGTGAGGCTGATGAGGGGGTTCTTTGGCCACGCACGTGCTGGGCCCTTCACACAGGCCCTCCCCCACCGCCAGACCACAGGGTCCAGCAACCAGCCGAGCTGAGACCACTGCAATCGCATATAGTGCCGAAGTGATGGCCGCCCACCACCTCAGAAGTTACTCTCGGACTTACAAACACTTTGGGAGCCTGCACAAGATCGGGGGAAACTCCTAAACCTCCCCCTCTTAGGCATCACCCACTCTGCGATGGCCGGACATCGCCTTCCCCACGAACTCTCCAAAGCACTAACATCGAATACATACGCGCTCGTAAAATAGAGGCAAGCTGCATGTCACCATCCATGGCCTCTACCCGAATCCAGCGCCAGTGCACATTACAATCAATACGCGGGCCCACGCAAACAACCCCGCAATTGCAGAGGCCGCGCCAGGAGTACCTCCCAGGATGCCTCGACATGAGGCTTAGCCCCTGACCCCCTCAACTGTCCCCTCAGCTGAAACAGCATAAATTAAAACAACTCGACCAACCGACTCACCGCAAGAGGAAAAAAGCCTTCGCCTGGCGGAAAACAGCGCACCGATGCGTCCCCAGTCTGCTTTCATGCCAAAGGCGGGAAGTAAGGGACCTCGTTGGGGGAGGCTGAGCTGGCTACAGCCGATACGGCTGAATGGGCCTGCTGGCGGCCCAAGATGCGACCTGGCGGTAGGGAGGGGAGCTGAAATTGCGGGCCTCGCGTCCGGGTCGTGGGGTGAGGGAAAGGGCCTAGGAGGGGCTCACCTAATAACCTCCCAAGGAAGGGGAGGGGTGGCCTGAACTAGCGTGACCCCGCCTCCCCGCCCCTTCCCACCCAAGGGCTGGCCTCGGTTTCCTGCGCCCTACTACGGGGTTTGCCCTCCCATGGGGTCCCTTGCAGGGACATCGGGCATCCTTCATGTGGAGAGAGCGAAGCTCTGGCACATTGTGGCAAGGATGGGAGCCGACCAGCTTCAACTGGACTCGTTCAAAGGATGCTCCGGGTACCATAGCGAGGGTTAGATCTGGAACAGATGCTGAGCTCAACCCCTTCATCAGTTCTTCATCAGGGGTCCGGCGAGGATGGGAACCGACCAGCTTCAACTGGACTCGTTCAAAGGATGCTCCGGGTACCACAGATGTGGTTAGATCTGGAACAGATGCTGAGCTCGCCCCATCATCAGTTCTTCATCAGGGGTCCAGCAAGGATGGGAGCCGACCAGCTTCAACTGGACTCGTTCAAAGGATGCTCCGGGTACCATAGCGAGGGTTAGATCTGGAACAGATGCTGAGCTCGCCCCATCATCAGTTCTTCATCAGGGGTCCAGCAAGGATGGGAGCCGACCAGCTTCAACTGGACTCGTTCAAAGGATGCTCCGGGTACCATAGCGAGGGTTAGATCTGGAACAGATGCTGAGCTCGCCCCATCATCAGTTCTTCATCAGGGGTCCAGCAAGGATGGGAGCCGACCAGCTTCAACTGGACTCGTTCAAAGGATGCTCCGGGTACCATAGCGAGGGTTAGATCTGGAACAGATGCTGAGCTCGCCCCATCATCAGTTCTTCATCAGGGGTCCAGCAAGGATGGGAGCCGACCAGCTTCAACTGGACTCGTTCAAAGGATGCTCCGGGTACCATAGCGAGGGTTAGATCTGGAACAGATGCTGAGCTCGCCCCATCATCAGTTCTTCATCAGGGGTCCAGCAAGGATGGGAGCCGACCAGCTTCAACTGGACTCGTTCAAAGGATGCTCCGGGTACCATAGCGAGGGTTAGATCTGGAACAGATGCTGAGCTCGCCCCATCATCAGTTCTTCATCAGGGGTCCAGCAAGGATGGGAGCCGACCAGCTTCAACTGGACTCGTTCAAAGGATGCTCCGGGTACCATAGCGAGGGTTAGATCTGGAACAGATGCTGAGCTCGCCCCATCATCAGTTCTTCATCAGGGGTCCAGCAAGGATGGGAGCCGACCAGCTTCAACTGGACTCGTTCAAAGGATGCTCCGGGTACCATAGCGAGGGTTAGATCTGGAACAGATGCTGAGCTCAACCCCTTCATCAGTTCTTCATCAGGGGTCCGGCGAGGATGGGAACCGACCAGCTTCAACTGGACTCGTTCAAAGGATGCTCCGGGTACCACAGATGTGGTTAGATCTGGAACAGATGCTGAGCTCGCCCCATCATCAGTTCTTCATCAGGGGTCCAGCAAGGATGGGAGCCGACCAGCTTCAACTGGACTCGTTCAAAGGATGCTCCGGGTACCATAGCGAGGGTTAGATCTGGAACAGATGCTGAGCTCGCCCCATCATCAGTTCTTCATCAGGGGTCCAGCAAGGATGGGAGCCGACCAGCTTCAACTGGACTCGTTCAAAGGATGCTCCGGGTACCATAGCGAGGGTTAGATCTGGAACAGATGCTGAGCTCGCCCCATCATCAGTTCTTCATCAGGGGTCCAGCAAGGATGGGAGCCGACCAGCTTCAACTGGACTCGTTCAAAGGATGCTCCGGGTACCATAGCGAGGGTTAGATCTGGAACAGATGCTGAGCTCGCCCCATCATCAGTTCTTCATCAGGGGTCCAGCAAGGATGGGAGCCGACCAGCTTCAACTGGACTCGTTCAAAGGATGCTCCGGGTACCATAGCGAGGGTTAGATCTGGAACAGATGCTGAGCTCGCCCCATCATCAGTTCTTCATCAGGGGTCCAGCAAGGATGGGAGCCGACCAGCTTCAACTGGACTCGTTCAAAGGATGCTCCGGGTACCATAGCGAGGGTTAGATCTGGAACAGATGCTGAGCTCGCCCCATCATCAGTTCTTCATCAGGGGTCCAGCAAGGATGGGAGCCGACCAGCTTCAACTGGACTCGTTCAAAGGATGCTCCGGGTACCATAGCGAGGGTTAGATCTGGAACAGATGCTGAGCTCGCCCCATCATCAGTTCTTCATCAGGGGTCCAGCAAGGATGGGAGCCGACCAGCTTCAACTGGACTCGTTCAAAGGATGCTCCGGGTACCATAGCGAGGGTTAGATCTGGAACAGATGCTGAGCTCGCCCCATCATCAGTTCTTCATCAGGGGTCCAGCAAGGATGGGAGCCGACCAGCTTCAACTGGACTCGTTCAAAGGATGCTCCGGGTACCATAGCGAGGGTTAGATCTGGAACAGATGCTGAGCTCAACCCCTTCATCAGTTCTTCATCAGCGGTTCGTCGAGGATATGTGATGGCCCCTTTATTGTTCTTCATTTATATCAATGATCTAGGACATAATTTATACAAAATAGGGAAGGACCTACTGTAGGAACTGGGTTCGCTAGGTCCCCGGGGGGTAGCTTGGACCGAGCCGGCAGGCACCCGAAGCTTAGGTGTAAAGTGACTATGCAACACTCATCCACTGAGACAATAAGTGCACGCAAGGACTGAGTCCACACCAGAATTCTTGATTCAAATAAATACGTTTTATCTTGAATTATCTTGAATTAGAATCAGAGCAGTCAAAAATCTCAGCGGTATTAACTCATTGCCGTTCCTTTAAAACACAGGTTTTGCATTTCTCAGCAATAAATATGTAAATAAATAAATATTAAATATTAAATAACGGTAGGCCTGGTAACACCCTTACTCCTAGTCAGCACCTGCAAAGAATTTCCTTCTCAGACTTTTAAATGACATCTCATTGCTCAGCAGCAGTCACTAATGGAGGGTAAACATTTCCTAGCTGCAAAAATAAGCCATTTATCAGCAAATACAGTGCATTTCATCGGGCTGGAATAAAGCAATTCAACACTTTGATATGAGCATTTCTTTTGGTCATAATAGGCAGGACATGACTCTCATGACATGACAATTCCCTTAACGATCAGGCCACCACAGTAGAACAACCTTTCCCCTGCTAAGGGGTTAACTTTTCTTAGGGCTCGTGCCCAGTCCTCAGTATCTCTTGGGGCCCAACTATAGTCTCTCGCGGATAGGGCGGACTTGGAGACTCCCCGGGGGTTTACCTCACTTCTTCGGCCCCTGTTCGGGCCCTTGCGAAGGGTCAGCACAAGGTAAGATGACTCCCGGAGGCGCGCTCTTCCTACTGCGCCCTCCGGTGGTGTTGTAGGCTCCCGGGCTCCCTTTAAGCCCTCCGGTGAAGTCGGGGGTGCGCAGGGGCTCAGGTAGTCTCTGCAAGCCCCCCGCGCAGGTGTCAGCTCCGGTCCCGGTCCTCTCTCAGAGCCTGCAGAGACCGGGGACCAACAGGAGGCCAGGGTGTGCAGCGACCGCCAATTGTAGAGCGGCTCACGGAGCACAATTACAGGGACCCAATCAGGGCACGGCGGGCGGAATTACACCGGCGCCCCTGTCACGTGACGGTAGGTCCTGGCTTCAGGCCTAACGAGGCCTACTGCGGCCTGACCAGATTTTACGGCAACCTTCTCTTGGCTCTGGGGGCCGCCGAGGGGTTGCTGAAGGCAGCACCGGCATCACGGAGAAGGTGCCAGGCTGCAAAGATGACAGTAAGGCTCAAAGACTAAAGCAGAAGTGCAAGAGCGCTCGACAGAAGTGCGACCGGCGGGGAGGGTGGGGGGGGGGGGGCGGTGGCCCAGCTGAGAAGCATTAAGTGGTCAAAGCGCTCCGTCCTCGTGGCGCTTTAGGGCAATTTACCAACACGTCTCAGGTAGCACACTCAGGGCCCACACAGGGTCTCCACGCAGTAGCGCTTCTCAAAAGGGGCATAGCGCTTGCCATACCACCACCGTTCGGACAGAGGACCAGTCAGAAAAAGGATAAAGCACCAATCTTAGTATCACCAAATTAGTTTCGTTTGCAAAGTCCAGCCAAGAACATTACCCAGACCTTGGGTAAAAAGTCAATTTTGGTCCTGAATGGAAAAGCACCGCTATATAAGTTGGTCTCATCCGGTTACCAGAGACTATTCAACTTTTCAATTGTCCTCATATATAGATGCTGAGTCGTGATGTACAAATTGCAATATTCATTTAATGATCCAATTAAAGACAAAACATCAGCCAACGCGTTTCGGTCTGAAACCAGAACTTCTTCAGGGCACAAACGGTGTGTCGAGGCGTATCGATTTCCAATTTCAATATTTTGTAGTATCGATTGATTTCATTTTCTATTTCGTTCGCTTTCAGTTTTTAAAGTGAATCGGGAAATAGAGATTCTTAGTTTCCCCACGAGTTTTATTTTATATTTTTACAGAGGCTTGATCTTAGACAAAGGAAGTTTGTCCTGTACGGTTGATGTATTTCGCCTCTTATTCATTCAAAAAGTCCTAAATATCCTTATGGTAGTTGCCTGATATGTTGATCCCGATAGGTCAACCTCGGTGTCCTGCTATCCTAACACGCCGTCATCTCCACTGCAGTGGAGATGATGGCGTGTTAGGATAGCAGGACGCCGAGGTTGACCTATCGGGATCAACATATCAGGCAACTGCAGTGGAGATGACGGCGTGTTAGGATAGCAGGACGCCGAGGTTGACATATCGGGATCAACATATCAAGCAACTACCATAAGGATATTTAGGACTTTTTGAATGAATAAGAGGCGAAATACATCAACCGTACAGGACGAACATCCTTTGTCTAAGATCAAGCCTCTGTAAAAATATGAAATAAAACTCGTGGGGAAACTAAGAATCTCTGTTTCCCGATTCACGAAATAGAAAATTAAATCAATCGATACTACTAAATATTGAAATTGGAAATCGATACGCCTCGACACACCATTTGCGCCCTGAAGAAGTTCTGGTTTCAGAACGAAACGCGTTGGCTGATGTTTTGTCTTTAAGTGGATCATTAAATGAATATTGCAATTTGTACATCACGGCATAGCGCTTGCCAGTCAGCAGTTCACAGCGCCTCTCAAGGGGAATGCAGCGCTTGCCAGTTAGCAGTTCACAGCGCTTCTCAAGGGGAATACAGCGCTTGGCAGTTAGCAGTTCACAGCGCTTCTCAAGGGGAATACAGCGCTTGGCAGTTAGTAGTTTCCAGCGCTTCTCAAGGGGAATGCAGCGCTAATACCTGGTTGATTCCCCACCAGTCCTGTGGGCAGTAAAAAGGTCTTCTTGGCGCTAGCTGGATCCTGCGCCCTTGGTAGAAGTTACTGGAAGAGAGAGGGGGGTGGTGGTGAGTTGAAGGCTTGTCCAGTTTCCTCAGAAAATCACTTCAGGTGGTCCCTGGGTTACCCTCCCGCTGGGCAGATCAGCTAGTTCAGTGTTCCTCACACAGCTTGATGGGTAGCGCCTAAACCCTGTCACCCCCAGTGGCATAGGTTCCTGACTAAGCCCTACCGCCTAAGTCTCCTGCGTAGGTTCCCACAGGTCAGTGATGCCCCAACTACTATCTCTGGAAAGTTTCCCTCCCTTTCCTTATATAGCGACAGTAGGCAGTTGGCAGTGGCAGTTGGTGTCACCTCCCCTGTTCTGGAAGGTTCCAGGAGCTTCCCTCATTCTAGCTATGGGCAGGCTGGCAGGCTGGCATTGCAACATTGTTTAAGGGTTCTAGCCAGCTCCTGGCTACTAGAGTGCGCCTAAAAAGACCATGCTGCAGTAGCAGGGGTCAGTGGCAGCCATCTTAAGGGAAGAGAGCACCTGCACCTTAGCATTGGTAAGCAATGGGAAGGTGCCCAGAGACCTAAGGCAAACGAAAAGTAGGTGAGAAAAATGAGGCAAAAGCGAAAAAAAATAGGGACGACCACCCTAAGGCTGACAGGTCTAACACCTACCCAAAAGGGAGTCCGTCTTTTACCCATTTTACTTGACGTGGATGATGCGGATTTCATTTTGAGAAGCGCAATGGTCTGCAATCCGCGCCATCGTTCGTGTTCCGCTCTGACGTAGGCCTGGCCCCTTCGTTCGACGAAATCAAGCGAGAGCCCAGGGCCGGACGGGCCATACCGGGCATCGGGCGTTTCCTAGTGGGCCGCCGAGGTGGGGGCAAGTTTTGGACCCCTGGCAAGAACGCCTGGAGAAACAATCTCTCTCATACACCTGATTAAGTGTTAATTATTGCGTTGCTCTAATTAACCGTCAATTATGTACTTTTGAAAGCTTCAGTATATTATTAGGAGATTCATTAATTAATGTATGATATTTTATATAGAGTTGAGAGCTAATAACTGTCAAGCAAAAGATTTTCATGACTTTTTTAGGATTTATATAAATCACACGTTTTATTGCAGTTCTCCGATTTATTAGATGTTGTGGTTTTCATTAAATTAAACAATAAAACATGTTTTTTTTTTACTCCTTGCGGTCCCTCAATCGACACCATCTTTCATGTGCCTCTCTGAGGTAGGTCTGGCCCCTGTAGTGGACTGAAGCAAGCTGGGACTTTACTGGACTCTGACTTTGGGTAAACTCGGAAGCACAGATCTCCTGGGAAGTGGTGGGAGACTGCCTTTCCTTGGATAATGCCAAGACAATGCCCTGGATTAGATATCTTAGAAGCACTCTCCTGGTTTGAACACACAGCACTCTCCTGGTCTGTGAACACTGCGCTCTCCTGGTTTGAGCACACAGCACTCTCCTGGTTTGAGCACACAGCACTCTCCTGGTCTGTGAACACTGCACTCTCCTGGTTTGAGCACACAGCACTCTCCTGGTCTGTGAACACTGCACTCTCCTGGTTTGAGCACACAGCACTCTCCTGGTTTGAGCACACAGCACTCTCCTGGTCTGTGAACACTGCGCTCTCCTGGTTTGAGCACACAGCACTCTCCTGGTTTGAGCACACAGCACTCTCCTGGTTTGAACACACAGCACTCTCCTGGTCTGTGAACACTGCACTCTCCTGGTTTGTGCACACGGCACTCTCCTGGTATGTGCACAGGGCACTCTCCTGGTTTGAGCACACTGCACTCTCCTGGTTTGAGCACAGGGCACTCTCCTGGTTTGAGCACACGGCACTCTCCTGGTTTGAGCACACAGCACTCTCCTGGTGTGAGCACACAGCACTCTCCTGGTTTGAGCACACGGCACTCTCCTGGTTTGAGCACACGGCACTCTCCTGGTTTGTGCACAGGGCACTCTCCTGATTTGAGCACACGGCACTCTCCTGGTTTGAGCACACAGCACTCTCCTGGTTTGTGCACAGGGCACTCTCCTGATTTGAGCACACAGCAGTCTCCTGGTTTGAGCACACAGCACTCTCCTGGTTTTTGCACAGGGCACTCTCCTGGTTTGTACACACGGCACTCTCCTGGTTTGAGCACACAGCACTCTCCCAGTTTGAGCACACAGCACTCTCCTGGTTTGTGCACACAGCACTCTCCTGGTTTGTGCAGAGGGCACTCCTGGTTTGTGCACCGGGCACTCTCCTGGTTTGTGCACAGGGCAGTCTCCTGGTTTGTGCACACAACACTCTCCTGGTTTGTGCACACAGCACTCTCCTGGTTTGTGCACATGGCACTCTCCTGGTTTGTGCACAGGGCGCTCCTGGTTTGTGCACAGAGCACTCTTCTGGTTTGTGCACAGGGGACTCCTGGTTTGTGCACAGGGCACTCCTGGTTTGTGCACAGAGCACTCTTCTGGTTTGTGCACAGGGGACTCCTGGTTTGTGCACACGGCACTCTCCTGGTTTGTGCACCGGGCACTCCTGGTTTATGCACATGGCACTCTCCTGGTTTGTGCACAAGGCACTCTTGTTTTGTGCACAGGGCACTCCTGGTTTGTGCACAGGGCACTCCTGGTTTGTCCCCACAGTACTCTCCTGGTATGTGCACAGGGCACTCTCCTGGTCTGTGCACAGGGCACTCTCCTGGTTTGCGCACAGTGCACTCCTGGTTTGTGCCCACAGCACTCTCCTGGTTTGTGCACACGGCACTCTCCTGGTTTGAGCACATGGCACTCTCCTGGTTTGAACACACAGCACTCTCCTGGTTTGAACACACAGCACTCTCCTGGTCTGTGAACACTGCGCTCTCCTGGTTTGAGCACACAGCACTCTCCTGGTTTGAGCACACAGCACTCTCCTGGTTTGAGCACACAGCACTCTCCTGGTTTGTGCACAGGGCACTCTCCTGATTTGAGCACACGGCAGTCTCCTGGTTTGAGCACACAGCACTCTCCTGGTTTTTGCACAGGGCACTCTCCTGGTTTGTACACACGGCACTCTCCTGGTTTGAGCACACGGCACTCTCCCAGTTTGAGCACACAGCACTCTCCTGGTTTGTGCACACAGCACTCTCCTGGTTTGTGCACAGGGCACTCCTGGTTTGTGCACCGGGCACTCTCCTGGTTTGTGCACAGGGCAGTCTCCTGGTTTGTGCACACAACACTCTCCTGGTTTGTGCACACAGCACTCTTCTGGTTTGTGCACATGGCACTCTCCTGGTTTGTGCACACAGCACTCTCCTGGTTTGTGCACAGGGCACTCCTGGTTTGTGCACCGGGCATTCTCCTAGTTGGTGCACAGGGCACTCCTGGTTTGTGCACAGGGCACTCCTGGTTTATGCACATGGCACTCTCCTGGTTTGTGCAAAGGGCACTCCTTTTTTGTGCACAGGGAACTCCTGGTTTGTGCACAGGGCACTCCTGGGTTGTACCCATAGCACTCTCCTGGTTTGTGCACATGGCTCTCTCCTGGTTTGTGCACAGGGCACTCCTGGTTTGTGCACAGAGAACTCTTCTGGTTTGTGCACAGGGGACTCCTGGTTTGTGCACACGGCACTCTCCTGGTTTGTGCACCGGGCACTCCTGGTTTATGCACATGGCACTCTCCTGGTTTGTGCACAAGGCGCTCCTGTTTTGTGCACAGGGCACTCCTGGTTTGTGCACAGGGCACTCCTGGTTTGTCCCCACAGTACTCTCCTGGTATGTGCACAGGGCACTCTCCTGGTCTGTGCACAGGGCACTCTCCTGGTTTGCGCACAGTGCACTCCTGGTTTGTGCCCACAGCACTCTCCTGGTTTGTAAACAGGGCACTCTCCTGGTCTGTGTACAGGGTACTCTCCTGGTATGTGCACAGGGCGCTCTCTTGTTTTGTGCACACAGCGCTCTCCTGGTTTGTGCACAAGGCACTCTTCTGGTTTGTGCACACAGCGCTCTCCTGGTCTGTACACATGGCAATCTCCTGGTTTGTGCACACTGCAATCTCCTGGTTTGTGCGCACAGCACTCTCCTGGTTTGAGCGCACAGCATTTTTGTTTTGCTTATAGCACTCTCTTGGTTTGTACACACGGCACTCTCCTGGTTTGTGCACACGGCACTCTCCTGGTTTGTGCCCACGGCACTTTTGTTTTGCTTATAGCGCTCTCCTGGTTTGTGCACACGGCACTCTCCTGGTTCATGCACATAGCACTCTCCTGGTTTGTGCCCACGGCACACTCCTGGTTTGTGCACTCTCTTGGTTTGTGCATAGAGCACTCTCTTGGTTTGTGCACACAGCACTCTCCTGGTCTGTGCACACAGCACTCTCCTAGTTTGTGCACACGTCACTCTCCTGGTTTGTGCACACATAACTCTCCTGGTTTGTGCACACGGCACTCTCCTGGTTTGAGAACACAGCACTCTCCTGGTTTGTGCACAGGGCACTCTCCTGATTTGAGCACACAGCAGTCTCCTGGTTTGAGCACACAGCACTCTCCTGGTTTTAGCACACAGCACTCTCCTGGTTTGTGCACAGGGCACTCTCCTGATTTGAGCACACGGCAGTCTCCTGGTTTGAGCACACAGCACTCTCCTGGTTTTTGCACAGGGCACTCTCCTGGTTTGTACACACGGCACTCTCCTGGTTTGAGCACACGGCACTCTCCCAGTTTGAGCACACAGCACTCTCCTGGTTTGTGCACACAGCACTCTCCTGGTTTGTGCACAGGGCACTCCTGGTTTGTGCACCGGGCACTCTCCTGGTTTGTGCACAGGGCAGTCTCCTGGTTTGTGCACACAACACTCTCCTGGTTTGTGCACACAGCACTCTTCTGGTTTGTGCACATGGCACTCTCCTGGTTTGTGCACACAGCACTCTCCTGGTTTGTGCACAGGGCACTCCTGGTTTGTGCACCGGGCATTCTCCTAGTTGGTGCACAGGGCACTCCTGGTTTGTGCACAGGGCACTCCTGGTTTATGCACATGGCACTCTCCTGGTTTGTGCAAAGGGCACTCCTTTTTTGTGCACAGGGAACTCCTGGTTTGTGCACAGGGCACTCCTGGGTTGTACCCATAGCACTCTCCTGGTTTGTGCACATGGCTCTCTCCTGGTTTGTGCACAGGGCACTCCTGGTTTGTGCACAGAGAACTCTTCTGGTTTGTGCACAGGGGACTCCTGGTTTGTGCACACGGCACTCTCCTGGTTTGTGCACCGGGCACTCCTGGTTTATGCACATGGCACTCTCCTGGTTTGTGCACAAGGCGCTCCTGTTTTGTGCACAGGGCACTCCTGGTTTGTGCACAGGGCACTCCTGGTTTGTCCCCACAGTACTCTCCTGGTATGTGCACAGGGCACTCTCCTGGTCTGTGCACAGGGCACTCTCCTGGTTTGCGCACAGTGCACTCCTGGTTTGTGCCCACAGCACTCTCCTGGTTTGTAAACAGGGCACTCTCCTGGTCTGTGTACAGGGTACTCTCCTGGTATGTGCACAGGGCGCTCTCTTGTTTTGTGCACACAGCGCTCTCCTGGTTTGTGCACAAGGCACTCTTCTGGTTTGTGCACACAGCGCTCTCCTGGTCTGTACACATGGCAATCTCCTGGTTTGTGCACACTGCAATCTCCTGGTTTGTGCGCACAGCACTCTCCTGGTTTGAGCGCACAGCATTTTTGTTTTGCTTATAGCACTCTCTTGGTTTGTACACACGGCACTCTCCTGGTTTGTGCACACGGCACTCTCCTGGTTTGTGCCCACGGCACTTTTGTTTTGCTTATAGCGCTCTCCTGGTTTGTGCACACGGCACTCTCCTGGTTCATGCACATAGCACTCTCCTGGTTTGTGCCCACGGCACACTCCTGGTTTGTGCACTCTCTTGGTTTGTGCATAGAGCACTCTCTTGGTTTGTGCACACAGCACTCTCCTGGTCTGTGCACACAGCACTCTCCTAGTTTGTGCACACGTCACTCTCCTGGTTTGTGCACACATAACTCTCCTGGTTTGTGCACACGGCACTCTCCTGGTTTGAGAACACAGCACTCTCCTGGTTTGTGCACACATAACTCTCCTGGTTTGTGCACATGGCACTCTCCTGGTTTGAGAACAAAGCACTCTCCTGGTTTTTGCACACAGCACTCAGCTGGTTCGTGCACAGGGCACTCTCATGGTTTGTGCACACGGCACTCTCCTGGTTCGTGTACATAGCACACTCCTGGTTTGTGAGCACAGCACGCTCCTGGTTTGTGCACACTGCACTCTCCTGCTTTGTGCGGACGGCACACTCCTGGTTTGTGCACACGGCACTGTCCTGGTATGTGCACACAGCAGTCTCCCCGTTTGTGTACAGGGCACTCCTGGTATGTGCACAGGGCACTCTCCTGGTTTGAGCACACTGCACTCTCCTGGTTTGAGCACAGGGCACTCTCCTGGTTTGAGCACACGGCACTCTCCTGGTTTGAGCACACAGCACTCTCCTGGTGTGAGCACACAGCACTCTCCTGGTTTGAGCACACGGCACTCTCCTGGTTTGAGCACACGGCACTCTCCTGGTTTGTGCACAGGGCACTCTCCTGATTTGAGCACACGGCACTCTCCTGGTTTGAGCACACAGCACTCTCCTGGTTTGTGCACAGGGCACTCTCCTGATTTGAGCACACAGCAGTCTCCTGGTTTGAGCACACAGCACTCTCCTGGTTTTTGCACAGGGCACTCTCCTGGTTTGTACACACGGCACTCTCCTGGTTTGAGCACACAGCACTCTCCCAGTTTGAGCACACAGCACTCTCCTGGTTTGTGCACACAGCACTCTCCTGGTTTGTGCAGAGGGCACTCCTGGTTTGTGCACCGGGCACTCTCCTGGTTTGTGCACAGGGCAGTCTCCTGGTTTGTGCACACAACACTCTCCTGGTTTGTGCACACAGCACTCTCCTGGTTTGTGCACATGGCACTCTCCTGGTTTGTGCACAGGGCGCTCCTGGTTTGTGCACAGAGCACTCTTCTGGTTTGTGCACAGGGGACTCCTGGTTTGTGCACAGGGCACTCCTGGTTTGTGCACAGAGCACTCTTCTGGTTTGTGCACAGGGGACTCCTGGTTTGTGCACACGGCACTCTCCTGGTTTGTGCACCGGGCACTCCTGGTTTATGCACATGGCACTCTCCTGGTTTGTGCACAAGGCACTCTTGTTTTGTGCACAGGGCACTCCTGGTTTGTGCACAGGGCACTCCTGGTTTGTCCCCACAGTACTCTCCTGGTATGTGCACAGGGCACTCTCCTGGTCTGTGCACAGGGCACTCTCCTGGTTTGCGCACAGTGCACTCCTGGTTTGTGCCCACAGCACTCTCCTGGTTTGTGCACACGGCACTCTCCTGGTTTGAGCACATGGCACTCTCCTGGTTTGAACACACAGCACTCTCCTGGTTTGAACACACAGCACTCTCCTGGTCTGTGAACACTGCGCTCTCCTGGTTTGAGCACACAGCACTCTCCTGGTTTGAGCACACAGCACTCTCCTGGTTTGAGCACACAGCACTCTCCTGGTTTGTGCACAGGGCACTCTCCTGATTTGAGCACACGGCAGTCTCCTGGTTTGAGCACACAGCACTCTCCTGGTTTTTGCACAGGGCACTCTCCTGGTTTGTACACACGGCACTCTCCTGGTTTGAGCACACGGCACTCTCCCAGTTTGAGCACACAGCACTCTCCTGGTTTGTGCACACAGCACTCTCCTGGTTTGTGCACAGGGCACTCCTGGTTTGTGCACCGGGCACTCTCCTGGTTTGTGCACAGGGCAGTCTCCTGGTTTGTGCACACAACACTCTCCTGGTTTGTGCACACAGCACTCTTCTGGTTTGTGCACATGGCACTCTCCTGGTTTGTGCACACAGCACTCTCCTGGTTTGTGCACAGGGCACTCCTGGTTTGTGCACCGGGCATTCTCCTAGTTGGTGCACAGGGCACTCCTGGTTTGTGCACAGGGCACTCCTGGTTTATGCACATGGCACTCTCCTGGTTTGTGCAAAGGGCACTCCTTTTTTGTGCACAGGGAACTCCTGGTTTGTGCACAGGGCACTCCTGGGTTGTACCCATAGCACTCTCCTGGTTTGTGCACATGGCTCTCTCCTGGTTTGTGCACAGGGCACTCCTGGTTTGTGCACAGAGAACTCTTCTGGTTTGTGCACAGGGGACTCCTGGTTTGTGCACACGGCACTCTCCTGGTTTGTGCACCGGGCACTCCTGGTTTATGCACATGGCACTCTCCTGGTTTGTGCACAAGGCGCTCCTGTTTTGTGCACAGGGCACTCCTGGTTTGTGCACAGGGCACTCCTGGTTTGTCCCCACAGTACTCTCCTGGTATGTGCACAGGGCACTCTCCTGGTCTGTGCACAGGGCACTCTCCTGGTTTGCGCACAGTGCACTCCTGGTTTGTGCCCACAGCACTCTCCTGGTTTGTAAACAGGGCACTCTCCTGGTCTGTGTACAGGGTACTCTCCTGGTATGTGCACAGGGCGCTCTCTTGTTTTGTGCACACAGCGCTCTCCTGGTTTGTGCACAAGGCACTCTTCTGGTTTGTGCACACAGCGCTCTCCTGGTCTGTACACATGGCAATCTCCTGGTTTGTGCACACTGCAATCTCCTGGTTTGTGCGCACAGCACTCTCCTGGTTTGAGCGCACAGCATTTTTGTTTTGCTTATAGCACTCTCTTGGTTTGTACACACGGCACTCTCCTGGTTTGTGCACACGGCACTCTCCTGGTTTGTGCCCACGGCACTTTTGTTTTGCTTATAGCGCTCTCCTGGTTTGTGCACACGGCACTCTCCTGGTTCATGCACATAGCACTCTCCTGGTTTGTGCCCACGGCACACTCCTGGTTTGTGCACTCTCTTGGTTTGTGCATAGAGCACTCTCTTGGTTTGTGCACACAGCACTCTCCTGGTCTGTGCACACAGCACTCTCCTAGTTTGTGCACACGTCACTCTCCTGGTTTGTGCACACATAACTCTCCTGGTTTGTGCACACGGCACTCTCCTGGTTTGAGAACACAGCACTCTCCTGGTTTGTGCACACATAACTCTCCTGGTTTGTGCACATGGCACTCTCCTGGTTTGAGAACAAAGCACTCTCCTGGTTTTTGCACACAGCACTCAGCTGGTTCGTGCACAGGGCACTCTCATGGTTTGTGCACACGGCACTCTCCTGGTTCGTGTACATAGCACACTCCTGGTTTGTGAGCACAGCACGCTCCTGGTTTGTGCACACTGCACTCTCCTGCTTTGTGCGGACGGCACACTCCTGGTTTGTGCACACGGCACTGTCCTGGTATGTGCACACAGCAGTCTCCCCGTTTGTGTACAGGGCACTCCTGGTTTCGGCACAGGGCACTCTCCTGGTTTCTGCAAATGGCACTCTCCTGGTTTGTGCACCCAGCACTCTCCTGGTTTGTGCACAGGGCACTCCTGGTTTGTGCACAGGGCACTCCTGGTTTGTGCACTGGGCACTCTCCTCGTTTGTGCACAGGGCACTCTCCTGGGTTGTGCACAGGGCACTCCTGGTTTGTGCACAGGGCACTCCTTGTTTATGCACATGGCACTCTCCTGGTTTCTGCACAGGGCACTCCTGGTTTGTGTACAGGGCACTCCTAGTTCGTGCACAGGGCACAGGACACTCTCCTGGTTTGTGCATAGGGCACTCCTGGTTTATGCACATGGCACTCTCCTGGTTTGTGCACAGGGCACTCCTGGTTGGTGCACAGGGCACTCCTGGTTTGTGCCCACAGCACTCTCCTGGTTTGTGCGCAGGGCACTCTCTTGGTCTGTGCACAGGGCACTCTCCTGGTTTGTGCACAGGGTACTCTCCTGGTGTGTGCACAGGGTGCTCTCCGGGTTTGTGCACTGGGCGCTCCCCTGGTTTGTGCACACAGAGCGCTCCTGGTTTGTGCACACAACACTCTCCTGGTTTGTGCACATGAATCTCTCCTGGTTTGTGCACACAGCGCTCTCCTGGTTCGTGCACACTGCACTCTCCTGCTTTGTGCGAAAGGCACACTCCTGGTTTGTGCACACAGCACTGTCCTGGTTTGTGCACTGAGCACTCTCCTGGTTTGTGCACAGGGCACTCCTGGTTTGTGCACAGGGCACTCCTGGTTTGTGCATTGGGCACTCTCCTCATTTGTGCACAGGGCACTCTCCTGGGTTGTGCACAGGGCACTCCTGGTTTGTGCACACAGCAGTCTTCTGGTTTGTGCACAGGGCACTCCTGGTTTGTGCACAGGGCACTCCTGGTTTGTGCACAGGGAACTCTACTCGTTTGTGCACAGGGCACTCTCCTGGTTTGTGCACAGGGCACTCCTGGTTTGTGCACAGAGCACTCTCCTGGTTTGTGCACAGGGCACTCCTGGTTTATGCACACAGCAGTCTCCTGGTTCGTGCACAGGGCACTCCTAGTTTGTGCACCGGGCACTCTCCTCGTTTGTGCACAGGGCACTCCCCTGGTTTGTGCACAGGGCACTCCTGGTTTGTGCACAGAGCACTCTCCTGTTTGTGCACAGGGCACTCCTGGTTTGTGTACACAGCACTCTCCTGGTTTGTGCACAGGGCACTCCTTGTTTATGCACATGGCACTCTCCTGGTTTCTGCACAGGGCACTCCTGGTTTGTGTACAGGGCACTCCTAGTTCGTGCACAGGGCACAGGACACTCTCCTGGTTTGTGCATAGGGCACTCCTGGTTTGTGCACAGAGCACTCTTCTGGTTTGTGCACAGGGGACTCCTGGTTTGTGCACACGGCACTCTCCTGGTTTGTGCACCGGGCACTCCTGGTTTATGCACATGGCACTCTCCTGGTTTGTGCACAAGGCACTCCTGTTTTGTGCACAGGGCACTCCTGGTTTGTGCACAGGGCACTCCTGGTTTGTCCCCACAGTACTCTCCTGGTATGTGCACAGGGCACTCTCCTGGTCTGTGCACAGGGCACTCTCCTGGTTTGCGCACAGTGCACTCCTAGTTTGTGCCCACAGCACTCTCCTGGTTTGTAAACAGGGCACTCTCCTGGTCTGTGCACAGGGTACTCTCCTGGTATGTGCACAGGGCGCTCTCTTGTTTTGTGCACACAGCGCTCTCCTGGTTTGTGCACAAGGCACTCTTCTGGTTTGTGCACACGGCGCTCTCCTGGTCTGTACACATGGCAATCTCCTGGTTTGTGCACACGGCACTCTCCTGGTTTGTGCCCACGGCACGCTCCTGGTTTGTGCACTCTCTTGGTTTGTGCATAGAGCACTCTCTTGGTTTGTGCACACAGCACTCTCCTGGTCTGTGCAGACAGCACTCTCCTAGTTTGTGCACACGTCACTCTCCTGGTTTGTGCACACATAACTCTCCTGGTTTGTGCACACATAACTCTCCTGGTTTGTGCACATGGCACTCTCCTGGTTTGAGAACACAGCACTCTCCTCCTTTTTGCACACAGCACTCAGCTGGTTCGTGCACAGGGCACTCTCATGGTTTGTGCACACGGCACTCTCCTGGTTCGTGTACATAGCACACTCCTGGTTTGTGAGCACAGCACTCTCCTGGTTCGTGCACACTGCACTCTCCTGCTTTGTGCGGACGGCACACTCCTGGTTTGTGCACACGGCACTGTCCTGGTTTGTGCACACAGCAGTCTCCTGGTTTGTGTACAGGGCACTCCTGGTTTCGGCACAGGGCACTCTCCTGGTTTCTGCAAATGGCACTCTCCTGGTTTCTGCACCCAGCACTCTCCTGGTTTGTGCACAGGGCACTCCTGGTTTGTGCACATGGCACTACTGGTTGGTGCACTGGGCACTCTCCTCGTTTGTGCACAGGGCACTCTCCTGGGTTGTGCACAGGGCACTCCTGGTTTGTGCACACAGCAGTCTTCTGGTTTGTGCACAGGGCACTCCTGGTTTGTGCACAGGGCACTCCTGGTTTGTGCACAGGGCACTCTCCTCGTTTGTGCACAGGGCACTCTCCTGGTTTGTGCACAGGGCACTCCTGGTTTGTGCACAGGGCACTCTTCTGGTTTGTGCACAGGGCACTCCTGGTTTGTGCACAGAGCACTCTCCTGGTTTGTGCACAGGGCACTCCTGGTTTATGCACACAGCAGTCTCCTGGTTCGTGCACAGGGCACTCCTGGTTTGTGCACAGGGTACTCTCCTCGTTTGTGCACAGGGCACTCTCCTGGTTTGTACACAGGGCACTCCTGGTTTGTGTACACAGCACTCTCCTGGTTTGTGCACATGGCACTCCTTGTTTATGCACATGGCACTCTCCTGGTTTCTGCACAGGGCACTCCTGGTTTGTGTAAAGGCACTCCTAGTTCGTGCACAGGGCACAGGACACTCTCCTGGTTTGTGCATAGGGCACTCCTGGTTTATGCACATGGCACTCTCCTGGTTTGTGCACAGGGCACTCCTGGTTTGTGCACAGGGCACTCCTGGTTTGTGCCCACAGCACTCTCCTGGTTTGTGCGCAGGGCACTCTCTTGGTCTGTGCACAGGGCACTCTCCTGGTTTGTGCACAGGGTACTCTCCTGGTGTGTGCACAGGGTGCTCTCCGGGTTTGTGCACAGGGCGCTCCCCTGGTTTGTGCACACAGAGCGCTCCTGGTTTGTGCACACAACGCTCTCCTGGTTTGTGCACATGACTCTCTCCTGGTTTGTGCACACAGCGCTCTCCTGGTTCATGCACACTGCACTCTCCTGCTTTGTGCGAAAGGCACACTCCTGGTTTGTGCACACGGCACTGTCCTGGTTTGTGCACTGAGCACTCTCCTGGTTTGTGCACAGGGAACTCCTGGTTTGTGCACAGGGCACTCCTGGTTTGTGCACTGGGCACTCTCCTCATTTGTGCACAGGGCACTCTCCTGGGTTGTGCACAGGGCACTCCTGGTTTGTGCACACAGCAGTCTTCTGGTTTGTGCACAGGGCACTCCTGGTTTGTGCACAGGTCACTCCTGGTTTGTGCACAGGGAACTCTACTCGTTTGTGCACAGGGCACTCTCCTGGTTTGTGCACAGGGCACTCCTGGTTTGTGCACAGAGCACTCTCCTGGTTTGTGCACAGGGCACTCCTGGTTTATGCACACAGCAGTCTCCTGGTTCGTGCACAGGGCACTCCTGGTTTGTGCATCGGGCACTCTCCTCGTTTGTGCACAGGGCACTCTCCTGGTTTGTGCACAGGGCACTCCTGGTTTGTGCACAGAGCACTCTCCTGTTTGTGCACAGGGCACTCCTGGTTTGTGTACAGAGCACTCTCCTGGTTTGTGCACAGGGCACTCCTGGTTTGTGCACAGAGCACTCTCCTGTTTGTGCACAGGGCACTCCTGGTTTGTGCACAGGGCACTCCTTGTTTATGCACATGGCACTCTCCTGGTTTCTGCACAGGGCACTCCTGGTTTGTGTACAGGGCACTCCTAGTTCGTGCACAGGGCACAGGACACTCTCCTGGTTTGTGCATAGGGCACTCCTGTTTTATGCACATGGCACTCTCCTGGTTTGTGCACAGGGCACTCCTGGTTTGTGCACAGGGCACTCCTGGTTTGTGCCCACAGCACTCTCCTGGTTTGTGCGCAGGGCACTCTCTTGGTCTGTGCACAGGGCACTGTCCTGGTTTGTGCACGGGGCACTCTCCTGGTGTGTGCACAGGGTGCTCTCCGGGTTTGTGCACAGGGCGCTCTCCTGGTTTGTGCACACAGAGCGCTCCTGGTTTGTGCACACAGCGCTCCCCTGGTTTGTGCACATGACTCTCTCCTGGTTTGTGCACATGGCGCTCTCCTGGTTTGTGAACACAGCGCTTTTCTGGTTTGTGCACACAGCGCATTTCTGGTTTGTGCACACAGAGCTCTCCTGGTTTGTGTGCACAGCACTCTCCTGGTTTGTGCACACGGCACACTCCTGGTTTGTGCACACAGCACGCTCCTGGTTTGTGCACCGGGCATTCTCCTGGTTTGTGCACACAGCACTCTCCTGGTTTGTGCACACAGCACTCTCCTGGTTTGGGCACAGGCCACTCTCCTGGTTAGGGCACAGGGCGCTCTCCTGGGCACTCTCCTGGTTTGTGCACACAGCATTCTCCTGGTTTTGTGCACACAGCACTCTCCTGGTTTGTGCACAGGGCACTCCTGTTTTGTGCACACAACACTTCTGGTTTTTGCACAGTGCACTCCTGGTTTGTGCACAGTGCACTCCTGGTTTGTGCACAGGGCACTCCTGGTTTGTGCACAGGGCACTCTCCTGGTTTGTGCACAGGGCACTCCTGGTTTGTGCCCAAAGCTCTCTCCTGGTTTATGCACATGGCACTCCTGTTTTGTGCACAGGGCACTCCTGTTTTGTGCACAGGGCACTCCTGGTTTGTGCACAGGGCACTCCTGGTCTGTGCACAGGGCACTCTTCTGGTTTGTGCACAGGGCACTCCTGGTTTGTGCCCAAAGCTCTCTCCTGGTTTATGCACGTGGCACTCCTGTTTTGTGCACAGGGCACTCCTGTTTTGTGCACAGGGCACTCTCCTGGTTTGTGCACAGGGCACTCTCCTGGTCTATGCACATGGCACTCCTGGTTTATGCACAGGTCACTCTCCTGGTTTGTGCACAGGGCACTCCTGGTTTGTGCACAGGGCACTCCTGGTTTGTGCCCACAGCACTCTCCTGGTTTGTGCGCAGGGCACTCTCCTGGTTTGTGCGCAGGGCACTCTCCTGGTTTGTGCACACAGCGCATTTCTGGTTTGTGCACACGGCACTCTCCTGGTTTGTGCACACAGCGCATTTCTGGTTTGTGCACACGGCACTCTCCTGGTTTGTGCACAGGGCACTTTCCTGATTTGTAGCGTCTATAACAAGGACCCCCTGAGGTATAGATTCTAAAAATTCCTAGGTCAGGGACAAAACAATATATGGAAAATACCAACCTAGGCAATTAATATTTGCTTGCCTGTACAATGAAAAAAGAGAGCGGTAAACCATTGGCAACTCAAGTTCTACCTTTTATTCACATCATTCAATAAAGAATACATATTACGTTAAAAGATTTGGGTCCAAAAATATTTAGACCAAATCACATCAATAAATATAAGACAATATCACAAAATTATAAAAGAAACATAGCAAGTGGCATAGCAATCCATTCGACGCGCGTTTCGGCGACCAGCCCCTTCTTCAGGAGCGCCACGTACCTCTGGATCGGTGGATTCGAATGAGTGAAGATAGCAAGGACACGACGTACAACGATACAGTAATGAAAATATGTCTAAAGTTTAGAACACGATGGCTCCACAGTCGATAATGAAGCTTTCAAATGCCCCCCAGTGACAGGAAAAGGACACAATAAAAACACGAGGCTAATATATCCGGATGGCTGGTATTGCCTCGAGAATGCGATATGAATTGATAAGCACGAAGCTGGGGCGTATCTGTGATTAACTGGGCCTCCTGGTATAAAGATAGTTAAAACGGCACGACACTAGAATATCAGGCTGATGTGGCTTCGTGAGTTCAATTTTGAGTTATTAAACACGAAGCTGAGGCGTGTCCGTGGCTAACTTAGCCTCCTGGTATAAAAATACATTAAAATGGCGCGACACTACAATGATGTGCGGCCGAGATGGACAAGGGGCAAAAGGTGTCCAGCGTCTTCATAAAAAAATGAAACTCTCCTGGTTTGTGCACAGGGCACTCCTGGTTTGTGCACCGGGCACTCCTGGTTTGTGCCCACAGCTCTCTCCTGGTTTGTGCACAGGGCACTCTCCTGGTCTGTGCACAGGGCACTCACCTGGTTTGTGCACAGGGCACTCCTGGTTTATGCACATGGCACTCTCCTGGTTTGTGCACAGGGCACTCTCCTGGTTTGTGCACAGGGCACTCCTGGTTTGTGCCCACAGCACTCTCCTGGTTTGTGCACAGGGCACTCTCCTGGTCTGTGCACAGGGCACTCACCTGGTTTGTGCACAGGGCACTCCTGGTTTATGCACATGGCACTCACCTGGTTTGTGCACAGGGGACTCCTGGTTTGTGCACAGGGCACTCCTGGTTTGTGCCCACAGCACTCTCCTGGTTTGTGCACAGGGCACTCTCCTGGCCTGTGCACAGGGCACTCTCCTGGTTTGTGCACACAAAGCGCTCCTGGTTTGTGCACCGGGCACTCCTGGTTTGTGCCCACAGCACTCTCCTGGTTTGTGCACAGGGCACTCTCCTGGTTTGTGCACAGGGCACTCTCCTGGTTTGTGCACAGGGCACTCTCCTGGCCTGTGCACAGGGCACTCTCCTGGTTTGTGCACACAAAGCGCTCCTGGTTTGTGCACCGGGCACTCCTGGTTTGTGCCCACAGCACTCTCCTGGTTTGTGCACAGGGCACTCCTGGTTTGTGCACAGGGCACTCTCCTGGTGTGTGCACAGGGCGCTGTCCGGGTTTGTGCACAGGGCGCTCTCCTGGTTTGTGCACAGGGCACTCCTGGTTTGTGCACAGGGCACTCTCCTGGTGTGTGCACAGGGCACTCTCCTGGTTTGTGCACAGGGCACTCTCCTGGTTTGTGCACAGGGCACTCTCCTGGCCTGTGCACAGGGCACTCTCCTGGTTTGTGCACACAAAGCGCTCCTGGTTTGTGCACAGGGCACTCTCCTGGTGTGAGCACAGGGCGCTGTCCGGGTTTGTGCACAGGGCGCTCTCCTGGTTTGTGCACAGGGCACTCCTGGTTTGTGCACAGGGCACTCTCCTGGTGTGTGCACAGGGCACTCTCCTGGTTTGTGCACAGGGCACTCTCCTGGTCTGTGCACAGGGCACTCACCTGGTTTGTGCACAGGGCACTCCTGGTTTATGCACATGGCCCTCACCTGGTTTGTGCACAGGGGACTCCTGGTTTGTGCACAGGGCACTCCTGGTTTGTGCCCACAGCACTCTCCTGGTTTGTGCACAGGGCACTCTCCTGGCCTGTGCACAGGGCACTCTCCTGGTTTGTGCACACAAAGCGCTCCTGGTTTGTGCACTGGGCACTCCTGGTTTGTGCCCACAGCACTCTCCTGGTTTGTGCACAGGGCACTCTCCTGGTTTGTGCACAGGGCACTCTCCTGGTTTGTGCACAGGGCACTCTCCTGGCCTGTGCACAGGGCACTCTCCTGGTTTGTGCACACAAAGCGCTCCTGGTTTGTGCACCGGGCACTCCTGGTTTGTGCCCACAGCACTCTCCTGGTTTGTGCACAGGGCACTCCTGGTTTGTGCACAGGGCACTCTCCTGGTGTGTGCACAGGGCGCTGTCCGGGTTTGTGCACAGGGCGCTCTCCTGGTTTGTGCACAGGGCACTCCTGGTTTGTGCACAGGGCACTCTCCTGGTGTGTGCACAGGGCACTCTCCTGGTTTGTGCACAGGGCACTCTCCTGGTTTGTGCACAGGGCACTCTCCTGGCCTGTGCACAGGGCACTCTCCTGGTTTGTGCACACAAAGCGCTCCTGGTTTGTGCACCGGGCACTCCTGGTTTGGGCCCACAGCACTCTCCTGGTCTGTGCACAGGGCACTCTCCTGGTTTGTGCACAGGGCACTCTCCTGGTGTGTGCACAGGGCGCTGTCCGGGTTTGTGCACAGGGCGCTCTCCTGGTTTGTGCACACAGAGTGCTCCTGGTTTGTGCACACAGCGCTCTCCTGGTTTGTACACACAACGCTCTCCTGGTTTGTGCACACGACGCTCTCCTGGTTTGTGAACACAGCACTCTTCTGGTTTGTGCACACGACGCTCTCCTGGTTTGTGCACAGGGCACTCTCCTGGCCTGTGCACAGGGCACTCTCCTGGTTTGTGCACACAAAGCGCTCCTGGTTTGTGCACCGGGCACTCCTGGTTTGTGCCCACAGCACTCTCCTGGTCTGTGCACAGGGCACTCTCCTGGTTTGTGCACAGGGCACTCTCCTGGTGTGTGCACAGGGCGCTGTCCGGGTTTGTGCACAGGGCGCTCTCCTGGTTTGTGCACACAGAGTGCTCCTGGTTTGTGCACACAGCGCTCTCCTGGTTTGTACACACAACGCTCTCCTGGTTTGTGCACATGACGCTCTCCTGGTTTGTGAACACAGCACCCTTCTGGTTTGTGCACACGACGCTCTCCTGGTTTGTGCACATAGCACTCTTCTGGTTTGTGCACACTGCGCATTTCTGGTTTGTGCACACAGAGCTCTCCTGGTTTTTGCACACAGAGCTCTCCTGGTTTGTGCACACAGCTCTCTCCTGGTTTGTGCACAATGCACTCTCCTGGTTTATGTACACAGCACTCTCCTGGTTTGTGCACAATGCACTCTCCTGGTTTGTGCACAATGCACTCTCCTGGTTTGTGCACAATGCACTCTCCTGGTTTGTGCACACAGCAGCCTCCTGGTTTGTGCACACGGCACTCTCCTGGTTTGTGCACACACCACTCTCCTGGTTTGTGCACACAGCACTCTCCTGGTTCGTGCAGACAGCAGTCTCCTGGATTGTGCACACGGCGCTCTCCTGGTTTGTGCACACAGCACTCTCCTGGTTTGTGCACAGGGCACTCCTGGTTTGTTCACATGGTCCGCTCCTGGTATGTGAATGGGGATAGTACATCAGGCACTAATTCGTTTCCTTTTGAAGCCCAGTACCAATTGCTCACACCTGAGAGTTTTTTTTGGGGGGGTGGGAAGTTTCATATAGGGCGGATTCGACCAAATGGTATCAGATCGCTTTACATGAGCACCAGTTGCCTTACAGATGGACACATTCATTTTAAGATTAAGTGATTTGCCCAGAATCACAGGATGTTGATGTGGCTTACTGGTTAGAGGCGGCAGACCAGGAAGCAGAGGACAGCCCGGGACCAGGGTTCAATCCCCGACGCGGCAGGGTTGTGAACCAGGGTCAGCGGACTCGATAATTCTCACCTCGGTGCCTACTCTAACCAGGGATCACACTCGGCAACTCTGGGCATTAGCTTGCCTCATCTCCACAACGGCCCCCACAAACGCCGGGTATGCCTGGTTTCACCTTGGAGATACCCAGGAGGGAACATCTCACAGGGAAAGCCAGGACGGGTTCCCCAGCGGTCTATAGCGCCAGGACGCCTCCGGGTAGCAGTGCGCTTTACAAGACACACACATTTACATTTACATTTACATTTGCGCGTCCCTGCCGAGACTCGGACTCAGTTCCCAGCTGCGAGCTCGACCCTCTAGTCTTAGGCCACAGCTCACGGATCAGTTATAGTCCCTCTGGTGAAAGCGGGTGAAGGCTGACGCAAGCACCTGGATCCTGTCACAGGTCTGATCTCAGGCACCACCCTGGTCTACATCAGTTGAACGGTGTCGCTCTGGTGCGCAGACCTCCTTGTGTGCAACAGTGCAGAAAGCTGGCTTTCTGCTGTGTCTGTATGACCCATATAGTCAGGTCCAGACTGGGAACCAAAACCGGCCCTGGTAAAGTGCTCAGCCAGCCTCTCTGGGGGTTGAGGGTGCGGCCAAGCCGATTTTGTTACAGTGATTGCAGCTATGCTGTAAAAGGGCCCTGTAACAAAATCGGCTCCCGGGTGCCCAAAACCGGCCCCCAACCCTGGCGGCCCACCAGGAAAATGCCTGGTGTCCGCTACGGCCAGTCCGGCGCTGCATATAGCAGTTCATTTTGAGGAGGTAGGGTTTGTGCAATGCTCACAAGAGAGAGGAAATGGCCCTGTAAGAGGGGCTGAAACAGGGCACAGTTGGTCTAATGTGTCCTTCGCTGCCCACAGAGTGCCCTGGCAAGCAAGCAGTTGCCTTCTCCTACACCTTTACACTAGCAGGAACAGCCTCATGGCAACACCCATCACCCTATAAACCATGGGGACCATCGCCCCTTTCCACTCACCATGCATAGGCAAAGATGTCACCACTAAGGTTAGTGCCACACTGCAGTGTGGCACCAACCGGTAGTGCCGCATGTGGGGGGTGGTCTCGCCCATGTTGCACTCTCAGCTCAGAAGCCTGCCCTGGCTCCTCTGAGTACCACTGAGTTAAACTGAGGGCGTCCATGCCAGGAACAGCTCACACCCTTACTGTGGCCACGAATGAAGTCACAGATGGAGGCAGGACTTCAAAGTGGAATGTCAGCCTCACTGACGAAGATTGCTATATCCAATAAAAGAAGGGCAGCCTTGCTGAGGACTGGAGGTTCTCCAATCAGAGTAGGATGGACTTGTTGAGAAGTGTTCATGCTGGTAGTTAGTGGCTGCCACAAACCACTAACGGTGGCTTTGCCGGTACACCACGTTCGTAATCTGGGTTTCATCATTGACGAGCATCTCTCTATGAAACAACAAGTCACTAGTTTATCCGCCATTTGCTTCACCGTAATAAAATGGTTGAAAAAAGTCTTATGGATGATCCCCTCTCTGCTCAAAAAACAGTGGTCCATGCCCGAGTCACTAATAGGCTGGACTACGGCAATGTTCTTTACCTGGGCTCCAATAAAGCTAAAACCCAACGTCTTCACGAGGTGCAGAATGCGGCTGCTAGCCTACCATATCAGGCACCTAAATCTTCATCAGTCTCCAGCCTCCTCTGCAGCCTTCATTGGCTGAAGGTGGAGAACTGTATTAAATTTAAGGCCCTCTGCTACATTTTTAAAATCAAAACTGGAGCGGCCCCCAAATATTTACAAAAATTAGCTCAGCGTTACTAACCCTCGCATCCTCTTCGACCCACCCATCAGAGGAGGCTCTCTGTCCCTAATTTCAAACTCTCCTGCATGCGTGGCCGGTCCTTTTCTTATTTAGGACCTACCTTGTGGAACTCTTTACCGTTCTCACTTCGTGAGGAAACCATTTACAGCTTATTCCGTATAAGTCTGAAGACTTGGCTCTTCAACTCTTAGGGCCCGATTTACAGAATGAACTTAAGACTAAATCCTAAACTTACTACTATTTGGTATTCACAAAATGCACTGGAGGCGGAGCTTGCGGCTTGAAGGCGGAGCTTCCGGCTCAGAGGTGGGGATTTAGCCATGGCTGAAATCTCCACCTTTGGGCCCTAAGCTCCGCCTCCGGGCCGCAAGCTCTGCCCCCAAGCCAGAAACTCTGCCTCCGGGCCGGAAATTCCAGCCCGAGTGCGGACGTAAAGTTAGTAGTCTTAAATTCATTCTGTGAACCCCGAAAGTAGTAAGTTCACTCTGTGAATCCCGAAAGTAGTAAGTGCATTCTGTGAATACCAAATAGTAGTAAGTTTAGGATTTAGTCTTAAGTTCATTCTGTGAATCGGGCCCGTAGTTCTTCTGCCGGTTCTCACAGCTCTCCAATCAAGCCAGCGCTGGGAAACCAAGTGGGGTAGCTATGCACCATACAAATTCAAAATACAATAAAATACAATATGGACAGGTGTGAAAATGTGTGCACCTATGTATATTTTTTATGTATAGCGCCAACCTCGCCAAAAGGCACAGGGTCATAGGCAAAGATCGCCAGCACAGGATTGGGGAAGGTGCAGATTTCTTGCAGCTGGATTGGGCTGTTACTCTGCCTGGATGCAGTGTTCATCCTCAACTCTTTCCTGAATTGCAGCAGCGATGGGTGGTCCTGATGGAGGTTGGACATCCTGGGTGGATCGCCGGAAGCGGCTTGATGCCTTTGTTCGTTTCTTTTGCATTTCTTTGCCTCCTGTCTGATGGTGTCCGGGCAGCGGGTGGCCAGAGAGAGTCCAGGGATGGTGAGCCCGTCACACCCACAGGTGGGGGCTGGTTGTGATGGTTTGTAGATGATGCCGCTGGTTTTGAATATGAGGCATATCAGCAGGTGAAGGTCGAGCGAAGGTCACACTGTTGTCCTCCAGTCTCCACTGCTTCTTCTTGTCAAGCCCTCCAGACACACTCATGTCTCCCCTTGAGTAAGAGAGGTTGTGTTGAGAACACATCCTCATGAGCTAAAATAGCTGTATCGAGAAATAAAAGACTTCTTTTAAGTAAAAAGAACTACAAAGCAGATATACAGTTTGTGTCTCTTTTTATTCCTTACGGAGCAAAGACATAAAAAATAATTCTTAAACATTGCCAAATTGATACGTACAGGGCTTCAAGGACCACACAGGGGCATATTTACAATAAACTGGCAGAGTGCAGTGTTACTCCATAATTGGTAACAACGCACTCTGACAGGTTTAAGATACGGGGGATGCACGGGAACATCCTTTACAACGCGGATGTTACCCCGCAGTGCAGTTACGACGCGTCTATTACAATGCAAGTCGTAACCACGCCTTGCGCTGGAGGGTGCTCTAGGCTAAGGAATAGTAGATTTACTATTCCCCACACTTTCCCTACTGTAAGTAGGCTGGTGTTGGAATAGTAAATTTAACAATTCCTAAGTCCAGCACCCTACAGAGCAAGTCGTGGTAACGACTTGCGTTGTAAAAGACGCGTTGTAAAGAACTGCGATGTAATACACCGCGTGGTAACAACGAACATCCGGGATGCGCTGTATTTACAAAAATACTGTGCACCCCTCCATTTCCATGTAGTCCTGGCACTAAGAAAGCTGTCTAGTGCAAGCGCAGGCACCCTAGCGCCATCTATGTGTGACGCTGAATGCAGCACCGATGGAAATAGAGGAGGAATAGAACATTTCTCCTTGTATCGTCTGCTTAAGACCAGGTATTCCCTGGTGATATTTTTGGCGCTGCCTCATACCTTGTAAATAGGGGGCAGTGTCATAAAGCAATGGTTGTTGCCGTGGAACTGCAGCACAAATTGCCGGCCCTTTTGCGCTAAGCGCTGCATGAATAGGGGTTATTTACAAGGCGGTGTTATGCCACCTTGGAAAGAAGGCAAATGTCATAACGCTACCAGAACATAATAAAAAGTGACTTTCTGGTAGTTTTAAATCCTTGTAAATATGTCACAGAGTGTTTTGTCTATCAAAGGATGACCAACATCAGGGAATTTCTTGGCGAGAACAAAAAAAAAGTATCATTGAGCCTTGATAAGGAGGAATGTGGACGCGATTGTTGTGGGAACTGATGGCTGTGTACTGCTGTCATCGGAGGCAAGGAAGCTACACACCTTACTCAGGACACAGGGATCGATTGAAGTGCGTCACAGCGCGTGATTCGTTGAGTTACATTTACCAACTGAAAGGACTGCCATAAAATGTACGTGGGAAAGTCAGAACATAAAAACAACATATGTGGCACAACCTTTAATCACCTCAAGCACACTGGCAGTGACCTGTTTATAAAAGGGACACTTGAGGAGAGCACCCTCTTCCAACTGGAGCCCGTGTGCAGCACTGAACATTGAAACTTCTTTCACCTCCTTCCTGAGAATGGCTGGCTGTGTGATTCAAGTATGACTAGGCTTTCCTGTTTTCAGTTTCTATTTTTGGTAAATTCTGGTGGGGTTTTTTCAGTGTTTTCAATATCTTAAAAAACAGTTGTTATCAGTGGGTACACATTTTCACGCCACTAAAAACAACAGGAAAAGTGTTTTTCCGGTGTTTATGGAACGTTTTGCTTTTATTATTGCTTTCTTTCTGCACTGAAAGAACATGGTATATAGACAGTGTACTTATAGTGTATAAGAGGTCCAAATAGATTTTTGAAAATTAATCTTATTGTAGTACACCATACAATACTTCTTCAGTGAGTTTTTGGGTCATGTGCGCTCGCTCTTTCCTTCCCATGTAAACTTCTGTGAAAAGGCCCTCTCAGCATCCTTAGCCCATTGGGCTGAGAACCATCAGCTAAAGGATACAGTTGGGATGACTCTTTCTTTGATGTCACATAAAGCACAAAATGATAAATAGTTGTGTTTTAGTTCCTGTGCATTAGAAACCAGTGCACCAGAATGGACTAAAACGTCAATAGCATCCCTCATTAACTCTTAAGATTGTAAAGATGCTTTCAGCATACCATCTAACAAGTGGCAAGGATCTACTACAGGGAATCACTTCAGCTCGGGTATCAATTTTGACAGGTCATCACACAACTTTTCTATATACGTAGCTGCAAATACAAACAATATCACTTCAATCTTTGTTGAACTTGGAAGGAACCTTTTTTGCAGAGCATTACAAGTGACGCTGCGTTCCATGTTTTCCAAAAGTCTGGTGTCATGTTTTCACCACTATCCCAGATGCTTGGTGATATGTATACTTGTCACTTTACCTTGCATTGAATGTTTAAAGCCTGAGGTGTTGGCGAATCACCTACTATCAATACTGACCCCCTAGAAATTATGGCCTGATGTATTAAGGGATTTTACCCATTCTCTGTGGGTAAATGTGATGACACATATTAGGAAAGATTTTTATGAAACCAGCCATTTTACCTATCTGTGAAAGAATCAAATAGAGCCAAAATATCAAATATGAGTTTGATATTTCCTGATTCTCTATAGTTTATAAAATAATTCAACTAGACCTAAAACATGAAACTGAACCCTGCTTCTTTAGACCAAAGGCCACAAAACTGAAAAAGTAAAAGGAAGAAACAATATTTTAGTGGCATCCCTAAAGAACAAAACTCAAGCAGAATAATGTTAGCCAGTCTTTCTTACTTCTACTTGTATAACAAAGTTACATTGTATTGACCCCTTCAGGAAGAAAAAAATGACTTTCATTCTCTTTTTCCTTTCTTTGAATGGCATTTAGTTTGTGGTTGTCCAGGTGTTTTTTCAGTGTTTATATGTTTTCACCGGTGAGGGCTATTTTTCTTTCAGTGGGGTTTTATCAGTTATTATAGGTTTAAACCTAAAACCCCACAGCCTAAGTATGACTTATGCGGCACAGGTGATGGCGTGCAGTGTGAATCAAGGGAGCAGCATTAGTGCCACAGTAACACCAGTTACTCGAATGTGCCCGTGTGTAGCCTTGAACAGGGGCTATTCTTGCCCCAAAAATGTCTTATGCAGCACAGGTGATGGCGTGCAGGGTGAGTTGAGTGACCCGCAGTTCTTCTCCTTGGCTCCATTTCAGACAGGCATACTTGCTGATACCTTTGCTTTGAGTATTTGTTGGTAGGCTGTGCATAGACAGACTTCAAACACATATTTTGAAATATCTCCAAAACACAGAGTACTAGAGTTCTATGCTGCATAAAGATCTCCCTCCAGAAATATTGGCAGGCAATACTCCCCCCAAAATATGCCAGAGATAGTACTTTAACTTCATATGTAGAAATGGAGGTAGGCTGAATTCAGAAAGGTAATGCAGGTCGAAAGGCGTATTTTTGGCAGTCTATGTTTTAGATGAATTGTTTTTGTAAAATCAGTTCCCCCCTTATGCCTCCCAGGGCAGCACGTGGGCGATCCTTTGAACTTGAATGGATTCAAGTCCTGTGGTCACAGGTCTTACCTTGGTGCTCTTGTGGGTGTAGCCACAGTGGTAACTGACAGGGGTGTTCTGCTGCTTCGATGCCAGCTGTGCCCAGCGTCCCTATCAGCACCTTCACCTCTGGCCCATGGACACACGTGGCGACCCCTTCTCAATCCATCGAGGAGTGAGGGGCAGACACGTGCCTGCTCCTCAGAGTCTGTGGACCTCAGGTAGCCTCAGGTATCCCATGGCCTGTTAAAGTGTCAGAGTCCCATGTTAATACCATCTTGACTAAATTTCTTGTCACCAATTCTATTCTTGACAGGTAACAACATGGCTTCCGTGCTGGCCACAGCACCGAAAGAGCTCTCCTGGGTGTGACGGAGCATCTCCGAGTCATATTAGACTCTGGCGAAATGGCAGCACTGATTTTGTTAGATCTCAGTGCTGCCTTCGACACGGTATCACACGAGGTGTTGCTGTACAGGCTAGAGGAGGCAGGAATAGCGGGACAAGCCCTCCACTGGCTTAAAGCATTTGTCTCTGGTAGATCCTTTAGGGTGTCCATCCCCCCATTCCTCTCTAAAGAGCATCCCATCAGACAGGGAGTCCCCCAGGGTTCAGCGCTCAGCCCCGCCCTATTTAACCTATATGTTCGACCACTGGCTGAGGTAGCCAGGAGAGGGGGGCTGTCGGTGGTATCCTATGCTGACGACACCCAGCTAGTGGGGACACTAAGGGATACGGGTGGCCTGAGTGCACAGAACTTCAAACAGTGTCTCACCGACATTACCAGCTGGTTGACATCTAACTTCCTCCAGCTTAACGCTGGGAAGACAGAGGTACTGGTTGTGGGAAAAGAGGCAGCAGCCTGGGGTGACATATGGTGACTGGAGTCACTCGGCAAACTGCCCGAACCAAAAAATCTTGTGAAAAACCTTGGAGTATGGGTGGATTCCGCCCTTAATTTCACTCATCAGACAAAAAAGGTTGCTGCCACGTGCTTCGGGATCTTACGGAACCTTAAGCCGATCCTTAAGTTCTTTGACCCTCAGACGCGCCAACTAGTAGTACAGGCAACTATCCTCTCTCGGCTGGACTACGCAAGTTTGCTCCTTCTGGGGGTAAACATAGCTGAGAAAGCAAGACTGCAACGAGTCCAAAATGCAGCAGTAAGAGCTTTGACGGGCCTTCCTCCGCATCAATCAAGTCAAGTCAAGTCAAAAACCACTTTATTCGATTTTGTTAAAAATCATAAAAGCATACTACAAACAATTAAAAAACATTCCAAATACATATAAAAAATTTCATATAGTACAATATCAATATCAGTTTTTAAAACAGTTAAAAATGTCAAGATTAAAAAATCATCATGTACAAATAAGTGAAGCATACCAACATTCGTCACAAACCCCAATGTTACACTTGTAATTTCCTCTTCCTAATCCTAACAGCTGAAACAAGATAATTTGCCACGCTGAACATCTCCAAGGGGGATTCTAGCATTTGTAAATACAGGAGAGCTGGTTTTGCCTGTAAGAAAGCTTTCCCTTTCAGTATAGGCACCAAATACTTCTGTCTTGGGATATTGTAAAAAGGACAGAACAACATTAGGTGCATATTGTCTTGAAGGGAAAAGTTATCACATTTACAAACAGGTGCGTCCTCAGGTTTAAACCAACCCGGACTATCACAGAGTACCATATAAATCTGGTTAAATCGGAATTTAACCAGAAGCCACCTGTGAAACGGGATATTTACTAAGGCAAGGTTGGGTGGCCGATCCTTCCGATATTTGGCAGCCAAGCTCTGGAATACCTTACCTCCCCAGATCCGTGGTCTGAACGACCTTCTGCCTTTTAGGAAAGCTTTAAAAACCTACCTCTTCTGCTAAAAATGTTTATGTTATATAAGTGGCAATCTACATCCGCAGCAACCATCTCTCTGCATTGCTGTCAGCACCGGGACGCCCCTTTGCTGGGGCAGCCGAGCGCTATAGAAATGTATATAACATAACATAACATAACATAACATAACATGGAGACTGTCGTCTTTACCCCTCACCCTCTCAAGAGGGCCCCTCCTCAGGGGCGCACCTTGTCCTTGTGTCGTTTTTACCCCTCACCCTCACAGGAGGGTCCCTCCTCACGGGCGCACCTTGTGTCGTCTTTACCCCTCACCCTCACAGGATGGCCCCTCCTCACGGGCGCACCTTGTGTCGTCTTTACCCCTCACCCTCACAAGAGGGCCCCTCCTCAGGGGCGCACCTTGTCTCGTCTTTACCCCTCACCCTCACAAGAGGGCCCCTCCTCACGGGCGCACCTTGTGTCGTCTTTCCCCCTCACCCTCACAGGAGGGCCCCTCCTCACGGGCGCACCTTGTGTCATCTTTACCCCTCACCCTCACAGGAGGGCCACTCCTCACGGGCGCACCTTGTGTTGTTTTTACCCCTCACCCTCACAGGAGGGCTCCTCCTCACGGGCGCACCTTGTGTTGTCTTTACCCCTCACCCTCACAGGAGGGCCCCTCCTCACGGGCGCACCTTGTGTCGTCTTTACCCCTCACCCTCACAGGAGGGCCACTCCTCACGGGCGCACCTTGTGTCGTCTTTACCCCTCACCCTCACAGGAGGGCCCCTCCTCTTGTGCGCACCTTGTTACACGCGACACCTCTGCCTCTCTCCCGCACCCTCCTGGCAGCCATTGCTGCCGGCACAGCACCCACAGGGGGGGTTTCTACACCAACGTCTTCAATATCCCTTTTTGTTTCCATCTGTCCCTTCAGCACACTCTGTTTCAAATCCTGCTTTTTTAATAATGAATTTAACAGTGAAATGCACCCTATATTTCAGCCCGTTCTTGAGGAGTCTCCATTTCACAGCTTCAAAAGATCTTTGTCTGCACTTGACCAGCTGGGCACAGTCTGGGATATTTGACCCTTCAGAGTCTCACCCTATCCCGAGCTCCTATCCCAGGTCTGCTGCCAAACAGGCAGTGGTGACCCTAGGCAGCACAGCGGGTTTAGGAGGAGGCACCAACGCTCAGAGCATCCTTTCAGTGGAAAGCAGCCTGTGCCAGTCTCTTGGCTTTAGTGGCTCAAGCATCCATTGTTCCCAGGACACTTCCAAAGATCGGCCCTCCGTTCGTCCCATAAAGCACAAGTTGTTACGGCAGGATCTTTCATCTGCATCTTCTACTCTTCCTTCAAGGACCCCCATGGATTCCTCCAATTCAAATATACTTGTGTGGTACATCTTTCTATAGCTATCTTTGTCACCTTCTTCCTCTGAACAACCCTTTGTCGGTCTTCTTTGAGCAAACCTACTCCCCGGGCACAGAATCCGTCTTATGTTCAAGTCACGTGTCGCTCCTGAATCTGCAGTTACCGTCACAATATCTGTCACCATGGTCAGCTCGGCTTCTCCCTACTTGCCCCATTAGCCCATCACAGGTCAGGGTTCATCTCCATTGGGCCCGAAGTAAGTTTGAAGATCTCGTTGGCCAACTTGGACACTGAAGGATATCAAAGCATATCTCTCACCATTGTCTCCTAAGACCTCCAAATTGTGTGACAGACATAGGACAGAGGCAGCAGATCACACAGATTACAGAAGTTGAAGGAATCCAGTGATCTAGGGGGAATCGATTCCCTTCAACCAGGGTCTTGTGCCTCCTCCGCTTAGCTCAAGGGACCCAGAGGGAACACCCCTGTGAGAAGTTGGCCTGATATATAGTGCTCACTATTCTAGTGATCACTGTGTATCATACCAAACAACCCTTATTGATGATTGGTTGTAAGTCAACCTTATAGACCAGCTATCCTAGTAGCGTGGACAAAAGCAGTCTTTAGGCTAAACTCTAGAGGGCGTGTTAAGCCAGCTGTTTTACCATCACATATACCCGTTGAACACCAAGTGAAAGGACACCACACAAGTTGTTATGAAAAATAAAGTATATTTATTTATAACAAGTCTACCCTGAACTCTTTATGAGTCATGGAGCTAAGCACAATACAAAACTCTTAAGAAAATCCTTCAAGTTGCACAATTTACACAAATGCCCGAGGGGCACGAAAAACCATATACACTAAAAGTGGAATGCGAAATACTAGCAGGTAAGTAACAAGATCCAGAGACTTCAGGATCGCTAGGACTACACTACTGGACCCTAAGGTTAGGAGCAGGAGGCCTAGGGAGATCGGGTGCAGTGTGTGCACTCTCACGCGGGATGCGGGACAAAGTCTATGGAGGCTAGGATTTCTAAAGTCACTGTTTTCGGACGAATCCGACTAGGTAGACTTAAAACCAAAAAGGATATGGACACTTAGATAGTGAACCAGCGTTGGAGTACCGAAATGCTCGGGTTACCTAGCCCAGGGGCTGCGGCTGCATAGGGTTCAAAAGACGTCGGGAATCCTCGTTGTAGTCTATGGAGCCTGAAAGAAGAAGTTGCTGGCAGGCGACCAGTGAAGATGCTCGGAGTGATCCAAGCCTGGATCGGTGATGGAGACGACCTGAAAGCAGAGGGGACTCAGTTCTTAATCACTAGCCAGTGATTGTGTGGGCACCAGGATGGCACCAGATAAAGTCACCTCGACCAGCTGAGTGGGCGACGCTGGACTCTGCAGTCACACGGGCTAGGAGGCGTTGTCGGCGACCAGGCTGGAGGTGCGAGCTGTCCCATGCAGGTGTCTGCTGTCGGCGATGCTGGACCCAAGATGGGGGCAACAAACCTTGGCAAAGGCAGCCCACGCGGTGGAGTCAAGATGGCGTCTGGAGTGGACCAGGAGGGTCCGGAGTGCTCCTCTTTTGGGAGGGAGCAAGGGCTAGTCTGGAGCAACCAGACCAGTAGTGAAATCGTCGTGGTACGTTGTCAGGAGGGCCACTAGCCAACGGGCAAGTGAACGGACAACGTGGTGAGCAGCAAAGAGCAGAAGGGCCCCACGCAGATCTCGTGGATGCTGGGGGGCTGGACTTCGGTGCTTCCTCAGGTCTCGGGTCTCGTCACACCCACGAATCTCAGCTCAGGTCTCGTCACACCCACGAATCTCAGCTGGGCTGATGATGCAGCATACCACTCCTGTAGGGGGGAGATTAACACAGTTCCTACCTGTCTAGAATTCCATCACAACAGACAGGTGGGTAAGACAGATTATCCAGGATGGTTGCTGCCTAGAGCTTACAGCTACCCCTCCAAATAAACCACCCAGACAGCATCCAATGTCTACAGAACATCTAACGCTGCTTCAACAAGAGGTTCTCTCATTGCTGCAAAAAATGCAATAGAGTTAGTTCCATTGCAACATCAACGAACAGGGGTCTACTCACTCTACTTCCTAATACCCAAAAAGGATGGGACACTAAGACCAATTGTAGATTTAAGGCCTCTCAATCTGTATATACACTCAGATCATTTTCACATGATCACTTTACAACAAGTGCTCCCATTGTTGCAACAAGACGATTTCCTCACTACACTAGACCTCAAAGACGCCTACTTTCACATTCCCATACATCTTTCTCACAGGAAGTATCTCAGGTTTGTGCTAGAAGGACAACACTATCAGTTCAAAGTCCTTCCATTTCGGGTCACAACTGCACCAAGAATGTTCACGAAGTGCCTAGCAGTAGTAGCATCACATTTAAGAAGACAACATATCCACGTCTTCCCATACTTAGACGATGGGCTCATAAAAGCCAAGTCATTCAACCAGTGTGTTCAACACACATCTCAAAAATTCAAACACAGCACAACTTAGGGTTTACAATAAACCACGCCAAGTCACATCTACAGCCCTCTCATGTACATCAATAACTAGGGGCTACCATAAACACCAATACAGCTCTATCTTATCCCAGTCCAGCCAGGATACAGAGCATTCAAGCCTTAGTCACAAGGTTTCAAAACCAACATTCTCTCCCAGCCAGAGTGTTCATGCACCTAATAGGCATGATGGCATCTTGCATTTTTATTGTACCATATGCAAGACTGCAAATGTGCCCATTGCAGGAATGTCTAGCACATTAGTGGAATCAGGCACAATGACAACTAACAGACCTGGTGTTGGTGGACAGCCACAGGCATCGCTCTCTGCAGTGGTGGAACACCAAAAACTTGTCCAGAGAGCGGCATTTCCTCGAGCCTGTTCCACAGATAGTACTTACAACAGACGCACCCCTGACAGGATGGGGAGCCCATCTTCTACACCATACAACTCAGGGAAGATGGAACACTCAACAAAGGGAGCTTCGCATCAATCACCTAGAGTTGCTGGCAATTTTCCTAGCACTGAAATCCTTCCAAGAGCACATACGGAACAAAGCTGTCTTAATACGGACAGACAACATGACAGCCTTGTACTACATACAGAAACAAGGAGGCACATATTCCCTGCAGCTGTCCCAGTTCGTACAAAACATTTGGAGATGGTCCATTCCACAAAAGATATATCAGCTTGTAGAACACCTTCCAGGAGTTCACAATCATATAGCCGATCTGTTAAGTCGACAGACACAACAGATTCACAAATGGGTTCTACATCTGCAAGTTCTTCAACCATTTTTTCACAAGTGGGGTCATCCAGACATAGACCTGTTTGCCACACACGAAAACGCAAAATGCCCAACCTTCGATGCCAGGTTTCCACACCCGTTGTCCAAGGGCAATGCGATATGGATGAACTGGTCAGGCAGATTTGCGTACCCTTTTCCGCCAATCCCACTAATACCACTAGTGGTACACAAGCTCAGACAGCAGTCTCTCAAACTGATCCTGGTAGCTCCCACATGGGCTCGCCAACCGTGGTTCACAACGCTGCTAGAACTCTCTCTAGTTCCACACCAAAAACTGTCTCTGACACCATCCATGCTAACGCAGAACCATGGAGACATCAGGCATCCAGATCCAGGTCAACTGAATCTAGCAATCTGGCTCCTGAAGTCTTAGAGTTTGGTTACCATAACCTTCCACCAGACTGTATGAATATTATTAAAGAAGCCAGGAGACCTACTACTAGAGCTTGTTATGCTGCTAAATGGAAAAGATTTGCCATTTACTACACTAATTATCAAATTGATCCTTTAGATGCTTCCAGCCAAAATATTATCTGTTACCTTCTCCATTTACAAATATGTAATCTGGCATATTCAACTATACGCTTACATCTTACAGCCATTGCGGCATACCTACAAAACAGACAACATATGTCGTTTAGAGTACCAGCTATGAAAGCTTTTATGGAAGGATTAAAATTAATTATTCCTCTTAGGTTACCACCCTCTCCAGTGTGGAACCTAAACATTGTTCTTACCAGGCTCATGGGACCCCCTTTTGAACCTTTACACAAATGTGAACTGCAACAGCTTTCCTTGTTGCTATTACCTCTCTTAGAAGAGTTAGTGAGATTCAAACTTTCACTATACAAGAACCATTCTTACAATTACACCGTAACAAAGTAGTTCTAAGGACTAATCCTAAATTCCTTCCTAAAGTAATTACTCCTTTTCATCTAAACCAATCTGTAGAGTTACCAGTGTTTTTTCAAAACCCAAACTCTATAGCAGAGAGAGCTTTAAACACACTAGATGTCAAAAGAGCTCTTCGCTATTACATTGATAGGACCAAATCCTTTCGCAAAACAAAGCAACTATTTGTAGCTTTCTCTCTACCACATAAAGGCAACCCCATTTCTAAATCGGGAATTGCAAGGTGGATTGTTAAATGTATACAAATATGCTATCACAAAGCAAAACGCACATTAACAGTTCCTCCTAAATCGCACTCCACACGCAAACTAGGAACATCCATGGCTTTTTTAGGGAACATTCCCCTAGAAGACATCTGCAAGGCAGCAACATAGTCTACAACACACACCTTCACTAAACACTATTGTGTTGATGTGCAAGCCAAACAGCAAGCTGCAGTAGACCAAGCTGTCCTCAAAACTCTCTTTCAATCTACTGCAACGGATACAGGTGATTACCGCTAGGAGAGATACTGCTGCACAATCGATGCAAAGTGTAGAAACTGCAGCTCATATGCCTCAAACGGAAAATGCTACTTACCAGTATGCATCTATTCTTGGCATGTAGAGCTGCAGATTTCTACACGCCCTCCCGCCTCCCCGGGACCTGTATCTGTTCCAGTTTTTTCTTAATTAGATATACACGAATGGACATCTCTTTTTTCTTCCTACTAACTCCATCATTTCCCATCATGGCGAAAAACAATCTAAGGATGGAGCCGATGCCCATGCGCACTATCTTCAAAGGGAGGAGTCACCTATCTTGTGACTACAAAGACTTCTTCCAAGACGACAACAACATGCAATCATCCGAGCCCAACACCGGATGTATGACGTTACAACGCATGCTTTTACCACGCATGCTGTTACATCGCAGGTTTTACTACGCATACCATTACAACGCATTACACTTTGGGGTGCTGGATAGTGAATAGTTTAATTTACTATTCCAACTCCAGTCCCCGTGGACACTAGGGAAGGTGTTGGATAGTAAATTAAACTTATTACCTATCCTAGAGCGCCCCCCAGTGTAATGCGTTGTAATGGTATGCGTAGTAAAACCTGCGTTGTAACAGCACTGCGTGGTAAAAGTTGCGTGGTAAAGGATGTTCCCCCCCCAACACCAGGTGGCGATCTAATGCAAAGTGTAGAAATATGCAGCTCTACATGCCAAGAACAGGTGCCTACTTGCAAGTAGCATTTTCCTTTTTTAACAAGCAAGGTATGTCTCCTTCTTGTTTACTTCCTTCTGATTTAGGTTTCTGCTGTTGTGTTGCCCATTAGCACCAAGAAGCTTCGTTAAGTTTTTGTTGGGTCTATTAGTAAAATAGAATAACATAATTTACAGTTTGTTTTAATTCTAAAGAGTACCTAGCAAACAAACTCAGCTATTTATAAAATTTTCGAATTGTTTGTAGAGTTTGGGTAAGAGTATCTTTTAACAAAAACCTGCAAAATGTATAAAGGAGTTCAAAAAGGTTTGAATGGTTCCCTAAAATGTTTTTAAAGTTAGGTAGAAGTTAATACCACGTGTTGGTAAAAGCATCACCTTTCATCATGAATTACAGATTCAGCTGGGAAAACCCTACAAAATGTTGTGTTTCCAAAAGCTAGCAAGCATCTGCAAAGCTAAAAAAGTGTCAACTTAGTCGAGTATGGGAGAGGGGAGTGAAGAGATCATGGAAGGAAAACAAGGAAACTTTCCCTCTGGTGGAGTACTGAAAGTAAAATAAAATAAAAGATCCCTCAGTTAAGCAGTGGAAGGATTCAACTCTTCTAATCAGAACACAGAGAGACTAAAAATCTCCTGGGCAGAACAAACACAAGAATTGGGACCAGGAGCACACAACTGAGATAGACAAGAAAGCCATCCAATCATTCCCAAAGGTCTGATCCAATCATGACCGAAGATCTGATCCAATCATGACCAAAGGTCTGATCCAATCATGACCAAAAGGTCTGATCCAATCATGACCGATGGTTTGATCAAATCTTGACCAAAGATCTAATCCAATCTTGACCAAAGATCTGATCCAATCATGACCAAAGGTCTGATCTAATCTTGACCAAAGATCTGATCCGATCATGACCAAAGGTCTGATCCAATCATGACTGAAGGTCTGATCCAATCATGACTGAAGGTCTGATCCAATCTTGACTGAAGGTCTGATCCAATCTTGACCAAAGATCTGATCCAATCATGACCAAAGGTCTGATCCAATCATGACCAATGGTCTGATCCAATCATGACCAAAGATCTGACCCGATCATGACCAAAGGTCTGATCCAATCATGACTGAAGGTCTGATCCAATCATGACTGAAGGTCTGATCTAATCTTGACCAAATATCTGATCCAATCATGACCAAATGTCTGATCCAATCATGACGAGAGGTCTGATCCAATCATGATTGAAGTTCTGACCTAATCATGACCGTAGGTCTGATCCAATCATGACCAAAGGTCTGATCCAATTTTGACCAAAGATCTGACCCAATCATGACCAAAGGTCTGATCCAATCATGACCAGAGGTCTGATCCAATCATGACTGAAGGTCTGACCTAATCATGACCGAAGGTCTGACCGAATCATGACCAAAGGTCTGTTCCAATCTTGCCCAAAGATCTGACCCGATCATGACCAAAGGTCGGATCCAATCATGACCAGAGGTCTGATCCAATCATGGCAGAAGGTCTGACCCAATCATGACGAAAGGTCTGATTTTAAGTATATTGGAAACACAAGGTCTGCTTACAGACAGCTGAAGCTGTCTGTAGCTGAGAACCAAAAATTAAAGCATGTCCACAGTTGTCAGAAACATATACCTTTGTGAGAATGTTCTCAGTGTGAAAAAGTAAGACAAAGAAAATGTTCCAAGCAATTCCCTTTTTTCTATGAAACGAAGGCTACATGTAAAACACAAAGCAATATTTGTAGGATTAACCAAAGTCAAGGGTAATCGGATGTTGCCCTTGAGACAAGAAACACAATTTTTCCGCCGGAGATTTCTTTTACATGCCATTGCAACCTGTCCTTGAGTCCACTAAACTAAACCAAGACTACAACTCCCAGAGTGCTTTAAGTTGTTTAATGAAAGTTCAGGACTGAATATATTGTGTCTTGGTGCCTTGCAGGTACCTAGTGAAGCTACTTGGGTGTCCACTATTATAAACTTATCTGTGGTAAAGAATCAGATGCGCATTAACTGGGATTCGTCTCTATACAGGACAGGCCGTGCCCCATAATACTCCTCATCGTCTTCTTTCTCTTTTCAGATGAGACTTCCTTCGAAGCCGGGATCCGGGTCCAGATCCACAGCCAGGATGAGCCGCCATACATTCACCAGCTGGGCTTCGGCGTCTCCCCTGGGTTCCAGACCTTTGTTTCCTGCCAAGAACAACGGGTAACCGTCTGTGACCCACTACCCTGATGAACTGATGCCAAGGGATGAGGAGGGAGGGGACTAGAAGGGGAAATGTGTGATTCTCTCTAAGGGGCAGCTTTACAAGCCGCTTGCGCCACATTTGCGTCATTTTTAACATGGGAAAAGTGACGCCAAAGTGGCGCAAGGGGTTTGTAAATCTGCCCCTAAGTGTCTAGGAATCCAACATGGCGTCTCTATAGTCACGTGTCCTGACCGGCCGAGCTGGAACAGAGCCAGTAATGGGTCTGGGTACCACCTCACCTGCCTTCCAAGGGCTCAGGGTCCTGTGAATGTCTCTGCCCAGCACCAATGCCTTTCAAAGGAACTACACTCCATGGCAGTGAGCGGGTCACATGGCCCGGTTCCCATGGCTGGCTTAGCCTAAGTTGGCTGAACTACCACAGACACCCCAAAGATTAGGACCACGTCACACACATTTCACAGATCAGGGCCTTGACAAGGAAGAAAGGCCATGTTGGTGTACATTCCCTACAGAGAGGCACAAGCTAACGCTGGTGGTCTCCATGCTTAATTTGTAAAATCATAAGTGCCAGGGTCCTGTCAGGAGTCCACTTCCACTTGCAGCGCCAATTGCTGCTGTCAGCATTGCCAACTACTAACCCTAACACTCCTATAAGTGTGACAGTTCTTACTATTCCAGACCCCCATTGCCGTAAGAATGGCTTTGGCAGAAAGTAAACTACTGTTGTTATGTTTGGCTCTAAATGGTACAAACAGTGCCACCATGTGACAGCCTGTCATAAGTGCTGGGGTTAACAATTAAATGCTGGTGCCGAGCACCAGAAACCACTGGTTCACATTAAGCAAAGCTGGTGTTGCAGGGTCTGGTGATAGAGGTACAGACAGGTTTAGGATAGTAATGAGAACCAGGCTGAGGCCACCAGAGCCTCTTCAGGTACATTCATGGAAGACTCATTGGCGGAAGTCGGGCTTAAACCCGTGCACCTGGAGGTGAACATCGCGTTACGGTTCTAGCTTATGTATGATGAGCCAAGTCTACACATCTAGTTGAGTGAAATATCTTCCTACTGATGACGTCTGTTGGGCGGGGATTGTCGTATCTGTCTTTATTATTGCGCCTTCCAGTTAATGTATTCCCTTAACACTGTAGACATCTCTGCTTTAGCGACTCTCTGTGTCTATGTGTAGAGTGGAGGTGCTGAGCACTGTTTCCATGGCCCTCCTGGCCAGTGGCCAAAATGACCGGCTTCTCTGAACCTTCCTTTGCAGCTGAAGTACCTGCCGCAGCCCTGGGGGAGTTGTCGGGCCAGTGTCCAGGGAGAACAGATCCTGCAAGGGTACGAGACATACAGCATCTCCGCCTGTCGGCTGCAATGCGAGAAGGAGGCCGTGGTGAAGAATTGCGAATGCCGCATGGTGCACATGCCAGGTAAGGTCTCACCTGTGGTGCTGGGAGGAGCAACAATCATCCTATCAGAGGGCCTGGTAGGAGAAGTAGAATCTGCATCTTAGGCCCCAGTGCATATCACTCCAATGCGAGAAGGAGGCCATGGTGTAGACGTGAGACTGCCGCACAGTGGAGAAGTGTGGCTCACTGGTTAGAGGAGGCATACCCTGAAGCTGAGGTCAGACCCGGGACCAGGGTTCGATTCCCGACGTGGCAGGGTCCTGAACCCAATTGTCCACGGACTCGATAATTCTCGCTTCGGTGCCCACTCTAAGCACGAGTTTACACTATGCATCTCTGGGCAACAAGCTTGCTTAATCTCCACAACGGCCCCCCCGCGGCGGGATGCCTGGCTTTCACCTTGAGGATTCCCAGCACGGGTGATCTCACAGGGAATAACCAGGACGGGTTCCCAAGGCAAGCGCCGAGATGCCCAAGGGTAACATCGAGCGCTATATAAGGATACACATACATACATACGGTGCACATGCCAGGTAAGGGGTCAACTGTACAGTTGTTAGAGGCAACAATCATATCAGAGGCTCTGGTGTGAGAACTAGATTCAGAAACTGATGGCCTCAGCGCATATACTCCCTGTGCAAGGAGGATCTGGTTACGTACTGCGACTGCTGCATGGTGCACATGCCAATAAGAAGTCACCTGTGGTGGAGGGAGGAGCAACGATCATACCAGAAGACTCTGGTGTGAGAACTGGATTCAGAATCTGAGGGCCCCAGTGCATATATCAGGGGGCTTGTATAGAGTGGCTACTCACCCATGAGGGTCTCAAGGCGCTGGGGGGTGAGGGGGAGTTGGCTGCTGGGTGGACTTGGTGGAGGATCAATTGAAGAGCCAGGCCGAGAGGTCCTTCCTGAATTGGGTTAGTGACGCTGATTGCCCAAGGTGCAGGGGCAGGGTGTTCTAGGTCTTGGGGGCAAGGTAGGAGAACAATCTTTTTCCATTTCTGGTCTTATGGATCTTGAGGAAGGAGGTGAGAGCGAGTTGGGAGGATCGTAGTTGTCTGGTGGGTTCGTGGAATGTGAGCCAGTGGTTCAGGTGCGCTGGTCCTTCGCCATGTGGGGCTTTGTAAGTGTGAGTAAGGAGCTTGAAAGTGACTCTTGTTGACTGGAAGGCTGTGGAGTTGTCGGAGGTGTTGTGCGATGTGGCTGTGGTAGAAAATGTTGAGGTGTATAAAATAAATAGGGAGACACCCTTTATGCTGAAAAGGGAATGGGTATATAGACTACAAAAAACAGAGGTTTCCCTTTTCTTGGTTATAGGTGGTAGGACGGACTGCAAATAAGCAGTCCTACTACCAAGCGTCATATTAAGCTACAGCTAGAGGTATAATCAAATATAGGGCGCACCCCACAGTAACAAATTTACATTTCATCTCTAATCAGTATGAGTAAGGTTCTTATCTCCCACCCAATTTGAAACACATTACACAGATATGTAGATGGTCAAACATGCGGCCCATAGTGTCTAGTTTAAAATCATTAACTGAACCTCTAAGTCAATTTGTTGATAAGTTTATCCAACCCCTAGTAGTGATCCAAAAAGCCTACATAAAAGACACAACGCATATCATCGAAAAGATAGAGAATACACCTTACAATATGGAAAGTGAATGGCTAGTGGCCTTAGACATTGAGGCGCTATACACAAACATTCCACAAGACGCCACTATCACCATGATTAAGAATCTCCTACACAGTCCACGAAGAAGAGCTATCCTATCATTCGAGATTTATAATAAATTGCGTAGAAATGGTCCTGAAAAACAATATTTTTCTATTCAAAGACGACTATTTCAAACAAACAAAGGGCACTAGTATGGGCGCAACTTGTGCCCCCAGTCTGGCGTGTCTCTACGTAGCAGCATTTCAAGAGATACACATTTTCAATGAAGCGGCCCCTTTCTACGAAAATGTGGACAGGTGGTCCCGCTTCGTAGAAAATGTTGAGGACCATTCTGGCGGCGGAGTTTTGAATGTTCTTTAGTTTCTTGATTTGTTTCTGGGTGATGCCGGCGTAGAGTGTATTGCTGTAGTAGAGTCTACTGTTGATGAGTGAGCGGCTGACCCTCCTTCTGGATTCTGTGGAGATTCATCTGAAAGTCTTTTGGCGCAAGCGGTGCATGTAGAATCAGCAGGCTAAGGAAACTGCGTTGATTTGTCCGTTCATTTTGAGCAATGAGTCTAGCATAATGCCAAGGTTGCTTGCGTGATCTGTCTTGGTGGGTTTACCACCCCTGTGGCTGGCTACCAGTCTTCGTCCCAGGCTGCCGAGGCGGGTCCTAGGATCAGTACTTCGGTCTTGTCTGAGTTGAGCTTGAGGCAGCTGTCTTTCATCCATGTAGGGACAGCCTCCATTCCTCTGTGGAAGTTGGTTCTGGCGGTTGATGGTGCGTTGGTGTGGGAGAGGATCAGCTGGGTGTCGTCGGTGTAGGAGACGATGTTGAGTCCGTGGCCTCTGACGATGTGACGAGGGGGGCATTGTAGACGTTGAACACGTTGAAATGACTTGAATCACTTGACTGATTCAATGCTTGTTTGTTTTGGATTTTAAAATGTCATAGTAGTGTGAATTGATTTACTTTCACATCAATTAAAGCAAGGAGGGTTGGATTTGTAAATAGATGAATAGTTAGTGTATCAGTAGGTTCTGTGGTTTTGTTTATTTTGCATGTGTCACCAATGATATATATGGGTTCTGTGTCTGTGCTTTATATAAGCGTGCTGCAGGAGTAACTATGGTTGGAGTGTGTAAGGGCCTTTCCAGAATTACTCTGCACTCTGCATGTATGTCTGAGTCTGATATACTACTGAACTTCAAGCATTCACACACTATATAGCATGTATGGGCCTTGCATGTCTAGTTATTGCAAACAAGCATGAGGCTTCGGTCTTATGCCCAGGTGTTCCTTCAGTATTCATTAGTGCATTACACGCCATCATTTGACCGGGTACATACACACACACTCACACTCATGTACTCACATGAACACTCGCATACATTCCCAAATTTATAAAGACTGACACAAGCATGCAGGCAGTCAGAATGACACAGGAGGTACACAATTGCAGACTCGCACAGAATACTGACATGCTCTCTCGCACACCTGCATATGACACAAGCAGCGTATCTCATATTTAGTGCAAGCGCAGACTGACATGAATGCAGAGGGAGGACACGCACACAAGCATGTCGTGAAAAACACATCCATGCACGGACGAGCACAAATATCCAATCACGGACATACACGCCTCCTATCTATTGGCAGTCAAAAACATTAATATATACATACATACACAAACCCACACACACACACGATTTGTCACACAGACCTTTGAGTAGCGCCTGGTGCCTTTCCTCAAGTATTCAGCATCTGGGTATCTGTGCACGCGAGGCGAGATGTGCAGGAAGTGGTTGACATTTCAGAGGTCAGGAGAGGCAGGAAGCGGCCGCCATGTTCCACGTGAGCACTGGTGTATTGTGCCTGTCAGGCTTTGGTCTGGGGTGAGAGGGGACGACGCTCTTCCTGAACCATTGGGAACCCCTATTCAATCTGTCTTTGCACGCATGCAGGTAAGAGAGAGGAAAAGACTTTGGACGTTTTGCCTCTAACAGGAAGTGACCTCTGCCTGTGGGTGCTGTGCTTCCGGCGGGCAGCAGGAGGTGCACTCAGTGCTCTCACCTCCTCCCTTCATGCTTGCTTGGTCTGCTCTGTCCAGTGCTGGATCAAAACCAGTGTAGGCCCCTAGGCAGTAGAAATATATGCCCGTAACCCCCCACCCCCCTCCTCGCCGCTCGCAAATTATCTCCTAATACCCAGTGCACTGGATTTTTTTACAAACTGACAGCTGCAAGAAGATGAGTGTTTAAGAGACGCATTGTTATGTGAATCTGATGTCTCTGGTTAATGTACTTTAAGTTGTTAATTGGTACATTACATTGATACTGTATTTTCTCTATAGAGTCTTTAATGTAAAGTTTTTTGTTTATTTGACTTGCTTCATTTTTTTCGATCCTTTGGAAACAATATTTAAGAAAGCTCGATTGTAATTTTCTTTCAAGATCAAATCAATATTATTTTGGCCCGTTGTCACGGCCCCTAAAAGGAGCGGAGCCCATAGTAGACTGTTGCCTACCTTGCCTACTTGGTTATCCGGCACTGGCTGTGTCGCCTGGATGGGGAGGGGGTGTGCCTCATGGGTCTGAGGGCACACACTCCTCCTCCTCTCACCTGGTGAAGGTGATGTGCCTCAGCTTAGCAAGGAAGGCTTGTGAGGCTGGTGCCAGCCTCGGGCTCACAAGCAGCGGGTGAGGAGGCCGGGCCAGTGAATAGGTGAATCCCAGGTTGCGTGCGTGGTCTGTGGGTGTTGGTGCTGTTCCCAGCATGGTCGGGCACCAGGAGTCGTCCCAGGCTGAGGGAGTGGATCCGAGGATGAGTCTCAGGCTCACAAGCAGCGGGTGGAGAGGCCGGGCCAGTGAATATGTGATTACCGGTTGTTCAGCTGGTCAGGGTTCTAATGTCTCCCATTTGACGGTGGATGGGTCAGGAAGTGGCCACAAGGCTGATCCACAGAAGAGGTGCACGGAGGGGAGGCATGCTGTGGGCTCGAGGGACCTCCTGGAGTGATCACGAAGCACGTCCATTGAGAAGAGGGCATATCCTGCAGATGCCATGATGGATGCCAGGGGATGTTCCAGGGGCACTGAAAGAGGCCTCCATGCCACTTGTGTGCTGGAAGGGTGACAAAGTTCATGCCCAGCCAATCCCTGTCTAATGGTTTGGTATAAGGACGAGTTCTAAAATGTCCACCAAAGTGCAGTCAACCACAGTGCCTGACCCCAGCGTTGCCATGGCAACGGACACAGACTTGTGGCAGTGAAGTGGTTGCGCATACAGAGCAACTTCAAATCAGACCCAGTAGAAACCTATGCACAAGAATAATACAGAGCATAATGTGAGGCATTCAAAGGACCATGATAGGAGAACCCTCACTTTGTTCTAAGTCTGGTGTCAGAAGCTCATTCAGTCCTTGTCTCTGCTTTTCATTCTGTCACGCATTGCTTTGCTTTCTCCAGTATGTAGACTACTACAAGTACCAGCATGCAACAGAAAACAGGCTGGATAACATGCTCTCCTGTCACACAGGACAATCTGAGAGTTCTGTGAAAAGCCTCATGTATCTCACTGAGGGGCGGAGTTCTGCTAAAGTTCTTGGCATTGTATTACCTCCTGAAGAAGGCTAAAACTGTCAGTACTTAGAGATAAAAACGAATAGATCAAATGTCTCACTAAAATGCAGGCAGTTGTTAGGAGTTGCCATGTTGAGTGTTTTTATAGGTAAGTCCCCAAGCAGTTAGAAGCAGGAGATATCGCTGTATGATACATTATATATGACAGCTGTTCAAGGGATGAAAACGGTATCTCTTTTCTTCTGTAAGCTCAGCTGTGACATAGGAGGTGACAGTGCACATTATAAAGGATCTTGAACTGTATTCCAGCCTAGGCCAGGTGCTAGCCGACACTCATTGGGATGGGTATGTTCCTGAACTTGACTTGTAGGCATTCTTCGCCATTCGCATACCGTTGTTAGAGAGCCCTTGATTTAGGAGCAAGGTTATTCAACATGTTTCAGCCCTTAAAAAGCTGGTAGCAGGAGTGTTCATCAGGACAAAAAGGTGTATTAGCAAGTATTGGATTCTGAGGTCCAATTGAGTCTATTTATATATGGCACTGTGGAGATTGCTGTATAGTTAAAGTTCGTATTAGATTTATGGAGATTGTACCAAAGCATCAGACATCAGTATTTGTAGCTGTACTGTGCTGGTGATAGTGCTTTACTGATGGTGGCAGGATAGGTATGGGATTTGCTCTTCTGTGCAAACATCAGAAAGGCCCTCGTGTGTTTCAGGTTATTCAAAATATGAGAAACAAATCCAATAAAATTCCAATAACAATATTCTTATTGACTACCCCCCCTGTCACAGCTGTCGAAGTGCCAGATATGTTGTGTGTTTAATAACTAATGTAAAGTTTGCATTTTTTGTCTCCAGTGGATTAATTTTTAGTATAAATTCAGTGATATGAAGCTTTCTTGATGGATGTTTGTTGTTCTTAAAGATTCACAATAAATATTATGTATATTACTTTCCATCAGTTAAGACATTATTGTTTAGAGGTGCATCACAATTCATAAGTTAATGTTTCTGACTTAGAGAATGTGCAAATAGTGAACAAAGGTCCAAGCTTTCAACTCCCTTGTCCTAGACACCGCTCAGCAGTCTCTTCTGCGACATGGCTTATGAACTAACTCTGAAGCCTGATGGTCCAATGTCCAAGGCTCAATTTACTTCCTTTTTGGGCCTGATGGAGAATTATGCATAGAGTATTTTTAGAGGACAGCTCAGGTTCATGTGATGAGGCTGGATCACAGATAGTACCAAGACCTTTTGAAATGCTTGAACAACAACATCACAATAGGACCAGCGTTCAAGTCTTTTCCATGAGGGGCCGATTAAGATCGCGGACGGACTTGAGTCCGTCCGCGATCACCGAGGATGAGGGAAAGTCCGCATGGGCTGCGGCGTTCCCTCCCGTGCAATTAGGATGTGACTGCCACCCTGGCGGTCACATCCTCTATTTTTAACATTGCGGCGGGTGCGGCTTCAAGCTGCACTCGCAGCAATGTTAAAAATGCACACATTGCATTTGTATGTAGAAAGTGGCAGGCACCGCGCTGTGCCTGCCGCTTTCTGCATACGAATGCAGGGGGGTACCATAGGTACCCCCATGTGCATCCCCCACCCCCCTTCACCTAGGGGGCCCGCAACGGGCCCCTGCAGTGAAGATCCGTATGCTTTTCCATGGCGGAAAACCCGCAACGGAAAAACATATCTTGGCAGCAATCCTAATATGGCTGGCGGTGTCTGGAAGACACCGCCACCATATTTGGGCTTTTCCGCCGCGGTTGTAAGCCGACCGTGGCGGAAAAGCTGCGGACTGAAACCAAGGCCCACCAGCCATCCTAATGAGGCGGTGGGTCTTTGGTGGGTCCTCTGCGGTTTTTCAGCATCCTCCGGGCCGGTGATGGCTTCCGCCGGCCCGGAGGATGCGGAAATTCCTCAATCATAATAGGCCCCAAGTGCGGATAGTAGAACACGTGCATGGATGACTACACGGGAATTGTCGGATCAAAGGATGAGTCCTGAGCCTTATAGATATTAAGGATCCATAGCCGAGTAACAGCTCAGCTTGCTCCTGTGAATGAGCCTGAAGGGCGTTGACTAAAACTTGCAATGTACCTCAACAGAGGCAGGTGCGATGGTTGTACCACGGATACTGCTACATCATTGTAGGGGTGAACTGATTAAAATACCCAAGTGTGAAGGGATATCTACTACATGGACTCCAAAGGAGGGTATTTCTAAGGGAAGGCACAAGCTTGTGACAGACAATGATGCCCAACACTATTTTCTGTAAATAAAAGCCTTTCAATAGGGATCATTTGGAGGAATGTCCCATCATTAATTCACCATGTAAGTGCCTGCTTGAAAGTGCAAGTACAGGGGCAAAGGGCAGCAGCAGTCTGCCATAGCAGTGCTGATTGTTAGAGAAACACAGGAAGACCTGACACAGGTTGCAGGACCAATCCTGTGTCCCGCGTGAGTCGCGAGTGGTCATACACCAACGATTGTTGTTGAGTCGGGGATAGGCGAGGGAGGGCGAACACTTTACACCAGACCATGCCATGGTCCATTGTACTCGTCATTGCAGACTCTCTGGTCAGCTCCACATTGGTATTGGGCACTTGTGCGATCAGATCTCCTTTGCTTCACCCGATACTTCCCCTCTTTGTAGTTGTCTCACTCTGTCTCTTGTCCTTCTTTCTCAGGAAACGAGACAATCTGTGCTCCCAACGCGTATATGGAGTGTGCAGACCACACTCTAGGTAAGTGCTTCTCCTCCACCCACTCACTATGTATGGATTTCTGCCGTGACGCGTTCCAAGAGAGTGTAAGTGTGCATGCGTGTAGGTAACTCCATTCCAAGGCGAGTGTAAGAGGTGCATTGGACTCAATTGAATAGAAGCTGTGGGCATGTCGTGTACTCAACAGTAAATCAGTGTGTGTGTGTGATTTTTTGTTGTATTGGTGTCAGCTCTAAGAGCGATATAAAACATTTGTGAGCAAGTATCTGTATTATTTATCTTCCAGTGATTACCTGTGACCGTGTGTGTGTGTGTGTGTGTGCAGGAGCCAGAAGGAACAGGTATATCCCACACTATAGGATGTATAACTGTATGTTCAACCATGTGGGGGGAGAATTGCTCTGTGTGGAGAGTGTCTGTGCATGTGTGTGTATTAATGTGTATGATTGAAGGGAGCATGTACACGCCACCATGATCAATTACGTATTATCATTCCTAGGCAATCTACAATTTAGACATTAATAAATGGCACCATACCTAATTTTTGAGAAAATATCCACAATCTACCAATTAAAGTAGAAAAGACAATAATAATAATAATAAATAATAAATACATTTTAATATTCTTTCAGAAAGAATATAAAAATGTATTTGTTGCCACTTTTTAAGTTCTATTTTGTTGAGGAATATATATAAAATAGATATTTCTCTTTAAATGTAATGTGTATTGATGAATGTATTTCATCTATCCTTGTTTAAGGATTTTTAAACGTAAAAAATTAAAAACTGTAAACCTTTTTTCTCTATGAAAATTGTTTTTATTATTATTGTCTTTTCTACTTTAATTGGTAGATTGTGGATATTTTCTCAAAAATTTGGTATGGTGCCATTTATTAATGTCTAAATTGTAGATTGCCTAGGAATGATAATACGTAATTGATATATCCCTCTCCTAGGAATCATTGTATACATGGTTCAGGGGCCCTTGTTATTCACACATTATTCACGCCACCATGATCCACATGTGTTGTATGTGTGTGGTGGGCATGTACAGTCCACACTTTGGCACAAGAAAGAGAGAGCTAGGGAGAGAATGTGTGAGTGTGTCTACAGTGTGTATCTGTGGTAGGCATACATACTTCATAGTAAGGTACATTTGTTTGTGTCTTTCCATCTGTGTGTGTTTCTACCTACTATACACATACTTGTTTGGTTGCAGATGTCCATCTATCTGAGGTTGTATGTGCATGTGTTACCCTCATTCATTTTACATGCATCCATTCGCCTTGAAACATGTTGGAGTCACTTGGCCAGTGACGTAGACATGATAGGCGGGTGCTTCTTTTCTTGAGTAAGTGCCCCTCTCCTTTTCTAATGGAGTTGCAGGTTTGTGGTCTTCCTGAAGACGGCCCATGGCCTTCTTACTCATCACTTCCACCGGTCCACCCAGTGGCTCCTCAGTCCCTCTGTCTTTTGATCTTCACAGATGCCATGGTGGAGGACACGACGGACAGGTGCTCCTGCCCCACGCCCTGCAACATGACCCGCTACGGGAAGGAGATCTCCATGGTGCGCATCCCCAACAAGGGGTCCGCCCGCTACCTGGCCAAGAAGTACCAGAAGAACGAGACCTACATCAAGTGAGTGCTGGAAGGGAAGACCATGGGCTGGGCACCTCCGCCCGGGCTCCTGCCCTGGAGGAGGTCAAAGCAGACATGGCAGATCAGACTAAAATCAATGGGGGGGCATGTGTGTGAAGTGGACATGAGGGCTTCTAGCTGCTAAAAGAACCCATATTCATACCAGTGCGGAAGAAGGAAATGGGAAGTGGTCCTTGGAGAATTGTAATCAAACCATTGATATTGGTAGTAGGCATTTTTTTTGTTTTTTAGAGTTTTAACAGCGCGCACTAGACCTGTATCATCGGGTATCAGAGCGCTTTACATGAGCACCAGTTTCGTTACAGAAGAAGACATTCATTTTTGTTGGGCATGGGGAGATTAAGTGATTTGCCCAGAATCACAGGATGTTGAGCGTTGTTGCGGATACTCGAACCCGGTTCCCCAGCTTCGAGGTCGACCGCTCTAGCCGTAAGGCCACATCTTCTTTCATTGGAGGGGCCCAGAAGACCTCTTTGTTGCCTCTCGTTGGCTTTAATAGTTTGACTCTCTAACAATGCTAAATAAATTGGGACTAGCTGTTCCAAGGTGCCTATAATTGGTTTTGAATTTTCATCTCCCATCGAAGTTGCCCTGAAGTGCTCTGTATGTGGGATTCTTCTGTGGTTGACTAGACACAAGTAGGTGTCCTGGAAGGGCTTGCTTCCGGTACAGATCTGATGCCAGCCAGGGCACACTCACCTCGGCCAGGCTGTGCCTTGTGCGAGGCTGTATCTTAGAGGACCATGAGCGGGGGTGACAGGCAGCAATCTAGTATTAATAAATATGGCTCGATGCCGTGCAATGCAGGAACTTGGCTGTGGTGCCTGAAAATTGATTAAATCCTGACCATGATGTGTGAACTCACCTGGGCCGAATGAATGAATTAATCCTTATTGTATGAAAATATTAAAATATCGATTATAATAATAAGACATGAGTTGTAAAAATACCAAGTGCCTAACACTTTCATAAAAATGTACATTTTATTTACTTTCCTTAAGACCGTGATAAGAAACATCTAATAATTTCTCCAAGTGATCTCACAGAGGTGCTAAACACCCCTAATTCACAAGATAACAATTGTTTTGAAGACCTAAAAAGGAAATAGTGACATTATTCTCACGTCATTGTGTACTTGCTGTGTGGCTGTGTTTTGCCATAACTACGGACTTTTCAGAGGTCCAGTCCTTTTGGGAAATCCAATCTGTCCAAATTTAATTGGACAGGCTACTTGTTTGACCCTATTTCCTTTTGACCTTGAGCTGTCATTGGATAAGGAGGATGCATTGTGCAGTGAGAGTGAACCCTGCATGTGGCCGTCACATTAGGAAAGAGCAGGTGGTAACCTTTCACACCTTCACCCCTGTGCCACAACATTTCTCAACCTTCCACCTTGACTAACTCAACCTGCAATTGGAAATAGACCCCTTATTGATCAACTGAAATTTTATCATTTTTCTTCTCACCCACAGAGATAACTTCCTGGTTTTGGACATTTTCTTCGAGGCTCTGAATTTTGAAACAATTGAGCAGAAGAAGGCCTATGACCTTGCGGGATTATTAGGTATGAAGGTCGAAACGTGTTGGTTTCCACACCTCTGGTGCTATTGTGTATTCTCTTTCCAAACACATTTCCATGTTCCAAATAACAATCTATGGTGTCAGTATGCTGTACACAATTGAAACACAGTGACAAAACAAATAACTCATATCTGCTTTTACATATTATGTCTGTTTCCGTAAATGTTGCTTAAGTATGGATTTGAAGTATTGCCATGGAATGCATCAACTGCTGAACCCTCACCAGATTAAAAAAATACATTTTTGAGCTCCCACGGTTATTGGGAATGCTGCATATTAAAAGCAGAGGTAAGCTGGCCACTTCTCAGCAGTAGGCTTATGTAATCAGGGACTGGGGGTGGGAAGGGGGGGCATCACCACAAGGCCCTTAGTTCTGCCAGCATGAATGTTGACCAAGTTGGTGGCCGGATATCACATACTAGATTGCCCTCTTCAGGCAGCTCTTGAAGATATTGTGTCTGTCACAAGAGATAGAGGTGCATTTGTGGTGCCAATCATATGTTTGGAAGCAATAGGACCAAATGGTGGACGGAATGCTGAACAATTAAACATTCACCCCCTTTCTCAAGGATCTGGGTTTCATCCATTGTTCTTTTGCTCACTTCTCCATCCCAGTTTGGACCCAACTCTATGCAAATCACTCTTTACCCTGCGCCTCATGGGAACAGTCCAGCCTGAACTGCCAAGCAAGGTCCTCTCTGGACCACAAACAAGCATCCTGGGACCGATTTCGGGCTTTCAGCCCTCATAAGCCAGGCCAATCTGGAGACCCTTAAGAACTTGCGTCCGGCTGTGCAACAACATGGAGAAAAGCGTCAGACCTAGGCCAGGTCACCGACAAGCCACCCATACTGTTGCCTACTCTGTAAGAAAAGGGTGTAACAACCTTATACAAATTCTGCATACTATATGTATGAACAAAATTAGAAGGCTCGGGTCAGAGCAAGCCCGCAGACCTGCCTACTTGTCTGTTCTCGACAACACCCCTGAAAGAGTTTGTAAAGAACCACAAACAGGATCTCACTCAGATGCTAAAAGCATCTCATTAGGTGGCAACCACTGGCTTCTCTCCAACAAGCCACGATCACCCCATTACTTTGGGAATGCACTGTGACCTGATGAAGGCCTGTTAGACGGACCGGGAGGGTCGGCCGAGGTACGGGGAGAGGTCTCCAGGGAGAGCCGTCTCCAACGACTGTACAGATGAATAACTTCCCCCCCACAGACGGACACCACACAAGACTGAAGGTTAACGAGACTTTATATGCAATTCTTAGGTTACGATGATATGGTACAAGGAGGTCTGGACTCAGGGGTCCCCTCTAGCTTAGTCTTTGGTTGAGGAAAAGGGTAGCGGGACAGTCTTTAGTTACCGGTGAGTCCAAAAATAGCTCTCAATCCTTGAGCTCGGCGTTCTTGATGATCGGGCCGTGGAGGAGCCAAGCAGGTCCCGAGATGGTCGGATGAAAGATGACGGTCCGCGGCGGAGCCTGCAGGTCCCGATGAAGATGACGGTTACAACGGTCCGCGGCCACGCCAGCAGATCCGGACGACGGTGAAGGATGAAGGTTACTACGGCTGTGGCAGCGCCAACAGGCAGGATGATGGTGCACAGGACAGAGCTACGGCAGCGCCAGTAGTCTGTTCAGGATGAGTTCCTCTTTACGTCTCTCGACTCCAAGATACAACTGCCTTCCTGCTCTGGAGCTGCCCCAGTTATAGGGCTGGCGTGCTTTGATGTCCGGACCCTCGCACTTGGAGGTCGGGGGTCCGGGATGCGGGATTCCAGACACCCAGCAGGGGGGTGGAGCCAGCGCCCGGGGAGGCGATGGGCGAGCGGCACTTGGCGGGGGGAGCCATCGACACCTCTTTCTCCCATTGACTTGCCAAGTAGCCCGCTCACCTCCTGGGTGGATGGTGGTGCCGAGATGTCTGAGGCCGGGCCAGGCCCAGGGTCGGGGTCGATCGGGGGCCAGGCGACCTTGTGGTGAAGTGTCCAAGATGGCGGTCCAGGTTGGCCGCGTGGGCCGGCAGGGGATCGGGCCCACGAGGTTAGCTTGCCTCGCAGGCAGGGGCCCTGAGAGGGCAGCAGATGTACAATGATGATGCGTGGTACTGTCGTGGCGGCTCTCGGGCCTGGTTGGGCTGGGGGAGAGCGGCCCTTCATGTGGCCTGTCCAACATGCGTCCCCCCCAGCTGAAGGCGGGGAGAGTTACCCATCTTCCTGGGGACTCTCGTCGTCGAGGCGGAAAAACCGGGACAGGCCGTCTGCGTTGGCGTGGTCTGGTCCTGGCCGGTGTTCGACTGTGAAGTCCATACCTTGCAGGGAGATGGACCAGCGCAGCAATTTTGGGTTTTCCCCCCGCATATGCATCAGCCACTGCAGGGGTCGGTGGTCGGTCTGCACCCGGAAGTGGGTGCCAAAAAGGTAGGGCCGGAGCTTTTTGAGGGCCCATACCACTGCGAATGCTTCTCTCTCTATGGTGCTCCAGCGTTGCTCCCGGGGTAGGAGCCTCCGGCTGATGAAGGCCACGGGTTGATCAAGGCCTTCGGTGTTCACTTGGGACAGGACCGCCCCAATGCCCTGGTCGGAGGCGTCCGTCTGGACGAGGAACTCCCGGCTGTAGTCGGGGGCCTGGAGCACAGGAGCGGAACACATGGCGGCCTTCAATTGTTCGAATGCCGTTTGACACTCTGGGGTCCAGTTCACTTTCTTTGGTTGATTCTTTGACGTGAGTTCCGTGAGAGGCCCCACTATGGTTCCATAGTCTTTTACAAACCTTCGGTAATAGCCTGTGAGGCCCAGGAATGCTCGTACCTCGGTTTGGGTGATAGGGGGCTGCCAGTCCTGGATGGCAGCAATTTTTAGCTGTAGAGGGGCCACTAGGCCGCTTCCCACCTGGTGCCCGAGGTAGGTCACAGACCCTTGTCCAATTTGACATTTGCTGGCCTTGATCGTGAGGCCAGCTCGTTGAAGGGCTTGCAGCACTGCTCGGAGGTGGTGGAGGTGTTCTGTCCAGTGGTGGCTGTACACAGCGATGTCGTCTAGGTAGGCGGCGCTGAACCCTTCGAGCCCCGCCAGGACTTTATTGACGAGCCGTTGGAAAGTCGCTGGTGCATTTTTCATGCCGAAGGGCATGACCGTAAAATGATAGTGGCCATCGGGGGTGGAGAAGGCAGAACGTTCCTGTGCTCGGGGTGTGAGGCCGATCTGCCAATAACCTGCTGTCAGGTCGAAGATGCTGAGGTAGCGGGCAGCTCCCATTCGGTCGACCAGTTCATCTGCCCGGGGGATGGGATGTGCGTCCGTCCGGGTGACCTCATTCAGGCCCCGGTAGTCGACACAGAACCGGAGTTCTGGGGTGGTTCCGGGGGCGGCTGCTTTGGGGACCAGCACGACCGGGCTGGCCCATGGACTGTCTGAGGGCTCGATGACCCCGAGCGTGAGCATCTTGGCCACTTCCGCCTGGATGCAGGCCCGTACCCGATCAGGTACGCGGTAGGCCCGGTGGCGGATAGGAGGGCTATCTCCGGTGTCCACATCGTGCACACACCAGGACGTGACACCCGGGGTGAGGGAGAACAGGCTGGCGAACTGTGACAGGAGGGCTTGGCACTCTTGGCGTTGTTCTCTGGTGAGGGTCTCCGAGAGGCGGACCCCATCTACGGAGCCGTCTTGCTCCTGGGTCCGCAGGAGGTCAGGGAGAGGCTCGGAGTCGTCTTCAGCCCCGTTGTCTGTGGCCATCAGTAGGCTGAGTTCGGTTCGTGCAAAGTGAGGTTTCAGCCTGTTGGTGTGGAGGACCCGGAGTGGGTTCCGGGAGGACCCCATATCGATCAGATAGGTGGCAGGGCCCTTGCGCTCGATCACCTTGAAGGGCCCCGTCCATTTGTCTTGGAGAGCGCAAGGTTCTGTGGGGGACATTACCCATACTTGTTGCCCCGGCTCGAATTCAATGGATGAGGCGTTCTGGTCATACCATTTTTTCATATCCTCTTGACTGGCCTCTAGGTTGGCTTTTGCTAGGTCTCTGAACCGCTGTGACTGGTTGCGGAGGGTGAGGAGGTACCGGAAGACGTCTGGAGGGTTCTTGGCCGGAGGCATCTCCCAGCCTTCTTTGATCAGGCTGAGCGGCCCCCGCACTGGGTGCCCGTATAGCAGTTCAAATGGGCTGAAGCCTAGTGATTTTTGTGGGACCTCCCGGTAGGCGAAGAGGAGGCACGGCAGCAGTACATCCCACTGGCGACGGAGGGGCTCTTCCAATCCTCCGATCATCCCTTTTAGTGTGCGGTTGAACCGCTCAACCAGTCCGTTCCCTTGGGGGTGATAGGGGGTCGTGAATCGGTAGGTGACCCCACACTGTTGCCAGAGTGATTTCATGTATTTAGAAATAAAGTTCGTGCCTCTGTCGCTGACGACTTCTCGGGGGAACCCCACACGGGAGAAGATCCCCATCAGGGCCCGGCCGACCACTGGGGCTGTCACGGTCCGGAGAGGTATAGCCTCAGGGTAGCGGGTGGCGTGGTCCACCAGCACCAGAATAAAGCGATGGCCTTGTTTTGTACGCGGGTCTAGGGGTCCCACAATGTCTATTCCGACCCTCTCAAATGGGGTCGTGACTACTGGAAAGGGTTGCAAGGGGGCCTTTAGTTTGCGGCCGCTCTTCCCACTGGCTTGGCACGTGGGGCAAGATCGGCAATGCTGGTGCACATCGTTTCTCATTTTGGGCCAGAAGAAGTGGGTCACTAGGCGGCTGTAAGTTTTATCTTGTCCGAGGTGCCCTGCCAGGGGGACATCGTGGGCCAAGTTTAACAGGAAGTCTCTGAAACGGAGGGGTACCGCTAGTACTCTGTTGGCCCCCAGCTCGGCGATTCTTTGCTCGCTGTACAGTAGATCATTGTCCCAGTAGACCCAATGAGTTCCGGAAGTATCCCCTGCGCCTTGGGCGAGCGCTTGTTGGCGGAGTCCCTCTAGGGAGGGACAGGTCTTCTGCTCCCGGCGAAATTGTTCTTGTGTGGGTCCCCCCTCTTGGGCCCACTGGTCAAGGTTAGCGATGTCGGAAGGTTGAGCAGGTTCGAGGGGGGTGTCATGGTCGGTGGTCTCGGCTGGGGCGACCGGAGGCGGCGGCGCCGGCCATTCTGGTTCTTCTGGGTGAGGGTTGGCCCGGGCGGCCATGGACCGGGTGGTGACGCACGCCCAGTCCGGGACGCCTAACATCCCCAAGTGTTCTTTTCGCTCCACGGCTGCCCACGGGGAGCTCTCCAGGTCATTTCCGAGTAGGCAGTCCACGGGGGAGTCGTCTCGGACCGTCACCTTCAGCATGCCGGAGACCCCCCCCCACTCAAAGGGGACGCAGGCCATCCGACACAGACTTTCCGAGTTGTCGGCTGATCGCACAGGGCAGAGGGTGTTCGGTAGATATTGTTCTGGGGTCACCAGGTGACAGCGGACGGCTGTCACACTGGCCCCGGTGTCTCGAAGGGCTTCGGCCCGTTGTCCATTGATGCTTACCCATTGGCTGTACTTCTGGGTGTTAGCGGGTAGGGGGACCCGCGGGACCATGTCTCTTCCCCCTAAGCACGCGAGAGTCATGGCGGCTGGCTCCCACTCTTGATACTCTTGCTGGTCTGTTTCTTGTTCCTCGGGGATCTGTTCTTCCCCTAGTGCCGCGGCGGCCATTTGGCGGGGTTTTGGACTCTGATACTGCGGGCAGCTTGGGTCATTTGCATAGTGGCCGACTCGCTGGCATCGGTGACATGTGACATTGGCTCTGTACCCCGGTCGCGCCGGGGTGCTGCCCCGGTTGGCCGGGGGGGTGGTGCTGGCAGCGGGGGCGGCCGGAGTGTTGTCTCTCCCTCGTCCTTGGCCCCCTCCCCCTCCTCTCGGTCGGTGGTGTCCATTGTTGTTCCTGTTTTGCTCGTAGGACCCATTCCGGCCCACTCTGGTTATCTCCCACCGGTCAGCTTCGGCTGCGAGCTGCCGGGGATCGGTCAACTTGCTGTCGAGGAGGTGTTGGCGTAGTTCGATGAAGCAATTGTTGGACAGATGCTCCCATACCATCAGATTGAACAGCTGCTCGTATGTCGTGACGTTGTTTCCTTTGATCCAGCCTTCGAAAGCTCTGCTAAAGTACGTTACATAGTCCACCCAAGTTGTACCCGGGATGCGTGTGCAGTCTCGGAACCTCTGGCGGTACATCTCGGGCGTGAGACCATAGCGGGTGAGGAGGGCCGCTTTCATATGGTCGTAGGAGGTCATCTGGTGGTCTGGGAGCTGTAACAGGGTATCGCGGCCCTCATTGAGGAATCTGCCCCATAGGCCGGCACCCCAGTCGGTTCTATCGATCCGGTGCGCAGTCATAGCGATTTCATAGGCCTTAAACCATTGTTGGATGTCGTCCTCTCGGAAATATTCTCGGACCACATCCTTGGGGATGTGTACTTTTTTCTCCGCGGTCCCCGGGGTGTGTGGTCTCTCGGGCACCCCTAACTCTTTATTCTGTTTGCGCAGGTTGATCTCGGCTATGTTCCGTTCGTGCTCGTACGCCAGTTTCTTTTCCTCGAGCTCCCTTTGTCTCTGTTTCTCTTCTCTTTCTTCTCGGAGACGTAGGTGCTCTAAGTTGATTTTTTGTTCGGCCAACTTGAGTTCTATTTCCATCTTGAGTCGGGCCATTTCTAGCTCGTGTAGTCGGATTTTTTCTCTTTCTTGGATCTCGTCTTGCGGGAGACCGGTTCTTTGCCCTTCAGGGGCTGTGGTGGTTTGCTCAGGGGCTTCGGTATCCCCGGTCTCTGCCCAAGATTGTAGGGCATGTTTAAAATCGTCCTTGGTGCTTAGTCCGGTGGTAGCGATACCTAGTTCGATGCAGAACTGCTTTAGTTCACGGTGGCTGTACTCCTCTAGTTTTTCCATTTGGAACTTCTCGGTTGATCCGCTTTCTTTAGTTGTCATTATGGTTCGTTGTGGGGTGAGCTATTTTCTGTACGTTATGCGGTGATTCGAATCGCGCCGCTGGCCACCAATGTTAGACGGACCGGGAGGGTCGGCCGAGGTACGGGGAGAGGTCTCCAGGGAGAGCCGTCTCCAACGACTGTACAGATGAATAACTTCCCCCCCACAGACGGACACCACACAAGACTGAAGGTTAACGAGACTTTATATGCAATTCTTAGGTTACGATGATATGGTACAAGGAGGTCTGGACTCAGGGGTCCCCTCTAGCTTAGTCTTTGGTTGAGGAAAAGGGTAGCGGGACAGTCTTTAGTTACCGGTGAGTCCAAAAATAGCTCTCAATCCTTGAGCTCGGCGTTCTTGATGATCGGGCCGTGGAGGAGCCAAGCAGGTCCCAAGATGGTCGGATGAAAGATGACGGTCCGCGGCGGAGCCTGCAGGTCCCGATGAAGATGACGGTTACAACGGTCCGCGGCCACGCCAGCAGATCCGGACGACGGTGAAGGATGAAGGTTACTACGGCTGTGGCAGCGCCAACAGGCAGGATGATGGTGCACAGGACAGAGCTACGGCAGCGCCAGTAGTCTGTTCAGGATGAGTTCCTCTTTACGTCTCTCGACTCCAAGATACAACTGCCTTCCTGCTCTGGAGCTGCCCCAGTTATAGGGCTGGCGTGCTTTGATGTCCGGACCCTCGCACTTGGAGGTCGGGGGTCCGGGATGCGGGATTCCAGACACCCAGCAGGGGGGTGGAGCCAGCGCCCGGGGAGGCGATGGGCGAGCGGCACTTGGCGGGGGGAGCCATCGACACCTCTTTCTCCCATTGACTTGCCAAGTAGCCCGCTCACCTCCTGGGTGGATGGTGGTGCCGAGATGTCTGAGGCCGGGCCAGGCCCAGGGTCGGGGTCGATCGGGGGCCAGGCGACCTTGTGGTGAAGTGTCCAAGATGGCGGTCCAGGTTGGCCGCGTGGGCCGGCAGGGGATCGGGCCCACGAGGTTAGCTTGCCTCGCAGGCAGGGGCCCTGAGAGGGCAGCAGATGTACAATGATGATGCGTGGTACTGTCGTGGCGGCTCTCGGGCCTGGTTGGGCTGGGGGAGAGCGGCCCTTCATGTGGCCTGTCCAACAAGGCCCAAGGCAGACCGGCACGTCTCCATTTGCTGTCACTGAGAAAGATGCTGGTGCACTAGAACCTGCCCATTCATGATTGCCATTCACATCTCAGACCCGCGCAAGCGACAGTGACCAGTGTCAGAGAGGGTCCCCACCACTCCTTACTACTTATCGTATTTTACATGTCTACTTACAGCAACTAACCAGTTTTAATGAAATCTTTCACTGGCTCTTCCAAATCTATGGAGTTGACTCCAAGATACACTTCCATGTGTAAGGACCACAAGACTCAAGGAACCATTAAAAGCTTACCCACCACCTCTGACCCTGCAGAAACCTACTCAGGTATTATTTAAATGATTCCAATCCAGAGGTGCTGGTGGTAGCTGAAGCAGATAGCCTAGTCGTGATACAAGAGATGCAGCAACACGGTTGAAAACTCCGGAATGCTCAGTGACACCTTCCACACAGACTCCTTGTCCACCCTTGCAGTAGTTGAGGCAGCTGGTGCCGAGGGCCTGAGTGTTGGTCTTTTTGGTGTTGGTTGGGATCCATATGAAGATTCTGCAGAGCATGTGTAGGGTGTGGAAGCAGGAGGAGCCGACTGAGATGACCTGACATTTCATGGTCAGTTGGCTGTCGAGGACGATGCCAACGTTGCATGCATGGTCTGTTGGTGTGGGTGTTAGTCTGAGTTCTGCTTGCCACCAGCTGTGGTCCCACAGAATGGAGAATCATCAACTTTCTATTCAGGCAAAATGTTTCTTCTGACCTATGCACAGTCCATTCAATTATCTGCATACATTTGAAAAATATACAATAGTGACACCAATGTTATCATTAATTTTATAGTAGTGTCACATTTAAGAAGAAATTCAATAAGTTAGCTGGTTAAATGTCATTGTGAGAAAAGGGTTAGCCCTTGCTATCTGTTGTAGCCTGTAGGTCACACCTTCAAACCCTTTCAACGCAACACAGGCGTCCTTCCTTTTCAAGTCAGGTAATTGAGGAATTATAGAATGGGTATCAGTATCAACTGTATGCGCAATGCCTATAAAGCACTCTATTAAAACAAGCTATTATTTTAAATAAATGCTCCTTTAATGTAGTGTATCTCTAATTCTTAGTCTTCATGCCAAGGTCCCTCCTAAGCACCCTGGACCCCCCCTCCACGTAGAGGTTAAACCAAGGACGACAACATGATCTTAATCTGTCGACATGCAAAACCAGTTCATACAAGAAACATGGCGGTGTATCGACTTCGATAAAGTTTGAAATCTGTCCCTAACTTCTTCCCTGACAAAGCCTCAATGCCAGGGGTCCTGGATCATTGACAAACTTCAAGTTGAAAGAAAGATCTAAAGAGCAACCATTTGATCCATTATGATCTATTGGTCTTTAACCATCCGTCGCTCTTAGACGAAGGTCATGGACAGATAAGGACCCAGATTACAGAATAGTGAAAATGTTTTACTTCGGATGATGAACAATATAATACCAGGATATAACTCTATAATCAATTGTGGCCTGAGAGCAAAGCAATGGAGAGGCTTGACAAGGAGTGACTGGGTGCCGGGAACTTATAAAGAGTTCACTGGGTGACATTGAAGTTTAGAAATTACTGAGATAAAGGTTTTGGAAGAGCCAGGATCCAATACTGTTTGTTTTTAGGACACTTCCATGTGCAAGAAACCTTTTTTCCAAACTGAGAATTGAATTAACAAAAAGTTCACTTCCACCAACTCATCTAAACTTTATTACACATCTGCTTTCACTGTAAATGTCCTTGTCGGATAAGTGCCCTTAACTTGAGCTGCACCTTGCAATATTTAGGAAGAAGTATTGACTTCTTTGGTCGATAGAATACCCAGTATCCTCTGGACGAGCCCTTGTCCTGGGGTAGTTGTAGAGTTATATGAGAAGGGTCGGTCTAGTGCAGTGGACCCCCTTGTCTACTCTAGTAGGCCAGCATTCAAAAGGAAAAAGCAGTGTGAAAGTAAGGCACATACACTCCACCCGCACAGTGGGAAAGAGTTTGGTGGGAGGATTGCAACACAGAGAGATGTGACATAAACTAGACCTGCAAGAATTTTGTTTCATTTTTATTCCGATTACATGTTTTTTCTGAATAGAATCGTCATTTGCCTTATTTACGTGGTCTGTCTAATGACAAATCTTGATGAGGAATCTTCACTTAGATTAATACACAGCAATCAGTACCTTTAGACCTGTGTCACCCGGCTCTACCGTCACCCTGTGAGAGCATTGACATGATAGGCAGAGCCCGATGTCAGGGCGGCCTCCAGCCATGAATATTGTTCTGACCTCATTGTCTCATTTCCCCTCTGCCAGGTGACATCGGGGGACAGATGGGTCTGTTCATTGGAGCCAGCATCCTGACCATACTGGAGATCCTGGACTACATCTACGAGGTGAGGCCAATGTGTACTGCTGGGGTGGGGCGGGCGGGTAAGCACCAGGCGATGCATCTTCAGAGCCCTTCATGGACCACCTCCCAGCAGCTTGGAGTGTTCGCTTGTCTACTTGGGTCTCAGTCACACTCCAGCAGCTGCATGACTGTTCCTAGCTCGAGGTGCAATAAATATATTAATTATCAGTTAATTTATTAATTATAGCGCGCTGCTACGTGTTAGTGGCGATCGATCCGATCGATCCGGTTCATTATAAAATGTAACAAGTGGCATTGCGTAGCAGCTAAATCAACAACATCCTCAGATGCTTTGAAAAAGCTATTTTACATGCTTAAATGCATACAACCAATTCACAAAAAAAAGTGAACTTTTACAATGAAAACATTAGGCAATGAGAGAGCTGATGATTTTGGGGTCCCCCCTAACCTAGGGGGAGGACCAAGCAGATGCCTTGAACAGAAAGAGCATAAACAAAAAGCACATTTTGTTGAACTTAAGTGGTGGTCCCATCCTCTTAGGACCACCCCAAGCACAGTTATTGGCAAAAAAACAATCACAACCAAAGGCCTTGCAAAGCATTATGGGACGAGATTAGCAGTGGGCAGTGAGTATTATAGTATCCAATATCAAAATAATTCTACAAAGAGCTGCAGTTCACCTAGTCATTACTAGATGTCCCTCAAGAGTCAAATGCAAAGCATTGAAATTATTCTTACATCAAGCTGCAGTTCCACTAGTCGTCACTAGATGTCGCTCACGAGTCAAATGCAAAACCATTGAAACCCTTTCATTAAGCATTTGCATTTGACTCGTGAGGGACATCTAGTATCCACCAGTTGAGCTGCAGCTTGATGTAAGAATAATTTCCATGCTTTGCATTTGACTCGTGAGGGACATCTAGTAACGACTAGCTGGGGGGGGGGGGGTAGTATTCCAAAGTGTTTGACACCTTACACAACATGTTTTGATAAAGCCAAACCAAAGTTATCATTAACCGCGAGGATTATAATGCACTTAAGAGTATATGGTATGGCTATATCATAGAACAGCTATAAGGAGATGGTTCAAAAAGCTGCAGAGGGGCTCAGCTCATGCCAGGGCACCGTCTCATATAAAACCAAGCACTCTGCCTCCAGGATTGTCAAGGTCTGCCATAGGAGTGACTTACAGGTTAATATGTGTCTATATATATGTATAGATATAGTATACCTATTTCTATACATATATATAAGTATACTATATCTAAGTAAGGGGTGATTACACCACCTTACCTAAGCTGCAATTGCAGACCTGTGGTGTCAGTTTGGAAGGCTGCAGCCCCTGGTAGGCCTAAGGTGCACCTATGCCCTGGGTACCTAGGGTACCATATACAGGGGCTCACAAGGGTGACCCAGTAACCAATCTGGTATGTACCTAAAGTACATGGTATCAATTTAGAGAGAGAACAGCTAGGCTGTGAGCCTGATTAGCAGGGCCACAGCCATACTAAAGTCGAAAAACCAGTGAATCACAGCAAAAATGTTATTCACAGTCTCATGAGTTGAATAGGTTGTTATGGTAGACTCGCGAGTCGAGTTGAAGTGTATTTGTTTCAACTGAACGAAAAGAAGATCAGTAGTCTTTACGAAAGATAAATCAGGGATGGTAGGAATAAGTTTTAGGATTAAGCTCCACTTTAGACTATCATGGATGCCCCTAGATTCATACAAAGGATGAAAAGCTAATCGCTTGCTACTTGATGCATCTTTTTCAGACATAACCCTTAACATTGATGTTGGGAGTGTTTTACTATCATTCGCTAAGTAATTAATTTGATGTTGTGTGAAAAGCTGCAGGCTTGAGGATAAGCAGGGCTTAATCATGTCGGCTCTGCAATCCACACGCATGAACTGGGTTACATGGTCTTGAGGCAGGAGCATCGCCCCCTTAAGAGCTATCAGTTCAGTAGTGGGCTGCGGGTTACAGACTATTTCACTACTAACATGATCAACGCTCTGCTTTCTCCCATTCCCACTCAGAGACCCACTAACAAGCTTAAACTCAACTCCATTGCTAGCGCCGACAATATTAGAAACTGCTGTTTCAAAGAGAAGGGTCTTGTCTAGCCTCGACGGCAATGAATGTCACCCGTCAGTCACTCTCTGACATACCTCCCCTCTCTGTCTTGCTCCCTCTGTCCAGTTACTAGCACTCCATGTCTCTTTCATTGATTCCCAATCTTTCTTGGTGCTATGTTCTCACTTCTTTCTGTCTCTTTCTGTTCCCTTCCTGTCACTCAGCCATTCCTTCTTACACAAACCTTTCTTTCGAGATCTCACCCCTTCCCTGATAGTGCCCAATTTTATTCATAATCCCCATCTTCAAACTACCCTATTTTTTATCCTTCTTCTCTCTCTGCCCTCTCTCAAGCCCTCACTTCTTGTTTTCTCTCTTCTCTTTCACATGTTTCTTCTTGTTTCCTCCTAGGTGATGAAAGTGAGGGTCAATCGCATCTTCAGGAGTAAGACGCCCCCCAACAAGAAGCCATCAGAGAGCGTTGCGACCCTGGGAATGGACGACTTGAAGCAGCAGGTACTCACGAGAGATACTCTGGCCTCAGACACTCCACAGGAGTCTGGGGCATTCCCTGACACTGGCCTTTTACACCCGCTATGTGTCACTCATTCCTGGAGGCACTTCACCAGAGTGTCTTTCACTTCCTGTCATTGACCCCATATACATCAGTGGTGTGTCACTCATTCCCCCATCAATTACCTCTTTTACTTCTTTGGACCCCATCAATTCACTCATTCGTACACTTCTATATTATAACTCATTCATACAATTCAATGTAGTCTTGGTCTTAACCATTAGTATGCGTCAACACATTCACACTCATTCATACATTTCAACACAGTGTCTCTCATTCAAACACTTCAATGGAGTTTCACTAATTCATACACTTCTTTAGTTTAATTCATTTATACAATTAATTGGAATCTCACTCATTCCCTCACTTCGGTGGAGTTTCACTCATTCATGCACTTCAATAGAGTTCCCTTCATTCGTACACTTCAGTGGAGTTTCACTCATTCGTACACTTCAGTGGAGTTTCACTCATTCATGCACTTCAAGGTACTTTCACTCATTCATGCTTCAGTAGAGCTTGACTCTTTTCCTCAATTATGGCCTCATAAACATCACTGATGTATCACTCGTTCCATGGCTGTCATTTGTTGTGCCTCTTCTGTGCTATTGTTTGTGATTCTGTTTTCTGCATTTGTTTTTGCCCTTCTTATCGTGATTGTGCCTGCGCCCTTCGTTTCTGGTCCTCCGTGCCCGTTCCTCACCCTTTTTCTGGCACTGCTGTCCCCGCGGCCCCTTTCCCCCTGCAATTCTCGCTCCCGCCTCCCAGCTCCACTTCCCTCCCCTTTCCCCTATTTAATGGTGGCCGATGCGTGGCCTTGTGCAGCGGACGGGCCAAAGTCAAGCCCCTCTGCGCCCATCCGCTACCCGACTGCGACCAACGCCAGGACCCCGGATCTCTGACTTTCCACTGCTATGACCCAGCTTCCCTCCTCCCACTCAATCCCGGAAGGAACAACTGCCAACTGTCAACGCCGAACACCAGCCACAGCCAGCTCTCCTGAAACACTCCTTTACCATCCACAGCACCCCCACGACCTCCACACCGACAACAGATGCCCCCACCACCGAGGCCCTGAAGTACATCCTCCTCAACATGTGCTCCCTGCACAGACACCATTGAGATCTGGGACCTCCTCAACACCCTCTCGCCAGACGTCGCCTTCTTCGTAGAAACCTTGACACATGCCGCTTCCGCCCCGACATTGCCACCACCATCCCCGACAGCTACAAGATCCAGAGGAAGGACCGCCCCTGCCCAAAAGGAGGACTCCCCATTGCACACAAGAGCTCCCTCTGACTCTCCACCTCCAGCACGAGCGACTCCCTCTCCAACACCGAGCACCTCCACTTCCAGATCCAGTCCAGCCCCAGAACCACACTTTGTGGCATCCTCGCTTACAGAGCCCCAGGGCCTTGCACTCCTTTCATCTCCGCCATTGCCTACCTCATTGCACCCCCGTCATCACCTCCACGGACTACATACTCATCGAAGACTTGAACTTCCACTTCGACAACCGCAGCAACACCGACTCCCCCACCCTCCTGTACAACCTTGCCAACCTGGGACTGAAGCAGCTCGACACCACCCCCACCCAGAAGGCTGAAATTAAATTAAATGAAAGTAGGATTTCTAAAGCGCACTCATACCCTCGAGTGACTAGGCGCTGAAGCTCCAGGGGGCAAAAAGAGGAAGGGTAGCAGAACCCCAGACAGCAGCGAGGTCCCCAAGAAATGAAGGAGCATATTTGAACTAATTATTAAAAAGCCAGGTTTTGAGCGCTTTGCAAAAGATGATCAGATTGTTTCAGATTTTGAGGGTAAGTGGCATAGTATTCCAGAGTTTAGCAGTCGTGACTCCAAAACTCGTTCATCCCCAGGTAGCCCTCCTAAACTTGGGGACAACCAGATTAGCCTGAGAGGTAGATCGTAGGTTTCTGGCCGGGATGTAGCGATGAAACAGTTGTCTAGTAGAGATTGGTCCTTCAGAGTGGAGGGTTTTAAAGGCTAAGCACAAGGATTTGAACATAACCCTTTTCTTAACCCGGAACCAGTGAAGTGATGGGAGATACCGACTGATGTTTCGGAATCCGTAACAGCAGTCTGTACCAATTGAAGCTTGTCTAAGGCTTTCTTGTGGGCCACCGGGAAGAGCCTGTTGTAATAGTCTATTTAGCAAAGACTAGAGTAGTGATCACTGCTTTTCGCAGGTCCTGCTGGATGCAAGGGAAGATCTTCCTGAGAGATTTAATAATGATAAAACAAGATGAAATGATAGCATTGGCTTGTCCATCAAACTGAATTCCCATATTTTCACCTTTGGCACGGGAGTAGAGAGTGGACCCATTTCTTGAGGCCACCAATTGGGGCCCCAAAATGATGGATTGTTGCCAAACAGTAGCACCTCTGTTTTATCGGAGTTCAGTTTCAAGCAGTTGGTAGACATCAATTTCTCTATATGCAGCATATAATTGTGGAAACAGCTTTGGCTGGACACACCCTCAACCCTATCTTCGCAGGAGGGACCAACACCCACTTCAGCTACACCTCGCAGCCCCTCTGGACAGACCACCAATGCGTACACTTCTCTTTCAGCACCACCACCACTCACAAGCCCGCACCACACCCGCCACATAGGAATTGAAGCAAGGTCACAGAAGGGCACCTCAACTCCACCCTCATCAATGACCCCCCCTCTGCCACGACCAACGCCAACTCTACAGCCACAGAACTACACCGCTGGTTTACCAGATGCACAGACAAGCTTGCATCCCTCCGCCACCCCGACAGACAACGCCCCCTGAAGGCTGCCTGGTTCACCACCGACCTCCAAGAAGCCAGGCGCTCCTGCAGAGGTCTCTAGAAACAATGGAGAAACAACAAATCCACCGAATACCAGACCTCCTACAAGCCCGCCATGACAGAATACCACCAAATCATAAGAATCACCAAGAGGAACTTCATCCGAAACAAAATCCTCACCACCACCAAAGCCCTCTACGACAACTTCAGCGAACAGACTCCAGACACCACCCTCCCTTCCGGCAATGACAGCCAGCCCACCATCGCCACCTGGACACCAGTCATCACCAAAAATACCACCACGACCATGAAGAGCACCCACTCAGGAGCCCCCACAGGCCCCTGCCCACCTCACATCTTCCACAGAGACACTGCCGCCATTGTGCCCGATCTACGCCACACCATCAATGCCACCTTCGAATCCGGCATCTTCCTCAACAGCAGCTTTGGGCTTTCCTATGGAACACTGGAGATGGTGAACAGGTGATGCTTTATAATAGGGATCACATGAACTACCAAAATAAAAAACTTAGGAGGGAGGACAGATGGCCCAGCAGTTAGAGCTGCTCCCTTTGGAGTCCTTAGAACAGGTTTGAATCCCTCAGCACTTGACTCAACATTGGGTGATTCTGGGAAAATCACTAAGGGGCCGATTTATTTCCTTGCGGATAGTCTGCTATTCCACTGGAACCACTTATTAAATTACTCTGTCGCCCTGGTGGAAGGATTGACCGCCATATTTATAAAGCATTGCCAGCAACTGCTTTCACAGTGGTTCCTGGCAATGCATTTCACAGTTTAGCACCGGGCTCCATCGACATGACGAATCCCAGCACCAAACAGTTTTATTTTTTTATTTTCAAAATGAAAATCTCAAAACAGGGTTTCTTTTCATGTGGGGAGCAGAATTAGAGGTCTGCTTCTGATGACTCTTACTCCAGAGGGCCGTCAGAGGGGTTTAATCATGACAGAGATCGATTTGTTTCCGGCACGTGTAAACCATTGGTCCACTTGCATTTAAATTTGGTGGGCTGAGCATTATCTTGGAGGTAAGCATACTTCCGCACTTGCTTGATGCTCTTCTAGAGCTTGTTGCAAAGCAATCAAAATCAAATCAGGTGTTTGTTAAGCGTGACTACTCACCCGAAAGGGTCTCAAGGTGCTGGGGGTGTGGAGGGGTTCGCAGGTTCCAGTCCATCAAGAAGGGGGTCTGTCGAAGACTGTACAGTTCTACAGAAACTTTGATACTTAAAACTATTGATCATATGACTGCAATATGATGATGGAAATATTGAACTGTCAAAGCTAACTACCACTATGAAAAAGATTTGTTGAAATAAATCTCAAAATTTCATACATAACATCAATCCAGAAATTTTATTGATCATTACTACGCACTGTAGTGCCTATCAGAGTGCCCAGGATTAGTCCTTACCCCCTGTAAGGTTTGCATTGCTGCAACTTATTTAAGCCATCATTAAAATTAGAGAAACAATACAAAAGTCATTCAACGGTCACAATCATTAATATTTTGCAGTCATGGATAGTGCCGGATGACGAAACTAGTAGAGCCGTCGACGTTTCGACCCCTACATGGGAGGTTAACTTGAGCCCTTAAACGGAGTCTTCATCAGGACAGGAAGTGATGTAGTGGGGCAAGACAATTCTAAAAATAATAAAAAAGGACTGAGTAAATTCTAGATAAAAAGTGAATTTAGAAGGTATTCAGAACAGCTATATAGTACCAAGGGAGGATTTTTTTTTTTTTACATTTACCATGGTCCTTCAGGCCAGTTGGCTCCGAGTGTCGGGAATCTGTAGGACCACCTTCCGTGTGGTCAATTACTAGTGGGCCTGGGGACCAAAATGGGGCCGACTAGAGAGGAGCAAGAATAGAACCATAAATCAGTGAAATGCAGGCGTCATACTCCAGAACAACTAGGTCAGGATTGACTATGGTACAGTTAGGTCTCACTTACATGTGTCTTTCAATTTGGGCCGGAGTCAGTCCTTCAGTGCAGGAGGACTGCTGGGGTGGAGAGGGGACTTCTTCTCCTATACTTCCGCTAAATGGGGAGCGAGAGGAATGAGGTTACAGCCCAATAATTCTTAGAAGTCTAACAGCACGTGGCATTACGACCCATACCTCCCTGATCAACACTTACATTAATCAGGCGGCCGCGATAGCTTTCAGCAGTCCAAACAGTAGCCCTAGGCGATAGGTGCTCACCACCGTTCTCGATTCTCTGCAAGAATTAATTTAAATAAGCGGGCATTAGTGATTCTCAATCGGGGCCAGGAGTTGTGTCAAAGGCAGTACCCGGCAGGGATATGGTACTTACACAAAGAACGTAGCCGCAACAGCGGTCTGCCCTCTCAAAGTGCTTGCTTCTTCGTATGCGCGCAATACGCATAGTGAAACCACTTCCGCGTTTTGTGTTCAGAGGATGGTGGCGTGGTCACGTGAGTGACTAGAAACTAAAAAAATACTACTCGGCTGCAAGGTGGCCGATATACGTACATGCGAACAAGGGGATGAGATGTTTAAAAACCCCACATTATTTTGAATTGCTTAAGTCGGGTTACATAAAAAGGTCAATACAGGAAAATTATTATTATGACTCAATGTACACCACAAAAACTGGCATGTCAGAAAAGAAAAAGAAAAACGTGCACCTCTCACACATGAGGGTGTAAACGTTAACCGTTATTGCATATGGGACATTTCATTAATAACAGCCTAGCCAGAAACAATTTAATTAGCATGTATCTCTCAGACATAATGGTGTAAGCTGAATCAATTAATTTAGTTGGATGCAGACTCACATAGCAGATGGTACAGTCTATACTGAACGGCATCAATAGGGGAAATAGTTTAAGAACGTGCACCTCTCAGGTACGAGGGTGTAGACATTATCAATCTGAAAGAAACACGTTAGTGTTAGATTCCTTACCTTAGAATATCCCCAGGCGTCAGTCTGGATCCGGAAACTTTTGCGTAGCAGTACCCCTGCGCGTCGGTAGGCGTCGTCTGCAGGCGTCCCCCTGCGGCTCCGCGTCCGTCGTCGGCGTCGTGAGCCGTGATGACGTCGCTGGAGTATATAGACGCCGCCTCCGCGCGCTGACGTCAGTTCTTCTTTTTTCCGCGCCAGTAAGCGCAGATGCGAAGAGCAGTACTCCGGTCTTTTGACCAACTTTGTTAAACTTTCTATCTCTTTTTGGTGCCTGGTAGGATGCCCGGTTTCAAGAATTGTGACGGTTGTGACCGCACGATGTCGGTCACGGACCATCACCGACTTTGTCTCCGGTGCCTGGGCCCGACCAGGACGTGGACGCCTGCGTCGACTGCCGGGCTCTCACTAACAAGGCTAGACGGGAGCAGTCCCGCAAGCTGCTTGAGCTCCAGGTGTCGGCCCCGCGTCGGGAGCGGTCCCGGTCCGGCCGGAGGTCCAGGGAGCGTTCGATGGAGCGGTCGCGGAGCCGCGCCGAGCGCTCCGAAAGTCGTCACCATTCGTCGGGCTCTTCAGGTAAGAAACACAAGAAGTCGGGGCGTCGTCATCGTACCCCCGACTCCCCCCGACGCTCGCGGGACGCGGCCGGGGGTTCGGGTGACCCCAACCCCGCGGCTCCGCGAGAGTCGCCGGCGCGGCCTGCCCCATACCCTCCGGTCCCTGGGCAAGGTGCGACGCCTGAGGAGATTGAGGCGTTCCTCATGGCCATGAGGGCGCTCAGTTCTCCGACGTGGCCTACGGTGCCTTCGAGCCCAGTGCTACCGTCTGGGGGCCCTGGCGGGTCGGGTGTCCCTGGCTCAACGCCATCGGGTGCTCCGGCCCCGGTGCCGCCGACGGCTCCGACCCCGGCGCCGCAAGGGCCTTCGGGGTCGACGCCGGCTGGCCTGCCGGCTGGTCCGGCACCGCTCCCATCGGGGTTACCCCCGACGCCGTCCCCGCGTGGCGCCGGTTCTCCTGTGCCGGCTCCGGGCGGCGCCGTCCCCATACCCTCCCCGAATCCGGACGCGGTGCGGACCGGCGTCGATCGACGCCGGGCTCGACGCCGATGGGGCCTGTGAACCCCGAGGAGCCGGTCTACATCGTTGACTCCGAATATGGAGATGATGAAGAGTACGGGGAAGGTTGGGAGGGGTCTGAGGATCCTCTGTCACGTGAGTGCCAGTATGACCCGGACTGGACAGGTGATTTGGGGGATGCCAGTGGTCTGGACGACTCTCCTAACCCTGGCTTTGTCTCTCCTCCTTCCGTGGCGTCGGAGGAGGGAGCTGCATATTCAGTGGTGCTGATGAGGGCTGCCAAGGCCTTACACCTTGAGCTCCCCGTCGCGGCCGTGAGGCCTAACATCCTCACTGAGGTCTTCAAACCGCAGTCATGCCCACAGGAGCCACTGCTGCCGTTTAACGAAGCCTTGTCAGACGTTCTGTTGGGCACGTGGTCCAGGCCCGCTTCAGGTTCGCCTTTTGATCGGAACGTGGCCAGATGCCACCGTCCTTGTCCGGACGACCCCAAGTTCCTGTCCACCCACCCCACCCCCGAGAGTCTGGTGATCCAGGCCTCAACCTCCCAGACCGCATTCCCGTCGGCCCCACCCGACCGGGAATCTAAGAGGTATGACCAATATGGCAAGAAGGTCTTCTCGTCCCTGAGTTTGGGACTGCGGTCTTGCAACACCGCTTGCCTCTTAGGCCGCTACACCCACTCTGTGTGGGATACGGTCGCGGACCTGCTGCCAGAATGCCCCATGGAGGTGAGGGCTAAACTCGGTAAAGCTGTGGCTGAGGGCCGAGATGCAGCTAAATACTCTATACGGTGTGGTCTTGATACGACCGACTCGCTAGGCAGAGCGATGTCCACGACGGTGGCGATTCGTCGCCACGCCTGGCTGAGATCCGCCAACTTCTCGGCAGATGTCCAGAATGCCTTGATGGACATGCCGTTCGATGGCTGTCGCCTGTTTGGCGACAAGGCGGACCACGCGCTGGAACGCTTCAAGGACTCCAGGGTCACGGCCAAGTCCTTGGGTCTCTCGACCCAGCGCCAGCAAACGGGTTCGTTTCGCTCCTTTCGTGGCCAAGGAAGGGGCGCCCCCACACGTGCTGCCAGCCACGCGCCGCAACAATCCATTCAACGCGGTGGCGGCCGTGGAAACCGCCGTGGCGGCTGTCGGGGTCAACGGCGGGGTCAGGCCACACCTCCCCCCGCAGCATCTGCCTCCAAGTCCTCCTAGTCCATGCTTTCGGCCCCATGTGACACCAGTGGGTGGCAGGGTTCGCCATCACCATGCTCACTGGCGCACGATTACATCGGACAGGTGGGTGCTGCAACTCGTCCGAAGGGGCTACTCCCTCCCTTTCGAGACCACTCCTCCAGCCATGCCACCGCAGAACCACCGTGTGTCGGGGGACCACTTGACACTTCTGCAGGAGGAAGTTACGGATCTCTTGGCCAAGGGGGCCATCGAGCGCGTTCCTGGGCCAGAAGTAGGGCGTGGTTGCTATTCCCACTACTTTCTGGTGCCCAAGAAGGACAAGGGGGGCCTACGTCCCATCTTGGATCTACGGAACGTCAACGGCTTCCTCCGGAAGGAGAAGTTCAAGATGTTGACTTTAGCTCAGGTCTTGGCTGCTCTAGACCCGCAAGACTGGATGGTAGCGTTGGACTTGCAGGATGCGTACTTTCACATCCCCGTCCTGCCGGCCCACCGGCGTTACCTGCGGTTCACGGTAGGCCAGGAGCATTTTCAGTTTGTCGTGCTCCCCTTCGGCCTTACCAGCGCCCCACGGGTGTTCACTAAGGTGATGGCGGTGGTCGCAGCTCATCTGCGCAGGTTAGGGGTTTCGGTCTTCCCCTACCTAGACGACTGGCTGTTGAAGGCGGGCTCGCCCCAGACAGTCGTCCACCACCTTCAGATGACGGCGGACCTCTTGCACGACCTGGGGTTCTCCATCAATGTGCCGAAATCACACCTGTGTCCCTCTCAAAAGCTCCTTTTCATCGGAGCGGTTCTGGACTCGGCGCAGTTTCGGGTTTATCCTCCGGAACGGCGGGTCCGGGATATACAGGCTTTGATCCCCATCTTTCGGCCGCTATCCCGGGTTTCGGTCAGGTTGACGCTGCGGCTGCTGGGACTGATGGCTTCCTGCATCCTTCTGGTGCATCACGCCCGGTGGCGGATGCGGGCTCTGCAGTGGGACCTGAAGTTTCAGTGGGCCCAGCATCAGGGCAACTTGTCCGACCACGTCTTGATCTCGGAGGGCACTGCGAGACAACTGCAGTGGTGGCTTACGGACCGCGATTGGGTCAGAGGCAGATCCCTCTCCCTTCCCCAACCGGAGCACGTAATCGTGACGGACGCGTCCCTCCTGGGCTGGGGTGGCCACTTGGGAGAGGCAAAGATCAGAGGCATCTGGTCTCAGGCGGAGTCCCGGCTCCATATCAACCTGTTGGAGCTATGGGCGATTCGTCTAGCACTGAAGGCATTCCTCCCCTTTGTCAACGGGAGTGTGGTGCAGGTGTTCACGGACAACAGCACCGCCATGTGGTACTGCAACAAACAAGGCGGGGTGGGGTCGTGGACCCTTTGCCAGGAGGCTCTGCACCTCTGGCAATGGCTGGAACGTCAGGGCGTGACTCTGACGGTTCAACACCTGGCAGGTTCTCTGAACGCTAGGGCGGACGAACTCAGCCGTCGGTGCTCGATGGATCACGAATGGCGTCTGAACTCGGACGTGGCGCAAGGCATCTTTCTGCAATGGGGAGAGCCTTGGTTAGATCTATTCGCCACAGAAGAGAACGCGCAATGTCATCAGTTCTGCGCGTTGGAGTTTCCAAGACGGCACTCGCACGGCGACGCCTTTCGGCGCGAGTGGAGTTGCGGTCTGTTATACGCCTTTCCGCCTTTACCACTTCTGCCCAGAGTGCTGAAGAAGATCAGGCGCGACCGGGCCCAAGTTATCCTTGTGGCTCCGGACTGGGCTCGAAGGTACTGGTATCCCGAGCTACTCAGCATGTCGGTCGGTCCCCCGATCCGCCTGCCCCTTCAGGAGGACCTTCTGTCTCAGCAACAGGGGACGGTCCTCCACCCGAACCTGTCCAGTCTCCACCTCCATGCTTGGAGATTGAGCGGCGGCAGTTGAGGCCATTTGACTTGCCTCCTGAAGTCTGTGATGTGATTCTGGCAGCCAGGCGTCCCTCCACGAAGTCGGTATACGCCTGTCGGTGGAACAGATTTGTGGCATGGTGCACAGCAAAGGCTGTGGATCCTCTTTCTGCCCCTCTTTCTGAGGTTCTTCTGTTTCTTCTCTCTCTTGCCCAGCAGGGCTCTCCTCTGGGCACTATCAAGGGCTACCTTTCGGCCCTTTCAGCCTTTCTACGGCTTCCTGATCAGCCTTCTTTGTTCAAGTCCCCAATTGTAACGAGATTCTTGAAGGGCATCACACACATGTATCCACCTGTTCCGTTTGTGATGCCTCAGTGGGACTTGAACTTGGTTCTGACCTTTTTGATGTGTGCTCCCTTTGAGCCCCTTCATTCTTGTCCTCTCCGTCTCCTGACTTTGAAGACGGCTTTCCTGGTTGCCATCACCTCTGCCAGGAGAGTGAGTGAGCTCCAGTCTCTTTCTGTCCAACCTCCCTTCCTGTCCATTCATCCTGACAAGGTGGTTCTCAGGACTAGGCCTTCTTTCCTGCCCAAAGTAGTTTCTGCTTTTCACATCGGGCAGTCCATCACCCTCCCCTCCTTCTTCCCGCCTCCGCATCCCTCAAAGGATGAAGAGCGGCTCCATCGTCTGGACCCAAAACGTGCACTTTCATTTTACATGGATCGCACACGCCAGTTCCGGGTGGATGACCAACTGTTTGTTGGCTACGTGGGTGCGAAGAAGGGACGGGCGGTGTGTAAACGAACTATCTCTCGGTGGGTCGTTCTGTGCATCAAAGTGTGCTACTCTTTGGCTCGGAAAGAGCCTCCTGTTGGGCTGAGGGCCCATTCCACTCGGGCCACGGCGGCTACCACTGCCCTGGGCCGGGGAGTCCCTTTGCAGGACATTTGCCAGGCAGCTACGTGGGCCTCGCTGCACACCTTTGCGAGGCACTACTGCCTGGACAGTCAAGTCCGGAGGGATGGCTTCTTTGGCCGTTCTGTCCTCCAGGACTTTCTGGTGTAGGAATGTATTGGTTCGCAGACCCACCACCGGGGTTGATATTGCTGGGGTATCTATTCTAAGGTAAGGAATCTAACACTAACGTGTTTCTTTCAGATGAACAAGTTACTTACCTTCGGTAACGATATATCTGTAAGAAACATTAGTTAGTGTTAGATTCCTTACCGAACCCACCCATCCTCCCCGTTCTGCGAACTGATACCTAGGGTTAAGGACATCCCTTTCAGGGCCCTAGTTTCAAATGGCACCAGTGTTGGTTCTCACATGGCTCTGCGTTTTCTGGCGCGGAAAAGCTGTGTACAAAGAACTGACGTCAGCGCGCGGAGGCGGCGTCTATATACTCCAGCGACGTCATCACGGCGCACGACGCCGACGACGGACGCGGAGCCGCAGGGGACGCCTGCAGACGACACCTACCGACGCGCAGGGGTACTGCTACGCAAAAGTTTCCGGATCCAGACTGACGCCTGGGGATATTCTAAGGTAAGGAATCTAACACTAACTAATGTTTCTTACAGATATATCATTACCGAAGGTAAGTAACTTGTTCATTAGTTCACATGCGACCAACCAAGAAAGAGAACATCATTGCACTGAATTCAAGGATTATTTAGCACTGATAATTACGTATATACACTCACATTTGCCACTGTGATTAATTTCCCAATGCTGCCATCTGGGCATAGCTACTGTCGGTCTCGTTGAGAACGTTTGTTATTGAATCAAATGTGGCCATCCATTTTAATTCACGGGTATTAAGCACCTTCGCCAGATTACCACCCCTTCTACCCAGAGTGATCTTTTCTATGACCAACCATTTTAAATCCTGAACAGTGTGCCCCATTCTCTGACAGTGATCTACTAGGGGGGCTCCTGGTACAGCACAGCGTATCCTTCTTCCATGCTGTAAAATCCTCTGTTTGACCTTTTGTTGAGTCTGAACAACGTATATTTTTCCACAAGGACACTGGATTATATATATAACGTTGGTCGTGTTGCAATTAGTGTATGATTTTAGGCAGAAAGACCGGTTTTGATATACAAAGATCTTAGTTTGTAGTGTAGTGGCACATGCGATGCATGCTCCACACCTATAGTGTCCAATAATCGGGGGAAGATTCCATAATGAGGTGATAGTGGGTTGGTCCGCCGAGTCTAGGAAAGAATGAACCACCATGTCTTGGATATTTTTAACTCTTTGAAGGAGTGTAATGGTACATCCTCCTGCTTGATGTCATCAGCAACGAGGGGCCAATTCTTATTAATGATCTTTTTAATCTCATTACTTCTCGTCGAGACAGTGGTCACGCAAATAATGTGTTCAGGATTGGTTTTATCCCTATTTTCAGCATTAAGAAGAGTGTCACGTGGATTGTACCACGCCCGTTTCCGGGCTTTTTTCACAAGTCGTCCAGGAAACCCTCGAGCTACTAGGCATTCTGATAAATCCTGTGACTCACACATATAGTCAACTTTTTTGGAACAATTCCTTCTGATACATAGGAACTGTCCTACAGGCAAATTATCTTTTAACCCCCTCGGGTGATGACTTCCATATTGCAGTAATGAATTCCTTTCCGTCGGTTTTCTATATAGCGTCGTCTGTAGATGATCATTTTCAACATAGATGGTAATGTCTAGGAAAGGGATCCGATCATTGCTGGACTGCATGGTGAACTGGATATGTTCATTCCGTAGATTTAGCCAAGCATGAAAGTTGTTTAATTCTTCAGAGTTGCCATTCCAAACACATAGGACATCATCAATATATCTTACCCATAACGCCAAGTTGGCATTAAATGGGTTGGTGTCTGTAAAGATAAATTGTTTTTCGAAAGAATCCATAAATATTATCGCTAAATTTGGGGAAAACGTAGCCCCCATAGCGACCCCCTTTGTTTGGAGGAAGAATTCTTCTTGGAATATGAAGAAATTCTTCATCATTGCTATCTTTAGCAAATCAGTTGGTACAGGTACAGGTGCAGGGCGTTCGTCCAAAACTTTGCTAATGACTTCGAGTGCTTCCAACTGTGGTATGCTGGTGTATAAAGACACTATATCACAAGTGACTAATAATTGTCGAGTGCAGTTTAAGGGGCGCTGGTCCACTAAGTTAATGGTCTGGGTGGTATCTCGTAGATATGCCTGGGTTTTGATGGCCATCGGTTTAAGAAAAAAGTCTATGTACTTACAAAGCGGTTCCAGCTTTGAGCCGCAGCCCGAAACGATTGGTCGGCCAGGCTGATTGTTCACATCCTTATGCACTTTTGGTAAAGTGTATACAGTGGCCAACCTAGGATGTTGTTGATTTAGGAACTTGAACTCCAGATCCGACAGGAACCCTTCATCTAGGCCTCTATGTGTTACTTGAAGAATATCCATGGCCAGTTCACGGGAAGGGTCCGAACGTAATTTTTTATAACTTACTCCATCCGAGAGCTGACGGTATATCTCCTCCTTGTACTTGCTTAGATCTTGAACCACAATGGCTCCCCCTTTATCTGTGAGTCCAGGATGATTCCCAGGTTGCGTGCGTGGTCCATGGGGGTGGGCGGGCTTCTGAGGGCGGTGGGCCACTAGGTGTCGTTCCATGGGTTTGGGCCCATGATGAGTACTTCCGTCTTGTTTGTGTTTAGTTGTAGGCAGCTGTTTTTCACCCATTTTGCGACGGCTTCAATGCCTTCTCGAAAGTTGTGTCTGGCGGTGTTGGGTTCATTGGATAGGGAGAGGATGACTTGGGTGTCGTCTGCGTATGACACAATGTTGAGTCCGTAGGCTCTGACGATGGGGGTGAGTGGAGCCATGTAGACGTTGAAGAGCGTAGGGCTGAGGGAGGAACCCTGGGGGACTCCGCAGGTGGTAGGTGTAGGGTCTGAGAGGAAAGGGGGGAGTCTGACCCGCTGCGTTCTGCCAGAGAGATAGGAACTGATCCAGTCAAGGGCCTTGTCTTGGATCCCTGCATTGTGGAGTCTTCGTATTAGGGTGTGGTGAGAGACTATGCCAATTTCATCTGTTACGGCGAGGAGGGCGGGTTCTGTAATGTGTTTTTTTCGGAAGCCGATTGGGAGGAGTCGAGGATGTTGTGCTCTTTGATGAATGTGGCGAGTTAGCTGTTGATGGTTTTCTCGATGACTTTCGCTGGGAACGGGAGCAGGGAGATGGGTCTGTAGTTTCTGAGGTCGGTGGGGTCCGCCAAGGGTTTCTTCAGGAGGGAGTTGATTTCAGCGTGTTTCCAGTTGTCAGGGAACGAGGCAGTTGCCAGGTAGCTGTTGATGGTGTGGCAGAGCATGAGTGCAATGGGGTCGGCGGCTCTGCTAAAAATGGGGTGGGGCAGGGGTCAGTGGGGGCCCCGGAGTGGATTGACTTCATCGTCTTTAGTGTGTCTTCGGTGTTGAGGGCTGTCAAGTTGTCGATCGCTGGCTTCAGGGTGTTGGGGCTGGTTGGTGAGGACAGAAATGCCAAAAAGGGCAGTCAAGTTCCATAAGGGCCTTCTCAAATCCACTTATACAAATTGAAATTTACATCAAAAGTTTTTGCAGTGAATTTTCAGTCATGTGCTTGTGCCTATCTTAAGTGCTGTTAATTGATGGATCACTTGTGCAGTTGGTCATAGATAAGGATATTGTTGAGTCCAAATATATTTGCCCTTTGCAAAGGAGCACGCTGTATTTATGTTGCTTTCTTCTTCATCTCTTCCAGAGTTCCTGTGAGGCACTGGGAAGACATCCAGAAGGCCCTTATGCTACTACCATGCTGCCGAACCACCACCATCACCACTACACCCGTCAGGGAGTTTTCGAGGACTTTGCTTGCTAGTAATGAAGTGGAGCAGATACGAAGGCCCGATCTCTGGTGCGTCTTGACCTCAGCTCCTCTCCCAGGCTAATGGATGCTCAAGAACCAAAGGCAATCCTGTCTACAGACAACCATCCACCCTGAAAACCAGAGTCAGGCTCCAGGCTTCCAACTGAGAGGTCCCACGGGCCATGTGAACATGGAATCCGCAGGCAACTGGGATTAGAGATCTTCCAAACTGAGGAAAGTAGACTCACAACTTGAGTGGCAAGACTCCAGGGGTGAAGAACATCCTGCCACCATTACATAGACAATGGGTAGATGTTACTCCAGGAGCAGGACTGTCAGCAATTTAAAAAAAAGGGGCACCAACCTGCATCCCTCACCTCTGGTATGTTTTTCAAAAAACGCCAAAGACTCCACCCCCAGAGAAGGATGGTTCACCCCTCGCCCGCTCAGAGGTCACCCTGCCTCATCTTGAAGCACACAAACTACAGAGCCTCTCGCTCTTTAAGAAACTGGAAATTAGACGAAGGCACCGGTTGAACAGTCCGGTATCCTTACAGCTGGTCTTGTACAGTAGCAGGCTCTTCCCAATATAAACTCCCTTTGTAAAAATAAATATCTTTCTTCTAGTATGTAACATAACATTAACCGTTGAGAATGTGCTCCTTATTTCAAAGTTGTGTCACCCAAAAAACAAGGGTTGGCATGAGGATGAACTGGTGTGGGGTATTTGATGGGAGGGAAGCGAGTGTTTTTCGTAAATGGGATGCCCTCTAACAAAAGCTGTGAGGAGATACTACTAAATATGAAAGCTAGCGCTGGCTGCCAGGACTTCATCTACTGGGGTTGGGATCTTCATGTGCTGAACAGGTTTAATGAAGACACACATTTCAGACCTCCATGGAGCGCATTTAAGAGATGGATGGAAGCCGATTCAGAGCACAGGGTCAAAGTTTTGCCCACTCGGACAGCACAATGGTCATGAAGTTATAATGGACTTAGGAGAGAGAAAACAGAATTCAACTAGGATTTAGTAAAACAGATTCACCCTTTGTCTTGAAGATAGACCTTTTGCTATATGGTTTGCTCTTCTATACCCAGTTTGAGAAAGGGGTCCAAGATGTTTCATTAAACTTAGAGTCCTCCCTCTGATGCACACTGCAGATCATACAAGGCACTCCTTTTAAACTCTCCCCTTTCCCAGGTTTATCTTATACAGAGCAGTGGAAAATATTACACGTTACAATTCTAGGGAGTGTCATTCCCAAAAGAGTTTGTGGCAACTGGAAACCCTGAGTTGTGAGATTCCAGGATCAGGGAATTAACAGAATGAGAGCGCAGCTCACCACAGAGGTCGGCATGGGTCTGGGCTGGGCACCGGATAGAGACGAGTACAGGTCCTGCAGTGGGGGCAGAACCTTGCTTGACGTCTTAGAGAAGACATGGTGTTATGGGTACACACCTTGCTAGCTAATTGCTAGGCTTTAAAGTGTATCTTCTGAAGTAATACAAAACACATAGTGGCTTGTGGTGGGGTGGGGACGAGGTGGCAATCCATGGCATTTCTGTACACCTTGAAGGTGGTTCTCTTGTCCACCTGGAGCCGGTGACTGTGTATCAGGTGGTAGTATCTTCAAGACAAGGGCCTGATGATGGCTGTAACACAAAATCTTTACGCCGAAACATGGCTGCCGGAAGCGGGGCAGTTTATGACTATACATCACTGTGGTTACTGCCCCATTAGACTATATCTGTATGTATTGTAACAGTAATAGGAACAAGCAGCTCAGGCACCAGGAATACATGTTCTTGGGTGCAACCAGAATGCCAAGCAGTGAGGCTTCACTTCCTCACCACTATATATAGAGTGCACACTTAGCTATATGTCATGTTAATTTAACTTATATAGCGCACAAATCACCCCGGTAGGGGTATCGCGGTGCAGAAATATGAGCACAAGGTTAGAAGGGAGAGACGGCGCATGGAGAGCTGCATAGAGAGAAGAGGCATAGGGAGGATGAGGGCTAAGCATGGGCGAATTTTGCGAATCTGGCGTTCGCGAATTTGCGTATGTGCGAACTCCCAATCCGCAAAATCCGCGAATTCTCGCGAATTTGCAGATTTTTTCTTTTTTTTTGTGTTCGCAAGGGTTTCTGCCAGTTCGCGAGGGTTTTGTACCAGTCCGCAATTGCGAACTTACTTGTCGGCTCGCAACGGTCGCGACTATGTTGTTTCTACGTCTGGTTCATCATCACAGGTTCCCAGCACCCTCTGTTTCACCACTGCCACCCTCTGTTTCACCCAAACCACCCTCTGGTACATCAATGCCACCCTCTGGTTCATCATCACTGTAGATTATGGGGGGGAAAGCAAGCACACCTGCCCTGCTTCAACTGACATGAATTAATTTGGGGTTGATTTATTAATGTGTCACTGTTTTAAAATTCCAGTCTGGCACCTGCTTCCTTATCTGTAATTTGCTTTCTGTTGCAGTGCAATTTTTTTCCAGGACCTTTGTGGCCTACTTGTAGCTATTCTATGAGCTTGCTGTGAGGGTCAGAGCAGGGTCATAGAATTGTTGCAACAAGCAACTGAACTCTGGAGGGGCCCCAGTCAGGAAGCACTACAGGGAATGGTTACTAATGATGAGTTTGAACTTTTGCACCTGCTGAGGGCCTTCAGTTTTGCAAAACTCGTTTTTCTGCAGAACAGCAACTGTAATGCCCCAAACAAACATAGGCAACTGAACTCTGGAGGGGCCCCTCAGGAAGTACTACAGGGAATGGTTACTAATGATGAGTGAACTTTTGCACCTGCTGAGTGCTTTCAGTTTTGCAAAACTTGTTTTTCTGCAGAACATCAACTGTAATGCCCCATACAAACTTACTTGTGAAAGTTGATTTCTAATCCAAAAGTGATCCAAAGAAAGTCAAAAGGCCTCAAATCCAAAAAAGTGCAGGCAAATGTCAACCTGAGGAGTTATTCTGATAAAAATCATCATTTTCAGAAGGTCTACGCTGCTTGCTAGTGGATTTCTGTGCAGAATTGCAAATTTTGTAATTTTGCGAGTGCGAGATTGTTGCTGCCTACATGTTCGCAATTGCGAACTCTCGTGATGCGTCGCCAAACTCCCGCGGGATCCCGCAGCAAGATCCAAAATGGCGCAGCACTCGCAAAATATCGAGAAAAACAACTCGGCAAACGCTGAATGACGGTAAGTGAACGCCGCACGCCACAAAATTGTATCACCAAGAAAAAAAAATCCGCTGCGTGCGAATTTGCGGATTTTCGGTAAATTCGCGAGCGTTCGAGGATTACGAATTTACCGAAAATTCGCAAAATCCGCGAGCGGAAAGGATTTTCCGCCCATGCTTAATGAGGGCGAAGGGCACGAATGTCAGAAGATGTAGGACTCAGGGATGCAGGGAGTGGTGAATTGATTGAGCAAGTGGGCGGGAAACATCAGCATCTTTAAAGGCTGTGGACAGACGGAGAGCATCAGAAACAGGAAGGGAAGGGTACAATGATTTACAGGGTAAAGGGACAGAGGGAAATGGAGGTACAGAGCCCCAGTGTCCAACACCGGCAGAAATAAGCTCTCATGTACAGGGCACATGAACAGAAGGATGGGAGGCAGATTTCTTAGGTACAATAACAGAGGAAGGAGGCACTGATTTTCATGGCACAGGAACAGGGGGATTCACACTGTGCATGCACAGAAGAATGAGGTACAGAGAAGGGGAACACAAGGAAAGGGATGAGATTTACACGGTACAGGCTCAGAAGGAGGAGGTACGCATTCACTGGGTACAAGAACAGGAGGAGGAGGCACTGACTTACAGAAACAGAAAGAGCCGGCGGGTCACACTGCACAGGCATAGAAGGATGAGGTACGGATTAACACGAAAAATAGTGAGCACTAGTTCACATTATACCAGAGGAGGAGGCACAGAATACCAAGGTACAAGAACAACAGGAAGAGGCAATCACAAAAAAACAGGAGGCTCTGGTTCACAGATTGCAGGGACAGTAGGAGGAGGCACGATTCAAGGAAGATGGTGGCGAAGATTCAGATCTACCGGGTGCAAGAACAGAAGGAAGAGGCACGGAAACACAGTGTGCAGGTAGGGCAGGAGAAGGCCCGGGTTCACAGGCTACAGGAGGAGGCAGAGATTCACAATGTACAACGCAGCAGGAGAGGCACAGGTTCACGAGGACAGCAGGAGGGGACATGGGTTCACGAGTAACAGCAGGAGAGGACACAAGTTCATGAGTAACAGCAGGAGGGACACAGGTTCACGAGAAACAGCAGGAGAGGACAAAGGCTCACAAGTAACAGGAAGAGCAGGCGGGGACACATGTTCACGAGGAATAGCAGGAGGGTGTACATCTTCACAGGCTATAGGAGACAGCAAGGATTCACAATGTACAGAAACAGCAGGAGGGGACACAGGCTCACGAGTAACAGGAAGAGCAGGAGGGGCACATGTTCATGAGGAACAGCAGGAGGGGGCACAAGTTCACAAGAAACAGCAGGAGGGGACACAGGTTCATGAGTAAGAGCAGGAGGGGACACAGGTTCACGAGAAACAGGAACAGCAGAAGAGGACACATGTTCACAAGAAACAGCAGGAGGGGACACAGGCTCACAAGTGACAGGAAGAGCAGGCGGGGCACATGTTCACAAGAAACAGCAGGAGGGGCACAGGCTCACAAGTGACAGAAAGATCAGGCGGGGGCACATGTTCATGAGGAACAGCAGGAGGGGACACAGGCTCACGAGTAACATGAAGAGCAGGCGGGGGCACATGTTCACGAGGAATAGCAGGAGGGTGTACAGCTTCACAGGCTACAGGAGACAGCAAGGACTCACAATGTACAGAAACAGCAGGAGGGAACAAGGCTCACGAGTAACAGGAAGAGCAGGAGGGGCACATGTTCATGAGGAACAGCAGGAGGGGGCACAAGTTCACAAGAAACAGCAGGAGGGGACACATGCTCACAAGTGACAGGAAGAGCAGGAGGGGACACATGTTCATGAGGAACAGCAGGAGGGGACACCGGCTCATGAGTAACATGAAGAGCAGGCGGGGGCACATGTTCACAAGAAACAGCAGGAAGGGACACATGCTCACAAGTGACAGGAAGAGCAGGAGGGGACACATGTTCATGAGGAACAGCAGGAGGGGACACCGGCTCATGAGTAACATGAAGAGCAGGCGGGGGCACATGTTCACGAGGAATAGCAGGAGGGTGTACAGCTTCACAGGCTACAGGAGACAGCAAGGATTCACAATGTACAGAAACAGCAGGAGGGAACACAGGCTCACGAGTAACAGGAAGAGCAGGAGGGGCACAGGTGCAAGAGTATCAGCAGGAGGGGACACAGGTTCACGAGTAACAGAACCAGCAGCAGAGGACACATGTTCACGAGAAACAGCAGGAGGGGACACAGGTTCACGAGTAACAGGAACAGCAGAAGATGACACATGTTCATGAGGAACAGCAGGAGGGGGCACAAGTTCAGGCATAACAGGAACAGAAGCAGAGGGCACACGTTCACAAGGATCAGCAGGAGGTGACACAGGTTCACGAGTAACAGGAACAGCAGAAGAGGACACATGTTCATGAGGAACAGCAGGAGAGGACACAGGTTCAGGCATAACAGAAACAGCAGCAGAGGGCACATGATCACAAGGAAAAGTGGGACACAGGTTCAGGTGTAACAGGAACAGCAGCAGTGGGTACATATTCAGGAGGAACAGCAGGAGAGCACACAGGTACACGTGTAACAGGAACAGCCGCAGGGGCACAGGTTCACGAGGAACAACAGGAGAGTACACAGGTCCACAGTCTACAGGAGGAGGCAGTAATTCACAATGTACAGAAACAGCAAAATGGGGCACAGGCTCTAAATTATAAGAACAGCAGACAGCAGCAGAGGGCACATGTTTATGACTAACATCAGGAGAGGACACAGGTTCACGAGTAACAGGAACAGCAGCAGAGGGCACATTTTCAGGAGGAACAGCAGGAAAGGACACAGGTTCACGAGTAACATCAGGAGAGGACACAGGTTCACGAGTAACAGGAACAGCAGAAGAGGACACATGTTCACGAGAAAAAGCAGGAAAGGACACAGGTTCACAAGTAACAGGAACAGCAGCAGAGGGCACATGTTCACGTGGCCAGCAGGAGGGTACATGGGTTCATGAGTAACAGGAACAGCAGCAAAGGAAAAATGTTTATGACTAACAGCAGGAGAGGACACAGGTTCACGAGTAACAGGAACAGCAGCAGAGGGCACATTTTCAGGAGGAACAGCGGGAAAGGACACAGGTTCACGAGTAACAGGAACAGCAGAAGAGGACACCTGTTCACGAGAAACAGCAGGAGAGGACACAGGTTCACAAGTAAAAGCAGGAGGGGACACAGGTTCATGAGTAACAGCAGGAGGAGACACAGGTTCAGGAGTAACAGGAACAGCAGCTGAGGGCACATGTTCACGAGGTACAGCAGGAAAGGACACAGGTTCACGAGTAACAGGAACAGCAGCAGAGGGCACATTTTCAGGAGGAACAGCGGGAAAGGACACTGGTTCACGAGTAACAGGAACAGCAGAAGAGGACACATGTTCACGAGAAAAAGCAGGAGAGGACACAGGTTCACAAGTAACAGGAACAGCAGCAGTGGGTACATGTTCACGTGGACAGCAGGAGGGTACATGGGTTCACGAGTAACAGGAACAGCAGCAGAGGGCATATTTTCAGGAGGAACAGCAGGAGGGGACACAGGTTCACGAGTAACAGGAACAGCAGAAGAGGACACATGTTCATGAGGAACAGCAGGAGGGGGCACAAGTTCAGGCATAACAGGAACAGCAGCAGAGGGCACACGTTCACGAGGATCAGCAGGAGGGGACACAGGTTCATGAGTAACAGGAACAGCAGAAGAGGACACATGTTCATGAGGAAGAGCAGGAGAGGACACAGGTTCAGGCATAACAGAAACAGCAGCAATGGGCACATGATCACAAGGAAAAGTGGGACATAGGTTCTCGTGTAACAGGAACAGCAGCAGTGGGTACATATTCAGGAGGAACAGCAGGAGAGCACACAGGTTCACGTGTAACAGGAACAGCCGGAGGGGCACAGGGTCACGAGGAACAACAGGAGAGGACACAGGTCCACAGTCTACAGGAGGAGGCAGTAATTCACAATGTACAGAAACAGAAAAATGGGACACAGGCTCTAAATTAAAAGAACAGCAGACAGCAGCAGAGGGCACATGTTTATGATTAACATCAGGAGAGGACACAGGTTCACGAGTAACAGGAACAGCAGCAGAGGGCACATTTTCAGGAGGAACAGCGGGAAAGGACACAGGTTCACGAGTAACATCAGGAGAGGACACAGGTTCACGAGTAATAGGAACAGCAGAAGAGGACACATGTTCACGAGAAAAAGCAGGAGAGGACACAGGTTCACAAGTAACAGGACCAGCAGCAGAGGGCACATGTTCACGTGGACAGCAGGAGGGTACATGGGTTCACGAGTAACAGGAACAGCAGCAAAGGACACATGTTTATGACTAACAGCAGGAGAGGACACAGGTTCACGAGTAACAGGAACAGCAGCAGAGGGCACATTTTCAGGAGGAACAGCGGGAAAGGACACAGGTTCACGAGTAACAGGAACAGCAGAAGAGGACACCTGTTCACGAGAAGCAGCAGGAGAGGACACAGGTTCACAAGTAAAAGCAGGAGGGGACACAGGTTCATGAGTAACAGCAGGAGGAGACACAGGTTCACGAGTAACAGGAACAGCAGCTGAGGGCACATGTTCACGAGGTACAGCAGGAGAGGACACAGGTTCACAAGTAACAGGAACAGCAGCAGTGGGCACATGTTCACGTGGACAGCAGGAGGGTACATGGGTTCACGAGTAACAGGAACAGCAGCAAAGGACACATGTTTATGACTAACAGCAGGAGAGGACACAGGTTCACGAGTAACAGGAACAGCAGCAGAGAGCATATTTTCAGGAGGAACAGCGGGAAAGGGCACAGGTTCACGAGTAACAGGAACAGCAGAAGAGGACACATGTTCACGAGAAACAGCAGGAGAGGACACAGGTTCACGAGTAACAGGAACAGTAGCGGAGGGCACATTTTCAGGCGGAACAGCGAGAAAGGACACAGGTTCACGAGTAACAGCAGGAGAGGACACAGGTTCACGAGTAACAGGTACACCAGCAGTGGGCACTTGTACACGAGAAACAGCAGGATAGGACACAGGTTCAAGAGTAACAGGAACATCAGCAGTGGGCACATGTTCACGAGGACAGCAGGAGGGGACATGGGTTCACGGGTAACAGGAACAGCAGCAGAGGGCACATGTTTATGACTAACAGCAGGAGAGGACACAGGTTCACGAGTAACAGGAACAGCAGCAGAGGGCACATTTTCAGGAGGAGCAGCGGGAAAGGACACAGGTTCACGAGTAACAGCAGGAGAGGACACAGGTTCACGAGTAACAAGAACAGCAGCAGAGGGCACATTTTCAGGAGGAACAGCGGGAAAGGACACAGGTTCACAAGTAACAGCAGGAGAGGACACAGGTTCAAGAGTAACAGGAACAGCAGCAGAGGGGACATGTTCACAAGGACAGCAGAAGGGGACATGGGTTCACGAGTAACAGGAACAGCAGCAGAGGGCGCATTTTCAGGAGGAACAGCGGGAAAGGACAGAGGTTCACGAGTAACAGGAACAACAGAAGGGGGGGCACATATTCAGGAGGAACAGCTGGAGAGGGTACAGGTACACGAGTAACAGCAGGAGAGGACACAGGTTCACGAGTAATGGGAACAGAAGCAGTGGGCACCTTTTCACAAGGAACAGCGGGAGAGGACACAGGTTCACGAGTAACAGCAGGAGAGGACACAGGTTCACGAGTAACAGGAACAGCAGCAGAGGGCACATTTTCAGGAGGAACAGCGGGAAAGGACACAGGTTCATGAGTAACAGCAGGAGAGGACACAGGTTCACGAGTAACAGGAACAGCAGAAGAGGACACATGTTCACGAGAAAAAGCAGGAGAGGACACAGGTTCACAAGTAACAGGGACAGCAGCAGAGGGCACATGTTCACGTGGACAGCAGGAGGGTACATGGGTTCACGAGTAACAGGAACAGCAGCAAAGGACACATGTTAATGACTAACAACAGGAGAGGACACAGGTTCACGAGTAACAGGAAGAGCAGCAGAGGGCACATTTTCAGAAGGAGCAGCGGGAAAGGATACAGGTTCACGAGTAACAGGAACAGCAGAAGAGGACACATGTTCACGAGAAACAGCAGGAGAGGACACAGGCTAACAAGTAACAGGAAGAGCAGGCGGGGGCATATGTTCACGAGGACAGCAGGAGAGGACACAGGTTCAAAAGTAACAGCAGGAGGGGACACAGGTTCATGAGTAACAGCAGGAGGGGACACAGGTTCACGAGTAACAGGAACAGCAGCAGAGGGCACATATTCAGGAAGAACAGAGGGAGAGGGTACAGGTTCACGAGTAACAGCAGGAGAGGACACAGGTTCACGAGTAACAGGAACAGCAGCAGAGGGCACATTTTCAGGAGGAACAGCGGGAAAGGACACAGGTTCACGAGTAACAGCAGGAGAGGACACAGGTTCACGAGTAACAGGTACACCAGCAGTGGGCACACGTACATGAGAAACAGCAGGATAGGACACAGGTTCAAGAGTAACAGGAACGCAGCAGTGGGCACATGTTCACAAGGACAGCAGGAGGGGACATGGGTTCACGAGTAACAGGAACAGCAGCAGAGGGCACATTTTCAGGAGGAACAGGGGGAAAGGACAGAGGTTCACGAGTAACAGGAAGACCAGAAGGGGGCATATATTCAGGAGGAACAGCAGGAGAGAGTACAGGTTCACGAGTAGCAGCAGGAGAGGACACAGGTTCACGAGTAACAGGAATAGCAGAAGGGGGCACATATTCAGGAGGAACAGCGGGAGAGGGTACAGGTACACGACTAACAGCAGGAGAGGACACAGGTTCACGAGTAATGGGAATAGAAGCAGTGGGCACATTTTCACAAGGAACAGTGGGAGAGGACACAGGTTCACGAGTAAAAGCAGGAGAGGACACAGGTTCACAAGTAACAGGTACAGCAGCAGTGGGCACATGTTCACGAGGAACAGCGGGAGGAGCACAGGTTTACGAGTAACAGGAACAGCAGCAGAGGGCACTTGTTCACGAGTAACAGCTGGAGGGGCACAGTTTCACAAGGAACAACAGGAGAGGACACAGTCTACAGGTGTAGGCAGTTATTCACAATGTACAGAAACAGCAACATGGGACAAAGGTTCAAGAATATGAGAAGAGCAGCAGAGGGCAGGCAATGAGGAGTAGCAGGAGAGGTCACAGGTTCACGAGAAACAGGAACAGCAGGAGGGGTCCCATGTTCATGAGGAACAGCAGGAGAGGACACATGTTCAAGTTCACTAGGAACAGCAGGACGGTATACAGCTTCACAGGCTACAGGAGACTGCAAGAATTTACAATGTACATAAACAGCAGGAGGGGACACAGGCTCGCCAGTTACAGGAAGAGCAGGAGGGGGCACATGTTCACGTGAAACAGCAGGAGGGGACACAGGCTCGCCAGTTACAGGAAGAGCAGGCGAGGCACATGTTCATGAGGAACAGCAGGAGGGAACACAGGTTCACAAGTAACAGGAACAGCAGCTGGAGGCACATGTCCACGAGGAGCAGCAGGTGAGGACACATGTTCATGAGTAACAGGAACAGCAGCAGAGGGCACATTTTCATGAGGAACAGCGGGAGAGGACACAGGTTCAGGCATAACAGGAACAGCAGGAGGGGGCACATGTTCACAAGGAAAAGTGGGACACAGATTCTCGTGTAACAGGAACAGCAGCAGTGGGTACATATTCAGGAGGAACAGCAGGAGAGCACACAGGTTCCCGTGTAACAGGAACAGCTGGAGGGGCACAGGTTCACGGGGAACAACAGGAGAGGACACAGGTCCACAGTCTACAGGAGGAGGCAGTGATTCACAATGCACAGAAACAGCAAAATGGGACACAGGTTTTAAATTAAAAGAACAGCAGCAAAGGGCACATGTTTATGACTAACAGCAGCAGAGGACACCGGTTCACGAGTAACAGGAACAGCAGAAGAGGGCACATGTTCACGAGAAAAAGCAGGAGAGGACACAGGTTCACAAGTAACAGGTACACCAGCAGTGGGCACATGTTCACGTGGACAGCAGGAGGGGACATGGGTTCACGAGAAACAGCAGGAGGGGACACAGGTTCACAATTCACAGGAATAGCAGGAGGTGGCACAGGTTCACGAGAAACAGCAGGAGGGGACACAGGTTCACAATATAAGCAGATGAGAGGAAGCAGATTCCAACCAAAAGGATCAGGAGGCAGGGGAGGCAGAGAAAAAGATGGGCAAGGCAAAGGCCCAGATGGAGCAGAAGCAGAACAGACACAGGTTGACAAGAGGCACGAGACACTGGAGAAGGCTTAGATTCAGCAGGGTCTGGTGCAGAGGAGGGGCAGATTTAAAGCAACAGGAACATACAGAGGAAGCACAGGGTGACTTGGTAGAAGAGCTTGAGGCAGAACAGAAAGGGTCTTAAATTTACAGGGAGAAACCCAGTCCAAAGGAACAACAGAAAGATGCAGAGATTCACAATGAACAACAAGTGGGAGAAGAGGAGGTGTGTATTCGTTGAGTACAAGAACTTGAGGAGGGAAAGAGAACAATGTCTGGAGGAAGCACATGTCCATGTGGAACTAAAAGGAAGAAGATAGATGCACATGATTAGCAGGTGGATTCACAAGATTCACAAGATTCACAGATTCAGCAGAATCACAGAAGGGGGCATACGTTAACAGGCCTTCGCACAGATGAGGCACATGTTCGTAGTGCATACAAACAACGCTAACAGCGGCGGACCAAAGGTGTTGCACCTCAATCCAGTACACTAAAATGTAGTGTCCTGTGCAAACGCTTCTGGCACTTGCCGCCATTCAGTGCCACTGGAGACCAGAAGACAGGAAATTCTTTGGAAGGAAGGTGCACCAGGAAAAAAAAGTTAAATTTCTCAAGATTAAGTCCATCATCTTCATTTATTAATCCATGGTTTTGTCCAAATTTTTAAAATCAGCCAACGCGTTTCGTTCCTGGATACCTAGGAACTGCATCAGGGCTTAGAGTATAGAGTATCGTATTCACAATACTTTAGAATATTGGATGTTGTTCCATCCTAGGGCAATCATATCACAGGGTTACATTCATCCCGTCCATAGATGGTATACAGGGACCATACCTTACCCCAGCTCGAGACCGAGTCCTAAAAACTGCCAAGTGTAACCTGTGATCTGTGTTGGATGAGGCACAGATTCATAGTGTAAATGAACCGGAGGAGACATAGAATTTATTTATTTTAAGAGTTTTATATAGCGCTGGCTTGACCTGGAGGTATCAGAGCGCTTTACATGAGGTTCCACAAAATTACAAGATTACATCAGTTCCAATTTACAGAGGTTGCTAGATAAACAATTACAATAGCATAGAGAACGAGATAAGTGAAGTGTAGAGGGGAAGGGGGGAAGGGCAAAGGGGTGGGAGGAGACACGGCAGAAAGACGGAGGAAAGTCTGCCCAAAGTCCAGCTGGGTAGGTCACGGTCGAGGGGGAAGTCCCAAAACCCATCTCCTCTATAGCTATCAGGTAGCTCCACTGGGCTTTGGCCAAATAGCTAGGTCTCAATGGGAAACATTTAAGGAACATGGAGGGCAAAATAAATGGAGCGGAGAGGGGAGGGGACAGGGAAGGTGAGAAAGGGAGGATAGGGGAAGAGAAAACAAGGAGAGACTAAAAGAAATCTGTCTAAAGGCCGACTGGGCAGGTGACGACCAAGGAGGGAGTCCACGGCCCATCTTCCCTATAGCTAAACCAGGTAGCTCCATCGGGCATCAGACAAAATAGTTCAGTCTCAAAACATTGAGAGAGGAGAGAAGGAGAGACATAAATAGAGGGAGGATGTGGGAAGAGACGACAGGAGAGATGAAAGGAAGTCTGTGTTGCATTCATAAAAGTACTTATTTATGTAAATAGATCCAGTAGACGTTGGTATTCTTAAGTTGGTATTTATTGGTTAAAATAGGTAAAAGGAAGGTAAAAAGGAGTAAGGAAGGAGGAAGGAAGGTGGCCCCACCGGGAGCAGCATCCAGCTGCTCAGCCCACTCAATCAAACTGACTCACATTCAAACCATGCACACAGGAACATTCCAATGACATCACACACACACAGGCTGAGCAGCAGGGAAGGAGATGATCAGGATATAACACATCTCCCTCTTTTAGAACAATGAAAACAAAAGAGAGAAAGTGAAACTAAATACAGTATGTCCTGATGGTGACAAAATCAGGATATCGAATAAACAGTCAACATAGAAAATGAATAACTGTAAATAATTATCATGAAATAAGCAGTCAACATATAAAATGAATAACTGTAAATAATATCAAGAAATAGCAATATATCATCATAAAAGATGAGGAGAGGAATAATATCTTCTCGCACAAAACCAGAGAGGAATCACCTAACAACCATCCCCCATCTCAAACAAAAACCCAAAATATCACCAATCATGCCAGTTGGCCAGACTGTCACGAAAAGCAATAAAAGGGCATCAAACTAAACAAAATGTCGTCCCAATAGAATAACAAATTTAGGACATAGGAGTTACCACGCTACCCAAAACACACTTAAATAAAGTATAAGGAACAAAGCGCATAACACCTGGGGTACATGGCTACCTAACGACTCTCTGTAAAACTGAACACCTCTAACTAAATAGAGCACTTGCGTGGTTCAGGAAAATAAAACATGAATAAACAGAATTGAAGACTCTGCAGCCTCATATAATTTCATCACAAAGAAATGGAGCACCTCAAACCATGAGCACGTATGTGGCTCCGCAACATATGCATCATAAAATTCCAAACTGGAGAACTAAACTTCAGAAAATGCAGGAGCGCGAAGGATCGCTGCAGACCAACTGACAGCTCAACCGTCATCCCCAAACTGGACGGTGAGTGTCAGAGATTAAAAATGAAAAACGAAGAAAGTTCAATGAATGTTGCAGCTCTGTTTAGTTGAGCGCGCTGGCATTCAATTATCCTCTAAACACTGCTCCAATTAACTTCTCTATTTAATGAAAACGGAAGCCTCAGAGTGGAAAAAGGTCGCAGCCTGTGCACTATGCTTGCAGGCAATGAATTGAAAAAAATAAACTTTCTTTCCTTAAAAGCGTCGCTACAATCCACTTTGAAATAGGGCAGTTATCTGTTTATTTTATCTTCAAGGTTTTAGACAAAATGAAAACAGTCGCTTCAGACCAATTGTAGAAAGGTTCACATGTTTGCCCTTGAAATATAAATGGTCATTTTAAATTGCAGAAAGGTTCACATCTTTGCCCTTGAAATATAAATGGTCATTTTAACTTGGGCTCTGAACATCGCAGCGCGAAAGATATATAATTTTCCACTGTTTTACTCTGACACCAGTCATAACTTGAAATTTTGACGCTCTTGTAAATAAGTCTGTAATTATAAAATTCACATAAGCTACACAAAGTCCAACGCTTGAAACATACCTCTTTATAGATGTTTCCTGTAGGCTGTCAGATGTGACATGACACCGGTGGGGCATCAAAAGCGTTGCTTGTCTTCTTTTAAAAACTTTACTTCTTCTTTCTGTAGTTCCATGTTTCAAATTTAATTTCTGCACACGTAGTTCTTTCTCGCTCGTCGCCATTGTTGCATTCATAAAAGTACTTATTTATGTAAATAGATCCAGTAGACGTTGGTATTCTTAAGTTGGTATTTATTGGTTAAAATAGGTAAAAGGAAGGTAAAAAGGAGTAAGGAAGCAGGAAGGAAGGTGGCCCCACCGGGAGCAGCATCCAGCTGCTCAGCCCACTCAATCAAACTGACTCACATTCAAACCATGCACACAGGAACATTCCAATGACATCACACACACACAGGCTGAGCAGCAGGGAAGGAGATGATCAGGATATAACAGTCTGTCTAAAGACCGACTGGGTAGGTGACGTCCAAGGAGGGAATCCCCGACCTGTCTCCCCTATAGCTAAACCAGGTAGCTCCATCGGGCATCAGACAAAATAGCTAGATTTGAAATGACGAGGGAAAATTCACAGGTAAACAGGGAGGGGACTAGGGCCAGGACAGGTGAGGGCAGAGGTCAGTAGCAGGAAAGTGGAGAGGAGTAGAGCGGGGAGGGGTAGTGGGTAGGTAGTTCGGTAAAAGTTTGCACGGATCTGCTTTGAGTCATTCAAAAAGCAGGTCCGTTCCCTCTCAGGCGCCGTCTTGAGGTTAAAATGCTGGGTGAGATTTTCGCCAGAAACCTGGTGTTGCTACGACCGTTTGGAACGGCGGCCACAGCGTCAGACGCTCCCGACCATGCGATGTCCAGAGATGGTTGAAACAGTTGTTTAGGGGGGAATTAAACGCCTCACTTAGTTGATGAAAGCGGGGCTTCAGCGGAACAGAGGCTCTGAGCAGCCAAGTTGGATCCTGGCTCCTCCTCCTTTCCCTTGAGGGTGCCGGTGAGAGGTTAGATGAGGTTAGGTGACAAGTCGAGCAAAATAAGAGCAGCAGACACCCTGTCACAGATCGTCCTCCACTCATCAGCAGCTAGGACCAGTGTGGTTACAGGGCAGCGACCTGTCCGCATCCAAGAACATAGAAACGTAAGGGAACACTTCTCCGCAATCATCGCTTTTATCTTCCGAAACTATACATTTCTTTCTCACTGCAGTGCACCATCACTTTCTTCCTACTGAAATAAACCAGACACTTTCGCTACTACAGCTCACACGCTGCAGTACCAAGTACCCAGAGCCGGCCAACTTTAAGTCAGGGAGTAGCACTGATGAGGCACAGATTCATAGCGTTAATGAACCGGAGGAAATATAGAACAACAGGGAGAAGCACTGATGAGGCACAGATTCATAGCGTAAATGAACCGGAGGAGGCATAGAATAACAGGAAGAAGCACTGATGAGGCACAGATTCATAGCTTAAATTACCTGGAGGAGGCAAAGAATAACAGTAAGAAGCACTGATGAGGCACAGATTCATAGCGTGAATGAACTGGGGGAGGCATAGAATAACAGGGAGTAGCACTGATGAGGCACAGATTCATAGCGTAAATGAACCGGAGAAGGCACAGAATAACAGGAAGAAGCACTGATGAGGCACAGATTCATAGCGTAAATTACCTGGAGGAGGCAAAGAATAACAGTAAGAAGCACTGATGAGGCACAGATTCATAGCGTGAATGAACTGGAGGAGGCATAGAATAACAGGGAGTAGCACTGATGAGGCACAGATTCATAGAGTAAATTACCTGGAGGAGGCATAGAATAACAGGGAATAGCACTGATGAGGCACAGATTCATAGCGTAAATTACCAGGAGGAGGCATAGAATAACAGGGAGTAGCACTGATGAGGCACAGATTCATAGAGTAAATTACCTGGAGGAGGCATAGAATAACAGGGAGTAGCACTGATGAGGCACAGATTCATAGCGTAAATTACCTGGAGGAGGCAAAGAATAACAGGAAGAAGCACTGATGAGGCACAGATTCATAGCGTAAATGAACCGGGGGAGGCATAGAATAACAGGAAGAAGCACTATTGAGGCACAGATTCATACCGTAAATGAACCGGAGAAGGCATAGAATAATAGGAAGAAGCACTGATGAGGCACAGATTCATAGCGTAAATTACCTGGAGGAGGCCTAGAATAACAGGAAGAAGCACTGATGAGGCACAGATTCATAGCGTGAATGAACTGGAGGAGGCATAGAATAACAGGGAGTAGCACTGATGAGGCACAGATTCATAGCGTAAATTAACTGGAGGAGGCATAGCATAACATGGAGTAGCACTGATGAGGCACAGATTCATAGCGTAAATTACCTGGAGGAGGCCTAGAATAACAGGAAGAAGCACTGATGAGGCACAGATTCATAGCGTGAATGAACTGGAGGAGGCATAGAATAACAGGGAGTAGCACTGATGAGGCACAGATTCATAGCGTAAATTACCTGGAGGAGGCATAGAATAACATGGAGTAGCACTGATGAGGCACAGATTCATAGCGTAAATTACCTGGAGGAGGCATAGCATAACAGGGAGTAGCACTGATGGGGCACAGATTCATAGCGTGAATGAACTGGAGGAGGCATAGAATAACAGGAAGAAGCACTGATGAGGCACAGATTCATAGCGTAAATTACCTGGAGAAGGCATAGAATAACAGGGAGTAGCACTGATGAGGCAAAGATTCATAGCGTAAATTACCTGGAGGAGGCATAGCATAACAGGGAGTAGCACTGATGAGGCACAGATTCATAGCGTAAATTACCTGGAGGAGGCATAGAATAACATGGAGTAGCACTGATGAGGCACAGATTCATAGCGTAAATTACCTGGAGGAGGCATAGCATAACAGGGAGTAGCACTGATGGGGCACAGATTCATAGCGTGAATGAACTGGAGGAGGCATAGAATAACAGGAAGAAGCACTGATGAGGCACAGATTCATAGCGTAAATTACCTGGAGAAGGCATAGAATAACAGGGAGTAGCACTGATGAGGCAAAGATTCATAGCGTAAATTACCTGGAGGAGGCATAGCATAACAGGGAGTAGCACTGATGGGGCACAGATTCATAGCGTAAATGAACTGGAGGAGGCATAGAATAACAGGAAGAAGCACTGATGAGGCACAGATTCATAGCGTAAATGAACCGGAGGAGGCATAGAATAACAGGGAGTAGCACTGATGAGGCACAGATTCATAGCGTAAATTACCTGGAGGAGGCAAAGAATAACAGGAAGAAGCACTGATGAGGCACAGATTCATAGCGTAAATTACCTGGAGGAGGCAAAGAATAACAGGGAGTAGCACTGATGAGGCACAGATTCATAGCGTAAATGAACCGGAGGAGGCACAGAATAACAGGAAGAAGCACTGATGAGGCACAGATTCATAGCGTAAATTACCTGGAGGAGGCAAAGAATAACAGTAAGAAGCACTGATGAGGCACAGATTCATAGCGTAAATGAACCGGAGGAGGCATAGAATAACAGGAAGAAGCACTGATGAGGCACAGATTCATAGCTTAAATTACCTGGAGGAGGCAAAGAATAACAGTAAGAAGCACTGATGAGGCACAGATTCATAGCGTGAATGAACTGGAGGAGGCATAGAATAACAGGGAGTAGCACTGATGAGGCACAGATTCATAGCGTAAATGAACCGGAGGAGGCACAGAATAACAGGAAGAAGCACTGATGAGGCACAGATTCATAGCGTAAATTACCTGGAGGAGGCAAAGAATAACAGTAAGAAGCACTGATGAGGCACAGATTCATAGCGTGAATGAACTGGAGGAGGCATAAAATAACAGGGAGTAGCACTGATGAGGCACAGATTCATAGAGTAAATTACCTGGAGGAGGCATAGAATAACAGGGAGTAGCACTGATGAGGCACAGATTCATAGCGTAAATTACCTGGAGGAGGCATAGAATAACAGGGAGTAGCACTGATGAGGCACAGATTCATAGAGTAAATTACCTGGAGGAGGCATAGAATAACAGGGAGTAGCACTGATGAGGCACAGATTCATAGCGTAAATTACCTGGAGGAGGCAAAGAATAACAGGAAGAAGCACTGATGAGGCACAGATTCATAGCGTAAATGAACCGGAGGAGGCATAGAATAACAGGAAGAAGCACTATTGAGGCACAGATTCATACCGTAAATGAACCGGAGAAGGCATAGAATAATAGGAAGAAGCACTGATGAGGCACAGATTCATAGCGTAAATTACCTGGAGGAGGCCTAGAATAACAGGAAGAAGCACTGATGAGGCACAGATTCATAGCGTGAATGAACTGGAGGAGGCATAGAATAACAGGGAGTAGCACTGATGAGGCACAGATTCATAGCGTAAATGAACTGGAGGAGGCATAGCATAACATGGAGTAGCACTGATGAGGCACAGAATCATAGCGTAAATTACCTGGAGGAGGCCTAGAATAACAGGAAGAAGCACTGATGAGGCACAGATTCATAGCGTGAATGAACTGGAGGAGGCATAGAATAACAGGGAGTAGCACTGATGAGGCACAGATTCATAGCGTAAATTACCTGGAGGAGGCATAGAATAACATGGAGTAGCACTGATGAGGCACAGATTCATAGCGTAAATTACCTGGAGGAGGCATAGCATAACAGGGAGTAGCACTGATGGGGCACAGATTCATAGCGTGAATGAACTGGAGGAGGCATAGAATAACAGGAAGAAGCACTGATGAGGCACAGATTCATAGCGTAAATTACCTGGAGAAGGCATAGAATAACAGGGAGTAGCACTGATGAGGCAAAGATTCATAGCGTAAATTACCTGGAGGAGGCATAGCATAACAGGGAGTAGCACTGATGGGGCACAGATTCATAGCGTAAATGAACTGGAGGAGGCATAGAATAACAGGAAGAAGCACTGATGAGGCACAGATTCATAGCGTAAATGAACCGGAGGAGGCATAGAATAACAGGGAGTAGCACTGATGAGGCACAGATTCATAGCGTAAATTACCTGGAGGAGGCAAAGAATAACAGGAAGAAGCACTGATGAGGCACAGATTCATAGCGTAAATTACCTGGAGGAGGCAAAGAATAACAGGGAGTAGCACTGATGAGGCACAGATTCATAGCGTAAATGAACCGGAGGAGGCACAGAATAACAGGAAGAAGCACTGATGAGGCACAGATTCATAGCGTAAATTACCTGGAGGAGGCAAAGAATAACAGTAAGAAGCACTGATGAGGCACAGATTCATAGCGTGAATGAACTGGAGTAGGCATAGAATAACAGGGAGTAGCACTGATGAGGCACAGATTCATAGAGTAAATTACCTGGAGGAGGCATAGAATAACAGGGAGGAGCACTGATGAGGCACAGATTCATAGCGTAAATTACCTGGAGGAGGCATAGAATAACAGGGAGTAGCACTGATGAGGCACAGATTCATAGAGTAAATTACCTGGAGGAGGCATAGAATAACAGGGAGTAGCACTGATGAGGCACAGATTCATAGCGTAAATTACCTGGAGGAGGCAAAGAATAACAGGAAGAAGCACTGATGAGGCACAGAGTCATAGCGTAAATGAACCGGAGGAGGCATAGAATAACAGGAAGAAGCACTATTGAGGCACAGATTCATACCGTAAATGAACCGGAGAAGGCATAGAATAATAGGAAGAAGCACTGATGAGGCACAGATTCATAGCGTAAATTACCTGGAGGAGGCCTAGAATAACAGGAAGAAGCACTGATGAGGCACAGATTCATAGCGTGAATGAACTGGAGGAGGCATAGAATAACAGGGAGTAGCACTGATGAGGCACAGATTCATAGCGTAAATGAACTGGAGGAGGCATAGCATAACATGGAGTAGCACTGATGAGGCACAGATTCATAGCGTAAATTACCTGGAGGAGGCCTAGAATAACAGGAAGAAGCACTGATGAGGCACAGATTCATAGCGTGAATGAACTGGAGGAGGCATAGAATAACAGGGAGTAGCACTGATGAGGCACAGATTCATAGCGTAAATTACCTGGAGGAGGCATAGAATAACATGGAGTAGCACTGATGAGGCACAGATTCATAGAGTAAATTACTTGGAGGAGGCATAGCATAACAGGGAGTAGCACTGATGGGGCACAGATTCATAGCGTGAATGAACTGGAGGAGGCATAGAATAACAGGAAGAAGCACTGATGAGGCACAGATTCATAGCGTAAATTACCTGGAGAAGGCATAGAATAACAGGGAGTAGCACTGATGAGGCAAAGATTCATATCGTAAATTACCTGGAGGAGGCATAGCATAACAGGGAGTAGCACTGATGGGGCACAGATTCATAGCGTAAATGAACTGGAGGAGGCATAGAATAACAGGAAGAAGCACTGATGAGGCACAGATTCATAGCGTGAATGAACTGGGGGAGGCATAGAATAACAGGGAGTAGCACTGATGAGGCACAGATTCATAGCGTAAATGAACCGGAGAAGGCACAGAATAACAGGAAGAAGCACTGATGAGGCACAGATTCATAGCGTAAATTACCTGGAGGAGGCAAAGAATAACAGTAAGAAGCACTGATGAGGCACAGATTCATAGCGTGAATGAACTGGAGGAGGCATAGAATAACAGGGAGTAGCACTGATGAGGCACAGATTCATAGAGTAAATTACCTGGAGGAGGCATAGAATAACAGGGAATAGCACTGATGAGGCACAGATTCATAGCGTAAATTACCAGGAGGAGGCATAGAATAACAGGGAGTAGCACTGATGAGGCACAGATTCATAGAGTAAATTACCTGGAGGAGGCATAGAATAACAGGGAGTAGCACTGATGAGGCACAGATTCATAGCGTAAATTACCTGGAGGAGGCAAAGAATAACAGGAAGAAGCACTGATGAGGCACAGATTCATAGCGTAAATGAACCGGGGGAGGCATAGAATAACAGGAAGAAGCACTATTGAGGCACAGATTCATACCGTAAATGAACCGGAGAAGGCATAGAATAATAGGAAGAAGCACTGATGAGGCACAGATTCATAGCGTAAATTACCTGGAGGAGGCCTAGAATAACAGGAAGAAGCACTGATGAGGCACAGATTCATAGCGTGAATGAACTGGAGGAGGCATAGAATAACAGGGAGTAGCACTGATGAGGCACAGATTCATAGCGTAAATTAACTGGAGGAGGCATAGCATAACATGGAGTAGCACTGATGAGGCACAGATTCATAGCGTAAATTACCTGGAGGAGGCCTAGAATAACAGGAAGAAGCACTGATGAGGCACAGATTCATAGCATGAATGAACTGGAGGAGGCATAGAATAACAGGGAGTAGCACTGATGAGGCACAGATTCATAGCGTAAATTACCTGGAGGAGGCATAGAATAACATGGAGTAGCACTGATGAGGCACAGATTCATAGCGTAAATTACCTGGAGGAGGCATAGCATAACAGGGAGTAGCACTGATGGGGCACAGATTCATAGCGTGAATGAACTGGAGGAGGCATAGAATAACAGGAAGAAGCACTGATGAGGCACAGATTCATAGCGTAAATTACCTGGAGAAGGCATAGAATAACAGGGAGTAGCACTGATGAGGCAAAGATTCATAGCTTAAATTACCTGGAGGAGGCATAGCATAACAGGGAGTAGCACTGATGAGGCACAGATTCATAGCGTAAATTACCTGGAGGAGGCATAGAATAACATGGAGTAGCACTGATGAGGCACAGATTCATAGCGTAAATTACCTGGAGGAGGCATAGCATAACAGGGAGTAGCACTGATGGGGCACAGATTCATAGCGTGAATGAACTGGAGGAGGCATAGAATAACAGGAAGAAGCACTGATGAGGCACAGATTCATAGCGTAAATTACCTGGAGAAGGCATAGAATAACAGGGAGTAGCACTGATGAGGCAAAGATTCATAGCGTAAATTACCTGGAGGAGGCATAGCATAACAGGGAGTAGCACTGATGGGGCACAGATTCATAGCGTAAATGAACTGGAGGAGGCATAGAATAACAGGAAGAAGCACTGATGAGGCACAGATTCATAGCGTAAATGAACCGGAGGAGGCATAGAATAACAGGGAGTAGCACTGATGAGGCACAGATTCATAGCGTAAATTACCTGGAGGAGGCAAAGAATAACAGGAAGAAGCACTGATGAGGCACAGATTCATAGCGTAAATTACCTGGAGGAGGTAAAGAATAACAGGGAGTAGCACTGATGAGGCACAGATTCATAGCGTAAATGAACCGGAGGAGGCACAGAATAACAGGAAGAAGCACTGATGAGGCACAGATTCATAGCGTAAATTACCTGGAGGAGGCAAAGAATAACAGTAAGAAGCACTGATGAGGCACAGATTCATAGCGTAAATGAACCGGAGGAGGCATAGAATAACAGGAAGAAGCACTGATGAGGCACAGATTCATAGCTTAAATTACCTGGAGGAGGCAAAGAATAACAGTAAGAAGCACTGATGAGGCACAGATTCATAGCGTGAATGAACTGGAGGAGGCATAGAATAACAGGGAGTAGCACTGATGAGGCACAGATTCATAGCGTAAATGAACCGGAGGAGGCACAGAATAACAGGAAGAAGCACTGATGAGGCACAGATTCATAGCGTAAATTACCTGGAGGAGGCAAAGAATAACAGTAAGAAGCACTGATGAGGCACAGATTCATAGCGTGAATGAACTGGAGGAGGCATAAAATAACAGGGAGTAGCACTGATGAGGCACAGATTCATAGAGTAAATTACCTGGAGGAGGCATAGAATAACAGGGAGTAGCACTGATGAGGCACAGATTCATAGCGTAAATTACCTGGAGGAGGCATAGAATAACAGGGAGTAGCACTGATGAGGCACAGATTCATAGAGTAAATTACCTGGAGGAGGCATAGAATAACAGGGAGTAGCACTGATGAGGCACAGATTCATAGCGTAAATTACCTGGAGGAGGCAAAGAATAACAGGAAGAAGCACTGATGAGGCACAGATTCATAGCGTAAATGAACCGGAGGAGGCATAGAATAACAGGAAGAAGCACTATTGAGGCACAGATTCATACCGTAAATGAACCGGAGAAGGCATAGAATAATAGGAAGAAGCACTGATGAGGCACAGATTCATAGCGTAAATTACCTGGAGGAGGCCTAGAATAACAGGAAGAAGCACTGATGAGGCACAGATTCATAGCGTGAATGAACTGGAGGAGGCATAGAATAACAGGGAGTAGCACTGATGAGGCACAGATTCATAGCGTAAATGAACTGGAGGAGGCATAGCATAACATGGAGTAGCACTGATGAGGCACAGAATCATAGCGTAAATTACCTGGAGGAGGCCTAGAATAACAGGAAGAAGCACTGATGAGGCACAGATTCATAGCGTGAATGAACTGGAGGAGGCATAGAATAACAGGGAGTAGCACTGATGAGGCACAGATTCATAGCGTAAATTACCTGGAGGAGGCATAGAATAACATGGAGTAGCACTGATGAGGCACAGATTCATAGCGTAAATTACCTGGAGGAGGCATAGCATAACAGGGAGTAGCACTGATGGGGCACAGATTCATAGCGTGAATGAACTGGAGGAGGCATAGAATAACAGGAAGAAGCACTGATGAGGCACAGATTCATAGCGTAAATTACCTGGAGAAGGCATAGAATAACAGGGAGTAGCACTGATGAGGCAAAGATTCATAGCGTAAATTACCTGGAGGAGGCATAGCATAACAGGGAGTAGCACTGATGGGGCACAGATTCATAGCGTAAATGAACTGGAGGAGGCATAGAATAACAGGAAGAAGCACTGATGCGCACAGATTCATAGCGTAAATGAACCGGAGGAGGCATAGAATAACAGGGAGTAGCACTGATGAGGCACAGATTCATAGCGTAAATTACCTGGAGGAGGCAAAGAATAACAGGAAGAAGCACTGATGAGGCACAGATTCATAGCGTAAATTACCTGGAGGAGGCAAAGAATAACAGGGAGTAGCACTGATGAGGCACAGATTCATAGCGTAAATGAACCGGAGGAGGCACAGAATAACAGGAAGAAGCACTGATGAGGCACAGATTCATAGCGTAAATTACCTGGAGGAGGCAAAGAATAACAGTAAGAAGCACTGATGAGGCACAGATTCATAGCGTGAATGAACTGGAGTAGGCATAGAATAACAGGGAGTAGCACTGATGAGGCACAGATTCATAGAGTAAATTACCTGGAGGAGGCATAGAATAACAGGGAGGAGCACTGATGAGGCACAGATTCATAGCGTAAATTACCTGGAGGAGGCATAGAATAACAGGGAGTAGCACTGATGAGGCACAGATTCATAGAGTAAATTACCTGGAGGAGGCAAAGAATAACAGTAAGAAGCACTGATGAGGCACAGATTCATAGCGTGAATGAACTGGAGGAGGCATAAAATAACAGGGAGTAGCACTGATGAGGCACAGATTCATAGAGTAAATTACCTGGAGGAGGCATAGAATAACAGGGAGTAGCACTGATGAGGCACAGATTCATAGCGTAAATTACCTGGAGGAGGCATAGAATAACAGGGAGTAGCACTGATGAGGCACAGATTCATAGAGTAAATTACCTGGAGGAGGCATAGAATAACAGGGAGTAGCACTGATGAGGCACAGATTCATAGCGTAAATTACCTGGAGGAGGCAAAGAATAACAGGAAGAAGCACTGATGAGGCACAGATTCATAGCGTAAATGAACCGGAGGAGGCATAGAATAACAGGAAGAAGCACTATTGAGGCACAGATTCATACCGTAAATGAACCGGAGAAGGCATAGAATAATAGGAAGAAGCACTGATGAGGCACAGATTCATAGCGTAAATTACCTGGAGGAGGCCTAGAATAACAGGAAGAAGCACTGATGAGGCACAGATTCATAGCGTGAATGAACTGGAGGAGGCATAGAATAACAGGGAGTAGCACTGATGAGGCACAGATTCATAGCGTAAATGAACTGGAGGAGGCATAGCATAACATGGAGTAGCACTGATGAGGCACAGAATCATAGCGTAAATTACCTGGAGGAGGCCTAGAATAACAGGAAGAAGCACTGATGAGGCACAGATTCATAGCGTGAATGAACTGGAGGAGGCATAGAATAACAGGGAGTAGCACTGATGAGGCACAGATTCATAGCGTAAATTACCTGGAGGAGGCATAGAATAACATGGAGTAGCACTGATGAGGCACAGATTCATAGCGTAAATTACCTGGAGGAGGCATAGCATAACAGGGAGTAGCACTGATGGGGCACAGATTCATAGCGTGAATGAACTGGAGGAGGCATAGAATAACAGGAAGAAGCACTGATGAGGCACAGATTCATAGCGTAAATTACCTGGAGAAGGCATAGAATAACAGGGAGTAGCACTGATGAGGCAAAGATTCATAGCGTAAATTACCTGGAGGAGGCATAGCATAACAGGGAGTAGCACTGATGGGGCACAGATTCATAGCGTAAATGAACTGGAGGAGGCATAGAATAACAGGAAGAAGCACTGATGAGGCACAGATTCATAGCGTAAATGAACCGGAGGAGGCATAGAATAACAGGGAGTAGCACTGATGAGGCACAGATTCATAGCGTAAATTACCTGGAGGAGGCAAAGAATAACAGGAAGAAGCACTGATGAGGCACAGATTCATAGCGTAAATTACCTGGAGGAGGCAAAGAATAACAGGGAGTAGCACTGATGAGGCACAGATTCATAGCGTAAATGAACCGGAGGAGGCACAGAATAACAGGAAGAAGCACTGATGAGGCACAGATTCATAGCGTAAATTACCTGGAGGAGGCAAAGAATAACAGTAAGAAGCACTGATGAGGCACAGATTCATAGCGTGAATGAACTGGAGTAGGCATAGAATAACAGGGAGTAGCACTGATGAGGCACAGATTCATAGAGTAAATTACCTGGAGGAGGCATAGAATAACAGGGAGGAGCACTGATGAGGCACAGATTCATAGCGTAAATTACCTGGAGGAGGCATAGAATAACAGGGAGTAGCACTGATGAGGCACAGATTCATAGAGTAAATTACCTGGAGGAGGCATAGAATAACAGGGAGTAGCACTGATGAGGCACAGATTCATAGCGTAAATTACCTGGAGGAGGCAAAGAATAACAGGAAGAAGCACTGATGAGGCACAGAGTCATAGCGTAAATGAACCGGAGGAGGCATAGAATAACAGGAAGAAGCACTATTGAGGCACAGATTCATACCGTAAATGAACCGGAGAAGGCATAGAATAATAGGAAGAAGCACTGATGAGGCACAGATTCATAGCGTAAATTACCTGGAGGAGGCCTAGAATAACAGGAAGAAGCACTGATGAGGCACAGATTCATAGCGTGAATGAACTGGAGGAGGCATAGAATAACAGGGAGTAGCACTGATGAGGCACAGATTCATAGCGTAAATGAACTGGAGGAGGCATAGCATAACATGGAGTAGCACTGATGAGGCACAGATTCATAGCGTAAATTACCTGGAGGAGGCCTAGAATAACAGGAAGAAGCACTGATGAGGCACAGATTCATAGCGTGAATGAACTGGAGGAGGCATAGAATAACAGGGAGTAGCACTGATGAGGCACAGATTCATAGCGTAAATTACCTGGAGGAGGCATAGAATAACATGGAGTAGCACTGATGAGGCACAGATTCATAGAGTAAATTACTTGGAGGAGGCATAGCATAACAGGGAGTAGCACTGATGGGGCACAGATTCATAGCGTGAATGAACTGGAGGAGGCATAGAATAACAGGAAGAAGCACTGATGAGGCACAGATTCATAGCGTAAATTACCTGGAGAAGGCATAGAATAACAGGGAGTAGCACTGATGAGGCAAAGATTCATAGCGTAAATTACCTGGAGGAGGCATAGCATAACAGGGAGTAGCACTGATGGGGCACAGATTCATAGCGTAAATGAACTGGAGGAGGCATAGAATAACAGGAAGAAGCACTGATGAGGCACAGATTCATAGCGTAAATGAACCGGAGGAGGCATAGAATAACAGGGAGTAGCACTGATGAGGCACAGATTCATAGCGTAAATTACCTGGAGGAGGCAAAGAATAACAGGAAGAAGCACTGATGAGGCACAGATTCATAGCGCGAATGAACTGGAGGAGGCATAGAATAACAGGGAGAAGCACTGATGAGTTATAGTTTCATAGCGTAAATGAACCGGAGGAGGCAAAGAATAACAGGGAGTACCACTGATGAGGCACAGATTCATAGCGTAAATGAACTGGAGGAGGCATAGAATAGCAGGGAGTTGCACTTATGAGGCACAGATTCATAACGTAAATGAACCGAGGAGGCATAGAAAAACAGGAAGAAGCACTGATGAGGCACAGATTCATAGCGTAAATGAACTGGAGGAGGCATAGAATAACAGGGAGTAGCACTGATGAGGCACAGATTCATAGCGTGAATGAACTGGAGGAGGCATAGAACAACAGGGAGTAGCACTGATGAGGCACAGATTCATAGCGTGAATGAACTGGAGGAGGCATAGAATAACAGGGAGTAGCACTGATGAGGCACAGATTCATAGCGTAAATTACCTGGAGGAGGCATAGAATAACATGGAGTAGCACTGATGAGGCACAGATTCATAGCGTAAATGAACCGGAGGAGGCATAAAATGACAGGAAGGAGCACTGATGAGGCACAGATTCATAACGTAAATTACCTGGAGGAGGCAAAGAATAACAGGAAGAAGCACTGATGAGGCACAGATTCATAGCGTGAATGAACTGGAGGAGGCATAGAATAACAGGGAGTACCACTGATGGGGCAGAGATTTGTACCGTAAATGAACCGGAGGAGGCATAGAATAACAGGAAGAAGCACTGATGAGGCACAGATTCATACCGTAAATGAACCGGAGGAGGCATAGAATAACAGGAAGAAGCACTGATGAGGCACAGATTCATACCGTAAATGAACCGGAGGAGGCATAGAATAACAGGAAGAAGCACTGATGAGGCACAGATTCATAGCGTAAATTACCTGGAGGAGGCCTAGAATAACAGGAAGAAGCACTGATGAGGCACAGATTCATAGCGTGAATGAACTGGAGGAGGCATAGAATAACAGGGAGTAGCACTGATGAGGCACAGATTCATAGCGTAAATTACCTGGAGGAGGCATAGAATAACAGGAAGAAGCACTGATGAGGCACAGATTCATACCGTAAATTACCTGGAGGAGGCATAGAATAACAGGAAGAAGCACTGATGAGGCACAGATTCATAGTGTGAATGAACTGGAGGTGGCATAGAATAACAGGGAGTAGCACTGATGAGGCACAGATTCATAGCGTAAATTACCTGGAGGAGGCATAGAATAACATGGAGTAGCACTGATGAGGCACAGATTCATAGCGTAAATTACCTGGAGGAGGCATAGCATAACAGGGAGTAGCACTGATGGGGCACAGATTCATAGCGTAAATGAACTGGAGGAGGCGTAGAATAACAGGAAGAAGCACTGATGAGGCACAGATTCATAGCGTAAATTACCTGGAGGAGGCATAGAATAACAGGGAGTAGCACTGATGAGGCAAAGATTCATAGCAGAAATTACCTGGAGGAGGCATAGTAGAACAGGGAGTAGCACTGATGGGGCACAGATTCATAGCGTAAATGAACTGGAGGAGGCATAGAATAACAGGAAGAAGCACTGATGAGGCACAGATTCATAGCGTAAATGAACCGGAGGAGGCATAGAATAACAGGGAGTAGCACTGATGAGGCACAGATTCATAGCGTAAATTACCTGGAGGAGGCAAAGAATAACAGGGAGTACCACTGATGGGGCAGAGATTTGTACCGTAAATGAACCGGAGGAGGCATAGAATAACAGGAAGAAGCACTGATGAGGCACAGATTCATACCGTAAATGAACCGGAGGAGGCATAGAATAACAGGAAGGAGCACTGATGAGGCACAGATTCATACCGTAAATGAACCGGAGGAGGCATAGAATAACAGGAAGAAGCACTGATGAGGCACAGATTCATAGCGTAAATTACCTGGAGGAGGCCTAGAATAACAGGAAGAAGCACCGATGAGGCACAGATTCATAGCGTGAATGAACTGGAGGAGGCATAGAATAACAGGGAGTAGCACTGATGAGGCACAGATTCATAGCATAAATTACCTGGAGGAGGCATAGAATAACAGGAAGAAGCACTGATGAGGCACAGATTCATAGCGTGAATGAACTGGAGGAGGCATAGAATAACAGGGAGTAGCACTGATGAGGCACAGATTCATACCGTAAATTATCTGGAGGAGGCATAGAATAACAGGAAGAAGCACTGATGAGGCACAGATTCATAGTGTGAATGAACTGGAGGAGGCATAGAATAACAGGGAGTAGCACTGATGAGGCACAGATTCATAGCGTAAATTACCTGGAGGAGGCATAGAATAACATGGAGTAGCACTGATGAGGCACAGATTCATAGCGTAAATTACCTGGAGGAGGCATAGCATAACAGGGAGTAGCACTGATGGGGCACAGATTCATAGCGTGAATGAACTGGAGGAGGCATAGAATAACAGGAAGAAGCACTGATGAGGCACAGATTCATAGCGTAAATTACCTGGAGGAGGCATAGAATAACAGGGAGTAGCACTGATGAGGCAAAGATTCATAGCAGAAATTACCTGGAGGAGGCATAGTATAACAGGGAGTAGCACTGATGGGGCACAGATTCATAGCGTAAAAGAACTGGAGGAGGGATAGAATAACAGGAAGAAGCACTGATGAGGCACAGATTCATAGCGTAAATGAACCGGAGGAGGCATAGAATAACAGGAAGAAGCACTGATGAGGCACAGATTCATAGCGTAAATGAACCGGAGGAGGCATAGAATAACAGGAAGAAGCACTGATGAGGCACAGATTCATAGCGTAAATGAACCGGAGGAGGCATAGAATAACAGGGAGTAGCACTGATGGGACACAGATTCATAGCGTAAATGAACTGGAGGAGGCATAGAATAACAGGGAGTAGCACTGATGAGGCGCAGATTTATAGCGTAAATGAACTGGAGGAGGCATAGAATAACAGGGAGTAGCACTGATGAGGCGCAGATTCATAGCGTAAATTACCTGGAGGAGGCATAGAATAACAGGAAGAAGCACTGATGAGGCACAGATTCACAGCATAAATGAACTGGAGGAGGCATAGAAGAACAGGAAGAAGCACTGATGAGGCACAGATTCATAGCGTAAATGAACCGGAGGAGGCATAGAATAACAGGGAGTAGCACTGATGAGGCGCAGATTCATAGCGTAAATTACCTGGAGGAGGCATAGAATAACAGGGAGAAACACTGATGAGGCACAGATTCATAGCGTAAATTAACCGGAGGAGGCATAGAATAACAAGTAGAAGCACTGATGAGGCACAGATTCACAGCATAAATGAACTGGAGGAGGCATAGAATAACAGGAAGAAGCACTGATGAGGCACAGATTCATAGCGTAAATGAACAGGAGGAGGCATAGAATAACAGACAGTAGCACTGATGAGGCACAGATTCATAGCGTAAATTACCTGGAGGAGGCAAAGAATAACAGGAAGAAGCACTGATGAGGCACAGATTCATAGCGTAAATTACCTGGAGGAGGCAAAGAATAACAGGGAGTAGCACTGATGAGGCACAGATTCATAGCGTAAATGAACCGGAGGAGGCACAGAATAACAGGAAGAAGCACTGATGAGGCACAGATTCATAGCGTAAATTACCTGGAGGAGGCAAAGAATAACAGTAAGAAGCACTGATGAGGCACAGATTCATAGCGTGAATGAACTGGAGTAGGCATAGAATAACAGGGAGTAGCACTGATGAGGCACAGATTCATAGAGTAAATTACCTGGAGGAGGCATAGAATAACAGGGAGGAGCACTGATGAGGCACAGATTCATAGCGTAAATTACCTGGAGGAGGCATAGAATAACAGGGAGTAGCACTGATGAGGCACAGATTCATAGAGTAAATTACCTGGAGGAGGCATAGAATAACAGGGAGTAGCACTGATGAGGCACAGATTCATAGCGTAAATTACCTGGAGGAGGCAAAGAATAACAGGAAGAAGCACTGATGAGGCACAGAGTCATAGCGTAAATGAACCGGAGGAGGCATAGAATAACAGGAAGAAGCACTATTGAGGCACAGATTCATACCGTAAATGAACCGGAGAAGGCATAGAATAATAGGAAGAAGCACTGATGAGGCACAGATTCATAGCGTAAATTACCTGGAGGAGGCCTAGAATAACAGGAAGAAGCACTGATGAGGCACAGATTCATAGCGTGAATGAACTGGAGGAGGCATAGAATAACAGGGAGTAGCACTGATGAGGCACAGATTCATAGCGTAAATGAACTGGAGGAGGCATAGCATAACATGGAGTAGCACTGATGAGGCACAGATTCATAGCGTAAATTACCTGGAGGAGGCCTAGAATAACAGGAAGAAGCACTGATGAGGCACAGATTCATAGCGTGAATGAACTGGAGGAGGCATAGAATAACAGGGAGTAGCACTGATGAGGCACAGATTCATAGCGTAAATTACCTGGAGGAGGCAAAGAATAACAGGAAGAAGCACTGATGAGGCACAGATTCATAGCGCGAATGAACTGGAGGAGGCATAGAATAACAGGGAGAAGCACTGATGAGTTATAGTTTCATAGCATAAATGAACCGGAGGAGGCAAAGAATAACAGGGAGTACCACTGATGAGGCACAGATTCATAGCGTAAATGAACTGGAGGAGGCATAGAATAGCAGGGAGTTGCACTTATGAGGCACAGATTCATAACGTAAATGAACCGAGGAGGCATAGAAAAACAGGAAGAAGCACTGATGAGGCACAGATTCATAGCGTAAATGAACTGGAGGAGGCATAGAATAACAGGGAGTAGCACTGATGAGGCACAGATTCATAGCGTGAATGAACTGGAGGAGGCATAGAACAACAGGGAGTAGCACTGATGAGGCACAGATTCATAGCATGAATGAACTGGAGGAGGCATAGAATAACAGGGAGTAGCACTGATGAGGCACAGATTCATAGCGTAAATTACCTGGAGGAGGCATAGAATAACATGGAGTAGCACTGATGAGGCACAGATTCATAGCGTAAATGAACCGGAGGAGGCATAAAATGACAGGAAGGAGCACTGATGAGGCACAGATTCATAACGTAAATTACCTGGAGGAGGCAAAGAATAACAGGAAGAAGCACTGATGAGGCACAGATTCATAGCGTGAATGAACTGGAGGAGGCATAGAATAACAGGGAGTACCACTGATGGGGCAGAGATTTGTACCGTAAATGAACCGGAGGAGGCATAGAATAACAGGAAGAAGCACTGATGAGGCACAGATTCATACCGTAAATGAACTGGAGGAGGCATAGAATAACAGGAAGAAGCACTGATGAGGCACAGATTCATAGCGTAAATTACCTGGAGAAGGCATAGAATAACAGGGAGTAGCACTGATGAGGCAAAGATTCATAGCGTAAATTACCTGGAGGAGGCATAGCATAACAGGGAGTAGCACTGATGGGGCACAGATTCATAGCGTAAATGAACTGGAGGAGGCATAGAATAACAGGAAGAAGCACTGATGAGGCACAGATTCATAGCGTAAATGAACCGGAGGAGGCATAGAATAACAGGGAGTAGCACTGATGAGGCACAGATTCATAGCGTAAATTACCTGGAGGAGGCAAAGAATAACAGGAAGAAGCACTGATGAGGCACAGATTCATAGCGTAAATTACCTGGAGGAGGCAAAGAATAACAGGGAGTAGCACTGATGAGGCACAGATTCATAGCGTAAATGAACCGGAGGAGGCACAGAATAACAGGAAGAAGCACTGATGAGGCACAGATTCATAGCGTAAATTACCTGGAGGAGGCAAAGAATAACAGTAAGAAGCACTGATGAGGCACAGATTCATAGCGTGAATGAACTGGAGTAGGCATAGAATAACAGGGAGTAGCACTGATGAGGCACAGATTCATAGAGTAAATTACCTGGAGGAGGCATAGAATAACAGGGAGGAGCACTGATGAGGCACAGATTCATAGCGTAAATTACCTGGAGGAGGCATAGAATAACAGGGAGTAGCACTGATGAGGCACAGATTCATAGAGTAAATTACCTGGAGGAGGCATAGAATAACAGGGAGTAGCACTGATGAGGCACAGATTCATAGCGTAAATTACCTGGAGGAGGCAAAGAATAACAGGAAGAAGCACTGATGAGGCACAGAGTCATAGCGTAAATGAACCGGAGGAGGCATAGAATAACAGGAAGAAGCACTATTGAGGCACAGATTCATACCGTAAATGAACCGGAGAAGGCATAGAATAATAGGAAGAAGCACTGATGAGGCACAGATTCATAGCGTAAATTACCTGGAGGAGGCCTAGAATAACAGGAAGAAGCACTGATGAGGCACAGATTCATAGCGTGAATGAACTGGAGGAGGCATAGAATAACAGGGAGTAGCACTGATGAGGCACAGATTCATAGCGTAAATGAACTGGAGGAGGCATAGCATAACATGGAGTAGCACTGATGAGGCACAGATTCATAGCGTAAATTACCTGGAGGAGGCCTAGAATAACAGGAAGAAGCACTGATGAGGCACAGATTCATAGCGTGAATGAACTGGAGGAGGCATAGAATAACAGGGAGTAGCACTGATGAGGCACAGATTCATAGCGTAAATTACCTGGAGGAGGCATAGAATAACATGGAGTAGCACTGATGAGGCACAGATTCATAGAGTAAATTACTTGGAGGAGGCATAGCATAACAGGGAGTAGCACTGATGGGGCACAGATTCATAGCGTGAATGAACTGGAGGAGGCATAGAATAACAGGAAGAAGCACTGATGAGGCACAGATTCATAGCGTAAATTACCTGGAGAAGGCATAGAATAACAGGGAGTAGCACTGATGAGGCAAAGATTCATAGCGTAAATTACCTGGAGGAGGCATAGCATAACAGGGAGTAGCACTGATGGGGCACAGATTCATAGCGTAAATGAACTGGAGGAGGCATAGAATAACAGGAAGAAGCACTGATGAGGCACAGATTCATAGCGTAAATGAACCGGAGGAGGCATAGAATAACAGGGAGTAGCACTGATGAGGCACAGATTCATAGCGTAAATTACCTGGAGGAGGCAAAGAATAACAGGAAGAAGCACTGATGAGGCACAGATTCATAGCGCGAATGAACTGGAGGAGGCATAGAATAACAGGGAGAAGCACTGATGAGTTATAGTTTCATAGCGTAAATGAACCGGAGGAGGCAAAGAATAACAGGGAGTACCACTGATGAGGCACAGATTCATAGCGTAAATGAACTGGAGGAGGCATAGAATAGCAGGGAGTTGCACTTATGAGGCACAGATTCATAACGTAAATGAACCGAGGAGGCATAGAAAAACAGGAAGAAGCACTGATGAGGCACAGATTCATAGCGTAAATGAACTGGAGGAGGCATAGAATAACAGGGAGTAGCACTGATGAGGCACAGATTCATAGCGTGAATGAACTGGAGGAGGCATAGAACAACAGGGAGTAGCACTGATGAGGCACAGATTCATAGCGTGAATGAACTGGAGGAGGCATAGAATAACAGGGAGTAGCACTGATGAGGCACAGATTCATAGCGTAAATTACCTGGAGGAGGCATAGAATAACATGGAGTAGCACTGATGAGGCACAGATTCATAGCGTAAATGAACCGGAGGAGGCATAAAATGACAGGAAGGAGCACTGATGAGGCACAGATTCATAACGTAAATTACCTGGAGGAGGCAAAGAATAACAGGAAGAAGCACTGATGAGGCACAGATTCATAGCGTGAATGAACTGGAGGAGGCATAGAATAACAGGGAGTACCACTGATGGGGCAGAGATTTGTACCGTAAATGAACCGGAGGAGGCATAGAATAACAGGAAGAAGCACTGATGAGGCACAGATTCATACCGTAAATAAACCGGAGGAGGCATAGAATAACAGGAAGAAGCACTGATGAGGCACAGATTCATACCGTAAATGAACCGGAGGAGGCATAGAATAACAGGAAGAAGCACTGATGAGGCACAGATTCATAGCGTAAATTACCTGGAGGAGGCCTAGAATAACAGGAAGAAGCACTGATGAGGCACAGATTCATAGCGTGAATGAACTGGAGGAGGCATAGAATAACAGGGAGTAGCACTGATGAGGCACAGATTCATAGCGTAAATTACCTGGAGGAGGCATAGAATAACAGGAAGAAGCACTGATGAGGCACAGATTCATACCGTAAATTACCTGGAGGAGGCATAGAATAACAGGAAGAAGCACTGATGAGGCACAGATTCATAGTGTGAATGAACTGGAGGTGGCATAGAATAACAGGGAGTAGCACTGATGAGGCACAGATTCATAGCGTAAATTACCTGGAGGAGGCATAGAATAACATGGAGTAGCACTGATGAGGCACAGATTCATAGCGTAAATTACCTGGAGGAGGCATAGCATAACAGGGAGTAGCACTGATGGGGCACAGATTCATAGCGTAAATGAACTGGAGGAGGCGTAGAATAACAGGAAGAAGCACTGATGAGGCACAGATTCATAGCGTAAATTACCTGGAGGAGGCATAGAATAACAGGGAGTAGCACTGATGAGGCAAAGATTCATAGCAGAAATTACCTGGAGGAGGCATAGTAGAACAGGGAGTAGCACTGATGGGGCACAGATTCATAGCGTAAATGAACTGGAGGAGGCATAGAATAACAGGAAGAAGCACTGATGAGGCACAGATTCATAGCGTAAATGAACCGGAGGAGGCATAGAATAACAGGGAGTAGCACTGATGAGGCACAGATTCATAGCGTAAATTACCTGGAGGAGGCAAAGAATAACAGGGAGTACCACTGATGGGGCAGAGATTTGTACCGTAAATGAACCGGAGGAGGCATAGAATAACAGGAAGAAGCACTGATGAGGCACAGATTCATACCGTAAATGAACCGGAGGAGGCATAGAATAACAGGAAGGAGCACTGATGAGGCACAGATTCATACCGTAAATGAACCGGAGGAGGCATAGAATAACAGGAAGAAGCACTGATGAGGCACAGATTCATAGCGTAAATTACCTGGAGGAGGCCTAGAATAACAGGAAGAAGCACCGATGAGGCACAGATTCATAGCGTGAATGAACTGGAGGAGGCATAGAATAACAGGGAGTAGCACTGATGAGGCACAGATTCATAGCATAAATTACCTGGAGGAGGCATAGAATAACAGGAAGAAGCACTGATGAGGCACAGATTCATAGCGTGAATGAACTGGAGGAGGCATAGAATAACAGGGAGTAGCACTGATGAGGCACAGATTCATACCGTAAATTATCTGGAGGAGGCATAGAATAACAGGAAGAAGCACTGATGAGGCACAGATTCATAGTGTGAATGAACTGGAGGAGGCATAGAATAACAGGGAGTAGCACTGATGAGGCACAGATTCATAGCGTAAATTACCTGGAGGAGGCATAGAATAACATGGAGTAGCACTGATGAGGCACAGATTCATAGCGTAAATTACCTGGAGGAGGCATAGCATAACAGGGAGTAGCACTGATGGGGCACAGATTCATAGCGTGAATGAACTGGAGGAGGCATAGAATAACAGGAAGAAGCACTGATGAGGCACAGATTCATAGCGTAAATTACCTGGAGGAGGCATAGAATAACAGGGAGTAGCACTGATGAGGCAAAGATTCATAGCAGAAATTACCTGGAGGAGGCATAGTATAACAGGGAGTAGCACTGATGGGGCACAGATTCATAGCGTAAAAGAACTGGAGGAGGGATAGAATAACAGGAAGAAGCACTGATGAGGCACAGATTCATAGCGTAAATGAACCGGAGGAGGCATAGAATAACAGGAAGAAGCACTGATGAGGCACAGATTCATAGCGTAAATGAACCGGAGGAGGCATAGAATAACAGGAAGAAGCACTGATGAGGCACAGATTCATAGCGTAAATGAACCGGAGGAGGCATAGAATAACAGGGAGTAGCACTGATGGGACACAGATTCATAGCGTAAATGAACTGGAGGAGGCATAGAATAACAGGGAGTAGCACTGATGAGGCGCAGATTTATAGCGTAAATGAACTGGAGGAGGCATAGAATAACAGGGAGTAGCACTGATGAGGCGCAGATTCATAGCGTAAATTACCTGGAGGAGGCATAGAATAACAGGAAGAAGCACTGATGAGGCACAGATTCACAGCATAAATGAACTGGAGGAGGCATAGAAGAACAGGAAGAAGCACTGATGAGGCACAGATTCATAGCGTAAATGAACCGGAGGAGGCATAGAATAACAGGGAGTAGCACTGATGAGGCGCAGATTCATAGCGTAAATTACCTGGAGGAGGCATAGAATAACAGGGAGAAACACTGATGAGGCACAGATTCATAGCGTAAATTAACCGGAGGAGGCATAGAATAACAAGTAGAAGCACTGATGAGGCACAGATTCACAGCATAAATGAACTGGAGGAGGCATAGAATAACAGGAAGAAGCACTGATGAGGCACAGATTCATAGCGTAAATGAACAGGAGGAGGCATAGAATAACAGACAGTAGCACTGATGAGGCACAGATTCATAGCGTAAATTACCTGGAGGAGGCAAAGAATAACAGGAAGAAGCACTGATGAGGCACAGATTCATAGCGTAAATTACCTGGAGGAGGCAAAGAATAACAGGGAGTAGCACTGATGAGGCACAGATTCATAGCGTAAATGAACCGGAGGAGGCACAGAATAACAGGAAGAAGCACTGATGAGGCACAGATTCATAGCGTAAATTACCTGGAGGAGGCAAAGAATAACAGTAAGAAGCACTGATGAGGCACAGATTCATAGCGTGAATGAACTGGAGTAGGCATAGAATAACAGGGAGTAGCACTGATGAGGCACAGATTCATAGAGTAAATTACCTGGAGGAGGCATAGAATAACAGGGAGGAGCACTGATGAGGCACAGATTCATAGCGTAAATTACCTGGAGGAGGCATAGAATAACAGGGAGTAGCACTGATGAGGCACAGATTCATAGAGTAAATTACCTGGAGGAGGCATAGAATAACAGGGAGTAGCACTGATGAGGCACAGATTCATAGCGTAAATTACCTGGAGGAGGCAAAGAATAACAGGAAGAAGCACTGATGAGGCACAGAGTCATAGCGTAAATGAACCGGAGGAGGCATAGAATAACAGGAAGAAGCACTATTGAGGCACAGATTCATACCGTAAATGAACCGGAGAAGGCATAGAATAATAGGAAGAAGCACTGATGAGGCACAGATTCATAGCGTAAATTACCTGGAGGAGGCCTAGAATAACAGGAAGAAGCACTGATGAGGCACAGATTCATAGCGTGAATGAACTGGAGGAGGCATAGAATAACAGGGAGTAGCACTGATGAGGCACAGATTCATAGCGTAAATGAACTGGAGGAGGCATAGCATAACATGGAGTAGCACTGATGAGGCACAGATTCATAGCGTAAATTACCTGGAGGAGGCCTAGAATAACAGGAAGAAGCACTGATGAGGCACAGATTCATAGCGTGAATGAACTGGAGGAGGCATAGAATAACAGGGAGTAGCACTGATGAGGCACAGATTCATAGCGTAAATTACCTGGAGGAGGCAAAGAATAACAGGAAGAAGCACTGATGAGGCACAGATTCATAGCGCGAATGAACTGGAGGAGGCATAGAATAACAGGGAGAAGCACTGATGAGTTATAGTTTCATAGCATAAATGAACCGGAGGAGGCAAAGAATAACAGGGAGTACCACTGATGAGGCACAGATTCATAGCGTAAATGAACTGGAGGAGGCATAGAATAGCAGGGAGTTGCACTTATGAGGCACAGATTCATAACGTAAATGAACCGAGGAGGCATAGAAAAACAGGAAGAAGCACTGATGAGGCACAGATTCATAGCGTAAATGAACTGGAGGAGGCATAGAATAACAGGGAGTAGCACTGATGAGGCACAGATTCATAGCGTGAATGAACTGGAGGAGGCATAGAACAACAGGGAGTAGCACTGATGAGGCACAGATTCATAGCATGAATGAACTGGAGGAGGCATAGAATAACAGGGAGTAGCACTGATGAGGCACAGATTCATAGCGTAAATTACCTGGAGGAGGCATAGAATAACATGGAGTAGCACTGATGAGGCACAGATTCATAGCGTAAATGAACCGGAGGAGGCATAAAATGACAGGAAGGAGCACTGATGAGGCACAGATTCATAACGTAAATTACCTGGAGGAGGCAAAGAATAACAGGAAGAAGCACTGATGAGGCACAGATTCATAGCGTGAATGAACTGGAGGAGGCATAGAATAACAGGGAGTACCACTGATGGGGCAGAGATTTGTACCGTAAATGAACCGGAGGAGGCATAGAATAACAGGAAGAAGCACTGATGAGGCACAGATTCATACCGTAAATGAACTGGAGGAGGCATAGAATAACAGGAAGAAGCACTGATGAGGCACAGATTCATACCGTAAATGAACCGGAGGAGGCATAGAATAACAGGAAGAAGCACTGATGAGGCACAGATTCATAGCGTAAATTACCTGGAGGAGGCCTAGAATAACAGGAAGAAGCACTGATGAGGCACAGATTCATAGCGTGAATGAACTGGAGGAGGCATAGAATAACAGGGAGAATCACTGATGAGGCACAGATTCATAGCGAAAATTACCTGGAGGAGGCATAGAATAACAGGAAGAAGCACTGATGAGGCACAGATTCATACCGTAAATTACCTGGAGGAGGCATAGAATAACAGGAAGAAGCACTGATGAGGCACAGATTCATAGTGTGAATGAACTGGAGGTGGCATAGAATAACAGGGAGTAGCACTGATGAGGCACAGATTCATAGCGTAAATTACCTGGAGGAGGCATAGAATAACATGGAGTAGCACTGATGAGGCACAGATTCATAGCGTAAATTACCTGGAGGAGGCATAGCATAACAGGGAGTAGCACTGATGGGGCACAGATTCATAGCGTAAATGAACTGGAGGAGGCGTAGAATAACAGGAAGAAGCACTGATGAGGCACAGATTCATAGCGTAAATTACCTGGAGGAGGCATAGAATAACAGGGAGTAGCACTGATGAGGCAAAGATTCATAGCAGAAATTACCTGGAGGAGGAATAGTAGAACAGGGAGTAGCACTGATGGGGCACAGATTCATAGCATAAATGAACTGGAGGAGGCATAGAATAACAGGAAGAAGCACTGATGAGGCACAGATTCATAGCGTAAATGAACCGGAGGAGGCATAGAATAACAGGGAGTAGCACTGATGAGGCACAGATTCATAGCGTAAATTACCTGGAGGAGGCAAAGAATAACAGGGAGTACCACTGATGGGGCCGAGATTTGTACCGTAAATGAACCGGAGGAGGCATAGAATAACAGGAAGAAGCACTGATGAGGCACAGATTCATACCGTAAATGAACCGGAGGAGGCATAGAATAACAGGAAGGAGCACTGATGAGGCACAGATTCATACCGTAAATGAACCGGAGGAGGCATAGAATAACAGGAAGAAGCACTGATGAGGCACAGATTCATAGCGTATATTACCTGGAGGAGGCCTAGAATAACAGGAAGAAGCACCGATGAGGCACAGATTCATAGCGTGAATGAACTGGAGGAGGCATAGAATAACAGGGAGTAGCACTGATGAGGCACAGATTCATAGCATAAATTACCTGGAGGAGGCATAGAATAACAGGAAGAAGCACTGATGAGGCACAGATTCATAGCATGAATGAACTGGAGGAGGCATAGAATAACAGGGAGTAGCACTGATGAGGCACAGATTCATACCGTAAATTATCTGGAGGAGGCATAGAATAACAGGAAGAAGCACTGATGAGGCACAGATTCATAGTGTGAATGAACTGGAGGAGGCATAGAATAACAGGGAGTAGCACTGATGAGGCACAGATTCATAGCGTAAATTACCTGGAGGAGGCATAGAATAACATGGAGTAGCACTGATGAGGCACAGATTCATAGCGTAAATTACCTGGAGGAGGCATAGCATAACAGGGAGTAGCACTGATGGGGCACAGATTCATAGCGTGAATGAACTGGAGGAGGCATAGAATAACAGGAAGAAGCACTGATGAGGCACAGATTCATAGCGTAAATTACCTGGAGGAGGCATAGAATAACAGGGAGTAGCACTGATGAGGCAAAGATTCATAGCAGAAATTACCTGGAGGAGGCATAGTATAACAGGGAGTAGCACTGATGGGGCACAGATTCATAGCGTAAAAGAACTGGAGGAGGCATAGAATAACAGGAAGAAGCACTGATGAGGCACAGATTCATAGCGTAAATGAACCGGAGGAGGCATAGAATAACAGGAAGAAGCACTGATGAGGCACAGATTCATAGCGTAAATGAACCGGAGGAGGCATAGAATAACAGGAAGAAGCACTGATGAGGCACAGATTCATAGCGTAAATGAACCGGAGGAGGCATAGAATAACAGGGAGTAGCACTGATGGGACACAGATTCATAGCGTAAATGAACTGGAGGAGGCATAGAATAACAGGGAGTAGCACTGATGAGGCGCAGATTCATAGCGTAAATGAACTGGAGGAGGCATAGAATAACAGGGAGTAGCACTGATGAGGCGCAGATTCATAGCGTAAATTACCTGGAGGAGGCATAGAATAACAGGAAGAAGCACTGATGAGGCACAGATTCACAGCATAAATGAACTGGAGGAGGCATAGAAGAACAGGAAGAAGCACTGATGAGGCACAGATTCATAGCGTAAATGAACCGGAGGAGGCATAGAATAACAGGGAGTAGCACTGATGAGGCGCAGATTCATAGCGTTAATTACCTGGAGGAGGCATAGAATAACAGGGAGAAACACTGATGAGGCACAGATTCATAGCGTAAATTAACCGGAGGAGGCATAGAATAACAAGTAGAAGCACTGATGAGGCACAGATTCACAGCATAAATGAACTGGAGGAGGCATAGAATAACAGGAAGAAGCACTGATGAGGCACAGATTCATAGCGTAAATGAACAGGAGGAGGCATAGAATAACAGACAGTAGCACTGATGAGGCACATATTCAAAGCGTAAATTACCTGGAGGAGGCAAAGAATAACAGGAAGAAGCACTGATGAGGCACTGATTCATAGCGTAAATTACCTGGAGGAGGCATAGAATAACAGGGAGTAGCACTGATGAGGCACAGATTCATAGCGTGAATGAACTGGAGGAGTCATAGAATAACAGGAAGAAGCACTGATGAGGCAAAAATTCATAGCGTAAATTACCTGGAGGAGGCATAGAATAACAGGGAGTAGCACTGATGAGGCACAGATTCATAGCGTGAATGAACTGGAGGAGGCATAGAATAACAGGGAGAAGCACTGATGAGGTATAGTTTCATAGCGTAAATGAACCGGAGGAGGCAAAGAATAACAGGGAGTACCACTGATGGGGCACAGATTCGTAGCGTAAATGAACCTGAGGAGGCATAGAATAGCAGGGAGTTGCACTTATGAGGCACAGATTCATAGCGTAAATGAACCGGAGGAGGCATAGAATAACAGGAAGAAGCACTGATGAGACACAGATTCATAGCGTAAATGAACTGGAGGAGGCATAGAATAACAGGAAGTAGCACTGATGAGGCACAGATTCATAGCGTAAATGAACCGGAGGAGGCATAGAATAACAGGAAGAAGCACTGATGAGGCACAGATTCATAGCGTAAATGAACCGGAGGAGGCATAGAATAACAGGGAGTAGCACTGATGGGACACAGATTCATAGCGTAAATGAAATGGAGGAGGCATAGAATAACAGGGAGTAGCACTGATGAGGCGCAGATTCATAGCGTAAATTACCTGGAGGAGGCATAGAATAACAGGAAGAAACACTGATGAGGCACAGATTCACAGCATAAATGAACTGGAGGAGGCATAGAATAACAGGAAGAAGCACTGATGAGGCACAGATTCATAGCGTAAATGAACAGGAGGAGGCATAGAATAACAGACAGTAGCAATGATGAGGCAAACATTCATAGCGTAAATTACCTGGAGGAGGCAAAGAATAACAGGAAGAAGCACTGATGAGGCACAGATTTATAGCGTAAATGAACCAGAGGAGGCATAGAATAACAGGAAGAAGCACTGATGAGGCACAGATTCATAGCGTAAATGAACCGGAGGAGGCATAGAATAACAGGAAGAAGCACTGATGAGGCACAGATTCATAGCGTAAATGAACCGGAGGAGGCATAGAATAACAGGGAGTAGCACTGATGAGGCACAGATTCATAGCGTAAATGAACCGGGGGAGGCATAGAATAACAGGAAGAAGCACTGATGAGGCACAGATTCATAGCGTAAATGAACCGGACGAGGCATACAACAATCGGGAGTAGCACTGATAAGGCACAAATTCATAACGTAAATGAGCCGGAGGAGGCATACAATAACAGGGAGTACCACTGATGGGGCACAGATTCGTACCGTAAATGAACCGGAGGAGGCATAGAATAACAGGGAGTAGCACTATTGAGGCACAGATTCATAGCGTACATGAACCGGAGGAGGCATACAATCACAGGGAGTTCCACTGATGGGGCACAGATTCGTACCATAAATGAACCGGAGGAGGCATAGAATAACAAGGAGTAGCACTATTGAGGCACAGACTCATAGCGTAAATGAACTGGAGGAGGCATAAAATAACTGGAGGAGGCATAGAATAACAGTGAGTACCACTGATGGGGCACATATTCGTACCATAAATAAACCGGAGAAGGCATAGAATAACAGGGAGTAGCACTATTGAGGCACAGATTCATACTGTAATTGAACTGGAGGAGGCATAGAATAAAAGGAAGAAGCACTGATGAGGCACAGATTCGTAGCGTAAATGAACCGGAGGAGGCACAGAATAACAGGGAGTAGCACTGATGAGGCACAGATTCGTAGCGTGAATGAACTAGAGGAGGAATAGAATAACAGGGAGTAGCACTGATGAGGCACAGATTTATAGCGTAAATGAACTGGAGGAGGCATAGAATAACAGGGAGTAGCACTGATGAGGCACAGATTCATAGCGTAAATGAACCGTAGGAGGCATACAATACCAGGGAGTACCACTGATGGGGCACAGATTTGTACCTTAAATGAACCAGAGGAGGCATAGAATAACAGGGAGTAGCACTGATGAGGCACAGATTCATAGCATAAATGAACTGGAGGAGGCATAGAATAACAGGAAGAAGCACTGAAGAGGCACAGATTCATAGCGTAAATGAACCAGAGGAGGCATAGAATAACAGGGAGAAGTACTGATGAGGCACAGATTCATAGCGTAAATGAACCGGAGGAGGCCTAGAATAACAGGGAGTAGCACTGATGAGGTACAGATTCATAGTGTAAATGAACTGGAGGAGGCATAGAATAACAGGGAGTGGCACTAATAAGGCACAGATTCATAGCGTAAATGAACCGGAGGAGGCATACAATAACAGGGAGTAGCCCTGATGAGGCACAGAATCGTAGATTAAATGAACCGGAGGAGGCATAGAATAACAGGGAGTAGCAATGATGAGGCACAGATTCATAGCGTAAATGAACCGGAGAAGGCATCGAATAAGAGGAAGAAGCAATGATGGGGCACAGATTCGTACCGTAAATGAACCAGAGGAGGCATAGAATAACAAGGAGTAGCACTATTGAGGCACAGATTTGTAGCGTAAATGAACTGGAGAAGGCATAGAATGACAGGAAGGAGCACTGATGAGGCACAGATTCATAGCGTAAATGAACCGGGGGAGGCATAGAATAACAGGAAGAAGCACTGATGAGGCACAGATTCATAGCGTAAATTACCTGGAGGAGGCATAGAATAACAGGGAGTAGCACTGATGAGGCACAGATTCATAGCATAAATTACCTGGAGGAGGCATAGAATAACAGGGAGTAGCACTGATGGGGCACAGATTCATAGCGTAAATGAACTGGAGGAGGCATGGAATAACAGGGAGTAGCACTGATGAGGCACAGATTCATAGCGTAAATTACCTGGAGGAGGCAAAGAATAACAGGAAAATGCATTGATGAGGCACTGATTCATAGCGTAAATTACCTGGAGGAGGCATAGAATAACAGGGAGTAGCATTGATGAGGCACAGATTCATAGCGTGAATGAACTGGAGGAGGCATAGAATAACAGGAAGAAGCACTGATGAGGCACAGATTCATAGCGTAAATGAACCGGAGGAGGCATAGAATAACAGGGAGTAGCACTGATGAGGCACACATTCATAGCGTAAATTACCTGGAGGAGGCAAAGAATAACAGGACAATGCACTGATGAGGCACTGATTCATAGCGTAAATTACCTGGAGGAGGCATAGAATAACAGGGAGTAGCACTGATGAGGCACAGATTCATAGCGTGAATGAACTGGAGGTGGCATAGAATAACAGGAAGAAGCTCTGATGAGGCACAGATTCATAGCGTAAATTACCTGGGGGAGGCATAGAATAACAGGGAGAAGCACTGATGAGGTACAGTTTCATAGCGTAAATGAACCGGAGGATGCATAGAATAATGGAAGAAGCACTGATGAGGCACAGATTCATAGCGTAAATGAACCGAGGAGGCATAGAAAAACAGGAAGAAGCACTGATGAGGCACAGATTTTTACCGTAAATGAACCGGAGGAGGCATAGAATAACAAGAAGAAGCACTGATGAGGCACAGATTCATAGTGTAAATGAACCGGAGGATGCATAGAATAATAGGAAGAAGAACTGATGAGGCACAGATTCATAGCGTAAATGAACCGGAGGAGGCATAGAATAACAGGAAGAAGCACTGATGAGGCACAGATTCATAGCGTAAATGAACCAGAGGAGGCATAGAATAACAGGAAGTAGCACTGATGAGGCACAGATTCATAGCGTGAATGAACCAGAGGAGGCATAGAATAACAGGGAGTAGCACTGATGAGGCACAGATTCATAGCGTAAATGAACCGGAGGAGGCATAGAATAATGGAAGAAGCACTGATGAGGCACAGATTCATAGCGTAAATGAACCGGGAGAGGCATAGAATAACAGGAAGTAGCACTGATGAGGCACAGATTCATAGCGTGAATGAACCAGAGGAGGCATAGAATAACAAGGAGTAGCACTATTGAGGCACAGATTTGTAGCGTAAATGAACCGGAGGAGGCATAGAATAAGAGGAAGAAGCACTGATGGGGCACAGATTTGTACCGTAAATGAACCAGAGGAGGCATAGAATAACAAGGAGTAGCACTATTGAGGCACAGATTTGTAGCGTAAATGAACCGGAGGAGGCATAGAATAACAGGAAGAAGCACTGATGAGGCAAGATTCATAGCGTAAATGAACCGGAGGAGGCATAGAATAACAGGGAGTAGCACTGATGAGGCACAGATTCATAGCGTGAATGAACTGGAGGAGGCATAGAATAACAGGGAGTAGCACTGATGAGGTACAGATTCATAGCATAAATGAACTGGAGGAGGCATAGAATAACAGGGAGTAGCACTGATGAGGCACAGATTCATAGCGTAAATTACCTGGAGGAGGCATAGCATAACAGGGAGTACCACTGATGGGGCACATATTTGTACCGTAAATGAACAGGAGGAGGCATAGAATAACCGGAAGAAGCACTGATGAGGCACAGATTCATAGCGTAAATGAACTGGAGGAGGCATAGAATAACAGGGAGTAGCACTGATGAGGCACAGATTCATAGCGTAAATTACCTGGAGGAAGCAAAGAATAACAGGAAAATGCACTGATGAGGCACTGATTCATAGCGTAAATTACCTGGAGGAGGCATAGAATAAAAGGGAGTAGCACTGATGAGGCACAGATTCATAGCGTAAATTACCTGGAGGAGGCAAAGAATAACAGGAAAATGCACTGATGAGGCACTGATTCATAGCGTAAATTACCTGGAGGAGGCATAGAATAACAGGGAGTAGCACTGATGAGGCACAGATTCATAGCGTGAATGAACTGGAGGAGGCATAGAATAACAGGAAGAAGCACTGATGAGGCACAGATTCATAGCGTAAATTACCTGGAGGAGGCATAGAATAACAGGGAGAAGCACTGATGAGGTACAGTTTCATAGCGTAAATGAACCGGAGGAGGCAAAGAATAACAGGGAGTACCACTGATGGGGCACAGATTCATACCGTAAATGAACTGGAGGAGGCATAGAATAACACGGAGTAGCACTGATGAGGCACAGATTTGTAGCGTAAATGAACCTGAGGAGGCATAGAATAGCAGGGAGTTTCACTTATGAGGCACAGATTCATAGCGTAAATGAACCGAGGAAGCATAGAAAAACAGGAAGAAGCACTGATGAGGCACAGATTTTTACCGTAAATGAACCGGAGGAAGCATAGAATAACAAGAAGAAGCACTGATGAGGCACAGATTCATAGCGTAAATGAACCGGAGGATGCATAGAATAATGGAAGAAGCACTGATGAGGCACAGATTCATAGCGTAAATGAACCGGGGGAGGCATAGAATAACAGGAAGAAGCACTATTGAGGCACAGATTCATACCGTAAATGAACCGGAGAAGGCATAGAATAATAGGAAGAAGCACTGATGAGGCACAGATTCATAGCGTAAATTACCTGGAGGAGGCCTAGAATAACAGGAAGAAGCACTGATGAGGCACAGATTCATAGCGTGAATGAACTGGAGGAGGCATAGAATAACAGGGAGTAGCACTGATGAGGCACAGATTCATAGCGTAAATTAACTGGAGGAGGCATAGCATAACATGGAGTAGCACTGATGAGGCACAGATTCATAGCGTAAATTACCTGGAGGAGGCCTAGAATAACAGGAAGAAGCACTGATGAGGCACAGATTCATAGCATGAATGAACTGGAGGAGGCATAGAATAACAGGGAGTAGCACTGATGAGGCACAGATTCATAGCGTAAATTACCTGGAGGAGGCATAGAATAACATGGAGTAGCACTGATGAGGCACAGATTCATAGCGTAAATTACCTGGAGGAGGCATAGCATAACAGGGAGTAGCACTGATGGGGCACAGATTCATAGCGTGAATGAACTGGAGGAGGCATAGAATAACAGGAAGAAGCACTGATGAGGCACAGATTCATAGCGTAAATTACCTGGAGAAGGCATAGAATAACAGGGAGTAGCACTGATGAGGCAAAGATTCATAGCTTAAATTACCTGGAGGAGGCATAGCATAACAGGGAGTAGCACTGATGAGGCACAGATTCATAGCGTAAATTACCTGGAGGAGGCATAGAATAACATGGAGTAGCACTGATGAGGCACAGATTCATAGCGTAAATTACCTGGAGGAGGCATAGCATAACAGGGAGTAGCACTGATGGGGCACAGATTCATAGCGTGAATGAACTGGAGGAGGCATAGAATAACAGGAAGAAGCACTGATGAGGCACAGATTCATAGCGTAAATTACCTGGAGAAGGCATAGAATAACAGGGAGTAGCACTGATGAGGCAAAGATTCATAGCGTAAATTACCTGGAGGAGGCATAGCATAACAGGGAGTAGCACTGATGGGGCACAGATTCATAGCGTAAATGAACTGGAGGAGGCATAGAATAACAGGAAGAAGCACTGATGAGGCACAGATTCATAGCGTAAATGAACCGGAGGAGGCATAGAATAACAGGGAGTAGCACTGATGAGGCACAGATTCATAGCGTAAATTACCTGGAGGAGGCAAAGAATAACAGGAAGAAGCACTGATGAGGCACAGATTCATAGCGTAAATTACCTGGAGGAGGTAAAGAATAACAGGGAGTAGCACTGATGAGGCACAGATTCATAGCGTAAATGAACCGGAGGAGGCACAGAATAACAGGAAGAAGCACTGATGAGGCACAGATTCATAGCGTAAATTACCTGGAGGAGGCAAAGAATAACAGTAAGAAGCACTGATGAGGCACAGATTCATAGCGTAAATGAACCGGAGGAGGCATAGAATAACAGGAAGAAGCACTGATGAGGCACAGATTCATAGCTTAAATTACCTGGAGGAGGCAAAGAATAACAGTAAGAAGCACTGATGAGGCACAGATTCATAGCGTGAATGAACTGGAGGAGGCATAGAATAACAGGGAGTAGCACTGATGAGGCACAGATTCATAGCGTAAATGAACCGGAGGAGGCACAGAATAACAGGAAGAAGCACTGATGAGGCACAGATTCATAGCGTAAATTACCTGGAGGAGGCAAAGAATAACAGTAAGAAGCACTGATGAGGCACAGATTCATAGCGTGAATGAACTGGAGGAGGCATAAAATAACAGGGAGTAGCACTGATGAGGCACAGATTCATAGAGTAAATTACCTGGAGGAGGCATAGAATAACAGGGAGTAGCACTGATGAGGCACAGATTCATAGCGTAAATTACCTGGAGGAGGCATAGAATAACAGGGAGTAGCACTGATGAGGCACAGATTCATAGAGTAAATTACCTGGAGGAGGCATAGAATAACAGGGAGTAGCACTGATGAGGCACAGATTCATAGCGTAAATTACCTGGAGGAGGCAAAGAATAACAGGAAGAAGCACTGATGAGGCACAGATTCATAGCGTAAATGAACCGGAGGAGGCATAGAATAACAGGAAGAAGCACTATTGAGGCACAGATTCATACCGTAAATGAACCGGAGAAGGCATAGAATAATAGGAAGAAGCACTGATGAGGCACAGATTCATAGCGTAAATTACCTGGAGGAGGCCTAGAATAACAGGAAGAAGCACTGATGAGGCACAGATTCATAGCGTGAATGAACTGGAGGAGGCATAGAATAACAGGGAGTAGCACTGATGAGGCACAGATTCATAGCGTAAATGAACTGGAGGAGGCATAGCATAACATGGAGTAGCACTGATGAGGCACAGAATCATAGCGTAAATTACCTGGAGGAGGCCTAGAATAACAGGAAGAAGCACTGATGAGGCACAGATTCATAGCGTGAATGAACTGGAGGAGGCATAGAATAACAGGGAGTAGCACTGATGAGGCACAGATTCATAGCGTAAATTACCTGGAGGAGGCATAGAATAACATGGAGTAGCACTGATGAGGCACAGATTCATAGCGTAAATTACCTGGAGGAGGCATAGCATAACAGGGAGTAGCACTGATGGGGCACAGATTCATAGCGTGAATGAACTGGAGGAGGCATAGAATAACAGGAAGAAGCACTGATGAGGCACAGATTCATAGCGTAAATTACCTGGAGAAGGCATAGAATAACAGGGAGTAGCACTGATGAGGCAAAGATTCATAGCGTAAATTACCTGGAGGAGGCATAGCATAACAGGGAGTAGCACTGATGGGGCACAGATTCATAGCGTAAATGAACTGGAGGAGGCATAGAATAACAGGAAGAAGCACTGATGCGCACAGATTCATAGCGTAAATGAACCGGAGGAGGCATAGAATAACAGGGAGTAGCACTGATGAGGCACAGATTCATAGCGTAAATTACCTGGAGGAGGCAAAGAATAACAGGAAGAAGCACTGATGAGGCACAGATTCATAGCGTAAATTACCTGGAGGAGGCAAAGAATAACAGGGAGTAGCACTGATGAGGCACAGATTCATAGCGTAAATGAACCGGAGGAGGCACAGAATAACAGGAAGAAGCACTGATGAGGCACAGATTCATAGCGTAAATTACCTGGAGGAGGCAAAGAATAACAGTAAGAAGCACTGATGAGGCACAGATTCATAGCGTGAATGAACTGGAGTAGGCATAGAATAACAGGGAGTAGCACTGATGAGGCACAGATTCATAGAGTAAATTACCTGGAGGAGGCATAGAATAACAGGGAGGAGCACTGATGAGGCACAGATTCATAGCGTAAATTACCTGGAGGAGGCATAGAATAACAGGGAGTAGCACTGATGAGGCACAGATTCATAGAGTAAATTACCTGGAGGAGGCAAAGAATAACAGTAAGAAGCACTGATGAGGCACAGATTCATAGCGTGAATGAACTGGAGGAGGCATAAAATAACAGGGAGTAGCACTGATGAGGCACAGATTCATAGAGTAAATTACCTGGAGGAGGCATAGAATAACAGGGAGTAGCACTGATGAGGCACAGATTCATAGCGTAAATTACCTGGAGGAGGCATAGAATAACAGGGAGTAGCACTGATGAGGCACAGATTCATAGAGTAAATTACCTGGAGGAGGCATAGAATAACAGGGAGTAGCACTGATGAGGCACAGATTCATAGCGTAAATTACCTGGAGGAGGCAAAGAATAACAGGAAGAAGCACTGATGAGGCACAGATTCATAGCGTAAATGAACCGGAGGAGGCATAGAATAACAGGAAGAAGCACTATTGAGGCACAGATTCATACCGTAAATGAACCGGAGAAGGCATAGAATAATAGGAAGAAGCACTGATGAGGCACAGATTCATAGCGTAAATTACCTGGAGGAGGCCTAGAATAACAGGAAGAAGCACTGATGAGGCACAGATTCATAGCGTGAATGAACTGGAGGAGGCATAGAATAACAGGGAGTAGCACTGATGAGGCACAGATTCATAGCGTAAATGAACTGGAGGAGGCATAGCATAACATGGAGTAGCACTGATGAGGCACAGAATCATAGCGTAAATTACCTGGAGGAGGCCTAGAATAACAGGAAGAAGCACTGATGAGGCACAGATTCATAGCGTGAATGAACTGGAGGAGGCATAGAATAACAGGGAGTAGCACTGATGAGGCACAGATTCATAGCGTAAATTACCTGGAGGAGGCATAGAATAACATGGAGTAGCACTGATGAGGCACAGATTCATAGCGTAAATTACCTGGAGGAGGCATAGCATAACAGGGAGTAGCACTGATGGGGCACAGATTCATAGCGTGAATGAACTGGAGGAGGCATAGAATAACAGGAAGAAGCACTGATGAGGCACAGATTCATAGCGTAAATTACCTGGAGAAGGCATAGAATAACAGGGAGTAGCACTGATGAGGCAAAGATTCATAGCGTAAATTACCTGGAGGAGGCATAGCATAACAGGGAGTAGCACTGATGGGGCACAGATTCATAGCGTAAATGAACTGGAGGAGGCATAGAATAACAGGAAGAAGCACTGATGAGGCACAGATTCATAGCGTAAATGAACCGGAGGAGGCATAGAATAACAGGGAGTAGCACTGATGAGGCACAGATTCATAGCGTAAATTACCTGGAGGAGGCAAAGAATAACAGGAAGAAGCACTGATGAGGCACAGATTCATAGCGTAAATTACCTGGAGGAGGCAAAGAATAACAGGGAGTAGCACTGATGAGGCACAGATTCATAGCGTAAATGAACCGGAGGAGGCACAGAATAACAGGAAGAAGCACTGATGAGGCACAGATTCATAGCGTAAATTACCTGGAGGAGGCAAAGAATAACAGTAAGAAGCACTGATGAGGCACAGATTCATAGCGTGAATGAACTGGAGTAGGCATAGAATAACAGGGAGTAGCACTGATGAGGCACAGATTCATAGAGTAAATTACCTGGAGGAGGCATAGAATAACAGGGAGGAGCACTGATGAGGCACAGATTCATAGCGTAAATTACCTGGAGGAGGCATAGAATAACAGGGAGTAGCACTGATGAGGCACAGATTCATAGAGTAAATTACCTGGAGGAGGCATAGAATAACAGGGAGTAGCACTGATGAGGCACAGATTCATAGCGTAAATTACCTGGAGGAGGCAAAGAATAACAGGAAGAAGCACTGATGAGGCACAGAGTCATAGCGTAAATGAACCGGAGGAGGCATAGAATAACAGGAAGAAGCACTATTGAGGCACAGATTCATACCGTAAATGAACCGGAGAAGGCATAGAATAATAGGAAGAAGCACTGATGAGGCACAGATTCATAGCGTAAATTACCTGGAGGAGGCCTAGAATAACAGGAAGAAGCACTGATGAGGCACAGATTCATAGCGTGAATGAACTGGAGGAGGCATAGAATAACAGGGAGTAGCACTGATGAGGCACAGATTCATAGCGTAAATGAACTGGAGGAGGCATAGCATAACATGGAGTAGCACTGATGAGGCACAGATTCATAGCGTAAATTACCTGGAGGAGGCCTAGAATAACAGGAAGAAGCACTGATGAGGCACAGATTCATAGCGTGAATGAACTGGAGGAGGCATAGAATAACAGGGAGTAGCACTGATGAGGCACAGATTCATAGCGTAAATTACCTGGAGGAGGCATAGAATAACATGGAGTAGCACTGATGAGGCACAGATTCATAGAGTAAATTACTTGGAGGAGGCATAGCATAACAGGGAGTAGCACTGATGGGGCACAGATTCATAGCGTGAATGAACTGGAGGAGGCATAGAATAACAGGAAGAAGCACTGATGAGGCACAGATTCATAGCGTAAATTACCTGGAGAAGGCATAGAATAACAGGGAGTAGCACTGATGAGGCAAAGATTCATAGCGTAAATTACCTGGAGGAGGCATAGCATAACAGGGAGTAGCACTGATGGGGCACAGATTCATAGCGTAAATGAACTGGAGGAGGCATAGAATAACAGGAAGAAGCACTGATGAGGCACAGATTCATAGCGTAAATGAACCGGAGGAGGCATAGAATAACAGGGAGTAGCACTGATGAGGCACAGATTCATAGCGTAAATTACCTGGAGGAGGCAAAGAATAACAGGAAGAAGCACTGATGAGGCACAGATTCATAGCGCGAATGAACTGGAGGAGGCATAGAATAACAGGGAGAAGCACTGATGAGTTATAGTTTCATAGCGTAAATGAACCGGAGGAGGCAAAGAATAACAGGGAGTACCACTGATGAGGCACAGATTCATAGCGTAAATGAACTGGAGGAGGCATAGAATAGCAGGGAGTTGCACTTATGAGGCACAGATTCATAACGTAAATGAACCGAGGAGGCATAGAAAAACAGGAAGAAGCACTGATGAGGCACAGATTCATAGCGTAAATGAACTGGAGGAGGCATAGAATAACAGGGAGTAGCACTGATGAGGCACAGATTCATAGCGTGAATGAACTGGAGGAGGCATAGAACAACAGGGAGTAGCACTGATGAGGCACAGATTCATAGCGTGAATGAACTGGAGGAGGCATAGAATAACAGGGAGTAGCACTGATGAGGCACAGATTCATAGCGTAAATTACCTGGAGGAGGCATAGAATAACATGGAGTAGCACTGATGAGGCACAGATTCATAGCGTAAATGAACCGGAGGAGGCATAAAATGACAGGAAGGAGCACTGATGAGGCACAGATTCATAACGTAAATTACCTGGAGGAGGCAAAGAATAACAGGAAGAAGCACTGATGAGGCACAGATTCATAGCGTGAATGAACTGGAGGAGGCATAGAATAACAGGGAGTACCACTGATGGGGCAGAGATTTGTACCGTAAATGAACCGGAGGAGGCATAGAATAACAGGAAGAAGCACTGATGAGGCACAGATTCATACCGTAAATGAACCGGAGGAGGCATAGAATAACAGGAAGAAGCACTGATGAGGCACAGATTCATACCGTAAATGAACCGGAGGAGGCATAGAATAACAGGAAGAAGCACTGATGAGGCACAGATTCATAGCGTAAATTACCTGGAGGAGGCCTAGAATAACAGGAAGAAGCACTGATGAGGCACAGATTCATAGCGTGAATGAACTGGAGGAGGCATAGAATAACAGGGAGTAGCACTGATGAGGCACAGATTCATAGCGTAAATTACCTGGAGGAGGCATAGAATAACAGGAAGAAGCACTGATGAGGCACAGATTCATACCGTAAATTACCTGGAGGAGGCATAGAATAACAGGAAGAAGCACTGATGAGGCACAGATTCATAGTGTGAATGAACTGGAGGTGGCATAGAATAACAGGGAGTAGCACTGATGAGGCACAGATTCATAGCGTAAATTACCTGGAGGAGGCATAGAATAACATGGAGTAGCACTGATGAGGCACAGATTCATAGCGTAAATTACCTGGAGGAGGCATAGCATAACAGGGAGTAGCACTGATGGGGCACAGATTCATAGCGTAAATGAACTGGAGGAGGCGTAGAATAACAGGAAGAAGCACTGATGAGGCACAGATTCATAGCGTAAATTACCTGGAGGAGGCATAGAATAACAGGGAGTAGCACTGATGAGGCAAAGATTCATAGCAGAAATTACCTGGAGGAGGCATAGTAGAACAGGGAGTAGCACTGATGGGGCACAGATTCATAGCGTAAATGAACTGGAGGAGGCATAGAATAACAGGAAGAAGCACTGATGAGGCACAGATTCATAGCGTAAATGAACCGGAGGAGGCATAGAATAACAGGGAGTAGCACTGATGAGGCACAGATTCATAGCGTAAATTACCTGGAGGAGGCAAAGAATAACAGGGAGTACCACTGATGGGGCAGAGATTTGTACCGTAAATGAACCGGAGGAGGCATAGAATAACAGGAAGAAGCACTGATGAGGCACAGATTCATACCGTAAATGAACCGGAGGAGGCATAGAATAACAGGAAGGAGCACTGATGAGGCACAGATTCATACCGTAAATGAACCGGAGGAGGCATAGAATAACAGGAAGAAGCACTGATGAGGCACAGATTCATAGCGTAAATTACCTGGAGGAGGCCTAGAATAACAGGAAGAAGCACCGATGAGGCACAGATTCATAGCGTGAATGAACTGGAGGAGGCATAGAATAACAGGGAGTAGCACTGATGAGGCACAGATTCATAGCATAAATTACCTGGAGGAGGCATAGAATAACAGGAAGAAGCACTGATGAGGCACAGATTCATAGCGTGAATGAACTGGAGGAGGCATAGAATAACAGGGAGTAGCACTGATGAGGCACAGATTCATACCGTAAATTATCTGGAGGAGGCATAGAATAACAGGAAGAAGCACTGATGAGGCACAGATTCATAGTGTGAATGAACTGGAGGAGGCATAGAATAACAGGGAGTAGCACTGATGAGGCACAGATTCATAGCGTAAATTACCTGGAGGAGGCATAGAATAACATGGAGTAGCACTGATGAGGCACAGATTCATAGCGTAAATTACCTGGAGGAGGCATAGCATAACAGGGAGTAGCACTGATGGGGCACAGATTCATAGCGTGAATGAACTGGAGGAGGCATAGAATAACAGGAAGAAGCACTGATGAGGCACAGATTCATAGCGTAAATTACCTGGAGGAGGCATAGAATAACAGGGAGTAGCACTGATGAGGCAAAGATTCATAGCAGAAATTACCTGGAGGAGGCATAGTATAACAGGGAGTAGCACTGATGGGGCACAGATTCATAGCGTAAAAGAACTGGAGGAGGGATAGAATAACAGGAAGAAGCACTGATGAGGCACAGATTCATAGCGTAAATGAACCGGAGGAGGCATAGAATAACAGGAAGAAGCACTGATGAGGCACAGATTCATAGCGTAAATGAACCGGAGGAGGCATAGAATAACAGGAAGAAGCACTGATGAGGCACAGATTCATAGCGTAAATGAACCGGAGGAGGCATAGAATAACAGGGAGTAGCACTGATGGGACACAGATTCATAGCGTAAATGAACTGGAGGAGGCATAGAATAACAGGGAGTAGCACTGATGAGGCGCAGATTCATAGCGTAAATGAACTGGAGGAGGCATAGAATAACAGGGAGTAGCACTGATGAGGCGCAGATTCATAGCGTAAATTACCTGGAGGAGGCATAGAATAACAGGAAGAAGCACTGATGAGGCACAGATTCACAGCATAAATGAACTGGAGGAGGCATAGAAGAACAGGAAGAAGCACTGATGAGGCACAGATTCATAGCGTAAATGAACCGGAGGAGGCATAGAATAACAGGGAGTAGCACTGATGAGGCGCAGATTCATAGCGTAAATTACCTGGAGGAGGCATAGAATAACAGGGAGAAACACTGATGAGGCACAGATTCATAGCGTAAATTAACCGGAGGAGGCATAGAATAACAAGTAGAAGCACTGATGAGGCACAGATTCACAGCATAAATGAACTGGAGGAGGCATAGAATAACAGGAAGAAGCACTGATGAGGCACAGATTCATAGCGTAAATGAACAGGAGGAGGCATAGAATAACAGACAGTAGCACTGATGAGGCACAGATTCATAGCGTAAATTACCTGGAGGAGGCAAAGAATAACAGGAAGAAGCACTGATGAGGCACAGATTCATAGCGTAAATTACCTGGAGGAGGCAAAGAATAACAGGGAGTAGCACTGATGAGGCACAGATTCATAGCGTAAATGAACCGGAGGAGGCACAGAATAACAGGAAGAAGCACTGATGAGGCACAGATTCATAGCGTAAATTACCTGGAGGAGGCAAAGAATAACAGTAAGAAGCACTGATGAGGCACAGATTCATAGCGTGAATGAACTGGAGTAGGCATAGAATAACAGGGAGTAGCACTGATGAGGCACAGATTCATAGAGTAAATTACCTGGAGGAGGCATAGAATAACAGGGAGGAGCACTGATGAGGCACAGATTCATAGCGTAAATTACCTGGAGGAGGCATAGAATAACAGGGAGTAGCACTGATGAGGCACAGATTCATAGAGTAAATTACCTGGAGGAGGCATAGAATAACAGGGAGTAGCACTGATGAGGCACAGATTCATAGCGTAAATTACCTGGAGGAGGCAAAGAATAACAGGAAGAAGCACTGATGAGGCACAGAGTCATAGCGTAAATGAACCGGAGGAGGCATAGAATAACAGGAAGAAGCACTATTGAGGCACAGATTCATACCGTAAATGAACCGGAGAAGGCATAGAATAATAGGAAGAAGCACTGATGAGGCACAGATTCATAGCGTAAATTACCTGGAGGAGGCCTAGAATAACAGGAAGAAGCACTGATGAGGCACAGATTCATAGCGTGAATGAACTGGAGGAGGCATAGAATAACAGGGAGTAGCACTGATGAGGCACAGATTCATAGCGTAAATGAACTGGAGGAGGCATAGCATAACATGGAGTAGCACTGATGAGGCACAGATTCATAGCGTAAATTACCTGGAGGAGGCCTAGAATAACAGGAAGAATGCACTGATGAGGCACAGATTCATAGCGTAAATGAACCGGAGGAGGCATAGAATAACAGGGAGTAGCACTGATGAGGCGCAGATTCATAGCGTAAATTACCTGGAGGAGGCATAGAATAACAGGGAGAAACACTGATGAGGCACAGATTCATAGCGTAAATTAACCGGAGGAGGCATAGAATAACAAGTAGAAGCACTGATGAGGCACAGATTCACAGCATAAATGAACTGGAGGAGGCATAGAATAACAGGAAGAAGCACTGATGAGGCACAGATTCATAGCGTAAATGAACAGGAGGAGGCATAGAATAACAGACAGTAGCACTGATGAGGCACAGATTCATAGCGTAAATTACCTGGAGGAGGCAAAGAATAACAGGAAGAAGCACTGATGAGGCACAGATTCATAGCGTAAATTACCTGGAGGAGGCAAAGAATAACAGGGAGTAGCACTGATGAGGCACAGATTCATAGCGTAAATGAACCGGAGGAGGCACAGAATAACAGGAAGAAGCACTGATGAGGCACAGATTCATAGCGTAAATTACCTGGAGGAGGCAAAGAATAACAGTAAGAAGCACTGATGAGGCACAGATTCATAGCGTGAATGAACTGGAGTAGGCATAGAATAACAGGGAGTAGCACTGATGAGGCACAGATTCATAGAGTAAATTACCTGGAGGAGGCATAGAATAACAGGGAGGAGCACTGATGAGGCACAGATTCATAGCGTAAATTACCTGGAGGAGGCATAGAATAACAGGGAGTAGCACTGATGAGGCACAGATTCATAGAGTAAATTACCTGGAGGAGGCATAGAATAACAGGGAGTAGCACTGATGAGGCACAGATTCATAGCGTAAATTACCTGGAGGAGGCAAAGAATAACAGGAAGAAGCACTGATGAGGCACAGAGTCATAGCGTAAATGAACCGGAGGAGGCATAGAATAACAGGAAGAAGCACTATTGAGGCACAGATTCATACCGTAAATGAACCGGAGAAGGCATAGAATAATAGGAAGAAGCACTGATGAGGCACAGATTCATAGCGTAAATTACCTGGAGGAGGCCTAGAATAACAGGAAGAAGCACTGATGAGGCACAGATTCATAGCGTGAATGAACTGGAGGAGGCATAGAATAACAGGGAGTAGCACTGATGAGGCACAGATTCATAGCGTAAATGAACTGGAGGAGGCATAGCATAACATGGAGTAGCACTGATGAGGCACAGATTCATAGCGTAAATTACCTGGAGGAGGCCTAGAATAACAGGAAGAAGCACTGATGAGGCACAGATTCATAGCGTGAATGAACTGGAGGAGGCATAGAATAACAGGGAGTAGCACTGATGAGGCACAGATTCATAGCGTAAATTACCTGGAGGAGGCATAGAATAACATGGAGTAGCACTGATGAGGCACAGATTCATAGAGTAAATTACTTGGAGGAGGCATAGCATAACAGGGAGTAGCACTGATGGGGCACAGATTCATAGCGTGAATGAACTGGAGGAGGCATAGAATAACAGGAAGAAGCACTGATGAGGCACAGATTCATAGCGTAAATTACCTGGAGAAGGCATAGAATAACAGGGAGTAGCACTGATGAGGCAAAGATTCATAGCGTAAATTACCTGGAGGAGGCATAGCATAACAGGGAGTAGCACTGATGGGGCACAGATTCATAGCGTAAATGAACTGGAGGAGGCATAGAATAACAGGAAGAAGCACTGATGAGGCACAGATTCATAGCGTAAATGAACCGGAGGAGGCATAGAATAACAGGGAGTAGCACTGATGAGGCACAGATTCATAGCGTAAATTACCTGGAGGAGGCAAAGAATAACAGGAAGAAGCACTGATGAGGCACAGATTCATAGCGCGAATGAACTGGAGGAGGCATAGAATAACAGGGAGAAGCACTGATGAGTTATAGTTTCATAGCGTAAATGAACCGGAGGAGGCAAAGAATAACAGGGAGTACCACTGATGAGGCACAGATTCATAGCGTAAATGAACTGGAGGAGGCATAGAATAGCAGGGAGTTGCACTTATGAGGCACAGATTCATAACGTAAATGAACCGAGGAGGCATAGAAAAACAGGAAGAAGCACTGATGAGGCACAGATTCATAGCGTAAATGAACTGGAGGAGGCATAGAATAACAGGGAGTAGCACTGATGAGGCACAGATTCATAGCGTGAATGAACTGGAGGAGGCATAGAACAACAGGGAGTAGCACTGATGAGGCACAGATTCATAGCGTGAATGAACTGGAGGAGGCATAGAATAACAGGGAGTAGCACTGATGAGGCACAGATTCATAGCGTAAATTACCTGGAGGAGGCATAGAATAACATGGAGTAGCACTGATGAGGCACAGATTCATAGCGTAAATGAACCGGAGGAGGCATAAAATGACAGGAAGGAGCACTGATGAGGCACAGATTCATAACGTAAATTACCTGGAGGAGGCAAAGAATAACAGGAAGAAGCACTGATGAGGCACAGATTCATAGCGTGAATGAACTGGAGGAGGCATAGAATAACAGGGAGTACCACTGATGGGGCAGAGATTTGTACCGTAAATGAACCGGAGGAGGCATAGAATAACAGGAAGAAGCACTGATGAGGCACAGATTCATACCGTAAATGAACCGGAGGAGGCATAGAATAACAGGAAGAAGCACTGATGAGGCACAGATTCATACCGTAAATGAACCGGAGGAGGCATAGAATAACAGGAAGAAGCACTGATGAGGCACAGATTCATAGCGTAAATTACCTGGAGGAGGCCTAGAATAACAGGAAGAAGCACTGATGAGGCACAGATTCATAGCGTGAATGAACTGGAGGAGGCATAGAATAACAGGGAGTAGCACTGATGAGGCACAGATTCATAGCGTAAATTACCTGGAGGAGGCATAGAATAACAGGAAGAAGCACTGATGAGGCACAGATTCATACCGTAAATTACCTGGAGGAGGCATAGAATAACAGGAAGAAGCACTGATGAGGCACAGATTCATAGTGTGAATGAACTGGAGGTGGCATAGAATAACAGGGAGTAGCACTGATGAGGCACAGATTCATAGCGTAAATTACCTGGAGGAGGCATAGAATAACATGGAGTAGCACTGATGAGGCACAGATTCATAGCGTAAATTACCTGGAGGAGGCATAGCATAACAGGGAGTAGCACTGATGGGGCACAGATTCATAGCGTAAATGAACTGGAGGAGGCGTAGAATAACAGGAAGAAGCACTGATGAGGCACAGATTCATAGCGTAAATTACCTGGAGGAGGCATAGAATAACAGGGAGTAGCACTGATGAGGCAAAGATTCATAGCAGAAATTACCTGGAGGAGGCATAGTAGAACAGGGAGTAGCACTGATGGGGCACAGATTCATAGCGTAAATGAACTGGAGGAGGCATAGAATAACAGGAAGAAGCACTGATGAGGCACAGATTCATAGCGTAAATGAACCGGAGGAGGCATAGAATAACAGGGAGTAGCACTGATGAGGCACAGATTCATAGCGTAAATTACCTGGAGGAGGCAAAGAATAACAGGGAGTACCACTGATGGGGCAGAGATTTGTACCGTAAATGAACCGGAGGAGGCATAGAATAACAGGAAGAAGCACTGATGAGGCACAGATTCATACCGTAAATGAACCGGAGGAGGCATAGAATAACAGGAAGGAGCACTGATGAGGCACAGATTCATACCGTAAATGAACCGGAGGAGGCATAGAATAACAGGAAGAAGCACTGATGAGGCACAGATTCATAGCGTAAATTACCTGGAGGAGGCCTAGAATAACAGGAAGAAGCACCGATGAGGCACAGATTCATAGCGTGAATGAACTGGAGGAGGCATAGAATAACAGGGAGTAGCACTGATGAGGCACAGATTCATAGCATAAATTACCTGGAGGAGGCATAGAATAACAGGAAGAAGCACTGATGAGGCACAGATTCATAGCGTGAATGAACTGGAGGAGGCATAGAATAACAGGGAGTAGCACTGATGAGGCACAGATTCATACCGTAAATTATCTGGAGGAGGCATAGAATAACAGGAAGAAGCACTGATGAGGCACAGATTCATAGTGTGAATGAACTGGAGGAGGCATAGAATAACAGGGAGTAGCACTGATGAGGCACAGATTCATAGCGTAAATTACCTGGAGGAGGCATAGAATAACATGGAGTAGCACTGATGAGGCACAGATTCATAGCGTAAATTACCTGGAGGAGGCATAGCATAACAGGGAGTAGCACTGATGGGGCACAGATTCATAGCGTGAATGAACTGGAGGAGGCATAGAATAACAGGAAGAAGCACTGATGAGGCACAGATTCATAGCGTAAATTACCTGGAGGAGGCATAGAATAACAGGGAGTAGCACTGATGAGGCAAAGATTCATAGCAGAAATTACCTGGAGGAGGCATAGTATAACAGGGAGTAGCACTGATGGGGCACAGATTCATAGCGTAAAAGAACTGGAGGAGGGATAGAATAACAGGAAGAAGCACTGATGAGGCACAGATTCATAGCGTAAATGAACCGGAGGAGGCATAGAATAACAGGAAGAAGCACTGATGAGGCGCAGATTCATAGCGTAAATGAACCGGAGGAGGCATAGAATAACAGGAAGAAGCACTGATGAGGCACAGATTCATAGCGTAAATGAACCGGAGGAGGCATAGAATAACAGGGAGTAGCACTGATGGGACACAGATTCATAGCGTAAATGAACTGGAGGAGGCATAGAATAACAGGGAGTAGCACTGATGAGGCGCAGATTCATAGCGTAAATGAACTGGAGGAGGCATAGAATAACAGGGAGTAGCACTGATGAGGCGCAGATTCATAGCGTAAATTACCTGGAGGAGGCATAGAATAACAGGAAGAAGCACTGATGAGGCACAGATTCACAGCATAAATGAACTGGAGGAGGCATAGAAGAACAGGAAGAAGCACTGATGAGGCACAGATTCATAGCGTAAATGAACCGGAGGAGGCATAGAATAACAGGGAGTAGCACTGATGAGGCGCAGATTCATAGCGTAAATTACCTGGAGGAGGCATAGAATAACAGGGAGAAACACTGATGAGGCACAGATTCATAGCGTAAATTAACCGGAGGAGGCATAGAATAACAAGTAGAAGCACTGATGAGGCACAGATTCACAGCATAAATGAACTGGAGGAGGCATAGAATAACAGGAAGAAGCACTGATGAGGCACAGATTCATAGCGTAAATGAACAGGAGGAGGCATAGAATAACAGACAGTAGCACTGATGAGGCACAGATTCATAGCGTAAATTACCTGGAGGAGGCAAAGAATAACAGGAAGAAGCACTGATGAGGCACAGATTCATAGCGTAAATTACCTGGAGGAGGCAAAGAATAACAGGGAGTAGCACTGATGAGGCACAGATTCATAGCGTAAATGAACCGGAGGAGGCACAGAATAACAGGAAGAAGCACTGATGAGGCACAGATTCATAGCGTAAATTACCTGGAGGAGGCAAAGAATAACAGTAAGAAGCACTGATGAGGCACAGATTCATAGCGTGAATGAACTGGAGTAGGCATAGAATAACAGGGAGTAGCACTGATGAGGCACAGATTCATAGAGTAAATTACCTGGAGGAGGCATAGAATAACAGGGAGGAGCACTGATGAGGCACAGATTCATAGCGTAAATTACCTGGAGGAGGCATAGAATAACAGGGAGTAGCACTGATGAGGCACAGATTCATAGAGTAAATTACCTGGAGGAGGCATAGAATAACAGGGAGTAGCACTGATGAGGCACAGATTCATAGCGTAAATTACCTGGAGGAGGCAAAGAATAACAGGAAGAAGCACTGATGAGGCACAGAGTCATAGCGTAAATGAACCGGAGGAGGCATAGAATAACAGGAAGAAGCACTATTGAGGCACAGATTCATACCGTAAATGAACCGGAGAAGGCATAGAATAATAGGAAGAAGCACTGATGAGGCACAGATTCATAGCGTAAATTACCTGGAGGAGGCCTAGAATAACAGGAAGAAGCACTGATGAGGCACAGATTCATAGCGTGAATGAACTGGAGGAGGCATAGAATAACAGGGAGTAGCACTGATGAGGCACAGATTCATAGCGTAAATGAACTGGAGGAGGCATAGCATAACATGGAGTAGCACTGATGAGGCACAGATTCATAGCGTAAATTACCTGGAGGAGGCCTAGAATAACAGGAAGAAGCACTGATGAGGCACAGATTCATAGCGTGAATGAACTGGAGGAGGCATAGAATAACAGGGAGTAGCACTGATGAGGCACAGATTCATAGCGTAAATTACCTGGAGGAGGCAAAGAATAACAGGAAGAAGCACTGATGAGGCACAGATTCATAGCGCGAATGAACTGGAGGAGGCATAGAATAACAGGGAGAAGCACTGATGAGTTATAGTTTCATAGCATAAATGAACCGGAGGAGGCAAAGAATAACAGGGAGTACCACTGATGAGGCACAGATTCATAGCGTAAATGAACTGGAGGAGGCATAGAATAGCAGGGAGTTGCACTTATGAGGCACAGATTCATAACGTAAATGAACCGAGGAGGCATAGAAAAACAGGAAGAAGCACTGATGAGGCACAGATTCATAGCGTAAATGAACTGGAGGAGGCATAGAATAACAGGGAGTAGCACTGATGAGGCACAGATTCATAGCGTGAATGAACTGGAGGAGGCATAGAACAACAGGGAGTAGCACTGATGAGGCACAGATTCATAGCATGAATGAACTGGAGGAGGCATAGAATAACAGGGAGTAGCACTGATGAGGCACAGATTCATAGCGTAAATTACCTGGAGGAGGCATAGAATAACATGGAGTAGCACTGATGAGGCACAGATTCATAGCGTAAATGAACCGGAGGAGGCATAAAATGACAGGAAGGAGCACTGATGAGGCACAGATTCATAACGTAAATTACCTGGAGGAGGCAAAGAATAACAGGAAGAAGCACTGATGAGGCACAGATTCATAGCGTGAATGAACTGGAGGAGGCATAGAATAACAGGGAGTACCACTGATGGGGCAGAGATTTGTACCGTAAATGAACCGGAGGAGGCATAGAATAACAGGAAGAAGCACTGATGAGGCACAGATTCATACCGTAAATGAACTGGAGGAGGCATAGAATAACAGGAAGAAGCACTGATGAGGCACAGATTCATACCGTAAATGAACCGGAGGAGGCATAGAATAACAGGAAGAAGCACTGATGAGGCACAGATTCATAGCGTAAATTACCTGGAGGAGGCCTAGAATAACAGGAAGAAGCACTGATGAGGCACAGATTCATAGCGTGAATGAACTGGAGGAGGCATAGAATAACAGGGAGAATCACTGATGAGGCACAGATTCATAGCGAAAATTACCTGGAGGAGGCATAGAATAACAGGAAGAAGCACTGATGAGGCACAGATTCATACCGTAAATTACCTGGAGGAGGCATAGAATAACAGGAAGAAGCACTGATGAGGCACAGATTCATAGTGTGAATGAACTGGAGGTGGCATAGAATAACAGGGAGTAGCACTGATGAGGCACAGATTCATAGCGTAAATTACCTGGAGGAGGCATAGAATAACATGGAGTAGCACTGATGAGGCACAGATTCATAGCGTAAATTACCTGGAGGAGGCATAGCATAACAGGGAGTAGCACTGATGGGGCACAGATTCATAGCGTAAATGAACTGGAGGAGGCGTAGAATAACAGGAAGAAGCACTGATGAGGCACAGATTCATAGCGTAAATTACCTGGAGGAGGCATAGAATAACAGGGAGTAGCACTGATGAGGCAAAGATTCATAGCAGAAATTACCTGGAGGAGGAATAGTAGAACAGGGAGTAGCACTGATGGGGCACAGATTCATAGCATAAATGAACTGGAGGAGGCATAGAATAACAGGAAGAAGCACTGATGAGGCACAGATTCATAGCGTAAATGAACCGGAGGAGGCATAGAATAACAGGGAGTAGCACTGATGAGGCACAGATTCATAGCGTAAATTACCTGGAGGAGGCAAAGAATAACAGGGAGTACCACTGATGGGGCCGAGATTTGTACCGTAAATGAACCGGAGGAGGCATAGAATAACAGGAAGAAGCACTGATGAGGCACAGATTCATACCGTAAATGAACCGGAGGAGGCATAGAATAACAGGAAGGAGCACTGATGAGGCACAGATTCATACCGTAAATGAACCGGAGGAGGCATAGAATAACAGGAAGAAGCACTGATGAGGCACAGATTCATAGCGTATATTACCTGGAGGAGGCCTAGAATAACAGGAAGAAGCACCGATGAGGCACAGATTCATAGCGTGAATGAACTGGAGGAGGCATAGAATAACAGGGAGTAGCACTGATGAGGCACAGATTCATAGCATAAATTACCTGGAGGAGGCATAGAATAACAGGAAGAAGCACTGATGAGGCACAGATTCATAGCATGAATGAACTGGAGGAGGCATAGAATAACAGGGAGTAGCACTGATGAGGCACAGATTCATACCGTAAATTATCTGGAGGAGGCATAGAATAACAGGAAGAAGCACTGATGAGGCACAGATTCATAGTGTGAATGAACTGGAGGAGGCATAGAATAACAGGGAGTAGCACTGATGAGGCACAGATTCATAGCGTAAATTACCTGGAGGAGGCATAGAATAACATGGAGTAGCACTGATGAGGCACAGATTCATAGCGTAAATTACCTGGAGGAGGCATAGCATAACAGGGAGTAGCACTGATGGGGCACAGATTCATAGCGTGAATGAACTGGAGGAGGCATAGAATAACAGGAAGAAGCACTGATGAGGCACAGATTCATAGCGTAAATTACCTGGAGGAGGCATAGAATAACAGGGAGTAGCACTGATGAGGCAAAGATTCATAGCAGAAATTACCTGGAGGAGGCATAGTATAACAGGGAGTAGCACTGATGGGGCACAGATTCATAGCGTAAAAGAACTGGAGGAGGCATAGAATAACAGGAAGAAGCACTGATGAGGCACAGATTCATAGCGTAAATGAACCGGAGGAGGCATAGAATAACAGGAAGAAGCACTGATGAGGCACAGATTCATAGCGTAAATGAACCGGAGGAGGCATAGAATAACAGGAAGAAGCACTGATGAGGCACAGATTCATAGCGTAAATGAACCGGAGGAGGCATAGAATAACAGGGAGTAGCACTGATGGGACACAGATTCATAGCGTAAATGAACTGGAGGAGGCATAGAATAACAGGGAGTAGCACTGATGAGGCGCAGATTCATAGCGTAAATGAACTGGAGGAGGCATAGAATAACAGGGAGTAGCACTGATGAGGCGCAGATTCATAGCGTAAATTACCTGGAGGAGGCATAGAATAACAGGAAGAAGCACTGATGAGGCACAGATTCACAGCATAAATGAACTGGAGGAGGCATAGAAGAACAGGAAGAAGCACTGATGAGGCACAGATTCATAGCGTAAATGAACCGGAGGAGGCATAGAATAACAGGGAGTAGCACTGATGAGGCGCAGATTCATAGCGTTAATTACCTGGAGGAGGCATAGAATAACAGGGAGAAACACTGATGAGGCACAGATTCATAGCGTAAATTAACCGGAGGAGGCATAGAATAACAAGTAGAAGCACTGATGAGGCACAGATTCACAGCATAAATGAACTGGAGGAGGCATAGAATAACAGGAAGAAGCACTGATGAGGCACAGATTCATAGCGTAAATGAACAGGAGGAGGCATAGAATAACAGACAGTAGCACTGATGAGGCACATATTCAAAGCGTAAATTACCTGGAGGAGGCAAAGAATAACAGGAAGAAGCACTGATGAGGCACTGATTCATAGCGTAAATTACCTGGAGGAGGCATAGAATAACAGGGAGTAGCACTGATGAGGCACAGATTCATAGCGTGAATGAACTGGAGGAGTCATAGAATAACAGGAAGAAGCACTGATGAGGCAAAAATTCATAGCGTAAATTACCTGGAGGAGGCATAGAATAACAGGGAGTAGCACTGATGAGGCACAGATTCATAGCGTGAATGAACTGGAGGAGGCATAGAATAACAGGGAGAAGCACTGATGAGGTATAGTTTCATAGCGTAAATGAACCGGAGGAGGCAAAGAATAACAGGGAGTACCACTGATGGGGCACAGATTCGTAGCGTAAATGAACCTGAGGAGGCATAGAATAGCAGGGAGTTGCACTTATGAGGCACAGATTCATAGCGTAAATGAACCGGAGGAGGCATAGAATAACAGGAAGAAGCACTGATGAGACACAGATTCATAGCGTAAATGAACTGGAGGAGGCATAGAATAACAGGAAGTAGCACTGATGAGGCACAGATTCATAGCGTAAATGAACCGGAGGAGGCATAGAATAACAGGAAGAAGCACTGATGAGGCACAGATTCATAGCGTAAATGAACCGGAGGAGGCATAGAATAACAGGGAGTAGCACTGATGGGACACAGATTCATAGCGTAAATGAAATGGAGGAGGCATAGAATAACAGGGAGTAGCACTGATGAGGCGCAGATTCATAGCGTAAATTACCTGGAGGAGGCATAGAATAACAGGAAGAAACACTGATGAGGCACAGATTCACAGCATAAATGAACTGGAGGAGGCATAGAATAACAGGAAGAAGCACTGATGAGGCACAGATTCATAGCGTAAATGAACAGGAGGAGGCATAGAATAACAGACAGTAGCAATGATGAGGCAAACATTCATAGCGTAAATTACCTGGAGGAGGCAAAGAATAACAGGAAGAAGCACTGATGAGGCACAGATTTATAGCGTAAATGAACCAGAGGAGGCATAGAATAACAGGAAGAAGCACTGATGAGGCACAGATTCATAGCGTAAATGAACCGGAGGAGGCATAGAATAACAGGAAGAAGCACTGATGAGGCACAGATTCATAGCGTAAATGAACCGGAGGAGGCATAGAATAACAGGGAGTAGCACTGATGAGGCACAGATTCATAGCGTAAATGAACCGGGGGAGGCATAGAATAACAGGAAGAAGCACTGATGAGGCACAGATTCATAGCGTAAATGAACCGGACGAGGCATACAACAATCGGGAGTAGCACTGATAAGGCACAAATTCATAACGTAAATGAGCCGGAGGAGGCATACAATAACAGGGAGTACCACTGATGGGGCACAGATTCGTACCGTAAATGAACCGGAGGAGGCATAGAATAACAGGGAGTAGCACTATTGAGGCACAGATTCATAGCGTACATGAACCGGAGGAGGCATACAATCACAGGGAGTTCCACTGATGGGGCACAGATTCGTACCATAAATGAACCGGAGGAGGCATAGAATAACAAGGAGTAGCACTATTGAGGCACAGACTCATAGCGTAAATGAACTGGAGGAGGCATAAAATAACTGGAGGAGGCATAGAATAACAGTGAGTACCACTGATGGGGCACATATTCGTACCATAAATAAACCGGAGAAGGCATAGAATAACAGGGAGTAGCACTATTGAGGCACAGATTCATACTGTAATTGAACTGGAGGAGGCATAGAATAAAAGGAAGAAGCACTGATGAGGCACAGATTCGTAGCGTAAATGAACCGGAGGAGGCACAGAATAACAGGGAGTAGCACTGATGAGGCACAGATTCGTAGCGTGAATGAACTAGAGGAGGAATAGAATAACAGGGAGTAGCACTGATGAGGCACAGATTTATAGCGTAAATGAACTGGAGGAGGCATAGAATAACAGGGAGTAGCACTGATGAGGCACAGATTCATAGCGTAAATGAACCGTAGGAGGCATACAATACCAGGGAGTACCACTGATGGGGCACAGATTTGTACCTTAAATGAACCAGAGGAGGCATAGAATAACAGGGAGTAGCACTGATGAGGCACAGATTCATAGCATAAATGAACTGGAGGAGGCATAGAATAACAGGAAGAAGCACTGAAGAGGCACAGATTCATAGCGTAAATGAACCAGAGGAGGCATAGAATAACAGGGAGAAGTACTGATGAGGCACAGATTCATAGCGTAAATGAACCGGAGGAGGCCTAGAATAACAGGGAGTAGCACTGATGAGGTACAGATTCATAGTGTAAATGAACTGGAGGAGGCATAGAATAACAGGGAGTGGCACTAATAAGGCACAGATTCATAGCGTAAATGAACCGGAGGAGGCATACAATAACAGGGAGTAGCCCTGATGAGGCACAGAATCGTAGATTAAATGAACCGGAGGAGGCATAGAATAACAGGGAGTAGCAATGATGAGGCACAGATTCATAGCGTAAATGAACCGGAGAAGGCATCGAATAAGAGGAAGAAGCAATGATGGGGCACAGATTCGTACCGTAAATGAACCAGAGGAGGCATAGAATAACAAGGAGTAGCACTATTGAGGCACAGATTTGTAGCGTAAATGAACTGGAGAAGGCATAGAATGACAGGAAGGAGCACTGATGAGGCACAGATTCATAGCGTAAATGAACCGGGGGAGGCATAGAATAACAGGAAGAAGCACTGATGAGGCACAGATTCATAGCGTAAATTACCTGGAGGAGGCATAGAATAACAGGGAGTAGCACTGATGAGGCACAGATTCATAGCATAAATTACCTGGAGGAGGCATAGAATAACAGGGAGTAGCACTGATGGGGCACAGATTCATAGCGTAAATGAACTGGAGGAGGCATGGAATAACAGGGAGTAGCACTGATGAGGCACAGATTCATAGCGTAAATTACCTGGAGGAGGCAAAGAATAACAGGAAAATGCATTGATGAGGCACTGATTCATAGCGTAAATTACCTGGAGGAGGCATAGAATAACAGGGAGTAGCATTGATGAGGCACAGATTCATAGCGTGAATGAACTGGAGGAGGCATAGAATAACAGGAAGAAGCACTGATGAGGCACAGATTCATAGCGTAAATGAACCGGAGGAGGCATAGAATAACAGGGAGTAGCACTGATGAGGCACACATTCATAGCGTAAATTACCTGGAGGAGGCAAAGAATAACAGGACAATGCACTGATGAGGCACTGATTCATAGCGTAAATTACCTGGAGGAGGCATAGAATAACAGGGAGTAGCACTGATGAGGCACAGATTCATAGCGTGAATGAACTGGAGGTGGCATAGAATAACAGGAAGAAGCTCTGATGAGGCACAGATTCATAGCGTAAATTACCTGGGGGAGGCATAGAATAACAGGGAGAAGCACTGATGAGGTACAGTTTCATAGCGTAAATGAACCGGAGGATGCATAGAATAATGGAAGAAGCACTGATGAGGCACAGATTCATAGCGTAAATGAACCGAGGAGGCATAGAAAAACAGGAAGAAGCACTGATGAGGCACAGATTTTTACCGTAAATGAACCGGAGGAGGCATAGAATAACAAGAAGAAGCACTGATGAGGCACAGATTCATAGTGTAAATGAACCGGAGGATGCATAGAATAATAGGAAGAAGAACTGATGAGGCACAGATTCATAGCGTAAATGAACCGGAGGAGGCATAGAATAACAGGAAGAAGCACTGATGAGGCACAGATTCATAGCGTAAATGAACCAGAGGAGGCATAGAATAACAGGAAGTAGCACTGATGAGGCACAGATTCATAGCGTGAATGAACCAGAGGAGGCATAGAATAACAGGGAGTAGCACTGATGAGGCACAGATTCATAGCGTAAATGAACCGGAGGAGGCATAGAATAATGGAAGAAGCACTGATGAGGCACAGATTCATAGCGTAAATGAACCGGGAGAGGCATAGAATAACAGGAAGTAGCACTGATGAGGCACAGATTCATAGCGTGAATGAACCAGAGGAGGCATAGAATAACAAGGAGTAGCACTATTGAGGCACAGATTTGTAGCGTAAATGAACCGGAGGAGGCATAGAATAAGAGGAAGAAGCACTGATGGGGCACAGATTTGTACCGTAAATGAACCAGAGGAGGCATAGAATAACAAGGAGTAGCACTATTGAGGCACAGATTTGTAGCGTAAATGAACCGGAGGAGGCATAGAATAACAGGAAGAAGCACTGATGAGGCAAGATTCATAGCGTAAATGAACCGGAGGAGGCATAGAATAACAGGGAGTAGCACTGATGAGGCACAGATTCATAGCGTGAATGAACTGGAGGAGGCATAGAATAACAGGGAGTAGCACTGATGAGGTACAGATTCATAGCATAAATGAACTGGAGGAGGCATAGAATAACAGGGAGTAGCACTGATGAGGCACAGATTCATAGCGTAAATTACCTGGAGGAGGCATAGCATAACAGGGAGTACCACTGATGGGGCACATATTTGTACCGTAAATGAACAGGAGGAGGCATAGAATAACCGGAAGAAGCACTGATGAGGCACAGATTCATAGCGTAAATGAACTGGAGGAGGCATAGAATAACAGGGAGTAGCACTGATGAGGCACAGATTCATAGCGTAAATTACCTGGAGGAAGCAAAGAATAACAGGAAAATGCACTGATGAGGCACTGATTCATAGCGTAAATTACCTGGAGAAGGCATAGAATAAAAGGGAGTAGCACTGATGAGGCACAGATTCATAGCGTAAATTACCTGGAGGAGGCAAAGAATAACAGGAAAATGCACTGATGAGGCACTGATTCATAGCGTAAATTACCTGGAGGAGGCATAGAATAACAGGGAGTAGCACTGATGAGGCACAGATTCATAGCGTGAATGAACTGGAGGAGGCATAGAATAACAGGAAGAAGCACTGATGAGGCACAGATTCATAGCGTAAATTACCTGGAGGAGGCATAGAATAACAGGGAGAAGCACTGATGAGGTACAGTTTCATAGCGTAAATGAACCGGAGGAGGCAAAGAATAACAGGGAGTACCACTGATGGGGCACAGATTCATACCGTAAATGAACTGGAGGAGGCATAGAATAACACGGAGTAGCACTGATGAGGCACAGATTTGTAGCGTAAATGAACCTGAGGAGGCATAGAATAGCAGGGAGTTTCACTTATGAGGCACAGATTCATAGCGTAAATGAACCGAGGAAGCATAGAAAAACAGGAAGAAGCACTGATGAGGCACAGATTTTTACCGTAAATGAACCGGAGGAAGCATAGAATAACAAGAAGAAGCACTGATGAGGCACAGATTCATAGCGTAAATGAACCGGAGGATGCATAGAATAATGGAAGAAGCACTGATGAGGCACAGATTCATAGCGTAAATGAACCAGAGGAGGCATAGAATAACAGGAAGTAGCACTGATGAGGCACAGATTCATAGCGTGAATGAACCAGAGGAGGCATAGAATAACAGGGAGTAGCACTGATGAGGCACAGATTCATAGCATAAATGAACCGGAGGAGGCATAGAATAATGGAAGAAGCACTGATGAGGCACAGATTCATAGCGTAAATGAACCGGAAGAGGCATAGAATAACAGGAAGTAGCACGGATGAGGCACAGATTCATAGCGTGAATGAACCAGAGGAGGCATAGAATAACAAGGAGTAGCACTATTGAGGCACAGATTTGTAGCATAAATGAACCGGAGGAGGCATAGAATAAGAGGAAGAAGCACTGATGGGGCACAGATTCGTACCGTAAATGAACCAGAGGAGGCATAGAATAACAAGGAGTAGCACTATTGAGGCACAGATTTGTAGCGTAAATGAACCGGAGGAGGCATAGAATAACAGGAAGAAGCACTGATGAGGCACGGATTCATAGCGTAAATGAACCAGAGGAGGCATAGAATAACAGGAAGAAGCACTGATGAGGCACAGATTCATAGCGTAAATGAACCGGAGGAGGCATAGAATAACTGGAAGAAGCACTGATGAGGCACAGATTCATAGCGTAAATGAACCGGAGGAGGCATAGAATAACAGGAAGAAGCACTGATGAGGCACAGATTCATAGCATAAATGAACTGGAGGAGGCATAGAATAACAGGAAGAAGCACTGAAGAGGCACAGATTCATAGCGTAAATCAGCTGGAGGAGGCATAGAATAACAGGGAGTAGCACTGATGAGGCACAGATTCATAGCGTAAATGAACCGGGGGAGGCATAGAATACCAGGAAGAAGCACTGATGAGGCACAGATTCATAGCGTAAATGAGCCGGAGGAGGCATAGAATAACAGGAAGAAGCACTGATGAGGCACGGATTCATAGCGTAAATGAACCGGAGGAGGCATAGAATAACAGGAAGAAGCACTGATGAGGCACAGATTCATAGCGTAAATGAACCAGACGAGGCATACAACAATCGGGAGTAGCACTGATAAGGCACAAATTCATAAAGTAAATGAGCAGGAGGAGGCATACAATAACAGGGAGTACCACTGATGGGGCACAGATTCGTACCGTAAATGAATCGGAGGAGGCATAGAATGACAGGGAGTAGCACTATTGAGGCACAGATTCATAGCGTAAATGAACCGGAGGAGGCATACAATAACAGGGACTACCACTGATGGGGCACAGATTCGTACCGTAAATGAACTGGAGGAGGCATAGAATAACAGGGAGTAGCACTATTGAGGCACAGATTCATAGCGTAAATGAACTGGAGGAGGCATAGAATAAAAGGAAGAAGCACTGATGAGGCACAGATTCGTAGCGTAAATGAACCGGAGGAGGCACAGAATAAAAGGGAGTAGCACTGATGAGGCACAGATTCGTAGCGTGAATGAACTGGAGGAGGCATAGAATAACAGGGAGTAGCACGGATGAGGCACAGATTCATAGCATAAATGAACTGGAGGAGGCATAGAATAACAGGGAGTAGCACTGATGAGGCACAGATTCATAGCGTAAATGAACCGTAGGAGGCATACAATACCAGGGAGTACCACTGATGGGGCACATATTTGTACCGTAAATGAACAGGAGGAGGCATAGAATAACAGGGAGTGGCACTGATAAGGCACAGATTCATAGCATAAATGAACTGGAGGAGGTATAGAATAACAGGAAGAAGCACTGAAGAGGCACAGATTCATAGCGTAAAGGAACCAGAGGAGGCATAGAATAACAGGGAGTAGCACTGATGAGGCACAGATTCATAGCGTAAATGAACTGAAGGAGGCATAGAATAACAGGAAGAAGCACTGATGAGGCACAGATTCATAGCGTAAATGAAATGGAGGAGGCATAGAATAACATGGAGTAGCACTGATGAGGCACAGATTCATAGCGTAAATGAACCGTAGGAGGCATACAATACCAGGGAGTAGCACTGATAAGGCACAGATTCGTACCCTAAATGAACCGGAGGAGGCCTAGATTAACAGGGAGTAGCACTGATGAGGTACAGATTCATAGTGTAAATTAACCGGAGGAGGCATAGAATAACAGGAAGAAGCACTGATGAGGCACAGATTCATAGCGTAAATGAACCGGAGGAGGCATAGAATAACAGGGAGTAGCACTGATGAGGCACAGATTCATAGCGTAAATTACTGGAGGAGGCATAGAATAACAGGGAGTATCACTGATGAGGCACAGATTCATAGCGTGAATGAACTGGAGGAGGCATAGAATAACAGGGAGTAGCACTGATGTGGCACAGATTCATAGCGTGAATGAACTGGAGGAGGCATAGCATAACAGGAAGAAGCACTGATGAGGCACAGATTCATAGCGTAAATTACCTGGAGGAGGCATAGAATAACAGGGAGAAGCACTGATGAGGTACAGTTTCATAGCGTAAATGAACCGGAGGAGGCAAAGAATAACAGGGAGTAGCACTGATGAGGCACAGATTCATAGCGTGAATGAACTGGAGGAGGCATAGAATAACAGGAAGAAGCACTGATGAGGCACAGATTCATAGCGTAAATTACCTGGAGGAGGCATAGAATAACAGGAAGAAGCACTGATGAGGTACAGTTTCATAGCGTAAATGAACCGGAGGAGGCAAAGAATAACAGGGAGTACCACTGATGAGGCACAGATTCATAGCGTAAATGAACCGTAGGAGGCATACAATACCAGGGAGTAGCACTGATAAGGCACAGATTCGTACCCTAAATGAACCGGAGGAGGCCTAGATTAACAGGGAGTAGCACTGATGAGGTACAGATTCATAGTGTAAATTAACCGGAGGAGGCATAGAATAACAGGAAGAAGCACTGATGAGGCACAGATTCATAGCGTAAATGAACCGGAGGAGGCATAGAATAACAGGGAGTAGCACTGATGAGGCACAGATTCATAGCGTAAATTACTGGAGGAGGCATAGAATAACAGGGAGTAGCACTGATGAGGCACAGATTCATAGCGTGAATGAACTGGAGGAGGCATAGAATAACAGGGAGTAGCACTGATGTGGCACAGATTCATAGCGTGAATGAACTGGAGGAGGCATAGCATAACAGGAAGAAGCACTGATGAGGCACAGATTCATAGCGTAAATTACCTGGAGGAGGCATAGAATAACAGGGAGAAGCACTGATGAGGTACAGTTTCATAGCGTAAATGAACCGGAGGAGGCAAAGAATAACAGGGAGTAGCACTGATGAGGCACAGATTCATAGCGTGAATGAACTGGAGGAGGCATAGAATAACAGGAAGAAGCACTGATGAGGCACAGATTTGTAGCGTAAATTAACCTGAGGAGGCATAGAATAGCAGGGAGTTGCACTTATGAGGCACAGATTCATAGCGTAAATGAACCGAGGAGGCATAGAAAAACAGGAATTGTATTGTATTGTGGCATACTTGTATAGCGCAACCTGTCACCACCAAGGGCATCCTGGCGCTTTGACCCGTACTCAATGAAAACTGTAGCTCAGCCTATCCTAGGAAAAAGATGAGTTTTTAGAGCCTTTCTGAAAGATAAGAGATCTCCAAGGCTTCTCAAGGATATAGGCAGAGAGTTCCAGAGTTTGGATGCCGCTACTCTGAAGGAGCGGCCCCCCATCCTCACTCTCTGGAATCGCGGAACTACCAGTAGCCTGGATGACGAGGAGCGTAAAGCTCTAGATGGACAGTACCAGGCAAACATTCGCCGCAAAGGAATGGGGCCCAGGTCATGAATGGCCCTAAACACAATACACGCTGCTTTGTAGCGCACCCGTAGATGAACTGGCAGCCAATGAAGTTCTCGCAGTGCTGCCGTAGAAGAACTGTGGTAGGGGCGAGAAAGGGCGAGTTTAGCAGCAATATTTTGCACCCTTTGCAACTTGCCCAGGAGTGTTACCGGGGCCTCCAGAAGTAGTGTGTTACAATAGTCCAATCGACTTAGGATGGTACAACGCACTACTTCTGGTCTGGCTTGCGCAGGGAGGAGAGGAAGAACCTTGCGCAGCATGCGAATCAGCATCATACATGTTGAAGAGATCTTATTCACATGTAGATCCAGCTGCAGGTTAGGCCCAAAAGTGACGCCCAAATTGCGCGCCGATTGTGCCGCCGACACTGTCTCTGAGAAGGACGGAGGCCAGAAGTCCGCTGGAAGATCGCGAGGAACTCGATCAGAGGAACAGTGTAAGACCTCCGTCTTTGTTCCGTTGAACTGTAGCGAGTTCAACCGGAGCCATTCCGCTGTCGCCTGCATGCACCGGTGGAAGGTCTCCATTGAGACTGCATCCTGTCCCTCCAGAGAAAAGACCAGCTGGGTATCATCCGCATAGTTAAATGCGGAGATACCGAAGGTTTTGATGAGCTGGACTAGGGGGCGGAGGTAGACATTAAAGAGAATGGGGCTGATGGCCGAGCCCTGAGGTACTCCTTGTCCCACTCTCCGCTCCTCTGAACTGAAGGGGGGTAACGAAACCCGTTGCTGACGGCAGTCCAAATAGGAGATTAACCAGTCCCTGGCCTTATCACTGACCCCGCACTCCTCCAGCCTAGAAATCAGGGTGGGATGGCTGACCGTGTCGAACGCGGCCGACATGTCGAGCAGCACCAAGAATGCTGCCCGACCACTGTCGACTCGCGCCCGCAGATTGTCTAGCACGGTCACCAACGCGGATTCCGTCCCATGCGCTGGGCGAAAGCCGAATTGCGTCTCATCCAACCAGCTGTTCCCTTCTAGAAAACTGGACAGAGCGCGGGTGACCAACTTTTCCATAATTTTAACCGGAAAAGGAAGCAGGGAAATTGGCCGGTAGTTAGAGAGGCAAGCAGGGTCGAGCGTAGGTTTTTTTAAAAGCGGGGATACCACTGCCTTCTTCCAGCAGCTTGGAACAGTAGCTGTCTCAAATGACTGACAGCAGATAGCATGCAGGGGCTGGAAGAGGTCCTCTTGAAACACCTTCCATAGTCTTGGAGGGAGAGGATCCAAAGGCGAACCAGAAGAAATCGTCAGGGCTAAGTCGCCGAACTCCTTCAGGGATGGAAGGGGGAAACTACTCAGCTGGGGTCGACTGGCCTCGCTCGCCGGAGCTCCCAAACTGAGAGCCGGCTCCAAGGAAGGAGAGAAGGGACTCCTCTGCTGGGGTCGACTGGCTACGGTCTCCGGAGCTCCCAAGCAGAGAGCCTGATCCAAAGTGGGGACAGAGGGGCCACTCAGCTGGGGTCGACTGGCCTCACTCGCCGGAGCTCCCAGACTGAGAGCTGGCTCCACAGGAAGAAGAAGAAGGCTACCCTGCTGAGGTCGACTGGCTACAATTGCCGGAGCTACCAAGTAGGGAGCCGAATCGGGGGCTGCGAGGGAAGAACAGTTCAGCTGGGGTCGACTGGCCGCAGTCGCCGGAGCTCCCAAGCTGAGGGCCTGATCCAAAAGAAAGAGAGGAGGGCTACTCAGCAGGGGTCGACTGGCTTCCGCCGCCGGAGCTCCCAAGCTGGGGGACTGCTCATCTGGTCGGGGTCGACTGGAGGGCGTGACCGGAGCTTCCTGACAGAGCTTAGTAGCCCTCTGCAGGGGTCGACTAGCCATCTCCTCCGGAGCTCCCGCCTCAGTGGTGGAATTCCGTGGGTCCTGCAGACCTGCTAGGATTTTACGGATTTTTTCCTCAAAGGCATCCGCAAGAGAGTCACAAAGAGCTTGCGACGAGGGAACAGCACTGGCTACACACGTAGGGTGAGCCAGGTCCTTAACGATTTTAAAAAGGGCCTGAGCCTTGTTTGGGGCCTGATTCAGAGTGAGTTCAAGAAAGGTCGCTTTCGCTATCTTAATTTGAGCTTTATATTTATGCATAGCAGACCTAAATGCAATTTTCTCAGAATCTAGGTAATGTTTCCTCCAGACCCTTTCCGCGCGTTTACAGTCGAGTTTGAGCTGGCGCAGTTCGCTCGTGTACCAAGGACTAGCTCGGTTCACTCTCCCTCGCGACTTCCGAAGGGGCGCTAACTTATCCAGCGAGCTAGCTATAGACTGACAGAAGAGGGTATAACTTTCTTCGACTGTATTGCCAAGTTTGAAGTCCTCATCTAAGATGTTCGGCAGTGGAACCGTATTTAGGATGCGGGACCAGGGTCTCTCTAGCTTAGCTAGAGGTAGTCCAGCCTTACGCGAAGTAGGGTCCTCCGACCAGAGGGAAAACCTAATCAGAAAGTGGTCCGTCCAATATTGGCACTTGATGTCCACGAATGATGCCCATTGAGGATCCGCAAACACCAAGTCCAAAGTGTGGCCTTTCCGATGCGTGGAGGCGTTCACCAGCTGTACTAAGTTGATGTCTGTACAAGCTTGGCTAAGAGAGAAAAATGCATTGTCCAGCGAGCTGCCTGCCCATAGGAAGAAGCACTGATGAGGCACAGATTTTTACCGTAAATGAACCGGAGGAGGCATAGAATAACAAGAAGAAGCACTGATGAGGCACAGATTTTTACCGTAAATGAACCGGAGGAGGCATAGAATAACAAGAAGAATAACAAGAAGAAGCACTGATGAGGCACAGATTCATAGCGTAAATGAACCGGAGGAGGCATAGAATAATGGAAGAAGCACTGATAAGGCACAGATTTGTACCCTAAATGAACCGGAGGAGGCCTAGATTAACAGGGAGTAGCACTGATGAGGTACAGATTCATAGTGTAAATGAACTGGAGGAGGCATACAAGAACAGGGAGTAGCCCTGATGAGGCACAGAATCGTAGATTAAATGAACCGGAGGAGGCATAGAATAACAGGGAGTAGCACTGATGAGGCACAGATTCATAGCGTAAATGAACCGGAGAAGGCATAGAATAACAAGGAGTAGCACTATTGAGGCACAGATTTGTAGCGTAAATGAACTGGAGAAGGCATAGAATGACAGGAAGGAGCACTGATGAGGCACAGATTCATAGCGTAAATGAACCGGGGGAGGCATAGAATAACAGGAAGAAGCACTGATGAGGCACAGATTCATAGCGTAAATGAACTGGAGGAGGCATAAAATGACAGGAAGGAGCACTGATGAGGCACAGATTCGTACCGTAAATGAACCAGAGGAGGCATAGAATAACAGGGAGTAGCACTGATGAGGCACAGATTCATAGCGTAAATGAACCGGAGGAGGCATACAATAACAGGGAGTACTACTGATGGGGCTCAGATTCGTACCGTAAATGAACCGGAGGAGGCCTAGAATAACAGGGAGTAGCACTGATGAGGCACAGATTCATAGCATAAATGAACCGGAGGATGCATACAATAACAGGGAGTACTACTGATTGGGCTCAGATTCGTACCGTAAATGAACCGGAGGAGGCCTAGAATAACAGGGAGTACCACTGATGGGGCACAGATTCGTACCGTAAATGAACCGGAGGAGGCATAGAATAACAGGGAGTAGCACTGATGGGGCACAGATTCATAGCGTAAATGAACTGGAGGAGGCATATAATGACAGGAAGGAGCACTGATGAGGCACAGATTTGTACCGTAAATGAACCGGAGGAGGCCTAGAATAACAGGGAGTAGCACTGATGAGGTACAGATTCATAGCGTAAATGAACTGGAGGAGGCATAGAATAACAGGGAGTAGCACTGATGATGCACAGATTCATAGCGTAAATGAACCGGAGGAGGCATAGAATAACAGGGAGTAGCACTGATGAGGCACAGATTCATACCGTAAATGAACCGGAGGAGGCATAGAATAACAGGGAGTAGCACTGATGGGGCACAGATTCATAGCGTAAATGAACTGGAGGAGGCATATAATGACAGGAAGGAGCACTGATGAGGCACAGATTAATAGCGTAAATGAACCGGAGGAGGCATAGAATAACAGGGAGTAGCACTGATGAGGCACAGATTCATACCGTAAATGAACCGGAGGAGGCATAGAATAACAGGGAGTAGCACTGATGAGGTACAGATTCATAGCATAAATGAACTGGAGGAGGCATAGAATAACAAGGAGTAGAACTGATGAGGCACAGGTTCGTAGCGTAAATGAACCAGAGGAGGCATAGAATAACAGGGAGTAGCAGTGATGAGGCACAGATTCGTAGCTTAAATGAACCGGAGGAGGCTTAGAATAACAAGGAGTAGCACTGATGAGGCACAGGTACGTAGCGTAAATGAACCAGAGGAGGCATAGAATAACAGGGAGTAGCACTGATGAGGCACAAATTCATAGCGTAAATGAACTGGAGGAGGCATAGAATAACAGGAAGGAGTACTGATGGGGCACAGATTCATAGCGTAAATGAACCGGAGGAGGCATAGAATAAGAGGAACAAACACTGATGGGGCACAGATTCATAGCTTAAATGAACCGGAGGAGGCATAGAATAACAGAAAGAAGCACTGATGAGGCACGGATTCATAGTGTAAATGAACCGGACGAGGCATAGAATAACAGGAAGAAGCACTGATGAGGCACGGATTCATAGCGTAAATGAACCGGATGAGGCATACAACAATCGGGAGTAGCACTGATAAGGCACAAATTCATAACGTAAATGAACCGGAGGAGGCATACAATAACAGGGAGTACCACTGATGGGGCACAGATTCGTACCGTAAATGAACCGGAGGAGGCATAGAATAACAGGGAGTAGCACTATTGAGGCACAGATTCATAGCGTAAATGAACTGGAGGAGGCATAAAATAACTGGAGGAGGCATCGAATAACAGGGAGTACCACTGATGGGGCACATATTCTTACCGTAAATAAACCAGAGGAGGCATTGAATAAAAGGAAGAAACACTGATGAGGCACAGATTCATAGCGTAAAGGAACCAGAGAAGGCATAGAATAACAGGAAGAAGCACTGATGAGGCACTGATTCGTAGCGTAAATTAACCGGAGATGGCATAGAATAATAGGGAGGAGCACTGATGAGGCACAGATTTGTAGCGTAAATGAACCGGAGGAGGCATAGAATAACAAGAAGAAGCACTGATGAGGCACAGATTTTTACCGTAAATGAACCGGAGGAGGCATAGAATAACAAGAAGAATAACAAGAAGAAGCACTGATGAGGCACAGATTCATAGCGTAAATGAACCGGAGGAGGCATAGAATAATGGAAGAAGCACTGATAAGGCACAGATTTGTACCCTAAATGAACCGGAGGAGGCCTAGATTAACAGGGAGTAGCACTGATGAGGTACAGATTCATAGTGTAAATGAACTGGAGGAGGCATACAAGAACAGGGAGTAGCCCTGATGAGGCACAGAATCGTAGATTAAATGAACCGGAGGAGGCATAGAATAACAGGGAGTAGCACTGATGAGGCACAGATTCATAGAGTAAATTACCTGGAGGAGGCATAGAATAACAGGGAGTAGCACTGATGAGGCACAGATTCATAGCGTAAATTACCTGGAGGAGGCAAAGAATAACAGGAAGAAGCACTGATGAGGCACAGAGTCATAGCGTAAATGAACCGGAGAAGGCATAGAATAACAAGGAGTAGCACTATTGAGGCACAGATTTGTAGCGTAAATGAACTGGAGAAGGCATAGAATGACAGGAAGGAGCACTGATGAGGCACAGATTCATAGCGTAAATGAACCGGGGGAGGCATAGAATAACAGGAAGAAGCACTGATGAGGCACAGATTCATAGCGTAAATGAACTGGAGGAGGCATAAAATGACAGGAAGGAGCACTGATGAGGCACAGATTCGTACCGTAAATGAACCAGAGGAGGCATAGAATAACAGGGAGTAGCACTGATGAGGCACAGATTCATAGCGTAAATGAACCGGAGGAGGCATACAATAACAGGGAGTACTACTGATGGGGCTCAGATTCGTACCGTAAATGAACCGGAGGAGGCCTAGAATAACAGGGAGTAGCACTGATGAGGCACAGATTCATAGCATAAATGAACCGGAGGATGCATACAATAACAGGGAGTACTACTGATTGGGCTCAGATTCGTACCGTAAATGAACCGGAGGAGGCCTAGAATAACAGGGAGTACCACTGATGGGGCACAGATTCGTACCGTAAATGAACCGGAGGAGGCATAGAATAACAGGGAGTAGCACTGATGGGGCACAGATTCATAGCGTAAATGAACTGGAGGAGGCATATAATGACAGGAAGGAGCACTGATGAGGCACAGATTTGTACCGTAAATGAACCGGAGGAGGCCTAGAATAACAGGGAGTAGCACTGATGAGGTACAGATTCATAGCGTAAATGAACTGGAGGAGGCATAGAATAACAGGGAGTAGCACTGATGATGCACAGATTCATAGCGTAAATGAACCGGAGGAGGCATAGAATAACAGGGAGTAGCACTGATGAGGCACAGATTCATACCGTAAATGAACCGGAGGAGGCATAGAATAACAGGGAGTAGCACTGATGGGGCACAGATTCATAGCGTAAATGAACTGGAGGAGGCATATAATGACAGGAAGGAGCACTGATGAGGCACAGATTAATAGCGTAAATGAACCGGAGGAGGCATAGAATAACAGGGAGTAGCACTGATGAGGCACAGATTCATACCGTAAATGAACCGGAGGAGGCATAGAATAACAGGGAGTAGCACTGATGAGGTACAGATTCATAGCATAAATGAACTGGAGGAGGCATAGAATAACAAGGAGTAGAACTGATGAGGCACAGGTTCGTAGCGTAAATGAACCAGAGGAGGCATAGAATAACAGGGAGTAGCAGTGATGAGGCACAGATTCGTAGCTTAAATGAACCGGAGGAGGCTTAGAATAACAAGGAGTAGCACTGATGAGGCACAGGTACGTAGCGTAAATGAACCAGAGGAGGCATAGAATAACAGGGAGTAGCACTGATGAGGCACAAATTCATAGCGTAAATGAACTGGAGGAGGCATAGAATAACAGGAAGGAGTACTGATGGGGCACAGATTCATAGCGTAAATGAACCGGAGGAGGCATAGAATAAGAGGAACAAACACTGATGGGGCACAGATTCATAGCTTAAATGAACCGGAGGAGGCATAGAATAACAGAAAGAAGCACTGATGAGGCACGGATTCATAGTGTAAATGAACCGGACGAGGCATAGAATAACAGGAAGAAGCACTGATGAGGCACGGATTCATAGCGTAAATGAACCGGATGAGGCATACAACAATCGGGAGTAGCACTGATAAGGCACAAATTCATAACGTAAATGAACCGGAGGAGGCATACAATAACAGGGAGTACCACTGATGGGGCACAGATTCGTACCGTAAATGAACCGGAGGAGGCATAGAATAACAGGGAGTAGCACTATTGAGGCACAGATTCATAGCGTAAATGAACTGGAGGAGGCATAAAATAACTGGAGGAGGCATCGAATAACAGGGAGTACCACTGATGGGGCACATATTCTTACCGTAAATAAACCAGAGGAGGCATTGAATAAAAGGAAGAAACACTGATGAGGCACAGATTCATAGCGTAAAGGAACCAGAGAAGGCATAGAATAACAGGAAGAAGCACTGATGAGGCACTGATTCGTAGCGTAAATTAACCGGAGATGGCATAGAATAATAGGGAGGAGCACTGATGAGGCACAGATTTGTAGCGTAAATGAACCGGAGGAGGCATAGAATAACAGGGAGTAGCACTGATCAGGCACAGATTCATAGTGTAAATGAATCGGAGGAGGCATAGAATGACAGGGAGTAGCACTATTGAGGCACAGATTCATAGCGTAAATGAATCAGAGGAGGCATACAATAACAGGGACTACCACTGATGGGGCACAGATTCGTACCGTAAATGAACTGGAGGAGGCATAGAATAACAGGGAGTAGCACTATTGAGGCACAGATTCATAGCGTAAATGAACTGGAGGAGGCATAAAATAACTGGAGGAGGCATAGAATAACAGGGAGTACCACTGATGGGGCACATATTCGTACCGTAAATAAACCGGAGGAGGCATAGAATAACAGGGTGTAGCACTGATGAGGCACAGATTCATAGAGTAAATAAACCGGAGGAGGCATAGAATAACAGGGAGTACCACTATTGAGGCACAGATTCATACCGTAAATGAACTGGAGGAGGCATAGAATAAAAGGAAGAAGCACTGATGAGGCACAGATTCGTAGCGTGAATGAACTGGAGGAGGCATAGAATAACAGGGAGTAGCACTGATGAGGCACAGATTCCTAGCGTAAATGAACTGGAGGAGGCATAGAATAACAGGGAGTAGCACTGATGAGGCACAGATTTGTGGAATTTTGATTTGCGATCTGAACATTATCTGCGCCAGCTTGTCACCTATGTACTACGAGCATGGCAGCCATTTTAGATATCATGGTCTCCCTGTCCACGATCGATCGCCAGCACGTCCCTCTGACCCAGCAAACATCCTCCGCACACCCTGGCTCCCCCTCCCTCCTCCTCCTTATGAGCATGACCCTTCTGCATGACCCTGTCCTTGGGAGTCACGCCAGCGCCTGACCAACACCTCCTCTCCTCCCATGAATGCCCCTCTGTTGATAAACCTCCCTCCTGCGCTGGATTGTCCACGCGGCATGAATACCACTCCATTGATGGCCCCTCACCCCGTGTCCGACTGTCCACACAGGTCCGAGGCCATTGCCTAAGCCGGGAGATATCATTTACTGCCCTTTATTGTATGAGGTCGCTCTCCTTCAAAGGACCCTCTATTGATCCAGGCCTCCCCACCCCCCTGTGATATGATCAGGCGCACACATCCTAAGACTCGACGGAACACTCAGCTGCGTGATGGTCCCCTCCTCTTATCAGCAGGTTGAGAACCTCTATTGTGAAGGTATATGGGGGTGGGACTGACACTAGGATTACGGGGATGTCTTTTTCTTGCCTTACAAAGATCTGATTGTATTAAAGGAAGGTCACATGCCATAAACCAGTGTATAAGAGGCCAGGCCTCCGAGAGGCTGTTAGAGCACCTCGAGACGATACCTTGTTGTCTGATCTGATGTGTTCTGCTCCGTCGGAATAAAACTTCTGTTTCCTGCCTTCTGGTCTCCGGCGCCTGCCTCATTGCTTGGTAAATTTTGAATGGTACAAGGGCGGTTAGCGCCGGGCAAATCTTGAGAAAGGTCCTAGCCCTACCTTTTTCTACAATTGGCGTCCCAAAGCGTGGGGCCCATCAGCGACACGTGGATCCAGTGGGAGAGGTCCCGATGACAGAGTGAACGACTGCAACGATCGGGAAGAGCTCGTGTCCGATAGACCCTCGTCTGACAGCCGATCATCCGACCTTCACTAGTTCTGAACAGACCTCTCTCGAGTGATCTACGGTCCTGACTGGGAACCATCAGGAGTGCCGCGAACAACACGAAGGAGAGAGGACGATCGGGCGCTGGATCCAGAGGACAGGAAACCGTCCATGCGGTCCGGGTAAGGTCGTGTAAACACGACGAATTGAGGAAAATTGTTTTTGTTTGGATAATACTAGTATTACGCTTTGTTGAAACCCTCTGGAGATTCACTGTCTGCAAACGGGGAAAAACAAACAGGCTCTCTCTTTGCAAGCAGTGAAGGATAGGTAACGCAGACTTTTGTCCCCATTGTAATCCGTCGTGCCTATCTTCCTCCCCCACTGTTTCCCGAACTATCGTTCGTGGATTATTGTCTGGAGATTCTTTGTCTGCAAACAGGGAAGAACAAGGCCTCTCTTTGCAGGTAGAGAAAGAGTAGGTAACGATAATTTTTCGTGCCCACTTATTCTCCCCACTGGATTGTTTGATTGGCCGATTATTCGGTATTGGTTCTTTTGAGGTATTCACGGCCTCCAAACAACGTAGAATAGAAATATTCTGTCTAGTCTTTGTCCGCCGTGATAAGATAGGTAGTGCAGACTTTTGTCCCCGTTGTAATCCGTCATGCCTGTCTTCTCCCCACTGGTTGGTAGCCTGTTTAGCCCGGACCGCTTATTAGAGATGAACCATCCAGCTCCACTGGAGGGCACCCCTAATAAGGACATGTTTACTAAGTATGGACTAGTCGCTATAGCTTACACTAAACTATGGCATAAATATACGAAAAAGAACCCTGAAAGTCAGTGGCCACTGATAGGTTCCTTTGACGAAAATAAAATAAAAACATTAGAAATAGCGCTCCAGAAGAATAAGACCACGCCCACTATGCTCGACAGTATCGGCATGTGGCGCAAAGAAACGGAACAACGAAAGAAAAGAGAAGAAGCAAAAATAGGAAAAGAATTACGAAAGGCAGCCCACCTAGCCGCGAAACAACTAGAAGAAGAAATAAAAGAAAGAAAAGATATTATGCAAAACCAAGAATCAGGGTCGACAGGCCAATGTCCTGTTAGGACCCCCTCTGCGCTCTACCCTGAATTGCCCTCCAAACAATGGGCGAACGATGAGTTACTACTAGGTCCCCCAATCATCTACATGCCCCCTCCATATGCCCCCTGCCGACAAAGCTTTCACGCTCCGAGTGGGAGCGAAAGCGATCTCAGTGCTAGTGCACCAGCCCTCACGGCCTTTGCACCAGCCACATTAACAACCTCATCAGACGACCCCGAGTCTAGCAAACAATCATCAGCCAGACTAAATAGGTTGAGCAAAGATGAGCGGGATGGGATCGACAAAATAGCAAAGACATTAGTAGAACGAAGGGAGAGCGAAGATTATACAATGAGCGTATATAATTCACATGCCGACAGCCACAGGCGGCATTTCATCTTGCGATTCAGCTACTACACCCTGAACGCGTATGAAGATAGGTATCAGAGTAAGGGACCCGCTAAATTAACAACACTGTATAGGAAAATTGATGTTGGAGATGGGACTGAACGTGAGGCGACGGAGCTCTTCATGCAGATGCTTGAGGTCTTCCGCCACCTCACAGAACAGAAACCAGAAGCCAAGATTACGGTCCCTGAAACAACCTCGGCAGAAGTAGCCAATACTATGATGCCTATCAGAGAAGCGGCTCCTTACTGGATCCCGCCACGGGGCCAGGGAACGAGCGATGATATTAATAATGAAAATGCAAAGGGAAGGGTTGTGTACAATTGGGTTTACCAACCATGGGACCGACAAGATATCCTAACCTTTAAGCAAACCCTGCCCGACTTAAGAAAGAACCCGACAGCATTTTATACCGAATTAGGCACAGCCTTGGGTTCGACAATAATGACTTTAGCAGATATTGACTTGTTCTTTGGGCTATGTCTGCCAGCTGACGTGTGGAAGCAAATCCGGAAGGCTGACCACACGGATCTGTTTGGACATACCTGGGACCAACTCGGTAAACTAGATAGACAGCGAGAGCCGGGGAGTAAACCAGTGAAAGACATACTGGAACTCCCAGATAAAATAGTCCAGAAATTAAAAACACTGGTCCCGGAAAGAAAAGTAGACTGGTCGATAGTCACGGCCTGTCGACAGAAACCCCAGGAAGATGTGTCAGAATACTTCTCCCGATTTGAGACAGTGTTCTCCGACTACAGTGGCCAGGACATGACCACCGCAACCGGACAGCACCTGTTTGTGCAGAATTATGTAAAGGGACTAACACAAGAAGTCTCCCAAAAACTGCAGATGAGTGAGAGTAGTTGGGGGGCCTCCAAACCCGCAGCTATCCTTCAGATGGCTCAGTATTACGAGCACCAAAAGAATGAGAATGATAGGGCGTCCGAGAAAAAGAAGAAAGATTTAAAGGAAAGGGTAATGATAGCCCAGATACAGGGTATAGCGCTAGGACGGGAACATCAAAGGGGGAACTACCAATCAAACACCCCCAGAGATCTACCTCCTAAGGATCACACCCCAACATCCCACACTGGACGGAGAGACGTTAGCAATGACCAATGCGCCTTCTGCAAAGGGCTCGGCCATTGGAAATTCCAGTGTCCGGTTTTGCTAGAGATGAATAGAAATAGGGATTCCAGGGATGTGGCAGGTGGTCCAAGGAATAGAGTACAGGGACGAGGGAACTCCAACGACACTAACAATGACAGATCAGGAAGACTGAATACATTTGACCGTCCCCGACAGAACCAATATCAGCTATCCGAAGGTGAAAATGCCCCCGATTTTGCATAGGACTGCCAGGGGCAAGGAAGGGATCCAGTCGAGCTCTGTGTTGACCAGCAAGGTCCTTATGTCACCGCTAAGGTCTTGGGTACAGAGTCTCCATTCTTGGTAGACACTGGGGTGACACGTAGTGTGTTATCAAAACGACTGATTCCAAGGGCACCCTTGTCTGGCTCACACATAACGTCGATAGGTTTCGATGGGACGCCCTCCACTAACCCCCTGTCCGTACCTATTACCTTTGACCTAGAAAACAACACTGCTGACGCGACATTCCTACTCTCCTCCAACTCCCCTGACGCCATTATGGGCATTGACTTACTGAAGCATTTTCGAGCTACCATTAGGTGTTCCCCAGATGGAATACGAGTCATCCTGTACGACAACCCAGACATGCCCAGATCCCGTCCCCCACGACATATGTGCCCCGTAACTGACGCTGACATGTCCTTGCTTGACGCCCTGCCCCCGTACTTGTGGGCCAAAAATGACTCTGATGTGGGGCGAATGATGATTGATCCTATCCACATAACTGTACGACAGGACGCTATACTCCCGAAACTCCCGCAATATCGGATATCCCCAGAGGGTGAGAAGGCACTGGTAGTGATCATTCAGTCTCTGGTAGATGCAGGAGTGGTTGAAGAGGTGGTTAGCAACGTCTGCAACAGCCCAATCCTACCTATTGTTAAGAAGCAAGGTGAAGGAGATGAGAAAGCGTATCGCTTCATCATCGACTTACGAGAGATTAACAAAGTGGTTATACCCCAATATCCCGTAGTCTCTGATATCACCACCATTTTGACCCTCATCCCGTCCACCGCCACCACCTTCACTGTTATCGACCTTAAGAACGCGTTTTTCTCTATCCCCATCCATCCAGACAGCCGTTATCTCTTCGGCTTCACTTTAAAATCCCGCTCGTACCGATTTTGTAGAGCTCCCCAGGGGTACACTGAAAGTCCCAGCATTTACAGCCAGGCCCTCAAAAGACAGCTGGATGCCTTCCAGCTACCAGAGGGAGTGGTGTTGATCCAATATGTCGATGATATCCTTTTGGCGGCCGACACCACCCCGCTTGCAACAACAGCCACCGTCCAACTCCTACACTTCCTTGCAGAAAATGGCCATAAAGTCTCCAAAAAGAAGTTACAGTTCTGTCAGCCACAGGGGACTTACTTAGGCCATCTTCTGTCCAAAGAAGGGAGAAAACTTACCCCTGACCGAATCCAAACCATCCTAGACACCCCCATCCCAAAAACACAAAAACAGGTCCGCTCTTTGGTTGGCCTGACCTCTTTTTGCAGACAGTGGTTGCCTAATTATAGCCTCATTGTGAAACCATTACTTGCCCTACTGACCAAAGACGTCCCCTCCCCGCTTCCTTGGACCACTGAGTGTCAAGCCTCCTTTAAGGAATTACGGGATGCACTCTGCTCGGCACCTGTCCTCGGAACGCCGGATTACTCCAAATCCTTCTCCCTCTTCACCCACGAAAGGGAGGGATGCGCATTGTCTGTCCTGACTCAATTGATTGGCCCTAAGCAGCGCCCATGTGCCTACTTCTCCGCCACTCTTGATCCTGTAGCCAGAGCTTTACCTGCCTGCCTTCGAGCAGTAGCTGCCGCTGCTGTCTCCATCCGTCAGAGCGAGGGAATCGTACTTTCCAACTCCCTCACTGTATTAGTGCCCCATGCAGTTGACACCCTTTTGAACCAGACAAAGACCCAACACCTGACTAGCGCACGACTGACAGGGTACGAGTTGACTCTGCTTGCACCCCACATCACACTAAAGAGATGCACGACTTTGAATCCTGCCACATTGTTACCCCTGCCTGAAAACGACCCCGACGTTCCTCCCATACACGACTGTGTGACCCTCACAGACGAACAGACTAGGAGTAGGGTTGACCTCCGAGACACTGCTTTCACTGACCCCGATGGAGAGCTATGGGTAGACGGCTCATGCATCAAACTCCCAGATGGCACCACTTCAGCTGCCTATGCAGTAACGACAGCCCAAACAGTAGTTGAAACAGCCTGCATCACACAACGATCTGCCCAGGCAGCAGAGCTGATAGCCCTCACCCGGGCATGCATCATAGCCGCAGGGACCACCACGAACGTATATACGGACAGCCAGTATGCCTTCGGAGTGGTCCACCATTTTGGGCTCCTGTGGAGGGAGAGGGGATTCCTGACGTCCCACGGTACCCCAATCCTCCACGGAGATTTAGTGTCCGCTCTGATTGAGGCAGTTCTCCTCCCCAAACGATTAGCGGTGATCAAATGTCAGGCACACAAAAGGGTGACAGACTTAGTCGGACAAGGGAATGCATTAGCCGACATCACTGCACGAACCACAGCTGAGAATAGGACGGTGACACGCATATATGTGACCAGGTCACAAGCAGAAAAATGGAGTGACACAAGGGAAATGATCAGAGACATACAGTCGGCCAGCACCCCTCACGAATTGACTAAATGGGCAAGGGTGGGTTTGAAGGACGATGAGGGTTGCTGGCGAACAAAAGATGCAAACAAATGGTTGCTGCCCGACTCATATCTGATTCCCATACTGACAATGGCTCACTCCCCCGCACACATAGGATCTGCACCCATGATCGAACTCGTTTCCAAAGTCTGGCATAACGACAAAATCCCCGACTCAGCCAGACGCCTAGTTCAGCAGTGCCTTATCTGTCTGCAACACAACCCCGGGAAAGGAACTGTAGTACCCTGGGGAGGGTTCGGGACCCCCAATCACCCCTTTGAGGTCCTTCAGATGGATTACATCCAACTAGAGAGATGCCAAAACCTGAAGTATGTACTAGTCATTGTATGTGCCTTCAGTAAATGGGTAGAGGCCTATCCAACCCGTGACAACACTGCCATGACTACTGCCAAAGTACTACTGAAGGAATTCTTCCCTCGCTATGGCCTTTGCCGAATTTTATGGAGCGACAATGGCCCCCACTTCATAGCTGAGGTTATCCAATTAATCCTAAAGGGGTTGGGGGTGAAGCAACGGTTTCATGCGGTCTTCCACCCCCAATCCGCCGGTCTAGTGGAACGCCATAATGCCACACTGAAGCTGAAACTGGCAAAAATAGTGGCCACCACTGGACTTAACTGGCCGGATGCCCTCCCACTGGCTTTGTTATCGATGCGCTCCACCCCCACCAAGCACCATTTGACCCCCTACGAGGTCGTGTTTGGGCGTCCGATGAATCTCTGGACTGCCCCCAAACCGACCTCCATTCATGACGTCCCAGACGTCTTACTATCTGATTATTTGTGCAAGTTAACTAAAACGTTGTCTGTCATTCATCAACAGGTGCAGCAGGCTATCCCCGATGCTTCCAGGGGCCCCGGCCATGACATCCAACCGGGAGATTTCGTGCTGATACGAAATTTCCAGCGAACCAAGAGTCTGGAACCTCGGTAGACGGGCCCCTGGCAAGTGCTGATCACCACCCGAACGGCACTCCGAGTGGAGGGGAAGAAGCACTGGCTGCACGCGCATCATTGTCGGAAGGTCTCTGCAAACCTGGCCACGACAGAAAACGTCAGCACCCAAGAAGAGCTCCTGAGCAAAGACCGACCGATATTGGACTGTTATCCCGATACTGAGGCACTCGAACTTGCAAAATTCTCCGATCCCACTGTGCCGTCCAGAGAAGGGTATTTCCTGCGTCGAAAGGAGGGAGTTTCGGCTAAGTAGGCCACGGACTAAGTTAAATCTCAGAACGGTGACCTAAACACAATCAAGGGTTGCCGGGAGAGAAGCTAAACGAAGTCTGTGGTTCTGCCCGCTACCGAGCTCCCTTGAAGGTGATGGAAGCGCCAGATAAGAAGATGATGGAAGCGCCAGATAAGAAGATGATGGAAGCAACAGGAAATACCCAGTATAGAAATCCAAAGACTGACCACTTGCACAAATCAAAGACAATCGCACTCTTCATTGTCTTCCTCTTCTGCCTCCTCCTCATGACCTCCTTCTGGATTCTGGAGGAAAGCACACCGGCTCATGAGGCATTGCTACCTACTGCACAGCCGACCCCCCTGAAAGAGCATCACCTAATCTCTCTGTCGCCTCAGCTCCGAGAAAGGCGCAGGGAATTCTGGAACAATTCCTTCGTGCAACTGTTGCACCAACCCAACCTTGCTGCAAACGCTACGAACTGTTGGATCTGTGGGTTGCTCCCGCATGCCACTGGACACTCTATTCCCTTCATCCCTTCACCCTTCTCAGTTCACGGCTCTTGCCTCGCCTGGCTGATCCTCATGCAAGAAAGCCACAAGGACAACGCCACCTCCGGCCGGACAGTGTCACACTTCTACTCTGGGTTCTGGCTGAACAGAACCGGAAAGACTCCTGCTGCCCTGTGTCCTGCGCTCGCAGGCGCCACCTTCATCAAAGACATTCCAGCCAAAGAACGAGTCGAAGTACAGGTGCTCCACAATCCAGCCAGGACCACCTTCTCTCATCTGCAAAAACAAACTACCGCTACACTGACTGTGGCTCTGTCTGTCGTCAATGTCACAGGTCTCGTGTGTCTCGAAGGCCATGGAACGCAGCTGGTGGGTCACAGCGCCTGCCAGATCACCAGAACATTGGACTCAGCTGACCCCCCTTCCTTTGTTGCTTCTCCAAACATGTACTTTGTGTGTGGCACCAAGGCTTACACCTGGCTCCCGAAGGGTTGGAAGGGTACCTGTTACATTGCCTTCGTTCTCCCACCCACATATGTAGCCCCTGCCAACCATCACCGGCAGAGGCGTGCAGACGACCTTGGACAAGCCGACTCCACCGGAGCACAGTTCCTAGATGCAGCAAAGGGACTTGTTCCTCTGTGGGGCCCAATGGCAAACAGCCGTGCTATCCGACACCTGACCCAGGCAGTAGAAACAACGATCAACATCACTGCTGGTATCCTCGCCAACAACACTGCGGAACTTCAGGCGGTCCGCCTCGTGACCCTTACGTGGTCCTAGCCGACCGAGGAGGAGCGTGCCGCATCATCGGATCCAGCTGCTGCACATACGTGCCTGACAACTCGCCTTCAGTCTACAAAGCCATTGAACACCTCCACAGACTTTCCTCAGAGGTTCACCAAGAACAAGAAGGATGGTCGCTTGGGAGCTGGTTTTGGGACACCTTGAAGAATTGGGGTTGGAAGTTGTTTTCCTTCGTGCTGATACCTGTTGTAATATTATGTGGGTGTTGCTTAGGTATCCAATGTCTGCCACCTTTGTGCGGCCTTGTTTCTAACTGTATGTGCCCAAAGACTTTGGACTTCCGAAATGAGCACATGAGTCCCCTCTATGAAGTAGAAATACGTGGCCTTATGGGGATAAATCCAAACTGACAAGTTGGCGAGACATGTTAAAAGGGAGGACTGTGGAATTTTGATTTGCGATCTGAACATTATCTGCGCCAGCTTGTCACCTATGTACTACGAGCATGGCAGCCATTTTAGATATCATGGTCTCCCTGTCCACGATCAATCGCCAGCACGTCCCTCTGACCCAGCAAACATCCTCCGCACACCCTGGCTCCCCCTCCCTCCTCCTCCTTATGAGCATGACCCTTCTGCATGACCCTGTCCTTGGGAGTCACGCCAGCGCCTGACCAACACCTCCTCTCCTCCCATGAATGCCCCTCTGTTGATAAACCTCCCTCCTGCGCTGGATTGTCCACGCGGCATGAATACCACTCCATTGATGGCCCCTCACCCCGTGTCCGACTGTCCACACAGGTCCGAGGCCATTGCCTAAGCCGGGAGATATCATTTACTGCCCTTTATTGTATGAGGTCGCTCTCCTTCAAAGGACCCTCTATTGATCCAGGCCTCCCCACCCCCCTGTGATATGATCAGGCGCACACATCCTAAGACTCGACGGAACACTCAGCTGCGTGATGGTCCCCTCCTCTTATCAGCAGGTTGAGAACCTCTATTGTGAAGGTATATGGGGGTGGGACTGACACTAGGATTACGGGGATGTCTTTTTCTTGCCTTACAAAGATCTGATTGTATTAAAGGAAGGTCACATGCCATAAACCAGTGTATAAGAGGCCAGGCCTCCGAGAGGCTGTTAGAGCACCTCGAGACGATACCTTGTTGTCTGATCTGATGTGTTCTGCTCCGTCGGAATAAAACTTCTGTTTCCTGCCTTCTGGTCTCCGGCGCCTGCCTCATTGCTTGGTAAATTTTGAATGGTACAAGGGCGGTTAGCGCCGGGCAAATCTTGAGAAAGGTCCTAGCCCTACCTTTTTCTACAGATTCATAGCGTAAATGAACCGTAGGAGGCATACAATACCAGGGAGTACCACTGATGGGGCACATATTTGTACCGTAAATGAACAGGAGGAGGCATAGAATAACAGGGAGTAGCACTGATGAGGCACAGATTCATAGCATAAATGAACTGGAGGAGGTATAGAATAACAGGAAGAAGCACTGAAGAGGCACAGATTCATAGCGTAAATGAACCAGAGGAGGCATAGAATAACAGGGAGTAGCACTGATGAGGCACAGATTCATAGCGTAAATGAACTGGAGGAGGCATAGAATAACAGGGAGTAGCACTGATGAGGCACAGATTCATAGCGTAAATGAACCGTAGGAGGCATACAATAACAGGGAGTAGCACTGATAAGGCACAGATTCGTACCCTAAATGAACCGGAGGAGGCCTAGATTAACAGGGAGTAGCACTGATGAGGTACAGATTCATAATGTAAATGAACTGGAGGAGGCATACAATAACAGGGAGTAGCCCTGATGAGGCACAGAATCGTAGATTAAATGAACCGGAGGAGGCATAGAATAACAGGGAGTAGCACTGATGAGGCACAGATTCATAGCGTAAATGAACCGGAGAAGGCATAGAATAACAAGGAGTAGCACTATTGAGGCACAGATTTGTAGCGTAAATGAACTGGAGAAGGCATAGAATGACAGGAAGGAGCACTGATGAGGCACAGATTCATAGGATAAATGAACCGGGGGAGGCATAGAATAACAGGAAGAAGCACTGATGAGGCACAGATTCATAGCGTAAATGAACTGGAGGAGGCATAAAATGACAGGAAGGAGCACTGATGAGGCACAGATTCGTACCGTAAATGAACCAGAGGAGGCATAGAATAACAGGGAGTAGCACTGATGAGGCACAGATTCATAGCGTAAATGAACCGGAGGAGGCATACAATAACAGGGAGTACTACTGATGGGGCTCAGATTCGTACCGTAAATGAAGGTAAACATCGTTTACAACAATGTTTTCACAACGCGGTACCTTTACAACGCGGCCGTGACAACGCAAGTCGTTACCACGACTTGCGCTGGAGGGCGCTCAAGGTTTAAAAATAGTTAATTTACTATCCTAATACCTTCCCTAGGGTCCACGGGGACTGGTGTTAGAATAGTAAATTAAACTATTCGAAATCCGCGCCCCCCAACGCAAGTCGTGGTGACGACTTGCGTTGTCACGGCCGCATTGTAATGTTATGCGTTGTGACGGTACGCGTTGTACCGTCATATATCCGTAAATGAAACGGAGGAGGCCTAGAATAACAGGGAGTAGCACTGATGAGGCACAGATTCATAGCGTAAATGAACCGGAGGAGGCATACAATAACAGGGAGTACTACTGATGGGGCACAGATTCGTACCGTGAATGAACCGGAGGAGGCATAGAATAACAGGGAGTAGCACTGATGGGGCACAGATTCATAGCGTAAATGAACTGGAGGAGGCATATAATGACAGGAAGGAGCACTGATGAGGCACAGATTCGTACCGTAAATGAACCGAGGAGGCCTAGAATAACAGGGAGTAGCACTGATGAGGTACAGATTCATAGCGTAAATGAACTGGAGGAGGCATAGAATAACAGGGAGTAGCACTGATGATGCACAGATTCATAGCGTAAATTAACCGGAGGAGGCATAGAATAACAGGGAGTAGCACTGATGAGGCACAGATTCATAGCGTAAATGAACCAGAGGAGGCATGAAATAACATTGAGTAGCACTGATGAGGCACAGATTCATACCGTAAATGAACCGGAGGAGGCATAGAATAACAGGGAGTAGCACTGATGGGGCACAGATTCATAGCGTAAATGAACTGGAGGAGGCATATAATGACAGGAAGGAGCACTGATGAGGCACAGATTCATAGCGTAAATGAACCGGAGGAGGCATAGAATAACAGGGAGTAGCACTGATGAGGCACAGATTCATACCGTAAATGAACCGGAGGGGGCATAGAATAACAGGGAGTAGCACTGATGAGGTACAGATTCATAGCATAAATGAACTGGAGGAGGCATAGAATAACAAGGAGTAGAACTGATGAGGCACAGGTACGTAGCGTAAATGAACCAGAGGAGGCATAGAATAACAGGGAGTAGCACTGATGAGGCACAAATTCATAGCGTAAATGAACTGGAGGAGGCATAGAATAACAGGAAGGAGTACTGATGGGGCACAGATTCATAGCGTAAATGAACCGGAGGAGGCATAGAATAGGAGGAACAAACACTGATGAGGCACAGATTCATAGCGTAAATGAACCGGAGGAGGCATAGAATAACAGGGAGTAGCACTGATGGGACACAGATTCATAGCGTAAATGAAATGGAGGAGGCATAGAATAACAGGAAGGAGTACTGATGAGGCACAAATTCCTAGCGTAAATGAACTGGAGGAGGCATAGAATAGGAGGAACAAACACTGATGAGGCACAGATTCATAGCGTAAATGAACCGGAGGAGGCATAGAATAACAGGGAGTAGCACTGATGGGACACAGATTCATAGCGTAAATGAAATGGAGGAGGCATAGAATAACAGAAAGAAGCACTGATGAGGCACGGATTCATAGTGTAAATGAACCGGACGAGGCATAGAATACCAGGAAGAAGCACTGATGAGGCACGGATTCATAGCGTAAATGAACCGGATGAGGCATACAACAATCGGGAGTAGCACTGATAAGGCACAAATTCATAACGTAAATGAACCGGAGGAGGCATACAATAACAGGGAGTACCACTGATGGGGCACAGATTCGTACCGTAAATGAACCGGAGGAGGCATAGAATAACAGGGAGTAGCACTATTGAGGCACAGATTCATAGCGTAAATGAACTGGAGGAGGCATAAAATAACTGGAGGAGGCATCGAATAACAGGGAGTACCACTGATGGGGCACATATTCTTACCGTAAATAAACCAGAGGAGGCATTGAATAAAAGGAAGAAGCACTGATGAGGCACAGATTCATAGCGTAAAGGAACCAGAGAAGGCATAGAATAACAGGGTGTAGCACTGATGAGGCCCAGATTCATACCGTAAATGAACTGGAGGAGGCATTGAATAAAAGGAAGAAGCACTGATGAGGCACTGATTCGTAGCGTAAATTAACCGGAGATGGCATAGAATAATAGGGAGTAGCACTGATGAGGCACAGATTTGTAGCGTAAATGAACTGGAGGAGGCATTGAATAAAACGAAGAAGCACTGATGAGGCACTGATTCGTAGCGTAAATTAACCGGAGATGGCATAGAATAATAGGGAGTAGCACTGATGAGGCACAGATTTGTAGCGTAAATGAACTGGAGGAGGCATAGAATAACAGGGAGTAGCACTGATGATGCACAGATTCATAGCGTAAATGAACCAGAGGAGGCATACAATAACTGGGACTACCACTGATGGGGCACAGATTTGTACCGTAAATGAACTGGAGGAGGCATAGAATAACAGGGAGTAGCACTGATGGGGCACAGACTCATAGCGTAAAGGAACTGGAGGAGGCATAGAATAACAGGGAGTAGCACTGATGGGGCACAGATTCATAGCGTAAATGAACTGGAGGAGGCATATAATGACAGGGAGTAGCACTGATGGGGCACAGATTCGTACCGTAAATGAACTGGAGGAGGCATAGAATAACAGGGAGTAGCACTATTGAGGCACAGATTCATAGCGTAAATGAACAGGAGGAGGCATAAAATAACTGGAGGAGGCATAGAATAACAGGGAGTACCACTGATGGGGCACAGATTCGTACCGTAAATGAACTGGAGGAGGCATAGAATAACAGGGAGTAGCACTGATGGGGCACAGATTCATAGCGTAAATGAACCGGAGGAGGCATAGAATAACAGGGAGTAGCACTGATGGGGCACAGATTCATAGCGTAAATGAACTGGAGGAGGCATATAATGACAGGGAGTAGCACTGATGGGGCACATATTCGTACCGTAAATAAACCGGAGGAGGCATAGAATAACAGGGTGTAGCACTGATGAGGCACAGATTCATAGAGTAAATAAACCGGAGGAGGCATAGAATAACAGGGAGTACCACTGATGAGGCACAGACTCATACCGTAAATGAACTGGAGGAGGCATAGAATAAAAGGAAGAAGCACTGATGAGGCACAGATTCGTAGCGTAAATGAACCGGAGGAGGCACAGAATAAAAGGGAGTAGCACTGATGAGGCACAGATTCGTAGCGTGAATGAACTGGAGGAGGCATAGAATAACAGGGAGTAGCACTGATGAGGCACAGATTCATAGCGTAAATGAACTGGAGGAGGCATAGAATAACAGGGAGTAGCACTGATGAGGCACAGATTCATAGCGTAAATGAACCGTAGGAGGCATACAATACCAGGGAGTACCACTGATGGGGCACATATTTGTACCGTAAATGAACAGGAGGAGGCATAGAATAACAGGGAGTAGCACTGATGAGGCACAGATTCATAGCATAAATGAACTGGAGGAGGTATAGAATAACAGGAAGAAGCACTGAAGAGGCACAGATTCATAGCGTAAATGAACCAGAGGAGGCATAGAATAACAGGGAGTAGCACTGATGAGGCACAGATTCATAGCGTAAATGAACTGGAGGAGGCATAGAATAACAGGGTGTAGCCCTGATGAGGCACAGAATCGTAGATTAAATGAACCGGAGGAGGCATAGAATAACAGGGAGTAGCACTGATGAGGCACAGATTCATAGCGTAAATGAACCGGAGAAGGCATAGAATAACAAGGAGTAGCACTATTGAGGCACAGATTTGTAGCGTAAATGAACTGGAGAAGGCATAGAATGACAGGAAGGAGCACTGATGAGGCACAGATTCATAGCGTAAATGAACCGGGGGAGGCATAGAATAACAGGAAGAAGCACTGATGAGGCACAGATTCATAGCGTAAATGAACTGGAGGAGGCATAAAATGACAGGAAGGAGCACTGATGAGGCACAGATTCGTACCGTAAATGAACCAGAGGAGGCATAGAATAACAGGGAGTAGCACTGATGAGGCACAGATTCATAGCGTAAATGAACCGGAGGAGGCATACAATAACAGGGAGTACTACTGATGGGGCTCAGATTCGTACCGTAAATGAAGGTAAACATCGTTTACAACGATGTTTTCACAACGCGGTACCTTTACAACGCGGCCGTGACAACGCAAGTCGTTACCACGACTTGCGCTGGAGGGCTCTCAAGGTTTAAAAATAGTTAATTTACTATCCTAATACCTTCCCTAGGGTCCACGGGGACTGGTGTTAGAATAGTAAATTAAACTATTCGAAATCCGCGCCCCCCAACGCAAGTCGTGGTGACGACTTGCGTTGTCACGGCCGCGTTGTAATGGTATGCGTTGTGACGGTACGCGTTGTACCGTCATATATCCGTAAATGAAATGGAGGAGGCCTAGAATAACAGGGAGTAGCACTGATGAGGCACAGATTCATAGCGTAAATGAACCGGAGGAGGCATACAATAACAGGGAGTACCACTGATGGGGCACAGATTCGTACCCTAAATGAACCGGAGGAGGCATAGAATAACAGGGAGTAGCACTGATGGGGCACAGATTCATAGCGTAAATGAACTGGAGGAGGCATATAATGACAGGAAGGAGCACTGATGAGGCACAGATTCGTACCGTAAATGAACCGGAGGAGGCCTAGAATAACAGGGAGTAGCACTGATGAGGTACAGATTCATAGCGTAAATGAACTGGAGGAGGCATAGAATAACAGGGAGTAGCACTGATGATGCACAGATTCATAGCGTAAATGAACCAGAGGAGGCATACAATAACAGGGACTACCACTGATGGGGCACAGATTCGTACCGTAAATGAACTGGAGGAGGCATAGAATAACAGGGAGTAGCACTATTGAGGCACAGGTTCATAGCGTAAATGAACTGGAGGAGGCATAAAATAACTGGAGGAGGCATAGAATAACAGGGAATACCACTGATGGGGCACATATTCGTACCGTAAATAAACCGGAGGAGGCATAGAATAACAGGGTGTAGCACTGATGAGGCACAGATTCATAGAGTAAATAAACCGGAGGAGGCATAGAATAACAGGGAGTACCACTATTGAGGCACAGATTCATACCGTAAATGAACTGGAGGAGGCATAGAATAAAAGGAAGAAGCACTGATGAGGCACAGATTCGTAGCGTAAATGAACCGGAGGAGGCACAGAATAAAAGGGAGTAGCACTGATGAGGCACAGATTCGTAGCGTGAATGAACTGGAGGAGGCATAGAATAACAGGGAGTAGCACTGATGAGGCACAGATTCATAGCGTAAATGAACTGGAGGAGGCATAGAATAACAGGGAGTAGCACTGATGAGGCACAGATTCATAGCGTAAATGAACCGTAGGAGGCATACAATACCAGGGAGTACCACTGACGGGGCACATATTTGTACCGTAAATGAACAGGAGGAGGCATAGAATAACAGGGAGTAGCACTGATGAGGCACAGATTCATAGCATAAATGAACTGGAGGAGGTATAGAATAACAGGAAGAAGCACTGAAGAGGCACAGATTCATAGCGTAAATGAAACAGAGGAGGCATAGAATAACAGGGAGTAGCACTGATGAGGCACAGATTCATAGCGTAAATGAACTGGAGGAGGCATAGAATAACAGGGAGTAGCACTGATGAGGCACAGATTCATAGCGTAAATGAACCGTAGGAGGCATACAATAACAGGGAGTAGCACTGATAAGGCACAGATTCGTACCCTAAATGAACCGGAGGAGGCCTAGATTAACAGGGAGTAGCACTGATGAGGTACAGATTCATAGTGTAAATGAACTGGAGGAGGCATACAATAACAGGGAGTAGCCCTGATGAGGCACAGAGTCGTAGATTAAATGAACCGGAGGAGGCATAGAATAACAGGGAGTAGCACTGATGAGGCACAGATTCATAGCGTAAATGAACCGGAGAAGGCATAGAATAACAAGGAGTAGCACTATTGAGGCACAGATTTGTAGCGTAAATGAACTGGAGAAGGCATAGAATGACAGGAAGGAGCACTGATGAGGCACAGATTCATAGCGTAAATGAACCAGGGGAGGCATAGAATAACAGGAAGAAGCACTGATGAGGCACAGATTCATAGCGTAAATGAACTGGAGGAGGCATAAAATGACAGGAAGGAGCACTGATGAGGCACAGATTCGTACCGTACATGAACCAGAGGAGGCATAGAATAACAGGGAGTAGCACTGATGAGGCACAGATTCATAGCGTAAATGAACCGGAGGAGGCATACAATAACAGGGAGTACTACTGATGGGGCTCAGATTCGTACCGTAAATGAAGGTAAACATCGTTTACAACGATGTTTTCACAACGCCGTACCTTTACAACGCGGCCGTGACAACGCAAGTCGTTACCACGACTTGCGCTGGAGGGCGCTCAAGGTTTAAAAATAGTTAATTTACTATCCTAATACCTTCCCTAGGGTCCACGGGGACTGGTGTTAGAATAGTAAATTAAACTATTCGAAATCCGCGCCCCCCAACGCAAGTCGTGGTGACGACTTGCGTTGTCACGGCCGCGTTGTAATGGTATGCGTTGTGACGGTACGCGTTGTACCGTCATATATCCGTAAATGAAACGGAGGAGGCCTAGAATAACAGGGAGTAGCACTGATGAGGCACAGATTCGTACCGTAAATGAACCGGAGGAGGCATAGAATAACAGGGAGTAGCACTGATGGGGCACAGATTCATAGCGTAAATGAACTGGAGGAGGCATATAATGACAGGAAGGAGCACTGATGAGGCACAGATTCGTACCGTAAATGAACCGGAGGAGGCCTAGAATAACAGGGAGTAGCACTGATGAGGTACAGATTCATAGCGTAAATGAACTGGAGGAGGCATAGAATAACAGGGAGTAGCACTGATGATGCACAGATTCATAGCGTAAATGAACCGGAGGAGGCATAGAATAACAGGGAGTAGCACTGATGAGGCACAGATTCATACCGTAAATGAACCGGAGGAGGCATAGAATAACAGGGAGTAGCACTGATGGGGCACAGATTCATAGCGTAAATGAACTGGAGGAGGCATATAATGACAGGAAGGAGCACTGATGAGGCACAGATTCATAGCGTAAATGAACCGGAGGAGGCATAGAATAACGGAGTAGCACTGATGAGGCACAGATTCATACCGTAAATGAACCGGAGGGGGCATAGAATAACAGGGAGTAGCACTGATGAGGTACAGATTCATAGCATAAATGAACTGGAGGAGGCATAGAATAACAATGAGTAGAACTGATGAGGCACAGGTTCGTAGCGTAAATGAACCAGAGGAGGCATAGAATAACAGGGAGTAGCAGTGATGAGGCACAGATTCGTAGCTTAAATGAACCGGAGGAGGCTTAGAATAACAAGGAGTAGCACTGATGAGGCACAAGTACGTAGCGTAAATGAACCAGAGGAGGCATAGAATAACAGGGAGTAGCACTGATGAGGCACAAATTCATAGCGTAAATTAACTGGAGGAGGCATAGAATAACAGGAGGAGTACTGATGGGGCACAGATTCATAGCGTAAATGAACCGGAGGAGGCATAGAATAAGAGGAACAAACACTGATGGGGCACAGATTCATAGCGTAAATGAACCAGAGGAGGCATAGAATAACAGAAAGAAGCACTGATGAGGCACGGATTCATAGTGTAAATGAACCGGACGAGGCATAGAATACCAGGAAGAAGCACTGATGAGGCACGGATTCATAGCGTAAATGAACCGGATGAGGCATACAACAATCGGGAGTAGCACTGATAAGGCACAAATTCATAACGTAAATGAACCGGAGGAGGCATACAATAACAGGGAGTACCACTGATGGGGCACAGATTCGTACCGTAAATGAACCGGAGGAGGCATAGAATAACAGGGAGTAGCACTATTGAGGCACAGATTCATAGCGTAAATGAACTGGAGGAGGCATAAAATAACTGGAGGAGGCATCGAATAACAGGGAGTACCACTGATGGGGCACATATTCTTACCGTAAATAAACCAGAGGAGGCATAGAATAACAGGGTGTAGCACTGATGAGGCACAGATTCATAGTGTAAATGAACTGGAGGAGGCATAGAATAACAGGGAGTAGCACTGATGAGGCACAGATTCATAGCGTAAATGAACCGTAGGAGGCATAGAATAACAGGGAGTAGCACTGGTGAGGCACAGGTTCATAGCGTAAATGAACCGGAGGAGGCATACAATAACAGGGAGTACCACTGATGGGGCACAGATTTGTACCATAAATGAACCGGAAGAGGCCTAGAATAACAGGGAGTAGCACTGATGAGGTACAGATTCATAGCATAAATGAACCTGGAAGAGGCATGGAAACAGGAAGTAGCACTGTTAAGGCACAGATTCATAGCGTAGATGAACTGGAAGAGGCATAGAATAACAGGGAGTACTACTGATGGGGCACAGATTCATAGCGTAAATGAACCGGAGAAGGCATAGAATAAGAGGAAGAAGCACTGATGGGGCACAGATTCGTACCGTAAATGAACCGGAGGAGGCATAGAATAACAAGGAGTAGCACTATTGAGGCACAGATTTGTAGCGTAAATAAACTGGAGGAGGCATAGAAGAACAGGAAGAAGCACTGATGAGGCATGGATTCATAGCGTAAATGAACCGGAGGAGGCATACAATAACCGGGAGTAGAACTGATAAGGCAGAGATTCATTGCGTAAATGAACCGGAGGAGGCATAGATTAACAGGGAGTACAACTGATGGGGCACAGATTCGTACCGTAAATGAACCGGAGGATGCATAGAATAACAGGAAGAAGCAATGATGAGGCACAGATTCATAGCGTAAATGAACCAGAGGAGGCATGAAATAACATTGAGTAGCACTGATGAGGCACAGATTCGTAGCGTAAATGAACCGAAGGAGGCATAGAATAACAGGGAGTAGCACTGATGAGGCACAGTTTCATAGCATAAATGAACTGGAGGAGGCATAGAATAACAGGGAGTAGCACTGATGAGGCACAGATTCATAGCGTAAATGAACTGGAGGATGCATAGAATAACATGAAGAAGCACTGATGAGGCACAGATTCATAGCGTAAATGAACCGGAGGAGGCATACAATAACAGGGAGTACCACTGATGGGGCACAGATTCGTACCGTAAATGAACCGGAGGAGGCCTAGAATAACAGGGAGTAGCACTGATGAGGTACAGATTCATAGCGTAAATGAACTGGAGGAGGCATAGAATAACAGGGAGTAGCACTGATGAGGCACAGATTCATAGCGTAAAAGAACCGGAGGAGGCATAGAATAACAGGGAGTAGCACTGATGAGGCACAGATTCATAGCGTAAATGAACCGGAGGAGGCATAGAATAACAGGGAGTAGCACTGATGGGGCACAGATTCGTACCGTAAATGAACCGGAGGAGGCATACAATCACAGGGAGTAGCACTGATGAGGCACAGATTTGTAGCTTAAATGTACCGGAGGAGGCGTAGAATAACAGGGAGTAGCACTGATGAGGTACAGATTCATAGGGTAAATGAACTGGAGGAGGCATAGAATGACAGGAAGGAGCACTGATGAGGCACAGATTCATAGCGAAAATGAACCGGAGGAGGCATAGATTAAGAGGAAGAAACACTGATGGGGCAGAGATTCGTACCGTAAATGAACCGGAGGAGGCATAGAATAACAAGAAATAGCACTATTGAAGCAGAGATTCATCGCGTAAATCAACCGGGGGAGGCATAGAATAACAGGAAGAAGCTCTGGTGAGGCACAGATTCATAGCCTAAATGAACTGGAGGAGGCATAGAATGACAGGAAGGAGCATTGATGAGGCACAGATTCATAGCGTAAATAAACTGGAGGAGGCATAGAATAACAGGGAGTAGCACTGATAAGGCACAGATTCATAGCGTAAATGAACCGGAGGAGGCATACAATAACAGGGAGTACCACTCAGGGGGCACAGATTCGTACCGTAAATGAACCGGAGGAGGCATAGAAGAACAGGGAGTAGCACTATTGAGGCACAGATTCATAGCGTAAATGAACTAGAGGAGGCATACAATAACAGGAAGAAGCACTGATGAGGCACAGATTCATAGCGTAAATGAACTGGAGGAGGCATAGAATAACTGGAGAAGGCATAGAATAACAGGGAGTAGCACTGATGAGGCACAGATTCATAGCGTAAATGAACTAGAGGAGGCATACAATAACAGGAAGAAGCACTGATGGGGCACATATTCGTAGCGTAAATGAACTGGTGGAGGCATAGAATAACAGGGAGTAGCACTGATGAGGCACAGATTCTGGAGAACCTCAGCCTTAAGGCCTGCGGCGCAGGGTATGCCTGGGATCCCCGGGATTCCCCTGCCTTGTCAAATACAGAGACACGGACTCTTCGTCTGGCGTAGAAGATTGTATTTATTAGCTGCAGCTAGTACAGTGGTCTTAGAAGTCGTCAATATAACGAGGTTCAAAAGAGACTGCCACTTAACTCCGTGGCGCATAGGCTTAAATACGGTACAATACAACGCAAAACATGAACACACAAGAGCATGAGGCATAAACAAACATTGTAGACAATACTTAAATCTAAAGTAGCCCAAGTTCTCAGTTATATTTGTCACTCGACCCCTTAAGCAAATTGCAAACGAATCCACACAATTCAGTTTTCAAGTAGAAAAAATACAGCTGTGTACTCTAGAAGGACAGTCGTGAAACAGGAGAATGCATGAGACGTGTAGCGAAGGACAGCAGATAAGATAACCTACAGGAAAGAATGGTGCGAACCAACAAATAGTCCGGAGGGGGATTAATCATCTCAGACAGGAATTAGTGTACTCGGCCAGGCCCTGACACTCGTTAGTAAACAAGGGCAAAGAAACCACCTGACACGTAAATGCAGAAACGACAAAAACATCGCGCTCGCCGTGCTGCCTGAGTGAGGGCAACATAAAATGGCGGCGGCTACAAAATGGAGGCTGAGTACTAACGAATTTGTGATTTACAGAACCTCAGACCCTCCTTTTGCCATTACTCAGGCAAAGACAAACCAACTCATGCTAATCTGAGTCGGAATCGACATCAATGTTCATAAGATCCTCAAGCTGTTGCTGAACCATCATCCTAATATTCTCTGTCTTTGGAATTGCTGATTGTGGAACACATAGAGTAGCCAATATGCCACAAACTGCAGGACCACATTGAATACACATACAACAAGAGAATATGATGGCCAAAATTGCTCCAAGGAACGTTAAGATCTTCCATCCCCAAGTTGACAATATTCCCCAAAACCATCCAATCAAAGACCAATCTCCTTCGTCTTGATGAATCGACTCGGAGACAGTATGCAATCTGGAAATGGCCTGGTATATTGTCGGAGCATCATCTGGAATATAAATACAGCAACTAGATCCGATCAATCTACAGACACCTCCTCGGTCTGCCAAGATCACATCTAGCGCAATCCGATTCTGCAACGTCATAAGACGGTCAGCCTGAAGCTCTGCCATAATATTACTCAGGGCACCTGCAGTAACATTGATGGTGGTCTCAACCACGCGAACCAATTGCCTAATGTGTCTGCTGTTGGCCATTGGACCCCAAAAGGGAAGGAATCCTTTAAGGAAGTCTCCTCCCTCTTGTTCTGCTGTGTCTTTGGCATCAAATACACCTCGAGTATATCTAACTCTGTGGTGGTCTGACCTAGCAGTATATGTAGGGGGAAGAAGGAAAGCTACATAACAGGTTCCCGAAAAGTTAGAAGGGAGCCACGTATAAGCTCTGTCGTTACAGACAAAATATGTTCCTTGGGACGGAACCAACGGAGGAAAATCAGAGGACGAGAAGATGTAAGTGTACAGACAACTCTGCTTGCTGTCAGTCTTTTTGCCATTAACTTGGAGACAAAAATTACCTTGATGGGGTCCATACTTGAAAAGAGTGACCCACCCTTTCTAGTTTTGTCACCAAGGCTAGAAACATAGTGGGTAACATACCATCCCTCATAAGCTCTCTTCTCGTCTAAGGGAATCTTGTTCTTCTCTACGATCTTAGCCATTACTACTATACCCTTAATTAAAGAGCTGTGGCTGAAATCCAATCCATTCCCAAAAGTTTTAACAGAACTTTTAAGTCTGTTGTGTTATGCGGCCGAAAACATAGCCAGATAGGCCCAAGCTGAACCTTCATATGAAAAAGGAAGCACCAAATATGGCATTCCCTTATGTGTATTGTGTGGCATAAGTCCACACACCCAACAATCATATTAATGGCCAACTGATGCTGATGTAACAGCTGGACAAACGTATTATTCATATACTCGGCTCTCCTTATCTGTTCATGAGGCAGTAGAGTATGCATTTTATGTGAAAGAACAGAAAGATGAGACGGCAAAGAAATCGTAAAATTAACAACATGCACGATCCAACCTGTGCAAGCTAATTAAATACATAAAAACATAAATACACACAAAGTTACGCCAAAACGACTACGTAATAATTTACAATATTTCGATCTCATTTCTTGCTTCCTATTTTCCCTACCTATGATTATTGTACTATCCATCTTTATCTAAATAAAAATGTTGCTCACGGCAATCTTCCTTAATCACTCAGCTACTCACTTCTGTATCCTGAGGCACTAGCTACTTGCTAAAAGAACGAAAACCAGGTTACAGTCTGAGTCTCCTACCGTGACCCTGCGACGGAGACGGATGGCACGTCTAATACTAAATATCACAAAAAACAAGGAGGCAAAAAAGACCAAAAAGAAATGTCTTTAAGCAAAAAAGAAAAATGAAATGTTCAAAGTATCTAGTTCCTCGGGCCAGCTCTCGACCTCAAATTATAACGTGTTTTGCTCGGCACAGTCTGTTCCTTAAACAAAATCTCTGGATTTGTAGTATCTATTCGAAGATGCGCAGGCACAGCGGCTTGAAGAATGTCGTCATCAACTTTCTCAGACTGGGTTCCATAGATTTGAGCGTCACTGAAAGGCACAAAACAGGGAATCGCTTCGGATTCAGATTCTCTTATACCACTGCGGACCCATTGGTCAAAGGGTAATGGCAGAGGCACTTTTTTACAGTGCATGCCATGAACCCAATTTTTCTTGCCCACCAATTTCACGGCTGTGCGAGTAACCAGCGAGGCTCCAGATTCTTAATCCGCTGAAAATTCTTCGTGCAGACCCAGTCGCCAGGCAGGATGGTGTGACCTGGGTCTGTGGAGGCCTCTGGCAAAGCACTTTGTACCTGTTGGCGAATAACACTCAGTTTAGCAGGCAACTCATGCAGATAGTCAATTAACAAAGGATATGGTATGTCTGAGTATTTCTTGGGACAAGGGACCCCCCAAACATTAGCTGGGCATCCAAATACCACTTCATATGGGCTAAGTCCCATACGAGAGTGCGCAGTAGTTCTGGTTGACAAAAGAGCTAGGGGCAAGGCATCAGGCCAAGCAAGACCTGTGCTTGCTTGAATCTTAGATAGTTTAAGCTTGAGTGTACCATTATAACACTCCACCAAACCCGCTGACTGTGGATGGTTAGCCGCATGGAACTTCTGTCTAACACCAAGACCAGAACACACTTTCTGCATAATTTGACCCACAAATTCACTTCCATTGTCACTCCAGACAATTCGCGGCAAACCAAATCTGGGAAAGAATTCCTTGAGAAATACCTTAGCAGTGGACTAAGCAGTGTTATCTTTAAAGGGGTAGGCCTCTATCCAACGGGAAAAGGCACATACCACCACTAGAACATACTTGAGATTGTTGCATCGATCCATGTGAATGTAATCGATCTGCAACACCTCAAAAGGATATGAAGGGGGAGCAAAATGACCTGCCGGAGTTGGGGTACCCTTTCCTGGGTTATGCATTAAACAAACAATACAATGCTTAACCACATTCTTGGCACTTTTCAGAATTCCTTCATTCTGCCACACAGGAGCCAAGAGCTTACATATGCCTTTCGTACTAATGTGTTAATGTCAGCTCATATCCAGACAGACGAGCACTCGTGAGATGCTGTGTTCTTGTTCTATTTAACAAAGTATCCACTGCATGTGGAACCATAACGATGAGTGTGTTATCCAACACTAATCCAGCAGACTGTCTAATAGAAATTGCCGCAGCTGCTGTAGCTCTGAGACAGCTGGGCAAAGCTTTAGCTACCGGGTCTAATGTAGCGGAGAAATAGGCGCATGGTCTCTGCTTATCCCCGAATTGCTGTGTCAGGACTGACAATGGACAACCCTCTCTTTCTTGAACGTACAGTGTGAAGGACTTGCTATAATCTGGGGTACCCAACACTGGAACAGAACACAAAGGAGTACGTAGGTCAACAAAACTTTTCTGACATTCATCCGTCCAAGGGAGCGGATAGGGCCTATCCTTCAACGTAAGTGCCAACAATGGTTTGGTCAAAAGTGAAAAATTAGGGATCGATTGTCTACAGTAGGAAGTGATACCCAAAAAGGCCCGCACTTCTCTCTCCGTGGTAGGTACAGACATCTGAGAGATAACCTGAATACGTTCTGGGGTCAATCGCCTTCCCTCCTTCGACAAGAGATGACCTAAATAGGTAACCTCTTGGCGGCATATTGCAACTTAGAGGGCGACGCCTTATGATTCAAGGCAGACAAATGGTGCAACAACGCAACAGTCACACTCTTACACACATCTTCCCTATCAGCAGCCACTAACAAATCATCCATATACTGAATGAGCGTAGCACCTGGAGGCAAAGAAAAGGTATCAAGTTGTGACTTAAGAGCCTTGCTATAGATGGAGGGACTTTCACAATAGCGTTGAGGTGCTCTTTTAAATCGGAAACTTCGGCCACCTAGAGAAAAACCAAAAATATTTCTACTTTCTTCGGCAATAGGAATACTAAAGAAAGCATTCTTTAAGTCTATCACTGAAAACCAAGCTGCCGAAGTAGGAATTATCGTCAATAAGGCTGTAATGTCTGGTACAACATGAAACTGTGGCACAACAATTTTATTGACTTCTCTAAGGAAAAATGACAAATCGATAAACAGGTGGCTATGAAGGATCAGTTCTCTTAAGAATTGGAAGAACAGGGCTATTACAAACATTGCCTCTCATTTCTTCGACCACGCCCTTCTGAATAAAGTCATCAACAATAGCCAAAAGTGCTCTCTCACCATCGCTGGAAATACGATACTGGGGAATGCGTGGCATTCTAACTTTCTCTTTAACAGTGACAACATACGGTGGGATCGCAAGACAACCCACATCATTCGGACCCGTAGCCCAAAGACTTTCAGGAAGAGAAAGCAACTCAGGTGGAAACTGGTCTCGGGATAAATACATAGAAGATGTCAATTTCTTCCCTAACATAAGATGCACACCAGAAGGAGAACAATACAATGTTGCATGCAACCTTTTCAACAAATCCAGACCCAACAAATTCTCACCACAACCAGTTGTCAGAATAAGTGAAGCATCAAATTCATAGGGGCCAATCGAAACAGGCAAGGGATAAGAAACTGGATTACGAACTGGGGCACCAGAAAATCCTACAGAAGTATTTATTAAGCCAGACAAAGGAGCCCCAGGGAGTTTAGAATGAATGATAGAACTTCTCATCGCACCAGTATCTAAAAGAAACGGCTCTGAAACACCCATAGCATTGACAGTGACATACGGCCCTTTTTGATCTACTGGAATCGACACAACTCCCTTGCTTCGTCCTTGGCTGTCCTGTTCAGTATGGAAATCTTCAACCCTATCTTCAACACGATAATCATCATTATAATACTGCGCAGGCCGGGCTCTCTGTTGATCAAAGAAGTTCGTAGCGGGTGGAGGAAACGAACGCTGCTCCTGAGAAGACACGCCTCATCCTCTACCTCTAGATCCCGATTGAAAATTACCACAACCTCATGGAGCAGATGTCCCATTATTACGCTGTAATAAAACCGGACAATTTTTCTTAAAATGTCCCTCTTCCTTGCAGTACGCACGTTGATTCGGACCTACCAAAGATCGCGGTACAAAGGATTCAGGCTTCTGGAACACCTTCTGAAACTGTGGAGGTTGAGAAAACTGAGACTGCGCAGGAGGTGGAGGATAAGCCTGCTGGAGAAGAACCTTTGTTTTCAGATCTTTATTCTTTTTCTCGTGTTTCTCTTTCTCCTCCTTATCTCTATTCTCATAATACTGTGCAGTAGCCAATATTTTAGCAGGGGAAGAAACAGCCCATGCGCTTTCAGAGCTCTTCAATTAATTCGATAATTCGGGAAGCAAGTTATATACAAACTTATCCACAAACAACCCCTGACCACCTTCTACACTTAAATCCTGACCACTTATGGTCAATAAACGTCTTTTCAAAACGAGTGAAGAAATCCGAGACGCTTTCGTCTTTCTTCTGCTTGCATGCGGCCAGCTTATCCCAATTTACTCGCACGGCAGGCATCATTGTCTTCATTAAATCGATTATTCTGCCAGGTGAGGCAGTAATCAAATCATCGGGCTTCGCACCACCTACTTGGGCTCTATCAGCAGCTCTAAGAGCAGCCCAATTACCACCTAATTCAACATCATGATCTTCTTTACGAATCCGTGTCCATAATGCTTGCGGGACGACATTCCCAAATAACATATCAATGTCGGCCAAATTCATAATACAAACCTCAACTGTCTCAGACAATTCTTTATAATACCCAGCAGGATTTTTACGAGGGTCCGGAAGAGTCTGTTTAAGCGCCAATACTTCAGACCTTTTCCAGGGTTCGTGGACCCAAATACGTTGGAAATGGGCAGGGATCTGTGGTGGAACAAGTACCTCTTCTCTCCATATGGGAGGAACTTCACGCATCGGATAATGCTTAATACCCTGTCTATTAACAGAATCAGCCTCAGAAGGAGTCAGAGACAAAAACATGGCCCGAAACGCAACAAGTTTATTCACCGCGTCTGCAACCTGTGGTCCTACAATAAAACCGTTATCAAAATCAGCTTGTAACTTCAGTAGCTCCGAAGGAACTGAACCTACCTCCATATCTTCTCATCCTGTAATAAGAGTTTTACACATAACATTAAAAACATATCTCTGTGTGGGCTCCATCCACTGATGAAAAGAACTCATAATATCCTCTGCACTATATTCTAGCCCCTTCTCAATCCATTTACGAGCAAGAAATCCCAAAACTACTTTCTCGTCCGTAAGAGGAAGTTGACAACGAGATTGTCGTCTAGAAAAAGCTGGAGACATATTCAAGGACCCAAAGAAAGGAGAAAAGAAGTTCGAGACAGCATCTGCTATTCTCCTCTGTGAGGTAGGAGAATCCCTAAAGGAAACAGGAGACACGACAGATGTGGCAGGCAACGGCGACTGAGCCAACTGGGAAACACTAGCAGGGGATTGCAGAGAAGGTGGGGACTGATTTACAGGATGCAAAGGCGGAGCAGAAACAGGCAAAGGAGCATTAACAGGTTGTGCTACTTGTTGAACAACTGGCAATGGAGCAGCTACTGGTTGAGCAATAGGAGGGGGCAATGGAGGTACATTAGGAGTTTGGGCATAGGGCGGAGGTGAATTCAGTAGACAAGACATTAGGGAATCTTCTTCCAATTCCTTACTTTTATCTGAAGGAAAAGTAGGCAACATCGGATAGCATCTACCTATCGCCATTCGATGTTGTCTTTCCAGTATCTCATTCGCATTATCTACTTCATTATTTTTAAACTGCTGCGCAGCCTGTATAATTGACATGTCTTGTGCTTTCTTATCTTTTTTCACTTGCTTAATTTCTTTCTGTTTGGCTTCCTTACGCCAAAGGCGAAAAGTGACAAACATTGCCGGCCGGGCTTTCCTTCTAAACAGAATCGCTTCCAAATTATCTAATATGGCGGGGTCAAAACTACCATTTTGGGGCCATCTTAAAACTCCACTATTTTTCATGTATCGGACCCATGTCTCATTAAAGGTAATGGGACCAATACCATGTTTCGAATAGAGCTCATAAGTGGGAGTTCCAACTGGAGGAATCGGACATGAATCCTCTAACTGGGAATCCCTGGTACAACCTAAGCAACAAATTCTCTTAAACTTACTCAGTCCGGGCATCGTTACTTCTCTAGACTGCTCACAAACAACAAGGGGTATGAATGAATAAAACAGCACAAACGTACTCACCCCTTGGCTTCAGTTATTGCAATATCTGAATAAAAACCAAAAAAACAAAAACCATACAAAGTTTGTGGGAGCAACCCACCAAATACTTAACTAAGGATCGTCCTACAACAGCGAAGGTCCGTCTATCGTCTCGCTTTACCTAACGTCATCAAAGGGTCCAAGGAGCAGGGCGACAGTCAGGGCAGCAGTCGCCAGCAGCCGTCAGAAAGGAGTAGCCGCGCTGCAAAAAACCTTCGGTCCACTTCCGACATACAGGGGTCGATCACGTGGTGCGCTTCCTCCGGAATTTTCTTGCAGGGCTCCTCACGACCCTCGGGCTCAACTGCTACCACTGAAGTCGCCCCATGTTGGGCGCCAGTTGGAGAACCGCAGCCTTAATGCCCGGCGGCGCAGGGTACGCCTAAGATCCCCGGGATTCCCCTGCCTTGTCAAATACAGGAACACGGACTCTTCGTCTGGCGTAGAAGATTGTATTTATTAGCTGCAGCTAGTACAGTGGTCTTAGAAGTCGTCAATATAACGAGGTTCAAAAGAGACTGCCACTTAACTCCGTGGCGCACAGGCTTAAATACGGTACAATACAATGCAAAACATGAACACACAAGAGCATGAGGCATAAACAAACGTTGTAGACAATACTTAAATCTAAAGTAACCCAAGTTCCCGGTTATATTTGTCACTCGACCCCTTAAGCAAATTGCAAACGAATCCACACAATTCAGTTTACAAGTAGAGAAAATACAGCTGTGTACTCTAGAAGGACAGTCGTGAAACAGGAGAATGCATGAGACGTGTAGCGAAGGACAGCAGATAAGATAACCTACAGGAAAGAATGGTGCGAAACAACAAATAGTCCGGACAGGGATTAATCAGCACAGACAGGAATTAGTGTACTCGGCCAGGCCCTGACACTCATTAATAAACAAGGGCAAAGAAACCACCTGACACGTAAATGCAGAAACGACAAAAACATTGCGCTCGCCGTGCTGCCTGAGTGAGGGCAACACAAAATGGCAGCGGCTACAAAATGGAGGCTGAGCACGAACAAATTTTGATTTACAGAACCTCAATTCATAGCGTAAATTAACCAGAGAAGGCATAGAATAACAGGGAGTAGCACTGATGACGCACAGATTCATGGCGTAAATGAACTGGAGGAGGCATAGAATAACAGGAAGAAGCACTGATGAGGCACAGATTCATAGCGTAAATGAACTGGAGGAGGCATAGAATAACTGGAGGAGGCATAGAATAACAGGGAGTACCACTGATGGGGCACAGATTTGTAGCGTAAATGAACCGGAGGAGGCATAGAATAACAGGAAGAAGCACTGATGAGGCACAGATTCACTAGGAAACGTTACAGATGAAAGAGGCAAAGGACTGATGGACCCCTAGATAAATGACTTCCAAGGGGCACAGATTCACAGGAAGCATGTACAGGGAAGGCGCATTCATAAGCAACAGAAATAGCAGAAGGAGGCACAGGTTAACAGGGAACAGTACAGTCTGATAGGAACAGCAGTAGGAGGCACATATTATTGGGACTAGTAACAGAAGGGGTAAAGTTTACTAGAGAGTAGTCACAGCATGCGTAGGGACAGATTCACAGTGGATGAGAAGATTCAAAGTGAACTGGAAGAGACAAGAGATAGATTCAGAAGGTACATAAACACTGAAAAAGAGACAGATTGAGTAACAACAGACGGTGACCCAGATTTAATGGTGAAAAGGAGAATGTAGCACATAGTCACATTATACAAGTAGAAAGAAGCAACAAGTAATAGGGAACAAGAACAGCTTGGGTGTCGATTCACAGGGAGCAAGGGAGTGAAGGAGAGACAGATTCACAGGGAACAGAAACAGATGGAGGCTCTGCAGATTCATAATGTGCATAAAAACAGCAGGAGAGGGTACAGGTTCACAGGACACATGTACAAGAGTAGACACATTCACAGGGGGCCCCTCTAAGGGAGTGAGAGATTCACATGGAGCACCTCCAGGGAAGTCGGAGATTCTCAGGGAGCACCTCCTGGGGAGTCAGATATTCACAGGGAACGCCTCCAGGGGAGTCAGAGATTCACAAGGAGCGTCTCCATGGGAATCAGAGATTCACATGGAGCACCTCCGGGAGAGTCAGAGATTCACAAGAAGCACCTCCAGGGGAGTAAGAGATTCAAAGGGAGCACCTCCGGGGGAGTCAGAGATTCATAGGGAGCACCTCTGGGGGAGTCAGAGATTCACAGGGAGCACCTCTAGGGGAGTCAGAGATTCCAAGGGAGCACCTCTCGGGTGAGTCAGAGATTCACAGGGAGTGCCTCCGGGGGAGTCAGAGATTCACATAGAACACATCTGGGGGAGTCAGAGATTCACAGAGAGCATCTCCAGGGGAGTCAGAGAACCTCAGGGGATCCAGAGATTCACAGGGAGCACCTCTGGGGGAGTCAGAGATTCACACGGAGCACCTCTGGGGGAGTCAGAGACTCACAGGGAGCACCTCCAGGGGAGTCAGAGATTCACAGGGAGCACCTCCGGGGAGTCCGAGATTCACATGGAGCACTTCCTGGGGAGTCAGAGATTCACAAGGAGCACCTCCAGGGGAGTCAGAGATTCACAGGGAGCACCTCCTGGGGAGGCAGATATTCACAAGAAGCTCCTCCGGGGGACTCAGAGATTCACAGGGAGCGTCTCCAGGGGACTCAGAGATTCACATGGAGCACCTCCTGGGGAGTCAGAGATTCACAAAGACCACCTCCAGGGGAGTCAGAGATTCACAGGGAGCACCTCAGGGGAGTCAGAGATTCACAGGGAGCACCTCTGGGAGAGTCAGAGATTCACAGGGAGCTCCTCCAGGGGGGTCAGAGATTCACAGGGAGCACATCCAGTGGAAGTCAGAGATTCATTAGGAGCTCCTCCAGGGGAGTCAGAGATTCACAGTGAGCACCTCTGGGGGAGTCAGAGATTCACAGGGAGCTCCTCCATGGGGTCAGAGATTCACAGGGAGCACCTCCTGGGGAGTCAGAGATTCAGAGGGAGCACCTCCGGGGAGTCAGAGATTCACAGGTAGCACCTCCGGGGGAGTCAGAGATTCACAGGGAGCGTCTCCAGAGGAGTCAGAGATTCATATGGAAAACCTCCTGGGGAGTCAGAAATTTAACAAAGAGCACCTCCAGTGGAGTCAAAGATTCACAGGGAGAATCTCCAGTGGAGTCAGAGAACCTCCGGGGGAGCCAGAGATTCACAGGGAGCACATCCGGGGGATTCAGAGATTCACATGGAGCACCTCTGGGGGAGTCAGAGATTCACAGGGAGCACCTCCGGGGGAGCCAGAGATTCACAGGGAGCACCTCCGGGGGAGTCAGAGATTCACACGGAGCACCTCTGGGGGAGTGAGAGATTCACAGGGAGCACCTCCTGGGGAGTCAGAGATTCACAGGGAGAAAGAACAGCAGTAGGATGCATAGATTCAATGAGAATCGTAACCTATGTAATCAAATTGGATAATGATGAGGTCTAAGTAGTCACTATTACATTCATATTTTGCCATCCTCCAACCTATTCCTTACTTGCCAACTGAGTTCTGCCCTGCTCAGTGACAAAGGTCTCACACACCCAGGGGCTGCTGTGCTGATTCTGTGGGATCTGTTGGCAGCCTTCGACGCGGTCCATCATGGAGTATTGATGGACTGGCTGGCGGGGGCAGGGCTGGAGGGCCCGGCTTGGAGTCTCCTTAAGTCCTTTTTGACGGACAGAATTCAGACAGTTGACCTGGGGGTGAATAAATCTAAACCTTTTGCCCTTCCCTGTGGTGTGCCGCAGGGGTCCTCCTTGAGCCCCACGCTCTTTAATATTTATGTCAGCCCGCTGGCAGACTTGATAAGGTCTTTCGGTCTGCAACTTACATCTTACGCAGACGATACTCAAATTGTTTTATCATTACAACGAGGGTCTCGAGTGGATATGACAGTGAGATGTCATGACTGTTTAAAGAGTGTGGCAGATTGGATGGCCTCCAATTGTCTCAAATTGAACGCCGGGTTCAATTTGAGACAATTTGAGACTGAGGTTATTTTGTTTGGAAATAACCCCAATATCTGGACTCCGGATAAGAGGCCAGAGGCATTGGGAAATCCACCTATCCCCTCTGGGAAGACCAGAAACCTGGGTGTGATTATTGATCAAAACCTGGATTATGGGGATCATGTCAGCGGAGTAGTATCATCCTGTTTTCATATCCTTAGGATATTAAGGAAAATAAAATGCTTTCTACCAGTGGAGGGTTTCAGGGCGACTGTCGCTGCCCTCACACTATCGCGTTTGGACTACTGCTATAGCCTGTACCTCAATTTGAGAAAGAAACATGAATACAGACTGCAGTTGGTTCAAAACGCGGCAGCAAGACTTCTGCTTGGGATCCCTAGATTTGTGTCAGTACGCGAGGGACTCAGACAACTGCACTGGCTGCCAGTACCAAGGCGTGCTCAGTTCAAGGCTTTATGCTCAGTTTTTAAAGCAAACAAATGTGCACTTACAATCTCCCACCCAGGCCCATCCAAGGATGGAGGTGGGACAAGCGCCACAGCCCAGGGCCTCAAACCGTGTCATGGGCCTCAAACCGGGTCATGGGTTATGAAAACAAGATTTACCACTGTATTTTTACCGTGCTTTGTAAACTCTCCTGACACATATATTCAAGGATTGACATGTGCTAGAGCTTCACAACGAATAGAGAGATGTTCCCTTTTGGGACCCTCACCAGTACCAACCCATAAACGGCAGTTACCATTGACTTAGTTAATGCCAAACTCCCAGAGGTAATCCCACATGGAAGGACGTTGAGGGGGCGTGGCTGTGCGGTAGGGGAGGGTCTGCCTACTGAATATGCAAATCATGAATATTCAAGCATGATGGAAAATGAGGAAGAAGCAGGTCACACAGTGTCAAGATACAACTCTAGGCTGCATGGTCAGGTCACACACTTTACCTTGAACCCCTGCTGCTCTTTCGCACACGTATGTAACACCACACCCTGGAAGCGATACGTTTACCGAGGAACCTCTTTACGTACATCGCTGATTTGTTTGCTCAGCTCTCAGTTCCTTCACCTGCTATTCTTTGCACCTTAGAGACTTTGGAACCAGTTGGATATCATTTCTTCCAATAGGTGAATGCCTCGCCCTCCTCAGAGTGCCACATCTGTGCCTTGGTGACATGTTTGGAGCCATTGGTCAAGGTCTCTGAAGACAATGCATGGGAGGGTCAGTCCTTTATCTGGACAGCATCTTAAGAGGCAGCCGGCAGGTGGAAAACGCTCTCATTAGTGCCCACCTTTGGAAAGTTAGAACCACACAGAAAGGAGGGAGAGAATCACATCTCTGCCCTCCAGCCTCCAGTCAATCTACTCAATTCACAAAACGATGGGGCAGCCCGAAGAAACTCACATGTACTTCAAGGGGAATGCCCCTAAGGAGGGCCATATATGCCAGTCTTCCTGAGCACCCAGGTGCTGATGAATGGAAAGGCCTCACTCACATATTCGTGGCCTGCTTCATCATCGGCCAGTCCGCGCCACCGAATTAGGACAGTGCCAACCCGGTGGTCCCAACCTTAACCCAAAAGGGAACAAGCATTTACAATGCAATGGTTTCGCCTTTGGAAAAGTTAGAGCTATTGGCATTGTAAATGACAAAATTTGTATTTATGCTACCCCCCCCCCCCCCACCTTTCATCCAAACCCGAGCTTGGCACACCTGAAGCCCGCGTCATCCACTCCAGGGGCGGGTGAAGGACGGGCACCACCATTTTCGTGAGTAAGTAAGTAAAACCTAAGTATAGCGCACAAATACCAAGATGTCTTGGCGCTGTCAGCGGAAGCCCCTGAAAGGGGACATGGGCTCCTTTTACCGACTGAGCCGGGTTCAACCCCTTCACTTGTAACTTCTTTTCCATACAGCGCCTGCTACTGTAATGTTGCCACTTCTTGGCACTGTGAACAAGATGTGCTGCTAGTTTTAGAATGTGCGTACTACCGCAACGCTGCAGTTTCCAGGCACTGTAAATACACGATGTTGCAATTACCAAATCCGACTCTGCACTACTCGATTTATCGAGCTCTGATTGTTCAAAGGACCCGAGTCTGTGGCGTGCCGGTTACACGCAGCACTCACCACAATTCAGTAAAGTGAAACTGGCGCGTTGTGGAGACACCAAACCCAGGGCCACTCAGCGCAAGTCGGGGATGAAAAAGCGCCGAGTCCCATCTACAGCTGAGATGCAAGATTGATGAATTCCCTATAAGCGTTGCAATAAGGCAATTTGTCAAGAACCACACAGTTTGGTCAAGTGGGGTAGCCAGGATTCAAAAGGGTGGCTTGCACGAAATCGGCAACAATGCCGCTGAGCCAGGTAGGGCGCACTTTGAACTAAAAAAGTCAAATGCAGCAGGTGCCGCTTTAGTCCGTGTCCGTCACTTCCATGGCTAATCCCGTGAGTGTGACTGAAGAGGGAACGGCGCGCGGGCCATCACCTCCTCCCAAGCTGTGTTAGCTGCATAAACACGGCATTCCAGGCCCGAGGCCAGCACACAGCCCCGTGCACGCACTGAGTTGCACAAACACGGCATTCCAGGCCCGAGGCCAGCACACCGCCCCGTGCTCGCACCGAGGTGCACAAACACAGCATTCCAGGAACGAGGCCAGCACACAGCCCCGTGCACGCACCGAGGTGCACAAACACGCATTCCAGGCCCAAGGCCAGCACACAGCCCTGTGCACGCACTGCCACTGGTCCACACACAGGCATTCCAGGCCCGAGGCCAGCACACAACCCTTTGCACGCACCACCACCGAGGTGCACAAACACGGCAATCCAGGCCCGAGGCCAGCACACAGCACAGCCATGTGCACGCACCACCACTGGTCCACAAACACGGCATTCCAGGCCCGAGGCCAGCACCCAACCCCATGCATGCACCGAGGTGCACAAACACGCATTCCAGGCCCGAGGCCAGCACACAGCCCCGTGCACGCACCGCCGCCACAGTGCAATCAGGTGCACGCACAGAGGCCGGGCCCTTGCTGCAAGTGGCACAGACACCCCCAATCTACCAATCTACCCTCTTATATCGTCACACTAACCAGTGTCCCAGAGACAGATCAGACACCCCTCAATCTACAATCTTACGTCTTCACACTAGCCAGGGCCCCGGAGACAAGCAGCTCAGACACCCCCATATGCCATTTTACGTCGTAGGCGGTTCAGACACCCCCAAACTACCTGCTTACGTCGTCACAGTAGCCAGCGTCCCAGAGACAGGTGGGTCAGACCCCCCAATCTAACATTTTACGTCGTCACACTAACCAGCGTCCCAGAGCAGTAAAATACCAAGTCTTTTGTGTGCCAAGGTGGCGAGAGCACTATGGAAAATGCACTAAAATGGCCAGGAGTTTCCGGGGAGCAGCACCCCCATGGCGGCTGACACTCAGCAGATAGTGCACGCGCCGCTGAGAAGGAAGCCTACGACGGGGGACAGGTAACCTCATAGCGCACACCACAAACTCAGACGTGTGTAGGCGCTGAGATGAAAGGTGGGGTTGTAATCCAAATCAATCATACGGTCCCAGAATGGCAGAAGGCCGGGCCACTAAACCTTGGATTTAAACAGGTACTGGCCATGGGCTTTATCTTGCCCGACCCTGCTCTCCGCGATAATGTCTAGTTTTATAGCGCATATTCCACCAGGCCAGTGACTTCTCAGCGCTGTCAATCACATATGTTACTGCCATTCAGTGTCACTGGGCACTCGTGTCCCGCCAGGAAGGATGAAAAGCTGAGTGTACCCCGCTTTCGTGCGACACGTTTAACCTTGCATTTCACACCCAGGCGTCTGCGGGCCTCACCTGTCTTGCAAAGCAGTTTTACAACATACATGCCAATAGACCCGATTCAGGCGGGAGACTACCGATTTTTCAAGCCAAAAATGGCTTTATTTTAGCTGTCTCCCGCCTGAAATTGCATTTTGTACAATAGAAATCAATGGGGAATTTTCGTTCTCCCGATTTTTTATTTTAAATCTCTCATGTCCCTGTCCTAAAATGTTGGCATGTATGTTACAACTAAAACCGCTTCTTGGCGCTATGGTATTTGCAGATGACGGTGGCAGGCCACAGCCTTCTCAGAAAGCGACAGTTCTTAAATACACAGATGGCATGTTTCTTTTCGACTGTGAGATGTGTAGCCACTGAGTAGTAAGAGGTTGGCACAGTACGTACCCCCAGCCCCTAAAAAGGCAAAAGCAGCCCATCTCAAGCCACCACTTCGCACACAAGGGGTCAGTGCAAAGCTGGCATAAAAAGCGGTAGACACAAAGTCTTTTACAAACAATGTTTCTTCATCTGCAACCCTACCACGCCCAACAACATGCAGACAGGGGGGGCAGCTCCGATTGGAACCACTGGCTGCTGTGTAACGAGGCGCGAAGACCCCCCAAAAAAGCGGAATAACCTTTTGCCGCAAGAGTTTGTACTGCTAATTGCCTTTCCCCTGAAATACTCGTTTTCTGGTCAAAAGTTATTTCGGCACTTTCCAAAGAAGACGTTTTTGCACAGTTTGTCAAACTCTATTGGCGTTACCCCGGTCTCCCTTTCAACCCGATCAATGTCTACTGTACTTTTGTAAGTTTTAAGCGCTAACCTAACCCAAAGGTGTCTGGGCGCTGTATACTCGAGTCGGCAGTGACACAATATTACAGTCCGGGTTAGGAGACAGAGCTGTAACATTGCATCATCCCCGAGGGGTTCTGCACATAACTGACTGACGTGGGAGACCCGCCAATGCCTCCCTCGGAGCCACTGGCCCGCTGCCGATGCCACAGGGGGGCTACTCTATACTGCAAAAGGGTCGACACCTTGGACTCTGGAACCTGGGGCCGGGCTCTAATCCCGGCTTCAGCACCGACCTCAAAAGCATGTGATTCTGGGCAAATCGCTGCGCCGAAAAGTGCAAATATATCAAATGTAATTCTGTGACCGAAATGTTTAAACATGAACACGATGTACGCAATATTTCCTGATCCCCAACCGACATTAATATAAGATACACTTTGCTGGACGTTGCTCGTGATAAACAGGACGGCACTTCCCAGCTACACCCGGAAGTAATGCGCCTTTAACTAGAGGTTCTCGGCCAAATGGTGGATACTTCCGTGGAGCGAGCGAGCCTGGCATTGGGTGCTAGCGCCATAAAGCGAAACGCGACATTTCTTTCTGCTTGGTAAACAAGCATTTACAATGCAACTCCCACGTTTGCCACTGCTTGCCCAGTCCAGAGCGGAGCATCCCCGTAAACATGCACAAGGCGCAGTGTCTGCAGCGGGTGCCGCCTCCCCATGCACACCAGGGAACGACGGCACCAGCAGCGTCCTCCGTGAGCATGCAGGGCCCAGGGCGGCGTGAACACCCGAGCAACACAGCACTCACCGTGGGCGGAGGCGCGGGGCTGCAGCTGTCCTACTCGGCAACACCTGCCCGGCAACGTCCTCCGCTTCTTCCGGGGCTCCCTCCAGGCAGGCCACGGGAGCCCCGCGTGGGCCGCCATACTTCTTGTGGGCCGCCGTCTTCCTTCTTCCCCTGGGCGGCGGGGGGGCGGGCACTTCCGGCCGGCCGCGCTAGGATTGGCCGGCCGGCTGAAGAAACCCCCGGGCGGGACGGGATACCACAATTTGTGAGGACAGGGGGGGGGGGCGGGAGAGGACAAGGGGGGCGGGCGGGAGAGGACGAGGGGGGCGGGAAAGGACACGGACGTCGGGAGGGAGGCGGGAAACGTGGGGACGGCGGGAGGAGGGACACAAGGCAGGACAGCAGCAAGCACGGCCCGGCCGGAGGAGACTCGGGGGCGTTCCCGGCGTCGCGTGACGTCGGCAAAAGCCAAAGAATCTCGGGAACGCCCCCGTGTCTGGTCCGGCATTGATGGACAGGCCCCTCGTCCAATGGCTAGGCTCCATTTATGGCGCTAGCCAATGGGACGGGGGGGCGTGTTCCAGAGTGCTTACTGTACTCAATAGATTTCTCTGGAGGAGGAGCCTAACGGCTCCGTCCCCCAGCGAAACCTAAAAAGGGAGCTCAGAATAAGCTGGTTCTGGTCAACCTAATGGTATAACCATTCTAGAAATAGGACTTAAACAAACTCTATGTAATCCCCAGACAATACCCTTTATTAGTAGGGTACACAGGGCAGAGTTAAAAGAAGGAGACAGCTCTACCGTAAAAAAATGGGTGCAGTTGAGTGACAGCGGCTCCACCCACACCAGCTCCGCCTAGTCCCAATATGTTTGCACCCCTTGTAAGGATAGCTCCCTAGAGCAATCTAGGGAGGGGGGGGGGAGGTCTTTCCGACCGTAAACACCTGGGTGCTCAGGAAGACTGGTATATCTGGCTCTCATACCACAAATAGGGCAACTCCCCCTGAAGCACATGTTAATTGAGTGCCATGGAAAGTTGGCAGGAGATTTGACGACTTGGTGGAGGGGCACCCCTGGAACAACTCAGCTCTCGTCTGTGAATTCAACACACTAAACGCACCTGACATGTCCTGCAATGCCGGATGTCCATGTAACATGAGACGTCATCAGCCATGAGCGACCTCGCTGTGTCCTCCATACTTCGTCACTTTGCTCCCTCCTGTCATAATTTAACTCTGGGTGGAAGAACATCCCAAACCTTCCACCGATATAGAATAGAGAGTTGATTTCAATGGTCACGTGAGTCATGGAACATCTTTGAGAATGTTATAACTGTCCTAGCCAATAAAGGTGTGCAACTGGACAAACAGACGTGGGACCCTCATCCTTCCTGGAACTGTTCTGCCGAGTTTCGAGCCTCTTCTACCATTAGTACATCCCTTTGATTTTCCCATTTTTTGAGGGGTTGTACGACAGAATATTAAGGACAACAATATTGTTAAAACAGAATATCATGCCAAAAATATTGTCTGCAAAAATAGTGAGTTTACCACTTTGTATGTAAAGTACCAAAATATGGAGTCATAAATATTGTAGAACACGATAGCGGCAAGAAAGGTCAGAATATCCCAATATTCATATGTATAGCATTATATGTCATATATTTAAAATATTCCAATAGAAAATTGAAAAATAAAAAAATAATTATCGATTTCTAAAAAACATTGCATTAAAAATATTGACAGTAACTTAAATGTCAAAATTAGCAAAAGTGTATCAGAAAAACATATAGGAAACCTATTCCAAAAATTAAAATTAATATAAAAATCTAGTTTTAATGATATGATTGAATATATATATATATATATATATATATATATATATATATATATATATATATATATATGTATATATAATACTAGCAGCCCGTCCCGACGTTGTCCGGGTATGAATTGCTGCCGGCCAGTAGTATATTGTTTTGTAGGATTTCGTTTTGATAGCATTTCTTATCTGTGACAGGTCTGTGAAACGCTCCGATTCACAGTGCACTGCTGATGCACTTAAGAGTGCGCGTTCAGTAGTATGTGAACTCGAGTTTCCCTACTTTATTTTTCCTTGCAATATTATATAGCGCAAACTCGACAACATTGCATGAGCACAATTTACAGAAGAACACATTCATTTGTGGTAGGCACGGGGAGACAAAGCAATTTGCCTGGAATCACAGGATGTTGAGCTGATGCCGAGATTCGAACGTAGCTCCCCAGCTCTAAAGTTCGCAATTCTAGAACTTGTGGCGGGAGGTGTGTCTAAAAGTGTATGTCGGTGCTGGCCATCAATGAGAGAGACCTGTGCATTTTTCAAATCGGTGGTGAAAAAATATGAGTATGTTGCTGGAGATGTGGGCCGCCGTGCCACCAATGTACTTACCGGGGGAGGGTAAATACCCATTATTCAGCAACTTTCTTTCCGCATACCATCAATCCGCATACTTTCATTACGAAAGTACCATGACTCCGCAATGCCATTATAACGCATGGCATTACATTTAATATGCTTTTACCACGCATACATTTACAACGAAATTCGTTGTAAATGCATGAATGGTAAGAGCATGGTTTTTTTTAATGTTTGGATAAGGTAAGTATGGGTTTAGGGGTATATGTTTTGGGGTACTGAGGTATATGTTTTGGGGTGTTTGGGTATTTTAAGGGTTCAGATATAGTTTTGGGTTATGGGGTACAGAGATAGTTTTAGGGTTTATGGATAGGTATGGGTTTTGGGGTATAGGGGTATTTCTAGGGTTCAGGGCTAGGTTTGGGGTTTGGGGTGCAGGGGTATTTTTAGGGTTTAGGGATAGGTTTGGGTTTTGGGGTACAGGGTATATTTATAGGGTTAAGATGGGTTAGTATTTAAGGGTGTTGGGGTATTTTAAGAAGTAAGGGTGGGTTATGATTATGGGGTGCAAGGGTATATACAGGGAGCAGGGTGGACACCCGGAGCTGGAAAGTACAGAACCTGGGAAGAAAAAACAATGAAATATTGGGCACAACGCTCGCTTTTTTTTCCGTAATCCCGCACTCCGCACATGCCCACGCCCCAGCACACGGCCACAGCACATGATATGAGACATGGCATGAAGGGCGGAACGTACAACACGCCCCCAGCGTTTGTCACACCCCCAGCACACGCCCACAGCACAACGCAGACAAGGGACTACTTTGCTGGCACAGTTTCTTTTACCTTTTAAATGTATATGGTGGGCGTCTGCATAGCCTATGTCCTTCTGCTGCAATTGCCCTTTCCAACGCTGTATTGGGTGTTGTGATTGGTGCTGTGGTTCCTGAGATGACCCGCCTCAAAGGTTTGGGCTCTCTCTTTATTATATTAGTATAGATATATATAGATATATATATATCAAGGTTCACAGTTACCCGAAGGTTCGGGGCGCACTCTCCCAACAGCGTGTTCAAATTTAGGAAAGAAACAGGAGCATCCAGCGTCAGCGTCAGTTATTGAGTAAAGCAGCAAGCCTCAAAGGAAGGGCGTAGCCCGAAAAGCGTCAGGCGCTGCTGACGCTGGATGCTCCTGTTTCTTTCCTAAACTTGAACACGCTGTTAGGAGAGTGCGCCCCGAACCTTCGGGTAACTGTGAACCTTGATGTAATGACGGCTGACCCAGCCGTGGGGCGCACCGCTGTGGACTCAGACAGTTCCGCGGCCGGTCTACGACCGATGCTGCAGATTCAACTGGCGCTTACTTCATATGGGTGAGAACTGAACAGTAGCATTTGTGATTGGAAATCATATTTGAATGAATTACTGCTGGCAGCCCACTGGGGTATGATGTTAAGGACTACCAGTCCCAGAATACTTTGAGACAACGATACTCACCTGAGTGTATAACATTTGAATAAATGTGGGAGTATATCTGGAGTCCTTGTGCTAGCAGTTATTGAGTAAAGCAGCAAGCCTCAGAGGAAGGGCGTAGCCCGAAACGCGTCAGGCGCTGCTGACGCTGGATACTCCTGTTTCTTTCCTAAACTTGAACACGCTGTTGGGAAAGTGCGCCCCGAACCTTCGGGTAACTGTGAACCTTGATGTAATGACGGCTGACCCAGCCGTGGGGCGCACCGCTGTGGACTCAGACAGTTCCGCGGCCGGTCTACGACCGATGCTGCAGATTCAACTGACGCTTACTTTATATGGGTGAGAACTGAACAGTAGCATTTGTGATTGGAAATCATATTTGACTCAATTACTGCTGGCAGCCCACTGGGGTATGATGTTAAGGACTACCAGTCCCAGAATACTTTGAGACAACGATACTCACCTGAGTGCATAACATTTGAATAAATGTGGGAGTATATCTGGAGTCCTTGTGCTGGCAGTTATTGAGTAAAGCAGCAAGCCTCAGAGGAAGGGCGTAGCCCGAAACGCATCAGGCGCTGCTGACGCTGGATGCTCCTGTTTCTTTCCTAAACTTGAACACGCTGTTGGGAGAGTGCGCCCCGAACCTTCGGGTAACTGTGAACCTTGATGTAATGACGGCTGACCCAGCCGTGGGGTTCACGGCTGTAGACTCAGACAGTTCCGCGGCCGGTCTACGACCGATGCTGCAGATTCAACTGGCGCTTACTTTATATGGGTGACAACTGAACAGTAGCATTTGTGATTGGAAATCATATTTGACTCAATTACTGCTGGCAGCCCACTGGGGTATGATGTTAAGGACTACCAGTCCCAGAATACTTTGAGACAACGATACTCACCTGAGTGTATAACATTTGAATAAATGTGGGAGTATATCTGGAGTCCTTGTGCTGGCAGTTATTGAGTAAAGCAGCAAGCCTCAGAGGAAGGGCGTAGCCCGAAACGCGTCAGGGGCTGCTGACGCTGGATGCTCCTGTTTCTTTCCTAAACTTGAACACGCTGTTGGGAGAGTGCGCCCCGAACCTTCGGGTAACTGTGAACCTTGATGTAATGACGGCTGACCCAGCCGTGGGGCGCACCGCTGTGGACTCAGACAGTTCCGCGGCCGGTCTACGACCGATGCTGCAGATTCAACTGGCGCTTACTTTATATGGGTGAGAACTGAACAGTAGCATTTGTGATTGGAAATCATATTTGACTCAATTACTGCTGGCAGCCCACTGGGTTATGATGTTAAGGACTACCAGTCCCAGAATACTTTGAGACAACGATACTCACCTGAGTGTATAACATTTGAATAAATGTGGGAGTATATCTGGAATCCTTGTGCTGGCAGTTATTGAGTAAAGCGGCAAGCCTCAGAGGAAGGGCGTAGCCCGAAACGCGTCAGGCGCTGCTGACGCTGGATGCTCCTGTTTCTTTCCTAAACTTGAACACGCTGTTGGGAGAGTGCGCCCGAACCTTTGGGTAACTGTGAACCTTGATGTAATGACGGCTGACCCAGCCGTGGGGCGCACCGCTATGGAGTCAGACAGTTCCGCGGCCGGTCTACGACTGATGCTGCAGATTCAACTGGCGCTTACTTTATATGGGTGAGAACTGAACAGTAGCATTTGTGATTGGAAATCATATTTGACTCAATTACTGCTGGCAGCCCACTGGGGTATGATGTTAAGGACTACCAGTCCCAGAATACTTTGAGACAACGATACTCACCTGAGTGTATAACATTTGAATAAATGTAGGAGTATATCTTGAGGCCTTGTGCTGGCATTTATTGAGTAAAGCAGCAAGCCTCAGAGGAAGGGCGTAGCCCGAAACGCGTCAGGCGCTGCTGACGCTGGATGCTCCTGTTTCTTTCCTAAACTTGAACACGCTGTTGGGAGAGTGCGCCCGAACCTTCGGGTAACTGTGAACCTTGATGTAATGACGGCTGACCCAGCCGTGGGGCGCACCGCTGTGGACTCAGACAGTTCCGCGGCCGGTCTACGACCGATGCTGCAGATTCAACTGGCGCTTACTTTATATGGGTGAGAACTGAACAGTAGCATTTGTGATTGGAAATCATATTTGACTCAATTATTGCTGGCAGCCCACTGGGGTATGATGTTAAGGACTACCAGTCCCAGAATACTTTGAGACAACGATACTCACCTGAGTGCATAACATTTGAATAAATGTGGGAGTATATCTGGAGTCCTTGTGCTGGCAGTTATTGAGTAAAGCAGCAAGCCTCAGAGGAAGGGCGTAGCCCGAAACGCGTCAGGGGCTGCTGACGCTGGATGCTCCTGTTTCTTTCCTAAACTTGAACACACTGTTGGGAGAGTGCGCCCCGAACCTTCGGGTAACTGTGAACCTTGATGTAATGACGGCTGACCCAGCCATGGGGCGCACCGCTGTGGACTCAGACAGTTCCGCGGCCGGTCTACGACCGATGCTGCAGATTCAACTGGCGCTTACTTCATATGGGTGAGAACTGAACAGTAGCATTTGTGATTGGAAATCATATTTGACTCAATTACTGCTGGCAGCCCACTGGGTTATGATGTTAAGGACTACCAGTCCAGAATACTTTGAGACAACGATACTCACCTGAGTGTATAACATTTGAATAAATGTGGGAGTATATCTGGAATCCTTGTGCTGGCAGTTATTGAGTAAAGCAGCAAGCCTCAGAGGAAGGGCGTAGCCCAAAACGCGTCAGGCGCTGCTGACGCTGGATGCTCCTGTTTCTTTCCTAAACTTGAACACGCTGTTGGGAGAGTGCGCCCCGAACCTTCGGATAACTGTGAACCTTGATGTAATGATGGCTGACCCAGCCGTGGGGCGCACTGCTGTGGACTCAGACAGTTCCGCAGCCGGTCTACGACCGATGCTGCAGATTCCACTGGCGCTTATTTTATATGGGTGAGAACTGAACAGTAGCATTTGTGATTGGAAATCATATTTGACTCAATTACCGCTGGCAGACCACTGGGGTATGATGTTAAGGACTACCAGTCCCAGAATACTTTGAGACAACGATACTCACCTGAGTGTATAACATTTGAATAAATGTGGGAGTATATCTGGAGTCCTTGTGCTGGCAGTTATTGAGTAAAGCGGCAAGCCTCAGAGGAAGGGCGTAGCCCGAAACGCGTCAAGCGCTGCTGACACTGGATGCTCCTGTTTCTTTCCTAAACTTGAACACGCTGTTGGGAGAGTGCACCCCGAACCTTCGGGTAACTGTGAACCTTGATGTAATGACGGCTGACCCAGCCGTGGGGCGCACCGCTCTGGACTCAGACACATTTCCACGGCCGGTCTACGACTGATGCTGCAGATTCAACTGGCGCTTACTTTATATGGGTGAGAACTGAACAGTAGCATTTGTGATTGGAAATCATATTTGACTCAATTACTGCTGGCAGCCCACTGGGGTATGATGTTAAGGACTACCAGTCCCAGAATACTTTGAGACAACGATGCTCACCTGAGTGTATAACATTTGAATAAATGTGGGAGTATATCTGGAGTCTTTGTGCTGGCAGTTATTGAGTAAAGCAGCAAGCCTCAGAGGAAGGGCCTAGCCCAAAACGCGTCAGGCGCTGCTGACGCTGGATGCTCCTGTTTCTTTCCTAAACTTGAACACGCTGTTGAGAGAGTGCGCCCCGAACCTTCGGGTAACTGTGAACCTTGATGTAATGACGGCTGACCCAGCCGTGGGGCACACCGCTGTGGACTCAGACAGTTCCGCGGCCGGTCTACGACCGATGCTGCTGATTCAACTGGCGCTTACTTTATATGGGTGAGAACTGAACAGTAGCATTTGTGATTGGAAATCATATTTGACTCAATTACTGCTGGCAGCCCACTGGGGTATGATGTTAAGGACTACCAGTCCCAGAATACTTTGAGACAACGATACTCACCTGAGTGTATAACATTTGAATAAATGTGGGAGTATATCTGCAGTCCTTGTGCTGGCAGTTATTGAGTAAAGCAACAAGCCTCAGAGGAAGGGCGTAGCCCGAAACGCGTCAGGCGCTGCTGACGCTGGATGCTCCTGTTTCTTTCCTAAACTTGAACACGCTGTTGGGAGAGTGCGCCCCGAACCTTCGGGTAACTGTGAACCTTGATGTAATGACGGCTGACCCAGCCGTGGGGCACACCGCTGTGGACTCAAACAGTTCCGCGGCCGGTCTACGACCGATGCTGCAGATTCAACTGGCGCTTACTTTATTTGGGTGAGAACTGAACAGTAGCATTTGTGATTGGAAATCATATTTGACTCAATTACTGCTGGCAGCCCACTGGGGTATGATGTTAAGGACTACCAGTCCCAGAATACTTTGAGACAACGATACTCACCTGAGTGTATAACATTTGAATAAATGTGGGAGTATATCTGGAGTCCTTGTGCTGGCAGTTATTGAGTAAAGCAGCAAGCCTCAGAGGAAGGGCGTAGCCCGAAACGCGTCAGGCGCTGCTGACGCTGGATGCTCCTGTTTCTTTCCTAAACTTGAACACGCTGTTGGGAGAGTGCGCCCCGAACCTTCGGGTAACTGTGAACCTTGATGTAATGACGGCTGACCCAGCCTTGGGGCGCACCGCTGTGGACTCAGACAGTTCTGCGGCCGGTCTACGACCGATGCTGCAGATTCAACTGGCGCTTACTTTATATGGGTGAGAACTGAACAGTAGCATTTGTGATTGGAAATCATATTTGACTCAATTACTGCTGGCATCCCACTGGGGTATGATGTTAAGGACTACCAGTCCCAGAATACTATGAGACAACGATACTCACCTGAGTGTATAACATTTGAATAAATGTGGGAGTATATCTGGAGTCCTTGTGCTGGCAGTTATTGAGTAAAGCAGCAAGCCTCAGAGGAAGGGCCTAGCCCGAAACGCGTCAGGCACTGCTGACGCTGGATGCTCCTGTTTCTTTCCTAAACTTGAACACGCTGTTGGGAGAGTGCGCCCCGAACCTTCGGGTAACTGTGAACCTTGATGTAATGACAGCTGACCCAGCCGTGGGGCGCACCGCTGTGGACTCAGACAGTTCCGCGGCCGGTCTACGACCGATGCTGCAGATTCAACTGGCGCTTACTTCATATGGGTGAGAACTGAACAGTAGCATTTGTGATTGGAAATCATATTTGACTCAATTACTGCTGGCAGCCCACTGGGTTATGATGTTAAGGACTACCAGTCCCAGAATACTTTGAGACAACGATACTCACCTGAGTGTATAACATTTGAATAAATGTGGGAGTATATCTGGAGTCCTTGTGCTGGCAGTTATTGAGTAAAGCAGCAAGCCTCAGAGGAAGGGAGTAGCCCGAAACGCGTCAGGGGCTGCTGACGCTGGATGCTCCTGTTTCTTTCCTAAACTTGAACACGCTGTTGGGAGAGTGCGAACCTTGATATATATATATATATATATATATATATATATATATATATATATATATATATATATATATATATATATATACATGCATTTAAAAATGGCTTGTGATTGTTTTATTCTTGCATCGCAGCGTGAGCAAGGGCATCCGTGCTCGAAACGCGTCGCTGACAAATGGCTGTGTGAACTGCAATAAATAAACACTATTTGCCTGCCATGCCAGATTGGTGGTTCGTCTTTTCCTTCCTGTGGTTGGCGTGGAGGCTGTGACCGCATACGCAGAGCTGGAGAGAGGGAATCCTGTGCTCTCATATATATATATATATATACATATATATATATACTTTAAAAAACAACAATACTTAATTAAAGAAATACAGTAAAAATATTGACTTAAACATTTAAATTAATAAACATTTCAAAAAATACATTACACTTAATAAATAACATTATTAAAAATAAAATAAAATCTAAATAAACAATTAATTTTCTTAATAAATAATATAGTCATTAACCCCTTGTATGCTGATGACGAACCCCAGCCGTCATGCACTACGGTGCACGTGTGCTGATGACGGCTGGGGTTCGTCATGGCCCGCTCCTGTTCGTTTGTTTACCGCACAGCGGCGGAAACGGGCCAGCAGCGAAGGGGTTAAAGGAAAAAATTAAGAAAATAAACAACACTAGCAAAAGTGTTGGATATCAAAGCAGCCAGATCACTATTCTCACTCAAATGTAAGCAAAAGCAGAGAAAGAGCTGGACTTTGTAAGTGTTAGATTTACTATAACCACTCCCACATGAGCAACAGTAGGGAAGATGTTGGACATTGAAAGGGTTAGATTTATTATTCCCACTCCAATCTACGCAACAGTACGGAAAGCGTTGGACTTTGGAGGGTTAACAGTACTATTCCCACTCCTCAGTAAGCAAAATCAGGGAACGTACTGGACTTTGGAAGGGTTATATATGCCATTCCAAGTACTAATAATGTTTAAAGAGACTTTTAAATACCATGTAATTAAATTTGTTTTGAAAAACGTTCAAATAAAAAATATATGCCTTATAAATGAATAAATTAAACTGTTATGAAAAAAAAATTAACAAATATAGAATAAAATAAATACACATTTTGCCTCACTACCCAAAAGACCACCAGCAAATTTAAAATGAATTAGAAATAAAACATTATTAACATTACAATAGTTATGAAATAAAATAAATAATACAATTAATTCTAAAATGTTGATTATTAAATATACTTATCAACAAATTAACAATTAAAATACAACAAATAATGAACATAACAATTAAAAGATGTTCATAATTACAAATTATATATTTTATTAGCATAAAATCATTAAAAAATAATAACTTATAGTTTAAATAATTTACCTCCTTATCGCCCTGCAAACCTAACAACTCGTTACTAAATTAGAAATTTGTAATTACACTAAACAAATAAAATAAATTACGCATTACAGATTACAAAAACACTTAACAATATAAATAACAATAAATCAAATAAATGATTACCTAGTTCCCAATAATATAGTCAACTAACATAAAAAATAGGTTCAAATAAAACAAAAATATATAATTTAAATAACGTCTTCACTTGTTCCACTACAAACCCAGACTCTGCTACTGAATTTGACATAATTTATTTTAAAAACGTTTTAATTACATATTAAAACTTACAAATGTCACACAAAAAATACAATTACACCAATAATACTAAATTCTACGCGTGACCATAATTCTAACCTTCTATATTCTGCCTGCAATAATTTTGTGTTGACAATACTTTGGACACTATACTGTTGCACCGCGATAGTTTTCAAACAATATTTTGCTCACTCAGCATTTTAAGGTGTAGAGAGAAACAAAACTGCTGCAGAAGAGGTGTGAGGACCTGTGAATGAGGTACCACAGTCAATGAAATTGGGAGTCAAATTAGACTGGGGAGGTGCGTTCCAAAGACAAATGAAGGGATTTAGTGCTGAGTGATACAGCTTCCGGTTTAGTATTCATATGGGGTGCCAGCTCGAAGGATGTAGGTCCATCTTTATCAAAGCTTCGCGTCACCCTTGTGCCAGGCAAGGGGGTACAATGGGGGACCAAAACCTAAATGAGATATATCGAGACACGCAAGGCCACCTCGCATGGCCCTGCGTTGCTTGACACGTCTAGAGTAACACAAGGCAGCATACATCACTGCCTTGGGTAACTCTGAGGCAGGGAGGCGTTCGCTGGGTGGAGCATGGATGTTCCCATGGATTCAGACACATTCCCAGAGTTATCCATGTTAGTAGACCTGGGAATGCATCAGAATTGTACGCCTCTCCCCCTCCCCCCAAGGCACAACTAGGAGAAATATCTTTATTTATCCTCGTTGTTTCCCATTTCTAAGTGTACTGCATTCTGTAGTATGCCTAGAAAGAGGAAAATGCCTCTAAGGATTCTTTTTGTGCGGGAAGGTGCACCTTCATGCGCAAAAACAATCCCACCTGCAATGCAGGCACCCTTGCAACATGGCGCAAGGGTGCCTGCGTTGATGCCAGGCAGCTAAAGGAGCACAAGCACTACGAATGGACAGGAATGGGCAGTATTCTGGTAAATAAGGCGCATTCCTCTCCTTTCACTCTGCCTCTCACGCAGCACAGCAGGGTGACTTCTTGCTCTGTGTTGCATGATTCTTTGATAACTTTGGGCCGTATCAACATGCCCTGTATGTGCTGGTGAGCTCTTTAACGCTATTGTCTACCTAGATCTTCTGCTCTCTATGGATAGACGTCTTGTCTAAATTTTTAGTTGTAAAAATCGATAAAACGTCTTTACTACACACAAGAAAATGTGTGTTCTTTTTTTTCTCTGAGAACAGTTTGATACTGGTAAATTATTGTGTACATATATGGTCATTCCACACGTATATTGCATAAATTGTAAATTTTGCTAAGTTTGTATACAGACCACAAAGTATTTTGCTGTGTTCCTTACGACAAAGCAGTCAAGTATAGTAACTCATGCTTGTGTTGCATGGATTTGTGAAGCCAACTTCCGCAGATGCCTGATGAACGTTGCAGACTGGATGAAGGGCAACTGTCTCAAACTCAACACTGAAACACTGAACATTCTCATCTTTTGGAACAACAACCCGCCATGGACCGACGCATGGTGGCCTGTGAAACTCAGCACCCCCCGGCCTAACAGACCATGCCCGCAACCTTTGCATCATCCTGGGTAGCACACTCTCCATGGAGAAGCTAGGCAAAGCAGTGTCATCCGCCTGCTTCCACACCCTTCGGATGCTCCACAAGATCTTCAGGTGGCTCCCGGCAGACAGCAGAAGGACCGTCACCAAGGCCCTCGTCAACAGCAGGCTGGACTACGAAAACACGCTCCTCATAGGAATTACGGCACGCCTCCCGAAGAGACTAAAGACAAAACAAAACGCAGAGGCAACACTCATACTCAACCTCCCTAGAAGGACCCACATCACACCACATCTCAAGAAACGACACTGGCTCCCGATTCATAGGAGATGCCAGTTCAAGATGCTGACCCACGCTACAAGGCCCTGCACAACAAATGACAAGCAAATACCAACTTGACCCTCCTCCAACCGACCAGATTCCTTCAATCAGCTTCCCTCTCCCTCGCATCGCCTGAATTTACTGATCCAACAGCGGACGGACGCTCCTTCTCACTCCTGGCAGTCAAGGCTTGGAAAAACCTCCCCCTACACCTCAGGACCACACCGTCGCTCCAGCACTTCAGAAGAGAACTAAAGACCTGTGTGTTTGAATGATCAAACCTCCCTGTAGCAGTACACAGCTCCAGCGCCTCAAGACGCTCACGGGGGATTTGCCGAGCTATATAAATGTTTAATTAATTGACTGATTGATTGGAGGTTAGACATACCAAATATATGTGGGTTTTCATAAAGTTTGTGGTCACCACAGTAGTGGTGCAATTTCTCCAAAATAATTAGGGTAGCAGAAGTTCCTTTAAGTGACCCTTAACATCAATGGACAGTGCAATAGGCAACACTGATTGACCTTTGACCCCCTCTGACAACCCACTGACGGTATGAAGATACAGCAGGTTAAACACTGATGAATGTCTGCAAGAACCAGCTGCGAAAACTCAATCTAAAGCCTAGACATACTTGTACAACATCCATACTTACACTTTCTATCAGAGGTTTCTTATGGGCTGCCAGTGGCCATTGAGGGGTAGCTGTTGCCGCCAAATTGTGCTCCTTAATGACACCCAGGGTCCACCAATGCATAGGGTAAAATCAGTCAATGTCAAAACATTCTTACCAAAATGATGGGTGATGCACCCTACGTTAGACATGGAAAATTAGGCTAGGAGTCTCATCAAACAAAGTAAAACTATCTTGTTCTGTCACCTCTTAGTTGATAGATGGGGTAAATTTACTTACTGGTGATCACCAGTGAACATGGAAGTTCTTCTCCCATGGATCGTGGCATCGATCAGGACAGAAGGTGTGCCTCCATTGAAGATCTCTTAGAGTCCAGCATCTGGCCTCAGCTCTACCTGAGTGTGCTAAAGTGTCAGAGTGCAAGCACATGGAGCTTATAGGTCTTCTGCAACCCTTGATGGGACACATCCACTGTAAGAGGGAGAAATGCAACTGATGTTGAGGCTCGGATATTCTGAATGGCAATCCCTAAAAGAGAAAAAATGAGAACCCCCCTCTGAACTCTAGTTAAAATCCACATAGTGAAAGGGTGTCTGCGTTGCAGGGAATGATGGGTCCCTTCCGGCACATAAACAATCAGTAATGGTGATTAGTAACTGCTAGTGTGCTACTTTGTGCAGCACACATACAAGTTGCAACTCTTCATTTTTTAATTATTGTTCATGTGCAGAAGGGGACTCCTTCCTGCACATGAACAATCACTAGTGACAATTTGCTGTTTCTATGCGTGCTGCAGAATGCAACACACATAGAAACTGCAAAAACAAGGAGAAATTAATAATTTCTTTTCATTTCACAGGGCTAGGACCAGGATTTCCCTGGTCTTATTTTTGGCACATCCCATATTTATGCCACCCTTGTAAATAGGGGGCAGCGTAAAAAATCAATGGGTGTTGTGGTGGAACTCCCATCGCAACACACAGTGCCTGCCTCTTTCACGTTAAGGGCTCCATGAAAGGGCGCCTTATTCACAAGCCATGTTTAGTGGTTTTACATAGCCTTGTAAATAGGGCGCAGGGCTTATCGCCATCAGAGTGTCACAAAAGGTGACATCTGGTGGCGATAAGCTCTTGTAAATATGCCCCTCTGCCTCTTTAACCAATGCTAACTGCATTGCCCATCTTCACCCCTTAAGAAACTACCACCATGAATTCCATCCACTCTGGGGACCCATCACAACCTTACTCCCACCGCGCAGTTTCCAGAGGATTGCAACCCATCAGTGCCATGTTCACACCCATCCTGAATGCCACCATTTTTCCTTGACATTCCCAAATGCTTGGTAACAAGCAACTGTCCTCCCATGCCTGAAGAAACACTCAGCAGACCCTTCAATGCTCACCAACTACAGACCGAGCTCCCTGCTAGTATTCTCAGCTAAAGAATTAGAGAAAATCATAAACAGATGCCTCATTAATCCCTCAACGACCACCAACTTTTCAACACCATTCAGTCTAGTTTCAGACCCAATCACAGAGCTGAAACTGCCTTCATGGATGACACAGATGACATCCTTATGAATCTGGACAGAGGAGGCACAGTGGCCATCATCCTCCTGGTGCTCTTCACCGCATTTGACCCAGTCTGCCACCAAATCTTCATCTAACCCCTACATGACATTAGAATCCAGGAACACGCACTCCAATAGGTCTGCTCCTTGCTGACTGGAAGCACCCAGCGAATCAGCTTGGCACCGTACACATCGGACACCCGTGACATCACCTAGTGGAGTTACGCAAGGATCCACACTCAGCCAACCATCTTCAACACATACATGATCTCTATAGCCAGCATCACCCACTCTCACAACATCAACATCCTCTTCTATTCATGCGACACGCAACTCATTATCTCCCTGATGGATAAGATGTCATGTACTCAGATCAAGTTCAATTCCTGCATGATTGAAATTGCCCTCTGAATGAAGACTGTTCAAGACCAAAGTCATGATCTTCAGGAAGAGCACTTCACCGTCGGACTCCATCTGGTGTCCAACAGACCTAGCATTGACACCTAACCACAACACCCACGCCAAGAGCCTCGGAATCGTCTTCGGCAGCAAACCCGACATGACTGCCCAAGTCCATGCTGTCACCACCTCATGCTTCCATACCCTGAGGATGCTGAGGAGGATTTTCCAATGACTCCAAATAAGCACCAGTAAAACTGTCATGCATGTCATGGTCACATGCAGGCTGGGCTACAGGAACAACTTCTATGCTGGGATCAACAATAAATAAAATAAATAAACAGAAGGCTGTAGACCAGGGGTACTCATAGTACGGCCCGCGGGCCGCCAGCTTTCCCTGGCGGCTCGCAGACCTTGGAGACATCCTACCGGTGTTATTAGGAAAAATGTAAGAGTGTCCTGTGTCCGCAAACACTGCCGGTTGCAGCAGCGCTCTATGGGGCCGGGCGATTCCAGCAAATGTCAGAGTGGAGCTGCAGGGGCTCTAAGAAGGATCTATAGAACAACAAAGCCTCATTAACAAGTAAGTGGTCTTTTAAAGACCTGTTAAGTACTCGGGTGCGGTGGTAAGCTGTCTCAGCCCCGCTGACACACACGCACGCCAGGCGAGGTGGCAGAGGGAGGGAGAGGGGGGGAGAGAGAGGCAGACAGGTGGGAGGGAGACAGAGAGTGACAGAGTGCTTTCCTCCAGTATTTCTGTAAACTATCTGGGGTTTTTTTTCTAACTCGGGGCTGCACTTCTACGCATTTTAATTACTGATTGTGTCCAGAAGGCAGGGTTAGAATGTAGGAAGTAGCCTATTAAAGTAACAGTGAAGTCTGTGTTTGTGCAGTCCTGGAAGGGTGGCCACAAAACTGTCACACAGAAGCAGGAATTATAAGTAGCTCGTGAAGTGGGGTGTTTTAAAGGTGTCGGGAGCAGCTAAGGAAGACATACATCTATATTTAAATAAACATGAAAAAGCAGCAGCAGTCTCCTCGTGAGGCCCAAAATCATGTGAGGCACTTGAATGATAGAGAGCTATTTCACTGGAGGAGCCCAAGACCCTCACATGATGAACTGCGCCGAGAACATATCAAGAGGGGGAGGGATCTGAGGTGAAGACAGCCACCCGAGGTGAGCCGGAGAGACCACCCCCGTGGAGGGAGCGAGGATCTCGTCACAACCTTAATGGTGAATACAAGTGGGGGCGATAGGGGGCGGTCTGCTGAACCCCTCCCTAGAAAAGCTCCGGGAAGAAATTTTTCCTTGGAGGGGTGGTTTCATCTTCCGAAGACCCTCACAGGAAGGGCAACAGCGAGAAAGAACTATGTCCTGGATGGGGAGGGATTCTCGACAGCAAGAGACATTTCGCGGGAGAGTGAAGGTATCTGAGGGTGGGGGGATGTGAAAAAGCATCCGGCTAACACCTCACCGTGCCGAGAAGGGGAGTGATGGAAGGGGAGTGATGGAAGGGGAGTGAGGGAAGGGGAGTGAGGGAGGGAGTGAGGGAAGGGGAGTGAGGGAAGGAGAGTGATGGATGGGGAGTGAGGGAAGGGGAGTGAGGGAAGGGGAGTGAAGGAGGGAGGGAATGAGGGGAGTTAGGGAAGGGGAGTGAGGCAGGGAGTGAGGGAGTGAGGGAAGGGGAGTGAGGGAGGGAGTGAGGGAAGGGGAGTGAAGGAGGGAGGGGAATGAGGGAAGGGGAGTGAGGGAAGGGGAGTGAGGGAAGGGGCGTGAGGGAAGGGGAGTGAGGGAGGGAGTGAGGGAAGAGGAGTGAGGAAGGGAGAGGGGGATGAGGGGGAAGGGGAGTGAGGGGGAAGGGGAGTGAGGGTGAGGAAGGAAAGGAGATTAAAGGAGAGGGAAGGGAGAGGGAGGGAAAAGGTAGGAGAGTGAGGGAGAGGGAGGGAGAGGGAAGGAGAGAGAAGGAGATAGGGAGAGGGAGTGAGACAGTCAGAGTGAGGGAGAGATAGGGAGAGAGAGGGAGAGGGAGGGAGTGAGAGGGAGTGAGACAGTCATAGTGAGGGAGAGATAGGGAAAGAGAGGGAGTGAGAGGGAGTGAGACAGTCAGAGTGAGTGAGACAGAGGGAGACAGGGTGGGAGAGAGGGAGAGAGAGAGAGAGGGATGGAGCGAGGGAGATATGTGTATGCTGGGTCTGGTGGCTCAGTGGACGAAGGCGTCCGCTGCAGGGACCTGTGTTCAACCTCACGGTCACAGTTTTTTTGTTGCTCTAGCCCCGCCCCCTCCCCCACTGACCCGCCCCCACCGGTGCAGCCCTCGGACACAAACCACACTGTAAATTTGGCCCCCGAGAGAAAGTTTGTGAGTACCCAAGCTGTAGACCATTCAGAACTCTGCAGCCAGAATTACTCTCAAACTACCATGCCGCACTCACATCATACCACACCTGAAGGAGCTCCACTGGCTCCCCACCACCGAGTACAATTAAAACTCCTCACCCACAATTTCAAGGCACTACAAAACACTGGCCTAGCATCAGTGGTGGCGGTAAATTTTGGAGGGAGTGGGGTGGACAGGACACACACGCACACGCACAAATACACATAACACTCACAGCCATGCATTTATACGCACGCACACACACAAACACATCCATTCAGAACACTCTTTACCAAACATTCATACATATGAAGAGGCCGAGTTTCTTCCTACCAAGTTACTCTGGAACTGATGGCCAATGGACCTTTTTTACCTGCTGAGAAGTGAAGAGGGGAGAAACAACTCATCAAAACAGATTACAAAATATAAAAACCATGACTCTGAAGAATCACTGACTCTGAATTCCAAGTTAGTGGGTTTATTACAAAGCCAAAAACAATTGGATGTACAAGCACCTCATTACAAGGTTGTAGAAATACATGGGAACTAATACAAATCCAAACCTACTGCGAATTTTATGCGATGGATCATAAACAAAGTTGAGCATTGGGGTATTTAAAGCCCCTGCCCGAGCACCTTTTGCACCATAACTCAGAGGCCTACACTCCACGAGTGTCCCGTGGGCCCGCTTTGTGCATTTCAGCTCGAGGCTCCTTCGCAGTTTCTAGTCCGTTGACTAGTGAGCCCCCATGAAGGACAATCTTTGATTTCTTGAGCTTTCATGGTTGCTCAAGATGTGCTCTCACTCCTCTCCAAAGGAGGAGTCACCCAGATCTTGCTGGCCTGAACCAAAACCAATCTTGACATCTTGCGTTGGTTGCTGTTGCCAAGGCTTGTTGGATACAATCTGGATTCTTTTGCTACAGCACTCGACATCCTTTGTGGGACAGCTGGAATCCAGCTCCTGGTCATCGTCGACGTCTCCTGGTCCTCGTGGCTGAAGAGTCAAGCTTTACCTCTTTCCCCTGAAAACTCCCGACACTGGTTGGCATCTTCCCATCGCCATCCTGGTCACTGGCTAGTGATCCAGACTCTGTCCCCTCTGTTTTTAGGTTCTTCAGATCTCCAATCCACACTTGGATCCACCCGGACACTTTTCCTCTGGTCGCCTGCAGCACTTCTTCGCAGCTCCCCATTGAAATCGACGACGAAACCCGACACTAGAAGACACCTATGCACCCAGCTTCCCTAGGTGAGGTAACATGACTACTCCAGTGCTCCCATAGGTCTTGACTCTCGAAGTGTCCTAGTCAAAAAGGGTTCCATCGTAGTTCACCCAGAAGTGTCCTTAATCTTTAAAATTGTAACTTGTTCGTTCTCCATAGAAAGTCAAAGGTGATCCGCGGCTGTGTTTAGACACTGCACGTGTCCCCCGTGGGCCTCCTGCGTCCTAACCTTGGTTGGTTCCTGGTTGCCCCAGCGGTTCTACAGGCCCGAGGCCTGCTTTCTAACTCTCACGTGGTTCTTATACCTCTATTTTAGTGTATGGTTTGTGAGGCCCCTAGGGCAAAATGTATACTGTGCAACTTATCGTATGCTAATTAGGTTCCTTGTATTGTACTTTTACCTCTGACCTCATAAAGAGACCAGACGGGTTGTGTTTAGAATAAATACATATATATTTGATATATACCTTGTGTGGTGTACTTTCATTTGGTCATTCAAGAGAGTGTAACTGGTAAAACAAGCTGCTTTACATTCCTTTGAAGGCTTAGCCTGAAGGCTGCTCTCCACAGCTGCCACTAGGATAGCTTTCAATAAAGGTTGACTTTAAACCTACCATCAATAAGGGTTCTTTGGACTGGTGCAAGGTGCCCACTAGAATAGTGGACAGCATATGCCAGGCCAACTTCTCACATCACATTTCATCACATTTCATGCCTATAGAAATCGACCAACATAAGAGTGAAACACATCGGCCTTTCAAATACACACATGGGTGAACATTTCATTTAGGCCTTTCTAAATCATTTCATTACAAAAGCATGTCATGTTTTATTTCATTTCAAGCAACTTATTAAATCCTACCGTTAAACATCATTAATGACATCCATGTGCAACTTTAATATGGAGCACATTTAAACCAAATATGCTACATCACATATGAACAACTTTGTTAGGCAAATGACATCAAATACTATGGACTACAATATTAAAACATGGATGCCACGTTGTTTCTTTGCGGGTCTTCCGGGTTATGGCTCGGTTACACGGGACGGAGTTTACCCTGTTTACTCGTAATCTTCTTGGTAACTGATAAACATTCCCCCTGAAGAAGTGCTATCTTAGCACGAAATGCATTGGGGTTGTAACTTACTTTGAGAAGAATTATATATGGACCTTAGTTTTTGTTCACGTGTGAAGTCGAAATGAACATATGAAGATAATATGTGACTAAGATACCTTTGAATCTACCTAAAGTACTTTGACAAATAAATTTGTCAAAAACATTTGGAGAAATGATTACGTGTACTTGAATCACCGTGGTGCTACGCACTAGTTGTGCATTAAGAGTGCTCTGAGATAGTTCTTACCTCCTGTAAGACTTCCTTTTTTTTTTTTGAATACTTTTTACATCATTATACCTTCAGATGTTATTGCTAAATACAAACTAATAACCAATTGTTATCACGACAAATTAACATATAGGTGTATGCGGACTATCCATGATTATAATGCACCCCTACAAACAAAAGAGCACCACCGCGCTCCATCACATAGACACATGCATGCATGCACCAAACTTCAATTCAAAAGAAAACGCACACTTACCTGCAGCCAGCTCTGACTTGGAGGTTCCAAGAGGCTTGGGACTGCTGCCTTCCCTCATTGGCTGAACTAAGGTCTGCCAATGAGGGAAGGCCGCAGTCCCAACGTCATCACAGAGTGGGATGGGGTCAGTGAGACTGCTGACCCCACCCACTCTGTGATGAAGTGTCACTGATTGACACTCGACCCTGGGTGCTTCAGGGCTTAAAACTGAAGCGCCCAGGTGCAAGGCAATCAGTGACGCTACCCCTGTCACTGAGGGGAGGGCCTCAGGGACCTTTGCTGAGCTGAGGATGTCACGTCCACGGGAGCTGTGACTTCCTCAGCCCAGCAAAGTTCAGCTCAGGCAGCCAGGAGCCAGCCCTAAATGCGCATATGTTTGATCCTGGCTGCCTGGCCTGAAAATGAACAGAGTCGTCAGGCTGACCTTTGTTCAGCCTGATAGACATTGTACGTGAGGGGCAAAAGTTGGAGGGGTGTGGCCTCTCAGCCCCAATGGACCGGCTGCGGCAGCCCAGCATTCCTCAACAATCACATCTCATCCCACAAACACCAGACAACTCAGTGCGTCTGGACTCCTACTTGCACACGTCCCACACATACAGTCAGCTCCGGTGGCTGAGCCTTCTCCTATATTACTTGATAAGCGTGCAACGACCTGCCGCTACACATCGGAGCCTCCTCCGCACTTCTTGATTTGCACAAGAAGCTGCAGACCTGGATTTTTTGGGGGTCCTATAAAGGCCCTCTGTTTGGCTCGGCTCACACCTGCTCAGCTCCGGGACACCCTCCTGGTGGAAGGGAGGGCTACAAATCTACATAGCATAACACCTCGCTGTGACGTATGTGCGTTCCACGTTAGAGTGGAGGCTGCTGAGCTTTCAAGTAGTGGGCTGAAAAGTTTTGTACCCGAGTATAATGAAAATAAAAAGTGGATTCAAATGGTGGCTTTTACACCACATATTTACTGCAAAGTGTGGCCCAATGTAATGAAAGGTGTGGCTCAAACGTTTAAGATAACAATCTGATCTTAGCATAGTGTGCCACCCTACTATTATGCTGTCTCTTTCTGTTATTGCATCCAGAAATATAACACAACAACTAACATTTCACCTAAAACAAGCCAGGGAGCCCCGTCACCACAGGCACCGCGTCTCATTCCTTACGTCCACCCTATGGGGCGTGTCTCCTAGTCTTACTGCTGACGGCCTCGAGGCGCTCTATCTTCAAAAGTCATCCTGGTGCTACGACGGGCTGTGGACAAAATGTGAAAAGACACCCGGCCCCCCGCCCCCACTCTCCCCTCAGCCACAGATGGCACAGCGCAGTTATAGCGCTTGGTGTCTGCCTAGAGTGGGAGTGAGTTTATATATTTGGCGAGTTTCTAGTGAAACAAACACCCCTCCCTTCGTGTGCTGCTTGAAGCCAGGGGGAAGTTCTCCAATCTCCACCCCAACTAGACGCGTCTGAACCCCGCTGTGCGCCTCGGATAATTCTCATCCCAGCACTCTGCCCCCACACCGAGCGGGGTTTATCACATCTGCACCCCTGGCTCGCTCACACATGGCACCCCAGTATTCCTCGTTAGAAGAACCCTGGAGAGAGCGAAAGAAACCAGGCGGGGATCAAAGTACAGAGCAGCGGACTGTGGAGGGAGACAGGGTATCCCCAGGCAGGGTGCAGCCGAGCAGGGAAGCAGGCTTCGGGTCGGGAGGGGGAAGAGGCCGGTGGCTGGATGCGAGTGGGCAGAGTGTGGAGGGATACAGGATATCCCCAGGCAAGATGCAGCCGAGCAGGTGGTTGAGGCAGGCTTCGGGTGGGGGGTAGTGGAGGCTTTGGGTCGGGTGCTGGAGGGGGCCGGTGGCAGGATACGGAGGGGGCACGTTGCAGGCGGTGCACCTGCCGGGGGCACACTACTACAGAGATGACACCACTGACTGCCTGAATGCAGAAGACAAACCACAGGGTTTTGAGGAGGTAGGTTTGAGGGGAGGAATAGGTTGTCTGCCCACTACAGGGGTATATAATAAACAGAAAAAATGCCAATGTCGCTATTTCTAAATAAGACAATTGTTTGGTCAAAACATACGGATAAGACAGTATGTTTATTGATTTGACTTTTTATTCTTTTTAAGTTTCAGTTGATCACTTCTATTTTGATGATTACTTTTTCAATTACTTGTACAATTTTTTTTAAAAATCTGGTGTACACAACAAAATTAGATTTTTTATCAAAATTCACAACTTGTATTTACAAAAAATTAAATTTTGATTCACCATTCAATCCACATTCATTCATCACTCGAACCAATACAAACAACCACAAAAAAAAATAATAATTCACAAAAGGTTGGAATTACAATATTCACAACAACAAGCCAATATTTTTCAGCACAAATATATATATGCAGTTTATGTTTCTCTTAATTATTGAATCATTAAATTTGGCTTGAAATTCAAACAGGTCTACGCGTTTCGAACTCTTGTAATTTGGGAGTTCTCATCAGGACCAATATCTGTAATGGAAGAACAGAGTTTGTTTTAGAATTCTAGGATAGCTACTGCTGTGCTGCCTGTACCATAAACTACAAGTTTCCTCACCTACCTCGCACTCATCAGAGCATGGTTGGAGTGTTCTTAAAACTCACATCTGCAAGAAATGCAGGAAACCAAAATCAGGGAAGGATTGCACTACTTAGGACTGATTCATTGCCACATTTGTCAACATTCAGCTTCCATACCCACTTACTTGTGAATTCCTCTGATCAGTTTATGCCTGCCTGGCTCGCCATTTCTATAAAGCAAGAGGGGGGCAATGGCGTGGAATCATTAGCTTGTTAATACTCTAAAGTGAAACTTTTTATTGCTGCGCATTTAAAACGTAAGCTGGCGCTTACCTTAATGGGCGGGTCAGGCGCGTTGTATCGCCTATTGTCGATTTTCTTGACTTTAATTCTGTGAACAAACGGGGGGATCTGAATTAGATCAGCGTCTGTTTAAACCATCAATCAAAGTGTACGAGTTTGGAAGAAGCCGCGTGTGCGTTCGAGCAGCAGAATCTCCTTACAGATTTAAAGCGGTGTCCTCGTCTGCCGGCGTCCAAATGCTTCTTTGTTTGCATTTACTTCCTGCATAGGATCATGGGAAGTGTAGTACCGCCGATCTTTTAAGTCCACAAAACACTTTTTTTAATGTAATGGAATTCTTTAAACTTTATTAATTAAGCCGCTAATGAAATGTATTCCTTGGACATGGTTTCTACTCGTTGGTGTTTATGGCGGATGTGTACGATGTGTCCCATATTCCGAGTCGCTTTGAATTCTCAATAATCATGGCACCTCGTCACCATGCTGTTTTGTGTGCGTGAGCCTCATTTTATACTTATAGGGGGACAAGTTGTATTAATTATACTTTGCTCCTCAGCCTGCCTCTGATGGATGTGACTCAAAATACACTTATGCTCTGGGTGTCCACCATGCTCTTTTCATTGATTTTTTGAGCAATTTCTTAGGATATCCACGTTGTTTTAGATTAATAGAGATTTTCTGCATGTCGAAAATATTCTTCCTTCTCCGTACAATTAGGCTGAATGCGGAGGTACTGCCCATAAGGCAGGTTCTCCCTCAAACTGCGCGGGTGGTTGCTCCCAAAATGTAGAGCTTTATTTCGATCCGTGGGTTTCTTGTACAAAGTTGTCACTAAACCTCCACTATAGGGGTATACCTCCACATCCAGAAATGGCATTTTGTGTCTGGAATGATCCAAACTGAATTTTATTGATGGCATTCTATTGTTTAGCCACATATGAATTTTTTTTAATTCTTCTTCCGACCCTCTCCACACAAAGAAAATGTAGTAGATAAAACGAAACCAGTGTGTAATCCATTGTGCAAAGGGATTGTTGTGGTAAACAAATGTTTCTTCATATTTGGCCATAAATAGAATAACCAATTCTGGGGCAAAAGGGCAACCCATGGCCACCCTTCCTACTTGAAAGAAAAATTCCCCATTGAAATTAAAATAATTTTTCTTGAGGGCAAATTCTGCCAATTTTTTGATGAATGCAGTTGGTACCCTGTTATGTTATGTTATGTTAAAAGTGTTTAATACCGCGCACATACACCAATTGGTTTCTTGGCGCTCGGGGACCATGGAGGAGGACACAGGGGGTGTAGGCAGCTAGCCGTAAGCAAGACGGAACAAATGAGTTTTCAGAGATTTGCGGAAAGTGGGATAATCAGAAGTGAGCCGAATTGGGAGGGGAAGGGAGTTCCAAGTGGATGGGGCAAGGAAAGAGAAGCCAGCACCACCATGCTTCTTGCGTCTGAACCTGGGAATGATCAGTAGATTGTGGGCACAGGATCTGAGGTGTCGGGAGGGAGCATAAGGGTTTAAGCAGAGGGAAATGAAAGCAGGGGCAGAAACAAAGAGAGATTTGAAGATAGTGCAGCCCAGTTTAAAGATGCAACGTTGGGCAACTGGGAGCCAGTGAAGGGTTTTTAGCAACGGGGTGACATGTTGGTGTTTGGGTTGCTGGAAGATTAATCTGGCTGCCTGGTTTTGCACCAGTTGGAGCCGTTGAAGATGGTATGCTGGGATCCCCAGGTATAGACAGTTGGCATAGTCTAAACGTGAGGTAACCAGGGCCAAGATGACAAGAATGAGAGCCTCTGGAGATAGGAACCTTCGGATCTTCCCGATCCTGCGAAGATGGAAGAAGCAGGCCGAGGTAACAGCATTAATATGCGGCCGCATCGAGAGGTCACTAGAGATGGTAACACCTAGGCTCTTCACGGAGTCAACTGGGCAGGGAGGGGGGCCAAGGGCAGGGGGCCAGAAGTTGGGAGTCCAAGGATGAGGGGGCCCACCAATCAGGACCAGCTCTGTCTTGCTGGGGTTGAGCTTCAGCTGGCTGAAGTTCATCCACTCATAGATGGAAAGCATAGTGGTTTGGAAATTAGAGCGGGAGAGAGGGGAAGAGTCGATTGGAAAGATAAGTTGCAGATCATCTGCATAATTAAAGGTGGTAACAGAAAAGTGGCGGAGAGAGACCAGGAGAGGCTGCATATAAAGATTAAACAAAAGAGGAGATAAAGCAGAGCCCTGGGGGACACCACAGGAGAGTGAAATGCAGGGGGCAGAAAAGGAAGATAAGTGTACAGATTGGGTCCGGAGTTGGAGGAAGGATACAATCCAAGACAGGGCCAGGCCCGAGATCCCAGCATTTCTGACACGGTCGACCAAGATGTCATGGTCGACCGTGTCAAAAGCGGCCGAGAGATCGAGTAGCACTAGGGCCTGGGCCATGTTCTTATCAGCCCCCTGTCTCAGCTTGTCCATAACCGCTATCACCACTGCCTCCGTGGAATGGGAGGGTCTGAATCCGGCCTGTTGATCATCGAGGAAATGAGTTTCCTCAATGAAGGTACTCAGGCAACGGGTGACGTAGGTTTCCAAGACCCTCCCCAGGTAAGGGAGACGGGAAATGGGTCGGTAGTTGCCCAGGACCGCAGGGTCGGAACCGGGTTTTTTTAGAATAGGTACTACCACAGCGCTTTTGAAAGCAATGGGGACAGAGCCTGTGGAGAGTGAACGATTTAGGAGGTCCAGAGGAGGGCCAGGACAGGCCATAAAGGCGTCTCTGAGGATTTGGGGAGGGCAACAGTCCTTGGGGGAGCCTGAGCCCACAGCCAAGAGTAATGAACGGAAAGTGTCTAAAGAGATAGGGGGAAATACATTCAGGGAGTGAGGATTCGAAGAGGGAAGGGCACTGATCTGAGACATAGTGGTAGGGGGAATATTGTTTTTAATCGTGGAGATTTTGTCAATAAAAAAAGAATTAAGGGAATTGCACAAAGCTTGAGAAGGCTGAGGCTGAGGTGTTACACGGTCGGGTAAAGAAAGTTCAGCTACAATGGAGAAAATTTCTTTTGTCTTGGATGCAGAGTTGATAACTTTCTGGGAGAAATGGGCAGATTTGGCCAAAATAATGGATTTTTTGTAAGATTTTAGTAAGTCGGTGTAAGCAGACTTCAATAAGGGATCATAGTTACGCCTCCAACGGCGCTCAGCCTGACGAAGAAGGAGTTTGCTGGCCTTCAGTTGGTCAGTGAACCAGCGCTGAGCGTCGTGGGGTCGCTTAGATTTAATGGTTTTGACTGGAGCGACTACGTCACTGGCTTGAGACAGCCATTGATCCACTGCGGCTGCTTGAGAGTTCAAATCAGGGTGACTGGGGGGGAGAGTGGAAGCAAGGGTCGAGTGAAGGAGAGAAGTATCGGCGTGCTTCCAATTACGTGCCGAGAAATTGGAGGCGAGTGGGGGGCGGGTGGGTACAGAGATTTTTAGGGCAAAAGAAATGAAAAAGTGGTCGGACCAAGTGCAGGGATACACCAGTGGAGAGGTAATATCCAGATTGGTGGTCCATACCTGATCCAAGGTATGGCCCTTGATGTGAGTAGCAACAGAGATATGTTGAGAGAAATTTAGGCCAGATAGCAAACCAGAGAATTCAAGTGAAAGGGAGGATTCAAGGGGGTCAAATGGCCAATAATTAAAATCGCCGATGATCAGGATCCTAGCAGAATTAATGGTCAGTTGCGAAATGAAATCACTAAACAAAGATGGGAAGGAGGGCATATTAACAGGGGGACGGTACACTAAGACACAAATGAGGGAATGTTTGGGAGAGGTAAATTTCAACGTAAGAATATCAGAGTTCAATATAGGGGTGGTTGTTAAAGAAGTGAATTGTAGGTTGGAGCGAATGATGGCAGCAACTCCGCCACCTGGTCTGCCAGAGGTCCTGTTAGAGTGAAGGATATAGTAACCCGAGGGTATTGCGGCCAAGATGTCAGGAGAGGAGTCCGCGTGTAGCCAAGTTTCAACGAGGAGCAAGATGTCAATATTGCCATCCTCGAGAAGTTGGAACACCTCAAGCTGGTGTTTCGGGAGAGAGCGGGTGTTGAGATACACTACGGAGATGGAACGCGTACCAGGGGAACTAGGCCTGGAAGATATGGGGGTGGCAGAGGTGGAGGGAAGGATAATAGAAGGAGGAGCCAAGGGGGCACTGGGTGAAAAGTGGGAGAAAATGCCATGATTCCGAGTGATAGCAATCGTATGAGGGGCAGGAGGAGCACAGGAATAAAAAGAGCGAAGTTCCTGAGAGGTATATGTAATGCGTCGACCCTGTGTGGTCTCTCACGCTCCTCCAGATATAGTTCAAGGACATTAATGCCTTCATCTTGGGGTATTTGCGTGTACAAGGATGTAATATCCATAGTAACCATTAGATCCACATTTTTGTCAAACTCAATAGTTGAGAGTTTATTTATGAAATCAGTTGTATCTTGTACATGATATCTTACCTGATGGAGAAAAGGCTTAAGAAAAAAATCCACAAATTTTGAAATTGGTTCTAATAAAGAACCACAGCCTGAAACAATCGGACGGCCAGGGGGTGAGGTTTCATTTTTATGTATTTTTGGTAATACATATAGTAAGGGTATTCTCGGGTACTTGGTTTTTAAAAATTCAAATTCCTTTTTCCCAAGAAATCCTTGTTCGAAGCCGATGTCGAGTATGTGTAACGGCCGGATTCTCGGACCAGATAGGATCAGCTCCTCAGAGCACCACCAACCCAGCCGAAACGCAACCACCTCCCTCCTCAGGACCCATCTGTCCAGGCACCTGGGTACCTACCTGAGGATGGGGTACTCGCAATATACAAGCTCATATCATCAGAAACACCACTAAATCTATAGGGATTACTAGGAATACTCACTGATTACTAAGGAAGTCCATGCCCTACACCACACTCATACCTCATAGTCTCGCGACCACATGGGTCCAGACTAATCTACCCTGGGGCAGTTCTGATTATTTACCATTACACACTGGTTACACCCAGTGCTCGCTCAAGATAGGCACTGTATCCCCCCAGTGCTCTCACTATTTCATTCAGGGCCCAAGCCACAATCCTGTGGGTATACACACTGACCTCAGTCAGTGCTCTCATTAATGCCACTCTCTCTCTAGCAGCAATCTCACTACACACCGTGTCCCTCCGGTGCTCTCAAAAGCCACAATCTTGTGGGTATACACACTGACCACAATCAGTGCTCTCACTAACGCCACCTTCCCTAGCAGCGATCTCACTACACACCGTATCCCCCCGGTGCTCTCATTAACGCCGCTACACGACGATCACTTTCCTATGAATACCTTTGGAAGGAATCTTTCATTGGCTACTAGGGATATGATACTACAATATTATGGATCACACAACAACTTACCGATTTAGATGATGTACAATCTATTCTCCACCTCAAGGGGCCCCTCTCTCCCTCATTGCTCAGTCACTACTTACCTGACCGGGAATTATATCCGTTCATGAAAGCAATGCCTGACTAGAAGAACAGGTTACCCTGATTGAACAAGAATATGAGGCACATGCTGGTTCACTAAGAACTGGGGTATCTTTATTACAATAACAATAAAATGGGAATAGACACATACACAGATCTGCGGGGTCTCTGTAAAGCTCTATTAACATACCACATCCACATGTAACTAACAGGAACTGTAAATAGACTGCACACCGCTGAAAGAAAAAGGATTAGACATATCATAGGGACAAGGTTAATATTTAAAGATTAAGGAAAGGTATCACCTGAGGAGTGTGGGGCCTTGCTCTAGCTGTCATCTGGGCTCCTCTCTCATCTGTGCCTTAGCTCGTCTTTGATCCTCTCCTGCACTCTTGGACACACATCTGCGCTGATCACTCTGCACTGTATTCCTCTCCCCCACGAACTCTCTCCACCTTCCAACTTCAGTCTAATAGTTTCTGCCGCTCTGATAACCGTTCGCTCCACTAACTTCTTCACTCTGTCTAATTGTCTCTATTCCAATGTCCAATTCACTCCAGCTGCTCCCACAGATTAATCCACGATATAACTTCAGTCTCTTCCAAAAGGCATTACTTCAGACTCCAGATGTTCACAACTCCTCCTGATAAGTAACTGCTTCTGACTGCTTCCTTCAGTTCCAAACAACGTCTCACTTCTCTCTGTTCAAAACACCATCTGCTCACAACTGCTTCTGGCTTCTCTCTCTGGTTCCAGCTCACTGACTGTCTGTCCGTCTTCCCTCTGTTCCAAGCATCCACTGTCTCTTCTCCTTTGCTCCAATCCAACTCAACTCTGTCCAGCTCAAACTCTTTCTGATTCTCTACTCCTTCTGCAACTCCACTTCTCTCCTCTGCTCCAATCCAACTCAACTACTTCCAGCTCAAACTCTTTCTGCAACTGCACTCCTCTCCTCTGCTCCAATTCAACTCAACTCTGTCTGCAACTGCACTCCTCTCCTCTGCTCCAATCCAACTCAACTCTGTCTGCAACTGCACTCCTCTCCTCTGCTCCAATCCAACTCAACTCTGTCTGCAACTGCACTCCTCTCCTCTGCTCCAATCCAACTCAACTCACTGACTCCGCCTCTGCACTTCACTAATATGGAATGCTGTCTCCTCATGGAAAGTTCCAGCCATCAGCCCGCCGCCCATCAGATCTCTGCACCACTCCGCGTCAAGGACACACACCCAGCCGGCCGGATTTTTGTGGTGTCTTCCACACAGAGAATAATACAGCCTACCGATAAGGGCTGGCCCAGACCGGTTCTCTCCAAGTGGACAACAGCTCAAAACTAAAACATTACCTTTACCCTGCAAGCATCTCAGTTCTGCAGGGACAGAAAGCAAAATGGAGTCTCTCTAGTTCTGGGCCTTGTAGGCCTGAGAAGGATGAAATAACCCTTAGCTCTGTCAGAGTACCTACACAAACCATACCAATATGTAATATAAAGTCAGGACTACAGGATCCACCCTCTACTATAGGCAGGATGATGAAAGGACACATAATTATGTCAAAGCCAATAGGCAATAGATGGATTAGAGTCAAGAATAAGGGATCTATCATCATATAAAGCAGCTATCCTCTAGTTTATGCTTCTAGGTCTGGAAGAAAAGGGCTTAAAAGGGCCAACACAAGGTAAGAATACAGATTATAGATGTTAGCAAGCTTAAAGTCATCATCACTCCGAAATAGAGCCAAAAACCATGTCAGATCAGTATGGCAAATAGTTCATTTTTTAAGTCAGATGTTGGATCTTTTTCGATTCTACGATAGCATGTATCATCACTCAGTTGTCTCCGTACTTCTTGTATGTATAGTTCTTTGTCCCAAATAACATGGCTGTTCCCTTGATCCCTTCCTTCCCCACCGGCCCCCTCCTCTGGAGATCATAGTGGATTTCTGTCAGCGCTGGGACGCTCTCGGGCAGCCATGCGCTCTACAAATCTCCAAAATAAATAAAAATAAACTATTGACCCACCTTTATCTGCCTGCTTTATGATGACAGAGGTGTCTGCTTTTAAATTAGTCAAAGCTGTTGATTCCAATTAAGAAATGTTGTATTTGATCCATTTCTTTTTGTCTTCCATATTTGTCACAGCAGATAATATCGAGCGCTCAAAAGTAATTATTTCTTTAGGGACCTTATTGGTTGGAGGACTAAATGTTGATTTGTTACGTAATCCAGTTGACTCCAATGTGGGTTGATATGAGTTATCGGAAAAAAATGACTTCAACCTTATTTTCCGACAAAATTCAATCACCTCAGTTTTAAGTTTAATTAAATCTGTATGTTTAGATGGAACAAACGTGAGCCCTTTCCTTAGAATTGACTCCTCTTCTTTTGTTAATATCTTCTCTGATAGAGTGAATATTGGTGATGGGGATAGTTCTTGTAATTTTGCAGTCTCGTCAACATTTCCCATGGTTGAGGGGTGTTCCTTGTCTTTCCTCGTTGTTTTGTTTGACCTCTGGCTAAAAAAGGACCTTGATGTTGTTGCTGAAAATGTTGATATTGCTGTTGGTGGCCACCTCTTCTGTTAAAGTTACTCTGGTGGGTGAGATTGTCTCCTTCACTTGAACTTCCAGATGATGACGTATCTGAGAAGGCAATAAATTTATTATAGGATCTACCCTGGTTTTGTTGTAAATATTTTCTCGATTCCGATTTGGTATAAAAATCAGCTTGGAGAAATGGATAGACTTTCTCTAGATTAAAGTTGGTTTTGTCTTTCTCGTATTGCGTGGTTTTTTGATTAACCGTGTAATCTTTAAATTCGCCAGTCTTTTTGCACCTTTTCCAATAATGTTTTGGAATCTGAGATTAATTGATTGGTCGAGATTGCACTTTCCAGGGCCTGTATTTCCTCTAACTGTGTTTTGGATAATCTTTGGGCCGTCTCAATCGTTAGTACCATGAGATCTCTGCTACATTTGGTTTCTATGAAGCTATAGCCTTTCTTGTATAAAGGATCCTCTGTGAAGATGACCGGGATATTTTTGATCTGTAGTCCTCCTGGGATAGTTCCACCTCTTAGATGTTGTAAAAGAAAGTGGCCATGTAAGTCCGTCCGGATTTGTTTCTTTTTAAGCCTTGTAAGTTTATCTATTTCGTTTTGGTTTTGAGCTGAGACACTCAGCGATGCGGAAACGAATAAAGGGGGGGCAGCCAACAGATTTCTTATGTGTTCCTCACTGTACGCAAATGCTTCATTCTCAGACATACTCTACAAACCTTGCACTTGAGAGAGCGTAAACTGAGTAAAATGTATGAGTATATCCGAATTACATGTAGTACGCACAAGTCATGAGGAGAAATGCCATGAGTGCGAATATTATATTCACCTATATCTGAACTGTGTAGCCAACGTAGAGAATATATATATAGAAGTGGAATTAATGTAGAAACGAGTATGAAATGTATAACCTTATTAGACGTGATTAATCAAGGTCCATGATAAATGTAGCTGCTAATGGGAAAATGTCGTGCTGCAAAGCACAGAAGGGAACAGGCCACATGGCCATGCCTGAAAGAGTTGGAATGGTATACCTTTCATTAACATGGACGGCACAAATGTTATAATTAATGATGTTTGTTCGTTAGATTTATATTCCATAGATGTGAGTTCTTTTTATTAATCCAGAAATGATGCTAACATGTTATTTTAGTTAACTGCTGCGAGAAGGGTTGTAGGCCTAAAGGTTCTGATCTGCACGTAAAGGCACAGGCTGACTTGTGTCTAGAAATTGTTGCAAACTTCTGTTAGAAGTTTATGGGAATGGGGATCCAGCTACGGATGTCTGTCTGCAAATGTGAGGGGGTCCAAATTAATAATGAGATGAATAGAGAACTGTTCAGGAGTTCAACGCAGACACGTAGGAGGGTTCGAGAATGTTGGGGTGTATCAGCGGGCCGGAGACGAGTCTGAGAAGCAAGGTCAACTCTAACGCACGAGGCTCAAACGAGGAAGATCATGGAAAAAGCCAGAAGAAAAACATCACGTGAAGGGGCGTCTCTCGAGGGGCGTCTCAGAATGTTATTGTTTTGTATTAGGGACAGCACCCCTGGGTGGAGGCAGAGCAGATGCCTGAGGACCCTTCAGAGAGCGGATGGGTAGGCAGAGAGGGGTCATGACTGGCGAATATAGGTTTCCACTTAGAGATTAAGAGTGGGTGATCTTCTTAGGAAGTCATTCACAACTGACACCTTTTGGTAGGATGAGAGCTTGTTAAGTAGGGATACCATCCAGATCAGGGTAGGGACAGCCTAACCTGTATTTTCCCTCCTCCTGTAAATGACGGAGAGATCTCAATACGTGTCCATGCTAATAGCTCTGTTATTTTTAGAATTGGTACTTGTAGTTTTCATTGCTCGTCTGAGGGCTTTCAGAGAGCACATGTATGTAGTGGGGCCTGTATACCTCGTGAATCTCATTTTGAGGTGCCTGTACTTGCAACTTATATTGACTTTATAATAAACCTTTGAAAGCTAGAAGTAGTCTGTGGTTCTTCCGAGTCAAACCGTTCTTGATTGAACTGACCTGGTATTTGATGCACCTTCTTTCCTCAATGACAGGCAATAAAGATTCAGTCGACCAGAATCGGGGTTAGATCAAGAGTGATAAGATATTGATCGAATCTCGAGCCCCAGCAGTTGGTAGCTATAGAGGATGGTTGCCTTCTTGAGGACGGTGACCTAGGCCAGGTTAGCTTACCCCAAGGCCCCTAGAGATCGATGATCGGAAGAACCGCCCGCCGAAGAGGATCCGGATGACGTGAGAACAGAAAAGCAGCAGTATCGGTCGAGAGTGAGTATAAAGGGTCATGCGTGTTAGATTGCGGTGTTTCTGTATCGTATTTATGTTGTAATGTCTAGCGGAGTTGAATGCCTGTAGAGTGACTGTGAGACAGGTTGTGAGCGCGCGCAACCGGTGCAAATCTTAAGTTCAAGGAGAGCTTAAGTGGTTCGGGTGTATCGGACATCCAGAGTAATTGTCAACCAGAGTGAAGGGGGTCATGAGGTACCATTGATCGCCCGCAGGACCGAGATAGGGGGAACGTAAGAGTGAGTGCGTGAGTAACGGACGCTGGTCGGAAGTTACTGTGTGTAAGGAACCTATCGGAGAGACGGAAGACGTTTCGTCAGTTGTGGTGACAATTACAGATAGACTGTGGACGTACAGTCAAGAGAAGTGACGGCTTGGTCGGAAGTAGTCATTTTTCAGTGTATGAATGGGACGCATGCATGACCGGGAGACGAGCTGAGAAAGGAGGGGTGCTGCTGCGAAGCGGAGACTAGTGACGTCAGACAGTGCCGCGCTGGGATTGGCCAGTCGGAGCGAGACCGCGCTGTGATAGGCCAGCTAGAAAAGCCGCGCTAGGATTGGTGGATTGTCATCAGGAAGTAAACAGAATAGCGAGGTTGAAAATTGTATGTTTAATCATGAAATGTTTTAAATGGTTAAGAGCGGCATTTAAGAGAGAAAGGCGGAGATCTTATGAAGGGGAAGAAGCCCCGCCGGAGGGTACGCCGGCTTATTATATGGCGGTGAATGTGGGGCTACATACAATAATGTGGATCTCGGAGTGGAGTAAGATTACAGAAGGAAATGAGGAACTGACGTTTCCTAAGTACGGGACGTTCAGATTAGAGGTGCTACACCGATTAAAAGCAGTTATGACCTCAATGAGACCTATGCCTAGACCGACCCAGTTCGAAGCTCTCAATGCCTGGATTAGGGCGGCGCACGAGAGAAACCTGAATAGACGCCAAGAGAGGGTGAAACGATCGGTAAGAGCAGTGCAAGATGCTAGGTGGGATGCGGATGCTAAAAGATGGAGAGTGCATAACATTGAAGTAAACAAACTGTACCCAGTGTTAGAAGTGACCCCAAACAAGAATCCATGTGAGGAAGATGATGAGAGCGAGACAGAAGACAGCCTGATAAATAGGTTATTAACAGATAGGCCACCCCCGTACAACAAAGAGACAGGTAAAGAAGAGCAAAGTCGGGAAGGGGGGGCTAGCGTAGGGGAAAATGGACCGCTTTCCATAACAGATTGGGATCCCCCTGCTAAGAAAGAACTGTCCCAGCCTAATCCGGCGCAGCAGGTAGTCGGAAGGTTTGTGGTACAGAGGGCCCCAGAAACAGAGTGTGCCACTTCCTACGCACTGCCAGATGCTCTGCAAGTACCCGTCACTATAGGCCCTATTGTATCGATTTATGACCCAGAGAGAGCAGAGATGGTAAGGAGGAACGATACTATCACCTCCTCAAGACAGATGCCCAGGCCGAGGGATTGGAGCACCCCAGTACACACCACAGTAGATCCAACAGGAGATCCGGAGGGACCTAGATGGCCGACGGATCTAAGGGGGTCAGGACGCAAATCCTTCCAGGAGCTAAACGAGTACATGTAAAAATGGGATGAGGCAGTAGAGGCTCACAAGAGCATCATAGCCGCGGAAGCAGAAAGGGAAAGCCAGGATAGCAGGACCCGGACCCATTGCGGAGCGGATGAAAGTCGCCAAGAGTGGGGCGAGAAGGGACAAGATAGTAGCAGAGACCCTTGCCCTACCAGAAGCCCTGAGTGTGAGGGGGTGTCTCGCCGGATACGCAGCAAAGAGGATAGGAGAACACAGGAGTATAGAAACAGCTTTAAGTGCACTCACCATGCGTCTGGACAGGATGGACAGAATGGGAGTCGTGAGAGACCTTGCCATAACCACTGGGATCGCGGACAAGAACGTGGTCCGGGGGAAATAGGGAGTCGAGAAGGGTCTTACAAGATACTGAGTGACACCAGGCAGAGGGAGAATAGCGATAGGATGGAGGACAGCAAAGAATCCTGTCGCGAAATAAGAGAGCCCAGAGAGAATGGACAAAGTGGGAATGAGGGAAACAGGCTCGTGTTCCATCATCCCCCGAGGCAAGATGGGCGAGCATGGGACCTAGAGAGATGGGAACAAGGGAGGACTCCCCTTAATTCCCCTGAGCCTAAGCGTAGAGCCCGGAGCTGGGACGGAAGGGAAACCAATGGGCCACCTAATAAGGACATACGGAGAGCAGAGATAAAAGCCAAAAGACTCGATGTTGCCACCTTAAAGTCTGATCTAGATGATATGGTGGACGGTACCTTGCCCTTAGAAAGAATGGACATGTATGAACAGGATGAGATACTGTTCATGTCGAAAGATGTCACACGGAAAGCAAGGGCAGCACATGAGAAGTTAGTCGAATTAGCAGAAAAATACACGGTAGACCTGTCGAGGACCAAAGCATTACAGGGTAACCATAGGCTACATTATACGGATCGAGATTTAGATGAGAGAAGAACGATAGGCTTAAAAACACACATAAGGGAGCTGATAGCAGGAATAAGGACGTGGAGGGCATTGGACAAATGGGAAGAGAGGTGGTCCAAGAAAGGGACCGTCAGGAGAAGCATGCTTGGTACGACACCTGGAGGATTGCAGAGGATCGAGGCATACCCTTTGCGTGAAGTTGCAAATGGGAACTACGTGCATGTGCCATGGAGTAGGGGAGATTTAGCTGCTTTTACCAACTCCTTCCCAAAATTGAGGGAGAACCCGGTCGAGTGGTACAAGCAAGTAGAGAGGTTTGTAAAAATCTCTAAAGTCCTATGGATAGATCTGAACACTCTGTTCGACATAGTGGTACCAGGAGATTTGTGGACAGCATGCAAAGTTAGTGCCGAGTGGCCCACATCGGAACCAGAGAGAGATACACGGACTAATGGACCGTCCGAGACAGTAATGGCCAAATATGAGAGAGTGATGACTTGGCTGAAAGATAAGGTGCCAATGCAGGACATAGATTGGGTCAAAATAGATCGAACTAGACAGGAGCCCAAAGAGACAGTTCATGAATACTATGAGAGATTGTTGAAAGCATTCAAGCAGTACAGCGGGTTGGACGTAATGGATCCTAAAGACATAGGGCAGTTTGTGTCTAAATTTGTTTTGGGTCTAAGACCAGACATTAGTCTAATGATTCAGCAACACTTGATTTGTTGGCAAAACAAACCTTTGGATGAAATCCTGAGATATGCTAGGTACTGTTGTGATGAGATAGATTCTAAAGCAAAGAAGCTAAAGGAAAAATTGATGGTGGTACAGATGCAGTCAGCAAAAGGGGGGCAACAGCAACAAGGAACAGGAACTGGGGGTAAGAAACAGTATAGCCAGAATAAGGGCAATGAGGAGAACTCCACCTTTAAACCCAGAATAGACATAGCTGCCTTGAAGAAAATGACTAGGTGCCACCAGTGTAACGAGGTGGGGCATTGGAAACGCGAGTGTCCCTACAACGTAGAAATTGGAGAACAGGAGGTAGAGGAGGAAGAGGTCCAGAGTACGCCTGCGAGAGGAGTAATGCCATACCAGGGAAAGGTGCTCAAAGGGGGGACTCCACCTCCACGAGCCCAGTTCCCTCAGCCACCCAGAGTGGGGACTATGGGAAAGACATATAGACAGATGCCCCTGTTTGTAGGAGGAGAGGAATGTTACTACGTTGATCCACTGACTGGGCAACGAGTGGAAAGGGAGGACTGTACCCTTGGGGCAGCCCTAGAAGTGGATCAAAGGGGACCCTATGTAGAGGCAGAAGTGGCGGGGTGCCCCACAACATTCCTGGTGGACACAGGAGCCACTAGATCTACGATCAGATCAGCTGCAGTCCCAGGCTTGCCAATGTCTGGAGAGATGATACAAGTGGTGGGGGTCGCAAACAGGAGAATAAACAGCCAATTGACAGAACCAGTACAGGTGAAAATAGGGAAGTACAGTGATGAGCATCAGTTTGTGGTTTGCGATTCTAGTCCTGTATGTCTGTTGGGAAGAGACCTTCTGTGTAAGTTGAATTGTACAATATACTGCACACCTCAGGGAGTGGAGGTATTGACCAATGATGACGACGCAGATTTCAAAGTCGCAAACTCGAGAATATGTGTGGAACTGTATCCCACCTTGACAGTGGAGGAGCTTCCATGGGACCTAAGGGAAACCGTGGCCCCGGAAGTGTGGGATTTCACTGGGGAAGAAATTGGGCTAGTCAAAGGAGTAGAACCAGTTAAGATAGTAGTAAAACCGCATGCTGAGTTTCCAAGAACACCCCAGTATAAATTGACTCCAGAAACGATTGCCGGTATAAAGCCCGTGATCGAGTCCATGATCAAGCAGGGAATACTGAAAGAAATCGTGGGTAGTCCATGTAACTCCCCGATTATGGGTTTGCAGAAACCGAATGGAAAGTTCAGAATAGTAGAGGACCTTCGAAAGATTAATAACATAGTCGTTTCATGTTGTCCAGTGGTACCGAATCCATCAGTGATACTGTTTCAGATACCGTTCCAAGCTGAGTGGTTTACGGTGATAGACCTGTGCCAGGCTTTCTTCTCGATCCCTTTGGACGAGGAGAGCCATTTCCTTTTCGCATTTAAGCTGGAAGATCGCGTATTAACATGGTGTCGTATCCCCCAGGGGTATACAGAAAGCCCATCGATCTTTAACCAGCTGTTGAAGAAAAATCTTGAAAGTCTAGTGCTGCCCCAGAAGTCAGTTCTGGTCCAGTACATAGACGACCTGCTTGTGGCGTCAGAAACAGAAGAGGCTTGCAGGGAGGACTCCATTGCTTTGCTAAATCACCTAGCTGTTAATGGGCACAAGGTGTCCCCGGGAAAATTGCAGTATTGCCTGACAGAAGTGCAGTACTTGGGACACAGAATTGAGAAAGGTAAACGAAAAGTGTCACCAGACAGGATAGAGGCGATCATGAAAATGAATGCGCCTAAAACACAGAGAGAGGTCAGAATGTTCCTAGGGATGGTGGGGTATTGCCGACAGTGGATAGCCAACTTTTCACTGAAAGCAAAACCACTGCAAAAACTGACGCACAAGGAGGTGAGTGATCCGGTACCATGGGACAAAGATTGTTTGATGGCGTTCCTACAGCTGAGAGAGGACCTGTGTCGTGCTCCTGCTCTGGGAATGCCTGATTACAATAAAACATTCTTGCTCTACTGTTGTGAGAGAGAGGGTTGTGCTTTGGCTGTGTTAGTCCAAATCCATGGGAATGCCCGTAGACCAGTTGCCTACTTCTCAGCTACTTTAGATCCAGTAGCCGCAGCGTTGCCCGGATGTCTCAAATCCGTTGCCGCAACAGGTGTCAGTATTGAAAGATGTGAGAATATTGTCATGGGGCACCCGTTAGAGGTATACGTGCCCCATTCTGTTGAACTGTTGATGACCAGGACCAAAACACAGCATCTGACCAATAGCAGGCTCACGCGCTATGAGCAAGTCATTCTTGCTGCAGAGAACGTGACCCTTAAGAGATGTTCTGTTTTGAACCCTGCTACCTTGATGCCACTTCCAAGAGATATCGAAGATGAGGATGAATGTACAGACCATGACTGCCTTGATGTGACTGAACTATGCACCAAACCGAGACCCGACATCGTTGATGAGCCACTGACTGACCCAGATGAAGTTTTCTTTGTCGATGGCTCATGTGTAAGAGACGAAGTTGGGCAGTTGAGAGCAGCTTACGCTGTATGTACAATAATGGGGGTTGTGGAAGCCGGATGCCTGGAAGGAGTACACTCCGCTCAGGTAGCTGAAATCGTTGCATTAACGCGTGCCTGCCTGGCAAGCAAACAAATTCGAGTCACCATATACACCGATAGCCAATACGGTTACGGGGTAGTTCATGATTACGGGCAGTTGTGGTCTCAAAGAGGTTATATGACTTCTTCAGGCTCTCCTATTCGTAATGGAGAGTTTGTTCGATTGCTGTTAGAAGCTTTGCAATGTCCAGCATCCATCGCTGTTGTAAAATGTACCGCGCATACCAAAAACATGGACTTCGTGTCACAAGGCAATAGATATGCCGACGAAGTCGCAAGGTATTGCGCAGAACAAGGGTACTCTTTCACGGAGGTGGAAGTGGGTGGAATACATGTCAGAACTGAATTAGCTATGGTTTTGGAAACAGTTGACTCCTGGGATGACTTAAGGGGTATGCAAGAAAATGCACCAGACTTCGAAAAGCAAACATGGAAAACTGCAGGATGTGTGCTAGGTGAGGCCCACTTCTGGGTGTCAGCAGATGGAAGAGCAGTATTACCCAATGAGATGGTGAGCCCAATGGCCAGGCTAATTCATGGTCCAGCACACCTAGGAAGGGATGCTATGCTGAGAGTATTCAGGCAGACCTGGTATAACCCGAAATTTAGAGTAGCAGCAGAATCAGTGTGCCAGCGCTGTGTGACCTGTCAGCAGCTGAACATAGGGAAGAGAACACCAGTTGCTCTAAGCCACATAGGGAGGTCAGGAGGGCCATTCAATAGGATGCAAATAGATTTCATAGAAATGCCAAGATGCAACCGCCTTCGTTATGTCCTGGTGGTTGTTTGCATATTTTCCCGATGGGTCGAGGCATACCATACACGTAGGTGCGACACCCTCACAGTAGCCAAACTATTGCTTAGAGAGCTCATTCCGAGGTTCGGGGTGCCGGCCTCTTTGGAATCAGATAGGGGAACACATTTTAACAGCGAGCTTGTAAAGATGATTTGTGCGGCTTTAAACATTGACCAGAAGTTGCACTGCAGCTATCGACCAGAGGCTTCAGGAATTGTGGAACAAATGAACTGTACTATAAAATCCAGGATTGCCAAAATGTGCTCATCAACGTCCCTGAGTTGGCCTGATGCTCTGCCATTAGTCCTTATGAGCATTCGTAGTACCCCAGACAGGAGAACAGGATTGTCACCGCATGAGGTGTTAATGGGGAGAGCAATGCGATTGCCATCTGTGCCGACGGCTGCACTGTTAAACATCACAGATGATATGATCCTGGACTATTGTAAGGGGCTGTCTGACGCCATTCATTCTGTGTCCCTTCAGGTGCAGGCTGCCGAGGTTCCATCGTGCCAGGGCCCGTGTCATGACCTGTATCCTGGGGACTGGGTCCTGGTGAAAAAGCATGTGAGAAGAAGCTGCCTAGATGTTCGTTGGAGAGGGCCCTATCAGGTCATCCTGATCACGAACACCGCAGTAAAGGTGGGAAGTCTGCCCAACTGGATCCACGCATCACATACGCGGAGGGTACCAGCACCTCTGGAAGAAACAGCTCCTCTCTCGGATGAAAGTCTGGAAACGGACAGAGAAGCCACAGAGGGGGCTAGCCAAGCTGTAGAGGTGCAAGAAGAAGCTGGAAGTGTGTCTGACCAGGCTGAGGACGGTCAGTACAACAGTGAAACGGACGACGCTACAGAAGGAGGAAGTAGCTGGGAGGACGAGTCGGACTCTGACCCAGCCGACAGAGAACGTGAGTCAAGCCGAAGGAGAAGGAGCAGAAGGGTAAGGCGTGGAGAAGCCAGTTGGCCGCCAAGAAGAAGTACAAGCCTGAGGTCAACGCCAGAGAGAACCCTTGCTCCAATATCGGAAGACTCAGATCAGGAGGAAGGTGCTCAGGGCGCTGCAGCACCAGATCCAAGAAGATCAAGGAGAATACGTGTGCCAAACAGGAGATACGCCACCCCTGAGTGGACATATCTGGAGACAGATGTCTTGGGAACGAGTGACAGGGAGGATCAGGGCGGTGCTGGTGTCCTGCTCTGAACCTATCATCAAGGTGGAAGTGAAGCTGTTAGTGCCCGGAGTCGAAGCAGAAGGGACACTAACTTTCACACTCCCCAGCCCTCCCCGCTTAAGCAAGTTAAAGCACATGTTTTTCACTGAACTGCAATTCCCCGATTTTGGAAACAAGGTAACAGACCATGAGGAGAATATCCTTCGCTTGGAGATATTGAACTATGCTATTCAAGCCGCAGGCCCAGGCCTTATAGTAGATGCTTAAAAGACTTTGTAAATAAGCGAGAAGAGAAAGAAGATTACCTAGCGCCCAGGAAGCAGAGAATTGTAGGGACTTCCCTATAAGTTGACGGAGAAGGGCTAGGGATGTCTGTGTAAAAAGCTTAAAAGACATTGCAAAAGAGGAGTGCCAGTTCCACAGGTGGTTCTAAAGACTGGAAGATCAAAAGGGACTGTAAAGGAGCAGAAAGCAAAGAACTTTGTGTTACAGAAAAGAAAAGAATAGTACCATCTGAAGAAATGGAGACCGGCACCCCAAACAGAAAGGCCAAATGTATAATAGGCACACTAATAGTAGGAGTGATTTTCCTTATAGCTTTAGTTGTAACTGTATCTTATGTTATGGGACATGAGAGTGAAGCAAAGGTAACTGATGACAAGGCTGTAGTGACACCGAAACCCACTGTTGCTAGTAAAAAGGGAGAAAATGTACAGGAGAAAGCGTTATTAGCAGCAGAAGCCCGTAGGTTACACATAGATGAGTCCCAAGGCGACTATAGGTCAAACGCTTATGCTAAACTTCTTTATGAATACGTGGATGCCATGGAGGTTAAGGACTGTTATGTTTGCATGCAGTTGCCGGCGTCTGTAGATGAAGGCATTAGATATCATCACCTCCCGCTGACATATGGCATTACATGTAGCTTATTGCTTAGTATATTTTATGGGAGAGATAGTTTTGAATACTATTTCTCCAATTACGATTCTGTGTTAGCAGAAGTCCCAAATTATAAACAGATGAACAAATGGGACTACTGGAAGAGTGAAGACAGATTGGCCAAGTTCTTCATTCCTTGGATTACCTTAGATGCTTCACATGCCCGTAGAAATAATCTGACATGCAAGGTGTCAGAAGTCGAGAAGAAGTTTATAGGGCAGGTGGATGATCGATATAGAAGGCAAAAGATCCTGAAGAAATCAGGACAGGGGAAAACAGATTGGACCGAAGAAGAGAAGTCACACAAGAGAAAAGGTAGTAGCGGTCCAATAGCCTTAGATAAGACGCAAAGAGGGAAATTATGTCTTCACAGAGCCAAAACTTATTACGAAAATGTATACGTAGGAGAAGTCAGTTGTGAACATGCTTTTAATATAGAATACTATACTAAAGACTTCCTGAAAGGAATGCAAGTGATTCCAAATGTATACTTTGTGTGTGGGAGAAATGCCTATGTGAGATTGCCTGACAACTGGTACGGATCATGTTATCTGGCAATCATCTTCCCCAAAATATACTATGCCCAAGACTTAGAGATCATCGAGGGCAAAGCCTCAGTGAGAGGGAGAAGAGATCTGAGAGATGCAGAAATGGTCGGAGATGTGTTCGGAGCTGTTTTTCCTCTGTTAGGACTGATTCTCAATGATGTCAAAATTAGACGACTGGCTACAGTCGTGGACAGGTTGTCTGCTAGCACTGCTAGGTCCTTAATGTTGGTGGAAGGAGAGATGCAATCGATAAGGGCCATGGTGCTTCAAAACCGTCTTGCATTAGACGTCCTATTAGCAAAAGAGGGCGGAGTCTGTAAGGCTTTGAAGGTCCAGGAATGTTGCACTTACATTCCAGACAATTCAAAGCCTCTGGAAAGGGTCATTATGAATATAACTAATATTCACAAGGAGATCGAAGACCTATCAAAAGAAAATGTTTGGGAAAAAGTGGGTCATGGAATGGGGGAAGTTGGAGGTTGGTTCGCCAACATAGGAAGGAGCTTTGTTTGGTACATCCTAAAACCTATCATCATAATAGTGATCTGTGTGATCATGTTGTGGGGATTGGTGAGGCTGTATCAATGGTATAGATCAAATGAGTTGGAAAGATCCAGAAGAGAGCAGCTGCAGAGATTGGCTGCTATACAAGACAATCAGTATAGGAGCTTGAGGGCTCTAGAAACGCAGAAACGAGAAGCACTAGCAATTACTTCAGTTTAAGTGTTGGTGATGACCCTGAGAGGTCATCAAAGGGGGGAACTGAGAGAGCGTAAACTGAGTAAAATGTATGAGTATATCCGAATTACATGTAGTACGCACAAGTCATGAGGAGAAATGCCATGAGTGCGAATATTATATTCACCTATATCTGAACTGTGTAGCCAACGTAGAGAATATATATATAGAAGTGGAATTAATGTAGAAACGAGTATGAAATGTATAACCTTATTAGACGTGATTAATCAAGGTCCATGATAAATGTAGCTGCTAATGGGAAAATGTCGTGCTGCAAAGCACAGAAGGGAACAGGCCACATGGCCATGCCTGAAAGAGTTGGAATGGTATACCTTTCATTTACATGGACGGCACAAATGTTATAATTAATGATGTTTGTTCGTTAGATTTATATTCCATAGATGTGAGTTCTTTTTATTAATCCAGAAATGATGCTAACATGTTATTTTAGTTAACTGCTGCGAGAAGGGTTGTAGGCCTAAAGGTTCTGATCTGCACGTAAAGGCACAGGCTGACTTGTGTCTAGAAATTGTTGCAAACTTCTGTTAGAAGTTTATGGGAATGGGGATCCAGCTACGGATGTCTGTCTGCAAATGTGAGGGGGTCCAAATTAATAATGAGATGAATAGAGAACTGTTCAGGAGTTCAACGCAGACACGTAGGAGGGTTCGAGAATGTTGGGGTGTATCAGCGGGCCGGAGACGAGTCTGAGAAGCAAGGTCAACTCTAACGCACGAGGCTCAAACGAGGAAGATCATGGAAAAAGCCAGAAGAAAAACATCACGTGAAGGGGCGTCTCTCGAGGGGCGTCTCAGAATGTTATTGTTTTGTATTAGGGACAGCACCCCTGGGTGGAGGCAGAGCAGATGCCTGAGGACCCTTCAGAGAGCGGATGGGTAGGCAGAGAGGGGTCATGACTGGCGAATATAGGTTTCCACTTAGAGATTAAGAGTGGGTGATCTTCTTAGGAAGTCATTCACAACTGACACCTTTTGGTAGGATGAGAGCTTGTTAAGTAGGGATACCATCCAGATCAGGGTAGGGACAGCCTAACCTGTATTTTCCCTCCTCCTGTAAATGACGGAGAGATCTCAATACGTGTCCATGCTAATAGCCCTGTTATTTTTAGAATTGGTACTTGTAGTTTTCATTGCTCGTCTGAGGGCTTTCAGAGAGCACATGTATGTAGTGGGGCCTGTATACCTCGTGAATCTCATTTTGAGGTGCCTGTACTTGCAACTTATATTGACTTTATAATAAACCTTTGAAAGCTAGAAGTAGTCTGTGGTTCTTCCGAGTCAAACCGTTCTTGATTGAACTGACCTGGTATTTGATGCACCTTCTTTCCTCAATGACAGGCAATAAAGATTCAGTCGACCAGAATCGGGGTTAGATCAAGAGTGATAAGATATTGATCGAATCTCGAGCCCCAGCACACTCACACTTTACATCAGATTCCAATGCCACAAAAAATCAAACTCCAGTACAGCACCTGATTGTCTGCTGTCTGGTTCTCTACAACACAAAAGCAAGACTTACAATCCTTACTCAGCTAATTTGACTGGGAAAAGGACCACACAGACAATTGTCTGCAATGCCAATTCGAACAATACCACTGGGTCTGGGCTCCCAACGACACAGCTTGCCACAAGCTAATAATAAACAGAAAAAATGCCAATGTCGCTATTTCTAAATAAGACAATTGTTTGGTCAAAACATACGGATAAGACAGTTTGTTTATTGATTTGACTTTTTATTCTTTTTGTTCTTTTTAAGTTTCAGTTGATCACTTCTATTTTGATGATTACTTTTTAAATTATTTGTACAAATTTTTTTAAAAATCTGGTGTACACAACAAAATTTGATTTTTTATCAAAATTCACAACTTGTATTTACAAAAAATTACATTTTGATTTACCATTCAATCCACATTCATTCATCACTCGAACCAATACAAACAACCACAAAAAAAAAAAAATTCACAAAAGGTTGGAATTACAATATTCACAACAAGCCAATATTTTTCAGCACAAATATATATATGCAGTTTATGTTTCTCTTAATTATTGAATCATTAAATTTGGCTTGTAATTTAAACAGGTCTACGCGTTTCGAACTCTTGTAATTTGGGAGTTCTCATCAGGACCAATATCTGTAATGGAAGAACAGAGTTTGTTTTAGAATTCTAGGATTGCTACTGCTGTGCTGCCTGTACCCTAAACTACAAGTTTCCTCACCTACCTCGCACTCATCAGAGCATGGTTGGAGTGTTCTTAAAACTCATATCTGCAAGAAATGCAGGAAACCAAAATCAGGGAAGGATTGCACTACTTAGGGCTGATTCATTGCCACATTTGTCAACATTCAGCTTCCATACCCACTTACTTGTGAATTCCTCTGATCAGTTTATGCCTGCCTGGCTCGCCATTTCTATAAAGCAAGAGGGGGGCAATGGCGTGGAATCATTAGCTTGTTAATACTCTAAAGTGAAACTTTTTATTGCTGCGCGTTTGAAATGTAAGCTGGCGCTTACCTTAACGGGCGGGTCAGGTGCGTTGTATCGCCTATTGTCGATTTTCTTGACTTTAATTCTGTGAACAAACGGGGGGATCTGAATTAGATCAGCGTCTGTTTAAACCATCAATCAAAGTGTACGAGTTTGGAAGAAGCCGCATGTGCGTTCGAGCAGCAGAATCTCCTTACCGATTTAAAGCGGTGTCCTCGTCTGCCGGTGTCCAAATGCTTGTTTGTTTGCATTTACTTCCTGGTCCGCATAGGATCATGGGAAGTGTAGTACCGCCGATCTTTTAAGTCCACGAAACACTTTTTTTAATGTAATGGAATTCTTTAAACTTTATTAATTAAGCTGCTAATGAAATGTATTCCTTGGACATGATTTCTACTCGTTGGTGTTTATGGCGGATGTGTACGATGTATCCCATATTCCGAGTCGCTTTGAATTCTCAATAATCATGGCACCTCGTCACCATGCTGTTTTGTGTGCGTGAGCCTCATTTTATACTTAAAGGGGGACAAGTTGTATTAATTATACTTTGCTCCTCAGCCTGCCTCTGATGGATGTGACTCAAAATACACTTATGCTCCGAGGATTGACATGGTTTATTGTTGCAGCCCCTGGCGCCGGCAGTTAGATGAAACAATCATGGAGTACAGTGGTTGGGTTTTTTGGAAGGTGTTGAATTGATTGATCAATCTGGATGGTCATGTTGTTTAGAGTTTGAACATTTCTGACAGTTCGTTCAGTCCTGTGAATGCCGTGTTAAACTTTACTATAAGCATTGCTTCTCTTTTGGTTAATTTGGCATCTAGATCTCCACCTCTTGCATCATTGTCGACCTTTGAGATAACTGTCCATGTCAAGTCAGTATCTTTATGATTTTTTTCTTTCCAGTGGTTTACCAATGGTGCACTGATGACATTATTTTTTATTCTTGATCTGTGTTGTTGTATCCTCACATGTACTTCCTGATTGGTTTTACCAATATATAGTAAGTTACATGGACATAAGATTCCATACACTACATACCGAGTTTTACAGTTGGAAAAAGTTTCATGTTTCCAACTAATTTGGTTATGTGTGAAAACTTTCCCTTCTTGTGTAGAGTCACAGCAAGAGCATGTGCCACATTTATGGTGACCTTGGACTGGAGGCAAACGTAACATGGTACGTAAATCTGGATTTTTTACTTCTGGTAAGGCTGCCCTCACCAGATAGTTTGAAATACTGTGTTTTTTTTTAAATGCAAACAGTGGTTCATTATTGAAGGATGGATCCAAATTCTTCAACAAATGCCAATTCTGTTTGACCACTTTTTTCAGGGCATTGGAATCAGGACAAAAGGTGGATACAAATACCATTCTTTCAGTTTCCTTTTTGGATCTTCTCTCCAGTAGACATTCTCTGGTGTCCACCATGCTCTTTTCATTGATTTTTTTAGCAATTTCTTAGGATATCCACGTTGTTTTAGATTAATAGAGATTTTCTGCATGTCGAAAATATTCTTCCTTCTCCGTACAATTAGGCCGAATGCGGAGGTACTGCCCATAAGGCAGGTTCTCCCTCAAACTGCACGGGTGGTTGCTCCCAAAATGTAGAGCTTTATTTCGATCCGTGGGTTTCTTGTACAAAGTTGTCACTAAACCTCCACTATAGGGGTATACCTCCACATCCAGAAATGGCATTTTGTGTCTGGAATGATCCAAACTGAATTTTATTGATGGCATTCTATTGTTTAGCCACATATGACATTTTTTTAATTCTTCTTCCGACCCTCTCCACACAAAGAAAATGTTGTCGATAAAACGAAACCAGTGTGTTATCCATTGTGCAAAGGGATTGTTGTGGTAAACAAATGTTTCTTCATATTTGGCCATAAATAGAATACCCATTCTGGAGCAAAAGGGCAACCCATGGCCACCCCTCCTACTTGAAAGAAAAATTCCCCATTGAAATTAAAATAATTTTTCTTGAGGGCAAATTCTGCCAATTTTTTGATGAATGCAGTTGGTACCCTGTGTGGTCTCTCACGCTCCTCCTGATATAGTTCAAGGACATTAATGCCTTCATCTTGGGGTATTTGCGTGTACAAGGATGTAATATCCATAGTAACCATTAGATCCACATTTTTGTGAAACTCAATAGTTGAGAGTTTATTTATGAAATCAGTTGTATCTTGTACATGAGATCTTACCTGATGGAGAAAAGGCTTAAGAAAAAAATCCACAAATTTTGAAATTGGTTCTAATAAAGAACCACAGCCTGAAACAATCAGACAGCCAGGGGGTGAGGTTTCATTTTTATGTATTTTTGGTATTACATATAGTAAGGGTATTCTCGGGTACTTGGTTTTTAAAAACTCAAATTCCTTTTTCCCAAGAAATCCTTGTTCGAAGCCGATGTCGAGTATGGCAAATAGTTCATTTTTTAAGTCAGATGTTGGATCTTTTTTGATTCTACGATAGCATGTATCATCACTCAGTTGTCTCCGTACTTCTTGTATGTATAGTTCTTTGTTCCAAATAACTATTGCCCCACCTTTATCCGCCTGCTTTATGATGACAGAGGTGTCTGCTTTTAAATTAGTCAAAGCTGTTGATTCCAATTTAGAAATGTTGTATTTGATCCATTTCTTTTTGTCTTCCATATTTGTCACAGAAGATAATATTGAACGCTCAAAAGTAATTATTTCTTTAGGGACCTTATTGGTTGGAGGACAAAATGTTGATTTGTTACGTAATCCAGTTGACTCCAATGTGGGTTGATACGAGTTATCGGAAAAAAATGACTTCAACCTTATTTTCCGACAAAATTCAATCACCTCAGTTTTAAGTTTAATGAAATCTGTATGTTTAGATGGAACAAACGTGAGCCCTTTCCTTAGAATTGACTCCTCTTCTTTTGTTAATATCTTCTCTGATAGATTGAATATTGGTGATGGGGTTAGTTCTTGTAATTTTGCCGTCTCGTCGACATTTCCCATGGTTGAGGGGTGTTCCTTGTCTTTCCTCGTTGTTTTGTTTGACCTCTGGCTAAAAAAGACCTTGATGTTGTTGCTGAAAATGTTGATATTGCTGTTGGGGGCCACCTCTTCTGTTAAAGTTACTCTGGTGGGTGAGATTGTCTCCTTCACTTGAACTTCCAGATGATGACGTATCTGAGAAGGTAAGGAATTTATTATAGGATCTACCCTAGTTTTGTTGTAAATATTTTCTCGATTCCGATTTGGTATAAAAATCAGCTTGGAGAAATGTCTAGATTAAAGTTGGTTTTGTCTTTCTCGTATTGCGCGGTTTTTTGATTAACCGTGTAATCTTTAAATTCGCCAATGTCTTTTTGCACCTTTTCCAATCATGTTTTGGAATCTGAGATTAATTGATTGGTCGAGATTGCACTTTCCAGGGCCTGTATTTCCTCAAACTGTGTTTTGGATAATCTCTGGGCCGTCTCGATCGTTAGTACCATGAGATCTCTGCTACATTTGGTTTATATGTAGCTATTAGCCTTTCTTGTATAAAGGATCCTCTGTGAAGATGACCGGGATATTTTTGATCTGTAGTCCTCCTGGGATAGTTCCACCTCTTAGATGTTGTAAAAGAAAGTGGCCATGTAAGTCCGTCCGGATTTGTTTCTTTTTAAGCCTTTAAGTTTATCTATTTCGTTTTGGTTTTGAGCTGAGACACTCAGCAATGCGGAAACGAATAAAGGGGGGGCAGCCAACAGATTTCTTATGTGTTCCTCACTGTACGCAAATGCTTCATTCTCAGACATACTCTACAAACCTTGCACTCACACGTTACTTCAGATTCCAATGCCACAAAAAATCAAACTCCAGTACAGCACCTGATTGTCTGCTGTCTGGTTCTCTACAACACAAAAGCAAGACTTACAATCATTACTCAGCTAATTTGACTGGGAAAAGGACCACACAGACATTTGTCTGCAATACCAATTCGAATAATACCACTGGGTCTGGGCTCCCAACGACACAGCTTGCCACAAGCTAATAATAAACAGAAAAAATGCCAATGTCGCTATTTCTAAATAGGACAATTGTTTGGTCAAAACATACGGATAAGACAGTATGTTTATTGATTTGACTTTTTATTCTTTTTGTTCTTTTTAAGTTTCAGTTGATCACTTCTATTTTGATGATTACTTTTTCAATTATTTGTACACATTTTTTAAAAAATCTGGCGTACACAACAAAATTAGATTTTTTATCAAAATTCACAACTTGTATTTACAAAAAATTACATTTTGATTCACCATTCAATCCACATTCATTCATCACTCGAACCAATAAAAACAACCACAAAAAAAAAAAAAATTCACAAAAGGTTGGAATTACAATATTCACAAAAACAAGCCAATATTTTTCAGCACAAATATATATATGCAGTTTATGTTTCTCTTAATTATTGAATCATTAAATTTGGCTTGAAATTTAAACAGGTCTACGCGTTTCGAACTCTTGTAATTTGGGAGTTCTCATCAGGACCAATATCTGTAATGGAAGAACAGAGTTTGTTTTAGAATTCTAGGATTGCTACTGCTGTGCTGCCTGTACCCTAAACTACAAGTTGAAGTTTAGGGTACAGGCAGCACAGCAAGAGAAACATAAACTGCATATATATATTTGTGCTGAAAAATATTGGCTTGTTGTTGTGAATATTGTAATTCCAACCTTTTGTGAATTATTATTTTTTTTTGTGGTTGTTTGTATTGGTTCGAGTGATGAATGAATGTGGATTGAATGGTGAATCAAAATGTAATTTTTTGTAAATACAAGTTGTGAATTTTGATAAAAAATCTAATTTTGTTGTGTACACCAGATTTTTAAAAAAATTTGTACAAATAATTGAAAAAGTAATCATCAAAATAGAAGTGATCAACTGAAACTTAAAAAGAACAAAAAGAATAAAAAGTCAAATCAATAAACATACTGTCTTATCCGTATGTTTTGACCAAACAATTGTCTTATTTAGAAATAGCGACATTGGCATTTTTTCTGTTTATTATTAGCTTGTGGCAAGCTGTGTCGTTGGGAGCCCAGATCCAGTGGTATTGTTCGAATTGGTATTGCAGACAATTGTCTGTGTGGTCCTTTTCCCAGTCAAATTAGCTGAGTAAGGATTGTAAGTCTTGCTTTTGTGTTGTAGAGAACCAGACAGCAGACAATCAGGTGCTGTACTGGAGTTTGATTTTTTGTGGCATTGGAATCTGATGTAAAGTGTGAGTGCAAGGTTTGTAGAGTATGTCTGAGAATGAAGCATTTGCGTACAGTGAGGAACACATAAGAAATCTGTTGGCTGCCCCCCCTTTATTCGTTTCCGCATCGCTGAGTGTCTCAGCTCAAAACCAAAACGAAATAGATAAACTTACAAGGCTTAAAAAGAGACAAATCCGGACGGACTTACATGGCCACTTTCTTTTACAACATCTAAGAGGTGGAACTATCCCAGGAGGACTACAGATCAAAAATATCCCGGTCATCTTCACAGAGGATCCTTTATACAAGAAAAGCTATAGCTACATAGAAACCAAATGTAGCAGAGATCTCATGGTACTAACGATTGAGACGGCCCAGAGATTATCCAAAACACAGTTAGAGGAAATACAGGCCCTGGAAAGTGCAATCTCGACCAATCAATTAATCTCAGATTCCAAAACATTATTGGAAAAGGTGCAAAAAGACATTGGCGAATTTAAAGATTACACGGTTAATCAAAAAACCGCGCAATACGAGAAAGACAAAACCAACTTTAATCTAGAGAAAGTCTATCCATTTCTCCAAGCTGATTTTTATACCAAATCGGAATCGAGAAAATATTTACAACAAAACTAGGGTAGATCCTATAATAAATTCCTTACCTTCTCAGATAAAAAATCCTGATTTACGTACCATGTTACGTTTGCCTCCAGTCCAAGGTCACCATAAATGTGGCACGTGCTCTTGCTGTGACTCTACACAAGAAGGGAAAGTTTTCACACATAACCAAATTAGTTGGAAACATGAAACTTTTTCCAACTGTAAAACTCGGTATGTAGTGTATGGAATCTTGTGTCCATGTAACTTACTATATATTGGTAAAACCAATCAGGAAGTACGTGTGAGGGTACAACAACACAGATCAAGAATAAAAAATAATGTCATCCGTGCACCATTGGTAAACCACTGGAAAGAAAAAAATCATAAAGATACTGACTTGACATGGGCAGTTATCTCAAAGGTCGACAATGATGCAAGAGGTGGAGATCTAGGTGCCAAATTAACCAAAAGAGAAGCAATGCTTATAGTAAAGTTTAACACGGCATTCACAGGACTGAACGAACTGTCAGAAATGTTCAAACTCTAAACAACATGACCATCCAGGTTGATCAATCAATTCAACACCTTCCAAAAAACCCAACCACTGTACTCTATGATTGTTTCATCTAACTGCCGGCGCCAGGGGCTGCAACAATAAACCATGTCAATCCTCGGAGCATAAGTGTATTTTGAGTCACATCCATCAGCGGCAGGCTGAGGAGCAAAGTATAATTAATACAACTTGTCCCCCTTTAAGTATAAAATGAGGCTCACGCACACAAAACAGCATGGTGACGAGGTGCCATGATTATTGAGAATTCAAAGCGACTCGGAATATGGGACACATCGTACACATCCGCCATAAACACCAACGAGTAGAAACCATGTCCAAGGAATACATTTCATTAGCGGCTTAATTAATAAAGTTTAAAGAATTCCATTACACTAAATAAAGTGTTTCGTGGACTTAAAAGATCGGCGGTACTACACTTCCCATGATCCTATGCGGACCAGGAAGTAAATGCAAACAAACAAGCATTTGGACGCCGGCAGACGAGGACACCGCTTTAAATCTGTAAGGAGATTCTGCTGCTCGAACGCACACGCGGCTTCTTCCAAACTCGTACACTTTGATTGATGGTTTAAACAGACGCTGATCTAATTCAGATCCCCCCGTTTGTTCACAGAATTAAAGTCAAGAAAATCGACAATAGGCGATACAACGCGCCTGACCCGCCCATTGAGGTAAGCGCCAGCTTACGTTTCAAAAGCGCAGCAATAAAAAGTTTCACTTTAGAGTACTAACAAGCTAATGATTCCACGCCATTGCCCCCCTCTTGCTTTATAGAAATGGCGAGCCAGGCAGGCATAAACTGATCAGAGGAATTCACAAGTAAGTGGGTATGGAAGCTGAATGTTGACAAATGTGGCAATGAATCAGTCCTAAGTAGTGCAATCCTTCCCTGATTTTGGTTTCCTGCATTTCTTGCAGATGTGAGTTTTAAGAACACTCCAACCATGCTCTGATGAGTGCGAGGTAGGTGAGGAAACTTGTATTTTATGGTACAGGCAGCACAGCAGTAGCTATCCTAGAATTCTAAAACAAACTCTGTTCTTCCATTACAGATATTGGTCCTGAGGAGAACTCCCAAATTACAAGAGTTCGAAACGCGCACACCTGTTTAACCTCATGCGTGCTGCCCCGATTTCCCCCCGGTGCTGGACATTCCATAACTGGGTGTGGTCGTGACGAAACCATTCCGTCATCAGCACAGCTCAACCGTGACTGATGACGGAATGGTTCCGTCACAAGCATCGAAGGGGTTAAATTTCAAGCCAAATTTAATGATTCAATAATTAAGAGAAACATAAACTGAATATATATATTTGTGCTGAAAAATATTGGCTTGCTGTTGTGAATATTGTAATTCCAACCTTTTGTGAATTAATTTTTTTTTGTGGTTGTTTGTATTGGTTCGAGTGATGAATGAATGTGGATTGAATGGTGAATCAAAACGTAATTTTTTGTAAATACAAGTTGTGAATTTTGATAAAAAATCTAATTTTGTTCTGTACACCAGATTTTTTTTAAAAATTGTACAAATAATTGAAAAAGTAATCATCAAAATAGAAGTGATCAACTGAAACTTAAAAAGAACAAAAAGAATAAAAAGTCAAATCAATAAACATACTGTCTTATCCGTATGTTTTGACCAAACAATTGTCTTATTTAGAAATAGCGACATTGGCATTTTTTCTGTTTATTATTAGCTTGTGGCAAGCTGTGTCGTTGGGAGCCCAGACCCAGTGGTATTGTTCACTACAGGGGTAGGCAGTGCCACAGTGGTGTAAAACAGAATGAAGGGACCCCATGAGAGTTGTAATAGGGGCCCCTCAGCCTTTCATACCTCATCGATATTCATTGCTGATTGGGCCCCCCTGCGATGCAGGGACTGCGAGGGCCTGCCTTACGCTCCTCAGTGAGGGGTGAGCAACCTGTGGGTGCCAGTAGGAGACAAGCGGTTGGAGACCCTCTGTTCTGTGTAGACCAGGGACTAGGGGTTTTCCTTGCAATTTTTTAGGCCTTGCCTGGCGTTGCAGCGCAATGCGCTGTCGCTGGGTGACAGATTTTGTAGGGGAGTAGATCTGAGAAGGGGACTTGAAACCCCACCCCTCATTTCCATTGGCTGGCATCACCGATGGTGGCCCACCACCACGTCCACCACATTCATGACCACCACGTCCACCACCACAACCACAACCACATCCACCACTACAACCACGTCCACCACCACCACCACCACATCCACCACCTCCATGTCCACCACCACCACCACGTGCACCACCACCACCACATCCACCACCACGTCCACCACTACCACATCCACCACCAACACATCCACCACCAACACATCCACCACCACCATGTCCACCACCACCATGTCCACCACCACCTGTGACAGGTAAAGTGTCACTGGAGGGCAAGGGTAATAGGAGTGTCAATCCCGGCTATACATGGGACATGTAAGGATGCATTGGGTGGGAGAAGACGGGAATAGGGGCTAGAAGTATTACACTAGACCCAGGATACATTTGGAAGAGGCGCAATGTCACAGGTTGTTGGACCTGGGCCTCTTGGCAGGGTCATCCCTAAACTTTTTGCCTTCCTCCAATACTCTCTCTGACCTGTTTTCGTTGGTTTAATGACTCTGGGCACTTTACCACTGCTGACCAGTGCTAAAGTGCATATGCTCTCCCTATATAAAGTGTAACTGTGTTTGGTATACCTGATTAGTCCATTGGATTTACTGTCAGTCCCCAGTAAAGTGCACCAGGAGTGCCAGGGCTGGTAAATACCAACTGCTAGTGGGCCTGCAGCGCTGGTTGCGCCACCCACAGAAGCAGCCCTTTAAAATGTGTCTAGGGTCTGCCATTGCAGAACCTGTGTGCAGTCTGGTACTGTCATGCTGGCTGGGCAAGTGCACACACTTGCCAGCCCCTAAACCTTCCCTTAACTTCATATTAGTCACCCCTATGGTAGGCCCTAGGGCAGGGTGCATTGTAAGTGTAAGGTAGGACATGCTCTGATGAGTGTGGCATGTCCTAATAGTGAATTACAGCCAAATTCGTTTTTCACTGTGTAAGGCTACCTGCTCCCTTTAGGCCAAGATGGGCTGCTGGAATTATTACACTCTATAATCCCAGCAGGCTCAGGGAACATGGTAGAAAATAATGTTTAGTATGCCTGAACTCAGAATAATAAAATACTTCTTTTAGTAAAGTTTATTTTAATATCCTGTGTTTGCAAATGCTACTTTTAGAAAGTTAGCATTTGCTTGCCTAACCATTTCAGCCCGCCTCTGCTGGTATGTGCATCTGACTGTCTGGGATGTGTGAGTGACAGGGCTGGGAGTTGACAGGTTGTGAATAGCAGGATGACACCTTAGTGGGTGGTGGGAGTTTCCCCTGAATGATGCATCTGGCTGTGCTCTGCCACCACAATGCTGGCTCCGCCCCCCTGGGGAGCGACTGATGACTCAGCCTGCACCTGGCCCAGGAAGGGCGAAGCCCCATCATCAAGGTAATCCTGGCTGCCCCTGTCCACACAATGCTGGCTCCACCTCCTGTGGAGCGTCTGATGTGCCTGCCCCTCACACTGAAAGCAGAAGCCAGATTACACCCATCAAGGACTCAGAGACTGAAAGTGGCTATGCAAAGGCCCCCCTGGCCTGTCAGAACAAAAGAAATACAGTATAAAGGTAGGAGCCCTGCTCCTAAGAAATTAGAATCCTGTTTTACCACAAAGGACCTCTGCCCGACTAGAAGGAGAAGAGACGCCGGAAGGACTGGCCTGCTGCTTGCCTTGCTGAGAAAGGAGAGGAGAAGACTTACTGAGGAAAGACTTTGCTTCTTTGTGCTTTAAACATTCTCCAAGGGCTTGATTGAGCTTGCCCCCTGACCTGGACCCCAGGACTAGTGGGTCCTTGGTGCTTTTGCTCGTCCTGACATTCGAGCCGTGTGTGCATCCCGCTGGAGCCAGACTGCGCCCCTCATCGCCCCTCCTAGGGCTGTGGCACTCGGGAGCTTGCCTGCCTTTGCCCTGTGAGAGCCTCGCTCCGACCGGAGTCGCTCTCTGCCCCCAGGCTTGGCTACCTGCTCCTCTGCCCCTTGCCTGCTACTGGAAGCCCTGAAGCGCTCTCCCCCCTCCTGCCGGAATTCCCTCCAAAGATTGTGATCTACGCCGGGTCGACAGCTGCACAGTCCGTGCCCTGTGACCCCGCTTCGTGATCTTGGAGGCTTGTCAGGCCGCGCCGCCCCCCGCTGAGGAGACCCCCGCACCGTCGTGCCAAGGGTCGCGGGCCGCGCCTGCCTGTTTGCACACGCCCGCTGGCGTCAAGATCCAAGAGTGCCCCCAATCACCGGAGTCGCACAAGCCTGTGCCGACCCCCGCTGAAGAAGAGGAAGTGTTCGTGAAGTGCTCCTTAATCACCACCGGGCTCGGGCCCGCAACTTGTGTTTCCCCCGTTCTTGCTTTGGAGCCGAGCAGAGAAGCATTCCTGAAGACGACATCAGCCTTCCCTGTGCCTTGGCCCCAGAGGCTCCTCTCATCGCCTGCTTGCTGCTCTGCTCCGCAGCTCAGCCCCCACCCCTGCCAAGAGGCCCAGGTCCAACACAACCCCCTTCCAGCCAAAACGCAGGGTAGACCAATCACCACTGTGATGGGCTTCCCTGCTTTGGGCGATAGAACCTGGACCTGGCCCGCAACAGCAGGGGCACATTCCAGTTCTACGCCAATCTGAACCTATTTCAAATCCTCTGTCCATACTCTCAGGGTTCACCCAGCTAATCCATGGGGCACCCTTTTCTTCCTCTGTGGACACCACCTGTGCAGCCTCTAACCTTAACTTGCTCACAGGTGTGTCCCAACAGACAGTCATCAAATCACAGTGGCCACTGACAGTAGTCAGGGCTGAGACCCAGGCCTCATGCCTCTCAGGGCTCTCAAACCTCTGTGGCCTCAGAGAGCGGGGGGCAGTAGCCCCAGGTGCTTGGCACCCTTTGTCCACTCTTCCTCCGGTCAGGTCAGGTATGTCATCCTGGCACTGACCCACCAGCCCCAGGCCGGTTCCTAGCGGCTGGACCAAACACGGGGGTGGCCTCTCCCACACCCGGTCCTCCTCCTTGGGGCTCTGTACCCTCCCACCTGGAGTGGTACCCCCTTCCAGAATTGTCAGGGCACCTGTGGCAGGTGACCTGCACAATTCGCCCACCAGTTCAGGGGTGCTATCCTGCAACTGGGGCACCAGGTCAGGGGTGACACCCTGCGCCTGGCCCTCTATCCTAGGGTCTAAACCCTCAAACTGCACCGGGGTCAGAGGCAAGGACTCCCTCCCTCTGCACCCCCTTCCAGAGTACTGCCCACTCCCCACTGGAGTGGTACCCCTAGAAGTGACATGGGTCAGGACACTGATTACAGTGGTCCCACCCTCCAGGTCAGACAACACCTGAACCTGGCTCTCCAACTCAGGGACCCAACCCTGCAGTTGAACACTTGCCTGGCGCACCAGGACTTCCCGGGGAGCACGCATGCCCCCCCTGAGGGTGGCACATAGCTCATGTGCCGTGCGACAGTCTGCCTGGCGCAGATCTCCCAGCCTCTGTCCCTCTGACAGTGTGGGAAGATCCCCCAGGACAGAAGTGGTGTCCCCATGGTCATTCACTGGGGACGCAGCCCTGCTGGCTGGCCCCTGACCCACTGGTTCTTCCACTGGGGACTCTTTCCCCCTCTCGCCCCTCTTTCTGGACTTCTGCACCCTCCCAACTGGAGCGGTACTGCCAGACACCAGAACTATTGGAGCCATGTCTACAGAGCCTCCACGTTCTCTAGCTACTGGAGGATCTCCCTCAGAGGGTGACTCATCCGGACAGCCTAGGCTCCCCACCTGGTGTTCACTTAAAGAACCATCCAGGCTCTGAGATTGAGGTTGGGCACTACTGGGACAAAACCCATTCTCACTCCTTCCCCTCAAGGACAGGACGTGAGGCCCTACACCCCTCTCACTACTACAGGACCTAGCTGGGCTACTCTGCGCCACTTCCACCACTCTGGGCTGGAAGATACCTGAGCCACTCCCCACAGGATCACACCCCAATGCCTCTCCAGACCCTCTGGAATCCACCACAAGGTCTGCCTCCAATGTGAGCTCCCTGGGGTCAGAGAACTCACTCTCAAACAGGTGTTGGCATAGCTCTGGAAAACTGGGACTTAAAGTATGCTCTCCCAGAATTGGATCACACAGCCCCCTAGCAGGGTTAACCAAACTATCCTCCACCTCACCATCCAGCGCCTCACACACATACTCCACACCCTTCTTCTGAGACTGGCCAGACAGTAGCGGACTGTCTCTGTCACACAACCCACACTCTTCTGGGCGGTCCTTACACTCACCCACCAGGACCTCAACCATGGGGGGATTGGTATATTTTACTGTGTGTGTGATTACAAATGCTTAACTAAACAACGCCTGGAGAATAGCCTTGGCTGCTCACGCCACGCACCTAGAGGGTGAGTAAGGGTCATTCTAAAGGGGTCATCCTACACCCTGACTTAGAGGAGAGGGTCCCTGCTTGTCACAAGTGCATACTTGCGCCAACCAGAGACCCCCAATTCTAACATTGGACGCAGCGGTGAGGATTTGCGAATTTGCATTTGTGATTGACATACAGTGAATTGCTGATCACCACATAGTGAGAGCAGACCTATAACGCAGCCACAGATTTTATTGTTTTGTTTAATTTTGCTGGGAGATCTCCATGTGCTGGTGAAACGTCATGCCTGGTTCAGTGAGGATGGAAAAGGCAGCAACCAGATGCCTGTCGCCAGAGGAGTTGGCAGACAGGGCAGCAACCCGGGCACATGAAATGGAGATGGCAAGATTAAAAGGACAATTGGAAATGGAGAAGCAGAAATTGGCAATGGAAGCGCAAGAACGCCAAAGAGCTCACTACTTGAGGATGAGAGAACTTGATTTGGAGCTTGAAGCCAGGAGGGCTTCAGCCCAACATCCAGAGATTTGTGTAGCTCACAGATTGAGCTTTGCTGAGTTGGAGGTGGAGTCCAGCTCAGCTGGTGGCAGCAACATTCAGGTATCTAGTGCTGACAGCATAGTGCGCGCACCTAGAGATATGGCACCTGACTTGGAGGGGGTTAACTTACACCAGGAGGTTCAAGGGCATGAGGTAGCTCCAGTAGTGCGCAGCGTCCCTGAAGGGAATAGGGTGGCTGGCGTAGGAGTTCATGGTCCTAGTGGTGGGAGGGATTCCCCCATGGTTGAGGTCCTGGTGGGTGAGTGTAAGGACCGCCCAGAAGAGTGTGGGTTGTGTGACAGAGACAGTCCGCTACTGTCTGGCCAGTCTCAGAAGAAGGGTGTGGAGTATGTGTGTGAGGCGCTGGATGGTGAGGTGGAGGATAGTTTGGTTAACCCTGCTAGGGGGCTGTGTGATCCAATTCTGGGAGAGCATACTTTAAGTCCCAGTTTTCCAGAGCTATGCCAACACCTGTTTGAGAGTGAGTTCTCTGACCCCAGGGAGCTCACATTGGAGGCAGACCTTGTGGTGGATTCCAGAGGGTCTGGAGAGGCATTGGGGTGTGATCCTGTGGGGAGTGGCTCAGGTATCTTCCAGCCCAGAGTGGTGGAAGTGGCGCAGAGTAGCCCAGCTAGGTCCTGTAGTAGTGAGAGGGGTGTAGGGCCTCACGTCCTGTCCTTGAGGGGAAGGAGTGAGAATGGGTTTTGTCCCAGTAGTGCCCAACCTCAATCTCAGAGCCTGGATGGTTCTTTAAGTGAACACCAGGTGGGGAGCCTAGGCTGTCCGGATGAGTCACCCTCTGAGGGAGATCCTCCAGTAGCTAGAGAACGTGGAGGCTCTGTAGACATGGCTCCAATAGTTCTGGTGTCTGGCAGTACCGCTCCAGTTGGGAGGGTGCAGAAGTCCAGAAAGAGGGGCGAGAGGGGGAAAGAGTCCCCAGTGGAAGAACCAGTGGGTCAGGGGCCAGCCAGCAGGGCTGCGTCCCCAGTGAATGACCATGGGGACACCACTTCTGTCCTGGGGGATCTTCCCACACTGTCAGAGGGACAGAGGCTGGGAGATCTGCGCCAGGCAGACTGTCGCACGGCACATGAGCTATGTGCCACCCTCAGGGGGGGCATGCGTGCTCCCCGGGAAGTCCTGGTGCGCCAGGCAAGTGTTCAACTGCAGGGTTGGGTCCCTGAGTTGGAGAGCCAGGTTCAGGTGTTGTCTGACCTGGAGGGTGGGACCACTGTAATCAGTGTCCTGACCCATGTCACTTCTAGGGGTACCACTCCAGTGGGGAGTGGGCAGTACTCTGGAAGGGGGTGCAGAGGGAGGGAGTCCTTGCCTCTGACCCCGGTGCAGTTTGAGGGTTTAGACCCTAGGATAGAGGGCCAGGCGCAGGGTGTCACCCCTGACCTGGTGCCCCAGTTGCAGGATAGCACCCCTGAACTGGTGGGCGAATTGTGCAGGTCACCTGCCACAGGTGCCCTGACAATTCTGGAAGGGGGTACCACTCCAGGTGGGAGGGTACAGAGCCCCAAGGAGGAGGACCGGGTGTGGGAGAGGCCACCCCCGTGTTTGGTCCAGCCGCTAGGAACCGGCCTGGGGCTGGTGGGTCAGTGCCAGGATGACATACCTGACCTGACCGGAGGAAGAGTGGACAAAGGGTGCCAAGCACCTGGGGCTACTGCCCCCCGCTCTCTGAGGCCACAGAGGTTTGAGAGCCCTGAGAGGCATGAGGCCTGGGTCTCAGCCCTGACTACTGTCAGTGGCCACTGTGATTTGATGACTGTCTGTTGGGACACACCTGTGAGCAAGTTAAGGTTAGAGGCTGCACAGGTGGTGTCCACAGAGGAAGAAAAGGGTGCCCCATGGATTAGCTGGGTGAACCCTGAGAGTATGGACAGAGGATTTGAAATAGGTTCAGATTGGCGTAGAACTGGAATGTGCCCCTGCTGTTGCGGGCCAGGTCCAGGTTCTATCGCCCAAAGCAGGGAAGCCCATCACAGTGGTGATTGGTCTACCCTGCGTTTTGGCTGGAAGGGGGTTGTGTTGGACCTGGGCCTCTTGGCAGGGTCATCCCTAAACTTTTTGCCTTCCTCCAATACTCTCTCTGACCTGTTTTCGTTGGTTTAATGACTCTGGGCACTTTACCACTGCTGACCAGTGCTAAAGTGCATATGCTCTCCCTATATAAAGTGTAACTGTGTTTGGTATACCTGATTAGTCCATTGGATTTACTGTCAGTCCCCAGTAAAGTGCACCAGGAGTGCCAGGGCTGGTAAATACCAACTGCTAGTGGGCCTGCAGCGCTGGTTGCGCCACCCACAGAAGCAGCCCTTTAAAATGTGTCTAGGGTCTGCCATTGCAGAACCTGTGTGCAGTCTGGTACTGTCATGCTGGCTGGGCAAGTGCACACACTTGCCAGCCCCTAAACCTTCCCTTAACTTCATATTAGTCACCCCTATGGTAGGCCCTAGGGCAGGGTGCATTGTAAGTGTAAGGTAGGACATGCTCTGATGAGTGTGGCATGTCCTAATAGTGAATTACAGCCAAATTCGTTTTTCACTGTGTAAGGCTACCTGCTCCCTTTAGGCCAAGATGGGCTGCTGGAATTATTACACTCTATAATCCCAGCAGGCTCAGGGAACATGGTAGAAAATAATGTTTAGTATGCCTGAACTCAGAATAATAAAATACTTCTTTTAGTAAAGTTTATTTTAATATCCTGTGTTTGCAAATGCTACTTTTAGAAAGTTAGCATTTGCTTGCCTAACCATTTCAGCCCGCCTCTGCTGGTATGTGCATCTGACTGTCTGGGATGTGTGAGTGACAGGGCTGGGAGTTGACAGGTTGTGAATAGCAGGATGACACCTTAGTGGGTGGTGGGAGTTTCCCCTGAATGATGCATCTGGCTGTGCTCTGCCACCACAATGCTGGCTCCGCCCCCCTGGGGAGCGACTGATGACTCAGCCTGCACCTGGCCCAGGAAGGGCGAAGCCCCATCATCAAGGTAATCCTGGCTGCCCCTGTCCACACAATGCTGGCTCCACCTCCTGTGGAGCGTCTGATGTGCCTGCCCCTCACACTGAAAGCAGAAGCCAGATTACACCCATCAAGGACTCAGAGACTGAAAGTGGCTATGCAAAGGCCCCCCTGGCCTGTCAGAACAAAAGAAATACAGTATAAAGGTAGGAGCCCTGCTCCTAAGAAATTAGAATCCTGTTTTACCACAAAGGACCTCTGCCCGACTAGAAGGAGAAGAGACGCCGGAAGGACTGGCCTGCTGCTTGCCTTGCTGAGAAAGGAGAGGAGAAGACTTACTGAGGAAAGACTTTGCTTCTTTGTGCTTTAAACATTCTCCAAGGGCTTGATTGAGCTTGCCCCCTGACCTGGACCCCAGGACTAGTGGGTCCTTAGTGCTTTTGCTCGTCCTGACATTCGAGCCGTGTGTGCATCCCGCTGGAGCCAGACTGCGCCCCTCATCGCCCCTCCTAGGGCTGTGGCACTCGGGAGCTTGCCTGCCTTTGCCCTGTGAGAGCCTCGCTCCGACCGGAGTCGCTCTCTGCCCCCAGGCTTGGCTACCTGCTCCTCTGCCCCTTGCCTGCTACTGGAAGCCCTGAAGCGCTCTCCCCCCTCCTGCCGGAATTCCCTCCAAAGATTGTGATCTACGCCGGGTCGACAGCTGCACAGTCCGTGCCCTGTGACCCCGCTTCGTGATCTTGGAGGCTTGTCAGGCCGCGCCGCCCCCCGCTGAGGAGACCCCCGCACCGTCGTGCCAAGGGTCGCGGGCCGCGCCTGCCTGTTTGCACACGCCCGCTGGCGTCAAGATCCAAGAGTGCCCCCAATCACCGGAGTCGCACAAGCCTGTGCCGACCCCCGCTGAAGAAGAGGAAGTGTTCGTGAAGTGCTCCTTAATCACCACCGGGCTCGGGCCCGCAACTTGTGTTTCCCCCGTTCTTGCTTTGGAGCCGAGCAGAGAAGCATTCCTGAAGACGACATCAGCCTTCCCTGTGCCTTGGCCCCAGAGGCTCCTCTCATCGCCTGCTTGCTGCTCTGCTCCGCAGCTCAGCCCCCACCTCTGGAAAAGGCCCAGGGTTTCCCCGAGGCCCTATCTGGTCTCCATTCCAGGCCTACCTCGAGATGCGTGAGAGTTGGTAGGGGCCGAGTCAGTTTCACCCTTGAAGGGCCGGGACCGGCACAGGAGTGCTCACTCCTGATGCGTGGAGTTGGTAGGGGCCGAGTCAATTTCACAGTGGAGAGCAGGAGAGGCGCTGCAAGGCACGCCGAAGGCCCGGGGTGGGTCCAGAACCCATCGAACTGAAGGAGAGGTTTCATTTTGTGAAAAGGTAAGCCGCATTTAACAAAGAAACCTTTGCCCCTGGAACTGTAAACTGTTGGTGGGACATTTCAAGAAGAAATCCACATTAGAGCTGCAAAGAAGTAAATTTATAAGGGAACCCTGTGGAAAGCCTTTTGAACTGAAACTAAGAATCTTTGCCTATTTACAACCTGTGGTGCACCAGAAACGTTATTTGGTCTTGTGATAAGTCTGACCTAAGACATATATATATTTTACATAAAGAAGCGTATTTTTATATACTCACAGCCTGGTGTCCATTTGTGGGGGGATTGGTATATTTTACTGTGTGTGTGATTACAAATGCTTAACTAAACAACGCCTGGAGAATAGCCTTGGCTGCTCACGCCACGCACCTAGAGGGTGAGTAAGGGTCATTCTAAAGGGGTCATCCTACACCCTGACTTAGAGGAGAGGGTCCCTGCTTGTCACAAGTGCATACTTGCGCCAACCAGAGACCCCCAATTCTAACACAGGTGCTCCTGTAAAAGCACTCGCAGCATCTCTCCATCACAGTGGCATACCTGCACAAGCCACTCACTCAAAACAAGTATTGGCATAGACAATAGGTCTCACCTTTGGGACCTTATAAGTGTTTAGCCATGTAACACTTGATGTTGTTGCACCAAGGATATTGTGCTGGATAACTAAACACTTATAAGGTCCCAAAGGTGAAACCTTATGGCTATGCCAATGCTTGTTTGGAATTTTCAAGAGTTGCAAAAGGATTGTTGGGGGCATATCAACAACAGTCGGCGATAATTTTCGCTAAGCGCTCTTAGCGCGAGGATAATTATCGCCGGCTATCACTGAATTTTATTGCAGAGATAGTGCGCTATCAACAACGCTTATCTCCAATACAATATGAATTCAAGCGATGGCGGAGAAATGTGCGATTATCGCTGGAAATCCAGCGATAATCGCACAAATATAGGCAAAACCTTGTTGATAGGGTATGTGGTCTCAAGGTTATAATCCACCACCCATAGGCTAATCTGGCTTAGTCAGATGAAAAGCAGGTGTAAGGAAACCTGCGATAAGCGCGGTTAGCGCTACTATTGTTGTCGCTGCACAGGTTAGCGTGCAGTTTGATAATAGGAGTAATGTCGCTTAGCAACATTTCCTGGTCATTTCTGTGTGTTACGCCCACTTTGCATCTCATTAGCAATGCAAAGCTGGGCATTGAGGAAACAGGCGCAGAGGCATGAAAACACGCGATTGTGTGTCATTGATCAAATTATCACTGCTTTTCGCCCAAAAATGAACGTTAAAGCGGAGATAATTTTATCGAGGGGCCTTGATGATATGTCCCGCTGTTTTTTTTAGACTTTGTGGATAACTCTGAGTGGAATTCATCCACCTGCAATTTCAAGTTTCTCCAGGCCCAGAAGGATCAGGTCCACAAATGTCAGATCCAATCATGGACCTGCAAATACCAGACCTCTCTTTCATGGTGCAGAGCAGGACCTGCAAATACCAGACCTCTCTTTCATGCTGCAGAGCAGGAGCTGCATCCAGCAGACCTCTCTTTCATGCTACAGAGCAGGAGCTGTCTGCAGCAGACCTCTCTTTCATGCTGCAGAGCAGGAGCTGCATGTAGCAGACCTTTCTTTCATGCTGCAGAGCAGGAGCTGCATGCAGCAGACCTCTCTGTCTTGCTGCAGAGCAGGAGCTGCATGTAGCAGACCTCTCTTTCATGCTGCAGAGCAGGAGCTGCATGCAGCAGACCTCTCTTTCATGCTGCAGAGCAGGAGCTGCATGCACCAGACCTCTCTTTCATGCTGCAGAGCAGGAGCTGCATGTAGCAGACCTCTCTTTCATGCTGCAGAGCAGGAGCTGCATGTAGCAGACCTCTCTTTCATGCTGCAGAGCAGGAGCTGCATGCAGCAGACCTCTCTTTCATGCTGCAGAGCAGGAGCTGCATGTAGCAGACCTCTCTTACATGCTGCAGAGCAGGAGCTGCATGCAGCAGACCTCTCTGTCTTGCTGCAGAGCAGGAGCTGCATGTAGCAGACCTCTCTTACATGCTGCAGAGCAGGAGCTGCATGCAGCAGACCTCTCTGTCTTGCTGCAGAGCAATAGCTGCATGCAGCAGATCTCTCTTTCATGCTGCAGAGCAGGAGCTGCATGCAGCAGACCTCTCTTTCATGCTGCAGAGCAGGAGCTGCATGTAGCAGACCTCTCTTTCATGCTGCAGAGCAGAAGCTGCATGCAGCAGACCTCTCTTTCATGCTGCAGAGCAGGAGCTGCATGTAGCAGACCTCTCTTTCATGCTGCAGAGCAGGAGCTGCATGCAGCAGACCTCTCTTTCATGCTGCAGAGCAGGAGCTGCATGCAGCAGACCTCTCTTTCATGCTGCAGAGCAGGAGCTGCATGTAGCAGACCTTTCTGTCATGCTGCAGAGCTGGAGCTGCATGCAGCAGACCTCTCTGTCATGCTGCAGAGCAGGAGCTGCATGCAGCAGACCTCTCTGTCATGCTGCAGAGCAGGAGCTGCATGCAGCAGACCTCTCTGTCATGCTGCAGAGCAGGAGCTGCATGCAGCAGACCTCTCTTTCATGCTGCAGAGCAGGAGCTGCATGCAGCAGACCTCTCTTTCATGCTGCAGAGCAGGAGCTGCATGCAGCAGACCTCTCTGTCATGCTGAAGAGCTGGAGCTGTGTGTAGCAGACCTCTCTTTCATGCTGCAGAGCAGGAGCTGCATGTAGCAGAACTCTCTTTCATGCTGCAGAGCAGGAGCTGCATGTAGCAGACCTCTCTGTCATGCTGCAGAGCTGGAGCTGCATACACCAGACCTCTCTTTCTTGCTGCAGAGCAGGAGCTGCAAGCAGCAGACCTCTCTTTCATGCTGAAGAGCTGGAGCTGCGTGTAGCAGACCTCTCGGTCATGCTGCAGAGCAGGAGCTGCATGCAGCAGACCTCTCTGTCATGCTGCAGAGCAGGAGCTGCATGCAGCAGACCTCTCTTTCATGCTGCAGAGCAGGAGCTGCATGCAGCAGACATCTCTTTCACGCTGCAGAGCAGGAGCTGCGTGTAGCAGACCTCTCTGTCATGCTGCAGAGCAGGAGCTGAATGCAGCAGACCTCTCTGCCATGCTGCAGAGCAGGAGCTGCATGCAGCAGACCTCTCTGCCATGCTGCAGAGCAGGAGCAGCGTCTAGCAGACCTCTCTGTCATGCTGCAGAGCAGGAGCTGCATGCAGCAGACCTCTCTGTCATGCTGCAGAGCAGGAACTGCATGCAGCAGACCTCTCTGTCTTGCTGCAGAGCAGGAGCTGCATGCAGCAGACCTCTCTGTCATGCTGCAGAGCAGGAGCTGCATGCAGCAGTCCTCTCTTTCATGCTGCAGAGCAGGAGCTACATGCAGCAGACCTCTCTTTCATGCTGTAGTGCTGGAGCTGCATGCGGCAGACTTCTCTGTCTTGCTGCAGAGCAGGAGCTGCATGCAGCAGACCTCTCTTTCATGCTACACATGCTGCAGGGCAGGAGCTGCATGCAGCAGACCTCTCTTTCATTCTACAGAGCAGGAGCTGCATGCAGCAGACCTCTCTGTCATGCTGCAGAGCAGGAGCTGCATGCAGCAGACCTCTCTGCCATGCTGCAGAGCAGGAGCTGCATGCAGCAGACCTCTCTTTCATGCTGCAGAGCAGGAGCTGCATGCAGCAGACCTCTCTTTCATGCTGTAGTGCTGGAGCTGCATGCAGCAGACCTCTCTTTCATGCTATAGTGCTGGAGCTGCATACAGAAGACCTCTCTTTCATGCTGCAGAGCAGGAGCTGCGTGTAGCAGACCTCTCTGTCATGCTGCAGAGCAGGAGCTGCATGCAGCAGACCTCTCTTTCATGCTGCAGAGCAGGAGCTGCATGCAGCAGACCTCTCTTTCATGCTGTAGTGCTGGAGCTGCATGCAGCAGACCTCTCTTTCATGCTATAGTGCTGGAGCTGCATACAGAAGACCTCTCTTTCATGCTGCAGAGCAGGAGCTGCATGCAGCAGACCTCTCTTTCATGCTGCAGAGCAGGAGCTGCATGCAGCAGACCTCTCTTTCATGCTGTAGTGCTGGAGCTGCATGCAGCAGACCTCTCTTTCATGCTGCAGAGCAGGAGCTGCGTGTAGCAGACCTCTCTGTCATGCTGCAGAGCAGGAGCTGCATGCAGCAGACCTCTCTTTCATGCTGTAGTGCTGGAGCTGCATGCACCAAACCTCTCTTTCATGCTGCAGAGCAGGACCTGCACATACCAGACCTCTCTTTCATGCTGCAGAGTAGGAGCTGCATGCAGCAGACCTCTCTTTCATGCTGTAGTGCTGGAGCTGCATGCAGCAGACCTCTCTTTCATGCTGCAGAGCAGGAGCTGCAAATACCAGACCTCTCTTTCATGCTGCAGAGCAGAAGCTGCATGCAGCAGACCTCTCTTTCATGCTGTAGTGCTGGAGCTGCATGCAGCAGACCTCTCTTTCATGCTGCAGAGCAGGAGCTGCATGCAGCAGACCTCTCTGTCATGCTGCAGAGCAGGAGCTGCATGCAGCAGACCTCTCTTTCGTGCTGCAGAGTAGGAGCTGCATGCAGCAGACCTCTCTTTCATGCTGAAGAGCTGGAGCTGCGTGTAGCAGACCTCTCTGTCATGCTGCAGAGCAGGAGCTGCATGCAGCAGACCTCTCCTTCATGCTGCAGAGCAGGAGCTGCAAGCAGCAGACCTCTCTGCCATGCTGCAGAGCAGGAGCTGCAAGCAGCAGACCTCTCTGCCATGCTGCAGAGCAGGAGCTGCAAGCAGCAGACCTCTCTGCCATGCTGCAGAGCAGGAGCTGCATGCAGCAGACCTCTCTGTCATGCTGCAGAGCAGGAACTGCATGCAGCTGACCTCTCTTTCATGCTGCAGAGCAGGAGCTGCATGCAGAAGACCTCTCTGTCTTGCTGCAGAGCAGGAGCTGCATGCAGCTGACTTCTCTTTCATGCTGCAGAGCAGGAACTGCATGCAGCAGACCTCTCTGTCTTGCTGCAGAGCAGGAGCTGCATGCAGCTGACCTCTCTCTCATGCTGCAGAGCAGGAACTGCATGCAACAGACCTCTCTTTCATGCTGCAGAGCAGGAGCTGCATGCAGCAGACCTCTCTGTCATGCTGCAGAGCAGGAGCTGCATGCAGCAGACCTCTCTTTCATGCTGCAGAGCAGGAGCTGCATGCAGCAGACCTCTCTTTCATGCTGTAGTGCTGGAGCTGCATGCAGCAGACCTCTCTTTCATGCTATAGTGCTGGAGCTGCATACAGAAGACCTATCTTTCATGCTGCAGAGCAGGAGCTGCGTGTAGCAGACCTCTCTGTCATGCTGCAGAGCAGGAGCTGCATGCAGCAGACCTCTCTTTCATGCTGCATAGCAGGAGCTGCATGCAGCAGACCTCTCTTTCATGCTGTAGTGCTGGAGCTGCATGCAGCAGACCTCTCTTTCATGCTATAGTGCTGGAGCTGCATACAGAAGACCTCTCTTTCATGCTGCAGAGCAGGAGCTGCATGCAGCAGACCTCTCTTTCATGCTGCAGAGCAGGAGCTGCATGCAGCAGACCTCTCTTTCATGCTGTAGTGCTGGAGCTGCATGCAGCAGACCTCTCTTTCATGCTGTAGTGCTGGAGCTGCATGCACCAAACCTCTCTTTCATGCTGCAGAGCAGGACCTGCACATACCAGACCTCTCTTTCATGCTGCAGAGTAGGAGCTGCATGCAGCAGACCTCTCTTTCACGCTGTAGTGCTGGAGCTGCATGCAGCAGACCTCTCTTTCATGCTGCAGAGCAGGAACTGCAAATACCAGACCTCTCTTTCATGCTGCAGAGCAGGAGCTGCATGCAGCAGACCTCTCTTTCATGCTGTAGTGCTGGAGCTGCATGCAGCAGACCTCTCTTTCATGCTGCAGAGCAGGAGCTGCATGCAGCAGACCTCTCTGTCATGCTGCAGAGCAGGAGCTGCATGCAGCAGACCTCTCTTTCGTGCTGCAGAGTAGGAGCTGCATGCAGCAGACCTCTCTTTCATGCTGAAGAGCTGGAGCTGCATGTAGCAGACCTCTCTGTCATGCTGCAGAGCAGGAGCTGCATGCAACAGACCTCTCTGTCATGCTGCAGAGCAGGAGCTGCATGCAACAGACCTCTCTGTCATGCTGCAGAGCAGGAACTGCATGCAGCAGACCTCTCTGTCATGCTGCAGAGCAGGAGCTGCATGCAACAGACCTCTCTGTCATGCTGCAGAGCAGGAGCTGCATGCAACAGACCTCTCTGTCATGCTGCAGAGCAGGAACTGCATGCAGCAGACCTCTCTGTCTTGCTGCACAGCAGGAGCTGCAAGCAGCAGACCTCTCTTTCATGCTGCAGAGCAGGAACTGCATGCAGCTGACCTCTCTTTCATGCTACAGAGCAGGAGCTGCATGCAGCAGACCTCTCTTTCATGCTGCAGAGCAGGAGCTGCAAGCAGCAGACCTCTCTTTCATGCTGTAGTGCTGGAGCTGCATGTAGCAGACCTCTCTGTCATGCTGCAGAGCAGGAGCTGCATGCAGCAGACCTCTCTTTCATGCTGCAGAGCAGGAGCTGCAAGCAGCAGACCTCTCTTTCATGCTGTAGTGCTGGAGCTGCATGTAGCAGACCTCTCTTTCATGCTGCAGAGCAGGAGCTGCATGTAGCAGACCTCTCTTTCATGCTGCAGAGCAGGAGCTGCATGCAACAGACCTCTCTGTCATGCTGCAGAGCAGGAGCTGCATGTAGCAGACCTCTCTGTCATGCTGCAGAGCTGGAGCTGCATGCAGCAGACCTCTCCTTCATGCTGCAGAGCAGGAGCTGCAAGCAGCAGACCTCTCTGTCATGCTGCAGAGCAGGAGCAGCATGCAGCAGACCTCTCTTTCATGCTGCAGAGCAGGAGCTGCATACAGCAGACCTCTCTTTCATGCTGTAGTGCTGGAGCTGCATGCAGCAGACTTCTCTGTCTTGCTGCAGAGCAGGTGCTGCATGCAGCAGACCTCTCTGTCATGCTGCAGAGCAGGAGCTGCATGCAGCAGTCCTCTCTTTCATGCTGCAGAGCAGGAGCTGCATGCAGCAGACCTCTCTTTCATGCTGTAGTGCTGGAGCTGCATGCAGCAGACTTCTCTGTCTTGCTGCAGAGCAGGAGCTGCATGCAGCAGACCTCTCTGTCATGCTGCAGAGCAGGAGCTGCATGCAGCAGTCCTCTCTTTCATGCTGCAGAGCAGGAGCTGCATGCAGCAGACCTCTCTTTCATGCTGTAGTGCTGGAGCTGCATGCATCAGACCTCTATTTCATGCTGTAGTGCTGGAGCTGCATGCAGCAGACCTCTCTGCCATGCTGCAGAGCAGGAGCTGCTTGCACCAGACCTCTCTTTCGTGCTGCAGATCAGGAGCTGCATGCAGCAGACCTCTCTTTCATGCTGCAGAGCAGGAGCTGCATGCAGCAGACCTCTCTGTCATGCTGCAGAGCAGGAGCTGCATGCAGCAGACCTCTCTGTCATGCTGCAGAGCAGGAACTGCATGCAGCTGACCTCTCTTTCATGCTGCAGAGCAGGAGCTGCATGCAGCAGACCTCTCTGTCATGCTGCAGAGCAGGAGCTGCATGCACCAGACCTCTCTTTCATGCTGCAGAGCAGGACCTGCACATACCAGACCTCTCTTTCATGCTGCAGAGCAGGAGCTGCATGCAGCAGACCTCTCTTTCATGCTGTAGTGCTGGAGCTGCATGCAGCAGACCTCTCTTTCATGCTGCAGAGCAGGAGCTGCATGCAGCAGACCTCTCCTTCATGCTGCAGAGCAGGGGCTGCAAGCAGCAGACCTCTCTGTCATGCTGCAGAGCAGGAGCTGCATGCAGCAGACCTCTCTTTCGTGCTGTAGTGCTGGAGCTGCATGCAGCAGACCTCTCTTTCATGCTGCAGAGCAGGAGCTGCATGCAGCAGACCTCTCTTTCATGATGTAGTGCTGGAGCTGCATGCAGCAGACCTCTCTTTCATGCTGCAGAGCAGGAGCTGCATGCAGCATACCTCTCTGTCATGCTGCAGAGCAGGAGCTGCATGCAGCAGACCTCTCTTTCGTGCTGCAGAGCAGGACCTGCACATACCAGACCTCTCTTTCATGCTGCAGAGCAGGTGCTACATGCAGCAGGCCTCTCTTTCATGCTGCAGAGCAGGAGCGGCATGCAGCAGACCTCTCTGTCATGCTGCAGAGCAGGAGCTGCAAGCAGCAGACCTCTCTTTCATGCTGCTGAGCAGGAGCTGCAAGCAGCTGACCTCTTTTTCATGCTACAGAGCAGGAGCTGCATGCAGCAGACCTCTCTGTCTTGCTGCAGAGCAGGAGCTGCATGCAGTAGACCTCTCTGTCTTGCTGCAGAGCAGGAGCTGCATGCAGCTGACCTCTCTTTCATGCTGCAGAGCAGGAGCTGCAAGCAGCAGACCTCTCTTTCATGCTGCAGAGCAATAGCTGCATGCAGCAGATCTCTCTTTCATGCTGAAGAGCTGGAGCTGCGTGTAGCAGACCTCTCTTTCATGCTGCAGAGCAGGAGCTGCCTGTAGCAGACCTCTCTATCATGCTGAAGAGCAGGAGCTGCATGCAGCAGACCTCTCTTTCATGCTGCAGAGCAGGAGCTGCAAGCAGCAGACCTCTCTTTCATGCTGCAGAGCAGGAGCTGCAAGCAGCAGACCTCTCTTTCATGCTGCAGACCAGGAGCTGCACTCAGCAGACCTCTCTTTCATGCTGCAGAGCAGGAGCTGCAAGCAGCAGACCTCTCTGCCATGCTGCAGAGCAGGAGCTGCATGCAGCAGACCTCTCTGTCATGCTGCAGAGCAGGAACTGCATGCAGCTGACCTCTCTTTCATGCTGCAGAGCAGGAGCTGCATGCAGCAGACCTCTCTGTCTTGCTGCAGAGCAGGAGCTGCAAGCAGCAGACCTCTCTTTCATGCTGCAGAGCAGGAGCTGCAAGCAGCTGACCTCTTTTTCATGCTACAGAGCAGGAGCTGCATGCAGCAGACCTCTCTGTCTTGCTGCAGAGCAGGAGCTGCATGCAGCAGACCTCTCTGTCTTGCTGCAGAGCAGGAGCTGCATGCAGCTGACCTCTCTTTCATGCTGCAGAGCAGGAGCTGCAAGCAGCAGACCTATCTTTCATGCTGCAGAGCAATAGCTGCATGCAGCAGATCTCTCTTTCATGCTGAAGAGCTGGAGCTGCCTGTAGCAGACCTCTCTTTCATGCTGCAGAGCAGGAGCTGCCTGTAGCAGACCTCTCTATCATGCTGAAGAGCAGGAGCTGCATGCAGCAGACCTCTCTTTCATGCTGCAGAGCAGGAGCTGCAAGCAGCAGACCTCTCTTTCATGCTGCAGAGCAGGAGCTGCAAGCAGCAGACCTCTCTTTCATGCTGCAGAGCTAGAGCTGCCTGCAGCAGACCTCTCTTTCATGCTGCAGAGCAGGAGCTGCAAGCAAAAGACCTCTCTTTCATGCTGCAGAGCAGGAGCTGCAAGCAGCAGACCTCTCTTTCATGCTGCAGACCAGGAGCTGCACTCAGCAGACCTCTCTTTCATGCTGCAGAGCAGGAGCTGCACTCAGCAGACCTCTCTTTCATGCTGCAGAGCAGGAGCTGCAAGCAGCAGACCTCTCTGCCATGCTGCAGAGCAGGAGCTGCATGCAGCAGACCTCTCTGTCATGCTGCAGAGCAGGAACTGCATGCAGCTGACCTCTCTTTCATGCTGCAGAGCAGGAGCTGCATGCAGCAGACCTCTCTGTCTTGCTGCAGAGCAGGAGCTGCAAGCAGCAGACCTCTCTTTCATGCTGCAGAGCAGGAGCTGCATGCAGCAGACCTCTCTGTCTTGCTGCAGAGCAGGAGCTGCAAGCAGCAGACCTCTCTGTCTTGCTGCAGAGCAGGAGCTGCATGCAGCTGACCTCTCTTTCATGCTGCAGAGCAGGAACTGCAAGCAGCAGACCTCTCTTTCATGCTGCAGAGCAGGAGCTGCATGCAGCAGACCTCTCTGTCATGGTGCAGAGCAGGAGCTGTATGCAGCTGACCTCTCTTTCATGCTACAGAGCAGGAGCTGCATGAAACAGACCTCTCTGTCATGCTGCAGAGCAGGAGCTGCAAGCAGCAGACCTCTCTTTCATGCTGCAGATCTGGAGCTGCATGCAGCAGACCTCTCCTTCATGCTGCAGAGCAGGAGCTGCAAGCAGCAGACCTCTCTGTCATGCTGCAGAGCAGGAGCAGCATGCAACAGACCTCTCTTTCATGCTGCAGAGCAGGAGCTGCATGCAGCGAACCTCTCTTTCATGCTGTAGTGCTGGAGCTGCATGCAGCAGACTACTCTGTCTTGCTGCAGAGCAGGAGCTGCATGCAGCAGACCTCTCTGTCATGCTGCAGAGCAGGAGCTGCATGCAGCAGTCCTCTCTTTCATGCTGCAGAGCAGGAGCTGCATGCAGCAGACCTCTCTGTCATGCTGCAGAGCAGGAGCTGCATGCAGCAGACCTCTCTTTCATGCTGCAGAGCAGGAGCTGCATGCAGCAGACCTCTCTTTCATGCTGTAGTGCTGGAGCTGCATACAGAAGACCTCTCTTTCATTCTGCAGAGCATGAGCTGCATGCAGCAGACCTCTCTTTCATGCTGCAGAGCAGGAGCTGCATGCAGCAGACCTCTCTTTCATGCAGTAGTGCTGGAGCTGCAAGCAGCAGACCTCTCTTTCATGCTGCAGAGCAGGAGCTGCGTGTAGCAGACCTCTCTTTCATGCTGTAGTGCTGGAGCTGCATGCAGCAGACCTCTCTTTCATGCTGCAGAGCAGGTTCTGCATGCAGCAAACCTCTCTGTCATGCTGCAGAGCAGGAGCTGCATGCACCAGACCTCTCTTTCATGCTGCAGAGCAGGACCTGCAAATACCAGACCTCTCTTTCATGCTGCAGAGCAGGAGCTGCATGCAGCAGACCTCTCTTTCATGCTGTAGTGCTGGAGCTGCATGCAGCAGACCTCTCTTTCATGCTGCAGAGCAGGTTCTGCATGCAGCAGACCTCTCTGTCATGCTACAGAGCAGGAGCTGCATGCAGCAGACCTCTCTTTCGTGCTGCAGAGCAGGACCTGCACATAGCAGACCTCTCTTTCATGCCGCAGAGCAGGAGCTGCATGCAGCAGGCCTCCTTTCATGCTGCAGAGCAGGAGCTGCATGCAGCAGACCTCTCTTTCGTGCTGCAGAGCAGGACCTGCACATACCAGACCTCTCTTTCATGCCGCAGAGCAGGAGCTGCATGCAGCAGGCCTCCTTTCATGCTGCAGAGCAGGAGCTGCATGCAGCAGACCTCTCTGTCATGCTGCAGAGCAGGAGCTGCATGCAGCAGACCTCTCTTTCGTGCTGCAGAGCAGGACCTGCACATACCAGACCTCTCTTTCATGCCGCAGAGCAGGAGCTGCAAGCAGCAGACCTCTCTTTCATGCTGCAGAGCAGGAGCTGCGTGTAGCAGACCTCTCTGTCATGCTGCAGAGCAGGAGCTGCATGCACCAGACCTCTCTTTCATGCTGCAGAGCAGGACCTGAACATACCAGACCTCTCTTTCATGCTGCAGAGCAGGACCTGCAAATACCAGACCTCTCTTTCATGCTGCAGAGCAGGAGCTGCATGCAGCAGACCTCTCTTTCATGCTGTAGTGCTGGAGCTGCATGCAGCAGACCTCTCTTTCATGCTGCAGAGCAGGAGCTGCATGCAGCAGACCTCTCTGTCATGCTGAAGAGCAGGAGCTGCATGCAGCAGACCTCTTTTTCGTGCTGCAGAGCAGGACCTGCACATACCAGACCTCTCTTTCATGCTGCAGAGTAGGAGCTGCATGCAGCAGACCTCTCTGTCATGCTGCAGAGCAGGAGCTGCATGCAGCAGTCCTCTCTTTCATGCTGCAGAGCAGGAGCTGCATGCAGCAGACCTCTCTTTCATGCTGTAGTGCTGGAGCTGCATGCAGCAGACTTCTCTGTCTTGCTGCAGAGCAGGAGCTGCATGCAGCAGACCTCTCTGTCATGCTGCAGAGCAGGAGCTGCATGCAGCAGTCCTCTCTTTCATGCTGCAGAGCAGGAGCTGCATGCAGCAGACCTCTCTTTCATGCTGTAGTGCTGGAGCTGCATGCATCAGACCTCTATTTCATGCTGTAGTGCTGGAGCTGCATGCAGCAGACCTCTCTGCCATGCTGCAGAGCAGGAGCTGCTTGCACCAGACCTCTCTTTCGTGCTGCAGATCAGGAGCTGCATGCAGCAGACCTCTCTTTCATGCTGCAGAGCAGGAGCTGCATGCAGCAGACCTCTCTGTCATGCTGCAGAGCAGGAGCTGCATGCAGCAGACCTCTCTGTCATGCTGCAGAGCAGGAACTGCATGCAGCTGACCTCTCTTTCATGCTGCAGAGCAGGAGCTGCATGCAGCAGACCTCTCTGTCATGCTGCAGAGCAGGAGCTGCATGCACCAGACCTCTCTTTCATGCTGCAGAGCAGGACCTGCACATACCAGACCTCTCTTTCATGCTGCAGAGCAGGAGCTGCATGCAGCAGACCTCTCTTTCATGCTGTAGTGCTGGAGCTGCATGCAGCAGACCTCTCTTTCATGCTGCAGAGCAGGAGCTGCATGCAGCAGACCTCTCCTTCATGCTGCAGAGCAGGGGCTGCAAGCAGCAGACCTCTCTGTCATGCTGCAGAGCAGGAGCTGCATGCAGCAGACCTCTCTTTCGTGCTGTAGTGCTGGAGCTGCATGCAGCAGACCTCTCTTTCATGCTGCAGAGCAGGAGCTGCATGCAGCAGACCTCTCTTTCATGCTGTAGTGCTGGAGCTGCATGCAGCAGACCTCTCTTTCATGCTGCAGAGCAGGAGCTGCATGCAGCATACCTCTCTGTCATGCTGCAGAGCAGGAGCTGCATGCAGCAGACCTCTCTTTCGTGCTGCAGAGCAGGACCTGCACATACCAGACCTCTCTTTCATGCTGCAGAGCAGGAGCTACATGCAGCAGGCCTCTCTTTCATGCTGCAGAGCAGGAGCGGCATGCAGCAGACCTCTCTGTCATGCTGCAGAGCAGGAGCTGCAAGCAGCAGACCTCTCTTTCATGCTGCAGAGCAGGAGCTGCAAGCAGCTGACCTCTTTTTCATGCTACAGAGCAGGAGCTGCATGCAGCAGACCTCTCTGTCTTGCTGCAGAGCAGGAGCTGCATGCAGTAGACCTCTCTGTCTTGCTGCAGAGCAGGAGCTGCATGCAGCTGACCTCTCTTTCATGCTGCAGAGCGGGAGCTGCAAGCAGCAGACCTCTCTTTCATGCTGCAGAGCAGGAGCTGCCTGTAGCAGACCTCTCTATCATGCTGAAGAGCAGGAGCTGCATGCAGCAGACCTCTCTTTCATGCTGCAGAGCAGGAGCTGCAAGCAGCAGACCTCTCTTTCATGCTGCAGAGCAGGAGCTGCAAGCAGCAGACCTCTCTTTCATGCTGCAGACCAGGAGCTGCACTCAGCAGACCTCTCTTTCATGCTGCAGAGCAGGAGCTGCAAGCAGCAGACCTCTCTGCCATGCTGCAGAGCAGGAGCTGCATGCAGCAGACCTCTCTGTCATGCTGCAGAGCAGGAACTGCATGCAGCTGACCTCTCTTTCATGCTGCAGAGCAGGAGCTGCATGCAGCAGACCTCTCTGTCTTGCTGCAGAGCAGGAGCTGCAAGCAGCAGACCTCTCTTTCATGCTGCAGAGCAGGAGCTGCAAGCAGCTGACCTCTTTTTCATGCTACAGAGCAGGAGCTGCATGCAGCAGACCTCTCTGTCTTGCTGCAGAGCAGGAGCTGCATGCAGCAGACCTCTCTGTCTTGCTGCAGAGCAGGAGCTGCATGCAGCTGACCTCTCTTCCATGCTGCAGAGCAGGAGCTGCAAGCAGCAGACCTATCTTTCATGCTGCAGAGCAATAGCTGCATGCAGCAGATCTCTCTTTCATGCTGAAGAGCTGGAGCTGCCTGTAGCAGACCTCTCTTTCATGCTGCAGAGCAGGAGCTGCCTGTAGCAGACCTCTCTATCATGCTGAAGAGCAGGAGCTGCATGCAGCAGACCTCTCTTTCATGCTGCAGAGCAGGAGCTGCAAGCAGCAGACCTCTCTTTCATGCTGCAGAGCAGGAGCTGCAAGCAGCAGACCTCTCTTTCATGCTGCAGAGCAGGAGCTGCAAGCAGCAGACCTCTCTTTCATGCTGCAGAGCTAGAGCTGCCTGCAGCAGACCTCTCTTTCATGCTGCAGAGCAGGAGCTGCAAGCAAAAGACCTCTCTTTCATGCTGCAGAGCAGGAGCTGCAAGCAGCAGACCTCTCTTTCATGCTGCAGACCAGGAGCTGCACTCAGCAGACCTCTCTTTCATGCTGCAGAGCAGGAGCTGCACTCAGCAGACCTCTCTTTCATGCTGCAGAGCAGGAGCTGCAAGCAGCAGACCTCTCTGCCATGCTGCAGAGCAGGAGCTGCATGCAGCAGACCTCTCTGTCATGCTGCAGAGCAGGAACTGCATGCAGCTGACCTCTCTTTCATGCTGCAGAGCAGGAGCTGCATGCAGCAGACCTCTCTGTCTTGCTGCAGAGCAGGAGCTGCAAGCAGCAGACCTCTCTTTCATGCTGCAGAGCAGGAGCTGCATGCAGCAGACCTCTCTGTCTTGCTGCAGAGCAGGAGCTGCAAGCAGCAGACCTCTCTGTCTTGCTGCAGAGCAGGAGCTGCATGCAGCTGACCTCTCTTTCATGCTGCAGAGCAGGAACTGCAAGCAGCAGACCTCTCTTTCATGCTGCAGAGCAGGAGCTGCATGCAGCAGACCTCTCTGTCATGGTGCAGAGCAGGAGCTGTATGCAGCTGACCTCTCTTTCATGCTACAGAGCAGGAGCTGCATGAAACAGACCTCTCTGTCATGCTGCAGAGCAGGAGCTGCAAGCAGCAGACCTCTCTTTCATGCTGCAGATCTGGAGCTGCATGCAGCAGACCTCTCCTTCATGCTGCAGAGCAGGAGCTGCAAGCAGCAGACCTCTCTGTCATGCTGCAGAGCAGGAGCAGCATGCAACAGACCTCTCTTTCATGCTGCAGAGCAGGAGCTGCATGCAGCGAACCTCTCTTTCATGCTGTAGTGCTGGAGCTGCATGCAGCAGACTACTCTGTCTTGCTGCAGAGCAGGAGCTCCATGCAGCAGACCTCTCTGTCATGCTGCAGAGCAGGAGCTGCATGCAGCAGTCCTCTCTTTCATGCTGCAGAGCAGGAGCTGCATGCAGCAGACCTCTCTGTCATGCTGCAGAGCAGGAGCTGCATGCAGCAGACCTCTCTTTCATGCTGCAGAGCAGGAGCTGCATGCAGCAGACCTCTCTTTCATGCTGTAGTGCTGGAGCTGCATACAGAAGACCTCTCTTTCATTCTGCAGAGCATGAGCTGCATGCAGCAGACCTCTCTTTCATGCTGCAGAGCAGGAGCTGCATGCAGCAGACCTCTCTTTCATGCAGTAGTGCTGGAGCTGCAAGCAGCAGACCTCTCTTTCATGCTGCAGAGCAGGTTCTGCATGCAGCAGACCTCTCTGTCATGCTGCAGAGCAGGAGCTGCATGCACCAGACCTCTCTTTCATGCTGCAGAGCAGGACCTGCAAATACCAGACCTCTCTTTCATGCTGCAGAGCAGGAGCTGCATGCAGCAGACCTCTCTTTCATGCTGTAGTGCTGGAGCTGCATGCAGCAGACCTCTCTTTCATGCTGCAGAGCAGGTTCTGCATGCAGCAGACCTCTCTGTCATGCTACAGAGCAGGAGCTGCATGCAGCAGACCTCTCTTTCGTGCTGCAGAGCAGGACCTGCACATAGCAGACCTCTCTTTCATGCCGCAGAGCAGGAGCTGCATGCAGCAGGCCTCCTTTCATGCTGCAGAGCAGGAGCTGCATGCAGCAGACCTCTCTTTCGTGCTGCAGAGCAGGACCTGCACATACCAGACCTCTCTTTCATGCCGCAGAGCAGGAGCTGCATGCAGCAGGCCTCCTTTCATGCTGCAGAGCAGGAGCTGCATGCAGCAGACCTCTCTGTCATGCTGCAGAGCAGGAGCTGCATGCAGCAGACCTCTCTTTCGTGCTGCAGAGCAGGACCTGCACATACCAGACCTCTCTTTCATGCCGCAGAGCAGGAGCTGCAAGCAGCAGACCTCTCTTTCATGCTGCAGAGCAGGAGCTGCGTGTAGCAGACCTCTCTGTCATGCTGCAGAGCAGGAGCTGCATGCACCAGACCTCTCTTTCATGCTGCAGAGCAGGACCTGAACATACCAGACCTCTCTTTCATGCTGCAGAGCAGGACCTGCAAATACCAGACCTCTCTTTCATGCTGCAGAGCAGGAGCTGCATGCAGCAGACCTCTCTTTCATGCTGTAGTGCTGGAGCTGCATGCAGCAGACCTCTCTTTCATGCTGCAGAGCAGGAGCTGCATGCAGCAGACCTCTCTTTCGTGCTGCAGAGCAGGACCTGCACATACCAGACCTCTCTTTCATGCTGCAGAGTAGGAGCTGCATGCAGCAGACCTCTCTGTCATGCTGCAGAGCAGGAGCTGCAAGCAGCAGACATCTCTTTCATGCTGCAGAGCAGGAGCTGCAAGCAGCTGACCTCTTTTTCATGCTACACATGCTGCAGGGCAGGAGCTGCATGCAGCAGACCTCTCTTTCATGCTGCAGAGCAGGAGCTGCAAGCAGCAGACCTCTCTTTCATGCTGCAGAGCAGGAGCTGCAAGCAGCAGACCTCTCTTTCATGCTGCAGAGCAGGAGCTGCAAGCAGCAGACCTCTCTTTCATGCTGCAGAGCAGGAGCTGCATGCAGCAGACCTCTCTGTCATGCTGCAGAGCAGGAGCTGCAAGCAGCAGACCTATCTTTCATGCTGCAGAGCAATAGCTGCATGCAGCAGATCTCTCTTTCATGCTGAAGAGCTGGAGCTGCCTGTAGCAGACCTCTCTTTCATGCTGCAGAGCAGGAGCTGCCTGTAGCAGACCTCTCTATCATGCTGAAGAGCAGGAGCTGCATGCAGCAGACCTCTCTTTCATGCTGCAGAGCAGGAGCTGCAAGCAGCAGACCTCTCTTTCATGCTGCAGAGCAGGAGCTGCAAGCAGCAGACCTCTCTTTCATGCTGCAGAGCAGGAGCTGCAAGCAGCAGACCTCTCTTTCATGCTGCAGAGCTAGAGCTGCCTGCAGCAGACCTCTCTTTCATGCTGCAGAGCAGGAGCTGCAAGCAAAAGACCTCTCTTTCATGCTGCAGAGCAGGAGCTGCAAGCAGCAGACCTCTCTTTCATGCTGCAGACCAGGAGCTGCACTCAGCAGACCTCTCTTTCATGCTGCAGAGCAGGAGCTGCACTCAGCAGACCTCTCTTTCATGCTGCAGAGCAGGAGCTGCAAGCAGCAGACCTCTCTGCCATGCTGCAGAGCAGGAGCTGCATGCAGCAGACCTCTCTGTCATGCTGCAGAGCAGGAACTGCATGCAGCTGACCTCTCTTTCATGCTGCAGAGCAGGAGCTGCATGCAGCAGACCTCTCTGTCTTGCTGCAGAGCAGGAGCTGCAAGCAGCAGACCTCTCTTTCATGCTGCAGAGCAGGAGCTGCATGCAGCAGACCTCTCTGTCTTGCTGCAGAGCAGGAGCTGCAAGCAGCAGACCTCTCTGTCTTGCTGCAGAGCAGGAGCTGCATGCAGCTGACCTCTCTTTCATGCTGCAGAGCAGGAACTGCAAGCAGCAGACCTCTCTTTCATGCTGCAGAGCAGGAGCTGCATGCAGCAGACCTCTCTGTCATGGTGCAGAGCAGGAGCTGTATGCAGCTGACCTCTCTTTCATGCTACAGAGCAGGAGCTGCATGAAACAGACCTCTCTGTCATGCTGCAGAGCAGGAGCTGCAAGCAGCAGACCTCTCTTTCATGCTGCAGATCTGGAGCTGCATGCAGCAGACCTCTCCTTCATGCTGCAGAGCAGGAGCTGCAAGCAGCAGACCTCTCTGTCATGCTGCAGAGCAGGAGCTGCAAGCAGCAGACCTCTCTTTCATGCTGCAGAGCAGGAGCTGCAAGCAGCAGACCTCTCTTTCATGCTGCAGAGCAGGAGCTGCATGCAGCGAACCTCTCTTTCATGCTGTAGTGCTGGAGCTGCATGCAGCAGACTACTCTGTCTTGCTGCAGAGCAGGAGCTCCATGCAGCAGACCTCTCTGTCATTCATGCTGCAGAGCAGGAGCTGCATGCAGCAGTCCTCTCTTTCATGCTGCAGAGCAGGAGCTGCATGCAGCAGACCTCTCTGTCATGCTGCAGAGCAGGAGCTGCATGCAGCAGACCTCTCTTTCATGCTGCAGAGCAGGAGCTGCATGCAGCAGACCTCTCTTTCATGCTGTAGTGCTGGAGCTGCATACAGAAGACCTCTCTTTCATTCTGCAGAGCATGAGCTGCATGCAGCAGACCTCTCTTTCATGCTGCAGAGCAGGAGCTGCATGCAGCAGACCTCTCTTTCATGCAGTAGTGCTGGAGCTGCAAGCAGCAGACCTCTCTTTCATGCTGCAGAGCAGGTTCTGCATGCAGCAGACCTCTCTGTCATGCTGCAGAGCAGGAGCTGCATGCACCAGACCTCTCTTTCATGCTGCAGAGCAGGACCTGCAAATACCAGACCTCTCTTTCATGCTGCAGAGCAGGAGCTGCATGCAGCAGACCTCTCTTTCATGCTGTAGTGCTGGAGCTGCATGCAGCAGACCTCTCTTTCATGCTGCAGAGCAGGTTCTGCATGCAGCAGACCTCTCTGTCATGCTACAGAGCAGGAGCTGCATGCAGCAGACCTCTCTTTCGTGCTGCAGAGCAGGACCTGCACATAGCAGACCTCTCTTTCATGCCGCAGAGCAGGAGCTGCATGCAGCAGGCCTCCTTTCATGCTGCAGAGCAGGGGCTGCATGCAGCAGACCTCTCTTTCGTGCTGCAGAGCAGGACCTGCACATACCAGACCTCTCTTTCATGCCGCAGAGCAGGAGCTGCATGCAGCAGGCCTCCTTTCATGCTGCAGAGCAGGAGCTGCATGCAGCAGACCTCTCTGTCATGCTGCAGAGCAGGAGCTGCATGCAGCAGACCTCTCTTTCGTGCTGCAGAGCAGGACCTGCTCATACCAGACCTCTCTTTCATGCCGCAGAGCAGGAGCTGCAAGCAGCAGACCTCTCTTTCATGCTGCAGAGCAGGAGCTGCGTGTAGCAGACCTCTCTGTCATGCTGCAGAGCAGGAGCTGCATGCACCAGACCTCTCTTTCATGCTGCAGAGCAGGACCTGAACATACCAGACCTCTCTTTCATGCTGCAGAGCAGGACCTGCAAATACCAGACCCCTCTTTCATGCTGCAGAGCAGGAGCTGCATGCAGCAGACCTCTCTTTCATGCTGTAGTGCTGGAGCTGCATGCAGCAGACCTCTCTTTCATGCTGCAGAGCAGGAGCTGCATGCAGCAGACCTCTCTGTCATGCTGAAGAGCAGGAGCTGCATGCAGCAGACCTCTCTTTCGTGCTGCAGAGCAGGACCTGCACATACCAGACCTCTCTTTCATGCTGCAGAGTAGGAGCTGCATGCAGCAGACCTCTCTGTCATGCTGCAGAGCAGGAGCTGCAAGCAGCAGACATCTCTTTCATGCTGCAGAGCAGGAGCTGCAAGCAGCTGACCTCTTTTTCATGCTACACATGCTGCAGGGCAGGAGCTGCATGCAGCAGACCTCTCTTTCATGCTGCAGAGCAGGAGCTGCAAGCAGCAGACCTCTCTTTCATGCTGCAGAGCAGGAGCTGCAAGCAGCAGACCTCTCTTTCATGCTGCAGAGCAGGAGCTGCAAGCAGCAGACCTCTCTTTCATGCTGCAGAGCAGGAGCTGCATGCAGCAGACCTCTCTGTCATGCTGCAGAGCAGGAGCTGCAAGCAGCAGACCTCTCTGTCATGCTGCAGAGCAGGAACTGCATGCAGCTGACCTCTCTTTCATGCTGCAGAGCAGGAGCTGCATGCAGCAGACCTCTCTGTCTTGCTGCAGAGCAGGAGCTGCATGCAGCTGACCTCGCTTTCATGCTGCAGAGCAGGAGCTGCAAGCAGCAGACCTCTCTTTCATGCTGCAGAGCAGGAGCTGCATGCACCAGACCTCTCTTTCGTGCTGCAGAGCAGGAGCTGCATGCAGCAGACCTCTCTTTCGTGCTGCAGAGCAGGAGCTGCATGCACCAGACCTCTCTTTCATGCTGCAGAGCAGGAGCTGCAAATACCAGACGTCTCTTTCATGCTGCAGAGCAGGTGCTGCATGCAGCAGACCTCTCTGTCATGCTGCAGAGCTGGAGCTGCATGCAGCAGACCTCTCCTTCATGCTGCAGAGCAGGAGCTGCAAGCAGCAGACCTCTCTTTCATGCTGCAGAGCAGGAGCTGTGTTGGACTTGGCCCTTAGGGCAGGTTCACCCCTAGACTTTTTGCCTTATGTGTGACCCTGTGTTAGTGATTTTTGGGTCTCTGCGTACTTTTCCCTGAGTCCCAGAGTGAAAGTGCGTGCGTGTAGTATGGCTGGCCTGCCCTCCCATAGGAATGCATGGGGAATGTCTGTGTCCCTGGTAGTTCCTGATGCGTGGGGAGTGCAGGCTCGAGTTTAGTATGTGTAAACTCGTGAGAGTGAATGCTGCGAGATGGTGTCTGCGGCATGTATGTGTCTAGAAGGGAAGTGCTACTTCTGGACATTGAGATATGTGTGCAGTGAGGGTGCTGGAGCGTGATTGGCTGGAGCTGGCTGGCATGCCAGGCTCCAGGAAGTCTGGATGGGTCTGCCCGGTGGTGAGTGGGAGATTAGCATGAGTGATGTGTGGGAGGAGTGTACCTGTGTCCTGGATGGGCTGGGTTTTCCCCACACAATGCTGGCTCCGCCCCCCTGTGGTGTGTCTAACGACCCTAGCCTCCCCAGTGAAAGTGTTACTTCTGATTCCTGACAGTGGTCCAGGTGGCCCTGTCTTGTAAATATCCCCTGTAAATTCTGCCCGTGCCCCTGGCACATTATAAAGTGTGTGTTTATCTAATGTGTTTTGGTGTAATACAAAGGCTATTTTTTTTATATAACCTTGTGTGGAGTTTCCTTTGTGGTGGGCCTTGGGTGTTGTTGCTGGGGTGCGTGCGCAAATACTTAACTCATATTGCCTCCAAGTTTAGCCTTGACTGCTCGCGCCACGTTACCTAGAGGGCGAGTACAGGTTGCCTTGGTGTGTGACTCCCTTGCCCTGACCTTAGGAATGGTGATCCCTGACTGACCTCGACGCGAGTCTTGGCCAGCCAGGATCCCATTTCTAACATTGGTGGCAGCGGTGGGATGAGAATTTGTGCTTGCGTTGTACCACAGTGGCAACTGGCCACACTACAAAACTCTGCATTTTAGATGACCACATTTAGGGGATTATTGTTTTTGAAGTTCCATTATTTTCTTTTCCAGAAGGTATCATTGTGCAATTGTGTCCAGTACATTTGTTCCCCTGCCCCGCGCCCAGAGTTTGGTACCTGTGTCACGTGTGGTCAGGTTGAGGAATCAGGGGTGGTAGAAACTGCCTTACCAGTCCGAGGGGGGGGTTGTGTGTGAATGAATGGTGTGTGGCACTAGGCGAGTGAGTGTGAGTTCTCTGGGAGAGAGAGCTTTCGGAACCTTTGTGAATTGTGTACTCCTGTCTTAAGCTCAGACCCTTAGGTTCACTGTGTGATCTTGTCTCTAGAACGTCCTGCCAAGATGGAGCTTGTGTTTGATCTCAGTGATCTAGTTTGGTATAATACGCAGGAGTTGGAAGGGTTCTGTAGAGAGAGACATAGGGGTGGATGGGTCAGATACTAAGTACGAACTTAGGAGCTACCTGGTCCAATGGTGTAAGGAACAAAGGGATCTTGAGCGCAGTGAGGAAAGGGCCCGGGCCTCACACCAGGAGGGTGGTGGGTCTGTGGGGAGCCCTGAAGATTCAGAAGAGGAGGAAGAAAATGATAGCACAGGGACGCCAGCAGATAGTGAGGACCCCATAGATAGGGAGTCCCTTGCTGGGTCCAGCGCAGGAGGCAGCGCCTCATCCCTTTCCCTGTCCCCAGAGGAGCTGGAAGATAGGAGGAGAGAAAGGGAGCACCAGCTGGCCTTAGAGAAGCTCAGGTTAGAGCATGCCCAGGCTATGGCGCAGCTGGAGCTTAAGAAGCAACAGCTAGAGACTGAGAGGGTCTTAGCACAGGAAAGGATGGAGGAGGCTGAGAGGGCCTCCACCAGAGGCAAAGTAGCTCTGGAGGGTAGACTATCCCCTGCGCGCAGTTTTAATTTTCTGGATTCTCCAGGGAGGGCTGAGTCCAGTGGTGGCAGCTATTTAGACTTCAGTGCAGACAGTCCCCTACCCCGTGCCCAACGTATGGTCCCTTGTTCCCAAGAGGAGGAGTTAAGGTTAAAGTTCAGGGGCAGTAGGAAACCGCCTCAACAGAAGTGGGGGGTTTTTGTGGATGACTGTTCTGATGCAATGTGGGATTGGCTGGCGGCTAGCTCGGATGAGGAGAGGGACGGAGTACTGGATATGTTCCTCAAAGAGCAGTTGCTCAGTGTTGTTTGTCCAGAGTTGCGCCAGCACCTGTTGAAGTCTGAGCACTTTAGTCCTTGGGCGCTTGCTGAGGAAGCAGAGCGCTGGGAAAGTGCTAGAGGTTCTCTAGAGTCATTGGTGAGTGACTCCAAAAGTAGTGGTTCAGGTATCCTCCAGCCCAGCGTGGTGGAGGAGGCTCAGTGTAGCCCAGCTAGGTCCCAGGATAGCGAGGAGAGTGTAGGGGCTCACTGCCTGGCTCAGTGGAGCAGGAGTGAGGGGGAGACCGAGGTTCCCCAGACGCCCGAAGCCCTGCCTCAGGACTTGGATGGTTTCTGTAGGGAACACCAGGTTGGGGACCTAGGCTGTCCTGTTAGTCCATTTGAGGAAGATCTCCTAGTGAGTAGAGGACCTGGAGCGTCTGTAACCAGAGCTCCTGTGGTTCTAGAGTCTGGCAGTACCGCTCCGGTAGGGAGGGTACAGGAGTCCAGCGTGAGGAGTGATTGGGGGAGTTCCCCAGTGGAAGAACCAGTGGGTCAGGGACTACCCAGTTGGGCTAGGATCCCGTGTAGTGACCATGGTGACACCACTTCTGTGCTGGGGGATCTTTGCGCACTGTCAGGTGGACAGGAGGCGGGAGATCTGCGCCAGGCAGACAGTCACACAACATATGTGTCATTTGTTAGCCTCAGGGGGATGGTGTGTGAATCCCCAGAAGTCCTGGAGTGCCAGGCAATTGTTCCACCGAAGGTTTTAGACCAGAGGTTGGAAGGCCAGGTTCAGGATCAGCCTGACCTGAAGGGTAGGACGACTGTAACCAGTGTCCTGACCGGTTCTTCTTCCAGAGGAACTTCTCCAGTTGGGAGAGGGCAGACCTCTGGAAGGGGGTGCAGAGGGTGGGAGAGCCCACCTCTGACCCCGGTGCAGCCTGAGGGGTTAAACCCTGGGTTGGAGTGGCGTTGTAAGGGTACCCCTCGCAGGAGGAGGAGGAACCCTAGAAAAAGAGGTAGGGGGAGGAGAGCCTTCCCTGAGACTCCTGGTCCGCCTGAGGTTGTAGACCAAAGGCTGGTGAACCAGTGGCAGTCTAGTCCTGTCTTGCAGACAGGGAGAGTGGAGAATGGATACTATGTGCCAGGGGTTACTACCCCCCGCTCTGCGAATTGGCAAGGACCGGTGGCACCTGGGTGGCCCAGGGCCTGGTCCTGGCCGCGGACAGCTTGGGAGTACCAGTGGGGTAGCCCAGTTGGTCCAGACAGTGGTTTGAGAAGGAACCCTAGGGGTTCACCGTGGCATAGAACAGGAGGGTGTCCCGGCAGTGGCGGGCCTGCGTCCGTGTTCTATCGCCCCAAGCAGGGAAGTCCATCACGGTGGTGATTGTTCTCCCCTGCGTTTTGGCTGGAAGGGGGTTGTGTTGGACTTGGCCCTTAGGGCAGGTTCACCCCTAGACTTTTTGCCTTATGTGTGACCCTGTGTTAGTGATTTTTGGGTCTCTGCGTACTTTTCCCTGAGTCCCAGAGTGAAAGTGCGTGCGTGTAGTATGGCTGGCCTGCCCTCCCATAGGAATGCATGGGGAATGTCTGTGTCCCTGGTAGTTCCTGATGCGTGGGGAGTGCAGGCTCGAGTTTAGTATGTGTAAACTCGTGAGAGTGAATGCTGCGAGATGGTGTCTGCGGCATGTATGTGTCTAGAAGGGAAGTGCTACTTCTGGACATTGAGATATGTGTGCAGTGAGGGTGCTGGAGCGTGATTGGCTGGAGCTGGCTGGCATGCCAGGCTCCAGGAAGTCTGGATGGGTCTGCCCGGTGGTGAGTGGGAGATTAGCATGAGTGATGTGTGGGAGGAGTGTACCTGTGTCCTGGATGGGCTGGGTTTTCCCCACACAATGCTGGCTCCGCCCCCCTGTGGTGTGTCTAACGACCCTAGCCTCCCCAGTGAAAGTGTTACTTCTGATTCCTGACAGTGGTCCAGGTGGCCCTGTCTTGTAAATATCCCCTGTAAATTCTGCCCGTGCCCCTGGCACATTATAAAGTGTGTGTTTATCTAATGTGTTTTGGTGTAATACAAAGGCTATTTTTTTTATATAACCTTGTGTGGAGTTTCCTTTGTGGTGGGCCTTGGGTGTTGTTGCTGGGGTGCGTGCGCAAATACTTAACTCATATTGCCTCCAAGTTTAGCCTTGACTGCTCGCGCCACGTTACCTAGAGGGCGAGTACAGGTTGCCTTGGTGTGTGACTCCCTTGCCCTGACCTTAGGAATGGTGATCCCTGACTGACCTCGACGCGAGTCTTGGCCAGCCAGGATCCCATTTCTAACAAGCTGCATGCAGCAGACCTCTCTGTCATGCTGCAGAGCAGGAGCTGCATGCAGCAGACCTCTCTTTCATGCTGCAGAGCAGGAGCTGCAAGCAGCAGACCTCTCTTTCATGCTGTAGTGCTGGAGCTGCATGCAGCAGACCTCTCTTTCATGCTGTAGTGCTGGAGCTGCATACAGAAGACCTCTCTTTCATGCTGCAGAGCAGGAGCTGCGTGTAGCAGACCTCTCTGTCATGCTGCAGAGCAGGAGCTGCATGCAGCAGACCTCTCTTTCATGCTGCAGAGCAGGAGCTGCAAGCAGCAGACCTCTCTTTCATGCTGTAGTGCTGGAGCTGCATGCAGCAGACCTCTATTTCATGCTGTAGTGCTGGAGCCGCATACAGAAGACCTCTCTTTCATGCTGCAGAGCAGGAGCTGCGTGTAGCAGACCTCTCTGTCATGCTGCAGCAGGAGCTGCATGCACCAGACCTCTCTTTCATGCTGCAGAGCAGGACCTGCACATACCAGACCTCTCTTTCATGCTGCAGAGCAGGACCTGCAAATACCAGACCTCTCTTTCATGCTGCAGAGCAGGAGCTGCATGCAGCAGACTTCTCTTTCATGCTGCAGAGCAGGAGCTGCATGCAGCAGACCTCTCTTTCATGCTGCAGAGCAGGAGCTGCATGCAGCAGACCTCTCTGTCATGCTGAAGAGCAGGAGCTGCATGCAGCAGACCTCTCTTTCGTGCTGCAGAGCAGGACCTGCACATACCAGACCTCTCTTTCACGCTGCAGAGCAGGAGCTGCATTCAGCAGGCCTCTCTTTCATGCTGCAGAGCAGGAGCTGCATGCATCAGACCTCTCTGTCATGCTGCAGAGCAGGAGCTGCAAGCAGCAGACCTCTCTTTCATGCTGCAGAGCAGGAGCTGCAAGCAGCTGACCTCTTTTTCATGCTACACATGCTGCAGGGCAGGAGCTGCATGCAGCAGACCTCTCTTTCATGCTGCAGAGCAGGAGCTGCAAGCAGCAGACCTCTCTTTCATGCTGCAGAGCAGGAGCTGCAAGCAGCAGACCTCTCTTTCATGCTGCAGAGCAGGAGCTGCAAGCAGCAGACCTCTCTTTCATGCTGCAGAGCAGGAGCTGCAAGCAGCAGACCTCTCTGCCATGCTGCAGAGCAGGAGCTGCATGCAGCAGACCTCTCTTTCATGCTGCAGAGCAGGAGCTGCATGCAGCAGACCTCTCTGTCTTGCTGCAGAGCAGGAGCTGCATGCAGCAGACCTCTCTGTCATGCTGCAGAGCAGGAGCTGCATGCACCAGACCTCTCTTTCATGCTGCAGAGCAGGACCTGCACATACCAGACCTCTCTTTCATGCTGCAGAGCAGGACCTGCAAATACCAGACCTCTCTTTCATGCTGCAGAGCAGGAGCTGCATGCAGCAGACTTCTCTTTCATGCTGCAGAGCAGGAGCTGCATGCAGCAGACCTCTCTTTCATGCTGCAGAGCAGGAGCTGCATGCAGCAGACCTCTCCGTCATGCTGAAGAGCAGGAGCTGCATGCAGCAGACCTCTCTTTCGTGCTGCAGAGCAGGACCTGCACATACCAGACCTCTCTTTCATGCTGCAGAGCAGGACCTGCAAATACCAGACCTCTCTTTCATGCTGCAGAGCAGGAGCTGCATGCAGCAGACTTCTCTTTCATGCTGCGGAGCAGGAGCTGCATGCAGCAGACCTCTCTTTCATGCTGAAGAGCAGGAGCTGCATGCAGCAGACCTCTCTGTCTTGCTGCAGAGCCGGAGCTGCATGCAGCTGACCTCTCTTTCATGCTGCAGAGCAGGAGCTGCAAGCAGCAGACCTCTCTTTCATGCTGCAGAGCAATAGCTGCATGCAGCAGATCTCTCTTTCATGCTGAAGAGCTGGAGCTGCGTGTAGCAGACCTCTCTTTCATGCTGCAGAGCAGGAGCTGCATGCAGCAGGCCTCTCTTTCATGCTGCAGAGCAGGAGCTGCATGCAACAGACCTCTCTGTCATGCTGCAGAGCAGGAGCTGCAAGCAGCAGACCTCTCTTTCATGCTGCAGAGCAGGAGCTGCAAGCAGCTGACCTCTTTTTCATGCTACACTTGCTGCAGGGCAGGAGCTGCATGCAGCAGACCTCTCTTTCATGCTGCAGAGCAGGAGCTGCAAGCAGCAGACCTCTCTTTCATGCTGCAGAGCAGGAGCTGCAAGCAGCAGACCTCTCTGCCATGCTGCAGAGCAGGAGCTGCATGCAGCAGACCTCTCTGTCATGCTGCAGAGCAGGAACTGCATGCAGCTGACCTCTCTTTCATGCTGCAGAGCAGGAGCTGCATGCAGCAGACCTCTCTGTCTTGCTGCAGAGCAGGAACTGCATGCAGCTGACCTCTCTTTCATGCTGCAGAGCAGGAGCTGCAAGAATCAGACCTCTCTTTCATGCTGCAGAGCAGGAGCTGCATGCAGCAGACCTCTCTGTCTTGCTGCAGAGCAGGAGCTGCATGCAGCTGACCTCTCTTTCATGCTGCAGAGCAGGAGCTGCAAGCAGCAGACCTCTCTTTCATGCTGAAGAGCAGGAGCTGCATGCAGCTGACCTCTCTTTCATGCTACAGAGCAGGAGCTGCATGCAACAGACCTCTCTGTCATGCTGCAGAGCAGGAGCTGCATGCAGCAGACCTCTCTGTCATGCTGCAGAGCAGGAGCTGCATGCAGCAGACCTCTCTGTCATGCTGCAGAGCTGGAGCTGCATGCAGCAGACCTCTCCTTCATGCTGCAGAGCAGGAGCTGCAAGCAGCAGACCTCTCTGTTATGCTGCAGAGCAGGAGCAGCATGCAGTAGACCTCTCTTTCATGATGCAGAGCTGGAGCTGCCTGCAGCAGACCTCTCTTTCATGCTGCAGAGCAGGAGCTGCAAGCAGCAGACCTCTCTTTCATGCTGTAGTGCTGGAGCTGCATGTAGCAGACCTCTCTGTCATGCTGCAGAGCAGGAGCTGCATGCAGCAGACCTCTCTTTCATGCTGCAGAGCAGGAGCTGCAAGCAGCAGACCTCTCTTTCATGCTGTAGTGCTGGAGCTGCATGTAGCAGACCTCTCTTTCATGCTGCAGAGCAGGAGCTGCATGTAGCAGACCTCTCTTTCATGCTGCAGAGCAGGAGCTGCATGCAACAGACCTCTCTGTCATGCTGCAGAGCAGGAGCTGCATGTAGCAGACCTCTCTGTCATGCTGCAGAGCTGGAGCTGCATGCAGCAGACCTCTCCTTCATGCTGCAGAGCAGGAGCTGCAAGCAGCAGACCTCTCTGTCATGCTGCAGAGCAGGAGCAGCATGCAGCAGACCTCTCTTTCATGCTGCAGAGCAGGAGCTGCATACAGCAGACCTCTCTTTCATGCTGTAGTGCTGGAGCTGCATGCAGCAGACTTCTCTGTCTTGCTGCAGAGCAGGAGCTGCATGCAGCAGACCTCTCTGTCATGCTGCAGAGCAGGAGCTGCATGCAGCAGTCCTCTCTTTCATGCTGCAGAGCAGGAGCTGCATGCAGCAGACCTCTCTTTCATGCTGTAGTGCTGGAGCTGCATGCAGCAGACTTCTCTGTCTTGCTGCAGAGCAGGAGCTGCATGCAGCAGACCTCTCTGTCATGCTGCAGAGCAGGAGCTGCATGCAGCAGTCCTCTCTTTCATGCTGCAGAGCAGGAGCTGCATGCAGCAGACCTCTCTTTCATGCTGTAGTGCTGGAGCTGCATGCATCAGACCTCTATTTCATGCTGTAGTGCTGAAGCTGCATGCAGCAGACCTCTCTGCCATGCTGCAGAGCAGGAGCTGCTTGCACCAGACCTCTCTTTCGTGCTGCAGATCAGGAGCTGCATGCAGCAGACCTCTCTTTCATGCTGCAGAGCAGGAGCTGCATGCAGCAGACCTCTCTGTCATGCTGCAGAGCAGGAGCTGCATGCAGCAGACCTCTCTGTCATGCTGCAGAGCAGGAACTGCATGCAGCTGACCTCTCTTTCATGCTGCAGAGCAGGAGCTGCATGCAGCAGACCTCTCTGTCATGCTGCAGAGCAGGAGCTGCATGCACCAGACCTCTCTTCCATGCTGCAGAGCAGGACCTGCACATACCAGACCTCTCTTTCATGCTGCAGAGCAGGAGCTGCATGCAGCAGACCTCTCTTTCATGCTGTAGTGCTGGAGCTGCATGCAGCAGACCTCTCTTTCATGCTGCAGAGCAGGAGCTGCATGCAGCAGACCTCTCCTTCATGCTGCAGAGCAGGGGCTGCAAGCAGCAGACCTCTCTGTCATGCTGCAGAGCAGGAGCTGCATGCAGCAGACCTCTCTTTCGTGCTGTAGTGCTGGAGCTGCATGCAGCAGACCTCTCTTTCATGCTGCAGAGCAGGAGCTGCATGCAGCAGACCTCTCTTTCATGCTGTAGTGCTGGAGCTGCATGCAGCAGACCTCTCTTTCATGCTGCAGAGCAGGAGCTGCATGCAGCATACCTCTCTGTCATGCTGCAGAGCAGGAGCTGCATGCAGCAGACCTCTCTTTCGTGCTGCAGAGCAGGACCTGCACATACCAGACCTCTCTTTCATGCTGCAAAGCAGGAGCTACATGCAGCAGGCCTCTCTTTCATGCTGCAGAGCAGGAGCGGCATGCAGCAGACCTCTCTGTCATGCTGCAGAGCAGGAGCTGCAAGCAGCAGACCTCTCTTTCATGCTGCAGAGCAGGAGCTGCAAGCAGCTGACCTCTTTTTCATGCTACAGAGCAGGAGCTGCATGCAGCAGACCTCTCTGTCTTGCTGCAGAGCAGGAGCTGCATGCAGTAGACCTCTCTGTCTTGCTGCAGAGCAGGAGCTGCATGCAGCTGACCTCTCTTTCATGCTGCAGAGCAGGAGCTGCAAGCAGCAGACCTCTCTTTCATGCTGCAGAGCAATAGCTGCATGCAGCAGATCTCTCTTTCATGCTGAAGAGCTGGAGCTGCGTGTAGCAGACCTCTCTTTCATGCTGCAGAGCAGGAGCTGCCTGTAGCAGACCTCTCTATCATGCTGAAGAGCAGGAGCTGCATGCAGCAGACCTCTCTTTCATGCTGCAGAGCAGGAGCTGCAAGCAGCAGACCTCTCTTTCATGCTGCAGAGCAGGAGCTGCAAGCAGCAGACCTCTCTTTCATGCTGCAGACCAGGAGCTGCACTCAGCAGACCTCTCTTTCATGCTGCAGAGCAGGAGCTGCAAGCAGCAGACCTCTCTGCCATGCTGCAGAGCAGGAGCTGCATGCAGCAGACCTCTCTGTCATGCTGCAGAGCAGGAACTGCATGCAGCTGACCTCTCTTTCATGCTGCAGAGCAGGAGCTGCATGCAGCAGACCTCTCTGTCTTGCTGCAGAGCAGGAGCTGCAAGCAGCAGACCTCTCTTTCATGCTGCAGAGCAGGAGCTGCAAGCAGCTGACCTCTTTTTCATGCTACAGAGCAGGAGCTGCATGCAGCAGACCTCTCTGTCTTGCTGCAGAGCAGGAGCTGCATGCAGCTGACCTCTCTTTCATGCTGCAGAGCAGGAGCTGCAAGCAGCAGACCTCTCTTTCATGCTGCAGAGCAATAGCTGCATGCAGCAGATCTCTCTTTCATGCTGAAGAGCTGGAGCTGCCTGTAGCAGACCTCTCTTTCATGCTGCAGAGCAGGAGCTGCCTCTAGCAGACCTCTCTATCATGCTGAAGAGCAGGAGCTGCATGCAGCAGACCTCTCTTTCATGCTGCAGAGCAGGAGCTGCAAGCAGCAGACCTCTCTTTCATGCTGCAGAGCAGGAGCTGCAAGCAGCAGACCTCTCTTTCATGCTGCAGAGCTGGAGCTGCCTGCAGCAGACCTCTCTTTCATGCTGCAGAGCAGGAGCTGCAAGCAAAAGACCTCTCTTTCATGCTGCAGAGCAGGAGCTGCAAGCAGCAGACCTCTCTTTCATGCTGCAGACCAGGAGCTGCACTCAGCAGACCTCTCTTTCATGCTGCAGAGCAGGAGCTGCAAGCAGCAGACCTCTCTGTCATGCTGCAGAGCAGGAACTGCATGCAGCTGACCTCTCTTTCATGCTGCAGAGCAGGAGCTGCATGCAGCAGACCTCTCTGTCTTGCTGCAGAGCAGGAGCTGCAAGCAGCAGACCTCTCTGTCTTGCTGCAGAGCAGGAGCTGCATGCAGCTGACCTCTCTTTCATGCTGCAGAGCAGGAGCTGCAAGCAGCAGACCTCTCTTTCATGCTGCAGAGCAGGAGCTGCAAGCAGCAGACCTCTCTTTCATGCTGCAGAGCTGGAGCTGCCTGCAGCAGACCTCTCTTTCATGCTGCAGAGCAGGAGCTGCAAGCAAAAGACCTCTCTTTCATGCTGCAGAGCAGGAGCTGCAAGCAGCAGACCTCTCTTTCATGCTGCAGACCAGGAGCTGCACTCAGCAGACCTCTCTTTCATGCTGCAGAGCAGGAGCTGCAAGCAGCAGACCTCTCTGTCATGCTGCAGAGCAGGAACTGCATGCAGCTGACCTCTCTTTCATGCTGCAGAGCAGGAGCTGCATGCAGCAGACCTCTCTGTCTTGCTGCAGAGCAGGAGCTGCAAGCAGCAGACCTCTCTGTCTTGCTGCAGAGCAGGAGCTGCATGCAGCTGACCTCTCTTTCATGCTGCAGAGCAGGAACTGCAAGCAGCAGACCTCTCTTTCATGCTGCAGAGCAGGAGCTGCATGCAGCAGACCTCTCTGTCATGGTGCAGAGCAGAAGCTGTATGCAGCTGACCTCTCTTTCATGCTACAGAGCAGGAGCTGCATGAAACAGACCTCTCTGTCATGCTGCAGAGCAGGAGCTGCAAGCAGCAGACCTCTCTTTCATGCTGCAGATCTGGAGCTGCATGCAGCAGACCTCTCCTTCATGCTGCAGAGCAGGAGCTGCAAGCAGCAGACCTCTCTGTCATGCTGCAGAGCAGGAGCAGCATGCAACAGACCTCTCTTTCATGCTGCAGAGCAGGAGCTGCATGCAGCGAACCTCTCTTTCATGCTGTAGTGCTGGAGCTGCATGCAGCAGACTACTCTGTCTTGCTGCAGAGCAGGAGCTGCATGCAGCAGACCTCTCTGTCATGCTGCAGAACAGGAGCTGCATGCAGCAGTCCTCTCTTTCATGCTGCAGAGCAGGAGCTGCATGCAGCAGACCTCTCTGTCATGCTGCAGAGCAGGAGCTGCATGCAGCAGACCTCTCTTTCATGCTGCAGAGCAGCAGCTGCATGCAGCAGACCTCTCTTTCATGCTGTAGTGCTGGAGCTGCATACAGAAGACCTCTCTTTCATTCTGCAGAGCATGAGCTGCATGCAGCAGACCTCTCTTTCATGCTGCAGAGCAGGAGCTGCATGCAGCAGACCTCTCTTTCATGCAGTAGTGCTGGAGCTGCAAGCAGCAGACCTCTCTGTCATGCTGCAGAGCAGGTTCTGCATGCAGCAGACCTCTCTGTCATGCTGCAGAGCAGGAGCTGCATGCACCAGACCTCTCTTTCATGCTGCAGAGCAGGATCTGCAAATACCAGACCTCTCTTTCATGCTGCAGAGCAGGAGCTGCATGCAGCAGACCTCTCTTTCATGCTGTAGTGCTGGAGCTGCTTGCAGCAGACCTCTCTTTCATGCTGCAGAGCAGGTTCTGCATGCAGCAGACCTCTCTGTCATGCTACAGAGCAGGAGCTGCATGCAGCAGACCTCTCTTTCGTGCTGCAGAGCAGGACCTGCACATAGCAGACCTCTCTTTCATGCCGCAGAGCAGGAGCTGCATGCAGCAGGCCTCCTTTCATGCTGCAGAGCAGGAGCTGCATGCAGCAGACCTCTCTTTCGTGCTGCAGAGCAGGACCTGCACATACCAGACCTCTCTTTCATGCCGCAGAGCAGGAGCTGCATGCAGCAGGCCTCCTTTCATGCTGCAGAGCAGGAGCTGCATGCAGCAGACCTCTCTGTCATGCTGCAGAGCAGGAGCTGCATGCAGCAGACCTCTCTTTCATGCTGCAGAGCAGGAGCTGCAAGCAGCAGACCTCTCTTTCATGCTGTAGTGCTGGAGCTGCATGCAGCAGACCTCTCTTTCATGCTGTAGTGCTGGAGCTGCATACAGAAGACCTCTCTTTCATGCTGCAGAGCAGGAGCTGCGTGTAGCAGACCTCTCTGTCATGCTGCAGAGCAGGAGCTGCATGCACCAGACCTCTCTTTCATGCTGCAGAGCAGGACCTGAACATACCAGACCTCTCTTTCATGCTGCAGAGCAGGACCTGCAAATACCAGACCTCTCTTTCATGCTGCAGAGCAGGAGCTGCATGCAGCAGACCTCTCTTTCATGCTGTAGTGCTGGAGCTGCATGCAGCAGACCTCTCTTTCATGCTGCAGAGCAGGAGCTGCATGCAGCAGACCTCTCTGTCATGCTGAAGAGCAGGAGCTGCATGCAGCAGACCTCTCTTTCGTGCTGCAGAGCAGGACCTGCACATACCAGACCTCTCTTTCATGCTGCAGAGTAGGAGCTGCATGCAGCAGACCTCTCTGTCATGCTGCAGAGCAGGAGCTGCAAGCAGCAGACATCTCTTTCATGCTGCAGAGCAGGAGCTGCAAGCAGCTGACCTCTTTTTCATGCTACACATGCTGCAGGGCAGGAGCTGCATGCAGCAGACCTCTCTTTCATGCTGCAGAGCAGGAGCTGCAAGCAGCAGACCTCTCTTTCATGCTGCAGAGCAGGAGCTGCAAGCAGCAGACCTCTCTTTCATGCTGCAGAGCAGGAGCTGCAAGCAGCAGACCTCTCTTTCATGCTGCAGAGCAGGAGCTGCAAGCAGCAGACCTCTCTTTCATGCTGCAGAGCAGGAGCTGCAAGCAGCAGACCTCTCTTTCATGCTGCAGAGCAGGAGCTGCATGCAGCAGACCTCTCTGTCATGCTGCAGAGCAGGAGCTGCATGCAGCAGACCTCTCTGTCTTGCTGCAGAGCAGGAGCTGCAAGCAGCAGACATCTCTTTCATGCTGCAGAGCAGGAGCTGCAAGCAGCTGACCTCTTTTTCATGCTACACATGCTGCAGGGCAGGAGCTGCATGCAGCAGACCTCTCTTTCATGCTGCAGAGCAGGAGCTGCAAGCAGCAGACCTCTCTTTCATGCTGCAGAGCAGGAGCTGCAAGCAGCAGACCTCTCTTTCATGCTGCAGAGCAGGAGCTGCAAGCAGCAGACCTCTCTTTCATGCTGCAGAGCAGGAACTGCAAGCAGCAGACCTCTCTTTCATGCTGCAGAGCAGGAGCTGCATGCAGCAGACCTCTCTGTCATGGTGCAGAGCAGAAGCTGTATGCAGCTGACCTCTCTTTCATGCTACAGAGCAGGAGCTGCATGAAACAGACCTCTCTGTCATGCTGCAGAGCAGGAGCTGCAAGCAGCAGACCTCTCTTTCATGCTGCAGATCTGGAGCTGCATGCAGCAGACCTCTCCTTCATGCTGCAGAGCAGGAGCTGCAAGCAGCAGACCTCTCTGTCATGCTGCAGAGCAGGAGCAGCATGCAACAGACCTCTCTTTCATGCTGCAGAGCAGGAGCTGCATGCAGCGAACCTCTCTTTCATGCTGTAGTGCTGGAGCTGCATGCAGCAGACTACTCTGTCTTGCTGCAGAGCAGGAGCTGCATGCAGCAGACCTCTCTGTCATGCTGCAGAACAGGAGCTGCATGCAGCAGTCCTCTCTTTCATGCTGCAGAGCAGGAGCTGCATGCAGCAGACCTCTCTGTCATGCTGCAGAGCAGGAGCTGCATGCAGCAGACCTCTCTTTCATGCTGCAGAGCAGCAGCTGCATGCAGCAGACCTCTCTTTCATGCTGTAGTGCTGGAGCTGCATACAGAAGACCTCTCTTTCATTCTGCAGAGCATGAGCTGCATGCAGCAGACCTCTCTTTCATGCTGCAGAGCAGGAGCTGCATGCAGCAGACCTCTCTTTCATGCAGTAGTGCTGGAGCTGCAAGCAGCAGACCTCTCTGTCATGCTGCAGAGCAGGTTCTGCATGCAGCAGACCTCTCTGTCATGCTGCAGAGCAGGAGCTGCATGCACCAGACCTCTCTTTCATGCTGCAGAGCAGGATCTGCAAATACCAGACCTCTCTTTCATGCTGCAGAGCAGGAGCTGCATGCAGCAGACCTCTCTTTCATGCTGTAGTGCTGGAGCTGCTTGCAGCAGACCTCTCTTTCATGCTGCAGAGCAGGTTCTGCAAGCAGCAGACCTCTCTGTCATGCTACAGAGCAGGAGCTGCATGCAGCAGACCTCTCTTTCGTGCTGCAGAGCAGGACCTGCACATAGCAGACCTCTCTTTCATGCCGCAGAGCAGGAGCTGCATGCAGCAGGCCTCCTTTCATGCTGCAGAGCAGGAGCTGCATGCAGCAGACCTCTCTTTCGTGCTGCAGAGCAGGACCTGCACATACCAGACCTCTCTTTCATGCCGCAGAGCAGGAGCTGCATGCAGCAGGCCTCCTTTCATGCTGCAGAGCAGGAGCTGCATGCAGCAGACCTCTCTGTCATGCTGCAGAGCAGGAGCTGCATGCAGCAGACCTCTCTTTCATGCTGCAGAGCAGGAGCTGCAAGCAGCAGACCTCTCTTTCATGCTGTAGTGCTGGAGCTGCATGCAGCAGACCTCTCTTTCATGCTGTAGTGCTGGAGCTGCATACAGAAGACCTCTCTTTCATGCTGCAGAGCAGGAGCTGCGTGTAGCAGACCTCTCTGTCATGCTGCAGAGCAGGAGCTGCATGCACCAGACCTCTCTTTCATGCTGCAGAGCAGGACCTGAACATACCAGACCTCTCTTTCATGCTGCAGAGCAGGACCTGCAAATACCAGACCTCTCTTTCATGCTGCAGAGCAGGAGCTGCATGCAGCAGACCTCTCTTTCATGCTGTAGTGCTGGAGCTGCATGCAGCAGACCTCTCTTTCATGCTGCAGAGCAGGAGCTGCATGCAGCAGACCTCTCTGTCATGCTGAAGAGCAGGAGCTGCATGCAGCAGACCTCTCTTTCGTGCTGCAGAGCAGGACCTGCACATACCAGACCTCTCTTTCATGCTGCAGAGTAGGAGCTGCATGCAGCAGACCTCTCTGTCATGCTGCAGAGCAGGAGCTGCAAGCAGCAGACATCTCTTTCATGCTGCAGAGCAGGAGCTGCAAGCAGCTGACCTCTTTTTCATGCTACACATGCTGCAGGGCAGGAGCTGCATGCAGCAGACCTCTCTTTCATGCTGCAGAGCAGGAGCTGCAAGCAGCAGACCTCTCTTTCATGCTGCAGAGCAGGAGCTGCAAGCAGCAGACCTCTCTTTCATGCTGCAGAGCAGGAGCTGCAAGCAGCAGACCTCTCTTTCATGCTGCAGAGCAGGAGCTGCAAGCAGCAGACCTCTCTTTCATGCTGCAGAGCAGGAGCTGCATGCAGCAGACCTCTCTGTCATGCTGCAGAGCAGGAGCTGCATGCAGCAGACCTCTCTGTCTTGCTGCAGAGCAGGATCTGCAAGCAGCAGACCTCTCTTCCATGCTGCAGAGCAGGAGCTGCAAGTAGCAGACCTCTCTGTCATGCTGCAGAGTAGGAGCTGCACGCAGCAGACCTCTCTTTCATGCTGCAGAGCAGGAGCTGCAAGCAGCAGACCTCTCTGCCATGCTGCAGAGCAGGAGCTGCATGCAGCAGACCTCTCTGTCATGCTGCAGAGCAGGAGCTGCAAGCAGCAGACCTCTCTGTCATGCTGCAGAGCAGGAACTGCATGCAGCTGACCTCTCTTTCATGCTGCAGAGCAGGAGCTGCATGCAGCAGACCTCTCTGTCTTGCTGCAGAGCAGGAGCTGCATGCAGCTGACCTCGCTTTCATGCTGCAGAGCAGGAGCTGCAAGCAGCAGACCTCTCTTTCATGCTGCAGAGCAGGAGCTGCATGCAGCAGACCTCTCTGTCATGCTGCAGAGCAGGTGCTGCATGCAGCAGACCTCTCTGTCATGCTGCAGAGCTGGAGCTGCATGCAGCAGACCTCTCCTTCATGCTGCAGAGCAGGAGCTGCAAGCAGCAGACCTCTCTTTCATGCTGCAGAGCAGGAGCTGCATGCAGCAGACCTCTCCGTCATGCTGCAGAGCAGGAGCTGCATGCAGCAGACCTCTCTTTCATGCTGCAGAGCAGGAGCTGCAAGCAGCAGACCTCTCTTTCATGCTGTAGTGCTGGAGCTGCATGCAGCAGACCTCTCTTTCATGCTGTAGTGCTGGAGCTGCATACAGAAGACCTCTCTTTCATGCTGCAGAGCAGGAGCTGCGTGTAGCAGACCTCTCTGTCATGCTGCAGAGCAGGAGCTGCATGCAGCAGACCTCTCTTTCATGCTGCAGAGCAGGAGCTGCAAGCAGCAGACCTCTCTTTCATGCTGTAGTGCTGGAGCTGCATGCACCAGACCTCTCTTTCATGCTGCAGAGCAGGACCTGCACATACCAGACCTCTCTTTCATGCTGCAGAGCAGGACCTGCAAATACCAGACCTCTCTTTCATGCTGCAGAGCAGGAGCTGCATGCAGCAGACCTCTCTTTCATGCTGCAGAGCAGGAGCTGCATGCAGCAGACCTCTCTGTCATGCTGCAGAGCAGGAGCTGCATGCAGCAGACCTCTCTGTCTTGCTGCAGAGCAGGATCTGCAAGCAGCAGACCTCTCTTCCATGCTGCAGAGCAGGAGCTGCAAGTAGCAGACCTCTCTGTCATGCTGCAGAGTACGAGCTGCACGCAGCAGACCTCTCTTTCATGCTGCAGAGCAGGAGCTGCAAGCAGCAGACCTCTCTGCCATGCTGCAGAGCAGGAGCTGCATGCAGCAGACCTCTCTGTCATGCTGCAGAGCAGGAGCTGCAAGCAGCAGACCTCTCTGTCATGCTGCAGAGCAGGAACTGCATGCAGCTGACCTCTCTTTCATGCTGCAGAGCAGGAGCTGCATGCAGCAGACCTCTCTGTCTTGCTGCAGAGCAGGAGCTGCATGCAGCTGACCTCGCTTTCATGCTGCAGAGCAGGAGCTGCAAGCAGCAGACCTCTCTTTCATGCTGCAGAGCAGGAGCTGCATGCAGCAGACCTCTCTGTCATGCTGCAGAGCAGGTGCTGCATGCAGCAGACCTCTCTGTCATGCTGCAGAGCTGGAGCTGCATGCAGCAGACCTCTCCTTCATGCTGCAGAGCAGGAGCTGCAAGCAGCAGACCTCTCTTTCATGCTGCAGAGCAGGAGCTGCATGCAGCAGACCTCTCCGTCATGCTGCAGAGCAGGAGCTGCATGCAGCAGACCTCTCTTTCATGCTGCAGAGCAGGAGCTGCAAGCAGCAGACCTCTCTTTCATGCTGTAGTGCTGGAGCTGCATGCAGCAGACCTCTCTTTCATGCTGTAGTGCTGGAGCTGCATACAGAAGACCTCTCTTTCATGCTGCAGAGCAGGAGCTGCGTGTAGCAGACCTCTCTGTCATGCTGCAGAGCAGGAGCTGCATGCAGCAGACCTCTCTTTGATGCTGCAGAGCAGGAGCTGCAAGCAGCAGACCTCTCTTTCATGCTGTAGTGCTGGAGCTGCATGCACCAGACCTCTCTTTCATGCTGCAGAGCAGGACCTGCACATACCAGACCTCTCTTTCATGCTGCAGAGCAGGACCTGCAAATACCAGACCTCTCTTTCATGCTGCAGAGCAGGAGCTGCATGCAGCAGACTTCTCTTTCATGCTGCAGAGCAGGAGCTGCATGCAGCAGACCTCTCTTTCATGCTGCAGAGCAGGAGCTGCATGCAGCAGACCTCTCTGTCATGCTGAAGAGCAGGAGCTGCATGCAGCAGACCTCTCTTTCGTGCTGCAGAGCAGGACCTGCACATACCAGACCTCTCTTTCACGCTGCAGAGCAGGAGCTGCATTCAGCAGGCCTCTCTTTCATGCTGCAGAGCAGGAGCTTCATGCATCAGACCTCTCTGTCATGCTGCAGAGCAGGAGCTGCAAGCAGCAGACCTCTCTTTCATGCTGCAGAGCAGGAGCTGCAAGCAGCTGACCTCTTTTTCATGCTACACATGCTGCAGGGCAGGAGCTGCATGCAGCAGACCTCTCTTTCATGCTGCAGAGCAGGAGCTGCAAGCAGCAGACCTCTCTTTCATGCTGCAGAGCAGGAGCTGCAAGCAGCAGACCTCTCTGCCATGCTGCAGAGCAGGAGCTGCATGCAGCAGACCTCTCTTTCATGCTGCAGAGCAGGAGCTGCATGCAGCAGACCTCTCTGTCTTGCTGCAGAGCAGGAGCTGCATGCAGCAGACCTCTCTGTCATGCTGCAGAGCAGGAGCTGCATGCACCAGACCTCTCTTTCATGCTGCAGAGCAGGACCTGCACATACCAGAACTCTCTTTCATGCTGCAGAGCAGGACCTGCAAATACCAGACCTCTCTTTCATGCTGCAGAGCAGGAGCTGCATGCAGCAGACTTCTCTTTCATGCTGCAGAGCAGGAGCTGCATGCAGCAGACCTCTCTTTCATGCTGCAGAGCAGGAGCTGCATGCAGCAGACCTCTCGGTCATGCTGAAGAGCAGGAGCTGCATGCAGCAGACCTCTCTTTCGTGCTGCAGAGCAGGACCTGCACATACCAGACCTCTCTTTCATGCTGCAGAGCAGGACCTGCAAATACCAGACCTCTCTTTCATGCTGCAGAGCAGGAGCTGCATGCAGCAGACTTCTCTTTCATGCTGTGGAGCAGGAGCTGCATGCAGCAGACCTCTCTTTCATGCTGAAGAGCAGGAGCTGCATGCAGCAGACCTCTCTGTCTTGCTGCAGAGCCGGAGCTGCATGCAGCTGACCTCTCTTTCATGCTGCAGAGCAGGAGCTGCAAGCAGCAGACCTCTCTTTCATGCTGCAGAGCAATAGCTGCATGCAGCAGATCTCTCTTTCATGCTGAAGAGCTGGAGCTGCGTGTAGCAGACCTCTCTTTCATGCTGCAGAGCAGGAGCTGCATGCAGCAGGCCTCTCTTTCATGCTGCAGAGCAGGAGCTGCATGCAACAGACCTCTCTGTCATGCTGCAGAGCAGGAGCTGCAAGCAGCAGACCTCTCTTTCATGCTGCAGAGCAGGAGCTGCAAGCAGCTGACCTCTTTTTCATGCTACACATGCTGCAGGGCAGGAGCTGCATGCAGCAGACCTCTCTTTCATGCTGCAGAGCAGGAGCTGCAAGCAGCAGACCTCTCTTTCATGCTGCAGAGCAGGAGCTGCAAGCAGCAGACCTCTCTTTCATGCTGCAGAGCAGGAGCTGCAAGCAGCAGACCTCTCTTTCATGCTGCAGAGCAGGAGATGCAAGCAGCAGACCTCTCTGCCATGCTGCAGAGCAGGAGCTGCATGCAGCAGACCTCTCTGTCATGCTGCAGAGCAGGAACTGCATGCAGCTGACCTCTCTTTCATGCTGCAGAGCAGGAGCTGCATGCAGCAGACCTCTCTGTCTTGCTGCAGAGCAGGAACTGCATGCAGCTGACCTCTCTTTCATGCTGCAGAGCAGGAGCTGCAAGAATCAGACCTCTCTTTCATGCTGCAGAGCAGGAGCTGCATGCAGCAGACCTCTCTGTCATGCTGCAGAGCAGGAGCTGCATGCAGCAGACCTCTCTGTCTTGCTGCAGAGCAGGAGCTGCATGCAGCTGACCTCTCTTTCATGCTGCAGAGCAGGAGCTGCAAGCAGCAGACCTCTCTTTCATGCTGAAGAGCAGGAGCTGCATGCAGCTGACCTCTCTTTCATGCTACAGAGCAGGAGCTGCATGCAACAGACCTCTCTGTCATGCTGCAGAGCAGGAGCTGCATGCAGCAGACCTCTCCTTCATGCTGCAGAGCAGGAGCTGCAAGCAGCAGACCTCTCTGTTATGCTGCAGAGCAGGAGCAGCATGCAGTAGACCTCTCTTTCATGCTGCAGAGCAGGAGCTGCATGCAGCAGACCTCTCTTTCGTGCTGCAGAGCTGGAGCTGCCTGCAGCAGACATCTCTGTCATGCTGCAGAGCAGGAACTGCATGCAGCAGACCTCTCTGTCATGCTGAAGAGCAGGAACTGCATGCAGCAGACCTCTCTTTCGTGCTGCAGAGCAGGACCTGCACATACCAGACCTCTCTTTCATGCTGCAGAGTAGGAGCTGCATGCAGCAGGCCTCTCTGTCATGCTGCAGAGCAGGAGCTGCATGCAGCAGACCTCTCTGTCATGCTGCAGAGCAGGAGCTGCAAGCAGCAGACCTCTCTTTCATGCTGCAGAGCAGGAGCTGCAAGCAGCTGACCTCTTTTTCATGCTACACATGCTGCAGGGCAGGAGCTGCATGCAGCAGACCTCTCTGTCATGCCACAGAGCAGGAGCTGCATGCAGCTGACCTCTCTTTCATGCTACAGAGCAGGAGCTGCGTGCAGCAGACCTCTTTTTCATGCTGCAGAGCAGGAGCTGCGTGCAGCAAACCTCTCTTTCATGCTGCAGAGCAGGAGTTGCATGCAGCAGACCTCTCTTTCATGCTGCAGAGCAGGAGCTGCATGCAGCAGACCTCTCTGTAATGCTGCAGAGCAGGAGCTGCATGCAGCAGACCTCTCTTTTATGCTGCAGAGCAGGAGCTGCATGCAGCAGACCTCTCTTTCATGCTGCAGAGCAGGCGCTGCATGCAGCAGACCTCTCTTTCATGCTGCAGAGCAGGAGCTGCATGCAGCAGACCTCTCTTTCATGCTGCAGAGCAGGAGCTGCATGCACCAGACCTCTCTTTCATGCTGCAGAGCAGGAGCTGCATACAGCAGACCTCTCTTTCATGCTGCAGAGCAGGAGCTGCATGCAGCAGACCTCTCTTTCATGCTGCAGAGCAGGAGCTGCAGGCAGCAGACCTCTCTTTCATGCTGCAGAGCAGGAGCTGCAAGCAGCAGACCTCTCTTTCATGCTGCAGAGCAGGAGCTGCAAGCAGCAGACCTCTCTGCCATGCTGCAGAGCAGGAGCTGCATGCAGCAGACCTCTCTGTCATGCTGCAGAGCAGGAGCTGCAAGCAGCAGACCTCTCTGTCATGCTGCAGAGCAGGAACTGCATGCAGCTAACCTCTCTTTCATGCTGCAGAGCAGGAGCTGCATGCAGCAGACCTCTCTGTCTTGCTGCAGAGCAGGAGCTGCATGCAGCTGACCTCTCTTTCATGCTGCAGAGCAGGAGCTGCAAGCAGCAGACCTCTCTTTCATGCTGCAGAGCAGGAGCTGCATGCAGCAGACCTCTCTGTCATGCTGCAGAGCAGGTGCTGCATGCAGCAGACCTCTCTGTCATGCTGCAGAGCTGGAGCTGCATGCAGCAGACCTCTCCTTCATGCTGCAGAGCAGGAGCTGCAAGCAGCAGACCTCTCTTTCATGCTGCAGAGCAGGAGCTGCATGCAGCAGACCTCTCGGTCATGCTGCAGAGCATGAGATGCATGCAGCAGACCTCTCTTTCATGCTGCAGAGCAGGAGCTGCAAGCAGCCGACCTCTCTTTCATGCTGTAGTGCTGGAGCTGCATACAGAAGACCTCTCTTTCATGCTGCAGAGCAGGAGCTGCGTGTAGCAGACCTCTCTGTCATGCTGCAGAGCAGGAGCTGCATGCACCAGACCTCTCTTTCATGCCGCAGAGCAGGACCTGCACATACCAGACCTCTCTTTCATGCTGCAGAGCAGGACCTGCACATACCAGACCTCTCTTTCATGCTGCAGAGCAGGACCTGCAAATACCAGACCTCTCTTTCATGCTGCAGAGCAGGAGCTGCATGCAGCAGACCTCTCTGTCATGCTGAAGAGTAGGAGCTGCATGCAGCAGACCTCTGTTTCGTGCTGCAGAGCAGGACCTGCACATACCAGACCTCTCTTTCATGCTGCAGAGCAGGAGCTGCATGCAGCAGGCCTCTCTGTCATGCTACAGAGCAGGAGCTGCATGCAGCAGACCTCTCTGTCATGCTGCAGAGCAGGAGCTGCAAGCAGCAGACCTCTCTTTCATGCTGCAGAGCAGGAGCTGCAAGCAGCTGACCTCTTTTTCATGCTACACATGCTGCAGGGCAGGAGCTGCATGCAGCAGACCTCTATTTCATGCTGCAGAGCAGGAGCTGCAAGCAGCAGACCTCTCTTTCATGCTGCAGAGCAGGAGCTGCAAGCAGCAGACCTCTCTTTCATGCTGCAGAGCAGGAGCTGCAAGCAGCAGACCTCTCTTTCATGCTGCAGAGCAGGAGCTGCAAGCAGCAGACCTCTCTGCCATGCTGCAGAGCAGGAGCTGCATGCAGCAGACCTCTCTGTCATGCTGCAGAGCAGGAACTGCATGCAGCTGACCTCTCTTTCATGCTACAGAGCAGGAGCTGCATGCAGCAGACCTCTCTGTCTTGCTGCAGAGCAGGAGCTGCAGCTGACCTCTCTTTCATGCTGCAGAGCAGGAGCTGCAAGAATCAGACCTCTCTTTCATGCTGCAGAGCAGGAGCTGCATGCAGCAGACCTCTCTGTCATGCTGCAGAGCAGGAGCTGCATGCAGCAGACCTCTCTGTCTTGCTGCAGAGCAGGAGCTGCATGCAGCAGACCTCTCTGCCATGCTGCAGAGCAGGAGCTGTAAGCAGCAGACCTCTCTTTCGTGCTACAGAGCCGGACCTGCACATTCCAGACCTCTCTTTCATGCTGCAGAGTAGGAGCTGCATGCAGCTGAACTCTCTTTCATGCTGCAGAGCAGGAGCTGCAAGCAGCAGACCTCTCTTTCATGCTGCAGAGCAGGAGCTGCATGCAGCAGACCTCTCCGTCATGCTGCAGAGCAGGAGCTGCATGCAGCAGACCTCTCTGTCATGCTGCAGAGCTGGAGCTGCATGCAGCAGACCTCTCCTTCATGCTGTAGAGCAGGAGCTGCACGCAGCAGACCTCTCTGTTATGCTGCAGAGCAGGAGCAGCATGCAGTAGACCTCTCTTTCATGCTGCAGAGCTGGAGCTGCCTGCAGCAGACATCTCTGTCATGCTGCAGAGCAGGAACTACATGCAGCTGACCTCTCTTTCATGCTGCAGAGCAGGAGCTGCATGCAGCAGACCTCTCTGTCTTGCTGCAGAGCAGGAGCTGCAAGCAGCAGACCTCTCTTTCATGCTGCAGAGCAGGAGCTGCATGCAGCTGACCTCTCTTTCATGCTGCAGAGCAGGAGCTGCAAGCAGCAGACCTCTCTTTCATGCTGCAGAGCAGGAGCTGCATGCAGCTGACCTCTCTTTCATGCTGCAGAGCAGGAGCTGCAAGCAGCAGACGTCTCCTTCATGCTGCAGAGCAGGAGCTGCATGCAGCTGACCTCTCTTTCATGCTGCAGAGCAGGAGCTGCAAGTAGCAGACGTCTCTTTCATGCTGCAGAGCAGGAGGTGCATGCAGCTGACCTCTCTTTCATGCTGCAGAGCAGGAGCTGCAAGCAGCAGACGTCTCTTTCATGCTGCAGAGCAGGAGCTGCATGCAGCTGACCTCTCTTTCATGCTGCAGAGCAGGAGCTGCAAGCAGCAGACCTCTCTGTCATGCTGCAGAACAGGAGCTGTACACAGCAGACCTCTCTTTCATGCTGCAGAGCAGGAGCTGCATGCAGCAGACCTCTCTGTCTTGCTGCAGAGCAGGAGCTGCATGCAGCTGACCTCTTTGTCATGCTGCAGAGCAGGAGCTGCATGCAGCAGACTTCTCTTTCATGCTGCAGAGCTGGAGCTGCATGCAGCAGGCCTCTCTTTCATGCTGCAGAGCAGGAGCTGCATGCAGCAGACCTCTCTGCCATGCTGCAGAGCAGGGGCTGCAAGCAGCAGACCTCTCTTTCATGCTGCAGAGCAGGAGCTGCATGCAGCAGACCTCTCTGTCATGCTGCAGAGCAGGAGCTGCATGCAGCAGACCTCTCTGTCATGCTGCAGAGCTGGAGCTGCATGCAGCAGACCTCTCCTTCATGCTGCAGAGCAGGAGCTGCAAGCAGCAGACCTCTCTGTCATGCTGCAGAGTAGGAGCTGCATGCAGCAAACCTCTCTGTCATGCTGCAGAGCAGGAGCTGCATGCAGCAGACCTCTCTGTCATACTGCAGAGCAGGAGCTGCATGCACCAGACCTCTCTTTCATGCTGCAGAGCAGGAGCTGCGTGTAGCAGTCCTCTCTTTCTGGCTGCAGAGCAGGAGCTGCATGCAGCAGACCTCTCTGTCTTGCTGCAGAGCAGGAGCTGCATGCAGCAGACCTCTCTGCCATGCTGCAGAGCAGGAGCTGCAAGCAGCAGACCTCTCTTTCGTGCTGCAGAGCAGGACCTGCACATACCAGACCTCTCTTTCATGCTGCAGAGTAGGAGCTGCATGCAGCTGACCTCTCTTTCATGCTGCAGAGCAGGAGCTGCGAGCAGCAGACCTCTCTTTCATGCTGCAGAGCAGGAGCTGCATGCAGCAGACCTCTCCGTCATGCTGCAGAGCAGGAGCTGCATGCAGCAGACCTCTCTGTCATGCTGCAGAGCTGGAGCTGCATGCAGCAGACCTCTCCTTCATGCTGCAGAGCAGGAGCTGCAAGCAGCAGACCTCTCTGTTATGCTGCAGAGCAGGAGCAGCATGCAGTAGACCTCTCTTTCATGCTGCAGAGCTGGAGCTGCCTGCAGCAGACATCTCTGTCATGCTGCAGAGCAGGAACTACATGCAGCTGACCTCTCCTTCATGCTGCAGAGCAGGAGCTACATGCAGCAGACCTCTCTCTCTTGCTGCAGAGCAGGAGCTGCAAGCAGCAGACCTCTCTTTCATGCTGCAGAGCAGGAGCTGCATGCAGCTGACCTCTCTTTCATGCTGCAGAGCAGGAGCTGCAAGCAGCAGACCTCTCTTTCATGCTGCAGAGCAGGAGCTGCATGCAGCTGACCTCTCTTTCATGCTGCAGAGCAGGAGCTGCATGCAGCAGACCTCTCTGTCTTGCTGCAGAGCAGGAGCTGCAAGCAGCAGACGTCTCTTTCATGCTGCAGAGCAGGAGCTGCATGCAGCTGACCTCTCTTTCATGCTGCAGAGCAGGAGCTGCAAGCAGCAGACGTCTCTTTCATGCTGCAGAGCAGGAGCTGCATGCAGCTGACCTCTCTTTCATGCTGCAGAGCAGGAGCTGCAAGCAGCAGACGTCTCTTTCATGCTGCAGAGCAGGAGCTGCATGCAGCTGACCTCTCTTTCATGCTGCAGAGCAGGAGCTGCAAGCAGCAGACCTCTCTGTCATGCTGCAGAACAGGAGCTGCATGCAGCAGACCTCTCTTTCATGCTGCAGAGCAGCAGCTGCATGCAGCAGACCACTCTGTCTTGCTGCAGAGCAGGAGCTGCATGCAGCTGACCTCTTTGTCATGCTGCAGAGCAGGAGCTGCATGCAGCAGACTTCTCTTTCATGCTGCAGATCTGGAGCTGCATGCAGCAGACCTCTCTTTCATGCTGCAGAGCAGGAGCTGCATGCAGCAAACCTCTCTGCCATGCTGCAGAGCAGGGGCTGCAAGCAGCAGACCTCTCTTTCATGCTGCAGAGCAGGAGCTGCATGCAGCAGACCTCTCTGTCATGCTGCAGAGCAGGAGCTGCATGCAGCAGACCTCTCTGTCATGCTGTAGAGCGGGAGCTGCATGCAGCAGACCTCTCCTTCATGCTGCAGAGCAGGAGCTGCAAGCAGCAGACCTCTCTTTCATGCTGCAGAGCTGGAGCTGCATGCAGCAAACCTCTCTGTCATGCTGCAGAGCAGGAGCTGCATGCAGCGGACCTCTCTGTCATACTGCAGAGCAGGAGCTGCATGCACCAGACCTCTCTTTCATGCTGCAGAGCAGGAGCTGCGTGTAGCAGACCTCTCTTTCATGCTGCAGAGCAGGAGCTGCGTGTAGCAGACCTCTCTTTCATGCTGCAGAGCAGGAGCTGCATGCAGCAGTCCTCTCTTTCATGCTGCAGAGCAGGAGCTGCAAGCAGCAGACCTCTCTTTCATGCTGCAGAGCTGGAGCTGCATGCAGCAGACCTCTCTGTCATGCTGCAGAGCAGGAACTGCATGCAGCAGACCTCTCTTTCATGCTGCAGAGCAGGAGCTGCTTGCACCAGTCCTCTCTTTCATGCTGCAGAGCAGAAGCTGCATGCAGCTGACCTCTCTGTCATGCTGCAGAGCAGGAGCTGCTTGCAGCAGACCTCTCTTTCATGCTGCAGAGCAGGAGCTGCATGCAGCAGACCTCTCTGTCTTGCTGCAGAGCAGGAGCTGCATGCAGCAGACCTCTCTGTCATGCTGCAGAGCAGGAGCTGCATGCACCAGACCTCTCTTTCATGCTGCAGAGCAGGAGCTGCATGCAGCAGACATCTCTGTCTTGCTTCAGAGCAGCAGCTGTATGCAGCTGACCTCTCTTTCATGCTGCAGAGCAGGAGCTGCAAGCAGCAGACCTCTCTGTCATGCTGCAGAGCAGGAGCTGCAAGCAGCAGACCTCTCCTTCATGCTGCAGATCAGGAGCTGCATGCAGCAGACCTCTCTGTCTTGCTGCAGAGCAGGAGCTGCATGCAGCAGACCTCTCTTTCATGCTGCAGAGCAGGAGCTGCGTGCAGCAGACCTCTATTTCATGCTGTAGTGCTGGAGCCGCATACAGAAGACCTCTCTTTCATGCTGCAGAGCAGGAGCTGCGTGTAGCAGACCTCTCTTTCATGCTGCAGAGCAGGACCTGCACATACCAGACCTCTCTTTCATGCTGCAGAGCAGGACCTGCAAATACCAGACCTCTCTTTCATGCTGCAGAGCAGGAGCTGCATGCAGCAGACCTCTCTGTCTTGCTGCAGAGCAGGAGCTGCCTGTAGCAGACCTCTCTTTCATGCTGCAGAGCAGGAGCTGCAAGCAGCTGACCTCTCTATCATGCTGCAGAGCAGGAGCTGCAAGCAGCAGACCTCTCTTTCATGCTGCAGAGCAGGAGCTGCAAGCAGCAGACCTCTCTTTCATGCTGTAGTGCTGGAGCTGCATGCAGCAGACCTCTCTTTCATGCTGCAGAGCAGGAGCTGCATGCAGCAGACCTCTCTGTCATGCTGAAGAGCAGGAGCTGCATGCAGCAGACCTCTCTTTCGTGCTGCAGAGCAGGAGCTGCAAGCAGCAGACCTCTCTTTCATGCTGCAGAGCAGGAGCTGCAAGCAGCAGACCTCTCTTTCATGCTGTAGTGCTGGAGCTGCATGCAGCAGACCTCTATTTCATGCTGTAGTGCTGGAGCCGCATACAGAAGACCTCTCTTTCATGCTGCAGAGCAGGAGCTGCGTGTAGCAGACCTCTCTGTCATGCTGCAGAGCAGGAGCTGCATGCACCAGACCTCTCTGTCTTGCTGCAGAGCAGGAGCTGCATGCAGCAGACCTCTCTGTCATGCTGCAGAGCAGGAGCTGCATGCAGCAGACCTCTCTGTCTTGCTGCAGAGCAGGAGCTGCATGCACCAGACCTCTCTGTCATGCTGCAGAGCAGGAGCTGCATGCACCAGACCTCTCTTTCATGCTGCAGAGCAGGACCTGCACATACCAGACCTCTCTTTCATGCTGCAGAGCAGGACCTGCAAATACCAGACCTCTCTTTCATGCTGCAGAGCAGGAGCTGCATGCAGCAGACCTCTCTTTCATGCTGTAGTGCTGGAGCTGCATGCAGCAGACCTCTCTTTCATGCTGCAGAGCAGGAGCTGCATGCAGCAGACCTCTCTGTCATGCTGAAGAGCAGGAGCTGTGTTAGAAATGGGACCCTGGCTGGCCAAGACTCGCGTCGAGGTCAGTCAGGGATCACCATTCCTAAGGTCAGGGCAAGGGAGTTACACGCCAAGATAACCCCTACTCGCCCTCTAGGTAACGTGGCGCGAGCAGCAAGGCTAAACTTGGAGGCGATATGAGTTAAGTATTTGCGCACGCACCCCAGCAACAACACCCAAGGCCCAGCACAAAGGAAACTCCACACAAGGTTATATAAAAAATAGCCTTTGTATTACAATAAACACATTAGATAAAAACACACACTTTACATTGTGCCAGAGGCACGGGCAGAATTTACAAGGGATATGTACAAGACAGGGCCACCTTGACCACTGTCAGGAATCAGCACTTTTAGAACTTAGAATACAATACTTGTAGGCCTAGAACTTAAACATAGAGCCTAACGGACAGTACCTCCCGACCTGGTTGCAGGGATAATGCGAGTGACCTTCTTAGTAAACTTGAGCGGGCGGCCCAGCGAAGCAGCACGACTCAGGGGAGAGTGGTGCTGCTCGAGGCTTGAGCGGGCCACCGGCAAGATACAAGCGTTTCTCTGGGGCGACCAATGTGTGCGGCTCAGAAGAGGAGGGGAAGGCAGGATGCAGGCGACCCAGCGAAGCGGCGCGGCTCAGGGGAGAGCGGTGCTGCTCGAGGCTTGGACGGGCTGCCGTGCACGAGCTGCCGAGGGGAATGAGCGAGGCACATTTCAGCGAGGCCCCAGGGGCCCAAGAGAGATCAGACAAGTCCCAGCAATTTGTCAGGGCAGGCACAATAGAGTCCACTGGTCCTGGGACTCTGGTCAGGGGGCGAGCTCAGTACCACGCCCTTGGAATAGCACTTAGAATATAACAGAAAATCACTGTAGCTCAATACAAGTAACTACTGGTAATCAGGTAAGTACCCCCTACGCAATCCTAACCACCCTAGGAACAGGTCACGCAGGGAACCAGGACCTCACTAGCACCACCTGTACTAGCAAGAACAACCAACTAAACATCACCATGCATTTAGGGGTATGGACCTGGGGACAAAACACATGATGTATCAACAACACATTCAGCGGTGTAGGGCACACATGACGCATCAACGCACGTTCAGAGGTGTAAGGAACAAAGCACATGATGCATCAACAACACATTCAGCGGTGCAGAACACAGGGTGCGCAAAACATACTACACATTGTACATTTCCTAGCACCCAAAAGCAATAGGACATAGATCATAACAGCATCTAAACCTCAGTTAGCGCATAAATCACCTTTAGCGCAGAACTCACAAAGTCCAGGTTGCGCCACTTGCGCCAGAACCTAAACGTAGCAATAGCAAAATCCACATTAGTCACCAACTGTGACTGTCCCTAGGCCAACTGGCCTCTCTAGGGCTAGGACGCCCTGTGTCCCAATGTCAGGGGGCCTAAACGTGGCAGTTGCCCACAAAGTGCTGGGCAACTGGTGAGGACAACGTTGGAGCCATCACAGGCTCAAGAACATGGCTGGGGCAGAAGGAAATGCCCCCGGGAGCCTCCTCCGGGCTCTGAACACAAATTGGCAGCCAAAGAGCCTCTCCAGGCTCTATAACAAATGAACTGGCCCCTGGGAGCCTCGTGGCTTCCACAGAACAAATGTGGGGCGTGGGAGTCCCTCACGAGGGACTCTGCATCCAAGGAAAATGCCCCCAGAGCCTTGTGGCTCTAAACAAACTATGGCCGTCGTTGGAGTCCCCCCTCTAGGGACTCAGAATCATCAGATGCCCCACGAGCCTCTCCGGGCTCGACAGAAATTGCGGCCGTTACGGTGGAGTCCCCCACTGGGGACTCTGAACTTGTGATTTCCCCCAGGAGCCTATCTAGGCTCCAATACAGCTGGCAAGGGCGGTGGAGTCCCTCTCGGGGGACTCGATACAGGAATATGGCCCCGGAGCCCTTCTCAGGGCTTCAAATAATCACAAGCGCGAGGTCGCGCTACGGGGGAGGGGCGGACACCGACAATGTGTCCCGACGCCCCTCTCCCTTGTCTGCCACTCACCGGGTGTCTCGCGGCTCGGCTCCTCTGCTGGGGCCGCTCTCGAGGGGCTCCTAGGCTTCCCCAGACCGGGGGAAGCAGGAGGGAGACTCGCCGGTCCTGCCCTCGTCCGGGCGTCTTGTGCCTGTCTTCCGGGTCGCGGCTGCAGCCAATAGCAGCGCGGCCATGGGAGACTGGAGGCGGGACTTCCGGGTCGCCGTAGGCAGAGCGGCGGCCCGAGGGAAGCTCCTTTTTTGAAGTGGCAATCCGGGGGCAATGCCGGGTGGGCACCGGCCTCCAATTAAATTAAGAAGCGAGGTGGGCACTCGCAATCGACAACAGCGCCAATGTCCCTGGCAGGGTGGCACCTGCCAGGGGACTCGAAAATTGGCCAGGAGCAGGGCAAACGCCGGGTGGGCACCGGCTCCCAAAAGTAAAGCGCCTCTAGCGCTGGGGTTTAAATCAGCGGCAAAAATGCGGCGTGGGCAGCCGCTAGGCAGGCAAAGCGCTCCTAGGTGCTAAAAGGCAAATTACAGCGCTCTTAAGCGCTTAGAGGGGAAATCAAAGCGCTCCCAGGTGCCCTCAGCAGGGCAGAGTTCCAGCAAAAGTTCTTCAGGAGTCCAGGGGCTGGGCAGAGCCCAGGGGAGGCAAGCCTTCCCCTGGGCCCAAGCAGCAGCATGCCCCTGGCGGATTCAAGCAGCAAACAAGAACATTTTCCTGGGGTCACAGCCCCTCTTTTATACACCTTTTCCCTTTTGTCTGTGGGTGCAGGGTGGGGGCAGAACCAGTCGCAGCTGGTCTGAGAGCACTGTTGATGGCTCAACCACCCCTTTCATTCATCAGGCAGGCTAGGGTCATCAGTCGCACCACAGGGGGCGGAGCCAGCATTGTGTGGGGAAAACCCAGCCCCATTCAGGACACAGGCGCAGCCCCTCCCTCACATCAGCATGCTAATCTCTCCATTCACCACCGGGGCAGACCCACACAGACTTCCGTGAGCCTGGCATCCCAGCCAGTTCCAGCCAATCACACGCCAGCACCTTCACAGCACATACTCAGCCATGTCTAGAAGTGGCGCTTCCGCACAAGACACATACACACCGCACATACCATTGCGCAGCATTCACTCTCACGAGTTCGCACATACCAAACTTGACCATGCACGCCTCAGGAACTACCAGGGACACAGACATTCCCCATGCATTCCTATGGGAGAGCAGGCCAATCTCACACACGCACTCAGGGAGAGCACGCACTTTACACTGCGCCACAGTGTCAAAGTGCGCAAAGACCAGAAATCACTAGGCAAAAAGTTTAGGGGTGAACCTGTCAGAAGGGCCAAGTCCAACACAACCCCCTTCCAGCCAAAACGCAGGGGAGAACAATCACCACCGTGATGGACTTCCCTGCTTGGGGCAATAGAACACGGACACGGGCCCGCACTGCAGGGACACCCTCCGGTTCTACGCCACGTCTATCCATAAGACAAGCACATACTTAAAAAAAGAACAGGCCCAACTAGGCTACCCCACTGGTACTCCTTAGTTGTCCACGGCTAGGACCAGGCCCTAGGCCACCCAGATATCACTGGTCCCTACCAATCCACAGAGTGGGGGGTGGTAACCCCTGGCCTACAACAGCCATTCTCCACTCCCTTTCTCAGTGTAGTTCCAAACTACCACTGATCCTTCAACCTAGGGTCCGCACCCTCAGGCTGACCAGAGGTCACGGGCAAGAATGCCCCACCCTACCTCTACTTCTGAAGCACCCTCCAGAACACAACTCTCCCACCAGTTCGGGACCTTTACTCCCTCAGCAGCAGTGACCACGGTCAGACCAGCACAAGATCGGTGTAGTGAGGCGTCACACTTTGCGGGTTGCCAGATGCGGCGCAGGCAGCGGCTCACGGACCGCGTCGAGACGGGGACGGCAAGCGGCATAGGCTGCGCGGCCGAAGGCAGACGCGGCTCAGTGCGGGGCCTACAGGACACCAGGCTGGTCATGACAGAGTCACAGCTCCCTTAACTGGTCTACCACCTGGGATTCGAATTCACTCCTCCTTCAGCAGCAAGGCAACCACTGCAGGTCAATCCCCCATACAGCTTACCCGGTTCCTTCTCTTCAGGCAGGAGTTCCTTCAGGACACTACATACAGTTGCCCTTACGTCCAGATCCGGACACACCGGCTACTGGCTCCCCAACCGAGGGACGTACCCCTTTGGTCAGATGCCTGGCGCACCAGGACTTCCTTGAGGGTGACACATAACTAATGTGTCGTGTACAAGTCTGCCTGACACTCAGGACAGAAGTGGCATCACCCTGGTCACTCCTTGGTGACAACCCTTCTGGTTGGCCCCTGACCCACTGGTTACTCCACTGGGGAACCTATCCCCCTCGCACCCCTACATCTGGACTTTTGCACCCTCCCAACTGGAGCGGTACTGCCAGATAACAGAACTACTAGAGCCCTGCTTACAGGCGCTCCACGTTCTCTCCACACTGGGAGATCTCCCTACAAGGACGCTCCATACGGACATGCTAGGCTCCCTCACCTGGTGTTCCTAAGAACAAAACACTCAGACTACGAAGACCAGGCTTGTGCTCCTCTGAGCCACTTCCACCACACTGGGCTGGAAGACCAGAACCTTTCCTTAGGGTCACTCCCCAACAATTAACACAATGGCACAGGGCAGGGGAAACTCCCATGAGCTTCAGGCCCACCCATGAAATCCTGTTCACTGATGTTCTACATTCTCCAAATACTATGGGAGATCTTCCTCAAATGACCTATTGGTACAGCCTAGGCCCCCGACCTGATGTTCCCTGCAGAAACATTCCAGGCCCTGACACTGGGTTTCGGGCACCTGGAGACAAGCAGTCCCACCCACTCCTTCTCCTCTTGAGACAGGACGTGAGCCCCTACACCGAGACCTAGCTGGGCTACACTTAACCTCTTCCACCACACTGGGCTGGAAGACACCTCAGCCACTCCTTTTGGAATCACTCCATCCCCTGTGCCTTTCTCCTCCCAGAACATTACCAACTCCAAACATCTGTCTCTAAATAGACCACAGAAATCAAAAGCCGGCTCCACTGTCTGCAGACGTTCTTGGGAGAAGTTTAACACACGGAACTTTAGGTATCTGAGCAAAACAAGAGTACACAAGCATTCAGCAAGCTCCCAATCCAGAGAACTCACACCACTTGTCCAGTACCACACACCATTCATCCACACACACCCCTCCCCAGACTGGTAAGGCAGTTTCTACCACCCCTGATTTCTCAACCTGACCACACGTGACACAGGTACCATAACTCCAGGGCAGGGACGGGGGACACATGCACTGAACACTTATGCTGCCACCACTGGAACCCACCCTCATGGTGAATCCAGAAAACACACTGCACTTAGGGGGATGATCTACCCTCCCGAGCTAGGGACACCTAACTCAAAGTGCACAAGAAACACATTTCCACAGAAATGACATTTTTAGCAAACTCCATACAATAATCCCCAAAATGTGGTCATCTAAAATGCAGAGTTTTGTAGTGTGGCCTGTCGCTACTGTGGTACAGCGCAAACACAAATCCTTATCCTCACCGCTGCGTCCAATGTTAGAAATGGGACCCTGGCTGGCCAAGACTCGCGTTGAGGTCAGTCAGGGATCACCATTCCTAAGATCAGGGCAAGGGAGTTACACGCCAAGATAACCCCTACTCGCCCTCTAGGTAACGTGGCGCGAGCAGCAAGGCTAAACTTGGAGGCGATATGAGTTAAGTATTTGCGCACGCACCCCAGCAACAACACCCAAGGCCCACCACAAAGGAAACTCCACACAAGGTTATATAAAAAATAGCCTTTGTATTACAATAAACACATTAGATAAAAACACACACTTTACATTGTGCCAGAGGCACGGGCAGAATTTACAAGGGATATGTACAAGACAGGGCCACCTTGACCACTGTCAGGAATCAGCACTTTTAGAACTTAGAATACAATACTTGTAGGCCTAGAACTTAAACATAGAGCCTAACGGACAGTACCTCCCGACCTGGTTGCAGGGATAATGCGAGTGACCTTCTTAGTAAACTTGAGCGGGCGGCCCAGCGAAGCAGCACGACTCAGGGGAGAGTGGTGCTGCTCGAGGCTTGAGCGGGCCACCGGCAAGATACAAGCGTTTCTCTGGGGCGACCAATGTGTGCGGCTCAGAAGAGGAGGGGAAGGCAGGATGCAGGCGACCCAGCGAAGCGGCGCGGCTCAGGGGAGAGCGGTGCTGCTCGAGGCTTGGACGGGCTGCCGTGCACGAGCTGCCGAGGGGAATGAGCGAGGCACATTTCAGCGAGGCCCCAGGGGCCCAAGAGAGATCAGACAAGTCCCAGCAATTTGTCAGGGCAGGCACAATAGAGTCCACTGGTCCTGGGACTCTGGTCAGGGGGCGAGCTCAGTACCACACCCTTGGAATAGCACTTAGAATATAACAGAAAATCACTGTAGCTCAATACAAGTAACTACTGGTAATCAGGTAAGTACCCCCTACGCAATCCTAACCACCCTAGGAACAGGTCACGCAGGGAACCAGGAACACACTAGCACCACCTGTACTAGCAAGAACAACCAACTAAACATCACCATGCATTTAGGGGTATGGACCTGGGGACAAAACACATGATGTATCAACAACACATTCAGCGGTGTAGGGCACACATGACGCATCAACGCACGTTCAGAGGTGTAAGGAACAAAGCACATGATGCATCAACAACACATTCAGCGGTGCAGAACACAGGGTGCGCAAAACATACTACACATTGTACATTTCCTAGCACCCAAAAGCAATAGGACATAGATCATAACAGCATCTAAACCTCAGTTAGCGCATAAATCACCTTTAGCGCAGAACTCACAAAGTCCAGGTTGCGCCACTTGCGCCAGAACCTAAACGTAGCAATAGCAAAATCCACATTAGTCACCAACTGTGACTGTCCCTAGGCCAACTGGCCTCTCTAGGGCTAGGACGCCCTGTGTCCCAATGTCAGGGGGCCTAAACGTGGCAGTTGCCCACAAAGTGCTGGGCAACTGGTGAGGACAACGTTGGAGCCATCACAGGCTCAAGAACATGGCTGGGGCAGAAGGAAATGCCCCCGGGAGCCTCCTCCGGGCTCTGAACACAAATTGGCAGCCAAAGAGCCTCTCCAGGCTCTATAACAAATGAACTGGCCCCTGGGAGCCTCGTGGCTTCCACAGAACAAATGTGGGGCGTGGGAGTCCCTCACGAGGGACTCTGCATCCAAGGAAAATGCCCCCAGAGCCTTGTGGCTCTAAACAAACTATGGCCGTCGTTGGAGTCCCCCCTCTAGGGACTCAGAATCATCAGATGCCCCACGAGCCTCTCCGGGCTCGACAGAAATTGCGGCCGTTACGGTGGAGTCCCCCACTGGGGACTCTGAACTTGTGATTTCCCCCAGGAGCCTATCTAGGCTCCAATACAGCTGGCAAGGGCGGTGGAGTCCCTCTCGGGGGACTCGATACAGGAATATGGCCCCGGAGCCCTTCTCAGGGCTTCAAATAATCACAAGCGCGAGGTCGCGCTACGGGGGAGGGGCGGACACCGACAATGTGTCCCGACGCCCCTCTCCCTTGTCTGCCACTCACCGGGTGTCTCGCGGCTCGGCTCCTCTGCTGGGGCCGCTCTCGAGGGGCTCCTAGGCTTCCCCAGACCGGGGGAAGCAGGAGGGAGACTCGCCGGTCCTGCCCTCGTCCGGGCGTCTTGTGCCTGTCTTCCGGGTCGCGGCTGCAGCCAATAGCAGCGCGGCCCTGGGAGACTGGAGGCGGGACTTCCGGGTCGCCGTAGGCAGAGCGGCGGCCCGAGGGAAGCTCCTTTTTTGAAGTGGCAATCCGGGGGCAATGCCGGGTGGGCACCGGCCTCCAATTAAATTAAGAAGCGAGGTGGGCACTCGCAATCGACAACAGCGCCAATGTCCCTGGCAGGGTGGCACCTGCCACGGGGACTCGAAAATTGGCCAGGAGCAGGGCAAACGCCGGGTGGGCACCGGCTCCCAAAAGTAAAGCGCCTCTAGCGCTGGGGTTTAAATCAGCGGCCAAAATGCGGCGTGGGCAGCCGCTAGGCAGGCAAAGCGCTCCTAGGTGCTAAAAGGCAAATTACAGCGCTCTTAAGCGCTTAGAGGGGAAATCAAAGCGCTCCCAGGTGCCCTCAGCAGGGCAGAGTTCCAGCAAAAGTTCTTCAGGAGTCCAGGGGCTGGGCAGAGCCCAGGGGAGGCAAGCCTTCCCCTGGGCCCAAGCAGCAGCATGCCCCTGGCGGATTCAAGCAGCAAACAAGAACATTTTCCTGGGGTCACAGCCCCTCTTTTATACACCTTTTCCCTTTTGTCTGTGGGTGCAGGGTGGGGGCAGAACCAGTCGCAGCTGGTCTGAGAGCACTGTTGATGGCTCAACCACCCCTTTCATTCATCAGGCAGGCTAGGGTCATCAGTCGCACCACAGGGGGCGGAGCCAGCATTGTGTGGGGAAAACCCAGCCCCATTCAGGACACAGGCGCAGCCCCTCCCTCACATCAGCATGCTAATCTCTCCATTCACCACCGGGGCAGACCCACACAGACTTCCGTGAGCCTGGCATCCCAGCCAGCTCCAGCCAATCACACGCCAGCACCTTCACAGCACATACTCAGCCATGTCTAGAAGTGGCGCTTCCACACAAGACACATACACACCGCACATACCATTGCGCAGCATTCACTCTCACGAGTTCGCACATACCAAACTTGACCATGCACGCCTCACGCATCAGGAACTACCAGGGACACAGACATTCCCCATGCATTCCTATGGGAGAGCAGGCCAATCTCACACACGCACTCAGGGAGAGCACGCACTTTACACTGCGCCACAGTGTCAAAGTGCGCAAAGACCAGAAATCACTAGGCAAAAAGTTCAGGGGTGAACCTGTCAGAAGGGCCAAGTCCAACACAACCCCCTTCCAGCCAAAACGCAGGGGAGAACAATCACCACCGTGATGGACTTCCCTGCTTGGGGCAATAGAACACGGACACGGGCCCGCACTGCAGGGACACCCTCCGGTTCTACGCCACGTCTATCCATAAGACAAGCACATACTTAAAAAAAGAACAGGCCCAACTAGGCTACCCCACTGGTACTCCTTAGTTGTCCACGGCTAGGACCAGGCCCTAGGCCACCCAGATATCACTGGTCCCTACCAATCCACAGAGTGGGGGGTGGTAACCCCTGGCCTACAACAGCCATTCTCCACTCCCTTTCTCAGTGTAGTTCCAAACTACCACTGATCCTTCAACCTAGGGTCCGCACCCTCAGGCTGACCAGAGGTCACGGGCAAGAATGCCCCACCCTACCTCTACTTCTGAAGCACCCTCCAGAACACAACTCTCCCACCAGTTCGGGACCTTTACTCCCTCAGCAGCAGTGACCACGGTCAGACCAGCACAAGATCGGTGTAGTGAGGCGTCGCACTTTGCGGGTTGCCAGATGCGGCGCAGGCAGCGGCTCACGGACCGCGTCGAGACGGGGACGGCAAGCGGCATAGGCTGCGCGGCCGAAGGCAGACGCGGCTCAGTGCGGGGCCTACAGGACACCAGGCTGGTCATGACAGAGTCACAGCTCCCTTAACTGGTCTACCACCTGGGATTCGAATTCACTCCTCCTTCAGCAGCAAGGCAACCACTGCAGGTCAATCCCCCATACAGCTTACCCGGTTCCTTCTCTTCAGGCAGGAGTTCCTTCAGGACACTGCATACAGTTGCCCTTACGTCCAGATCCGGACACACCGGCTACTGGCTCCCCAACCGAGGGACGTACCCCTTTGGTCAGATGCCTGGCGCACCAGGACTTCCTTGAGGGTGACACATAACTAATGTGTCGTGTACAAGTCTGCCTGACACTCAGGACAGAAGTGGCATCACCCTGGTCACTCCTTGGTGACAACCCTTCTGGTTGGCCCCTGACCCACTGGTTACTCCACTGGGGAACCTATCCCCCTCGCACCCCTACATCTGGACTTTTGCACCCTCCCAACTGGAGCGGTACTGCCAGATAACAGAACTACTAGAGCCCTGCTTACAGGCGCTCCACGTTCTCTCCACACTGGGAGATCTCCCTACAAGGACGCTCCATACGGACATGCTAGGCTCCCTCACCTGGTGTTCCTAAGAACAAAACACTCAGACTACGAAGACCAGGCTTGTGCTCCTCTGAGCCACTTCCACCACACTGGGCTGGAAGACCAGAACCTTTCCTTAGGGTCACTCCCCAACAATTAACACAATGGCACAGGGCAGGGGAAACTCCCATGAGCTTCAGGCCCACCCATGAAATCCTGTTCACTGATGTTCTACATTCTCCAAATACTATGGGAGATCTTCCTCAAATGACCTATTGGTACAGCCTAGGCCCCCGACCTGATGTTCCCTGCAGAAACATTCCAGGCCCTGACACTGGGTTTCGGGCACCTGGAGACAAGCAGTCCCACCCACTCCTTCTCCTCTTGAGACAGGACGTGAGCCCCTACACCGAGACCTAGCTGGGCTACACTTAACCTCTTCCACCACACTGGGCTGGAAGACACCTCAGCCACTCCTTTTGGAATCACTCCATCCCCTGTGCCTTTCTCCTCCCAGAACATTACCAACTCCAAACATCTGTCTCTAAATAGACCACAGAAATCAAAAGCCGGCTCCACTGTCTGCAGACGTTCTTGGGAGAAGTTTAACACACGGAACTTTAGGTATCTGAGCAAAACAAGAGTACACAAGCATTCAGCAAGCTCCCAATCCAGAGAACTCACACCACTTGTCCAGTACCACACACCATTCATCCACACACACCCCTCCCCAGACTGGTAAGGCAGTTTCTACCACCCCTGATTTCTCAACCTGACCACACGTGACACAGGTACCATAACTCCAGGGCAGGGACGGGGGACACATGCACTGAACACTTATGCTGCCACCACTGGAACCCACCCTCATGGTGAATCCAGAAAACACACTGCACTTAGGGGGATGCTCTACCCTCCCGAGCTAGGGACACCTAACTCAAAGTGCACAAGAAACACATTTCCACAGAAATGACATTTTTAGCAAACTCCATACAATAATCCCCAAAATGTGGTCATCTAAAATGCAGAGTTTTGTAGTGTGGCCTGTCGCTACTGTGGTACAGCGCAAACACAAATCCTTATCCTCACCGCTGCGTCCAATGTTAGAAATGGGACCCTGGCTGGCCAAGACTCGCGTTGAGGTCAGTCAGGGATCACCATTCCTAAGATCAGGGCAAGGGAGTTACACGCCAAGATAACCCCTACTCGCCCTCTAGGTAACGTGGCGCGAGCAGCAAGGCTAAACTTGGAGGCGATATGAGTTAAGTATTTGCGCACGCACCCCAGCAACAACACCCAAGGCCCACCACAAAGGAAACTCCACACAAGGTTATATAAAAAATAGCCTTTGTATTACAATAAACACATTAGATAAAAACACACACTTTACATTGTGCCAGAGGCACGGGCAGAATTTACAAGGGATATGTACAAGACAGGGCCACCTTGACCACTGTCAGGAATCAGCACTTTTAGAACTTAGAATACAATACTTGTAGGCCTAGAACTTAAACATAGAGCCTAACGGACAGTACCTCCCGACCTGGTTGCAGGGATAATGCGAGTGACCTTCTTAGTAAACTTGAGCGGGCGGCCCAGCGAAGCAGCACGACTCAGGGGAGAGTGGTGCTGCTCGAGGCTTGAGCGGGCCACCGGCAAGATACAAGCGTTTCTCTGGGGCGACCAATGTGTGCGGCTCAGAAGAGGAGGGGAAGGCAGGATGCAGGCGACCCAGCGAAGCGGCGCGGCTCAGGGGAGAGCGGTGCTGCTCGAGGCTTGGACGGGCTGCCGTGCACGAGCTGCCGAGGGGAATGAGCGAGGCACATTTCAGCGAGGCCCCAGGGGCCCAAGAGAGATCAGACAAGTCCCAGCAATTTGTCAGGGCAGGCACAATAGAGTCCACTGGTCCTGGGACTCTGGTCAGGGGGCGAGCTCAGTACCACGCCCTTGGAATAGCACTTAGAATATAACAGAAAATCACTGTAGCTCAATACAAGTAACTACTGGTAATCAGGTAAGTACCCCCTACGCAATCCTAACCACCCTAGGAACAGGTCACGCAGGGAACCAGGACCTCACTAGCACCACCTGTACTAGCAAGAACAACCAACTAAACATCACCATGCATTTAGGGGTATGGACCTGGGGACAAAACACATGATGTATCAACAACACATTCAGCGGTGTAGGGCACACATGACGCATCAACGCACGTTCAGAGGTGTAAGGAACAAAGCACATGATGCATCAACAACACATTCAGCGGTGCAGAACACAGGGTGCGCAAAACATACTACACATTGTACATTTCCTAGCACCCAAAAGCAATAGGACATAGATCATAACAGCATCTAAACCTCAGTTAGCGCATAAATCACCTTTAGCGCAGAACTCACAAAGTCCAGGTTGCGCCACTTGCGCCAGAACCTAAACGTAGCAATAGCAAAATCCACATTAGTCACCAACTGTGACTGTCCCTAGGCCAACTGGCCTCTCTAGGGCTAGGACGCCCTGTGTCCCAATGTCAGGGGGCCTAAACGTGGCAGTTGCCCACAAAGTGCTGGGCAACTGGTGAGGACAACGTTGGAGCTTCACAGGCTCAAGAACATGGCTGGGGCAGAAGGAAATGCCCCCGGGAGCCTCCTCCGGGCTCTGAACACAAATTGGCAGCCAAAGAGCCTCTCCAGGCTCTATAACAAATGAACTGGCCCCTGGGAGCCTCGTGGCTTCCACAGAACAAATGTGGGGCGTGGGAGTCCCTCACGAGGGACTCTGCATCCAAGGAAAATGCCCCCAGAGCCTTGTGGCTCTAAACAAACTATGGCCGTCGTTGGAGTCCCCCCTCTAGGGACTCAGAATCATCAGATGCCCCACAAGCCTCTCCGGGATCGACAGAAATTGCGGCCGTTACGGTGGAGTCCCCCACTGGGGACTCTGAACTTGTGATTTCCCCCAGGAGCCTATCTAGGCTCCAATACAGCTGGCAAGGGCGGTGGAGTCCCTCTCGGGGGACTCGATACAGGAATATGGCCCCGGAGCCCTTCTCAGGGCTTCAAATAATCACAAGCGCGAGGTCGCGCTACGGGGGAGGGGCGGACACCGACAATGTGTCCCGACGCCCCTCTCCCTTGTCTGCCACTCACCGGGTGTCTCGCGGCTCGGCTCCTCTGCTGGGGCCGCTCTCGAGGGGCTCCTAGGCTTCCCCAGACCGGGGGAAGCAGGAGGGAGACTCGCCGGTCCTGCCCTCGTCCGGGCGTCTTGTGCCTGTCTTCCGGGTCGCGGCTGCAGCCAATAGCAGCGCGGCCCTGGGAGACTGGAGGCGGGACTTCCGGGTCGCCGTAGGCAGAGCGGCGGCCCGAGGGAAGCTCCTTTTTTGAAGTGGCAATCCGGGGGCAATGCCGGGTGGGCACCGGCCTCCAATTAAATTAAGAAGCGAGGTGGGCACTCGCAATCGACAACAGCAGCAGTGTCCCTGGCAGGGTGGCACCTGCCAGGGGACTCGAAAATTGGCCAGGAGCAGGGCAAACGCCGGGTGGGCACCGGCTCCCAAAAGTAAAGCGCCTCTAGCGCTGGGGTTTAAATCAGCGGCCAAAATGCGGCGTGGGCAGCCGCTAGGCAGGCAAAGCGCTCCTAGGTGCTAAAAGGCAAATTACAGCGCTCTTAAGCGCTTAGAGGGGAAATCAAAGCGCTCCCAGGTGCCCTCAGCAGGGCAGAGTTCCAGCAAAAGTTCTTCAGGAGTCCAGGGGCTGGGCAGAGCCCAGGGGAGGCAAGCCTTCCCCTGGGCCCAAGCAGCAGCATGCCCCTGGCGGATTCAAGCAGCAAACAAGAACATTTTCCTGGGGTCACAGCCCCTCTTTTATACACCTTTTCCCTTTTGTCTGTGGGTGCAGGGTGGGGGCAGAACCAGTCGCAGCTGGTCTGAGAGCACTGTTGATGGCTCAACCACCCCTTTCATTCATCAGGCAGGCTAGGGTCATTAGTCGCACCACAGGGGGCGGAGCCAGCATTGTGTGGGGAAAACCCAGCCCCATTCAGGACACAGGCGCAGCCCCTCCCTCACATCAGCATGCTAATCTCTCCATTCACCACCGGGGCAGACCCACACAGACTTCCTGGAGCCTGGCATCCCAGCCAGCTCCAGCCAATCACACGCCAGCACCTTCACAGCACATACTCAGCCATGTCTAGAAGTGGCGCTTCCGCACAAGACACATACACACCGCACATACCATTGCGCAGCATTCACTCTCACGAGTTCGCACATACCAAACTTGACCATGCACGCCTCACGCATCAGGAACTGCCAGGGACACAGACATTCCCCATGCATTCCTATGGGAGAGCAGGCCAATCTCACACACGCACTCAGGGAGAGCACGCACTTTACACTGCGCCACAGTGTCAAAGTGCGCAAAGACCAGAAATCACTAGGCAAAAAGTTCAGGGGTGAACCTGTCAGAAGGGCCAAGTCCAACAAGCTGCATGCAGCAGACCTCTCTGTCATGCTGCAGAGCAGGAGCTGCAAGCAGCAGACCTCTCTTTCATGCTGCAGAGCAGGAGCTGCAAGCAGCTGACCTCTTTTTCATGCTACACATGCTGCAGGGCAGGAGCTGCATGCAGCAGACCTCTCTTTCATGCTGCAGAGCAGGAGCTGCAAGCAGCAGACCTCTCTGTCATGCTGCAGAGCAGGAGCTGCATGCAGCAGACCTCTCTGTCATGCTGCAGAGCAGGAGCTGCATGCAGCAGATCTCCAGGAGCTGCATGCAGCAGACCTCTCTTTCATGCTGCAGAGCAGGAGCTGCAAGCAGCAGACCTCTCCTTCATGCTGCAGAGCAGGAGCTGCATGCAGCAGACCTCTCTGTCATGCTGCAGAGCAGGAGCTGCACATACCAGACCTCTCTTTCATGCTGCAGACCAGGACCTGCAAATACCAGACCTCTCTTTCATGCTGCAGAGCAGGAGCTGCATGCAGCAGACCTCTCTTTCATGCTGTAGTGCTGGAGCTGCATGCAGCAGACCTCTCTTTCGTAATTTAAACAATACTTTTCAGAATGTTCATGTCCCTCCGACATGCTTATTAGCTGACCCCATTGGAGGACCATTTGTATGTACTATGTGCACTAATAATTGCTTGGATACCCCATCCCAAATCCCCCAAAAACCTCATATTTCCCAGAAACTTATACATGCTGCACTTGTCAACGCCCGTTCGCTTCCTTGTCACAAAATTGACATATTTGAGTTGCTCAACACCTATGCTATTGATCTCTTATTTCTGACCGAAACTTGGGGAGACAATGCATCAGGGCCGGACTTTAAAGCTGCGATGCCAGAAGATTACTGTGTCCATAGGCAGGATCGGATCTCTGCCCATAAAGGCGGGGGAATTGCAATAATATACCGCAACTGCCTCCGCATTAAAGCCATTGATCTAAAACATAGGAGCTGTGAGGCGCTTGCCTTTACGATTACTCTCACCACTAATCAAACATTCACAGGCACTCTTTTGTATCGACCTCCAGGCTCTCGTTTGAATTTTCTCTCACAACTCCACCAGTTGAGCGAGTTATCTGCAGACCATAAATACTTTACCCTCCTGGGAGATTTTAATTTTCATCTTGAATCACAGTTAGACAAAGACACCGATCAACTTATTAATGATCTTCTCGCTGTAGGTCTTGAACAACTGATTACAGCTCCAACTCACGAAGCAGGTCACACACTTGATGGCATATTTACCAACAACCCCCATATCATCAAGAATAAAATACTTCCCTTAACGTGGTCTGACCACTTTGCCATTTTATTCGATATTCAAACCAAAACCACAGCTCCTAACATCATATCTTCAAACCCTCATCTAACTTCGAGAGATTGGAAAAATCTAGACTACAACCTACTTGCACAGACTCTTACTGATGCTTTCATGAGTATAGATAATGTAACTGACCCCAACATAGCAGCCAACACATACACCTCTATTCTAGACGAGGCTCTCCTCACTTTAGCTCCACCTAGCACACTCAAACGCAACAGGAAGACTCCTTCGGCCCCATGGTTCACCGAAAATCTTAGACTCCAACGACAACATTGTCGTAACTTGGAACGACACTGGCGCAAAAACTATAATTCAGCAGACAAGACAACTTACAAAGCTGCACTTCATAGCTACAAGCAGAGCATAGCATCAGAAAAAAACATCTACTACACTACTCAAATAGACCAAGCTCGTTGCAGCATGAAGAAACTGTTTGAAGTTGTAAACCACCTGGCCGAACCTCCCAACCCTTCTACTGAAACATCTCAGAATCTTTGTAATGTACTTGCCGATTTCTTTTCCGAAAAGGTCACATCTATATTTAAAGACTTTAATCCACATACGAAAATCTTTGATTCATCCGACTCTCAGATACATGATAATCAGACAGCCTTAACTGAATTTACCAGGACAAATCCACAAGATATCCACAAACTTATTCAGTCAATTAAATCCGGTTCTCCTCTGGATCCTTGTCATCCATCCATACTTAACAATATTCCAAATATCATCACTATACCACTGACACACATCTGTAACCTTATGTTTTCTACAGGCTCCTACCCTACCATCTGGAAAAATACCATCATCAGGCCACTTCTCAAGAAACCTTCCCTGGACCCCTCACTATCCTCCAGCTACCGTCCTATTGCCTCTCTGCCGTTTCCAGCTAAGATCTTTGAATCGATCATGAATAAACAACTTTCCGGCTACATTCAAACTAATGACTTGTTAGACGACACCCAGTTCGGCTTTCGACAAGGACACGGAACAGAGACCGCTCTAATTAAAGCGGCAGATGAAATAAGGGCCACAATGGATAAAGGTGGTCAGGCTGTCCTGATTTTGTTGGACCTGTCGGCGGCTTTCGACACGGTCGATCATGCAACATTGATCGGCCGTGTCGAGGCCATCGGTATTAAACATAAAGCCAGGAATTTTACAAAAAAAAAAAATTTTACAAACATAAAGCCAGGGACCTTATTTCATCCTTCTTGGCTGATCGTAAGCAAGCAGTCAAGATGGGTACCTTTACTTCACCTACCTTCAGCCTTCCTTGTGGAGTCCCGCAGGGTTCCTCGCTAAGTCCGACCCTTTTTAATATCTATGTCTCGGACTTAGCGAGGGTAATAAAAGAGTACAACATCAATTTGACAACTTACGCCGACGATACCCAGTTGGTACTATCCATTCACAAAAACGGACCTACTGTTGCAGCAAACTTTAAGAACGGTATGAGGGCCATTAGCAGTTGGATGGCTTCCAACTGCTTAAAACTCAACTCATCTAAGACGGAGGTCATGCTCTTTGGAAATATTCAACCTTTGTGGTCCCCCTTATGGTGGCCTGAGGAACTGGGAACTCCACCGCAACCTGTCAGCAAAGTCAGAAATTTGGGAGTGATATTTGATGACAAGCTCCTTTTCCATCACCACGTGAATGCGGTAGTTTCATCTTCCTTTAACATCTTAAGGAAAATAAAGAAACTCTTACCGTATCTCCCCATAGCTACGGGAAAAACACTTATATCCACCCTGGTGTTTTCACGCACTGACTATTGCAACGCCCTCTTCCTTAATGCTCAAAAAAAGGTTATTTCCAAACTGCAACTGATACAAAATGCCTCCGCAAGAGTTTTATTGGGTATTCCCAAATACAGCTCTGTTTCTGGATATCTGGACCAACTGCACTGGCTCCCTGTCAGAAGTCGCACGAAGTTCAAGACCCTCTGCATTGTCTATAAGGCAATAAACAACATGGGACCCAAATTCCTGAGAAGTTTTTTTAAGCCTTTGGCAACCCCCAGAACGCTGCGTTCCAATACGGCTCATATGCTTCAGATTCCCAGAACAAGGAAAGTTAATTGGGGAGACAGATGTTTTGCCATAGCAGCAGCAAAACTATGGAACTCTCTTCCCCTTAATATAAAAATCAGCCCTTCCTTGATTGTCTTCAGAAAGCAGCTAAAGACTTGGCTGTTTTCTCAACGACATGATTCATAGATCACCTTAACCAATGTCTTAAAGTTCTAATTACTGGCTTTCAGCCTTTAGCCCCTAGCGCCGAGACACCCAAGGGTAATTGTTGCGCTTTAAAAATTGCAAAAATAAATAAATAAATAAATTTCATGCTGCAGAGCTGGAGCTGCCTGCAGCAGACATCTCTGTCATGCTGCAGAGCAGGAACTACATGCAGCAGACCTCTCTGTCTTGCTGCAGAGCAGGAGCTGCAAGCAGCAGACCTCTCTTTCATGCTGCAGAGCAGGAGCTGCATGCAGCAGACCTCTCTTTCATGCTGCAGAGCAGGAGCTGCATGCACCAGACCTCTCTTTCATGCTGCAGAGCAGGAGCTGCATGCAGCTGACCTCTCTTTCATGCTGCAGAGCAGGAGCTGCAAGCAGCAGACCTCTCTTTCATGCTGCAGAGCAGGAGCTGCATGCAGCAGACCTCTCTGTCATGCTGCAGAGCAGGAGCTGCATGCAGCAGACCTCTCTTTCATGCTGCAGAGCAGGAGCTGCAAATACCAGACCTCTCTTTCATGCTGCGGAGCAGGAGCTGCATGCAGCAGACCTCTCTGTCATGCTGCAGAGCAGGAGCTGCGTGTAGCAGACCTCTCTTTCGTGCTGTAGAGCAGGAGTTGCATGCACCAGACCTCTCTTTCGTGCTGCAGAGCAGGAGCTGCATGCAGCAGACCTCTCTTTCATGCTGCAGAGCAGGAGCTGCATGCAGCAGACCTCGCTTTCATGCTGCAGAGCAGGAGCTACATGCAGCAGACCTCTCTTTCATGCTGCAGAGCAGGAGCTGCATGCAACAGACCTCTCTGTCATGCTGCAGAGCAGGAGATGCATGCAGTAGACATCTCTTTCATGCTGCAGAGCAGGAGCTGCATGCACCAGACCTCTCTTTCGTGCTGCAGAGCAGGAGCTGCATGCAGCAGACCTCTCTTTCATGCTGCAGAGCAGGAGCTGCATGCAGCAGACCTCTCTGCCATGCTGCAGAGCTGGAGCTGCATGCAGCAGACCTCTCCTTCATGCTGCAGAGCAGGAGCTGCAAGCAGCAGACCTCTCTTTCATGCTGCAGAACTGGAGCTGCATGTAGCAAACCTCTCTGTCATGCTGCAGAGCAGGAGCTGCAAATACCAGACCTCTCTTTCATGCTGCAGAGCAGGAGCTGCATGCAGCAGACCTCTCTGTCATACTGTAGAGCAGGAGCTGCATGCACCAGACCTCTCTTTCATGCTGCAGAGCAGGAGCTGCAAGCAGCAGACCTCTCTTTCATGCTGCAGAGCAATAGCTGCACGCAGCAGACCTCTCTTTCATGCTTCAGAGCAGGAGCTGCATGCACCAGACCTCTCTTTCATGCTGCAGAGCAGGAGCTGCCTGTAGCAGACCTCTCTGTCATGCTGCAGAGCAGGAGCTGCATGCAGCTGACCTCTCTTTCATGCTGCAGAGCAGGAGCTGCATGCAGCAGACCTCTCTGTCATGCTGCAGAGCAGGAACTGCATGCAGCAGACCTCTCTTTCATGCTGCAGAGCAGGAGCTGCTTGCACCAGACCTCTCTTTCATGCTGCAGAGCAGAAGCTGCATACAGCTGACCTCTCTGTCATGCTGCAGAGCAGGAGCTGCAAGCAGCAGACCTCTCTTTCATGCTGCAGAGCAGGAGCTGCAAGCAGCAGACCTCTCTTTCATGCTGCAGAGCAGGAGCTGCATGCAGCTGACCTCTTTGTCATGCTGCAGAGCAGGAGCTGCATGCAGCAGACCTCTCTGTCATGCAGACCTCTCTGTCATGCTGCAGAGCAGGAGCTGCATGCAGCAGACCTCTCTGTCATGCAGACCTCTCTGTCTTGCTGCAGAGCAGGAGCTGCATGTAGCAGACCTCTCTTTCATGCTGCAGAGCAGGAGCTGCATGCAGCAGACCTCTCTGTCATGCTGCAGAGCAGGAGCTGCGTGCAGCAGACCTCTCTTTCATGCTGCAGAGCAGGAGCTGCATGCACCAGACCTCTCTGTCATGCTGCAGAGCAGGAGCTGCAAGCAGCAGACCTCTCTGCCATGCTGCAGAGCAGGAGCTGCGTGCAGCAGACCTCTCTTTCATGCTGCAGAGCAGGAGCTGCATGCACCAGACCTCTCTGTCATGCTGCAGAGCAGGAGCTGCATGCAGCAGACCTCTCTGTCATGCAGACCTCTCTGTCATGCTGCAGAGCAGGAGCTGCATGCAGCAGACCTCTCTGTCATGCAGACCTCTCTGTCTTGCTGCAGAGCAGGAGCTGCATGTAGCAGACCTCTCTTTCATGCTGCAGAGCAGGAGCTGCATGCAGCAGACCTCTCTGTCATGCTGCAGAGCAGGAGCTGCGTGCAGCAGACCTCTCTTTCATGCTGCAGAGCAGGAGCTGCATGCACCAGACCTCTCTTTCATGCTGCAGAGCTGGAGCTGCATGCAGCAGACCTTTCTGTCATGCTGCAGAGCGGCGGCCCGAGGGAAGCTCCTTTTTTGAAGTGGCAATCCGGGGGCAATGCCGGGTGGGCACCGGCCTCCAATTAAATTAAGAAGCGAGGTGGGCACTCGCAATCGACAACAGCGGCAATGTCCCTGGCAGGGTGGCACCTGCCAGGGGACTCGAAAATTGGCCAGGAGCAGGGCAAACGCCGGGTGGGCACCGGCTCCCAAAAGTAAAGCGCCTCTAGCGCTGGGGTTTAAATCAGCGGCCAAAATGCGGCGTGGGCAGCCGCTAGGCAGGCAAAGCGCTCCTAGGTGCTAAAAGGCAAATTACAGCGCTCTTAAGCGCTTAGAGGGGAAATCAAAGCGCTCCCAGGTGCCCTCAGCAGGGCAGAGTTCCAGCAAAAGTTCTTCAGGAGTCCAGGGGCTGGGCAGAGCCCAGGGGAGGCAAGCCTTCCCCTGGGCCCAAGCAGCAGCATGCCCATGGCGGATTCAAGCAGCAAACAAGAACATTTTCCTGGGGTCACAGCCCCTCTTTTATACACCTTTTCCCTTTTGTCTGGGGGTGCAGGGTGGGGGCAGAACCAGTCGCAGCTGGTCTGAGAGCACTGTTGATGGCTCAACCACCCCTTTCATTCATCAGGCAGGCTAGGGTCATCAGTCGCACCACAGGGGGCGGAGCCAGCATTGTGTGGGGAAAACCCAGCCCCATTCAGGACACAGGCGCAGCCCCTCCCTCACATCAGCATGCTAATCTCTCCATTCACCACCGGGGCAGACCCACACAGACTTCCTGGAGCCAGGCATCCCAGCCAGCTCCAGCCAATCACACGCCAGCACCTTCATAGCACATACTCAGCCATGTCTAGAAGTGGCGCTTCCGCACAAGACACATACACACCGCACATACCATTGCGCAGCATTCACTCTCACGAGTTCGCACATACCAAACTTGACCATGCACGCCTCACGCATCAGGAACTACCAGGGACACAGACATTCCCCATGCATTCCTATGGGAGAGCAGGCCAATCTCACACACGCACTCAGGGAGAGCACGCACTTTACACTGCGCCACAGTGTCAAAGTGCGCAAAGACCAGAAATCACTAGGCAAAAAGTTCAGGGGTGAACCTGTCAGAAGGGCCAAGTCCAACAAGCTGCATGCAGCAGACCTCTCTGTCATGCTGCAGAGCAGGAGCTGCAAGCAGCAGACCTCTCTTTCATGCTGCAGAGCAGGAGCTGCAAGCAGCTGACCTCTTTTTCATGCTACACATGCTGCAGGGCAGGAGCTGCATGCAGCAGACCTCTCTTTCATGCTGCAGAGCAGGAGCTGCAAGCAGCAGACCTCTCTTTCATGCTGCAGAGCAGTAGCTGCATGCAGCAGACCTCTCTGTCATGCTGCAGAGCTGGAGCTGCATGCAGCAGACCTCTCTTTCATGCTGCAGAGCAGGAGCTGCAAGCAGCTGACCTCTTTTTCATGCTACACATGCTGCAGGGCAGGAGCTGCATGCAGCAGACCTCTCTTTCATGCTGCAGAGCAGGAGCTGCAAGCAGCAGACCTCTCTTTCATGCTGCAGAGCAGGAGCTGCAAGCAGCAGACCTCTCCTTCATGCTGCAGAGCAGGAGCTGCATGCAGCAGACCTCTCTGTCATGCTGCAGAGCAGGAGCTGCACATACCAGACCTCTCTTTCATGCTGCAGACCAGGACCTGCAAATACCAGACCTCTCTTTCATGCCGCAGAGCAGGAGCTGCATGCAGCAGACCTCTCTTTCATGCTGTAGTGCTGGAGCTGCATGCAGCAGACCTCTCTTTCATGCTGCAGAGCAGGAGCTGCATGCAGCAGACCTCTCTGTCATGCTGAAGAGCAGGAGCTGCATGCAGCAGACCTCTCTGTCATGCTGCAGAGCAGGAGCTGCAAGCAGCAGACCTCTCTTTCATGCTGCAGAGCAGGAGCTGCAAGCAGCTGACCTCTTTTTCATGCTACACATGCTGCAGGGCAGGAGCTGCATGCAGCAGACCTCTCTTTCATGCTGCAGAGCAGGAGCTGCAAGCAGCAGACCTCTCTTTCATGCTGCAGAGCAGGAGCTGCAAGCAGCAGACCTCTCTTTCATGCTGCAGAGCAGGAGCTGCATGCAGCAGACCTCTCTGTCATGCTGCAGAGCAGGAGCTGCAAGCAGCAGACCTCTCTTTCATGCTGCAGAGCAGGAGCTGCAAGCAGCTGACCTCTTTTTCATGCTACACATGCTGCAGGGCAGGAGCTGCATGCAGCAGACCTCTCTTTCATGCTGCAGAGCAGGAGCTGCAAGCAGCAGACCTCTCTTTCATGCTGCAGAGCAGGAGCTGCAAGCAGCAGACCTCTCTTTCATGCTGCAGAGCAGGAGCTGCAAGCAGCAGACCTCTCTGTCATGCTGCAGAGCAGGAGCTGCAAGCAGCAGACCTCTCTTTCATGCTGCAGAGCAGGAGCTGCAAGCAGCTGACCTCTTTTTCATGCTACACATGCTGCAGGGCAGGAGCTGCATGCAGCAGACCTCTCTTTCATGCTGCAGAGCAGGAGCTGCAAGCAGCAGACCTCTCTTTCATGCTGCAGAGCAGGAGCTGCAAGCAGCAGACCTCTCTTTCATGCTGCAAGCAGCAGACCTCTCTTTCATGCTGCAGAGCAGGAGCTGCATGCAGCAGACCTCTCTGTCATGCTGCAGAGCGGGAGCTGCATGCAGCAGACCTCTCCTTCATGCTGCAGAGCAGGAGCTGCAAGCAGCAGACCTCTCTTTCATGCTGCAGAGCAGGAGCTGCATGCAGCAGACCTCTCTGTCATGCTGCAGAGCAGGAACTTCATGCAGCTGACCTCTCTTTCATGCTGCAGAGCAGGAGCTGCATGCAGCAGACCTCTCTGTCTTGCTGCAGAGCAGGAGCTGCATGCAGCTGACCTCTCTTTCATGCTGCAGAGCAGGAGCTGCAAGAATCAGACCTCTCTTTCATGCTGCAGAGCAGGAGCTGCATGCAGCAGACCTCTCTGTCATGCTGCAGAGCAGGAGCTGCATGCAGCAGACCTCTCTGTCTTGCTGCAGAGCAGGAGCTGCATGCAGCTGACCTCTCTTTCATGCTGCAGAGCAGGAGCTGCAAGCAGCAGACCTCTCTTTCATGCTGCAGAGCAGGAGCTGCATGCAGCAGACCTCTCCGTCATGCTGCAGAGCAGGAGCTGCATGCAGCAGACCTCTCTGTCATGCTGCAGAGCAGGAGCTGCATGCAGCAGACCTCTCCTTCATGCTGCAGAGCAGGAGCTGCAAGCAGCAGACCTCTCTGTTATGCTGCAGAGCAGGAGCAGCATGCAGTAGACCTCTCTTTCATGCTGCAGAGCTGGAGCTGCCTGCAGCAGACATCTCTGTCATGCTGCAGAGCAGGAACTACATGCAGCAGACCTCTCTGTCTTGCTGCAGAGCAGGAGCTGCAAGCAGCAGACCTCTCTTTCATGCTGCAGAGCAGGAGCTGCATGCAGCTGACCTCTCTTTCATGCTGCAGAGCAGGAGCTGCAAGCAGCAGACGTCTCTTTCATGCTGCAGAGCAGGAGCTGCATGCAGCTGACCTCTCTTTCATGCTGCAGAGCAGGAGCTGCAAGCAGCAGACCTCTCTTTCATGCTGCAGAGCAGGAGCTGCATGCAGCAGACCTCTCTGTCATGCTGCAGAGCAGGAGCTGCATGCAGCAGACCTCTCTGTCTTGCTGCAGAGCAGGAGCTGCATGCAGCTGACCTCTCTTTCATGCTGCAGAGCAGGAGCTGCAAGCAGCAGACCTCTCTTTCATGCTGCAGAGCAGGAGCTGCATGCAGCAGACCTCTCCGTCATGCTGCAGAGCAGGAGCTGCATGCAGCAGACCTCTCTGTCATGCTGCAGAGCAGGAGCTGCATGCAGCAGACCTCTCCTTCATGCTGCAGAGCAGGAGCTGCAAGCAGCAGACCTCTCTGTTATGCTGCAGAGCAGGAGCAGCATGCAGTAGACCTCTCTTTCATGCTGCAGAGCTGGAGCTGCCTGCAGCAGACATCTCTGTCATGCTGCAGAGCAGGAACTACATGCAGCAGACCTCTCTGTCTTGCTGCAGAGCAGGAGCTGCAAGCAGCAGACCTCTCTTTCATGCTGCAGAGCAGGAGCTGCATGCAGCTGACCTCTCTTTCATGCTGCAGAGCAGGAGCTGCAAGCAGCAGACGTCTCTTTCATGCTGCAGAGCAGGAGCTGCATGCAGCTGACCTCTCTTTCATGCTGCAGAGCAGGAGCTGCAAGCAGCAGACCTCTCTTTCATGCTGCAGAGCAGGAGCTGCATGCGGTAGACCTCTCTGTCATGCTGCAGAGCAGGAGCTGCATGCAGCTGACCTCTTTGTCATGCTGCAGAGCAGGACCTGCATGCAGCAGACCTCTCTGCCATGCTGCAGAGCAGGGGCTGCAAGCAGCAGACCTCTCTGTCAGGCTGCAGAGCAGGAGCTGCATGCAGCTGACCTCTCTTTCATGCTGCAGAGCAGGAGCTGCAAGCAGCAGACCTCTCTTTCATGCTGCAGAGCAGGAGCTGCATGCAGCAGACCTCTCTGTCATGCTGCAGAGCAGGAGCTGCATGCAGCAGACCTCTCTTTCATGCTGCAGAGCAGGAGCTGCAAATACCAGACCTCTCTTTCATGCTGCAGAGCAGGAGCTGCATGCAGCAGACCTCTCTGTCATGCTGCAGAGCAGGAGCTGCGTGTACCAGACCTCTCTTTCGTGCTGTAGAGCAGGAGTTGCATGCACCAGACCTCTCTTTCGTGCTGCAGATGCAGGAGCGGCATGCAGCAGACCTCTCTTTCATGCTGCAGAGCAGGAGCTGCATGCAGCAGACCTCGCTTTCATGCTGCAGAGCAGGAGCTACAGGCAGCAGACCTCTCTTTCATGCTGCAGAGCAGGAGCTGCATGCAACAGACCTCTCTGTCATGCTGCAGAGCAGGAGTTGCATGCAGTACACATCTCTTTCATGCTGCAGAGCAGGAGCTGCATGCACCAGACCTCTCTTTCGTGCTGCAGAGCAGGAGCTGCATGCAGCAGACCTCTCTTTCATGCTGCAGAGCAGGAGCTGCATGCAGCAGACCTCTCTGCCATGCTGCAGAGCTGGAGCTGCATGCAGCAGACCTCTCCTTCATGCTGCAGAGCAGGAGCTGCAAGCAGCAGACCTCTCTTTCATGCTGCAGAGCTGGAGCTGCATGCAGCAAACCTCTCTGTCATGCTGCAGAGCAGGAGCTGCAAATACCAGACCTCTCTTTCATGCTGCAGAGCAGGAGCTGCATGCAGCAGACCTCTCTGTCATGCTGCAGAGCAGGAGCTGCATGCAGCAGACCTCTCTGTCATGCTGCAGAGCAGGAGCTGCATGCAGCAGACCTCTCTGTCATACTGTAGAGCAGGAGCTGCATGCACCAGACCTCTCTTTCATGCTGCAGAGCAGGAGCTGCACGCAGCAGACCTCTCTTTCATGCTTCAGAGCAGGAGCTGCATGCATCAGACCTCTCTTTCATGCTGCAGAGCAGGAGCTGCCTGTAGCAGACCTCTCTTTCATGCTGCAGAGCAGGAGCTGCATGCAGCAGACCTCTCTGTCATGCTGCAGAGCAGGAGCTGCATGCAGCAGACCTCTCTGTCATGCTGCAGAGCAGGAGCTGCATGCAGCAGACCTCTCTGTCATACTGTAGAGCAGGAGCTGCATGCACCAGACCTCTCTTTCATGCTGCAGGGCAGGAGCTGCATGCAGCAGACCTCTCTTTCATGCTGCAGAGCAGGAGCTGCAAGCAGCAGACCTCTCTTTCATGCTGCAGAGCAGGAGCTGCAAGCAGCAGACCTCTCCTTCATGCGCTGCAGAGCAGGAGCTGCATGCAGCAGACCTCTCTGTCATGCTGCAGAGCAGGAGCTGCACATACCAGACCTCTCTTTCATGCTGCAGACCAGGACCTGCAAATACCAGACCTCTCTTTCATGCTGCAGAGCAGGAGCTGCATGCAGCAGACCTCTCTTTCATGCTGTAGTGCTGGAGCTGCATGCAGCAGACCTCTCCTTCATGCTGCAGAGCAGGAGCTGCATGCAGCAGACCTCTCTGTCATGCTGAAGAGCAGGAGCTGCATGCAGCAGACCTCTCTGTCATGCTGCAGAGCAGGAGCTGCAAGCAGCAGACCTCTCTTTCATGCTGCAGAGCAGGAGCTGCAAGCAGCTGACCTCTTTTTCATGCTACACATGCTGCAGGGCAGGAGCTGCATGCAGCAGACCTCTCTTTCATGCTGCAGAGCAGGAGCTGCAAGCAGCAGACCTCTCTTTCATGCTGCAGAGCAGGAGCTGCAAGCAGCAGACCTCTCTTTCATGCTGCAGAGCAGGAGCTGCAAGCAGCAGACCTCTCTGCCATGCTGCAGAGCAGGAGCTGCATGCAGCAGACCTCTCTGTCATGCTGCAGAGCAGGAACTGCATGCAGCTGACCTCTCTTTCATGCTGCAGAGCAGGAGCTGCATGCAGCAGACCTCTCTGTCTTGCTGCAGAGCAGGAGCTGCATGCAGCTGACCTCTCTTTCATGCTGCAGAGCAGGAGCTGCAAGAATCAGACCTCTCTTTCATGCTGCAGAGCAGGAGCTGCATGCAGCAGACCTCTCTGTCATGCTGCAGAGCAGGAGCTGCATGCAGCAGACCTCTCTGTCTTGCTGCAGAGCAGGAGCTGCATGCAGCTGACCTCTCTTTCATGCTTCAGAGCAGGAGCTGCAAGCAGCAGACCTCTCTTTCATGCTGCAGAGCAGGAGCTGCATGCAGCAGACCTCTCCGTCATGCTGCAGAGCAGGAGCTGCATGCAGCAGACCTCTCTGTCATGCTGCAGAGCAGGAGCTGCATGCAGCAGACCTCTCCTTCATGCTGCAGAGCAGGAGCTGCAAGCAGCAGACCTCTCTGTTATGCTGCAGAGCAGGAGCAGCATGCAGTAGACCTCTCTTTCATGCTGCAGAGCTGGAGCTGCCTGCAGCAGACATCTCTGTCATGCTGCAGAGCAGGAACTACATGCAGCAGACCTCTCTGTCTTGCTGCAGAGCAGGAGCTGCAAGCAGCAGACCTCTCTTTCATGCTGCAGAGCAGGAGCTGCATGCAGCTGACCTCTCTTTCATGCTGCAGAGCAGGAGCTGCAAGCAGCAGACGTCTCTTTCATGCTGCAGAGCAGGAGCTGCATGCAGCTGACCTCTCTTTCATGCTGCAGAGCAGGAGCTGCAAGCAGCAGACCTCTCTTTCATGCTGCAGAGCAGGAGCTGCATGCGGTAGACCTCTCTGTCATGCTGCAGAGCAGGAGCTGCATGCAGCTGACCTCTCTTTCATGCTGCAGAGCAGGAGCTGCATGCAGCAGACCTCTCTGTCATGCTGCAGAGCAGGAGCTGCATGCAGCAGACCTCTCTTTCATGCTGCAGAGCAGGAGCTGCAAATACCAGACCTCTCTTTCATGCTGCAGAGCAGGAGCTGCATGCAGCAGACCTCTCTGTCATGCTGCAGAGCAGGAGCTGCATGCAGCAGACCTCTCTGTCATGCTGCAGAGCAGGAGCTGCATGCAGCAGACCTCTCTTTCATGCTGCAGAGCAGGAGCTGCATGCAGCAGACCTCTCTGTCATGCTGCAGAGCAGGAGCTGCATGCAGCAGACCTCTCTTTCATGCTGCAGAGCAGGAGCTGCAAATACCAGACCTCTCTTTCATGCTGCAGAGCAGGAGCTGCATGCAGCAGACCTCTCTGTCATGCTGCAGAGCAGGAGCTGCGTGTAGCAGACCTCTCTTTCGTGCTGTAGAGCAGGAGTTGCATGCACCAGACCTCTCTTTCGTGCTGCAGAGCAGGAGCTGCATGCAGCAGACCTCTCTTTCATGCTGCAGAGCAGGAGCTGTATGCAGCAGACCTCGCTTTCATGCTGCAGAGCAGGAGCTACAGGCAGCAGACCTCTCTTTCATTCTGCAGAGCAGGAGCTGCATGCAACAGACCTCTCTGTCATGCTGCAGAGCAGGAGTTGCATGCAGTAGACATCTCTTTCATGCTGCAGAGCAGGAGCTGCATGCACCAGACCTCTCTTTCGTGCTGCAGAGCAGGAGCTGCATGCAGCAGACCTCTCTTTCATGCTGCAGAGCAGGAGCTGCATGCAGCAGACCTCTCTGCCATGCTGCAGAGCTGGAGCTGCATGCAGCAGACCTCTCCTTCATGCTGCAGAGCAGGAGCTGCAAGCAGCAGACCTCTCTTTCATGCTGCAGAGCTGGAGCTGCATGCAGCAAACCTCTCTGTCATGCTGCAGAGCAGGAGCTGCAAATACCAGACCTCTCTTTCATGCTGCAGAGCAGGAGCTGCAAGCAGCAGGCCTCTCTTTCATGCTGCAGAGCAGGAGCTGCATGCAGCAGACCTCTCTGTCATGCTGCAGAGCAGGGGCTGCATGCAGCAGACCTCTCTGTCATGCTGCAGAGCAGGAGCTGCATGCAGCAGACCTCTCTGTCATACTGTAGAGCAGGAGCTGCATGCACCAGACCTCTCTTTCATGCTGCAGAGCAGGAGCTGCACGCAGCAGACCTCTCTTTCATGCTTCAAAGCAGGAGCTGCATGCACCAGACCTCTCTTTCATGCTGCGGAGCAGGAGCTGCCTGTAGCAGACCTCTCTTTCATGCTGCAGAGCAGGAGCTGCATGCAGCAGTCCTCTCTTTCATGCTGCAGAGCAGGAGCTGTATGCATCTGACCTCTCTTTCATGCTGCAGAGAGGGAGCTGCATGCAGCAGACCTCTCTGTCATGCTGCAGAGCAGGAACTGCATGCAGCAGACCTCTCTTTCATGCTGCAGAGCAGGAGCTGCTTGCACCAGACCTCTCTTTCATGCTGAAGAGCAGAAGCTGCATGCAGCTGACCTCTCTGTCATGCTGCAGAGCAGGAGCTGTATGCAGCTGACCTCTCTTTCATGCTGCAGAGCAGGAGCTGCAAGCAGCAGACCTCTCTTTCATGCTGCAGAGCAGGAGCTGCATGCAGCTGACCTCTTTGTCATGCTGCAGAGCAGGAGCTGCATGCAGCAGACCTCTCTGTCATGCAGACCTCTCTGTCTTGCTGCAGAGCAGGAGCTGCATGCAGCAGCCCTCTCTTTCATGCTGCAGAGCAGGAGCTGCATGCAGCAGCCCTCTCTTTCATGCTGCAGAGCTGGAGCTGCATGCAGCAGACCTTTCTGTCATGCTGCAGAGCAGGAGCTGCATGCAGCAGACCACTCTGTCATGCTGCAGAGCAGGAGCTGCATGCAGCAGACCTCTCAGTTAGGCTGCAGAGCAGGAGCTCATGCAGCAGACCTCTCTGTTAGGCTGCAGAGCAGGAGCTGCATGCAGCAGACCTCTCTGTCATACTGTAGAGCAGGAGCTGCATGCACCAGACCTCTCTTTCATGCTGCAGAGCAGGAGCTGCATGCAGCAGACCTCTCTTTCATGCTGCAGAGCAGGAGCTGCATGCAGCTGACCTCTCTTTCATGCTGCAGAGCAGGAGCCGCATGCAGCAGACCTCTCTTTCTTGCTGCAGAGCAGGAGCTGCATGCAGCAGACCTCTCTTTCATGCTGCAGAGCAGGAGCTGCATGCAGCAGACCTCTCTGTTAGGCTGCAGAGCAGGAGCTCATGCAGCAGACCTCTCTTTCATGCTGCAGAGCAGGAGCTGTATGCAGCAGACCTCGCTTTCATGCTGCAGAGCAGGAGCTGCATGCAGCAGACCTCTCTGTTAGGCTGCAGAGCAGGAGCTCATGCAGCAGACCTCTCTTTCATACTGCAGAGCAGGAGCCGCATGCAGCAGACCTCTCTTTCTTGCTGCAGAGCAGGAGCTGCATGCAGCAGACCTCTCTTTCATGCTGCAGAGCAGGAGCTGCATGCAGCAGACCTCTCTGTTAGGCTGCAGAGCAGGAGCTCATGCAGCAGACCTCTCTTTCATGCTGCAGAGCAGGAGCTGTATGCAGCAGACCTCTCTTTCATGCTGCAGAGCAGGAGCTGCATGCAGCTGACCTCTCTTTCATGCTGCATAGCAGGAGCCGCATGCAGCAGACCTCTCTTTCTTGCTGCAGAGCAGGAGCTGCATGCAGCAGACCTCTCTTTCATGCTGCAGAGCAGGAGCTGCATGCAGCAGACCTCTCTTTCATGCTGCAGAGCAGGAGCTGCATGCAGCAGACCTCTCTTTCATGCTGCAGAGCAAGCGCTGCCTGCAGCAGACCTCTCTTTCATGCTGCAGAGCAGGAGCTGCGTGCAGCAGACCTCTCTTTCGTGCTGCAGAGCAGGAGCTGCATGCACCAGACCTCTCTGTCATGCTGCAGAGCAGGAGCTGCATGCAGCAGACCTCTCTGTTAGGCTGCAGAGCAGGAGCTGCATGCAGCAGGCCTCTCTTTCATGCTGCAGAGCAGGAGTTGCATGCAGCAGACCTCTCTTTCATGCTGCAGAGCAGGAGCTGCATGCAGCAGGCCTCTCTTTCATGCTGCAGAGCAGGAGTTGCATGCACCAGACCTCTCTGTCATGCTGCAGAGCAGGAGCTGCATGCAGCAGACCTCTCTGTTAGGCTGCAGAGCAGGAGCTGCATGCAGCAGGCCTCTCTTTCATGCTGCAGAGCAGGAGTTGCATGCACCAGACCTCTCTGTCATGCTGCAGAGCAGGAGCTGCATGCAGCAGGCCTCTCTTTCATGCTGCAGAGCAGGAGCTGCATGCAGCAGACCTCTCTTTCATGCTGCAGAGCAAGCGCTGCCTGCAGCAGACCTCTCTGTCATGCTGCAGAGCAGGAGCTGAATGCAGCAGACCTCTCCGCCATGCTGCAGAGCAGGTGCTGCATGCAGCAGGCCTCTCTTTCATGCTGCAGAGCAGGAGTTGCATGCAGCAGGCCTCTCTGTCATGCTGCAGAGCAGGATCTGCATGCACCAGACCTCTCTGTCATGCTGCAGAGCAGGAGCTGCATGCACCAGACCTCTCTTTCATGCTGCAGAGCAGGAGCTGCATGCAGCAGACATCTCTGTCTTGCTGCAGAGCAGCAGCTGTATGCAGCTGACCTCTCTTTCATGCTGCAGAGCAGGAGCTGCATGCAGCAGACCTCTCTTTCATGCTGCAGAGCAAGCGCTGCCTGCAGCAGACCTCTCTTTCATGGCTGCGTGCAGCAGACCTCTCTTTCGTGCTGCAGAACAGGAGCTGCATGCACCAGACCTCTCTGTTAGGCTGCAGAGCAGGAGCTGCATGCAGCAGGCCTCTCTTTCATGCTGCAGAGCAGGAGTTGCATGCACCAGACCTCTCTGTCATGCTGCAGAGCAGGAGCTGCATGCAGCAGGCCTCTCTTTCATGCTGCAGAGCAGGAGTTGCATGCAGCAGACCTCTCTTTCATGCTGCAGAGCAGGAGCTGCATGCAGCAGACCGCTCTGTCATGCTGCAGAGCAGGAGCTGCATGCAGCAGACCTCTCTTTCATGCTGCAGAGCAGGAGCTGCATGCAGCAGACCTCTCCTTCATGCTGCAGAGCAGGAGCTGCAAGCAGCAGACCTCTCTTTCATGCTGCAGAGCAGGAGCTGCATGCAGCAGACCTCTCTGTCTTGCTGCAGAGCAGGAGCTGCATGCAGCAGACCTCTCTTTCATGCTGCAGAGCAGGAGCTGCAAATACCAGACCTCTCTTTCATGCTGCAGAGCAGGAGCTGCATGCAGCAGACCTCTCTGTCATGCTGCAGAGCAGGAGCTGCAAGCAGCAGACCTCTCTTTCATGCTGCAGAGCAGGAGCTGCAAGCAGCAGGCCTCTCTTTCATGCTGCAGAGCAGGAGTTGCATGCAGCAGGCCTCTCTGTCATGCTGCAGAGCAGGATCTGCATGCACCAGACCTCTCTTTCATGCTGCAGAGCAGGAGCTGCGTGCAGCAGACCTCTCTTTCGTGCTGCAGAGCAGGAGCTGCATGCACCAGACCTCTCTGTTAGGCTGCAGAGCAGGAGCTGCATGCAGCAGGCCTCTCTTTCATGCTGCAGAGCAGGAGTTGCATGCACCAGACCTCTCTGTCATGCTGCAGAGCAGGAGCTGCATGCAGCAGGCCTCTCTTTCATGCTGCAGAGCAGGAGTTGCATGCAGCAGACCTCTCTTTCATGCTGCAGAGCAGGAGCTGCATGCAGCAGACCGCTCTGTCATGCTGCAGAGCAAGAGCTGCATGCAGCAGACCTCTCTTTCATGCTGCAGAGCAGGAGCTGCATGCAGCAGACCTCTCCTTCATGCTGCAGAGCAGGAGCTGCAAGCAGCAGACCTCTCTTTCATGCTGCAGAGCAGGAGCTGCATGCAGCAGACCTCTCTGTCATGCTGCAGAGCAGGAGCTGCAAGCAGCAGACCTCTCTTTCATGCTGCAGAGCAGGAGCTGCATGCAGCTGACCTCTCTTTCGTGCTGCAGAGCAGGAGTTGCATGCAGCAGACCTCTCTGTCATGCTGCAGAGCAGGAGCTGCAAGCAGCAGACCTCTCTTTCATGCTGCAGAGCAGGAGCTGCATGCACCAGACCTCTCTTTCGTGCTGCAGAGCAGGAGTTGCATGTAGCAGACCTCTCTTTCATGCTGCAGAGCTAGAGCTGCCTGCAGCAGACCTCTCTTTCATGCTGCAGAGCAGGAGCTGCATGCACCAGGCCTCTCTTTCGTGCTGCAGAGCAGGAGTTGCATGCAGCAGACCTCTCTTTCATGCTGCAGAGCAGGAGCTGCATGCACCAGGCCTCTCTTTCGTGCTGCAGAGCAGGAGCTGCAAGCAGCAGAACGGCCAAGCCCACTCCTGACTGCTGCAGCAGGAGGTGGGAACAGAGACTGCACCCTCCAGACAGGCCGAAGCCAGTCCTGACCCCCGTCCCCTTCCTCCCAAAGATTCCAATACCCCCCACCATCGATCCTTCCTGTTGTTGACACTTACTGCTCTGATCAGGTGGAACATGCCAGGGAATAACTGTGCACCTGCCTGGAGAAGTACCTGCTATTACAGGGTCCTTTTAGGTATCCCCTATTCTGGGGAGAAGACTTGTACACCTGGACTCTGGTGCAGGAATACTCCCCACAAAAGGAGATTTTAGTCCTTAGATAACCCTGCACTGAATTACAGCCTTCGCGTAACAAGGGCCTCAGTCGCGAGATGGCTCTGTATACCACGTATGAATGGATGGATGTCTGGGAGTAGTTCTGGCTGTTCAGGTCTCCATTTTGGATAGAGGAGAAAACCCTCTCCCCACTGAGGTAATAAACTGAAGATCTGGCAGGAGGAGGTTTCGTAGACCCCTCCTGTGATGCTCAGTCTGAGGGAGGTGGTAGGGATGAGTGCCCTCCTCCCAGGTCCCCCTGAGCGGAGGGCGCTTTTCTCACACCTGGCGGCCAAAGCTTGGAAGGACCTCCCCTGCACCTCAGGACCGCATCATCACTCGGAGAGTTCTGGGACGGAGTCAAGACCTGGCTGTTCGACTGAATAGCCAGCAACCCTAGCGCCTTGAGACCCTCACGGGTTATTTGCCACGCTTTATAAATCTGATTGATTGATTGACTCACACTGCTTTTCCCAACCCCGGCTCCATTGTTGCATTATGGTGTTATCGTGAGTAAACTCCTCTGGTGCACTTTTCATGCAGAGTATCCAACGTAGGTCCAGGAGGGCTGGCCCCATGACATGGCTGTCAGGATAGCCAATCAATGTAAGTTTCAATACAATGAATCTACAGGGAACCCATGGTCACTGGTCATCCTGAGAGCATGGAATGTATCGAGACCTCCTGGGCTTCACTGCCTATCCATGTGCTAAAGCGAGGGTGTCCAACGTGGGTCAAGAAGGGATGCATCCATGCAAAACTGAGTGTAACTGTGGACTTTAGAAAGGATTCTCATCTAGATTCAATGTATACAATTTTATCTTATGTGGCTATCCCAAGAATTTTTGATGGATCCGACCTTTGAGGACTAGCAGGGAGCCCTGAATGCTGAAGCATTCTTCGTGCGATTTTTTTAGCTGAACATTTCTTTCGTCTTCCTTCACATGGATGCAACACACATCTCTAAGGCTGCAGCGCACCAGGATCACTTTCTCTCCTTTCTAGACGTCGTGTTACTTTACATCCTTAAATCCAGTGTTTTGTGCTTTCATTTCACTGATTTGCTACATTTCTTCTTTAGGCAGAGTTGATGCTGCCCCAGAGGAGAGCCGTCCTGAGGCTGCCTGCTAATTGCAGACGCTGCTAGAGCTGGTACGCGCTCTGGTATCGCTGGGAGCCGGGTACCGGGGCATCCCTTCACGCAGGCAGAGCCAGGCCTCCTCAGGCACCTTATTAATCAGGAAATCAAAGGCATGCAGAGTGCAGCCACGTGCTGGAACCAGGCAACAGACAGCCTCAGGCGGAGCCTTTGATAATAGAAGCTGTCGTCTCTGCTGGTGTGGGCACTGGACAGTGTGATGTACATTTCAGCCTTAAGGTGGCATTTCTAATCCTCCTGTTTCCATTAGGATATCTCACCCTTTGGCGTTATTACAGGAGCTATTCACAGCACAGCAAATCGACAAATTAAACCCATTAGCATTATGTTGCTTTAAAAAAAAGCGATATAACTACAAATGACCATCACACATCAGGACTGTCATAGATTAGCCCCGCCCTTACCTTTGATGCCCAATCAGTTACATCTCCCCTCCACATCCCACGTGCGAGGTGTTTTACAACCGTCTGAGGTTTATTGTACTCTTAATAAGGACCACAGGCCTTGTTGCGCCATATTTACAGAGTGATGAATCTAGGTAGATGCGTCACTTTGTAAAACACTGCGCCACATTATACCTGCGCCAGGTATAATGTATGCACTGGGGCGTATTGACGCAAGGAAGGGTCGTAGAAGTGACACAGTGAAATCTATGAGATTTCACTGCGCCACTTCTAGGACACAAATGTGTCAATTTCTTAGGCCTGCCTCACAGCAGGCGTAAGACTGACGCAGGCCCTTTCACATGGGTCTTGCCCCATGTGAAAGGACGCACTGCAGGAGTTGCGCCACTTTTGTGACACACTCCAGCAATGCGTCACTTTTGCGCTTACAGATGCGTCAGAAATACTGACGTATCTGTAACTCCTTGCGCCATGATGCGTCATACTGTAAATATGACGCATTCATGGTGTCGCAGGGAGGGTGCAGTAAAAAGTGACGCATCGCTGTTTTCACGCAGCGATGCGTCACTTTTCATAAATGAGGCCCCACGTTTCCCATCCCAAAGTTTTCTGCCTTCTAAATAGGTAAATATTGTTCACAGCTGATGGCCGAGGTCCCTACCTTCTATGTGACCTCTGCTTCTATCATCTCTGGGGTCTTTCAGGATGCAATAAACACACCAAAAAAGTCAACTCAACAGAGACGTTTTACGGCATGGGAAAAGGGGCCTGTCCCCTGGGACAGCAGCCTTTCAGCCCCCCCCTCCCCAGCCCCCATAAACCCAGCTCTGTTTTGCAGAGAGTCTTCCTCTGGTGACCTTGAATAATTCTTAAAGGGGTTGTTTTAAATACCATGTTCCTTTCATTTATTTTTAATGTGGGTGAAGTGTGAGTCCGCTACAGATAGTTTACAAAGAAATGTTGATTTTTTGTTTCATGCAACACCCACAAAAAAGCTTCTTTTAGATCAAAACAGGACCTGACATATGAGAAATGGGAGGGAGTCACAGAGATTAATTGCAGTGACATTAGTGAGCTGCTGCTGCGCTACATTATTGAGAACACATCCCTGAATATTAGATGTGAACACATATCCTTAGGGCTAGAGCGGTCTACCCCGAAGTTGGGGAACCAGGTTCAAACCTCGGCAGCGACACTCGACATCCTGTGATTCTGGGCAAATCATTCAATCTCCCCGTGCCGAACAAAACATTTTTTTTAAATGAATGTGTCCTTCTGTAACGAAACTGATGCTCATGTAAAGAGCTCTGATACCTGATGTTTGGGGGTCTAGGTTGCGCTATAACAAAAATCTATTTATTTATTTATTATTTAGACCTGTGTGCCTGTGCACTGTCAGTGACCTGGCTAAACCCGCCGCCAGCACTCCAAAGCGTATGACACCTTCCACAACATGTTTCGATAAAGCCAAACCAAAGTAAGCAAGTAACCGCGAGCATTATAGTGCACTTAAGAGTATATGGTATGGCAATATCCCAGAACAGCTAAAGGACATGGTTCCGATAGCTGCAGACAGGCTCAGCTCATGCTAGAGCACCATCTCACATAAAACCAAGCACTCTGCCTCCAGGATTGTTAAGGCCTGCCATAGGAGTGACTTATAGGTGTATATGTGTCTATACATAATGGTAGGTATAGGATTTCTATACCTAAGCAAGGGGTGATTACACGACCTTGCCCCAGCTGAGTGATCAGCCAGTTGTGCCAGTTTGGATGGCCAGCCAGGGGTGGCATAATCCATGCTGCAGCCCCTGGTAGGCCTTGGATGCACCTATGCCCTGGGTACCTATGGTACACTATACAGGGGCTCACAAGGTGACCCAATATCCAATTGGAGATGTACCTATAGTACAAGGAGTTCATTTTACAGAGAGAGCAGATAGCCTGGGGCCCTGATTAGCAGGATCCCACGCCAACTAAGTCGAAAACCAGCTAAACACTAGGCAAAAAGTTGGGGTAACCATATAGTCAGATATCCACCTTCCTACAGGAAGCTTGCACTGCTGCTGACTATACTGTACCTGCTCTCTAGAGGAGGGAAGGTTGCGCTGCTGCTGACTGTACTGTGCCTGCTCTCTATATGAGGGAAGCTTGCACTGCTGCTGACTGTACTGTGCCTGCTCTCTAGAGGAGGGAAGGTTGCGCTGCTGCTGACTGTACTGTGCCTGCTCTCTATATGAGGGAAGCTTGCACTGCTGCTGACTGTACTGTGCCTGCTCTCTAGAGGAGGGAAGCTTGCACTGCTGCTGACTGTACTGTACCTGCTCTCTATGTGAGGAAGTTTGCACTGCTGCTGACTGTACTGTGCCTGCTCTCTATGTGAAGAAGTTTGCACTGCTGCTGACTGTACTGTGCCTGCTCTCTATGTGAAGAAGTTTGCACTGCTGCTGACTGTACTGTGCCTGCTCTCTATGTGAAGAAGCTTGCACTGCTGCTGACTATACTGTACCTGCTCTCTATGTGAGCAAGCTTGCACTGCTGCTGACTGTACTGTGCCTGCTCTCTAGAGGAGAGAAGCTTGTGCTGCTGCTGACTGTACTGTGCCTGCTCTCTAGAGGAGAGAAGCTTGTGCTGCTGCTGACTGTACTGTGCCTGCTCTCTATGAAAGGGAAGCTTGCACCGCTGCTGACTATACTGTGCCTGCTCTCTAGAGGAGGGAAGGTTGTGCTGCTGCTGACTGTACTGTGCCTGCTCTCTATGTGAGGGAAGCAGGCACTGCTGCTGACTGTACTGTGCCTGCTCTCTAGAGGAGGGAATGTTGTGCTGCTGCTGACTGTACTGTGCCTGCTCTCTATGTGAGAGAAGCAGGCACTGCTGCTGACTCTACTGTGCCTGCTCTCTACAGGAGGGGTGCTTGCACTGCTGCTGACTGTACTGTGCCTGCTCTCTATGTGAGGAAGTTTGCACTGCTGCTGACTGTACTGTGCCTGCTCTTTAGAGGAGGGAAGGTTGTGCTGCTGCTGACTGTACTGTGCCTGCTCTCTATGTGAGGAAGCTTGCACTGCTGCTGTCTCTACTGTGCCTGCTCTCTATGAGAGGGAATCTAGCAGTGCTGCTGACTGTACTGTACCTGCTCTCTATGGGATGGAAGCTTGCAGTGCTGCTGACTGTACTGTGCCTGCTCTCTAGAGGAGGGAAGGTTGTGCTGCTGCTTACTGTACTGTGCCTGCTCTCTATATGAGGGAAGCTTGCAGTGCTGCTGACTGTACTGTGCCTGCTCTCTATGTGAGGGAAGCAGGCACTGCTGCTGACTGTACTGTGCCTGCTCTCTACAGGAGGGGTGCTTGCACTGCTGCTGACTGTACTGTGCCTGCTCTCTATATGAGGGAAGCTTGCAGTGCTGCTGACTGTACTGTGCCTGCTCTCTATGTGAGGAAGCTTGCACTGCTGCTGTCTCTACTGTGCCTGCTCTCTATGAGAGGGAAGCTAGCAGTGCTGCTGACTATACTGTACCTGCTCTCTATGGGATGGAAGCTTGCAGTGCTGCTGACTGTACTGTGCCTGTTCTCTACGTGAGGGAAGCTTGCACTGCTGCTGACTGTACTGTACCTGCTCTCTATGTGAGAAAGCTTGCACCACTGCAGACTATACTGTCCATGCTCTCTATGGGAGGGAAGCTTGCACTGCTGCTGACTATACTGTACCTGCTCTCTATGGGATGGAAGCTTGCACTGCTGCTGACTGTACTGTGCCTGCTCTCTATGTGAGGGAAGCTCGCACTGCTGCTGACTGTACTCTCCCTGCTTTCTATGTGAGGGAAGCTTGCACTGCTGCTGACTGTACTGCGCCTGCTATCTATGAAAGGGAAGCTTTCACTGCTGCTGACTGTACTGGGCCTGCTCTCTATGAGAGGGAAGCTTGCACTGCTGCTGACTGTACTGTGCCTGCTCTCTATGAGAGGGAAGCTTGCACTGCTGCTGACTGTACTGGGCCTGCTCTCTATGAGAGGGAAGCTTGCACTGCTAATGACTGTACTGTGCCTGCTCTCTATGTGAGGGAAGCTCGCACTGCTGCTGACTGTACTCTCCCTGCTTTCTATGTGAGGGAAGCTTGCACTGCTGCTGACTGTACTGCGCCTGCTATCTATGAAAGGGAAGCTTTCACTGCTGCTGACTGTACTGGGCCTGCTCTCTATGAGAGGGAAGCTTGCACTGCTGCTGACTGTACTGTACCTGCTCTCTATGAGAGGAAAGCTTGCAGTGCTGCTGACTGTACTGTGCCTGTTGTCTACGTGAGGGAAGCTTGCACTGCTGCTGACTGTACTGTACCTCTCGCAGAAGGACTGCTAAGGATTCCTACTTGCCCTCCAAAGTGTGAATTCCAGCGTCTTGCCTGTGGCCTGGGAGCCCGTGTGCTCGGCCATCCTCTTGCCCTTTGAACCTTGTCAATCTGCGTCTTGCCTGGGGCCTGGGAGCCCGTGTGCTCGGCCACTATCTGCAGCAAGGTCTTCTCTAACAGCAACTGGGAGCGGGACTGCGAGGACCAGGAGCGCTTGCGTGCCATCATTCCGCGCACCTGGTGCCTCTTCCCGCCCCCTTATCCTATTTAGCCCAGCCTCCTAACGCGTTCGCCGGACGCGCGCGGACAAAGGCACGGGCGAAGACCGGGCAAAGAGCGGGCCGTTTGAGGCCGTTCGAGAACGTTAGAGACTGGACTGGGCCACCCTATTTACATCAGGTATTACCGCCTAAACCCACCTCTTGGCAAAACTCATATCACCGCCCTCTATTTAGTCGCCCCTGAGCCATATTGGCCACTATGAGCAAAATGGAGACCAGGAGCAAAGCCAACCTGTTAGCCAATGGCCCCACAGACCATACTAACCAGGAAGGAACCCCACCGGTGATAGCGGAGATAGCGATTAATTCCTCCCAGCAACTGCCCAGTGATACCCTCACTGACCAGCCACCTCCCACCATGGAACACAATTCTGAGATAGCAGAAGAGGACATATCATTAGCTGACATAGGTCACCTTTTGAAGTCGATTATAAGCCCTCTAGAAGCACGCCTGATGAAAATGGAGGCGAGATTAATCAAAATCGAGAAAACCGCCCTACAGATCATGGACTGTTGGAAACCGGGGGCTTCCCGCCCCACGCTACCCATCATTGACCCAAAACATAACTGTAACTCGGTTTCTTCAAAACCTGTAAAAGCTAATGAGGTAGTGAACAAATACAGCGGGTGATAAAAACATCAAATCACACAGTAATCAACCACCAAAATCAAAACCCAAATCAGCAATGCCAGCGACTTCTGGCCCCACCAAACAACTCCCCATCACGCAACAGCGACCAACTTTAGTCAATGATAACGTGCAGTCGAATTCACATCACAAGAGTCCCCCTATAATCCCCTTGATCACCAATCAAGATACACACGATTCGAACCATTCAAAGGCAAAACCACCAAGAACAGTCACAGTCAATCTTCCACCTGAGGTGGCTCCATATACTGTTATCCTAATTGGGGTACCCGAATTAAAATCAGACTCGTATGAAACAGGGGAGTCTCTGAAAAATAAAGTCATTAATTGGCTCTCAACACATAGACCCCTCCCCAGAGGCATGACCAGCGATATTCGCATGGTAAGAAGAGTCTCGTGGGTAGGCAAGAGACCTAAAACAATCAGTGGCGATTGTCTATTGGTGAGTTTTAGAGAACCAAGAACAGTCTTTTTCATATGTAGTCCAGCTCTGGAAGATGAAGGGAGCGCTATTCATCCTGTCCCCCTCTCGTTTTTCTATCCACCTAATGACCATGCAACGAATGCCCAGAGCAGAGGACATTATCAGAACTCACATGATAACTGGGAGGGCAACCCGGGAAGGAGGAGAATTCCCTTCAACCATTCACGAATACCCCCCTTTCGCCCAAACACATATGGCGATTCCCAGGGATGGGAAACTGTTCAGAGAAGAGGGATGGGAAGGGGTGGATTTGATAGAGAGGAACCATGGCCCCCGAGATTCTACCAGCCACCATTGCTACCACTGTTTAATCATTATGAGTGTCTCGAAATGGTGGACTGACAGTTGGCCTCCATAAAAGGGGCACAAGCGCAACCAGCAGGGTATGAAAGTGGCTATTATGCACCCCCGACCTGTAGGCAGGAGAAATCCACTACTGGGTCTCTAGACCTGTCCCAGGAGCTACATAAAAGGGAAATTAGCCTAGATGGCCCACCATTGGCTGAGGGGCAAATGGATAGTGCCCCTCAGCTTGAAAACATAAGACCCACGGCCAAACAATTTGACACTCAAAATACCCCACAAACCTTAAAAATTCTTTCCTGGAATGTGGCTGGCCTAACCAACAAAATAGACTCGGACACATGGGCCGATCTAACACAACCAACAAGCGTCTGTCTCTTCCAAGAGACCTGGACAAGGTAAGAGACTTCCTTTGGGGGCTTCCAGACATATTCTATCCCCGCTGTCTGGAGTGGGAAAGGCAGACCTTCCGGAGGCTTAGCAATCTGGGTGGCTTCGGATTTAGGATGCCGAGATTCAAGATATCCAGTAGACTCGGTAGATATACTGGCCGTCTTACTTGAATGGCCGGGTCCTATTAAACTTTTGGTTATAAACATCTATTCCAGGCCGGTCAAAATAGCGTCCACTTCCAAAACTATAGAAACTCTGTCAACCCTTCTGGAAACCATCCCTGCGGATATGTCTTACCTAATAGGGGGGGAATTCAATTCACACTTTGAGCCACTACCTGGTCTACTTGATGGACCCTCCCTAGAGGAGGATTCAAGTTGGCAGGTCCCTCAGACTGAAGCACCCCCTCCCAGAGCATGGACATCCCTTGCCGTACAGATAAACACTCTAAATCTCACCTATGGTTTGAGAGCCTGTAACGGCCGCACTAGGTCCGACATCCCGTCCAAATGTACATTTAATAAAGCAGGGAGGCAATCCAGAACAGACTACTTCCTGGTACAATCGCAGGCATGGAAAAGGGTGGTGGACTTTAAAATAATACCCAGGCACGACAGTGACCACAATGCCCTGGAACTAGAGTATACCATCCCTTGGGTGACTGTGACAGGTGAGGAGAACTTGAAAGGAGGACATCTATTGGAGAACAACAGGAGGCGGATAAAATGGGAAAAACTTGCCTCCAGTGGGGAAAAGCTTGCCTCCCTCTATGATGGGATTATTCCCATCCTTGAAGAGGCTTTTGACCTGTGGGACCCAGACTCTCCAACAGACAGAAGTGAGGACATAGCTCAAGTACATGCACATTTAATTAAGAAGCTCGAAGCTGACCTTTTTAGCACAGGCCGACCTAGAGCACAGGGACAAACCAAGAACACCTGGTATAACAGTACCTGTCGCTTGGCAAAACGAGACCTCCTATCCACCATAAAAGAAGGAGGTTCCAGGGAGGAGATCCGCTCTAAAAGGAGTGCGTACAAATCACTCATAGCTAACGCTAGAATAGAGTGGGACGTACAGCACTGGGAGAATCTATCGGAGTCCCTAGCCAAAAGGGACTCCCGAAGATTCTGGAGAATAATCAACCATGGGAGCGGGTATCTCTCCTCTGCAATTTAACCCAACATAGCGGCCAATGTTTGGCAGGATCATTTCCAACAACTATATGCCCCTGTGCATGATGAGTTAGTAACACCAACATCCAATAGCCTCACCACATACACATCTCCCCCTTTCACTTTAAAAGATGTCAAGGTGGCTATAATGGGTCTTGCTTCCGGAAAGGCCCCGGGTTTGGATGGGGTGCCGGGTGATCTTTTTAGGCAGGAACCTGGGATCTGGGCACCCTACTTGATGGTTTTATTCAATGCAGTGCTGGGGGGAATGAAAATACCGGATACTTGGCTGGGAGCGGAGGTGGTCCCGATATATAAAAAGGGACCGCCCCTGCTCCCCGCCAACTATCGCCCAATCAGCCTCATTGATGTAACCCAAAAGTTGTTTGGAAGACTAATCCTGGATAGGCTCCAAAGCTGGATGGAAGAAACTGATATTTTAAGCCCTCTCCAGGCAGGTTTTAGGAAGGGAGTGTCAACAGTGGATCAAATATTCAGACTAAATATCTTATACTGGAAGACAGCACTTCTAGAAGGGGGGTCACTGTATGCTGTCTTCGTGGACCTCCGTGCCGCCTTCGACTTGGTCCCTCGGGCCAAGTTGTGGGCGGTACTGGGGGACATGGGCGTCCCTGGAGACATCCTCCAGATTCTTATTAGGCTGCAAACAGATAATTACGCCCGTGTAAGATATGGAAAGGGCGGTAGGCTGACAGATAGGTTTCCTGTCCAACGTGGGGTAAGGCAGGGCTGTGTGTTGGCGCCGACCCTGTTCTGTCTATTCACGAACGGGGTGATAGAGCACTTGTGCAGAATCCCTAACATTGATGCCCCGTAACTGAACAGCAGCAGGGTGCCAGCGATTATGTTCGCGGACGACACCCTGCTGTTTTCAAAAACACCTATGGGGCTACAGAGGGTTCTGGACGGATTTTTGGTGTTTTGTAATGAAAGGGGATTAGAAATAAACCCCTCGAAGACTAAATTGATGATCCTCAGCCAAAAGCCCAAAAATAGCCCAAATCCCCGCTTGGGATCTACACCTCTAGAGAGAGTTCAAATGATCGAGTACCTAGGCATAACCCTCAGTCAAAATTTAACCTGGTTGCCACATAAAACAAAGGCAACCACAAAACTAATCCAGAGGGCCGGTACTATCACAAGAATTGCAAGAAAATCCTCCCTTCGTCCACTGGCACCTGCAATAAACATTTATAAAGCCCAAGCACGAGGAGGCATCACCTATGGGGCTGAGCTATGGGGACATACACCGCTACAGTCTATACAGGTCGCAGAGAACAATTTTATCAGACAATTGGCGGCCCTTCCTCTGAGTACCCCCTTACTCCCCTTGAGAATGGACTTGGCACTGCGCCCAATCACCGAAGAACTGAGCCTCAAACCCCTGACTTATTGGAGGCGGCTGTGGAGCAGCCAGGATTTGGGCCATTACAGAAGTGAATTACAGGAGCTCCTTAGACTAATCCAAGTGTCCAAAATCCCATGGCTCAAGTATATCAGGGACATGTGTACGACCCTTGGAGTTCCAGAGCTATGGTGTAATCCAGAACTAATGTCCGTAAGGCTCCCGAGGAAAGAACTCTCCAAATTGTTCTATAGCTTTATGCTAAAAAGATCTCTGAGTCTAATCCGGGAAGGTTCTTTAACTGACAGTTTTACCAAAGTAAAAGACTCTTATAGTTCTGAATATGTCTTAGACGCTATGTCCCCAGTGCACGTAAGGAAGATCTTCCTGCAATGGAGATACGGCTCTCTCCCTTTGAGGTCCTTCACCAAAACCTGGAATGGCAACCTAGACTCGAGCAATTGCCCTGCGTGCAATTACAAGCTGGAAAGTGACCTACACGTGGTCTTGTTTTGCAAAGCCTATAGCAAAACCAGGAGCTATTGGCTGGTCCCCTATTTAAGGAACTTGGGCTTTCGAACTTACGCCCCAGCCTATAGAGTGCTCAAAACTGACCTTGCAGCCCCAACTGTGTTCGTAATGGCGAAATTCTTGACGGCAATGTGGAGATCACGTGCAAGAATTATAAGGGACTCCAACGCGGAACGATCCATTAGTTCTTATTCTAATCTAAAAACGTATTGTGTAACCATGAACTTTGATTTCTCGAATTTTAAATTGCTGAATCTATTTTAAAATCTTTTTAATGATTTAATGTCGTTTACTTGTATATCTTTTATGATCTCAACGATCGAAATAAAGATTTTTTGAATTGAATTGAATTGAACTGTACCTGCTCTCTATGAGAGGGAAGCTTTCAGTGCTGCTGGCTGTGCTGTGCCTGCTCTCTACAGGAGGGAAGCTTGCAGTGCTGTGACTGTACTATGCCTGCTCTCTATGTGAGGAACTGGGGTGGCAGAGTGGGCTAAAGAACGGTGATGGATTAAACCCAGATCCTTTGACTGGGTGTGAGTGTTTGATTGATCCAGATGCTCAGTCCATTACCACCCCCTTTTGTACCACACTATGTGAGGGAAGCAGGTACTGCTGCTGACTGTACTGTGCCTGCTCTCTATGAGAGGAGGCTCGCACAGCTGCTGACTGTACTCTCCCTGCTCTCTATGTGAGGAAAGCTTGCACTGCTGCTGATTGTATTGTGCCTGCTCTCTATGTGAGGGAAGCTTGCACTGCTGCTGATTGTATTGTACCTGCTCTCTATGACAGGGAAGCTTGCACTGCTGCTGGCTGTGCTGTGCCTGCTCTCTGCAAGAGGGAAGTTTGCACTGATGCTGACTGTACTGTACCTCCTCTCTGTGTGAGGAAAGCTTGCACTGCTGCTGACTGTACTGTACTCTCCCTGCTCTCTATGTGAGGGAAGCTTGCACTGCTGCTGACTGTACTGTGCCTGCTCTCTATGAGAGGGAAGCTTGAACTACTGTGGACAGCACTGTATCTGCTCTGTATGTGAGAGAAGCTTGCACTACTGCTGACTGTACAGTGCTGCTCACTGTACTGTGTCTGCTCTCTACAGGAGGGACGCTTGCACTGCTGCTGGCTGTGCTGTGCCTGCTCTCTACAGGAGGGAAGCTTGCAGTGCTGTGACTGTACTATGCTGCCTGCTCTCTATGTGAGGGAATCAGGTACTGCTGCTGACTGTACTGTGCCTGCTCTCTATGAGAGGAAGTTTGCACTGCTGCTGACTGTACTCTCCCTGCTCTCTATGTGAGGGAAGCTTGCACTGCTGCTGACTGTACTGTGCCTGCTCTCTATGTGAGGGAAGCTGGCACTGCTGCTGACTGTACTGTGCCTGCTCTCTATGTGAGGTAAGCTTGCACTGCTGCTGAATGTACTTTGCCTGCTCTCTATGAGAGGGAAGCTTGCACTGCTAATGACCGTACTGTGCCTGCTCTCTATGAGAGGGAAGCTTGCACTGCTGCTGATTGTATTGTGCCTGCTCTCTATGTGAGGGAAGCTTGCACTGCTGCTGACTGTACTGTACCTGCTCTCTATGACAGGGAAGCTTGCACTGCTGCTGGCTGTGTTGTGCCTGCTCTCTGCAAGAGGGAAGTTTGCACTGCTGCTGACTGTACTCTCCCTGCTCTCTATGTGAGGGAAGCTTGCACTGCTGCTGACTGTACTGTGCCTGCTCTCTATGAGAGGGAAGCTTGAACTACTGTGGACAGCACTGTATCTGCTCTGTATGTGAGAGAAGCTTGCACTACTGCTGACTGTACAGTGCTGCTCACTGTACTGTGCCTGTTCTTTACGTGAGGGAAGCTTGCACTGCTGCTGACTGTACTGTACCTGCTCTCTATGAGAGGGAAGCTTTCAGTGCTGCTGGCTGTGCTGTATCTGCTCTCTACAGGAGGGACGCTTGCACTGCTGCTGGCTGTGCTGTGCCTGCTCTCTACAGGAGGGAAGCTTGCAGTGCTGTGACTGTACTATGCCTGCTCTCTATGTGAGGGAATCAGGTACTGCTGCTGACTGTACTGTGCCTGCTCTCTATGAGAGTAAGTTTGCACTGCTGCTGACTGTACTCTCCCTGCTCTCTATGTGAGGGAAGCTTGCACTGCTGCTGACTGTACTGTGCCTGCTCTCTATGAGAGGGAAGCTTGCACTGCTGCTGACTGTACTGGGCCTGCTCTCTATGAGAGGGAAGCTTGCACTGCTAATGACTGTACTGTGCCTGCTCTCTATAAACCTGTAAACCTGTAAACCTGTAGACTTGTAGAGCGTGATTGCTGCCCGGAGGCGTCCAAGCGCTAGGGTAACCAGAACCTACCAAAGAGCAGATGAGGAGGAAGCTAGGGATTAGTGAGGGGAATTAAACAGGAAAGTCTTTAATTGTTTACGAAACACAGTGAGGTTGGGATTGGCTCTGAGATGTAGTGGCAGAGTGTTCCAGGTTCTGGACGCATTGTAGGCGAACGTCCTTCCGCCTGACCTGGATCTTTTTATTCTTGGCGCCACTGCTAAAAAGGTCTGGCTGGAGCGAAGGCTTCGGTTGGGAATGTAGTGAGTAACTAGGTCACGTGAAATGCTGGGGCCTGTGTCCCAGAATGCTTGGTGGGCTATGCACATAGCTTTAAAAAGGACTCTCTGCCGAATCGGTAGCCAGTGAAGGCTGACCAGACCGGCCCTCACTGATTGTCTCCGAGGGATCTTGAGCAGTAAGCGCGCTGCGCAGTTCTGCACTATCTGCAGTCTGCGCAGAGTGTAATCTGGGGTGCCTAGATAGAGCGCATTGTTGAAATCGAGGCGTGAGTGTATGAGGCCTTGTATGGCCACCTGTTTGGCTTCCAGGGGGAGGAGGGGGAAGATTTTATTTAGCATCCTCATGATGCCAAAACAGGTGGCTGATAGTTTTGTGGCTTGAGCGTTGAAGGACAGAGATCTGTCTAGCCACACTCCGAGGCTCTTAATATTGTTCTTGGGGGCTGGGGGGGGGGGGGGGGCAGACAAGGAGGCCACAAGGAGGGGGGGAGGCCAAGATCTGGGGGGCCTAAGAGCATCAGCTCTGTTTTATCCCCATTCAACTTGAGGGATGATGAAGACATCCAGGTCTTCACCTCCTCTAGGCATTCTCTAAGCCCACCTGACGCAGGCCGGGTAGTCTTCTGCGCCAGTGAGACCACCAGCTGCGTGTCGTCCGCATAGGAGATGATATTAACTCCGAATGGGCGGACGACATCAGCCAGTGGCCTCATATACAGGTTGAAGAGTGCGGGGCTCAGAGAGGAGCCCTGAGGCACTCCGCACTTAAGAGGTCTGCTAGAGGAGACGGACTCACCCTCAAAGACCCTGAAGGATCTGTTCTCCAGAAAGGATTTAAACCATGTCCAGGCTTTGTCCTTGATCCCGGCGCAGGACAAACGGTCCAGTAGGGTGTCATGACTGACCGTGTCAAATGCCACGCTTAGATCAAGGAGGATCACTGCCACTGATCCTCCTTGATCCAGGATTTTTCTAGCTTCCTCAGTGACCATGAGAAGAGCGGTCTCGGTCCCGTGTTTCGGTCTGAAGCCCGTCTGGGTGGGATCTAGTACGTGATGATTTTCCAGGAAGTTCACTAGCTGTTGATTAATATATTTTTCTAAGACCTTACTCACCCATGGGAGCAGGGAGATTGGGCGATAGTTGGCCAAGTCAGACGGGTCTAAATTGGGTTTTTTAAGCAGCGACCTGACCATGGCCTGTTTCCAGACGGTCGGTACAGTGCTGGAGGTGATGGATGCGTTTAGTACCTCCCTAATAATAGGCAGGGTGATCTGAGAGGCAGCCATTATTATGTCTGGTGGAGCAGGATCATCCGGCGATCCGGACTTAACACTGCGCGCTAGTGGTTCAAGGGTGGTAAGGTCTAGTAGGGGAAAGTGGGACATGGTGTGTTGAGATAGAGAGTTGGATTGGGTAGATGAGTTGATTTTTTGGGGGGGGAAGGCTGAATAGATATTGTTTACTTTCTGATAAAAGAATTCAGCAACATCATTGCAATGAGTGACGGATTTCTCGACCTGCAATGCAGGAGGGGAGTTCGTTAACTTTTTAACGATCTGGAAGATCTCCTTAGGTTTGGACTTGGCCTGTAGAATTTTTTCTGCGAAATAGGTGGACTGGGCTGCTTTTATTTGAGCTTTGTAGTCGCCGATAGATTCTCGGTAGCGAGTTTTATTGTCTGCTGAGTCATCTAAACGCCAGCGTCTTTCCGACCTTCTACATAGGCGTTTCTTGTCCCTGAGAGCCTGCGGGTACCAAGGGGCAGTTTTTTGGGAACGCTTCAGCATAGTCTTGCTCATTGGGAGAGTAGCGTCAAGAGTTTGAGTGATCCTGTTGACATAGGCTTGATTTGCTAGGACAGGGTCTTTCTGATCACTGGGTTGAGAGCTGGTGAGTTTGGTAGACCAGTTGTCAACCTCGAGGCGCGACCAGGCTCGCCTGAGCCTTGAGGTAGGGACGGGTGACGGTGGTTTAAACGAAGTCCAGCTGATGGGGACCAAAAGGTGGTCTGTCTAGGGCAGAGGGATTGGTGAGCCGACTAAGAGGTCGGGGCAGTTGCTGAAGACAGGGTCCAGCAAGTGGCCTTTGGCATGAGTGGGGGAGGTGACACGTTGGGTGAGTTGCAGGGCCGCTAGATCGTTTGTCAGGGTGGCGGCTGACATCTTAAACCATAGTAGAAAAACAACTACCTGGGACCAATATGACATCATAGCACTTCAGGAAACGTGGACAATGGAACCAATTGACTTACCAGGAAGACTATGTTTCCATGAAAGTGCGACGCGTCCCCAGCGCTATGGGCGTGCAAGGGGGGGACTTTCAATATATGTATCCACTGCACTGAAGATCAACGCCTCGCAAATGGATGTATCAGCAGCAGATATGCAAATCATTAAACTGGAGAGCACAACAAAAGGCAAGACGAGAACAATCATCCTAATTAATTTATACGCCCACCCGAAAAAATCAGCCAAAAAAGAACTCTTCCAACGGGTTGTTAATGTTGTAACCAACACCCGCCTTGAACAACCAAGCTGGGAGATTATCGTTACGGGTGATTTCAACACCAACCTTTTACATCAACCGGAATATGAGGACAGCATCTCAGTAGCAAACGAAATGTGGGACGTTGAACCTCAGGAGATTGTGTCGGTCATGAAGAAAGATAAAGTGGGTAGGCAGCTGATGTGGGACTTTGAACGCCTTGGCCTACGGGTAATAAACGGTAGAGCCATTCACGACAAACCCCCTGCCGCAACCTATATAGGCCATAATACAAGTTCCATCTTGGATTATACATTGGTAACACTACCCCTGCTGAGTCTAATTAAAAAATTCCAAATAATCTGCTCATTAGACAGTGATCATTCAATGCAACATATCGAGATGAAACTGAATTCTTCTAGGTACGTAAAGGCGCCAACCATGCCAGGCATAATCTCTACAATTAACCTGAAGCGGTTAAAGTGGACGAGCAATACACTGCCTCAAATAGCGTTGGACGCTAAGAAATTATTTAAAACATCTATCGCAGAGAAAGATTTATGCTCAGAAACCTGGTCTGACTTCCTGGAAAAGTTTATACACGAAAAACTTAGGGGTCTAGAAGCTAAACCAGAAGAGTGTTTGCTAATGTAAAACCTATGTCTAATTAGTACTATAGGAATACAAAGAGTAACAGACCAAATCGCCAAAAAATGAAACACCTGTAACCGTGAGTCACCCCAGTTGTTTTGGATTCCCATCAAAGTTTTACAAGATCAATATTATCATTTGGTAATCCCTGGCGGGTATTGTGTCTCCTGACCATTGAGATCACATGCATACCCTCTCGGATGGTTCGGGGTAGCGACCACAATCACACAGGTATCACAAATGCTGTTGATTCAGTGGGAAAAGTGCAGTGCAAAAGGAAAGAGTGGTGATTTAAAATAGGATAGGGAACTAACAGAAAAACTTTTAATAGGCGTTGGCCCCTTCCTGATTAAAAACAAGAACAGACTGGCAAAATTATCGCATTGATAACAAATATCTGCGAGGAGACCAACATGTTTCAGCCTCTGAGGGAGTTACCTCAGGCTTTCTTCAGGGTCTCTGTTCTGAGTTTGTGCTACTGCCTGTATAAGTGTATAAATGAGTGTGAAAAATTATACAAAAAAACACACAAGTGAAAAGAGCCAGAAAAGGATATAGTGTTCCTTCTTCTGTGCGTACTCCTCTTCGGAAGCAGGTACTTGGTTACTGTAGTCGGGGGACAAACATACAAGTGAAACACTTCCAGCAACTCTGGTCTGACGATAACAGTGCAAGAGGACAAGAACTGTGTCATTCTATGATACTCACCCAGTGCTTCCGGGGAGTGGACCTCACCTCTTCCTGGACCTGGCTCAGGATATGTGAGACCCCGCTCTACGGGAACAGAAACCGACCTCATGATTATGATTACGGAGGGATCAGAGATAGATCTACTCTCGTGCACACGACATGAAGTCAAACATGCTCTGAACGTAGAGTATACTGTCATACACCAAGAAGCGCTCCCGTGTCCGTAGATCTCGTCGCACCCACCCGCCGTGAGTCAAAAGGACTCAAGCAATGTTGCGTTTACAAGGTTATAGGTGATATTCAGATCAGTGTCAGACGTGGCCCGCCCGGGATGATAGCGGAGCTCTCGTCTTACCTGTCCGTCGTTGTCTCGAGCTGTGACTGAGTCAGGGGGAGGCACAGAACAGTGGAAAAGTTACCAAGGTCCAGTAGCAATGCTAAAAGGGAGACCTATCCTATGTCTGATACCAAACTCACAAAAACTACACTTTCTATGAAGAAACATCTTCAGAAGCTCACAAGACGGGCACAAGGTCCAAAGATAAAACCAAGCCTTTGTCAAGAAGTCCGATCTATAAGGAGAGACTACAAGAAGCTGGTATGGATGGAAAAAAGGAACAAAGCCAATGAATTCTGGGCTAAATTGTTGCATAACACAAAAATATCAGACTCCAGGGCTTTCTGGGTGCAAGTCAATTCCATTAATAGAACAGCACAACCTATAAGTATGACATGCATCAATGAAAACGACTGGGCCCAACACATATTTAACACATTCTCGACAAAACCATCGGCACACCAGATTATAACGTCAATAACGGCATCTGAAACATCAAGAGCAATGGACCAGGAAAGCATGGCTGTTTCTAGCACTAATGGCATGATCTACCGCCAGGAAGATATGGGTCAACCAATGTGGACAGATGACGATCGCCGAATATTACTAATAATCAAGAAAGGCAAGCAAGAGAGTGCGCCAGGACCAAACGGCATCCCGCAGGCAATCTATAAAGAGGACCCCAAGTTCTGGGCATGCAAATTTAATCTCTTGTTTCGGTCAATTAGCGACTCAGGTCGGGTCCCGGAAAGTTGGAGGGGTGCCATCATCAATCCCATCTATAAAGGCGGAGACCGCAAAAATCCAATCAATTATCGCTTAATAGCTCTGATCGATGCGGAAGCTAAATACTACGCATCCCTGGTGCTAGCTGATCTAGCACAATGGTCGGATATGAACAGCAAAATCCTGTTAAATCAGACAGGGTTTCGTCGCGGAACAGGCACCATGGCAAATGCAATGGCATTATGCTTGATGGGTGAAAAAAGCCTCCAAAACCATCAGGAACTTTACACCTGTTTCATTGACTTTAAGGCGGCCTTCGACCGTGTCAACAGAAAATTACTATGGACTAAATTGAAGCAGCAGGGCCTGCCAGACTCAATCCTAACGCCGATCATCGACCTGTATAGTAACACCTGGATGCAGGTAAAGATCGACAATGGACAGAGGCTAACCCGGAAGATCAACACATCTGATGGACTAAAGCAAGGCTGTGTTTTGGCCCCCCACCTCTTTAATTTATTCATGGCCGACCTAACAGTAAGCCTTGACCGGACTAATGCTCATCCGCCGCGGCTAGGTAATCTCCGTGTAACACACCTATCCTATGCCGACGATGTGGTCCTACTAAGCCAGACAAGAATAGGCTTGCAACGTCTTCTAAACGAATTGACCCACTATACAAAACAGAATTTGCTAGAAATAAACAGTACAAAAACAAAAACCATGGTTATAACCCGACGACACAAAGTGCCACCAACCTTCTCAATAGACAATGTTAAATTAGAAGCGGTTGGAAGTTACAAGTATCTCGGGATACTACTGGACAAGCGTCTCGATTTCAGCATGCAATTTAAAAGCATGGAAAAGAAGGGCACAATACTATTGCACGCCTTTAATACCCTAGCGACCAAACTTAAAGGTCCTTTGGTCTCCCCCTTGCTAACAATTATGAAAGCTAAGTTACTCCCAACAATAGCTTATGGGAGCGTATTACATCATGGCAAGAGTGCACAACTTTTGGACAAAGCACAAATGAAAATCTACAAGCGAGTATTCGCATTACCAAGAAACGCATCACCCGCACAAGTAAGGCTTGAATTTGGTCTGCAATCCCAAAAACTGCTGAAAAAGTACGAGACCATAAAGTTTTGGTACAATGTCTGGATGAATCAAGAGATAGCGGTCCATCGTGCTATGTGGGAAACAATTAGCAAAAGTCCCAATTCTCATTACGCCAAATACCTTAATTTGTCATTAGAATCAACCGACTTGGCTACTCTCTGGGAATCCAAGCTTCCAGTACTTTCCTTTAAACAGTTGGTAAAGAAGGCTGCCAACAGGCATTCGTTGCTCGACGATAAAATAACCTTCAGTCGTCGGTCCCATGCCTGGATGACAATTCAATCTTATAAAAAATTAGTACCGGCAGCCTATCTAGACCTTGCTTTCTCGCCTTTCATCAAACGTAAATACCTCAATTTAAGGCTGGGTAACTTTCCAACAAATGCCGAGACACCAAAGTGGAAGTCCCAAGAATGTGACGGATGCGGTTTATGTGGCGCAGGAAGACAAGACTTTATCCATCTGATTTGTATTTGCCCGGCTCTGATCCAGAAACGTCGGAGTGGGTTAAAAACCAAGTTTAAGGAATATGGAATACGTACCTGCCGGTCTGCGATCATACAAATTTTATGCTCAGTAGATCTGCAACTCATTTGTAGGGCAGTCAAATTCATTGACATTTTTGAGAAAAACCAAAGAATACTGGCAAAGTCTTGAATCCGGAACATGTTAATATTCAAATTTGAAAGACTTTTTCATCTTAATAACTTTTTTATCATTCGCAGAGCAGTGTAAACTTTCTGTGTTTTAGTATATTGTCGTATTTATACTTTGTAATGGTTTTTACTAACTATACAATAAAGTATTATTATTATTATTATTACTGTCAGGGTGGCGGCTGTGTGGTCAGAGAGGGAGTCGAATTGGAAATTGAGATCACCTAGCAAGGTGAAGTTAGAGGTGGTACTGACTCTATCAGCCACACTGGATGGTAATATTTCATGGAACTGCTTGGGGGGGCCGAGGGGAGGGGGGGTAGATAAGAGTACCAGAGAAGAAACTGTTGGGTGAGAGTTCGATATTAAAGCCAAGACTCTCACAGTCCAGGATGGTTTCAAAGGTGATTCGGCAGTGATATTGTTCCTTGTAGATAATAGCCAGGCCTCCTCCTCTCCCTTTAGGTCGGTCTTGCCGTGTCATGAGAGGGAAGCTTGCACTGCTGCTGGCTGTGCTGTGCCTGCTCTCTACAGGAGGGAAGCTTGCACTGCTGCTGACTGCACTGTGCCTGCTCTCTATGTGAGGGAAGCTTGCACTGCTGCAGACACCACTGTACCTGCTCTCTATGTGAGGGAAGCTTGCACTGCTGCTGACTGTACTGTACCTCCTCTCTGTGTGAGGGAAGTTTGCACTGCTGCTGACTGTACTCTCCCTGCTCTCTATGTGAGGGAAGCTTGCACTGCTGCTGACTGTACTGTGCCTGCTCTCTACAGGAGGGAAGCTTGCACTGCTGCTGACTGTACTGTGCCTGCTCTCTATGAGAGGGAAGCTTGAACTGCTGTGGACAGCACTGTATCTGCTCTGTATGTGAGAGAAGCTTGCACTACTGCTGACTGTACTGTGCCTGCTCTCTATGAGAGGGAAGCGTGCACCACTGCTGACTGTACTGTCCCTGCTCTCTATGGGAGGAAGCTACCACTGCTGCTGACTGTACTGTACCTGATTTCTACAGGAGGGAAGATTGCAGTGCTGTGACTGTACTATGCCTGCTCTCTATATGAGGAAAGCAGGTACTGCTGCTGACTGTACTGTGCCTGCTCTCTATGAGAGGAAGCTTGCACTGCTGCTGACTGTACAGTACCTGCTCTCTATGAGAGGAAAGCTTTCAGTGTTGCTCACTGTACTGTGCCTGTTCTCTACGTGAGGGAAGCTTGCACTGCTGCTGACTGTACTGTACCTGCTCTCTATGAGAGGGAAGCTTTCAGTGCTGCTGGCTGTGCTGTGTCTGCTCTCTACAGGAGGGACGCTTGCACTGCTGCTGGCTGTGCTGTGCCTGCTCTCTACCGGAGGGAAGCTTGCAGTCCTGTGACTGTACTATGCCTGCTCTCTATGTGAGGGAATCAGGTACTGCTGCTAACAGTACTGTGCCTGCTCTCTATGAGAGAAAGTTTGCACTGCTGCTGACTCTACTCTCCCTGCTCTCTATGTGAGGGAAGCTTGCACTGTTGCTGACTGTACTGTACCTCCTCTCTGTGTGAGGGAAGCTTGCACTGATGCTGACTGTACTGTGCCTGCTCTCTATGTGAGGAAGCTTGCACTGCTGCTGTCTCTACTGTGCCTGCTCTCTATGAGAGGGAAGCTAGCAGTGCTGCTGACTGTACTGTACTTGCTCTCTATGGGATGGAAGCTTGCAGTGCTGCTGGCTGTACTGTACCTGCTCGATATGGGATGGAAGCTTGCACTGCTGCTGACTGTACTGTACCTGCTCTCTATGAGAGGGAAGCTAGCAGTGCTGCTGACTGTACTGTGCCTGCTCTCTATATGAGGGACGTTTGCAGTGCTGCTGACTGTACTGTGCCTGCTCTCTATGTGAGGAAGCTTGCACTGCTGCTGTCTCTACTGTGCCTGCTCTCTATGAGAGGGAATCTAGCAGTGCTGCTGACTGTACTGTACCTGTTCTCTATGTGAGGAAGTTTGCACTGCTGCTGACTGTACTGTGCCTGCTCTCTAGAGGAGGGAAGGTTGCGCTGCTGCTGACTGTACTGTGCCTGCTCTTTATGTGAGGGAAGCAGGCACTGCTGCTGACTGTACTGTGCCTGCTCTCTACAAGAGGGGTGCTTGCACTGCTGCTGACTGTACTGTGCCTGCTCTCTATATGAGGGAAGTTTGCAGTGCTGCTGACTGTACTGTGCCTGCCTTCTATGTGAGGAAGCTTGCACTGCTGCTGTCTCTACTCTGCCTGCTCTCTATGAGAGGGAAGCTAGCAGTGCTGCTGACTGTACTGCACCTGCTCTCTATGGGATGGAAGCTTGCACTGCTGCTGACTGTACTGTACCTGCTCTCTATGTGAGAAAGCTTGCACCGCTGCAGACTATACTGTCCATGCTCTCTATGGGAGGGAAGCTTGCACTGCTGCTAACTGTACTGTGCCTGCTCTCTATGTGAGGGAAGCTTGCACTGCTGCTGACTGTACTCTCCCTGCTTTCTATGTGAGGGAAGCTTGCACTGCTGCTGACTGTACTGCGCCTGCTATCTATGAGAGGGAAGCTTTCCCTGCTGCTGACTGTACTCTCCCTGCTCTCTATGGGAGGGAAGCTTGCACTACTGCTGACTGTACTGTGCCTGCTCTCTATGAGAGGGAAGCTTGCACCGCTGCTGACTGTACTGTAGCTGCTCTCTATGGGAGGAAGCTAGCACTGCTGCTGACTGTACTGTACCTGATCTCTACAGGAGGGAAGCTTGCAGTGCTGTGACTGTACTATGCCTGCTCTCTATATGAGGGAAGCAGGTACTGCTGCTGACTGTACTGTGCCTGCTCTCTATGAGAGGAAGCTTGCACTGCTGCTGACTGTACTGTACCTGCTCTCTATGAGAGGAAAGCTTGCAGTGCTGCTGACTGTACTGTGCCTGTTGTCCATGCGAGGGAAGCTTGCACTGCTGCTGACTGTACTGTACCTGCTCTCTATGAGAGGGAAGCTTTCAGTGCTGCTGGCTGTGCTGTGTCTGCTCTCTACAGGAGGGAATCTTGCAGTGCTGCTGGCTGTGCTGTGCCTGCTCTCTACAGGAGGGAAGCTTGCAGTGCTGTGACTGTACTATGCCTGCTCTCTATGTGAGGAACTGGGGTGGCAGAGTGGGCTAAAGAACGGTGATGGATTAAACCCAGATCCTTTGACTGGGTGTGAGTGTTTGATTGATCCAGATGCTCAGTCCATTACCACCCCCTTTTGTACCACTCTATGTGAGGGAAGCAGGTATTGCTGCTGACTGTACTGTGTCTGCTCTCTATGAGAGGAGGCTCGCACAGCTGCTGACTGTACTCTCCCTGCTCTCTATGTGAGGGAAGCTTGCACTGCTGCTGACTGTACTGTGCCTGCTCTCTATGAGGGGGAAGCTTGCACTGCTGCTGATTGTATTGTGCCTGCTCTCTATGTGAGGGAAGCTTGCACTGCTGCTGACTGTACTGTGCCTGCTCTCTATGAGAGGGAAGCTTGAACTACTGTGGACAGCACTGTATCTGCTCTGTATGTGAGAGAAGCTTGCACTACTGCTGACTGTACAGTGCTGCTCACTGTACTGTGCCTGTTCTTTACGTGAGGGAAGCTTGCACTGCTGCTGACTGTACTGTACCTGCTCTCTATGAGAGGGAAGCTTTCCGTGCTGCTGGCTGTGCTGTGTCTGCTCTCTACAGGAGGGACGCTTGCACTGCTGCTGGCTGTGCTGTGCCTGCTCTCTACAGGAGGGAAGCTTGCAGTGCTGTGACTGTACTATGCCTGCTCTCTATGTGAGGGAATCAGGTACTGCTGCTGACTGTACTCTCCCTGCTCTCTATGTGAGGGAAGCTTGCACTGCTGCTGACTGTACTGTGCCTGCTCTCTATGATAGGGAAGCTTGAACTGCTGTGGACAGCACTGTATCTGCTCTTTATGTGAGAGAAGCTTGCACTACTGCTGACTGTACTGTGCCTGCTCTCTATGAGAGGGAAGCGTGCACCACTGCTGACTGTACTGTCCCTGCTCTCTATGGGAGGGAAGCGTGCACCACTGCTGACTGTACTGTCCCTGCTCTCTATGGGAGGAAGCTACCACTGCTGCTGACTGTACTGTACCTGATCTCTACAGGAGGGAATATTGCAGTGCTGTGACTGTACTATGCCTGCTCTCTATGTGAGGGAATCAGGTACTGCTGCTGACTGTACTGTGCCTGCTCTCTATGAGAGGAAAGCTTTCAGTGCTGCGCACTGTACTGTGCCTGTTCTCTACGTGAGGGAAGTTTGCACTGCTGCTGACTGTACTGTACCTGCTCTCTATGAGAGGGAAGCTTTCAGTGCTGCTGGCTGTGCTGTGTCTGCTCTCTACAGGAGGGACGCTTGCACTGCTGCTGGCTGTGCTGTGCCTGCTCTCTACCCGAGGGAAGCTTGCAGTCCTGTGACTGTACTATGCCTGCTCTCTATGTGAGGGAATCAGGTACTGCTGCTGACTGTACTGTGCCTGCTCTCTATGAGAGAAAGTTTGCACTGCTGCTGACTGTACTCTCCCTGCTCTCTATGAGAGGGAAGCTCGCACTGCTGCTGATTGTACTGTGCCTGCTCTCTATGTGAGGGAAGCCTGCACTGCTGCTGACTCTACTGTGCCTGCTCTCTATTTGAGGGAAGCTTGCACTGCTGCTGACTGTACTGTGCCTGCTCTCTATGAGAGGGAAGCTTGCACTGCTAATGACTGTACTGTGCCTGCTTGTACTGTGCCTGCTCTCTATGTGAGGGAAGCCTGCACTGCTGCTGACTCTACTGTGCCTGCTCTCTATTTGAGGGAAGCTTGCACTGCTGCTGACTGTACTGTGCCTGCTTGTACTGTGCCTGCTCCCTATGAGAGGGAAGCTTGCACTGCTGCTGGCTGTACTGTGCCTGCTCTCTACAGGAGGGAAGCTAGCACTGCTGCTGACTGTACTGTACCTGCTCTCTATGTGAGGAAAGCTTGCACTGCTGCTGACTGTACTGTACCTGCTCTCTATGTGAGGAAAGCTTGCACTGCTGCTGACTGTACTGTGCCTGCTCTCTATGAGAGGGAAGCTAGCAGTGCTGCTGACTGTACCGTACCTGCTCTCTATGGGATGGAAGCTTGCACTGCTGCTGACTGTACTGTACCTGCTCTCTATGAGAGGGAAGCTTTCAGTGCTGCTGGCTGTGCTGTGTCTGCTCTCTACAGGAGAGACGCTTGCACTGCTGCTGGCTGTGCTGTGCCTGCTCTCTACAGGAGGGAAGCTTGCAGTGCTGTGACTGTACTATGCCTGCTCTCTATGTGAGGGAATCAGGTACTGCTGCTGACTGTACTGTGCCTGCTCTCTATGAGAGAAAGTTTGCACTGCTGCTGACTGTACTCTCCCTGCTCTCTATAAGAGGGAAGCTTGCACTGTTGCTGACTGTACTGTACCTCCTCTCTGTGTGAGGGAAGCCTGCACTGATGCTGACTGTACTGTACCTGCTCTTTATGAGAGGGAAGCTTGCACTGCTGTTGATTGTACTGTGCCTGCTCTCTATGTGAGGGAAGCCTGCACTGCTGCTGACTCTACTGTGCCTGCTCTCTATTTGAGGGAAGCTTGCACTGCTGCTGACTGTACTGTGCCTGCTCTCTATGAGAGGAAGCTTGCACTGCTGCTGACTGTACTGTGCCTGCTCTCTATTTGAGGGAAGCTTGCACTGCTGCTGACTGTACTGTGCCTGCTCTCTATTTGAGGGATGCTTGCACTGCTGCTGAGTGTACTGTGCCTGCTCTCTATGTGAGGGAAGCCTGCACTGCTGCTGACTGTACTGTGCCTGCTCTCTATGTGAGGGAAGCTTGCACTGCTGCTGACTGTACTGTGCCTGCTCTCTGTGTGAGGGAAGCTTGCACTGATGCTGACTGTGCCGTACCTCTTCTATCAGCGAGGGGTGCTTGCCATGCTGCTCCCCGTGTTGTATTTGTAACGACTGTGACGGAAGTTTGCACTGCCTACTCTCGTGAGTCACTTTGAAGTGCTGTTCTTGTTCTGTCTGTGTCTGCCTGGTCTTAAGTACAGAGGGGCAGATTTAAAAGTCCCTTGCACCACTTTTGCGTCACTTTTTCCATGTTAAAAATGTCGCAAAAGTGGGGCAAGGGACTTGTAAATCTGTCCCAGAGTTCTTTCCCATCAGTTCACAGCACGTGCTGTACTCGGAATAAACACCTCGGGGCTTATTTACAAGCCCCTTGCGCCACCCTTACATCACTTTTCCCATGTTAAAAATTACGCAAAAGTGGCGCAAGTGGCTTGTAAATCTGCCCCCTCGTACCTCTCCCGCCCAGCAGCAAGGACTCCCAGTTTCCTTTTCAGCATCTCGCACAGGTACCTTGTCTTTCCCATCCCTCGCCCCCCTCGGGGCGCCCACCACCTCAGGCCCCTCCACCGGGCTCCCCAAGATCTGAGGTGTCAGAGCTCCCGGCCTCATTACTACACACTTCAAAGCGCTCACCGCGAAAACAAGACAACGGGAAACCCGAGAGATACCGACCTCCTTAATTAGTCCAACTCTTCTCTGCGCGTTTGAAGCGCAGATGACGGCCTTGATGTCTGGAAAGACAGGCTCTGCGGGAGAGGGGGGTGGGGGGTATCCCCCTCTCGGGTGTCTGGCAGATCCGCCACCCCTTAACAGAGAGGGGGCTTTGCCTGAGAACCCCGAAACAAAATGCACGAGGGGTGTCTCCGTTCGGTCTCACTCACAACACACGTTTAACCGCCCCCCCCCCCCCCCCCCACGACCTCCGTCGTTTACTGGGTGCGGGGTGGGGGCCCCGTGGGGCCCCGATGCGCAGAGCATCCTATGGGGGTGGAGATTGTGGTAAGTTCACTTTACTTCCAGCGAGTTACCATATAATGCAAGCCTGACCACTTCCTGTCCCGCCCCCAAGGGTTGTGTTTCTTCCCCTTACGTCCCTGGCTCAGCACTAAAGATCTTTACAGATTGTCGGACAGTCCTCAGGGAAACCGGTGTCACTGATTCAGTCCCACCTAAGGGCTGCTCTTTGTCGTGCTGTTTCCATGCAGCAACATACACAAGATGATGGACAACATACACAAGATGATGGACGGAATGTTGCACAATGGCAAAACATTCACCCCCAGTCACAGATCTGGGTTTAATCCATTGTTATTTTGCTAACCGAACCACATCAGTTCAGACATGGCCATATGCAAATCAGTCTTGGCCCTGTGCCTCATGGGAACAGTCCAGCCCGAACTGCCAAGCCATGTCTCCCCTGGACCAGAAACAAACTTCCGAGGGCCGGTTTCTGGCTATCAGCCGTCTTCAGCCTGGATAGCATGAATCCAGTGGCGTAGTGAGCACGGGACCCACGTCTGGGCATACCCTTCCCACATAGGGTGAACAGCAAAACACACAAGGTGATGGACGGAATGTTGCACATTGGCAAAACATTCACCCCCAGTCACAGATCTGGGTTTAATCCATTGTTATTTTGCTAACCGAACCACATCAGTTCAGACATGGCCATATGCAAATCAGTCTTGGCCCTGTGCCTCATGGGAACAGTCCAGCCCGAACTGCCAAGCCATGTCTCCCCTGGACCGGAAACTAACTTTCGAGGGCCGGTTTCTGGCTATCAGCCGTCTTCAGCCTGGATAGCTTGAATCCAGTGGCAAAGTGAGCACGGGACCCACGTCTGGGCATACCCTTCCCACACAGGGTGAACTGCAAAATACACAAGGTGATGGACGGAATGTTGCACAATGGCAAAACATTCACCCCAGTCACAGATCTGGGTTTAACCCATCCTTACATTGCTCACCAAGCAACCCCATTTCAGACATGGCCATATGCAAATCAGTCTTGACCCTGTGCCTCATGGGAACAGTCCAGCCCGAACTGCCAAGCCATGTCTTCCATGGACCGGAATCAAGCATCCAAGGACCGGTTTCTGGCATTCCAGCCGCCTTGGCGCAGGCCGCACGGGTGCTGAGCTGCGCTGCCTTATTTCTTGATAAATATGCCCCTAAGTTATTTGTACCCCTCGTGAAAGCTGCAAGTAATCAGTATCAGGGCGTCTCTAAGCACCTGGCAATCGCTGCTGAGCCCGTAGTGCATGTTTCTCTATATTTGTTTTGCATAACCCACCTCTCTTTGGGGACACCTGAAGTAAAGGGTTAAAGTTGGGGGGGAGGAGGCGGGGGGTGCATCTTGTAGGCGCACACGGCGGTCCATGGATACTCCGGCTCTGGAGGTAAATTAATTACAGGGGCGAAAGGCGTGAAAGCAAGCTATTAAAGGCAGATTAGGATGCAGGAGAGAGGGGTCCCTCGGGCGGGAGCCGGAGGATTTGAAGCAGGGCGGGCTATCAATGCCAGAGGGAGGCGCGTCCCTTGTCTGCGGCTCACTGCAGGTGGCCGTCCCGGGACAGGCCATCTCCGGCCCTGCCGGGCTCTGCGGGAAGTGACGTTTGTGAGGCCGTCCTCAAGACCTGGGGCCCACATACACCACAGGTTCCCTGCCAGCCTGTGTCAAACCGGAGGGGGTCTGTCACGCGCACCATCCAAGCTCCAGAGGTGCTGCCACGTACACCTGTGCGTGAGTAGGTATGTGCGGCCTCAGTATGCTCACCCCCGTTCACTTTAAGTAATGTGTACATGCAAAGCCTTAGAGTGTGGGTCTGCATGTGCACTGGTATGCATGTACAACCTAAGTGGGTGGGTATCCATGTAATATCTAACTGTGAGAGTATGTATGTACACTCTAAGTGTGTGTATGCATGTACACCCTAAGGGTATAGTATACACGCACCCCCTAAGGGTGTGCATTTATGCATGTAAAATCTAAGTGTGTGAGTATGCATGTACACCCTAAGTGTGTGGGTACCAGGAATTTTTATTTGGGTGGGCCAAGGGTGCATTTGGGTGGGCCATTGGGGGATCGATTTGTCGCATATATGTTTGGGCAGGTTTTTTTCTCTTCTTAGTCTTACAAGGACCAGTAAAACACACTCTTTTCCAAATCTCTTCCTAAATACTATCACTCTCAAAAGTGTTTTTCCATGTAATGTGCCTGTGATGGGAAGAGGAGGTTTCTGAGGTGGGAGTATCAGGCGAGTGACACTTCACTGGCTTCCTCTGTGGGAGCCTTCAGGGAGAATCCCTCTTCATTCCTCCCTCCACCTGACCCCTGACTCTGCAACGCACTCCCTTACAGGCGTGATTATCCACTACTCCTCTCCAGTGCACCTTATCTCACAGCTGACCTTGGGCCCCAGCCCCATATCAGGCACCATCGGGCTCCATTTTCATTTTTCCCGGTAAAAATATTAGTAAAATCACCTTCAAATTTAAAACATTGAATATAGCAGTAAATATAATTAGCACACACTTTAAAGTATGTTCCACAGTAGCCCTTATGACCCGACTGCTAATTAAATAAAAAAAACAGAAAGGCCATGACAGGGCCGGCTTCTGAGCTGATGCAAAAGTCTTTTTTGGCGCCACACCAATAACCTCTTTCTCCGTAAATACCTTTACTACCACCTTCCAACAGTGCCCTTCATCCCTCCATGCCCCCCCTATTGACCTCCTCCTCGGATTCCCTCACTGCCACGCCACATGCCACAAGTGCCCCTCATCTCTGTAGCCCCTCCCCCTCATGATCTCCTCAGACTCCCTCACTACCACCCTCCACCAACGCCCCTCATCTCCCCATAGCCCCTCCACCCCATGACCTCTTCCTCTGATTCCCTCACTGTCAATCTCCAACAGTGCCCCTCATCGCCCCATAGCCCCTCCCAATACCTACCCCTCGGATCCCCTCACTGCCACCCTCCACCAGCACCCCTCATCTCTCCGTAGCCCCCCATTGACCTCCTTCTCGAGCAGGCCCACAGCCTCATTAAGCCGAAAACTAGTAAAGGAAAAAGCAAAAAGTGGGGTGACCATAGGAAAGCAGACCCTACTCTCCTACAAGCTCCAACTGCAGTTTTCATTCGTGCGCGTCATTTGGCATCACAAATTATGCAAAAGACAGTGCAATGATTGCACCGGAGGCATTTCAATTGCTCCTGGTTGCCACCCTGTCCCCTTTTGGGCCCGCCCACCGGGTTTGGATCTTTTACTTGCGGTGGGAGACAGTGTCTCTTAATTAGCCGCTAAGCACTTTTATTTACTATTACGGCATTTAGCTTCAACAATGGCTGAAGCGACTTTCGTTTTCCCCGTCTGCCTTCGTGTGACTTTGGTTCACCTACAGTCCTCGCGCCTTTCGTTTTCCCCTTTCTTCCTTCGTGTAAGTTTGTTTCACCTTCGTGCCTTTCGTTTTCCCCCTCTTCCTTCGTGTAAGTTTTTTTCACCTACAATCCTTTGATCCTGTGGTCGGAGGTTCGAATCCTGGTGGTTGAACTGGGTATAAGTCCAAATGAGTTGAGTAATAAACATCCTTTTTGTGTCAATCATATTGCCAAGAGATAGGGCGAGCATGCTCTTTACAGATACACATCACACCTGGCCTTCGCGCCGTTTCACAGTTACACCCAGTTTCATTAATTCCTCTGGTGACTGGACTCCCGCTCCTCAGGGAGTTTATGAATACCACTTCACCCGCTTATGCAAATGAAGACAAGGTATGCATGCCACATAAAGCGAGGCATGTTCTAAATTGTATTTCAGTGGGTTGCCGGGAAAGTATGAGGAGAGCACTGTCAAAGCTGCCAACATTGGAGCTGGTGAACCCGGTTCGTGTCTGTTCAACAAACTTTTGAAAAAAGTGACACGGAGTAATGTAACTGGTGCTCATGTAAGGTACTGTGAGATCTGAGGGTCGAGTTTGTGGTATGTGAAACTGCAAAAATGTTGATGTGTCTAATATTTCGTCTGGATGTCTGCTTAGCCAGGGAAGCTTTGTGAAAAGACTGGAACTCGAGTTTGTCATTCGACAGTGTGTGTGTGTGTATCGCAGCCTCTCTGCTTTTTCAGGTTTCTTGCATTTCTGTGACCAGACCCACAGTTGGCATCTTGTTCACATATGTTCTTTTGTCACCAGTCTGATACAAACAACAGCAGGTGAGGTTAATGGGTGACTTCCTGTACTCCATAGCAAAACTATCATTAGAAGCTGCTTCCCATCTACTGTTGTAATTTAGCAGCGATTAGGTTAAGCATTAGCAGAAGACATCTTGTATTTAGAGACTATCTTGTCCGTTGTGTGGAATCCATTTTGTATTTCTGGCAGCCATTTTGTTTGCCATGTGCTCCCCATGTGCTCTGTTCTACCTTCCTGTCAACTGCTCTTGAAATCTGCCTAGAGACGAGATATATTTAGCCTCTTCTGCTTCGCACATTGCCAGTTGAGCTTACAGCTGTCCCCAACTTGTAACTGTCAGGATGTGTCCACCAGAAGTAGCTAACTGTCAGCCCCTCCCACTTGTTGCTAGCACACTCTCTGTATGACCTTGTATGTATTTGGAACCAGCATTCTGTACTTGTACCGCCTTCATTTGAGCCCCTCTGTGGGTATAAAAGGACCAACCTACTTCCAGTCAGTGTGCTACTTCATGCATTACCGAAGGGTGCTGTGTGAATGTAGTTCCACCTCTTGAGGTTTAATAAACTCTGTCTTTTCTATTCCAGTTTCTGTGCCAACTTCTTCCTATTGATCTGAGGACTCTGTGCCGAGGAGGACGAATCCCTTGCACTGGTAGGCTGAGGTTCCGTGAATTCTGAACCTGGGTCATAAAGGTCGTGGTTCTATTACGATTTTGGTAACAGCGAACCATAAACAGTGAGCTCAGCAAGTATGAGTGTTTTCGTCATGTTACACCGATGGATTCACTGTGTATTTGAAGATTTCGTTCTGAACCCTTGGGTTCCATTTTGTGCATGGCAGCCATTTTGTAGTTGCCCTCACATAGGCCGATGACTTTAGCTGACTTTTGGATGACCTGAGTGAACTGACCCTGTTGCCTGAAGCTGACTTTGTTAGACCAGTTCCTTGCCCAGTAGCTGATCAAGATTACGGATCAGAGCACAGGAGATTGTAAAGTTTGGTTTGCACATACACACCCCTTATCCTACTTCTCATCTGGTTCTATTCCTCCTTTTATGGCTTGTTTATGATATGGGTTGTGGTCTTTTATTATGGGTTTGTCCGGCTTGTGTAAGAAGGAATGTTGGGCTTTTTGCATGCTTGCAAAAGCTAGGACTGCCCCTTTCTTTTACGCTGAGTTTTGTAACCCTAAGCATATAAAAGGCCTCTCTTCTCTGTATTCCTCAGACTGCCTCATTCAGTTGCTAAGGCAGCTGGGTGACGTAGCCTCACTTATTGAAAGTTTAATAAAGATGTCTTTTCATATTTCAGCTTCTGTACCAAGTTCTTTATTGATATTAGTAAGACCCCTGAGAATGAAGATTTTTCCATTTCCTCAAGGCCTTGCTGAGGCTCACCACTGCACTACCTGCCAGAGTGATTTATGGTTTCTGGAGGAGGAGAAAGGGATGCATGAATCCTTGGAGTCTGAATACTTCTCTTCTACAGCTGCGTTAAACGAGGAATCGCATGGGGCCAACAGTACTTCGTGAGCGCGCGCATTAAAGTGCACAACCTCTATGCATTGTACGACTTTGCTTAGCAAAGCATAATTGGAACAGATGTTTAACAAAGAAAGACGTGTTAATTTATTTTTGGGTGCTTTACTATCGCATTGCTGAACACAATTATATCTCTATACCTTTCAGTTGCTTTGCTTGTGCAATATCGTGTGCGCCTGTATGTTTTATCATTATGACAGGCCAAAAGAGTTCTGCATATCTTTACCATTATCAGGTGCTTTTTTCGACCAGGAAGAATCAATTCGCAGTGCTTAACGGTAAAATGGCGCTCAACTGTCTGGCTCAAGCATTGAAAATGAAATAGGTCTCGCCTTTGATTAAGTTAAAGCCCTTTGCTTTGCTAATGGTATTGTATAGCAAAACAAATGGCTTTAACTTAATGAAAGGCGAGACCTATTGCATTTTTCATGCTCGTTCTGATTTGTTTCACTTTTTAAGTCTTAAACATTTTTGTGAGAAAGTAAGAAACACTCAAAAGTAAAAATCACTCAATTTTGTTAAATGCCATGAATTATTATTGAAAAGAATTTGGCACCTTTACTGTTAAGCATCATCTATTTACGTATCATGTTTATTTTGAGACTTTTAGTAGAAAATTAGGGGCAGATGTACAAGCCCCTTGTGACACTTTTATGCCACTTTTGAGTCACTTTTGTGATGCAGCGGCATTGTAAACAATGCGCCATGTTGGGACACAAGCCTCGTAAAAGTGACTTAGTGAAATCTAAAACATTTCACTGCATCACTTCTATAAAGCCACTGCTTCCAAACCTTATGCCTGCTTGAAGCAGGCGTAAGGAGTGACGCAGCACAATAGGAATAGGCATTCCTGAGCATTGCTGGAGTTGTGTTGTGCTTGCGACACGACTCCAGCAATGGGTTAACTTTACACCAACAGATGTGTGATGCATCTGTCAATCCTTGCTCCACGGTGCGCCACATTGTAAATGCGACGCATCCATGGTGGTGCAAAGTTTTTTTTGTGTGACACAATTTAACTGACGCATCTCTGCTAAAAGGCAGAGATGCATCACTTCTTGTAAATCTGCCCCTAAGACCCCACTGAATATTTTGGTTAACTTTTCCTTTCCCTGTATACATTTTATGTGCTAACTAAAAGGTAAACCTCACATAATTTAACAAATCTCCAAGGTTTTGGTGAGGAAAGTCTGACTTGAAAACATTTAATTAGGTGGGGGCGGGTGAGATTGGGGCTTGCACAGTAAAGTTTGAAGACCTCTGGTTTTGATGAATGTACAAATCAGAAGTTACCAATTCCTCAATGACCTTCCTAATACTCGGGTGTTGTCCTATTGGATGATAGGTTCCCCTGTCTCCAGGATCCAGGTTCACTTTCACAAAAGCAGAGTAATGACCGAAGCAAAGAAATTAGAAAATATCGCAACAGACAACCTTGGACTCCATCTTATTCCATTTCTGCTTCTTTTAAAGTCAAAAGAGACCCTTTCACTTCCTCCAAAAGACTGGTCTATACTGAACCCAAGGGGCAGCAAATGCCCACCTTGACTCATCCAAGTTCTTAAATGTACAGTTCTGGGCTTTGCCATGTCCTTCCAGATTAAATTATTCAACATGTTTCGGTGGTCCTTGCGTTTAGAAGTCTCCTTCAGGCCATCATTTATTTTTGTAGATTTTTGTTTTAAAGTAAATAGTGATTTCTTCACAACTCCCCATTGAAAAAAGAGGGGAGCTTCGGCATTTGCAGATAAATACTCTAAAGAAACGAGAGTTCAAGAGGTGAATTTGGCAACCAAACGTTTGTGATACCTATAGTTTTCTATATTCTTTTGGAGTATGAACAGCACAATGGACCCTGCCTGATGGTGAAGTGGTCATGGGAAGACTAGCCATGGTGGAGATGCTCCAGCTCATGAAAGAAATTTAATAATGTTCAGTATTTTATCCTTACTAAGACTGAAAACACGAGCACAAATGAGCATTGGGCTATTTGTTGCGCCTTGAGACTTCAAGCCTGTATGAATACATAGGGTCGGACGGACCAGCACCATATCCAGCAGCATAACAAAAAATTATGACACCCTCCCCCCTCACAGAATGTAGTTATGAGCCCATAGACACCCCTATTTCATAAATATTTGTAGGTTTCAGACTGGAAGAGGGCCCATCTGCAGGGTGGTCGTGGGGCCCTCACATGCTGTAGGGGCCAAAGGGCATGAGTTATGCCCCTGACTACATCAACAGTATTTATTTATTTATTTATTTGTATTTATATCTAGGCGCAACAGCTACCCGAAAGGGTTTCCTGGTGCCCGGGGTAAAACAGCAACAAAAAAGGGGAATGGAACTACTGATTAAAGAGCCAGGTTTTGAGGGATTTACGAAAGAGTGTGACGTGCATCTGAGTTTTAAGAGACAGCGGAAGAGTATTCCATAAAACAGGGCCCAAATAAGAAAAAGAACGACCACCCATGAGGGATAGTCTAATCCTTGGCACCTGGAATTTAGCCTGAGTAATGGATCTAAGAGTACGGGAAGGTAAATAGAGATAGGCCAGATTTTGCACGTACATAGGAGCCATGCCGTACTTAATTCTGAACATATAGTTTAGAGCTTTGAACCTAATCCGATTCTCAATTCTCAACCAGTGAAGATCTCTCAGGGAAGCGGAAATAGAAGCAGTTCTCGGGGTTCGACAGAGCAATCTGGCCGCTGAGTTGGGTACTCTCTGAAGCTTTCGGATAACATCTTTATTAGCTCCAAGATAGAGGATGTTACCGTAGTCCAGTCTAGATGTAATAAGAGCCTGGACAACGGTTATCTGAGTCACGTCAGGGAGCAAACACACATTTTTTCTCAGCCACTTTAGAATGGTGAAACATGTTGCAGCAACCTTTTTGGCTTGATGACGCATAGATAATGAGTCGTCAATAATAAAGCCAAGGTTGCGAACATGATGAGAAGGCTGCGGTAATGCACCCATTTCTGTGGGCCAATGTTGAGGACCCCAGAGCTCCTTGCCTTTCCTCAGTACTAGAACCTCAGTTTTTTCACCATTCAGCTTGAGAAAATTGGCATGCATCCAGGATGCAACTTTGGTCAGCCCAGCCCGAAGATCAGAATGCTGTGAATTTTCTCCTGCAGACAATGAAAAAATAATCTGAGTGTCGTCAGCGTATGAGAATAACGACAACCCCGCTTCTTCAACAACCATTGCCAGGGGTCTAACATATATGTTAAATAACAACGGACTGAAATAGATCCCTGGGGGACTCCATATGGGGAGGAATGAGTTTTAGAATTTGCTGCAGAAGAGAAAATCTGAAATGTACGGTCTGTGAGAAAAGAGGTTAACAAGCCCAGAGCAGAACCAGTAACCCCTATAGATTGTAGCGCATTTATCAACACGGCATGGGACACCGTATCAAAGGCCGCACTTAAATCCAGTAAGACAAGTGCGAAAGTGTTTCCTGCATCCAAGTTGTGGCGTAGCATTTCGGTTACGCCAAGGAGAGCCGTCTCAGTAGAGTGACCGGTACGAATACCAGATTGAGAAGAGTGCAAAATCTTGTTCTTTTCAATGAACTGAGACAATTGACCATTAATATGCCTCTCCAAGATTTTAGAAAGTACAGGAAGCAAGGAAATTGGCCGATAGTTCGACAGCAGCGTAGAATCAGCATTAGCCTTTTCAATAATGGAATGACCATTGCATGTTTCCATTCCAGGGGAACAAAAGATTCCTTTAGATAAGTATTTAGGAGTTCCATAATGATTGTAAGCATTGACAGGTCAAGCTGATGCAGCACAGAAATAGGAAGGAAATTGCAAAGAGAACCAGATTTCTTTTTATTTGAAAGTTTTATAGTGTGCGAACAAGACCCTTGTGGGTATCAGACCGCTTTACAGTAAGCGTGTATAGGCATGACAAAAAATAAAAATATGCAGGACTGTAAGAATAACATCAAAAAGCTTAATAAACGTGCAAGATGTAAAACATGGCCATAGAGAATGGTAGCAGAGAATAATCCCAGTTAAAAGGGCACATCAGATAAGGTGCAAAAACTGGACTGGTCGGTTTTGAAGGATGATGGAATTACATTGAACATGAGAACATCATAATAAATGGAACAAAACTTTACATATAACAAGCCAAGCATAAGATTGGCAGGTAAAAAGAGTGGAATAGGGGTTCTTCACAGTCATGTGAGGCTATGTTTACGTAAAATTCGCCATAAGGATGCCTTTTACTTCCAATTTGAAGGAGGAGGTGGAGGGGTTCAGTCTTATTTCTGGTGGTAGAGCATTCCAAATCCTGGGTGCCATTCCTGAAAAGGAACGATTATAGGTTTTTTAGGTCTCGCCTCTCAATGCGCATGCGCATTGAGCAGAGCGAGACTATAGCGACTTAAACAGACTTTACCCAACTACTATCCCAACTGGCGATTTGGTGCTGTGCCCGTGCGCTTTTAGGTCAATGCGCAAGCTCATTGACCTAAAATGCGCGTGCACATCATCAAATCGCCATCTGTTCCCCAGCAGCACTCCTCCCACACCTTTGAAGTGAAGCTTAGCTTCACTTCAAAGGCCCCTGCTGCTTCACACCCTCATCGCCGCTCTCCCCGCTCGGCCCCCTCCCCTGCCCGCCGTGTCGCATTTCTCCTCCCCCCTCCCCTTCTCTGCCTTCCCTCCATCTTGCTTTTGTTTTTACCCGCTCCGCCCCCTCCCCTACCCGCCGTGTCGCATTTCTCCTCCCCCCTTCCCCTTCTCTGTCTTCCCTCCGTCTTGTTTCATGTGGATTTGCCTCTACGTCTGGACGTTATGTGTTTGAGATGTGTAGGTAGTAACACCCTCTGTTATTACAATTGGTGCAGAGCTCAGACACGGCTGGCCCTGCCTCGTAACGTGCTGCGTTTGTCCAGTGTGATTGTTTCTTCTTGACACCGTCTGTGTTGCCAGGCATTGCTAGAGGCGCTCTGTGAAGACGGAGGTTTCACAGAGCACACAGAATGACTAGTTCAGCCTCATCAGTTCTTCACATTCTTGTGTCCATTCTTAATTTACTTCACGAATGTTGGGCTTCGAGGCAAGAAGCCCAACCTGCCATAGAATATTCTTCCTGTTTGGCTTCATAATAATTAATTCTGTATAAAATAAAATGAGCTTAGGAAACCCCACAGTATTTTACATCACATCTCCCTCCTTCCTCTAATAGATTAGTCTAAAACCTACCTCACACCATTGTATGTATGTGTTGCCTGCCTCCATGGTTATTACATTCGCTGAACTATTAATATCCTCCCTAGCTATTTTATGCTAAGCCAAGTAACTATCCCCACATACCTCAGAAAGGTGGCTGGCCTAGATTTGGATATTGATACTAGCAATCAACCTCCGTATCTCCCCACCAAAATCCTGGGTCTCTTTATAACTTTTTTCCTTAGTGATTTTCTCTGGAGAGGCAACACCTGTGCAGCCTTTAATGTCTGCACATGAACAAAGCCTCCGTCAGAGACGTACTCGAATGCATACACCCACTAAACAGTTAGTTTCCTGCATTTTGGCATTCAATAAATCTGGTTTTATGTAACCTGTATATATTACCAAGAACGTCCTCCCATTTCTTTTTCTAGTTTACTTGCATAATGCTTCATGTTTGGCCGTGCATCCATATTTGTGGCTTGTGAGACTGATTGTTTATCGTGTTACTTTTCTGCATGTACATTGCAGGGTAACTGTCTAATTGCATAGTGTGGAGGGAGGAGTCCCCGTCAGGGCAGGCAGGAGCCTGGATGTTACATTCAGTGCTTGCTTTTGAATCCAGAGGGGGCCAGAATGGGCGCGCGAGAGAGCAAATACTCAGTGCATTTATAGCAAAGACTTAGTACATTTAAGTGATTTATATCTAGACTAATCTGTTCTCTTTGGTTTCTTTCTGTGCCTGCACGTGATGACCAACAGAGTTACAATAATTAATCTTTCTGCTCTTTTCTAAAAAAATGTGGTTGGCGCTTCGCAGTGTTATGTTGTAATTGTTAAAAATTCTCAGCTTAACTAATGTGCTTACTTTATCTCGGGCTGAAACACTTAAAGTTTGTCTCAGTCTTGCTAATGAGCTCCCTGCCAGAAACCTGGACGGCAGCCAAGCTCTAACTTCTCGTCAATGGTTTCTGTACCCGTTTCACTTTCACGAATTGTACATGCCTTTGTGCACGTTGCTTGTCTCTTATACATGCTATAGTATATTCCCTTACAGATCGGGTATTCGTTTTTTGTTTTTTTTAATTGAACATTGTTTTCAGAAATGGAAAGGCGCGCCCAGTATTCCTTCGCATACAAAGTTGTTATCTTGAGCAGTGATACAAACAGGATTGCTGTCATTTAAGTACTGCGCATTTCTCCCATTACCGGCCGCTGGCGCCCTGAAGTAACAATTTAATAAAACTATCAAATAACATTCTTCACAAAACAACCATGTTTATTTTGAATGTATTGCTTTACACGGACTTCAGACTCACCTGCACTTGTGATGGCTTACTTCATCCCATAGTTGTAACGTGTGTGCTTGTTTTTTATTATGCATCAAGCTCCTAAACCAAACGTGCCTTCCTGGTATTTCATGGTGCTGGAGTCGATAACATGGTTCTCACTCTCTACTCCTCTATCCCTCTCCCTGCTCTCCTCTCTCTCTCTCCCTCTCTCTCTCTCCACTCCCTCTCCTCTACCTCCTTCCCTCTCTTCCTCCCTCCCCTCACTCTCTCACTCTCACTCTCCCTCTCTCCGTCTACCTCTCTCCCTTTCCCTCACTTTCCTCTCTCCTCTCTCACCCTCTCCTTCTCACTCTCTCCTTCTCACTCTCCTCTCTCCCCCTCTCTCTCCTCTCTCCCTCTCTTTACCTTCCCCCTGCTCTCCTTTTTTCTCCCCATCCCCATCTCCCCCTCTGCTTGCTCTCCTCTCTCTCCCTCCCTCCCCCTCCCCTCCGTCCTTCACTCTCGTCCTCCCCCTCGTCCTCCCCCTCTCTTCTTACTCTCCCTCTACCCTCTCTCCCTTTCCCTCTCTCCCTTTCCCTCACTTCCCTCTCCCTCTCTCCCTTTCCCTCTCTTCCCTCTCCTGTCTCCCCGTCTCCGCCTCTCTTCCCGTCTCTGTCTCTCTCTCTTCTCTCTCTCCTCTCCCTCTCTTTACCCTCTCCCTGCTCTCCTTTTTCTCCCTCTCCCCATCTCCCACTCAGCACCACCACAGCATCACTCAGCACCACCACAGCATCACTCTGCACCACCACAGCATCACTCAGCACCACCACAGCATCACTGGTTCAAATATGTTCTTTTATTGTTTCAAGCTGTTTTCAAGCTTTCAAGCTTTATTACGAGGTTAATATTTCACTTCTGTTCTTGGATATTCGTCACAATAAAAAACACTGAACATAATCTTCACAAAAGTTATTTAGAAAAGTTTAAGCTATTGACATTACTAATTAAATAAATTATTTAAGTATTAATTATTTAAAAAAATTAAAAGCCATTGTTATTTGTAATATCAATACATCTAAGTCACGTAAGTACAAAACATGTTGCATTACAAATGCTATAGGTGTCACATTTGCGAAAGTTATAACTATTGGCATTGTAAATGACAAAGCTATTAACTTAGCTATTTTAAAAAACAACACATAAATTTAAAAAAAGTCATTTATAAGACCAATAGCTCAAACTTTCCTAATTCGAGACCTATTGCATATCCAATGCTTGTTTCTTATTGAATTTTTGTGGTTTCAGAAGGAGGTTTTCCGCACTTCTTGTTGACTTGATCCTCCCGATATTGTGAGTTTTTGTGTGAGGTAGCTAGGTGCACTATGATGTAGGGCCTTGTGCGTCATGCAAGCTATTTTCAGGTGGATTCTGGCTTCAAATGGCAGCCAGTGTAAAGAATTTAAATTAGGGGAAATGTGGGCCCTTTTTTTCGAGCCAGTGATGAGTCTCGCTGCTGAGTTGGTGTAGGCTCTTAGAGGAGCTGTGGTGGCTTTGGGGAGTCCGCATAACGCAACACTGCCATCGTCCAGCCGCAGTAGAACTAGCGTCTGATCCGCATTGGGAGGTAGGAAGGGCTTCAGCTTCCTTAGTGTATTGATCTGAAAATGTGCTCCCTTTGTTGCATTACTAATATGCTTCTGCATATTGAGGTTGCAGTCCAGAGTTATACCAAGTGATTTTGCCGAGTCCACAATGGTTAGTTGAACATCGAGTGCTGTGTGGGGACTTTGGTGGGTGGAGCAATAAGGAGGAATTCCGTTTTTAAAGCATTCAGTTTGAGGTGATTCACTGCCAGCCATGTTTGGGTGGTCTTAAGAGTGTTGTTGGGCAAACTAATGTCATCCAAGGTATTGATCTTGAGGTAGAGTTGGGTATCATCTGCATACATGTGGAATTGCACGTTTGATGTTTGTAACAAATCGGAGAGTGGTTCCATGAAGAGGTTGAAGAGAGTAGGGGATAACGAGGAACCTTGAGGGACTCCTATCGTAACAGGCACTGGTTTGGACAGTGTGTTGGTGACCTTGAATTTTGGAGTCCGGTTATGCAGAAAAGAGGTAAACCAGTCGAGCACTGGTCCTGAGAGACCCATTCTGTGTTTTAACAGATCTATCAAGTGTTCGTGTTTGACCGTGTCAAATGCTGAGGAGAGGTCTAATAAGATGAGGAGACATGCTTCGTTATGATCAAGTATTTGAAGAGCATCATCAATGATGTGTGTCATGGCTGATTCCGTGCTGTGATTTGCAGGGAAGCTGGATTGGTTCTTATTTAGGAGGTTGAATTGGTCGATATGTTTTGTCCGTTGGTGATGAACACATTTTTCCAGAAGTTTGTCCAGAGTGGGAATATTGGAGATTGGGCGGTAGGTGTTGATGTCCGTGGGGTCAGCTGTGGGTTTCTTAAGGATGGGAGACACTTGCGCTACCTTTAGGGAGTCCGGGATGCAGCCTTGTTGAAGTGAGCTGTTGATGATCTTGATCCATATGGGTAGTAGCGAAGGAGTAAGATCTTTAACCGCATTTGCGGGGAGTGGGTCAGTGAGGTGATCGGAAGGCTTCAGGGCACTGAGATATTTGCCTATTGCTTCTTCAGAATAGGGGTGGAAGTAAGAACATGTTGCGTTGTTTTTCAAGGTAAACTGTGATGTGATTTGTTGAGAAACATTTGGGGGTAAGGGGGGGATTTGGTGAGGAGGTCAGAATGAGAGATTAGGTCCTTAAGGAGATCTTTATTGATGTTCTCCGTCTTTAGGTTAAAGTGGTTAGAAAAGTCATCACAAGATGGTTGTGGGTGAGTTAGATCAAGAGGCCGTTGAGGTTGGTCCTTAGATTGCATTTTGATTCATTCAAAAAGTTTTTTGGGTCGGTTTCTTGCCTGGTCAAGTTGTTGGGTAAAGAAGTCTGCTTTAGTGCGTTTGACCTTACGAAAATAAGCATTTCTCTTTCTTTCTAGAGTCAGGAGCAGCTCGGCGGATGGTACTGATCTCCAGTTGCGTTCGGCAGTTCTGAGAGAACGTCTGTCCTCGTTAAGGAGACCGTTGAACCAGGGTCTAGAGTCTTTCGTGGAGACTCTCTTTAGTTGCAGGGGTGCAAATTCGTTAATTATCGAGGTCATGGAGTTTAGGTAGTGATTGGTGAGGTCAGTTACGTTGGAAGTTCCAGCAGGGGGCGAAGTAGGTTCTTGCTAGAGGCGGTTAAGGTGTTTGTGTTGAGCTTTTTCCAGTCCTTTTTCCATACCTAAGGTTTTGTAGCTTGTACAGAGGTCAGCTTGATCGTTTCATTGATGAAGAAGGTGATGACGTGATGGTCAGACCAATCACAGGGGAGGATCGATTCCAGATGGGTGGAATCAGTCTTAGCAATTATTAATTCCAGGGTTGCGCCTTTATCGTGTGTCGGGCTGTTGCACAATTGGTTGAGGTCTAAGACGTTGAGGAAGTTTTTGAAGCTGTGGACCACCGTGTCGTTAGGGTCGTTCCAGTGGAGGTTAAAGTCACCCAGGAAAATGTGTGTGTTTCGTCAACCAGTGAGTGATGTTATCAGGTCCATGATTTGTTCTGTGAATAGGAGGTTGTCGCCAGGTGGGTGGTAGATGATGTGGAGCGAGCAGACAGGTTTACCATTACTGTTGATGTCAAGGCTGATGTATTCACAAGAGGGGAGTAGCGAGGGTATGGCTCTGTTTATGGTGATGTTGTTCCGGTGTATACACGCAATACCACCTCCAATATTGCCTCCCAACCTGTCTAGTCTGATGATGTCATAGTTAGGGGGAACTAAAATGTCGATGAGGGGCGAGGAAGAATCTGTATGCCATGTTTCTGTGAGTATGATGATGTCAAGGTTAGTCGAGGTAATGAGGTCGGCTATGTCAGTGTTGTGTTTCGATGCCGAACTGCAATTCAAGAGTGAGCATTTAAGACGGGGGGTGGAGGGGAATGAGGTTTGTTCTTGGATGAGTGGGACTTTACAGAGGTTATTGATGATGATTCCTCTGTTGTTATGAGTAGAGGGCCTGTGAGGGTTTGCGAGGATAGAGGGGATGAGCATGTGTGGGAGGTGATCATGGTAGTGGGGGGGGGCGGTTCGTAGGAGAGCAGGAGAGAGAGAAGATCGGTTTCGGAGAGATGGTTGTTGGTACGCAAAGAGCGGGAGGGTAGGTTACAGGAGGGTACTAATATCCAATTGGGAGCAATGTGTTTGATGTAGTGGGGGTGTGTCAGGGACTTGTTAGGAATGTTGGATCTTTGGAGCCATGGATGGTTCGATAGAATGATTTTAAACGCGTGTAGGTCTTTTTTAATTAGTGTGGACATGATCTCATCCAATCTTTTTTTTTTTTTAATTTTTGAAAACCTTTATTGTGCATGAAATAATGAACAAATACGGGCCCACAACCATCCGGCCGGCCACGAACACTCATGAAGCACTAGTGCATGCAATACGGCGACACAGTACTACGTTATACCATCAGCTAAAGTTTCAAGAGCAGACTGGAGAGCGCCGCAATACCATGACACAGGAGCAATGAAGGTTAATTTTAAATTTTGTTTGCGCAACTATTGAGTCCAGGCCGTATTGTTCCTTAATCATATGAAATAATAAAATAAGAGCAAGGTCCATGCAGGTGGGACGAGACAGTAGCTACAGATTAAACCGATCTCACATCTCAACAATCAGGTCCCCACCAGGCGGGATGGCAGCTAGGTATTCACACTACAGAGCAGTACTCCCAACATCACAGTCGTATCCCCGCCGCCACCCCTCCCCCAGTAAGCCTAGACACGGGTCCAGATGAACAGAGAAAATTATAAAAGAAGATCATAAATAGGCACCATAGAAACTAACAAAAACTAAATATAACCCCCCACCCTACACACATGCAGAGGCTATGGCCTGCCCCCCCCCCCCAGCAGAGTGTCTGTCGCCCCATAAACCCGAAATATAGCAAGTAAAGAGAAGAAAGGAGAGAAAAAGGAAAGAGAAAGCAAAGAAAAATATTAACCAGTGATATAGGGAGCAAGGACAGAATTCTATTCCAGAACTCCCACTAGAGAACGACGGGGAGGAGGGCCCTATCATACACGCTCGGTCACCGCCGGCTCATTAAACATTCTCTACCCCAGTATCGGCAACAGATAGCTTCACCAAAGGTCTAACCATTAGGGAGAGTCAACTAACATTACACAATGTTACAAACAAAATTCGGGTCCCTCGCAGCCTCCACCCGCCAGTATATCAATGCATCAAGGGGACCGCCTAGCCCTGGCCCGACCTGGGATTTATTCTCTCACCCACCCTACGTGGCAGTCCGATGCAGTCCAAGTCGACAAAAAAACCTGGCCGCTTCGAGGATGGGGGAGGTGCACAGTCGCTGAAAGAGCGTCGCCTGTCCTCTATAGATAGTTCACCCTTGATCACACACTCATCCGAGGCATCCAGGCGACAAAAGTCACGAGACAGGGAGGTCAAGGCTTCCAAGGAAGGAGCAGATGACAAGGCATGAGGACAGGCTGGTAGTGACCAAAACAGCGAGACTATTACACGAGGCAGGCAGTCAGTCAGAGAACAAAGGGGAGACAATGTTGCAGCAGCAGACCTGACGGGTCGCAACAAATCTCCACAAGCCTCATCAGTAGCTTCCTTAATCGCAACAGTAGCACTCGGAGGCGGCGGTGGGCTGGCAGACTGTAGCAAAGTCAATTCCAGACCTTGTCGGGGATGGACCCCCTGCTCTCGGCATATAGCGTGGGCACATGCATCAAGTGTCACACCCAGTAAGTTGTAATTGTGCAACATCTCCGATCGTAGCTCACCCAAGACCGCCATCACTTCCATGTAGGTCCATTCTGGCTGTAATTCCCGCAGCTCTGCACTCCCGGAGGAAAGGTTTGATCCGGTCCCCTGCACGAAGGTGTGCTCGTCGTCCCAGGAGGAAAGCACATAGTCATCCCCACAGCGCCGAATAGCAGGCACCGCCATCTTGTCCTCAGTCACTGGAGTGCTGGGGGGGGGGGGGGGGGAGGGGGCCGCGGGACACGACCGGTAAGCAGCTGTCGTCCCTGGAGCACACTGTATCCCCTTCTGTCTGCTGCGTAACCAGGGAACTGCTGGCCGTATGGTAGTCAGGCAGAATGAAAAGGAGCTCACCGGTACCAGGCAGAGTAACGTGAAGAGCCGACCAGCATCATGGCGGCTACGAACAAAGGAACCTCAGGCAAGCCCTCTCCCCCCTGTCCCGGTGCCTCTCCGTGTATTCTCGGCAAAGTAGCGGAGGCAGGCGTCAGCCGGGCCGCAGTCAGGTGGAAGCACCCCCTCGTAGTGCCACAGCCTCCGTAGCAGAACAGTCATCTCGGGGCGCGCGAGGTCCGGCAGGCGCTGTGGAGCGGGTGGGGACCCGGGCAAAGGCGATCCGTCCAGTAACTTCCGACTCCGGGCGGGTGGAGAGGTCAGAGGAACACCGTCAGAGTCGGCTCCATTTCCCGCACATTTTAAGCAAAGAGATCCACAGGATAGCACGCAGGATTTAGGTGCGGGACTCCGGGGCCGGCGGTGCCGAGCGGCCGCACGTCCGTTCAGGTCGCCATCTTGGCTCCTCCCCCGATCTCATCCAATCTTGTGTCTGCTGAGGTTGTGGTGGGGGGGGGAAGATGCGCTGAGTGTGTGTGTCTGGGGAGTCAGCTGGTTGGGTGAATGTGCTAGTAACGGAGTGCGTGCATTCAACTGTGTAGCTGTGTGCGTGTGTCGTAGGGAAAGTGTTGAGGATGGTTGGATAGGGGGATTGACCTGTGGGTGGGCAGGAGTGGGAGGTGTGGAGGGAGGCGAATGTTGTTCAGAGGGTGAACTGGTATCTGCGAAGTCGAGGGATGGACCACGGTGTGCAGGGGACTGCGCTCTGGTGGCCTGATTGGTGTGTGTCAAGTATATGGAAGGTGCAAGTGGGGGAAGGAGGGTGAACTATGATGGTGCCTGTAGTAAGTTCCGATACTAATGGAGGTAGGTGAGTAGAATGGGAAGAGTTGGGGGAAATAGGTTGAGTTGTATGGAGTCGATGTTTGTTGTGGTGTTTTGAGGTGTGACTGGGTTAGGGGGAGAGATGATGAGAGGGGGTATAGCGGGGGATTGAGGGAGGGGAGCTGTGTTCTGACCTAGGGTGGTAACCGTAGAAGTGTGAGGTGCAAGAGTGGCCTCGTCCTTGATAGGTAGGGGGAACGTGGGCTGATTTGGTGTGGTGGAACTAGTTGAATAAGTGGTGGAGGACCTCCGGGTAACTGGGATCACGGGAACAGATGAGTCAGAAGAGTTAGAAGGGGGGGGTGAAGGGGAAGTGGGGGTGGGGAGCTATAATCATAATAATATAAGTGTGAGGTGCAAAAGTGGTCTCTGCCATGATGGGTAGATGCAATTTAAGGGACGTCAGATCCAATAATGACCAATTCTCTACTTTATTGATGGTATTTATATCAGGCAGATCTTTATCAACAGATGTCACAGTAAAATAACTGGGGACTAATGGTATTAACACAGGGGATGACGACAAATTCTCAGTCAGATTAGAGTATATTGCTTCCACTTTATTAGTAAAGAATTGGGCAAGGTTTTCGCATTGTGTTTCGCTCAGATTGGGTGGAGTGGGCTGTGTTGTGGCACCTGATAGTTCTTTTACCATTTTAAACAATGTTTTAGAGCAGTTCTTTGCATCGAATAAGGTTAAGGAAACATGTTCCACACGCGCAGCCCTACAGAGAGAATAATATTCCCTTTTAACGTGCAGGTAAGCGGTTTTCGCTTCGAATGCATATTCCCTTCTCCACCGTCTTTCCATATTTTTACATTTGGTTTTCTCAGCTTTTAACAAATCTGAGAACCAAGGGGCTGGAGGAGGGTGGTTGTTAATCCTCTTACAGGAGGTGGGTAAGCAGATGTCTGTAGTTTTACGAATCCAGTTATGAAACGTTTCTAGGTCAATTTCAAGATTATTTTTAAAAAAGTGGGCAGTGTCACCCCTCTGAAGCGAGACGCTGGCATCACAATTCGTACTTTTGGGACTGCTCTTTAGAAGCTGAAGGTAGTGTAGGACCACAGGTAACTCGCCCTATGTTTAACTAATCTTATTATAGAGTGCTACAAAATCCAACGGGGTGTGAGCCAGGCTGGCAACTAGAGCCACATTTCGGGGGGGCTGAAAAAGATTTGGGGGGGGGGCTAATTCTTACAGCCGTAACCAGAGCGGCTGTAAAAAGGGATGAAAACACAACAAAAGCCTCATTTACAAGTAAACGGTCTTTTAAAGACCTGAGAAGTCCTTGGGTGCAGCTGCAATTAGACGTCGCCAGCCCGCGAAGCTGTCTCAGCCCGGGCTGACAGAAACGACGGGGGTGGGGGGGCTGAAGCCCAGTGAGCCCAATGGGTGTTGCTCGCCTGGTGTGAGCCCCACTGTGTCAATCTCTGTGCATAAAAACATAATCACACAGATCTGTCCAGCACCTGTATGTTGACCATATGAGAGGCAGAAAAGGGAGACAGGAGGAATATTAAATAGGCATGCCATGACTAAGGGGGAAAGTACGGATCTCTGTACAATACGGAAGGTTCAGGGTGGTGGGAGAGGGTGGCATCGAGACCAAGAAGCCTTGGAAGGGCACCACCACCTCCCTTTCCCACCTACCCACTGGACAACGGTTTTTCGCGGTGCTGGAGAGGGACCTCTAAAAACTTTTATAAACTAAGGCCTGCTGAGCAGAGCTACTGAAAAAAGATATCGTAATTCGAAGGTAGACGAGTAATCTTGTCCTTTCTGAATTTGTGGGACTGGAACTGATTTATTAAAGACTTTTTTTGTTGTTTTTAGATTACACTGCCCTGGATATTGTTTGTTCCATAGCATTTGTAGTAGTACATATACTATCTGAAGCGCACTACATATAAACCGCCACTAGATGGTACTGTTATAACAAAAAACACATTTGAATGTGGAGCTGATCCGAATCGGTGCACGGAAACGCAATAGCTGCTTTTTGACACTGGATGGCAGCACCGCAATACATTGAATTTACTACATTTCCTACTGGAAGGTTAAATTAATCCCCGCACGTGGCTTTTAATTATTTAGAAATGATTCGATATACATCTCCTAAGTACTTTCCAAGTGATTTCGTCTCACTTTTGATATTTTGAGTTTATATTTCATACATGCCAACATTTCAGGAGAGCAAAGTGGGAGATTAAAAAAAAAAATCGGGAGACTGGGGCCTTGCATCAGGTTACTGGCATGTGTGGGCTTTGGAAGTGGCTGCTGTAGGATTGGACATTTGAAACATAAATGCACGTTTTTTTTCTTACCTTTCAGAAGCATGGAGCATAATGGCAGGCATCGAGAAAGCTGTCAACAACCAACTCGCCGCCTTCCTCGAAGCCAACAATTCACTCGACCCCTCACAATCTGGATTCCGAGCCAAACACAGCACTGAGACCGCCCTCATCGCAGCAACAGACGACATCCGTACTCTACTGGACAATGGAGACACAGTCGCCCTCATCCTCCTCGATCTTTCCGCAGCCTTCGACACAGTCTGCCACAGCACCCTTTTACATCGCCTCAGAAACATCGGAATCCAAGGAAAGGCACTGGAATGGATCACCTCGTTCCTCACCGGAAGAACCCAGAGAGTCCGCCTCCCACCATTCAATTCAGAGGCCTCTGAAATCATCTGCGGAGTACCACAAGGATCCTCACTCAGTCCCACCCTCTTCAACGTATACATGAGCCCCCTCGCGGCCATCGCCCGCCAACACAACCTCAACATCATCTCCTACGCGGACGACACTCAACTGATCCTATCTCTCACCAAAGACCCCAGCACCGCCAAAACTAACCTTCACGAAGGAATGAAAGAAGTCGCCGAATGGATGAAACAAAGCCGACTGAAACTGAACTCAGACAAAACAGAAGTCCTCATCTTAGGTAAATCCCCCTCTGCTTGGGACGACTCCTGGTGGCCGGAAGCCCTCGGAAATGCACCCATCCCGACAGACCACGCACGAAACCTTGGCGTCATCCTGGATTCCTCACTATCAATGAACAGACAAGTCAGCGCCGTATCCTCCTCCTGCTTCAACATTCTTCGCATGCTCAGAAAAACATTTCGCTGGATCCCCACCGAAACAAGGAAAACAGTCACCCATGCTCTGGTCACGAGCCGACTGGACTACGGAAACACCCTCTACGCAGGCACCACCGCCAAACTCCAGAAGAAACTACAACGAATCCAAAACGCCTCAGCCAGACTCATATTAGACATCCCACGCAACGAACACATCTCTGGTCACCTTAAAGATCTCCACTGGCTACCCGTCAATAAGAGGATTACTTTTCGACTGCTCACCCACGCACACAAATCACTCTACGACATCGGACCAGACTGCCTCAACTCCCGACTGTCCTTCTACTCCCCCCCCCGCCTACTTCGCTCCTCCAACCAAGCCTTCGCCACTGTACCTCACATCAACAAGACCACCATGGGAGGCAGATCCTTCTCTTACCTGGCTGCCAAAACATGGAACTCACTCCCCGCTTACCTTCGCCTCACCCAGAATCACCTAGCGTTCAGAAAGCAGCTTAAAACGTGGATATTTGACAAATAATCCTCCTCCCCTTCCTAAGCGCCTTGAAACCCTCTGGGTATGTAGTGCGCTATATAAATTGTATGACTTGACTTGACTTGACATGCAAGTGTTGGGCACTAGCCTTGGCAGTGCATGCACCCCCCACCCCCCTGTGGCAGCCCGGGCTGAAACAGCTCACCCTCCCCCCCCCTCAGTACTACACAGGTCTGTAAAAGACGATTCCCTTGTTAATGACGCTTTGTTGGTTTTTCACCCCTTCGAGAGCCCCTGCATGGCCACTCTGTGTTGGAAGAATTGGCACTTTACACAATACCAAGCCCTGTCAGCTGAAACCCCAGAGGAATCAGGTTTTTGCTTGCAGGAATCGGGAGGCGGGAGACTAGCCTTTAAATCGGTAGTCTCACGCCTGAATCGGGAGGGTTGGCATGTCTGATATTTGTACAAAGAACAAAGACTGCACTTCCCTTCTGTTTTACAGACAAGAATGCGCCCCCCCCCAGCCAGGAGCCCCCCTAGTCTGGCTGTGGGCCGCAGATCTGTCCTGCTGGCTCGCCACATTCCCCGCTGACCTTGACTTTGCCTTGAGTAGTCCAGCAACAGGAAAGCATGAGGAGGTACTGAACGGAGGTACTGCCTGGGATCAAGAGGCAGAACTATGCTGGAAAGGCCGCTGCACCAGCAGCCGTCATGCCACTGGTACTAACCGAGGTTGGGTCTGGTCTATGGACAGCCTTAAACGTTTCAGCACCTCATCCAAAACAAGCATTTGCACTGCAATAGATCTCGCATATACGCAACAAGTTGCGCTATTGGCATTGCAATTGGCAATGCCTTTTATTTATGTTTTGTATTCATAAATAAAAGGCATTGTCATTTACAATGCCAAGAGCTTAAACTTGAGTAAATGTGAGACCTACGCGGCGTAACAAACGCCCCCTCAGCCGCCGCGGTGCAGGGGGGCCCCACTCTCTTCGGGAAATGAAGGGGGCCCCGGGCCCCCTCAGCTCTTCTGTGAGAGAGGCTTGCACTGAGGCAAGCCTCTCTCCCTCTAAAGCAGCCTGTCTGCAGCCTGCTCTGAGCCCTTCCCGCTGACTGAAGAGAAACAATGTTACAAGTTACATTGTTTCTCTTCAGTCAGAGCCAAGCCCGGAACAAGGGTAAGGGTGGGGGCCCCAGAGACAGCATTCCCCACAGGTCTCTGCTCCTTTGAGATGTACCAGCTACTCCCACTTCCCACCAGTGCCAGCCACTCATTCTGCCACCAGTGCCAGCCTCTCAGACTGCCACCAGTGCCTGCCGCTCACCCTACCACCAGTGCCAGCCTCTCACTCTGCCTCCAATGCCTGCCGCTCACACTGCCACCAGTGCCAGCCTCAGCCACTGCCCACGGATGCCAGCTTCTCACACTCCCCCCAGAGCCAGCTACTCACTCTGCACCAGTGCCAGCCTCTCACACTCCCACCAGTGCCAGCCTCTCACACTCCCACCAGTGCCAGCCTCTCACATTCCCACCATTGGCAGTCTCTCACTCTACCACCAGTGCCAGCCTCTCACATTCCCACCATTGGCAGTCTCTCACTCTACCACCAGTGCCAGCCTCTCACATTCCCACCATTGGCAGTCTCTCACTCTACCACCAGTGCCAGCCTCTCACATTCCCACCATTGGCAGTCTCTCACACTCCCACCAGTGCCAGCCTCTCACATTCCCACCATTGGCAGTCTCTCACTCTACCACCAGTGCCAGCCTCTGACACTTCCCACCAGTGCCAACCTCTCACTCTGCCACCAGTGTCAGCCTCTCATATTGCCACCAGTGTCAGCCCCTCCCACTTCCCACCAGTGCCAGCCTCTCACTCTGCACCAGTGCCAGCCTCTCACACTCCCACCAGTGTCAGTCTCTCAAACTGCCACCAGTGCCTGCCTCTCAGTCTGCCACCAGTGCCAGCCTCTCACTCTGCCACCAGTGCCCGCCCCTCACACTGCCACCAGTTCCAGCTGCTCACTCTGCACCAGTGCCAGCCTCTCTCACTGCCACCAGTGCCTGCCGCTCACTCTGCACCAGTGCAAGCCTCTCACTCTGCCACCAGTGCCAGCCTCTCACTCTCCCACCCGTGCCAGCCTCTCACTCTGCCACCCGTGCCAGCCTCTCACACCACCAGTGCCAGCTGCTCACTCTGCCACTAGTGCCAGCTTCAGCCACTACCCACCAGTGCCAGCCTCTCACACTGCCACCTGTGGCAGCTGAGCTCCTCTGACTACCGACCAGTGCCAGCTTCAGTCACTACCCACTTGTGCCAGCCTCACACTCTGCCACCAGTGACAGCCTCTTACACCACCAGTGCCAGCTGCTCACACTGCCCATGTTTGCTACACTCCTGCCCAGTGCCAGTTCCTGTACAGTGATGCCACCTATACCACACTGTGCACCAATGCCCAGCAGTGCCAGCTCTGTGCACTGCCCTCATGTGTACATCAGTCCCCCTCAGGTAGTTGATGGAAAGGTTTAGACTCCTTGGCCAGCACTAATATTTGTTCACTGTCACGCAGCTTATCTTTTTTAGCCTACGTTTTCACATGAAATCCCCTTAACTCCGTGCCCAGAATGCATTTGAAAAGGTACAGTCAAAGCGCTATAACTTAAGATGCCTACTTCATTCCATAAACTTCTCACTACACAAAAGCCAAAGCAAAAAAAGAAGTGGGGGGACGCTGACGTCATGACAGGAAGTGACGTCACGAAAGGTGGCTTGCACCATCAGACTCATTGCCTCCCCTCGCTCACCCCTTAGATGTGATTGCATCAGAGAAGCCAGCGCATGAGCAGCGTTCTGAATGAGCTCCGCTCTCGCCCCAGAGAGGCCAAAAAGTGAATGTGTGGCTCTATTTGGTCTAGTTACAGAGATCCCGGTAAAATAAGTGGGAGGATGCCGTTCACCCGCGTGGGACCCCGACTCGAGCCCTGCATTTACTCCTGTAAACCCCTGCACCTAAGTGTAAATCTAAACCTTTTTTCCGTCCAGCATTTCCTACTGTAGATTTACACCTAAGTGTAAACTTACATGTTTCCACCCACTAGTGGACTTTCCTTCAATAGGATTTATGAGTCTAAAATAACTACTAGTAACTTTTCACTCGTAGGTAGTGATTTTCACCACTGTAGTGGAGATCTCCCTATGAGGAAGGATAGGGAAATTATTAAAGATTATTTTTAATTTGAAAAAAAAATGGAAATATTGAAATATAACATATAAATGTAAATAATAAATCTAGATGTAATAAAATAAAATGTTGCAGCTGGAGAGACAGTGGAGAGAGACAGTGGAGGGAGTGGAGAGAGTAGAGAGAGAGAGGGTAGAGAGAGAGTGGAGAGACAGACAGTGGAGAGAGAGAAAGAGATACATTGGAGAGAGAGTGGAGAGACAGAGGGGAGAGAGAGAGCGGAGAGGGAGAGTAGAGAGAGAGAGTACAGAGAGAGAGTGGAGAGAGAGAGAGGAGAGAGACAGTGAAGAGAGAGAAAGTGGAGAGGGAGTATAGAGAGAGAGAGTGGAGAGAGAGAGTGGAGAGAAACAGTGGAGAGAGAGACAGTGGAGAGAGAGAAAGTGGATAGAGAGAAAGTGGAGAGAGAGTAGAGAGAGAGAGAGTGGAGCTAGACAGTGGAGAGAGAGAGAGTGGAGAGAACGTGGAGAGACAGTGGAGAGAGTGGAGAGAGAGAGAGAGTAGAGAGAGAGAGAGAGCGAGAGAGAGAGAGAGAGTGGAGAGAGACAGTGGAGAGAGACAGTGGAGAGAGAGAGAGAGTGGAGAGAGAGTGGAGGGGGACAGTGGAGGGAGACAGTGGAGAGAGAGTGGAGAGAGAGTGGAGAGTGAGAGAGAGAGTGAAAGAGTGGAGAGAGAGTAGAGAGTAGAGAGAGAAAGTGGCAAGAGAAACAGTAGAGATAGAGTGGACTCAGTTGAGAGAGAGAATGGAGAGAGAGAGAGAGTGGAGAGGGAGTAGAGACTGACTGACTGACTCAGAGACTGAATACTGACTGACGAGAGACTGACTGGCTGAGAAACTGACTCAGAGAGAGAGAGACTGGCTGACTGAGAGAGTGACTTACTGACTGACAGAGAGAGAGACTGAGAGTGAGACTGACTGACAGAGAGAGAGACTGACTGACTGACAGAGACTGACTGACTGGGGTAGAGAGATAATGACTGAGGTAGAGAGATACTGACTGACAGAGAGAGAGACTGAGAGAGAGAGGCAGAGACTGACTGACTGAGAGAGATAGACTGATTGACTGCGAGAGAGACTGGCTGAATGAGAGAGACTGACTGAGAGAGAGACTGACAGAGAGAGAGAGAGACTGACAGAGAGAGAGAGACTGACAGAGAGAGAGAGACTGATTGATGTAGAGAGAGAATGACTGACTGAGAGAGACTGACTGACCGGGAGAGAGAGAGACTGACTGGGAGAGAGAGACTGACTGACAGAGAGAGAGAGACTAAGAGAGAGAGACTGAGGGACTGACTGGCTGAGAGAGAGACTGACAGAGAGAGAGACTGACAGAGAGAGAGAGAGAGAGACTGACTTAGAGAGAGACTGATTGACAGAGAGAGAGAGGCTGAGAGACTGACAGAGAAAGAGAGACTGACCGACAGAGAGAGCGACTGTCTGACAGAGAGAGTCTGACTGAGAGAGAGAGACTGACAGAGAGAGACTGACTGACAGAGAGAGAGACTGACAGAGTGAGTCACTGACTGAGATAGAGAGAGACTGACTGAGAGAGACTGGCTGACTACGAGAGAGAGAGAATGACTGACTGAGAGAGTCTGACAGAGGGAGAGAGAGACTGTCTGGAAGACTGACTGACAGAGAGAGACTGACAGATAGGCTGAGAGAGAGAGACTGACAGGCTGAGAGAGAGAGACTGACTAAAAGAGAGACTAAGAGAGAGAGAGACTGACTGACTGAGAGTGACTGATTGAGAGAGAGACTGACTGAGAGAGAGACTGACTGAGAGAGAGCCTGACCGAGAAAGAGAGAGAGACTGGGACTCTGACAGAGAGAGAGACTGACTGACTGACAGAGAGAGAGACTGACTGAGAGAGAGAGAGAGAGAGAGAGAGAGAGAGAGACTGGCTGACTGAGAGAGAGAGACTGACTTATTGAGAGAACTGACAGAGAGAGACTGTGAGAGACTGACTGACAGAAAGAGAGAGACTGACTGAGAGAGACTGACAGAAAGAGAGAGATAGAGAGACTGACAGAGAGAGAGAGACTGAGAGACAGAGGGACTGACAGGGAGCGAGAATGACAGAGAGAGGGACTGACAGACAGAGAGAGACAGACTGACAGAGAGAGAGAGAGAGACTGACTGACTGACGTAGAGAGACTGAATGACAGATATAGACTGACTGACTGAGAGAGACTGACTGACTGAGAGAGAGAGAGACTGACTGACTGACAGACTGACAGAAAGAGAGAGATAGAGAGACTGACAGAGATAGAGAGAGACCGACTGGCTGACAGAGAGAGAGACTGTCTGACTGACAGATTGACTGACAGAGCCACTCACTTGTTGAAAGCCTTGCTGCCTGGTCTAGCGGAGGACTTGGAATCCTGATCATACTGCTGCTGGGGCTGTAGAAGGACACCACAAGCGCCGTACCGGCTCAACCGGAGAACCGCTGATTGCTCCTCTACCGCTGCGGGACTGCAAGGCATCTGAAACAGCTGTAGCCTCTTCCCGCAGCGGCCACGCCCCCTTGCTTGCCGAGCCCTTAACCTTTCGCAGCACCCGCTTCGCGGGTGCCACTCACTTGTTGAAAGCCTTGCTGCCTGGTCTAGCGGAGGACTTGGAATCCTGCTCATACTGCTGCTGGGGCTGTAGAAGGACACCACAAGTGCCGTACCGGCTCAACCGGAGAACCGCTGATTGCTCCTCTACCGCTGCGGGACTGCGAGGCATCTGAAACAGCTGTAGCCTCTTCCCGCAGCGGCCACGCCCCTTGCCTGTTGAGGGCTACAAGAGCAATCTAGGCACTCCGCGAAGCAGGACGCGTGCGGGACGGAGCACGGGACGAAGCCCGGACAAAGGGCGGACAGTCTTAGACAGTCCGAGACAGGCCGTGACTGGACTGGGCCGACCACTTTGCCCCTATCGAGCCTGAGGAATCTACATGCAGCAATATTCTCTTTGCCTAATTTTATTACATGTTAAAGAGGACTGTTGTTGCTGTGTTTTCGCCTTTTCTAGCTTACTAGTTTAAGTACTGTTTCTTGTGGGCTATAAACTTTCCTTATCCTATTGAGTGCTAACTTGTAATTGTGTAGGATGCCGAAAAAATTAGCTCCAACTACATCCAACACGATGGATAATTACATGGTTCAAGTGGTAACGAAAATCAATAGCGAAAGGCGACAGTCATTAGGACTAAGCCAATCCCCAGTTCTCCCTGCTATGAGTCCATCCCAATCATCTATCATGGTTGACATATCTTCACAGGCTGCTGGTAGTGACGCTCATGAGTCCAATCTTCAAGATAGTGACAAACATGATCAAAGCGCACTCCCAGCAGTTGACTTAGAAATTGACCCTGAAACTAATCCAGGAAGCGTTGATGATTCCGATCCTGAGACCCATGCCCATGTCATAGAAGATGATCTTTCCTCTGTAGAGCAGGAAACCACGACAGCTAGAACAGGTAAAAAGACCCAAGCCAAGCGTGGAGGGTTACGCTCAGGGCTAAGGAGGAAAAGGGCTTCACCACCAAGGAAAACTAAGGATAAGATTATGGATGTTGGGGAGAACAGCATAAAGCATATTATGGATGATGAGCTATTTTCTAGGATAGCAGATATGATTGAGTGTAAAATTAAAGCTATTATTAAACCAATGGTGGCCAAAATTGATAAACTCACTGCTGAGGTGAAAAAATTGGGTGGGATTCAGACTAAGGTTAATGAGGAGGTTGGTAACGTAGCAGTTCTGGTTTCAAATCTAGTAGATACATCTGGGAAGAATGGTGTGAATATGGTAGAGGTAGAGAGGAGTTCGACAGCAATCATCCACCCTGGTCAGGGACCAGTAAATGTAGATACTCACCCAGTAGTAAGAGAGGAGGTTTTGCCAACACCAACCGTACAATCTGCATTTAGTCAGGAAATAGACTCTCCCCAATTTATAGTAGAAGCTTCACCTTTGGTGTTGGTACTGGCAAATGTTCCACCTTTGGTACCTGGGCAGCCAGAAACTCCAACATCTCTCTCTAGTAAGGCGCTGCACTGGCTGTCAGGTAATATGCAGATGGCCCCTTGGGGGAAACAGCAGTTAGCAGCGGAAATTACGTCAGCTAGAAGGACAGCCTGGATAGGGAACAGACCGAAAAAGTTTAAAGGAGACTGCGTAGTGGTGAATTTTTCCCACTCGGCTGTGCTCCCCAATGTTTTATCAAACATACTCCCCCCTCAACGCAGGAGTGGCACTATAGTTCCCCTCACCTTAAAGTTTTTCTATGGTGAGCGGCAAAATGTGACGTATCCTAAGACTCCAGGGCCAAGGTGGGACACCATGATGAACAGGTGGGGTGCGGGTGCTCCGTTTAATGAATGGGGGATCAGTCTGTGAAATAGGTTTGGGATCTTGTGATTGCGACTGACTCCTGGGGGATCGCAATACGGCATGTACTAGATTATCTGAGGCCTGTGGAATAGATGACACTATAGCTCGTAGTGCTGCCCCTACAAGTGATATCCGCATACCCCGGACCAACGCAATGGGTAATTGTAATACCTCAGCGGATCTGCAAGGGACTAATGGCTCTAACCAACCAAGGGATTGTATGGCTGATAATACAGTACAAAACAAAACTGATCACAATCAGGAGGCATTAGAGACTAGTCCTTCCGGGGTCTTACCATCCAAAGAAGGCAGGGCTAGCATTGACCAACAAATCAAAGTGTCAACGCATGAATTCTTCTTTATCAACTTTGGTGTCATGGAATGTGGCAGGGTTGAGAAGTAAGGTAACATCTCTGGACTGGTTAGCTTTTTTGGAAAATAAGGATATAATTCTCCTTCAGGAAACCTGGCAGGTAACTCCGGAATTTAAGCCAGGATATTTAAACTTTTACACTTCTGCCATCCCTAGCTTACGGGGAAGACTGAAGGGAGGCTTGCTGACATGGGTTAAGCAAGATAGCAGATACTCCGTTACTCAGCTGGACTCAAATAGCCCAGATATCTTGCTAACTAAATTCAAAAGCCCAGACTTCAAGGACCTTCTGGTCTTTAATATTTATTGCAGGGGGCTCCCTGGTGGTAAATCTACCGAAGCAGTTGACCAGTTAGATATTCTCCTTGAGCGATATCGCTCAAAAGGTAATATTATTGTGGCAGGTGATTTTAATTGCTGTTTCGAACCCCTAGACAGTTATGATATGGATCTTACAGTGGAAGAGGACTACATTTGGAAGATCCCCCAGCTGACAATACCACCTATTAAAAAATGGTCAGAGGCAGCACTTCAACTTAAAGTCCTTTGTGTGGAGCATGGCCTACGTGCCACTAATGGAAGAATGGGTTCTGACGAACAGGGTGCCTCTACCTTTAACAATGGTACATCTCATAGCCGCATAGATTACATCCTTACAAATAAGGAGAATTGGTCGATAATGGATGATATGTGGATAGAAGAACGGGTAGAGAGTGATCATAACCCATTAATCCTGTCATTCAGGTTATTTGATTTGCCAAAACGTGAGGGTCTGGGTGATTGTGTGGAAATAGCCCTCTCAAATAACCATAGACGAATTAGATGGGCAAGCTGTATGATGAATGTAGAGGATATTGATGATATGAGGGACCTGACCGGTCAAGCCATAGTAGAACTAAGGAATAATTCCACTGTGGAGGCAATCGTGTCAAATACTAGTCGGATCCATGACAGCTTTTTTAATCAGTTAAGTTTTTTTTTCGTCAAAAAGGTGACCAAAAAAACTGAGTAGGCCAGCAAGAAAGGAGGATCAATGGTATGGTAAATCCTGTAGGGTTGCATATAGGGCCCCATCAGATGCAGTAAAAACCAAAGACATAGTTAAGATCAAGACCGCCCGAGTCACGTATAAGAAAGTACAACTTAAGGCAAAAGGTGACTGGGACGATGAATACTGGAGGGAGCTCCTGAGTGCTAGTAAAGAAAGATCCATGTGCTCCTTTTGGGATATGGTCAAATGGGGTAGGGGGATAAAAAGGGGTGAACCTACCAACTATGTCTCACCCAACGCTTGGGTCTCTCACTATGCGTCTCAGTTTGCCGCTGCGGACGAGGTGGGAGAAGAGAGCGAGGCTCTGTTAAAAGCTATGGAGGGCACAAATCACCTTTCCTTTACCAAAGCTGATATCATCAACATTTTGAACAATATCCCTAAAGCTAGGGCACCAGGCCTGGACTCCGTTCCAGCAGACCTTTTTATGCATGATAAGGACCTATGGGCCTCTTATATCCATCTGTTAGCTAATGACATTGTGATGGGCTCACCAATACCTGAGTCCTGAAAGGGTGCCGAGATCATTCCAATTTTTAAAAAGGGGGAGTGCTCGGACGCAGGAAATTACAGGCCTATAAGCTTGATCGCTTGCATACAAAAGGTAGTGGCAAGGCTCGTACTGCAGCGGATTCAGAGCTGGATAGAGGAAAAGGATATTCTGTCGCCCCTACAGGCAGGGTTTCGTAGCCATACCAGAACCATTGACCACGTTTTTAGATTTGTTTTATTATATTGGCGTGTAGTGTTACTGGGGGGGGGTATGCTTTTTGCAGTTTTCGTTGATCTTGAATCAGCGTTTGATTTGGTGCCTCGTACTAAGCTGTGGGCAGCCTTACAAGAGCAGGGCATCCCACTTGATATTTTGTCACTTTTAATCAGACTGCACGAAAATAATTATGCCCAAGTCCGCTGGAATCAGCAGGGAAGTGTAACTGACAAATTCCCTATTGCTAGGGGGGTTCGTCAAGGGTGTGTACTTGCCCCTACACTCTTCTCACTATACATCAACAGGGTGATCGGCTATTTTGAACAGCAACCAACTGATGCCCCTAAGCTGGATGGCAAGCCGATCCCCCTGTTGATGTTTGCTGATGACATGCTATTAATTTCGAAGACACAACAGGGCCTCCAAAAGGCTGTTGGAGTCTTTGAAGTTTTTTGCAAAGACCATGGTCTTGTCATTAACACATCAAAGACAAAGTTCATAGTCCTGCATAAAAATAAACTCGTCAGAGGGAAGACAGTTATGGATGGGGTTCAATTGGAACAGACCCAAGTATTTAATTATCTGGGCATAACTTTGTCATCCAAATTAGATTGGAAACAGCATACCAACCAGCTGGCAACGAAACACGCACAACTGACAGGAGCACTCACTAAGGAATTTTATTTATCTCACACTAGGCCAATCACCCCGGTCCTAAAGATTTATGATGCTAAAGTTGGAGCAGCAGTTCTCTATGGGGCAGAACTGTGGGGGCTCAGTAACTTGAAAAGGTTGACGGGTGCGAAAAACAAATTTTTGCGTAACATCACAGGCCTACCGGCCTACACTCCATTGATCCCTCTCCATTACGACCTAGGGTCTCATAGCCTCTAGGATATGGCCAGATATAGATCAGTTGCCTACTGGAGGAGATTATGGGTTACCCCAGAACTCTCCCAGTATGCGCGGGCCTTCCTCGAGGTAAGAGACCTCGATAAGGCTCACAAAATAGTATGGTTGAGGGAGGTAAAGGCTATTTACAAGGCTATGGGACTATCTCCATTGTGGGATGACCCAGTAGGGAATCTTTTTCCACCTAGAAAAATATTTCGAGACCTGTACTGGAACATGCTTGAGGCAAAGAGTTTTGGCCGCAGTATTGAATGAATCTCTTACGGCAGATTTTCTAGAACTAAAGCATTCTCCGGCCTTAGAGGCATATTGGGATTGGATTACCATCCCAGGGGACAGGAAGAAATATCATCAGCTCAGGGTGGGGACACTACCACTAAATGCTTTTACCGCAAAATGGCGAGGGGGACAAGGATTAGCTTGTCCCTTTTGTCCTGAACAGCGAGAAGTCATTGGGCATGTTCTTTTTGCCTGTCCTGAATACAAGGCGCCTAGGAGATCTTGGTTAAAACCTATTTGTGTCCAGTTAGGTCTCAAAACAGGTTGTGAGGCAGTCAGGATTTTATGTACTGACAACTCCCAAGCCGTAGTTATAGCCTTAGCTAAATTTCTTCATTGGATGTGGATAATTCGGGCCCGTAAAATGAGCCTATAGTAATTTTGGCTTAATGATACTTGAAACTGTAAAATGTATATAGTGAGTAATGTTCCGTGTGATGAATTTTTGAAAATTAAAAAAAAATATTTATGTCTTCTTTTTAATTCAATTTATTTGATTGTAATCCATGGATTTTATGATTGGTGGTTGGCCAATATTAATATTAATAATTGTAAATTGAGAGATGAAGTGACGAATTGTGGATTATACTAGCTGCCAAGGATTATACTAGTTGTCAAGGAAGGGTAATCTTAGAAACTTTTTCTTCTTCTTTTTTAAATTGTAAAAATGGTTTTTTTTTTTAAAAAGTATAAGGTTGTAAATGTCTTTTATGATTGAAAAAAATCGAAATAAAGACTTTTTGATTTGATTTGACTGACTGACTGACTGAAAGAGACTGAATAACAGAGAGAGATAGACTGACTGACTGAGAGAGAGAGAGACTGACTGACTGAAAAAGAGAGACTGACTGAGAGAGAGAGAGAGAGAGAGAGAGAGAGAGAGAGAGAGAGAGAGAGAGAGACAGAGAGAGGGAGAGACTGTGATGGAATTGGGGTCAAAGTGTGTATGAATCTATGCAATGCCTCTTAAGATTGCTATTGTCTACTAATTAAAATGTATTATCGAAATGTGCTCTTTGTAGTTACATCTGCTTTTGAAATACTGCATTGTCGCATTGTCTAATGTTTTAAAACGGAAAGGAGAAGGAGCAGTGGATGCACTTTTGTCAAAACTGAACGATGAGTGGGCCCAATGTTGTATATCATGACAGGAGTCTGCATCAGTGTGGAGCTGGGTGGCGGGCGGACCGGAATAACAGGCGGGGAGGCCGGATATAGTGAGCTATGACAAGTGTTTTATTGCAGCTGAAGGACAAAGTCACAATGAGGGAGGGATGCAGTGTTGAATCCAAGGGGTGGTGGGCAGATAGTAACTGCGGTGGACCAGGCTCGGCGAGGGTGTTGGGGATCAGGATTCGCTTCTCCTTGTTCCGCCAGTAGTCTCCTCGGTGCGGTACTGGGGCTCCTGGGAGGCTTAAAAGAAAGGAGAGAAGCGTAGGGCTTTAGTCTGAGTACTCCAGCAGTACACCCCACCACCTACACCGGGGAGTGAAAAGGTACTGAGAAAGTCCAGTGAGGACGGGGCGGAAAAGGGGGGGGGATGGAACAGGCAAGAAAGAGGCGGGAGGGATGAAGGCGGGATGGTGCAGGACAGTGCTCGGTCTTTGTACAGTGCGCGTGAGAAATCCCTAAATATCCCTGTGCTCGTGCAGTCTATGGACTATATACAAGGCTATTTACAGATATACTATATACAGGAGGGGACACGGAGAAAGGGTAACGGGTACTCACGTGCCCCGCCGCAACTCTCGTCCGAGTTGCGGCCGCTCTCCAGCTTCCTCCTGAGGACGCCACCAGTCCTCCGTCCAGACGTCCTCTTCCTCGTCCTCGCTTCGGTCTCGCAGTGTTGCTCCTCTCTCTCTCAGGGGTCCGTCGCTGTCCGCTGCCTCCTGCCACGAGTCGGTTGCTCCGAACGCCTCTCCTTCGTCCTCTGGGCTTTTTCTACCTTCCGGGTTCTGGTCTGGCCGTCCACTTCCGGGGTCGGGGTCGATCGCTTCCGGGTCGCTAGGGGTCGACCCACCGTCACTTCCGGTGTTCCTGGCGAGGGTTTCCGGTCCTTCGTGCTCCAGTGTCGGTACCTGCAGGGGACGACAAAGAGAGGGTGTCCTGGGTGTCCGGGACGTTAAGTGACCGGGCGCGGGAGACAGGACCCCTGCGCCCGGACTTGGTTGCGCCGAGGTAGGTGCCGCCTCCGCTCCACATCCCCTTTCCCTAGCTGTCTTTCTTGTAGGGGAACTGGGAGGTGGGTATCGGGACAAATAATCAGCGTTGCCCTGTTGCAGTCCTTTCCTGTGTAGCGTTTTGAACCGAAAGGGCTGTAGGGAGAGGAACCACCGGAGTACTCGGTCATTGTGGCCCCTATTGCGGGCCATCCACTCTAGAGGGGCATGATCTGTGTAGAGTTCGGATTCCCGCCCCTCCAAATAGTACCGAAGGCTGTCCACTGCCCATTTGATGGCTAGGGCCTCTTTCTCTACCACAGCGTAGTTCACTTCCCGGGGAAATAGTTTCCGGCTGAGGTAGAGGATAGGCCGTTCGACCCCTGTGTTATCCCTCTGGGAGAGTACCGCCCCTAAGCCCTGATCAGAGGCGTCTGTTTGCAGTATGAATGTTCGGGTATAGTCTGGACTGACTAACACAGGTTCGGATACCAGGGATTGTTTCAGACGCTCAAAGGCGTGGACCACCAGGGTTGGGGGATGTTGGAGTAGTGCTTCTGTGTTCGTGGTTTTCTTTAACAGGTCGGTTAAAGGGGCCGCTGTTTGGGAGAAACATGGGATAAACCTCCTATAGTACCCCAATAATCCTAGAAAGGCTCGGAGTTCCTTCCGGGTTCGGGGAAAAGGGATGGCCTGGATGGCCTTGATCTTATTGTCCTGAGGCCGGATGAGCCCTTCCCCTAACAGGTAGCCCAGGTATTTCACACTCTGGGCCGCTAAGGTGGTCTTGGAGGGGTTGATGGTAAAACCATTGTTCCCTAATGAGGTGACAACGGCTCTTAGGTGGCGTAGATGCTGTTCCCAATTATCGCTATATATAACGATATCGTCAAGGTAGGCCCCGGCGTACTTGGTATGTGGTTGTAACACCAGGTTCATGGCCCTTTGAAAAGTAGCCGGGGCTCCGTGAAGTCCGAAGGGCATCACTTTAAACTGAAATAAGCCCTCAGGCGTGGAGAAGGCGGTCTTGGGTTTGTCGGCTGCTTTGAGGGGGATCTGCCAGTACCCCTTGCAAAGATCCAGGGTACTTATATACTTGGCCTTGCCTATTCGTTCCACCATTTCATCTACGCGGGGTAGGGGGTAGGTGTCGAAGGCCGATATTTTGTTCACTTCCCTAAAGTCGATACAGAATCTTGTAGATCCGTCTGGCTTGGGGACTAGAACTATCGGTGAGTTCCAGCTGCTATTGGAGGGTTCTATGATGCCCATTTTCAGCATTTGGTTCGTTTCCTCTTGAATGGTGGCTCTACGTGCTTCGGGAATGCGGTAAGGTGTTTGTCTTACTATTTTTCCTGGTTCTGTGTGGATGGCATGTTCCACTACCGTGGAGTGTCCGGGTAGGGAGGAAAATACGGGTTGTACGGAGAACAAGGCCCGCCTGAGGTCTCGTTTGTGCTGTTCGGGAAGGTCAGGATCTATGCATGTTTCGAAGGGGGGGTTGTTACGCTAGATAGTACTGGACAGGGACCCTCCCACTTCTTTAGGAGGTTCACGTGATAGATTTGGGTTATTCCTCTGGTGGGTTCGGTTTCTATTTCGTATGTTACAGGGGTCACGGCTCTTAGCACCGGGAAGGGGCCTTGCCACTGCCCTAGCAGCTTATGGTCGGAAGAAGGAAGCAACAACAACACTAGATCCCCTGGGTTGAATTTCCGAGCCTTAGTTCCTTTATCATATTGGTGTTTCTGGGTGTTTTGTGCGGCCACTAGGTTCTGCCTCACGATGACCCTGATCTGTTCAAGGTGGGTCTTTAGATTATCCACGTATTCCGGCAGGGGTCGGGTTCTGTCGGGTTCGGCTTCCCATGCTTCCCTAGCCATATCCAGAAGTGTCCGTGGGGCTCGGCCATACAACAACTCATAAGGAGAGTAACCAGTACTGCTTTGTGGCTTGCACCTGATGGCAAACAGCGCCAGGGGAAGCATCTCCTCCCACCTTTTGCTTTCGAGGCCTAGGAGTTTCTTCAATGTCGTTTTGAGGGTGGCGTTGTAGCGCTCTACCAACCCATCGGTCTGGGGGTGGTAGGCCGAGGTCCTTATCTGCTTGATGCCTAGGTGGGAGCAGACCTGGCGCATAAGGGAGGATACGAAGGGCGTCCCCTGATCGGTGAGTATCTCGCGGGGAAAACCCACCCTCGAGAAGATGGATATGAGGGCCTTGGATATGGTTTGTGTGGTGGGATGGCGTAGGGGTATCGCTTCAGGGAAGCGGGTGGCATAATCTACCAACACAAGAGCATACCTACAACCGGTTCGGGAGGGCAACAATGGTCCGATAATGTCCATGCCTACTCTGGTGAAAGGGACGTCGATAAGGGCGAGAGGCTGCAAAGGAACCCTGGGGGGACGGTAGCGGCTGTTTCGTTGACATACTGGACATTCCCGGCAATACTGTTTGATCTGTCCGTGAACCCCTGGCCAATAAAACTTATCAAGGATCGTGCGTCCGGTTTTCTCATCGCTGAAATGACCTCCCAGCAAGTGGCTATGGGCCAGGAACAGCACTTTGTCGCGGAATAACCCGGGGATAACCAGCTGGGTTGGTTGTTGGGGTCCCCCTTTCCTGTAGAGGAGCCCGTTTTTTCGAAAGAAATAAGGACCTACATGTAGGGGGTCCTCGGCGTCCAGAGCATGGGCCCAGGCTTCCTGCAACACCGGGTCTTCCTGTTGTGTGGCGCGGAATTCCCGGTCGGTTTCCCAGGGATGGACGTCTATTTGAGCAGGAAAGGCCATCGCGTACTCTCTCTTTTCTTTTTTCTTCTGTCTTCGGGTCTTGGGAGGTCTGGTCACCGGATTCACAGGAGAAAGTTCATGGGAGAAAGGGGCCTCGGCCCACCAGTTCCTCAGGGAATCGGTGGTGTCTTGGAGCAGACGAGGAAGACCGCTATAGTCGCTGCCCAATATCGCTTGCTCCGGGAGATTAGGGATCAGGCCCACCGTTAGCAGACTGCCCGCGTCGGTGGGGTGTTGCACATGGACCTGGGTGGTTGGATAGCTCTTAGTGTCGCCATGCACACACGTAATAGCCACGTTGCCTGTCATTGGCCTGACAGGACGGGGCAACTCCTGGGGTCTTATAACGCTTTGTCGGCATCCCGTGTCGGCCAGGGCCATCATTCCGTGTCCGTCTATCCGCACCGGGCACCGAAAAGGAGGAGGGGTGGTGTCCGCGGTGAGACAGGCATAGTTTCTCGCCAACCCTATGTCCATGGGTTCCTCCTTTTGGGGGCAGACGCGAGCAATATGCCCGAACCCACCACAGTGGTAACATTGAGGGCCCGGTGGGTGGGGTCGAGGCAGGATAGGGTATGGCATCAGGGGAGCGGGGTCGGGTTTCCTGACCACCTGAGGGGGTCGAGGGACCCGGGGATGGCTTCCTGGAGTTATGCGGGACGGGTGTTCCTCCTTTGGTCGCTGAGTTTCCTGCGCTCGGCTGTAGGCGCTGGCAATCTCTACAGCGCTGTCGAGCGTTAGGCGAGCATGCTGACGCACCCACTTTTGGGTGGCAGGATGCAGGGAAGCCAAATACTGTTCCAAATATATTTTGGCCAGAATGTCCTCCTTGGTGGCCGTAGCAGGTTTCAACCACCGGTTGGCCAGATCCTGTATACGGAAGGACAAGGCCCTAGGCGTTTCTTGGGGCCCTTCCCTGGCCTGGCGCAGCCTCACCCTATAGGTCTCGTCGTCTATTCCTAGCCGTTCCAGGATGCAGGTCTTGATGTCGGCATAGGGGGTTTGTCCCTGGATGTTGGCTTGCTGGTAGGCAGCTTGCAGCTCACCCGTCAACAGGGGACCCAGGTAGTGGCCCCACCGATCAGCGGGCCAGGCCGCCGCCTGGGCGAGGCGCTCAAAGTTTGTGAAGAAGTAGTCGGGGTCCTCTCCGGGGACATACTTCTGTAGAACGACTGAGGGCAGGGAGGTGGCTGGTCGTTGAAGCCCCATGACTGTAGTGAGCTTCTCAAGGGCTTGATCCTGTGCGCTTCCCTGTCCCTTCAGCACGTCATGTAGTTGGCCCCGATCGTCTTCTGCCGTCTTGAGGAACCTCTCCATCATTTTTCCCAATTCTTCCTGGCTTTGCGCCAGTTGTTTGACCGCGGCCTCCATGCCTCCGGGATATCCCACTTCTGACACCACTTGTGGAGCTGGGTGGCGGGCGGACCGGAATAACAGGCGGGGAGGCCGGATATAGTGAGCTATGACAAGTGTTTTATTGCAGCTGAAGGACAAAGTCACAATGAGGGAGGGATGCAGTGTTGAATCCAAGGGGTGGTGGGCAGATAGTAACTGCGGTGGACCAGGCTCGGCGAGGATGTTGGGGATCAGGATTCGCTTCTCCTTGTTCCGCCAGTAGTCTCCTCGGTGCGGTACTGGGGCTCCTGGGAGGCTTAAAAGAAAGGAGAGAAGCGTAGGGCTTTAGTCTGAGTACTCCAGCAGTACACCCCACCACCTACACCGGGGAGTGAAAAGGTACTGAGAAAGTCCAGTGAGGACGGGGCGGAAAAGGGGGGGGGATGGAACAGGCAAGAAAGAGGCGGGAGGGATGAAGGCGGGATGGTGCAGGACAGTGCTCGGTCTTTGTACAGTGCGCGTGAGAAATCCCTAAATATCCCTGTGCTCGTGCAGTCTATGGACTATATACAAGGCTATTTACAGATATACTATATACAGGAGGGGACACGGAGAAAGGGTAACGGGTACTCACGTGCCCCGCCGCAACTCTCGTCCGAGTTGCGGCCGCTCTCCAGCTTCCTCCTGAGGACGCCACCAGTCCTCCGTCCAGACGTCCTCTTCCTCGTCCTCGCTTCGGTCTCGCAGTGTTGCTCCTCTCTCTCTCAGGGGTCTGTCGCTGTCCGCTGCCTCCTGCCACGAGTCGGTTGCTCCGAACGCCTCTCCTTCGTCCTTCGGGGCTTTTTCTACCTTCCGGGTTCTGGTCTGGCCGTCCACTTCCGGGGTCGGGGTCGATCGCTTCCGGGTCGCTAGGGGTCGACCCACCGTCACTTCCGGTGTTCCTGGCGAGGGTTTCCGGTCCTTCGTGCTCCAGTGTCGGTACCTGCAGGGGACGACAAAGAGAGGGTGTCCTGGGTGTCCGGGACGTTAAGTGACCGGGCGCGGGAGACAGGACCCCTGCGCCCGGACTTGGTTGCGCCGAGGTAGGTGCCGCCTCCGCTCCACATCCAGGTAACCCACCTAAAATTGGGCAAACTTCCCCGGCCTACTGATGGCAGGGACCCTGTAATGAATGGACCATCACCTATGATAGCCTGCGGGCAGACTAAGCCCAACCTTTAACTCCACCATCCAGTGTTACTTATAACGGCTGTATTGGTGACAGTGGCGTAACAATCGCCCCGCTTCCCCTGCAGTATGGCGGGTCGCTGGCCTGAGAGCTCTAGACTGGCACAGAGAATGGGAGGGGGGCCCCCTCCATGTAGTTTGCAGGGGGGCCCCCTCAAGTTTCGTTACGCCAATAGGCAAAATATGACCGCAGGATGACGCACAGAACACACAAACAGGAAAACAGAAAGCCACGTGCAAGCAATAATGACAAGTACACGCTCAGAAGTGCACAGGCCACACATGAGCACAAACCCTGTCACAGCCATCGATTGTCAAAGGCGCGCACACAAACACACATGAAGTCAATAACTAATCAATAATTAGTCAATAATAACATATATTGAGCGCTGACAACGACTCACACAAACACAGTCAGAGGCACCCATAGTCACAGACGCACGCACAACTACAAGGGACGTCAATAATGGCAAATGCTGCGAGTCCACAAGGGAACACATAAACACACATGAAGTCAAAAAAGACAAAATGCATGTCCACAAGGAACACACAAACAAAGTCAATACCGACAGGTGTTAGATGCTCACAAACACAGACACATAGGCATAGCCATCGATAATCATAGATGTACACACAAACAGAAACACGCATGCAGTCAATAATAACAAATACTACGGGCCCACAAAGGCACACACAGCCAAATGCACAGAATAATGACAAATTCAATGCGTTCACATGGGCATAAACGGACAGGAACACACAAAAAAATTCACAGTCATCGATAATCAGACGCACACACAAACGCACACCTGGTAATAGATACATGCGCACTCAAAAGTACATAGACACAGATCGCTGCTCTCACAAACACACAAAGTGGCACTTATCTGAACACACGCCACTATTGCACTCACATAAATACTCTTACCCCATACATGCATATCATCATAGTAATGGATACATTGCAGAATCCAGAACCCCTCCTTGGGTATACTCCAAAATTGGGGAACACCCTTGTTGTTTTTGGTCCCATCACACACCAACAGGCCCCTTGGTGTCATGCTTCATCATCGGGGTCATCGTATCCCTCTACGGGATACGGCATGCTGCGACCTACGGATACGTGGGAGCACTTAAGATGATTATGTGTGGTGTGGATGGGGTATTGAAAATGTGAGTGTACGGTGAGGTTTAGATCTAGGTGAGTGAAGTTTAAAAAGTACCTGGCTCGTGGGGTAACAAAAAACTTTTAATGGACCCCCGGGCTGGTGCTATTAAAAATGGAGTGTGGGAGGTTGGAAACACAAACAATGTGCACTACCTCCTCTCTGTGTGCGTGGATATGTTTCGGTGTAAAAACACCTTCTTCAGGACGGGGTACACAAATCCCCACCTTACTCACGTTTCTCTAACTTGTATCAGGATTTCTAATAAAAGTGAGAACTATAGTGCAGGTAAAACAGTGTACCTAGCTCATTGGCCGACATGTTAAGAGAAGGAGCTACATTTTTTTTTTAGGTGGTCTACTTTTCAACAACCATAGGTAAAGTGACCAGTGGTTACAGGTGACAAAACTAGCGGTAAAGGTCTCAAACTATAGGTGTTAATCGTGCCTATAGTGGGATTAAAAAAGAATGACGAACTAGACTCACTGACATATAACATAAAACACAATTTTTTTTAAATTTAGCGTTTTTAGCGTTATTCGGAATATGAGACCCTTAGTGGTCAAGGATTGGTAAGTATAGTTTAGAGTGCCCCTGTAAAGAGAAAAAGGCACTACATGTCCCTATATAATACTAACATACTGTTTTGTAGGGGTAGAAATGCCTCATGAGCCAGACGTCAGGGTCTCTTCTGCTATTTAGCACCTGTCAAAAAAATTGGAGTTCAGAGTCCTATTTTTACTTACATCGGCGTCGTGGAGATAGTACTGCTCTCTGCCAAGTGTACTCACGATTTCAGCGAGGAAATTACTCCCGACCGACCCCTCCGTGGCTCCGGTGATTGTGACCATGGGAAACCAAAGTACGGGTATTTGCACCTTTTACCCGGGCTCCGATCATTGTTAGATTGGATAATGATCGTTTCCTACCTGCCCTTGTAAGGGCTTCGTGGCGGGTCTGCTCACGGCTGCAAGTAGTAGTGTAGCAATGCCGCGCATGCGTGCTGTCCGCGACTCAACGTGGTTGTGTTATAAAACGCGCATGCGCTGTGCCGGTTCTTACGTGTATATCCTGCGTTAGTCTCCTCAAGGGATAGAGTCTAACCAGGCTATATGTGCAGGCATTTGAGAGTGCTTGGAACAGTTGGTTAAGTTCCTCCTAGACTTGGTTGTGGTGAACATTACAGCCTTAATCCACCAACATGACCAACATGACATTTGAAGTAGTTTCAGCTTGTCTGTCGACAGTTTCTACGTTAACTGTCCCCAGGGAATGTCATCGTTCAAGCCTTGGGTACTGGTCCCCAGGCGAAAAACCCATCTTTGCTCTTTTTCAAAGAGTCCTTGTTCTGACGTCAGTTGTTCTACTACTGTCCACTTTATGTCGTTGACACAGTGTTCGTTTTCCAAGAAGTGAGTTGCCATCTTTGTCGTGATTTTTTTGCAACGTATGTTGCTATTATGCTCTCCAATTCGCACTCTGCCCCTAGCATTACGTAGTACCTCTAATCTGTTGAACTTCAGGAAGGGCCTTAAACCTTGGCTTTTCGCCCTTTAGGTTGCTCTTTCCTCTTTTTGCCTGGTCTGTTATTTTACTGTGTTGTGTTTTTTCTTTTGTTACTGGTTCGTTAATAAAAGCGCCGGGACACTCCATGGAGTAGCCGTGCGCTATAGAAAAACCAAAATAACATAACATAACATAACCTTCACTGGCCTTGTGGTCATGCCTATGTATTCCAAATTGCAAGGGCAGGTCATCATGTGGATAACATTTTTGCTATTACAATTGGTCAGTTTTCGTTGCTCCCACTTGGTTCCGTTGGCAAAAATCAAATGTTTACTTTTCTGTCTGAGGTGGCAGCTTGCACAGTTCCCACAGGGGTAATGGCCACCCAGGCCATGTTGTGAGAGCTGTGGTTGTTGTTGTAGTTTTGGGCGCACCAACATATCATTGAGGTTTTTGCCTCGTTTGTGTGCAAACATTGGTTTCTCAATGCTCAGGGTCCCACTGTTCAAAATGCGCCAGTGTTTGTTCAGCAATTTGGACACTTCGTTGGTGTTGGGGCTGTAAGTGGTCACGCATATGGGTCTGGTGGTTCCCTCATCTGTTGGGATTTTGTTTTCTAGAAGAGCTTCCCTGTTATTGTTTCTTTCCCTTTTCATTGCGATATCAATGATCCTTTCTGGATATTGTCTTTTCTGCAATTTCTTTTTCAAGTCTTGTGCTTGTGCCTTATAATCGTTGATCTGGGTACAGTTTCGCCTTAGTCGCAGAAATTGTCCGTATGGTAAATTTGCGCGTAGATGACGCGGATGAAAACTGTCAAATCTGAGGAGGCAGTTCCTTGAGGTTGGTTTAAAGTGTGTGGTGGTGTGCAATTTGCCATCCTCAGAGAAAATATTTAGATCCAGGAACACCAGTTCCTTGTTGGAAACTGTGTGAGTGAATTTCAAAAATTGGTTCTGCAGGTTCAGCCATTCCATGAACTGTGTCACCGTTTGATGGTTACCCTGCCAGATCACAAGCACGTCATCGATGTATCGCCTCCAGGTGATGATGTGTTGTTTTTATGGGTTGTCGATGTGTAGGATCTTCGTGCTTTCCAAATGGTGGACATACAGTCCTGCCAGACTCGGCGCGAATGTAATGCCCATACTGGTGCCGTGGCTCTGGAGGTAGAGGGTTCCTTCGAACTCAAAAAAGTTTTTTGTTAGTGCCAGAGTGATGCATTCCATTACGACACCACGTGGGGTCTGGCATTTCCAGTTGGCACTGTACAAGACCTCCTCAATTATAGTAATGGTTTCATCATGAGGGAGGCTCGTGTACAGGCTTTCCACATCCAAACTCAGCAATAGTTGGCTGTTTGGATCAAAATCGAGGTTCTGTAACAATTGCAGTACAGACTTGGTGTCCTTGAGATAGGTGTTCGTCCCTTGTACCTGGATGTCTGTACATTTACCCAGTGATTTATTATGCATGTCTTCATTAACTCTATGATTTGATTTTTTCAAAAGCTCATATTGTTTTAAAAGCGAATGCATATTACCCCTATTGTTTTTCAATGACTTCAGATGCAGAAACTCTATTGTTGACAAAGCGAAGTGTCAGATTGAACAGCGTGTATAGTAGCCCCCCATTGGCCGGTTTTCCGAGAATGTGACCGGAGTACGGGCCAATCAGAACTCATCATCCTATTTGAGGTCACACTGTTGTTATGAAATGTAACGCTATTGGTCAGATGCCCTGCTAATGCCAGCAACATTCGGAATGAGTAAAGGAAGATTGCTAAAGGCGTTTCTTCGTCTGAGATGTAAGTTAGGAATACTGCAATAACGTTGTCTTTATAAACAGCATACTGATCTAAGAGTTTCATGTAAAGCGAGCCGCTCGATGTCATTTTACTTTTCAGTTATGTCGTACTTTTCAGTTGTGCGTTATTGAAGAACTGATGAACATGAGCACATGTGAGTGCCTAGTTGGCATTATTTTTTATATTCACGTTGCACAGTACCTATGCACTGGGGTAATCACGTTTGAACACGATTTTTGATCACAATGTTTGTTTGGTAAGATGCATGTAAACGGCAATTTGACCATTATTGATTGACACTAGCATTTTTGTACCTTGTTTCAGCTGATTGTCCCTGATGAAGGTCAACAATGACTGAAATGCATTGGACTAATGTATTGAAAGTGATTATAATCTTATAGAACACAATTCATGAATGAAATATGAACTTTTGAAAAGCTTATGAATGAAATAAATTCGTAAAAAGTTCAACATGGTTTTTGGATTGAAATTTGGAGGAACTCTGGGATAGCCAGAAGGATTCACAAGCTGTGCAACAGGGGATGCTCTCACGGTTTGGTGGGAAGCACTACATTGTGACTTTCAGTTAAGACGCCTACGAGAAGAGGCGCCACTCTGTTTCAGCACGCTCCAAAATTGACTAAAGTGACATTTTGAACATATAAACTTCAAAGTAAACGGCAGTGCGCTCAGACCTCACACTCTTCACACATAATGATCTCTTCGCCATGTTGGCACTCCCTCACAAATTTAGGGGGCCAGTCTTGTTCAGCTAGAAAAATATCATAACCCTTAGACAGCTTCTCCCAAAAGAGTGCCTTTATTTTCCTAGTTATGTCCCCCTCCATCCGGAGTGTTACTTCATATAACTTATGTGGTACACTAACCCTGGTGTCTGCAGTTTCAACTTGAATGCATTCATTCAAGTCCACTGTCTCCAGATGATCCTTCAGGATCTTGCGAGCTATGGTGACTTCTGCTGCGCTTTCTAGCATTGTCTGGGCCCACTCCCCGTTCTTGAGTTGTGTCCTCAAGATCCTCGGCATGTGTGATCTTTAGACTTGTGAGGTTCCGTGACAATTGTAAGTGGTGTTTTTGACTCGCACGAATATGGTCGAGTCTGGTATCTATGAACCGCAAATGATGAGTTTAGTGGGTGAACGCGTTTACGCTGTGCTAACCTGAACCGTTCGTTTGTTTCGTGGGTTTCTTCATCTGAACCCACGGGTTCCATTTTAGATACGGCATCCATTTTGTTTCTTGCCCTCAAGTAGCCAGCGAACGGACGCTGTCCGCTTCGCGACCCTGGGATTCCCAAGCTCCTGCGGAAGACACGTTTCCTTTGGAGGTGTCTTTATGATGAGGGGGATGGCACTGTAAGGCAGATGGCCCCGCTCGAGGCTCATCTCGCCGTGCCGCTCTATTGTCTTAGCTGTGCATTCATTAAGCACGTTCCCTTTGATGCCTGCAAAACTCGTGTTTCCTGGTACCACCTCTTTTACACCCTTTTCGATCTGCTCACTGTTCTCATCTTCCTCTGCACCTGTTTTGTCTCTTCCTCGATTTGTTTACTACTGATTGAAATGTACTTATGGTGGGAAGATGCGCTTTTACAGTAGGGAACTGCCAAATGTTACTGTGATTATGTTCCGGGCCCTGAATACATGAAAGCGACTCCTTTTGCCTTTTACGATGGGAACCAAGTTGTAAACCTTTTTGCATCATGTTATCCTATGCTAGAAAACTGTATAAAAGGAGCGATCCACAGGTACAAATTGAATCAGACTCCTCGAACCTACACATGCTGTACTTCCTGTGACTTCTGTGTTCCCTGCAGTAATAACCCTCGAATCTTTGACGCCGAAGGAAGTGTCCCGTGTCTCTGTCATTTGTACGCCGGAACAGGTTACCCACGAAGGTTTTAGGTGTTATCCCTGGCACCGCTGGGTCTTAGCAGAACCCAGTCCTTCAGTTGGCGCCCAACGTGGGGCTGCATCAGTGGTACCGGTCCAAAGCCCGACGATCGTGAGGAACTTCGTGTGAAATCTCCGAGGGAAGGTGCACCCCGCTTCATCGATCTTGTTGTCGAAACAAGTGGCCCGACGACTTTTTCCGCGAAGATCCCCGCCTCCTGACGGCTGCGACGGACTGCTGCCCTGACTGTAGACCTGTTTTGGCGCCTGGCGTAGACCTTGGTACAGCGAGACGATTGACGGGCCTTCCTGGTGACGCCATTGATCTTTGAGTTAAGTATTTGGGGGTCGCTCCCAGAGTCCTTTGTTTTGGGTGCTTAGTTGTTGCATGGTTCCATTGCATTTGTAGTTCTTGGTACTTTGTTCTTTGTTGTGATATTTGACGTCTGCAGTCGCCAAAAACCGAGGGTTTTCCTCTTTGTAGGGATATTGTGATCCTATAACCCTTGACGTTTGTGAAACTCGGTTAGTGTGCACGATGCCTGGCCGTAGTACTTTGTTCAGTTGCTTTAAAAGTTTTAGAGCGGATTCCCGATTGGAGGACTCGTGTCCGATACCTCCGATTGGAACTCCAACAATGAGTGTTGGGTTCGATATACTAAAAAAGACGGTGTCCTTAGTTGGCCACCTCATGGTAGTTTTGAAACTCCGATTTTAGATAATCTTGAAGCTAAATTATTCCAAAGAAAAGCAAGGACGGCCATGTTTGATTCCTTTCGGTTGTGGCGTAAAGAAGCCAAGCAGAAAGAAATCAAACAGATCAAACGTAATAAGAGAGAAGGTATTGTTACCACGGTAAGAAACGCAGTGCAGTTTCAGCAAGATAAGGAGGAAAAGGAAACGGAAGTTTTCGATAGATTGCAGCGCATGTCTATAGATAAGTGCTATCCCGTTTTACCGGCAGATACGGATAAGAAGGAGGAAGTTACAGAGGACCCCTTAATGCCTATCTCATGAAGTCACCACCTCCGTATGTACAGGGTACTGCAGTTCCTGTGGTTCCCCCTGTTCCTGTTCCCCAACCGGCTCCTGTTGCTGTACTTCCAATTGTTCCTGCTCCCCTGCCTGCTTCTGTCCCTACTGCTCCTCCACTTGTACTTCCTCATACTCCTGCTCCCGCTGCCTGTACTGTTCTGGTTTCTCCTGCTGTTCCCTCTGTTTCTGATACTTCTCTTGTTACCCCGTTGTGTTACCCTAATACCCCGTCTACTGGACGTCGTGTTCCTTCTGTTGCTGCTAACTTTTTCAATTCTCTTTGACCGATTCTTAAGTCCGCTGGTTCTGATGGTCCTCAAAGACGAAGTCAGCTTCCCGGTAGTAGGGAACGTGACTGCCTATATGACATGACGATGGCTTGGATGAAATATCCCCTTAGGAATCCACCACATGTGGTACTTGATACGTTCTCTCAGTTCAATATACCAACACAGAGGTTCGTGTTTGAGGAGATGTGCAAGGTTTTGCGTGACCAAATATCGGTTGATGCGTCTGACGATACAATGACTGCTCTAACTAATCTTCAGCTTCAGTTTGCGAGCGGAATGATAGTGGGTAGCAATGTTCGACGTGCTGTCGAGCAGTTGCTGTCTTTTCGTCCTTCTATAATGCCTCGAGCATTGTTTGTAGAAGACATTGAGGGACCGCTAGAAGTGCCTGGTCAGTATCCCATGCGCGAAGTTCACCAGTGTGAATGCCGGGTGATGCTGGTCAAGTTCCACCGATCATGCCACATTTCCTGAGAGTGTGGATACATCTTCCATGGAAACGCTCAGAAGTTTTGCAAGTAAAACAATCGCTACCCGATCCTCGCAAAAATCCAGCAGGGTACTATAAGGAATTGTCGCAGTTAGTAGATGCTACGATAATGAATCTTGCTGACATCGATATGTTGTTTGGTAACGTAGTTCCGCAACCGGTTTGGGCAAAAATTCGTCAAGAAAATCATGTGGCAGAATTAGGTGGTGATTGGGCTGCTCTTATAGCGGCGGATACACGACAAATTGGTGGGGCTAAGCCTGAACAGTTAATTACGGTTTTACCCCAAAGAATTATTACCCTTATGAAGACGCTTATGCCAGCTATGAAGGTGAATTGGGACAAGTTGTCCGCTTGCAAGCAAAAGAAGGACGAGAGTGTCTCTGATTTCTTTACGAGATTTGAGGAGGCATTCATCGATCATAGTGGTCAGGATATGGGTACTGAGGGAGGTCAGAGGTTGTTTGTGGACAAATTTGTGTCTAATTTGTTGCCGGACTTAAGCAATAAATTAAGAAATTCTGAGAGTGCGTGGGCTGTTTCCACGTCTGCTCAAATATTGGCTACGGCCCAATATTATGAGAATAGAGAGAAAGAGGAGAATGATTGTGCCGATAAAAAGACAAAAGAGCTCAAAACAAAAGTGTTGTTGCAGCAAGCGTATCCTCCACGTTCGAATCAGAATGATTCGCAACAGCGGAATCGATAGCAGTCTCAGTCGAATAGGTCGCAGTCACGAAATGACTCCTCTTCAGAGAGATCTTCATTGGGGTACAATCAGTGTGCCTATTGTAGGAACAAGGGTCATCTGAAATTCGATTGTCCAGTCTTGCGTGATCGAAACAGTGGTAACTCATCTAAAGGAGGTCGTAGCGGTCCCCAACAAGCATCACGTGGTAGAGGTCGTGGTGTTCAAACTGATCGTTCCAATAATTCTTCTGATTCTAACAATTGTTTCGATCAGCGTGGGTCATCGCAAAGCAGATCTGCTCAGTACAATGTAGACGATTATTACGTCGATCACAACACTGACGACGGTAATTACTAGGACAGCCATAGACAAAGAGAGGGAGTAGTATCAGTTCCGGTCGATCAGAGAGGGCCTTACGTCGCAGTTGCCACCTCGGGCGTCATTGAGCCTTTTCTGTTGGACACTGGTGCAGCGAAAAGTTCCATCATGCATTCGAAACTCCCTGGCGCACCTTTGTCTGGCTTAACAAATGTTTCCGTTGGATTCTCTGGCGCCCCTGTTAGCAATCCGGTTTCGCGCCCTTTGCCCCTTACAATTGGGCCTCGTGAACTGAAGGCTCCTTTGATTTTGACTACTGGTTGTGGTGAGAATCTTTTGGGCCTGGATTTGCTGAAACGTTTGTATGCGACTTTATATTGCTCTCCTGCAGGAGTAAAGCTAACATTGGGGGAGAAAGTTATCTCTCCTATGTATTTGTCCCTCGACATGCTCCCACCGGAATTGAGCTCTCTACCTGCATCTTTGTGGGCGACAGGTCCCAATGGCGTGGCCCTGCTTGATATCTCCCCTTATGTCGTTCACTTGAAATCTAATGTGCATTTGCCAGGTATTCCCCAGTATCGTATCTCCCTTGATGGTGAACGAGCGCTGTTAGCAATCATCTACGATTTGATCGAGAAAGACGTTATTGAGGAGATACGGGGAAATGTGTGCAATAGTCCTGTGCTACCAATTCCGAAGCGCACTGATCCATCTAAGCCTCCTGTTTACCGTTTCATTATTGATTTACGGGAGGTGAATAAAATTGTGATTCCTCAGTTCCCTGTGGTGCCTGACATTACGGCTCTACTGACTCTGATTCCAGCTTCTGCATCTTGGTTCTCAGTGATCGATCTGAAGAATGCGTTCTTCAGCATTCCGATTGCTGAGGAGAGTAGAGACCTTTTCGGTTTCTCTCTGGGTGGTCGCAGATTTAGGTTTAAACGTGCTCCTCAGGGCTACTGTGAGAGTCCATCAATATACAGTCAAGCCTTGAAGAGTCAACTTGATGCGTTTGTGTTGCCGGCCGGTGCGGCCTTGATCCAATATGTCGATGACTTATTGGTGGCTGCGGATACTCAGGACATTTACAGAATTGCTACGGTGTCGTTGTTGCAACATCTTTGTGACTTACATCATAAGGTGTCACCTTCTAAACTGCAATATTGTTGCCCAGAAGTAACCTATCTAGGTCACTTATTGTCAAAAGAGGGAAGAAGGTTGACCCCAGAGAGAATTGCAGCGATTGCTCGAATGACTGTGCCAATGACTCAGAGAGATGTGCGTGCCTTTTCAGGTATCACGTCATACTGCAGGCAATGGATTCCAAATTTTTCATTGCTAGCGAAACCATTGGTGGCCCTTACGTGCAAGGATGTTCCAACTCCTTTGCCATGGACGGAAGAATGTCAGAAAAGTTTTTCTGAACTGCGTGACGCGTTGTGTTCGGCTCCTGTGTTAGGTACCCCTGACTACAGTAAGCCGTTTACACTATACGTTCACGAGAGGGAAGGTTGTGCGTTGAGTGTTTTGACGCAACAATTCGGCGGTAAGCAGCGTCCATGTGCATATTTTTCCTCGACCTTGGACCCGGTAGCTAGAGCATTGCCGAGTTGTTTGAGAGCAACAGCGGCAGCTGTGGTGTCCATCCGACAATCTGCAGAACTGGTCATGGATAATATGCTTACGGTGATGGTTCCGCATGCAGTTGACACTCTTTTGAATCGTACGAAAACTCAACACCTGACGAGTGCAAGGTTGTCTGGGTACGAGTTGACGCTTTTGGCAAGTCACATTCAAATAAAACGTTGCAATGTCCTGAACCCGGTGACTTTGTTGCCAATTAGTATGGAATCAGACGAAGTAGCACCTCATGACTGCTACTTACGAACGGAGGAAGAAACAAAAGGTCGTGTGGACCTGAAAAATACTCCTTTGGAAGATCCCGATGGGACTCTGTCTGTGGATGGGTCGTGTTTTAAGTTGCCGAATGGCGACGTAACGACTGCATATGCTGTGGTGACATTGAGTACTGTTGTGGAAACTGCGAGATTGAATCAGAATTCTGCTCAGGCGGCATAGCTTATTGCTTTGACTAGAGCGTGTGTGTTATCGAAAGGGAAACGGGTGAATGTGTTTACTGATAGTCAATACGCGTTTGGTGTTGCGCATAGTTTTGGATGATTGTGGCGAGAGAGAGGTTTCATGACATCGCATGGTACGAAGATCCAGCATGGACAGCTCGTGAATGATCTTTTGGATGCACTTACATTGCCTGAGCAGGTGGCGATTGTTAAATGTAGTGCGCACCGTAAGGTGACAGATGATGTTGGTCGTGGCAATGCGTTTGCGGATGAGACTGCTAAAGAGACTGCTCGGAATCTTAGCACTAGAATGTATGTGACGAGTTCGGTTAGGTGGCCTACAGAGACTGGTATGTGTGAGGACACTATCGAGAGTGTGAAAGCGATTCAGAACGAGGCCACTGAGACTGAAAAGGCGAAGTGGAAAGAGAGTACGGGAAAGTTGGATGCGAATGGCTGCTGGATTGATTTGTCGGAGCATAAGAGGTGGATGTTGCCGGATGCGTATGTGCTGGCTGTTGTGACGATGGCACACGGTTTAGCACATATTAGTGCGAAAGGTATCTGCAAGTTGTTGACCCCTGTATGGAAGAATGACGGTATTACTAAGTGTGCTGAGAGATTGGTTAAGAATTGTATGATATGTATGCTGTACAATCCTGGTAAGGGAACTCCTACACCTCCTGGCCATTTTGCTCCCCCTTCATGTCCCTTTGAGGTGATTCAGCTAGACTTCATTCATATGGAGCGATGTAACAACCTGAAGTACGTTTTAGTTGTGGTTTGCGCATTCTCCCGATGGATTGAAGCCTACCCTCTCAAAGATAACACTGCTCTGTCCACTGCGAAAATCCTACTGAAGGAATACTTTCCTCGGTATGGAATGCCACGGATTGTATGGTCTGATAATGGAAGTGAGTTTGTGGGGAGTGTGATGAAGAGTGTGTGTAAGGGCCTTGGAATTACTCAAAAATTCCATAGCGCCAATCATCCCCAGTCAGCAGGTTTGGTTGAAGGGTATAATGGCACCCTTAAATTGAAGTTAACGAAGATTCAGGCTACGACTGGGCTTTCGTGGCCTGACGCTTTGCCTCTAGCTCTTCTGTCAACTAGGGCAACTGTACACTCCCGAGTAGGGCTCAGTCCCTACGAAATAGTGTTCGGCCGTCCTGTGAATGTTTGGGGGGTCCCTAGACCCGGTGTGTTTTCTGATCTTGAGTATCCAATGTTGATTGATTATCTTCATGATCTGACTGCTAAACTGAGGTTAATTCACCAACAGGTCTTTGAAGCACTGCCGACGCTGACGGAGGGTCCAGGCCACCAGCTCCAGCCTGGAGACTGGGTGGTAACACGCAACTTTGGACGGAAGCGCAACCTTGAGCCCCGTTTCACTGGACCCTACCAAGTGCTCCTTGCCACGAGGACTGCTGTTCGTTTGGAAGGAAGCAAAAACTGGGTGCATGCCACCCATACTAAAAAGATACCTATACCTTTATCAGCAGACTCGTGGGTGAGGAAGGGCATTGCCTCGTCTGAAACAGAAACGTTGCCGACTTTCGTCCCTTTTAGCGACGCTCAGCCTGTCGGAGAGCCCCCAGTCAGCAGGTTTGGTTGAAGGGTATAATGGCACCCTTAAATTGAAGTTAGCGAAGATTCAGGCTACGACTGGTCTTTCGTGGCCTGCCGCTTTGCCTCTAGCTCTTCTGTCAACTAGGGCAACTGTACACTCCCGAGTAGGGCTCAGTCCCTACGAAATAGTGTTCGGCCATCCTGCGAATGTTTGGGGGGTCCCTAGACCCGGTGTGTTTTCTGATCTTGAGTATCCAATGTTGATTGATTATCTTCATGATCTGACTGCTAAACTGAGGTTAATTCACCAATAGGTCTTTGAAGCACTGCCGTTTGGAAGGAAGCAAAAACTGGGTGCATGCCACCCATACTAAAAAGATACCTATACCTTTATCAGCAGACTCGTGGGTGAGGAAGGGCATTGCCTCATCTGAAACAGAAACGTTGCCGACTTTCGTCCCTTTTAGCGACGCTCAGCCTGTCGGAGAGCCCTCAGTGCAGCAGAATGACATCGTTGAACATTTGTCATCACAAAACTCAAGATCTAAACAATTGACTGATCAGCAAAACTCTGTCCCATCATCAGATCCATTGTTTGACGAGCAGACACGTCCTGGAAGAAGCCGATATTTTCTCCGCTCCAACCCTAAAAAGACTAATAAAAATTGAATATTTGCTCTCTCCCCTGGACATTCACGTTACCCCATTATCATTGACCAGTTGAACACACCTATATATATATATTTGTGATTGTTGTAAATTTGAGTCTTTTCCACATATGTGTTTTGCTTCCACAGCTAGCAGACTTTGTACATATTGTTGATTAAAGATACCTTACATCCGGGTGAACCGTAAGGCCGCGCGGGTACTTCCTTCTGGTTAGTAGGTCTTGACACTAGGTCAGAGACCGTCGATTCCTAGGACCTCCTGGGGATTGACTATTGCTACACGGAACGAAGTGCGTCAAAAACGTAGCGGACGGTTTTAGAGGATGGCTTTCTCGAAGCTGATGGACATGGAAAAGGCTCAGGCTAGAAGATTTGAGTTGCGTAGAATTGCACACACAAAATGCTTCATGTTTCAGGTGTTCCTTCTGTTTTTAATTGTTTCCTCGTTATTGGCGGGTGGGGTGTATTACATGATACAGTCATTGTTGCCTTCTGCCTTACCTACCCCCACTTCTGAACCTAAACCTACCTCCACTGTTTCTCCTCATTCCTTCCACATCTTACCCCAACACGAGCAGGTCAGACGTGCGGAATTCATGAACAATTCCTTCATTCAGCTCCTTCATCAGCATCAGTTAGTGGTGAACACTACCAATTGTTGGGTGTGCGGGTTAATGCCACATACCACCGATAAGGGAATTCCATACTTGGTCCTCCCTTAATGTTACTGTGATTATCTTCCGGGCCCTGAATACATGAAAGCGACTCCTTTTGCCTTTTACGATGGGAACCAAGTTGTAAACCTTTTTGCATCATGTTATCCTATGCTAGAAAACTGTATAAAAGGAGCGATCCACAGGTACAAATTGAATCAGACTCCTCGAACCTACACATGCTGTACTTCTTGTGACTTCTGTGTTCCCTGCAGTAATAAACCTCGAATCTTTGACGCCGAAGGAAGTGTCCCGTGTCTCTGTCATTTGTACGCCGGAACAGGTTACCCACGAAGGTTTTAGGTGTTATCCCTGGCACCGCTGGGTCTTAGCAGAACCCAGTCCTTCACTTGCTACCTTCTTCTTGGTGAATTGAGTTTTCTTATTTTTTGGAACGTGCTGTTCGTCTTTGGACTTCACACATTCTTCCTTTTGTTCTGATCATCCTCTTCTTTCGGATTTCTGCAAGGAAGTCTGAAAAGTACGAGAGGAACGTGTATCAATATCTTGATATCTATCAGGTTTTCTCAAATTATCACTATTTCTGAGGTTATACCTCTTTTCAGAGGGCTCCTTTTGAGGAGACCTACCTCTGGACTGAGAGCGTTTCTCTTTAGGAAGTGTCTGTTTAGTATTTTCGCACTTCTTTTTAGGAGTAGTGAGATTATTTTTAATGAAAACCTTTTCAGGATTTTCTGTTAGTTCTTCATGGGATTTTTCAATAATTCTTGCAAGTTCGTATGGTTGCTCTGTTATATCAGTTTCTTTTAGTTTTTGACGGATTGACACTGATGTTGCTTCACCTTTAATGTTGGCTAATAGTATAGCCGAGACCTGTTTGAAATCTCTTAGTAACTTCATATCAAGATTTAAGGCAGGTTCTGGTCCGTATTCATTTTGAATCTGTCCTAGGATGTCTGGTATTACTGCCATAGACGGAACACCATGTGTTTTTGTGTAGATTGAAGCAAAGACTGTACCTACCCCAAGTGTCACAGTCCTCCATGTGTGGTGCGATCCCCATTGGTAAACATATTGTCAGAATTCTGTGTTTCTCATAAGGTGTACTATCCGGAAATACGGCCTCTATTTGACTAATTTTTTGAGCTAACCAGAACGGAATTTCTTCCCTTTTTGCGGGCAATTTACCAATTACTGATTGTATAGTCTGCGGTGTAATTTTGTTTGTGTTCCCCTGTTGAGGGGTGTGCTGTGGAATCCTTATAGTAGGTTGGACTGTTAAAGTCCGCATGACATATTGAACCAACTGTCTATGTATTTTAATTAATTGTTTTAGCTGAGCTAATAATTCTGGACCTATCATTCTTTCAATGTCAGGATGTGGTGTATAGCTGGCCAGTACCGGCCATGTTGCTCCTGGTCCACCTAGTGGACCGAGCCTGGTAATGTGATTTTGATGTTGTAGGGTGCCTTTAAACCAGAGCTGATGCTCTTGGTAAGTTAGTGGAATTTCAACGTCCTCGAAAGAAACGTATTCAACTCGAGGTTCCTCTACTTTATAGTAGTGGAACTCATGTGTTACTGGATTTGCTACAAGAAACAGAATCCATGAATAGAATACCTCTGGCTGCCGATATTCATGTGCCTCTATAACAAATATTACTTTACCACCTCTTGATGATACTCTATTATTTATAAGCTTTATAGTGATTGTTTTCCTTATATTTACCGGGATGAGTATAGCATTTGGGTCATTCTGTTGGAGACTTGTGTCGTCTAAAACTGCCTGAGCTGCTGCTGTAGCTCTCTCCCTTTCATCGTCACTCTCTGACATTTTGTTGACCAAAAGTTTGCCGAGCAAGTTTCAAGGAAACAAAGATAAGGTGCACAATATTTTTGGAACACTGTATCCTTCAACGTTGAACAAACCAAAAACTAATACATAGGATTTTCGTCCTACTCAGTTATGGCGGATATTATATCCTTTTACTCACTTCAGACGTCTATTAGAGTATTTTACGGGAAAAAGGGGTCTGTGTGAAAAGCACGACTGAGTTACTCTAGCATCTAGCGTTAAATGAGTGCCTTACCAAACGTTGGGCGCCGTGTATTTCCTATATTCCCAATAGGCTCTGCGCATTGGAATAATATATACTATAGATTAGACGTAGGACTGAGGTCGACTAGGTCTCTATCGAATATATTAGACTTAATTGTGAGTGCCAGCTAGTTCAGAGGTCACTAGAAACTTTCTGGAATAGACAAGAAGGGATTAGTTTCTGACAACCACATAAACATGACAACTTTGTTTCCCAAGAATAAGAAATATATCTCTAGAGTTGCGGACACATAAGATAGTTATTTCACTCAGTCAATCGTGCATGCTTCATTTCACCAGAGGTGCAGAGAAATAGAGAGATGGGCATTTTCAATAAAAAGTATTTATTGAACAGTCTTCTTTCTCATGCAGAAGAAATGAACTGCTACAATCGTAATACTGGTTGCTAAGTATAATGCGTACAGTATGAAGAGTATTATTAAATAATACTGTAAAAGCATGATATGGTTTCTAAGCCATAAAATACATAGAATACATACATTAATAAATAAAGACTAAAAGTACTCAACTGGTACTTCTAAAATACGCCTACCCCAGTGTACCTAACCTAAGTCTAGTACGAAGGAAGAAATGAGGTGTAGCTTAGTTTCAGTATACTTTGCCAAGAATCTATCCAAGAATTCTCTAAGGGTCTAATCAGCTCTGTACCTTGGTTTTAGAATTAAGGAGGTCTGGTATCTGTCTCTCAGGACTCGATTTCCCAACAACCCCCAAGGGTAGCTTGGAAACACTGGAGCTGGATTTCTCTGCAGGAGAAAAGACAGCGTCTTTCTCAGCGCGTCTGCTGGAGGGTCGGCTTCCTTCGGCACTTGCTGTAGCGGGATGCGTCGGGCAAGTAGATAGTCGAACTGCTCCAAACCACCGTATCTTTGCCTGGGCAAGTGGGCATATTTATACCTTGAAGGTGCCGAGTTTGACGTAAGGTTGGACATATTAACGTCATCAAAGACTCAATTCTTTGAAAACTCCATGAGTTTTTGGATAAATCAATATTCAAGCAAGGGGAGGTCCCTGACTGCTGATGGCGAGTTTTTCCAAGAAATCGTTGTGGATTTTCAGAACTAGTGGAAGTAGCCATACCGTATTTGGACTGCCTGAGCTATGTCTTAATATGGTTATGATTTCTATGCCTATATAAGGATATGGTGATTTATACCTATATAAGGGCATGAATCGGGAAAATTACATTAGGGTCCTAAAATGCTCTACAACAGTATCACTTCCCTATCTCTGTTGCGGGAGGCTCCTTTTACGCAGTGGACTCTCTCAGAGGGGTCTCTGAGACTCCAAGGCCTACATACTGGATCCGTCCCCAAAAAGGGGAGAGGGAGTGCTTTGGCAAGGGGTGCCATACAATACCTGAGCTGTGATTGGCTCCCTTGGCGCAGTGGACACTCTCAGCGGGTACGCTGAGACTCCAGAAGATAAATATTGGGTCTTTCCCCAACAAGGGGAGAAGGAGTGCTTAGTCAAAGGGCACAAAGGACAGGGGGCTAGGCAGACTAGTAGGTAAGGTGAAAGATTCAGGAGAGAGTGGATAGGAGCTAGGAGCTAGGGAGGTAGATAAAGGGAGAAAGAGTACTAAATGGGAACAAATTTAATTAATGAGTTATTATATAGCGCTGGCTAGACCCGACGGAATCAGAGCGCTTTACATGAGGAACAATAATGTTGCAATTTACATTAGTTAAAAGTTACATAAGTATCAAGAAAAGCATTTAAAAAACATAGGGGACAAGGTGAATGGAGCAGGAAGGGCAAGGGGATAGGGTAAATGGGTAGGAGGAAGACGGGCCATAGAAACAAGGGGAAAATAGTTACAAAAGATACCAGAAAAAAACATTTTTGGAGCATAGAAGAAAAGGAAAATGGGGTGAGGAATGGAAAGGGGGTGAGGAAAAAAGGGGTAGTGTATAGATACAGCAGAGAGACGAAGGGAAAGTTTGTCCAAAGTCTGGCTGGGTAGGTGACGGCCGAGGGGGAATCCGTGGCCCATCTCCTCTTCAGCTAACAGGTAGCTCCACCGGGCATTGATCAAATAGCAGGGTCTCTACGATCGAGGGAAGGTTCAGAGTACATGTCCAGGAGGGAGAGCAGGATCAAGGTCAGGTGAGGGATGTGGTTAAGCTCAGGACGCTGACCAGTTCTATTGTCCGGGAGCGTTAGAGCATCGTGGAGAGACCGACTGAGGCTGCAAACTTGAGGTCAGGCAGGGGGGTTGAGACTTTGGTGTTAAGTTCAGTCGGTCCCCAAAATTCACAAAGCATAGGGGGTGTAATTTATGCCGTGAAGCGGCAGGAGGACAGGGCCAGTGTCCACATGTCTTCAGAGGGGGTGAGTGGCAGGTCTGGCGTGGCGTCTCCAGAGTCATTCTGAGTGAGGGGCGACCTGATCTGTATCCCTCTTGAGCTCCTTTGTGTACATGGGAGCCAGCTGGAGCCAGGAGTCAAACAAAGCCCAGCACTGGCTCTCTGTACTGCGTGACTTAAATAGTCACAGGAGGCCAAGTAATTACACATGCAGGATTTAGCATGTTGGTGTAATCATAATAATTTATTTTATTTAACTTACATTCTAGGCCCACGCTCCGAAGAGTCATCTAATTACACTAATGGACGGTTTGCATGACAGCAAATCGTAGCATTGCTCGACTCGTGGAAGACATGTAGCACACATGCTGTGCTTGAGAGTTTTCATGCTAATCAGTAAGGAAGTTGAGCAGACTTCTATTAGTAGTGCCTGCTACTGCCATCAGAGATATGACAATCGTCCAATGAAATAAATATTGATTTTGCCACAAGAATAAACAGCCAATAGATGCATCAAGACAACACTACCTGTTGTTATGCAGCTGCCTGCAATCACAGGGGATTTACTCCAAAATCTCAGAGGTGTAGAATCTGATGTGGTCATCATATGGGAAATCTTCATAGAAACACTTCGGGAAGTACATGCAAGAGCTAACAAACTCAACTTTGCTAACAAATTGTAAAAGGAGGACACCTGTGCAATACACAAGGCTAGATTCCGGGAGCACAAAACCAAAACAAATAAAGCACTTTGCATCTGCGGAAAAGACCAGGCGACTTGACCACCTTGCAGCTCCTGGACAACATTAAAAAAGACCAAGAAATTAAAATGGTCAGTAAAAAGAGAACAGGAAGATGAACTCTGGGCTAATCTATACCTCGACCTAAAACCCAATAATAGAGCTAGATTTTAGGCAACTGTGGACAAACTTCTTAAACCAGGCCACAGAGGCATTGACTCTTACATCACTGAAGCTACATGGGCTCACTCTCTAAAAAAACACTTCAACCAGAAGCAACAGATAGCCACAAGATGGATCAGTGGGAAACTTCAATTGCAGCACAAGCCAAAGGCAAGCTCGAGGTGGATGAAGAGAGCTTCAAAAATCAAAGGGCAGAAGAAGGAGCCCTGGACCCTAACAGTCTGCCCCCAGTAGTGTTCAAACACGATCCAGTCTTCTGGGCAGAACTTTTAGCACCGGTGTTCAAGCAGCGCAGATCAGAAGCACAAGTAACCACTCTGCGTCATGGAAAGGTTCGATCATATCTCCAATTTTTAAGGGTGGAGACAGGTCCTTCCAGCAAATTATCGCCTAATTACTCTGATCAACAACGCCAAATATATCACAGGAGCCGTGCTTCATGAGTTAAAAGCATGGGCCTCCAGCGATGGTATTATGCCATTCAATCAGACCGGGCTTTTTAGGTCGAGCCTGCGTGGCTGCGCACATGTGCAGTCTCGCTCACGAGATTTAGGGGTCGATTCCGATTCGGGAAAAAAACCGTCCGTACGATTTGTATCCAGAGCCCTCACCGTACGAATTGTAGCCGTCCGTCCGAGTCGCGAAGTACGATCTGTATTCCGTGAATCCGTCCGAATCGTTGCGATCCATACGTATTGCAAGGCTGAAACCGTGAACCGTACGACTCGTACACATGCCGTACAACCCGACGAGTACGATCCGGACCGGGGTATGAGGACGCAATTCGTAAGGTCCACGTCAGGTAAGGGCGAGTCGTAAGGAAAAGCACACAAACACATACACACCGTACGGTCCGTACACCCCATGATCGCAGGGGTACGCACCGTACCCCTGCGATCATGGTTGCATGAGCCATACCCCCATTGTACGATCGGTGTACGATCAGTGTACGAGCCGTACCCCATGTACTTTCGGTGTATGAGCCGTATCCCATGTATGATCGGTGTACGAGCCGTGCCCCCATTGTACGATGGGGGTACGGCTCGTACACCGATCGTACATGGGGTACGGCTCGTACACCGATCGTACACTGATCGTACAATGGGGGTACAATCATACACCCCATGATTGCAGGGGTACGGTGCGTACCCCTGCGATCATGGGGGGTATGCACCATACCCGGGGGGCCGTTCCGTACCTGTTTCGGCACAAACTCTGCTTTTACGGCTGTTTTCAGCTCCCGTAGAAAAAGGGTCTTACGGGGCGTACCCGACGCGTATCCTACTTGCTGGGTCGTAAAAACCAGACGCGAACCGTACAGATGTCGCGTACAGCGGGTTCCGAGGGAGAATCGTACGGAGATTAGAGTCGTACGGTGTCTTGTACGACTCGTACGGAGTCTGGCTCCTGGTACGAATCATACTTCGTCGTACGTACAGGGGACGTTGAAGGGTACGATTCGTACGGGAAAATGCTCCGAACGGCTATTCGGAGCGGATTTCCCCGAATCGGAATCGACCCCTTGATGTTTTTGAGGAGCTCACAGTAGCTGGCTTTAAGCCCCGCCCCTCTTTCCCATTGGCAGGCATCGCCGTTTATGCTAAACGGTGGCCAGCCATTGGGAAAGAGCACTTGGTGACCAAAAGTTTTCTCTCTTTGAGCCGTCCCACTTGGACAGGTTCACTTGACTTACTCCCGTCGCAAAAGGATTCTTATCTTTATGGGGCCATGTGTTTCAAACACATGGCTCCATAAAGATAACAAACCTTTTACGACGGACGAAAGTGGATCGTGCGTGCTTGTTTTTAGTGTTTTTTAGAGAACTTGGAAATAAAAGTCTCTTTTCATTTCATGCCGTGTTAAAGACCATCCCCTATCCAATTCACCCCCGACCCTCCCTCCTCCTCGCAAGACGGCCGTTTCCAAGCTGCAGCGGCGTCACAGCTGAATGTAAACACAAGTGCGGGTCAGGGGGGTAGGCTGTGCCTGTTTGCTTTTACCAGAGAGCTGTGTGTCTGTGTCTGCGCATTCCAGACGCTTGTCAGCATACACAGGTGAGAAAGTTCACTGGAGACAAGGGGAGGGGCGGGAAGGGGTGCGGGGTAAAAAAACACTTTCCAAAAAGGAAAGTTGTCCATACTCGGAGCTGCCACCATAACCACCTTGGGCCAGCCAATCACAGAGAAGCGGCGCGAACACGCACCAAATTAGGAAAGTAAACATGTAGGGGATGTGACAGAGGAGGGGCGTGGAGCACGAGCCTTGTGAAAACATTCTCCTGGCGAGCGAGCAGCGGTGGTGGGAAGCCAAAGTCCATGCAGCTACACATACACAGCACACGCGCCACATTTCCACGCCGGTTTCCTATGTGATAAACAATGCCAACCGCCCAACCTGGGCTGTAAACTGTGGTATCGAAGTTAGACAATGTGCCAGTGTTCGCCAGGGGTTTGGGAGTTTCTCCGATGTAGCGTATTTCAAGGTTGGGGTGGATATATACACAGGTAAGTCAGGACAGGCGTCCAGCACAATGTTAATAGCTAGAGCTCCTAATATTCAAACTAAGGATCTGAAAGAAAGCGATGGTAACAGGTACACTAGACCGAGGCTCAGGCGGTACTGAAATTATGCGGCAGTAGAGGGCTGAATGGAACAGCCAGCAAAAAAAAGGACAAATAATGGGCATAATCCTGCACATTCTGGGAAAGCATTATTTTACGATTTTGGGCCATATGTAGGTGGCCAAATACCGGTCGGTAAAACTGAAAACGGGTCATTTTCGGCGTTTCTGACCGGTATTTAGCCATTTGAGATGTACGTAATACCGAATGGCATCGATAATAACGAATCGGTAAATAATTACCGATTCCTTATTTACCGATCGGAGAATACCGAAACAATGAATACCGAATCTGAAATAACGATTCGGTAAAAACCCCAAAAATGCGATGTAGCAAACCTCGTTATTACCGAATTTGACCAAAATCGGAAATAACGATTCGGTATTTACCACTTTTCAAGAGCAGGTGGTAATCAGGTGCAGTGCATAAAAACAGCCCCAAAATGCTACAGTGTGAACACAATTGCGGGCCTCTACCTCATAGCAAGGCGCCTACACTTGAGAGCAGCAGGAGTGAGGATCTGGAGATGGGAAGAGCGGGTGTACAGACTATGCATCACATTGTTCCAATTGACTGAACCTGAAATCCATGAAAAGTACAGACTGCACCCAGACACCATCCTTGACCTAATACGGGACCTACAACCCTATATGGAGCATCAGACACCAAGGGAGCACGCAATCCCCACCCATGTCCGGGTACTCTGTTGCCTGCACCTCCTTGCATCAGGAAGTTTCCAGGGTGTGATAGCCGCAGTTGGTGGTGTGTCACAGTTGGCTGCGTCGATGGGACCCATATACCCATCTGCCCACCTGCAGCAAGTGAATATATCTACAGAAACCGCAAATCCACCCACTCCATCAATGTGCAGGTGATATGTAATGCCAAGTACATTATAACTGACATCGTGGATAAATTCCCCGGGAGTAGCCACGACTCGTACATCTTCTGGAACAGTGGCATCCATACACATCTGCTTGCTGGTGAATTTGGAGACGGATACCTACTAGGTAAGACAATGTGACACACCCTGATGTACACCCTGGCCCAAGCTGTTGGTCACACAAATTAATGGCACTTTCTTCTGTACATAGGTGACAGTGCATATGCCCTCCGGCCTTATCTACTCACACCATATCTCAACCCAACCACCCCAAGGGAGAGTAGATACAATGTGGCACATAGGAGCACACGCAACATGGTGGAGCGCACTTTTGGATTGCTTAAAAGCAGATTCCGTTGCCTCCACAAAACAGGAGTTGCACGTCTGTACAGCCCGATCAAATGTTGCAAGATAATCGCTACATGTGCAATGCTACACAATCTGCCCACAAAAAAAGGAACAGCAGTGGAACTAACTGACTCAGAGGACGGGGACGAGGACAACCCTCAGCCAGAGCCCTTTGCAGCAGGTGTTGCAAATGAACATGATGGGAGAGAGAGACGGGCAGAGATTACGTCAAACTATTTCTGAGTGAGTAACGAGACAGAGCCAGTAACAGTTACATGTTAAGGTGTTTATTAGGCACACCTCCAGTATTGTGATCAATGTCCAATCGGACTTGGGTTCCATCACCCATCTCATGTATGGCAACAGGCATAGGTCTCTACTTCCGGCGTCCGCGCGCTGCACGTGCACGTTCACTAGCAACATTGTCTGGTGTGTTGGACTGTTCCTGTGCAGCCCCGTGGCGTTCACTGCGCCTCCTGCACTCGGTGGGTGAGGGCGTAATGCTACCACAGCTGGTAGCCTCCTCACTGCCCCCCCCCCCTTCCATTGTGGCCGCCTTAGCATTCTGTAGGAGCTCTAAAGCTGAGGTCATGGACACCATCCCCCTGGCCACATCCCTGCTGCAATGCGCCATCTCCTCCTGCATGGCGATGGACCTGCGACACATCAGTGATGTTGCAGTGGCCAGCCGATTCTCTGACTTGTTATAGGCCTGGAGCATCTGCCTCTCCCTGCGCCTGCCAAGACGTTCCTGCTGAAGCTGGCTGCAGAGGTTGTCCACAGAGGTTGCTACTCTCTCCATCCCCGCGCACAAGTTCTCTCCCATAGCACTGATGCCCTTTTCCATCCTGTGCATGTGCTTGTTGATGTGTGCCAACCTCCCTGTGCATTGATTTCATCTCCCTCCATTGCAGGCGCTGGACCTTCAGCATGTTGCCTTCCAGTCCAGCAAACACACTTTCTCCCTGCTCTGATGCTTCAGGACTGTCCGGCCTTGCCCTGCGGCGTCGGGATGAACTGTGGGCGGCCTCGGATGGAGTACCAGCCCTATCCCTGTTGGATCCCTGATGTATTGGACTATGTCCGCCCACTGTGCCCTCCTCTGACGACTCCTCAATCTGCTGGAGGGTGGGCACAGCATGCCTCCTGCCTGACTGTGGTGGTGGTGGTGTTGGTGATCGTCGCAGTGGGGACTGGGTGAGAGGGGATTGCGGCCCTCCCTGGCGCTGTGGTGGAGGATTGGGTGGCTGTGATGGCGCCGAGCTTGTGGTCCCTGCAGGCATGCTGTCATCCTCATGTTGCCTCCCCTCTGGCCTGGCTGACTTGCCTCTGCTGCCCTCTGCTGCACTGCGAGATGACTCGCCTGTAATGACACAAATGTAGAAGTACTCACTGCTCTGTCTGCAATGGAATTACATTAAACATCATGCCTACAGAGCACAGTGATTGTCCTGACGTAGCCAATTACTTTACCATGCTATTGTGTTTGCTAGCCTGACTGTCCTATACATTAGTTCCCTCTGACTACATCACCCATAATGCATTGCAGGTAATCGGTAAGACATGGAGTGGAGTGGGAGCCCCTATGCCACTATGGGGGAATGGGGTTGGGGAGGGGGTAGCACAGCATGCTTGGCATGCTTCTTACCTTGTTTCCTTGCTGCTCTGGCGGAGCTGTCTGCGTCTCCCACACCACTCACACTCTCTGGCTGGATGGTGGACTCCACCATCAGTTCCAGTGGTGTTGGTGCTGGGGCTCTGTAATTTCCTCCACCTGTTTTTGCAGCCTGCCTCTGTCTCTTTGCCATCCTTAGTTTTGCTGTCTTCCTGAGGTCATACCACCTCTTCCTGATGTCCTCTATGGTGCGCTGGGTCACACCTATTGCATTGATTTTGTCAGGAATGCCACTCCACATTTGCCTCTTTTGTGACTCAGGCACTTGGTGGGACTGTGCTCCAAACAGCTTGTGATGTTCTTGGCTGACATCCTGGATCAGTACCTCCAGCTCCTTGTCACTGAACTTCAGTTTTCTTTTCCTGTCACTTCCATCCTTCTCCCTGTCCTGGCTTGCCATTTCAATGCTTGTTGTTGTCTTTTTTTTCTTGCTGGTAGCTGTGAGGCTCTGTTGCTGCTGGCTCCTCAGCTCACCTGCCTGCCTGCCTGCCTCACAGTGAGCTCCAGGTCCTGTGCAGCTGCCTGGGTGTAGCCACTTCCTGTTTGGGGGGTAATTGGGTGATACAGGATTGGCTGATTCAACGAATTACGAATTTTTGAATTACTGGTTCGGTATTTACCGATTCGGTAATATATTCTGTAACTCCGATTCGGTATTTGTATTTCGGTATTTTAATTTATTACCGATTCGTCCGCATTCGGTATTTATTACCGAATTTTAACGAATCAGTAACGTTTAGCGTTTTCTTTTCTACATCGCGTTTACCGAATTCTTAATACCGATTCGGTAAAATTCGGTATTAAGGAATCGGTATTCTTGATTTACCTACAAAGGGCCCTCTGTCTTTGTGGGCGTGGGAGTAGGGACGACCGTGACACCAGGTGTAGGGTTTAGAGAAGGTTTTATTTTTAGTGATCGTAGGGGTTTTGTCATAAGAGTCTTTCTGGTCCTTAACGTTAGTCTTTCCCGGGCAAAGGTACTGGGATCCGTGGCTTTGGTCTTCTATGGTTTTCCTCCCACAGAAACAGGGTCTTCTCTCCGGCCGTTGATGGGGATACCTCGTGCAAAGGAAAGACCAACAAGAAGGGAGGCCGTTAGGTTACAGTCCTATGTGGGGGTTGCACCGAGGGACCCGGGGAGTGAGAGGTTAAAGCCCAGTGCTACAATTCTCTACCTACAGTGCTCCGTGAACATAGAGGGGTTGACCAGGAGAATGAGGAGGGGTAAGGGGTATTGGAGGGTTAGGAAAGGTACAGGGTAGCAACAAACTGGGAAACGGTCTACTCGCTAGCGTTGCGTCTTCCCACCCAGGCTGCCCAACGCCGCCGTACCTGTGCTAGCCACACTCCTCCCTCGGGAGTGTGGCACGGCGGTCCGCAGGGTCGTTGGCCTCCTGGCTTGCCTTTTTCCTCGACTCCTCCGTCCGCCCCTTCGTAAGGTCCTGTTCGGTCCGCTTGATCTTCTTCCTCGGCTCTGCTTCCGTTCTCCGATTCCTCCGCTCCCGCCTTCTCCTGCGTGGTGTTTCCACACCCCGTGTACAACACTTCCGGGGTTTTCACTCGTTCGTGTCCTCTGACGTCCTGCAGTGCCTGGCCCTCCTCCTCCAAAGTTGACGCCCACTTAAAGGAGCCGCACTCGCTTCCCTGACCTCTGTCATTCCACTCGTTGTTCTGCGAAGAAGTTGAAAAGGGACCGTCAGAGGGGCTCGGGCTCCACCGTTGCACACCCACGTCCTTACATTCCTCCCCCCCTGGCATCTCCTGATCGGGGAGGATGGGCATCCTGGAGAGAAAATCGGCGTTTCCATTGTCCACCCCCTTCCGATGTACCACTGTGAAGGCAAAGGGCTGGAGGAACAGAAACCAGCGGAGTATCCTGGCGTTTTGGGAGCGATTTTTTTGCATCCACTGAAGGGGTGCATGATCTGAGTGAAGTACGAAGGCCTTGCCTTCCAGGTAGTACCTCAATTTGTCTATTGCCCATCGAATGGCCAGGCACTCTTTTTCTACCGTGGGATATTTTCTTTCCCTAGGGTGAAGTTTCCTGCTTACGTAGAGCACGGGATGTTCGGCTCCGTCTTCCCCTACCTGTGATAAAACGGCCCCAATCCCTGTATCCGAGGCATCTGTGGCTAGGATAAAGGGTTTATCAAAGTTCGGTGGGATGAGAACCGGGCTTGTGGTAAGGGCTGTCTTTAGGGCCTGGAAGGCTTTCTGGGCCTCCTCTGAGGCAGGGTTTGGTAGAGAATTCTTTATATGTTTTTGCAGGAGGTCTGTTAAAGGGTTAGACAGGTCTGCAAAGTTCCTGATAAACCGTCTATAATATCCTATGAGACCCAGGAAGGCTCTCAGTTCCCTTTTTGTGGATGGAAAAGGGGTGTTGGTTACAGCTTTGATTTTTTCCTCCTGTGGGGCTATGACTCCCCCAACATGAATCCCAGGTATTTCACTTTAGGATATGCTGCTCTAGATTTTCTTGCATTCAAATGGAGTCCAGCTGCCTGTAATGCGGTTAGAACGTTGGTTATATGCTTCAAGTGGTCCTCCCATGAGGTGCTGAAGATGACTATATCATCAAGATACACAGAACTGTATCTTGTATGTGGTGCCAGCACCTTGTGCATTAATCGCTGGAATGTAGCTGGGGCTCCGTGGAGCCCAAAAGGGAGGACAGTGAATTCAAAGAGTCCATCCTCTGTTGAAAATGCTGTTTTGTGCCGATCCTCCTCCCTGAGTGGAACCTGCCAATACCCCTTGGTCAGGTCAAGGGTGGTGATATATCGGGCATCCCCAATCCGTTCAATTAGCTCATCCACCCGGGGTATAGGAAAGGCATCAAAGGACGACACAGCATTCAGGGCTCGGAAGTCCATACAAAACCGGGTAGACCCATCGGGTTTAGGGACCATAACTATGGGGGATGCCCAGTTACTTGTAGAAGGTCTTATCACCCCTAGCCTGAGCATTTCTTTTACTTCCTTCCTCACGTCTTTCCTTTTTGCGGCCGGAATGCGATAAACCCTCTGTCTCACCACCTGTCCTTCTTTGGTGTGTATCTGGTGTTCAGCCTCATGAGTACAACCCGGCGTATCTGAAAAGATCGGAGAGAAGGGGAGAAGAGTTGTTCTTAACTCCATTTTTTTTTCCTCGGTCAGCTTTTCGTTTACTGGAAGATGTTCCAGGGTCGATCCGGTACTACCGGCCGGTAGTATCAGATTAGCAGGGCTTGGGCGTTGACCGATCCACTTCTTAAGGAGGTTGATGTGGAAGGTCTGTCTCCTGCTAGGTGACATTTGTAGGCTATAGGTGGTGCGACCGAAGGACTCTACCACTTCATATGGACCCTTCCACTCGCTCCTAAACTTTTGTGTGGAGGAGGGTAGGAGCACCAGGGCCCAATCCCCTTTTTCTAGTGTCCTCCACTTCTTTCCCTTGTCATAATACCGTCTTTGAGCTGTTTGGGCTTTTTCTAAGTTGGAATATGCTAAATCCCTTAATTTTCCCAATCTGGACTTCAATTGCTGAGTATAGTCCAACAGACTTCTCTGTTCGGCGGCCTCCTCTTTTTCCCAGGCTTCCCTGGTTATCTCTAGAAGAGAACGAGGCTGGCGGCCGTACAGTAGCTCAAATGGGGAAAATCCTAGACTACTCTGTACCTGTGCTCTTACCACATACAGTGCTAGAGGCAGCATTCTGTCCCAGTCCTTATTCTCAGAAGTTAACAATTTTTTGAGGGTTGTTTTCAATGTCCTGTTATACCTCTCCACAAGGCCATCTGTCTGGGGATGATAAGCGGATGTTCCGATGTGATGGAGGTCGAGCATCTTACACACCTCTCTCATCATCCGGGAAACAAAGGGAGTCCCTTGGTCCGTTAGGATTTCCAGTGGAAACCCCACCCTTGAGAATAGTTCCACTAATTTGTCTGCTACATTCTTGGTAGTCGGGGCACTGAGAGCAAAGGCCTCAGGGAATCTAGTATTATAATCAACCACCACAAGTGCATATGTATGTCCCCGTGACGTGCGGGGCAAGGGTCCAATCAGGTCCATCCCCACCCTGTCCCATGGGTTTCCGATGTTTGGTAGCGGCTGTAGTGGTACCGCTGGTGGTCGTGTTAGGTTCTTTTTTTGGCACACCTCGCATTGCCTACAATAATTTTCGGCCTCCTTATAGATACCTGGCCAATAAAAGAGCCGCAATATGTTCTGGGTTGTTTTCTCACTTCCACTATGTCCAGCGGTTAGATGGGTGTGTGCATAAAAAAGAATTTGTTCTCTGAAATCCTTTGGTACCACTAGTTGGGTAGGTTCTCCTTCCTTCCCTTTTCTATAGAGCAAGTCGTTGTCTATCCTGAAACTGGGATATCCCTGGGTTGGAGTGGTTTGAGAGAGGTGAGCCGCCTCCCATGCATTCAACAGGGAGGGGTCATTGGCCTGTGCGAATTTAAACCCCCTGTCTATCACCCAGGGATCTATGGACAGATAAGCATCTGCAGGATGGTCTTTTAACTCCCTTTTAAACAAAGACATGAAATCCGGGTTATCTACCCCTATTATCAACTCCTCGGGTAAGGACTGTACCACCCCCACTTTCACTGAGCAGGGATCTCTGCCTATCGGGTGCAAGGTTATTCTAGCCACGGGGTATGGTTTGACATCGCCATGGACACACCTAATGTGGACGATACCTTCGGGGTCTATCTGGGCGGGGTGTAACAGCCGTTCCTGGACGACTGACTGACGACATCCTGAATTAAGTAAGGCTTTCACTACTTTCTTATTTACTCGTACCCTTACGTAAAAGGACGGGCCCATTTCTGCGGAGTACATAACGGCCCGTGGAATATAGCCGACCTCCATGGGTTCTTCCGGGGGTCTTCGTTGGGGCCACAATCTGGCTATATGACCCCACTCTCCGCACTCGAAGCACTGTGGTCCCTTCATACTGGGACCTTCCGGTTTGAATGGACGCAGTTTGAAAGGTTCTGGGACCGGCTTCTTCTTCTCCGTTTTGGATTGAGGAGGAGCGTTTTTAGGGTTTTTTTCTGTATCCCATGGAAAAGTCCGGGGTGCTGCTCTGTTGTAATTGGCTGCCATTTCAATGGCTTGTGCTGCCGTTAGACCGGGGTGTTGCCTTAGCCATCTCTGTGTCCCATAAGGCAGTACCTCCATAAACTGTTCCAGTATGATGCTAGACATGATCTCCTCCTTACTCCTAATATCGGGTCTGAGCCATTTTTCTGCGGACATTTTGACCTGTAAATACATGGTTTTGGGGTTTTCTCCTGGGATCCCCTTCTCCTTTCGGAACCGGAGTCTGTATGCTTCTGCATCCATCCCTAGGTGGTCGAGAATTACTGCTTTTATGTCTCTATAGGGGGATGTTCCTGACTGGTTTGCCACCTGATATGCGGTTTGAGCCTCTCCTGTCAACAGTGGGGCCAAAAAGAAGGGCCATTTTTCCTCAGGCCACCCACAGGCTCTTGCTGCGCGCTCAAAGTTTAATAGGAACGCGTCGGGGTCTTCCCCGGTCACATATTTTTGCAACGCTACCCCTGATGGGTGTGGCCCAACAGGCCGTCTGTCCAAAGATGAGGTGGTGGGGGTTTGTACAACCTTTTGCAGGGTGTCTAACTGCTGTGTCATAGATGTTCTAAACAAGTCCCGGTCGGCATCAGCGGTGCTAATCTGTTGACCTATTGCCCATTCCAGTTTCTGTTGGCCATCTATCAGTGTCTGAATAACCTGCTCCATTGCCATGGTCGTTGTTGGAGGGGACAATCCCACTTCTGACACCAGTGTGGGCGTGGGAGTAGGGACGACTGTGACACCAGGTGTAGGGTTTAGAGAAGGTTTTATTTTTAGTGATCGTAGGGGTTTTGTCATAAGAGTCTTTCTGGTCCTTAACGTTAGTCTTTCCCGGGCAAAGATACTGGGATCCGTGGCTTTGGTCTTCTATGGTTTTCCTCCCACAGAAACAGGGTCTTCTCTCCGGCCGTTGATGGGGATACCTCGTGCAAAGGAAAGACCAACAAGAAGGGAGGCCGTTAGGTTACAGTCCTCTGTGGGGGTTGCACCGAGGGACCCGGGGAGTGAGAGGTTAAAGCCCAGTGCTACAATTCTCTACCTACAGTGTTCCGTGAACATAGAGGGGTTGACCAGGAGAATGAGGAGGGGTAAGGGGTATTGGAGGGTTAGGAAAGGTACAGGGTAGCAACAAACCGGGAAACGCTCTACTCGCTAGCGTTGCGTCTTCCCACCCAGGCTGCCCAACGCCGCCGTACCTGTGCTAGCCACACTCCTCCCTCGGGAGTGTGGCACGGCGGTCCGCAGGGTCGTTGGCCTCCTGGCTCGCCTTTTTCCTCGACTCCTCCGTCCGCCCCTTCGTAAGGTCCTGTTCGGTCCGCTTGATCTTCTTCCTCGGCTCTGCTTCCGTTCTCCGATTCCTCCGCTCCCGCCTTCTCCTGCGCTGTGTTTCCACACCCCGTGTACAACACTTCCGGGGTTTTCACTCGTTCGTGTCCTCTGACGTCCTGCAGTGCCTGGCCCTCCTCCTCCAAAGTTGACGCCCACTTAAAGGAGCCGCACTCGCTTCCCTGACCTCCGTCATTCCACTCGTTGTTCTGCGAAGAAGTTGAAAAGGGACCGTCAGAGGGGCTCGGGCTCCACCATTGCACACCCAGGTCCTTACAGTCTTGTTTTAAATGGTATAGTATTTCAATTTTAAATAATAAAGCAACATTAATATTCTGGGGTAGGCGCCCGCAAATAATTCACTTTGCTCCACAGTATCACATCCCTTTAGCTGTCATGTGTGAGACGAGAACTCTGGGCCAGGTGTAAGGGAGTCAAATACCAGTAAAGGATGGCACACTGCCATAAATTGTGAGGGCCGTGGGCCCTGATGTCAAGGAGTCCAGGAACATCTAAGTGGGCCACACTGCTGAGTACACGAGATGGGCACACACCTTGTACATGTGTGTGTTAATGAGGGCAGGGAGCCAGCGATGTCAGAAAACGAATGAAGGGCTAACTGACTGAATGAATGCGAGTGTGTGTGTGTTTGTGTGTGGGTGGGGGGGAGCATCAAGGTTTCTAGAAAGCGTGCACTGCTGAAACACGGGAGAATGTGGAGAGGCACAACTGGTGCCTGTGTGGTGAGGTGGGCAGGAGATCCGGGCGGTCGGGGTTGGGGAGGGGGTGGTGAGTACTACTCTGAACGGGAAGGAGAGATCCACAGTGATGACATTGTCTAAATGTAGCGTGCGCCTTATCAATCTAGACCAGTGCAGTGAATCCCTGGTGCTTCTCACACATGTGGGAGCTGGTTGCTGACCCCTGACCCCGTCGTAGGTAGTTTAGGCTGCCTTTAGAAACAGGTGTGGGTGTGGAGGCGGAGGGTGAAAGGAGGATGCAGCTGAAATGCAGAGCAGGTAAAGGAGGGGAGGGATGCTGTACTCATAGAGAGAGCGCGCAAGAGGCTGGAGAGTGAAACAGGAGAGGACACGGAGCAAGGCGCAGCAAAGAAAAACTCCCAGTGATGGATGCGCTGGGAGAGGAAATATTGACGCCAGGTGAGCAGTAATGTGCGGCCAGGGACCAATCGGAGTGAAGCATGCACACTCTACTCCCTACTACACACTCTACTCCCTACTACACACTCTACACTCTACTCCCTACTACACACTCTACTCCCTACTACTCCCTACTACTCCCTACTACAATCTATTCCCTACTACACACTCTACTTCCTACTACACACTCTACTCCCTACTACACACTCTACACTCTACTCCTTACTACACACTCTACACTCTGCTCCCTGCATACACTATATTCCCTACTACACACTCTACTCCCTACTACACACTCTACTCCCTACTACACACTCTACACTCTACTCCCTACTACTACCTACTACACTCTATTCCCTACTATGCACTCTACTCCCGGAATTGGTTATGCTCTCCGTGCTTGACGACTTGAGACTTAGGGCTGACTTAAAAGAGCTGTGTGCTCTGGTATTAATGGACCTATCCGCGGCATTTGATACTGTTAATCATGGCCAATTACTATCGCGGATGGCAGATCTAGGGATTCAGGGCACAGCTCTGGCCTGGCTGACCTCCTTTCTTAGGGATCGCTCCCAGCGAGTCCAACTAGCAGATTTGGTGTCCCACCCAGCCACTCTGGCATGCGGAGTGCCTCAGGGCTCAGCTTTATCGCCTCTGCTTTTCAACACTTATCTGCAGCCCTTGATTGCAGCGCTGAACCAGATGGAGTGTAAGGTTTATAACTATGCCGACGTCACTCAAATTCTGATCCAGATTGATCATTCACCTAGGGCTCACTTGAGAATGCAGAATATTCTGAAGTTTACCATCAACTGGATGTCGGTTAATTCGTTAAAAATAAACCCTGACAAAATTGAGGTTTTGTCGGTCACTACAGCCTCAAACTTCTGGAATGATCTGTTTTGGCCTTCAGAACTTGGGCCCTTTCCCGAACCTGCCGCGGCTGTAAAAAGCCTTTGTATCAAAATTGATGCCTTGTTATCCCTGACACAACAGGTGTCTGCAGTGGTCGGAACCAGTGTTGGTCTAATGCGAGAGCTTCGGAAACTGCCCCCACTGTTGTCTTTTGCTACCCTTACACTTGCAGTTTCAGCACTGATTCTGTCACGTCTCGACTATGGCAACTCTCTATACTATGGCCTACCAAAAAAAACTTCTGGCCAGGCTCGAGGTTGTCATGAACAACGCGGCCTGATCAATCTTCAAAAAACCCAGACATGCACATGCCATGCCCTTATTGCGGGACCTACACTGGCTCCCGATCATACAGAGAACCAAATTTAAAAGCCTCTGTATTGCTCATGAAGCCATTCATGGCTTAGCCCCTAGTTACATCAAGGACCGATTGACTAACTATACTCCGAGCAGGACGCTTCGGTCAGGTGATGCATGCTGCTTTCTTTCGTCCATGGGTGGTATAGCTTTTTCGACCACAATTTCTCAGGCATGGAACAGCCTTCCTGCAAATTTACGCAAGGAAACAAATCTTCTTCCATTCAGAAAGAGACTGAAGACTGTGCTTTTCTTAGAGGCCTGGGGGCCTCTCTGAGCGGGCCACTGTCTCCTCAACTGGTGCTGGACGTCCGCTGATAGCGCTTAGAGACCTCTGGGTGATAATGCACTTTATAAATTTACATTAACATTAACTCCCTACTACACACTGTACTCCCTACTACACACTCTCCACTCTACTCCCTACTACACACTCTATTCCCTACACTCTACTCCCTACTACACACTCTACTCCCTACTACACACTCTACTCCCTACACTCTACTCCCTATTACACACTCTACACTGTACTCCCTACTACACACTCTACTCCCTACTACACACTCTACTCCCTACTACACACTCTACACTCTACTCCCTACTACACACTCTATTCCCTACACTCTACTCCCTACTACACACTCTACTCCCTACTACACACTCTACTCTCTACTACACACTCTACTCCCTGCTACACACTCTACTCCCTACTACACACTCATCATTGACAAGAAAGGCACCTTCACAGCCCAGAAGGAGGTGATGCAAAGGACAGGTCTGGCTCTGGCAATCGAACTCAAAAACCTGAAGAACAAACGTGCTGGCCCTTCCCTGAAGCCCTGGCTTGAAGTTGCAAGAGAGAAACGTCTGCCAAAAATCTCTTAAGGAAGTAAATCGCTAAGAGGCCGGGACGCCAGCACTCTAGGCACCACAATCACCGTACTTATAGGATCATTTATTCTCTGCCAAGTTACACCTCACCCCCACAGATAAGATTAGCGTTTGGTTTGATAAAACAGTCGCTAGCCAGGCGCAGAGCAGACATAATATGTTGGAATAAGATTCGGAAAGCCGAACCAAACACCTTGAACCACATGCTATGGAAAGAGCCACAGTGCCACAACACGTCACTGACAAGAGTCTACCTACGAGAATCCCTCACCTTATAGGCCTTACACAACTCTGGGGTGCACCTACTAGTCGTCAGGCATTTAAGCGTCTGGCTATGAAGTTGCTTAAAATTCAACCTCTCATTGAGGACAAGGTCACGCCATGTATGTATGTATGTATGTATAGGCATTTATATAGCGCACTACTTACCCGTAGGGTCCCAAGGCGCTTCGACCGCTGCGAAACCCTTCCTGGTTTCCCTGAGAGATGGTCCCTTAATGGGTATCTCCAGGGTGAGACCAGGCATCCCCGGCGGTCTGGTGGGGCCGTTAGTGAAGATGAGGTAAGCTAATGCCCAGAGTTGCCGAGTGTGATCGCTGATCAGAGTGGGCACCGAGGCGAGAGAATTATCGAGTCCGCTGACCCTGGTCCAGAAACCTGCCGCGCCGGGATTCGAACCCTGGTCCCGGGCCGTCCTCTGCTCTCGGGTCTGCCGCCTCTAACCAGTGAGCCACACTACACCATCACAAAGGTCACATGGGTGGATGACGTTTGAGAATTAAAAAGCCATTGCTCTCCAAAAATATTTTCCACCTGGCTACCCAACCTTCATCAAACTGCAGCTCTTAAGAAATTGGCTGGGGCTGCTACCAGTAAAAAATCAATTGGCCCCCTGGCCGCGTGGAAATCTCTCCAATGCCTGCTACCTCTGTGGGGCTGGGAAGGAAGATCTGCTCCACTTTGTTTGCTCCTGCCCACTGTACACGAAGAAAGGAGCCAGCTATTAACCATGGTTTTTAATCAAAGGGGAATCCATTCCAGAAGGCAGGCAGTTCTGCCCTGCTTTGATGTAAAGTACGAAGTCCTCAGCGGGTAAATAGAAATAAAAAGATTTATTGTTGAAATGGTACATCACATCCGCATACATCAACAGCTCTGTAGCAACTGACAAAAAACAGAATATGGAACATGGAACAGGAACAGTACAGGCAGGTACATAGTTCCATGTTCTACAAAAGGAACATAAAGAAAAGGAAGAAGGGGGAACGGAGGTAGGGAAAGGGAATGAAGAATGTAACACATCTCATCCCTTACAAAAACAAAAAGAGATAAAGGGAGAAACAAATAAATCAATACATAAATCTTGCAGGGATACTACTAGGTATGTTTTTACTTTTAACTCTGGCAGCTATAGACTAGGAAGAACAAAAACCCTGCGGCGAATCAGCAATAAGGTCTATGCTAGACTCCTGAAACTTGCACTTGGCAACTCTTCTTATATTCCACACTCTTCCATCCTGTGTTATAACAGAGTTCTTGCATACTTTAACAATTTTTATAGGATGTCCAAACCTGGAGGTACCTTTGGTTAAAAACCAGGTTTCTTATCCTCACCCCTTCACCAACAGTAAAATTAGGAACCCTCACCTTCATGTTGGAATCAAACTCTGCTTTCATTTTTTCCTGCTTCGATACCACTCGTTTGGCAACAAGGTCCATATCAATGCAGTCAACCATCTTGTTGATTTTCCTGACCCACCACGGACAAATATCTAATATGGGTTCTCTGCCTTTCAGAAGTCTGAAAGGACTCACTCCTGTAACAGAATGGGGGGGGGGGTGGGGGGGGGGGGGTGCGGTACATCCATAACCTTTTTCCTACAACATCTCTCCAAGACTCACTCGATCTACATGCAGTTTCAATGCAATCTTTTAGAACACAATTGGAATGTTATACTTGACCATTTTCCCTTGGCTCATAAAGAAAAGCAGTCAAATGCTTAATGCCACACTCACATAGGACATTTTCCATTTCTTGTGAAATGAGCTTAACACCATTGTCAGTCACAAGCACTTCAGGAGACCCCTCCCGTGCAAAAACTTCTCTTAAAAAGGAAATAATAACTTGAGTAGTCACACTCGCAACAAACTTTACTTCCGGCCATTTGGAATGATAGTCTATCATAACTAAAGAAAAACGTGCATTATAGGGAAGAAGATTAAAATAGAGGAAGAAGTTGTTCCCTTGAGATAAATACAAGAAAAGCTAAAACATAGCCTCCGAGTACACACTATAGTCAAAACTAATGCAATCACAAAAGTATAAAATACAACATATTTATTATGCAACCGAAAATAAAAACAAATCATTACATACCTATACATATCATGGTTACCTAATCAAATAATTAAAAAGAACTTACAAGTAATAGCACAATCTATTGTGGCCTGCACAATTGAAAAGACAGACACAAAGCTTGTAAAATACAGTTGGTACATTTAAAGCTGCCAGATATTAACACCTATGTTTTACCACTATTAATTTTGAATATAAAATAGCCTGAGATATCGAAAGCCATCTTCTGCCACAGAAAATCAGGCCACGAAACTGGTCTTAGAGGAGCAAAAGACATTTTAAGCATCATGTCACTATTTATGCACTCGGACCAATCCCTGTCAGTCCTATGTAAATGTAAATGTAATTGATACTTGTATAGCGCACTACTCAACCGCAAGGGTCTCACAAGGTTGCCTATCAACAACTTTGTCAAGTCCGGGCCACCAAAAATTTGCTCTGATAAGAATTTTCATAGAGGACATACCAAGGTGTCCTTGGTGTGAAAGTAACAACATTTTCCTTTGCATGGAAGCTGGAGGAATAATTTTCCCTCCTTTAAAAAGTAACCCTCCAACTTCTTCAATCTCACCAGAAACTTGACAGAAAGAAGCAAAATCAGCACTAACAAATTTATCCTTTGGCCAGCCATTTTCTAAAGATTCAAAAATAAATTGAGACACAACATCACTTTTCATTTCAGTCATTCATTCAGATTCAGACAGACTAATAAACTCTTCTGAAACAAAATCTTTGACAGTGGCCACAATGTCTAATTCTTGTTCATCAAAAAATGCACGATCATCAGAACAGGGTAACCTAGAAAGAAAATCAGCAGTAACATTACTCCTGCCTCAGACATACATGACTTAAAAATCATACTCTTGTAACCTGGAAGTAAGACGACCAATACGAGCAGTAGAGTTCCATCCTCCACTAGGGGATACAATGCCAATGAGGGGTTTGTGGTCAGTGTTTAGGATAAATCTGTTCCCCCCACACATAGTTACGAAAATGCTCTATGGCCCAAATACAAGCCAATAACTCCCTCTCAATCACTTCATACATTCTTTTAGCAGCCGATAAAGTTCTGTACGCAAATGCAACACACCATTCTTCCTTCCCCGAACACTGACTTAGAACTCCACCCAAAGCCATAACAGCTAGCATCAACAGTAACAATACACTTCTTGTTCATACAAAAGGGCTTAAGAGTTGGAGCATTCACAATCTCATTTTTGATTTGTTTGAAAGCTGCTTCTTGTCTTTCAGACCATACAAATTCAGTGGATTTTCTGGTTAACTCTCTGAGAGGTTCCATCTTGGTAGCAAATTTTGTATAAACTTGTTTTAATATTCACATAGACCAGCGAAAGAGAGAAGTTTCTCTTTATTATCTGGTGAAGGTGCATTCACAATAGCTTCAACCAAAGATTTTTAGGGTACCACACCTTCGCCAGAAAGAGTGTGACCCAAATATTCTACTGATTTGCGGAAAAATTTGCATTTGCTGGATTTAAGTGTCGATCCACCCTTACTCAACCTTGAACAAACCTCCTTAAGATGTTGAATATGATCATCCTCACACTTAGAAAAAATTAGTATATCATCTTGGAAACACTTCACAAATCTTTAAAAATGTGGGGCCTCATTTAGGAGGCTGTGCGTCACTTTTACGCCACCGGTGCGTCACTTCTTGTGACGGACCAGTGGCGTAAAAAATGCGCCTTGTTGCGCCATATTTACAAAGTGACGCATCTAGGTAGATGCGTCACTTTGTAAACCCCTGCACCACATTATACCTGCACCAGGTATAATGTATGCAAGGGGGGGCGTATTGGCGCAAGAAAGGGTTGTAGAAGTGACACAGTGAAATCTATAAGATTTCACTGCGCCACTTCTAGGATGCAAATGTGTCAATATCTTACGCCTGCCTCACAGCAGGCGTAAGACTGATGCAGGCCCTTTCACATGGGGCTTGCCCCATGTGAAAGGACGCATTGCTGGAGTTGCGTCACTTTTGTGACACACTCCAGCAATGCGTCACTTTTACGCCATACAGATACGTCAGAAATACTGACGTATCTGTAACTCCTTGTGCAATGATACATCATACTATAAATATGACGCATCATTGGTGTCGTAAGGAGGGCGCAATGAAAATTGACCCATCGCTGTATTCACGCGGCGATGCGTCACTTTTAATAAATGAGGCCTGTGGTACATAGCTATCTGAAAAACAGATGCCGCCGACGCTAAGCCAAAAAGCATCCTTTTGAACTGGAACAATCCATGAGGAGTGATGAAAGAAGTAAAGTGTATAGAGTCTTCAGCGAGCTCAATTTGGTGGTATGCTGAGCGAAGGTCAAGCGCAGAAAAAACGCAAGCCCCCTCCAACATACTCACCATCTCGTTAATATTAGGAAGGGGATGACAATCAGTGACCAAATTGGCATTGAGTGCTCTCATATCAACACACAACCTAATACTTTTGTCAGGTTTCTGTGCTTAAACTATGGATGAAACCCATTCAGATGATTCAATCTCTTCGATAATCCCCCCTCTAACCATGTCAACCAAAATAGACTTCAATTCGGCCCTAATACTGATGGGGAGCCCTCTAAGCTTTTGTGTGATGGGAACTGAGCCTTCTCGTACTTTGATTCTGTGACTGAAACCATTTAGTTTACCTAGCTTTTAAGTGAACACCTCAGGAAAAAAAGAAGTAAAAAGTTCAACATATTCATCACTGGCAACAGTAAAATTTTCAACATCCACATCGCTGGAAGGAGTAACAGCAATAACAGATACAGGTTCTTTATCTCTGGGATTTAATCCAATCCCAAATTTGGCTTGATCACGCCATCCCATCCTCGTCGCCAATTTGTAAAGTACGAAGTCCTCAGCAGGTTAAGTAGAAATAAAAAGATTTATTGTTGAAATGGCACAGCGCATCTGCATACATCAACAGCTTGGTAGCAACTGAAAAAAACAGAATATGAAACATGGAACAGGAACAGTACACGCAGGTACATAGTTCCATGTTCTACAAAAGGAACAGAAAGAAAAGGAAGAAAGGGTGAACGGAGATAGGGAAAAGGAATGAAGAATGTAACATTTGACCCAGGGGACCGCCAGCTGAATTACTGCTTTGTTAAATTTGTGCTGAAGGTTGAGCAAAGACTGCGTCAGAATACAATCTCTCTAGCCCAGCAGACCAAATCTGATACCTAAGGAAAACAGACTCATTATCCATTCAGTAACACTATGACCTTCTAACAGGCAGCACTGTGGCAGATTCTGGTCACTATACTTCGGAACCCCACTCTTTTAACAAATTAATACTTTTAAATATGAATTTAAAGACTCAATTTTAACCTGAGCTTTTATATGCGAGACATCAACTATATCCTGTCAAACCTTTATTGCAATGTAACTTAGCAATTATGTAATAAACTCAAACTCAATAGTGCCTACCGCTGCCACCAGGAATACGCCCATTGCACAATATGGGACTGCACGATGATTTCCTGGCACTAGTATGATAGGTGCGCAGTGGTGACTTTATACAGCAATCTACCACCAGTGCTAGGTTAAGAGGTGTGTGGCTGTGCGCTGGCATGCAAAGTGTGACAAGGTGTGACACTCATCACAACTATACAAACGTTAAACAAAGTTCGTTATAAGAACAATAACAACATTCGGTTGTTATAGCCTTCGGATCTTGTTTTTTCCACTGTTGAGGCCAAGTTGTGCTGACGTAGCTGGTACATTGTCGGTCTTCTCTTGCATCTGCAGATGAGTGTGGGAGAGTAGGGTCAGGTCGTCTGCAAAGTCCAGGTCGATAAGCTGTTTCCACTGGAGAACCTTACTTCTTTTTGCTTTGGATGGCTTCATGGTGCAGTCTATGGCCAGCAGGAAGAGAAAAGGCGGGAGCGAACAACCCTGGAAGCCTCCGGGCCTCACTTGGAAGGCTTACGTGAGTTGTACTCCATGAATTATCTTGCACGTCATTCCCTTATAAGAGTTCCTGATGATTCTTACGAGCTTATCTGGCACACCATGATGTTGCAGGAGTTTCCAACTGGTGTCTCTGTCCATGATGTATGTTAAATGCCTTCTCAAAGTCTATGAACACAAAGGGTAAGAGAGGCACAATTGTAGAAACAACAATCACTGGGTTTAATCCCAAAAGCAAAAAATAACCACGATGACAGGAACACTTGGTTTTCTTTAAATGTTGTAGTGAATCCTTTTATAATTTACACAACACAGCCAACGTGTTTCACCCTTGCGGGCTTCTTCAGGGCAAAAGTATGATCCACAAAGCAAAAGATTCCACATGGTATTCGCCCAAGTAAAGAGATGACGTTGGTTAGGAAATCCTGATCCAATATCTGAATACAAAGGCTCAATGTGATCCACGTTCGTGGTCACAAAATAGAGAAGTTCACAGAAATGTATAAGCGGTTCACGCTAAATAGAGTCGGGAACCTGAGCACATTGAGTCGCACTATGCCGCAGGACTCGAAATAAAGCACCAATAAGCGGCCGAGGAATAAACTCCTTTCTCGTCCGTTTTCATAGTCGATGTAGTAGACATAGAGGGAGGAGTTCCATGCCATTGACTGCTCAAAGACAATGCGCAGTGTTTGTCTGTAGTGTCTGTGCAGAATCAATCTTTGAGGAAGCCTAGTCTCGCAACTGAGCGTTGACTTGTTCCTTAAGTCTGTTCTGGATGACCCTGTTGGACACTTTGCCTGGGGTTGAGAGAAGAGTTGTCCCTCTATAGTTTGCTCAGTTACTCAGGCCACCTTTCTTGGGGATCTTGTAGACATATCCCTCCTTCCAGTCTTATGGCATCTTTTGTTTTTCCCAGATCATTCCAAACATGGGGTAGAGTGTGCCTACTGATGTTTCAATGTCTGCCTTCAGTGCCTCTGCAGGAATTTCAGGGCTGGGTCAGCAGTTCTTCAAAGTGCTCCACCCATCTTCGTTGTTGGCCTTCGTTACCCCTGGTGTAAAAGCCCTGGCACAAATATGCTCAGTCTCATCACCAAATTCTCGCTAGAATTTTCATATTCAAGTTGAGAAGGGCGATGGGTCTATAATGCACACAGTACAGAGCATCCCTTCCAGGTTTCGGACTCAATGAGATAAAACTCTGTTAAATTCTGGTCCTAATTTCTTTACCTACATCTTACATCGAGAGAACTTCTCAGGCAAAGGTGCCCTCTGTGTAGCTACTGCTTTCTAAAACTCTAACCAATGACCCAAACTATTTTAAAAGAGTCAGGTTTAAGACCGCCAAAGACATAATAAATATATGGAATATAATACTGGTACTCAACAAAACGTCAATCTTTCACCCTGATTTAACTCTCTGGAACAATCCGGGTTTACCAGGTATTTTTAGTGACTTAAGGTGCAGGATTTGGTCCAACTTAGGCATAACCAAACTGGGCGATTTATACGGCTCCTCAGGCTTGTTAGAGTTTGAAACACTTAGGATATTATATAAACTACCGGGGCATGCGTACTTTAAATACATACAAATCAGAGATTTCCTTATTGGAAAACTAAAGCTTAAAAAGATCTCAGATTCAGATTTTTGGATTTGTATGTATGGAGGAGGCGGGAAGAACAAAGCTACAATCAGCCTAGGGTAAAAATGTTTCAGTCAATATAAGATAGATGACTGCCCTAAATTGGCTCAGAAATGGACCTTAAAATTTACGACCGGTATTTCATCTAACATTATTTTTACATTTTTAAATAATATTGATACTTTAGTTCATTCATCCAGTTTAAAAAAACTCCAAGTCTATAAGACCATCTGCCAGCTTTATTACACCCCGCAACAATTTTGTAAATGGTCTTCTAATAATGTTCATAATGATCGTACGAAATGCCCAAAATGTCAACTACAGGCTGCTGATCTAGAACATATGATTGTTTCATGTCCGGTTTTGTTTTCATTTTGGGATAGTTTAGCAAACATTCCGAAACAGAAACTATTAATTGATACATCATTACGACCTGAAATGATTCTTCCTGGTATTCAACCTTCTATTTCCCCATTTCGAGATGTTGTTTTTATTTTGTTATCATGCGCAACATTGGTTTTTGCAAGGGAATGGATCTCGGACCAACCACCTCGTGTGAACGAATGGTTGTTTTTGGTGAAGGAGATATATGATATGGAATTATCTTTAGCTAGGAAAAGGGGTGATAAAGCACTTAAGAAAATAGATAGAATATGGGGATGTCTTTTTACCTGTTCAAATATGAATTGATTTAATTAAGGGTTTTACCTACCTTGATATCTTATTATTTGTATCTTAGATGATATATGAATTCGCTCTGATTACTTGATGTCTTTTTTTTTCTTTTCTTTTTATGTATTACTCTCTGTATTTATTAGGAAGAAGTTCAAGACGCAATATGTACTGATCAAATGCATTCTTGTTTATATTTTTCCTTTTGTTTTGTTTTTTATTAACTATCAGCTGCTTGTGTTATCAATAAAAAAAGTTTTTAAAAAAAAACTAAAACTCTAACGTGAAGCTGTCTTCCTGCATCGCCTTTCCTGCGGACATTGTTTTGACAGCCTCTGGAGCTTCTATCTCAGATCTTTTGATGACGCTCTTCCCGTAGGTCTTGCGGGACTTCAGTAAGAGCCACAAGTGTTCTACAGAGGTACCAGCAGGTGCTTCAGAGGTCTAACAATCTGCATAATTACAAGTCCAGTGCACTCCACGGGATGAGTTAACAGTTTTGTTTCCATATTGTAAAGATGCTGGGCTGGTCACTGCGCCTGTCTCTCTTTAAGTCGCACAGCCAACAATCGGCCTGTTTTCTGTCTGTCTTCATATGACGCATCCTTAATGTGGCTCAGCCCTGTCTCCGCAGCAGTTGAGTACAAAAGGTTCAGTTCATATTTCTTGTTTAGCAAGATTCTCAGGTTGCCTTCTGCGTGATGCGGCCTACATCGGGTTTGTAGAGCTCTTACTTTCTGATTTAAGAGTGGGTTTCCGTTCCCTGTCTCTTTTCTGTATTTCAGATGAATCTTTCATCAAGTGACTTCTAATACCTGTCTTTCCTGTTGCCCACAGTGATTGTGATAAAGCAGTATAGAGAGAATCGTAGCCCGGACCACCACAATGTCGTATTTAGGTGGTCTGGGGCTGTTTGCAATCGTGTGCCTCCAGGCAGCGCGGCCACCCTGTGCAATCCTCTTAGTAATGATAGTAATGGGAGCCCACATTTGTTGGGATACATTTGCCTATAAATCCCCTGTACATTTGGCAACCACTCACATTATAAATCTAAAATCTGCATAAAGGCGCCCTGTGAGGCGGCAGTGCACAAGCAGGAAGGAAGGAGACACTTGTGGCCTGGCTCCGCCCCTTGGTCATAAATCATCTAGAAACACACATTCCTCAAAGCTGTTTGCAACATGATAGTGCCAGTAAACAGACTCAGAAAGTATACATGTTGCATTCTGTCAATTGCTTCAGCGCGGCGTGAATTTTCATGCTGTGCTGAAGATTCGAAAACGGGCGTGGTCGTGATGGAATGGTTCCGTCATCAGCACAGCCCAACCGACGCTGATGACGGAAACGTTCCGTCATGAGCGTCGAAGGGGTTAAGTGTGTAATTTACCTCTACTTAGGTCCTGACTGCATCAGACCTGCAGTTGTAGGTACAAATTGTGCACCGGCTGCTTACCATTTGGACAGTGATTTGCACCAGGCAACTTCCCGCCAGCGGCAAGTTTTACTGCTTGGAATGAGGGATTGTTTAAAAGCAGCACAGCACGACACCTGCTGTGGAGCGGGAAACCCACAGACGTTCTTATTAACTTCTATATTTGAGGCTGCCTTACCTGCCACAAACCAGGAGGGAAACCACGGGCCAGACGCAATATGTCCTCTACTTGTAACACAAGAGTGTGCATAACAAAGAGACACAATTGTAACCAGGGCCTTGTTTACTCTCACTCATCTAAGACAACATTTTCAACGGGGTGCACAGTGGGTAATCGATCACATTGCTTGTGCACTGCATTGCATAAGTTATTTTTGAACAAACACATAATTCTATTCAAAAGCAATAACTCATTCTGAATGATTACTAATAGTCACTGAGCACCTGCATTATTTAAGAATTGTTAAGTTATTTGTGTGGCACAATAATGCCTTTTTATTTTCAAATAGGACCCTTACTGGTGTGTGCAACGTGCATCAGTTGGAACTTTAACTTTGATGGAAATCTTTGTATTGTTAAACGATTATGCCGCACTTACTTACCGGTAACCATAATTTCTCCAAGTCCAAGTGTTTTGCGCCACGGTAATTACCCGTGAGCAATAGCTCATTATCCAGAACCAAACAAGCAAAATCAATATTTTAGTGTTTCCAGTGCTTAATTAGTAAAAAAAAAAAACATAAGCGCCAGGGCCTTTGTCAGGAGCCCACTGCGGTTTACACCACACATTGCCCCTGCCATGCTGGCAATGATAATAACAACACAACTACAAACCATCACATCCCTACAAGTGTGACAATTCCGACTATTCCAGGTCCCAAAGCTATAAGAATGGATTGGGAAGCACTAATAGTAATTTTTAATGTATATTCAATTAATAACTAACTGTTGTTGTGGTCATCTCTAAATTAGCCAGACACCACCACCTAGTGGCAGACTATCACAAGCGCCGGTGATGACATTTAAGAGCCAGTGCTTAGCACTGGAAGCTACCGGCACAAAAAAAGCACTGAGTGTTTTCAATCCCTCCTCTAAGATGGCCAACTTCCTCTTCCCCATTCACATACAAAAGGAGCCCCCCCCCCAATTCATCCTGTCACTTCCAGCGCCTAAAAAAAACATGAAGTCAAACATCAAGGGAAGGGAGGATTGGGAAACTTGACTGTGGTGGCGAAAAATTGGACTCAGAGTAATGAAGATTATCGGTAGGTAACTGGGGCATTACTTCCTCACCAGTCTTCCTGACCACAGTAATTACCCGTGGTCTGATACCAAAGCCCGAAGCGGCGTCATGGAACTTATACCAACAACACTGCACTCACAAAAACATTTATCTGCAAAAAATATAACCTTCATCTACATATAAAGGTATTCAGTCCCCTTTCCATATGTTATACTGCTCATATTATTAGCTAGAACTGGCATTCAAAACAGAGGACGCAAATGTGAATGGAGTGTTACCTACAAACACTAGTCCACAGTGATACAAGATAGTGTGGGGTGACGACCATGTGGCCACACTGCAAATGTCTTCAATACACTCCCCCTTAAAAGATGCCTTCAATTGTAGACATGCTACTTGTAGCTCTACCCTGGACCTGATGATGATTGTAAGGCACAACCTCGAACTGCATACGTCACGATAATAGAGTGTTTATGCGTCTACTCAATGTAGACTTTGATGGCTGTAAACCACTTCTAACTGACCAAAAGTCACAAAAAGATTATCCTCTTTTCTGAAATCCTCTGTCCTCTCCAGATAGAGTAACAGAGTTCTCCTCACAAAGGGGTGAGTCACAAATGATAAATATTCACAGAAACCTGATTTCCACACATTATAATCTGTGTGCAATATATTTTTATCAGTAGAGCTGTATGTTTGTGTTAATGTAGTGGTCATTTCAATGAAAAATGTGCAGTCTGTAAATGACAGTGCACCAGCTCATGATGTTTTAGTTACATTAAAAAATCGCCACTTCATATCCATTAAAGCTAAGTGGGTCGGGAAAGTTTGTCGTTCTAAAATGTGGGCAGTGGTTCGTACAATCTTTGGACGCAGCGTTCTAGTTAATAAGAGGAGCTGGCACCAGGAGTGCGAGGTTTGCTGCAGGATCCACAGAAAACCTTGGAGTTCAAATAGTAACTCAGCAGCAAAGAGGCACTTGGAGGGTTTTTCCTCTGTCTGCACTTGATGTTTGCCCAAAGACACTGTCAGGCAGCTTCTGACAAACTGCTGGCAGGGCCGGCTTTAGGCATGTGCAAGCTGTGCACCTGCACAGGGCCACCAAACCCCAGGGGCCACCACACCAATATATATCCTTATTATAATAATCCTCTGAGGATGGATACATATTTGCGTGGCGGCCCCTGGCAGGTATTTGGCGGCCTCCGGCTCTGTTCCACTTCCAAACACCCTGACCCCCCCTCTTCACTGGCCTCCGCGCTCCGCCCCGCCCAGACCTCCTTTTCCGGAGTACCCTACCTGCGCTCCCTGCCCAGGGCCTCCATGAGCCTAGAGCTGCCCCTGCTGCTGGGAATTATTTCCACACAGGGATGTGCATTCAGGTTTCATTTATCGAACTGCAAAGTAGAGTCATTTTATATACTGAACCAAGTGACACTCATACTGAGCTAGAGAAGTGTGTGAAAAGAGACTACAGTAATATCGGAAAGACTTTATAGCAAACACATATACACAAAGGTTTCACCTTAATCCTGAAATGTGAAGAAACAAAGAATTTAGCATGTTCAAAGCAAACCCAGACACAATCATTTTACTGCACATGAAGTTAAAAGTGCTCTATTCTATTCTGTTCCATTCTATTCTATTCTATCCTGTTCTCTTCTGTTCTACTGGATTTGTAAAGTGTGGGCCACCCAAAGGCTTCCCGCTGCTGAGATCCAACCGTCAGTGATCCAACAATGAGTCCAAGTGCTAAATCTGGTAGTCAACTAATTCACAAACAGTCATTCGTTCACTCATTTTCTAAAAAGTAAGTACTTGCTTCATTTGGCGCTTCCTGATCGGCGAAGAGTTACATAACTTAGGAGCCAAATATGAAAAGGAGCGCCCTCCACATCTTGCTACGCGGATTTCAGGAACAGCCATGGGTTGCACGTTTGCTAACCTGTGGGTCCTACAGGGGCTATAGGGCTACACTAAGGATTGTAATAACTGAGGGCCTTAATTGTGATTGGCCCTGTGAGCAATACAAAGGGCTTAAAACTGCACCCATTGTTCAATCTGGAGCCAGTGGAGTTCAACCTGCGCACTCTGTGCTGATTGATGTCTAGAAATATTTTTAAAAGATGCAGGCTGGCACATTTTGTATTACCTGTTGCCTATTGATTACATAGCGCTGGGAGCCAAAGAACAGGTTATTCCCATAGCCCAGGCGAGATTTCACCAGTGTCTGTATGATAAGCTTTCTGGAAAGGAGAGGGAGGTGGTCTCATACTATCCTGAGCATTCTGAGTAAGCCATAGCAACTGGATGAGCGTTTCTGCACTTGGGATTCCATACTCAGTGTGTTGTCCAGCCAGACACCCAAGTTCTTTATGCGGGATTTGGGACAGGCAACCAGCAGCTGATTATTGAGGTTTTTGCCCAACAACATGATCTCGGTTTTATCTCTTCTGAGTTTAAGGCAACAACTGGTCATCCAATTGGCCACTTCCTTTGGGCAAGTTGAAAGTGTAGCGTTCTAATCTAGGACCCTGATCGATACTGTGACCTTATGCCCCTATACGGCTATAAATCCATTTATTCCCTATATTGGCATAACCGATCAAATGCAATATTCAGAAACTCGTCTCTGGCCTCACACGAACAGAGCCACATTTCAGAATCGCTTTCTCTGCCACTTCCTTTGCAGCTAATTAGTGCAATGACATAGCATAAGTTACTATCTAAGATTCCTAGATTAACACTCTGAGTTCTTCAACAAGATAAAAACTCAGCAACCTGGGAAAGCCCCGCTTGCTATGTTTTGATAAGTAATAGAACTCTAATGAGCACTGATAGACGATCACTTCCTAGTGACATCTTTATTGACGTCTTATGTCCAAAAACTTACGTCAAACAAGGCACCTTTCAGGTATAACTATTACCAACGTTGCCTTAAGCAAACTCTGCTGAAGTTGCTGCTGTTATGCTGATGATGCCATAGCTGCTATCGCTACTGCTATCGCTGCTAATGAGCGAACGATGGTGTGGTGAACTTAGGAGCTGAACAGCCGTCCCCCTGCAAGAGCCCAGCAGATGCAAGCTGCCCGCGGACGCTGCCCCTCCTCTTCCTCGACGCGCTGAGAGAGACGCTGTCTTTTCTCCTGCAGAGAAATCCAGCCTCGGCATTTCCAGCCTACCCTTGCGGGTGACTGGGATATCGACCCCCTGAAGGAGATACCAGACCTCCATCATTCTATTCCAGAGGTATGGTGTTGACTAAACCCTTAGAGAGGATTCTTGAAGCAAACCTTGGCAAAACCAACTTAACTTAAAGCTACTTACTTACTCCCCTCCCAAGTATTAGGCTTAGGTCAGGTACACTGGGGTAGGCGTAGTTAGAAGCACCAGTTGAGTATTTTAGTCTAATGTATAATGTATATATAAATGTATATATGTTTTATTCATTTCAAACCATTGTATGGCTAAGAAACCATATCAATGCTTTTACAGTATTATTTCGCAATACTCATCTTACTGTACGTACTTTTTATAATAACAAGTCTTGCAATTGTGGCAATTCATTTCTCTTGTACGAGAAGAAAGACTGTTCAATAAATGTTACCCTTTATTAAAAACGCCCGTCTCTCTATTCTCTACATATTGTGAAAGTAAACTGCACAACCACTGACTGAGTAAAATAACTGTCTATTGTTCACACGGCTCTAGAGATTGACTCTTATCTGAGGAGCAAAGTTGTCATGTTTCACGGTTGTTGGAAAACTGAATCCCTTCTTGTCTGTACCAGGGAAGCTGATCACTTCCTATTCAGTCAAGAAAGTTTCCAGTGACCTCTGAGCTAGTTGGTAACAAACCCAATTAAGTTTAGCATAGTCAGTAGAGGCCTGGAAGATCCGCACTTCTACGTCGATACCACTGTTTATGTTATTCCAATGCGCAGGGCCTATTGGGAAAATAGGAACTACACTACCAAAGCTGCTGTGATTTTGAACAGTGGCCTGGAAAGATGGGCAATACTATTTGGGTGTTGTCTGCATAAGAGACTTTTGACAACACAAATGCTTGTACAATCTCAGCATGGTGACACAGATAGAGACTGAAAAGGGTAGGACTCAGTGCCCAGCCCTGAGGTACTCCACATTTCATGGGGAATATATTTGAATAGTGTTGTATCTTGTTTTATCTAGCAATGGAAAAGTCCTGCCCTCAAGAAATGACGAAATCCATTTCAATGCACCGCCTTTTAAACCCAATTAGCGATTCTCTGACTAAGAACTGCATGGTTCTACGGTATCAAATGCAGCACTAAGATCTAAAAGCATACCTGCTGCAGAGCCTCCCCGGTGCAGGGGCACCTTCAGTTCTTCTACTGCCACCAGGAGTGCAGTTTGCGTGCTGTGCTGTGGCCTGAAACCAGTTTTAGGGGCACAGAGGATTTTGTTGGATTCTAGGAACAATGGTAGGTGTTGGTTCGCATGCTTTTCCAAAAGCTTGCCTACTCCTGGATGCAGTCTGTAGTTCCCACGACATAGCGGGTCCAGGCTGGGCCTTTTAAATGAAGGCTTAACTACTGCATGTTTCTACCAAGGGGAAATCATCTGCTTGTTAGGGACAGATGAACTAGTTCCAGCAGAACTGGAGAAATATATTCTGACCCTTGCTCTAGAAAATGAAGTGAGTCTGAGTCGAGGGGTGAATCTGACTTGATCATGCTAAATAGAGCTGAAAGAGGATTTACAGTAAAAGTAGAGAAGGCCGACAGGCTTACTCCAGAGCTCACAGAATCCTCCCAACTAGAGATGAGTTCTGGTTCCCTGGTCCTATTGAAGAAATTAGCTAGATTATTACAGCATAATACCGCGGGTTCAGGTAGAGAGCTGTCTGGTCTGGGCCTGGTGAGTGGGGTCACAATTGGAAAACTTTCTCGGGGCGGGTTGGAGGCCATGTCTACAGGCCATGTCTACAGGCAAAATGGGAGGCTTGAGTGGCAGTAATCTCGGTGTAATTATTCTTAATTGCCTGACAATACTCTTGCTTACTTATCTCGTCATAGGACTTTCTCCATTTTCCCCCCATTCTTTTCATTTATTATTTTTTCTGTTATAGCCACACCCTATTCCTATTGTCATTTCAAATCACCATCAGGACTATGGCGTGGGTACAGATCCGCTATCAGGGGAATCCGTAGTGTGTTATATCCGAATTCTCTCAAAAACTGAAAGGTGCTATACAATCTATGTAAGGGGATTATATGCTATTAAATAGACCTTCTCACTCTGAAGGGACGCATGATAAGATCAACGCGTAGACTGATTATACAAACATATTGTATCTTACTTCAAATACATGTTCCAAAGCCCTTCATGCTCATAGGACTCTATCCTTTTCCAGATTCAGCTATGTCATCATTTACAGGCAAGCAGATGCTCTGTCTCAACAAACTGATGAATCTGAAATGGCCACCACCTCCACTTTCGTCTTTGGTTTTTTTATTTTTTTATTTTTTATTTATTTAACTTTTAAGGCGCACAGCTACCTACAGAGGGTTTCCCGGCGCCAAGGGACAGATTTAAGGGAGGAAAAGAGAACAAACACAAATCATTGCTGAAAGAGCCATGTCTTAAGTCCTTTGCGGAAGCTGAGATGGAGAATAAAGATACTCCTGGGTTCTTTGAAATAACAAAGAGAATGAAACAAGACACTGAGCCTCTGAAATGGATCCAGAGGCCCCCAACACAAGGTTGCTCCTTAGGGGAATGTGTTATTGAGTAGAAACGTTTTTCCACCCTGCAAGCCTACTCAACAATCATGAAATGCTCATTCAGAACAGAACACTGTCCTGTGCGAGTTCATTACCCTTGTTCCTTGGAATAATGGGTGCCCCTGTTAAAACTTACTCTATGTATGACAGGGGAAACCCATTAAACCAAACGGTACCTGGGTAATATAGACTCAAATAAGAAATTGGTACCTTGGTTATACGGTATGTATTATAATTTGAAATAATAAGGAATAAAAATAAAGTACTCCCTATATTAGTGTTTATATCACTGTGACCACACTAAGTATATTTATCTCTTTTATATAGTCTCCTATCTCATCATGACCCCCAGACACGTTAGAGGTTATTACCAAATGATTTTTCTTTTTTCTTTTTATCAAGTAAGAAAGTTTATATATCTCTCATTTCTGATTTCCAAACACGTTTGTATATACAAATAATTTTTACATATATACAACAGAATAGAAGCCCTTCGTTTCGAGTTAGGATGTCTCACCAAAACCTAAAACAGACATTCCTATTGAGATCACGCAGACTCATATGAGGAAAACAATTAGGTGGAACTAATTTAAACCCAATGTCTTAAAGATCCCTCAACACACTATTCAAATTAATCAAAATTATTTATATGTATCTGCTGTCTCTTTATGGTCTATGCTTGGGAATTCAATGCCTGCCACCTCTGTGTTCATTATGTACAAATTGTATTTGCCCTAAGACTGTGGACTTTGGAAACGAACGCATGGGAGCATTGTATGATAACGAGGTTAGGAATTTAATGAAGATCGATATCGAGTAGGCAAGCTGGCTAGATATGTTGAAAAGGGAGGACTGTTAAAACTTAGGCTGCAGCATCAACATTATTTGCGCCTTCTTGCCCTTTTCGAGCCCATTCGTGCGCGTAAGCGGCAGCCATTTTGAGTACCATGGCCTCTTTGCCCATCGTTGATAGCCAGCGCGTCTCTCTCTCTCTCTCTCCTGACCTCACAAAGCATCCCCCCGCACGCTGACAGCCCCCGCTCTCACATGCCTTGGGTCATAAACCCCTCTTCAGCGCAGCTCTGCCTCGGAACCCCATCCTGTTCCCTCCATTCCTTTCATGGTCCCGGATCCTTTGATAAAACCCCCTTTCCTTTGTGCCCGTTTGTCTTACTCGTTCCCAGGAGGCCACCTGGCCCTGCGGATACTGTTATTGCCCCCCCTGCCTGTACAGTAGGAAGCTTCCCCCATCAAAGGATCCATGAGTTGATCAAAGCCCCCACCCCATGAGATCCGATCTACCACATACATTCCGTGAATCGGCGGAATGTCCAGCTGCGCGATAATCATCACCTGTTGTGACCGGGGTGGGGACTTCAACTGTAAATGTGTGTGGGAACGGGCCTGAAGCGGGGATTCCGAGGATGTCTTTCCTTACATCAAAGTAATGACAGAGATGTGTTTGACGTAATAAAGCAATAAACTTGTGTATAAGAGGCCAGGCTTCAGAGATGCGGTTAGAGCACCTCGAGAAGATACCCTGTTGTCTGATTTGACGTGTTCTGCTCCGTCGGAATAAAACTTCTGTTTCCTGCCTTCCAGTCTCCAGCGCCTGCCTCTTTGTTTGGTAACTTGAGTGGGTATAGAGGCGGTTAACGCCGGGCAACTCTGAAAAAGGACATCAGCCCTACCTTTTTCCACAATTGGCGTCCCAAACGTGGGGCCCATCAGCGACTCGTGGATCCAGTGGGAGAGGTCCCGACGACAGAGTGAACGACTGCAACGATCGGGAGAGCTCCTGTCCGATAGACCCTCGTCTGACAGCCGATCATCCGAACTTCACTGGTTTTGAACAGACCTCTCTCGAGTGATCTACGGTCCTGACTGGGAACCATCAGGAGTGCCGCGAGGATCACGAAGAATAGAGGACGATCGGGCGCTGGATTCGGAAGACAAGAAACTGTCCATGCGGTCCCGGTAAGGTCGTGTAAACACGACGAATTGCGAAATGATTGTTTGATTGGAAAATACTAGTATTACTCTTTTGATTGATTTGTTTGGAGATTCATTGTCTGCAAACGGAGAAACAACAGGCTCTCTCTTTGCAAGCAGTGAAGGATAGGTAACGCAGACTTTTGTCCCCATTGTAATCCGTCGTGCCTATCTTTTTCTCCCCCACTGATTGATTGTTTGAACCCGAACTGTTGTTCACGGATTGTTTTCTGGAGATTCTCTGTCTGCAAACAGGGAAGAACAGGTTCTCTCTTTGCAGGTAGTGAAAGGGTAGGTAACGCAGACTTTTGTCCCCGTTGTAACCCGTCGTGCCTACTTATTCTCCCCATTGATTGTTTGATTGAACGAACATTGACTGTTCGATATTGGTTCTTGAGGTATTCACTGCCTGCAAACAACGAAGAATAGAAATATTCTGTCTAGTCTTTGCACGCAGTGATAAGATAGGTAGTGCAGACTTTTGTCCCTATTGTAATTCGTCATGCCTGTCTTCTCCCCACTGATTGGTAGCCTGTTTAGCCCGGACCGCTTATTAGAGATGAACCATCCGGCTCCACTGGAAGGCACCCCTAATAAGGACATGTTCATGAAGCTTGGATTGACCGCTATAGCATTTAGCAAGCTGTGGCATAAATATATGAAAAAGGATCGAGAAAGTCAGTGGCCACTGATAGGGTCCTTTGATGAAGATAAAATAAGCGCGCTAGAAACAGCCCTTGGGAAACACAAGACAACGCCCACTATGCTCGATAGTCTTGGCATGTGGCGCAAAGAAACCGAACAACGTAAAAAGAGAAATGAGAGTAGGTTGGGGAAAGAGCTGCGAAAGGCAGCCCACCTAGCTGCTAAGAAACTAGAAGAAGAGATTAAGGAAAGAGAGGAAGCCAAACAGAAACCAGAGGTAGAAACATCAAACCAGTGTCCGGTTAGAACGCCCTCTACGCTCTATCCTGAACTGCCCTTGAAACAACGAGCCAACAATGATCTTTTGTTAGGTCCTCCGATCATCTATATGCCCCCTCCATACGCCCCTTCCCAACCCTTAGCACAGCACCCGCTACCCCCAAGCACAAACGAGGGTAGCGCCACAGCTTCGGCCCCCATGGCCCCTGTGCCGGCCGAACTCCTCGTATTAGATACTACACAAACGACAACGTTAGGCGACCCTGAGACCCGAAAGGCTGGTTTCGCAAGAACAAACAGATTAAGCAAGGATGAGCGAGCAGGGATTGACAAGATAGCGAGGACATTGGTAGAAAGAAAGGAAGGTGAAGAGTACATCACGGATATGTTCAACTCGTATGCAGGGAGTCACAGACGCCATTTTACCGTACGACTGTGTTATCATGTCTTGAACGCATACGAGGACCGATATCGAGACAAGGGTCCCGAGAGCCTAACGACTCTGTACAGGAAGGTCGATATCGGGGATGAGGGTGAGTGTGATGTGATGGACCTCCTCACGCGTACGCTTGAGGTTCTCCGCAACCTCACTGAACAGGGATCGGAAGCTAAACCCACGACACCTGTAGCAACCGAACCACAAACTGAGCGATCTAACGCCATGATGCCAATAAGAGAGGCTGCCCCTTACTGGGTTCCTCCACGAGGTGAAGGAACTAACGATGATGTCAATCACAAAGATGCAAGAGGGAGGGTAGTGTACAACTGGGTCTACCAGCCATGGGATCGGCAAGACATTCCGGAAATCTTTGCCTGATCTACGTAAAAATCCCACTGCCTTCTATACTGAATTAGGTACAGCCCTAGGTTCAACCATTATGACCCTGGCTGACATCGACTTGTTTTTCGGGTTATGTCTACCAGCTGATGTGTGGAAGCAAATCCGGAAAGTCGACCACCTCGAGCTGTTTGGACATACCTGGTCACAACTCGATGGCATTGATAGACAACGAGAACCTGGACAGAAGCCTTTGAAATCCATTTTAGACCTCCCCGATAAAATCGTACAGAAATTAAAAACCCTGATTCCAGAAAAGAAAGTGGACTGGTCGATAGTAACGGCTTGTCGTCAGAAACCCCAGGAGGAGGTATCGGACTACTTCTCCCGGTTTGAAACGGTGTTCTCCGATTACAGCGGCCAGGACATGACCACTGCAACCGGACATCATCTGTTTGTCCAGAATTATGTTAAGGGTTTGTCACCAGAGGTCTCCCAGAAACTGCAGGCCAGCGAGAGTAGTTGGGCAGCCTCCAAACCTGCGGCTATCCTTCAGATGGCCCAATATTACGAACACCAGAAAAATGAAAACGATAGAGCAACAGAGAAAAAGAAGAAAGACTTGAAAGAGAGGGTGATGATTGCACAACTGCAAGGGGTGACTATAGGACGAGACCAATACAAAGGAAACTATCAGACGACTGTCCCTAAGATCGCACCTCCCAAAGACCGCACTTCGACTCCCCACATTGGACGTACAGACATTAGAGAGGACCAGTGTGCTTTCTGTAAAGGATCCGGCCATTGGAAATCCCAGTGCCCGGTTCTTTTGGAAATGATCAGAAATAGGGACCCCAAGGACGTAGCAGGTGGACCGAGAAATAGGGGACAGCCACGAGGGCCCGCAAATGACACGACTAACGATAGATCAAGCAGACCGAATACATTTGACCGACCCAGACAGAACCAGTGCCAGCAATCTGACTACGACGATGCCCACGACTTTGCATAGGACTGCCAAGGGAAAGGGAGGGATCCAGTCGAGCTCTATGTTGACCAGCAAGGCCCTTATGTCACTGCTAAGGTCCTGGGTACAAAGTCTCCATTTCTGGTAGACACTGGCGCAACACGTAGTGCGTTATCTAAACGACTGATTCCAAGGGCACCCTTGTCTGGCTCACTTATAACATCGACAGGTTTCGATGGAACGCCCTCCACTAACCCTTTGTCCGCTCCGATCCTCTTCGACTTAGAAAACAACACCACTGACACTACGTTTTTGCTTTCCTCCAATAGCCCTGACGCCATTATGGGACTTGACTTACTGAAACACTTCCGAGCGACCATTAGATGTTCCCAAGATGGAGTTCGAGTTTTCCTATACGACAACCCCGTTCTGCTTAGACATTGCCCTTCGCGACGCATGTTTTCCATCACTGACGCTGACACATCCCTGCTTGACACCCTGCCTCCGTATCTGTGGGCCAAGACAGATTCGGATGTAGGGCGCATGATGATTGACCCAGTGCACATTACTGTCCGACCAGACGCGATACTCCCAAAACTTCCACAATATCGGATATCGCCCGAGGGCGAGAAGGCATTGGTAAAGATTATTCAGTCACTGATAGACGCAGGAGTGGTAGAGGAAGTGGTTAGCAACGTTTGCAACAGCCCTATCTTGCCCATCATCAAGAAACAAGGAGAGGGAGATGAGAAAGCATACCGCTTTATCATTGACCTTCGAGAGATCAACAAAGTGGTTGTACCCCAGTACCCCGTGGTCTCAGACATCACCACTATCCTGACTTTGATTCCTTCTACTGCCACCACCTTCACTGTCATTGACCTCAAAAATGCATTTTTCTCTATCCCCATCCACCCAGACAGCCGATATCTCTTCGGCTTCACCCTAAAAGCCCGCTCATATAGGTTCTGCCGAGCACCCCAAGGCTACACGGAAAGCCCCAGTATCTACAGCCAGGCCCTCAAGAGACAGCTGGATCAAGTCCAGTTACCCGATGGAGTGGTGTTAGTACAATACGTCGATGACATCCTTTTGGCAGCTGACACCACTCGACTAGCAGTCACAGCCACCATTCAACTCCTGCACTTCCTTGCGGAAAATGGCCACAAGGTTTCCAAGAAGAAGTTGCAATTCTGCCAACCCCAGGTCACTTACTTAGGCCACCTCCTGTCCAAAGACGGGAGGAAACTCACCCCCGACCGGATCCAAACCATTCTCGACACCCCTGTCCCTAAGCCTCAGAAACAGGTTCGCTCCCTACTAGGCCTCACCTCCTTCTGTCGACAGTGGTTACCAAACTTCAGTCTCATTGTAAAACCGTTGCTTTCTCTGCTAGCCAAAGATGTCCCTTCCCCCCTCCCTTGGACCACTGAATGCCAATCCTCATTCACGGAATTACGAGATGCCCTTTGTTCGGCCCCTGTCCTAGGTACCCCCGATTACACAAAGCCCTTCTCCCTTTACACTCACAAAAGGGAGGGGTGCGCTTTATCTGTCCTGACCCAGTCCATTGGCCCAAAGCAACGACCATGCGCTTACTTCTCTGCCACTCTTGACCCTGTAGCCAGAGCCTTACCTGCCTGCCTTCGAGCTGTAGCTGCCGCTGCTATCTCTATCCGACAGAGTGAGGGGATCGTACTCTCGAATTCCCTCACGGTACTAGTACCCCATGCAGTTGACACCCTCCTGAACCAGACCAAGACACAACACCTGACGAGTGCACGACTGACTGGATACGAACTGACTCTGCTTGCACCCCATATCACCCTGAAAAGATGCACCACCCTGAACCCAGCAACTCTGTTACCCCTACCAGAGAATGATCCCGATGCGCCCCCTGTACATGACTGTGTGACCCTCACGGACGAACAGACTAGAAGTAGAATTGACCTCAGAGACACGGCTTTTCTTGACCCCGACGGAGAGCTGTGGGTGGACGGCTCTTGCATCAAACTCCCCGATGGCACCACATCAGCTGCCTATGCAGTCACCACGGCTCGAACTGTAGTCGAGACAGCCCACATCACGCAACGATCTGCACAGGCAGCAGAACTGATTGCCCTCACACGAGCATGTATCCTGGCAGCAGGAACGACAGCGAACATTTACACAGACAGCCAGTACGCCTTCGGGTGGTTCACCATTTTGGGCTCCTTTGGAGGGAAAGGGGATTCTTGACCTCACACGGCACTCCCATCCTACATGGAGATCTAGTCTCCGCCTTGATCGAAGCTGTCCTTCTCCCCAAAAGACTTGCGGTCATCAAATGCCAGGCACACAAGAAGGTGACAGACATTATTGGACAGGGAAATGCACTAGCCGACATCACTGCCCGAACGACAGCTGAAAATAGGACGACAACACGTATGTACGTGACCAGGTCACAAGCAGAAAAATGGACTGACGCTAGGGACACTATTAGAGACATTCAAATGGCTAGCACACAACACGAATTGACTGAATGGACACGGGTGGGATTAAAAGACGACGAAGGCTGCTGGCGGACAAAAGACACAAACAAATGGTTGCTACCTGACTCATACCTGATTCCCATACTGACTATGGCACACTCCCCTGCTCACATAGGATCAGCCCCCATGATTGAACTTGTCTCCAGAGTTTGGCATAATGATAAAATCACAGACTCCGCCAAACGTCTGGTCCAACCATGCTTGATATGCCTCCAACACAACCCCAGGAAAGGAACTGTAGTGCCCCGGGGAGGGTTTGGGGTCCCAAATCACCCGTTTGAAGTCCTGCAGATGGACTACATCCAGCTAGACAGATGTCAAGGCCTGAAATATGTACTTGTTGTGGTGTGTGCATTTAGCAAGTGGGTGGAGGCATACCCAACCCGTGACAACACTGCTATGGCCACTGCAAAGGTACTGTTAAAGGAATTCTTCCCTCGCTACGGCCTTTGTCGAATTTTATGGAGCGACAATGGCCCCCACTTCATAGCCGAAGTCATCCAGCTCATCTTAAAGGGGCTGGGTATCAAGCAGAAGTTCCACGCAGTCTTCCACCCCCAGTCTGCCGGACTTGTCGAACAACATAATGCCACATTAAAATTAAAATTGGCCAAGATAGTAGCTACCACAGGACTGAAATGGCCAGACTCTCTCCCCCTGGTATTGCTATCGATGCGTTCCATCCCCACCAAACACCACTTGACACCTTACGAGGTCGTTTTCGGCCGACCCATGAGCGTCTGGTCTGCACCAAAACCAACTTCCATTCATGACGCCCCGGACGTCCTAATGTCTGATTATCTGTACAAATTAACTGAAACTCTGTCTGTCATTCATCAGCAGGTGCAGCAGGCCATCCCCGATGCTTCCAGGGGTCCGGGCCACGACATCCGACCGGGGGACTATGTATTAGTCCGGAATTTTCAACGGGCGAAGAGTTTGGAACCCCGGTGGACGGGCCCCTGGCAAGTACTGATCACCACCCGGACGGCTCTTAGAGTGGAGGGGAAGCGGCACTGGCTGCACGCACACCACTGCAAGAAGGTCTCCTCGACCTTGGCCACAACAGAAAGCATCGACAACCAAGAAGAGCTCCTGAACAAGGACCGACCATCACTGAACTGCTATCCTGATACCGAGGCACTCGAACTTGCAAAATTCTCTTATCCCACTGTGCCATCCAGAGAAGGGTATTTCCTGTGTCAAAAGGAGGGAGCTTCGGCTAAGTTGACCCCGGACTAAGTTAAATCTCAGAACGGTGACCTAAACACCACCTAGGGTCACCCGGAGAGAAGCTAAACGAAGTCTGTGGTTCTGCCCGCTACCGAGCACCTTGAAGATGATGGAAGCGCCAGATAAGAAGATGATGGAAGCGCCAAATAAGAAGATGATGGAAGCAACTGGAAATACCCACTACAGAAATCCAAAAGCAGACAGACTCCACAGCTCAAAGACAATTACACTTTTCATCACAATCCTTTTCTGCTTTCTCCTCATGACCACGCTCTGGATTGTGGAAGAAAATGTACCTGCTCATGAAACATTCCTGACCACTGCTCAGCCTACCACCACGAGGGAACATCATCTGATTTCGCTCTCTCCTCAACTCAGAGAGAGGCGAAAGGAGTTTTGGAATAACTCCTTTGTACAGCTGCTGCACCAGCACAATCTTGCCACCAATGCCACCAACTGTTGGATCTGTGGGTTGCTACCCCACGCCACTGGACATTCAATACCTTTCATCCCTTCACCCTTCTCAATTCACGGCTCCTGCCTTGCTTGGCTGATCCTCCTGCAAGAAAGCTATAAGGACAATGCCACCTCCAGCAAAACCATGACGCATTTCTTTCATGAGGTCTGGCGAAACAAAACCAAGACTCACTTCTGCCCGCAGACCTCCAACGACTCTATCCACATGGACATCCCTGTTAAAGAACGAATTGAAATGCAGGTGTTCAACAATCCAACCAGACCCACCTTCCCCTACCTATGGAAACGAACGGCTGCCACCCTGACCGTGGCTCTATCTGTCATCAACGTCACAGGCCACATGTGCATAGAAGGGCTTTGGACACAGTTGGTAGGCCGCAGTGCTTGCCGTTTTACCAGAACTTTGGACTCTACCGATCCACCTTCCTTCGTATCGTCTCCAAACATGTACTTCGTCTGCGGCACAAAGGCTTACACCTGGCTCCCCAAAGGCTGGGGGGGCACTTGTTTCATCTCCTTCATCCTTCCTCCGACTTATGTGGCTCCAGCGAATCACCACAGACAAAAACGAGCCAAGGACATTGAACAAGCCGACTCAACAGGAGCACAGTTCCTCGATGCTATGAAGGGACTTGTTCCGCTCTGGGGCCCGATGGCAAACAGCCGTGCCATCCGACATCTGACTCAGGCAGTTGAGACAACAATGAACATCACAGCTGGTATCCTTGCTAACAACACCGCCGAGCTTCAAGCAGTCCGCTTGGTGGCTCTCCAGAACCGCCTTGTCTTAGATGTGGTTCTTGCGGACCGTGGTGGAGCATGCCGCATTATTGGGTGCAGCTGCTGTACATATATACCGGACAATTCACCCTCTGTGTACAAGGCCATCGAACATCTCCACAGACTCTCGTCAGAAGTCCACCAGGAGCAGGAAGAATGGTCACTTGGTGGATGGTTCTGGAGTACTGTTAAGAACTGGGGCTGGAGACTGTTTACCATTATCCTGATTCCTGTAGTTGTAATATGCGGTCTATGCTTGGGAATTCAATGCCTGCCACCTCTGTGTTCATTATGTACAAATTGTATTTGCCCTAAGACTGTGGACTTTGGAAACGAACGCATGGGAGCATTGTATGATAACGAGGTTAGGAATTTAATGAAGATCGATATCGAGTAGGCAAGCTGGCTAGATATGTTGAAAAGGGAGGACTGTTAAAACTTAGGCTGCAGCATCAACATTATCGGCGCCATCTTGCCCTTTTCGAGCCCATTCGTGCGCGTAAGCGGCAGCCATTTTGAGTACCATGGCCTCTCTGCCCATCGTTGATAGCCAGCGCGTCTCTCTCTCTCTCTCTCCTGACCTCACAAAGCATCCCCCCGCACGCTGACAGCCCCCGCTCTCACATGCCTTGGGTCATAAACCCCTCTTCAGCGCAGCTCTGCCTCGGAACCCCATCCTGTTCCCAGCGCGACACCTCCCTCCATTCCTTTCATGGTCCCGGATCCTTTGATAAAACCCCCTTTCCTTTGTGCCCGTTTGTCTTACTCGTTCCCAGGCCGCCACCTGGCCCTGCGGATACTGTTATTGCCCCCCCTGCCTGTACAGTAGGAAGCTTCCCCCATCAAAGGATCCATGAGTTGATCAAAGCCCCCACCCCATGAGATCCGATCTACCACATACATTCCGTGAATCGGCGGAATGTCCAGCTGCGCGATAATCATCACCTGTTGTGACCGGGGTGGGGACTTCAACTGTAAATGTGTGTGGGAACGGGCCTGAAGCAGGGATTCCGAGGATGTCTTTTCTTACATCAAAGTAATGACAGAGATGTGTTTGACGTAATAAAGCAATAAACTTGTGTATAAGAGGCCAGGCCTCAGAGATGCGGTTAGAGCACCTCGAGAAGATACCCTGTTGTCTGATTTGACGTGTTCTGCTCCCTCGGAATAAAACTTCTGTTTCCTGCCTTCCAGTCTCCAGCGCCTGCCTCTTTGTTTGGTAACTTGAGTGGGTATAGAGGCTGTTAACGCCGGGCAACTCTGAAAAAGGTCATCAGCCCTACCTTTTTCCACACCCCGTATTTTTGATCATGGAATGCTATCATGATTCTCCCACACAGAGTTGATCAGCCAATATGTTTTTGTGGCCTTTTCTCAAACAATCAATAAAAGAATATGTTCAGAAGTGTACAGTATGCACTTAAACAAAAGCCTTGCACGCACCTCCAACAGGATTATCTCAGCCTCCATCCTATCTAGTGGGTATACAACCGTAATTGTGGACTTCTTCAGTAACTTGGAATACACCTTCATCCCCCTTAACCCCCCCTCCTCTCTATAGCAGAACTACCAGGTATGTTTATAGTATGAATCTTTCATCTACCTGGGATTTCAGAATCCTGATTCATGTCTCTCTGTACTGGAAAGAACTGATGAGAAGATTGGGTACCAAATACTTTAAATCTACCAGCTATCAACCGCAAACTGATCGACTGACGAAGTATCTGAATCAATCCATAGAGAATTATCTGAAATGTTTTTGATGGACCATCAGAATGCCTGGCAGCGGTGGATTGCATTTGTAGAGTTTGTATGAATACCTTTCTACACTTGTTTCTAGGTACATTTCCTTTCTTCGTCTCTTAGGGATTCCATCTGGAGATGTGGCCCCTCAAGGTAACTACCTGCATAATTCTCTCAGACATTCCCTCTACAACAAATTAATATCACCCAAACAGCTGAACGTTAACACCTCCTGCAATCCAAACCTTTGGCACATCACCAACCAGTCAAGCGCATCCCTACAGAAGGGGGGCCTTCTGTGGGTATCTACTAAACACTGAACAATTCCTGGGTCATATCCCCTCATTTTGTAGATTCTTTGTCCAGAAGATTGAAGGAGGGCACTTTAGCAGTTAGACTTTCACTGACCTCAAACCTGGTTCAGACAGTTGTTCCAGGAGGAGGGAGGAGTTATGGTTAGGATTCAAGCTCAGTTTGGACACGGGTGATCAAGGTTAGAGCTAGCCGGGGCTGGAGATTGTGAAGGATGCGACAGTGGAAACTGAAGGGACTGTGAACACTAGGCTGCTTACTGACAGATACACTTATAGTCTCACTTCCTGGATGTTGGTACACTTCCAAGGCATATGAAGCAGAGCCAGTATTTAAAGTTATTCTAATTTGGAGTCCTTGTCTGGCTATGAGCTTTTGTGGCTCTCATTTTCACACCAGTTCACACGTTCCTAACATTGTTTTTCAACTCAGTTTCCTCGTGTTAGGCTTTCCTTCCATTCACTGTCACCTATTGTAGATTCTATAGTGCTCAATACCCTTAGGCATCCTTCTCTTTCTTATCATCCCAGCACCTGAATAGTTTGATTTGCGGTTGCCTCCTGGGGTTCTTGGCTGGTATCCAGGTGTGCTGGTGTCGTCATAGCAACATGCGCTTCTGAAACCGGTAATCTTGCAACGCTCATATGTTCTAATAGTTCACTCCGGTCTGCACTTGTATATTTACCTGTGGTCTCCTTGTTACCCCACAGTCTGTTCGCTCGTGTACCATACCCCCACTCCCGGGGTATCACTATGTCATCCCCAGGCTGATGAATCCATCCCAAAAGTGGGGTTCAGTCCAGGGGTTCCTTCTTACTCCATTTCCCTGTTTTCTCCCAGTTCCTAATACAGGTGTGATTTTCACAGTTCACTCCCACGTAAGTGTTCAGAGACAGTTGGGGCTTTCATGGTTCTATTTACGAGGAAACTGAGTTAACCTGAGTATAGACACAGACAGAATACTATAAAACCCTTCAAAAGAACCAGAGTCCTCTTTGGAAGAAAAAGACGACAGCAATTGCATCAATAAGCATTGATCGGATGAATCAACTTTTCAAAACCATGTAAATGGAGCTCTACCTTTGTTATGCAGATCTTCATGGGATGAAATACATAATAAATTCAATTCAACCCCAGTTCACTGTCCTTCATAGAATCCCAAGTTTCCATCTTGTTCGCTGGAACCTCCTCATTCTGTGTCAGGACTGGAGGCGAGGATTATGCATGTTCAAAACGTATTAATCAAAGTCCCCAATCAATGGATGATGGAGAGACTGCTTTTAGTGGCTCGTGAAGTGAGATCAGGAGTGTGCAGACGCCAGTCGGCTTTTGTTTTAAAAAAGACTTCATTCTACTTGCTTTTATACATGCACTCCAGCCCACGTGAAGGTAGTGTGCAGGTTCAGTAAAGATAGATAAGTAATGCACAAAACATGACATAGCTTCAATGGACACAGGTTCTATGAGCAGTAATCCCTCCGCCCCGATTCCTAATATGATGGAGCTCAACACAAGGGGGTAAAATAGACTCAAAATGATTCAGCCATTTGCCCCATATCCTTTTGCGTTTCCCCAGGCATCCCTGTTAGTTATAGATGGATTCTTCCACGACGGTGCATACGCCCTTGCCTCTAAGACAAGTCATTCAGTTATCCCACGGCCATTGATAGCGCTCCAGTGCCGCGCTATATCACTCTCTGCCATCAGCTAGCCTACGATATTAACGTTTTATCCCACCCAGCTTCCATAAAGCTCAAAATGTATCTCCAAAAGAACGCTTTAGGCTTCGTTCTACCTGGATGCCAGTCGCTCTCCTCAACAGGTGATGTATTCTATTCCAGTATATTTGCATCAAGGGACACTTCCATATCACGTGCCGCTCCCGCCACTCTTACTTCGGTAATCATATCCTCGTACTCCAGATGCACCTCTCCACACACACCATGGGTGAGCCAGGAAGGGCCAGGTACGTCATCGAGTCGGTGTTGCATTTTGTTCTTCTGCCAACCACAAATGTTACTCCCTTCAAAGCAACCATTCTGCCAGTTATGTCCAGCAATTGAAAATGGAAACCTGTCTGCAAGATATCAAGCACAGCAAGAGGTCCAATGTCACTGAAAGCTCTTCCTGGGGTGAAGTTCAAAAAGAGCCTCAATGCCAACTGACATCTCAGAGACGTCTGAGGCAAGGTTCTTGAGGCTTTGACAGTCTCGCCCCCACAAAGATGCTCTCACAGGGACCTCATTGAAGGGAAGTGTCTGTTGAAGTATCCTAGGGAAATGTTTTCATTACCTTGTAGGCTAACCTTGCCTTCACCAGTTCCGACAACAAATGAGAATATGCACAAGGCATCCAGGCCCCGTGCCACGCAGCAACATGCCCACCATCCCCAGGCAGGTCAGTATCTCTTGATAGTGACCACCGTCCATGCACTTCAGGCGAGAAAGGAAGCAAGGACTGCAAGCTTCTGGACAGCCCAGACTCTCATGCGATCCTCTACGTCATCAGCCTCGATGTACTTTCCATCACTAAAGGATGAGGCTTCCCACTACTCACTATAAGGTAGACCCAGAAAAAGGCTCTCAGGAAGACCCGCAATAGTTCCAGCAGGGCAGGGAAACCCGCCTGCGACCTTCAAATTGGAGTGATCAGAACTATGTCGGTCACTTGACTTATGACTTGAGTCTAGGCACTAGGAATCATCGCAAGGGATGGAAGGGCGTCATTCAGCCAGTGCTTCATTTGTAAAAAAGATAAGCGCGTGGGCCCTCATCAGGAGGCCACTGCAGTTTGCAGAACCCATTGCCCTTGCCAATGGTAGAACCGACACGATTACTGGTCATCACACTCCTACAAGTGTGACAATTCAGACCATTGCAGGCCCCCAGAGCTATACGATTGGCTTGGGAAGTCAACAACAGTCATTTTTAATGTATAATGAATTATTAAACAACGGTTGTTGTGCACCTCTTGAAATTCAACAGACAGCGCCGCAGTGTGGCAGATTGTTACAAGCCCGGTGTTGAAAATTAAAGGCCGGTGCCGGGCATCGGAGACCACCGACTCAAATTAAGCACTGATTCGAGCCCATGATAAGTCATGTATGAAAGCATCCCCTGGCTTGGCCCTCAGTTCCGCGTTCCAGCTAAAGTGCTCCAGCAGTTGATGATTCAACGTGGAAGCAAAGAGGTCCATCGCACAACATACCCACCGCTACATCAGAGCCCTGAACACCTTGCTAGCCACTTCCAAACCCTCTAGTACTGAAGGAAGCTGCCAGTGCATTCAGGCACTTCGGGAAGTGCTCAGCCATCATTGGGATTTGGCGCTACAAACATAAGTGCTAGAAATTCTTTGTCAGGTGGTGGATTGACCACCATGCCGTACAGATGCTTCCTACAGCCGCTCTCAGGTCAAATACCCTAAATGAATTGGCCAACATACTTCGCATCATGTAAAGGTGGGCAAGCCAACAAACTAACAGGGAGAACTAAGCCAGAGTTGAGTCAAGGGTCTGGTTTGGATATTAGATCCCATACACAAGCCAAGTCCTGAAAATATGAGTTATGTATATCATGCAACAAACTATGTAAAATATGTTAAAGTGCCTTCAAAGTTGAAAAAAAGCATTTCTATAACATGTTTAAGCTTTCACATTAATAGCGCACAATAATACACTGCACTGAATAGTACTTATTAAAAAGAAAAGTTTTGTACAACTGGTAGCCTGAACTCACATATTCGAAAGTGCTGTCGCACGCGATAATGAAGAAAAAAAAGTTTGGGTAAAATAAAATACTAGCCTAAGATCACACAATTTAGGTGGGGAATTTGCGATTTATCTAGGTTTTCCAATTTCACTCTGTATAAATCAACTGGTAAGTTTGTATTTATTTGTCTTTGTCGTCGGGCGCCAGTAACATTACACAAGTTCACACTCATTGTTTATAGGCATTGGGGAGATTAACAGCCTGATTCATCATTCTCCCGTTTTGCGAGCCCCTAATAGCGATTCATAGTGAATCGCTATTAAGGACTCGCAAAACGGGATTCATGTAGAAATTGCATAAAGAAATGCGATTCCTACATAATCCTTATTTGCGATTAGCTAATTGCTAATCGCAAATAAGGAATAACTCGCCATTCATTCCTATGGGCCAAAAGGCCCATAGGAATGAATGGGGAGTATTCCTTATTTGCGATTAGCTAATCGCAAATAAGATAGCGATTTGAAGGGTGCCAGGGGTGTCCAAAGGACACCCTGTAGCACCCCTCAAATGAAATTTTACACAGGTGTTGCACACACACATGTCCCCCGGAGGACTCGTGATGCCAGATTTAGGCATTATACATGTGTAGGAAAGTGCCCCTTTTTGCCTGATGTTTGATACTTCTTGACTAAGTGTGCCCTGGTTTCCTTCTAATCAGGTACCCAGGGCTGGTGTTCTTTCCCCAAAACTTTACCTTTGCCCCCACATGGGCCCTACGCTGGCCTACATATATGTCCAAAGAAAAAGTCTCCAGAAGCACCAAGGGCCCTGAAGCCAGAGAAAGTCTCTGAGGGCTTAAGCATATATTTTGCCACCCTCAGAGACTCCTCCCCTGACCCAGTGGAGTCTGTTTGCCAGAGGGAGACCCTAAAACTACAAGCCGACATGGCACACATCTGTCTGAATTCAGATGTGTACCGAGAAATGCATTGTGGGTCTTTTAGTTTGTTTGTTTAGCCAGTAATGTATAACGGTAGCACGGTGGGAAAGGCTTGACCGCAGCACCAATCAGGCAAGAGGACAGACCAGTATGTTTAAAAGTGTAAAAAAATATAATGAAAGTGAGACGCACTACACGAGACGGAGGAGTGAAGCAGCTTTAACCGTTACTGCAGGTACGAGAGAGAGAGGGTTAGACTCAAGAAGGTGTGTGCATAAAAACAGATTAGATGGTTTAGTACTTTTAATCCTAATATGATTTACTCTTGAATGATATTGACACCAACAAGGGAGGGGGATTGCAGTATGCATATCATCAGAAATGTTTGAGCATTATGGGAAGTTGCAAGCAGATCATGGAAGGGGATAAGGTATTCCAGGGTGAGAAGATGGGAAGGTTGAGCAGAGTTGCATCATGAGAGATACAGTGTGTTCAGAAACTGTAACATCGGGATTTTAGAAAAAAACGTTTTGCACATGTACCCCTAGATTCATCAAAGTCCCGTTTTGTGAGTCCTTAATAGCGATTATTAAGGAATCGCTACTAAGGACTTGCAAAACGGGATTCATGTAGGAATCGCTAAATAAATTGCGATTCCTACACATTCCTTATTTGCGATTAGCAAATTGCTAATCATAAATAAGGAATAACTCCCCATTCATTCCTATGGGCCTAAAGGCCTAAAGGCCCATAGGAATGAATTGAGAGTTATTCCTTATTTGCGATTAGCAATTTGCTAATCGCAAATAAGGATGCGATTTCAAGGGTGCTAGGGGTGTCCAAAGGACACCCTGTAGCACCCCTGAAATGTAAATTTTGACTTATGTTGCGCACACACATGTCCAAAGGACATGTGTGTGTGTAACATACAACTGAGAAAAATGCACAAAAGTGCATTTTTCTCAGTTTTCGCTATTTACCACGAAGTCAGACTTCGCGGTAAATAGCGGCAAAAAATAGCGAAATCGCAATTTATTAATGGTTCATGAATAGCATTTAAGGAATCTTAAATTGAGATTCCTTAAATGCGATCGCAATTTGAAAAATCGCAATTTTTTGCGATTTTTCAAATTGCGAGTTCATGACCCATTGATGAATTCCAAATGCCATTTTTGCGGGTGCAAACGGACGAATTCTGCGATTTGCACCGTTTGCGCCCGCAAAAATGCTCCATGAATCTAGCTGGTAGTGTCCTGAAAGATGGGAGTTGAGCGGGAGGTCCAGCAGTGATTATGTTTATTGTCATGTAGGAAAACTGGTTAGTAGTATCATTGTGTACTTAGTGAATGCAGTAATTTGTCTTTCGAAATCATCTAGTTACTGGTTGGCACTAAACAAACGGGATAATTATGAGAGAATATTATATGTATTATTAACTTAGGTCTCACATTGTAGCTTATAAACGTTATATCAACATTCAATTATGTAATATTATGATGTTTCTTGTTACTTTATAGTTTCCCCTGACGAAGGGCGTACCCCGCCCGAAATGCATTGGGTTTAAATAAACACTGTCTGGAACGAACCTTGGCATCGGTCGTGTTTTTACTAGAGGCTCGGATGGGCACAGTTTTGCATGAGAAACTTGGTAAATAGCTGAATGTACCCTACAAGTGGAACAGCGAATTAGCATAACAGAAAACAGGAGTTAAAATATGGAGAAAATTTGAAAAGATGGATGAATTGATGGTTAAAAAGTTGAATTTGGAGCCATGTCGGCGTCACAATGCTGTGCATCTGGTTTGAGGCGGAAACTCGCCTCATCCCTTAGTCACACATCTGTCTGTGCCATGCCCACCAAAACACTGCCTGTGGCATAGGTCAGTTACCCCGCTAGCAGGTCTTACAGCCCTAAGGCACAGGTGAGGGTACAGTGGCATGACCCCTAGGCCATTCACAGGTATTGTATGTGCAGTAAAGTCATTTTAGACCATTGGCTGGGAGTGTGGCACCCCAAACTCCACAGCTCCCTGATGGCTTTACTGAAGACTGAGAAGTTTGGTATCACACTTCTTAGCCCTTTAAACCAACGCTGGTGCCAGTGTTGGATTTAACATAAAATGCACTCAGAGGGCATCTTAGAAATGCCCCCTGAAAAATGACCTAACTTTATTGTCCTGGCTGAGTGGCTGTTCGCTAGCTGCCACCCCAGACATGTTTCTGGACCCATAGGTTGAGAGCCTACCACTCTTGGTGTCCTGAAACAAAGCACATCCTGGGCAGAGGTGCCAAGCCTTCTCCCACAGGATGGGCAGGGTCCACGATGGGGAAGCTTCAAATGCTTGCCACCTCTATTAGCTGACCCTGCCATTTGCTGCTCCCAGCAACTGACCCCCACCAGTTGGAACCCCCACTTTGGGAGGGAGAATCAGTAGGAAAACCAAGACAGGAGGAGAGCTTGACCCACATTTTCCAACTCCATCTTTTAGGTGACGGTGGCAAGGCGAAGCACAACTCTCATTCCCGTCACCATGAAGACGGGGCTACCCAGCCAACCAGAGAGAGGCTTATGCCTCCCTCCCACTGGAGGTTTACATAACAGGGGGTGTACCCACCCCAAGGAAGGGACCCATTGGTTCTGACCTGTATCTACCTGAAACGCCCCTACATTTTATATTTAGGGGTGACCCTAAAACTTGCCTCCTCAGACAAGCAAGAAGACGAAGAAGAAGGACTGAAGAGCTGTGCTGAAGGAAGAAGAGGAAGGCACCAACTGCCTTGGCCCCAGCCCTACTGGGGCCAAGGCGCTTCAGCGGAATCCCGGCGTGTACAGCCATCCGCAGCCTCCCAGAACCCAGAAGAACTTCCCTGCAAAAACTCTGTCTCCCATGAGCACCCGACTTGCTCAAGAACCAGACTCAGCCTCCGGCCGAATCCACGAGTCTGCACCATTCTGCACCCGACGCCCACTGCCCGTGTTCAAGTGGCCCAACACCATGAGGAGGTCCCCCCAGCGAACCTGACCTGGGATCTGGTGATCCCTGACCTCCCTCAAGCCACCTGACGATGCCTCTATCTGGAGGGTCCCTCTGACGCGACCAGAGCTGGTAAAGAAATACAACTCCTAAAGATACCCCTGCTTCCGATGCTCCATGGCCTTGGAAGGCCCAACCGATGGTGTCCAGGCATCTCCCTGCATCCCAACTCACTTCTCCAACCAGTGGTTGCCTCCAGGAAGCCTCCCTACCCGAGCCTGCAGTCTTTGTTCCAACAGGAGATGTCCCATTGCAAACAACAGGGCACCCAACCCCAAATCAGCGCTTTGCACCTGGCCGCCCCTGTGCCGCTGTGGGTGCACCTTGTGGGCTAACTCTGATCCCCCGTGCCCTGAGCTTAACCCTAGGAGCTTTGCTCCCTCAACCCTGTGGCTTGCCCGAAAGCAGCCACCGACGACATCCCCTAGCCCCATAGGCTAACATTGGGTCAGAGCACTCTGCACCCGGCCGCACTAGTGCAGCTGAGGGTGCTCTTAGAGCCTGGGGGAACCCTTGTTCTAATCCCAGAAGCTCAACTCAAAAAAACGATTGCCTACCTGCAGAACGATAACCAATTTTTTTCTCCATAGGATTGCATTGGCTGTTTTTTCTCTGAAAAAGTTCAAAGTGTTGAATTTGGTTTTTTGGATAACTCAAGCAACGGTATTTTAATGTAGAATGTTTTACTTACCTTAGAGTGGAAAATGTCCCAGCGTGATATCTAGGCATACCACAATAACTAGAAAAAGTAATCTCAAAAGTACTCTAAAAAGTCATCTCAAAGGTCATCACAAAGTAATTGCAATTATCAACTGTTTTAAAATATTTTACAAACCTGTAACAAAGTCAATTTCATCCAGCTTGCATATTCTGATCAACCTGTTTTGAAAAGTACAATTTTACTTACCTGTACCAAGTGCTGATTGATTCTAAAAATTAAATTCAACTAAAGAAATATTTTGTTATTCAAACAATTGGTCTGAGTTCAGTCTTTGCGTGTGTCTTAATTTCTTGCCTGAATGTGTACAATAAATGCTTAGCACTACCGTCTGATGAAGCCTTACTGCTCGCCCACACTACCACAAATAGAGAATAAGGTATTATCTACTTTTACCCCTGTAAGCCTTTGGGGATCCACTGGACTCTGTGCACACTATACCTTATTTTGGTATAGTATATACAGAGCCAGCTTCCTACAACATGCATGTGGCATATTCATTTATTTTATTTTGATTGTATGTATGTCCTGGACATTTATGTTTATTTTCAGTCTCTTGTGCTCGATAACTACGTTTGGTGTGCTCAGTAATGTTTGTGTGTCACATGCTTTTGTTTTCACTAGAAGTGCACACATCTGTGAATGTCTATTACTATTATTATGAGTTATACAGAGAGGTGCACATTCTTGAGTAATAGAAACAACGTACCTTAGAATAGCCATACAAAAGCATGCACATAACATATATTGTGATACAGGCAGAGACTCCTGGCAGACTAGCTTTTACATTATATATTTACAAATCATCCAGGTATAAAACCAATACGGTGCTGTATGTATGTATTTTACCTTCCTTAGCCTTCGGATTGATTACAGCTGTATGGTTTAACAGGAGTGGTATCAGAGAGTAGATATCCTTGGTCCTGATGAAAAGCCTTGGGGTAGGACTTGAATCATGTAGACCCTTACAAACTCAGGAATATTATTCCCGTGAGTTTCGTTCTTTTACCTTTCTTTTAACCATACCGACTAGATGTGCGAATAAAGAATATTTTACCTACAAGGCAGGTATTTTTAAATTCTCCCAACCCCCCTCCCTACTTCTATTGTTTACATCTAATATTAATCTATTATATCACACCTATAAGTGCTTCCACATATCTCATTGATTGCAGCACGCCCTGTTCCGCAGTGGAACGGGAAGGACCCAATAATGAAGCATGCCACCAAGGGGAAACCCTGGTGGATGAGGGTTATCTAAAGCAAATATATTGTTTTCTAAATAGATGTGGAGGTCTAGTCCATGATAGATGGAAGGGCTGTTTGCGATAATAAATTAAACATCTGAAAACCACAGGTGTTAGAATGAGAACATGGTAAATAATTTGTCAAGTTTTCTTTCTTAAGTTTCCAGACTATTCATTACTGTGCATGGTATAGAATTGGAAAATGTCTTTTATGTGTCATGCATTAAAATAATTCGTACACATGGAAAATCTGAAAGATTATATTAAATTTACACTTTTCTACATATAAGGACAAAAAGAATACTTCAGATACCAGAAACGTTTCTTAAAAATATAGATCCCTTTAATTGTTCACCCTCAGTGTTGCCAGATTTGAGACCCATCTGAAGCCCAAAGCGGTCCAAGTAAACGCCCAAATTCAGCCCAACACAGTGCAGTATCAGCCCAAAAACCAGCCCAAAGATGCAACTCTCAAGTTATGCACAAATAGTGTTCAGAAAACAATTTAAGGATAAGCATAACGTCTATTCAATATACATATAGTTGAAGGAGGTACAATGGACTTCTTCAATCATGCACAAGTTCTATTAAAAACACTAATTTTGAAGACTAGTCCCCACTGTGACAATCTACTTGGCACTACAGTAACCACAAATCCACACTCAGCCTGGCATTAATGAATCTATAAGAGCAGCTTATAATCAATCTCAATAAATCTAAGAACTGGAACATTAAAGCTATTTCCGCAGTGTGGCTCCAAAAAAGTAACACAGAATTGATCTTGCAGAAGTAACACCACAGAATGCCAATGACCCGATTCAGGTGGGACAGCCTAATTTTTTAAGCCAAAATTGGGTTTATTTTTGCTGTCTTCCACCAGAAATTGTCTCCCGGTCATGTTTTTTTAAATCTCCCACTCTACTCTTTTAAAATGTTGGCATGTATCACAATGATATAGGTTAATGAAATGACCCTTGTGTTAAAGTGATTCCAGTAGGACTTGTCTTGCAAGGTGTCCATTATATCGATTTGCCTAAAGATAGTTGAACAAAAAGCCTCTTTTACAAGGCAGTCATGACAGTATGAGACAAAAATAAAAATAAACATTGTGACAGACTATTAACATTATATAAGAAGTGACGGGCTAAACATTTAAGGAAGGCTAGAAGGAGAAAAGTCCTGTTTGACAGGTGTGAGGGTCACCACAGTAAGATGACAGGTTCACACCCTTCAGTCAAAATGTCACAAAGAGGCCTGAAAAGAGACAGTCACTTAATTTGACCAATTCCCTTCTCTGCTCCCCACTCCAAAGTCCTTCACCATGACCACATAATAGGGCATTGAAAGTAATACAACATCAGTGTTGTTGGCTTCGTGTTGCAGCAAAAACTAGACTAAAGCTCCCAGTCTTGGCACGATGCAAATGTGTTTGCTTGGGGTCTAAAAGACCCTACTTCTCAGACCTTTCGCAAACATCCTCCCCTCAACATATCAACACTCTCTCCACTTGTTCCACCTCAATGGATTCCACTTCATCATTCGCTCTGTCACGCTATCATACCACTGCTGACCTGGGCAATCTCATGAGACTGTGCAGCTGCTTTATACCCATCACCCACAATGGACTTTACATGCGGCGGACACTGTAAGAATGTCCAATGCATGTCTGTATGAGTATTACACCAATGATGTAAATACAACATACTCATTCTTTTATTTCAATTTCTGTTATAGGACTATTCATTTTAATGTAGGGTGTCAAATTACTTTACCACAGACAAACATTTGTCCATAGACAATTAATTGTACAAGTGTGTTAATCAATGTACATTAGGTTTATACATAAAGTAATCAGTGTTACAATGATTAGGAGTCACATATCATCCATACTGTTAGGTATTATATGTTAAGAGTACATGGTCTGGAGAAACACAAAGTCTTGCTTTAAAACATAACATAGTGGTTGCCTGTGTTGATAAGACTTCATTACTACACAAATGAACCCAGCAACATTGGACTGTTGAAAGCTTTAAGGACAAGCATTGGCATAGCCAATAGGTCTCGCCTTCGGGACCTTATGTGTTTAGCCAGAACTTTTGGCTATGTTGTAGAGCATTGTGGCTGCTGTGCATTATGTTGAAACGTTAAAATAAAAAGTGTTAAGCATTTTTGTTACCTTTATACAAACAAAGACGTGCCTAGCTTATTAAAATGGCTCCTAGCAGATATGATGCAAATAGTTTGAAGCAAACCAGGCATTAGCCAATGAGAACCAGCACAGCTCAGGACAGATTATGCACTCAAGCCTTCATGGAAAATATATTAGCAACTGAGCGCTACCATGCAGAATTACAGATGGACAACAAATAGACTTTCCCGCCCATTAAACACAGCACATATTATATTCAAAGGCACTGTTTTGTTCACTGCGCTGAACACGTAAACACATTAGAATTCCACCCCAGTGTGAACTTGGAGATTTGTCCTCTGTTTTGACAACATGATGTCTCCCAGGGCTGTGATAACTCATTTGTGCTGGTTACCAGGGGGAAATAGTCAGAGTGTTGTAATTTAGCAGCGAGTAAGTTAAGCATTAGCAGAAGACATCTTGTATTTAGAAACTATCTTGTCTGTTGTGTGGAATCCATTTTGTATTTCTGGCAGCCATTTTGTTTGCCATGTTCTCGTCATGTGCTCTGTCCTACCTTCCTGTCAACTGCTCTTGAAATCTGCCTAGAGACGAGATATATTTAGCCTCTTCTGCTTCGCACATGCTCAGTTGAACTTACAGCTGTCCTCAACTTGTAACTGTCAGGATGTGTCCACCAGAATTAGCTAACTTTCAGCCCCTCCCACTTGTTGCCAGCACACTCTCTATATGACCTTGTATGTGTTTGAAACCAGCATTCTGTACTTTTACCGCCTTCATTTGAGACCCTGTGTGGGTATAAAAGGACCAAGCTCCTTCCAGTCAGTGTGCTACTTCATGCATTACCAAAGGGTGCTGTGTGAATGTAGTTCCACCTCATGAGGTTTAATGAACTCTGTCTTTTCTATTCCAGTTTCTGTGCCAACTTCTTCCTATTGGTATGAGGACTCTGTGCAGAGAAGGGCGAATCCCTTGCACTGGTAGGCCTTGCTGAGGCTCACCACTACAGGAGCTGAAAAGAAAAGCAGCCATTATTTGTGTTCAGTTTCGAGCTGTATGTGTCCACGAGCCTGTATTAACATGTACACTTGTAAAGCGCATGTATCACCCAAAGGTCTCAAGGCGCTGAATAACAGATGTATATTGTTACCCAACTCAATGGTACTCATTTTATCGACCTCAGATGGATGAAAGGCTGAGTTGACCCGCTGGGATTAGAACCAGTGACCATGAGGTCAAACACAGGCCCCTACAGTGGATGCATTAGTCCACTGCGCCACCAGACCTAGCAAATTATTACTACCTGTGCGTTGTTTGCATGGGTGTATGTCGCCTTTTCATATTTGTGGGTTTATTATATGTCTGCCTGCACATCATCTTGTGTGCGTGGAAGTAGGGAGGGGGGATATGAGCGAACAGCACAATACACGCCAGCTCCGAGTAAATTACATTGTTTAAATAGTAATGCGACTTTACATTCGCTCGTTTTCCCACTCCTGATGAACGCTATTCTCAATGTGGGAGACACCTCGGCCGGCTCATACAGGCTGCTATTTTCAATGACACGTATGAGCGAGCTCCAGTAACACCATGATCCTGCCATCTCTGCTGCTGTCAGCAGGCTGTTACAGAAAGAAGCCCCTCTCCTTTGTCCTGCCAAGAGTGGAGGAGGGAGAGAGAGGCGTCGATTAGCTTCCGCGCCTCATTCATCAAAGATTGTTATCCATATAGACCGTGTAAGTGTATATCCGGAGTGCCTTGGATATAAAGACTGCGCTGGACTGCGCAACTGGGCCTGGAGAAGGTCCGGCGGAAGTGTTATCAAGGGATCCTTCAGTGCAATCCATCCGGGTAGTGGGGCCTGTGGGGGTACATTCTGCAGGACTGCAGCACTGACCTTCACGCGGGCTGCCTTTTGTCATCTGTCTCCAACATACTAACTCGCACCTGCCAAATGTCACACGGCAGGGTGGTGGGGGAGGAGTGGTGTGAGCACCATTGTTCTAAAAGCCGGAAGCACAGCACAATCCTGCCTTGCTGAGAAGCTCTATATATGGATTTGCAGCACCGTAGCAAAAATAGCACTGTTACCATCAACTGCGCATTACAGCAGATATTTGCATAGGTTTGTTTCACTGATAGATGTTAGAAATACTTTTTTTTAAAATACACGCCACCTGGATGGGTACATTGTACTAGGCACAGAGATATCTTTTGGGACAATGGGCAGCTGGGAGCCCCAATGTCAGATAGTTCCACAGAAGCATAGCAAGGCTGACCTCAGAGTAAACAAACACCGGACTTTGCTTCTTTGATCACCATGGCAATAACCAGCGTGACCAGCGCTGACTGCAATCTGTTTCCAATGAACACGACCACGAGACACAGGCACGATAATTGGAAACAGTTGGCGCTGCTGCTCGCTCCCAAGCACCCTAGGCCAGGGGACAGAGAAGGCGGGACATGCACCCTCTTTGGACCAATTGCATGCTGTCTTTCTTACAAAAGACGCACACAAAGGCTCATTACGGGTGATTAAAAAGGAAGGCGCCCGAGCGTGAGTTCTGACTTCAAAAGTCCTTACTAAATGCCTCGCAGAGTAGCGCATGCGCGCTGGCTCATGTGAGGCCTTAAAAACGACCAAAGCTATGCCTTTCAGTTTGCATACAGCTTCTTGATGCCTGTTCATTGATCTCTGTGCTATATTAGAAGGATGTTAACTTATTAACTGCTAGTAACTAAAGGATCTCTGTAACAAACGCAGTAACCCACTGAGTCTCTATGTAAAATACAAATCCGGGATCTGCATGTTGCAAGTAAGGATGACACCTGGTCGAACTTGTACCAGCATGACCAGTGTTTTAGGGTCCCACTGTCAGAAATCCACCTACCGCGCCTACCTAATGCTTGGACTACAACTCCCATGTGCCCCTATTGCAATTGGGTATTTCTTGTCTTCTCGCTCTTCAGAGCATGCGCGTTATTCTGTGTTTCCGGCGTTGCGGTTTGTCTCCCCAGTGAGCGGACCGCTCTTCCCCGAGTCCTGGAGCTGTTCCTTGTTCCCGCGTCTTCTCCTGGCAATTACTGATTCTGTGGCTGGTGAGAGCTGGGCGCGGCTGCCCCTTCTATTTGAAACGGAGCGCAGTGTGTCGGCCGACCACGCCCTGCCGTTTCCGCCCTGTGGAGACCGGGTTGTTTCCTCCGGTGTATGTGTCCTTCCTGCGCGGCTGCGCTTCTGACACAAAGTGGAACGTAGTGAGTCGACGGGCCACACGTCACCGTTTTGTGTTGAATCATTTGTGTAAATCGTGAATATTGCAGAGCATAGTGGTGGCCACTGTTCCCAACAAGCTGCGCGGGTGAGCGCGCGCGCACAGAAGTCACCCTAAGCGCGCAGTGTGCTGAATTTAGCGCGCACTCCCGCAACGCCGTTCGCGCCGCCGCTTTTAAAATGCGAGCGGTGCGTAAAAGTGCCATTTCCTCGTTGCGGGTGATTAAGAAAAAAAAAAGCAGTCTCAAACACAGCGTGTGCTTTAGCACACGCTGTGTTTGACACTCTGCATTACTTTTCTTACACTGCACAGCTGAGGGGCTGATTGTGAACCTTTAGTATTCATGTTAATTGTAGCCCCCCGTTGCGCTGCAATTAACACGAATACTAATTCAAAGGACCTACAATCAGCCCGCAGCTGTGCCCTGTAAGAATCGTCATTGTGCACTACTTCGGGGCTGTTTGTGATCCTTTGTGTTGCATTGCCTTCCTCCAGCTCTCCTGTCCTGTAAGGGAGAGACGAACGATCATCAAGACCATTAGTATAGACATAACACAGATGACTGAATGTAGCTCACAGGGACAGAAAAAATTAACAAGACTTTGCAAAACGTTATTGCTAGAGAAGCATCTGGGCCTTCAAAAATATTTTTGAAATGGTTAAAATGGGCTGACCAGCATTGATCCATGTTTTATACTATAGTGTGCGTAATAAAATGCGAATGACAAACATAACAGGCCATTGTGAAGAGAGCAGGTTGAAAGTCCTTATAAAAATAGTATATATATATATATATATATATATATATATATATATATATATATATATATATATATATATAAATATATAATTTTAGTAAAAATGGAAAGGCCTCGGTTAACAACCGAACTAAAACCAGGGACAGGCAGGCACCAGGGAGCGGGTACAGACACCAGGGAGCAGGGAGAGACACCAGGGAGAAGGGACGGGGAGCAGGGACGGACACCAGGGAACAGGCACAGACATCGGGGAGCAGGGACAGACACCAGGGAGCAGGCACAGACACCAGGCAGTAGGCACAGACACCAGGGAGCAGGCACAGACAACAGGGAGCAGGAACGGACACCAGGGACCAGGGACAGACGGTATAGAGACAAAATATCGACTCCAAAATATCGACTGGACATAATATCGAGTTTTAAATATAGACTGGACAAAATATCGACTGGACATAATATCGACTACAAAAATATCGTTTTTCAGGTAAGTGAAGTAATATCGACTGTATAAAATATAGATAGCAAAAATATCGATTTTTTAATAATATATAATATTTTATAGTGTATTTTTATGTAATAATATGTGTGAATAGTGTGTATTAATGTTATAAAATATTTTATTACATGAATTTTGTTTTGATAATAATTGCGTAATGTAATTCTGTAGCGGGTTGTGGGTTTATAGGGGAATAGGGTGGGAAGTAATTTAATAATAATTAATTAATTAATATGTGTTTGTTAATATTTTTAATTAATAATTAATTGATAATTAATTAATATTAATTAGTTAATTAATTAATATAATTTTGAATATATTTTGTATTAGTAAATAATTGTTAATTAATTAATTGTAATTAGTTAATTACATTAATTAGAGTACATTTTTAATATATATAATTTTGTGTTATTTTTAAGTAATTAATTTTGAAATAATAATATTAATTATTAAAATAATTACACCTAATGTTCTAATATATTTACTTTATTGTTATTGTTAATTAATAATTAATTGGTAATTAAATAATATTGATAAATTTTGGGTAAAGGAGCATTTTTAGGGTTCAGGGTCAGTTTTCAGTTCATGGGTAAAGGGGTATTTTTAGGGTTCAGGGTCAGTTTTCAGTTCATGGGTAAAGGGGTATTTTTAGGGTTCAGGGTCAGTTTTCAGTTCATGGGTAAAGGGGTATTTTTAGGGTTCAGGGTCAGTTTTCAGTTCATGGGTAAAGGGGTATTTTTAGGGTTCAGGGTCAGTTTTCAGTTCATGGGTAAAGGGGTATTTTTAGGGTTCAGGGTCAGTTTTCAGTTTTTGGGTAAAGGGGCATTTTTAGGGTTCAGGGTCAGTTTTCAGTTTTTGGGTAAAGGGGTATTTTTAGGGTTCAGGGTCAGTTTTGGGTTTTTGGGTAAAGGGTTATTTTTAGGGTTCAGGGTCAGTTTTGGGTTTTTGGGTAAAGGGGTATTTTTAGGGTTCAGGGTCAACAAATAAGATTTTAAAAAATTATTTTTATTATTTTCATTTATTATTTAATTATTATAATTTAATTTAAGTCGTTTTAAGTATATTTTAGTAATTAAAATTTAATATTAATTTAATTTAACACTGTTTTTAATAAAGTCGATATTTTTTACATCTATATTTTTGTTAACGATATTTTGTACTCGATATTTTTGTACTTACCTGTTTGTAGATACAAACTCGATATTTTGACTGTCGATATTTTGTCCACGATATTTTGGCAAGTCGATATTTTGTCAGTCGATATTATTTCAGTGATCCGGGACAGACACCAGGGAGCAGGCACAGACACCAGGCAGCAGGCACAGACACCAGGGAGCAGGCCCAGACACCAGGGAGCAGGAACGGACACCAGGGAGCAGGGACAGACACCAGGAAGCAGGGACAGACACCAGGGAGCAGGCACAGACACCACGGAGCAGGCACAGACACCAGGGACAGACACCAGGAAGCAGGGACAGACACCAGGGACAGGCACAGACATCGGGGAGCAGGGACAGACACCAGGGAGCAGGCACAGACACCAGGGAGCAGGGACAGACACCAGGAAGCAGGGACAGACACCAGGGACAGGCACAGACATCGGGGAGCAGGGACAGACACCAGGGAGCAGGCACAGACACTAGGGAACAGGGACTGACACCAGGGACAGGCACAGACATCGGGAAGCAGGGGCAGACACCAGGGAGCAGGCACAGACACCAGGGAGCAGGGACAGACACCAGGGAGCAAGCACAGACATCGGGGAGCAGGGACAGACACCAGGGAGCAGGAACGGACACCAGGGACAGGCACCAGGGAACAGGGACGGACACCAGGGAGCAGGGACAGACACCAGGGAGCAGGGACAGACACCAGGGAGCAGGCACAGACACCAGGCAGCAGGTACAGACACCAGGGAGCAGGCACAGACATCGGGGAGCAGGGACAGACACCAGGGAGCAGGCACAGACATCGGGGAGCAGGGACAGACACCAGGGAGCAGGAACGGACACCAGGGAGCAGGAACGGACACCAGGGACAGGCACCAGGGAGCAGGGCCGGACACCAGGGAGCAGGGACAGACAGCAGGGAGCAGGCACAGGCATCGGGGAGCAGGGACAGACACCAGGGAGCAGGCACAGACATCGGGGAGCAGGGACAGACACCAGGGAGCAGGAACGGACACCAGGGAGCAGGAACGGACACCAGGGACAGGCACCAGGGAGCAGGGCCGGACACCAGGGAGCAGGGACAGACACCAGGGAGTAGGCACAGACATCGGGGAGCAGGGACAGACAGCAGGGACAGGCACCAGGGAGCAGGAACGGACACCAGGGACAGGCACCAGGGAGCAGGGACGGACACCAGGGAGCAGAGATTGACACCGGGGAGCATTTCGGGCGTTTCTCTGTAATAATGCGACCCTGTGAACAAGAAAAGGCAGGAGGAACAGAATTGGAATGATGGTGTGAAGGAGACAGAGGACTACAGTGTGAAAATTAAAGTTAAAACAGGTAAACAGAGCCTAGACATAGTTTTATTTCGTGCTTTGGCTCACAGCAACAAACACATTTTTACTTATTGAAAAATTAAGAGAACCAGTTGGTAAACTCACAGCAAAGACAATCTAGCTTTACTTCCACAGTTTTCTGCACTGCATTGAATGAGCAGTATAACCGTTTCAAGATGGCTATGCATAGTCAAACTACACGAAAAGTGTGTTTCACTACAAATCAGACTGAATCACCAGAACACTTTGTGGTGATCTGTATTATGCAATACTTGTTGGAACTCCATGATGTCACCAGTGGGTTCTTCTTGTACTGTGCATTCTCCTCCAGTGTTCCCTGTTTGGCAGTTGCAGCTGCCCTGTCTCTCCTTCATGCTGGACGGCTCTCTTCTCTCCTGAATAAACATCCTAACTGCAGTTCCTGTCTCCGCCTCATCTTTACACTGACGACGAGGATGGTCAGCTGTTCCTCAGCTGTTGGATCTACTCACAGATCAATTCCAAACGAAACGGTTTGAATTTCTGAACACTTTCTACATCTACAATCTACTTCCTTGTGAGTACTTTTTCTAATATTATCTCCACACGTCATCCTAGAGAGCCGTCGCAGCCACCTAATTTCCTTCTACCTTTTGCCTCGTTCTGCGCTTCAATCAAGCCTGTCTAGCGCTCTTCCTTACGCACTGTTAACTGCCTCGCGCCATCAGCACCCCCTCCTTCCAGCACTACGTGTGACTTTATTTCCCGTTACCTTCGTTGCCTGTGTCTTCCGACCTCCTTCCGACCACCCTCAAGTGCTGTCTGTGCTTTTGTCCGGCATTGCGTTCTTTCTCGCTGCTTGTTCCTTCACCCTCAAGCTCCGCCACTGAATGATGACGTTGTGGAACTTCACGTCCATTCAGCGCTAGCACGCAACCTGCAAGACGCCCAATACCAGCGCGCATTTGGTTTCCCCAGCAACCAGAACTTCACGCTCATTCAGCGCCAGCACGCAACCGGCAAGACACTCAACGCCAGCGCGCATTTCGTTTCCCCAGCAACCAGCAAGACGCTTTTTGTGCCAGTCACCACTTTATCTTGACGTTCCCTCTGGCTCTCAAAGCCTTTACGTCACAAGAGCTTCGTGTCAAACTTATTCCTGTCTTCATTATCTTTGACTCATCGACTACAATCCTCATCACACAACCGATGCACACAGCTCTTGATATTTCTTTTGTATCACGCTGATGCGCACAGCTTTAAATACTTCACCACGTCAACGTGCACAGCTCAAGCTCACAGCTAAATAATTCAACAAGGAAGCTAATCTACATTCTCGCGCTGATGCGCACAGCCTATTTCACGACCTGATTTTCAACATCAGCACACCGGAACATTCAATATCCACACGCTGACGTGCACAGCTGCTGCACGCATTTTATCTACACGCTGACGTGCACAGCTACTGCACGCATTTTATCTACACGCTGACGTGCACAGCTACTGCACGCATTTTATCTACACGCTGACGTGCACAGCTACTGCACGCATCCTTTCCACACGCTGATATACACAGCTTCTACACGCATTTTACTCCTACAAAAGACCAACACATCTGAACCATCATATTTACAACAACATTTTTTTTTTTTCTGCTATTTTATTGTTGCCTTTTTGTATCTTATTCCTTCAACCTAAAGGAAAAATAGAAGATCTCACAATGCAAAATGTATCTCCTCCTGCCCCTTTTCTTCAGACTCCTGGAGATCCTCCTCTAGAATGGAAACTTTGGTTGAGATCCTTTATGGCCTATTTAGGGGCAATTGATGGTCTTAGATACCGTGCAGAAAGAAAAAAAAGTCTAATGTATTATCATCTTGGTGTTGAGGGGCAAAATGTTTTTGACCATCTACCGGTCTATGTTCCACCTACTGGCGAAACTCCCGATGAATTTGAAATAGCTATAGCTAAGTTAGACAAGTATTTTGTTAAAACTAAAAATATGGTCGTACACCGTTATAAATTTTTCACTAGAGCTCAAAAACCTGAAGAAAGCATTGATACTTTTGTTACTGCTTTAAAAATACTTGCGTCTAAATGCGAATTTGACAATTTCACTTCTCAACTTATCAGAGACCAGCTTGTTGCTCGCTGCTCCTGCAAACAAATCCAAGGGAAACTTTTGTCCTGCAAAGACCCTTCTCTTGACAAGGCTATTGATATAGCCAAAAGTATCGAAACATCTTTAGAAGATTCAAAACAATTGGAGGTTTCTCTTTCCAATACTTCCATTTCTAGTGCTGTTTCCACTAAGGTGCCTTTTCCCACCAAGTCTCCTATTTCAATTCCTCGTGACTCTCGTGGCTATTTCAAAAGAATGGGAAACACCAGCTTTAGAAGACCTTTCATACCTAATAGACAATTTAGCCAAAGTACTTTCTGTTATAGATGTGGCTCCTCTTTTCATGCTTCCAATTTTAAAAATTGTCCTGCTGCCAATCAACAATGCACTCAATGTGGGAAGAATGGTCATTTTTCAAGGGTCTGCATGAGAGGTAGAAGAGGTAATGTACGCAGCGTCATGTGTGAAAATGATTCCTTTCAAGACTCAAATCCTCTTGAGCTTTCTACTGAACATTCTGAATGTGATGTGACCAATCAGGAATATGTTGTTGTAGTGAAAGATAATGACACCATCAGCCGTACCTTTCTCGTCCCTGATCCTGAAGTTGATGCCACCATTGATAATCACCATATCTTACTACTGGTAGACACCGGTGCTCGCATCACCATTGTTTCCTATGAGAAGTATTCTCATTTTTGGCAAGACAAATGTCTACTTCCTCCTGATGTTCTTTCTGTGGCCTTTGAAGGAAGCAGAATTAACCTTTTAGGTTATTTCTTGGCTGAAATCTCCATCTTTGGCAAATTCATTAAGGGGAAAGTCTATGTTGCCAAACGTGGTATCAATGTTCTAGGGCTTATACATCAGGCAGAATTTGGTGTCACCATTAAACCTGGTCTACCCAACCCTGTATTCATTGAAGGGTGCAATCTTTCTTCTCCTGCATCTTCCCCTGTCTGCAACATTTTCAATAGTGAATTCTGGGAGCACAAATATGGAAAAATTTTTGAAGATCGCTTAGGCAAGATCACCAACTTCCAACACTTTATCAAGGTCAAAGATGGTGTTTCCCCAGTTAAACACAAGCTTAGGAACGTTCCACTCAGTATTAGAGAAGATTTGTCCAAACACCTTAAATCATTATGCGAGCAAGAAATCATTGAAAAAGTTGAATCCACACTATGGCTTTCTCCTATTGTTCTTGCCAGAAAAAGGTCTGGTGATCTTAGGATGTGTGTGGATTTACGCAGTCTCAATGAAGCTATCTGGGTCGATGGTTTTCCCCTCCCTCGCATTGAGGATTTGATAGCTAAAGTGGGCTCATCTACTTGGTTTTCCAAACTTGATTTAAAGGCGGCATACCACCAGATTGAGTTACATCCGCTCTCTCGTCATCTCACTGCGTTTGTAACTCCTGATGGAGTTTTTCAATTTCGTCGTCTTCCTTTTGGGTTGGCGTCTGCCGCCGCTGTTTTCCAGCGTATTATGTCTGAAATGTTTGAGGAACTCTCTAATGTTGTCGTATTCCAGGATGACATTCTTATCTTCACTCAAACTGAGCACGAACACAACTTGGTCATTGACCAAGTTTTCAACATCTTGGAAAGAAGAGGTGTAACTCTACAAAAGAGTAAATGCGTATTCAAAACCAGAGAGGTAGAATACCTTGGTCATACCATCTCTGAGTGTGGTATTAAGCCCAGGCCAGGTCTAATCAAGAGTATCATTGAGGCTCCCGCTCCTTCTAACAAAGAACAGCTTCTGTCTTTTCTCGGCCTCTGTGAGTTCTACTCCAAATTCATGAGAGACTACGCCAAGACCACTGAATGTTTTAGACTTTTACTTAAAAAAGGTGCCACCTTCAGCTGGTCTGACGAGTGTGAAAAAGGTTTCCAACTCATTAAAGAACACATCACTAAAGCTCCTGCTCTTCAACCTTTCAATGGAAACAGAGAAACTTTTGTCACTGTTGATGCCTGTGAATATGGCCTAGGAGCTGTTCTCTCACAATTGGCCTATGGTAAAGAATTTACTGTGGGATTTGCCTCCAGGACTCTCCGCCCTGTCGAGCGCAAATATTCTGTTATTGAAAAGGAACTGCTGGCCTGTGCTTGGAGTGTTGAAAAGTTTAAATCTTACCTATGGGGCAGACCATTTGTTCTTCAAACCGACCATCGACCTCTTGTCGACATTCTTTCCGGCAGAAACGTCAAGCGCACAACCGCACGGTTGGCTAGACTCTCCACTAAACTGTTAGAATACAACTTCAAAGTTATTTACATTCCTGGGGGCAAGAACAAACGTGCTGACTGTCTTTCCAGGTTACCCATACTAGAACCTAACGAAAATGAGTGGGAAACAGAAATTGAAGAGTGTTTTGTGGCCAACATTTCACAAATTTCCATCTCTTTCGCTGAGAATGATTGGGTCAATGCTGTTGAGAATGATGCTGTACTTAGGGATGTTGTCTCTTTTATACAGAAAGGTTGGCCCAAGGAGAAATCTCTTTCTCCTGAACTTCAAATTTATTGGAAAATCAATTCCGAACTTTCCTTGGAAAGTGGCAAAATTGTTAGGGGCAATAAATTTATTCCTCCCTCTGTTTACCGGGAAAAAATTATTGCTGATGCCCATTCTGGACATCTGGGTGCCACCATTACTAAAAGAAATGTCAGATCAAATTTCTGGTGGCCAAGAATGGACAATCAAATTGTGGATGCTGTCAAACTTTGCACACGCTGTAACACCAGCGATAAAGTCCTTGTTTTGGAAGGTGTTTGTGATTCTGTTGTTCCCCCACCCAGCAGGGCTTGGCAAAAAATTGGCCTGGACTTTCTGGGTCCATTCCATGTTCTTCCCAACACTTCCAAGTATTTCTTGGTCCTCGTCGATCATCTCTCTAGGTGGGTCGAGGTTGAACCTATCAACGTTCCCAATTCAAAGAGCGTTATTGATTGCCTGACCAAAATTTTTCTGAGGGAGGGTTGTCCAGAAGAAATTCTCACCGACAATGGGGTTCAGTTTATCTCCAAGGAAATGAGTGTTTTTTTGAACAATTGTTGTATCAAACACACCAGAACTCCTTTGTATCACCCTCAGAGCAATGGCAAAACCGAGAGGTTCAATAGAGTTATTGTTGAATGTGTGCAGGCCGCCTTCAGTTCCAATAGCTGTATTTTCCAAGCTGTAAAAGATCTTGTATGGTCTTATAGAATTTCCCCGCATGTTGCTACAGGCTTCTCCCCTTTTGAATTGATGAGAGGAAGGAAAGCTTCTTCCCAAGCTTTTCCTTTTTGGATGGTCAAAAGTCTCCACAAAGGTTGTGATTTGGAAGTGGCATGGGATTGTGCCAACAAGAAATCTTCCAGTTCTCTGCCTTGTGACGTGGAACATGGTAAGAGGTCTTTTCATAGTATTCATGCTGGTGACTGGGTCAAGATTAAGAATCCTGTCTCTGTTAAAAAAGGTCTTTCCAAGTTTCTTGATTCCCAACAAGTTGTGGAAGTTCGCAAAAATGCTGTCAAACTGTCAAATGGAAATTGGTGGAGCACTTCTCGCGTTGCCAGAGATCCCTCTCGTGCTTCTCGTGCAACTGTTCCTACCCCCAATGTCCAAGTTGACAATGGTTTAAGGAAAAGCTCTAGGTTGATAGTTAGACCCAACAGATTTCGTGACTATGTATGATTTACTATTCATTGTAGTTCTATCTTGTTTTTTTTTAAGAAAGAGGGGAGGCGTGTGGTGATCTGTATTATGCAATACTTGTTGGAACTCCATGATGTCACCAGTGGGTTCTTCTTGTACTGTGCATTCTCCTCCAGTGTTCCCTGTTTGGCAGTTGCAGCTGCCCTGTCTCTCCTTCATGCTGGACGGCTCTCTTCTCTCCTGAATAAACATCCTAACTGCAGTTCCTGTCTCCGCCTCATCTTTACACACTTACTCTGTCAAAGCAAAGCTGCACCTGCACTCTGATTTCACATCATAATGTGCCAAAACTGTAGGAGGTCTAGGAACTATTCTTGTTCACCTCCTTGATTTTGATGCTCGAGCCAAGACAGGGATTTTTCTGGAAGTTTCATCCCAAAATATCTTTGCGAGTTGTTCCCCTTCGTATCTGAAAGCGATTTACATGTTCAGAGGCAAAGTGCTATTTGAACTCATTTTGATTACTGCAGAGCTTTACACGAGGGAAAATTGGGAAAACTCTTCACAAAACTGCAGGTTCCACAAGACTGGGCAGGAAGACCGTTTTCAATCAGAATATTTGGTCTAGATTATGAACTGTCAATCTGCCGAAAGAGTCACACTGATTGCTAGTGCATGAGAAGCGACCAGGCATGGTTGCAAGCGTGGAAACAAAAGGAGTAGCAACCAGCTACCTTTAAATTTTAAAATGTTGGACCACAGACCATATGTATGGCAATGTCTTTTGTCTCCATGAACAAAGGAACTCTTCCCCAGTTCACATCTACAAGCCTAACAAGGCGATGGCATTCGACCAGGGGTCACGCATCGTGAAAGACCTCCCGCAAAAACTATCAATAAGTATTTGTAGAGCGCACTAATCACCCCGCTGTGTATCCATTTTCTATGTAATATAAAGGAAAGTTTCACTGCCTGGCGATCCAAGAAAGCGTTGTCATGAACAACACCTCGTCTTACCACCCGGTTTCAACGTATGCAGCTTTTCCAGGCCCTACAAACCTTTAGGCATCTCTGCACTATCGAAGCATCCAAAATACGGTTTATGTTTCCTGTACAGAGGATTTTGTTCACTGGGGAATCAATACTTGTAAGGACAGTTTTGATCCTAATATTCATCAGAATAGGAACGGAAACTTTCAGTGTTTGTTTCCGTCTTCCAGTCCTTCCGCAAATGAAGAAAGGAGCATCCATTTATAAAAGTTAGCTGTTCCACAAACGCAACTCTGTCCGTTCCATTCCTGTTCAGATCAGAAATTTTCTGTAACAACTTTGTGACACCTACAAACACTATTTCCAACTTCTTTCATTACATATCCGTACCTGTCTAAGATACGCAGGCGGCGTATACATTTTTGGACCCGTGAACACTGTTCCCAATAAGCTGTGCGTGTGAGCGCGCACGCACAGAAGTCACCCTAAGCGTGCAGTGTGCTGTATTTAGCACGCACTCCTGAAACACTTTCGCGCCGCAGATGGTTCATGGTTATGCAATACCTACTTTCTGTGTATCAGGGCATTACTGCAGATGTATAAAGTTACTTGACCTATTAAGAGCTATGGTCTGTGCCAGGGTGCAAGAGGAACTCTATAAACATTGAATAGTATGGGGAAGAGATCAGAGCATAGGATCCAAATAGTAAAAAGACTAAAAAGGTAAAATCTTCGGGCAGTATTCCTCTTGATCAGTTCTGCAAGGAAGACATGCATGTGGAAACTGATAGAAATGTTATAATATGTTCAGTATCCCTTGTTTGAGTTATCAAAAACCCCTAGGCATTCTAGATGACATAGCCTCATTCCATATCTATGGTTACCTTCACTCAGCAGATTTAAACAAACCTCCCTTAATAACTTTAACCACAACACAACTGATAATACAAATATATATATATATATATGGAACGATAAATGCGTAAAAGATTTCGTGTTACATGTTTCTTAATATGTAAAGAGTATATCTATCTTAAATACTCCCCTACGTAAGCAGGTGGGATAGCTCTCCTTCCAGACCTTCTAAGAGACAACTCTGGGCCACCAGAGTACACTGAACCTTTGCGAATTCCATCATTACTGCACCCTGAGGACCATTACATATTTTTCCTCGACATACTTTCATCCAGGGCCACACACAGAAAACAATGCACATCTTCTGAGCTAAGCTAAGCGGCACTTATTGTTTTACAAATTAAGCACTGTATCCCGCAGTATTTGGCAATAGTTGAAGTTGCCAAATAAAGATGGTGCTGCAGGCTACAGCAAAAAGATTCCATTCCACAACTTACTGTGTATATGTAGTCTTGTGCAGGCCCTCAACATTTACCCACCCAATGAACAGTGCTCCAGTTAAGAATCATTAGCAAAATCTTATGATGGCACCACCGTTGGAGTCTTGTGCTTTTGTAAACCTGAAATGTACTTGCCTGTGTAACCAATTCATGCCATGGGGGTGAATCCAAAATTGCAAATCTGCCTTAAGACCCTTAACGTGGCACTGTATGTGTGGAAATGCACAATCTTTTCACATTTTTAAGCAAAAGTTTGGAGTCATATTTGGCGCTGCACACACGCACGGTCTGGTTCATGTCACACATAGCCATGGCTGCAGCGCACAGAGACCCTCCACTGCCGCACACAGAGGAAAATAATTAGAGGGAACATTGTTGGTGGCTACTACGTGCTACTGTGATAAGGACTATTGGTTTCTTGAAAGACGGAACGCTGTGTGAAACCAGCCACGCATTACCGTTTATGAACATTTCTACATGTACCTTAAGAGCGGTGATAGGTTTGACTAGACCTAGCCGCATTACGTCTTGGACTATCTCCCCCCTATTATAATACAGCGGAGCTCAGTATTGTGGCTACGTTCTTCCATATGTATAGGATTGAAGTGTGGTACTGAGCCTTCTTACATGGTATATGAGGATGCAATATACTGTGATTACAAGGAGGAATACTGTCCAGGATTTGCTCTAGTGACTAACTTTCTCCAGGTCTTATTAGGAGAGTTATTAAAGCCCTTTTATTTTGTTTGTAAGGACGGTGTCCTTTCTTCCTGGATTTCAGAAATTGGGCTTGTGCTTTTTATTTGTTTCCTGGTCTGCTGTTGGATTGTTGGTTCCACAGTTGGAGGTGTGTTTCTATTCTTTTCTGTATACATTCCCCATAGCAAGAATTGATTCGAGTAGAGATTATAACATATGCATTGATTAATAGTGTTTTATATGTTTATGTCTTTCAGAGCCTAACATCCCAGCAAGATAGGTAAAATTGCCTCCAAAGGAGTTTGTTGTACTAACGAAGTTAACTTAGTTATGTAAATGAATTGAGTACAGGTAACTTAATTATCCTGCATAAAATTAATTATGAAGACTTCACAAAACATATACTTAGCTAAACATGACAATACTTAACATTAAGACAAAAACAAATGGACATGTGTATAGGCAAAAAAGTGAATTTTATCAGAATTAGATCATGAAGGGAAAAATACAAAGCATAAATAATCTGCAAAACAGGAATACAGGATAAATATCACGAAACAAATCAAGAATCTCTGTAAAGCCTGTGAGTGGCCTATCCAAAATAAAGGTTTTAAAGAATTTTCCTTTTGGATAAAGCTGGGAGTCGACGTTTCGGTCTATTATGGGTGACTCTTCAAGACCATCATCAGGACAGTAGACAATTAATATTGTAAATCCCTAATAAAAATAGAATAGAACAATGTAACTATTTCATAATAACTCAATTAGATATTCAATATTACACTATACACATATATACAAACAGATAACATATAGCCTAGCTAAAAAGTAGTCATTATCAATTATGACCTATACTAAAATGTTCTACAAAACAGTGACAATTACACAATTGTGACAATGATAACTAAACAGTGAAAAAAAAATTCTGTACACAGATGGCAATCACACTTGTTCGCAATGTATCTACTCATTTCAATATGTAATTAATTTCGCGCACATGATTTGATATAGTTCAAAATAAAGTCAGAAGAATTGACCCAACTGATAGCTGTTTACCACTGATACAGCATTTAGATTTGAGATACAATACTTCATGAGGTGCAGCCAAATGTGGACAGTGTGCCTGCAACTCATAGGGCATTATCGTTATCACATACAGATGTGTCGCAAGGTTTGATTACTTAGATTAGGATGGTACCTTGAATTGATAACCTTAACTCCGCGTGGTGGTGAGTGATGGCAGGGCAGAGGTTGATCTGTAATATTTAAGCAATGGCAGTTGTAAATATCCACTTTAATGTCATTACGTGTAGTAATTACACATTGGGCAAGGTTTAATAATTACCTATGGAATTACGAAGAAGGTGACAGTTGGGGCTTTATTGTTCACTTATTTGAACTGCACCCACTGGACAGAGAAAGTCCCAAAAGAATTCAGGTCGTCAAGGTAGGACGATCTGTGGAGGTAAGGTGGGTCAGATATTAGAGCCCATAGTTATGTAAAATGTAAAGCGGTCGGAAGACTCAGTACATTGATCGACAGCATATTACCTGTAGAAGTATTAGATAGAGCATAGATGTGAGCAATTAAAGCTCCGCTCTTTTCGTGTCACTCCTCGTAAAAATATCGAGGGGGTTTCAATAGGTAGCCAAGTCGCCAGGAATGTACGATCTGGATAAATAAAAACGGGTGAAAAAGTTACAACCCATTTCTAGCAGCGTGGAGATTAAGCGCGTCTAGCAGAGCCCAGCGCGTGGATAGGGGGCATTTACCTGTTTTAGTTTTCAAAGTCGCACGAGGTAGCAAGTGGTGTCAGCCGTCACTCAGCAAGCAATCGGCTGCAGTGCGCGGTCGTGGGAATTTAAACATAAAATGTTTGGAGATCAAAAGGGGACTAAGCTCCCACTTTGGGCGCCATCTTGGAGCGGTGAAAAAGTTTGTATGGGGACAGAGTTATTTATCGAACATTGCAGACTAACTAAAGTTTGCAAACTAATTATTGGAAATACGCGTTTTTTGGTCATGGTTTAAAAGAACAGTATTGCGACAATCTGTTAGTGTTCTTGGCAAATAGAATTTAATAAAATACAACAATACATCATTGGTCATGTATATGCGCATTTAACATTTTACAGAATTAAAAATTAAAAATATACTATTGACCTTATATGAGCGCATTTTTCAAACAAATTCACAAAGCAACATATTTTACAGTTTGGTAACTAATATAAAGCGCAAGTGGATTTAAGTTCAATATAAAGAGTTATCTTTTTCATACAATCAGGACTCTAGAGTTCAGTATAGAGAGTCATCATTTTAATAGAATTAGAACTATACAGGTTAGTCAGACGACACCATGTATTATAGGTCATTGTGTACTGCATCACAAGCTCATGTGTGTATTTGGCATATTCCTTAATTTACAGAAAGTGCAAAATGGTAAAAGGCCTATGTTAGGCATGCCAATGAATGCCATTCTGTGGAGGAATTGAGTCCCTTATTGACTGTGTCTGTAATACAAATCAATTTACCCTCTCTGAGAGAGAGTATTTTGTCCAGGTTGTTATGTCTTTTGTTAGACTTAATGACCTCAAGCACCCACCAAAACATATCGGTTTCTTTGTGGCCAACACGGAGATAGTGCTCTACAAGTGGGGCATTTTCTTTCTTGCACCTAATGCGAGATTGGTGCTGCAGGATCCTTTTTTTGACAGGTTGAATTGTTTTGCCAATATAGTGAAGTTGGCAGGGACATTGAATACAGTATATGACAGTAGTTGTGTTGCAATTTGAAAAACTTTTCGCTGTGAATTTAATGCCATTAATTTCACATGACTTAACTGTTGCGGTTGTGGAACATGCCGCACAACTCTGACATTTAAAATGACCTATGACTGGAGATGTTTGCAACATAGTGGTCAATGAGTTTTTAACAACCGGTTCTTCATAGGCATGAACCAATCTGTCTCTTATATTAGTGCCCCTTTTAAATGCAAAGAGTGGTTTTGGCATTAGTTCTGGAATGGATGACAATAAACTCCAGTTTTTTGTGATTATTTTTTTGATGCTGTTTCAAACAGCATCAAAAAAATACTACTGTCATATACTGTATTCAATGTCCCTGCCAACTTCACTATATTGGCAAAACAATTCAACCTGTCAAAAAAAGGATCCTGTAGCACCAATCTCGCATTAGGTGCAAGAAAGAAAATGCCCCACTTGTAGAGCACTATCTCCGTGTTGGCCACAAAGAAACCGATATGTTTTGGTGGGTGCTTGAGGTCATTAAGTCTAACAAAAGACATAACAACCTGGACAAAATACTCTCTCTCAGAGAGGGTAAATTGATTTGTATTACAGACACAGTCAATAAGGGACTCAATTCCTCCACAGAATGGCATTCATTGGCATGCCTAACATAGGCCTTTTACCATTTTGCACTTTCTGTAAATTAAGGAATATGCCAAATACACACATGAGCTTGTGATGCAGTACACAATGACCTATAATACATGGTGTCGTCTGACTAACCTGTATAGTTCTAATTCTATTAAAATGATGACTCTCTATACTGAACTCTAGAGTCCTGATTGTATGAAAAAGATAACTCTTTATATTGAACTTAAATCCACTTGCGCTTTATATTAGTTACCAAACTGTAAAATATGTTGCTTTGTGAATTTGTTTGAAAAATGCGCTCATATAAGGTCAATAGTATATTTTTAATTTTTAATTCTGTAAAATGTTAAATGCGCATATACATGACCAATGATGTATTGTTGTATTTTGTTAAATTCTATTTGCCAAGAACACTAACAGATTGTCGCAATACTGTTCTTTTAAACCATGACCAAAAAACGCGTATTTCCAATAATTAGTTTGCAAACTTTAGTTAGTCTGCAATGTTCGATAAATAACTCTGTCCCCATACAAACTTTTTCACCGCTCCAAGATGGTGCCCAAAGTGGGAGCTTAGTCCCCTTTTGATCTCCAAACATTTTATGTTTAAATTCCCACGACCGCGCACTGCAGCTGATTGCTTGCTGAGTGACGGCTGACACCACTTGCTACCTCGTGCGACTTTGAAAACTAAAACAGGTAAATGCCCCCTATCCACGCGCTGGGCTCTGCTAGACGCGCTTAATCTCCACGCTGCTAGAAATGGGTTGTAACTTTTTCACCCGTTTTTATTTATCCAGATCGTACATTCCTGGCGACTTGGCTACCTATTGAAACCCCCTCGATATTTTTACGAGGAGTGACACGAAAAGAGCGGAGCTTTAATTGCTCACATCTATGCTCTATCTAATACTTCTACAGGTAATATGCTGTCGATCAATGTACTGAGTCTTCCGACCGCTTTACATTTTACATAACTATGGGCTCTAATATCTGACCCACCTTACCTCCACAGATCGTCCTACCTTGACGACCTGAATTCTTTTGGGACTTTCTCTGTCCAGTGGGTGCAGTTCAAATAAGTGAACAATAAAGCCCCAACTGTCACCTTCTTCGTAATTCCATAGGTAATTATTAAACCTTGCCCAATGTGTAATTACTACACGTAATGACATTAAAGTGGATATTTACAACTGCCATTGCTTAAATATTACAGATCAACCTCTACCCTGCCATCACTCACCACCACGCGGAGTTAAGGTTATCAATTCAAGGTACCATCCTAATCTAAGTAATCAAACCTTGTGACACATCTGTATGTGATAACGATAATGCCCTATGAGTTGCAGGCACACTGTCCACATTTGGCTGCACCTCATGAAGTATTGTATCTCAAATCTAAATGCTGTATCAGTGGTAAACAGCTATCAGTTGGGTCAATTCTTCTGACTTTATTTTGAACTATATCAAATCATGTGCGCGAAATTAATTACATATTGAAATGAGTAGATACATTGCGAACAAGTGTGATTGCCATCTGTGTACAGAATTTTTTTTTCACTGTTTAGTTATCATTGTCACAATTGTGTAATTGTCACTGTTTTGTAGAACATTTTAGTATACGTCATAATTGATAATGACTACTTTTTAGCTAGGCTATATGTTATCTGTTTGTATATATGTGTATAGTGTAATATTGAATATCTAATTGAGTTATTATGAAATAGTTACATTGTTCTATTCTATTTTTATTAGGGATTTACAATATTAATTGTCTACTGTCCTGATGATGGTCTTGAAGAGTCACCCATAATAGACCGAAACGTCGACTCCCAGCTTTATCCAAAAGGAAAATTCTTTAAAACCTTTATTTTGGATAGGCCACTCACAGGCTTTACAGAGATTCTTGATTTGTTTCGTGATATTTATCCTGTATTCCTGTTTTGCAGATTATTTATGCTTTGTATTTTTCCCTTCATGATCTAATTCTGATAAAATTTACTTTTTTGCCTATACACATGTCCATTTGTTTTTGTCTTAATGTTAAGTATTGTCATGTTTAGCTAAGTATATGTTTTGTGAAGTCTTCATAATTAATTTTATGCAGGATAATTAAGTTACCTGTACTCAATTCATTTACATAACTAAGTTAACTTCGTTAGTACAACAAACTCCTTTGGAGGCAATTTTACCTATCTTACTACGTTTTTACCCAAGCCCCCAAAGGTTTACTGGGTTGCTCACTCTATCTACCATAACATCCCAGCAGTCCCTTCCTCTTCCCTGTTTTTTCCCTCGCCTAATGGTTCGAATTCCCTGTATGCATAAGTCAGGGAGTTGGTAACATTGGGAGGTGGACCCCTTTGAGCTACAACAGGATCCTGTGGAGCGTATTCCTGACACCCACAGTACGTCCAAGTGCCACGTCCCATAGGCTAATGTGTCTCCTTATAGTGCCACTCTGTAGTACCGCAGGGTCACCAATTTGTCATGCTTATTAATAGATCTGAGATGATAGTGCATTCATCAACAGTTTGTCTTAGTTGTGCCTGGAGCCGAGAGGAGTTTGTTCTGTCCTAGGACACAGTTTGATTTGTTGATGGAGAGATTAACCACGTAGTTGTGATCCTATCTCTGCAGCGGGTACTTGGAAGTGTCTCACCCACATGAATGAAAGTACATCTCCTGACCAGCATGTGTCATTTGCAGTCCCAAATCTGGTTGGACAGCTTATTTTACAAAGATGAGTGGAAGCTGCTTCATTACATGTTCAAGTAAGGCCAGATACAGGTGAAAGGACTTTGTCACAGCATGGGGTCTGTCGAGGAGTGTAGCTATAAATGATGCAGTAGGTGCAGTGGCACCAGAGCTCAGTGCTGCGAGAAGTCAACTTCACCCCAATTGTGTCGGGCTGATGCACTGAGTCTTGGAAGTCTGAGCAGGCTGCACTGGACTAACAAAATAAATCTCTGCCTTCAGCTAGATGAGCTCTCAGAAATAGCACAAGCAAGTGAAACCGGGAGAAGAGAGCCGAAGCGGCATCATAGGTTAGATACGACTGCTAACAAACTTGTAATACTATGTAGTACAGACGTGTGTGGAGAGGATGGATGTCTGAGACTACACAAAAGCTTGGCAGTAAGTCAACTCAAGTCAAGTAATTTATATAGTGTGCTACATACCCAGAGGGTCTCAAGGCGCTTGAGGAAGGGTGGGGAATTACTTGTCGAATATCCAAGTTTTAAGTTGCTTTCTGAATGCTAGGTGGTTCTGAGTGAGGCGAAGGTGAATGGGAAGTGAGTTCCAGGTTTTAGCTGCCAGGTAGGATAAGGATCTTCCTCCCATGGTGGTTTTGTTGATGCGAGGTACGGCAGCAAGGGCTTGGTTGGAGGAGCGTAGCTGACGGGAGGGGGTGTAGAAGGAAAGTCGTGTGTTGAGGCATTCGGGTCCAAGTTCGTAGAGTGCTTTGTGTGCGTGGGTTAGGAGGCAGAATGTTATCCTCTTATTGACGGGGAGCCAGTGGAGGTTTTCCAGGTGACTAGAAATGTGCTCTTTACGCGGGATGTCTAGTATGAGTCTGGCTGAAGCGTTCTGGATGCGTTGGAGTTTTTTCTGAAGTTTTGCGGTGGTACCGGCGTATAGGGTGTTACCGTAGTCCAGGCGGCTCGTGACCAGTGCATGGGTGACCGTTTTTCTAGTTTCGGTGGGGAGCCAGCGAAATGTTTTTTTGAGCATGCGAAGAATGTTGAAGCAGGATGATGAAACGGCGTTGACTTGTCTGTTCATCGAGAGTGAGGAGTCCAGGATGACGCCCAGGTTCCGTGAGGGAAATAAGTGCAGCTTAAATTCATCCTGTCATGCATCATGTTCAGCTCAAGTGCTGTTTGATTCACTGTATTACTAAAACACCAAGAGCTACAAAGGCAACACACTCACATTACAAGGGTGGCAGTGAAGCTCAGCAATGACCTGGAGGGAAAAAGGTACACTCATTCAGGATGCATGAGTGCCAGAAGGATGGGTGTGCTCAAAGAGATCCCAACACAGCCGTTAGCTGACTAATAAGGGACACTTTCGGCAAAGACCATTTTAGTTGATAACACTAAGCATCCTGGGGATTGTAGTTTCCCCCCATAAGTCACAGTGATATTGACTAAAACAGCCCTGGCTGAAATGTGCCATTACATTGGATCGATTGACTGCTATAATGAAGAAAGTGAGTGCTGCTGCCCCATGGAGGGAGGGTTCTGTACCACTACTGGTGGAGGGAATACTAGAGGAAGCCAGCAAGGTGTGTTGCTGCATCCTGAGAAAAGGGAAGTGCAGCGTAGACTGATAAAAGAGTGGGTGTACTGTAGAAGCACGGAGGAACATGAGGCAGTGAGTTCAGGCGGCAGGAGCCTGAAAGGAGGTACTGCTACAAAAACATGGAGAAAGGAGAGGAGAGAACACTCCTGTAGTGGCATGTTTTGGTGGGAATACGCCTGCAGGGTTCTATTGGGACAAGATAGAGTTCTGCTGTAGCCAAAAGGGCTGGAGATCTGCAGTACGACGAGTGAATGTTACATAAACCTGGATTAAAGCAGTCAGTCAGTGCTGCAGAAGGTGGGAGGGATGGTGGGCTTCGCGAGCTTGGGACAGGGTGCTGCGGATATCTGGAGTATGGGTGAGACACTGCTGAATCTGCTGTTCAAATGAAGCATATGCATCAGGTCTGTCATGATGGCACCAAATGTCTGATGTCGAAACAGGCTGCACTGTACTCAGTATGTAGGGGTGTTTTCCCAGTCACTAGCCGGATAGAGGTAAGAGCGAGTCGCTGGGTATGGTTGTAGTGACCAGGTTTTTGGTTCTATTTCTGAGTGATGGTGTCTTTAGCTTGCTACCATCCTAGATCCCTATTCTTAGCTTGTTTTGGTCCTTTTCAGGCCTCTTTTCAGACCTAGAAGCATAAACTAGAGGATAGCCGCTTTATATGATGATAGATCCCATATTCCTGACTCTAATCCATCTATTGCCTATTGGCTTTGACATAATTATGTGTCCTTTCATCATTCTACCTATAGTAGAGGGTGGATCCTGTAGTTCTGACTTTATATTACCTATTGGTAGGGTTTGTGTATAGAGCTAAGTGTCTATTTCATCCTTTTCGGGCCTACAAGGCCCAGAACCAGAGAGATTCCATTTTGCTTTCTGCCTCTGCAGACTGAGATGCATGTAGGTCAAGTGTGATGTTTTAGTTATGAGGTGTTGTTCACTTGGAGAGAACCGGCCTGGGCCGGCCCTTATCAGTAGACTGTATTTTTCTTTGTGTCGAAGACACCACAAAAGGCCGGCGGCTGGGTGTGTGTCCTTGGCGTGGAGTGGTGCAGGGATCTGATGGGCGGCAGGCTGCTGACTGGAACTTTCCACTAGGGGAGAGCATTCCATATTAGCGAAGTGCAGAGAGGCAGAGTGGTCAGATGGTGTTTGGAGCTGAAGAGAGCAGTCAGATGGTGTTTGGAGCTGAAGAGAGCAGTCAGATGGTTTTTGGAGTTGAAGAGAGAGCGGTCAGATGGATCTTGGAGCAATCAGATGAATCTTGGAATGGTAGAAGTCTGATGGTTTTTGGAGCTGAAGAAAGCAGTCAGAAGCAGTTACTTGTCAGAAGGAGTTGTGATCAGTTGGAGCAGGCAGTTAACAGCTGGAAATTGGAGTGATACCTTTTGGAAGAGACTGAAGTTATATCGTGGATTAGTCTGTGGGAGCAGCTGGAGTGAGTTGGACATTGGAGCTGGAACAATCAGACAGAGTGAAGAAGCTAGTGGAGCGAACGGTTATCAGAGCGGCAGAAACTATATCATTAGACTGAAGTTGGAAGGTGAAGACAGTTTGTGGGAGAGAGGAATCCAGTGCAGAGTGATCGGCGCAGATGTGTGTCCAAGAGTGCAGGGGAGAATCTGAGATGAGCCAAGGCACAGACGAGAGAGGAACCCAGATGACAGCTAGAACAAGACTTCATAATAATCAGGTGATATCTGTCCTGTTATATTAGTGCCCATATGTTGGACCTGCGATGGGCAAGCCCAGCACAAAGGGGGGTAGCTTGGCTTGAGTGACAAGGCGGTAGAAGGCTGTTGTGTTAAGCCGGCTATGACCAAATAATAACTCCCTGCACACCACACAAAAGAAGGACACCACACCACTGTGATAGAAAAATACGTTTCATTTATGTAAAAGTTCTCTGGGTTTGAAGGAAGTTCACTTAGGTAATCACATTCACATTTCTTACATGGGTTTGATTAGCTGTGTACTGGTTTCTCAGGAATAAATAGTTGGACTCTAATAAATAAATAAATATACTGGATAAATATCAGGATTCAATACATTAGAATAAATATCAGCAATGACTGGAATAAATATCAGCAATGACTGGAATAAATATCAGCGATGCAGTACAGTTTCCAGCAGGTTACATACTGATCGTTTCACATAAATATCACAGGGTCATTCTGGTATCGCTGCCACCAATTAATCACTTTCAGGGTAAACACATTACGTTTGTCATTCAATGCGGAATGCGCGCTCTTACAGTTTTTTTGAAGTGTTCACGGGTTCGGGCTCTCTGGGCACAAGATACGCGTGATAATCCCTTAGTTGCACTCACAACTCATTGCGCGTATATCTGGAAGATAAATGCATAAAATGACTACGGCAATTACACTCCGCGGCCAGCCGGTTCAATACTACTGCTGCCGGAGGAGTCTGTGCACTTCTGTCAGCGCAGGCGGGGTTTTCCGAAGGCGGCTCCAGTTCACGAGTCTTGGGACCGTCGAACGGGCTGCCGGAGGGGCCAAAACACCTGCGCGCACAGTTCAAAATGAGGCCGCATCACAGTTCCACAACAACGCGGCAACTTCAGGGGAAGAGACGGCCCACCTCACTTCGGCGGCGCCGGTAAGCGCTCCAGTCAGTATGGCACTTCTCCCAAGGGCGAAGGGGGGTTCCAGGGGCTCCGCGATCCTCCCTCCGGGCTCACTCACGGGGGGGCTCCCGCCCACACGCCAGCTCCCAAGTCACTCGGGCAGTAATCTCGCCCAAATGAAGGCCAGCCTTTCCCCGCCCCAGCGCAGCACCTCACCTTCTATCCACAAACAGCGCGTCGACGGCGGTGGGTTCGGAGACGTCCGAACGCCCGCCAGGAGGCACTTAAGTTAAAGGGGGCACTTTTAAGAGTTGCAGTCGCGATCTCACCACTGGGGGGCGGGGAGGCTCTAACTATGGCCAAAGTCTCTGAGGGGCAATTGGGCACTCGCTGACCAGGCGCTGAAGGCGAGAGGTCACTGCTTACGCTTCTGACTGGAACGCCAGTCAGGGTCCACGCCAGCAACCTCTGCTGCTCTTCTGCCTGCGCTATCAGCTGCCTCAGGGGGTTAACAGGGCAGGTGTCAATCTGGGGTCAAGTCCTCTTCTTCTGGTGTTCTTTGATCATTCATAAAATGGCCGCCAGGGACTGGGCCTTTTATAGCCAGTGCCCTAGGATGCCAGCACGAGCCAGAAGGTTCTAGAACCTTCCCTGGCTATGTCAATGACATGGCCCTTTCAAGGTATCTTTTTGGTCATTAGGAGCCACCGTACTGGGCTTCCTAAGGCAGCCATTTTGTGTACTTGTAACTCCTGAGGGGATTCCTGTCAGGTTTGCAGGTTACACAAAGTGCGCCAAAACCTTCAAAGGGTCAGAGGTCAGAGGGGCTCCAATGGGAGTCACTCTCATAGGGGACAATGGTGTCCACCATTTTAGGGTTGACAACCCCAGTTTGTTATGCCACCGGTTCCGTCAGGCGCCTTGTACATAGGTGCCAGGAACTTGGTGAGCAACTGGGCATCAAGGAGCATCTAGCCCCATGGGACAACACACAAAAAGGTCCTGGTAGACAAAGAAAAAGCGACAAATTTTAGGAGGCACGGGGGAACAAAATAAATCATAGTGTGAGGGGACTCTCAGAAGCAGACAGGTCTAACACGCGTCCCCCCCAGCTGAAAGTGGGGAGAGCTACCCAACCCCTTGGGAGCTCTCAACACTAAGGCGGAAATACCTGGAGAGACCGTCTGCATTGGCGTGGTCAGCTCCGGGCCGATGTTCCACCCGAAAGTCCATTCCCTGTAGGGAGATAGACCACATGAACAGTTTTGGGTTTTCCCCCTTCATCTGCATGAGTCAACGAAGGGGTCGGTGGTCTGTCTGAACCAGGAAGTGCGAACCAAACAGGTATGGTCGCAGCTTCTTCAGTGCCCAGACCACCGCAAAGGCTTCCCGCTCAATGGTACTCCATCTCTGTTCCCGGGGAAGTAGTCTCCGTGACAGGAAGACCACGGGTTGATCCAGACCCTCTTCATTGAGTTGCGATAGCACCGCCCCAATGCCAATGTCGGATGCGTCTGTCTGGACAATGAATTCCTTTGATAAATCTGGAGCCTTCAAAATTGGAGCGTTGCACAATGCTTGTTTCAGAGTGTCGAAGGCTCGTTGGCAAGCCTCGGTCCAGATGACTCTCCTGGGTTGCTTCTTGGCCGTGAGTTCAGTAAGGGGAGCCACGATAGTGCCATACCCCTTCACGAACCGTCTGTAGTAACCTGTGAGGCCCAGGAAGGCTCGGACCTCAGTCTGGGTCTTGGGGGGTTCCCAGGCCACGATTGCCTCAATCTTTGCCTGAAGGGGTTGCACCGTTCCCCGGCCCACCAAGTGACCTAAGTACACCACCGACCCCTGCCCAATCTGACACTTGCTGGCCTTGATCGTCAGACCAGCTTGTTCCAGGGCCTGGAGAACGTCTTGCAGGTGCTGCAAGTGATCCTCCCAACTGCTACTGAAGACGGCAATGTCGTCCAGGGAAGCAGCAGAGAAGGATTCCTTCCCAGTGAGGATCGTGTTCACCAGTCGCTGGAATGTTGCAGGAGCGTTCTTGAGCCCAAAGGGCATCACACAGAACTGGTAGCGTCCATCAGGTGTGGAGAAGGCTGACCTTTCCTTTTCTCCATCAGTCATGGGAATCTGCCAGTACCCTGCTGTGAGGTCAATGGTACTCAGATATTGGGCAGCTCCCAACCGGTCAATTAGTTCATCCGCCCGAGGGATCGGATGAGCATCGGTCTTCGTGACCGAATTGAGTCCTCAATAGTCCACGCAGAATCGCAATTCTGGCGTGGTGCCAGGTGGTGCAGCTTTGGGAACTAAAATCACCGGGCTAGACCAAGGGCTATTTGAGGGTTCAATGACTCCGAGCTCCAGCATCTTAGCTACTTCACTTCGGATGCTGGCCTTCACCTTGTCCGACAGCCGGTAAGACTTAGACTTCACAGGTGGGCTGTCACCGGTGTCCACGTCATGAACACACAGATGGGTCTGACCCGGGACAAGGGAGAACAGAGGAGAGAATGACCCCAAGACCTGGCAACATTCCTCCTGCTGCTCCAGAGTTAGGGATGGTGAGAGTTTCACTCCCTCCACTGACCCATCCTTCTGTTGAGACGCAAACAGGTCGGGGAGAGGCTAAGTGTCCTCTTCCTCCGATCCATCAGTCACCATGATTAACATGACTTCGGGCCTCTCATAGTGGGGCTTGAGGCGATTGGCATGCAGCACCCGATGGGGATGCCGTGGGGTCTTGACGTCCACCAGGTAGGTAGACTTTCCCATCTTTTCCAATACCTCATAGGGGCCTGTCCAACGGTCCTGAAGAGCGCTCAGCTCTCCCGGCTCCATCACCCACACCTTCTGTCCAGGCTCCAGCTCCACTGGGTGAGCGTTGTGGTCATACCACGCTTTCATCACTGCCTGGCTGGCTTCCAAGTTGTCAGAAGCTTGCTTCCACAACTTAGCCATTTGGCTCCGGAAGGCCAGCATGTGGCTCACTACATCCTGGGGAACTTTCCGGGGAGACTTTTCCCAGGAGTCCCTCACCAGGCTGAGAGGTCCACGTACAGGGTGCCCGTACAAAAGCTCGAAGGGGCTGAAGCCCACTCCCTTCTGCGGAACTTCCCTATAAGAAAAAAGTAAACAGGGTAGGAGGACGTCCCATTTCCTCCGCAGGCTTTCGGGTAGACTTCTGATCATACCCTTCAACGTCTTGTTGAATCTTTCCACAAGGCCATTGGCCTGTGGGTGATAAGGAGTGGTGAACCGGTAGGTCACTCCACACTCCTTCCACATTGCCCGCATGTATGCTGACATGAAGTTGGTCCCCCTATCAGACACAACTTCCTTGGGGAAACCCACTCGGGTAAAGATCCCCATCAGGGCCTTTGCCACCACCGGTGCAGTGATGGTTCTCAGAGGAATTGCCTCTGGATACCTTGTGGCATGATCCACCAGTACCAGGATAAACCTGTGACCGGAGGCTGTCGGTGGATCTAGGGGCCCAGCAATGTCGATGTGCACCCTTTCAAAGGGGGTGCCAACGACGGTAAGTTGTTCCAGGGGAGCTTTCAGCTTCATCCCTGTTTTCCCACTGGCTTGGCATGACACACACGACCGACAGTATGCGTCGGACGCCACCCTCCTTCGAGGCCAATAAAAGTGGGGGACAAGCCTGGCAAAGGTCTTGTCCTGACCCAAGCGTCCTGCCAAGGGAATCTCATGAGCCAACTCTAACAGGAAGGCTCAGTAACACTGTGGGACTACCAAGGCCCGTGACAATCCGTGCACTGGCGCCCTGGGTTCACTGTAGAGAAGGCCATCCTCCCAGTAAACATGATAGTTCCCAGACTCGTTACCCGCTGCTTGGGCTTCAGCCTGTTGCCTCAGCCCCTCGAGGGTGGGACATTCCCTTTGTCCCTTGCTCAGTTCCTCCCTGGACGGACCTCCCTCCACTCGCCAATCAGCGGGTATAGGTAAGTTCTCCAACGGAACCATGTCCTCCTCCGTGGACTCCGGGTCCACCTCCGCAGGTGGCCTATCCGCCTCACGGGGCACGGACGTCGAGGCAGGCTCCTCCTGTCCTCGACATGCTCCCTCATCAGCAGCTACGGGGCGGGCCATTGTTCCAGACTCCGACCCCTGTGACTTCTCCTCTCGAGCAGTCGCCGACCTGGTACTCACACAGGCCCAATCAGGTGTACCCAGCATCTCAGAATGAGTCCGGTATTCCACCTCCTTCCAAGCATTGTGCTCCATATCATTGCCCAGCAAACAATCGACTGGCACGGCGGGGCTTACGGCGACTCGAAGTGGACCTGCAACCCCTCCCCACTCAAAGGGAACCTCAGCCACAGGATAGCGACCCATTCTGCCGTTAGCCATTGCGGCTGGATGAAGTACGCCTGGCATCACCTGCTCCGAGGACACCAGATGACTCCTTACCATAGTCATACTGGCTCCTGTATCTCTCAGAGCTTCCCCTCTATGGCCATTGATGGTGATCCACTGCCCATACTTGGTAGTATTCGCGGGCACCTGGATCTTTGGAACCATCTCCCGATCACCCAGGGACACTAAGGTGACTCCCGCCCACTCCCTTCCCTTACTTAAGGACATCTCCTCCCCGAGCGCTACACTAGCGACTCCCGGGGCCTTTCCGCCAGTGGGAGGGGGTGGTCTCTTTGGGCATTTCGGGTCTCCTTTGTAATGTCCAATACCACCGCACTCAAAGCAATGGACAACCCTTGGCTGCTGACTCTGGCCAGGGTTAGGGTTCTTCTGCGGGTTAGCCTTAGAGTTGGAAAAGGTGTTTTTCCCATTAAAGTTATTTTGGGGGCCTTTGGAGAACTCTTTCTTATTATCTCCCCCCTCTTTCCTCTGGGGAGCGCCCTGTCCGGACTTCTGAGAATCTCCTCCAGTCCCCTTCGTGGACACTCGGGCACTCGCCCAAATGTCCGCCTCCTCAGCAAGCTTACGGGGGCAAGTAAGTTTGCTGTCTACCAGGTGTTACCTCAGCTCGGGAAGACATTTCTCGAGTAGATGCTCCTTGAGGATTAAGTCATACAACCCTTGATAGTCCTCCACCTCACTACCTTGGACCCACCCTTCCAGGGCTTTCTTGGCAAAATACAGGAAGTCAACCCAATTTTGTGAGCTCAGCTTGTGGCTGCCCCTAAACCTTTGCCGGTATTTCTCCGGGGTCAACCCAAACTTTCTAATGAGCGCCACCTTCATGGCGGGGTAGTCTTCCTGTTCCTCCCGGTCTAGGGCCAATAGGGCATCCCTTCCTCTCGGAGGCATGTACCGGTACAATCCACCACCCCAGTGCTTCTCATGGATCCCATGGGCTCTTAAGGAGACCTCATAGGCTGCCAGCCACTTGGCTATGTCGTCCCCAGCGGAATAACTGGCGACCACGTCCTTTGGTAAATGGGGCCTGGGCTCCCTGGCAATTTCCTTGGACTCGACACCCCCCGGAGTATTATTAATGGTCTTGAGGTCGAGTTCTCGTAGCTTGATATCATGTTCCATTCTCCTCCCTTCCATCTCCAGCTTGGCCAACTCCCACCTTGACTGTCTTTCCTCCCTTCTGTCAGCTAACTCGGTTTCTGATAACCCTCTTGATGATACACTACTGCCCTCCCGTGAGGCTACCTTGGGGCTGATTGACATCTCACCCACCCCCGAGGGACATTCTGTAATCATCTCAATGACAGTTTCCCTGTCTGATTCCTCCTCCTCCACCGTTCCCTCCGTGTGTGCTTCCACCCAGGCTCGCAGACTAGTACGGAGCTCCTCTCTCTTGGCTCCTCGCCTAACGAACACTCCCCTTTCCTGACAGAACTCCTTGAGCTGTGCCACAGTATAGGTCTCCAGCTCTGACATTTTGAATTCCATTTTTGTCAGTTGAAAGTGTGGACAACCACCCCGAAGTAGGTTCTAAGGATAGGAACTCTCTGAGGGTCACCTCCACCCACCTCCAGGAAAGAATTTAGAAAAAGCAAAATCGCAGAATTAGAAGGCCGCTGGGAGAATACTCCGGGTGTGTACCCGTGATGCACACTGAATTATTATGAGGTTCACAACAGCACGGCTCGTGATCCCACCCGCTGAGCACCAATTTTATGTTGGACCTGCGATGGGCAAGCCCAGCACAAAGGGGGGTAGCTTGGCTTGAGTGACAAGGCGGTAGAAGGCTGTTGTGTTAAGCCGGCTATGACCAAATAATAACTCCCTGCACACCACACAAAAAGAAGGACACCACACCACTGTTATAGAAAAATACGTTTCGTTTATGTAAAAGTTCTCTGGGTTTGAAGGAAGTTCACTTAGGTAATCACATTCACATTTCTTACATGGGTTTGATTAGCTGGGTACTGGTTTCTCAGGAATAAATAGTTGGACTCTAATAAATAAATATACTGGATAAATATCAGGATTCAATACATTAGAATAAATATCAGCAATGACTGGAATAAATATCAGCAATGACTGGAATAAATATCAACAATGACTGGAATAAATATCAGCGATGCAGTACAGTTTCCTAGCAGGTTAGATACTGATCGTTTCACATAAATATCACGGGTCATTCTGGTATCGCTGCCACCAATTAATCACTTTCAGGGTAAACACATTACGTTTGTCATTCAATGCGGAATGCGCGCTCTTACAGTTTTTTTGAAGTGTTCACGGGTTCGGGCTCTCTGGGCACAAGATACCCGTGATAATCCCTTAGTTGCACTCTGTTATGGCGGGGTTTTTGGCTCTATTTAGCAGTGATATAGACTTTAATCTTGCTCACATCTAGGATAGGTATTCTTAGCTTGTGTTGGCCCTTTTAAGCCCTTTCTTCCAGACCTAGAAGAGGATAGCTGCTTAATATGATGATAGATCCCTTATTCTTGACTCTAACCTGTCTATTGCCTATTGGCTTTGACATACTTGCTTATATTAGACACATTGGTATGGTTTATGTAGGTATTCTGACAGAGCTAAGGGGTATTTCATCCCTTTCAGGCCTACAGGCCTAGAACTAGAGGGACTCCATCTTGAGGGAGCTGAGAGGCTTTTCAGGGTAAAGGTAAAGTTTATAGTTAAAGCTGTTTTTCACTTGGAGAGAACCGGTCTGGGCCAGCCCTTATCGGTAGGCTGTATTATTCTCTGTGTCGAAGACACCACAAAAGGCTGGCCAGCTGGGTGTGTGTCCTTGATGCGAGGTGATGCAGAGATCTGGTGGGCGGCGGGCTGATGGCTGGAACTTTCCATGAGGAAACAGCATTCTATATCAGTGAAGTGCAGAGGCGGAGTCAGTCAGTCGTGTTGAGGTGGAGGAGTGGTAAGCAGTCGTGTTGAGGTGGAGGAGTGGTAAGCAGTCGAGTGGAGGTGGCGGAGCCAAGCAGTCGAGTGGAGTTGGCGGAGCGGAGAGGAGTCAAGCTGGAGTGGTAGAAGAGTGAGGAGCTGTTTGAGTAGGAGAGAGAGAGAGAGGGTTCAAGCTGGAGAGAGCTGAGTTAAAATTGAAGGAGCAGAGAGTGTTGGTAGAGTTAAAGAAGTGGAATTGCAAGAGGAGAAGAGACAGGACATGCTTGGAACAGAGAGAAGACAAACAGACAGTCAGTGAGCTGGAACTGAAGGAAGCAGTCAGAAGCAGTTACTTATCAGGAGGAGGTGTGAATAGCTGGAGTCTGAAGTAATGCCTTATTAGAAGAGACTGAAGTAGAGATCGTGGATTAACCTGTGGGAGCAGCTGGAGTTAATTGGACATTGGTACAGAAACCTTGAAACAGAGTGAACAAGCTAGTGAAATGAACAGTATCAGAACGGCCGAAACTATTAGATTGAAGTTGGAATGTGGAGAGAGAGTCCGTGGGGGAGAGAAGTCCAGTGCCAAGTGATCAGCGCAGAGGTGTATCCAAGAGTGCAGGAGAGAGAGAGAGTCTGAGATGAGCCAAGACACAGACGCGAGAGGAGCCCAGATGACAGCTAGAACAAGACTTCACACTAATCAGGTGAAAGCGCTCCTGTCATATTAGTTTACTTCACACTTACATCTTAATCTTATCTTTATTCCCTAGGCTTTTGTATTGCTAATCCTTTTCCTTGCAGCGGTGTGTTCTATCTATAGTCTTTGTCAGTTACATGTGTTAATTATAATACAGATCTGTGTATGTATCTATATTGTTGTGATTAAACAACCCCCCAGTTTATTAGTGAACTGCCATGTGCCTTGTATTCTTGTTCAATCCAGGTAAATGTATCTCCTAGGTGGTGATGGCTTATATGAATGGATGAGTAACCCCAGTCAGGTAGGTGGTGATCACATAAATAGGGAGCGAGTGGACCTATGATGCCAAGAATAAGAGGTACATTATATTAATTGGCTAACTCCTAATATTGTAGTAGCAAGCCCTTAGTGAATAGGGAGAGAGAGACTTCCCAACATATAACTGAAGGTGTTCATAGGAATGTGGTCGTCGTTGATATGCGGCGTTAGTGAGAACGCTGGGGTGTATTACCAGCGCGGATACCCACAGGATTGTGGCTTGTGTAAGTGAGAGCGCCAGGGGGGATGACTGGCGTGTAGGTTTGCCGGATTGTAAACCGTTTGGAAAAGAGAGCATTGGGTTCTGCAGGCCCATGTGTAGACGCACCGGATTGTGTGTCATATCTGCCCTGGGGTAGATTAGTCTGGGTCTGAGTGGCCGCGAGACTATAAGGTAGGGCATGGATATCCTTAGTCATCAGTGAGTATTCTTAGTATCCCTATAGATTTAGTGGTGTTTCTAATAATATGAGCTTGTATATTGCGAGTTCCCCATCCTCAGGTAGGTACCTAGGTTCCTGGATAGATGGTCCTGAGGAGGGATGTGGTTACGTTCTGGCTGGGTTGGAAGGGCCCCTAGGGGCTGATCCCATCTAATCAGAAAACCCGGCCATGACACACTCACAACTCATTGCGCGTATATCTGGAAGATAAAGGCATAAAATGACTACGGCAATTACACTCCGCGGCCAGCCGGTTCAATACTACTGCTGCCGGAGGAGTCTGTGCGCTTCTGTCAGCGCAGGCGGGGTTTCCGAAGGCGGCTCCAGTTCACGAGTCTTGGGACCGTCGAACGGGCTGCCGGAGGGGCCAAAACACCTGCGCGCACAGTTCAAAATGAGGCCGCATCACAGTTCCACAACAACGCGGCAACTTCAGGGGAAGAGACGGCCCACCTCACTTCGGCGGCGCCGGTAAGCGCTCCAGTCAGTATGGCACTTCTCCCAAGGGCGAAGGGGGGTTCCAGGGGCTCTGCGATCCTCCCTCCGGGCTCACTCACGGGGGGGCTCCGGCCCACACACCAGCTCCCAAGTCACTCGGGCAGGGCAGAGACAGTAATCTCGCCCAAATTAAGGCCAGCCTTTCCCCGCCCCAGCGCAGCACCTCACCTTCTATCCACAAACAGCGCGTCGACGGCGGTGGGTTCGGAGACGTCCGAACGCCCGCCAGGAGGCACTTAAGTTGAAGGGGGCACTTTTAAGAGTTGCAGTCGCGATCTCACCACTGGGGGGCGGGGAGGCTCTAACTATGGCCAAAGTCTCTGAGGGGCAATTGGGCACTCGCTGACCAGGCGCTGAAGGCGAGAGGTCACTGCTCACGCTTCTGACTGGAACGCCAGTCATGGTCCACGCCAGCAACCTCTGCTGCTCTTCTGCCTGCGCTATCAGCTGCCTCAGGGGGTTAACAGGGCAGGTGTCAATCTGGGGTCAAGTCCTCTTCTTCTGGTGTTCTTTGATCATTCATAAAATGGCCGCCAGGGACTGGGCCTTTTATAGCCAGTGCCCTAGGATGCCAGCACAAGCCAGAAGGTTCTAGAACCTTCCCTGGCTATGTCAATGACATGGCCCTTTCAAGGTATCTTTTTGGTCATTAGGAGCCACCGTACTGGGCTTCCTAAGGCAGCCATTTTGTGTACTTGTAACTCCTGAGGGGATTCCTGTTAGGTTTGCAGGTTACACAAAGTGCGCCAAAACCTTCAAAGGGTCAGAGGTCAGAGGGGCTCCAATGGGAGTCACTCTCATAGGGGACAATGATGTCCACCATTTTAGGGTTGACAACCCCAGTTTGTTATGCCACCGGTTCCGTCAGGCGCCTTGTACATAGGTGCCAGGAACTTGGTGAGCAACTGGGCATCAAGGAGCATCTAGCCCCATGGGACAACACACAAAAAGGTCCTGGTAGACAAAGAAAAAGCAACAAATTTTAGGAGGCACGGGGGAACAAAATAAATCATAGTGTGAGGGGACTCTCAGAAGCAGACAGGTCTAACACCATATATATAAATATACATTAATCTTGTCCTTTATTTCCTAAGCTATATTCCTTACTGTATTGTTACACTGATTAATCCCTTTTCTTTCAGCGGTGTGCAGTCTGTTATAATCCATTTCCCTTTTTAGCTATCTACAGTTCCTGTCAGCTATATGTGGATGTGTTAGTAATAAAGCTTTATGTATTCCTTAGATGTGTCTATTTCCCTTTACTTTTCAGGCTATGCCTAGATTGCTAGTTATTGTGATGTTATAATTTGCTATTGTGTAATAAAGGGACCCCAGTTCTTAGTGAACCATTGTGTAACTGTTATTTCTTGATAAGGTTAACCTTTCTTCTAGTCAGATGCTGTTATGTGGACGGATGTGTTTCCCGTCCGGGTAAGTGGTAACTGAGCAAGGGAGCAGGGAGCAGTTATATCAGAGAATAACCTTTGCATATTGTGATTTGGCCATTCTTGTGTGAGAGGATTGAACTGTCTATCTATCACATAACCTATAATATTACATCCCCAGTAGATATTATATATATAGAGAAACTTCCCAACAGAGAGAGAGCTAAAGGTATCAATAGGACAGTGATCGCCGTTGTGTAGCGACATTAGTGAGCGCACCGGGAGAACCCAGTGTGTATACCCACAGGATTGTGGCTTGTGTGAGAGAGTGAGAGCACCGGAAGGACACGGTGTTTATACCCACAGGATTGTGGCTTGTGTGAGAGAGTGAGAGCACCGGAAGGACACAGTGTTTATACCCACAGGATTGTGGCTTGTGTGAGAGAGTGAGAGCACCGGAAGGACACGGTGTTTATACCCACAGGATTGTGGCTTGTGTGAGAGAGTGAGAGCACCGGAAGGACACAGTGTTTATACCCACAGGATTGTGGCTTGTGTGAGAGAGTGAGAGCACCGGAAGGACACGGTGTTTATACCCACAGGATTGTGGCTTGTGTGAGAGAGTGAGAGCACCGGAAGGACACTGTGTTTATACCCACAGGATTGTGGCTTGTGTGAGAGAATGAGAGCACCGGAAGGACACGGTGTTTATACCCACAGGATTGTGGCTTGTGTGAGCCCTGATTGTGGTCAGTGTGTAATGGTAAATAATCAGAACTGCCCCCTTCACTATGAGTAGGAGGGTAGCATAGTCTGGGCCTAGGTTGTCGCGAGACTATAAGGTATGAGTGTGGTGTAGAATATGGAATTCCTTAGTAAATAGTGAGTATTCCTAGTAATCCTATAGATTTAGTGGTGTTTTTGATGATATGAGCTTGTATATTGCTAATTCCCCATCCTCAGGTAGGTACCGTGGTAAGTAGGTCCTGAGGAGGGAGGTGGTTACGTTTCAACCGGGTTGTTGGTGTCTTGGTGAGCTGATTCTATCTGGTCCAAAAATCCGGTCGTTACAATGGTTTAAAGGCTTTATTAGCTCTTCTCTGTTTTAAATGCTCAGGCTTGTGAATGAACATATCCAGGTAGAGACCGGATTGTCCAGTTAAGGAGTCACTGATTATGATACAAAAGGGAGTAAACAAATAGTAAACAAATAGTCCTAGGGTGATTGGAGAGTCATGTTTCTTAAGGAGTGTTCAAAATAAGTTGCAACAACCGTGGCTCCGGTTCCCTTCTTCTTTCGTGGCTTGTTCTAGACCCAAGCTGCTTCGTGTTGGTGAAGACTGGAAACGGCCTCCAGAGGGGGGGGGGTGGGAGGAGGAGGGAAAGAAAACACACAAGACAAGAGTCAGGGTCTCTGTGGTAAATATACACAGTAGGGTAGGGGAAGCGTGCACATCCAACACCGGTCCCTATCAGTGAGGTGCCTAAGTGAGGGGTAAAAGTGCTATTGGTGCAGTGAAGTGCTCAGGTGGCCCGCCCACCACCTCTTAAAAGAAAACCCAGCCGCCCCCGTCACTCGCCTGTTGCCACCGTCCTCCGTGACCGTGGTTTGGTGAGATCTTGCCTCCTCTGGTTCCCTCAGGGGGCCAGTCTCGCTTGCGTTGTCGGGTGTCTTTTCGGCGTCTTCTTCTTCTCGGAAGCACGCAGGGGCTACAGCATCCTCTTCTCCTTGATCGTTCTCCTCCTCTGTGTCGTCGTTGTTCTTCTCGCAGGAACTGTTGTCCGGCTCCTTCTCACACACCCCCTTCCCTGCATACCCGGCAATTTGTATCTGTGGGCCGGATGGAGTTTCGACCGGCGTTTCCCGGAAGCCTGCAACGCCAACCTCGTTTTCGGTTTGGTCCAGTCCGGCGGCCATCTTGGGTTGAGTTGCGGTGGCGGATCCTTCACAACAGAGTTCTGAAGTGTTCTGATTTCATGTGAGTACCAAGACCAGTCCAAGTTATTAATTTATTTTGGTGAAGGTAGTGTTTTTTATTTTATTATGGAAGCAGGACTCCAGGTACGAGAGTACAATGGAAAGTTCTTTGCTTGATGAGATTCTCACAGATGGAGACAGTAAAGGACAGTTTTGGAGCAATCAACCATCTCCATGTCAGTATCTACTCATGGGTATGTTATTGGTATTGCTCGGAGTAATTGAATACCGAGGACACTATGTTGCACTGCTTTGGCAGTTTACCTGGTTCAAGTTAAGAATTAAACTTTCAGTGAAGCGTCACTCCAGGTGTCACAAATAAGACATACAAATGTCACACAAAGGCATTCTATAAACATGTACATTTCTCACATAAGCAGGATGGAAACATGGCAGCCCTGGTACCAGTGGGTAGAAAAATAGGCAAAATTGTCAAAAGCCAGTAAATGTTCCCATGCCACAAAACAGGGGCATACCTTGGTCAATAAGACTGGAGGTGTTTGAACTTCATATTTTCAACAATAAAATGTTAAAATGCATTATACTACAAGTAGGGCGCATGAGAGAGACCTAAGGGGCAGTGAAAAGGGAGAGGAATGCAGATTGGTAGAGTTACAAAGTGAGAGAGATCACAATATTTTGTAAAAAATAATCAACATTTTAAGGACTTTCAAAACTGAGATGGCCTCTTAGCCCCGCCCCTAGCTCCGCCCACCACACCCCTGCCCACAGTTTAATTTTAGTAAGTGCCTGCATTTATTTTTTCCCATGTAAAACACTGAAGATAACTTTTGTACGCTGCTTGAGTGGAATAAAAGGATTTTCATGCATAATCCTCGCCCCCAGTCCCCACCTAGAATTCTATGTCAGGACCGGAGGCTCCGATTATGCTTCTCATTTTCTTTGCTTTATTACAGCAGCCAATAAAAAACGATCTTTTTTATTCAGTATAACATCATCAACTACAAGTCCCATGAGCACACTGTACTGCCCAACCATAGAGACTGTGCCTATATAATGTCCCACTGAGGCACACACGACCTCTTTCTTTGATGCTCCGCAGCCAGTAAAGTGCCTTCCCCCTTATTACTTGTCTTGCACTGGTAGTTTATGGGTTGGGGGGCACCGCTTTGTAATTGACGCGTAATTTTTGTATTTCTATTGTGTTTGCCTATCGCCTGCTGTGCTTGGCTTCGCATGGCACGTTGGCGCTTTAGCGGCTGTGTCTCCTGTGGGCTTACCGCTGTTCTTCATCGCGCTCTAGCAGGCTCGCTGCTGGCGCGTACTTGAGGTGGTACTCGCAGCGCTGAGCCCGCGTGTTCGCTGTCCCTGATTCCGCGGAGGTTTTTCGGCACGCGGCAGGAAGGAGCGCGTCAGCCGCCCCAGCCGGACGCGACGCGCCCGACTCTTTGAACAGTGGAGCGGGAGTTTGGGGCTAGAGGGCCATGCGTTCTAACGTGCGCAGTCCTCTCTTTGTTTTTCTCGGGCGGGCGAGTACGCGCATGCGCGGCGGCCATTTTTGTGTGGCTGTCAGTTTCACTGCGATCCTATGCAGAGATCGGAGCGGGAAACTGACGATTGTTTAAACATCGGAGTCCGAAATAAATTGCTGCCCCCCAGACGCCCAACGCTGAAGAGTGCTGCGGGCTGTACAATTGGCATAGGCACTGCCCAGAGAGGTGCTGGTTATAGGCAGGCCCTCCCTCCACTCCTGAATTTATATATTGATATACATACTATTTGGCTGTCCAGCCTGGCCTGCCTGGGGTTGTACCTCTCCCCCCTACTCCTCAGTCCTTGTGACAGCATCACAGTTGGTATTACCGTCCTATTATGGAGGAGTACGGCAAGGGCGGCTCTAGGCTCATGGTGGCCCTGGGCAGGGAGCGTAGGTAAGGGCCCCGGAATAGGGGGTCCGGGCAGGGCGGAGCACCAAGGCCAGTAAAGAGGGGGTTCAGGGTGTTTGGAAGTGGAACAGAGCCGGAGGCCTCCAAATCCCTACCAGGGGCTGCCACGCAAATATGTATCCATCCTCAGAGGATTATTATATTAAGGATATATATTGCCGTGGTGGCCCCTGGGGTTTGGTGGCCCTGTGCAGGTGCACAGCTTTCACATGCCTAAGGCCGCCCCTGAGTACGGTTACGAAGAGGAGTGTTATGATGCGAAGCAATCAGGCTCACTGGAACATGACCTTGTGGAGGCTTTGGATACTGGTGTGCAGCATTCCGTCAATTCTGCTCTGGTACGGGCAATTGCGCCCCTTAAACGGCATTTGAATAAGTATACCATTCAGCAGGGGTGGATCCCGGCTGCGACCGGGCGCCACAAGGCCAAAGATGCCAATGCGGCCAATCCGTATGCTGAAGATTTTGCGCGCCTGTCTAATGCTTTAGCCAATGACCACGCGTATATTGCACACGCGGACCAGACGGAACCTGCCCAGGGCGCTCATGGTGACACTTCTTCCACCTCCAACACTGACACGGACACGGACTCAGAGGAAGACGTGACCCTTCAACCAGCAAAGAAGCTCAGGAAGGAACACCATACTGAGCCCCCGCAGCCCAAGGTATTGAATTTCGACCCAGCGGACATTGTCCACCCCAACTCCACGGCGTGGCTCACGCCACAAGAGGTGGTGGACTATGTCCAGTCCCACCTGCGCCGCCCTTTCGACAAAGATGTCAGGGCCCGACTGCGGTCGGAATGCCCAAGACCAGACCTGGCGGCCAGGGTGGCGGAAACTCCTGAGGTGGACCCGACTATGTTCACATATTTGAAAAAATACACAAAGAATCCTAAAAAAGGCATCAACAGTGCCTGGTGGTCATGCCAGGATAAGCTGTTGGATCTCTCTGGCCCCTTAACGAAGATCCTGGAGTTGGGGTTTCATGCCAAGGAATCGGGAACATCGATAAATCCGGACGCCCTCATTGGATGGGTGCAGCGGGCGGTCTGCATTTTAGGCAATGCCAATTGCGCCATGTCCAGCGAGAGGAGGAGATCTATCCTCCTCAAGCTGGACCCCAAATTAGCTGAATTATCTTCATCTGAAGCGGGTCCAGTGGCCCAGGGCCTCCTTTTCGGCCAACCATTCCTGAAGGAACTCACCAAATTTGTGGCCACTTTTAGTGGCCTGGATAAGGCGCAGGAATCTCAACGCCGTGCCTTCAAGCCGATTTTCACCAGGGCCGGACGAACTCGAGGGCGGTCGTTCGGCCGAGGAGGCAACCAAGGCGCCCCACGTGGCCAGCAGCACCACAGAGGTGGTTACCAAGACAACTCCGACATCCCGAATTTCTATCCGTCACAAAGAGTGAGGAACCGGTTCCGCAGGGGACGGTTCGGGGGCAATCACGGAAGCCATCAGGACACCGGATCTACAGGTGAGAATTATCTCATATTCGTATGTGATCTTGGGGGGACGTGTTCAGCTATTTCTGCACCGCTGGCGCGCCCTCTCACAAGATCCTTGGGTTTTGGAGATGCTGCAAGGGTACAAACTGGAGATGTACGAAACTCCCTCCGAAACTCTCCTACCCTTCCCCTAAATTTTTCCCAACAAGATCAGAACTTTATCTCGGAAGAGATAGGTGCACATCTAGTGAAAGGGGCGGTTGTGGTTACTCAGTGTCATCCTCAGGGTTGCCTTAGCAATATGTTCCTGGTCGAGAAAAAAGGGGGCGGGTCCAGGTTAGTCTTGAATCTCAAGGAGGTGGATTGTTTACCACGATTTCAAAATGGAGGGCGTCCACTTATTATGCAACCTTCTGCAAGAAGGGGATTGGATGGTCCGGTTGGACCTGAAGGACGCGTATTCATCCATCCCCATCTACGCCCCACATCGGCGCTTCCTTCAATTTCTCTGGCAAGGTGTCTATTACGAGTACACCGTCCTTCCCTTCGGACTTTCGTCAGCACCCTGGTGCTTCACGAAACTCCTTCGTCCCGTGGTAGAGTCCCTGTGTGCGCAAGGAGTGCGCCTGATCGTCTATCTGGACAACATCATCCTCATGGCGCAGTCCCCCCAACTAGTGGCTACTCATCTAGAGTGGGCCATCCAGCTCCGTTAGAGACTCCCGCAGCCGCCAGCTTCTTCTGCCCTCCTACAAGATCATAGCAGTCAAGAGAGAGTTGAAATCGATTATGAGCAGACAGATTGTGTCCTTGAGGTCCATAGCCCGAGTAGTGGGGTTATTGGCCTCGTCGGTTCAGGCGATTTTCCCGGGACCCCTCCACTACCGCGTGCTCCAACGATTGAAGATCCAACATCTCTGCAAAGGTCTCGGTTATGCCGAACAGATCCCTCTTTCAGAGGACGCGAGGTTGGAAATGTTGTGGTGGTTAGATCACATGGAGTCGTGGAATAGGAGAGCCATCTTCGGCTCGAAACCGGAGGTAGTGATCGAATCGGACGCCAGCCGCTGGGGCTGGGGTGCCCGCTGCGGTCGGATCTCAACTGGGGGCCGATGGTCTCTGGAGGAGCTCTCTCTCCATATCAACTGCTTGGAGTTGCTAGCGGGTTCGTTCGCCATCCGCAGCCTTTCCCCACAGAAAACAGACTGTTGCATCCTGTTACGGATGGACAACGTATCGGCGGTTCGATATGTGAACAAACTGGGGGGCACGAGATCTTGTATCCTGGCCAAAATTGCCATGGATTTTTGGCATTACTGTTTACAGCACAGACTGTCGGTGGTGGCGGAATATCTCCCGAGCCACAAGAACGAAGTGGCGGACCTGCACTCCCGGTACTTACAGGATTACAGCGATTGGCGGCTACACCCTTGAGTTTTCCAGATGCTAAACCTCTTATGGGGTCCTTGTCAGTTGGATCTTTTTGCATCACGGCTGAACAAACAGCTCCCGGAGTTTTAGAATTGGCGACCAGACCCAGAGGCTCTGGCCTTGGATGCGTTTCTTCAGACGTGGCCCCGGGTCCTTGTTATGCCTTTCCACCCTTTGTAATGATTACCAGGGTCCTAGCCCAAGACAGGCGGCAACAGGCGGAGTTGGTGTTAGTAACCTCTCTGAAGAGGGCACAGGCATGGTTCCCGATGGTGTTGGGGATGTCTTGTGCCGTACCAGTCCTCCTCCCTCAGAGATGGCACTTGTTGCTGGACCCTCACAAGACTCCTCACCCTCTGATAGGAACGGGTCAACTGCCACTAATGGCATGGCGAGTTTCCGGGACAGGTGGCACGTCCCTGGCCTTTCGGCAGACGCTTCTGACTTCATCAGGCAGGCTTGGTCAGATAATACCCATAAGTGGTATTCACTAGCATGGAACAGGTGGCGTAGCTGGTGTGTTCGTCGGGACGCCGATCCCGCTACAGCTGATGTCTCCATGGTCATGAATTTCCTCGCTTCTTTGGCGTCCTCAGGCTCAGCATATAGGACAGTTAACAATTTTCTGTCCGCGATTTCGGCAGGACATTCTCCGATTGAGGGCAAACCAGTGGGGAAACATCCCTGGGTTTGTAAATTACTTAGGGGCATTAGGATGATCAGACCACCATGTCCCAAGTATTCATTTCGGTGGGATGTGTCAGTAGTTCTCTGGTTCTTAGAAGATTGGCCGGCGAACAAGTATTTATCTCGAAAGCAGCTGTCGGCCAAGTTGGCTATGCTCTTATGTTTGGTTTCTTGCAAACGCGTTTCCGACATCAGAGCCTTGGATCTGGCTGGTCGTCATTTTTCCCCAGAGGGGGTTACTTTAATATTACTAGGCGCACCAAATGTAATTCTACATCGGCGTCTTACCCAATGTTTCCAGACAATCCCAAACTATGTGTGGTGCAATGACTGAAAGCGTATGAGGTAGGTAGCTCTGAATTTCGTTCTGACATGCAAGGTCCACTGTTTATTGCATTGCTAAAACATTTTAGGCCTGTGACTCCAGCTACCTTAGCAAGATGGGTAAGTTAGCTCATGAGTGAAGCAGGCATCGATGTATCCTAATTTGGAGCCCATTCAGTTCGGGGCACAATGGTGTCTAAGTCTTTTTCATTGGGAGTGAGCCTCACTGAGATCATGAATACAGCCGATTGGTCAACTGAATCTACATATAAATCCTTTTATTACAAATCTAATGGAGATGTAGCATCGGTGGTGGTGGCTCAGCTTTGAACAAGCATAATCGGAGCCTCTGGGCCTGACATAGAATTAAAAAATTGCGAACATTTGTGATAAGAATTTTCAATTCTATTAAGGACAACGAAGGCGAGGATTATCCCACCCAGTCTCTATATCTTGATTTACATATTCATTCAGGTGAATGTACGACTAATGTCTGTTTATTCTATGATGGCATGTTATGGAATATGTTTTTCCCCCCTGTGATATGTTTTGTTGTTGGCACATGCTTTAAGGAGAATTGTTATTACGTAATTTTCCTTTCTTTCAGATTCAAATGGAAAGTGAGACTCGCACTTGTTCGCTTCAGTTTACCGCGAAGGGTGTTTTCCCTCAACGGAGTTGGCGTTTCTTCGCCGGAGTTATCGCTCAAGAGCTGGCCCGCTGAACTCCGAGTTTTCCCTGTTGGTCTTCGATCTACCTGGTTCCTCGGGATGTTGTTCTCGCAGACGGCGTGCATGATCATATTGAGTTGACCTGGTTGGACTTATTTGTTATTGTTTCGTAAAGAAAGGGGACATGTGTGCCTCAGTGGGACATTATATAGGCACAGTCTCTATGGTTGGGGAATGCAGAAAATGTTCTGCTTGAACATCCTACTCTCAAGAAGGAAAGATCGATGGCCCAATCCTTTTCAGGCAACGCAGTGAGAATCTGGAACTGTCTTTGAAGGAGGAGAACTTTGAGGTCAGTTTTGACGCTTTTGTAACCTGCACACATGTCACTTTTTCCTCCTGTAATGCACCGTTTGCTACCTCTTGTATTTTGTTTGCTCAAATTGTCACTTCCGCCTCAGCTCCGGACCACCACCTCCTCCCAGGCATTCAAAACTGACCTCAAAGTTCTCCTCCTTCAAAGACACTTCCAAATGTAATTCACACCCTCTCTATTATCTGATGGAAGACCCTCCATTACAGATAATCCTTTTCTCCATGACTATGGTAGTGCCTTCCCAGTGTGTTCTGCCAGTTTTTGCAGTATTATCCTTCTACCTGTGTTTGGTACTCTTTTTTAACATGCACATGTCACTTTTCTCTTGTAACACACTGTTTGCTACCTCTTACATTTTGTTTGCTTTAGATACTTGCACAAGTGCCACCATTGCCTACGTAACGTTTGTTCTTGTGCTGGAGTGTCTGCCATTTATTGCAGTATTATACCTCTACTTGTACTTTGTACGCTTTTGTTACCTGCACACATGTCACTTTTTCCTCCTGTAATGCACCGTGTCTCTTGTAACACACTGTTTGCTACCTCTTACATTTTGTTTGCTTTAGATACTTGCACAAGTGCCACCATTGCCTACGTAATGCACGTTTGTTCTTGTGCTTGAGAGTCTGCCATTTACTGCAGTATTATACCTCTACTTGTACTTTGTACGCTTTTGTAACCTGCACACATGTCACTTTTTCCTCCTGTAATGCACCGTTTGCTACCTCTTGTATTTTGTTTACTCAAATTGTCACTTCCGCCTCAGCTCCGGACCACCACCTCCTCCCAGGCATTCAAAACTGACCTCAAAGTTCTCCTTCTTCAAAGACACTTCCAAATGTAATTCACACCCTCTCTATTATCTGATGGAAGACCCTCCATTATAGAGAATCCTTTTCTCCATGACTATGGATGTGCCTTCCCAGTGTGTTCTGCCAGTTTTTGCAGTATTATCTTTCTACCTGTGTTTGGTACTTGTTTGTAACATGCACATGTCACTTTTCTCTTGTAACACACTGTTTTCTACCTCTTACATTTTGTTTGCTTTAGATACTTGCACAAGTGCCACCATTGCCTACGTAACGTTTGTTCTTGTGTTTGAGTGTCCTCCATTTATTGCAGTACTATACCTCTAGTTGTACTTTGTACGCCTATGTAACCTGCACACATGTCACTTTTTCCTCCTGTAATGCACCGTTTGCTACCTCTTGTATTTTGTTTGCTCAAATTGTCATTTTTGCCTCATGTAACTTAACGTTTGCTTTTGTAATTTGTTCACTTGTAATGTTCTCCTCGTGTATCAGTTCTGTTCCTATTGTGAAGCGCTCTGACACCTTCGGGTAAAGTCTGCGCTACATAAAAACGCATAAAATACAGGGAAAACTGATTTTGGAAACTAGAGTGTGCTAGAGAGCTGAGGGAGAAACGCTGCTGCCGAAAACGCCAATCTCCAAGAGCTGGACGCCGGAGCGGGCTGCTGCTGTTTTGCTGCTCTGCTTTGCTCTGCTCTGTGGGAGATGCGCTGCTGCCAAAAACGCCATTCTGTAGGAGCTGGGCGCCGGAGCGGGAGGCTGCTGCACTGCTCGGCTCTGTGGTTGTGGTGTTTTGTGAGCCAATACGTACGGGACATTGGCGGCGCCCTGTGAAACTTACCAGCATACCAGCATTAGCTCCTGCTTGGCGACGTTGCAGGAGCGTGGTCTCAACTGGGTATGCCAACCCGCTCCGCTACTGCCCCGAGGCTGGGAAGTCCCGTTCCACTCGTGGTCTGCTGCAGGCAGTGGGCTGTGGGCTATGGGCTGTGGGCTGTGGGCGGGTAGCAGCGGGCTGGCAGCAGACGGCCGATAGCAGTCTACCGGCTGTCAGTGGCACCTGTGGCGCACTGGAAAGAAAAAGAAAGCTCCATATCATAAAAGCGACGGAAACTGTTTCGTAAAGAAAAAACACCGTCTAATGACAGTATTAAGCTCTAAGCATTAGGAGTGCTGAGACCGTAGTGACTGCTGAGTCAATTGAGACCATTGAGCCGGGAGCTCACCCTATCTGCTGTTCTTTACCTTCTCTGCCTTCTACATTTGAATATCAGACATTTTCATCAGACATCAGACATCAGGAACTTGTAACTGCGTGGCCTGGGCGATCTGGGAGGCCATGTGAGCTCGGCAGCTACAGCCTTAAATTGTGGACCTGTGGGATTGATAAGTTAAGCAAAGCCAAACCAAGCCAAGCTGAGCCGAGCCAAGCCAAGCCAAGAAAGCCAAGGAAGGAACGCCGATGCCGATGTTGTGGTCTGCTGGTTTCAGCACAAGCGGCAAGCGGTTAGCTGGCGGAGGGGTAATCATCGGGCAGTGACTGGATTGGTAAGTCCAAAAAAAAAAGTACATTGTAGTGAGCGCCATGAAACCGTCTGGTGACCGAGCGTGGTACAAATATTTTTAACATAACATAACATAGTCCTGCCTATTATAAACATTATAAACATTATATTACCACACAGAACAATAAGCCGCATGTTTTCAGAGCCCTCCGAGCTTCCCCGAAAAGGTACAGTTCCGAAAAGGCTATATTCAGGTGTGCTAACAATGCAGTGATTTCTACGAAAATAAAAACTTGAGTGGGACAGACCAACCCTGCCGCACCAGATCCCCGTGTACCGTGCTTGTGTAAGAAGTGGTTACACGGCAGAGAGTGGAGGGTGCAGACAGGCTTGGGAGGGCGCGCGGTCTGCGCAGATTTGTACGAATCGAGTTTGAGTAAACACCCTACAGGATTCAACAAGGGGTCTGTTTAAACCACTACATTGTCTGGACCAAGACTTAAACCGAGGACCGGGATATCTACAAAGACAAAGTTAAAACCAAAGACATAGACAAAGACTAAGTCAAAGATAAAGATAAACCTAAAGTCAACTCAAGTTCCAGTACCTCCAGGTTTCACCATGAGGTCTGGTAAAGTGAGGAAGGCACCAGGGGACTTGATTCCAGCCTCACGAGGCACCCTTAAAAGGAAAAGATTGGAAAAACTGAATGCAACCAAAGCAAATAGTCCAAAGCAAAATCCACTGATCTCACCAATTGCCTCTCTCTTCAAAAAGTCAATCCAAAACAAAAACACTTCATGCTCTCGATTTCAGTTTTTAAAAGACCCGGGGTATGATGTGTTCTCATCTACGGAAGGAGTCCCGGGTTTATTAACACCTATTGAGCCCACAATAGAGACTCGCCCTGGAGAACACGCAGAGTCCATGCCAAACAAAGCCTCTTCAACATCACCAACGATACCTGCCCTTGTGACTCATAGTAATCAATCAAGTTATACATGTGAGCCCCGCAAACACATGTCCAGATGGAGAGTTTAGGAATCATTGAAAAATCAACAGGCGTGTGGGGGAAAAATTATGAAGTTATAACTGCAGCATTAGTACATAATACCCCGGTGGTCAAATCAACGACATCTTCTAATACGCTGTCCCCAGGATTGTTAACATCAATTAGGTTAAGCCCAGCTTCTCCGGGTTTAACAGAGCCTACAGTTATTGTGGAAGTCTACAGGGTGGGTTCGATGGAAACGGCTCCTGACGAGCTGGCCTGCTCTAGTCTCAACATAAGTCCATTTCCAGATAAAAGGGACTGGAAGGATTCGCCTGTTGGGCTCTCCTCAGGTAAAGTGGAGCTAGAGGGGGTAGGTAAAATTGACAGTGTCAAGAAGGACAAGTACCTGGCCTGTGAGGGCCTTATGGAACACCTAAAGAGACCAATGGGTCCCAGGTCGGCTTCATCACCACCGGGCAATATAAACCACAATGATCCATCAAAAGAAGTCCCCATGACTAAATCTCAAATGGATAAAGCCTTCGTTAATTTGGTTGCCCCTCTCCTAAAAGTCTTGCAAACATCCGTAACAACTATGACAATACAATCCGACAAGTTAGACATTCAAATCGACCTAATGAGCATCATTGCGTTCAACATTGCTGGGATTAATACAAAGTTGGACAACTTAACACCTTGAATGCTACAGCTAATTCTCCTGGATGCTGACTATTCTGGATTCCCATTGTTCATGACGAGCTCAGCTCGTCATGAGTGTATGGAGGTGTACATCATGACGAGCTGAGCTCGTCATGAGCGTCCAAGGGGTTAAATGGTATCATAACAAGAGCACCAGCCCATACTTATCAGTTGCAATCCCCCTCCCCTGTGGCCCTGTTTTGGACAAATTGAGCACTCTTCCCGTCATTCTAGATCAGATTCTAACTCTAAATCAAAGATTGATTTACGTAGATCAGAGGGTGGACGGTGCGACCTGTGCTAAACCAGATGTAATTTTACAGGATGAGGAAAATAATTCAAAAGCACTATGCACCAATGAGGCCAATATTGTGCTGGATACGACTAATATAAGTGAAGTACTCGAGATAACAGCCGTGAATCACTCTAGAAATTATGAGACCTCAAAGCAAATGTTAACCAAGAGACAAAGGAAAAAAGAGAGGAAAGCCCGAAATAAGAAAAGTGAGGTTGTCTCCAACAAGGTTAACGGAGTCTATCCAATTTTTTTTAATCTGAACCAAGGTTTACCAAAAACCACTGGTAACTGCGAAAGTCAATCAGATCCATTCGCAAGTGAAGAAACGTGGAGAAGTGTGGCTCAGGGGTTAGAGGCGACAGACCCGGAAGCTGAGATCGGCCCTGGACCAGGGTTCAATTCCCCACCCCGACGGGGGTTGGGCTCAATAATTCCACAGACTCGATAATTCTCGCTCCGGTGCCTACTCGACTCACGGGTTCACACTCTGCGACTCTGGGCAATAGCTTGCTTAATCTCCACAACGGCCCCTCGCGGCGGGATGCCTGGCTTTCACCTTGTGGATACCCTGCCGGGGTTATCTCACAGGGGAATACCAGGACGGGTTCCCTAAGCAAGCGCATAGATGCCTGCGATGTGGGCGATTTGCGCTATATAAATACATGTACATTTACATTTACATCAACTTCCCAAAGGAGGTGATTCAGTGTTTAAAAATGCTCCTAAAAACTTCCAGAAAATCGACACACTTTCCAATTCTACACATGTTGTAAAAATGCAGCTAATCGAGAATGTTGGCATAAATCATTCGCCCACTGCAAATCCAGATAGAAATTGCAATCTCATTGGTGAACTGAGCAAGCAGCTAGAATCAATGTCCAAGATCAAGCCCATTGTAGTCATTGCCCCCGGCTCGGATAAGGATGATAAGAAGGGGAGCTTGCAATCTAGTGGCAGTACAATGGAATCAATACCACCAATACTACAGGCAGATGGTCAACCACCAGATAATAATACTGCCTCAGACTGTTTAATTAGCCTTGTACAAATGCCAGTATGTAGGGATGAAGTTCAAAAGGTAATTCCTGCTCCTTCGACACAACTATTAACAGATCGGGGGAGTAAAATTAGAGAGGCCTCACTCCACCGTGAACGCCAAGGGTTGAATGTGGATTTAAGCCCTTTAACACAGAGAACATTAAAATTCTGTGTACAGAATCCAGAGGTTCCTCAGGCAAATACTGAATCTGTCATTCCAACAAGGCCTCACAATTATAAAGCCGGAATAGAGCTGCACAAAATAATTTGGTCACCAGAGTATAAATTCAGGGGGCACATGATATACTAAACAGGAGTAACATTCTGAAGCTATTGGCAGAATTTGATGACCTAAAAGAAATTAATACGGCAGATCTTGAGCAGGTTCAATTTCTTAAAGGCCCTAATGACACATCAGCTGAACATACTTTGACAACCTGGAAATCAATAGAAATAGCAAAAGCAATTATGGGGCATTCAAATATCCCATCAAATCTCCCCACGCTACCGGCCACCATTGAAGAGGTCCTGTGGAGTTCAACGTACCAGGAAAATTGACGATGCACATTCAAAAAAAACCCCGGTATATTCCATTCTATTTAATACAAAGGGAAGAAGTGAACCTGCGCCAGTATGTGAAGAATCAAAAAGGGGCAATGAGGAATCACTTAATACAGTGGACAACTGGAAATGGCTCCCTGGTATGTTAAATGTAAAACGGAAGATCTGACCGCTCATAGGTAAACTTAAACAAGATACTAATAAGTTAATACATATGGTATCCTGGAATATTGCTGGTGCTAAACAATTGATAGAAGGAGGTCTTCCATTGGATGAATGGCGCGGTTGTGACATTATTGCACTACAGGAAACCTGGCTACGAGAAGAAATTGCACTAGCCAAGTTTATACATCATAGCGTGCTAGCGGAAAAATGTAAGATCTGTGGCCGCGCCATTGGCGGCCTTTCAGTATACGTATCCTCATCCCTAAAAATTAACTCAGTACAATTACAATCACCAGATTCCAGTATTCAGTTAATCAAATTAACAGATCATAACAACAACAACAACAAACCAACAATCCTGGTTAACTACTATACGCAACCAAAAATTAGGGGAAAAAAATTAAAGAACGCGATGTTGTGCAAAGTCATTACGGACCTACGGTTTACTGACCCACTATCTAACATAATAATCACGGGTGATTTTAATTCCAACTTGATCCTAACACCGGAAGATGATGATAAACTATTAACTGATAACAGCTACTGGGGTGTTCCCGAACAGATACAAAGAGGTTTAGGTACACGGAAAGATCGACTAGCAATCCAATTAGTGACTAAACTAGAGTTTCTCGGATTGCGTGTACTGAACGGAAGGTTTCCCGAGGACCAACCACCTAGTAAAACATACTATGGTTCTCAATCTACATTGGACTTTACAATGGTTGGTCTTTCATTAATCCCCCTTGTGATTAGTTTTCAAATCGAGTTCACCCTGTTGAGTGACCATGCACTACAACACATCATTTTTAACCTCGATAATGAAAGATTGCAACCGTCATACATAATAGAAGGCCAATGTAACGGGGCGCCCGGGGCATGGCTCCCCGTTCAGTGTTCGGGATCTAAGCGAGTGCGAGAGTCTCTGCAAAGTGCTGGCATTAACCCCTCTTCTATCCCTCAGCAGACAGACTATCGAGGGTCAGGGGAAGACTTTGCGGTGATACAGGAGGAAGAGAGTGACTGGCCCTTTAACTTTCAAGGAGCTGATGACTGGGCGGAGTCACGGAGTGACGGTAAGCCGTCAAAAGAGGACGTCCGGACCGACGAGGTGTGCTTGTACACCTGGAGTAAGGAAGAGGAGAGAGGACGGCGAGAGAGAGGAGCGAAGGAGACGGAAGACGCGCCAGGAAGAGGACGAGGAGCCTTGACGGACCTGGAGACGCCAGGAGGCCAACGACCCCACGAGTCGCCCAGCCACTCACCCGGGGGAGGTGCGTGGCTTGTGCAGGTGCGTAATCGTCTCAAGGGCTGGGTGGGACGTAAGGGAGGACCTACGGTTCCTTGAGATTCCCCTGGATCCCGGTTTTCCCCCTTCCTGAGCACATAACCCCCCCATCACGCCACTTTCACTAGTAGCAAAGAGCGGGAGCACGCGTGGTTTGGAATCCTCACACCCTTTCCCCGATACGGCTGCTTGCCGGACAACGCTCTCACGAGTGCCCTTTTGTTTTGTTTTCTTTCCGATCCCTGGGAGGAGGCAAGGCCAAGACGGACCCCGAAGACACCCCAGCCCGACGGAGCCTGACCGGCTATCGGAGGACGTCCCTTCTCGAGAACCGCCGAAGGCGAAGGTCCAGAAGTAGATCCCCCAGGAGAACCCCCGTCTTAAGAAAGACTTGTTCAACCATCTGTTAAGCTCAATAAAACCTGTTCTCACCAAGACCCGTCTATTGCCATTCACTGTTAACCCCGCAAGCACCGAAAAGCTTACACCAGTTAAGGTCTATCAATTTGAAACTGATAAATTGGTCCAACACAAATGAATATGAGTGGTTCTCTATAATGAAGGACACACTGACTGAGATAGGGAGTTCCTCAACGAACGCTATTCAAGGATGGTCACTCTTTCTGTCAAATTTAAAACAAAAGATGAAGCTGTCTGTCACGAAATCCAGTACTAATGGATCACAGAGAAAACTCCCGAAAGAGTTACAAGCCCTACGAAGACTACTTCGAAAATCTCAAAGGAAGTTACAGTCGGCAGACCATGGCACAACCCAATGGGTCAGCTTTCGTGCACAAAGAAAAGAATATAAAAAATATGATCTGGGAATTTAAAAGGTCAACAAACGATAGTTTCTGGTCAAAACTAATTTATAGTTCAAAACCACAGAATACTAATATATTTTGGCAAACAGCAAATCAGCTAACAAGACCCCGTAACGTTTTAAGTTCCAACGTGCAGGAATCGGAGTGGGCAGCATTTCTTGCAACAAAATTTACAGCCACCAACACAATAACTCAAAGTAGTGATCCATGCACAACAAGTCAAAATAAAACGTGCCCCGTAGAAGAGCCTTGGAGTAAAACATTGACCAGCATACATTGTAATATACCGAGTACAGACCCTCAGAGTAATTTATATACGGCGGAAGAACTCATTAAAATAAACAAAAAAGGAAAAACTAATGGGGCGCCAGGTCCGAATGGCATCCCACAAGCCACGTACAAATATGCCCCTGAATTTTGGGGACCTTGCCTGGCGGAACTGATCTCAGATGTGCAATACTTGAATCAAGTACCTGAAAGCTGGCAAGGATCAATATTCATGCCAATCTATAAAGGTGGAGATAGATCATTAGCAAACAGCTATCGTCTGATAGCGTTGCAGGACGTCGAGGTAAAATATTTTGCATCTTTACAATTAAACGATTTGGTAGCCTGGTCAGGCGAAAAAGCCCTGATCCCCATTAATCAAACGGGGTTCAGGAAGGGGATTGGAACAACAGCAAACATCCTATACATCACTATGATTGCGGAAAAGTGCATGAGTAGTAAACAGGACCTGAATATGTGTTTTATTGATCTTCAGGCGGCCTTTGACAGTGTAGGTCGCAACTTATTGTGGGCGAAACTGAGAACATGGGCAATACCAGAGAACATTCTTAGGGGCTTGCTGCTATTTTACACGGATACTTGGTCCCAAGTTAAAATAGGTGATGGATCACGACTGTCGAGAAAAGTTCCCACAACGATTGGCCTCAAACAGGGGTGTGTTCTTGCTCCCCATTTATTCAACCTCTTCATTTCAGATCTTTTCGGGACACTGAACCATTGCAATGCCCATCCATCAAAATTAGGTGTTTTACAGCTCATCCATCTGGCCTACGCAGATGACCTAGTACTTCTGAGCCTAACAAAGGTGGGACTAACCAGATTAGTAACGGAACTCTCGGCTTTCCTGTCGGCTAACAAGCTGGAAATAAACATCTCAAAAACCAAAACCATGTTGATTACCAACCGCCGTGGCTCGCATCTTGATATTTGGCTGAAAGGAAAACCGTTAGAGAAAGTCTCAGCATATAAATACTTGGGGTTTTTTTTAGACGATAAACTTAACTTCAAAGAACAGAGGAAATATCTGACTCAAAGAGCTGGTGCCCAATTATTTGGACTAAGTACTTTGTCAAAAAAATTGGAAGGGCCATCACTCAAACCCTTATTAACTGTGATGGCAAGCAAAGTGCTCCCAACCCTGACCTATGCAAGTGTGGCAATGCATGGAAAGGACGCGGACTTACTAAACAGCCTGACAACTAAAATTTACAAAAAGGTATTACGATTACCAAGCAGCAAATGCGACTTGAGTTTGGATTAAAAAATGAAACACCAGGCAGATTATACTCATACATTAAGGTGTGGTATCAGATTAAGCAAACAGCATGTAATAATAATCTTAACACCTATTTATGGCAAGAGCGCAAATCTCAAAAAAATCCAAAGCAAATCAATTCCTTGTGCATGCTTTGGAGACAACCTGCTCAAAAACCCTATGGGATAAAAATCTGTCATTTGCTGCACTAAAACTGACCCTAAATAAAGTGGCCAAACTCCATTCACTATTTCTGGACAAAGAAATTTTCTCCCATCGATCGCACTCATGGGCTGTGATAAATGGCTATAAGACACTGACACCAGCAATATACATGGAAACAACCTACTCTATTTTTATTAAGAGAAAGCTGATGTCTCTGAGATTTGGTGTCTTTCCGACACTAGCCGATGATCCTGCCTGGAAACAGCATGCTGCTGTTACATGTCGATTGTGCGGTAGCCATAAAGAAGATATAACTCACATAAGCTGTCACTGTAAGATGCTGTCCAAGGAACGTTCATATTTTTTAAAGGAAAGTTTTCGGATCAGGAGACTACGAACATGCAGATCTGCCATTATTGGAAGCCTGGACATAACCGCTCCTGGAATACATTGCAAGCGGGTGAAGTTCCTGCAGGCATTTGAGAAACGCATAAAGCAACAAGAAGATTTAAATTGTTAATGATTTGAGTTTTTTTCTGCCTCAATGATCCTCGTAGTGACGTAAATAACAGTAGGAAAATGATTGAGTTTTACCCTCCGTTTTTATCATAAGCCTTTTTATCATTCCTTTTTAATGATAATTTTATAAATTTGTATACTTGTGCGACATACATCAAATTGTTATGGTTTTAATTAACTACACAATAAAGTTTAAATTTCAATTTCATAAAATACAGTGTGCTCAGGGGACTTGTAGTTGATGATGTTATACTGAATAAAAAAGATCGATTGTGTTTGGCTGCTGTAATAAAGCAAAGAAAAAGCCTGATCCTCGCCTCCGTTGTCCTTCACAGAATTGAAAATTCTTGTCACGAATGTTCGCAAATTGTATAATTGAAAGTTTCTTTCATGATAGCTTGACAACAGTTTCTCAGGCACAGGTGTATTATTGTCTCCCTGTTGGTGCTATGGCTGCTGAATGCTCTGTCCTTCTTCTCTTTTCACAGCTCTCCCTCGTCACGTGCTCCCAGCGCGAGCTCCTGTCATTCTCGCTTGGCATCAGCTGATCACTTCCGCCCAGTGACGTCACGCTCGGGATTGAACTGCGGGGGATTACGATCAAAACAACGAGCGCTCCCGGGTCAAACCATCCCCGCGCAGCAGGGGGTTCCGGCGCGTACCATCTGCGGCCCGTCCAGCGCTCAGCATGGCAGACCCGGGCGGTGGGCCGTCGCCCGCGCCCCCCTCGGAGCGGGAGATCCGGCAGCTGGCGGCGGAGCTGCGGGCGGCCCTGCGCGGCTGGGAAGGGCCCCTGGAGGCGGCGCAGAGCCTGCTGGTGTGGGAGCGGCCGGTGCAGAGTGCGGGGAGCGCGGCGGCCCTCACCGGGGGGCTCTGGTGAGTGGGGGTGGGATGTGATGGGGGGGCTCAGTGGCAGTGCTTGCTCCGGGGAGATCCTGCGTGGCACCTGCTGCCGGTGCTCGCTTTTTAAAAGCCAGCCGCAGGTGCATTCTGGGAGCTGTAGTTCAGACCTCTGTCAGGTGCGTCCTGCTGGTAGAGTGCCAGCACTGGCAGAGGGTGGGCGTGGCCGTTGTGCCTCGGAGGGAGGGTGGGCTGCTGGTGGCTAAGCCTCTCTGTGCTTCCTGTGGAGGGGGTGGTATTCATGGGGATGCTACGGGTGGGGCTTTGCTAGGACCTGCTGTCATCAGATGCTCCTACAGAGAAGGCATCTGTTTGTGGGACAGATGAGATGGAATGTCACATTTAGGAAAGGAGTAGATGTGTGGGTGGTTGCTCTGACTGTGGTCGAAGTTTTAAACTATGGGGTTTATCATTTTGGAGGTAAGGGCGGAGCCAGGCAAGGCCTATAAAAACATGCGATTTAAAGGTTACATCCATTTGCAGATGCTCGCTGACGCTTCTCATTGGTATCCGAATCTGTGCCCTAAAGGCTACACACAGATCTTCGCATTAGATATATTTACCCAGTGTATTGTTGACTAAGATTTTTATCTGTGACCTGGAGGCTAAACATGGATCTCTGCAGTTAGTCTGTTAGCCCACTGAGCTATCTTGAATGTAATCTTGTAGGTAAGCACATTGATTACACGTTGGAAAGCATATCTCGGCGAATATCCTACACATACAATTCTGTTCCTTTCAAACTGCTATGCATACGTTCACCTAGCGGCTTCCCCTCCCATTGCTTCAGAATCACCCATTTCAGAACCACTCATGGCATTCTCTTTTCTGCTCTTGTTTGCTCTTCCAATGCTCCGCTATCGCCCTTCCCATCTCTCCATCTCTTTCTGGTCTCAACTATACCAGCCAATGCTTTACACCCAGGCACATGTATATTAAGCCCTACAGTGCCTTGTAAAGTAAAGTTTATAAAGCGCTCGAATGCCGAAGCGTCTTGGCGCTGGAGAGCATAGAAAAATGTGTAGCCTGAAAAATCAGATCTTACTGATTGGTGAATCAACCAAGTTTTCAGTTGTCCACTGAATTTCAACCGGACTGGCTGGGATACGATGTGTAATGGCAGCTTGTTCCAAAGTTTGGGAGCTAGATATGAGAGGCATCTACCTCCCCATTTAGGTTTCTTAATTAAAGGGACGTTTGCCAGTGCTTTACTGGCTGACCTAAGTGGGCGACTAGGGGCGTACCACTGGAATACTTTATGGTACTCCATTGGTCTGCCTCCATACAAGGGTTTATGGATCAGACACAGTGCCTTAAATTCTATGCGCTCCTTCCCTGGAAGCCAATGGAGGTTCCTGATAGCCCCTGAAATTTGGTTGAATTTAGCGATATTCAACATTGTACAGACTGCCACATTCTGCAGGGAATTCTGCCAGCCGCATAAAATAAAATCATGCTGAGCCGTAGACCTGATCATGGTCGCAACCCAATGAAACATGTGATTGGTCGAGCACAGGAAACTCAAAATGTCCATATGTGCACTTGTACAGGGTTAAGATCACTAAGTGTACCTGAAAAGTCAAGCCCGCCTGGTTAGCTGCCGTTTATCAGCCCTGAGGTAAAGGGCATTTCAATAGTCGATCCGTGACAACACAAGTGACACCACAAGTCTTCCTCAATTCCATTGGAAGAAACGGAAGGATCTTTCGCAGCATCAACCCTCTTATGGTTTAGAAATCATCTATCAATTGCTCTTTTCTTTGGTATATTTTCCGACCTTTTCATCGCCCACCAACCATGCTCTCCTTTTCTGGATCTATTCAATATCCTTTTAACTCCACTTTCAAGCGTCTGGATACTCTCTCGGGTGATTAGTGCCATATACGATTCTATTTAACATAACTGTGTCCTAGTACTCAAACTGACAGCCAAACAGTCATCTTCTTTAAGCTAAGACCGTGTGGCTCCAATTCCTTTCCCCTCTCAGGTGGTTCAGGACCTGGTGCTCAAAACATTGGTCGTTTACCTCAATTTGCCTCCTAATTGATCCCACGTAATCTAATTTCTTCCAGCCTGATCCTATTGTACTAAGAATGGCTTCCTGCAAGTGTCCAGTTTTCTCACCCGTGGCCACTATTCCTGGCTCCTCTTCTATCCTTGTCTTCCTTGACTTTTCAGCAGCACTTGACCTCTCCACCTTGACAGACATTCTCTCTGGACATCTCTAACTCCCTGCAGAATAGCTTCTACTTCTACCTTTTTAATTGTTCATTGTCTGTAACCTGGGGCTCTTCAGACCCCTCCCTGCCCACATGCCAATCAGTTGTTATCCCTCATGCGCCTTTTCTGGTTTTTGTTGTTTTCTCTCTAACCAATCGTGCAGTAGCATCATCTTTTCCTTTGCCTTCTCCTTGAATCTTTATCCTCACAACACATGTATTTATCATACTCATCCCTTGCCCAACCCAACCTCGGAAAAGAATCTGACTACCTTGCAGCCAACCATCTGTGGAAGGTCTCCACCCTCTCCTGCTCAAATTCTTTTGAATTAAAATAATTACTCACCGCCACTATTCTCTGTGTCATCTGCCCGCACCCTCTGCCCTAAATACTACCCGTTGCTCATCTAGGAACAACTACATGTTAGCGGGCTTTACAGATACACATAACATATCATCCGCTAGGGTATCCTGGTGCAGTTCACACTGGTCTTCACAGCAGTGCATTGAATCTGAACCCCCCCCCACCTCAATTTGCTTTCAGGTGCAGTGATGTCCTGGAACTTCAGTTTTAATCACCCATTTCCCCATCCAGGTAGAGGGCATCTGAACCATTTGCAGCTCAGTCCCAGTTCACAAGATTTCTGGAGGTTTTAAAAAGATAATCTGAACTGGTGCAGCGTATCACACAAGCAAAAAACCGTTACTGGACACAAAAATAAATCAACTGATGTGGGGTTCTGCAGTTGTCACCCATATTGATATGTTTAGTTTGGGGAACTCGCAGTTTTGAAGATTGTCAATGATTTATAATGCACATTATGGAGACATGGCTGAAGAATGAGTCCTTATTCCTTAAGGTCGCACTGTATCTGAGAAGTAACTGAGAAAGTGATTACACATTGTATACGGGTCTTCTCTCCGTTCTGTAGTTTAAATGAGCACTGCTAAGTTTTTGCTTACTTTCAATTAAAATACATAATATGAGGTGAAAAAAAATATTTGAGACTTTCAATTAACAATTGGTCTTCAGTTTGTTGGAAAGTCCTAGTAGCTTTGTAGCACAAATAACTGAGTGCCTCAGCAGCCCTGTCTTTTAGTGTGTGTATCTGTAATGTCTTTAAAGTCATTGGTATAGTCGGGGTTCTCACATTCCTCTCCCGTCCTGCGTCTGTGTTCTGCCATGAATCCATGTTAATCGTGTTATGTTGTATGCTATTTGGTAAAGATGGTAAGGTGGTCTTTGGAGAATTTGTGTGATTGTGGTGCCGGGCGTATTGTATTTGAAATGCATAAGTAAGAGGATCCCTATAATGGGGTAAGCTCCATTTGGGGGGTGAATTTAGCTGTGGATGTGATCGATGCATGGTATATCTTTGGGGAAAATGTTGTGATACTGGAGAATCCAGCTGGTACTGGTGGCTAGGTGTCATGATGCTAGTACATGTGTGTGGATAATTGTGGCTGTCCTGGAGTGTATCTCACTAACTCACTCACAGTGTAATGTGGAAAAGAGTCCACGATGGAAATGTTTGCCCTCGGACGTATGATTTGTTTGAAGCAACATCATTGTTTTGTAATTTTTGTGAACCTCTTGTGTAACATAACTTCAAATTATTTTTTTTGCAGCCGTAATTTGTTCTTGTGTCTGGATCTAGTTTTTCAAGGAAAATCTACTCTCTCATCTTTCTGTGATTTGTATAATGGGGCCTAGACCAAAGTGGCTGAGGCTTGTTGTTTGACATAGTTTTTCAAGGAAAATCTACTCTTATTTCTTTCTGTAATTTGTATTATGTGGCCTAGACCAAAGTGGTTGAGGCTTGTTTGACAAATGGAAGTTCTCCAATACCACCACTGTTTGAGCTTTATTGGAAGGGTGGAATGCACGTCTGAGCCCGTCCTATTATAATTGCATTTTAAAGCACTTACTAACTCTGATGAGGCATTGTAGCTTTTTTCGGCGAGTAGCATGCTACTCCGGAACTGAAACAGGATTAGTGGTGAATTTGTCTAGGGAAATATTTTATTAATTTGAGCTGTGGAAAGGAGTCTATTAGTTGGATTGTAAAGGATAGTGAAGGGATAGAAGAGGGAAGGGTTTAGAAAGTGCTTGGCGATCATAACAGTAGGAGGACGTTTGGGATGAGAAAAGGAGATGAGGGAGAAGATAAGATATCTGAGGAGTGTAGGAGAGATAGGAGGCAAGGGTTTAGAAAGGCTTGTTTGTGGGAGCTGAATAGTAAACAATGTTTGAGATGATACAACAAGGGGTAGAAGAGGTAAGTGTCTAGAAGGGATTATTTTGAGGGTCATAGTAGTAGTATGGGATTTGGGATGAGTCAGAGTGGAGGTAGAGGATATATTGAGAGGTATATGGTGAGATAGGGTAGTGCATTTGAGATGCTAGGCACTTGCTTGCTAATCCATATAGTAAGTTGGCGAGGTATTTAATTTTAACTATGTGGGAAAATTACTTGTGAATCTGTATGTAGCAGATACCTTCGTCTTTCTCAGGCCATTGTGCTGTGTAAATACTACATTTTAGTGGTGTAGTGTTTGTCTTTGGGCAGTAAACACTCGCTCAACTTGCATCCTACCCTCACTTATTTGTTCATGAAATGGAAAGTATTTGCCCATCCGCGTGCAGGGGAGGTGCTTGGCCAGCACTGTTCCCAGCTGCTTGTTTACCAACTGCAGATATTAATAGTTGAGCTTGCTTGTGGGACTTCTTTCCTTAACTCTCGGTTTAGATAACTCTTTACTCCAGGTGAGAGACCTATGAAAACAAACAGGACTAGAAGCTGATCTTCTATAGGACTTCTGATCCAATTTAAAAAAAAAAAGGTGACCATCGACCAAGATCGTCCCACCTGTCAAGTTAGCTTGCTTCCCTCTATGGTGGCACCACTATGCCCTTAGACTTCGACTTCCACCTGGCTACTACACCAGTGTTACTCTTCTTTTCAAGTTGTCAGCTTTTTGGATGTGTGCTTCCTTGCCACCCTCTGTTTTCGAAAAATGCAAATGAAATTAAACATTTTATTTTGCTCTGTCCCTTGCCAGGGTCATGCTCCGTCCGAGTAGTGGTGTTGCAAGTTGCTTTGCTTCGAAGAAAGAAGAAGCTTCTGCAGTGCCACTTGGTTTTACCTCAGGAGATCTGTATGTTCATGAAAGCAGGAGAGTTTTGTGCCCCATTCACGCATCACACTTGGGCTAAGGAGGTTGACAAATAATTTTTATTTTGGAAATTATGCATCTTGGCCCCTTTTGCAAGCTCATAGAGCAGCCTTCACCCAAATGTCACAAAAAACTCCCTAAGTCCTGACTTCCAAACTGATTCTGATCAGCACTAATCTATCTCCATCTGAGACAACTTTAAAAACAATTTGCAAAATGGGGTTGCTGCCTGATTTATCTTGGGCCTGTCAGCTGCCTTCAACACAGTGGATCATGGCAATAATACTCACTCGAGGAAGCGGGCATAGAGGGTACTGCCTCACTTAGATCTCATCTTACCTATACATTAAAACCAATATGATGCATACTCCTCCTCCTTTGACATCCAGACGTCACAGCATAAAAGCAGAAGCCCCTCAAGGCTCTTTCCACTCACCACTCCTTTTTAACATCTATATGAAATCGTTACCAAAATCCGTCAATGTGCTTGACTTCACCTACTTAAATTACTCGGATGACATGCAGATATTGCTTAAATTGTTAAGCCCTAATGACACTTGAAACGTCAAAATCTTTTGTTGCCTCCAGGCCATTGACTACTTAATGTCATGAAGCCACGCAAATTAAACGCCTTAAAAATGGAAAAACTCATCTGTTGCGACTGGAAAACGTATGGCCCTCTCTGCGCCTGGTCAGATGATCTAAGACCACCAACTGAAAATACCCAGAGGGATAAGAAACCTTAGAATTGCCATGCACCCCAAAGTTGTCGATGATGTCCAAGTGGATAAGATATTGAGGGCAAGCTTCTTGCCATGAAAAGGCTGTGACCCATTCTTAAGGCAATATTTTGTGTCCCCTCAAAACTAGATTACGGTAATGGTCTATATCACGGCTTGCCTTTATCAACCATGAGCAAATTTAATAGAATTCAGAACTTTGCTGCCAGACTACTACTACATGGAACAACACATGAGCATATCGCCCCTGCCTTAAGAGCCCTCCACTATTTACCAGAACATCCCCCTCCAAGCTCCTTTATATCACCCAATAGGCAATAGATGGCAAAGGAGCACTTTTTGATCAGAAAGAAAGTCACAAAATGCTTCAAACAACGAAAGCTACACTCTAGACTGGCACCCTATCTCAACTTAGAAGGAAAAAACGGGTGGAACATTTTCTCTGTGCAGTCAACTAAGCTATGGAATTCCCTACTTCCCCCCCACCTAAAGTACGGTCCCATGAGAACCATCTCAGCTCCAGAAGACTAGCCAAGAGCTGCTCTTCACTACATCATTGCAATACTCGCAACGCAACAGTGTACACAAATATTAAGAAGAAGACATGCGGAACCGGAGATCTATCAGATCCATCTATGGCTTTACCTTGATCATGAAGACCGGAAACTGCGGTAAACAGTCCTCTCACTTGCAAACTTTGTGACAACGATCTGACTGTCACGGAGACAACCCCGCAACAATAAACCTCAGGAAGTAACTACTCTTTATCTGAGACCAAGGCCCAACCTACCCGCTCTACATTTGGATACCTGTTGCATAGAGGAACTTGTTCTGGGCTCTGTTATTTCTGAAACTACCCCTGCTGATTGTGAAGTTCTGCAAGGATCTTCCCTCTCTCTGGCCCTCTGACCTACAACCTAGATGCCTACCACATTATCTGCTGCGAATGCCATCCAAATCTTCTCGAGCAAATGGTATTAAACTGCCTGTGAGAATATACCATTGGTTGCAAGCAATCTGTTCATCACGGTCATGTTTCTCAGACTCCGAAGGCTGAGTGAAGCAACCCATGCGTGCAGTGCACAATCGCGTATATCTGGCCTAACTCACCAGGCCTCTCTGATGCTAGTCCAGAAATGATAGAACGTAAATCATTGTTAGACTCTGACTTCTTATTTCCCAGAGTAAGAAAATAATCACCAACACATTGTTTCACCTGCACCATTTGTGGAGTGCTCTCCTTAGATCCACCTCAGTAACAAATTCTGACTTTTGTAGCATCGGGGTATGACGGCACACACATTCTCGGAACAAGAAACGTGCTCTGCTCCTGAAAGTGCAGGTCCACGACTACCAATTTATCTTTGAACTGAGAAGCTGTAATCAAATCACTGCCTTTTGGAATAACTCTGTACTGGCTACCAATCCAAATAAGTTGGCACTTTGAGATACTATGCTCTGCTCATAAGGCTCTGCTCATAAGGCCCTACTCTGGGATTTCTCACCAAGACTTCCAGCCTACGAGAACCCAAACATAAACTTTATATCTAGAAAGTGACCAGAGGAAACATGCCATATTCACTTCAAGCAATTCATCTTTTTTCAAAAGTTGACAGCACTGCACTCAGTTTTTTTTCTTCTTTTTTTGTTATCCATTTTATCTATTGTATATTATTTGTGGGTGTGATTCTATATATCCCTGGTGCCCACTAAATATAATCATAGATTCACTATGCCATCATATTTCAAATGGAATTATTTATTGTACATAATAAAAATATTAAAACTGCTAGTCATGAGCATAATATAAGCATTGATGCAGTCTATGTTTGTTTCAAACTGTTTGTGCTTTTTAAAAAATCGGTTAAGAATTCACCAGCAAGAAACAAATCCCTACTCCCAGAGATGAGATAGGACTGCAAACAATCAAAGAGCCTCTCCGTGCGGACCCTGATTGGTAGCGCTAGCCCAGATATTGCCACAGATTTCAGTCATGTTTTGAGTCTGCAATGCCTTTCTCATGCATGTGAGATAATCACAAGACTTGTTAAAGTTTTGCCGGAACAAGTAGATTCGGGTCTTTGATGAGACTCTGGCATTACTTGGTCACAGAAGGTACACACCGTAGACCTTGGAAACTTGTGTCTTCTCCACAGCTTATTTTGTTGTTGTTGAGCTCTTCTCGAACATCTGGGAAGGATATCTCCCCCTCTCAGTCTGGACATATAAAGCTGTCGGATGCCCGCAGAGATGATGGTTATTGCACCTTCCAAAATTCATCTGTATTGCTTTTCTACAAAATTACCACATGCAGTGCATAACAAAACATAAAAACTGCAAGTATAGTTCTTAAGTGTCTGTGCCATGTTTCCTTTGTTTACCCTCAGACCTTTTCACATCAGGGTTGTACAATCACTCCTGCTTTTGAGTAAAGAGCTGAATACACATCTCTTAAGGAAGTGTATAACCCATAAAAGCCGTCACCTTCATCCCCAGAGCGGTTACTAATAAGGACTTTGTATGCAGTCTTGAATTTTCTGCCATCCCAGGTCTTGGTCTTTGTTCTGATGTCTAAGTGCAGTGACTCTTAACTTGTAGTCCAAGGACCCCTGGGGGTCTGCGACTGTTTTTACAAAATTAAATATTATTATAATAAAGTATGTACAAAGAAAGAAATGCAATGGAAAATGTAAACCCTTTTCAAACTGTGATTGTGAATTAAAGTGACTATTCCAGTATTTGGGCATTTGTTTGGTGTATACATCTTTTTTGTATTTTGTGTATTGTTTTGAGGCTCAGATCATAGGGTGTCCCTGACTTCCCCTAATAACTCAGTCGGGGGCCCCTGGATTCCAATAATTCTGGGGGAATCCACAGCATTTGAAAGGTTAAGAACCATTGTCTTGGTGTACATGGGTGTTATGTAAGTTTGCATTCTGTAATTACCTACACATGCAATAAGTGATCTACGCTGTACTTCAACACTACTGAAATATAGTGTTTAGAGTTGCTGTGCCCTGAAATGCTCTTATTTTAGCGTGGTGTTTTAATTACCCACAGGCACAGTAGAACGGGATTACATTGTTTCACTGTACTTTCCCGTCTTTATTTTAATTGGTGTCTATTTTCCTGTACCTGAAAGAGCTCACAGTCCAGGAGGGCAGGTGTTGCTAGGTGGCAGTCTGTTCTCTTGCTTTGTCTTTATCTCCTTAGCAGCGGGGGTAATTCCCCCGCTGTGCTGGGGGGCGGGGGCGCACACAGCGCCCCCCTGCTCATGACGAGCTCAGCTCATCATGAGGCACGGTGCTCGTGTGCTCATGACGAGCTGAGCTCGTCATGACCACACCCGTTTCTGTGGAACGCTCAGCACAGCAGGGGAATTATCCCCGCGTGTGAGCGTGCCACGGCTCATGTCGAGCTCCGCTCATCATGAGCACAGGAGCACCGTGCCTCATAACGAGCTGAGCTCGTCATGAGCATGGATGGAGCTAAAGTATCCTCCCCCTTTTTTTTTTCTCACCTTCCAGTGACTGGCAAGTCAGGAGTAAGCCCTGCCCCATATCATCTAGTCTTATTTACATGGGCTCGCTGTGTGATTGATGTGTCAAATTGAAGCACATCTGTGCGTGTCTGTCCATCAACCAGGCACGGGACTTGGCCCTTTCTGCAGGAAGTCAAAACAGCCTCCATTTCTTATAATCTAGATTTCCTCCTTGCTCAGAGATTCTCTAACCCCCTCCCGCGGGATATCATTCACGCGCCGCTGCATTATCGTCGGATCATTGACCTGTTGCTGTATGTAGTCCGTAATTCCCAAGATCATTTTAGACCGTCTATTCCAGGCTTTTCCAATGAGTAGCTTGTAAGCTACTGGTAACTCTTCGGTTACCTGTAAGTAGCTCTCCTGAGTGCAGCCCCGCCTACTAAATTAGACGCTTTTTCTCGGGTAATTAACATCCGTATAACAAAACTGAAAAGCGTGAATGAGAGATGGATGAGTGTATTTTCAGAACATTTTTTAAGAAAAATGGTTGAATTGATAAATGTAATTTAATCTGAGATCCGTGATCACTCATGTGGCGATGGGTAAACTTATTACTCTTATTAATATTATCTTGGTGCAAGGGACATTGCAGCTATGGCTGTGATGTATTACCCATTGAGAACATTCCAAAATGATACAACCTTTATTACATTACTGCTAGCAACCCAGCCTAATGCGCTGAAGTGAACACTACCGATAACCTTGCATGAGGTGGTCACTCATGTTTCCATGTCTTATATGGTTACTATTACAAGACCAATGCTATTAGTAAGCCGGGATGATTTTCGTTAAACATGAGCAGCTCTTAGTACAGAAAAGGTTGTAGAACCCTGGACTAAACCTAAACTGATACCTAATTCTAATTGTGTTTGGTTAGATATCCAAAACTGATAAAAACACAAACTAGAAGTTCTTAATTACCTGTGCATAACTACTTGGACATAGCATTTTAAACAGATACGTGGCTCTGTGAATTCATCCCCATTTCATTGGCTGTGCCTTCTGCATATTAAGTGTCTGATTATGATGTCGGTGAGACATGCCACCGACTGGGCCGGACTGGCCAGTGCTGGCACCATGCAATCCCCTGGTGCGCCGCAAGGTTGGGGGCCGTTTTTTGGCCGTTTTTGTTACAGGGCCGTTTTGCAAAATCGGCTCTATAACAAAATTGGCCGAAAACCGGCTCCGGCAAAGCAGGGAGCCCGCTCCTGTGCAGCTCTGCTGGATCCCCACCGAGCAGATACTGCTCTGTGCAGGAGCTGTCCTCTCATCCTTTCCCACCCGTGGCAGCGAGGTCAGGCGGTGTTGGTGGAGTGCTTTGTGTGCCCCAATCCTACCTCACCCCCTCCCTCTTCTCCGTTCCTCCTTCCCCAAGACCTGGGAACGGAGAAGGCACACCACATGATGGCATTCCCCCTCAATCTGTCCTGGAGAGATGGGGGCCATCAAAACAGTTTTACTGGTTTCATCCGTGGGAGATGGGGTTTCCTTGTGACGGTGATCCTCTTCGGCCAGAGGGCCCATGCTCAGCTCCTCCCAGCTCCTCCTTGTTGTGCTGTTAATACTGGATCCCAGACCCTTTCTAGAGTGATCTGTAGAAAATACAGCGGAGCACTAAGTGCCTATTTTCCTGCCCAGTCCTCGCGGGCATCAGACTTCTTGGGCTGTCTTTTACAGCCGCGTTGGTCCCATTTCAAACAATTCTCTCTCTGGTCAGCCCTGCCACCTGGAGTAATTTTTTCAGATGTCCTGGCTTCTAAACTTTACTTTGACAAGCATGATGTTCACTGCTTCTGATGCTAGACCTGTCCTCTATCTAGGCTCCTGGCACCTGCGTTCTCCTGGTGGCATCTTCAGCAGACTTCCATCCTTGCCACATTCTCTCGCTCTGTGACCCTCCTGATGGAGGTCTGCCAACTTCAGGACCAGTCCACAGAAGATTCAAGGGAACCCTTCGAGGTTCACCCAAGCACGTCGATCCCACATTTGTCCTTCAGGGGAACCAGCACCACTAGCCCTGGAGAAACTCTTATTCCTGGGGTGTCAGCTGGAGTCCAAACATCCTTAAGTCCGTCCTTGCAGTGAAATCAGTTGGCTTCTCCTTCCAGCTGAGCCTTCCTCCAGCGTTAATGCTCCCATGTCCAGAAGATTCTCAACAGTCCCATAGTAAATAACTTTATTTGGTTATTTCTAACCATAAATTGAAAAACTTCAATAAATACAAATATTAAGGCACCCAATAAACCATAGAATCACACACTACATAACCAGGTATGGTCTTCGTTTTATGGGGGAGGGGGTATTGCTAGAATAGAGACATCTCTGTACAATCATAACTACCCCCACCCTCACAGTTGCCTAATCCCTTCCTTCCAAAACTTCAAAGGCCAGCCCCTCCTGCGATTGGCTCCCTAGGCCTGTCTGTCTTCCTTTGATTCTGTGGGAATGAGCCCTCTCAGGCCAGGTGCAGTATGAAATGTAATTTACCACACAGCTTTTGTCCTTATTCTTTCCTTTCCCAGGAACAAGCTCAAGCACTGTCAAATGGCTCAATTTTGTTGGGAGGATTTTGATCCTTGTGCTGGCCAGCTGAGTAATTAACTTGGCCCTGTGGGGGTGAGGCAAAGGCCTGGAATCTAATTAAGAGCTAAGAATTGCTTCAGGCCTCCAAGTGCTACAGGGAGTACAGGCATCGCAAAAGTGACACAGGGCTTTGCTAGCCCGAAGTCTCACACGCTTAGCCTCACATGTGTGTGCTCATGTGTAACTAGCCCAGAGCCTCTTACACAAGCTGCGCAGCAGCAGACCTCATTCTAAATGGCAGACACTGGCAGCTAGCACTCTGTCCATCTTCAAAGAAGTTTACAGATATGAGACTCCGTTGATGTGAAATTCACAGAAAAATTCTGAAATCAGGTAGTCCAATCTACAATCAGTTGATAAAGATGCCCCTATAATGCTTTTCTAAATAGATGTTTGCCTTATCTAACTACAGGCTGATCTCGCTACTACCGGCTCCTTTCAAAATTGACTCTAACATGAACGTCCTACTCTCACCACACCTGGAAGCCAATCAGTGCTCTGAGAAACACCAGCTGGGTTTGTATCCAGGCATTAGTATAGCATCGGTTCCAGCTGGTGTTCTCAGTAAAATGTGGATGTGTCTGAACTTGGAACTCAGCCGTCCTAATTCTACTCAATTGATCTTTCCGCTGGCTTTTACACTCTCGCATTCCATTCTAGCTGCATCTTTAGCGAAAGCTGGTGTAGGAATACGTGTTTGCTTTTACACTCTCACACTCCATCCTGGCTGTGTCTTTAGCCAAAGCTGGTGTAGGAGGACGTACCCTTACCTTTACCACATTCTTATTGAGCTTTTCCCAAGCGATACACATTACGCCTTTTCAATCAGAATTTATTAGTATTGAATGTGATGTACCTCAAGCTTTTTCTCCGAGCCCCACTCTTCTCAGTCATTATTTAGCCCATGTTCTTCATTTGTTCGTACCTTTTGGTTCTACCTACTTTTCGTATGCAGATGATACACAACTTATGTTAAGGTTGGATGGAGACCCCCATTAATGCCAATTGGATCAACTGCATTTCACTTAGACTATATACTCCAAAAAACGAAATTCTGGTGTTTGTCAGTACATCCATACGGGTTTCCAACTGATGGCCAACCGAGATTGTCCCTACTCCTCATCCTGCTTTGTCAGCTAAAAACTTAGTGATCATACTGGATGCAAACTTATTGTTTCAAGAGCACGCTTCAAAACCTCAAATGCCTTCTTTTTCTTTGTAAGAACTCTCTTTAGGACCTCAATCATGTCAACCGACCATCGGAAAACTATTGTTCGAGCCACGGTTGTGGGGAGGTTAGATTATTGTAATTCCATTTTCCTAAGACTTCCAAAAGCAGATTCACTGCCTATAGATCATTCAAAAAGCTACTGCTCATCAACTTCTAGAGATCAGGAAGTATGACCGCTTATCTCCATTAGCTCCCCTTTGAGAAGAGACGCATCTTTGAGGCCCTTTGTCCCTGCCATTGTTTAGTTCGTTCTCTAGGCCCATCTGCCTTCAGGACATGGTTAAGTGGTACATTTTCCTGTGTACACTACAATTTGCTCCTACCGATCTGTTTGGTGTTCCTCAAATGATAAAATGATTTCTTGGTAATTCCTTGTGTTGTCTTAGCTGCCACAGCTTGGAACAAACTACTACTTTCTCCGCACACTGATCCTCTAAATTTATCTTTAAAAAACTAAAAACCTTTTACTTTGACTCTATCCTCCTTTTTAACTCGATTTTCAGTGTTTTTTTAGCCTCACCAAGTTTTTGTACTGCCAAGACACCCACATGCATATCAACACACATTACAGTAATTAAGATCAATTAATACATTCCTACGGAGAGGTTAAACGACAGTAGCATTTATTTTCATACTTTGTTTGATATTGTGCCAAGATTTTAGCTTTCAGACACCTTGAAGCCATTTTGACACACTACATACACAAGTATGGAAATTGTATGGGAATTTCCTAGAATACAGGACTTGTACATTGCCCACCAAGGCTGAATATAACACAGTGAACTGGAGTTGTGCACCACAATATGCTCCAAGGCAGTCTCAGTTTACATAGGTTCATACAAATGTTGTCCACCCATTTTCAGATCGAGCCTAGCGGCATTCCTCATGCCGTGCCTCGCTCTGCGAGGCATGCTGTAATAGAGTATGCTGTGGAAGCCTTAACCACTCTCCGTACATATTTGTAATTGGCTAGTGTCATTGTCCTTGGTAAATGCTGGCTTCCGATTCATTATGAGGCTTGTGAGTCCCTCCTTGTTACCGCCTTGTTGCCGTTTGTTACCGCCCATTACGACTGAACCTTTTACTTGGCTTGTTACACGGTCTTCGTTTTAAGTCCGTGAGCACGATTTTTTTTTTTTGTACTGTATTACTTTTGGGATGAATTGCATTCTGTGCGCGGCACCCGCTTTAGGGACACTCCACTCCTTTTTTATTTTTTATTTTTTTTTATTTTTTAAACTAATTTTTAAAGCAGTGGCCCTTTCAGGCACACCTTGCTTTGCTTCGTTTCACGGACACCACGCTCTACATTTAGATCCCACCATGTTTGGCCCAGCAGTATGCTTGTTTTTTGTTTTTTTTAACTTTATTGCTGAGCGCAGCGCCCGCTTCAAGGACACCGTAAGAGAGAAACCGAGCGTGGTGTCCTTGAAGCCGCGCCACGCTGAGTTTTCAACTTAAACAAGCATTTGCAATGCAGTAGGTCTCAAACTTACGCGAGTTTAAGCTCTTGGCATTGTAAATGACCATGCCTTTTATTTATGTTAACACATAAATAAAAGGCATGGTCATTTACAATGCCAAAAGCTTAAACTTGTGTAAATGCGAGACCTATTGTATTGCAAATGCTTTTTTTTGTTGCAGCCACCAAACACTCAGCCAGACCGTTTCATCCATTGGTCTGTTGTGTGTCATCTGTTCCACCTACTAAATCATGGGCCAGTGGGTCTGGCCACTTCAGCTATTGGCTACATTTACTATGAATGTTGTCATTCACTATTCAACAGGGAGAATGTTCACTCACAAAGTAGTTTCCTTCAGTCCTGGGGACTACTACAGCTATGCATGCTTTTTGAACCTAAATATTATTGCTTTTAGCCAATGTTTTAAATTTTATATTCGTGTGAGGAGGCAGATCGGCCAACAATAAAGTTATGCAAAAAGCATGTAAAAATGTAGAATGTTAAAAGCTGCCAACCAATCCAGTCCTTGCCGCTGAGTTAGAATACCCAGTTCGAATGAATCCATTCATTCTTACGCAGGCGTTGAAGAGTAGTGTACCTATCATTCTTATGCAGGCGTTCAAAGGCAGGTTACCTTGGTCCATTCAAAGCCACAGCGGTTCAGGTGATGTATGGGGTGCCTCAGGTCTTATTAAAGAACTCTGGGGAAAATAGTTTTCTCTACAACTACGGCAATGACTGCCAGATTCTTTTTCACCTGGATGGCTTGATCGCTTCACAGGAACCTTTTCAACACGCCATGCTCTTATCTGGGAATGAATGTCCAGCAGTCAATTGAAATTAAACTCAGACAAAACTGAAATTGTCATCTTAAAAATTAAAGACCGTCTGTAAAATCTATCCTGTCCAGTAGAACTGGGCCCGGCCCCCACATCGACTGGTCAAGCGAAAAGTTTTGGAATAATTATTGATGGAGACCTATCTTTAAAGCTATAAATTAGTGCTTACGTAGGTCTCCCCAAAAACGGATTCACAGACTAACGTGTGTTCAGAACCAAGCAGCAAGTTCGATCATAATTCACCAAGAAACGTGTATAGATCCGCTGCGCTCCGCAAACCCCATTGGCTTCCCCTAGAATAGAGCATTACATTTAAAGTCTGTTGTCGTACTGCTACAGCAATCCTAGTGGAAGTCTTATTTTTTTTAGGAGAAGGATTAAAAAATTGCTGTCCAGTTCGAGGGCTTCGTTCGTCTTCCTCCTCTCTGGTCATTCCCTCAAATTAAGAAGACTGAAATGGGAGGCTGCAGATTCTCTCTTCTAGCCTCCTCCCTCTGGAACACTCTTCATGTAACCGCACGTTCTTGCACTAACTGTTTCAGCTTTAGGACAAAACTCAAAATATGGCTTTTTAAGCAGGCATTCCATTCTTTCTAACAGCACATACCTGCCCGATAATTCCCCCACAGTGCCATGACACTGATGGTGAAGGAATGCTTATTACATTTTAATAACAAAACATAGCCAGTACTAGTTTCTTTTTGGAAGGACGTTGCACTGAAGCTGCTAACACAATCCCTTTCTGTCAGTGATTGTTAAGTATTCGACTATTTCACTTCATTTGTTCATTTACTCTGGTAAAACTGTCTCCTGAAACAAACAATAGTGTAAAATCTATCAAATCACCTCTTTGCTATCTAGTATGCATTTACTATTAAAAGCTATTTAAAATCTAAACATATGTAATACATTGCAGCACGTTTATTGGTTATAGAATCAGTAACATTAGTGATGTCATTTGCAACCAGCCATACACTCAATTGATGTCTTGCCCCTGACTTTGCCCAGTTAAAATACCTGCGCATGATGTGTTTACTTTATTTATCTTTCACATGCACAGTCTTCGCTTTAAGATAGTCTTTGGAAGAACTCTTTGTTTAAATTGAGTTTGTTTTAAAATCATAAAATTGCTTTGACAGTGTTTATTTAGTGGACATTACATGTTCATGCATAATTTTGATTAATCACAAATATTTTTAGGAGGTCACCATTTAAAGTGCTCGCATAGGAGTGTTTTAATTTATACTTTTAAAAGTTGGGAGCAAAATTATTTCTTAGCAAGTATAGTAAACGTTTCTGATGAAAATGTTCTAAGAAATTAAATAAATGTAAACGTGTTTACATTTGAACAGTGGCTATTTGTTGTATTAAGCTCTTTTTTTGTTGTTGATGGAAATTCATTTAAGTGTTTACCTTTGACTTTTCTTTGTAAAGCCTCTCTTTAGATCAGGCTGCACTAAAAGCAGCGGGCCTTTTTGTAGTACATGATTGTTGTTGTCCCTGATTGAGATATAATACTAGGGCAGTGAACTTCTATAGGGTTCAGCGTGTCATTGATGCCTTATTATTGCCTGGCTAGGACTCTCGGCATTACTAGACACTGAAATAAGTCAAAGGCGCCACTTCTCTGGTACAACAATGGTGAGACTTGGGTATTAATGTGAGAAATTGTTTCTGTTTAAACTGTGAACATCAGTCTAATATTTCAATAAACCCTGAATAGTAAACACCAGCAGTTCCCTAATCCACCCTATCCTTTCGGTTCCCTGTTTCAAATGATGGAGAGCGCAAGTTAAATGTGGGTTTCTGAGTGAATATTAGAACGTGAATTATAGTGATGATGGGGTTGTGCACTCATTAGTTAGGAGTTGGTTTATTGTGACCAGACTAGCTTTCAACAGCAAAATGATTATGTAAATCACCTGCCTCCACTCTTTTTCTGCATGCACAGTTCCTCTTCTTGGAGAGATTACAATTTAGTATGAACATCTTTTTAATGTAGTATATTTTTTTCTGATGCAGGCTTTTCTCCTCTACATCCCTGCGACCTCTTTTCCTGCTTAGCGTGTCTCTTCTAGGGGTGCTGGTCTTGGAAAGATGGAAGCCACGTTTCTTGACCGATTTCACAGGTAAGCGACCACTACTCAGGGTTCGCATTTGGTTTAGAGTAACATAAGAGTTCTTTGAGACTATGCAGCTTATCTCCGTTTTGTTTATTTTTATGAAAAAGCCCTGAAAACCTGCAGACTTCGTTCCCAGGACATGAAGGATTATCCAGAAGGGGCGTATCCTTGTTTTGTTATTATTTTGTTACATAATCAAGAATAAGTGCCTTTGAAGGTATCCTCCATTCTTTTGCCTACTGGAAAAATGCAAATGAGGAGCATCTATTTAGAAAACAGACAAACTAAGCACTAAAATAATTCCCACCACTTCTGTTTTCGAGTGTATTCGGAAGAGGGCTCACTATGTGGATTCGTCTAGTGGTCTAGAGAGCCAACCGGCGAAGTATCAACTCTACTTCATACTCCATTACCATGTGCGTCTAACTGTTTCTTTCAAGCATTGACGTTCCTCTGCTCCCTGGGAATCTTGGATATGCTTGTTCTCTTCAAAGGTAACCTAGAACTTTGCTGATTGGAGTAAGCCCACTCCTTATCGTAGTGGATTGTTTCAGGATTGAGTAGACCGCCTGCGTACCATAGATGCCTCCAGACTTCCCTCCTTGGACTAGACATATAAAAAGTTGTATTCAATGATTGATAGCTGCGCAGGCTGGTTGGAGTTAGCTTGAAGTCCCTGGGCTGTGAATTTCTTGTTGACCACATTTAACTTCCTTCTTTGTTTTTCTCCTAGTTTATTGCCCAAATCTGGGAATAATAATTCCTTTAATTTCTGAAATATCTCCAAATTATTGTACTAAACGTATACGTGTGGAGCGGGCTACATCAATTGTTTTTGGAAAGTGAATTGCATCAAAATTAATATGAAAAATATTGAGGACATTATCCATTCATATTTTGTAAACTTGTTGGAATAACATTGATACGTTAGTAGGCAACTTCCTGTAGGGTATGCAAAATAATTTTTTGTGAAAAAATAATTAATCTTTTCCTTACATCAAATAAATGTCACTTTAATTACCCTGATGTAGGGTTACATCCTAGAGTTATTGTAGCATGTTAGGCAAATTGGAGTAGGGCAACTATGTGCAGACCCTGTTGGTGGCAGAATTAAGGAGACTCCATGAAAGGGAGAATTGCCGTATAATAAGAGTACAAGTTCTTCCCACTGCAACCATCTTAAACTTAACCCTAAAAAAACCCAGAAATAATCCTCTTCTCGCCTAAAAACAACCTGCTCCCCATCCAATCCTGGATCTCTGACCTGAATGCTCTTAGCTGCTCTTTCACCTTATCCAGCTCAGTTAAATTCCTCGGGATCAGCATTGACCAGAACCTCAGTCTCATACCACACATACAAAATGCTGCCAAGAGTGCCCTCTTCACACTACACCACCTCAAGAAAATAAAACCCTTTATCCCCAATGAGGACTTAAAATCTGTGGTCCAATCACTTGTCCTTTCGAGAATTGACTACGGTAATGCCATACCCAAGGGAACTCCCAAAAATACATTTAGCTCCAATCAAATCTGTCATCAACCTTGCTGCGAGGCTCATCATGGACTGTAAACGATTCGAGCACATTTCTCCTGTCCTCAAATGGCTCCCCGTTGAAGGCAGATCCTCCTACAAAACCGCTTGCATCAGACATAAAGCACTTCATCAAAACGCCCCTCAATAAATATCTGAGAAACTTCTAAAAGCTGGCAGCTCTAGACATTTGAGAAGCTCTGACAACCTCAACCTCATCCCTCCTCTGTTAAATAAGAAAGCCACCCAATCACGCTCCTTCTCTGGAAATGTGCCATCCATCTGGAATTCACTCCCCATTGAATTACGCTGCAACCCCTCCTACTAAAGCTTAAAAAAAGCCTTGAAATTGCACCTTCTTAACCATTACTTGGGCCCTTAATTCCCTGCTCTTAACATTTGTCCCTATTTATTCTGCGTCTCTCAGTTTTTCGTTTTTCTGCCCACCCTTCTTTCTGCTTCCTCCTCTCCCCTCTCTCTTAATTCCCTCGTATCCTACTCCCTTACCCTCTTCTCATTTAGCTGAGATAAGATCTCTGGCCCGTATCTCTCTGACCTGGCCACTCCCCGTTATTCTGCTGTAAACTTCCCTCACTCTACGACCACACCAATTAATTCTTCCTTCCCATCTCTCTCATCCTCATTTTCCCTTTTCTCATTGATCTTTTCCCCATGATCAGTGCGCTTCTCCACCCTTCCCATGTTATTCCTCCACCTAGAATCCGAATCGGAAACAAGCTTTATTTGATTTTAAGCCTTAAAATCATAAAGGCATACATATAAAAATAGGTACATCGTCATCATTAAAAACATAGAGATTTGTTAATGCAAAGTTATCACTGTAAATTGTCCAAACATTTATAAAGTGCAAATGCAATAGATTCCTAGTTGTCTGGAACAATCCTAATTGATTTGTTTAACAATGCAAAGGGCCATCGCATTACAAATCCAATAATTCAATTGTTTAGAAATTTCCTGGCCCTCATCACACTCTTTAAATTGCCCACCATTGAGCCGATACAATAAAAGTTGCCCAGCATCTGTAGGAGCAAGAAGGCTGGGTGACATTGCCTCCATCCTCTCTGTTTAAGTAGGGGTATTATCCGTCTGTGCCTTTCATTGCTGTAGTACTTACAAAACAGAATTGCATGTATGGTACTCTGCAGGGAGCTGTTATCACAAGGGCAGCAGTGAGGTTCCTTTGACCATTCATTAAGAACAGGGAGGGAAATCAAACGATGGAAGGTCCCGAATCTAAATCTGGTCAATAGATATCTTTCATTCCTGTCCATTAAATGTAACAAATACGGTTGAATCTCACATGTAATGGTAATGGTAATGGTAATGGTTTGTTGTAGAACTACCATGGGTTTATCAATCTCAAGGGTTACCCTGATTACTTCCATTTGGTTCATACACACTTTTTTAAACTCCTTGTGATTGATGGACCTCATATTGTCGGGAGAAGTATAGTATTCTGGGTGACCAATGTCCTACACATTTTTTTAATGTATTTTAGCCATAACATTTTGTGGGCATTTTCTAGGCTCACTGCATCTTATTTCGCTGTTAAGACCCGTACTCTCTGAAGACCAGATTCTGTGCCACAGCAGTAAAGATTGGGCCTTTATTAGATCGGAAATATAAACCACCCCCAGCTCAGAATGGCAGTTAAAAACCAGGGCGCTAGTTGGGACAGCTAAAACAAACCTTAGAAAAGTGTTTTCAATACGTTGGATTATTAAGCTATCGTGGAAACCCCAAATGCCAGCCCCGTACACGGCTATGCTCACGCATTTTGCTTGATTGATTTTTAGTAAGATTTAAGGCGGCCTTTCCCCAGTTTCTTAAAAAAATTTAATAGGGCCGTGGTGGACTTCATGAAAAGTAAGCTCCTAGTTTTAACCGCTGGAGCCCAGGAACCGGTTCTATCAAAGAGGACGCCCAAATAGCTAAATGAATTGATTGTTTCCACCTTATTTCCTCCTGCCTGATAGCTTTTCTTCAGATTTTCCCCCTCCCACATGACGTGACATAAAGCTTTTTTTAGCATTCAGCTTTAAACCCAGCGTGTCCATAAAGTTGGAATAAAAAGAAAGTGCCCTCTGCAGACCAATCTGGGTGTGGGCCATTAATACTGCGTTGTACGCATAGAGTAAGGACGATATTGGCAGCATGTTTACTGTTGGGGGATACCTGGTATGTGACACCATCTCCTGCTCCAAAGCGTTGGTGTAAATTGAGAACAGGAGAGGTGCCAAAACGCACCCCTGTCTCACGCCTGTTCAACTTTGAAAGGGGCCGTACACTCGCCCTCTATACCATAACAGACTTTTACTGTAGCTTCAGAGTATAGCTGCTTTAAAAACCGGATTAAAACAGGATCAATCTTCAAATCATTAAGAACACCCTACAGCTTATTATGTACAACTCAATCAAAGGCGGCTGTGAGGTCTACGAAGGCCATATAGAATTTCCTTGTTTTGGGCTGTGTGTATTTGCTGATTAAAATATTGAGGTTTAAAATCTGCTAGTTTGTACCTACCCCGGCTCTAAAACCATACTGGACATCACTTAAAATACCCTCCTCTTCAGTCCATGCCTGTAATCGATCTAAAACTATCCTGCCCACTACCTTCATTAGAGAGTCCAACAAGGATATTGGACGGTATCCAGGCGGATTTTCGCGGTCACCTTTTTTAAAATTGGGGACAATAATTGGTTCGGACCATGTGCTTATAAAGCCTTTCGCGCAACATGCTTGTAAGACTCTGGTTAAAGATGGGCCCCAGACCTCCAGATTTGATTTGTAGAGGTCAATTGGTATCCCATCGGGCCAGCAGCCTTACCGCTCTTACTTCTATTGACAGCTGTCTTAACATCTTGGAGTGAGATTTGAAGCTTGATGGGCGAAAAATGCTGATCTGCCCTATCCGTGTCGTGAGTCTGGTCTATATCCTCATTTATCCTCTGTATTGAGTAAACATTACTAAAAAAGTCAATCCATACTCTCTCCTCAATGGTCACCTCAATTGATGGTACGCATATGTTGCTATTAAGGAATGGGGCATTTACTGCCGTCCAAAATATCTTTATGCTCAGCTGTGTCGTGAGATTCTGCCAAGCCTTATCTTTCAGCTCTTTCATCCTATTTTTTTCTAGCTACATTATACAACTTCCTGCAAGCCCTAATCTCATCATTATCCCTTACCACTCTATGTAGGGCGTTCTTTAAATATGAGTAGCTTTTGGTACACTCTTTATTAAACCAGCCTTTCTGATGGTTAGAATGGGGGTTGGGAGCACACTGCCTCACAGTCCCAGCACAGTTTGCCCCTTTGCATCCTGGTAAATGCAGTACACAGTTCAAACTTACTTCAAAAATAGCTGGAGTTTTTCACCAAAGTTGGTGCAGACATTGCTGTATATCTCTAGACCTGTGTTTCTGGGTTGAGCCCTTCATCAGTAGAGAACAGCAGTTTTAGAGAGCAAAGAAAAATCATCTGGGGTTGCTGGAAATGCTGCCAAGTTCCTCTCAGGTCACAGTACCACTCACAGGCACACAGGTGCATCTCCAAAGCTCGTCAGCTTGCTGGCTCAAGGGAGTCTTTTAAACAGAATGGGGGTTGGGAGTAAACTGCCTCACAGTCCCAGCACAGTTTGCCCCTTTGAATCCTGGTAAATGCAGTACACAGTTCAAACTTACTTCGAAAATAGCTTTCTGAGGGTTACACAGGCCTTTGCTGTCTGGAGTCAAAACGTTCTTAACCACCTCAGTGATACTACTAAAGGTGTTTAGGACTTCCTCGTGGGTAGGGCAGTCACTCAGGCAAATCATAATTGGGTCTAATGCTTTGCTGACAATAGCTTTGTTTAGCTCCATCGTGTCCCGACTCGCCCAGCGGATAGTATATCAGTTTTTCCCGCCCAGCTCTATATTCTTAACCCCCGTAATGTTATTGTTTGATTTACCAGGGGCTAGGTTTAAAATTGCTAAGTTCACACTTAATGCCAGATGATCGCTCATGACATTTTGGTGGATGTCATAGGCTTTTACGGGGGTTGCATGGCGATTAGGAATGATGATAAAATCAATAGTTGATTTAGCGCCTCTTCCAACAAGCATTTGCAATGCAATAGGTCTCGCATTATTAAAGTTAGAGCTATTGGCATTGTAAATGGCAATGCCTTTTATTTATGTTTTTGTTTTTAAACATTGACAATGCTAATAGCTTAGCCCTTTCGCTGCAGAGGTAATTCCCCCGCTGTGCTGGGGGAGAGGGGGGCGCGCACAGCGCTCCCATGCTCATGACGAGCTGAGCTCGTCATGAGCTACAGTGCTCCTGTGCTCATGACGAGTTCAGCTCGTCACAGGTGCATTGGTTCCCGTGGAACGCTCAGCACAGCAGGGGAATTCCCCCTGCACCGGAGCGTTCCATGGCCCATGACGAGCTGAGCTCGTCATGAGCACCGGAGCACCGTGCCTCATGACGAGCTCAGCTCGTCATGAGCAAGGAAAAGGTTAAACTCTCGCAAAAATGAGACCTATTGCATTGCAAATGCTTGTTTAAAGGACGCCCCAGACACTACTTCCCCAACCTACCAACCTTCAGCTATAGGACAAAACTGCAAGCTTATTTTAACAAGTCCATACCTGAATACATCGTGCTTCGAAGAGCAGCACATGCGCTGCTCAGGAACAACCTTAAAAGTCTCTGTTTTAATAGCATTATACAATATGGTCGGGTATACAGGGAAGAGCGGATTCTGCAGCTAGGATGGCTAGAATGTTCAGGCAGTGTTGGATAGTTGTCAGGGGCTATTCATTCGTTGCCTTTTAGAGGATAAAGAACATTCTTTTCTGCTCCTAAAAAATGTAATAGGTGTCAGTTATAAAGGGCTTTTATGTTAAGCGCTACACATGGATAATTGTTTAATGTAATGGATACCTAGTGTTAAGTGGTCCTTTTTTTCAGTGACTTTGTGTGCATGCGTGTGTATGTATGTGTGCGTGCGTGTTTATGTGTTTGGGTTTGTGTGTGTTTGTATGTATGTGTGCGTGTGTGTTTGTGTGTGGGTGTGTTTGTGTGTGTGTGTGTGTGTGTATTTATTTATGTATTTGTGTGTGGGTGTGTTTTTCTCTGCAGATTATAGGTTCACATCTCTGCTGGGCAGCCTCTGCCTCTCATCCTTTGGTGTCATTGTCCCTCTGACACGTCATTGGTTTTACACGAGGAGGGACTTAATACCACTCAATCTTTAAAATCATTTCAATTGATGACTAATCGTCATGGTTACTTATTTGCTAGGGAATCACTTTAAAATATAATGGCCTAAATCTGCCAAATGAGAAATGGCACTGTACCATTAAAAGTACTGCGTTCTTGTTATGAAATGTTAGTACTGTTAATCAAAAGTATACCAGGCTTCTTGAAACGAGCCGACTGCAAGATGGCTGTGCTACGATAGCTTCTTAAACTTAACTGTACCTGTCAAACTGCCTCATATCACGTAGCCCCATCACCTATCCTCTCACAATGTCAGTGAAGTGCACCTCCATTTTATTAGTACTGATAGCGCAGGACATATTCCTGGGCATACTTAAAGCTCCTAAATTACAAAAATATAAGAAGTAACTTGCCCCTCTAACCCTTAATGCCAGAATTAGATCAAATCCCTGTGCAGTTTCTTGCTTTCCATTCCACAGTATTGTGACAGGAAAAGCATCGCCAAGAATGTGAAATGTCTTTGTTTGTGTTTTGGTGACACAAACCTGTATGTCTCGGGTTTGCAGTGCTCCAATAGGGCTCCCAGGGGGCGCATGTTCATGCTCTCTCCAGGCACTGTCACTTAAAATTAAAAATTAATAATGGCCAAATCAGCACGTGGCTGTAAGGGATGGATTGACTGGTCGATTTGAAGGTTTCGAGGCCCCGCTGCGGGCCCACACAACTCGCCCTTTCACTTACTACTCGGAAACGAACAAAGGGATTAGTGAGGAAGTCGCAACTGACACACAGAATGCCAGAAAAATGACAAGAGAATGTGAAAGCCATTTTCTGGGTTGTGGGATATATATGCGTTTCCGTGGTAACTCTTGTTTGTTTACAATAATAAGTTATTCAATCCTTGCACTGTGAACACAAATGCTACAGGTAGTCAAACTATTTACTTGACTGGTAAAAGAGACTATGCAATGGCCGAACAATGCATAAGCTTAGAAGCAACTCGGATGCCCTTATAGGCAGCAGTAACACACTCAGACTACAAAGCGCTTGCAGCTGAATAATGCAAAAGGGTGTGTGCTGATGTCCTTGTTTGTTTTCGAATGCACCCGTTATTGTTATGTTCGCATGTGATTTGTAACACACTCATCCCACAGCACGAATCAGAGTATAGATTATTAGTGACTGACAACAGATCTGCAGAGATTTGAATGGCTCGGCCCACATATGCCCCTTGTAGGAGAGTAGGGTCTGCTATCCTATGGTCACCCCAATTTTTGCTTTTTGCTTCACTGGTTTTCGACTTACTGAGGCTGTGGGCCTGCTAATCAGACCCCCAGCCTGCTGTTCTCTCTCTAAATTTATAATACATGTGCTATAGGTACATACCACAATTGGAAATGGACTCCTTGTCAGCCCCTGTACCATGCACTATAGGTGCTCAGGGCATAGGTGCCACCAAGGCCTACCAGGGGCTGAAGCATAGCTTTTGCCACCCCTGGCTGGTTCTTAAATTGACACAACTGGCTGATCACTCAGCTGGGGCAAGTGGGTGTAATCACCCCTTGCTTAGATATAGTATACCTATATCTAACCCTATATCTGGACACATATATAACCTGTGAGCCACTCCTATGGAAGGCCTCATCAATCCTGGAGGCAGAGTGCGTGGTTTTATGTGAGATGGAGCTCTGGCATGAGCTGAGCCTGTCTGCAGCTGTCGGGAACAACTCCCTAAGCTGATCCGGGATAATGCCATACCATATACTCTTAAGCGCCTTATAATCCTCGCGGTTATATAGCAACTTTGGTTTGGCTTTATCAAAACATGTCGTGTAAGGTGTCATACGAATTGGAATACTACCCCCTCGCCAGTTCTGGCGACGGGGGTAGCATTCCACCCTTCTAGAGGGAGAAGACATGTTACTTTACTGAAACGCGGTTGATTTAAAATGAGCCTCAGATCCACAAAATGGATGCCCCTGCCACAGACACGGGTCTGGCCTCCTGCTGCTGACCGAAACCCGGCAGAGGAGGCCTGGACAAAGAGTTTCCTGTCACAGGGCGGTGTCAAACCACCCCAGACAGGAGATAGTGGATTGGAGTAGGGAGGTTTCAAAGAAACCAGACACTGCCTGGGGAGCACAAGGCTGCCCCTTGCAGGATCCGGCCAAACCGGTTCTGGGGCCTCCCAGCCCCTGTCCCAGCGCGGCCAGGATCAAAGGAGAGGGGTGTAACCACCCCCTTCCTGGGTCCCACCCATAGGAGGGGACCTAGCAGGATGTCCACCCCCCTAGATTCGAATAAGAGGGGGAGCAGTCCCAACGGACTTCAGATCATCCTGAAGAAACATAAGAAACGAAATCTGGACCCTTCGACTTTCTACACGACGTGAGAAGACTGAAGAATCTCCCTTGTGGTCAAGGAGTGACCACCCTGTGCAAACAGGCACCATCCAGCCCTCGACCCTTGCTTTGTTGCAGTTCCCGCCGGAACTCGAGCGACAGAGATCGACGAGATCAAGCTTGCCTGCCTTCTACCTGCCCGATCCACAGTCCCTGCAGAGCTGAGACCCGTGGAGGCGACCGGAAGCGTGGGGCACGCCATCTTGAAAAGGCCACGAGACGCTGACCGTGCAGCCCACGAGTGACCCTCGAAGCTGTACACCGGGGTTTGAGAAGCCCCAGCCCCGAGCTCCACTTGCACCAAAGCTCACCCCTCCACACTCGACGAGTGCTGCGTGGGGCCCTTCTGCCTGTGTGTGCTCGACGCGTTGGCCCGGTCACTTGCCAGCTGGCTTGTGGCCCCTGTGCCGACGAAACTTGAAATACGACTCGCTTTTCTGGTTGCTCCAGATCTGCACCAGCTCCTGTGAAAAGGAGCACCCACTCTGACCCTCCTGGTTCGAGTGATAAGCAATCTCCCGGTTCTGCGTGGATTGCTTTTGCCAAGTGCTGTTTGCTGCAATCTTGAAGCCGACGGTGCTGACGGCGAGAGCCTACGTGGGACAGATCGTGACCTGCTCCTGGACGTCGCAGATGCCCCAGAGCCCACGTGACAGCGGAGAGAAGCCTATCGACAACCGCCTGATTGCGCCCGACATTGCCTGGTTCCGTCCTGGTTCCACCCTGGTCACTGCTGAGTGACCCAGACTCTGTCCCCTCTGCTTTCAGGTACTTTTCTACTTCGATCCACCCTTGGATCGCACCGGACACTTCTGCTTCACAGCGCCTGCAGCTGCAACAGCTCCAAGCACCAAGAACCTGCGTGACAGAACCCGACGCCACTTCGACCCTGTGCACCCACGGCCTGTGGGTGAGGTAACTTTGCAACGCCGGTGTCTTTCCACTGGTACACACCTCTAGGGTCTGTGTCTAAAGTTTTGTGTTCCTAGGTTCAGCGGAAGTATCATTTAATTCACTTTAACTAACTTTTACGCACCATTGACATTACATTGGTGCGCGCCGCACTTTCCGTGCTGCACCCGTATCCTGTGGGCTACTCCCGACTTCTTCATTGCTTGTCCTGACTGCTCCCAGCGAATCTCTAGGCCCTAGGCCTAACCATTGCTCGATAAGTGTTACTTATACCATTTTTTTAGTATATGGTCTGAGTGGCCCCCCGCCCTCAGCCATAATTGTGCCAACTTTATATGCTTAACAGTGCTTTTGATTTAACGCTTGTGCCCCTTTCCTCATAAAGAGTACTGGGGAGTAATTTAGAAATAAATACATATATTTTTACAATATATACTTGTGTGGTGTCCTTTCATTTGATTACAGGATTGTATGTGGTAAAACAGCTCGCTTAACACGACCTCTTAAGTTAAGCCTTTAAGGCTGCTTAGTCCATGCTACCATTAGGATAGCTTGTCTACAAGGTTGACTTACAACCTGACATCTTTGGGGTTTGTTTGACTGATACCAAGTGGTTCCAGAATTGGAAACACTACATATCAGGCCAACTTCTCACATTGGTGTGCAGCGGTGCGGATTTGAGCTTGCTGTTTGTTTTACCATTGCAATCTTTATCAAATTGAAAGATCACATCAAGTACCTCTAGGTACATATAAATCAAAAGCTTAGCATATTAAGTTCTACTGAACTTAGTAGTTGTAGATTAAAGGGATTAGCACACCCTGACTACAACTCACTAGCAAGGTACAGTAGGAAACCACTTAGTGTAGGTAAGTGCACCACTTACACCTCACTAGCAGTCATGTCTGATGCAGATAGAGCCTCAGGCTCTGCTCCTGTAGAAGTTGATCCTATAGGGACAACATCCAGATATGACAACCTTAGCCACAAAGACCTGAGTGCCTTGTGCACAGCCAGGGGGCTAAAAAAGGGCAGAGGCCCTACCATTCCTTCCCTAATAGCTATCCTAGAAAAGGATGATCTAGATAAGGTGAGTCAGGCTCCCTTAGGTGCAGGTGAAGGGATAAACTCCCCTGAGAATGAGGATCTTCCAGATGATGATGTAGTGGAGGAGGAAGAGGAAGAGGAAGGCTCTGATTTAGAAGAGCCTGAAGATCAGGATCAGAGGGGAACCAGGTACAGGTTGCCAGCCTTAACCAGGCCAACTTGGACCTACATGGGAATGGGGGGGGCCAGCACCACCCCAGATCTCATAACCAAATTCTCCCAGGTAATAGGAGGGAGAGATCTCTATCAGGGGACTCTCACCTTTCTAGTGCCTCAAGAGAATCTCAAAGAGGAATGACTTCCTCCCAGAGAAAAGAGCATAGGGCCAGGATGAGGGCTGTCCAACTCCAAATAGAAAGGGAAGAGGTAGCCTTGGCTCAAGCTAAACTTGCTTTAGCAAGAGAAAGAAAATTGTGTGGCTTAGATGCCACTGGTGGCAGCAAAGTTCCTAAAGAAAAAGACAGGGCCTATGACAATAGAAACCTGACAAAAATTGTGCCCCCCTACAAGGAAGGGGATGATATCCACAAATGGATGACTGCTCTTGAGAGGGCCTGCATGGTACAGCAGGTCCCTGAGGATCAGTGGGCAGCAATTTTATGGTACTCCTTTTCTGAGAAAGGGAGGGACAGGCTCCTCACTGTTAGACCTGAGGATGCCAAAAACTACTCTGTTCTGAAGAGTGCTCTTATTGAAGGGTTTGGCCTAACCACTGAGCAATACAGGTTGTTGTTCAGAGACACCCAAAAAGCACAGACTCAGGACTGGACTGATTTTGTAGATTGTGCCACTAAGGCTCTGGAGGGTTGGCTGCAGGGAAGTAAAGTTTCAGACTATACAGGATTGTACAATCTTATGATGAGAGAACAGATCCTTAATAACTGTCAGAACCAGCTGTTGCATCAATACCTTGTTGACTCTGATTTGACCTCTCCCCAAGAATTGGGAAAGAAGGCAGACAAATGGGTCAGAACAAGGATTAAGCAGAAAAACCAGAACCAAGGTGACCAGAAGAAAACAGACCAGAAGGGTGGGAATCAGAAAGATAAAGAAAAGGACCAGAAGTCTTCAGGCCCCCAAACTAGCAATAAGGAGGGGGGTTCCCAAAATGGAAACAAGAAAAAGAAGAATGATGGCCCAAAGAAACCTTGGTGTAATACCTGCAAATCAGTTTCACACTGGGGCAGTGAATGCACTAAGAAAAATCCAGTCCCCACCACTGCAGCTCCTAAAGCAACTGCACCCCCTAGTACAGTCAGCAGTGGTGGTACACAGCCAAAGGGTTTAGTAGGGTTGACCCTGGGTACTGAGGTGGAATCTGGCCTAGTCAGAATCCCCACACAGGCAGTTCTCCTATATGATGTGGACTTATCTTTGCCCACTGCAGTAAGCCCCAGTAACCTGGGCAAATATAGGCAGACTCCCTTAATTAATGAGAAACTGGCTCAGGCCTACAGGGACACTTGTGCCAGTGTCACAATGGTGACACCTGGCTTTGTGGACCCTGGACAGATTGTACTAGGTGAAAGTTACCTAGTGACCAATGCAAGCAACTCCACTACTTCCCATAGTGTGGCTGTTGTGAACTTCTCCTGGGGAGGGGTAGATGGCCTAAAGAAAGTTGTTGTGAGTGCAGACCTCCCAGTAGACTGTCTGTTAGGCAATGATCTTGAAAGCTCAGTTTGGTCAGAAGTGGAGTACAGGACTCATGCAGAAATGCTAGGGATTTCAGCTCATGTCCTTGCAGTGACAAGGTCTCAGGCTAAGAAGTGCCTTCCTGAACCAGTGGTGGATCTTGAAACAATAGACCAACCACAACCCAAGAGGAGGAGCAAGAGGGTTAAGGCTGTGCCTTCCCACTTGCCCCAGGTTGAGGATCAAGTTTCACAGGAAACTGATTCTGCAGTCCAAGAGGAGACTGTCTCAGATGAGCTTGAACCTGAACAGGTTGAGTTTCTGGGGACAGGGGGACCCTCAAGGGCAGACCTGGGGCAGGCCCAATTAGATTGCCCTTCACTTGAACCCCTCAGACAGCAAGCTGCTGCTGAGGCTGCAGGGAATGCTCAAGGTACCCATAAGGTGTATTGGGATGAAGGGCTCCTTTATTCAGAGGCTAGAGACCCCAAGCCTGGCACCACCAGGAGGTTGGTTATACCTTTGAAGTTTAGGGGCTTCCTTCTTACCTTGGCCCATGATATTCCCCTTGCAGGACACTTAGGCCAGAATAAGACTTGGGACAGGCTTGTTCCACACTTTCACTGGCCTCACATGTCAGAAAATGTCAAGGAGTTTTGTCGCTCCTGTGTCACTTGCCAAGCCAGTGGCAAGTCAGGTGGCACAACAAAGGCCCCCCTGATACCACTACCTGTGGTGGGGGTACCCTTTGAAAGAGTTGGAATAGACATTGTGGGTCCCATGGATCCTCAAACAGCATCTGGGCACAGATTTATACTGGTGGTAGTGGATCATGCCACCAGGTACCCAGAGGCAATTCCCCTGAGGACCACCACAGCTCCTGTGGTGGCAAAAGCCCTCATTGCAGTTTTCTCAAGAGTGGGCTTTCCAAAGGAGGTTCTTTCAGACAGAGGTACTAACTTTATGTCTGGATACTTAAAAGCAATGTGGAAAGAGTGTGGAGTAAACTATAAGTTTACCACACCCTACCATCCACAGTGCAATGGGCTTGTGGAAAGGTTCAACAAGACCCTAAAGGGAATGATAAAAGGTTTACCAGAGAAGCTTAGGCGGAAATGGGACATCCTTTTACCCTGCTTGCTCTTTGCTTACAGAGAGGTCCCACAGAAGGGGGTTGGCTACAGCCCTTTTGAACTTTTGTTTGGCCACCCTGTAAGAGGTCCATTGAGTTTGGTGAAGGAAGGATGGGAGTTACCTCTCAAAAAGCCTAAACTAGACATTGTGGACTATGTACTTGGTCTCCGCTCCAGGGTGGCTGAATACATGGAGAGAGCATCCAAAAACCTTGAGGCAAGTCAGGAATTACAGAAAGCCTGGCATGACCAAAAGGCTGTTATGGTTGAGTTCCAGCCAGGACAGAAGGTGTGGGTGTTGGACCCAGTGGGGCCAGCAGCTCTCCAGGACAAATGGACTGGACCCTACCCTATCATTGAAAAGAAGGGAGAAGTCACCTACTTGGTTGACTTTGGTACCCCTAGGAGCCCCCACAGGGTGCTCCATGTGAACAGATTGAAAGCATTTGTTGACAGGGAGGACATGAGTCTCCTCATGGCCACAGATGGGGAACAGGAGGAAGAGAGTGACCCTCTCCCAGACCTGCTTTCCCAGAACCCTGATGATGGTTCAGTTGATGGAGTAGCCTTGGCAGGCAGCCTCACTGAGCAGCAACAGGTGGACTGCAGACAGGTGTTGCAGGCCCACAGACAATTGTTTTCACTCACACCCAGTCAGACTAACTGGTGCACCCATGAGGTGGACACTGGTGACAATCTGCCTGTGAAGAATAAGATCTACAGGCAACCTGACCATGTCAGGGATTGTATAAAGGCTGAGGTGCAAAAGATGTTGGAGCTTGGAGTGATTGAGCCATCAGAGAGCCCATGGGCTAGCCCAGTGGTCCTTGTGCCAAAACCTCATACCAAAGATGGGAAGAGAGAAATGAGGTTTTGTGTGGACTACAGAGGTCTCAATGCTGTCACTAGGACAGATGCTCATCCCATTCCAAGAGCAGATGAGCTCATTGATAAATTGGCTTCTGCCAAGTTTCTGAGCACATTTGATTTGACAGCTGGCTACTGGCAAATCAGACTAGCTGAGGAGTCAAAAGCCAAAACAGCATTTTCGACCCCTAGTGGACATTATCAATTTGTGGTAATGCCCTTTGGCTTGAAGAATGCACCTGCCACTTTCCAAAGGTTGGTGAACCAAGTCCTTGCTGGGTTGGATGACTTTTGTGCAGCATATCTAGATGATATTGCTGTCTTTAGCTCCACCTGGGAGGATCACCTGATCCACCTGAAGAAGGTTCTGGAGGCCCTGCAAAAGGCAGGCCTGACTATCAAGGCTACTAAGTGCCAGATAGGGCAGAGCAAGGTTGTGTACTTGGGCCACCTAGTAGGTGGGGGTCAAGTTCAACCACTGGAGAGCAAGATCCAGACCATACAGGACTGGGCTCCTCCAACTACCCAGACACAAGTCAGAGCCTTCTTGGGCCTGACTGGGTATTACAGAAAATTTGTAAAGAACTATGGGTCCATTGTGACACCATTGAATGACTTGACATCCAAGAAGATGCCCAAAAAGGTTCAGTGGACAGTTAGCTGTCAAAAGGCATTTGATGACCTGAAGAAGGCCATGTGCTCTGCACCTATCCTGAAGAGTCCTGACTACTCCAAACAGTTCATTGTACAGACAGATGCTTCTGAGTTGGGGGTGGGAGCTGTGCTTTCACAACTTAATCAAGATGGTCAAGACCAGCCCATTGCTTTTATTAGCAGAAGGCTGACCCCCAGGGAGAAACGTTGGTCAGCTATTGAGAGGGAGGCCTTTGCTGTGGTTTGGGCCCTGAAGAAGTTGAGGCCATACTTGTTTGGTACTCACTTCCTAATTCAGACAGACCATAAGCCCCTCTTGTGGCTAAATCAGATGAAGGGTGAAAATCCCAAACTGCTCAGGTGGTCCATTTCCCTACAGGGGATGGACTTTACAGTGGAGCACCGCCCAGGGACTGACCATGGTAATGCAGATGGTCTCTCCAGGTACTTCCACTTAGAACATGAAGACTTATCTGGTCAAGGTTAAGTTTAATGTCCCTGCGTTTGGGGGGGGGGTTATGTAGGAGAGTAGGGTCTGCTATCCTATGGTCACCCCAATTTTTGCTTTTTGCTTCACTGGTTTTCGACTTACTGAGGCTGTGGGCCTGCTAATCAGACCCCCAGCCTGCTGTTCTCTCTCTAAATTTATAATACATGTGCTATAGGTACATACCACAATTGGAAATGGACTCCTTGTCAGCCCCTGTACCATGCACTATAGGTGCTCAGGGCATAGGTGCCACCAAGGCCTACCAGGGGCTGAAGCATAGCTTTTGCCACCCCTGGCTGGTTCTTAAATTGACACAACTGGCTGATCACTCAGCTGGGGCAAGTGGGTGTAATCACCCCTTGCTTAGATATAGTATACCTATATCTAACCCTATATCTGGACACATATATAACCTGTGAGCCACTCCTATGGAAGGCCTCATCAATCCTGGAGGCAGAGTGCGTGGTTTTATGTGAGATGGAGCTCTGGCATGAGCTGAGCCTGTCTGCAGCTGTCGGGAACAACTCCCTAAGCTGATCCGGGATAATGCCATACCATATACTCTTAAGCGCCTTATAATCCTCGCGGTTATATAGCAACTTTGGTTTGGCTTTATCAAAACATGTCGTGTAAGGTGTCATACGAATTGGAATACTACCCCCTCGCCAGTTCTGGCGACGGGGGTAGCATTCCACCCTTCTAGAGGGAGAAGACATGTTACTTTACTGAAACGCGGTTGATTTAAAATGAGCCTCAGATCCACAAAATGGATGCCCCTGCCACAGACACGGGTCTGGCCTCCTGCTGCTGACCGAAACCCGGCAGAGGAGGCCTGGACAAAGAGTTTCCTGTCACAGGGCGGTGTCAAACCACCCCAGACAGGAGATAGTGGATTGGAGTAGGGAGGTTTCAAAGAAACCAGACACTGCCTGGGGAGCACAAGGCTGCCCCTTGCAGGATCCGGCCAAACCGGTTCTGGGGCCTCCCAGCCCCTGTCCCAGCGCGGCCAGGATCAAAGGAGAGGGGTGTAACCACCCCCTTCCTGGGTCCCACCCATAGGAGGGGACCTAGCAGGATGTCCAACCCCCTAGATTCGAATAAGAGGGGGAGCAGTCCCAACGGACTTCAGATCATCCTGAAGAAACATAAGAAACGAAATCTGGACCCTTCGACTTTCTACACGACGTGAGAAGACTGAAGAATCTCCCTTGTGGTCAAGGAGTGACCACCCTGTGCAAACAGGCACCATCCAGCCCTCGACCCTTGCTTTGTTGCAGTTCCCGCCGGAACTCGAGCGACAGAGATCGACGAGATCAAGCTTGCCTGCCTTCTACCTGCCCGATCCACAGTCCCTGCAGAGCTGAGACCCGTGGAGGCGACCGGAAGCGTGGGGCACGCCATCTTGAAAAGGCCACGAGACGCTGACCGTGCAGCCCACGAGTGACCCTCGAAGCTGTACACCGGGGTTTGAGAAGCCCCAGCCCCGAGCTCCACTTGCACCAAAGCTCACCCCTCCACACTCGACGAGTGCTGCGTGGGGCCCTTCTGCCTGTGTGTGCTCGACGCGTTGGCCCGGTCACTTGCCAGCTGGCTTGTGGCCCCTGTGCCGACGAAACTTGAAATACGACTCGCTTTTCTGGTTGCTCCAGATCTGCACCAGCTCCTGTGAAAAGGAGCACCCACTCTGACCCTCCTGGTTCGAGTGATAAGCAATCTCCCGGTTCTGCGTGGATTGCTTTTGCCAAGTGCTGTTTGCTGCAATCTTGAAGCCGACGGTGCTGACGGCGAGAGCCTACGTGGGACAGATCGTGACCTGCTCCTGGACGTCGCAGATGCCCCAGAGCCCACGTGACAGCGGAGAGAAGCCTATCGACAACCGCCTGATTGCGCCCGACATTGCCTGGTTCCGTCCTGGTTCCACCCTGGTCACTGCTGAGTGACCCAGACTCTGTCCCCTCTGCTTTCAGGTACTTTTCTACTTCGATCCACCCTTGGATCGCACCGGACACTTCTGCTTCACAGCGCCTGCAGCTGCAACAGCTCCAAGCACCAAGAACCTGCGTGACAGAACCCGACGCCACTTCGACCCTGTGCACCCACGGCCTGTGGGTGAGGTAACTTTGCAACGCCGGTGTCTTTCCACTGGTACACACCTCTAGGGTCTGTGTCTAAAGTTTTGTGTTCCTAGGTTCAGCGGAAGTATCATTTAATTCACTTTAACTAACTTTTACGCACCATTGACATTACATTGGTGCGCGCCGCACTTTCCGTGCTGCACCCGTATCCTGTGGGCTACTCCCGACTTCTTCATTGCTTGTCCTGACTGCTCCCAGCGAATCTCTAGGCCCTAGGCCTAACCATTGCTCGATAAGTGTTACTTATACCATTTTTTTAGTATATGGTCTGAGTGGCCCCCCGCCCTCAGCCATAATTGTGCCAACTTTATATGCTTAACAGTGCTTTTGATTTAACGCTTGTGCCCCTTTCCTCATAAAGAGTACTGGGGAGTAATTTAGAAATAAATACATATATTTTTACAATATATACTTGTGTGGTGTCCTTTCATTTGATTACAGGATTGTATGTGGTAAAACAGCTCGCTTAACACGACCTCTTAAGTTAAGCCTTTAAGGCTGCTTAGTCCATGCTACCATTAGGATAGCTTGTCTACAAGGTTGACTTACAACCTGACATCTTTGGGGTTTGTTTGACTGATACCAAGTGGTTCCAGAATTGGAAACACTACATATCAGGCCAACTTCTCACACCCCTGCATACTAATAATGTTCGGGAAGAGAAGCTTCGAGGTATGCATACCGCCTGATGTATGTACACTCATGTCCCAGTCACATTCCCTGATGACATTCCACAGAGCCAACTCCCTCCTTCGCTTAGGTCGGTCGCCCTTCGTTGTCTGCCCCTAGCCCGCCCCCTATCCGAGAGACCTGCAGAACAATCGACTTAGGCTGAGCCTCGTAGCCCCACAATGAGGGGGTCTTTACCTGGTCTATGGGCAGCTGCACGGCGTTGCTGATGGGCTGCAGGAGCGTGGACCCGGTGGTGGTCGTCACCATGGTGATAATCCCTCCGGTGCAGGAGGCGGCTGAAAGATGCAGGGAAAGACGAGGAGGAGCTGCGCTGGAGGTGACATTAGAGTGCGACGTGCTCACTTCATGCTGGTCCCTGAATGGAACGGTCGGATCGCCCGTGCAGAGCGCTCCCGGGAGCTGGCGAGTCCCTGCTCTGCCGAACTCTTGTGAATCAAAAGGCAGGCAGCCAGGGAAGGCAGAGCAGGGGGCGGGCGTGAGCCGCGGCTACAGGAGCTCGCGAGGCACATTTCCAGGAAAGACGATTCGCAAAATCACTCTGCTATCTTTTTAGCATATATCTGAGATATTCAGCGTTTGCTTTGTTGTTATCCAAGACTCGCAAAAACAGCCATAACAAGTTTCGTATGGGCTAGGTGCGAGGAGGCGCAGAGCTGCTTTGGCTGGAGCGTCTGGTCACTGCGCATGCGTGTTTGAGCCAGTTCCTTTGCGCACGCGCCACGGAGTGCCTGAGAGCGGGGCTCCCATGCCCGAGGGAGAGCCCCGGCTACCGAAGTCCCGAATGGCGGTAAGTGGGGCTTAGTTCTAGGGGGAAGGGGGTGCGCTTGTGTGTGTGTGTGTGTGTGTGTGTGTGTGCGATGGCGGGGGGAGGGGGGTCTTTGTATGTATGTATGTGTGCGTGCGTGTGTGCTGGTGTGTGTGTGGGGGGTCTCTGTGTGTGCGTGTAGGTGCGCTAGTGTGTGTGTAGGTGCAGCGGCGACGGGGGGCGTGTGTGGGCCTGTGTATGCGTGTGGCTGTGTATGCGTGTGGCTGTGTATGTGCGCATGCGTGAGTGTGGGTGCGCGTGCACGCAGTGAAATCCAGCAAAAGAGAAGCGCGTGGCACTTTCTTGTCCTTCATTCCCCCGAGTCAGCCAGCTATAAGTCTCCACCTGGATGCATCCTTCGGATGCTAATTCCAGGCTCGACCTAATAAAGGTGGGTCCAAACTCCACTTTCGTGGATTGGTGGATAATCTTTGTCTAAGGTTAAGCCACACTTCCCTAATTCAGCGAGCAGGCACAGGCATATTTTAAAGTCACCACCCCAGATGGGAATTACCTCGAGTTTACCGTTTGAATTTGAACTAGCGATGTCCCCACTTAATTTCTCTAGCATACCGCCCAATTGGGCTTTTTCCACATTATTGTAAAAGTTAGCCACAGCCAGAGTACTGGTGCCATCCAATATATCAGGACGATTTGATAGTAGATTTCAGAGCTAACCATTTCAATAGTATATGCCCCCAACAAGTTTGAAATATAAAGTTATAGCGGGGGCCATCCCATGTGTGTCTAGACATACCCGGGTTTGTAATTACTGGTTGATAGATAAAGCTCAGTGGGTAAACTTGGATGCCAGTGTTTGGTGGGTTCAAATTATGCATTCTTTTTAGGATTTCCCTCACCAACACTGGTGAACCCAATGAAAGAACTGTACAATCGCCTTCATAGAGTTTAATGTTATCTCCGACCCAATCTATTCTCCTCCCCATCTTAAATTTCCTAAAAAGGGCGTTAGTTAGGCCTGACCTAGTTTCCAGCCAATTTAAGGTTTTATTTCTGAGGGCTTGCCAAGGTTCCAAGGTTCCAGTGTTGTTTGGGGTAGCCGAGGGACATTGGCTAGGATAATTGTATACGGTGTGGCTGCTGGTGGGAGACTAAGTGTTTGTGTGCTATGTTTTTATCCTACTATCGTTATTAGCTGCTACCAATGATCTTCCCTCCCGCTGCCTTACGTCCCTCGGTGTAAAACCTTCCCTGCCTCATTCAATGGATCTGTAACCCTTAACCTCTTTTGTAATGACTGTCCCTACAGTCACAGGGGCATTTTGGCCGGAAGCCTGGCACCCACCCTGTCCACTTGATGTGTGGTCTATTTGGTATTGCTGGGATAGTTGTCAGGGCTGCTTTTTCTTGTTGCATCTGTTGGCCCAGTGGAGCCTGATGTGTTGCACCATGATCTTGTATAGGCTTATAACGATCCGCTAGAATTTTATCTAAGCCTATTTCAATTTTGTCGAGCCTACTCGCAAGGATATTGAAGGATTGTGTCATGAGTGCTTTTAAGTCGTTTAGTTCGGATTTCAGGTTGATCATGGCATTTGGAGGATCGTGACAGATTTTCTTCCCCCTCGAGGTAAATCTGGTGGCAGCTTCCTTCTGTGTTTTATTTTTAACTCCCAGCGATTTCCCTATTGTCTTTCTTGGTTGAGTTTTAATTGCTTTCGGGATAGTTGCCAAAGTTGGGTGAATTAAAGCTGTATCTAATGTGGTTTTACCGGCTACCATCGATTCAAGGGGATTATAATGTTTATCTAATGGTGGTTGATCACTATTGAGCCCCTCTTCAGAGATGGGAAACAGCCACTACAACGAAGCCGTTTCCACGAATTCAGTAACCACGCATGCTTTACAACGCATGCGTGGTTACCACTAAAACCTTTACCACGCATTCCTTTACTACGAAATACGTAGTAAAGGAATGTGAGTTAAAGGTCAAATAAAAAAGAGGGGGCAAGGGGGGGCTGGGGGAGGGTCTCCCCCCCCCAAAAAAAAATTAAAACGAGCGGAAAGAAAAAAAGAAGAAAACTTACATAAAAACGTCTTCAGTGCCCCTGTCATCAATGAAAGAGCCTCCACAACGTCGTAGCGTAGCGTGTCCGTCATTATAGAAGTCCTTTTTTAATTTTCATAGACGTGTTTTGACGCTTGTTTCTGTGGTTGGTGGAAGTAAGGGCTGCTGATGAAAGGCGTGCAGAGGTGTCAGGTAAGAAAACAAATCTTTGTAGATAAAAATTACCCTGAAAAAAAAGTATGAAGTGTTTCTCTCCTTTGCTTCTGTAGACTGACCCCTCTCCATGCCTCATTTCCATGAAAATAGCCTACTAACGCAAATAATAATATGCACACATTGTTTAGCCTATCACTATCATTATGTACAGTTTCCCGTTTCAAAGATGTTTTTTACCGTAGAATAATCATGCGTAAACAAATGCTGCGTGCTAAAGCCACATGCGAACTAAAATTCGCGTGGGAATGCCATGCGTGGTACTGGTTAGCGTGGTATAATCATATAACCTTCAGAGATGTCATCGGAAATTATCTGCGCCAACCCATTATTTGCTTGAATACAAGTAACATTTTTTGAGGGGCCTTTCTCGCACACACTTTCACCATTTATTTCATAGATCGCTAAGGTATCTGTGAACTTTTGTTGTGATAGTGATGGACCTGTTGTGTCATTGTTTAGTGTTTCTTCTACCGACTGTCTTTCTAATTCCCCAACGGCCCCTGTTAGATAATTCAATATGGTCATATTGACTTTCCTGTGCTTACCGGGGGCTTTCGGAGTGTGGCTAGCAGCCTGTTTCCTTTTTCCCATCGCGTTTATAATTTGAGGTTGAGGAACTGCTGCAGAAGAGTCCTCACTAGGCTAAAGCTAAGTGCTTTAAGCAGCCCACTCGGAGTAAAGTGCAATATAGGTTGGCCTTAATTAAAGTGGCACTTGCTGTACAGTACAATTAATCTGCCGCGGGAAAGGCTTCGCTAAGTTGAAGCGAGGTACTTTAAGCGGCCCACTAGAAATAAAGTGCAAGATGCATTGGCCTTAAGTGGCATGTGCTAAACGATACAAGTATATTGCAGAATTATTCGTAATACCACAGTATCAAACACACACTGTTAAAATGATTTTATTTTTAACCCATTAAAAGCAGTCAAATTGGCATGTAGAAGGGGTAGTGAGACCAGAAGTATTAGCAGCAAAAATGACGTTAAGGTGCAAATTACAATTAAGGATGATAGTCACCAAGGTCTGAGGTGGGCCAAATATAGGAATCTGGGTCTCAAGTCACTCACAGTCCTCGGTGCACACAAGACAGTCAGACGCGGTACCTTTCCCCTGGTTCCAATTTCCGAGCAAGGTCCTGGTTGTTAGAGAGGGAGCCCTGCCCTGCCTCTTCCAGGCAATGACTGGCAAGAACGGGCCCGCCCTTAGCCCGGGCATGCACGCCCGTGCGCGTCCCGCGCTGTGGGAGGGCCGTGCTGGTCTTATGGGCCTCTGGCGCCTTCCACTGACGCCCTCTGGTCGCGCCGCTCAATGCCTGCTGGGGGATGTAGTTTCCCTAAGCAGAGCAGCGTGTAGGTGCGGGGGTGTCGGCATCCTATCGCAGCGGACGCAGTATCCTGGAGTGCCCGGGGGTACAATAACCGTGGCAAACAAGAGCCGTTCCCCTCACGTCAAGGTAGGTGCTGATTTGCGGCATCCCGCGCTGCGGGATGGCCGCGATGGTCTTATGGGCCTCTGGCACCTTCCACTGACACCCTCTGGTCGCGCCGCTCAATGACTGTTGGGGGATGTAGTTTCCCGAGGCAGAGCGGCGTGTAGGTGCGGGGGTGTTGGCATCTATCGCAGCGGAGGCAGTGTCCTGTAGTGCCCGGGGGTACAATAACGGTGGCAAGCAAGAGCCGTTCCCCTCACGTCAAGGTAGGTGTTAAGGTGCTGATTTGCGGCATCCTCCACCCTCTAAAGTTTCTCCCTCTCCCTTCTTTAGTCTCAACTACCACTCTTCCTGCTCTTTCTCTTTGAGCCATACTACCTTGTAATTTTGTTAACTTTAGTCTTTTTTTCCTCGTATACATCGTTGTTTTTCACCGTCCTTATGGTCATCATAGCTTACTTTGTACAAAAAATTTTCATCACTGATCTTGAATTCATTCTAGAAATACTGTTATGTTATACTCCTCTTGATGTTAACTTGTAAAGCGCTCTGATACCCTAGGGTCCAGCCAGCGCTATATAAAACCTTTAAAATAAATAAATAAATAAGTAGGGAAATCAAACATTACATTATCAGGTAACATTAAGCCGTAGCTTCAACATAAGCTTGCAGATGTTCTTAAATAGGGTCATTCCTATTCTCAATGGATTAGGACGCTTTAAAGAGTTAGTGAATTGTTTGTGCTTCGTTATGGTGTATAGTAGTGCATCAGACGAGACACTATTGAATATCCTGCCACTCAAGCAGATCATACACTTTGGTATCGCTCATAAAAAAATAACCAACCGCGCTTTTGGAAAAGTCCGTAGAGTGGTTTGGACAGAATCTGAGATTCATATGGATAGAAGCACGAGGCTTTAACATTATTTTGAATGAGTGGTTCAATATTAACATTAATCACCGTAATTATGCTAAGAATCTGAAGTTCTCTTGGATGACAAAACATCTATTTTAGAAATTCTTGTGAACGGGGAAAGGCATAAGGCAGGACTGCAAGACTCCGGTCCCTGCTGCCGTTGCAGAATGTAGTGCTTTCTGATGTTGAGTCAGATCCGTTATAGAATGAAGGTGATTCAGGCCAGTTCTGAGGTTTGAAGGTATGTTCTTCCACCTTCAGAGCCTGAGAAGCGTTTGTGGTGATATCCTGTCCTCTAATGAATATAGGTCTTTACAGAATGCCCTCTTGGTCCTGGAGACTGATCTGAGATGTTTTCTAGTGCCTCACACACCAAGAGTTAAAGGATGCACCTCTGTACTTTTCTCCCATTCCTTACATATAGGAGTTGCTGTTGCATCCTCTACGCTGTGTGCTTCTTTAAAAAAACTATGCAGTGAAGGAAGTGACCCGAATAGGGTCACCCAGGTCTTTATTGGCCACTTCTCGGCCTTCCAAACAAATGAGGAGTCGGTCAGACAGTAGAGAATAGAAACCCAAGTTATTTGTTAGTATTGCTCTGCAGCGGAGCCCAGCCTGACCAGCCTCATGAGATGGAGGTCGAGGGACTGACTCCCCCCCACCCCCCCAGCACAACATAAGATATTATACATGTCCAAATCCCTAAGAACACGCCCAGGTTGGAAAATTCCAGGCACTAGCAAACAAAGGAGGCACAGAAGAATGAGCTAGGGTACATGTTATCTCTGCCCCAAGGTTACTCTGCCCATTCCGCTATTCTAGAAGGTGGGAACGAGCCTATCTAACAGCAAAGAGAGTACATTCATTAGTGCAGCTGAACTCTGCCTTGGAGAAACACGAAGAAAGATTCATGGAGACAGTGTTCTGCTGAGGCAAGCAGTAGGAGGCAGGAGCTTAGCTGCAATCATAGAACAGAATGGCGGCTACTAATAAAATGGCGCCATGAGTGCTAACTTAACACAGAATGAAACACGACCAATGGGACAATAACATCTTCAATTCTAACAGCAGTCTAAGGCTAACCGGTTACTAACACAGTAGCTCCAGGTGGAGGGAAAGGAAGATTTCATGATGCATCTGTGTAAGATACAAAAGTGAAATAGTAGGTTTAAGAGAAATGTATTATTTATTTATTTATTTTTAAACTGTTTTTATTAACCTAGTCGAAAGACCATACGTGCCAGTGATTACTTCCATGAGTACACCGTGAAGTGAACATCTGAAATGTATTATTATTATTATAATATGTATTATTATTATTTATCTCCATTTTTGTTTGTCTCCACAGTACAACCTGTCGAGGAGTCAGGAGGTGACGGGTAAGTGTGGGTGACCAATTTTATTTGTAGTTCTTCTTAGAATTTTATGCTCATGAAAAATCCCGGACAGTAAGGGCTGCTGTTTGGGTGTAAAATATTAAATCTTAAGTACTGTATTATTGTTTTTTATAATTAATGTACTGCTGTGAATAATCAAGACTGGTAAAATTATTTTGTGGCCTTTAAGTTCAGAGCTCGTATTTTAAAGTACTTCAGCCGTAACAGCAAAAGCGCATCAGTTGTGTTATGAGGACTGATATTATGAAGTTGCCCATCATTGAGTTATCCTAATTTTGCCCCATGTAAGACCTGCCTTTAGGTACTAGTCCGGTCACACCTAGATAGTCTTTGTGGAGTTGAAGGTATAAATGTTACTGAATTTGAACAATAACCGCTTTTTGGCATTGCTACATTAGAGCGTGGGGTACTCCGCAGCATTGCTACCATCTGGCACGCTCCGGTACCGTTCTCAGACATGCCATGCGAGGGAGAGCAGGCTTCGGCCTTTGCTCGCTTCTCCGTGCTAGGTGGACAGATCTCATATTCCACGTCCCAGTAGTGGTCATTGGGCTCTCTAACCAGCACCTTGAAAACCTTTTCTAACTCTTTTTTTCATTGGCTGCATTATATCCTAAATCCAGACGCCTGATGGTACGTACGGGTTGTTTTGTTGTGTGCATTGTAGACACTGGATGTTGGCGCGGAACTGGCTGACTTTGTACACTAAATGTCTGAATGATGCTTACGCTGGCTCTTTTGTTTCGGAGCTTTGTGGTGTTTATGCTGACTGCAGAATGATAGTGGCTGCATAGTGGTTGGTGTTAATGACTGCTGTCTAGTACTTCCTGTGTGTGACTATTTTGTAGATACTGTTAACTCTTCTACGCATTTTAAGTGCTTGTATGCTCCTTCAGACTACTGCTGACCCTTAGTGACATTGTGCTATAATTGTCGTCTGTTGTGGGATGACTATACCTGGTGAGTTGCTGCTGACTGTTGAGCCTGTGCAGTATGCTCTGTTGATGACTGTAGGCGGTCATTCCATTTAGTGAGTGCTGATGGCTGGTGTGTTTATGTCTTTAGCAGTCTCCTGACTGACTGTCATTGCCAGTGTGATGCTTTAGAGACCGCATTATACATCAAACTCCATGCCGGCGCATGTTGCGGTCCCCTAACGTGGTTATCCCCCTAACGCCACACTTGGCTGCTGGGTTTGTGGTCTGCGTCATCGGCTTTTTTCTGCCCCGCACCAAAGTGTTCCAGATTATCTTTAATCTCCATCTGTTTGCGACACGCCAAATATTACTCTCCGACTTGTTCCTCGCTGGCAGGCGTAATCGGGCTCGACAGATGGTTGTTCTGTGAATTAGGCTCTCGGGGTCCGTGTAACACAGTGTTTAGTCTAGAAAAACCCACCCTATTGTTGCTTGTCTATATCCATTTGACTGAACAAGATATCGGGGGGTGGGCAGAATTAATGATCACCTTTTCCTAGTTTAATGAGATCTGACTGTAGCTGCACAGCTTTGACTTGTTGGCACTGGTTTGGAGATGCTTGGCATTGTCTGTGGAAATGCCCAGGTGGCCTTGTCATTCAATCTTCTGATTATTTTTGTCCTGTTATTTCTGCCATCTCACTTGTTGAAGTGATCCCTTTGAGACCGATAGCAGGCTGCCCTTGGATGTCAGCCAGTGTCTCTTTTTTTTTTCCCCCAGCCATTCCCCGAATTCGCTGCCAGAAAATAATTTCCGTAAGTCATGATCTATTCTAGCGATACACTCCCACCCCCAAAAAACACACCATGCACTATTCTGTGAAATTTTACTTGCGGTTCCACTTATTTGTTCATCTTGCGGATCTCTGCCAATGCCAAACTTTTTTCTGCAGACTCGACTGCCCCTGTGTCGATGCTCCATGCAAAACATCTGAAAATACCATGTTGTCTCTGGACAATGTCTGTCATTGTTATACTGATACCACTTTCCTACTTACAGGTCCTCGGTCCATGCCATACTCTAGCTTACTGTCACTGTACAGTGCAGTGCCCTACGACAAGCCGTAAGCACCCTTCGGTTGGCTTAGTACCCTCCATGAGAACCATTTTAAATGCTAAATACTGCAGCCACATTTTTAGACTTAGGTCCATACTTTATGCCATCTAATGAGCCACACTTTTGACATTAACGCATACTTTATTTTAAACCCTTCGATATCCACAAATGTACCTTGTATACACCTAGGGTACCAATTTGAAGCTCCAGTATTCACAAAAACTTAATTGAAATGTGCTGTCATTTAAATTCCTGTACCCTTTTAATGTAACTGTGAGAAACAGGATTGTCATAGGTCTTTATTCGTGATCGCTCGGCTTGCAAGTTCATAAGGGTCAACAACACACTTAAAGGCACAGAGGGGACTTCAAAGTCTGCAATCAAATTGTTGATGAACCTTGAAGTTTGAGCTGGTGGAAATGGGTGAGCAGGGTTGGTAGGCCCCTTTAGGAAGGCAGACTTGAAGAAGCTCCTCAAGGCCTTTTGAAAGTATTGAGGCTAAACATGGATCTGAGATGGAGGCGAAGGCGGCTGTTGAGGGCAACTGCGTACTCTGATGAGGATTCCCTTCGTTTCAAGAGGGGGTAAATACATATTTGAACTACCAGATTTGAGGTTCCGGTTTGAACTTCAGTGAGGCATTCCTTCAATCAACTGGACCTAGTGTAGATCTTCGTTCCTCTGCTCACAAGGGATCTCGGCTCCTTCAACCCCAGGCCCCAGAACAGAAGGTCTATCCATATTTAGGCTTCGCCATACCTGTGCGAGGACAGTCTACTGCTTCTGGCGGTACTATTGCCCTTCACTAATGTGAGTGAAAGCTCTTCTTAATGTTGAGGTGTGAATGAGTGACTGGACTGTAAGGGCTAGTATTTTTTACCTCCAGTTACCAGAGCGGAATTCCTGTAACAATTAAACTTCTACCTTTTTTTTATACTGAATGTTTTTCTCCGTATCCGGGAAGAGTAGGTTACCCTTGAGTGGTGATAAAACAAGGGAATGGGACGTCTCTTTTATGTAAGAAGTAAGATGGGTTTTGAGCACGTGGTCCTGAACACTCGCATGTGCAGCCTGTCTTGGCCACTATGGCAAGCCGACATGGGTCATGTGCTCCTCTACACACATTGTCACGACTATTCTCTCTGTATGCACCAGTGTGCCAGTGAGATGCCTAAACCGCACACACACATCGCAGGCATGAGGATAGGGAGGAAGGCTCTAGTTATGCAGGACTGTAAAGACCTTGAACCGCAGAGACTGGTTATAAACCTCCATTTGGGATATCTGCAGTTGCCTGTGCCCTCGGCCTTCCGTCGCAGTGTTCTCTTCACCTGTGAGCTGTTAGCTTGAGTTACGTTTCCAACGCCAGGGTGCCTGCTAGGTGATAGCGCGCTTTATAAATTGAATAAATAGATAAATAAGGAGCAGTAGCCAGCTTCACTCTGGCAGATTTCACGTTTACTATCACAGAGCCTATATCCAGTCTAAAATAGCAATAAGAGTGGGACAGCATAACTTGTCTACGCATGAAGAGGGCTTGTGTCCCATCAGGCGAAGGCATTTACAAGTCTACACAATCTATTAAAGAAGTAACAGATTTTTGGATGCGCACTGAACAGGGACTTTTTGAACCTAGTTAAACTTGAGCAATAATCTGTAAGCACCACAGCACTGTTGAAGAAAAGGGTGCTGGGATGTTAGGTAGGTGCCCCACAAAAAAGAATTAACAAACCTAAATGAGAAGCCTCCCAAAAAAGCCTGTGGGAGTATTCCCAGCTTGATTTGGACAGATATATTCAATGCTCCTTTTGATGAAATGTCAGTGGGCGTGGTCGCCCGCTGCAGACCATGGGTATTTGAAGTACCCTCTTACTTTGGACAGTTAAAGTAAATGACATCCTGCCTCTGAAGTCAGTGGGAGCGCTCCCCTGCCATGGATCAAGAGTATATTGAAGTGCTTTGGATCTATACATTGAATTGTAATCTGCATATAAAGAAACTATGTGGGATGGAGAAATCCACCTAGTCCCCATAATTTGTGAGATGAGGGAGCTGAAAAGAAAATAATCTGTTATTCACAGCAAACTGTGATTTGCTAAACAAAAGATCATTTAACAAACTTTACTGCCCAGGGACCCTTGAGAAAAATGAATATTTGACCCTCCTAGAATAGATAAAGCATCACTTATACTCGCAGATGAAGGTCTCGTATGAAGTGAAGAGGAGGGCATTACCTTAAAAAAAAAAAAAGTTGTGTGTATCTAATGATCTGGGGTGGGGGGGGGATGGTATAGTTTTTTGTGTACTCGCCCATATGTACACAGCTTGGACTACGATGAATTTCATAATCTCTGCCTTGTCAGTTGTATTTGGTGTACATATATATATTGAAAATATAATCAAACTGAAGCAAATGTTATTGTCCTGAGTGAGAATGCTGGCATCTGGTAATCACCAGCATTATTTGCTAAACGTCTCGGGTGATGACGTGGCTTTGGAGGTGCCTCCAGGGTGTACGTCTTTCACGGCACAGTTCCTTTTACTTAATGTGATATCCTGGATTATTAACTGGTGGAAGAGCACACACTTAGTATTCCATTATCTAGTTACGTAAATATAGTTTCAGCGAGAACCTGGTCTTCAACAAAAAGAAATATTGATTCAGCGCCAAAACAACTGTATGGTTACTAACCAGTCATTTCAACCCCCAAAACTTTTTGTAAAAAAACACCTTTAATGAGTAAAATGACCAAAACAACAACTGCTCCCTTCTGCCAAATCTCATTCCCGCCCGTGTGCGTTAATAAATCGGATTGCTAGTTATGACAGAAAGTATAAGAAGTATTGGGACCTCTTACGTGGTAGGTGGGGGACCACTAGTCTGCTCCACCCTCGACTGCTCACTCAGCCGTTCTCCCAAGTTGTGGTAAAACAATCCCAGTAAGTAGTTTTTTTTTGTTTTCCAATTCTGCTGTTCAGCAGCACAGAAACGGTTCTATAGATTCTTGGATGACTCTCAATACTGATAAGACCATGTCGACAGTTGCGCACACAAATGCATAGAAAGGAGACTATAAACAGCATAAGTCCTTCTGGCCTTAAAGACCTCATCCAATATCACCAATCCCCCAGCCCTGAACCCACCTACACGTACCTATTTGTATAAGAACCCTTAGAGTCTCCCTGTACTCGACTCGCCAACCCCAAATCTGCCACCACTTTCGAGGCCAACCCCGACTTTGGAATACCACTTTTTCAGCTGCACTGCATCAATCAAGGTTTAGCTCTCAATCTTATATCCTGAATAGCTTCCAAACAGATTAAATATATCAAAAAGTGAGTTGGGGTTGTGTGGCGCATAGCAGTATGTATTCAGAGTATAGTGAGATTTTTTTTTCCTCCCCTCCCATATTGCCGGCTACCAGTGGATCGTGCCAAATCCAGGCGGCCAGAGGCTCCAGTGCCAAGGCGAAGAGCATGGGGGACAGAGGGTATCCCTGTCTCGTGCCCTAGTGTAGGGCAAAGGGGCATGAGACTGTCCCATAGGAAGCACTGTTTCAGAGGTTTGTCGAGATGGCAGGAGACTGCTTCCACTTCCGGACTCTGCCAGTCCACCAACAGGAGGAGAGTTCATAAAAATGAGGTACCTCTCGTGTAATACTGGAGAACCTTCCTACACCTCTGTGTCCTGTGTCCGACCCCCTGAGTGAGCTGCACCCTGGCTGAGGCCAGCCTCCCCTCAAGGACAGATTCAAAATCAAATTCTGTTGTAATATAAGAGAATCTTCCAAGGTGCAGCCGTAACGGTATGGGACGGTTGTATGGACAGTAGTGGAAAGAGCGTTCACTCATTGGATGTTAAAGTTTTACATGAACAGAACAAAGTCTGTCCGTACGACAAAGTAACTCTTTAACTCTTTGTTGCATTTGCAAAACCTCACTTGGGAAATCCCATTTCAAAGTACGGATCGGCAAGGTGGATAGATGCAAGTCTGTTGCACAAAAAACGTTGCTTTATGTGCCAAAAGGTAACTCCACGCGAAAGAAAGAAGCTACAATAACATTTTGGATAACATATTGACAGAAAACGTAAGCGAGGCAGCTACTTGTTCAAAAGCACATCATTTCACTAAACACTATTCTGTGGACATTCGAGCCCTGAAGGAGGTCAAGTTAACCAAACAGTACTCTGAACTTCGTTTCGGACACCTGTCTCTTCGGCTCGCTCGCTCTTAGTGGTAATAATCCCAAGCATGCAATCTACACCAGCACATGCTACAAACGGTGAATGTCTCCTGCCTAGAGCTCTAGGTGTGTAGCATGTAGTGCTGTCTACCCTCAGGCGCCCTCCCACGCTCCGGAGGGGGGCGGATGCTTTAGAGGGTCCTCTTCATTCTCTCAGCGCACCTGTACAGTTTGACTTCTCTGCTTCACTTACCAGTAAGTTTGAAAAACACAGTCTGAGGTGAGTCTTCGTCCTGGTGCATTGTGAGATTCAGGGAGGAGTCTGGAGATAACTCAACACCACTTGCAAACACCCACAGTCACGTTAGATGGCAGGAGTGTGCAGAGCATGTGAAACTACAGCACTGCGAGCTACAGACTGATGGCTACAGGGTAAACATTTTCCCTAGGGTAGACTGCATGAAAATATTGAGGTGCCTAGTCACAACTCTGTGATTTTGAGTCTTAGCATACATAGTAAGGGGTTCTCTGGGTCTAGATTGATGTGCATTGGCAGACTAGTGCTGACATTGCAGAGGTGTTGCAAGTTGGAATGGGGATTCCCTGAATCAGGTGTGTGTGAATTCAGTACTGAAATCGGTTCGCGTAAAATGTGGTGTCTTGCAAACCTGTGGTTGAGTTTTCTGTGCTGGGTTAGAGCACACTGCACGTAAAAAGCAATTTCTACTAGTTGTGTGTACACTATACAAAAATATCGAGGAACGCAGCAGATCAGGCTATGAATGCATTTAGCTTACAGAGGGGCAGCTATTGGGATCGCTTAGGTTCCAGATAGAACTCTAACCATGACCTTCTTCTCCAGACTGTTCTCCTTCGATTCAGGGCAAAATTAAAAGTCTTGTGAGGAGGGTGAAAACGCAGCTTTCAAACAGTATTTGAAACTTCACACAGCGGAACTCTGTTACCCTGGCATTGCTGGTTGTTACTGGAGGCTTTACTTTTAGTCCTCTGATTTACTGCCCATTTATGTTCTTGGTTCCCCCCCTAAATAGTCGGCCATTCAGTTGTGAAGAGAGGGTGTTCCTTAGCGCTTGGGGCCCTCTTCTCGCTACAATCTGTGCTTTTTCAGTGTATTTAACTTTGGCCGGTGGTCATTGCTTTAGGTAAGTGCCAGATCCTTGTAGAGATGCACGGTGCTTGTCAAACACACGCTCTTAAATCTTTGTGTTGTGTCATTGGCTCAGACGAGAATTGCTTGTCCTTAAATCACTCCATATCTCAAATGAAGAGGTATTCACCCGAGTTTAATAAAAAATATTAACCACCTTTGTAAGTAGTTGCTGCTTTGGGTCTTGTGAGAGGTCCCTAACAACCATGATCATCTAGATTTGTTAGTATTTGGACATTCTGCTTCTCAAAATGCTTCAGGCAGTGAGGAGTTACTTGAGGAGCATTGATGTACTGCATCCTCCACATCCTGTTATACCCTTTTGATTGGATTTCGGACAGGTCAGTGACTGGGCTACTCTAGGACATTTACCTTGTTTTTTTCCATTACCATTTCAGCATTTTGCTATTTGCCTCCTGATGTAGTCTCCCTGAAATGCTAAATCAATCAATCAATCAAAGCATTTATATAGCGCACTACTCACCCAGAGGGTCTCAAGGCGCATGGGGGGTGGGCGGGGGGGGGGGGCGCTACTGCTCGAACAGCCAGGTCTTGAGCTGCTTCCTGAAGGCGAGGTGGTCCTGGGTCAGGCGGAGGTGGGTCGGGAGGGAGTTCCAAGTCTTGGCGGCCAGGCAGGAGAAGGACCTTCCTCCTGTGGTGGCTCTTCGGATGCGGGGGACGGCGGCGAGGGTGTGGCCGGTCGATCGAAGCTGGCGTGTGGGAGCGTAGAAGTTGAGGCGGCTGTTGAGGTATCCTGGGCCTTGGTTGTGTAGGGCTTTGTGTGCGTGGGTGAGGAGACGGAAGGTGATTCTCTTGTTGACCGGGAGCCAGTGCAGATCTCTCAGGTGTCCGGAGATGTGGCTGCGACGGAAGATGTCCAAGATGATATCCTCTTTTCAGCTTTCATGCAGAAGGGAGCAGGTTTTTCATCAAATTCTCATCTATAGCTAGTTCCCTTCTTTGAGTTCTTTATGCCGGCCAGTGTTTAGGTCTAATCATGAGACACCGCCTGATAAAATGATCTTACCACTACTATGTTCTTTGATGGGCCCAAGCATATTACTTTTTATAGTAGGTTAGTTTAGTTGTCCACACAATTTTACTGGATGGCAACAGGATCTTACAAGCTTTTATTGACCTACCTCCAACAAGATTAAATGTGGGCTTTCTTGATTGACGTCTTCCATCCTGTGGCCATGCAATAAGGAGTCCATTGTGGAGCGCTTGTTGTCTTTTTGCACATTCACTTTGACCCTTCTTTCTCATTCAAGCGTAATGGGTTGGGTAAGTTGCCCTGACTTTGTACATTTTCCAGACAGCTATGTGTTTTTCTTACTGTGAGCTTAACAATCCTACAAGCCCTCTGGATGTGCGGCATGTTGGTTTGTAATATTTGTGACGGTACTTAATTGCTCCCACCCTGCCACTGCAAACTGGAAGGGCAGTTGTCACACTTCCAGTAAGACTTTCCCCATTACAAATAATGGAAAGTCACCACTTCCCTTAATGATGTATGTAAGTATTCCCGAAGGAAGACCGAAATAGCCTTAAGGCAGGCAGCTGAATATTATGAAGTGGGACATGTATGTTTATATATGTCCTTCAGCAAAATCCTGCAGATTTTCATTTTGTTGTGGAAAGGTTAGTTAATACAGGGTTACATGCTGCCCCTCATCCCCCCGCCTAGCTAACTTCTGAATGGGACTTCCTGACTGGGAACTGTAAGGCATCAAATTAATTGTGGCATTAACCCCGACCTGATTCCCTGGTCGAATTTAATGTTACTAATAAAGCAACTTTCAGGAGTTGCAAATCTGTATCCTAGCTGGTCCAGTGGCTTCACACAGGCACTGTTCTAGAGACAACTTTCTGCCCGCTTGAGGAGTAGTGTAAACGACTTCCAGGCTTTGCAACAATAGAAGCCCGCTGCAGGAAGAACTGTTACCTCCCCCTTGCAGAAAGCCACTCAGGATGTTAGCCCAACAGCTTCAAAGATGCAGCCGAGTTTGATGGGTAATTGTGATAACATTCTCACCCTTTGTTCATGTTGCCTAGCTGTAGCTCCGGAAACTGACCTGGAGCCAGATGAGGTTATTTCATCACCTATGAAGGTTGAGGATCGTTGTCTAATCAAGTGTCACAGGAGGAGATTGATCACCGTTATTTATATATACTGTAGTGTTAGACCTGACATCATTGGCTTGAGTCTCTCCTCCATTTTTTCTGTTTGCCTCCACTGTTTTTCGATGTTTTGCTGGTATATGCTTTGGGCGCCGTGCCACTGCTGATCAGTGCCACAGCGCAAGTGCTCCCGCTGTTAAATTGATGTATCGATTGTATCCATGTTTGGCTTACTTGGTTTACTGTCAGTCCCTAGTCTAGTGCACCAGGAGTGCCGGGGCTTGTAGATACAAATGCCGCTCGTGGGCTTGCAGCACGTGTTGTGCCACCCACAAGAGCGGCCTCGTAAAAGAATGTCTACGGGTCGGTCATTGCGAGACCCACGTGCAGCCTAGTACTGTCACGCAGGCTGCGCAAGTATACTTACTTGCCAGCACCTCAAACCTTCCCTTGACTTCATGTTAGTCACCCCTATGGAAGGCCCATGGGCAGGGTGCATTGTAAGTATAAGGTAGGACACGCCTGACCAAGTTGGCATGTCCTAATAGTGAATTACAGCCATCTTCATTCTTCACTATTGCGAGGTAGCCTGCTCTCCATTAGTTAGAATGGGCCGCCGGGATTATTAATGCTATGATCCTAGCTGGCTCGGGGAGCATGGTGCAATGTCGAGTTTGGTATCCCTGAACTCGGGGTTTAATTACGCATCCGTTGGTGTGGATGGTTTTTGGACTCTGGGTTCGAAAATAGCACTTTTAGAAAGTGTCTATTTTCTTGTCTAACCATTTCCGGTTTCTGCTGGTCTTGCGTGTGTGTGACAGGAGCTGGGTGGCTCCAGAGGTCTGGATGAGTCAGTGTGGGATGAGTGGGACATTTGCGTTGAGAGTAGGGGGAGAGTAGTTGCTGATAGCCTGCCCTGCCTGATACAATGCTAGCTCCACCTCCTGCCAAGCGGCTGATGGCCCTGTGCCTGCCATGGACGATCCTAGCCCCACCTCCTGCCAGGAGGCCGATAGCTCTGCTCCTGCCAGTGTCAATGCTGGCTCCACCTCCTGCTGGGCGTCTGAGGACCCAGCCCTGCTCAGTGAATAAGCCAGGTGCTTCTGCCTGGCTCCACCCACAACAGACCCAGGATGTTGGGAAAGTCCCCGGCATGGACAAAGGGATCCAAGCCGAAAAGGGGTATAAGAGAAGGACCCCTGAACTAAGAAATCAGATCACTTCTGACAAGGAACCCTGTAACCAAGGACATGAGGCCTGCTGATCTGAGGACTTGCCTACCCCTTCTGCCAGTGTGCTGTTTGCTGGGGGGAATCCTGCAGTGCTTCTTTATTTTTGCCTAGGAACCAGGAGAGAGGAACTGTGTGTGTACTCTCACGCTTGCTAAGAAAATCTCCAAGGACTGGAAGAGTGCCAGTCTCCTGCTGAAGTCACAGGGCTAAAGGACTTCATCTGCTTAAAGTGCTATTTGCTGGAACCTGTGAATCCAGCACCTCTGAAAGAGCCAGCAATCTCGACGCCGACGGACGTCGCCGAATCCAGCTCGACATAGTGGGTAACGGCCCCAGTGTCCCGCTTCCTCGACGACCGGCTGCCAGGCCCGATCGACGCCAGCAGCAACGCCAGTGAGTAGTGAGTTCGGCTCCTGCTCCAAGGGACCTCGTGTCTGCACCGCTGCTGATTGCATCGCCCTCGTGCCCTCTCGACGCCGTGGGCGCTGCTCACACTTTGCAACCGCATCATCGACAACGACGCCTGCTGAGGCCTGATCGACACCGAAGACGCGACGCCGGATTGCTCGACGCCGCTGATCATTGTGTGCTTCTCCGGGCTCGACGTAGCGCTCCTCGCGGTCGACGCCGAACCTTTGGATTAACTTTGCCTCGACGTCGTGTAGCCCCTGTGTGGGTTACCTTGTTGCTAAGAACTGTGTTTCCAAGAAGAAGATTTGCTTTGATACTAAAGACTTTGTGCTAAAGAAGAAACTACCTTTGAACTATTTTTCCCTTCCCAGAGTATTTATTAAGATTGTGTACATTTTTGTCGTTATTTGGTCTTGTGCTAAGCCTTATATAAAAATCCTTATTTTTATAATACTACCGTGTCGTGTCCATTTGTAGTGCATTCACTTTATTACTGTATGTGGTCATAAATGCTTAACGCACAGCCTCCGAGATAAGCCTATCTGCTCTGCCAAGCTACCGAGGGGGTGAGCAGGGGTTATCAAAGGGTGTGACCCCCTTGCCCTGACTAGAAAAGGTGTGTCCCTATTTGTCAGAAGTGTATACCTCTGCCAACTAGAGACAGCCGGTTCTACCATGTAGGAACTGCGATTACCAAAAGAGATTTACACCACAGTGATTGAGTTAATACCCGTCCTCTGGAAGCAGACTAAATGTCCCCTATAGGGTGAAAATATCAAGATTTTAAAAGACAGTCACGCCACATGGCTGGAGTCAGTTGTCTAATCCAGACAAGCAATATGGATGGAAGATTATTTTTAATTCAGATAACCCATTGAAATAGAAGTGCAAGCAGAAGTCTCCTCAAAAAATACAATAAGGAACATATAACATTGGTAACCACTGGTAAAGAAAACCCTGACGAAGGCTAGGCCGAAATGCATTGGTAGCCAACAACCAAGACCAATGTTTAGAGAATTAGCAAACAAATATTATAATTGTATTTTCCTTTTCTTTGTTGTATGCCAAATTCACTAGAGCGTAACAACTGTAGATATAAATAAATGTAGGGCCTTTCGCAATATATGTTATTCGGTGGTCTGCATATTTATTATCATGATGTCCATTTCTGTAAGTTATGGATAATCCATCATGTCCGATAGTTAACTGTTTTTGAAAATAGTGGACAAACAGTATGAATAAGATGAGAAAATAATAAATCAAAAATATATGTTTTTCTATACATGTTGTTTCATGCATTTTGATTGAATAGTGGTCTACAGGTCATGAGCTTCAACAAAAATATCCAGCACTGAACCCGGTGCACACCCCCCCCCCCCCTTTTTCCAATATTATTGTTTTTCTTGATAGGGTAGTATCTAATTGTCAGGGGCTCCACATTTTTTCAAAGCTAGCTGGAGACCCGGCCAGAGAGGGAAAACCCGTCCCCCAAACCGGTTTTCTCGTGGGGTTGACTACCAAGCTCCACACAGTCGAGGGGAGGTTCAGATATCTTGAGAATGGCAAGACGAGTGCACTCCTGGATTACCCAATGCCGCACACTGCTGGAAAATCATCACCAAGTAGAAGGGGACTTGGCGGCCCACTGGCTGGTGACTGCGTTGACCCTTTGTGGCTCTTTCCTGGGGTAAATATAGCATGCTGCACTTTAGATCACTCTGGATTTGGAAAGCAGACTGAAGGATTGTCCTACTGCCCCTGCATTGCACAAAGAGAGGCTGCACCGTCTGCTGGACTGCATCTGCTGCACTTTTGGACTAACGTATTGGGGACTGTGGCTGTGTATCCTGACTCCGGGAACAGTCATTTCCCAGCCCCAGACCAACGCAATGACTCCAAGGGTCAGTTGCCTAGGACCCTGGAACCCGCTCCAGGGACAAAAGAGCTAAAGAAGTGCTGGCAAACTGGCAAGTTGATAGCCACCGGAGAAGACTCACTGCTAGCTGCCACTGGGCCCCTCAAGAGAGTGATCCTCGATGGACAAAAATTGCACCGGCGTCAGCTGGACCCAGAAGTGCAGTCAGATTCTGGATTGATCACCCAAGATAGACATTAGCCCCCACTAAAGGATTTTGTTTCACCAGCTGTGCCTAAAGACTGGTAACGCAACAGCAGCTGGCCTTCTACTGTCTTGAAGAGGACTATGTGGAACCCCAACCTCTGTTGCCAAAGTGGTCCGACATCACCCGTGGACCAAGGAATCATCACAGAGGCACCCATGTTGACCGCACAGCAACTGGAGCATCAGGACCACCCAATTATAATCTATGGCGGTTATGCTGTAAGGGTTGGAACTGGACTGAAACTCTCTAGTGGCCAGGTAACTCTCCAAAGTACCTCTACTGGCGCCCCTAGAACTTCTCCCTGTCCGATTTGATGGCCCAAGCCGGGCTGGAGTAGCTAAGCTGTTTCAAACTTTTGAAAAGCTTGCTATGTTTTTGTTGACAAAAAGTGATAAAGTCTTTAAAATCTGTATCTCCGTAACCCTCTTGTGGATTCAGCTCATCAAGGACTTTAAAAAATCATTAAAAACACTATACAACTATAAATTAGTGTTGTATTTCTTACATGTTGTGTGGCTTTCTCATTCAATTGTTTGGTACTTGTTAGAAATGGCGCTTTCTGGTTGGCTAAGGCTTGCGCCAAAGCCAGGCAGAAACCACCATTCTACGTCAGGGCAAGGAAGTCACCCGCCAAGATAACCCCTGCTCACCCCCTTGGTAGCTTGGCACGAGCAGTCAGGCTTATCCCAGAGGCGGTGTGTAAAGCATTTGCGCACGCACCTACCAGCAACAACATCCAAGGCCCCCCAAAAAAGGAACTCCACACAAGGTTATATATATAAAAATAGCCTTTGTATTATACCAAACACATTAGATAATAAACAGACACTTTACAATGTGCCATAGGCACGGGCAGAATTTACTGGGGATTTTGTACACAGACAGGGCCACATGGACCACTGTCGGGGGAATAAGCCCTTTTAGAGCTAGCACTTGGTAGAATTAGCACTTTGTAGGAATAACACTTAGCACATATAATAACTGTAGCACCAAATAGAAAATGTAGCACACAAACAGTAACCACTGGTTAAAGGTAAGTACCACCTACGCAATCCTACTCACCTTAGGCATATATCAAGCAGGGAACCATGAACTCACTAGTATAACCCATACTAGATAAAACGACCTCCTAAGAATGAAAACACATTCAGAGGTATAGGCCAGAAGCTTCACACATGGTGCATAAAAACACATTCAGAGGTATAGGCCAGAAGCTTCGCACATGATGCATAAAAACGCATTCAGAGGTATAGGCCAGAAGCTTCACACATGATGCATAAAAACACATTCAGAGGTATAGGCCAGAAGCTTCACACATGATGCATAAAAACACATTCAGAGGTATAGGCCAGAAGCTTTACACATGATGCATGAAAACACATTCAAAGGTATCAAAACACAGGGTGCGCAAAACATACTACACACAGTACATTTCCTAAAACCCAATAGCATCAGCACATAATTCAGCATAGCACATAAATCACATTAGGGTCCAGGTTGCGCCACTGCGCCAAAACCTAAACGTAGCAGCTGCCCACTACTTGCTGGGCAGCTGAGGGACAAGAACGGGGCCTAAACGCTGCAGCTGGCACTAAGTGCTGCGCAGCTGGGGAAGGCCAAGTAGGGGCGAAGGAGTGCGACTCACTCCTGAGTCCAAAGAACAAGTCCCTAGAAAGAAAGACCTAAACGGTGCAGCTGCCCACTACTTGCTGGGCAGCTGGGAACTCAAAACTGCAACAGGGGGCCCTCACTGGCCCTTAGGAACAAAGGCTGCACAATAGGTTGGAGCCCTCTGGCTCTGAATGCACAACAGCGCCCTTAGGAGCCTCGTGGGCTCTTCAACAATAATGCCACCACACTGGGTGAGCGGCCTGCTGCCAACCAGGGCGGTTCTACCCTCTAAAATGCCCCCCAACAATGTGGGAGGTTCTCGGGCTCTAAACAACAATGTGCCCAGGAAGAACAATGCCCCCGGGAAGAACAATGCCCCTTTTGGTGGAGCCTTCGTGGGCAATAGAAACAAAATGCCCCCACAACAATGATGGAGCCCCCTGGGGCTTTGAATGCTCACGACATGCCCCCGGGGGCCTTCTGTAGCCCTGCCTGGGCTTGGTACAAACGGTGCGGCGGCCCACTGTCATCCAGGGCCGCCCTAAATGCACTCCTGACGCTGTGCCTTACACGGGCACCAACACACGCCCGGAGCCCCCAGGACACTCACCGGGTCGGGGCTTGATTGCAAGCAGCGGTCTCTCCTCTCCTCCGGTGCGGCGGTAGCGCTTTGCGGGGCTCTCTCACCACATGAGAGCCCCGCCTTCACAAGGCACCCTGCCCGCTTCCCCCGGTCCCCCATCTCGGGACCGGTACTCTTCACCTGGAGCCCGCAAGACTCTGGGACTCCTTGCAGCCACTTGGGGAGGCGGGGGAGGCTCCCGGCCTCCCCACCGAGCACCAGCTTCATTCCGGCGGCGGCATCTCCTGTCTCCCTCTCGGCACTGGACTTCCTTGCAAAACCGGAAGTCCCACCCCGAGTCAGGCACTACGGTGCCTGACTTCCTATTTTTGCGTCGCGAGGGCCGTGGCGGTGGTTTAACGAGGCACAGAGAGGGGTAGGCACCCTCGAAATTCAAAACAAATGTAGAAGCGGATGAGCACCCGCTAAGGAGCACATAAACAGGGTGGGCACCCGTAATTAAGAATAAAGTAAAAAATGAAGACGCAGGGTGGGCACCTGCGCACTCTGGGCATACAAAGCGCAGGAGCGCTTCCCTCCGAGGGAAAACAACAGCGCTCTGCCCAGAAATGGAAAATAAAGCGCTCTCAAGGCGCTGGGGGCACAGACAGCACCAGGGCCCTAAGGAATGACCCCTTAAGCAACTAGGGACCCAGCAACAAGGTCCTCATAGGAGCAGAGGGCAGGGTGGTCCAAAAGAATTCCTCCAGCATCCAGGGAATCCAGGGGCAGGGTAGGGCCCAAGGAGGCAAGCCTTCGCCTGGGCCCCAGCAGCAGCACGCCCCTGGTAGATTCAAGTCGGAAACAAGAACATTTAACATGAGGTCACAGCCTCTTTTTATACACAAAATCCCTTTGTCTCTAGGGTGCAGGGTGGGGGGAAAAACCAGACGCAGCTGGTTCTGGAGCACTTTGTTGCTCAGCCCCTCTCCGCATTCACTGGACAGGCTAGGGTCATCAGTTGCACCACAGGGGGCGGAGCCATCATTGTGGAGGGAAAGCCCAGCCCTATTCAGGTCCCAGGTGCAGCCCCTCCCTGCTATCAAAATTCAGATCTCTCCATTCACCACCGGGGCAGACCCATCCTGACTTCTGGTGCTGGCACACCAGCCAGCTCCAGCCAATCACAAGCCAGACAGTCAATTCACATTTACTACACAGGCAGGCCAACTTCTAGAAGTAGCACTTCCCCACTAGACACATTAAAGCCGCATACATAAGCGCGCAGCATTTAATCACACGAGTCCGCACATACCAAACTCAACCTTGCACTCCCCACACATCAGGAATTACCATGGAAACACACATTCCCCATGCATTCCTATGGAAGGGCAGGCCAATCTCACACACGCACTCGGAGAGCGCACGCACTTTACACTGCGCCACAGTGCTAAAGTGTGCAGAGGCCAGAAATCACCATAATGATGTAACATTAAAAAGGCAAAAAGTTCAGGGGTAAACCTGCCAGAAGGGCCAAGTCCAACATTACTGTTTAATGCTTCACACTAAGTTTCTTTGTTCATGCCTTGCTGCTCGAAAGCCATAGCTATCCAGGGATGAACTTGAGATTTTTCAGCCGAGCCTGACTGGACCCAATAAAGTTTTTGCAAGTGTATTTCACGATAAGGCTACCTTTCCATATCGTATAACACCCCCAGATCATCACAGAAAAGAGTTATTGCAGGCTGTGCACTAACAGACTATGGTAGAAACACATTTTAGTCCTGTATTCCTTTGCGTCGATGGTCTACTTTATCCCGTCAATATAAGTAGTCCTGATTCGAAATAAGTGGGGCTATTTGCCTTCATCTCGCATGGCATATGTATGTTGTCTTTTGTGTATGTGGGATTTTTTTTTTTGATAAATAATTTTTATTAAACAAAAGAAAGTGTAAGGCAATGTCAAGTCCACAATATGAATGACCCATAATATAGTACTGAGATATATCAATAAGCACCATACATTTCCCAGTGTGGAACCAGGGTGACAGCGTCTTGTTTGTTTAGTAAACTTCAAGAACAAGAAGACAGAGGTATGTCAACAGCATGCATAGCAGATGGAAGCATACAATTGGGGCAATGAATACAGGAGTTAGAGCGTGGGCTCTGCATCACTTGCTAGCTGGCCCACCAATAATTCTTGGATATACCAGCCTGCTTGTACCTTTCCATGTTTGCTTTGAAGATCCTTGAACAGTGTGCCGTTTCTTTAGAACTGTTTTTAATGTGCGCGTACTCCTGCGTTTTCCGTAGTGATGGCTTGGCGGCAGGTGGAACAGGGCATCCGCGTCTGCTCAGCGTTCCCGAGCTGTGTCTCTGTTTGGCAGAAAGCTGGGTCACCTTCAGGTTGTATCTGCAGGAGCTGATGCAATACAAGAAGCAGAATCCCGGCAAGGTAAGCTCGTTTCTTCTCATAATGGCATGTAGCCCACCTGCAAATCTCGATCTGCCAGCACAGTCATGCCATTCCACAGAATGCCAGTAGGGAAAGAGCGAGTTCTGTCTCTGCTGTACGGTAGATGGGGCCCCCTCCTCCTCCTTTTACTACGAAGGCAAAATCTGAAAATGGAGGATAAACTTCTAACATAAACTTCTAACATAAATTTCCACTAATGGATCAATGAAGTGATGCACACACTTGATAATCCTGAAGCTGCAGTCTGGAAGGCCCCATGTCTGCTGTCCCCAAGAGGGATGGGGCTTTCTGGATTGCTTTCTTGAACTCCGATAGGTACTATCTGCCTCCACTGCCTCAGTGCTCAGTTATGAACCCACGACGGTCTGTTCTCTCCAGGGCCTGCTAATCATCTCCTCTGTGACGTGAATGTGTTCTGTGTTAGAATAATCGTCCACTTCTCTCAATATGCTGTGTTATGTGATAAAATCAATCTTTTTTCTGTTTTCTGTTTTATGCACTGTTCTGTTGTATGTAAATAGGTGTTAGAATAAAAGGTGTTTCTTAAAGACCTGTTTCTGCATTGGTGACTTAAAAAGTACTCTCTTTTGTAAATGTACCAGTGACCGCATCGTTCACATATTGCTTCTGCATGGAATCGTGAGTGACGGTGCTATATGGTGGGAATCTTGCCTTTCCAGCAGCTATTTCTGGGCCAGATCTGTGATCCAGCCGACCAAGGCCATATGCTGAATTTTCCTGCTATCATTTTCTAACACCTGGACACAAGTCAGCAGTTCCCACACATTGACTGCATTCTATTTAGTGCAGCAACCTGCCAGGAGGCTTTCTTATCTTCACTTCCAGCCAACCACAAAGGCCTGATTTTAAGGGCAGTCGGCCCTTCTTATGGAAAAGTATCATCCTGGCCGAGACCTTTCTGAGCCTAATACCCAGATTGCAATGGAAGGAAGCAAAGGTGCATCGCTTATCACTTCATAAGTAACTTGGAGAAACTTTGTGTTGGGGGAAGGTGTTTGACTAAGTTCAATCTCTGTATGTAAGGGATGTGAGTACATTGTAAGTATGCAAGATTTATTTGTATGTATGAGTAATTGTATTAATGATTTAAATGGCTGTAATTTATTTTTTATTTACTTCTTTTATAGCACTACTCATCCGATTGTAGGGTATCAAAGCATGTACATCCCACACAGAAACACAATAAATCATATGAGTTTGTAAATCACTGTAGAGGAAATATGACTTTAGACCATGAGGGTTGTTAGGTGTAGGAATCGCATATCCTCCATACTTGTATACATTATATGTTGAGTGAATATTTGGGTGAAACAAAGTTGGGATATAAAATGTATTTCAGTGATTGGGGCTGTCTGTACTACGAAGACTATTTATTCCCAGAGGAGCCCTTCTTTGCAGTCTGCTAATAACAGATTGAGAATAAATACAACAAGGATCTATATCTGTGACTTAGTTTGCATGCAGCTCCGTGATGCCGCTAAATAGATCACTGTACTATATTAGAAGGACTGCAACTTATGAACTTGGAAGTAACGAAAGGATGCAGTGCCAAAAGCAGGTGCCCACTTACCTATCTACATAAAATACAAAACTGTGATCTGCATGTTAGTGTGCTTTGCAGCAGGCACATTAACTCTCTATGCTGCTTCGTGATTCAAAACTCCTATTGGACGAAACCTAGAACCTTCCCAGAACTGCATTTACCACTAGAGTTCTCTTTCAGCTACTACAATTTCCTAACTGTTGCTAGGAGCTCTAAGATAAGATGAGATACCTGCTGCACAGACTTTAAAATGCAGTCTCTTTGTGAGCAGTTAAGTAGTGTAGAACCGATTTGCTGTCTCCTTGGTGCTAATTTCTTTGCAGGAGATTTTTTTTTAAAACATAAATAAATGTATAAGTTAACTGTCTGTCAGACTTGATCCCCAATTTATGGATTCCCAGAGTAATTTTTTTCAAATTCCAGCAATGGTGGGTTCCTCTCCTTTCATACTGCGAGGACATTATTTGTGTTGGTCTATATATTCCCCTTCTCAGACCACTGTGCCCAGCTGCAAAGGTTCTCTCTGAGTTCTGTGCTAAATGAATAAATAACCTCATCCTTTGTTCTTGGTTTCTGTGTTAGTTGCATGGTATTTTCCTCAGTATGGCTTAAGATGTTGTCTGTTTGCGCTACATGGAAAATGCACAGGCTCGTCTTCAGTTTGTCTATAGATTACCTGCTCTTTGGGTCTGTGCTCGATATGTGGGTTATTCTTCAGTCTGGCTGTAGATTGTGTGTGGTCCTTGGGTTCTATTCTTTATGTGGGGACTGAATGTGGCTATAGATTAGCTGCTCTTTGTGTTCTGTGCTAAATGAATAGGCGCATGCTCTTCCTGGCTGTGAATTCTGTTCTCTGGTTTCTGTGCTAGATGCACGGACTGTTTAGGGCTGGCTGTAGATTCTTTTCTTTGGGCTCAGTACTAGATGTTAGCGCTCCTCCTCAGTCTGGCTATAGGGTATCACTCTGTTTCTTGCTGTACTACTTTTTCTGGCTGTATAGTCTGTCGGTTCCACATTTATTGGCTCACGCTGTTCAATGTATTTCTTCACCAGTTTTGTGCCTCGGTCTGCGCAGGCTGCCTGAGCCTTTCTGTGGTTGGACACTACGTTCCTGGCATCATGATATCCTACATAATCTGTGAGTATTCTTGGGTTATGTTTCTGTGATATCTTGATCACTGTGCTTGGATATAATATGAACGGGTTGTTGTACAACCTCACATAGTTGTAGATGTGTTTAGACCATGTCAGTGTTTTTCTTTTTTTCTAATGGATACTGCTGACCACAGGTTTCTCTTCTTTAGACCTTTGGGCTATGATCTAGATGTTTCAGGATTGGTCCTGGGTCTCAGTGGGGATAACTCTGAGGCTTCTTTTTCTCCTGCCTCTTGTACCCTCCGTGTAAGCAGCGTCAATTGCACATTTGGGCCCTTAAAATGCCAGCGGGCTCTGTATCAATGTTGCCTCCTGACTTCATTCAGGTCTTGAGGGAGATGGCTCCGGATCTTCAATAGTAGCTGACCTGAGGCAGTCTGTGGTCTCTTCCCCAGCAGAGCTCCCATTTATGATGGATGCATCCGTACTGGGTTGTGGGTAATCACTTACAGGAGGTGGAGATCCGGAGGTTCTGACTCCAGCAGAGAGCCAGTTCCTCAACAATCTGGTGAAGCTTCGGCCCATTCTTTTGACCTTGAAGGCTTTCCAGCCCTCTGTTAGGAGAAGGCTGCTGCAGTTTCTCGCGGACAATATTACCGCCATGTAGTATTGCAACAGGCAAGGCGAAGTAGGGTATTGGGTTCTGTGCGATGAGTCCTCAAGTCTCTGGATGTGTGCTAGAGAAGAACATCTTTATAGTAGCCAACCACCTGGCAGAGTACCTGAATGCTTGAGCACACATATTGAGAAGATCGTAAGCGGAATATACACCCCAATGTGGCGCAGGGCATATTCGATATGGGGACATTTCCTATGTGTACACCCTTCAAACCTATGCATAGTTTTTTGCTGCGCCCCTGAAAGCTGTCTTCCTCATTGCCAATACGCCCTCTTATTGCGTGAGTGAATTGTAGGCACTATCAGTGCAACAGTGCTGCACCAGCCTTTTGCCAAAGAAATTGGTGCTGAGTACTCAGACAGCCGCCTTAATAAAGGCTTTGGCTCCCTTTCACACTAGGCAATAAGTCACTCCGCCAGCATTCTTCAATCACCCCCCACTCCTCGAAAGCGAAGGAGAGACTCCACCAGTTGCACACCAAAGTGCTTGGAGTTTTCACATTAATCATACCAAGCCTATTGCATGGATGATCCGTTCCTTGAGCGTTTTTTGTAGCAAAGAGAGGGAGTACTGTGAAGAAGATCCTGCAATGTGGATAGTCGTATGTATCAAGATCTGCGATGCACTGGCTCCTCGGGGTTTGAGAGCCCCTCCCCCAAGGCTCCTGTAAAGATGTTGACACTAGGGATGCCTGTTATTGACATCAGACAAGCTATGACTGGGGAGTCACTGAAAATGTTCATATATCACTGCTGCCTTGACAGCCAGACCTGGATGGAAGGATCCCATCTCCGGTGCGGTTCTGCAGGACTTTTGAACTAAGTCCACTCCACAGATCCTCCAAGTTTGAGAGGCGTAGCTTCATTAGCTAATCTAAAGTTAAGGATTCTGCAGGATACCATCTCTGGTGTAAGTAAGTACAGTACTTTTATAGAGCGCATGGCTGCCCCAGCAAAGGGGCATCCCGGCGCTGAGAGCAACAGAAGGGCAGCAGACGGCAGAAGTGGCCTGTAATAAGGAAGAGGGGGGAATCTAAAGACCGAAGCAGAGGCACAAATGGCAGACAGGAGGTAAGCGAACAGCAGAAGAAGGCCTACGGAGAAGGAAAGAGGTGGGTCTTGATAGCCTCACGAAAAGCCAAGTAATTATCAATGCTCCGAATGTGAATAGGAAGTGAGTTCCAGAGATAAGCTGCCAGTGGTGCAGTTCTGCAGGACTTTTGAACTAAGTCCACTCCACAGATCCTCCAAGTTCGAGAGGCGTAGCTTCGTTATCTATTCTAAAGTTAAGGTTCCTGAGGTTAAAAGTATCTATGAACAGAACAGGTTACTTATCTTTGCTAACGCAAAGTCCTTACTGCCCTCCAGCCTTACTTTGGAATGGCCTCTTCAACATTTAAAACGATCCTAAGCTAGCAGTGGCACATTGTCATCAACAGTTATTTTAAATACTGAGTTTGAGGGAGCCGAAGGAGTAAAGACCGAAACTTGCGTTTGCATTCATGATCTATATATATCTGATTTCCAAGGCGATACAGAACCAGCGTGTAGTCTCACAGCACTGCTTCTGTACCGCATGATGCCACCTATTGAGGCACTGGAGCAGTGCTAAAAACTCTCCAGATCCAGTTTGATGCATGGGGGATATTCTAAAGCGGAGTAATCGGCTATTTAGATAGAGCATCTACCAGAAAGAACATTATCTAAAGTAAGTAACGTGTTAGTTTTTTTCTATGTAAAACCTAAACTCGCAGAGAATCAGAGCTCCAAGGCAGAGCAACATTTTTCCTATTGCATCAGACCTCAAAAGGTTGTGTCTGCGTTTTCAGATTTTCAACAAAAATTGCAAACAAGAAATACAACTTCAGAGTAGAATTTATACTTCTTAATTAACCTTCTATATTCCGAAAATTGAGTATAAGATCCTTGTAAATATACCAGACTTCTCATCATTGTATATGACAAAGACATATTAGTACACCGGATACCTTGCTGAGGAATTGTTCTCTTACAATGAGTTTTATCTTTTGCTTTGAGCATCATACCTCTAGTAGTATTAATGGACCTTTCAGCACAGTCCCACCTCCTTCGGCCCGGTTAACTCTTCATTTCATAATGCAGACTTCAAGCTCATAGCAGAGCACATGACAAAAAGAAACCACACACAATTTAGCCATTGGCGCCATGGGGAGGGAGGATCAGTCGAAGAGCCAGGTCTTGAGGTCCTTCCTGAATGTGTGCAGGGTAGGGGAGCGTTGATGTTCACCGGGAGCTCGTTCCAGGTCTTGAGGTCCTTCCTGAACGTGTGCAGGGTAGGGGAGCGTTGATGTTCACCGGGAGCTCGTTCCAGGTCTTGAAGTCCTTCCTGAACGTGTGCAGGGTAGGGGAGCGTCTGATGTTCACAGGGAGCTCGTTCCAGGTCTTGAGGTCCTTCCTGAAGGTGTGCAGGGTAGGGGAGCGTCTGATGTTCACCGGGAGCTCGTTCCAGGTCTTGAGGTCCTTCCTGAATGTGTGCAGGGTAGGGGAGCGTTGATGTTCACCGGGAGCTCGTTCCAGGTCTTGAGGTCCTTCCTGAACGTGTGCAGGGTAGGGGAGCGTCTGATGTTCACAGGGAGCTCGTTCCAGGTCTTGAGGTCCTTCCTGAAGGTGTGCAGGGTTGGGGAGCGTCTGATGTTCACCGGGAGCTCGTTCCAGGTCTTGAGGTCCTTCCTGAACGTGTGCAGGGTAGGGGAGCGTCTGATGTTCACAGGGAGCTCGTTCCAGGTCTTGAGGTCCTTCCTGAAGGTGTGCAGGGTAGGGGAGCGTCTGATGTTCACCGGGAGCTCGTTCCAGGTCTTGAGGTCCTTCCTGAAGGTGTGCAGGGTAGGGGAGCGTCTGATGTTCACCGGGAGCTCGTTCCAGGTCTTGAGGTCCTTCCTGAAGGTGTGCAGGGTAGGGGAGCGTCTGATGTTCACCGGGAGCTCGTTCCAGGTCTTGAGGTCCTTCCTGAAGGTGTGCAGGGTAGGGGAGCGTCTGATGTTCACCGGGAGCTCGTTCCAGGTCTTGAGGTCCTTCCTGAACGTGTGCAGGGTAGGGGAGCGTCTGATGTTCACAGGGAGCTCGTTCCAGGTCTTGAGGTCCTTCCTGAACGTGTGCAGGGTCGGGGAGCGTCTGATGTTCACAGGATGCTCGTTCCAGGTCTTGAGGTCCTTCCTGAAGGTGTGCAGGGTAGGGGAGCGTCTGATGTTCACAGGGAGCTCGTTCCAGGTCTTGAGGTCATTCCTGAACGTGTGCAGGGTAGGGGAGCGTTGATGTTCACAGGGGGCTCGTTCCAGGTCTTGAGGTCCTTCCTGAAGGTGTGCAGGGTCGGGGAGCGTCTGATGTTTACTGGGAGCTCGTTCCAGGTCTTGAGGTCCTTCCTGAAGGTGTGCAGGGTCGGGGAGCGTCTGATGTTCACAGGGAGCTCGTTCCAGGTCTTGGCCGCGATGTAGGACAACTCTCTTCCCCTTGCTCTGGGCTGCGGGGGACCTCCACTAGGGCAAGGTCGGCGGAGCTTTATTGGCAATAAATTGTCTGTATGAAGGCTGTTCTGCATTTACATAAAGGCCCCTCATTTAGAGGTTACTGCATGCCCAACACAGCGGTCCTAAATTGCACACTAGCGAGGCACGCTTCTTCCTCTGGGGGGGGTGGAACTGGCCGCCATACTGATCCACACCTTAGGACTAAAGTTTGCTTGTGGTGGTTGTTCTCTGAAGCAAAGTACCCACCACTCAGTCAGGTGGCGTATTCCCTTCCGCCTACAGAAGCTATGCAGTAGTGATCCCAGGTCCTACAGTGGCTTTTGCAGAGGCGACTTACTGAAGCGCCTTCCAGCTCCTGCACACTTACAGCAGGGTCCATTTGTGCTCATTTTGTAAACCACAAATATGGTCGGTATCTCTTCTCATAGACTGCCTATTAAATAGTATGTCATTGGCTTTGTTGAAAGACAAGATAATTCAACTTTTACTTTTTGGGGTTACTTCAAATGTTTTTTCTTCATTAGATCCCAGCAGTGAGTATGTTGTCATCCTGCTGCTGTATCACGTTCCAGTAGTTAACTTTGTTTTCTTGTAGCTTAAGAATCTCAGGCCGGCTTGCTGTGGTTGTATTGTTTCCTGTCTTAATGTAAGCTGACATTCAGCTAGACTGCTATCGCGAGACAAACCCTGTTTTTTTGTGTTTATACTGGTGGATGACATTGCAGTACAAGAGATCCTCCAGTTCAGCTTTAGATGTTTCTCCATCTTGTGTGTGCAGCTTTAAGTGATAGAAACTCAGCTCTCAATACAACAGCAGTATTTGGAATCCCCGATAGTAGGAGTACATTTGACTAGTCATGTGGAGAATTCTAGTTAAGGTTCATTTAACGTCCTGAACTGTTTGATGGGTGTGAAGGGCAAAGTTAGCGGAGTAAAGACAGTGAACTGACCACGCCATTAGAGGTTAACAAGTGCGATGGTGGGACTGTCTCACTATATTCTGGAAGCACGTTTGAGAGTGGAAAATGGCCTCCGACTGACGTATAAAATAGATCAGCTCTTCCTTTTTTGTGGGTTTCTGAATTAAGCGTTGCACTTGCTTCTTGCCATATGTTGTTTTTCCATTGACAGTTTCTCCCTCTCTTCCAGTGCTCAGTGTCCTCCTCTGGCCATTGGTCGTTTATCGGGAATTGATCCAGAAGATGTACACCGGATTGGAGCCCATTCTGATGAAACTGGATTACACCATGAAGGGTGAAACGCAGCATCACAAGCATGAAAAAAGAAGTAAGTGCCTCTGAGCATGTAGGGGCTGGATAAAGAAAGCGATTTATGAGGGCCTTGTGGCTGGAGGGAGTTTTTGCAGCACAAGTTGAAAAAGTGACTCTTCTCTGTGAATCAGTTCTGAGGGTCACAAGAATGATTCATCATTGAATATTAGGGGATGAAAGTCATCCATCCGCCTTAAGATCTGTTCACTAAATACCAAAGTGATCACTTCTAGCAGGTTAGCAGTCTGTAAGTGACTGTCCTATAGCAAGGGTGGAGTACGTTCCCTTTAGACCTTATCCTGTGGCGTGGGTCTGCTTTGCCCTTGAAAATGCACACTTTGCACCCCTCTCTAATCCGTTCCAAGAACATGGCTTCCACTTGGGTTTGAAGATCCTCTTCCTGTAGGTTTAAAACCACCCTTTTCTACTTGTATTGTCCATGTAAATGAGCAGTTTCTTAAGTTTCTTCCCCTATGGAAGGCACCCTTCCATTTGTTACACTTTTGTAAAGTTATAAGATATTGATCCTCCATTGGTAAAGAGATGTCTCTCCATGCCACTTTTGACGCCATTTTAAAATTGGTCTTTTGCGGGTTAACCATTTTTGGCAAGGAAGTTGATATCAGTAGTGTCTTTCAGTGGGTAGCTCACACTTTTGCAACATAAGTTAAAACTGAGTTACTGAACTAAACTTGTATTTGTTCAGCCATTTCACCAACCTTGTGCAGTCCAGTTATACCCAAGTTGTGAGCCTGGAGTAGCATCCCAATGGCTAGTGCTTGCCCTGTGCTGGAGAATGGGGAAGCGCGTGCTGAGTTGAGGTAGTCCCTTCACTTCAGGATAATGACTAGGTGAGAGAAGTGTTTTCTTCTAACACTGCAGTCTGTCTATGATGTCTTAGCAGGAACATCTAAGTTGCTACCAAGACACAGCATTGACGTGTTTCAGTGATCTTCCCGGGGCAATATCATGAAGGGTAGATTTTCTAAGACCTAAAGAGGGGTAGGAATGCGTTCAGGTAGGGTAGTCATCCGGGTGTGAATCATTAAACTTTGTGTTTAATGATGAAAATTGTGGTTATACACTGATGTCAGTGAGAGATTGACTTCTATCATAGTGAGAAACCCACGTAGAAAGTTCCAGATAAGGTATTGCTATAACTTATAGGGTTGGCCTATTACACCTCTTGATCACCCCACTCAAGAGAAGGACATGAGTCTCTGGCACTTTTCTTGTGTTTGCTGCTAGACTTTCCCTTTATTTATATTGGCCAGAAATGGTAGAAGTGGTAATTGGCTGGCATTGAGAGATCTGATTTATTTATTTGTATTAAACAAAGGAAGTAGCAATTTGCTTTTATCTTCTGGATTCCTTTATTTTTGTAGCGAGGCATTAATTGTGCGAGTGATATTCTTGGCTCTTTCAGTCATGAGTTCTTTTAGCAGTTTTGCGGAGGAAGCATCATTACTGATCCTGATGGTTTAACCCCTTCCCTGCTGGGCCGTTTCTGCCGCTGTGCGGTAAACAAACGAACAGGGCGGGGCCGTGACGAACCCCAGCTGTCATCAGCACACGAGCACCGTGGAGCGTGACGGCTGGGGTTCATCATCAGCATGGAAGGGGTTAAAGCTAAATATCAATCAATCACACCCTGAGCTAATACGAATTCAAGAGGTCAGTTTGTGAAAAGATGAAATTAGTTTCTGGTGTGCCACCCGCATACTTACATTTATTTGATTTCAATATGGATTTGGATTTCTTTTATTTTAGCTGGAATATGGTTAACCAGCCTGTTGCAGAATTATTATAAATGGCTTACTCTATTTTCATATTCACTATTTAGTGTCAATTCTTTGTATACTTTAAATAAATTGTTTGATGAATTAAAGGCAGACCAGATACGCCTACTACAAAAACGGGACCTTGTTTTGCTTGCTTCTGTTTTATAGTGGGTGTAGTGTTGTTTGCATGCTGACATATGTTTGGAATATAGAATTTTTCACCATGTCCTGTCCACTTTTGTGTTCCAATATGTGCAGCCATGTGTTAATCTTTTCCTCTAAAGTTTTCTTCCTGATGGAAATTCTTTTGTATTTTGCATAGTACCAGTTGATTTAATGCTAAGGAGCATTTGGAAGTAAATATTCTTATCCAGTCTTCGATGTCATTCCTGACGTAAATGGTAATCAGGGAACAGACATGAGCTATATGGTCAGGTATGGGGAAGGTATTTAACATTTCTTGATTAAAGGTAGAGCCGGCGGGGTAGTGCCTTCAGATGCTGAGAGGGGTGATATTGGAGAATTCAAATCGTGGTCTGACTATAGAACAGAGTAAAGGCCGGATTGAATATTTTTAAATAAGTTACGCATGTGTTTTAAATAGATGGTCATTGTTGAGTGGGGCATTTGGTATGTTGGTGGAATCCCGAGAGTCAAGTAGGTTTTAGAAGTCTCCGATTAAAGTACCATCTGAATCCATGTGGAAGTTACTCTCCTAATATTAGAATGTTGCTGCCTATATTTTGAAGTTCCTCACAAAGATCCTGGAATTCAATCTGAAATTGCTTATTGTATTTTGGGGGATTGAAAAGTATGATCAGATGAGTGATGGAGTCTACCATCACTATAAGGCATTCCATCAGACTGGTATTTGGTGTTGTACTGACAGAGCGGTGGGGAACAGCAGACTTTGGTGGTGCTGCTCTCACACTGCAGGACAGACTAAAATCACAGTTTATGTGTGCAGTGGCTTGTCCTACTCCCCTCTTTGGTTTTAATCTACTTCCTGCGGGCAGTGCCCTTCTAGTTTGTCCACAGAGCTCAGGCAGATGTTACCATCTTTCCCTGGCTTAGTATGCCCCAGCCTCTTTGAGACCTTTCCTTTTGCTTGGGCAGCCTGGAAGAGAGATGACGGCAGCAGGCAAGAGCTAGACCGGTTCTGTGGAACTGTAAATATGTTCTTTCCAGTGCAGGCTAGAGCCTTCTGTGAAATTTTGTTTCCATGATTACTGCTTCTTTCAATTTTTTTTTCATAAGTCCAGTACAACGGGGGTTCAGTGCTTCCTGCTTCAATATTCCTGTTCCTATCTCATGTTTGGCAGCTTAAATAACAAGATTGTGAGTTCCTGGCCACTGTATCGCAGCACAGGTGAAGCCTGTTTTTTCGACAGGTTCATGATCCCCTATGTTCCTTTTGCATCTGGAAATGTTTGTGTCTTTGAGGCATTCTGCTTCGATCCTGAGATTCGTTCCGGCATACACCTTAAGTAACAAATGTACATATTGAATGGAGCAAAGTGGCTTCTGGAGGGAGTTGCTCCGACCTTGGCCAGACCTGGTCAAGATCTAAGGAACCATCTTTGTATCCAACAATTGATGTTAGGGCATAATGATTTCAGAACAGTTAAAGCGCCCTGTAAACATTAGAGTAACTTGCCAAACTTTCCCTATGCCCAGTTGTAAGACATAGCTTTGATTCTGGTTCCAAGATAGGATTCACGGTTACCACCTCATTATTCTGAAACCAGGACCTCATGAACACACACTAAAATGTTGGCTATGGTACTGATTTCCCTTTTTTTTTTTACCTCTAACCTTTAAGTTTTATGCCCTGCAACTGGTCTACTGAATGGGGAATAAAACTCATCATAGAATAATTTGACAATGTCAACCCATTCCCGACTTCCTGATCTTGTTTACTTTCATAGCTGGTCTGGAAGAGCCAGGTCTCCATGGCTGCCTATTGGGTCATCTTCCCTTTTCAGGATTTGAGGCTCCCAAAGATAATTTATGTTCATCCTGGCTAATATCAGGCAATGTTACACCACAAGTGGATGTATTTAGGTAGTGTTTATTCCTCACAGATACTCAGGGTTATGGGTGCTGGTGTGAGATGTATGTCTCCCGCCCCACCCCCCATGGCCCCTTCCACTTGCCATTGTACTCCTGTCCAGAGAGGTATAATGTGTGGGCACTCCCATAATGTGTATGAGAGTCCCCAGGAGACCTCAGCCTCTCAGAGAGGATGCTGTTTATTTTGCCCATGCGTAGCAATCTTGTCCTATGATAGTATGCGTGAAGAAGAAATTTTGGTTGCACTAGTCTGTTTCCCGCCCGTTTTGCCACCAGGGTGTCTATATGCCTCCCCTCCCCCGCCTACCACGCAATCTGTGTCATCGAAGGCTCCTAGGCCCAGTTCCCAGCGGACTTGGAGTGCTGTGATGGGGGCCGCCCTATGTGTCAAAAGTTTTCTACAAATTATTGAAATAACCTAATTCAGTAGCGGGGATGTGAGAACCCTAAAGTCTAGTTGGGTCACCTTCTCCAGTTTGTCTTAAAATTTGCCCAAATTCATGCCTCACCCACAAGTATCTGACCTTTTGAGTGTGTGCCAGGTCATATTCTACCTGTAGCGTAGCAAAGGAGGTGAACCAATGCACGAAACTCGGACCAAATCCCATCTTTTCTAGTATAGCATGTAGGTAGGGCCACCTGTGGGAGCAACGCTATTTCATAGTGAAGCAACAGTATGACGGCTGGCTCGGCCATATGGTCTCGCCGGGACAGAAACCTGAACAGTCTCCTGAGGTTATGACTTAAATGAGTCTACCCAGACTGGATTCTGAAGCTTTCACTATTACTTACGTTTCGCAATTTAGCAAGGATATTGGTCTGTATGACCCACCATGTCTGCTGGCTTCTCCTTTATCAGGACAATTGTTGCTGTCCGAAAGTCTATAGAAGGATGCCCGACAGGATATCTATATACATTACACCAAAATAACATGGTACAAATGTGTAAACACGTCCAAAACTCTTCACCAGTCTGCAGCACTTGAGGCTGTAACCAAAATGGGAAAGATTACATATTGCGATATCTTACTGGTCTAATCACTCCTTTGCTCCTATGCACTGCTGGGTTGCTGACCATCTCATCCCTTTGACGTGACATATGAATGATCAGTTTAGAGCTTGCATCACAGTCCTGATTCATGGACCCTTGTGGGACACCCCCGCGCCGCACGGCCACCAGCTGCTGCGTGTGCCCCCAGTGCCTGCCTCTGCCTCAGCGCCGTCCTCGCTGCTGCCTTGAGCGCTCCCCGTTGGTTTTCGCCCGTTTTTCGGAGATTTGTGCTTGTTCTCTGTCTGTGCCCGAGATCGTGTTTCCACTGTTTTTTTCCCCGTTTTGCCCTGTAATTTTGCCTGCTTTTTCTGTGACGTGTTATCTTCGTTTTTTTACCTCCATTGTGCCTGCCTCCTTCCTGCTTGCCCGCCTACCTCGCCGCTCTCCCTCCCCGCTCCCGCTTCCCGCCACCGCCATTAGCCCCGCCCCTTTTTCTTCTGTACCCTCCCCGCTCCCGCCTCCCAGCTGCTCCGCCCACCCGCGCACTTCGCCTTAAATGGCGACCGTGCGAATGCGCAGCGGTCACGCGCAGCGGGCGCGCCGATTGTGCGCCGAAGGCGCGCCAAAGGTAAGCCCGTCTGCGCCCGTCCGCGACCGGATCGCGACCAGCGCCAGGACCCCTGGCCCACGAAGACCCCGACCAACCCGCCTGACGTACTCCGCCGCCACCCTCAACGCACTCAACACCGGCCGACTCCCAGAATGCCATCAAGCCGCTCCACGAGGTACCCACGGACCTTTCAGCTGCCACACCTGCAAGTTCTCCTGCACCCGGACCAGCCTCGCACCAGCACCCGCCAAGTCGAACACCAGCAGCACCCACCTCAAGTGCATCCTGCTCAACACCCGCTCCGTCCACAGACACGCCATCGAACTCTGGAACCTCCTAGACGCCACAGCCCCTGACGTTGCCTTCCTCACGGAGACCTGGATGAACGCCTCTTCAGCTCCCGACATCGCCATCGCTATCCCAGAGGGCTACAAGATCGTCCGGAGGGACCGAAACGCCAACCAGATGGGAGGAGGCATCGCCATCGTCCACAGGAGCACCATCCGTCTCACGACCAGCACCGACAACACCCTGACCAGCGCCGAACACCTGCACTTCCAGATCCACACCAACCCGAACACCACCCTCAGAGGCACCCTGATCTACCGACCCCCTGGACCACGCACGCAATTCAGCGAGGACATCGCCGACTTCGTCAGCCCGCACGCCCTCCCCTCTGCTGACTACATCCTCCTGGGAGACCTCAACTTTCACCTGGAGAACAACAACGACCGCAACACCAGCACCCTGCTCGACAACCTCGCCAACCTGGGACTCAAGCAACTGGTGTCCACCCCCACCCACCTCGCCGGACACACACTCGACGCAGTCTTCTCTTCCAGCACAGACATCGACTTCAGCCACGCCACAGAGCTTCAATGGACGGACCACAGCTGCGTCCACTTCACCTTCAAGAGAACGACGACCCACCACCACCAGAAACAGGCTGCCCGCAGAAGCTGGAACAAGATCACAGCAGACCAGCTCGCCACCTCCCTGAGCCAGCACCCTCCTGCCAGCTCAGCGAACCCCAGCCAGGCCGCAGACAACCTCACGAAGTGGATCAACAACTGCGCGGACGAACTCGCCCCACTGAGGACCCCGTCTAGCAGACCCGGCAGCAAGAAGGCCCCATGGTTCACCGACGAACTCAAGAGCTCCAAGAAGAACTGCCGAGCCCTCGAGAAAGTCTGGAAAAGGGAACCGACACCGGACAACAGGACCTCCTTCAAACTTGCCACCCGGAAACACCACCAGCTGATCCGCGCCGCCAAGAAAACAGCTTTCAAGGACCGGTTGGACAACAACGCACACAACTGCAAGGAACTCTTCAACATCGTGAAAGAGCTTTCCAACCCCAGCGCAGGAAACAACGACATCACCCCATCGCAAGACCTCTGCAACTCCCTCGCTTCATACTTCCACAACAAGATCGCGGACATACACAACAGCTTCAACAACCAACCAACGCACACCATGACCGAACAACCATCCCCCACCACCACCCTCCACGCCTGGACCCCGATCAGCACCGAAGACACCATCCGCACGATGAACTCCATCCACTCCGGATCACCGACCGACCCCTGCCCTCACCACGTCTTCAACAAGGCCGACGCTGTCATCGCACCCCACCTGCGAGACATCATCAACACATCCTTCGACACCGCCACCTTCCCCGAGAGCTGGAAGCACGCCGAACTCAGCGCTCTTCTCAAAAAACCCACAGCGGACCCCACCGAACTCAAGAATTACCGCCCCATCTCGCTCCTCCCGTTTCCAGCCAAAGTCATCGAGAAGACCGTCAACAAGCAGATGGCCGCCTTCCTCGAGACGATCGGATCCCTCGACCCCTCACAGTCCGGCTTCCGAGCCAACCACAGCACCGAGACCGCCCTCATCGCCGCCACCGATGACATCCGAGCCCTGATGGACAATGGAGAAACAGCGGCCCTCATCCTCCTAGACCTCTCCGCGGCATTCGACACGGTCTGCCACCGCACCCTAGTACGGCGCCTCAGCAACATCGGCATCCAGGACAAGGCGCTGGAATGGATCGTCTCCTTCCTCAACGGAAGAACACAGAGAGTCCGCCTACCACCGTACAAGTCAGAGGCCTCCGAAGTCATCTGCGGCGTCCCCCAAGGATCATCTCTGAGCCCCACCCTCTTCAACGTCTACATGAGCCCCCTCGCGGCCATCGTACGCAAACACAACCTCAGCATAATCTCCTACGCCGACGACACCCAGCTGATCCTCTCCCTGACCAACGACCCCGCCGCCGCCAGAGCCAACCTGCACGAAGGGATGAAAGAGGTAGCCGAGTGGATGACGACCAGCCGCCTGAAACTGAACTCGGACAAGACGGAGGTCCTCATCCTGGGCTCCTCACCCTCCGCCTGGGACGACTCCTGGTGGCCTCCCGCCCTGGGCACCGCACCCAAACCGACAGACCATGCACGAAACCTGGGCGTCATCCTGGACTCCTCCCTCTCCATGACCAGGCAGGTCAACAACGTCTCCTCGGCGTGCTTCAACATCCTACGCATGCTAAGGAAGATCTTCTGGTGGATCCCCACCGAGACCAGAAAGACCGTCACCCAGGCCCTCGTCACCAGCAGACTGGACTACGGCAACGCCCTCTACGCCGGTACCACCGCCAAGCTCCAGAAGAGACTCCAGCGGATCCAGAACGCCTCAGCCAGACTCATCCTCGATATCCCACGAACCAGTCACATCTCCGAACATCTGAGAGACCTTCACTGGCTCCCCGTCAACAAAAGAATCACCTTCCGCCTCCTCACCCACGCACACAAAGCCCTACACGACCAAGGCCCGAGCTACCTCAACAGCCGAGTCAACTTCTACGCTCCCAAATGCCACCTCCGATCAGCCAACCACGCCCTCGCCGCCGTCCCCCGCATCCGAAGAGCGACTACAGGAGGAAGGTCCTTCTCCTACCTGGCCGCCAAGACCTGGAACTCCCTCCCGACCGACCTGCGCCTGACCCAAGACCACCTCTCCTTCAGGAAGAAGCTGAAGACCTGGCTGTTCGAGCAGTAGCGGCACCCCCCCCCCCCCCCCAGCGCCTTGAGACCCCACGGGTATGTAGCGCGCTTTATAAGTGGCATTGATTGATTGATTGACCCATACTGCTTCCACCCTCACTGGAACCCTGATTTTGGAGTACCCTTATTTGGCCTCATTGATACGTATCCAGTCACCTACCTTTTTATTTCACTCATGACTTCCTTCACCTTGTGCCAAGCTTCATACTCCTTCATTTTTTCTTTAAATGTTTTCACCTTGGGCCGCATAAGCTTGTCTATAGAATAAGCCTGGTCAGATTTGGATTGAAACTTCCTCAACTGCACAGGACATAATTTGCACACTGGCGTTCGTTCCCTCATGATCTAAAAAGGACTCCAACCTGTAACAGCATTGGGGCAGGAACTGTGAAACAACAACATGCTTGCCATTGCATCAAACAGGTCAGTCTTGTTTTGCACTGCCCACTGAATCTATTTCACCAGTGTACGATTCATTTTCTCTACAAGTCAGTTGGCCTGATGGTGATATAACGCTATGTGTTTATGCTTTATGGCAATCTTTTCCAAAAAGCCTCTTGTCTTTCTAAATAAATTGCACCCAATTGTCCTATAGAATGTCCTTTGGACAGCTTTACCTTAAGAATATATTCTTTACGGATTTTTTTTAAAGGACTGGTGTGGAGTTCCTCCATAGAATCAACTTCGCAACCCTTACGGTAGTAGTCGACCACCTCAAACACAAACGTACACCTCCGTGACAAGGTATTAAATGGGCCAATAAAATCAATTGCAAGTTTAAACCATGGACCTTTTGGTTTAGGGAGGCATGGACTCCGTTTTCATTCCCTTGTCACTAGTGGTGCAAAGAACACATGCTTTGACACTAGCAATAATGTCTGAGGCTATCCCTGACCACCAATAACTGTCCCTTATCTTCCTGTTAGTGATAGATTGTCCCGAATGTCCATGTCCTCACAAAATTATTTTCTCAGTTAGTCTGTTGTGGGGAATTAACTTGTCACTCTGCATTAACATCCTATTTCTTTCTAACAATTCATCTGCTTTTTTGAAGTAAGACTACTCTCACAGGCAATGGTTTCTCCTTGTGCAATCCCTCTTTAACGTGCCGCTTTACAATCTCTAACTCTTCATCCTCAGACATCTTTGTAGTCCATGCATCCTTGGTAAATCCATTTTAATGACACACTTTAATCGTGCGATCAAACACTGTTAATCGTCCTCCTCCAAGCTTATGCATTGCTCTTTACAAGTAAACGGGGAACGAGATGGATAATCAGCACCGGTGTTTCTACCACCTGGGATGTAATCAATGTGGAATGTGTAATGCAGGAGTTTAGAACTCAAACTAGATAACCTGGGTTTGTGGTCTTTGTTGACAGCCCCCGCCAAGAATGTTCACCAGTGAATTGTGGTCTGTTTTTAAAGTACATTTCCTCCCCCTTATGAAACATTTGAAATGCTCACATGCCCAACAACATGCTAATTGTTTGTGTTCTATAAAGAAGAATATTTTTCATTGTCTTTGAAGGATCGGGATGCAGATCCCACCATCCTCTCCTCACCACACTCTTCTTCTTTTTTTTCTTTTTTCTTTTTAAGCAAGAGTTGCACCCAAACCATCATTACTCGCATGCAGAGTGTTGATGCATTCCTTGGTGGGATCAAATGGTGTCAATACCACAGGCCACACAAGGTTGTCCTTTAATGATACAAATTAATCTAAACAAATGTCATTCCAATCAAACATTTTTTTTCTTTTTGAGAAGCTCACTCAAATTTATAGTCTTGGATGAATATTTTTTGGAATACATTTTGCATAGAACTAACATAATCCTAAGAAGGATGCAACATGTTTTGTTCTTTTGTACAAGAGCTTTTGTAATGGCTTCAACCAAACCTGGTCGAGGTTCAACCCCTTTTTCTGAAATGACATGACCTAAGTATTCTATACCGCTTTTCGCAAATTCACATTTATTTAGATTAGCAACTATTCCAAATTTCTTTAACCTTTTTAACACAATATGCATGCTTTTGTTGTGCCCATCACCATCTTCCCCTGCAAACATAGGTCTTCCTGGAACATCACCACATCTTTGACCCCCTTAGGGCACATTTTCCAAAACAGGCGAAAAAATTGATGAGGCAGACGCTAATCCAAAAGATATCCATCTGAATTGGAATGTGCCTTAAGGTGATACAAAGGCTGTTGAAAGTTTTTGGGAGGATTATATGAACTCGACTTGATAAGCAGATGCCAGATAAATCTCAGTGAACTCTCTGGTGCCAGCAAACTTTGTGATAATATCATCTATGCAAGGGTTTAAACTCCTGAGGTCAACACATACCCTCAATTGTCAATTTTTTCTCGCAATCGCCAAGGTGGACAAACATAATTAAGAATTAATAGGTTCAATCAATTCATTTTCGCACATTTTCTTGAACATCTGCCAGAGCATCTGTGAGAAGTTAGCCTGGTATATGATGTCCACTATTCAAGTGGGCACCCTGCACCAGTCCAAACGACCATTATGGTGATGGTTGTAAAGTCAACCTTATAGACCAGCTATCCTAGTGGTAGCATGGACAAAGCAGTTTTAGGCTAAAACTTCAGAGATCATGTGAAGCCAGCTGTTTTACCAATTATAATCCCTTGAATACCAAGTGAAAGGACACCACACAAGGTATATATCAAATATATATGTATTTATTACTAACACAACCCCTCTGCACTCTTTATGAGGTCAGAGTTCGAGATGCGTTGCAAGTTACTCATTAAGCATACTATAAGTTGGACAAATACAATTCGGTGTTAAAAAGAGACTATAACACTAGAATAGCTCTTATGGTAGATTTAATGAATAACATCACCAACAGCCATCTTCAAACTCTGCCAACTCCTCAGGCTCCAAGACTCATCTGAGATATGGAATCGTGAGGAGTAAGAATGTACAAGGAAATAGAATGGCAGTATGTCACAGTACAAACCAAAAGAAACATGTAATGCACATTACAACACATACTATAAGTTGGACAAATACAATTCGGCCCTAGGGGCCTCACGAACCATATACTAAGTAATTGGTATAAGGACCACTTCGGGAATAGTGACTAGGCCTAGAGCATCGCTGGGACTATGCTGAACAACCAAGGGATTGGAAGTAGGAGGCCCATGAGAGGCGTGTGCAGTGTCTAAACACACACGCGAGTTACCATAGAATTAGAATGGGAACGTAAAAGTTACAAAGTAGTAGATTTTAGACACTTCCGGATGGACTACGGTAGAACCCTTTTAAACTAGGACACTTTGATAGTTAACACCCACAGAAGCACCGGAGTACTCGAGTTACCTCGCCCATGACAGCCGGGTGCATAGGTGTTCTTTCGTGTCTGGTTTCGTCTCTGTTTCCTATGGAGAGCTGCATGAAAGTGCTGTAGGCGACCAGGAGAAAAGTGTTCGGGTGGATCCAAGGGTGGATCGGGGTCCAGAAGAACCTGAAAGCAGAGGGGACAGTGTCTGGGTCACTAGCCAGTGACCAGGAAGGAACCAGGCGATGTCAAGAGGCAATCAGGTGAAGAGGTGAACCTTGTCTCTGTAGCCACGAGGACCAGGAGGCGTCGACGACGACCAGGTGCTGGATTCGAGCTGTCCCACGAAGGATCTTGTTGACTTCGGTGTCAGTATCTGGATTGGACCCAACAATCCTTGACAAACGCAATCCACGCAGGATGGGGAGATTGGCTTCAGGTCAGACCAGCAAGGTCTGGGGAACTTCTCCTTTGCAGGGAAGCTGGAGCAAGCCTGGAACAACCAGGCAAGCGGTGTTGTTTTAAAAGGAAGTCTTCGTAGGGCTCACTAGCCAACGGGCTAGCAACCGGGAAGACGCGTTGAGCTGAAATGCTGGCGCAGGCCCCATGCGGCACTCGTGAAGGGCTGAGCTTCGGTGCAAATGCTGCTCGGGTCTGGGGCTTCTCAAACCCCAATGCACAACTTCGAGGGTACCTCAGAAGCTGCACGTTTAGCAAAGAGCAGGTAGTTCAGGGTGTCCAGTCCCACGTCTCTCGTGTCCGCCACGGGTCTCAGCTTTGATGTGGATTGGAGTCGTAGAAGTCTGGAAGTCCAGTTCCTGAGTCGCTGAGTCTTCGGGTTCCAGCGGGAGCGTTGATAAAGCAAACCGGCAAGTTACTGGTGGTGCCTGTTTGTACAGGGTGGTCACTCCTTGACCACAAGGGAGATGTCTTCAGTCTTCCAGTTGGTATGGAACATCGAAGGTCCAAAAGTTTTGTTTCAGAGTTTCTTTCCAGGATAATCTAATGTCTTGAGACACAGCTCCTATCTTTATAATAAACTAAGGGGCTGGATTACCTGCTAGGTCCCTCCTATGGGTGGAACCTGGGAAGGGGGTGGTTAAACCCCTTTCCCTTTGTCCAGTTTAGCGCCAGAGCTGGGCCTGGAGTGCTCCAGCAACTGGTTTGAACCGGGCTATGCATGGAGCACCTTGTGTGCCCCAGGCAGTGTCTGGAAAAGCATCTTTCCATTGAACCCACCCTGCCCCAATTCACTACAGGCTGTCTGGGGAGGTCCTAGCACTTCTCTCGACAGGAAACTTATTGTCCAGGCCTCCCTTGCCGGAGTTTCATCCAGCTGCAGGAGGTCAGACTCGTGTCTGTGGCAGCAGCATCCATTTTGTGATGCTGGGGCTCTGTTTAACTTAAACCGGGTAAAGAAGTAACTACATGTCTTCTCCCTCTAGAAGGGTGGAATGCTACCCTCGGGGGGGGGGGGGGGGGGGGAGTAGTATTCCAAAGTGTTTGACACCTTACACAACATGTTTTGATAAAGCCAAACCAAAGTTAGCATTAACTGCGAGGATTATAATGCACTTAAGAGTATATGGTATGGCTATATCATAGAACAGCTATAAGGACATGGTTCCGAAAGCTGCAGACGAGCTCAGCTCATGCTAGGGAACCATCTCACATAAAACCAAGCACTCTGCCTTCAGGATTGTCAAGGCATAGGAGTGACTTATAGGCATATATGTGTCTATATATATATATGGGTAGATCTAGGTATACTATATCCAATCAAGGGGTGATTACACCACCTTGCCCATGATGAGTGATCAGCCTGTGGTGTCAGTTTGGATGGCCAGCCAGGGGTGGCATAATTCATGCTGCAGCCCCTGGTAGGCCTTGGATGCACCTATGCCCTGGGTACCTATGGTACACTATACTGGGGCTCACAAAGGTGACCCAATACCCAATCAAGTATGTACCTAAAGTACATGGAGTCCATTTTACAGAGAGAGCAGAAAGCCTGGGGCCCTGAATAGCAGGATCCCAGGCCAACTGAGTCGAAAACCAGCTAAACACTAGGCAAAAAGTTGGGGTAACCATCTAGTCAGATATCCACCTTCCTACAGCATCCGAAAAACTAAAGGGCACATTTCTTAGCTTGTATTTGAAAGGAGCCACACCACTTTGAACTTTGATTTTATATTCATATCCCTTGGTTCTCCCTAATCTGTTACTGAAAACTGCCTTATACTTTTCCGACTAGTTACTATCTGGCACCATCAACATTGGTGCTTGCCCTCCCTCTGTAACTAACAACATCTGAATCTTTTCACCTGGCCTTAAAGTAATAAACAAACAAGCCTTGATGGTACCACCCTAGTATGTTTCTTTGCTAAAAATACTTCCTTAAAAACCACTTTGGCTTTAGATTTTGTGTCACTTGAAATAACCCATCAACTTAATCTTTCTCACATCATAATTCACTGGATTTCTATATGGTGGGAACAATTGTATATCCCCGCACTTTTCATGAAACAACTCATCAGTGAACATTGTCATCCTTGCTCCTGAATCAACTGAAAGGTTCATAACTTCTCATCAATCCTAGTATTTTTGTACGGGTCTATGGACTCGTACAACCTGAACAACTAAAACAACCTCCCATTCACAGCTTTATTAGTCTTTGAGCCTTCACTGGTCACTCTCTCAGGCACCAAATTCACTTTAACCTTTGTAGATTGACAAACCTTGGCAAAATGTCCCACAAGTTCTGAAAGTGACATGCTTGGCAGGACAGGTGCAACTATTGGGTAATAATTGGGGTAATCCCACTTTAAACAAATGTTCTTTTGGCTAAAGAATCCACCCTGGACTTCTTTCTTTTTAACATACTTCTTATTCTGCACCCTTTGTTTTTGTTTTGTTTTTTAAATCTTTTTTATTGTTTTCATTGTAAGCATTGGCAAAAAATCAGGTTGATCACAATCACAATTTACTATTAATAAACATTCCCATATGAGTAATAGTCATTACATATATATATATATGTTTTTGTAGCTCGTGTGGTTCCCCAGGCAATGCCTCTATGTACCTCTTGTTGCTCTCCCTATTGTTCCTCCTCCGAACTGTCTCCAGTTCGATCCGGTGGCGGCTCACATATGTCTGCCCTGAACTTATTCCAGGCTCCCCATATCTTGTTCCATTTCTGGGGGCAGCCCTGATTAATAAATACATTCCTTTCAGCCACCATGGCCATGTCCATGTTGCTGCACCATGCCGTCAGTGACGGCATCTCCTCCGCCCCCCCATTTTTGAGCTATATTTCGCTTTACACTCTTTGTTTTGAGTTCAGATTATCCCAGTCTGCTCTCTGTGTGTCAATTATTTACTTTAATTCTGGGATAATTCCATGCTCTTCACAATATATGTAATTTCTAAAGAGGTTGAATTCTTCATAGACCGCAGCTTCTCTTGGACTTTCTCGTCCCAAAAACGCACCACTATCTGTTCATGGATGAGTTGAAAAGTGAAATTCTCAAACTCTCATTCTACTGCAAGTAGGCACAAAGCACCTACAGAGCAATCAATTGATTTATCCTGATGCTGTTCCCTAATAAAAACAACTGTCTGTTCGCTATCAAACTAGGTTGTACATCAAACTGCTTTTCTGATTTCTTTACAGCCAACATATAAACATCATCTATATCTTCTTCCTCTTCACCTAATTCATATGATGACAGGTGTTAGTAAATCGACTGTCTCTCAAAATCTAGGTTGTGTTCTAATAAAAATATCTTCCTTTCAGGACAGTATCTGTTCCCTCCAATAACACCTAAATACATGGTAAATGCTCCTTAACAATTTCTCCAGGGGATGAATGGGTCACCAAGTGTCTGGAGAAACGGTGGCGTAGCAATAACACTCTGCCTGATTGTAACAAAACTCATATAAAGGTTTGACGATATACGTTGTGAATTATTGAGACTACGCATCTACTAGCTTTATAACTGGACTACCCCTCCCTTAAAACATACATAACCACTTTAAATAAACTTACCAAGGCAACAATTACTTTGAAAAAACCGGAGTAACTTGGTGTTTCTTTGAGACTTGACTTTGTGACGTGTGCATATTACAGGATGAGAGATGACACGCCCTTAATAGAAATGCCTCAGGGATGCAGTCATGAATATCGAGTGGTGCTTTAAAACGATGTCTATTTGACACCAAACTATTTCTAAATGTTCGCACATCACACATTACGCTGTACAGTAAGAATACCTCACTATTTGAATGCGCAGAATGCTCTGTTGAATTCTATATCTTGTGTGTGCATCAAAGATTGTAACATGCTGGCTGTAGGGCTCGGGGCTCACCGCTCAATGCGAATGGAACACTCTGGCCGAGCGGAAGGAATATATATTGTGTGTGCGGACTGTTTGTGCAGCTGTGCAACGGTGTGGCTGAACTGTAGAAATATGTATTTTGTGTACGTGTCACAGCTTGTAAAACAGACTGTTTGTGCTTGCCAAACCGATATGGCCAACGACGTAAGATACACTTGTAGCACTCCGATTTTGTGAGTTTGCAATATGCAGACTATACAAATATGTCCACCGACTTAGTTTGTTTGTAACCCAAAAAACTGTCTGGGCTCCCCAAGCAAATATGGCAGCTTACGTAGAATATGTCCACATGCTTTATTCACAAGTTACTTAATCCGCAACACTAATCAAGCAGAACACTGGGATTGAACCTCCTGGCCGTGCTCCTGCCAATGTAGAAAGTACTAGCCAGTGCCACGTGTGACTGAAAAATGTGCGTTGTCCTAGTGCGCGTGCACCCAACCCTAAACGGTAAAGACATCACCTCCAGTTGGGTATTTCTCATCTAAAATACACGACATGCAAAGTGAATGTCACTCCTGCTTGTTGATTCTGGGCTGAACTAGCAATATTCCACTCCGCAACAGCAGAGCTCCATTCCAAGCCTCCTTCAGAAAGGTACAGAATTCCAGTTCTCGGTCCATGTTCACACATAGGCTCTGGACTGTGGCCAACTCGTCGCCAATATTGTAGTACTTAAAGTAACCAAAACACCTAACACAGCTATTTGAGGTAGAGTAGGTGTATTGTACGGTCTCTAACAGCCTCTGGCTTCAACTGCCAGATAAAAAGCATTGGTAAATCAATCCTCCAAACACATTCTAGAATCCTAAGCGCTTGGCACATGGAATATAGACCAATGATTATATCACCACAATGGCTTATGACGATGAGGTGCTGGGATCACTGCGGAGAGCTTTGTAACAATTGTTCCGGTGTAGTCGGATTATGGTGGCAGGAGATTGTTACAGGATGGAAGGGTCAGTTACCTGGTAAACATGGGTTATGATTGTCATGTGCCGGGATCACTGCTGGTACCTTTTAGTCCGTTTGTAACAATTGTTCAGGTGTAGTCGGATTACGGTGGCAGAGATTGTTACAGGATGGATGGGTCAGTTACCTGGTATACATGGGTTATGGTTGTGATGTGCCGGGATCACTGCGGAGAGCTTTCAGTCTGTTTGGTACAATGCCCTGACAAAGGATCATTCTTTCAGATATGTCTTCAATTGGAGGGGACAGCAAATTGTAAGCTCTAACTGCTACAGCTTTCTCAACGTGCGCAAAAAAAGTGGAAATCAGGCCCTTGTTAATTCTGTGCCACAACATGAAGGGCCGCAGTACCAAATTAAGAGAGTAACTGCGAGGTTTGGTTTAGTGAGCATGTGTAGGTCTGTAGCGCCTTATCTTTCGCATTGCAGATTATGGTGGTAATACAAGAATTATAGCGCAACCTGTTTTGGCCGTAATGTTAGTGAAGTGACAAAATATCAACCTCGATAGCAAGAATGTAATGTAGCTATCTGCTTGGGCCCAGAATGGCCAGTACCACTGTACAAACACTGAGGCAAAATAGTCTATCTTCGGTTCTGATCCGTCTTCTGTTCTTTCCTCAACAGAGAAAGAGGCCAAGAAGGAGCCAGAGGATGGTGACGAGCCCATGGTCGAGACGGAGAGTGAGAGTGAAGCTGAGCTCGCTGGATTCTCGCCTCTGGTAAGGAATGACTAGATAGACAAGAGAAGCGGTGGACAAGACTGACTGGTGTGTGCCCAGGGTTTGTATTCTAATAATAATGTAGGTGTAACGAGGTAAGTGACATTTTCCTTACGACTGGAATGCAGTCAGCTGAGGGTTCAATTCCCACCAGATGCATCATAAGCCTCTTGACAACTGAACACAAAGTAATAGCAGGAAGAGGATTGTTGTTAGGCACACTATCCTTCTCATGTTGGAATGTTTCTTCCTCTCTGTCTGCTTGCCCTTGGCCGTCAGTGTCGCAGAAATCTGTTGTATATCTTTAAAGGGGTGTGTCTGCAGGCGTAGTACACTCCTGCCTTAGAGACAGACCTGCATTGAGTGCAGTACTTAGTGCCTACAGGGCTTGACAGACGCATGTGTGATCTGGGGGCTAAAACTTTACCAAAATGTCTCCTGCACCTGAAGAATACTCCTTCTATTTCCAAATGCTTACTATTAAACATTTTAATTTAGAAAGCGCCCGAATCACCCCATAAGGGTATCGCTGCGCTAAGACTCCGTAATCAAACAAGGGGAGATGAATCCGAACAGTGTAGTTCTCAACAGCTTTCTAAACACAAGATAGTCCGTACATTGACGTAAGTGTATGGGGAGTTGATTCTAGTAGAGTGGGGCAAGGTGGTGGAAGGCTTTGACACCCAAGCGGGTTTTTTTAAAGCACGGGATATGAAGAAGTGCTTTAGACCCAGACCGCAGGGGCCTGGATGACAAATAACAGACAAATTTGTAATTTAAGTAACTGGGACGCTAGTTGTTTACAGATTTGTAAGCAATACTGCAGATCTTAAATTTAATCCTCTTCCGCACCGGTAACCAGTGCTGTTTTTGGAGAAAACATATTCTTTCATTCTTTTTAATGAAATTCAGTTTTAAAGTAAACATTACACTAATTAAAGGATTATTCCTAATCTGCCAGTGTCTCACAACTAGGTACTCCAAGAAGGGTACAGGGAATACTCACAGGTCCTGTCCAACACCATGGAGCTGCTTCAGAGGGCAACAGCGTGTTCATGTCTGGTTACAGCCCATATTTTAACTCCCATAGAGCCTCTAAATAAAAGGTGCGGGGAACTCTATGGTGTTACTTCACTTAACACACTATCTTACGCTTGTTTACAACCCTCCCTGCATGCTGCTCCCGAGCCATTCCCAGATTTCACGTCCCATCTCCCTCTCCCAAGGGCAGACCGTGAAGCATCCTGCTCCATACAGCCTTTTTAATAGCCCCATTTCACATAGTACTGACACGGAGACAGCTGCTGCAAGGGGCACCCTAAGATGCATCCTGTAAAAAGGACCAATTCCCAGGTAGCTTCCCACTGAATACACTGCTCCAAGCGGCCACAGCTACATAATATTCTATCCACTAGAGCGCCACCAGGAGCCTACTCCCAGACAGTATTCCATTCATAAACCTCTCTTAGGGATCCTTACCATGTCGGATCTAACTTCACGAGATGCTCTGTGGGTGAAAATTCCCCCAAAACATTGGAAAATGGCAAATGTTTTGAAAACATGTAGATAAGGCACTAAATGAGACTACTATTTGAGAAACCAGCATGTCGTTCAATAGAGAAGCCAGCTGAGGCCTTCTTAAGAAGGATCGCCTATGGGTAATCAGAACATGTGGGGTCCTCTGGTGTGAAGGCATTCTGACTGGATCTAGCCCCATGTCTCCTGTCTGTTCCAACAGATAGATGTGAAGACGACTGCTCTGGCATTGGCGATAACCGACTCTGAACTTTCTGATGAAGAGGCTTCTATTCTGGAAAGTGGTGGATTCTCTGTCTCCAGGGCCACCACCCCGCAGCTTACGGACGTCTCTGAAGGTATGTGATTTCAGAGTTGCTTTCAGGTGATACATGGGTCAGATTTCTGGAGAGAAGGGTTGGGCAGCTTCAAGGCAGTGCTGTCTGAATAGAAGACTGCCTTACACCCATTTGCTCTGTAATAGCGAGTAGTGTTCCTGCTGTTAGTATGAAACCTCACCTCCATACCTCTACTGAACCTGTGATGGGGTGTGTGTCGCTAATTCATAACATAAGTCAGTTTGCACATTAGCAGAATGCATGCTAAAGTCTTACCAGTAGAGCTTGTGTATGTTTTTAAGGTATGGACTGTTGTGGACAAATGCCTCTTTGACGCGTGTTTGACGAACCCAAGAGATGTTTTTTCCATGCACTGTGTTTCTGAAACAACAAGGTTTGTAGCATCATTTGTAGATTTTGCCCTGCTCATCCTGCCATCTAGTTTCAGGAACACTGCCTGTCACCACAACTTAAGGGTGTGCCTGTCACTGTACAGGCCAGGCTGTGTGTACTTCACAAACACTGTGATGAACACGCATGTGCCAGATGTGACTATCTCAGTAACTGTAGGATGTGCTGGTTCCCGTTGGTAACCAGCTGGACATGTACCTTTATACACCTCACCACTCAAGATACCCTCCCACCTGTACTTCCTTCCTCACGTGATGCTCTGTGTGTAACTTCTATTCTCCCAGGATGTCCTGTATGAATTTGGATGATGCACATTGTTCCACTATCCGCTGAGAATCCAGGAAGTGAAGGAAACTCTGCTCTTAAAGCTGAAACATGAACTCCTCACTAGCTGTTACTGGCTTTGATAAGCATCCCACACTAGTAAGATGGCTGCTGATAATGTGATCCATCACATTTGTTTCTATGGTTAGTTGCGCCTGTTGTCCTTTCTGATTGCGTCACTCTTGCAATGTGGTGCTTAAAGTAATCCAGAGGCACTCGTTCTTCGGCTCAAGAGTACGCTTGCAGGGGCCGCTGCTGCTAGCGCGTGGAAGTGCTCAAGCCACACCTAAGCTAGCCAAAAGTTTGTCGCTTACCCGATCAAGTTAAGCAGTATCCTTCACTTTTTATAGAGCTTCAACTTTACTGTAGATATTTCGATTCACTACCTTTTTCTGTCTTTCTGGACTGGTGGCACTAGTCTGTCTTCTAGACACCGGTAGGATAAAGCTGCACTGTATGTTCTAGCTGCTTGAATGGTGGAAATCATTGCCAAATTTTGTAATGAGTCCAAAGCCCACGCTGTATGTAAGGATATTTATTCAAGACGTACCAACTGCAGATGGTGCTCCCTCGCCAGACAGCGAACAACTGACCTGAGCGAGAACCACCAATGGACTACAATAGATGACAACACTAGAACATGAAATGTACATGTTCGAAGCATATGAGCTGCAGATCTCGCACTAAGCATTAGATCGCCATCTGGTGTTGGGCTGAGATGATTGCAGTTTATTATTGTCTTGGAAGAAGTCTTTGTAGTCACAAGATAGGTGACTCCTCCCTTGGACGATAGTGCGCATGGGCATTGACTCCATCCTTGGATTGTTTTTTTCCGCCATTGGGTTCGGATGAAACTTTTCCGCTCCAGTTCGAAATCAACTTTCCAAATCAGTTCAACGCGAAGAAACTTCTTTAACTCTTCGGATTAAATTCCAAACATCTATAACCTTCCACTCTACTTCATCGGCTCGATTCCAGTCGTCGACGTGGTCCGTTTGGCCTATCCATTCTGTGAGGCCTACAGCTCATGGAAAGGACGCCATTCAAGAAATGCCCCCAGTGTGGAGCAAAATTCCCGCTCGGTGACCATCACAAGGTCTGTAACCTGTGCTTATCACCTGAACACGACGAGTCCAGCTGTCCAGCCTGTGCATCCTTTCGATCGAAGAAGACCATTCGAGATCGAAGGGCCCATCGACACATCATGCAGAAATCAGCTCCGACACTGGTGGACATCTTCGAAGGCCCAGATGTCCTGGAAGAAGATTCTGAGGATCTCAAAATCGTTTCAGAGGCAGACGACTCCGATGACTTCATCACGCCGGGTCAAATAGTGAGTACTACTGCCTCAACCCCCCCACCAAAATCGAAGGCAATGGTCGACACTCCGCCTGCTGGGCCCAGTCGAGACCGAAAACATACTTTAGGAGCCCCTCCTTCGGGCCCGGCTCCGAAGAAAATCGAAAGGCCTTCCGGTAACTCGGGACCAAGCAAATCGCACCTACCAATTCCACCAGCATTGAACACCGAAACCAAAAGAAGTCCTGGCTCCGAAACTGGTTTGACTTCTAAAGACAAACCGGGCTCAATCTCCAAAGCCCGTAGACAAGATGGCTTTGAACGCTTCTGCACCGAAACATTCAGCTTCTGCTCCAAAACTAAACCCTCGGAGCCAAAAGCTACGCCAAAGGACTCTAATACGCCTCCTAAGGCTAAGGACAAAAACAAACAACAACCCCGCTCGGAACCGAAAAAATCGGTTCCCTGTCTGGAATTCCATCACAATAGACAGGTGGGTGACACAAATTGTCCAGTATGGCTCCTGCCTAGAACTTACAGCTACCCCTCCCGTATACCAGGCAGCGTCCCATGTCCACAGAACATCTTGCACTACTAAAACAAGAGGTTCTCTCATTGCTTCAAAAGAACACAATAGAGATTGTTCCCTTACAACATCAAGGAACAGGGGTTTACTGGCTCTACTTCCTAAATCCCAAGAAGGACGGGACACTGAGACCAATTCTCAATCTCAGGCCCCTCAACCTAAATATACACTCAGATCATTTTCACATGATCACTCTACAACAAGTGCTCCCCCTATTACAAGAAGGCGATTTTCTTGCCACACTAGGGGTCAAGGACGCCTACCTCCACATTCCCATACATCCTTCTCACAGAAAGTTTCTAAGGTTTGTACTGGACGGACAACACTACCAGTTCAAAGCCCTTCCATTCGAATTAAACAATGGTTGAATATGTACAATTACACAATCTAAACCAACCATGCAGGAGGAAAAGAAAATATGCTGGAGGTAGAAGTGCACGTAGCAGGTGCCCTCGGAACACATCCAATGAGACACAAATGCAATGGTTGGTTGTTGTCTCGAAAGCCAATGCAGGAGGGGGAAGTGCATGGAACAGGTACCTTCAGAAGCATCTGTGACTCTGGGTCGGGGAAGTGTGTAGTTGTTGTGCCTGCAACGCTAACTATGACAAAAAAGTAATTAACTAGAGTCTGATACGGTGGCAGGGTATACCTCGCTGCATCTACAAACAATGTTTTTAAGGTCTTAACACAGTTGCATATAGTTTGCAAATAGTCAATGCCCACCTCCCTAAACCAGCCACCCGCAATTCCAGCCACCCACAATTGGTTTCAAATACAATACATAAGCACAAAAGGTGGGAGAGGCATTGGATCCTAGGCAAAATATCTAAGGGTTTAAGTCCCACACAAGAAGAAGACTGCGATGACCGAAATAGTAGGTTCGAGGCATATGGGCTGCAGATCACACACTAGTGCATAGATCGCCATCTGGTGGTGGGCCCGTATGATTACACTTTGTTGTCCTGAAAGAGTCTTTGTATGGTAGTTGACTCCTCCTCTGGAGCATAGTGCGCATGGGCATCGACTCCATCTTCAGATTGTTTTTTTCCGCCATCGGGCTCGGATGTGTTTGTCGCTCGGTTCCGATCTCCTTTCAACCCCCATTCCTTGATTTCTACCGTCTGTATCGTTTTCGATCGCGACTTCCTACATACTCGCGTCTAAAAAGCCTACACTTCTCGATTCGGGGGGCCGTTCGGCCCAACTGCACCATTGGTCCTTCAGCTCATGGAAAGAACAACCTTCAAGAAGTGCCCTCAGTGTGGACACAAATTCCCCCACACTGATCTACATGAGGTGTGCAATCTGTGCTTGTCCCCAGAGTACGAGAGCCGAGATTGCCAGCCCTGCGCTTTGTTCCGGTCCAAGAAAACTATCAGGGATCGTTGAGCGTGAAGAGTCATGGCACAATCCTCTTCATCGTCGAAGAGACTCCACTCGATCTAGAGTCTGAAGAAAACAGCTGGAAGAAGTTGTTGTTTCCGGAGCAGAGGATTCAGCTGCCGAAGAGCAAGCAGACGATGACGATCCCCTTCCAGCTGGTCAACAGGTCGTGAGTACAAACATCGACCCTGTTCACACCCCTACACCAGGCTTTGGTTCCACCTCTGGGTCCAGGTGCATATCCATTACAAACTTCTGGCGGCTCGACTACCAAAAAGCCCCTAGGCGACTCCGGGTCGAGTCAGCCTGTCGGTCCCGAGAAACAAAAAGTCCTTCAAAGAAGACTAACTCCGGCAACAAAGCTAACCTTGGTACCCAAATCGGTCAAGCCGAAAACAAGCTTGGCATCGAAACCAAGTTCCACACCGAAAACTATCGAACCGAAGCAAACTCCGGTACCGAAACAAGTCGAACCAAAGTCCACTTCAGCACCAAAACACACTTCAGCACCTAAAACTGTCGACCTGAAACAAGCGTCTGAACCAAAATCTCCGGGTATGAAAATATCCGATCCGAAAAAGCACCAGCCAAAGAAAGCTTCCGACCTCAAGTCTTCGGAACCGAAAACAAAATATGCTCCAAAGACTGTAATAGACACTGCTAAAACTTCTAAACAACTTGGCTCCAAGCAAGAAAGGTCGGTGCCGAAGAAGGATGCTTCCACAGAAAAGCTTTTCTGTCCAGATCCAAAACAAAAAACTCTTCTTATTCATCCAAAAACTGGACATGTCATTACTGCGTCTGCTAAAAGGAAGCAGGACCCTCCTACCACACCTCCAGTCCCCCTCAAAAAGCATGCTCAGACTTCTCCTACAAGGGTACCTTCACCACTTCCATAGGAACTAGACCTTGAATTTCCCCTGCACATTCACCATTCATCCCACACGGCCCTGCTGCAGCAGATGATGATGAGGATGAATACAGGGGGGATGGACGATGAGCAACCACTAGATGACCAAGATAATATTCCAGGACCACCATATGATCCTTGGGAAGATTATAAAGCAGCAGATGCTCCAGATCTCCCACAAGAAGATACATACCCTTCTAGACCATCTCCTCCAGATGATACTAAAGGGTTTACACAACTCATTTATAGAGCATCAACCTTTCATGGGGTCGATCTACACAATGATCCAGTAGATGACGACTTTCTTATGGACACATTACCATCACATAAAACCACAACCATCCTACCAATCCTTAAAGGGGTTGTAAAGCACGCTCCTGAGGTATTTAAAGACCCCGTCCGGGCCAGGGTAATTAATCCCAGCTAATTCACAGACAACAGGGGATCTTCCACCCCCTGATAAAGAGTCCAAACTTCTAGATGCTTCAGGTAAATGCATGATCTCTCAGGCAGCCAACGTCTGGAGAATTGATAACACCTGAGCTCTAATAGCAAGGTATGATCGGGCTCACTACGATGAGCTTGAAACACTTATGCAACATTTGCCAGACAAATATAAGACCAGGGCTTCCGACTTAATACAAGAAGGTAAGGTCATTACTAATACTTTCATCTGTTGCGCTTTGGATACTGCTGATGCAGCCTCAAGGGCATTAAATACCGGCATACTTTTACGAAGGCATGCCTGGCTGCGCATCTCTGGTTTCAAACCAGAGGTATAAACCAGTATTCTTAATCAACCTTTTGACCAGCAACATCTTTTTGGCCCTACAATTGATACAGCACTAGAAAAAAAAAATGAAAAAGGATACTGACACCGCATAGTCCATGGGAGCTTGACAAACTCAAACTCCCAGAGCGTCCTTTCATCACTCCTCTTACAGGGGTGCCTCCAGAAATTTTCCAACTGATACTGCCGCCTCCTCTTACAAAGCACCCACCCAATCCTCTTACAAAGCACCCACCCAATCCTCTCCCAATAGAGGTTATTACAGAGGAAGATATAGAGGCAACAACACTAAAGGTAGAGGCAGAGGTAACAACAACCATACTGCCTCCACTCCCAAACAGTGACTTCCCTCCTCTCCTACCAGACCATTACCCTCCTGTCGGCGGGGAGGGAGATTACAACAGTTCCTCCCTGTCTGGAACTCCATCACAACAGACAGGTGGGTGAGACAAATAGTTCAGTCAGGGTATTGCCTGGAGCTCACTTTCACTCCTCCAACAATACCATTCAGACAGCATCCCATGTCACAAGAGCATCTAGCACTTTTAATACAAGAATTTGCCACTCAACTGCAGAAAAACGCAATAGAACCAGTTCCAGTACGCCATCAAAACACAGGAGTTTACTCCCTATATTTCCTTATCCCCAAAAAGGACGGCTCCCTCAGACCTATAATAGACCTGAGAGCCCTAAATCTTTACATACAGTCCGACCACTTCCATATGGTCACATTACAGCAGGTCCTTCCTCTGTTATAACAAGGCGACTTCCTTGCTAGCCTAGATCTCAAGGATTCCTACTTTCACATTCCCATCCACCAAGCTTACAGAAAGTACCTTCGGTTTGTACTGGGCGGTCCGCATTACCAGTTCAAAGTCCTCCCTTTCCGAGTGACTGCAGCACCTCGAGTTTTCACAAAGTGTTTGGCAGTAGTAGCAGCACACTTGAGAAGGGAAAATATCCATGTATCCCCATATCTCGACGATTGGCTAATAAAAGCCAAGTCATGCCACTAGTGCGTGCAGCACACACCAGACCATTCACCTGTTACACAAACTCGGGTTCACTATAGACAAAACAAAGTCACATCTCCAACCATCCTGGTCTCAACAGTATCTGGGTGCCACAATAGATAACTCCAAAGCACTTGCATCCCCCAATCCAGCAAGAATACAAAGCATGCAAGCTATCCTAAAAAAATTCCAACCGCAAGGCTCCCTACCAGCACGAGTGTTCATGCAACTAATTGGAATTATGGCGTCTTGCATTTGCGTAGTACCGCATTCAAGACTCCAAATACGTCCCCGGCAAGAGTGCTTAGCAAGCCAATGGAAAAAGGCTCAAGGTCAGTTAACAGATCTGGGGGTGGTGGTGGACAGCCGTACCCATCACTCTCTGCAATGGTGGAACACAAAAAACCTTTCAAAAGGACGGCCATTCGTAGAGCCAGTTCCACAAGTGGTGCTAACCACGGACGCATCCCTCACTGGCTGGGGAGCACATTTGGCACAGCACACAGTACAAGGCAGATGGACACCACAGCAAAAGCTACTCCACATAAACCATCTGGAGTTGCTAGCCATTTTTCTAGCTCTAAAGTCATTTTAACATTACCTATCATCACAAAGCTGTTTTAGTCCACACCGACAATGACAGCCATGTACTACATCCAAAAACAGGGAGGAACACACTAATTACAGCTCTCCCGCTGGCGCAGAACATATGGAGGTGGACCATTCCTCAAAAAATCTTCCTATTAGCACAACATCTACCAGGAGTTCACAATCCGGTTGAGGATCTGTTAATTCGTCAGAGCCAACAGATTTACAAGTGGGAACTTCATCCTCAAGTTCAACCTTTGTTTCAATAATGGGGACAGCCAGAAATAGATCTGTTCGCCACACACCTCAACTCCAAATGCCCAGGTTTGCCGCCAGGTATCCGCACCCATTGTCCAAAGGCAATGCGATATGGATTAGTTGGTCAGACAGATTTTCGTACACTTTTCCGCCTCTCCCACTCATTCCGTTAGTGGTGCGCAAGCTACAGCAACACTCCCTCACATTGATTCTCATTGCACCAACGTCGGCAAGGCAACCGTGGTACACCACACTACTAGAACTCTCAGTGCTACCACATCACAAACTAAACCTCTGTCCACATCTGCTAACACAGAACCATGGAGAGATCATGCATCCAGGCCCCATGCAGCTCAACCTAGCCATTTGACTCCTGAGGTCTTAGAATTTGGCTATCTTAATCTCCCGACCGATTGCATGAATGTTATAAAAGAAGCTAGACATCCCACCACTAGGGCATGCTATGCAGCCAAGTGGAAAAGGTTTGTTCTATATTGCAACAATAATAACATTAACCCATTAGATGTTTCCATCCAAAACATCATAAGCTACTTGCTACATCTACAAAAATGTTGTTTCGCATACTCCTCAATCTGGTTACATCTTGCTGCTATAGCAGCTTACCTTCAAAATAGACAGCATCTGTCATTATTCAGAGTTCTTGCCATCAAAGCCTTCAGGGAAGGCCTCAAAAGAATAATTCCTCCCAGGGTACCACCCACCCCTGTATGGAATCTAAACATTGTTCTCACTAGGCTTATGGGTCCTCCATTTGAACCCTTGCATAAGTGTGACTTACTATTTCTTTCATGGAAAGTTGCCTTTTTAATTGCTATCACTTCACTCAGAAGAGTAAGTGAGATCAGGCATTAACAATGCAAGAACCGGGAGGAGTCGAGCCAGCGACCAAGATGGCTGCTTGAGCATCGGCTCCGCCAGCCGCCACATCCTGACCGACTATCCGGCACACTATCCTGAGCCCTGTCCCTACCATCGGGTGGGGGACCAGCGCCTGAGTCACTAGGCGAAATTCTGGTTCATTTGGTGGCTGTGGTGACCGAATATCGTCGCCGGGAAAATCGGGGCCTGTGGCATCGGAGTCCGAGGACCCAGCTCAGGAATCACCCGGGACGGAGTGCAACAACATCGGCCACAGAGACCGGAAGTGGCCGGACGGGCCCTGCTTTGTCACATTCGGATCGCGACTTCGACGACTCTGGATACCGACCATCGCAGCACCAACCCATACTCGATTGAGTGGTGGGTTTCGTCCTCATTTGCGCTTGAGATGGCATTGAGAGACTCTGAAAAGCCTCAGCAAAAGACCTCAAAAACTACTCGACCGGTCCAGTCTAACCAAATCAATAAATATGCCGTTTCCAAGGGGTCCCCCAGCGACGCGAAACGACCTCCGGCTGGAGGCACCGAAGGGGATTCGGTCAGTGACCACCCCACTATGAAGGACCTAATGGCCGCGATCGCTGGGGTCCAATCCTCCTTGGGCAAGATGGACACAAAACTGGACACTGTCGCAATTGAGGTGGGTCTTCTCAGGACTGACCTCACAAAAACTACCGCGAAGTTCAAAAACCTTGAGGTTAAAACAACGAGTCTTCTCGAGGACATCTCCGAGCTCCAGAAGGAAGTGCGCGACCTTAAGGCGGCCCAACATCAATATGATAGCAAGCTTGATGAATATGAGGGTCGGGCATGCCGCAATAATGTCCGCATTTTGGGGGTTCCGGAAAAATCGAAAGGGGCGACCCCCGACCTCTTCGTCGAGGACCTTATCCTGAACCATCTCAAGCCAAAGGCCTTGGTAATTTTTTCACTGTGGAGAGAGCACACAGGATCCCTGGAGGCCGCCCAAAGGTTGGGGCATCTCCGCGTCCCATCATTGCCCGGGTCTTGAACTTTCGTGACCGGGACGCCATTTTGCAAACGGCGAGGTCCACAGATCCATTGGCGTACGAGAACGCTTCGCTGTTGTTCTTCCCTGACTTCACACAGATGGTCCAGAGACAGCGACAAGGCTTCATGTCCATGAAGCGGTGGTTGAGAGACAGGGAGGTAAAGTACTCAATGCTGTATCCCGCACGACTGAGGATAGAACATGACGGAAAGACTTGGTTCTTTGATAACCCTGAGGTGGCCTCGGACTGCCTGGACCGAGTGGAAGCGTCGGACTCTGGGGCTCAGGCCCGAACGGATAGCGAAGAATAGCACACTGCTTATGACTGTAAGCCGCACTTATTCTATCACTGGTGCAGGGGGCCTGGTAGGGGGTTTCGTTATTTCCCCCTCCCCCCCTCTCTGGACAATTTTTAATGTATTATTTCTATTTGATTGAGACTCTTTTTACTTACTGTTAGACCTGGCACCTTGGCGTGAGTCTCCCTTCCACTTTTTGCTGATGTGCCTCCGATGTTTTGCTGGTGTTCGATGCTCAGGGCACTGCGCCACGGCCGATCCGTGCCGCAGTGCAAGTGCTCTCAATGTAAAGTGTATGTGTAATTGATTTCCACGATTGGATTATTTGGTTTACTGTCAGTCCCCAGTAAAGTGCACGAGGCGTGCCGGGGCTTGTAGATACAAATGCTGCTAGTGGGCCTGCAGCGCTGGTTGCGCCACTAAGAAGCGGCCTCGTAAGATATGTCTCGGGTCCGCCATTGCTGACCCCGCGTACAGTCCCGTACTGTCACGCTGGCTGTGCAAGTGCCCACACTTACCAGTCCCAGAACCTTCCCTCACCTTCATATCAGTCACCCCTATGGTAGGCCTACGGGCAGGGTGCATTGTAAGCGTGAGGTAGGACAGACCTAGAGTGTGGCATGTCCTAGTAGTGAATTACCGCCTCTCTCGTTATTCACTATTGAAGGGCTACCGGTTCTCTTAGGCCAGATGAGCTGACGGAGCTATTACACGCTATAGTCCCGGCAGGCTCAGGGAACACTGTAGCAAGTCAAGTTTAGTATGCCTGAACTCAGAATAATAAAATACTTCCTTTAGTAAGGTTTATTTTAATATCCTGTGTTTGCAAATGCTACTTTTAGAAAGTTAGCCTTTGCTCGCCTAACTGTTCAGCCCGCCTCTGCCAGAATGTGTATCTGCTGTCTGGGTTTGTGTGAGTGACAGGGCTGGGAGATTCCCGGGGGATAGTCGGGTGCTCAAAGTGGTGAATGAGATGCTTACACCAGGATGGGTGGGCGGAGTAGTCCTTGACTCTGAATAGGGTTGTGCCCCACCACCACAATGCTGGCTCCACCTCCTGCGGAGCGTCTGATGTCTCTGCCCTGCACCCTGAAAGAAGACGGCAGCGTCCTGTCAACAAAGTACTTCAGAACCGGGTTGAACCAGGCTGCAAAGACAAAAGAAATGCAGTATAAATATAGCAGCTCTGCTCCTTACAAATCGGATCCAGTTTTGACCACTATGAACCTCTGCCTGACTAGAAGGACCAAGAGAAGCTGAAGGACGGAAACCAGTTTGTATCCTGTAAGACTGGCCTGCAGTGGTGCGGTGCTGAGAACGGAGAGGAAAGGACCAGATAGGACTTAGTAGACTTGTGCCTGAAACTATCTCCAAGGGCTTGATCGAGAGCTTGCCCCCTGAACAGAGCCCCAGGACCATTGGGTTCTTTCTGCTTGTGCCCGTTTGCTGTTGGGCCTCAGTTCTTATTCCCTCGCCAGAGTTGTGACTTCGCCCTCTCCCAGGTCGTGACAGCTCGGAGCTTGGTCGCCCCGCCGTAGAGAGTCCTGCTCATCCCTGAGCCGCTCTCCGCTTCAATGCCGGGCCGCCTACTCTCGCCGCTTACGGAGCGAGCTTTGCACCTCTCATCTTCTCCAGCTGGAATCTGCACGGAGAGCATCTCATAGCCTCGGACGGTCCGTAGGTCGTAACGTACCAGACTGTCTCGCTTTGCGCTCCTGCATACCAAGGCTCGTGCCGCACCTCAAGAAAGGCCTCCCCGTACCGTGGTACCGGAAGCCTGGTGCTGCACCCGTCTGCCCGAGAACTCAACGCCCCTCACAGATCCACGAGTCAGACCCGGCGTGCTAAGAAGTAGTACGCCCCACAGGCCTGAACGGCCGTGAGCTGCACCGATCCCGGGTCGCCGCAACTCTCCACAGTCTAGCTCCTTCACCTCGCTTCTCGAGGGGGATTGAGCCGGAGAGATCCGTCGGCCTCGTTCGGGGTCCGCCCTCACAAGTAGGCACGCCTGAAACGCCTCGGACTTCCACCAGCAAGGTACACTTGAACTCCGTCTCGAGTTCATATCGGATCCAGGGTCCGCAACGTTCTTATTTCCCGGTCATCGTACCTTGCCAAATAACGAACACTGAAAGACTAAGTTTGCCTATTGTAATCTAGTGACCTCAATTTACTAAACGTTATTCTGGTCTTGTGATAATCCTGCTTGAATCTATCTTTTATATAAAGTATATGTATTTTTGAGACAACCATACGACTGGTGTCCATTTGTGGTGTTTGTGGTGGGTCAGTGGGTTTACTGTGTGTGATCATGAATGCTTAACTTACCATCGCCCTGAGGATTAGCCTTGTCTGCTCGCACCACACTACCTAGAGGGTGAGCAGGGGTTATTCAAAGGAGTAGTTCCCTTGCCCTGACGTGGAGCTGAGGGTCCTTGTGAACGAGTTGGGAGATAAGATCAAACTCACTATGGTGAGTCAAGTCATCAGACGACACATGCCGGATGTCGTTTTGTTGCAGGAAACTCATCTAATGGGGAAGCGATGTATGGCGTTGCACAGGGGTGGATATAAGCTTGTGGCTCACTCTGGTTTCACCTCTGGTTCAAGGGAGTGGGTATACTTGGTAAGAACTCCTTTCCCTTCACGATCCGTTCTACCTGGTCTGACAATCGTGGTTGCTATATAGGTGTATCTGGTCTCTGGGAGGGTAGGACGGTCACGTTTGTGTCTATCTACGTCCCCCCGCCATTGCAGGCTGACACTTTTTGTGACTTAGGTTGGATATTTCTCACATTGCCCGTCGGCATTATGGTGTTGGGCGGGGATTTTAATGCTGTTGTGGATGGCGAACTGGATAGGCGCCCCTCCCGTGTGCTGTTGCCCTCTCGTCGGTGGCTACCAGACTTCATTTCCATGTCGGGGTTGTTAGATGCTTGGCGTCTCAGACACCCGTGCGCCACTGAGTATACACATGCCTCCGCGGCACACCATTCCCTTTCCAGAATTGATCACGTGCTTTTGCCGGCGGCTCAGGCGACCCTAATCAGTGAAGTGGCCCATTTCTGACCACTCGCCGATTTGGCTTCGGTTGTGTCTGGGGCAGGGCGATGTTGGTAGAATAGCTCCTATAAGCGCGTGGCGTCTGAAAGACCCTGTGGTAAAAAAGCAACTTAAGCGGGCCACAGAAAGTTTTTTCTGTGAAAACGAAGGTTCGTTACGTCGATGTGTTCTCTTTGGGAGGCGTATAAGACTGTAATAAGAGGAGAGGCCATCTCCCTAGTATCCGGACAGAAGAAGAAGAGGAGGGAGGAATTGGATAGAGTGGAGTTGGAGCTCGTGGCCTTGGAAATCGCGGCTTCCTCTGGGAGCGACCCTGAGGTGACTCATCGCCTCGGGCTACTCCAGGAAGAATACAAGTCTATGGCACGCGAAGGCGCAACACGCCTCAACGCAGAGTAGGATTTATGAGCAGGGTGACAAGGCAGGGAAGCTAATCGCCTAGTTGAAAAAGGGCGACTGGGGGTCTCGTTTGGTCCCGGAACTGAATGTGGGCCCCGCGGTCACGTCGGATCCCCAGTTGATAGTTCAGGAATTTGCGCGATATTATGAGGAGATGTACACTGCGGCTGGAACATTTACAGAGGTCGTTAACGCTGGCATGATCCCGGATATACCGATGCCTGCCTTGTCAGACGACGATAGGAATTTCTTGGACTCCGCCCTCACTGACGATGAGGTGGCAATGGCTGTAAGGGGGATCCACTCGGGTAAGGCTTCGGGCCCCAATGGCCTTCCCATTGAGTTGTTTAAACCACATGCAGACCGATTGGCCCCGTATCTGAAGGATATGTACTTGGAAAGCCGCGATCGGGCGATCCTGCCGTACGACCAACGAGTCACCAACATTGTTGTAATTTATAAGGAGGGTAAACCTAGATTAGATTGCTCCTCGTACCGCCCTATTTCCCTTCTGAATGCGGAAAGAGCTCTCCATACATTAGATGTCAAAAGAGCTCTCCTCTACTATATTGATAGGACAAAGCCATTTCGTAAAACAAAACATCTTTTTGTGTCCTTTTCTCCTCCACATAAGGGTAATCCCATCTCATAAACTGGGATTGCAAGATGGATTGTTAAATGCATTAAAATCTGCTACCAAAAAGCAAAACTCACTCTATCCATTCCCCCTAGGGCTCATTCCACTCGTAAACGTGGGGCATCTATGGCATTTTTATGCAATATTCCCTTACATGATATCTGCAAAGCAGCTACATGGTCTACACTGCACACATTCACAAAGCACTACTGTGTAGATGTGCAAGCAAAGCAACACGCTAGTGTAGGCCAGGCTGTACTCAAAACACTATTCCAAACCACTGCAACAGATTCTGGTACTCGCCGATAGGGGAGAGAACTGCTATGCAATCAATGCACTAGTGTGTGATCTGCAGTCCATATGCCTCGAACGGAAAATGCTACTTACCAGTATGCATCTGTTCTTGGCATGTAGGGCTGCAGATTCACACACGCCCACTCGCCTCCCCGGCTACCTTTATCTGTTCCAGTAATATCTTACATTTTCTCACATAACTCCATCATTTTCCCTAATGGCGAAAAACAATCTGAAGATGAAGTCGATGCCCAAGCGCACTATGCTCTGAGGGAGGAGCCCTCTACCATACAAAGACTCTTCCAGGACAACAACAAAGTGTAATCATCTGGGCCCACCACCAGTTGGCGATCTATGCACTAGTGAGAATCTGCAGCTCTACATGCCAAGAACAGATGCATACTAGTAAGTAGAATGTTCCTTCTTTCACTATGATGCTGTTATAGGTTCTTTTTATTCAACATATTAAAACACAGCAACCAACGTGTTTCACTCACACAGGCCTCTTCAGGGCTGCGAATAACAATACAAACAAAAATCAAACCTATTCTACAATTAAAACCAGATTTTCCTTTTTTATTTATACTAAAGTGTACATTCATTTATCCCTAAACAGACCTTAATCATGAATACACAAACCACAAATCCTGATTATAGTGAGTTAATAGACCAAGACCATATATCTCTGATGCAAGGATCACAAAAGAATTGTTTACAGTTATGAGTAACCAAAACTGGGTCTATGCTGAAGCCAAACTCTGTAACAGAGCGAGGTATGCAACAATTTTCCTCATTAATAACAGTACAAACATAAAACCATTCCATGGTATAGTCATAAGTTTATTGAGCCACTAGGAATCAAGAAGTGGTGGACTGAGAGGGACGAGAAAAGGAAATAACAAGGAAGAGATAAAAGAAGAAAACAAAATGAGAGAGGAGAGATGTGAACCTTGATTTCTTATACCGACCACATTAGGATTACACAGCCTTGCTATCTCTTATTTAGGATGTTAATGAACTTGTACTCTACTTCTCCAGGTTTTTTTTGTCATTTATGACATTATAAGTTCATGGTGGATTGACCTGGGACAACTCCCGGAGGAATCTCCCCACTACATCTATGAACTGTGTGGTCCAATAATTTTGGTGGGTAACATTTTGTCTAATGTGAACATCTCTCCTCTCTCATGTTGTTTTCTTCTTTTTTCTCTTCCTCGTTATTTCCTTTTCTCCTCCCTCTTGGTCCGCCACTTCTTGAGTTCCTAGTGGCTCAATATACTTATGACCATACCATGGAATGGTTTTATGTTTGTTGCTGTTATTAATGAGGAAAATTGTTACATACCTCGCTCTGTTAGAGAGTTTGGCTTCTGCATAGACCCAGTTTTGGTTACTCGAACTCATAACTGTAAACAATTCTTTTGTGATCCTTGCATCAGAGATATGGTCTTGGTCTTTTAACTCACTATAATCCGGATTTGGGGTGTGTGTATTTATGATTAAGGTCTGTTTAGGGATATATGCATGTGCACTCTAGTATAAATAAAAAATGTAAATATGGATTTAATTGTAAAATATGTTTTGTTAGTATTGTTATTTGCAGTCCTGAAGAAGCCCGTGTGGGTGAAACACGGCTGCTGGGTTTTAATATATTGAATAAAAAGAACCTATACCTGCATCATTGTGAAAAAACTACTATTTCTGTCATCGCAGTCTTCTTGTCTAGGACTTAATCCCTTAGATATTTTGCCTAGGATCCAATGCCTCTCCCACCTTTTGTGCTTAATTAACTAGAGTGCTTTGAAACTGTAAATAAAACGTGCAGAGTAAGGTCACAGGTAACAGGGGTAGTTCTCATGGGAGGTTACAACATTAGATAAGGAGGGACAACTAAAAAAATTAACCAAAGAAAACAAAGCATTTCCAAAAGACAGTCAAAGGGGCCAATTAAAACCTGGGCGGAGCTTAAAGCCTATATTCTGAATTCAGCATGTTTCGCAGAGCCCACGCAAGTGCTGCCCAGGCGAGACATAAAAAGGTGCATTTTCACTGCATAAATGTGATGTCTGTTTTTATGTGGAGACATATGGGGATGCTGGTTGGTTGTTCATTTGAGGATCTCAACAGATTAAAGTAATCTGAAACAAAAACTGCAAACAAATGAGTAATGTTAGCAGTGTAAGCACTTTGAAGTGCTGTATGGCATTATAGGAAAGGGAACAGAATCAATGCTAGTTACACTACACTGAACACCTCCTAGTGTTTAGATTGCAAATGAGCAACAAGGAGTTCTTAGTAAGGGCCGTATTTACATGTTATCTGAGTCTGTCACCCTGGCGAATGACTGAACGTTTGCCATGCTGAGACTACTCTGCCCGCAAAATTTAGAAACAACAGAGAAGCTGGTGATCACTTAAAAATTGACAGGTGAGCCGAAATACCTAAATAGTAAGAGTAGGCATTGGGTCACCCCGGGTCTAATGCTAGCAAAGAGAAAACATCGCACAATTGTGGGGAGCTACACAGCCGCTCCGAATAGAGGCATGGGAAGCAGACTTAGATTGTTGTATGTTTGGGGAAAAGACGGTGTATGTAGCACGGGGCTGCCCCAAAAAGTGGTCCCAAATTTGGAACCCTTGCAACATCTTCCGAGGGAATATCTGTAACACCCCACACATTTTTATTACTGATTCACCCTCGCCATGAATAATGTAATTCCATTGTACCATTGCTCTGTATCAGTTTGATTATGTACCTGCCAGATGACTGTAGAGTGGATTCCTCTTTAATGTGAACTACTTGTGTCGATGCACTATGTTTAATGCAAATAAATAGTACAAAAATAATAAGAAATTGACAGGTGCCACCGTCGCAGTGGTTCCTGTCAATGCCTTATGTTTGACGCACTACACCAACCTGATGGCGCTGTCCAACAATACTTTTATTTTAAATTAGCAAAAACAAACTCCTGAAGCAGGATTTTCTTCTTGTCTTCTTGGGGGAGGGGGGAGGAGGGAGGAGGGGTTGCTCTTTTCACAATGGGAGTTCTCTTCTATGGCAAGGGGGTCTTTTGACAGTTTTCACTGCCCCTTACTACAATGGTTTTCCATGTGATGACGGCCAGTTAAAACTGGCCTGTATATCTGCACATCTAATTAGGTGGGAGGGCATCGGTTATACGCAGATGGCCCCTCCTCTGTAGAGACATGGGAGGGGTGCAACCACGCCAAATATGGCGTAGTCTTCCCCACGGTTATGCCAATCAATCAAACAACATGTGAATAGTGCAGCACTGTCACCCCTAGAGGTATTTGGCGCTGTGGATGCTACCTCATAATATAGGTCAAAGACGAGCTGAACGAGGTAGAATGAAGGTCATGGCATAAAGAGGCAAAATACAGGTCAGAGACTTGCAGAAAGAGGCAAAATAAGGGGCAGGATGAGCAGAAATAGGACAAATAGAGGGGAGGAACGGGCAGAGAAGAGGCAGAAAAACGAGCAGAGGCACAAAACCGAAGGCAGTAGAGGGTAGCAGACCATGGGAAAGCCAAACAGCAGGACCATCGCAGGGGCAGCTAAAACAAGGACCTGCTCAATGGGGTCACGCTGGTGCCTCCATTAAGTAGATCCTTGGGGTGGGGCGGGGCAATGGGTGGTGGGAGGAGGTAAATGTCAGGAAGAGAAGGAAAACTGGCAAAAGAAGCAAAATGAAGGTCTGGAAGAGGCAGAATAAAGGTCCCAAACGAGCAGAAAGAGACCAAATATGACTTAGGAGCAGTAAGGCAGGAGCTGAAAGAGGCAGAACAGGGGTCCGAATTGAGCAGAAAGAGGCAAAATAAATGTCAGAAGCAAACAGAAAGAGACAAAATAAGAAGCAGAATGAGCAGCAAGAGGTAAAATAGAAGGCATGAGTGAGCAGAGAAGCGGGAGAAAATTAGCAGAGCAGGATCAAAGCCAAAGGCAGCAGAGGGTAGCGGTCTGCGGGCAAGTTGGACAGGAGGACCATCTCATTCGGACCTGGCCCAAGGATCTTCGTTCCAGGCCTCCAACGGTCGTCCGCATGTATAATGGACGGCCAGACAATTATCTTCACAGTAAGAATAGTCTGTTGTTATTGTGACAGGTTATCCTTACAGCCACAAATATGATCTGGTACTAAATTCTTTAAGTAAATCCACTGCTTACTCTGGTTGGTTTTAGCACCTCCAGAATTGCTAGCTACAAAACACAAATACTGACATAAATATCTGAATTTTGACACCAAGACTACAGAAGGTGAGCCATAAAGCCACGTCAAGGCACCAACCTCTTCATGGTTCATTCACACGCCATTCACCCGCCGCACACAAGACTTTCATAACGCGGTCATGGGTCCAATCTAATAGATCAATGCACTCGCATCAAAATGCCACTGACAATCAACGGCCCATCACATTCATAGGCCACAGGACAGAATCCCCATTCAAAGCTACCTCTCAACCAGTCGTCAACCAAAGTGCACGCATAAACACCACAAACAAACCTCTATAAGCTCATGTCCAGACATGTTGGCAGTTGGTGCATCCACAGCCTTTGCAGAGGAATAAACAGGTTGACTACATTTTTATAACCTGTTAAGTAACCGCCTCTATTCTGAACATTACAGAACGCATGCCTAATAGCTCACGTGACAGCCACATGAGGGTCAGGAAGACATGGCTTATATGCATCTTTATTGCACTCGCTAGGTTAAATCAAACTCCTTCCAGTTTGTGGATGCAAGTTGGGGGTCTGAATATATCACCGAAGTGTACGTCATTCCTCACACTGAGTGAATATATTTATATTTAGAACTAAAACAGACCTGCTGGGGAATACTGCAAAAGTTCCCTAAAAAGAGCATCATAAACTATGAAGAACGTTCGTTTTAAGCACAGAGGGCAGTCAGTGAGTGCAGCATATGTCCGATCCATTGTTATGTGCACTGCTGTGACTCCTAATGAACTGAGTGTCTACCAATTTCTGGCAGATGATGAACATGGCAAACAGGACAAACATTTTACCCATACGTGTAGCTTTGAGTGCAGAATTGACAGTCATTTAAAGTTTTTTTTTATATAGAGTGAAGTGCAATATAACCTAAGTGTGTATCTTGTCGCAGTCGGGGCTGAGCCATGGATTAACCAAGTTGAAGAGCCAAGAGTTCCTTTCCTGTCAACTACACATATTGCACAGTCTCTAAAATTGGCTCAGAGGCAGGTCCTTCTGCCCTATTGGAGCCCATTAGGAGAAGTCACTTCTCCTTGTTCTGGTGCTGCTTATGCTTGAATGTGTACGAGTCTGGCGGAGCAAAGGTGTTTGGAAGGTTTCTGAAATCTAAGGTATTCTCGACCAGTGATGTGTAAGGCTTTGATGTGTGTTTTATGAGTTTGAAAAGAGTTGTGAATGAGGAGTCAGTGAAGCTGTTTGATGTGCAGGGTGTGTGCCTGTTGGGATGTTGAGAGAGGAGGCTGTCTGCTGCATATGGTTTGGAGTCATCTACTTAGTTGAGTGCAGGAGGAAATCAGATATGGGTTGATGGTGGCACCAATGGGTTTGAATCGGTAAACAAAGATGAAGTGATGGCATGTGTATCTGTAGTTGTCCTACCTTTACTAACTGCTTTCTACCTTTGCAATAACCTTGTGAAAGCACACATAGCCTTAGCTTTTTCTACCCTTTCTTGTCTCTGTCATCGTCAAAGTCCTGACGTATCCGTATAATGACCAAGTGGACATATAGGAAACGCCTTCCTACGCTAGCTGCTTGAAGATCAAGAAGTGTCTTTCATGCACCTTTAGCTCACTCACTGTGCTAAATCCAACACCTTTTAGTCTATGGGTGCAAGTTTGGGGTGTCCGAGAATTCCTCCGAGGCCTATATTCCTCGAACTGTGTGAGCACATCTACCTTTGAAATGAAGGCAAACATGCTGGGGAGTACTACCCAAGTTCCCTAAAATAATAAACCAAACAAATGTCCTGTGGGACTTATTCACTGACACTTCTGCTTTTGCTCTGAAAGTGTGAAAACTCAATTAGTAACTTGTATCAAAGCCAATAATATTGACAAAGGGAACAGGACAAAATATCTTGTATGATGATTGTGTTTACAATTGTATTATAAGGAGAATATGCATTTCATTATGTAGTCAAAGTAGTGCAGTCGACACAGTGCTCGGACAATGAACAAATATATATACCACAACCTAGACCAAGAGACTGAACAGATCCCAAGGTTGCATAGGATTTTATATCTAACAACGTAAGCAGAGATCCAGTCTCTTCAAATATGGTATCTCTTGATGATTCTTAGCATGTTTTGAAAGCAACTTAGGGAGGGCATGTTACTTTTTTGATCTGTAGTTAGTCTTCTGGTTTCATGTGAACAAAATTTGTCTGACTAAGGTTCCGTACAAACAGTGGAATCGTGAGACTTTCAATAAGGCATCCTGCAAGCAATTTGTGGAAGAATACTTCAAGACAGAGTCTGCAATATATACCGGGCTGCTTTGTTCGCTGGACAGTTCCAGTGGGGTAAACCAATAATTTGGGAGAAGTGCACCGATGTATTGTGTGGCAAAAGTAGTCACACCTACACATACAAGAGTATTCCTAGACAAAGCCAGCAATACAAAACGGGCTGCCTGGTTCCTTAGACGGTCGCGTAGAGGTCAGTCCTCTGGGAAAAGCATGCCTTTCACATTGTCATGCCGTCGCATGACCTGTAAATAATGTTGTGCTCTTTGAGTTAATTCCCTTTGTGTGGTTTAGCAGATGTTCATATGAGTCCTCAGGAGTGGATTCCTATTGATAGCATCCATGCTCCATGTTGTCCCTGTGCATTCACATCTCTGCTGGCAATAACCACACTGAACTTTGCTTGTGTGTGATGCCCACTGTTTTAGTCAGGGCAATAGTGTCCCATAGTATAAGGGTACAGCTCTGCTTTTCTGATGTAGCGTATTCATTCTGTGGCTCTCTTTCTGCTGGCACTTTTTAATTTTCATTTCTGACCTGTTTCAGACCTGGACCGTCAGAGCCTGCACAGCGACCCTGAAGAGTCTTTCTCCAGAGACCTGGCGGACTTCCCCTCAGTGGAGGAGTATCATTCCAGAGACCAAGGGCCATCTGGTGAAGAGGATGCTTTTGGTGGGCCCCAGGAATTGGAGCAAGCCAGGCATGAGCTGGACTTGATCCAGGCGGCTGCCGATGATTCACAACTTGCAGCTCTTCGGCTTACCTCCCCGCTCCACTTTGTGAACACGCATTTTAATGGAAATGGGGGTCAGACCTCTGCCCCTCTACCGTCGGGAGACGTGCCCAGCCTTGACTTGACTATTGAGGCTCTGAGCGAGGAAATTGTCACCACTGCCATCACCACAGTAGTTCAGAATACCCTTTCTGCCTTGCTGAGGTCATCGGAGGCCAGCGAAGCACCTTCCATTTCAGAATTTCTGCCTACCAAATCTGGAGAAGAACTTAGCTTTCATACCGAACTGGCAGAGAGTGAAGAGGCTGAGGCGGTCCGTACAGAAGTGGAAGAGGAGGATGTGGAAGATACAGATGACTTTGAGCTCCTAGACCAGACAGAGCTGGAGCAAATGCACCAAGAGTTGGGGCTTGGAGGACCAGAAAGAGAGCAAGAGATGCCCACAACTGAATCTCCGGACACCCCCATTTCTTTTTCATCCTCTTCTGCCACCTCTACACCATCCCCGACTGAGCTGCCAAAGCAGGAGGCGCCAGAGGGTGGGGAGAAAGACTCCTAGTCTTCCCATCCATGAAAAAAGATAAAGGGAGAGAGTGGTGGTCCCAAGAGAGCAATATGCAGAAATTGGTTTTCTAATGTAACACAAGGGCAAACTTATCTCCTACAAAGTGTTCCGAGACAATCCAAATTCTAATCCTTGATAATCACCAATAGAGAGCCAAGATTTGTGCTCAAGCTCTGAGTTGTAGCACTTAAACGGTGCCCTGAAGCAAGGAGAGGACAACACAGAGGTGGAGAAGGGCTAAGGGAATTGGCATAGTGGTCCTATGATAGCTTACCCAGAAAGCCATGGCAGGCAGGGCAGGTAGAGAAAGGTCTATGGGTAACATGATTCAGCATTCTAGGTAGTTAGAGGAGATATTAGTGGAAGGTAGTTTTATTTCGCTCAATATTAAAGAGAAGGTCCAGGATAGATGTTCGTGAAAATAAAGCTAAGAGCCGGGTACCATGTACACACAGAGATGCTAGGGTACCTGTAGATTCCAGGATGGAAGACCAGGGAAGCAAGATGTTCAGAGTTTGATATTACACAGCAGGTAGGTTTCAGAATGGCAATGCCACAACACAGAAGTTGAAGGTGCCTTCATAAGTTTCTTGGACAACTCTCTTCCATTGCATTACATTGGTTGTAAGCTGGACATGCTTGATGCTAGATATGATCAAGGCTGAGATGCCATCACAGAGAGATTCTAAACTGGGATTGCCTGGACAGAAAGATGCGAAGTTAGAGTGCCCTGCTCAACACTGACTTGATAGGATGAAGCGCCTGGTCACAGAGTGTTAAGATGGCTGGGGTTACAGGAGCTTCCTAGATATGCTATGTCAGAGAGCTTCTGAGAGAAGAGGCCTTGAGAGAAGTGAGAGTCTACGTTAGAGCTGCCCAGATGTTGTAGAGGTCATATGATGGGAGACCCAAGGGCAAAGGGAGGTTCTTCAAAGGATATTCCATTCCACAAATAAGGGGGTCCTGGATGGCAAAGTGAAGTTCTTGAAAGTATAGGAAGAGAGGCTGTAGGATGAAAGTGTCATGGCCAAGAGAGATTCAAGGATGAATATATTTAGATCAAGAGACAATGCAAGTTGGAGAAAACAAGGCAGAGATATTCTAGGCCAGAGGTGGCATAGCAAGGAATGGTTTTATGAGCGAGCCGTCTATGGTGACGGATATGGTGCCCCATTGTGGTTCTTTGGCAGTGATGTAATGTCAGGGTGAGGAGTGAGCTACCCAGGCATAGAATTATAGCACAAAGATGCCCACATACAGAGACTATGATGGAGAGGGTTGGATGGAGCTACCCAGGCAGAGAGGTTTTTGGACAGTCCTCCTTGGAGACAGATTGACTGGCAAAATGGTTCTTGGAGTGTCCCTTCCTCCATTTTGGTGTGCATATGGAAGGTCCGAAAGAGAGCTTCTCGAATGTTCATATTATGGCAAAGTGATGTTCGAGGGTGGGCCTGCCTGGGTAAGGAGTTTCTACGATGGAGCTGTAATGGCAGAGTGAGATTTCTGGCATCATATACTTGGTTACAAAGAGACTTTAAGATAGAAGTGCCTGGGTACAGAGGTTCTTGTAGAAGACTGCCATTGCAGAGTGAGGCTTTCGGGTGCACTGCCCAGAGTCAGTGATTCTGAAATGGGAAGGCAGTGCCAGAGTGAGGTATTAGGTTGTGGATCCGCAGGTAGAGCGGTTCTAGGAAAAATACTTTTGGGAGTATTAAAGAGCCTATTTGGAACCGTTGATCTAGTAGCAGGAACTGTAATGTAAAGCCAGGTTGTGCTTAGCGGGGGCTCAGGTCTCAGACTGTAGTCACCCTGATCTTAGTGATTCTAAGAGTTCAACTTCTGGGTCTACATGACTAGATGTGTGATTCTGTGGGTCTTGGTGACCTTGTGGAGTAATTTTCTGGATCTGTGGTTTGAGTTCTTATATCTGTTTGAGGCTGAAGTTATGATTCTTATAGCACTCTGTCCTGAATCTCTCTTTGTTACCCCGAAGTTGTTCTCTGATCTGTGTGGCCATCCTGGTGTAGTTTAAGGGCTTATTTGAACCTAAGGGGTCCAGTGTGCAGACCCTACTGACCATAAGGGTTCAGCTTCTGGGTCTGTGCAACCTCAAAGTTTATTTCCAACATATATGTGGACGTGAGAGTTCAGGTCCCTCATTCACAACTCCCCTTACTACTTATCCCATCTTGAGAAAAGTATGACCTATTGTGATTGGCTAACACAAATTGCATTTAAAAAAGGGTCCTGTAAACTTTACATGTAAATTTGCAAATGTGTTTGTCTTTTTAGAGATGCTAATTTAAAAAATAAGTAGATTCAGCATGGGAGAGGTGGTGAAGGTTTGTACTTGAGAGATCCGAAACATTGCATCTTATTCAGGATTAGAACATTGGAATGTTGAGAGCTTCATTGAAGATAATGGCACAGCACATGGTACAGGCTTGCTGCTCTCTACTTTTCAATGTCCAAATACCCATCCTATGTCATTCTCTTTCCTCTGCCTTTCCAAAATATACAGAGTGGGCAGGGAAAATGCTGCTCAGCTCCTGGGTCTACTTGGCTCTGCTCCGCGAGAAAAAACAGTTTAGCTTAGCATAGGAAGAAGCAGGGGCCATATTCAGCCCCCTTTCACAGTTGTGAATGTTCAACAGCCGTGGCTCTGTGTGTCGCTGTTATCTGTTGAACAAACATAGCAACAGCTGTGAAGCAAAGGCTTTAGAGCCTTATAGATTTCGAGCCCCAAAAGGCCTTTGTTTTCTAATTGGAACCTTCTGCACTCATAGGGCGGAATGTTCTAATAGCCTTGTAGCCACCGTAGCAGTTTATACCGGCCATTAAAGGTCCACTCCCTAGTTAAAGGCCCTTGCCTTCAGCTCATGCCCTTAACGCTGGAGCTGCCTTTACTATAGGGCTATATTGTAGTCTGTTTAAATGATTTTAACATTTAATTTCAGACACTGAGTGGAAAGGAAGGATCTATTGTGTGAGTAAGTGAAGGATTGACGTGAATGGCGTATGAGGGCGTTTATGTATGGCACTGTATTTGTGCTCTGTAAGTTTGGGGAAGAAACGTGGTAGGCACAGGTGGTAGGAGCCTCAGATAAAACAACTCCTACTTTTACAGAAATCATAGCAGGAGGAAGGCATGTCGAGTTGCAGAAAAAAATTCCATTGTTCAAAAAGGTGAATGGTTGAGCTCCCTTGTAACATTTATATTTTTACATCAAATTGATTTTATACTTTTAGAAAAGGCTTGAGGTTTGGCTAATGTTTTGGGGTAGGGTAATAGTTACTGTTAGAAGAAAGGTTCAGCAAGGATAACATATGGTGTTAGAGTAAGTGATGATATTTTGAGGAATGGGGCTAGGGTTATGGGCCCGTTGGAGATAGAGTAAAGGATGGTGTATGGCTCATCGTAAGGACTAGAGTATGGTGTTGCGATGAGGTGAGATCAGGTTTAATGGTGGGACTATTTTTAAAGGAAGGACTAGATTTATGTTTGGGCTTGGGGTTGCGGAAAGGGGTGGGATAAGGGTTAGGGTAAAGGTTAAAGTAGCTTGTAGGGGCTTGGTAAATGGTTACGTAAAATGGATAAATGTGGAAAATTAGACTTTTTACCTCTACATTTTTGTATTTCACGTTGAAATACATGTAAGCCACACCTTCGTTTGTCAAAACATTTTTTTTATATATATTTTTATTTTAGAAAAACAGAAAACAGTGGTGATTGTCACAGTTCAGCATTTCAACACATGTCATTATATCGTCACGCCCCAGGGCCTTCCAGCAATTCACATTTCACAATATTAATCACAGTGCAGTATTAGAACATTTTACAATGCTAGCGGTTCGTCAATTGGGGCGCTGTGGGGGGGGCTCACATATATGGCCCCTGTATTCATTCTGGGCAGACCATATTCCAGACCATTTACGAGGACATCCCCGTGCCGCATAGACTGTCTTCTCCTGGAGCATGCACCAGTCCATGCATCAGTCCATGTCCTTTTTCCACGCTCCTTGCTACGGCGGGTCCCTCGCCCCCCATGGCCTAGCTATATTTCTTTTCGCGATTGCAAAACCCAGTGTGGCCTAGATCCTCCCACGGGGCGTTAAGTCTGTGGGCTCCCAAATGTTTAGGATGCATCTCTTCGCCTCCACTCGTAGCTCCACCTCCCACACTTCCGGCATGCACCTATGAAGTCTGTGCCAATAAGGCTGGAGCTTCGGGCCATCCCAAAGTATATGGAAGAACGCCCCCCTCCCTCCACAACCCCTTCTACAGAGGCCATCCTCACTGCGACCCATCAGTTGCAATCTAGTCTCCGAGATGTACACTCGGTGGAGAATTTTAAGCTGAATGAGCCTAAGTCTAGCCGGAATGGCCACCTCTCTAGGGGATGCCAAAGCCGTACTCCACTCCTCCTCATCTATTTCTAACCCTTCCGCCTCCCACTTCTCTTTAAGGGGTTGCAGTGTGTCAGGGGAGTTATTGACAATCTTCCTATATGTAAGTGAAATGGCGTGCTCGGGCAGGTGGCCATCAAGCAGTCTATCTTCCATGGGAGACGCGTCTGGGGGCATGGTACCTGTTGGGATGTTGGATTGTAGGGAGTGCCTGACATGCAGGTATCTAAAATATTCAGTCTGTGCAAGCTCGTGTGTGCGTTGGAGGGAGGCAAATGACACTACCCCATCGGACCCCCACAGATCTCTGATGTGGGAGATCCCGATTAGGTCCCATTTATGGAAACCTTTAGTTCGGTTCAGGGTGCCCAGTCGTTGTGAAACCCAGAGCGGGGTAGCCAGAGTTAGGGTATCTGCCCACCTCAGGTGACGTTGGACTGCGTGCCAAATTTGGACTGAATGTTTGGTTGGGCCAGATAGCCGGTACCTGCCCGGTTTAGAGTACAGGGCTGCTTCAAAGTTCCCGCCCGGCAAAAGCCACTTGTCCATTTCATACCCTGGGTCATTGCCATCACAGTATGTAGCCTGGTTAATGGCCGATAAGTGTGCAGCTCAGTAGTATTTACGTATGTCTGGGAGCACTATGCCGCCGTCGAACCAGCCCAGCGTGAGTTTTTCAAAGGAGATGCGGAGCGCGCCGGACCAGAGAAGTTCCCTCAACGCAGTGTCAATAGCCTGAAAGTAAGATTGTGGGACCAAGTCCGGATGGTTTTGCAGGGTGTATAAAAATCTAGGCAGAGCCATCATCTTAAAGAGTGATGCCCTTCCTAACAGTGACAGTGGGAGCTTCCTCCAAGAGATAGAATCCCTCTTAAATCGCTGTAGTGGGGGCAGGAGGTTCCTCTCATACCTGGTTGTTCCGTCTTTAGAAACAAAGACCCCAAGGTATTTGAACCAGTCTGTGGCCACCGTAAGGGGACCGTTTCGGGTCATCACTGGGGGGTCGCCATGAAGGAGTCAAAACATTTGTAATACTGTTTATTATTTGATTTGGTTTGAATGGGACTTTTTTTCATATAGTACAACATTGAAAAGGGCAGAAGATAACTGACAGGTTGGATATGGAAGATTGCTATCTGGTGTAGTTTAGGCTGTTACTTGTAGGTCATGCTAGACTGGCCCTGAAGTGGAGTTCTTTTGAATGCTATTTCAGTTTGCAGAGTCCCTCTAATAGACTCAGTATTTGTGTCACACTTAAAGTTCTCCTTGCCGATTCTTCCACAAAGCCTTTGAGCAAGGATACTTTTGGAGATACCGTGGACTATTTGATAGGTTGTTGGTAGCTTCCTTGTGCTGGGACTGGTGAGTTAAATAGTTGTCAATGTGTAGTTTGGGTTTAAGGTGCTGAGGTGGGCATCCTCTGTATAGTGAGTGGAAGATTATGTAACAAACGAACAAACATGGAACATAGGAGATGGGGAAATAAAATAACTTTAAATTTCATACCGATTCTCAGTTGAGTTTTAAATCTGTTATATAGGTATTTATAAGAATGGCAGATACTTAGTTGGATTCAACTTTCAGATGGTAGAGTCCATCCACAGTGAAGTGGATACAGTTACCCCCATGATGGCAAGAAATGGACTTGATACCACAGACTCACCTTTCACTGCCTAGTTCGGTCAGTTCCAGATATAAACCCCGGGTCTGCGTCAGAGACTAGGTAAAGCTCCCTGCGCGTCAGATAATCCTGATGTGAATTGGTTACTGCTGTGTTGCTCTCTCCCTTTTTGGAAATAGTCTTGCAGTGTTCTGCCAAATGCATTTTTAGATCCTGACCACCAGGGTAGCTACTCAAAGTATTTCTTGCATTGTGAATCTGTTGTATATTCACATACTCTGGGTAACAATAAAAAGCAGTTCCTGCCCCTGCATTGTGATTCAGATATCCTCCTAATAGCACCCAGTCAGAAACAGAAAACATATAGTTTATTGGCCAGTACAATACAAGCTGAGTGATGTCAAAAGGGACCGTGTAGTGTAGACTGGACAACTGTCTGTAACACCCTATATGCAACAACGTGGAAACTAAAACATGTGATGCTTGATGAGAAAGATCGCGGACGCCATTGTATTGTCCAATGCTTCAAATTCAGGAAGCCATATTTTGCCCAGTGAAGTGGAGCAAAACACCACAGTCTATTCTGTCCTGTTCGTTCATCTACCAAGACTTTATCACTTTCACCCAATAAGGTAGAAGCAGAGAACAAAAAAGTTGAATCTACCACAGTGGTGAAGCCAAGGGACCCAAACATGTAACTGCAACAAGGTATTGATGAGAAAACCGGAGTCTGTCGAGCTTGATCTTCTACAAAGTGTCCCAACATTTCATTCTATGTCCAACTTCCACATTGGAAAAAACAAATTAACATGGAGGCCCACAAGCCATCTGATGGGTGTCCACACTGTCTGGTCCGCCTTTTATTTTTAACAGTGCACTAAAACTCTGCTGCATCAGCGTTGTGTAATCCGCTCCTTTTGTGTGTGTCCATCTTTAAGGTATTGCCAAAGGTGAGACGTTTAGTCCGAATGTTGGTGCATTTGTTTTTGTTTCTCAGTTTGAAGGAGCTGAAAACCAGTGTTTTCCGTTCTAGAGGGGGATCTATGAACTATGGGAGATAATGAGCCTCTTTGTTATGTCAAACTGCGTTCTTCTGAGGTTGGGTTGGAGCGTTACAATACAGCGTTTTTGTGCTTTTGGTAAACCCTTTTTTCTGATATAAATTCAGTGGAATCCTAGGAACTGAATGGTGTGATGCCACTTTTGCTTTCACTGCCATCCTGCAGCAGTGTTTTAGATCTTTGGGTAGTTGTGTGGCTGCTTTTTGGGTTGTTTATTGCTAAGGTTTAACTTGCATTGCAAGTCTCTGTGTGCGCGGGCGCTTCCATACTCCCTTCTGTTTTAAGTGCCAGTTTGATCACTTTTTCACTTATGGGTTTTGGAAAAAGGATATCCCTCGTGATAGAGCTGGCCACACCAGTAGCGTGGGGCGACTCAGGCACTGTATATTGTAGGTTCAGTCACGCACATGCAGCAGTATATTCATCTGTCCAAACGAATCATTCCTCTTGTATAGATGGTGATACCCAGCACCCAGGTATGTAGACTCCTGCGCATTCCTTCCCTGCGCAGAACCTATCCTGTTCCCACCACATATTCTTTTTGCTATTGGCAGGTTGAGAAATTGGATGCCATGGTAGTATGGGTCTTGTAATGATCTCAAGAATGCAAAGCTGTGGCACTGAAGTCTAATGGTTCGAGACCGAGTGCCCTGCTTTGGGCAGATGCCTTTGTGCGTATGTGTCTTTTTAGTGTTTGGAGCCCAGGTACAAACACACTATGAAAACATAAGGATTTTAGTGGCCCTCACCGTTGCCCCATGGCATTTAGTTGAAGGTTCAGTTTAGGTTCCATTTGCTAATGCAAAACATAACAAATTGGAACATGTATTCAAAGAAGAGACTTCTTGACTCTCATCTGAACAACCGAATTCCGCACTAGTTGGCGTTTCTAGAGAGATACAAAGGAAATTTGCATGCACAAGTTTTCTGAAATTTAGTAATTTTGACATGAAAAACTAAACCAGTAACCACTGCCAGAGTTGGCAGTAATCTACAGAAGCCTCCAAGTAAATCAATTCATCAAATGCCTGGGTCGCAAAAGTAACATCTCTCCCTGTGACCCATCACAAGTTCGACCACATATCCGATCATGAGTCTTTAACATCTCATATTTACTCTTTAAGCCCCTTGGGGCAGAATAAGGTGCGAAAACTGCAGAATGTAATCATGGCTCCTGGATCCCAGTTAATCTTCTGTTTGTGCTGCTGCCTTCATGAGCTCTCACACTAGGGCTATCAAAGGGCAAGCCTTGGGTAGCAACAGCTATCAAAACACAGAAAAAAGAGCACAGGTCCGAAATAGAGCGGTTGAGAATGCAACATGTGCTAGGGGGGGATCCCTTTAAGGACGGTCCCCCCTCACACACCAAAGGTATCATGCTTCATCATAGGGGTGCCTCCTCGCGTGAAAGACCTAGTCTCTACGCGGGCTATAACCCCCTCGCTACGAGGGAGGAGCACAGGAATGGTTTGATATAAATGAGGTGGGTTGTACTAAAACCCTATGTGAGCTTGGTGTGCCAAGTGAAAAGTGCAGTGCTAATGTTAATGTAGTTAAAACTGACTACAGGGTTAGCTATGTACCAACTTTCATCGGCTACCCTGTGACAGGATTAAAAACAAATAGCTGATAATTCAGTTGCCGTCATTAGAGGCTACTGTGTTAGTGCATGACCAACATGTTTCGGCCTGAGGAACTATTCAAGTGTTGGGACCTTTTTCAGGGTCAAGTGGACAGCTACTGCAACTAAGTGAAAATACAAGCACATGTTAAAATTAATGTGCAGTATTAACGGTGTCTAATACTGAACCATTGGTCCTGCTGTTCAGTATGTTCACTGTCGAAGCATCATTGAATAGGGAATTCTCCACATCTGTCTTGGCAAACAAGCCAAAGGGTACATGCGGGTGCCTCCTCGCGTTTAAGACCTAGTCTCTACGTGGGCTACAACCCCTTCGCTAGGAGGGAGGAGCACAGGGATGTTTTGGTATAAATGAGGTGGGTTGTACTAAAACCCTATGTGAGCTCGGTGTGCTAAGTGAAAAGTGCAGTGCTAATGTGAATGTAGTTAAAACGGAGTACAGGATTAGCTATGTAGCAACTTTAATCGGCTACCCTGTGACAGGATTAAAAACAAATAACTGATAACGCAGTTAATGCAACTAAGTGAAAATACAGGCACATGTAAAAATGTATGTGCAGTATTAACGGTGTGTTATACTGAACCAGGGGTCCTGCTGTTCAGATGTTCACCGTGGAACCATCATTGATTAGGGAATTCGCCACATCTGTCCTGGCATAGTAGCCAAGGGTACAAGCGCCAAAACAACCGCTCAATCGTAGCGTGGTAGACGATCAGCACACTTCCATAGGGCAGGAGACCAACTGCTATCTCTGGCTAACTATAGTAAATGTTTGTGCAAATGTAGAAGTATGACTAAATTAACAGTCTCTAAACTACATCAAACACATTTAGGAGACCTCATATTAACTTATCCCCATCCTTTGCGGGACTACCCCATCACCCACCATGCTCTGTCGGAGCAACCCACCATAAATTGTATCCATAGTTATGGTGAAAGCTTACGTAAGGCCAGCCCTTCCCACAATTAGCTGTGAGGATAGAGTATGAAGCATCAACAAATCCAGCCAGTTTCAAGTTGCCCGCAGGATGGGGGAATACTTTCTTTAATGTTTTGCCCCTGAAGGTAAGTTAGCGACCAGACGAGCCTTAGGAGGCTGTCCACATTAAACCTGCGTCCTTGAGTCGGGACACCCCTGTGCCTGGACCATGCTCAAATGTCTCTTCAGGGAGCTGTAAGAAATGAAGTCCAACTTTCAGGGTGTGCTTGTTATTCATCGTGACCAAGACCATGGGAGTGGCTCGTAGGTACATGATGGCACATATGAGATTCAACTTAACGAAGCAACGATGGAATCCCACATCGATCAGTTATATTGAATAGTTGTGTATCTTGAAGAGCCAGCACAAAGCCAATACTGAACAGGTCTGCAGATAGCTCGGTTTTGATTCACTGTTCAAAAGGACGAGTGCCGTCGTCAACCAACAAATGTCCAACTTGTAAATCTTTTATTGGTTCCTGAGGGCCTCCTAGTCTACATCTTGGTAAGAGCTCATGAGTAATTGCCCTGCAGGAGTGTGCTGTGCCCTCAAGGGAAAAAAAGTAAAGACAAAACAATTATTCACAGCAAAACAAAGGAAAATAAATGCACCTGCATGGGGACTTCTTGTCACTACATTGTAAGGTAGAAATGTCTCCTCGACTCTCGTGAGTCTGAAAGAGATGGGGAATCCAGAAGTTCCTCTGAAACAGTAAAATAATAACATTGAGATGCATTATATTCAATTCAATGGGCTGGCAGTAGCCTTCTGTACCTGAATGGGAGTGAATATGTGGATAGAATAAAGACCTCAAGTGTTCTAGGAGTCTGATGGCAGTTCATGTTCCACAAGTTTGTAGACTTTATTCAATTCCACATTTTAGAACTTATTCTTTAAGTCTCGCTGGTCTTCAATCTTCCTACATGTGGTTGCAACCTTGCTTTGCGTCTTTCACTGTGGATGTATGGGTTGGTAGTCCTGACCAACTGTCAAGGCATTTCTATCCCACACGCTACCCAACTGGTGTTGCTCCTGCTGAAGTTTGAACATTTGACAGTTGTTGGTCTTCACCCAATGTGGTGACCTTGTCCACCACTCCACGTATGGAGTATTCAGATCTCCTCCCCTACACCAGAAACGTGGAAATCTTCTTTTTATGCTCCAAATCGGTGTGCCCAAAATGGGTCTAAGACAGCCTACTCCAAGCCAGATTTCAGGGTATTCACATAGGATAAATTTGCATACAATTATTTGAGTTGGCACTAATTAACGTATCCTGATAATATGCCTGGTGTATGGCCCTCGTGGACATACCTTGGATACCCATTTTCTTAATCGAGGGCTCTGTTAATATGAATTTTTCAAACATATTGTACTGATTGGTTAAACCGGGATAGCTCTGAATGCAAAGCCTAGTAAGAAGGAGGAACACAAAGGGTTTTTAAAGCCAGAGTTGCTTTGGAGATTTCTGCCTTTATACTGTGCAAGTAACTTTTACACGCAGTCTCTGCAGTATACCAGGCAATCCTTTTCTAAAGAGCAAACAACCTCCAATGTTCCTTATCTGGTGCTTAAGAGGGTACCTGTTTCATCTGTTCTTCTTTTTGTAAGTGTTATAGTAAAGAACGAGTGGGAGGCTCTGCCAAAAAAGTCTTCATGCATCCCCTGTGTGTCTCTATCAGTCTTGCGTATAACCGTCTTCATTTGGTAACCCCAATAGGATATTCCTTGTCCTATGTAGATTTGAGATGAAGTACATGTTGGCACAGCACGCATGATGTGGAAATGTTTATTAGAAAGTATGCCATACATGCTGCCATGACGCTGTTCTGCAGACTTTTTTGGAATACGCTCTAAGTTACACTCTGCTCCATCAGACTGCAGGACAAATGATGTACCCTGGAAAGTTTGTTCAGCAGGGCACAAGTCTTTCCGTTCATATGAACTCTGATGAGATGTAGTTAGTACGGTTAACGGGGCACACCATTTAATTGATAGTTGGCTATTTTCACTGCTTTTGAAAACTAAATTATACTAACTAACCCCCTCTGATACGGGCTTCCCGTAGTCTGCATGTCCGTGCCGTTTCAGATATAGTAAATTTTATTTTTGGCATCAAACTTGGGTCATCATCGCAGGGCTACACTTGACAAAATAAATATCAGGATATTGGAAAGATACGGAGGAAGCACAATCCAGGGGCTAGGTTTGGTGCGATGTGAGAAGATGTGTTTCACCATTCAATGTCAATGTGTCAAACCATGCTGTTAGATGTAAAATATTTCTCTGAAATCCCTGCTACCAGTGACCGAGGCAAGGCGTACCGATCCTTGTTGACTTTGAGTACCAAGTTAAACCTTGAAGAACACCAAAGTACCTGGTGCAGATCGCTAAGAGTGCGTCTTGACCATGCTTGAGTGGTCTTGCGAAATCTAGGAGAAAACTGACATTATCCAACTTGGTTCCCATTGTAGGGAGATTTGGAAGCCGTTTAGTATTTGTGTTGAATATATGAATTGGGGAATTTGTACACATTTTCCAGCCTTAATTCCATCCTGACATCTTCAAAATGTACATTACTCCTGTTTCTTTATTCCTATCGGAAGCATTCTGCTCCTGGGCATTTTAGAACCTTTTTCTTTGTACTTGAGGTTAATTGTGGTAAGTAGATGTGTGGTCTCCATAGGATTCTTACCACCAATAGTAGTTTGATTAACCCTGGAATATGTTCTATAACCACACTCATCACATACCCTCCTTCCAGGCATCCTCATTCTGCTGAAAACACAGTTATTAGGACGCTGGCGCTTTTCTTGCTAAGGGCCTACTCTCAAACAGACTCGTTGGAAACTCGCTAATAAGCCTCTTTAGCAGAAAGCAGAACTAAAGACTCTTCGAGCCATCTACTATTCTAGGCAACATTGATAAAGCTTCTCTTATTGCAGCTTGGTTTACAGAACATATTCACAATTAATGGTTTGCCTTTTTGCTAACATGAAGACCGACTGGTGTAGGAATTGCTGGCTACAAAGCCCAGAAGAAGAAATTGATCAAAGACCACTGGTTTCAGGATCCTTCTAAAGGAGATATTGATCTTAATGCACATGGAAGTTGGTTTCAGAGGGGTAATTCTGAATATTCAATGCATTGCCTTTGTAGTTTGCCTTCCTTGCACTTATGATGAAAATAGATGAATGTCTACTGTCTGCCGTCTACTGCTGGTGATAGGACTAGAATTGATACGCCTGCTGTTTTTTAACACGACTGGTGCCGAATACTCATTAAAAAAAATCACTTTTTCATTCAGGAATCCAAGGAAGTGGGCAGGAGGCCGAGGTAACTGGCCGCCATCGATATTTGGGTGGTGAGATGTCATCTTGGTTCAGATGCTCCTCTGACACGTCCATGTCTGATGAAACTTGGTTGTGTTGAATCAGTTTCTTGTTGAAGGGTATTAGTTGTTGCTTTATCACAGTAGGCCTCAAAAGTAGATGACTGGCACCACAGTTGCAGGATGTGGGTCTCGTTGGCTCTGCTCAGTTGAGCGGTCTAAAGCAGAAATACTTTGGGCCTCATTTGACGGACGGAGTTTACTCTGCCAGGGTGACGGAGTAAATTACTCCTTCCCCCTGACTGATTTCCCATCTGCCAAACATAGAAATGGCAACAAAGCCGATAGTCATTTCTAAAGCAGTGGCAGGAACCACCATCACAGCCATTTCCGTTCATGCTTATTTAAGTGTGACCGACTGCTCCGTCAACATGATCCAGATGCCTGGCAAACTTTTTTTTCTTTAAAAAAAAAAAAAAAAAAAAGAAAATCCCAAAACAGTTTTTACTTTTTAAAAATAGAAATGCTTCCGTCGCCATGGGAGTTCTCTTCCATGGTAGGGGGGGCATTAGACAGTTTTCACTGCCGCTTAACGCCATAGTTTACCTGGCAGTGAAAACTGACCTGTATGTCCCCCCCAGCTAAATTAGGGCTGACCTGGAGGTCAATCTCTGCCAGCCCACAAGCCATCGGAATGGAGTAACCATGATGGAGACAGACGAGTCTTCACTGTGGTTACCCCCAGTGGTCAGTCCGCGTTTAAATTAGATTGGCGATGAAGTAGTCTTACCAACAAGATATAAATCAGGCCCTTTCCATGTATGACAGGATCTATCCTGAAATTGTCTGGTCGCTAGTTCTGCTTCAAGCTCTGAAATTAAAATGTCCAGTGCTCTGAGGAAAAATCAATTTGTGGGATGGGGATTGCATCACACCAGTTCTGTTTCGATGGTCCTGTAATCTTGTAGCATAGTACCAAGTGTGGGTGTCTTGACTCCCATTGAAGGTTGAGAATGTCTGAGTTTTTTCAGTGAGTATTCAGGGCCAGGTGAGTTCTTCTCTACTTTTATTTGGTCTTTTCCTTTTCTTTTTTTAACACAATCTATTCCAGTGCACATCCCCAGGGTGCGGGTCACCTGGACTGCCCAAAGCGGCCGTTCTAAAGACACTGCGGAGCGGTATAGAATGAAGATTCGAGGGACTGCATTTGGGTGTCTTGCCTCCATTTTCGGAGCCAAGGCTGCTGCACAACTGTGTGGTGTAAAAAGGGCGGACTGCACACAGATGTTTTCTCCTTTTGTGGGCTGAGTACACTACAGGGCTGTGTTTTTGATTTGTACTGTGTAAACCTGTTGTATTTAGTAAGTGGTTTCTTGTGTTATAACCAAATACAAAACGTAAAATAATTATTGAATGAAATTTTGTGAAAATAAAACTATGTTCCAATATAGTGTGAAGTCTTGATTCCTTTTTTGAGGCTCTAGATCAGACGTGTTGTCTGTGTAGTTGAAAGCCTGGCCGACTGGCTTTTGTTCATAAGGCAGGTTTCTCGCCAGTGGTGCTTGAAGTTGAGAATCGTAAACTCAGCCAGCGGTAGCTTATCTACAGATATGCAGAACTTCGCCTTCTCCATCTGAGTTTTTATTTGTACGTCCTCAATACAAGTAAACTACCAGTTTTGCAGAAGGAGCAGATACATGGGTTGTCTTCTGTGAATCTTTGGCCTTCCCTTAAAACAAATTGTTATTTTTGCATATTTATACCCATCAAGAGATTGGACCTCATTCTATGGCCTGTGATTTGATGCATGTTGAGCCTCTGCACCAGCAGAGCTTTCTGTGCCCATCGAATAAGATGCAGTGCATCGTGGAGAACTCAGACTATGACTTTGAGTAATTTGTCGTGACTTGCCAATGGCAGTAGTAGACCTCATTTCTGTCTAGGCAGTCACTTGATGTTCAGCATCATATGATGTTAAACTTCAGAGCACCCAGGGACAAGGCAAACATCAGAAATGACAGAGCCTGTAAGGGCGCCAAAAGCCCTGGAGATGTGGATGGGCGGTATGCTGTAATTATATACTGGAAAGCAGAAGATGAAGGCTCGCCTTCACTTTGTTTGATCTGCTGTGCAGAAACCTGCAGCTACGGAGCCAAGGTACTATTACTGTTTCAGATGTGGCCAGCACATTGCTATATTCGATTGAAATCAACTCTGCTCCAATGGTACAGCAGGGAATTTCCCCACTAGTAGGTGTACTTTGCTTTATATTATAGTTGGGTCGTTCACTATCCAAGGGCTCTCCAATGGTCCTCATATTTAAATGTATTTCCTCTCCCACACCCTCTTTAGACAGCTTGTGTTTCAAGTTGCAGCCAAGTGAAAACAATTGTTTTGTGTAACATTTTCTCTTATTCATATCCTTGTCTACTGCAAAGAAACCATTCTCCATTACTGGTTGTCCCATTTCCTGGATTCTAAGTCAGTCGACTCCCTCCATCCCATATAGGTCTGCGAAACGATTAAAAGTGGGGACAAAAATTGGTTCTAAGCCCTTCCAACTCCTCCGCACTTTGCAATCCCAAGGGGTTATAGGATGGCTGTGCTATGTGGGACGGAAGGTAGAAGTAACTCAGAACATGGGCATTAATGCCTCTCCGGTCCCTTTGGAAATATTGATCAGTAATGAAACCAACTACTCGTCTGTCCCTTAAATTAACAATATTGGAGTCCCAAGGAATGTCCTTACGTCCATGCCCCACCCAGCTTGCTCTTCTTACAAACAAAACTTCTCCATTAATATAGCCTGGGAGGGGTCTATTCTTGTTTAACCAGAAAGTTACTTTGTTCTTCAGCTCTTGGTAACTTTCTGTTTTCCCATCTTTTAACTGTGGGATCCCGGTAAGCACCACGTCGTAGGGGGAAGAATTCGGAGGCAAATGTACACACTTTAAGGAGGATTTTTCATACGCCTCATTAATAGCCTCTCTTACAGTCAAGGAGCTTTTCCTGTGTTGCTCTTCTATATTTTTGGAGCTTGTTTGGGTCACTTTCCCAGACCTACGTTGGTTGCCAGCCAGATCAACCATCCCATTTGCTAGGGTGGTAGTCGGCTGGTTGTTATCAGTTGGGGCCACAGAGACTGGAATATCTAACACTGGAAAGGCCAATGTTGGAGCTATTACTGTCGGGACCTTCTTAGTATTTACTACAGTTATGTTCTCTCCCAAATTCCGCTCGATCTGTGATTTTAGAGCCTCCAAGTTTTCGAGAGTAGATTGCTCAAACCTCTCTAGCCTTTCACCAATTAACCTTGTTCTCTCTAGAAGAGGTAAGATTAGCGACTTTACTAGTTGACCTATCTGGTTTATGAAATCTTCAGATAATTGGGTCAGGGGAATAATTGGGTCTGCCACAGGATTGTTAAGGGGCGTTGAGTGGGGAATAGAAGGTGATACCGTTAGTGGTTGTATGATAGGTTCAATAGTCGCCACTTCATTTATAACAATGTGTGGTAACTTTGAGGTTTTTGGTATCTTCGGGCATCTTCCCTTTTGGTCCCCCCTCTCCCCCTGTTTCCTTTTGGCATTATTTGCATTGTTTTTCCCATTTGCCTTTTTTGGAGAACACGAGGTGGCAGTATTTGATATATCCACACTTGTTGTATTGTATTGTATATTTGATTTATATAGCGCTTATCACCCAGGGGTCTCTAAGCGCTTGCCTTGGGAACCCGTCCTGGCTTTTCCCTGTGAGATAGCCCCTACAGGGCATCCCCAAGGTGAAAGCCAGGCATCCCGCCGCGAGGGGCCGTTGTGGAGATTAAGCAAGCTTAATGCCCAGAGTTGCAGAGTGTGAACCCATGATTGGGTCAGGCACCGAAGCGAGAATTATCGAGTCTGTGGACATTTGAGCTCAAGACTCTGCTGCGTCGGGAATTGAACCCTGGTCCCGGGTCTGACCTCTGCTTCAGGGTCTGCCTGCTCTAACCAGTGAGCCACACTTCTCCACTTCTTCTTGTTGATGGACTCCATGTAACAGGGGAACAAGTTCTATTTGGCCCAGATGTTTCTTCCGCAACTCCCACCACATTTTCTAGATTACCTTCTATTTCAGTACGTCGGTTTCTGGCACTATGCCCCTCTAGCTGTTTTGGCGAGGGAACTTGCATTAGAGGGAGTCTTGGATACTCTCGCAGGATGCTTTTCTTCTCTGACATGTGGTATGTCATTGCGAGGAGGCCCATCACCTGCGCTGTGACATTGCTCAGTAGGCATGGTGCCGGAATGTCACCCTTTAGTACGTGTATGTCTTCCTTGATTGTTTGGCCTTTATACGTCAGGTTCTCTGTGAACTTTCCCATGTTCATCACGGATTTTCTTGATCCCCACGTGAAGTCATCAACTCTGGATGGCTTTACTTCCATCTTCTCATATTCTGATACACACATGATGTTGCATGTGGCTCCGCTGTCTAACACGAACCTTGTTTTGTGTCAACTTCACCGCCTACCAGATTTAGAAAGAGATCCATTTGTTTGGCGTCTGTTACATCCGTGGCACGCATGTAACGCTTTAATTTTCTAATCCATCGCTCCCATCTGATCCCTACTTGTGGCTCTGAACGGTTGAATGGGAGAGGTCTGTGGTATTGGGCACTCTGTTTCTCACTCCTTTGTTCAATCATCTTTGGGCTTGCAGTACCTCTTTCCCACTTCAGCCTGTGCTTTTTTTTAATTTCTCGTGCTCTTATTTGCACTTCTACTTCTTTTCCCCTTTAATTCCTGGCCCTAAAATGGCCGCCGGGCCTCTCCCGCTTGGTCATAATTGCCTGATTTAAAGATGGCCGCCGATATCTGGTGTGATTTCGGGGCCAATCTGGACTTTGCCTGACTTAAAGATGGCTGTCCGTTCTTCTGCAGGGTGATTGGCGTAGCCGCCTGATTTCAAAATGGCCACCTCTGCTCTCGCGAGATTTCCTTTAGTTCCTCACGCTCTGCTTTTTTTATTTAGGGATGTTGGGGGCTTCTTACCAGCTATCTACTGTTGCCGGTTGATCGTCGCTTCGCGGTCTTGTTGGGGTGGGCTCCCGCATCGTCACTTCTTGCTGCTCACTCGAACCAGGTTGGGCTCCTGGCTTCGTTTTTTTCGTCCTGGGCACTGGACACACGTGTGCTTCCTTCCCGTGTTTGTCGCCAGTTTGAGGATACTTACATGGCAATCACGACAGAGACAGAAGGGTGCCTTAAGGTATGTTTATTTACTCTTGTCACAGCGCGCCCATGCACGTCTTCTTCCTGGTCACTTCCTGTGTAAGTGTGTGTGCCTGTGCTGACCGAAACTCGTGTCCGGTTTCCTGCCCCCTCCCCTTGCTCCTTTGTCGAGTCCTAGTGCCCCATGTACAGGGCTCGACAGTTCGGTAAAGATTTGAATCTATATATTACTTTTCTTCCAATTCAGCATATCCAATGCACTACCCTATACCTCTCTCAATATATCCTCATCTCAAACCTCCTTCTACTTCTTTTTCCAACGCACTACCCTATTTCTCAACTATACCTCTCTCAATATACCCTCTACCTCCACTCACCCATTCATCCCATACCACGACCCCCAAAATAGCCCTCTCTAGACTCGTCCCTACTCTACCCCTCCTTGCATCATCTCAGACCTCTTTTACTATTCCGTTCCCTAAAACAACCTTTCTAAACCCTTCCCTCAGACTCTTCTCTCTGCACCTCCCTTTTACGCAAACCCAAGCCTCCTCCTGCTGCTATGAGCTCAAAAACAAAAAAGATTTCTAAATCATTCCCTCTTCTAGTCCTTCAATACCCTTTTCAATCCAAATAACAGACTAACATGTCCACCATTCAAATTACTTTTATATTTCACTAAACTAATTAACTTCTAACCTTTATGGGTTCCGGAGTAGTGTACTACTCGCCAAAAAAGCACTTCGACGCCTTGACAGGGATAGTAAGCACTATATAACTGCATTTACAATACAATATTTACCCAGAATGTGTGTATCTTACACAGTGGTCTTGAAATAAACTGTGTGCCTCCCTCTGGAGGTTTTTTTGTCTAGGTGGCCGCAACACCACATCCACACGAACATACACCCAGCGGTCTTAGGAGGAGGGGGTGAACATCCAAACACATCTGCTCCGGTGAAACAATCTTCTAATAATAGCATGTTCAGACTCTGGCTTCTTCAGCGGCCTCAGGGTGGTCGGTCTGTCCCTCCAGCTCATGTCAGGAAAGGGCATTGTTAGTCTGACATCCCTTGCACCAGGCTCGCTTCTTGCAGGTGACCAGAAGAGCTCCTCCTGAAGGGTGACTGACATATTTCATCAGGGGGTGTCCACTCACACCACTGCCAGCCCCCCAGCCTCGCGAGGCTGCTTCAGCCTGTCCTGCTTCCTGGCCCACAACACTGGCCAGAAGAGGCGGAGTCTTCCCACTGCATGGAACGCTGCTGCGTCATCCCTGTGACGTCACCTCGGAGTTGTTATGATTGGAGCCGAGGGTCAGTTGCCTGTTGCTTCCTGGGAATCTGATGACCTGAACTCACCTCTGCTGCATCCGGGCTCCTGAGCGTCAGCAGGGAGGGGGGAGAAGATGGCAGAGGGGCGACCCCCAGGGCTGCATCTACAGTCCACACTGCTGAGGTCAGTGGAGAGGGGGAGGGGGTACACCCATCCCACACCACTGATGGCTTTCTCACCGGCTGGTTACCTGGCTGGCACGCGCTACACGTCACGTGGATGTCAATCCCTCTCCTGACCTGACAGGTGCTCAAGGTTGTCTAGCGCCTGGAGGGCGCCCTCATCTACCGGCTTTAGGCGCTTTCATCTGCTGGCTTCTGTGAGCTGGACGGGTCGATTTAAACACAGCCCGCCCGCCCGCCCGCCCTTGAGAGTCACACCCCCCTGGCCCCCATCCCCAGGGCCGCTCTGGGAGGGCGGGCACTGGGCGAGGATGACCCGGGGTCTTGGGTGGTGCTCTGGCCCTTGGGTAATTCTGTGGGACCCGCCATGCTCAGAAGCAGTGCCCCCCACCCCCTACCTCTCTCCCTGCTCGGCCATTGCAGGCAGGGGGCATGGTGGGAGTTATGGAGGGCCTCGCGGCGGGTTGAGGCTTGAGGGGGTGATGGGATGGGGGTCGCCAGGTGGTGCAGATGATTGAGACTGCTGGTCACCTTCGCCTCAGCTCCCTGGAGTTGCAGCTTTCCTTGACCCCTTGTCCCCTGCCATGCCATCTCCCCCCCGGAGGCTAAGGTGGCCTTGCTGGGGACCACGTGATCTCGTAGCCCTTGACCCCCTCTGCTCCTTCCTGTTTCTGGAGTAGTTGCAGCTGTGTGCTTTTTCTGACCCTTCCCCTGTCACCTCGGCCCCAGTGTCTTCAGGCCTTGGCGGATGAGCGGGGTGCTTGCCTAGGCCTGCTGCAACACCTGCCCCAGAGGAAAGAGAAAGAGGATGTGGCGTCGAGGTCAGAGCTGGGAACTCTTCCTTCGAGGAGTCCCGGCCTCAGCTCAACAGCCTGTGTGATTCTAGGCAAGTCACTCTAAGCCTGCAATGACCTTAATGTAACTCGTCCCATGGACTGCATTCAGGCTATATAAAAATACAAAAATAAGTAACTTACTATTTGATCATGTTTTAAGATTCTGCAAAGGCCAGAGCATGATAATTACAGAGGGATGTTTATATAAAAACATCTGTATTTCTTTTTAATATGGTTTTTATGCCTTTGTTTAGTTTAACGATCAGTCATAAGGCATCTTTAGAACACATTTTTGCGCAGGGGCGACTCATCGCGTCACCCCACAATCCCCACAGCTGAAAAATGAAATGGTAATAAACGTTTATTTGAAACCTTTTTGTTTGAAAACTCACATGGCGGCGATTGAATGATTGGTTTCTTATTCACCGCACTTCCTGCTTTTAAATCCCACATGGTTCCCCTACTAAATAAAGTTTCATGGGGGAATTCTAGATTGCTTGTTAACTCACTATTCCCTTAGGGCCCCCACTCACTTTAGATAAGTGCATCCCTGTCGTCAGGTGTGTATGCCCGTCCTCCACCAAACGGGGTTTCTGGAGGGCGAGGACTGGCAGATGATGAAGCATGACACCTGGCGGTGCGTGATGCCAGTCCATCACTTTTTGTGAGATGCCCTAGTACAGCTTGGCTATCCACATTCACTTGGTTCTTTTTCTAGAAGTGGTCTTTTTGTGTGATACGTGATTAAACTGGAGGTTGACCCACTTCTAGAGCCCTATTTGCCTCTTGTTCCCTTCTCTGGTCTTTACCCGAGTTCTTGTGGTTACCAACAAAAGTTTATTACCATTTTATTTTTCAGCAACCCGTCCCGAACTAAGGGGCCCATTAGGATGTCTGGCGGATCGCCACCGCCATGCGGGCAGTGGCGATCCGCCAGACATCTTTACCCGCCCGCCACACATTTCCCTCCCGCCATATTACTATGGCGGGGGGACCGCGGCGGACAGAAAGACTGTCCGCCTCTTTTCCGCCCGGTCGCCTTGCTACTGGGGCGGAAACGGTTTAATATGGTGGAGGTGTCTATCTGACACCGCCAGCCATATTACTATGGGTCAAAACAGATGCCTTTCCGTGGTGGCATTGCCGCCACGGAAAGGCAGGCGGTCTTCACTTCGGGGGCCCCGTGCGGGCCCCCATGGTGGAGGCGAGGTGGGGGGTGCACATGGGGGGTACCTGTGGTACCCCCCTGCATTTGCATACGCAGTGTGGTAGGCACTGCATGGTGCCTGCCACTTTGTGTATGCAAATGCATACATGTCTGTATAGTCTGGGAGGGAAGTGTAGACAGGTTGAAAGAATTCCACGGATGGCTTAATACACAGGATGAAAATCTGCAATTCACCCTGGAGAGTAACTGTGAGGCCTTGAATTTTCTTGACCTTAATATCATACATGCCGAAGGGACACTTGCCGTGAGTTTATATACTAAGCCCACGGCACGCAATACCCTTTTGAGGTATAATAGTCACCACCCCCGAAATTTACGGGATAACCTCCCCTTCGGTCAATTCCTCCGAATTCGAAGGAATTGTACCAAAAGGGAAGACTATTTCAGGGAGGCAAAAATTTTACAAGAAAAACTCGTGACCCGGTCATACCCATACCGGCTGGTAAAGCATGCGATGAAACGTGCTTGGTATTATGACCGTCAAGCCCTCCTACAGAAAAAGCTACCTCCTAACCCTAATATCATACCAGACACAGTACCCACAACTTGTGTTCTGACTTTTGGTACTGAATCCACAGAAATTACAAAAATTATCAAACGCAACTGGCATTTGATCAAAAAGGTTGAACCCCAACTAGCCATCCCTAGATTTGCCTTCAAAAGAGGAAAGAATCTACGTGACCATTTGGTCAAAGCCTATAGGGAACCCAAGATCAATACCCTAACTAGCCTATGGGGCCTGGCTCCCATTGTCGGGCATTTCCCCTGTGGTGGATGCACAGCTTGTGCGACCACACAAGTAACAAAAACCTGCTGTATTAATGGGAGACAGTTGACGTTGAAACACCATTCTAACTGTATGTCCAAGAACGTAGTGTATTGCATCCAGTGTCCGTGTGGCCTGTATTACCTGGGAAAAACAACACAGGAAATAAGGAAACGGATAACACAACATCAGTCCCGCATTGGATGCAAAATCCAAACGGCGCCACTAGTTGAGCATTTTATTAACATGTCACATGCTCCCACTGATCTGAAATGGTTTGTTATTGAGTGTGTAAGGGGTACAAGGAGACGACCCAATGTGGATAAATTGCTTGCTCAAAGGGAAAACAAACTGATCTGGTTATGCGACACTGTAGAAAATGGGCTGAATACCTTTATTGAATGGCATTCTTTGGCCACCTTAATGTAAGGTTTTTGCGAGTTGGGACTTTTCCATACGGCTGTATGTAATAATACATCAGTAGGTGGAGTAGAGTACGTTTCTGTGTTTTTGTATTTCAGTTTTGAGTCTTTTTAGTTTTTTTCCCCCTTTCTAATAACGTTTCACTGGCCTGTTAGCCTTAGATGAATTAGCCAGGTAGACCGCTCTAAGATGGCCGCCGAGCTCACTGCCGAAGTGACGTCATGTCGCTCAACGTTATTTATGTTGTTTGCGGAAGCTGAAGGGCTCCGCGAGTGTAATCGGAGAAGACACACGGACTCCTTTGAGCCGGCGTCTCTCGCCAAACATAGTAAGTCTGAGGCATGAAATATTAGACTTTCAGTACCTGTGATGCGTACAGCATCCTGATTACGGTTTTGTTTATTTTGCGGAATATTAAGGTTTCCACGAGTGCTACCAGCGCAGACACACGGACTCCTTCTGAGCCGGCGTCTCTTGGCTAGTCAAGTAAGTTTTTGAGGCATGTTAGAATTGGATGTTAAGTAACTCTGGCGACTGCATTCTCCTGATTACGGACTTGTCTGTCTTTCAGAGGTTCGGGCGGCCAGTAGTATGTAAGTGATTCCACGTGCATGTTTAGTTACATAACTACCTCTCCAGCTCACATGGCGTTATTAATGTATTGATTTATTGGTCTTTCCAGAGCGACCTGTGAGGCGTTTTTGCTACATGTAAGTTATAGACAGGCTATACGTGGTAATGTAAGCCTGATATATACCCCACGTTCAAACTTCTATGAGGTGGAAGTGTTGATTGTTCTGGCACGTTAGTAATGAAGACATGTAGGCACTAGTCACGTGGTCCTATTGAGGGAAACACCCGTTACAGCGGAAGCACTGCATCGCGTTGCTATCGCATCGCGACTGTTACATCGCAGATGCCTGCACACCGCATGCTACTGCGACGCATGCCAAGACGCCGCAATGACTTTCAAAGCGCGAGGCATTACATCGCAGTACAGGGCAAAGCCATGACATCGCATTCGCCACAAAGCCTAAACAACCAGAAAAGCATTAACGATCCCAGATGGGTGATGTAAATGCTTACAACCAAATAATGGAAAAGATTGGAAAAACGGAAAACCCATATGGGTGGATTTACCAACACATATTATATGATACAACTGTGGCTTCCAGCACAAATGAGCACAAATAATGGCAAATAATGATTACGACCCAAATTATGGCAAAGAAAAACATAAACGAAAGAAAATAATACAAAGGATTTACGACCACTTATTATATGATAAATTGTGACTTCCAGGAAAACGTACACCAAAGTTATTACGGGAAATGAGCACAAATAATGGAAAAGAATGATTTACGACTAAATATACCCAGCTAAGTTATTACTGAAAATGTACACCAAAGTTATTACAAAAAATGAGAAATATACCCAGAAAAGCATAAACGGAAGCAAATAATACAAAGGATTTACGACCACTTATTATGTGATACAATTGTGACTTCGAGCACAAATGATTACGACCCTAAAAATTGACAAAAAGTTACGAGCACAACGATGGTCTGAGGGCAAGGGAAACGTTAATTCTGTTCATTTCATATCTGGCCGAGGCGAAAAATACCAGAAATTATTTAAGGCCACATAACGGATAACGATGTGGTCTGAGGGCAACGCGCTCACCTTTGGTCCCGGGGACTAATGTTCGAACCTCCTGTCACGTCGACAATAAAAATTACACAAACAATGTACATTTTGTTTTGGTGGCCAACATTCAAAAAATAAATTACTTTTTATACACTGCGTGGAAGATTCAACAATATACCCGTAATACATTGTAAGTGTTTTTGTTACTTGCAAACATATATATTTGCTTTTTATGGCTGCGTGCATGGGGTGGATGGGTGGGTGGATGGATGCGTGTGTTGGATGCGTGGGTGGGTGGGTGGATGCATGGGTGGGTGGATGCATGGATGAGTGGGTGGGTGGGTGGGTTGGTGGATGCGTGGATGGGTGTGTGGATGGATGGATGCGTGGGTGGGTGGATGGGTGGATGGATGCGTGTGTTGGATGCGTGGGTTGGTGGGTGGATGCATGGGTGGGTGGATGCATGGATGAGTGGGTGGGTGGGTGGGTTGGTGGATGGGTGGATGGGTGTGTGGATGGATGCGTGGGTGGGTGGATGGATGCATCGATTAGTGGGTGGGTGGGTGGGTGGATGCGTGGATGGGTGGGTGGATGGATGCGTGGGTGGGTGGATGGATGCATCGATGGGTGGGTGGGTGGGTGGATGCGTGGATGGATGCGTGGATTGATGCGTGGGTGGGTGGATGCGTGGATGGATGCGTGGGTGGGTGGGTGGGTGGATGGATGCGTGGATTGATGCGTGGGTGGGTGGATGGGTTGGATGCGTGGATGAGTGGGTGGATGCGTGGATGGGTGGGTGGATGGATGCGTGGGTTGGATGCATGGGTGGGTGGGTGGGTGGATGCATGGGTGGGTGGATGCATGGATGAGTGGGTGGGTTGATGCGTGGATGGGTGGGTGGGTGGGTGGATGGATGCATGGGTTGGATGCGTGGGTGGGTGGATGCATGGGTGGGTGGATGCATGGATGAGTGGGTGGGTTGATGCGTGGATGGGTGTGTGGATGGATGCGTGGGCGAAGAAATATACCCAGCAAAGCATAAACGGAAGCAAATAATAGAAAGGATTTACGACCACTTATTATGTGATACAATTGTGACTTCGAGCACAAATGATGACGACCCTAAAAATGGACAAAATTTAAGAGCACAACGATGGTCTGAGGGCAAGGGCAACGCGGCCAAATTTGGTGCACGGGACTAATGTTATTACACCAAAGTTCTTTGAAGAACAGCAGTTAAGATCTGCTTATATACAAATTGCTCTGCTACTTGAATTAACGTTAATTCAGTTTATTTCATATCTTGCCGAGGGGCCAAAATACCAGGAATGTTTTAAGGCCACATAACGGATAACGATGTGGTCTGAGGGCAACGCGCTCACCTTTGGTCCTGGGGACTAATGTTCGAACCTCCTGTCACGTCGACAATAAAAAATACACAAACAATGTACATTTTGTTTTGATGGCCGACATTCAAAAAATAAATTACTTTTTATACACTGCAAACATCCGATAGAAAGCGAAGATTTGGCGTTGAGGTGAGGGGGGGGAAGGGGGGAGGGGGGGAAGGGGGGGAGATGGGGGCCAGGGCTTAGAGGCGGGTTCTCGCAGGCGATTCCAAAGACCGCGTTGTTTTGCCATGCGACATGCTGTACTGCGGGGTAAAGTACGGCCCCGTAGAAACCAATGGAATCGCGCTGCAATAGATTGCGCGGTGAAAACAGACGATGTAATGGACTCGGCGATCAAATAGATGCGGGGAAAAAGCGCGCGATGTAATTGTGTGCGATGGAACGTCATACATTCCCTATTGATGGCATTTTCTTTGGCACTTATATACCAGCGTGTCGTTTGAGGTGCACTTGGTGGTGGTTTAAAGGTGCATGCCACACCGAGTGCTTTGTCACTTTGTTTTTGGTTTTGAGCTGCAAATAAATCTCCGTGTACCCTAGGGTTTCACTGATATTGTTATGTAATTATGTTTATATTAGATACCCCTGTGCAACGTTTTTTGTCCTGAAGATGGTCCTCCGGATCTTTGTGACCAACACGGACCGAAACGTCGACGCCTAAACACCTTTTATACAACCATGCTGTATATATTCACTTGAAACAACACTGTGTGAATTAGGCTGCACATATAAGATTGTGCATGTGGTCCTTTCATTGTGTCCACATTATGTGGTAAAGGTGTTTTATACCACCCTATGATTTGTGATATTTGACGTCGGTGGTTTAATGTTGCCAGACTTTTGGATTTCTGTACAAAAAGTGATAAATATATAAAACTATATGGAAAAATAAAAATATATTTTTGATACTATTCACTTTTGTTGTTGTTGAAACCCCTTGGTTACCCTCCTTAATTGAGTGATCATAGTTATGACACTGTTGATTAAAAATTTATACTGTGAATGATTCCTACCTGGACATTTAGCTCATATGATTTACATGCATTTTTAGCATTGGGGCGGGCGGTGCTGAGAGCACCGCCCGCCACAATGTTAAAAATGCAGGATGCTCCCGCCACTGTGGCGGGCGTATCCTAATACCCCCGGCGGTCCCATTATCCGATAGGATGGCGGGCGTACTAAGTCCGCCTGCCATCCTAATGACCCCCTTAGTGTCAGATCGGAACGGGACAGTACTGCCGAGTGGCAGCAGTAGGGAGCTGTGCGCTTTAAAATGCGCATGTCTCTTTGGCCAGCTGTCTTGTGACGGGCAGCCAGGCATGCATATTTTAAAGGTCTTAGACAGCTGGGCCAGAGAAAGCGCAGGCCTCCAGCTCTCTTCGGAGCACTGAGAGAGCCTGCTTTATCCAATCCTGGTGCTGCTCTCATTCTGAGAGAGTGACGCCAGGATTGGGTAGTACAGTTTCCTGGTTCCAGAGAAGACACCCGAGGGAGGAGGACATTGCGTTGCAAGCAAGAAAGGTACGCTGATTTTAGTTATGATTTTTTTGGGGCCCTCTCCGCTTCATCACCCTCTGTATATGCCAGCCGTCACTGTTTTCAGTGCATTTTCCGTATGTCTGATGTTGATGAGGAGAATAAAAAATACCAGATTTGGGGGATTTTAGTTTTCACCTTGAGCTTTTAACCAACTCGGATATGGATCATCTGAACTCTCGCTTAAGAGTTCAACTTAATCCAGTTATTGGAAGAACCCACCCATCTGGCCAACCCCACTCTGGACGGAATATTCACAAATAATCAGGGACTAAAAGTAGATAAGGTCCTGCCGGTTATATGGTCAGACCAAAATGTCATCTTCTTTTCAATTAAGGTTACTTTAATGAAACCCCATGTAACAATAAAGCCAGAACCATCAAGTACAGCCCTAGAAACATCTTAATGTTGAGGCACTGAAAGTCGTTCTCTCTAAATAAAATCCTGTCTCAGATAATAATGTGAACAACTCCGCAATCCACTACACACACTGGTTAGATAAGGCAACCCGTAGACTGGTACCTGAAAAATATTCAAGAGTGACAGGAAAAATCCATCAGCCCCATGGTTCTCAAAAGAATTAAAAAAGTGCAGGTTTCAAGAGTGCAAGTTGAGGAATGAATGCTGTCCAGAAGAAAAAATGAAGTATAACAAACTACTCACAAAGTATAAGGAATTAATTAAAGCAGCAAAGACTAAATGTTTCTTTAGAAAAATAAGTTCAGCAATAAACCCTATCAGGGAACTTTCTGAAACAGTTAAATCTTTCTCCAAATGGAACAGTAATATCTTTAATCCTGACAAATCCTTCGGAACACCACAATTTGAAAGGTTTTCTCCCGTCTCTAAAGAAAAAATAATCCGTCTTATTAGCTCCATCAAACCCGGGGCCCCCTCTGACGCCAGTCCTACTCCGGTTATGAACTTAGTGGTCAGCTCCGCTGCTGAACTACTTATGGAATTATTGAATAAGATATTGATTACGGGGCAGTTCCTGATTATCCATTCTTCTGCTGGTGAAAAAGCCTTCTTTGGACCCAAAGAATGTGGAAACTTATCGACCTATATCTCGCCACCCTTTCCTACTAAGATATTAGAGGAGGCAATGAATGAGGAAACACTAACATTTTTGGATGCTGACCAGTTGCTTGATTCTTCTCAATATGGTTTTAGAGCAAGCCACGGCACTGACTCAGCGCTGGTGGCAGCTTCGGAGGAAATAAAAAGGGTGGTGGACTAGGGTGGCAGAGCGGTACTGATTTTATTAGACCCGTGTGCCGCCTTTGAAACGGTTCACCACTTCTCATCAATCCGCTGGGTTTCAGAAATGCTGCACTAACTCTGCCGAGCTTGTTCCTAAATGATAGACAACAGCAGGGAGAGATGGGGGACGCAAGCTCCATGCCTTTCTCCCTCCCCTGTGGTGTGCCTGAGGGGCCTGCTCTTAGCCCCACACTTTTCAATGTATATGTTACCCCCTTGTTAATCTCATTCGCAGGTTTGGCCTGGCTATATTCTCTTATACCGATGATACTCAGATAATGGTGTTATCTCATTGAACTTGAAAAAGGCGGCAAGTAGTTTTTGTAGATGTTTGTCCCAAGTTGCAAACTGGAGCAAAGAAACTGTCTGTAGCTAAACTTAGAAAAAAACCAAGGTTCTGCTCTTCGGATACGAGACCACCTTTTGGGATGTATCATGGTGGCCCTCGGACCTAAGTGCGTTACCAAGGCCAGTTCAGAAGCCAAGAAATGTGGGAGTCATTTTTGACACCAAATTATGTTTCTCAGAACAAATCATTTCTGTTACCTCATCAGGATTTTTTATGCTGAAGGTTCTCAAAAAACCCTCCCGTTTATTCCTTTTGACCTACAAAGGACAGTGATGATGGGTCCCATCTTTTCAAAGATGGACTATTGTAATGCTCTATATTTAGGCACTCATAAACACCTGATAAAAAAACTGCAGTCTTTACTGAATGTGGCAGCAAGAGTGCTATTGAAAATTCCTAAGTTTGCACCTATATCTCAATTAATGCACGGTTAGCACTGGCTTTGGGTGAGAAAAAGGATTATCTTTAAAGCACTGCGCGTAATCCCTAAGGCCCTTTATCTGGCTGGCCCTACCTACGTTCAGGAACGCTTCTCCTGGTATACTCTGTATAGGACATCGTATCCTAAACGGGAAAGGCCCTAGGTACCTGCTCAACTATCTTAAACGGTATGAACCCACACGCCAATTAAGATCATGGGGCACGGGACAGGTGCAGGTCCCAAAGATAAAAAGAGTAAGAATGGGTGGAAAATCCTTTAGAGTCTCGACTGCTAAGCTGTGGAACAAGCTGCCAGAGAAGATGCGACCGGAAAAATCCGAACTGATATTCCGTAAAGAACTGAAAACAATCCTGTTTCCCAACTTTCAAGGCCTCAAATAGGGCTTCGAGTCGCAACAAGAATTCCACTCTTAAGGAAACAGACAGCAGCTTCTAGCGCGGGGACACACCAGCAGGTGTAACCAAGCGCTTTATAAAATCTATAATAATACTCCCAGTAGGAACCTTAGATCGAGTTCAGCAAGAATGGTCACTGTACCGTGGATAAATAAAGCAAGATGGGGTGGAAGAATGCTCTCTACTTGTGGAGGGAAACTTTGGAACTCTTTGCCTCTTACTTTACGCTCTCAACCTACCCTGCAGCAATTTAGGAAGCAGTTGAAAGCTTGGCTTTTTATCGAACCCGTCAGTTAAGCTGAATCCAAAGTTGTCTTTCATCTGGCGGGAGGTTTCCATGGTCCTTTTGTAGCACTAAGACACCTTTGGGTAATTGTGCGCTTTATAAAAAAATGTCACTCATTTTCTCTATTTTAATTACCAGCCAGGACATTAAAATACCGGCCATGTCGCAAGGTGGCAGCCCCTAGCCTCATCAGGTGTTGTGACACATCTGCCGTTTTTTTCACCTTGCCAAAATGTAATGCTTCTAGTCTTCGCCAATGTTACTGGCTCTGTAAGCTTTAAAATGCTCAATATACCAAACATTTCTCTAAAATGAGTCCAATGAGACTAACCAAATAATGGTGCATAAAAAGGTGCGGGAATGCTGCCACATTTTTGGCAGACGACCTGTGATCCCAATCCGACGCTGCCTATCACCAACTCTGCCTGCTCCACTTGTCATTATATTTTATAGCCATGGTGTGCACAGAACGTAGGACAGAAGGTTCTTATATCAAAAAGGATATACAGATCACGCTGTAATTCTGCTCCTTTCGGATATCTGCATTCTGTTCCTTCCTGCCATAGATCATCTAAAGCACTTCTCGAAACAAAGATCTAAGTTTATAAATGGGCATTTAGCACCATCTAATGGTGCATTGATAGTACTACATTCAGTATCTAAAACACACCTCGAAGGAGAATATTTATCAGTAAAGTCGCGCCACAAACCACCATGCTGCGCTGCATGACAAGGAATGTACAGGAATCAGAGGCGCAACTAGAGCCAAATTTCGGGGTGGGGGGCGGGGGGGAGGGTAAGAAAAAATTTCGCGGGGGGGGGGGGGGGGCTGAACCTTTAATCAGTAGGCAGAGTGGGGCTGCAGGGGCTCTTAGAAGGGGTGAAACAACTGCAAGGCCTAATTAACATTCAAATGGTCTTGAAACGTTCGGTGCAGCTCTGTGTGTGCCCGGTATCTGTCTCATCCCGGGCAGCCACACACAACAGGATGGGGGGGGGGTTTGGGGCTGCAGCCCGGCGAGTCCAATGGGTGTTGCGTGCCTGACAGGAATGTACCGTATTTAACATAATATGGCGCTTTCCTCCTTTCTTTTCCCCAGCAGGTGCTCAAGGTGCTGCCTAGCGCCAACAGAGACCGCCTTGCACCATGGTGCCGGTGTTGTATGCATGATTGTTTTTGCACAGGAAGTGACACAAGAACAAACCCTTGTGGCGTTTTCTCCTTGTTACGCATCCCCTGGGGAAGGCGCAGCATTTTGATGCATTCCCAGGTCTACCAGTAATGTTAAATCTGGAACCCCCACGCACCACTGATGGAACGCCTCCCATGTGCAGAGTAACGCAACACAGCAATTTGCTCTGTCTGCATTACTCTAAATGTATCAAGCTAGTAATTTTAGGGGGGATGGACTTGCTACATACACACTCGCTCACGTCCATGCTTTTACATATGTGGGCACACAAACACACATCCATGTACCACACTCATTACCAAATATTCAAACCTACACGCACGCCCCAAATAATCATTTCATTAAAATCGCTTGCCTGCAGCGCTGCCACGGAGGTCCCAGGTGGGATGGGATTGCTGCCTACCCTCACTGGCTGACCTAATGTCAGCCAGTGAGGGAAGGCAGCAGTCCCTCACTCGTCACAGAGTGGGATGGGTCAGTGACACTGTTGACCCCACTTAAGAACTGAAAAGCAGCCGCGGTGACTCTATACACTTGGGCTTCAAGAGAAAGCTTACGGACAACGGAAAACTCCAAGTTCTTAACCTTCATGACTGGAGCAGATAAAGGTCCCAAGGAGATGGGCCAATGACTAGCTCCCCAAAGTTCGGGATTGTTCCCCAGGACAAGGACCTCAGTATTAGAGCCGTTCAGCTTTAAGGCATTGCTGGACATCCATAAGGAAATGTTACCTAGTCCAAGCTGGAGTAGTGAGGGGTCCTGATGTTGAGCAGATGAAAGAGAGAAAATGATCTGAGTATCATCTGTGTAGGAGAAGATGGTCAAACCAGATTTTTCTGCGATGTCAGCCAGGGTGTGAACATAAAGGTTAAAAAGCAAAGGACTCTGAATCGATCCCTGCGGTACTCCTGATGTTAAGGCTCCTGAGTTTGATTTAGTTGGAAGTGAAAAGACCTGAAAGGAGCGATCCTCTAAAAAAGAGGTCAGCCACTGCAAGGCCACACCTACAATGCCTGCGGCTTTGAGGCGATCCACCAAGAAAGAATGAGCGCCTGTGTCGAAGGCAGCACTCAAATCCAACAGGGTGAGTGCTGCCGTTCCACCCCTATCAAGCTGCTGCCTGACATCCTCCGTCACCCCAAGCAGAGCTGAGTCGGTGTTGTGACCAGGACGAAAATCCAACTGTGAAGGATGGAATAATTTGTGCAATGTCACATGTGCAGAGAGTTGAGAATTGGTGTGTCTTTCCAATATTTTGTAAAATGTTGAAAGGAGAGATATGGGTTGGTAATTTGACATACAGAGGGGGTCCAAGCCGGTCTTTTTCAGTAGAGCGATCACTAGTGCGTGTTTCCAATTTCCAGGTCCCTGCCCATAATTTAAAGAGGAATTGAGAAGAGTGAGAATCACACCAAGGGCAGAGTCTTCTAAAAGTCTGCGCTTAGATGGAGGGAGCGGATCAAGTGGGCAGCCAGACTTAATAGTTCCCAGTAAACATTGAAGGGAGGTCAAATCAAGTGGGAGACAGGTCTCAATTTGACCAGACTCAACAGATAAGAGGGCTTGGCGGGCGATATTGCCCAAATCAGATAGTTGCATGTTAGGAAAGATGAGGGTGTCTTGAAGGAAGGAACCGGAATCAAGCTGGCAATGGATAGAAAAAACTTTATTATGGTGAACAGTCTAAGTTTGTTACATTGAAGTAGCGACAGTGAAGGGGACGACAGGAACGTGCTCAATGCGGAAAGTTCCGCCACAACTTTAAATAAAGTTTTCTGACAGTTTTGGGAAGTCATAATCACTTCCACATAAAAGGAAGCCTGTGTTGATCTGCATAGAGCATGATATTGTTTCAATGTCTCCAAAGGCAGTCTTAGCCTGAGGAGCATAATACTTTCTCCACTGTTTCTCAAAGACACTACAGCATTTTTTATCAAGTCTAAGGGAGTGGGTGAACCACGGGGCAGAGGGAAGCACTCTGGGTTGAGATACGGCAGAGAGTGGAAGAGTGGAGTCGAGAGCCTCCGCTAGCCAGTGATGCACCAGAAGTTGATCCGAGTCCAGTTGAGAAATACTGGTAGGCATTGTGTTAGAAAGCTGCTTATTGAGTACCTTCTAGACCAGTTCCTCTTTTTTTGACAGGACGGAAGGTCGAGACAAAGGGACCTGAGAAAACATAATGGAGCAAGGGACAGCATGGTGATCCGACCAACCAAGTCGAATAAGAGGTGCGGTGGACAAGGAAGGGAGATTAAAAAAACGGGGTGCAAGAGATGCCCTGCTGAATGGGTGGGTAAGGAATTAATAAGTGGTAGGTTCAGGGTCATCAGAACATCCATAAGAGGTAAAGCTGCTTTGTCATTAGGATCTTTAAGATGAAAATTTAGATCACCAAGCACTGAGAAGTTAGCTACTCGGAGAATATGGGTGGTTAATGATTCGGCATAGATAGAGCCCCAATTAATAGATGGTCCTGAGGGGCGATAGACTTGAGCACCAGAGAGGGTAAATTTAGGGCAGAAAGGAACAGAGAAAAGCAAAGCTTTGCAATTAGGAATCGTAAGTGCCACAATTTTACAATTGTAGTTTTATTTTATTTTTTTTAAATGATGGCAATCCCAGCACCAGTTTTCTGTGATCGGTTGATACATAGCAGCGCAAAGTTCTTAGGAAGCGCCGCAATCATGTCAGGCATGGACCCAGCATGAAGCCAGGTTTCTTTTAGAAAAAGCATATCAGGATCCGTCTCAACGAGGAAGTGAAATAAATGAAATTGATGTTACGGAAGAGAGCGACACTTAAGACTAAAACAGCGAATTTCCTTAGATGGGCAAACAATGGTCTGATCACATACTGAAATATGGGAGGTCTCTATCCCAGAGGGGGAGTGAAGCCCAATCCCAAAATAAGAGGCAGTAATGTCGAAGAAGCAATTGGTTCAATGTCTGGCACAAGAACTTGGCAGCACGCATTAAAGGTGGTTCGGAATCTGAGAAGTGCCTGGAGGGAATAAATGAGGCGAGGATGCGAAACAAACTGAGAAGGGGGTCTAGCGTCCGGCCCCGGCCAGCCGCGGACAGGCTCAGATGGGCATGCCCTAGGCGCATCCGCTGTGCTTCTGCCACGGTATGATTTTAAATATTGTGATGCCGGTAGGCGCAGTGCTGTGCCCCACCAGAAGTGCTGTAAAACACTAGCCTGACTGGATTTGGTAATGACTTCTGCACAAACGGCACACAGCCGCGACAGAACTGGGCGAAAATAGAAGAAAACAGCAGAGCATGTGAATGAAGCACCAAGAAGCAATCAACTGTAAGTCTAATCACACTAACAGAGCATTTACCCACTGAAATAGTAGTCCCCGAAATCTTTGCACCAAAACTTTCCCCCAACAGTAATCTAAACTGTGCAAGATATGTGCAAAAGCGACAAACACAATCAGGGTCCTTTTAAAGAAAAAAGTTAAAACAGGTTGCATAAAAACAAGTCCCATTCTCTCTCTGACCACTTCCACAACAAGATAGTAATCAACTAAAGAAACTTTGATCCCCAACCCTCCGCCTTCTTCTGCAACCCTTTAATCACAACCACCTGCTCACCACATGGGAACAACCCTGTTGACCAACAACTACCACCCTGATGAACTCCATCCACTCAAGAGCACCCACCGACCCATGTCCTCCCGACTCTTCAACCTCGGAAGCAACAAGATCAGCCACCAGCCCACCACCATCCTCAATACCTCCATAACCTTGGCCAATTTTCCAGATGCATGAAAGCATGTGGGGGTAGACCCCTCCTTAAGAAAGCGTCCGCAGACCCCTGAGAGCTCGATAACAACAGTCCTATCTCCTTCCTCCCGTTTCCGGCAAAGTCCTAGAGAAGGCCATCAGCCTCCAACTCACTGATCATCTGGAAAGAAACAAAATGCTGGACCCATCCCAATCAGGTTTCAGAGTCAACCACAGCACTGATGTTTGCAGCAACAGATGACATCCAAGCCCTACTCGACAAAGGAGAATCAGCTGCCCTCATCCTCCTGAATCTCTCCTCCGCTTTTGACATAGTCTCCCACCACGCACTCATCAATGGACCTCTCCAGATTAGAATCACAGACAGTGCGCTCAGATGAATGGCATCCTTCCTCATCGGACACACCCAGAGATTCTGCCTCACTCCCTTCTCAACAAACCAAGCACACCATCTGCAGAGTTTCCCAAGGCTCATCCCTCAGCCCTACCTTCTTCAACATCTACATGACTCCACTCGCAGACATTGTCAGATTGTACGACATCAACATCATCTCCTACACCGATGACACTCAACTCATCCTCTCACTCGCAACAAACCCCACTTTGACGAAGACCATTTTCCCCAACTGCATGAAGAATATTGCAACTGGATGAAAGACAACTGCTTGAAACTCAACACGGACAAAACAGAAGTTCTGATCTTCAGCAAACACACCGCCCTGTGGAATGACTCTTGGTGGCCAATGGAGCACGGACCCCCCCATGCCGAAAGACCATGCCCGAAACGTCTGCATCACACTTGACAGAGAATTCATCATGAAATATCATGTCAACGCTGTCGCCTCAGTCTGCTTCCACACAATCCGCAAAATCTTCATATGGCTCCCTATCAGCACGAGGAAAACTGTGACGCAGGCCCTTATCACCAGCCGGCTCGACTATGGCAACGCACTGCATGCTGCCACTACCACCAAAAACTCTTGCAAGAGAAAATACAGAACAAAGCAGCCAGACTGATCCTCAACCTGCCCAAGAGGACACACATTGCCCAGCACGTGAAAGACCTCCACTGGCTACCCATCCAGAAGAGATGTCAGTTCAAGCTCATGACCCACTCATAGAGAGCCCTCCACAACCAAGGACCAGAACTACATGCACCACTTCCTGAACTTCCGCCAACCCTCCATAAACCTTTGATCTGCACGCCTTGCCCTTCCTAAGACACCACATATCCACCGCAGCAGCTCCAGAGGATACATTTTCTCCCACCTCGCCGCCAAAGCCTGGAACACCCTCCCCCTCCATCTCCCCACTTCTCCCTCACTGAACATCTTCAGAACGGGAATAAAGACCTGGTTTTTCAACTAATACATGCAGCACAACTCCTGGAAACCCCAGCGCTATACAAATAGTTGGTTGACTAAAATCCAGTGGATACAACTGGCTCTGTCCACGGCAGGCCACGTAGCCCTGATAAAAAATAGTGGTCCTTCTCAGGATGCTGTTCTTGATATCAAAATGCCCATCCTGCTCACTCAGTCGTTTACTCACAAAATCAGAGCTCTTCTGATCAGACTGATCTGGCAGCGTCTGACATAGAGCTGGATTAATATGTGACACGGGCACGCGCTGCACTATGTTGGTATCATCCATGCCCAGAGGAGAAAGAAATGGCTGCACCCTGCCCTCTTGGCACTGTGGTGATGGGCCAGGTGGCTCGACCTGCCAAACGGATGGACACAGCGGCCTGTGGGCGTGGCTCAGACTGGCCCAGTATTCAACGCGCTGCTCCTGAATGCACCTGAAGTTCAGGTCCTGGATAAGATGCCAATGTCACCCACCCTCAAGCACGCTCCCATCTGGCACGCCTCAGCTCAACAAACCAGTTTGGGTATTTTCTTCAGTACACTGGATCAGTTTAAAGAATTGGGCGAGGTAGCCAGCCTGGCCATCCTATAGTTAAGACAGAATCATACGCTGCAGTTGCAGTATGCTGGCAGACCGCTGACCCCTGACCCCTGAGTGAATACTACCCCGACCCAGGAATGGGGGATTTCCACCCTACACATAGAGGTGTCCATTCCTGGAAGGCCAGCAGCTACTGCCAGCCATTCTACCTGGGAGAGGAGCCTCAACATTTGGCTCACAGATGAGAATTAGTGATTTTGCGGTCCCCAAATGGGAAAAGTAACCTTGAGCAATCGTCATCGTTGCTGCTTTTTAAATTCCTCCACCGGTTATATTTAACCTTTCTTGTTTTCAGCTTGTATTTGTTATGAATTCTGATTGAGTTCTTTCAGTGTTTTCCAATCCTTTTCACAATTCGTAAAAGTTAGGTGTTATCACGAGTTACCCTTTTTTGCTCCTCATAAATTCACGGTGATGGTATTGAAGAAGTGTGCTTTTCTTTTCTTTCTTCTCTTCTTTATTTCTTTTGTTGATTATTCCTCCCATTTTTGCTGCTACGAACTCCATTCTTTTAACCCCTTCCATAAATTTGCTCTTTCAAGTAATTTCTAATGAGTTCTCTCTGCGCCCTGCCTAATTTACCACTCACATCTCAAACCAGTCAGTCCTGCATCCACCTCACCCATGACAAGGGTGTGCCTGGAAGCAATGTTTGCATTTCATGAAACGTTTATCGCAGCAATAGCAGGCCTTTAACACACCTTCCTGCAGCTTACTGCATTCTTCAGACACATAGCAAGGTCCTGTTAGGCCATGTTAAGCCATGTTAAGTGGCTTAACGCTGACTTGTAAATAAGGGTAAGCCCGTATCACCACAGGAGCGTTGAAAGTAGTGATGAATCCTGTGGCGATAGGATCTTGTAAATAGGCCCCCTGTTCTATTTTCCCTGAATATCTCCCTTTTCTATCCTTTCCTTTCCAGGTGCCTTTCGTCTGGACCCTGCTGATACACCCTCGGAGGGAGACATATACTCCCCGGGAAGTCAGGAGGAAACAACACTTCCTGTTGTGTCTTATTAGGTAGAACGTGTTCCTGTGCTACCACTCGCCTCTGGAATCAAATGCCAGACCCTCTAAGTAGCATATCCAATTCACTTGGTTTTTGGAAAGTCTCTAAAAGCCTGTCTGTTTGCCCTCCCCTTGTAGCTTTTTTATCGGCTATTTCTTCCTTTATTTTACAGGCAGCGCCAAGACGCTTGGTGGCATACATCGCGCTATACAAAATGTATTCTAATTAATTTCCCACTCACCACTGGTTATTTTTCACCTTCGGTTTATTTTTATTTTTTTGTTAAATTCTTTTTATTTGTATGAAAATCAAGAAGCAACCAGGTGACATTAGATACATGCTCGTTGACAAGTAGTAATGTTGTCACATTATAGAAAATAGTGTGGAAATTACTCACTTATCCCCATCCCCTGCCCCACCCGCAACTCTTAGATCTGCAAGTATATCCATACCTTCCTGGCCCCAAGCGTTTCAAGGTACACTCGTCGCAGGAGTACACAAGTTTCCCTGATAGGCATTCAGCTTCAGACACACCATAGTCCATTTATATGGACACCCTTTACTTTCATAGACTGCCTTCTCCGCCGACTCATACACCAGTCCATATCTCTCTTCCAGTCCCTTAACTGGGGTGCAGTGTCCACTCCCTAAAGTCTGGCTATGTTTCGTTTGGCCACTATCAGTCCCAGTGTAGCCCAGAGATGGTTCATGCAGGTGAGATCTGGTTTGGCCAAAATGTGAAAGATACCATTTCGCCGAAGGCTCGAATCCACCTCCACCCACACTCGCAAGTCAGACAATCACCTCCGCCGAATATCTCTGCAGCACTGGGAAGCCCCAGACCATATGACACAATGTCCATTCTTGTCCACACCTTTTGGGGCAGAGTGCCATGTCTATCTTAACCATTTTCACCAATGCTGTGGCTGCGTAATAACGTGTGGAGGATCTTTAGCTGTATGAGGTGGAAACGCGAGCGTATGTCCACCTTACATGGGAAAGCCAGGGGCTCAGGCCATTCGTTCTCCTCCACACACCACCTGAACCCCTCTCCCAAGTTTCCCTCAGTCGGAGAAGAGCATCAGGAGAGCAATTAAACTATTTCTGGTATGTGAGGGTGATAGCCGTTTTGGGTAAATAGTATCCTGTAGTCTGTCCTTGAGAGGGGTGGACTCAGGGAGGTCCTGTCCCTTCAGGATTGCTTTAAACAGGGTGTGACAGATTTGTAAATATCTATAAACTTCCGTGGGTGCCACTGGTATCGCATGCTGTAGTTTTGAGTAGGGAATTTTTCGTTTTTCCATAACTCTCCCACAATAGACAAACCAATAAGATCCCACTTATCATAGCCCATCTGGTGGGTCAGAGTGTCCCATAAGGGAGTGGGCTGCCTAATCATCCCCCCTCGCGCCCCCCCACCCAAGCCCATGAAAGATGTGTGCCACAGGGAAATAGTGACATCCATAAAGCCAAACAGGGATGTGCGAGTCGTTCCCCCATAGATAGCTCATTAATAGACCCGGCTGCATGTATCTTCTATCCATTCTTTAAGCCGGCTCATTCCCCCTGTATGTGCACCCAGTGATTAACAATGATTAACTGGGAAACCCAGTATTTTTTCTATATGTCAGGGAAGGCTATTCCCTTATCCTTCCAACCCCTTGCCAATTATTGAAGCGCTATTTGTGGGGGGGTCAGAGTGGGGGGGGGGGGGGGGGAATTTCCCACCCCAGTGTACAGGCCTCTCTCTCTATGGCACGCAAATAGGACTATGGCATTGGGTATGGTGTGTTTTGAAGTGCGTTCAGGAATCGAGTGAGCTTCATCATTTTGAATATTGCCACCTATCCTAGTACGGAAAGAGGCAGGGTTCTCCAATGCTACACATCCCTTCGCAAGAGCAGCAGCGGGGTTCAAGATTATGACAGTAAAATGCATCAGGCTCCCTCATGATAAAGATGCCCATATAATAGAATCTGTCCACCACCACTGGCCTCACAGTCCCGAGGGAGAGTCGGAGGCCTCCCATGCAGAACATAGATTAGGGACTTCTTCCAATTGATGGTGTAACCAGAGGATTTGCGGTAGAGGGTGAATATGTGCATGTATGGAGGGGGGTCGGCCACATGAAGCAGGAGGTCATCCGCATAGAGGGAGATAGGGTCCTTCCCATCTGCGGTCCATCTCCGTCCCCGAACTAAGGGTTGCTTCTGATCCATGTTGCCACTGGCTCCAGTATAAAAGCACAAATCAGGGGGGAAAGCGGACTGCCCTGCTTGGTACCCCTCCGAAGGGGAAAGGATGCTGATGTGCCAATGTTCCCTGCAACCCAAGCCAGACGGTTGGAGTACAACAAACTGATCCGAGAAGCAAAGTGGGGACCGAATCCCAACTTTTCCTGGACTGCGTTCATAAAGGGCCATCCCACTGTGTCAAAGGCCATTCGCACATCCAAGGACAGCATGAGCGCATCCTCATTGATTTCAGCCGCTCGCCCCAAGCCCCCGTGCAGTCACCGCAAGTTGAATGCTGTGGTATGGCATAAAGCCATACTGATCAGGATGAATCAGCGATCTAATCTCCCCAATCAATCGCATGGGCAAGAGCTTTGCAAGGATCTTAACTTCCACATTCAATACTGTTATGGACCACTAGGAGGCGCAATCATCCAGTGGTTTGTTCTCCTTGTCAATGACCACTATGCTCGCTAGCCTTTGGTCCGGAGGTAGCTGGCCGGCTTCACGGCTCTTTAGGGACAGGCACAGGGCAGCCCGACACTATCAGCTGTCAATTTACAGAGTTCTATTAGAAGAGCATTAGGGCCCAACTCCTTAGCAGATGCTAGATTACGGATTGCCCGTGCCACCACCAACTCTGTCAGGTCCTCTTCTAGGGCCTGTCTGTCATCTCAGGATATCTATGGCATTTGGATGTTCGTGTATGACTCATGGAACTCATTGATCGTAGCCGCCTGTGTCGGATAATAGAGTCTGGTGTAATAGTGTGCGAACACGTCAGCTATTCCCTGCCTGTCCCTGACCATTGTGGACCTCCAGGAGCCATTGAGACACTGTCTTCCTCCTGTCCAGCCAGGCCAGTCATTTACCAGCCCTATCGCTGACCTCTTAGAGGCAATGTTCGGTGCCTCTGTAATGGTTTCAGTTGACGGCCTCCACAATATCCCTGTATTCCTTCTGTTTGAGGGATAGCTCATGATATGAATGGCCTTGGTCATCCAACACCCGCTAGAGTCAAAATGGCAGGTGTCTTTCCCCAGTTGCTCCAACTGAGCTTGCTATTCTGTTTAGGGCCCACAATCAGGGATATACCTTGGCCCCTAATGAAGATTTTATAGGCCTCCCACAACGTCCAAGCTGAGTCTACGGAGCCTTCATTTTCTTGGAAGTAGTGCTCAGTGGCGTCTCAGATGCTTTCATAGTTATGGGATGGCTTCAGATACCAGGAGTAGAGCGCCACGGCCTAGGGAGCTGTATGTAGAACACACCATGGAGTGGTCTGAAATGCCCCTGTTGAGGAACTGTGCCACGCTGATGATGGGAAGATCCCTAGACAGGATAAGTATATAGCCAACTCTCGATAGGCTAAAGTGCGATCTGGAGAGATGCGTGTACTGCTGTGGGGTGGGAAGCGCACCATGTGTCTGTTAGTCCAAATGCCGACATAAAGTCAGCAAGTGGGCAGCGTGTCCCCCTCTTGTGTTGAGGAGGGCATCGCCTGGACTTCACCAATGGTGTTGGCAAAGTCCCCACCTAACAATAGGATGTCGTTGGGAACTGGAGAAGAAGCACACCCAAATCCTCGAATGCCGCATCATGAAACTTGGGAGAGATGTAGAGGGAAATGATAGTAAGTGCCTTCCCATTGTCCTGTCAATGCCACATACCGCCCAAGTGGATCTGGCCAAGTCCACTGCACTATTAGGGGGATTAAATTTACGCAAGAGAATTTCAACCCTTCAAGACCACCTTGTATATCCCACATAGGCAACTATTTTGTACCCCCATCTGCCTATGGCTCATCAGAAATTGACTTGAAGGTATCTTTCGAGCAAATAAAGCCCTTCAGGTGAGGAACGTTTAAGATATTGCAAGATCATTCCCCATTTAATGTTGTCACCTAGCCTGTTGACGTTCAGGATAACACTCTGAAGCACCTACGCCAGCTTCCATGGGGGACTGTCAGAGAGAGAAATTTGGAAGACTGGTGCCTAATGTGAGCCGGTAGTTTCTGGTGCTCGGCAGTGGCACCTAATTGTGAGCACCTGCACTTTTGACACTGTGGTGCTCTTTTTTCCAATTCAGAGATAAGCACACTAGCAGATGCTTTTGAACAAAATACACATTAAAATGACTAATACCTGCCACCCACTCTATTAAATTCTTATTGCTTTAGGGGCCAGGAATAGTCTGAATTCTCACCCTTGTAGGAATGTGATAGTTAGTAGTTGTGTTGGTAGCACTGGTAGGGGCAATGGTTGGTGCCAGTGGCAGTGGCTTCCTGACAAGGGCCTTGGCATTTATTTTTAACAAATTAAGCACTGGGGAAGACCCACAGTGGGAACCTCCCCCAGGTGCAGAATAGGCCAGCACGTGGCAGCGGGGACCACCACAATTGTCTATGAGACATCAGGACTAGCAAGTTTGAGTCTACACTGGGGTGCCCTGATGGGGTAAGTAGGGGGAGAAAGGAGACTGGGCCCAACAGTACAGTCCGCCAACATGGCCATCCAGAGCTGTCAACATTAGTCCGCAAATGCATAAAAAAAAGAAAAGAAAAACACATGAAATGAACAACACTACCCCCATAACCATTCCCCACCTTGCCTCCCTGCATGAGGAACCTAAACTGCCCGCTTCCCCAACTTCGCAGAACGCTTGCCACCCAAAACATAATATAAACCAAAGGAAACTGTGGGTACCACTGTGGGTCGACCCCACTCCCCCTTAGAAAAGAGAAATGTAAAAAATGTTTTGTCCTTCATTGTGCAAAAAACATGTTAGGATAAAATAAGGACTGCCGGGGGACCCCACTCTAACTGTATCAGCCCGGCCCTGCCACGGTACATACACCTTCAGGAGAGTATATGGGGGTGTCCTTCCGGCCACTGGGCCCCCTAGCGTCCCATCTCACTCTTCCCAGGTGAGGTTGCTGCATCTCTGGGCCACCAACGCAGTTCCCCCGCTTATAGGTTATTGCTATTATGCCTAATCAATGGACTTCAGATTATCTTGTACACCTTCTGTACCTCAATCCCATGACTTATGATGCTGCTCCCATATATCCCAAAAACCTATTCGCTTGCTTTGTCTCCCATCCCGGTCTAACTTATTAATCCTTGGGACCGATGCTAACCATTCGCCTTGTGTTGGCAGGATATGACGTATCCATTTAATACAAATCTCCCGTCTAGCCAGTAAAATTAATACAAAAAGTAGGTTATTCTGTTTTTTACTTAATTGAAAGCCTCCCATATTACCACTTAAAACCCCAAACGTAACTAAATCTGTGCTTCCCTCTATATTTTGACCCAGCACCTTCGAGCGGATCTTACCCACATTGTTCCAGAATCCCTGGAGTTGGGGGCACTTCTGAAACATATGGATATCATTTGTCCTCTCTTCTTCACATTTGGGGCGGCACCTCACCTCTCGCCTGTTCAACTTTGAGGTTCTTCGGCGCCCAGTATGTTCTATGCATCGTAAATAAATGTTTTTTTTCCTCAGAAGTGCAGATTTAATGGTATACCAACATGGAGACATTGATACTTGCCATAGTTGTTGTATATCCAGCGTCGGCAGGTCCTTCCCTCAAATCTCCTTTGGAAAGACAAAATCCTCCTCTCCTGCTAAAATGAGCAACCAGTACCAACTCGCAACTTCTTTCTTTATTATCGCACCCCCTTGTATTTTCCTCCCAATGTCAACATTTCCTGACCCATCCTTCCCTATGGACCTTATCACTAGATGATAATACTTCAATTTAGAGAGTGTACCACTGGTCAATATTTATAGCTTGTTCCACCCTATTATTGTATTTTCTTTGACAGATGGCCCCATTTCGTTATCCCTTCATCTCTCAGAGGCGCCGATAGCCTATCTTTCAGACATTCCGGTGTTCCTGAGCCAGATTGGGGCATAGTCACTGTAATATGGAATCTTTAAGGAGTGTCTGATTTGGTACCATAGTTTGGAGGCTGATAGTAACACCTTTAGCTTCCCCTTTTTAAAGAATTTTGTATGTCCAAATTTATATAAAAAGAAACTGCCTTCCAAACAGGTCATAGCCTGCAGATATATAGGATAAGTCTGATGTTCTTTGAATAGTAATCTAATGTTCTTTAAATGAAAAGCTCTTTAGTACTGATAGAAATCTGGGCTAGCAATCCCTCCACATTCCTTTTTTCTTCTTTTCCTCCAGAACTTCGCATGTCCCTTGTATTTTAAATTGATTTATTTCTTGCAGCTCCGCCTGTGTTTGTTGAGCGACCCCTGCGTCTTCCTCATAAATGGCTAAAGCCTGGTAATAGCTTATCCCTATTTTGTAGTGAATTTCCTGTACTTGTGTTTTTTGTGTGCCCCTGCCACCCTCTTTTTTCTTTTCCATAACCAGCTTTAATGAGGAATAGTCTTGTTTGGGGCTGTTTCCCTCACCTCTATTAGCCTGTCTACTTACCAAAGCCATGTGCCTCATGCAGCCGCTGCCTGGGCTCTGATCTCTTCTCTGTACTTTTGTGCCCCCCGCGATGCGAAAGATCCTGCTGTCGCACTGCTGATGCTGCCTGGACTGACTGCCGTCTTACCCCTGCTGGGGTGGAGGACCGCGCCGCCTCAGCCCCAGCCCAAACAGTGTACATGGGGTTACCAGGACTCAGCAGCCGCCCCACTCGATCACCACTGCCCTCACGATGTTCCGGTAGGAGTTGTCACTCTTCCAGGGAATTCACGGTATTGCTGAACATAATATTATCAGCACGTTTTTCTCTGTCATTGCAATCCTGCCTGCAGCGCTCAGGAGCTCCCAACCGGCTACCTTGTTCTCCTCCTTCCAAAGAAAAATGAGAAATTGTAATGTTACCACAGGTATTAACATACAAGAAGCCTCAGCGCTCCTATCACTGAGATCTGCAATCAGTAAGACTCAAGGGAAGACTCCTGGTGCTCCAACAGCAGTTCAATGTATCTTGACCTTTCCAGGGGATAAGTACGAGACGCCTCATCCACATTCTTCACTACCAAAGTCCTGTCGGGAAGGGGGAAGCCCCCTTGCAGGGACGATGCCCCCCCCAGATCACGGAGAGGTCCCTTGTTGGCATCAGCCACCAGCTCTTGCGTTAACTCTTCATCCCTCTGCTGTCGCTTTGAGTAGTGACCTCGTCCCATCTTCCTCCAGCCACTCCCAGACTTTTTCCGGGTTGGTGAAGTACCAGTCTTACCGTCTTCGACCACCCGCAACTTTGGGGAGAATATCATTTAGTATTTGAGGTTGCGTTGTCTCCTTTCTTTTTTCCCTTCCGGAAAGGACCTGCACAACCGTTGCGCTCAAAGTGTAAAGTCTGGGGAAATAGGTGATTGTAGCATTGTCAAACTTGACCGGGGGTGCATCTCAGACAGTTTGGAGGATGACATCCTGGTCCCGATAGTTTAAAATATGAGCAAGTGTGGGACATGGTGGCACCCCCGGCTTTGGGTGGTACCCGGAACTCTGTATGCCCTTCCACTGAAAAATATTTGAACAGACCCCGAGACTGGAAGTTTTGAGCACTAGTTCCTCAACAAAGCAATCTACTGCCCCTCTGAGCATTCCGGTACCCCAATAATTCGGGCATTATTATGTCAGGATCACCCCTCAGAATCCTCCAGTTTGGCTTCCAGGATCTGGGAGATCGCACTCAGCTCCCTGACTTGGAGCTGCAGACTCTTAGGGCCTGATTTAGATTTCAGCAGTCACTATGGGATTTATATTTCGGCAGACGGGATATCCGTCACTGTTGTGACGGCTTAATCTGTCTGCCGATATCTAAATCAGGCCTTTAGTGTCCACTTTCAGTTGTGTAAGTCAGCTTGCACCAGCCCACGTCCACCAAGACCGAGTCTATTTTAGCTTCAAGAGCAGTGCGTATGCCTTGTATAACCATTGCTATGTCGGCGAGAGTAGGAGAGTCTGCAGCCGGGTCGGGTCCGAGTTTGCGACTCTTGCTGTTTCTCCACCTGCGGACATGGTTTCTCTGGGCTGTGTGAATTTTTCTAACTTTGTTTGACAGAAGGCTCGGAGATCCCTCCCACTAGTCATCCCCAGTGAGGTGCCACACTCCTCTTCACGCCTCAGTTAACCTGAGTTGGGTGGCGGGTGCTCACACAGGGGGATCGAAGAGGACCACCAAACCCGCACCACACATCCTCTTGCCCCCTTTCATCCTCCATGCCCGTCACGTCTTCCGTGTCCATCTTACCTTCCTCTGCCAGCTTCTGGGATGATCCACACACATAGACTCCACCTCCTGCTTGTAGGAAGGTGGAATCCGACTGCATTGTTACCCCCACTTTTTGCCTGGTTTTTTGATGGTTTTTTACTTAGTTTGGCTGGGATCCTTCTATCCAGGGTCCCAGCCTATCTGTTTCCCTTTCTAAAGTGATTGCATGTACATTAGGTACACTCCAAATTGGTTACTGGTTACCCTTGTGAGTCCCTAGTATATGGTACCTTAGGTACCACTGGCATAGGTGCCCCAGAGGCCTACTAGGGACTGAAGCATGTATTATGCCACCCCTGGGAAGCCTTCCAAAATGGCAACACAGTTGCAGCCACTACTGCAGCCTGGGTACGGTGGTATAAGCACCCCTTACTAAGATATAGTATACCTATATCTACCTATATATACAGACACATAAAAACCTATAAGTCACTCCTATGGCAGGCCTTGACAATCCTGAAGGCAGAGTGCTTAGTTTTGTGTGAGAGGGAGCCCAAGAATAAGCTGAGCCCCTCTGCAGCTTTTGGAATCCCTTCCTTATAGCTGTTCTGTGATACAGCCATACCATATACTCTTAAGTGCATTATAACCTAGTAAATGCTAACTTGCTGCATCAAAACATGTTGTGTTTGGTGTCAAACACTTTGGAATCCTACCCCCCACCTGTCCTGGCGGCCGGGATAGAATTCCACCCTTCTAGAGGGAGAAGACATGTCCACCTTTACTTACCCGGTAAAAGTTTTAAAGAGCCCCAGCATCACAAAATGGATGCTGCTGCCACAGACACGAGTCTGACCTCCTGCTGCTGGATGAAAAAGTCCGGCAGGGGAGGTCTGGACAATAGGTTTCCTGTCACAGGGAGGTGTAACCACCTCCCCAGACAGACTTTAGTGGATTGGGGCAGGGTGGGTGCATTCAGTGAATGCTTTTCAGACAGTGCCTGGGGCACACAAGGTGTCCCTGTGCATTTCCCAGTTCAAACTGGTTGCTGGGGCACTCAGCCCCAGCTCTGGCGAGAAACTGGACAAAGCGGAAGGGGTGTAACCACACCCTCCCCAGGTCCTCCCATAGGTGGGACCTTAGAGTTAGTCCGTCCCCTAAACTTAGTATAAGTTTAGGAACCCAGTCCCTAGAACTTTAGATTACCCTGGACGAAACTCTGCAACATATATCCTGGAACTTTGACATTCTATTTTGACTAGAAGACGGAAGGATCTCCCTTGGGGTCAAGGAGTGACTCCCCTGTTCAAACAGGCACCAAAGAAGCATCTTGCCGGTCTGTATTTTTGAGGCTCCCGCCGGATCCCGGAGAATCTGCGATTCAGGACACAGACTTCCAGACATCTCTGTGGCCGACACGAGATCACAGCAAAGCTGAGACCCGCAGCCAACACGAGAGACGCGGGACCGGAACTCTTAGGCACCATGCATATTTGCAAGTGCACCTACTTCCCGAGCTTTTCCTAAGTTGTGCATTAGGATACTTGTATTCCAAGCCCTGAGCACCATCTTCATTGAAGAATATGGGCCTCACTCCACGAGAGTTCCGTGGGCCCGCTTCTAGCACTTCTGCTCGAGGCCCCTTCGCGATCCCTGGTCCATCGACTGGTGGCTCCCCACAAAGTCAACTCTTTTGTTTCTTCCTCCTCCTCTTTATCCACACTCTCGTTTGTGAGTCTTGTTTCTATGTCTTCTTTCAGTAATATTGTCCTTTTTCTCTCTTTAGACTGACTGATGGCAAGTGAGATGAGGGAGTGGCCTACTAAGGATTGTTTTGTGCAGGTAAGTTTAGGTTTTCTCACCCGTTCGCTTCACAGTGGGATGTTGTGTTTATATGAAATCCAGCACAATAAAAGTAGGCATTGACTTTGTTTATTTGAAATCAGTGTGAGGCTGCCTTCCTGTGGGAAAGGTGAGACACTTGCACAAGGCACCTTTGTGTTCTATGCTATGTCCACTAGCACTGTTCTTATGCCGTCTCCATCTTGGGTGAAGACGGATCAGCGCTCAATATATTTCCATTAAATGCACTGATAGTGGTTTGCACAGGTGATCTTGGCAACTGTTGAGTCTCTTTTAGCCCCATAAGTTCCAGACTTCATTCTGACCTGGAGGCATTAGGAATTAAAGTTCAACTAGGTGATGCTGGGGCTGTATCATGAACACATCCTTCATCCGTGCACAGGCTCACAACGGGTCCAGGCCACTGGGGGCATATTATCAAGAATGGGCGTTACATTATCGCCGCTTTCCTGCCGATAAAGCGGCGATAATGGGCTTGATAATATGCTCTATGAATTCCAATTGAAGCCCATGTTAGATGTCTTCACATCTAACATGAGCTTCGATTGGAATTCATAGAGCATATTATCAAGCCCATTATCGCCGCTTTATCGGCAGTTTCCTGCCGATAAAAGCGGCGATAATGTAACGCCCATTCTTGATAATATGACCCTGGTTTTTCTGAAACTGTGCTGATTATAGCGCCTGCTAGGAAGGCTGAGCAACTGTTGCCTACTCGTGTGTGTGAGCTCTGCTGTGTGCAGTTAGCTGATTCACCAACACGTAGAGTTTCTAAATTAATATATATGTTCAAATCAGCGCAATTTGAGCAAACCCAAAGCGGGAATCCTTCTGGGCCATGTTCATGATGCGAGCCCTGACCCTTTTGTATACTGGGATGTGGCTTATATAGGCGTGCTTTTCATGACATCATGATACAAACTGAACAAAAGCAGTGTTTTGTGAGGGGATATTGATCCTGGAGGCATTCCTAGGCACAGTGGGCTTTGTTGTCATAATCCTAATCCTTCAGAAAGCAAAGTTCTGTCCTGCTCTGAATGAATGGGGTTGGCATCTTGGAGGGGCCTCTTGCCCTGAACTGAGGGACTGCTCAGAGTCCAGCTGCAAGCATGCGGCCCACCATACAAGCACATACAGTGACCAGTGAGTTGAAGCCATGTGAGGTGGGCCCTGCTCTCGTACACGAGTAGAAGTACGTCCTGCTGGTCCCGGGACCGTGCAAATGGGTACAGAGTCATATTAGTTAACTTGCCATGGTTCGGGTGGGTCATAGCATTAACTAACACACATCACAGAAAAGTGCTGCACTTATAATGTTTACCAGCCAAGCAATAAAAACATTACAAATTAGGTAAATTCCAGTGCTTTCCGGTTTCTACTGAAAAGTAAATATTCCCTTCAGTGGTGTTATGCTGGTTATAATTGGTTTTAATTGAAACCCTTGAATCCTAGGTAGATTATTCTATGGCATGCCTCTTCAGAGGTAGCCTGGTTACTGCAATGTCAACGTCCAATTGCTGACTTTTTGCATTTGCCCAGACATTTTTTCCTAACCTCAGGGTTATATATATATATATATATATATATATATATATATATTCCAAAATGATGACGAAGTTCTGCCTGCGCCTCTTTGACAATGGCGGGCCTCGACGGGGTTTCGTCTTACCCCTTTAGATCCAAGAAGACACTGTCTCTTTCCTTCACACGACAGAGGGTCAAGGCCCAATTATGCTTCTTAAGTGATTTTATTCGGCAACAACACCCAACGCGTTTCGCAGCCTTCGCCGCTTGCTGACTCGTGAGCAAGCGGCGAAGGCTGCGAAACGCGTTGGGTGTTGTTGCCGAATAAAGTCACTTAAGAAGCATAATTGGGCCTTGACTCTGTCGTGTGAAGGAAAGAGACAGTGTCTTCTTGGATATATATATATATATATATATATATATATTTTTTTTTTTTTTTTTTTTTTGGAAAACAAAGGAGGCGGCACAATCAGGATGTCTTTGTTAAGCCTTATTTATTTCAAGACTTTCACCCCACCAACGCGTTTCAGCCTTACACGGCCTTGCTCACGGTTGGTTAGTCCCTCTACAGTGTTTCTATTTATACTGGCCCATAGTTAGCCAATTATGAGGCATTATGGGATATGTAGTTTTAGTTACATTTCAGTGAAAAAATTAAAAATTGAAAGAAAAGAAAGACTTGGCATGCTTATAATTTCAACATGTTATAAGTAACATAATTAGCTTATTATAATTCTGGGTCTAGTACCCTAGTCTTTTCATGATGTTCACGTTTACATATTAGAAAATATAGGGTGTAGTACCCAATTTTCTTCTGAGGCTTTCAATCCAGGTGAATATGCAGGTCTTCCCCAAAGTTCATCCCCTTCGGGTGCTTGGTGCGGAGTCTGATGATCATCCGCGACTCCATTTGTCGTAGTCTGCGGACCATATCTCCTCCTCGTTCCATTTTGTCCAAAACTTTTGCACCAAAGAAATGCATTTGCCTCCAATCTCCATTTTGGCATGTGCTCATATGTTTGGCAGTGGCATATTGCATGTTGGAATTTTTTACTGCCCTTATATGTTCTAAGATTCTTTTCTTTAACATGCAGGTCGTGCTCCCCACGTACTTCATTCCGCACTTGCATTGGATTATGTAAACAACATTTTTGGAACTGCATGAAATTTGTTGTTCTATTTTTAAGGACTTGCCATTCGGTTCCTCAATCATTTTCATGTGTTTCCCAATTTTGCAGGCCTTACAAGAATTGCAGGGTTGAAATCCATTCCGTTGCGTGTTTAACCAATTCTGTTTAGGTTTTTCTTGGAAGTGACTTTTCACTAGTAAGTCTTTCAATGCGGTGTTCTTTTTGTATGTTATTAGAGGAGCATTTCCAATGGTGGTTCCAATGTCAGGATCTTTTGTTAGAACATGCCAATATTTTATCATTATTCGAGCAATGTTTGAACTCTCCTTACTGTAGGTCATTATTAATCTTGGAGGAGCATTGGTTTCAGTTTTTTTCGGTTGTTCCATCAGTGTCTGGGATCGTGTTTTTAGATCGATTTTGCGTTTGCATTTAGTTAGCACTCTTTCCTCGTAGCCTCTCGCTCTAAATCGACATTTGCTTTCTTCAATGACTTTCTCTGCTTCTTCTGGTAGGGAACAATTTCTCTTCAGTCTTGTAAATTCGCCATACGGTATACTCCGTAAGAGGGGTGTGGGATGAAAGCTTGTACCATGGAGTACACTGTTTGTGGCTGTTTTTTTTCGGAAAAGGGTGGATTCCAGTTTCCCGTTGTGTACATATATTTTGGTGTCCAAGAAATCAATTTCTTTCACACTGGTATTGCATGTGAATTGCAGTCCGACTTCATTCTTGTTCAATTTGTCGAAGTACATTTTGAATTGTTCTTCCGTGCCATGCCAAATAATGAATAGGTCGTCGATGTAACGGACCCATAACATTATTCGTTCCAGATCTTCTTGGTTATCTTCATTCCAGGCGATGGTTTTTTCCAAACCACCCCATCGTGATGTTAGCATAGTTTGGTGATAGAGAAATGCCCATGGCAGTCCCACAGATTTGTTTGTAAAGTTGTTTGTTGAACAAAAATACATTGTTTTTTAAGCAGAGATCAATCATTTGCATCAACATATGTGAATGGTCTAGATATGTGATGTTTCGTTGTTTCAAGTAGTATTCACAGGCCTGCATTCCGATTTCATGGCGGATCGACGTGTAGAGTGAGACTACATCAATAGTTACTAGTAGGAAGTCAGGGTTCCAGGTCACATCCATTAGGGTTCTCAAGAAATCTCCGGTGTCCTTTATGTAGGATGGAAGGCTCTGGGCAATTGGGGCTAGAAATTTGTCTACATAGTTTGAGATGTTCTCATACAATGACCCACATGATGAAACTATTGGCCTTCCTGGTGGTTGATTTAGGGTTTTGTGAATTTTCGGGAGAAAATATATGCATGGTGTTATCGGGTGGTCAATCGTTAGATATTTTTTCTCTTCATCATCTATCAAACCCTTCTTATGCCAAGTTTCCAAATGTTCATGTAGTTCCTTTTTCATGTTGGTGAATGGGTTCATTGTTAATTTTTGATAGTTGTTCATTTGATTTAATTGTCTCATAGCCTCCCATGTATAGTCAATTGTGTTGAGTAGGACAATATTGCCCCCCTTGTCCGCTGGTTTTATGGTAATTTTGTCGTTGTCCATTAACGTTTTGATGGCTGCACGTTCTGCTTTTGTTAGATTTTCGCGTGTCTTATTTCTGACTTTGGCAAGATTGTCAAGTTCTTTTATTATTGCTTCTGAAAACAAATCAATTTTGTTGCCTGGTGACAAGATGGGATAATATCTCGATTTTCTTTTTAGGCCAGTAGCTGGTCTGGCATCCGTTGGAATATTTAACTCCTCTAGGAATTCAGTTTCTGAGATGGAGGCTCCATCCAGGTCAAACAATGTTTCAAAGCTGTTTTTCATGTCAGGAATATCTGCAATGGTTTCAAAATGAACTGTGTCCGTGTCCTCATTTACATTGGTGACAGGTTCCGTTTGGTTATTGACATGTACTTTTGCAAGTTTCAACTTTCTGATATATTTATAGAAATCTATGCGAGTCTCCGTGTAGTCGAAATGAGCCTCGGGACAGAAAGATAAGCCTTTGTTTAAGACACGCTGTTCTGTTTCTGTTAGTTGATGGTCTGAAAGGTTCACTATTAAGTTGGCCTCGGATTGCGGTTGCGTAGTGGGTACTGGCGTTTTTCTTCGTTTTGCCCTGCGGGTTTTTCTGGCACTGATGTGGGGGTTGCTTGATTTTGCTGCCCCCTGCCTCTTCCTCTGTATCTTTGGTTGGGGTATGGTCGTCTTCCCCTTCCTCTTCCCCTTCCTCCGCCTCTCGCAATGTTCTTCTCCAGATTGACCAATTCGACCTCCTCTAAAACTTACCAGTTTTTTGACTGGTTGGTGCTTCGTGTTTAGCCATCATCGCTTATGCTGGATTCACTTGCACTGGATGTCATTTTCTGCAAGGGACAATTCTTTTTGAGATTCTCATATTTTCGAGCAAATGTTAGAATTCTGCCTTGGATGTAGTCCTGTTCATCCCGTTGAAATTTACGCTCTTTGCGTTCTTCAATGTCACTTTCATAGGAATCGAGTCTACTTTCCATTTCTTTTCTGAGTTTGACCACTTCATCCTGATTCGTGTCCTTGGATAATTTGTCTTCCAGCTCTTTAATTTTTGTTGTAATTTCATCTACTTCGATACGTGCATGCTTTATCAGAATGCGCATCATGTTTAATGAGCATTGGGTATTGTTGTCCATCCATTCCTCAATTAGTTCCTTCTTTACTTCCGTGTGAGTTGGCATTGTGAAAATCCTAAGCCCACGAGGGATGCGTTTTACCTCCAAATATTTCTCCAAGGCTATCGCTTCCCAACTCTTGTTTATCTCTTTTTTATATAGTTTTTCTAGAGCGTTTAGCTGTTGCTTCAGAGTGCCCTCCCATAGGAATGAATGGGGAATATGTATGCCCATGGTAGTTCCTGATGTGTGGGGAGTGCAGGGGCGAGTTTGATATGTACGAACTCGTGAGATTGAATGCTGCGTGATGGTATGTGCAGCATGAGTGTGGCTAGTCTAGAAGTACCACTTTTAGAAGTTGGCATATTTGTGTAATTTGTGTCTGGCATGTGATTGGCTGGTGAGCCTGGTCCAGGAGTGCCTGGGCCTGCTGTGGATTGACTGTCTGGTTTGAGGTTGACAGGGGCTGGAGAGCCCAGGAGGTTGTCTGAGTCAGCCCGTGGATGAAAGGCTGCATCTGCTGCCAGGGAAGTGGGAGGAGATGGCACCTGGGAGTGACTAGGGCGGCATCGCGCCTGACTCTGGGCAGGACTTCCGGTTTGAAAAGGAAGTCCCGCCGGCCGCCGCGCACTGATTGGGTGCCCGTTAGATGAGAGGAGAAAGCGTGGACTGCCGCGGGGCTCCCGTGTGCTGAGGGAGCCCCAGGAAGAGAAAAGGCCGGCAGAGAGGAGGAAGCGTGGCTGTTGAGGGGCTCCCCGTGTGCTGAGGGAGCCCCGGGAAAAGGTGGTGCTGTGTGGGGAGGTCGGGAGATCACCCCGCCTCCCCAGGTGGCCGAAGGAAAGTGCTGCCGTCCCCCAGCGAGGAGGGGACGAGAAGGAGAGCCCCGCAGAGGAAGCCTGTGAGCCGGTGAGTGGGGCCGGGACTGTTTGGGGCAGCAGGGGGCGTCGGGGCACATTGCCGGTGCCCGCTTCCCTCCAGTGTGAAGCGCCGGTGGTGGCTCAGGGGCATAGCTTCGTGTCAGAGCCTGAGAGGCTCCGGGGGCCACGATGATTTAAGGAGCCTGTGCGCTCCACGATGGTGGTGCAGTTAAGGGCGGCCCCAGTTGGCAGCGGGTCGCCCCAATGTTGTAGAGCCCTGGGAGGGCTCCATGGGGCATATTTGTTTCAGAGCCTGTGTGGCTCCAACATTGAACTATGTGTAGTGTCAGAGCCTGTGTGGCTCCAACATGTCTAGAGTGAGCTCAGAGCCTGTGTCGCTCCAACAGTGGGCGCAGTTTGCGCCTAAGGGCCAGAGAGGGCCCCGTCGCAGTTTGTCTCCAGCTGCCCAGCAATTAGTGGGCAGCTGCACCGTTTAGGCGCAAGATGGAGAGCGAGTCCCTGAGAGGGACAGAGATGGCACAGAGGTGCCCGGCCAGTCACAGCTGCGCAGCACTTAGTGCCAGCTGCAGCGTTTAGGACCTTGTGAGTGTTCCCAGGTGCCCAGCAAGTAGTGGGCACCTGCTACGTTTAGGCTTATGCTTGGACTGGCGCTGCATTTGGACACAGGGGGTCTGAGCCCCAACAAGGCCAGTTGGCCTAGGGACTGCCACAGGTAGTGGCTTATGGGAGTTTTTGCGCAATTGAGTGGTTATTGCACCTCTGAATGTGTTTTCTTGCATCACGTGTTATTCCTGCACCTCTGAATGTTTTTAGGCATCATGTGTCTTCTTGTGCTGCACCTCTGAATGTATTTTATTGCATCATGTGCTTTGTTCTTAACACCGCTGAATGTGTAGGTTTATGCATCATGTGTTACTCTTTACTACTCCTCTGAATGTATAATTATGCATCATGGGTAATGTGTTCTTTCCTAGACCCCTAAACGCTGTGTGATACTTAGGTGGTTGTCCTTACACCTCTGAATGTTTTAGGCATCATGTGTTTTTCCTTTATTACTCCTCTGAATGTGTTTCATGCATCATGGGTAATGTGTTGTGTTCTTGTTTATATCCCTAAATGTATTTTATTCTTAGGTGGTTGTTCTTTTTAGTACAGGTGGTCCTAGTGAGGTCCTGGTACCTGTTCCCAGTAGTTACTGGATGTGATTTATAACTGTTATTTTGTGCTATACTTATTCTAATTTCTACTAAGTGTTGATTATGACAGTGGCCCATGTGGCCCTGTCTTGTAAATAATCCCTTGTGAATATTGCCCGTGCCACTTGGCACCATGTATATTGTGTGATCCTATCTGATGTGTTTTGACAATACAAAAGTTATTTTAATATAACCTTGTGTGGAGTTCCTTTTGTGGTGTGCCTAGTATGTTGTTGCTGTTGTGCGCTGGCGCAAATGCTTTACACATTACCTCCGAGTTTAGCCTTACTGCTCGTGCCAAGCTACCAAGGGGGTGAGCAGGGGTTATCTTGGCGTGTGACTCCCTTGCCCTGACTAGAATGGTGGTTTCTGCCTGGCTTTGGCGTCAGCCTTAGCCTACCAGAAATAGCCAGTTCTAACAATAAGAATTTATCACTGTCCACGAATGATGTCTTTTTGCCACTACATTTTTGTCATCTAGGAAAGATAACTTTTTTGCAGCGCCATTGCACACTCTAATAAAAGCCACCCTCTCCATCTTGCTGTCCCATGCCTCTTCAATGTCCAATTCCATCAGAGCAGTTCTTAGGTGTGCACCCCATGAATAAGGGTTTTTTGGTCGAACTGGGCCCTTATTTCTGTCCAACATAGATTATTCAGGGTACTGGGTTCCGAAGAGCCAAGTTTCCAACACAATTTCATGAATACAGATTGCCTCTGAAATTTCTGGTTTTGAAGTCCAAACTCCAGGCGAATCTGGGCTGGTGACACTTCTCTAGGGAGCTTAAAAATAGCTTTATGCACTTTTGTCTGTAAGTCCTTTCAAATTTCAACTTCCCGGCCATGCCATATTTCCAATCCGTAGGCCATTGCTGGGAGTAATTGTGCTGCCATTGTTTTTAAAAGATGACTATAAGACGGGCAACTCAATTTTGTTTGTAGCTGTTTAGATGCAAAAATTAAGGTTTGGGCCTCTGCTTTTATTGCATTTTTCTGAGCCGTAAAGGACATACTTCACCCTAAAAGTATGCCCAAGTACTTGTAAATGCCAACTTCCTCAATCTCTTTACCCTTGGTGAACCACTTGAATTTTTTCAATCTAGGGCCTACTAAACGCACCACCTTTGTTTTTTTACTATTTATCTCCAACCCCTGAAGGTCGAAGTAGTTAATCAGGTGGTCAATGACTCTTTGTAATCCAATAGGGGTTTGGCTTAGGATCACAATGTTGTCTGCGTATTGCAGATACTGTATGTGATCCTCTGCCAATTTCGGGGGATGACCATTAACTTTTGACAGGTGGTTGTTCAGATCTGCAAGGTACAAGTTAAAAAGGCTCGGGCCAATACACACCCCTGTTTCAGACCATTTTTTATTTCAATCTTGGATGATACTATGCTACCGTCTCCCAGTTTTACCCGGGCCCAGGTTTCACTGTGGAGGGCTACTATGGAGTTTATTAGTTGCTGCGGTACCCCCCATCCTTTCAATTTTGCCATAGTCGCTCACGTGGGACTCTGTCGAAGGCCGATTTTAAGTCTATATAACATACACATAGACCTGATTTCTTCACGATTGCTTTTTCTGTAAGAAGTGCTATGGCTACCAAATTTGTGCTTGTACCCATACCTTGCCTAAAATCGGTTTGGTATTTGGGAATAATACCTTTCTCCTTCATCCATTCCAGTAAATGTAGTAATAAACATGAAGCATAAAGTTTTGCGTCAACATCCGTCAAGGCTATGAGTCTGTACTCACTAGGCTCATTGCGATTATCATTTTTATATATGGGATGAAATATGCTCCCTCTCCAAGAATTAATGATCATATTTTGAGACTACAAATAATTAAAAAGCGGAGACTGAAATTAGGACCAAAATTCTGCATTGTGTTTGAAGATTGCGTTTGGAAGCCCGTTCGGCCCTGCAGCTCCCTTCTTTTTCAATGTATGTATTATTTCTTTTAGTTGTTTGTTGTCAATTAAGGTGGTTATGCCATTATGATTTGGTTCCTGTGATAACTCTTCAGTCTAAACTGTATCATGGGGGACTAAGATTTCTTCACTTTGTGCAATTTTCCAGAATGAGGGGTTAGTATGCTTATCCTTCTGCCGGATGTCCAGTCCAGGTTTCAAATTCATCCTTTCATGGTTAGTATTGTTGTATACATTTTGTATATGTTGTTCCCAAATCTTTTCACTTATTCCAGCTTTTTGAGATATTCCTGTTCCTCTAATCACAGGGTGTATTTGAGGCGCCATCAAATGTGATAAAATAGCAGATGCTGCCTTCTCATCTGGTGGCACTTCTTGGCTGCGTAAAAGACGTCTGTGGGTGCTGTCCGTGCTTTACAGCACTAGCACGTATGCTGTCCAAAAGGAGGGCGACGCTGGAATGGGGTAAAGGTGCCTGATGGCCATGCATGGCTGACTGTAATGACACATTAGACTCGTGTACGTCACTCATGCCACTCCTGCATGACCCAAAAACGCATGAGGGGCCTTTAGACCATATTTAACTGTGGAACATATTGATGAGAGGCGAGAGTCAGTGTAAGGATTCATATTTCTCATACACGGCAGGGGGGGCACACTGGAGTGCGCATAAGGATGGAACTTGTCAAAGAAGGCTAGGGGAGAGGGTTGTGTGTCTGTGTCGGTCCATGGCTGGATCATGGTTGGGTGGGGGAGGAATGGTCCCAGCACTACTCCGGTTCTGAGTACCTCTTAAGGTGATCTATGATGATGAGGGTGTCTTGCATTTTCTGGTTATACTAGTGAGATTTTGTTTCACCCTATGCCTTATGCCCCTAATGTTAGTATTCTCAGGAGGTTAGGGTTCTTTATTAGTCTGTTGAGCTTATGGGAGTACAATGCTGTTGGGGCCAAACTTGGTTTTTGTTACAGGCTGATGCTAAGCACAGTGATCACCAATGGTCACTGGGTGTTCATCTATGATCTGTTTTACTTTTACTATATTTGTTTTGTGATGGCTCTGACAGTGGTCCAGCTGGTCCTATCACATGTAAACAAATCTCTTGTAAATACTATCTAGTGCCAGGGGGCAGCATGTATACCTGGTTGTAGGGCCCAACTGTTGTATATGAATTTAGGACCCTAGTGTAAATTTCCTGATTCATGCCCTTATATAGGTATAAATCACCCTATCCTTATATAGGCATAGAAATCATAACCATATTTAGACTTAGCCTATGCAGTCCAAATACGGCATGGCTACTTCCACTAGTTCCGAAAATCCACAACGATTTCTTGGAAAAAAAAAACCTTCAGCAGTCAGGGACTTCCCCTTGCTTGAATATTAATTTATCCCAGAAATCATGGAGTTTTCAAAGAACTGAGTGTTTGATGACGTTATTATGTCCAACCTTACGTCAAACTCGGCACCTTCAAGGTATAAATATGCCCACACTTGCCCAGGCAAACACACAGTGATTTGGAGCAGTTCGACTATCTACCCACACGACACAGCTCGCCACAGCAAGTGCAGAAGGAAGCCAACCCTCTCGCTGACACACTGAGAGAGACGCTGTCTTTTCTCCTGCCAAGAAATCCAGCTCCAGTGTTTCCAAGCTACCCTTGCGGGTTGCTGGGAAATAGAGTCCTTAGAGAGAGAGATCAAAGACCTCTTGATTCTAAACCAAAGTACGAAGCTGATTATACCCTTAGAGAATTCTTGGAATAGATTCTTGGCAAAGAATACTAAAACTAAGCTACACCTCACTTACTTTTTCCTTGTACTAGACTTAGGTTAGGTACACCAGGGTAGGTGTATTTTAGAAGCACCAGTTGAGTACTTTTAGTCAATATGTATTAATGTATGTATTTTGTGTTATATTCTATGGCTTAGAAACTATACCATGATATTACAATATTATTTTGTAATACTCTTTTTATTGTACGCACTTTACTTCATGCTAAGTATTGCGATTGTAGCAGTTAATTTCTTTTGCATGAGAAAGAAGATTGTTCAATAAATACCCTTTTATTGGAAACGCCCGTCTCTCTATTTCTCTGCACCTCTGGTGAAACAAAGCATGCACGATTGACTGAGTGAAATAGCTATCTATTGTTTCCGCAACTCTAGAGATATTTTTCTTATTCTTGGGAAACAAAGGTGTCATGTTTATGCAGTTGTCAGAAACTAATCCCTTCTTGTTTATTCGAGAACATTTCTACTGACCTCTGAGCTAGCTGGCACTCACTATTAAGTTTAGTATATTCGATAGAGACCTAGTAGACCTCAGTACTAGGTCACATCTATAGTATATACTATTCCAATGCGCAGAGGCTATTGGGAATATAGGAACTACATGGCGCCCAACGTTTGGTAAGGCGATAATTTAACGCTAGATACTAGAGTAACTCAGTTGTGCTTTTCACACAGATCCCTTTTTCCCGTAAAATACTCCAATAGATGTCTGGAGTGGGTGAAAGAATAAAATATCCGCCATAAACTGAGTAGGACGAAAATCCTATGTATTAGTTTTTGGTTGGTTCAACGTTGAATTTTTTAATTTTTTTATTTAGTGTATCTTGTATAGCGCACGGCTACCCCAACGGGGTGTCCCGGCGCTCGTTGTGTGGGAGTATGCTGATTTAATGGCTCTTAATAGGGTTTAACAGAATAGGAATGATTTCAAGGCTTTTCGGAATGGTAATTCTTCGTGGATTAGTCGAATGGATTGAGGGAGATTGTTCCAAAGAGTAGTGGCACCTACTTGAAACGTTCTTCCACCTGAACGTACTTTTTTGAATTTAGGGATGACGAGAAAATTTTTTGAACTGGAGCGGAGGAGTCTGGTGTTGCTGTAGGGGCGGAGGGAGGAGGAGAGATATGCAGAGCCCTTGCCCCTGACAAACCGGTGGGTCAAAGTTAAGGCTTTGAATTCTTCTCTTTGTTTAATCGGAAGCCAGTGAAGGCGACGTCTATGAGGGGAGATGTGATCACGCAGGGAGAAGCCACAGACCTGGCGGACAGCGGCATTTTGAACCATCTGAAGTCGATGGCAAATGCCGGAGGCAAGTCCGATATAGAGGCCGTTGGCATAATCCAAATGGGACGTGGTCAGTGCTTGAATGATAGTTCTTCTGGTGTTGTTGGGTAAAAAATTAATGAATTTTTTGATCATTCTAATTTTCGAAAAGCATGCAGCCGATACCATTTGGATTTGTTTATGAAATGATAGACTGGTGTCCCATCTAACTCCAAGATTTCTCACTGATTCTTTGGGTAAGGGGGGTGTGTTTAGTTCATGGGGCCACCAAAGATTGTAGTCAAGGGGGGAGGATTGGTGGAAGAAGAGGACCTCAGTTTTACCGGCGTTAAGCCGTAGGAAGTTGGCATCCATCCAGCTGGCTATATTGTTGAGGCAGTTCTTTAAGGGGTCGAAGGTGGACTGATTAGGGTTGTTGTAAGCAAACAGTAGCTGAATGTTGTCAGCGTAAGAGGTAGATTTTATACCTTATTGGGCAATAATCTCAGCCAATGGAGAGAAGTAGACATTAAATAAAGGGGGCTAAGTGAGGAGCCCTGTGGGACTCCCCACTTCAAAGGGCGATTAGAAGGGGTGTAAGGGGGGTGAATACCGCTTGAGTTCGGTTTTTTAAAAAGGAGGTAAGCCATTCCAGTGCCTTACCTTGAATGCCCTTAGATCGAAGTCGGTCAAGAAGGACTGGGTGGGAGACGGTGTTGAATGCTGCCGACAAGTCGAGCAGCACCAACACCGCTCTAGATCCTTCATCCAGTCTCCATTTTACAGAGTCGGCCATTTCTATTAATGCCAACTCGGTACGGTAACCAGTTCTGAACCCATGTTGGGAGTCGTGAAAAGCGCCGTTGGATTCGAGAAAGTCAGCAAGTTGTTGATGGGCTAGTTTCTCGAGTACTTTTGCAGGTGCAGGTAGTAGCGAAATTGGCCTGTAATGAGATGGTTCATTGGGGTCGGCATTGGGTTTTTTAAGGATAGGGACCAGACGGGCATGCTTCCAAGATTCAGGGAAGATACCCGTCCGGAAAGAGTCGTTCCAGATCTCGTTAAGAAATGGGTTGAGAAGAGGGGCCAGGGATTTGTAATGTTTGGCCGGCCAAGGGTCTGTGGGTGATCCTGACTTACATTTTGATAGCTCTGTCAGAGAACGTTTAAGGGAGATTGCTGCGAAGTTGGTAAAGACAGGGGTAGAGGCTGAATTGACTGGGCTATTATCAGTGGGCTGTGTGGATTTTTTGTCGGGGAAGGAGTCATATATAGTAGCAATCTTGTGCGATGTCTAAAGAGTGTTTGACTAGTGATCGGCAGTTGATTAAGCCCGCTTTGATGTTAATGGTTTTACTAGTGATCGGTGTTGGGTGGAAAATTATTTCAAGAGGTTACAAGCACTCTTTCCATAGCCACAGTGGGTGAAAGGGTGAGAGGGGAGGTTGGCATCGGAAGAAATTATGTGCATAAAGTTGCAGCGAATAGGGTTAAGATTCAATAGGAGTTCCCTGCTGTAGGAAATGGGGTTGATGATGGAGCCAAGAGGATAGTCGACCGTTGAGGCCGCGAGAGGTTCGCGGACGGGCGCAGACGGGCAGGACTCTGGCACGACTCCGGCACAGATCCGGCGCGTCCGCTGAGCGCGTCCGCTGCGCGGAGGCATGGACATCCCTTTTGATGCGCAACTAGAGCGCGGGGAGTCCTAGCCACATCCAATATGGCCCCCGCCATTCTGTGCCTGGGACCAACTCCCCAGCGTTGATACTCGGCTGGGAGTGGCCCAGGGCCAAGGGGAGGAGGGCGAAGGAGTTGGCAGAGAAACGCTTATTATTCAAGCAGTTTGGGTAATGTTGCAGATCAGAGTTAAAATCCGCTGATTGTAGCAGTAATTACAATTTAAAACAAATTAGGAGCAAGGCAACACAACCTCCCGGCTTCCGCCTCAGGAGGGACTCAAGCACACAAGCAATCAGGCGCAAGGTCAAAGAGAGCCCCTTTTATGCGCAACTAGAGCCCGGGGAGTCCTAGCCACATCCAATATGGCCGCCGCAATTCTGTGCCCGGGACCAACTCCCCAGCGTCGATACTCGGCTGGGAGTTGCCCAGGGCTGCGGGGAGGAGGGCGGAAGGAGTTGGCAGAGAAACGCTTATTATTCAAGCAGTTTGGGTAATGTTGCAGATCAGAGTTAAAATCCGCCGATTTTAGCAGTAATTACAATTTAAAACAAATTAGGAGCAAGGCAACACAACCTCCCGGCTTCCGCCTCAGGAGGGACTCAAGCACACAAACAATCAGGCGCAAGGTCGAAGGGAGCCCCTTTTATGCGCAACTAGAGCGCGGGGAGTCCTAGCCACATCCAATATGGCCGCCGCAATTCTGTGCCCGGGACCAACTCCCCAGCGTCGATACTCGGCTGGGAGTAGCCCAGGGCTGCGGGGAGGAGGGCGGAAGGAGTTGGCAGAGAAACGCTTATTATTCAAGCAGTTTGGGTAATGTTGCAGATCAGAGTTAAAATCCGCCGATTTTAGCAGTAATTACAATTTAAAACAAATTAGGAGCAAGGCAACACAACCTCCCGGCTTCCGCCTCAGGAGGGACTCAAGCACACAAACAATCAGGCGCAAGGTCGAAGGGAGCCCCTTTTATGCGCAACTAGAGCGCGGGGAGTCCTAGCCACATCCAATATGGCCGCCGCAATTCTGTGCCCGGGACCAACTCCCCAGCGTCGATACTCGGCTGGGAGTAGCCCAGGGCTGCGGGGAGGAGGGCGGAAGGAGTTGGCAGAGAAACGCTTATTATTCAAGCAGTTAGGGTAATGTTGAAGGATATAGTGTTCCAAAAATATTGTGCACCTTATCTTTGATTCCTTGAAACTTTTTCTGCAAACATTCAGTAAACAAAATAATGAATAGTGACGAGGAATTGGATAGAGCTACAGCAGCAGCTCAAGCAGTTTTAGACGACACAAGTCTCCAACAAAACGACCCGGGTGCTATAATCATCCCGGCAAATATAAGAAAAACCATAACTATAAAACGTATAAAAAATGGTCTCTCACCCAGAGGTGGTAGAGTTATATTCGTCATAGAGGCACATGAATATCGGCAGACAGAGGTGTTCTATTAATGAGTTTAGTTTCCTGCAGCAAATGCAGTAACACATGAGTTCCACTACTACAAAGAAGAGGAACCTCCAGCGGAATACGTTCCTTACGAGGACGTTGAAATTCCACTAACTTACCAAGAGCGTCAGCTCTGGTTTAAAGGGGATGTATGATGTTACAAGGTATACTTTTACAACGCATACCTTTACAACGCATTTTTTACAACGCAACATCCATTACAATGCATTCCATTACAACGCATGCCATTACAAGGAATTTTTAAAAACTACCTTTACAACGCATTCCATTACAACGCATACTACCTTTACAACGCATACCATTACAACGCATACCATCACATTGCATGCATGGTAAGTATTGGATAGTGTAGGGGTAAAAATTACTATTCTAACTCCAGGGTGGTGCAACAGTAGGGTCAGTGTTGGATAGTGTAGGGGTAAAAATTACTATTCCAACTCCAGGGGGTGCAACAGTAGGGTAAGTGTTGGATAGTGTAGGGGTAAAAATTACTATGCTAACTCCAGGGGGTGCAACAGTAGGGTAAGTGTTGGATAGTGTAAGGGTACTATGCGTTGTAATGGTATGCGTTGTAATGGTATGCATTGTAATGACAGCGTTGTAATGACATGAGTTGTAATTGTATGCGTTGTAGTGTCATGCGTGGTAATGGTTGTGTTGTAATGGCATGCGTTGTAAGGGATGTTGCGTTGTAATGACTGCGTTGTAATGGTAGTGTGTTGTAAAAGTTGCGTTGTAAAGGTTGTTTCCTTTTAAAGGCGCCCTACAACATCGAAATCACATTACCAGCCTCGGTCCACTAGGTAAACCAGGAGCAACATGGCCGGTACTAGCCAGCTATACACCACATCCTGACATTGAAAACATGACAGGTCCAGAACTGTTAGCCCAGCTGAAACAGTTAATTAAAATACATAGACAGTTGGTACAATATGTCATGCAGACTTTAACAGTCCAACATGCTGTAAGGATTCCACAGCACACCCCTCACCAGGAGAACACAAACAAAATTACACCACAGACTATACAATCAGTCATTGGTAAATTGCCCTCAAAAATGGAACAAATTCCATTTTGGTTAGCTCAAAAAATTACTCAGATAGAGGCGGTGTTTCCTGATAGTACACCTCATGAAAAACACAGAATTCTGACAATCTGTATACCAATGGGGATTGCACCACACGTGGCACTTGGGGTACAGTTTTTGCTTCAATCTACACAAAAACACATGGTGTTCCGTCTATGGCGGTAATTCCAGACGTCCTAAAACAGATTCAAAATTAATATGGACCAGAACCTGCCTTAAATCTTGGTATGAAATTACTAAAAGATTTCAAACAGGTCTCGGCTATACTATTAGCCAATATTAAAGGTGAAGCAGCAATCCGCCCAAAATTTTAAAAAACAGATGTAGCAGAGCAACCATATGAACTTGCAAGAATTATTGAAAAATCCTATGAAGAACTAGGTAGGGATAGTTTGGGTGGAAAACCATTAAAACTCCAACTAACAGAAAATCCTGAAAAGGTTTTTATAAAAAATACTCTCACTACTCCTAAAGAGAAGTGGGAAAACACTAAACAAACACTTCCTAAAGAGAAACGTTCTCAGTCCAGAGGAAGATCTCCCCAATGGGGAGGTAGGTCTCCCCAACGGAAGCCCTCTGAAAAAAGGTATAAACTCAGGAATAGGGAAAATTTGAGAAAACCTGATAGATATCAAGATACTGATACTCGTTCCTCTCGTACCTTTCAGACTTCCTCACAGAAAGCAGAAAGAAGAGGACAATCAGAACAAAAGGAAGAGCACGTGAAGTCCAAAGACGACCATCACGTTCCAAAAAAAAGGAAAACTCAGTTCACCAAGAAGAAGGTAGCAAGCGTAAAGATCTTGGGGACACAACTCAAGAACGGGGAGTGGGCCCTGACAATGCTAGACAGCACATCAGAAGTCACCATAGCTCGCAGGATCCACACGACTGTCCTTCTACACCCCCTCCCGTCAGCTACGATCCTCCAACCAAGCCTTTGCCACTGTACCTCGCATCAACAAAACCACCATGGGAGGCAGATCCTTCTCCTACCTGGCAGCTAAAACTTGGAACTCTCTTCCCACTCACCTTCGCCTTACTCAGAACCAACTAGCATTCAGAAAACAACTCAAAACTTGGATATTCGACAAGTAATTCCCCACCCTTCCTCAAGCGCCTTGAGACCCTATGGGTATGTAGCGCGCTATATAAATCTCCTGACTTGACTTGACTTGACTTGGAGACAGTGGACTTGAATTAATACATTCAAGTTGAAACTTCCGACATAAGGGTTAGTGTACCCCATAAGTTATATAAAGTACCACTCCGTATGGAGGGGTACATACCTAGGAAAATAAAAGCACTCTTTTGGCAGAAGCTCTCTAAGGGTTATGACATTCTTCTGGCTGAACAAGACTGGCCACCTGAATTTGTCAGGGAGTGCCCACATGGCGAAGAAATTATTATGCCAGCCTTCTCAAATCACAATCCAATACATAAAAAATACACCTATAGCAGAAAATGGGCAGTAGCCCAGGCACCAGCATTATATAAAAATCACGTAGGATGGGATGAGGATTCTCCTCACCACAAAATACAGTTAACAACTCAACCTAGTATGCAAAGGCAATATCCTGTTAAACAGGACGCTAAAAAACAGGTCAGGGGGGGCGTGGCTACGCGAGCGGAGATGGCGGTCGCAGCTTGCTAGAGCTCCCACCGGCCCGCCATTAATCCGGCAATTTATCCTGGCCCCCGAGCCCAAGACCCACAACCCGAGAGGGGCAGACATTGCCAAGGGTGCCAGGAACCCTCCGGTATAGCCGGCGGAGACTCCGAGCAGTTCAACACGACGGGACAGCGGAGCGAGGAGAGTGGCCTAGCGTGCTGAGGAGAAGCCGGGGCCTCGATTTTGGAGGTCTCCGGCCGGAGGGCCTCTGTGCGGGTCAGCTGGCCCGGCGGTGCCGCGGCCCCTGATTATCCTGGGAGCTGAGGAGCTGCTGGCGATTCTTCTCCCGGGGCCCCGCTGGGCATGGGAGAATCCGTGGAGCTGTGAGCTGACCGGAGCAGTCGCTGCGGCCCTGTGACCCGGGTGCAGCCGGGGCCTCGAGTTTCGCGGCCCCCGCCGCAAGCGACCTGTCCTGCAGTTGCCGGGGGACCCGCTGGGCTCAGTGGGGAGTGGAAGTCCCGTAGGAGGCTGGACGGTGGTGGACAGACCGGAGCCCTGCTGGCTTGCCGCGCGGCTGACGGTGAACTGTGAGTACCCCTCCCCCCCCCCCCCCCCCCCGGGTCCCCGGGCCGGAGGAAGGACCGGCTCTGAGACACGAGAGACCGGCATTGGGGAGAGACATTGATCGGCCAGCGAGGCGTGGGAGGCACAGCCTGTCGGCGGCTGGGGGACAGCTCTTGGGACCTGCCTTGGCCTGACCCGGGCGTGGGGCTATACCGAAGACACCTTCCCTATCCCTTCCAGTGGGAAAGGGGCAGTTGTGTTGGCCCCTCCTGGTAGACTTGGACGGGCGCACTCGGGGACCCTGCATAGTCGGTGGCCAAGCAAGACCCACAGCCATGACCAGAGGAGGTGGTGGTCTCACCAAACAGGCGACAATTGATACATTTACAGGCCCCAGTGGGGGCCACGGGCCATCGGGAGGTGGACAGCAAGGAGGGGGGCCGGACAATGCAGCCCTTATGGCGGCCATCACCCAGTCAAGAGACATGCTAGACGCCAAAATAGGTGCAGTGGGCGCGGATGTGACCCTGTTGCGCCAAGATATGAGAAATGCAGTGGCACAAATTACAGAGGCCGAATCCAGGGTGTCAGTTGTGGAGGACGATGTGGGTACCCTCAAAAAGAAAATGGCGGTGATGGAAACTGCGCAGCGGAGCATGGCGCTCCGGGTGGAGGATGCTGAAGGGCGCGCACGCCGCAACAATCTCTGCTTCATTGGCTTTCCGGAACGGTGTGAGAAGGGCAGCATGGAACAATTTCTCACACAATGGCTGGAGTCATGGCTGCCCCCGGGGCTTTATCCAACTGCTTCATCATTGAACGCGCACACCGCGCCTTGACACAGAGGCCACCAGAGGGCGAACGGCCCAGGGCGGTGATCACTAGGCTTTTGAACTATCATGACCGGGACGTCATCTTAAGGGAAGCTAGAACTAGGGAGGCCATCCTCTACGAAAACCGGAAAATAATGATCTTTCCGGACTATACAAAGCTAGTACAGCAGCAGCGCCAATCCTTCATGGCCGAACTCCCAGCCGGGACTGAATCCGGGCTCTCCTAGGGGGTCGTCGCAGGAACAGAGAGATCGAACGACCAAGAACAGGAGGAACCGGCGGTCCAAATCACGCAAGCGGTCAGCCTCAGTCAATGGCACGCAGGACAGTGGCAGAACCGAAGACTCGGATCACTCTGGAACTGATCACTGAAGATCATGAGGACTCGGCGCCCTTTTACATTTGGTATTGCACATCCTGATTAGCGGCAACGGGTCTCCGGAGGCGCAGTGGACTGGATGCCTTATTACTGCCTCAGGATTGATTCGCAACCGTGTACTGATCATGAGTGGGGTTGTGGGGTGGGGTTCGGGGACTACATAGTAGGGGCCACCATTCTCCTACCAATGTGGGAGGCGATAGGGGAGGGGGGATGAGTTCGCTGTTTTCTGGGAAGTTGGGATCCATTGGCATGGCTGGATCTTGGGCTCTCCGTTTTGGACTCGGGGATACCCATGCCGCGACAGATACTTCATGGTTCATTGAGGTATAGGGGGGGGGGGCGGGTTGCGGGTGGCCAGGGACAAGGCTGCTGAGTTGGGGAGGGGAATTGTTCAGGAATGTGGGGTTGCAGAGTTGATGGGTGTTTGGGGGGTGGGGGGCGGAGGGGAGCGGGTGGGGGTCCTGGCTGTGTTGGGGTGCTGGGGTGGGAGGGAGAAACTGCACGTGTTTTCCGCAATGGTGTTCCTTACAGTGCGCGATGAGTGGCATTGGCGCAGGAGGCCCGCTTGGTGGGTCCCGCTTGACTATGGCTGAAATGACTCATAGACTCCCCGAGGAGTCTCTACGAGTGATTACGTGGAATGTCAGGGGACTGCTGGACAAAATTAAACATGGGGCTGTATTACGCTGGGGGAAAAGGGAGGCTGCAGATGTGTTTTTGATCCAAGAAACTCACATGATGGGCTCGAAAGTACAGGGCCTACAGAGGTTTGGCTATCATCAGGTTTTCCATGCCGGGTTTTCCAGGGGGTCCAGAGGGGTGGCCATCTTGATACACCGCAGGGTGGCGTACGTCCACGAGAAGCAATGGGTGGACCCACAGGGTCGGTATATCTTTGTCAAGGGCATGGTGGGCACTGAATCCGTGGTGTTTGGGAGTGTCTACGCCCCCCCCCCCCTGCAATGGGCCCTGGCTGAGAAGCTATTCACAGTGTGGGACGACATCCCTAAATCACTGGCGGGGGTTGGGGGTGATTGGAATGACGTGATAGACGTATGTGTGGATCGCCAGAGGCGCCGGGAAGTGACTGAGAGCCTCCCCCCTCTCCCCCCCACCCACCAGACTGCATGCTATGATTGAGGGAATGGGCTGGATGGATACATGGCGACATATGCACCCTACAGTACGCGAGTATACCTTTGTGTCAGCAGTGCATGGCTCCTTTTCGAGGTTGGATTATGTGTTTGTGCCCAGGGAGTGCTTGTGCAGGGTGTGGAGCGCCGAAATATTGCCCAGGGGCCTATCCGATCACTCCCCAGTGTCGGTCAGGGTAGAACTTCTTCGAAAACGTCAGCCGTTTAGATGGAGGATGTCCTTGTGGCATCTCCAGCAGCCTGCCTATGTTAAACACTTGCGAGAAGCAATAGATCTCTATTGGAGAGAAAACCTAGTGGGTGACATAGATACAGGAGTGGTGTGGGAGGCTATGAAGCCCACCATACGGGGGGTAGACATCGCGTGGTGTTCCGCGGCCCGTCGGAGGCGTCGGGAAATGATCACAGAGGCGGCCGCGCAGGTAGAAACCCTAGAACAGCAGAACCGTGAAAGGAGCGATGACGGTGGGGTACGGTTGCTTCTTCAAGCTCAGCAATCATATGCGTCTATTTTACTAGATGAGGCCAAACAGGCGTGGCTGGCCACACGAAGTAGGGTATACCAATGGGGGGATAAGTCATGCACGATGCTCCATAGACTCTGCCAACACAACCTCCAACCCATCACGCTGCCGGGTATCACGACCGACAGCGGAGAAGTTCTTACCGACCCTAACGAGCTGGCAGCGAGCTTTGCTGACTACTTCGCAACCCAGTACGCCCCGAGCGACCGATCGTCGATTGATGATGTGGCTCGATTTCTCGATGATTTGCCACCTGAAACGGTGTCGGATGAGAACAGGAGGGCTCTTGATGCACCCCTTACAGCAGAGGAGCTGGGCGACGCTCTGGGACAACTAAATGCCGGGAAGGCCCCAGGCCCAAGCGGCTACCCCTGTGAGTTTTTAAAAAAATTTCATGTCCAACTAGGGTCCCATTATCGGTGTGCCCTCGAGGCGGCGCGCACGCGGGGCATGTTGCCCCCAGACTGGCGTCATGCAGAGATAGTGGTCTTTCAGAAACCAGGTAGACCCCCCGATAGGCATGACTCATATCGTCCCATCTCTTTAATCAATATAGAGGCTAAGATCCTGGCTAAGGCCCTAGCGAATCGATTACTCCCGCATATCACGGACCTGGTCCACCCGGACCAGGCCAGATTCATGCCTCGCAGGGCAACGCGGCATAACATCAGACGTGCACAGGCGGCGATCGATGCCATGGGAGCCACAGGTGAACAGCGGCTCTGTTGTTAGCCGATATCAACAAAGCCTTTGATTCAGTCAGCTGGGCATATCTCTTTGCACTCTTACCCAGTCTCAACTTGGGCCCGGTCTTCTTGTCATATGTCAAGCTCCTCTACACAGACATAACGGCCTGGGTGCGGGTCGCAGGGGCGGTGTCGGAGACGTTCCGCATCGGCCATGGGACCAGACAGGGGTGTCCGCTTTCCCCCTACTTATTTGCTCTGGCCATGGAGCCCCTGGCCGCCAGGGTGCGCTTAGATGCGCAGATACGGGGCTTTGTATGGAACGATAACCTATCGGATAGAATTGCACTCTATGCGGACGATGTCCTTTTCTTTCTTACTGACTTGCAGTACTCGGGACAGCGTGTGCTGGAAGTTATGCAACTCTTTAGGGAGGTCTCGGGCTTATACCTAAACTTGCATAAGTCCATTCTATGGGCACTGGGGGATGGAACAGTGACAGATCCCTGGACATCGGGACAACGGGTGGTTACAGATGGTCTGAAGTATCTGGGGGTATTCCTATCGGAATCGGCAAACACTGCCTGGGAACGCAACGTGGTGCCCGTTTGGGAGTGGGTCCAGACAGATGTGAAAACTTGGTCTCGAATGCCCCTTTCTATATTCGGCAGATCTGCGATCTTCAAAATGGTTGTGATCCCGCGCCTCCTTTACCAATTGCAGAACCATCCCTATCCGATCGCACCCCAATGGTTTAGACAGGTCAATTCGGTCTTGGGCCGCTGTCTGTGGGCTGGGGGAGCAGCCAGAGTAGCGCTACGTACATGCTTCTTGTCCACTTACTGTGGGGGTTTGGCCACCTCGGATCTACTGTCCTATTACCAGGCTGCTCACCTCCCAATCCTGAACGAATGGTGGTATGGAGACAGTGGAGATCCGGCCTATGCCCTGGAACGCGTGTTGATGGGTGAAAATACGCTCCACACCATCCTCTACTCACCCCGGCTACGTCGTTCGTTGGCGAGGGTCACCAGACTAGTCTTTGCTGTGTGGCGGCAGGCCTTACGCCGCATGGGCTGGTGGGGCAGGCTGACCGCCGACCACCGCTGTGGCACAACGGCCTACTACCCGAACTATCTACATTATCAGGATTCGATGGCTGGGACACGATCGGAATCTCGCAACTGGGACATGTGATGTCCGGAACGACGCTCAAGTCCTTCCAAGCGCTTAGCACGGAATTCGATATGCCCCAGTCCCAATTTTTTCGGTACCTGCAGTTCCGACACGCACTAACTCCCAGTATTGCCAACCTAGACTCGCTCCCTGAATTTAGTCCGATTGAGGCGAAGGTCTTTATGGGTGATCTTGGGGATAAGAAAGTTTCACGTATCTACCAGACGATGGTCACCCACTGCTCCTCCACTCTTCTTCCTTTAAAGACAGCTTGGGAGGCAGATATCGGCCCACTGGATGAAGATGATTGGAGGGAGGCCCTGGAATCCCCTAGGGGGGCAGCCATTGCAATACGATTTAGACTAATCCAATTCAAAGTTCTACATAGGGCCTACTACACCCGTGAGCGTCTGTGGAAAGCAGGCTTGATTGGGTCCCCGGAATGCTTGCGCTGTGGAGTTGCAGTGGCCACATTGCTCCATACGGTATGGTCGTGCCCTAGGCTGGTTGGTTTCTGGAGGGGTGTGTGGAGCTGCCTGTCTGAGGTGCTGGGCTGGACCCTTCCCCGTACTCATCGCCTGGGCCTACTGCACATCCTGGAGGGGGTTGGTGGAAACATATACAAACGACATTTGTTGCTTCTGGGGCTGGTAGTTGCCAAAAGGGACTTGGCCCCCCCAGAGTGCATGGAGAGCTGGACTGGGCTTTTGTATGGGTCTAGAGAGGCCGATATTTGAAGCGCGAGGATGCCCCCGCAAACACTTTAAGGTGTGGAAGAGGTGGGCGGATTATAGGGGCTTAACACTGGACCCCCCGGCGGAACCTGAGGAGGATCTTTAGCTCCCTAGTGTCCGGCGAGCCTGTACACTGCGCCTAGATTGCCATGTCACGACCAAGCATCAACACTGTTCGTACACACGTGCACGGGTTTAGGGTGGGTCACAGGGAGGGGTATGGGGGGTTGGGTAGTTGGGGATTGAAGAGATAGAGGCGGGTGTAAATGTTTTCTCTTATTACTGATTTATTTTGGGTCCTTGCTTGGACACTTGGTCATATGATTTAAATGTACCAAAATGCCTGGTGGTGTTCTCCGGATTGTGGGGAGCCGCTTTTTCTAAATTGCTCGACTCTATCAATAAAACTTTGTTGTGAAAAAAAAAACAGGTCAGGGAGATATTACATCAACTTGAATACCAAGGGGTGATTGAAACATGCACCTCATCAATGAACAATCCTCTGTTTCCTGTCTGCAAACCAGACAATTCATATTGTCTTATTTTGGACTACAGTCTCTTAAACTCTTGTTGCAAAACTTTTGCATTACAAAATTCACACAGTGCAGCACTGATGCATAGCATTGTGCGGGAAAAATATAAAACGACATTAGATATTTGTAACGGTTTCTTCTGTCAAAACATTGCACCAGAAAGCAGGTACCTGTCCGCTTTCTCAATCATGGGGACACAGCGACAATGTTGCCGTCTCCCCCAGGGATTCAAGAATAGTCCAGGGTTATTTTCAGCAAGAGTAACAGAGTTACTACAAACTTAAGATGATGAGACATTATCTTATGTCGAAGACATCTATCTTACAGACAACGACTTGGACATGCACTTCAAAAGGGTGAACACCATAATACTTGGGTTCGCTTCTGAAGGGTACAAATTCAGTTTTAAGAAATCACGAATTGCCCTCCATAACGTACTATTCTTAGGATACGAACTTTCAAGTGAAGGCAAAAGCCTGGCAGCAAACTTTCTAGATAAATGTGCGCTGCTCCAACCTCCAAAGACACTGAAAAACTTACAGTCAATTCTAGGCTTCCTGAATTTTGGAAGAACTTTTGTTCTAAACTACGCAGAAAGGGTTAAACCTCTCTACAAACTAATCTAACCTGATTTCAAACCAACTAATTGGACTTAAAAACACACAGAAATTTTGCGTTCAATACAAACAGACATGTTAGCAAAAACACAATTACAAACACGCGACAACGTGCGCAGCCTTGTGATCCGAATCATCCCAGGAAGATGCGGATTCACATACCTAACCTTTAATGAAGGTGAAAAGGTACCAATAGCTTATAAATCACACTTGTATACACAAGCTGAAATGAAATTCACTTCTACAGAAAAGATTCTGACAGCGTTTCAAACTGCAGTAGCAAAAGAGAGAGCTCTTGCGCAGGGTAAACGCATAATAATCGTTACACCTGTACCTGCCCTAGAGGCAGTAACGAAATCGAGCATTCCATATGTTAAAGCTTTACATCCGAGATGGATACAATGGGTTAACTCTCTTGCTGCAACAGACGTTGAATACGTTTTTGACCCTTACTTGAAAACACAAGAATTTCTACAATAAGAACATGAATGTCAACCGAGATTCTGCCTCTAGAACATTACGGATGTATAATTTATACAGACGGATCAGCACAGCCCGTAATTGGGGGTAAACAAGGCTATAGTGCTGTGTGCGCGATTGTTAAAGGTCGCAGGCGCGAAGGAAAATTTAGACCAATGGTCACTAAAACTCAATCATTCGGAGACAGTACAGCTCAGCGAGCTGAACTACAGGCTTTCCAGATGGCGCTTGAAAATACTGATCGTGAATTCCCCACACTCATAGCGTGCGATTCTTATTACTGCGTCCAGTCTTATAATGAATACCTGCAGATCTGGGTTCAAAACGGTTTCTAAGACGCAAAAGGTGGCACAATTAAGCACAAAATGCTTTGGGAACAAGTAGTTCCATTACAGAAAGAACTACAAAAGACTCACGTGATCCATACACTGAGTCATCAACGTGATGGCGTTAACCTAGAGGGGAATTCATTGGCTGATGAAGCCGCGAAGGCAGCTGTGCAAACGGCTTCCGTAGCTGCAATCACTCATTCAAAAACAAAAATAGACGGTGAAATAATGCTAGCAGTTGAAGCCTCAATGAAAGGTAGCTTTGCAGCGTTACCTCTAAACTATCCACTCGGGTACACAGGCGAACTCCGTTCCCTTTATTCGAATCCCTGGAGTTGGGGGGTAGAATAATTCCAAACAGGAACCGGAGAGGTGCTTTAGTACCCAAAGCACATATGGGAGAGGGTCTGAGACATCAAGGGATCTTAAACTCTCTAATAGAATTAGAAGAGATGCACTGGTGGCCAGGAATGAGCGTCCAAGTTTACGAATTTGGAATTGATTGTGATGTCTGTTACAGAGATCATAGCTTTGAAAATCACCAGATATCTGACTACAGTGTAGCCATACCAGTTCAGACACCATTGTTAGACAGCATTAGACTATCTACACGCAAACGTCACCATGGACGAATGCGGTCCCACAACTATTAGGACAGATTCATTTGGATGTGGCCTCAACGCTCGGCTGACGCCCGAACTGTTATAAAAGATTTGCGAGTCTTTATTGGCACATATGCAATCGGCACGCTACATTCTGACCAGGGTCCTGCGTTTAGCCCTCGAGCCTACAAAGAGGCCATGGCCGGCTTGGGCATTGCATTTCGGTACTCAAGTCCATTCCATCCTGAGGGAAATGCGGTAGTGGAAAAAAAAAACAGCTAGAGTATTAGATTCGGGTGGGTCAAACATCTAATTAGTGTCCAACGTAGTCTTACCAATCTGCCAAGAAATTCTCTGGGTGGAATCACTCCATATGAACTACTTTTTGGTACTAGAATGATCATACAGGATCTTGATCATCAAACGTCAGTGGTGGAACAAAAACCCTTTGATGTCAAAGACTGTTTGGCTGTTTTGCAGGACTTAAATGAAACAAGAAGAAGTCTCAGCAACATAACACAAAAGCCAACGACCACTGAAGAAAAGGCCCGTCTGGATTCCAAAGATTGGGGATCTAGTCAGGGAAAAGATCGTAGACAAGAAGGAATTTGGGCCTTCTTACAGAAAACCAGCACCTCTACTAGCAATCCACGGATCAAGAACAGTATTACTGCCCCCCTTGCTGGAAGAAAGGAGAACAGGTCCGTATCCATCGACCTGATAAAACCACAACATGTGGCCGATAATAAGTAGTAGGCCCAGTGGACTCCCAAGATGTAGCAGATGACCTAATCCAAGAGGTTCAAACTGAAAGACTTATCACCTTTGATAAACCTGCAGTACGAAAAGAAGGACTATGCAACAAATCCATGGAACTTGTGCCTCTTGAAACCCAAATAACAGTTCATCAAGAAACTCCTGTCTACAATGATATAGCCTCCGACTATTACAAATATGACAAAGGAAGAAGCAGCTCCAATGACTCTAAACAATCCTGATGCTATTCCAAAAATTGACAGAACTGCCTCTGGCTATTTCGTCAACTTTGATACATTTTCTGAGGATCCCAGTGAACCTGAAATAAAACCAGCAAATAAAAATTTCAAAGAAAAAAATAACAGAACTCTATCATCAATATGACAAAATATATCTGGTTTCACCATGGGTTGAATTTTGGATTGCGTTAGGTGCACTTTTTCTCCTACTTTGGCTCATTCTTGTTTTAAGTTTGGGAAAATGATAGATGGAAAATACAGTACAATGGACACAGCAAGTAAGAACATCAACTTGCTCCTGAAACCCTACAAATCATCTCATCATGAGCGAAGAGACCTGTCATCAGTGAACATCATGGGATACAACTGATTATGACATTTATGGCCCGGTGGAACTGTTGAAGATTCCACACCAGTTTGAGGTTTCTTTGAGTTACTTTGTTTCACCCAGTGCATTTTCTGATGATTGGGACTTTGAGACTGTCAATAACATGATGACTGATTTAGAAATGTCAGCTAAATTCACAAAACATGAATACTTAGAAGGTTCTTCAGATTATGAACAAATGTATTGTTTTAATCATTATGGTCACCATTATTTGCACACAACTGCAAACACTAGAATTTTTTTTACTTATAATCAATGGGAACATTGTCTAATGCTGCCAAAGGGCAACTCGAAAACATTTTTGGAAAAATGTCCATACTTCTCAGGTTTTAATGTCACAAATCCAGAAACGTTTAATTTCAAAAATGTGAATAAGACAGGAATGAAAAACATGTTGATTAATACTAAACAAATTTATTCTGCAAACTTTTATGCTCAGCTGTCTACATTAGGTTTTAAATTTTGGAAAGACAACATTGAGACGAAAACTGTCTGGGGCACAAAAGACTGGCAGGTGCCAGGTTTGGAAGCCTTATTCAGAGCCTGCATTATCCCAGAACAAATAATGTTTTTAAATGATACAATTCAACAAACATTTTGTCTTGGATTGGCTAAGATAAAAGATTTAAACAAACCATCCATACCTAAGCCCATACCTGATGGTAATAGCACTACAGATGAGGAGGTAGACGTAAAACAGATTATACAACAGAACAGAACTAATCCTGATTGGAAAAAACGGTTCATCTGGCCCACAGACACGAATCACTGTCAAGATAGATACCTGAACAAAACACAAGGGTTCACAGTAAATAGGCCAGATCCAAGATACTCCCAGAGACAACTGCCAGGGATAGTAACAACTTACAGTGTAGGAAAACTATGCCTTGAGTGGCTACAAAAATCCACACTTCCAGAAATAAAAAAAAAGTATCTTTACTTAAAGAAGGCGTTGATTTGCGAGACTTCTTACTTGAACCTCGTAAACCATGTCAAAAACGATTCATATACGCCGGTTATATACACTGCTTACAATGAAACATGGAAAGTAACGCAAACGGAAACTGCCGAAAGAATACGAGAAATTGATTGTATTAATTTAGAGAAAGCTCTATCTGTAGTGGACAATGGGTTACCTACACTGCCCTCCAGAATGTATTCTTTGGACAGCATTGTATCATCTGCCATTGACATAATAGAACATCATTTGCTAATGTTACAACATGGCCAGTCCCAATTACGTTCTATAATGCAGTTAGGCTGGACGATACAAAATCTCCGTTCAGGCTACGTACCATGGCGTCAACACCACGTCATTGTTTTCTGTATTTAACCTTACAGATAAACAAATCTCGTTGGCACAAAGAGGAGCAGACTATACGGTGCTGAGCATATAAAACTGGAAAGATTACCATTAACTGTTTCTGAGAAATCCGTCATTGAATGGATAATACATGGCACCATCTCGATACCAGTGACGATTTTCCAGTTCCAGTATTGCTTAAGGCATATACCAGCAGGCATGTATGAACGGTTGGGTAAAGAATACATTAAGTCAACCTGGAATTTACCATACACACACAAATGTTGGAGTGGGGGAAAGGAAGTATTTGTTAGTGGTAAAAAGTGTAAGAACTCACTAAGCGGTACACTTTATGTCAAGGTATTAATTTACATGGAGCATGCGAGGGTTCCTCAAATAACCTTTCTTGCCACCTGCACGGTTCACCAGCAACAGTGATAGATCCAGTTTTCTGATAGATACATCTGCTGTGTGGATTCCTCACCTTGTGAATATCCCCCTTGCGTCAGCAACATTCGGAAATTCTTTTTGTAGCTTCGCGCCGACGTGGACGTGGACGTCACAGAGACACGGCTCCGCTCGCGACTCCGCTGACGTCACCGACGCCTACAATAGGCCCACGCCGGCGTGATGACATCAGTTCCCTTTTTTCCGCGTCGTCGACGCTAACGGTTTTCAGGGATCGTGCTGTAGCTTTTCAGTAACTTTGTTACTATTTACCTATTACTCTGTATAACATCATATTCTTCGGGATGTCGTCGAAGAAGACTGGTTTCAAGGCTTGCGGCGAATGTGGCAAGACTATGTCCATCACCGATCCACATGACTGCTGTGTCTGGTGTTTAAGCTCCGACCATGATGTCGAGGACTGTCCTTGCTGCAAGAAGATGACTTTGAAGGCGCTGAGAGAGAGAGAGGCGAAATTCCTTGTGGCTAAGCTTAAGAGTAAGAAGGAAAAGAAATCTTCGAAGTCTCGAACTCGTCGTTCGAGGTCGAGGTCGAGGTCTCGATCGAGGTCACGCTCAGAGTCGTCTTCAGCTCACGCGTCGAAGTCTTCGAGGAAGAAGCACAAGAAGAGGAGCCACGAGTCACGTCATCGCTCCGGGAAAGACTCTGGTTCGAGACCGAAGTCCCAGGTTAAGCTCCTGAGTAAAGAGTTGGTGGTTTCGGAGTCGGAGCATGTCTCTGTGGGTGAGGCTTCACAACCAGGTTCGCCCGAATCACAGGAGCAGGTCCATTCTCCAGTTCCATCCAATCCTTCTGGTCAGGAGGATGAAGGTGAGGAGCAGGGGGCTGGTGAAGTCGAGGTTCCAGTGCCTGCGGGTTCGTCGACCCCGGTTCCAGGACTCGTTGAAGAGGTCGACGTCGTCTCGACTCCGCCTCCTCAGGAACGACCCAGAGATTCTTATCCTGAGCTTCCAGCTCCAGGTCAGGATCCATCTCAGTTCCTGAACGCCATGTTTGGTGTCTATTCTAGGGCAATGTTCCCGCCTGGTGCACCTGTTGGTCCCACGGGTCCTATGGCTTTCAACTTGGGTGTTCCCCAAGCTTATGCCCCTGCGCCCTTCATGCCTTTTATGCCGGCTATACCACCGCATTGGCATTTACCGACACCTCTGGTGTCGTCGACGCCGACTCCGTCGACGCCAGTCTCATCGACGCCGATGCCTACGGCTCCGAGGCAAGATTCTGTCCGACCTCGAGCTGAGAAGCCTCGTCCGACGTCGGGTTCGACGCCGACTCCCGCGCCGTCGGAGTCGTTTCCGAACCCGTTGGCTTCGATTGTGAAGGAAAGGTCTCGGAGAAGGGCTCAGAGACTCCTGGAAGAAGATAGGTATCAGTATTCGGATACTGAAGAAGGAGAATTACGGGATTCTGAGGATCCTTTTGAGGATTTGTGTGAGGCCAGTGGGCTTGAACTGTCACCTGAATGGGAGTTGGCTTCAGTTTCTAATGTGCCATCAAAGGATGTGGTGCCTTATCACACTGTTATTAAAAAAGCAGCGAGCCTTTTGAACATTACTCTTCCTACTGCTGACTATAAGCCTAACATCTTGACTGAGGTTCTTCATTCTCCCTCGTCAGTGGTTGAGCCTGTGTTACCCTTCAACGAGGCCTTGACTGAGCCCATTTATAAGGTGTGGAAGAAGCCTTTGTCTGCTCCTGCAGTTTCAAGATCCGTTGCAAGGAGGTACAGAGTGGCACCTGAGGACCCTGCATTTTTATCTATTCATCCCTTGCCTGAGAGTTTGGTGGTGCAGGCTGCTTGCTCTAAGAAGTCTGCTGGAGCTTTCCCACAGGTTCCTGGGGACAAGGAATCCAGGAAGCAAGATCAGGGTGCCAGGAATGTCTTCTCATCAGCCAGTATGGCATTAAAATCAACCAATGCAACGTGCCTGATGGGAAGATATATCCATGCCTTGATGGATTCTGTCAAGCAGCTAGTTCCGAAAATTCCTGAGGATGATCGGAAGGATTTTCAGGAGGTGATTTCAGACAATCAAGCAGCTGCGAGACAGGTGATTCAGAGTGGCCTGGACACTGCTGATTCGGTGGCAAGGGTCATGGGTTCATCTGTGGCCACCAGGAGGGCCGCCTGGCTTAAGTCATCAGTGTTCTCGGCGGACGTCCAGTCTGCATTGTTGGACTTACTTTTTGATGGCTCAGGATTGTTTGGCAAGAAGGCTGATGCTGCCTTGGAACGTTTTAAGGACAGTAGGGCCACTGCAAAGTCCTTGGGTCTTCAGTCCAGAGGAACTACTGGAAAACGCTTCAGGGGGTTCGGAAGATCTTTCTTTCGCTCTTACAGACCTTCCGAGCAGCAGCCTCAGCAGCAACAAAATACGCTGTACAAGTCGTACAGGGGCAGACAAAGATCCCGCCCTAGAGGTCGTCAGTCCTCCTCCTCCTCCTCCTCTCCTTCCCAACCCCCAGCCAATGCAGCAAAGCAGCCCTAGATCCGCCATTCCGGATCATGTGGGCCCAGTGGGGGGTCGGCTTACTCATTTTCTACAAGATTGGGAATTAATTACATCGGATCTTTGGGTTCTCAATCTTGTAGGGAATGGGTATGCACTTCCTTTCCGGGAATTCCCTCCCAATTACCCTCCTTGCCAGGGTTATTGTTCGGAGGACCACCTGCTTCGCCTGCAGGAAGAAGTCCTGGCTCTTTTCAAAAAAGGTGCGATAGAGGTGGTTCCAGAGCAGGAAAGGGGTCAGGGGTGCTACTCCCGGTATTTCCTGATCCCCAACAAAGATGGCAGGCTTCGGCCAATCCTGGATCTCAGGATCTTGAACCTTTACCTGAAGCAGGAAAAGTTCAAGATGCTCACTCTTGCCCAGGTTCTTCAAGCGCTGCTGGAAGAAGACTGGATGGTGTCGATCGACTTGCAGGATGCGTATTTTCATATTCCCATCCTGAAGTTGCACAGAAAGTATCTCCGTTTTACGGTTGGGTCACAACACTACCAGTTTGTGGTCCTTCCGTTTGGACTTACTACTGCGCCTCGAGTCTTCACCAAGGTGATGGCGGTGGTGGCAGCTCATCTCAGGAGATCGGGGATACATGTGTTTCCGTATCTAGACGACTGGCTGATCAAAGCGGAGTCGCCGGAGAAGGTGCTCCATCATCTGCAGGAAACAACTCAGTTATTGCACAGGTTGGGTTTTTCGATAAATGTACCCAAGTCTCACCTGGTGCCCTCACAGCGCAACCTGTTCATAGGTGCGGTACTGGACACTACTGTATGTCGCACATTCCCTCCCCCTCAAAGGATTCGCGACATACAGGAGATGATTCCTTTGTTTTACAATGGAGCGGTCGTTCAAGTCCTGAAGGTCCTACGCCTGCTCGGTCTGATGGCTTCATGCATCCTGTTGGTCAACCATGCACGCTGGCACATGAGGGCACTCCAGTGGTGCCTCCGCAGGCAGTGGTATCAGCACAGCGGAGATCTCAGGGAGTAAGTGAAGATCTCCAGAGAAACTGCAGCGGATCTATCTTGGTGGAGTGTGGAAGGCAATCTGTCTCAAGGAAAGCCTTTTCAGATTCCTCCTTCGGTTGCCACAGTAATAGCGGACGCGTCCACCCTCGGGTGAAGTGCTCATCTGGGGGACCTGGAGGTCAAAGGTCTTTGGTCTCCAGAGGAAAGGTTGCTTCACATCAACCTTCTGGAATTGCGGGCTATTCATCTGGCGCTCAAGGCCTTCCTCCCTTCCCTTCGCGGTCAGTCGGTCCAAGTCCTAACGGACAACACGACTGCGATGTGGTACATCAACAAACAGGGAGGAGTAGGGTCGCAGTGTCTCTGCAGAGAGGCTCTGCGTCTCTGGTCCTGGGTTCAGGACCATCAGATTTGTCTGATGGCAAATCATCTGGCCGGAGTTCAGAACGTTCGTGCAGACAGTCTCAGTCGGCAGTTCTCTGCCGATCATGAGTGGAGGCTCCATCCAGAGGTAGTTCACGACATCTTTCGGATGTGGGGGACTACTGGGGTGGACCTGTTCGCCACTCACGAGAATGCTCACTGCCTGTCATTCTGCAGCCTCCAGTTTCCGATGCAGGGAGCCTTGGGGGATGCGTTTCAGTTGAGTTGGAGCACGCAACTCCTTTACGCGTTTCCTCCCATACCCTTGATTCCTCGGGTTCTGAGGAAAATTCGCCAAGACCGGGCCCGAGTCATATTGATTGCCCCGGATTGGCCAAGAAGGGTGTGGTACTCAGACCTTCTCCACCTCTCCTCTCACCCGCCGCTCCGTCTCCCTCTCAGGGCAGATCTCCTCTCTCAGATGGAGGGGCAGGTTCTACACCCCCACCTCCAGACCTTACACCTTCATGCCTGGAGATTGAACGGGGCAACCTGATTTCTTTTTCTCTCCCTCACGATGTGGTGGATGTCATTTTGTCAGCCAGGCGTGACTCCACTAAGTCCATCTATTCTTATAGGTGGTCTAAGTTTGTTGTTTGGTGCAGGGAGAAGTCCATAGACCCTTTGAGGGCCCATTTATCTGATGTTCTCCAGTTTGCCCTTTCTCTGGCACAGCAGGGGCTTGCTGTTGCCACAGTGAAGGGTTATCTGTCAGCGCTGTCGGCGTTTATTTGTTTGCCTGACCAGCCTTCTCTGTTTAAGTCTCCTATAGTTTTGAGGTTTTTGAAGGGCCTCATTAATAAGTTCCCTCCTGTCCCTTTTATTGTGCCTCAGTGGGATTTGAATCTAGTTCTGACATTTTTAATGGGTGCTCCTTTTGAGCCTCTTCATAAATGTACCATGAGGCTCCTGACTTTCAAAACTGTTTTCCTCGTTGCGATAACTTCGGCAAGGAGGGTAAGTGAGCTTCAAGCTCTTAGTTCCAAGCCCCCATTCCTGTCCATTCATGCTGATCGAATGGTTCTAAGGACCAGGGCTGCTTTTCTGCCGAAGGTGGTGTCTTCTTTCCACCTTGGTCAATCCGTCACCCTCCCTTCCTTTTATCCTCCCCCTCACCCTTCCAAGGAGGAGGAGAGGTTGCACCGTCTGGACCCCAAGAGGGCAGTGTCTTTTTATTTGGACAGAACTAGAGACTGTCGCATGGACGACCAGCTCTTTATTGGCTTTGCTGGCTGCAAGAAGGGAAGAGCGGTCCATAAGAGGACTTTGTCGAGGTGGATCGTCCTCTGCATTAAGATCTGCTAATCTTTGGCCGGTAAGGAACCACCAGAGGGCATAAGAGCTCATTCGACTAGGGCTAAGTCTTCAACCTCTGCATTGGCTAGAGGTGTGCCTGTAGAGGATATTTTTAGGGCCGCAACTTGGTCTTCCCTCCACACTTTCGCGAAGCACTACTGCTTGGATACCGAAGTGAGGAGGGATGGTCATTTTGCGCGCTCTGTTCTTCAGGATTTCCTGGTCTAGAAGAGTGGACACCCTCCTCCGGGAGTGGGGACTGCTGTGGGACTCTATTCACAAGGTGAGGAATCCACACAGCAGATGTATCTATCAGAAGAACAAGTTACTTACCTTCGGTAACGCTTTTTCTGGTAGATACAATATCTGCCTGTGGATTCCTCACTGACCCACCCGCCTCCCCGTTGTCCACTCTTCTTTGCCAGAGTATCTCTAATGGGTTGTTTTATTGTAAAATGTTTTATTGCATTTACTTCACACTGTGTGTGTTACTTTGATTTCTATACTGTGTATATTGTGTACATTACTACTGTCATCGGTCCGTCCGTGTGCCTCGAAGGCACGGAAAAAAGGGCGGAACTAATGTCATCACGCCGGCGTGGGCCTATTGTAGGCGTCAGTGACGTCAGAGGAGTCGCGAGCGGAGCCGTGTCTCTGTGACGTCCGCGCCCACGTCGGCGCGAAGCTACAAAAAGAATTTCCGAATGTTGCTGACGCAAGGGGGATATTCACAAGGTGAGGAATCCACAGGCAGATATTGTATCTACCAGAAAAAGCGTTACCGAAGGTAAGTAACTTGTTCTTTAGGCAACTATCCAATGGTAGCTACATAATGTTGAATGATCACAGCTGTTGAGGCATGTTGCCAGGAAAAGCCTGTCTAGTTAGTGTGTCAGCCAGGGTTACTTGTTGTATGCAAGTATTGTTTCCAAAAAGCGAGACAGACAGAGAGTCGGCGTTATGGCCTTCACTGAATATCTCTTCTATACGAATTGATACTTTAAGCAGAATGAAAGCCATTCGTTTGCAAAAAACTGTGATACTGACCTCGTCCAGAGAGATGTATGATCTGCAAGTTGCAAGGACTTCTGCAGAGATATATACCTTATTATCAACAAACTGCCCAATACATTTCATAGAAATGTTAGGTCGTATCTTAAACATGTCTGATACGAGTGGTATTGCACGTGTATTTAAGACAATTTTTTCTGGACTGTTAGCACCTTTTGAAGCAGTCCTAGGCATTTTTGCAAATTTTGTGCACTCTGTGTTCGGCGGCCTGCCTCTCATCTTGGGACTAGTAGCAGGAATTCTATTTTTGTTGCTTCTGCTCTGAAATGGCAAGTCCAGTCACCAACGAGACCCAGACTACCATGGAGAACGCGCTCCTAGCCATGCGGTACCGTGACTGAATTACACAGATTCTTGGCTTGGCTCGTTTAAGAGATCTGAATACAACTTGGTTCCTTTCATTCAGACCAATCTGTCAAGATTGCATCTTACCTGTTGTACGATGCCTGCTTTGCGGAGAGGAATGCGTGTTAGACGTTTGGCTTACACTTCCATCAGCACTGCCAACGGATGTTGACGCCTTGCTAGGTCCGGTAACGGCTCATGCATTGTGTTGCCCGCAACGGCTACCAATCCAAACTGCAGTACAATCTATAGTCATCCCACACATAGAGTACGGAAGCACCGCCCTCTGCGGGCTCCCCCTAACTACAACGGCTCCCCTAAGAGCGTCCCTTAACGCTGCAGCGAGACTCATCACTGGCTCAAAAAAGCACTCGCACATCTCCCCTGACTTTAAATCACTGAACTGGCTACCTTTTGAAGCCAGAATACATCTGAAAATCGCCTGCATGACTCACAAGGCTGTACACATGAACTCACCCGCCTACCTCACTCAAAAGCTGACAATCTCGGGTGGCTCTAGAATTACTAGAAGCACAAACAATCTTCTGCTGAAACCTCGAAGTTTCCGGAAGGAAAAAACCTATAAACGCTCCTTCTCAGGAATGGCACCTAGGATCTGGAACTCACTCCCTCCTGAAACCAGGCTCATCTCCTCCAACAAATTGTTTAAGAAAGAAGTAAAAGCGATCCTCATGGCTAAATACACATGATCTATTACTCGGTATTTTCTCATGAATCCGCTCTGTAATTACCTACTTGTATTATGACTTATTTGATTGTATACGTTCCCTCTTTGTATATTGTTATGTTGTTGACGCACCTGTCTGACTTTGCACACCGTACCTACACCACCTCAACTATCCCTACTTTTGTACTACTGATGCACCTGTGCGACTATACATCCTGCACTCACCTACCTCAACTATGCACACCTTTATGTTATCTCCTAAAACACGTTAAGCAGGCTTAAACGAGTATATGCTTACTTTTGTACTTCTATATTATTGGCGCAACTGTTTGACTATGCACCTTGTACAGACACTACCTCACCTGTGACCTACCTCCTGTTTGTTTTTTGACCTACCTATATAACTATGTAACTATGCACCTTGTACCTACCTACCTCAACTATGTAACTATGCACCTGTACCTTGACTATCACCCCCGTGCCCTTGTAAAGCGCTCTGATATCTGCAAAGATCTTGTTCGCGCTATATAAAACTTTCAAAATAAAATAAATAAATAAATAAATCCTGATGACGGCATTCATTGAGGTCTCACCGGCAAGTCTAACTGAGGGTGAGATACGTGGAACAACAGGCACACAGGTACCATCTACTGCGAACATTGCTAATGCGGATGACGCTGACGGTGATGGTTCTCATCTGTGCACAATTGATCTACTTAATGAAGTAGTTCAACTTTTACTTACTGTGGTAGACGATATCTTTGCCAGCTTAGACAATTTGATGTTTTCTCCTGACACCGGGAATAACTTTTGAAAAATCTGCACACAGCGTTCCTTGAACACTGAATTTGGCCTTCATTTTTCATAACAATACTTTCACTAAAAAATTTGGAACTCTATTTTTCTAGGATTTAAATTGAACTTTTTCTAATTAGAAACCTTTTTCTTTTTTTTGGCACAGAGTAATCTGCTTAAAGTAGAACTATTCTTAGAGAACAAGAAATTCTTTTTGAACACTTCCTAGAGACAATATTTGGCCTTGTTCTCAAATTAAAACAGTTTAAATATTCTGCTATGGGATGGTCTCGACCATTTTTTCTGTAACTAAGAGCCATTTCATAAATGTAAATTGTTAAAATCTTTGGGTTAGCTTTGATGCTTTCATGCTATATATCATATATGTTAACACTTTTCTCAAATGTGTACAGTTTATACTCATGTTCGTGTAAACAACCTTTTCAAATGCATTTTAGTATTTTGGGAGGGATTGTAAACACATGCTTTAGATATGTTTTCAGTACTTTTAATTTAGTAATGTTGAACTTAATAAAGTGGAGTGGGTGTTGTATATGAATTTAGGACCCTAGTGTAAATTTCCCAATTCATGCCCATATATAGGTATAAATCACCCTATCCTTATATAGGCATAGAAATCATAACCATATTTAGACTTAGCCTATGCAGTCCAAATACGACATGGCTACTTCCACTAGTTCCCAAAATCCACAACGATTTCTTGGAAAAACCCGCCTTCAGCAGTCAGGGACTTCCCCTTGCTTGAATATTAATTTATCCAAGAAATAATGGAGTTTTCAAAGAACTGAGTCTTTGATGACATTATTATGTCCAACCTTACGTCAAACTCGGCACCTTCAAGGTATAAATATGCCCACACTTGCCAGGCAACCACACAGGGGTTTGGAGCAGTTCGACTATCTACCTACACTACACAGCTCGCCACAGCAAGTGCCGAAGGAAGCCGAACCTCTCGCTGACACACTGAGAGAGGCGCTGTCTTTTTTCCGGCCGAGAAATCCAGCTCCAGTGTTTCCAGGCTACCCTTGCGGGTTGCTGGGAAATCGAGTCCTGAGAGAGAGAGATACCAGACCTCTTCATTCTAAACCAAGGTACGGAGCTGATTATACCCTAAGAGAATTCTTGGAATAGATTCTTGGCAAAGAATACTAAAACTAAGCTACACCTCACTTACTTCTTCCCTTGTACTAGACTTAGGTTAGGTACACCGGGGTAGGCATATTTTAGAAGCACCAGTTGAGTACTTTTAGTCATTATTTATTAATGTATGTATTTTGTGTTATATTCTATGGCTTAGAAACCATACCATGATATTACAATATTATTTTGTAATACTCTTTTTACTGTACGCACTTTACTTCATGCTAAGTATTGCGATTGTAGCAGTTCATTTCTTTTGCATGAGAAAGAAGACTGTTCAATAAATACCCTTTTATTGGAAACGCCTGTCTCTCTATTTTCTCAGTACCTCTCGTGAAATGAAGGATGCACGTTTGACTGAGTAAAATATATATTATAATATCTATTGTTTCCGCGACTCTAAAGATATATTTCTTATTCTTGGGAAACAAAGTTGTTATGTTTATGCGGTTGTCAGAAACTAATCCCTTCTTGTTTATTTGAGAAAGTTTCTAGTGACCTCTGAGCTCGATGGCACTCACTATTAAGTTTAGTATATTCGATAGAGACCTAGTAGACCTCAGTCCTACGTCACATCTATAGTATATAATATTCCAATGCGCTTAGCCTATTGAGAATATAGGAACTACACTACACAACAAATACCAGCAGAATCACAGGGCCTTCCAAGCCCCCATCTTATTCTGCTCTGAAGTAACAACCTGTTCCTAATCACATTAGTTTAGCTATCTTCACCCGACGTCTGTAATCTGTGCCCCCTTTTTGTCCTTATACTTCTCCTCACCACCGCTTTCCTAGTGACACCCTTCTCATATCTCCCCACCCTCCTCCGCCTCACTTTCCCAAAATGGCCACCACTCGAGTTAAGGATGGAATTAACTGCTACAAAATAGTCTATCCTCCTGGCCAGACTAAAGCCTCAGTAAAACGATTGAAGCATAACACTATTGAACGTTTCCCTGATTCCTTTTTGTTGATCAATTTTACAATGGTTGTTTTGGGAGGCTCAACCCTAATTTCATTTTCTTCACTCACGACACTCCCTCTAGGTCCACAGAATTCCCTTAACGTCACCTCCTGCTCCTCATGGGAAACAACTAAAAATGTCCCCCTCCGTGTGTTTCAACGGCTCCCTTACTATCTCACTCTATAATAACGGTACTGTCATGATCCAAGGCAAAGACACCTGTCTCTCTCTCTCTTTAACCACCTCTTCCCCTCCCTACTCCCATCCTCTGCAACCAGGTTTTCCCCCGACTCTTCACCTAGCTCCACACACTACTCCCTTTCTCTTCCCCTGACCCCCCTACACTCCAATAGGTTGCACCATCGAGAAGCACAGGTTGGCCCTCCCCCCTGTGCCCTCCTCTCCCATTCCTCCCCCCTCACAGTATGCCCCCCCCCCCTTCATTACACCAGCCTTACCGCTAGCTGATACGCTCCTCGTCCAATCTGCACTGTCCCGGTACACCAATCTCATCTCCTCCCCCATTTTCCTACCTGCCCCCCCTTTTCAGTCCACATCTCCTCCAACCCTCTCCCACAGTTAACTTTCCCTATGCTCCCCTCATTCCTCCCTCTCCCCCTCTTCTCTACCCCTTCTCCTCTTGCTATTTACCCCGACTTCTCCACAAACCCATTGCTCTGGCTCTCAACCTCCACCTTTCCCCACCTATGAACACTATACCCCAACTCTCCTCCTGTCCCCCCACCTCTTCCTGCCTTCTACCACCAATTTCACCCCCTCCTGTTTCCATCGAGCCACCCAACAGTCTGTGCTCTGCCCTACTCTCGCTGGAAAATAAGCTAGTTTCTCTTATCACCTCCATCTCCCAGCTTGTAGCTTCCATTTCACTGTTAAGCTCCAAGATTTCCACTTTTCCATATACTTCAACTCCTTTGATAAACTCTCACCTTCCCATGAGATGCACCTCGCACCCCATAATAGCCAAGCATAACCTGTTGTCTGCAAACATCGTCAACTCACACAAGCCCCTGAACGCCACCCTTCTCCAACCTGCATCTCCTAGTAACCCTACTATGTACATTATTCCGACCATCTCCTCTGTCAGAACCAAGCATCCACCTAAACCCCCCCGAGCATCCCCGTATAAGAACAATATCCCCATCACCCTTCATAGCCCAAGTGCCCCCGTCACCAAAACAGCCTCGACAGAGCTGCGCTGTCTGCTCCACAACTGCAGATCTGCAATAAAACACATACTTGAAATCTCCGACACCATCACCCTTCACAACATAGACATGCTCTTCCTCACAAAGACCTGGTTCAACGATACCTCTCACTCTATGTTTGATCTCCTACTACCCACAGGCTATTCTTTACTTAGGAATGATAGAATTAAAAAAGGCAGGGGAGGTGTTGCAGTCATGTTTTGTGAGCTTTCGTGCGGGTTATAGAATAAACTCACAGACAAAGGTAGTCTGGGTAACGAGGGTTTTATTTTTTTATATTGACGTCTCTTCTGTACAGGTACTCTGTAAAAGGGGAGCGGGTTTTCGGCGTCCTCTGCCACTTGTTTCGCAGTTCCAAACTGCCAAGATTCCCAGTGCCTCTTGGGAGTTGTAGGCCTTGCTTCTGCCGTCTCGACTCCCGTCCGGAATGCCGCCCCAGAAAGAAAGAAACCAATATTAGGCAAAGGTTTTGATGGCTGTTTAGGGTAGGGGAGTGGGGGACCACACGTGCTCTCAAAGGTTATGGTGCCGATAAGGTGAAGGGTGGGGTTTTGGTGCACAGAGGGTCGGGTGTTCCGCCTCACGGTGGTTTGCCCCACTTACGTCCCGCCCACCCCGTGAACCGTGACCGTACCTGCTCTAGCCACACTTCGTGGGAAGTGTGGCTGGGCGATGCGCCTTCCCGTTGGCCTCCCGGCTTGTCGCAGTCGTCTCGGTTCCTTCACCCTTCCGCTCCGCGGGTCAGTGATTCGCTGTCTTCCTCTTTTCCTGCCTCCGTCCTCCGCTGTTCCTCTCCCGCCTCCTCCTACCGATGTTCTACGCTTTTCTCCTCTCCCGTCCTCCACTGTTCCTCTCCCGCCTCCTCCTCGCTCGCAATCTTCTTCCTTGGTTCTCCTTCCTCCGTCCGCCACTCCGATCCTTCCTCGCGCCACCACTCTCCACTCCCTTCGGGTGTAACACACACCTGAGTGTGTTTTGGGCGTTGTTTTACCTCCGGCTGGTGGGTGGGTTCAAGGTCCATCTCCGCCCAATTAAAGTAGCACGGCTCCTCAGGGTCCTGTGCGGGGTTGAACCAGTCTTCAGCCGTCTTCCATGTGTCGGTATGCTGTGCAAAAAGAGTGGACACAGGTAAAGGTAAGCCTAGAGGGCCCGAGTCCGGGTCCTCCTCATCACATCTTTACAAGCTCCTTCCGCACTTTTGAATGCCTATCTCTTGAGCTTCATGTACACCACCGCTCACCCCTCAGATTCCATGCTATTTACCGCCCACCATGCAGCGGCCCTTTGTTTATGGAGGTACTCACTGACTTCATCAGCGACCAATACTCCCAAAGTAACAATCAGACCTTCGTGGGTGACTTCAATCTCCACTGGGGCCTACCTCAAGACGCTTCTGCGAATCTGCTGGCCACCTTCCTCTCTGCAAACGATCTTATCCAACACTGCACAGAATCAACACACTCCAAGGGCTCAATCCTGGACCTTGTTATCTCTAAAGCAGACATGCTTTCCATCACTACCCCTATTAATGCAGACTGGTCTGACCACCTCCTCATCCCATTCCCTCTTCACCACCACACTCTATAACCCATGGCCAACTCAAGAGGGCTACCTCCTGGTTCTGTGACACTAAAAATATTGACGTTGGTTCCCTCTGTGAATCTGCTTTGCTATCACTTCCAAGGCTAGACCCGAACCTAGATGTTGACGAGCTCACCTCCCAATGCCTCACAGTCCTTGCAGTCGAAATCAATAATGTCGCTCCTCTATAAAGCAAAAAGAAAAGGCCCACTCCCTGAGCACCTTGGTTCAACAAATCCCTCTATGAAGAAAGGAAGCACCTAAGATACAGGTGTGCTTTGCTATTGACCACCGGGCTCGGCACCCTCCCTATCCGATATCCTTGACCTAATATATGATTTATCCAACACTCACTCTAAGCTGTTGGTCCTGGGGGACTTCAACTTATGGCAGGGGGGTCCACTGGATGGGGCGTTTACGACACTTTGCCAAGCCTTTGGGGACATTCAGTTGCAGCAATTGGTCTGTTCAGCGACTCACAGGGGAGGTCATGTCTTGGACTTGGTTTTCGCTGACGCTCAATCAGTAGTGATCAACGATATTTTATGCCAATGCTGGACCGACCATGCACTTGTGGCTTTCTCCCTCGGCATAGGGGATTATTCCTCTGAGGCAGCCGGGGTAGGACTGTCGAAACTGGGTAGACCTTGGTCTCGACTACTCAGTTTATCTCCTTTGCCTTCTTTACTCCCAGACAATTTTTGTCTGAGTAACTCGGTGGAGGAAAGCTATTTGACTCTGTGCCGGTCTATTACCGACACGCTAGACAAGGTTGCTCCCCTTCGTAAGTCTCGAGGGAGAGTGAACGGGGCCTTTCCCTGGTATACGGAAGAGCTTCGACAGTTGAAGTTGAGCTGTAAACGTGCTGAGAGAGCTTGGAGGAAGCAGTATTCACCCTCAGCAAAGGCCTCGTTCAGGCTCGCACTGCAGGGCTACAAGGCGCAGATTAAGCTGGCTAAGGCGGCTTTTTTGGAATCCACCTTGAATCAGGCGCCTAATAAATCTCAAGCCCTGTTTAAAATTGTCAGGGACATGTCCCACCCTGTGTGTGTGGCTAACACGGTCCCCGCGTCGCAGGCCCTGTGCGACTCCCTGGCGGGTGCTTTTGAAGAGAAGACTGCTAAGATCTTAGAGGGCCTAAAAAAAACCCTGCCCGCTGCTCTCGGCTTAGGAGCTCCGGTTAGCCCGCTCAGTCGACCCCGGCCAGTTGGTCTTAGCCTTGGCTTGGGAGCTCCGAACGGGTTATCCAGTCGACCCCAGCCGACTGACTCTGCTCTCTTATTAGGAGCCCTCGATTTGGGAGCTCCGGTTGGCCTGCCCAGTCGACCCCAGACGGGTGCCCTTGGCCCTGGTCTGGGAGCTCTGAGGTTCCGTGACGATTTGAACCCGTGTTTTCAATATTGTCGGAAATACATAATATTGGTATCAGCGAACCGCAAATGATCCATTTAGCATATCCTGGTGTTTTCGCTACGATACGAACAAGAGCACTCCTGTTATGAACACATTTCTGATCTACCCACGGCATCCATCTTAGATCATGGCCGCCATTTTGTGTTTCTTGCCCTCACATACGCAATAACCTCTGATCACTTCATTTCTCTTAAGGACACGTAGCCTTAGCCGGAGATTCACCTCTCTCATGACACGTGCACCTTAAATCAGATCACGCTGTAGCTACATGACTCGACAAAGGCTGCCTCCTCTGCCCGAGGCCAGCCCACCTGAACTGGTTCTCGTGTCCATTGTCCCGATCATGATTAGGTGGCCGAAGCCGGTAGCCTTGCCCATTTACGACCCACAAACATCTCTTATCCCGCTTTTCTATCTTCTGCACCTGGCTCTGCTCCTTTCCTTCTGGGCCTTTATTAGGGGGAGGTAACGAAATTTACGATGAGGCGGTCCGGCTCTTGAATGCAATATTGACAAGGGATTGTGATGAACTAGTGGGAACCCCTCTCCGTAGATGTTTTGTATCAGATTTTATCAACGGTTCCTGTGTACGCCAAATATTTATTGTTTGTGACACAAAGGTTTTGAGAATGTACTAACATGTGAAGAATTCGCCTGAAGGCCAAAAATCAGTATATAAGGAGCAACCCTCTTTGTACAATTTGAACAGGCTCCTAGTTACTGCCCATGCGTAGTTTCTGTGACTTCTGTGTCCCTGCAGTAATAAACCTTTGGTCTTTGACGCCACCATCGAGAAGCCCGTGTTTCTGTTCATTTGCGCACCAAGGCAGGTGGAACTCCGGGGTCTTTGGGTGTTGTTCCCTGACACCTCTGGACGGAACCAAAAAGTCCAGAACTCCAGCTCCGGACAGTTCACCCAGTCGACCCCAGCCGAGCGTCCCAGTTTCTAGCTTGGGAGCTCCGGACATTTTTTCCAGTCGACCCCAACTAAAACTTTTTCCCCGTCCCTCCTTTGAGGAATTCTGCAGTCTGGCAAATACGGTGTCCTCTGGCTCTCCGCTTGACCCACTGCCTCCCAAATTTTGGAAGGTTTTTCAGGTGGAACTCTTCCAACCTTTGTATTACATCTGCCTCCAGTCTTTGGAGTTGGCATCTGTCCCCGAGTGCTGGAAGCTAGCAGTAGTGTCACCTCTGCTCAAGAAACCTACGCTGGACCCGACCTGTCTCTCCAACTATAGGCCAATTTCCTTGCTTCCTTTTCCTATTAAGATCATGGAAAAATGGGTGACCCGCTCGCTCTCAGGCTTCCTGGAGAATATCGGATGGTTCGACGAGGCACAGTTTGGCTTCCGCCCCGGGCATGGGACGAAGTCCGCGCTGGTAACCGTATTGGACAACCTTCGTTCGCGTGTCGACAGTGGTCGGGCAGCCTTTTTAGTGCTGCTCGACATGTCGGCCGCGTTCGATACGGTCTGCCACCGGACCCTTATCAGGAGACTGGAGGAGTGTGGGGTCACAGAGGATGCAAGAGACTGGCTGATATCCTATCTTGGCAGTCGGCAACAGTTGGTCTTGCTCCCTCCATTTCGCTTTGAGGCAAGGAAAGTAGGGCAGGGGGTCCCACAGGGCTCGGCCATCAGCCCTATACTCTTTAATCTGTACCTCCGCCCCTTGGTCCAGCTTATAAAATCTTTTGGTGTCTCGGCTTTTAACTAAGCCGATGACACCCAGCTGGTCTTTTCCCTGGAAGGAAATAATGCGGTCTCGCTGGAGACATTTCATCGCTGCATGGCAGCCACAGCGGACTGGCTACGGGCCAACTCCTTACAATTTAACAGCTCAAAGACGGAGGTGCTCTACTGTTCCACAGATCGGATCTCGCGGGTACTTCCAGAGAATTTCTGGCCTGCCACCTTTCCCGAGCCAGTGTCGGCGGCGGAATCTGCTCGCAACTTGGGGGTGATCTTCGGCTCAAATCTACAGCTTGACATGCACGTCAATAAAACCACCTCTACGTGCATGATGCTGTTATGCATGCTGCGTAAAGTTCTGCCCCTTCTCCCCGCCCAAGCTAGGCCGGAAGTAGTTTGCGGTACCATACTAAGTCGTTTAGACTATTGTAATGCGCTACTTCTAGAGGCCCCAAAAAATCTGGTGGGGAAGCTACAACGGGTGCAGAATATGGCCGCCAAGTTGGCTCTCTCCCGCCCTAGGTCTAGCTCTTCTACTCTAGCTTTGAGAGATCTACACTGGCTCCCGGTACACCTGAGAGTGCTGTATAAAGCCGCGTGTATGGTGTTTAAGGCAGTACATCAACTGGGCCCAGTACCTCTGCAGAATATGTTCACCTGGTATTCTGCCCCGCGACTTCTCCGTTCCTCTTCGGCGCATTTGCTGGTAGTCCCGAGGTTTCAGAGAGTTAGGATGGGTGGCTGCTCATTTAGTGTTGCAGCGGCCAAACTTTGGAACTCCCTGCCACTCTCTTTGAGAAGCCATAGGGACTACTTTCCGTTCAGGAAAGAGTTAAAAACGCATTTGTTTCCTAAAATTGTTTGAGTAGCGAAAGTGCAACCGCTCAAGTTCAAAGCGCCAGGATGCCCTTTGGGTGACAGGACTGCGCTTTACAAGTACACAAAATAAATAAATAAATAATAAATAAATACCTGAAGAAACAATGGAGGCAATCGCCCTCCACCGATAATTTGGCCACGCTTCGTTCAGCAAGATCCAAGTACCACAAGCACATCTTCCTTGGGAAAAGATCGCACTTCAGAACTTTCCTTGACTCAGCCAAAAATAGACCCAAAACATTATTCGATCTCATCAAGATTCCCAACTGCTCTACCCCAACCTCCAAGTTGGAGGATTCTACGAAGAAAGCAGCGGATTTCGCTATATCATTTGACGAAAAAGTGAAATCACTTGTGGATCAGGTCGTTCATCCTACCCCTCCAGGTGAGCGCAAATCCTCAGCCAAAGATGCCCTCCTCAAGTGCATCCGCGAAACAAAGCCCTCCAACCATTCTCTTGACCCCATCCCTAGTGCCATTGCCATTGACTTCTATACCCAATCTCTGTCCTATTGGACCACTCTGGTCAACCTCTCCGTCTGTCAAGGCGCCCTTCCTGTCTCCTTCAAAACTGGGCAGGTCCCCCCTCTGCTTAAAAAACCCACTGCTGATGTGAATGACCTCAACAATTTCCGCCCCATCACTAACCTACCCTTTATTGCGAAGATCACAGAAAGATGTGTAGCGAAACAACTCTCTCGTCATATCAAGGACAATAATCTTCTTGACAATTTTCAATCAGGCTTCATCCAAAACTGCAGCACTGAAACAGCCCTGCTGCAGGTGATTGATGACGCGCTGAGGATACTCGACTCGGGGGTCTTGTCTTCTAATTCTCCTTGACCTTTCTGCAGCCTTTGATACTGTCAATCACAACACTCTCCTCAACACTCTTCAACAGAGAATGGGCATGGAAGGCACAGTGCTTAAATTGTTTGCTTCCTTCCTCTCTGATAGATCCCAAATGATCAAAATAGCGAACAGTCTCTCATCTCCTTTGGCGGTAGGTCAAAGTTTTCCTCAAGGCTCCATACTTGCACCCACATTGTTCAACCTCTACTTAGAACCACTGGGAAATCTCCTAAGTAAATCCGGGATCCACTATCATCTCTACGCAGACGACACTCAAATGTACTTCAAGGTTGCCTCCACTCACGATCTCTCTATCCTAAGCTCTACTCTCGACTCCATTCAAAACTGGATGTCAACTCATCAACTGATTCTGAATCCCTCCAAAACTTAATTCCTCCTCCTCTCTTCCTCACTTCTCGTATAAATCTTTATTCGGTAAATTGATCACAATAAAAGACAACAATATACATTTTAAAATACATTTCATCAAATTATACTAGCAACAACAAGGGTTGACCATACTTAAAATACGACTGAGCACTGACATAATTAATAAAACCACAGACAAAAAAATACTACAGACACTCAGAATTAGCAGCTTCAAACAACTCCACTCTAGGTAGGTAGGGGCCTTGCAATCATTCCCAGAGATCTTGATCTAATAATCCAGGCACTACCTAAAAACTTTGCCACCCCGCATATCAATGGGGTAGATGATAGATCCGATGTAATCACTCGTAAGGCCGAGCGATGGCACCTCATCCCCAGACCTTTACATACTGGTTTCAACCAGTTTTTCCGCGCCACTTTATACGCGGGGCAGGCAAAAAGAAGATGGGCCACGGACTCTTTAGGTGCCGCACAGCCAGGACAAGATCGCAAAGGGCCGCCCTGGTTGGACCATTTTGAAGTAAATTCGCGTACCGGGAGGGTACCGTACCTTAATTTTAAAAAGAGGGCCCTGTCTAGAGGCTTAGTTATCAAGTCAATGAAGGGTTCAAATTTCCTTACACTCTTACACTCCAGAAAGGACTCTGTAAGTGAACCCCCTGTTATACCACGTGATGCTTCAGCCTGAACCCAATCCCAATATAATTTCTTGATAACCATTTTGGGCGGGGGCGCTTGGGACTCCCAAATATCTCTCAAACCCAATTGGGAGACCAATAGCCTCAGATTTTTCAACCAGCCAATTTTACACCCAGAGTCGAGTAAAATTAGCTCGTCCAGTACTTCAGCATATTTGGCCAACTCCTTAGTCCTTCTCAGGCGAACCCAAAAAAGCAATGGTCGCAGCCTCACTATATCCTTTAGGGCACGTCTACCAAGGTCTAACCGCAAGGGGATAAGCGGAGTGGAAACAGGGAGTGCCACCACATCTCTCAAAAACTTATTTTCTGCTAGGGTTAGCTCATTTATATTGTCGAACCCCCATAATTCGGAGCCGTACAATGCAGCCGGGAGTATCTGGCCCTCATAGATGGCCATTACCGGGGACACTGGTTTGCTAATTGATGCCCGGTGCTCTCGTAAGATCACCCCCGACACTCTTTTGTGGCCCAATAGCATTTTCGCTAGGTGATCCTTCCAGGTCATTCGGCTATTTAGCCGGACCCCTAAATAGTCGAATGCCTCGACCAACTCCAAGGGAGTCCCATTAAGCAGAAAATTGTTTTTAAAATTTTTGGTGGGTGAAAAGGCCATCAATTTGGTTTTAGTGGTGTTGATGGTTAGGCCCCTCTCTGTACAAAAGGAGGAGAAACGCTGCAGGAGTTTGTGCAGGCCTATCGGGGATTTAGCTATCAGTAAGGTGTCATCAGCAAAGAGTAGGGTCTGAATCTTTTCCCCCGCCAGGGTTGGGGCATCCGTCTCTTCTCCTCTCAGATGGTCCACCACTCCATTCACAAACAAGGAGAAGAGAGTCGGAGCCATGACACACCCTTACGCACTCCACTCCTCACAGGTACCCTATCTGTCAGTTGGCCCTGTGTACCCCATCTAATCCTAGCGTATGTCCCCTCGTGGAGTCTTACAATTAATCTTAAGAGTGAGCCAGGAAAGCCCAAACTTTCCAGAATCTCCCACAGTTTAGCACGGGGGACCAGGTCGAAGGCCGTCTTGAGATCTATGAAGGCCATATATAGGCTCCCCTTCTTGATGGTAACTGCCTTCCAATAGATCCCAAACAGCCTAAAGACCTGGTCCATCGTGCCCACCCTTTGGCGAAATCCGGCCTGCAGATGAGAGAGAATGCCTTCCTCCTCCATCCAGTCGCCTACCCTGGCGATAATGACCCTGCCAACCACTTTCTGGATTATGTCTATCAGACTAATCGGTCTGTAGTTGGCAGGGTCATCTCTTGCCCCCTTCTTGTACACTGTGACCACCTCGGCACCCTTCCATGAATCTGGCACGGGGTGTCCCTTTACTAACAAATTCATTATGGTGGCTATTAAATTTGCCCAGGCTAAGGGTTCAGCAATCAAGAGGTCCCCAGGGATCCCATCCGGCCCAGCTGCCTTTTTGGGCGTCAAATGTTTAATTGCTGCCACTACTTCGGAGGCCATAAATAAGCACTCCGTCTCCCCGTCAGGATCCCTTCCCTCCCCACAAGCATCCAAAGGGCCAGATGTATCTTCACTGGCGCCATACAGAGATGAAAAGTGATTGAACCATTGCTGGCTGGTTATATGGGTTGCTAAAGGCTGGGATTTACCCTGTCTAGCTCTATTAATTAAATCCCAGAATAGCGTTGAGTCCCTCCTGCTGACGGCGTCTGTTATTTCCCTCCAGTGTTCCTCCTCCCACTCACGCTTTGCCAGAGCAATTGCTCTCAAGTACTCCCTCCTGGCCGCTCTAACCAGAGTAGGATTCCTCGAGAGCAAGGCAACTGACAAACTTTTCCTCTTCCCCCTGCAGTTCGTTGAATACCATGGGTTGCTGGATATGGGGGGCGTCCTATTTGATCTAAGGGATTTCCCTTTAGAGGTGAAATAAAGACTCACTTGATCTATCATGCCTTTATATGCAGAGTCTAGTTGTAAGGAAAGGCACGGAGGACTAGCATCCACCCGTTCCATTACTTCCAAGTCCCTGTACAGGGCTTCGATGGTAAATTTAATGGTCTCTAGTTGGTCTGCGTTTAACTGAGCCTTGTCCCACTTCAATCTACGATTGTTTTCGTAGGGGATGATCTCTTTGGTTAATTTCAACGGTGCACTCATCCCTTTCTCTTTAATTTTCCCCCATTTAAACTTGCAGCAAAGCGGATTATGGTCGCTATCCTGGGTGGGTACCACCTCCATATCAATAAGGTCCATCCACATACTAACACTCATTAAAATATAATCAATTCTGGACGGGGCCGATAGCCTGTTAAAAGTCGTTGCACCTAATATATCAGACCGGGTCCTGCCATTAAGGGCTCTTAATTTATGCTCCCTAGTGAGGGCGTTCAGTTGGATTGCCCTAGCAGACCATTTCCGGATGGGGGGTACCGTCAAGGGGGGGATAGACCACCTGGAGTCGTCCTCCTCAGTACCTAGTGGATCATCACCAAGAAGAGGTTCGAACGTGCAATTAAAATCGCCACCCACCATAATTCTAGCTGAGGGAGGGCAATTAGCTAGAGCAGAATCAAGGCTCAAAATGGTTGCCGAAGTATTATCCCCCGCAGCCCCTCTAGCGTACACATTAAAAAGTTCAAGCCTAATCCCCTCTATGTGACCCCTGGAAGAAAGGTGCATTAAATCATTACACTGGGTGTCATTAGAGGCCATGTCCCAATCTAGGTCAGTTCTTATCCAGACTAAAAGACCTCCTGCTGGTCTACCTTTCCCTCTACTTATCGCTGGGGAAAAGAAGGTCGTGTAGCCAGATTTATCAATTGGTATCAAACACCAAGTTTCTTGGAACAGGCAGACATCGAACTTCTCGATGAATTCATGCCATTCAGGAATGTCTAATTTCCTTTTTAGCCCGGCTACGTTCCAGGAAATCAGGTTTATTACCCTCGAACCCTTGTGCACTAGAGAGTACCCTTCCGTGGTCACCCCCCTCGGCTCCATTCCCACACCTCTAGATTGGTCGCTGTTACTCACACAACAAAGTTGCCTGTCGGGTTCAGAACAATCAACAACAATAGACATATCCGGGGCATCAAAATGAGGCATATTCGAGTGGATTACATTAGAGTCATCTGTGGTGACCTCCTGGGAAGTGTCACAAATAATTCCTCCTTGCTGGGGCTCCTCTCCATGTCTACCGCCTCCCTCCTCCATAGGCTGTAAGCATCAATCGCAGTCCTCCATGCCACTGAGCTGCGAAAACCTATTGAAAGTATCTAAGGGGGTGAAGGGTCTGAGATGCTCCATTGCACCAATATGGCTTGGGTGATGTCTCTGTGGAACCGTAAACCAACCAGACTGACCATTAGGGTAAAGCTGATGCTGGCCAAATACCTGATGAGTACTATTGTAACCAAACTGCTTGGGCCATAGGGCATAAGACTCTTCCCTATGTTTGGGGGGGTAAGGAGCCGGCCTCGGGTAAAAGTAGGTTAAGGGCCTAGGTGTGATAGAGTTTCCTCCTCCTGCATATGGCCAGTTTAAAATGTAGTCCACTGCACGGGGGTCTCTAAAATTGACCACCACTAGATCCCCGTCAATGTCTTTCCTAGTGTTACCCAACCACGGGATCCTTCTAACATGTACAATATCTCCATCCACATTTGGGGCTATAGGCCTGAATGTCCTCAGCCAGTGAATTATTTTATTTTTCAATTGGCCATAACCTTCCTTCTTATTGTCTGCTAATGGAGGGACCCCGGTCATGACTACTACATAGGGCACCGCCTGGGGTGGAATTTCCACTTGAGGTACCCTAGTTAAAGGACCTCTGGTGCGTCCCCCTTCCCCCTGTCTCTCGCTACTGATTACTGGGGGAGCCTTTGTCATTGGCCTTTTGGCGCCACCTTCTGTCCCAGCTACAGAAATGATCGGGTTCGTTGTAGGATTTTCTTTATGTATAGCAGGCGCCGTCTTACCCTGATGCTGAGACGACTGTTTAGACGGCTGGAGTAGAGCGGAGGGGGTAGCTACTGAGGGTTTTGCAGTCTCGCTAAACGAGACCCCAGTACAAGGTATTGGTTGTGTTCCCCCACTCCCCTGAGCCCTGGTCACCGTGGCCATACTATTTAGGGCAGCCTCTACTAAGGTCAATCTATTTTCGACTTTCCTAAGACTCTCAATCACGGGTAACAACAGAGACCTCAGTAAAAGTTCGAAATCCCCTACAGGTGGAGGAGGAGTCGATGAGTTTGTAAGTAAGGGCCCCTGACTGTTAACTAAAACAGCTATATTAGGGACCTCAACAAGCGGAGTAGCCACCAATGGTGATGCCTCGGGTGTTACAGTGGTTGCAACTTCCATGGTAGCCCTTACATGCGGTGAAGATAATTTAGGGCCTTTGCCAAAGTCTAAATGGGAAATTTTAACTTTGCCTTTTCCCGCCCTTAATTTCCTCCTTTTTTTATTTGGTGGTGGTCCGTGTATCTGTGCAACCACTAGTTGCTTGGATTTCAATGATTTATGCTTCAGGGGGGCAGCAGGGTGACATGGGATCTGAGTAGGGGGGTCAATCACTATAGGATCAAGGGACATACCAGGCGAAGATGTGCAGTCACGCAGTAAAAGTGGGAAGCCTTCTTGACTAACGGTTTCCCTCCCAAGGTCAATTAAGTCCCCCTCGGTGAACAAGGATACAGACGCAGAGTCAATAAAGGATCTGTTTTTCAAGCTTTCGATTGAACGCCTCCGCTCAGCCCTGCGTTCAGCCAAGGTCAATTCCTTCTCCCCCTCGGACAGTACCTTGGGAAAGTAATTGTCTAGTGACCCATTGCGAAGTTTGCCCTTCTTCCCAGGTGACCCCCCAACAGGTATAGTAGCCATTAACTAACCTGTAACACAAGCCCACGGAGTGGGTTTTAGAGAGTGGGCCCAGCCCGGCCTGCTCTGGCCTACGAGGGCCTCAGAGGGCCCGCCCTTTGCCCGGGCTTCGCCCCGGGCGCTCCCGCGCGCTCCCGCGCAGCAGGGCTCTACAGTTGTTATTGGGCACTTCCTCCAGTTAGATGAGGGGGCGGGACGATGAGGGAGAGCAGCCCAGGTGACACGGGCTCGGGGTTTCCCTTGGGCTCCTGGGAAACGGAGTCCAGACCCCGTCGCTCGCAGCCCTCTGTCCCGATCCGCAGCAAGGTAGTCTTCAGCCCAGGTCCTAGGGCGACGCGGGACCCGCGAAGCGGGTTCCGCTAGCAGCAACGATGAAGCAGGCTCCTGGTGAAAGCGCTGTGGAACAACAGCAGTCCGTCCCTGTTCCTGGCCAAATAGTTACGTGTCCCGCGTTCTCAAACCAAGCGGGGCACTTTATCTCGACCCAGAGGCAGGGGGCGGGACGATGAGGGAGAGCAGCCCAGGTGACACGGGCTCGGGGTTTCCCTTGGGCTCCTGGGAAACGGAGTCCAGACCCCGTCGCTCGCAGCCCTCTGTCCCGATCCGCAGCAAGGTAGTCTTCAGCCCAGGTCCTAGGGCGACGCGGGACCCGCGAAGCGGGTTCCGCTAGCAGCAACGATGAAGCAGGCTCCTGGTGAAAGCGCTGTGGAACAACAGCAGTCCGTCCCTGGCCAAATAGTTACGTGTCCCGCGTTCTCAAACCAAGCGGGGCACTTTATCTCGACCCAGAGGCAGGGGGCGGGACGATGAGGGAGAGCAGCCCAGGTGACACGGGCTCGGGGTTTCCCTTGGGCTCCTGGGAAACGGAGTCCAGACCCCGTCGCTCGCAGCCCTCTGTCCCGATCCGCAGCAAGGTAGTCTTCAGCCCAGGTCCTAGGGCGACGCGGGACCCGCGAAGCGGGTTCCGCTAGCAGCAACGATGAAGCAGGCTCCTGGTGAAAGCGCTGTGGAACAACAGCAGTCCGTCCCTGTTCCTGGCCAAATAGTTACGTGTCCCGCGTTCTCAAACCAAGCGGGGCACTTTATCTCGACCCAGAGGCAGGGGGCGGGACGATGAGGGAGAGCAGCCCAGGTGACACGGGCTCGGGGTTTCCCTTGGGCTCCTGGGAAACGGAGTCCAGACCCCGTCGCTCGCAGCCCTCTGTCCCGATCCGCAGCAAGGTAGTCTTCAGCCCAGGTCCTAGGGCGACGCGGGACCCGCGAAGCGGGTTCCGCTAGCAGCAACGATGAAGCAGGCTCCTGGTGAAAGCGCTGTGGAACAACAGCAGTCCGTCCCTGTTCCTGGCCAAATAGTTACGTGTCCCGCGTTCTCAAACCAAGCGGGGCACTTTATCTCGACCCAGAGGCAGGGGGCGGGACGATGAGGGAGAGCAGCCCAGGTGACACGGGCTCGGGGTTTCCCTTGGGCTCCTGGGAAACGGAGTCCAGACCCCGTCGCTCGCAGCCCTCTGTCCCGATCCGCAGCAAGGTAGTCTTCAGCCCAGGTCCTAGGGCGACGCGGGACCCGCGAAGCGGGTTCCGCTAGCAGCAACGATGAATCAGGCTCCTGGTGAAAGCGCTGTGGAACAACAGCAGTCCGTCCCTGTTCCTGGCCAAATAGTTACGTGTCCCGCGTTCTCAAACCAAGCGGGGCACTTTATCTCGACCCAGAGGCAGGGGGCGGGACGATGAGGGAGAGCAGCCCAGGTGACACGGGCTCGGGGTTTCCCTTGGGCTCCTGGGAAACGGAGTCCAGACCCCGTCGCTCGCAGCCCTCTGTCCCGATCCGCAGCAAGGTAGTCTTCAGCCCAGGTCCTAGGGCGACGCGGGACCCGCGAAGCGGGTTCCGCTAGCAGCAACGATGAAGCAGGCTCCTGGTGAAAGCGCTGTGGAACAACAGCAGTCCGTCCCTGTTCCTGGCCAAATAGTTACGTGTCCCGCGTTCTCAAACCAAGCGGGGCACTTTATCTCGACCCAGAGGCAGGGGGCGGGACGATGAGGGAGAGCAGCCCAGGTGACACGGGCTCGGGGTTTCCCTTGGGCTCCTGGGAAACGGAGTCCAGACCCCGTCGCTCGCAGCCCTCTGTCCCGATCCGCAGCAAGGTAGTCTTCAGCCCAGGTCCTAGGGCGACGCGGGACCCGCGAAGCGGGTTCCGCTAGCAGCAACGATGAAGCAGGCTCCTGGTGAAAGCACTGTGGAACAACAGCAGTCCGTCCCTGTTCCTGGCCAAATAGTTACGTGTCCCGCGTTCTCAAACCAAGCGGGGCACTTTATCTCGACCCAGAGGCAGGGGGCGGGACGATGAGGGAGAGCAGCCCAGGTGACACGGGCTCGGGGTTTCCCTTGGGCTCCTGGGAAACGGAGTCCAGACCCCGTCGCTCGCAGCCCTCTGTCCCGATCCGCAGCAAGGTAGTCTTCAGCCCAGGTCCTAGGGCGACGCGGGACCCGCGAAGCGGGTTCCGCTAGCAGCAACGATGAAGCAGGCTCCTGGTGAAAGCGCTGTGGAACAACAGCAGTCCGTCCCTGTTCCTGGCCAAATAGTTACGTGTCCCGCGTTCTCAAACCAAGCGGGGCACTTTATCTCGACCCAGAGGCAGGGGGCGGGACGATGAGGGAGAGCAGCCCAGGTGACACGGGCTCGGGGTTTCCCTTGGGCTCCTGGGAAACGGAGTCCAGACCCCGTCGCTCGCAGCCCTCTGTCCCGATCCGCAGCAAGGTAGTCTTCAGCCCAGGTCCTAGGGCGACGCGGGACCCGCGAAGCGGGTTCCGCTAGCAGCAACGATGAAGCAGGCTCCTGGTGAAAGCGCTGTGGAACAACAGCAGTCCGTCCCTGTTCCTGGCCAAATAGTTACGTGTCCCGCGTTCTCAAACCAAGCGGGGCACTTTATCTCGACCCAGAGGCAGGGGGCGGGACGATGAGGGAGAGCAGCCCAGGTGACACGGGCTCGGGGTTTCCCTTGGGCTCCTGGGAAACGGAGTCCAGACCCCGTCGCTCGCAGCCCTCTGTCCCGATCCGCAGCAAGGTAGTCTTCAGCCCAGGTCCTAGGGCGACGCGGGACCCGCGAAGCGGGTTCCGCTAGCAGCAACGATGAAGCAGGCTCCTGGTGAAAGCGCTGTGGAACAACAGCAGTCCGTCCCTGTTCCTGGCCAAATAGTTACGTGTCCCGCGTTCTCAAACCAAGCGGGGCACTTTATCTCGACCCAGAGGCAGGGGGCGGGACGATGAGGGAGAGCAGCCCAGGTGACACGGGCTCGGGGTTTCCCTTGGGCTCCTGGGAAACGGAGTCCAGACCCCGTCGCTCGCAGCCCTCTGTCCCGATCCGCAGCAAGGTACTCTTCAGCCCAGGTCCTAGGGCGACGCGGGACCCGCGAAGCGGGTTCCGCTAGCAGCAACGATGAAGCAGGCTCCTGGTGAAAGCGCTGTGGAACAACAGCAGTCCGTCCCTGTTCCTGGCCAAATAGTTACGTGTCCCGCGTTCTCAAACCAAGCGGGGCACTTTATCTCGACCCAGAGGCAGGGGGCGGGACGATGAGGGAGAGCAGCCCAGGTGACACGGGCTCGGGGTTTCCCTTGGGCTCCTGGGAAACGGAGTCCAGACCCCGTCGCTCGCAGCCCTCTGTCCCGATCCGCAGCAAGGTAGTCTTCAGCCCAGGTCCTAGGGCGACGCGGGACCCGCGAAGCGGGTTCCGCTAGCAGCAACGATGAAGCAGGCTCCTGGTGAAAGCGCTGTGGAACAACAGCAGTCCGTCCCTGTTCCTGGCCAAATAGTTACGTGTCCCGCGTTCTCAAACCAAGCGGGGCACTTTATCTCGACCCAGAGGCAGGGGGCGGGACGATGAGGGAGAGCAGCCCAGGTGACACGGGCTCGGGGTTTCCCTTGGGCTCCTGGGAAACGGAGTCCAGACCCCGTCGCTCGCAGCCCTCTGTCCCGATCCGCAGCAAGGTAGTCTTCAGCCCAGGTCCTAGGGCGACGCGGGACCCGCGAAGCAGGTTCCGCTAGCAGCAACGATGAAGCAGGCTCCTGGTGAAAGCGCTGTTGAACAACAGCAGTCCGTCCCTGTTCCTGGCCAAATAGTTACGTGTCCCGCGTTCTCAAACCAAGCGGGGCACTTTATCTCGACCCAGAGGCAGGGGGCGGGACGATGAGGGAGAGCAGCCCAGGTGACACGGGCTCGGGGTTTCCCTTGGGCTCCTGGGAAACGGAGTCCAGACCCCGTTGCTCGCAGCCCTCTGTCCCGATCCGCAGCAAGGTAGTCTTCAGCCCAGGTCCTAGGGCGACGCGGGACCCGCGAAGCGGGTTCCGCTAGCAGCAACGATGAATCAGGCTCCTGGTGAAAGCGCTGTGGAACAACAGCAGTCCGTCCCTGTTCCTGGCCAAATAGTTACGTGTCCCGCGTTCTCAAACCAAGCGGGGCACTTTATCTCGACCCAGAGGCAGGGGGCGGGACGATGAGGGAGAGCAGCCCAGGTGGCACGGGCTCGGGGTTTCCCTTGGGCTCCTGGGAAACGGAGTCCAGACCCCGTCGCTCGCAGCCCTCTGTCCCGATCCGCAGCAAGGTAGTCTTCAGCCCAGGTCCTAGGGCGACGCGGGACCCGCGAAGCGGGTTCCGCTAGCAGCAACGATGAAGCAGGCTCCTGGTGAAAGCGCTGTGGAACAACAGCAGTCCGTCCCTGTTCCTGGCCAAATAGTTACGTGTCCCGCGTTCTCAAACCAAGCGGGGCACTTTATCTCGACCCAGAGGCAGGGGGCGGGACGATGAGGGAGAGCAGCCCAGGTGACACGGGCTCGGGGTTTCCCTTGGGCTCCTGGGAAACGGAGTCCAGACCCCGTCGCTCGCAGCCCTCTGTCCCGATCCGCAGCAAGGTAGTCTTCAGCCCAGGTCCTAGGGCGACGCGGGACCCGCGAAGCAGGTTCCGCTAGCAGCAACGATGAAGCAGGCTCCTGGTGAAAGCGCTGTTGAACAACAGCAGTCCGTCCCTGTTCCTGGCCAAATAGTTACGTGTCCCGCGTTCTCAAACCAAGCGGGGCACTTTATCTCGACCCAGAGGCAGGGGGCGGGACGATGAGGGAGAGCAGCCCAGGTGACACGGGCTCGGGGTTTCCCTTGGGCTCCTGGGAAACGGAGTCCAGACCCCGTCGCTCGCAGCCCTCTGTCCCGATCCGCAGCAAGGTAGTCTTCAGCCCAGGTCCTAGGGCGACGCGGGACCCGCGAAGCGGGTTCCGCTAGCAGCAACGATGAATCAGGCTCCTGGTGAAAGCGCTGTGGAACAACAGCAGTCCGTCCCTGTTCCTGGCCAAATAGTTACGTGTCCCGCGTTCTCAAACCAAGCGGGGCACTTTATCTCGACCCAGAGGCAGGGGGCGGGACGATGAGGGAGAGCAGCCCAGGTGACACGGGCTCGGGGTTTCCCTTGGGCTCCTGGGAAACGGAGTCCAGACCCCGTCGCTCGCAGCCCTCTGTCCCGATCCGCAGCAAGGTAGTCTTCAGCCCAGGTCCTAGGGCGACGCGGGACCCGCGAAGCGGGTTCCGCTAGCAGCAACGATGAAGCAGGCTCCTGGTGAAAGCGCTGTGGAACAACAGCAGTCCGTCCCTGTTCCTGGCCAAATAGTTACGTGTCCTCACTTTCTCCTCCCTGGTTCAATCATGGATGAATCAGATGATTCTACTTAACAATAAACCCATCATTGTCGACAGCGCAAAATCCCTTGGTGTCATAGTCGACAAAAAACTCAATCTAACCCCCCACACAAATTCCATTGCAAAGTCTGCTCGATACCAACTGAGCCTTCTTTGGGGAATTCGTCGCTTTTTCCAGGAGCAGGACCTTAACACCCTAGTCCAATCGCAGGTCCTCTCCAGACTGGACTACTGCAATTCACTTCTTACTAGCCTCCCCAAATCCCACCTGTCCCTCCTTAAATCTGTTCTTCATTCAGCAGCTTCATTCATTTATGGGGCTAAAAGAAGCGACCACATCACACCCTTGTTGTCCACCCTCCGCTGGCTTCCCATCGAGGCAAGATCCATCTACAAGACTGCCTGTATCACCACAAAGCCTTGCACTCCTCCTCTCCTCGCTACCTGGCGAATAAACTGAAACTCTCTGGAGGCTCTAGACCATCACGAAATGCGGAAAATCGACTGCTTGAACCTCCCACTTTCAAGAAGGAAAGATCAATGGCCCAATCCTTTTCAGGCAACGCAGTGAGAATCTGGAACTCACTTCCGCCTCAGCTCCGGATCACCACCTCCTCCCAGGCCTTCAAAACTGACCTCAAAGTTCTCCTCCTTCAAAGACACCTCCTAATATAATGCCCGCCCTCTCTATTATCTGAAGGAGGACCTTCCATTATAGGAATTTCTATTCTCCATGACTATGGAAGTGTCTTCCCAGTGTGTTCTTGTGGTTTGAGGGTCTGCCATTTATTGCAATATTATCCTTCTACCTGTGTTTGGTACTCGTTTTTAACATGCACACGTCGCTTTTCTCTTGTATCACACTGTTTGCTGCCTCTTACATTTTGTTTGCTTTCGATACTTGCACAAGTGCCACCATTGCCTACGTAACGTTTGTTCTTGTGTTTGAGTGTCCTCCATTTATTGAAGTATTATACCTCTACTTGTACTTTGTACGCTTTTGTAACTTGCACACATGTCACCTTTTTCCTTCTGTAATGCACCGTTTGCTACCTCTTGTATTTTGTTGGTTCACGATTGTCACTTTTACCTCATGTAACTTAACGTTTGCGTTTGTAATTTGTTCACTTGTAATTTTCTCCTCATGTATCAGTACTGGTCCTCCTATTGTGAAGCGCTCTGACACCTTCGGGTAAAGTCCGCCCTATATAAAAACGCATTAAATAAATACATACATCTGCGCGCTCTAATATTGCGAGCCGTGACTACTCGAAGCCTGTTTATTTATTCCCCGTCCACATGAGCCTAGATCTGTGAACTCAATTATACTGTCCTGTCTCAATTTGTTAGAATTCCCTGAATGGAATTTAGTAGGAATATAAGTACAATTAAAAAAAAACACTAAGACAGAGCTAACATGGTTTTCTAAGGCAAACTTAGTCGTTATCGACCTCTGCTCCGTGTCAGTTTCCCTAAAGCGCGCCTCGGACGCGGCCGTGCGCGCCCCGTGGACCAGCATTGGCGCCACCAGTGCTTTCATGTGCCTTTGTCCTTTTCATCATAACTTCCGATCCTTTTCACACATTTTTTACTCTTTTGTCATCACTAAACTTCATTCATTTTTTACCAACAGGATTTTTGTGTGTTTTATTTGCTTAATTTCTTGAATGTAATGTTGTTTTATGGGTGCTAAAATACTTTGCCACGTCTTTCTCTGAGAAAAGCCGTAGGCCCGCACCTTCCAGGGGAACCTGCTGTTTACTTCTGTTACTAGGTTACTTAGCTTTGTAGGAACGCAGACCCACTACTTAAAATCCAGTTTCTCAAACAGCCTGTTAAATATATCACTCTCGAGTCGGGGACGGTGTGGGATAAAAAACATAGATCATGCAGGCTTCAAAATACAAGTGTCCCCGACAGTGAAATCCGTGCAGTTTTGAACTCGGAAAGGCGGGCTGTATGTATGGTGCTTTGCAAGGTGTGGGAGTCTGCATGGATCTGGGCTTGCTACAGGCAATGTTTGAAGCTCCCACCCGACACACCTCACTACACGCGCTGTCTTTCAGCCTGGAGGGGCTGCTGCCTCCTCCCACCATGGAGACCCCTGTGAGTAGACACACGACACAAACCATCGCAATGCGATTGCGAAACTCTGCTTTATGAAAACAGGTCCAAAAAAAGAGTATATTGAACCGGGGCAGGGGGCCCTGACGTCACGGACGCACGGCCCCTGCCTATGTCAACATTTACCATAAAGACACATTTGGTGGGGCGCACTGGACAGCTGCGATATTATGATGACTATACCCCACAGATGACGGCACCTCTGAATGCAAAGTGTCCGTGATTGTTAAACATCTTTGAGCGCTGTCAGTCTATGGTGACGGTCGCAGTTCCTGCCGTTGCCGCGGTGCTCGGCTGGCTGCAGAGGGCTTCAATCTGTGAAACACACACTGTGGACAAGGTCATTGTCTTCCGTGATTTGGGGGTGCCGCCCGCCCTATTGTCCCAAGCCCCCGTGGGGTCCTCCAGTCCAGAGCCTAGGTGCTACTGGGTTCTAGCGCCTTGAAAGAGTACAGCGCCTTCAGGAGCCGGAGGGCGCTAGGACCTGGGGGACAGAGGCTTGGAGGCGGCGCTAGGACCCAGGGGCTCCTTGGAGCAAAACATGCCGAGTCACCCTAAGCTTGCATGCCTGTGAGAGCAGGCAGAGCCGGGGTCCTGTTGTGAGTGCTGCTGAGCCCTGCCTGCTGCTGCTGCACCCGTGAGTGACTGCCTCCTGGTACGTCCGGTGGTCCCCCCTGCCCCCTGGTGAGGGTCCCTCCATGCCCGGCTCTCTGAGGGGTGCTCTTCTTAAGCGCATAGAGGTGCAAGGCCAGGGAGTGCCCCCTGGCGCTGAGCCCTGCCGCTGCTGCACCTCTGACTGCCTCCAGGTAAGTGCGCAGCCCCCCTTCCTTCAGGTGAGAGTCCCTCCATGCCCGGCTCTCTGAGGGGTGCTCTTCTAAAGCGCACAGAGGTGCAAGGCCAGGGAGGGAGCCCTGCCGCTACACCCCTGACTGACTGACTGCATCCAGGTAAGTGCGCAGCCCCCATTCCTTCTGGTGAGGCCCCCTCCATGCACTGTTCCCAGAGGGGTCCTCGACCACGGCGCACAGAGGTGCAAGAAGGGAGCCCTGGGGCTGAGCCATGCCGCTGCTGCACCCCTGACTGACTGCATCCAGGGAGGCACCCCACCCCCCCCCCCCCTTCATTCTTGTGAGGGTCCCTCCATGCACTGGTTTCTGGGGGTGCTGGGCAGGTGCAGGGTCAGGGTGGGAGCCCTGGCGAGGGCAGAGGCGCACCGACTGCCTTTGTGAGAGCGGCCGTGCTACATGTAGCTCACAGGTGCAAGATCACACCAGGCGTCACTCGTGGTGGCCGTGACGCTGCATCTTTCTGTTGTGTAACGCTCAGCCCTTGAACCCGAGGGAAGTGGCGGATTCGGTCACTAGAGGGGGATGATGGTCTGTGAATAGCTGAAGCCCCGTGTTCGGAGGTCAGCATGAACTGTGAAGGTCTGTAGATCAGTCAAAAGTGCTTTGTCAGAATGTGAGCCCCTTGGGGCAGGACTGACGTGCGCTGGCCCGGCTGAGCTGTGCAGGAGGCTCCGGCCAGGATTGAGGTGCATTGGTGGAGCTGTGAGTCAAAAGTCAGGACTGAGGTGCATTTGCTGACCGTGTGTTAGTGACAGATCAGTGAGACTGAGGTGCCTTGCCAGAGCTGTAGATGTCTCAGGTCAGGGCTCAGGTGCATCAGCTGAACCATGTGAGAGTCACAGGTGAAGACTGAGGTGCATTGGCTGAACTGTGAGAGTCACAGGTCGGAAACTAGGTGCTTTGGTGGAGCTAAGAGTCACATGTGAGGACTGAGGTGCATTGGCTAAACCATGTGAGAGTCAGGACAAGACCGAGGTGCATTGGCTGAACCATGTGAGAGTCAGGCGAGAAGTGAAGTGCATTGGCTGAACTGTGGGAGTGTCATGTCAGGACTGAGGTGCATCGGCTGAACTATGAGAGTCAGGACAAGACTGAGGTGCATTGGCTGAGCCATGTGAGAGTCACAGTCGAGAAGTGAGGTGCATTGGGTCAGCTCCTATGGAACCTCTAGTTATGTTATGTTATGTTATGTTAGTGCTTTTTGTATTGCGCACGGCTGCTCCAGTGAAGGAGTGTCCCGGCGCACCGACAAGGTGGCGAACAAGTCTGCGCTAAGGGCTTTGAGCATTGGCTGAGCTGTCAGATTAAGGTGATTCTTGGGTGAGGCGAGGGCTGAGGTACTTTGACAGAGCTGTCAGGCTTTTGTGACCTTTGTTACTGGCCATGTGCACAGCTTGTCGTCGCTGTCTTTTGTTAGGTGATGTCTTCTCGGTGCTTTAGTGCTCGTATTTTATTCTGTAGTCTGTCTGTCTGAGATTATGTTTTTGTATCTCTTCTGTTAGTTACACACATTTTTAATCGGCTCTTTGTAATCGGGCCTTGTCATGCCATTGCTGTTCCATTTCTTTATTCTGTGGTGCGTGATGTCTTCGAGGCGCTCCAGTTTTACTGTGTTGTGCCATTGTTATATCCTGCTCTTCCTCTCTCTTTGTCCCTCCTTAGTGTTAGTGTCTGCTTGTCTATGTCATGTCTCTGTGATGTCATCCAGGATTCTACCTGTTGCTGTTCAAGGGATTTATCAGTTACCTGGAGGCTGAGCAGGAAGTTATCTGCTCCCGGTGGGGTTTCTTACCATATTACATTCCTACTTGAATGCTGTACCTGACTATCTAATCCCAAGAATAAATTTACTACATGAACATTACAACAAGGACTCTTCATCTTATTTTACTGAATTTAACAGCCATCCATCCACTTGCAGTGCTAACGCTTTCCTGCCAGTTGTATATTTCTTATTGTGTCACTTGTGACCCGCCGTCTTCACGCTCCACTTGTGTTGCCTACTTTGGATTGTGATGCCCTCACAGTGTGTTGCAGCCGCTGTGGGCACTGTGCCCTCTGCCCCCAGTTGTCTCCACGATGCTCTTGTGCCAGTTGTAGATGTTGCTCCGTACCACGTGTTGCCGGGTTTCGTAACGTGTTATATATTGTGTCGCGTGTGACGTGGTGTGCTCATGCGGTGCAGGTTGTACACTTTCGTGTCTCGCCCCCGTCGTTGTGTCTCAGGATGCTCCTATTCATGTTTTCGAGGTGTTCCTAGCGATGTTTTAGCAGTTACATGTTAAAGCGCTCTCTTCCAGGAAGGGGAGGCGGGGAGGCTGGGGGGCGGGGAGGGGAGGGGGGGATCACTCCCTGAAGTTGTTGAACAGGGTGCAGTCAGAGGGCCAGAGACGCACCTAACTCCTCACCCCCTCTGACTCTGCCCTGGCCAGTAACCGCCTGTAAGCGCCCTCAACCTTGGATCATATTTATTTCATAACAATTTATAACAAAAGTACCAGTGCACATCCCTTCTAGTTGCTATTATCCAAATGGCATCTAGCCACGGCAATCCCCAAAAATTTTTCCCTCTCCTTGTAGTCCTCAAAAAGACATGCACAATGTTCGTTATTATTCAATGTCCATTTATTAATGATTTCTTTCTTTTGCCACACCGTCACAGCCAACGCGCGTTTCGCCCTCCGCTGGCTTTTTCAAGGCAAGAATGTAGTATGGTGAGCAAAATATATTTGCAGAGGTCAGATTATTATGTAGCCTGTTGAGCATTGATCCTTTCGGCCTTTTATTTTATGCACCGTAGGTTAAGCGTGTTGAACATTTGTCGATGATCCTTTCTTTAGTTAATGAACCGGTTATTGCACACTACATGGAGCCTTGATACGTTCCATCGCCATGGCGTGTTACTACGGCGTTCGTGCGGAGTCCTTTCTTCAATGTTCACCTTAGCAGTTTGTAGATGTGCTGATCAAACAAAGCAAATCCACCGTTTGTTCGTTGTTGTTTATTTCATAACAAGTTTAGGGTGGTATTTACAAATTGGTGGGTTTGTTAGAGAGTGTGTTTTCTGGGACTCCAAGTGGGAGTGCGCAAAGCATGGCGGGGAGTGGGTGGCAGGCATTTCTCTTTTTTGATGGTGGTGGAGGTAGTTTATTTTTGTTGTTTTTTTACATGTTAAATATGGTTCCCTCCTTGGTAGTCACCTGCCTCTGTGTACATATTGGAAGCGGGGGCAGATGATGGGGGCGGGGAGGGCATATCCAACATAACATTTCAGATGGATCAAATGTGAATAACCAGATTATTTCACCCCAGAGTTCTGAGTGACATCACAGCAGGGCTTTGTGTGTGTGGGGGAGGGGGCGAGGGGGATGGTATGTGGGGGTCTGAGCCCCATTCATTTTTTTAGGGGGGGCCTCAAAAGGGGGCTCTATTTTCTGGCCTCAAAGGTAGGGTGACCAGACGTCCCGGGTTTTTCTTTGGTGTTACTAGTGTGGGTAACATGTCTTGATAGTGAAATACTGCCAATTTCGTTTTTCACTATTGAAAGGCTATCTTGCCCATAGGATGACATGGGGAATGCTGTGTAACATGTTTACCTGCATATCTTCCCATAACGGCAAGATAGACATATGGAATCTGGTATCCCTGAACTCAGACTTTAATAACACATCCTTTAGTGAAGATGGTTTTTAAATTCTAAGTTTGGAAATAGCACTTTTAGAAAGTGGCTATTTTCCAGTTTGTGAGTGACATGGGCTGGGGGCGGCTCCAGGAGGCTGGCTGAGTCAGCACAAGGCTGAATAGACCTATCTGCATGTCCTCTACATGGAGATGGGTGCACTCTGCCAGTGCACCTCTTCTTCCTTTGTGAGTGATTGCCAGGGCCATCAGACACACTGCAGGAGGTGGAGCCAGCATTGTGGCGGGCAGGCACAGCCCTATTGAGACCCAGGTGCTACTCCTCCTACCACTCTGGTGTGGTGTGAGTTGGCTGGCAAAAGGTAGAAGGTCTGCTGAAGAAAAATTGTTGTGAGAAACTCCGACACAGTGAATATCTTCAAGGGTTTGGGGAAATCCTGCAATAGATTTCTAAGTAATGTAAATCATTTTTACATGTTTTAAAGTGTTTGGAATTTTATGGCTTATACTTAATAAATATACCTTTTTGCCTATTTTATTATCCTTTGCTGGATGCGACATCATGAATTTCTTAAGCACACAATGCTAGTTATCTTGATTTAGACCACGCCCCTACTCGGATAGGCCACACCCCTTTAAGAAATGTACCACACCCCTTTTAGAGCACCACCAGCCCCCCCCCCCACTTAAAGCCCTGCATCACAGACAACTCAAGTTTCACTCACGCCGCCTATGTGCTGTCCCTCAGGGCACCTCTGTGCATAAGATCCCCACCCTTCCGTTGCCCATCTATAGTGCTGTATGTTGATGATGCCATGCTTATTTCAGGAAAGGTGTTGTGTTTGTAGGTGATTTTACCTGAGCAAAAATTCTGGTCTGCTGGGATTAAAAGAGCTGTGTTCAAGAGAGAACGGTTTTCTCTCCTGATCTTCTCATAGGAACTATGGCAGGTGCTCCACCAGCTAAAATGAGGACACACTTTCTGTGAAGTCACACATATATTCACTAGCCATATAAGAAACTAGTCTGATAAACTGACTAACACATGTGCCTCCTACAGGACCATCAGTCTGTTGATTGATTCTTCAGGGTTTTACTGCGGCTTTACCATAGTGCTCTAATGACCAACTAGAGCGCTAACATTCTACTTTCAGGACAAACATGGGGTACACCTGACCGCCATGTTGATGGAATCAAAGCTGTAGATCTGAAAACATTTCTTCCTGAGAAGTAAATGAAGACGTTAGGGGTTTTATGCTGTTGAAATAATAGATATTGCTCTAGATAAAGCTGCAGAACGCTGAACTGAGACACATATCTATAGATTCTCAAATATCATTCTCATTCATGTCAGAAAGTACGTTTGGCATGCAGAGTGAAATATGTACTTTCAACAGCGGCAGCAGCAGTCTGTTGGTTCACTACCCACTGTAACTTCTCTGTAGACTTCTAATGAACAGCTGGAGTGCGTTTTCTGTTAATGGCTAAATGGACGCCATGTTGCTTAAACAGAGCTGTTCAATCTAAAGGCTTTCCTGTGGAGCAGGCTGAAGTAAATGAGCCTTCAAGTATTAATGCAGATATGAAACTAGCTGGTTCAAAAAACTGAGCAGAAGTATGGATTTTTAGTCATAATACATTTTTAAAGGGCTTGAAAGAGTTGATAAGAGACAATGCAAACCATAGGCGCAACAACCCCTGTCCACATCTGTTTCCTCCTGATTTACTAATACTAAATCAGGAGTTGGATACACTGTTTCTTACTGAAACGTGGTTATCTGACTACTCTGATGCGGACATCGTCACTGCCCTCCCCCCGGGCTATCTGTGTCAAACTTTTCATAGACCCAGAGGGAGAGGTGGGGGATTGGCCCTAATCCATAGACAACAATTCATCTGTAGAACCTCTGAGGCTCACATTGATGACTGCGAGGGATGCAAATTCTCTATTCAAACCTCCCCGGCCCACACCCTGTCGGGACTTCTGATATATCGCCCCCCAGGTACCCCTGGGAAATTTCTTAACGCCATCACTGAAGCGGTTGCACAACTAGCCTCTTCTGCTTCTAACTTTCTTATAGTGGGCGATCTAAATCTGCATTTCATGGACCCCACCGATCGAACAGCGGTCGAGCTCCTTCAAGACCTGTCGTCTTTTAATATTCGTTTGATTAATAATGAGCCTACCCACGATAAAGGACACCTGCTGGACCCAGTCCTCACCAATGTCACTAATATCACCACAGGCCCACCCCTGACTCTACCATGGACCGACCATTTCCTAGTCCCGATCTCCTGGGATGTCCCCATTAAGACCCCTCAAACTAGGAAATCTCAAGTCACTGATAGACGGTGGCACAAACTTGTAGCTACAGAATGGGCCACCACTCTTTCACACTCCATTCCTGAGCTTTCCTCCGAGCCCAATATGGCTAATGAACAGTTTAACACCTGGATTACTTCCTCACTTGACAAATTAATCCCTAAAAAGGTCACTCTTAAACACACCAAAAGAGCGCCCTGTGCTCCATGGTATACCGCAGAACTCAAAGCTCTGCGCCAGGAGTGCAAGAGGGCCGAACGCATCTGGCGGAAAGATAAATCTATTACAAACAAAGGAGCGTATTCCACCTCCCTTGCAACTTATAAATCATCCATCCGCAAGGAAAAAACCATATTCTTTCAGCAAAGAATAGAAAAAGCAGTATGCTCGAGCAAGGAATCTTATGCTATTCTAAAAGAGCTACTGAAACCCCCAGCTCCTGAACCGACAAGCCCCCCAGACCCTACTGTGGATCAGGAAAAATGCCAACAGTTGGCTAACTTCTTTCAAGAAAAGATCCAAAAAATCCTTGCTTCAATCCCCCCCGCCAGTCCATGCGAAGATAGCGATCTTACGAACACCCAGACACTCAGTTGTCTCCCCTCCTGGGGTCAAGTAACCACCGAAGATGTGGAAAATACTCTAAATTCCATTAAAAGTGGATCTCCTAGAGACCCCGTCCCGCTTCGGACCCTGAAAGAGGTGACCCCCATCATTGTTCCCCCTCTTACCCACCTGATCAATGCCTCACTCCAACAGGGAATTGTTCCCCTGAACTGGAAGGCTGCAGTTGTGAAGGCTCTATTGAAGAAGCCTTCCCTTGATCCCGAAAACCTGGCCAATTTTAGGCCAATCTCCCTTCTCCCCGGGATAAGCAAGATTGCCGAAAAATTGGTTAATAAAAAACTGTCTCAGTTCCTGGAAGACAATAACAAATTAAAAAACTCTCAGACAGGTTTCCGGCCAGGGCAGGGCACTGACATCGCCCTCCTGGCGGCGGTAGAGGAGGCCAGGACACTCTTAGACGAGGGAGGATCAGTGGCAGTGATCCTCCTCGACCTGAGTGCGGCCTTCGATACCGTCAATCACCAACTCCTCATTAAACGGCTCGAAAGAGTCGGTGTGGTAGGTTCTGCCCTATCCTGGCTCTCATCCTTCTTGGACCAGCGTACTTTTCAGATTTGGGAAAACAACACCTGCTCCTCCGAAACTCCCCTCCAATGTGGTGTGCCTCAGGGCTCCTCCCTGAGCCCCACATTATTTAACATCTACATGTCCCCATTGGAGGAGGTTATCACCCCGTTCGGAGTGAGCGTCGTCAGCTATGCTGACGACACACAATTAGTGGTATCACTATCCCATCCCAATCGAAAACCAGCAGATCTACTTAACTGCCTTACGCAGGTTCAAAACTGGATGAACAGCTCAGCCTTGAAACTAAACGGAGCAAAGACAGATGTCCTTCTTCTTGGTCAGAAAGGAATCATTCTCCCCCCCAAATATCTGGCCTGATTGTTTGGGTCCCATTCCTGAACCAAAACAAGAAGTAAAAAGCTTGGGTGTGTGGCTAGATACTACCTTGTCATTTTCCACACAAGCAAAAAAAGTAGCCGGGACATGCTTCGGCCTGCTGAAATCACTGAGAAAGATCCTGCCCCTTCTGCCACCCAACTCCCAAAAACTGCTTATACAAGGCCTGATAATTTCTAGGCTTGATTTCAGCAACGTGATATATCTGGGCGCCCCGGAAGCAACACTGAACAAACTTCAGAGAATCCAAAACATAGCCGCCCGGATTCTCACTAAGACCCCTGCCAGAGACTCGGCCAAACCAGCATTGAAACTCCTCCACTGGCTTCCTATAAGGGAGAGAGTTAAATTTAAGGCCTTGTGCCTAGCTCACAAATTATTACAAAATCAAGGCCCTCCCATTCTTAGAAAATTTATCAAACCCTATAAATCCTGCAGATCCCTCAGATCGGACACGGAGAATTTCATCAGCGCCCCTAGAATCAGGAAGGCACGCACAGGTGGAAGGCGGTTCACAGTCCATACCGCAAGCCTCTGGAATGCACTCCCCCGCGACCTGAGAATTGAACCACACTACCTCCGCTTCAGAAAGCGGTTGAAAACTTTTCTTTTTCCCCAATGATCCCTTCCCATCCGAACCACTGTATCCCCGCCCCATCCCTCACTCCCCCTCCTTCTGGCCCCCTTGTCAGGTTTAGGGTAGGGTTCTTAGCGCTGGGATACCTTCGGGTGACTACGCGCTCTACAAGAGTTTTTAATAATAATAATAATAATAATAATAATCAATCCACAGTGTTACTTAATACCGCATTAATTTAAAAAAAAGTAATATTTCGGTAATCCTAAAAGGTATTTTAATTTTCCAATGAAATGTCTTGCAGTAGATTTTTAGAGAGGAGGGAGACATTTGCCAACTGATTTAATGCTTGAAATTAATAGATTTGTGTTCTTGTGGGTAGTTGGTCCCTTGGAATGAGTTGTGCTTTGGACATGTAATTTTTTGACGTCTTTTGGTCAGTGGATCCATCTGCCTGCATGTTTTGTTCACTGTCTTCAAAATATTTTTTGTGAATTTAATATAGGGAAATAGAAAAAACACATTAGGAAAGTATATTTATTGTCTGTTTTCATTCTCCATCTTATAAATTACTTTACTCAACGGTAATTAATGATTTTTTTTGTTGTAAAAATAAATAACATCAGACAGTGAAAACTGTCATGGACTATACACTATGAGGAACAATTTAAATATATAAAACAAACAAAGGAAAATAAATGTTTTTGGGGACTCCTTTATATCTGGCACTTTTAATAGCAGAGATAAGAACCACTTTCCTGTGTATTGTCAGCCTTCTGCACAGAAAAGTGCATGGAGAGAGGTTGTGGCCTTACGGCCAGAGCTGCCTACTTTGGAGCTGGGGGAACCAGGGTCGAGACTTGACGTCGGCTCAACCTCCTGTGATTCTGGGCGATTCACTTAATCCCTTGTGCTTACAAAAAAGATGAACGTGTCCTTGTGTAACGTAACAGGTGCTCCTGCAAAGCGCTCTGATACCTTCACGCTATATAAATCAGAAAAACAAAACATGACTCTAAAGCTGCCTTCTTCAGCAGCATGAGCATCTACCAGTGCTGCCACATTCTGTGAGCTAGGTTAGCGTTCTAGTTCTTTATTAGCACTCTTTGATCTTCACTGGCAGCTATTGGAGGAGGACAGTGTGTTGGTGTGTGGGTTGATTCTCTAATGTGGCTTGTCTCAGGTAGTGCCGATGAATCTCCTTGGTAGTTATCAACCAGGTCAGAGTAGAGTATTTTAGTAGTGTTCTGCTCTCTAATTTACAGTTTTGTATTTTGCCGTGTCATTGGATGTCTTCGTTTTGCTCTTATGTCATTTGTACATTTTTGTGCCGTGTCCTTTGTCTTTATACATCTTTTTATACTCATATTCAACTTACAGGTTTCATTTTGCTCTTTGAAACGTGATCTATTCGTGGTGATAATGCACCAGTTGTAGACTGCTGTGCCCTCTCAGTAGATCCCTTAATGATGTTCCTGTGCCAGTTGTCTGTTTTTGTTCCATGCCCCTTTGTATGTTCTCTGTCGTCAGAGCAATTATGCTCCTGCTTAAGTTGAACATTCTGCTGTCCCCTCTGTAATGTGAAATGTCCCCTCTGTCGCCAGGTGTCTCCTTGATGGGCTTATTCAAGGTTTAGCTTTTATTGTCTGCATTGTGTTGTGATTACTGAAGCTTCTCTTGTGCCAGCTGTGGATGTTACCCTCTGTCGTTGGGTGTGTCTCCATGATGTGCTTGTTCAAGTTTTAGTTTCTCTTGTACAAATTGTGTTGTGTTTCCTGCTGTTTCCGTTGTGCCAGCTGTAGATGTTACCCTTTGTCGTTGGGTGTCTCTATGATGTAATTGTTCAAGTTTTAGTTTTTCTTGTCCGCGTTGTGTTGTGTTTCCTGAAGTTTCTGTTGTGCCAGCTGTGGATGTTACCCTCTATCTTTGGGTTTCTCCATGACTTACTTTTTTACGTATTTGAGTCCCCTATGCTCTCTGTGGTGTGATCCGTTCAAGCTTCTCTTCCTTGTGTTTCCTCACCAGGTCTTGTCCCGGGCTTGCAATGGGGATGCTCGGCAGCTACTGTGAGAACAATGCCTCTGTCTCTGCTGCCTGGGTCCAGCAGGGCTTTGCCCCTTGCTTCTTCTCCACCCTGGTGCCGTCCGTCCTGCTCAGCTTCTGCCTCCTACTGGGGGCGCTGCAATCCGCCTGCTACTCCCGCTATGGGCGCCTTATGGAACCGAAGTACATACCCCGCTCCAGGCTCTACAAGCTGCAGCTGCTGCTCACGGTGTTGCTCCTCATCCTGCCCCTGGGTGGCCTCGTCTGGCAGGTCGGTGGTGTCGGAGTCCTCTATGGCTACATGTTGACCTACTCCTTACTGACCATGGCCGGCTGGATCTTCACCCTCTACCTGCTGCACCTTGAGCGCACGCGCGTTCTGGCACAAGACCGGACGCGTGGCCATGGGATGGTTCTCCTGGTCTTCTGGGCACTTGCCTTTGCTGGAGAGAACTTGGCCTTTGTCTCCTGGAGCAGCCCCCTCTGGTGGTGGGGCCTGGAGGATGTGCCTCAGAAGGTAAGTCAGAAATCCACCTTGGCGTCTTTCTTAGCATTGATTATTACCAGTGGGATGCCATTCGTAATATGCTTTGGGGTGGTAAGATGAGGGAATACATGAAAACAGACCATCGGACAGATCAAGTTGAGAGCACCCATGGAGGGCGCTGTGTTGATAGAGGGTAGTTACTTTCTGATGCTTCAAGTAGTATTCCTTATATGTCTATTTTATTAATTGTGTTTTTTTAATATGTATATATGTATCCAAGCTAGAGCCATCAAGAACAACAGAGCGCTCTATACGGTACCATGAGGTCCAAAAAGTACATTTGTTTTGTAGACACAATGGTTCAGGTCTGGAAAATATACACTATATGGATTAAAAAGTAGGTGGCTAAATCTTAGCGCTGAAATGGAAGACAGTCAATGAGCTATAAAGTTGTTGAACCAAAACACAATAAAGTAAGGTGAGAAACAAATTCTGTTGATGAAAAGATGGTGCACCGGGGACGGAGTCAGAGTCATCAAATTAGTCCAGCAGTTTCCTTTATTGTAGAAAATGTCAAAAAAATGGACATCAGCCAACGCGTTTCGTTCCCTTGAGGGAACTTCATTAGGGCTTAAAATGTAATGTGAAGAATATTGTCTTTTCACTGATATGTAATCACTCAGAGGAAATAGCCTCTCTAGCATAAGTTCACAATAAACTGATCCAATCTCCTGACGGATCAGGTGGGAGTATATTTCTCCTTTCACAAACGTTGTAAATTTTTAGGGGATCCACCACAGTCAGGGTAAGTAGTATCCCAGTTAATATCCTTGATAGGAAAACTCTTGATAAGAAAAGTCTGTATTCCCCTTAAAGTTCCAATTCGGAAATTCCGAATTGGAACTTGCGGGGAATACAGAGTTTTCTTATCAAGGATATTTTAGAAATTTTCTTCCATAAAGGAATCTGCTGGACTCGTTGGATGACTCTGACTCCATCCCTGGCGCACCTTCTTTTCATCAACAGAATTTATTTCTCTGGATACAAGTTGAGCTTAACTGCGGCAAGCTCAGGAACTGGATGCACACAACACTTATTTTTTTTGGACAGGGATTGAGGTGCTGAATCTTGTTTTTTATAAAACATTGGTTCCCTATTTGTACTTACTGAGATCCTAATTCCGAAGAGGGTAAAAAGAAAGCTAGAGTAAGATAAATCTTTTGGAACAGGAAGCCTCTCCCGCTTCAAGCGGCATGCTTCATCATAGGCAATCTCTCCCCATCCAGGCCAGACAATACCACCTGGGCGGACTCGACATCCTAGTAGACCGGACATAGGGAGTTTTTAGATGAGATATTTCCTGGACAAACAGGGGTTCCAGATAAAAATAACAGTAGGTATAGGTAACTGGGTTTTCACCTTTAATAGTGGTAGACTCTGGTGCATCTAAAAACAACTATGTGATGGAGTGAGAGCGCAATGGCTTGAACCATCGTCCATGTGCCAACATGTTTCTGCCCTACTTCTATTAGTTTATAATGGTTAGGTGGCATTCGTCAGGGCCCTGAATCCCTAAACACCTGGCTTAATAAATATTAAAAACCATGCCCTGGAAAGTCCCGATTGATTCCTACCTGCTGCTCTCAGTACTTCTTCACACTCACTAAGGGGATGCCTGCTGTCCTGTCTGGAGCGAGACGATGTCCTCTGTACTCACACAATCATCAAGCGGCCCATCACACGGTACTACCTAAGGTACCATAGGTAGGGTCCCAAATAGGGAACCAGTGATTTATAAGAAAACTGACATAAAAGGTATCATATAGACATCATAGTCTTGTGTTTTGGTTCTATTGCCTTGGGAGACGTGTGGGGCCTCAAACTCCCCATCTCCATTTTGTGATTCGAGCTATAAAGCTGCTGGCCATGGAATCATGCCCGGTTTCCAGCCTGTGACTCGTGGGCGAGAGAAGCTCATTGGCCGCATGTACATGAGGCATGTACACCCTGGTGGAACTGCTGTTCCTTGATGTGCATGCTGTAACCACGTCCGAGTTATGGCGGTATTTAACAGTGCCTGTCTCCCGCTGGGGGTGCGACCTCAGAATATCTGGGATAGATTTCACGCAGTTCCGTGGAAGATTCTCCAGATTTACATGGTGCTTTCACACATAAGTGGAACCACCGCCGGAAATGGTGAAACACTGGCCTGCCTAAACCCAGCAGTTCATCTGATGCCATTTCTTGTGGTGTCACAACCACACAGTGGGGTTCCCAATGGCGTTGCTACCGCCAGCTCGTCGATCAGTTAGGCTGCCTTATAATGGGTGCGGGGCTCCAAGGTACACGGTTTGGATTTAGCCCCATTTTGGCAGAAACCCTGGTGCCATCTAGCATGAATGTGTGTTTGCATAGCATCCCCACAACCTGGGAATGGGGATTGCTACAGAGGGCTTGTGGAGCAGAGGTGGGGGAGGTACAGAGGAACAATACACAGAAGGTTCATTCTGAGTCTGTAGGTGGACTTGGCAGAAGAACTGGCTCTGCAGGTCATTGCCGCAACATCTTAAAGGCTCTTCTTCGAGATGAAGAGGGAGAGGGTGCCAGCACCGGATGTCTGAGGTTCGGTGTTACCGGATGTGTGAGGCTGGGTGTTACCGGACGTGTGAGGTTGGGTGTTACTGGACGTGTGAGGTTGGGTGTTACCGGACATGTGAGGTTGGGTGTTACTGGACATGTGAGGTTGGGTGATACCAGATGCGTGATGCTGGGTGGGGCGACTCTTTGAATCTCGGGGTGGGCAGACAGCACATGATGGTTCTGGGGGTGACTGTAGGTTCCTAGTCAGATGGAAAGAGATTTGGGCAGGTGCTTCATTAGCCAAGGCAAGCTCCAATGGAAGAGGCAGAGGCCAATAAATGTGACCCTATTTTGCCAGGAGGTCTCTGTAGGCTCCGTTGCAGTGACTTATTTGCTAATACACCACTACCGCCATGAGGATGTTGGATACGCCTTGAAGTTAATCGCAGGTGTATGTCGTATGGCATGGACGATCTGCAGAAAGTTCAGATATAGTTTGTCGATTTCCCTAATTCTTTTGTCTAGACATAAACAGAGAACAGCCTTTAATATCTGGAGCACACTGACCACCATGAAATAGACTGGGGGACAGCATTTTTCAGAGACCCCGTGCACTTGTGGTAATTCTGAAGAAACACATGTTTGTTGAATAATAGAAGCTAAGTTACAGGATGGGCTGTAATCAGTGGGTTTGTGTTAGTGACTGGGGAAGACGAAGGAGAGAAGCAGGTTTTTAAAGACTGTGGAAAAACAAGAGAGTGGGACATCTCTTAAAATGGCCTAGCAGAGGTTTGTGGTATTGAGTAAAAAAGAATGAAAGTGGAAGGAAATACAGCAGAGAGAGGTCTCACAAGGAACTATGAAGAGGACTAGAGAGGAACTGACAAAAAGACAAAAAAAACAAGGGATTAGCTTCGGGTGTGCATAGATACGAGGAAGAGATAACCAAAATGGTGGTGTGGTTCAAGGGGTCGCTAGGTTGGACCGGCACCATTCGGATGAGATGTGCAGCAACGGCAGATGGAAGATTGTAACGGGGGAGGTAGTGAGAGGCTGGAGACTTCGTCTTGGTAAAGCAGGTTTTATTTTTACATATAGCTTTTTGCGGCGAAAGGTCAGTCTTTCCCGGGCAAACTCAGGGGGATCCGTGGTGAGGCTGTCTTTGTGGTGTCTCTTCTCTTTTCGCAGTCGCCCTCCTGGCAGCTCCTTGGGACCCTCTCTCGACGTGGCCGTATAGAACAAAACAAACAGAAGGACCGTTACTCTCACGTCCTCATACTGTGTAAATCCTGAGGGGAAACGGGGAAGTGAGGGATACCGCTGACTGGTGCTGTATACTGCAGGCAATAGTGGAGGTTTTGTGGTGGGGAAAGAGTGAGGGGAAAGGAGGTAGACAAAGGGGAGAGGGGTTTCAGTATAGTTACACTATGTACACCTATGAACAACTGGCTGCACTGAGACTACAGTGCCTCCAGATCTATGGCGGAACTGAGCTCCTCCTCCCCGCCCACCTCGAAAGCTTCTGCCGTACCTGTGATAGCCACACTCCTCCCTCGGGAGTGTAGCACGGCAAAGCGTGAATCCATTGGCCTCCTGGCTCGTCTTCTTCTCCTCCTGGCTTGCGCCGTCCTTCGTTTTCGTCTTCTTCCACGCTCCTCGCTCCGTCTTCTCCAGTGTCGTCACACGCCGACTGGTGTTCTTCCTGGTCTTTACCTGCTGCCGTGAGATCGGCGTCACGCTGGGGTGGATCTTCGTTTGTGGTACACGCCCACTTAAAGGCACCGCTTTGACTTCTCTCCCTTTGCGGTAGTGGCTGCCACGGTTCCTGGTAGTCCTGAGGGGAAGGAGGGGAGGAATCGGTGAGCCACCATTCGTCTTGTGTGTCCACTCTCTCGTGACGGTGTACCTACTTACAAAGATCTACAGAAGTGGTGCAACACCAGCAGGGTGCAGCCAGTTGTGAGACTGGAGAATATATGAGGATTAGTGTTATAATGAGGACCAGAAGCAGGTAAGGAAGGAACACTTCTTTAATCGTCTTCTCACCACCAGAGGTTCCAGGCAGCTCTCTGGAGGGCACCGTGGAATGTTGGCAGCAGAGGAGGGGAAAGACCAATGGGAGGTGCAGGGGAGGGGGTACGGAACGTACCAAGAGGAACAGATTAAAACACACCTCCCTGCTTATGGCAAAGAAAGAAAGGGCGGCATAGAGGAAGAGGAGAAGAGAAAAGGGAGAGGAGGAAGCAAAGCGAAGAAGGGCAGGCATGAGATCAAAAGCATTAAATACAATAACAATGTGAATGATAAACCAGGCCTGCAAGGGAATGCAGAAAACCATTAACAGTGTCACTCACATAACACAATAGTCTCTGGTCCAGGCAGGTCAGCTTCTTGTTCTCAGAGATCTCCTGGGACCGAGAGCCTCTACCTCTCTCTCTGGATTACTACCGTTGCCGAGATCCCCCCCCCTTGTTTATGAATGAATTACACACTTGGTATAGCGCATGGCTACCCTAAGGCATCCCAGCGCTTTTGACCCATGGCAAATCACCGCCACTCATCGGATAAGGAAGGTCTTAAGTTGTTTCTGAGACACGAGGTGGGTTGGTTGGAGTCGGATGATTCTGTCCGTGCTCCATGTTTGGCCGTTATCAAGATGGACTACATTCTTCCCTACCCGTGAGATTCTGAACGGATCCGAAAATCTGGGCGCTTCATTCCTCCGTGCTTTGGGTAAGTCCACACGGATCCATTCCCCTTCTTTGAACATTTGGTTTTTTACATGTTTGGTCTGATCATATCTGACCTTGTATTTGTCTTTATGTTCTCCTAGCGATTTCGTTTTGATTTACCACACATGTGTAATTTCTTGGCAATACAGGCGGTGTGAGTTTTGTTTTTGTGGTTCTCCCTTTGAGAGAGGTGAATGGGGAATACCCAGTAACACTATTGGGAGAGGTGCAATAGGCCCAAACAGTGTCCATTAAAGCTGAACGTGCTGGTGTCCCCATTACTTCTACCCTCTGCAGACACTCTTTGAACAACCGGTTGATCCTCTCCACTAATCCTTTTGCACGGGGACAATACAATGCAGATTTGTGATGAGTGATGCCCCTGTGAGAGAGAAACTCTTTCATGCTGTCCGAAGTGAACTGCACTCCGATGTCTGTAATAAGGGTGTCAGGTAATCCCTCCTCAAAGAATATGTTTTCCAATTACTGTATGAGAACTCTTGTGTCGATTTGATGGACACATTTGTAGACCACCCAACGTGTGTGATAGTCCACTAGCACTAAAATGAAGTGTTCATTCAATGTTTTCAGGTTGAGTGGACCTATAATGTCCAAGGTTAATTTTGACCATGGTCGATCAGGCACTTCGATAGGAAAAAGAGGAGGCTTACAAGTTTGGTGAATTTTGTCACTGCGGCTACAGTCCAAACAATTTTTCACAACATTTTCAGTCATGGCATCCATGCCTGGCCACCAATATTACAATCTGATTTTATTCTTGCTTAGACTGCGCCCTAAATGTCCTACGTGTGCTAGTCCCACAATCTTCTCTCTCAAGTTCTCTGGTGGAATCACTTTTTCCCCTCTGCAAACCAAGTTTCCTTGTATATTTATTTCAAGTCTTACATCCCAGAACTTACACAAGGTTGTTGGAAAGTCACTTTTCTTTTAAGGCCAATCATTTTTGATGAACTCTTTGATAGAAGACATTTCTACATCTGCTTGCATACTATCGTCCAATTCCTCCTTATTCAAGCAGGTAAGTTGCAGTATCACATCGTCACATTCACAACTAACAGGACAGCCCCCTCTGATGGAGAACGTGATAAAAAGTCTGCAACCGTATATTGAGATCCCGGCATGTACTTTACACTAAAATTGTAGCCCTCAAGTCCCAAGATCCACCTAGCAATTCTGGGGGTGGTTTTATTTGCCCCCTTGGTAGTAAATGCAAACATTAGTGGTTTGTGGTTAGTCTTGACAGTAAATGGAATGCCCCACAACTATGGAGGCATAATTTCTTACAAATTTGGAATAATATTCGGATAGGAACAAAAATGATTTTAGGGGCTGCAGTGTCGCGAGTCACTTCCACTAGGTCCATTTTGGGATTAATACCATCTTGCGAGATGGTGTGCCCAAGGTACTCAACTGATCCCACTACAATACGACATTTCTCTTTTTTTAGAGTGAGCCCAGCTTTTTCCAAGTTGGTCAACACCATTCTGAGGGTGGCATTACGTTCCTCCAGATCCTTCCCGTAGATTAGTATATCATCTTGAAACCGAGAGTTCTGGGAAGGTCTTTCAAAACATGCTGCATGATCCTCTGGAAGGCAACCGCAGCGGATGCCAACCCAAAGGGCATGCAAAGGAATTGGAATGCCCCCAGAGGTGTCACAAAAGAGGTGAGATGGCATGAGATTGGGTGAAGCTCTACCTGGTGATAGGTTGAGGATAGGTTGAGAACGGTGAAACAACTCGCACCTTTGATAAGGGAAAGCACCTCGCAAATGCGTGGAAGGGGGTGCCTGTCTACCCAGATGTTCTCATTAAGGTCCCTGAGGTTTACACATAGCCTGATGTCCTTACTGGATGCTTTAGTGGTAGGAACAATGGGGGCCAACCATTGTGAACACTCAATGGGTTCACTCACCCCCAAAGACAATAATCTGTCTAATTCCATACGAAGGGGAGCATGAATTAAATGTGGTATGGGTCTAGCCTTGTGTGCTACCGGCTTGGCATTGGATTTAAATTTGATGGAGTGTTGGTATTCCTTAAGTAAGCCTAGTTCATCTGAAAATACTTTAGGAAAATCATTGCAAACCTCCATCCCCCCAACTGAGGGATCTACCAAGAGAACCTGATCTGGACTATTGGGATCTAACTTGACCCCGAGTTCCCTTTGGTGTTTCCACCCCAACAAATTGGATCCCTTCTGGGTGATGTAAATCTTGCCTACAGTATTCCTACCTTTAAACCCTATCTCCTTCGTGGTCATGCCCAATAAGGGTATGGGGTCCCCATTGTAGCCTCCTGGTTGGATGTCAGGGGGCTGTACAGTTTCTTGCCATGAAGGAAAAAGTTGGGAGAATACCCTGGCATCAACAAGGGTATATGAGGAACATGAATCTGCAAACACAGTTACGGGTTTGTTGTCTAGGTGATGTTGCAAGAAGGAAATGTGTCCGTATCATTTGTATCTTTAAGTTGGAAGATCAACTTAGTATCAGGGGACGATTCTGGTTCGATCAATAACACAGATTTGGAACGCTGATCGTGACAAACCCTGGACAAATGTCCTCTTTTACCACATTTGTGGCAGATGACAGAATGTGCTTGACATACGGGGTTGTTAGCAAATTGGATTGGGCTCCCACACCTATAACACTTGAGTTTGGTTCCCGTTGGTAACATGTTGGCCAGCTTAATTTTTGTTATCTTTGCCAATATCCGGTTTGCTTATGGCATTGACCTCCGTGAATTTACCCCCTTCTCATTTCATTGCAACCATACAATCTGCTGTGTGCTTAATCCCCACCGCTATGTCAAAGGCTTCCTTGAGGTCAGGGTTGGCCACAAGAAGCCTCTCCTGTATCCTGGGATTCTTGGTGCATCTAACCAACTGGTCCCTAATTACGGAATCTTGAAGAGACTCAAACTCACAAGTGTTAGCTAGACCCTTTAATGCAGCAATGAATGCTTTGACCTTCTCACTTTTCCCCTGTGTTCTTGAAAAGAACGTATGCCTCTCTAACACTACATCTATTTTCTTGCTGAAGTGGTTTTCTAATTTGTTTACAGCCACCAAGTACACATTCTCATCATCATCACGATCACTTCCTCCCTCTGCATTAGCCGAAATATCATCGTAAACTTTTCGTCTCTCAATGCCCAAGTTGTGTAATAGGGGTGTGGCTCACTGGTTAGAGGCGGCAGACCCGAGAGCAGAGGACGGCCCGGGACCAGGGTTCGATTCCCGGCGCGGCAGGTTTCTGGACCAGGGTCAGCGGACTCGATAATTCTCTCGCCTCGGTGCCCACTCTGATCAGCGATCACACTCGGCAACTCTGGGCATTAGCTTGCCTCATCTTCACTAACGGCCCCACCAGACCGCCGGGGATGCCTGGTCTCACCCTGGAGATACCCATTAAGGGACCATCTCTCAGGGAAGCCAGGAAGGGTTTCGCAGCGGTCGAAGCGCCTTGGGACCCTACGGGTAAGTAGTGCGCTATATAAATGCCAATACATACAATACATACAATACAAGTTTACGTAAATGAGAAAATTTCCCCCCACCGAAAGCAATTAGGTAGGACTCTAGTAAACCAAACCATTGCTTCCGAGGCAGAACAGGTTCTCTTCCCTCGTTAGGGAGGGTGGGGGTTGCGACATGTTAGCAGCTGCCATGCTCTAACTGTTGAAAACTAGGTTTAGAGAGGTCAAAAAATTACAATTGTGTGATCTGCAGCACACAGGGAATATAAATCAAGACTAGAAGTAATAAACACTTTGAATATGTGCACGTATGTATAAAGTAATGACTCCAAATTACATGACAAACCCACCAAGCACAAAACAACACTGCACACTGCAATTGTGGATGAACAGTACTGAGAGAACAGCGAAATAGTGAAGGGCTGAGCCTGTCAGCGTGAAAAGACAGGCAAGACAATGGTGAAAATAACTGTGCCCGTCAGTGCAACTTAACCATGTAAAGCTGTGCCAGTCAGCGTGAAATGACCGGCATTACAGTGTAGCCCAAAATCTGTGCCCATCAGCCAAATGGTAAAGATGAGAAATAAATATTGAGGCTCCTTCTGCATAAAAAACACTTAAGTAGTTGTGCCCATCAGTGTAAGTAAGGTGAATGAAACTGGCAAGCGAGAATGGAAGCGGCGTTTCCTTGCGGTAAGGATGAAAAAGAAATATTGAGGCTCCTTCTGCATGAAACCGATTACAGCATTTGTTCCCTCCCCTTCAACGACTGCGCACAAACTCAGACCTGGCTTCAGGTAGGATGGGTGAACTAGGGGACGAGGTATGTTAGTACAGTGGCCCCCCTGGCGTGTTTGGTCCCCGGAAGCACCGGGCGTGGGAGTTCTGAATGGACTGGTTTGAGGCCTTCATCAATAGCGCCTAAAGGTGGAATCCACAGCGCTCTGGATCGCTGGGCTTCCAATTGACTCTGAATGTGGCATGGTGGAGGGTTAAGCGCTACAAGCCTCCCCGATATCAACCTTAACATTGGAACCACTGGAGGCACCGAAGGGAGTGGGTCGGGGACCGCCACTAACCAGGGGTTTGTGATTACACCAGGTCCCAGCTATTTGCACTAGTGTAGCAGTGATCCGCGCGGACTGGTGCCAGAAATCAAGTATCAAGTAAAGAACAGTGGAATGCCTGCACTTATTTGCAGTTTCATATATATTACCAGCACCAGAAAGGGCAGTGTACTGCCTTCCACCCATGTAGCGTAACACCAGTGGTAGATTAACATTTAGTTGGTGAGACGCCATTTTCCAACTTCCCTTTGGTTGGCATTGGGAGCCTGCTCTCCCAGTGATATTAGAAGCCTGAAATGAATACGGGTTGGAAGTAACAACATCCTGTTGGCTCTGATGGTGTATATGTGACAGTGCTGTTGTCATTGCAGGCCTGACTGCCAGTTAGGCTCACTCATTTGAAGACTTTGTAAGGGTTATCCCAAGGTCACACATGCTGCTCCATGAGTAGCCCCACCACCTCTCTTTTAGGATAGAGCAGAGGTTTGATTCCTCGACTACTCTCCAGTTATCGAGTACTTTAGATCTCTCGGACTATTTCCTAAGAATCAATATATGCTTAGAAAAAGATTCGACAACAATTCGAGTGCAGAACAAACAGAGGCAAAGACAGAGGTTTGTCGAAGCCGTTCTGACAAAAAGGGGGTCTCCTGGATGGAGTCCACCAAGCACGCATAGTAGTTGAAGTGCGAGGTGTGAAAGTGCAAGGAGTCCAAGGTGACTCCACAGTGGTGAGCTGAGGAGGAAGCTGGGAGAGCAGGATCTGAGTCGGGTAGAACTCATGAAAGTAAAGCACTTTAACTCTACAGGTTCGAGGCACTTGGAATGGGAAGACGCGCTGGGGTAATGGTGGGAAGGGATTCGAAAGAAAATGGTGTATGGTCTAGTAAAAGAAGACGCAGATGAAGTTAAGTTCTGAGAGTAACTGAGGTAAGAGATAAGCTATTGAGCTAAGATGGTGATGACCGCAACAAGATTTGTAAACTTAAGGCCAGATTAAGAGTTTGGCAGCGTGCAAGCGGGCCGCCACGCCACCTCCCCACTCCCCCACTGCCAAACTCCACCATCCGTCAGATTAGCCATTTTTTCTTGGTCTGGCAGGCGGTCCAGTAGTGGTCCCTCAGCCGTGCCCGTGCTAAGGCTTATATATGAGCCTTACCAAGGCAGGGCCGTGGGACCTGCACAGCATGGACTGTGAAGTCCATGCCGTGCAGGAACAGGGGATGCATGCACACAGGGGGCACACCATGTGCCCCCTGACTGAATCCCCAGGCCTTGAGGCAGCAGGTGGCCTTGTAGGGCCCCCCTGTTTCCCTACCATCACACTTTTCATGGCGGGCTCACCACCAGGAAAACTGTGGTGTTGCGGAGATTCTTGATGCCCGATCCCTGCTTTGTGGTGGTAAAACATGATGCCGTGGAACCGTGGGAGTAACAACAGGTTGCGGAGTTGGATTGAACGTTCCACAGGTTTATGGGTGTCTTTACCATAAACTCCAATATCTATGGAATAAATACTGTTGACTTGACAACTAGAACTCACTAACTTTTCATGGCAGTTGAAAGGATCTAATGCCAATCGGTCCCCGTCAAAACCCTAGCACTGGGGCGTAGTTACCCCAGGAAGCTAAATGCATTTTCCAGCAGCCAAAATTCTCTGCTACACTTTGTTAAAATACATTATACATTGTATGATCTTGTGGCGAGTCGTGCCCGGCATTAAGGTATGTGTGTAAAGCACGGGGACATTAGCTTACGTATTCTGTTGGAGTGCTAGGGTTTGGGGCGTTTCAGGGAAGCTAGCATGAGCAAACATTTTAGCAACTCATTGAGGAGAAAAATATGTTATGGATAAGTGTTTGATTTTGTTTTCTCAGAATTGGGCATCTCTACTTTCTTCCTGGTGGCATCAGGACCCATGGGGTGTCTCTTGTCGGAGGTTCACTCTCATGGCTGAGGGTTAGAGGGGGGGTGAGAAGGGTCTCTGTCCTCCTATTCGTACCATAATATTATGAGGCACCTATCGCTTGTGTATGCAGTGCAGGACTAGGAGTGCAGTTGTTTTAAATGATTCCCATTTAGAGTTGTGAAACGTAGATCTGCCCCAAGGAGCTATTTTGGAAATCCGTCACAAATCCGGTCCTCTTGGACCACTCTCGGCATCCCTTCCCTAACAGCGTAGCACGGAATCTCTTCTGTCCTTCTGATATCGGAATACACCAAGCACCTTCTAGACTTTTTCCTTGGCTGTGTGGTGTCTGCTCATCTTGTGGTTGGCCGTGTACTAGGGAGACCGAGGTAGAGCTAAAACAAGACTGATGTTGAGGCTTGAGAGAGCATAACTGTGCATCTGTCTCCGAGACAACGCACAACCTCTGGGCAATTCCTACTTACAAACCTACCCTAACCTAATATACTGTGGGCAATGCTTCGTTACAGACCTACCCTGAGATAAGTCTATCGTCCAATGCTTTGCTACAAACCTACCCTGAGATAAGTCTATCGTCCAATGCTTTGCTACAAACCTACCCTGAGATAAATCTATCGTCCAATGCTTTGCTACAAAGCTGAGATAGGTCTATCGTCCAGTGCTTCGCTACAAACCTGCCCTGAGATAAGTCTATCGTCCAATGCTTCTTTATGAACCTACCCTGAGATAACAGCCTATATTCTAATGCTTCGTTACAAACCTACCCCGAGACAACATTCTATGGGCAATGCTTTGTTACAAACCTACCCTGGGATAACAGTCTATTGTCTAATGCTTTGCTACAAACCTACCCTGAGATAAGTCTATTGTCCAATGCTTTGCTACAAACTTACCCTGAGATAAGTCTTTTGTCCAATGCTTCTTTATGAACCTACCCTGAGATAAGTCTATCGTCCAATGCTTTGTTACAAACCTGCTCTGAAATAACACACAGTCCCTGAGCAATACTTGCTTAGAAATGTACCCTGATATTGCACACAGTCTCAGTGTAAAGCTTATTTACCCCCCCGAGACAACATTCTATGGGCAATGCTTTGTTACAAACCTACCCTGGGATAACAGTCTATTGTCCAATGCTTCTTTATGAACCTACCCTGAGATAAGTCTGTCGTCCAATGCTTCTTTATGAACCTACCCTGAGATAAGTCTATCGTCCAATGCTTCTTTACAAACCTACCCTGGGATAACAGTCTATTGTCCAATGCTTTGCTACAAACCTACCCTGAGATAAGTCTATCGTCCAGTGCTTCGTTACAAACCTAGCCTGAGATAAGTCTATCGTCCAGTGCTTCGTTACAAACCTACCCTGAGATAAGTCTATCGTCCAATGCTTCGTTACAAACCTACTATGAGATGTCTATCGTCCAATGCTTTGCTACAAACCTACCCTGAGATAAGTCTATCGTCCAATGCTTTGTTACAAACCTACTATGAGATAAGTCTATCGTCCAATGCTTTGCTACAAACCTACCCTGAGATAGGTCTATCGTCCAGTGCTTCGTTACAAACCTGCCCTGAGATAAGTCTATCGTCCAATGCTTTTTTATGAACCTACCCTGAGATAAGTCTATCGTCCAATGCTTCTTTATGAACCTACCCTGAGATAAGTCTATCGTCCAATGCTTTGCTACAAACCTACCCTGAGATAAGTCTATCGTCCAGTGCTTCGTTACAAACCTACTATGAGATAAGTCTATCGTCCAATGCTTCTTTATGAACCTACCCTGAGATAAGTCTATCGTCCAATGCTTCTTTATGAACCTACCCTGAGATAACAGCCTATATTCTAATGCTTCGTTACAAACCTACCACGAGACAACATTCTATGGGCAATGCTTTGTTACAAACCTACCCTGGGATAACAGTCTATTGTCCAATGCTTTGCTACAAACCTACCCTGAGATAAGTCTATCGTCCAATGCTTTGCTACAAACTTACCCTGAGATAAGTCTATTGTCCAATGCTTCTTTATGAACCTACCCTGAGATTAGTCTATCGTCCAATGCTTCGTTACAAACCTACCCTGAGATAAGTCTATCGTCCAATGCTTCGTTACAAACCTACTATGAGATAAGTCTATCGTCCAATGCTTTGCTACAAACCTACCCTGAGATAAGTCTATCGTCCAATGCTTCGTTACAAACCTACTATGAGATAAGTCTATCGTCCAATGCTTTGCTACAAACCTACCCTGAGATAAGTCTATCGTCCAGTGCTTCGTTACAAACCTACTATGAGATAAGTCTATCGTCCAGTGCTTCGTTACAAACCTGCCCTGAGATAAGTCTATCGTCCAATGCTTCTTTATGAACCTACCCTGAGATAAGTCTATTGTCCAATGCTTCTTTATGAACCTACCCTGAGATAAGTCTATCGTCCAATGCTTCTTTATGAACCTACCGTGAGATAAGTCTATCGTCCAATGCTTTGCTACAAACCTACCCTGAGATAAGTCTATCGTCCAATGCTTCTTTATGAACCTACCCTGAGATAAGTCTATCGTCCAATGCTTCTTTATGAACCTACCCTGAGATAAGTCTATCGTCCAATGCTTCTTTATGAACCTACCCTGAGATAGGTCTATCGTCCAGTGCTTTGCTTCAAACCTACCCTGAGATAAGTCTATCGTCCAATGCTTCTTTATGAACCTACCGTGAGATAAGTCTATCGTCCAATGCTTTGCTACAAACCTACCCTGAGATAAGTCTATCGTCCAGTGCTTCGTTACAAACCTACCCTGAGATAAGTCTATTGTCCAATTATGAACCTACCCTGAGATAAGTCTATAGTCCAATGATTCTTTATGAACCTACCCTGAGATAACAGCCTATATTCTAATGCTTCGTTACAAACCTACCCCGAGACAACATTCTATGGGCAATGCTTTGTTACAAACCTACCCTGGGATAACAGTCTATTGTTTAATGCTTTGCTACAAACCTACCCTGAGATAAGTCTATTGTCCAATGCTTTGCTACAAACTTACCCAGAGATAAGTCTATCGTCCAATGCTTCTTTATGAACCTACCCTGAGATAAGTCTATCGTCCAATGATTCTTTATGAACCTACCCTGAGATAAGTCTATCGTCCAATGCTTCGTTACAAACCTACCCTGAGATAAGTCTATCGTCCAATGCTTTGCTACAAACCTACCCTGAGATAAGTCTATCGTCCAAAGCTTTGCTACAAACCTACCCTGAGATAAGTCTATCGTCCAATGCTTCGTTACAAACCTACCCTGAGATAAGTCTATCGTCCAATGCTTTGCTACAAACTTACCCTGAGATAAGTCTATTGTCCAATGCTTCTTTATGAACCTACCCTAAGATAAGTCTATCGTCCAATGCTTCGTTACAAACCTACCCTGAGATAAGTCTATCGTCCAATGCTTCGTTACAAACCTACCCTGAGATAAGTCTATCGTCCAATGCTTTGCTACAAACTTACCCTGAGATAAGTCTATTGTCCAATGCTTCTTTATGAACCTACCCTGAGATAAGTCTATCGTCCAATGCTTCGTTACAAACCTACCCTGAGATAAGTCTATCGTCCAATGCTTCGTTACAAACCTACCCTGAGATAAGTCTATCGTCCAATGCTTTGCTACAAACTTACCCTGAGATAAGTCTATTGTCCAATGCTTCTTTATGAACCTACCCTGAGATAAGTCTATCGTCCAATGCTTCTTTACAAACCTACCCTGAGATAAGTCTATCGTCCAATGCTTCTTTATGAACCTACCGTGAGATAAGTCTATCGTCCAATGCTTTGCTACAAACCTACCCTGAGATAAGTCTATCGTCCAATGCTTCGTTACAAACCTACCCTGAGATAAGTCTATCGTCCAATGCTTTGCTACAAACCTACCCTGAGATAAGTCTATCGTCCAATGCTTTGCTACAAACTTACCCTGAGATAAGTCTATTGTCCAATGCTTTGCTACAAACTTACCCTGAGATAAGTCTATTGTCCAATGCTTCTTTATGAACCTACCCTGAGATAAGTCTATCGTCCAATGCTTCTTTACAAACCTACCCTGAGATAAGTCTATTGTCCAATGCTTTGCTACAAACCTACCCTGAGATAAGTCTATCGTCCAATGCTTTGTTACAAACCTGCTCTGAAATAACACACAGTCCCTGGGCAATACTTGCTTAGAAATGTACCCTGATATTGCACACAGTCTCAGTGTAAAGCTTATTTACCCCCCCGAGACAACATTCTATGGGCAATGCTTTGTTACAAACCTACCCTGGGATAACAGTCTATTGTCCAATGCTTTGCTACAAACCTACCCTGAGATAAGTCTATCGTCCAATGCTTTGCTACAAACTTACCCTGAGATAAGTCTATTGTCCAATGCTTCTTTATGAACCTACCCTGAGATAAGTCTGTCGTCCAATGCTTTGCTACAAACCTACCCTGAGATTAGTCTATTGTCCAATGCTTCTTTACAAACCTACCCTGGGATAACAGTCTATTGTCCAATGCTTTGCTACAAACCTACCCTGAGATAAGTCTATCGTCCAATGCTTTGCTACAAACCTACCCTGAGATAAGTCTATCGTCCAATGCTTTGCTACAAACTTACCCTGAGATAAGTCTATCGTCCAATGCTTCTTTATGAACCTACCCTGAGATAAGTCTGTCGTCCAATGCTTCTTTATGAACCTACCCTGAGATAAGTCTGTCGTCCAATGCTTCTTTATGAACCTACCCTGAGATAAGTCTATCGTCCAATGCTTCTTTACAAACCTACCCTGGGATAACAGTCTATTGTCCAATGCTTTGCTACAAACCTACCCTGAGATAGGTCTATCGTCCAGTGCTTCGTTACAAACCTGCCCTGAGATAAGTCTATCGTCCAATGCTTTTTTATGAACCTACCCTGAGATAAGTCTATCGTCCAATGCTTCTTTATGAACCTACCCTGAGATAAGTCTATCGTCCAATGCTTTGCTACAAACCTACCCTGAGATAAGTCTATCGTCCAGTGCTTCGTTACAAACCTACTATGAGATAAGTCTATCGTCCAATGCTTCTTTATGAACCTACCCTGAGATAAGTCTATCGTCCAATGCTTCTTTATGAACCTACCCTGAGATAACAGCCTATATTCTAATGCTTCGTTACAAACCTACCACGAGACAACATTCTATGGGCAATGCTTTGTTACAAACCTACCCTGGGATAACAGTCTATTGTCCAATGCTTTGCTACAAACCTACCCTGAGATAAGTCTATCGTCCAATGCTTCGTTACAAACCTACCCTGAGATAAGTCTATCGTCCAATGCTTCGTTACAAACCTACTATGAGATAAGTCTATCGTCCAATGCTTTGCTACAAACCTACCCTGAGATAAGTCTATCGTCCAGTGCTTCGTTACAAACCTACTATGAGATAAGTCTATCGTCCAATGCTTCTTTATGAACCTACCCTGAGATTAGTCTATCGTCCAATGCTTCGTTACAAACCTACCCTGAGATAAGTCTATCGTCCAATGCTTCGTTACAAACCTACTATGAGATAAGTCTATCGTCCAATGCTTTGCTACAAACCTACCCTGAGATAAGTCTATCGTCCAGTGCTTCGTTACAAACCTACTATGAGATAAGTCTATCGTCCAGTGCTTCGTTACAAACCTGCCCTGAGATAAGTCTATCGTCCAATGCTTCTTTATGAACCTACCCTGAGATAAGTCTATTGTCCAATGCTTCTTTATGAACCTACCCTGAGATAAGTCTATCGTCCAATGCTTCTTTATGAACCTACCGTGAGATAAGTCTATCGTCCAATGCTTTGCTACAAACCTACCCTGAGATAAGTCTATCGTCCAATGCTTCTTTATGAACCTACCCTGAGATAAGTCTATCGTCCAATGCTTCTTTATGAACCTACCCTGAGATAAGTCTATCGTCCAATGCTTCTTTATGAACCTACCCTGAGATAGGTCTATCGTCCAGTGCTTTGCTTCAAACCTACCCTGAGATAAGTCTATCGTCCAATGCTTCTTTATGAACCTACCGTGAGATAAGTCTATCGTCCAATGCTTTGCTACAAACCTACCCTGAGATAAGTCTATCGTCCAGTGCTTCGTTACAAACCTACCCTGAGATAAGTCTATTGTCCAATTATGAACCTACCCTGAGATAAGTCTATAGTCCAATGATTCTTTATGAACCTACCCTGAGATAACAGCCTATATTCTAATGCTTCGTTACAAACCTACCCCGAGACAACATTCTATGGGCAATGCTTTGTTACAAACCTACCCTGGGATAACAGTCTATTGTTTAATGCTTTGCTACAAACCTACCCTGAGATAAGTCTATTGTCCAATGCTTTGCTACAAACTTACCCAGAGATAAGTCTATCGTCCAATGCTTCTTTATGAACCTACCCTGAGATAAGTCTATCGTCCAATGATTCTTTATGAACCTACCCTGAGATAAGTCTATCGTCCAATGCTTCGTTACAAACCTACCCTGAGATAAGTCTATCGTCCAATGCTTTGCTACAAACCTACCCTGAGATAAGTCTATCGTCCAAAGCTTTGCTACAAACCTACCCTGAGATAAGTCTATCGTCCAATGCTTCGTTACAAACCTACCCTGAGATAAGTCTATCGTCCAATGCTTTGCTACAAACTTACCCTGAGATAAGTCTATTGTCCAATGCTTCTTTATGAACCTACCCTAAGATAAGTCTATCGTCCAATGCTTCGTTACAAACCTACCCTGAGATAAGTCTATCGTCCAATGCTTCGTTACAAACCTACCCTGAGATAAGTCTATCGTCCAATGCTTTGCTACAAACTTACCCTGAGATAAGTCTATTGTCCAATGCTTCTTTATGAACCTACCCTGAGATAAGTCTATCGTCCAATGCTTCGTTACAAACCTACCCTGAGATAAGTCTATCGTCCAATGCTTCGTTACAAACCTACCCTGAGATAAGTCTATCGTCCAATGCTTTGCTACAAACTTACCCTGAGATAAGTCTATTGTCCAATGCTTCTTTATGAACCTACCCTGAGATAAGTCTATCGTCCAATGCTTCTTTACAAACCTACCCTGAGATAAGTCTATCGTCCAATGCTTCTTTATGAACCTACCGTGAGATAAGTCTATCGTCCAATGCTTTGCTACAAACCTACCCTGAGATAAGTCTATCGTCCAATGCTTCGTTACAAACCTACCCTGAGATAAGTCTATCGTCCAATGCTTTGCTACAAACCTACCCTGAGATAAGTCTATCGTCCAATGCTTTGCTACAAACTTACCCTGAGATAAGTCTATTGTCCAATGCTTTGCTACAAACTTACCCTGAGATAAGTCTATTGTCCAATGCTTCTTTATGAACCTACCCTGAGATAAGTCTATCGTCCAATGCTTCTTTACAAACCTACCCTGAGATAAGTCTATTGTCCAATGCTTTGCTACAAACCTACCCTGAGATAAGTCTATCGTCCAATGCTTTGTTACAAACCTGCTCTGAAATAACACACAGTCCCTGGGCAATACTTGCTTAGAAATGTACCCTGATATTGCACACAGTCTCAGTGTAAAGCTTATTTACCCCCCCGAGACAACATTCTATGGGCAATGCTTTGTTACAAACCTACCCTGGGATAACAGTCTATTGTCCAATGCTTTGCTACAAACCTACCCTGAGATAAGTCTATCGTCCAATGCTTTGCTACAAACTTACCCTGAGATAAGTCTATTGTCCAATGCTTCTTTATGAACCTACCCTGAGATAAGTCTGTCGTCCAATGCTTTGCTACAAACCTACCCTGAGATAAGTCTATCGTCCAATGCTTTGCTACAAACTTACCCTGAGATAAGTCTATCGTCCAATGCTTCTTTATGAACCTACCCTGAGATAAGTCTGTCGTCCAATGCTTCTTTATGAACCTACCCTGAGATAAGTCTATTGTCCAATGCTTCTTTACAAACCTACCCTGGGATAACAGTCTATTGTCCAATGCTTTGCTACAAACCTACCCTGAGATAAGTCTATCGTCCAATGCTTTGCTACAAACCTACCCTGAGATAAGTCTATCGTCCAATGCTTTGCTACAAACTTACCCTGAGATAAGTCTATCGTCCAATGCTTCTTTATGAACCTACCCTGAGATAAGTCTGTCGTCCAATGCTTCTTTATGAACCTACCCTGAGATAAGTCTGTCGTCCAATGCTTCTTTATGAACCTACCCTGAGATAAGTCTATCGTCCAATGCTTCTTTACAAACCTACCCTGGGATAACAGTCTATTGTCCAATGCTTTGCTACAAACCTACCCTGAGATAAGTCTATCGTCCAATGCTTCTTTATGAACCTACCCTGAGATAAGTCTGTCGTCCAATGCTTCTTTACAAACCTACCCTGGGATAACAGTCTATTGTCCAATGCTTTGCTACAAACCTACCCTGAGATAAGTCTGTCGTCCAATGCTTCTTTATGAACCTACCCTGAGATAAGTCTGTCGTCCAATGCTTCTTTATGAACCTACCCTGAGATAAGTCTATCGTCCAATGCTTTGTTACAAACCTACCCTGAGATAAGTCTATCGTCCAATGCTTCTTTACAAACCTACCCTGGGATAACAGTCTATTGTCCAATGCTTTGCTACAAACCTACCCTGAGATAAGTCTATCGTCCAATGCTTCGTTACAAACCTACCCTGAGATAAGTCTATCGTCCAGTGCTTCGTTACAAACCTACCCTGAGATAAGTCTATCGTCCAATGCTTCGTTACAAACCTACTATGAGATAAGTCTATCGTCCAATGCTTCTTTATGAACCTACCCTGAGATAAGTCTGTCGTCCAATGCTTCTTTATGAACCTACCCTGAGATAAGTCTATCGTCCAATGCTTCTTTACAAACCTACCCTGGGATAACAGTCTATTGTCCAATGCTTTGCTACAAACCTACCCTGAGATAAGTCTATCGTCCAGTGCTTCGTTACAAACCTACCCTGAGATAAGTCTATCGTCCAATGCTTTGCTACAAACCTACCCTGAGATAAGTCTATCGTCCAATGCTTCGTTACAAACCTACCCTGAGATAAGTCTATCGTCCAATGCTTCGTTACAAACCTACCCTGAGATAAGTCTATCGTCCCGTGCTTCTTTATGAACCTACCCTGAGATAAGTCTATCGTCCAATGCTTTGCTACAAACCTACCCTGAGATTAGTCTATCGTCCAATGCTTCATTATGAACCTACCCTGAGATAAGTCTATCGTCCAATGCTTCTTTATGAACCTACCCTGAGATAAGTCTATCGTCCAATGCTTCTTTACAAACCTACCCTGGGATAACAGTCTATTGTCCAATGCTTTGCTACAAACCTACCCTGAGATACGTCTATCGTCCAATGCTTTGCTACAAACTTACCCTGAGATAAGTCTATTGTCCAATGCTTCTTTATGAACCTACCCTGAGATAAGTCTGTCGTCCAATGCTTTGCTACAAACCTACCCTGAGATTAGTCTATCGTCCAATGCTTCTTTACAAACCTACCCTGGGATAACAGTCTATTGTCCAATGCTTTGCTACAAACCTACCCTGAGATAAGTCTATCGTCCAATGCTTTGCTACAAACTTACCCTGAGATAAGTCTATTGTCCAATGCTTCTTTATGAACCTACCCTGAGATAAGTCTATCGTCCAATGCTTTGCTACAAACCTACCCTGAGATAAGTCTATCGTCCAATGCTTCTTTATGAACCTACCCTGAGATAAGTCTGTCGTCCAATGCTTCTTTATGAACCTACCCTGAGATAAGTCTATCGTCCAATGCTTCTTTACAAACCTACCTTGGGATAACAGTCTATTGTCCAATGCTTTGCTACAAACCTACCCTGAGATAAGTCTATCGTCCAATGCTTTGCTACAAACTTACCCTGAGATAAGTCTGTCGTCCAATGCTTTGCTACAAACCTACCCTGAGATAAGTCTATCGTCCAATGCTTCGTTACAAACCTACCCTGAGATAAGTCTATCGTCCAATGCTTCGTTACAAACCTACCCTGAGATACGTCTGTCGTCCAATGCTTCTTTATGAACCTACCCTGAGATAAGTCTGTCGTCCAATGCTTCTTTATGAACCTACCCTGAGATAAGTCTATTGTCCAATGCTTCTTTATGAACCTACCCTGAGATAAGTCTATCGTCCAATGCTTCTTTACAAACCTACCCTGGGATAACAGTCTATTGTCCAATGCTTTGCTACAAACCTACCCTGAGATAAGTCTATCGTCCAGTGCTTCGTTACAAACCTACCCTGAGATAAGTCTATCGTCCAATGCTTTGCTACAAACCTACCCTGAGATAAGTCTATCGTCCAATGCTTCGTTACAAACCTACCCTGAGATAAGTCTATCGTCCAATGCTTCGTTACAAACCTACCCTGAGATAAGTCTATCGTCCAGTGCTTCTTTATGAACCTACCCTGAGATAAGTCTATCGTCCAATGCTTCTTTACAAACCTACCCTGAGATAAGTCTATCGTCCAGTGCTTCATTACAAACCTACCCTGAGATAAGTCTATCGTCCAATGCTTTGCTACAAACCTACCCTGAGATAAGTCTATCGTCCAGTGCTTCGTTACAAACCTACCCTGAGATAAGTCTATCGTCCAATGCTTTGCTACAAACCTACCCTGAGATAAGTCTATTGTCCAATGCTTTGCTACAAACCTACCCTGAGATAAGTCTATTGTCCAATGCTTCTTTATGAACCTACCCTGAGATAAGTCTATCGTCCAATGCTTTGCTACAAACCTACCCTGAGATAAGTCTATTGTCCAATGCTTTGCTACAAACCTACCCTGAGATAAGTCTATCGTCCAATGCTTTGCTACAAACTTACCCTGAGATAAGTCTATTGTCCAATGCTTCTTTATGAACCTACCCTGAGATAAGTCTATCGTCCAGTGCTTCGTTACAAACCTACCCTGAGATAAGTCTATCGTCCAATGCTTTGCTACAAACCTACCCTGAGATAAGTCTATTGTCCAATGCTTTGCTACAAACCTACCCTGAGATAAGTCTATCGTCCAATGCTTTGCTACAAACTTACCCTGAGATAAGTCTATTGTCCAATGCTTCTTTATGAACCTACCCTGAGATAAGTCTATCGTCCAATGCTTTGCTACAAACCTACCCTGAGATAAGTCTATTGTCCAATGCTTTGCTACAAACCTACCCTGAGATAAGTCTATCGTCCAATGCTTTGCTACAAACTTACCCTGAGATAAGTCTATTGTCCAATGCTTCTTTATGAACCTACCCTGAGATAAGTCTATCGTCCAGTGCTTCGTTACAAACCTACCCTGAGATAAGTCTATCGTCCAATGCTTTGCTACAAACCTACCCTGAGATAAGTCTATTGTCCAATGCTTCTTTACAAACCTACCCTGGGATAACAGTCTATTGTCCAATGCTTTGCTACAAACCTACCCTGAGATAAGTCTATCGTCCAATGCTTTGCTACAAACCTACCCTGAGATAAGTATATCGTCCAATGCTTCTTTATGAACCTACCCTGAGATAAGTGTATCGTCCAATGCTTCTTTACAAACCTACCCTGAGATAAGTCTATCGTCCAATGCTTTGCTACAAACCTACCCTGAGATAAGTCTATTGTCCAATGCTTTGCTACAAACCTACCCTGAGATAAGTCTATCGTCCAATGCTTTGCTACAAACTTACCCTGAGATAAGTCTATTGTCCAATGCTTCTTTATGAACCTACCCTGAGATAAGTCTATCGTCCAGTGCTTCGTTACAAACCTACCCTGAGATAAGTCTATCGTCCAATGCTTTGCTACAAACCTACCCTGAGATAAGTCTATTGTCCAATGCTTCTTTACAAACCTACCCTGGGATAACAGTCTATTGTCCAATGCTTTGCTACAAACCTACCCTGAGATAAGTCTATCGTCCAATGCTTTGCTACAAACCTTCCCTGAGATAAGTATATCGTCCAATGCTTCTTTATGAACCTACCCTGAGATAAGTCTATCGTCCAATGCTTCTTTACAAACCTACCCTGAGATAAGTCTATCGTCCAATGCTTTGCTACAAACCTACCCTGAGATAAGTCTATTGTCCAATGCTTTGCTACAAACTTACCCTGAGATAAGTCTATTGTCCAATGCTTTGCTACAAACCTACCCTGAGATAAGTCTATTGTCCTATGCTTCTTTATGAACCTACCCTGAGATAAGTCTATCGTCCAATGCTTTGTTACAAACCTGCTCTGAAATAACACACAGTCCCTGGGCAATACTTGCTTAGAAATGTACCCTGATATTGCACACAGTCTCAGTGTAAAGCTTATTTACCCCCCCGAGACAACATTCTATGGGCAATGCTTTGTTACAAACCTACCCTGGGATAACAGTCTATTGTCCAATGCTTTGCTACAAACCTACCCTGAGATAAGTCTATCGTCCAATGCTTTGCTACAAACTTACCCTGAGATAAGTCTATCGTCCAATGCTTTGCTACAAACCTACCCTGAGATAAGTCTATCGTCCAATGCTTTGCTACAAACTTACCCTGAGATAAGTCTATCGTCCAATGCTTCGTTACAAACCTACCCTGAGATAAGTCTATCGTCCAATGCTTTGTTACAAACTTACCCTGAGATAAGTCTATCGTCCAATGCTTCTTTATGAACCTACCCTGAGATTAGTCTATCGTCCAATGCTTTGCTACAAACCTACCGTGAGATAACAGCCTATATTCTAATGCTTCGTTACAAACCTACCCCGAGACAACATTCTATGGGCAATGCTTTATTACAAACCTACCCTGAGATAACAGTCTATTGTCCAATGCTTTGCTACAAACCTACCCTGAGATAAGTCTATCGTCCAATGCTTTGCTACAAACCTACCCTGAGATAACAGTCTATTGTCCAATGCTTTGCTACAAACCTACCCTGAGATAAGTCTATCGTCCAATGCTTTGCTACAAACCTACCCTGAGATAAGTCTATCGTCCAATGCTTTGTTACAAATCTACCCTGAGATAAGTCTATCGTCCAGTCGTCCAGTGCTTCGTTACAAACCTGCTCTGAAATAACACACAGTCCCTGGGCAATACTTGCTTAGAAATGTACCCTGATATTGCACACAGAGTCAGTGTAAAGCTTATTTACAGATGTATTATGAGATAACACTCAATCTCTGAGCAGTTTAAACTTGTCATTTCAAAGTTCCACATGTCAGTTTAAAAATATTGTCACTTTAAGCCATCCCGGACTCAGTTATGAACTGATATGTAGGAAAAAACACTTGATGTATCTTAAAAGATTATTTTCGCATACGTTTGTGATTTTGTTAATTAGTTGTGTTTGTAAAATAGGCTGTTAACTTTTTAAGTGAGAATTATAATTAGGGCAAAACATCACCCCTTTATGACATCACAACATCATTGTATTCGTGGTATTTGAAGAGCACATTACACCAAAAAGGTGTCAAAGCGCTGAGCCAGGAAAGAGCTGCATGAGAGGAGAGGAACAAAACCAAGAAAAACCCCTGGCAGCTAAACTGCTCCCAACAAGCACTAGTTAGAAATTAACCATGTCTTAACCTGCCTGCGGGGTAAACGGTACGAGTTGATGCTCCTGATTTGTACTGGGAGTGAGTGCCTCAATCTAGCAGCCGCCACTGTGAAAGCTTGTTCCCCCATCTGATGTTCCTGCACATCGGTACTGGCACCATACCTCAGCCAGCCTAACTAAGAGGGCTACTGGGGGCGTGCCATCAAGAGCCGCCCTGAGGTACATGGATCCCTGCGATTGGAGAGCCTTATGCACCAAGCAAAGGGCTTTGAAAGACACTGGAAGCCATTGAAGGGACCTCAAACCTTCCCTAACCGAGACGTGTCCAGGCAGTCCCAGGACCGAACATGCTGCAGCATTTTGAATGGTTTGGAGCTTAGTTAATAAGTACGGGAGTGCATTAAGATAAAGGGCATTGCAGTAGTCCAAGCGAGAGGTGATAAGCGCAATGACTACTGACACCTTAAGCTCTTGCGGAAGGAACAGCAGGATTTTCTTCAGAATCTTAATGATCCAAAAAGAGGAAATTGACATTCTATTGACCTGGGATTCAAAGGTCAAAGTGTTATTGAAAAGCACTCCCAGATTTTTGGCCGCAGCTGCTGGATAAGATAGAGTGCCGCAAGTTTCCAGATCAAGCTATCCGTCCTAAAAAACGCAATCTCCATTCTCTCTCCATTGATTTTGAGCCAGTTTTCCCTCATTCACCCATCAATTTCCGACATGCAAGCCCTAAACGTATCAGCGACCTCTTCCCAGTTATCAGAGATGGACATGATGATCTGTGTGTCATCCGCATAGGACGATACCTGGAACCAAAAGAACGCGCCAGCTTTGTCAGGGGGCAAGTTAAATAATAGGGTTAAGCTAAATAGGGTGGGGCTGAGGGAAGACCCCTACAAGGGAGCCAGAAAGGTTTGGCTTTGCAGTCCCTGCAACTGACTGTAAGAGCCTGTCCATTAGGACGGACTCCAAGAATTTGAGTCCCACATGTTTTAGCCCCTGCCTGACGCAAACGATGCACCAGCAGAGATGGAGATACGGTGTCAAAGGCCAAGGACAGGTCTGGCAGCGCCAAAAAGGTTGCACCTCTGATCAACTTTCATACAAATGGCGTCAATAGTTGCTCCTCCTGAACCCATTTTGAGAAGGGTCCAGGAGTTCACGGTCCGTGAGATACTGGGTCAATTCCTGATTGGCGTGCTTCTCCAAGACCTTGGTTGAAGCAGGCGACAACAAAATTGGGTGCAATTTTTTTTAAATCAGCAGAATCTCAATGAGGCTGTTACTTCAGTGAATAAAAACTGCCTACTTCCAACCCCGTGAAAAAACATCAGACTCAAAAACCTGAGAGTAAACCTTCTCTTAGGCCTCCGCCATAAGAATAGGGACCAGCTGCAGACCCCTGGTCTGACGAGGTGAGCCAGAGGTGATTCCGCACAACAGAATCTTAATTTTAGTTGCCAGCAGTGGGGAGAACGTGGCGAAGCCACAACCAGGTGGCAATACAGAAATGGCACCTTGCCCATCGGAGGAAATTGACCTATCCTTCCGTTGGCCACCCCGAAATCACGAAGGCTTACAGGATGTTCAGGAAAATCTGTAAATAGTTTCATTATCCTATCTCTAAAGAACTCCACAACCTTATTGCATAAAACTTGAGAGTTTTCGGGCTCCTGATATATAGGCGGCACTAAGAGAGTGCAAACTGCTGAAAGAGATCTTTAGGAACATTAGCCGATTTAATTATCTGGGAAAAATACAATGTTTTCGCTTCTTTTATCTTTTGAATTGATAAATTAGCTCCCTATGTTTTGGATTTCTGTTCCTGAATGGGAGCCAATCTCCATCTCCGTTCCTGTCTCCTGCCCTGCCTTTGGAACCTCGGGGCAGAAAACGTCCTCCTGCCCTTAGGCTTAACACTACCCGAGGGGCAACCTCCTCAATGCCTGACCTCAGGATCACCCAATTATATAAATTCTCTCCAGGGGAACCTAGACCACTAAGCACCTTCTCTTGGGCTTCACTGAAATTGTCAGCCAAGATTTTTCCCCCGTTTCTCGTGCTGTTGGCGATGCCCGGAAAACTTTCACCGCCTGTCCCTTGAGGGTACTGAACATCACCAAGCAGTGTTCAGACCTGCAAAGCGAGAGACTGTTGCCCACCCTCAGGGTCTCGTGATTGACAAAAATCCCATCCATCATGTGGCCGGCTTTGTGGGTCGAAACCTAACCCGTTGATCAAAGCCGAAACCGAGTAGAAGACCCAGAAATGCCATGGTGTCTCAATCACCCTCTTCCTCCAGATGAACATTAAAATCACCCCAAATATTGAAGTTACCGCAGGAAATAAAAGGTTCTGACACTTGATGCCAGTTCAGGATTTAGTGCTTTTTAGGAGCAGGTGGACGGTCGATCAGCAGCCCTGCTAGGATCAGACATTATTTGTATTTGATTTTTAAAAAAAGCACCTCACATTCTTCTATGATGGTGTTCATGGGCTCTAACTCAGCTACTAAATTATAGAAAGTACTCCACCCCCCCACTACATTTACTCCTATCAAGCCTCATCACCTCATACCCTGGTGGAGTGGCGACTGCAAAGTCCGGCCCGAGTCCTCCTTGGCCTGTCTCAGTGATAAATTGACAATCCAATTGAGCTGAGCAGATTGTCTCACAAATCTCCCCAGTATATTTTATGAGTGAGCAGGAGTTGACTGACGCATAGCGTAGGGCCACCTCCCCCCTAGTCCCCTCCTAGCTGCTCTTCTTTACTATCCCAGGGTGGCACACTCTAGAGGCTGCATTCCCATAGGCTCTGAGCCCATGAATGTCCAGTTATGAGTGGCAAGTCCACTGTTCCACTTTCCCAGGTCTACGACCTCCCCTTTCCCACCCCTAACTTCTGCTCAATGTTCATGAGGGCCAACTTATTAAAGCCAAAGCGATCTTTAGCTATGCTTAGACCGGCAGCATCACTGGGCCCGGCCAGGTGCGGACAAGCACGTACGAGCATGGACAGGCTTCCCTTAGGCATGCGCGCTGCACGTCCACACATCAGTGTATTTAAATCCCTGGGTCAGGCACATACAGCACGCGTGAGCCAAAAATCTAGAGTTCTAATCCTAAAGTGCACCTTGTGCCTGGTGACCACAAAGAATGCCCGCCAAATGAGAGAATTAGGCTCGAACAGGCCCAAGTGAACAGGAACAAACTGCAGGAATAAAAACAAAAATAAAAAAACAAATTCATGTGATTAAAAAAAGAACACAAATAAAATGAACTTGACACAGAAATCAGTAAAAAGGGTGTAAGTCAGCGAGGCCGACACATAACCTCACACAGTGGCGGCTGCAATAAACAACGGTTGGTTGGTTGGATGGGTGGGATTGCGGGGGGATACATAATTTTTTTAATGAAATTACTTTTTACCGCCATCCGCCTCCATTGTTGCGCCGCCCCTCTCCACATCCTGCTCATCCCAGCAGCCCCTGGGACAGTCTCCCCGTTCAATCCCCTCGCTGGTAGGTCTGAGCAGACAGGAACGACGCCCTGCTCAGACCACGGAGTCTGTGGGGTTTCTCTAGCCCGTCTGCTCAATGCAGCTGGGCTGGAGAAAACCTAAGTACGCATGTGTGTTTTGGTTGGCCTGAGACAGCCGGCCAAAAACACATGAGCATTTGGGGAGTGAAGTGTGCTAGCACTCCTCCTCCCCTCTCCCTTGCTTCGGCCTGCCCCTCCCAACTCCGCTGGCTAAGAGCCGGCAAATGCTTAATAAAACGAGGCAGGAACATCCTTTTTATTTTCCATTTGCCAAACATGCCAGTAGACCCGATTCAGGCTGGCGCTGGTGCGACACTCCTCCGACATTGCAGAGGAGCTGCTGCTGAGCTCACATAATTATAATGTCCTTGTAATCTGCAGATAATAATTAGAGCCCGTCACATACCCCGTGTTTTATTTAAGACTTGCGCCCCCTTTGGCTGGCACGTGCTGTGCTGGGCTGCTTGCACTGCTGCTGGGGGTAGGGTAAGCAGGCAACCCGGATTTTCCCGGACAGTCCCGGGTTTTCACCAGCTGTCCCGTCAGGTTTCCGCGGTTTGGCTCATGTCCCGGTTTTTAGAGGGGGTCAACTGAAACCAGCGAAAGGCACTATTTTGTGGTTCTAAAGGTGTGCTATCAGGAGCTGTTATAAGTAAGAAATGTTGTTAACAGCCTGGTATGAAATTACATTTTATTTTTAGGTCTTGCCTGACTGAATGCTTGTTTAATGTGCTGGATACTCACTGCCATCTAGTGGCCATGTTTTATTGTAAAAAGCTTCAGCCTCCTGCCCATCCCCGAGCCTCGTCCTCCCCGCGCGGCCTCAAGCGCCATCGCTCCAGTGGTGGTGGTGGATGTGTTGGTGGATATGGTGGTGGAGAATCACCTTCGTCTCCTCACCCACGCACACAAAGCCCTACACAACCAAGGCCCAGGATACCTCAACAGATGCCTCAACTTCTACGCTCCCAAACGCCAGCTTCGATCGACCAGCCACGCCCTCGCTGCCGTCCCCCGCATCCGAAGAGCCACCACAGGGGGACTGTCCTTCTCCTACCTCGCCGCCAAGACATGGAACTCCCTCCCCACCCACCTCCGCCTGACCCAGGACCACCTCACCTTCAGGAAGCAACTCAAGACCTGGCTGTTCGAGCAGTAACGGACCCCCCTCCCCCAGCGCCTTGAGACCCTCTGGGTGAGTAGTGCGCTATATAAATGCGATGATTGATTGATTGATTGATTGGATATGGTGATGGATATGGTGGTGGTGGGTGTGGAGGTGGATGTGGTGGTGGAGGTGGTGGTGGATGTGGTGGTGGATGTGGTGGTGGATGTGGTGGTAGATGTGGTGGATCTGGTGGTGGATCTGGTGGTGGATGTGGTGTTGGATGTGGTGGTGGATGTGGTGTTGGATGTGGTGTTGGATGTGGTGTTGGATGTGGTGGGGTAGTTTGTTGCAGAAAGTTGACCGCGGGTTAGTTCCATTGTATTGTGTCAAAGAATTAGCGTGGGGATTCGAGTGCATTATTTGGGAAGTAAATATCGCGAAACAGTTAAGATCAGAAAAAAAAACGAGTTGCAATTGTTCTGCCGTTGTACCCCACTGTAGTGCACACTTGGTAAATGGTGGCGGTAACATGCATCCTGCGGTGGGCCAGACTATGTGATAAAACTGCAACACACACCTCAGGCCCAAGGCGCGCAGAGAGATGGGTGTGAGTCACAAGCGTCCAGTGTGTTTCATAAGGGGGAAATTCTAAGATGTGTGTTATGCAAACACAATCCACAGTTAACTATATGTTACTTTATAACACATATTTGTCACGTGTAACGCGGCACCTGATCTCTAATTGCATTAATCGGACTCAAAATGTGTCTTTATTTGCGACATGATACATAAGATTGTGCCTTTTGGTTGCTGTCATTATAGGGAAAAATATCACGAAGCTTTCATAATAATTAAACAAAGGACAGCGGGGTCAAAATAATGAGGGATAAATCTCAAAGCACAGAGGGAAAATGCAACTTTCTAGTCTCCCAGATTGGTGCCCGTCGTGCTGCTTGGTTGGATTTATGACTGCGATTTTCAAACAAAACAACAAATATCGAAAACCTCATGCTACACGCTATCCGTCTGCTCTCGCTTCCGCGCAGTGGCATTGATTTTTAAGAAAAAGTTTGAAAAGGATTGTCTGTCGTAGGGATAAATCAAAAGGGGTCTTTTATGGAGGCGCATTATCCAAAGTGAACCAATTTCGTACAATTACTGAAACCGATAAAAATTCAGTTATTGGCCCGGGGGAGAAGTGGTGAGGGGGCCTGGGGGATGATTGCATTAACAGGCAGGAGATAACCGGGAAACATGAGCGAAGATATAAGCGGGGCTTTTCATCGGCCTCGGACTGAAAAAATGACTTTCAACGATGATTGAAGCAGACAAACCCCCTTCCCCTGCCTTCTCTCAGGACGCGAAGTCGAGAGACATGGTAGAAGGGCTTTATGCGAGCTACGAATAACCAGCCACTGGCACTCGCGGGCGGCCGGCTGGCGTCCAGGGACATGCTGCCTCATCACGCTCACAGGGCAAGAAGACAGTGGAGCCGAGGAGACTATATGCACACAGACACGGACTGCTACACATGCACACACACATATACATAATATACTCCCTACATAAATACACAGGCACACATGTTTACACGGGTATACTATACACACGCATGTGTACAGACTCTCAGGCACTCAGAGGAAACAAGAAAGTTAATGATGCGGCTGCCATTGTTAAAGTTGTAGCGCGGCGCGTCTATATTTATTTTAAAAAAGATTAAATGCTGCCATCCACGTCTTATGGTTAAGCCTCGCATTATAAAAAAAAAGCACGCCATGCGCGCGGTGTGCCCTTCGCGTGCACATCTCCTGCAATGAAGACAAGGAGGGAGGGATGCCAGTCCTGGCTGCGGCGTCCTTCTTCTTGAAGCACCGCCGGCAGGTCCAGAGCCCTCCCGTCTCTGCTCACAGGGAGGCTTCGGGTATGAGGATTCAACCCTGGGCTCTGTATGCAGCCTCCAGGGAGCAGCAGCAGCAGCAGGCGCTCCGACCCTCGAGCTATCTCAGCATCTCTGCCGGGATTTCTAAGACACTTGATGCGGAACGAAGCTCACCGGCTGACTCGACGTGTTCTTGTGCCAGCGAGCAGAGCCCTTCATTGCGGGTGACCCAGCAGGTAGGGGTTCACAGCCCCGCAGGTCACGGTCACGCTGAATCAGCCACATCGCCCGCAGGTCACGGTCCCGCTGAATCAGCCACATCGATAAGCGCCGTTAGAGGCAGGCGGCGCTGCCGATCAAAAAATGGCGGCCATCATTGCGAGCTACTGGAAGTCATCGAAAGATATTAATTGTAATTCCAGTACAACACAGAATAAAGGCTCCAGCTGCAAAACACTTTAGTAAAAAGACAGGCAAACTGAGTCAAACATATGGCCTTCAGTTTAAGGGTCAAAGGCAGCAATCAGCAACTGACCTCAACCCACTTTCGGAAATGCGAGCAAGAACGAAATGGACGGTCTCGTGTCTAATTCCACATCTACGTCAGACATCAAATATCACATGAAACCCTGTGCCAGGACCTCGTCCAACTCGCACTTCCTGAGCAGGTACCGGACCGGCTAGTGCGCGTGCTGTCCCTGCCAACTTCCAATAAACGATACCCCACTTTTTACACACAGCACAAACGCTCCAGTATGCCAAAGCGACGAGTCACGCCTAACGCCCATAAGAGGGGCATTCATGGAATACAAAGTTTAATTGAGCCTTTAAAGTGATATAAATGCTGTGGTGCTGTAAAGACTGCAGGAAAATGTCACTTAGACTGGGAACTATTCTAGCACAGAACAAAATCTAAGAACGATGAAAAAACACACAATTACCAAAATGTTTCGTGGTGAAAGCCTCAAGATAAAATGCGTGTGCATTTACAAAAAGCAAGAGAGGAGCCTCCACACGACCACGTTTCTCCGAGGCGAAGCAGGAATGCCTCGGAGAAACGCAGCCTCATTTTGGGATTCGGGAGCGTGTTTTTCTTTCTCTCCTCTTCCCATTGGCTGGAAGGTAAGATTCCAGCCAATGGGAAGAGGAGAGAAAGAAAAGAGAAAGAAAGTTAAAAACACACCCCGGAATCCCCAAAAGATGGGGCTTGAACGGAGTGATGCCCCTCTCTTCCAATGGCTGGCCTCCGTTTAGGAAGCCAGCCAATGGAGAAGATGGGCGGCTTCAAGCCCCCACTCTAGGAGACATAAGATCTCTCCCTGCGACTGTGCAAGCGCAGCCTACGCAAGTCTCGACCTAAAAAGGGGCATATGTTTGTTTAATCACAGTGGGAAGGAGCTGCTCTCTTCCGATCCCCTCAGAGCTCAGCAGAAAGGCACCCACAGTCTCCAACTGAGCGATCACCATCAAAACAGGTTTTAATAAGAAACTAATCTCTGCATCAACCACAACTGGATCACAAGTTTTAAAAACGTCACCCTCACCCTCACCCCCTCTCACCCTCACACCCCCTCACCCTCACCCCCTAACCCTCACACCCACACCCTCACCCTCACACCCCATCACCTTCACACACCCTTACACTCACACACCCTCACTCACGCTCACACACTCACCCATTCACACACCCTTACCCTCACACCCCCACACCCTCACAACCCTCTCATCCTCACACACCATCACCCCCCTCACCCTCACACACCCTCACTCACCCTCTCACACCCACACTCACCCTCGCACACCCTCACCCTCGCACACCCTAACACCCCCACACACCCTCACCCTCACACCCCTTCACCCTCACACACCCTCACCCTCCCTCACCCTCACAACCCTCTCACCCTCACTCACCCTCAGACCCCCTCACCCTCCCTCACACCTCCTCACCCTCCCTCACCCCCCTCACACACCCGCACACACCCTCACTCACCCTCACACGCTCACACTCACCCTCACACACCCTCACCCTCACACCCCCTCACCCACCCTCACCCCCTCACACACCCTTACACCCTCTCACCCTCACACCCTCAAACACCCTTACACCCTCTCACACCCTCTCACCCTTACACACCCTCACTCACCCTCACCCTCACCCTCACACACCCTCACCCCCTTCACCCTCACACCCCCTCACCCTCACACCCTCACCCTCACCCCCCCTCACTCACCCTCACACCCTCACCCTCACTCACCCTCACACCCTCACCCTCACAACCCTCTCACCCTCATCCTCACACACCCTCATCAGCATAGCATAACAAAACACAGCCTAGCATATCATAACACAAAAAAGCATAGGATAGCATAGCATAACAAAACATAGCATAGCATAACAAAACGCAACATAGCATAACAAAACAAAGCTTAGCATAGCATTGCATAAAAAAACATAGCTTAACAAAGCATAGCATAGCAAAACACAACAAAACATAGCGTAGGTGGGTGTGGCCAAGATGGCGGCGGAGTAGGACGTGCTATTGAGTCCCTCCGGCGCCGGGCTTTCTATAGCCTTGTATAGCACCCTGCTCCGGGCTCGTTTGCAACTCTCCGGGTCCCCTTGCATCTCCTGGGGGACCTGTCCAACTGTCGACCCCGAGTTAGCTGCGGAGACGCCCCGGGAGCGACGCCAGGACTGGAACGGGCGAGCCGCGCAGACGAGAAGTAACGCTGCGCAGTCCCCGGAGGTTGCGGCCTGACCGGAGGGAGTTGTGGGCCGGGCCTGCCATGGAGGTATCGACCGAGGCCGTCCGGAGAGACGAGGAGTGTTCCGGCCACGTCTGCTGATTCTGGTCGAGGTGCGGTGCTGGGGCCCAGAAGCGAGGGGGCCTGCACCTTCTGACCTGCTGCCTACGCGACCCGAGGCTTGCGGCCTGGATATAGCGGCGGCACAGACCATGCCGCGGGGGCCTGCAGGAGGCGTTCTCAATTGCCCGGAGGAGCGGAGAGGTGCCCGGGGTTCCTCGGCGGCTCCTGGCGGGTGTGAGGGGACACGACCCGGTGGGTGGGGACTGCGCCACCTGGCCTCATGGACTACGCGACACCGAGGCCTGCGGCCTAGTTACCGCGCTGGACTGGTGCTAAGCTCCCTGCCTCCGTGGGAAGCCTGAGGGAGGTGAATGAGTAAGGCAGACCGCTGAACTCAGTATGGTGAGGCGGCCCGGTGCTCGCCGAGAGGCCCCGGGACTGGTTGGCCTCTTGGGGTGACCCTCGCTCCCCCCCGCTGTAGAAGGTGGGACGACTGAGTGTACTGGGGACACAGCGCATTGGATATCGCGGCCCAACAACGGAGTGAAGCACGACACAGGAGACCACTGTATCGAACTTTAACTGAGGCCTGCGGGCCTACAGCATCGGAGGTCCGCTTTGTGGCGTCTCAGGGCGTGGAGGGCCCCCGGACATTGTGTCTTTCCCTGCACCAAGGTATTGCTGACACTCGAGTGGGTGGGCGATTTGGGCTCTTGAGACTGCGACCGTTGGCCCGGAGCCGCCTTTTCCAGGGGCTTGTGCAGCCTACCGACGCCATATACCACGTGGGCCACCCGAGCCTGCCGATGGGCCACTGGAGTCGACCGTGGGCTCCAGGGCCATGATCTGGTCTGGGAAGGTGTGCAATCGACTCGACGGACCTGTGTGCGGTTGGAGGGTGATCTCTCGTCCTGACTACTAGAATGAGCAGGGGTGCCGCGATGTCTTCTACGCTGCGCAAAGGGAAGCCCGGCAAGGATGGCGCATCAAAAAATGCTCAGCAGCCGGCATCCCCTGGACCCAGCGTATCGCCCAGGCAGTCGGACGATGAGGCCCCTGCGACCAAGGCCTTCATGACAGAACTTTTCGCCTCTATTAAGGAGGACATCTCTCAATTCCACGCTCAACTGGCCTCGGACCTCCGTGAGGTGCGGAGGGATGTGGATGGCATTGGAGAGCGGGTGGCTACCTTGGAGGATCACGATTTAAGCATGGCGAACGATGTGCACCAATTGCAGCAGGATATAATTCGGCTCACAGGGCAGAACTTAGACCTCCAGGCTCATACGGAGGACTTGGAGAACCGTTCCCGCCGGAATAACATCCGCATACGTGCGGTGCCGTGGGACGGCGAAGCAGGTGACCTACGAGGCTATCTGCAGGCACTTTTCTTGCAGATACTGGGCGAGGAGGATGTACAGGACATCAGGATGGACAGAGTCCACAGGGTCGGACTGCCTAAGCGGGGAGGAGGGCCACCCCCGGACATTCTAGTCTGTGTGCATGACTTCCAGTTAAAGGAACGTATCCTGCGGAAAGCACGGGATATCCCGTCATTGCAGTTCCGAGAGCACCGTCCTCAACTTTACCAGGATTTAGCAGCATCGACGCTCCAGAAGAGGCAAGAGTTCTGTCCAGTGACCACCTTTCTGCGAGATCGTAACATTTCCTACTCGTGGGGTCACCCCTTCCGCATCATCTTCAGGTGGCAAAACAGACTAGCGCAGATTCGTTCTCTTCAGGTGGCGAAGGATCTTCTGGGTCTACACGACACAACTCCTTCACAAGAGGCTGGCAGTTCACCATCACGGAGGCGTAGGCGTTCCTCCTCCTGGCAAAGAGTGAGCCCGGAAACAGATCGTAGAAGGCCTGATCGTACAACTAGCCTACAGGAGAGGGGAGATACGGTGGCATCGGTGGCCTTAGCGATGTTAGCATCCTCCCAGCAGAGCTCCGGAGCGGCCTGACCCTTGAGCTGATGGCCGTATGGTGCCGGAGGGGCACGTGAACTCAGGTACCGTGGGTATGGTTGTACTTTTTGAGAAGACACCCCGGACCGTGGCCTTGGGGGACCCAACAGTGGTGCCCCGCCCCCAGCCCAGGAGGAACCCTACGAACTACTATCCACTGGGACTGCTAAGTACATTGTTCTTGTTTGTTTATTGGGGGGGGGACTGGAGGGGTCTGGGAGACGATTGGGTGGGGGGTTGTTGGGGATTGGGTTGGGACTGGGCAGGGAGGTGGTGGCGACCGAAGTGTGCATGCGGTGAGTCTTTTCCCCTCTGGAGGTGTGACACATGGGCTTCTGGATACCAGGTTCTTTGGCGGAGGCGACCACTGGTTTTGTGCTGTTACTGAAACTACATTCTGGTTGCTGTGGGATCGGGCTCTGAGGGGCTCTTGGGCTTGGTGCGGGGAGTTTGGGTGTGGGGGGGGGGAAGAGCTTGGTGGAAGGGAGTGGGATGTGAGTGGGAAACGAGGAGATGCCTGGCTGCCTTTGGCGGGGAGGGGGAAGGGGCATGTTGCCAGAACGAGTGCACAGCGATGGGTTCTAATGTTTCCTCATGCCGCTTAGTATCGGAACATGGAATGTAAAGGGCCTCAACTCCCCACAGAAATGCCAAAAACTTTGGAAATACTTGTCTGACCATCACTTAGATGTCGCGGGTCTCCAGGAGACCCACCTGGCGCGTAGAGATGAGCTCCGGCTCCTACACAAACATTTCCCCCTTATCTATAGGTCTTCTGCATCCACCAAACACAGGGGGGTGGCTCTTCTATTTCGGGTATCCCTCCACTTCCAACCTATGGGGGTATGTTTTGATAAGGAAGGGCGCTGGTTGATGGTCAAGGGGCTGCTTTACGGCAGATTGTGCACGTTTGTGGTGGTGTATGTTCCCAATACTAGGCAGAATGGCTTTCTCCAGGACTTGTTGGATAAAGTGGGGGACTTTGTGGAGGGGTACCTGTTCCTAATGGGTGATTTCAACATGGTGTGGGACAAGGACCTAGACAGCTCCCGAGCCCAGAGGGCGGACACCGGTGTTTTCTCTGCTGAAACGCAACGCCTTGTGGGTGACTTAGGATTGATTGACAGCTGGCGTTCCTTGCATCCCCAGGCCCGAGATTATACCTTCTTTTTCCACATCCACCATTCCTATTCTCGCTTGGATCATATCTTTTTAAGCCAAGCCCTCAGGGGAGATGTCTGTGATTCTAGCGTCTTTTCGCTCTCCGTGTCGGACCATAGCTTGCTGGTTCTCGGGCTGCATTGGTCGGTGAGGGTAGATGGTTTGAGGAAATGGTACTTCCCAGCAGCGCTTGTCCGGGATGATGCATCCTGTAAGGCACAGCTTTCCAAACTGTGCGTCGCGACACAGTACTGTGTCGCGTCCCCTGTGTGGGTGTGTCGCACGTAGATAACGTCTGCATGGTCGATTAGGCCCGGGAAATGCTCTCTTGGACGTTGAGTTTACGTTCAGTTTGAAGACCGCGGTGGAAGAAGCAGCAGTAGGCGTGCGAGACCTGAGAAACGCAGCCGTGTTCCCTTTCAGAAGCTGTGACCACAGAGCCCCATTCGAGGCACTCTGTAAATTTGTCCTGTAACTTGTTTTTCCGCTGGGCGCATTGTAATTGCCACAGGTTTCTGCCCTGCGGTTAGCGCGATAAATCGGTGTATGCATTATGAGGGGAAAGGTTCCACATTCTCGATTGATTTGCGATGTTTATTTTCAGCACTCCTTCACATCTGCGCTTACCTTGCCCGGCTGTTCCGGTGCCACACAGAAGAAGCAGATAAAAAGAATTACCGAAAGTCTGGGCCGCTTAAATTATGCCGTTTTATGGCAGCAGAACTTTGAGCATGATTATGGAGCTGCCGTATTTACCACATAATACATCATATTCTGCATAATCTGCAGCGTTAACAAAAAATTGTTTCTAACTCAAATGGATCAAAAAGAAACTCTAAATGTGACACATGTTGCTGCCAAATCTGTGTATGCATTATGAGGGGAAAGGTTCCACATTCTCGATTGATTTGCGATGTTTATTTTATGTTCATCTACCCAAAGGTTGACTGGCCACCTTTCTGGTGCTTATCGATGCATTTGGGTGTTAAACTTGTGCTAATGGGGTGAAACCTTTGCTCCGATTGTGTTAATGTGTAAGAGCGACAAAAAAATGTAACTATCCCACATTATGGGGGATAATTTGCATTTCACAGGCACATCATTTAGGTAACATCAAGGATGTTGAAAAACAGAATGCAAATATAGCGTGGATACCTTTTGTGGGGGAAAAAGTTATGAAGGTTTATGTGCGATCAACCCCACACAACCAAAAATGGGGCTTAGCACCATGCGTGAATGGGCGAATGTGGGAGGAGCCCTAATTGTCAAGTGGTTAAAAAACGTTCTTATATCCTGTAGAATCAAAACAAATTAGCGACATTCTTCTTATTGTTGCAGTTAGTTTTGTGGCTGTGTATGTGCAAATAATATGGTTTACTATAACACAAATATATTTGCCATGCTAGTCTGTTGCACACACACTGCCTGTGCTCATTGTTGCTGTTTATAGTTGGACTTTTTTTCCGTCACTTCTGCTACCTTCCATTGTACAAAGTGCTGAATGGAAAACATATGACTAGTCTTATTCTCTGTTGCCTTTTGGCGCGCTGCGCAGAGGAAAGGTGTCCCACCTGAGTTCAATGCGCAGAGACCAGTTGAAAAGTTGCATCATTGTTTTATCACTCACAATTCCCCTTCCAGAATGGATTTTTGTATAACTCATATTCAGCGTGGCAGCAGGTGGACTTTGTGTGTGGTTGAAAGGGTTGGCAGGGCGTGCACCTGCCCTTTTTTTGCCGTAAATCACTGGGGCATTAGTCAATGTGTGCATTATTATATTCTTGTTTCATGCACAAACCTAACCTTTCTTACACTCAGTTTTGCCAGTCACTGGCTTTGTTAGACCAGATTAACAATTGCTTTATTAACCTTCATGCTTTCTCAGATTTGCTTGGAAATGCACCATTTGCCCACTACTTTTTCAAAAATTTCTCGGGGGTTCGTGCTCGCTAAAAGGTGTGTCACCAACATGGAAAGTTTGGAAAGCTGTGCTGTAAGGCATTACGGAAAGCCGTTGGGGAGTTTCTGGCCCTCAACCCGGCGTCGGACACATCGATGTTCAACACGTGGGACGCATGCAAAGCCTCGCTGCGGGGCACCTGCTTGGGTCTCAATGCAAACCTCAATAAGTTGAGGAGAAAGGAGTGAGAGGACTCAGAGGCAGAACTTGCTCTCTTGGAGCAGGCGCACAAATCGAACCCGTCTAGAGCGACTCTCCGGCCGTTAACAGCTGTGCGGGGTAAATTGAAGGCCCACTACAACAACCGAGCTGAACTTACCCTCCTGAGGCTTCGGCGTGTCTCCTATTCGCAGGGAAATAAGGTAGGAAGGCACTTGGCCCGTCAGCTCCGGGACAAGAGAGGGAAGGAATACATCGGAGGAATCCAGGATCCAGCGGGGTCACTGCAGCATCGGGATGAGGATAAGGCGGACATCTTTGGCCGCTTCTATGCTGCACTCTATAAGGGCGACTCTTTGGACCAGGAGGCCCCAGGACAGTTCCTGGCTGACCTCCCCATACCACAGGTCTCTAAAGAGTGGAATGAGCTTTTGGCTGCCCCCATCTCCAGGACGGAGGTGCTGGACGCTATCAGGGATCTGAAGCTCCATAAGGCGCCGGGCCCAGACGGCTACACTGCCCTCTTTTATAAATAATTTGCCGCGGAGCTGTGCGACTTTTTGGTATCCCTTTTCAATTGAATGGTTGTCACTGGGAAAACCTCAGGGTCTATGGCCGAAGCCATGATAACCATGATCCCCAAACCGGAGAAGGACCCCTCCAAATGCTCGTCATATCGCCCGATAGCTCTCCTTAATATCGATGCTAAATTATACTCCTCTATCATTGCGCGCAGGCTCCAGGACCTGATGCCGGCCATCATTCACCCGGACCAATCCGGGTTCATTAAAGGCCGACAGACACATGACAACTTGCGGCGGGTGATACACCTGATAGAGAAGGCCACCCGATTCCGCATCCCGGCGGTACTGGTGGGGCTTGACGCGGAAAAAGCCTTTGACCGCGTTGACTGGGGGTTCATGTTCCACCCCCTGGATGCCTTTGGCTTTTCGCACCAGTTCATAACAATGATCCGTGCAAACTACAGCAGCCCTAGTTCTAGGGTGGTAATCAACGGGCATCGATCCGCCTGCTTCGCTCACTCCCGGGGAACAAGGCAGGGCTGTCCCCTTTCTCCTCTCCTCTTTGCTTTGAGTATCTAGCTCTATCCTCTAGCTCTTGCGGTGCGGGAGCGGGAACAGATAAAGGGCCTTCCCTTTACGGGTGAACAGCACAAAATCTCCCTATTTGCGGATGATGTGTTGTTGTCGGTGGGGGATCCAACTCATTCATTACCGCATATTCAAACTGTGCTGTCCGAATTTGAAGCAGTGACCGGGTTTAAGGTTAACTTTGACAAATCGTACATACTGAACCTGACTCTCCCTCCAGCAGAAATGGAGTGAGTGCGTTTGCTCACGCCTTTGTCATGGGCGTCTACCTCCCTATTGTACTTGGGAGTTCGGTTGACCCCTACCATACGATCATTATTCACAGCAAACTTCCCCCCAATGCTGGCGGCGGTACGAGCGGACCTTGATCAATGGAAACCAAAATATATTTCATGGCTTGGCAGGATCCACGCTCTCAAAATGGTCCTCCTCCCTAAATTTCTGTATCTTTTCCATGCCCTTCCCATCCCCATAGAGGTGGATTTCTTCTGACGCCTTAAAACCTTAATGCTGAAATTCGTTTGGCAAGGTGGGCGGGCGCGCTTCTCCTTCGCAACTCTGCGACGCCCGCAGAAGGAGGGAGGAGTGGGACTCCCTGACATGCACCTGTACTATAAAGCTGCGCAGCTGCGGGTACTGGTAGAATGGTTGCAGCAGCTCTCAGAGAAACACTGGCTGCATATGGACAGGAGTGTGGCCGGGAGATCGATCTGGGATCTGGCCTGGAAGCCCAAGTTGGACAGGCCCAAGAATGCCTACATCAGCACGCCCACTAGCACTGTCCTGAAGGTGTGGAACACGGTCACTGGTGATGACCGCTGGACCACGTTTCCGTCCCCCTTTACTCCCATACACTTTAATCCGGCCTTCCCGCCGGCGATGCGGGAGGGACCCTTCCGATTGTGGAGCGAGGGAGGATGCAGAGCTCTTACGCATTTGTTCCACGGAACTGAACCTCTTACATTCCATAACTGCATGCGTGACTATGGGCTCTCGGCCACGGAACGCTTCCGCCACGTTCAGCTTCTCCATTGGGCGACCTCAGCGGGAATGGGAGATGCCGCCACAAGACCATTCTCACCGTTTGAGGCCTTTATCCTCCGCACTTCCATTATGAAGGGGACGATCTCCTTCCTATATGGGCTGTTGCTGGCCATTGCAATCTCTCCCCGCCCCCGCTACATGGACCATTGAGAGGTCCTTTTGGGCCGAGACGTTACTGATGAGGAATGGAAGAGTCTCTGGCGAGATATCGCAGCACACAACCACTCGGTGGATTTAAGAGAGGCTCATCTCAAAACCATGCTAGTTTGGTACCTCTACCCGTCCAAATTACATCGCATATTCCCGGCCTCTTCGGACAGGTGTTGGAGGGGCTGTGGTCTGTTGGGGGACTTCCGCCACATGTGGTGGGACTGCCCGATCATCCGCCCGTTCTGGGCTGAAATTCTGTCCCACATCAAGGACATCCTGGGGTATCCGATCCCAAATTCTATGTCTCATGTCCTCCTAGGTCTTCGCGACCCGGTGTTAGAACATCAAACTAAGGCGGATAAACCTATTCTATGGCTCTGCCTTGGAGCCGCCAAGCTTACGCTAGCTGCAGCCTGAAAGAAACCGACCACCCCAGCTATATCACTATGGCACGCGAGACTGTGGAGATTATTGAGCATGGAGAGAATGGCGGACATCTTCTTGGGCAACTTTAAGAATTTCCTGTTCCGTTGGGGTCTCCTGGTCCTCTTCTTGTCACAGGGTCTGCCCTCTGCGGTCTGCCCATCCGCCTTTCGTGCCCTTCACCTTTTCCAGATTTAATCAGATTGTATGACTGAGGGACTGAGAATGAATGTGTATGTTGGCGCCACCACTTGGGGGGGAGGGGGGGAATGGGGGTAGAGGGGGTACTAAGTTGGGGTTGTTAGTTTGTTACCTGTTGCGGCACCGCATAGCATGTAGAGGCTCTCAGATTTTTTGGGGGCCTTACGCAGCACTGCTTTCCTATGTGGGCTTTGTCATCCCTTTTGGCTAGGATTACCGGTCGGTTGACCGTGAAGAGAATTGAGCCTGTTTTCCTTTCTTCTCATCGGCAAGCACTGACTCTGAGAACTGAACTTTATTGATATAATATATTGCCTCATTTGCCTCCTTTTAAGATTCTTACCACACCCCCTGTGAGGGGGATATTGCGGAACTGCCGCTTGTAAATTTTCCTTGCTTTCCTCTTCCTTTCTTTTCTGCAATACAATAAATAAAAAATTTATTTAAAAGAAAACATAGCGTAGCATAACAAAACACAACAAAACATAGCATAGCATAACAAAACAAAGCATAGGATAGCAAAACAAAACATAGCATCGCATACCAAAACGTAGCATAACATAACAAAACATAGCATAACAAAACACAACACATAGCATAACAAAACATAGCAAAACACAACAAAACATAGCATAGCTTAACAAAACACAGCAGCACCACTAAAGAAATAGACCGTCTGTTTAGTAGATGGAGGAACCTCCCATTGACAATCTATGGGAAAGTAAATCTAGTTAAAATGGTTATTCTGCCCAAGCTTTCTTATTTATTTTCAACTATACCGTTACTATTCCCTAAGAAGGGTGTAAAAAAAAATAGAGTAAAATTGGGAGTTTTGTGTGGGGAGATAAAGGGATACAATTAACCTGGTAAAAACTAAGAAGAAGGTTGTTAAAGTGCGGACTAGCTCTTCCCGATATTAAACTCTATGCTGTGGCTTTTCAGTTCGAGAGTCTCCGCATGCTTCTCACCAGACCTGATGATTCATCTTGGGGTAAATTGTTGCAAGAAATGGTGAGAGCAGAAGGGCGGAATGATGAATTTTTGTACAAGTTTGGCTCTCCAAAATACTTCAAAAGGGTCCGCCTGAAGATATTAAAAACGGCTTTGGAGGTATGGTACAGAGTAAGGGTAGTCTGTGGGATTGGATATTTTTCAGCTTCATCTCCAATCTGGGACTCGCCTGGCACCCCCGACTGTCTAAATGATGTTCTGGCCATGCCCATAAAAAGAGCCGGAATTTTGAGGTGGAATGAGTTAATGGATGAGGAGGGGCTACACCCATGGGAATATCTGAGGGCAAAGGTAGGGAACGATTTATCAAGGTTCAAATATCTCCAATTAGTGTCCTGGCATACAGCTGAACGGGAGGAGATGAGGAGCAGCGAGGTAGTTGAAAGGCTTAGCCAATCCCCCACATTGATACCAAAAGATCTCAATATGGTATAAACATTTAGTAGAGGGATAAGACATGGGGATACCACCGGCAGAGGGGATTTGGAACAACACTGTATTGGATTGCAGGCAGAGGACATGCTTGAACTATCTTTGAAGCTCTTATATAAATATATAAAGCCTGCCTGTCTGAAGAAGAATCACTTTTTTGTGATTAATAGGCTTTACTACACCCCCTATGAAATTTGCCCCTATCCCCCCTCCGAAATGCCCAAGATGTCAGGAACTGATGGCTAATGACAACCACATGTTTATTAATTGCAAAGAGCTGGATCAATACTGGAAGGAGATAGGACAGGTTTTGTCGGGACTTTTCAGCACCACAATTAAAGTAAACTCCTCACTCGTTATTTTTGGGGATGATGAACGCTTCTACCAGCAAGCTACATGTCAGGAAATAGGGCTCCTCCTATATTTGATACTGTTGGCAAGGAGAGAAATATGTAAAAGATGGAAAGACCGCCTTCCCCCGAGCAGTGAGGACTGGCTAAAAGCATCATTCAGTATGGCCTGGCTGGAATACGAAAGGGCAGAGGAGAAGCCGTCTAACATCTGGCACCCTCTAATGAGGTGGGGTAGGAACTTAAGAATGATCCGGTCACTCCAATAATTACACCATGTCCCCGATACTAAGGGGGAGGAGGTCTGGCGACCCAAGTAAAGCGTGGTCAGCTTGGTAGCGCACAGTGAGTGAATATGGCTGTAAATGTTCCACAAAAAAAAAAACATAGCATAGCAAAACAAAACATATAATAGCACAGCAAAACATAGCATACCAAACACAACAAAATATAGCATAACAAAACAGCATAGCAAAACAAAGCATAGCATAATAAAACACAACAAAACATAGCATATCATAACAAAACATAGCATAACAAAGCATAGCAGAGCAAAACATAGCATAACAAAAGATAGCGTAGCATAACAAAACACAGTATAACATAACAAATCAAAGCATAGGATAGCAACACATAGCATAGCATAACGAAACAAAACATAGGATAGCAAAACAGAGCATAGCATAACAAAACAAAACATAGCATAGCAAACAGCATCACTCAGCACCACCACAGCATCAATCTGTGCAACCATTCAACAACACCTGGTTCAAATATGTTCTCTCAATCTTTCAAGCGTTATTACAAATGTAACAAAAAGATGTTAACATTTCACTTCTGTTCTAAAATACTCTGAACATAATCTTCACAAAAGTTATTTACAAAAGTGTAAGCTATTGCCATTATAGATTACAATAACTTTTATTTAAGTCTACATTATTTAAAAAAATTAAAAGCTATTGTTATTTGTAATATCAATACATCTAAGTCACGTAAATACAACATATATTGCATTACAAATGCTATAGGTGTCACATTTGCAAAAGTTAAAACGTCTCGCTCAACACTCCCGTGACGCAGCTTCTGTTTCTGCTGAGTCACTGTTGCTGTCTGTTTTCTCAATGCTGGCTCATGGCGTCCTTGGGATGACTCAGCGACAGGAGCCTCCCGCCCGCAGCATGCTGAGTCACGGCTCTTGTAGGAGCTTTAAATCTCCCTGGCTTTTCATGCTGCCGCGACCCCTGCCCTATTTAAATCTCCCCATCGTTTGACTCCCCCCCCCCCTCCCCCGTCGTGTGCCGTCCTGCCCTTTTGTGATTCTGGACAGCCCAGTGTCTCACCCTCCTTTCAGGTTGACAACCGAGCGATTCCACCTGGGTTCATCCATTTTAAAGTTTTTCCAACAACAGCGCTCGGTTCTGGTGTCACGAGGCACCGAAAGTGTCCAAACATGCCAACAGACCCTATTCGGGCGGGAGATTCCCTATTTTTGAAGCCAGAACATTTATTTATTTTCTCCATCCCATCTCCCGTCTGAAATTGACTCTACTTCTGTAGAAATGAATGGGTGAAAGCTGTTCCCCAGATGTTTTTTTTTCAATTGCCCACTTTCCTGTTCTCAAATGTTGGCCCACCCGTGAGAGTTATTGAGAGGGGTACCCAGGCTACGTGAAACTGAGGGTGGTGGTTTCTAATCCAAGCCTTCTCGCCTGCACCCCGGCCCCCACAGTAAGACGCCCATTCGTAACTGTGCCCCTCGGCCATCATTAGGTTTAAGACCTGAATGAAGGATGCATGTGAGAGAATATGTCTGTCAGTGTTACTTGTGCCTGGGGTGAGTACTGGAGGCAACTGGGCTCCAGATGTGTGTGTCCTGCACTTGTTGGCGCTCTCAGTTGTGCTTGGCAGCCAGTGCCTGTCTTGAACATTGCAGCTTTCACCCACACTCTCCTGCTCCATCTCAATAAAAGTTTGTGTTCTTATGGGGTGGGGAGGGAGGGGTAGGTAGCCAACCTGCCCCCCCCCCTACATTGCACTTCACCTCGTCTATATTTAGGTCTCGCTTAGGCAGTATTTGCGCAGTCTCTTCGAGGCATGCAGTATTTAAGATATGGGCACCAAGCTCTGCCCACTTTTCATCTATCTTTTTAATTGGCTTCTGTCCCTGTTCTTTGTAAATGGTGGCTTTTGATTTGTTAATATGCTTATTAGTCCCGCCTTGGTACCTCCTTTTCTTCTGTTGTTACCTCCCATGCGTACTATCCCTTTTACATGTGTTGTTACTCAGTATGTTTTATTTACTGTTTTTCTGGGCAACATTTTGTTAATCTGCTAAGTACTTCCCCCAATAATCTTAAACAATGGGGGCCGCGCGTCTCACTCAATGCTTTTTTAAAAAATGAATCTTAAATATGGGCAGCCGTGCATCTTGTTGTGCACGACTCGCCCAACTTGTGTTTTAATTTTATTTGTATACATCTTAACTTGTAAGGGTACCCATGCTAAAACAAAAAATAGCAACAGATGCCAGGACATCGCCAAAATGTAAACCTAAAACTGCAAAAAACCCTTCTTGAACTGTGCTCCCAGGATCTGAAATTCCATCTCCACCAACATTAGAACTCGCAACCCTTCTGCAGTTTAAGCTGGAGCTGAAGATTCACCTCTTTAGGGAATACTGTCTTTCCACAATATAGCACTCATCACCCATGAACATCTTTATTTATTGTAAACAAGCCTGAATTGGAACTCTAAACCCCCACCTTAGTCCAGCACTGTGTTGCCCCGTAGCGAGACTTAAAATACCTCTACACACCATGTCATGCTTGGCGTGAGTGAGCGAGGAATACCGGATAGGTGACTTGCCCCACATTCAGTTGAACTCCGACTGCCCGACAATAACAAAACGTATAATTCTTACTATTCAGCGCTCCGCAGTTACCCTGAGCAGACTTGCAGCGCTATATACATTTCCCAAATAAATGACTTCACCTTTCTGTGCTGCATTTCCCTCATCTGCAGAAACTGGAGCGTGCTTTCCTATGGCTAAATGACCGGCACGGAATACTGTCTGCACCCTGAAATTCGATATTTACATCTAAAGAAGTTCCCCATACATGGACATTTGCTGCGTTCCTCTCGCTTTGTACACTATCTTGGTCTAATAAAATGAATATGTATCTCTGAATTGTAATTAGTAGTGGGCACTTGATTACATACAAGCATGGGATGGTGTGGCGTTCCCTTCTTTCTTGTTCTGTTGATGTTGCGAGTAGTGTGAGTGTAGAGAACGCCCTCATGTGTTTGCACTGTTTTCCAGTCTGGGTCTCTGTTGCGTTGGTTTAATGAGCCACCAGTTTAACTTGTATAAGTAGTGATTGAGGCGTTAGGACTCGGACATTGTTAAACAAGCATTAAAAATGCAATTAGTCTCATATTTGTTGGAGTTTGAGTTATTGCATTATAAATGCCAGTGTTTTTTTACGTACCCTGTTTGCAGGGTGCAGTACTAATGTGGACAAATAAAGGCCTCGCAGAGGCCAACAGGATCCAGTCAAGGTCCGGTTGCCACTGATCAGCTTGATACATCTAGGAAAGACCTCTTGCAGCTTGTTGTCTCCCTGTAGCCACACAGAAGGTCCGCCAACTGGCCCTTAGAGTCCACTTCTTCCTCCTGAGAACAAGAGGGAGCAGGTCCCGTCCTTCAGGGCTCCTCTCAGATCAGACATCAGTTCCAGCCTTCTTCTGATCTTCTGCAGGTTGGTTGGGAATGCCAGATTTATGTACAGCACTAGTTAGTGGGTGTGGGTGAATCCTGGCTCTTCCATAACTAGTGGGGTAAAAGTTATCGGGCCAACCCATATCCAAATTTTCAGTAGTTCCTGTTTGCCTTACTGCAAAGAGGCCCAAAATGCCAGGTGTTTGGTCAAGTTTGGTGAAGTAGTGTGGCTCACTGGTTAGAGGCGGCAGACCCGAGAGCAGAGGACGGCCCGGGACCAGGGTTCGATTCCCGGCGCGGCAGGTTTCTGGACCAGGGTCAGCGGACTCGATAATTCTCTCGCCTCGGTGCCCACTCTGATCAGCGATCACACTCGGCAACTCTGGGCATTAGCTTGCCTCATCTTCACTTACGGCCCCACCAGACCGCCGGGGATGCCTGGTCTCACCCTGGAGATACCCATTAAGGGACCATCTCTCAGGGAAGCCAGGAAGGGTTTCGCAGCGGTCGAAGCGCCTTTGGACCCTACGGGTAAGTAGTGCGCTATATAAATGCCAATACATTTACATTCGAGATGGCTTCGGCCACATTCAGATTGGTCTCTGAGGGCTGGGGGTATGTGTGGGGAATGTACTGTGGAAATCCTAGAGTCCTCCTACATCTAACACTAAAATTCAGTTTGAAGCACTGTACTCGCAACAAACGCAGACTAAAATCTGGTAGGACAAAAGCAGGGTCCTTCAGCCACCAGATGGGATCCGCCGCAGTTGTCTTGGCATCCTGTTCTCTCCCTTTCAAGCATGCCCCCATGTTTCCTGTGGGTCAACCAATCTGTCAAGCAGGATTTGCCAATGTAGTGGGAAAAGGATGCCCACAGTCCCCACCCTGCATATTCTGTGGAGTTCAGAGGAGTCCGCTGTGCCCATTCAGATGAGCCTATTGTTTGCTCCTCTGAAGCATTCCTCACTTTTTTCACACTTATTCAAAGCTGAGCACAGGCTGAGAGCTGGTAGCAGCTTATGTTGATTAGCTTTTTGGCAGTTCACACAGGTAAAGGGTAACTTTCTAAGAGGCACTTTTCCTTAATTCTTATGAAAAATATGTCACCATTGAATTGGAGTTTAACAACTATTAAGAATAGTGATTTCATTATTTTTCTAGCTGACCCCATTCCTGAGCTACAGTATTACATTTTAATATATACTCAAGCTTTCTACATAGAACAACTCAGACTGCCACTGTAAAAGTAGCTTTTAGGGCTTTGTCACTGCAGGGAAACGGTAACATATACTTTTCTACATGTTCCACTTTTAAATACCAAGCGACCCACCTTGCACCCATAGCATGCTCCATAAGGAATAACGTACTAACATCTAAAAGGGCTATTTTTACCTATCAAAAAAGATGATTTAAACAGGTCATACTGCAGATTTAAACTGCAGCAGTCTACAGTCTTTGTCACAAACTTTATGGCACAATAGGTGCTACAGTATAGAGGTGTGTTTTAATGTTCACACCTTGGGTGCACTTTATACACCTTATACTAGTGTTGTGTCTTGTAGGCAATTCAAAAATACCATCTAGAAATACGACAATTGAACCATGTTTAGAGGGCAAGCACCGGCACTTTATTTGCTGGTTAGTAGGGGTAAAGTGCTCAGTTTTCTGAAGTCAGCAAAGGTTAAAAAAAATCCAGGATGCAGAAAAAGCAGATTTTATATGGGTTACCCACAAAGGGACAGATGGAGGGGGTAATTGGATTAGTCGTCAGAGGCCACTAAATGCACAAAACCTGACGTGAATCAGATATTTGTGCATTATGAAGTGTGTAGTGGGAGTCTGATTTCTGTTCAATAAATCACTTTTTTTTTTCTTCAAAGAGCAGCAGTGGGCTGGACACTGGTCTTCTTGTACTGCTGGGGGGTGTATTGATTTCTGAGCCTGCACATCCCCCCCCAAACTAACCTCCATGAGAAGCCTGTGACTTATTGCTACCACTAAGAGTCGAGTGCAAAAAGAGTTGCAGTTGCACAACCATAGTAAGACGGGCCAGGAAAAGGCAGTGGCAAAAGTCCTCAACTCCTTCAGTTGTGGCCCAGTGGCCCCTGCCTGCCCAAGGCCTTCTGAGTGGGCTATTATGGTCTACTTTGATGAGTAGAGCGAAGGAAGAACCGTCTTCCAGGAAGAGGTGCTGAACTGTGCCAGCCGAAGGAGTCATTTGATTCAAGGGGATAAAGCCCAGCTGACTGCATTGACTTCCAAGGAAATGGCTCGTCAGGCAGAGACTGTACAGAAGTCACACGGCGTCTTAGGCTTGCTGCCCAGGACCAGCCAGATCATCAACTGGCCAAGAAGCTGCTCCTTCTCCTTCAGGCAGCGAGAAGGGTGAGCTTGCTGTGTCTTCAACCCGTCCCATTGGGTGCCCCTAAGCGGCTCCTTTGCCACGCCCGTGTGACCCAGGGACTGCCATTCTACGACTCGGTCCAGATCATTTCTTTAGTGCTATTGATGAAATGCAAATTTTGTGTTTCATGAATTTCACAAAACTTTGCTTGATTTCCCCTCACGGGTCACTGTTTCAGCTGAAAGTTTCTCACAGGAACAGTAAAACTACAGCTGAGAGACATTTTCTCCTCTACCCAGTCTCTGGCCAGTATCTCATATGAACGTGGGGTATGCCCTTTGGTTCAGTTTTCACCTGCCATAACCGGCAAGCACATTTAGTATTATTTTGTGAAATTCTGCAAAACAAGTAGCAATTTCAACCCCACCTGTCTACAACCCTTGGCGTGGGGTCCAGTAGCTTTGCCAGGTGGAGGTTGTGTTGATTCTGGAACCGTTTGAACCATTGCTCTAGTCCAAGCAGATCCAAAGCCACCACGTGTTAGCCCCCCATCTGACCAGCACCCTTTAGCCACTAGTGCCACCCTAGTCTACTGTGGGCATCCCTGGCCCCATTGGTGCTTTACCACCAAACACATTTAAGCTTGACCGGTAGAAACCAAAGTAAAGGTTGAGCACTAACGTTGGGGCATAGGCCCTTATAACAAATGGCCACTTAATTCAGATGGAGATGGTCCCCTTTAAATGAAGATAAACAATAATGTATTTGGAACTGAGCCAAACAAATAACACTACTTAAGTAAAGGATATCACAAGCATTGACAATGCCAATCGGTCTCACTTGTATAAAGGTAAGTGAGACTGATTGGCACTGCCAGTGCTTGTTTATAGCAGTCTGTCAAGAATGATGTGATATTTTTATAATGAACGACTTCAACATGCATTCTGACTCCCACCCACCTCCCAACCACCTCCCAATACCCACATGCAATAAACCATCAACACTCCAACACGACCCCCACCAACCTGCACTCACGGCCCCGCCCAGAACCCACACGGTTAACACACCCACAAAAAGCAACCCAATAAGGTAATACTCTTCCCCCCCAGGTATAACACTCCCGCCCAGAACACCCACTCCGACCTTAGAGACTGGGCAGCGACTCACCCTGCTTGAAACCCAGATAGCAGCTATAAGCCTGGGTCTTAGTGTAATCCTATCCAACCTACAGGTGCTCCATAAACCTCAGCGGATTCCCGCCACCCCCACCTATACTCAACAAAGTCCCTCAAAGGCCCCCCACCAGAGATGGATCTCTACCCCCTTCTCCAAGTAGACACAGAGATACAAAAGAACCAGAGATGCAATGTCTGAGAGTGAAACGGCAGACCTCGCCTCCCCGCACTACAACCACATTTCTGTCACCCTCCAATCCAAAATGCAGGTGATCACTGGACTAGGTAGAGAGCAGGCCCTTCCGAAATCCTCCAGACCCTCACCCACCCACCCACCCACACTATCCTACCCACGTCCCGCAGTGTGAAGAAACCCAAAACAGAGACGACCCCCCACCAACTGAATGCTCATAAACTGCAGATCAGCCACCAAGCACGCCACAGAGCTAGGGGAATAAATCCTCGCTCACGACATAGACATAGCATTCATCACTGAAACCTGGCTAAATGATTCCTCCCTACCTCTTCTTGATACTCTTGTCCCCCCAGGCTTTACAATCACCAACAAAGATAGAAAAGACCAAGGAGGAGGAGGCATAGCAATCATAAACAATAACACGATTTCCGTGTCGGAAACAGACTCCTTCAACTACAACACCTTTGAACGGGTAAAGGCTTCGTTCCCACCACCCTCTCTCTCTAGTTACCTGAGAGGAAGTACTCACTGCTCGGGGACGTGACTACCACAAACCAAAGGCTTTAGTGCCAGAAAAACGTTACACCAGTGGAGGAACACAAGTAATGCGCCCATGACCACCCCCTTTTGTACCGCTTTTGGCCGCCCTAAGTGTGGCAGGCTATGCTCAGACATGAGTCCCTTGCTCACTTTGTCACTGGATTCAAGCAAGCCGGGCTGAAGACGGCTGGAATGCCAGAAACCGGACTTCAAAAGCTTGTTTCCGGTCCAGGGAAGACATGGCTTGGCAGTTCGGGCTGGACTGTTCCCATGAGGCACAGGGTCAGACTGATTTGCATATAGCCATGTCTGAACTGGGGTGGCAGAGTGGGCTAAAGAACGGTGATGGATTAAACCCAGATCTTTTGACTGGGTGTGAGTGTTTGATTGATTCAGATGCTCCGTCCATCACCACCCCCTTTTGTACCGCTTTTGGCCGCCATAAGTGTGGCAGGGTATGCTCAGACGTGAGTCCCTTGCTCACTTTGCCACTGGATTCAAGCAAGCCGGGCTGAAAACGGCTGGAATGCCAGAAACCGGTCTTCGGAAGCTTGTTTCCGGTCCAGGGAAGACATGGCTTGGCAGTTCAGGCTGGACTGTTCCCATGAGGCACAGGGTCAGACTGATTTGCAAATAGCCATGTCTGAACTGGGTTGGCAGAGTGGGCTTAAGAATGGTGATGGATAAAACCCAGATCTTTTGACTGGGTGTGAGTGTTTGATTGATTCAGATGCTCCGTCCATCACCACCCCCTTTTGTACCACTTTTGGCCGCCATAAGTGTGGCAGGGTATGCTCAGACGTGAGTCCCTTGCTCACTTTGCCACTGGATTCAAGCAAGCCGGGCTGAAGACGGCTGGAATGCCAGAAACCGATCTTCGTAAGCTTGTTTCCGGTCCAGGGAAAACATGGCTTGGCAGTTCGGGCTGGACTGTTCCCATGAGGCACAGGGTCAGACTGATTTGCATATAGCCATGTCTGAACTGGGGTGGCAGAGTGGGCTAAAGAACGGTGATGGATTAAACCTAGATCTTTTGACTGGGTGTGAGTGTTTGATTGATTCAGATGCTCCGTCCATCACCACCCCCTTTAGTACCGCTTTTGGCCGCCATAAGTGTGGCAGGGTATGCCCAGACGTGAGTCCCTTGCTCACTTTGCCACTGGATTCAAGCAAGCTGGGCTGAAGACGGCTGGAATGCCAGAAACCGGTCTTCGGAAGCTTGTTTCCGGTCCAGGGAAGACATGGCTTGGCAGTTCGGGCTAGACTGTTCCCATGAGGCACAGGGTCAGACTGATTTGCATATAGCCATGTCTGAACTGGGGTGGCAGAGTGGGCTAAAGAACGGTGATGGATTAAACCCGGATCTTTTGACTGGGTGTGAGTGTTTGATTGATTCAGATGCTCCGTCCATCACCACCCCCTTTTGTACCGGTTTTGGCCGCAATAAGTGTGGCAGGGTATGCTCAGACGTGAGTCCCTTGCTCACTTTGCCACTGGATTCAAGCAAGCCGGGCTGAAGACGGCTGGAATGCCAGAAACCGGTCTTCGGAAGCTTGTTTCCGGTCCAGGGAAGACATGGCTTGGCAGTTCGGGCTGGACTGTTCCCATGACGCACAGGGTCAGACTGATTTGCATATAGCCATGTCTGAACTGGGGTGGCAGAGTGGGCTAAAGAACGGTGATGGATTAAACCCGGATCTTTTGACTGGGTGTGAGTGTTTGATTGATTCAGATGCTCCGTCCATCACCACCCCCTTTTGTACCGCTTTTGGCCGCCATAAGTGTGGCAGGGTATGCTCAGACGTGAGTCCCTTGCTCACTTTGCCACTGGATTCAAGCAAGCCGGGCTGAAGACGGCTGGAATGTCAGAAACCGGTCTTTGGAAGCTTGTTTCCGGTCCAGGGAAGACATGGCTTGGCAGTTCGGGCTGGACTGTTCCCATGAGGCACAGGGTCAGAGTGATTTGCATATAGCCATGTCTGAACTGGGGTGGCAGAGTGGGCTAAAGAACGGTGATGGATTAAACCCAGATCTTTTGACTGGGTGTGAGTGTTTGATTGATTCAGATGCTCCATCCATCACCACCCCCTTTTGTACATTCTCTTGGCAAGCCACAAACAAACATGAAAAAGAAGGGACGCGTGGTGCATCTGACCAATCTCTCTCTCTCTCTCTCCCTCTCCCTCTCCCTCTCCTAGACACATTCCAAATTAACAAAGCCATTTTGACATTGCAACTGGTGACCCAGCCTGACGCACCGAGGTGATCTCTGCTGGTAATGTCACATGGGCTGACCACTGTCAATCAATCAATCAGGGTTAATAAAGCGCGCTACTCGCCCGTGAGGGTCTCCAGGTGCTTGGGGGGGGGGGGGGTGGACCGGAGCGGCTCTGGATCAGTCGTAGAGCCAGGTCTTGAGGTCCTTCCTGAACGAGTGCAGGGTCATGGTATGGTGTCTGGTATGGCGACTATTGCATCACTAATACTAGTAGTAGTTCGGGGTGATTTGTATTGAGCGTGAGTCACTGTTATTACAGAAATGGTTGGCCACCCCTGCTCTGAATCTTCTCTTCAGCCTGTTGTTGATGTGCACCTATCTCCCTCCCCCTTCCTCGTATACATTCAATATATTCACCCCCCTCTCTCTCTCTCTCCTGCAGGTACAGTTCAGCCTCTGGTTCCTCCGTTATGTTTTCACTGGGGTGCTGTTCGTGCTCGGCCTGCGAGCCCCGGGGCTGCCTCGGAAGCCCTACATGCTGCTGGTGAACGAGGATGAGCGAGATGTGGAGAACCGGCAGGTGAGTGAGGTGCTGCATGGCTGGCGTTCATTGATGTCTGAGGTAGGATCATTTCAGGGGGTGTGGGTTGTTCATAAAGCGCTACACACCACGCGTCTGCTGATTCTAAGTGCTGAAAAGTACAACGATGATAGAATGGAAGACTGGATCGGCCTTGTCGAGATTCTCAGATGTGACCTGCAAATCACCGCAAATGTCAGCAGCGAGTGTTTAACCCACTGACCCAGTCATCTGTCAGTGTTGCTGTATGTGCTTGTTTGTGTGTGTGAAGACATGCACAGGTATGCAAGTGTTTGCTATCTGTCACAAAGCAGTCTCTTTACCATTAAAAGCTCATTAAAATGCTTTCCATACCTGGGGCCTATTACACGTTATCAATGTTTGTGCCCTGCAGGGGGCTATCACAGAAGGCGCACTGACAGGGAACCACCTTTTAAATGGCACACTGACAGTACGCCTCCTTAGGACGTCTTTGACTCTGCGCCCTCGTCTGTAATATGGCGCTGGCGCAGTCAAGGGAATTTCCTCTTTTGCGTAGGGCACGCTTCTATGCAAATAAGGGAACACACTCTGTGATAGCTCTGGCGCTTTAAGTGCACCAGCTCTATCGGTAGTATTGAAGGGAACGCATAAGTATCTGCATCTCCTTCTATAATACCAAAGTGCCTCGAGGGCGCAAAGCGGGACAAACGCCCATTGCGCCCCCAGGGCACTTTCTGTAATATGGCCCCTGCAAGGCATGCCTCACTTGGTTTCCTTTTGTCCCTTCACCATTTCTCTTTCTCACTTCTTTCTCCAAACCTATTCTTATCAGTTTATCTCCATCACTCATTGTATTTTTCTCTAGCTCTTAGTCTCTCTGGCATGGTTTCTCAGCTTATAGCATCTCTCTCAAACCCTTTAGTTTCAGTTCTTGGTCCTTCCCTTGCCTGCCATCTCTATTTATATGCCTACTTTCTTCTCCAGCCCAGGTCTCACCTGCTGTTGTCTTTCCCCTTCTATCAATGTCCCTTAATAAATAATAGCGCTGAGAATACCCACTGGCCCTCATTCTGTTGACATTGTCTTACTCCTTGGAAATTACAAGTGTTGTTCAGTAGCTACCTTGCCTTCCATGATTTGTCTGCTCCTGTTTCCTTTCCCCTTTATCACTTTGAAGAACCCTCTTAATATATTGTTACGCTCTCTTTTCCTATCCTTCTGAATCTCACCTTACTGCGCCAAGAAGCTAGACTTGTCTGGTATAGGTTGTGCAGTTTCAGAGGTAGTGAAGTGTCTTTGCGTTCAGGTGTCTGAGTCTCGGATAGTGTTTTTGTAGGCACATCTTGTCACATTTTGCTGTGAGTGGACGTGAATCCTGGGATGAACCTGCCTTTTCAATGGATTCCCTTCAGCCTGAATGTATGTATGAGTGTATATGGCATTTCGGTAGTAGCGCATACTTAACCAAAAGGCAGCGGAGCACTGAACAGGTTCAACGATGAGCATAAGGTCAACGAGTGATAGAAGACATAGCTGAGTTGTGGACTGTTAATGCATTGTGATGTAGTGTTCTCCAGTATTGGGGTATCTTTCATAGATTCACATGCCTGAATCGTTCCCCGTCGTCAGAGTGGGAGTCCCATGGTAAATAAAAAAGCAATAATTATGCACATAATATCCATAACATAGGTAGCATAGAACCAGGAAGTAAAGTAGCCATAAACTACAAGGAAAAAAACTTCCACAATTATGACTTGTCCAAGTCATTATATACAGTCCAAACTGCAGCCAATCAGGCGACAGCACCCTCCTGAATGTTCTCCTCAGAGGCTCAGGCTCTCAGATTTTCTACCGCACATCGTGTGAAGGGAGTCTCCCTGAGCTCTGCTCAGTACTCTTCTAATTCTTCAGGAATTTCTTCACTTCATGATGTCTTCTTCAAAGAAATCTCTCTTTAGACCTTGTGAATCTTGTGGGAAGCTCTGGCTGTTTTCTCAGGATCCCCACAAGAAGTGCATTTATTGCCTATATCCTGATCACCAGGTGAGAGAAAGCAAAATATACAGCACCTTCCCTCAGAGACAGAGAAGTGCGTCTACTTCTGTGGCTACAAAAAAATTAAGGATCAAGACAACCCCTTATCTGAGGTGGGAAGTGTTGCCTCTGGCTCAACTATGTCCTCTAGGAAGAGGATTGCTGAGGAGGATCTGTCTTCTCCTGGGGCTAAGGTGTTGAGAAAACAACCACCCTCTAAGGGTACTGAATTGCCTTCCATCTCAAAAAAGGCTCCTCCACCTTCTAAGAGTAAGCCTCTGCCTACTACTCCCCCGAGAAAAACTGCAAAGTCTCTGGCTTCACAACGACTTTCTGAGAAGGATTTACCTCAGAGAAAAGTCCCATCGTCGACCACATCGACGACGACTCCGTCGTCGAAAATCACCATTGACGCAACTTTGACGTCGACTGTCACCTTCTCGTCGCCGAGACCACAAATGATCATGTCGTCTGCTTCATCTCCGTTGCAGCTAGTTTCCGTCTCCGTGAAGCCCATATTGTCGACGAAGGAAATTATATCTACCGTTGACGTCTCGTCGACGACGAAGGTTAGAAAGATCTCATAGACGATTACCTCATCGACGGCCGCCTCGTCGACGAAGACTACCTCGTCGTCGAAGACTGCCTCGTCGACGGTCACTTCATCGATACCAGCTCAATCGACGACGACTCCGTCAACGGTCCCCTCATCGACGCGACAATTATCATCTTGCACAGAGTTGCAGGTTTGGTCAGCGTCTACAGTCAAGGCATGCTCTGCACCATCTACGACGTCTGGGCAGTTGCCACCATTAACAGCATCTTCGTTGCTACACAGACATGGTTCTTCATTGGAGGCCCTCTCTCCACTGCATATTTCCCCTACCAAGGTACCTCTAGAGTTTCCTGAGCAATTACTGGATTATGGGGAGGATGATGAGGAGTCTGAAGAGGATGATGGATTGCGCACTGCCTGGAGCCCTTCAGAATTGCTCATTACATTTCAGGAGGATGACCAGGATGAACATCCTTTCCCGGAGACTGTAGCTCCAGCTCCTGACACGATACCTACAGCACAGATGCCTTTAGCTCTGCTAAACAATCTTCAGTACATGTTAGACGATTATGATCGCCGTTTTCCTCCATCTGAATCGAGGGAGTCCATTCCACCTACACCTGTGCCTCAAGCTTCCGTTTCTACATTGAGGTCTCCCAGACCACCTTCTCCAGTGCCTTCTCATCATTTCCATGATGGTAACACCTCTGATGATGATAGAGAGGAAGGAGAAGTGGACGATAGATCTCTTCTTACGGAGTGGGACGAATACCGGATACAAACTCCGTCTCCTTCAACTCCAGCTCCCATTGATTCTCCTCCAGTTGATATCGGAAGCTTTCATCTCCTTATGGAAAGGGCAACACAAAGTTACCTTCTGCCTATGGAAACAGAAAAGGATGAGTGCTTCCTATACAATTTTAAAGATCAGCCAAAGAAGCAGATACGGACTATCCCTATCATTGATTTAATTTGGAAGGAAGGATTGAAGGTCATCACAGCTCCTGCTTCTATTCTTGCGGTCCTGCCTCGGCTCGACAAAAAATAACTCACCTGCATGCCTCATAGGTCAACCAAAAGTCAAGTCAAGTCAAGTCAAGTCAGAGAATTTGTATAGCGCACTACATACCCAGAGGGTCCCAAGGCGCTAAGAAAGGGGAGGAGGATTACTTGTCAAATATCCACGTTTTAAGTTGCTTTCTGAATGCTAGGTGGTTCTGGGTAAGGCGAAGGTAAGCGGGGAGTGAGTTCCATGTTTTAGCAGCCAGGTATGAGAAGGATCTGCCTCCCATGGTGGTCTTGTTGATGCGAGGTACAGTGGCGAGGGCTTGGCTGGAAGAACGTAGTTGGCGGGAGGGGGTGTAGAAGGACAGTCGTGAGTTGAGGCATTCAGGTCCGATGTCGTAGAGTGATTTGTGTGCGTGGGTTAGCAGTCGGAAAGTGATCCTCTTATTGACGGGTAGCCAGTGGAGGTCTTTAAGGTGACCAGAGATGTGTTCGTTGCGTGGGATGTCTAATATGATCCTGGCTGAGGCGTTTTGGATTCGTTGGAGTTTCTTCTGGAGTTTAGCGGTAGTGCCTGCGTAGAGGGTGTTTCCGTAGTCCAGTCGGCTCGTGACCAGAGCATGGGTGACTGTTTTCCTTGTTTCGGTGGGGATCCAGCGAAATGTTTTTCTAAGCATGCGAAGAATGTTGAAGCAGGAAGAGGATACGGCGCTGACTTGTCTATTCATTGAGAGTGAAGAATCCAGGATGACGCCTAAGTTCCGTGCGTGGTCTGTCGGGATGGGTGCTTTTCCGAGGGCTTCCGGCCACCAGGAGTCGTCCCATGCAGAGGGGGATGTACCTAAGATGAGGACTTCTGTTTTGTCTGAGTTCAGTTTCAGACGGCTGTGTTTCATCCATTCGGCAACTTCTTTCATTCCTTCGTGTAGGTTAGTTTTGGCGGTGCTGGGGTCATTGGTGAGAGAAAGGATTAGTTGAGTGTCATCCGCGTAAGAGATGATGTTGAGGTTGTGTTGGCGGGCGATGGCCGCGAGGGGGCTCATGTATACGTTGAAGAGGGTGGGGCTGAGTGAGGATCCTTGTGGTACGCCACAGATGACTTCAGTGGCCTCGGACTTGAATGGTGGGAGGCGGACTTTCTGAGTTCTTCCGGTGAGGAACGAGGTGATCCATTCAAGTGCTTTTCCTTGGATTCCGATGTTATTGAGGCGTTGTAAAAGGGTGCTGTGGCAGACTGTGTCAAATGCTGCAGAGAGGTCGAGGAGGATGAGGGCGACTGTGTCTCCATTGTCCAGTAGAGTTCGAATGTCGTCTGTTGCTGCGATGAGGGCGGTCTCAGTGCTGTGTTTTGCTCGGAAGCCAGATTGTGAGGAGTCGAGGGATTTGTTGGCTTCAAGGAAGGCGGCGAGCTGGTTGTTGACAGCTTTCTCGATGACTTTGGCCGGGAATGGAAGGAGCGAGATGGGGTGGTAATTTTTGAGTTCGGTGGGGTCCGCTGTGGGTTTTTTCAGAAGGGCGGTGAGTTCAGCGTGTTTCCAGTCTTCCGGGAAGGTGGCGGAGTTGAGGGAGCTGTTGATGACGTCTCGGAGGTGCGGTGCTATGACGGAGTCTGCTTTGTTGAAGATGTGGTGAGGACATGGGTCTGTGGGGGATCCTGAGTGGATGGAATTCATCAGGCGGATTGTGTCCTCAGTGGAGATTGGGTTCCAGTCGTTAAGGGTGTTCACGGGGGGAGAATGTTCAGCAAATGGTAGGGTGGGTTGGTTTCCGGGTTGGTTGTCGAAGCTGTTGTGGATGTCTGCAATCTTGTTGTGGAAGAATGAGGCTAGGGAGTCGCAGAGGGCTTGAGAGGAGGTGATGTCGTTGGAGTTGGCTGAGGGATTGGAAAATTCCTTGACGATGTTGAAAAGTTCCTTGCTGTTGTGGGCGTTGTTGTCAAGTCGATCCTTGAATGCTGTTTTCTTGGCCTTTCGGATTAGTTGGTGGTGAGTGCGGGTGGCGTTTTTGAAGGCGTCCTTGGTGCTAGTGGTTGGGTCTTTTTTCCAGGCCTTTTCGAGGGAGCGGCAGAGTTTCTTGGACTTCTTAAGATCATCGTTGAACCATGAGGCCTTTTTGCTGGCAGGTTTGTTTTGACGTTTCTTCAGTGGTGCTAAGGTGTCGGCGGTGTTGGATAACCATAGGGTGAGGTTGGCGGCGGCTTCGTTTGCGTTAGAGGAGTGGGCTGGGGTGTTTAGAAGGAGCGATGCGGAGATCTGGTCCGTGGTGATTTTGTTCCAGTTTCTTTTCAGAGTTGGTTGGGGGTGGTTGGTGGGTTTTGGTTTGTTGTAGGTGAAGTGAACGCAGCTGTGGTCAGTCCAGAGGAGATCCGTAGTGTGGCTGAAGGAGACATGATTGCTGGAGGTGAAGATGGGGTCGAGTGTGTGACCTGCGATGTGGGTGGGGGACGTGACCAGTTGTTTAAGTCCGAGGTTGGCGAGATTGTCCAAGAGGGTGGTGGTGTTGCGGTCGTTGATCTTTTCAAGGTGAAAGTTGAGGTCTCCCAGAAGGATGTAGTCTTTGGAGGGGAGCGCGTGAGGAGTGATGTAGTCCGTGATGTCTTCACTGAATTTTGCGCGGGGTCCTGGTGGTCTGTAGAGGAGGGTGCCTCTGAGTGTGGTCTTGGGGTCGATGTGGATCTGGAAGTGAAGGTGTTCAGAGTTGGCGAGGTTGACGTCTGAGCTGGTTGAGATGCGGATTGACTTCTTATGGACGATAGCGATTCCTCCTCCTGTATGGTCGGTGCGGTCCTTGCGTGTGATCTTATAATCTTCAGGGATGGCAATGGTGATGTCTGGGGCGGAGGAAGCGTTCATCCATGTTTCTGTTAGGAAGGCGACGTCCGGAGAGATGGTGTCTAGTAGATTCCATAGGTCAATGGCGTGTCTGTGGACCGATCGAGTGTTGAGAAGGATGCACTGTAGGTGGTTGGGGTCAGGAGTCTGTGTTGTGGTCGTAGCGGAGATGTTGTCGGTGCCGATGAATTTGCAGGAGTAGCAGGAGAAAGGTCCATGGGTGTGTCCGGGAGCGGCTTGGACGCAGTTTGGGGCGCGACCGGAGTTGAGGGCTAGGAGGGTGGCGGCATCGTAGGTAATGCAGGGGGGCTGGGCAGCGCGAGGGGCAGGGGGTCTGGCGCTGGGCGCGGTCCAGGCGCGGACGGGCGTAGACGGGCTTACCTTTGGCGCACCTTCGGCGCGGACTGGGCGCGATCGCTGCGCTTGACCGCTGCGCGGAATGGCATCTGTCATATATGGGTAGTGGGAGGGGGAGGGGCGAGGGAGGATCCTATGGGAGGCGGTTGCGTGGTGGAGGGGGCGGTCTCAGGGCAACAACAACAACAGAGCAAATGGCGGCGGAAATAACACACAAGCAGATCGACTTACAGGAAACTTGGAGCGTAATGTAATAAAACACTATTTCAACAGTGAGCAAAGCAGCTTTCATGCACAGCGTTACAAGAACATGAGACTTAGCATAAACAATTGCGCACAACCCGGCAGGCACGTTCTAGCGCTAAGCGTGGGCAGCAGCGCTATGTGGACTGAGTTATAAAGTGAGGAGAGCAGCGTTAGCAAGGCTAATCAGCACAATGAAAACGATACCAGGCAGAGTCAGCGAGGGCAGGAGGGAGCGACCGTGCTCAACCAGGTCGAGGCGGTCACGGCGCTATGGTGGACAGGGGTGAGCCTAAATACAGAGTGGAAGGGAGGATCCTATGGGAGGCGGTTGCGTGGTGGAGGGGGCGGTCTCAGGGCAACAACAACAACAGAGCAAATGGCGGCGGCAATAACACACAAGCAGATCGACTTACAGGAAACTTGGAGCGTAATGTAATAAAACACTATTTCAACAGTGAGCAAAGCAGCTTTCATGCACAGCGTTACAAGAACATGAGACTTAGCATAAACAATTGCGCACAACCCGGCAGGCACGTTCTAGCGCTAAGCGTGGACAGCAGCGCTATGTGGACTGAGTTATAAAGTGAGGAGAGCAGCGTTAGCAAGGCTAATCAGCACAATGAAAACGATACCAGGCAGAGTCAGCGAGGGCAGGAGGGAGCGACCGTGCTCAACCAGGTCGAGGCTGACTCTGTTATTGTCCAAGCGGCACAAAGACGTGCTAAAAACCCCTCCTCTCCGATCAAAGCTCCCCCGGACCGGTATGGCAGACGATTAGACACTATTGGAAAGAAGGTTTCCACCATGGCAGTGACGACCGTCCATGCTGCTAATTCACTGGCCATATTAGGTCAGTACAACAGACAGATGTGGTTGGACATCTCTCCCTACATCAACATGTTGCTAGAACCATCAATGTCTGAAGCTTTAAAGATCCTACAAGAAGGGGAGCATATCTCTCCTGAGATCATAGATTCGGCCGTGGATGTCGCATCCACAGGATTTAGGCAACTAGTGGGTGCTGCAGTACTGTGAAGACAAGGCTGGCTGAAGTTGACATCTTTTCGCCAGGAGGTTCAGGCAAAGATTAACAGATTGACATGCCGTTTAATGGGGAATCACTATTTGGCCAACATGTGGAAGAGGCCCTTCAGACCATTAAAAAAGTTACAGAGACAGCAAGATCTCTCGGTACTCTTCAATTTCGGAAGCCGCCCTTTAGGGGCGCAAAAAGACGTGGATCCTTTTCTAATCGAGGAGGCTACAACCAACAAAGGTCATACCAGTCCTTTCAAAGCAATCAATGATACCAACCTCAACGACAACAGTCGTATGGACAACGAAATACCTCCTATTCGCAGAATAAAAGGAAGCCCTCCTACCGTGGACGGGATTCATCTAAAAACAGTGACAACTGCCACCTCTTCTGCCGCCTGCCTCTTTAAAAGTTGGAGGAAGAATCTCCCAATTTTACTCAAACTGGTCCGCTATAACATCAGACAAGTGGGTCCTGGGCATCGTGTCCACAGGCCATGTTCTAGAGTTCATAAAGATTCCACCAAACTCTCCTCCCAAAGGCCCACCTCCAGCTTATCTCAAGGAGCTTTTTTCCCAAATAAATTTGATGATACGAAAGGGAGCAATCGAAATAGTCCCACAGTTGCAAAGAGGAACAGGATTTTATTCGAGATTTTTCCTAATAATGAAAAAATCGGGAGAATTGCGACCCATTCTCTATCTTCGTTCCCTCAACAAATACCTAAAGAAGTTATCCTTCCGGATGTTAACGCTCAAGAAATCCTTCAACTCCTCTCTGCGGGGATCACATGGCCACCCTCGACCTCCAGGACGCATATTTCCATGTGCCAATTCTACCCAGACACAGAAAATTCTTGCGGTTCAGAGTGGTTGGCAGGGACTTCCAGTTCAAAGTCCTTCCTTTCGGACTACGTTCAGCACCCCATGTCTTTATCAAGGTTCTAGCACCAGTGGCCGCACACCTTCGTCTGGAAGGGATCCAAATATTTCCATACCTAGACGACTGCCTTCTCAAGGCAAATTCTTTTTCAGCCGCAAGCGCCCACATTCAGAGATGTTTGTCCCTTTTCCAATCTCTGGGTCTCTCCATCAATCTCGACAAGTCTCATCTTCTTCCATCACAAAGAAAGACGTTCTTGGGAGCCACGTTAGACACACAACTGACTCAAGCATTTGTCTCAAACGAAAGACAACAAAAGATTTGCAAACTGGCCCACCTATTGCGATCAAAAAGGTGCGTTTCAGTACGGCAGTTCAAGTCTTTTTTAGGGATGATTTCTTCCTGCATCCCTTTGGTACCCAACTGCCGTCTCAGAATGAGACCCCTGCAAGAAGAGCTCAACCACCAATGATTGCAGGTTTCAGGGTCATTCGACGATCTCATTCGCATCACTCGTCGGACGTGAGAAGCCTTACTCTGGTTGACTCGCAAAAAGAGCGTGGAAAAAGGGTGCGTATTCCTAGTAGAAGCACCAAATTTTACCATCACCACAGATGCATCCCTTGAGAGATGGGGGGCACACCTTCAAGGGCTGACAGTCAGCGGCAAGTGGAACATCCAGCAAAGGACGTGGCATATCAACCTTCTAGAATTGCGAGCCATCTTCTTGGCCCTGAAATCCTTTCACACCATCATTCTGGGAGCTTCAATACTAATTCGGACAGACAACACAACAAGTATGCACTACTTGAACAAACAAGGAGGAACAAGGTCTGCCCTACTCTCTCAACAAGCCCAAGAAATCTGGGACCGGGCGATACGACACAGGATCAGCCTATCAGCGATCCATGTTCCGGGAGTTTCCAATGTCCTAGCGGATTCCCTCAGCAGATCAACAGAATCTAATCAAGAGTGGGACCTGCATCAACCAACGTTGGATTGAATCTTTTAGGAGTGGGGTTGTCCCGATCTAGACCTGTTTGCGACTAATCAGAATTGCAAATGGCCATTCTTTGCAAGTTGGCTTCCCCACAAAGGGTACCGCGGGAATGCGTTTTCGATGAATTGGTCGCAGATATATGCTTACGCCTTTCCTCCGATACCGTTGGTTCCCAGAGTTCTCCGGAAAATGAAGAGAGAACCTTGTCGCCTAATTGTCATTGCTCCCAGATGGCCTCGCCAGTTCTGGTTTACCGAACTCCTCCTTCTCTCAGAATGCGATCCCATTCAGTTTCGACCAATACCGAACCTCCTGTCCATCCAGAACGGACAGATCTGCCACCTAGACCCTGCATCTCTGAGATTAGCAACCTGGTGTCTGAACACATTGAATTCGCTCATTTAAACATTCCTGCAGATCGTAAGGAAGTTTTAGCTAACACTCGAGTGCCAGCCACTATTAAAACGTACAGGCTTAAATGGAAAAGATTTTGCATGTCAATCTGCCAATATTCATCCGATTCATGCAAAACCGGAGCAGATTCTACCATTCTTTTTACACTTGGCAAGATCAGGCCTTTCCCATTCTACTTTGAAGGTATTTTTAGCGGCTATTTCAAGGTTTCAACAAGACGGTTCCAATTCTCTTTATTCAGCTAGGATCATTCAACAGTTCTTCAAGGGATTGTTTCTGATGAGAGCCTGAGCCTCTGAGGAGAACATTCTGGAGGGTGCTGGCGCCTGATTGGCTGCAGTTTCGACTGTATATAATGACTTGGACAAGTCGTAATTGTGGAAGTTTTTTTCCTTGTAGTTTATGGCTACTTTACTTCCTGGTTCTATGTTACCTATGCAATGGTTATTATGTGCATAATTATTGCTTTTTTATGTACCATGGGACTCCCACTCTGACGACGGAGAATGTATCAGGCATGTGAATCTATGAAATATACCAACACCGGAAAACCACAGATTACAGGTAAGTAACTATTGTTCTTCTCTAAAAAGGTGTGTCTTCAACACTTTCCTAGATTAGAGCAGAGTTGGGGCGGTCCTGATGGATACAGGTATGGCGTTCTAGAACCTGGGTGCATAGTTGGAAAAGGCCTGCTGCCTTGTTTTATTTTTTCTTAGTGTGTGATCTGATGGTGTCCTGGCTGCGGTGTACCGAGATCCACCAGAGAAGGTGGGCTTTTTTGCAAGATAAGAGGGAATGCTGGTCATGATGGATCAGTAAAGGGTGCAGTTGGTTTTGAAGATTGGCCATGCTTTGAAAAAAAAGCCAATAGAGTTCCACAGAGGGGTTGCGGGTAATTCGTCCCAGGACTAGTCTGACCAGCTGGTAACACCTGGTCATAATTTGCCTAACACAGGTTCCTAGCCTGATTAAAAGAGTGGTAATCAGGGTGCCGGTATGCAGTTGCTGAGTGTATTTGTTTGAGTTAATTTCATAGGAAGTTCAGGTGGAAGGAGTTAGAGTTTGACCAGTTTTCTTTGGGAAGTGTGCATCTCTGCCTTTCGCTTGCAGAGATCCCCCTCCAGCAACTAGGGACTTTGTTGTCGTCTTTTGTTCAGTTTCGAAGGGTTTGATGTACAGTGATTTTTGTTGCTTCCCTGGTAGTATGTAATTTCCAATTTTTCTATGTGAAGTAACCACTGTCCATTGATTTTTCCACAGCCCCTTATAGGCCAAGAGCCTGGGAACCGCTCCACTTGGAAAGACTTCCGCAAGAAGTTGCGTCTCATGCTGCCATACCTTTGGCCACGAGGCAGTACCTGGCTGCAGTTCGTGGTGCTGCTCTGCATGGGGTTGATGGGTACAGAGAGGGCCATCAATGTATTTGTGCCAATATACTATAAGAACATTGGTGAGTGCACCGCAATTTCTTTGTGAGAGATACTATGAGAACATCGGTGAGTGCACCACAATGGGTTTGTGTCGATATACTATAAGAACATCGGTGAGTGCACGGCAAAGTCCTTGTGCTGATATACTAGAAGTACATCGGTGAGTGCACCACAATGTCTTTGTGTCGATATACTATAAGTACATCGGTGAGTGCACTGCAATGTCTTTGTGTCAATATATTATAAGTACATCAGTGAGTGCACCGCAAAGTCCTTGTGCCGATATACTATGATAACATCGGTGAGTGCCCCACAATGTCTTTCATCCGATGTACTATGATAACATCGGTGAGTGCACCGCAATGTCTTTCATCCGATGTACTATGATAACATCGGTGAGTGCACCGCAATGTCTTTGTTCCAATATACTATAAGAACATTGGTGAGTGCACCACAGTGACTTTGTGCCGATATACTATAAGAACATCTGTTAGTGCACCTCAATGTCTTTGTTCCGATATACCATAAGAACATTGGTGCGCATTGTCTGTGTTCCGATATACTATAAGAACATTGATGCGCGCACCGCAATTTCTTTGTGCAATATACTATAGGAATATTGGTGAGTGCACCACAATTTCTTTGTGCGAGATACAATAAGAACATTGCTGACTATGCAGGAACGTCTTTCTGCCGATATACTTTCAATATAAATATATGTTTATTCGGTTACATTTAAAACCATAAAAGCATACATAACATCATAAATATGATAAATAAAAGCAATATTTTCTGCGAGGAAAATGCTTAAAAGATTTACATCAGAATTAATCTTCTTGTGAACTCCTGAAGGTAATTATGGTTCTTAAAAAGCATACAATATTTTAAAGAGTGAACTCATCTGGGATCATCTGTAAAAGAAAAAGAGCAGGTAAACTTGTGAGAAGCCTCTATCTTTATGTAAGGGGACAGTAAAGATTGTCCTGGGCATGGTGTAAAAGTAACAAAACATGATAAAATGCATGGTGTCCGGCGGAGACCTATTGTCGCAGCCACAGGGACCCAGGACATTTAAAATCATGACAACCCCTAGGGTGAGCTAGAAACAGATACAGAAGATTAAATCTACATCTTACAAGCAAGAATCTGCTCCTATTGTTTTTCACCAGATCTAAGTAGGGCTCCAAATCCTGCGTGGTGATTAGCGTTACATACTTTCGAACAGAGGGTTTCAGCGATTCGGCCTCCTCTCTTAACAGTGTATTCCTTTTAAGTAACAGCTTCTTCACCCATTTATAATCCACTCAATGAATAACATCAAGATTAGAAAATAGCCCCCCCCCCCCCCCCCCTTCCCAACTTAAGGAGTAAGTCCCTTATGCATTTAAACCAGGGAATTTTTAAAGCATGATCAAGTGACAAACAGTCCCTTAGTATTAAGCGGTTCAGGCTATGGTCCTCTTTGGTCCATATCCTGATCCAACAGTGGGCGAAGGGCGATCTGATCGCTAAGATACTTGACTCCCAGCTCCTCATGCACACACAACTCAACGTGCTTTGGAGGACACACAATAGACGCCTAAGAACTTTATTTTCTTCGATCTGGAGTACATTTGCGGCCGCATAACTCCAGATATGGCTCCCATGCTTTGCCTTTGAAATGCATTTGCCCTGATAAATCATGACTAAGGCTTTAAGCGATCTACTTCCCAATCTTGTTGCAAAGCTATACGGCCCAGATAGTCCTACTAAGTTCCTCTTTCTTTGCAGTAAGTAGAGGTTTCCAGCTTATATTGGAGTCGAATAACACACCCAGAGAAGAGAAAGCCCTAAACCTTTCCAAGACTTTTACTCATACTAAGGGGCAGATGTATCAAGCATTTTTGCGTTCACAATCTTAGCGACGCAAAAATTGCTTTTCCGATGCATCAAACCTAATTTTGCAATTTGGTAACCTGTTAGGTTAGGACAGCAACAAGTGGTGTAAATATAGCTGGCGGGGCGAAACACCCTTGATTCCCACAATAGCTTGCTCATTTTTCCCACAACACACCTCGTGTGGGTGAAGTAGCCCTTGATTAATTTTTGTAGCTATGAAGTGAATGAATCCATGCAAGCTTGCATTTTGTTACTGATGAAGTCCTCAATAGGCTTGGTAGATGGTAATTGATTCTTGTTTCCTTCACAACCAATAATATTAAAATACCTTAGAACTTCAGCAGAATTAATTTTTAAGAAGTCAAAAAGACCTAGATTATAAATACATTTGACAAATACCTTATTAGATTGGGTTGCTAAAGTTTTAACAGATACGTCCAGGTCTTTATGCATGGGAAACATCCTTTACGACGCAACTTTTACCACGCACTACCTTTACAACGCAGGTTTTTCAACGCAAGTCATTACAACGACTTGCGCTGGGGGGCGCTCTAGGATAGGTAATAGTTTAATTTACCATCCAACACCTTCCCTACTATCCACGGGGACTGGAGTTGGAATAGTAAATTAAACTATTCACTATCCAGCACCCCCCAACGCAAGTCGTTGTAACGACTTGCGTCGAAAAACCTGCGTTGTAAAGGCATGCGTGGCACAAGCATGCATTGTAACAACGTACATCCTTTATGCATATTCCCTATTTTCCAGTATAAAAACTCAAGGAGGGTGTTTGTTCTGCTCTCCCACCAGTAAAACCAGAATAGTCATCTGGCATCGAAGTGATAGGAAAGCTATTTTAAGGTTGTGTGTCTGTGAACCTGCAAGTAGCCGACAACAAACCGAGAACAGCTGTCTCGGGGAAGAGAAGATAATAAGCCCCGTTTTAATTGTGAAAGCTGTCTCTGCTACACGTCATCACAGAGTCACAGGACCTCAGTGCCAACTGGTGAATGGCGGTCGATCCCACAACCATTGCTTAAAATTTGACCCTTTTCCTCTCACCCACTGGATCACACCTTGTGCTGCTAACCATGTCTTCAATTCTCTCCTTTCAGTGAATGAAATGTCCGGGGGGGCAGCCTGGCCCGTCCTTGCTCGCACCGTGTGCGTTTATGCTGGGCTGAAGTTTCTACAGGGAGGAGGAGCAGGTAAGACCACATCTGATGTTAGTGTGTGGGTGGTGGTGCATGATGGGGCTAACGCCTGGGTGCTGTCAAGAGTGGGGTGTGTTCAGTTTTTATGAATTCTCCTCTCTGCAGTTCTATTCCAGGTCCTTCTAGATGTTCAATAATCACTTCCCCTTGTTTAGTTTCAGATTTCCTCCAAACCCCTCTGAGAAATCTCGTGAGGTCAGTAGATGAACTCCCCCCTCACTCCATCTGATGTATCATCAGGGCCTTCACAATCAGTGATGTTGCCAAAGCTCTTGTCAGTTTTTTCGCTAGAGCCCTCCTCCTCTCCATACACCGTCCCTTGGTATTGCATTACCTAATTAGGTAATCGCAAATTGGGTAATGCAAAACCATCCACACCTATGGACCTTTAGGCCCCTAGGAACGAATGGATTGGTATTTCCTAATAGCGATTATCTGATTGAGAATTCTTAGGAATCGCTATTCGGTTGACGTTATTTTATTACATACTATTTTGCATTCCTTCAATAGCGATTACCTAAAATTCGCTATTTATGGAATGCAAAATGGATTTTTGATACATGTAGCCCCTAGTTTTTGCCTCACTAAAATACAAGTGAGCCCCTAGAGCAGATGAGAGAGCTGGGTTCTATGAATGAGTATCTGAACCTCAAGTCAATGTTTAGACTCTGCTTTCCAGAGCGTGCCGTTGTGTTTTACTGCGCTTTACCCAGATACCTCAGGGCAGGTGGTAAATGAATGTTTAAGTGTGGCACCTGGTCAGTTTACGAATGTTTTTCTTGTTGAAGAGATGCACAAAGGGGAATTTCTGGACCTTCATATCAGAATACTTCACTTAGTATGAAAAATGAGTTGTACACCAACACAGTAAAAAAAAAAAATTGACCTATGGCCAGATGTAAGACCATTCCATTTTGCTGGTCTCAAATTGTGACGTTTTATGACTCGCAATTTGCGAGTCCCAAAATAGAATGTACAACAGTGTCGCAGACACTGTTTGCGATTCCTAACGGGGGTCGCAAATGACCTGCCTCATCAATATTCATGAGGCAGGTCACAATTTGTGAACCATTGGAAATGGACTGCAATCGCAGGGATGGTGGCCTGCTGGGGTCAGCCGATCACCATGTCTGTGACTGCTTTTTCAATAAAAGGGTTTTTTTTGGTTTTTTTTTAAATCTTTATTGAAATTTAAGGCATAAGTTGTATTCACAAGGTTACATTTGAACTTTCATCTCTTAATCATATATCCAAGTAGCTTATAATCATAGTATCTACTGCTCAGACTTACATACAGCTAGCGGGTTTCAAACAATAAGTATTAACGTAACCGTGTATGCATGAATCACTTCTTGTAGCACATTTTAAAGGCCTGCCGTGTTGTACAGTATATTATATTAACCATCAGAACATTAATTCTTAAAACTAAAAAGAGTCATCATAATTAGGTAGTCATTTCACGTTCACACCGACTTTTCAGCCACTCCACCTGCTCCATGTTATGCAGCTCGGTAAATCCGTATTTGAACAACATCCTGTCTGGTTCAGTAATGTTAGCAAACCATCACCCAGCTATCTACTCATCCTCCCCTTCAGAGTCTAAGTCTTCTTCTTCCGGTAAGGGTTCACAAATTTTTCCTCTATAAATATTCCATGCTGTCCATACCTTGTTCCATTTGCGGGGGCATGCTCTGAGCATATACACCGCCCTTTCTGTAACCATCAGCATGTCCATGTTTTTACTCCACCTATTAGCTGTAGGCAGTTCCAGTGCCCCCCATTTTTGCGCAATGTCTCGTTTAGCTACCATCATGGCCAGGGTAGCCCATATCAGGCCATATCTATCCAGATCATTGGGGTCCCAGATGTTCAATAAGCATTTGCGAGGTTCTGGCAGAACGGAGATCTTAAGCGTTTGCGAGACAGTGTGCATAACCTGTTTCCAGAATTCCTGTACGTGCGGGAAATCCCAGAGTGTATGGTACAGTGTTCCCTCCTCCCCGCATCCTCGAAGACAAAAGGGATGTGGTGCCCTATGTATTTTGTGAAGCAAAGTCCTAGTGTAGTAAATGCGATGTAAAATTTTAAGTTGCACTAATCTGAATTTTGCTGAAATACCTACTTCTCTCGGTGATGCTAGTGCTTCGTTCCATTCTGACTCAGTGACCTCACCTATTTCTCCCACCCATTTTTCTCGTAGTTTTATTGTAGGGTCCCCTAGGTTGTTGATCAGTTTTTTATATGTGAGGGAGGTCGCGCTTTGTTGCATATAGTCTGTCAACAGCCTATCTTCCAGTGGTGAGGACTCTGGTATATCAGTGCCTACTGGGATCGCGTGGAGCAGTGCGTGTCTTATTTGCACATATCTAAACGTCTCTGTTGGGCCCAGGCCATATTGCTGTTGGAGCTTCGGAAATGCGACCACCGTGCCTTTGTCCCATAAGTCCCCAACTGTGGAGATTCCTATGCAGTCCGCGTAAATCCCTTACTAGACCGTAGGTTCCCTAATGTCTTTGTGTCCCATAGTGGTGTTAGTTTGGTGATTTTCCCCTTCCAACCTAGCCGTGTTTGTGCTATGTGCCACAAGGCCACTGTGTGTTGCGTCGGTCCCAACAGTTTCTTGACTCGCGATTTGTTATATAGTACTGAGAGCATGCAGTCTGTCCCTAGCTGCGACCAATCCGCTCTATATGCTGGGTCACTTCTTGGAGTATGTATCCATTGGTTTATTATTTTAAGATGGGCTGCCCAGTTGTATAGCTGTATGTTCGGTAATGCTATACCTCCCTCATACCAACTCTTTGTCATCTTATCATATGCTATACGTGCCGGGCCATTATTCCAGAGTAGGTTTGAGACCAGTGCTGCGACCTGCTTGAAGTATCGCGGTGCAAAAGGATATGGGGTGTTTTCCAGTACATATAGGAATCTGGGAAGTGCCATCATTTTATAAAGGGCTGCACGCCCTAGGAGGATCAGTGGTAAGGTCGCCCAGTGTTTAACATCGGCACGAAGACTTTCCATAGGCGGCTTCAAGTTTTTGTCCAAGAAGTCTGCGGCACTGTTCGTAATAACAATGCCTAAATATTTAAAGTAGTTCGGGGCCAATGCAAGGGGACAGTCCGTTTGTAGCACCGGATCCGGACCCTTTAGTGTGTAAATCACCGACTTGGATCAGTTCAGGGTATAGCCTGACGACTTCCCATGTGCGTTACAGAGATTCAATAATGCTGGGATCCCATTTTCAGGCTCAACCATATAAATCAGCATATCATCCACATATAGGGATATTTTATCTTCCCACCCATCCTCCCATTTGATTCCTTTGAGTAACGGTGTTGTTCTGATTAGGATTGCTAAGGGTTCTAGCACCAGGGCAAAAAGCAAGGGTGACAAAGGGCATCCCTGCCTCGTCCCCCTTCCCAGCGGGAACGCCTGCGAGACGTGACCATTAGCTACCACTTGTGCCACCGGCTTCGTATAAAGTAGTCGTATCCATGCTACGTATTTCGGTCCAAAGCCCATACGTGCCAATACCGCAAATAGATATTCCCATTCTACTAGATCAAAAGCCATTTTGGCATCAAGGGAGAGAATCACTGCTTTTTCCGAGAGAAGGTGCGCTCGTGCCATCACCCCATGAACCCGCCTGAGATTCAGTGCTGTACTCCCATGAGGCATAAAGCCTGACCGATCAGGGTGGATCAGTGTCTGCAGGTGTTGTACCAGACGGTTGGCCAGTAGTTTTGCCAAAACCTTGGCCTCCACGTTAAGTAGGGAAATGGGGCGATACGAGGAGCATTCAGACGGAGGTTTACCCGGCTTTGGTATGGCTACAATCGTTGCGGTGCACTGGTCCAGCGGTAGTTCTGCCTTTTCCAGGCTCTCCATGTACATTTCCAGTAATGGTTTACTGAGAGTTTCGGCCATCGATTTATACCATTCTAGGGGTATTCCATTGGGTCCTAACGCTTTTCCTGATTGCAGTGCCTGAATTGCCAGTTGAATTTCATCTTCTGTCGGGTCGCCCTCTAGCTCTTGCACTGCCTCCTGTGGGAGCCTGGGGATGTCAATGTTCTCAAGCGAGCTTAACGCCGCCTGAGCAGTGACTTCCTGCTCTGGGGTATATATCTCTTGGAATTGGCGTGCCAAGGTGCACACTATTTCTTCCGGATGTGTCTGCAACTGTCCGTCATATGAGTGTAGCCTCTGTATACCTCAATTACTACCCCTCTCTTATCTAACCACGCCAGCATTTTCCCTGCTTTGTCGCCTACATCATATATTCTATGTGCTGTGCTTGTGAGATATCCTTGGACTTTAGTTTTAAGGTGGGCTTGGTATTGCCGCTGCCGTAATTGTAATAGGTGTGCTGCTTCCGGTGTGGGATCCGCCATGTGGGTATTGTTCGCGTTGTGGAGTGTCAGCTCGAGCTCTGTGAGCTCTCGCCGTGACTCTCTTTTGTGCCCTGTAATTGCTGCTATCGCTTCTCCCCGCAGGACCGTTTTGTACGCTTCCCACAAGACCGAGGGAGAGGACACTGATCCCGCGTTTTCCTCGAAATAGTGTGTGGTCACTAATTTAAGTTCTTTCCTGATCTTAGGGATTTTTAAGTAGTTCAGGTATAGTGGATACATTCTAGCACGTTTCTTCTCTTTGGTGGTGAGTGACCGGGATATTGGTGAATGGTCAGATATGCCTCTTGGCAGGATTTCTATTTTATCTACTTTCCCCAGTCCAACCCCTAAGAACAAGAAATAGTCAATACGTGACAGGCTATTGTGTGCAGCGAAATAGTATGTGTATTGTGTCGCTGTGGGGTTGAACTGTCGCCATACGTCTGTAATGCCCATTGCCTCTAGAAATCCAGGGAGCGTTGCAGTTCCCCGAGGACGTTCTCTAATGGGATATGTGTCCAGTGTTGGGTCTACTATTGCATTGAGGTCCCCTCCTATGATTGTGTCGCCCTCCGGGAGGTCCAGAAGGAATTTACCTAGGGCAGGCAAAGCAACAGATTGGAGTGCCGGGGGGATGTAAACGGAAACCACGTTAAGGGGTTTCCCTTCCCATTGTCCATGTATTGCTGCGAAACGACCCTGATCTTCCGTCTTGCGGTGTTCTACCATAAAGGGTGATGTCTTTTTCATGAGTATCCCCGCCCCCCGGGAGCCTGTCGTGAATTCGGCATGTACTGCCATAACATATCCGTGTCTATCAAGCGCCTTACATGCTGTTCCCGTGAGGTGCGTCTCCTGGAGTAGTACTAGGTCGGGGCCCTGGCGTTTAATTGCTTGCAGAACCAATCCCCTCTTCATTTTATCTCCCAATCCTCTGACGTTCCAAGTAAGCATGCGCAGGGGAGGCACCTCAACTGTCGTAGGCGCGTCCTCAGTGGGTGCAGCGTGTAACTGTTGAGCCATTGGATTGGTTGGGTAGTGTTCTAGCTGCCATGTTACAGCTATGTTGAGGCGTAGGAATAGCTCGTTACTCGGTGCGTTCGTTATCAATACTAACATTAACTTCAAAACTTCCCCTCCCTCCCCCTCCCTGCTCCCCTGCTCCACGGACTTACCCCCGCCCGCCTCCCCAACTTTGCAGAGTGCTTCCCATAGTCAAAAATACTTGCTCGCTGGGGAAAGGACTTCTCCGGAGACAACTGCCTCTCTTCCTCTCCGTGGATGCCATCCACCTAGTATCCAGGGCGTTCGGTCAGGCCTTTGGTATAAATGTTATCACGCACCAGGTGTCTATTGATCGTCTTCCGAGGCCTGGACACTATTGTCTCTTGCCGGGGATCTGTCCTCTGGTCCGCGTCCTGACGCTTGGGAGCTTGTGCAGCTGTTCGGTTCCCGGTTCCTGTGTGTTCTATGTGTCCGACGCGGTGGCTCTACTGGTCTCCAGCCGTCCAGCCAATCTCGAGCGATCTCAGGGGTATTAAAGAACCAGGTTTTGTTGTTTGCCACTACACCCAGTCTTGCCGGGAACAGCATGGAATACGGAAGTTCTCTCGATCTGAGTTCTTTCTTAATGTCCAGAAACATTCTCCTACGACGAGCAACTTCGGCCGTGTAATCCGGAAAGAAGGCCAGTGTGGAATTTTGGATTTTAATTGGTGGTGCCACTCGCGCCGCCTGCAGGATGGCGTCTCGATCTCTAAAGTTGAACAGTCGAGCCAGGATCGGTTGCGGCGCTGCACCCGGTTTCGGTCTGCCTCCCGGGACCCGGTGGGCCCTTTCGACGGAGAAGAAGGTGGACAGGCCCTTGGGTTTAAGTTCGTTCTTTACCAACTCCTCCACATAGAGGTTCATTGCTCTCGTACCTTCGGATTCTGGAACCCCAAGGATCCTTACGTTGTTCCGTCTGGAGCGCCCTTCTTGGTCGTCCAGCCGTTCTCGCAGTACCTTGTTTTCCGCAGCTATCTTCACCGCTGTCTGGAGTTCAGAGACATCCTCGACCAGGGATTTCGTCACAACCTCCATAGAGCTTACTTTCTCAGACATTTTATGGAAGTCCGCCCTGATAAGTGTGATCTCGGTTGATATTGACCCTACCGTGTCTTGGACTTGAGTCAGGGCTTTCATCACGTCATCTAGTGTGGCCTGCTTACTGCCTGCTTCCTCTGCTGACTTGCCTGCCGGAGATTTCCCGTCCGTGGAAGGAGAGGCATTCTTGTCGCGTGCAAATGTGTCAATTCTGGTTTGGGTAGTGTTGCTTTTACTCCCCCTGCCCGACATGTCTGCCGCCGCCAGTGGATCGATGAATGGTCGATGACCCCGTGGTCTTCCGCGGCTCTCAACTGTCTATCACCGGGTCCAGCAGTGTTGTGCCACTGGCTGCGCCCTCTGAGTTAGCGGTCACTGGCTGCGCCCTCTAAGTTAGCGGTGTCGTGCCTATGGTGTAGCTGCGACCGAGACCCGGTTTGTGCAGGGGGGTGGCAACCCCTCCTCCACGTTGTATTTTCCCGGCTGTAGGCTTTATCAGTGTCAGTTCTGTGAGGTTCCCTCTTCCCTTCAAGCCTCCCAGAGACAGTGTCGATGCAGCGCCGGTCCCTTTGTGCCCCTCAGTATGGATCCCCAGTCACCAGGCTGTTTATTTGTTTATTGTGCCTTTATATACCCCTGCTTTAATATTTCTGTCTTTATTATTTTGCCGAGTTCGTTTCCAGGTGTCAGGGCTCTTGTGCAAACCGGCAGTCAGGCTGTTATGCATGCATCAGAATTATGTCCTTGTCGGGCGTCCTCCGCACTTCACCAAGATGGCGGCCCACCGGTATTGTTGTGCCTCTATCTCCGCCTGGCTCCTTCCTCATGCAGGGCTGTGTTTTCCAAGGCTCCAGACACTTTGGCCTACTGTGCTTCTTGATGCAGCTCTCCGGCACCTCCCGCTATCCTATCTCGGCCGCGGGAGGATTTCTATCATCGGGGCCCGATTTACGTTACCAATATGGCGGCCCGCCGGATTCACCTCCCCTCGCGTTTCTCCTCTCAGCCCGGAGTCCGGCTCTCTGCCAAGTAAGTGTCCCGGTGCGAATTTCGTCACTTATAGGCGCCCCCACCGTTGCGGTGATGTCTGTTGCTGCCGCCGGTGCACCTCTCCCGTACCTCCTCCGCGCTTCCTCTTGGACGGGTGCTTCCGGCGTCTCTCGCCCGGGTCCCTGGCACTTCCTGTCAGTCTCTGCTGCACGCTAGCCCCTGGTTTCATCTGCTTTTCTAGGCCGCCAGGTCCGTCGCCTCTAGCTTGTGTTCCCGGTGTTTAATCTTCACCGTAGTCACGGCCGTCCGTCCCGCCCGGTCCCAGGTTTCAGGTCCTCTCCACAGAGGTCATGTGGAGTACGGATTTGTGTTCGGATCGTTGAAGAGGCCGCGTTGTCACCGGAGCTCTTCCTTTATGCTGCCGCCATGCTCGGCTGCAAGCCACGCCCCCCCCTAAAAGTTTTTTTTTTTTTAAAAGGTAAATAGGATACATTGAAAAAAGATAAATTAAACGTTTCTGTTTCATTTTTAAGAGTCGGCAGTGGTCCGTGGTACCACTGCCTCTTCTTAAAAAATATTTACTCAGCCAGTCACAAAGAGGAAGGGGTCACTTTGGGACCCCTTCCTGTTTGTGAGTGGCTTACCACCTACTTGAAGTAGATAGAAAACTGCCAGTGTTTTCAACCGCAATTGCGGTTGCAAAACAACGGTACATGTCTTTCTGACTCGCTATTAGAAAGGGACGCCCTTGGCACGCCCCTTCCTATAGCAACTCGCAAAATAGTGTTTGTACATACCAACACCCTGTTTTGAAGTCGCAAACTGGATGATTTCCCGTTTGTGACAGCAAAAAACGGTTGTACATCTGGCCCCTAGCACCGGCTGATGTCTGCTTTATAACAAATATTCCTCATATACCCGGATCTCTTGGCAGCAGTGTTGGTATTAGTAACTTTGGCAGAGTTATCGTTCCATACTCCACGTAATGACGCCCACAGGCCACTCTCCAAAACTGAGATTACTGGCCTAAGTGCATTGCAGGAACGAAGCGGGATCCAGACGGATCTGGGATCCTACTGCTGTTATTCAGCCGGATTGGGATGTGTGCTGGCCCCAGTGATTAGTGCCAATATCGGCCCATACCCCAGACCACTCACCATCCAACTTTACCAAATAAGAGACACCACACCATGATTTGTTGGAGAAAGTTGTTGCAGCTTTATTAGCATGTACATTATGCCAACATGTTGGATTATCTTACGGGCGATCCAAGAGCAGGCCGCCCCTCACAACCAGCCCACCCAATGAGCCATAACCCCCCGTGGTGTTAACCGCGGGCGTTGTCAATTTTGGGGGAGGGTCTAACCCCTCCCCCCGGCGGATCTCCAGTCCACCCCTTACTCACGCCTCTCCCCCCTCCGGGGGTGGCAGAGCGTTGAAGGCAACCCCAGGTCCACAACCGCCAGAAGGACTAACCGGGCGCCGTCACTCCTCCAGGATCCCACTGTGGATGTCCCTGGGGATAATTTGCTCTCGAACACTTCCGGTGCTCCTGTAGAGGGTACCCTTCTGTACCTTCCTGCATTGGATCGCCCTGTAACTCCGCCTGCAACACAAAAGACCGTAATATTAGTAGCAAAACTCCCCCACTTACTGCCCGAAAGCAGGTTAAGCGGTTGGGAGAGAAAACAGCGCACAGGCAGTCACCCGACCGGGGTCGGAGGGGCGGTTGGGGCGAGGGTCAGCTCATCACGGCTACCAGGAACAAAGAGGGCGCTTGACCCTCGCCCCCCTTGTCATATACCCCCTCAGGCCCCTCCCCTTTGCAAACAGGAAGTGACCTCACTGGAGGACCATCTGGTCCCCCCAACACTAGACCGCTCATAGGGTCTGTGCCATCCTGTGGCACTAAGGGTGGCCGCCCTCTTAGGTGGGCACCATTGGTGGCCCAGGGCAGCCCGGCATAGTGCCAATATCGGCCCATACCCCAGACTGCTCATCATCCAACTTTCCCAAATAAGAGACACCACGCCATGATTTGTTGGAGAAAGTTGTTGCAGCTTTATTAGCATGTACATTATGCCAACATGTTGGGTTATCTTACGGGCGATCCAAGAGCAGGCCACCCCTCGCGACCAGCCCACCTGATGAGCCATAACCCCCGTGGTGTTAACCGCGGGGGCGTTGTCAAATTTGGGGGAGGGTCTAACCCCTCCCCCCGGTGGACCTCCAGTCCACCCCTTACTCACGCCCCTCCCCCTCCGGGGGGCGGAGCGTTTCAGGCAACCCCCGGTTGCTCAGGTCCACAACCGCCCCTCCCCTTTGCAAACAGGAAGTGACCTCACTGAGGGACCATCTGGTCCCCCCAACACTAGACCGCTCCTAGGGTCTGTGCCATCCTGTGGCACCAAGGGTGGCCGCCCTCTTAGGTGGCCACCTTTGGTGGCCCAGGGCAGCCCGGCAATACACTGAATTTGTCCTGGTGTAATTTGCCAACACAGGGACAAATTCGGCACTGCCCGCACAATGTCTGCTTTCTATTCGGAGTAGTTGCATACAAGCAGCGAGGGATCTTTCTTATTTTAATTTCCAGCTGGGCCCAAAACAAAGGCTCATTTAAAGGGCCATTAGCCCTCCTTTTTAATTGTGTTTCATCCTGAATGGGAGCTGAACACCTAGATGCTAATGCAAGAGAGGTACCCAGTGTGTTATCACTTCACAAGTACTTAAGAGAAACTGATTTTCCGCAGGTTTTTGACTTTGTTCAACTAATGTTTATAAGAGATGTGCATGCACTGTAAGAATGACAAATGTATCTTTCTGTACAAGTAATTACACAACAATTTAGTAGTAACTAATATATTTTTTATTCTTTTATAATGCTACTGACCACAATGTAAGGTGTCAGAGCACTTTACATCACATGCGCACATTGTACGAAGATAATTAAGCATAGGTGTGTTTAAATTAATTTACATGTTTCATAAGACAAGTTACAGGATCCTTACCAGTAGGCATGGCCGGGAGAAACACAGTCGGAATTTAAAACGAAATACACTAGTTGGGGTTGTCTGAACTAATAAATTGATTACTGTGTCAAAAGCAGTAACTCCCTTATCAGCATAAAATACAATTCTGTGACACAAAACACAGAACACTCCAAGAAGTGCATTAACCATCACGGTTATCTCACCGTTATTATTATTCCCTGAAATTTGCTGAGCACACAAAGCTATCCACACCCGGTACCTTAACCCCATAGAATATTTTAAAACACAGCCGCGTTTTGATTAGTTTAGTAAGTTAGAACAGATTTACTGTCACGTTTGTCCTTGTTTCCAGTTTTTTAGTGGCTCAGTTAAAAAAAAAAGAAATTATAAGTTGACAGTCACATGCCGCTTTTCATGACTTCACCCCTCGTGACTTGGCTCCCTTTCCACTGCCATACCCTGACCCCCAATTTATGTGTTCCTGTAGAAGATTTTTCTCTAATTCCTTCACTGCCTAAGAGCATGGAAATGCCCCTGTCCTCCTGTGATCTTGAGTGGATCCCCGGGGCCATCTTGGTGCTCTGTCCTCCTGTGATCTGGAGTGGATCCCCGGGGCCATCTTGGTGCGCTGTCCTCCTGTGATCTTGAGTGGATCCCGGGGGCCATCTTGGTGTCCTCTTTCTTACCCATACTTCTTTCTCTCCCCAGGTTCCACAGGCTTCGTCAGCAACCTTCGCACCTTCATGTGGATCCGGGTCCAGCAGTACACCAACCGCGAGGTGCAGACGCGCCTCTTTGCCCATCTTCACAGCTTGTCCTTACGGTGGCACTTGGGGCGCAAAACTGGCGAGGTGCTGCGGAGTGTGGACCGGGGTACCAGCAGCATCAACAGCCTGCTCAGGTAACAACGAGGAAGAGAAGCCTCGCACGCGGGACAGTGGAGGGTAGATGGCTGACCTTGGTTCATCTTTCTTTCTGCTTCATTCAAAGGGCTGGTTGGGAGGTGAAGAGAAGTATGTGGTGATCCAAGGTTTAGGTCAGAACATGGTGAGGAGTGCAGCAAAAGGGCGAATGTGTGAGAGGGTTAGAACCAATGCCGCAAGCAAGGGATCATGGTTGAAAAGCAAGAGGTAATGCAGCGAAGGGAGAAAAGGAGGCGTAGATCACATGTGTAGAATCCGTATGGATTTGGTGTAGATTGTGAGAGCGATTTCATGATGTTTTCTTCTGTGAGGTGCATCCAAGTTGTAGACATGTTTGCACCGATTCAGTGGACGGAGTGATCCTCATTCCGGAAGGAGGTCAGGCATGGACTGTGGTTTTGTTGGTAAGAACTAAAACATCCCTTGATATTAAGCTCCATAAAGCTGGAGACACTGTCCATCCATGCCCCGTTTGACCATGTGGTGGGTCCTTTGAAGATTGTCTGTGTTTGGTTGGATGTTTGCTAGTAGAGAGAGTCTGATGGTTAGTGAACATGAGTTAGCATCACAGGCCTTTGGTGTCCTCTACAGGGTTTGCCAGGTGTGGTCTGTAAGTGCGGTCACAGGTGGTATAAATGGATGTCCAGGTGTGGTCTGTAAGCTCAGTCACAAGCAGTATGTCTAGTGTGGTCTGAAGGCATGGTCCTGGGTATTTTGCAGGGATGCCGAGGGATCATCGATGGGGCAGTCTCGAGGGGTTTGTAAGGATGAAATGGTGTGGTCTGTAGTGATGAACAATACTGATCTGTAGGGATGACCAAGTCATATGAAGGAACGTTACACCTTACATTCCTTCATATGTAAGGATTGTCAGGGGTTAAGTATGGATGGTCTGGTTTGGTATTTTGCGGTCATTTGTAGGGATGGTCATTGGGGGTCTGGAGTTATCTGTAGGGATCGCTGGGTGTGGTTGCTAGAGACAACCCAGTGTGATGTGAAGGAATGGGCGACTGGAAGCTTTATGAATGGCCAGACCTGCTCTGCGTGGAGACGGCCGGTGCTGGGGCGTGGGGACGGCCGGGGCTGGTGCGTGGGGACAGCCGGGGCTGGTGCGCGAGGACGACCGGGGCTGGTGCGCGGGGAAGGCTGTTTCTGGTGCGTGGGGACGTCAGTTTCTGGTGCGTGGAGACAGCCGTTTCTGGTGCGTGGGGACGGCCGGTGCTGGGGTGTGGGGACGGCCGTGGCTGGTGCGTGGGGACGGCCGTGGCGGTGCGTGGGGACGGCCGTGGCTGGTGCGTGGGGACAGCCGTGGCTGGTGCGTGGAGACGGCCGGGGCTGGTGCGTGGGGACGGCCGGGGCTGGTGCGTGGGGACGGCCGGGGCTGGTGCGTGGGGACGGCCGGGGCTGGTGCGTGGGGACGGCCGGGGCTGGTGCGTGGGGACGGCCGTGGCTGGTGCGTGGGGATGGCCGTGGTGGTGCGTGGGGACGGCCGTGGCTGGTGCGTGGGGTCGGCCGGGGCTGGTGCGTATGGACAGCCGGGGCTGGTGCGTGGAGACGGCAGGGGATGGTACGTGGAGACGGCCGGGGCTGGTGCGTGGAGACGACCGTTGCAGGTGCGTGGAGACGACCGGGGCAGGTGCGTGGGGACGGCCGGGGCAGGTGCGTGGGGACGGCCGGGGCTGGTGCGTGGATACGGCCGGGGCTGGTGCGTGGGGATGGCCGGGGCTGGTGCGTGGGGATGGCCGGGGCTGGTGCGTGGGGACATCTGGGGCTGGTGCGTGTAGACGGCCGGGGCTGGTGCGAGGAGACGGCCGGGGCAGGTGTGTGGAGACGGCCAGGGCAGGTGCGTGGAGACGGCCGGTGCTGGTGCGTGGAGACGGCCGGTGCTGGTGCGTGGAGACGGCCGGTGCTGGTGCGTGGAGACGGCCGGGGCTGTTGCGTGGAGACGGCCGGGGCTGTTGCGTGGAGACGGCCGGGGCTGGTGCCTGGAGACGGCCGGGGCTGGTGCCTGGAGACGGCCGGGGCTGGTGCCTGGAGACGGCCGGGGCTGTTGCCTGGAGACGGCCGGGGCTGGTGCCTGGAGACGGCCGGGGCTGTTGCGTGGAGACGGCCGGGGCTGGTGCGTGGAGACGGCCGGGGCTGGTGCGTGGAGACGGCCGGGGCTGGTGCCTGGAGACGGCCGGGGCTGGTGCCTGGAGACGGCCGGGGCTGGTGCCTGGAGACGGCCGGGGCTGGTGCCTGGAGAAGGCCGGGGCTGGTGCCTGGAGATGGCCGGGGCTGGTGCCTGGAGACGGCCGGGGGTTGTGCATTGAGACGGCCAGGGCTTAGGCTGGTTTGTGGGCATGGCCGAGGCAGGCTGGTTCGTGGGCACGGCAGAGGTAGGCTGGTGCGTGGGCATGGCCGAGGCAGGCTGGTTCGTGGGCATGGCCCTGGTTGGCTGGTTCGTGGGAGTGGCAGGGGCTGTTTGGTACAGATGGTCCGATGTGGTCTGTAGTGATGGTCAGATCTAGTTTGTGGTGATGGTCCGATTTGATCTGTAGTGATGGTCAAGTCTGGTGTTGTTCTGGTGTGGTCTGTAGTGATGTTCTGATCTGTATGAATGACAGGCACTGGTCTGTAGTGATGCTCTGGTCTGGTGTGGTGTGGTGTGATGGGATGGGATGGTCTAGACTTAACTGTAATAATGGTTCGGGATGGTCTGGTGACAGTTTGGTCTAATTTGAAAGGATAGCCGATACTAGTCTGTAGTGTTGCTTCGGTCTGGTATAGTCTGGTCTGTAGTGATGGTTTGGGTTGATCCAGTCTAGTGTGGTCTATAGTGATGTTCCCGTACTGGCCTGTAGTGATGCTCAGGTCTGGTCTGTAGTGATACTCTGATCTGTAGTGATGCTCTGGGCTGGTCTGTAGGGATGCTCTTGTCTGTAATGATGCTCTTGTCTTTTGTCTGTAGTGATGCTCTGGGCTGGTCTGTAGTGATGCTCTTGTCTGTAGTGATGCTCTTGTCTCTTGTCTGTAGTGATGCTCTGGTCTGTAGTGATGCTCTGGTCTGGTCTGTAATGGTCTGGTTTGTAAGGATGATGAGGTGTCCTCTTTGAGTAATGCGTAGAAGTCAAGTCAAGTCAAGTCAAGAGATTTATATAGCGTGCTACATACCCATAGGGTCTCAAGGCGCTTGAGGAAGGGTGGGGAATTACTTGTCGAATATCCAAGTTTTGAGTTGTTTTCTGAATGCTAGGTGGTTCTGAGTAAGGCGAAGATGAGTGGGAAGAGAGTTCCAAGTTTTAGCTGCCAGGTAGGAGAAGGATCTGCCTCCCATGGTGGTTTTGTTGATGCGAGGTACAGTGGCAAAGGCTTGGTTGGAGGATCATAGCTGACGGGAGGGGGTGTAGAAGGACAGTCGTGTGTTGAGGCATTCGGGTCCAAGTTCGTAAAGTGCTTTGTGTGCGTGGGTTAGGAGGCGGAAAGTAATCCTCTTATTTACGGGGAGCCAGTGGAGGTTTTTCAGGTGACCAGAGATGTGTTCTTTACGCGGGATGTCTAGTATGAGCCTGGCTGAAGCGTTCTGGATGCGTTGGAGTTTTTTCTGGAGTTTTGCGGTGGTACCGGCGTATAGGGTGTTTCCGTAGTCCAGGCGGCTCGTGACCAGTGCGTGGGTGACCGTTTTTCTAGTTTCGGTGGGGATCCAGCGAAATGTTTTTTTGAGCATGCGAAGAATGTTGAAGCAAGATGATGAGACGGCGTTGACTTGTCTGGTCATCGAGAGTGAGGAGTCCAGGATGACGCCCAGGTTCCGTGCGTGGTCTGTCGGGATGGGTGCTTTACCGAGGGCCTCTGGCCACCAAGAGTCATCCCAGGCGGAGGGGGAGGTGCCTAAGATGAGGACTTCTGTTTTGTCAGAGTTCAGTTTCAGCCGGCTGTGATTCATCCACTCGGCTACTTTTTTCATTCCTTCGTGTAAGTTGGTTTTGGCGGTGTTAGGGTCTTTGGTGAGTGAGAGGATCAGTTGAGTGTCGTCAGCGCAGGAGATGATGTTGAGGTTGTGTTGGCGAGCAATGGCCGCGAGGGGGCTCATGTATACGTTGAAGAGGGTGGGGCTGAGGGAAGATCCTTGTGGCACACCACAAATGACTTCAGTGGCTTCTGACTTGAATGGTGGGAGGCGGACTCTCTGGGTTCTTCCGGTGAGGAACGAGGTGATCCATTCCAGTGCTTTTCCTTGGATTCCGACGTTTCTGAGGCGCTGTAGAAGGGTGTTATGACAGACTGTGTCGAAGGCAGCGGAGAGGTCGAGGAGGATGAGGGCAACTGTGTCTCCGTTGTCCAGTAGAGTTCGAATGTCGTCTGTTGCAGCTATGAGAGCAGTCTCAGTGCTGTGTTTGGCTCGGAATCCGGACTGTGAGGAGTCGAGGGATTTGTTGGTTTCGAGGAAGGCGGCGAGCTGGTTGTTGACAGCTTTCTCGATGACTTTGGCCGGGAATGGAAGAAGCGAGATGGGGCGGTAGTTTTTGAGTTCGGTGGGGTCAGCTGTGGGTTTTTTCAGAAGGGCGCTGAGTTTGGCATGTTTCCAGCTTTCCGGGAAGGTGGCGGAGTTGAAGGAGCAGTTGATGACGTCTCGGAGGAGTGGTGCTATGATGGAGTCTGCTTTGTTGAAGATGTGGTGAGGGCATGGGTCTGTGGGGGATCCTGAGTGGATGGAGTTCATCAGGCGGATGGTGTCCTCAGTGGAGATTGGGTTCCAGTCATTAAGGATGTTCAAGGTGGGTGAAGGTCCTGCAGAGGGTTGGTTGGGTTGGTCTCCGGGTCGGTTGACGAAGCTGTTGTGGATGTCTGCGATTTTGTTGTGGAAAAATGAAGCTAGGGAGTTGCATAGGGCTTGAGAGGGGGTGATGTCGTTGGAGTTGGCTGAGGGGTTGATGTCGTTGGAGTTGGCTGAGGGGTTGGTAAACTCTTTGACGATGTTGAATAATTCCTTGCTGCTGTGTGCGTTGTTATCTAGTCGGTCTTTGAGTGCGGCTTTCTTGGCAGACCGGATTAGTTGGTGGTGTGTGCGGGTGGCGTTTTTGAAGGCGTCCCTGGTGCTGGTGTTTGGGTCTTTTTTCCAGGCCTTTTCGAGGGAGCGACAGAGTTTCTTAGATTTCTTAAGATCGTCGTTGAACCAGGAGGCGTTCTTGCTGCCTAGCTTGATTTGGCGTTTTTTCAACGGTGCTAGGATGTCGGCGCTGTTGGATAGCCATTGGATGAGGTTAATGGCTGCTTGGTCGGGGTTTGAGGAGTGGACAGGGGGGTTTTGAAGAAGCGATGAGGAGATCTGGTCGATGGTGAATTTGTTCCAGTTTCTTCGCAGAGTAGGTTGAGGATGGTTGTGAGTTGTGGTCTTATTGTAGCTAAAGTGAACGCAGCTGTGGTCCGTCCAATGTAGAGTTGTGGTGTGACTGAAGGAGACATGTTTGCTGGAGGTGAAGATAGGGTCGAGTATGTGGCCTGCGATGTGGGTGGGGGTAGTGACAAGTTGTTTGAGTCCGATGTTGGCGAGATTATCCAGAAGGGTGGTGGCGTTGCTGTCATTGCTCTTTTCCAGGTGAAAGTTGAGGTCTCCCAGTAGAATGTATTCCTCGGAGGGGAGGGCGTGTGGGGTGATAAAATCAGTGATGTCTTCAGTGAATTGTGCACGGGATCCTGGTGGTCGGTAGAGGAGGGTGCCTCTGAGTGTGGTCTTGGGATCGGTGTGGATCTGGAAGTGAAGGTGTTCGGCGCTGGTAAGGATGACGTCTGAGCTGGTTGAGATGCGGATGGAGTTCTTATGGACGATAGCGATGCCTCCTCCTGTTTGCTTGATGCGGTCCTTGCGGATGATCTTGTATCCTTCCGGGATGGCAATGGTGATGTCTGGGGCTGAGGTAGCATTCATCCATGTTTCAGTTAAGAAGGCGACGTCCGGAGAGATGGTGTCCAGTAGATTCCAAAGGTCGATGGCGTGTCTGGGGACCGAGCGGGTGTTGAGCAGGATGCATTTTAGGTGGTTGGTGTCAGGTCTCTGTTTGGTGTTGGTGGTTGAGGAGTAGGTTTTGGTGCCGTCGAACTTGCAGGGGTTGCAAGAGAAGGGTCCATGGGTGTGTCCAGGAGCGGCTTGGATGCAGTTGGGGGAACGGCCGGGGTTAAGGGCTAGGAGGGTGGTGGCATCGTAAGTGATGCGAGTGGGCTAGGCATTGCGGGAACCAGGGGGTCTGGCGCTGGGCGCGGTCCAGGCGCGGACGGGCTTACCTTTGGCGCACCTTCGGCGCGGCCGTAGCGCGTGGACGCTGCACGTGGGGGCATTGGCCATAAATGGACGGTGGAGGGGGCGGAGCGTGGGAGGGGCCGCTGGGAGGCGGGAGCAAGGTCGAGGGAGGGCTTTGGTCAACCAGGGAAATGGCCGCAACAACAACAACAAGGAGCAATGGGGCGCTATGAGGTCCTAAATATGTTACAGATACTGTTGGGGTGGGAGCGGGTTCGAGCGCGGAGACAGAGCAAATTGTGACGCAGTCTCGAGTTAAACACAGCCAATGTAATCACGGACAATGAGCAGCCAATAATATCACATGGATATGCACAGCAAATATAAAACAATGTACAGTCAGCCAAAGCGCTATGATAATGTTTAAGCAAACGTGCGCGCTAGCTGAAAGGCAGATGCAGAGGTCAGCGCTACGATACCTTAGGTGGAGGGTGAGGGAGGAAGCGAGGGGAGCGACCACTCGCGAGGCTGGTCATGATGCTTTGAATGTCCTTGTGTAGAGCTTTGAGTGTTGGCAAGATCAGTATCTGTGTTGGATAAATACTGTAGAAACAGAGTGTTGGAGGGATTGATGGGGACTGCTCAGGGCCTGTGGAACATCTGTCTCTAAAGACTCTCTGGCCTTCTCTTCACAGTTACATCGTCTTCAGCATCTTCCCTACCATTGCGGACATCGTCATCGGCATCATCTACTTCACCTCGTCCTTCAACGCCTGGTTTGGGCTCATCATCTTTATCTGCATGACCCTGTACCTGAGTGAGTGACACGTGCTTGATCTCTGTACCTGAGTGAGTGACACGTGCTTGATCTCTGTTACCTGAGGGAGTGACACGCGCTTGATCTCTGTACCTGAGTGAGTGACACGTGCTTGATCTCTGTTACCTGAGTGAGTGACACGCGCTTGATCTCTGTACCTGAGTGAGTGGCAGGTGTGATCTCTGTACCTGAGTGAATGAGAGTCGTATGATTTCTGGTTGGGAACGTGCTCTGTACCGGAGTGAGTGTCAGACGAGAGGCCTCTAGTTGGGGAGTTACACTGTACCTGAGTGAGTGACACGTGTGATCTGTGTAGCTGAGAGAGTGGCACACATAAAATCTCTGTGCCTGAGTGAGTGGCTATCAATTGATCTCCAGTTGGCGAAGTGGTCTGTAACTGAGTGAGTAACTGCGGACACCCTGGAAATGAAAGTGCTGTGCAGAAGATTGAGGGACCTCCAGGTGAACTCTGTGCAGGAGAAGAAAGTGTGCGGTAAGGAGAAACCTGAGGAGCCAATGAGTGGCCTCTATGCTGGGAGAGGCAAAACACAAGCGAGTGAAAATACAGGGCCATAGGGAAGAGAAGGGCCTTGAAACAAATCTGCTCTATTGTAGGAAACCAGTATAGTTCTTTCGGTGCTAGGTGATGGGTATCACACAACCTTCCATTAAAAAGTGTAGATCCCGACATTAGTGTATTCAACCATCTTGGGTTTGTCACTGCCTCAGAGGGGGTAAATGAATGAATGAATGAATGAATGAACTGCAGTCTTCTACATTGGACTTGTACTACATGGGCAGTAATGTGCAGTCAGTATAAACAGCCTTGGGATTGTGAACTGTTAAAGTGGGGAATCTATAGGGTATGTTGAGATGAAAGTCTGAGAGTACGAGATGGGAGGGAACACATAAATTGATAGTGTGGGTAGCTGGCCACATATTTATCAGCCCAATAATCCATGTAAAGAGTTAAGAGCTCTGAAGGTAATTTTTCCTCAGATTACAAAGAAGGCAGACTGAAGTATTTAAAATGATCTAAAATCTGCTTATTAGCGATTTTGTCTGGTCCATGCAAAGGGCATTGCAACGCTCTCACCTTGCGATGGCAGTCTGATTAGATGACTTCCGGGATGAAGAAATATTTATCCTCCAGGTTCTCAATGAGTTAGCGCGGGTAGTCAAGATCTTGTCATCCTGATGGGAAAGAGTGAAGCAGAGTCAAGTGTTCTGCTTTGATGGTGGTGACCAGATTACGCAAGCAGTGGGCAGTGTTCCATACAGAGGGACGCGTCCAAAATAGGGGTCTTCATCACAATTAGGTGGGTGAGCTAGCTGACCTTCAGTCTGCAGCATGAGTCCTTCAGGCTTTGACGGACGGTCATCTGAGACCGACCAAACTTTGGGGCCTTCAAAGAGATGCAGAAGGATCCAAACGGTGACACCAGTGGAGCAACCGTAGCATTGAAAATAGCGAGACTCGGGGAGAAGGCGGCGGGCACCGCATTGCAGAGTTTTGAATTTGAAATAAAAATGGGATTAAAAGCTGGCAGGGAGCCTGTTCCCTAACACAAATAAACAAATGAATGCACTCCAGAGAAGAGCGTTGGCCTCCATCCCGGGAACTTATGCAGCGCTAGTGGAGGGTCAGTGGTGTCAAATACAGCTGAGAGGTTCAAGAGAATCAAGGGGGAGGCATTTCCACCTTCGAGCTCTAACCTAATGTCACTCTAAGCAGTGATCAGGAATGTCTCTGTACTGTGAGCCGGATGGAGGCCCGACTGAGCGGGACCAAGGGCAGCAGCCTCCTCCAAGAAGCAGGTGAGCTCGGAGTTGATGGATATCTTTAGAATCTTAACTTACAGAAGGAGAAAATAAATAGGACAATGTTTCAACTTAGTGGGTTCAGTGTTAGTTTTTTCAGTTGACACATGACAATTCCATGTTCGAGGGAGGTAGGTATTATAGTCGAGGTTACATTTCTGACCGAGAAAGAGGCCAACTGTGAGTGATGCTTTCCTAAGTGCGGAACAGTATATTTGATCTTCAACTTTCTCGTGAACACCCTGGAGCATGTCCCCTCCCAAGTGGATCAGTGAAGAATCCTGGGATTACTTTGATTATGAACGTACTTTTAAACTACATATAGCACGAGTTTCGACCCCCTCTTGAGGACCTTTAAAAAGATCCTATCTCATCTTTCGGTATACTCGGTATTCAATACTCCAACCACAGGTGGGGCCGTGACTATTAATGGAAGACTCTTATTTGGGGCTTCCTTCTGTGACCACCCACCCACGCTGGATCAAAATGCAGCAGCTCGATTGCCTCTTAAGTTGCTGCGCTGTTCTTTCATCTCTGGCCACGTTTGTGGTCTCCACTGGCTTCCTGTTCCTAAGCACACAGCGTTTAAGAGTTTATGCATCTGCTTTAGTGCCTTGCAATAACGGCTGCCCTTGTGTCATTGGTAGCACCAACGCTGTCTCTCAGATCTTCCTCAGCCAATCTACTTGCAGGTCCTAAGTCTATTGAGCATATCAAGGCAGCCGATCTTTTGCTAAAAACTGGAGCGCCTTTCCCTTTAAACTACACTCTACCTCTCAGCTTTCTCTGTTTCAGAAAGCTCTTAAGACTTTGCTGTTTGCCCATTGGAGCTGCTGGTTAGCTTGGCTCAATTTCAGTTCTTGGCGTTTGGGCGTGTTTATGGGAACTGGCCTAGGTAAGTGACTCTGAAGATATCGACACTTCGGTCTCAAAGATTGATCAAAAATGTATCGTGGGATGCTCGAAAATAATAAAACATGATGAAACCTTAGAAGCATTTCAGAACTTGAAGTATGTCTTGAGGCGTTGAGCGTACAGAAGGATACTGCTGGGAAGTTTCTTATTTATCCATGGAGCGAGTCTGGCGGTGCCAGAAAAATGACTGCAGATCCGGTTGACGCGGCTGGTAGTCAGTGTGGGTGGGTCGGTGTTGGGTTGATAGAAAAGAAACAAAAGCCTGGCGCTTCTAGGGCAAAGGTAACGGTGGCACCATCCCACATACACCCTTGGTATTCCTCCTGGCATGGAGGCTCCGAAGTGAAGGGAGGTGGAGTGGAGGCGGAGGGCTTTCAATTGATGTGGGTGGGACGCTAACCCAATCTTTGGTGACGTTGAGTGTACAACTACTCTCTAGTAGCCCTCAGCGCTATTGCCCTAGAAAGCGTTGTTAACATTAGTGCCCTTGCGGTCTTTGCAGCAGTCATACAAGGATTAGCCTCAGTATTAAACAAACTGATATGTCTGCTTGATAGATATTTGACCATCCATTCACTTGGTTTGCACAGTGGATGGCCATTGGCTAATATAGATGTGAAACAATCTTTATATTGAAAACTGGCGTGGCAGTGTGTGTTTCACCAGGGCATGGAGGCAAATGGAGAATCAACATGTGCTTCACATGCAGCAGTTAACATGGAAGCAGTCATAAAAGTTTGTCTGTTGCATATGGCAATATACCGCGTCAGTGTATGCTTTGCGGATTGTCACAGTGCCAAAACTTACATCATAGCCCTATGTATTAGATGAACAGATCTGCTGCCTGAGATCTGGACCTATGAGAGCAATAACCTGAGATAGTCAATAGTCTGCCCCAGCCCTGGCAACACAGGCAGCAGCCCTGGCACACTGAGCACAGACTGGGAAAGGAGACACCCTTGGAAACTGTCATTGCTCAGAATCCTTACAGCCAGTCCCATCCAGGATCTGACTCCCTTACGTTAACTGCTTCTAAGTAGAGCAGTTCCTTGTTTCTAAGATGACTATGTCCGCAGCTACCTACCTAGGAGATTACGTCATGTTCTGCCTCACCGAAGCTCCTTGAAACATGAACAGCTGGTCTGTTTCTTGGATCCTTCTGCTCCTGCCCAATTTTCATTCTCCAGATTATAATGTTGATGGAGGTAACTCTTGTTCGCTTGGTCGCAAAGAGGAAGCTTTGAGCCAGTGGACGCAATGATGGGGCTCTTAACTGAACTCCTCCGTTGATATGTAGGTATTATGTATGTATTTAGGGTGGTGTTTCTATAGCTCTAACTTAGCCAAAATGCAGCAGAGCACTGTCAATGGTCGAAGACGAGCATAAAGTCGATGAGTTTATAGGAGAAGACCCTGGGTTCCAGACGGGTAACTCACTGGTAGCGATGTGTGCCCTTCATCATCCTCTGCAGGTTTGTTTCCTCTGGAATCATTTTCTGGGTTTGTCTGCCTTGTACTTTGATACTGTAGTGATTGGGACCTCAGATTATTGTGTGTAATTATTGTTAAGGAAGGAGAGTGCTTGTCAGATAGAGGTTGTGATTTAATGTTGGATGTAGACAAGCATGGTTTAGCACCAGGGAGATAAAGTTGAAAAGCTTATGTGAGGTTTGCGTGTCTCCATATCTTGTGTACGTGTCTTGTCACTTGTTGGTATATTGCCACACTTACTAATGATCTTCCACATCTTTTATCCATCGGAGTGTCTCCCTTTGTGCATATTTTGTACATGCAATCTGTGTATGATGTGTCTCTCCATTCTTTTGTCGTCTGGTACATATTCATCCTCCTACCTGTCTCTCCTGTTACAGCATCCCCCAAGCTCTGTCTGTGTCACCCCTTTGCATTTGACATTTTCTAACATGTGCGTCTCCTATTGTGTGTGATTGACAGTCCATTATAGTGAATGTGTCTACTATGTTTCTCTATACTATTGTACTGTAAGATTCCCTTTGTAAACTTGACTCCCCAAGGGTACTGGGTTTGAGCTGTGGGAAATGGACCAATACCAAAAGTTGGCCCCAAAGTAAGATTACCAATGACCGGGTCCTTTATTTTTGGCTGGCTGGTCAATGTCTAGATTTCTTGCTGTCATGTAGCACAGCGGTGATACAAAGTCACCCATACTGTAAGTTTGCACCCATTGAAAACGAGGACATAATGCTTTGAAGTCTAGGAAACCATACAACTGTAGTCACGGTAGGGCTGAAGCCGCATGCCAAAGAGCAAGTGTTGAGTCCCTTAGCAAGAGGGAAACCGAGCATGGCTTTTGGACTTTGAAATGGGTCAAGAAGGCCCAGGGGTATCTATGAATGACACAGGAGTGGGACAGGGCCCGTGTGCACCCCTGTCAAAAGGAAAAGGAGGGGTTAATAATGGCTGCTACTGTTTGAAGTACAGGAAATCTCGCCAAGCCACCCTTGGCCACTAGCCGGTTGACCACCTGTCCCCTTTAACTCGACAACCTGCCCGGAGCACCTGAGTGGTGGTGGTGGGGGGGGCTTAGGAGGGGTGGAGGGGTGTAATTGTTTTCTACCCCGCCCCAAACCCTTATTCAGCATCCCACCCAAGTTGAAACCTGGGCCTCAGCTCTTCACCTCCAGTCTTCAGGTTAGGGGCAGCTCCCATCGTGCAGCCTCTCATCTTTCCAGCAGGGTCTTTTCAGAATGTTGGGGGCACATCGGTAGAGTCCTGTCAAAGTGTCTTCTCTCTGCTGATGTTACAGGACCTCTCCATAACTGTAAGACGAGTACCAAGTACTGGTACCCGAAGGTCAGTACTTAGCTGAACTTGGGGTCACTTGTGGGAGGCTAGAGCCTCATCTATAAGTTGTATCTCCTTATATTTAAACTTCTCAATAAAAGGAGGCATGGGGCATTTTTGCAAGCACCTCCATAGGAAAACAACAAAATCCCCTTCTTAGGTCTCGCCTAGTAATGCAGCACCATGCGCTGCTCCCTAGGCGAGATCTATTGTTGCCGACTTGCATTGCGAGTGGGGACAGGACAGGTGCACGCGTACGGCAAGTCCTGGACAGGAGATATGCACGCGTATGGTGCGAGCAGGAGTTGTAATAACGCCACAAGCCGTACGCGTGCACATTGACTGTGCTGAAGCTTAACAGACTGACTGACTGACTGACTGACTGATTGTGCTTGTAAAGCGCACTAATGCTGAGGCGTCTTGGCGCTGTGTTAGAGTGGAACAACGACTATGCCTATATTCTGTTGGCTTTAAGGAAAGAGCCAGGTTTTGATTCCCTTCCTAAAAGCATATCTATTGGACAGGCTTCTGATATGCAGTGGAAGTGTGTTCCAGAGTTTTGACGCCAGGAATGAAAAGCGCTTTCCTACACAGCGTGCTCTTTTTATCTTTGGAACTTGTAGAAGACCGAGAGATGAGGATCTTAGAGTCCAGGAATGGACGTAATGCGAAAAGAGAACCTGCACCTCTTTTGCACCCTCTCCGAAAAGGGCCTTGTGCACTAAACAGAGTGACTTGAATTCTATCCGTCTGCACACTGGGAGCCAATGAAGATTTTTTTATAGCTGCAGAGGTAGGATGGTATCTTGGCAGCCCAAGCAGTACTCTAGCTGCAGAGTTTTGGATGGCCTGAAGTTTATTTAATTGGGCTACCCCCAGTCAAAGGTAAAGGGCGTTAAATAGTCAATTCTGGAGAGTATGACAGACAGGAGATGTGCGCTTACGGCTAGCGGCTTTATCACAACTCCTGCTCGCACCATACGTGTGCACATTTCCTGTCCAGGCACGGCGCCCTGCATGCCTCCTGCTCAACCCCACTCACCGGCTATTGTGGGGACTCTGCGCTGCTCCCAGGCTGGCTCCTCAATGGCAGGGGGGGGACTCGCCTCTAGACCCGGTCACTGGCGCAGCAACACGCGGGGCTACGTCTTACTCACAGGAGCCACGCCTGAAATCCTGCTCCGGCCGCACTATGCGGCATTCACGATGGCCGGGTGGACTCCTGCCAGACTTCCCTCCTCGCTTCTCCAACCCACTGGGCTCCCTCAGCTTTTTATTTTAGGACCTGTGTATATTCCCACTGTCGGAACCAACATAGAGACTAAATTAGCCTCCTTGGATAATTCACTGGGCACTGCAGCATACCCGCCACTGGTGTGAAGGAATCCTGCCTGGCACCCCAAAACTTGAGGCACCCCAACTTTCTCATATTGAGCGTAAGCTGTCGGCCAGATGCCCCTCGAGGTGCCTGGCGTCGCTCCTCCAACTCATTCGAATCTGATGGTTTCCTCTCTGTGCTCAAGTACCTTGGGAAGACCTACGAGAACCTGCAAGCTGGCGCGAGGAACAAAGACTGCACGCGAGATCAGATGAAGCGCGCGATCAACAGACTGAGGTCCTTCGAAAGGTGGCCATCCGCTTGTGTGGCATTTCACGCAGAGCTGGGCAATGCTGCTTATTTTACGTGGGGCCCAAGGACCGGGTCCAGTGCTTCTCCTGTGGTGGCATTCTGAAATGCAGGATCTTTCAGGTAAGTGCCATGCAGGAACACCGGAAGTGCATCCCGTACTGCCACTTTGTCATGGGCAGGGAAGTGAGCAACATACCCAAGCAGCAGCCAGTGGGTGGAAGTCCAGACCGGAGGGGTAAACCTCAGAGTATGGGCCCAGAGGCCTCTAGATTAAACAAGGCAGCGCGTCCAGACATGGCATGCAAATGGAAGCAGGAGTACTCTGTTAACGGCTGGCCAAAGGACAAGGTGCTGCCGAGTGAACTCGCCAGGGCTGGCTTTTATTATGTTGGTGAGTGAAGACCATGCCTTAAGCATGGTATTGTGCCAAATATATATATTTCATGCTAGAATTAATTAATGTGCCCTTTACTTCAAGGTGGCTACACAGCTGTTTGTTCTACTGTTTCATTGCATGCAATGTGGGGAGGGGATAGGGCCAGTCACCCTCCTATGACCTACAGTCACCACCTATTCTATATCTAGGCTTCCTGCTCTTAAAGAACCCAGCGAAACAACTGTATTTATACATTTACCAATACTTAAAGTGCAAACCCAGTCCGGCTTGGTTAAGGTTAGATGCAACTTGTCAAGACGCACAACATTTGGAGACAAATTAAATTTCAGTCAAAAATACTCTATGTACAAAAGATCAAAACCCTTCATACTAACAAAAGACCATATTCTACATAGCAATGTAGAGTTTGAAATTACGTACCCCTACAAAGTAGGATGACCACTTTTAGAAAAATATAAATATGAGAAGTGATACAATCTTACCCTACTTTTTTATTTCTCACTGCTATTTGCATGTAGCAGTTACCAATGTCCTCTGGACCTCTACATTTTTCTTCTACACTATCGCAACCCTCTAACGACTGGAGAATTTGGATTGGCCTTTCTTCTCTTCCACGCCTCTGCCCCCCCATCTTAGTTTTGTCACCAGCACTCGGGCTTCACAATGCCACCTCACCTTTCTCATACCTTGTTTTGTCTGCTGGTTCTTCATGATCGTACCTCAATATCCAGACTGATTGATTTATGTCCTTTCCTCCTGTCCAAACATAAAGAGGAAAATCTCGAACCTAGCATCCTTCCCTGCCAATCATAATAAGCATTTGCAATGCAATAGGTCTCGCATTTGCGAGAGTTTGAGCTATTGGCATTGTAAATGACAACGCCTTTTATTTATGTGTTTTGAAAACTTAAAAACGGTTTGTAAATATGCACTTTGTACTTATAGAAGCAAGGCTGACAGTAAAAGAGGCGCAGTAACTGCATGCCTTGCTTCTCGTAAGCAAGGACTATAAACACCGCTTGCACGTTTTCAAAACACATAAATAAAAAGCATTGTCATTTACAATACCAATAGCTCAAACTCTCGCAAATGCGAGACCTATTGCATTGCAAATGCTTGTTTCAAGAGTGGCGGTCCCGACACAAGTAGTGGTTGTTGTGGGTTAGGGTGCGGTGGTTGCTGAGAATGCCTGCAGAGAGGTGGATTTCTTTGCCACTGGGATCAAGCCCATAATTGAAGGGCTGAAACATGTCGACTAAGAGTTAGGAGTCATGGGACCATTATATCTGAATTCCCTTTTTTGTAAGTTGTTTTCAACTGTACCTATCAGAAGTTAATTAAAGGGAAACTGAAGGTGGTTTGAGCTATTTTTTATCTTTGTAGTTAATCCGACGAATAAATATTCAAAGGGCTCCCTGAGATATGGTCAATCCCATCCTGGTTTATAGGTACCAGAATGAGACCCGATTATGAAGGATGCCACTACTCGAGCGGTCCAGGGTCCACCTAAGAAATAAGGACATTTTCCTTTTACTAGCAAGGCTTCTTTTGAGGAGTGACTGTCTACATTAGGCAGGGGATACCTGTTTTGTGATTGATTCCATATCCATGCTGACAGGCTCAGTCGATGGGAAGAAACACCAGTGGTTGTCTCTCAATAATAGGAACATTAATAGTAGTTACAGTTTCACAATTTGTGTTACTCAATTTGCTTACCTCTGAAGCCGGGGGGGGGCTTCCTTGATAGGATTACAACTTGTGACATTAAGAATAACGTATTAGTCATCCGTGAACGTTCAGCTCTCTGAGTGAGTGAAGGTGCACATTCACCCAAAGGTATCTTGGCACTAGAACTTGATAAGTTGATAGGGGGGGGCAGATAAGAGAAAAGATGGGAATTAAGTTGAAGAGCTTGCAGGAGGCACCATGGTTGGCGGCCGTCAGCTTGGGCAAACCATCATTCCAGACCAGGGAAACAGGTGGACCTTTGCCCACGTGTACAGAACCTCCATCATATACTCCCTGTACAAAGAAGACGTGGTCCCTACGGCAAATAGAATTCACACACTTCACATACAAAATGCAGAAACATTACTAAATCTCCCTTCGTTTTGTGTTTGATGTCCTCCTTCGTGGTATGTGTTTCTTGTCTGTGTTTTGTTTCTTCCCGTGATGCGCATGTTCCCAGATTTACACCTTCCCTCTCACACACATCATACATGCTCTTTAACAACATGTGTTGTCTCTGCTGTGCCCTGTGTATGTTTCTCCCCTAGTAGGTACTGTGCTGCCTACATTGCTGTCCCTAGGCAAGTCCCCGTGTGATGCGTCTCTGATGGATCAGTGACAGAATATGGGAACCAGAAATATCATATGGACAGAATATTGTGTCAAAAATATTGAGGAGGTAGGTGCACATAGTGAAGTATAGATTTACTATTCTTAACTCCACATCTATGAACCGTAGCGATATATATCATCAAGGTACATATTTGTGGTTATTTATAGTAAAATGTTGCTTATCTATAGAAACTAGGCATAGGTGTGAAATTCTGCTCCGTTCACAGAGTTTTTCCCACTCCATGTAGAACGTGGAGTTCCGATAAACTCAGCGGATCAGAGGGAAAATCTTACGCCAGACCACCTCCCGGCGAGATACCTCAATGCGGGCGATCACGGATGGCTCCACCGCTCGTGGGGACCACCTCCCGGCGAGATATCTCAATGCGGGCGGTCGCGGATGGCTCCACCGCTCGTGTTGAGAAACCTTCCGCTCGTGTTGAGAAACCTTCCGCTCGTGTTGAGAAACCTTCCGTTCGTGTTGCGGTAGCTGGCGCTTGCGTAGAACATCTACGCAGCGCTGTGCTGGCACAGTTTGCGCTGGTTTTTCAGCACGGGACAAACACTCCGCATGAGTGCGGCAGTGTTTTGATCATTTTGTGGAGTTTGATAGTTGCGTAGCAAAACTCTGTGAACTCCACCCAGGTCTAATGGAAACTTACCTTCACAATGTTTTTGTACTCCACAGGCATTACACTGTATTGTGTCCCACAATATTGTTGGTTTCGATATTCCGTGTAAACACCTCTCTGACAGTATGTGTGTCTCTGTGCCTCCCCTGTGGATGTGAGTGTCACTTGTGCTGCCCTGGTGCGCCCCTCTCTACCCTATAGCGCCTAGACACTTCTATGTTTGCTGCTCGAGTGTCTCCTTTCTTTCCCTCTCTCCCCAGGTCTCACTATCGTGATCACTGAATGGAGAACCAAGTATCGCCGGGACATGAACACTCTTGACAACCAGGCGAAATCCAGGGCCGTGGACTCGCTGCTCAACTTTGAGACGGTAACACGTTTTGTGGCTATTGAGAAATGTGCATATTTGCTCCCTGTGCAGACACAGCTGTGACTCTCCCCCACCCACTCCCCCAATGCAGATGAACCTGTGCCCCTGCTCTCCCAGTGCACAGGAACCTGTGCCCCCTGTGCCCCTGCGCCCCCAGTGCACAGGAACCTCTGCCTCTGCTTGCGCAGTGCGCAGGAAAATGTGCCCCTGCTCCCCCAGTGCACAGGAACCTGTGCCCCTGCTCCCCCAGTGCACAGGAACCTGTGTCCCTGCTCCCCCAGTGCACAGGAACCTGTGCCCAGGCTCCCCCATTGCACAAGAACCTGTGTCCCTGCTCCCCCGGTGCACAGGAACCTGTGACCCTGCTCCCCCAGTGCACAAGAACCTGTGCCCCTGCTCCCCTAGTGCACAGGAACCTGTGCCTCCTGCCCTCCCGGGGCACAGGAACCTGTGCCCAGGCTCCCCCAGTGCACAGGAACCTGTGTCCCTGCTCCCCCAGTGCACAAGAACCTGTGCCCCTGCTCCCCTAGTGCACAGGAACCTGTGCCCATGATCTCCCCGTGCACAGGAACCTGTGCCCCATCTCTTCCCTTGCACATGAACCTGTGCCCCATCTCTTCTCTTGCACATGAACCTGTGCCCCTGCTCTCCCAGTGCACAGGAACCTGTGCCCCCTGCCCTCCCAATGCACAGGAACCTGTGCCCCTGCGTCCCCAGTGCACAGGAACCTAGCCTCTGCGTGCGCAGGAAAATGTGCCCCTGCACCCCCAGTGCATAGGAACCTGTGCCCCTGCTCCCCCAGTGCACAGGCTGTGCCCCCGCTCCCCCAGTGCATAGGAAACTGTGCCCAGGCTCCCCCATTGCACAAGAACCTGTGCCCCTGCTCCCCCAGTGCACAGGAACCTGTGTCCCTGCTCCCCCTGTGCACAAGAACCTGTGTCTTTGCACCCTCTGTGCACAGGAACCTGTACCCCTGCTCCCTCAGTGCACAAGAACCTGTGCCCATGATCTCCCCGTGCACAGGAACCTGTGCTCCATCTCTTTCCTTGCACGGGAACATGTGCCCCTGCTCTCCCAGTGCACAGGAAACGGTGCCCCTGCTCTCCCAGTACTCAAGAACCTGTGCCCCTGCTCCCCTAGTGCACAGGAACCTGTGACCCTGCTCTCCCCGTGCACAGGAACCTGTGCCCCTGCTCTCCCCGTGCACAGGAACCTGTGCCCCTGCTCTCCCAGTGCACCGGAACCTGTGCCCCTGCTCTCTTAGTGCACAGGAACATGTGTCCCTCTCTCCCAGTCCACAGGAAACTGTGCCCCTGCTCTCACAGTGCACAGGAAACTGTGCCCCTGCTCTCCCCATGCACAGGCACCTGTGCCCCTGCTCTCCCCATGCATAGGCACCTGTGTCCCTGCTCTCTTAGTGCACAGGAACCTGCGCCCCCTTCTCTCCCAGTGCACAGGAAACTGTCCCCCTGCTCTCCCAGTTCAGACACCTGAACCCTATCTTTCCATTGCAGGACACCTGTGCTTCGGCTTTCCAGTTTAGACGGCTGCACCCTGCTCTTCCAGCACAGAGACACCCATGTTCCTGGTCTTCCAATGCAGACACCTGCACCCTGCTCTTAAGGAAGTTGTGGTTTCAAATTTAAAGAAGAGGGACCTTTAACAGGACCCTGAAGAAATCCCGTGGAAGACAGAAGGCTGGAGAGCCGCCCCACCCGTGGACACCCTAGGAACCAAGATACCTACATCAGGGAAGCCGGGTGCATAGGTGTGAAGTGGCGTCGGAAACTGCTGTCGATCTCAATTGAGGACTTCAGGAAGATGCCGCTGCTGGGGAAGGTGAAAGTGTCCGGTGGATCCCAAAGGTGGATTGAAGTTGAGAGGTACCTACAAGTAGTGGGGACAGAGTCTATGCCACTCTGGAGTGACCAGGAGGCACGGAAGATGATGCCCACCTATGTCAGGTGTTGCTAGACAGTTGACAGTGACCTTGGAGCTGCAGCTCTGTGGACCAGGCTATGCTGTGGAAGACCAGGAGCCGTTCACAAGCTGTCCCACGTCGTATGTCGAGAGTTGAGGGGTCAGTGTCGGTTGGGAGCACCAACAAGCCTTGGCAACTCCAAACAACGTGGAAAGCGACAAAGGTGCAGTGTCTGGACCAGCAAGGTTCAGGTGACTCACCACAAGCAGGGGAGTCAGGGCAGGCCCCAAACAATCAGGGGAACCTGCTAAAATCCAAGAAGACCCTCAAGAGGCCTTTGCAACTGCAAGCCGGCGCTGTGCACAGGGGTTCGGTTCCTGCGGCTCTGACGAGGGATACTGTCCTCAAACTTGGTGAGAGGACAGGGCAGGTCTCTAGGGATGTGAAGAACCACCTCCTGTGTTGCTGACCCATTCTGAGTCTGTTGGAGCCCAGCATCGGCAGACCGGTCAGCTTAGTTGCGGTGCCTGCAGATGCAGGGAAGTGACTTCTTCACTTCAAGGGAGATTCCTTCAGGTGTTTTGGATGCCCACAGGCCTAGGAAGATTCTTGTATGGAGCACAGGCATGGATGTTGCAGCAGACGAGCAGGGCGATGAGATGAGTCAGAAACCGCATAGCATCAGGCAAAACGTGGGGGTAACCTTAAAAGCAGATCCTACTTTCCTACCCACCACGGCCCATATCTCCTCACTTTAGTCTTTTTCTCCAACCAGGCTGGTGTCTGTACGACTGAATCAACATCACTGTTTAATTTACAAGTGTTATCTTGAGAATCATAGGTCGAGATGCTTCTGGTGCAAGAATATTATTCCAGCTATCCTTAATAAATAAAAATACAGATCAGCCTAGAGACATTGTTCTCCATTCCTCTCTTCACGCCTGTGCAGAGCTCACATGTGTAACATACATACCATAGTGTCAGTCTCTGGGGGAAGTCACTCTGCACAAGAGCATGCTGGGACTGAGCAGGTGGCTGTCCCAGGTCCATCCGACAGGGTTGGAACTCTATGGTTAACAGCTGCACCCTCACTGAAAAAAAAATAAAAAAGATGGTTCTATTCGGGGTTCACAAAAGGAACAGTGTTTAGGTGTATCTGAAACCCCCACCCACTTCCTGAAGAAGAACCGTACATGGTTTTGTCCATTTGTCATTTAAAGCCAACGAGACATCTGAAGTGCAGGAAGGTAACTCAAGTCAGTCAATATCACAAGGTAGAAACTGGACTCAAGACTTGACCCCACAACATGCCTGTGCAAGCCCTTTCCCTTAACAGCTCCCTAACGCCCAACCAGATCTGTCCAGAATTGCCTTAGTTCACACAAACCTGTTTTTTCTCGTCCTTCAGGTGAAATATTACAACGCGGAGAGTTACGAGGTTAACCGATTCGACGAGGCGATAGTCCGCTATCAAGTGAGAAACGCATATTTTCTGCCACACTTCTTAGTTATTGCTTCTCTTCCTGTGCCCCCCTCACTTGCAATTTTATGCACCCTCAGTGCCTATCTCTGTTCCCAATTACCCCTAGCCCCGTGTCCCTACGCTCCCTTATCAGTGTCACATATATCACGCCCTATATACCTCACCCCACACGTGCCTTCTTTCTCCTCTGTGTCCACATGCTCCTCTAGCGTTGTCACATATATCACACCCTATCTACCTCACCTCACCCTGTTCCCTCTTTCTCCTCTGTTTCCAGATGTCTTGTACAAGTGTCACATTTATCATACCCTATCTACCTCACCCGTCCTGTGTTCTCTTTCTCCTCTGTGTCTACATGTCCTGAACTAGTATCACATTTAACATACCCTAGCTAACTTGCCCCACCACGCCATGTGCCCGTTCTCCTCTGTTCCTAAACGTCCTGTGCCGGTGTCACATTTATCATGCCCTATCTACCTCACCGTGTGCCTATTTTCTCCGCTGTATCCACATGCTCCCCTCCATGGGTTCTTTAGTCCCCCGCCCCCCCCATGGGCTTAGCCCTATTTCCGTGAACAGAGCAAAGTGGTTGGGTGGTGAAATTGGCACGAGTTGGTAGGTTGTAATTTTGGTATAAGTGGGTGTGTTGTGTTTTTGATGTGTGGATCGGTAGTGGTTTTGCCATCTTTATTATTTATGTTTTCTTTCCCAATAAGCACTGCTTTCCCTTGACTGTTGGCTTTTCACCCCAGAAGCTGTTGTGTGAGGATGCTCTTTTGTTTCCACCCCCTCGTTGTTTGCCCTGATTGTTACCTTCTTTTCCCACCAGACAGCCGAGTTCAAGGTGAGCGCCAGCCTGGCCCTGTTGAACCAAACACAGAACCTCATCATAGGCCTGGGACTGCTAGCCGGCTCGCTTCTATGTGCTTACTTTGTGACCGAGGGAAAGTTCACGGTTTGTGACCGCCAAATGTTACTATTATCTGGTCCATTGTTCTGGGTCTCCTGTCTGTCTTCTGTGCCATCTCCACTCTGGCTTCCTCTGGCTCCAGTGCCCATTGGGTTCCATTACATGTGCCTCTTTTGTCTTCTTATATAGGGCCTATCCTTGTTCGATATTCAGTCTCTGTCAGTGTCCTTTGCCTCATCAGTTTAATTCTCCAATCAATCTACTCACTCAGTCCCTCCTGTGTCACCCCAGTGTGTACGTCCTGACTCTCCTGTCAAGAGTTCTTATCTTTGCTTGCTTCTTTTCTACACTTTCCTGCAGGTTTTTTGGTTCTGTCTTTTCCCTATTTGCCTACATCCTGTTTTTAGGTCGAAGTCTACTGGCCAGCACGGCTGTCTTGCTTGCTAAAGACATCTTTGGGACATTCAGAAAGTTGACCTAGGAATGCAGTCCACATGTTGCTTACCACTGGGTTTGTGGTTTGTAACTCACATGTTCTGTTTACATGTTTGTAACTCACATGTTCTGTTTGCTGGCTTTATTTGCTTTCGGCTGTCCAGCTCGAGTTTATCCGTCCTTGTATACTGTATTCTTCCACAAACTTGCAGTCCTTTAAATCTTATTCTTAACTTATCACATTTGCTGTGCATTGAAAGACAGAGGTCAAATGTCAGGCTGTGCCTTCCAGGGAGCTTGGTGTTTGTTTTTATTTTTCTGACTTCAAAGTTAGAGGATTTATGTGACAGGCTTGTTGGCGGTTTCCGTGAACGCATTTTGCCTGAGGGCCATGGCTGGGGTGGGACTAGGTCCCACAGCTCTCTCCGGGGCAAAGAGGGACCGCAGTTCATCGTTTCTTGCTCTTAAGCGCAGGACATTTCCTGCAGCACAGGATACGTTTGTTTACGGTTTCCCTGCACGCATTTTCCACATTTTGCTTGAGGCCCATGACTGTGGTTGGACTACATCTCATGGCTCACCCAGGGCCAAGGAGGGGGTCGCAGTTCATCGCATCATTCTCTTTAGCACAGGACATTTCTCACAGTGTGGGGTGCATCCCTCTCGGAAGACCAGATCCAGAGCAGGCCGTTCTGCGCCCATAGGACACTGACCTGAGCCACGTGTCTTGGCTCCAATTCCTGGGCACAGATGCCGCAATAAGAAGCCTGGACCAGTGAGGGTGTTAAAGGTACGAAGTGTTTTTCTTCTCCCCCCGCCCCCTTTCATATCTGACCAGATGACATAAAATGGGCGAACAGAAGGGCAGGCTACTCGCTGTGTGTGCCAAGAGAGGAAAGATGGTCTCCACGTCTATCACCAATTATCCTATGTCTGTTATGGGTGCCATTCAAACTGAAATTGGTTGGGTTGAGGCCAGTCTGAATGCCACTTTAAGGAACTCTGAAGCACCGTCGGCTAGCCCACAAGAGGCTGTGACAACCACTTTGTCAAACCCTGGTGGCTCTCTGCCCTCTGATCTGCTAGAAGGCCTAACAGTGACAGAACTTAACCTTTCCCGCACAGTGGCTTCTTCTGAGACTGTACAATCAAAATCCATGTGTCATCCATGATTCACCAACGTTGACAGCTCTAGAGTCTATAGAGTTATCCGAGACTCCTTCAACCAAGAAAACCAGGAAAGGGTCGGCCTATGTGGGCAGGGCGAGCAATACGCCCTCACTGATTAGTCCTAATGTACCCCCCAAGCAAAGCGACCGAGCAAAGACGCCTGTCAGCAAAGTGGGGAGGAGGCTGACCAGGAACCTCATTGTTGGGGAAACTGATCTTAAAGATGTTATTGGCAACTGTCTAGAGAGACTAGACCAGCTAGATAGCCAAACAAGATAGATGAACAACTTTTGCTCCTTGATATTGACAAAATTGAATGATTTGGATGGGAAGCAGGCTCTCCTCCACTCCGCCCAAGGAAGAGCGGCCAAAGGCTTTGGACATGAAGAGAGTCTGAGAGGCATTGATGAGCCAAGTGCCCTTGAGCAAAAGGTGCAATCCTTGAAGTCAATCTTGGATGCATAGAATTAGAAGCCGAGAGGAACCTTGAGTCACTATGCGACAGTCTGATGGCACAGAGAGTACCCTCCCCATGGAAGCCCATGGACTCGAAGAAGGTGGGAGAGAAAAAGGGGATGTCTATAGCAGCCAGAGCGCCCTAAAGAAGCACTATAAAAGAACAAGAGAGGGAGTTGATGTTTGCCCACACATTCCGCCAGAATGTACCCCTTATATTATCATCTTCGAGAACATGCCAAAAATAGACTCTTCGTGCATAGAAACACGCATGTCCCTGTTGAACAAAGTGCCTCACTGACTGAGGAAACTTTCAGGTTGGGCCACGAATAAATCCTCGCCCGGGGACTGTATTACAATTTACTTCAGAAGGCCGGGTTTAGTCCGAGCCATGTAACGCTGCTTGTGCCTGGGAAACTCTCAGCAGGGGGTCATTAAAGCACAACCCCTGGGCTTCTTCTATGGCCCAAGGTCAAATCATTTAAAATCGAATATCAGCATGGTACAACTCACTGGCCCTATAAGAGACGGGGCTGCAAACCAATTTCATAAAGGTAATGTGCCAGTTTCTGACAGATTCGAGGCCCTATCATCTATAGAGCAGCTGGATTGACCATCACACATCTCTGGATGCCCCGCGATTAGCATGAATTTAATCTTGCTCCTATGACTGATCTATCAATGAATAACAATAATGCAGAGTTGTCAACGACTTTGGATTTAATTTGTTGGAATGTGGCGGGCCTACCGGACAAATTATTGAATCCTGATTAGTTACAGCTCGTGGAGCAACATAAAGTCATCTGCTGCCAAGAGACGTGGCCACAAGATCCCCTGTATATCAAGGGCTATTTAACATCATGGGTCCCAGCCATTCGATCAAGCTCAGGAAGGACAAAGGGCGGTTTCACTTTTATCTCTGTCACGCGTGATGGCATCACTGCCTGTGGAGTGTATAGTACACCCTATTACCAAATGCTGGAATCATTTGATTTGCTGTTGATTCACTTTTATCTCACTGTTTTTGATACAACTATAACGAGGGTCGTTGATGACCCCGAGGACCATTTGCGTAAGGCTGAAAATGACCATAACAAAGAATTTTTATGAACTTGAGCCGTGGTTTTTATTTGTACATGTGATCCTATAATTGTAATGGCCTGTGGCCTCAGGGATGAAGCAGGCTTACCTGTGACATGTTTCAGTCATACCCCCTTTGGAGTCATGTTGAAAATGTGAGTTGTCTCTAGAAACGTGTTATTTGCTCATGACTTTAAGTGTCCTAACTCCCGCTAAGCACCAACGTTGGTCGGGTCAGGCTCGTGCTCTATAATCGATCATGTATCATTTTCAAAGGATCTGTCCTCAGTTTTTCATGAGCACGAGGTACTCATAAGCTGTTTAAGTGATCACAATCCTGACCAGAAATGGCATTAAAAACTCAAATACCCCCCTAAGTAGGCAAAGAACAAGGGCCTAAATATTAAATGGAATAAGATTGAATAAGATTTATTTATGAGGGATTCAGTGATGAATAATCAGTCCCAAATTGCTACTGTTTTACAACATGATGGTCCCGCTGTAGACCTCATCCAGACATATATTACTCTGAGCACGTATGTCGCAGGGAAACCGACCAAAAACATTCCCTTGAACAGAACTAGTCCCAACTGGTTCAATCATGCTTACACCAAAGTCCACAAAAGCTCAAATTGGCTCTTAAAAAGCCACCCGGGCAAGTCAGGAGTAGCACAAGGTAGGAGAGCTCCTAAAGAAGCCATTGCAGCTAGGAAAGCTGAAATACGGGACACATCGTGGGAAGGCTGAAGGATTCTCTTGCCTCCTGGAAGGGTGTGAATGGCCCCCTTCTTTCAGGCTATGACAGCCCGAAGGTTGATCTAGTCATCTGTGCGGAAGCATGGGTAGAGCCTTTTTCTAAAATATTTGAGCCTGGTGCCCCAACCCAATTTATGGTGATCGGAAAGAAGCTCATAACGACTCTGAGGCGGTTATTGCCTTCAGCAACTCAATTCAGGGTTCGGATGTTATATTAGCCATTGAAAGCTGCCCCCAGATAAAGCTCCAAGCCCAGAGAAAATTCATTCAGATTTGTTGAAAGCGCTTCCTCAATTCTGGGGCCCATTTATCACCAGTGTGATAAGATCCGCAATTATAGGCCCACTGGGTCAGACCTGGCAGAAAGCAATCCTTGTGCCAATATTTAACAAGCATTGGCAAAGCCAATAGGTCTCGCCTTTGGGAACTTATGAGTACTTAGTCATGCAGCACATTATCCCTTGGTGGAGAGACCAGGACAAGTGCAGCAGCACAAGATTGCCACCTTGTGCCGTTGAGCAGGAGACTGTGCTGCACTGCCCGGCGTTGGAGGACCTGCTGGATGAGACAGAAGACTGCCCCTGAGGGGACTCTGCCAAATGAGGAAGCTGGGTGCGGCCGCCGTAATGGAGAGACAAACCTAAATGGGTGTTGCATTGTGAGGTGAGAGAGAGCCATGCATAAAAAAATTCGTATTGCTCAGCAAGCACCTGCGCAAATTGTGTAGTGCCAGCGCATCAACCTAACATTATGCGATCGTAGGCACTTCCTTTCCTATCAGAGCAGTCTCTCATGCTACAACCCTGGGGAGGGCACCCAGGCGCTAGCACTGTACATGAACAAACCACTGCACGAAGGAGAGGGGGGTGGAGAGTCTCCCCTACAGACAGGCGCTGTGCGTTTCAGGGCAATTCCTGTGCTTGTACGGGGGGTTTCCCATACAGACAGGCGCTGTGCGTTTCGGGTTAATTCCTGTGCTTATACATTCTTAACCAATTTAGTTACCGTACCTTTCACAGAGTAACAACTGTTGAGTTGTAGCTCTTAGAAGCTGCATTAGGGGATGCATGTGAGCTATGTGAAAGTCTGAATGTGTTGTACATCCTACTTGCATACAGTCCTATTCGTTTAACCCTTGGACGCGGATGACGGAACCGCTCCGTCATCAGCTGCGGGTGCGCTGTGCTGATGACGGAGCGGTTCCGTCATGGCCCGCTCGGCGCGCCTGCGTGGCGCAAATTCCGCGCCTACGCTGAGCGTTCTATTGAGCGGGGCGGGCCATGACAGAACCGCTCCGTCATGAGCACAGCTCAACCGAGGCTGGTGACGGAGAGGTTCCGTCACCAGCATGCGGCCATGGCGCGGCAACCCCGCCCCCTTAGCACTGCGGCGGAATAGCCGCCGCAGTGAAGGGGTTAAAGTTGCCACTTCTGACCGATTCCGAATGGTTATTGATTTGATCATTCAGGCACAGACACTGACAAGACCTAGCCACCAAGGTCCACGCCGCTGGGTCAATTTTTCCAGCTTAGTGTCCACACCCTAGCCTCCAATCAGGCGGGAACGCTCTTCCCGTTGTCACACGAGTATTGCCCTACGGTGTACTCAGCAGATCTCTTGGCTTTACCCTTCAATGCAAATGATGGACAACGGCACCGTGTATTTTTCTGAAAAGAACAGGCCTCACATCGCCCACAGAGGTAGTAGTGATCTCCATTCCTGTGCTAAACTGTAACCAGCCCGGAGCACCGCCTGGCCAAGAAACCCACCTACAGTCGGCCTACCCTGTCCTGCTGCCACTTCCTAATCCAAAGGTCCCCGGAACAGGAGGGCAGGCCGCGGGATATACCAATGCAGGGAGACCAAGGTCGGAGGGGAAAGGCTGATGCTCCAAGGCTCCACTAAAATATGCTTTACTTTGACCAGGGGCTCTGGGAGTAAACATTTCACTTAAAGCTGGGACATCCACACGCCCCTGGCCAATTGCGTGCAAAAGCCAGACGCAAAGGCCAATAGCTTGTGAGCACCACACGCACAAGCTTGTAGGAGCTTGTGGAAAAGCTGAAGTGATTCAAAGAGGCCGATTCCTAGAGCAGCGCATGCGAGCTGCGATAGCTCGACCTAAAAAGGAGAACAAGAATCTACCCCACTTCTATCACCCAATTTCACTTTTAGACAACACAGTTTAAGTTCGGAGCAGGGTTATTCTGGCTAAGCTGGAAACATGGGCCACTTAGAACAGGGCACTTTCCAATGCAACATTTGGGTTCCGTCCTTCTGATAGATACATCAGCCAGTGGATTCCTCACCTTGTGAATATCCCCCTTGCGTCGGCAACGTACGGAAAATTCTTTGTAGCACGCCGGCGTGGACGACGTCATAGGAGCACGGCATCGCGCGCGACTCCGTCTGACGTCACCGGCTCCATATTAGGCCTACGTCGGCGTGATGACATTAGTTCCCTTTTTTCCGCGTCGTCGACGCTAACGGTTTCTGGGATCTTCTGTGATTCAGATAGTGACTGTTACTATTTGTGTGTTACTGTGTTTCTGTTCTTCGTCGAAGATGTCGTCGAAGAAGACGGGGTTTAAGCAGTGCGGCTCGTGTGCCCGGATGATGTCTATGACAGATCCTCATGACGATTGCTTGTGGTGTCTGGGTTCAGACCATGATGTCAAAGGCTGTCGATCCTACTTTAAGATGAACCCTAAGGCTCTGCGAGAACGGGAGGCAAAACGTCTGCTGGCAAAGGTGAAAGGTAAAGAAGCCAAGAGATCTTCGAGGTCAAGGTCTAGGCGCTCGAGATTGAAGCAGAAGTCAAGATCCAAGTCGAGGTCAAGATCGAGGTCTAGGGCCAGGTCGGAGTCTGCGTCGAGGTCGGTTTCGGGACATGCTTCGGGTTCCTCGAAGAAAAAACACAAGAGGAAGAAGCATAGTTCAAGGCATCATTCTGGGTCATCGGACTCGAAGAGGAAGTCTTCTTCTCAAAGACATAAAAAGGATTTTGTGTCTCCTTCTGTTTGTGAGCCTGAAGGTGGTGCCTCGCCTGTTCGATCTCGAGAGAAATCTCTGGATCCGGAGCTGGAACCGAATCCGGATTCGTTTCAGTCTTCGGAGCATGAAGAAGACGTTGAGATTCCTCGGGCACCGACACCGGTGGATAACCCAGAGGGTCATGAGGAGCCGAATCCGGAGCAGCCTTCTTCGGAGCAGCCATTGGGTTCGTACCCTCCCTTTCCTGGTCCTGGTCAGGACCCTTCGCATTTCTTTAATGCCATGTTTGGCGTCTATGCGAGGGCAATGTGCCCCTCTGGAGCACCTGCGGGTCCCATGGGTCCATTGTCGTTTAACTTGGGTGACCCTCAAGCTTATGCTCTGGCGCCTTTTCTGCCGTCTATGCCGACGCCATATCCACCTTGGATCGGTACGGCGCCGCCGAGGTCATCGACTCTGCACACGGCTTCGCCGGCTCCGGAGCGACCTCGGGATTTGGATCGGGGTTCGACGCCGGTTCCGGCTTCCCATCCTCCAGCTGTTCCGGTTCATCGTTCGACACCGGATCCGACGACTTAGGTTCATCTGGAGTAGTCGAGGCGTAGAGCCCAGCGTCTCCTGTAGGAGAAGGAATTATGAGGACCCTGAAGTGGAGGCAGGAGAACTTCAGGAGCAGGAGGATTTTTTTGTGGATCTCCATAGTGCTAGTAGCCTAGAACTTTCTCCAGAATGGGGGTTGCCTGCAGTTTCTGATGCACCCTCTAAAGATGTGACGCCATACCATGTGGTTATTAAAAAGGCTGCTGAGCTGCTAAATTTGACTTTGCCTACAGTGGAGTTCAAATCTAATATCCTCACGGAGGTTTTACATTCGCCTTCTTCAGTTATTGAGCCGACTCTGCCGTTCACTGAGGCTCTGGCTGAACTAATTTTAGAAGTCTGGAAAAAGCCTATGTCTGCTCCTGCGGTGTCCAGATCAGTGGCGAGACGATATAGGGTGGCACCTGGTGACCCTGAGTTCTTGACTTCCCATCCTTCGCCGGAGAGTCTGGTGGTGCAAGCCGCTTGTTTGAACAAGTCAGCAGGCTCTTTTCCCCAGGTGCCTGGAGATAAAGACTCAAAGAAATTGGATCAAACTGCTAAAAAGGTTTTCTCCTCGGGTAACATGGCTCTGAAGTCTACGAATGCTACTTGCTTCCTGGGCAGATATGTGCATGCCTTAATGGATTTGGTTAAGCAATTGTCATCTAAGCTTCCGGAGGAAGATAGAAAGAACTTCAATGAGGTTGTCTCTGACACTCAGGCGGCAGCCCGCCAGGTTATTCAGAGTGGCATGCACACAGCTGACACTGTGGCTAGGATAATGGGTTCTTCAGTGGCCACCAGAAGAGCCGCTTGGCTAAAATCTTCTGAGCTTTTCGGCAGACGTTCAGGCTGCTCTAATGGATTTGCCTTTGGAAAGAAAGCGGATGCAACATTGGAGCGGTTTAAAGATAGCCGGGCGACGTCTAGGTCTTTGGGCCTGCAAACTAGAGGCTCTTCCACCAGGAAGTACATGGGCTTTGGGAGGTCCACTTTTCGTCCCTTTAAACAAAGCCAACAACAGCAGCAACAACAGAACCCTTTGTATAAGTCATACAGAGGTAGACAAAGGGGTCGTGCCCGTGGACGTCAAGCCTCCTCCTCCTCTACTTCCTCCTCGAATACCCACCCCCCACCTACAACAGCAAAGCAGCCCTAGATCCGCCATTCCGTATCATGCGGGTCCGGTAGGGGGTCGGCTTACTCATTTTCTACAGGATTGGGAATCGGTTACATCAGATCTTTGGGTTCTCAATCTCGTAGAAAATGGGTATGCTCTTCCTTTTCAGGAGTTCCCTCCCAATTACCCTCCTTGCCAAGGTTATTGTTCGGAGGACCACCTGTTTCTCCTGCAGGAAGAAGTCCTGGCACTGTTCAGAAAAGGTGCAATAGAGGTGGTTCCGAGCAGGAGAGGGGTCAGGGGTGCTACTCCCGGTATTTCTTGATCCCCAAAAAGGATGGCAGACTTCGACCAATCCTGAATCTCAGGATCTTGAACTTGTATCTGAAACAGGAAAAGTTCAAGAAGCTCACTCTTGCGCAGGTTCTTCAAGCGCTGTTGGAAGAAGACTGGATGGTGTCGATCGACTTGCAGGATGCTTATTTCCACATCCCCATCCTGACGTCGCACAGGAAGTATCTCCGTTTTACCATGGGGTCGCAACACTACCAGTTTGCGGTCCTTCCGTTTGGACTTACTACTGAGCCTCGAGTCTTCACCAAGGTGATGGCAGTGGTGGCAGCACATCTCAGGAGGTCGGGGATACCTGTATTCCCGTATCTGGACGACTGGCTGATCAAAGCGTAGTCGCCAGAGAAGGTGCTCTGTCATCTGCAAGAGACAACTCAGTTGTTGCACAGGTTGGGTTTTTCGATAAATGTACCCAAGTCTCACTTGGTGCCCTCCCAGCACAACCTGTTCATAGGTGCGGTACTGGACACTACTGTATGCCGTGCATTCCCTCCTCCTCAAAGGATTCGCAACATACAGGAAATGGTTCCTTTATTCTACAATGGAGCGGTCGTTCCAGTCCTGAAGGTCCTTCGTCTGCTCAGTCTGATGGCTTCTTGCATTCTGTTGGTCAACCATGCACGTTGGCACATGAGGGCACTCCAGTGGTGCCTCCGCAGGCAGTGGTATCAGCACAACGGAGATCTCAGGGAGTCAGTGAGGATCTCCAGAGAAACTGCCGCAGATTTTTTTGGTGGAGCGTGGAGGACAATCTGTCTCAAGGAAAGCCTTTTCATCTACCTCCTTCGGTGGCCACAGTGATAACGGATGCATCCACTCTAGGGTGGGGTGCTCATTGGGGGATCTGGAAGTCAAAGGTCTTTGGTCTCCAGAGGAAAGGTTGCTTCACGTCAACCTTCTAGAGTTGCGGGCGATACGTCTGGCGCTCAAGGCCTTCCTCCCTTCCCTTCGTGGTCAGTCGGTTCAAGTCCTGACAGACAACACGACCGCGATGTGGTATGTCAACAAGCAGGGAGGTGTAGAGTCGCAGTGTCTCTGCAGAGAGGCTCTGCGTCTCTGGTCCTGGGTTCAGGACCATCAGATTTGTCTGATGGCAAATCATCTGGCCGGAGTTCAGACCGTACGTGCAGACATTCTCAGTCAGCAGTTCTCTGCCGACCACGAGTGGAGGCTCCATCCAGAGGTTGTTCACGACATCTTTCAGATGTGGGGGACTCCTCGGGTGGACCTGTTCGCCACTCGTGAGAATGCTCACTGCCTGTCATTCTACAGTCTCCAGTATCCGATGCAAGGAGCTTTGGGGGACTCGTTTCAGTTGAGTTGGGGAAGTCAACTCCTTTATGTGTTTCCTCCCATACCCTATCCTCGGGTTCTGAGGAAGATTCGCCAGGACCGGGCCCAAGTCATATTAGTCGCCCCGGATTGACCAAGAAGGGTGTGGTATACGGATCTACTCCACTTCTCCTCTCATCCGCCGCTCCGTCTCCCTTTCAGGGCAGATCTCCTCTCTCAGAAGGAGGGGCAGGTTCTACACCCCCACCTCCTTACATTACACCTTCATGCCTGGAGATTGAACGGGGCAACCTGAATTCCTTTTCTCTCCCTCACGATGTGGTGGATGTCATTCTTTCGGCCAGGCGTGACTCCACCAAGTCCATCTATTCATATAGGTGGTCTAAATTTGTTGCTTGGTGTAGGGAGAGGGATGTTGACCCTTTGGGGGCTCACTTGTCAGATATATTTTGCAGTTTGCTCTTTCTTTGGCGCAGCAAGGATTTGCTGTTGCCACAGTCAAAGGTTACCTTTCGGCATTGTCGGCATTTCTCTGTTTGCCGGATCAGCCGTCTCTTTTTAAATCTCCAGTGGTTTTGAGGTTTCTGAAGGGCCTCACTAATAAGTTCCCTCCTTCTCCATTTATCGTGCCCCAATGGGACTTAAATCTTGTCTTAACATTCTTGATGGGTTCTCCCTTCGAACCCTTACACAAGTGTCCCATGAGGCTTTTGTCTTTTAAGACGGTCTTCCTAGTTGCGATCACCTCGGCAAGGAGGGTAAGTGAGCTTCAAGCTCTTAGTCTTAAGCCCCCATTCTTGACCATTCATGCTGATCAAATGGTTCTTAGGACCAGGGCTGCTTTTCTGCCTAAGGTGGTATTCCCTTCCATCTAGGACAGTCCATTACCCTTCCTACCTTCTATCCTCCCCCTCACCCTTCCAAGGAGGAAGAGAGACTGCACCGTCTGGACCCTAAGAGGGCGGTGTCCTTTTATCTTGATAGAACAAGAGACTTTCGAGTGGATGACCAGCTGTTTGTTGGTTTTGCTGGCTGCCGGAAGGGTAGAGCGGTGCACAAGCGCACACTTTCCAGGTGGATAATTCTGTGCATCAAGATCTGCTACTCTCTGGCGGGTAAGGACCCTCCTGAGGGTATAAGAGCTCATTCTACCAGGGCAAGGTCTGCTACTTCTGCATTGTCCAGAGGTGTACCTGTTGAGGACATTTGCAGAGCCGCGACTTGGGCTTCCCTCCACACTTTCGCGAAGCATTACTGCTTGGATACCGAAGTGAAGAGGGACGGCCACTTTGCACGCTCTGTCCTCCAAGATTTCTTGGTATAGCAGGGTGGACACCCTCCTCCGGGAGTGAGGACTGCTGTGGGACTCTATTCACAAGGTGAGGAATCCACTGGCAGATGTATCTATCAGAAGAACAAGTTACTTACCTTCGGTAACGCTTTTTCTGGTAGATACAGTATCTGCCTGTGGATTCCTCACTGACCCACCCGCCTCCCCGTTGTCCACTCTGCTTTACCTATACTTATGTACATTTTTGTATATTTATGTATATGTTTGAAATGGGTTTTCTTACCTTTGCTACACACTATGTGTGTATAATTTTGAAATGTATGTACTGTGTACAATGCATTTGTATATATCTACTGTCCTTGGTCCGTCCGGGTGCCTTGAAGGCACGGAAAAAAGGGCGGAACTGATGTCATCACACCGATGTAGGCCTAATATGGAGTCGGTGACGTCCGACGGAGTCGGGCGCGATGCCGTGCTCCTATGACGTCGTCCACGCCGGCGTGCTACAAATAATTTTCCGAACGTTTCTGACGCAAGGGGGATATTCACAAGGTGAGGAATCCACAGGCAGATACTGTATCTACCAGAAAAAGTGTTACCAAAGGTAAGTAACTTGTTCGTTAGGAACTGTGGTGCAGAATTTACATTTGTATGTTATCGCACAAACATACATAAAGGCTGTTAACTTACTACAGGCTCCACGCACATACAACAGCTAAAATTCAATATAGTAGGGTAGGAGATCTCTCAAATAAAATCCGTTCTGTTGTAGGGGTCAGACTAGGCTGTGTACTGGCCCCATTCCTTTGTTTTATTCTACATCAGCGGTCTCGAAGACTATTTATGTACTAGAGGAAAAGATAAGCCAAAAATTGTCTCTCGCTCTGTACCAGTACTATTGTACGCAGATGATGCAGTGCTAATAACGGGAGCAGCCAGTGGCTTACGCACACTTATAGATGCGTTTAATATGTATATGGCAGACTTAGGGTTAAGGACAAATGTAACTAAGTAACTAAGTCTTTTATAATGAAAGGTCGACCCAAGCTATCAAAAACCAGGACATTTATGCTTTGTAGTGGCTCTTCGAATGACCCCACGAAGCTGCTCAGCCCCTCCCCCCCTTATTACCCCCATCCCTGCAGAGACCCTCAAGCCCTCACAGGTGAGTTGTGCGCTCTACAAAACCCTAATTGATTGATTGCTTGGTGGGACAGAAATTGTCAAAGTCCCACATTTTACCTATTTGGCCTCCCTTTTCATCTTGCTTTTAATTTAAAGTTTTTATTTAATATTAGAGCATTACAGTTCCAAAAGTCTATTGAGACCGTACTTCGATTTGCCAAAAGACTTGGTCACAAACCAGTGGGTGAATTTGTACACACTTGTAAGAGCAAATGTTTGTCTTTTCTGTACTTTTGGTGCGGGTGTGTGGGGCTACACCAAAAGCGCTGCTTACGGAAAATAGAAAACAGTTTAACAAGAATTTATTGCCCATCCCTCAATCAGCACCAACTAATTGTTGCCACGCAGAAGTAGGGTTTGGCTTCATAGAAGACAATATCAAACTCCAGCAACCTACAATCAGGCGGAAACCGCAGGCGCATTTTAGTAGAGCCAATTTGGCTGATTGTCTTTCTTTAAGTGTGTGATGCGTCCTAAACCGTGCCCATCACATGCTTGTTACATACTGCATCATGTGTTCTGTCCTAAACTGTGCCCATCACATGCTTGTTACATACTGCATCATGTGTTCTGTCCTAAACTGTGCCCATCACATGCTTGTTACATACTGAATCATGTGTTCTGTCCTAAACCGTGCCCATCACATGCTTGTTACATACTGCAACATTCATTCTGCCCTGAACTGTGCCCATCACATGCTTGTTACATACTGCATCATGTGTTCTGTCCTAAACCGTGCCCATCACATGCTTGTTACATACTGCATCATGTGTTCTGTCCTAAATTGTGCCCATCACATGCTTGTTACATACTGCATCATGTGTTCTGTCCTAAACCGTGCCCATCACATGCTTGTTACATACTCCATCATGCGTTCTGCCCTAAACCCTGCCCCTCACATGCTTGTTACGTACGGGATCATTCATTCTGGCCAAACCGTGCCCATCACATGCTTGTTACATACTGCATCATGCGGTCTACCCTAAATCATGCCCATCACATGCTTGTTTAATACCGCGTTAAACGTTCAGCCCTAACCCGTGCCCATCACATGCTTGTTACATACTGCATCATGTGTTCTACCCTAAACCACGCCCATCACATGCTTGTTAAATACTCCATCATGCGTTTTACCCTAAACCGTGCCAATCACATGCTTGTTACATACTGCATCAAGCGGTCTACCCTTAACCGTGCCCATGACATGCTTGTTACATACTGCATCATGCAGTCTACCCTAAACCGTGTCCATCACATTCTTGTTACATACTGCATCATGCAGTTTACCCTAAACCGTGCCCATCACATGCTTGTTACATACTGCAACATGTGTTCTGTCCTAAACCGTGCCTATCACATGCGTGTTACATACTGCACCATGTGTTCTGTCCTAAACCGTGCCCATCACATCCTTGTTACATACTGCACCACACGTTCTACTCTAAACCAATTCATTAGGTATAGAATTTGTAATCCCTCAGACTGCGTGTGCCACATATTGCATTGTGTTTGAAGCACTTTGTTTATTGTTCTATGCACTTTATTCTTTTTAGCTTGTAGTGTTTTAGGTATCTAGATCGTATGTCTTTTGTAGTGCGTTTCACCTGCTGCGTTTTAATTATTGCAACTGTTGTTTAAATCGGATTTTTTTATTGATGTGACTGTTATTCATAGTGTTGCACTGTTCATGTATGGGTCTAATTAGCTAAAGCATGAATAAATATATTTCATGATTTCTTGGCACCCCTTACTCTTATCACTTCTTTCCCTGGATCTTTCTTTTCAGTGTCTCTTCTCTCTTCTTGCGGCTTCTCCTTTTTGTCTTCGGTCACTTTTCACCCCTGTGTTGCTGTTATTCTCGGGTCTTCTGCTCTTTGTCTGAAGACTTCGTTTGTTTATCTAATTTTCATCATATTTTCACACAAACCTTGTTCTTGCGTCCGTTGAAAATATTTGGAGTGCAGAGTATCTTGTTTGCTGTTGAGTTTCACTTCTCTCTACGGTTGACTGATGTATGTCTCGCTCTTTTGGGGGTCTTTTCTGCAGGTGGGGGACTACGTCCTGTTTGGCACTTACATCATCCAGCTCTACACCCCGCTCAACTGGTTTGGCACCTACTACAGGTACGAAAGATGTGTGTTGGCTCACCTTCCGAGTGGGTGTAGCCGCTGAGATGTAGGGGAGAGGGACTCTGCCCTCCCGCTCTGTTGAATGCATATAGCACACATTAAATGTCACCCGTTTTATCGACGGCCTAAGGATGAAGGGCTTGGTATGCCCTGCAGGGTCCCAAACTTGTGACCGTAGTTGCGCAAGATCACAGCAGCTGGTATATTACTCACTAAGCTATCTTACAACCACATGTGTGCTCTCCTTTCGTTCGCAGGATGATCCAGACCTCCTTCATCGACATGGAGAACATGTTTGAACTTTTCAACGAGGAAGAGGAGGTGAGTCTGTTGCTTCGCTGGACCAGGGCTGGAAGTACTGTAGTAAGACTGGAGCACAACACAGCGAAGCAGGGACACATGTGACACTCATCTTGTGTTTTTCCAACTGGCAGAATTAGCTTTCCTGGGAATGGGTGGCTTTGCATTTACCTTTCTATGTATAGTCCTCAAGCACAAACTACATGTCCCAGAATGCAAACTGCTTTGGACAACCAGACTCATAAAGGTGTCACAAATGTCCCGGCTCTGCTTGACCACAGTACAACAACTTCCTCCGGGGCTGAATTCTTCCTGCTGGAAGGCCTGACCATGGAAATGCCACCATGAGACGCGTGCATTTAGTTCTCTTTGTTGGCTTCACACTTGATTTCCGTTGCGCCTGTTGTCAAAAGCCACAAATTTTAGGTCGAAGCCTACCAGACAGCGCAGCGTTCTGGTTTGATAACGACATCTTGGAAGATATTCGGAATACTTCCCAGGGAATGCATTCTGCCCTCTGCTTACCATTGGCTTTGTAATTCACATTTGCCTACTTTCTATTTGCTGGCTCTATTTGTTTTAGACTGTCTAGCTTGAGTTTGCCCCTTCCATTGCCTAAACACTATTTACTGTATTCTTCCACCAGTGCTTGATTTCTATAAACAGGCCTTTAAATCTTGTTCCTATATTGTCACATTTGCTGTGCTTTCAATGACCGAGGTCAAATGTCTGGCTCTGTCTTCAAGGGAGCTTGGTATTTACTTTTCCTTATCTGTCTTCAAAGTGAGAGGATTTACGTGACAATTAAGCTGGACACTGGGGGTGTGCATGAGCAACCCTGTACAATATATGACACGCAAATCATAGTGCCTGTCAACAGCTCATCCGTAGACACGGTGTCCCGATTTAAAAGCTGCATATGTCATGTTGAGAAGTGGCTGCAGACAAACTGTCTTAAGCTCAACCCTTGAAAAACAGAAGTTATGCTTTTTGGTAATACACCTATTGTTTGGTCAGGCAACTGGTGGCCAAGTCACATGGGCCCTCCCCCTACACCAGCTGATAAGGTTAAGAATCTGAGAGTCTTGTTTGACACCAGGCTCTCCTTCGAACCCCAGCTCAACCACACTACAGCAACATGCTTCTTCATTCTTAAAATCTAGAAGAAAATAGTTCCTTTCATCCCACTTGAGCTCAGGAAAAAAGTGGTCACAGCCTTGATTAGTTCAAGACTAGACTACTGCAATGCTCTTCTGACTAGTGCAAGCAAACGCAGTCTACAAAAATTGCAGACTACTCAAAACGCTGCTGCGAAAGTTCGGCTCGGGCTCTCTTGATTCGACTCTGCCTCCAAGGCCCTCGCAGAGTGTAATTGGCTGTCGATCGGCAAGTGCATCTAATTTAAAGTCCTGTGTATTGCGTTCAAGGCCATACATGGTAAGAGCACTCGACAATTATGGCAACTCCTCAGACCCTACATCCTAGGCGGGTCACTTAGATCGTCCAACAGTGGCAACCTCATCATCCCCAAGATTTCAAAAGCATAATGGGGAGGTAAAAGTTTCTCCTACACCACTACTAACTGTGGAACTCCCTGCCCACCAGCCTGAAAAATGAATACAACCTGCTCAAATTTAGGAAGCGCTTAACCCCTTTGATGCTCATGACGAGCTCAGCTCGTCATGAGGCACGGTTGAGCTGTGCTGATGACGAGCTGAGCTCGTCATGAACAATGGTAGATCTGGGAATCCAGCACCGGGGGGGAAAACCTCTAGCAGCCAAGGTGTTAAAGACCTGGCTATACCAGTAACATCATTTAGGAAAGAACTGTCTTCTGGGGTCGCCTGCGCCTAGATACCTCCGGATCACGTTGCACTTCATAAACTCTTCATTTCATTTCATTTCACTCTACGCCACTGCACTCTACACCAATGCTCTCTGAGCCATTCTAAACCATTTCACTCTAATACACTCTACTCCGCAACACTGTGCTCTATGCCACTGAAGTCTACGCCACTCTGCTCCTATCTCCTCTATGCCAATGGACTCTACATCACTTTACTCAAAGCCAGTGCACTCTACGCCAATCTACTCTGCACCACTTTACTTTACCCCACTTCACATTAGTCCACTCTGACATTCCCCTTTACTCTACTCCACGATGCTCCACTCCATGACGCTCTACTTCATTAAACCCTACTCCACTCTACAAGACGCTACTCACTCTGTGACACTAGTGCACTCTACGACTCTCTGCGCAACTCCCTCTAAGCCACGCTATGCTACTAACCTCCACTCTATTATACAACACACTACTCCACTCTACTGCTCCAATCTATGCCACTCCACTCCACGCCACTCGATTCTGACACTTTATGCCACTCCACTCTACAACACTCTACTCTACATCACTCCACGACAATCTATGCCGCTCCACTCTACAACCCGCTACTCCACTCTGACACGCTACTCAACTCTATTCTACTATACGCCCTTCCACTCTTTGACACGCTACTCCCTCCATGGCACTCTACAACACTCTACATACCTCTCCATTCTATACCACTCTATGACTCTACACACAATTCTACTGTACACCACTCCATAAAACTCTACTCTACTTCACTTTGCGCACTACACCCTCTTTACCCCACTAACTTTTAGCCATGCTGAACAGCAGTGACGCTGGTGTACAACATTGCTAAACCATATTGGCAAAGCCAACAACTTTTTCATAGGTGAGACCTAATGACTTTGCCAATGCTTGTTACCTCTTACAAGTAAAGAAAATGCTATACAGGACCCAACAACTAGACTGCGAGAGGTTTCAGGGAATTATTGTGTAGCATAGCCTGAGCTGTAAAACCGCAGTTACAGTTTAAAACATTGTTTTATACCATCTTTTTACGGTTTTAAACCATTGTCCTTCATATTATATACAATTTCTGAAAAGTGCCAATTTATTTTCAAATGTTGCTTCATTCACTATTTCGGTTCTTCCCAGTAGAGCCCAAATGTCTTTCGTGAAATCCCACAGCAGCAGAGATCTTGGCCATTATAATACCAAACTTCTCCCAGTCGAATCTGCAGTTCTTTAATTTCCGCAGACTCGGTTACAAATAAGCACAAGTATGTCTTATTTCACATGGCTTATTTTTATATGTTCGGGGCATGTGTGCTGTAGATACACATTCTTTGCATACTCCTGCCATCTAGTGTTGAGTCCGGATGTTTGCAAGTTGTTTTTCTTCTAAGAAGTCTTTCTTAGTCATAAGGTAAGGTGACTCCTCCTTTCGGTAATAGTGCGCATGGGCATCGACTCCATTGTTGCCATCAGTAATGTATTGCTGCGCTCTGGTTTGAAACCGGTCTTCGGGTTCCGCTCGACGCGCAATCCTCTCTACCCTCGACGGTATTGTTTCCGTACGAGTTCCCACTTTTCCGTGTATCGTTTTGACAACGGAATAGACTTTCGATCGGAAAGCTTTGTAGCCGGCCTTCGGGCCTAACCGTGCTGAGTCAGCTCTCCGTCGATGCATCGGACTCTGTTTAAATTCTGTTCTGGGTACCACATGAAATATCCACGCACTGACTCACACAAAGTGTGTAACTTGTGCTTGTTTCCCGAGCACAAAGAAGAAACCTGTGACGATTGCAGATCATTCCAATCAAAGAAAACTCTTTGCCATCGTCGGTCTCTACGTCGAGAGATGCAGCATCAAGGCATTGAAGATAAGCCAAACATCTTTTGCTAAGATTTTGGCCAAGAAGACATTGATGCATCAGCGACAGAGGAGGAGGAAGCCTTCTCTGAACAAGACTTGGAATTGGAGCTCGATATAGACCTCGACGCCGAAGAACTGCCACAGGGATAAGGTGACATGAGTACAGAAGATCCCTTACCCCCACAAACTCCCAAAAAACACAAGGCTTCGGCACCACCTCTGCCACCTGAGATAATGCTTCCCACGCCCTGCCTCTGGGCCCGGCTCTGAAACAACCAGTCAAGCCTTCTGGCTCGGTACAGAGTTGTAAAAAGTCCTCCTTGGAATTGAAGCCCTCCGGTTCCAAACACAAGTCTGTCCCAGAGCCAAAATCCTCTGTGTTGAAAACCAAGCAACCTTCGGAGCCAAAACCTTCTGCGCCGAAAGGCCAGCTTCCTCCGGCACTGAAGTTACCAGAACTTAAAACTTTGGCCTCGAAACAGAAAGAGGCACCTTCGGATCCAAAAGTGGACATTATTCTATTCCTACCAGATCCTAAACAGAAGAAACTATATATTAACCCAGAGACTGGCCATATTCACACAAAACCACCTCAAAAATGCAAGTTTCAGGAGGAGGACACTTCTTACAAGATCCCTTTAAAGAAAAAATCTGTGGCTACAAGTCCTTTTCATCTACCATCACCACCACTGCCTCCACCACCGCCTTCTCCACCTGAGAATCTCTTGCAAATTACACCTCAGGATTCCCTGCAATCTCATCATGAGGATGTTGATGCTGATGATGAGGGATACATCTCCCAACAGATCCATGAACAGATTACACAATTAATCCCCCAGGTAATAATGATCCAGACCTTCACCCAGCCAAACCATCTCCTCCAGACGGCAATGCATCCCATCAAGAACTCATTGCCAGGGCTGCACAATATCATGGGGTGGCATTGAACAAATAATCACTAAAAGAAGATTTTTTGTTTGAAACTTTAACATCCACACACAGGTCATCACAAACACTTCCCATGCTTAAAGGCATGATGCACCATGCTGATGAGATTTTTAAAGACCCAGCCAGAGCACACATCTCCTAGGGTGGATAAAGAATATAAGGCCTCTCCTACAGACCCTATATTTATCAAGGGCCAGTTGTCCTTATATTCCCTAGTAGTGTCTAATGCTCGTAAGCGGGCTAATTCTCAGACATCAGGAGATGCTCCTCTGCCAGATAAATAGTCCAAGTTAAAATATGCTTCTGTCAAGCGCATAGCTGCATTGATGGGGCATTGCGAATACGCAGGGTCTTTTAGCCAGATATGAATGAATTGGAGTAAGTGCTCCAATATCTCCCAGATGAGCATAAGGCTAAGGCACAGGACTTAGTAAATGAAGGTAAGCTCATTTTTAATTCCTCAATACAATGTGCTGTAGATGCTGCAGACACCGCAGCTAGAGAGATTAATACCAGCATCCAGCTTAGGAGACACGCCTGGTTAAGGATTTCAGGGTTTAAACCGGAGGTCCAACAATCCATCCTTACCACACCCCTTGATAAGGAACACCTATGTGGTCCTAACGTAGATCAAGCGTTCGAGAAAATGAAGAAAGACACTGAGGTAGCCAAATCTATGGGGGCGCTCCAGTCTCCGTCCAACAGAGGCTCCTTTTGTCGTTCCTTTTACAGAGGAGGGTCCAAAACCCCGTCCCCAGATCAAAATACCTCAAATTACAAAGGTAACAACCAGTCCTCACCAGAGGATCTTTTTGAGGAGGTTATAGAGGCAACAACTTCAAGGGTAGGGGTAAGGGCAACACACCCCGTAACTCCCCTTCCCCCAACAAACAGTGATTTGCTCATGCTCCCCCCTCCCCGATTACACTACACCTGTCGGGGGGAGACGTCAACAATTTGTCCCCATTCGGCAGTTTATAACAGATTGGAATTATCCAACATGGTTATTGCCTGGAGATTACCAGTAATCCCCAAACATTCCACCTCCACCTGACAAGTTGCCCCAGAACACATGCACTTGCTAAAACAAGCGGTCCAGTCTCTCTCACTAATAAGGGCAATAGAGCCGGTTCCAATACAGTACCAAGGCTTAGGCGTTTACTCTCTGTATTTTCTCATTCCCAAAAAAGACTGTTCCCTAAGAACTATTCTGCATCTCCGAGAGTTAAACTGTTATATACTGCCCGAGCACTTTCACATGTTCAGCAGATTTTATGTCTACTCTAAATTCAAAAGATGCATATTTTCATGTTCCAATTCATCCAACTCATCGCAAATAACTCAGATTTGTGATAGCAGGCAAGCATTACCAGTTCAAGGTGCTTCCCTTTGGAGTGACTACAGCGCCCAGAGTTTTTACCAAATGTCTGGCGGTGGTCGTAGCTCTTCTCAGAAGGCAGCAGATTCATGTCTTCCCCTAAGTGGACGACTGGCTTATCAAAGCCAGCACTCACCAGAACTGTCTACAGCACACACAGATCACAATAGATCTACTTCATCAAGTGGGTTGCACCACCAATGCACAAAAGGAAAATCTCACCTGCAGCCGTCCCAGATGCAGTTTTATCTAGGAGTCACTGTAGACACAGTCAAAGCTCTAGCCTCTCCCAATATAGCCAGAATACGCAATATTCAGGCTATAATTCTACAGTTTCAACCCCAACCAAGCTTTACCAGCCAGAGTGTTCATGCAACTGCTAGGAATGATGGCGTCTTGCATCGCAAATGAACCCCATGCAAGGCTTCCCATGCGCCCCCGACAAGAGTGCTTAGCATGTCAGTGCAATCAATCACAGGGTCTACTAACCGATCTAGACGTAAGTACCCATCGCTCTCTGCAGTGGTGGAACCCACAAAACTTATCAGCAGGCCGGCCTTTCATGGACCCTTTTCCACGGATCATGCTCACAGCAGATGTATCTCTAGCAGGTTGCTGAGCTCATCTCAAAGATTATACAATACAAGGCTTGTGGAGCAACAAACACAAGACTCTGGACATCAACTATTTAGAGCTTTTAGCAGTTTTTCTAGCACTCAAAGCGTTTCAAACTCTTCAGTTGGTTGAGTTACCAGTTATCTTTCCTTAGCCTGCTTCTGTAGCAGAACGCGCTCTTCACACTCTTGGCGTTAAAAGAGCTTTACTGTACTATATAGATAGGACAAAATACTGCATTTGCTCCACCTCCCAAAGGCAATACTTGCTCTAAATCTGGTATTGCCAGATGGATTGTTAAATGTATTCAAACATGCTATGCTAAAGCTAAAAGAACTTTAACCATACCCTCTAGAGCGCATTACACTCGCAAAATAGGGGCTTCTGTGGCCTTTTTAGGTAATATTCTGCTAGCTGATATATGTAAGGCAGCTACATGGTCTACACCACACACATTTACCAAATAATATTGTGTAGCTTTGTTGAACTTCAACAGGCTAATGTAGGCCAAGCCAAGTACTAATAACACTGTTCCAAACAACTGCCACATCTACAGGTTAGCCACTGCTTTGGTAGTGTACTGCTGTATAGTCTATGGAATGCCAGAAACCGGTCCTCGGAAGCTTGTTTCCGGTCCAGGGAAGGCATGGCTTGGCAGTTCGGGCTGGACTGTTCCCATGAGGCACAGGGTCAGACTGATTTGAATATCGCCATGTCTGAACTGGGGTGGTGTGGAGTGCAAAAAAACAATGGATTTAGGCCCAGATCTCTGTACTGGGGTGAATGTATGACATTGTTCTGCATTCTGTCCATCAACTGTGGTTTTTGCATGTATAGTCTATGCAAAGCATGTGTATCTACAGCACATATGCCTCGAACGGATAATGTTACTTACCCAGTAAGCATCTGTTCTTGGCATGTAGAGCTGTAGATTCACATGCGCCCACCCGCCTCCCCGGGCACCTGTAGTTATTGCAGTTCTTCATTATACATTTATACGCATGAACATCCATTGTCACCCTCTTGCGGGAAAACAATCAAACAATGGAGTCGATGCTCATGCGCACTATCACCGAAAGGAGGAATCACGTACCTTGTGACTAGGAAATACTTCTTCGAAGAAAAACAACTTGCAAACATCCGGACCCAACACTAGATGGCAGGAGTATGCAAACCATGTGAATCTACAGCTGTACATGCCAAGAAAAGATGTTTGCTGGGTAAGTAATATCTTTTTCTTTACATAAAGTAAAGCTCCGCTTTCATCCCAATGAGTAAGCCAGCTGCATGCAATTAATCAAATAATAATAATTCTGTTATATTAAAATACATATGCAATTAATTAATGGAATAAAATACAATTTGAAACAGAAATAGGTGACGGAATTAAAAGAATGGCGAATAAGAGACACAACTGCCAAACAGTGGATTTCAGTCTACCTATGGCCTACCAGCAGGACTAGGAAAATATAAGAAGCGAAGATATTATAGGAATTTCAAAAAAACTAAAGGTCAGGTAGATAGAAATTTTTTATTGCACAAATACTTAAAATCATTGCAATCGAGCCATATAAAAACAATATAAAGTGCATAAGTTCCAATATTATGAAAGGGTATATAAAGATTTATCACACTATTACTCTGCGATTTAAAAAGTATAGACACAATTTGGGCAACTATACACATGGGGATTTAAAACAGATTTAAAACAGTTGGCATGGTATTATAGCTCTTTGTGATTATTCGAGTCCAGGACTGCCTTTACTGTAGAAAGGTATTTCATAAAGTGTGCTGCCAGCTGCACCGATTCACCTTTCATGCACTCAACCAGGGCAGCTTAACGTGCCCGTATTTTTAAAATACGTCAAATGGGGCAAAGCCAGTATATTCTCAAAGTGCGTAGTTTCTCACGGCTGCACAGTATGTGGCTTAAAGATACCTTTACCCTCCCCCAACGCTTGGCACTGCGTGGATACATTCTCTTAATACACTAAAGGTCAGAGTTGCTTCGACTAGCAAAGGAAAGTGAATTACATAGGTGCAGAGCTGCTGTAGAGAGAACCCCTGATGCAATACCCGACTGTCCTAAGCCAGTGAGTCCCTGGTTGCAGCAAAAGATATACAATTAGTTGCATCAACCCCTTAAATCTGAAGTCTTTGGTCCAACAGGCTTGCTTTCTCTGGGTCAGTTCAATAAAAAGTGATGCGGCGTGATTACTTAAATTAAAAACTGAAATGCAACGTAATAATCCAGTGTAGGAAAACTGGGGTAAAGAGGCCAAACTTCTTTGCAACCACTCAAATACCTACCCACCGACAAACGCACAGTGGTATTCACAGGAAGCAAGGGGAAAGGGTGAGAACAGGTGAATCAACAAGGAACATACTGATGTCACTCTCCAGGTAACCACAAAGGCTTGGATGAAAGACTAGAAATCTGAAGGATAAACAAATGCACAACTAATGGAAGTGAGAAGATAAAACTAACTGAGAAATGTGAAGAGTGAAAGCCAAAGGACATCCAGTAGAAATTAAAGTGGAGATGAGCTGGAAGGCGAGACGAGGGAGCTAGAACATCAGACGAGCTACAATAAATATGAAAAGGATCAATCCTTAAGCTCTCCAGGTTTAAAGACCAAGGACATCCAGTCATGGATTGGTGTCGTTACAACGCAGGCTATTACAACGCCTGCTGTTACAACGCGGTTTTTACATCGCATACCACTACAACGCATAGTGCTTGTAAGCGCTGGATAGTGATTTATTTAATTTACTATTCCAACTCCAGTCCCCGTGGATAGTAGGGAAGGTGTTGGATAGTAAATTAAATATATTCCCTATCCTAGAGCGCCCCCCAGCGCAATGCGTTGTAATGGTTTGCGTTGTAATGGTTTGCGTTGTAATGGTTGCGTTGTAATGGTAGTGCGTTGTAATAAATGCGTTGTAAGTGATGTTTCCCCCAGTCATTCATGGTGCTAAGACTCACCCTCCAGCAGAGGACATGTCGGGATGGCTCCTTAATATACAAGTGCTCCTCATTGTTGGGAAATGAGATAGTTTGGGTGAACATAAAAAGAGCACTGGCTCACCCCAGATCATGGCCATTTGGTAGATCGAATGGTTCCCATCTGGACACCGATCATGACTTTTGAAACTCACTTCAGAACAGATCCAGCAGTGCAGGTGTGCACTGCGAGGAAGGGCACGAAGGTCTTTGGTGGATAAGAACCAGGAGGAGGCCTCTCTGACCCTCATTGGACGTGGACATTGTCTTCACCCTAAGAGATGGCTGTCTGAACCCTGCAAGATAAATGCAGAAGAGACACGAAGAAGTATCCTTTTCAGGACACTTATCCAGGAAGGCCGGCCAGCAACCGAGCTAAACGCTTTGAAATGATAAGGGTTCAGCAAGGGCTTCTTGAGCAGTGTCTAAATAGGATGCAAAAATGCTGGAAGTGAGGGATGAGTTAATATGGGCAAAGTGGCATTTCTTCATTTAGGTCATATCACCAGAGTCTGCGATGATCCAAGGTGGATCTAGGAATGTTGCTTGGAAAGTGTCTCTGATCCTCCTGACACCTTGACATCAGTCACACAGATCATGGAGACTCAACAACAGACACTGGTCTCTTAGTTACAGCAGACAGCGAGTCTAGATTATAAACATTTCACAGTTTGTTGTTGGTGAATCTTCTGTATGGACTCCAGACTGTTATATGTTTATTATCCCAGCTGGATCTGTTCATCCCTGAAAATTGATTAGCAACTTTGTAACAAAAACCATGAAGGATGGATCTAAAAGAGCGATACGTTGACCGTTCCCACTGCGGGATCTTGCAGCTTCCGGGCACTTGCCTCTCGTGTCTCAGACCCCGTGGAATAAAGTCCCCGAGTAAGAGTAAAGCAGGACCCCATGTATTTTATGCATCAAGTGAGAAGTGTGGACAATGAATGGGTCTACATTTCTTATTGTCTGTGAAATTGGACATTTCCTGTTTAGTCTCAAATAGTTAAAGGTGCTTCCTAAAGAGTAAGACCTGGTGTCCAGAATAGTGATTCTCACAAATGCCTTTTTCTAGAATCGTGCTACATTCCGTTTTGATACCTGAAGCCAAAAAGGGCAGATTTAACAACTGATTGTCAAACATAGTGTTGAGGTTTATTCTCTTCAGTATTGCCGTAGGGGCGCAGCGCAGGCCCCTGCAGCCACTGTGGTGAAGGGGGCCCTCAACTCTTTCGGGGGAGGAGGGGCCTTCTGGGGGACCCCATTCAGGCTAAGGCAAATTAATATTCAGGGGACCCTCATTAAATTCTGATGGGGAGCCCCATCATTTTGTGTTTCACCACCGTATTGCCTGCTTGTCCCAACACACCACACACACCCTTGAAGGAAGCTGTTTCTCCAGTTGCTATCAGTCTGGGACACCGTCACCACATCTGAGCCACAAGTGACAGTAGGCTGACACTTCTGGCCTTTCTCTTCGATGCGCCGCGCAGACCATCAGCACCTCTCCGTGTGTGCTGGCTGCCACCTGCAGTGATGGCCGCATGACGTTTGGCATTCCCTCATATTCAAGCATTGTGTGTGATATATTCCATGGGAAATGTTCCTCCTGCATGAAGCTCTGAATACAGTAGGACCTTACTCAATTTATAGCGCCAATCTTAGATTTTTGACCCCTTGCCTTTAACGTCCCTGTGACGAGAACCCATTGCGGCCAGGCTCCCCCGCACAGACCCCAAAGAAAGTCCATGCAAGAAAGGGTCCATATATTTGGAGGGTGTGACCCTGAATCAACCTCACAACACTGAGTACGAACTATCGTAAAGAAATATCAACAGATAAGTAAGTCTGGATTTTCTATATCTAACTCCTCATATATTCACCCACGCAGTACAAATCTCTTCAAGGCACGTAGATGTGCAGTTAGGAATACTAAATGTACACTTCCCTACATGCACTTACCTTACAATACTTTGTCCCTCGATATTCTGTCATCAATATTCTTCTACCACAATATCCTGGGGATCAATAGCACAATCGACTAGAGTCTCATCTCTTAATGGTCTTATCTCATGTGAACCGTCTGCATTCAGCTCCCCTTATGTGGAGAGCCCTATGCACATTTTATAGTGGTAATAGTATGTAATGAGAGCTTTGTGTAATAACAGCACTGCAATGATTGTGCAGTGATCTTATACCCATTGTGTTATGGGGGGGGGTGACGTCCAAGAGTTGAAGAATCTGTGTATTAACTCATTGTATTAACAGCCCCTCTTATTATCAACCTTTGTTGGCAGTCCCTCTATTTACCAGTCTTATTTACTTTCTATCAGGTAGGCCCCGAGTTATGTGTCCCCCTCCCTGGTTTCTCAACTGATACCCTCGTCTCCTGACTCCTCTCCTTTTCTCAACCAGGTGAAGGATGCAATCGGCGCTGGCGACCTCAAGTTCAAGCATGGGCGGATTGAGTTCGAGAACGTTCACTTCAGCTACTTAGATGGGTAGGTAAACGGAGGGCGCCTGGCGACACAGAGCATCTTCACAGTGGCGCTACCCTAATGGTAGAAGCCCAGGGCTGCCCATTATTCCATGGGGCCTGTTGCCATAGCAGTGATATCAGGACTGCTGAATCTTACACTTGCAGTGGTAGCTGCTGTTTGAGAACGTTGGCATTAGATGACCCTCCGTTCCAACCAGGCATTATAAGTTAGAAGTCACGAAAGTATCCCATTACATTTATGAAAGGCTATCAGATGCTGTTAAATGTTGGCTATTTTACTTCATAAAATCTTTGCCCTAGACGTTCCCCTGAATTGTATTATAATGATCAACATTCAGGTTGCTGTTGTACATTATGTTAGCCTTAGGGGACAATGCCAGCTTGGGGTAGTGAAGTCCACTGAGGGAGAAAAGAAACAAGATAATGTCCACACTATATCTGAGAATCTCCTTGCTTCCAATACCAGAGGAACTACATACTTTAGAATGTTCACATGTTTCAGCCTTGATGTTTATTAGCCATATGCTGACCTTACTCAGGACCATATTTATTTTTTAAAGTTTTGTTAGAGAGCACAATCACAAACGTATGAGAGGGTGAAATGGGAGGTCAAAGGTACGAGAGATGCAGATCTTTAGCTTATTGTAAGAGAGGCTAAGAGCACTCGATGACTGGTTTGGCATGAAGATTATAGAGGATTTTACTCCTCTGCTTTGGAGCAGTGGGTTCTGTAAAATACGAGCAATGAGTTGCCATTGTGTGTTCTTTTCACAATGGATCATTATCAGTTTGGGAAGAGCCAGCATATGATTTCTAAAACCCTCTTACCTCTGCAGGAAGGAGATCCTGAGAGACGTTTCCTTCTCGGTGATGCCCGGTCAGACGATGGCACTGGTGAGACGCGCTTTAAAGCTCCTTTCTTTGTGATTGTATTGTACAAGCTTTGGTGTGTCCTTGGTATCAGAACCTCAGGGACATAAAAGCATCTCTAACTCCTGTGATAAGATGCCCTCTATTGAGGTTGCAAGAATGTTGGTCAGAGACTACTTCTAATCTGGCCCGCAAATATAGAGCATTTACATGTTCTCCATCTAGCTAGGAAACCGATGCCAAACACTGCAAGGACCCCACTGCATATTAGAACATAGGGAGATGGCATGACACAAGCGCCTAGCGTTGGGTCTCCCCTCGTGTCTGTATCATTGGCTGTTTTGGCTAACCTTTTTATTTGCCCTATTGGTTTTTTAACTCTTTGACATTGCATTAATTTGTTTTGTTTGCGAACCATCTGAATGTTTAAGGCCAGTTTCAAATGAACCTGTGACAATTCGGCTTTTATCAGATATTTCGTTCTTTGTTGTTTAAAAGAGCAACACGTGAACTATTACATGAGTGGTTGTCAGTTGCAAGTATCAAGACCTCACAGTCCTCAGGTTGGCTTGTGTGTGAGTGACAATGCAGAACATGTCGATTCTGCTGTATTCTAAAAGAACCTTTGAGACATTTGTCATTAAAGATTCTAGCTCAAATGTTATAGAGACTAATGTCTGCACGTGTGCCATAAATGTCTGTGCATGGACCGGATTGTTTTCAAGGCTGCATGGAGTGCCAATCTTCAACCCCTATGGTTTGTTCAGTTGGGTCACCAACACCAAAACCCTTCCAAACTACAATAATGTGCTAAATTCCATGTAACATAAGACCTGCCTACAGGCTTTACTACAGAACACACGTAAAAGCCTCTTGCCTTTAGCACACGCCTTTCACCATAAGAATGTCAGGCGTGCTTTCTTTGTATATAACTTTTCATTCTCAGCAGATTACACCTAAGGAATCTGAGATAACCTTCCCAATAAACCGGAATGGTGTATTGCGTTTACCATTGGTTTGACACTATAACCAGAGCAGGCCCTACTCCAGCGTACATGGTAAACTGACAACCATCCTACTTACAGTTATAACATTTCACATACGTACAATATCACAATTGGCGAAACCACATTCAACACTTCTCAATCTGGCCGGAAAATCTTCGACTCCGAGGGTTGCCAGAGAGGGAGATTGCATGTAACAAAACACCTACCTATAGCCTTTAGCACAGTGTAATTATAACCCATCTTCAAAACCATATTGCCATTAGCACATGCTTGTCACAATAAGTAAGTCAGGTATCCTGGCTTTGTCATAATGTTTCATAATAATCGATCAAACTATGGAAACTGATATAACTTTTCCCATGAATTAACAAGGCCTGTAACCTTTGCCTTTGGCTTGATGCCATAACCAACACAGATCTATTCAAGTGCATGTAAACCATCACCCATCCTACATAGTGTTCTAAAATTACAAATATGTAGAGAAATACAGTTTTCAGAATAACGTAGAAACCATTTCAGTAGCGCCTAACAAAAATCATCACAGTGAAAACCACCAGGGTGTGTCGGAGTGTGTGGCCGACACCAAAGCCCTCGACCACTATGGTGATCTGTGGTTTCACATATAATAAAATATCTATTTAAAGACTATGGCAATGTGATAACAACCCAATGTGTGTTTCACAATAAAAACGTTAGTACTACAGTCTTTATCAAACTTTTTTCATAATATAATGGATAAAGTACCCGCTGCTGTACATTATAAGGATATTTCAAGTCACAGAGGAGTTCCACAACCATAGAGAGGAATGAGGCCGAAGGCGGAGGTCCTTAATAAGGTTATGGAACTCCGTGGTGACTTGCAATATCTTTATCATATACATCAGAGGCTATTTTATCCCATATAATTCATGGTCACACCATGACCTTTCCCACAAACCACTTGTATCCTTGGTGCACAGCTCTTTCATATGAAAGAGAAGTATGTTTGCGAACATGAAGAACAAGAATAGAACCGCTGGCGCAAACTTAAACTCCTCAAAAACCTGTTAAATAATTGTTGCAAAAACATATTATAATGAATTTAATACGTCAGTTGGTTTTTTTTAAGTTAGAAGCTGCAGTAGATCGGAATGTGCAGAAAGATGCTACGTTTTCTTTACTTTTCTACGGAGTGCAAAAAATAAACATGTTCCTTCTGCTTGTCACTGTTTGCTAGAAAAAACAGACCAGATGAAAGAAGAGCAATGTTTCATTTTGTTCTTTAAACAGCTGCTTTAATTCTGCTCCTTGGCCTGATCTGCTTTTCACCTCGGCTGCTTGCTCTGGCAGCAGGCTTTGTGACATCAGAACTCAAGTATTAGAGTTGAGTTTTGACGTCTTTTCTTTATAATCGGCGTCTAGGTGCATCACAATGTGCTGATTATAAAGACACAAGAGATGGGGGTTTATACAGGGATTGCAGAACCCCATGTATTACAAGCAGATCCGACCTGTGGCATCACAAATTACTTTTTCTCAGGGTACCAATCTGGCCTATTGCTTGTCACCATTACCAACGTAGCCCTACTGTTTTAAGTGTAAGCTTTCCCACAAGGCAATTATTAGGCACAAAGTCTAAAGATTATAAAAGTATACACAATTACAGTTGGCTAATCGAAATACTGTCACTCTTTAGAGAGCTTAACAAGGATTCTCACAGAGCAAATCTTTCTCCACAGTTTGTCACACGAGGTAACAAAAACAATACCCTTGCCTAACACAGTAATATGTTAAGATTTCATGTAAGAAAATACATATTTGTAGGTTTTAATACAGAGTAATAATAATCCATACTTACATGGATCGATGTTAACATATGCTTTTCACTTAAATATGTCAGGCCCTCACAAACACAATAGCTTTTCATGATAAAGTGTCTGTTGAAGCATCTGGATAAACAAATAATTATAGCTGGTGGAGGGTAAGCACTCTTTCTGTGGAACGCACAGCTTATACCAAATCAGAAGCTGTACTCCGATCAACCATCATCTGTACAGAGCCGCAGCCCCTCTCTCTCTAGTTCTTTCAAAAGCTCTTTTTTGATCACATATGGTTGAGCGAGCTGTCATGCCGGATCTAAATAGGTGTCAGTGTATACAGCTTAAAACTACAGCTCACACATGAATATTCAATCTACAGCTGACAGCATTATAACAATACAATTGTCAACCTCCTACATCATGAAATGAAATGGGTGAGGTCGTCCTCAGGATGCAATGTGGACGCTACATTTAAAATGGCCTCGTTTGGATGAAGACCGTTCCTTCTAAATCCGTTTCTGGGTACTATCAAACCTGTAACAAGGATAACAAGGCTACACATACTAAACAATCACATCAAATTTCACAGTGGGGGTAATTTAATCATTGGGCGGTAGCGTCCTCTGTCCGCACCATGTGTCTCTGTCAGGGGCATCCTTGACCTCAGCCATATCCTGAGTGTCCAGTAGGTTTCACTGCTGCATACGTGTGTGTTTAGATTTAATCCCATCACCAGCTCTACAGGAGGTACTACATACAACTTCTCCACTCACTCTTATTATAGAACAGACAGAACTACAAGCTTAAGTCCTCAAAATACTGCAGGCAGTATGTTCTCTCTGTTCTCTTGCACTCTTTCCCTTCTGTTTCTGATGTCTCAACCCTCTCTCTTGACCTTCATCCAGGTGGGTCCTTCCGGCTCAGGGAAAAGTACGATTGTTCGACTCCTTTTCCGCTTCTATAATGTCAGCGGGGGCAGCATCCGGGTCGATGGGCAGGATATCTCTACGGTAAGAATACATTTCCAGTTTTTTATGTGTAAATGAATAACTGTGTCAAACTACAAAATGACACAACCTTTCGAGACCGGAGCATGAATGGTGCTGATCAATACTTCTACTCGCGTCTCCATCGAGTACCTTGAAACCGTGGAAACCATAGAAGCTTTTACGAAGTCTCAACACAGCAGGTGCACGGGTGCTCTACGTCTCACCGACCTTAACCTTGGAATGTTGGCCTTATTTAGATCTTGGCGGATGGAATTCTCTGTCACCAACGTGACAGATATCCCATCCGCTGCATTATGATCTCCGTAGAATATAATAGGTCCGTAATATGGGTGACGGGATCTCCGTTACGTTTGTCACAGAGTGTTCCCCTCCTCCAAGATCTAAATTAGGCCCTTTGTACCTAAATGTCAATATGTGCCCTGCCTTGGTGTTAGTTCATTTATTTATTTTATAGTCTTATAAAATACTGAGTGTCACATCTCGGATACTTCAGAGTAATGAATTGTTGATGGCTGCACAACAACCAGCGGATTAACATTGGTTTGGAAGTTCTATCAGGCAAGGGAAGGGTAGAAAGTTTAAACATTCTTTTGCATGCATCACTTTTTATTTACCAGACATGCCCTGACTGGCGATTAAAATTCACTTCCTTCAAAACTTGTGCAAGGGATGTCCTGCTGCCAACCAAAATGGCCACATAACTGTGTCGCTCTATACCCAAAACCATATATCTGTTTCAATCCGCGGCTACCATGACAACCATCTTGGCATGAGCCACTCTCTGATATTTAACTGCATACATTGGTGATTTTGGATAGCCCTGTGTGCCTGTTTGATTCAGTGTGGAAGGCTAGAGGCGGATGGGTATAGTTTATTCAACCGAATACAGGCATATTCATGGCCACTGGAATTGTGCGATTCTGCAGCTGCTGTTTTTTTTTGCATAATTATGGATTTGACGCATTTGCCATATAATCTATAGTCTACTGCATAATCTGAAGATTTTAACAAAAAAGTGTTTCTAGTTCAAACGGATGAAAAGTTACTAAAAACATGGCAACATGTGTGCATGCGCAGTGGAAGGCCCTTCACTAAGGTTAACTGGTAAATGTAAATGTACAGGAATTTATATAGCGCAAATCACCAACCCGGTAGCTAAGCGCTTGCTTAGGGAACCTGTCCTGGTATTCCCCTGTGAGATAACCCCGGCAGGGTATCCACAAGGTGAAAGCCAGGCATCCCGCTGCGGGGGGCCGTTGTGGAGATTAAGCAAGCTATTGCCCAGAGTCGCAGAGTGTGAACCCGTGAATCGAATAGGCACCGGAGCGAGAATTGTCGAGTCCGTGGACATTTTAGGACTCAAGACCCGCCGAGCCGGGAATTGAACCCTGGTCCCGGGCTGACCTCTGCTTCCAGGTCTGCCTCCTCTAACCAGTGAGCCACACTTCTCCACTAGCTTTCAGTTGCCTATTTTTGTATTTCATTGTTAAAAATGTACTACTGAGGTGGAATCTTTATCGCAGATAGTATTGCCATGTGTAAAAATCACAAAACAATCCAGTAATAATATCAAAAAATGTGCTGCATAATTTGCCTTTTCTTGCCACATAATTTAGTCAACACAACCACATTATTTGGTGTTCCCAATGCAATGATTCTAGTGGCCCTGGGCATAATATAAAAGTGCACATAGACCTGTAAATACTTGTTTTACAGATGTCAGTGCAGTTTGTTGTCACATGTAGCTGCTAGTCCTGGTATTTCAAGGGCTCAGCCATTACATTATTGACATGGTAAATCAGGGGGTTGAACAACCCTAAGAAGAAGTGGTTGGTTCTGGCATACCTGGAGAGGCACAGGGCAGATGTACCCTTATCCCAAGCGACAAACGGGGCCAATATTGATATTTCGCAACGTACAGCTGATTAAATCAGTATTATTTATACATCACACAGTTAACTCGAAGCTAAATCTTATCCGCTCTGAGGCACAGGGTAGACTGCTGGTAGTTATGGCCTCACAAATGATTCCCAGTTTTAACATGCCTGGGTTTTTTTTTAATCTACTGTCCCTATGCAGGAAACATAATGCTCTCAATATGATATTGGAGTGATTTCTACCTCGCATGTGACCCTACAATGGACTGGCTGAGACCGTTAAGGACAAGCTCTAAGGGAGCGTCATTTGCAAGCAGCAGATTATGGCCATGACTGATCTAGTAGATGTGTGGAGGGAGCGGAATGAAAAATCATTCTTCCTATATGTCTTTTTCCCACTCCAGCAGTGTTTAGCTCAAGGTAAGAGCTATAGGGCGTTATTTAGTGTTTGATGGAAGGATGGATTACTCTGTCAAATCGTGGCAGCTATTCCATCTTATGCACTACAAGTGACACAGGCTTTAATGCCCTTGTAATACAGTGCCACAGGCTATAATGCACTTGTAATACAGTTCCACATGCTCTAACACATTTGTACTGCAGTGCAACAGGCTATAATACACTTGTAATACAGTTCCACATGCTCTAATGCACTTGTAATACAGTTCCACATGCTCTAACACATTTGTACTGGAGTGCAACAGGCTATAATGCACTTGTAATACAGTGCAACAGGCTCTAATGCACTTGTAATGCAGTGCCACCGGCTCTAATGCACTTGTAATGCAGTGCCTCAGGCTATAATGCACTTGTAATACAGAGCCACAGGCTCTAATGCACTTGTAATATAGTGCCACAGGCTCTAACACACTTGTAATACAGTACCACAGGCTCTAACACACTTGTAATACAGTGCCACAGGTTTTAACACACTAGTAATACAGTGCCACAGACTATAATGCACTTGTAATACAGTGCCACTTGGAGACCCTCTGAAGGAGCCGCTCAGTGCTGTACAAAGACGTCATAGAGGGAAAGGCACCTGGCTCTAATGGGCTGATTGCCAAATTTTATAAAGCATTCAAGATGATACGGACTGTCAGAATTACCACCATATCTCTTAATTAAACTCTGACAAGAAGATTCTGGCTTGGGTATTCGTGAAATGACTGACACCACTAATGGATAAGATGGTCCTACCGAACCAATTGGTATTTGTGCCCACAAGGTGACCTTGTACAACATCCTAACCTTTCTCACTCAGAGAAGACTAAACATTGGTGATGTCTCTATTTCTGGATGCTGAGATGGTTCTCCATTCACCTGAACGGCCATTTTAAAGGGAGATTCAGTGGCGGCTAGTGCTGGGTCCATACGTCCTTGTGGTAGGTGTATTGCAAAGATTTCACTGAGCTATTGTACGGAGGATGCCGGTAACAGGGCGAGGAGGAGCAACCTCCGCCTTATAGGTTTCACTGAGGCTGCAGAAAGCGCAAAGACAGAACAGTTCTTAGAATCTTGGATAGCCTCCTGGATGCCCATGGGAAAGCTATCGTCATGATTTACTGCACAAGGAGCACATGTCCTTAGCACAGAGGCCACCTCCCTCCTGTTTCACATATCGCCCCATGATCGCTAAGTTGCTGAATTATATGGACAGAGACTTGATCATCAGAGGGGCACGAGCTGCTGAGACACTGCAGTATCAATCGACGCACATCATCGTGTTTCCAGGCTACACCTGGCAAGGCCAACAGCAAGGGTAATCCTTTGATGCAGCCAAGCAAAAGTTGAGATTCTTAAAACCTCCGTATATGCTGTTGTTCCCGGCAAAACTCAATGTGCTCCTTGACTCCAAATCATTTTTCTTAAACTCACCTGAAGCAGCCTGAAAATGTGCGACATAACAGAAAACTCTCAAATGCAACATCTGCCCAAGCCCCTCCTTCACCACCCCTCTGGGATCACCCTGACAGAATCACAGGGTCCCAGCAGGAAACAACAAGAGCATGCCGAAGAAATGATTGTAGCATGTTCCCCAGCCGGGTACTTGCAAATGATCATGATACACATGGAACTTGGAATTACACAGCTTTATTCCTCAGTGTGTAGCTATTAACTGAACATTATACATCATGAATTTGATCACCCACACCCATGCAAGTATCTCCCTGTTCTATGGAGTCCGTCAGGAACCAAAAAGGGTCCCATCATCTCTAACTCTCAAGACACTACAGTGATGACAATCCCGTAAGCGATACTGCACGGCTCAGGTTTCACCTCACTCCTCAGAAACAGAAGGCAGCCATCAAGGAAAAAGAGTGGGGTCAAAGGTCCAACCCCCAATGTAGATCACCATCGGCTAGTTGTGCCATATCAGACGAGACAACGTGCCCAGTGACCCCTTGATTGTGCACCCTTCACGAGTTCACATGACTTGTGTGATGTGCAGCGCTTCCATGGATGCCAGCTACTGCTACCTAGCATGCCCTCTAGCATCTGCCTAGCAGCAATACAACATCCAACTCCTATTTTGCTCTTGGTGGGTAGCTCCTATTTTAAATCACTTGTTTTTACTTTTTTTTGTTTCTACAGAGAATTTGGGTAAGGGATGCTTCTTGGGTGGAAGTGTGGCGAGGGGGCAGTTGCAGGGCTTTCTTTAGCTGAGAGAGATCTCCTCAAATTCTGATTTTCGGAGGTCTCCCACCTTCTAGCTGACCCGATTGATCACTAGGTGGAGCTCCTCAGGATGAGCTTGGTGATTTGTAGCACACCCCGAGATGCAAAGTTTCTCGTTTATGACCTGCAGTGTTAATGGGTTGAATGACAGCATCAAGTTCACAAAGATACACCTGCTGTTCTAATGCTACAAGAGAGACAACTTCTGGTCACCAAATGCCCCTTCTTAGCACGCTTTGGATATGACAGGGTCTACCATGCAGGGCACACTAAAGGCTTGAGGGGAATGGCAATACTCCTGCGAAGAAATTTCCAATTTTACAATCTCCCAGACTGCTCATAATTCACTCAGGATGTTTGGCACATTAGAAGGCTGGCTAGCAAGGAAAATAAATAATCTTCTGAGTGCCTAGATCCCTCCACAATTATTCAAGTCCTCGTTGGAGGCACTGAAAGGGCTTGTACTGGGGCTACTGCAGGGCTGCACAATTATAGTGGGAGACTTTAATGCCACCCTGGACCCAGAGACAGATTCGACGTGGACCAGGCTGGCCAGCGGGGGGGGATGGGTGAATGCCTGGGATTGTGCGATACATGGCGCATTCGGCACCAAATGACAAGAGGCTCATAAGACTTTGTCCCACATCGACATCTTCCTACTCCCCGCAGCAGTCATTTTAAGCACTACATCTGCCAAGATCCTATCTAGGGCATCTTGAAGCACTCCCATAGTCCGGTTTGGAGTATCTCCTGAAAGACAACTTAACTCCTGGTACAAACAATGCACACAAGTTTTATTGCAGGAGTTGAGGGCCTTCTCGGACCTTAACTCTGGCCTGGTGGAATCGTCAGGAACGCGTTGGGCAACCACAAAGACCACCATGCGAGGAGTCGCCAAATCTTACATAAAAGCAAAGGAAAGGGAGAAGCAACAAAAGATTCTGATGGCTGCAAGAATATCTTGGCAACAGACCAAGAGGAGAGAGAAACACCAGGGAATGGCGCTGCTCAGGTCATGGCAACTATTTATTTTTTTACTTTAAACCCCGACACAAAGCATCCGCGCTGCTGTACAACATGGCAAAAAAAAATTGCAAAGGCAACTAGCTCTACTATTTGGCCTTGTCAATGTTTTTTTAAGGTCCCATGTTGTACAGCAGCACGGCTGGGTTTAGTCTAGTGTGTACCAGTGTGCTGTCTATTAAACTAAAAGAGAAAGCTCTTGTTAAAACCTGTGAAGAAGATAAATAAGTGTGCAATGCAACACAGCGATGCCCAGGAGCACGAGAGGCAGGAACTGCATGGGAAGCGCAGTGGCATACATAACTCTTTGCAGTGTGCCTTCCTGGCCAGAGTGGCACATGCTGCTTTTGTAGCGCCCAGACATCCAGCTGCCAGGATGCAGGTTTCCTAAAGGTCTGTAATCAAGGAGTTTGGAGGTTCTTCTTGCAGAGAGACTGAGAGCGATTCCACATCCCTTGACCACTATGTACCCGCACTGCAAGTTTAACCATTTCAGCTCTGATTTTGACTGAAGTGCCTCCTTTGAACCCCTCTGGGACTACCACCTGCAGAGACGGTGGGCTTTTCTCTTCCAGGAAGTCTCAAAGGAACATAGTTAATAAGATAGGTTGCCTTTGGTGCCCCTGAACGTTAATCTGCTGTGAGGAACGAGGCTGGTTGGCTCAGCAGTGTAAGGTCCATTCGTACTAGTGGGACAGAAAAATCTTCTTCTGCTTGAACGCCTTACCCCTCCTGTACTCTTCCCACCTGTGTACAACCTGAATCTGCATCCTGTGCAGCAACTCGACCTCTCCACCTGCTCCCTAAGAACCCCACAGGGCCTGGTGCTTTCAGGTTCAAACTGAAAATCCCAGTTTGAAACCTAAATCAGTTAAATAATTCTTGCAACGCTTAAGAAACCTACACAAAGGCATCTGTGCGCTCTTCTGAGCCAGGAACGACCGAAGAAACTTACAGAAGAATCTTGTGTTTTCTCACAACAAAGAGAAGGACTCATATTTTCAAACTGAGCTGTGTAGGGCATTTCACAGTGCAAGGGTGGTTTTCAAGAGAGTTCTTGCAGAACCAGAGATCATTTTATAGACCTCAACTTAGCTTGCCTCCCTCTACCCCCAATCTTAATGTCACTTTCAGGGTTCTTCTTCTACAACATGCTTCCTTGATATGTCTGCTTGGAAACCTGCTTCTTCATGTAGGTCCTTCCCTAGAGGCGAGCCTTCCATTCCCTTTCCGAGTGTTATTGTGAGATGTTCTCCTGACGAATCATCGTACCTGTGCAGTCAGCTCTTGGAAGAAAGCTCTCTTTACATCACCTCCTACAATCTAAATAAACAGAGGAGACCAAGGGGGATTCAGCTTCACCGGACGGCATCCATAGGCCTTGAAGCAAATCCATCCTGTGGGCGAAGTCCAGGGTCGTTACTGGTGTGCCTACTCTTTTCCTTCACTCCAGTCATGGAATATCCTGTCGGAAGCATGTCCCAAAACAAGTGACCAGGAATGACAAGCAGTTCGGAGTCATTGCAAGGGGCTGTGATCCCCACTTGAACCATTCACTTTGTTCCATAAATCCATGCCAGTCAGTATTTGCAAAGGCCAAGATATAGTTAAGCATTTTTCCCATCTTTATATGCAGAAATAAACAATCGGCTGCACCTTCACAATGCCCAACTCTTTACCTGTGACGAAATGACCCAACAAACCCAAATCTACTACATCTACTATCATGATGTAATAATTCTGGTGCCGGGGCTTTGGAAAGTAGGGTCTCTGTAATCAGATCTTCATCAGGGCTGCTGTGAGCTCCTTCCTCAAACTGTACTTTTCTGCCTGAATTTCTGCAGCCACCACTAGCCCATGCCAGAGCTCTGACCAGTCTTCTCTCTTCTAGGTGAAACAAGCATCACTGCGCTCACATATCGGGGTGGTGCCTCAGGACACCGTGCTCTTCAATGACACCATCCGCAACAACATACGCTATGGGCGCGTGACTGCCTCCGATGAAGAGGTAGAGGAGGCCGCCCAGGCTGCTGACATACACGAGCGCATCGTTTCCTTCCGAGATGGTACGGCCAACATCTGATGTTATCACTCTGTGATTGGTACATATGATCTGAGAGTGAGAGAGTGAGTGATTGAGAGAGTGAGTGATTGAGAGAGTGAGTGATTGAGAGAGTGAGTGGTTGAGAGAGTGGATGAGTGAGAGAGTGGATGAGTGAGAGAGTGGATGAGTGAGAGAGTGGATGAGTGAGAGAGTGGATGAGTGAGTGAGTGGATGAGTGAGTGAGTGAGTGGATGAGTGAGTGAGAGAGTAAGAGTGAGTGTGTGCGAGTGAGTGTGGGAGAGTGAGTGAGTGAGAGAGTGAGTGCAAGTGTGGGAGAGTGTGGGAGAGTGAGTGAGTGAGATATGAGTGGAGGTGAGGTGCTTCGGGCTCTTCCCATTGTATGTAATTTAGGGTCTCTTTGGTGCTTCCACCTGTCTTTTTAAGTTTTAGTCACCACTTGAATAATCAACAGATCACTGTACGTAGTGCAGATTTTACAGCCCTTAGTGCATGTTAAGGGAGGGCTGAAGAGGAAGTAGGAATGTATCTTCAAGGGCAAGGGTTTATCTTGGAAAGGAAGACTGCTGTGGGAGGCTCGGACCGGCAGAGCAGTGGGTGGTTACCAGATAGAATAAGATACAATTTCACTACATGGTGGGGTGCAAGTTGGGTGGCTACTTTATGTAGGTTAGTATGAACACCAGGAGACATAATCTCCCTACTTACAAGTGTTTTCTGTTGGCGGCACCATAAATCTTGTTGTCTGCTTCATTGTTGAATGTCTACAGAACTTGATCCCATGACCGATTAAGCCTATAGATCTCTGGCGTACAGGTTGACTTTTACCCTTCATTATTACCACTTGATAGTACTCGCATTCAATGGGTAGCCAGGGGTAGTCAGGTGCTAGGTTTTCTTTGGGTCCTGAAGAAAGCCCCCAGACCTGACAAATAGTGTATTGGGGCTGAAACATGTCAAGCATTTCATGATGAGGAAGGTTTTCTAACAAACTACTAGCCCCATCTAATTTTAGATTTTAACCTTGTGTTAGTGGAACCCAATCAAATTAAAGATTCTGTGTTACCCACTCAATAGTTTTAATTTAAAAGAGACCTGCATAGCACAACTACATCCACACAGTGCTCACAGACCAGAAATCAGGGTGAGATACCCTAGCAACATGGGTGCTGGTGATGAGTGACCTCTAAGAATAGGCATGCCACCTAGTGTGTGTGAGGCGTCCTCTTCCTAGTACAATAACCACAAGAAAGTTTCACACACCGAGCCTGTAATAAATGTGAGATTCGGCCACGTGCTCTACATAGGCTGGTACCTGTATGTACCTGTAATATGGGGTTCCTCTGTTTCTTCTCGTTATGTCTTTTTAGTAGGATTTTAATAGATACCGGTCTGCACCTGTAACATGAGCTTCCTTTGCTGCTTCCCCCTGTTTAACTGCAGCGCGGTACCTCTGTGTGCCTGTATTGTGAGGAATCTGGTGCTCCCCTCTGTACACCTATAACAAGAGGTGTCTTGAGTGCTTCTCCCTGTGCACCTGTAGCAAGAGGCGGTGCCTCCTGTGTACCTGAATTGAAAGGTACCTCTATGTACCTGTAATGAGTGATGTCTCTGGTGCATCTTCCAGTGTATCTGTAAGGAGAGGTCCCTGTGCGTACCTGTATCAAGAGATATAGACGTATATGCTCTCCCTGCTCCCTGTGTGCCTGTAAGGAGAGGTATCTATGGTGCTGCTTCCTGTGTGCCTGTAACAATAAATATCTCTGGTGCTTCTGCCTTTGTGCCTGTAATGAGAGGTGACCTTCCCTCCATAGGATATGATACTCAGGTTGGGGAGCGCGGCTTGAAGCTGAGCGGAGGAGAGAAGCAGAGAGTGGCCATCGCTCGCACCATCCTGAAGGGCCCGCAGATCATCCTGCTGGACGAGGTAAACAGGGGGTTCCGCTCGTTGTACCACAAACTTCTTACCCAATAGTCCTCACTCAAGGAACCCCTAGCTTCATACTAACTTTTATCTAGAGTTTCTTCTCTTTCTGTGCTATGAACCGAGTCCAAACTGAAGTTCTGCTCCTATATTGATCTGTAAACTGGATATTTCCTGTTCTCATGCTCGGCTCTAAACCGTACTCAAGCTTGAACCTTCCAAGCCCTTGCTCAGGCTCTGAATCTTTGTCCGTTTATTTCTTTTTTGAGCCCCTTCTTCCTCGTCACGGGCTGAGGGCTGAGCTCGGACTGAAGAGCTGATCCACTCTAGCTCAGCATTTAAACTCTGTTTCTCTGTTTTTTATTTGGAGCTCTGAATCTTTACGATGGTCTGAGGCCGGTCTATTCTCTCGACCTGACCCCTCTTTTGAGAACGCCAAACTCTCACTCAAGCTCTGACCCTCCAAGGCCTTATTTAAGCTCTAAAGTGCTGTCCTTGGGCGTCTTGTGCCAAGCTCAAGTGCACTCAGTGTCTGTTCTTAGACCCGCTGATAACCAGATTTCCTTCCTTCCCTGCTCCAGGCTACGTCCGCTTTGGACACCGAGACGGAGAGAAACATCCAGACTTCATTGGCCAAGGTCTGCGCCGATCGCACATCCATTGTGGTGGCTCACAGGTAAGAGTGGCGGATTGGGGCATCCTGGGAAAATGCAACACCAGCCTCATCAGCTTAACATAAACCTTTAGGAAGTATTCTACACCAATGAGTTTGGAAGCTGGGGTTCTACCAACAATAGAGGCTGAGACAGCAATGCTATCTCACAGGTTACAGAGCTCACACAGACTAAGGCTTTGGACAACAAAGAGATCTCGAACAGCCTATAGACTCAAACCTCAGACACAGAACTGCCCTCCTGTTATGTTAATCTTACCCAATGTTGTCTGCCCCACACCTAAGACCTATTGTTTCTAGGGTGAAGTAGGCTCCTTGGCACCTGCCAGCGTGCCGACAGTCACATAGCAGTTGTTCTTGGGACACAACAAGCTGTAAACCTGAACAGTTCATAGTCACAGGGAAAGAGTACAGAGGAATGAGAGGTCTGTGGAAAAAGCTATGATAAGATAGTGTGGCTAATCCAGAAACCTAGATGAACGAGCAGACCAGCTTCTGTTTTTTGACAATCATCTTTGAGACCGGTGATAACAAAGCATGTTGTACATAGGACCCTAACAGGGCAGTAGTAAGCACACACATTTGTCAACCACAAAAAACTGTTATACTAGTGGTAACTATTTTGATTAAAGGATAATCCTGATACAAATCATATGTGTAATATATGCAAATAAAACTTTACAGAAAATATAAATACCCCTTCAAGAACAATACGTACAGCTAAAATAAAAAGTTTCATGTTCACAATTCAGTCCAACACTCTAATTAATCTTGCTCCATTCCAGGATTTGTCTATAAGATGTGTCTACAAAATACATAACCATCAACACAAACATTAAGTCCTGGGTTGAGAAAATAATTTCCTTGGCAGCTGGCACTCTTTCAAGCCCCTTTTCTTTACTAAGCTACTAAAAATCTTAAGGCAACTCAACTGGTTAATAGTATCAACAGGTATCAATGTTGCAGTTACTGTGGCCTATATTTTGTCCTTAACATAAATAAAAACTCACCAGCATTCGCATGATCCCCCACACCTCACTCTGAAGGGGGAGAAGAGGCCAGACAAGCTCCCCTAATCAGGGGACTGTTTCTCTACAATCAGCATCTTGAGGTCATGTCCTTAGTAGGCACATTTCCAAGTATATGCCTCTCAGCCCTACAGGTTACCAGCATGTGTGGATGTAGATACACCTGCTCTGCTTACTCTTGCCATCTTGTGTTGGGCTCAAAGACTTATTGAGTCAGGCAATGAGCTGTGACTCCTCCCATAGCCCACAATATGCACGGGCACCGACATCGCGTTTTTTTACCGCCCTCCACATTGGACTTGTTCAAGAGCAGTGCGTAGCCTTGCAGCTTTTTCGAGTCTACCTATTCTACTATTCCAGACCGAAGACTTGGAAAAGAATCACTGCTTGGTTGTCACTTACCAGTCTGTTTTTCTGGCTGATAAACCGCCTGACCTTCTACACCAACTGTGGCTGTCTCGCGTTGATGCCTCACGCTTTGGCCTTCCCTGAAATGACCTAGGCATCTTAAGGTTTTCAGTGTATTGCTCTTGTTAATGAATAGAGGAAGGGGGTGATGGAAAGGGCACCCTTACAATTTCTGCCCGAGGTGCAACGCAAAATAATCTTGGTCAAACTAGTGTGGCTTTTGCAACGTCTGCCTCTCCCTTAACTACAACGAAAGCACCTGCAAATTATGCCTCTCCTTTCTCTGCAAAAATATACTGAGGTATTGAAGAGAGATCCTTTTGGTATGCAGGAAGATACAACAGCAATCTTCTTCTGAGAGCCCTGGTATCTGCGGGGAACACAACCCTCTCGGCATCACAGAGGAAGAAGTGGGCCCTTCTGGAGTCACAGAGGCTCAAGCTAGGCTCAACCTAGAGATCCTGTCCTTAAGCATCTCTGAAGGAGAGGAACAAGACAGAGCCTCCTTGGATGAAACTAGCAGGGTCTAGAACGAAGAAGACACTTCGGGGTGTGAATATGATACCTGAGCTACAAGGTCAAGGAAATAAATGCTGCAGGACCAAATGCCTCTATGTAAAGCAAAGCACCCCTTCGTACAGGAGTTATGAGTTCAGTCCCAAGCAGTGCAGCAAGAAGCAACCACTTACTGGTCCACTAACACCATTCAGCTCTGGTCCGCACAGAGAGAAGGCTTCAGAGCACACCAGACCTCCACAGAAGGATATTGAGTTATGACAGCTTTCGACTACCACATGAGCTAAGGGTGCTCAACAACATGTCGGATCTGAAATCAACGCCAAGAGCCAAATACAAGCGCTAAGTCGACGCAGAGATTGAGGACTCAGAGGCCCTCATCATGCATAAGCTCACGGAAGAGCTCCCCACAGGCAGAAGAAGCTCTTCATCTACCCAGAAACTGGGAAGATTACTGCCAAGCCACCACCAGGACAGTCGCCAACCACTCTCTCCATTTATAAAGAAGCGTAGGCTTACCGTCAGAGAAGAATTACCTAGTCATTGGTGCCCTAGATGCACAAGGACAAGGGCACAAAACCGCCACCCCAGACTCAGGAAGTCCTTACGAGGATATAGACCCATATGAGCAGCCCCTAGGGCCTGAGGATGAGGACGACTGCTCAAAAGATTATTACGTCAACCCTATGGCTGGCCCTGATTTGAAGCCATACCTAGCAAAATCATCCCCGAAAAAGGACCAAGACAGCCAAATCCATTGGTGCCATTCAATGTACCACTTCAAAGGAGGGCTTTCGCAAACGCCAACATAGAGGCGGGGCCCAAAAATACCTCCTGATCAGGCACAGACTTACAATCCCAGCAGCAGGCCTTTAATGAGGCCCAGGCAGATGCGGTATGAGGGGCTTTCAGAGAGGCAGTTAAAAGGTTAGGGACAGAGCCAGCCCCGGTAAAGGCATGTCCAAGCACTGACAAGACAAAAAGGCCTACGCCTTTACTTTCAGCAGTGTGGAAGCCCAGCCATTGACTTCTTCACCGCCCGGAAAAACAAAAAATCCCTAAGCCTCGCCTCCAGGTAGGCACATTCACAGTCCTTGGGCAATGTATTTTTGGATTGAATTGTTCAGGAATTTTTGCCTGCACTTTTCCTCTTCCACTCATCCTGTACATGGCGAGATGGACTAAGGAGGTGTCAAAGACCCTCATCCTTGTGGCCCCAATCTGGGCCAGACGGCCCTCATACTCAAGATGTCCATTAGTCCCCATGAGAAGCTATCAATCAGGCTGAACCTTCTCATGCAACAACATGGCTGAATCGGGCACCCAGACCCCAAGCCGCTCAACCTAGCAATCTGGCACCTGAGGTCTTGGAGTATGGCTACCTACACCTCCCTGATGAGTGTATCGTTATACTGTCTGAAGCTTGTGGGCCTAGCACAGGTGAATGCCAATCAGCCAAGTGGAATAAATGTATACACTACTGTATTCAAAACTACCAGACCCCTTCATGGTCAAGGCACAAGACATCATCTACTATTGTTTACACCTACAAAAGGCAGGTCTTGCATAGACCTTCACCTAGCCGCAGTTGTGGCATGCATGCAAAATAGCAAACACTCCTCGCTGTTCAAAATCCCTATGGTGAAGATGTTCGTTGAGGGATTCAAAAAGGTAATATCACTAAGAACGTCACCTACCCCTTTGTGGAACCTTAATGCTGTTCTTACACGGTTTATTGGTTCAACCTTTTGAACTACCTCTCTTGAAACGTACGGCTTCAATGCTGGAAAGAGGCTCTTTTGGTAATCATAACCTCGCTCAGACGCATCAGCGAGATTCTTGAACAATTCTTTCAAGTGCAGAAGGATAGGCTGTTCTTTAGAACTAATCCAAAGTTCTTTCCGAAGGGAGTCTCACCTTTCCACATCAACCACACTATTGAGCTGCCCATATTCTTTATACAACCAGTTTTGGTGCAGAAAGACATACTTAACCCTAAACTTCAAGCGTGCTTTCGTGTACTATATTGACAGGGCTATGCACCACATGCATCAAAGTAAGGAATTACGATTCCTAAATTGTGATTTTTAAGGAATCGCAATTCCTTATGCTTGTAGGAATCACAAACAAAATTGTGATTCCTACACATTCCTTAATTGAGACTCGCAAATGGTGATTCACAAATAAAGGAATGGCTCCCCTTTCATTCCTATGGGCCTATATGCCCATAGGAATGAATGGGATTGCATGCACAATTTGAAGGGTGCAAGGGGGCCAAAAAGCCACCCTGATGCACCCCCAAAAAAAGATAAGTATGCACTTGTGGTACTAAGGGCATGTGTGCGCACCACAATGCACTTTGAAAAATACATTTTGTTTTGCATTTGTCAAAGGAATTGCAAATTACCATCAACTTGAATTTGATGGCAATCTGCGATTCTAAATCACGAAAACACAATTTACGATTGCATAATGCATCACATTTAGGGGATCGCAATTTGTGATTCTTTAACTGCATTCGCAATTAAGGAAATAGTAGAAAATTGTGATTTCCTTAATTGCGAATTGCAAAAAAGGTACATTTATCTTAAAAGGCCATTTTGCTATCGCAAACTGGCTAATTTTGCGATTCACACTATTCACAATCGCAAAATGGTTTGATGCATGTGCCCCTAAGTCCTTACGCAAAACTCACCAACTCTCTGTAGATTTTGCTAACGTCTACAATGGTCCTACCATTGCTAAGACAGATATTGCAAGATGGAGTGTTTGGTGTAACCAAACGTTGTACGATAAAGCTGAGCGTGTACTCTTGAAATCTCCCAGAACACCCACTACACTCAAAACGGAGGTGACTATGGCTTTTATAGGTAATATCCCATTAGCAAACCTCTGCAAAGAAGCCACCTGGTCAACACACACATTTGCCAATCATTACTGTGTGGATGTACTAGCCCATCAACAGGATATAGTTAGCCAAACTGTGTTGAAAACATTGTACCAAACATTTGCATCATCTGCCCACAAGCCACCGCTTAGGAGACAACAGCTTTACAGCCACACATGCTACAACTAGTAAACGTTACCCTGAAAGCATCTGTGCATAGCGTGTACATGCGCCCACCCTTCTCCTTGTAAGGCAGTGACAGCACAGTTTAAATTTTGCACACTTTACTACTTTTACATCCTATGCATGTCACACCATGTAAGTCTTACTCCACACTCCACTTTCACTACCCACCCACTGAGTCGAAAACAATATAGGGTGGAGTCAAGGCCCTTGCGCATTGCAGCCTAAGAGAGAAGTCACAGCGCACTCGATGACTTGAAAATTCTTTGAAGCAAAACATTTCCTCATGCTCCTGCCTTCCCTGAAAAGGCCTAAGCATTCTAAGGTTTTCAGAGCAATGCTTTGAAGAATGAATAGAGGAAGGGGGCGATGGATTGTGCACTCTAACAAATCTGTGGTATAAGGGAGGAGTCACAGCACATCCCATGACATGAAATTTCTCCAAAGAAAAACAAACTGTAATGCCAGGCCCTACGCAAGATGCCAACAGTATGCAGAGCATGAAAGCTACGCACTACACGCTACAAACGGATGCTTACCGGGTAAGTAACATTTCCCTTATTGAGTCAGCAGATTAGCTGAAAACAGAAGAGCGAGACCTTCAAGACCCCAGAGTCTGATGTGTGATGCTTTACATGAAGGGCTTTGGAAGTCTTGATGTCCGCAGGTGTGGTTTTACCTCTGAGCCTACTGCCACCAGTCTGTGCAACGCAATGCTGCATGCAAAGTGTTCCCTTTGCCTTCCTGCTAATCTGGGGATATAGAATGGCTCAATATAGTGTAATTCACGGTGGAAGGCTTCTCCAGGTAGAAGCCTTAGTGATGGGACATAAAGCGTGTGAGACCGGGTTTGTGGATGTAGAGTGGCTCTGTAACCGAGCGTAATGCACAAGAGTAAGAGGGTTATTGTTCAGACTGTAAATGCAACGTGACAGCCTCTATAAAATGTATCAGACCCACACACTAACATTGGAGCAGTACGAGGAGTAGAAAGGTCTGCATGAGTGGGCGTCTCCGGATAGTGCCCATGTGAAGTATGTGGCCATCCTGCATTTGACAAAGTATCCATGAATCCTAAAGCAGGAATGGAAAAGAGATCCCACACCCCGTGATTTTATAGTAAAAGACAGTTGTAAGTGGGGTTTGTGTTTTAACAATATCAAGATCAAAAAACTTACTATTACTGACTCCTCACATGTATGTACCTTGATGACATGTTGCCAGTCCATATTGTAGCATCTATTTGTCTTGATACAAGACTCATTCTAAAGTGTTTCAGCAGAGGAAACTGGTTTCATGGGGGAGGAGGGTGGGTGGCTCCCATTGGACCACCTGAGACCAATCACCCAAAGAGGAGAACCCATTCAAAGTGACCCACCTATCAGCTACTCTATCTGTCTTCTTTGACCATATCCCTTTTTCACTGGCATGACATGAAGCCCTGCGACCCGCAGATTGTCCTTTCATCTTTACTAAATGTTCCTTGTATTTTTATGTCCAAGGCAGGCTTCGCATCTTGGATGGGTGGTATACTGCAGCACCCCATTTAAAATCCCCTTTAGGATCAGTCTCCCCATTGGGGGTCATTGTTTCATCTTCTTCCGCCAGTAGTGCTTTCTGACTTGGCACTACGTCACTGTTTCACTAGTGCCAACACGGTACCTTCTGGCTTCCGCCAGTGTGTTCTCTCACTTGGCTCTACACGTCACTGCGGCCTCAGTGCCTGAATGTCACCGCTTGGCCTCCGCAAGTGTTTTCGCTCACTTTACACGCCACTGCTGGAATAGTATCCTCATTTAACCTCTAGGACCAGCGCCACTGATGTTCTCTTACTTTGCTCTGTTTGTCTCTGCTGCACCAGTGTCCCGATGTCACCTCAAGGTCTCCGCCAGTTGTGTTTTCAAACTTGGTACCCTGTGTCACTGCTACAAGAGGGCCTGCATGTCACCTCTTCCTCTCAGTCAGTCTTCTCTCACTGCCACACTTGTGTCTGAATGTCACCCTGCTGCCTACCCCTGTGACTTGTCACTAACTGTCACTACTGCACCAGTGCCTGCATGCACCACCTCTTGGCCCCCCACTATTCCTGTTCTATTGCCTTGCCAGTCGGTGTCGCTGTTGCAGCATTAGCCGTGCCTTATGCCAAAATCTCATCTTCTGCTGTACTACTGATTCACTTCTAGATGTCAGTGGTACACCAGCGAGTGTCTACTTCATGCAGGGCAGGCTCTAATGTCCATCTCTCGAGCTGACATCAGTGTTACAGCTTTGATCTCCCACCTCATGGCTTCTCTAGGAATTACATCGGCTGTACTGGGTCCAGAACACAGATCATTACCTTCTGGATCCTCTGCACCGTAATGCACAGCATTTACATCCAACTTCACAGCGGGCTTGATATATTTTGGATGTCTGCATGGAAGTCTTCGATTAGAATGTGTGTTAGTTATAAGGGTCTGGAACCAGCTTTGTAGTAGAGGGTCTGGTGCGGATGGAGGACAAGTGCTCTAAAGTAGACGAGTACTATAAAGAAATGTCAAATTTAATATATTACCCAATACTTGTGTTTAGACTGTTTTTAATTTCTCCCTATGTTAGTGTGCATGGGAAGTGAGGTACAGGGAGATTAAGGGACAGATATACTAAGCTTTTGTTTATAGTTACAAGCACTCTGAATCTGAGTTTATGACTGGATGTGTCAATTCCAAGTTAAGAGTATTTTGTAGGGGCATGTTTTGGGCGTCCTTTCCAAATACCTTTTGTACTAGATGTATCAGTGACTTCCGACCGTAATTCCAGTAGTAAACTATTAAAATGTTATTGACCATCACGTGTGATCTCATTTGAACATCTTTCCCTTTGGAAACTGTGGAAAGGTTTCTGGGGAATAGACCGTGGTCCAGGGGACCGCTGCCAACTCGCCAAGAAACTTTTATTTAAAAAGATTTGTTTTTGAGTAGCTCTGCTTCCTTCAAGGAAATTGGACCTTTAAAAAAAGATGGTGGTCTGCTGACCCTTGCAGGCCACCATCACTGTGCACTGTGATTGTATCAATTCAGAGTGAGTGCCAATTTGCAACCAACCAAATTAATATTAATTGGGTTAGGTGGGGTTTCGACCCACTGTAATTTGCAATGTTATTAACCTACCTATTAGTACATAAGTTGATTCACAGAATTTAATACTGGTTGCAAAAATACTTTTCACAAATTGCAACCTGTATAATGAAATATCTGCCCCTAACTGATTTGCCCAGAATGACTGTTTTGTGAAGTCGGCAGCCGGGATTAGAATTTATGTCTCCAGGTTCCGCAGCAAGTCAAAAACATATATGGGACCAGTTATTTCTTGATATATGCATGTGTGGCTTATGTCGTGGTCTCTCTCTGTCTGTTCCTCAGGTTGTCGACTGTGATCAGTGCCCATCAGATCCTGGTACTGAAGGAAGGTCGCATCGCGGAGCGAGGAAGGTAAGACCGTGGCTGGTCAAGTCATCATCATCAAAATGAGTTTATTCCGGGGTACTACCCCTTAAAACAGACATATCAAACTGTTAAATTCATTGCCTGTGTACACCAACCATATAAATAAAACCGCAAATATAAAATGCATTTAAAATCTTCACCATAAAATCCAATAAAATCTGTAACACTGTCCCCTATTAATCTTCTTCCACTCTGAAATCTCTTTCTCATAATCCACCCAGCGTATAAAAACTTTGCTAAACTTCAAAAGATCACTTTACTGGTATCAGTTCTAACAATTCACATTTTTATCTAATTTTGTTTTACCCTGAGTGACCAGCAAACTGGGAATATCCCTTTTTTGCACTGGGGCTCACAGGCTTTACAAAAAACAAATGCGACACGGTTTCCTTCTCCTGTTTGCAGACTGGGCATACATCCACTATCACATTCAAGTTGCACCATTTTGAGCAAAAAATATGTAAAGGGAGTATTCCATATCTAAATTTGATGATATACTGTTGCCTTGTATCAAAGGGGCTAATTTAATCCATAAAAGGTTTATAAAATATCCCAAATTGAAGTCCAAAAAGGCACCCATGACTGATTCATGTGGCCCTGTGATATATTTGTTATTTCTTTTCAGATAGAACCACCAATACTTATCTGATAGCAAGTTTTTGTGAATCTTTGTGTGTCCTCCTCTGGTTATCCCATAACTTGTACAACCCCAGGGAGATTCGCTTTGAACAAACATTTTTAAGCCAGATGACCTTTGAAAGCTGTCCAAGGGTGTGACCTCTTCTAGCACCAGCTGATATTTTAATAGTTCTTTGGTACTCCAGAGTCTCCTCCAGAATACCAACACCCTCTGGTCAGCCTGTTGGATGATTGGCGGCCCCCTCCCCGAGCTGTATTTGGCTCTGGGGACCACATTCCCGGGGCTCAAAGTATTTTTTAAGAGGGGGGCTGCGTGGCTCTCCCTCTCTGAGCCTTCAAAGATCCCTCGAGACCCCATCCCCCAGGGCTGTAACTTTAAAACAAAGGGAAGAGGCCACGCAGTCCCCCCCCGATCTTTTAATAGCCATGGGGACCCCAATCCCCGGGCCGGTTTGCTCGCTGTGTCCAGGGGAGCCCACCACGTGGACACAGTAGTTTTCCTACCCTCACCAGCACGGGCAGAGAAACAGGTGTTTGCCCCCTTCTGGCGGGAGCATTATCAAATCTTCTGCCAAACAGGAGCAAACACGAAGTCTGCTCCCAGCAGGCGGGAGCTTTAAAAATGCTCCCGCCGGCTGTGGGCAAACTTGTCTTCTCTTTCCCTGCCTGCATTGATGTGAACAGGGAAACAGAACAACAGATAGCTCCTGCCCAGAAGGAGCAGCATAAATAGCTGCTCACTCCAGGCGGGAGCAATGCCAGCTCCCGTAGCATGCGGGGATCCGGCTGCGGGGGCCCTGGGGCTCCCGCCCGCGGTCCCCAACATGTGCTTGGTGGGGTTCCTGGGCCAAAATAGGCCATGCAGCGCCGCCTCCCCTTTTAACAAAAAAAATACTGCGCTGGGTATAAGGTGCCCAGGGCCTGAGAAGGCCACAGGGGCACCTTTACTATAAAGTATGGCCTAGGGATGGGGTCCCTGTGGCCTATAAAGGGTCAGCCACGCAGCCCCGCCCCACCCTTTTTATTCAAATTTCGGCCCTGGGGGATGGGGTCACTGGGGCCTATTGAAGATCAGGGAACGGGCCAATTTCCTCCCCTGCTGTTATTAATTTCTCGGCCCCAGGGGATGGGGTCCCCGAGGCCCAATAAGGCTCGGAGCAGAGGAGGCTGCTCGACGCCACTCCACCTCCCACTCCAACTCCACAGGTAATGCAGCCCTGGGGGCTGGGGTCCCTTGGGGCCTAAAGAAGCTCAGGAAAGGGGGCAACACGTGGCTCAACATCCTTTTTAAAAAACAGACGTTCCCGGGGATGGGTTCCCTGACGCCTAAAGAGGCTCTGGGAGGGAGGCCTCCGTGGCGTGCCCCGTCCCCTTAGATTTTTGGCCTAGGGGGTGGGGTCCCCTGGGGCCAGGAATGCTCGGCTAGGTCAGATTCCCCTTTTTACTGTATTTGGCTCAATATCGCAATAGGACACCTGTGGTCTTAGAATTCGGTTACCTAGAACTTCTACAAGAATGCATGGAAATGCTGCAGGAAGCCTGTAGACCCACTATCCCTACATGCTGTGCAGTGAAATAGAAACACTTTCTACACTGGCGCCCATTCAAACACACTTCCTACACTCCTGCATTGCACACAGCATAGAGCCGCTAAGACCAGCTGCCCAAGATATCACGCTTTTGATACACCTGCAAAACTTATACTTCCATATTTATTCATTTGACTGCAATCACAGCATATATGCACAATGGGGAACACACTTCTCTGTTCGCATTCCAGTGATTAAAGCTTTCATGGTGGGCCTTAAGCATCAACCCTCCACGAACTCCACCAACTTCTCTATGGAACCTTAACACTGTGCTCGTGGATCCACCTTTTGAGCCCGTGCACACATGTCAACTTCAAGACTGCTTCTGGAAATTTGCTTTTCTTGAAACAATAACCTCATTACACCATGTGAGAAAGATACAAGCCCTCATGATTCAGGAACCTTTCAGGCAAGTCCACCATGATAGAGTAGTCCTGAGGACAAATCCTACGTTTCTGCTTAAAATGATGTCCCCGCTCAATCTCAACAAGACCAGAGAACTCCCAGTTTTCTTCCCACACCTGCCTTGGTGTCAAAACCTGTGGTACGAGAACTCTGGGGGTCTGTGAGTCCTCCTCACAGGGTCTGCAGTTGTTTTACAAAATTAAATAGTATTAAAATGAATCAATTCAAATTAGTTATATACAAATAAGGAAGAAACAATGACAATTTTATTTTTATTCTATATTTGAGCATTTGCTTGGAGTATACTTGTTTTTGTATTTCTGTGTATTGTTCTGAGGCCTAAATCATAGTAATGTATAAGACCGCAGAACTGAAGCCTCCAAAAATGACTCGGTGGGTGATCTGGATTCCAGTAATGATTTTGCGGGGATCCACAGAAGTCCGAAAGTTAAGTACCACTGCCCTAGATGTGAAACGTGCACTCATTTTTTTATTTCTTTTGCCTCATTGAGCAACAGGAGACTGCATGAATAGAGGCTACAACGCCTTCCCTTCTATGCCATAGCCATGAGCAAGACCTTATCCAACATTCATTAGTTTGTTCTGGTGGTCCCGAAAGTTCTTACGTATTGGTTCCCTGGTCTTAATCATTGAGCAATCCCCCGGCTATGTTTAGATCCTCCCCATATCTGCCTTTCCACCACCTTTGCAATGCTTCCCATATTGCCATCTTTTATCGACCTTGCATGCTATAATCAAGCTTACTGATCTATTGGACAGACATACCTATTCTATCAGACGTGCACTCATATTTTATATTGAAATATCAAACCTTCCTGTAAAACAGGCCAACTGCTTTTACAAAACCACATTAGGGAAAAACAATATCCAAGGAGGGTAGGCCTCAGGAGGTCTCTTAAACGTGTCTTTTTACACAAGCCTATAATTAAAGCTGTTCACTGTTAGCTCTCAAAGTCTATAGCGCCATGAAACCAACGCTTTATAAATCATTATTAACATTAACATATCAGCAGGTGGATACTTAAGGGCATTCAAACCTATTAGGGAAATATGACATTTACAAACAACTACACAGTCCCCCTAAATTCGGCTCTAGTGTTTCCTTAGGCAGTGCCTCTGTTCCACTCCCTCCTCGCTCCTAGTGATAGTGGTTATTCCCCATTGACTATAGTCCATATCCAGTGTTAGCCCCACTAGTATTCTCAATCTCAAGAGTCCACTCTGACTCTATATTAAAGTCTCCAGTGTTCCAGTACAACAGCACTATCTACAATCAAGTTCCCTCTGGGACGACTGGCCGAAATCAGTCTTACCCACACCTGTAGGATTGGAGCAACAGGAGTTCCTGAGCACATCCCTTCTGCAGGCACTGGGGTGGCAGCAGCTGGTTCAGGTGAGTTCGCTGCAACCGGCCCAAGCAGGCTGCACTCAGAGGTCATAGAGTTCCTCACACACTGTTGCACCACCGCAGCGATTGGAGTCTCTGGTTCTTCCCACACTGGTGGGGTGAAGATCTTCGTGCGAATTCTTCGCCCCAGTGCATGTGCACAGCCTCACTTCTCTGGCAACAACTCCAAACAGGTCTCACGTATAGCTGGTCTCTGTGACCCCCTCTGGTATACGGAGTCACCGTAGCCTCATGCCCGATTGACACAGTGAAGTCTTTGGCAATCGTCCCTCCTAGCACACAGGGTCACGGCTCACCACCAGACAAGGGCTACGACCCTCACAGCTGACTTTATCCTGTACATGGGCAACGACCGATCGATGCAGCAGCCATCTCCTCACCTCTCAAAGGACGTCCACTCAACCTGGCTCTTGGCACCTCGCTCCCTCCGATGCTCCCCTCAGGGCACACTGGTCTTGGCAAGCAGACAAGCGATGGTGCTCCAGGCTCCAGTGCAGCTGGACTTGGGTTCCTTGGTTAATGTCCCCTCGCCCATCAGAGAGACTGGCAGGCCTTGGTCCCCAGGATGAATGACAGGCAGAACGCTTGCAGAGTTTTCCCTCCTTACACAGCCCGTCTGGTTGTTTGGCAGTTGACTCGTTTTGGGATCTCAGGCTCCCTTTCTTATAGTCAAATGTGATTTAGAGTCTGATTCTTTGAGGTTTAGGGTGGGAGCCTGACTCCCTTGGAAGTGCCAAGGTCTCTGCCCTCTCCTCCTCCTGAAAGCAGTCAAGTCACAGCAGGAGGAATTCCCAAATCTGACCACACAGGCCATGGGAGTGACTGGAGCTCACACCTGGATGTCCGTTTCCCAAGGGCCTCAGTCCTGCTGGGTATGAATCTCTTTTCAGCTCTATCTCGTTCCTGAGATGTGCCCAGGCTTCGTCCCAGTGGCCTCTCTGAATCCGACAGCACCCATTGAAGTGTACGGGGAAGCCTGGCTGTCCCTTGTGTATTGGGTCCCACCCTGCTTGCAGGTATGCAGGCATACACAAATCTATCTTGGGGATTGATATCTCTACTCCCTCCCCTCATGTTTCACTATGCAGCCCTGTGTCTCCCGAAATTTAACCGATAGTCTGCCATGTATTGTACCATCCACAGGCACACATAGACCCATTACATGCATGTAATATACAAACATTGCACAGCACGGTATCCTTCATGTACTGTACCACTCACAGGCACACATTTGACATGCACGCAGTACACCGTACTGCATTATCGCTGTATTGCACCCCTCCCAGGATCACATACACCCAGGACAGATACTCCACTCCTGCGCTGCGCAGCACTCTATGTCAAACCAATGTTGGCCGCAGGGTGAGTGAAGCACACAGCGGCCTCACTCCAGTGACACAGGGTAAAATGGTCCTCTTCAGTTCTACTCATCACTACACAGGACGCAGCCAGCACTGTGCTTGTGCTGCTTAGCTCCTGGTGAAGGTAGTAGTCTTTCACCACTAATAGGCAGAGTGCTTTAGGCACAGCTCCCGGTCCAATCCGTGAGACAGGCATATGTCATGGCGCACACACATGATCAGTGTTTGCCTATGACTACAAAATCAGCTTTAGGGATCTAGATATCAGTATAGTTGGGCCACTCCGGACAGGGGTGCTCGTCCAGTACCATGAGGAGGACTTCTCGTTCCCCTACAGTATGTATGAATGTATGTATATGGTATTCCGATAGTACGAACCCAGCCAAAAATCAGCGAAGCGCTGTACAAAGTCAAAGGCAAGCATAATGCCAACAAGTGATCGGAGATATGGGTGGATTGTTGACAGTGCAGTGTGATGTAGCGTTCTTTAAAGCGGTGCGTCTTCAATTCTTTCTTATTTCGGAGCAGCCTTGGGGCTATCCTGGTGGATATGGGGATGTTGTTGCAGATCCTGTATGCTTAGATGGAAAAGGCCTGCTGCCTTGTTTTTCACACTTAGTCTGCAGTCTAATGGTGTCCTGACTGTGGGTGCACTGAGACCCAGGGATGGTCAGCTTTTCTGCAAGAGAAGAGCGGGTGGCTAGTCGTGATGGCTTTGTGAATGATACAGCTGATTTCAGAGATGATGCGGGCAAGCAACGGGAGACAATAGAGTTCCTCATGGATGAGGGTGATGTGATCATATTTCTTCAGACCCTGGATGAGATGTGCTGCGTGTGTAGGGCATCCTCAAGGGTTGTCAGTGTGGAGCCTGAGAGCGACAACCCAGATGCAAGTACGAGGGCTTGAACAGCAGTTCTGACGTCACTTTCTGGAATAAAGGTTCACTTTTTATTAAAAAGGAGAGCTGTTTTTTTTTTTGACAAGGTGCTCCTCGGGTAGGTTAAACTACCTGGTGTTGTTGGCAAATAACATGAATTTTGTCTTGGTTGAGCTTCAGGTAGTGTGGAGATCTAGGTCTGGATGAGGTGAATGCAGTGTTAGAGACATTGGACGCCGGAAGCTGATGAAAGTTTCCAAGTAGAGATGTGTTTGATGATCATTTTGGGGATTCTTGATGCTGTTATGTGCGAGCAGTGCACCAAGCGGCTCATGCAGAGGCTGAAAAAGGCAGGTGCCCTGGGGGACAGGTGATCAGGATCTTTTGTGACCTTGAAAACCCCATGTGAACAAAGATTTTAAGCTACACGGTGGCTGTCATTTCTGCCACCAACAACAGGTTCTTACCAGGGATGGCCTGCCGGCTGTACCAGTTCAGAATTGTATGCTGCGATACAAACATTATGAATTCCACATCTGATCAGGATCACAGCAGGCAGTCTGTGCTGCTGGTACCCCTTAGGCACCTCGAAGGATGATGGTTGCAGACATTTTGATCATACACCAAATGTATTACTGGGTAACCATAGAACAGTTATTGCAGAACACATATTGTAGCAGAAAATGTTTATGACTCTTATCCCTTCTCTCATTCTCCTTTTCTCTTGCAGCCATGATGAGCTCCTGGCCAAGGATGGACTCTACGCCAAGATGTGGCAAAGCCAGCAGCAGGGCAACGACTCCACAGACTCCGCATCTGACACAGAGAGCAAAGACCGCAGCTCAGAGAAACTGCAGCCGACAAAGACAAGGCAAGAGCCCTGAGAATGCGCAAGGCTAGGAGCTCTTGTGCCCACACTAATGGACTGGACAGAGACAGTGGAGGCTGGGAAGCTGCACAGTACACTTCACTGGAAACTGTTTACTGGTGTGCCAGTCTGCCTGGGAGTTACAAAGATTGGGCCCAGTGAGTTCTACCCAGTCACAGGTGTTCGATGCTGGGATTCCTTGGTCTAGCAGAGCGATTTCATACAGAGAGTCATTCTACGTACCGTATCCGGAGGAGGCGGCTGCGTTTCTCAAGCACTTGGGGGTTCCTGGGAGAGGCTTGTCGATTTAAGCTTCGAGCGGTGTCACTAGTGGCACTAAGGTAACCCTCTCATACAGACTGCAACCCTTGACGATCTTTAATCTTGTGACATCACTAAAGGATATGTTGCGTTTGTGACCTTCTGCGCTTCACACAGGCACGCATGTGGGGATCAAGATTTCAGTGATTCGTTCAATGGACTCAGGCAGAATATCATTTTGAAAGTTCAGCTGGATGTATGTATGTGTGTGTATATATTCTTCAGAGCAAAGTATCCCTTAGAACCACAAGCCATACAGAATAGAACTTCATATAACAGAATTCTGAAAAATGCCAAAGCGATTCCATTCTGCCACGAAAATGACGGAGAGGCACTGATCAGCACTGGATTTGAAAAGGGCAGTGCACTTTTATGTTTTTGGGAGCATAATATCTATTTCGGGAGACACACACCTACATTTTTAAAGCCTCAGCTTAAAAGAGTGACATTGTGTTTAAAAAAATAATTAAAATGCTGATAATCTTGAGTATGTGCAGGTGGACCTCCCCATTAGACCTAAAAAAACACTTAATTGGAAGACTGTTCTTCAAATTTACTGTTGTTTGAAGGCTTGCATAGGAATCGAAAATGATTCTAGGAAATGTTCAGGACAGATGTTATGTGGTCAGTCTTCACGAAGAGTTGCAGCTGGTGAGACTCAGAGCCCTGACTGAGCCGAAGACTCCACAGAGAGCTTCAGCGGACATAGGAATGGGCTGGCTCAGTGGGTTCGGTGGCTATCTTCTGGTCTCAGTATCCCAAGGCCCTGGTGTAAAGTTAGTTGGTAAATTGTAGAATTTGTGGAGCAAGTGTTTGATCCTCTGCCGTCCATTTCATCATCATTTAGCACTTTCCAATAAAAAATATGAAGTTTCTCTCACCGCCCGCTCTAAATCATGCCAGTGTGTATATCAAGACACTAACCATCTCGGTCAATGTATAGAAAATGTAACCTTTAGATATGTTTGGCTACAGATTTTGCTGTGTTTTTTTGTAAATCTCAGGAAAGCATCTGATAAGCTATTATGCTTGGTACACAAATCTCTTTCAGGAAAGATCCCTGCCATCTCCATAGCAAACTTCGCCAGTATCGTCCCAACTTTGAGATCTTAAGACCACCATCTCCTCTGCCCCCACTGCATCCGCGCAGTCAACTACTGGGGCAGTTCCTTCTCCTGCCTTGGCCCCCGCCACTGGAAAAACGTCACCAGCACATCCGCAGCTGCTTCAAAAAACTTCTAAAAGCCTGGCTATTCTAATATTGCTACTACTTCTGCCCCCCCCCCCTAACCCCCCCATCCCAATTACCTGGTATGCGCTCCAGCGCCGAGATACCCCTGCGGGGGTGATTCGATGCGCTATGTCAAGCCCTTTTAACATAACATAACATTACATAAAATTACATTTCCTTCCTATGTTAATGAAGTTCACTTTGGGGTATCAGTGGTGTGGCTGCAGTCAAAGCCGCCTCTTCGAATACAAATGCAAGATGGTGCTCATCCCCGTTGGTATCGGGGAGTTACTTGGTCATTCTGGACTCTTTATTGTATGTCTTTGTTTCGCTGTCAGAGCCGAATTGTTCTTTTGGCATGTAAGACTAGCCACATTTGTTAGAACAGTGTGCATCTTGTATCATCTTTGCAAGGCAGGTTTGATTTGGGTCCTTTTTTAAAACACATTGCCTGGGTTTTAGCTCTCGGTAACAGACAGATTTAGCTGTCTCTTGGCAAGATGTAATGTTATACATTACATAAACCTTGAGTGCAGCCTCCTGCTCATGATTGGATGGTATTTTTAAATGAATGGTCATCCATACAGAGTTTGTCTTTCTAGCATCATTTAGTTGAAGTTGTTCAAGAGATTTTGTTGTAGGCAGCAACCCTTGTTAGAGGCGTCGCTAACGTAAAGGGTGACAATCTTTTGTGGTCTGCCACTCTAGTATTCCAGGGTTTACTGGGGGCACTATGAGATTGTGTAGGATTCAATCATCTTCCAGTAAACCCCGGACTCATTCTAGGACGAGAAACGAGGACTATGTATATTGTAAATGCAGCAATGTGGGGCGTACCTTGCTCCTTCATGGAACCGCTCCCTCCTCCTCTCTGCCTCAGTCCTACTCATCGGCGAAGTAGGTCCAGGGCTATAACACAGGTTACACCTTCCCTAAACCTTATTCCCTCAACATCATCTTATTTGCTTCTGTGGACCAGGGAACGGAAAGGAGTACAAAGTACAGAAAGTAAACTGGGCTCTTCAATTCCTCTCTACTTCTGCTTTGGCAGCTTCCTTCCTGACCCAAACCCAGGAGAGCAAGGGCAGAGCCAGTGGTACCAAGGGAAAAGCCAAGGGCAGCGGCATCTTCCTCCATCTATGCCCTAATGGGAAATGGGAAGAAACAGATCAGAGTGGGAGAGAGGCCAAAGATCGATAATGAAAGTTTCGCTGATAGCGCCAACTAGAAGCCTCGGACCCTCGTTATGAGCGCCCTGGAAGGCGGCTGGGAGGTTCACCAACAACTCTGGGAGTGGAGAAAACCCGGGACATTATAAGTGGAAGCCGAGGGTGCCCTTAGAAATGAGGAATTAACACAGGAATCGGTAATTCAGGGTTTGACTGCACAGGTAAGTCCACATTCCCCACTCCACTGATTTTTCAGCAGCCAAAATCACTTTGTGTGAAAATAAACAGATCTGTGGAAACACCGGGCGTCTCGTAATTCCAGCGGGGCTGGTGACAACAGTGACTGGCCCCATCCGTATTAAGAGGCCACTCGTAATGAGGGCCTTCGTGGTGACATCTGTAAGTGGGGTGTCTCTCATCTGGCTCTCTTTCACAGGAAGTTGCTCAAACATCTCATCTGGCTACTATTTTCAGGAAGTGAGTAGGGGTGTACCTCTACCCGTTATCATTCACAGGAAGCGGGCAAGATGTTGTCGACATCTCATAACACTCTGGTTTCAATAATCCTTTCTCCTGCTCTGTGTTCCACCAAAGCTCTAAAAGCGATCAGGTCCACTGATCCCAAAAAGTGAAGTCACTTCCTATACATTTGTGCAGAAGAGGAACGGAAATAACACCTCATCATTAATATGGGGCATGAGGTGCACAGGTTTTTATATGGTTTTATGTATTTGTTGTGGGTTTTGTTCATTTGTATCCACTAACATAAATAAAGGGATTTGGTTTTCCATCCACAGTGTCTGTAGTTTTTGATTCCATTGTATGACTTTGAAAACACTAACCAGTCTTCCACGAATGTATGTGTCCATAGTTTTTTATACCATTGTATGACTTTAGACACACTAACCAGTCTTCTACAAATGTATGTGTCCATAGTTTTTTATACCATTGTATGACTTTAGACACACTAACCAGTCTTCTACAAATGTATGTGTCCATAGTTTTTTATACCATTGTATGACTTTAGACACACTAACCAGTCTTCTACGAATGTATGTGTCTAGTTTTTTATACCATCGTATGACTTTGGACACGCTAACCAGTCTCCCAAGAATGCATGTGTCTGTAATCAGCGGGAGAACTTTCTTGCCCACAGCATTTATGCAGCCGGTGATAAAGTGAGTGTTGGACCATTAATGTTTCCTGCATGGTATACAGGCATTTCCTCCACACTTTGTGCTCAACTGTTTGCACAGGTGGGGCCGTATTATGAATACAGCGCACTTTCCTTGTTTGCGCCATGGCACACCTTTCAACAAGCATTTACAATGCAATGGTCTCGTCCTTGTTAAAGTTAGAGCTATTTGCATTGCTTATGACATTATTTTAGTTTTTAAAACATAGAAATAAATGGCATTGTCATTTACAATGCCAATAGCTTAATCGATCACAAATGCGAGACCTATTGCATTTGCACAAACACACACACAGACACACACAGAGCCACACACAGAGCCACACGCACCCACACACACAGAGACAGAGCCACACACACACAGACAGAGCCACACACACACAGACAGAGCCACACACACACACACACAGCCACACACACACACAGAGCCACACACACACACACAGAGTCACACACACAGAGCCACACACACACACACAGAGCCACACACTACCTGCCTGTGCACATTTCTCAGCACAGAACACCTCGTGCTACAACAGCTGATCCTGTGTTTGCTATACTGTCGCCTTCATCCTACTGCAGTGCCCAGGACCATCGCTGGGAGGGGCAGGACTACAACTCCAAGGGTGCAGCAGCGCACAGGAAGGCCCCCCTACTCTCCCCCTTTCCGGCCCTCGCGGCCTCTTAAACCTCCTGGAAGTGATGTCAGAGGCTTCAATCAACCAAGGACTCTGATTGGGCAGACATGCTGCAGACAGTGGGGTGAGTGTGGGGCTGGGGATGGGTGCCCCTTGCTGCCTGCTCAAAGCCGCCTGTCTTGCTGCTGCCTCCATGCCCTGCGCCTGGCTGGCCTGGTACGGTGGCAGTCCTGAGGGAGGGGCTTTCGCAACTCTTTCCTGACGCACATTTTGGCTGTGTACACCTCCATCTCTCAGTGTTTACATGGGAAGTGCCCACGCACAGCTGCTGCCTGTGCCTCGCCATTTTGGCTGGTATCTCGGCGAGGGCTGCACGGGGTTCTCCGGTGCGCGTACTCGGGGAGCGGGCATTCCCTCTGCTGCAATGCTCCCAGAGGGGGCTCTGGGCAGATCCAGTCACGAGGAATGCTTATCTACCGAGGTGTGATCCGCCTGCACCGCGCCTGCAGGCGGTGAGTTGCGTGCTTTGCAACGGGGAACGGCGTAAACAGACACATGCGATGCGTTGGCTGACGCGGTCTCCCTAGCGCGTACTATGAATGAATGAATGAAAATAAATTGGCAAAAGTCAGTCATTTTCCCGCTCACCCCCTCCACCGTGCAGTGGACCTGCTCATTTCCTCTAGAATGGAGCACCGACTCCGTGAAATATTTGGGTATCCACATCCACCTTGACACAGTGTCCATTGTCCGTTTGAATTACGGACACGCCCTTGATTTTTTGGAAGATCACACGGAACGCTGGATTCGCCTCCCATTGTCTATGGCTGGCCGGATTGCCATCATCAAAATGATTGTCCTCCCCCGGTTTTTGTATTTATTTAACAACATTCCGATCCCTCTCACCAATTTTTTTTTCACAACTCCGCTCCTCACTTCTGCGTTTGATATGGGGCGGTAAAAACCCACGAGTGGCCTGGCGCACATTGACACTCCCTTACGAACGTGGAGGATTCGGAGTACCAGATTTGTTTCTTTATTACCTAGTGGCACAGAGCTCGTACGCATTCCCTTGGTTTCACCCGGATGCCAGGATTCCGTATCTGAGACCTGAGACTGACTTGGCACTCCCTGTGGCCCTCTCTTCCATCCTTCCTAGGGGACTCCCTCGAGACCCGCAAGACATACAGCCTTTGTCCACTACATGTTGGGCTTGGGATAAAATACGACGCCTATTACACATTGAGAAACTATACTCGCCTGCACTTCCGTTGCCCAAACCTCACTGGCTCCCCATTACTGGTGAATCGGTGGTACAGCGCACACTGTCCAAATACCAATTACACACGGTCGGGGACCTTTTCCCGGACGGCCATGCTTTTTCCCTTACGAAAGATCACCGCTTCACGGACAGGACGTTCATGGACTCATTCACGCGGACTAGAATTCGCTCAGTGCTTAGGGCAAAATTTCCCACATTTCCGCTCTCTCCTGAGGACACCCCAGCGCTCACATTTATAATACAGAACCAGACGGGGGCACATGTTGTATAAGCTATGCCTTGCCTCAGTTCCTTCCTCTGACGCAACGTTACGTGCCGCTTGGGAGGGCGACCTGGGCATCCAGATCACAGACGATCAATGGGCGGCGTGTTGTGCTACCACGAGAGAAGTGTCCATTAACACCAGACATAAACTTATACACTTTAAGTTCCTGAGGAGGGCGTACCACACTCCCGCACTTGCCCATAGATTTGACTCTAGCAGGCCACACAATTGCCGTAAATGCAAAGCCCCACAGGCAGATTTCGCCCATCTTTCCTGAACTTGCCCTCAACTGCATACCTACTGGCTACAAATGCACCGGGTTCTAGGGGACATATTGGGCATGGACCTGCAACCCACCCCTGAAATTGCGCTGCTTGGTTATGTTGCCAACTTCCCACGCCCTCTTCATAAACTGGCATCCATTGGCTTCCTTTTAGCTAAACGAGAAGTGGCGCTGCTCTGGTGTGCTAGGCGCGCTCCAACAGTCCGCGCTTGGCTCCGTAGTATGGCCTACTGTAATGTTAACAGCGTTTAATATTCAGATATGATTCCAATTGCTTCCAGACCGATTGACATATGGGGGCCTTACCGGAAGTATGTTGCGAAGCTCGCTCAGGAGGCACACTCCCAATCGATTAACTCCTTTGTTCCAGCGGGGGTGGGATAGGAAGGGCTACACTGCCACGTAGGAACTGCCTCCATCGTTATTTTTCATTCGGATCATATATGACTAACACTGCTGAGCTTCAATGCTTGTCGCGCCGGTGGCTTGTGGTATGGCCTCATGAGCTGCCTTGGGTGTTGCCTTTTTCATTGTGGGACCCAGATGTCACTCCTGTGGTGTTTGGCAGGGGACTGGTCTGTACCTGAACTCCTTGATGTTTCATTTTCTAATGTGCCATATTGAGAAAGAAATTGTTTCTTGTGCTGATTGATCTGCTCGACTGTACTCGCAATCTTACCGACTTGAATCATTCTTTGTATGTTGCTGACTATCTTTTCTTCAGTTAATATATGATTTTCCTTATTATTTCTCGTTTCGTAAAAAAGCAAAAATGTACTATCGCACTGTGTCATTCTGTATGTTTGCAATCCCACTGTGATACATCTCATTATTGGTTGTTGACTCAGCTTATTCATCTCACTATTTACCATGCTACATATGTATGTAAAAAATGGATTGCTTTCTTGTGCAATAAACAGATTTACAAAAAAAATTAATGAATGAATGAAAACAATTTATAGGGCGCAACTTAGCCCAAGGGCAACAAGGCGCCAGGCAAAACAAATATCAGGAAGGCAGTCTCGGGTCCCCGGGTCCATGGCTATAGATAGACTTCTCGGAAAAGCAGAGTTTTCAGCTCCTTTAGAAAGTGTGGGAAGGATGATTGCCCTGCAAGGGCGGAGGGGAGGGAGTTCCAGAGTTTGGGAGCCAAGATGGAAAAAGCTCTACCTCCCCGTTTTGTCTTGGAAAATCTAGGGACTGAGAGAAGATTTTTGGCGAAGGATCGAAGGGCTCTGCCTGGAAGATAGGGAACAAGAAGAGATCTGATACCTTCTGATCCGGAACCATAGATGGCTCCATGGGCAAAACAGAGAAGTTTAAAGTCGATCCTAGGCTGGACAGGAAGCCAATGAAGGTCTTTCCTGGCCATGGATGCTGATGAACACCTGGGAAGGTTTAAGACCAGCCGGGCTGCGGCATTCTGGATCATCTGTAGGCGATGGACTGAACTCTTATTCATGCCTGCATACAATGTGTTGCAATAATTGAGCCTTGACAGGACCAGAGCCACAGTGGCCTGCTTCCTCGCCTCGGGAGAGAGATAAGATCCAATCTTTCTGAGGGTCCTAATGATACCGTCGCAGGTGGACGCAGTCCTACTGATCTGATGGTTGAAGGAGAGATTGGTATCAATCAGGTCCCAGATTCCTGGCAGAGTTGGAAGGAAGAGGGCAATCCCCAAGAGAGTCCCGCCACCAGTCCTTGGACCAGGTGTCCTGGCCACCCCCAAAGATCAAGGTTTTTTTCTCCATTGAGTTTGAGAAAATGTTGGACCCTCCAACGAGAGACTGCCTCCATACAAGATCTAAAGGTGCGGGCAACTTCATTCGCTGGCTGTGTTAGAGAGACCATAATTTGTGTGTCATCGGCCTATGATAACACTTCAAACCCGAAGGATCTCACAACCCTGGCAAGGGGGGCCACGTAGATGTTGAATAAAATGGGACTTAAAGAGGATCCCTGGGGGACCCCACATTGCACAGGTGTGGCAGGGGACAGAAAATCGCCACTTTCACTCTCTGCTCCCTTTGATGGAGACAAGAGGCTAGAAGGCTGAGAGCAAGGCCACCCACGCCTATATCCCTAAGTCTAGATACCAGGACAGAGGGAGATAGGGTATCGAAGGCAGCCGTCGGATCGAGTAAGACCAGCAGAGTAACCTGGCCCCTGTCAACCTTCGAGCGAATGTTGTAAATCACCAAAGTAAGGGCGGATTCGGTACTGTGGGCTCGTTGAAAACCATGCTGGGACCTATCCAACAGGTTCAAGTCATTAAGAAAGGTGGTGAGATGGTGATTAAGATGAGACACCAAAATTTTGGCAGGGGCCAGAAGCAGGGAAATAGGTCAGAGTTCTTCAGGACCGCGGGATCCAGGGAGGCTTTCTTTAAGTGGGGCTTAACCACCGCCTGTTTCCAGGGAAGGGGAAAAACCCCCTCGGAGATGGCAAGATTAAGAACCTCTAGCAGAGGAGGCAAAATCGTCTCCCTACAGGATTTCAGGACTTTCAGCGGACTTGGGTCCAATGGGGAGCCAGATTTAATTTTATCGAGGAGGCAGCTTGTCTCTTCGAGGGAAAGGAGAGGGAATGAGAGGGAATGAGAGAAGGCAAGCTCCTGGATCTGAAAAAACAAATGTGCAGGGGGTCAAAGGGGAAATAGTTTAAAGACCTGTCGACCCATGCCCCTAAGAACAAGGTAAGAAACACACGAAGAGAAGACCAGGTCTGAAGTGGTGTGGTGTCCAGAACGGTGAATGTGGACCACAAGGGAAAGTGTGAAAGAAAGGCAAGAGTATTGACTGAGCCAAAAGAACCATCAGACCACCCATGTGGTGGTATATCATCATATGGAAATTATTTTGGTGGTCACTCCGCGCACCGCCTATATTGTCAGATGGCGGTGCAGAAAAATAAAGCGCCACATTTCGGCCCAGTCATACTCGAGAGGATCTGGAAAAAGTGCAGTGCTCTAGAAAAAGTGCTGGCTAAAATTGACTACCTAAACTGAGGAAAATGTGTAGGTGTCAAAATTAAAAGGTGCGCCTAGTAGTGAGTGAGTGAAACTACATAATAGCGCTGTGTGAAGTGGTCGACTAGTTTCAGCTAAAAAGAGTGTTTACTCTAGCTTTCATCAGGACCTTAAACAAAAAATGCTACTGCAAATCAAAAGAGGGGTGTACATCCATGGTTGGCAAAGAATTACATCCATAACATACAGTGTACTTGCGAAACTCATGTATCACCCCACCATATGGAACCCCAGTTTCCAATGATGACAGGACAAAGATCTTCTCCCCAGCTTTGTGTGGGTGACGACCTCACCTTACCCGGCAACCGCTCGGGAAATGGAGGCCCCGCTCTCTCCGTCGGTGCCCCAAGCTCGAAATCGAGCGGAAGGGAAGGCCTTCCGCTCGATCTTTGTCCTGTCATCATTGGAAACTGGGGTTCCATATGGTGGGGTGATACATGAGTTTCGCAAGTACACTGTATGTTATGGATGTAATTCTTTGCCAACCATGGATGTACACCCCTCTTTTGATTTGCAGTAGCATTTTTTGTTTAAGGTCCTGATGAAAGCTAGAGTAAACACTCTTTTTAGCTGAAACTAGTCGACCACTTCACACAGCGCTATTATGTAGTTTCACTCACTCACTACTAGGCGCACCTTTTAATTTTGACACCTACACATTTTCCTCAGTTTAGGTAGTCAATTTTAGCCAGCACTTTTTCTAGAGCACTGCACTTTTTCCAGATCCTCTCGAGTATGACTGGGCCGAAATGTGGCGCTTTATTTTTCTGCACCGCCATCTGACAATATAGGCGGTGCGCGGAGTGACCACCAAAATAATTTCCATATGATGATATACCACCACATGGGTGGTCTGATGGTTCTTTTGGCTCAGTCAATACTCTTGCCTTTCTTTCACACTCTCCCTTGTGGTCCACATTCACCGTTCTGGACACCACACCACTTCAGACCTGGTCTTCTCTTCGTGTGTTTCTTACTAAGCTCCTGGATCTGTCATCTCCTGAGCTGCAGTAACCAACGGAGGGGGAGAGGAAAGATACAGTTCCTGATTTAGGGAGTCCCAGTGAGCTGTGGATGTCTATAATTTTATTATGGAAAAAGGAAGAAATGTTATTACACAGCTCCTGAGACTCGACAATAGTATCCACCATCTGCGGAGCAGAGAGGGAATCGATAATCCTCAAAAGATCCCTAGATTAATTCAGTGAGGTGGTCAAGTTAAGGAAGTGTGCCTTTTTCTCTTCAATGATGGCTAGTTTGTATTCCTTTAGAAGGATTTTATTTCGTTGCTTATTTTCCGTTGAGTCCAAATGGGCGCGCCAGAGCCTCTCCTGTCTTTTGCAACCCTGTCTCAGTAATCTGAGTTTGTCAGAAAACCAGGGAGCAGAGGGGCTCTTTCTGGCAGAGTAGTGAAGTTTGGTGGGGCTATGGTATCTACCGCCTCAGTAATGGTATTCAGGAGCTCTGCTGCAGCTAAATTAGTGGTCTTACTGGAGAGGGAGCTGAGACTGTTCATAAAGGGGGCCAAAGCTTCGTTATTAATATCCCTTAGGTTGCGCTTAAGTTCCCATTTCTTGGAGTTCGAACGGGAAGGGGCATTGGGATGAATTTTGAGCTTGATAGGGACGGCAAAATGGCCTGACCATGCCAGGTGAATGGGAGGGCCGGTCATTAACCTGGGGTCGTTGGAAAAGACTCCATCAAGGATATGGCCTGCTAGATGAGTGGGACTGTCCACAAGTTGAATAAGACCACAGGCACGCAGGGTTTCTATCAGAGACCTGGTGTCACTAGAGGTGGAATTCTCTAAATGAAAAATAAAATCACCCAGGAGAGTGAGATAGGGCACTTCAATAAGGGGTTCTAAAAGCTTCATCAAGCTTTGGCAGAAGGGCGATCTCGGGCCAGGAGGTCTGTAAAATAGAATGCCCGAAAATGACACTGTGGGAGTGGAGCTAATAGAGAAGTACATGGCCTCGAACAAATCTGTGGGAGAAGCAAGGTGTTCAATTCGGCAGGTAATGGTGCCTCTGTATAGTATAGCCAGACCGCCTCCTCTACGACCAGATCGATCCATCCTGGTGTAATGGCAGAGTTTTTGGCTCTATTTAGCAGTGATATAGATCTTAGTCTTGCTCACATCTAGGATAGGTATTCTTAGCCTGTGTTGGCCCTTTTAAGCCCTTTCTTCCAGACCTAGAAGAGGATAGCTGCTTAATATGATGATAGATCCCTTATTCTTGACTCTAACCTGTCTATTGCCTATTGGCTTTGACATACTTGCTTATATTAGACACATTGGTATGGTTTATGTAGGTATTCTGACAGAGCTAAGGGGTATTTCATTCCTTTCAGGCCTACAGGCCTAGAACTAGAGGGACTCCATGTTGATGAAGCTGAGAGGCTTTTTAGAGTAAAGGTAAAGTTTATAGTTAAAGCTGTTGTTCGCCCTAAGCGAACCGGAGAGAACCGGCCAGAGCTGAATCTAATCAGGAATTGTTCCCGGTCTCAGGTCTCTAGACGAAACAAGCAGACTGGTCACTGTGGGAGCGTCTAGCGCAAGGAGCCTGGTGCATGGGATTGGTGGGAGGAAGCTGCTGGCTGGAACTTTCCATGAGGAAATAGCATTCTATATCAGTGAAGTGCAGAGGCGGAGTCAGTTAGTCGTGTTGAGGTGGAGGAGTGGTAAGCAGTCGAGTGGAGGTGGCGGAGCCAAGCAGTCGAGTGGAGTTGGCAGAGCGGAGAGGAGTCAAGCTGGAGTGGTAGAAGAGTGAGGAGCTGTTTGAGTAGGAGAGAGAGAGAGGGTTCAAGCTGGAGAGAGCTGAGTTAAAATTGAAGGAGCAGAGAGTGTTGGTAGAGTTAAAGAAGTGGAATTGCAAGAGGAGAAGAGACAGGACATGCTTGGAACAGAGAGAAGACAAACAGACAGTCAGTGAGCTGGAACTGAAGGAAGCAGTCAGAAGCAGTTACTTATCAGGAGGAGGTGTGAATAGCTGGAGTCTGAAGTAATGCCTTTTTAGAAGAGACTGAAGTAGAGATCGTGGATTAACCTGTGGGAGCAGCTGGAGTTAATTGGACATTGGTACAGAAACCTTGAAACAGAGTGAACAAGCTAGTGAAATGAACAGTATCAGAACGGCCGAAGCTATTAGATTGAAGTTGGAATGTGGAGAGAGAGTCTGTGGGGGAGAGAAGTCCAGTGCCAAGTGATCAGCGCAGAGGTGTATCCAAGAGTGCAGGAGAGAGAGTCTGAGATGAGCCAAGACACAGACGCGAGAGGAGCCCAGATGACAGCTAGAACAAGACTTCACACTAATCAGGTGAAAGCGCTCCTGTCATATTAGTTTACTTCACACTTACATCTTAATCTTATCTTTATTCCCTAGGCTTTTGTATTGCTAATCCTTTTCCTTGCAGCGGTGTGTTCTATCTATAGTCTTTGTCAGTTACATGTGTTAATTATAATACAGATCTGTGTATGTATCTATATTGTTGTGATTAAAGAACCCCCCAGTTTATTAGTGAACTGCCATGTGCCTTGTATTCTTGTTCAATCCAGGTAAATGTATCTCCTAGGTGATTTTCATTTATATGAATGGACGAGTAATCCCAATCAGGTAAGAGGTGATCACATAAATAGGGAGCGAGTGGACCTATGATGCCAAGAATAAGAGGTACATTATATTAATTGGCTAACTCCTAATATTGTAGTAGCAAGCCCTTAGTGAATAGGAGAGAGAGAGAGACTTCCCAACATATAACTGAAGGTGTTCATAGGAATGTGGTCGTTGTTGACATGCGGTGTTAGTGAGAACGTTGGGTTGGATTACCAGCGTGTATACCCACAGGATTGTGGCTTGTGTAAGTGAGAGCGTCAGGGGGGATGACTGGCGTGTAGGTTTGCCGGATTGTAAACCGTTTGGAAAAGAGAGCATTGGGTTCTGCAGGCCCATGTGTAGACGCACCGGATTGTGTGTCATATCTGCCCTGCGGTAGATTAGTCTGGGTCTGAGTGGCCGCGAGACTATAAGGTAGGGCATGGATATCCTTAGTCATCAGTGAGTATTCTTAGTATCCCTATAGATTTAGTGGTGTTTCTAATAATATGAGCTTGTATATTGCGAGTTCCCCATCCTCAGGTAGGTACCTAGGTTCCTGGATAGATGGTCCTGAGGAGGGATGTGGTTACGTTCTGGCTGGGTTGGAGGGGCCCCTAGGGGCTGATCCCATCTAATCAGAAAACCCGGCCATTACACCTGGTCAGGGCGTACCCTGCGGGAACAGCCTCGAAAAGATCGGAGCCAGATGATTCCGAGGTCCAAGTTTCTGTGATGAACACCCACGCGGGTTTCCTCAGAGATACAAAGTCCCTAAAGGCTATGTTATTTTTGACCAAAGACCTTGCATTGATAAGGAAGCCTAGTTCAGTCTCAGGGAGAGCAGGCTTAGACAACCTGGTATCCGGTGAGACCGACATGACATTTTCCTCCCTGCAGGATGCTGAATAGCAGATACTGCAGCATAAGTAGGGAATGGCGTCAGGGGAGACAGAATAATGACACGCTTTCCTAGGGGTTTAAGTGACAATAGGGTATGAGTAGAGTACAGATTACCTACTTGGGGAATGGGAAACCGGGGGCCAGCCCGACTGGCTCCTAGTGCTGACTCAGCGCGGACGGGCGCAGATGGGCTGGACTTGCGCGCGACTTCGGCGCGCGCCCGCTGCGCGCGTCCGCTAAGCGCGGAGATAGCCATAATGCCTAAAATAGGGTTGGCCCTGAGTGTTGCGCCCCACGTGACCCTCTGAGGCCAATGAGGGCAGGAACAGCAGCTGTTTGCCGGTGCCCTCCACAGCAATCGGGAAAACCCGTGGTGGACCGGAGCGCTGGCAGGGAAAGCGTCGAGCAGGTAAGAAGCAGCGAATAAATGTGCAAAGAACGAAAGGTGATACAATTTTAAAAATACAAAACGAAGTTAAAAACAAGTCTTCGCATCGGGCATAGTAGTCATGCACACGATGAGGTAGAGCAGCGAGGGAAAGTGCCAGAACACTGAATCACACAAAGTTCAAGCGCACAGCAGATATGAGGCAGCAAAGTTACTATCGAGGCATTTTAGTCATGCACTCGGGAGAAAGAGACCAAACAAGCACTATTCCAGACAGAATGCCTAAAATAGGGTTGGCCCTGAGTGTTGCGCCCCACGTGACCCTCTGAGGCCAATGAGGGCAGAAACAGCAGCTGTTTGCCGGCGCCCTCCACAGCAATCGGGAAAACCTGTGGTGGACCGGGGCGCTGGCACGCTATCGTTTGGCACCGCACTGCCTTACGCACTGCCTTACGCATGTAATATGGTATGAAGCTTCCATATCGCGCGTTGCGAGCTTAGTAACCTCTAGGTGCTGCCCGCTGTGTGGTATGGGCTGGGGACAGGTAAATATAGAGGCATGTGTCTACAAAGGCAGGGGATCTCGTGTCACGTGCATGCCGTTGCTTAGTTTGATGCGCTTGTTTTTCTTTCGCCCATCACCCCCACCCACTGAATATGGATACGCCCACCCTGAATAGGACAGCGTTCTCGTACGGCACCCGCGCTACAGTGCTATGCTGTTATTATTTGTATGTCACAAGGCATGAAGTGGCGCTATAGGAGGAGGTAGTCACGCGGATTTCCCGATAGTAGTAGGAGGAGGGCATCGCATCTTGAGAGATGTTTACAAGTAGCTGGAAATTCTGTAGGTGGCGCTGAGGAGGCGAAGGCGAGGGCACAGCACGTATAAGGTGCTCTATATAGGAGCATAAACAACACTACTGTTTATCATGTCGGCGGGGCATAAACAACACTACTGTTTATCATGTCGGGCCAGGGAACAGAGGCAAGAAAACTTACCGGCGGGACAGCCCTGGTGGAGGCATGGATCCCTATCTCTGTTGGCACTGTGTGGTGCCGGTGCCAGTACCAGAACAATCCGGGCCCTGAGGGACAGACACTCAGACACCGCCATGTTTCTCCGAGGCAGAAATGCCTTGGAGAAATGCAGCGTCATTTTTGGATTCGGGGGCGTGTTTTCTTGCTCTCCTCTTCCCATTGGCTGGAATGTAAAATTACAGCCAATGGGAAGAGGAGAGAAAGAAAACTGAAAGAAGCGAAAAAACACCCCCCCGAATCCGAAAAAGACTGGGCTTAAACGGAGTGTTGCCCCTCTCCTCCAATGGCTGGCCTCCGTTTAGGAAGCCAGCCAATGGAGAAGAGGGGTGGGTTCAAGCCCCACTCTGTAAAACATAAAGTCTCAGAGCGAGACTGCGCAAGCGCAGCCTCTGTAGTCCGAGACCAAAAAAAGTGAGCCTGGTGAAACAAGGACATTGCGCCGTATTACAAAGAATATGCCGTCCCCATGGCAGCCACAAACCCGTCCTTTCATGGGGCAGCGAATTCAAGTGAAATGCAGAGCATCTATATAAAAGCTGCTCTGTATTTTACAGTGCAGGTGGAAACCCACCAGCACTTTCAAGAGGAGAGAGGGAGCCCCTTGCAGGCGGGTGCAGTCAGAGACTGCAGAGCGAAGCCTGGTGGGTCCATTGGACCTCTTTTCTCCCCTCCAGAGGGCTGCCTTTTAAGAAGCACACCAAGTGTACCACCTTTTTGCGGCGCTCTTTCAGTGTGCCTCCTAAATGCATATTTGCCTCTATGTCCACGTCCATAATATGGCACAGGGGCAGAGGCAAAGTACATCCTTTTATGATAGCTCTGGGGCAACATGTGCACTAGGGCTATCCGTATAACAGAAGGGTTCACGCCAGCGTCTGCAGCCCCTTCTTTAATATGATGGTGCCCTGGGGCACACAAAGCCAGCACACATGCCTGTTGCGCCCCAGGTGCACAATGTATAGTACAGCCCCTGGTATCTTGAATTTTTGTTGCATTAATCTAACCATGTGCACAGAAGTTTAGGCACATTCTTGATTCTCTAAGTCCTGAACCTTATTATTGGCATTGGACTATTGTCCCTGTCCTGCGAATGGATCCCTAAAGTGGTGGAAGCAGCATAACAATGTTTAAGGAAAGATCACTAATGTGGCCAGACCTTTTTAGGTCTCGCCTACTCAGCGCACAAGAGCTGCTTAGGAGGGGGACCTTTTGCCATCGCTCAGGACGTCTCCCCGGCTCGGGGTGGATTCGATTGTGTCCATGATCGGAAATGATTTTCTCGGATATGAACATGGTCCCTGGCTCCCCCAAGGTTCACCCCGCCAATGGGACCTGCTTTTACACTTTTCAGGTAAGTGCCCCTCACCCACAGAAGTTTCTTTTGGATATGGGTGGCACGAAGCTAGAACGCCTGTGACGGAAGTGGCCACCAGCTGGTTGGAATGGGTTTGGCTGTCAGGTGGGAGATAAACAATGACAGGAACTGATGATACAATTAAACGGATGCGCTGACAGACCTGTTTTGGCTTCACCCTCAGCCTTGTTGTGACTCTACGGTTAACACAATATAGATTATTTCTGCTGGTGCATCATGCGTGAGGTTCTTGGAGGGCGTGCTGTTTTCACGTGTGAGCTAAGATTTGAAAGCACAGTGGCAGATAGAATGCAAACATTTTGAAACCGCATTCCACCTAATTCCCAGGGCGCTAGCCCAGGTAGCTCACACACTTTAATCGAACTGAAATGTATTGTGTGCAATGTGTCACAAGTGAACGTGACCATTCCTCCCTCATGAATCCTGAAAAAAAGAGAAATGCACGCCCCTGGTCCCAATGCCTTGCTTTCGCAAGGGTAAAGAAAGCAGGCGTTTCAGGTCACATGTCTGCAGGAGGCAGTATATCACGGGCATATCAGGAGGATGCTTTCTTCAACTCTCAGGTGTGAACAGTAAACGCATGTCACATGCGCTACATGCTAAATAAGGGCACGCCCTATAACACAACCTGACATAGACCCTTCATGGGCGCCCAGACCGAGGCTCCCTTGTACAGCACGTGCTCGGTGTGATAGTGTCTCAGCAGCCTTTGACGCTGCACAGCTGGGCGGCACCATTCGTTGCTACAACTGATATTTGTTCAAATAAGGAAAGAAGTCCTTCTTCTGGGTTTTTAAAGAGGTAGGAATGAGTCAAAGATGTTTCACTGGCCCCGGCACAAGTGAAATTGCAAATCTGAGCGCCCTGTTCATTGGGGCGTCCAGTTTCCACAATTATTCTTAAGAATGGTCTGCATTTGCCGCAGCACAGACCTAAAGTGCACTTAAATATGTTCCCCTACCTGCTTCAGCCTCTTGCCTGTGGCACTTCCACAGCCACGGAGGCTGCAGCATGGCCAGCTTAGAGGCTGAGCGAGGCGGTGGACAGCGGAGGGGAATCGCCTCTTCACAATAATGAGACGCAGAGGCTGCCAGTGATCCGGACAGATGAGCGCCCTCAGGCTTCTCCTTCAATCAATCAATCATTTGTAAAGCGCACTACATACCTTTGAGGGTCTCAAGGCGCTGGGGGGGTGGGTGCTACTGATCGAACAGCCAGATCTTGAGTATCCTCCTGAAGGTCAGCAGGTCTTAGGTCTGTCATTGGCTCAGTGGGAGGGTGTTCCATGTGTTGGCGGCGAGGTGGGAGAAGGATGTCCCACTGGTGGTTGTTCTTCGGATGCACGGGACGGTGGCGAGTGAGAGGTCGGCAGAGCGTAGCTGGCGGGTGGGGATGTAGAAGGAGAGCCGTCTGTTGAGGTAGGCTGGGACAGTCTGGTGGAGTGCCTTGTGTGCGTTGGTGAGGAGCTTGAAGGATATCCTCTTGTTGACGGGGAGCCAGTCCAGGTTTTTCAGGTGGGGGGTGATGTGGCCGTGGCGTGGTACATCGAGGATCAGTCGTACCGAGTTTTTTTTTGATACGTTGTAATAGTTTGAGCTTGGTCGGGGCTCCCACGTAGAGGGCCTTTGTGTAGTCGAGTCTGCTGCTGACGAGGGCCTGGGTGACTGTCTTTCTTGTATCCGTCGGGATCCATCTGTAGATCTTGCGGAGCATGTGGAGGGTGTTGAAGCAGGAGGAGGAAACGGCGTTGACTTGCTTGGGCATTGAGAATGTTGAGTCAAGGATGATTTCCAGGTTGGCTGCGTGGTCGGTGGGAGTCGGGGCTGCCCCCACTGCCGTCGGCCATCAGGAGTCATCCCAGGCTGAAAGGTTGGAGCCGAGGAGGAGGACCTCCGTCTTGTCCGAGTTCAGCTTCAGACGGCTGGTCTTCATCCAGTCGGCGACGGCCTTCATTCCTTCATGGAGGTTGGCTTTGGCGGTGATGGGTTCCTTGGTGAGGGAGAGGATCAGCTGAGTGTCGTCGGCATAGGAGATTATGTTGAGGTTGTGCTGTCGGGCTATGTGTGCGAGCGGATTATGTAAATGTTGAACAGCGTCGGGCTGTGGGAGGATACCTGGGGTACGCCACAGATGATCTCGGAGGCTTTGGAACAGAATAGGGGAAGGCGGATGCTCTGGGTTCTGCCGGAGAGGAAGGAGGTGGTCCAATCCAGAGCCTTGTCTCGGATCCCTGCGGCGTGGAGGCGTGCGCGTAGTGTGCAGTGGTAGACGGTGTCAAAGGCGGCAGAGAGGTCTAGGAGGATGAGTGCTGCGGTCTCGCCATTGTCCAGCAGAGTCCTGATGTCATCGGTGGCGGCGATGAGGGCAGTCTCTGTGCAGTGGTTGCTGCAGAACCATGACTGGGAAGGGTCCAGGATTCTGTTTTCTTTGAGGTATCGGGTTAGCTGTCTGTTGATGGTTTTCTTGATGACCTTGGCCGGCAAGGGGAGCAGCGAGATGGGCCGGAAGTTCTTGAGGTCTCTTGGGTCCGCCTTAGGTTTTTTGAGTAGGGCGTTGATCTCGGCATGTTTCCAGATCTCTGGGAAGGTGGCGGTCTCGAGGGGGAGATTGATGACATTGCGCAGGTGGGGTGCGATGTAGCTGCTTGCTCTGTTGAAGACGTGGTGCGGGAATGGGTCTGACGCAGAGCCGGAGTGGATTGTGCGCATGGTCTTGATGGTGTCAACGATGCTCACGCTGGCCCAGACTAGCAGGGGGTCATGGTCGATGGTGTACGGAGGGTCTGTTGTGTTGCTGTCTGTTGGGGCTGTCTGGGTGTTGAAGCTGTTGTGGATGTCTGCTATCTTGCGGTGGAAGAAGGTGGCGAGGGAGTCGCACAGGGCTTGCGACGGCGGGATGTCGTTGGTGTTGGAGCTGGGGTTGGAGAGTTCCTTCACGATGTTGAAGAGCTCCTTGCTATTGTCGAGGCAGTCTTTGAAGGAGGTCCTCTTGGCCGCCCTGATGAGGTGGTGGTGGTTGCGGATGGCGTCCTTGTGTGCTGCGTGGCTGTCTGGAGTTTGATCACTGTGCCATTTCTTCTCTATTTTCTGGTAGGCTTGCTTGGAGGCTAGGAGTTCCGGGGTGAACCAGCTGGCCCTCTTGCTGGTGTCTCTGTGGGGGGGTTTCTTCAGCGGGGCAAGGGTGTTGGTGCAGTCCTCGATCCAGCGTCTGAGGCTGTGGGCACTTTTTCTTCACACGACCGAGACCTCAAAAAATTCTCCTTACAATATCCTGCATCCAGGGTTCCTTAACTGGCACTGAACACTGAGCATTCAACCCCAGTCACTCGAGTAGAAACATCTGTGCCTTTGACATGCTGGGCTGTGGCGTGCGCTGGCACATGCCTTGCCTGTTATGTATTGGACACCGATTGGGCCGCTGCTGATATTTCTGACTGGTGGGTGGGATATCTCTTGCTGTCCCCCACAGCTCCTAAGCACTACCTCTCCTCGACCATGTCTTTGAGGCTTTACCTCCATCCTCGCAGAGATGCCTCTGCTTTCTGACAGGATCACATCAGGGCACTTCTAACAGTGTCAGAGATGGTTAAGTCGAAAATGTTATCTTGTTCTGTGCACCCGTGTAATCCTCCTGGGCCCAATCAAGGTAAAAGTATTGACCTGCATTAATAAAGTTGGAACTGAACACCAGGACTTGTGCAGGCAGACCACCTTTGAGAATTCATGTAACCTATACATTTAGTATATTGAATTATGTTATAGAGTGTTTTTTTTCTAATCTCGATTGGGCGATTGTTTATGTTTTAAAAGTGGACAGGTTGACTTTAGGAGGCACACAACGCCTGAGCTATATTTATGCTTGAAAGTCTTGTGATTCCCTTTTGTGTGTAATCTTTTCTGTTGTTATTCGCTTGTGCCCGGCGATGGAGAGTGGGACCTCGAGAAATCAATTGAGGTTAGCAGAGTGAGCTGTTTAGAAGCGCAGTGCTTGAATATAAAGTTAATTTTTTCAAAAAGAATTAACTGGCCACCAGTTTTGGAACTGCTAGTTACTCATGCAGATTTGAAAATACAACGCATCACGTCATTGCATTTTACTTTCACAGTTGTGTTAATTCAACTTGATTTCAAACATCCTTTCATTTTTTTTGAAGCATGAAAAGAATACACGTTTCATTCATTTACACATTCCTCGTGAATAATTGTTGGTAAACACATAAAAAACTGGACAATTCAAAAACTTAAACATAACGACAATAAATTTAAATCTAACGATTAATTCAAACAATTACACCAGTCGGTGATTAAAACAATGCCTGTAGGCGCTATGACATTGAGTATTGTTCAGTTCATTAAGCGCTTCAAACAGGTATACTGTGGGGACAACTTTCTCTGGAAGTGATTTGCTCTCAGGGTATATTTCATGTAGTGGCACCCTCTCTAGAGCTTCAATTAATGTGGATCCCTCGCAGGCAAAATATTAGCGTGCTGACGATTTCCAATCCCCCTCAGCCTCAGTGGATTATCATCAGGGCTTAGACCACGGTGTAATCTTATCTTCTTTGCTGAAATTCAATCTCCTAATAGTATCTGTTGGACTTGGCCCTTCCTGCTGGGTCATCCCTAAACTTTTTGCCTTTTTCCTCCTATATTTCCTCTGACCTGTTTTTGTTGGTTTAGGACTCTGGGCACTTTACCACTGCTGACCAGTGCTAAAGTGCATATGCTCTCCCTGTACAAAATGTATCTGTAATTGATATTCCTGATTGGGTCATTGGATTTACTATCAGTCCCCAGTAGAGTGCACCAGGAGTGCCAGGGCTTGTAAATGCCAATACTGCTAGTGGGCCTGCAGTGCTGGTTGCGCCACCCACAGAAGCAGCCTTTTAAAATGTGACTAGGTCTGCCATTGCAGAACCTGTGTGCAGTCTGGTACTGTCATGCTGGCTGGGCAAGTGCACCCACTTGCCAGCCTCTAAACCTTCCCTTAACTTCATATCAGTCACCCCTATGGTAGGCCCTAGGGCAGGGTGCATTGTAAGTGTAAGGTAGAACATGCCCTGATGTGTGTGGCATGTTCTAATAGTGAATTACTGCCAAATTCGTTTTTCACTATTGTAAGGCTACCTGCTCCCTTTAGGCCAGAATGGGCTGCTGGAATTATTACACTCTATAATCCTAGCAGGCTCAGGGAACATGGTAGAAATTAATGTTTAGTATGCCTGAACTCAGAATAATAAAATACTTCTTTTAGTAAAGTTTATTTTAATATCCTGGGTTTGCAAATGCTACTTTTAGAAAGCTAGCATTTGCTTGTCTAACCATTTCAGCCCGCCTCTGCTTTTGTGTGTATCTGACTGTCTGAGTGTGTGAGTGACAGGGCTGGGAGTTGGCAGGTGGTGAATAGCAGGATGACACCTTAGTGGGAGGTGGGAGTTTCCCTGAATGATGCATCAGGCTGTGCTCTGCCTTCACAATGCTGGCTCCGCCCTCCTGGGGAGCGACTGATGACTCAGCCTGCACCTGGCCCAGGAAGGACCAAAGCTTGTCAACAAAGTGCTCAGGCTGCCCCTGTCTTCACAATGCCGGCTCCGCCCCCCTGGGGAGCGGCTGATGTGCCTGCCCTCACACTGAATGCAGAAGCAGAAGTACCCACCACAAGTGCTCAGGGACTGAGAACAGTTATGCAAAGGCCCCCCTGGCCTGTAAGAACAAAAGAAACTGGGTATAAAAGTAGGAGCCCTGCTCCTTGTAAATTAGATCCTGTTTGTGCTACAGAAGAAACTCTGCCCGAAGAGAAGGACCTGGAAGGACAAGGAGGAGTGCTGTTTCTGGCCTGTGTCTGGTGCCTTGCTGCAGAAGGAGAGGAAAGAAAAGACTACCAAGAGACTTTTGCTTTTATTGAACTTTGTGCCAAACTCTGCTGAAAGATCTCCAAGGGCTTGCTGCTGAACTTGCCCCCTGACCAGCGCCCCAGGACCAGTGGGCGCTACACCCTGAAGAAAAGCTACTGTGTGTGCTGCTTGTCGCTGCAGCGCTGACTGAGGAGTCTGGGAGCGTTGGGCATCCCTGCCACGCTCCCCGTAATCCAGGGCATCGATATCCCCCCAAGCACCGTGACCGGGGCCCAAAGCAACAGCAAGAGCAACGTGAGGCCCAGCCGCCGCTGGCCCGAGCACCGTGACTGCCTCTGCACCGGGAGCCCCGAGAGCAACGTGAAGGAGGACCCGTCCGGTCCAAGCGCCCGAATTGACTGTGCCTCGCGCCGTCAATCCACCTGCAAAGACGGACAGCCGCCCTGTGATAACCCCCCTCTGGTTCTTCATCCTGCCCGACAGCTCAGCTGTGAGCGCACAGCTGCCACCGGCACTTTGGCTGGGTACGTCCCGCACTTGGGGACCGTACTGCCACTTGCCGCCGCCACACAGCCTCCGCCTCCAGGGTCGGAGCGAACGCCAAAGGAAGGACCCTGCCGCCACCAAGCACCGCCGCCCCGGGTGACCCGTGACCTGCCCGGCTGAGAGCCGCAGCGCGCATCGACCCCGGAGAAGCAACGAGACGTGGGACAGCTCCCCTTGAAGCCGCCCGCTCTGAGGTAATTTGAATTTTTATAGTCAAGAAATGTCCCCTAACGTGTTCCTCACCGTCTCCATGTACGAGCTTAAAGTGCATGTAACTTCCCTCCTCGACCAGCTATGAAAACGCAAATACATTTGCGTTTAACGTTAACATGTCCTCTTTCAGATCCACCATGAATGGATCGATAATTCAGTTCCTAAGTATGCCTTGCCAACGTCTTTTCATGGTGCACTTTCACGTTTTCCTAGCCCTGCAGAGCTAGGCCCTGATTTCTGCCATCGAGCCCTTTCTGCTCTCTGCCTCCTGAAAGCTGCAACGTGGGATACATCCCTGACCTCTGTCCTACTCCCTGCGTGATGAGCGGCGCCCGGCTCGGCCTGCTTGCCTGCCAAAGACAGTATTTCGCCTTCAAGTTATCAGTATAGCCGAGCCCAGCTCCTCGAAAACGCATTCCAGTCTAGTAGAATAGATAAACAATCCCCGGCTGCAGAGCAAAGGGCCCGGCCTTTCTGTCTCCATGCAAGTAATTCATTGCTCCCGTTACCATGGTAGGCCCATGGCCCCTTGCATTACACGTAGACACGTAGTCACATATGCACGCATTAATAGTCAGTATAGAGTAGCCTCTGCCCAAGAGACCTTTACTTCTAGATAATATAGTTCCCCCAAACACAAGATATCAGATATGATTTAGGAACGAGTCGATCTGACATGCCAGACTTCTGTCTCTTTCCTCTAGTGTTAAATGTCAAGTCCCCTGCACCCTCCAGCCTCACGTCAGTCACACGTCATGCTGCTGCGCGCGCATCCTTGCTACAGAATTCTGCTGACACTGCAAGATTCCTCTATGTATCCACCCACTTGTGACACTTTCATGTGACGTTTCTAGCACACACCTCTGTGTACGCCCTCGTGCACGCCTTTCTGTTACGCACATGTGTTCTTATCTCGTTTCTCTCAGCTGTTACGCCTTCTGTATCCATCACCATTATATGCGTTTACTATATATATTGTGTTCTGTTAACCCCTTCCATGCTGATGACAGAACGGTTCCGTCATCAGCTACGGGTGAGCTGTGCTGATGACGGAACCGTTCCGTCATGAGCCCGTTAGAACCTTAGAACCCTCAGCACAGCGCGAAAATTCGCGCCGCGCTGAAGGGGTTAATAAAGTATGCTCTATCCCTTCCTGAACCTTGATGGTGAAAGGAACATGATACCCTGGTTCGAACCATTCCATTTTATGGAATAAAACCCTTATAAACTCAGATACCACGGACTCTGCCTCTTATTTCCGATTGAGTTATTTTATTGAACTTTACCGCATAGAAATTCCGACGGTAAATATTTATTTACCACATTAATTTGGCGCCCGAACAGGCCACATGGTTTCTCCCCGACTCTATGGTTCAAGTTATGATTAACACCGCACACAGTCCAGCACACTTAGGAGAGAAAGCCATGTTAGACAGTTTACAGAATCTCTGGTATAACAAACATTTACGAGCAGCAGCAAAACAGAAAGTGCGTACTGCATGATCTGTTGTCAGTTCAACCCAGGAAAAAGCATTCCTGCAGAGCGAGGTGGATTCAATCCTCCCGATTACCCTTTTGAAGTCCTCCAGATGGATTATATCCAGATGGAACGATGTCGAGGATTTAAGTATGTCCTCGTAGTTGTATGTGCACTTTCCCGTTGGACAGAAGCATATCCAGTCCCAGATTACACTGCTCCGACCACTGCCAAACAGTTGGTTCGTGAATTTTTCCCACGATACGGTTTGCCTCGTGTCGTGTACTCAGATAACGGTCAGCCATTCTCGTCCGAGCTAATGAAGCAGGTATCACTCCTGCTAGGATATCAGTGGAAGTTTCACTGCGTCCGACATCCCGAGGCAGCAGGTCTCGTAGAGAGACACAACCAGACACTGAAAACACGTCTTGCTAAGATTTGTGCTGAGAAAGGGGTTGACTGGATAGTTGCCTTGCCAGTTGCATTGTTTTACATGAGAATGGTCACACACTCCAGGACAGGGCTATCCCCGTACGAGGTGGTCTTTGGTAGGCCACCGAATATGTGGGGGACGCCTCTGCCTCGTAAAATAACAGATGTTGACTGTAATATGCTGACAGATTACCTTGCTTCCTTGATGTCTGCACTACAATCATGTCGTTCACAGGTGGCTGCAGCCTTTCCCGACAACACTGAGGTGAAGCCACACAAGATCGTTCCCGGTGATTACATCTTTGTTCGGAACTTCGACAGGAGGAGTCCGCTGGAGCCCCGCTGGCAGGAGCCGAAGCTTGTTTTACTAACCACAAGGACAGCAGTGAAGGTGGAGGGCCGCAAGGGCTGGCTCCACTCGAGTCATATAAAAAAATATCATGGACTGCCGCCAGACTCCCAGCCCGGCCCCGTTTCAGAGACTGATACTAAACTTCCCCTGGTAGAGAAAACTCTTTCTCAAGAATTTCGCATGAAATTAAGGTCTAGCAAGTCAGACAGTTTAATTGTTTAAGTCCTCCCCTAGGTGAAGCGGTTAGACAGGTTCCTGACATGTACAAGTTAGACCCCAATAGAGAGAGAGATAGACAGAAACAGATCAAGAAACAGAAACATTGTAAATCTCTGCGGAGTTATTTCGTCATTACGTTATTGATTATGTTTCTTCTGAGTCTTATGGTTATTGGTATAAGTGTATTATTGCACATGTTCTTTCCTATTGCACACTCTACTCCTAATAACACTGCAGAGCACACGTTCAGTGAACTGCCTCCACATGAAGTATCTTATAGACTTGCGCTGCGCAACAATACATTCATCAGTATATAGAGCCATATCCCGTCTTCATAAGATCGCTGATCAGATTCATCAGGATCCAGGCACCTGGACTTGGTCCGGTTGGTTCTGGAGTACGATAACAGCCTGGGGATGGAAGCTACTTTCTTTCCTAGGGATTATATTGGCCATAGTATTCAGTTGTTGTCTCTGCATTCAATGTGGGCCAGCGATATGTGGCCTGTGTGCCACAGCCTGCATTCCCCGTTCAAGTTCACGCTCTACATCCCGCCTGAGAAAGGATGAGCAAATGATGTTATACGAACAGATAGATGGATTAATGAAGATTGATATATCATGAAGGGTCCGTAGGGGACAAGGAGGGAATGAGGTAAATTGAATTTTTATAGTCAAGAAATGTCCCCTAACGTGTACCCCACCGTCTCCATGTACGAGCTTAAAGTGCATGTAACTTCCCTCCTCGACCAGCTATGAAAACGCAAATACATTTGCGTTTAACGTTAACATGTCCTCTTTCAGATCCACCATGAATGGATCGATAATTCAGTTCCTAAGTATGCCTTGCCAACGTCTTTTCATGGTGCACTTTCACATTTTCCTAGCCCTGCAGAGCTAGGCCCTGATTTCTGCCATCGAGCCCTTTCTGCTCTCTGCCTCCTGAAAGCTGCAACGTGGGATACATCCCTGACCTCTGTCCTACTCCCTGCGTGATGAGCGGTGCCCGGCTCGGCCTGCTTGCCTGCCAAAGACAGTATTTCGCCTTCAAGTTATCAGTATAGCCGAGCCCAGCTCCTCGAAAACGCATTCCAGTCTAGTAGAATAGATAAACAATCCCCGGCTGCAGAGCAAAGGGCCCGGCCTTTCTGTCTCCATGCAAGTAATTCATTGCTCCCGTTACCATGGTAGGCCCATGGCCCCTTGCATTACACGTAGTCACATATGCACGCATTAATAGTCAGTATAGAGTAGCCTCTGCCCAAGAGACCTTTACTTCTAGATAATATAGTTCCCCAAACACAAGATATCAGATATGATTTAGGAACGAGTCGATCTGACATGCCAGACTTCTGTCTCTTTCCTCTAGTGTTAAATGTCAAGTCCCCTGCACCCTCCAGCCTCACGTCAGTCACACGTCATGCTGCTGCGCGCGCATCCTTGCTACAGAATTCTGCTGACACTGCAAGATTCCTCTATGTATCCACCCACTTGTGACACTTTCATGTGACGTTTCTAGCACATACCTCTGTGTACGCCCTCGTGCACGCCTTTCTGTTACGCACATGTGTTCTTATCTCGTTTCTCTCAGCTGTTACGCCTTCTGTATCCATCACCATTATATGCGTTTACTATATATATTGTGTTCTGTTAATAAAGTATGCTCTATCCCTTCCTGAACCTTGATGGTGAAAGGAACATGATACCCTGGTTCGAACCATTCCATTTTATGGAATAAAACCCTTATAAACTCAGATACCACGGACTCTGCCTCTTATTTCCGATTGAGTTATTTTATTGAACTTTACCGCATAAAAATTCCGACGGTAAATATTTATTTACCACAGCTCCACAAGGATTTGAAAGGTACTGTGTTGTGTCCTCACGGTGCGAGCGTCCTGCAACCCGAGCTCGCACCGCGCTATCTGCTCCCAACGCGAGCCGCCTCTGAAACCGAGGCTCGCACTGCTCTTTGTCCTCGAGGCCCACGCGGGAAGCGTGAGCTTTGGCCGGCCGGGCCCGATCTCCCCTCTGAAGCGAGCGGAGACAGCGGAACGCGCATTGAGGCGCTACAAGACACTGAACCTTGCTGAACCTGGGCAGAAGGCCCAAAAGATTGCTAGAAAGAACTGTGGCAACTTGAAACCAAGTAAACTGGAACCGCTATTGAAAGTTTGACAACTGTATTTACAAGCCTGCTTGAAATTTATATAAAGAATATATATTTTTACAAATACAGTTTGGTGTCATTGTGTGGTGGGTTGGTTGTGATGGTGTAATATTGCAAATGTTTAACCCTATGTGCCCCAGAGATTAGCCTGAGACTGCTTAAGCCACACTACCTAGAGGGTAAGCAGAGGTTGTCTTGAAGGTAACCCTCAGCCCTGACGAGGAAGAGAGAGTCCCTGCTTGTCGCCAGTGCTGCACTGCGCCAACTAGAGACTCCCCCTTCCTACATTGGACGCAGCGGTGAGGATCGCGAATTTACATTTGTAGTGTTTTACCTTAGCTACTGACCATTGCATAGTGATTACAGTCCAGTAACTTAGCCACAGACTTTTTTTTTTTTTGATTTATGTTTTACTGAGAGAATCCCCATGTGTTTTTAAAGTCATGCCTGTGTCAGTGGAAATGGAAAAGGCACCATCCATTTCTTCTATTGACTGTGATTGGGAGAAACTAGAAAACTACACCGGGAAACAGCTCAAGAGCTTCTGCAAAAATTTGAACATTTCCATGACCGGACTCTCCAGAAGGGAGCAGTTCCAAAAGGCGCTGAGGGCCTGGGTCAAGGCAAGGAATGCCCCTGGAAAGGATTTTGAATTTGAGGATGCAGAACAGCAGCTGGAGGGACCCCTGACTCCAGAGTGGAGGGGTGCAACCTCCCCATTGGGTAGCAGTGTTTCTGGCCGAGGTCTGTCGCCAGAGGAGCTGGCGGACAGACAGGCCACCCGAGAACATGAAATGAAGTTGGCGGAGCTGAAATTGAATTGCCAACTGGAGCTAGAATCTAGGAAGTTAGCCCTGGAAGAAATGAAAATGGAGCTTGCGCATGACTTAAGAATGAGGAAACTTGACTTGGAGCTCGAGGGGCTTGAGGCCAGGTGGGCTTCAGCCCAGCAACAAGAAATATGTGTAGCTCAGAGATTGAGCTTTGCTGAGTTGGAGGTGGAGTCCAGCTCAGATGGTGGCAGCAACATTAAGGTATCTAGTGCTGACAGCATAGTGCGCGCACCTAGAGATATGGCACCTGACTTGGAGGGGGTTAACTTACACCAGGAGGTTCAAGGGCATGAGGTAGCTCCAGTAGTGCGCAGCATCCCTGAAGGGAATAGGGTAGCTGGCGTAGGAGTTCATGGTCCTAGTAGTGGGAGGGATTCCCCCATGGTTGAGGTCCTGGTGGGTGAGTGTAAAACCCGCCCAGAAGAGTGTGGGTTGTGTGACAGAGACAGTCCGCTACTGTCTGGCCAGTCTCAGAAGGATGGTGCGGAGTATGTGTGTGAGGCGCTGGATGGAGAGGTGAAGGATAGTTTGGTTAACCCTGCTAGGGGCCTGTGTAATCCAATTGTGGAAGAGCATACTTTAAGTCCCAGTTTTCCAGAGCTATGCCAACACCTGTTTGAGAGTGAGTTCTCTGACCCCAGGGAGCTCACATTGGAGGCAGACCTTGTGGTGGATTCCAGAGGGTCTGGAGAGGCATTGAGGTGTGATCCTGTGGGGAGTGGCTCAGGTATCTTCCAGCCCAGAGTGGTGGGAGTGGCGCAGAGTAGCCCAGCTAGGTCCTGTAGTAGTGAGAGGGGTGTAGGGCCTCACGTCCTGTCCTTGAGGGGAAGGAGTGAGAATGGGTTTTGTCCCGGTAGTGCCCAACCTCAGTCTCAGAGCCTGGATGGTTCTTTAAGGGAACACCAGGTGGGGAGCCTAGGCTGTCCGGATGAGTCACCCACTGAGGGGGATCCCCCAGTGGCTAGAGAACGTGGAGGCTCTGTAAACAGAGCTCCAGTAGTTCTGGTATCGGGCAGTACCACTCCAGTTGGGAGGGTGCAGAAGTCCAGAAGGAGGGGCGAGAGGGGGAAAGAGTCCCCAGTGGAAGAACCAGTGGGTCAGGGGCCAGCCAGCAGGGCTGCGTCCCCAGTGAATGACCATGGGGACACCACTTCTGTCCTGGGGGATCTTCCCGCACTTTCAGATGGACAGGGGTTGGGAGATCTGCGCCAGGCAGACTGTCGCACGGCACATGAGCTATGTGCCACCCTCAGGGGGGGCATGCGTGCTCCCCGGGAAGTCCTGGTGCGCCAGGCAAGCGTTCAACTGCAGGGTTGGGTCCCTGAGTTGGAGAGCCAGGTTCAGGTGTTGTCTGACCTGGAGGGCAGGACCACTGTAATCAGTGTCCTGGCCCATGTCGCTTCTAGGGGTACCACTCCAGTTGGGAGTGGGCGGTACTCTGGAAGGGGGTGCAGAGGGAGGAAGTCCTCGCCTCTGACCCCGGTTAAACTAGAGAGTCTAGACCCTAGGTTTAAGGGCCAGGTGCAGGGTGTCCCCCCTGACCTGGTGCCCCAGTTGCAGGATAGCACCCCTGAACTGGTGGGCGAATTGTGCAGATCACCTGCCACAGGTGCCCTGACAATTCTGGAAGGGGGTATCACTCCAGGTGGGAGGGTACAGAGCCCCAAGGAGGAGGACCGGGTGTGGGAGAGGCTACCCCAGTCTTTGGTCCAGCCGCCAGGTACCGGCCTGGGGCTGGTGGGTCAGTGCCAGGATGTCATACCTGACCTGACAGAAGGGAGAGTGGACAAAGGGTGCCAAGCACCTGGGACTACTGCCCCCCGCTCTCCAAGGCCACAGAAGTTTGAGAGCCCTGAGAGGCATAAGGCCTGGGTCTCATTCCTGACTACAGTCAGTGGCCACTGTGACATTTTTGTGTCTGCCTGTTGGGACACACCTGTGAGCGAATTAAGGCTAGGTGCTGCCCAGGTGGTGTCCACGGGTGAAGAGAAGGGTTCCACACGGGTTGGCTGTGTGGACCCTGAGAGCATACCCAGAGGAATTGAAAAAGGTTCAGTTTGGCGTAGAACTGGAGTCTGCCCCTGCAGTTGCGGGCCAGGTCCTTGTTCTATCGCCCAAAGCAGTGAAGACCATCAAGGTAGTGATTGGTCTACCCTGCGTTTTGGCTGGAAGGGGGTTGTGTTGGACTTGGCCCTTCCTGCTGGGTCATCCCTAAACTTTTTGCCTTTTTCCTCCTATATTTCCTCTGACCTGTTTTTGTTGGTTTAGGACTCTGGGCACTTTACCACTGCTGACCAGTGCTAAAGTGCATATGCTCTCCCTGTACAAAGTGTATCTGTAATTGATATTCCTGATTGGGTCATTGGATTTACTATCAGACCCCAGTAGAGTGCACCAGGAGTGCCAGGGCTTGTAAATGCCAATACTGCTAGTGGGCCTGCAGCGCTGGTTGCGCCACCCACAGAAGCAGCCTTTTAAAATGTGACTAGGGTCTGCCATTGCAGAACCTGTGTGCAGTCTGGTACTGTCATGCTGGCTGGGCAAGTGCACCCACTTGCCAGCCTCTAAACCTTCCCTTAACTTCATATCAGTCACCCCTATGGTAGGCCCTAGGGCAGGGTGCATTGTAAGTGTAAGGTAGAACATGCCCTGATGTGTGTGGCATGTTCTAATAGTGAATTACTGCCAAATTCGTTTTTCACTATTGTAAGGCTACCTGCTCCCTTTAGGCCAGAATGGGCTGCTGGAATTATTACACTCTATAATCCTAGCAGGCTCAGGGAACATGGTAGAAATTAATGTTTAGTATGCCTGAACTCAGAATAATAAAATACTTCTTTTAGTAAAGTTTATTTTAATATCCTGGGTTTGCAAATGCTACTTTTAGAAAGCTAGCATTTGCTTGTCTAACCATTTCAGCCCGCCTCTGCTTTTGTGTGTATCTGACTGTCTGAGTGTGTGAGTGACAGGGCTGGAGTTGACAGGTGGTGAATAGCAGGATGACACCTTAGTGGGAGGTGGGAGTTTCCCTGAATGATGCATCAGGCTGTGCTCTGCCTCCACAATGCTGGCTCCGCCCTCCTGGGGAGCGACTGATGACTCAGCCTGCACCTGGCCCAGGAAGGACCGAAGCTTGTCAACAAAGTGCTCAGGCTGCCCCTGTCTTCACAATGCCGGCTCCGCCCCCCTGGGGAGCGGCTGATGTGCCTGCCCTCACACTGAATGCAGAAGCAGAAGTACCCACCACAAGTGCTCAGGGACCGAGAACAGTTATGCAAAGGCCCCCCTGGCCTGTAAGAACAAAAGAAACTGGGTATAAAAGTAGGAGCCCTGCTCCTTGTAAATTAGATCCTGTTTGTGCTACAGAAGAAACTCTGCCCGAAGAGAAGGACCTGGAAGGACAAGGAGGAGTGCTGTCTCTGGCCTGTGTCTGGTGCCTTGCTGCAGAAGGAGAGGAAAGAAAAGACTACCAAGAGACTTTTGATTTTATTGAACTTTGTGCCAAACTCTGCTGAAAGATCTCCAAGGGCTTGCTGCTGAACTTGCCCCCTGACCAGCGTCCCAGGACCAGTGGGCGCTACACCCTGAAGAAAAGCTACTGTGTGTGCTGCTTGTCGCTGCAGCGCTGACTGAGGAGTCTGGGAGCGTTGGGCATCCCTGCCACGCTCCCCGTAATCCAGGGCATCGATATCCCCCCAAGCACCGTGACCGGGGCCCAAAGCAACAGCAAGAGCAACGTGAGGCCCAGCCGCCGCTGGCCCGAGCACCGTGACTGCCTCTGCACCGGGAGCCCCGAGAGCAACGTGAAGGAGGACCCGTCCGGTCCAAGCGCCCAAATTGACTGTGCCTCGCGCCGTCAATCCACCTGCAAAGACGGACAGCCGCCCTGTGATAACCCCCCTCTGGTCGGCATCCTGCCCGACAGCTCAGCTGTGAGCGCACAGCTGCCACCGGCACTTTGGCTGGGTACGTCCCGCACTTGGGGACCGTACTGCCACTTGCCGCCGCCACACAGCCGCCGCCTCCAGGGTCGGAGCGAACGCCAAAGGAAGTACCCTGCCGCCACCAAGCACCGCCGCCCCGGGTGACCCGTGACCTGCCCGGCTGAGAGCCGCAGCGCGCATTGACCCCGGAGAAGCAACGCGACGTGGGACAGCTCCCCTTGAAGCCGCCCGCTCCACAAGGATTTGAAAGGTACTGTGTTGTGTCCTCACGGTGCGAGCGTCCTGCAACCCGAGTTCGCACCGCGCTATCTGCTCCCAACGCGAGCCGCCTCTGAAACCGAGGATCGCACTGCTCTTGGTCCTCGAGGCCCACGCGGGAAGCGTGAGCTTTGGCCGGCCGGGCCCGATCTCCCCTCTGAAGCGAGCGGAGACAGCGGAACGCGCATTGAGGCGCTACAAGACACTGAACCTTGCTGAACCTGGGCAGAAGGCCCAAAAGATTGCTTATTGCTAGAAAGAACTGTGGCAACTTGAAACCAAGTAAACTGGAACCGCTATTGAAAGTTTGACAACTGTATTTACAAGCCTGCTTGAAATTTATATAAAGAATATATATTTTTACAAATACAGTTTGGTGTCATTGTGTGGTGGGTTGGTTTTGATGGTGTAATATTGCAAATGTTTAACCCTATGTGCCCCAGAGATTAGCCTGAGACTGCTTAAGCCACACTACCTAGAGGGTAAGCAGAGGTTGTCTTGAAGGTAACCCTCAGCCCTGACGAGGAAGAGAGAGTCCCTGCTTGTCGCCAGTGCTGCACTGCGCCAACTAGAGACTCCCCCTTCCTACAGTATCCTCTTAGACACTGGAGTCTTCGTGTTTACTTCCGATGACTCCCACCTTGTCTCCTTATTTGCGATTTAAATTGAGCCAAAATAATTTATTGAGGGCTTTACATTCCACCTTGTGAATGTTGTAATCCTTTTTCAGGAGATTTCTGGCTCTTCTTAACAGGTTATGACTTCCTGATGGAAATTTAGGCGATATTCTTCAGGCTTCACTTGGCAAATGGCATTTCTCCACAAGCATTCATCAAAGTCAAAGCAGTGTGTTATCGAGTGTCCTGACTGCTGCAGTTCTCGCCTTAAATTATTCATTTTGCGCACACCTGCGCTGGAAGTTTAATAATGTGTCTATTGAGGCTAGCGCTGGGTTTTCAGTTGTGGTGTGACGAGACCATGGGGTAGTCTTCAGTGTTTTGAGTCCTTCTTTTTGCTGAGTTATATTATTATATGTCCATACATTCATTACTTTGCTCTTGAGCAGACCCTGCCTAGGAGGACCTCGTGATACCGTGTTTGGTGGATATAAAAGTAAAGAAAACACGTATTTCGTGTATGGTTCATTCCGAATACAATAGGTTTAAGTGGACTTGTAGACAGATTTTCTAGTAACAGAAGTAAATAAGCATTGGCATAGCCAATAGGTCTGACCTTTGGAGCCTTATAAGTATTTACTTATGCAGCACAATATCCTTCCTGCAACAACATCAACTGTTGCCTGGCTAAACACTTATCAGGTCCCAAAGGCGAGACCTATCGGCTATGCCAATGCTTGTTTATCGGTGTTACTGGGAGTGAAGCCTACTGGCCCCACTTGTGTAAAGTTCCGCTATTATGTGCATGGTCAGAATCCTGCGCTGGGATTCCAAGCTGATGTCAAGTGCACATGCATGTCTGCTGCGTGTAACAGATGTGTAGTGATAAGACTGTGTGTGTGCGAGTCTGAGTAAGGGGGATCGAGGGGGGCCTTCTGGATGCCACTAGCCTGGGTTAGCATAAGGCAGAGGCCGAGGGCTCTCCTCCCCGACTGAGGCGGGGCATTACCTGCATTCTGTGCCCGAACGGAGGAGACGCCTAAAAGATCAACCACCCCAGACCTGTTCTACAGTTTGAGACAATGGATCCAAGATCCTAGTTTAGAAGATGCGTGTGAAGGAGGGACGCAGGCCACACTATTCTTTCTAGTTCCAAGCGTCCTGCAAAGCACTCAGATGACTGCTATGCAGCCAGGGCTGGTGCCTGCCTGAAAGCCAGTCCCCTGAGGTGAGGGGACACACCCTGAAGTTTCTGTTGGAGCTCTGCTTGAAGCACATAGAGGCCACTCTGCCTGCTAAGGGAGGGAAGGAACCTCCTGGCCCCCACCCTCTTAGAGGTGAGGGGACACACCCTGAAGTGTCTGTTGGAGCTCTGCCTGAAGCACATAGGGGCCACTCTGCCTGCTAAGAGGTGGGTGTTCTGGGAGAGACAAGTCCAGGAGAATCAAGGAAGCAGCACCACGTAGAAGGACCTCACACAGAGACACTATCCTTTATAGCCAATTGGACTGTGTAGTAGTAGTATTAATGAAAATGATTAGATTATTCTTCAAAATGCCAAAAGTGTACATATAAAATACATAACATAGAAATCCTTCACATTGCCAAATCTCCAGTATAGGTGATAAAAAAACAGATAAATACAGAAGACAGTAAAGTGTCAAGAACAGTCTAAAAATGTCACATTATTAAAAACAGATAAAAGAGAAAATAAACCCCCTATTTTTAAAAAAGGAGAACAAATAGAGGCGATCACTCCCCTTGATATAGTTATTACTAAATCACGTTTTTTTTACCTGCTTCCCCACACTGTAACTTTATCCCTGCTCTGGATTCAACTTGACGAATCAGAAAACCAAGCATGACAATTCCTGACTAATTTTGTACATATATGTCAAAGTTCTTAGCAAATAAATACTTTTTACCAAACTCCCTCTCACCATGCCCCGCTTGATGGATCTGCATGAAATTCAACATATCAGTAGTTGTTACACATGGTAAGCGTCTGACGAACACTATTAGAAAGTGAAAGATGGTTTGGCCTTCCCTCTAGAACTTTGCCCCTCCTCAATGGACATTTCTGGACCCTGAGATCCGCTCACTGTGCTTCACATGCTTACAGCCTGCAAAACTTCATACGGATTTGTTAAACAGCACCAAAGCAATAAGCACAAGAACACCTTTTTTACCTCGTTTTAACTATGCCACCCCTCGATGGATTTGCATGAAACTCAAAATTTCAGCTGTAAGTTAAAGTGTCTGTAAAGCTTTGTGTAGATTCATATTGTACCAAAGTTAAGTTAATCAAAGACTTTTCCCCTCCTCCTTACCCTTTATCACTTTTATCAGATGTAAATAAAAGAAGAATCCTGCATCTTTCTAACTTTTACGTTTCTCACTTTTACGTTTCTAACAGCCTGCCACACCTCATGCAAATTCTTTAAACTACACCACAGTTATTAGCCCCTTAAAATGTATTTATTTATTTGTAGAGTTTTATATAGCGCCAGCTGGACCCAAAGGTATCGGAGCGCTTTACATGTTATGATAATACGTTTAGCATTGAGTTACATGTGGGAATTCATGAGGATTAGAATAGTCATAAAAAGTGTAGAAAACAAATCTCTTTAACCCTTTCGCTGATAGCCCTCCCCCCTCCCCCCCTCCCCCCTACCCCCTACCTCCTCCCCCCACTACTGTGCTAAGCCTTTTTGGCTATTTGGGTTGTTTGTGCCTAGGCCCCTGTAACTTTTTGTCTACATAAGCTATCAAAGCCAAATGTGCGTCTTTTTCTTCCAACAACATTGGGATTTTAAAGGTACCCAGAGTTTGTGGATTCCCCAGGAGGGGACCCAGAAATGAGCCAATGTACAGCTTTTTTTTTTTAATGGGGATAAGGTGCTACAGAAGAAAGTGTCTGGTGTTTTCCCTGTAAATGGTATCAAACAAAGGCTTGTGGTGCAGAAATCACCGTCTTCCCAGCTTTCAGGGACAGGCAGACTTTTGTCAGAAAACCCAACATTTTTACACAGTTTTGGCATTTTACTGAGACATAGCCAATTTGTGCTATTTATTTGCTTCAACCTCCTTCCAGTTAGTGGTAGAAATGGTTGCGAAAAGAATAATGGATCCTGGAAAACGCTACATTTCTGAAAAGTAGACAAAATTCTGAATCCAGCAAGGAGTCATTTGTGTCGATCTTTCAAGGTTTTTTTAATACAAACTAACATTTGAAAATAAGAATAATTGAACATGGGTTGAAAAAAAACAGCCATTTGTGCCAATGTTTTCACCTCTAACTTTTCTAAGTATGACATATTTTTACGGCGGTATACCGTTACATCTGCTGGACTCTTCTGGTTGTGGAGATATATAGGACTTGTAGGTTCACCAAAAACCAGAGGAATCCAGAGCCAAAAACTGAGCTGCGTCTTGCAATGGTATTTCATTGTGTTCCAGGTATATAGCAATTTATTTGGTAAAATATAAAGAGTCGACACCTATGTATTTCCAAAATGGGAACAAAATATAGAGCTTAGAAGCCGTAGCTGTTTCCACATTTCCAAAATTGTAGGTATCCATACTAGCATGTGAGTTATAGGACATTTTTCAAAGTAACTTATTTTTTGCACCTTGTCGTACATTCGGAAGGCAGAAATGCATTGAAAGTCAATAGGTAATAACAATTGCGCTATGATTGTGTTCCCCTAAGTCTCCCGATACAAATGGTAACTCACTTGTGTGGGGAGTCCTAGTGCCTGCAAAAGGAAAAGGCCCAAAACACAACGTGGACACATTACATTTTTCCAGTGAAAACTGACCCTTTTTTGCAATGTGCCTAGCTGTGTATTTTGAACCCTAGCTCAGCCGGCACCTAGGGAAACCGAGCAAACCTATATGTTTTTGAAAACTAAACACCCAGAGGAATCCAGGATGGGGTGACCTGACTGGCTCTCATCGGGTTCTGTTACTCATAATCCCTTGTAAACCTTGAAGTTTGTAAAAAACAAAAACACATGTTCTAGGCATATGAGCAGCAGATAGTACACTTTGCTTAGATTGCCATCTGGTGTTGGGCTGAGATGCTTGCACCTTGTTGTCTTGGAAGAAGTCTTTTGTGGTCACGAGATAGGTGACTCCTCCCTTGGATGATAGTGCGCATGGGCATCCACTCCATCTTCAGATTGTTTTCTTTCTGCCCTCAGGTTTGGATGTAACTTCTGTGCTCCGGTTCAGCACCATATCTCCAAATCTTTTCGACGCAAAAAACCATCATAGACTCGACAGTATTGTTTTTGATCACGTGATCTTCGACGTGCTCCTCAAATACTCGATTCCGGTTGTCGATGCGGGCCGCTGGGCCTATCGACGCCGTTCCGGTCTTCGGCTCATGGAAAGGACTCCATTTAAAGCAAGCATTTACAATGCAATGGTCTCGTCCTTGTTAAAGTTAGAGCTATTGGCATTGCTCATGACATTATTTTTGTTTTTAGAACATATAAATAAATAGCATTGTCATTTACAATGCCAATAGCTTAATCTCTCGCAAATGGGAGACCTTTTGCATTTGCACCCACACACACACACGCAGAGCCACACGCGCACACACACACACACACACAGAGCCACACACACACACAGACAGAGTCACACAGAGCCACACAGAAGCCGGGAACAGATGCACAAAAAGCAGATCACAAGCAGGGAACAGAGGCACAAGCAGGGAACAGAGGCACGAAAACCGGATCACAAGCAGGGAACAGAGGCACAAGCAGGGAACAGAGGCACGAAAACCGGATCACAAGCAGGGAACAGAGGCACGAGCAGGGAACAGAGGCACGAGCAGGGAACAGAGGCACAAGCAGGGCACAAGCAGGGAACAGAGGCACAAGCAGGGAACAGAGGCACAAGCAGGGAACGAGGCACAAGCAGGGAACAGAGGCACGAAAACCGGATCACAAGCAGGGAACAGAGGCACGAGCAGGGAACAGAGGCACGAGCAGGGAACAGAGGCACAAGCAGGGCACAAGCAGGGAACAGAGGCACAAGCAGGGAACAGAGGCACAAGCAGGGAACAGAGGCACAAGCAGGGAACAGAGGCACAAGCAGGGAACAGAGGCACGAAAACCGGATCACAAGCAGGGAACAGAGGCACGAGCAGGGAACAGAGGCACGATCAGGGAACAGAGGCACAAGCAGGGCACAAGCAGGGAACAGAGGCACAAGCAGGGAACAGAGGCACAAGCAGGGAACGAGGCACAAGCAGGGAACAGAGGTCCAAGCACCGGATTACAAGCAGGGTACAGAGGCACGAAAACCCGGAACAGAGGCACAGGGAACAGAGGCACAATCAGGGAACAGAGGCACAAGCAGGGCACAAGCAGGTAACAAGCAGGGAACAAGCAGGGAACAGAGGCACAAGCAGGGAACAGAGGCACAAGCAGGGAACAGAGGCACAAACTGGGGACAAGCAGGGAACGGAGGCACAAGCAAGGAACAGAGGCACAAGCAAGGAACAGAGGCACAAGCACCGGGTGACAAGCAGTGTACAGAGGCACGAAAACCCGGAACAGAGGCACAGGGAACAGAGGCACAATCAGGGAACAGAGGCACAAGCAGGGCACAAGCAGGTAACAAGCAGGGAACAAGCAGGGAACAGAGGCACAAGCAGGGAACAGAGGCACAAGCAGGGAACAGAGGCACAAACTGGGGACAAGCAGGGAACGGAGGCACAAGCAAGGAACAGAGGCACAAGCAGGGAACAGAGGCACAAGCAGGGAAGAAGCAGGGAACAGAGACACAAGCAGGGCACAAGCAGGGAACAGAGGCACAAGCAGGGAACAGAGGCACAAGCTGGTGACAAGTAGGGAACAGAGGCACAAGAAAGGAACAGAGGTACAAGCAAGGAACAGAGGTACAAGCACCGGATGACAAGCAGGGTACAGAGGCACGAACAGGGAACAGAGGCACGAAAACCAGGAACAGAGGCACAGGGAACAGAGGCACAAGCAGGGAACAGAGGCACGAGCAGGGAACAGAGGCACAAAAACCGGGAACAGAGGCACGAAAACCGGGAACAGAGGCACACACACACACAGAACATATACAATATCGCTGCTCCAAGAGCCGGTAAGGTTTACTTGTGTATTTATAGGGCGCAGAGAGAAATAGAGCATACATGTCTAAAATTGAGTGAATATAATGGGCGTAATTTAGACACTTTGAAGGCCCCTTCCACAGAACTCAACAATTCAGTCACATAATTAAAACATTTCCAATATTAGTTATTTACATCAAAATCATCGCAAGGTCATAAGTTCTGGCTGGTTTTAGTCTGTAAGTTGTGTTACATATCTGATGCAATAACAAAAATTTCAGAGTCTAATGTACACACTATTGAATTGAGTCGAAGGGTTGCTGCTATCGTGGAAAGCATGTGGATACCGTATTTTTTAATATGTGTATAATTGATAATGTACCTCTAATGAATGTTATTGCTATTTACTTATCTAGATTAATATATATAATATTGAATTACTTTGGGTTAAAAGGTTGCTGCTATTGGGGAAAGGACGAGGATACCATACTTTTAAATATGAGTATTATTGTAAGGAAGTTTTAATGAATTGTATTGTAATTTGTTTATCCTGGGATCCCGTTGTGTTTTAAGTCTATGGTCTAAATAAACAAAGAGTTTCAAGAGGGTAGAGCTGTGGCTAAAAAGAACAAAATGTTATTTCATCAGTTTGCTGGCCTTTGACTTACTTGTGAAAAGTTGTATTTTTAGATCCGGCCGACATTTGCACTAATGTCAAGGTTCTGTCTTTTTCTGTTGAATGAAATATTCAATAAATGTTCTAAATTCAAAACTCGAGGAGCCCAAGCAAAAACAAAAATGAAATCCTTGAAATAATCATGTTTATTCCTGACTTAAATCCAGCATATTTATTTTCAAGAAGCAACTGCCATAGCCTTCTATGCAAGATGCTTGATATCTGTACTAGCCAATCGTATGCCAGGACCACACACACTGAGCTGCAGTTAGTTGTGTAAATTAATCTACTGCCTGAAACACAACACATGTGTTTGTTGGGTGGAAGTCTCCCCAGGGCTTCTGTCTTCAAGCTTTACCATTTTGTTGCCAATCACCAGCTGCTTTTCATGTTCTCCATTTTCTTACATTTACTGTTTAAAGTTTTAATTTGCTGCTTTTGGAGTTCAGGATGGGTCACTTGATGGTAACTGTATTTCACATCAATATCCGAATGAGCACAGCAATTCTTGACAAGTGATATCATACAGTGTCGTGCTATTTTTTTGTATGTGTGTGCGTGGTCCAACTTGTAACTTTTATTAATTCCTTGTCGAGCAGTTTACTATTTGCAGGGCCACTGGAATTTGATTCTGTGGCTACTGTATTTTCTGCATAATTATGGATTTGTAGCATTTGTGACGTGACCCATCATCAGCTGCATTATCATCAGCGTTTATAGGAGCAAATTGCTTCTAGCTCAAACAGATCAAAAGTTACTAAAACTGCAACGACATTAATCGCCACACAGTGGAAAAGGTTGACAGGTCTTCTTTCAGTAGCGTATTCCTATATTTCGCTGTTACAATTGTACTAATGAGGTGAAACTTTTACCCAGTGTTAGAATTTGTACAATTATCAAAAAATGTATACCATCACAAAATGTGCTGAATTATGCGCATAATTTGCCTTCTATTGCTGCATAATTTAGTAAACCCTGTCACATACCTTGGTCCTCCCCACCACATTATTCCAGTTTCCCTGACCGTGAACAATAACTGTATGTAGAATATAATGTAGACATCCGAAATGAAATATGAATGTAAGATAAACTAATCTGTGGGGAATCTATTGTTTTAACAGGAAAGCTTGGTTGTTTAAAATGATTACTTCGGATATCTGTGTGTATAACTTGTTGGTGCAATGGGGACGAATGACTTGTGTGTTTAGAGACCGATAAGGTCCAATCCTGGGGGAAAAAGGATTGCGAATCTGTGAATCAGTTAAAAATATATATTTATACACAGTGTACAATAGGCTGCCACAAAATGTGAAAAAATAGTAGGGAGACATTTACTTACTTTTCACAAGGTTTGCGTCACACACGTGATACAAAGCTAGGGCAAAGTGTTGTATTGGGATTTACTTGCCAGCACAATTTCTGATTTGCTCTGGAAAGTTGCCTAACATAAAGTTTGAAAACAGTTTTCTTTTCTCTCAACTTTTAAAACTGTGTATGTGTACTTAACTATACAGTATACATACAAAGTAGTAAATGTGTTAAACTATATGTCAAAGAGCATAGTTTTATACTAGAAGGGTATCTTTCCAAAAACAAATCTGCGCTTGACATCACTTGTCCATCCTTGCCTTATTGCAGAACTTAAACAACAATAATGCACACTTGCAAACTGTGACTACAAACCTGTCTCTTTACTTCACTTCAGAACTATCCGATTGTACAGGTTTAATGGACCATGCAGCTCGCAGACCACGGGAGACTAACAAGAGGACAAGGAGGAGAGCAGCACGAGTCACTGACAAAAGGGCTGCAGCACCTGTGAAGAGCAGCACAGCCCCGAAGCTTCAGACAGGATTCCCCGGCCCCAGAGGGAGCAAGAATGGTTGAATATAGACTGCTGAAGCCAGCACGTTCTGCTGCCATTGCATGCAGCCAGAGATCTGCTTCCTCAGAGAAGACTGACCCCCCTGTGTAATGGCTTGAGCGAGGCCATGCGATGAGGAGGAAAAAGTCCCAGGGGACAGAAGTAAGAGCTACATAATCTTTAGAGGCTGTCTAATGCCACCACATTTGAAGAGATAGAGCCACATGCCCCAGTAGCGAAAGGCCACCACCTCAAACCATGAGAACGGGCACGCAAAGCGCCAGCAGAGGGTGCCCATTAAGGACCAATGGGACGAAGTCAGAAGTGTGCCGAGGGCCGCATCAGCAAACCTGACAGCATGTGCAGGAGCCCAGGACAGAGAGGGACCTCTCTGAAAGGAGAAAGCAATTTGATATTTGATATTTGAGGGGGTATTTCTAAAGCGCAGCGGTCGCTCCGAAGGGAGCATCATGGCGCTGAAAATCCTGGAAGCCTAGTCGAGTTAGCAGAAGGAGGGCTAGATGGCAGCTTTAGTCCAGTCGTCGGGGAGGTTGAATATCCATGTTTTGAGAAGTTTTCTAAAAGGTTTCTCATGGGCCTGTTGTCTCAAATATTTGGGCATGCTGTTCCAGGCTTTGATGGCCAGGGAGTTTAAAGTTTTTCCACCCTTAGTCTTTAAGTTGTACCTGGCGGGAGACATGAGATTGTCTTGAGCAGAACGGAGGGAGCGACTCGGTTTGTAGTGGGGGAAGCGTCTGGTCAGGTATTTTGGACCAGTATTGTTGAACGCCCGAAAGGCGATGGTGAGTATTTTGAAAAGAATTCTTTTATGGAGGGGGAGCCAATGTAGGGAATTAAGGGCTGCAGAAACGGATGATTTACGGGGTAATTTTAGGACCAGTCGGGCAGCCGTGTGGAGGACGCTTTGAAGTTTGGTCTGTGTGGACTTTTTAGTCCCTGCCAGGAGGCCGTTACAGTAATCTAGGCGGGAGATAATGAGGGCTACTGTTACTGTTTTTCTGGCCTCCAGTGGAAGAAAGTCAAAGAACTTCCTGAGTGATTTTATTATACCCTTGCATCTGCCGTCCACGATCCTGGCGTGCTGGTCGAAAGATAGGTCCGAGTCGAATGTTACACCGAGGTTTCTAGCTGTTGTTACGGTCTGCGGAGGGGCAACAGAATTGTCCGGCCACCAGAGGGCTGGGCAGAAGGAGGTGTTCTTTCCGATGGGGAGGATCTCTGTTTTGCTAGAGTTGCATCTGAGGTGATTAGTGTCCATCCAGTGGAAGACCGCGGTTAAACAGTTTTTGAGAGCTCAGCTTTGGTTGAGTTATCCTCTAAGGGTACAATCAACTGCGTATCATCGGCATACGAGGTTACAGGGATGCCGAATGATTCAATGAGGGAGAGGAGTGGGATGAGGTAAATATTAAAAAGAAGGGGACTCAGGATGGACCCTTGGGGTACTCCGGAGGAGACCTTTTTTTCTTTGGACTGAAAAGGGCCAAGAGCGACAGTTTGGAACCTGTCGCTGAGGAATGATTTTATCCATAGTAGGGCTGTGTCTGAAATCCCTATGTCCGTCAGTCTGTTTATCAGGATAGAGTGGGATATGGTGTCGAATGCTGCTGTGAGGTCAAGAAGTATGAGAATAGCCTTCTTCCTCTGGTCTTGCAGCGTTTTTATAGTATCTGACAGTTCGATCAGAGCGGTCTCGGTTGAGTGTTTGGGACGGAAACCAGACTGTTGGGGGTGAAGAATGTTGTGGGCTTCCAGGTGGATTTTGAGTTCTTTGTAGACCAACTGTTCTGTTATTTTTCCCAAAGCAGGGAGAAGGGTGATCGGGCGGAGCAATGTTGAACGGAAGAGGCCGCAGCAGCTGGCCGCCCGCAGCACAGAATGGCCACCGTTGGCCCATCATTGAAAGTATCACAAGGAGTGACTGACACTGCCAGAATGCCCGAATCTAGAATGGATCAAGTGCTGCGACGGCGCAGCCTTGAGGCAAAAGCACTATGCCCTCGAGCGAGGAAGACGAGCAGAAAGAAGGTGACCCTGTATCCAAGGGGTAGAGCATCAGGAAGATCCCTGAGGAAGAGACTAGACCTGCGAGAGGTCAACGAAAAGAGGAGAGTCAAGTCCTACCAACAGGACAGACCTGCGAAGAGGTCCGCAGCAAAGAAAAGACACAGTCCTAAAAACCAGACGTGACCAGCGAGATGTCCATGTGGAGTCAACATGCAACACTTGGCATGACACCACATCACTCTGAGGAACCTGGTCGGAAGTAGAGAAGAGCGTGATGCCACATCCCGAAGGAGTTGGAGAGTGGCACGATGCCACAACATGAACAACAACCAACAGAGGTGCGCAAGAGAAAAGGGCGATGGGCGATAAGTCTGGGGACTCATGCCAATACCAGAGAGGGCATTCATCAACACAAGCCAGCCACAGGGATGCAGAGACATCACTGGAAACAGGTCCGCAGGAGGACCAACTGTAAGTTGCCAGCAAGCGCAAACCACGTCTCGGGCCCACGCCTCACAGTGCGACCATCCAGACACCTGTCACTACGCTTTATATAGAGGACATTCCGGCTAGTAACTGCAGATTGCACATGCCGAAGAACTGCAAATGGCTATGAAGTCCCTTAAGTCATCTTTATCCATGCAAGACAGCTACTTGTAGCCCAAGTTGTTACATGGTAAGATCGTCCTCATTACCAGGTGAACCCAGTGGAAGCTCGCATAGGGCGTGCTGTGGGCGGTGGCGGGGAGGGGCAGGATGGGGGCGGTAGTGAACCCAGACATACGACGGAACGGAGGAACATAATAATTACTTTCCTCCGTTCCGTCGTATGTCTGAGTTTATTACCCCCTAACCTGCCCCTCCCCCGCCCGCCTCACCGCCCAGCAGCACGCCCTATGCGAGCTGCCACTGGGTGAACCACCCAAGGAACATGGCTCCACTAAAGTGGAGCCGTACGTCTGCAAAACAACAAGAGGTGAACAAGGCATCCCTGATGCCATTGGAGGCTGGCCACCCAGAAACCTTCTGTGAGCCCCTGTGAACCTGACACCTGCCGAAGAGAGCATACTCAACCACTGGACCACCCACCCTTGGGGTTGCCCTGGCCATGTAGGGAGTTTCACACTGACCCCCATTTGCGCGGCCTAAGTGAGGCCCTGCGCAGCCCACGCAGTCCAGGGGCAAAGGCCTCGAGAGAATTCTGGTGAGAGGGGAATCCCGACAAGAGAGATGCATCTGCAGCAGCTCCACGACAGACACTAGGAAGCACTGAGGTTGTGACGGAGACTGGTCTCCCAAAGACTATCAGATGAAGGCCTGTGCATTTTAGTCATGTTGGCCAGAGCACACAGGATCCTGAGACAACCACCTTTCGTGGCTGGCAGAGTAACCTGGATGTGGTCCGGTTGGCAGATCCTCAGCGATACCTACGAGAGGCTTGCACAGTGCACAGTCCACACAGTCCTGTGGCAGCCTGGCAGAAGGAGCCTCAAGGAAATATCTGTGAGAGGGGAATCCTGGAACGAGAGAGAAGTCGGAGACTGCTGCACCAGCAGGCACTAGGAAGCACTTAGGCCATCAAGGAAGACTCCCGTTCATCAATGTCATCCTCTGTCTTTACAGGTTTGCTGTCCATGGAGCCTGAGCGCCTTCAAAGAGATCTCCACACTGGACGCCACCACTGCTCCGGATGCAACCCCATTGAACTATGTACATAGTCCCTAACACTGTGAGACCAGGCTGGTCGGAACTACATCATCGAGGTGGACTAAAACCTCATGGAAAGGTGGTCCAGAGATCCATTTCTGGCAGGCAGATGGACTGAAGAGACTCAGTGATGCTATGTTTTGTTTGTTCATTCTTTCCCACAGGCTGGACTTGTTCATTTCTTTTTCAATAAAGTTTGGGAGAGATATAGTGTCTGGCTGTACTTGTTCTAGTGCTCCAGGAATGTGCTTTATATACACTCTACACCAGTAATACTCAGAGTACGGCCCAGGGGCCGCTTGCAGCCCGTTTGACTTTTACATGCGACCCCCCCCCCCTGGTGAACAACAGTATAAACTGCGGTTTAGTTGCTGAGCACTAATATCCAGAATAAATGTTACATTTATGATGGAGAGGTGTGGTCCAGAGGCCAGGGCAGCTGACTTCGGAGCGCAGGGTACACGGTTCGGTCCCCGGCTCCGGTGGCAGCTCAGCTCAGCACCATGTGACTCTAGGCAATAGTTCACTTAATTTCCACGATGTCCCCCAGTGCCTTGAGACCCGTAAGGGTGAGTAGTTTGCGCTTCATAAATACAGATTTATTTATTTTATTTAAATAAACGTGTAAGCATTTATTAACCTGCAAACAAATGCTTGCCCGTTTAAAAACAAAAAAAATGTAGACCTCCTAACACATTCTCTGACCCACCAGACCCCTACTGCCATCCTGCTGGCATCCATTGATTCTTCATCTAACTCCACCCGTTTCTCCCTATCCCCCCTCCCCCCCCAGACACCCCGATACTCCAATAGGCTGCTCTCCCGGGAGACTCAGGCTGACCCTCTGCCAACCACCTTCCCCTGTTCCCTTCACTTCCTCTCTTCCCCCCTCCCAATGTGTACCTCCCCTCAACTCGCCAGCCTTACCTCTGGCTAACTCTCTCCTTTTCCACTCTGCACCTTCCCGGTACACCTTACTTAATCCATCTTTCTTACATCCAGTTATCCAGGTTAACTTTCCATACCTTCCCCCTTCTCCCCCCCTTCTCTTCTTCCCTATCCACTCTCCCCCTCTCCTTGTACCCCGATTTCTCCTCAAACACCTCTTATCTCTCTTTATCACCCCCATTCCTACATTATTGCTGCACATCCCTGTATCCCCCCTCAGTAACCCCTTCCCTTTCCCTCCCGCGGACTGAGCAGAACCATATTCTTTCTTCAACTACCCTCTAGTCCTATCCCCCCCCCCCCACCTCTGCCTAGTGCTGGTTCCCTTACATTCACATCTCCTAGCTTATGGGACCTTTCCAGCCCCCTCGCCTATCTTCTCCCCATCATTCCGGCCATCCAATGACTCCACTCCCTCATCTGCCCGCTTTCTGCCCTCCCTCATCGTCTCTCACCTGTCTCCTCCTAAATATGATCTCAATTCTTACCCTCTCTTCAACATCAGCAAAGTTAACTCTCTCTCACCTAAGATGCACCAACAACTTCTCTCAACCACCATCCATCCCCACCTTCTACTCTTGCACCCCAATACCCCCCGCTTCCCCACCTCTCCCTGCCCTCCCCGCCAATTGCACTCCCTCCTGTTTCCATCGAACCTCCTAACTTTCCGCGCTCAGCCCTACCCTCTCTGGCAAATACATTGGGATCTCTCATCTCCTCTATTTCCCAGCTTGAAGCTACCATCTTAATCACTAAGTTATCCACCTTTCCTAACAACATTATTCCCTTTGCAGATACTCACTTCCCCAAACTCCTGAGGAGTACCTTGCTCCAGCGCCCCAAAAAAGCCAATCGCAATCTGTCCTCTGCAGACATCGCTAACTTACTGGCTAGTTACAAGACTTCTAATGCCACCCCCCTTCCACTTTTCTCTCCAGGTAACTCTACTCTGTACACTATTCTGACCATCTCTTCTATCAGAACTAAACATCAGCCTTCTTCTACCCTGCCACCCTCCTTCAGGAACAGTATTCCTATCACCCCTAAAAGCCTTATGCCCCTTTCACCAAAACAGTCTCTACTGAGTTGCGCTGTGTGCTCCACAACTGCATATCTGCAATTAAACACATACTTGACATTTCTGACACCATCATTCTCCACAATCTTGACCTTCTCTTACTCACTGAGACCTGGTTCAACAACACCTCTTATACTATGTTTGATCAGACATTCGAATGTCTGTCTCTGGAGCTATAAGTGCAACACTGCTCACCCTTCAGATTTTCATGCCATTTATAACCCGCCTAGTGTCTGCACTTCCTTCTTAGAGGAACTTACCGACTTCATCCGCGACCAATACTCTCAAAGTGACAGACAGATCTTCCTGGGAGACTTCAATCTTCACTGGGGCTTTTTGGAAGACTCCACCGCCAATAGGCTTGCCACTTTTCTCTCCGCAAATGATCTCATCCAACATTGCACTGAAACTACACACTATAAGGGCTCAATTCTTGACCTGGTTATTTCTAAAGCAGGCCTGATTACTACTTCTATTTAGGTAGACTGGTCTGACCACTTCCTCATCCCCTTCTCTCTTCACCTTTCACACTCTCTAACTCTTGGCCAACCTAAAAGGACTACTTCTGTCAGGATAACACTCCACAGGATCCGCATGCAGCAACAGTGCTCCACCTCCGGACCCTCCGATCACCCTGAAGTGTAAACACAGGGTGTTCAGACGATACGGTGAGGGAAAAACCCCAAAAGGGGGAAAAACCCAAAAGAATAAAGAGAAGAAGGAAGGGGCAGCAGGGATAAAGAAACTGTAAGATAAAAGTACAAAGGTTAATACACGTCTTAACCCTACACTCATTCAATTCTCGCTAGTCCACAAACAGTTAGCTTCACCTGTAAAATATGCGCACAGACACCATACTGCTGCTTTTTCTGACTTCCTTCTATCCTGAATAACACAAAGGACTGTATAAATCAATGAGGCATAATACACCATCTGCCTAAAACTTTGGTTCTTGCTAGTAACATACCCCATAGCCATTACTCATCAATCTCTGAAGAATAGCTCCATGAATCAATAAATGCAATGTTAATATATCTGGCACGCCTGTGCTAAAAGAAAGTACGGAGCTCCACTTAAATGTCAATAGAAATCCTCCTTCGCTATGATAGCGCAAACATTTCCTCTACACTCAAAATGCACGAGGGTTAACCCAAAAACGGCATGGCGTAGTTCCCTCACTACTGCCATCCGCTTTGGTATTTAAAGTTCCAAGTCCGGTCTGAAAACAACCACTTCCCAGATTCGTGACGGTAGTGCGGAGGTCCTCATCCCCCCTGCACTCCGCCACTTGCTAAGTCCGAAATGCAGTAATAATAACACACCGCTGTAACAGACAACGGCGTGTGTACCACCAACTCTGGGACAACAAGAAAAGGAAATGTTTCCTCGCAGCCGCGAGGCTAGACAATACCCCGAATTGCTCTGCACAGCAGACGATGAGAAGAGCAACTAAACAAACGCGCTAGCCAGCGCGTTTCAAATACCGGCACTGCCTCAATCCTCCATGAAAGGGAAAACAGCCATGAACCCTCAGGAAAGGAATCCGGAACACAGAGGAGCAGCCGCTACCTCCGAACAAACAGGAATCACGAGCACCGATCGTTAGGCTCTGCCCAGTGATATCCTGTGACTCCGCCGAGGATTCTGGGAACAGTAGTTTTGAGCCCAAGATTGCTGGGAAATGTAGTCTTTAGGCAGGCGCGCTGAGCTACAACCTGACAGTACGCCCTCCTCCCAAGCGCCTCCTAGGCCCAGGCTTCGCAGGAAACCTGACGTGGAAAGACCGTACAGCCCTAGGAGCATGGACCGGTTCCCATGAATCCTCCTCGGAACCATACCCCTTCCACGAGACCAGATACCAAAGCACCCCTCTGCGAAATTTGGAGTCACGTTTAGACCTCACCTCGTACTCCAGATTTCCGTCATTAGCAAAGACAGGAGGCGCAGTTCTGCGCGATGTAAGGGCTCTCTTTAGCAGCTGCACATGGAACACAGGATGGATTCTCAATGTGTTAGGCAACTTCAGCTTGTATGCAACAGGGTTGATACGATGCACCACGGGGTAGGGCCCAATGAATCGCGGATGGAATATGCTCCTCATCTTGAAACGAATGTACTTGGTCGAAAGCCACACCTTATCCCCCACCTCGAACTGAGGACCAGGTGCTCGATGCCTGTCCTCCCATCGTTTGTACACCTCTTTGGCTTTTAGCAGATGTCTTTGCACCACTCTATGCACCCTCCTCATTGTCAGTACATGCTCCCTCACAGAGGGCTGGTTAACCAAATCGTCAGGGATATTGATCGGCAAGGTATGAACATCATAACCGTAATTGGCCTTGAACGGTGACATGCCTATGGAACTGTGCCAAGCATTGTTGTATGCCAACTCCGCCATCCACAATAAATTTACCCATGACTCATGTGATTCCTTAGAGTAACAGCGCAAATACTTCTTTAAAGTTTGATTCAGACGTTCCGTCTGTCCATCTGTTTGGGGATGGAAGCTGGTAGATAGCGCTGACTCTATCCCCAATGCACTGCACCACATACGCCAAAAGCGAGCGATGAATTGTGGTCCCCTATCAGACACAATGACTCTCCGAATGCCATGCAAACGTATGACTTGAGATGCCAGTAACTGAGCCGTTTGACTAGCAGTGGAAAGGTTCACACACGGTATAAAATGTCCCATTTTCGTCAGGTTGTCCACTACCACCAACACTGCGGTGTTTCCCTGGTCAGATGGGAGACCCGCAATGAAGTCCAGACTTATGTTCAGCCATGGCCGATCAGGCGTGGGCATAGGCATCAACCAGCCTTTCTTTTTAGTGGTTTCCCCTTTTGCTCTGGCGCAGGTATCACATCTACCCACCCATTGTGTCGCGTCTCTGACCAAAGACTCCCACCAAAAATGCCTCCTAAGCAGTTCCACAGTCTTGGTAATCCCGGGATGTCCAGCCGCCGGAGCTTCGTGACACCAACTGAAGGCTTTCTTTCTAATCTCCTCATTAGGCAGAAACAAACACTCCCCTTGGAAAGGCAAGCCCTGTCTCACCTTCCTGCCTGGTTTGGCAGCCGCCCATCGGACACAAGACGCCAAAGACCTGGAGCCCTTGATGTCGTCCAGAAACTTCTCGGCCCTGATCACACACACCACCTTATTTGAAGGGATGATGGATTGTTCCTCCTCAAGCTGTTTTAGGGGGATTTCCTGTCTGGAAAGAGCATCCGCCTTCCTGTTCTCCGAGCCAGGATGAAAGGTTACCACAAAGTCGTACTCGGAAAAGAACAGCATCCACCGCATTTGCCTTTGCGTCAGATGTCTAGCGGAGGACATGTATTGGAGATTCCTGTGATCGGTATAAACCGTCACTGCCTGACAAGCCCCCCACAGATAAGGCTTCCACTCTTGAAAGGCCTTTTTAATCGCCAAGAGTTCTTTCTCCGCAATTGAATAGTTGACCTCAGCCGAGCTCAACTTCTTCGACAGGTAAGCAACCGGATGGAGCTGACCCGTGTGTACATCTCTCTCAGACAGAACTGCCCCTATGGCTTCATCCGAAGCATCGGCCTCGACTATAAAAGGATGTTCCAAGACAGGATGTGCCAACACCGGTGCTGTGGTGAAAGCTCTTTTCAGAGCTCGAAACGCCTCCTCAGCCTCCCCTGTCCAAACAAAAGACTTCCCTTTTCTTAATAACCTGGTGATGAGGACAACAGTCTGGGAAAAATGCAAGATGAACCGCCGATAATAATTGGCGAACCCCAAAAAGCTCTGCACCTCCTTCACGTTCTTAGGGGCTGGCCAATCCCTCACCGCCTGTGCCTTTCTCTCGGACATCTGTAATCCGCTAGGACTAAGGATCACACCCAGAAATTCCACCTCTCGCACCCCAAACACACATTTACTCAGTTTCACGTATAAACGATGTTCCCTTAGTTTGTCCAAAACTTTGCAGACATGATTTGTATGGCATGATACATCCTGTGAGTAGATCAAGATGTCATCAATGTACATCACAACAAATTGATCCACATATTCCTTCAGAACATCGTTTATAAAAAACTGAAACGCTGCAGGAGCATTACAAAGCCCAAAAGGCATCACTAAGTATTCGTACAGACCGAATCGCGTCTTGAACGCCGTCTTCCACTCATCCCCCTCTCTCACTCTGACCAGGTGATACGCCCCACGTAGGTCCAAACGAGTATAAATCTTGGCCTCTCTCACCTGATCGAGCAAAACCGAGATGAGTGGAAGAGGGTAACGGTTACGGATGGTGTTTTTATTCAAGACGCGATAGTCCACACACGCTCTTAAGTCCCCGTTGGCCTTCGCTATGAAGAAAAGAGGGGAAGCTGCTGGAGAGCGGGAGGGTCGGATGAACCCGAGACGAGAATAATGCTCTATGTATTCTTTCAAATGTTTGGTCTCGGGTACAGACAAAGCATACACTCTACAAGATGGTATTGTAGCCCCATCCACTAAATTGATACGACAGTCGTATTCCCTGTGAGGGGGTAGAGCTTCTGCCTTTGCGTCGCTGAACACATAGTTCAAGTTCAAGTTCGGGCATTTATATAGCGCACTACTCACCCAGAGGGTTTCAAGGCGCTTGGGAAGGGGTTAATTATTTTTCGAATAGCCAGGTTTTAAGTTCTTTTCTGAAGGAGATGTGGTTTTTGAGTAAGGCGGAGTCGAGTGGGGAGTGAGTTCCAGGTCTTGGCCACCAGGAAGGAGAAGGATCTTCCTCCCATGGTGGATTTTCGGATGCGCGGGACTGCGGCGAGGGCTTGATTGGACGATCTTAGTTGGCGCGTGGGTTTGTAGAAGGACAGTCGAGTGTTGAGGCATTCGGGTCCTAGGTTGTAGAGGGCCTTGTGTGCGTGGGTGAGGAGACGGAATGTAATTCTTTTGTTGACGGGAAGCCAGTGGAGGTCTTTTAGGTGATGTGATCTTGGCGGGGGATGTTCAATATGAGTCTCGCTGATGCGTTTTGGATGCGTTTTCTGTAATTTTGCTGTGATTCCGGCGTATAGTGTGTTACGATAATCCAGTCGACTTGTGACCAGTGCGTGGGTGACAGTCTTTCTTGTCTCGAGGGGGATCCAGCGGAAGATCTTTTTGAGAGTGCGAAGTACGTTGAAGCAGGAGGATGAGACTGCGTTGATTTGTCTGGACATCGAGAGAGAGGAGTCTAGGATGAATCCAAGGTTACGTGCATGGTCTGTGGGTGTGGGTGCTGTGCCCAAAGCGGAAGGCCACCAGGAGTCGTCCCAGGCAGAGGGGGAAGATCCTAGGATGAGCACCTCCGTTTTGTCTGAGTTGAGTTTTAGGCGGCTGTGTTTCATCCATTCGGCTACTTCTTTCATGCCTTCGTGGAGATTGGTTTTGGCGGTGTTGGGGTCTTTGGTGAGGGAAAGGATTAACTGGGTGTCGTCGGCGTAAGAGATGATGTTGAGGTTGTGTTGGCGTGCGATTGATGCGAGTGGGCTCATGTAGACGTTGAAGAGGGTGGGACTGAGTGATGATCCTTGTGGTACTCCACAGATGACTTCAGTGGCCTTTGAGTTGAATGGGGGGAGTCGGACTCTCTGAGTTCTCCCGGCTAGGAACGAGGTGATCCAGTCCAGGGCTTTTCCTTGTATGCCGATGTTGCTGAGGCGTTGTATAAGGGTGCTGTGGCAGACTGTGTCGAAAGCGGCGGAGAGGTCGAGTAGAATGAGGGCCACTGTTTCTCCGTTGTCCAGTAGTGTTCTGATGTCGTCTGTTGCTGCAATGAGGGCGGGTTCGGTGCTGTGTTTGGCTCGGAATCCGGATTGAGAGGGGTCGGGTAGTTGTTGGATTCGAGGAAGGCGGCGAGCTGGCTGTTGACGGCTTTCTCAATTACTTTGGCCGGGAATGGGAGGAGGGATATGGGTCGGTAGTTTTTAAGTTCAGAGGGGTCTGCTGTGGGTTTCTTCAAGAGGGCGCTGAGTTCGGCGTGTTTCCAGCTTTCTGGGAAGGTGGCAGAGTTGAACGAGCAGTTGATGACATCACGGAGATGGGGTGCGATGATGGAGTCAGCTTTGTTGAAGATGTGGTGGGGGCAGGGGTCGGTTGGCGAGCCAGAGTGGATTGAGTTCATTAGGCGGATGGTGTCTTCAGTGGTGATTGGGTTCCAGTCGCTGAGGTTGTTAGTTGGTGGAGTAGGATCTGAGGGGGGTGGGGAGGGTTGGTCGCTGGGAGTATTCTCGGAGCTGTTGTGGATGTCGGCAATTTTGTTGTAGAAGAAGGAGGATAAAGCACCGCAGAGGTCTTGGGAGGGGGTGATGTCGTTAGAAGCTGCGGTGGGGTTGGTGAATTCTTTGACGATGTTGAAAAGTTCCTTGCTGTTGTGAGTGTTGTTGTCGAGACGATCCTTGAGTGCTGATTTCTTGGCGGATCGGATCAGTTGGTGGTGTTTGCGGGTGGCTGCCTTAAGGGTGGTCATGTTGTCGGTGGTTGGGTGTTTTCTCCATGTTTTCTCCAGGGTGCGGCATAGCTTCTTGGATTTTTTAAGATCATCATTGAACCAGGGAGCCTTTTTGCTGGCCGATTTGATCTGGTGCTTTTTCAGGGGTGCTAATTCGTCTGCACTGTGGGTGATCCATTGCTTGAGATTGGTGACCGCTTGGTTTGGGTCTAGTGAGAGGGAGGGAGGGTTTTGGTTGAGTGATGTGAGGAGTTGGTCGGAGGTGATTTTGTTCCACTTTCTCAGAGGAATAGGTTGTGGGCGGTTGTGGGTCAGGGTGGTTTTGTAGCTGAAGTGAACACAGCTGTGGTCGGTCCAGTGGAGAGCTGTGGTGCGGTCGAAAGGAGATGTGCTTGCTGGAGGTGAAGATAGGGTCGAGCATGTGTCCGGCTACATGGGTGGGGGTGTCAACAAGTTGTTTGAGTCCGAGGTTGGCCAGGTTGTCCAGAAGGGTTCTTCGCAGCTATAGCTGCCATAAATGGTGTGGCTAACACCGTGACATTGGCCGACACACATGGTGTTAAATGTTCCTTACAATACTCTGGTACAAACTGCAACGTTTTTGACTGCCAATCCACCACAGGGTTGTGTTTATGTAACCAAGGCATACCCAGAATAATTTCGTACTGAGGTGCGTCGATGATGTTTAGAGACAAAACCTCAGAATGCACATATCCTTGTGTCACCAACGACAACCCCAACTCGCCTGTTCTTTCAGTAATCTGACCAGATGTTAAGGGCTGCCCATCAACTGCCAGCACATCCTCAGGAGTCTCCCTAGAGACACGAGGTAAAGCTAGACGCCTCACCAAGCCTTCGTCCACAAAATTACCAGTCGCTCCGGAATCTAACATTACCATTACCTGACGTCTTTCTAGTTCATATTCTAGTGTCATTACAACCACCAAGTGCGGCTCTGTTTCATCATCACCCAGAGAGGACAAAGATGTGAGTTTCCACGCATGTCCCCCTTCAACACTAGACGTATTGTCTTCCGTCTGCTCTCTTTCCTGTACTGTATTAGATACAGCAACCTTTTTGAACCTGCTGACATTCCCCGAAGACTTGGGTTTAGAAGGACATTCCCGGACATAGTGCCCCTTCTTCCCACAGTACATGCATAGGCCCTGTACTCTTTTGGCTTCCCTCTCTTCTTTCGACAAAGGTGCTCTAAGTGCTCCTATCTCCATAGGTTCCGGAGGGTTGTCAGTCCCCCCAGATGCCTTACGCTGGTTTGTTTCACCACTGTAGGCTCCTCTTTCCCATCTTCTCCTGTTACACCCCCTATCCGTAAGATGTCTATCCAGCCTTAACACCAAATTCACCATGTCCACAAAAGAAGTAGGCTGTGGATCCACCTGAGCCACTACATCTTTCAAGTCATCATGTAACCCTTGATAAAATAGGGACAACCTTTTCTCCTCTGGCCATTCTGCTTCTGCCACTAGTCTATTGAAAGCAGTAAGATACGTAATCAGTTCTCCCCTGCCTTGTCTCAATGTCAACAACTCTCGATCAGCACTAAATGTTGTAGCTCTTCGGTCAAAAACCCTCTCAAATTAATTTTTAAATGCTGTCCAATCAGACAGGATAGCATTGTCACGTTTTACTAAGGGTACCACCCAGTCCGCTGCATCTCGCACCAAATACGAAATCAAAAAAGCCACCCTAGAATGGTTTGTGAGGAACGATGAAGGTTTACATGAAAAATGCATGAGGATTTGTGTCATGAACACGTGCACCTTAGGGGGGTCCCCTGAGAACCGTTCAGGTGTAGCCAGTGGAATGGGTGGAGGCACAGTGACCTGGACATTAGAAGATGGAGCGGACGCGTTAAAAGGGTTACTACTCAGACGTTCCACCTTTTCCCGTAAAGCAGCAGTCTCTGCTTTAGAGGAGGCCAATTCCTGCTGTACCAGGACCAAAGCATGCAACACATCCTCCATAGACGCCATTGTCGCTACATACGGATCGGACAGAGTGAAATTCTTGGGCTCGTGATTCTGTCAGGATAACACTCCACAGGATCCGCATGCAGCAACAATGCTCCACCTCCGGACCCTCCGAACACCCTGAAGTGTAAACACAGGGTGTTCAGACGATACGGTGAGGGAAAAACCCCAAAAGGGGAAAAAAAACAAAAAAATAAAGAGAAGAAGGAAGGGGCAGCAGGGATAAAGAAACTGTAAGATAAAAGTACAAAGGTTAATACACGTCTTAACCCTACACTCATTCAATTCTCGCTAGTCCACAAACAGTTAGCTTCACCTGTAAAATATGCGCACAGACACCATACTGCTGTTTCTTCTGACTTCCTTCTATCCTGAATAACACAAAGGACTGTATAAATCAATGAGGCATCATACACCATCTGCCTAAAACTTTGGTTCTTGCTAGTAACATACCCAACAGCCATTACTCATAAATCTCTGAAGAATAGCTCCATGAATCAATAAATGCAATGTTAATATATCTGGCACGCCTGTGCTAAAAGAAAGTACGGAGCTCCACTTAAATGTCAATAGAAATCCTCCTTCGCTATGATAGCGCAAACATTTCCTCTACACTCAAAATGCACGAGGGTTAACCCAAAAACGGCATGGCGTAGTTCCCTCACTACTGCCATCCGCTTTGGTATTTAAAGTTCCAAGTCCGGTCTGAAAACAACCACTTCCCAGATTCGTGACGGTAGTGCGGAGGTCCTCATCCCCCCCTGCACTCCGCCACTTGCTAAGTCCGAAATGCAGTAATAATAACACACCCCTGTAACAGACAACGGCGTGTGTACCACCAACTCTGGGACAACAAGAAAAGGAAATGTTTCCTCGCAGCCGCGAGGCTAGACAATACCCCGAATTGCTCTGCACAGCAGACGATGAGAAGAGCAACTAAACAAACGCGCTAGCCAGCGCATTTCAAATACCGGCACTGCCTCAATCCTCCATGAAAGGGAAAACAGCCATGAACCCTCAGGAAAGGAATCCGGAACAGAGAGGAGCAGCCGCTACCTCCGAACAAACAGGAATCACGAGCACCGATCGTTAGGCGCTAGGTGTGGGCGGAAAATCCGTTCCGCTCGCGGATTTTGCGGATTTTCGGGAAATTCGCAATCCGCGAGATTCGCGAATCTCCCGCAAAATCCGCAAATCCGCGAGCAGCGGATTTTGCTCGCACTGTTCGCGTGAGTTCGCGTGAGTTCGCGCCCCGCGAATAAGTGCAAAATTGCAGAAATACGATTTTAGCAAAACTGAAAGTAACTACTTACCAGGTTCAAAAGTTCAGGCTCATCATTAGTAGCCATTTCCTGTAGTGCTTCCTGAGGGGCCCCTCCAGAGTTCAGTTGCCAGTTGAAACTATTATGTGACCCTGCTCTGAACCTCAGAATAGTTACACATATGCCACAAAGGTCCTGAATTACAGCTAAGGGAGACAAGCAGGAGCCAGGCTGGAAGTTAAAATCCATTAATCAGCCCCTAATTCATTATTGTCAGTTGGGGCAGGGCAGGTGTTGTAACTAATTTTGCAACAATGAAAGCACTTAGCAAGTGCAAAAGATCACTAATCAGGGCGCACTAAGGAAGCAGGTGCCAGCTAAAAAAATATTCTGTGACACATTAATCAGCCCCAAATTAATTCAGGTCACTTGAGGCAGGGAAGGTGTGCTTTGCTTTGCCGAAAATAATGTACACTGGACAACCAGAGGGTGTGGTGATGAAACAGAGGGTGGCATGGGTGGGCCAGAGGGTGGCATGAGTAGTCAGAGAGTGGCAGTGGTGACAGAGAGTGGCAGTGATGAAGAAGAGTGTCCTAAACAGGCTGGACACGTAGAAACAACAAGTTCGCAAAACTTGCGACCCGACAGGTAAGTTCGCAAATTGCGAAATTGTAAAAACCCTCGCGAACTGGCAGAAACACGGGCGAACACAAAAAAAAAAAAAATTCGCGGGAATTCGCGGATTTTGCGGATTGCGAATCCGCAAATCCGCAAAATTCGCGAACGCGAGATCCGCAAAATTCGCCCATGCTTATTAGGCGCTGCCCAGTGATATCCTGTGACTCCGCCGAGGATTCTGGGAACAGTAGTCTTGAGCCCAAGATTGCTGGGAAATGTAGTCTTTAGGCAGGCGCGCTGAGCTACAACCCGACAACTACCTAGTTCCGTAACACTAAAAACATTGAGCTTGTCACTCTTTGTGATTCTGCTATGCTATCACTTCCAATGCTAGACCCGAACTTGGATGTCAACGATCTCACCTCCCAATAGCTTGCAATCCTGACAGACGAAATTGATAATGTCACTCCACTTCAAAGCAAAAGGAAAAGGCCTACTCCTTCAGCACCATGGTTCAATAAATTCCTTTATGAAGAAAGGAAGAGCCTGAGAACCCTGGAGAAACATTGGAGACAATCTCTGTCCACCTCTAATCTTTCTATTCTACGTTCTGAAAGATCAAAATACCACAAACACATCTTCCATGAAAAAGGTTCACACTTCAGAACCCTCCTCGACTCAGCTAAAAACAGACCCAAAAAACAATTTGACCTCTTCATAAATACAAACTGCTCTTCCCCAACCATCAAGCCTGACGATTCTACAATAAAAGCAGCAGAATTTGCCTCATTCTTTGATGAAAAAGTGAACTCACTGGCAGATCAGGTCATTCTTCCTACCTGCCATGGAGGAGCGCAAACCTTAGTTATTTGGCAAAACGTTGACTTCATCTCTGAAGATGCCCTCCTCAAATGCTTCCTCGAATCTAAACCCTCTAACCATTCCTATGACCCCATCCCTACTGACATTGCCATTGATTTCTGCACCTGTACTCTTTCCTACTGGACCTGTCTGGTTAACCTCTTCCTCAGCCAAGGCTCCCTTCCTGTTGTCCTTAAAACAGGACAGGTTACTCCACTCCTTCAAAAGCCCTCAGCTGATGCGAACGACCTCAATAACTACCACCCCAGCACCAACCTCCCCCGTCTTGCGAAAATCACAGAAAAATGTGTCCAGAATCAACTTTCCAAACATATTATGGATAATAATCTTGACAATTTCCAGTCTGGGTTCATTCAAAACTGCAGCACCGAAACAGCCCTTGCTACAAGTGATCGATGATGCGCTTCGTACACTCGATTCAGGGGAGTCTTTTCTTCTGATTCTTCTAAACCTCTCTGCAGCCTTTGACGCTGTTAATCACAACATTCTCCTTCACACTCTTCCACAGAGAATGGGCTTGGAAGGCACAGTGTTTAAATGGTTTGCCTCAGTGCTTAATTTGTAAAATATGAAGTCCAGGTGCTCAAATATTTGTCAAAGGCCACACCCACTTTCTCCCTGGCTCCGCCCACTTCCTCCACAGTGGGCCTTTACCTCCCCATACCCCCTCTGTTCCCTCCACCAGACCTGCAAACGCCCTTACATCTCCCTGCCTTCTGCTGTCTCCACACAACTGCGCACTTTCCCCTCTTGCGCTCAGCCTCTATCTAGGCTGAGCTCTAACCCCCCCACCACCTTCTAATGTCTCCAAGGCCTCACCCTCTTCTGCGGCGTGCCCCCATCTCTTCTGATATCTACTTGAGGCCTCCTCTCCTTCAGCCCTGATTATGACTCCACTCCCCCATGTCAAATTCTCACCTGGTTGCCCCCTACTTTCCTACGGGTCTTTTCGCCATGCCTGACACCGCCCCATCTTACACACCCTTCTAATCCCTCCCTCCCGCAGACCTGCACACTTGCTCCTCTCTTCTGCTTTCTAAACATACTCACCCCTTTTTCCTGCTCTCTTCTACAGAGCTGCCCTGCCCCCACTTCTGGTCTCCTGTCTCCTGACATCACCTGCCCTCCTCAGCCCTCTCCAGGCAGGCCTCCAAACTACCATTTCCCCCGCTCTCTCCTCTGTCCATACTGGGAGGGATTTTTCCCCGCTTTTCAACCTTCTCTAGGAATGCAATGCATACCCCCTTGCAGGGAGGTGCCCCAGTGTGACGTCAACTCACCGCCTCACTCTACAGACTAACCACTCACAAGCAAGGACATCATGAACCAGGACATGCCTGCCAACAAGCCTTTCACCTCCACCGACCCTCAAACTCCCCTGGAAGGCTACAGCCAGGTCCGTGGACTGAGGCCTCATGATACTTGCACTGTTCTTCACACCTCCCACATCGTGCAAATCACCTTAACAAAAAGAATATTATCACACCTTTTATTCCCTTCATGGATTTCTTTTTCTTAGCCCAGCCAAATAACAGTAAAGTATGTAAAACATTTACCAGAACATGCCTTCCAACAAACCTTTCACCCCCTCCACCCCTAAAACTTCCCTGGGGGGCGGCAGCCAGGTCTGTGGGCTGAGGCCTTGTGATTCTTGCACTGTTCTTTAGCTTAAATATTGTGCCAGGAACATTCTTGCATGGCTAGCCCTCCTGACTCCGTGCACACTATGGAAGTTGGATGTATGCTTGTGAAAAGTTCAGTTGGAGTGATATTTAGGTTTATTTCCTTTGCCTTCCCTGCAACCTGATTATCGCCACTTAGGTTTGAAATTGTACATGTTAGACTGTACATTTCAGTATGCTTAACAGTGTTCTTTACTGTATTTGATGTGGCACAAATGGATTTACAGCTAGCTGCAGGGGAATGTGCAGGGATTATTCTTTTTTTCGAAAGGTCATATGGAGCAGGGAGTGCTGTACATAGAAGAGTGCATTAGGGACATAGGAAATCGAAAATTAGGGATGAGTGAGACGTGAGTAGGCTGCACACTGTTTGTGTCATATGTGAAATTTCACCAGAAAGATTCTTTGCGCTGTGACATATGAATACACACGGTGCCCCGCCCGACGGCGTTGGCATGATTGCTGGGGCCTCTCTAACTCGGTTCAAGTGACTGTCACCACGAGCCAGTAAAAGCAGCATTGTTATTTTATTATTTACTGTCTGTGCCACAGTTACTGCTGGTGGCTCTTCAAACACAGAACAAATCATATTTCAGAAAGATTATTGCACCTTTTTTTTTTTACCCTTTTGTCTTTAATGGATTTTTTCATTTCTTTTGAGCACTGCCAGCTAAGTGAAGGTAAGTATGTCATAGTAGAGATACCATTTAGAGTAGCCAGGGTTAAAATTTAGCAGCCTCGTAGCCTAGCAATGCACAACGTGCCCCGCCCGATACCAGTGGCAATTGCCGGCACCTCTGACTTGGTTCAGGTGACGGGCCCCACGCGCCAGTAAAAGGAGCAGCATTTTTTTTTTTTTTTACTTACTAAGGTTACTGCTGGTGTACTAAGAGGCCTGCTACTGCTTCAAAGTTCCCGCCTCGATGTTGTGTTAACGGATGCCGGTGACTCGTCCAGTACGTGTGCGCTGGGGTGTGGACGTGTGGTCATGTGGTCCACCATCCCTGGAATGAAAAAAGGTTACACACGCACGGCACGCTGACGCAGCCCCTTACACTATAGAACTAAACACAGCCCAATCAGGGGCCCGCCCACCTCCGGCAACACTGAAAGCAAATTAATTTGCATCTAGAAAATGAAGATATCCGGCTCGCTCTCTCAGCAGCACTGCAGAGAAACACTCTTCTTCACCGAGGAGAGCACTCTGGAGACTGTCTGAAGTGAACAACTTGGCAGTACAGCAATTATATTTTATTTACTTTGACCATGACGTGCAGACTGCAGTGCCGTCGTTTTGGTGAATGACTTGCCAGTGGCAGTGTAGACCCGGCCCTGATAAAAAGGTGCCGGTGCTAAGCACCGGCCCAAATTAAGCTCTGGTTTGCCTGAATCCTCGCGGACAGATCCCAAATGATCAAGATAGCGAACAACCTTTCGACTCCATTGGCGGTAGGTCAAGGCATCCCTCGAGTTTCTATCCTCACACCCACTTTGTTCAATCTCTATTTGGAACCATTGGGAAATCTCCTAAGTAAATTTGGGATCCTCTACCATCTCTATGCTGATGACACTCAAATCTACCTTAAGGTGTCCTCCGCACACGATATCTCAACCCTCAACTCTACTCTCAACTCTATTCAGATCTGGATGTCAGCTCATCAACTCATTCTGAATCCTTCCAAAACTGAATTCCTCCTCCTCTCTCTCACTCCTCCTCCTTTTCAATTTTGAATGGAGCAGCTGACGTTACTCAACAACAAACCTATCGTTGTTGACCGTGCAAAATCCCCTGGTGTCATGCTTGACAAAAGGCTCAATCTACTCTCCCACATCAACTCCATTGCAAAGAATGCACAATACCATCTGGGCTTTCCCTGGGGGATTCAACGTTTCTTTCCGGGACAAGACCTAAAACCCTGGTCCAATCTCTGGTTCTCTCTAGAATGGATTATTGCAATTCTCTTCTTGCTGGCCTCCCAAAATCCCACCTTTCCACCCTTAAATTTGTTCTCCATTCAGCGGTTTGCTTTATATTTGGGGTCAAACGAAGTGACCACATCAACACCCATTTTGTCCTCTCTTCGATGGCTTCCCATTGAGGCAAGAGCAATTTATAAGATGCCATTATCACCCACAAAGTCTTGCACACTTCCTCCCCTCAATACCTGGCAAATAAACTGAACATTTCTGGAGGCTCTAGACCGTCTCGTAATGCGGAAAAGTTACTGCTTGAGCCCCTCACCTTCAAGAGGGAAAGATCGATGGCTCAATCCTCTGGCAAAGCAGTGAGAATCTGGAACACACTTCCTCCATACCACCTCGGACCTTCAAAACTGACTTCAAATCTCTTCTCTTCCAAAGACTCTTCCAGAACTAATAAACCCCTCTTCAAGTCCCATATGGAAGTTCTTTCTTTTTTGTAAATCTGTAATCTATGCCTGGACAATCGTCATCCTAGTATGTTTTTGCTTTGTGTGTTTTTGAGTGACTGCCATCCATTGCTTTATTTGACCTCTACTTGTTTCTCGTTTGTTTTCTGTAACATGTAAATTTTGTAACACTCTCCATATGTAACGTACTTGGTTCTATTGTGAAGCGCTCTGACACCTTTGGGTAAAGTCTGCGCTATATAAAAATGCACTAAATAAATAAATAAATAAATCCGTGATTCCCTCAGTCTCACCACAAACCCTACTTTGTGGCCCCTGGGTAGATGTTGTGAGTCCTCTGCAACCACCCATCACAGGCCTCACTGGTCTGGTGACTGCTAATAAAACAGGCGCACGTGCCTGGGCCAGTTCCAGTACCACATACCACTGTGTTTGTGTCATTTTTTCCAAACATGTGAGTTCACTACTTTACACCAGGGAGCAAAGGAAAAATAAAGTTAATTCTTGCCCTTATAGGATGTCAGTTTGCTACAATCCAAACTTGACTCCATGGTTTATTATAGTCTGAATGTGTCCACAGAAGGGAACGAAGCGTCTCCAACCCGCCTGACTCCCGAGCGCCTGTGGCTGACTCTGAAGCAGCCAGGCCCGGCGCTTGTGATGCAGCGGGGGTGACGGGCCCGCCCTGGGAGGGGCGAGGGGAGGCACTGACCCGCCCCGGGACTGGAGGGCAGCCGAAGGGGAGGGACCGAGAGCCGCCGCCGTCTCCCTCCCGCCCCGGAGACACACGCAACAAACACATCCCGACGCGCGGCCCAAGCAGGCCCGGAACGGGGCTCGAGTAGCGCGAGAGGCCCACGAGAAGCGCGCGGAGCCGGGCTAGGAGCTACGCGAGGCCGGGGATCGAGCGCGGCCTAGAGGCCCCAGGGAGGATGGCCCGGCTGTGGCGCCCAGAACCGGGGGAGGGCGAGGGGGACCGCGGCTTCCAGCTGCCGGACGGCTTCAGAGACTTCCCGGTGAGTGACTCGCTGGGGAAGGGCAGCCTGGAGGTGAGGGGAGGGGAGAGCCCCGGGTGAGGACCGTCTCTAGGGGAGAAGGAGGTGAAGTGGCGGAAGGGAGCGCAGGCCTCTGACAGGACGCAGAGAGGCCGGGCGGTGGAGGGAGGGGAGGCGGGCTGGGGCCTGAGAGGGAAGAGGCCGGAGGACACCGAGGAGGGGGGAGGCGCAGCCGCACAGGGACCCCCTCGCCCCTCTTTGTGACATCTTTTGCTACTCCTAACTGTTAACCAGCAGAACTATGAGCGCTGGGCGAGATACTACAGCTTACGGTGAGAAAACTACAAGTCCCAGAATGCATTATGCTCTTTGCTAAGATACCAGACTGGTAAGTCGTTGGTAGATGCAAGGGGTTTGAAATAGGGGAAAGAGTGGCACGGGGAAGGGACAGACAGGGCGCTGAGACAGTAGTGAGCGGCGGTGGACAGCGGGCCGTTTTTTTGCAGTTCTATATAGCGCGAACTCCACCCGAAGGACTTTACAGAATGACACGTTCATTGTCACAGGTGGCTACCACTGCTGGTATTTTCAACAAGTGTTGTACGTCCTGGAAACTATAGTTTCATTTTCACAAGTATGAGCATAAGCTTAACGTAAATGTACAAACTGAAAAAGAGGACGTGCTCAGTGTCACAAAATGGATACACTTGGCAGCACATTGGTAAAAGAATAGGACTGGAAGGGAGTCCGAGGAAAGGAGAGGGTGACGCCTTGATCACAGTAATGTGACCTGAGGTAGGTCACAGAAGAAGGCAGATGCTATGGTGGTCTCAAGGGAGAGGAGGGGCTGGTAACCCTCCTTGACAACAGCTTGAAGTTCGTTTGACACAGTACAGAATAAAATGCCCTTGGCCAGGAAGCTGCTTTGAAAGAAGGTTCAGTAGAGACAGGCGTCTTTGGAGAGGGACACACATACAAGAGGCTGGAGAAATGAGGACGATTGGACATCTATGTCCCTCTATTAGTGAGAGAAGTGACTCAAGAGCAGCAGGTAGTTGTCAACTAACCCATACTTGGCAGGTGTCATCTTCTTTCTACTTCGGTTCAACCGCCTCACAACCATAGTGTAATGGGCTTTTCCAACCAATATTACCCTCCCAAAAAAGTGTAATTCTGCATTCAACTTAGTCAAGTCATAAAATTTGTATAGCGCACTACATACCCAGAGGGTTTCAAGGCGCTTAGGAAGGGGAGGAGGATTATTTGTCAAATATCCACGTTTTAAGCTGCTTTCTGAACGCTAGGTGGTTCTGGGTGAGGCGAAGGTAAGCGGGGAGTGAGTTCCATGTTTTAGCAGCCAGGTATGAAAAGGATCTGCCTCCCATGGTGGTCTTGTTGATGCGAGGTACAGTGGCGAGGGCTTGGCTAGAAGAACGTAGTTGGCGGGAGGGGGTGTAGAAGGACAGTCGAGAGTTGAGGCAATCTGGTCCGATGTCGTAGAGTGATTTGTGTGCGTGGGTAAGCAGTCGGAAAGTGATCCTCTTATTGACGGGTAGCCAGTGGAGGTCTTTAAGGTGACCAGAGATGTGTTCGTTGCGTGGGATGTCTAATATAAGCCTGGCTGAGGCGTTTTGGATTCGTTGGAGTTTCTTCTGGAGTTTTGCGGTAGTACCCGCGTAGAGGGTGTTTCCGTAGTCCAGTCGGCTCGTGACCAGAGCGTGGGTGACTGTTTTCCTTGTTTCGGAGGGGATCCAGCGAAATGTTTTTCTGAGCATGCGAAGAATGTTGAAGCAAGAAGAGGAAACGGCGCTGACTTGTCTGTTCATTGAGAGTGAAGAATCCAGGATGACGCCAAGGTTCCGTGCGTGGTCTGTCGGGATGGGTGCTTTTCCGAGGGCTTCCGGCCACCAGGAGTCGTCCCATGAAGAGGGGGATGTACCTAAGATGAGGACTTCTGTTTTGTCTGAGTTCAGTTTCAGACGGCTTTGTTTCATCCATTCGGCGACTTCTTTCATTCCTTCGTGTAGGTTAGTTTTGGCGGCGCTGGGGTCATTGGTGAGAGAAAGGATCAGTTGAGTGTCGTCCGCGTAAGAGATGATGTTGAGGTTGTGTTGGCGTGCGATGGCCGCGAGGGGGCTCATGTATACGTTGAAGAGGGTGGGACTGAGTGAGGATCCTTGAGGTACGCCGCAGATGACTTCAGAGGCCTCGGACTTGAATGGAGGAAGGCGGACTCTCTGGGTTCTTCCGGTGAGGAACGAGGTGATCCATTCAAGTGCTTTTCCTTGGATTCCGATGTTATTGAGGCGTTGTAGAAGGGTGCTGTGGCAGACTGTATCGAATGCTGCAGAGAGGTCGAGGAGGATGAGGGCGACTGTGTCTCCATTGTCCAGTAGAGTTCGAATGTTGTCTGTTGCTGCGATGAGGGCGGTCTCAGTGCTGTGTTTTGCTCGGAAGCCAGATTGTGAGGGGTCGAGGGATTTGTTGGCTTCGAGGAAGGCGGCGAGCTGGTTGTTGACGGCTTTCTCGATGACTTTGGCCGGGAATGGAAGAAGCGAGATGGGGCGGTAATTTTTGAGTTCGGTGGGGTCCGCTGTTGGTTTTTTCAGAAGGGCAGTGAGTTCAGCGTGTTTCCAGTCTTCTGGGAATGTAGCGGAGTTGAAGGAGCAGTTGATGACGTCTCGGAGGTGTGGTGCTATGACGGAGTCTGCTTTGTTGAAGATGTGGTGAGGGCATGGGTCTGTGGGGGATCCTGAGTGGATGGAATTCATCAGGCGGATGGTGTCCTCAGTGGAGATTGGGTTCCAGGCGTTAAGGGTGTTCACGGGGGGAAGATGGTCAGCAGATGGTAGGGTGGGTTGGTTTCCGGGTTGGTTGTCAAAGCTGTTGTGGATGTCTGCAATCTTGTTGTGGAAAAAAGAGGCTAGGGAGTCGCAGAGGGTTTGAGAGGGGGTGATGTCGTTGGAGTTGGCCGAGGGATTGGAAAATTCCTTGACGATGTTGAAAAGTTCCTTGCTGTTGTGGGCGTTGTTGTCAAGTCGATCCTTGAATGCTGTTTTCTTGGCTTTTCGGATCAGTTGGTGGTGAGTGCGGGTGGCGCTTTTGAAGGCGTCCTTGGTGCTGGTGGTTGGGTCTTTTTTCCAGGCCTTTTCAAGGGAGCGGCAGAGTTTCTTGGACTTCTTGAGATCATCGTTGAACCATGAGGCTTTCTTGCTGCCAGGTTTGCTTTGACGTTTTTTCAGTGGTGCTAATGTGTCGGCGGTGTTGGATAACCATAGGGTGAGGTTGGCGGCGGCTTCGTTGGCGTTAGAAGAGAGGGCTGGTGAGTTTCGAAGGAGCAATGCGGAGATTTGGTCCGTGGTGATTTTGTTCCAGTTTCTTTGCAGGGTAGGTTGGGAGTGGTTGATGGGTTTCGGCTTGTTGTAGGTGTAGTGAACGCAGCTGTGGTCGGTCCAGAGGAGATCCGTAGTGTGGCTGAAGGAGACATGGTTGCTGGATGTGAAGATGGGGTCGAGTGTGTGACCTGCGATGTGGGTGGGGGAAGTGACTAGTTGTTTAAGTCCGAGGTTGGCGAGGTTGTCCACGAGGGTGGCGGTGTTGTGGTCGTTTATCTTTTCAAGCTGAAAGTTGAGGTCTCCCAGAAGAATATAGTCTTTGGAGGGGAGCGCGTGTGGAGAGATGAAGTCTGTGATGTCTTCACTGAATTTTGCACGGGGTCCTGGTGGTCTGTAGAGGAGAGTGCCTCTGAGTGTTGTTTTGGGGTCGACAGTTGTCACAGCATACAGTGACTTCGAAGTCTAATTGAGTGTCCAGTCTGATACTGTGGACCGGATATGTATGTACACGCAGGATCTCTACTGACCTGCTGTAGGAGCTGTGATATTTCACGGCCTTTAAACAGTATGTGCTTAGTTTTGTTGCTGGATAAACCAGCGTGGCCCTGTAGTTGTACTACTCAAGATCACACAGATGTTTGTTTGGAATTTGACCTTTCCACTGTCCCTGCCGGCTTTAATTCGAATGAACCTGTTCCTGCGGAACCCACAAACTTGTCCTGAAATATGGCAATTCAGTGATTTCCCCCTAAGTATAGCTGTGGGCCCCTCAGACATGTCTTGTAGTTATTTGACTTTTCCCTGTAACATGTCGCCTGTCAGCCACCCATGAAGGTTCTTAGTTTAATGCTCGCCGTTTTGTACACCAGAAAGGTCCTTAAGTTTAGTTATTCAGAACCCCTCTCCTGATGTATCTTCTGTGGTCCCCACATATGTTATGTTAATATAACTTATTAAGTGTACAAATACCCGGAGGAGTCTTGGCGCTAAACCTGAACGTAAGCCCAGAGGATTGAGAAAAAAAACGAATTTATAAATAAATAGCCATGTCTAAAGGCCTTTTCTAAATGAGGCAAGAGAGTTGGCAGCTCTAAGGTCCATAGGAAGCATGTTCCATAGTTTTGCCGTACCATGGCCTAAGCTTTAAGCCTCACAAACTCTAGGTTCGAATCCTGGCACTAGTACACTGTAATTCTGCCAGGCTGGTACCAGGAGAAGATGCTTTTCAGGAATACCTATAGTTTATTCAGTCATCCTCTTTGCCATTTTGCTTGTGGGCGCTTCGTCCCCCAGATAGGCCAATGCATTAGATTATTCAGTGACCACAACCTACTTTGTTTAAGTAATTCCATCTCCTCACATGAATTGCATGTGGGCACCACAGATGTGCCTTTAAGTTAGGTTTGATCCCCTCTGATGTATTACTTGTTGTCCAAATCAATGTGCTCCTGATATCAGCTGTTCCGTGATTTCCCCTGTTAAGTATTACCTGTGGGTCTCAAAGATGTATCCTTAAGGTAGGTCTGAACCCCTGCGATGAGTCGTTTGTGGGTCCCACCGACATAACCCGACATCAGTTTTATTCAATGATATGTGGGCCTCACAGAAATGCCTTTAAGTTAATTAATCCACCCCTTGTGGACCCCACATGCATGCCATGAAGTTTTGTCAGGCAGTGATTTACACTGATATTTTTTGTATGTGGGCTCCACAAGCAACTAGCGAAATAAGGTTATTTGATCAGTCCTGCTGATGTATCGCTGAAGTTAATTTATTCTATGACCTCATGAAATGATGTTAGAATGTCATTTCATGTGTTCTCCTCACAACCCCCCATCGTTGAAGCCATTATTTCAGTCTTTACTTGACAACTACTCATGTTTTTTTTTTTGCTGTGACTTTTACTTTGTTGTATTCTTAATTTTCCCCCATGTTACCTACATTCTCCGTCCCTCTGGATCGAGTGCATGTTGGTGTAAGAATGGCTGGCACTCTGATCCACGTTTATCCAAAAGGCAAAGCCACCCCGGCCTCACGCCCCCCATTTCCTCACCTGAGGTTGGTGATGTCCTGGTACAAAGACAACACGCATCATCGAGCTAGACAATAAGAGGTACCGAGGAACAGAAGAATTGGGTTTATTAAATGCCTTCGAGGGTAGGAAGATGAAAGACCGCCCTCCCATGCTGAGCTTGGGAATATGGAGAATGCCAGAGAGGAAGAGTTTGAGGAAGCTAGCATAGAACCAAGTTTTGAGCACAGCTGTATGGTGCCTAGACTATAAACTTCTGTTGGCTGACAGTGAGAGCCTTGAAAATGCAAAGCTTTTCCATGCAAAGCTGACAGATGCATTAAGCCCCTGGAAACATGCGAGTGGCAGAGTAATTTTAGAAAAAGTTGTTTGGCAGAATTCTGAACTAGGTATTTGGAAAGGCGAAATTACTAAAAACTAGCAAGATCTTGCCTGAGTAACATGGCAGCCTGAGCTGTTGTCTTGTATTAGTGATTTGGAAAGGGATAATCTTCCTAATCACTCTTATTGCTTTTTAAAAAGCAGCTGTTACGAAGTGTGTTAATCTGGGCAGTAAAGGATAGTGGAGAGTTAACATAGACTTCATGTATTGGCTGAATGAGTATGAATAGACAGGAATCCATCTCAAAGCGCCACCAGTCTGGGGCTCTTATATCAGAGAAGATACACCAAACACTATTCTGACAGTTGTGCCATATTAAACTCTTATGGGTGGCAATCCCTCCAGCTGCCCACCTTGAGATGGTAGGTGCAGAAGGTGGAGTGACCATGTGTGCGAGCCTGATCAAGCTGCGTGTCATTTGCCAGAATAGGCAAAAGTCTGGCTAGTTGAGATTCATCTGCTTTGAAGATAGTTGAGCTGTGATAGGACCCTTGGGAAAACCTATGAGGGAGAGTAAGAAAACTAGATTGATACTCAACAGCCTGAGTCTAGCCCAAAAGAAAGTTTCAGGCGTTGGTAAACCTTTACTTGGATGCCACAGTCTGCTAAATGATCAAGCAAGGTGCAGTGGTTCGCAGCACAGCATTGAGCATGGACATCAAGTTGAGGTGGACCACGGCTGTCTGAAATATGGCTTGGGGAACGGTCTGGGCCTTATGTATTCGAGTAAGGTTAGCTAAGATAAGTTTTGTCCCTTAGCAAGCTTTGCAACGGTCTCATTGTGGAATGTCATGCATAAGCACACCGCAAACATCAGGTGACACATCATTACACCAAGGATCTGGCAACCTTCCACAAGCCCCAGTGCCAACAGGATGCCAGGTGTTTTGGCAGAGTGAGAACAAGTCAGCCTAATCTGTATTTAAGGTGATGACTCATCTATTGCCAATTACCCCTTTGTTTGTTCAAGTGCACAAGGAGGTAATAAGGTTTTACATCCTAGTGTTGTTAATGTCCATCAGGACATGCATTTGTACCAGATAATGAATAGTATCTTCTGCAGCAGAAATACTACACAAGTTCCTCTCTTTAGTGGTTCTCCCTGTCGATGTTCAAACTCCATACACAGTAGTCGTTTGTTTACACTTCTAATTTTATAAAAGTATCGCAGAATGAAGCCAGACAGACGCCTCAATAGTTATTATATGCTTTTGTCTGTGGGTGGGAGTATAGTGATTTGTGACCGATAGAGGATAAATATATATTTTTTGTATGGCCTAGGAAACAGTTGTTGAGGGTTCAATGTGCGTCTGTTTCTGGGTAGATAGATACCATGGGTCGCATTTTCTGAGTGGTTTTATTTTTTATTTCTTTATACAGCACCAACATATTTGAGAAGTAACCATGCTTATAATTCCGGTTTTTTATATCCAGGAATTATTGTATATCTGTTTCTATTGATATTTTCTATATTAGGATTATAAATACTTTGTGTAGTGTGCCACTGACCAATAAATTAGCTTATTTAAATGTCCTTTGTTGTGTAAAGTGTTTTATTGAGAGTACAGTGGTTCATGCCCCTGTATTCTCATTTGGTTCCTAGTGCCCTTTTGGAGTGAATATTTGCAAACGTCATGGTTGGTCATGTATTTTTGAAGTGCATAAGGGTTTAGAGTTGTGCTCCAGACAAAGTACCGCAAACCTGATTAGTTTTCTGAACAGAAAGGGGTATTCTGCTATTAGAGCCTTTTAAGCTGCCAACCTCCGCTTTGGAGTACAGATTGGTAGTAGGTGCTGAGGTACTGTTGAAGGAAGAGTGGTCCAGTAGTGTGGTAGCTCGGTATGTGATACACAATTTCCTTAAATATGGTGTCTAACCCCCAGTTCAAGGAGTTGGTGGCTGGTGAAATGTGCCTCAAGACTAATTTTGGGGCGCTATCTAGTCTGTGTTCTTTGAAGGTTGCGAATTTGAAAGAATGTGACATGTAATAATCTATTGGCCAAGTCGAGTGGCAAAGTTACAAAAGCAGTTTCAATTCATATTTTCTGTGAGGTACCTTGTTAAGGGTAAATGTGGGGCAGGTATCTTACAGCATAGAAGCTTTGTTTGGAATCTTGGTTTACTTGTGATAGGAGAGTGATTGGAGTAATGATCACGCTTCAGGTACTTGAATCAAGTGACTCGGTGGTAAGTCTAACTCTTGTCAAGGGCAGGAAGTAGTCCACTTGGCCCAAACAAGTATTTCGGTCTTTTGGAGGTGTTCAGTTTAATGTGGTTAGAATCCAGTGGTCAACTGCTTTGAACACATCATTGGAGACTCTATGGGATTTCTAGCTTCAGCATGATTTGTGCGTCATCAGCATAGTTGTAGCAGCTGAGTTTTGAAGGAGGAGCTGCAGCTAGATGGAGAGAAGAGTGACAATGATTGAGCCTTGAGGGACACGTTAAATGGAGGTAAATTGTTCAGAGAAGAAGGAAGAAGTAATATAATGTGGGATCACAGGAAGCAAGCCATTTAACGGCAGTACCGGGGTTTACCTGTGACATTAAGTCTTTGAAGCAATGTATGTTCACGGCCAGTGTCTAAGACCATGGATAGATGAAGTTGTTAAAGAATTGAAAAGTGTGGTTTATTAACGCCGTAGTGTCCTGTCACTTGGATCAACAAAGAGCCTTAATTTCAGATCCATCTGAAATGGGTGAGGAGTTAGTTCCGCAGTATGGCTGAGCTACGAGAGAGGACACACTCTGGGATCTGAAGTGTTTGATCTGGGGATGTCAGCCAGTACAGAAGACGAACAAAGATTGCAAGGGGGCAGTGTATGTGAAACTTTGCCTACGATAAATGGGTGCAGGTCCAAAAGCTGGTCTGTGCTTCAAGGGTAGGAATTTGGGTGCTTTTTTGACATTCAGCCAGTTCAGTTTCCTAAAGTGGGACATGATTTGGGTGTTCAAGGACCAAGATTCAGTTAGAGTGCTGCCTCCTTTTTAGATGAATTGAAGTCGATGTGCAAGGCAGTCGGCTAACACAAAATAAAGTTTACGTAGTCTAGTCTGTACAAAATAAGTACAATTAAGGAAAGTTCTAGTGGCAAATCATTTGCTCTAAATTGTGTCAAATAACTAAGAATGTAATAATTCTGAAGTGATGTAGAATGTTAATACCGATCTGAAAGCTAAAATGCTCATGATTGTAGGAAATTTAGCACAGTTTCATCTACAGGTCAATGATACAAACTGTGTGACATCTTTTAGGAAAATAATTTTCTCTTTCATAATCTTGAATGAAAAATGTTGGGGTCAGCTGTGCAACCTGACGTTTGAAATACACATGTGCCTGCTGTAGAACTTAGCATGCATGTCACTAGCTTGATTTACGTGGAACAGCTCAATCTTTATCATTCCAAGCTTGATGAACAGTACCATTGAGCTGGGTAATAACACCTGTGTTTTTATAACCCAGTGTAAATCCAGGATGGGCCAGCAGTTGGTGCCATGAAAAATACTCTGTTTACAGCCATGCCTAGGCAGGTGAGATCCACCACCACTAGTGCCTTCTGCTCAGTGTGAATCATTGGTGTTTGAGAAACCTTTCTGCAAGCCCACTGCTATTGCCTTTAAATGGTTTCTGCGAGAGCTCACTGGACCAGCTCTTCTCATGAGGCTGGATAGAAGGTGCCGGGAGGTATGGCTGGAGGTAGTCGGAGAAAGCTGACTTTCATTGTTTAGAATATCACCGGTAGATCTTGGTTTTCAGGTGCTTCTGGATTCTGGTAGGTGCCTGTTTGACTGCCATTGGAGAACTTTGTGTCCATCATCCCGTGTTGTCCTGGCAGCCATAGGAATTTCAGATGTTATGGGATATACACAGTAGGGCGCTCTCTCAGGAACTGTGCAGAACGACATTTTGAGTAGAAAGAGGGTCAGTCTCACTCATACTCTATTTCATCTCCACCAACACAGTTTCCATCACAGTTCTTCCACTTCCTGTGCCATATCTCTAAAAGTATCCCTTCCTCCTATCAAGCTGTCGTTCCTTTGTGATATCCATGGCACTACAGTCTCCTGCACCTACCAGCATTCCCTTCTTAGCCCCATCATACCTACGCCTGCACTGCATCTAATGCTTTATCCCCCAACCTGTGTGGTTTCCAGCTTCTCCTCTCTTGGCACTCACCCTTCACCCCTCTAAGACTAAACCTTCAGTCGTCTCCATCATTCCTTACTTGGTCCCATGAGTTTCCCACCCAGCCATTACAAATAATCCCACTCCAGCTGGCTTTTCATGTATGATCACAACGCCGTTATTGGAGGCGCACTCTCTGGCACACAGGCATGGACCTCTCACAAAATAAGCATGCAGTTAAGCAGCAGAAGGCCTTTCATAATACAGTTCAGCTGTGCCGACTCGTGTCCGCATCTTTGGTCATAGGGCAGTCATGGATGTACATTCAATCAATCAATCAATCAAGAATTTGTAGAGCGCACTACTTACCCGTGAGGGTCACAAGGCGCTGGGAGGAAAAAAAATTGGCTTACTCACCTTACTGATGAACCGGCCTGGGGCAGTTGTTCCAGTCATCAATCATGAGTATCGTGTGCGTGCCAGCCACTGGTGTGCAAGACTACACCATTGTTTATGGAAGTGTATGAGTGAGGGCTGAGTCTAACAACTTTCTTGTCTGTTGTCTCCTTAGTTTCTGCCAGGACACCCCCAGCTGAGTGAGCGGGTGCGCAAGCGCTTGTACTATGGCTGGGACAAGGACTGTAGCCTGGACTACCTCTCGAGCCCAGTGGCAGGTGAGTCTTCGAGGTCATTAAAAGATGTTACTGGGGGCACCAGAAAATACTCTGCTTGCACTTGATTGGAAATATTGTGGCTTCAGTGGTAGAGTGGCTGGCAGGGCAGCTTGGAGATTCCTTCAAGCGGCCTCTAACGGGCCACAAGGCTGGTGAGATGACTCCCCTTAGGCCTGGGATGGCCTTACAGAGGTACTGGGAGCCTTCCTGAAAAATTCTTTGATTCCTATGTCTGTTCAGTTTGAGAGGCCAGATTGAGTTAACTGTTTTGCTTGAGGTTTCCTTGAAAGAGTGTGGACTTTATGAGCACTGATCCAGGAATGTATTCCTCGCCTGACTGGCTCAAGGGCAGTACCTTGAAATCAGATCACACCTGAAGTGTGAAGTACTTCCGTTGAAGGTGTTGCTTCCTAGCCACATAACAAGTCTCTGCGAGTCAGCTGAGGTGTGTCGTCACGTGTCCCTTCTGCTTTGCGTCACCATTGTCCCGCAGCGTTCTTGCAGGTGACTCACCGGTTGCGTCAGGGGAGTTCTTCACGTGGTGTGGCCTGGCCACCTCTCTACATTTCTTGGTGTCTAGCACAGCCAGAGCATCTGAGTAGCACATGTTATGTTATGTTATGTTATGCACTTTTGTATTGCGCACAGCTGCCCCAGCTAAGGGGCGTCCTGGCGCATGGCAGGCAAAGTGCAACAGATAGCAGAAACACAACACAGATAAAAGAATTATTTAAAAAGAAACGTTTTCAAAGCTTTGCGAAAGGCCAAGAGGTCAGTCAGTAGCCGCAAGTCCACTGGGAGGGAACTCCAGAGTTCAGCCGCTCTCACCCGGAAAGAGCGACCACCAGCCCGACACAACCTGTATCGGGGGACCACCGCAAGTGCTTGGCTACCCGATCTCAAAGCGCGGGAAGGAACATACCACGACAGGAGGTCAGCAAGAATTGGCGGACCTACTCCCCTCAAGATCTTAAACGCCAAGCACAGCACCTTGAACTGGATGCGAGATTTAACGGGGAGCCAATGCAAGGATCTCAAGACTCCTGAGACAGAGCTCCTTCGGGGTAAGCCAACAATGGCTCTAGCCGCGGCATTCTGCACTCGTTGGAGGCGGGTAGTCTCCGCCACATTGGTCCCTACCAAAAGCGAGCTGGCATAGTCCAGGCGAGATAATACCGTGGCCTGGACTATCAGCTGCCTGGTGCCACGGTCAAAGAACTTAAGAATGGGCCTCAGCGACCGTAAGATGCCAAAACAGCCGGCCGCGATTTTCTTCGAGTGGCCCTCGTAGCTGAGAGCGGGATCCATCCACACTCCCAGATTCCGAAGTTCAGTGACCGGGAGAGGGGCCGGCCCCAGTTCAATGGGCCACCACTTGTCCCCCCACAGTTCCGCTCTCCTGCCAACGATCATGATCTCAGTTTTCTTCGCGTTGAGCTGGAGACAGTTGTTCTTCATCCAGCTTGCCACCGCCCTAAGTCCACTCTGAAACCTGGGGGCGTCCCGGTCCGCATCCCCGCTGATAGTTACCGCTAGCTGAGTGTCGTCAGCATACGAGACCATAGTCATGTCCCATTGCTTGACGATCTCAGCCAGCGGTCTCACATACAGATTGAAGAGCGTGGGACTCAGCGAGGAGCCTTGCGGGACCCCCTGTCTCAGAGGAAGGAATTGGGACTGGTACGGTGGCAACGCAACGCTAAAGAAACGATCGTTCAGGAAGGAGCGAAACCACTGGAGGGCAGAGCCACCCAGCCCGACCTCCTCCAGGCGATGCAACAGGATAGGATGGGACACGGTGTCGAACGCGGCGCTCAGATCTAGTAAAATGAGCGCCGCTGTCTGCCCCACATCCATCACTGTGCGTAGGTGTTCAGCCATGGAGAGAAGGGCAGACTCCGTGCTGTGACCAGCACGGAAGCCATTTTGGGTGGGATCCAAGATGTTAAACTGGATGAGGTGGGCCGAGAGAACTTTGTTGACATGGGCCTCCATTACTTTGGTAGGCCAGGGAAGCAAAGAGATAGGCCGATAATTTTCAGGCTTGTCTGGGTCCAGTGAAGGTTTCTTTAGAATGGGGGAAACCATCGCCCGCTTCCAGCTACGGGGGACCGTGCCAGACTCCAACGAGATGTTAATCAGGGAGTGTACCACGGTCCGACCCACGAACGACTCATCTCTAAAGAGAGCCGAACTAAGAGGGTCGGCGGGGGACCCAGATTTCACCTGCTTTGCCAAGATGTTAAACCCTTCCGATGTCAACAGGGGAAGCGAGTGCAGAGCCGAGTCTCCACAGATGGAAATCGGAGACTCGACTGGAGGTCCTGTAGATGGAAAGGTCATATAGATGTTTTGGACCTTTTCCTGAAAGAACGCCGCAAGAGCCTCACAGTGAGCAGTGGAACTTGTCGTCGGACCATCGGGGCGCTTAGCTAGAAGAACATATTACAGCAGTGGCCACATGCTTTTTACTGATGTTATTGCAGTAAAGGAAACATTGGCATTTGATGGGCGGCAATTGCAGCACTTGAGACATAGCCACACTGGTTATATTCTGGGCCAATGCCATTTGATTTGTGCCTGTCAGCGTGTGCCCACCCCACCCGCTACCCCACCCTCCCCATTTAATAGTACTGTACCCTGAACTGAAACCTGCATCTCCTGGACAAAGCCTGACAAACTAGTATGTCTGCAAAAATATTTAATTTCAATTATTTCATTAGTTTGTAGTAGGCTTTGATGCTGGGTCATTCTGTTCAAGCGGAACAAATCCAAGGTGCTCACACCCTTACATCCTGAATGTATGGAGAACTGATGGGCCCAGCCAGATCTCCCACTTCACTCCATACTCTGCTCTGGTCTCCAGCTTTGACATAGTTTGCTCAGTGCTGGGTCACTTCTGTGTCTCTTTCAGGCCTGTTTACAAATTATGTATTACTGGTTTGGAGTCGTCTTCCTCCACCACTGCTGGGAATCTTCTAACTGTAGTTGCAAAATCCTCAAACCTGTTTTCTTCTGTAGTGCCAGATAACTTTGCCTCAGAGGCATCCCCAATGTAAAACAGATCCTTTAATAATTGTATCGTTCCTGCTCCTCCGGCGCACATGTTACGTTATTCTCAGCCAGTGTGCATTTTTAAAGCATACGTTCTCGTTTGCATTGTGTTTTTTCTTGTCTATTTTGATAATCCTTGAAACGAAGCCTTATGAACAGGGCCAGATACTCTGGATGATTCCTCTGGAAATAGATCCAGTACACCAGACTGCCTCAACAAAGCTAGAGTAGGTGTCCAGATGGGCCTTCAGAGCTTGACCCCGTAACCCACGCGAGTCCCCTAAAGCTGGACACAGTATTACAGAAAACGTCACCAGAGAAATTCCATTTCTTAACTATTTTGCGCTTGCAGAAAGGATACCCCAGAAACCCTGTTGTGCAACCTCATTTGCAGCTCCTCCTAGTTTGTTCCACTAGGGTCCACCCTCAGGACGTCTGTTCCACTCGACCTTGGGCTTGAAGACCACTACTGAGATTCCATTGAGGCTTGAACACACGCTTATTAACAATGCCCTGTAGCCTGCATTTGCCCTAAAGATCCAGGAACCAACTCTTTTGGTGTGGCTCTGTCTTTACTTGAAACATTCTGAGCTGGTTGTGATGGGGCATGAACAGAATATAAAAACTGGCTGAGATCGTTTGTACTTCTTTGCTCTCTGTCCATAGTGACTTTTCTTCTATAGTGCTAACAACTGAGAATGAAACTCTAGGTGCACCCAGTCTTGGGCAGGTAACAGATTTGAGGGATCAAGCAGCACTTTTGGTGCTGCTTGATCTTTCCGCGGCGTTCGATATGGTCTCCCATCAGATCTTATTTGGAGAGACTGGACATTATAGGTGTCGGAGGTCTGGCCTTACAATGGCTCACTAGCTTCTTGACAGACAGGACACAGACTGTCACTATGGGCACATTTAAGTCAACCACGACTAAGGTTAACAAGGGGGTCCCCCAGGGCTCCTGCCTCAGCCCGACCCTTTTTAATATTTGTTTCCCCCCTAGCCCGACTGATGAGAGAACTCGGTTTTACCCCGATCTCGTATGCAGATGATACTCGGGTTCCTCCTGACCTTTGACAAAAACAATCCGCACATCCAACAGATATTTTCGGAAGGCATGAAAGCGATCGCCGTTTGGATGCAGTCCAACTTCCTGCAACTAAATGCAGGTAAGTCGGAGATAATGTTGTTCGGAGGAGCTGACATCTGCTGGACTGCTCCCACTCCCAAGGAGGCGGTCAAAAATCTGGGAGTCAGAATAGATCGTAAACTGACTTTGGAGACACACGCCAACACCACGGCGGGGTCCTGCTATTACATTCTAGGTCACCTGCGCAGGATATTCCCACTCTTGCCTATTTCTACTAAGAAAACACTGATGCAGGCCTTGGTACTTAGTAGGTTTGACTAGTGTAATGCCCTTTTGTTTTCAGCTAATTCGGCAGCCATAAAGAAATTACAGGTTGTCCAGAATGCCGCCTCACGGTCGACGCTCCGGCCAGAACACCCTCTGCTCCTATCTTAAATCGACTACATTGGCTCCCTTTTATCAAAAGAATTAAGTTCAAAATAGGGTGCATCATTCACAAAGCTCTTAAAAGGCAAGGGCCTATGTACCTGACCCGCAAATTGACCCCCTATTGTCCCACGCGCTTACTCGGATCTAGTTCTGATCTGCAGATCACAACTCCCAGGATCAAAAAAGAGCGCAGTGGAGCCAAGGCCTTCTCTTTCCAGGCCCGATGTTTTGGCATAACCTGCCGATACATTTAAGGGCCTGCCCAAATCTGACCCATTTTAGAAAAATGCTAAAAACGTATCTCTTTTAATCACATTCAGGTCCTGTTACAATGTTCAGTCCAAGCGCCGAAATACCCTCATGGGTGATTCAGCTCTATATAAACCAATAAACATAAACAGGGTGCGAAAGTTTGTTTAGCATCACACAGTTCGGTTGGTAACTATTCAAGCCCAGGTTTTCCTGTTCCACTGTTAGCATCATAGGCAATGGACCACATACTCCTCTACCTCCCCATACTGGGTTGTTTATCAAATTATAGTGACCTGATTGGACTAGGGTATAGGCTCCTATCGTGCTGTTTGTGTGCACACCTCGAAATGCCTGACTGCAGGTTGTGAATACTCCCATAGTTCAAGTGTTGCTTTTTTCTCTATAAGCACATTTTTTCCCTCCTCCATATGTAATCTGTGTTTTTTTTATTTTTTATTAAATGTCTTGCATTCAGTCGAGTATTGCCATCGAGGAAAAACCACGGAATTTTTCAGACCCAACATTATCTCCTTGTTTTAGTGACCAGTTGTCCGCTAAAGGTAAACTTGATTGAAGATCTACTTGGGGCAGTGTTTGTTCCTTGAAACGTTTACCTGATTGCTATTCCACTGGTTGATTTCTTATCCATTTCAAGCCATCAAAGCTGAGCCTGAGAAAAGCAGGGCATGATGTAACGAGACCTGCTTGAGTCTGTTATTGATGAATGATGGAAGCAAAAAGAAAACTGCTTACGAGATGAAGCTTCTTGCTTTTAATTTTATAAAGATGGTTGCTAATTGAAGATGAGGTTGGTTCGTAGAGTGCTCTCAGTAACTTTCCCATCCTTTCCTATTTTAGATATTGCAGTGGAGTTGCTTCAGAAGAATGCTCCCAGCCCCATCCGACGGCTGCAGAAGAAGTATGCCTCCCATGTTGCTCGGTGAGTTCCAGGCAGCCTCGCTAAGTAGGCAGGGATTTGGTTCAAGAGTAGACGAGCTGCCCAATGGCCTGGGGATCTCTGAGCACAGGGCAAAGAAAACCATTGGGTAAGAAGTAAGACATTGTGATTAGTAAAACCCAACCACCTACAATGCATCCTTCTCAACACCCGATCGGTGCACAGGCACGTCATTGACCTATGGAACCTACTAGACACCCTCTCTCCAGACGTCGCCTTCCTTACGGAAACATGGATGAATGCTTCCTCCGCACCAGACATCACCATTGCCATCCCTGAAGACTATAAGATCACTCGCAAAGACCGTACCAGCCAAACAGGAGGAGGAATCGCTATCGTCCATAAGAAATCTATCCGCATCTCAACCAGCTCTGACACCAACCTCGCCAACTCCGAACACCTTCACTTCCAGATCCACATCGACCCCAAAACCACACTCCGAGGCACCCTCCTCTACAGACCACCAGGACCCCGCGCAAAATTCAGTGAAGACATCACGGACTTCATCACTCCTCACGCACTCCCCTCCAAAGACTATATTCTTCTGGGAGACCTCAACTTTCACCTTGAAAAGATAAACGACCACAACACCGCCACCCTCGTGGACAACCTCGCCAACCTCGGACTTAAACAACTAGTCACTTCCCCCACCCACATCGCAGGTCACACACTCGACCCCATCTTCACCTCCAGCAATCATGTCTCCTTCAGCCACACTACGGATCTCCTATGGACCGACCACAGCTGCGTTCACTTCACCTACAACAAGCCGAAACCCATCAACCACTCCCAACCTACCCTGCAAAGAAACTGGAACAAAATCACCACGGACCAAATCTCCGCATCGCTCCTTCGAAACTCCCCAGCCCTCTCTTCTAACGCCAACGAAGCCGCCGCCAACCTCACCCTATGGTTATCCAACACCGCCGACACCTTAGCACCACTGAAAAAACGTCAAAGCAAACCTGGCAACAAGAAGGCCTCATGGTTCAACGATGATCTTAAGAAATCCAAGAAACTCTGCCGCTCCCTTGAAAAGGCCTGGAAAAAAGACCCAACCACCAGCACCAAGGACGCATTCAAAAGCGCCACCCGCACTCACCACCAACTGATCCGAAAAGCCAAGAAAACAGCATTCAAGGATCGACTTGACAACAACGCCCACAACAGCAAGGAACTTTTCAACATCGTCAAGGAATTTTCCAACCCCTCGGCCAACTCCAACGACATCACCCCCTCTCAAACCCTCTGCGACTCCCTAGCCTCTTTCTTCCACAACAAGATTGCAGACATCCACAACAGCTTTGACAACCAACCCGGAAACCAACCCACCCTACCATCTGCTGACCATCTTCCCCCCGTAAACACCCTTAACGCCTGGAACCCAATCTCCACTGAGGAAACCATCCGCCTGATGAATTCCATCCACTCTGGATCCCCCACAGACCCTTGCCCTCACCACATCTTCAACAAAGCAGACTCCGTCATAGCACCGCACCTCCGAGACGTCATCAACTGCTCCTTCAACTCCGCTACCTTCCCAGAAGTCTGGAAACACGCTGAACTCACCGCCCTTCTGAAAAAACCAACAGCGGACCCCACCGAACTCAAAAATTACCGCCCCATCTCGCTTCTTCCATTCCCGGCCAAAGGCATCGAGAAAGCCGTCAACAACCAGCTCGCCGCCTTCCTCGAAGCCAACAAATCCCTCGACCCCTCACAATCTGGCTTCCGAGCAAAACACAGCACTGAGACCGCCCTCATCGCAGCAACAGACGACATTCGAACTCTACTGGACAATGGAGACACAGTCGCCCTCATCCTCCTCGACCTCTCTGCAGCATTCGACACAGTCTGCCACAGCACCCTTCTACAACGCCTCAATAACATCGGAATCCAAGGAAAAGCACTTGAATGGATCACCTCGTTCCTCACCGGAAGAACCCAGAGAGTCCGCCTTCCTCCATTCAAGTCCGAGGCCTCTGAAGTCATCTGCGGCGTACCTCCAGGATCCTCACTCAGTCCCACCCTCTTCAACGTATACATGAGCCCCCTCGCGGCCATCGCCCGCCAACACAACCTCAACATCATCTCTTACGCGGATGACACTCAACTGATCCTTTCTCTCACCAAGGACCCCAGCACCGCCAAAACTAACCTACACGAAGGAATGAAAGAAGTCGCCGAATGGATGAAACAAAGCCGTCTGAAACTGAACTCAGACAAAACAGAAGTCCTCATCTTAGGTACATCCCCCTCTACTTGGGACGACTCCTGGTGGCCGGAAGCCCTCGGAAAAGCACCCATCCCGACAGACCACGCACGGAACCTTGGCGTCATCCTGGATTCTTCACTCTCAATGAACAGACAAGTCAGCGCCGTATCCTCTTCCTGCTTCAACATTCTTCGCATGCTCAGAAAAACATTTCGCTGGATCCCCTCCGAAACAAGGAAAACAGTCACCCACGCTCTGGTCACGAGCCGACTGGACTACGGAAACATCCTCTACGCAGGCACTACTGCTAAACTCCAAAAGAAACTCCAACGAATCCAAAACGCCTCAGCCAGGCTCATATTAGACATCCCACGCAACGAACACATCTCTGGTCACCTTAAAAACCTCCACTGGCTACCCGTCAATAAGAGGATCACTTTCCGACTGCTTACCCACGCACACAAATCACTCTACGACATAGGACCAGACTGCCTCAACTCACGACTGTCCTTCTACACCCCCCCCCCCCCGCCAACTACGTTCTTCCAGCCAAGCCTTCGCCACTGTACCTCGCATCAACAAGACCACCATGGGAGGCAGATCCTTTTCATATCTGGCTGCTAAAACATGGAACTCACTCCCCGCTTACCTTCGCCTCACCCAGAACCACCTAGCGTTCAGAAAGCAGCTTAAAACATGGATATTTGACAAATAATCCTCCTCCCCTTCCTAAGCGCCTTGAAACCCTCTGGGTATGTAGTGCGCTATCCAAATCTTATGACTTGACTTGACATTAGCAAGAAAGCTGCCAGGGATGAGCAATGGGCTAAACCAAGCCCCATCATAATTATTGGTATTGTACAGAATAGATCTTTTGACACAGAAGGCTATATCTGTACGTAGGGAAGACCTTAAAAGTAGAGTACTCAATTAATAGGGGACTGGTCGAATTTGATGGGGCTGGGCAGCAGCCTTTCTTTTAGGAGGATAGTGCTTGACCTGTTATTAGATGTAGCCAGCTGTCTTGTAGCACACTGTAAGAGCACAGCATTCTCCCTTGACACGGGCACCTTGCGAGTGCCTGTCCAAGCTTTGGAGCTAGGCTCTATCGCAAAACATCACACCAAAAGCATGGCACACCTATAGGTGATATATACATTTTGGCGTCCACTGGGTTTGGAAACAGAAAGCAAAGCAGCACAACTTTTCCAAGACATCCCAGGACTTATGTTTTTACATTCCTGTAGTCTGCTGTCATGCAGGTGATACAGTTGTCCCATTTAGGTATAAAGGTCACCCCCTATTTCTTGGAGGCCTAAGAGGAGGGGGAAGGAAATAAATACAAAAAAAGAAACCTCTTATCCGGCCTATCTTACTTCTAAAATGGTAGTGACTCTAATCTGAGCATGTACCATACAGCATAGTGACTAAATACAAGAGTTAATCTGGTGTTGAATTTTGTTTATTTATCAAAAATATTTTTTCCTTTTTTTGTATTTCTTTTCACACTTTTTTTGGTTATTAGCAAGCATTGTGATTCAAAAACAAATTCACATTATTCTTTCAATTTAGAAAAAACATCCTTAGACTTTTCTAAACAGTGATTTGTATTTGAACAACCCCAAATTATCTCCATCATTTTTCCATCCTCACCTTTCATTCTAATCTTGCATACCAACTAACATACCACGCAAACAAAATCACAATAAAAGCACATCTGAAACAAAGGTCCTGCTCCTTATTCCTGTTTGTTCCTTGTCAGAAGATTCCACAATTCAAAAGCACAAACAAGTCCAACAATTAGATATTAGCTAGTTCTTCTTTTTGGCTTAGTCATTGAGTAGGGCACGCAGATGCGTATCACTGGCCTACGTACGTTTTGTTGAAACAAAAATTGAGGTCACCTTCTTCAGGGCAAAAAGTTTTTAATTTTCATCTTTGGGGTAGTCTGGGGGTTTATATGTCTCTCAGGAAGCTGAAGGTGTTTGATTCCTCCAGGCTAACCAGCAGTCCACACGAATTATAGATACAAGGTTGAGTCATTAAAATGTTTGATCTTCCTATATGGAACAGAGGTCTGTAATGTTAGGCCAAGAGGAGCCTCAAGCTTGACTTTTTATCCAGTTTATGGAGTTGTTGTAGCTCTGTCTGCTACCTAATTTGGCATAGGGCTTAAGATGTCGCAATGACTGTTTTGCCATTTTAGAATTTTAAAATCTCTCGGGATGGTATTCCCAGTGAGCCAATCGGAGTTTAAGGCTCACGTCCAAACAACTGCATCCGGTTACTGCTCTGCCAAAACTGATGTCCTCCTTGGGTGGTGCCTGTCCTCCGCGGTCTCCCAGACCCAACTAGTGGGGTCCCATCCCTTAAACAGATGTACATCAGTGTTTTGACCACCGAAACTGCAGTTATGAATCGGTTGTGCTCCGTCTTTTGAAGGTATATGGTATCTGTTCTCCTCTGTTGGTTGTATGCAGTGTTTGTTTTATGGTATGCGTTGGCCACTGTGCCGGTGTAAGAAAAAATGCAGGCCTTCTAGAAAAATACATTTTTGTTTCCTAGCACTTCCTAGTAATAGTTTCTGATCTTTCTAATCCTTGTTGAAGTGTGCGGTGTGGTCCTCCCCACCCACAGTCACGATAGCCCGTCGGGGTGTCTTGCATTTCTTGCTTGCTCCATGCCCTGTCACCTGTGTGTTTACTTTGATCTCAGTGAGGTGTTTAATGTGCCCCTTTCCTGATTGTCTGTCTGGTTTTGTCGACAGCGAGGCCTGCATCTCCCCGTGCTCCATGATGCTGGCATTGGTTTACATTGAACGACTCCGGCACCGAAACCCTGAGTATCTGCAGCAGATCTCCTCCTCCGACCTCTTCCTGATCTCAATGGTAAGTGGTGTTAGCACTGTTAAGAAGTCCAGCCTCATCACCTGCTTTCTTTCATCAATCTCCTCGCATAGAAGTGTACTTATTCTGTTTCTGGCGCTCCGTTTTACCCATTCTGGGTGCTTTGTTGACTGAAACATAAGTTGGAGTTGAGCAGCCACACTGGAAATCTCATGGGAAATTGGTTGGGTCCCTTCTGCAGCGCACGCTGTGCCGGGGAGGAGAGTCTGGCACGTGGGGGCTGCAGGACATTGCGGACGTTCTTGAGTAAAAAAAGAAATGTACAGTTAATTGATGGACACCTAGTGCTCCCCTGTGTGAAGAGCTGTACCTAACCTGTGGGTCCAGAGCTATTTGCTTTCTGTGTGACTGGGTGGTGCTAAGCCAACTAGCGCTCAAAATCTTAGAGTTTGTGATGCAGGATTTATTTATCAGTTGTCAAAGTCCTAAAGTGAAACTTTAGTTTACCAGAGACATTTTGCTAATGTGAGGACTGTTAATACCTTTTTTTTCAAAGCTTTTAACTAATCTGATTTAGCTTCTAAGACTGACCGCCTTTGAAGGACATTAACACACACACAGAATCTTACACAGTCTTAAGCCTGCATGATTAGTTTTCCATGACCATCTATACATCAACCGCCAATGGAAGCACCTCATGATAATAAACCGGCCGGAGCTTTTAGAGTTTAGATAATGGATAAGTCCTTTAGTTTGGTGGAGGAACCTCTTCTAATTGATGAATTCCTCCAAAACCGCTTGAGCCCTCTCATGTCCCTACCCTCCAGGGACGTCTGCTCGGACACCTACAGCTTCCAACTGTCCTTGTCGTGTTCTTGTCTGCCTTGCTGTGGTTTCATATCTGTGCTTATCGACATGCTAATCTCCTCACACTTGAGAACACACAATGAGCAGCAGCCTCGCTACATGGAGCGGCATGGAAAGCACAAAAGGCATATCACACTGCCATGAGCTAAATGAGGAACAATGCCCCTGACACTTTATCACGCTACTGGCAAATCAAGCCGCTATGGTGTATTTGAGAAGTGCCACTGGCACTCTGGCAGACTTCCATTGCGCCATGTACTCCGGTGGCAGCCTGGACATGTTTTTTCAGTGATGCAGTGGCCGCTCTGGAACGCCTGCTCACAAAACATGGGCTAGAGCACAAAGTATGTGGGGGTGGGTGGGAAAAAGAGGCCTGCTGTCAGTTGCCTCATTCATCTGATATCAAGTGCAAATAGGCGAGTGGGAGCATCGGCGTCTTGTTCTGAATTCCATATCGTAGGGATGTGATAGGCATGGGTCAGGGCCGTCTGTCCCTGGCGTAAAGTCATGTCGGTTTGGCGTGCAGGGGTCTGCTACAGGCTCGTGGTTGTCTGTTGTGGAAGGGGAGGCCACTGTGGGACATTCTTGAGCATGATTTCAAGAATTGAAGCCGTGGGCAGGTGAACTGTAAGTTGGGAGTGCCTGCTCTCAGTCCATCCTGGCAGCAAATGAGCGGAAACTGGGTCTAGATAGAGCAGGGGACGAATTCAAACGTGTCTGATAAATTCCAGGAAGGTTGCAGTCCCGTCCCTGCAGTATTCTTTGTCCAGAAGGATCAGTCCCTACATCTCATCCGACCTTCAAAAGACACTTGTGACTGGTTTGGCCATGTCCAAACTGGACTATGGAAATATTCAAAAAAGATTTCTGCAGAAACTACAAATGCTACAAAATTCTTCTGCACCAGAGTAGATGGCGAAGCTCCAAGAAGCATCTAGGACTGAATCTGCTGCTTTGCTCATAGAAGACAGAGTCCTTTTAGGTGGATGAAACTATAGCTTTTTTGTCACCAGACTACGCCAGCTTACCTGACCTCTAGGAGTAACAAGTTTTATTTCTGAAGCATTTTTGATCTTTAATCCTGCATTACCTTAACTTGCCAGCTACCGCGCAGATTTGGAGCAATAACCAGCTGTATCTTGGGTACCTGTACACTGTTAATCCCTTCCCTTCCAGTTTGTTTTGTTCTATTCCTAGTTTCCCGCTATTCCATGCCTTTTAGTTACCTGTTTGCTTGATGTAGCTTGCCATTGATGGTTTGTTGAATGCTTTGTGTAGCTTGTGTTTTGCTTAAGTACTAGATTGGAGAGTAGCTTGTCAGAAAAAATACCTCCATTAGGTTCTACCAAAAGCCAATGCTTAGCTCTCTCTGCTCTTTCTCACTTCCCCAAATTCAAATGGGGACTAGTATTCCAGGAAGATGTCTGCTTAGAGGTAGACAGTGATTATGCTTACAGATGGCTCCATCGCCATCTCATACATGAATTAGAGAAACAAAGAACTGTACTCGGTAGTCGGTGCACTACTGGCAACCGTAGCAACATTTAATTAACTTTTGATTAAAACAAACCTTTTACCGGACGAATGTACTTCCTACCGTCCGATATCCTTACTCCATGCAGAAGCCAAGATTTTGGCCAAAATGATAGCCAACCGGATAACTCCGCATCTTGAGACATTGTTGCATCCTGATCAGTCCGGCTTTATGCCAAATAGAAACACGGCTCTTAATTTGCGCAGGGTCCACGCGGTAATGGCGCAAATCCCAAACCTCCCAGAACCTGCGGTAATTTTATCCCTGGATGCCCGAATGGCATTCAACATGGTTGAATGGCCTTATTTATTTGCGGTTCTCCGGCATCTTGGTTTTGGCCCCAATTTTTGTGCGTGGGTAAAACTGCTTTATACTAAACCGCTGGCACAGGTGGTAGCTAACGGCCACATCTCTAGGGACTTCCCGCTTGGTCGCGGCACACGCCAAGGGTGCCCATTATCACCCTTGCTTTTTGCTCTTATTCTGGAACCACTGGCGGCATGGATCCGGTGGGACCCTATTGTGAAAGGGCTTAATTGGACTGAGACATGGGAAGATCGCATATCGTTATATGCAGACGATCTACTTTTATATCTGACCCGACCCAGACGCTCTATTATAATTCTACTTAACATCTTTGAAATCTTCGGACGAGTCTCAGGGTATACTATTAACTGGTCCAAGTCTGTTCTATTTGTTCTCAAAGGTCCCCACCTCAACTTCCGGCAGATTGCCGATTGATTATTTCCGAAGATTCCTTTAAATATTTGAGGGTTTGGGTGACACCTACTCAGGAGGCCTTTTTTAGACGTAATTTAGCACCCCCACTTGAGCTTTTTCGCTCTGACGTACAATACTGGCACACCCTGCCCTTGACCCTCCTGGGAAAGGCGGCACTATATAAAATGAAGATACTACCTTGGCTGCTCTACATCCTCAAATACCCCATTCTTGGTCCCTCAAACGTACTTCAGATCCATAGACACACTGGTCTCAGGCCTTTTGTGGGGGAATAAACCGGCGCGCATTTTCCGACAGAAATTAATCCGGGGCTGGTATGACGGTGGAGTTGCTCTCCCCGATATTCAATTGTATTACTGGGCGGCCCAGTTAAAGATTGTCAATCAATGGCTGCACGCGCCCCAGACTGAGCCCGCGTTCAAAGCTGACAGGTACGACCTAGGTGGAGTGCTAGCTGCACTTTATGACAAGAGGGGCGCCTCTGCCTTGCTTGGCCCTACAGCCCACACTGGCCCGCCTTAAGTGCAAAAACGTCATTACACAAATGACACCACTCTGGGCATCGCGCCAACTAGGCCGCTTATGCAAGAGTAAGGGCTTCCAAGCATGGGATCTGATCCATATCTCCACAGTGGGAGACCTTTGGAAAAGAGGTGCCATGCTAACATTTGAGCAACTGGTGGAACAATATGACCTGGGTCCCACCGAACGATTTAGATATCTGCAAATTAGTCATGCATTAGGATCACTTATCCAGCCTGGGGATGACGTCCCAGACTCCACCCCGCTGGAAGATAGGCTCCTTACGGAGCACATGCCCAAAAAGCGACCTCCTTCGTCTATCGTAAGCTTATTAACAACCTGCCGGACCCAACCTTAAAACTGAAGGACAAATGGACTGTGGAGGTGGGAGAACTTGACGAATCGGACTGGCAGACAGCGCTTTCCTCCCCCAGAGAGGTTGCTATTCCTTCCCGACTCCGACTGGTACAATTGAAAATATTACAACGAGTATATTACACTAGGGTCACACTACATGCGATAGGGAGAGCTGAATATGCATACTGCTTACGAAGGTGTGGGGAGGAAGGGACGTTCTTTCATACTATCTGGGATTGCCCATGTATTGCAGATTACTGGGCTAAGGTAATGAGGACTATGTCGCAAGTGGTCAAGGGATCAATACTACCGGACCCTAAATGCGGTCTCCTAAATATCTGGGAACCCAATGATCTATCTCACTCCACCCAGGATTGGATGACTGTCCCAGGGGGGGTTGCTCAGCTTGTACCTGCCCTTCAGTTTTGACCGAACTCGGGGTAAACACAAAGGTTGGGTCTTTAAGTAAGGATTTTAACGAGGGTTTTATTGGTATATAGGTCTTCTTCTGCATAACAATTAAAGAGTTCAGGGAGAGAGAGTTTCAGTCTCTTTTAAAGGGAACGAAAACAAAGTTCAGTAACTGGGTGTTCCGGGTACTTCCGTCAATACCATACGTGGTTCCCGCTGTCTCTGAGGAGGGTTTCCGGTCTTGGCTGTTCCGCCGGTAGCTGAGGTCTTCCTCGTCGGGACCGCAGAAACCCAGAAAGCAAAAAGGGAGAAAACTAACGGTTACTGGGACGTCCAGTACAAACAGCGGAGGGAAGGGGGAGTGAAGGGAACCAAGTGACAGTGAACTTAACTAACGTCACGTAGTGCTCTCAGTGCTCGTGAAGGAAGGGGCACATGAGACGCGAAGTACACTCGGCAGCGGTTATCACTCGGTAGGGACGCTACTCCGCCCCACCCACCCCGCTACTCGGCCCCGTACCTTGTTAAGCCACGTTCCTCCCTCGGGACCGTGGCGGGGCGATGCACCGAAACGTTGGCCTCCAGGCTTGATGATATCAGCTGGGCTCGTCTGCGCTCCGTCCTCTTCCGGATACACACTCGCGTTGTTCCTTCCTTTCTCCACACCGTCTACCTCCAGGGAAACGCCGTCCGTCGATGATGAGACACTTCCGCCTTTTGACGTCGCTCCGTAGAGGGGGGGCGGGGCTGCGCCAACCTCGTCGTTCCAGTTAAAGGCACCAGGACCCGTTTCAGGTGGTATCCAGCAATCGTCCTGTTTCTCTCTCCACTCGTTCTCTGGCAGCTGTGGGGACAATGGGCAAGGTGAGAGGGGGGGGCGGACCACCACTCCGGGTCATTTCGGGGTTCTGCTAGCCCCCCGTCACAATGACGTTAGGAATAATGTACGCAAAAAGAAATCTAGCTAAATATTGGGGGCCCAAAGCGCACCAACACTCAGGGATTGGTGTTCTGATCTTGACGTTGGCTGAACGAACAGTGTATATAAATCGAAAATGCCCACGGAAATGGATATGGCTCTGGGGGCATGGAATGAGTACAAAGGATATTTATGTGACCCCCGGCATTGGACAGTGAGAGTGACTCTGAGTAGGGGGTGAGGGAGGGGAACTTGCGGTTGGACACAAATGTACCCAAATGCACTGCAGCCTAAGGTTATCTTTCATATGTTTTTCCTTTTGTGTATTGTATCTAGACCGAGTGATTATCGATCTCTTTTTGTATGCACACAGTGATTCTCTATATATGCCCTATGATTGTCTTGAACTATAATAAAAAATGTTAAAAAAAACACATTTTACTGTGAAATTTGTGGAAAAAAGGTAGAAAATATGATTCCAAAATAAATTATTCTAACATGAATCTCCTGACCTTTATCTCAAAGCAATGAATGGATCAGAAATAATCGCATGGGGACCCACCCCCTAACACTAATTAGTGCCTATGATGAGCATACTGTATCGCCACAACAAGTCCAAGAGAAAGTGTAGACTCTGCAGTTCACTGTGGTGATTTACCTCTTGCAAAGTCTTTACACGCAAAGATTTATGCGCACATCCCTCTTATTCTTTGGAATCAGTCTTGTTCGGCCTCAAAGGTCGGGATTTAACCACAAGAGGGTGTTTAAATTATCAAACTAATGGAGGGTTGAATGAAATGAATGCCACTGTGAAAAGTGTAGGATTCAGTGGAGCGGAATATCCTATTAGCAGCTCTTCAAGCATTAGTTTGCACGATATTAATCTGCTCGTGTTTAAATTATACTACTGTACCCAGGTTGCTTGTCCCTCTCGTGTGGGGTTTGGGGGACTCTAATCATCACTGTAGTCAGATCCCCATTCAGAGGTCCACTGAGCAAGCAGGAGCTACTGAGGCCAACCATGGAGGTTGAGGCCTTTTGTCTCCTGATGTCCCAGGCCCGACCTACAGTAGATCCTGAGCCACTGGGCCAAGTACCCCTTCAGCACTTGACTCTCAGTGGTAATGTGGTCGAGCATCAGCAATAAATGATGGTCCAGTCAAATACTTGCTTTTATGAAAAAATGATCATTTATATACGAGCACAAATAAAATACAACATTCACAATTAATACACACAGCCCCTGGTCGTGCTTTTGTGTCCTAGGCGGGTCCCTGCGTCCCACACCTTTCTCGCTAGTCATAGTAATCATTCCCTATTCACTATAGATGACATTCAGATATGCTCGACTCCCTCTAGAAGTCAGAGCCTTATGATTCCTACTCTGATTCTCGATCAAAGTCTAAAATTCCTATGCCCTTCCTCCAGAAAGCAGCCTGTCACAGCAGGAACGGCTCCAAAGCTTGTAGCCCTACATCACAGGCCATGGGAGTGACCAACCCAATGTAGGCCATTGGTGAGTTGTACACACAGCAGCAGGACCTTAACTGAGGGAGCCTGTAGGCTCTACTACCGTGACACAGATAAAACGGTCCTGTTCGCTCCTAATGATCAGTACACGGTATGCTGCCATCACCGCGCTCGTGCTGCCTAACTCCCAGTAAAGGCAGCACCCTTTCACTACTATAATGGTAGCGCTTTAGGGACTTTTTAAGTCCCAAGAACTGTATTTGATTTGCTTTGCTGTGGAAACTTGGCTGACCCTTGTAGACTTGGATGTGTATTGGTGCATTACACTGAGGTCTAGTGCAGTCATGTATTTAGATGGACGGTGTATATTTAAGCAGTGAATAGATACACATCTTCTGTATGTTTTAACATATGTAGTGTCCTTGCCCTTGGTTGACTTGGCACTCAAGGGTTTAGTAGGATACAATTAATAGCTCCTGTCTTCTACTAAAATGTGTACACGGAGTATTCCTGAACATTTCTACACCACTGTAAGCATTCAAGAAGCAGGTAGGCCAAGTATGTATATTGTATTTCTGTAGCTGCAACCTGGCGAAAAGGCTGTGGATCGCTGTACAAGGTCTGCAGGCAATGATTACGGTTACAGTTTCTATACTCTTTTCATGCAATTTAAACTAAGATCCTCAATTTCTTCACTTCATTAAGAATTTACCAATTTTACTTGTATGGGGAGGACATTGAAGTAGGACTGGGACATCCTAGCCAGACCTTGCTAGACGAGGAATTTCCTGGACAATTGCCAGGGTGCCCAACACTTAATTTGCTGTCTTGCATCCCAAGGGCTGTGGTGTAGCATGCCCTACGTAGGTCTGATCTAGAGAGGTTGTAACTGTTGAAGCTGGAGCCAGTTGATGTGAAACGAGCGCAAACGAAGCTTGTTTTCTACAAGCTCTGCACAGACACATGGATGCAGCTCTTTGTCCTGCTAAGGTGAAATGGTAGTAGACCTTGATACGCCATAAACACGCAAGCTGTTGGCTTTGACCTTTAGTTCACCTGGTTGTTGTCTGCTCTGTGCTTCTCATACCTTACACATTTTTAAATGCCAGCTAGCATACACATTATTACTGCTGACTTCTCTGGAAGTGGCTGTGCCAGTCACGTTGTTGATGGTTCACATTTTGCCTGGATTTGCCTGTCTAGAGTTGAGGACCTACTCTCCGGAGGATTTGACTTCAAATTCTGGGCGTTAAACATTCAGAGTTAATTATGCGCTCTCATAAACTTAAGCTCCTAGATCACTGTATCCTTTTATACTAATAGATTGTTCTGATTCTGTCAGAGTACAAAAAAACTGTGTAAAATAAAGAGAATCCATTATGAAATGAGTTTGTAGCTTCTTGTACGTCATATCTGGTTTATGACTGCTTTCGGTTCTGTCGCAATATGGATTCCAGAGCCTGTCTAAGAGCCTTGCTTGTGAATGCCCTTTCTCGAGGGGAGTCCGGATGTCACTCCTCAGGGCCTGTATGCGTGACCACTGTTTTCATGGATCTGTTCTATTAGATGCTCTGTAGGACCATAACGTGTTAACTCTCCCTTGTGTTGATTGCAGATGGTTGCCAGCAAGTACCTGTACGATGAAGGCGAAGAGGAGGAGGTATTCAATGACGAGTGGGGAACAGCCGGAAGTTTGGATGTGCAGACTATCAACACTCTGGAGATGGGTTTCCTGCGCGCAATTGTAAGAACCTACACATGCTTTAGCTTGGTTTGTGACTGCTCATGTAAAATAGAGATTTCAACATCTTGCAGGGAGAAAAATCCAATTCTAAATCCTGCATGCCAATATTGTTGATTGCCCAAAGGAAAAATGAAGTGCCCTCTAGCTCTGCCTTCCTAACGTGTAAAGGCACAACTTCTGGTGAGGGAGACAAGCATCCTGAATAGAAGGTGGCGATGTAATTTAGAATGAAGGTTTAAAAAAATAATTGGTGGAGGGTATCACTAGATGGGAACGGGAGCTATGGATTTCACCTTTGTGCATTGAAAATAGAGACAAGACCTCGTAATGGGTAGCCATGAATGCAGTACAGGAGGGCGTAGCAGCACGTAGGTGTGCTTTGATTTTCAACGCGAGTACCGCATGCATGGTGCAGTAGCCCTTATGCTTGTTGTATTCTTTTGCATACGCCTCTCATCCTGGGCCTTTTGATGAGATTTTTCTGAATCTGAGGCAACCACTATAAAATCAGCCACTGAGCCATTCAGATCTTTTGTCAGGAGTCTGTATTTTTGTGTGATTTAAAGGGTGAAACTTGAGACCTTGAGTTTGATGTATCAACTTAGTGTGCCTGTAATCCTAACTCCCATCCCATCTCCTCTCCTAACCCTCCAGTTCCTCTCTTACTGTAACTCATTTATGTCCCAACCTCCCAGAAGATTCTCCCATGATATTTACTGTCCTCTTTGGGCTTTCACCTGTCCTTCCTTCGGCTCAGTAACGTACACCAGTCTTGATGGCGGTCTCTGTCTAACACTTCTAGACCTCCCTTTGCTGCTGCTCCAACTGACTGGCATCTGTCTTACATCAACTGCATTGCTACCTCTTAGTCTGACTCTTTCTTGGGCCCCTGCCTCTCATTTTCACTGGTCCGAGAGTCTCTCTGGCCCATCCTGCCCAGTCTCCTGAACTTAGCTGCCTGCCTTTTTCCTCTGTAAGGTGGTTCCTTCTTGATTGTCATTCTGCCTGCCCTCTGTTGCTCATTCAATATTTACCGTTTGCCAATATATTCCCCTCCATTAGAACAAGACTCCGTGGTGTCTAGGCTTGGTATGTCTGGTTAGACCTCTAAAGTTATTTCTATGTCCATAATTTTGGGCAGTACCTCAGAAGTATGCTGTAGCATGCATTTGATCTGAAGCACAATAGTCCCATCCGAATCGGCACACGTTTGTGCTCTCTCTCATTGCCTCTTACTGCTGCACCTGGCTGTGTTTCATTGTACTAGCACAGAATTAGCGAAGACCCTTCTCAATCTGCACCCATGCACCATCCCAGAGGAGGCTGGGTACCTGCCTTTTATCCCTAACGTGTAGATAGTGTTCTCCTTCAAGCTCCTTCCCTTGGAGAGGCCTCGCGATTTCACCTGAAAGAAAACCGGGCACTGTTTCAATTCCCACTCTGTAAGGAGCTGTGTTCTTTATGCTTCGACAGTAACCTCTTGTCTCTCTCTCCTATAGGACTGGAGCCTATTCACAGACCCCAAGGAGTTTTTCCAAGTCCTGAGTTGGCTGGAGGGCCGGTAAGAATGCAGAGTGCTAGAACTTCTGGCTGTGTTTGGGTGTGACGAGGGACCATATCGATCAGATCTGTAGGCATGCCTCAGTACTACTTCAGTGTAAAAAGGCACACAGCTTGCCATCCACTCCCTGTCTGGGGTGGAATCTGTAAGAAGGAAAATCATGGCTGTGGGTAGTGCCCTGGGTGTCAAGGATCACTGCCCATACATGACATGAGGGTGGAATAAGTTCATACCGCCTTTGCTGAAGCGTATTGGGGTAAAATTGTGAATGATTGCCTCCTTTTAGTAAATTTAGCCCCATACCTAAGACTTTATTTGAACTGAATGTGCTCCTTAAGTTGTCTGAATGCACAATGACTGGTTTTTAGGTTCTGTTTTAGGGATCGTTTACAGTAATTGTTTGAGTGGTCTCAAATTGAAATGGTATTTTATTTATAGATGTGCTCATGCTTACTGCTTTTGATGTTCATATAACGTCTTGTTTGAATTTGTATGGATTATTTTGTTAACTTGTAATATTTGACTTGTTAATAATGCCAGCCATTTCCCCTTTGTAGGGTTGCAGAGCAGCAGGGCAGGTGTCGTGGTTGGTTCACCTACACTGATCTCTGTGTGCTTCTGGAGCAGTGTGTGTGGCAGCAGGCCCTCAGCCAGTTCTGTCATCATGTTGCTAAGGTAGGATCCTGGTTTTGAACATGAACATACTTTAACAATTAATGTCTGCTGTGGCCCTTTTTTACTGAGCTTCCTTCAGAGAGGACTTAGCACACGTTATCTGGGTGATCTAGTTTCTCTTTCAAGTAGTTTGCTTTACCTTGGAATACTTAGCAAGCACCATTGGTGAAGTCAATTTCCATTTTCCTTGCACAGCAAGATTATTTGGTTTGGTCAGCTCTATTGTAATGCTTATCTGGTGTCCTGTGATTAATGTACCCTCTTATTCCCATAGTGTTTTTTTGTTTGTTTTTGTCCTGTTCCTTTTCTCTGCTAAATATCTGAGCTTTTCTCTGCTCTCTTATTTCCTTATGTGAGTGGGCATGCTTGCAATAATTTATATCTTGTTTTTTTTCACAGTTGGCATGTATTTTGGGAGTTGTATATCTGGCCGGTGTTGCCACTCTCTTTGCATCTGTTGCTGTGGTGCACCAAGTGGTGCATGTGGAAAATGTCACCATAGCCATGGCTCCATCTGGGGAACCCCTTCTGGACGAAGCGTCACTGCTGAGCCCAGAGGAACCACAACAGATCCTTGGCCCCCAGGCAAGTCTTCCACCTCCTAACCCACAGAAACCTCTTCAGACCCTCCTGGCTCCGTCCTCAAGCCGCCCACCAGATATCACTGTGTCTTTCAACCACGATACCGGTCCTCCTGTTAAATCGGTCACTCAAGCATATCTTTTGGAGAACGACACCCTTGAGAAGCGTTCTGGTGTCACAGCTACCGCACTTTACCTGTGGGGCTCTGTTCTTACAGCATTGACCTACAACGAAACACCCGATTCTGACGAGGAACCACTGCAAACCACCACACGTTGCCCTAAATGTCAAAGATGTCAACAAGTATCTTGTTTATCTGGGCCTCCCCTCAAATTCAACAATTCTGAATCCTTCCATCATTCTACTCAATCTGGACTGATCTTCCATGCGTCCCTTGCCAAGTCCCTGTGCAAATGTTTCTCCTACACCAACAGAGCTCACGCATGGAACCCCTCCCTAGGGTTGGCTCCACACAACCTTCACACAGCAGCGGACTTCATGAATCCCCTGGTTCAGAAACAGTGCTCCTTAAAGACTGAGACTGACTACAGCCGCCTGAAAACGTTCATTGTTGCTGGATGAGGATGGTGCATGTGACTAAGAAATAAGAATGCCGAACAGCCTCATGCTCCCGACCGCTCGTGCTTGCTGCCTGCCCAGTAGTGAAGTGCAAATCCTGCTGCTAAAAAATGTTTTGGTAAGCTCAGTGAGCTTTGTTAGCAGATCTTACTGTAATACCGAGTAGTAAATAGACACGCAGCTTCGCAGTTTTTGCATCTTCCTACTGCGCAGGCGATTGTCTCTTTATGCACATAGACACACAAACACACTCCACAGGTGAGTGGGGAGTGCATTCACACAATACACCATATTGGGAAAGTTGTTGGTCTTTCTGCAGAGGCTTTTTTTAACTAATCTTGCTGAGATTTGTTATAAAAGCACTTTTTCACAGATCCCATATTTTGGCTTCCATCAAGTCCCTGAAATCCAGTCTTCTATGTACATGGCATTTCATAGGGCACTAGGCTTGTATTTGTAGTGGAAGTCTAAGTAGAGACACAATCCTTCTGTTCCTTTAGGCCCTATTGCAGTTTTGCATTGTACTAGCAGGAGCTGCTGTCAGTTTATTTTTAAGAGGTAAAAAAGAGAGCAGGAAGATCAAAAATGGTTCTGCTTGGGGATGTAACCGTATTGTCCATCATGTTACTTGCAGATAAAATCTCCAAGTATCGAGAGTGCTTACCAACTCTAACTTAGTTGGCGCAGCTGGGTTACGGGTTAATAAAAACCCTGCGTGGAAAGGCTCATTGCGGGGCAGCTAACTGCATTCCATCAAAGTAAGAAATCAACTTTTAGAGGTGACGGAACAAAAAAGGGCAGACACTGATATTTTAGTTCCAAAGAATCCACCTGGACAGATAGTCTTCCTGCATGAAGCTTTAGAAAGGTGAAATGCTCTAACTGGACCTTTGCCCAGACACTGCTTGCTCTCAAACTCCTGTTTCTGTGACCTTTCCCTGACTGACTGCAGACTGCTTTCTTTCTCTGCAATGGAAATACTACATTTTAAATAAATATTATCAAGCAGGTTTTCCTACTGTCAAAGTTGAATCTGCTATCTGTGGTCAGAGTGCAGGCTTTAGCCTCTTTTTGTCTTAGCTTCTAGTTTAAACTGGAATCAGACTAGGTTTCATATACCCTGGGGGGTATTCCCCCAGTGGTACCTGAAGTTGAGTTCTGCAGCAGCCTCTTGTCGTACAACTGAAGCATGACCAAGTGTGCGATCGCTCAACACCTGGTGTATCTCCAACTATGTACTGTGCTTCCCTCCCTCCACAGATCCCTAAAACTAAACCGCGATTGTGTCCTGCCCGTTTCAGGGACTCTGCCCTTAATAGCCATTCATCAGCAGCTTGCCGTATCTGCCTACACATTTTTTGTGTGCCTTCAAAAAGAGGAACTGTCACTTTCTAAACAAAGTGGAAAAAAACAATATTCCTCAAACCCTAGGCAGGAAACTGTTGTTGCTGTTATGCTTGTAAACACGCCTATTGTTTTAAAAACAAATTCGAACAAAGTGCTATCCAATAGTCTTTGACTTTGCAAGCTTTTTAGTATGTTTTTTTTTCCTGGGCCTGCTCTTTGGATCCCATGTATGCAAGAATGGGTCAACATAAAATACTTCTGGTCTTTAAGAACATTGAAAATCTTGTATAACAGTCTGTATGTCTAGTTGTATACTGCCTCATTGGCAAAAATCCTTTTCAATTCAAAATGGCAATAAATAACTTGGATCGTATATTAAACCCTCTCCAAGGCGTGTCTTATGGGGAAAAAGTGTCCCCCATGTTGTAGTTTATTTGCAGCAGGGAACCACGAATGCCACAAAATGTTGATTTGGCACATCCAAAGCAGCGCCACATCAATAGCCCACAGTCTTACACAAGAGGTTGAAAAAATGTTCTGCGATACGTTTTCATGCTAAAACATTGAATTATCAGACTTACTCCAATCTAAAAGAGTTTTGGAAGTTTTGGCCTTTGCTTTTCAGAGTTTGCCTCAAGACACTGACTACAAATAGCACTTTTTGCAATTTCATATTTGCTAAGTTTGTCAACCTTTTGAATTTGTTCCCGGAAACAATAAAGCACTACTTTACAGCATGGCGTAGTCTCTTTTCAGAGACTAAACTGTTTTTATGTGATATTTTTAGCTAATTGAGTGGGAATTAGCTGTGTGTACACAAGAAGTAAAGGCTAGGCATGCTTTTATTGTGTATAGGTGTCGGCATATGAGGACAAGCGCTGGCTCAGAAGGAATACCTCAAGTATGCATAATGTACACTAGGCAGGCACATCTGCAGCTGAAACGCTATGCAATCTACAAGTTTGTATAGTACCGTAGGTTCAGCTGATGCATATCCTAAGTAATAGGCTATATAAGGCTTGACGGTGCGCTTTTTAAAACAAATATGCTCCTGTTCTTTAATTTTCAAAGAGTGGCATGGTAGGACAAAGGATGGAGGGCTCAGGAGAACATAGTTCTCTACCCACTTTTCCAATGGTCCCTATTCTGAAGGAGAGGCACTTACTTAGAGCATGCCTAACCTGCAATACCCAAGTGCTGTCCGAATACGTTGATATCCTATTCTCCATGGGCTCTTACAACCTCATAAGAGCAGGGCTGCTTCCTTCTGTAAAGGATCATTTTTCTTGAATGAAGCATACTTGTAGCGTATTAATAGTGCAGTGGGACTGAGTTTCGCAAAAGTAGGAGAGGTAATTATAAGAAAGCGTGTTCCTTGTAAGAGAACCACTATTAGCCAACACCTAGTGGAAAATCCTCTTTGCTTGTTCTTCCAGTATTTATATGGTTATACACCATGCAAGTGCTAAGCTGCATTAGGATTACACCAGGCACAGAATAGCCAGGGGTTAAGTGTCTCCTAAATTTGATAGGGTTTGTTTCTGTTCCAGAGAGGTGGCCCACTCAGCTTGCGTAACCCTCTCCCATAGAGTTGACTGTAGTGGAAATAGGGTTTTGTTTTTTTAATCGGATTCCGGCTTAATTGGTATATGTACTTGTACACTCTGATGCACCATTAGCCAGCTTATATTCAAGGTGCAAGGTCCGCGACATTGGATTCCAAAATTCAGTAGTTCTGGTTTTGGATGGTAGAATGGGGGTGAGGGAATTACAATAAATACATTCTGCATTTGTGCATCAGGTTCACAGGGGAATAGTTTTCAGGAGACTAGGACATGCCTATTTTCTGATTGTGAACAGAGGTAGGAATTGCAGGGCACTGTTTTGTCTTTTTCTAATTTCACAGTTTGCTGACTAGCTTGAGCTGATGCAGACTGTTGTGTCTCTGCTGGTCCAGCAATCCAATGGGGTTTAATGTGGAATTGGTTTTCGGAAATGTGATGATGCAAGGGTTCAATGTATGCTGTACGAGTTAGAGAAAATAAGGGAAGCAAAGTTAAGAATGTCTGGTGCTGCGCATAGTTTTGGGGTTCCAAACTGGTTGCAATCTTTGCTCTTGCAAATGGGACAAGATTTAGATGGCACCTCTGTATGTGATAGTAAACTCAAAAGGGTGCAAAATGGAGGAGGGCAGGGAGGGGTCGCCTGACATTTCGGTGCTGTGTTGCTGTTTTCGTTCTAGAGCTCATAACCTGAAAAGTGATGTATGACACTGGCAGTATTTTGCAATTGGTGGCTAAGAATGCTTTGGTTTATGGAGAACTCCATTCTGGCCTTTGGTACATTGTTCTAGGCGGTATTCATACAACACTTTTTTCATGCCACCACCACTCTGGCGCAATCTTTTGGTGCGACAATGGACTTCTGTATGGGCATAAGGTGCACAAGTAATGGATATTTGCAATGATGGAAGATAGTGTACACGTGTGCTCATCCAGATTACATTGGAACTATAGCCGCCCCCCCTACTTTGGAACTGTAGCAACCCCCCACTTAACTACCAAGTATCTGTACTCAAGATATGTCTCTACTGTCCCTTTATATTCCTACAGGGTCTCCCAACTCTCATTACATGATGGGGCTGCAATATAAACTCCTCTGCTTATCAAGCTGCTTTTACTCCTCAGTGCTCTATCACTTAGATTGAAGTTTTCTGCTCATGTTCACACTCTCAAAGTAATGTCACCTCTGGAATTCTGCTTTGAGCACAATTGTGGGATACACCACAGCGACATCTTTCCTAATATGTGGGTTTATTTAGCCTCACAAATGTTTTCAAAATATCATATTATTTGTTCTCAAAGTAATATTTTACAACTACATTTTGTCATCCTTTTTTGAGTCTCAAATAAATGCTTTGTTGAAACATGTTTAAAGTCTTGTGTGATATGATCCTTGTCTCTACACATTTTGGGGGAGATTCACCTGCTGGAGTTCAACAGCAGTACTGAAGGAGTGAAATGTATTGTTTCCAGGGTTATTTTTTAGTTTATCGTATTTTGCTGTAAGTGTGGCATGTGTGGAAAACAGACGCATAAACACGCATCAATCAATCAGAGTACTTGTAAAGCACGCTACTTACCCGTGAGGGTCCCAAGGCGCTGAGGGGAGTGGGGTGATGCTGCTACTACCCGAAGAGCCAGGTCTTGAGGAGGCTTCTGAAGGCGAGAAGGTCTTGGGTATGCTTATGTGGGTAGGGAGGGTGTTCCAGGTCTTGGCTGCGAGGTAGGAGAAGGATCTGCTGCCGGAGGTCGTTCGTTGGAAGCGGGGGACAGCTGCGAGGGCGAGGCTGGCGGGTGGGGGTGTGGAAGCTGAGTCTGCTGTTCAGGAAGGCTGGTCCGGCGTTGTGGAGTGCTTTGTGTGCGTGGGTGAGGAGCTTGAAGGTGATCCTCTTGTCGATGGGGAGCCAGTGTAGGTCTCTCAGGTGGGGGGTGATGTGGCTGCGATGGGGGACGTTGACGATCTTTCGGGCGGAGGCGTTTGGATGAGTTGTAGTTGTCATAGGTGCTTGGCTGGGATTCCTGCGTAGAGTGCGTTGCCGTAGTCCAGTCTGCTGCTGATGAGGGCCTGTGTCACCGTTCTTCTGGTTTCAATGGGGATCCACTTGTAGATCCTGCGGAGGGTGTTTGTAGCAGGAGGAGGAGACGGCGTTGACCTGCTTCGACATGGAGACATGGAGAGGGGGGAGTCGAGGATAAGTCCTAGATTGCGTGCATGGTCAGTGGGTGTTGGTGCTGCTCCCAGTGTGGTCGGCCACCAGGAGTTGTCCCAGGCTGAGGGGGTGGGTCCGAGGATGAGGACATCCATCTTGTCCTAGTTCTGCTTCAGACGAGAGGATTGGTGACTGAGAGGATGAGCTGGGTGTCCTCGGCATAGGAGATGATGTTTTGGTCGTGATGGCGAGCCACTTGTGCGAGGGGGTCCATGTAGACGTTGAACAGCGTCGGGCTGAGGGATGAGCCCTGGGGGACCCGCAGATGATGTTGGTGGCTTCGGATCAGAAGGGTGGGAGGAGGACGCTCGGGGTTCTGCCGGAGAGGAAGGACGTGGTCCAGTCAAGAGCCTTCTCTTGGATTCCAGCTTCTACGAGGCGTGTCTTTAGAGTGCGATGGCAGACTGTGTCGAAGGCGGCTGACAGGTCCAGGAGGATGAGGGCTGATGTTTCGCCGTCGTCTGTGGCGGCGATGGGGGCTGTCTAGGTGCTGTGGTTTCGCCTGAATCCGGACTGGGATGGTCCAAGATGTTGTTGTCTTCGAGATGGCGGGCCAGTTGCATGTTGACGATTTTCCCGATGACCTTTGCTGGGAACGGGAGCAGGGAGATGGGCTGGAAGTTCTAGGTCCTTAGGGTCTGCTTCGGCCTTTTTGAGGAGGCAGTTGATTTCGGCGTGCTTCCAGCTTGTCGCTGTTTCGAAGGTGATGTTGATGACCTTCCGTAGTTAGGGTGTGATGGCTGCGTCTGCTTTGCTGAATACGTGGTGTGGGCATGGGTCAGACGGAGATCCTGAGTGGATTGAGTTCATGACCTTGCGTGTCTCGTCGTTGACGTTGGACCAAGAGGCCAGGCGTTTGGCCCTGGTGGTGTTCAAAGGGGAGGGTGGAGTCTGGCGTAGTCGGGCGGTCGTGGTGTTGAAGCTGTTGTGGATGTCAGCGATCTTGCGGTGGAAGAAGATGGCTAGTGACTCGCACAGTTCTTGTGAGGGCGGGATGTCGTTGGCGCTGGGGTTGGAGAGTACCTTTATGATGCTGAAGAGCTCTTTGCTGTTGTGTGTGTTGTTATCCAAGCGAGCTTTGATGGAGGATCTCTTGGCTAGTCTGATGAGGTGGAGGTGTCTGCAGGTGGCATCCATGTGGGCTTCGTGGTTGTCCGGTGTGCGTTCGTGGAGCCATGCCTTCTCCAGTTTCCGGCATGTGCGTTTGGAGGCCTGGAGCTTGTTGGTGAACCAGGTGGCACGCTTGTTGGTGTGGCTGTTGGAGGGTTTCTTGAGCGGGGTGAGGGTGTTGGCGCAGTCGTCGGTCCACTGTCTTAGGTTGCGGGCTGCGGCGTCTGAGTTGGTGGGGTTGGTGGGTGGGTTCTTTTCGAGGGAGGGGATCAGCTGGTCTTCGGTGACTTTGCTCCAGCAGCGTTGAGCAGCTGTTGGGTGTGGCGGTGTGTGGTTGGTCTTTTTGATGTGAAATGGATGCAGCAGTGGTCTGTCCAGTGGAGTTCGGTGGTGTGGTCGAAGGGGACGTGGGAGCCTGTGGAGAAGATGGGGTCAAGCGTGTGGCCAGCGGTGTGGGAGAGTGCGGTGACAAGTTGTCTGAGGCTGAGGTTGTCGATCAGGGTGGCGGAGTTGGCATCGTCGTTCTCGAGGTGGAAGTTCAGGTCCCCGAGGAGGATGTAGTCCTTGGAGGCGAGTGTGGGTGCTGGCGAGGTCGACGATGGGGTCGCTGAACTGAGCCCGGGGTCTGGGTGGTCTGTAGATGAGTGTTCCTCTGAGGGTGGTGTTAGGGTCGGTGTGGATCTGGAAGTGCAGGTGTTCGGTGGTGTTGAGGATGTCGTCAGCATGGGTGGTGACCTTGAGGGTGGACTTGTGGACGACGGCTATTTCTCCTCCAATTCCGCTGGCGCGGTCCCTACGGGTGATCTTGTAGCAGTCTGGGGTGGCTATGGCGATGTCGGGCGCCGAGGAGTTGTTCCACCAGGTTTCGGTCAGGAAGGCCACGTCTGATGCGTAGGTGTCAATCAGCTCCCAGAGCTCAACGAGGTGTTTGTGTGCGGAGCAGGTGTTGAGGAGTATGCAGCGGAGGTGGTTGGGTCCAGTCTTTGGAGGCTTGGTGCTTCTGTCGCAGGTGATGCTGCAAGTGTGGCAGGAGAAGGGTTTGTTTCGGGCGGCCTGGAAGCAGCCGTGGTTTCGGCCGGTGTTGAGTGCGTGGAGGGTGCTGGCGTCGTAGTGGATTCTGGTGTTGGGGCGTTCGCAGGGTCCAGGGGTCCTGGCGCTGGGCACGGACGGGTGCAGAAGGGCTTGCCTAAGGCGCGCCAGCGGCACGTCTGCTGCACGGCCGTTTCTTGGCCTGCCTATGAGGTGGTTTGGGAGGGAGAAGCAGCTGAGAGGCGGGAGCGGGGAGGCGAATTGGTGTGCAGGGCCGCAGGCAGCGGCAGAAAGGGCTGGATCGGGAGCGGTGGGGGGCGGGGGTTACTGGCGCACGGGCAGGGGGAAGGAGAGAAAAATAAACTCTGGAAACATAGAGGCAGCAAGGGCAATCAGGTGACGAGCGGTGTGGGGGCGACCTACCTGCGAGCAGGGTCACAGGTCGCAACATATACACATGCACACGCTTTCTCTCACACTACTGGCAGTCGCCAGTATGTAGTTATAGTTAGGACTTTGCGTTTTTTGGTTGGCTAATAACTTTGGCCCCATGTGATGAAACTTCCCCCCACCCCTCCAAAAAAAATGTTTCATCCATGTGAGGAGCCCAGCCATGGACTTCACGAGCATCATGAGAAACCTCACAGGGTGGATATGGACCAACCCGGAAGGGAAGGACCCGCGCTATATGTCCAAATGTGGTGTGGGAGCGTCACGGCTCAAGAAGGAGAAAGACTGACTATGCGGGGTGCATTGTCATCTGTGAATGAAAGATTTGATAAATGTCCAGAAAGGAGGAGAACTCTAGAACCAGAGCTGGTGAGGAAGCAGTAGTGCCCTCGGAGTTTGTGGACCTCCTGCAAGAAGAGGACCCAACGGTCGAGACATGGAGAGCACCGCTGTAGACCATTCTCCCAGGAGGGACAAGGAGGCTGGATCTTCCATCACCATGGCCCAGGAGTGTCGTGGACTCGGGCAAGTGCCTACTGCATGTTCTTTTTCATTGGAGGGTTGGTGGGCGGGGTTGAGGGGCACTGTTACTCCAAGCACCTACGCATTTTACTGGTAGGACACTGGTGGAGGAGCACAATTCCCCAACCCTGATGCAAGTCAGATAAGCAACAGCCTGAAATGTTGTTTGTTTTCTTTTGGGTTTCTGCATCCCTCCTGAGGACCACACCCCGATGTGGACAAGGACCAAAGGAACAAAAGACCAGAGACGAGGACATTTGGCCTTATAATTTGGAACCACCCATACTCCCTCATAGGGTATGAGGAGTACTAGACAATCCCTGTGTGGGACAAGAATATATGAAATGGACAACCACCTAAAAAAGCCTGAGAGCATCTTGTCTTAGGGTGGGCTTGGAGTGCGTGAATGGACCACCCTAATACAATCAACTTCCGCTCCTTCCACAAAGTTTCGGGGTGATCCGTCAATCTCCATGCATTTTCCAGAGACTTCTTTAAGACCGTTTTTATTTGGCAAAAACTAAGCTAAAACTGAATTACTCCAAATTTGGCAGGATACAAGATCTTGGTCTGCAAATCTGTTAAGTAGTTTTTGAAATATGAAGGGTCAAAAATAGTTGTATATTTTGGCAGTTGGGCTTAACATGAAATCAATATAGAGGCCTGTGCTGGTCGAGAGGCCAATTGTTTCCATGAGCCTTCACTCTCACAGGAGCAAGAGGGTCCAGTGAATATTGCGAACGCTCGGATTGCCTGGCTTTTGGAATGTTAGAAATTAAATGGCCACCTTTAGTGTATACTGTGGAAAAAATTGAGGTGTTATGAAAATAAAAAGGCTACATAAGGAGGCAGCAAAAAGTCATGCTGTCCCCCTACATTTAGAGAAGTGTGTATGGGATAACTACTGTGAAGAACATGTATATTGTTCTTAACTAATTTTTACGAACTTGCCTGAATGCGAATAGTAACAAGCATTTACAATGCAACGGTCTCGCCTTTGCAAAAGTTAAAGCTATTGGCATTGTAAATGACCATGCCATTTATTTATCTTTTTTCAAAACCAACACATAAATAAAAATGATGTCATTTACAATGCCAATAGCTCTAACTTTTGCAAAGGCAACATGGGTGCAAGACAACAAATACAGTGTGATCTGTGTACCAACAACAAACTACTACGTGTGCAGGCTCCACTCTGGTGGATCACAACTACAAGGAGAATGTTTACTTTAATTACTCGGGGCACGCAGTCACCGGTTTATTATGACAGAGAAGATCATGAGTGAATTTAGTACCTTGCACACCGCGTTTTTTGTGCGTCTCAATACTAACTAGTCTCTACCCACCAGCTAAAGCAGGAACTCTAGCACGTGTGTATTCCCGCCAATGTGACACTGTCACAGGGACCAATATCAGGGTCTTGGATCATGCAAATGTATGCTTTGTCATTGTGTGCATCAGCACACAGCTCGCGTGAGCATTCAGTGAGGCACTTCAATGGGTCAAGCAGAGTGCACACCCTACTCTCTGCAGCCGAAATTAATGCACGCGAGGGAACATCCGTTCTTGTGTTAAGGATGCGTCAAATTCCTATTAGGATGCTTTGAATTCTAGCAAATAAAAATGGTAAAAAATATAAAAGACAGTAAATCAAAGACTCCCCTAGATGCAACTTAAAGCCTCGGAAAGAGTTTACCACTAGCTACTGGGGAGTTTATTTATAACCCAGTTGCTGCCCGAGTCTCCACCACTCTCACCCACTCGCTGCTGTTCTGCCTATCGCTTTAGTCTGGGACTTTAAATGCAGGAGATTCTTGTCTGGCACCACATGCATCTCTCGGTAGTCTCTTCTTATTTGCTAAAGTAGTCCCAGTCATGCAAGGCAGCCGTGTATTTGGCTTTTCAAACATCAACGATTATAACTTCTGATGAAGTCGAATGACTGGTGCCGAGTTTTTAAAGCTTCCACCTCCAAACACTGCAAACAGTGCCACCTCGTGGTAACTGTGCCGCACTCCAATATCAGGTGCATCAGACGGCTTGTCCAGGAGGAGCTAAGACTCTCACTTCCCTTCCCCAACCACTCTGGGTGAGGACGCATGCTGCTATGTCCACGTTTCTTGCTATAAAAGCCTTTTTAGGTTTTGCAGCTTTGATTCAGTTTGCAGGCACATATCCCATTGTCTACAACCACCAGGCCGTAAAAGCCTGTTTTGGACTCTTCAGGCCGACTACAGCCCTGGAAAAGTGATGTATTTGTATGAGGTGGAAGATGAGGGGCTGGTTCGTACTGTACATCACCGAGGTTGTTCCTTCGGAAATTGAATGGGTGCGAGAGATGGCTTGTTCGTTATACTCTACGTTCATAAGGATTCCCCTCCCGAAGATTCTGCCCAAGATCCATGCTGCTGGAGGCGCAGGGCAGAGGCAAGGAGGAGCGGAGGAGCAGGGCAGGCGCCAGAGGGGTCATTTGGAAGAGCTGGGTGCACACGGGTGAGAATGGCACTCGAGGACTGCACGCTCAGAGTCTCCCTGGGATCCGGGGCGGGCCTGGCAGCATGGGCCACGGAGACTGGCAGGACGCTGCTGGGCTCCCATCCAAGGCCACCCGCTCTTGATCCCGCAGCCCCTCCTATCTCCAGCTGGACGTGTAAAGAGGAGGTCAGAGAACCTGTGCGACCACCATGTCAGCTGCCCAACACCGAGGGAGGGGCCACTAAATTCTGGAGAACCACTGGACAAGAGGAAACGAGAAGGCATGTCAACGATGAGGGGTTAGGGGGTGGGAGAGATAGAGGGAGGATGTCGAAGGACTGATAAGACCAGTAGGTGACCCCACACAACAGTACTAGCCTCAATGCCAGCAGCCATGAAATGTCACATTCACAAACATTCAAATTCCCCTGTAGATATCCACCCAACCCTTTAAATCAATGTGTTTTTGTGACCCCGGAGGCAAATAAACTACTGGGACACTTTTACTCAGTTGCTTTGGGATGTATAAGTGTGTATACAGACCAGAACAATGGATAAGATGCCAATGCTCGTATCTTTACTAAGCAGTCGCAAAACTGTAATACAGGACAAGTAGTGCTTGCCATTTGTCTCTAAGCCTTGTCCTTTTCAGACTGGGTGCCCGACTTCCTGCTGGGGTAAAAGGTTCCTTATCTTCTTTACGGGGCCATCTGGAGCCATAAAGAAGATAAGAAACCTTTTACTTAAGCAGGAAGTCAAGGAACCCAATCTGAAAAGGACTGGGCTTAGAGAGAAAGAAGAACATCACTAGGACCTTTTCTCCAATGGCTGGACACCGTTTAGGAGGCCAGCCAATGGAGAAGAGGGACAGTGCTTGCTTAACCTCGCTAGTGATGATCTCTCTATCTCATTAAATCTCGCCAGCGAGACTGCGCATGTCTGCGCAGCCATCGCAGGCTGAGACCTAAAAAGGAGTAGGTGAATTCTCAATACATTCCATTAGTAGGAAACAATATTGTGGTCATTTATTTTTTAGAGGACTTCTGTAAGAGCTAAATACTGTGATTAGAAGGTTAAATCAAAAGTTGCGATCTCGCGAGAATCTCCGGTTTGTGAAAAGTAGGAAGGGGTAGGTGGTGTTTGAATACACTCTATGCATACTTCTTACTTTATGAAGGAGTCTTATTGGAGGTGGTGTTCATCAGACTGTACTAATGTATGCTCATTGGTTTGAGAAGAGTTGTGAGTAGAGTTGAGGCTCCTCCAGACACCCTACTATTCACACCCGTCGTCTGAGATAAGTCTGAAAGGAGAGCCCACTCCCTCCCCATATCCTACTATGCACACCTGTCCTCTGAGGGAGAGGTCTGAAAGGAGATTGTGCCTCCCCGCACCGTACTACGCACACCCATTAGAGAGGTCTCACCAGTCCCTGCACAAACCCTACTACGCACACCCATCATTACAGGTAGAGGTCTCAGCAGAGAGGCCAGTCCCTCCACACACCCTTCAAATGAGAGCGAGGTATGAAAGGACAGCCCAGTCCCTCCCCACACCCTACGCCACCTATTATTAGTGAGGCCTTACAGAGAGAGGTCTCCGCAGATGCCAGCCTGTCCTCACTACGCACAACGTCATCTTAAAAGAGGAATAAAAGGAGAGCCCAGTACCACACCACCTATTACAAAGAGAGGTCTTGGCAGAGGTCAGTCCCTCCACACACACCCAACGACACACTTCCGTCATCTGAGAGAGGTGTCTAAAAAGAGAGGGCAGCCTCCCCAACCTTACTAGGCACACATTACAGAGGGTGGTCTCATAGAGGCCAGTCCCTCCACACACCCTACTACGCAAACCTGTCATCTGAGAGGGGTCTAAAAAGAGAGGTTACTCCCTCCTTACATCCTACTACTTACACCCATCGTGTGAGAAAGATCGGAAAGGAGAGCCCAGTCTCTCCCTAAACCCTACTATGCACATCCGTCATCTGAGAGCGAGGTCTGAAAGGAGAGGCATGTCATCCTCACACTACTACACATTCCAATCATTACAGAGAGAGGTCTGACCACACACCAAACTGCACACTCGTTTGAGAGAGGGGTCCAAAAAGAGAGGCCAGACCCGCCACAAACACTACCATCCACACCCGTCATCTGAGAGAGAGGTCTGAAAGGGGAGCCCAGTCCCTCCCCACACCCTACTATGTGCACCGATCATCACCGAGAGTGGTCTCAGCAGAGCAGCCAGTCCCTCCACACTCCCTACCATGCCCACCTGTCCTCTGACAGCGGTCTGAAAGGAGAGCCCAGTCCCTCCCCACACCCGTCATTTGAGAGAGGGGTCTGAAAGGAGAATGCAGTCCCTCCGCATACCCTATTATGTACACCCGTCATCTGAGCGATTAGTCGGAAAGAAGAGGCTAGTCCATCCATATACCCTACTACAGCCTACCCTACTAGAGAAACCCATTATCGGGGAGAGAGAGGTCTCAAAGGAGGGTCAGGCCATCCACACACCCTACTACGCACATCCGCCAACTGAGAGAGCAGTCTGAACAGAGAGCCCAGTCCCCTTCACAAAGATTTGCAAACTGTTTGTTAGAAAAATAACCATTCTTTTACTGAAGTAGTGTCAGAACACTACAATTATTTTAGTCCTTCTACCATAATACACTCCAAAACAAATTATTATTTTTTTTTAATAGAAATTCACTGAAAAGGGTTAAAGTAGTGTAACGGGTGTAATAAAGACATGTTCCCCTTTAAAAAAAATCAACTTAGAAATTCACTGAAAAAAACAATGGCTATAGTAATGTTCTAGTTGGGTGTATATGACCTTATGAACATTAGATTTGAACTTAACAAAACAGAAATTCACCAGTTCTTAACCTGCACTCCTGCCTTGCACTGCTTATGACCTCACATATGACATCATTCATGGCATGTTCTATGACCTCATTTATGACTTCACTGATGACCTCTCAGATAACATTGACATTATTGATGACTTCGTCCAACCTTCATTTTCCCGAATATTAATGTGAATTCAATTTATACAGTAAGAATGAATCACATATATATCCTCATTGAGTATGGTGTTAAATTTGATGCAACTGTTCAGAGAAAGCCAAAGTAGTGAATGTCCATTCCAAAACAAATGCCCTACTACGGACCGCTTTTATCTGTATCAAACCCCTGACTAGCACCACACCTACATTAAGAAATTAAGTTGATCTCGGTAGAGAATGGAGTTTGGTAAACAGTGCTTACTCTATGGAGAGTTTACTTGATACTACATTGTTTGCAAACCCTGAAAATTAAATACACCACAGACTATTAAATATCTACTAAGAACAGTGCACACACCATACAACAGCTGTACAAAAAGGCACTATTGCCTAAAATAACCAAAATCTGAAGGGGCTAAACATTCTAACACCTGCACCGTTGATAGACTATGCTGAAAACTTTATAGATAGGCCATCTTCTAAAGCTCACATACATAGGATAGGACCTGGTGTACACAGTTTTCTATGTTCAGTAGAATTTGTCATGCTGAGACGATTCTCTTCAATAAATCAACGCTGCTTACAATACTTAGTATGTAGAATCTTCAATCAATTGGGCGTTTGTTAAGCACAACTACTCACCCGGAAGGGTCTCAAGGCAATTGGGGTTGGTGAGGGGGGGAGGGGAGGTCTGTCAAAGCCAGGTTTTGAAGTTTCCTGCGAAGTTGGGGAGCGATGCTGTCTGAGGTGGAGCGGAAGAGCGTTCCAGACTCGGGCTGCGAGGAAGGGGAAGGAGTGGCCTTCCGATCTGGTCGTTCTGCTCCTGGGGACGACAGCGTGGGAGAGCTGGGCTGATCGTAGGGTCCTCTGGGGTGCGTGGAATGTGAGTCGGCTGTTCAGGTATGCTGGTCTTGTGGAGGGCCTTGTGGGCGTGGGTGAGCATCTTGAAGGTGACTCTAGCTTAGACGGAGAGCCAGTTGAGTGTGCGAAGTGCTGGGAGTTGTGGCAGTGTCTTGGCTGGTCGAGGACCAGTCTTGCGGTGGCGTTCTGGATTTTCTGTAGCTTGCGGGTGAGGTTTTTGTTTGTTCCGGCGTAGAGTGCATTGCAGTAGTCTAGTCTGCTGGTGACCAGGGTGTGAGTGACGGTCTTTCTGTGTTGGAGGGGGATCCATTCGAATGTCTTACATAGGAGGCGGAGGGTGTGGAAGCAGGACGACTTGACGGAGTTTATCTGGCGGTCCATTTTGAGCTCTGATTCCAGGATGATTCCCTGGTTGCGTATGTGGTCTGTTGGGGTGGGCGGGCTTCTGAGGGTGTGGAGGGGCACCAGGTCTCGTTCCATGCGTCAGGGTTTGGGCCCATGATGAGTACTTCTGTTTGTTAGTGTTTAGTTGTAGGCAGCTGTTTTTCATCCATTTGGCGACTGCTTCCATGCCTTCTCAAATTGTGTCTGGCGTTATTGGGGTTGTTGGATACGCAGAGGATGAGTTTGGTGTCGTCTTCGTATTGCGCAATGTTGAGTCCGTATGTTCTGACGATGGGGGCGAGCAGAGCCATGTAGACGTTAGAGTGTAGGACTAAGGGAGGACCCCTGGGGGGTCAATCCAATCTGTGGGGGCCACAGATTTGATTGACTTAATCGTCGTCAGTGTGTCTTCGGTGGTGAGAGCTGTCCAGTTGTAGATCGATGGCTTCAGGGTGTCTGGGTGGTTGGTGAAGGTTCAGTGTGTTGGTTGTCTTCATCGAAGTTGTCGTAGATGCTCTTGTGGTGGGAAAAGGTGCTGAGTTTGTCGCAGAGGTCTTATGAGGTAGGGATGACGGTGGACTCGCTGGTGGGTTGGGCGAACGTCTTGATGATGTTGAAGAGTTCTTTGCTGTTGTGTGCGTGAGTGGAGATTCTGTCTTCAATCCCTTTTTTCCTTGTTTTTCTGATGAGTTGGTGGTGGGTGTTGATGGCGGCTCTGAAGTAGTTGTAGGCTTCTGTGGATTTGGTGTTCCTCCAGGCCTTTTTCGAGGCGGCGGCAAGTGCATTTTGACTCTCGAAGTGAAGGTGTTCCATCAGCTCTGTGAGCTTGTCAGGGAGTATGCTCAGGCGGTGGTCAGATTTGTGGACGATTCCTCCTCCCAGGCGGGTGGGGCGGTCCTTCCTGGAGATCTGGTATCCTTGGGGAATGGCGATGGCGATGTTCGGTCCTGAGGTGGTATTGGTCCATGTTTCGGAAGGAGACAGAAGGAGTGAGGGGAAGATTAAATCTGTGAAAAACAAGCGAAAACTGAGGAAAGACACGGGGAGATTGAAACTAGTAAAATACGAGTGAAAACGGTGAGAAAGAGCAGAGCGAGAGGAAAGACAGAGGAAGTGTAAGGAGAAGATTGAAATCAGTAAAAAGAAACGAGTGAGAACGGAGGAAAGACACAGGGGTAGAAAAAGGGGGAGACTGAAATCAGTGAAAAATGAGTGAGAATGGAGGAAAGAGATGGGGAGTGAAAGGGGGAGATTGAAATCAGTAAAAAAAAGAGTGAAATCGAAGGAATGACAGAGTAAAAGGGGGAGATTATAATAAATGAAAAACGAGTGAGAACGGTGAGAAAGAGCAGCGCGAGAGAAAGGCGACAGAGGTCCACTTGACCACCAGGGATGAGGCGCAGGTAAAACCTGCGGGTGGAGGAGTGCCTCTAACACCAGCACTCTAGAGTGCAGGGGCACGTTGGAAGGCCTCACTTTATGGTGGAGCTGCGAGGGGGGGAGGCGATTTCACTGACAATGAGTCATTTGTCTTGCTCCTTGCTCTTTGCCGTGCTGGAAACATTTTCTGCAGTACCAAAATATTTATGTAGAACATAATGAACCTACGTCTATCATCTGTACACAGTCTTGAATACAAAGATATATAATGTGTCCAATACCTCTACACAGCTATGGTGAATTAGGAGGGCATGCGTTTTCTAAGTGGAAAAGTAATATAGTAGTTATTTGTTACAATCTAAACTATAAAACAAACAAGCACACTCATTGGATGATGTCATCATTGATGTCATTTGAGTCATCAGTGATGTCTTTTAATGTTATAGAACATGTCATGAGCAATATTATATGTGGGGTCATAAGCAGTGCATGGCGGGGGCGCAAGTTATAGTTGGTGCTAACTATAACCAGTAAATTTCTGTGTTTTTTTTGTTCCGAACGATGATCACACGGACAAATTCACCCAACTATAACGTTACTTTAACTCTGCCCACTCCCTACTATGCACACCTGCCATATGAAAGGGTGGCCTGAAAGAGGCCAGTCTTTCTCCACACCCGGCTAAATACACCCCTTATTTGAGAGAGGGGTCTGAAAGGAGAGGTTAGTCTCTCCCCATACCCTACTTCGCACACCCATCATCTGAGAGAGAAGTTTGAAAGGAGAGGCCAGTCCCACCCCCCCCCCCACCCTACTACGCACACCTGTCATTTAAGAGAGGCGACCAGTCACTCCCCATACACCCCAGTTCACTCATCAGTCATTTGAGAAAGCAGTCTCAAAGGAGAGGCCAGTCTATCCACACACCCTACTACGCACGTCTATCAGAAAGGGTAAACAACCATTTCAACGATTTTTTTACTTTGTGATACCATTACAACGCATGCATTTTCACGCATGCATTGTACATCACGGTCATCACTACTCATTTTTTTTTTAGAACGCGCGGTCATTTACCATGCATGCCTTTACAACGAATTTTGTTGTAAAGGTATGTATAGTAAATGACCATGCGTTCTAAAATAATTTAAACGATCGACGTCGTTGTAAGGAAAGAGAGGCTGTTCCGTTTCCTCATAACGATGTGCACCGCACCTTAGAGACGACGTGAAGCAGTAACCAGGAGGAGAGAGGAACCATGAGGAGAAAGTGGTAAGTGGTATTAGGCATGGGGTGGGCATTGCTTTGTTAGGGTTTAGAGGGGTTGGGGTTGTACTGGGCATAGTGGTTTAGGGTAATGTAGTGGTGTTTGTGTAGGGGGTTGTGCAGGGGGTAGTGTTTTAGGGTAGTGTAGTGGTGTTTGTGTAGTGTAGGGTGGTGGTGCTGGGTAGCGTTAGAGTGTAGGGACAGGACTGGGGTCGGGGGTTTATGCTGGAAGTAGTATTTTAAGTTTTAGGGTAGTGTAGTGGTTGTGTAGGGTGGGGGGTCGTGCTGGGGGTAGTGTGTTGTGATGTTTGTGTAGGGTAGTGTTTTAGGGTTTAGGGTTGTGTAGGGGGTCGTGCTGGGTAGAGTGTGTTTGGGCAGGACTGGGGATCAGGGGGGTTGTGATGGGGTAGTGGTTTAGGGTAGTGTAGGGGGGTGCTGCTGGGTAGTGTAAATGTAGTGAGAGTACTGTCACTTACCTTAGAAACTTTTACAATGACTATATCTTCACCACGCATGTTTTTGTGTTGTAATGGCATGCGTGGTAAAGGCTTAGTCGGTGTAAAAGTTTGCATTGTAATGGTATCTTGTAATTGACAATGCATACTAATACCTGTGTTGGAATGGTATGCGTTGTTACGAGTGCTATCTGTCAGACAGAGGTCTTAAAGGAGAGGCCAGTCCCTCCCTTCACACTACTGCGCACACCGGTCACCTGAGAGAGGGTCTCAGCGGAGAGGCTCGTATCTCCCCCCTCACTGTTATGCATACTCATTTGAAAAAGCAGTCTCAAAGGAGAGGCCAGTCACTTCCCAAATACCCTGCTCTGCACACCTGTCATTTGAGAGGGGTCAAGTCAAGTCAAGTCAACACTTATATAGCACACTACATACCCAGAGGGTCTCAAGGCGCTTGAGGAAGGGGGAGAATTTTACTTATCGAATATCCACATTTTTTGTTGTTTTCTGAAGGATAGGTGGTTTTGTGTAAGGCGGAGGCGGAGGTGGATGAGGAGGGAATTCCAGGTTTTGGCCGCTAAGTAGGAGAAGGATCTTCCTCCCATGGTGGCTTTGTGGATGCGCGGGACAGCGGCGAGGGCTTGATTGGACGATCGCAGCTGGCGGGTGGGGGTGTAAAAGGATATGCGCGTGTTGAGGCATTCGGGTCCAAGTTCGTAGAGGGCTTTGTGTGCGTGGGTGAGGAGACGGAAGGTTATCCTCTTGTTGACTGGGAGCCAGTGAAGGTCTTTCAGGTGACCGGAAATGTGATCTTTGCGGGGAATGTCTAATATGAGTCTGGCTGAGGTGTTTTGGAAGCGTTGGAGTTTTTTCTGAAGTTTGGCGGTGGTTCCAGCGTACAGGGTAATTCCGTAGTCCAGCCGCTTGTGACCAGTGCGTGGGTGACCGTTTTTCTTGTTTCGGTGGGGATCCAACGGAATGTTTTTTTGAGCATGCGTAGGATGTTGAAGCATGATGATGATACGGCGTTGACTTGTCTGGTCATCGAGAGTGAGGAGTCCAGGATGAAGCCCAGGTTACGTGCGTGGTCCGTCGGTATGGGTGCGTTTCCCAGGGCCGGTGGCCACCAAGAGTCATCCCAGGCGGCGGGGGATGTACCTAAGATGAGGACTTCCATTTTGTCCGAGTTCAGTTTTAGACGGCTGTTCTTCATCCACTCGGCTACTTCTTTCATCCCTTCGTGTAGGTTGGTTTTGGCGGTGTTTGGGTCTTTGGTGAGGGAGAGGATCAGCTGTGTGTCATCTGCGTAGGAGATGATGTTGAGGTTGTGTTGTCGCGCGATGGCTCATGTATACGTTGAAGAGGGTAGGGCTGAGTGAAGATCCTTGTGGTATGCCTCAGATGACTTCAGTGGCCTCTGATCTAAAAGGGGGAAGGCGGACTCTGTGTTCTTCCGGCGAGGAACGAGATGATCCAGTCCAATGCTTTTCCTTGAATTCCGATGTTGCTGAGTCGTTGTATAAGGGTGCTATGACAGACTGTGTCGAAGGCTGCGGAGAGGTCAAGTAGGATGAGGGCGACTGTGTCTCCGTTGTCCAGTAGTGTTCGAATGTCGTCTGTTGCTGCGATGAGGGCGGTCTCGGTGCTGTGTTTGGCTCGGAAGCCGGACTGTGAGGAGTCGAGGGATTTGTTGGTTTCGAGGAAGGCGGCGAGCTGGCTGTTGACGGCTTTCTCAATGACTTTGGCAGGGAATGGGAGGAGCGAGATGGGGCGGTAGTTTTTGAGTTCGGTGGGGTCTGCTGTGGGTTTTTTCAGCAGGGCGCTGAGTTCGGCGTGTTTCCAGCTTTCTGGGAAGGTGGGCGAGTTGAGGGAGCAGTTGATGACGTTTCGGAGATGGGGTGCGATAATGGAGTCTGCTTTGTTGAAGATGTGGTGGGGACATGGGTCTGTTGGGGATCCTGAGTGGATGGAGTTCATCAGGCGAATGGTGTCATCAGTGGTGATTGGGTCCCAGTCGTAGAGGTTGTTCGAGGGGGGTTTTGGTTCAGAGGTGGGTGGGGTGGACTGGTCTCCGGGTTGGTTGTCAAAGCTGTTGTGAATGTCGGCGATTTTGTTGTGGAAGAATGAAGCTAGGGAGTCGCAGAGGACTTGGGAGGGAGTGATGTCGGTGCTGGCGGTGGGGTTGGTAAATTCTTTAACGATGTTGAATAGTTCCTTGCTGTTGTGGGCGTTGTTGTCTAGTCGGTCTTTGAATGCTGATTTCTTTTTTGTCCGGATTAGTTGGTGGTGTTTGCGGGTGGCGTTTTTGAATGCGGCTCGGGTGATAGTGTTTGGGTCTTTTTTCCGGGCTTTCTCAAGGGTACGACAAAGCTTCTTGGATTTCTTAAGGTCATCGTTGAACCAGGGGGCGTTTTTGCTGCCTTGCTTGATTTGATGGTTTTTCAAGGGTGCTAATTTGTCGGCACTGTGGGTGATCCATTGTGTGAGGTTGATGGCTGCTTGGTTTGGGTCCGATGAATTGGCAGGAGGGTTTTGGAGAAGCGATGTGAAGATCTGGTCGGTGGTGATTTTGTTCCAGTTTCTTCGCAGAATTGGTTGAGGTTGGTTGTGGATCGTGGTCTTTTTGTAGTTGAAGTGAACGCAGCTGTGGTCTGTCCAATGGAGAGCTGTAGTGTGATTGAAGGAGATGTGCTTGCTGGAGGTGAAGATAGGGTCGAGCGTGTGCCCTGCATAGTGGGTGGGGGTGTTTACAAGTTGTTTGAGTCCGAGATTGGCGAGGTTGTCTAGAAGGGTGGTGGTGTTGCAGTCGTTGCTCTTTTCCAGGTGGAAATTGAGGTCTCCCAGTAGAATGTAGTCCTCGGAGGGGAGGGCGTGTGGGGTGATGAAGTCAGTGATGTCTTCGCTGAATTGTGTGCGGGGTCCTGGTGGTCTGTAGAGGAGGGTGCCTCTGAGTGTGGTCTTGGGGTCGGTGTGGATCTGGAAGTGAAGGTGTTCGGCGATAGTGAGGTTATCGTCTGAACTGGTCGTGACGCGGATGGAGTTCTTGTGGACGATGGCGATGCCTCCTCCTGTTTGGCTGGTGCGGTCCTTTCGGATGATCTTGTAGCCGTCCGGGATGGCTATGGTGATGTCTGGAGCTGATGAGGCATTCATCCAGGTTTCTGTTAGGAAGGCGACGTCCGGAGATATGGTGTCGAGTAGATTCCAAAGGTCGATCGCTTGTTTGTGAACCGAGCGGGTGTTGAGAAGGATGCATTTTAGGTGGTTAGTGTCGGGGCTTTGTTTGGGGTTTGTGGATTTGGTGTGTGTCCTGATGGAGTCGAACTTGCACGAGTGGCAGGTGAATGGTCCATGGGTGTGTCCTGGGGCGGCTTGGTGGCACTTTGGTGGACGGCCTAGGTTGAGGGCTGAGCTGGTTGCGGCGTCGTATGTGATGCAGGAGGTGATGGGTTTGCAGGGGGTCTGGCGCTGCGCGCGGTCCAGGCGCGTACGGGTTTAGACGGGCTTACCTTTGGCGCGCCTTCGGCGCGCATAGGGCGCGTCCGCGGCGCATGGACGCTGCACGCAAATGTATCTGTCATAAATGGGGAGTAGAGGCGGCGGAGCGTGGGCGGTTCAGCTGGGAGGCGGTAGCGTGGGGGGAGGGACTGGCTTGAGGCACAATCAAATGGCAGCAACCAAAATAAAGGCAAACACAACGATAATGGGGCTATTGGGGCTAAAATAATGCAAAATAAAGCCAAATAATGCCGTGGGTACAGTCAGGCAATACTCTACCTCAGGGGGCAATGCAGGCAATGCGAGCGGTGGACCGCCAGGAACACACACAGGCACAATTAATTTCCAGCAATGCGAAGCGCTACAGCAAGTAAACAACTAAGCTGGCACAGATCGATTAAATGCACAGATACGTTTTGGCAGCAGTGGGGAGAGCAGCGCTACGATAACCAGAGATGCAGGAGACAAGGGGGAGCAACCGCTACGTCCGGAGACAGAGCCCAGTCGCTCCCCATATCGCCTACAAAACACACCCATCCTTTGAGAGGGAGTTCTCAAAGGAGAGGCCAGTCCACCAACACACCCTACTACACTAACCCATCATCTGAAAGAGGTCTCATAGGAGAGGCCAGTTACTTCCCATGCACCCTACTAAGCACACCCATCATATGAGTGAGTGGTTTCTAAGGAGAGGCCAGTTCATTCACACACCGCACTACGCACACCTGTCATCTGAAAGGAAAGACTAGTTCATCCCCATTCACTACTACGCACACCTGTCATCTGAGAGGTCTGAAACGAGAGGTCAGTCCATCTCCACACACACAGTATGTTGCAATACAAAGCCATTGCCTTTCGAAATAATGTCCGCAGATAGGATAGATTCTTCAATTATGCTACCATACATAAATGCAAAGAAAATCCCCTTAAACCATTTTAAATCCTAGAAACTAACTAAAAAACAAAGGTTAAAGTAATGTAATAGGTGTGATTAAAAACAAGTTTTTTTGTGTTTTTTTTTAACTTGGACATTTACTGAAAAAACTAAGGTTAATGTAATGTTCTAGTTAGGTGAATTTCTCAGTGACAATGTTTTGAACTAAAAACACCACAGAGATTCAGCAGTGCTAACTATAACTTGCGTCTGTGCCATGCACTGCTTATTACGTCACATATGACACCCCTCCTCTGTTGTATGACCTCCTTTATAACATCACTGATCTCACATCACTGAGGACATCTACTGATGAGTTTGCTAGTTTATTTTATAATTTATATCATGTTGGTTTAGTACTATGACAGGTCTACCTAATTTTGTACAACTAATGGGTTTTAGCTTTTTAAAAACTCACCTTCTCCAAATGCAGCATTGGTGTGTAGAGGTTTGTACATCTTTGTACTCGAGAGTAACTCTTTGTGCAGGTTACAGTTGACTTGTGTTTATTATGTTCCACACAAGTTTTTGTGTGCTGCAGAAAGTGTTTTCAACAGGAGTAAGATTATACATAGTAGATGCTAGCGTTTGTAAGCAGCCCGGAGTTATGCAGAACAGTGTCCTCATAACACGCTTATTACATTAGTAGGATGTTTAGCACCTTCAGATCGTGGGTATTTTTACAAAATAGTGTCTTTTTTGAACTCTGTTGCATAGAGTGTACACCAGGAGTCTCCAAACCGGTCCTGGAGGGCCGGATCCATGCCAGATTTTTAAAATTACTACATGTATGTCAATGGGGATATCCCAAAAATCTGGAATGGATCCGGCCCTCCAGGACCGGTTTGGAGACCCCTGGTGTACACTGTTATTAGTAGATATGTTTTTAATACTCTGTGATGTATTTCTCATGGAAGTTTCACTGTTTGCAAACAGTGTGGTATAGATTGTAAACTATTGAGTAAGCAGTATTTACAGTACCAAATTCTCCACTGAGATAAACTTCATTTCTCATTGTAGGTTTGGTGAGTTACAGGGGTATAATACAGATGAAAGCAGTCCTTAGTGGTCCTTTGTTCTGGAGAAATCTGTTTTTAGGAATTTGGCCTTCTGTGAACAGTTGTATACAGATTGTTCACCGTTCTCAATGAGGGCTATGTCTCTGGTTGATTGATATTATGAGTTATGCTAGCTGTATAGTGTGTGGTATAGGGTCATTGTTGCACATAGTGCTTGTTTTCAACACCTGAGGGAGTTCCATCTGTGATGGTACTAATGCAATCTGATATTCTCTTGAGCTATTTTGTATTTACTGTTGGGTCTTTAACATTACAGAAATTTATAGAACAATATATAAGAAAACAGTTTATTTGATGTCATCAGTGATGTCATTTCAGATCAGTGATGTCATAAATGATGTCTTAGAACATGTCATTAGTGTCATGTATGAGGTCATAAGCAGTGCATGACGGCGCATAAGTTATAGTTTGCACTGCTAACTATAACTGCTAAATGTCTTTATTTTATTTTTCTTGAGTTCAAAACATTAATGTTGTCATAGACATTCACCGAACTATAACATTACTTTCACCTTTAGTTTTTTTCAGTGAATTATTAAGGTTTTCTAAAAAAAAAAACAAAGCTGATGTTTTTATCACACCTGTTACTTTAATCTTTATTTTTGTTTTTTTCAGTGAATGTGTGTGTATATATAATGTAGATACTCATGCTGTGAATACTCCTGCCATCTAGTGTTGGGCCCAGAAGTGTGCAAGTTGTTTTTCTTTGAAGAATTCTTATCAAGTTAGTACATTGACTCTACCTCTTGCTTGCAATACGCATGGTCATTGGCTCCACTGTTTTCTATCCACCATTGGGTTTAGATGTGTGCTCCGGATTGGCACAGTTGGTGTTCTTTTCTACCTTCTTGGATCCTTCCCCCCACCCCTCCTCAGTATTGTATTGTGCTCCCCTTCTCTCGTATTTGGTCGACAACTGAATTTTTGTCTAGGGTGCATCACTGGTATACCTCAGCCTCCTGTGAGGATTCGCCTATCAGACATTCCTTTCCTTCTATTCGGCCCACTCTCACCATGCGTCGTCTGTGATGGCATGGACGCCTTTTAGACACTGCCCTCACACAGGTCTGTAATCTGTGCCTCTTACTCGAGCACGAAGATGCCTCTTGCAACACGTGCCAGTCCAAAAAGACTCTCTGAGAGGTAGTGATGACACCCCAGGTCTCTTTGGCACCCAGGACCTGGAGGGAGGAACATCATCCCAAGTCCTCAGCAGTCGATGGGGAGGCTTTCTCGCCTGAAGAGTTCCTGCTCTGACCCAGAGATCGAAGACCTCCCACCGGCTCAATAGGTCATGATTACAGATCCTACTCCCCCTTCCCCACACAGCTTTGAGATTCCACCCCACAAGGGGCTCTCAGTTGCTCTGGGCTGGCACTGCCTTTGGGCCATTTTCAGCATCGACCCTTGACTTTGGACCCTACTCCCAGCGTCAGCTTGACACCATTGAAGACTTTGAAGCTGAATCATGGGAATAGAGCTAAAGGTAGAGGCAATGGTGGCTTCCCCAGCCAAGCAGTGACTTGCACTCCTCTCCAGACCACACAACCTGTCTAGGGAAGACTTCAGATGTTCTTTCCAGCCTGGTAACACGTCACTTCAGACCAGGAGGTGCTAGACATCATCCAACACGGTTATTGCCTGGAACTCATTTCAATGCCACCCTGCAGATAAGTTGGGGAGAGGATTTAGACTTACGGCTAGAGCGGTCGACCTTGTAGCTGGGGAACTGGATTTGTGTCTCGGCAACGACACTCAACATACTGTGATTCAGGGAATATCACTTAATCTCCCTGTGTCTAACAAAGTTGAATGTGTCCATCTGTAACAAAACCGGTGATCACGTGAGGCACTCTGATACCCGATTTCTCGGGTCTAGTTTGTGCTATATAAAACTCAAAAAAAGAAAGTCCCCCCCACCCCCCTCCCGGAACATAAACAATTACTTCAAGAAGAGATACATAAGCTCCTTCTCAAAGGTGCTATGGATCCTCTGCCACAGCATCTACTCTGCTCACAGGTGAAATCTCTACTTCCTCATTCCGAAAAATGAGTCTGTTTGGCCCATTCTGGACCTTAGGCCACTGAACAAGTACATCTATCAGAACATTTCCACATAGTCACTCTTCAGGATGTCATTCCACTGCTACAACAAGACCAGTTCATGGCTTCTCTCGACCTCAAAGATGCCTACTTCCACATACTGATTCATCCAGCATATCGACGCTACCTTCCGTTTTTGACAAATGGTAAACACTACCAGTTTAAGTGCCTTCCTTCGAGGTCACTATTGCACCAGGTTTTTACAAAATGCATTGCAGTAGTAGTTGTGCATGTGCGAAAAAGGAATCCATGTATTTCCATACCTGAATGATTGACTGATAGAGGGCAACACAGCAGCAGTGTCCTGTACACGCTCAACCCACCATAAATCTGCTTCATGAACCGGGCTTCACCATCAATGCGGTAAAGTCACATCTCCAACACCTTCAAATCCAACCCTAGCTATGAGCCATTGTCCGTGCAGAGGTCAGCATAGCATATCCCAGTCAGGCAAGAGTACGGGTCACAGTCCGGACAGTCAGGCACCTCCTCGGCATGCATCGCCATAGTAAACCTATGGAAGGATACACATATGCCTGCTGCAGGAATTCTTAATGCATAAATGGTCTCCGGTGTAGGGTCATTGGTAAGATCTGGTGTTAATCAGCTGCCACATCTCACTCTCTGCAGTGGTTGAACAACAATGATTAGTTGCAGGGGCGGCCTTTTTCTCGACCCAATTCTGCAGATTACCACTACAACAGACTCCTCTCTCACTGGGTGTGGGGAGCATTTACAAAACCAATCTGTACCGGATCAGCGGGATCCCAACCACAGGACCTCCACATCAACCATCTGGAGCTGTTAGCCGTCCATCTAGCACTCAAGGCCTTCCTTCCCCTTATAGGGGCCAAGGTGGTCCTCATCTAGACGACCTTGTATTACATACAGAAGCAGGCACTCCTTCTCCCTAGCTTTCTGACTAGCTCAGCCCATCGGGCACAGGGATCTCCACCAGAGGATCCACCTGCTGGCACTGGACAACAGCTTTGCTGACCACCTTAGTAGGATGCAGCAACAAGTACCCTAGTGACCTCCTTCAGTTCTTCCAGCACTGAGGGGGAGGGGGTTCCAAACATGGACCTCTTTTGCCCCAGCAAAATGCCCAAACATCTCCTTCAGATTCCCGTAGTGCATGGGCACTGCACTATGGATGACCTGGTCAGGGATCTTTGCTCAAATATTGTCAGAGAGCATAAAAATCTGAACAATTCACAAGTCAAATACAGTCAGTCTTTCAAGCCACAAAATTCCAAAAATGTATAGCGAAGGGAGTCCTGAAAGATGTTGTATTCAAATATTTTTTATTTGCAAATCAAGTTCATGGATGCATACATCAGCCCAGCCAGGGCTCTTTGCCTTTGCTTTTTTACACCTCTCCCCCCTCATTCCATTCATACTTCAGAGGGTGTGGCAAACCTCCCTCACCCTCATGGCCCTACTTGGGCCAGGTGACCCTTGTTCACCACTCGCATTGAGCTTTCAGTGGTTCTGTGCGAGAGGCTCGTCGGCAGGTCAGACCGTCCCACGCAGAACAATGAAGAAATCTGGCACCCTGACCCGAAGAGTGTCAACCATGCGATCTGTATCCTGAAGTCTTAAGAGTTTGGTTACCTCAATGCATGAATATTCTTAAAGAAGCAAACAAGACCACTACTCGTCCCTGACCACCTGGACTCTCTCCAGAACGGTCGCTCACCCTCGCTCCTCCTCACTCACAGCTGCTTCACTCCACGCCATCGCCTTGCTGGTATCATCAATTTCGTGCTCTGGGTAACATCCAATTGTAGCGCTGTTTCACATAGAATTATAGCGCTGTGTATCTTCCAATTGTAGCGCCATTTTACATAGAATTGTAGCGCCCTGTAGCATCCATTTGTAGCGCTGTCTTACATAGAATTGTAACGCTGTGTATCATCCTATTGTAGCGCTGTTTTACATAGAATTGTAGCGCTGTGTAGCTTTCAATTATAGCGCTGTGTAACATTCACATTTAGCGCGGATTAGCACTGAATTGTAGCGCCGCAGCTTTGATTGATTTCATTAGCGCGACCTCGCTCAGGCAGCTGCGCTCATTTCTCCAGTGTTTATGTTTATTTACTGATTTCAGAGAACTGCTCACTCGTCGCATTTGTGCATTTGTTGTCCCTGTCTGGATTTCCCTTTGACCCTCCATTTTGTTGTTGGGATCCCCTGACCCGCCCCTCACCCACACTACCGCCTCCCTGCTGCCCCTCCCACGCTCCGCCCCCTCCACTAACCATTAATGCTTGATGTCCCAACGCGCAGCGTCCACGCGCTATGTCCACGCCGAAGGTGCGCCAAAGGTAAGCCCGTCTACGCCCGTCCGCGCCTGGACCGCGCCCAGCGCCAGAGCCCCTGGTCCTCGCAATGCCCACCCCTCCCGCATTACTTACGATGCCAACACCCTCCTAGCCCTCAACCCCGGCCATTCCCCCAACTGCGTCCAAGCCGCTCCTGGACACACCCATGGACCCTTTTCCTGCTACTCCTGCAAGTTCGACGGCACCAAGAACAACTCCCCATCCACGAACACACAACAGATATCCGATCCCAACCACCTACAATGCATCCTGCTCAACACCCGCTCGGTCCACAGACACGCCATTGACCTCTGCAATCTACTCGATACCATCTCTCCAGACGTCGCCTTCCTAACAGAAACATGGATGAACGCCTCATCAGCCCCAGACATCACCATTGCCATCCCGGAAGGCTATAAGATCATTCGTAAGGACCGCACCGGCCACACAGGAGGAGGCATCGCTATCGTCCATAAGAAATCCATCCGTATCTCAACCAGCTCAGACGTCAATCTCGCCAACTCTGAACACCTTCACTTTCAGATCCACATCGACCCCAAGACCACACTCAGAGGCACCCTCCTTTACAGGCCACCAGGACCCCGCGCACAATTTAGTGAAGACATCACGGACTTCATCACTCCACACGCGCTCCCCTCCGAGGACTACATCCTTTTGGGAGACCTCAACTTTCACCTTGAAAAGAACAACGACCGCAACACCACCACCCTTTTAGACAACCTCGCAAACCTCGGACTTAAACAACTTGTCACTACCCCCACCCACATCGCTGGTCACACACTCGACCCCATCTTCACTTCCAGCAAGCATGTTTCCTTCAGCCACACCACATCTCTCCTTTGGACTGACCACAGCTGCGTTCACTTCACCTACAACAAGCCTACATCCAACAACCACCCCCGACCCACATTGCAAAGAAACTGGAACAAAATCACCATCGACCAGATCTCCTCATCGCTTCTTCTAAAGCCCCCTGCCCAATCCTCTAACCCCGACCAAGCAGCTACCAACCTCACCCAATGGCTATCCAACAGCGCCGACATCCTAGCACCACTGAAAAAACAACAAATCAAACTAGGCAGCAAGAAGGCCTCCTGGTTCAACGATGACCTTAAGAAATCCAAGAAATTATGTCGCTCCCTCGAGAAGGCCTGGAAAAAAGACCCAACCACCAGCACCAAGGACGCCTTCAAAAACGCCACCCGCATACACCACCAACTAATCCGAAAGGCTAAGAAAGCAGCCTTCAAGGACCGTCTAGATAACAACGCCCACAACAGCAAGGAATTATTCAACATCGTCAAGGAATTTTCCAACCCATCAGCCAACTCCAACGACATCACCCCCTCTCAAGCCCTCTGCGACTCCCTAGCCTCATTCTTCTACAACAAAATTGCAGACATCCACAACAGCTTCGACAACCAACCCGGAGATCAACCCACCCATTCCCCTGCAGGACCCCTTCCCCCCCTGAACATCCTCAATGACTGGAAGCCAATCTCTACTGAGGACACCATCTGTCTGATGAACTCTATCCACTCAGGATCCCCCACAGACCCTTTCCCTCACTACATCTTCAACAAAGCAGACTCCATTATTGCACCGCACCTCCGAGACGTCATCAACTGCTCCCTCAACTCCGCAACCTTCCCGGAAAGTTGGAAACATGCCGAACTCAGCGCCCTCCTGAATAAACCCACAGCTGACCCCACCCAACTCAAAAACTATCGCCCTATCTCACTCCTTCCATTCCCGGCTAAAGTCATCGAGAAAGCTGTCAACAACCAGCTCGCCGCCTTCCTCGAAACCAACAAATCCCTCGACTCCTCACAATCCGGCTTCCGAGCCAAGCACAGCACCGAAACCGCCCTCATCGCAGCATCAGACGACATTCGAACTCTACTGGACAATGGAGACACAGTCGCCCTTATCCTCCTCGACCTCTCCGCAGCCTTCGACACAGTCTGTCATAGCACCCTTTTACAGCGCCTCAGAAACATCGGAATCCAAGGAAAAGCACTGGAATGGATCACCTCGTTCCTCACCGGAAGAACACAAAAAGTCTGCCTTCCACCATTCAAGTCAGAGGCTACTGAAGTCATCTGCGGCGTACCTCAAGGGTCCTCACTCAGTCCCACCCTCTTCAACGTTTACATGAGCCCCCTCGCGACCATCGCACGCCAACATAACCTCAACATCATCTCCTACGCCGACGACACTCAACTGATCCTATCACTCACCCTAGACCCTAACACAGCCAAAACCAACCTACACGAAGGAATGAAAGAAGTAGCCGAATGGATGAAGCACAGCTGTCTGAAACTGAACTCGGACAAAACAGAAGTCCTCATCTTATGGACCTCCCCCTCCGCCTGGGACGACTCTTGGTGGCCAGAGGCTCTTGGAAAAGCACCCATCCCGACGGACCACGCACGGAACCTGGGCGTCATCCTGGATTCCTCACTCTCGATGAACAGACAAGTCAACGCCGTCTCTTCATCTTGCTTCAACATTCTTCGCATGCTCAAAAAAACATTTCGCTGGATCCCTACCGAAACTAGAAAAACAGTCCCCCACGCTCTGGTCACGAGCCGACTGGACTACGGAAACACCCTCTACGCCGGCACCACCGCAAAGCTCCAGAAAAAACTACAACGCATCCAGAACGCCTCTGCCAGGCTCATATTAGACATCCCGCGTAAAGAACACATCTCTGATCACCTGAAAAACCTCCACTGGCTCCCGTCAATAAGAGAATCACTTTACGGCTCCTAACCCACGCTCACAAAGCACTCTACGAAATCGGACCCGAATGCCTCAACACACGACTATCCTTCTACACCCCCTCCCGCCAGCTACGATCCTCCAACCAAGCCCTTGCCACTGTACCTCGCATCAACAAAACCACCATGGGAGGTAGATCCTTTTCCTACCTAGCAGCTAAAACGTGGAACTCACTTCCCACTCACCTTCGCCTTACCCAGAACCACCTAGCATTTAGAAAGCAACTCAAAACATGGATTTTCGACAAGTAACTCCCCACCCTTCTTCAAGCGCCTTGAGACCCTCTGGGTATGTAGCGCGCTATACAAATCTTTTGACTTGACTTGACTTGACTGCTATGCTGCAAAAATGGAAAATGTTTGTCTGCAACTGCCTTTCAAACCAGATTGACCCCTTAGCAGCCATCATTCAAAACACTGTTAACTACTACACACTCAAACATGTGAATAAGCCTTCACTTCCATTCGCCTACAGCGTACACCTAACTGCTTATCTCCAAAATAGGAAACGTGTCTCACTCCTTTGGATTCCACTCATTAAAGCTTTAATGGGATGGCCTACGCAGTTCCTCCCTGGGAGCCTATGGCATGTTGTGGCATCTTAATTGTATCCTACAAGATGTATGAGATCTCTTTTTGAGCACCTTCAGTCATGTCCTCCACAATTTCTCTCTTCGAAAGTAGCTTTCCTGGTAGCGATCACATTGAGGTGTGTGAGTGAGCTCCAAGCTTTAACTCTGGAAGAACCTTCATTTCTGGTTCAGGAAGAGAGGGTTGTCTTTTCACATTAACCCTACATTTCTTCCTACGGTGGTCTTTCCTTTTTACCTTACCTAGTCTGTAGAACTCCCAGTCTTATTTCCTCAACCTGACTCATTGCAGAAAGGGCTCTCCATACCTTGGTGATTGAATGTGCCTCAATGTACTGTGTGGATAGGGCAAAGCCCTTACGGAAAACTCAACAACTGTTTTTTTCCTGAGCTGTATAAGGGGAAGGTTTTTTTGCTAAATCAGGCACAGCCAGAATGATAGTTAAATGCATCAAAATCTGGTATGAAAAAGGATATTGACTGCTCCTCCTAGAGCCCACCATACTAGGAAGTAAGAGGCCTCTTTGGCCATCCTCTGGAACATCTCCATGGCAGACAAGCAGCTACCTGGAATACACCACATACCTTCACTAAACACTACTGTATAGGTGCGTTAGTCTGCCCACAAGCCAATGTCGGCCAGGCTGTACTCCTAACCCTTTTTCAGTCTTCTGCAACATTCACATGCTAGACACCGGTTACGGGAGGACGGCTTTAGTCTATGGACAGCCTGTGTACCTATAGCCATACATGTCAGGGTTACTTACCCTGTAAGCATCAGTTTGTGGCATGTAGTGCTGTAGATTCATATGCACCCACCTTCCTCCATGGATGCCTCTGGCTGTTGTAGTTATTATTTCATGGTCATCTTTCTGTCTCTTTCTCCTCTATAACTGCTCCAGCCTCACCTGCCGTGCGGAAAAAATGCTCCAATGGAGCTGATGACCATGCATATTGCAAGCAATAGGTGGAGTCACAGTACCTTGTGACTCGAAGAATTCTTTGATGAAAAACAACTTGCTCACTTCCAGGTCGAACACCAGATGGCAGGAGTATGCACAACATGTGAATCTACAGCACTACATGCCATGAACAGAGGATTACAGGCTAACTAACATGTATATATATAAAATGTAATTTTATTGTTTCATTTTATAGGTAAGTACAATCTGCTTTCATGGTTACCCCCACTTTTTGCTTGGTGTCTGTGTTTTTTTTACCTAGTCTGACTAGGATCCTGCTAATCAAGCGGTGTTTGACCCTGTCAGTCACGGCATTCAAATGGATCGCTTGCATGAGCTAGGAATTGGAAACAAAGCTCTCGCCTTATTAACATCCTTTTTGGCAGACAGGGAACAATATACCACCTTAAAAAAAATGTCTCCAAAACATGGAATCTCCCCTGTGACATCCCTGAAGGGGCATCCTTAAGTCCAACCCTATTTAATTTGTACATTAGCCTCTGGATAAACTTAACAGAACATTTAGGTTTCTCAGTGGTCTCCTACATCTACGACACAAATAGCGGTGTCTGTTTCAGGAAATCCGATCTAAACAGCCTCCCAATTTAGTCTATATGGAAAACATCAGTATTTGGATGGCAACAAATTGCCTGTGCCTGAACTTTGGTCAGACCGAATTTCTGCTCTTTGGAAACAACACCATATTTTGGTCCCCAGACTGGTTGCCACCAGATATGGGACCTCCAGCATCACTAGTGGAAAAGGTTAGAAACCTTGGGGTCATTTTTGAAAAAAGCTTTACTTTGAGAACCAGATCGACCAAATAGCCTCCTCAGCCTTCTTTCCTTTGATTCTGAGAGAAATTATAGCATTTATCCCCTCCAAGCTCCAAAGATTGATTGTCAGCATGGATTGTGTCCAAAATGGACTATTGTAATGGTTTGTATATCCGGGCCTTAAACAAAAAATGGTATCAAAACTTCAGACACTACAGAATGTGGCAGCCCGTCTAATTTTTCATCTCCCTAAAATGTCATTCAGTATCGATGGCACTGAATCAACTGCACTGGCTACCTGTGACAAGAATTGCTTTTACAGCTCTGTGCACCTCCTCGAAGGCACTAGACCGTATTGGTCCAGTTGCCCTTAGGCAGCGCTTTAACTGGTTTACAACTCCAAGACACTGGCGTTCCTCGGGCTCGAAAAATATTGTGGTCCTAATCTCAGACTTACCTGTTGGGTCAGTAAAGGTTTTGTGGCCATTGCTGCTAAAGTATGGAACTCCCTTTTGAAATTAAATATTCCCAGGCACTTCTACAGTTCAGGAAAGCATTAGATGTGGCTCTTCTAAAACCCTGGTTACTGGGATTCATCCTGCCTGCTGATCGCTGCTTGCAGCACCGGGCCAAGACCCCTTCGGGTATACGAGCAGTCTACAAAACTTTATAACCTAACATAAGTCACTTTCTCCCATAATTGACCATGGTAACTACTTTTGTACATCCACAATGTGCTACTGGTGTACCCTTGTAAGTCCCTAGTATATGGTACTAAGGTACCCAGGGCATAGGTAGACCAGGGGTCTCCCATGGGCTGCAGCATGTATTATGCCACCCATGGGAGGCCACTTAAACGGTGACTACAGGCCTGCCATTGCAGCCTATGGGAGTTGGTGCTTGCACCTCTCGCGACAGATGTGTTTCCAAATATTTGACATCTCTTAACTTAAAACCTGAAAGTCACTCTTATAGCAGGCTCTGCAGTGCTTGGTTAGAAGTGTGAAGGAGCACCTGCATGGTCAGGACACCCCTACAAACCCCAAAGTTGATTCTTCAGGCTTTGTAATTGCAGTGATTCATTTTAATACAAAGAGTGGACATGAGCCATTATGATATGTTTAATTATATACTGTCTGCACCAAATGCGGGTATGTTTGATATTAAACATTTTTGTTTTATATTTAAATATATCTTTATTGACTTTTGAAACAAAAACACCAAGAGTAGCATGGACATTCTCAGAAGTGTGCATTAAGGAACTTCAGATGTCAATAAACACGGAGTAGAGTGGGGTAAGTACAGGTTGTACATATACATTTTTTAATCATTGTGATTCATAAACCCTCATTTTTAATTCCCCCCTTCCAACTCCTGCCCTCATGAGGCATCGTTCCTCTGCAAAGGCCTCTAAAATGTCCATCGACAATGTTTGGTATTCAACATGTTAGAGTTATACCCCCAGCATCAATTCCAGTGTTGAAAGTATGATCCCATATACTGGGGGGCTCACTTGTGGTACCCCCCCTGTGCTCCCGGTAATGGCCTTTCAGAGTCTGACCGCAAGCAAGTGCTGCTGCTGACCACAGACCGGATTCTGCCCTCCTGCTGCTGAGTCAAGCTTAAGCAGGGGAAGGTAGAACAATAGGTTTCCTGTCACAGGGCGGTGCAACCACCTCCCAGACAGAACTTAGTGTTAAGGTGATTGACAGCGCCACCAGACTGCTTTAAAGGGCACATTTGGTGCCCTCCTTGCATAATCCAGTTTGAGCCAGTTTTGCCCATTCTCCTCCCCTCCAACCTCTCCTCCCCTCTCCCGGGTGGGAAACTGGACAAAGGACCTGGTATTACCCTCCCCTATGTCCTGCCCCTCCTCTGGGAGGAACCCCTGAAGAGTTCCAGCCCTTTCTTCAGGGTACTTGAGGGCATGCCTTTGGGTGGGTCCTCAGATATGTTGTGGGACAAGACTCAAGCCTGGAACTATGTTGCTCTACGACTGTCTTGACCCTTGGACTTCAACTGGAGCTGAGACTGCACCAAAGGAAGACTCCTGCTGCTCCTGGTATTGCTGTTCTTCAAGGCTTCGTCGTCCTTGTCCGTGCTTCTTCCGGGTTCCTCAACAGACCTGTTGGCATCAAAGACATTTCCATTGGAGTGAAGGAGTAACTCCCCAGCATCTGCAAGCACCGCAGAGAAGCTGACCAGTCTGCTTCCTCTGTCATTCTACAGACTTCCTTAGGCTCAGCAACACAGGTGCAGCTCCCTTGAGGCCTGTCCTATCCTCTCTGCAACTATGAGACCAGTATCTCTCGTTGGAACCTCTGGGACCAAACACCTGTGTATGTATGTAGGCATACTTATATAGCGCGACTGTCACCCAAAGGGCATCCTGGCGCTTTGACCACAGAGCATTCCTACCGATGTCAATTACACTGCCTTCGGAAAAAGTTAGGTTTTAAGGTCCTTTCTAAAAGACAGGAGATCCTGCTTGCACCTTAGGGCCAGAGGTAGGGAGTTCCAAAGCTTGGCGGCCGTGAAGCTGAATGAGCGGCCGCCCATCCTCACCATTTTTATCTTAGGAACAGTCGCCAAGAAGGCCGAGGAGGATCTCAAAAGTCTGGCAGCAGAGTACCAGGAAAAAAGACCTTGCAGTACCACTGGACCCAGCCCATGCAAGGCTCTAAAGACCAAGCAAGCTGATTTAAAGCAGATCCCTTTTTGCACCGGTAACCAGTGTAGGTCCGAAAGGGCAAGAGAGGACGAAGCAGACCATGGCCGCGAGAGCGCCAGTTTAGCTGCCATATTCTGTACCCGCTGTAGCTTCATAATTAGAGTACTGGGGGCTCCCAGAAGCAGTGCGTTGCAGTAGTCTAACCTACTGAGGATGATACTCCGCACTGCTTCTGTTCTCGCTGAATGGGGAAGTAGTGGCAGAATCTTCCGCAACATGCGTAACAGCAGCATGCAGGTCGCCGTGGTTTTGTTAACGAAGGCATCCAGCTGGAGACTAGGCCCGAGCAGGACACCTAGGTTACGGACTGAGTCTGCCGCTGCGACTGTGCCTAAGGTAAAAGAAGGCCTAAATCCCTCTGGCAGAGGGCGAGGCGTACGATCTACCGAACAGTAGAGAACTTCAATTTTTGCCCCATAAAACTGTAACGAGTTCTGACGCAACCAATCCGCAGCTGCCGACATGCATTGGTGAAAGGATTCCAGGGAGACCGCATCCCTGCCCTCGATGGAAAAGATAAGCTGAGTGTCATCGGCATAATTGATGACAGACATGCCGAATGACTTAATCAGACTTATTAGAGGGCGAAGGTATAAGTTGAAAAGTATCGGGCTAATTGCAGAGCCCTGCGGCACTCCCTGTTTTACCTCTCTCACCACCGAACGAAACGGCGGCATAGCCATAGATTGTCGCCTGTTACAGAGGTATGATGCCAGCCAGTCCAAGGCTAAGCCAGTTACCCCGGACTCCTGGAGCCTGCTTAATAGAACCGCATGGTCAACCGTGTCGAACGCGGCCGACATGTCAAGCAACACCAGAAACGCTGCTCCTCCCATGTCGACACGCGAACGTAGTCCAAAACGGCCACCAAGGCAGACTCCGTACCGTGGGCCGGCCTAAAGCCAAATTGGGCCACGTCCAAAAGGTCGTTGGATTCAAGTAAGCTGGACAGGACCCTAGTGACCAATTTCTCTAAGATTTTTATTGAGAAAGGCAAGAGTAAAATAGGCCTATAGGTGGTCGGACATAAAGGGTCCAAGGTGACTTTTTTTAGCAGTGGGGTAATTACTGCCAGTTTCCAGCTATCCGGGACCGTGGCCGTGGTCAACGACTGGCAACAGATGGAATGGAGCGGAGGGAAGAGCTCTGCCTGGAACGCCTTCCAAAACTTGTGTGGCAAGGGGTCTAACGGGGAGCCGGATGACACACCACACACATGTGCACTGTTGACTTGTTGTTGCCAAGGCTTGTTGGTGCTGCACTCGTGAGATCTTCGGGATACAAGAAGCTCCATCATCTTTTTCCTCCAAGATCAGCATCCTCGCTGCAACCTCTGCACCGTGGGCCTTAATTCTTTGCAAGCTGCTCTTGGTCCTCTTGCGAGTCCTGTGCCTATGGATGTGGGTCATCCTGAGGGTCTTCTACTGCTTCAGTGGTCTTCCTTGCTGCCTGTTCTGACTCCCCTGCTGTTGGTGAGTGCCTTGCACCTTGCGGGTCCCAACTATCCCCCTTTGTTTTCCATGCCAGTTGCAGCTATCAAGCCTTGTTGGTACTCCTGTCTGACACCGACCACCTGGTCACTGACCTCTGATGTGTGACAGCTTAAGCAAGACTCCTGGTCTTTCTCTGCATCACCTGGTCCTGACTGCTTCAGTGACCGGGACGCTGTAGACTCTTCTAAACCTCTTGACATTGGTGGGCATTGTTTCTCCGTGCCTTCTGGTCACGTCCAAGTGGCATAGACTCTGTCCCCTCTGCTTGCAGGTTCTTCACTCCCAGAATCCACCCTTGGATTCCACTGGACTCCTTCCTGAACTTTTCTAGAGGCATTTTTTTCTAAGTCTTATACAGTCTGCAAAAGTTTCTGACGTCTCTTCACCCTTATACAACTGGCTTCCCTGGTGTAGGTAACCTGATTTCTGGCGCATCCATGGCAGGGGTGGCTCTCCAACCTTCTATACTCCAAGGGAATTCTTTGGGGTCCTCTGGGAGGGGTCCTTCAGAACTGCAACACAACCTCTCCATTGACTTCCATTGGTCACCTGGCTGTGCTTCCACTCTGCACACAGCCTCTGTGTGGTTCCTTAGTACTTACCTTGGGTGGTTCCTTGTGTCCCCAGCTACTCTTGGTCTTCTGGTCCAAGTCCTGTCCTCCTTTGCGTTCCACTCTCTTAATACATGGTTTGGTCTCCCCCTGGAGACCGCTGTATTTTGTTCTACTTACCTGATTGTATTTAAAGTATTCTTGTGTTCCCTCTGGGTAGGAGATATACCAATGTGTTAGTGAGGGTTGTTTAATGAATAGAAGTATTTTTATATGAACACTGGCTCTTTTTCTCTTAGCTTCCACTATTGATTAAACTGGTAAAACGACCTGCTTTACACTCCTTCAAGATGAGCTTGAAGGCTGCTCTCCACAGCTACCATTTAGAGAGCTTCCTATGGTTGTCTAAGCCCACTAAAATCCCCTTAAGGGTTGCCTGGAATAGTACAAGGCGCATCACTTAAATAAGTGCACCATATACTAGTCTAGCCTCCTGCACACTTATTCAACCAAAAGAAGATAAGCCAAACAGGGTGTTTAAGTATTAACATGTAGTTAGTATTTGAACTGCTATCACCGACTATAGTTGACACACTACGCAATCACTACTATTTGTAATATTAACAGTCGGTGAGCATAAGCTATCCCAGTTGCACATGGAAAGATCCAGTTTTCAGCTGTGGCGTTCCTGGGTGTTAGCCAGTGTATTGCAATATGCCTTTTAGCCAATAACAAAATTAATTGAACAAGCTATGAAGTGTTATAAGGCTTATTAGAACACTCTGCCAAAAGAGGGCAGAATATTCTAACAAATAAAACCAAGGCCTCTCGGAGCCCGCGGGGGTTTAAATCCCCTCAGGCTCCGAGAGGTCTCAGATGCTGCAGTGGAATGTTGCTCTGCGGCTTTTACCTCCCCCTAGAAGCCCGGAGCACTCCATTGTATTCAAGGAAGTGCTCCACATTCCAATGTTCTAATCAGTGCTAGTACGTTATGTTATGTTAGTATGAATTTGTAGAGCGCACGTTCACCTTGGGGTTTCTTGGCGCTGTTTACCGCTGGGGAACCCGTCCTGGCTTTCCCTGTGAGATGGTGATGGAGCAAGGATTCGCACGTTATGCGACTTGCTTGAATTCAAACCCCTCGCCTAACATTAATATAGTAAACAACTTGTTTCGTGTATTAATCTTGCACTTTTACACTACACGCGGGTGTCCCAGAGACGCTTGCCTATGTGTTTATTAATCATAACTACGCTTGCAACTGACATGGTCGCTGCTATGCGGGATTCCAGTCTGCGCATGCGTCGGTCATACCCACGTGATGTGACGCACTCGTAGTTCTGGAGGGATTTTTTCGCTCATGTGCAGTATTTCTAAAATGGCCGCTTTGTTTTAACATGCTCTCTGCTTGCTACCGCTGCTCTGGCTCAGCTTTTTATTTCTGCTTAACTCCTAATGCTATAGATATTATAAAGTAAGGGGTGTAGTGCAGCTATTCATGGTATACACTGTATTCATTTTTTCTGTGTTTCTAAATAGTTTTTGCTTACTTTTCATGTAACATTCTCCGGGGGCCTGGGAGAACAGGTGCTGCTCCATCTTGGAAGCCCATGTGTCACCAATCACGTGATAGGGGACGTGCGAGGCTTGCAGCAGTGGAACTCAGCCAGCTGGCTGCCGAAGCTAAGATGCTCCTGGGAAAGTGACCCCTGCTCCAGGAGAAAACTTCGACTTGTACCTGAAAATGTTACATTTCATGATAATGTTTGTGTGCCCTATTGTTTCTGTATTCTTATGCCATGGGAACTGGAATGTAAGGGGTGGATTCAAGTAATTGAATATTAATTGTGGGAACACCAAATTCTAGGTGGTGACGATGACCTAACCACCTCTCTTGTCCAATCCGAAATCAGGGATCCTTGCACTTGCAACATTTGTGGGTGGTCTACTGACCCGAAAACAGTATAACTGGCCTAGGTTTAGCTAGAGAACACACGCACACCTGTCATCTGAGAGAGGTCTGAAACGAGAGGTCAGTCCATCTCCACACACACAGTATGTTGCAATACGAAGCCATTGCCTTTCGATATAATGTCCGCAGATAGGATAGATTCTTCAATTATGCTACCATACATAAATTCAAAGAAAATCCCCTTAAACCATTTAAAATCCTAGAAACTAAATAAAAAAACAAAGGTTAAAGTAATGTAATAGGTGTGATTAAAAACGTGTTTTTTTAACTTGGACATTTACTGAAAAAACTAAGGTTAAGGTAATGTTCTAGTTAGGTGAATTTCTCAGTGACAATGTTTTGAACTAAAAACACCACAGAGATTCAGCAGTGATAACTATAACTTGCGTCCGTGCCATGCACTGCTTATTACCTCACATATGACACCCCTTATCTGTTGTATGACCTCATTTATAACATCACTGATCTCACATCACTGAGGACATCTACTGATGAGTTTGCTAGTTTCTTTTATAGTTTATATCATGTTGGTTTAGTACTATATGACAGGTCTACCTAATTTTGTACAACTAATGGGTTTTAGGTTTTGAAAAACTCACCTGCTCCAAATGCAGCATTGGTGTGTAGAGGTTTGTACATCTTTGTACTCGAGAGTAACTCTTTGTGCAGGTTACAGTTGATTTGTGTTTATTATGTTCCACACAAGTTTGTGTGTGCTGCAGAAAGTGTTTTCAACAGCAGTAAGATTATACATAGTAGATGCTAGCGTTTGTAAGCAGCCCGGAGTTATGCAGAACAGTGTCCTCATAACACACTTATTACATTAGTAGGGTGTTTAGCACCTTCAGATCCTGGGTATTTGTACAAAATAGTGTCTTTTTGACAACTGTTGCATAGAGTGTACACTGTTATTAGTAGATATGTTTTTAATACTCTGTGATGTATTTCTCATGGAAGTTTCACTGTTTGCAAACAGTGTGGTATAGAGTGTAAACTATTGAGTAAGCAGTGTTTACAGTACCAAATTCTCCACTGAGATAAACTTCATTTCTCATTGTAGGTTTGGTGAGTTACAGGGGTTTAATACAGATAAAAGCGGTCAGTAGTGGTCATTTGTTCTGGAGAAATCTGTTTTAGGAATGTGGCCTTCTGTGAACAGTTGTATACAGATTGTTCACCGTTCTCAATGAGGGCTATGTCTCTGGTTGATTGATATTATGAATTATGCCAGCTGTATACTGTGTGGTATAGGGTCATTGTTGCACATAGTGCTTGTTTTCAGCACCTGAGGGAGTTCCATCTGTGATGGTACTAATGAAAGCTGATATTCTCTTGAGCTATTTTGTATTTACTGTTGGGTCTTTTAACGTTACAGGAATTTATTGAACAATATATAAGAAAATAGTTTGGATGATGTCATCAGTGATGTCATTTGAGATCAGTGATGTCATAAATGATGTCTTAGAACATGTCATTAGTGTCATGTATGAGGTCATAAGCAGTGCATGACAGGAGCATACGTTATAGTTTGCACTGCTAACTATAACTGCTAAATGTCTTTATTTTTCTTGAGTTCAAAACATTAATGTTGTCACAGACATTCACCGAACTATAACATTACTTTCACCTTTAGTTTTTTTCAGTGAATTTTTAAGGTTTTCTAAAAAACAAAGCTGATGTTTTTATCACACCTGTTACTTTAACCTTTATTTTAATTTTTTTCAGTGAATGTGTGTGTATATATAATGTAGATACACATGCTGTGAATACTCCTGCCATCTAGTGTTGGGCCCAGAAGTGTGCAAGTTGTTTTTCTTTGAAGAATTCTGATCAAGTTAGTACATTGACTCTACCTCTTGCTTGCAATACGCATGGTCATTGGCTCCACTGTTTTCTATCCACCATTGGGTTTTGATGTGTGCTACGGATTAACACAGTTGGTGTTTTCTACCTTCTTGGGTCCTCCCCCCACCTCTCCTCAGTATTGTATTGTATTGTGCTCCCCTTCTCTCGTATTGAATTTTTGTCTAGGGTGCATCACCGGTAGACCTCAGCCCCCTGTGAGGTCTCGCCTATCCGACATTCCTTTCCTTCTATAATGCCCGCTCTCACTATGCGTCGTCTATGATGGCATGGACGCCTTTTAGACACTGCCCTCACACAGGTCTGTAATCTGTGCCTCTTGAGCACGAAGATGCCTCTTGCAACACGTGCCAGTCAAAAAAGACTCTCTGAGAGGTAGTGATGACACCCCAGGTCTGTTTGGCACCCAGGACCTTGAGGGAGGAACATCATCCCAAGTCCTCAGCAGTCGATGGAGAGGCTTTCTCGCCTGAAGAGTTCCTGCTCTGACCCAGAGATCGAAGACCTCCCACCGGCTCAGTAGGTCATGATTACAGATCCTACTCCCCCCGTCCCCACACCGCTTTGAGCTTCCACCCCAAAAGGGGCTCTCAGCTGCTCTGGGCCGGCACTGCCTTTGGGCCATTTTCAGCATTGACCCTTGACTTTGGACCCTACTCCCAGCGTCAGCTTGACACCATCGAAGACTTTGAAGCTGAATCATGGGAATAGAGCTAAAGGTAGAGGCAAAGGTGGCTTCCTCAGCCAAGCAGTGACTTGCACTCCTCTCCAGACCACACAACCTGTCTGGGGAAGACTTCAGATGTTCTTTCCCGCCTGGTAACACGTCACTTCAGACCAGGAGGTGCTAGACATCATCCAACACGGTTATTGCCTGGAACTCATTTCAATGCCACCCTGCAGATAAGTTGGGGAGAGGATTTAGACTGATGGCTAGAGCGGTCGACCTTGTAGCTGGGGAACTGGATTTGTGTCTCGGCAACGACACTCAACATACTGTGATTCAGGGAATATCTCTTAATCTCTCCGTGTCTAACAAAGTTGAATGTGTCCATCTGTAACAAAACCGGTGATCACGCGAGGCACTCTGATACCCGATTTCTCGGGTCTAGTTTGCGCTATATAAAACTAAAAAAAAAAAGTCCCACCCCCCCGGAACATCAACAATTACTTCAAGAAGAGATGCATATGCTCCTTCTCAAAGGTGCTATGGATCCTCTGCCACAGCATCTACTCTGCTCACAGGTGAACTCTCTACTTCCTCATTCCGAAAAATAATGGGTCCGTTTGGCCCATTCTGGAACTTAGGCCACTGAACAAGTACATCTATCAGAACATTTCCAAATAGTCACTCTTCAGGATGCCATTTCACTGCTACAATAAGACAAGTTCATGGCTTCTCTCGACCTCAAAGATGCCTACTTCCACATACTGATTCATCCAGCATATCGACGCTACCTTCCGTTTTTGAATATGGTAAACACTACCAGTTTAAGTGCCATCCTTCGAGGTCACTATTGCACCAAGTTTTTACAAAATGCATTGCAGTAGTAGTTGTGCACGGGCGAAAAAGGAATCCATGTATTTCCAAACCTGAATGATTGACTGATAAAGAGGGCAACACAGCAGCAGTGTCCTGTACACGCTCAACCCACTATAAATCTGCTTCATGAACCGTGCTTCACCATCAATGCGGTAAAGTCACATCTCCAACACTTTCAAATCCAACACTAGCTACGAGCCACCCTCCGTGCAGAGGTCAGCATAGCATATCCCAGTCAGGCAAGAGTAGTCTTCTCATGTGCTGCTCTCTCTTTTTCAGACAGGTCAAGGGGTCACAGTCCGGACAGTCAGGCACCTCCTCGGCATGCATCGCCATAGTAAACCCATGGAAGGGTACACATATGCCTGCTGCAGGAATTCTTAATGCATAAATGGTCTCAGGTGTGAGGTCATTGGTAAGATCTGGTGTTAATCAGCTGCCACATCTCACTCTCTGCAGTGGTGGAACAACAATAATTTGTTGCAGGGGCGGTATTTTTTACGACCCAATTCTGCAGATTACCACTACAACAGACCCCTCTCTCGCTGGGTGTGGGGAGCATCTACAAAACCTAACTGTACCGGATCAGCGGGATCCCAACCACAGGACCTCCACATCAACCATCTGGAGCTGTTAGCCGTCCATCTAGCACTCAAGGCCTTCCTTCCCCTTATAGGGGCCAAGGTGGTCCTCATCTAGACCACCTTGTATTACATACAGAAGCAGGCACTCCCTCTCCCTAGCTTTCTGACTAGCTCAGCCCATCGGGCACAGGGATCTCCACCACAGGATCCTCCTGCTGGCAGTGGACAACAGCTTTGCTGACCTCCTTAGTAGGATGCAGCAACAAGTACCCTAGTGACCTCCTTCAGTTCTTCCAGCACTGAGGGGGAGGGGGTTCCAAACATGGACCTCTTTTGCCCCAGCAAAATGCCCAAACATCTCCTTCAGATTCCTGTAGTGCATGGGCAATGCACTATGGATGACCTGGTCAGGGATCTTTGCTAATAAATTGTGTCAGGGAGTCTAAAAATATGAACAATTCACAAGTCAAATACAGTCAGTCTTTCAAGCCACAAAATTCCAAAAATATATAGCAAAGGGAGTCCTGAAAGATGTTGTATTCAAATATTTTTTATTTGCAAATCAAGTTCATGAATGCATACATCAGCCCAGCCAGGGCTCTTTGCCTTTGCTTTTTTTCACCTCTCCCCCTCATTCCATTCATACTTCAGAGGGTGTGGCAAACCTCCCTCACCCTCATGGCCCTACTTGGGCCAGGTGACACTTGTTCACCACCCGCATTGAGCTTTGAGTGGTTCTGTGCGAGAGGCTCGTCGGCAGGTCAGACCCTCCCGCGCAGAACCATGAAGAAATCTGGCACCCTGACCCGAAGAGTGTCAACCATGCGATCTGTACCCTGAAGTCTTAAGAGTTTGGTTACCTCAATGCATGAATATTCTTAAAGAAGCAAACAAGACTACTACTCGTCCCTGCTATGCTGCAAAATGGAAAATGTTTGTCTGCAACTGCCTTTCAAACCAGATTGACCCCTTAGCAGCCATCATTCAAAACACTGTTAACTACTACACACTCAAACATGTGAATAAGCCTTCACTTCCATTCGCCTACAGCGTACACCTAACTGCTGATCTCCAAAATAGGAAGCATGTCTCACTCCTTTGGATTCCACTCATTGAAGCTTTTATGGGATGGCCTAAGCAGTTCCTCCCTGGGAGCCTATGGCATGTTGTGGCATCTTAATTGTATCCTACAAGATGTATGAGATCTCTTTTTGAGCACCTTCAGTCATGTCCTCCACAATTTCTCTCTTCGAAAGTAGCTTTCCTGGTAGCGATCACATTGAGGTGTGTGAGTGAGCTCCAAGCTTTAACTCTGGAAGAACCTTCATTTCTGGTTCAGGAAGAGAGGGTTCTTTTCACATTAACCCTACATTTCTTCCTACGGTGGTCTCTGCTTTTTACCTTAACCAGTCTGTAGAACTCCCAGTCTTAATTCTTCAACCTGACTCATTGCAGAAAGGGCTCTCCATACCTTGGTGATTGAATGAGCCTCAATGTACTGTGTGGATAGGGCAAAGCCCTTACGGAAAACTCAACAACTGTTTTTTTCTGAGCTGTGTAAGGGGAAGGTTTTTTTTGCTAAATCAGGCACAGCCAGAATGATAGTTAAATGCATCAAAATCTGTTATGAAAAGGGGTATTGACTGCTCCTCCTAGAGCCCACCATACTAGGAAGTAAGAGGCCTCTTTGGCCATCCTCTGGAACATCTCCATGGCAGACAAGCAGCTACCTGGAATACACCACATACCTTCACTAAACACTACTGTATAGGAGCGTTAGTCTGCCCACAAGCCAATGTCGGCCAGGCTGTATTCCTAACCCTTTTTCAGTCTTCTGCAACATCCACATGCTAGACACTGGTTACGGGAGGACGGCTTTAGTCTATGGACAGCCTGTGTACCTATAGCCATACATGTCAGGGTTACTTACCCTGTAAGCATCAGTTTGTGGCATGTAGTGCTGTAGATTCATATGCGCCCACCTTCCTCCCTGGATGCCTCTGGCTGTTGTAGTTATTATTGCATGGTCATCTTTCTGTCTCTTTCTCCTCTATAACTGCTCCAGCCTCACCTGCCGTGCGGAAAAAATGCTCCAATGGAGCTGATGACCATGCATATTGCAAGCAATAGGTGGAGTCACAGTACCTTGTGACTCGAAGAATTCTTTGATGAAAAACAACTTGCTCACTTCCAGGTCGAACACCAGATGGCAGGAGTATGCACAACATGTGAATCTACAGCACTACATGCCATGAACAGAGGATTACAGGCTAACTAACATGTATATATATAAAATTTAATTTTATTGTTTCATCTTATAGGTAAGTACAATCTGCTTTCATGGTTACCCCCACTTTTTGCTTGGTGTCTGTGTTTTTTTTTACCTAGTCTGACTAGGATCCTGCTAATCAAGCGGCGTTTGACCCTGTCAGTCACGGCATTCAAATGGATCGCTTGCATGAGCTAGGAATTGGAAACAAAGCTCTCGCCTTATTAACATCCTTTTTGGCAGACCGGGAACAATATACCACCTTAAAAAAATGTGTCTCCAAAACATGGAATCTCCCCTGTGACATCCCTGAAGGGGCATCCTTAAGTCCAACCCTATTTAATTTGTACATTAGCCCCTGGTTAAACTTAACAGAACCTTTAAGTTTCTCAGTGGTCTCCTGCATCTCAAACACAAATAGCGGTGTCTGTTTCAGGAAATCCGATCTATACAGCCTCCCAATTTAGTCTCTGTATGGAAAACATCAGTATTTGGATGGCAACAAATTGCCTATGCCTGAACTTTGGTCAGACCGAATTTCTGCTCTTTGGAAACAACACCATATTTTGGTCCCCAGACTGGTTGCCACCAGATATGGGACCTCCACCATCACTAGTGGAAAAGGTTAGACACCTTGGGGTCATTTTTGACAAAAAGCTTTCCTTTGAGAACCAGATCGACCAAATAGCCTCCTCAGACTTCTTTCGTTTGATTCTGAGAAAAATGATACCATTTATCCCCTCCAAGCTCCAAAGATTGATCGTCAGCATGGATTGTGTCCAAAATGGACTATTGTAATGGTTTGTATATCCGGGCCTTAAACAAAAAATGGTATCAAAACTTCAGATACTACAGAATGTGGCTTCCCGTCTAATTTTTCATCTCCCTAAAATGTCATTCAGTATCGATGGCACTGAATCAACTGCACTGGCCACCTGTGACGAAAAGAATTGCTTTTACAGCTCTGTGCACCTCCTCTAAGGCACTAGACCGTATTGGTCCAGTTGCCCTTAGGCAGCGCTTTAACTGGTTTACAACTCAAGACACCGGCGTTCCTCGGGCTCGAAAAATATTGCGGTGCTCAATTTCAGACTTACCTGTTGGGACAGTAAAAGCTTTGTGGCCATTGCTGCTAAAGTATGGAACTCCCTTTTGAAATTAAATATTCCCAGGCACTTCTACAGTTCAGGAAAGCATTAGATGTGGCTCTTCTAAAACCCTGGTTACTGGGATTCATCCTGCCTGCTGATCGCTGCATGCAGCACAGGGCCAAGACCCCTTCGGGTATACGAGCGATGGACAAAACTTTATAACCTAACATAAGTCACTTTCTCCCATAATTGACCATGGGAAGTACTTTTGTACATCCACATTGGCTACAGTTGTACCCTTGTAAGTCCCTAGTATATGGTACTAAGGTACCCAGGGCATAGGTACACCAGGGGTCTCCCATGGGCTGCAGCATGTATTATGCCACCCATGGGAGGCCACTTAAACTGTGACTACAGGCCTGCCATTGCAGCCTATGGGAGTTGGTGCTTGCACCTCTCGCGACAGATGTGTTTCCAAATATTTGACATCACTTAACTTGAAAGTCACTCTTATAGCAGGCTCTGCAGTCCTAGATCAGGGTGCTTGGTTAGAAGTGTGAAGGAGCCCCTGCATGAGCAGGACACCCCTCCAAACCCCAAAGTTGATTCTTCAGGCTTTGTAATTGCAGTGAGTCATTTTAATACAAAGAGTGGACATGAGCCATTATGATAGGTTTAATTATATACTGTCTGCACCGAATCCGGGTATGTTTGATATTAAACATTTTTGTTTTTTATTTAAATATATCTTTATTGACTTTTGAAACAAGAACACCAAGAGTAGCATGGACATTCTCAGAAGTGTGCAGTAAGGAACTTCAGATATCAATCAACACGGAGTAGAGTGGGCTAAGTACAGGTTGTACATATACATTATGTTAATCATTGCAATTCATAAACCCTCATTGTTAATTCCCCCATTCCAACTCCTGCCCTCATGAGGCATCGTTCCTCTGCAAAGGTCTCTAAAATGTCCATCGACAATGTTTGGTATTCAACATGTTGGAGTTATACCCCCAGCATCAATTCCGGTGTTGAAAGTATGATCCCATGTACTGGGGGGCTCACTTGTGGTACCCCCCCCCCCCCCCCCCCTGTGCTCCCGGTAATGGCCTTTCAGGGTCTGACAGCAAGCAAGTGCTGCTGCTGACCACAGACCTGATTCTGCCCTCCTGTAGCTGAGCCAAGCTTAAGCAGGGGAAGGTAGAACAATAGGTTTCCTGTCACAGGGCGGTGCAACCACCTCCCAGACAGGACTTGGTGTGGAGGTGCTTGACAGCGCCACCAGACTGCTTTAAAGGGCACATTTGGTGCCTTCCTTGCATAATCAGTTTGAGCCAGTTTTGCCCATTCTCCTCCCCTCTCCCGGGTGAGAAACTAGACAAAGGACCTGGTATTACCCTCCCCTCTGTCCTGCCCCTCCTCTATAATTGGCGTTTTCTCTTAGGTGACGAACCTTGACCTAGCGAGCTTGCCGTTATTCCCTGTTTGCTTAAATTTGTTGACTCATGAGTGCTGCTCCTTAGGAATACTAACTTGGTAAGCATATATTGTATACGGGTGCTTACATCTGCTTTTTCCTTCTGCATTTCTGTCTGGACCTTGGAGTTCTTTCTCGCATGTGCTCTCAGATCTGGGTAATCTTTTATGAATCTAATTATTGGTTTTAAACTCTAACATTTTATACATTTCTTTCGGTGTTTTCCAACACTTTTTGAGGTGCTTCTTTTTAGCAACATGTCTCTATCTGAATTCATCCTTTATTCCCCCCCTGGGACTGGTGATAGATATATGTGGATACAAACATGTGTCAGTCTTTTCACGTTGTAAATAGAATTGTTTGGATCAGTCCTCTTAGGCCACAAGTGACTATAATCATAATCTATATTATGGTGTGTTATAATATTTTTAAATTTGGTGATATCCAATTTTGTATTGTACTTTGTGTAACTTGTTGTTAGTTGTGTTAGTCATATTTAGTTTAGTGCTGTGATTATTTTTGTCCACATGTGTCATGTTCAATGTATATTTATGTGTATATATATGTTTATAATTTTTACAGCCCTGACGAAGTTCCTAAAGGCAAAAAATGGGAACGAAACGCGTTGGCTGTGCCTTTGAAGACATTTGCAAATTACTTTCTATATTGACTTCCTTTGAGTGCACCTTCCATTTTGTTTTTTTGCATTGTGGTAAATTGTACATCCTATGGCAGCCGATGTTGGAAGTGATTGCACCACCTAACCTCAAGAACTTTAAGATCCGTTGTGCTTGACCTTGTCTCCTGCTTTTGGTCTTTTGGTTATATCACCTGGTCACTGACCTCTGATGTGTGACAGCTTAAGCAAGACTCCTGGTCTTTCTCTGCATCACCTGGTCCTGACTGCTTCAGTGACCAGGACGCTGTAGACTCTTCTAAACCTCTTGACATTGGTGGGCATTGTCTTCGTGTCTTCTGGTCACGTCCAAGTGGCATAGACTCTGTCCCCTCTGCTTGCAGGTTCTTCACTCCCAGAATCCACCCTTGGATTCCACCGGACTCCTTCCTGAACTTTTCTAGAGGCATTTTCTTCTAAGTCTTCTACAGTCTGCAAAAGTTTTTGACGTCTCTTCACCCTTATACAACTGGCTTCCCTGGTGTAGGTAACCTGATTCCTGGCGCATCCATGGCAGGCGTGGCTCTCCAACCTTCTATCCTCCAAGGGAATTCTTTGGGGTCCTCTGGGAGGGGTCCTTCAGAACTGCAACACAACCTCTCCGTTGACTTCCATTGGTCACCTGGCTGTGCTTCCACTCTGCACAGAGCCTCTGCGCGGTTCCTAGGTACTTACCTTGGGTCCCCAGCTACTCTTGGTCTTCTGGTCCAAGTCCTGTCCTCCTTTGCGTTCCACTTTCTTAATACATGGTTTGGTCTCCCTGGAGACCGCTGTATTTTGTTCTACTTACCTGATTGTATTTAAAGTATTCTTGTGTTCTCTCTGGGTAGGAGATATACCAATGTGTTAGCGAGGGTTGTTTAATGAATAGTAGTATTTTTATATGAACACTGGCTCTTTTTCATTTAGCTTCCACTATTGATTAAACTGGTAAAACAAACTGACTAACACTCCTTCAAGATAAGCCTGAAGGCTACTCTCCACAGCTACCACTTAGAGAGCTTTGTATGGTTGTCTCAGCCCACTAAAATCATCATAAGGGTTGCCTGGAATAGTACAAGGCGCATCACTTAAATAAGTGCTGGCCTCCTGCACACTTGTTCAAACGGAAGATAAGCCAAACAGGGTGTTCAAGTATTAACATGTAGCCAGTATTTGAACTGCTATCACCGACTACATTTGACACATTACGCAATCACTACTATTTGTAATATTAACCCTCCGTGAGCATAAGCTATCCCAGTTGCACATGGAAAGATCCAGTTTTCAGCGGTGGCTTTCCTGGGTGTTAGCCAGTGTATTGCAATATGCCTTTTAGCCAATAACAAAATTAATTGAACAAGCTATGAAGCGCTATAAGGCTATTAGAACACTCTGCCAAAAGAGGGCAGAATATTGTAACAAATAAAACCAAGGCCTCTCGGAGCCCGCGGGGAAGAGCTCCACATTCCAATGTTATAATCATTGATAGTACGTGCCCTTTTGATCAGTGCCTTTTCTTTTACCCAGTTGATTGCATTGCTGGGGTCACATACATTCTGTGTAGGAGGTTAAAGTGCAGAAGGCAGACCCTAGCGTTGGTAGACGCTTCACGCATAGGTGCACTCTGCCTACGTGTGTTTGTGAACTATCTCCTCCAGTCTATGCTCATCTAACCTTCAGCTTCTGTTTGATTGTATCTCCGCTGATAGTTGTATAAACATGTGTAATACAGCTGTGGGTTTCCTGATCTGCTCCCACCAATAGGCCTAGTATTCTAGACTTGTGGGGTGGTCTCACTGTACACCCCCCCACCCCCCGAGCTGCAGTGCTGCCCCACACAAAGCATGCAAGTGAAGGAACTGACCTCTAGCCAAATGTGTATTGCACACTCTGATGAATTCAGTGCATCCGATTCAGGCACGTCACCCACAGTCCTGCAGCCTCCCTCCTTCCATTTAGACATGTGAATTTCAGTTCAGTATCTAGTCGTGCAAAAACCAGGAGGCAGCCATCAGGGCATCACTCGCTCTAGATCCGAGTACATTTTATTGGAAGTGTGCCGCGACTGATCCGATAGGACCCTCACACGTTCGCTATGCACCGGAGCAAAATCAACTCTGGTGTATGTGTGCTGTGTGGAAGCAAAGTTAGTTTACTTCCTTTCCAGGGGGTTGTGTGCCCAGGAAACGCCAGTTTTGTCTAAACCTCCATGGCATGCAGTAGTGAGCAGGTCAGCCTTGATGTGTAGGCGGGATTCTAAGGCAATCTGTGAAGAGCGGTATCGAAGACAGGGTCCATGCCACCCATCCGCAACCTTGCAACACTCCCATATAGGGACACAACCTCGCCCAAGGGGGCATAGAAGTCCATAATGTCTGCATTCCTGGTTAGAGTAGGCACCGAGGCGAGAATTATCGAGTCTGCTGACCCTGGTCCATGACCCTGCCGCGTCGGGAATTGAACCCTGGTCCCGGGCCGTTCTCTGCTTCCGGGTCTGCCGCCTCTAACCAGTGAGCCACACCACTCACACAACCTCGTTTTATGTCTCTGCAGGAACACACACACACACACACACTCACACCACAGTACCGGTCCACAGGATGATCAGATGTGTGAGAAAATGAAAAAAGACAGACATTGCCAAGTCTGTTATCCCTTTATCCTGAATTTCAATGCCCTTCCATCTGTGGTGCCTACAAAGGCAGTGGCAGACAAAGGTAGGGCTGGCTCCCCCCCCCCCCCCCCTCCCCCCGAGCGAAGGATAGCCCAATACCGGCCACAATGGGAAAACATCACTTCTGACCAGTAGACCCTCTCTGTTGTATGGAAGGGCTACACCACCACCGCTCAACATCCCACCCTTCTGCCATGGACTGAGTTCAGCCTAGCTCCTGGAGGAGGAGGTAAAGGCACTCTTAGCGGGAGTGAAGGTGGGGACCTAGAGCAGGCCCTCTCCCCTGATTGGTGTTCTATCTACTTCCTTCTCTCCAAAAAGAACGGCATGCTCCGGCCAAACCTATCCTTCTGACCATTGAACAGGCGCAGTGCAAGACGTTCTCCCCTTTTACACCCCCATACATCCAGTGAACCATTGGAATCTTAGCTTCATGGTAAGTGGGAAACACTACGGGCCTCATTTATGAGCCCTTGCGTCACTTTTACGCCGCCGGTGCGTCACTTTTTGTGACGCACCAGTGGCGTAAAAAATGTGCCTTGCTGCACCATATTTACAAAGTGACGCATCTAGGTAGATGCGTCACTTTGTAAACCCCTGCGCCACATTATACCTGCGCCAGGTATAATGTATGCAGGAGAGCAAGAAAGAGTCGTAGAAGTGACGCAGTGAAATCTTTAATATTTCACTGTGCCACTTCTAGGACACAAATGCATCAATATCTTACTCCTGCCTCACAGCAGGCGTAAGACGGACGCAGGCCCTTACACATGGGGCATGCCCCATGTGAAAGGACGCATTGCTGGAGTTGCGTCACTTTTGTGACACACTCCAGCAATGCGTCACTTTTGTGCTTACAGATACGTCACAAATACTGACGTATCTGTACCTCCTTGCGACGTGATGTGTCATACAGTAAATCTGACGCATCAATCATGTCGCAAGGAGGGTGCACTGAGAAGTGACGCATCGCTGCTTTGATGCAGTGATGCGTCACTTCTCATAAATGAGGCCCTACCAGTTCAAGGTTCTCCCCGTTGGTGTTACTACAGCCCCAAGTGTATTTACCAAGGGCCTGATAGTCTTGCCATCCCATCTGAGCAGACATGCCATTCACATGTTTCCGTACCTAGCGGACTGGCTGATCAAGAGTGGCACAGAGCCCAATGCCCAGGACAGAGCCCAATGCCCAGGACAGACTCCAGCAGCAGGGTCTCTACTGTACAAACAAGGCTTCACCATCAGTGTGAAAGTTGCATCTGCAGTCCCAGCACATTCAACCGCTGACAGCATCGGTCCTAAATGCAGAGACTGCTACGGCATCCCAGCAGCTTCTGCTTCTAGTTCAGGCACACCAGCGCATTACTGTATGAACCGTGATGATGACATTATTGGGCACGATGGCTGCTTGTATGACCATCATCCCGCACACCAGGTTGCACAAGCGAGGAGTACAAGAGAGTCTATCACAGCACTGACCTAAGTGGAAGGTCATTGGAAGGGGTCTGGAGCTGGTAATGAACAGGCCCAGTAGTCTTCCACTGATGGAACAGCAACAATCCATTAAGCATCAGGCCCAATCTAGACCCTTTTCCACACGTGACCCTCACCACAGATGTATTTTCTCATGTGGTGCCCGCCTTCATCACATGACAATCCCAGGTACATGGGATCCACAGGACCTAGGTCACCACGTCAGCTATTTGGACCTGATAACTATCGAACTCTAGCCCTCGGAGCATTTCTCCAAATTCACTGGGGCAAACCTCCACTCCTAAAGACAGATAACATAAGTCATTGTCTACATTCAGAAGCAGGGAGTGACGCACTCCCCTAGATTTCGAGTTGGCACAGGAGATTTGGCATTGGGCAGCCAGCCACAACATTCAGCTCTTGGCAGACCATCTTCCAGTAGACTTTGAAGACTTGCCCAGCAGGACACCTCAGTGGGTTCACAAATGGGAACTCCACCCACAATTCTTTTAAAAGTACTTTCACTATGGGGGGAATCCAACATTAGATCTGTTCTCCACTTCCGCAAACGCAAAATGCCAAAACGTCTCCGCCAGATACCCACACCCACAATCCATGGGCAATGCGCTATGGATTAATGGGTCATGGATATCTGCTTATGCTTTTCTGCCTCTTCCCCTCATCCCATAAGTTGTCATAAAGTGCAAGAGGTGTCTGTGACCCTAATTAGTTCCCCAACATGGGCACAATCTGGGTTCTCCATGCTTTTAGAGACGTCAGTCAGCTTGGAGGAGAAGCTCCCAGGACTGCCAGACCTTCTCACTCAGCATCAGACATCCTGATCCCGAATAACTCAATTTAGCAATTTGGCACTTGAGTACTTGGATTTTTAATGGATACTTCTAATCACTGATTCCTTACCTTGTGAATATGCCCCAGGTGACAGGCTGGATTCAGAAACTGCATGCTGCTAGGTGGCTTTTTGCGGCCTCACACCAGCATTTTTCTGCTCTGGAAGTGACAAGCAGAGCCACATATAAATGCCACCCATGCACGCTTAAATCAGTACCTTTCTTTCCGCACCTTCAGAAGCAGTTTATTAGTCTTATGGCAAGTTTTTCTTTCCAAATTTTCAGTGTGCAAGGTATGACACCTCCCAAAACAGGGTTTAAGCCTTGTAGGGAATGTTGCAAACTGATGGCTGTGACTGACAGATCCCCCACAATGTATGCTTTTGGTGCCTGGGATCGGAACATGTCACCTGGACCTGTGACGACTGCACCCAGATGAACCTGAAGGTTATTCAACACTTTACCAGTTCCTTCTAATGAGCCTCTGGGCCTCGAGTATCTGTAAGAGCCTCCAGTAGGACTTCTGCTGACAGACCCTCCCTCAGCACGATCTATTCTGCAAACCTGCTTCTGGTTTTGCAGGCCCTGTGCCAGTTCCTTTCACATTGATGCTCCAGTGCTGGAGGAGCCTGCACAACCAATGCTGCTCTCTAAAAAAGGTTTGTCAGGGTTTTTCACCTGGAAAAGGCTGAACCAATTGAAGTGCAATCCTGAGAAATCCGAGATAATCTTCTTTGGTTCTTCATCCTGCGACGTAGGGAGTCAATGGTGGCCTGCTGACATGTCACCCCCTGCAACATTTGTAAATATATTTTAAAATCTAGGGGTCAAGCTGGATGACTATCCATGAAAGCTCAGATTTAGACAGTTGCCGGATCCTGTTTTGGTCTCCTAAGAGTGTTAAATTCTCCCCTTACTATGGATCACTCACCTGAAGACAGTAGTCCAGGCTCTCATTGTCTCTAGGCTAGATTACGTGAACATCTTGTACCAAGGCCTCCCGGAATACCTAATGAATAGGCTTCACGCATCCAGAATGCGACGGCCAGGGCAATTCTCACGTTGAGACATCGAGCGCCGGTCTCTAACCACATAAAAGCTTAGCACTGGCTTCCTGTTTGAAAGAGAATTTGTTTCAAAGCTCTGGTTTAGACTTTTAAAGCCCTACATGATACTGGTGCCCTCTATATAAGAAAGAGAGTTCAGTACTACATCCATGGTAGAATCTTGAGGTCTGCCTTTCAACAGCAAGCAATTGTCTCCAAGTTCTCCCGCGGCCGCATAGGTGGATGCTCTCTCCAAGTCCAGGCTGCCCGCCTGCGGGACGGTCTGCCTATGTCATGCAGACGGTCAGATGATTTGCTTACCTTTAGGAAGCAGCAGAAAACATGTCTATTTCAGCAATAATCAATAGCCCTCTATCGCTTTTTGTAACAGTGACAGCTCTGCCCTGAGGTCTTCTTATTCAGATACCTTTCTTTTACCTTGCAGCAGAACCAGGTGTTTCACAATATCTTACACTAAGATAATGCTAATTTTGATGAAGGGAATGGCCTTGTCCCCCATACAATGAGGATAATTGGTATGTGGAGTTAGAGGAAGCCAGTGGCCTAGACACCTTCCCGATCAACGGGCCTAGTTTCCCCGTCCGACCCTGCCGTAGACGATAGTGCCTCTTTTGCTGTCATGATGTGGAGGATAGCAGAAGTACTTGGTTTACAACTACCAACTATTAAGCTTGAAGCTAATGTCCTTTCCTTCAGGCAGACACCTACAGAACCCCTGTTAATCTTCAATGGGGCCCTCACTAGACACACTCTTGGGCACTTAAGCAAAACCATACTCTGGCCCTCCAGTGATCAGACAAATTGCTCATTGCCATGGACCAGCACCAGGCAACCTTGACTTTATTACAAGCACCTCATTCCTGAGAGGTGAATCCTAATACCTTTCCCATTACCCAACCTGACTGAGTCAAAATGCATTGATACTTTTGGGAAACATACATTCTCTTCTGCGAGTCTTGCTCTCAGGTCTGTCAACCCCTGGTGCCTCTTAGGTCATCACTCACATGGTAAAAAAGGGCATGGGGAGTCAGCCAGACTAGTGGGACCAGTAAGGTTTCAGCAGAGAAGAAACATAAACTCAATTGAAACGGCATGTGAGAAGTTGGCCTGATATATAATGTTCACTATTCTAGTGATCACCTTGTATCAGTCCAAACGACCCTTATTGATGATTGGTTGTAAGTCAACCTTATAGACCAGCAATCCTAGTAGCATGGACAAGAGCAGTCTTTAGGCTAAACTCTAGAGGGCGTGTTAAGCCAGCTGTTATACCATCACATATACCCCTTGAACACCAAGTGAAAGGACACCACACAAGTTGTTATGAAAATAAAAGGATATTTATTTTTAACAAGTCTACCCTGATCTCTTTATGAGTCAGGGAGCTAAGCACACAACAAAACTCTTAAGAAAATACTTTAAGTTGCACAATTTACACAAATGCCCGAGGGGCACGAAAAACCATATACTACAAAAGTGGAATGCGAAATACTAGCAGGTAAGTAACTGGATCCAGAGGCTTTTTGATCGCTAGGACTACACTACTGAACCTTCAGGTTAGGAGCAGGAGGCCTACGGGGATCGGGTGCAGAGTGTGCACTCTCACGCGGGATGCGGGACAAAGTCTATGGATGCTAGATTTCGTAAAGTTAGTGTTATCGGACGAATCCAACTAGATAGGCTGAAAACGAAAAAGGATCTGGACACTTAGATAGTGAACCTACGTTGGAGCACCGAAATGCTCAAGTTACCTAGCCCAGGGGCTGCGGCTGCATAGGGTTCAAAAGACGTCGGGAATCCTCGTTACAGTCTATGGAGCCTGAAAGAAGAAGTTGCTGGCAGGCGACCAGTGATGAAGTTCGATGTGATCCAAGCCTGGATCGAAGATGGAGACGACCTGAAAGCAGAGGGGACTCAGTTCTTAATCACTAGCCAGTGATCAGATGGGCACCAGGATGGCACCGGATGAAGTCACCTCGACCAGGTGAGTGGGCGACGCTGGGCTCTGCAGTCTCTCGGACCAGGAGGCGTTGTCGGCGACCAGGATGGAGGTGCGAGCTGTCCCACGAAGGTATCTGCTGTCGGCGATGCTGGACCCAGGATTGGGACAACAACTCTTGGCAAATGCAAGCCCACGGGGTGGACTCAAAATGGCGTCTGGAGTGGACCAGGAGGGTCCGGGGTGCTCCTCTGTTGGAGGGGAGCAAGGGCCAGTCTGGAGCAACCAGACCAACGATGGAAGTGTCGTGGTTCGTCGTCAGGAGGGCCACCAGCCAGCAGGCAAGTAGCCGGACAACGCGGTGAGCAGCAAAGAGCAGAAGGGCCCCACGCAGATCTCGTAGATGCTGGGGGGCTGGACTTCGGTGCTGGAGCTGCTCAGGGTTAGGGCTTCTCAAACCCCAAAGCACTCACTTGAGGATCCCTCGGCGGTCGTGCTGGATAAGCGCCGTGCAATCTTGAAGATGGCCGGTCCCTCGAGGTCTCGTCACACCCACGAATCTCAGCTGGGCTGATGATGTAGGTAGAGGTCAGAGTTGCCAGGGAAGCCGGGTCTCGTCGAGCTGGGCAGTCTTGATCCAGAGGATAGACTTGCAGCAAACCGCATGCGCTTAGATGGTGCCCGCTGGTGCAGGGTGGCTACTCCTTAGCCACAAGGGAGAGTCTTCAGAAAGGTTCAAGGGTTCTTTCGTGGAAAGTCATCAAGATTCAGAATTATCTAATTTGGGAAGGGGGCCCGCTCCGACCTTTATACTAAAGAAAGGGGCTGGCACGCAACTAGGTCCTGCCCATGGGTGGGACCAGGAGGGGGGTGGTTACACCCCTCTCCCTTGTCTGGACTTTCCCCAGCTCAGGGGCTGGTGTGCCCCTGGAACTGGTTCAAACCGGCAGATGCATAGTGAGCACCGGGGTGCCACTTGCAGTCACCTTCCTTCTCAGCCCTGCCTACCTGGGATACACAAAACCCTGTCTGGGATGGTGCTAGCACCGCCCCTGACAGGAACCCCTTGGTCCAAGCTCTCCTCGCTGGAAGGACTCCCAGCAGCAGGAGGTCACACTTGTGTCTGTGGTGGCAGCATCCATTTTGTGATGCTGAGGCTCGAGTTAACTTCAACCGGGGTTCACAGTTACATACATGTCGTGTCCCTCTAGAAGGGTGGAATGCTAACCCCGTCGCCAGAATTGGCGAGGGGTTAGTATTCCAATTCGTATGACACCTTACTCGACATGTTTTGATAAAGCGATACCAAAGATAGCAAATAACCGCGAGGATTATAATGCACTTAAGAGTATATGGTACGCATTATCATAGAACAGCTATTAGGACTTGGTTCTGCAAGCTGCAGACGGGCTCAGCTCATGCCAGAGCACCATCTCACATAATTCCAAGCACTCTGCCTCCAGCATTGTTAAGGCCTGCCATAGGAGTGACTGATAGGAATACATGTGTCCATTTTAGGGTTAGATATAGGAATATTATATCTAAAGCAAAGGGTGATTACACCACCTTACCCCAGCTGTCGTGCAGCCAGTTGTGTCAGATTTGGATGGCCCGCCAGGGGTGGCATAATACATGCTGCAGCCCCTGGTAGGCCCTGGGTACACCTATGCCCTGGGTACCTAAGGTACACTGTACAGGGACTGATAAGGTGACTCAGTATCCAATTAGATATGTACCTAAGGTACATGGAATCAATTTTACAGAGAGAGCAGTAGGCCTTGGGCCCTGAATAGCAGGGTCCCAGGTCTACTAAGTCTAAAAACCAGCAAAACACCAGGCAAAAAGTTGGGGGTAACCATAGTCAGGTATCCACCTTCCTACACGGCACATTAAAAAAGAGTATCCAGACCGGAGAAAGAAGTAGATTGAAATATTATTTGGAAATCCCTTTAACTTACCAAGAACACCAAAAGTGGTTTGATGGAAAGTTGCCACATATGTAAAGAAATGTCAGTTTAGGGTCAATGAAGGCAAACAACGTTTATGACGAAACTTTCTTCCATGGAATCATAACCGGTCATTACAACGACCGCGTTGGGATTCCGCATACCATTACTCCGCAAGTCGGAACAATGACTGCCGCTCCAGTACCAATGCAGACTAGAAGTCCACAGACTATTAAAGCTATAATGGAGAAAGCACCCAGGCAGCTTGATGAAATGGCTCTTTAGATTGCTCACAAGAACAATCTGTTAGAAGCACTGTATCCATACACTACCTCTAAGATAAACATTGAATAATGACTATGTGTCTCTGTCACCTTTCGGTTACAAGAAGGGAAGGAGCCAAGACTAGAGGGCGACTATTTGTCTCTTTTATTGCGTACTTCAGAATAATTAACACAAAAAGAAATTCTTGGGTCAGACGCTTTAACAAGAATCCAGGGTCCTGCTTAGGGTCCTCGGGACACTTCTTGGGTCGAGGTCCGGGATACTCCAGCGCATGGAAGGAAAAGAAAAGAACAAGGCTTTTAGTGTACTGGACACTTTCTAGAGACTCTTGGAAATAGGGAGGGTGTGAGGGAAAAGCAAGAACCACCACCACATACAGTGACTTGCATAACGTTCTAAGAAACGAGGTGCCCCGATGCTTACTCTGTCTCCTACCCGGTCCCTCCCTTCTTCAACTGCATTATTGAACCTAAACGAGCACGCACCTGGGAAAGCCACGCGTCCTCCTTCGCATGGCTGGGCGAATCGCGGTGTCGTTGGCCTCCTGGCTTTACAGCTGCCGCCGTCCGTTTATCCTCCGTTTCCGTCCTGGCACCTTCTCTGCTCCTGGTGTCGGCTCTCTCCAAGGACTCAGTTGCCGCGTTGTTCTCAGTTTCCCAAGTCGCGTTGTTCTCCTGGCGTCTCACGTCCTCCTCCCACGACGGAGACGCGGCGTCTTCCGGGTCTTCCCCTATATGGCGAGGGGTGGCTCCTGATAGGTCCAAAAAGTCAGGTGGTCCAGGGGCGAGGCCTTCGTCACGCACACAAAGGCTATCCTTAAAGGGCCCGTAGTAGTCCGCCTGTTGAGGAGATGGACAATCAGTTAGCCCAGCCGGGGCCGAGCAGGGGACCCCCTGACAGTCTCCCTCTTGGGGTGAAATCTCCCGTAGGGGACTGTAACACTTGGGAAAACATCTTTGCATACACTAGTGTTCATGATACGCCTTTATTGGCTGTCCTTTCTGACAGGGAAAGGTGACAACACCCAATGCTTCCTAGTGGCATTACTGTTAGATGACTTCCAGAAAACTAGTGGGTCAGATGAACAGGAGAAAATGAGTGGGCATGGGAATTAAGATAAGCCTGGAAGGGAGCCCCTCTTTGACCTTGAATCAAACCCTGACTAGGAGGAGCCAAACGACTCCTACCTGGAAAACTCAGTTCTCCTGAGGAGACCACAGGTGGCCCAGAGGGTGCCCCCTTTGTTTCTCTTGGGAGAGTGCAGATTAGACCAAGTATGTCCAGATCTTAGTCATCGAATCCAATGGTCTTTAGGGACCTCCATATCTAGGAAGAGGATGAACTCTTTGGGTAAAGAATACCAACTACTTGAACTTGAGAAAGCTAGCCTTAGGCAAGAGCAGTTGGCCCTTGATAAAGAGTCCCTAGAAGTCCTGAGAGCTAAGAAGAAGTTGGGAATAGAGTCTCATTGTGGCAGCAACAGTGCCCCTAGAGTTAGAGAAACTTCCCATGACCATAGGAACCTGAGCAAGGTAGTCCCTCCCTAACATGTTGGGGATGATATCCACAAATGGATAACTGCTTTAGAAAGGGCCTGTAACGTTCAGAAGGCCCCCGAAGAGCAGTGGGCAGCTAACTTCAGCCTCTCCTTTGCTGACAAAGGTAGAGATAAGCTCCTCACTGTTAGAGAAAAGGATGCTGATAATTACTCAGTTTTGGAAAGTGCTCTCATTGATGGGTTTGGCTTAGCCACTGAGTAACACAGAATTAAGTTCAGATACACCTAGAAAGCACAGACCCAGGACTGGGTAGATTTTGTGGATTGCGCCGTTAAGGGTCTGGAAGGTTGGTTGCATGGCAGCAACGTGTAAGATCACTTAGGATTGTACAATTTGATTATGAGGGACGAGATCCTTAATAATTGTCAGAACCTGGTAGACTCTGATCTGACCTCTCCCCAAGAATTGGGAAAGAAGGCAGACAAATTGGTCCAAACCAGGCTGAAGCAGAAAGACCAGGGCAATGGTATTAAGAAGAAGTAGGATTTTTCAAAATCCAAGGATAAGGGTGGGGACAAGGGTAAAGATAAGAAAGAGTATTCCCAAGGACCCAAAAAACCTGCATCTGAGGGGAGTCACAAGCATCCAAGAAAGGCAAGAAGAAACCTTGGTGTTACTTCTGTACGGTTAAAACCCATTTAACAAAGGAAGCTGATTGTCCAAAAGCCAAGGAGACAACTCCCAATACCACTGCCCCTAAGGCAACCTCTTCCCCTAGCACAAGTGCAAGTGGTAGTACAGGAAACAAGGGATTAGAGGGGTTAACCATGGGATCTGAGGTGGGTTCTGACTTCGTCAGGAATCAAGCTCAGGCTGTCTTGGTATGTGATGGTGGCATTCATCTTGGCACCTTACTGGTAAGTCCCACTGACATGGGCAAGTACCAGCAGCAGCCTTTTATGAATGAAAAGAGGCCAGGGCCTACAGGGACTCCGGAGCCAGTGTCACCATGGTGACAGAGAATCATGTGTCTCCTGACAAGATCATACTTGGACAAATGTATCAAGGGACCAATGCTAACAATGTCAGGACTGACTATTCAGTGGCAGTTGTGAATCTCACCTGGAGAGGGCCACTCGTGTTGGGACTAAACGGGAGCCATCTTTGAATTCTCGGGATAGGTACAACTGAAATTTTCGATTACACAATTACAGATGTAAACAAACAAGTAATGGGACTTACGATTGTCTCGAGGTGTTCTTTATGTGATCTTTTTGTGTAGAGATCTACTGGACATAATTATTCACAGAGAGTGATTTATGATACTGATGAACACAGGTCCTGTATGTTGTTTATCATTGTTTTGCCAGGAGGCCCCAAGGGATAGAATCATTTAATCCTTGAGTGTCAGTTTTCAATTTATACACCCACCGTTGTTCTTTTTCCAGGAGACGATGTTCCAGATTGTCTTGTCCATACAGTCTCTCAAGGATTACCCACTTCATATCATTTGGCGTGTGATTGTATTCAATGAAATGGGATATCATCTTCGTCGTGATCTTTTTCCGTCTGATGTTGCTTCTATGTTCAACAATTCTGGTGCTAGCTTTTCTTGTTGTCATCCCAATGTAGTGTAAATTACACTTGCAGGTAATCATGTACACTACACCAGAAGTATTGCAATTGGTGAAATCTTTTATTTCCCAGGTCATGTTGTTGTTGAATGTTATTTTCTTAGTAACATTTGTCAAATGACAGACACTACAGTCCCCACATGGGTGGTGTCCTGTAGGTAGTGTGCTGATAGTTCTTTGTTTTTGGCTCTTATTTTCCACTTGTGGGCGAGTGTGGACAAGATAATCTTTTAGGTTTTTTCCTCTTTTGTGACTGAACATGGGTTTTGGTATATCTAGACTTCCACAATGTTTTCGGATAATGTTGGTCACCTTGGTAGAGGCAATGTTGTAGGTGGTTATACATATTGGTCTTTTCTCAGAGGTTTCCTTGATGATTTTAGGTTCAACAATGCCTCCCTGTTATTGTTGGCTGCTCGTTTTTTTTCTTTTGACACCAAGTTAGCTGGGTATTGTCTGTCCAGTAGTTTTTTTGTAAGGTCATTGGCTTGTTGGTTGTAGGCCTCCTTGGTACTGCAATTCCTCCCATGAACCCTCCAACAGCATATGGGCACAGTTATATGCTAGTGGTGGTGGACCATGCCACTAGATACCCAGAAGCTATTACCCTTAGGACCACTACAGCGCCTGTGGTGGCAAGGGCCCTCTTGGGATTTTTTTTCCGGGAGTGGGCAATGTGGAAAGAGTGCGGAGTGAATTACAAATTCACCACACCCTACCCTCCTCAATGCAATGGGCTAATTGAAAGATTCATCAAGGCCCTAAGGGTATGACTATGGGCTTCTCAGAAAAGTTTAGATGAAAATGGGTTGTCCTACTACCCTGCCTTCTCTTTGCCTACAGAGAGGTCCCTCAGGAAGGAAGTTAGCTACAGCACTTTTGAACTTCTGTTTTGGCATCCTGGTAGGTGTCCCTTGTGTCTGGAGAAGGAGGGATGGGCGTTACCTCTCAAACCTCCCAAACAGGACGTAGTGGACTATGTACTTGGTCTCTTCTCCCACATGACTGAGTACATGAAGAAGGCAAGAAAAAACCTGGAGGCTAGCCAAGAACTTAAAAAAGCTTGGTATGACTAAAAGGCTGTCCTAACTGTTTACCAGCCAGGTCAGAAGGTGTGGGTGTTTGAGCCTGTGGCCCCAGAAGATCTCCAGGACTAATGAAGTACACCCCACACAATACTTGAACAAAAGGATGAGGGTGCCTACTTGGTAGATCTTGGTACTCCCAGAAGTGCCCATAAGGTACTTCATGTAAACAGGATAAAACCTTTTGTTGACAGGGCTAACGTGGGCTTGCTCATGGCAACTGATGAGGGACAGGAAGAAGAGAGGGACCCTCTCCCTGATCTCTTTCAGAACCCTGATGATGGATCAGTGAATGGAGTAGCCTTAGTATCCAGCCTCACTTAACAGCAGCAGATTGCAGGAAGGTCCTCAATCAATACAGGTATAGGTTTTCTATGACACCCAGTCAAACCACCTGGTATACCCATTAAGTGGACCCATGTGAGAGTTTACCTGTTAGGAATAAAATCTACAGGCAGCCTGACCATGTCAGAGATTGCCTTAGGACAGAAGTCCAAAAGATGCTGGAGTTGGGAGTGATTGAGCCCTCAGATAGCCATTGGGCTAGCCCAGTAGTCCTAGTACCTAAACCTCACAGCAAGGGTGGAAAAAGATAGATAAGGTTTTGTGTAGACCACAGGGGACTCAATGCAGTCACTAAGACTGCTGCTCACCCAATTCCAAGGGCAGATTAGCTTATTGATACTTTGGCCTCAGCCAAGTTTCTAAGTACATTTGACCTAACCGCTGGCTATTAGCAAATCAGACTAGCTGGAGATGCCAAACCAAAAACGGTTTGGCATTATCAATTTATTGTGATGCCGTTTGGTTTGAAGCATGCACCAGCCACATTCCAAAGGTTGGAGAACAAAGTACGCACAGGTCTGGAAGCCTATAGCACAGCATATGTAGATGATATAGCTGTCCTTAGTTCCACCTGAGAGGATCACCTGGTCCACCTTAAGAATGATTTGGAGGCTCTGCAGAAGGCAGGCTTCACTATCAATGCTGCTAAAGGGCCAGTTAGGGCAGAGCAAGGTTGTGTACTTGGGCACCTACTAGAGGCCAGGTTCAACCACTGGAGAGCAAAATCCACACCATAATTGAATGGGTTGCTCCAACTACCCAGACTCGTGTCAGAGATTTCTTGGGCCTGATTGGGTATTACAGGAGATTTGTAAAGGAATATGGGTCTATAGTAACCTTTTTGAATGATCTCATATCAGAGAAAATACCCAAGAAAGTTCAGTGGACAGTTAGCTGTCAGAAGGCATTTGATGACCTTAAGCAGGGTATGCGCACTGCTCCCATTCTGTAAAGTCCTGACTACTATAACATTCATTGTCCAAACAGATGCATCCGAGTTGGGGGGAGGGGGAGGGGGGCTATGTTGTTGCAACTGAATGCAGAGGGTAGGATCAAGCAGTATGTTGCTTTTGAGCTGTCTCGGTTGAATGGATTCAAGGATTCAAATAGAAAACCTATAAAACCTATGGAGAAAGGTAGCTGCCTTCCAAGACAAGCATCCACTGGTCCATGTAAGAGACATCTGCGTGATGGCATTCACGCTAAAGGGAACTGTGCAGCTGGCTTAGCGACAAAGGCTGAAATACAGTCTGTCAGAGTAGCAACCCTAACTAGATCTCAAATGAAGACACAGATACTTTAACAGACATAAATGCAACCAAATTAGCTGGGAAACCTCCTACAGGTTTTCCTCCCAATTACTCCTACACCCTTAATTCAAATAGAATTCCTGTAGTCACGATACCATGAGTGGAGACTGAATAATACCTAATATTCTGTTGAGATTAGATTTAATCAAAGAAGCCCACTAGGGGTTGGCATCTGCACATGCAGGAATTAATACAACTGAAGCAATGCTACAGCAATGGTACTGGTGGCCTAGTTTATATGAACAGACTAGGGACTAATTTAGGGAGTGGGACATTTGGCAACAGATTAAAATTTTCCCTGTCCAAGACCATCACCAACTCCCCAAATGGTATCAAACATCCCGTCTAAGTGATTTATCTGAACCACATCGGCCCCCTTCATTCAGTTAACCGATATAAATAAATATTGGTGGCTATTGATTAATGTTCTCCATCCCTATATGTTTTGCCACAGAGAAATGAATGTGCTTCAGCAGTAGTAAAAGATTTGCAGTGCCTAGTGTCAATGGGAGCAGGTCATTCATTGCATTCGGTAACGGGCTTACAGAGCTTCAATGCCTGCTCTGGGAGCATCTATGGGCACTGTCCTTGTGGACACTGCAGTATATACCCACTCCCAAGAAAAGTCAAGGAACAGGACCTTGGTTTAAAACACCTTGAGTTTTGAAACATCATACCGACTATGATTGTCAAAGTGTTCTATACATGATAATCTGCCCTGTGACTTGAAGCATATCGGAATTTCGACACGAGATATCCCCACCAGAATAAATGAACATCGTAGTGCAATAAGGTGTGCAAAAACAGGGACATTACTAATGAGGCCTTTATTTTTTTAAGTTTTGTTGAGGCAGACATGACCCCGGAGAGTATCAGAGCGCTTTACATGTGTATAGGTAGACAAAGGAGAATAGGTAGGAGAGAGAAATCATGGAAACAGTTAGTCGATATACAACAGGGGCAAGCAGAGATTGGTCGGGCAAAGGAAGTAGGAGGGTGATAGCGATATACATAAAGAGCCAACCAGACAAAAAGTAAAAATAAAAATCACTTGGAGGCAATAGGAGCCCAACAGCAAGTTCAGTTCAGTGCATAGTTCATTAGAGCAGTTTGTCCAAAAGTAGCTTTTTGACTTCCCTTTTGAAGGCAAGAATAGAGGGAATTAGTCTTGTGTCCACTGCGAGGGAGTTCCAGATTCTCGGGCGATGCCAGAGAATGAGCGATTGTACGTTTTAAGCTTCTTCAATTTCTTGGGCTTGAGCAGCAGAGTGCTGGTACTCCTTGTGGATCTGGAGCCACCCGGAAGTTCCAGTTTGTTTGTCAGGTACATAGGGGTGTTGAAGTTTAATGCTCTATGGGTCATACAAGTGATCTTAAGTTGTATCCTAGCTTCAAAGGGAAGCCAATTGAGCGATTTGAGGTCCGGTGAGATGTGATTGGTCTTCTTAGAGCCCGTGATAAGTCTAGTGGCAGCATTTAGAGATGCTATGATGGGTGCTAAACTGAGTTTAGGCAGACCGGAAAGAGTTGCATTACTGTATTCTAGTCTGGAAATGACAAGTGCTTGCACTGCCGATTTAAAGTCATCCTGGGGAAGGTAGGGTTTGAGTTTCCTTGTGATGCAGAGTTGAAAGTTCACTCCTTTGGTTGATGATCTGATGTGATCTTGCGAGTCAATGATGTGCAGAGTGCAGTTGAGGGCGGTGAGGTTACAGAGAAATTTCAAAACAGTGGGGGTTTGCTTAGTGGGTGAAATGAGGAGGAATTTAGTCTTGAGGGCGTTTAATTTGAGATGGTTGGAGGTAAGCCAGTTAAGAGTTTTGAGAAGGGTTCCATTGAGAGATTTGATATCATCAGGGGAGGAGATTTTCATGTTGAGTTGGGTGTCGTCTGCATACGTGTGATATTGGATGTTGGAGTCTGTAAGGATTACAGTCAGTGGTTCAAGGAAGAGGTTGAGGAAGAGGTTGAAGAGAGTGGGGCAGAGTGAGGAGCCTTGGGGAACATCCAGAGTGCAGGAACTCGGGTTGGAGAGAGACTGGTTGGATTTGACCCTTTATGTTCGGTTGTTGAGGGAAGAGGCAAACCATTTAAGGACCGTGCCAGAGAGCCATTAACATTATAATGTTAATTGATTTGGCTAGCAGTTCTCACTATCTGCTTTAGTTTTGTGAGATACATACTCTACAAGATGCTGAATCATGTATTCATACAGTGAGTGCGTTTCTCCTGACACTACGTAAGTCGGGAACCACAAACAAATATCAAAAGACTGTTGCAAAATTCATGAACAGGACAAAGTGTGTGCACATTCTATCAATCCTCCTACCACATAATCTATTTTATTTCTAGGAGTGCCTAACCTGTTTGAAATCTTTTTAGAAAACGTTTAAAATTCTGTGGGGCACAACATACAAACCCCTACTATGACTCGCCTTCATTAGAAAGGGTAGGTTTTCCAAGCATCTAACTTAAGAACAATAGCAGGAACTCCTTTGGAGCTCATCAATTTAATATTAGGTATAAATCGTTTATTTAGAGGATTGGAAAATGTCATTTTATTTTATTGCATTTTGACCAACTTTACCATCAAATTTGTCAAGAGAAAATTGAGACCTACAGTTCCCACCATTCCCCGGGGCCATGTCTAGGCTGGACACGACTGTGCTAAAACTACGCACTGTCATATACATATGTGCAATGACGCTAAAGGTTGCGTTATACAATGACATAATTCGGCAGAAACTCGGCACACTGGGAGAGTTTAAAGGCCCGCCGCCAGAACACTCCCTCATTGTACCGGCAGAGAGGAGGCTATTTAGGCATGCACGTGGCACAAAGCCGAAAAAGTGGAGATAAAACCAGCACCCTATTTACAAGAGGGTGCTAACATGCATAATCGCATGTCAGCACCCTTTTTCCCAACGCCTCCCTTTGCATCTTGAGATACAAAGTGGGCGTCACTGGGCGTACCCCAGATGGACTACCTTGCAAATATCGCTGATGTTTACATTGCGATATATACAAAGCAGCCCAAATGATTTTAGCACACATTAGATTCAAGCGAAAACTGCTGTTTTCGCCAAAATCTAACGTTTGCTAAAATCCTGACTTAGCCATCCCTAACATAGGGGGTGGATTATGCTGATACGACCCTGTGGGTCGTATCAGCAAGGTTATCGCCCTTTTGCAGGGAACATCGCTGGAAAACCAGTGATGTTCCCTGCAAAAGGGCAATGACCTTGCTATCTCTGGTATTTCTATCGCCCTGGAGTAACGCGTTGTTAATTACGCGCTACCAGGGCAATAAATCCCAGAGATAGCCTGCGATAATATAAGTATGGCTAAGCACGACCAGCGATAATTATCGCTGGCTGTTGGTAATATGCCCCTAAGTGGGGCCGGAGATGGTTATCTGATCCGAGCTCAGTGTATCTGCCGGCAAACAGGCTTGAGGAGTGTTGTTCTCCCCCCAGCAGCGGCTACGAAACGATTTGAAAAACAATAACGTAACGGTATACTCCATTATACCTTGGAAAAGTATTGGCACATTTGACACGTAGGGGCATATTATCAAGAACCGTGCTAAAATTATCACCGCTTTAGCGGCAGGAAACCCACTAATATCCCATAAAAGCCCATGTTCACACCAGAACCTAGGCTTCTATTGGAATTCACAAGGGCATATTATTAAGCCCATTATCGCCATTTTAGCTGTATTTTTCTGCCACTACAGCAGCGATTATTTTAACGCGTTCTTGATAATATGCCCCTACGTTTTAGCAAATTCCCATGCTCTAATTTAAATGTTTTTTTATTGTTTGTTTTAAATGTTAATATATGAGATTAATACTCATGCAATATAAACATATACATCAGTATAGACGACTGAATCTTTTATACCTAGCTATACCAGCACCTGTTTTTGCACTAAAGGTGTGTGACTACAGGGGAGTGCTTCCCTGATCTGACCCAAAGTAAGTAATTCCAACAACCCTTAGGGAAGGTGATTGTCGTGATCACACTATTTGATTTGTTTGCCGAACGCCTGAGCATGCCCACATGTGGTGTGTTATGTTGTTGCATATATCACGCTGTGATTAGCAGCCATCCCACAGTTTTCGCCAAGATGAAGCTTAACAGAGGTTTGGATGGGGTCGAGCACTGCGTCAATTCTACGAGTGTGAAGAGAGTGTGGCAATGTCTACACATTGTGGGCGAGTGCCCCTTTTCATAAGGAGGAACAATGATTTCAAACCCACTAACAACAAATAGCGCTGCGAGTCTCGATGGACAGGTCGTCGCCCAGAATGCACCATCCTCGTGTAAAGCGCAGGACGCTCGTGGGTTACAATCCATCAGGTTTTCTGTCTCTAGGTGATAAGTTGGCATAGCTTGCTCTTAGCCAGGGTTGAGGGAAGCTACTCCCAGGCCATATTTTGCTTAAAATTGCAAAAACCGTATTAATAAGAACAGAGCTGACTGAGATGAGGGATGAGGGAGAGGAGGGAAGCCTTCCTCCTCTTGCTAAGCTTGGAGCTCCTAGCAGAGAGGAGGAGAGGGTAGGGAAAGGAGAGGCAGGTCTTTAGCCGGACATAGGAGAAACAAGTGAAGGATCTTTGGCAGAGAACATATAAGATCAAAGAGGAGAAGAGATTGCAGTGGTCTTTGCTGATCAGAATGGATGACCAAAGGCTGGCAAATGAAACTGAGTGAGTCTGGAGGCTTTTGGTTGGCATCTTGGGTCAGATCTGCAATCGTAGAATGCAACAGGGTGGATTAATAAAATCAAACTTGCACTAGACTCCTTACAAAAAACGTTTTTTGAAAAGGCTGCTGCATAAAAAATAGTTTATGTAATCAATACATGCATGACAAAAATAACTGTATGTTTGACTCAGTTAACTTTTTAGATATAAAGAGGTCTAGTAGTGGGCAGAACTCACAAAGTTTCACTGCGAAATTCCGGAGAGCTACATAAAAACTCTGCAAAATTCTGTGGAGTTCCGCTAATGGGTGGAAAATATTCAGCTCATGCCAGTAACACCTGCAGTGTGAGTAGCACTGAAAGTCCGCACCAATGGCATGATGTGGTGCGCAGGAGCATACTGCCATTCGAGTTGATTTGCTGCCACTCGAGGGGCAGCAAATCTACTCGAGAGGCAGTCTTCTGACTGCCTACATTACTAATTCCCGCAAGGGGATACCACTTCTCGCTCGCTATTTTCTGGAGCGTTGCAGGAGAACAATTCCGCCATGCAGCGATTGACCAAATGTCTGGAACTCTGTATTAAAGAGTAACGTGAATAGACCAATATTCCACCATTACATGTGCTGAAGGAAACTTCTGTAGTAGGGGATCTCTGTGTATAGTCATAATCTAGTGAATAGTCCCGCCCATTTGCGTGGACCCCGGAGCAATCAAAAATAATCTCTTAAACGGTCTTCTCTGCAGTCCTGCATAGAAACTTAAGAGAAAATCAAGACAAATAATGCAGCCTAACACTTCCAAGGCTACAAAGGCCACCACTTCATCTAAACAGTGAAAAGGATAGACAACCATGCCAGATTTTACACATTTTACCAAGCTTCCCTCATAGAGAAAACTCCCCTTCACAAAAATCCTTGAAATGATAGAGAGGAAGGTTGGACAGCCAAGTCCCCATAGGCTGCCATTATGTGTCTGAAAAAGGGATACCGTGCCTATAAGGATCTCTCCAGAGACCCTCAGTATCCCAGGATTTTTGATTGCTCTGGGGTCCACGCACATGGGCGGGACTATTCACTAGATTATGACTATAACAGAGATACCCCTACTACTGAACTGGAGTTACAGGTAAGAAACTACTCCATTCTACCCACCCCTAAAGCAGCCACTCTTACATTGCAATGCAAGCCCTCTGGGTGAGACGGAATGATACACCAAACCATCAACATGTGAAATAATATTCTTGTGAAAAGGACCAGAATCCCACAACATGTATATTTTAAAGAATTAATAAAAAGTTATGAGCCTGATGGCTAATAATGTCTAGCCAGACCTACAAAACTAGACTGGATGGGGTAATCCGGCATGGCTTTGGGGCACTTGAAGGCACCGCCCATTTCAACCACTGATGAGTTTAGGCATTCAGTAACTCATCATACATGATTTTCTTCACTCATCCTTGGATTCATGCATCCGTTCATTCACCCACTGACATATTTGTGTTATAATCTACTCATCTGCTCAAAAAAATCAGCAAGCACATACTACATAAATTACAGGAAGAAACGTAGAAAAATGCAAGCCAGCAAGATAGGCATATTCTTGGGGGGGGGGGGGAGGAGAATCAAAAGAAAATATTTAACATTGCAGCAGGCGCCATCTTGGACTGGTATTTTGCACACTATGTACAAAGCGTTAAAGCAATGCACCTACAATGGCCTATTGGTTTTTACATATGCTTTTCACAATACGTATGTCAGTCCTACTATCTTCATCATAACTCTGCATAATGAACAGGTAAGAACCTTAGGCTTCTGACATACCTTTTCACAATAAATCAATCAGGCTGAAAGCCTTTATTGTTGGCTGGTCACCATGACGAATTCAGGTCTGCTGCAATAAGCATAAGCTTTTCTACAAGGCAAACAGCCGGTATACTCTGATGAAGGACCTGTTTGCAGGCTCTAGCACATGGGAATCCACTCTGAATGGCCTACTGACTTTAACATATGCTTTTCACAGCGTTTGTTATAACGTTTCATACCAACTAGATCAGCCTTGATCTTTGGCGTGTCACCAATTCAGGCCCATTTTATTGGGCTTAAGCTTACATACAAGGAAAAATGTGCAATGCAAACACTTTTTGGGTGGAAGGACACACATTCTGCCCAATCAGAAGCTTGCAGAAAGGAGTAGGTATACTTTATTGTTTGATTATTAAAAATCATTACAATGGTGTACATGCGAGCATTATAAAACATATATCAAGAATAGTTATTAAAATATTTACATTTGTACCATCACAATGAAAATGAAAGATAAAATTCATCAGAAAATGATTTAAAATCCTAAAACCCTATTTATAAAAGCAGTTGTAAACCATAATTATCCGTTCTAGTTTTTCCATCTACTCGAACCACAGACAGACATTTGCTATTAAGGAGCAACAATTAATAACTTTTGATAATATAGTTCCGTGTTTGTGGTGAGGATCCTGGGGTTGCAATCCATTTATGTAATAAACCCCCTGCATACAGGGATGCACAGGAAGACAAGTCAACCCGTACGCCAGGGCCGTTGTCAGCTACTCTTGTGTGGTGCAGAGGGCTATGCAAATAGGAAAAGAGTACAACGGGAGCGCAGGGCTTTGTTTGTCTTTTGATGGTTAACCATTGATGGCTTGCAGGGTCTCGCTGTTTGTAAATGTTCCTGCTGTTCCTGTAACAAACTTGGTGAACCTGATGTTAAGCTGTGGATTATCCGGGTTCATTGATGCAAGAATGCCTTGACGGCGTGTACGGATACCAAGTGTGTTCCATTCGCTCTTTAACAATTTCTTTCGATCATCATGAACTGCAGGACAACAACATATACCACATGCTTGATTGTTTCTGTACTGCTCCCGCAGCCCCTGCATGTTACATTGGGATTTGCACAGCGCCACCTTGGCAGGTGATACAGAAATGGCCATTCACCCATTCTGAGGGCCAAAAATATTTTTGTCCACAGCACTGAGTAGGTACATGACAGATGCAGTGCCATGATCCCTGGCTTAAATCCTGATACAATTGTCCAGGCGTGCTTATGTTGAACCAGTTAGGCTCTGTCCGAGTGAAAGGACTAGAGGCAGAAGTTTCTTTTGATATGGGTTTAAGTGCCTGCTGCGATGGATTGGCGGTCCAGATTTCTTCTGTGTCAAGGAGTTTTAAAGAATCTTGCAAGTAGCGCCTGTATGAGCTACCAATTTGACCAGCTGAGATTTCCAGCCACAAAAGGGCCTCCAGGCTTCCTTCTCTGGAGCTACGCAACTTGTTGCACAACCTAATGTACGCTCCACGCCCTATTGCTTGATGGTCTTGAAGACCAAATTCAAGACGTATTTGAGCGGGGGAGGAGGATTTAGGTAAGCCCAATACCTGTTTGAATATTCTTGTCATTGTTTTGTTCACAGGACTGTTATCTTTCCCTTGCATGATCTCCTGGCTGTAGGTGAGAAGATTGATGATTTTTGCATTCATTACAGTTATAAGTGGGGTTAGACTGGGACCTGACAGTTGTCTTGCAAGAGTCTTTGAAAGCCACCTGGATTGTCAGGGCTTTAGCTTCTACCTCCTCTCTATGTTTAGGGAATGTTCCCCTTCTGTCCAGGTACTTATAAGAAAGGGCTCTGTCAACGTTTTTGCCATTATATTGCCATCCGCCACCTTGATATTTCCTTTGCCCAAAGGTGATTGCCCTTGTCTTGGTTAGATTCAGTTCCAGATCATTTTTGGTGGTGTATAAGGACAGCTGATCAAGTAGTCTCTGCAGGCCCACCCTGGTTTGACTAAGCAGAGCCAGATCGTCCGCGTACATTAAATTACTGACTCTTGTCCCAGCGAGTTTTTGAGGATGAGAGTTCACTTTGTCAAGTAACTCTGACAGATCGGAAATGAAGAGGTTGAAAAGTAGGGGCGCCAGCACACACCCCTGCTTCACTCCGCAGGTTGTTTGTATTTTCCTTCAAATGTGTGATCCGTCCACAAGTTTTATACAAATCCATGTCTTGGAATGTAGCGCAATTATGGCGTGTAGTAACGTTGGTGGAATCCCCCATTTCTGCAATTTGAGCCATAATCTGCTTCTAGGAACGGGGTCGAAGGCTGCCTTAAAATCGACGAAACAGCGTGCATTAGCGTTCCTGAGGTAGCCACTTTGTCTAGCAGGACAGAGATTGCGAGCAAGTTTGTTATAGTACCTGATTTTTGCACAAATCCTGTCTGGTTGAAGGGTATGAGATGTTTTATTGCGGCCCAGGACGCCAGGTCTTGAAGGAGCAATTTAGCGTAGTATTTCGATTCCACGTCCAGTAGGTTGATCACCACGTCCGATAGTTTTTCGGGTCCGATCTCTTGCCGCCTTTATAAATTGGATGTATAATGGCTCCTTGCCACGATTCCGGTAAAACCGAGTTAATCCGGCAAAAGGAAAAAAGAGGTGCCTACGTATTAGCCCAGAATTCTATGTCCTGTTTGAACAGAGACTGGGGCAAACCATTTGGTCCTGGCACTCCGTCTGAGCGGCCCTTGGTTATAATTCGGGCGATTTTTTCCGTGATGATTTCCAGGGTTGTCGGAGCACTTTGTGATGTTTCTATGGGCTAAGGCAAAGATTTCGTATCGGTTGTCGATGGTGCCCTTGTGTATAGTTCGGCGTGTCTTCACCTACATTATGCCTAATAATTGGCACATTTTGGGTTGTAGAGCCATGGCTGGTGGTCTAACCAATGGGGCATCTTTTTCTGGTTCATCAAAATGAGTTGTTAGGCAGGATACCCATTCAGTTTCAGAGATGTTAGCGCTGCTGTGTCCTCCTTGTTTATGTATTTTAGAATTAACAAGTGACCAAAAGGACTTTGAATTATCATTTTTGCTTGCATGTATCAGTTTTAGCCAGAACTGCTCAGAGCGTTTCTTTTTCTCGATGAATATTGCGTGTCGGAATGCTTTTTGGGCTTGCTTGAAATTGTTTAGATTATAGTCTTCCCCTGGAAACCTGCGTGCCTGTCTTAAGGCACTATTACATGCTGATTTTAATTACCTATTTCACCTGTTATTATTGCCCGATTTCCTTTTTCAGTTTTTCGTGTGGTACATGGGAATTTCTTAAGCAGTACCCGGTAGAAGACCTCCCATGATGTAGTGGGCCGAGGTGTGGCAATACTCATAGAATCTTGCTGGGCTCTACATTGGCTCATTACTGGTATGATTGAATCAGTCCAGTTTAGCCTTTTAAGATTTTCAGTGTAGTTACCTTCTGTAGTCTGGCTGGTCGTGGCGTCGTGTTAAGTGAAATGACAGGGTGGTCACTTGGGGGCGGTGGTCACTGTCTCCTCGAACAGCTATGGTGTAATTATCAATAAAGGGGAGGATTTCCTTGCTGCAAATGGTGTAATCTAGGAAGGAATGGGTTTTAACCATTTGATCTTGTCCAGTTAGGAGGATTGTCCTTGGGGAAGCGACCATTTAAGATTGTGTAACCCAGAGCAATGAGTTGTAGCACCATGTATTCGCCGAGTTTGGTGTATTTATTGCCAGCGGGTTTTATTTGTTCCAGGGTGTCTGGCCACGGTACGTCGTACTCTTCCGGGACTTCTTGAAAAAGGTTTGTGTTGTAGTCACCGGATACTATGCAGGCTGGTCTTTTATAGTTACTTTGTATGTTACACAAAACCTGAATTAGATGGTTAAACTTCGTTTTTTTCTCCCTGGCACTTGGTGAAATGTAAATATTGATCAGAATCAGTTGTTCGGTCTGTGTGAAGTTGTTAATCCGTACGACAGAAACCCAGTCTTCTTCAAATGTCAATTGTGTTATATTAACATTTAACTTGGTTGAAATGTAAGTTGAGAGGCCACCGCTGGGTCGACCGGAATTATACAGCCTCTGAGCAGGTGTTCTATACTCCAAATATCCTTCTATTGGGAGGCTGACCAAAGACCATGTTTACTGCAGTAGTATGACCTCCTGATTTTTAAAAAACTTTATCACATCTGGGGATTGAAGTTTTGGAAGGAGGCCATTGATGTTCCATGAACACACTGAGAGACCGAGTTGGGTTCAATTGTAGTTTCCGCCGTCCAAGGCCACCGGCAGCCAGGCCCAGTCGGTCACTGTCGTTTTTGCCTCCTTAATTTTTGGGTGGGTCACCTTTGCTGGGGATCGGCCTTTGGCTGATCTTAAGCTTGAGAAGGATCGTGGACCCTGTTTATCTGGTATGGCCGGGGGTTTTACGAGGACCGAAGGGTACCGTGGTTCAGTTTGGGGGACTACTTTAATGCCCCATTTGTTGAATAGGGCGGACCTAGAAATTACTTCCTCCATGAGTGCTGCAGTTGAAAAAGTAATTAACGTTGGTTCTGCAAACTGATTATTTCTGATCGGTTTAAACTCAATTGAGATTATTTCGTTGGATTCAATGTGACACAATTCAGGGATACATTTTAAAAGTTTCAGGATGTTCCCTCTGTTCAGGATGTCATGCGGTCCTTGGCTGTGATATTCAGGGACAAGTAACAGATTGTTTTTTAAATTATTTGATGGAGGATCCTGGCCAGAGGTCTTATGGTTGTCTTCGACCGTAATTTGCGATGGGTCAATTCTCCTTTGGATATAGGGCGATTGTTGCTTGTGTCCCACATATTCACCGGGGGTCTTATGAATGTCTTCGACCATGATTTGCGATAGGTCAATTCTCCTTTGAATGTGGGGCGATTGTTGCTTATTTCCCCCGTCTACACCTCGGGGTTCATGATTAACTTTATTGGGTAAGAACTTGCCCGTTTGTGATACATCCGGGTTCTTGAATAATGTTATCTGGATGTTCTCCTTGCCTTTTGCCTTGCCTCTTGACCTGTACTCGTTGGCGTGCTGTTCTATGGTTTCCTTATCTTGGTTTGCCGTTGGTGCGCTTACCGTATTCGTTAGGACTATCGGGTCATCTAGTCCAGTCTTGACGACATAGGATTATCAGCCAGATTCATCAATGTCCAAATCTGCGATTTTTAAATTGCGAGAAAATGCGAATCGCAATTTAGAAATCGCAGAACGGCATTCATGAAGTTTTGCGATTAAAAAATGCAATTCGCAAGCGGCCGCAATCGCCGATTGCGATAAGGCAGAAATCGGTAAATAATCGCAGAATCGGCCGATACCCCTTTTCAAATTGCGATTTCGCAATTACCGATATCGCAAATTACGATCTCGCGAACTGCGAGATCGCAAAAACGGGAAGTCGCATCCTGAGCACAGTGATGACATCACAACCAGGAAGTAGGCAGGTCCCACCCTCATTCAGCAGTGAGAGGCTGAAGCACAGGCAGCAGTAGCAGAGCTCCCCTCCAGCATTCCCAGAGGACTACAGCAGGAGACACCACAGTGGCAGGCATGGCAGAGGATGCAGCAGGAGCTTCTTCCAGTGGGAGGAAGCGCAAAATAAAGTTTTCGGAGCAGGAGCTCGAAGACCTAATTGAAGGAGTCTCCATGGATCACAACCGCCTATTTGGCAAAGACTCCCGAAGGGTGCCAGAGGCGGACAAAAGACGCATATGGCTGCGCATCCGCGCCAAAGTGAATGCCGTGGGGGTGACCCAGGGCTCGGTGGACGAGCTGAAAAAGCGCTGGTATGACTTAAGAGGGCGGGCAAAAGAAAAGATTGCAGAGAGGCTGGGGGAACAATTGGTGGAGGGGAGCCCGCCGTCCCACCGAACACCCCACTGGAGGACCAGATGGAGGAGACCATCGACCCACAGGCCTGCGTGGGTGTGACCCGGCTTGACTCCTCCCGACCCACCCAAGACACACCAGGTAAGTGCCATGCAACTGCAACCCCCTGTCCCCTAACATTGTCCACGACTCCAGTGCATCCCATTACAAACCCCAAGCATGCAGCAATGTACAGCTCCATAGCGCAATTGCAATGTGGGACATGTAGTCTGTCCACAATTACCAACCTGTACCATAGAGCCCCACATGTCCAGTGACAGTCAATCCTGCAGCCAGACAGGGAATGGTAGACTGCATGCATGTAGCAAGCCTAACTGTGTACGGAACATGCCACTAATCAACGTCCACTTTACATCACAGGGGGCGCTGATGTCCCAGCACTGACAGCGAGGCCCTGTTGATTGAGGAGAACACGGAGGACACGGAGGGGGATACACACCATACTCCACAGCCCGGACAATCAGGGCAAGCTGCCACAACACCGGTCATCCCACCACCAGCCCCTGTGGCCCGTGCCACCCCTGTGACAACAGGCTCTGCAGTAGCACCACGCAGCACACAGCCACCAGTGCGGCCTGCAACACCAGCAGCAGGTCGCCAACAAACCCGCCGCCCTGCGGCTGTGAGGAGCCAGACGAGCGGTCTGGTCAGGGAGCCGCGCACCAACACATCCCGCGCTGGCAGGGGCAGAACTGTTCGAGCAGGTGGGCTCTCTATTGAGCGCAGGATGCTGAGTGTGTACCAGACCCAGGCCCGACACCTAGCCGCCATCCACCTCCAACTGGATAAGACGGCACGTAACGTCGCACAAATGACAGCAGCTGTGGAGGCCAACACTGTCCAGGCAGCGGGATGTCAATCGCCGCAGACACCGACAACTGTTGACCCGCCTGTCGGCGTACACGAGGTCTAATCACATCATTGGTAACGCCACCTCCCAGCTCTCGCGATGATCCCTGGCCATGCAGGTGCAAATGGTGCAGTGCTGCCAGGACGTCGCTACAGCCCTGGAGAACATATCAATAGCCATGCAGGCCAGTGGCCATGGCCAGGCGGGGGGGCAGACGACAACAGTGAGGCAACATCAAGCCACAGCAGCCAGTCCCTACCACCGGTCGTGGCACCCCGCCGCAGCAGCAGGCCCTCTGCCGCCGCACGGCAAAATCAGGAGGAGGACGTACAGAGGACGTCTGGGGCAGCTACCCGGGGACGCCACTGAACTGTGGTGCAGTCCAATGAGCCCACATGCTGACACAACAAGCATGCCATACAGACTAACCTGGACATATGACCAATATGTCAATCTTTGCACACTTTTCAGAATGCCATGTTTATTGTGCAGTAACAGTAACTAAAATTCTGAATAACGTTAAGTGCCTCATGTCCTTATTAATGTCGTCATGCATGAGTTGAGTAATGGGTGTGGGGAGTGGGTCCCCTAGAAATAGTTCATGCAGATTTGGTTGCGGCGCCTGTGTCCTTCTGCTGGATTCTACCCGCGTGCGTGACGCACATGTGCAGGTGGGCGATTGTCCCCTTCTGACTCACTGCCTGAGATGTCTACAGGTATCCTGCGCTTGGTAGCAATGTTGTGTAGGATAGCACACACGGCCACGATGCGGCAACAGACCTCAGGATCGTATTTGATGGCCCCACCAGTCTTGTGCAGTATGCGGAATCTGCTCTTCAAAAGTACAAATGTCCTCTCAATGCAATTTCTTGTGCGTATGTGTGCTGCATTGTAACGCCGTTGCTGTGGTGTTGCTGGGTTCAGGTATGGGGTGAGTAGGTACTCACGGAGAGCGTAGCCGCTGTCACCTGCATGATAGGAGCAGAGGGTGAGTGCCTGTGCAGCACAGCGTCATTAGCATATTGTACTGTTGTGTGGCATGTGTACTTACCCAGTAGGTGTCCTTCACCAAAGTCTCCCCTGGCCAGTCGTGTGTGGAGGCCACTGTGCCGGAATATGAAGGAGTTATGTGTGCTCCCCGGGTACTGTGCTACTATGTCAGTGATGATTGTCTTTGCATTGCATACCATCTGTATATTGAGGGAGTGGTAGGACTTGCGGTTCCGATACATGTATTCTGTTTGTGCAGGTGGGCAGATGTGGATGTGGGTACAGTCAATGCATCCTATGATGTGTGGAAATTGGGCTACATTGTAAAATTGCAGCTTAGTTTCGTTCAAGTCCTGTTGGCTGGTGGGAAATGAAATGTAGTGGTGTAGGCGGGTCAGCATGGCCTCCAGGAGACTCCTTAGGCAGCGGGACATGGTGGGCTGGGATATTCCCCCTGCAACAGCGACTATTCCCTGGAAGCTTCCGGAGGCCAGAAGGTGCAGGCTGCACAATACCTGCACATGTGTGGGGACGGCGTTGGTCCTCCTTGTTGGGTGCTGCAGGAGGGGGTCTAGGTCCCGGATCAGCTTCATTATCATTGCCCCACTTAGGCGGTACTTTGCGTAGATCTGCTCCCTGGTTTGGCCCAGTAGGGTGACCCGCTGACGGAATATCCGCTCCTGGATACGTCGTCTGTTACGTGCTGCTCGCTGTAGCCTTCGCCGCCTGACCACCATGTAGAGTCCTGGCATTGTGTGAGTCCTGAGGCTCCAGCTGCATGTCCTTAAGTGTGTTTGTTCAAGCCAGCACCTGTGGGTACTTAGCAATACTTTTTTTCAGATGTTTTTTTTTCTTTTCATGGTTACCACCTGGTTTGGGTTCTCCTTAATTTGCGCGTCGCTAAATGCGATATTGGGTTTTTTGGCAATTTGCTATTCTTCATGATTTGCGATAGCGATTTCTTTGCGATTTTGCACTTTTATTCGCAGAATACCTGCATTCTCGCTATTACCGATTCGCTGATTGTATTCTTCCTGGTTTCTGCGAATTTCATTGCGATTTTGCAAAAAATAATTCGCGATTTCGCAATTTTGTATGTTGAATACCTTTTCTTCAAATTGCAATCGTAATTGCTTTTTCGCAGCTATTGCGATCGCAATTTGGCTTCATGAATCTAGCTGAATGTTTCTAACTTCGTGACCTTTCCCGGCTCGTCCCAGGTCGAAGGCTGTAGAGGCTTTGCAGGAACTTCTCTCCTGATCCGGATGGTTCCTTGTGTTTTTTGCTAATGTCGGTAGTTGTTAGCACCTTGCCAGTTATGGCTGTAAATAATTGTGTTGATGAATTTTGTGGCGATATGAAGGTGCTATCGGAGCTTGCTGTGCTAGTTGAGCTAGATCGTGTCTTACCCTTTTCAATACGTAGTGGCTCACTTGTTTTGGTTTGAATCTCTGCACTATGTTTGTTGCGTTTTTTCAGTAATCTCTTTCTTTCTCTTTTGTTCACATGTTGTTTTTGGGGGGATTTATTCATTGATCCCGTTCCTGGGCCGGCCTCTCTGGCGTCGACAATTTGCACTAACTCTGATGTAAATGATTTGTCTATTTTCAACGTGGTATTATTTTTGTTATTTGACTTGGTTGGTAGAAAGATGCCGTACTCCTTGGGTACCACTTGTTTATCTCGATTGTCTGAGGACGGAGCTACTACTGGGGCATCTGTTGATCGAATGTCGATTTTTGCTGAAGAGGCCTTATGGTTTTTGATGAGATTATTATGATTTATGCTTTTGTCACTGACTTCCTGGGTGGTTACATTAGTTGGGTGTAGACCTGGCAGATGTGGTTGAACTTGTGAACCTGATGGTAGTTTCTTTATTTCTGTCAGAACCAGGGCGAGGAACTGCGGAAGTGTAGACAGACTATCGATTGTTGGCGAACAGCAGCATATCGCTTGGGTCAGGTTGACTTTAGATTGTACTTTAGTTATTAGGGTGTTCAAGCCTTCTAGTTTGTTGTCGATACTGCTAGTGTGTTTAGAAGTTCAACTTGTAAGTCAAGTTTATCTGAATGATAATTTAGTGCGGACACTGTGGATTGTAGTGTTTGTAGAATCTGAGGCCAGATGATGGTAGATTCAAACACTGCTAGGTCATGGGCTTCTGTTGCAGCTTTTGTTTTTATTAAGGTCTGTCTTAAAAAAGGATAGGTCCAAAAGAGAATGGTCGTTGGGCTCACCTGTCTTTATTTCCGGGGATTTGTGATGGACAAAGACAGGTGGCGTTGTTGGTGTTAACGGCTTAATGTTACCTGAAAGAGTTCTGGTCCATTGAGCTGCTTGGGGGGTAGATTCTATTTTGTTTACAAAGAAGCCCATACTGTATGGATTGATTTCCTGCTGTATGGGTAATCTGGGGTAAAAAGGAGAGTCATCGCTTGAGATGGTTATTGGTGTTAATCACTGATCGTTATTAGGTTGTTGCACTTGTTGTGAAAGCGGAGATATATTTCCTGACCTAGAGTCTGGCCTTAGCCTGTTTTTCCCAGGTATAGATGATGCTTCCCTTGTTAAATGACCATCTGGGGATGTGGTGATGGCCTGGTTTTGCAACTGTTCATGAATCAAGGCCTGTACTTTGATCTGGACTGGATCAGTATTGGGGGTAATTTGAGGCAACTGTGTAGGTTGTGATGGTATTTCGATGGGATTAGTTGAGACTTGAACTTTAGTTCCTTGTTTCTTAAAGAAGTCTCTGAGAGTCCTCTTTTTTACATCATTAGTTGTTTCGTCCGGCGTGTTATGCTGTTGAGTTGGGGGCGTTTGGGTCGTTTCAGTATTGGTAATACAGTCTATAGAGCCAGGTCTGCATTTGAGATTCTGCTGGTGGGTTGGTGATAGAGGTGATGCCGGGGGATGGGGTTGCGCTATCTCCAATTCCTCAAGTGGATCTATAGATTCATTGTTCAACTTCTTGCGTTTTTTTGCCGTCTCTTTTTTCAACCTTCCGGACCGTATTATGATTTAACCGGGGAGAAGAGGAGTGGGAGTGACTACTCTTAGTTTTTAACTCTCTCTATTTTTACTTTCTCTTTTATTTATTTCACCTTTTTTTTATTTTTACCCTCCTTCCCTTCACTTGGTATCCTTACAATGCGAGGGGGGATGGGAACAAGAGGGGGTGCACCCTAAACCCATACTCAATCCCTCTGTTTTTTCAGAACTGCCCCCAGTCACCCCCTTGTGCGTATTCAACTTGCGGCTGGTACCTGGGTCACGATGTCCACTGGAGGTTCCACGGGGTCGGCACTGCTGTTGGTTGGCTGGCTAGTTGGTTGTAGGTTGCAAGTCTCTTGCCCCCCCCCCCAGGCAGCACCCTCGCTGGGGCTGCGACTGACTGTGACTGTGATGCCGGTTAGACAGCAAGAGTACTGTATGCCTGGTTGCCCGGTTCACCGGGCTCGCCGCACACTGTTCTCTCCTCTCCCGCTTGTCCCACCTCAGCTGCAGGTCTCGTGACGCTCTCACCCGCGGTCCTGCTGCAGCCACGGGTCTTGGGCGTGGCTCCCGCTCTACCCTGCTCCCGTTCTCCCACAACTCGCGGCTCTCAGCGGGTCTCCCGCGCGGTCCGCTGCAGCAGCGGGTCTCCAACCGCGGGTATTTACCGCTTTTGCCCCTCAGATCGTCCGCCGCGGCTTCTCTGCTCACTGTGGCTATCGGCGGCTATTGTTTCAGCGGGGCTGGGCGGTGCGGCGGTGGTGGCTCTACTGCCCTTCTCTGCTGCTCTGTGAGGAGAAGGGGCGTGACAACAATCTTCCTTCCTCTAGGAAAAGCCTCTCTTAGTAATTAAAGGTATTTTGGTGATTACATAAGGTCAGTAAACAGCAGCACTGTCAAGCTAGAACTAAAATGGTCTTATGATCTCTGTAAGCTGCAACCCAATAAAATAAATGAACCTTTCAACTACATATAACATTTAGTGGCCCATTTGTTTTGCCTAATGCGTTCTATTTTGTCTTCCATTAAAAATCATCTAGACGTGAAAAAGGTCCTATGAATTTGTTATGTTATGTTATGTTATGTTAAAAGTACTTGTTACCGCGCACGGTCACCAATTGGTTTCATGGCGCTCAGAGACAAGTGGAGAGAGGAAGCAAGTGAGTAAGGGACTAATCGTGAGCTAGTTGGAACAGATACGTTTTCAGGTTTTTACGAAAAGTGATGAAATCAGGAGTAAGCCGGATTGAGAGAGGGAAGGAGTTCCAGGTAGAAGGAGCAAGGAAGGAGAAGCAGGCACCGCCATGTTTCTTCCGTTTGAACCTGGGGGTGATCAAGAGATTGTGAGCAGAGGACCTGAGGTGCCATGAGGGGACGTGACGATGAAGGCTGAGAGAAATAAAGACAGGGGCAGAAGCAGATAAAGATTTGAAAACAGTGCATCCCATTTTAAAAATACAGCGGTACGCTACCGGGAGCCAGTGCAGTCTTTTCAACAAGGGCATGACGTGTTGGTACTTGAGTTGTTGAAAGACCAATCTGGCAGCCTGGTTTTGTACCAGCTGGAGCCGGTGAAGGTGGTATGCGGGAATCCCCACATACAGACAGTTGGCATAATCAATACGTGAGGTGACCAGGGCCATGATTACAAGGATGAGAGCCTCTGAGGATATGAACCTTCGGATTTTACCAATTCTGCGTAGGTGATAAAAGCAGGCCGAGGTAACAGAGTTGATTTGGGGCCTCATCGATAGGTCAGTGAAGATGATGACACCAAGGCTCTTCACAGAGTTGACTGGGCAGGGGGGGGGAACCAAGGGCTGGGGGCCAGAAATTAGGACTCCAAGGGTTCGTGGACCCACCGATCAGAACCAACTCAGTCTTGCTGGGGTTGAGCTTCAGCTGGCTAAAGTTCATCCACTCGTAGATGGTGAGCATGATTGATTGAAAATTAGAGCAAGAGAGAGGGGAGGGATCGATGGGAAAGATTAGTTGCAGGTCGTCTGCGTAATTAAAGATAGTGACAGGAAAGTGACGGAGAGAGGCTAGAAGGGGTTGCATGCACAGGTTAAACAGAAGGGGGGACAAAGCGGAACGCTGGGGGACACCACAGGAAAGTGAGATTTGGGGGGCAGAGAAGGTGGAGAGCTGAACCGATTGGGAGCGGTGTTGAAGAAAGGACCCAATCCAGGACAAGGCCAGGCCCTGGATGCCCGCATTTCCGACACGGTCGATCAAAATAACATGATCGACCGTGTTAAAAGCGGCCGAAAGATCTAATAACACCAAGGCCTGGGCCAAGTTCTTGTCCGCCCCCTGTCTCAGCGCATCCATAACAGCTACAACTACTGCCTCCGTAGAGTGGGCCGGTCTGAAGCCTGCCTGCTGGTCATCTAGGAAGTGAGTTTTCTCAATGAAGGCGCTCAGGCAGCGGGTGACATGAGTCTCCAATACCTTCCCCAGATAGGGGAGGAGGGAGATAGGTCGATAGTTACCTAAGACAGCTGGATCAGAACCGTGTTTTTTCAGGATGGGTACTACAACAGCTTTTTTGAAAGCATCGGGGACAGAGCCTGTAGCAAGGGAACGGTTAAGCAAATCAAGTGGGGGACCTGGACAGGCCATGAAGGCATCCCTTAAAATTTGAGGGGGGCAGCAGTCGTTGGGGGAGCCGGAGCTGACTACATGTAGTATAGAGAAAAATTCATCCAAGGAGATTGGAGGGAATTCGTGCAGACAACAAGGGTTCGAGGGAGGGAGGACACTAACCTTGGACGGGGAAGGGGGGGGAAATATTATTTTTAATGATGGTGATTTTATCTATGAAAAATGAGTTGAGAGAGTCACACAAGGCCTGCGAAGGTTGAGGCTGGGCCGTAACACGGTCAGTAAGGGAAAGTTCAGCTACGATGGAAAAAATGTCTTTAGTTTTTGAGGCTGAACTAATGATTTTCTGAGAGTAGTAGGAGGGTTTGGCCAAAATAATAGATTGTTTATATAATTTTAATAGATCGGTAAAAATGATCTTTAATGAGGGGTCATAGTTTCGCCTCCATCGACATTCAGCTTGTCTGAGAAGTAATTTATCCGCTTTTAGTTGTTCGGTGAACCAACGCTGTGCGTCATGTGGGCGCTTGGATTTGATGATTTTCACAGGGGCAACCGCATCGCTGGCTTGGATCAACCATTGATCCACGGTGGTGGTTTGGGAGTTCAAATTGGTGTTGTTACTAGGGAGTGTAGTAGAAAGGATCGAGTGAATTCATTATAAATAGGCTGTCCTGTTTTCAGTTTCTATTTTTGGTAAATTCTGGTGGCTTTTTTTCAGTGTTTTCAATATCTTAAAAAACAGTTGTTATCAGTGGTTACACATTTTCACGCCACTAAAAACAAAAGAAAAAGTGTTTTTCCGGTGTTTATGGAACGTTTTGCTTTTATCATTGCTTGCTTTCTGCACTGAAAGAACATGGTATATAGACAGTGTACGTATAGTGTATATGAGGTCCAAAGAGATTTTTGCAAATTAATCTTATTGTAGTACACCATTCAATACTTCTTCAGTGAGTCTTTGGTCATGTGCGCTCGTGCTTTCCTTCCCATGTAAACATCTGTGAAAAGGCCCTCTCAGCATTCATAGCCCCTTGGGCTGAGAACCATCAGCTAAGGGACAAAGTGGGATGACTCTTTCTTTGATGCCACATAAAGCACGAAATGATAAATATTTGCATTTTAGTTCCTGGGCATAAGAAAACAGTGCTCCAGAATGGACTAAAAAGTCAATAGCATCCCTCATTAACTCAGAAGATTTTAAAGATGCTTTCAGCATACCATCTAACAAGTGGCAAGGATCTCCTACAGGGAATCACTTCAGCTTGGGTATCAATTTTGACAGGTCATCACACAAATGTTTTATATACGTAGCTGAATCACTACAAATACAAGCAATATCACTCCAATCTTTGTTGAACTTGGAAATAACCTTTTTTGCAGAGCATAACAAGTGACACTGCATTCCATCTTTTCCAAAAGTCTGGTGTCACGTTTTCACCACTATCCCAGATGCTTGGTGATATATATATTTGTCACTATACCTTGCATTCAACGTTTAAAGCCTGTGGTGTTGGCAATTCACCTACTATCAATACTGACCCACTAGAAACTATGGTCTGATGTATTAAGGGTTTTTACCCATTCTCTGTGGGTAAATGTGATGACACATATTAGGAATGATTTTTATGAAACTAGCCATTTTACCTATCAGTGAAAGAATCTAATGCAGCCAAAATATCATATGTGAGTTTGATATGTCCTGATTCTCTACAGTTTATAAAATAATTAAACTAAACCTATAATGTGAAACTAAACCTTGCATCTTTAGACCAAAGGCCATAAAACTGAAAAAAGTAAAAGGAAGAAGAAACAATATTCTAGTGGCATCCCTAAAGAACAAAACTCAAGCAGAATAATGTTAGCCAGTCTTTCTTACTGCTAGCTTGTATAACAAAGTTACACTTTATTGACCCCTTCAGTAAGAACAAAATGACTCTTTCACTTTCTTTTTCCTATCTTTGAATGGCATTTAGTTTGTGGTTGTGCAGGTGTTTTTTCAGTGTTTATATGTTTTCACCGGTGAGGGCTATTTTTCTTTCAGTGGGGTTTTATCAGTTATTATAGGTTTAAACCTAAAACCCCACAGCCTAATTATAAATATAGGTAATGTTACTTCATTTATGTAAACTTTTTATACTCTAACGGTTTAAGATTTAAAACGCATTTTTAAGTTTTAAATAGTTTGTAATCAAGTTAGATGAAACAATGTCTTCTTCATTAATGTATTTTAGCATTTTTGTGTCAAAGTAACTTTCCTGTGACTTTCAAGAAAGAACAGTAGAATTATTAGCAATTTTTTCTGTCATTTTTATCATATGCACAAGCTGTTCATGTTTTGACAATATGGGAAAGAATTATTATTTAACCCTTATGTGATACAACTCACTCCAACAAGGGTGGAAGTAACTCCACTTTCAGGAATGCAAGAGAACAGACCAGCTCCAAACTTGGAGGGGAAGCCAGAGAAGGGTTTCTCTTGGAAAGAAATGATGTCAAGAATAAAGCTTCTAATCCCTTTCCTCCAACACTGGGGATGAAGGCAATATATATATAATAAAGTATGAAGAGGATTCACTGCTGAAAGACCATACTCCTGTGGGGCAGCATCAGTTAAAGGCAGGGGCCGGAAATTCATGATTGCATAGCTACGTAGTTATTGAAAATAAACCCAAGATTATGATCACGGGCGTCAAATGGATAGCAGGCCATCATAAGTGGGGGTATAACAACAGATCTTTGGAAATAGTTAACAGCTACACAAATTTAGGAATGATGGAGATTAATAACACACCTTGACTAAAATACAATCAGGCAAGCTTTTTTCTGTTTGCATGGCTTTGCTGCAAGTTTTAACCCCTTGGCTACTGCTGTAATTCCGCCACAGCGCTGGGGGGAAAGGGAGGTCGCGCGGCGCCGCCATGCTTGTGGCGGAACGACTCCGTCACGAGCCACGGGCACGCTGTGCTCATGACACGTCACCGCCTGCTCATTAATTCACCCGCGCAGGCGGGGAATTGATGCCGCGTGGGCATGCGGCCGCGGCGTGACAGAACCACTCCGTCATGAGCACAGCACGCCCGTGGCTCGTGACGGAGTGGTTCCGTCAGTAGCACGAAACGGGCCAAAGCTGTTGGAAAATAAAGGTGTTTGTTTCCCACAAACCTGCTAATGCCTTGTTTGCAATTGAGGTCCAACCTCTAACAACAATTCATACATTTATTCGGGTAGAATCACACAAGTATAGAAGTCACATTTAGGGGCATATTTACAAGCCACTATCGCCTCCACATCACTGTTCACGACATTGTGGTGCGATAGTGGCTTTGCCTTTCTTACAAGGCAGCGTTATGCCACTTAACGTGGCTTAACGCTGCCTTGTAAATAAGGTCCCCTTTCACGCTATACTTCGCGTGGAAGGGGCGGGCAATGGGTGTTGTGGTGGCCGTTCCACCGCAACACCCATTGATTTTGACACTGCCCCATATTACAAAGTTACAAAACGCCATTTAAAGATTGTTTATGTGCAGGAAGGTACACCTTCCTGCACATAAACAATCTTCCCCTGCAACGCGGACAACCTTGCACTATGGTGCAAGGGTGCCTGTGTTGGCGCTGGGCAGCTAAATTTAGAGCCGGCACAGGGGGACACGCAGGGATGCACCATATTGTTATAAATATAGGGGACGCAAAAGTGGCGCAAGCCCCTTGCGCCACTTTTTCGTCACGATTCCCATGTTAAAACTGATACAAAAGTGGCGCAAGGGGCTTGTAAATCTGCCCCATGGTGTAGCTCTGCATTTCAGGAGTGGCGGAGCGTGGGGTTAAACCAAGGAGGTTAACACCGTGCTCTGACACTTCTACTGCAAATATGACCCTAAGTTCTGTCCCGTTCCACATCGGTGGAAATTATGATTCTGGGACATCCATGATTTTAAGGAATCATTGTGTTTTCTTTCAGGTGGCCTGATAATGTTGGCATATTTTTAAAGTCCCCTTGTTTGTTACAAAGCTTATCATTGGAGTAATTTTTTTAATGATTTAAAGGAAAAATATAGTTTTTCCATAATATTGCCCTCTTTTTTGGAGGTATTTCTAAAGTGGACATTTTAAATCAATGAAGTGCAACGTCTATGAAACGTTCGTTAAACTAAGTTTTGAAACAAAAAAAGTTTTGATAATGATCTTGCTCAATGCTCAAATACAAAAAGATTCAATTTTAATTTCTATTTTGTGATTATGAGGAAAGGTCAATTTTCTCAAAAAGCCAATCTATATTCAGTAGTAAGAAGAATCTATTGAACTTAAAATTTGGGAGCTGTAGGAACTGGGTTCACCAGGTCCCCGGGGGGGTTGCTTGGCCCGACAGGTAGGCACCAGAAGCTTAGGTGTTAAGGGGCAGATTTATGATAACTGGCGCATCCCCAAGGATGCACCAGTTATTTTGCGTCGCTGCTCCGCCACCCATGGGGCGCCGCATTTACAATGCGGCGCACCATGGGGCAAAAATGGCACAGATGTGTGACGCATCTGTGCCGTGAAGGTGGCGCATTGCTGGAGTTGCGTCGCAAGCGTGACGCAGCTCCAGCAAGGCTCGGGGGTGCCCTATCTGTCCAATGCTGCGTCAAGCCTTACGCCTGCTTCAAGCAGGTGCAGAGTTTTGACGCAGCATTGGCCTGAAAGTGACTGAGTGAAATCTTATAGATTTCACTCAGCCACTTTTGCGAGGCACACCTGCCCCGGAACGCCCACCCTGCGCCGGAACGCCCACAAGTGGTGCAGGGCTTTACACGTGACGCATCTGCCTAGATGCGTCACGTTGTAATTGGGTCGTAGGGATGCGCCACGTTTACGCCGCAGTTGCCTGACGCAAACGTGGCGCATTACCAACATAAATCTGCCCCTAAGTGACTACACAGCACACACATCCACTGAGACAATAAGTGCACGCAGAGACTGAGACCACACCAGTATGTTTGATTCAAATAAATAAGTTTTATCTAAGATCAAGATCAGGGCAGTCAAAAATCACAGTAGTAAGAACTCATTACCTTTCCTTAAAACGCATATTTTTCAGTACTTGGCCATAAATACATAAATAAATAAATATTAAATAGTAAATAACGGTAGGCCCTTCAGAAAATACTGCATTAGACAGGATTAAAACATTTCATGTAGCATTGGTAAAATCTTCCAATGAGCATCTGCAAAGCATTCCATTAGGTATGAACCAATATCTCATCAGGCCCAAATAACCCCAGCATTAGGCAAAAGTAAAAAGGTCTCAGTTGAACATGTACATCTCATTAAGCATACTAAACTTGGCTTATGCAAATAAAACAATTCCTTACCCAGGAACAACCAATTCATTGAGTAGAGATACCCACTTTAGTAGATAAAAACCTCCACTTCATTCCTCAGCACCAATAAACAAGGCATCAAGCCGAGGGGAGCCTCTCATTAGGCATTAAACAACAAGCACCCAGGCAGGGGTTAATTTGTACCAGTTGAGGCCCCCACGATGTCTTGAGGGGCCCTGACCCAGGTCCAGTGCTGAAAGGGGCAGATTAGGGCCAACAGGGCCCAGCCACAGTCTACCCGAGGGGAGGGGCGGTTTCAGGGCCTCCATCTCGCTCTTGGGAGGTCCCGCGTCAGTACAGGTTCTCCGCTCTCCCCCCGGGGCTTTACCTGCTGTTTTCGGGTCTTTCCGGGGCCCCTTGTGGTGATTGCTGCCAGAGGGTGAGCTCCCGCTCTCCGGAGGACCTCACTCGGCTGGGTGCGGGCGGAGAGGCTCGCGGATCCTGCGGAGTTCCCATGCCGCACTAGAATCGGTCCTGGGCCTCACGCTGACTCTGGGGGCCCAAGGTACAATCTGGCACAGCCTCGGGGTAGTCGCGCCCGCAGCCGCCGATGTCAGAGCGGCCTGCGGGGGCGGACAACCAAGGCTCACTGCAGGCGCCACACCGGCGGGCACGGAGCCTAGGTGGCACCCACGTCACGTGACGCGGGAATAGGCTTCGGGCCCAGCGCGGCCTACTGTGAACCCCGGCGGCCCTCTCCTGACACCAGGGGCCGCCGCAACTATGGCACTAAGTGGAAGGGGGGGTCCTCAGACCGGCGCTCCGACGCGACGGCGTCTGCTGAAGTAGAGGCAGCAGCGGCGCGATGCTCCAGCGCCTCGATGCAGCAGGCAGCGCTCTCGGGGCACACAGAGGGCCCGCGGTGGTGGCGGTGAGTACCACAGCGCTTGGGCGTTCCAGCGCTCGAGGGGGGGGGGTCAGTTAGACAGTTCTGGCGATATTACTGGTAACACAGCGCTCTTCAAGGATTCAGCAGGAGAGTGCTAGGGGGCCGGTCAGGCCACACGGAGAGAGTAAAGCGCCTCAGGGTCACAGCAATTCAGGCAGTTCAGTCAGTGGGAGTTAGGCAGAACAGCGCAGGGACCCAGGTGAGGCAAAGGGCGCAGAGTGGACACAACCCTATACCTGGTTGGTCCCCAGTAGTCCTTGGTAGTACAGGAAAGTAGGTTCTTTCGGCGCTAGATGGTTCCTGCACCCTTGTAAAGCAGTTTCTTGAAGAGGGGGGGGGGGGGTTGAGGTTGAGTTGAAGGCTTCCCTCAGCAGGTCACTTCAGGTGGTCACTGGGTTCCCCTCGCGCCGGGCCAGATCAGTGGGCTAGTTCAGTGTTCCTCAGACAGCTTGGTGGGCAGCGCCTAAACCCTGTCACCCCCAGTGGTATAGGTTCCTGACTAGGCCCTGCAGCCTAAGTCTCCTGCGTAGGGTCCCCCAGGTCAGTGATGCCCCAACTGACTAGAAAGTTTCCCTCCCTTTTCTTTTATAGTGGCAGTTTGGCAGTTGGTGTCCACTCCCCTATTCTGGAAGGTTCCAGGAGCTTCCCTAGTTTAGCTATGGGCAGGCAGGCAGGCTGGAGTCGCAACAATGTTTAGGGGTTCCAGCCAGCTACTGGCTACTAGAGTGCATCTAAACAGACCATGCAGCAGTAGCAGGGGTCAGTGGCAGCCATGTTGGGGGAAGAGAGCACCTGCACCTTGGCATTGGTTAACAATGGGAAGGTGCCCGGAGACCTAAGGCCAACAAAAAGAAGGTGGGAAAAATGAGGCAAAGGCGAAAAAAATAGGGAAAGACCACCCTAGGGCTGACCGGTCTAACAGGAGCCTACCCACAGGAGAAACTATTTGTATTTCTAGAAAAGAAGACAAAATCCACCCGAGTTGCCAATATCATGCTCTTTTTTTCTAGCCAGTGCTAAATTATATCACAATTTAAGCTTTAAAACTATTTCCAAAAGATATAAAGCACTACCTTTCTTTGATGCTTTGGGTCTATTGTACAATAGTAAAACTGTAAATGTCTATGACTGACTATGTTTTTTGTAAATATTTTATTTTATAACTATGATCAATATTTATTTTGAGTCTTTAATTGTAATTAAATATTTCTGTGGAAATACCTCAGAAATAAATAAAAAGGCAAGGTATATGACACAGCAACAACACTGGTGATGAGACCGGAACTGCTGCATTCCTGGTGAACTTGTTCCTCATACCGCTATTGCGTGCTCTCCTCATCTCATCCATGGCAGCTAGCCAAGGTGCTGCTGCCAGGCCGAATGCCTTCCCTGCTGTGACGTGCACTGTAATGTACCACCCTTCCCCTACTAGAAGGGGAAGCCAGCAGCTGAAACATGGGGTTCTCTCAGCACAGGTGACGAAATTTACCACGTTGGGCGCCAGATCAATTGCGGAGTGAAGAACCTTCCGTTGCAAGAGCTTCCATAAACACCATCTGCATAATCTCCATGAAGACCAAACGGCCCAGTGGCCTCAGCCTTTGCTTGATGATATGGATGTGCAGCGCACCAGGCCAAGTCTGCTTCCCATGTGCACCATTGGCCCCAAATCTGCTGGCGACTCCAGCCCAGGTACCCTTCAGAAAAACTATCCTATTACTGCCTGATATATTCTAGTGTGGATGTATAGACAGTTCTCTAGACCTATTGGGTCAGGTTAGGTGGAACATACTTGTCTTTTATGGTGGGAGAGATAAAAGAGTATTTTGAGTGTTTGCGGTTGCACACCCATCTGCTATCCTAGTAATTTACTGCGATTACCCTTGTGCTTTCCCCTACAGGATATCGAGTGTGTGCTAATTAGGGGACCCTCTCCTTGGAACAGACAAGATCCTAGGACACAGAACCGCGGTACAGAGGGTAATGAGGAGTTGGGATCCGAAAGGGTCCTGAGGAATGCCGGTGTGACCCAACATTGTGGGCACTCACTAGACAGCAGAAACATGTCAACACTTTGGCAGTAAGGAGGGGTGAAGTAACTCTTAAAACTTCTCCTATCACCACCATCCTCCATGTTTTTAGGTCGAGCCTAGTGCAGCACGCATGCGATGCTCTGCTCGACTTTATGTAAGGACTCTCAGAGAGCTCACCTCATGCTCACACACGCTCGTGCATGTGCTTTTTTTTGGCCCGGGCTATTGGCCTTTGCGTCCGTCTTTTTAACAAACACAGCACGCAATTGGCCAAAGGCTCTTTTTGTCCCACCTTTTTGTCCCCCATGTTCACGCCCACGGCCTAATGCTTGCGGTTACGCACAGCAGCAGCATATGTTTCCAATTATCGTGCCCAGACACAGGTGCGATAATTGGAAACATATGCTGCTGCTCGTAACCGCGCGCGCACACCAGCAGCTGCGCGATCATTGAAACCAGATCGCTCGGCGGGCGGATGTGCGGGGCTGACCAATATGGCGGAAGAGATGTTCAGAGCGTCGGGGGTGCCGGCGTAGACGAACTTGTAAGCCTGGTGTCACTATACCGCCACCGGTCCCTGCTAGGCTGCTGGACCGTATTGTCCTTCGACTCCGTTCTCTACCCCACCTGGCTCTACCCATGGATCGCCGTGTACGGCATTGCGGAAAACCATAAGGCCGGTCTCATCACCCTGGCAGCCATCGGCATTCTCCAGGTGCTCACCGTGCTCTCTGGTGATTGGTCCATACACGCAGACTGTTCCCTCACCTGCTTCCCAGTAAGGCCTATCTACAGTTGTCAGTGAGAGACATGATCGGTGTTGGTGCTGTGACAAATATCAATAATGCTGTGCTTCAGCTCGTTTTATAAGACATAGCACTATTAATTGTATTGTAGTTTATGATGTTGAGTTTTTTATGTACACTATTACGATAGGACAACTGTTTCAAGTGGTTTTATGCTGCAGTTTTACCAAGTGGAAATACCGTTCTTCCAAATCGGTCAGCATGTTCATTTCCGCCCAACCAGGTTGCCACTCGTGTGTATTTTCAGTAGCTTATCCTCTCTGTTCAACCACGCTTCCTGGCACACGCACTGCAAGTGTAAAGCAACTTATTATGAAGCAAGGAGTATGGGTTACCGAAAACAAAAGGCAGCGCCTGTAGGCGCAGCACCGCACCAGCTTTTTGTGGGATTTCGCAGTGGTTTCTTCTTTAATAGCCCGGATATAAATAAGACATGACCCAATAACTAGTCAACTGTGAAATAAATACTGCTTCTTATACTTACTGCCACGCGATCCTGGATGCGTCGAATAATGCACATATGCAAAACTTGCTTAATCTACCAAAAAAATGACAACATTTACAAACTGCTATAAAGGGCTATAAGTGGAGATGGAGATTTCCACTCACTCGTCTGCAAGTTCAGGCAAAATTCGTGCTCTTCTATGCTCCTTGTTATGCCAGTGTATGTCACAAATACCTAAACGTGAACCTGACAATTTTTTTGTTTTTTTTGTTTCTTTTTATTAAAATATGCAAACAAGCAAGGCATGAAACATGTTATCCAAAATGCCAGTTCGATTAAGGGAGGAAAAATACATTTGAACAGCAGTCGATAGAAAGAAAGGGGTTGGGGGGGAACAAGTTTCAAATATAGTAACAATACAGTAGAATGGTCAAAATGTATGGGTCAGGGGAAGGTGGAGCATCAGTGTCATTAACCGCAGGCGGTATACATATGTTTCCACGATAATTATTCCAGGGTCCCCATACCCTACTCCACTTCCGGGGAAGGCCCCTGGCAAGGTATACAGTCATTTTCCTGAACATGCACCAGTCCATGTTTTCCTTCCATAAGTCCTCTGTAGGAGGCCTCTGGGACCCCCACAACTGAGCAATATCTCGCTTGGCGATCATGGCCCCCAGGGAAGCCCACTGAATCTGAGCCACATTATAATCCATAGGTTCCCAGACATTCAACAAGCAGCGTCTGGCCTCCGGCAGAATAGCAATGTCAGTCACTTCCTTCATGACCTCATGGACCCCTCTCCAAAAAGCAACAATCTCGCGACATTCCCAAATAATATGGAGAAAGGTAGCAACCTGCCCACATCCTCGCTTACATAATCCCTCCTCCGAAAAGCCCATATGGTCCAAACGGGGGCCCGTGACGTAGATTCTGTGGAGGATCTTAAGCTGAGTCGAGCTGGAATCGCGACCTCCTTGGGAGAGGAGATCGCAGATTGCCAGTCCTCGTCGTCCAATTCCAAGCCGTCACGGATCCACTGAACCCAGAGGTGCAACAGGAGATCAGGCCTATTATTAATTAATTTCTTGTAAACAAGGGAGATGGTGCTGTCTGGGACATAGACATCCAACAGCCTATCCTCTAGCGGGGACGACTCCAGAATTACCTCACCCAAAGGGAAGACCGACGTTAAAGCATGGTGAACCTGGACGTAGCAAAAGTATTCTGTGTCACCCAGTTCAAACTCCGTCTTTAACACCTCAAATGATTTCACCTTGCCCTTCACCCAGAGGTCGCCCACCTTACTAATACTGATGAGGTCCCATCTGTCGAACCCCTTGGTTTTCCATAACTTCCCAAGCCTGTCCGAACTGAAGAGCAGGGTCGCTAAGGTTAAACGATCTTTCCACCCCAGGGAAGTATTAGCGTCTTGCCACGTACGCACCGCCGTCTTTGTAGGTCCCGACAGAGTCTTGACCACTGATTTTGAGTAGAGCGCCCTATAATAATTACCCCCGGGCAGCAGCCATCTGTCCATAGCGAAAGCAGGATTTTATACAGGACCATACATACCATGGTTGATGGCACTCAATTGGGCAGCCCAGTAATAGCGTTTAATGTCAGGGAGAGCGATTCCCCCGTCATAGGGGAGCGTCAATTTGGCCAAAGCAATACGAGGTCTACTGTCCCATATCAACTTCCTCTGGGGGTGTTTGACAGCACGAAAGTAGCTAGCAGGGACGATATCAAGAGTGTTTTGGAGGAACCTGCCAATTTTAACCCTTTTCGCAGCACGTGGGTGAACCTCCAGTGATCACCCCTCTATTAACTGTCCAAAATACAGCACACGCACACACCTCTCTCTGGTGACACTCACCAATTACCTCACTCCAGTATACCTCTCTTTTTCTCAACACTACACAGCCCAGAAAATACACTGCATAGACACGTTTCCTTTAAAAAAGGCTGTGCTCTGCCCTTTATTCAAATTAATTTGTACTACCTCTATGCTGCAAAAGGCATGGAATGTGCTTGCTCAAGTGCTTTGCAAAGCGCTGCACAGGCTGCTTCTGTGTGCTATAGATGTTCTGGCAATACTTGGAAGTCTAACAGGCTGGTAATTGGTGATCAATGGGTATGTCTGTGACTTCCAGGCAGCATGAGGTTCAAAACCACTGAAGCAGATCTGCCCATACCTATCTCCTGGTTCAATGCCTTCTGGAAATTAATCAAGATATTCATCAATTTCTGACTAAACAATAATTATTACTAACGTGCTTACATATTTATTTATTATTGTTATCAACTGCACAGTAATTATGTCCCCCATCATTAATGTACCACAAACTTTAATGGCTAATGTAATGGATATTGTGCTGCATGGCTAAACACTTATAAGGTCCCAAAGGCGAGACCTATTGGCTATGCCAATGCTTGTTAAGCCTAGCCGGTGGGTCCAGAAATAAATTGTTGAGCAGAGACACCACCAAGCTAGTTTTAACCTTCACTGCACTTTTCTCTCGGTGATCCCAATGTTTATTTGTATATATTATTCTGTTTGTATTGTCTTCCACTCCCTTTTGCTCCACCCCAGGCATTGGTATGCGCAGGGGTGTACTGGAGCAAGCCCGATGATGAAGCATGTTACACTTTTGTGAGTGAGGGCAGTATTTTCTCACAGAGCACGTGCCACCTTTTGTTTCCAATCCGCTACTCCTCTGTGTGAGTCATAGGTGTGACTGGGGAGGTCGGAGTAGTGGGATTTTGCCTCTCCCTCCTTCTGGCTGTGCTTTTATTGAATTAAAAAATGCCAATAAAGAAATATTTCAAAATAGGGCTGAAACCGGTCCTGGGTTGCTTGTATTGCGGTTCAGGAAGGACCTGGAGTTGCATTTGAGACTGGACTTTTTTCCCATTGGAGCAGAGTTAAGACTCATTTGCTCATAGCTGGGACCACATGGAGGTGGCATGAAGGGCGAAGGGCGAAAAACAGTAGACTGGGATACGCCCTGAGCAATTTCCAGTGGGCAAGATTAATTTAAGCAATCCATCCATCACTTTGTATTTGATGCCCTAAGTGTGAAGGATGTGCCCAGATAAGGGTTCTGTGCTAACCTTGCCACTGCAATCAAGATATACCTGGCTGAAGAGCCCTAATAAGGACAGAGCCGGTCCTGGGTTGCTTGTGTTCCTGTTCAGGGAGGATCTGGCCAATCAGTTTGGGCTGGACTATTCCCATTGAAGCAGGGTCAAGAATAATTTGCATACGGCTTGGTGTCATGGTGGGTATAAATCAAAGGACTGGAATGCATCTCTGACAGTGACCGAGATTAATTCAAGCATTCCATCCATCTCGTTGTTTTTGATGGTCTAGATGCAGACAGTCAGGCCAACCCAAAGGCACAGTGATCCATAGGTCACAAGCTCAGCTCAGCACAGCAGGAGTTGTCCTACTACAAAGGATAAGCTTTGTTATACCCAAGTAACTGTCTCTGCACATCACACACGTGGCACATCAGGCTCACCTAAGGTCTGTGTTGTATTATATATTCATTGGCCTACTTTTGTTTATCTGTTTATTTACCAATTTTTTAGAATGTTGTTGGAGGTAAGCTTCCAGCCTCTTTGTTCTGCTTTTAGAATGCTATGGGCAGACATGATGCAGGCTGGTGTGCTCGCCTATTATACTTCAAGGAATTAAAGAAGACTACTTTTTATAATGATATCGGAGTCATATTATTGGTAGAACCATCCGACTTTACAGGCTGCCAAAATTAATGTCCTTTCCGAGAGAGTGTTGTATCAGATGTGAATATACTTTTTGACCAGGTTATTGAGGGATATCTGTGGTGCCAAGAATCAAGAATTCCCAACCGATGGGGGCGTGGCTGACCGCTGAGGAAGATGGCCGGTTCTAAGAGCGGTTCCGAAACCCAGCCACCTCATCACCGTAATTCTGATAAATCATCTATCCCCTGGCCGCAATCACAAGATGTACCAACGATTGTTGGATCGCAGCCATGCCAGGGTAATACCAGAAATCAATCAACAGTCCCAGATGGCGAGAGTCCCACCCTCAATTTTGATGCGACGGAGACCGCTGGGGCATGGGACGATCGTGGACGGATTCAGTGCTGAGCCCCACTACTTATCAGTGCGGTCGCCGTGCCTACACCGTGGTGCCTGCCTTTGGGGGGGTGGAGAGCCTCCTTTCTGCTTCCCTCTCCCCCGAACAGCCTGTGTGGGACTGTGCGGCAGCACCTGGGAAGCGGCGGCCTTGCGCTTCAACCTTATCCGAGGGGCGTCGGACGGACGGCAGAGTGCGGCACTTGAGGACACCCTGCCATGGAGATATCTTTTACTGCCTGCCACCGCTGGACTCTCAGTGGCGGTGGTGGGCCTGCAGGAGCGGTGTGGTGGTCACCTGACGCAGTATCGCCAACACAAGTGGGCGTCTGGCCCGTATATCGCAAAATAAGAGAACAATGTGGTCTGAGGCCTCTGAGACCAGTTTGGAGGATGGGAGGAAAGAAGTGCCCTTCAACACAACTACAAGAATTGCCCTGAATTATGTTGTGAGTGTTGCTGTGGAGGTATATGGAAGAGCCTGTCAAACTGTTATCAATTTATAACCTGAGCCCTGGGTCTGGCCTCTGTGACGGGGATGCCCCATCCCCCCCCCTCCCCCACTGTGGCAAAATACTAATTCTGTGGCAGTGCAAAGGTTGGTCCTCGCTTTAACTTTGAGCCCTGCAGTGACTCAACTCTGCTTCCTGAGGTGGCTCCATACGGGCTGATTGGGGCACTGTGAGTGGCTTTGTGGCCATTGTGGGATGGGATGATTGCAGTGAGAAACTTGATAGGCCACATGGAGTGCCGGTGAGTATCCTGGTGTCCCTTCTGTCCTCTCGTGTTTCCATATCTGCCGCGCCTACAAAATGACAGGTGGAAAGAATATGCAGGATCCCATCAAACTAAAATGGACAAATTAACGCTCCCCAAAGGGCCGTCAATTTGACAGACGGGCATGCAGGAACATTCAGCCTCCCAGGCCCTGCCAACCCCCAAGAGTGCCACCCTGTCTCTCCACAATATCCTGGCAGCTATGCACAGGTGCGATCTGCGTTGGAGACACGCATGGACTCAGTCACAGCGGAGGTCTTGCTGATGCGAGTGGACCTCCGGAACATGAGTGTGAGTCAAAGGAGGTGGAGGATTCAGCAGCGACTCTTCACCAGAACACAGAAGTCATCAAGGTACAGGCCAGTCGAACTACAAGATATAAATAAAATACCAGACGGTACGCTTGAAGATTATGCAGGCAGGTCCTGGTGAAGTAATGTATGCATTCTAGGAGTCTCTGAATGCGCAAAGGGGCTGGGACAGACTTATTTGTGGATAAACCGATCCTTAAACACCTTCAGCCCTGCGGCCTCTCTAAATATTTTTCTGTACAAAAGAGCTCACTGAGTGCCTGGTGGACGGTCTAGACCGGGTGCTCCTCCGTGACCTATCCTTGCCCGCATCTTCACATTTTGCAACTGAACTGCGGTGCTTCAAATGGCTTGCAGTGCCCCTCCAGTGACTTATGATAATGCAACCATAACTTTTTTCCCTGATTTCACATTAAAAGTTCAGAGGTATCGATGTAGCTTTTTAGAAGTCAAGAAGACCCTGAGAGATAAAGGAGTGAAGTACTCGATGCTCTTTCCGGCAAGGCTATGAGTTGAATCCGAGAGAAAGGCATGGTTCTTCTCAATCCCTGATGAGGCCTAGGAGTGGCTCAAGGGTTGGCATATAGTGGTGGCTCTAGTCCTAGAGCGCAGCAGGGGAGGTGGGGAGGTGGAAAAGGCAACTGAACCCATCCAGCGGACAACGGACAAGGAACAATGCCCAAACAGAGGAGATCTCATCACGACGGCAAGAGACTTGATTGCTTGTGCGGGTCCTGCAGATGTAGGGTGGTTCTCCTCATGGTTGAATGTGATGAACGTAAGAGACACAGTAATACAGCCGACATGTTGGGCTACAGGTGCTTCTGTGTTGAGGTGGGGGACTGTGCGTTCCTCCGGACATTACAAGTTTCCCTTTACTCTGAGACTGATGCCGAGACCGGGTGCAGGAGTGCTCGAACTCTTTGAACTGCTTTACTAGCCTCAATTGACTATTTGTAACAGTGTTTTTTTATTATGGGGATGGGGTTTGGCAAGTAGGGTGGGCCATAGTCTTCTGAGTTTAAAATGTTGGGTTGGGCCGACAGGCGCTCTGCAGAGTTGGGGTGTGTGTGTAGTCTCGGTCCATCATGCAGGGAGGAAGGGCGGTCTTCTTATTAGTAATTCTGATATGGTTCTCATTGGTATAGGGTGGGCAAGAGTGGGAAATGAGTTGTTTAGTATGTTTTTTATCTTTAGTTGGCTTGATTAGTATGCATCAGTTTTTACACATCACTTTGCTCAAACTGGTATGGTTAAATAGAGATGGCCAGAACTTTTGATGCACCTAACAGTGTGAAAAATGGGGAATATTGCATGGTAGTAGAAGAATATAATAACTGAAATGGTCACTCCGGATATTCTGCTAATATCCAGGAACGTAAACAAATCAAGGGGGAAAAAATCAAGGGCGGGGTGGTGCTCCAATATATTAAAAGACATTCCCCCAATGCCATCCTGCAACAGGAAATGCAACTCATGGGTAATGCTTGAAGAGCCTTGGATCGCTGGGGTTACAAAATGGATGTCCATGCTGGGTTCCCTTCTGGTTCCAGGAGCACAGGAATACTCCTTAAGAAACTGTTTCCCCTTGCCATTAACAAACTTTGGGCTGATAAACTGGGCAGGTGTGCAGCTCTCTCTGGAACATGGGCGGGGGAGACAATTAATATTATGACTGTATATGTCCCACCAGCTATGCATGGCGTACCCTTCCTTGACCAGGGTGCCCTCCTACTTGAACTTCCTGTTGGGGGTCTCCAGATGGGGGTGGATTTTAATATGGCATTATGTGACAACAGAGACTGCCTTCCACCAAGAAAATTAGTACCCTCCTGCTCCCGTTTGGTGGACTCCTCTGCATTGGGTCTAGTCGATGTCTGAGGGGCACCTAACCCCTCCACGCAACATTACACATTTTACATTTCACTTAGGGGCCCACGAGGGCCTTTCATGTATCAATGTTATTCTACCATTGGCCTCACATCTTCCTAAATTGTGTGATGTACAACATCTCTGATCACTCCCCTCTATGTGCACGATACAGTTTGGGCATAAAACGGTCCAGAAGAGCCATTAAAATAAATCCTTGGTATCTTAAAATCAATAAAATGTGATGGAGAGATTAGTGAAAGCCACAGACCAATACTGTATTTGGGAGGTCAATAAGATGGTTGTTAATTGGCAGGCTCTCCCCTTAGTAGTGAGACACAAACAAGAGCTGCAGTGGAGGTGCTCGAACACGACATTCTAGACTTAGAAGCTAACCTGGTGGTAGATGAGACAGGGGACGCATATCATAACCTGAGCCTTAAACAGCAGGAAAACAAATATCTTGTGTCAGAGGTAGCCAGTGTTCAGAATAAGGCAACACAGCATTGTGTCGATGAAGTAGTTGACAAAGCAGGGAAACTGCTTCCATGGTTAGATAGGCACGAAAGAGAGAGATGATGAGTGGCTGGCATTTGCGAGATCCACAGGCTATCGCCAATACCTTTGTGGCCTATTATTCTCATCTCTATCTCTATTCTTCCATGGGAATGGCCACAGGGTACGAGTCCTGTGACTTTTTGACTGACTTGTCACTGCCGACTCTCTCTGCTTAGGCTGTAATGTTCTTGGAAAGTGTCCTCACTGAGGTCGAGGTAGCCCAGGCAATTTGGACTATAAAATCAGGCAAGGCAATGGGGCCCAACGATCTGCCAGTAGAACTATATAAACTTACAGCATCCACCATAGTGCCATATTTACTGAGGATATATGAGGACAGCTGACAAAACAGTGCACTCTCCGAAGATCAGAGGCTCGCCTCTACAGTGTCATACACAAGGAGGGTAGACCGGCGGAGCATGGGCCTCTTACCATCCTATCTCACTTCTCAACGCAGAGGCAAACATTCTTGCTAAACTTCTAGCGGTCCACCTTATTCAAATTATTTCCAAACTGGTCCATTCAGATCAATCAAACTTTATGCCAAGTCGGAGTACAGCCATTAACTTGAGACGGCTCCATGGAGTCTAAGGGCGAATTGACAGAATCTGTGAAGATGCGGTGGTTCTGTCGCTAGATGCCCGCATGGGCTTCAATATGGTGGAGTGGCCATATATATTAGCTGTGTTAAACTGTATGGGCTTCGGCCCCAGATTTTTGTCTTGGCTGAGACTACTCTATGCCAAACCTTTTGCGCAGGTGTTGGTAAATGAGAGAATGTCCCAGGTACTCCCCCTCCAGCGAGGAACCCGGCAGAGTGCCCTCTTTTGCTGCTTTTATTGGCTTTAATCCTAGAATCATTGGCGGCTAGGGCATGGGGAGATCTGTTGATCCGCGGACTACACTGGACGGAAGATTGGGAAGATAGAATATCTCTTTATGCTGACGATATTCTCCTATACTTTGCGGCTCCGCAGTCCTAAATTACCAGAATACTGTACATATTTACTAACTTTGGTAGATATTCAGGTTATACCATTAACTGGTCAAATCTGTGATGTATGTCCTTTACGGACAGGCACTGAGACTGGTGCCTGATTGTGAGGCCCAGACAGTAACAGACGGGTTCCGGTATGTTGGAATTTATATTACCACTAATCCTGATTTATTTACCACCATAAATCTACAGGGCCCGCAGGCGCGTCTTAAAAGTGATGCCCAGCAATGGAGGTCGTTGTTGCACTTCATGCTATGCGGAGCAGCGTTGTTTAAAATGATGGCGCTACTGCGTTTTCTATACATGTTATGAAATGAAATGAAATGCAATGAATGAAACTTATATAGCGCACGACTTACCCTGGGGCATCTCCGCGCTTGCTTAGGGAACCCGTCCTGGTATTCCCCTGTGAGATAACCCTGGCAGGGTATCCACAAGGTGAAAGCCAGGCATCCCACTGCGAGGGGCCGTTGTGGAGATTAAGCAAGCTATTGCCCAGAGTCGCAGAGTGTGAACCCGTGAGTCGAGAAGGCACCGGAGCGAGAATTATCGAGTCCGTGGAATTTTTGATCCCAAGACCCGCCGAGGCGGGGAATTGAACCCTGGTCCAGGGCCGAACTCAAGCTCCAGGTCTGCCGCCTCTAACCCCTGAGCCACACTTCTCCACTCCATGTTACAGAACACACCATTCTCTGTATCTGATCAATATTTCAAAACTGTGGAGGGCGAGGTCAGAACTCTGCTGTGGGATGGTGGCCTGCTGCCGATTGCCCTGAGAAAGTTGGCACGTGGTTGGTATGATGGAGGGATAGCCCTGCCTGATATTCAGATATAATACAAGGTGGCACAATTGATGACTATTAATCAGTGTGCCCATCAGCCGATAAAAGTGCCTGCATACCGCACGGACTGCTTTGTTCTCCACCCGGGAGAGGGGTATTTGTGAGCAGTATACACAAACCCATCCCCATTAGAAAATAGGAAGTTGGAAAAACATATGTCCTGCAAAGCGATCTCACTCCCATATCAAAACTAATGAACAACTCCCCTGATACACTTCTGCGCCTCTGAGCTGATGGGAGGTGGACCTTGTGTATGTGCACGAGGATGACTGGCCGGAGGCCCTGGCATTGTCCATAGAGGTGGCTATTAGGACACTCTCTAGGTTAGTGCAGCTCATAATACTCCATAGAGCTTACCTATCTTGCAATACATCAAAAGAGAAGGTAAGCAAAGCACACCCCAATTGCAATTGTATAAAGTCTAGGCAATCACAAGAAAGTGAAACCAAAATACACCAAAGTTCAACAAATACACTAGATAGTCAATAACATAAACTGATCCCACAATTTATCAGGACAAGATGACCAAATCACTATGTTTGGATGTATAATTTTCTTTATTACTCGTTCATATTCAGACGTGAATTGAAGCCAACACGTGTTTCGTCTGTACAAAATTGGTACTCAGACTTTCTCAAGGCAAAGAAGCGATCATCAGTAGCATCAATAGGTTATGTCGCGGTAAGATCATGAAGATACATGTATTCAGAACCAAATCTTATAGAAGTGCATCTAGAGCTGGAGCACACAGGCCCACAAAAAGATGCGGGAAGGGTGTGTAAGCTGATCTAATCTATGGAGCCTCCTACAGTGTGATAGCCACCCTCTGGGCTCGGAGTAAAGATGCTCCTGGATGAACCTATATATAACCTAGAACGTGGTCGTGCGCAATCAATTGTAGTAAGGTTCCAAATAAACACAGTAATGTATGACGCGACCCGAGTTTTCAAAGTAAATACATCCGGGTGAGATTACGACCCTCAATCTGTCGTAATCTCGAAAGATACACAGGTCCCCCACGCTTGATAACGAGTCTCCTATCTTGCAATACAATGGTAAAAATGGACAGATGGTCCGATTCGCTGTGCCAGATCCGCTGTGTTCAGGAAGGCACATTTTTTTACATTATGTGGGAATGTCCGGCGATCTGGACCTTTTGGGAATTTGTAGTAATATACATGAATGACATGTGGTGGTGACTTGACATACCCCGCTAAATGGTGCCTTCTTAATGTATGGGATGCCACTAACCTGGTTTGCACGGACCAAATTTGGGTGTCCTTGGGCATAATTATAGCTAAGCGCAAAATAGCTCGTCTGTGGGATGCTGGATCCCCACCACTTCTCAGAGATAGAAAGAGAGACATGATTGGTGTATGGTGGTAGAGAAGGTGCTTTATGAAAGTAGGGTTGTCTCAAAAAGTGAGACATGGTTTGGAGTTATGTTATGTTATGTAATGTCTCTTTTATAGCGCACGGCTACCCCAAGGGGTGTCCTGGCGCTTTGGCAAAGCGAACTGAGGCACAGAAACACAACACAGCTACTCACAGTGGTCACAAGACTCATACAGAAAAAAGCCAAGTCTTCAGCTCCTTTCTGAAGGAAAGGAGACTGTTAGCCTTCCTTAGGGAAACAGGAAGCTCATTCCAGCAACGTGCAGCCAGATAACGGAAGGAGCGCCCTCCGATCCTGGCGAATCTGATAGGCGGAACATCGGCTTTGACTGCAGAGTTCTCCTTGGCACATAAAAGGACATGCGCTTCCCGATATAATTCGGGCCAATAGAATGAAGGGCCTTAAAAGCAAGGGTCAAGATCTTAAATGTGACTCTTTTAGAGATGGGCAGCCAATGCAATCTATTGAGCAATTTGGATGCTTTTGCCCTACGTGGAAGGCCAAAAATGGCTCTTGCCGCTGAATTCTGCACAATTTGCAAACGGGCCAACAGATATTTAGGCAGCCCTAAATAAAGGGCATTGGCATAATCCAATCGCGATCCTATTAGCGCCTGGACAATGATTTTTTTATATTGTAGGGACAGCAGCGGAAGAAACTTCCGAAGCATTTTCAAAATGCCAAAACATTTCCCAGACAGCCCAAAATTCTGGGGTCTGAAAGAGAGGCCATCATCACACAACACACCAAGATTTTTGGCTTGTGTGGAGACCTCATCAGGAGGAAACATGTCCTGAGGCCACCAAGTTTTCCAACAGGGATCAGGTGGACACCCGAAAAAAAGCAGCTCCGACTTATCGGAGTTGCATTTCAGGCTATGCTGCTGAAACCAGTCAAAGACAGCACCTAGGCAATCTCTGATCCTGTCGCCATCGAAAGCCTCTCCCTTCTTGCACATAAAAAGGAGCTGGGTGTCATCAGCGTAAGATATGATCTGGGCACCAAAGGCCTCCGCCGCCAGAGGGGCCATATAGATATTAAAGAGGGTGGGGCTCAGATTGGACCCTTGAGGAACCCCCACCTCTAGCGGCGGCATTTCAGCGGAGAAAGGAGGTGCCCAGACCACCTGTCGACGGCCAGACAAAAAAGATTTAAACCAGTCCAACACCGTCCCACGAAACCCGATCTCCCAGAGTCTTAAAAGGAGACCGTCATGGGGGACGGTGTCGAAAGCCGCCGACAAGTCAAGCATAACCAAGATATCCTTTCCCCCGAGAGCCAGAGTTTCTCTGATAGCTTCGGTGACCTCAAGAAGGGCTGTCTCCGTGCTATAATTAGCGCGGAAGCCCGATTGAGAATCATGGAGGATGTTGTTGGTCTCAATAAAGTTGGTAATCGAGGACTGCACATGTTTCTCAATCACCTTCGCCAGAGCAGGGAGAAGGGAGATCGGCCTGTAGTTCGCATTCACAAGGGGATCTAAAGTGGGCTTTTTGAGTAGCGGCAAGATCAGAGCATGTTTAAACTCAAAAGGAACCACTCCCGTGTTCAAGGAGAGATTAAGCAGTGGGTTAAGCAAGATGTTAACTGCCGTCGCTACTCTACCCAGGTATTTCGCCGGACAAGGATCCAGTGGCAGACCAGAGTGAACCTTGGACAAAAGATCAAGAGAGGTGGCAGAGGAGAGGGGTGGAAAAACCGTTAGTACGGGACAATTCTCATTCGTGTGTGAGGTGAAAGAGATCGGTTTACAAACCGATGGAATAAGGCCCCTAGCCGGGAAAGAGTCCTGGATAGCCTTAATTTTATGTACAAAAAAATCCCCAAGTTGGCTGATCCAAACTTCGGAATGAGAATGAGATGGCGAGCAAGAGGAAGGGGAAACAAACTCCTTTACTATTCTGAAAAGTTCTTTACTGATGTTTTCCGCTTCATCAATTCTGCGCTCCAAATAGACTTTTTTTCCCTCAGAGATGTGCCTATGATAAAGCCTGATTGCATCCCGATATTTTAGTTTATCACCCGGCTCATATTTGCGCCGCCACACTCTTTCAGCTTTTTTACAGTCTTGACGCATTTTTCCTAAAGAAGGGGTGAACCAGGGGGCAGAGACATGCCTAGCTGCAGATTTAGCTGGCTTAGCCGGGGCTAACTCGTCAAATCTGGCTCTTAGCCACTTCTGAACAGAGTCAAGGTTTTCTTCCAAGTCATCCGTAAGCACACAGGGATGACGGCAGAGAGCATCAGATAGCATTTCCGCCGTGACTAAATGAAATGATCTCATTGGTCGTTTTGTGACTTTCAGTACTCTTTGGCCAGTCATAGCCAAGAAAGGAATGCTAAAATTAATTAAAAAATGGTCAGACCATAGTAAAGGGAATGTTTACAGAAGGAGTCTATGTGCTGTCCCCACTATCATGTCAATGCCGTCCTCCATTCCCAGAGGTCAAGTATTGAGTGTATCCTGGGGTAGATACGTGTTGAATAGCTAACAGGGGATATAGCCAATAATACAAATGCAATGTGTATAATCATTGACCATGTCTAAGACTGCTGTGGTGTATTTATGCATGATTGAACTGCTGTAATTCTAATAAAAAGATGTTTAAAAAAAGAATTTCCGACAGAGAAAACTAGCTTATCACTGAAATGCAAGCAGTGAGCCCCGAGAAGACAAAAGTGCTGACTATGGCTCCCTCACAAACTGGAAGTATGTTAGTAATCTCTGACAGAACCACATAAGACCAAGTTGTTGAAATAGCTACAACAGCCTTCGACCATGTCTTTGCAAAGCTCAAAAAGATCTCTGACATGCTGAAGACTGTCAAGATAGAAAATGGGTTCATGTTCCACAGTATGGGCTTCTGCCAATATCTCCAATGATACACATAAACCACCAAGATATAACACCTTGATGTTGCAGGCCAATGGCAAGTTGGACCGAGTTATGAGGACAGTAAACAGTCCTTCACATCTGTCTTGATGAGAATGGACATGTAGAAACAATTGATCAGTCAATTCTTCCGAAGCTACCATAGTACCCTGCATTGCACCACAATACAGGCCTTGGTCCCAGCATCTCCGGGACTATCTGGTTATTGACGGCCAGAATCATGACAAAGACAGGTATAAAGAAAATATTAGAGCCTACAAACTGGAAATAAGCGCCGCTCAAGCCACCTACTACAATGAGAAAATCATGGCAGCCAGGTCCAAACCTAAAGAAATTTATCAGGTAGTTAAAACACTTTCCAAAATTCCCCCTCCTACAATCACAACCCTTGATCCCATCTCCCGCTGCAATGAACTAGCTGAATTCTTCTTTCAAAAAATAAATAAAATATACTCCTCATTTACAAATCCCAACCCAGAATCTGTTTCGCCACAATCCACCTGTGCGACTGAACATCCTGCGCAAACCCACCTGAATGATTTCACATTATTAGACCTGGAATCACTCAAATCACTCACACTTCAGGTGAAATCTGGTTCCCCCCTCGACCCTGTACCCCCCAAGATGATAAACATGGTCAACCCAATCATTCTTCCTGTTCTCCTGGATCTACTCAACAGTTCAATCTCCTCAGGGGTGGTCCCCCCTGCCTGGAAGCAAGCAATGGTGAAAGCACTAATAAAAAAGCCTAATCTCAACCCAGCAGATTCTAATAACTACCGCCCAATCTCTCTGCTACCATGGGCAAGCAAAGTCCTAGAGAAGCACATCAACCTCCACCTCACTGACTACCTCGAGGAGAACCACCTACTCGACGTCTCTCAAACAGGGTTCCGCCCCAGACATGGCACTGAGACGGCGCTGTTAGCCGTCACAGAAGAAGCTAGGAAGATCTTGGATCGAGGAGGGACAGTGGCAGTGGTCCTCCTCGATCTAAGTGCAGCATTTGATACGGTATGCCACAAAACTCTTCTAGCTCGACTCTCTGATCTCGGCATATCAGGAATCGCCTTAGACTGGCTGAGCTCGTTTCTCAGCAACAGAACCTTCCAGGTCTTTGATGGCGACTCCTACTCCAAAAACCAACCCTTGGACTGCGGTGTGCCTCAGGGCTCCTCTCTGAGCCCCACGCTGTTTAACGTGTACATGAGACCATTGGCAGGTGTCGTCCAAAAATACGGTATTAAAATCATATCGTACGCGGACGACACCCAGCTGGTGGTCTCTCTGACACAGAAAGGCAGCGTGTCCCCCCAACCCAATTTGGCAGCATGTATGGAGGAAGTTAAAAGATGGATGACAATGTCATCCTTAAAACTCAACGGTGATAAGACCGAGATTATGATCCTCGGTCCCCCCCCCCCCACCACCTATCACCAGCTATGGCCCTCTAGCCTGGGACCTATGCCAACTCCCAAGGAAAACATTAAAAGCCTAGGAGTTTGGCTAGATAGCAAACTCACATTAAACACTCAAGCAACCAAAACAGCTGCAACCTGCTTCGGAATTATTCGAATGTTGAAAAAAATTCTTCCACTACTACCATTCGAAGCTAGGCGAGTGGTCATTCAGGGCCTCGTACAATCTAGGCTGGACTTCAATAATGCTCTATACCTAGGAGCACCAGAGTATGTGTTAGAAAAACTGCAAAGAACACAGAACTGTGCCGCCCGCACTCTCTTACAGATTCCTCGCAGAGAGTCAGTCAAGGCAGGAATCAGAGCTCTCCACTGGCTCCCAGTCAGAGAGAGAATAAAATTCAAGGCGCTCTGTATATCATATCAAGCATTCCACAGAGCAAGCCCAGAAATTAACCACTCACTTCTCTCCCCCTACTGCCCTGGAAAAATCCTGCGCTCCACGAATGCACTTTTTGCCGTAGTCCCCAGAATCAAAAAAGCTAGAGCAGGAGGCAGGTCCTTCTCTCTGAACGCTGCCAGACTCTGGAACTCGCTCCCCGTTCCACTCAGAGCCAAGCCTACCCTTCTAAACTTCCGCAAAGAACTCAAAACACTCCTATTTAGAAGCTAATTCCCCTGCTACCTCCTACCCTCAGAATCTATTCTTTTCCTTCTTTAGCGCTTGGACGCCTTCGGGCAGCAGACGCGCTCTACAAAACCCCTCCACTCCACTCCACTCCATGAGAAATATGGTTATTTAATGTTGCTGAATTCTCTTATGAGCGAGGCCACTGGACTTATGTGTTTTTGCGGCCACAGTGTTTTACCTAAAATATTCTAGGACTGGTTCTAGAATAGTAAATAAGAGAGAGGATGTAGCCTTACGGCTACAGCGGTCAACCTCGCACCTGGGGAACCGGGTTCGAGTCTCGGCGACGACGCTCAACATTCTGGGATTCTGGGTGTTGTAAGGTCTTTTCTTGACTTCCTCTTTTCCACCATGTCTTCTCTCCTTGTTAAGTCTGGGGACATTTAGAATGTTGCATGATGTCACAGAATGTGGGGTGTCTCATGTGAATCAGTTGATTCTTGGCTGAGCACAAGGTAACAGCTCCTGGTGGGGCCTTCTGACTAACTTACATCTTGGCCTACCTACTACCCTGGCCTTCCTACTTACCATCTCTGTAACTACCTCCTGAAGAAATATACTTCCTGGAATTACTACTTGAACTCCTGTGCAGTATTTACTTTCAACACTGGGCAAATCATGTAATCTCCCCAGTGCCTAACAAAAATGAATGTGTCCTTCTGTAACAAAACTGGTGCTCGTGTAAAGCGCTCTGATACCCGATTTCTCGGGTCTAGTTCGCGCTATATAAAACTCAAAAAAAATAAAAAGCCTCCTGGAATACTTGAGGGGAAGTTGCCTTTTCCCTACATATTCTAGGACTGGAGTTAGAATAGTAAATGGGATCTCTATCCTGCACGCCTACAGCTGCTCAGAGGGCCCCATTGAAGGCAACAAGAAGGGACAACGGCTGCTGCTCCCCGCCCCGCTGTGGGGCAGGTGCCCAGCCACCGACCTCACAGCTGTCCAAAGTTGCTTCACTTTGTTCTGTCACAGGTCAAAGAAAGGTTAGCGTTCCAGATTCTTTTCAGCGTTCTGTGATGACAAGGCAACAAGTGACAGATAAAGATGGCCGCAGTAAAAAGTACATGCCGTGTCAAACGGAGTGTCACCGTATGGCAACGTGGCGGCCATTGTAGAGTGGCGCTAATTCGCCCCATTCTATGTACGGCACATATCTACTATTCACTCTGTGGAAAGCACACCTTTTTAAAAGTAATATAATTTGCTTAATAGTGTTCCGCATATGTTGTGCACTTGGTGCTACATATCGTAACACTCCTGGGGCGAAATGTCCAAATGGAATCACCGTCAGGGCCCATTGGCTCTCATTGCTGCGTGACGTCAACTGTTGTATGATTTATTAAAAAAAGTGGACATTTTGGGGAAGTTTTGCTCCGTTAAATACACGCTTGAAGCGCTTAATTTATCCTCCAATCTATATCTTAGTTTTAAGTTTCGTGTTACTGTTTACTCATCTCATTTCAATTCATAGAGCCCAAAGAAGTCATATATGAATGTATGCTTTATGTAATGAAACAAGTGCTCATGTAAAGCGATTTGGATATCGTTGGGTCGCGAAGTATAAACTGCAAAATACAAAAAAAAGTGCTGAACTATTTTGTACATTTTTCAGTGTACGCTTAAAAATAATTTTAAATGTATGTTTAGTGTTAAGCTGTACCTTAATCAGTCAGCGCTCTCAGTTCACTACCAGATCACCGCCCGCTATCATCGAGACGTTGTCATTCTAAGATGGCCGCCGCAGGCTCGATGCCATATCCCCCGGCCCGCGTCCTTCTTCTGTGTTAGGGGCGCCTCGCCAGTGACGCCCGTGGCGCTGCTATCCGGGCCGTGCGTGCCGCCGCGTGCGGTTGCCAGGGGAGCCAGCTTCCCGCGCAGGAACCGGAAAAAGACCCGCGGCGGTACCGGGAAGAGTTGGCAGCCCGGCCCCGGTGAGTGCAGGGCATTGGCGGGAGGAGTGGTCCTGTTTCTTAGAGCAGCCCGTCTCTGCTTGTTTTCACATCACCCCCGGTGTCCTGCCCCCACCCGCCGGTCCCACCCCGAGGCCCCCTCTTTGCTTTAGTTTGACTTTCCTCCCTGTTGGGGGAGGGGGGTTCCTAGTCCTAACCCAGTTGTACAGACGCTCCCCTTCACCTCGGTCCCGCACTTAAGTTCAGGAAGTGCTCCTTCACAGGGCTCCTCCCTCCCAAGTTCAAGGAGTCGGCCCCCCCCCAGGCAGCCCTGCCTGCAGGGTGCCCCCACCCTCAGCCAGAGTTGTACCTGACACACCGGCTAACCACAGTTGAGGAACTTCCTACACCTCCACCTCCACTCGCCCAGGGCAAGCTTCACCAGGCTGCACTGTCTGGAAGCAGCCCCCCCCCCCCCCCCCCCCCCCCCCCCCCCCCCCCAAACCCAGAGGGATCGGCCCCCTGCCTTCCTCACACCGGCCCCAGCACTCTCCATTAATCCATTTTTATTTCTTTCTTTTAAAAGTTTTCTATAGAGCTAGCTAGATTCGTAAGTATCAGAGCGCTTCACATACACACACTGTAAAAAACAGAAGGGCCTTACATTACCTAGGAGGCTGACAGTAAGTAAGCAAACCACGGATAAAGAATACAGCATGAACAATAAATAACTGTGCACCGGAGGGGGAGAAAAAAAGAAAAGCAAGGTGATTAGCATCCTCAACAATTCAGCAATCCTTGAATGGGAGTCAACTCGGAGTATTGAGGTCTAGGTTAGTAGACGTTGTTCAGGAAAGTATATGTTAAGGAGATGGAGTTTGAGGTCCCTTTTGAAACGCAGCAGAACCTCCACCAGAGCCTGCTGGGAACTTGTCTTGGGACCTGAGCTCGACCCCAGAGTATTGGTTGTATCGATGGTCCCCCCCCCCCCGTCATTAGCTTCCAGCATATGATCTGCCTTCCATACGTGGTCTTGAATGATAGTGAATGATTGGCACTTTTTGTAGGCGGTGTTTGCAGAGTCACCCTGCTATGTTTATTTGGAGTATGGCGTATTGAGCGGACGTGGCTTGTTTACCAAACGCCTGAAAGATTTAATTGCTGAATTACCAGAAAAGTCTATAGTCCGTTACCGTACTTTCGTTGATTATCCTTACGCGTTCTTCTAGTTATATGTAATTTTTGAGTGCATACACGTGGTGGGGGTCCTCAAAAGTAACTGAACCTCAACAGTAAATACGCTGTTATGTGTTGCATTTTTACATAATTTGCAACAGTTGCCAAAAATGGCAACACCTGGCAATGCCTTGAAAGAGTTAAGTACTCTGTGTACATTACATTCCCTGCTTGCCAAATGATACATTTCAGGGTGCAGAGATGCACTCAGATTTTCGCATTAGCTAACCTACACATGCACATTTGCTCCTGCTAAAATGCAGTTCACAAATATTTTCTAACAGTACAATTTCTTGGCCAACTTATGTACATTTTTGTGAATTCACAAAAGTTGTATATCTGCAAGGACATATACCATGGGTGCACTGTTGAGACTTTCTTTAATAACTGGGCCCCTCATTAGGTGTGGCTTTAACAATGACCTTTTGTGTTTATTAAAATTCTCTTTTTCTTTCTCTTCTCTTACCTCCCCCCGGAGCATATCTGTACACAAAATTGTTTTGTTCAGTGCCAGAACCTACTGTGGGAATGTGTGCTTTTTGAGGCCAAAAACAATGTTGCTTTTGCCAATGTTTCTTATAATGGTGAGGGCCCTGCAGCTCCCACACCAATATGGTTTTACAAAAACCATGCCAAAACAAGTCACATATTGACAACCAAAATGCTAATCATCCATTTCAGACCTGCTGGCTTTGCCAATGCTTGTTTTCCCCATTATGAATATATTTGGGAAATGTTAGCATACATCAACACATTTTACTAAATGATGTTGCATAGAAATGGTACTTAACATTTTACAGTAGTTTAGCCAAATGTTTTTCCCCCCCAAATTTTTCTTGTGAACATTTTATTTTGAAAGCAAAGACTCCTCAAGCTTGCTTTCAATCTATGCTAATATTTCCATCTTATCAGACAGCATACTGGGAGCATTATACATACATAGCCTCATATTGCTAAACTTTGAAAACGTGTGAACACATTTTTATACTGGAACCACTGTCAGTAGTGCAGTCCGAGCTTACAACATTTACTTGGAGCGTTCACCCTTATAATAAAGGCTTTGCATTAATAAACCACAAATACAAGTTGGATAGGCATTTACTCATGAACACAAATATTACCTTAACTGCAGACAGGCCAGGCCTATACAATCATGACTTTCTGAGCCATAAACACCGCATTAATTGCACAACTTTTTGATATGGCCATTCTCACAATTCCTGGGCTCTGATCACTCCTCAGACTGGTGAAACAACTTGCACCACGGACACCTTTGTGGATCTTTTTTGATATCTTTTACTAGATAAAAATGTTTTTAAGTAAAAGAACAAACAGAATTTTAAATTGTTTGGGCTCAGCTGGTGAAATGGTGCCAACCAAGCCCTTGCTGCGGTTCCACGCATCAACAAAACCACCATGGGAGGAAGATCCTTCTCATACCTGGCAGCTAAAACCTGGAACTCCATCCCCACACACCTCCGCCTCACTCAAAACCACTTAGCCTTCAGAAAGCAACTTAAAACCTGGATATTCGACAAGTAAGTCCACACCCTTCCTCAAGCGCCTTGAGACCCTCTGGGTATGTAGCGCGCTTTACAAATTATTTGACTTGACTTGACTATGGTATAATACTTTCATCGTCACATCAAGTAATAACCAGTTTTCTATCACCATTTAACCTCAGCAAGCACACTGCCAGTGTTCCAGCAGCGTTGTTAAAGCCAGTCAGTCGCCTGTGTTTCTTTTCATTTATCATGCAGGACAGTACCAGATTTAGGGTCAGTCTGGCACTACTTACTGTACTGTCTCAGCATTGCTATTCAATATGTCAACAACCTTATTTAAGAAATCTGAGGTGTTTAGGCCATGATGTGGCTGACTGTGTGTAAAAAGGGTTAGTCAGTCCCCTGACACTCTTGTAAATCTTAACATAATTGTCAGGGCCAATATCAGGGGCCATTTGCTAGAGCAGTTGTTGAATAAAGAGATTTACTGCTTCTAGGGCTTGTTTATTAGAATCTTCGAGATGTAAATTGATAAACCAAAATTCTGTAGCTCTAAGTTTTTTGATAACTCTTTGATATTGACCCATGCTTTCTAAAAACACCAGTGTAGGGTTGCTACTAACATTGGAATTTTCATGTGGGGTTGAGGCTCTGGGAGGCTGGTGCTCTTGTAGCATGGGTTTTGGTGGGAAGTAGCAGTCATTGACTTGAACATTATGACTTTTATTTCTCAAATGTGCAGCCCATGAAGGCTGCATATTGGAGCGGTCAGATAGTACATCAACTCCGTCTTTACTCTGTTTTATGAAACGTGTATTTTCAGATTATCTCAAACCTTTATTATCAATGTCTAGCAGAGAAATTAGTTCTGGGAGAGGGCGGGAAATTATGGTGTTTTGTGCAAGTGTATGCAATCTCTTTGATCTGTGAGAAGGGGACTGTAGGGTAGGAAGGGAGCTGCTGGAGCCCTAATACAGGGGTGCCTCTAGACGGGTGTGATCTAACACTGAGACTTTGTTTAGTAATTCTGTGGGGCCGAGCTGCCCTGTGAGTACTTGTTTTTATATTGGGCACCTGAAAGTTATGAAGTGTATCCGAATTGACAAAGCACATTTTGCAGTTATCAGTAGGGTTTGCTTTCCTAGCACGCTTATGATCAACCTTTTTATCAGTGTATTTCAAACCATTATCTAAAGACATTGTTTCTTGAATATTAGTTATAGACTGCTGTACCGCCCCCCCCTCACAGTGCTACCCCTGAAATCTATATGCCAATGGAGGTGCGCGGTTAATCTTTAAAGCCACGGTTCTTGACTCTTTTACCCTTTGCAGCCGCTGTTCTTGACGCTTTTACCCTTTGCAGCCGCTGTGTTTGACGCTTTTACCCTTTGCGGCTGCTGTGTTTGATGCTTTTACCCTTTGCGGCTGCTGTGTTCGACGCTTTTACCCTTTGCGGCTGCTGTGCTTGACGCTTTTACCCTTTGCGGCTGCTGTGCTTGACGCTTTTACCCTTTGCGGCTGCTGTGCTTGACGCTTTTACCCTTTGCGGCTGCTGTGCTTGACGCTTTTACCCTTTGCGGCTGCTGTGCTTGACGCTTTTACCCTTTGCGGCTGCTGTGCTTGACGCTTTTACCCTTTGCGGCCGCTGTGCTTGACGCTTTTACCCTTTGCGGCCGCTGTGCTTGACGCTTTTACCCTTTGCGGCCGCTGTGCTTGACGCTTTTACCCTTTGCGGCCGCTGTGCTTGACGCTTTTACCCTTTGCGGCCGCTGTGCTTGACGCTTTTACCCTTTGCGGCTGCTGTGCTTGACGCTTTTACCCTTTGCGGCCGCTGTGCTTGACGCTTTTACCCTTTGCGGCCGCTGTGCTTGACGCTTTTACCCTTTGCGGCCGCTGTGCTTGACGCTTTTACCCTTTGCGGCCGCTGTTCTTGGCCGGTCGTTGTGAACTTGGATGCAGCGCTTGAGCTGCGCTGATTACCGTGGCGTCTGTATTATCAGAGTTTGAGAAAAAGCTACATTTTAATTTCAGACTTCGAAAAAATCTGGAGTGCCATTTTATCAGCTAAAACTAGACTACGTTCACATTTGCACACAATCACACTCGCACATTCACTCACTCAGTATTATGTGAGCTGTGTGTATATTCGAGTTTATTTTTGAGTATTTAACAATAGATTGATTCTCACCATCCTAATTAAATGAATTGGTGATAATGCTACAGCGAAGTACCATAAAATAGAGATTTTCTCTCTCTCTTTTTCTCTATCTATCTCTCTATCTCTCTATCTTTTCCCTCTTTCCCCCCGCAATGTCCACAGACGTAGCAGCGAGAAACACCGAGACAGACCCACAAGCAGGTCAAAGCCTTGAGCTTTCTCATCGTAATTAACACCCAAAGGGAGAGAGCTGAGACAGGCATAAAAGAGACCGACTGGGACCAACAAAAAGACTGAGCCTCTGCAGCATCCACTAAAGAAGCGGTGAGAGACAGATGGGCACAAAAAGAGACCGACTAGGACCCACAAAAAATCAGAGCCTCCTTAACATCCACTAAGTGAGAGGCGCGAGACACTCTGCGACAGGCACATAAAGAAACAGACTAGGACCTACAAAAAGGTAGAGCCTTGAATTTTTTTAAGACCCTAAGGGAGAGACCTGAGATAGAAACTGACCAAGTCAGGGAAAGAAAGAGACTGATGGACTCAGACAATCGCAATCACTATCTTTCACACATTCATACACACTCACACTTTTGCGCATGAACACACTTGTTCACTTGCGCAGGCACAGTTATGCTGAACAAATGTATTTCAAGTGAACAAAATAGAAATGTGCAGTAATGTATTGATATTTACACAACTTCTTTTCAACCTACGCTATTAGCTCTTCACGAACTGCATTACAGTAGCATAATTTTCTCTAAAATATGTTGAATACATTTTTTCAGTCTTACACCCCTGCATCTATGATGTAAATAAAATAAACAATGTGCCCCGCAAGTAAATGATGCTCCTCTTGAATCTGATTATCGTGAAATATCCTGCCGGCTATGTTTATTTTTATTTTATTTATTTATTTTTTAAAATCACCATGTGTAATTGGGTGTAGAGGTAACTGTTAGGTGGGCAAACTGTATGAGTCCAAAAACTCTGGAGTCCTTTTCAGTTTAAAATATTGCTAACCATTGCAGAACACTCTTAATTTGATCATCCGTGTTGACAGTTCGGTGTAGTGGTCTTCGATGTTTACTCCGCACCATAGGTATTGTCTGCCACAAATACCCCCATTGAAGAATGTTCAGCTATCTTGTCTATGGAGACGACGCTTTACAATTGTGACATACTCATCACATGTAGTTGATAAATGCCTCCTTCCTATGGCTCATCAGTGTGACATTTTGAAATGGTGCATAAGTCAGGAGATCTATAGTTTTCCAGCAGTGCTGTGGTAAACCGAAGCGCCAGATGTAAATGACCCAATTTTGTATTGGCAAATGGTTCTGCCCAGATTGTCGGGCTGAGACGGAACATCCAATAGCGCATTGTCTACTTCACGTGGTCCCCACAAAGGGGCCTGTCATCCGTGTACTTGTCTGCCACCTATACGAGACGCACATAATCCCTAGCCACACACCCTGTCTAAAATGACAGCATGTATGGTTGTGCAGGGATAGCTTGACAGTCTACAGAGAGACTGCTGTGTGATATATTAAAAGGCTTAAATTAAGTGTGTTGGCAAATTCCCTGCTAAATGAGTGATTTTTGACTTTAAAAATTGCAGTTCTAGGATTTTTTTTCTTCTGTCTACGATAGCATTTCTGCTGCCATGCTGAACACTTTAACCTCCTTCAAAGGAGCAGTTGGCATTATCGGTTAGAGTCTCTGCATGTTCTAGATTAACCATGAGCTGACTTTGGGGCGCTGCACAAAAGTTGATGCTGATAGGATAGTCTTTTTGTAAACTTCCTAATGTCTGCTCATAGAACAAAAAGTGTCTTCATTGCCAAATAGTTTAATCTTCAGATCGAGGCCGCCAAGTATTTGCTTGTCTTGGTAAAACAAATCGCGGTATAATCGCAAGATCAGTTCCCCTTTTCCATTTCTGGCTGTAAAGCTCTCTCTACTCTTAAAGCCTTCCTTAGGTCCATTTAAAGCTCTATCAAGAGCCACTTTGCTGTTTGTCTCCTGAGGCGGAAGCCGGGAGAGTGTTGTGCTACTCTTCAAATTTTTAAGCTTCTCATCTATTGTGCCATTTGTTTTAACTGTCACGCTGCTAAAAACTTAAAAAGTGCCACGCTGCTAAATTTTGCCGTATTTTAATTTCCTACCCCGCTTCTGGCCGGTGCTCAGCCGAGTTAGGTGCTGACTCTCACGGACCCGGGGTGGTGGAGCATTGGAGCGGCCATCTTTGGGGGAGGCCATCCAGGTTAGCAGTCTAGTCGCCAGCATAAAAGCAGTAAACATGCCTTCGCGCAGCGGATGCGATCAGCGGGCGTGCCGTCATCACGCCGGAGTCACGCCTGAATCCAGCCCGTCTGCACCCGTCCGCGCTGAGAACGTGCCAGGGGGGCTGGTTCTACTCTTACCCCCTCTCAAGTAAGTCATTTCTACTCTCTGCATGACCTGCGGGGGCTAAAGCCCTACTGGCCCCCTTGTCATCACAGATTCACACCAGAGGCACTTGGTGCCGCCCCTAGTTCACCAATATAGCAACCATCACCACCAAACCACCCGTGACCCTTCCATGGACGGACCATTTTCTGGTCCCTATTTCCTGAGAAATTCCCATTACGAACCCCCGAACCTCTAAAATTCAGGTAACCGACCGACGATGGCGCAAACTGGCACCTGAGGAATGGGCCGCCGCCCTCACAGACTCCATCCCCGAGCTCTCCTCCGACCCTGCCATGGCTGATAAGCAGTTTAATGAGTGGATTACCTCCTCCCTAGATACACTGCTCCCAAAAACTGCGACCCTTAAACATCCTAAAAGACTATCTCCTGCTCCATGGTACTCCCCAGAGCTCAAAGCTCTGCGCCAGGAGTGTAAGAGAACGGAACGCTCCTGGAGAAGAGACAAATCAGAAATTAACAAAAACACCTACTCCACCTCTCTTCTATCCTATAAAACCGCTATCCGAAAAACCAAATGCGCTTTCTTCCAGGAGAGAATAAAGAAAGCTGGATGCTCCAGTAAGGAATCATATGCCATCCTTAAAGAGCTTCTTAAAACCCCAGAACAGGGACCGGGACTCCCCTCCGATCCTAAAGCTGATCAGGAGAAATGCCAACAACTGGCTAATTTCTTTCATGACCAAATCCAAACAATTCTGGCTTCAATTCCCCCCTCGAGTCCGTGCGAAGAAACCGTTCTCTCATACTCCACATCACCCACTTGTCTTTCTTCATGGGGCCAAGTTACAATGGAAGAAGTAGGAAACACGCTTAAATCCATGAAGAGCGGATCCCCCAGGGACCCCGCCCCACTCCGGATCCTCAAGGAGGTAGCCCCGACGATCATTCCCCCCCCTTACTCATCTGATCAACGCCTCTCTCCAACAGGGAGCTGTACCCCCGAGTTGGAAGACGGCTGTCGTAAAAGCCCTATTAAAGAAACCATCCCTCGACCCTGAAAATCTGGCTAATTACAGACCCATCTCCCTACTCCCAGGAGTCAGCAAAATTGCTGAAAAATTGGTCAATAGGAAACTCTCACAGTTTCTGGAGGTCAACAACAAGCTAAAAAGTTCCCAGACGGGCTTTCGCCCAGGACAGGGCACTGACATCGCCCTCCTGGCAGCGGTAGAGGAGGCCAGAGCGCTATTGGATGGGGGAGGATCAGTGGCAGTGATCCTCCTCGACCTAAGTGCGGCGTTCGACACCGTTAACCACCAACTCCTCATCAAAAGACTCAAAAGAGTTGGTGTGAAAGGCTCAGCCCTATCCTGGCTTTCATCCTTTTTGGCCCAACGGACCTACCAGATCTGGGAGAAGAACGCCCGCTCCTCCGAAATGCCCCTCCAATGTGGTGTGCCTCAGGGCTCCTCCCTGAGCCCCACATTATTCAATATCTATATGTCCACATTGGAGGAGGTCATCACCCCATTCGGAGTGAGCGTCGTCAGCTATGCTGACGACACACAACTAGTGGTGTCTCTGTCCCACCCCAGACAACAAACAGCTGACCTATTCAACTGCCTTACACAGGTCCACTGTTGGATGAATAGGTCAGCCCTAAAACTTAATGGGACGAAAACGGAAGTCCTTCTTCTTGGCCCGAAAGGAATCTCACTCTCCCCGAACATCTGGCCAGCCTGTCTGGGTCACCCCCCCAACCCAAAAACAGAGGTAAAAAGTCTGGGTGTGTGGATCGACACCGACCTCTCATTCACTGTACAGGCAAAAAAGGTAGCCGGGACCTGCTTTGGGCTCCTGAAATCTGAGGAAAGTCCTGCCCCTCTTACCCTTCAATTCCCCAAAATTGTTAATACAAGGCCTAATAATATCGAGGCTTGATTACAGTAATGTAATCTATCTAGGCGCTCCTGAAGCAACCCTCAACAAGCTTCAGAGAATCCAGAATACCGCTGCCCGGATCATCACAAATACCCCTGCCAGAACCTCCGCTAAACCTGCTCTCAAACTCCTCCATTGGCTCCCCATAAGGGAGCGAGTCAAATTCAAGGCCTTATGCCTAGTCCACAAATCACTGCAAAATCAAGGTCCCCCAGTCCTCAGTAAACTCATCACTCCCTATAAAGCTACAAGATCCCTCCGTTCAGACACAGAAAACTTCATTACCACCCCCAGATTCGGGAAAACCCGATCAGGAGGAAGACGTTTCTCGGTCCAAGCTGCTCGCCTCTGGAACTCGCTCCCCCGCGACTTGCGACTCGAATCACAATACCTGCGCTTCAGGAAGCAGCTAAAGACTCATCTTTTTCCCTAATGTTTTATGCCTTTCCCTTATTCTGAGTCTCTGTCCCCGCCCCCACCCCCTCCCTTTTTTTCTGCCCCTGGCCCGCTGTACTGTAGAGTTAGGGTTCCTAGCGCTGGGATACCTCAGGGTGACTATGCGCTCTACAAAAATAAATAATAATAATAATAATAGTTGCAGGTGCTGGAACACAGCAAGCTGTTCCCCCATTCTCAATTCTATTAACAAGCAGCCCTCGAGGGAAATTAAAAACATCCCTTCTATGACTATAGAATCTGGGTTCCTTATCAACGCTAGGTCCCTAGTGAAAAATAATATTGCCTTTAGGGATTTTATATCTGAAAGGAAGGCATTTTATATCTGAAAGGAAGCCTTCCTGGGCCTTCATAAAGGAAACATGGGCATCAGACTCCACAGGCCCCGAGCTTGTAAATTCTATCCCTGATGGCTATGCCCTAGCACGAATGGATAGAGTTGGACGTAGGGGTGGGGGACTGGGAATATTGTATAGGGAAACCCTAAAATGCCGCACAGAGTTCCTCTCCCGTGGACCCCTTCCAGGCCCTCCAATTTCCCTCCCCTTACCCCCGAACAGCTTAATGTGCTCCTGGACAAAATAAAATCTGGATCCCTGTCCGCTTAAGATTCTTAAGGAGTGCAGGGAAGTCATGCTGCCCTCACTGTTGGAGGTCATGAACTCAGCTATGTCTGAAGGCATTTTTCCCACTTCTTAGAAAATGGCAGCGGTTAAGCCCCTGCTAAAAAGGCCACTTTGGATCCTGAGATCCTTAAGAACTTTTGCACGATTTCCCTGCTCCCTGCCCCAGCCAAGATGTTAGAGGCTCACCTTAACCACCATCTGAGTGCCTTCTTGAATAACTCCTGCCTGCTGAATTCCTCTCAGCATGGCTTCCGGAGGGCACACAGTACTGAGTCTGCCTTAACTGTGGTCATCAATAACATCCACGCTAAGGTCGACCAGGGCCAAACTACCATCTTGGTCCTGCTCGACCTGACAGCTGCTTTTGATACCCTGTCCCCTTCCATCTTGGTCAGCCGCCTCAGGGAAATAGGAGTGGGTGGCCCTGCACTGAGTCTCCTAACCTCCTTTCTTAACCAACGTGAACAAAGTGTTAAACTGGGTGACTTCCTCTCCCCTGTTAAGCCTGTACAGTGTGGGGTCCCTCAAAGCTCATCCTTGAGCCCCACACTTTTCAATATCTATGTGACCCCCCCTGGCCCGGCTAGTAAGATCTTTTGGGTTGGAAGTTCTATCATACGCTGATGACACCCAGATTATGGTCTCCCTCTCCAAATCAGTGAGTATCACTGCTCTTAATTTCAGGAAATGTATGGAAGCAGTCTCTTGTTGGATGATCCAGAATTTCCTGAAATTAAACGGTGAGAAAACAGAGGTCCTGATTTTTGGGGCCAAAGAGCTGGTCAGGTGACTGGTGGCCTCCCTCACTCGGAGCCTGCCCCCAGCCTTCTCAATCAGCTCGCAATCTGGGTGTGCTGCTGGACCCCACGCTCTCGTTCGAAAAGCAAGTGAGTAGAACGGTCTCCACTTGCTGTGGCGCTATCAGAATCCTGAGGAAAATCAATCACTATCTCACTCCAGAATCCAAGAAGCAGGTTGCGATGGCCCTCGTCGCATCAAGGCAGGACTATTAAAATGCACTGTATCTAGGCATCAACAAAAAGCTGGTCCACCGCCTTCAGATCGTGCAGAACGCTATGGCCAGGTTTGTCGCGGACGCCCCTAGACGGGCCTCTGCCACCCTAACCAGGAAAAACCTGCATTGGCTCCCAATGCAGTCCAGGATTAAATTCAAGATCTTGTCTCGCCTATGGCGCCCTCCATGGATCTGGCGCTGAAGACATCAGGTCTCTCCTATCCCTGTATGACCCTAGCAGAGCCTTACGCTCCGCTAATAAAAAACTGCTGTCCGTTTCCCGAGCTACTAAATGCCGATGGGGCGGGAGGTCGTTCTCCTACCTTGCCCCTAAATTGTGGAACACACTTCCCGTTGAGCTAAGAGGCCAAACTTCGCTCTCTCTCTTTCGTAAGCAATTAAAAACCTGGCTCTTTGTAGAGGCGTATGTTTAGCCTGGCACCTCTTCATTTCGCAAGCAGCTGTACTATCTTTCTAGCGCCTTGACGCCCTTGGGCTTAGTCGCGCTTTACAAATTCCCCTTCATTCATTCATTCATTCATTATCATGCTCTCCCGCTGTGTCTGTGTAGAAGAGACCTGCAGAAAGTTGCCCTTTCAAAGCCGGAACACCATAATTTAGAATTGGCTGGAATAGATCAGCCTATTACGAGAGTACGAGTTGTTTGACTTACTATTGAGTAGGTATCTGAGACTAACGTCCAGCTGGTTAAACAGCGAGGTGATGGGGTGCGTCGCAAGCCCTAGTCTGGGAGCGACTGCCAGATCGGAATAGTCTTTGTTAGTAATTTTGCAAAAAAGATGCAGTGTGGCGGAGAGGTCCAGGTAGTAATTTGACTGGGGAGGAAGAATTTGAGGCGCAGGTGTCAGTTCGATGTATTAAGACCTTTTTATGAAGGTCTAGGTCTGAGGCACTTAGGAAAGACCCAACTCTGACTTTGCCCATTCCTGGGAATAAAGGCCATTGTTAGCTTCATAATATGTAGCCTACAGAGACTTTTTTTTCCATGTCATTTTGAGATCTTACGTGTTTTCATTTGAGTAGAACGGCAATACTTCATCCTGCTTAGGAATGTGGGTGGGCCCTTTAGCGAGGCCACCCTTTTCTCTTTCTGCCCCTTTTCAGATAGGTTAACCCTGAGCCTTCTTGATCTACGTTGTTGAGCTTTCAACACCACTCCTGAAATGTGCCCTACAATGTCTGGCCATACTTGTTGTGGTTTAAACATGTGGCTTTACCAGCCCAACCCTTCTTCTAACAAGCATTTGCAATGCAATAGGTCTCGCATTAGGAAAGTTTGAGCTATTGGTATTGTAAATGAGAATTTTTTTATGTATGTGTTGTTTTGAAAATAGCGAAATTAATAGCTTTGTCATTTACAATGCCTATAGTTATAACTATCGCAAATGTGACACCTATAGCATTTGTAATGCAATATGTGTTGTATTTAAGTGACTTACATGTATTGCTATTACAAATACCAATGGCTTTTAAATATGTAATACTTAAATAAAAGGTATTGTAATCTAGAATGGCAATAGCTTAAACTTTTGTAAATAACGTTTGTGAAGATTATGTTCAGTGTATTTTATTGTGACGAAAATCCAAGAACAGAAGTGAAATATTAACATCTTTTTGTGACATTTGTAATAAAGCTTGAAACATTGAGAGAACATATCTGAACCAGTGATGCTGTGGTGGTGCTGAGTAATGCTGTGGTGGTGCTGAGTGATGCTGTGAGAGAACATATTTGAACCAGTGATGCTGTAGCGGTGCTGAGTGATGCTGTAGCGGTGCTGAGTGATGCTGAGGAGAGTGATGCTGTGGCGATGTGGAGTGATGCTGTGGCGGTGTGGAGTGATGCTGTGGCGGTGTGGAGTGATGCTGTAGCGGTGTGGAGTGATGCTGTGGCGGTGTGGAGTGATGCTGTGGCGGTGTGGAGTGATGCTGTGGCGGTGTGGAGTGATGCTGTGGCGGTGTGGAGTGATGCTGTGGCGGTGCGGAGTGATACTGTGGCGGTGCTGTTTGGGCGTACATATTGCCCAACCCCTCGTTGTTTAAGAAATATTCTGAGGTCGGACTGAATTTGTGGTAAGGGGCATATTTCATAAACTGTGGACAGCGTGCGAAAGCAGTATATTGTAATATATATATAGGAGTACTGAGGTCGGAGATAGAGAATGAAACAGCAAGGTAAGAGTGTCTGTGTAGGGGCAAATAAATAAATATGTATGCAACAAAGACAGAGCTAGTGAGTATTTGATGAGATGCCCAGAAGTAGGAGAAATGTTGACAGAGAAAAAAAGAAGAGAGAACGAGTGCTTGTACAGTGGTAGTACAGCACAAGGGTAGATTTCATGTACCAGGGCTTCCAGTTGTATGTTGCTGTGATGGAGTAAGTTTACCATGCACATAAATAATAAATGTATTCACCCGTGCGCTGAACAACCATTCAAGATAAATTAATTTTAGATTCCGACAGAGGAGCCAAGACTCTCAGAAACATAGGCTGGGGAGGAAGAGCTGATGGTAGACGCAGGTCTGCTGACCCCCCCCCCGGCCCCCTGTTTTTTTTAAAAAAAATAGAGTAACCATGATTAAAGATTTGCTTTAAAATTAACATTGTTTATAAAAATGCATCCTATGTAGGCTGGAGAAGAAGCAATACAAACAAAAGCATGTCATTTAAAGCACCGTGTGAAGTAGGCCCCAGGTGGAAACAAACAAAACACCACTTTTACTCACACATTCCTGAAAACATTGAAGGGAAAGTATACATGTGTGGGGGGAGCGAAGGGAAGTAAACAGAAAATAAATTTAAATCTGCAGTGGCGGTTTACGCTGCTGATCAGCTGCTGTAGGGGAGGAGGGAAGGGGGGAAAGTTGGAGGCCGGCACAGTGGCTCATTACTGTAGCTGTTAGAGGCGTATCAAATGGGCAAGCTGTCTGCCGCGAAAGTGAAAAAAAATGCGGGGCCGTGAAAGTCTGATGTGTGCAACAAATGGTAGTCTGGGGAGGGGGAGCAAGCGGGAGTGGGAGGGAATGAGCAGGCCAAGCGCGCGCCTGGCGGAGCTTCACGCTTCAGTAGACAACATGCATTGGGAGGAATCCGGCTTGGAATCCTCTTGGTCAGAGAGTTTGCTTCAACTCCATTACTCTTGTCTATTTATCCCTGCAGGATAGAACAGTCGAGACCTAAAAAGCAGTATTGCTTGTCTCGCAAGGCTCCTGAATTTACAGCCAATCTCTCTCCCATACATAGTAGGAGCCTCATGGAACCCCGAGAGCCTGAGTCATCTTACACTCTATAGTAATCTCTCTAGAGATGCGTTACCATATTTATCTGGTAAAATCTTTATTCTGATATGCTTCACTGCAGCAAGAATGATGGAAATTAAGCAACTCTATCACTCTACCAACTATAAATCCTAAATTAGTGTTCAAGTGATTCATCAGTTCCAACGGTATTGTATGAAAATGTTTTTTGCCAAACTACTTCGTCTTTTAGCATAAATTATTTTTATCATGTTATACGTTCTGCCGGTGACATCCATACAATGATGGAAAGGCATATAACTGTCTCCCACTCTGTCTGTTGTATGAAGTTGCAGTATGTAGATGTTATGTAAATCCTATTTCTCCCACCCCGTGGACATCCATGTAGGCATTATCCAGCGATGGGCCGTGGTGAAGGTTTGGTGTTAGCTCTAGCACTCTCCTCAGTTTTCAAGGCACAAAAATGCCATAGATTTGTATGTTCATAAACGCTGTTTTTCTAAGTCTTGGATCATATCTTACTCTAAGGTAGTTTAATTAGCCATTTAAATTGATGGATTTATTAATCACTATTACTATGTGTCTGATATGGGCCAAGTGCCCGCTCTGAATGCAAGTTTGTATGCAGCTTCCATCTCGCGTATAATAGGAAATTCAACATCTTCCGCTGGCAAAAGGGTCCCACATGTGAGCATACTGGATTTCAGATCGAGTGACCTCCCAGTCCTCTAGTAGATGTATAGGCTTTGCAAGTTTCACCTTCAATTTGACCTTTTGTTATTAGGGAAGGTGTCCATAAACTGACTACTGGGGAGCATTAGAAAAAAGTTCCTTCCTCCATGCTGCTTCGAAAGAATCTTAGTGATCAAAGCTTATGTTGTGGACTTTTTATATCCTTTAATAAAACCCATCTGTTCACTTTATCGGGCCATCCCTTCCATTTAATTATTTATGCTCTGTCTTTGGCACCATAATAATTCCTATTTGTAAAGCGCAAACATATAACCCCCTTAAGGGTTTCAAGGTGCTGTGGGCCCTCGGGAGATTAAGTGAGCTATTGCCCAGAGGCGCATGATGCTGAGCTACAGACGAGGATTGAACCGCAAACCCCACTCTCCAGAGTCAGCCCCTCTGGCCATTGAGCTAAACCTCTCTCTTCTCCGCCAATACGTCCTCAGTACAGTACATTTGATCTTGATCCTGTTTTATTTTATTTAGCTCTTCACTGTAAAAATATCCTTTGACCTCCTCCCCTCATAGTCTTTTGTAACGCTGGCCTGTGTGGAAATCCTGTCTATCACAAACATCTCATTCATAAGTCAGTTTGTAGACCTTTTGTAAGAGCCCATTGCATTTAGATATCCTAACGTGATCAACCTTTTTCAATATACTTCTTGAACCATCTGTGGTGTTGAACATATGCTCGTGCACAGTTCTCCAAATTCTCCACTCAGTGGTTTTATGATAGCTGGGCTTGTTACGTTCAATGATACTCTTGCAAGCGATCTATGTAACAAACTGTGTTGTAAGTGGTAAAAAACGACCTTCTGGAGAGTTCAGTTGAACATTTGTTCAACCTCTGCCTTGACTTTGTTGTTTGTGACAAAATATTTGACCTCGTATTGGTTCTGCAGAACGGAGTATTGTTTTAAAACTTTTTCCCTCAAGCTGTTTGTAACTTTTTGGGGAATCCTCGTTTGTTAAAAATATAATTGTTCTTTTGTGATTAAGCTCCCCGAATAATCCTTTAAGCTGACTGCAAAGGCATACATTTTCACATCTATCACTGTTAATACAAATTTTACACTGTCATCCGCAGCTTAATAATGGGCATCTAAGATCGAGGAAACCTATGATTTAATACTCTGACTGAAACATGACCTCTGTGAAAGTGCTTTCTAGCAGGCGAGTGGAATTTAATAAAAGATCTACTTTTCCATGGGGCAAGTTGCTTCATAAATCTACTTGTCTTGTAACTAAATCCACTCGTCTCTTTTGTGCCATTTTAATGCGACAACAAATTATGGCAGCAATTTCATTGTATAAGACCTCTGATATAGCTCTCTGATTATGTAAGGCTTGGATACTAGCAATTTCCTTATTTTGCCATGTATCCACAGAGCTACATACTAGGGCTCAAGGTAGTGGTAAGCAATAGTTCCAAGGTTGGAATGCCCCTTTGAGACTCTGCAAACCTACTAATTTGCATGTTTTAAGGGTTTTCACCAACATTTCTCAGTTTGGGAAAAGATTAGAGTAAAGTTCTTAATGATCTCCTGACAAAGGCAGTCATAAAACTTCTTCTACAACTGGGAATAAAAGAGGTTGAAGGGAAAGTGCACTTTCAAACACTCAACAGATTTTTGCATGAGCAAATCTACACATGCAAGTTTGCTCATGCTTAAATGCAGTTGACATATATTTTCTGGAAGTACTATTTCTTGGCCAACTTCAGTAAATTCACAAATTTCATAAATGTGCTCTTAATGCAAGCACATATACCCTTGGCACACTTTTTGAGAATTTCATTAATAATTGGACCCCTAATTAGGTCTGGTATTAACCATTACCTTTTGTGTTTATTCAAATTCTCTCTCACTCTTTCACTGTGAGTGACCTAATTCTGCTCTTTCACAAGGAGCATATCGTCCCACAAAGTAGTTTTGTTCACTGCGGTAATGTGTGCTTTTTGAGACGTTGCTTTTGCCAGTGTTTGTTATAATGGCGAGGGCCTGGTAGCTCCCACACCAATAAGGTTTTACAAAAACAATGCCAAAGCAAGACTCAAATTGACAAAACCAAAAGGCTGAACACCAATTTCAAATCTACTGGCTTTGCCAATGCTTTTTTATTTTTGTTTCCCCACAATCCTATTGAAACTGATTTTCCATTATGAATATTTTTGGGAAATACTAGCATTCATCAACACATTTTACTAAATGATGCTGCAAAGAAATAGAACCTAAAATTTTACAGTAGTTTTGTTAAATGTTTTTTCTTATTTGCATTTTTTGTGAACATTTAATTTTGAAAGCAAAGGATCATCATTCTTGCTTTCAAGCTTCTGCAAATATTTGCATCTAATCACAGAACATTCCAGGAGCATTATACATATCCTCATAGTGCTAAACTTTGAAAACGTGTGAACACCTTTTTATACCCCAACCACTGTCAGTAGTGTAGTCCGAGCTTACAAAATCTACTGAAAGCGCTCACCCTAGACAAAGGCTTTGCATTAATGATCCATGAATACAATTTTGAACAGCATTAACATGTGAAAACAAATATTACCATACAATATGACAATGCCTAATACAATATGACAATGACCTTCCCTGATCCAGAATGTGGTACTGTAAACTGGCAGCCAAAGGGTTTGTGCTGTAGGGCGTTGACTACTAGTTCCAAGGACACCATGCACATGAAAACATGTTGCCCTAGATCCTCAAACAATATGTCCTGGGCGTCGTGCTTTTGGAATTCCACATCCCTGATAATGTAAGTATCTTTGCCTGATAACAAGTCACATACATGTTTTTCGTTCATATAGTAGTCGTGGATTTTGCTGTCCATGTACGAGGTGTGTCTACCCCTCCAAAACAATCAACCCTCAAAGGGTTGTAATAAAGGGCCATGTGCATCAACACATTTGTCGGTCATATGTCCCCACATCGCCACCCAATAAGTTCCAGCTCAAAACTGAACTCTACAGGTTCTTTAGAAAAATTCGGCTACGATATTATTTTAGAAACTCCACCTCCGAAATCTGGCAATATTATTTATGGATGATTTCAAGAGTAAGTTCATCTTCAATTACACCAATCCCTTTTGTGCCCATCTGGCACTTTGGGTCCGATACATAGACAACGTTTTTTGTATATGGAATGGGACCCATACAGATTTGACGCTATTCCACACTTGGCTCAATGAACAAAGTACTGATATTCAGTTTACATTACAATCTAGTGCAAAGGAAATTGCATTCTTGGATATTATGATTTTTGAGGAGCAAATATTTTGCAAACAACCCTATATAGAAAACCGGCAGAGAGGAACTCTCTTTTGGAATATGGGAGCCACCACCCTAGGGGTCTCAAAGACAACCTACCGGTAGGACAGTTCTTGCGTATTCGCAGAAATTGTTCCAAAAAAGATGATTATATCAAAGAATCACAAGAACTGTCCTATCGTGTTTAAGATCGTGGCTACCCCGCGAGACTTATCAAAAAAGCACGTAAGAGGGCGTGGTATAACCCACGAGAGGCGCTCCTCCAACCAGAGGAGAGAACCAATAAAGCCCATGAACGCCTCATATGTGTTACCACATTCTCCACTCTGAGTAATGACATCAAAAAGCTCATTAATAAACACCGGAGTTTAGTGTCTGATGACATTGAGCAAAATTCTCCTCCCTTACATTCATTTAGAAGAGCTCGAAATATCAGAGATTTAGTGGTCAGATCTTTCCTTGACTGCCCGAAACCACTGACCATTTCATCCATGTGGAACCTTGCTCCAATCATTGGGCACACCAGATGTGGTTCATGTGCCGCTTGCCCCTCCTCCATCCAAACTAAGGTATTCACACACAAAGGTCGGAATTATGCCTTGAGATCACATACTAATTGTAACACTCAAAATGTTATTTATGTGATTTAAATGTCCCTGCGACCAGGTATATGTAGGACAAACACAGCAAAAAGTGAAGGTCAGAATATTACAACATGGGAGCAGGATTAGATGTAATGTTTTGGGTGCCCCGTTGGTAGATCATTGTAATACACGGACATACCGCTGAAACCTTGAGGTGGTTGGTTTTGGAAAAGGTGACTCTTGGTCCTAGAGGTGGGGACATATCTATGATCCTCAACACCCGTGAATCCAAATGGATGGCTATCCTGGATTCGGTCTGTAATGGACTTAATGAGGCAGAAAGTAGCCATGCCCAGCTAGCTAGATTAGGGCGCTGAACCCCCTGTCCCTGATCAATCTTCTTCACTTATGATTCTAGAATCTGCATAAAATCCCGTTTTCACCCTCCTGCGTGAGAGGTGCACGGGACATCTGTGGTGTTTACTTTAATTAAGAGGATATGATCTGATCTGCAACGGTCATCTACCCCCCTCTGCGTAGGAGGTGCATGATGCCCTAGCATAATGGATGGATGTAGTCACCTACACCCTTCTGTGAAGAAGGTGCGTGGCAAAAGAAACATTTTTTTGAATGTTTTTGAATAATTTTATGAACAATGCAATGATGCGAGTATACTGAATAATCTATCTTGTTTTATGACTTTTGTGTGACACAATAGGGGCACTAATATTCAACCGGTACAATTATGAGATGATCGATTCTCAGTTAATATACTAGTTAATTTAATCGGGATTTCACTCTGCCAGGCGGAATAATTACAGTAATGATGCAAAATCTCAAACGACATACCACTTCTTTAATCTTTGGTCGTTTAAGATTTGATTTTGTTAGGTGCCCAAATTATTCACGCAGAGTAAAATCTGCTTGACTGTCATGACAACCGAACGCTATCCATGCCTTCCGGTTGATCCGTGAGTCTGTCTTTTCTTTCTATGGCCCTGACGTCAGCACGTATGTTTTTTCCCGATGTAATGACTGTCGCTCGGATTTTTGGTTGCAAACAAGGTTCGGGGACTGAAGGTTTTGGACTCATGCGCAACGGTTGCTGTACCAAAGGTGAGAACCTCTGCCTGTTAGTTTGGTTCTGCGGCGGACTGCTGCGATAAAATGCTGACTGTGGTGCAATGATCTCACCGGCATTTTCTCGTCCTTTCAGAAGCGAGTGCTGCACTTTTTACAATGAAACTCCCGCGAGTATCGGAAGAAGGTGGCAATCAACGCCATTAGGTGTTAACCTGGAATTTAAGTCCCTAAACATATGTTATAGCCATCCGGTTATCCATTCGTCCTTTTAGAAATTCGAAGGGAGAAAAACTAAAGCCTGTGAAAACTCTACTGTTGTGGTATGCACCCCAATTTGTTTTTTGTTTTGTTTTGTCATAACTGCCCTCCTTATTCACTTAATTGAATCTGAGGTGGTTATACCGTTCTCCGAATACCTAGATCATTGTGAGCCTGTCCTGAATGCCAGCAGTTTTCATATGTTTCCTCTGCTTGGATAATTTTTAATGAGGGAGCAATTAACTCTCATGCGGCTTCCAATCGAGACATTTTTGAAATTACTCAGTAATGGAACCCGAATGCGGTTGTTCAGTCCGTAATTTTTGCTATTAATCTTTGTAGATAAACTTGTATGAAATATTAAGGGACATAGTACTGATATGTCTTCATGTCCATTCTCTTCGAATAGAAAACTGTTGATCATTTTGACATCCCTTTGGAAGTGGTTCTACTTATGAGAACACATTGGATAAATACCGATCCTGATAATCACAACTGGATCTATTGATGCTCCCCGTTCTCCTGTTCAAGTTGTGAGCTAACTAGCCCAACTTTCCATGGTGAATGAATTTCTCTTTTATTGGTCCGTGTCAGGCGCCCTTGTGCGCCTGTATTTTTTTTTTAATCTGAATTCATTTTCACTGTAACTATTATACACCCTTTTTATTGTTATTTTTAGAGAAACCAGTGCTCCCCAGGGCCCTTTTGTCCTGATGAAGACCCCACTTTAAGGTGTGACGTATACCTACCAGTATATTTGGGGTCGAAACGTCGACAACTATTACCATCTACCAGTCGATGCGACCATCATTAATTAGTAGCATCGCTATTATGGTTTCTTTTTAAACGCTGAGTATTAATAGCTCATTCATTGTACTGGCTCAGGGCTCTGGAGCCAGCTATATTGATTGTTTAATAATCATATATTGATATTTTTGTCACGAATAACCTACCTTGCACATTCCCTCCCTACCTAATCACTGTCCCTCACCCTCCCTCTCCTGGGGCACTACAACAATTTTGTTAAGAATTTGCTATAAAGAAATATGAACAAGCACATTGTGAATAAACAACAGTGTGTTTAATCATTAGTTTGTGATTTTTATATTGTGTGATATAAAGTGGTTTGTCTGTGTACTTGTGATACCTTCACTGAAACTCAAGCTGCAGCAGCACTACGTTGATTTTAATTGCTAAGATCGTAATTGATATATTTGCATCTTTGACATTCCTCACTCAAAAATGCTCAGTGGACCGAACTAGAGGTCATATTCATAAACTGAAAAACTTTTTTTATTCAGTTGTACCTTGGGTGCAAAATGTACACATCGTATAATGGTTGATGCTTGCTTAAGCTTACGGTCCAAGAAGATTTTGCTCTTTTCAACGTTGTAAGAGCCTTTAGATTTCTGTCTCAGCTAGTTATCGATCTCATCAACTATTTTGCATCACTTATTACGGCTTGGAGATGATGGACAAAACACAGGTTTGAGTTCTGACATCTTTGCACTAATCAGAAAATAAAAAGCGTCTTTGAGGTATTTAATGCCCGGCAAAATTCCAATCTCCACTGTGTGGCAAAATATTATTTTCTGCAATACAAAAAACACTCACAGATAATTATAGAAGCCACAAACGTCTGCATGTTTTATATTCAATACGCTTTATAAAATATTAGAGGATCTTTTTTTTTTAGGCTTCTGTTAAGATACTTAATCTTAAAATGTCTATAATAATAATTCCTCCCCAAATCATATTTAATTGTGAAACAAATCTCACCACCCTCCATGCTTTACACATTATCCGTTTGGGGGTGGGGGATGGGGGGAGAAAGAGTCTTCTTTTAATATTTTTTTATTTGACTTTCTATTTATCAAACTTTTATTGAGCATTCGATAATCATACAGCATATTTGTAGCAGATCATCGAATATTAGCAAAGTAACGCTCAGTGAACCCGACCATAACAAAGCCAAAGGTCACATTAATCTGCTACTAATTGCAGGTACCATACATATAACCAGATACAGTGGGTTGCCACATATTGTAAGTCCCTCACACCCCAGCATGCGAGGATAATAAAACAAACGTTCAGGCTCCTTAAATAGCCATGGAGACCTGCCACTCAGTTATGTGTCTCATTCAGAGTCTGTTTCATTGCAAGTCAACAAATATTCCCGCAGGGGGGCCCAAATGTCGTTATGCTGTGATGAAAGTGGGAGTTCCTCAGCATATGTCTCCAGCTGCTCCCTGCAATACACCATGTCTTTCAACCAGGCGTCAACCTTGGGACTCAATCTGCTGTCCCATGTGAACAAAGTCCGTCTCTTTGTCAAGAGCAAGCCCCCCTGTACAAATTTCCCCACAACACCTTTGAGCTGAGGAATATCTCCTAGTAGACCCAGCGATGGGGTGTTATGAAAATCTAGGCCTGTCATAGTGGTGGGCATATCCAGGACCCTCTCCCAGTAACTAAGGACCTTCCCGCATCGACATGCTAAGTGTAAGAAATCGGCCCCGTCTGAACCACACCGCTTGAACCTGTCGGATGCACTAAGCCCTATCTTCCACAGTCTGTGGGGGGTATCATTTATTTATTTATTTTCTGCCACTTATAGAGCGCGAACAATTACCCTTGGGTGTCTCGGCGCTAGACTGCAGTAATGTCATTCCTTAGAGGTGAGGATGCGGTGGGTGTACTGTATTATTGGTTGAATAACCACGTCTTCAGATTTTTTCTGAACTGTAAAAGCGATGGACTGGCTTTGATGTGGTATGGTAGGGTGTTCCAGATTTTGGGGGCCGCAACTAAGAAGCGGCGGTCACCCCATGTGACTGTTCTGCTACGTGGGACGACTAATTGGTTAAGTGATGAAGATCGTAGCTTTCTGGCAGGCCTGTAAGGTATTAGGTGATCTTTTAGGAAGCGAGGCCCCTGATCCTGCATTACCTTGTAGACTATGCACATAGCTTTAAACTTTATCCTGTTTTGGATAGACAACCAGTGGTAGGACCTCAGAGTATCTGAGATGGGTGCGAATTTTGGTTTTTTTGACAGCAGGCGTGCGGCGGCATTTTGTACCGTCTGCAACTTTTTTGTGACTCTGGATTGTGCATTCAGAAAGAGTCCGTTGCAGTAATCTAGTGAACTTAAAACCAATGACATGACCAGGGTCTTAGCGGCCGTGTCAGGCAGAAAAGGCAAGATTTTCCTCATCATTCTGAGTTTAAAATGGGCCGTGGACGCTACCTTATTGGCATGAGCCATAAAGTTAAGCTGGTTGTCAAAGGTAACTCCTAGATTTCTCACCTTGGGGGTTGGACAAGGTGGGGTGCCAAATGCTGATGGCCACCAGGTAGTAGGCCACGATGGCGAGAGATTGCCAAAAATGACAACCTCCGTTTTCTCGGAGTTGAGCTTCAGGCAGTTTCCTGCCATCCACTCACCGATAGCTGTCATGCCTTTTTGGAACCGTTCTGCCACCTCCTGTCCGTCACCCTTGATGGCCAATACCAACTGTGTGTCGTCTGCGTATGAGGTTAGGCTCATCCCATGTGCTTTGATGACACTAGCAAGGTCCGACACATAGATGTTAAAAAGTGTCGGACTAAGGGATGAGCCTTGAGGGACCCCACACGGCAACGACAGTTTGGCAGATTGGAATGGTCCAAGAGTGACCGCCTGAGTTCTATTAGCCAAGAAGGAGGCAAGCAGGTTTCTCGCAGTGGAATGGATTCCCATTTTTTCAACACGGTCGACCAAGGTCTTATGGTCAACCGTGTCGAATGCTGCCAAGAGGTCCAAGAGTACCAGCAAAGCTGTCCCTCCTTGGTCCCGGATGAGTCTAATATCATCCGCTGCTTTGATGAGAGCAGTTTCGGTTCCATGATATTTACGGAACCCAAACTGGGTATCATCAAGCAGATTGTGTCTCTCTATATATTCCGACAGCTGCTGGTTCATGGCTTTCTCTGTCAGTTTGGCCAAAAAAGGAAGACTTGCTATGGGCCGGTAATTTTTCAGATCATTCCTGTCAAGATTTGGTTTTTTAAGCAAAGGCTTAATCAATGTGTTTTTTAAAGAGTCTGGATAAGTCCCAGAGCTCAATATTATATTGCAAACGTGAGTGATAATTGGAGTAGTTGTGTCTGAAACCATGGCTAATACCGAAGTGGGGCAAGGGTCCAATGCAGAACCTGATTTAATGGACCTCAGTATGGTTTTAGTTTGATCGGTCGTTAAAGGTTTAAAATTCGTCATGGTATTACTCAGAACTGTCTGCGAGAGAGGGGCAGCGGTAGTATTAGGTTCCAAGGTGAAAGCTTGGTATATATTATTCACCTTTGTGAAGAAGAACTCAGACAGGGCATCACATAGTGATTGTGATGGGGGGGGGGGTTTAAGTCTGGTGTGTTACCCGATAGGGTTTTAGCTATGTTATACAGCTGTTTGCTGGAATTTTTGGCATGTTCTGGTATGTTTGATGGAGAAATTCAAGGTGAATGATGCAAGATTACTGTTGGACGTTAATCGCCCGTCACCGAGCATATTTTCACCCATTCCCTTTCCGTGATAGAGGGTCCAACCCAGTATTCCAGCGAGCCAAACTGGTAGCAGTGTCATGCGGAGTGTCATCCTGTAAAGCTTAGTGACCAGCTTCTTTCTCGTCGAAGCTGTGATTATCAATTGTAAGGCCGTCCGTGTCGCTGGCTCATCCGGAAAGCTATGGTAGTGCCCCTTCACCACCCGCCGTAACCTATAACATGTAAACTGAAATAGGAGTGTGGGATTATTTATACAAGATAGGTCATCACTCCGGAAACAGATCACTCGTATGTGCAATGCCCGTTTCACGAAGCGCAATGATAGATCCCCTATCCTGATCTACTGACAGAGCGGCATGTCCATCAATGGGCAATGAAGGCGCATACAGGGGATGTTTGTGTGTACGCCGTCCGATTGCCTGCAAAGCCGCTGTCATGACATCAATGGTATTGATCTCTGCCCTGGGTGTATGCCTGTGAACATGTGTAATTATACTGTGTAAAGGGATGGGGTGAGCGTCGCATACTGGGCCTGACAGCACAAGCAGGAGACATAAAAATCAGGGGCATTAAACCCCCCCTTCTCATACATCAAAGACAATGTTCGCCAGCTTATTCTCGGTTGTTTGGTGCCCCATACAAGGCGCAGTAGTTGAGTTTGAATAGCTTTAAAGAACTGCCTAGTCAGTGAAACCGGTACTTTGCAAAATAAATACAAAAATTTGGGCAATATGACCATCTTTATTATTGATATCCGGTCCGCCAATGACAACGGAAGGCAGAGCCACCTGTCAACCTGTGTAACTAGCGCTGCGTAGGCTGTGCCATAATTCTCAGTAATCACCACCCCAGGGTCTCTGTGTATCCATACCCCTAAGTATTTGACAGGGTCTACAGACCAAACCAGCGGGTACTCAACTGCAGGGGACGTAGTAGCCTGTGTCAGCGCAATAATAACAGATGTGTCCCAATTTATATGGAGACCGGAGAAGAGGCCAAATTTTAACATATTCACGGAGTACCAGGGAAAGATAATGCTGCAGTTTGCGAACATAGAGGACCATGTCGGTTGCATACATTGAAATCCCCACCGGCCAGTTGTGGAAATTTAGGGCCGCCGCTCTGTGTTTTTGCCGAATCTTACACACCAGGGGTTCCAGCACGATGGAGAATAGGAGTGAGGAGAGCGGGCAGCCCTGGTGTGTGCCCCGTCCTATGTCAAATGGCTCTGACGTGCTACCTCCTACACGGACCCTCGCAGATGGTCCAGTGTACAATATTTGAATCCAGTGTATGAAGACTGGGGGAAAACACATTCTGCGGAAGATGTGCATCTTGTACCACCACTCTATAGAATTGAATGCCTTTGCGACGTCCAGAAGTACTGCAACAGCTGGTAGGTCAGGGCTTAGGACGTGCAGCTGTAAAAATAGTGCGGAAATTGAGGGATGTAGAGCGGTCAGGGATGAACACCGCCTGATCTGGGAGCACCAGCAGTGGCATGAAAAGCTGTAGCTTAGTGGCAAGAATTTTCGCCAGTATCTTGGCATCAGAGTTTATAAGAGATAGGGGACGGTATGAGTCACAGCACTGAGGGGGTTTGTCCTTTCTCAATAAAGTAATAATCAGGGTCTGTCGCGGGGAAGGGGGAAACGGACCAAACTCGTGTGCTTCCGCGTACATTGCCAACAGATGAGGGGCCAGGATGTCAGCGTGTGCTTTGTAGAATTCTGCGGTAAGCCTGTCAGGACCAGGGCCTTTTCCGTTCGGGAGAGACCTAATTGCATCTGTCACATCTTCCACATCTAATGGGAGACTGAGATATTTTCGATGGACTTCTGAGAGCCACGCACAGGCTATGTCGTCTAAGTAGTCATTCATGGCCTTTTTATCCATCCCGCCGTTGGAAGAATAGAGAGCAGCATAGAATTGTCAGAATTGATCAACTATAGCAGTCGAGGTGTCTGTCCGGCTACGTCGGTAATGCGCTCGATCGGAGGGCGAGAGGCCCTATCTTGCAGTCTACTGGCTAAAGACCTGCCCGGGAGTCCCCCTTCGCTGTAGCGCTTTGCCACATGTCGCTTAGACAGATACTTCACCTCCGTCTCTGCAAGGGTATTGTATTCTTCAATGTGCTCATAGATGCTAGCAAGCGGGTCTTTAGAGGGTAACCCATCATATTAAGCTTCCAGCCTGCCTAGCTGGCTCTCTAGGGCAATGAGCCTCCCTCGTAAGTCCCTTAAGATTCCTGCTGATGTACTTATGCATGTTCCCCTAATTGTTGCCTTGAAGGCTTCCCACAAAGTTTCCTGGCTCTCTACTGACCCCACGTTTATCTCAAAGTACTGTATGATAGCAGTCTTGATGGTGTTGGCATATGTCAGATCCAGCAGTGACTCTGCCCTGAATCGCCACGTAAATGGCTTATGGGGATTGTGTTCTCGGGAGGGTTTGAATCCCAGTGGCCCATTAGTTTGCTCCCTCGCTTAACAGCCAATAGTCTAATCTTGACCAACTATTTGTCGCTGGTGCCTGCTAATACTCCTACATTTCGTTGTCCCCAGGTATCTACCATACCAAATTCTAGCATGCCATCCTTTATGCAGTTTGCAACCATGACCATTTAGGAACCCTGTGGATTAGATTTATCTACCCTTGGGTCGAGGTGTGTTGAGGCCCCCTCCCCCCCCAGAGAATTGCCGCTTCCGAACATGTGCAGATAGGTAGCTGTGTCATCCACCACCGGTCCATACAAGTTGACAATCGTCACTAATACATGACCCAATTTCCCCATTACCATAGCCCAGCGACCTTCGTGATTGGTACAAGATGGAGTGCTGTGAACGAAACTCCCCTCTTATTCCTCTTGCATATGTGGAGTAAGAGGACGCTAATCTATAGGATGCCCATAGTCTTGCCACCTTGTCTTCTGTAACCTTACTAAGGTGAGGTTCTTGCAAAAGCGCGATTTTTACATTATGCCGGTCTAGTTGCGCCAATACTTGACTAATTTTCTGTGGCGTGTTGAGCCCTCGATCGTTCCATGTAATACAATTATATGCTTCCCCCAACAATCATAGTGGAGAAGGACAGAGCAATACCCTCTGGTTACATCAGAATGCAAGCACCATAAGTGCCCCTAAAGTATAGTAGAGTGCCCCGAGAGCATGATATCTTTGGCAAAGAACAAACAGAGCATGCCCTCCCTCCCACCACCCACTTCAGCATTCCCAAACTGCCAAAGACATAACCCACTTTTAACTCCCATTGTAGCCCCAACAGTAGTAAACACAATTGCCATTGGGGATCACCCATCGGGGGTCGTAGCGGCATCAGCCCCTCCCACACATGGCAGGAAGAGGAGCCACCGATAAGTCGTCGCCTCCCTTAACCCTGCATAACGTGACTTCCCATTATGGAATTTCAGGTACTTGAAGGCACCATGTGGATCGCCCCATCCGGACCAGCCTCACAGATCTCCACCCAGACCTATCAAAAGGCATGTAGTACAGTCTGTCCCAGATGGTGCCCCACACAAACCCCCTTACTGTTCATTCACCAATGTCCGACGTAGGAGATGAAGAGGACCGCTGTCGTTGACGCCGCAATGACTGAGCATGTTCCATAGCGTGTTTAGGGCTCGTTAATATCTTCCCATTCTCCATAGTGCCAACCAGCAGGCGTGCGGGGTAGAACATTGTATACGGGATCTGCTCTTTTTGTAGCAACCTTTTAACATTCTGGAACTCCTTTCGAGCTGCCTGCACCGTGGCTGTGAAATCTGGATAAAAGGATAGCTCATTTCCCTGGTAGGTGATCGAGCCTTTCAACCAGGTGATGCGTAGGACTGTATCTCGGTCCCTAAAATTTAGCAGGCGGGCTATAATCGGTCTCGGAGAAGCCCCTGGTGGTGGGCGCTCCGCCAGGGATCTGTGCGCCCGCTCGACAGCAAATAGAGGCGAGAGTTCATTCTTGCCACAAATCTCCTGAAGCATCAGTTGCATGTAGTCTTCCAAGCGCCCCACATTTGTGGATTCTGGTAGGCCCAGTACGCAAATATTATTGCGGCAGGACCGGCTTCAATGTCCTCATTTTTAGCCTGGATGACTGCCAGCAATTTTGTGATGTCCAATGTTTTCTCCACTACCTGCTGGAGCCCATCCCCCGTATCCGTGATGCGTTGTTCTGCTTCGCCTATACGCACAGCTTGTTTGTCCAGCTTTGTTGAAAACAGGTCCATCCTGCAATTCAAGGCCTCAATCTTTCTGTCGATCGCCTGAAGACTTGCCTGGATGGGTGCAGCAGCACCTGCGATACAGCTCCCTCTACATTCTTAAGTGTATGTCCCTGATTTTCCTTTGTGGTGTTGAGTTTTGCAGAGGCATTTGTGACTTAGGTTAGCAACGCTGGTATAGTCTCCAAGTGGTCCAGTGTTTACTCCATAACAAGAAATTATCAAAAATGTCTAAAAGGTGCCACTTTCTTCTTCTTTAGAAAAGCTGTAATTTCTTACTTTCTATGATCTGTGGCCTGTTTGCTTAAGTCCTCTGTGCATCTGTCTGACATGTCCACTGCACACGTGTATACTCTTAGTTCTCCATTCCGAGCATGCCTGCCAATCAGATTATAACCCTTAATTAGCAAGTTTATCATCTTTTTATTGATTCAAAATGCTATAATTTTATGGACTTTGGATTTCATCAAATTATAATTTTATGCACTTTTCATTATGTTAAATTATCATTCTCCTATAAATCATAGAAAGGCACTGTTCTTATCAAAACATGTTAAGGACCGATTAAACACATATATTACTGATTCCAATCTAGAAACTGCGGACAAAGGGATTTATCAAAATCAATTAACTTAAATACATGGCGTAAGTGTATGACCTATACTACTCACTCTTCATATTTAATCTTTATATAATGGATTAAAATAATCTTAGTGTGATAACCCAACCCCCAAATATCGGTGGAAAATATTTTGTCATTGCATAACAATGATATATTATTTAGTGAAACCTTGAGTGGCCAGCAGAGGTCAGATCTCTGCCAATAATTTTTATTACATGAACAAATATATGGAAATGAACATAGATAAAACCAAAGTAGTGATTATATAATGGAATGCATAAGTGTGCAGAGTTGCCCAACAGCATGGCGGAAAATAGTGAGACTGGACAGTAGTTACAGAGGAATGAAATAAGTGTGTGTGTCTTTTTGTTGTTGTTGTGTGGATAGGGGCAGGTTTACCGCAAAGTTGAAGCTCAGAGGAAATATGCCTGTATGCAAAGAGTGGTTCAAGTGAGGCATCACACAGGATAACTTAGTTATGCTAGAGGTTTGATGTGGGAATAAAGGAGTTGGGTGGTGCGCATGACCATAATTACCTTGGATAATCTCCTTATAGACTGCTGTGATCACAGGTGGTTTGTGAACATAACAAGTGGGCAGTAGAGAAGCATAGAAAAAAGGGCTCGATTCATAGTGCAGTTGTGTACTATCCTATTTTATACATCTAACAGAAACATCTAACTTTTATACAAGTTAGATGTTCCTGTTAGATGTTCCTGTGGCTCTTAATCAAATGTTAGATATTTGTCCTTATTTGTTTTCTCCGTTTTATACTGTTAACCATTATCTCCTAAACTTAAAGCTTTGAGACTATAGGCATGGAACATAGGTCGTCTGTAAAAGGAACTCATCAAAGGAATAAATGGTTGACATTTTGTTTTTGATCTTTTCAGGCTGCCCTATCTGAAGACGCAGACAGATGCCTGATGTCCTCCTGCCCATGCCCTGCTTGTGTCTTCCGTAATATGGCCCACTCATGGCCTCAGGAGGGACAGAACATCATAGCCCCGTCTTAAAAAGGAGAATCTCGCACAAGCCAAGTGCTGCAGCTGGGAGCGTTGTTGCCAATTCGTCGGAGGTGCCACAAAAAACAAAAAACCTATGGCTTGTTCCGCAGCTACAGGTGAAGCCAATTTGGAGGCTACAGAAAAAACAAGTTCCTGTGATGGAGGATCGAAAACATGTACTCGCTGAACTTCTACCACAGAACAGTTACTATTTTTTCCCGGGCCAGTTAACTACTACGGATGCCTGCAACCTACCACTACGTACAGTGTTTAGTGCCCCTCAGCAGCAGGCATTCTTGCCTCGTGACCAATTATCAAGCACTCTTGTTTTTCAGCAATCTCACCGTGTTCATAAACCCTATCAGAAACTAGAGTCTCTTTGCTTGAGATCTGAGGTCGTGCGCAGAAGAGTTTGTTCTCCCAGTAGAGATCCATTCACTGAGTTACCTGCCAATACATCTGCCATATCTGAAAGTGCCATGACTTCGTCATTTGTGGATCAGTTCCACCCACCAAGTGCAGCTGGAGAGCCACCGAATATTGGAATAAGGACTACCACTCGCTCCAGAAAGGTTACTAGCGCATACTGTAAACCAGCACTAAACACCAATTCATTTCTGAGGCCAAACAGTGCTGCAGTGCCTTCATATCTAGCTCAGGAGAGCCGCAGAGTAAAAAACCCCAGGATGTCAGCGGGATCCACATTCTGGCACCACCCTGCTAGCAATGGAGATGGCACCATCTGCCAACTTGATGAAGTCTCTCCCAAAAGCAATAGTGTTTTCAATCCAAGCCACATGAACTCTTCTGCTGTGGGCTTTGTACCCAGCGGGTCTAGTCAAAAGGTGCCACAGACGTCTTACAAGGTAGATGATGCTGAAAGTAGAAGGGGGCGCTCAGAAATCAGAGATCAAGAGGTACAGCTAACTGAAGCTGTGCGAAAGATGACTCAAAACGGCTTTAGTAAGAATCATCTTATTGTTGACGCTGTAGTTTGCAGTAATGCAAGTACAAACCTGAGTCCAAATGATGCTGCTAATGCAGCCTGCAAGAGGAAAGCACAGACTGTTCTACTGCAGAAGACTAAGATAGAGGGAGATCACGCTCCTCACAGCAGCCCCCTATGTGTAAATGGTGAATTTAGCCTTGCCAACCCTCAAAGTGCCAATGCCCACCCAGAGGTTGCAGTTGCTGACTCTTCGAACTCCCATCCAGACTCTTCAGACCCAGTCACCTCTCAAAGAACTGTTAGTGTACCTCGTAAACGCAAAGATGTCAAGTCTAAGGGAGAGGATGGCCCTCTGATGAATGTTACTGCAGTGGCCACCCAAATATCCACAATCCAGCTAGATAAGAACAATGGCCTTCAAGATCCAAGCGCACACATTCAGAGTGTTCAGAATGGAGACGAAGTGTAAGTAAAATTTGAGGGAAATGCTGAGGAGACTTGAAGGTCATCACAAAAGCTGACTTGTTGTTTTGTTGTTGAATGGATTCTGGCTTGAACATCTAGGGCTAAATGTAGTTTTTAAATGGCCAGTCTTTTGTTAAAAGGTCTGTATTGGCATGTGTAAGTAAGGGCCGCGTTCTTAAATTGTTACCACGTTCAACTACACGTCTTTATGCCCCTTTCTCTGCTCCAGGAACCATTAAAGAGCAACATTTTACATAATCTAGGTGATAGTCACAATCCTGTTACAGAAATCTGGGTGACTTGTTACCCAGTCATTCTAAACACATTTCAGCGATGTTTCAATTAATTTTACAAATTGAAGCAGCATGTGTTATTGGGTAAGAAGGACAAACTGTTTAGAACAAGTAGTGATCTCTACTTTGTGTATTTATTAAGTCACCAGACTTACTAGAATGTGGTTGGTTTGGTGTGGTTGGTTTGGTGTGGTTGGTTTGGTGTGGTTGGTTTGGTGTGGTTGGTTTGGTGTGGTTGGTTTGGTTGGTTTGGTGTGGTTGGTTTGGGGTGTTTATCCAAGCCTCTGATCTACATCAGCATAGTTGAAAGCAGACTTTGTTGTTTTAGCTTTTTTGCGTCCTTTAGCATGTCTCTTGTCCCAGCTTTTTTCACCTTCTGTCTGGACCGATACATCCTTCCATTCCCTTAAAGCACATGCCTCTATATTTAGACTTTGCTTCACAATTTGAACCTAGCAACAGTAATCATGTGTGTCCCCTCACCTCTAGTTGTCTTGAGAAAGCTGCTAGTATGTACACATTCGGTTAAAAGCATTCTAAAGCATAGCAGATACAAACTTGAAAAGCTGTGCTATCCTGCCTGGTCCACTTTTTCTGACTAAACCTGTTTCTCCAGTATTAGGGGTGTCTTTCTTAGATTCACATGCTTGAATATTCCCCGTCGTCGAAGTGGGAGTCCCACAGTACATAAAATAGCAATAAATGCTAAAAATATATGTATGTGAGAACATAACATAAGGAAAAAAAAACTAGAAGTAAATATATAACTGAAACCTCTAAAACAATTCTTACATAGTAATGCATGATAGAGAGAGAAAACACGTGTAACATATCACTGTCATTATGTTAGTCCAAACTACAGCCAATCAGGTGCCAGCACCCTCTAGAACCTTCTCCTCAGAAGCTCTAGCCCTCAGATTTTCTACCGTACGTCGTGTGAAGGGAGTCTCCCTGAGCTCTGCTCAGTGTTTTCCTCAACTGCGTCTTGTTTCCTGAACTTTCATCATGTCAAGTAAGAAGTCTTTATTCCGACCTTGATCTTCTTGTGGGAAGTTGCGTCTTTTTAAAGAGGACCCCCACAAGAAATGTATTTATTGTCTCTACCCTGAGCATGAAGTTGGCAGCTGCACGTTTTGTAGAAGCTTTTCTAACGACTCTAAAGGACAGAGAAGGCCGTCTCCTCCTTTGGCTCCTACGTCTTAAAGACAAGGATTCAGCTCTGTCTGATGCTGAGAGTTTTCAATCTGGACCCTCCTCTGCAGCCTCTAAGCGTGGTAGTGTGCAGGATATGTCGTCTCCTTTTCTAAAAAAGAAGAAACTGGCCCTGCCTTTGGTGTCCCCACCAGCTCCTACTACTGCTGCGCCCACGAGACCTGGCTCTCAGGCGTCTTCTGCTGCCTCACAGCGTGTTTCCACACCTAAACATGCTTCGTCGTCGACGAGAGCGTCTACGAGCGTTCGGACGACGAGATCTGCAGTGTTTACATAGTCGACGACGACACTGAAGACGACATCAGCTTTTAGCTAGTCGTCGACGGTCTCGTTGACGGCCTCTACATCGACGAGAGTTTCATTGGCCTTTCAGACTGTCTCGTCGACGATTCCTACCACCTCGTCGACAAAAAAACCATAATCGTCGGCGAAAGCCATCAACTAAAGCCTCGTCGACGAGGGCTCCGTCTACAGGGGTGTCTACTGCGTCTACGACTCCGTCGGCGGCTTTGCCATCTAGAATACTTCCGTTGACGACCACTCCGATGGCTCCGTCGATGACTGCTTCGTCGACGATGGAGTCATCGAAGTCATTTTCCTCGATGGCCATTTCAGCACCGTCAACGATAACGTCGACTGCACCGTCGACGGTGGCACCATCTTCTTTTGCCTCGTTGCCTCTAGTGCCTTTACCTTCTTCAGTTTCTGCATCTGTCGGCACCGATCTTTCACACCATCACCGTCAAACGCCATGCCACCAGTTGTCTGCTCCTGATCCGCAGCCTCCTTCACCTATGTTTGCCACTACCTCTGAGCCCGACTCGGACTCTGGTAATGATGTGGATGACACTTTCGGGGCGGCCCACAGTCCGTCTGATCTCATCATCAAATGTCAAGGTTCCGGCAGTGACGACGAAGGCGGCAACCAGGAGTCTCATGCTGCGGAACAGTTTGTCCAACTTCCAATGGCTACTTTGCCTTTGATTTCAAATCTCGACGACTACAACCGGCGTTTTCCACCAACGCCACAAGGTACTCCTGCGACAGCTCCGCCATCTGTTCCGCCACCGACGCCTTCACCCCAGGTTCAAACGTCGGTCAAGATTCACTCAACTGTGTATCCACAGGATGCGGATGATGAGGCGATTCCAGAACGGGAGGACGGAGAGGTCCACGATGATACGGATAATGATGCCGCAACCGGCATGGCAGAGTGGGACGACTGCCAAATGCAGACGCCCTCCCCTCCGCCAGGAGAAACTGGGGATTCCCCTCGAGTAGGTATTGCCAGTTTTCATCTGTTGATGGATAGAGCGGCTCAGCGCTTAAAATTACCAAGGACACAGAGAGAGTAGGACTGTTTCCTCTACGATTTCAAGAATCAGCCTTTCAAACAAGTCCACACGATTCCAATCGATTTTATATGGAAGGAGGGAGTTAAGCTCATGCAGGCTCTGAATTCGTTACCTGTCCAAGTGCCGCGCCTTGAGAAGAAATATAAGGCCCCAACTGGTTCACCAGCATGCCTGGTCTCTCACCCTAAGCTGGATTTGGTTGTAACTCAGGCAGCACAGCGTCGAGCCCGTAATCCAGCGTCTCCAATCACCGCACCTCCAGATAGAGAAGGGCGGCACCTAGACGCCATTGGACGAAAATTCTCCACCATGGCTTCCACTACAGTACGGGCGGCGAATGCCTTAGCCATCTTGGGCCGCTACGACCGGCAGATGTGGTCGGACCTATCTTACCTAGTCGATCTCGTCCCTGACGCGTCCAAAGCGGACGCTCTGAGAATCCTCCAGGACGGACAAAGATCATCTGAAGAGATGATTGACTGCGCAGTCGATATTGCGGGCACTGGTTTTCCGCCAGCTTACTAGTGCGGCTGCCTTACGACGCCAGGGTTGGTTGAAGGCCACCTCCTTTCGGCAGGAAGTTCAATCCACGATCCTTGATATGCCATATGATGGTGAATCGCTGTTTGGGTCACCCATAGACTAAGCTCTAGAGTCCATTAAGAAGGACACTGATACGGCTAAATCACTGGGCACTTTGCAATTTCGGAAGCAGCCATTTCGGGGTGGACGCAGCACTTATTCCACTTTTCGAGGAGGACAATCTCAATATCGCTCCTACAATCAGAGCAACCAACATTACTCTTCCAATCAACAGCAATCAAATCAACAACAGTCCTCAAAGCCCTATAGGGGAAAGTCATCCTATCTGGGATCTACTCCCAAACGCCAATGACTTTGGTCATCCCCAAAGTGTTGGAGGTCGAATCTCTCTGTTTTATTCTCAGTGATCTTCCATCACCTCGGACCGCTGGGTTTTGGACATTGTGCTGAAAGGTCATACCTTAGAGTTCGTCAAGATTCCTCCTCATACTCCACCGTCTGGCCCGCCTCCTCCCCATCTCAAGGAGCTTTGCCATCAAGTCCGTCTTCTTGTTCTGAAAGGTGCAGTCGAAGTGGTTCCAGTGTCTCAGAGAGGAGAGGGGTTTTACTCTCGTTTCTTCCTCATACTCAAGAAGATGGGAGATTGGCGACCAATTCTGGATTTGAGGGCTCTCAACAAATACCTAAAGAGCCAATCTTTCCGCATGCTGACACTACTGGAGATCCTGCGTCTTCTGGCCAGCAGGGATTTCATGACCACCATAGACCTTCAGGACGCATACTTTCATGTCCCAATTCTCCAACAGCATCGAAAGTACCTGCGCTTCAGGGTGGGGCAGACACATTATCAGTTCAAGGTGTTGCCTTTCGGACTCCGTTCACTAAGGTGTTGGCTCCTGTGGTGGCTCACCTACGCCTCCGAGGCAACCAAATTTTTCCATACTTGGACGATTGCCTCCAAGTCTCAATCACGCCATCAACTGAGCCAAGACACTCATCTTTGTCAAAATGTGTTTCAATCCCTCGGCTTGGCCATCAATGTCGACAAGTCACAGTTTGCACCAGCGCAAACCAGGAATTTCTTGGGAGCGATCTTAGACACAATGCTTTCAAAGGCGTTCGTTTCACACGACTGACAACAGAAAATCCTCCGCCTGGTGTGTCTCATTCGATCAAGGCAGTCCGTTTCTGTCTGGACATTAAAGTCATTTCTGGGGATGGCATCATCTTGTATTGCACATTGCAGACTGCGGACCCGTCTCATTCAAGAGGAACTGGACGTACAGTGGCGTCAGGTCTCCGGATCTTTCAACGACCAGGTGGCCGTTGCAGCTCGCATGAGAAAGGGTCTGTGCTGGTGGGCACAGCCGACCAACCTGGCGGCTGGAACATCCTTCCTCGTCAATGTTACAGATTGCACGCTTACAACGGACGCCTCCCTGGACGGCTGGGGTGCTCATCTTCAAGGCCTCTCCATCAAGGGCAAATGGTCTCCACCCCAACGCTCTTGGCATATCAACAGGCTAGAGTTGATGGCGATCTTTCTGGCACTCAAGTAGTTTCTTCCTGTAATTCAAGGGGAGTCAGTGCTTATTCAAATGGACAATACCACCAGCATGCACTATGTGAACAAACTGGGAGGGACCAAGTCTCAACGCTTGTCTCGACTGGCTCAGTCGATTTGGGATTGGGCTCTCCGTCATCAGATAACCTTCACGGCGGTGCATCTGCCGGGCGTTTCAAACATCCTGGCAAGACTCCCTCAGCAGGTCGACATCGTCGACACACGAATGAGAGCTGCATCAACCGACTCTGGATCTTGTGTTTCACCGATGGGGTCGCCCATCTCTAGACCTCTTGGTGACACCAGAGAATCGGACATGCCCGTCTTACGCAAGTTGGCATCCCCACCCCGGATCGCGCTGGAATGCCCTTTTGATCGATTGGTGCCATCTATTCGCTTACGCCTTTCCGCCGATCCTGTTAGTGCCACGGATGCTGTGGAAGATGCGGAGGCAGCCCTGCCACATTCTATTGATCGCCCCTCGATGGCCCAGACAGGCGTGGTTCTCAGAGTTGCTCCTTTTGTCCCAGTGTGAGCCCATTCCTCTTCATCCTCGTCCAGACCTCCTGACGATGGACGGGGCCAGGTTTATCATCCGGATCCATCCACTCTACAATTGTCGGCATGGAACTGGAGCACCTAGAGTTCCGAAACTTAAATATCTCGCAAGACTGCAGAGAGATCCTCGCTCATGGTAGGTCTCCGTCTACCATCAAAACGTAAAAACTCAAGTGGAAGAGATTTTTGTCATTGGTGCATGGCAGCAAATGTCCATCCAATCCATTCTACTCCGGAGCAGCTACTTCCGTTCTTTTTGAGTCTAGCTCAATCTGGACTCTCGCATGCTACCCTTGAGTTTTCCAAGCTGCAATCTCTCGCTTCCGGCAAGATGGCTCTTCCTCCCTCTGCTCGTCCAGAATTATCCGCCAGGTTTTCAAAGGGCTTTTCCGGAAGTTCCCATCTATTCGGCGCCCTCCTCCACCGTTGCATCTCAATGTTGTTCTGTCTCAACTTATGAAATCACCATTTGAGCCCATCCACAGGGCGGACATTAAGTTCCTCACCTGGAAGGCTGTTCTTCTTGCTCTGACATCATCTCATCGTGTGAGTGACCTCCACGCCTTTACTATCAAACCGCCTTATCGTCAATTCAAACCTGACGGCGTGGTGCTTCGCACCAACCCATCTTTCCTACCTATGGTGCCTACGTACTTCCATCTAAATGAACCTGTGTTCTTGAAAACTTTCTTTGCTGAGCCAAAGTCTCCGGCTGAGCAACGATTGCATTCCTTGGACATCAAACGATGCCTTAAATTTTACATTAGCAGAACTGCCTCCTTCCGCAGGTCCGACCAACTGTTCATTACTTATGGATGACTGCGTCAGGGGCATCCAGTTACCAAACCAACGATTGCCCGTTGGATTTCTTCGGCCATTGCCTTCTGCCATCAACAGGCTGGTAAGCCTTTGCAGTCTTCGGTGAGGGCTCATTCTACAAGGGCTATGTCTTCATCCACCGCCCTGTTTGCTGGTGTGCCAGTTCATCAGATCTGCTGTGCAGCGACATGGTCCAGCAGGCACACCTTCACCAAGCATTACTGCTTGGACGCCATCAATGAGGCGGATACCGCAGTGAGACAGGCAGTACTTGGTCATCTTTTCAAATAAGGTGAGCCTCTGTTCCCTCCTCCTTTATATTTTTTCAATGATTGCTATTTAAGCTTCCATGATGTAAGAGCAACTGCGGGCCTGCACTTCCTTGGTGTGATCTGGAAAGATCATGATCCTGACCCCTTTGTGGAGCAGTTCTGTTTGTGAGTGGCCTCCTTCATGATGGCATCTCGGTCGCTGAAGTTTAGGATTCTCATAATTATTTGACAAAAAAGGGCTTCCGGTGGCTGTTTCCGGGCAAGAACGTTGTGGGCTTGTTCCACAACAAACCAGGGGGACAGACATCCAGGATCTGATCCATTTCTCAATAAAAGTGTTGACCTGGGTGGGCTCCATGCCCTTGGAAAGGCCAACCAGGCGGAGGTTGTGCCGGTGGCAACGGTTTTCAACATCCTTGGCTCGCCTGTGGATATCGGAGGTACTATAAAGAAGTTGCTTCACCTGCATTTTTAGTGTCCTCTACCTCTGAAAGGCATGATGATGATGATGATGATGATGATGATGATGATGATGCTGCTGTCGTCACGCGAGCAGTTTGCAGAGATTCTGGCGGAGAAGGGCCTTGTCCACCAAGACCTTGCCCATCTTGGTCTCCATAGATTCTTGGCTAGTCTTGATGGCGTGCAATATGGTAGCCAGGTCTCCCTCAGGCTGGCCAGTCGTGGAGGGTGCAGCCTTGCTCTGGGTGGGCCGCTGATTGCTCATTTACTCCATTCTGGTCTTTGTCGGTTGGGCTTTGTTCCTTTATCCTTCCCCATGATGGAACTGATCTTTAAGATGGGGGGAGGGCGTCAGATCTACCCCATCGTACACTCCTCCACATGGGTCACTGAAGCACCAGTTGGCTCAGCCAGATGGACTAGGACAGGCCCCCTTCCTCTGGATGGGTTCAGGCGAGGGCGGGTTGGGAGGACCGACACCGTCACAGGGTTCAAGTATGTTTTTTGAAGCAGGTGGTCCAACGTTCAGAGAGGGGAGAGAGTGCAGGGCAAGCGGTAGGGGTCTGTGCATCTAGCTGATAGTATGCAGGATTATGTGGCAGTTTGTGTATAGGCTGCAGTGCTCCGCTGGTCTCCTCCACTGGGCGCGAGTTAGGCTGCGGATCTCCAGCTCATATTGGGCCCTCCGTTGCGGTCAGGTCTTTTTTTTTTTTGCTCGACTCCTGGGTCACCCTTCACAACACTGCTGTGCACAAGATGGTAGGCGGAACGCCGGGCCCCTAAAGCGACTCTCTGTTCATTACTTGAAAGCCAAATATGGGTCCACCCGGGTCCAAGGAATGGGGGGCCTGCTAGTTGTGTGGTTATAAGAGTCTGCCACTCTAGTATCAACCCTGCTCTTGGTGGCGGTGCGGCTGAGTTGGGCTTGATGGAGCAGCCGAACTCTGACACACCTCGCCGGTCGCAGGTTCCCAGCCCTCACCAGTGTAGGGCTCCGCAGTAAGGAGGTAGTCTCTTCAAGGTCTTGCAAGGTACCTTCCCTGCAGTCCAGAGGCTTAGCGCAATCAGGACCTGCCAGCAGGTGAGCGTGGGCTCCACCTGACCTGGGTAGAGGAGGAATGATGTTATCATGGCTAGATCAGGGGCAGGTGCGTCTCTGCCAGCATGCCGCGCACCGACCGCCCAGGGGGCGCCCACTCTGGGCCACAAAATCTCACGTCTTCAGGTCCCCACGAGGTGCCCTGCGGGCCTAGCACAAAGCCGGTCATCCACGGCCGATCAGCAGTGACGACTGTGTTGCGGCTGTGTCAGGAGGCTGCTCCGCTTCTGGTATTTGGCCCCTTCTGTCTCCCCCAGCATCTGTGGCAGGGTTTGCACCCGCTCAAGGTAAGACCCCAGCCCTCCGAACTTGCGGCAGGCCCAGGATCACTTTGCTGCCACTGCAGGGGATGGGGATGGGGTTCTGCCCATTGCGGGCAGAGTGCACCCCAAGTTCTCCGCGGCTGGTCAGCGACCGCAGCCCACTGCCGGAGGCCCCAGTCACCCCTAGAACCAGCGCTGCGGCCCCTCCTCCGTGACCAGTGCCCCTCCTCACCTCGTGCGCCTGTGGCAGGTGTCTTGCTTGCTTCGCCGGAGCTTCAGGACGCCATGACTTCACAGGGGCTAAGGGGCACTCACCGTATCAGGACTCTGCTCCTCCGATGCGAGGCAGGCAGCACGAGCCCAGGGATCGCCACAGCTGTCCCCCAACAGACCCTCCAGGCATGGGTCAATTCTGTGCCATTTTGAGCCGGGTCTTGCTGCTCCACCGATCTGCGGTGGCCCCCGTTGTCCTCCTAGGGTCTTTTCCAGGGGATCAAGACTGCCACGGGCACCTTGGTGGTTAAGGTGTCCTTATTGGGTACTGGGTCCTGGAGGACCAGGCTGGCATCGGATTACATATGGGTCCGGAGCACTCTGAGTGCGACCACTGTCTTGGCTTGCCAAGCCAAGCCCCCTATCCGGCTAGAATTTAACCTCATATAGGCCAAGATTACACTAAAGTCTTCTGAATTTACTGCTCTTTGCTGATAAAATACCCCTATCTCTTCAGTGAGAATTTTCCCCACTAAGAGCAAGATGTGAGGTAATTCGTTCAAGATGATTGAGAGAGGCAAATAGTTTTTTCTTCTTACCAATTGAGATATTGCACAATTGTGGCTGTCTGATAGAAATCTCCTAGAGAAGTTTGGCTATGCAATATGGATCACTATTCCCACCATGAGCTGGCAGTTGCCAGAGGGTAAAATATATGCGCACCTTGGCGGGATGGCTTTTACAATGTTGGACCAGGATTTTTTTTGTAATGCACATGGGCGTTACTAAATATTAAAAACCTGCTCCAGGGAATTTTAGAATGGTGGTTGACTGATGGTTCTTCCCAGAGGCTGGAAGGAGACATTGTTTACTCTGAGTTCTGGTACTTGTAGCCTCCTCGGTCTGGAACCTACTACTTCTGAGCTTAAATGTGGAGGGGTTAGGATGGTCTTGTGGGAAAGTAGTAGGCCACATAGACCTGTACAGCAACAATTAGTCAGGTTGTGCATCGCCTTAATCAATGCATGCTCTCTCACAGAACATGAGGAGGAGATACATTATGTATTAATAGATAAATTTAACCCTTATTTAGGTAAAGCCTGTTTGATGGAGTATTAGGCCTTCTACCTCCCTCACCGAGGTCGTCGGGTGGGGGCTTAGCAATTTTCTTTATAGTGTCAGGATCTACAGGCCTTCGCCTCACATGATTTTTCTGGAGGCCGAACTTTGAGGTTTTTCAGTGCTGCTCTCTGGGTCCTAAACCCTGGCTGCCCTTGTATGCCTCTCACAGGTACTCAGTCAGAGGATTTGCCCTCCATCTGGAATGCCTCCCTGCCTTCCGGCATTGTTCCCTTTAAAATAGAAGAAAGCAAAACCAAAGGGGATGATGGACGGAGTGTTGAACATTGCAAGCACTCACCCCCAGTCAACTGATCTAGGTTTAGTCTATCATCATTGTTTAGCTCACTCCGCCACCCCAGTTCAGACATGGCCATATGCAAATCTGTCTAAACCTGTGTCTGATGGGAACAGTCCAGCCCGAACTGCCAAGCCATGTCTTCCCTGTACCGGAAACAAGCATCCTGGGACCGGTTTCTAGCTAATCCACCGTCATCAGCCAGGCTATCTTGAATCCAGTGGCAAAGTGAGCAAGGGACCCATGTCTGGGCATACCCTGCCAACTTAGAGCGCACAAAGCAAAACAAAAGGGGACGATGGACTGGACTGTTCCCATGAGGCACAGGGTCAGACTGACTTGCATATGGCCTTGTCTGAACTGGGATGGCAGAGTGGGCTAAAGAACGATGATGGATTAAACCCTGATCAGTTGACTGGGGGTGAGTGCTTGCAATGTTCAACTCTCCGTCCATCATCCACTTTTGGTTTTGCTTTAGAATGGAAGGCCTGTGCTCTGCCCCCGTTTTTAGTTAAAAAAAAAAAAAAAAAAAAGAATAAATTAAAGCCCACTTCAGATCCTACTACAATTTCTGGCCTATTCACTGCTTTCGTTCCCACTCAAGATCCCTGATAAGCACCTCCTTCAAATCTCCCAGCTTATTTTGAATGTAATAAACTGTTGTAATAAACCTAGTCTGGCTTTGATCACACACATGAAACTGAAACCGCATTGGTGGCTGTCATGCATGAACTAAGCAGGGCAGCTGACAAAGCCGTGCTTGTTTTTTGTCCTGGGTGACCTAAGAAGGGCAGCAGATAAGGGCGGGGTTGTGTCCCTGGCACGTTAGGTTTATCAGCTGCTTTCACTGCAGTCTCCCATGAGATCTTGATCTTCACACTTGTTGAAATTGGCGTTAAGGACACAGCATGAAGTGGTGTGCATCATAGCTTAACTGAGCTCAAGTGGTTTATCTCCCGCCGTTCCAAGCGAGTTCCTCCCCCTTAAACAGTGTGTTCCTTAGGGGTCGACATCGAGTTCTACTGTTTAATATTTACTTCAGGACATTAGCTCAGGTAATCAGAATGTTGGCTACATGAACTACACGGACCACACCCAGCTTGTCGTCTTTATGGACTCTGTCACCTGCTCCCTTTGAGAACGTCCATCACTGTATGCATACAATCACAAACTGGTTAACCTCTAATGCCCTAGCTTCATTGAGGATAAACGGATCTTCTGTCCACGCCATGAGCAAGATTTCTCATGCTCTTCCCTGAGATTTTTGACCATCTCAGTCTAACTGTCCTTCGGTAGGTTTGTCTGCTGTCAGGAACCTGGGTGCCATTTTGACAGCACTCATCTGACAGCCCAGATAAATAGGTTGTTTCCACTTGTTTTTTGCGTTAAAAAATCCTTTCTAATGAACTCGTTAGTTTTCGCCTGGCCGTAGCACTGCGAAGCAGTGCTCCGCCCAGGCGAAATCTTATGATCCTACAGAATGGGCTTTGTCCCGCCTCTGTCTTCCATTGGCTAGCTCCATAAATGGAGGCTAGCCATTGGAAGAGATTGGCTGTCAATCACTATTTCCCCGTCGGAACGTGATTCGGGGGAGTTTCCGTGTCTTTTTTTTTAAGTCGTGCCCTCTCCTCTTCCCATTGGCTGGAATTTTACCTTCCAGCCAATGGGAAAGGGAGAGCACGCAAACACGCCCCCGAATCCCAAAATGTGGAGATAGATTTACCACTAACCCCAAGATTTCAAGCAGACGCCGGGACCTGGATCCCTAGTTGGACACTCCACAGCTCAGGTCGTTAGTCCACATTGATCGCCTCCGCGTACATTAGAAGTTCATAGGCTCCTTTAATGAAAGACAATTCTCCCGTTTATTAGTACATCACTGTTTTGTCCAGCAACATGGCGTCTAGGATAGCACAGCAGGGCTCGACAAATCATAAAAAATGCTCTAGACCTGCAGGTCTAGTAAATTACAAAATCTCCTCGACCTAACTTAAATGAACTTGACCTCAAACTCTGAAAACTGAGCAAATGTGACAAGTTAACAAGATTTAAAAGCATTTTTATTGCTCATTTACTTTGTGAGCAATAAAGATGCCTTTAAATCTTGCTATCTTGTCACATTTCCTCTGCTTTCAGAAGCAGAGGTCAAGTGTCAAGTTTGTATTCCTACTTGCCAGAAAGGGCGAGTAGGACCTAAAAATAGCTTGTCCTTAATCAATCTCACTCGCAAATGCAAGCAGTTGAGTGAATTTTTCGAGCCCTGCACAGTCTTTCATTTAGGACGTTGGCGCTCTAGGTCTCTATACAGTCAGCCGGTAGGAGCGCCGGCTATCTTTGGATGAAGCGTAGCGCCGGATTTCCTGTCCAGGGGTTCATGGCCACGCCCAATCCTGACGCTTCCCGCAAATTTCTGGGCAGATCATACCAGAAATGGGGAGAGAAGGGTGCAGGACGGATCTCTTAGGAGCGGTAAAGTCGCCCTTATCATGGATTGTCTCTGCTGCAAGTGATGCTTGCTTGACAGTAACCCACGTGAGGAGAAGGATCAGCTCAGGAAACTGTGGTCCCCGAATGAGATCTACAGAGGAGAGCAGAAAGGAACCGTAATGGGGAGGGGAATAATGGTGATCGGAGGGTGTTCGTCGTTTTTTTGACCTTTGGAGTTTTTCGCAGTTGGTAAGAGAAGTATTGGTCGTTTCTGCTTACATAGTCTGGTTGAAGTGACTAGTCGTCCAAAACTCATACACCCATGTAATCCCCTGGCAGAGTAGGTCGGTCCATATTAGAAAATGGTTAAACTGTACCACTTTTAAGTAAGTATGCCGACTGACAGATTTTATTTGGCGAAATGGGGGCTTTCTTGCGTACGAGTCGTAACTGTGATCGGCTCATTTCTGTACGTTGCACTGGAACACCGCCTGTGGTGCGTCTGTTAAAGGGAGCGAGGGGGCTTGCGACTACGTGAGACAAAGACCGGGGTTGCTTGATTAATTGAGTGCCTGGATCGAGAAGGCGCATCTGTGTGCAGACGAGCTGCTGTGGTTCTTTCTGCTCGTTGTATGTGTTCTTCAATCTAGCGCAATGCTTGTTTTTCTGGAGACCTCTAACCCCTCCTTTGTCTCTTTCTATCTTGAGTCTGGGTGCTTATTTGCTGCAGTCGATTAACCTTGTGCGACGGCAGACTAGCCACATGATATACCAGTCAGGCGCAATTCTATAGCGATGACCTGAAGGTACCTCCGCCTCACCATTTTTGGTGGCGGGGGGCGGTAGGTCCGTAGATTGACTCCCTCCCGTGTTAGTATGCATCCCTATGGTGACATTAGCCCTGCCGTTAGCTTTCCCTTCATCCTGTGTTTGTGGCCCATGATATGTTTTGTATTAGTCTCGCCTCGCCCACCTTCCCACTTGCTTCCAGTCATCGAAGGACATGGATGTTCGCCCTTCTGGCCTGCACCATAGGTAGCCATCGCCTGGGTCTGGACAGCGCCCCGATCTCATTCCGGACCACTCTCTCAGATACACACAAACCCAATACGTGGGGAGGACATTGACCTTAATCGTGGCCCCTCTGGTCGTGAGAATTCGATGCGTACTTTTGTGCTTCTATGGATGGTCCACAAAGTATCCCCCAATGCAGGAGCACCACACGCTCGTGGAAATAAAGTATGTGATTTTCTGGCGAATGAAAGCCGTTTTTTTGAAGGTGTGAAATTAATCTAATCGCACACGCTTAGCATACTGTTTTAACCTCCGACCACTGGGATATTTGAATGTGGCACCCGGTTGAAGGTTACGCTTGCTCTACTAATCCTCAAAGTAGTGCATGTTAAGCCACAAAAGCATATATTGTATTTGCTGAACTGAATGAGATGGCGTTTCCAGTGATATGGGCATATAGAGCTCGCAGAAATCCAGTTATACCATGTAAAGTGAGAATGCAGAAACCGTATGGGGTAGTACTTTGAAGTCTCGGTTTATTTTTGTATTTGCCGTTACGTGTTTTTTTCTTGTAACGGAATTCTCTTGTTTTGCATGGCAGTAGTGCACTTAATTGTAGCTGCGTGCGCTGGCCGTCCCCCTCCCGCTCTGCTCCCTGAGCTTTGAAGATGGCGGCCGGCGGGGGTCCTGTTCTGATGAACGCCCGCGCTCAGCTCGGGATGTCCTCGATTCCGGTGAGTGGGGAGCACAGGCACGTGTTCTTCCCTTCCTGTACGACTTCCCCAGGCAGGCTTTTGAACGACGTAGTGAGCGTCACGCGGGGGACAAATAAAATAATTGATAGCATATTACATGGTCTGTAAGCCCAATGCGACCTGTAGGTCATCCAAGGGAGGGTCGGTAAAGGGCGGGAGAGACATCTAGGGGTTCGTAGAAGAAAACGAGGTGAGGTCAAACAGGAACGATAGGAGTATTCGAATGATCCTTTGTAACCACCAAAACGCGCTCTGGGCAAACTGGACGGTGGTAAAGGGCCAGGGGTCAACGTGGGTCATGACGAAGTGGAAGGAAGGACTTGGCGTTTGAGCCCATTAGATGGGGCTCGTTAAGATTGGTGACGCGGTTGAGACTGGGTTTTAGGCCATTTGGACGAATGTTGAGCGGTAGTTTCTGGGCCGCTATGATGGCGTGGTGTTGTATAGTGTTGTATCTGCGCTTATCAGGACAACTAAATCAACTAAGAGTGGCTTATTGGCCTAACTTAAGAAATGAGTTATGCCGTTATCAAAGGCGCACCTACGTCCAACCAAACATTGTAACTTAAACCGTGCTGAGGTCTTTAACGTCAGATATGCGTCGTCATTTATCACTCTAATTAGTTTCAGACAAAAGCATATGCATGTACAATCCGAAGGTAGCCAGTTTGTAACTCACAGTGGTACCTAAGATATACTGTATCAGGGTTGGCTTGCGGGGTCCACAGTACTATCATCCCATCCCCAAGTCAAGGTATAATGGGGCAGATTTACAAGCCCCTTGCGTCAATTTTCCCATATTAAAAATGCCGCAAAAGTGGCGCAAGGGCCTTGTAAATAAGCCCCATGTATCTAACTGTCCCAGATCTTACAGAATTGACATGTGCATTTCTCAGATTGTGTACGCCACCATATACAAGTCGGTTCCTGACATTTAACAGTCTTGCTAATATTTGTCAGTATGTTCAGTTATCCGGCGATTGATCGCATTTAAGGAATACCCAAGCGCAAACCCACTTTCTGTACCCGGCATCCATTTATCACGTTGACCATGTGTTCTGGATTTGCTGGGGGTTTAGATTTTCATAATGTGTCCCAGCAATTTTAGTATGTCCCAGTTTTCAGAGGGGGATCGTATGACCAGAGGAGAGCAAGCTCTCACACCTTCTAGTGCAGAATTGCGTTGGTCACTAGCAGAAAACGATGTAGTTCACTCTGATGCTTTGTGTAAAAGTTAGATTTGATTTCCCTTAGCGCCGCATTGTTTGTTTTCTGTGTTGGTAAGCACTGTCAAGTCAATCTGTACCCTTTGGTCCACGCAGAATTGTAGACCTACTTCAAGGTTTGTGGAGTTTCTCTGTTCTTGCTTTTCAAATATCGGTTGTATTATTTACAGCCCTAGTCTAAAAAGAGCATAGTTCTTTCCGATCCCTAAAATAAATGTCCTGTTTACTGAGTTGGTGCTATCTTGGATGGCTGTGTTAACCACTTTAATGCAGTGAATGACCCATTGCGTTCAATGTGCATGACCTTAGCTGTGCAGCGGATGTTAACGGGTGGTCCCAAGCCTTTAACGCTGGTTAAAAAAAAGTCCTAATACATTGGTTTCATATCAAATAAAGTGTAAACCAACCTAGTCCCTGAGTGTGGTTTGTATATGAATATATATGTGCAAAATAAGCATGCATTCTTTACAGTGTGCAGCGGCCTGCAAATGTGTACTCATTACAGAGCGTTTGTGCACAGTCCTCAACTTATTTTCTGTACTGTGTGTGTTGGGGCTCTGTGTGTGTTGGGGCTCTGTCTGTGTGGCTAGCTTTTTTTGTAGGTGGCTCTATGTGTGGGTGGCTATGTGTGTGTGGGTGGCTCTGTGTGTGTGTGCGTGTGGGTGCAAATACAATAGGTCTCGCATTTGCGAGAGATTAAGCTATTGGCATCTCTTTTAAGGTTCCCCAGACTATTTAATCAAGCGTCTTTGCTACATTCATATTGCTTCTGCGCTTTTGGCTTTTTCTCTTCCCTGGTGCTTCTCTGCTTCTGCTGCTCTCAACAAAATTGCACTAGTGTCTGCTGAAGAGGATCCTTTTTAAGTCTCTGTGCATTGACCACAGGGCTTTCTATCAGCTCAGCCTTGTTTTATCTTTGTGACCAGCTTAATTGGTATTTCCCTGGTCGCCATCTGCATTCCTCGGATGTCACTTCATGCAGCCTAGAGTTAGGCTTTCTCGTGTGGGTCTCATGGAATTTGCTGTACAGTGATTTCTGTTGGATTAGGGATGGTAATCCAAAGTGTCTTTAGAACCTGGACAGGGATACATATAGTATCCCAAAAGACTAGTGAACTACTTTCTTGAATAGCCACAATTCTATTTAGAACAGTAAAAAAAGAGTATAGGTTAGTCATATTCAGTTAGGGTCCATTGGGTCTTGTGACCTCACATCCATGTCCAGAGATGGTTATGGAATGTTGGTTCCACTGCGGTGTGTTGACTGATACCTGTGCCCCCCACCCCCTCATGTGAGGAGCATAGCCGAGCACACGTAGGCAGCATGCTTTGTGCCATTAATATTATTGGGCTCCTCTGATATGGTTAGCTCCTCAGTGTATCGTGTGTAGCCAAGGTCAGAGTGATTTTCTTTTTTCTCTTTTAAGTGATTATGAAACGTTAAAGCCTATATGGTAGGGCAGGGGTCTCCAAACCGGTCCTGGAGGGCCGGATCCATGCCAGATTTTTACAAATTACTACATGTATCTCAATGGGAATATCCAACAAATCTGGACTGGATCCGGCCCTCCAGGACCGGTTTGGAGACCCCTGTGGTAGGGCCTCTCACAGTAGTCTAAGGGCCTCTGTATGCAGCTGAACTGAGCCAGATGATAATAGGTAACTTGTCACAGGACCTCTGCCTGAACCCTGCGTTGTGTATTGGGGGTTTTGAGTTGCAGCTGGTGTTGGAGATGGTGGAACACTCCCGCCCCTCCCCCAGACTATCTGGGTAGGAGGTACCCTGACTCTACTGTGACTAAACGTGTAATAAAACATGCGTTGTGTATGAACTGCGCTGAAACCAGGTGTTCTGAAAATCTAATAACCTCTTTAGCTGACAAAATAGGCTAAGCTAATCAAGGAAAAAATGGTATTTATGCCCAAAACGAGGACTGTGATGAGCTGTCCCATTGCAACCGTTTCAGGATTTGGGGGTAGAGGACTGAAATTGCCCTAACATTATGTAGTAAGTTGTTGATAAAATTCTGGTACAACTGTTTGGTCGGGAGGTTTTCTTGTAGGCTAGAGCTCACCGATCCTTAGGCCCCAGGCACAAGCCTGGCTGCTTTCTATGTCCTATCATTGCAAGATTCTTAAATTATACAGACTGAGATACATTTCTGCACATTTACAGAGCAATGCCTGATGTCCGGTTTGATGGGGCCACAATCTCCTCCGTCCTGGATTTTACGGAAGCTGTACAGGAGGCCAGAAAGTCATTAATAGAGGTGAACAAGCTCCTACGACAAAAAAATATCAGGTATGCTATGCTCTACCCTGCAAGACTGCTCCCTAAATTGAGTGGAATTGCATTTTTTGCTAATTCCCGGGGCAACCATTGACTTTGAGGTTTACATTAAAGATACTTGAGACAGTAGTTTGGGTTTTCACTCTGAGGCTGGAGCGACCTGCGTACCCCGCACCTATAACGTGAGTGATAATGAAATCGGAAGCTGAAAGGTTAACTGAGCTATATCAGTTTGAGTGCTATTTTTATTTTGTTGATGCTACTGATAGCATTAAGAAGATATGCTCAGTGCTCTTTCACATTACACAAGATATGATTTCATATGTGATTGGGCTGGAGTGGATCTCCTCTAAATCCTTAAAGTTGTGTATGTCGCAGATATGTAGGATCACTTATTTGTCTGAATGGACCTCGTTGTGACCCATTCCATTGTAACTGCCTTAAGAATGGTCTTGAATGACCATCTTGTACATCCGGTGAGTCTGTCCAAGTGGAATGCCCGAGAACTCATACATGTGGTTGCACAGTTATTTTTTTACATTCTTTTTTTATTGAATAAAAAAAAAAAACTTATGACAGCGTATCGTAAAGTGACATTGTGCATCAGTACCTTAACCATTAATACATATCAACATTGCCATTACATTGCATATCGTCAATTTATATTATGACCACTGATTTCATGGAGTAATACTTTGCTGTATGGAGGGATCGAGAAACGGTGCACATAGCATTCCCCTGGCTTCGTTCCAGGTCCCCCAGATCTTGGTCCATTTTTGGGGGCAACACCCTCCCTTTGTAGATCACCCTCTTCGTCAGCATACACCAGTCCACGCCAGCTTCCCAATCCCGAAGTTTAGATGTCGTGTCTCCCTTCCAGGCTCTAGCTCTGTTAAGTTTTGCAACTACGTTACCAAGGGAAACCCACATCTGTTATTTAGCTGTCAAGTCTGTTGCATCCCATATGTTAAGAAGGCAGTCAGGGGGTGGCTTCCATACTTTTCCCGCAGACCTCCCACATTTTAGATGTAACTTTCTTCCAATACTGCTATATCGTCGGGCATTCCCACAACTGATGGAGATATGTACCCACTTAGCCACAACCCCTGGGACATAGTGGGCAGCTTAAGATTCCTTTCTTGGCCAACGCGACACCAGTTTAATAAAATCTACGGAGGAGCTTAAGCTGAATTAACTTAAATTCAGAACGCATCGCAACCTCACGGGCAGAGGAGAGTGCTTCCTGCCACTCCTTATCTAAATCTCCCACCCACCTAGCAAGGCGTCTGGGGAACTATTCAAGATCTCCTTATAGGTCAGGGAGATTACTTTATCTTTCAGATAATCTTCAAGGAGTCTCTCCTCCAGTGCCGGGGCTACTGGGAGATGCGTGCCCTTGGGCACTGCTTTATACAGTGCATTACGAACTTGTAGATGTCTGAAGGTTTCCCCCGGGTTTAGATCATAGTCTCTTTGAAGGTCACTAAAGGGGATAACTTTACCTCTTGCCCAAAAGTCACCCACGATTGAGAGCCCAATGAGATCCCACTTATGGAATCCCGGGCTGTTTGCCAAGAGCCCCAATCTGTGAGACTGAAAGAGGGGGGGTTGCGTGGGTAATCTTGTTCTTCCAACCCAAGGCAGAGGTGGCCGTACACCACTAAGTGACCGTAGTTCAGGTCGGAGTATATTCCGGGGCATATTTCCACCCTCCATATAATGCCCACTGGTAGGAGCCTGCAACCATATTGTACCTATCCATTCTGTAGGCAGGCTCAGTTACTGGCCAATGTAACCAGTGGTTGGTGAGTGCTAATTGGGAAGCCCAGTAGTAACTCTTGAGTGCCGGGAGAGCAATGCCACCATCGTACTAGCTCTTCATGAGCTTCGTCAGGGAGAACCTGAGAATTCCGTTGTTCCAAAGAAGGCTCCTGACCTCTGAGTCTACAGACTGACAATACTTTTGTGGGACGGGGAAAGGCGTATTTTGCTAGGCGTAAACAAATCGAGGCAAAACAATCATCTTATATGTTATGTTATGTTAAGTCTGCTTATATAGCGCATGGCTACCCCAGCAATGGGGCGTCCCAGCGCTGCGGACATACCTAGAAGCAGTGCTGCTCTGCCCAGTAATGTGAGCGGCAGTGTCTTCCAGTGTTGAACGTCGGACTGTAGACTGCGCAACGGCGAGGCTAAATTATTCTCATAAAAGGCCACTGGGTCAGTCGTAACATAGATCCCCAAATAGCGAAAGCCTTCTGTGACAATTTTAGTGCCCCGGTGTGCGGGCAACCGAAGATCTTCCCCTGACAGAATGTCTAAAGGATTTTATCCCATTTAATTGTATAACCAGAATATTTCTGAAACAAGGTGAATCTATGGAGAATCCTGTGTATGGAAGAATAGAGCCGAGCCAAATACAGTAAAATTTCATCTACCTAGAGGGAGTCTTTCCTTCCGCTCGGTTGTCCAGTTTTAGCCTCTAGTGAGATAGTCCCACCGATCCAAATTGCCAATGGTTTGAGAACCAGAGCAAATACCAGCGGGGAGAGTGCACACCCCTGCTGTGTCCCCTTATGCAAGGAGTAGGTTGCCGAACGGCCCCCATTCACTGTCACTCTCGCCTGGGGCTCTGAATATAGGAGCCGCACCCATGACAGAAACTTGGGCCCAATCCATATCGTTCTAACACCGCAAATAGGTAGGGCCATTCAATAAGATCAAACGCCATTTTGGTATCTAAGGACATGGTCACTGCATCCTCTTGTATGGTCCTGGCTCTGCCTAATACCCCATAAAGCCTTCGCAGCTTGAGCTTTGTGTTTCTGCCCGGCATAAAGCCGAACTGAACGGGATGGATCAGTTTAGAAAGCAGGGGCGACAGTGGCATGGCCACGATTTTTGCCAAAGTCGTCTTCTTTGGATTCAATAACTATATCAGCCGGTAGGAACCACACCCTTCCGGAGGTTTACCCTGTTTGAGGATCACAACCACATTCACCAGCCTCTGTGTTTCAGGGAGGATAACCTCAACCACACTTTCCTCATACATATCTACCAAATGTGAGGCTATGATAGACACATTTATTTTAAATAGCTCTATCGGAAGACCACACTGTCCCATCGCATTCCCCGATTCCAAGGTACCAATTGCTTTGGTGAACTCGTCCTTGGTCACGCCGAGCTCAAGTTCCTCCCTCTCCGAGTCATCCAACACAGGGAGTCTAGGGGTATACAACAGCTCCCTAGCCTCTTCCTCTTTAGATACAGATGCAGATTTGTATATTACTTTGAAGTGTTCTGCAAAAAGCCCCTGCAATACTGTTAGTGTCCGTAAGTCGGCCCCCACCCTCAGTCTCAATCTCAAATACCCACCAAGAGGCCAGTTCCTACCAGTCCAGACACGCTAGAAGCTTGCTCACTTTATCCCCTATCTCATAAATCAGACACTGCGTGGCCCTGGCCGCCTCTTCGGTGATTATCTCTATATTCTTTTCGCTTAAGGAGTTATTTGTTTGATTTCGAGGTTGACCGGCTATATAAACAATGGAAGGAACTGATGCAGGTTCAACTATATCCTCAGGGGAGTTTCCTGCAGCATGAGTACAGTCTCCCCACTTTAATATTGGGCCATGAGTGTGCCCACCACTCTGACTGTGGTGCCCGAATCAATGTAGCAGCACCAGGTGCCTCCGAGTGCTCACACCCTCTGCCAGCAGTTTCAAAATGTCTGTGGCTAACTATGGAGATCAACCCCTAGACAGTCAGAAAAGAGTGGAGTCTCTTACTAGCATGAAAAGCACAGTGTCGGGTATATTCAGCAGGCCGGGGTTATTTATGTTGGGGGGGGGGGAGAGAGAGGCAGGAAGATGTCATCTGAGTACTGGCCACTGTGGTCTTCACCCACCCATAGACCGTCGCTCGCAGTCAAATTGCCAGGCCCCCCACAGTTGTTGCGTTCGCGGCTCTTCTTCCTCCCCACATCGCAGCTGTTCCTGCCCCCAGAGCCCAGGGGTTGGCGGAGCGCTTTCACACCGTACCCTGCTCAAGGCTGCCCGGCGTCACAGAGAATACAAGGACACAGATAATTTGGGCTTTGAACGGATATATGTGCGGATGTCTGGGGGTTTTAGGCTGTTGGGATGCAGAGCTCTAGTCCAACGCGGCCATCACGGTTGCCAGTTGGCCATACCCCTTGCACAGATATTTTTTTTTCTGGATACATATGTTATTGTCGAGTATTATACCATTATAGCATGCAGTGGCGGCTGGTGACATTTGAAAGTTGTGGGGCGTAAAAGTTGGGAATGAGTGACCTGTGGCAAGCGAGCCTGACCCTTATAATGGGGCTTTGGGGGAGGGTTCTCCCCTAAGAAAATGTTGAGAAATTGTGGGCAAATAGTGCATTTTTAAGCAAATTTGAGAAAGCGAGAAGGTTAAGAAGACAATTGTGAAAGAGTAGTTATGACATCAATAAAGAGATTTCATATGATAATGATGCAGTTAGCTGCTTATTCATCATAACCACAGAATTTCATAACAGCCTTTGAGATAACACTGCTGAGTACCTCACAGATTTCCTTATTTATCATATATGCCACAGTGGCAGATGCCATAACAACATAGTGTGCTGTTTGCATTAAAAAAGGAACGTGAATAAATCCCCCACTGGGGCTCTCTAAAGAGTTAGATGGTGCCTAGCAGTGTCAAGCTGTAAATAACATTGTTTGCTTCAATGAGGAAAAAATACAAAGGCACAGCAGTAAAACACCTTTCTGGCTGTGCTTATGTTTTTAATAAAACACGACAAAGGTTTGAACACATTAATTGCAATATTAACCGAGACACTGTTTTTTTAAATTGTTTATGGCTTCACGCTGAATACCCCTATTGGGCTTTCAGTAACACCATAGTCAGCAATCAGCATGAATAGGGATTAGCTTCCACATCCAGTTAAACTAAAATGACACAAGAAAGATTACAGCTCTCCAAAGATATTACCTCTGTGGTGCTCAGAGCACCGCTGCATGAATTGCATATGGTGTCTTTCTTTTTAACTCTGTCTTTTAGTTCGACTTCTCCAATGTATCCATGTAAAATGTAGTGTATTTTGTAAAGCGCACAGCTGCCCCAAAGGGGCGTCCCGGCGCTGTATAACACTGTGGAACCCTTCCTGGCTCTCCCTGTGAGATGCACGTCCTGGGCACCCCCAAGGTGAAGCCAGGCATCCCAGTGTTGTAGAGGCCGTTGTGAGATTAAGCAAGCTATTGCTCAGAGTTGCAGCATGGGACCCATGATTAGAGTAGGCGCCGAGGCGAGAATTATCGATTACGCGGACATTGAGCCCAAGACTCTGCCGCGTCGGGACTTGAACCCTGATCCCGGGCCTGATCTCTGCTTCAGAGTCTGCCGCTCTAACCAGTGAGCCACACTTCTCCACATGTGCATGATTCTGTGCTTGCATAAGATAGTTTGCTACAACATAATCTTCTGACAAAACAATCCTCCTCTATGTACATATCCTCTCCTGGGGGTGGCCGGCGCATGCCATCTTCATCATCGTCACTCAATCGCAGCTTGCGGGAGGGGCGGGGAGGGGTGGTAGGGCATGGCTACTACTCGCCCGCCGCACCCCCATTAGGAGACCGAGTGGCTCCTAATCGGCATGCGCAAGCCAGTGAAAAACTACAAGTGCGCATGAGTGGGAACGGGCTAAAAATTCGCCCTCCGTCCCAACTCATGCGCACTTGTGGTGCTGCCTGGTGACAATCATGTCAGTCAACATGACGGCAGACCGCCCACCTGACGGCGGTCCGACGTCATGCTGACTGACATGATTGTCAGTTCTCCCTCTGCGTTTTTGAACTTAAGTAAACTAACAGTTTACTTAAGTTCAAAGACTCCAAGGGAGCTGCGGGCGGGGGGGGCTACGCCCGCACACCCCAATGGACGCACCGCGCCGCGCCCACTACCATGCTATTAGCATGGTAGCGGGCATGCTGTGAGATCGTGTTCCTCCCCCTTACATGTATGGGCATTTCACCATAAATCTCCATCTATGTAGTGAAAATAAGTTTAATTTTACGTAATTTGAAACTGGTTGATTTTCTAGTGTTTAGAATCTTTGTTGCAGGGGAGGGGGGGGGAATCTGTTCCGTCTTTAATTTTTTTTCCCTGCATTTATCCACTCTTCCGATGCACATCTACAATAGGACAAGACATTTAACATTGGAATGTATGCCAGCTCACTTGCACTACCTTTCAGGATTTCAAAACCTTCTTAGCTAACTCTTTTAATATAATTGGTATATTATGGGCCTTAATAACCTTATTTATATCACCATAATATTTATATTTTCATGTTGCTGGAAACTTCCCGCCAACTTAGAAAATATCAATATTTAACTGCTGTATGAGCAACATATAGATTTCTATTTGTTTATCAGAAAGTTTGAGTTTCACTCTGCACGATTGTTTCAGTAAATTCCAGAGTAGGTACAGTGTAATATCTCGGTATATATACTCCCTGATTCCTTTACATTCATGAAAATATAGGATTAAATTTAGAATTCTCCTTTTTTTTTTTCTTCCCATACTGAATGAACTCTCAGTTGGATAGATTTAGTTATACTTCCAGGCCCCTATTGCAATCCGCCCTTCTCTTGTGCGTGTGACTTGCTAAATGCTTGGAGTCTGGGTCACCCTGAATACAGCTTCAGTATTGCTTTCTAACTGCAGACTTGTAGTACAGTAGCATTGGTCTGGGAAGTCACAATTTTGCCTTCACCTTACCTGCTCACTTGCAGTTGAAGGCTCCACTCTCCCCGCCAAAATGCACTTCGTTGAGGTTGAGGGGTAGGGAGGGGTCTCAGAATTGTTGGATCCACTATTTAAAACATGAATAAAGACACATATTGAGTATTTTGACATAACTGCTAACTCTGGCTCTAGAGCTGGCATGGTCTGTGAAGCCGGTAAGGCTTCTACTAGGGGAATTTGTATTCAATTAAAAAGCTGACATCTTAAATGCCCTTTGTAGTTGCTTAACCTAGAAAATAAATTAACTAGGTTGGAGTGGGAATATAATTGAACACAAAACCACATTATATGAACCTAAATTTATGACCCTATTAGAACTATCTGATAGAGACATTGAGCCACAGATTCCTTACCTTTGAACTGCAAGGCATCATGCTGGATCCAGAAGATTTTTCTTAGCAATACCCCTGTGCGTCGCCCGTGTCGTCAATATAACCACTACTCTGGCGCGCTGATGTCCGTTCTTTTCTTTCTGCGCCAGCCAACGCAGATCCGTTGAAGCGAGCTTACCCCCGGTCTCTTTTGACAGACATTTCACCTTTTTATCGACTTCTTTTGGTGTGCTTGCGACATCTAGTATGAAGACCTCTGAGTTCAAGCCGTGCATCACCCGTCTCCGCACCATGTTGGTCATGGACCCCATCTTGGTGTGTTTCTGGTGCCTGGAGCGCGAGCACGACCCAGTTGTGCTCTGATTGCCGGGCCATGGTGCTGAAAGCTTTGAGGGAGCGGTCCTAAAGATACTCGTAGCCCGGCGCCTTGGAGACAGCACCGCTTATCTTGGTCTTGATCCCGGTCGAGAGAAGGGTCCAAACACCGCTCCGGAGGATCGAAGTACTATTCTTCTAAGTTGTTGCGGTCAGGTAAGAGGCAACGCAAAAAGCACAAGTAGTCGAAACGTACTTCACTTTGCACCGTCCGTCGTGCCAAGAGACAGAAGAACCTTGAAGTTCAAGGCCCGCTCCATGGAGCAGGTGCCTGGGCCGGCTCTCTGTTTCTCTCTTTCCCGGGCTGGGAGCAACCCCCGCCCAACTTAGTTTTATGACACCATGTGTGCTATATTTGGGTGAGCTGACCCTGCCAGCACCCCCTTGGACCCTCGGGCTCAGATGGAGGAGTCCCCATATCCTTCTGCTCCGGTGCCACAGGTTCCTACTGGACTCGTTACCAGACCTGTGTCAGGTGCACTTCCACAGCGGTAGGCGATGTCTACTGCAGAGATCCTATGCATCGTCTGCGCTCACCGGCGGCACCTCTCCAATCCCCATTCTGGACGACACTGAGCCGGTTGGACGTCCACAGACGCTGAGGCCGGCGCCGAGAGAGCCGTACTGCTCCACGAAGTTCAACCTGCCCTATTCAGAAGGGTTGCGAATGGATGAGGAGGATTGGGAGAGGGAGCAGGATTCCTTGAAAATCCTGAAACCTCAGAACATGAACTGGTATGAGAAACTGGGTGATGCCAGTAGCCCGGATACCGCCCCAGATTTTGGCGTACTGTATTCCCGTAACCTGGCTACAGAGGAAGGGGCATCATTTGCTATGGTGGTGCGTAGGGATGCGTAGGTCTTTTTGACCTGCAGCTCCCTATGATGGCAGTCAAGACTAACATCTCAACAGATGTCTGCAGCCTTGTGCCTCCACCTCAGAACCATTGCTGCCTTTCAATGAGGCCTTGACAGGCGTTCTTCTGGGCCCTTCGTCCAAGCCCAGGACATGGGTTCCTGTGAACAGAATGATTACCCGCCTTGCACCAGTTGACCCATCTTTCCTCACCGCCCACCCAACCAAGCTTGGTGATTCAAGCTTCCACTTCCCGTGGCGCATTTCCATCCGCATCCCCAGACAGGGAATCCAGAGACTGGAAAGCTTTGGAAAGAAAATGTTCTCTTCCGCCAATCTATATTTGCGGTCAGTGAACATCGCATGCCTTTTGGGCCCTAATTCCCATTCAGTATGGGAAATGGTTGCACAGGTGCACTCAGTCTCGGAGGAGGACCAGATTCCACTCTCCCAAGCTATATCAAACTGGAGAGATGCAGCGAATTTCACCATCTGATGTGGCTTGGACATGACTGACTCACTTGGCAGAGCAACTTCTACGAAGGTGGCCACATGTCGCCACGCCTGGCTGAGCACGTCTGGTTTTTCAGGGGACGTCCAGGTTAATCTTATGGACATGCCCTTTAATGGCTCCAGTCTCTTAGAAGACAAAGCAGATGCAGCGCTTACACATTTTAAGGACTCGCAGGCTAAGACCAAGACCTTGGGCCTCAGGACCACATCGTGGCCTGCATCTGCTTTTCGCTCCCTATGTGGCTATGGAAGCGGCTAGCAAGAGCATCAACCCTATTCCAGCCAGAGGGCCTGCAAGTTCAACAACCTCTGCTGAGTCGTGGACACGGTTCTCTCGAACATCGGGAGAAGGAGACCAGAAGTCGAGCCAAGTTACTGTCCCCTCCTCTACCTCAAAACCCCCCTAGTCCTAACAACTAGGATAATTCTCAGCAGAATATGCCATCTCCACCACTAGCAGGACATCATCTCAGACAGGTGGGTGTTGCAAATAGTCAGAAGGGACTACTCCCGCTCCTTTGAGACTACACCTCCATCCATGCCACCAGTTTACGATCAGCTGACGGAGGATCACCTTGCCTTACTCCACGAGGAAGTCAAAAGTCTTTGCCAGTGGAGCTATAGAGGGTTCCTGGGCCAGAAATAGGTTGTGGTTGTTACTCCTGTTATTTACTGGATCCAAAGGAGGACGGAGTGCTTTGTCCTATCCTAGACCTCTGACCTTCAACTATTTCTGCAAAAAAGGAAAGGTCAAGATGCTCACCCTTGCTCAGGTCCTGTCTGCCCTGGACCTGGGAGACCGATGTTAGTGCTGGACTTGCAGGGTGCCTATTATCTATCTCTGTCCTGCCTGCCCATCGACGCTACCTGTCGGCCCTGAGCACTTTCAGTTTGCCGTGCTCCCCTTCGGCCCCACCCGTGTACCTCTGGTGTTCACCAAGGTGATGGCGGTGGTCGCAGCCCATCTGCGGGGATCAGGGGTTCCAGTATTCCCTTTCTCGAGCTCTGGTAATTGGAGGCGGACTCGTCCCTAACAGTCGTCTCCCATCTCCAGACTTCACTGAGGTTCACCATCAACGTCCTTCTGAATCCTTTCATCTGAGTGCTTGTGGATACGGTACTGTTGCGGGCCTATCCTCCGGAACGGTGATTCAGGATATTCCGGCTATGATATCTATGTTTCGGCCTCTATCCTGTATTTCGGTGAGTGACTCTGAGGCTGTTGGGCCTCATGGCCTCCTGCTGGTGGAGCATGCAAGATGGCACATGCGGGCTCGGCAGTCGGACCTGACATTCCAATGGGCACAGCATTGGTGAAATCTCATCCACCTGGTTCAGATATCGGAGAGCACCGTGAAAGACCTGCAGTAGTGGCAGACCCATTTTCCCTTCCCCACCCAGATCTCACAGTAGTGACAAATGCGTCTCTTCTGGGTTGGGGCGGCCATCTGAGGGAAGTGGAGATCAGAGGACTCCGGTCTCTAGCAGAAGCCAGGCTCCATATCAACCTATTGGATCTTTGGGCGATCAGACTGGCACTGAACGCCTTTTTATCGTCCACGGGAAGGCAGGTTCAGGTGTTTATGGAAAACCCTACCACCACGTGTTACTGCAACAAACTGGCGGTGTGGGTCGTGAACTCTGTCAAGAGGCCCTGCGTCGAAGGACTTGGCTGGAACAAAACAGCATTTCCCTGGTGGTTCAACATCTGTCCGGTTTGTGTGAACGCCCAAGCAGACTATCTCAGCCGAAGGTGCTTAGCGGGTCACGAGTGGCGTCTCCATCCGGAGGTGGTACACAGTCTTTCAGCGGAGGAGAGAGCCTTGTTGAGATCTGTTTGCCTCCGAAGAGAACGCGCAATGTCATCAGTTTTGCACCTTGGAGTTACCACAGAGTGCTCAAGAAGATCAGGAGCAACCAGACGCAATTCGTTCTTGTGGCTCCGGATTGGGCACAGAGTCTGGTATATCTAGCTTCTGGCTATGAGCATTGATCCTCCGATCAGGCTGCCCCTTTAGGAGAATCTTCTGTCGCAGCAGCATGGAAGGATTCCTACCAGAACCTGTCCACTCTCCACCTTCTTGCATAGCAATTGAGCAGAGACAACGGACCGCTTTTAACTTTCCTCCCAAAGTCTGCAAAGTTATTCTGGCAGCCAGGTGTGCCTCCACAAAATTGGTATATGCCTGCTGATAGAACACTTTATGAAAATATTGTACAGAAAGGTTTATTGACCCCTTATCTGTGTCTGTCAAATGTTCCCCATATCTTTTCCATGGCCCAGCAGGGCTCTGTCTGGGCACTCTGAAGGGCTACCTTTCAGCCCTCTCAGATTTCCTTTGGCTGCCAGCAGATAAGCCTTCACTTTTTAAATCCCCTCTGGTGCAGAGCTTTTTGAAGAGGTTAACCCACTTGCTCCCCCTTCTCCTTTTTCTTGTGCCACAGTGGGACCTTAATTTGGTCCTTACTTTCTAGATGTCCACACCATTTGATCCGCTGCACAACACTCCCTCTATGGTTTCTTACTATCAAAACAGCCCTTTTGGTTGCAGTCACCGCTGCCAGGAGGGTGATCGAACTGCAGGCACTGTCATCACAGCCTCCTTACCTGACTGTCTTGCCGGCCAAAGTGGTACTGCGAACTAGAGCATATTTTCTGCCTAAGGTTGTAATACCCTTCCATCTGGGACAGTGTTACTCTGCCCACTTTCTATGCACCCCTGCACCCTTCTAAAGAAGAGGAGCGTCTCCACCATCTAGACCCAAAAAGAGAGTTGTTGTTCTGACTTATTCTAACTTGATCGCACCAAAGAGTTCTGGGCGGTTTACCAACTCTTTATAGCGTTCATGGTCGCAAAGGAGGAGCGTTTTGTTCAAAAGAGGACCGTCTCACACTTGGTTAGCCTCTGTATTAAAATATGTTACGCCTTGGCAAAGACGCAGCCCCCTGAAGGCCTTGGGGGCCCATTCCACCAGGACAAAAGCAGCCACCACAGCCCTCCAGCATGGTGTTCCAATTGCTGATATCTGCCAAGCGGCCACTCAGGAGTCTCTGCACACGTTCACCAGCCACTATTGCCTGGATTCTTCGGTTCGCAGGGTGGGCTTGTTTGGCCGTTCTGTTCTGCAGGACTTTCTGGTCTAAAACTATATCTCATTCCCACTTGCGGGTAAGGTATTGCTTGGGTATCTCTTCAAAGCTAAGGAATCTGCGACTAGATGTCTATCAGATGGACCAGTTGCTTCTCTTCGTAACGTTTTATCTGGTAGAGACGTAGTCTTGCTGCAGATTCCTTAACAACCCACCCCTCCCTCTCCCACTCATTGCGGAATTCTTTTTACTGTCAGGGATGTGCCCCTTTCAGCAACCGCGCAGTCTGTTTTTTAACACCCCATGGTCAGTCACTCTATGGCTCGGCACTTATGGCGTGTGAAGTCGTGAAAGTATGGACGCCAGCGCGCCGTAGTGGCGGTTATATTGATGACGCGAATGTCACAATGATGCGGACGTCACACGGAGTTGACCAACTTCATCCACCCGCATGTATGGTTACTGCTAAGAAGAATCTTTCAGGTCCAGCCTGACACCTGGACGTTCAAAGGTAAGGAATCTCCAGCTAGACAATCTCTACAAGATAAGGCGTTACCAAAGGTAAGTAATTTGTCCTTTAGAGAAACTGCAGACCAGGAGAGTCTCTATATAGGTAAACATACCTGAGCTATGAAGTTTGGTGATAAATTTATTTACTTATTTATAGAATTTATAGAGCGCTCTGCAACCCTATGGGCATCATGGCGCTGTGTTCATGTAGTTGAAAAACGCTGTGCATCATGGGTAGAAAGGATATCATTTGATTCTGGATAGTTAAATTTTAGGGAAAAGCCAGTTGCGCCCTTTACCTGAGTTTGGGGGTGAGAGGGATGTTACATTAATAATCTTATCGCCCCTCCAAATTGTCACTCAAGCAAGCAAAGTCTCCACCCAGTAGGTAGAGGTTTTGAATACTTCGTAGAATTTCTACGACTTATATTCATAGTGCAATACTTTCTAAGCAAATAGCAAAACACTTTTAAGCAGTTGCGCTGCCTGGGTTGATATGGGCAAAGAACAGACTAACACTTAATTGACAACAAAAGTAATCACTATATTGAGGAATATAGCCAGTGCTGAAGTTCTCGGTGATTGAACTCATGTGGAGTTTTATAAATATGGAATTTCTGGCTCCACATCTATGTGCAAAATCCTGACTGCAATGTAGAAATGATCATCCAAGAAAAAGACATTTTGGAGGCGTTTCTGAACTCCAGATTAACTGGAGTAAGACTGTAGTGTTCCTGTTGACGAATATCTTGATAGAATTTGAATGTTCTGTGGATTTGTAGAGTGCAGCCAATCAACTGTGGAGGGTATCTAGGTGCAGAGAAGGGCAGGCCTGAGACTGAGATTTTGCCTGTTTCATCTTGAGGTTTGGAAGTCTTTGAGGGAGGGCGAGGTCGTTCTAGTTCTTGGCTGTAAGATATGAGAAGGAGTGTCCTCCACTTCTGATCTTCCTAATGCAAGGGAGGTGTACTCTAGCATGCGACTCAGATCAAAGTTGTGTGGTGGGTTGGTAGAATTGGAAGTGGTGGTTAAGGAAAGCTTGTCAGAGTTGTGGAGAGCTTTGCACATGTGGGTTAGTAGCTTGTACTTGCATCTTTCCTGGACTGTGAGCCAGTAAATTGATGAGGTATGGATATTTCGTGAGATGTTCCAGATGAGTCTTGTGGCATATTGGGTGGTTTGGAGTCTGGGTAGGACATGGGCTTGGATTTCGATGTAGAGGATGTTTCCATAATGAAGTGTACTTGTGATAAGACCGTTCGTCTGGTGTTCATTGGGATCCACGTGAAAATCTTATGTAGCGCTCTCAGGATGTGGAAGCTTGATGAAATGGCGTTCTGTCTGCTCATTGAGAGGTTGGTGTCTAGGATGATCCAGAGATTCATGGCATGTTCCGCATTGGTGGTTACCAGGCTCCAAGTACAGTGGTGCACCAAGAGGCGTCCCTCGGGTAGTGATTGATTGCCAAAGGTTAGGACTTCGGTTATGTCTGTGTTGAGCTGGAGGAAGATGTTTTTCATCCAAGCAGAGACGTTGCTCATGCAGTTGGCAAAGTTTACTTTGCCAGTGCTGGCTGAGTCAGTGCGGTGTACTATGTTGTTGCCATGGGCTCGGACGAGGTCCGCGCAGGGCATCATGTTGACATTGAAGAGTGTTGGGCTGAGTGACGGTCCTTGAGGAACTCTACAGATGAGTTACTCGTGTTCTCAGGTTTGGGGGTTGTCTAACTTGTTGAGTTTTGCCTGTGAGGAAGGAGGGTTTGCCCGCAGATACTAAAGTGATGAAGCTTTCCGATGAGTGGCTTGTGGGAGACCGTATCGAAAGCTGTGGAGATATCAAGGAGGAGTGCTGTCATTTCTCCTCAGTAGAGCATGCCTTTAATGTCATCAGTGGCCGCAATGAGGGCTGTCTGTGCTGTGGTTGGTGAGAAAGTCTGATTGAGAGCTGTGTAGGAGTTGGTGGATTTGGTTATTGATGGCTTTCTCATCGACTTTATCTGGAAAATGCAGGAGCAAGATGAGTCTGCAGCTGCTGAGGGTGTTGGGGGTCTGCCCCCCATGGGGCGTGGACTTCTGAATTTTTCCAGCATGACTGAATGCTGGCGGTGGTTATTGTGGTGTTGCTGATTGCAGTAAGAGCTGTGGAGATGATGGTTCTTCCAAGGTTGTATATGAAGTAGTGTCATTGAATTGAGGCGGCTCTTGTGTGAATCTTATTCATCAGGGTGGTGGTTTCTTAATTCAAAAGGGGATCCCAGTTGCTTATATGCTGTTTGGTGATAGAGGTGTCCGACTGGCAAGGCGTAGTTTGTATCGTAGGCTGAATGAGGTGTAGATCTTAGCAATCTTCTGTTCAAAGCAGTTTGAGAGGTCTTTGTAGAGTGCTTGGAATGGGATGAGGATGTTGGTAGTTGCTTGATTGGAGAACTCCTTGGCAATGGCAAAGAGCTCTTTGCTGTTGCTGGCTTCTAGTCAGTTATGGCTATTTATTTTGCGTTTCCGTAGTTTGTAGCTTTTGAAGACCGCTTTGTATGTGAATCTTTCTGTGGTGTTTTTGTTTATTCTCCATTTTCTCTCAAGTTGGTAGCAGTGGTGCTTGGACTCTTTGAGGTAGTTTGTGTACTAGTTCGGTCAGTTGTTGTTTTTGTAGGTCTTTGTTCTGGCAACGCACCATTTATTGATGAGCTTGGTGTTGCGGTTCCTGGTGTGGTGGAATGGGCTTTCCTGTAGGGTCTTGGTCCAGTTTCCTTCAGATATTTTGTCCCAGTGTCTTGATCATGCATTGGGCTTTATTGGTGGGGTTTCTTGGTGGGCGGGTATCTTGATATGTAGGAAGTAGTTGTCGGACGATGTTAGTGGGACATGTGGGTGGTGGTGGTCCTGTTGCTTGAGGAGAAAATTGGGTTGAAGTTATGGCCTGCTGTGTGTGTTGGTCGAGCTTGGTGAGTTTGAGGTTCCTAAGGCTGTTAAAGCGGGCAGTAGAGTTAGGATCTCTGGTGTCTGCCAGGTGCAAATTTAGGTCCTTGAGGAGGATGTAGTTGGTTGATCTGATGGAGAGAGGAGCGATGAAATTGGCAATGTGGATTCAGAATTTCAGGGTGGGCTGGGGGAACAGTAGGCCAGGGTTCCTTTAAGGGTAGCATTGTCGTCTGTTAGTATTTTGAAGTGAAGGTGTTCTATGAAGTTAGTGTCTTAGTCGGGTGGAGGTGGTGCAGTCAATCGTATTTTTGTTAATGATTGCATGCTCTCAGCTTGATTTGTGGGTTTGGTCCTAGTGTATGATTGTAAGCGGGCGGGATGGCTGCTGTGATGTCTGCATTGGAGCCTGAGTTGAGCCATGTTTCGGTCAGGAAAAGGTTGGGTGTGTTGCTGTTGTGGAGGTCCCAGATTTCCGTGGAGTGCTTCCCGAGGTATCGAATATTGAGGACCATGATAGATAATTGGTTTTGGTTTGGTGGTGGCATGTGTTTGTTTTATAGAGTTGGTGATGTCGGCATCTTAAATGTTGCAGGTGAATTTGCAGTGGGTGCAGGAGAAAGGTCCTACTGTGGTGCTGATTGGATGTCTAGAAGCGGCATGTTTGTTGGTTTTTATTTTTGGAGGTAGTGGAGGAGCAATGGCAATGTTTGTTGGCTTAGGTCGTGGTGTTGTGTTGGATGGACGTGGGGCCAGAATTTGTGGCACTGAGCACGGTCCGGACACAGTCGGGCTTGCCTTTGGTGCGCCCGCTGCACAATCATGCTGCCACCTGCATTAAGTAGGTACTCAGTTGGGTAGGACTTCTGTTGGTGGAAATAACGGAGAGCGGGAAAACCCGAGCAGCTGCTGGTCACTTGGTCAACAGGCAGCAACTGGATCAGGCTGGAACAAGGAGAACTACTGGAGGTAAGTGGCAAGCTACATGCCTAGGTGCCTACATGTGAATATCCTTTGTGATGCCAGCCAGACTCTGAAATATTTTGGGATAAAATGTGCAAATATTTAATCAACTTTATTAGGCTTAACTACGTTATCGCAGTTGATAAATTATTAAATCGGATAAAGCGATATTACCCGTCGCATCTCAATGTTGAGCCATATTGCCAATTTAAAAGTGTTGATTCTGCTGAGCCCCATTGCTAGTTTCTCCTCACTCTTAAACTAAATTTCTAGGATTGATATGGCGGGGCAAATAGATGGAGATATGGAAGCTATTAACCCCTGTAGAGAATGGTGTCATCAATACCCCGCTATCTCATATGGATCGATATATTTGTGTGTGTATGTGTATATATATATATATATATATATATATATATATATATATATATATATATATATATATATATCTCTCTATATATCTCTCTATATCTGGAGGTGGAGGATTATTATTCTTTTAGCAACAATACCATGATTCGCCACATGCAACGCCGACACCCAAACAACTATGCTGCGGCAGAGGTCAGAGAACTGACCAGAAACCCTCCCCAATCTTCTCCCGCCACCTCCCAAAGTAAACAACCCACTCCATCGGGTCCAGAGACAAGGGAGATGGTCCCAAATATCCAACCCCAGTTTGGAGATTTTAAAAAAGTTTGTAAATTTTGCGGGACTACAATTTGCTATGGAGAGCAAAGTATTAAACGGATTAACCGTGCTGGAGACTACCACAAGTGCAAAAACAAACCTTAATTTTTTCCTGTTTTTTTTTTTGCTCCAGTTGAGCCGTTTACAATTCCCTGTTTTTTGTTTGTCCCCATAAAAAATACAAAAAAATATAAAATTGTTCATAGAAGCCAACAAAAGTAAAAAAAATTCCCAAAAAATAAAACAACAAAAAGAATAAAAAACAGTTCTTTTTAGAACTAGCTCCAATTTATAAAAAAATGCTACATTTTTTAAAAACTGTCATTCTTTTTTCCCCATGGTACGCTCTGCGGTGCGCGTACCGGGTGCCCCCCCCCCGCGCAAATCGAAAAAAAATATTTTTTTTTTGCCCCGCGGGGCCCTTTTATGGCCCCCACATCAAACCTAGAGGGTCAGGGGGGTCTACCCTGCCCCCTTTTGGTCATTTCCCCCTTTATTTTTGCCACCTCTTGTGTCTCGATCCTACCAAGACACAAGATGGCGTCCTCCGGACTGTTTGGCTCTCGGTCAACATTCCAATCAGCTTTCTGCTCGGGAACTCGCGGAGCGCGCCTCGGTGCGCGTACCGGGCGCGCTTATAGATATATATATTTTTTTTAACCTAAATTACTCAAAATCCACTGGAGCACATATCTTGAGACATAGCAAAGGCACATCAGGCTACCAGTCCCTACAATTTTGCCAAGTTTGGTGGAAATCCATTCAGCCGTTCGGGCTAAAAGTTAGTCCAACCGCCCTATGGAAATTAACATGGGGAAAACACATTTTGGGACCCCCTTTTATCTCGGCCCCCGCTTGACGAATCCCCCCCAAACTTTCAGTGACGGAGCGGAGCGCAGCAAGGCAAATTTCAGGAAAATTTCAGGAAAATTACAGGCAGATCCCTCAATCGGCGCCAAGTTATTCCCAATAGAATGTTGCGGATTTCCTATAGAAAACAATCCTAACTATAACTACCTACTGTATCTGTGCCACTGTATCTGTGCCACTGTATCTGTGCCACTGTATCTGTGCCACTGTATCTGTGCCACTGTATCTGTGCCTCTGTATCTGTGCCTCTGTATCTGTGCCTCTGTATCTGTGCCTCTGTATCTGTGCCTCTGTATCTGTGCCTCTGTGTCTCTGTGTCTCTGTGTCTCTGTGTCTCTGTGTCTCTGTGTATCTGTGTCTCTGTGTCTCTGTGTCTCTGTGTCTCTGTGTCTCTGTGTATCTGTGTCTCTGTGTCTCTGTGTCTCTGTGTCTCTGTGTCTCTGTGTCTCTGTGTCTCTGTGTCTCTGTGTATCTGTGTCTCTGTGTCTCTGTACCTGTGTCTCTGTACCTGTGTCTCTGTACCTGTGTCTCTGTACCTGTATAACTGTACCTGTGTCTCTGTACCTGTATAACTGTACCTGTATGACTGTACCTATATATGTATGTTTATATCCATGGATATATATATATATATGAGTGCCAAAAGGAGGTTTAAGCTGGAAAAACAAACCTGCGAGTGGTATGGAGGCACACAGTCCAGCGCCATGAATTTGGGACACCACCTGGTGTTTTGGTTCACCCCATCACTGAATGCGGCACCACGATGGACTCCAGTTCCCACCATGCACCACTCCATGAGTCACAAGTATCCATCTAAGCACCTGCATTAAGGAGGAGGAGCCGAGAGACTACTACTTAGTGGGCAGTCTCTATGTCCAGGACTTACGAACCAGCCTGTGAAGCCGGCACTGATGACGGCCATTTCCGGCTAGAAACGCGTCTGCCATAGCGTTTCACGGACTGCAAGGACAAATCTGTGGTTTGCTTAAATAAATCCTCTTTTGGCACTCGGAGCTGTGTCCTGCTTACTTTCGAGTGAGGTGAGCGTTTGGTTTATATATATATATATATATTCACTGAAAAAACCATAGGTTATAGACCATATATAGTTAGGAATTAGCATTTAAAAAACCTTGAAAATTCACTGAAAAAACCATGGGTTATAGAACATATATAGTTGAGGATTAGCATTTACAAAACCTTATTTTACTCACACAAAACCATTGAAATTTCATATATAGTTAGTTGCACTAACTATATATCGCGCACCCGCAATCCACTGCTGATCATGTCACATATTACATCATTCATGACATGGTCAGTGACATCACTGATGACATCACTGATGACATCTCAAATGACATCGCTGATGACATCACTGATGACATCTCATTTGACATTACTGATCACATCACTGATGATATCATTCATGTGATAATACGATGAACCTCTTCAGACTCTAATATAACCTTAGATACAATCAGTGTAAACAGACACTCACAGACTGTCACTCATCCATGGAGTTACTCGCACACCTAGTCAGTCATGCAAAGAATCAATCACACCTCCATTTCCTCAACTATACAGTTATACAAACCTTACTTATTCAAACATATACTAACACATATTTACTCTCTTATACAATCCCTGATACAAGTTCACAATGATCCATACAGCCACTCACACATTCACTGGCTCTTATGCACAGTTATTTATATATGTCAACTCTCACATGTACTGTGTTTTACATATGTACTTACTTTGACATGTAGCACTGAGATATCCATTCACTCACCAATACACTCATGCACACAGTCAACCGCCCATACAGCTGTTTCCACATACACTTTTGAAACCATACATCTAGTGAATCAACTGCTCACACATCTATGCACAGAGTCATACACCTCCCAGCCACCCACACACACACACACTCAGTCTCCCATACAAATACTTGGGCAACCAATCAATAACCCATATAGTTACTCATATAGCTACTTATCAACACATGCAACAGTTTACAGAACAACAGACATAATGATGCACAAATTAAGACAGTTTAGTCACTAACCCATGCACTCAGTGAGACACATTTAATCACTCACTCATACAGTCAGTCATGCACCTACTAAATCCTCCATCCAGACACTTATACATCCACTCATTCTTCAATATGTAAGATATTTTAACTTTACAGAAACATACAGTCACTGGATGTTGTCATCAGTGATGTCATCAGTGATGTCATCAGTGATGTCATTTGAGATGTCATCAGTGATGTCATCAGTGATGTCACTGACCATGTCATGAATGATGTAATATGTGACATGATCAGCAGTGGATTGCGGGTGCGCGATATATAGTTAGTGCAACTAACTATATATGAAATTTCAATGGTTTTGTGTGAGTAAAATAAGGTTTTGTAAATGCTAATCCCTAACTATATACGTTCTATAACCCATGGTTTTTTTCAGTGAATTTTCAAGGTTTTGTAAATGCTAATTCCTAACTATATATGGTCTATAACCTATGGTTTTTTCAGTGAATTTCATTGGTTTTTTTAAAAGCTAATATCTGTAGCTGTAAAATGTATTCTTCTTTAAATCTTAAAATATATTTTACATGTTTTTGATACAATTTTTTTTAAATTATTTTTTTGTTTCGCTCCCAGTCCGCGAACCGGTTAGCTTCCCGTTAGCTCAATTTGGAGCTGCGACTCGGTCCGCGAACCGGTAAACGTTCCGTTTGCGTAACTGTTGCGTTAGCATGACGTTTTGCGTTGTCGCGTAATACGTCATGTGACGCGCCAAGTTAGCGTACCCGGAAGCGAACTGGAACGCGGCGCAAAGCGCGAAACGTAAACACAGCAGGTCATGTGACTCGGTAATAACACTTTTCATTGGTTCATTTCACTTTTGGTTTCCTAATGATGTAATACTAGGTCATGTGATCTAAAATTAACACTTTTCATTGGTTTAGAACTTTTGCTTTTCCCAAATGATGAAAACCCCTCCTTCTTTCCTCACTCTGACTTTCATCTTGGTGAGAGAAAGACCCTTTATTAACATTGAGCAATGGCTTCTTTAGTAGCTTCAGCTGGTTCTTCCCCACCACCTCCACCACATCCAAGCAAGAGAGGACCACCTGTTGAAGTTATTATTCAAGAAGAAGAGGAAGAACAGGAAGAGCAGGAAGAGACACTGTTTTTGCCAGAGGAGCCCAGGAGGTATCATCGAAAGGAGAATTATATTTGGCAATTTTTTTAATTTCCTGAGGGCCAAAAGAAAGTAAATGCACGCTACGTGTTTTGCCGTATATGTAATGATAGACTGTCTAGGGGGACTGATAAAAAATACAGTTACGGCAACTACACTATGCATCGGCATATGAGTAGGTGGCATCCTAACAACTATAGTGCTGCCCAGTTACGAGACGAGCAAGAAAATCCCCCTTCGATGGCCAGAAGATCGGTTGTACAAGATGTGACGGGACCAGAGGCGAGGGAGATGGTCCCAAACATACAAATGAAGTTTGGGGAAGTGAAACAAGTGTGCGTGCGCTGTAATCAATTCATTTGCTACAGAGAAAGTAGCATTACTCTAATTATCAAAGCTATTGATAATCATGTTTGCCCAAAACGCCCCAAACAATAAATTCTTCTTTTTTTTGTTGCTCCTGTTGAGCCCTTTTCAATGAATCGTTTTTGTTTTTCCCTCTCCCCAAAAAAACAAAAAAATATCAAAATGTTCAGAAAATACAAAAAAATTAAAAAAATGTTCTGAAAAATAATAAAAAAAATTTAAAACAAAAAAAAAGTTCTTTTCAGAACTACCTCCCCATTATAAAAAAAATTGGTAGAATATTTGGAACTCTGCCAACCTCTATTTCTTTTAGTTCGCTTCCCGGTTCGCACTCCGGTACGCGAACCGGGAGCGAATCAAACATTTTTTTTTTTTAAAAAAAGAACAGTAAGTATAAGGGAAGGAAACAGACAGTTATGTTAAAAGAAAGACAGCTATAGGGAGTAAACAAAAGATACTGTTACCCGCAATCCACTGCTGATGATGTCACATATTACATCATTCATGACATGGTTAATGACATCATCAGCAGTGGATTGCGAGTAACAGTATCTTTTCTTTACTCCCTATAGCTGTCTTTCTTGTAACATAACTGTCTGTTTCCTTCCCTTATACTTACTGTTCTTTTTAAAAAAAAATGTTTGTGATCAATCAGAAACAATGACATTAATAGAGACGGAGTGAGTGAACAAGAGTGAAGAAGTATGAGAAGAGAGGGACTGAGAAAAATAGTGGAAGGAGTAGAATAATTAAGTAATAGAGAAAGGAATGAGGGAAGTAGCAAAGGCAGGAAAGTAAGGATTAAACAAATGAAGCAGTAGAACTAATAGAAGTTAAATGTGATAGATTAAATGATTGATTCAGGATGACGATAAGGTGTGGCCTCTCCAAAAGTTTGTTTAAGGTGAGGCCTACTCAGGGTTGCATATCAAATTTATGCTTGTTGAAGAATACAGAGGAGATAATACATGTGAAGGCCTACCATTGAAGTAAAACATGTCCACTTCACTCTTGAACAACGGCCAGACCTCTTCTGTGTCCATAGACAGACCTAAACTTCATTTGCACAATGTCATTCGTAAACTTAGAAAACACAAGTAATGTAATTGAAAAACGTGGAGTTTCTTTTGCTCATTTCACAATCACATCACCTGTGTTGCCTTTGCTTAGGTATCTCATAATGCAGATGTAGTCCAGCATATGAAACAGTACCCAGAAGTGCAGCAGTGTATGCATTAACTTTGATATTTACAGAAGCCTCAGTTTCTCCATGTCTACCTCACATTTCTAAATGTATATCATAAGTACAAAAAGTAGAACATTAATTATACATGTTAAATGGTTTATTTTTGCTGTTCTCAGAATGTATCAAATTTCACTTAAATCAGTGACTTGAAGGTATTCATCATGTAACAGCGGGGAAAAAAAAACACAATCAAAATGATTGTGTTTAAAAAACCCATACAACATAAGAAATCTGAATTCAAAACTCCTTAAAATTAACTTACTTTCCATAACGTCAAAGGATGTCCTATGAACAGCGTACACTCTGTTGTGCTATTAATATTTTCAGCACGCCACTTTCTGAAAGAAAACCTCCATCGTTTTGAAAAATATGTTACATACGATAAAAGACTTCTCACATTCTACCACATGTTTCCACATGGCCAAATCATGTTGGAGCGATTTACAACTCTTGGAATTCTTGTAATCAAATCCCGTCATTTTCTATTTTCGCAACTTTCAGAAAGAAAACATTTAAGATTACTTTCACAATCCTGGACTACTAATATCTTACCCTTCTTGCTCACTCATGTTCTATTTTTCCTATGACACTGATACTGCTTACTATGAAGCAGACTTACTTGCATCAGGTTTATATAGTTGGATTTTTAAAATGACATTATAATTAAAAGTTTTGGACCAATAATCTAGACAGCATTGCAGACTTACACTCCCTCTACTCCAAGAACCTCTTGCAATTCCTCAGAGCAAATCCCGAGATTCTTTCCTTAAAATTTTGGTTTTAAAAACACCAGGTAAGAATTTTTAAGGTCATACGGCAATTTTTTTTTGAAAGTTACAACAGAATCGTTGCAGAATTACCAGCCGTTTCTAGACTTTAAATAAGCTGTGTAATGTCCTGATGTTGTTGAAGGACCATCATGATAGATAATTGCTGCAGTTACAAAAGTCCTTCCTGATATTGACAACTGCGAAGCAACAAATTTTTTTATTAAAGTTGTCAATTTTGATCCATCAGGCCTACATCGTTGGATCATTAAAATGACATACTGGCCATATCTTCGTATAAATAATGTTGACATCATTTCAGATTTACATTGGCTACACTCCATGTTGTGATCAGCTGCTTTTACTAGCTTATTAAAGGACACTGATTTACTGTCTGGCAAAGTTAAATATATAAATCTTTCTGAGTCTACACTAGTAGTACTTGATACCCTACAGTTCTCGCAGTCATGCTGCCATTGATAAGAAAGCCCAAACAGGTGATCTACATCTACACCCTCATCTTGCAATACATCAAGCATATACATTAAAAACTCCTGACAATCCTGCTGAATATTTTCAGAGAAGTCTGTTTGACCTGAACATTCGTCTAACAGATAACGAACTTCAGACACACTTTCTACTTTTGTTCTATCAGTGCTACATTTCTCTAACACAGAATTCAACAAACAGCATAAACTTTGTTCAGAATTGATCACAATCTGTTCTTTTAAAGTCTCTAGTGAAAAGACATTAACCACTACATTAGCATAGCAGTTGACACCAGAACTGTTTTCAAATTGAAAACCGACAACATCTTAAACAGAATCCATTTTCTTTCTGCTTACAATTTTCGGTTCATCGACTTTTGGGCTTTTTGCTACAACCTCCCTACTATTACTGATATTTCTTCGTTTCCGGCCTACCACACGTTTCTCAAACAAGGGATATTGAGGCAAATGTGGCGCATACACTCTTCTTAACCTATTGTATTCCTTAACACAATCTAGATCTGCACAGATGCTTGTGACATCAGTCAATCAAGTACAATCCTGATAAAGATCTAACTCATGACAAAGCCACATATGCCATACCTTCCTTGAACACAGAACTTCCAATATTCACCAATGCACTATCTACACTTAAACCTTGCGATTTATGGATTGTCACCGCATATGCCAAGCAAATAGGAAACTGTTTACGGAGAACATATAAGTCTTTAACAAGCAAAAACCTTGCAGAACAACGACCAATTAGCTGTAGTTCCTCAATGCCATCAAATTTAATTTTTAAAAATTCAATTCCATCTCTACTTCTGTATTTCTCAAAATCAACAACATTACCCATTGATCCATTTACCAGACCTCTTTCAACATGTAAATTCCTTCTCAAAATGATTCGGCAATTTAAACACACATTCAAAGTCTTTTCAAAACCCGCTGTTTTAGATATAGTCTTCTCTAATGAATCCAATTTTGATTTCAAATTCTCAGACAAAATAATTGTTGATCCCATATGCTCTATTCTGTCAATAGCTTCAAGTTTCACAATCTCTTGCTTTTCTAAATTCAACATTTTGTTGTTGAAGATGGCACATTCTGCAAGAGTTGGCATTAAACCTATTCCGGATTTCTTCTCAGTAATTTTCTGAAAAATATTCAGGCACAACGTCTTGTTCTAGATATAAATTTGACAGTAATCGTGCATGTAATGCTTTTTTTCCATGCTCGGTCACTTTTCCAATTCTAATATCTTGTAGAATATTCTTGTAATCTTCATCCTTTGCCTGACGCATATTTTCATGCAGTTCAGCATAATTGAAGTTTAACCATATATTGACGTTGCCAATGCTCCCTAGGCACTTCCTGGTATCTTCATGCGTGAGTATTTTGAACACAGGTTGTCCTTTTACTGGTGTCAGCTGTAGAAGATCTCCGAAAACAATGATGTGTTTGCCACCAAATAACACATCATACTCAGTTTTAAGAACTTCTTGCATTCTCAAATGCACAAAGGCAAGCATGACATTGGAAACCATGCTTGCTTCGTCAATGATAAGTTTCATTTTCCTCAAGACTCTTGAAACTTCACAACAAGCATCCCCAGATAACTTGTGGTATTGTAATTTGTTGTCATGCTCCACTGGCAGCATCAGTAGACGATGCAAAGTAATACCTTTAATGTTATGTGCTGCCAGTCCAGTAGGAGCGGTAACAACACAAGACAGCGACGACTCAGTCCTTTCCTGCAAATAACAAGAAATTGCTTTAATAAGGAAACTTTTTCCAGTTCCCGCTTCTCCACTCACGTACAGTCGGACAGGCTTCAACGACGTACATGAGCACTCTTTCTTCTCATGACTTAATCCATGATCAATTTGCTTGGTAACTTCGTCATATATTTTCCTCTGCTCAACGTTGAGTTGTTTTTCCAAGTCTTCTAAGTTAACCGCATCCTCCTGAGCATGTGCCATGGCTCTTTCCACTTCATTCATAGCAGTGGCAGCTTCATTTTCGATAATAGGTCCTCCTAGTGGATCCTGACTCAATGAAACAGAACTCTGACTGTCCTGAGAACTGTCTCTGGCAATCTCGGCTGCAATCGTTGCTTCCTGCTCAATTTCCAAAGTCAACATTTCTTGATATTTGGGAAAAGCAGGACATTCTATGGACTCCTTGGCGGCAGTGAAAGAGTCTTCGTAACAGAGGAAATCTCCAAGCAGTTCCTCTTCTGCACGCCAAGGCTTGAACAGTTGCAAAAGTGCTAAATAGAAAAACCCTTTTTTTTCTGGAGATTCGCCACTCAATTTTCGATGATTTACCAAGTGGCATTTTCTTTGCTTCACCAGACATCCCTCACTTCCAATTACAGCATACACTCCTTTCTCAATATCTTCTTTGATGTTCCTTTTGAATATGTAATTTTGTAGAACCTCATACAAACAAACATTCTCGAGGTGAGTGCTTCGATTTGGATAATATGTATCCAACATGTTGGTCTTCAAAATGTCGGTACTGTTTGGCTCCTTTTCCGCCAAATACTCAATTTCCCGCACAGGTTTCAGAACTCGATTACGCGTTGCAGCAAGACCAAGACTCGCCCAATCGATACTCCTGGATTTAGAATAAAGACTTTCTGAAGACAACCGGTCAGAACATTCGTAAGCTCCAATTTCTCGATGCGACAACATCTTCAGACTGAAACTGTACAACTTCTTACTGAGGCTCTTTTCATGGGAAATGTCCTCCCACATATCCTTCAATTCTGTCTTTTCTTTTTTGGTGATGTAAGATGTCACATACCGAGCCACAGCCATACAGTTGTCGGCCACAAACTGTATATCCATGTTAGCATTCCACATGGACAAAATCACTGGGTTGTAGTCGTTGATGTACTTGGACTCTTCGTTCCTTTTCAAATTGTATGTATTTTTGGGTGATTTCCTCGTCACATTATGTCGCAGAGAAGACATTAAACTGTTCACTCTTCCTTTAGAAATCACCGGTCGTGGAAAGTTGAAACGACATTTGGTGTAGAACTTGTCCTTGTTTCTGAATTTACGACGACAGTACTTTCCACAACGATGGCTTTGGAAACGTAGAACTTGTTCTCTTAGGCTTTTCTTCTCCGTTGCGTTTGGAACAGCACACGTAGAATACTGTTCTATGAAATTCATCACTAAGTCATCCGGATCTGTTCCAAATTTAGGTGCATCCTTGATCCACAGCAACATATGTATATGAGGAGCACCTCTTGCTTGGTACTCCTTTCTCCAGAAGAAATCCAACACCTCTCCAAGAGGTGGATTCTTCTTATTTGTGATGAAAGACATCATAGCTTCAAATCTATGATTGAAGTACCTGCATACATTCACTGGATCCAAAGAGCACAGTTCTCCGGGTGTCTTGAATTCAATGTTTTCAATGTTTCCATTTGCCTCTCGTAGAAATTCAAGTAAGTCTTCCCAGCCATACTCGGCACAGCTCAGAGTGAGGAACCATGTCGGAGTTCCTAAGTTCCTCAGCATACATTTTAAATCACCATGACGACGGTACCAGTATTCATTAGTACCACGCTGACACGCCATGAGATTAATTAGGTGAGAATCCAAAATACTGTCTTGGACATTGACTTTATCCATAAAGTCCCTTGCCGAGATGTTTCGCATCTGTATACCACTTTTCAAGATGTGGTTCACTGCATATGACAGTCCTGACAGATCGCTTTCAAACAGGAGATGAAACAAATAGGGAATGCATTGATGAAACCTAGGATCTTCTGCATACAATCGTAAAGTCTGGTATTCAGAAGCAGGAATTTGATGAGGTCGCTCATCATATCTTCCTCCTTGACCTGTTGGAAATAGCTGTGGGAAACACCGAGCTTCCAAACTTTCCTCCCAAACACTAATGGGACTCCCTTTGGCTTGTTTCATTTGAAACAACTCAATAGCATTCCCCATGACTTCCTTGGAATGCAAAGGATGAACACTATAATGTTCATATATTTCTTCACTTTTAGAGGCCTCTACTTTCTCAATTTGGCCAGCACACAAATCGCTATCCTCTTAATCACTTACTTCCTCTTCTGCAACATATACATTCTTATAGTACTTATTATTTTTCTTCAAATACAATGTTGCCTTTTTGACTTTCCTAACATCCACTAAATCTTGCCATATTTTCTTATTCTTTGTCGGAACCCCATTAACTAAGATAACCAGAGGTTCCTCTTCCACTTTTTCTACTCCAATTGTGTTTGTTTTTGTTCAAATCTAGAGGCAAATAAACAACTCTTCCCTTTAATCCTCTCTGTAAATCTGATGGAGGCAACTTCCCTGTCTTTGGCTCCATTCTTACAATAGCCTGAAAGGGATGGATACTTTGAATCAAAATAGATTCATAAGTATTTAAATCCTTCAATTCAGAAGGAATCTCAACCAATTCCAGATTATTATGAACCGCCCTAGCAGGCATCTGGTTTTGGTTTAATTTGTTACAACAATAAGTACACACACGTCGATCCAATCCCAAATCAAAACAATTTTCTACCATCAAGTATGTGGCAAAATCCTTTCATTCACTATTATTTTCCCTTTCAGTTTTTGCATATAAATCCACTAACTTAATCTGATTCTTGTAATAAGTGCGTCGACAACACATACAAGTGACATTAGGCCTCTCACTTGATTTCATCTGAAACGTGGCAATTTCCTTCTGAAAATTATCTATACTGGAAACCTGTACATTATCTTCAACATTACCCTCTACTTCTGGGTCAATTTGAACATTCTCATCTTTACTTCCAAAGTAACAAAACTCAATTTCTTCACAAATATTCTTGACATCTATTTCAGAACCATGCAAAAGAGCAGCACATAATTGTTTAAGCATAATTGCTGGACTCTTAGCATGATACAACATTCTGACTAATTTCCTCACTTTATTATGATGCACTGCTAGCATCCTGAAATGATGAAAAACACTCTGCCATACTCTCCTGGAAAGACAAGCCAGTGAATGACCACGCAAACCTGTCACTTGTCTCACTCTGCAAGGATCTAATTCTTGCAACAACTTCATTTTCTGCTTCAAACTTTTCTTATTAAATGTCCGTACAAAATCACAAAGCAAATTGATGGAATCCTGTCGCACACTGCAAATAGAACTACACTTCCAAATGTACACAGGACCTTTAGGACGTCTTTCTAAAACCTCATTACCTAACACCTCTTCTATCTCTGTTGTCAAAAGTTTTTCTTTTTCAACTGGACAACCATCCTTCACTTCATAAGCTCGACCACTGGTGTCAACTGCAAACACCAAATCATTATCCTGAAAATAACTCTCCTCATTAAAAAATGCCTCACAACTTGAACTATGCATCCATTCTCCGGAAAAAACTTCACAAAAATTACTTCGATTAACTACTCTCTTCCATCTACTATTTGATTTGAAATTACCTTGTTTAGTTTCCTAATTCTATTGATTACCAAAATAAATAACTTTCGCTTAATTTCGAAAGCATGATCAATAATTTTCTCTACATTTTTCTTTTTCTTATAAAATGCCACTTTCTGTTGGCCTTTCTTAATATTTTTTAATAAATTAACTATTATCCTGTTGCGGAACATTCGTTTTCGAATGTCCCTAAACTGTTGTTTCCTTCTACTATCATGCACAGAGTTATCTCTTGCTCTAGCAGTAACATTTTTGATTGGTCTTTCCTTTCCGTTTAAATTGCTTCTCTTTTTCTGGACTGAAACATTTTCTTTAGAAATACTTTTTTTACTACAAATATTTCTTATGAATGATTTCGTGGTCTTACCCGGAGCTTTCTTGGTGATTTGACAGGTTTTTTTGGGAGAGGACTGCTGCAGTAATAGATGATCCTGCTGTCTTTGACGTTTTCTAGCCTTTCTAATTCGATTCTTAGTTGGCATTTTCAAATTTTGAAATGATCTGCAGTTGAATCTGTGGAAAAATATAATAAAAAATGTTATTAACCACTATTACCAAACAGTAAATGAATAACAGTCATCAAAAACTTAACACCCTACTTATTATTTAATTGGCAAATCTTTTGCACCACCACTGCGTCACAAAAATGACGCACAGTGGTACAAAACAGGCATACACCTATCATAAATCTCTCCGTAACATTTTAAATGATTGATTCAGGATGACGATAAGGTGTGTCCTTTCCAGAGGTTTGTTTAAGGTGAGGCCTACTCACGGTTGCAGAAGAGTTTTTCGCTTGTTGAAGAATACAAAGGAGATAATACATGTGAAGGCCTACCAATGAAGTAAGTCATGTCCACTTCACTCTTGAACAAAGGGCAGACCTCTTTTGAATCTGTGGTCAGACCTAAACTTCATCTGCACAATGCCATTCATAAACTTAGGAAACACTACTAATATAATTGAAAAAAGTGGTGTTTTTTTCCTTTTTTCAGAGTTACATCACCTGTGTTTCCTCATTGTCTTAAAATGTCCTTAAGACACATAAAAGCGTTTTTTTTTTATTCCCCTCGCACCATTTTTGGGTCATTTTTAACATGGCTATGTAACTCCATTAATCAAAAACTAAATTTGCCAAGCACAGGTGGGAGCGTATTTACAAGAAACTTGCCCCATGTAGAAAGCTCTTCAATTAAAATGGGAAAAATAACATCATAGACACTCAAATGCCTTATAAATATGCTCCAAACAACCTATGAAGCTCTACCAGTACATCTCCAGAAATGTAATTGTTTTCAAAAAATCGTTTTTAAACGCAACATATAAATCAATTGTATACCTACATTCAAGAGGAAATGACTGAAAATGTCCTTAAGACACATGAAAGCGTTTTTTTTATTGCCCTTGCACCATTTTTGGGTCATTTTTAACATGGCTATGTAACTCCCATAATCAAAAACTAAATTTGCCAAGCACAGGTGGGAGCATATTTACAAGAAACTTGCCCCATTAAGAACGCTTTCCAATTAAAATGGGAAAAATAACATCATAGACACTCAAATGCCTTATAAATATGGCCCAAACAACCTATGAAGCTCTAGCAGAACATATCCAGAAATGTAATTGTTTTCAAAAAATCGTTTTTAAACACAACATATAAATCAATTGTATACCTACATTCAAGAGGAAATGACTAAAAATGACCTTAAGACACATGAAAGCGTTTTTTTGATTGCCCTTGCACCATTTTTGGGTCATTTTTAACATGGCTATGTAACTCCCATAATCAAAATCTAAACTTGCCAAGCACAGGTGGGAGCATATTTTCAAGAAACTTGCCCCATGGAGAAAGCTCTTCAATTAAAATGGGAAAAATAACATCAGAGACACTCAAATGCCTTATAAATATGGCCCAAACAACCTATGAAGCTCTAGCAGAACATATCCAGAAATGTAATTGTTTTCAAAAATCGTTTTTAAACACAACATATCTGTTTCAGCTTACATGAGAGACCATGGAATGGGCTCCATGTACAACAATAACTTGCGTTACTGCATGCCAGATTTCTACACAGAATATGCAATTACAATTTCTCAAAGAAACAAAATCTATTTGTATATCACTTGAGACAAAGCAACATTTTAAAAACACAGCTTTCTTCATCATTTTCTCCTTAAATCATACTATTCTCTATCCTAATTAAATAAATCTTTTCTCACCTTAGCAAATACTTTTTGAGTTTCAAAACAGTCTCAGAAATACACCAAATTGTCTTCAGCAGAACAAAGAGGATGCACTCCAGAGGCTGCAGCTATAGAAAGCACAGACATGCTGATATTCATTACACATCTCTCATATTAGCCAATCAAAACTCTTCCCTCACTTTTTTCAAATCAAAACCCTTCCCCCCCTCTGCCCTCTCTGCCTTTTTTGCTTAGCAACCACCTCCTGAAAGACCTCTCATGTTTGCAAGTTCACACAACAATGTTTCAATTGAACTCTGAACTCTCAGTGCACCTGCGTATCCAGTGCAATCTTTCATTAAATGTTTTTTCCTTGACCATTCAAATTACATCTTTCAAAGAACACATCCATGCACCCTAACTTTCTGTTTTCAGAAATGGAAATGCACCAATCACTGCTAATGAATCATTAGCACTGGAAATCCACAGTTTTTTTTCTTTACAAACTCCTACTGTTTCAACTGCCCTTTCATTACCACACTTCATCTGACTGCAGCACAACCTTCTCTAACCATGTTTTATGTCTGGATTGTTGGACATAGTTACATCTACTGGGCTCAAAGGTATGCTGAGAACAGAAATTTACCTAACCTCAATTTACAAGATGTGGAAATTAAGTGGTTGGGCCAAAGAGGATTAAAATGTCACCAATTGATACCATTGGTGAAAACCTTTATGCATTTGCCAAAACCTGACCTGTTAATTGTGCACTGTGGAGGTAATGATTTGGGCACTTTGACTGGGGTAGGTCTGGAAATGCTTTTAAAGGACACCTTTGAGCAATTAATGGCACTTTTCCACAAACTGCCTTGGTATATTCAAATATATGCCAAAGACAGAAATGGAGGTGGTCCAACCAATTTTGTCCACAAATTGAGAAGTCGAGGAAGCAAGTAAACAAATCTGTTTCAGCTTACATGAGAGACCATGGAATGGGCTCCATGTACAACAATAATTTGCGTTACTGCATGCAAGATATCTACAGAGGAGATGGAGTTCACTTCTCAGATGAGGGCAACAGAATTTTCATTTTGAATTTAAGACTGTGCATTGGTACCTACTTATAAGTACCTAAATGTTCCATAAACCCAAAAGCTCTTCTGAGAGCTACCCTACATCTGATCACTCACAATTATTATTTTTCTCTAACTTTTTTCTCTAATTTTCAACAAACTACGCTCCCCGGAGCGCTACCCGGTATGCGAACCGAAAGCTAACCGCGCAAAATTTCTTAAAAAAAAAAGTTTTTTTCCCGCACATATGGTCCTCCTCAGCCACCCTCAGAAAACCTAGGGGGTCAAGATACGTCTACCGTGCCCCCTTCTACCCATTCTGAACATTATTTGCCCTCCATCTTGTATCTTGATTCGACCGAAACACAAAATGGTGGACTCCCGTAACGCTGCTGGTTCGCGAACCGGGACGCATACCGGGAAGCGGTCCAATAAAAAAGGTGGGAAAGTAATTCACAGAAAAACGACTGGAGACACTCTCACCAAATATAGATTAGCTCATACTACATAACAATCCCTTTCATTTTCACAAATTTGATTGAAATTCCATTTAGCCATTAGGCCTGTAGACCTCTCTAAATACCGGGAGGTAAATTACTTCACAAAACGCATCCGAAGTGTTGGAATTGACAACCAATGAAAGTGTTACTTTCATTTTCTACTTTTATTACCTGACATTTGATTGGTTATATACCTGAATATATATATATAAAGGAAGAGAAGGAAACACAGCCATTTTGACTGCTACTTCTTGTTGTACATTACATTTGAATTATCACTAAACACTTCAACTTGTTTGTGAAGGTAAGTTGTTATTTTTAAAACTGAAGTATATTGTACACTATAAATTAATATGGTAAACTTTTTCTGATAGTTATATACTATCCCTCTGTAGTAGTTATAGATTTAGATAGACTTCTCTGTTATAGTTATGGATGGAGTTAGGCTTCTCTTGTATAATTATGAATTTACTTACGTAAAATCACATACACTTTTTTATAGTCCTACTTCCAATCTGATACTATACACTGCCAAAAGATAAATTCACTGATAAAAACTGCCTATCTAAAATTAATCCCAACAGTGCCCTATCTCTACTAATATATATTTTTTTTATCCAAATTTCAGGCAAAATGGAAGGCGAACAGAAAGTTTAATTTAAAATTGTCCTGCAAGAGAGCAGCCAAGAAATCATTGATCAAAATGAAAATGAATTTATGGATGAAAGTAGGGACCAAGAACTACTGCAATGTGTGCAAGCAGTAGATAACCTCCTTAAAAATGAGGACATTTTACACCCTCAGAGACTACAAAGTATATTCAATGAGAATTATGAAATTTCTGACAGTGAAATGTTAGAAAGTTTAATAAATTATGAAACACAATCACAATAAAAAAAAATGCTTAAAAAATAAAGAAATTAAAAAATAATCAACAAAAACAAACAATTAACATACAGTATTTCAAAAGTCTATCATTCTTTTTTCCTTATAGTACGTTGCCCAGAACGCTTTCCGGTTCGCGAACCGGCCGCTCCCCACGCAAAATAAAATTTTTTTTTTTTTTTTTTGCCCTGCTGGGCCCTTTTAAAACCTCCACATAAAACCTAGGAGGTCAACGAGGATCTACTATGCCCCCTTATGGTAATTTCCCCCTTTGTTTTGGCCTCCTCTTGTCTCTCGATCCTACCGAGAGACAAGATGGCGGCCGCTCCGGACTGTTTAGAATGTTGACAGACACCGGAGAGCCAACCAGCTTCGCATCGCAAAGTTCCGTTACGCGAAAAGTACGCGAACCGGAGCGCTACCCGGAGAGCTGTTACAGATATATATCTTTTTTTGAACGTTAATTTCTCAAAATCCACTGGAGCACATATATTGAGACCTAGCAAAGGCACATCGGGCTAATAGTCCCTACAATTTTGCCAAGTTTCGTGCAAATCCATTCAGCCGTTCGAGCTAAAAGTGAGGCCAACCGCCCTATGGAAAAATGAATGGGAAAAACGCGTTTTGGGACCCCCCTTTTTTCTCGGCCCCCCCTTGACAACAAACCCCCCCCCCCCCCCCCCCCCACCCAATTTTCAGAGGCTGCTCAGAAACAAAATGTGCCATTTTCCTGAAAATTTCAGCCGATTCCGTCCACAAACGCCAAAGTTATTAGACATAGAATTTTCTAAAATCCCATAGGGAAAAAATCCTAACTATATATACCTACTGGCGACTGCCAGTAGGTAATATATATATATATATATATATATATATATATATATATATGTATATATATGTATATGTATATCAAAATGATGTATGTATGGAGGAAGCTGGCTTTTCTACATGATATGCCACTAGTTGTCCAGAGATTCCCCAGAAGTGTACCAGGCTCAGTATAAACACAAAGTGCTCTATTAGTGGCAGTGTGGGTGAGCAGCCTTAGGTCTAACATGAAGGAGTGCAAGACATTTATTGCACAGAATTTACCAGTAACTGACACAACTCAAAAAGGAGATCCACACTAATTTTATAACAAGCATTTGCAATGCAATAGGTATCACATACACACGAGTTTAAGCTATTGGCATTGTAAATGACCATGCCTTTTATTTATGTTTTGGGTTTTAAAACATAAATAAATGGCATTGTCATTTACTATACTAGTAGCTTAAATTCTCGCAGGTGCAAGACCTATTGCATTGCAATAAAGGGCCTTCGCGACCGCTTGTTAGATTGTAAATATCAGAGGAAGAGACCAGCATGCGAAGTAGTGATAAATAGTGTTGTGAAGATGTGTAAGTGTTGTAAATTACACAGACCCAAAGTGTGAAGTAAGAGTTACATATGATCCGAGCTATAAACACTAACAAAGCGCTCCAACACCTTTCGCTACCAGTGATTACACTGTCGCAGCACAGGAGGAAGAGCAGAAGGGGGCTATTTCCTGCCTTCTCTGTGATTTGAGTGTGCAGTGTGGCATTGTGTAATGTCCTTGGCATAATAAAGAACACGCCAGCTGTAGTAGGGCCCTGGTTTCACTATCTGGTGCAGAGCAGGCTGTTCTTTGTGGCAGGCATGGAGGATGGATGCTCTTGGCTGCAGCTCCGGTCTCGTACAGTGGCCCTGCTTTTACTAGTAAGCGAGAGGCGGCGAGGTTTTCGGTGTGCATTTTATGCTTCCGAAATGTCCCCTATGTTGTCAAAACATAATTCAGCGTGGTGGAACCTGGTTGTTACCTTGGAAGTATGAAAAATACACTTCCAACTAGGTAACAATTTTACTAATAACCTCTAAGTGAGATAAATACAGAACTGTCAATATTCATTTGAGGTGTCTGTACTATAACGCTGTGTTGCCCTGACTGCACCTGTTAAAGCTGTACACCACCATGCCGAGAGTTACCAGGGTATTTAACACCCCAGGTGCCACCCTGCCCCCTAGGTCTCCCTGAAGGTGCTTCTTTGGGGCATGTTGCGTTGATTGCCTGCAGTGTTGTGCAGCCTAGCATCAGGGAATACACCAGCCATTAAAGCCCTGCTTTCTTATTGCTGCCCGTGCCCCCAGAATACTTATTTCTGTTGGATATTCTTGAATGATGCATGTTGTGCTGAGCACAATGACAAACATTTAAACAGGTGTGCTAAAGAAGGCATTAACATGATTAGGAAGAGGAGAAAATAACCACAACACTAAGATAATTATTGAGCTAGCTATTTCTAATAAACTCTGTAACCGCCCTTGTGCTTGAACCAGCCTTGGGGGTAAATCAAACAGATGTTTGATTTCAGAAGGCTCAGAAGTCACAAAGAATGTTCCACGCTTGTGGAACAGAAACCCTCTTATCATCAGGTCAATGCTTCCAGCAATAAAATATTTAATTCTGATGTAGTAACATGTGCAAAGTTTTTAATTCTAATTGTCATGACAAATACTTTTGTATTTTTATATTTTCTAATATATAGTGCTAGGAGGTTCGGGCAGCACTACTTCACAAACCGGTCTTTTTTGAAAATGTAGCCAATAAACTCTTAGGCCAAGATGCTACGCACTCTGAGTAATGCAATCCATAATATGCTGGCTCGACACACATTATGTAAAACTGCTAACAGTCTAGTGCTTCACGGATTACGTTACTGTGGTAATTGAAAGTCCTTGGAGCCAGGTGTATAAAATAGGTTGGGTTTATTAAAACTTAGTTCCAGGTTAAGTTCATTAGAAGAAGATGGGTAGAGGGAAATTAGACCCCACCAGAAGCTGCCTCCTTGCCGCTCAGCCTGCCTGCCATCAACTGCCGCTCCACACACAAGCCAGGCACCAAACATTCCATGATGTCACCTGGCATTCTACCACTCGCACTAGCTGAGCAACAGGAAAGACACAGCCAGAGTAAGGAAAGACACAAGCCAATTATAACAGTTACCCTAGTGTGAATCACATCATGAATGTGCTGCAGATCCCAGTTCACCACTCACTAGTGATGTCTAGTGGATTCATTTAATGAACTGCGGGCGGTTTTCAGACCTGGTTTAAAGCTTAGGTGATCCCATTTGCATCTTGGGATTGGTTGTTAGTATCCAATGGTGTCTATCAGTTTAATTTACAATTTCTTTTTTATTGGTAGAACTTTTTTTTTTTTTTTTACTGTTGAGCCCCCACAGACCAGTGCTTCGTAACACATTCCTCTCACTTGAATCCAGTAGAAACCATTTATAACTGGCTAGCTGGTCATTGCACAAGGCTTTCAGTGGTGTTTTTTGTGTTAATAACTCCGTATGGCGTTCCTCTCTGGTGGTTAAAGTGCGAGCAGCATCCTCATAGTTCAGCATGTTCAGCATGTTAAGCCATTAAGTTCCATATTAGAGGCAGGATTCTGATCACATTGAATAGTTTTCAATAAAGCAGACTAAATACGAACGCGCTTTCAAAAGACAAATCGCAACATTAAGCGCGGTTTTCTTTAAATGTTTATTTTCATATAAAAAGCATATCCAGAGCCCTCTTATTACTTCTGCCTCCCATTCCCTCCCTTGCTGCTGCTTGCATGACTAGGCCTGGTTACTGTTGTTGGACTGTATCTTCGTCAGCTGCGGCAGTCGTGCCTAATGATAGCACACTATCCCACTGCGCTGCTTGCTCACCCTGCTTCCCAATCCGTCCTGCGCTTTTCCATCCTCTTTGACCTTTGAGCTTTAAACCAACATTCACGATCTACCGACCCCCAGGACCACGCACACAATTCAGCGAGGACATCGCCGACTTCGTCAGCCCGCATGCCCTCCCCTCCGCTGACTACATCCTCCTGGGGGACCTCAACTTTCACCTGGAGAACAACAACGACCGCAACACCATCACCCTGCTCGACAACCTCGCCAACCTCGGACTCAAGCAGCTGGTGTGCACCCCCACCCACCTCGCCGGACACACACTCGACGCCGTCTTCTCATCCAGCAAAGACATCGCCTTCAGCCACGCCACTACACTCCACTGGACGGACCACAGCTGCGTCCACTTCACCTTCAGAAGAACGACGATCCACCACCACCAGCAACAGGCTGCTCGAAGAAGCTGGAACAAGATCACAGCCGACCAGCTCGCTGCTTCCCTGAGCAAGCACCCTCCCGCCAGCTCTGCGAACCCCAGCCAGGCCGCCGACAACCTCACAAAGTGGATCAGCAACTGCTCGGACGAACTCGCCCCACTGAGGACCCCGCCCAGCAGACCCGGCAGCAAGAAGGCCCCATGGTTCACCGACTAACTCAAGAGCTCCAAGAAGAATTGCCGAGCCCTCGAGAAATCCTGGAGAAGGGAACCAACACCGGACAACATGACCGCCCTCAAGCTTGCCACCCGGAAGCACCACCAACTGATCCGCGCCACCAAGAAAACTGCATTCAAGGACCGGCTGGACAACAACGCACACAATTGCAAGGAACTCTTCAACATCGTGAAAGAGCTCTCCAACCCCAATGCCGGAAACAACGACATCACCCCATCGCAAGACCTCTGCAATTCCCTCGCCTCCTACTTCCACAACAAGATCGCGGACATTCACAACAGCTTCAGCACTCAACCGACGCACGCCACAACCGAACCACCGCCCCCCACCACCACCCTCCACGCCTGGACTCCGATCACCCCCATAAGACACCGTCCGCACGATGAACTCCATCCACTCCGGATCTCCGACCGACCCCTGCCCTCACCACGTCTTCAACAAGGCCGACGCTGTCATCGCACCCCACCTGCGGGACATCATCAACACCTCCTTCGACACCGCCACCTTCCCGGAGAGCTGGAAGCACGCCGAACTCAGCGCCCTACTCAAGAAACCTACAGCGGACCCCACCGAACTCAAGAATTACCGCCCCATCTCGCTCCTCCCGTTCCCAGCCAAAGTCATCGAGAAGACCGTCAACAAACAGCTGGCCGCCTTCCTCGAGACGAATGGATCCCTCGACCCCTCACAGTCTGGCTTCCGAGCCAACCACAGCACCGAGACCGCCCTCATCACTGCCACCTATGACATCCGAGCCCTGATGGACAACGGAGAAACAGCGGCCCTGATCCTCCTAGAACTCTCCGCGGCATTCGACACTGTTTGCCACCGCACCCTAGTGCAGTGCCTCAGCAACGTCGGAATCCAGGAGAAGGCACTAGAATGGATCATCTCCTTCCTCGACGGAAGAACACAGAGTCCGTCTACCACCGTACAAGTCGGAGGCCACCGAAGTCATCTGCGGCGTCCCTCAAGGATCCTCGCTGAGCCCCACCCTCTTCAACGTCTACATGAGCCCCCTCGCGGCCATCACACGCCAACACAACCTCAACATCATCTCCTACGCTGACGACACCCAGCTGATCCTCTCCCTGACCAACGACCCCGCCGCCGCCAGAGCCAACCTTCACGAAGGGATGAAAGACGTAGCCGAGTGGATGACGACCAGCCGCCTGAAACTAAACTCAGACAAGACGGAAGTCCTCATCCTGGGTTCCTCGCCCTCCGCCTGGGACGACTCCTGGTGGCCCCCCGCCCTGGGCACCGCACCCAAACCGACAGACCACGCACGCCACCTGGGCTTCATCTTGGACTCCTCCCTCACCATGACCAGACAAGTCAACGCCGTCTCCTCGTCATGCTTCAACATCCTGCGCATGCTACGGAAGATCTTCCGGTGGATCCCCACCGAGACCAGGAAGACGGTCACCCAGGCCCTCGTCACCAGCCGACTGGACTACGGCAAACGCCCTCTACGCCGGAACCACCGCCAAGCTCCAGAAGAGACTCCAGCGGATCCAGAACGCCTCAGCCAGACTCATCCTCGACATCCCACGACCCAGCCACATCTCCGGACATCTGAAAGACCTGCATTGGCTCCCCGTCAACAAAAGAATCACCTTCCGTCTCCTCACCCACGCACACAAAGCCCTACACGATCAAGGCCCGAGCTACCTCAACAACCGCATCAACTTCTACGCTCCCAAACGTCATCTCCGATCAGCCAGCCACGCCCTCGCCGCCGTCCCCCGCATCCGAAGAACGACAACAGGAGGAAGGTCCTTCTCCTACCTGGTCGCCAAGACCTGGAACTCCCTCCCTCCCGACCTGCGCCTGACCCAAGACCACCTCTCCTTCAGGAAGAAGCTCAAGACCTGGCTATTCGAGCAGTAGCAGCACCCCCCCACCCCCTCCCAGCGCCTTGAGACCCTCCGGGTAAGTAGTGCGCTCTATAAATGTCTGTGATTGATTGAGCTTCCATAAAAGCTGATGCAAGCTATAACCATAAAAGAGGGCATTCAGTTTTAAACAAGCATTTGAAATGCAATAGGACTCTCATTTACTCAAGACCTATTGCAAAGCAAACTGTGGTCATCAGACAACGGGAGGAGAGGAGGGCACGGACAACGGGAGTGGGGGCGGGGAGAGGGAGGCAGAAGGCACAGACAGCGGGAGTGCAGGCGGGGGAGAAGGGGGCGAGAAGGCACAGCCAACAAGAGGGCTGGTGGGGCTAGGGTGTGCAAGGCATGGGCAACTGGTGGGATGGAGGAGTAGAGAAGGCAATAGGGGAACCTCATTAAAGAAAGTAGTGCTCACAGTCTAAATAACACGTACCGTGTAACACTCAAAGTAAAAGGGTCAGTAGCCATGGGAGGATACAAATAAAGACATGGCCGTAATAATGAGGGACTAACAAGCCTCCTAATGAATCAGAAGACAGCATTCACAATGGACAAACACACAAGCCAATGAAAAATCAGGGCGGGTGAGTGGGCGTGGATTCTCCACGTACTGACCTGCCACAGCTCTTCGCAGAGCAGCGCTTGCATGCTGGCTCACGTTCGACCTAAAAATAAGCTTTGAATGAGATTTATTTTAAGATCAAGATCTTCGCCATAAAGAGTTGAATGTTACCCTGTGCAGGAAACTCTAATGAGGTAATGCAGGTAAGTACGCCACTTGCAGTTCCAGTCTTTGAAACAAAAGGTCAGCAAGGGTCAGGTGAGTACCAAGACTGCACCACCTGCGGCACAGGAGTGGCTGGGTGCAGAGGTCAAAATTTGAGTTTGACCCGATGCATTCCAATGGGGGCTGGGGATGCTCCGAGCCACACCACTTACTGTTAGGTAAATTGTTTTCACGGGCCAAGAATTAGGGGTTAGAGCAAGCACGGGATGGGAGCGAAAAGCAGCACCGAAAAATGTACACCCCCAGCGGCAGCTGGGTGCAGGGTTAAAATACACACGGTTGGCCGCCCAATGCTCTTCAAACTTGCTTCAGACAAACAGACTGCAGACGTCGCACAGGAGGTTGCTGATGGGAGACCAACGACAGCAGAGGTAAGGAGAGATGTAGGGGATCGTCTGTGCACTGTCTATTCAGCTTACCAAGGCCTAGGGGCTCTGGGTGCAGGGATGCCTTTAGGCATCGGATTCTACTTATCGGAGCTGGTCGCGGTCAAGGTGAGCCTTTGGATTCATGCAGCAGGCATCGTCGTGGAGTCCAGGTACGGTTCGCCATCGCTGAACTTGAGGAACCTGTTCTAGTCCGGTGGCCCACCTGGACACGGGCCTTTATGTACATTTCTTTGTGGACTGAGCCGCTGCCCTCTAGAGTCTCTGGCATTTGTCAAAGAGTAGGCAGTTTTCCTCAGGGTCTGGAAGTCGCTGGCTACAGGACAGGCGTTGTCTTTTCTGCAGGGTCTTGTTGCTGGAAACAGGCCGGTTGGGCTGGGGCGGAGTCAGTAGTCCTCTTCAGGCTTCACTGCACAGCGTCTTCTTTGTCCTCCTTAGGTCGGCAGGAACTAGTTTCCAGGTCTGGGAAGCTGCTTAAACACTAAATTTAGGGGTGTTTTAGGGGAGTAGCAGGTAGGGCCAATAGGCACCTTACCTGGGGTAATTATACCCTCAATCATGCCCCATCCTGTGGAGGGTTCTTTCCTATCTTCAAGATGGCGGGAACTGAAAGATGTACTTCACCTTGCCTCTCCCACCTTAGGGGTGCAGTTGGCAGAGGTGGGCACACTTCCTATTCTCCAAATCTTTCATGGCGCTTTTCCTGTCCAGCTATCACTGGGGTTTACCAAGTGGGCGATATATTTCCAGGTAGTGGGTTCATATCCTTACAGGTTAGAAGGTCGATAGTGGAGTGCGGGCACTGGGGGGGTGGAATAGCCCATTGGCAAAAGTGATCCAGACAATCAGAGGTTAATAAAAAGTATTTAATTTACCCTGAAACCGTCAGGACATGTAGTGTCGCTCCATTTTCTGCAAAATGAAAATGGGAGCTGGACCTAGGTCAGGATATCTGATCAAATTTGGTGGTTCTGCTGCTCCTAGGTATGACCTTTCCCCTTCCATTACAAACACAAACTTGTTTATATAAAAATTCGTCTTTGGTTATGCATTATCCCTGATCAAGTGAGCAAATTCTCCAATGCAAGAAATTTTATGTAAAGAAAGTGGGTTTTCTGCATCTGGCATGACATTGCCCAGCTGTAGGGTTGTACTAGAGCAAAGTTAATGCAAGAAATGAGTGACATTCTGATGGATATAACCATGTTAGTCTTTGCTAGGCTACACAGAGGAAATACATCTGACAACTAAGAAATGCATGTCCATTGCTCTATCGTTAGCTACACACTAAGTGGCGATGCCATGGATCAGCACTAGATCACCACCATAGAAACTGGAAAACAGATCTTAAGTTTTGTAATAAAATGGTAAAACTTCATGCCTGTAACATAAAGGTCGGCGAGGTCTTGACTTTTGTGATCCACTGTGTGCATACTGCTACGCCACAGAACCTTGAGTACACCTATAATTTCTTTTTCACATCGATTGTCCTTTTAATTGCTGAATACATTACCTGTTCCATATAGTTTGCTACTGATTGACTTAGCATGGAAATAACTGGGTGTGATTTAATCCAGTATTTTTTTTTGTGTTCCTTGGAAACCTAGTTAAAAACACATATGTATATACATTGGTGATATTCAGTCAAGTCTTGTTTTGCATTGAATGGGTTTTGCCTGTAGTGAAATGTTTTCTCAGTGAATTCTTTAACTCCCACAGTCCTGCCGGAGATGTACAGCAGCTCAATGATACCCGGGGTGATGATATAGAAGAGGAGCTTGCAGATGGCTTAGACGACTGCTCTAGTTTGCCAGACGATGAAGTTGACGGTTAGTGCTCAATCTGTATCCAATGAGAGCATATCTCTCAATGCGGGAACATGTTTTAGCAGGTGAAATGTCCGTCAGCTTTGATTGAATCCTCCAATGAATTTCAGATCTCTCTTGTTCACCTTTGTCTGTAAGAGTTTCTAGGCACTTCTGTCTGTGTTTCGATTTGCTTTCAGAGGATGTTCATATTCTAGTTGCACTAAAATATTCCTTCCAAGAGCAAACCCTTTCTTGCCCCAGTATTGGAACTTTCATAGATTCCCATGCTTTGTATCATTCCCCGTCGTCGGAATGGGAGCCTCGGTACATAGTAAAAACCATAGTAGTAAGCACAAAGTGAAAAAATAGGCCTAGGCCTCATCTCATTTTGTAGCTTATCCACCTCTTTTTGTAAAAGAGACCAAATTTCTGCAGCAGCCAATCAGAGCAGCCTCACCCCATAGAACCTTCCTGAGAGAAGCTCAGAGCCTCAGATTTTCTACCGCACGTTGTGCAAGGGAGTCTCCATTGAGCTCTGCTCAGTTTTCTTCAGTTTTTTCTTCAACTACTTGGATTTTTTCTCAGCATGTCGGAGAGGAAAGCCCTTTTTAGAGCCTGTGCCACCTGCTCTAAGAAGAGGTTGTTTGTCGAGGATAAACATGAGGATTGTATTTACTGTTTGTATCCGGACCATGTTCCAACTGACTGTCCGATTTGCAGATCCTTCTCAGCCAAGACCCAGAGGGACAGGGAAGGACGTCTCCTCACATGGCTCCAGAAGTTGAAAGACCGAAAAGACATCATCTCTTCGGACAGTGAGGGCTCCTCGTCTATGGTGTCATCCAGAAGGTCTCAAAAAAGGGGTAGGTCCCCCCTTCCTGCTTCAGACGAGTCCCGCCACAAGGCCTTACCAGGGACCTCTGACAGGTCCGACAGGCCGGCTGCCCAAAAATCTCCTCACCGAGGTGAAAAGGAGAGGCAGGGTAAGCCTGAGGAACTTCTGGCCCCGAAAAAGGTGAGAAAGGCTTCTACAGTCTCTTCACCTTCTTCAGAAACGGTTCGTGGGGTCAAAAAGCCCTCAACCCCGACTCCAGAGGTCGCTTCAGACAAGAAGCAGAAGCCGCCGACGACTAAACTCCCAGGTACGTCGTCTACGAGTGTAAAAAAGGACAGCTCTGCCAAGGTTGCCTCGTCGACGGGCTCGTCGACGACGACGGCTGCGTCGACGCCTACACCGTCGACGGTTTTCAAGGCTCCGGAATCCTGCTCGTCGTCGACGAGAGTGACCACCTCCACGTCGACGACCATGTCTGCAAAGCTGCCGTCGACGGCTGTGTCGTCGACGAGAACGACTTCGACGACGACGATGTCGACGACGCCGGTTGCCATGTTGATGACGACGAGCTCGTCGACGGTCCCGTCGACGATTCCACCATCGTCGACGATGAGCTTCACCTCGTCGACGACGCTATCCTCTTCGACGAAGACAGTTTCTATATCTACTCTTACACTGTCGACACAGACACAGAAGACCTTCCCGTCGACGACGGCCTCGTCGACGAGGGCCTCGTCGACGACGACCTCGTCGACGAGGGAAATGTCGGGAAAACAAGTTTTTTCGCGGAAAAGGCAGCAGATCACGCCAGAGATGACGTCTCCTCGCCAGGTGCAGAAGCTACCACCATCACTACTATTGGAGGATGACTCTGAGGAAGAGACTTTCAGTGACTTTGGGCAGGCCTATAGCCCTTCTGACCTCCAGGTTAAGGTGCAGGAGTTTAGCTCTGAAGAGGAGCAGATGGAACGGCAACACTATGCTCCAGAGCATTATTATGAGGAGGAACATACTGCTACCAGGCACGTGCCTCCACAACAACCGATGCGTCAGTTACCGGAGGGTATGGTGGCAATACCATCCACTTTAGTGGCGGATTTACAACTTATGTTGCGTGATTACAAGCAACGATTCCCGGCGCCTCCGGAAGCCCAACAAGTGCGCCCCACGACCCCTCCGCCTCAGACATTACGTCCGGTGGCAGACCATTCTTTACCCCCAAGAGAGCGTGCCACTGCGCTGGAAGTGCGCCCTCAGGAGGTAGTACAGGTGCAAGACACTGATGATGATAATGACGCTGCGTCTTCAGATGCAGACCAGCAAGTGGATCCTGATCAAGATCAACAGGCTCCATGGAATACTGCGGACCCTATCGATCCGGATAACACCGACCCGGATAATATAACTTCGCCTCCAGCGGATGTTGGAGGGTTTCACAATTTAATGGACAGGGCATCCAAGAGATTTGGCCTCCCAGTGACCACAGTGCAATCGGATTGCTTTTTGTATGACTTTAAAGAACCTTTCAGGAAGTCAGTGAGGTCCATTCCAATCATTGAGCATGTCTGGTCTGAGGGCTTGAAGGCTATGCATAATCCGGCCACAGTCCTCCCGGTGCTACCAAGACTGGAAAAGAAATACAAGGCACCTGATGGCAGTCCAGCATGTTTACTTGGCCAACCGAAACCGGATTCGGTCATTTCGCAGGCTGCCCAGAGCAAGTCCAAGAATCCTTCAGCACCGATGACTACGCCGCCGGATAAGGAGGGCAGGCGCCTAGACAATGTGGGCAAGAGATTTTCAGCTATGGCCAGTCTTCTGGTTAGGGCAGCCAATGCGTTAGCGATTCTGGGACGCTATGATCGACAAATGTGGTGCGATCTTGCCCCATTTGTAGACGAACTGCAGGATTCGTCTAAGGAGGATGTGAAGAAAATTTTGCTCGAAGGAGAGCGAGCCTCTTCGGAGGTCATTGATGTGGCAATGGATATTGCAACCACCGCATTCCGAGCGCTAGCCGGCTCGGCGGTTCTGCGACGCCAGGGGTGGTTAAAGGCCACATGGTTCAGACAGGAGGTTCAGAATAAGATCTTGGATCTTCCATATGACGGTGAGATGCTATTTGGCAAGCACGTCGATGAGGCCCTGCAAGGAATCAAAAAGGACACGGATACAGCTAAGTCCTTGGGTACATTGCAGTATCGTAAGGTGCCCTTCAGAGGAGCTAGAGGAAGAGGTTTTTCTTCTTATCGTGGAGGTAATCAAAATCTCTACTCTTCTGGTTCTCAGTCCAGCCAGTCGTACAAGCCACAATACTCTCAAAGAGGCTCTTTCTCTCGCCAGCAGCCTAAAGGACGTCAGGGGCAGCAGAGGAGAGACAACACAAGGAAACAATAGCGGCCAGGTGGCTCTTTCCACTGTTCCTGTCCCCTCATTCACACCTGTGGGGGGCAGGATTTCCCATTGCCTACACAACTGGATGATGATTACATCGGATCAGTGGGTCCTCCAAATTGTCAGAGAAGGACACACATTGGAGTTTCAGGACCTTCCTCCAACAAGAGCGCCGGATGCCTTCCCTCCGAAACATCTCAAGCTCCTTCATCTCGAAGCCCACCAACTTTTCTCCAAGGGGGCAGTAGAGCCTGTACCCCTTTCGCAGAAGGGGAAAGGGTTCTATTCCAGGTTCTTCCTGGTTCGGAAGACAAGGAACAAATGGCGTCCAATTTTAGATCTACGGCAGCTCAACACTTATCTCGTGAAGTTGTCCTTCAGGATGGTCACTCTTCAGGACATCCTTCGTCTGCTCAATCCAGGGGATTGTATGGCGACCCTCGATTTGGAGGACGCCTACTTTCACGTTCCTATCCATCCAGCTCACAGGCAATATCTGCGTTTTACAGTGGACAAGAGTCACTTTCAATTCAAGGTACTGCCATTTGGTCTCCGATCCGCCCCACGGATCTTCACAAAGGTTCTTGCTCCGGTGGCAGCTTTTCTCAGAAAACAAGCTATTCAGGTGTTTCCATACCTGGACGATTGGCTGCTGAAAGCTCCATCTCTTCAAGAAGCGTCCAGTGCAGTCCGGACGTGCAAGGATCTGTTCGAGCGGCTAGGTCTTCGACTCAACAGGGAGAAATCGGTCTTATACCCATCAAGGTCAGCAAGGTTCCTAGGAGCCATCCTAAACACGGACACTTGCTTAGCCCTTCCATCGGAGGAGCGCCAGACCAAACTAATTTGTTCAGCTCGTCTTCTCCAATCTCGAAAGACACTGACAGTTCGCAAATACAAATCACTGCTCGGATCGATTTCATCTTGCATTCCTTTAGTTCCGCACTGCAGGCTCAGAATGCGCCCACTACAAGAACAACTGGACAGACAGTGGCGGCAGGTCACAGGATCCTTCGACGACAAGCTTGTCGTTACCAAAGAAATGAGAAAAGCAGGCGGCTGGTGGCTGGAAAAAGACAATCTTTCCAGGGGCCTATCGTTCCTCATTCCTCCATCTCCCCTGACTGTAACAACGGATGCTTCCATGGAAGGATGGGGAGCGGTCCTCCAGGAGCTGAAGGTCAGCGGTCACTGGAGTCCAGTGCAACGCAAGTTCCATATCAACCTCCTGGAACTTCTCGCGATCCGCTTGGCTCTTCAAGCTTTTCTTCCGAGAATTCAAAACAGGACAGTGCTGGTCCGTACGGACAACACTACGGCCATGCACTACATAAACAAACAGGGTGGCACAAGATCCTCCACCCTCTCCAAGGAAGCCCAAACGATATGGAACTGGTTGATACAAAACAACGTCTCACTCTCAGCGGAACATCTAGCGGGGACACTCAATGTCAAGGCGGACGCTTTGAGTCGTCAGAGGACAGTCTCTCACGAGTGGGAACTGGATCAGACCGTTCTGGAGGAAATCTTTGCTCGTTGGGGGGCACCATCAATCGACCTGTTTGCGACTCCCCAGAACGCCAAATGCCTGTCCTTCGCAAGCAGGGTTCACCATCGGGAATCCCTGGGGAATGCGCTTTTGATTGCCTGGTCAGGCGCCTTTGTTTACGCCTTTCCTCCCATTCCTCTGATTCCGAGATTGGTCAGCAAACTCAAGGTGGAACCGTGCAGGATGATTTTGATCGCTCCAGCATGGCCCAGACAAGTTTGGTACTCGGAGCTTCTTCTCCTCTCACAGGACCAGCCAGTTCTCCTGCAGCCTGTTCCACAGTTGCTAACAATGTCTCACGGTCAGGTTCTACATCCGGACTTGAAGTCCCTGCGATTGACAGCGTGGCTCCTGAGTTCAGAGAGTTCCAGGGGTTAGATCTCTCAAGTGAATGTAGAGACATTCTAGCTCAGGCTCGAGCCCCTAGTACCAACAAGACCTATCGTGCCAAATGGAAGAGATTCTGTGTTTGGTGCCAAAAGGAAGGTTTACACCCGTATACTTCTTCTCCACACAAGCTCTTGCCTTACATTCTTTCGCTGGCGAAATCGGGATTGGCTCCATCGTCGATAAAGGTCCATCTGGCAGCCATCTCTAGATTCAGACGTTCATCTTCAGGGCCTTCCCTATGGTCGGCCAGGATCGTCAAGCAATTCCTGAAGGGTTTATTCAGGGTTTTTCCTCCAGTCCGGCCACCTCCTCCGACCTGGCACTTGAATCTAGTTTTGTCATCCCTCATGAAAGCCCCTTTTGAACCTGTGCATAAGTCTGACCTTAAGTTTCTTTCCTGGAAGGTGGCTCTTCTCTTAGCCTTGACATCGGCTCGCAGAGTAAGCGAAATCCAGGCTTTCACGATTGAGGAACCATTTCTCCAGTTTAAGAATAATGTGCTGATTCTACGGACGAATCCTAAATTTATCCCGAAAGTTCCTTCGGAATTCCACCTAAATGAACCCGTGGTCTTGAAACCATTTTTTCCAAAACCTTCTTCACCTGCGGAAAGAACTCTGCACTCTCTGGACATTCACAGATGCCTGAAATTCTATCTGGAACGCACGAAGCAGTTCAGGAAATCTTCACAGCTCTTTGTTTCCTTCAGTGCTCCACGCAAGGGTTGTGCAGTTTCTAAGGCTTGTATTTCCCGTTGGATTTCCAGTGCTATACAATTTTGTCACCAGGCGGCTGGGAAACCTCTGCAGCGAGCAGTGCGTGCTCACTCTACCAGATCCATGGCTTCATCTGCGGCGTTATTCGCAGGAGTCCCTATCAAGGACATTTGCAGGGCGGCAACGTGGAGTAGTGTCCACACCTTCACCCGCCACTATTGCCTGGATTCTTCTGTGAAGGAGGATGCAGCAGTGGGCCAAGCAGTCCTGAGGAATCTTTTCCAATAAGTCGGTGAGCTTTCCTTTCTATCCCGCCTTCCTTTGCATATTTTGTATACTGCATTATTGTCATGTTTCATGATCCTATGTGTTCTGCTGTTTTAACAGTGTTGTGTCACATTTTTTAGGTTCAGGTATGACAAAATATGTTTTTTTCTTTACTGCTAGTTACTCTGATACAAAGCATGGGAATCTATGAAAGTTCCAATACTGGGGCAAGAAAACAAGTTACTTACCTGTAACTTTGGTTCCCCAGTATTGGTAACTTTCATAGATTCCCATGCGCCCACCCACCTCCCCTGGGAAAGCTCACTCTTCTGATCTTGGTGGATAGCTGTATACAACGGCTACGAAAATCTGAGGCTCTGAGCTTCTCTCAGGAAGGTTCTATGGGGTGAGGCTGCTCTGATTGGCTGCTGCAGAAATTTGGTCTCTTTTACAAAAAGAGGTGGATAAGCTACAAAATGAGATGAGGCCTAGGCCTATTTTTTCACTTTGTGCTTACTACTATGGTTTTTACTATGTACCGAGGCTCCCATTCCGACGACGGGGAATGATACAAAGCATGGGAATCTATGAAAGTTACCAATACTGGGGAACCAAAGTTACAGGTAAGTAACTTGTTTTCTTATCCTATATACACTTGGGACACATGCTGGTGGTTGGTGTATATTATAGAAAATAAGGAGATTTAGTATGGGCTTATTAGTGTTTGCAGAAATTAAAAATTAAATATCTACATGTTCAGTCTGCTCATTGGGGCACATTATGGAGCAGCCGGTGGACGTGCCTAGAACAATTTTTGAGTTCTCAATATTACACTATTTGAAGGAAAAGAAGTAGCATACATCATAATAGTGGACATCAATCAATCTGTGACTTGTAAAGCGCGACTATTCACCCATAAGGGTGTTTGGATGCAGTATCAAGTTTGCAACCCTGGGGGCGTGTGATAACAGGAAGCCAAGCAAGCGAAAAAATCAGTGAATAAAAAGTGCGCAGAAGGACATTTGGGCCTGCAGAATACAACTTCTCCCAGTGAGCAAAACAAATATTTTCAATGCTATTAAGGACACAAAAGTGAGGATTATGTTTGCAACCCCTTCGTTTCGGTAAATCAGTAGTATACCAAGTGAATATTATTCATTTAATGTTTCTTTTAGAAGAAAAATTGTAGAAAAAAACATTCATTACAAGCAGCAAAGCTGCAGCCTCCATGAGGCTTGCCCCATTTCATAAAGGCGTTGACCTTTTTAATCGTGCTCCTGACACCATACAACTTTTTTTTTTTTTTTTTTTTTTTTTTTTTTGCGGCCTGCTGCACTTATGAAACTGCCAACGGCTGTCATTCCTGCATATGTTCTGAGGATGAACGAGAAAAAACACTCCCAACCGAGATGATGCACTGGTATTTTATTAAATCATCTAGATAAAAAAATATGTGGGAAATGCAACTAAGTGTACCAATTTCACTATAATAACCTAAGGAAAACCTGATATCTATACCTTTTGAACAATAGTCGATGGAGGATTTTGTGCCAGCCACAGAGTCCGGTGGAATAATCCTTGCCTCTGTGTCCTTAATGGAACTGAATTATTCTGTGATGTTTACTAGGAAGTCCTATAATTCGGTGTCAGGACTGGGGGCCAAGATTATGCTGGTTTAAAGCTTACTCACCACCCGAGAAGCCATTCCCTCTACCAGTTTAAAATAAAATGTTTTGAAGGTGGACTTGAATCTGCTGCTTTGATCAAGTCCTCTAGTCTTCCTCTCCGATTGAAAGCCAACAACACTAATGAACCCCTAGCTGAATGAGCTCTGAAAGCTAAGGGTTCGAGGCATGTGAGCTGTAGATCACATGCTTTGCATACTCCTGCCATCTAGTGTTGTCCGGATGTTTGCAAGTTGTTTTTCTTAGAAGAAGTCTTTCCAGTCACGAGGTAGGTGACTCTTCCTTTCGGTGATAGTGCGCATGGGCATCAAATCCATTGTTACATTGTTTTTTTTCACCATCTGGTTCGGACGTGAAGTGCTGCCATCCGGTTTGACACCGCTTCGTGGGTTGCCCTCGGTGCGCAATCCACTTACCCTCAACAGTATTGTTTCCGATCTCCTATTTCCCTTTCTCCGCCTTTCGAATTTAATACGAAAATTATTTTTGATGTGGGAGGTCTTTGGGCCTTCTTGTGTCGGTCCGCCACGCAGTCAATTGAACAGACTCCATTCAAATTCTGTCCTCTGTGCTACTCGAAGTTCCCGTGCACCGACTCGGACGAAGTGTGCAACCTGTGCTTATCTCTGGAGCACAACAAATAAGAGTGCGACACGTGTAAATCTTTCCGTTTAAAGAAAACGCTCCGCGCCCGCCAGTCTCAATGTCGCAACATGCAGAGTCAGAACACCGGCTCCATTCCGACCTCTTCGGAGAAGAAGATACCGATCAAGAAGCTGGCTACACCATAGGGGCCGAGGAAGAACAAGAGGACCCTGTTTCCAGAGCAGAGTCCGGCTCCGATGTGGACTAAGATATTTCACACAGTCGGCGTATCTGGAGGATCGATCCTCCTGCCCCAAAGTCCAACTCAGCTGAAAAAAAAGGCTCTGTTCCACCTCTGCCTTCGGGATATGGTCGGCACAGAGAACATGTTTCCAACGCTCCACCTTCGGGATCAGTACCAAAACATATGTCAAAGCCTTTGGCTCGGGGTCAAGTCGGCCACACTCCGGCACCGAGCCGAAACCTTCTTGGTCGAAGCCAAACCTGGCTATGGCCCACCTCCTTCGTTGCCGAAATAGTCTTTCGGATCCGAAGATCCTCAGACCCCAGACCCCAAGACACCAGCACTGAAAACTTCCGTGCCGAAACAAAGATGCTCCGATATGGGACATCGAAACGGGGCTCCTTCGAAGAGCCCTGTTTCGATGTCCCGCCTCCAAAACCGGACCTGAAAAAAAGGAACTGTACCATAATCCAAAAACTAAACCTATTGCGACCAAATTGCCACTCAAACGCAAATCTGACTCTGAGGAAGCCTATCACATTCCTTTAAAGAAGAAGCATTTGAGCACTGACCCTTCTCCTCCTCAGCCACCGGAAACACAATTGTTACTTACCCCTACTAATTCACCACCACCATACACAACTGATAATCGGGATGACTGGGATGGGGACAGTGATCCTGTCGCCTGCCGTTAAATTTCTCAGAATAAACAATTAGCAGAGAGTGACCTGATTCCCTTTCACCTATATTCACTCCTGGAAGACTATGCTCTTTTGAACAACAATAAAAAATACATTTTTGTTATTGACCTTCTAGAAAACTTTCAGAGATCATCAAAAAATAACATGGTGCTGAACAGTAGGGGTTTAGATTAAATGCTGCACATATAATCTGGCAGACTTAATTATCATATTGCAAAGCAGACGCACTTAAGCAACAAAACCGTGTTGATCCGGACAGACAACATGACAGCTATGTATTACATTCAAAAACAGGGAGGAACACACTCGCCACAACTATCGCACCCAGCTCAAGCAGTGTGGAAGTGGGCCATTCAAAGGAACATATTTCTTATGGCAGAGCACCTCCCAGGCAAGGACAATCAAGTAGCCGACCTGCTCAGCAGGCACAGTCAACAAATGCACGAATGGGAGATTCACCCCAAAGTGCTCCAACCATTCTTCCGGAAGTGGGGACACCCGGACATAGACCTGTTTGCCACAAGCGAAAACGCAAAATGCCAGTACTTTGCCGCCAGGTTCCCACATCCACAGTCGCAAGGCAATGCGATATGGATGAACTGGTCAGACAAATTTGCGTACGCTTTTCCCCCAGCTCCATTAATACCGCTAGTGGCACGCAAACTACGCCAACATTCACTGACGCTAATCCTAGTTGCTCCCACATGGGCAAGGCAACCATGGTACACAACGTTCCTAGAACTGTCAGTGGTGCCTCATCAAAGACCGAGACTCACACCCAATCTTCTAACTCGGAGCCATGGAGAAATCCAACATCCAGATCCGCAACAGCTGAACCTGGCGATCTGGCTCCTGAAATCCTAGAGTTTGGATACCTAAACTTGCCTCCAGACTGTATGAACATTATCAAGGAGGCAAGAAAACCCACTACCAGGGCATGTTATGCAGCTAAGTGGAAACGGTTCGTCATTTACTGCAGAAACAATGATATAAACCCACTTGATGCTTCTACTCAAAACATCATTTGCTATCTCTTGCACCTACAACGCTGCAATTTAGCCTATTCATCCATCAGGATACATTTAGCTGTGTTAGCAGCAAATCTTCAAAACAGGCAACACCTTTCACTATTTAGGGTGCCAGCAATTAAAGCGTTTATGGAAGGACTCAAACGCGTAATTCCTCCAAGACACCCACCTTCACCGGTCTGGAATCTAAACATTGTTTTTACCAGACTTATGGGCCCACATTTTGAACCACTACACTCGTGCGAAATAGAATTTCTTACTTGGAAGGTGGCTTTCCTTATTGCCATTACTTCGCTTCGAAGAGTTAGCGAGCTCCAAGCCCTAATAATTCACGAGCCATTCATCCAAATACATGCAAATAGAGTAGTTCTCAGAACAAACCCTAAATTCATGCCAAAGGTGGTATCCCATTTCCACATAAATCAAACCATCGAACTGCCAGTGTTTTCAAAATCCACAGACAGTAGCTGAAAGGGCCTTGCATACTCTAGATGTCAAAAGAGCTCTGCTATACTATATAGACAGAACTAAGGCATTTAGAAAAACAAAACAGTTGTTTGTTGCTTTCTCACCGCAACACAAAGGCAACCCTATTTCAAAATCAGGTATAGCCAGATGGATCGTTAAATGCATCCAAATATGTTACTTAAAGGCCAAATGCACCTTAACAGTTCCCCCTAGGTTGCATTCCACACGCAAGCTAGGGGCATCCATGTCTTTCCTGGGTAATATTCCTTTACACGAAATTTGTAAAGCAGCCACATGGACAACAACACATACATTTACAAAACACTATTGTGTAGATGTACATTCAAAACAGCAAGCTGCTTTAGGACAGGCTGTTCTCAAAACTATTTTTCATACTGCTGCAGCTGACCCAGGTAGCCACCGCTAAGGGAGATACTGCTATACATTCTATGCACAGATCTGAATTCAGCAGCCCACATGCCTCGAACGGAATATGCTACTTACCAGTATGCATCTGTTCTTGGCATGTAGGGCTGCTGACATTCATATGCTGTTGCCAAGGCTTGTTGGGTCCAGTCTGGGCACCGACGCTGCAGCACTCTACATCCTTCGTGGGACAGCTCAAATCCAGCTCCTGGTCATCGTCGACGCCTCCTGGTCCTCGTGGCTGCAGAGTCGAGCTTCAACTCTTCGCACCTGAAGCACCAAACATCGGTGGGCATTCGTCTATCGGGCCCGTGGTCACTGGCAAGTGACCCAGACTCTGTCCCCTCTGCTTTCATGTTCCTCACATCTTCGATTAAGGCTTGGATCACACTGGACACTTTTCCTCTCCACGGCAGCAGCCCTTGGCACCAGATCGCCATTGAAATCAACGATTCGCGACACCATTTGACACCTATGGACCCGGCTTCCCTTGGTGAGGTAACTCGAGTACTCCAGTTGGTGTTGGCCTTAGAACCCCCAAGTCTAAAGGGGTTTGCTCTAAGTCCTCCCCTAAGTGTCCTTTTTCTTCAAAATTACAACCGCGACTTTCCCCATAGAAGCTAACAGCGTCTCACGGCTGTGTTCTCACACTGCACACGTCCCCTGTGGGTCCCCTTGGGTGGTTCCTTGGGGTCCCAGCAATTCTACAGGCTCTAGGCATTGTGTCTAGTCAAGTCGTGGTTCATATACCACTTTCTTAATATAGGGTTTGGTTTCCCCTGGGGCCCAGTGTATATTGTGCTATTTACTAAAGTTCTATATTGAGTAAAGTGTGTACTTTTCTCTGTAATATCATAGAGAGATTACTAGACAGTGTTTAGAAATAAATACATATGTTATTTATTTACCTTGTGTGGTTCTCCTTTCATTTAGGAATTCAAGAGGTTATAATCTGGTAAACCAAGCTGCGTTACACTCCTTCAAGACTGAGCCTGAAGGCTGCTCTCAATAGCTACCGCTAGGATAGCTTTCAGTAAAGGTGGTCTTTAACCTATCATCAATACGGGTTGTTTGGACTGGTGCAAGGTGCCCACTATAACTAGTGGACAGCATATGCCAGGCCAACTTCTCACAAAGTCCTCCTCCTGATCAGGAAGAATACTCCATTAGTGTACAGGGACAGCAAGTAAGGCCTAAAGGTACAGTACTCTGCATGGTGACATATATACCATATCCATCCGTTCACAGTTTCTGGAACAACATTCTAATAACACTAACACAGCTCCGACATTCCTGCAATATACAAAATATCGGAAGCCCCTCCTCCTCAGATATCACTACATTTTTATATGCGGAGTGACTCTTGAACAAAGTTACCTCTTTAATTGATTCCAAATCTTATCTCAGGGCACCATTTCTCGTTCAACACTCTTGCCCTCTCCCTAGGTTTATGCTAGAGAGATTATTTACGTACATATGTAAGGCATGTTGCCTAATGACTTCATGTCACAGGGGGCAACACCTTTTGAGATCTATTTCTGATGCATTTGAAAGTTTGTTTAGGCTTGCTTCAATTAAGGCATTTGAATCCACTTAGTATGGTTTGTGAATGGAAAGCTCCTGACTGAGCTTTTAATAGTTCTCCTATGAATGCATTGCAAAGGCTTGCCCCCTTCGATCGATCCTAGCATTTTGCTACTCTTGTTGTTGCACAGCAATGTCCTCTACTTATGCCTCCTTATACCAAAGCTGGAAGAGTTTATCACATTACACTGGACTGTGATCATTGTCCCTCATAGCCACTATACGTATATGTCTCTGCCCTAGTTTGCATGCATATTTATATATTGCAAAAATTGTCTTTATACTGATTGCAAAGTTCACTTGCTTAAAAGTTCATCCCCAGTCTGTCTTAATAAAATCCATCGGTTTTGTGTGAACCCCGTTGAGAGTCTTGTATTCATTTATACCTGGGGCTAACAACTGTACCACAGCCTCTGTAATAGTATTTCAACTCACAGTCCGCACGTATTGCTCAAACGTCATGCATTCTGGGCCATTCGGTATGCTGTATCAACTCATTGAATGTTTGTTATTAAGTGGTGGTTGTTACTTTTTCTTTAACTATTCTTACATTTGATCTCATGGCACTTTTCTCCCTATTTAGATGATTCTGACTCTTCAGTCGCAGGCATACCTTCCTCTGCATCCATGTTGCTTATCTCCAGGTCAGTACTGCAAGAGGTATAATTCCTGTATTGTATGGTCCTCTTTCCCAAATCTTTCACCTCAACATCCTCTTACCAGAGTGGCCGCTTCTATGTTTCCATTTTCAGTCTTCTTGAAGAACCCTATTGTTATTTTTCTTGTTTCTTTGGCAGGACCAGGCCATGTGAGGTCCAAAATGCCAACATGTTGTGTATATTCGGTTAAAATGGCAGCACAATGAAAAATGGGTTGTATTTTATGAACTGCTGAAAAATGAGTCCATGATCAACTGTTGCAAGGCACAAAACCTGCTTCAAAAGAGAGGTTTATAAGTCATTCTTATTTTCTGATACATTGCTATCGCACGTTTCATACTTATGTTTTATCTATTTCCAGAAAATGTATGGAAGAGGCACCTGACGTGCATGAGAAGATTTGCAAACCAGCCTTATTTCAAAGTATGTTCCCTAATGTCACTCCAACGCTGTACTTTGGGACCCGGAATGAGACTGGTAAGTCATTGGCGTTCGGCAGGTTTCCACCAGCGGCCTCTATACCAAAGGGCTGGCTGAGTGTACAGTCCTGAGTAACATCATATTAATTTCCCTTTGCTACTGTCTTGTTTCCTCTGTTAAAACCTGGGCACCAACAGTAAATATAAGTGTGTAACAAAATAAAGGACACGTTCTCCCAAAGCAACAGTATTAATAAGTCTAAACCCTATGCAATGCTACACATAAAGTGGTCAAGGAGAGGAGGAGGAGGAGAGTCGTCAAGAATTAATAGAGGGTTGAGCCACTAGCAGGCTCCCTGTCTTAGGATCACTTCCCGATTTAGCCTACCCTTTCCGAGTCAGAACGACCCGTGATCTACTGGCTGCAGTGACTAGAGGTACCGGGATTGTCCGCAATGCCTGGATTCCTGCCACGAAGCATCAGGACAGTTGTGGCGATAATCTCATCTCCTATCCCCTCTTGCAGCAGGCTTCCTATCTACGAGTTGGACCGATCTGCTTGTCATCATCTCTACAGCTCACTGATTAGCGGGGTTCCTTTGGTCTCCAGTGCCTCCCTGCATACTTTCTGCCAACCGGAATCCTAGCTCTGCTACTGGTGGTGAAGACCGAAGTCTGCCATCTTTGAGGCAGAGACTCGATATTGCAGTGGTCGTCCAAGAGCTTGCGGCTCACGAGCTGCTTGCGCTTCTGACCCTGATCTCACTTCCACTGCTGTGCTCATCTGGGCTCCAGAGTTGCTGGTCCCTATGACCCTGATCTCCCCTTCCAGTGCTGCGCTCATCTGGGTGATGTCACGGCTCCAGAGTTGCTGCCGACCTCAAACCACACTCCCCCCTGTCTGCTGCACAGATCTTGGAGAAGAGTTTCTGCAGTAGTGCACCACTCCGTGTGGTTTGTAGGTATCAGACTGCGACCTGCGTCTCTTGGGGTCTTGTGGCCATCCCATAATCGTCTGCACTCTATCGCTGACCTATATGTTGTCTCTGAGGACAGCCTGTTACTGCTCCTGCACTACACAATTTGCAGCCGCTGGCACCTACTGTCTAGCGCTTCACTCTGCGCACACTGCTACAACCAGCTTGTTCGCTGTACATCTGTGGTGGTATGTGCCCTCACCGTGGTATTTTATGAGCCATCCTAATCTTCTTCCTATATTCGGTAGTGTGACTCACCCTCCACCCAGCCCTTCTCCCTGCTGGATAACTCACCTGGTGCCGACTGGAGGTTTCTCCTTAAGTATGAGCCAACTCCCCACAGTTCTAAACATGTTAAACCTATCTAAATCATATCTATACATGAAGCGCTAAAAGCATGTCTAAAATGCATTGTAAAAAATGCATTCAAACTATTGCATTGGTGCTGTGCACATTAAAGCAATGTTTCATTCTAAGCATATGTTGACATTTGAAATGCTCACTGAATGAATCGCGAAAATATACATTTATGAAATGGCTTGTTAAATACAGAAGGAAAAGTGCCGAAACAATTTCATGTCTGATTACATGAAACTGTTTCGATGTGGACAAGGTCATATATTATCTCTGGAAGTATTCAAAGAATTCTTGTTCTCTATGAATAGTTCTACTATAAGCAGATTACTTGTGCCAAAAAAAATGAAAAATACAAATTTGAAAAAAAGTTAATCATAGGAAAAAGAGTTCCAAAGTTTGTACCTTGTTTTGATAAAATGAAGGTCAAATTCATAGTCTCTCAGAACACTGTGCTAAAATCAAAAGTCAGTGTTAGGGCTTGGAGAAAACATGAAATCTTCAATGTCTGTTGACAAAAAGTCATCTACCATTGTAGGTGAACGTTGGATTACCTAGTTTAGAAGATTAACCGCACATAGATGTGAAGCATCGCAGTCAGCATTGGTCGCATTAGCAATGTTCGTACTGGATGTTACCTGCGCGCCTGTTTCCTCTCGTACCTCAGCAGTTGCAATTTGCATCTGTGAGATCTCAATGAATGCCATCATCATAATTGGTAGCCGCTAGGGACAGCACAGAGCATGGGCCGTTACTGGGTCCAGCAAAGTATCAACATCCGTTGGCATGACTGATGGAAGTTTGAGACATGTGTCTAACACACATTCGTCTCCACATAGCAGGCAGCGTAGAACAATTAAGATGCAATCTTGCCAAATTGGTCTGAATGACCGAAACCATGTGGTATTTAATTCTCGTAGACTAAGTAGTCCCAAAATTCGGATGATACGCTCACGACATTTCATGACCAGTAGAGTTGTCTCCATGGAGAGCTGGGTGTCGCTGGTGATTTGGCTTGCCATATCGCAGCAGTAGGAGCAAAAATAGTATCCCTGCAACGAGTCCCAAAAGGAGGGGCAGTCCGCTAAACAGAGTGCACGAAGTATGGAAATATTCCTAGGACTGCTTGAAAAGGTTCCAACAGTCCAGAAAACACGGTCTTATATACATTTACAATACCGCTCGTATCAGACATGTTTAAGATAAGACTTAATATTTCTGAGAAATGTATAGGGCAGTTTGTAGCCAAAAGAGCATTTATCTCGTCAGAAGTCCTTGCGACTTGTAGATCATAGGTCTCTTTGGCCGAGGTCAGGGACACGGTTTTTTGTAAAAGAATGGCTTTCATTCTGCTTAGAGTATCAATTCGTATAGAAGAGATGTTCAGTGAAGGCCAAAGTGGCGACTCCCTGACTGACTTGTTTGTTGGAAACAATACTTGCATACAGCAAGTGACCCTGGATGACAGTTACTAGATGTGGTATACCTGGCAACATGCCACAGCAGCTGTGATCGTTCAACATGAGGTAACTTCCATTTGAAAGTTATTTGAAAATTGAAACAATCACTGCAGCTGGTGAACCTTGCTGGTGGCTAGATAAATTGTTAGAGGAACCGTTGCAGGCCCGTGTAAGTTTATACCCTGACAAAGAGAACCGCTCAGTGCGTTTTCACAATGTGTACCACTAAGAAACACTTCTCGTCCCCCACGCCAACATGTTTGTGTGTATGGTAATTCCCAGGATGTTTGATGCATTCTTTACCCAACCCTTCATATGTGCCTGCTGGTATGTGATTTAGGCAATACTGAAAAAATTGTAATAGGCAGAGTGATTGTCCCATGTATTATCCAATCAGTAGCTGTTTTCTCTGCTACCATAAATGGCAATCTTTCCAGCTTTTCAATGCTCAGCACCGTATAGTCTGCTCCCCTTTGTGCCAATTTGATCTGTTTATCAGTGAGATTGAATTCTGAGAACAGTGACGTAGTATTGATTAAACACCAAGGCACATAGCCTGAAAGAATGTTTTGCAATGTCCAGCCTATTAGCATTATAGAACGCAATTGCGACTGACCATGTTGCAACATGACCAAGTCCTGTTCCATGATGTCTATGACAGAAGACACTATGCTGTCCAATGAATATATCCTGGATGACCGAGTCGTTAACCCATTGTCAACCTGAGAGATTTCTCTAAATTAATACGATCCATTTTTCGTATTCTTTCTGCAGTCTCTGATTGCATAATCTTCCATGTTTCATTATTTGCAGCATATATAAAACGTTTTTGATGCGGTTTTCTTGGTCCTAGCAAGAATTCCCTTAGATCAGCGCCATCTTTAAGTAAAGATAAGTGTTGCTTTACATCCTTAAGTGTAGATCTTTGTAGCCAATCAAGGGAGAGCTTCCCTACACTGTTTGTTGTTACTATTCCAGGATGCTCTCTTTGAACAGATCTTGGGTCTGGCCTATTGAATGTGAAACCCTGTGTTTTGTTCAGAAATCTATCTTGACAGTTGTTTGTCTGTGGGCCAGATCAACCATTTATTCCAATCTGGATCTGTTCTGTTGTGGTGCAAAATAGTATGTACATCGACCTGAAATGTTATCACTATCCGTTGTAGGTGTAGGTATGGACAGATTGTTCATGTCTTTGATCTTCGCTAACCCAAGGCAAGACGTCTGTTGGACAGGGTCATTCAAAAACATAAGTTGCTCAGGGATGATACAGGTTCTAAACCCGGTACCTGCCAATCTTTTGTACCCCAGACTGTTTTTGTCTCAATGTTGTCTTTCCAAATGTCGAAACCTAGTTTAGACAGTTGGGCATAAAAGGCTGCAGAATAATTCTGTTTGGTATTTGTTAACATACTTTTCCTTACTGTTTTGTTTATATTTTTAAAGTAAAACGATTCAGCATTGGATACATTGAACCCTTAGAAGTACGGAAATTTCATAGCAAATGTTTTTGAGCTACCCTTTGGTGGCGTAGGACAATGTTCCCATCGGTTATACATTAATACATTTCTAGGATTTGCAGATTTGTGCAAGAAATGATGACCATAATGATTATGACAATACATTTGTTCATAGTCTGAACCTACTAAATATTCATGATCGGTGAATACTACAGACATTTCTAGGTCTGACATATTATTAACAGTCTCAAAGTCCTAATCATCAGAAAAGTTACTAGATTAAACAAAGTCACTTAATGAAATCTTAAATAAGTGTGGAATCTTAAACGGCTCTAACGGGCCAAAAATTTCATCGATTTTGTCCCAAGCTATACCATCTGGTATAGGAAAGGCTGTGATGTTCACTGATGACTAGTCTCTTTGTTCACGATGGGATGATTTGTGTGTCTTGAGGAGTAAGTTACCGTTCTTACTTGCTGTGTCCATTTTGACATATCTTCCATTTATCAGCATACCCAGAGTCATTACCAGAGGCGACCAAAGTAGAAGAAAAAATATTCCCAACACAATCCAAAGTTCAATCCATGGTGAAATCAGATTATTCTTTTCCAGGTGATGAAAAAGGTCATTTGCTTGTTCTTTGAAAGTTCATTTTGCTGGCGTTGTTTCAGGTTCACTGGGATCCTTAAAAAACGTATCAAAGTCCATGAAATAGCCAGAGGCAGTTCTGTCAATTCTTGGGATGCATCAGGATTTGTAGAAATCGCTGGAACCACCTGATCACTTGTTACTTCATTGTAGACTGGTGCTACTTCGTTGTAGATGGGTGTTTCTTGACGAACTGGTATTTGGGTCTCGAGGTACAAGTTCCATACCTTTGAGGAATAGTCTTTCTTTTCTTACTGCAGATTCTTCAATGGTGATGAGTCTCTCGGTTTGAACCTACAGGATTGTAGCTAGAGGAGTGCGTCTGCGACATTGGCGGAGTCCACTTGGCCTACTGTTTAGTATTGGCCACATAGTGTGGTTTTATCAGGTCGATGGACATGAACCTGTTCTCCTTTTTACCAGCAAGGGGCAGCAGTAATACTGTTCTTGATCTGTGGATTGCTAGGACAGGTACTGATTGTCTATAAGAAGGCTCAAATTCCTTCTTATCCGCGATCTTTTCTCTGACTAGATCACCAAGCTTTGGGATCCAGACAGGCCTTGCTGGGACGGTTGGTTTTCTCCCAGTGGTGGGTGGCTTCAGGAACACGTTGCTTTGTTTCGGTCTTAGTTCATTTAAGTCCTGTAAAACAGCCAAGCGATCATTGATATCCAATGTTTTTTGTTCCACCACTGATGTCTGGCAATCAAGGTCCCCGACAAAGCTGGTAGCCAGGACTCATTGCACTACAGCCCATTCGAACCTTCAAATGTCTGGGTCATACTCGCGACGAAAGCCACCACTCCCGTCAAACTCAATACCATCTACTGCCCCCCTGGTGTTTGCACAATGTTTGCTGAAGAATGGACTGACTTAATCACATTTCTCTTGGCGACTTTAGCCTGTACGGGAACAATAACGCTGATACCTCAGTCTGTAGCCTAACCAACTATCTTGATATCAATGACTTCAAACAACTATGCAATGCTCCGACGCACGAGAAAGGCTCTAGTTTTGATGCCATAATCTCCAGCAGGCATTGAAAAATCTACTCGCCCATTAGCAAGTAAAATTTGAGCTATTTTGTGTAAAGCTGCATGTCAGTGGGAAGGTTTGTGACCATTTCAATGTGAAATCTGCTGATTACAAATGAGTGTGCTACCACTTCATGCTTTAGTTATGTATTTATTAAAAGTGGTGTTTTCAAACTAGATTTGAGAAACATTCCTTATATTTATTTAATTTAAAACACTTGTAAAGCGCGGCTGTCACCTGGCCGGTATCCTGGCGCTGAAAAGCTTACTCCTGAGTTAGAAGCAATGGGAATTTGATTATGGAGGGGTGAATGTGGCGGGGGAGAACTAGGGGAAGAGCCATGTTTTTATTCGTTTCCTGAAAGGTAGGAGCTGTGGAATTTGACGAATGTCGGCAGGCAGACTGTTCCAGAGCTTGGCAGCAGCCACTCTGAAAGATCTTCCCCCGATCCTGGCCTTCTTAAATCTGGGTACCGTCACAAGGCAGGCAGTCGCGGATCGTAGAGTTCTGGTTGGGATATACCAAGAAAACATTTGTTGTAGGGGTCTTGGTCCTGAACCGTGTAATGCCTTGAAGACCAAGCAGAGAGCCTTAAAGGCTATTCGTTGCTTCAAGGGAAGCCAATGTAGCTCGGCTAAAGCAGCTGTGGCCGAGGATCTCCTGGTCCAGCCAAGGGCCAATTTGGCTGCTGCCGACTGGACTCGTTGGAGTCTGTCCAAAAGTACCGTAGGAGATTCGAGCAGTAGGGCATTGCAATAGTCAAGGCGACTAAGAATAGTACACCTGACTATCAATGCTTGGGCCTGGGCTGGTAGTAGTGGCAAGATTTTACGTAATGAGCGCATAAGGGCCGAGCAGGTAGCGACTATTCTGGTAACCTGCGTTTCCATGCTAAGGTTGTTATTTAGCATGACGCCCAATTGCGAACACTGGCGACAGGTTGAGGTTTATCTGGGTTTTCCGGGGGCCAGAACTCCACAGGCAAAAGGCGAGGGATTCGGCTCGCGGGACAGAACAAAACCTCGGTTTTAGAGGAGTTGAATTGGAGGGAATTACGGTGTAACCAGCCTGCAGTGTCTCTTAGGCAGTCGTGGAAAGCTTCCAAGGGGATGGAGTTTTCCCCTTTCCATGAGAGAATGAGCTGGGTGTCGTACGCATAGTTTACTGTTTTCATTTTATGGGTTTTGATTAAAGTAACCAGTGGCTTTAAGTAAACATTGAAAAGGATCGGACTGATGGAAGAACCCTGGGGTACACCGTGAGGGACTGGGGAGAAGGCAGATTGGAACGGGGGAAGGGATACAGCCTGTTTCCTATCTCTAAGATACGAGTGGAACCAGAGCAGGGCAGTGCCGTCAACCCCAGCCTCTAACAACCTCTCTAGCAGAATCCCGTGGTTAACAGTATCGAATGCGGCAGACCGGTCCAATAGGATCAAGGCCACTGCTTGGCCCCTGTCTGCCTGCACGCGAAGTTCTTCCATGGCAGTAAGCACTGCTTTTTCGGTGCCATGGGCTGGACGAAATCCAAATTGGAAGTCGTCCAGAATGTGATTCTGCTCGAGGTGAGTTGACAGGCAGGCGCTGACCCATCGTTCCACCACTTTCGCTGGAAAGGGTAGAAGTGATATGGGTCTAAAGTTGGAAAGGCACTCTGGGTTCAGAGATGGTTTTTTCAGTAGCGGGGTGATAAGAGCTTGCTTCCAGGGGGTGGGAACGAGTCCACAGCATAGAGATTGATTGCAAATCCTCCGAAGGGTGTGGAATAGCTCCTTTCCGCATGCTTTCCAGGTTTTAGGGGGCAGTGGGTCCAGGGGGGACCCGGAGGTGATGCCAAGTGCCAGTCTCTCAAATTCTGCTTCGGGGATATGGGGAAAGGCCAGGAGACTTTCCCTAGGAGGGCATACTGGACTCGGAGGATCACGGTTGGCGATATCGGCTCCGGGGGAGGTTAGTATGTTTTGCGATGGGGGGGTTGCCAGGTTGTTAATGATAGTCTCGATTTTGTCCATGAAGAACTGTGCGAGATTGTCACAGAGGGTCTGCGAAGGGGGGATAGTTTTCTTGGCGTAGTCAGGGTGTATGAGGTTATCCAGAATCTGGAATATGCTTTTTGAACTGTTAGCTGCGTTAACTATAGTGGAGCAGTAGTAGGACGATTTGCTCTCTGCGATGGCAGATTTGTATTCACGGAGCTTGTTTTTCCAGAGGGTTTTGTTGTTGTCACAGTATCCCTGTCTCCACTTCCTCTCAGCCTGTTTGCAAGCTGATTTGAGAGTTTTCAGAGTCATTGTACCAAGGAGCAGGTGCTCTGCCTTTAGGTTTACAGTGTTTCAGTGGGGCAATAGAGTCCGTGATGGAAGTTATCCTCGTGCTGAAGGCTCTGTAGTTGTTTTCAACCGAGCTGGTTGGAGAGAAACTATCTTCCACATCGAAGACAATGGTGGTAGAGCTCAATTTTTCCAGGGCTTTCCAGTTTCTGTACGTAAAATCTGGTAGAGTGCTTTTGTTCAGCTTTCTTGTTGTAGTGCTGGTAATGTAAAATTTGATAAGTGAATGGTCCGTCCAGCTCATAGGCAAAATGTCACTTACGTGTGTTAGGTCAGGACTCCTGCCCACATTCTGATGACAATGCTGTTAATGAACTAAGAGGCAAGTCAGGGGTCATGTTTATCCTATATGTGGCTAGATTTGCATTGTATATGGATCAAAACTTTAGTCTATTAAATCAAGCAAGAGTTTTTTTGTTCTGCAGACATGGTGAACTCGTACATTTGCAGGTGCTCTCGAATGTGATAATGAAGTAAATGGCAGCTCGATGAATTAAATTATTTGCCCACGATCACATCATTTGAAATCAGTTGATGGGTCAAGAACATTACAAATGGGTCAAGTACATTATTTAAGTCACAAGACCTGCAGTTCGAGTACCATTTTTCTAGGACTGACCAGAACAGAGCTTTTCTCATATGCATCAAACCTGCTGATTGGTCTCACTGACGTAAATAATTAATTTACTCTCTTAATTTCTATGCAGGTAAGTACTTAATCAATAATAACTCAGATCGGGTGAAAAAAGACAGAGTCCGTGGTGTTAGAGTTCTAAGGGTTTTTATTCCTTAAAAAGGAATGGTCATGGCCAAGATATCATGTTCTGACCACCACACAGGGTGTCGGAAGGGATAGATGAGCGCGCTAACATTTTATTAACAGTACATAGCTTATATACTTATTGTACACCATTTAAAACAGTATAGAAGGCGTAACAGCTGAGAGAAGACAAGATAACAATATACACGTGGTACATGTGCGTAATCAAGAGGCGTGAACTAGAGGTGTGTTCTGGAAACGTCACTGATAGGTGTCACAAAGGGGTGGCACTAACAGAAAATGTGGCAATGTCAGCAGAAATCGGAAACTTGGATGCGCACGCAGCTGCATGACGTGAAATTGGAGGGGTGCAGGGGACTTGACATTTACACTGACGGAAAGAGACAAAAGTCTGGCATGTCAGATCAACTTGTGCTTCTATCATATCTGATATCTGATGTTTAGGAACTAAGCTATCTGGGCAGAAAGGTCTCTAGAGCAGAAGCTATTCTATACTTGCTGTGAGTGCGTGTATAAGCGCCTGAGTGTCTGTATGAGAAGCGTGGGGGCATGGGGCCTTCCATGGAAGCATGGCAACGAAGCTATGAATTACTTGCACAGAGACAGGTCGGCCCTTTAGCCCTGTAGCTGAGGAAGGATGTTTACTGAAGCTAGCAGGCTGGAATGTATTTTCGGGGAGGGAAACAGATAACTCGAAGGTTATAGTCAATCTTGGCAGGCAGCAGGCTGAGCCGAGCGCGAGGGGCCGCGCTGAAAGTAAGTCAGAGTTCACGAGTACAGGGGCTGCCTGGGCAGAGATTTCTCGGAGTCAGAAGCCAGAAAAGTGGCTCGGTGGCAGAGATTCAGGGCCTACTTCAGCCAGAGCTGAAAAACGTAGGAGTATACTACAAAAAGACGTGGGCATAGCATACTTAGGAACGGACCATTCGACCCATTCATGGTGGGTCTGAAAGAGGACATGTTAACGTTGGACGCAAATGTATTTGCGTCTTCATAGCTGACACAGGAGGGAAGTTACATGCACTTTAACTCGTACATGGAGTCGGTGGGGTACTCGCTAGGGAACACAACTGGACCATGACTGGAACACAACTGGACCATAAAATTTAGATTACCTCATCACCACCAGCAACGCTCACAACCCCTTCCTTACAATGTTGATGACCTTAATGCCTACTTTAGTTCAGCCATGACCTCTGTGCTCGACCAAGTCGCATCACTTAAACTTGAGTGATCAGGAAAATTCAATCAAGATCCTGGTTCAACTCTGACATCGACATCGCAAGAAGACAATTAAGACAAACCGATTCTGGAGACAAAACCCCTTTCTGGCTCACCTCTCACTCTTAAGATCTGAACAGCTAGCATACAGGAAACCTCTTTAGAGAAAAAACCACTTTCTTTCGCAATCAACTGGCTCGTGCGAAGAACAGACCCAGGGGGCTCTTCAACATAATCAAACATCATAAGATCACTACCTCACAATCTAAGACACCAGTTCTCATTGAACACTGTGAACAAAATTGGTAAGTACTTTACTGAGTAAGTTGCAAAAATTCAGCTTACTCTTATTCGTGATACCAATCTGTCATCCCTGTCCAACTGTGTCACTGTCTCTTCTGTCGCCTCCGAAATCTCCTCCCTGGGCTCAACCAACAACCACAGCGTCACAACAAAACCTGAAACCAATTGGGATCACCACCTGCCCAAAACCAATGGTAAGTGTGCAGACTTCAAACCTATGACTGAAAATGAAGTGTTCCAAATAATAGCAAACTTGAAGCCTACTGCCCAAACTTCTGGCCCACTTCCTTTTACCTTAGTGTAGAACTTAGACCATATCATCACCACGCTCTGTCCAAAATCATTAATGACTCTCTCTCCTCAGTCTGTGTTCCGGAATCCCTCCAAATAGGTCAAGTCACCCCCATTACCAAAACAAGCATTGGCATAGCCAATAGGTCTCGCCTTTGGGATCTTATAAGTGTTTAGTCCTGTAAATTGATACTTGTAAATTGATACTTGTAAATTGATACTTGCATAGCGCACTACTCACCGCAAGGGTCTCAAGGCGCTTGTACGAATACCGCTGTGGAACCCATCCTGGCTTTCCCTGTGAGGCGTCCACTCGGCACCCCCAAGGTGGAGGCCAGGCATCCTTAGCGTTGTGGGGGCCGTTGTGGAGGTTAAGCAAGCTATTGCCCAGAGTTGCAGAGTGGGACTCCATGATTGGAATAGGCACCGAGGCGAGAATTATCAGGTCTGTGGAATTTTGAGCCCAAGACACGCCCAGGCGGGGAATTGAACCCTGGTCCCGGGCTAGACCTCTGCATCAGGGTCTGCCGCTCTAATCATTGAGCCACGTCATGCAACAGTTGATGTTGTTGCACCAAGGATATTGTGCTGCATAACTAAATACTTATAAGGTCCCAAAAGCGAGACCTATTGGCTATGCCAATGCTTGTTTAGGAATTGTGCCCTGCCTCTGAGGATAAAACTGCTGGTGGTGGCGCCTCTCACCCATACAAACCTGGAGGATCAACCCTAATTACCTATGCGAGCCTGTTTTTAGACTGCCCCAGGCTGAAATAATTGTAGACCATTTTGCCAATAACATTTTGGCATCCCATGCCAGCTTGCAGTGGTATCCTTTTAAGGTAGTTATCCAGGGGCACTGCCTCAGTCAGTCAGTTGGGGTGGATCTCTCGCTGCAGGCTGAGTTGACTATGTGACAGGGGACCATACAGCACGTAGAAAATGAGGGTATTTGCTGCCCTGAAACCCTTCAGGCCCTGAGGGAGGAGCGCAAGAAACACACAGATGTGCAGAGAATACCTCCATTCTGCACATATAGAGGGGCAACATGCCGATGCAGAGTGACTGCTGGCATAGCCGATTCAGGCAGAGGAAAGGGGGAGAACTATTAAGCAACTGGCAGCGTCGACTCGGGAGACTGTATTCTCCCAAATTGAAATCTGTGCTGTATTCACAGCACATTACAGGAAACTGTAAAGATCTGACAATCCGGTACAAGGAGAGACGCTTGACTTCTGTTTAAACCGGGTGACTCTTCTGCAGCTGCTGCCAGAGGGGAGAGGCATTGGGTGCCCACAAAGCAGAGCCTAAAATCAGGCCTGCCATTAAAGACTTAGCCTGTGGTAAAACAACTGGGACAAATGACCTCCCAGCTGAATATGATCCGGCTTATGCCCCCCAATTTGTCGCGCGGCTGGCTGAAATGTATGCTAAAGCATTAGACTACGGGGGCCTTCCAGAGACAGCTAGGGAGGCTCCTATAGTCACTTTCCCTAAACCAGCAGGAGATGTGCTGGAGGCGATGCATATCTGCCCCTCTCAATGCTTATCCTGGACAATATGATCCTTAGCAAGGTCCTGGCGAAAAGAGTCCAACCTCACCTTGCAGCCCTAGTACATGAGGACCAGAATGGTTTTATCCCAAATCACAACACCTCCAACAATATCAGGAACTTGTAGCGAGTTCTTGATTAAACTTTTGTACAGCAGCTCCCAGAAGCATGGGTATTTTCGGAATAAGAGTAGCCTTAGACTTGTGACAGTGGATTTTTCTTCAAGCAGTCATTAATCTAATGGCCATGGGAGAGGTATGGACTTGGTGGGTTGCGCTATTATATGCTAAATGTGAGAGGCCGTATGAGCACTGGCAGGTGAATCTCGGACCTGACTGGATTCCGCCGCAGTTTGAAACAGGGCTGTCCACTTACAACCCCCCCCCCCCAGCTGTTCACTCTGGCGGTAGAGACGTTCACAGGCTTAATGTGGGCAGAGGACCGAGGGAGTGGAATCTCACTGCATGACAGGGAACAAGTGATTTCGCGCTGTGTGGACGATATGCTCCACTCCGCGAGAGACGCAGGAGCGGGCAACCCGTGGAGCGTGGCTCTTATATTATGTTATTTTACACTTGTAGAGCGCGTTATCCCCCAGGGATATCTAAGTGCTATCAGCGGACATACACCATCAGCAAAGCACGGAGCCACCGACTCACAGAGGCCCCCATGCCTCCAAGAAAAGCAGTCTTTAGATTCTTCCTAAAAGGAAGGAGATTTGTTTCCTTCCGAAGCTCAGCTGGTAGGCGGTTCCACGCCTGGGGAATGGTACTAGAAAAGGCTCTACCGCCAAAAGACGCAAGGTTGAACCTAGGGCAGACTAAATTACAAGCCCCAGCTGACCGAAGGGCCCTGCTTGGCATGTAATTGACCAGGCGGTCTTTGATGTAACTAGGGGCAGAGCCATATATGGCCGAATGTGCTATACAAAGGCTTTTGAATTTAATTCTCTGAGCAATTGGAAGCCAATGCAAGTCTTGCAGCAGAGGCGTGGCTCGGTCTGCCGAGGTTTTTTTAAATTAATCTAGCCGCATCGTTCATCACAACCTGGAGCCTTGCCAAAAGATTTTTCGGTAGCCCAAAATACAAGGAGCTACTGTAGTCAAGACGTGCCAGGGTCAAGGCGGAGACTGCCAGTCTCAGAGTGGAGAAGGACAACAAGGAAGATAGTTTCCGGAGCTGGCGCAGCAGGCAGACACATGTGCCCACCACGGCTGACAACTGCTGTGTCATAGATAGTCGAGCATCAATTTTGATGCCTAAGCTTTTTACTGCCGCTGCAGGTTCTGGAAGCGGCCCTAATTTGGCCGGTCAGAACAGATCATTCCATGGATTTGAGGCTGTGGTGACTGCTAGGACTTCGGTTTTATCCGGGTTTATTTTTAATGAATTAGCCGACATCCAGTTGATAAACTTGAGAATGTCTTGCATTCTCAGGTAAGCCGTCGATGAACGATCCATTTGGATCAGAGTTTGAGTGCCGTCGGCATAATTATAAACCCTACAGTCCATCTGGTTTAATGCTGCTATTAAAGGCTGCAGGTAGATGTTAAAGAGCAGAGGTAATAGAGCCGAACCTCTGCAGGAGTCTCTGGTCTTTAACACCTTGGCTGCTAGGCGTTTTACCCCAATGTGCTGGAAATTGCACTTAGTCTCTATTCATGACGAGCTCAGCTCGTCATCAGCACAGCTCAACTGTGCATCATGACGAGCTGAGCTCGTCATGAGCATCGAAAGGGTTAACTAAATGTTTGTGCCTTCCCAGTGTCACCTGCAGTGGTGAAGTCTCCAGAGGAGGTGCTAAACATTGGACTCCAGTGAGAACCGAGATACTTTCAGTGTTTGGGGATGAGAATCAATCTGGATTTGTATGGCACGGCTAATCACCCGTGAGGTTATATAGACTCTGCTATCATACTGGCAGCGGCATTAGAGAGAGTAACTTTAGGGAAGTGCTCCATCCTCTTCATGGCTCTGTAGCATTTTAGAAGTCGCTGAAGCGTCTCATCATGACTTTCATGGCACTGAGTAAATTGGTCATGTTGTACCGAGTTCTTCACCACTCTTCAAATTTACCAATTCGGGTGCCGAAAGCATGGTTTAAAGCCAACAATGGCTTGCGCGGGGAGCTGGTTTTTCTGACGTCTACTACGCGCCGGTGTGTGTGCTGAAGCAGTCTGTCAGTGATAGGAGCGGAATGTCACAGAGACACGGATGGTGTCTCTGACTCTGCCCTTGCCCTAGCGGCGCGAACAGAACCTGCGGTCCTGTCGCCTGTTTATCACAAGCCCCATGTATGGAAGCAGGAAGGGGAGGGGCGAGAGCACGGCAGGAACGGCAAGATAGATGGATAGATAGATAGATGGATAGATAGATAAGTAGGTGTGTGTGTGTGTGTGTGTGTGTGAAGAAATACGAAGAGAAGGAAAGAAAAATGGAAACAATAGATGCATTGATACATAGGGGAAGACGGAGGAATAGAGAGAATCAGAGAGAGTGAGGGGGAAGAAACAAGAGAAAGGGAGAGAGGAAAGGACTTGAAGAGCAGCAGTGGAAGAAAGAAACCAGGAGAGATGTCAAAAAGAGTGAGACGAGAGGTTAATTGAGCAAGAACAAGAGTGACAGAGAATGGAAGCGACAGAACACAGGAGAGAGAGAAGAGAACAAGCATTGGCCACGAAAGTCATCCCGATCGCTGTGAAAGTGAGTGCGATGACACGCTAAAACACGCAAGGGATGCAAGCGCGCATGCTTGTGGGTGTTCTAGCAAGCTGGTCGCTGCTTTGGGAGCACTTCCCAAAGCTGCTGCTAAATGTCTCTCCAAGCAGCGCATGCGTGCTGACTCAGCGAGACCTAACCGTAATGGACCCTAATGACTCCTAACAACCTCCAACCATTCACAAACCTTATAGGCAAAAACGCTGGAGAAATGTGTCTTACTGCAACTAAACCAATACCTGGAAGAATCCAACCTCCACTATGCTTTATGATCAGGATTCAGGAAAGGTTGTAGCACCAAAACCACCATGCTCAATATTTCAGATAACATTCACAGAAGCCTGGATGAAGGTGATGCCTGTCTCCTAATCGACTAATCTGTGGCTCTTGGTACCGTAATTCCCCCAGCTTTACTTGAAACTCTCCTATTTCGCCTGGGTTTCAGTGGCACTGTCCTTCAATTGTTTACTTCCTATCTGAAACATCACTCTCAGCAAATGAAAATCCACAGTTGTCTCTCCAACCCAACACCTGTGACGCAAGGCATATCCCAAGGCTCCATCCTCTTCCCAGCTTATTTAATCTCTTTATGGAACCAGTCACCGCCATTTTGAACCAAGAAAGCGTCAAATACCACCTATATGTTGACGACATACAACTCTACTACAAAATCAAATCACTTAGCAACATCTCACAACTGAACAATACACTTGTTAGTATACAATCTTGGCTCCAAACCAACCATCTTAAACTGAAACCCAAAAAGACAGAACTACTTCTGTTGTCTCCCAGAATTAATCCTTTGCCTATTCTATATTGGATCAAAATCTGAACTCTCATTTGCTCCATATCTCTCTGTAACTCTGTTAAGTCACTGGGTATCACCCTAGAAAAGAACATGTCCATGATGGAGCACATCAACAACTCTGCCAAAGGAGCGCTTTGCACACTCTGACATATCAAGAAAGTAAAGCTGTTTATCCCCCAGATGATCTTAAGACTGTTGTGCAATCGCTTGTCATCTCAAAACATGACTACGGAAATCCTCTCCTTTTTGGAACCATTAAATGTCACCTAGCACCAATAAAAGCTGCTCTTAACGCAGATGCCAGACTCCTCACAGGCATCAACAAATGTGACCACATCTCTCCGGCCCTCAGTACTCTCAAATGGCTGTTGATCGAAGGCAGGTGCTTTTTCAAGAGAGCCTGAATCACCCACAAAGTGCTTCATACCCTGAGGCATCCACCAGCGCCTGGATGCCTCAGGGTAACTGTCCTCGCTTTACAAAACTCCTTTCCATTCCATTCCATTCCATATAACACCCCACTAATACTTAGAAACCAGAATCCCTAGAGCTGGAAGAGCCCATACTATGATAAGCTGCAACCTTCTTCTCATTCTTCACAACTTCAAGATGAGATCACCTCAATCTTGGTCCTATTCAGGTAATGCCCTGAAGATCTGAAACCTGCTACCTAGAGATCTCCGCTGTAACACATCCTCCCCCTCATTAAAATTTTTTCTCAAATCTCCACTCAACAGCTACCTCCACAGGCTCACAAACTGTTCTTCGTTGCCCTTGTTGATTAACAACTTCTGTTCAATTGCCTCATGGCGACTTGCTCATTTGCCTTTTTATTTTCCCCCTGATGCCTTTCTCCTCCATATACCCTGTTTTTCTTTTTAAATATAGCCATTGAGTGCTGTACTGTCTTGTGACTCTAACATTACTAGTTACTTTTGTACCTCTTATAAACGTATTTATGTAATTACATAACCTGTAAAGCGCTCCATACCCTTCAGGTCTAGCAAGCCCTATATAAAACTCAAATAAAAAATAAATATATAGCTACACCATTGGTTATAAACTGGATGTAGCTTGTAAAGGTATGGCATTGTTGTCATGTTGCTTGTTTAAAAATATAGACTAAAATTAAGTAGCTCGAAATAAACCTTGTAATTTATATTAATTTAATACTTATTTATTGTCCTGCAATCCCTGAAATTAATTCTAAAAACATATGAAAACTGTACTAGCATTCAAACAACTCGGCATATCCTATTTATTGAGCCAAACCCCTCTTAAACCGCTCATAACTACTCTTTAATACCATATTATGAAACAAAACCATAACATTTGTCTAATTTATAATACGAAAAAATGTCATCTCTTTTTTGACGTGTGAGAAAATTCTATGGCCTGGATCAGAAGTTGTGGCTGTTTATAAGTATAATTTAAATCTGATCACTAATGTATCTACTGATGGTACTGAGGTTCATGTGCGTTTAAAACACTTTTCAAGTTGGTGAAAGGACAAGTGTTCCACGATTGCTATCGAAATCTTCATTAATTGACCATTTGAAATCATGCTGTCCCCCCCCCCCCCCCCCCCACCCCAATCTTCAAGTAAATTAGATGATTGCTTGGACACCATAAAAGGTATGTTTGTAGCATGTGTTGCTTTAGATATACATTCTTGGCAGTCCTGGATGCAGGCAAATTGCATTTGTTCGAAGAAGTGTCTTGGATTCTGAGATATGGCGTGACTCTTCCTCTTGGGCATTGCTCATGGGCGCCAACTCCCTATTAGATTTCTTTTTAAGTCACCGGCTACAGACGTGCACTGAGTCATCTCCGAGGACATCGTGTTTGGAGCTTCGTTTTTCGTTTAGCTCATTTGATAACCTGTTCGATCCTAGAGTGTCTTTAGCAATGAGGCGCTGGTGTCATCATTTTCTTGACGCCATAAATGTTGAACTGCCACAGAAGGTAAGTCTTCGACGTCTTAAGGAGTGAAGACCCTCGCTCCCCTTCGAACCGCAAATCAGCTTCAATCCATCTGCATTGAAGAATTCTGGAAGGGTGCTGGACATGGGCATATCACCTCTGTAGCATCTTCCCAGCTGGGGTACCTTCTAATGACTACGCCACACTCAGAGCTTAGTAATACAAGTCTTGTTCTTCTGCGTGTAACTTCAAACTCCACATTCTAAGCAGCCTTCACTGCAATACTCTATTCATTATGTCGTAGCTCTACGTGAAGCCAGAAGAGTTCCCTCATTATTAATTCAGTAGACACTACTACCTCCAGGTGTGTATTGTCTCTGTACCACAACCTTGGCAACTCATTTTTTCACTCGTGCCTTGTTTTCATGTCCAAGAAATCTCTCAGGGATCGGAGACATCGGTTCTCGGCATACCAGAAAATATACGGCACTTGGGTGACCCTGGTCAACGTCAGAGAAGACTACCCCCACTGCATCAGAGGGCAGCAAGAGGCAGGCCCATTGAGTTTCCTGTGTGCCCAACTACCATTCAATTCTGATATGAATCCTCTGGTGAGTTTGAAGACCAGCAAATATAAGACATAAATCCTTTGCTGAAGCCAGATTGTGCATCAAGGGCACACATCAAGGGCTGTGAGTAGGCCATTGCCCTTGAGGCCCATATCTCCAAGGACCTCAAAAAAGCCCCATGCTAACGTAAAGCACTGTTCCCAAGGGAGTCTGGCTTAAGCACCTACACTGGGAAAAGTCAGCACATGGACCATCGCCGCCATAGGGCTCTTGTCAGCACCAGCACAAATCTTCTGAGCCGAGCAAGCCTCCATATTCTGGCATCAAAGTGTTCCTGGCCCACAACCGCCGTTGAGCCTGAGCCATTCCCGAGGCACTGAGCATCATTGCCCATTGACAGCCAAGCACCTGTGCAAAAAATCCTGTTTATGTCAAAGCCTTTCTGTGCCAAAACGCACCTCGACTCCAAAGGAGAAAGACGAGCCATTGAAGCTTAGAGAGGAAATTAAGGCACCTATTCTTGTGGGACTACAACAGGAAATAGTTGCCTGGTGAAAATGCCAGTTCACCTATCCAGTTACAGGCACACTCACAGCAGACACCTAACCACTGCCGGACCCTCTTCCATGGAAGAGAAGAGTAGCCCTTGAGGGGTAGTCCTCTTCCAGGACACCTTCTCTAGCATTGCTGCCAAAGAAATAAATATAAGGACATGGTGCACCTTCACCCCCACCCCCTCTTCTCCCTCCATCAGCCACAAGGGTGTAGAGGGGGTCTCAGTTTCTTACTCAGACTTAGGTGGTTCCTATAGCTCTTGTGAGCCCTTTGATGAGCCTTCAGGACATGGCATTGCAGATGAACCCTGAAACTACTATGAAGATTCTTCCACCGAATACTGACTTAGAACATTGCTCAGTGAGAACCTCACCCCCTGATGACTCTACAGTATATCATAAGGTACACCATTCACGGTTTAGTGCTAGTACATATGTGTATGGAAGTTAATTGATATAAGTAGAAAACTATATAAAAACATATTTGTGAAAAAAATTAGGTATGCCACAAGGTCAATATGCATATCGCACAGGAGGATGATTTCCTTCTTGAAATGGTCTCTAGGGCTGAGTGTAGCAAGCAGTTCCTCTTGATGTTAAAGGGCATGTTAGACGGCCCATGATACTTTTAAGGAGTCAGCCAGAGTGAGAGCTGTAACTCCAAGGGTAGAGCAACAAATCTGACCATGTGCACGTTAGGGGATGGGTTACACCAGACTCTCTAGTTGTCTTCTCAGTATGCAAGTGTGCTTCTGCACAAGGCACTGGGCAATGCTAAAAGGTTGGCTGTTTGGGCTGAAACTTATTGGAGGCTGAAACTTATCGGAGAATAGCTAATTTTGTGACACCTCTTTCACACAATCAATCAATCATTGACACTTATAAAGCGCGCTACATACCCGTAGGGTCTCAAGGCGCTGGGGGGGGGGGGGGTGCCGCTACTGCTCGAACAGCCAGGTCTTCAGCTTCTTCCTGAAGGAGAGGTGGTCTTGGGTCAGGCGCAGGTCGGTCGGGAGGGAGTTCCAGGTCTTGGCGGCCAGGTAGGAGAAGGACCTTCCTCCTGTAGTCGCTCTTCGGATGCGGGGGACGGCGGCGAGGGCGTGGTTGGCTGATCGGAGGTGGCGTTTGGGAGCGTAGAAGTTGACTCGGCTGTTGAGGTAGCTCGGGCCTTGGTCGTGTAGGGCTTTGTGTGCGTGGGTGAGGAGGCGGAAGGTGATTCTTTTGTTGACGGGGAGCCAGTGAAGGTCTCTCAGATGTTCGGAGATGTGACTGGTTCGTGGGATATCGAGGATGAGTCTGGCTGAGGCGTTCTGGATCCGCTGGAGTCTCTTCTGGAGCTTGGCGGTGGTACCGGCGTAGAGGGCGTTGCCGTAGTCCAGTCTGCTGGTGACGAGGGCCTGGGTGACGGACTTTCTGGTCTCGGTGGGGATCCACCGGAAGATCTTCCTTAGCATGCGTAGGATGTTGAAGCAAGCCGAGGAGACGTTGTTGACCTGCCTGGTCATGGAGAGGGAGGAGTCCAGGATAACGCCCAGGTTTCGTGCATGGTCTGTCGGTTTGGGTGCGGTGCCCAGGGCGGGAGGCCACCAGGAGTCGTCCCAGGCGGAGGGTGAGGAGCCCAAGATGAGGACCTCCGTCTTGTCCGAGTTCAGTTTCAGGCGGCTGGTCGTCATCCACTCGGCTACCTCTTTCATCCCTTCGTGCAGGTTGGCTCTGGCGGGAGGGGGTGCAAGAGCTGCTTAAGCAGCTCCCACATCAGTGTAGGAAGCGTGGGGAGGAGATAATAGCTGAGGAGAAGTGATATCTAACGTTAACATCTGCTGCAGACACTGCATCCAGGGCATCAACAAAAGTGTGTTGCTCAGAACACATGAATGGCTCCGTATCTCATACGTCAACCTGAGGTTCAACAACATCTCCTTAGCCTCCTGTTTGATGAAGAGCAGCTTTTCAGGGCTCAGCTTGATGAGATGCTTGAAAAGATTAAAAAGAATGCGCAGACTGCTAAGTTGGTGTCATCTTTACACTTTTACCAAATCATAGAGCTCCCAATTTTCTTTCTGCACCCAGAATCCGTTGCAGATAAAGCGCTTCATACACACTGGTTGTTAAGAACTCTTAGTAATTACATGGCCGGAACCAAAACATTTCGAAAATTAAATCTGATATTTGTCTCTTCTGCAAAGCTATAGAAAGGATAGTCTGTATCAAAAGCAGGAAAAACGAGCTGGATAATCGGATGCATTCAGACCTGCTATCCTAAAGCAAAAAAACGGTCCCACCTAGGGCTCACTGTACCCGAAAGAAGGGAGCAACCATGGCTTTTTTGCCTCCCATAATTAGATATTTGTAAAGCAGGAACTGGTCAACTCCTTTGAATTTTACTACGCACTACTGTGTGGCTATTTTAGTGTGTCCCACGCCATGCTAGATTGCTGAGAGAGGGGTCCCAGTTAAACAAAGGAAACATAATTTACAACCAAATAAAGTCAGTTATAAGGACAACCAAGTCATTCTGCTGACATTGTTTACTATTTACAATGTAGCTAAGGATAAGTTACTTACCTGTAATCCTAGTTCTCTTCCAGGGGTATCCTCATCAAAGTCATAAGCACTGAATATTCCCGCCCATGTGCGGGACCCCGGAAACAATATAAAAATATATATGTATAAAACACATATATCTCGCTCCACATATATGTATGTACATATATCATTTTTCTCACATCAATGCAGCCCCAAAACTGAGGCTAAACAATGCAAACACATATACATGAACTGCAATTAGTAAGGAATCAAAAAACACATTAGGTCAAAAAACCCTTGAACTTTGTGTTTTAATGAGTCAAACCACTCATAAATCCTGAAAATTGCTTATAAATAGACATTGTTAGCCCTCAGGCTGCATTGCAAAACAATATCATAGAAAATGAAACAATTTTTACAGTAACTGGCACCGTGCCTTTAAGGCAGCCATGACCCCAGGCTTCCCATCATGCCTCAGGGGTGACAGTTAGGTCAGTTGTTCTTTGCATAACCCTGAAGACAGGGCTCAACCACAAGATTGAAAGAAAAAAAAACAGTACCAAATCTCATTTACCTGGGGAGGCGGGTGGGTTGCTTATGACTTTGATGAGGATACCCCTGGAAGAGAACTAGGATTACAGGTAAGTAACTTATCCTTCTCTTCCAGGGGATCCTCATCAATAGTCATAAGCACTGAATAGAATAGCAAGCCCATCAACCACCTGCAGGTAAATGAGAAGTACATGACCCAACCAAATCATAACAGCCAAAAAAAACTCTAGCTGTTAAACAGATTCCTCAGGGAGGCCTGGCCCACCTGGGTATCTGCTCTCGTGTCAGAATCTAGACAGTAATGTCTGGTAAATGTATGGACAGACCTCCAGGTCGCCGCTTTACAAATCTCAGACATGGGCACATCCTGCAGGTAAGCCGCCGTGGCTGCTCTACCTCTAGTAGAATGCGCCTTAGGGGAACCCCCTAAAGTCTTCTGTGCCAATTGGTAAGCAAGCTTGATACACGAAACGATCCACCTGGAGATAGAACGTTTCGAGGCTGCATGACCAGTTCTGATCGATCCGTAGTTAACAAACAATTGATCAGAATGTCGAATAGACTTGGACCTGTCCAGATAGAACTTTAAAACCCTTTTCAGGTCCAAAGAGTGTAACGCCCTCTCAGCTGGAGTAGAGGGATTAGGAAAGAAAGTGGGTAAAGAGATAGACTGATTGACATGAAAATCTGATACCACTTTAGGCAGGAAAGAAGGATGCGTTCTAAGCACCACTCTGTTCAGATGAAAAACTGTATACGGTTCTTTAGTACATAGGGCCTGAATTTCGCTCACCCTACGGGCTGACGTAATCGCTATCAAAAAAGCCGCTTTCCAGGAAATATGCTGTAAAGAAGCTTTATGAATAGGCTCAAAAGGCGAACCCATCAATTTTGATAGGACTAGGTTCAGCTCCCAAGGCGGAGCAGGAGGCCGTACAGGAGGGTACACCTTCTGTAGACCCTGCAGGAAATCTTTTACTGCAGGAAGCTGAAAAAAAGAAGTTTGTGAAGGTGATCGCCTATAAGCTGTAATAGCGGCTAAATGCACCTTAATGGAGTTAAACTTCAAACCTGCTTTAGTCAGGTACAACAAGTATGGGAGAACTGCTTCTTCCTGACTTTTTACCGGATTGTGACCATTCTGCATGCACCACATATAGAATCTCTTCCACTTGCATGCATACGAATGTCTAGTGGAAGGGCGTCGTGCTTCTTTCAGAATGGACATGCAGTCCTGTGGCAGCCCTAGATGGCTGTACTGTATGACCTCAGGAGCCATGCTGCCAAGTTCAGTGACGGAAGGTTGGGATGGTGAATCCTCCCGTTCATCTTCGACAACAGGTCCTGCCTGCATGGAAGCCTCTTGTGAGGAGACACTGATAGGTGAAGTAGGCCTGTGTACCACCATTGTCTCGGCCAGTCGGGGGCAATCAGGATCATCGTTGTGCACGAGTGGTTCAGGTTGCTCACCACCTTCGGGATCAGCGGAAGGGGTGGAAAGGCGTACACAAACTGCCCTGACCAGTCCATTAACAGAGCATTCCCTCTCGTTCCTGGTCGATAGAACCTGGAGGCGAAGCTTGGGCATTTGGTGTTTTCGTCGTCTGCGAAGAGATCTATTGAAGGACGACCCCAAGACTGGAAAATGTCGTCTAGCACTTCGTCGTTGAGAACCCAGTCTTCTCTGTCTTCGAAGTGCCGACTTAGTGCGTCCGCCCTCACGTTCTGCTCTCCTGGGAGGTGGACTGCCTGAACAGACAACTTGCGAGCTAGAAGCCAATGCCAGATGCGCTGAGCTTCCAGTGACAGAGTCCTTGAGCGTGTTCCTCCCTGCTTGTTCAAATAGTACATCGTGGTGGTGTTGTCCGTCTGTACTAGAATCATTTTCTCTTGAAGCGAGGGAAGGAACGCTTTGAGAGCCAGGTGAACCGCTCTCAACTTCAGCAAGTTGATATGATAAATGCTTTCCTTGGGAGACCACAGACCCTGCACTTGTAGGGGTCCCATGTGCGCTCCCCATCCTTGCAATGATGCATCTGTGATGATCGTTTGTGTTGGAGGAGGTTGATGGAAGAGAACTCCCATCTGCATGTTCTGTCTCTTTGTCCACCACTGGAGGGAAGATTGAGCTACCTCCGACAAAGTGATCCGATCGTCCCATCGATCTGAGTGTTGGTATCATTTGTCCTCCAGATCCTGCTGAAGAGGACGCATCCGAAGTCTGGCGTTCGGTACTAGGAAGATGCAGGAAGCCATCGACCCCAAGAGTGAGGCTATCTTCCGCACCTTCTGGGACCTGTGGAGAAGAACTTGCTGGCACTTGAGGGCTATCGAACTGTCTCTCCTCCGAAGGAAACACTTTCCCTACTTCGGAGTCTAGCAGAGCTCCTAGGAAGTGGATCTTCTGAGTGGGTTGTGAGACAGACTTGTTGTAGTTGACATGTAGACCTAGACGCTGACAAAGTTCTATGCATGTCTGGAATTGATTCCTTACATTGCCTGGAGTTGGACCTTTCAACAGCCAATCGTCTAAGTATGGGTATACGAAGACTCCCCTGCGGCGTAGAGCTGCCGCCACCACTGCAACACACCTGGTGAACACTCTGGGAGCCGACTTCAACCCAACCGGAAGGACTTTGAACTGGTAGTGAGAGGTCCCCACCCGGAATCGAAGGAATCTCCTGTGATCTTGCCGTATTGGTATATGGAAGTACGCATCTTGAAGGTCCATCGAACACATCCAATCCCCCTGCCTGAGATGTGGATATATCTGATGAAGCGCCAACATGCGAAACTTTTCTTTTCGGACATGCAGATTGAGTGATCTCAAGTCCAGAATGGACCTGTATTCTTCCTTTTGGCCCTTTTTTCTGACCAGAAAATACCTCAAGTACACTCCTTTCCCCCTTTGGGACACCGGAACTCTCTCGATGGCTTCTTTCTCGAGGAGTGTAGCTACTTCTGCCTTTAACCTTTGTAGCTGGTGACTTGATGTTGACATCGGGGAAACGTGTGGAGGTAGACGATGGAAACGAAGACAGTACCCATTCTGCAGCGTAGACAACACCCATTGATCTTTTGTGATGGTCTGCCACTCTGTCCTGTGATGCGCAATGCTTCCCCCCACTGGAGTGGGTAACGGCGCTGGGGGAAGTGAAGACTCATTGCTTCTGCTGAGCTTTATTGAAGTTGTTGCCTTGGCGCTGATTTCCATTTCCCTTGGAATTGCCCTTGCCTTTGTACTGTGCCTTTTGCTGGCCCTGCTGGTTCTGTCCTTTCTGCCATTGAGGGGTTTCAATCAATCAATCAATCAGTGACACTTATAAAGCGCGCTACATACCCGTAGGGTCTCAAGGCGCTGCAGAGGTTTGAACCCTCTGCTTCGAATAACCTTTGTTGTTCGAACGGAATTTCTTCTTGAATTCCTTTTTCCTCTCGAGTCCCACCGCTTTGAGAGTATCCAACTCGGTCTTCATCCGCTGCATCTCCTCATCCGCACTTGCTCCAAAAAGAGATGTGCCTGAAAAAGGAAGGTTTAGGATTCTTGCTTGAGCCTCTGGTTTTAATGCTGTGAGGCGTAACCAAGATGTTCTCCTTGCCGTAACTCCGTGCACATAGCCATGCGCAGCCAGCGTTGCCCCATCTGCTGCCGATCCTATAAACTGATTGGAGACTTGACTGCCCTCCATCAGAACCTCCTCAAAGTCCTTTCTATCTTCCTCAGGAAGCTTTGCGGTAAATCTCTGAAGTGAGTCCCACAGAGACCTGTCATACCTGCCGAGCAGGGCTTCCGCGTTGGAGACCTTGAGGAAAGAGGCTGAGGTGTTACACACCCTTCTCCCCCATGAGTCCTGCACCTTGCTATCCTTATCCGGAGGTACCGTGGATGAGGAAGCCACCGCATTGGATTTTCTTGCCGCCGTAATGATCACTGAATCTGGCGGGGGATCAGCTTTGAGGAACAGAGGATCCTCTTCCGGAGGACAATACTTTTTGAGAATCCTCGCTGGAACAGACTTCACCGTTGCCGGAGTGAGGAAGACTTCATTCACATGTTCCATTATACCCGGAACCAACGGCAACAACGGTTTGGGTGCTGATCTATGCTGCAGGGTTTCGAATATGACAGTTGTCTTGACTTGTGGAGCTGTCATCGGTACTCCCAGTTTCAGGGCTCCCCTGCCCAAGATATCTTGGAACGTGAAAATATCCTCAGTTGGAGACACTCTTGAGCGTGGACTGTTTGTAAGAGTCGGGGAGTACTCCCTGTGAGATCGCGTTCTCGACAAACTTGAAGAACTACGTGTCCTCTTGGACCTAGATCTTCTGCTAGAACGCGTCTTGGATCGAGATCGCTCTCTGTGACGAGAATGTCTCTTACTTGAGTGTTTAGAACGAGACCGTTCTCTGCGGGGAAGAGGTTGGTCTCTATCTCTTTAGGCGATCTGCCGTCTCCTTGTCCTTTGCCCAGTGGTGAAGAGGTCTATTCCACCTTGGGGAAAGATGAACAGAAGGAGACTTGTGGACGGGATCCTTCGCAGGTGTACGTGACCGTTGAGGTCGATCCGTTCGATCCTGTTGCGATCTTGCAGGGGATTCGGACCTCCCCCTATTAGATGCGCCGCTCCGTCCATCCGAGGATCTGCCACTCCGAGATGATGAGGAAGATGAGGAAAGACTCACCAGAGATCCAGAGGAAGACCTCGAGCGAGATCTTTCTTCTGCGATTCTCCGTCTCTTGGCAGGGGGATCCTGCACTGGAGATTGTTCCACCTCCGCAGCCGATGCTGAACCTGGAGAACCCAACTGTGGCTCTAGGGCATGAGTCTGGTCCAACAAGTCACTTTCCTTGTCCCGAACCACCTCCTTTGATTTTGCAGGAGTAATGTTCTTTGTCTGCGAAGAACTTCTCTCCCTGGATCTTTGTTGATCTATCGACGGTGGTTGTATCGACGCCGAGCAGGAAGGCGCTCCCTCGACGTCGACCGTGATTTCTCTAACGTCGACCTCGGGTGGCGATGGCTGTCCTTCGACGTTGAAGGCTGTCTGCTCGACGTCGATGGAGGCTGTTTCGACGCCGATCGCCATTGATTTGACGGCGACTGGGCGTGCCTCGACTCCAAATGCCGCTCCGACGTCGAACGCTCTCGTCCAGGCGTCGACGTTGGCTGCATCGACGTCGACCGATGATGTGTCGACAGAGGCTCCCTCGACGTCGAACGACCATGGCTAGTCGTCGACGGAGGATGGCTCGACGTCGAACGTCGATGGACCGACGTCGACGGAGAATGCCTCGACGTCACAGCATGACGATGCTGTTTCGACGTCATACGGCTCGCCGTCTAGCTCTTCCGCTTCGACGGCGACCTGTCCCTCGACGCTGACTGAAGCGGCGGTACCTTCGATGTAGACGCTGAAGACATCTTCTTCGTCGCCGTCGACTGCTTCTCCAACGCCGATCCCGACGTCGAATGTAAACCAGTCGGGGCTTCTCTCGACGTCGACCGCGTCTTCCGACTTTTCTGCTTCTTGGGAGATCTTACTCTTTCAGAAAGCCCATAAGCTCTAATCCTCTCCCGATTTTTAAGAGTCCTGGAAGATAAAACCTGGCAGTGTTCACAGGTTTTAGAGGAATGAGAGTCTGGTAGGCACAGGATACAGACTGAATGAGAGTCAGTCTTTGCCTTCTTCCTTCCACATGAAGGACAGTTGTTACAGAGAGAAGGCATCTTTGACAGGAAAAATACCTTTTTTTTTTTTACAAAAATTGTTTAAGCAGCACTGTCTAAAAGACGTCGAGTGAAGTCAAAAATTCTAGTAAAAGCTGAATATTTTTTGACAAAGTCAAAAAGAAAAGGAGCTGTTTCACCAGGGTCCTGACTGAAGGAGCCGGAAAGAACAACTGACCTAACTGTCACCCCTGAGGCATGATGGGAAGCCTGGAGTCATGGCTGCCTTAAAGGCACGGTGCCAGTTATTGTAAAAATGGTTTCATTTTCTATGATCTTGTTTTGCAATGCAGCCTGAGGGCTAACAATGTCTATTTATAAGCAATTTTCAGGATTTATGAGTGGTTTGACTCATTAAAACACAAAGTTCAAGGGTTTTTTGACCTAATGTGTTTTTTGATTCCTTACTAATTGCAGTTCATGTATATGTGTTTGCATTGTTTAGCCTCAGTTTTGGGGCTGCATTGATGTGAGAAAAATGATATATGTACATACATATATGTGGAGCGAGATATGTGTTTTATACATATATATTTTTATATTGTTTCCGGGGTCCCGCACATGGGCGGGAATATTCAGTGCTTATGACTATTGATGAGGATCCCCTGGAAGAGAAGCCACTTATTCAGGCAACTATTTTAGACAAAGCATATACAATGATACGTACAGTGCCCTGAAAAAGGGGGAAGGGGAAGTGCAGAGTGAGTGTAGGAAAGGGTAAAGTGACATAAAAAGAAAGCCAAAAAGGCTACAATTAATCGAGGATTCTTGTACTGATTTCAATTAACAAAGAAGAAAATCCAGTATTGCTACTACAAACTACCATGCTTCATGAATATAATTAATAGTATAATTGTGGGGATGAAGCTGAGGAGCAAGAAAACAGTCGACGTTTCGACCCCTAGTATGAAGGCAGGCTGAAATTGATCCCTTGCACTGGGGTCTTCATCAGGACATAGAACAGGGACACAGACCAGGGATGTTTGTTAAACTAGGTGGCGAGGGAACCGCTACTCCCACGAAGCAAGCTAGATAGGGCCAAAGCTAGAGAACCACGTTCAAATATCAGATGGAGCCGAAGATGAAAGGCAGAATCCTTCTAGTGGGCTCCACTGTCACGCCATGCTAGATCAGTTGGTATGAAGAACCTTATTTCAAGCATCTGCATCACCCGCACGCTACCAACTACTTCTGGAGTCAATGCTAAGCATGTATACTTATAACAACTCCTGCTACAAATGGAAAAGGTTACCCTGTGAGCATATGTTTCCTAATGTGTAGTGTTGTGTCTACCTTCCTCCCCGTAAGCACGTTTGTTGCAGATATCATCTTTTCTATTTCTTCATACACATGACGCTTGTCACTACACCCCATACATACTCACCCACTGTGCGAATATCTAATATGGAGTGTCTACTCCTGCACAATGAGTTTTCACCATATCTCGCACCTTCTGCGATTTGTTAGAACAAAACACCTTACAAATGTCCATCCCGAATACTACATGATAGGAGCATTTTAAGCATGTGAATCTACAACATACGCTGCGAACAGATGTTTACACAGTAATATTTTCATTCCTTACTCAATCATGAACATTCGCCATGCTTTAATGGATAGAAACCACAAATTCAATTCAGATGTAGAAGTACCCATTCTGTTTAGCACGGCAAAGCTGCTCAGGTCCATAACACAAGCCCAAGCAACAAGCTTATCGAATTTATCTAATGATCTCCTTCTCACAAGAATAGTTTACTATTGTGAGGATGATGAGATGATCTGGGGTTTCTGTCCTGGTACTAGATAGTCTTGTCTTGTTTGCCTCCTTCCAAAAGTAGTTCCATCGGGGTTATGCTTTGAGGTAATTGTTGGAATTCCGAGCAGTCGTTCTTTAGAAGATTATTGCATGAAACAAGCCGGAAGGGGGATGGGCAGCAATTAGAAGTTTTTTAAATAGTTGGCCATGATAAAGTGGGACTTTAGGATGCGTGTTAACTTCCTGGTATTCTGGCTAGATATCTGCGTGACAGCCGGGGCAGAAACTGCGGACAGGCAGGTGGATAATGGTAGCATGGTTGCAGAATAACCTCTTTTAAATGTCTGATTTAATACCATTTAGATTTTATGCTTTGAGCTACAGTGATAACTTTTTTTTTTTTACTCTCCATTTCAGTGGAAATACTACCTTGGGAACAGCGAAAGCTTTTGAAATGGAGGATGAGCACTGTGACCCCTAATGTGGTAAAGCAGGCCATAGCAAGATCGCACTTCAGAATCACGAAGAGTAAGTGTCAACTCTGCAGATGCCCTCTGCTAGGGCAATTTATTGTGCAGTTGAATGTCCCCAAATAGCAAACACCCACATTCAGTAATTCTCTCAGCGCTCCACACGAGCGACCAAGTGCATTTCTTGGATAATACCAATGTACTGCGCTTCCACACTAAACTATACTCCGAGCATAGTTGGCAGGTTAGGCCTTCAACCTCCGAGGGCTGACATGATGGCGATATGACATCATAACCACTCTCTCCAGCTCTCAGAATTCAGACATTCCTCATGAGGCTAGGGCCTTCAGACCACAGCCCATAACACTAACCTATATACCAGACATGATTACCAGGTCATGCGTTTTAGCCATGGTAGATGTCTTGCCAATGTCCACATTCTTGTCAAAGAAAGAAATAACTGAAGCACAGAGAGTTTTGGTGTTTTTCTGTTAGTACCACCGTGTTGACTGTTATGACCAGCCGAAGAGATTGAATGTATACTAGTAGGAGTAGGGTGGGTTGTGTGTCCTGTAGAATAGCAGTGGTACTTCATGCCATGCGTTTTTGCACTTAGTAGGTCAAACACTTTCCCCTGATCTTTGAGAGGCTAAGAGCAACTCATGTTTTTAAAGTACAGTAAGTGATTTTTTGTGGGGTTAAAAGCAGGTTTCCATTTTAGCAATGAGAAGAGCAGATGTTATATTGCCTTCTCCTTTAGTGTTCTTTTCTTTCACTGAGCAGAAAGCAGAAGGGGGTTGTTGTGGTCTGGATGCCTGTGTAGCATGGAGGACTGTCCGTATTCTAGGAGCTTCAGAGAGCGGTTATCATTTCATATCACCATCCTGTCCTCTGAGGTTCAAGTCCATAAAATCATTTTTGTCCCTGGAGGATGCACCAAACTCTGACCTGTACTTTACGTTGAAATATTATTCAAAGTGCATTTTATTATTGACCTCATTAATGTTGAGGGCCTGCCTGTTGTGAGTATTGATAACTTCAAAAGGGTTGTCGACCCTCTAAGGAAAAACTATCTTAAGAAAGAGGCTGTTAAGTGAAGCATGCCATTTCTCTTCAGGATCATTTATATGGAGAACTAATTCTGAATTTGTCAGGTTACCAGTTGTTTCTTTTCCTAGATAAAGATTTTAAAACTCCATGCTACTTGGATTTAATCAATATTGTCTAAGTAATTTTTTTTAATTGCCTTTTATTAATCATACAACTCCAGCAAAACAAATAAAACAGCATTATGGTGAATGCCGTACACAGCAGTTATCAGTATAAGTAGAATTTCTGCAGCAGTCCCACAGTTTCTGTTGGAGGATCCATCTCGACCTATTGCAGGACCATAATCTCCATGACTGATCGCACTCTCCCTCCATAGGATTGTCCTTTCTGTCTCTCACATGTCCTACATGTGTCTATAGTGCATGGCAGTCAGGCACACCATTAACTTTCTCCCCCTCATCCCGTGTGTTGCCCTAGGCTGGCAGGATATTGTAACTTAGCTATGTCCCACACGTTCTTCGGGTTGTTGTCGGAGTAATATTGCCTTATACATAAAGAATGGTAACCAAGCGAATGAGTGTTAATCGTACTGGCCTATTTCCCTTGTTAATATTAATTAAAGCTAAAATATATAAGGAACCCGTGTCTCTCTTGTAATTTCGTAGCTTAGCCCACAACATAATGGATTTATTACTTTCATATGTTGCAAATTTGATTGTCTCTTGCCAATACCTTTGCGCATTTATGGTCTAGATGGTATTTCAAAATTGATTGGTTCAACAGAATTGGATGTTATGAAAAACTCAATAGCTAAAGTTCTAGTTTTGGGGCAAGTAGCGAAATATATACATATTTGTTTCTTTCAACTGCTCACTCGACGCATTTGTGTATTTGCTGCCCCTGTCTGGCTTTCCCTTTGACCCTCCATTTTGTTGTTGGTATCCCCTGGCCCACCCCTCATCCACACTACTGCCTCCCTGCTGCCCCTCCCACCCACGTTTACCGAGCCTCCCACTCCCCCGGCCAAACTGTGACCACCTGGACTTGCTTCAGAACGGTCGCTCCCCCACGCTCCTCCTCACTTGCAGCTGAAACGCTCCGTGCTAACGCATCCTTGGTATCGTTACTTGTGTGTTTACTACAGCACTGTTTTACCGAGCCCCATAGCATTGTAGCGCTTTTCACGCATAGCGCCGCTGTTACTGATTGGCATAATTAGCGCGACCTAGCTCAGGCTGTTGTGCTCATTTTTCTTGTGTCTGTGCATTTGTTTCTTTCAACTGCTCACTCGACGCATTTGTGTATTTGCTGCCCCTGTCTGGCTTTCCCTTTGACCCTCCATTTTGTTGTTGGTATCCCTTGGCCCGCCCCTCATCCACACTACCGCCTCCCTGCTGCCCCTCCCACCCAAGTTTACCGAGCCTTCCACTCCCCCGGCCAAACTGTGACCACCTGGACTTGCTTCAGAACGGTCGCTCCCCCACGCTCTTCCTCACTTGCAGCTGAAACGCTCCGTGCTAACGCATTCTTGGTATTGTTATTTGTGTGTTTACTACAGCACTGTTTTACCGAGCCCCATAGCATTGTAGCGCTTTTCACGCATAGCGCCGCTGTTACTGATTGGCATAATTAGCGCGACCTCGCTCAGGTTGTTGTGCTCATTTTTCATGTGTCTGTGCATTTGTTTCTTTCAACTGCTCACTCGACGCATTTGTGTATTTGCTGCCCCTGTCTGGCTTTCCCTTTGACCCTCCATTTTGTTGTTGGTATCCCCTGGCCCGCCCCTCATCCACACTACCGCCTCCCTGCTGCCCCTCCCACGCTCCGCCCCCTCCACTCTCCATTTATGTCAGATGTCCACACGCGCAGCGTCCAAGCGCTACGGCCGCGCCAAAGGTACGCCCGTCTACGCCCGTCTACGCCTGGACCGCGCCCAGCGCCAGTCCCCCTGGCCCTCGTACCACCCACCCCACCCGCATTACATACGACGCAACCACCCTCATAGCCCTAAACCCCGGTCGACTCCCCAACTGCGCCCAAGCCGCTCCTGGACACACCCACGGACCCTTCTCCTGCAAGTTCGACGGCACCAAGTATAACTCCTCATCCATGAACACACAACAGATATCTAACTCCAACCACCTACAATGCATCCTGCTCAACACCCGCTCAGTCCACAGACACGCCATCGACCTCTGGAACCTGCTAGACACCATTTCTCCCGACGTCGCCTTCCTAACAGAAACATGGATGAACGCCTCATCAGCCCCAGACATCACCATTGCCATCCCGGAAGGATACAAGATCATCCGTAAGGACCGCACCGACCAAACAGGAGGAGGCATCGCTATCGTCCATAAGAACTCCATCCGCATCTCAACCAGCTCAGACGTTATCCTCACCAGCGCCGAACACCTTCACTTCCAGATCCGCACCGATCCCAAGACCACTCTCAGAGGCACCCTCCTCTACCGACCTCCAGGATCCCGTGCACAATTCAGCGACGACATCACTGACTTCATCACCCCACACGCCCTCCCCTCCGAGGAATACATTCTACTGGGAGACCTCAACTTTCCCCTGGAAAAGAGCAATGACAGCAACGCCACCACCCTTCTGGACAATCTCGCCAACCTCTGACTCAAACAACTTGTCACTACCCCCACCCACATCGCAGGTCACACACTTGACCCTATCTTCACCTCCAGCAAACATGTCTCCTTCAGTCACACCACAACTCTCCATTGGACGGACCACAGCTGCGTTCACTTTATCTACAATAAGATCACAACTCACAACCGTCCTCAACCTTCTCTGCGAAGAAACTGGAACAAAATCACCATCGACCAGATCTCCTCATCGCTCCTTCAAAACCCCCCTGTTCACTCCTTAAACCCCGACCAAGCAGCCATCAACCTCACCCAATGGCTTTCAAACAGCGCTGACATCCTAGCACCGTTGAAAAAAAACGTCAAATCAAACTAGGCAGCAAAAACGCCTCCTGGTTCAACGATGATCTTAAGAAATCGAAGAAAATCTGTCGCTCCCTCGAAGGCCTGGAAAAAAGACCCAAACACCAGCACCAGAGACTCCTTCAAAAAAGCCACCCGCATATACCACCAACTAATCCGATCTGCCAAAAAAGCCGCATTCAAAGACCGACTAGATAACAACGCCCACAACAGCAAGGAATTATTCAACATCGTCAAAGAATTTACCAACCCCTCAGCCAACTCCAACGACATCACCCCCTCTCAAGCCCTCTGCGACTCCCTAGCTTCGTTCTTCCACAACAAAATCTCAGACATCCACAACAGCTTCGACAACCAACCCGGAGACCAACCCACCCAACCTTGTGCCGTACCTTCACCCCCCTTGAACATCCTTAACGACTGGAACCCAATCTCCACTGAGGACACCATCCACCTGATGAACTCCATCCACTCACGTTCCCCCACAGACCCATGCCCTCACCACATCTTCAACAAAGCAGATTCCATCATAGCACCACACCTCCGAGACGTCATCAACTGCTCCCTCAACTCCGCCACCTTCCCGGAAAGCTGGAAACACGCCAAACTTAGCGCCCTTCTGAAAAAACCCACAGCTGACCCCACCGAACTCAAAAACTACCGCCCCATCTCGCTCCTTCCATTCCCAGCCAAAGTCATCGAGAAAGCTGTCAAAAACCAGCTCGCCGCCTTCCTCGAAACCAACAAATCCCTCGACCCCTCACAGTCCGGCTTCCGAGCCAAACACAGCACGGAGACCGCCCTCATCGCAGCAACAGACGACATTCGAACTCTACTGGACAATGGAGACACAGTCGCCCTCATCCTCCTTGACCTTTCCGCAGCCTTCGACACAGTCTGCCATAGCACCCTTCTACAGCGCCTCAGAAACATCGGAATCCAAGGAAAAGCACTGGAATGGATCACCTCGTTCCTCACCGGAAGAACCCAGAGAGCCCGCCTCCCACCATTCAAGTCAGAGGCCTCGGAAGTTACCTGCGGCGTACCACAAGGATCCTCACTCAGCCCCACCCTCTTCAACGTATACATGAGCCCCCTCGCGGCCATCGCACGCCAACACAACCTCAACATCATCTCCTACGCTGACGACACTCAACTGATCCTCTCACTCACCAAAGACCCTAATACCGCCAAAACCAACCTACATGAAGGAATGAAAGAAGTAGCCGAATGGATGAAGCATAGCCGTCTGAAACTGAACTCAGACAAAACAGAAGTCCTTATCTTAGGTACCTCCCCCTCCGCCTGGGATGACTCCTGGTGGCCAGAGGCCCTTGGAAAAGCACCCATCCCGACGGACCACGCACGGAACCTGGACGTCATCCTGGACTCCTCCCTCTCGATGACCAGACAGGTCAGCGCCGTCTCATCATCTTGCTTCAACATTCTTCGCATGCTCAAAAAAGCATTTCGCTGGATCCCCACCGAAACCAGAACATATTGATCTCAGTATTCGGATTGGTTGACTTGTTTCCTTCAGTAGCTAACATGCCTTCTATTTAGGGAACTATGTTTTTACTTTAGGCACTCCATGGAAGTGCATGTATTTTCATTCTCTCGCCCAGCTTCCTCTTCCCCTTCTCCCCCTGTTTTCCGTGTTACCTCCCAGGCTCCTAGGTTTCCTCTCACAGCACCTCATGGTTGTTTTTTTAAATATTACTCTCTACCTTATACTTATACCTTTATGTCCTCTTAATGCCACATTCCTCCCACTATATTCGGGCTTCCATCTTTTTATGATTATTTATTATTATTATTATTATTATTATTATTAATGAATTTTGTATAGCGCCTGGTTACCCTTGGGCATCCCTGCGCTTATTTCAAGAACATTGTCCACAAGCGTACATTAGCAGTGGGCACCGAGGAATGTGTTTGTCCTATTTTAACAGACTCTTTTTAAAATGGTTGTTGCAAAAGTACATACATGCACCACGACTGTCTTTGAAGTGGGTTTACTAAAATATTGCGAATGCATGCAAAGCTGGCTACCTTGAATATACCTTCATCCACGGTGCCCTTCTTTTAATGCATTTTCAATATTTCAAAGAATCCCATTTCAGGATGCCAGCAGTAGATGCGCATGCATGTGCTTTGGCGTTCTAGCCCACTAAAGCATTAGCAAAGCCAATAGGTGTTACTGGAGAGACCTAGGACTAGTCAAAGAACACAGAAGGAGGTGACTCGTCAATCCAGAGCGTTCCATTTAGTGACAGCAGACATGCTATCGGAGGCGCTCTGTCAACACCCATGCAAATTTACAGTGAACTTAGATTCTGATCTGACTTTGGTTCAGAAATGGCTGCAAACAAGATTTGAGGAGCTAGCCCCAGTGAAGTCAACTAGAACTGCTCCCTGTCATGATTCTGCTCCTTGGTTTACCTCCACACTACGTAAAATGCGCCAAGATTGTAAAAAGGCAGAAAGACTCTGGCGTCGTAAATACGACCCAGTGGAGAAAATAAAGTACCGTGATGCCATAAAACAGTACCATAAACATATTTCCGAAGCTAAAAAGGAATATCTTGAGCACAGGATAGATCGGGCGGACAACATGAGTAGGGAACTCTTTAGAATTGTTAAAGAGTTTGTTGATCCTGCTGCAGGTGCCCTCTCACACTCTCATATGGAAGAGTGGATTAGGCAGCTTGCTGACTTTTTTGTCACAAAAATTAAAACCATTCCGTGGACTCTTCCTTGGTTGCCGATGACTTCGGTAGCATCCGGCCAGTACCATCCTTAGAGGCAGAGCCTGGACCAACACTATCGGTCTTTCCGCAGTTGTCTTGTGCAACGTCGCTGGAGCTACTGTCTCGGCTCCAATCTGGCTCACCCCTGGATGCTTGTCCAGCAAAGTGCCTGGGCAGGGTGGCATCGGCAGTAAACAGCTTGTTGAACCCCCTGCTCAATCTGTCTTTGAGCTCCGGAGTGGTGCCTCGGGAATGGAAACACGCACTCATTCTGCCGCTGATCAAAAAACCTCTGTTAGATCCTTTGCTGCTGACTAACTATAGACCTATCTCCCTTCTCCCTGCTCTGGCGAAGGTGGTTGAGAAGCATGTTCAGTATACACTTACCACCTTTATTGAGAATAACAACATTCTCCATGACTCTCAATCCGGTTTCCGTGCTATAATTAATTATAGCACGGAGACAGCCCTCGTGGAGGTGACCGACGCCATCAGGGAGACGCTCGATCTAGGGGGCAAGGCTATGTTAGTCGTGCTGGATTTGTCGGCGGCTTTCAACACCGTCCCTCATGCTGGTCTCCTATTAAGACTCAGGGAGATCGGACTGCGGGAGACGGTGTTGGACTGGTTTCAATCCTTTTTTTATCGGACCGCCGACAGGTGATCTGGGCTCCACCGTGCTCCGCTGAAATGCCATCGCTAGAGGTTGGGCTTCCTCAAGGGTCCATTCTGAGCCCCACCATTTTTAACATCTATATGGCCCCTCTGGCGTTGGTAGCGGAGGCTTATGGGGCCCGGGTCATCTCGTACGCTGATGACACCCAGCTCCTGTTTACATGCAGCAAAGGAGAGGCTTTTGACGGCGACAGGATCAAAGACGGTCTGAGTGCAGTCTTTGCGTGGTTTCAGCAGCACAGCCTGAAATGCAACTCGGATAAGTTGCTTTTCTTTGGCTGTGCCCCTGATCTCGGCTGGAAGTCCTGGTGGCCCCAGGACATGTTCCCCCCTGAGAAATCATCTTCCCAAGTGAAAAATCTTGGAGTGGTATTTGATGATGACCTCTCCTTCCGCCCCCATATTATGGGGATATCAGGGAAATGCTTCTGCATCCTTAAGATGCTGAGGAAGTTTCTTCCTTTGCTTTCCCTACAGTATCGGAAGACGGTAGTCCAGGCGCTAGTAGGGTCTCTGTTAGATTACGCTAATGCGCTTTTTGCTGGTCTGCCCAAGTACCTCCTGGCTAGACTGCAAATTGTCCAAAATTCGGCGGCCAGAGCCATATTTGGCCTGCCAAGGAGAGCCAGCGCCCAACTGTTTCTAACTAGGCTGCATTGGCTACCTATTTCCAAAAGAATCAGATTTAAAATCCTTACGCTGGCCTTCAAAGCCCTCCACTCTGTCGGTCCTAATTATATCAGGAAGCGTATCGCTTTCTATGTGCCGCGGAGGACGTTGCGGTCAGCCGATTTGGCTAAAATGGAGGTGCCTATCGCCAAACGAGTTCGGATGGGAGGCATGTGGCAGCTCGCCTTTGGAACAAGCTCCCTCTCTCCCTCCGCAAAGCTAAGAGTCTCCTAGCTTTCAGGAAAGAGCTGAAGACCATGCTCTTTTCCGCGTAATCACTGTGACTGTAGTGTTGCTGCCTCTGTGTTCTTAGGTTTCAGGTTATCTTTGCCAAAGCGCCGGGACACCCCTTGGGGTAGCCGTGCGCTCTAAAAGTACGGCCATAACATAACATAACCTACTGGCTTTTCCTGGGCTTCTGTGTTAGTTTAGTAAATGGAGAAATAGATAGGTATTACTTTGTATGCCATTTGTAATGGTTGTCAAAATGTATCGCTTTTGCAAAAAAAGTGTTCTGAGATCCTGCACGTGTGACCACATTGTAATATTTTTAAATTTAATAAAGCTACCCAAGTTGGAGAATTGTTGCAAAAAAATTAGCGAACTGCTTGTTTACTCTGGACTGTGTTGACTTTTTCCAGTTTAGATATTTGGCTGGTGTTTGCATTGCAAGATTCTCTTTTCGTATTCTGTTTTTGGTAAGGATACCAGACTTTAGAAGACGTTTAATTAAACTTAAGGGAACCCACTCTTTTCCGTATAGGCACAGAGAATAGGGACCAGCCTTTTGCATAATTCTTTCATTTTGTCCATAAAGTTTTACGAAGAGTCCAGTTTTTGCCCATCAATATGCTAGGAAAGTTTTCTACTTTGCCCTGTCTTTCTCATTTTTGCCTCTGCAAAGCAGATTCCTGGCAAAGCCAAACTGCTGACGCAAGGCACAATACTTTTGTTTGTCACTTAAGTCCAAGTTGGATCATAGATGCGACACATCATCTGTTACTGCTTCATAATGTACATGTAGTTCAGGCACACAAGCTGAAAAGAAATTGACTCCAACATCCGCATTATAGCACCAAAATGTTGTAATCATTCTTCCTTTTCTCACAGTGGGCAACCAGTCTGGAATTAACAATATGCCCATGCGCTCTTGTATTCCAAGAGTATTCTTGTTTGGATTTTTCTTTGAATTTTTCTGTTTGGCACACCTACCTAAAAGTGACTTGTACTTAAAATCATCTTCCCCCTGTGGCATCATCTTTTCCCCTTCGATTCACTGAGAACAGAGCAGCAGCGACCGGTCGGACCATAGACGTTAGCAGGGTAGAGTACTGCCTGCAGTAGAGCTGTGCACATCAGGGAAGTTGGAACTCTCTGGTGCACATGGATGGATACCTCAGACATTGCCTTCACTGGATTTACAAAAAAAACTTTTTAAAAATCAACATGTGCATGTCAGTACTTTCCATCATTTATTTTTGACACACTTTAGTATGGAAAAAAGTCATAAAGTGTTCCTGCTCATATGAACCCAAGTACACTTGTAGTATTCAATGCCGATTTACAATTCAATTACCACGACACATCTTTAACACACACTACCACCACAATAGACTCAGTACCCTGTACAGACATTACAACAAAGAACATACCCACCCAATATAGCACATACCCATTGGCTTTTCCAATATTTGTTCAAATTGTGCTCGGGCAAAGATTGTGGGTCTGCCCACCTATAATAAAATCTCTAATAATTTATTGTTCGTTTATTCTTTCAGAGAACCACGACTGGCTTGGATGCTGGGGCCACCACATGAAGTCACCAGTCTTTAAAACCATTCTAGACCATCAGAAGGTAATTAGTGCAAATTGTACAATCATTTAAACTAAAAAGGTGGAGAGGTTTGCTTTGTGAGGGGAATAATCGCATTTCCTATACACAAAATAGCCATTCTAACCATTAAATATACAATAAAAATGTACCAGGCCCAGTGCCACCTGTTGGGTAGGTTGATGATCTACAATACTCATGCAAGCAAAGCTGGTCTTCAGGTGAGGCTGATAACGTGCAGAGGGCATTATCAACAATTTGATAATTGCATATTCGTATTGCCGTCATCTGTGATTTGAGGACAAGTGCTGTATTACACACAGCAGGATCGTGCGTTCACTCTTTGCACTCACTGTGCACTATGGTATTACAGAACGGGCCACAGACGCTTGTGTTTCCCCTCCTATAATACCAATGGCTGTGGCGCACATGTCGCACCAGCGCTATCTTTAGAGGGTGGTCCTCATTTGAATGAGGCATATACCCTATGCACATGAAGGAATCCCTGCTTCTGAGCCCACTCTGTATTATGGGTGCATAGTCAAACACTCCGCCATAAAAAAGTGAAACGCTGTTGATGCCCACCTTCTGGGCAGCCCTCTCGAGGGGGCCCCGTCTAGGCGGTATCTCTAACCCCTCTTCAAAGTACAGGCAGGATACCGCGTGCACCTTGAAATATGGAGCAGCTTTGAAACAGCTGCTCCGTATTTTACTTGAATGCACACCTCCCATTGCAGGTGCCAGTTTGCCGCTTCCATGGAGGCAGCTCATGCATTGTAGTAGGGTGCACTGCCCCTGTTTGCGCCTAGTGCACCTGTTAAAAAGTGCACTGCGGTGAAAACAAATGTAATACGGGCTCAGAACTACCGTGGAAGATTAAACCGTCAGATCACGAATCTAGCACCTCAGTCAATTGGTGAATAAAATCTTGTTTTCCTTTTTTTTTCTTGTCATGCAGTGACTTTCATTGCTTAGTGGATTTTGTTAATTTAGACTTGTGTGACCCAAGAGTCGTGCATGCACTCGAGATGATGTTCACAGGCAGTGCCTTCTGCTATCTGCACTCTTGAAAAATAGTACAAATAAAATAGAAATTACAACACTGGAAAAGGCCTTGCTAAAATTTCTTGGTTATCATACACCTTTTCTATAAATCCATACCCGGTCTTTGACGACATCCCTGATACCATCTGGCCCGGCTGTAACTTGCAGAACTGAAACACAACTTGTTGTACCCACATAGGTTTACTATCTTGGGCCAGAAGTCAACAATCCTATTTGAGTGGGAAACATCTGTTAAATGGCATGAAATGAAGGAAGCCTAGTGAACTATGCTGTTTGAGGAGGCGAGTAATGTTTCCGAGGCGATTAGTAATCTGCCACATAAATGGTGGCACATGGTTGGGCGAGAGCAGCCAGAGAGAGTAAGCAAAGGATTTGCACTGCAGCAGTTGCACTTAGTAGTTCTTGCATCGCAAGAGCCCAGCAGTCAGCATGTTGGATGAGTGAGAGCACAATGGGCACCAGCCAAGTGTGCAAGTTAGACACTCCAGACTTTGCATCCGATGACCAAATGTCTGAAATGAGAGGGGTGCAGCGACACCATAAAACACAGACTTATACAGCTGTCTCCTGCAAATTGTAAAACTGATAGCACAAAAAAGCTGCTAGCAGTTTTAATATGCAGTCAAAATATAGAAAGAAATACTGGTATTCTAATCATTTATCCAAGCGCGAGGTTTCACATTTAAATGAGCTTTGATATTGCAGGAGCTTCTGTAAATGTCATGTAAATAACTTTCTTATTGTGAATGGCAATATGTACAGTTTATCATGGTTTAGAATGCTGTCTAAGGGCCTGCACAACATAATTCTAATCCAGTAGTGGTAAGGTCTAACCTTCACATGAGTCTTCAAACAATAGAATTAGTAATTTCTTATTCTTATTCTTGGATTCTTTTTTGTTACGTTTTCCTGGGTTAAACACATTGATTCATTTGTCTCAGCGAATTTTTGGATAAGGCAGCAGAAGAACACATAGCCCGTGCTGGAATTACGCATCCTAGTCGATTGGGACATCACGATTTAAACTAATCATCTTTCAGTACCTTGGACAAGAGCACAAATCCATTCATAAGACCGATTACTGTGCACTTTTTTGCTAAGGGGGCACCGGTCTCATAACTTTCTTTCTCATTTCAGTTGAACCACTTTCCTGGCTCTTTTCAAATTGGAAGGAAGGACCGTCTGTGGCGCAACCTCTCCAAGATGCAGGCACGCTTCGGGAGGAAAGAGTTCAACTTCTTCCCGCAGTCCTTTGTGCTACCCATAGACATCAAGCTACTGAAAAAGGCTTGGGAGGAGAGTGGTACCCGCCAGAAGTGGATTGTGAAGCCGGTGAGTTTTGAAGGGATGTTTGTGACCGTAGCTGCGTTCCCTGATGCTGGTGTTTGGCTAGGACGCTGTTGACAATCTGCCTACAGGTGTAATTAAAGCCTTAGTTGTGGTTATGCATAGCATGCACTAGGAGTTATTTACATCTGTGATTAGGTGAATTGTATGCCACCCGCATTAGGCATCTGCACCGCTCTTACCCCTCTGAAATGCATAGAAACCCTGTGTGTCCAGCATAAGGAGAATCACTTGGTGAGTAAAGATTGCACAAGCAAAGGAAAACCTCCTTCTGCATCTCTGAGCTTCAAGGAGACCATGCTCAGTGAAGACATGGGATCTCTAGATCACTCCCAGATTAACTTGTTGTACATAAGGAGCACATTTAGTTGTGGTTTTAGGACTGCCATATTTGCTGAGCACCCACGGTTTAAAATCAAATGTAGCATTGAAATGCATTTATAGGCTCACAATTGAAGTTGTAATAAACGGCGTATATAAATGAACACCCAAAATGTGGTGTTTCAGTGGACTGGAAGTCCAAAGTACAGCTGTCTGTTTTCATGGTGGTTTTGATATTCTGTTTCCAAGTTTTCTGCGGACATATTATTTTCTATTCTCAACTCTTGCTTTGTCATTTCATTATACACAAATTAATTAGAAAAAACGCTTATTTTATTTCCATTGTAATGCAGGCTTCATTCAATCAGGCCTCCTCAAAACACATTCTATTAATAAGTATGCTTTGGATACACGGTAAATGTTAGTTGAAACAGAGTGTTTTCCAAGTGCTTAGATCAAATCTGTGCCTGAGCGAAGGTTTTCATTTTTGACGGGCTCAGCCTTAACTCATCTTCGTTTGAATGGCCCACCAGAATGGGTGTCCGATTGACCGCCCTGCACTCAGCAGGCCAGAAACCGGGGAGTCATACATGATTCCAGTGTCTTCCCTCAAATTAGAGTCCTTGTCAGGGGAACACATTTTCAGTTGTCTATTCTTTGGAATAATCACTCCGTAGAGCAATCTCATGCTCTACTGAAGCAACCCATGGATTTATGCAGTGTAGTGTGCCAGCCTCCCCGGAAAAATCACTACCATGCTTTTAAGAGTGCTGGAGTGCACCTACATCCACGAGACCGTACCCGACTGCTCCCCAATGGCTCCTGGTGGGCTTGACAATAAAGTGTAAAATGATTTGCATCATAAAGAAAATGCAGTGGGGCTAGTGGTTCTATTGCCCATGCATCACATACTGCCTACTCCTGTACTTTTTCTACCTGTTAAGTCTTCACATAATTCTTTCTGTGCTGGTTGAGGGCTAAATATGGTTGAGTTGGCACCAAGTTGTCCCGTTGGCAGTTCTATTTTTTATTTTTTTGTCGTTTGTGCTTGTCCTAGCTGCAGGCTTCAATGCAGAGTTTGTGCTGTAGACCTCCAGAGTATGCTGCTTAAATGTTTTGTTCATGTTTCTCTCTGGTGAGCATAGAGTACTTTCCTTTCTGCCATCTGATCACTGGCCAAATCAGTCTTGCTATATGAATAAATCACACTTTCTGTAGTAGGGGATCTCTGTGTATAGTCATAATCTAGAGCGTCTTCTCCTCGGCGTCGACCGTCTCTCCCTTGACGGCGACTGCCTTCGCCTCGACTGCGACCTCGTCCGCCTCGACTGCGACCTCGTCCGCCTCGACTGCGACCTCGTCCGCCTCGACTGCGACCTCGTCCGCCTCGACTGCGACCTCGTCCGCCTCGACTGCGACCTCGTCCGCCTCGACTGCGACCTCCTGCGCCTCAACGGCGATCTTCTCTTCGACGACGAAGATCCCCTCGACGACTATCTTCTCCTTTTCGCCGACGGCGAACGGCGGTGTCACCTCGACGGCGAGCGTCGACGCCGGGCCTTTCGACAGCGGTCTGTTCAGTTCCTTCGACGTCGAGCGTCGACGCCGCTTCGACCCAGAGCCCTGGGGAGACTGGGATCAGACTGTAGTCATCCCTCTCGACGCCATAGTCGGTGCAATCGACCCAGACGGAGAATGGGGACGCTTGCTGGTCTTCCTGCCCCTAGGGAGGCCTCAGCACAGGCAGAGGAAGCCCCTCCAGACCCACCTTGCGCCTTCAACCTTCTTTCCTCAAGGCCCTGAAGCCTGATCTTCTTTCTGTCCTTCAGGGTCCTGCCAGAGAAGCCCTGACAAATGTCAGTCAAGTCAAGTCATACCATTTGTATAGCGCACTACATACCCAGAGGGTTTCAAGGCGCTTAGGAAGGGGAGGTGGATTATTTGTCAAATATCCACGTTTTAAGCTGCTTTCTGAACGCAAGGTGATTCTGGGTGAGGCGAAGGTAAGCGGGTAGTGAGTTCCATGTTTTGGCAGCCAGGTATGAGAAGGATCTGCCTCCCATGGTGGTCTTGTTGATGCGAGGTACAGTGGCGAAGGCTTGGCTGGAAGAGCGAAGTTGGCGGGAGGGGGAGTAGAAGGAAAGTCGAGAGTTGAGGCAATCTGGTCCGATGTCGTAGAGTGATTTGTGTGCGTGGGTAAGCAGTCGGAAAGTGATCCTCTTATTGACGGGTAGCCAGTGGAGGTCTTTAAGGTGACCAGAGATGTGTTCGTTGCGTGGGATGTCTAATATGAGCCTGGCTGAGGCGTTTTGGATTCGTTGTAGTTTCTTCTGGAGTTTAGCGGTGGTACCTGCGTAGAGGGTGTTTCCGTAGTCCAGTCGGCTCGTGACTAGAGCGTGGGTGACTGTTTTCCTTGTTTCGGAGGGGATCCAGCGAAATGTTTTTCTGAGCATGCGAAGAATGTTAAAGCAGGAAGAGGATACGGCGCTGACTTGTCTGTTCATTGAGAGTGAAGAATCCAGGATGACGCCAAGGTTCCGTGCGTGGTCTGTCGGGATGGGTGCATTTCCGAGGGCTTCCGGCCACCAGGAGTCGTCCCATGCAGAGGGGGATTTACCTAAGATGAGGACTTCTGTTTTGTCTGAGTTCAATTTCAGACGGCTTTGTTTCATCCATTCGGCGACTTCTTTCATTCCTTCGTGTAGGTTAGTTTTAGCGGTGCTGGGGTCCTTGGTGAGAGATAGGATCAGTTGAGTGTCATCCGCGTAGGAGATGATGTTGAGGTTGTGTTGGCGGGCGATGGCCGCGAGGGGGCTCATGTATACGTTGAAGAGGGTGGGGCTGAGTGAGGATCCTTGTGGTACGCCGCAGATGATTTCAGAGGCCTCGGACTTGAATGGTGGGAGGCGGACTCTCTGGGTTCTTCCGGTGAGGAACGAGGTGATCCATTCCAGTGCTTTTCCTTGGATTCCGATGTTTCTGAGGCGTTGTAAAAGGGTGCTGTGGCAGACTGTGTCGAATGCTGCAGAGAGGTCGAGGAGGATGAGGGCGACTGTGTCTCCATTGTCCAGTAGAGTTCGAATGTCGTCTGTTGCTGCGATGAGGGCGGTCTCAGTGCTGTGTTTGGCTCGGAAGCCAGATTGTGAGGGGTCGAGTGATTTGTTGGCTTCGAGGAAGGCGGCGAGCTGGTTGTTGACAGCTTTCTCGATGACTTTGGCCGGGAATGGGAGAAGCGAGATGGGGCGGTAGTTTTTGAGTTCGGTGGGGTCTGCTGTTGGTTTTTTCAGAAGGGCGGTGAGTTCGGCGTGTTTCCAATCTTCTGGGAAGGTAGCGGAGTTGAAGGAGCAGTTGATGACGTCTCGGAGGTGCGGAGCTATGACGGAGTCTGCTTTGTTGAAGATGTGGTGGGGGCATGGGTCTGTGGGGGATCCAGAGTGGATGGAATTAATCAGGCGGATGGTGTCCTCAGTGGAGATTGGGTTCCAGGCGTTGAGGGTGTTAACGGGGGGAAGATGGTCAGCTGATGGTAGGGTGGGTTGGCTTCCGGGTTGGTTGTCAAAGCTGTTGTGGATGTCAGCAATCTTGTCGTGGAAAAAAGAGGCTAGGGAATCGCAGAGGGTTTGAGAGGGGGTGATGTCGTTGGAGTTGGTCGAGGGGTTGGAAAATTCCTTGACGATGTTGAAAAGTTCCTTGCTGTTGTGGGCGCTGTTGTCAAGTCGATCTTTGAATGCTGTTTTCTTGGCTTTTCGGATCAGTTGGTGGTGAGTACGGATGGCGCTTTTGAAGGCGTCCTTGTTACTGGTGGATGGGTCTTTTTTCCAGGCCTTTTCAAGGGAGCGGCACAGTTTCTTTTAATTTCTTGAGGTCGTCGTTGAACCATGAGGCCTTCTTGATGCCAAGTTTGTGTTGACGTTTTTTCAGTGGTGCTAAGGTGTCGGCGGTGTTGGATAACCAAAGGGTGAGGTTGGAGGCGGCTTCGTTGGCGTTAGAAGAGAGGACTGGGGAGGTTTGAAGGAGTGATGTGGAGATCTGTTCTGTGGTGATTTTGTTCCAGTTTCTTTGTAGAGTTGGTTGGAGGTGGATGATGGGTTTCGGCTTGTTGTATGTGAAGTGAACGCAGCTGTGGTCAGTCCAGAGGAGATCTGTAGTGTGGCTGAAGGAGACATGGTTGCTGGAGGTGAAGATGGGGTCGAGAGTGTGACCTGCGATGTGGGTGGGGTAAGTGACCAGTTGTTTAAGTCCGAGGTTGGCGAGGTTGTCTAAGAGGGTGGCGGTGTTGCGGTCGTTGATCTTTTCAAGGTGGAAGTTGAGGTCTCCCAGAAGGATGTAGTCTTTGGAGGGGAGCGCGTGTGGGGTGATGAAGTCCGTGATGTCTTCACTGAATTTTGCGCGGGGTCCTGGTGGTCTGTAGAGGAGGGTGCCTCTGAGTGTAGTCTTGGGGTCGATGTGGATCTGGAAGTGAAGGTGTTCGGAGTTGGCGAGGTTGGCATCAGAGCTGGTTGAGATGCGGATTGTTTTCTTATGGACGATAGCGATTCCACCTCTGTATGGTCGGTGCGGTCCTTGCGTGTGATCTTATAGTCATCAGGGATAGCGATGGCGATGTCAGGGGCGGAGGAAGCGTTCATCCATGTTTCCGTTAGGAAGGCGACGTCAGGAGAGATGGTGTCTAGTAGGTTCCAAAGGTCAATGGCGTGCCTGTGGACCGAGCGGGTGTTGAGAAGGATGCATTGTAGGTGATTGGGGTCGGGAATCTGTGGTGTGGTCGGAGCGGAGATGTTGTCAGTGCCGCTAAATTTGCAGGAGAAGCAGGAGAACGGTCCATGGGTGCGTCCAGGAGCGGCTTGGACGCAGTTGGGGGCGCGACCGGGGTTAAGGGCTAGAAGGGTGGCGGCATCGTAGGTAATGCGGGGGGGCTGGGCAGCGCGAGGGGCAGGGGGTCTGGTGCTGGGCGCGGTCCAGGCGCGGACGGGCGTAGACGGGCTTACCTTTGGCGCACCTTCGGCGCGGCCGAAGCGCGTGGACGCTGCGCGTGGAGGCATTGGCCATAAATCGATGGTGTAGGGGGCGGAGCGTGGGAGGGGCTGCCGGGAGGCGGGAGCGGGGAGGAGACAGGGGCCGCAGGTAAACACAACAACAAAATGGCGTTATGGTCGCGTGCACGAAGCAGGGGTACAGCCGGAGGGAGAGCAAAGGTACAGTTACAAACAATAATCAGCCTGTAAATAAGTCACCGCTATGCAGGGCCAATGAGCAGCAGTGATAGCAATGTGAACGATACCACGCGCTTGGGAGTGGTCGAAGCGCTCTTTGATGTAGCCGGTGTCCGGGTGTCCAGGAGTTCAATCAGGGCAGGCGGTGTGGTCAGCAAGCGTCGCTAGGGCAGGCAGAGGGTCAGGGGAGCAACCGCTGTGGAGCAAGTCCAGACGGTCACACACTCCTCTGGAACAAGGGAAGAGGGAAGGCAGAGGATACACACCTCATTCGGATCCGATTTGGCCTTCTTCCTGGAGCACTCTGGACATTTGTCAAATAATGCAGGCATATTTGACAATCAAAGGTTGCACCAAAAGGATAAAACCGGAAGAAAGGCACCAAAGTACTTTAGAAAAGCACTCAACTTGAACAAAAAGTAAAAAATCACAAATAAACCCTTGAAAAGGGAGAGCTCAATTCTCCAGGGTCCTGCTTGCAGGAGCCGGAAAAAGAACTGAAAGTAAAAGGGACCTGCAGTGCATTCTGGGATACTGTGAAGTTCAGGAAAGTTCTCTTAAAGGCACAGTATCCTGTTCTGAGCACATAATGGCAGCCTACGGTGTCTGTCCAGGTCTTCCTGTCTATCATTCCAGAGGGGTTTTTACTGTTGAGGCAAGGGAAATCTGGACAGACTTTGCTGTTTGTGGATTTTGGGTGGAATTTCTAGTTGAAGTACTGGACAGTGTAGCCTGGTTTTATAGGTTGCATTATCGGTCTTTAATTCTCTCTTAAGTTCCTGTGCAGTTCTGCATTTTTCGACACTTTAAGAGATTATTTTTGATTGCTCCGGGGTCCACGCACATGGGCGGGACTATTCACTTGATTATGACTATAACAGAGATACCCCCACTACAGAACTGGAGTTACAGGACAGAAACTACTCCTTCTGGTTTAGACAAGCTGGCAGTATGTCCAACCGTTCACAAATATGAAGGGTGTTTGGGATTTGTGCTTTGAGTAACCTTGAAGCCGAGGTTGCCCCAGGGTTGTGTGATATTATGAGACAAAATTATCAAACCCTGAAATGCAAATTAATAATTGTTAAATTGTTTCTAGAATACCAAGCACTGCACTGTCAACCAAGTCACAAAAGCAATATCTGTGCCAAAGATTTTGTGGGGCCTTCCAAATTGTAACCATTGTTCTGATGGGCAAATTTCAACTATAAACAGAAAGAAATCTCCAATCAACTGGTCTTAAAGAATTCATTCCAATGTCCCTACATTTACTAGATTTGTTTAGCCTTCCACTCTTTTTTGACTCTGGCTAAGGTTTTAGCGTTTGGAAATATACTATGTTTTTTATTTGAATATGTAAAGATAAAAAGAATTTTTTTATTTTGACCGTTTCCAAGGTTCTATGCAAATGTCACACTGTCATCAAAGTTTTTTTTACTTATGCATAGGAAAACACCAGAAGCTTCTAGAGAAACCTTCTACAATCACTTGGTATTCTGCTGTAAAAAGAAACGTACCACCTTTGGCTGTGAAGTGTGATAAATTAGGCTATTTTTAAGACTAGATATGGTTTGATGGGATTCCCTCCCAGCAAGCTAAATTCCGGCCTGAGATCATATTTACACTGACAAGCAAACCCTAGATATACTCTCCAGATTAAATCTGGGTTGAGTTTTAAGGGACTACACCCAGTCTTTGAAGTTCAGTGAAATATCAGAATGTAGTGCTTGTGAAATCATGGATAGGGATCATTACACACTGCATGTAGGGTGCCTCAAACCTCTCAACCAAGCACCACCATCTTCATAAGCGCTGTTTTCGAAGGCTGCAAAGAGTGTCGGAGGCACTTGGTGTTACTGCCACTACTTACACAATTACATATTTTTAACTGAACTGTACTGAATTGAATTTGGATGCTTTTAAACCGCTGAATCGTTGTACTTGTGTTTTTATAACCAGTGGGTAATTAAGCTTGGCTCCATACCGGAGGTGTTGGACAGCTGTCCAGGGGGGGGCAAGCAAAATAACCATAGAGAGGACTGCTGTCCTCGAGCAAACATAGTGATCAAGGTTGGCGATCCAGTTTCTCATTGGGAACACCTACTTATGGCAGCAGCGGGGTGACAAAGGCAAGCCGATCGGGGCCAGAGGCCTGGAACCCTGCACGTTCTTCCCCAGTCCCCCTTAGACGATTCAGCTACAACACAAAAGAGCTGTTGCAGTTTAGGCTGACAGTTAGCCCTCAGTGTGCACACATTTTTATGGCGGAAAACCTGGTAGGTAAGAAGACTGTATGTTGCCACGGCAATGTTACCTTAAGTACGGATATATCGGACAAAAACAGTCTCCAAGGCCAGAAGGGAAAGTACAATGGATAATGGGGTTAATGAATAGCAGATCCCAAACAGGACACAACATGGAGATTATGCTTTTCATTGAGGAGAAATGCCAGTTATGTTACGTTAGCAGGTATTTAATAAGCGCACAGCTACTCCAGGGAGTGTCTAGATGTATTAATTGTAACTGAGATCTGGCTGAAGGACAGCTCCACACTGGATCTAGTCATGGCCCTTCCCCCGGCCTATGCTATTAGCAGACAGGATCGTGAGGGAAAGGTTGGAGGTGGAGTGGCCATTTTCTATAAAGAAGAATTCAAATGCATTGTCTCTCCTCTAACAGTAACCAACTGTGACATAATACAATTTGATGTCGGACTCTGGCCCCACCTGTACTTTTTCAGGGATTCTCATCTACAGACCCCCAGGACCATGTACATGTAGCACATTTCTAGAGATTTTCCTGGATCTCATAGCTAGTACAACCGCTTGTAAAGTATCTGTGACCGTGACAGGAAAACTTAACTTTCACTTAGATGAACATAATAACTAATACATTCTTACAAGATATCGCATGCGAAATTTGCCACGCATGAAAAAGGGCACACACTTGACGCTGTCCTCTCCAATGACCCCAGAATCGAAGTGGATACACCTATAACAGTCCCATGCTCAGACCACTTTTTTTTTTATCCCTCTTGCCTTGACAAAAACACCTACACACAGTAGTTCATAGCCTTATGAAGGCAGGCAGGATATGGCCTAGACTTTTATCGGACAGCATGGTTAACTCCCTAGAATCACAAATTCCCGTCTTGACAGGAAATCTAGATGAGGCAGATATGATGTAGGCTGACTGGTTCAACCAAGCGGCTGAACGCTCTATTCTCAAAAACAGGCTAGGGTTTACCGCACCTGTAAAAAACCGGCATAGTTCAAAAACTATCTTGCATCCCTGAAAAGTACCTGAAAAAAATGGAAAGGAACTGGAGGAAAACATATGATCCTACTATCAAGGGTCAATATAACAAGGCCACCAGACATTGCCATTAGGAAATTAAACCAGCCTAAGCCAAGCACTTCAAGAAAAAAATTAATTCAGCTCTCAACTCTCCAAGAGAACTCTAAGATTGTTACATCTCTTACCACTATACAGCAAGAGACCTCTCCACCAATCCTCGATGGAGAGATGTGAAAAAATTGCAAACTTTTTAAATAAAAAAACGTTTAATACATCCGCATTTCTCTGCAAAGGAACACTCCACTAGATAGGCCAGACTTCTCTCTAGGAACTAACAACCTCTTTGGACAGGTCCCAGGACCAGTATTAGGTAACTTTCCTGTGTTAAGTAAAAAAACTACTAGCCTTAGTTTGCGGAATATCAAATCAGGCTCTCCCTAAGACCTGCACCCCCACATATTCTAATTCAGGGCAGGGATACCACTCTGTCCACCACAGCAGAGCTCCTATTGCTATCTCGCACTAAAGGGAAAGTTCCAGAAAAATGGAAGCACACCATAGTCAGACCATTACTGAAGAAACCCCATTTAGATGTTCCTGGAAAATAATTGTGCCTAGCGCTACAATCAGCTGGCCACAAGAACTTGGTATTCCCCTCATTCCTAAAGGATTTATAAAAAAAATTGGGGATGTGGCTGGATCTCAATCTCGTAAACTACAAAAGAGAGATACTAGGTCTAGGGTGTGTGTTAATACAGAGGCTGATGACTAACAACTATACAGAATGAATCATATCAGGCTGAGAAATTCCCATCCGACCACCCTTATTGGCGGAGTATCGTCATGTGGGAGTTGGTACATGATCCTGATGCCGCCCCAACCATCCAGAAGATGGTGTGGATATGGATCTGTAAGTACACTCTAGCCAAGATAGTATTCAAAGAGTGGAGAGATGATTAAGTGCAGTGCTCTAGTGAAAAGTGAAGCTAAAATTGACTACTTAGACAAAAAGTATGTTTAGTGAAAATTGTCTAAGTGTCAAGGTTAAAACCACGCCCACATAGAAGAATTATAACTATAGAGTGGCGCTGTGCAGATCGGTCAACATGTTTCAGCCAGTTTGTAGTAACTTTCCGGCTTTCGTCAGGACCAATAGGTGTACTAGCTACTGCAAATCTAAAGTGTAGTGAAAAAAAGAAGAAAAAGATTTATAAGATACTTTACAAAATAGTATTCTCCTTGGACCTTGGAGCCCCAATGTATCCTGGAGAGCTAATTTTTCTTTTCCTGTTGTAACACAAAACATACAACAAGGGTATGAACATGTATAGAGCCATTTTACATACAGACACTATAAAAACTGACAAACTAGCATAAGTGATATTTCACTTAGCGAATTAACAACAATCAGAAAATTTCTTGATCTCACTTCCAGGGAGATATTAGTCTCCACTGAAATACTCACCCAGCTTTATGTGGAGAAAGACCTCGCCTCGCCCGGCAACCTACTCGGGAAATGGAGGCCCGCTCTATTTTGCAAACAGAAAAAGGGGGAAGACATAGTATTTATCATATAATATGTCTAGCTCACTGGCTATGCATAAATAACTAACAAACTTCAAAATAATGGACAGCACACACACAACAAAAAACAGCCAAAATCAGGACCATAACGTTTTGATGAATAGCATAGGTTTGTCAGATTGTGCCAGCATTGTCAGCAGAAGTGGTGACAAACCTATCTATAGGACAAGGGGTTGCCCCTATCACATCTCACCAAGTATGAATCAATGGTGAGCACTTGATGTAGGGATGCACTTAACAAGAAGATGCCAGAAAGGTTTACCCTACATTCTTGAAAATTGCCTTACAACTTAAGACTGAAAACAAAGAGGAATTCCCTTTGGAGTTTTAATCCAAGAGCTAGAGACATAGGATAGATTGCCTTAATAGATAGAGAGCTCACCTGTCCGTCGGTACCTCTTGCAATCATCCAAGAGGAAGTGGAGGTACCGACGGACTGCCTCTTCCTGTTTATATACCGGTGTTGATTGGGCATTAGAAACACTTGGTTATGATTAACCAATTAGCTAACAACCGAACGCTAGCCTCGTTATGCATTGCGCATGCCTATACAACATGCGGGCGCTATTCTCTTTCACCGCGTTCTATGCGCATGGTTGTGCCACATAGGCCGCGATGTTTCTCAATGCACAAGCGTGAGAGACCTCTGTCTCCTCTTCGCGCTTGAGTAGTTTGATACGCGCGTGTCTTTTTACAAGTGTACAGCGCGCTGCCCTTAATATATACCGATATAGTTAGACAGAATACCAAAGGATATTGAGCGCTCATGAGGGGAGTGATTTAGCCCCTAAGTGAATAAATACAGTATAGATGAACGACCTCTGTCTTTTCTTCGTTTTTGGGCCATTTCTACGTGCCTGTCTTACCAGGTGTACAGCGCGCTACACTTCGTATATGCTGGTGTAATTAGAAAAAGAACAGGGAGTTATTAAACTCTCAAGGGGGAATATTTTTAACCCCTATGTATATGAATCTTATCAAAATATGTGGCATTGTTTCAAATAGAGTAGTGTTATGCAGCCACTACAGCAGTTGTCTACAACACATTTCTTGTTCTATAAAGGATATGTGTACAATCTTACTTTAGCTGTCTGGGTTTTACTGCTCAGGTGATGGTTATCCCCAACAGGCTATGCATTACAGTATTATAGTTAAATTTGAGTGAAAACTCATATTTGTCATGAAAGTTTTAGTTTGAGGAATTCTAGGGGGTTGAGACCTTCCCAGAATTGGATTACATTAAAAGTGTTGATAATTAAGTTATCAGTTAGTATACTGTAATGTCTGAGTTCAGGAGTAGGACGGAATACTCCGGTGTTATCATACTAAATTTAGCACATATCCGTCTCTTCACTAAGGACTGATAAATGTACCTCACTTTTGTCCTATATATATTGATGTCATTCTGTCTGACCTGAACTACAGGGAAACCCAGGGAATTGCGTCGTTGAGGCCCTTGGTGTCGCATTGAAGCTTGAAAATCCATTTTTGCTCTTTCAAAAATAGAAAACCTGTTTGTGAGAAATGAAGTGGTTAGTGAGGCAAGTCGACTGCTTTTGGCGTCTGATAGTACTCTTATGTTCACTTACTCAGATTTTCATTTTCCGAGTCGTGTGGCCAACATATCGCAGCGAACAGGGGCATGTTATCATATAAATAACTCCCTCTGTATTACAGTTGGTATGTCTTTTCAATAGCCACGGTCTACCTGTGCCTATGTTCACTTGATCAGTTTTGTAAGTCTGTGGGCATGCACTACACGTGCCACATGGAAAGTGGCCGCGTACAGGAGGAAGATTCCACAGTGTGTTGGTCGCATCAGTATTCTGCAGTCTTGGCCTTGTATGTACTAAGGTATCACGTAGGCTAGGGGCTCTCTTGAAGGCAAACAGTGGAGGTGTAACGGTAGTATGTGCTATATTCAGAATATTCCAGTGTCGTCTGATGGTCTTTTGGATTTGGTTAGAGAGGACACTGAAAGTACTTACGAATGTTAGTCTCTCCAAAGATGGTTTATCAGTTTTTCTTTCCAACAGTGCTTCCCGATGGTTATTAGAAGCTCGTTTGCAAGCTCGATTTACTAGATGGCGAGGGTACTCTTTCAAGCAGGTGTTTGGACAGATTTGCAGCATGTTTCTCATACAGGTATCGAGATGAACAGTTCCTGCGTACTCTCAAAAACTGCCCCACAGGTTCTTAAGGGACTATTGCTACTGCTAGTGAAATTCACACTTTTGAAAAATAATAATAACAGTGACTACTTAATAGGACCTCAGATTTTACTCGGGGCAACGACGGAGAGAGCGTGGCCTCCCTTACTCTGAGTTTGGTCCAGGTGAGGTGAGGTTTTCTCCCCTGTCAAGATGGGTGATACATACACCAGTTGACTAGGAGGAATGAGAGTTATATCCTTTTAAGTAGTCACTGTTATTATTATTTTTCAAAAGTGTGAATTTCAGTAGCAATAGTCCCTTAAGAACAGAGGCCCTGATGAAAGCCTAGGGAGTTTTCCCCTGTACGGCAGAAACATGTTGGCCCCTAAGCAGTTATTTGTGTACACTGCGATTTTGCGCTGTTCTGGTTTTTAAACAGAAAGAAACTCACGGTTATTAAAGTTTCCATTGCTGTGAGATTTCTATTCTTTTTTAACTTTATTCTTTCTACACTTTCACTTTTTTGCACTGCTTTATGCTCCATTTGGTGATTCCACGCATGGTTAAACGGGCGATTGTGGGTTTGACCCTAGTCCTACCAGGCGGGTCTGGGAGTAGTCTCGCTGATCTGGAGACACATCAGCCTAGCCCTGTGGATGACCAGATGAGAAAAATCAGATCACCAACACGATTTTGATGGTAATCAGTCTCTGGAACTTGGATCTCGCCTACTTTTTCCTGGTGGCCACATGCGTTGGATTGCCATAATTCTATTTAGACTCTTTCTGGTTACATAGTCAGACAATCCTGTTGACTCATAATATATGGCTTTTTGAAACATTTTGTTTCATATCAGACACCCAGGTTCTTCGGTAGGTTGTCATATCCATGACAACCGTAGCGCCACCCTTGCCTGCTGGCTTGATTATAATTGATGGATCAGAGGACAAACTAGTGAGAGCAAGTCTTTCCTTAGTTGGAAGATTTTGGAAAGTTTGTTGTTTGCCTTCAAATAGAGCCATAACTTCATGTGTTACAGCTTGTTCAAAGGTGCTGACTTTGGAGGGTACTTGATGTACCAATGGTGTGAACAAGGATTTAGGGCGTAGACCAGTGTTCTTAGAGCTTTCGTCTCTCACATCATTCTCTTTAGATTCAAAAAAGAATTGGAGACGTATTTTTCTAAAGAACTTTTCTAACTCGCATCTGGTTTGAAAAGGGTCACCTTTATTGGTGGGAACAAAGCCCAATCCTTTGTTCAAAACGAGTTGTTCATCAGCAGTTAAATGTTTAGAGCTAAGGTTGACCACTAAGTTCCTGTCGTCTCTGTTGTCGACGTCTGTTGTGCTACCCTCCTGCTCCTGGTATTCTGAAAGGGCTGTTCTGGTTCCCAGTGTACATTTTGTTGCCCTCTTCTCCTGCCGTAGCTGCGCCCTCGGCCCTGCAATAAAAAAGACGGGTCTTGAAAAAATTGTGGGTATTGTGGGAACCCTTGCATTTGTTGTGCAAAAGGTTGTGGTTGGTAACCCCAGGGTCCTGGTGGCCACCATTGACCTTGGTTTTGGTACGAGCCACGAGCTCCTCTTCTCTTATTAAACCTGCGCTGTTGTCCCCTTCCTCTTACTTGTAAGGTAGTTGGATCAGACCCGTCAGATTCACTACCCGGGTCTGATCCCGAGGAGGAGTAATTAGAGCCGTAGCGTCTCCCTTTGTTATTGAATTCAGGAGCGACCCAGGTATCGCTAGTGTAAGGAAAAATTCTGGTCATAGAGAATTTATCCAGATCTTTTTTGAATTTCTCTACTTTGATGGCAAGAATGTTGTCACCATAATCTTTGCTACTCTTATTTGTCTCATCTAGATGTTTTTTAAAAACACTATTAGTCAAGGTAGTCTTAATTTTACCTTCTAGCAGTTGGATCTCTACTAGGATAGTGTCTGCTACCCGTTTGGCAGTGTTGACTATGAGAATCAGCCAATCATGGATCTCAATCTCTCCATGGTAATACAAGCAAGTAATCTAGCAGCCACCTGCTTTGGGATACTCCACAATATCTTGGCCCTTATCCCTGAACAGACTTTGAGAACCGTTGTACAGGCCTCGGTAGTCTCTCGCCTGGACTGTGGTTACTCCCTTTATCTGGGTTCCCCAAAATACGTGGTGATCAGACTACAGGTGGTCCAAAAGGCAGCAGCTAGGATACTCTAGGGATAACCCAGACAAAAAGCTGCGAAAGCCTCACTGAAACGGCTCCACTGGCTGCCCATTAAAGCCACAATCAAATTCAAATCTGTCTGGCTCACAATGCCATGAACAACAAGGGCCCAGCCCTACTTAGAATACTCATCACCCCATACATGCCTAAAAGGTATCTTAGATCATCTTCATACCTGCTGCTCATGAAGACGACAAGGATAAAAAGCTCCAAATGGGGAGAAAGATCTTTTTTGCATCTGGTCCCAAGGCTGTGGAACTCCTTTCTCAAAAAAAAAAAGATAGTGCTGAGAGATTAACTCACTTTCAGAAAAAAACTAAAGAGGTGGCTTTTCCCATGATCAATTAATCCCCTCGCACAACACCGCCTCTCTACAGCGCTGGGGAGCCCCTGGGCTGCCAAGCACTTTATAAATCCCATAAACATACCTCTGCTCAGACTCTGAAATGTTTTCATTGTTTTTCCAGTTGTAATCTTGGTTTAAACAGAAAGAGGATTGGGGAGTGGACGTTTGTAAGGAAAACTGAACATGGGAATAGATGACTACAATATTGCTAGTCAGAAGGTGAAAGGATGTATTCTTGTTTGGGGGAAAAGTAAGAAACTTATCTACGTTCATGATCTTTGTCTTAGTAGGGCCATGGTATTGGTTGCTACATCTCAAAAGCTGTTGGAGGAACAGGCACCGTCAGGGTTAGCATTAAAATGATAGTTGAAGTGGAATGAAATACAGTTGAACACTGAATGCCAGCACTTGGCAGGAAGTAATAAACACTATTAAAAGCAAGAGCTGAGGGGATTAAATGCAAGTTGTGCCAGTACTCACCCATAGTCCTTGGTCACTGACTAAGGCTGTCCGCAGAGGCTTTGGGGGAATTCACCTGGACTTGTCACAGAGCTAAGCAAAAGGCCTCAACTGTGATCAGAGCCTTTCCTGTATAGCCAAAAGCCACCTCGGGTGCCACATAGATTGGGCCCCTGATGTGACAGAAGTCATTGCATTCCTACTAGATTTTATGGTATTATTATTATTATTATTTATGCGTTTTTATATAGCGCGGACTTTACCCGAAGGTGTCAGAGCGCTTCACAATAGGAACATATCTGGTACATGAGAACATTACAAGTGAGCAAAATACAAAAGCAAACGTTACATTAAATGACGCAAAAATGACAATCGGGTGCCAACAAAATACAAGAGGTAGCAAACGGTGCATTACAAATGTGACAATCGTGAGCCAACAAAATGCAAGAGGTAGCAAACTGTGCATTACAGGAGGAAAAAGTGACGTGTGCCAGTTACAAAAGCGTACAAAATAAACAGAGGTATAATACTGCAATATATGGAGGACACTCAGGCACAAGAACAAACGTTACGTAGGCACTGGTGGCACTTGTTCAGGTATCGAAAACAAACAAATGTAAGAGGTAGAAAACAGTGTGTTACAAGAGAAAGTGACGGGTGCATGTTACACATGAGTACCAAACACAGGTAGAAGGATAATACTGCAATAAATGGCAGACTCTCAAACCACAAGAACACACTGGGAAGACACTTCCATACTCATGTAAAGTAGATTTGCTACTGCTCTGAGATAACTGGAAGTGGTTTATAGCATTGCTGAAGGGCAAGCCCTATATCCAGAGCCTAATGTTCAAGGCTGGCAGCCATAGGCAATGGGCACAGAAATCCCAGGCATTTAGATCAGCTCATGAGGGCACATGGCCAATGGTTGTGCCGAGTGGTCTTGTTGCACCCAAGGCCATGCACAGGGAACTTTTGAGGTCATGAATTTGGATGGCCAAGCCCTGCCACCAGCGCCCACAGTTCATGCTCTGAAGATACAGTGTAGGAGAGTAGGGTCTGCTATCCTATGGTCACCCCAATTTTTGCTTTTTGCTTCACTGGTTTTCGACTTACTGAGGCTGTGGACCTGCTAATCAGACCCCCAGCCTGCTGTTCTCTCTCTAAATTCACATACATGTACTATAGGTACATAACCCAATTGGAAAATGGACTCCTTGTCAGCCCCTGTACCATGCACTATAGGTGCTCAGGACAAAGGTGCCACCAAGGCCTACCAGGGGCTGAAGCATAGCTTTTGCCACCCCTGACTAGTTCTTAAATTGACACAACTGGCTGATCACTCAGCTGGGGCAAGTGGGTGTAATCACCCCTTGCTTAGGTATAGTATACCTATATCTAAACCTATATCTGGACACATATAAACCTGTGAGCCACTCCTATGGAAGGCCTCATCAATCCTGGAGGCAGAGTGCGTGGTTTAATGTGAGATGAAGCTCTGGCATGAGCTGAGCCTGTCTGCAGCTGTCGGGAACAACTCCCTAAGCTGATCCGGGATAATACAATATCATATACTATTAAGTGCCTTATAATCCTCGCGGTTACATAGCAACTTTGGTTTGGCTTTATCAAAACATGTTGTGTAAGGTGTCATACGATTTGGAATACTATCCCCTCGACAGTTCTGTCGACAGGGATAGCATTCCACCCCTCTAGAGGGAGAAGACATGTTACTTTACTGAAACGCGGTTGATTTTTAAAAGAGCCTCGGATCCCCAAAATGGATGCTTCTGCCACAGACACGAGTCTGACCTCCTGCTGCTGACCGAAACTCCGCAGAGGAGGCCTGGACAAAGGCTTTCCTGTCGCAGGGAGGTGTTACACCACCCGAGACAGGAGATAGTGGATTGTAGCGGGGAGGTTTGAAAGAAACCAGACACTGCCTGGGGCGCACAAGGCTGCTTCTTGCATAATCCGGCCAAACCGGTTCTGGGGCATACCAGCCCCAGTCCCAGCGTGGCCTGGATCAAAGGGAAAGGGGTGTATCCACCCCCTTCCTGGGTCCCACCCTTAGGAGGGGACCTAGCAGGTAATCCAGCCCCCTAGATTGGTATAAGAATGGGAGCAGTGCCAACTCACTCAGATTATCCTGATGAATCATTTGAAACAAAACTCTGGACCCTTCGACATCCTACTCAACGTAGAAGACTGAAGAATCTCCCTTGTGGTCAAGGAGTGACCACCCTGTGCAAACAGGCACCATCCAGCACCTCAACGTCTGCTTTGTTGCAGTTCCCGCCGGAACTCGAGCGACAGAGATCGACGAGATCAAGCTTGCCTGCCTTCTTACAGCCCGATCCACAGTCCCTGCAGAGCTGAGACCCGTGGAGGCAACCGGAAGCGTGGGGCACGCCATCTTGAAAAGACCACGAGACGCTGACTGTGCAGCCCACGAGTGACCCTCGAAGCTGTACACCGGGGTTTGAGAAGCCCCAACCACAACCCAAGAGAAGGAGCAAAAGGGTTACGGCTGTGCCTTCCCACTTGCCCCAGGTTGAGGATCAGACTTCACAGGAAGCTGATTCTGCAGTCCAAGAGGAGACTGTCTCTGAGGAACTTGAGCCTGATCAGGTTGAATTTCTGGGGACAGGGGGACCCTCAAGGGCAGACCTGGGGCAGGCCCATTAGATTGCCCTTCACTTGAACCCCTCAGACAGCAAGCTGCTGCTGAGGCTGCAGGGAATGCTCAAGGTACCCATAAAGTTTATTGGGATGATGGGCTCCTTTACTCAGAGGCTAGATACCCCAAGCCTGGTACCACCAGGAGGTTGGTCATACCTTTGAAGTTTAGGGGTTTCCTTCTTACCTTGGCCCATGATATTCCCCTTGCAGGACACTTAGGCCAGAACAAGACTTGGGACAGTCTTGTCCCTCACTTTCACTGGCCTCATATGTCATAAAATGTCAAGGAGTTTTGTCGCTCCTGTTTCACTTGCCAAGCCAGTGGTAAGTCAGGTGGCACAACAAAGGCCCCCCTGATACCACTACCTGTGGTGGGGGTACCCTTTGAAGGAGTTGGAATAGATATTGTGGGTCCCATGGATCCTCAAACAGCATCTGGGCACAGATTTATACTGGTGGTAGTGGATCATGCCACCAGGTACCCAGAGGCAATTCCCCTGAGGACCACAACAGCACCTATTGTGGCAAAGGCCCTTCTTGCAGTGTTCTCAAGAGTGGGTTTTCCAAAGGAGGTTCTTTCAGACAGAGGTACCAACTTCATGTCTGGATACTTAAAGGCAATGTGGAAGGAGTGTGGAGTAAACTTCAAGTTTACCACACCCTATCACCCACAGTGCAATGGGCTTGTGGAGAGATTCAACAAGACCCTCAAGGGAATGATAAAAGGATTACCAGAGAAGCTTAGGCGGGAATGGGACACCCTTTTCCCCTGCTTGCTCTTTGCTTACAGAGAGGTCCCTCAGAAGGGGGTTGGCTACAGCCCTTTTGAACTTTTGTTTGGCCACCCTGTGAGGGGTCCACTATGTTTGGTGAAGGAAGGATGGGAGTTACCTCTCAAAAAGACTAAGCTAGTTGTGGTGGACTATGTACTTGGTCTCCGCTCCAGGATGGCTGAGTATATGGAGAGAGCATCCAAAAACCTGGAGGCCAGCCAAGAATTACAGAAAGCTTGGCATGACCAAAAGGCTTTTCTGGTGGAGTACAAACCAGGGCAGATGGTGTGGGTGTTGGAGCCAGTGGCCCCAGCAGCCCTCCAGGACAAATGGACTGGACCCTACCCAATTGTTGAAAAGAAGGGAGAAGTCACCTATGTGGTTGACTTTGGAACCCCTAGGAGCCCCCACAGGGTGCTCCAAGTAAATCGTTTGAAAGCATTTGTTGACAGGGAGGACATGAGTCTCCTCATGGCCACAGATGGGGATCAGGAGGAAAAGAGTGACCCTCTCCCAGACCTGCTTTCCCAGAACCCTGATGATGGTTCAGTTGATGGAGTAGCCTTGGCAGGCAGCCTCACTGAGCAGCAACAGGTGGACTGCAGACAGGTGTTGCAGGCCCACAGACATATGTTTTCACTCACACCCAGTCTAACTAACTGGTGCACCCATGAGGTGGACACTGGTGACAGTCTGCCTGTGAAGAATAAGATCTACAGGCAACCTGACCATGTCAGGGATTGTATAAAGGCTGAGGTGCAAAAGATATTGGAGCAAGGAGTGATTGAGCCATCAGAGAGCCCATGGGCTAGCCCAGTGGTCCTTGTGCCAAAACCTCATACCAAAGATGGAAAGAGAAATTAGGTTTTGTGTGGACTACAGAGGTCTCAATGCTGTCACTAGGACAGATGCTCATCCCATTCCAAGAGCAGATGAGCTCATTGATAAATTGGCTGCTGCCAAGTTTCTGAGCACATTTGATTCGACAGCTGGCTACTGGCAGATCAGACTAGCTGAAGAGTCAAAAGCCAAGGCAGCATTCTCTACCCCTGGTGGACATAAACAGTTTGTGGTAATGCCCTTTGTTTTGAAGAATGCACCTGCCACCTTCCAAAGGTTGGTGAATCAAGTCCTTGCTGGGTTGGATGACTTTTGTGCAGGATATCTAGATGATATTGCTGTCTTTAGCTCCACCTGGGAGGATCACCTGATCCACCTGAAGAAGGTTCTGAAGGCCCTGCAAAAGGCAGGCCTGACTATCAAGGCTACCAAGTGCCAGATAGGGCAGAGCAAGGTTGTGTACCTGGGCCACCTAGTAGGTGGGGGTCAGGTTCAACCATTGGAGAGCAAGATCCAGACCATACAGGACTGGGCTCCTCCAACTACCCAGACACAAGTCAGAGCCTTCTTTGGCCTGACTGGGTATTACAGAAAATTTGTAAAGAACTATGGGTCCATTGTGACACCATTGAATGACTTGACATCCAAGAAGATGCCCAAAAAGGTTCAGTGGACAGTAAGCTGTCAAAAGGCATTTGATGACCTGAAGAAGGCCATGTGCTCTGCACCTATCCTGAAGAGTCCGGACTACTCCAAACAGTTCATTGTACAGACATGCTTCTGAGTTGGGGGTGGGAGCTGTGTTTTCACAACTGAATACAGATGGTCAAGACCAGCCCATTACTTTTATTAGCAGAAGGCTGACCCCCAGGGAGAAACGTTGGTCAGCTATTGAGAGGGAGGCCTTTGCTGTGGTTTGGGCCCTGAAGAAGTTGAGGCCATACTTGTTTGGAACTCACTTCAAAATTCAGACAGACCATAAGCCCCTCTTGTGGCTAAATCAGATATAGGGTGAAAATCCCAAACTGCTCAGGTGGTCCATTTCCCTACAGGGGATGGACTTTACAGTGGAGCACCACCCAGGGACTGACCATTGTAATGCAGATGGTCTCTCCAGGTACTTTCACTTAGAACATGAAGACTTATCTGGAGGTAGAGTGCGTGGTTTAATGTGAGATGGAGCTCTGGCATGAGCTGAGCCTGTCAGCAGCTGTCGGGAACAACTCCCTAAGCTGATCCGGGATAATACAATACCATATACTATTAAGTGCCTTATAATCCTCGCGGTTACATAGCAACTTTGGTTTGGCTTTATCAAAACATGTCGTGTAAGGTGTCATACGATTTGGAATACTATCCCCTCGACAGTTCTGTCGACGGGGATAGCATTCCACCCCTCTAGTTGGAGAAGACATGTTACTTTACTGAAACACGGTTGATTTTTAAAAGAGCCTCAGATCCACAAAATGGATGCTTCTGCCACAGACACGAGTCTGACCTCCTGCTGCTGACCGAAACTCAGCAGAGGAGGCCTGGACAAAGGCTTTCCTGTCGCAGGGAGGTGTTACACCACCCGAGACAGGAGATAGTGGATTGTAGCGGGGAGGTTTGAAAGAAACCAGACACTGCCTGGGGCACACAAGGCTGCCCCTTGCATAATCCGGCCAAACCGGTTCTGGGGCACACCACACCCTCCTTCCTGGGTCCCACCCATAGGAGGGGACCTAGCAGGTAATCCAGCCCCCTAGATTGGTATAAGAATGGGAGCAGTGCCAACGCACTCATATTATCCTGATGAAACATTTGAAACAAAACTCTGGACCCTTTAATATTTGTGGTTCTCAGTGGAGATCCAAATCAAATACAATAAATAAACTTGAAACTTGAAACTGGACCCTACGACATCCTACTCAACGTAGAAGACTGAAGAATCTCCCTTGTGGTCAAGGAGTGGCCACCCTGTGCAAACAGGCACCATCCAGCACCTCAACGTCTGCTTTGTTGCAGTTCCCGCCGGAACTCGAGCGACAGATCATTGAGATCAAGCTTGCCTGCCTTCTTACAGCCCGATCCACAGTCCCTGCAGAGCTGAGACCCACGGAGGCAACTGGAAGCGTGGGGCACGCCATCTTGAAAAGACCACGAGACGCTGACTGTGCAGCCCACGAGTGACCCTCGAAGCTGTACACCGGGGTTTGAGAAGCCCCAACCCTGAGCCACTCTTGCACCGAAGCTCACCCCTCTACACTCTACGAGTGCTGCGTGGGGCCCTTCTGCTTTCTTTGGCTCGACGCGTTGGCCCGGTCACTTGCCAGCTGGCTTGTGGCCCCTGTGCCGGCGAAAGCCTAAATACGACTTGCGATTCTGGTTGCTCCAGACTTGCACCAGCTCCTCTGAAAAGGAGCACCCGCTCTGACCCTCCTGGTCCGAGTGAGAAGCAGTCTTCCAGTCCTGCGTGGATTGCTCTTGCCAAGTGTTGTTTGCTCCGATCTTGAAGCAGACGGCGCCGACGGTGAGAGCCTGCGTGGGACAGCTCGTGACCCGCTCCTGGACGTCGCAGATGCCCCAGAGCCCACGTAGCAGCGGAGAGAAGCTCCTCGACAACCACCTGATTTCGCCCGATATTGCCTGGTTCCGTCCTGGTTCCACCCTGGTCACTGCTGAGTGACCCAGACTCTGTCCCCTCTGCTTTCAGGTACTGTTCTACTCTGTTCCACCCTCGGATCACACTGAACACTTCTCCTTCACATTGCCTGCAGCATCTTCAGCTTCAAGCACCAACAACCTGCGTGACGAAACCCGACGCCACTTCAACCCTATGCACCCGCTTCCTGTGGGTTAGGTAACTCCGCAACGCCGGTGTTCCCACACTGGTACACACCTCTAGGGTCTGTGTCTAAAGTTTTGTCCATCTAGGTTCAGCGGAAGTATCCTTAAACTCTATTTGTGTAACTTTTACGCACCATTGACTTTGCATTGGTGCATGCGTGCGCTTTAAGCGCTGCACCCAAATCCCGCGGGCTTTTCCAGACTTCAGCATTGCTTGTCCCGACTGCTCCCAGCGATGCCCTAGGCCTACCCACTGTTCGATTGGTATCTCTTATACCACTTTCTTAATATATGGTTTGAGTGGCCACCCTCCCTCATCCATAATTGTGCAACTTTCATATGTTATACTGTGTTTTTGATTTAACGCGTGTGCCCCTTTGCTCATAAAGAGTACTGGGGATTATTCTAGTAATAAATACATATATTTTTATAATATATACTTGTGTGGTGTCCTTTCATTTGATATTACAGGATTGTGATTGGTAAAACAGCTTGCTTAACACGACCTCTTGAGTTTAGCCTTTAAGGCTGCTTAGTCTATGCTACCATTAAGATAGCTTGTCTATAAGGTTGACTTACAACCAGACACCATAAGGGATTGTTTGGACTGATACAAGGTGGTTCCAGAATTGGAAACATCATATATCAGGCCAACTTCTCACATACAGGGATTCAAAACGAGTTTTGGTCTAGAGAAAGTAAATCTTTGCAATACTTCAAAATACATTTCAAACTAATGCACCTCAAGTTTTCCTTTCAGTTGTTTGGTTATAATCAAAGATTGTATCCTAACATTAGGCTCCATAGAATTATGAATTGTCTGTCGAGAATGACTGAAATTTGAGCAATTTAATATTTAGGTTTTTCTTTTCACTTTTGCATCATAAAATGTTTTTTCTTCAAAATGTACAGAGAATCGAAATTTGCCTAGCATAGTAACAGTAAGTTTCAATTCTATTAAGGACACGGAGGCGAGGATTATGCTTTTTCCTTCTTCGCTGTTTATTTAGCTCAACACACAGCAGCCAAAAAGCAATAACACGAGCCCTAAACCTCCAAACAAAGGTAAAAGGGCTAGAACATTAACAAAAAATTTCATCAGAAACTACAAGTCCCATGACGGCAAGTCAGGCAGTCCACAGCTTAGTCCTTCCTCAATGTCCATACAGGCTAGAAAGGACGTCCTCTCTGTGACTACTTCCTCTTTCTTCGCTGCTTCACAGCCAGTTAAGTGTTTCTCCTTATCTCATTTGTGTGGAAGTGGGAGTTGTTTGATATGGTTATTCTGCTCGATTAATTGTTATTTGCGGCTGTATTATCTATGCTGGTTGCTCTTTCTTTTTCAGAGCCCTACATAGTCGCGGGGACATTCACGGTCCCTTACGCGACTTTCGCCCAGTTCGTGGCCTCCTCCGGCCGCCAGGGGGCGCCGGAGCGTCTTGCTGGTCCCAGCGCGGTCTTTCTCCTCAGGGGAACCGCGCTGGGGAGAGCGAGCTGCCAGAGCCCCTGATACCACCTCACCGCTACGCCCGGGTCCTTCCTGGATCAGTACTCTGCCCTGATTCTTTTGTAACGCCCCGCTGGGGTCTGTAAAGCGGTTGTTACCGCGGTGCCGCCGACGGGCGTTTTATCTGTAGGGACACTGTTGAAAACCCTGCTGCTTTCTGTCCCACTCTGCTCGTGTACCCATCACACTCCCCATAACCTCCCCATGACCCCCATCCCAGTCCATTCCATCAGTCAGGAGGCTTCATCCTTCGCCACACTCCATGAGTCCCAGATTTTGCTCAATATGATTTCAATCTCCCTCCAGATATAAAACAGTCAAGTGCATTTAAAAAAAACTTTAATGATATGGTGGTCTTTTTTTCTGTTGAATTTATTGAATCTATGCATGGTGGAAAGCTAGAATTTCAAATACATATAATTTCTTTTCCTGAAAGAGTGGGCTTTGCTGTGAAAGCAAGGCTGCAACTGGTAGTCTGATTTGCAAATTGAAGATTGTATTTTGGGAAACCCAGATTCTGAGTGCATGAACTTTGAACCACATTGCCAGCGTAACTTGTTAAGCCGTAGAGACCTAAATATCCTACACAGTTGTAATCTCTCTTCAGCCTCCTCCTATCACTCCATGTCCAGCATCCTTTTTTCATTTTGGTGGCACAGATGAAGATTTACCTGCTCAATTACTGTCTTTTCTTCCAGCCAGCATCGGCACGAGGCATTGGGATTCAGGTCATTCACAAGTGGAGCCAGCTACCAAAGCGAAGGCCTTTGCTGGTTCAGAGGTGAGTTTGTGTAGCAAGACCCCTCTGATGTATAGCATCCCAAAGACCATAGTGAATTGTAAAATATTGACCTGGTTAGTACAACATGTCATTATTGCTTTAATTTATCGTCCAGGTAGTACTGTACAACTCCAGCAGATATTACTGACTCATATAGGGTACAACTTCACAGAGAAGCAATTTGAAATTCTGGGCCCAGCCAGTAGATAGGACGGTGGTCTACAGTATGTGAATATATTATGGATATCATTCTGGAAAACTATTGTTACAATTATGTTGTATTTCTTTTGAGAGCATCAGCCTGAACAGTTACTCTTTGTATCTTTGTGTAGACTATCCTAAACGTATGACAGTCAGCAGTTACGTTGGCATTATTTTTAAAGCGCACATACACCATTTGCTAAGAAGATTAATCAGTACGGTAAGAGTGCTGTAGACAGACATACAGGTATATGCTTGGCTAAATAACTATGTTTTCTGCAGTTTCCTAAATTTCTGATAGCAGGTGACCGTTTTGATTTCGAGGGGGAGGGAATTCCAGATGTTGGGTGCCATGACTGAGAATCTGGCACCGCCAGTCTTCTATTTGAATATGGGTACCAACAGATAATTCCAGTATGTAGAACTCCGAGTGCGATTGGTGTGTACTTCTGAATGCAAGAGCAGATGAAAGCCGGCCTTTTGAAGACGACCCATCCTGTTTTGGATATTGTTCTTGAGGATACTCTGGGGGTAATGTGCCACCGATTTGGTTGTTTGTATGACCTGGGGAGACTGATCCTGAATAGTTTGTAGCCTATTAATGAGTCATTTGGGGAGGCCAGTGTATGTATAATTGGTGTTATCTATCCTTGAGATGACGAGCACAATGACTGCCAGAACAGGGGGGTCTGAGGTTAGAAGTTTAGCTATCTTCCTAATTCGCCAGAGTGTGAAAAGGATGCAGAGATTACTGCTCCAATTTGAGGGTTAATGGATAGATATTCATTAATGATCACCTCAAGGCTTTTTACTGATTTCTTAAGGATTGGTGGAGTTCTCATTTCGGAAAAGCCAAAATGCAGCTGTCCAGTAGTCAGTCTTACTTTTGGTAATAACAATTTGGGTTTTATCCAAATTCACTTTGAGGTGATTGCTGTTCATCCCTTTGCGGATGAACAGCATCTTTGTTTAGAAAAAATTCTCTGGATTCTTGGGTGTTGTCAGTTCTAAACAGTAACTGCATATCATCTGCATAGCTGTAAATATTGCACTTCCTCTTTAGGAGAGTGGATTAGAGAGTGGCTGCATAGGTTACAAAGGTGAGGGGAGAGACCTGAGCCCTGAGGGACTCTGCAATCCAGCAGAACCTTGAGTGTGTTATAAGGGATGAAGCAAACTTACGTGGTTATTTAGAAAATAAATGATGCAATCTAATGCTGTACCCTAAAGTCCCAAGGCTTTGATGCGGTTGACTTAGAGGTTGTTGTCCACCATGTCAAAGGCAGCATAGAGGTCTAGGAGGTACCAGTGTCTGGGTAACCTCATTATCACATTCTTAGCACAGGCCATCTATCACAGAATGGATGACTGTTTCTGTGGCGTGAGCTGGATGGAAATCTACCCTGTAAGAATCTAGGAATTTGGTTTCTTCTCGGAAGTGGCAGATATTTTTTGCCACATGCGCCTCTATTGCCTTTGCCAGAAATGGCAACAGAGATATAGGGCGGTAGTTTTTCAGTATTAATGGGTCCTCTCCTATTTTCTTCTGGAGGTGGACCACTATGGCCTCTTTAATTGTACTTTGAACGGACCTGTGCTAATAGAATAGTTCAGGAGTCAGAGGGAAGTATCCAGTAATTTTGAGAATAAATTTTAAAAAATCATTTAGGTGGGGAAATGCGATTAGGGGATCCTGGTTTTGCTTTGATCAGCGGATCTTTGAGGCAGTCCTTTCTGATGGCATAAAATGAGAGGGTGGTGGGGTTAGTGTTTGCCTGCATCAACTTGCTTTGAAGGGCGCATTTCAGGAGGATTTCTTTAATTGTCTTTATTTTATCAATAATGAGTGTTGAGAGCAGTACAAGTAAAATAAAAATTGTCAAAGCAAGTAGATCTGGGTCGGCTTGTTTTGTTATGTCACGTTTTTTCAAACGTTATTGCTTGGGGAGCTTTTGTAAAATGATTCCAAAAAGTACAAACTGCCATGGAAGGCATTGGCACTGAAGGGAACAACTTTGTGTATGGATGGGCTCCTTTTGAAGAGCACAATGTTGTCACTCATAGTGAAGTCAGTAAGTGGCTGAAATGGGCTGATCCACTGTCCATACTAGTGTTCTGAAGAAAAGTTGAGTGTAGAGAACTCACCGAAAACCCTTATAGGTACTTGTATATAATGTTAGTGAAACTAAAAGGTTTTGCCTTGCGTCAGACCTAAAAAAATAAATTTAAAAAAAAGGCGTTGGTTGGGGAAATCTACTGATCAAAGACAGTTGTGTAATGCATGGTGTTGGCTATTACCTCATGCACGCAAGTTGGAATCAAGGATTCCTGAAAAAGGATGGGATGTGAAATCTTTTAGACCCCCTTGACATGTTAGTATTATCATCTGATGGGCATAATGTTGCTCAAAGTTGCAGACTGGGAGAGATATCCAGCTAATAACAAATATTGAGAATTGGTTGTCTATCATTGAAGATTGCCCCCAAAAGGTTACATTTTAGCATTGGTACTATTAATCTTTTCAGTGAGTCTCTGAAACCCAGATCTGTTTGAGGGTATCTAAACCTCACAACATTACCACACTAAAGTCATGTATGCAGCAGAAGTCTTAAGCGTGGATGACCAGAAACCTTCCGAAACTGGACCCTGAGAAAACTGAGTACTTCTTAATGAAGTGACAACATAAATCAGATTTACCTTATTAATGGCTCTGTGTGTTTAGATGTAATGAAATGTATAATCTATGGACATATATTTAATACTATCAGTTTACATGGTTTATTGGCTGAAAGAAATTGCCTTGATTGTCAACCACAAACCAAAGGTTGAGGGAAGGTGTAGATGAAGACCATGAACAGACTTGAAGGTCAAAATATTAGCTGTGTGAGTGTGCCAGCACATTTACTCCTGTTCATCTCCAGTCATTCAAGAGCATCAGCTGAGGACTGCATATTTAGGAAGTGCATTTCCAGCAACCTATTGGCTGTCCTTATGAATGACTATGGCCAAGGTCAAGTTGAAGGTCAAAGCTGCATGCATGGGATTATTATGAGTGAGGAGACATTTAAGGGTAACGTTTGGATATTCTATTGATAAATGGTAAAAAGTTCTATTAGTTTGACTAGAATGAAAAAGGAGAAAGCATAGCAAAGGTGTTGATGAAAAACTATGCCACCCATTTACCTTCTAATGGTGTGATGACTCTAATAGCCTGAGACAGAAGTGTAATGCTGCTAGAACATTTCACCAATGGTGAGACGGGGAAATGTGGAGGAGAAATATTTGCATATCGTGGCAGAAGGCGTATGAGAGCCCACATCCCTATCCATACCATAGTCTTCCATGGGCCTCCTAATTGGTAGTTGTTTTAATGAAATCAGTCATCTCATAGGTCTTTCCTCTTGTAAGTAGGTATCCTTTTTGGAATGGTAGCATATGATCCCCGCAAATGCTAGATCCTGTTTTCTATGCCAAGTTACATACCTGTGCATTTGTGCTATTCGGGGGTAGTTCCCAAGGGATCTGGGTAGCTATGGCCTTTCATTGTCTGGTTCATTGAGTTGTTTTAACAGATTGCAACATTCTTCACTGCTTAAAGGATTTTTATTCCTGAATTTTATAACCTGAATGACACCAATGTTAGTTTTCTTGAATATTCACTGCTATCTGTATTTTAAGCAGTGTCGTGGTGTTCTCTGGTGTAGACAAAAACTGTAAAAAACTAACCTTTCAGTTAATTTCTTTGCTTATCATATGACCTCTACAAAATTATGACATACTCTTTCAATTCCAGAAATCTTGGAGCCTAATTTGCTATAACAATGACTACCAGGCACAAACTTAAAATGCACCGTCCATAACTTGAACCTGTAGTGTGTTCATAAGATATTCTTTTTCTCTTCTCAGATACCTGCACAAACCTTACCTCATCAGCGGGAGCAAGTTTGATTTGCGGATTTACGTTTATGTCACTTCATTCGATCCTCTCCGCGTGTACATGTTTACAGATGGACTGGTACGATTCGCCAGCTGCAAGTAGGTGTTATAAGGGTTGCAGCTGGAGCAGTGCCTGACACATCTAACTTCCATGGCTTGTTGTTTGGCAATGTGGTGTTGAAAATCTGTGACACTACTATAGAGTAACTGTTCCTATGGTGCTAAATCAGATTGAAGTGGTGGGGGTAGTAGAATGGATACTTCTTTATTAGGAAGTGGTTCCCATACACAACCATGAGGGTGTCATTCTTCATCAAGCTTTGCTCCTCGTGGGGTCAGCGCTGCAATACCCCAAGGACCCCACAAGAGGGCTCTTTGGCGGAGATCTTTAGAGAGAGTGCCGTGATGGTGAGTGGGGTGTGTGCGTAAAAGGGGGCGGGGTTCTGATAGTGAATCGGAACAACCTGAAGGGTACCTCAATATTATATTTTATTCTCAGGTCATCGCAATGGGGTTAAAAAGTGTACGTAGATTGTGATCTTCTCATAGTGGAGAATGGCAATCTCCCAGTGTGTGTGGGTCTGGTTTGATCTGTTTCACGCATTAGGGGTCCTGGAGGCATCCTTGTTTCATCAAGACCAAAGAGGGGGGGGAGAGATAATTCCTGTCCTTGAACTGGGTTATCTGGAGGGATTTTGTGTCTCGAGAGGTATTTATTCACTGATACCGCCAAACAAGTGTTAGCGGGTCACTTGGGTACCTTGTGGGCAAAAGATCAAAGGGCGTCTGGATTTCCAACCTGAAAAAGAAACACATACATCAAAACCGGGTTAATTTGTAGTTGGTAGTATGTCCCCAGGTAACAGTCCCTGGTGATCCATTGCCCTAATGTTATTTTAATAGCAGTCAAAGAGCGAAAATAGTAAGGCTCCTACTGTGCAGTGTGCCACACATCCCATCTCAAATCAGGTGAGTGACTAGATCACAGACGATGTAAATAAAAACAGACAGACGCGCACACATATTCAGAAATAGTTGTTGGCCCCGACATAAGAGTAAAGATCTTCTCTTACCCTCCAATTAGAAATAAAATGCACCTGGGTCCAGACAGGAGACCAAGACTGTACTGCCGTTAGATACTTCTGGGAAGGTAAAATTTGGAAAGGAAACAGTTAGGGACTATGTGTTTCGTCCTGGAGCTAATCGACCAAGCCTATTTAGAGTGGTTAGTACTCGCGTGGGGTGTTGCTGTGTATGGCACGTAGACCTACCCTTCTATCTGCCTGCCCGTAGGTTAATGCCTGCATGATAACATACTGTGACATCATTCTAATGTGCATGTCTCAGGTCACCCGTAGTATCAGTCGATACTCGGGCGGCCATGTTGGAATGTCGTATTTGGACAGACACCTGCTCATAAGGATTTCGTACAAAAGTACTAAGACGTATGTAACATCATGTTGGGGGTGGCAGGAAAGATATTTCTTTGATTAAATAAAAAAAATTGATTATTTAAAAATGTGAATACCTCAAAGGATGCAGGAAGGGTTACTCTGTTCTATTCCTATTGATAACAGGATTGTTTAGGAGATTGTTCTCTATTAGCATGCCAATGAGGTGTAGTGGTTACAGTGGGGCGGGCAAGATGGGGGTCCATAAGATGGAGGTTCCTGAAGGGTTCCCCAAACAAGATGAAAATAGTATAGTCCCAACCTTCCTGCTAAGTGTGCTATGTGGTATCCGGTGTAGTCGGTGAAATACATATGCAGTGATCTTGGAGGTGAAAGTCTGGCGATCAACTCAGTACGTCCTGGTGTGCCCCTACCTCAGTGAGTAAGTGGGGAACCACAGACTCTCCACCCTGAAGTATTGGTCCCCTAGAAATACTCGGGGTGGGGGGGGGGGGGTGGGGGGGGGGGGTGTGTATCTCAGATGTTTCAGGTTGACGTCTGCAGAGCGGAATTATGTTTATAGAAGGAGGAACATCTACTCTCTGGAAGGGCAGTCTTATGGTGTCGAGCACTTTTTATTTCTTTGGTTAAGGGGCTTCTATTAACAGGGGGAGGGGCTTATTTTTCAAGGAGCCATAGTAATGGAATTCCTTTTTAAAACTGTGATCAGTTTACGAAACCAAAGATAATACATTGGTTTCTCTTGGTTATACCGTGGATATTTACCTCTGTTCATTGTGACATTGAATACACAACAGAAACTGCATCCACCAAACTGCAATTACACTAAGGATTAGACAAATGTTTAAAGTTTTGCCTCTCACACTGACTAACACATCCCATATTCTGATACCCGGTCTCCTTCTCTGCAGGTTAATTGTACTTTAAGTTTCACATCTTGGGCATGCTAGTATGCTGTACCATGACAGATACTCTTGTTATCTGCAAACCTAGTATGTCCGTCTTTGAGACTGTTGCAATTAACATGAACTTCCTATTATGTATCTAAAAGTGCGAGTTTGATTGAATTATTACAGTTTACTCAACTTCTGTTGCAGATACTCCTCATCTATGAAAAGCCTGGGCAACAAATTTATGCACCTGACCAACTACAGTGTGAACAAGAAGAACAGCGAGTACAAATCAAACGCTGATGAGACTGCTTGCCAAGGTCACAAATGGTAAGCTTACATGCATGGACTGGAACTTGTTGGTAAACCTGTGTGAGGCAGCATGGAAAACTTTATTACAGACTCATGATGTCATGAGTCCTATGTCCATCAGAACAAGCCAGCCCGCCCGTGCTCATGTATTCTAATTGTTTAAGTGGATTATCTGCCTGGAAGGAGGTTCTTAAAGCGCACATACTGCAGCAACAAGGGAAAAATTATTCCATGATTTGACAGCGAAGTTTACAAGTGCATACATTATTTGTTTTGTTGTAGGCACAAGTTTTCTGAGAGTCTTGAAAATGCAGAGCCCTTGTCCTTAGCCTCTGGTTTTTCTACAGTACAATCCATAATTATGCAAGCCCTTTGGAAGTGCTCTATATCATTGTTTATCTTTTGTTGGCTAAGCTGTGCTTTCAGAGGGGAACTTGCAAAGAGTGTTTGCTTTCTGAGTAAGTGTTGCTGCTACTGCCACCCACTGAACCCAGGCTATGTACTAGCTGAATGATGGAAACATGACTTTATTATTGATCACCTCCGACTGTTCTTTCAGATTCATCTTTTTGCCTGTTGAAAATTGATAGGGCAGTCTATTGGTCCTGTCCACAAGCATCTGAACTCCAGGTTATTTTTACTTTGAGCAGTCTTTTTTTTAGTGTTTAATGTGGACCACTCAGCTTCCAGCTGCATGTGCTTCCTCCCTGTGCCTTTCTTTCAATGACCCAGTATTTTGGTGAGGATGCTGCACTATCTAAGGGTATAAGCGGCTGATAAGCCACAGAGGTGGTACACTTACCTTACCAGTGCTTTCCACGTACTTCCCAGGCTTTGGCTTAGTTTCACATTTTTTATTTGGTCCTTTGTTCTTTTTAATGTTGAAGGTTCCTGGCTCCATTCCCTTACTTTTATTTTAACTTTTAATTATTTCTCGCTGTGCTATATATGCTGTTTGTTTTCTGTGCTTAGTTTGCACTGCTACCTTGTTTTTTTGTTCCCAGAAGGACCACCATAAGGGAGACATACTGCTCTAACCCAGAAGCATCTGGGCTACAGCCTGTTTAAACTGTTTTTGTTTAGTACAGACAGCTCCACAACCTGGGCTGCTAGTTAGCTTGTGCTTCCCTGCTCTGCCTTTTCTTTAAATGGCAGGCTACTTCAGCAAGGACCCTGCACATTTATTAGGCAATCGTGCCAAAGGAGAGTCCTATACAGCCTTATGCTTCCGGTGCCATGACCCCTCCCTGGTCCCCTGCCTTAGCAGCCAGAATACTCAGCCGAAGCTCTTTGGTCCTCAAAACCATGCAGAACAGCGAATTCCTGCCTTTTATCACTTATCCCACCTTCTAGAGCGCACTCACAAATAGGCTCGCACAAATGCGCACACACATCACACTACATCCCTGCTGTTAACACTGAGGATTAACATTCTGTAACTTTATCTCCCTGCCCATTCTGGATCCTCTCTCCCTCATGATCTTTGGTGCTAGCCCCCACCAGGTGCTTACTTGTTTTTCCCTTAATGTTAGACCTCTTACTCGTTGCAAGTGTAAAACTGCTAATTTTCTTACAATCGAGGCAGTGATGTTTTCTTCCTTACAGAAACCTAGTGAACAGATATTTCGACCCTGACATTTGCAGTGGCCATCCCTTGTGGTATTGTATCTCAATTGTGAATAGACCTACCATGCCTGGAGATTGGCTCACCATTATTTGCTGCTCTGCTCTCACTTTCAGAATGATTGCTTCTGAATCTACCAGCTTTGCTGAAGTCTGCCCATTCAGATTTAATCTCTCCTACCGCTTCTTTCCTATTTAACATCTTAGGAGATCACAATTCCCTCTTGATGATCTCGCCTGGCCTGACCTCCTCCTCCTCACAATGCCTTGGCTCTCTTAAGTGCACCTCTCATTGCTGTACATAGCCTTACACCATTTTCACCTATCACTGCAAACCTCTAGAACCATTTTAGGGAAAGATTACAGGTTCGAGGTATGTGGGCTGCTGAATTCATATCTGTGCATAGATTGCCGCTTAGTGTTGGGTCCGGATGATTGCACATTGTTGTCCTGGAAGAGTCTTCGAAGTATCACAAGATAGGTGGCTCATTCCCTGGACTACAGTGCGCATGGGCATCCTCTCCATCCTCAGATTGTTTTTTTCCGCCATTGCGTTCGGATGTTACTATCTTAGCTCAAAGTTGGGAAAACTTTCTTCGAAGCCAAACGGCTTTCGACCGTGTCGGTATTGTTTCGTTCGGTACCGATAACTTTGCTTCGAGAGGACATCGAGGAATCAGACGGGTTTTCTTCCACATTCGACCCGATCTTCGATCTACGATGGAAAGAAGCCCATTCAAAAGGTGTCCACTTTATAATGCAAAATACCCGCACATCGATGTCCACCCGGTGTGCAACAAGTGCCTGTCCCCGGATCACAACAAAGCCAACTGTATGGCCTGTGCCCGGTTCAGGTCCAAGAAAACTCTTCGAATTCGACGCGCGGCTCGATTGGAGTTGCAAAAATCAGCGCCTGTTCCAGAAAACATCTTCGGGACCGAAGACGAAGAGGTCGTTGATCTGGAGGATTGGGAAGAACTCTCAGATCCGTTTTTGGGTCATGACTCAGAGTATGAAGACGAAGACGTATTAGAAGAAGCCGAAAACGTCGTCTAAGAGGTAGGAGACGACGCAGAGGCCCTTGAGGCCGTAGAAGAAAGCTCAGGCGAGGAGCTAGGCCCAACCGGCTATTCAGGGGCCGACGACTAAGCACTCAATAAGGCTCAGGTCGAGGGATCGCCACAAGGCCTTACCTGAGATCTACAGACTTGTTCTACAGCCCCGCATAAAGGCCCGGCTTCGAACATATATAAAGAGCCATCGGTATCTAAACCGCCATCGGTCGATCCAAAGAAATCGAAAGCGTCCCTGCCAAAACCGAAACCAAAAGTGCAACTTGCTCTGGTCGGCTCCAAGGCCTCAAACCCCTCGGAGCCGAAGAAACAGAAAAAGGCCTTCGATACCGAGAAGCTCAAGAAGGTCATCGAACCAAAGGTTGGGGCACCGAAGACCAAAGTCAAGTCTATCGAACCGACAATGCCGACGCCAAAGGGAGACGACACACACAAAAGGCCCGAACTAAAAAAAGGGTTCGATACTCTGTCGAGGCCGGCGGACAAGACAAAGACTGGCTCCAAGGACCCTGTCTAGTCGACGCAGCAGAGTCCATTCATAGCCAAAGAGGTGTCGGAGTCACTCCAACGCATCACAGATAAGGCTACAGCGGTCGGGCCGAAGAAGGCCCCAACACCGAAGCTGGTCGGAAATGTTCAGACCGCATCAACACCAATCAAGTTCGGGTTGCCACCGACTGTGCGTCCGAAGATGTTCGAACCAAAGAAAGGTATCGGAGCCATTAAAAAAGTGTTGATGGAAGTGGAGCCTATGGAGGAGCCTGAAGAACTGGAGTCGAGGCAGTTCATCGACTCGGAAACTGGTAGACTGTCCATTTATAAAAGGAAAATCATACCAGAAACACCCATGGAGTCATATAGGATTCCCTTAAAAAAGAAGAGGGATTCAACAACATCGCCAGTTCTTGTGGAACCTCTCCAATCCTATGGACAAGAGCCTCAGACTTTTTCACCCACATACTCAGATGTGGATGCAGGGGATGATGAGAATGAGGATGAGACTTATCAAGATGATCAAGACCAACCATGGGCAGACCCAGCTGAGCCAAAAGATCCGCAGATTGCCCCTGACACACATGTATACAGTGTAAAAACATCTCCCACTGAGGACACTACTGCTTTTAATGCCCTTATTGAAAGAGCAGCAAGTAACCATGACTTGCAACTACATGCTGACCCTGTGGAGGAAGACTTTCTGGTCGACACCTTTTCCACTTCAGAAAGAACAGTCAAGACCCTGCCCATGCTAAAAGGGGTCCTTAAGCATGCTGGTGACATTTTTAAGGAAACCACCAGGGCCAAGGTATTGAACCCTAGAATTGAGAAGAAATATAGACCGGCACCTGTGGACCCTACTTATATAAGAGGACAGTTGCCGTTGGACTCATTAGTTGTTTCTAATGCACGTAAGAGAGCAAACTCCCAGACTACAGGTGATGCTCCTCCTCCTGACAAAGAGTCGAAAGTACTGGAAATTTCAGGAAAACGGGTGGCAGCGCAGGCAGCTAACATCTGGCGCATTGCAAACACTCAGGCACTCTTAGCCAGATATGACAGGTCCCATTATGATACACTTGAGACACTGTTGCAACACCTACCAGATCAGTACAAGGAGGGTGCGGAACTACTAATCCAAGAAGGAAAGCTTATAACCAATGCTTCCATCAAGTGCGCGCTAGACGCAGCTGACACCGCAGCCAGGGCCATTAACACTAGCGTCATGTTAAGGAGACATGCCTGGTTAAGAATCTCGGGATTCAAACCAGAATTCAAACTTCTATCCTCAATCAGCCAGTTAACCCGGACTACTTATTTGGACCTGAGGTTGACACCACCCTTGAAAAAATTAAGAAAGACACCGAGACTGCAAAGTCTATGGGGGCTCTGCAGTCCCAGCAGTTTCGGAGTGGCTCCTTTCGTCGCTCCAATACTAGAGGACCTTCAAGAGGCCAGTCCACACAGCAGACACAGTACAATAAAGGAGGTACACAATCCACCTACAATAAAAACAACAGGGGTGGATATCGTGGAAACAACATCAAGGGCAGAGGAAGAAGAAACAACAATTCCAGATCCTCTGCCAATAACTAACAGTGACGCCCTGTCACTGCCCCCCGACCATATAACACCTGTCAGGGGGAGACTACAACAGTTCCTGCCGGTCTGGAAATCCATCACCACAGACAGGTGGGTGAGAGACATTGTCCAGTACGGGTATTGTCTGGAATTGACATCCACTCCACCCAACATACCACCAAGACACCGTCCTATGTCTGCAGAGCACTTACACTTATTGCAGCAGGAGGTCGTCAGCATGCTGCCAAAAGGAGCCATAGAGCTCGTGCCTGTAGAAGACCAAGGCTCAGGGGTGTACTCTCTGTATTTCTTAATACCCAAAAAGGACGGGTCTCTCAGACCTATACTAGACCTCAGGCCTCTGAACAGTTACATTCTGTCAGAGCATTTTCATATGCTCACCTTACAGCAGGTTCTGCAGTTACTCAGTCAGGGAGACTTCCTCGCAACACTGGATCTAAAAGATGCATATTTCCATATACCCATACACCCATCACACAGACAGTATCTCAGGTTCACTATTCAAAAGCAACATTATCAGTTCAAGGTCCTCCCTTTCGGAGTAACAACGGCACCCAGGGTGTTCACAAAGTGCCTGGCGACAGTAGCAGTACACCTAAGGAGACAGCACATACATGTCTACCCTTATCTGGACGACTGACTTATTCAAGCAAAGGCGGCCCAGCAGTGTGCCAGCCACATGTGCCACACCATTCATCTTCTTCACAATCTGGGATTCTCGCTGAATTATCTAAAGTCACATCTTCAACCCGCCCACGTGCGACAGTACCTGGGCGCGACAATAAACACTCTGGCAGCCACAGCTCAGCCAAATTCAGCAGGGATACACAGCATGCAATTGCTGATACAAAAATTCAAACCTCAACACTCGCTTCCAGCGAAAGTGTTTATGCAGTTGATAGGCATGATGGCCTCCTGCATCTTCATAGTCCCGCACGCGAGACTACATATGCGCCCGCTTCAGGAGTGCTTAGCACGTCAGTGGAATCAGGCTCAAGGACAATTAAAAGACAAAGTGTTGGTGAGCGGTCGGGCATTCAACTTTCTGCATTGGTGGAACCCAGAAAACCTTTGCAAGGGCCGACTGTTCCAGGAACCTGTGCCACAGATTATACTGACAGCGGACGCATCTCTCCAGGGATGGGGAGCTCATGTACTCCACTATACAGTGCAGGGACTATGGACAGCACAGCAGAAGAAGATGCACATCAACCTTCTGGAACTGATGGCAATCTTCATGGCAATGAAAGCTTTCAAGGTACATTTGTGCAACAAGGTCGTGTTAATCCGGACGGGCAACATGACTGCCATGTACTACATACAGAAGCAGGGTGGAACACACTCTCCTCAGTTGTCTCATCTGGCTCAGAGCATGTGGAAGTGGGCCATTCAGAGGAACATATTCCTCATGGCGGAACATCTCCCAGGCATAGACAACCAGATGGCGGATCTGCTCAGCAGGTACAGCCACCAAATACATGAGTGGGAGATACATCCATCGGTACTCCAACCATACTTCCAGCAGTGAGGTCATCCAGAGATCAACCTATTCGCCACAAGGGAAAACGCAAAATGCCAAAGCTTCGCCGCCAGGTTCCCACATCCCGGTCACAGGGCAATGCGATATGGATGAACTGGTCAGGCAGATTTGCGTACGCTTTTCCCCCAGCACCTCCGATACCGCTGGTGGCACGCAAGCTGAGGCAACACTCGATGACACTCATCCTGGTTGCTCCAATGTGGGCACGCCAACCATGGTACACCACGTTTCTAGAACTCTGTGGTACCGCATCAAAGGCTGCACCTCACACCCAGGCTTTGGACGCAGAGCAATGGTGACATTCAGCATCCAGATCCGCAGCAGCTCAACCTGGCGATCTGGCTCCTGAAGTCTTAGAATTTGGCTACCTCAACTTGCCGCCAGAATGTATGAATATCATCAAGGAGGCAAGACGGCCCACAACCCAAGCATGCTATGGGTTTGAGTTTAAAAAATTTGTACAGCACTCGTACACCTGGCGGTTTCTTGGCGCTACCTGGCTACTGCTACTCAGGGGGCAGGAAGGTTGGGGAGTCTGAACCATTTAAGATGGGAAGGATTGGGTGAAGAGAAAGGTCTTGAGGCCTTTACGGAACAAAGGGTACTGAGTGCACGTTCTCAGGGAGGTTGGGAGGGAATTCCAAAAAGCTGGGCCAGTGGTCGAGAACTTGGAGCCCCCCCACTTCTTCCGTTTGAAACGGGGGACCACAAGAAGGTGGTGGGAAGAAGATCGGAGATCTCTCGATGGAGTGTAGTTTTGAATGGCTGAATTGATGAAGGAAGGGGCAGAACCTGTCCGGGCTTTAAAGATGGTACAGCCCAGCTTAAATAAGACCCGCTGCCGGACAGTGAGCCAATGCAGGGAAAGGAGGAGAGGTGTTACGTGATGTGATTTTGGTAAGTTGAAAACCAGCCGAGCGGCTTGGTTTTGGACCAATTGCAGACGCCTCATGAGGTAGTCTGGCATGCCTTGATAGAGGGCATTGCCGTAATCTAGGTGAGATGTTACCATGGCCAGAAGTATTAGCTTGAGCGCCTCTGGGGAGAAAAATCGTGAGACTCTGCGTATTGTCCTGAGGGAGAGGAAGGCTGAAGATACCACGGCGGAGACTTGAGAGTGTAGGGAAAGTTGGTTGTTAATTTTGAACCCAAGAGTTTTAACGGAAGATACAGGAGTAGGTGGGGAACCTAGGGTAGGGGGCCAAAAAGAGGGGGACCAGGGACTGGAGCAACCACCCGTCAACACCAATTCCGTTTTGTCGGGATTGAGTTTCAGGTGGTTGAAATTCATCCAGTCCTGGATGAAGGTCATGATGAACTGAAAATTAGTTATTGAGTTGGGGGAGGAGGAGAGGGAAAAAATGAGCTGGAGATCGTCTGCGTAGTTGTACACAGAGACCTCCAGTTGCTGCAAAGAAAAAATAATGGGGGCAATGTAAAGGTTGAATAAAAGGGGGGACAAAGAAGATCCTTGGGGAACCCCACACTGGATGGGTCGAAATTCAGTTGAGTACTCTCCCAGGCGAACTGCCTGAGTCCGACCACTCAAGAAGGAGGTAGCCATAGCAGGGCTGACCCTCCGATTCCCGCTGCCTCGACACGTGAAAGTAAGATGGTATGGTCCACCGTGTCGAATGCGGCGGAAAGATCCAAGAGGATCAGGGCCTGCGGTTGATTGGTGTCCATGCCTTGTCGCAGGTTGTCCAGAACGGATATTATTACGGACTCAGTTGAATGAGCCGGGCGGAAACCGGCCTGTCTCGGGGCCAAGACACCATGCTTTTCCACAAACTCGCTCAGGGTTTTTACTACATGCCGTTCCAATACCTTTGCCAAGAAAGGCAGAAGAGAGATGGGGCGGTAATTGGCTGGATCCGAAGGATCCGCCCCTGGTTTTTTTAGGATCGGAACGATCACTGCCGATTTTAATGCTGGGGTGACAATACCCTGGGACAGCGAGCTGTTGAGGAGGGTTAGGGGTGGTGAGGGGCAGTGAGAGTAGATCTGCTTCAAAATATCATTAGGGCAAGGATCCAGCGGGTAGCCGGATTTAACCAGTGGAAGAATGGAGGAGAGTGAATCGGTCGTGAGGGGCGGAATTGAGTCGAGATGTGCTGTAGCTGGTGGGCAGCAGGGGTCGGTAAAGGCCGGGGAAGGCGGGGGATTTTGGCTTTAATCTTACTGATTTTGTCTAGGAAGAAGAAATTGAGAGAATCGCATAGTGGTTGTGAAGGGGAAGGTTTGAGTGAGGCTCTGTCAGAGTAAGCGAGATCTTGGACGATGGAGAATATTTCTCTTGGCCGGTTCTCTGCGAACTGGATTTTGGATGAAAAGTAGGCTTTTTTGGTTTCCAGTATGGATTTCTTGTATTGTACAAGGAGATCAGTGTAACGGGTTTTGGAAGCAGGACAATAGTTCCGTCTCCACTGTCGTTCCGCTTGGCGGAGGTTGAGTTTCTGGGTCTTCAGATTGTCCGAAAACCAACGATTGGCATCTTTGGGGCGTTTGGACGAAATGCGCCTTAAAGGGGCAATGGTGTCGCAGCCCGCTCGCAACCAGCTGTTGATGGCTTCTGCTTGTCCAGAGGAGGGCAGCCCAGTAAGGTCAGGGCTGGAAGAGGAGAAGGCAGTAGATAGGGCCTCGACATCAACGCGGTTCCATGATCGTGCCCAGACATTTCTCGCAGGGGTGGGTTTAGGTAATGAGAAGGGGGATAGAGAGAAGGCGATCAGAGAATGATCTGACCAAAGGCAAGGGGAAATGGATAGTGAGGTGACCGGGCAATCACGGTGCCAAATTTGGTCAAGGATATGTCCCAGCCTATGCGTGGGGGCATTAACAACTGAGGTGAAGTTGAGCGACTGAAGGGAGTCTGAAAACTCTTTGGAAGTAGCACATTCCGCCGGGTCAGAGGGCCAGAAGTTAAAGTCTCCCAAGATTATAATGGAAGAATGGTTGACTACCAGAGTCGCCATTAGGTCTTGGAAGCTGGGGAGAAACGTCTGAGGAGGTGATGGAGGGGGGTAAGAGAAGTTGAACGCACAACTAAACAGTCTGATGTTCCCATGGAAGGGGAGACTAAAGGATGGAATGTGAGTTCTTTACGGGCGATCAGAGCGACCCCTCCCCCTGGCCTGCCGGAGGAGCGATCAGCTCGAATGGCGTAGTAAGATGGAGGAAGTATAGCCAGTAGTGAGGGGAGAGAACTGTCCGAAAACCAAGTCTCGGTGAGGAATAATACGTCTGGTTTCTGAGATTCGAGTAACGTGAAGAGGTCAAGCTGGTGTTTGACTGCCGATCTAGTATTGAGGTACATTGCAGTTACTACTGTGGGGGAAGGGCCAGCCGGAGACATGGTTGGGGAGTGGTTAGACGGAGACGAGGACGTGGTGTTGGTGTGGACTTGATTATGAGATGACAATAATCCAAGATTGGAGATTCGGGCTGTGGTGGCAGCAGGTAGAGACCACTTGCCTTGTAGGTCGATGAGTTGCAACCAGGAATATTGCTTAGGAGAGGCAGTATGGGTGGCCTCTGGCCTCGGTCGGTCGCGGACGGGTGCGGACTGGCCTTCGGCGCGCAATCGTCGCGCCCGCTGCGCTCGTCCGCTGCACTTCCCGGGGAGGCACATTCTTATGGGAGAGTTGGTGGATGGGCGGTGGGCGTGGCCTCCAAAGGGGGCGTGGCCTATCGGTCGTTCGATGGGCGAGGTAGCGTTTGCACGCCGGTTTCTGCTAGCGTAGGTTCCGCTTATCAACACAAAAGTCTGGGGTGAGTGAAGGTATTTTTAAAAGCACAACAAAGTGACAAAGTAACAATTTTAAAAAAGCACTCTCCCGGCTTTCCGCCTCAGGAGCAGCGAGATAAAGGGTGGAGACGCTAGTGATCAGCGTCCCTTTTAAGCTGTGGGCGGTGGGCGTGGCCTCCAAGGGGGGCGTGGCCTATCGGTCGTTTGATGGGCGAGGTAGCTAAAGGGAAAAGGTTTGTCATGTATTGTAACAACAATGACATTGACCCACTGGATGCATCTATTCAAAACATTATCTGTAATTTGTTGCACTTATACAGATGTAATCTGGCGTACAGTTCCATTCGTATACATTTATCCGCAATCGCAGCTTACCTTCAAAACAGGCAGCACCTCTCACTATTCAGAGTGCCTGCCATTAAAGCTTTTCTGGGGGGACTCAAGAGTGATCCCTCCCAGACACCCACCTTCGCCTGTATGGAACGTGAATGTGGTCCTCACCAGTCTGATGGGACCACCTTTTGAACCCCTGCACTCTTGTGAGATTCAATTTCTTACCTGGAAAGTTGCTTTCCTAGTAGCCATTACCTCACTAAGAAGAGTTAGTGAACTCCAGGCACTAACCATTCAAGAGCCATTCATTCAGGTCCACGCAAATAGAGTTGTACTACGCACCAACCCTACGTTCATGCCTAAGGTGATTTTTGCAGTTCCACATGAACCAAACCATAGAACTGCCAGTTTTCTTACCTAATCCAGAAAATGTCGCAGAGAGATCTCTACACACATTAGACGTCAAAAGAGCTCTTATGTACTATATAGACAGAACAAAGGATTTCAGAAAAACAAAACAACTGTTTGTTGCCTTTTCTCCACAGCATAAAGGCAACCCCATTTCCAAAGCAGGAATAGCCAGATGGATCGTTAAGTGTATACAGATTTGCTACGCAAAGGCTAAACGCACAATAACCATTCCTCCTAGAGCACACTCCACACGTAAGTTAGGAGCATCCATGGCTTTCCTGGGAAATATTCCTTTAGAAGAGATATGTAAGGCAGCCACATGGTCCACTACACATACATTTACGAAACACTATTGCGTAGATGTGCATTCAAGACAGCAAGCAGCTGTAGGACAGGCTGTTCTCAAAACTCTTTTTCAGACTGCTGCAGCTGGCACGGGCAGCCGCCACTAACAGGAGGGACTGCTATATAATCTATGCACAGATATGAATTCAGCAGCCCACATGCCTTGAACCGAATATGCTACTTAACCAGTATGCATCTGTTCTTGGCATGTAGGGCTGCTGACATTCATATCGCCCACCCTCCTCCCCGGCGCCTGTAGCAGCTGTAGCATTCAGAATAACTATATAGCATGGACATCACTCACTGTATTACACTCCATCTCTGCCACAATGGCGAAAAACAATCTGAGGATGGAGAGGATGCCCATGCGCACTGTAGTCCAGGGGAGGAGCCACCTATCTCGTGATACTTCGAAGACTCTTCCAGGACAACAATGTGCAATCATCCGGACCCAACACTAGGCGGCGATCTATGCACAGATATGAATGTCAGCATCCCTACATGCCCAGAACAGATGCATACTGGTAAGTAGCATATTCCTTCTGTTTATGAAGCCAAATCTTTGATTAAGTAGTAATGAGTGGCTAGTTATGTAGGCTTGATCATCATTTTATATAACCAGAACGGATTCCTATACTAACTCATAATCAAAATCGTTCGCTTCGTGAAGGAATTTTGAGAATCCTTGGAATTTACTTGGAAAAGCAGAGATGGTATTAGCAATGTGTTCCACTCCTAAAGACATTTTGCACAACAGGGTTGCTGCTTTTATTGGTTTCTGGATTCTGTTATTGTATCCATTATCTCAATGAAATCCAGCTTGACCTTTGACCACTGTTTGTTTTGTGTCGGGCCATTGACCTGGTTAGCCCTAACCATCTAGATTTTTGCAATTCCGTGCACTTCAGCTCTGTAGTACTGAAGCCTGGAAACAAGGTCTTGTCATTGCACTACTAAAGAAATCTGCTGTCGATCCTACCATATTTCACGAACGTTCAACTAAGTTCACTCCATAATAAAATTATAATAATCTACATTTGTAAAGTGCACAATAACCCATTAGGGTCTCTAGGCGCTGGAGGCCATCGGGAAGATTAAGCAAGCCATTGCCCAGAGTCACATGGTGCTGGGCTAATCTGCCTCCGGTGCCGGGGATCGAACTGTGAGCCCCAGATTCCGGAGTCAGTCGCCCTTGCCGCAGCACCACACCTCTTCCATAGATTCTGCAAAGTAAGTCAACAGACACATTGCTTCCTCTCTTGAAAACGATGATCACCTTAATGCCTCAGTATAGCTTTAGATCACCTCTGGCACTAAGATTGCTTTTTCTTACAGTTTCTAAGCCATTTTGGATCAAGGCAGTCTTGTAGCCCTGCTCCTCCTACATCGTTCCATACCATTCAACACTATCTCCAATTACCTTTTTTATCACCCGCCTCCAACCTATTAGTATTTGTTAGAAGGCTTCACAATTTATTTCACAGGTTTACATAGTTGTTAGACACCGAGAGGTATAGATGAAGCTTAAATAGTGACAAGAAAGTGATGAGTCATACAAAAAGCATGTACCATAAACAAAAGGAAGTTTTGCAAGAAAAGGTGGTATGGTGGAGAGACAGGGAAGGGTAGTGGGAGCGGAGCAAGAGAATCATGAACGTAGGGTAGCTGAATGGAAGAGATTCAGGAGTACGGTGGGAGTATGAAAGGGAAAGTAGGTGGCGAGCAGCCAGTAAGAGGTAGTTGACCAGGATGGCATGATGGGGGTAAAGCAATGAGGTGTAGGAGAGGGAAGAGAGTATACAGGTACTAGAAAAGGTTAAAAAGTGTTGAAGGCAAGAAGTAGTAGGGAAGGCATGAAGTAGCATAGCACATGGAGATCCTCCGCTATTCACCTTTCCTTTCTCCTTACCACTTGTGGTGCTCCTCTGACTCCTCCTTGATCCTACACTTATCAACATTTACATTACTGCTCTTGCTTCATTATTGCTAGCTTTTTGATAGTCTGCATATATCTTTCAGCCATTCAGTTGGCTTGCAGCCAAAACAATGTGATCTTATTATGGATAACACCTAATTAGTGCATAAACCATCAAAATTCTATCCTTTTAAATGGTGATACCTTGTCCGTTAAGTGTGGCTAGTATTTCCCAGTTAACAAATACGTAATCAAATATTGGTAACACAGCTAATGCACTATTAGATGTGACTTGATGGACAATATGAGCTCATGAATATTCATCAATTAGAAAAGGAAGGTAATGTCCTGAGTATATTGATCCACAGAAATCTACAACCACGCTGGTTCTGGACATTATAACGTAATCAATTTGTCAAGTGGATTTGTTTTCCAGTGGTCTGATGTAGATGGCACGGTTGTATCACATACAATCTAAGTACTCCTATGACCTTGGCACACTCAGACAATCTCAAACTCATATCAAAAGAAAGAAAAGGCTTCCAAAAGACTTTCTATATTTTATTTTATTTTTATTTTATACAAGATTTGTAATGCGCATGGCTTCCCCAGCGACGAGGCGTCCAAGCGCAACCAGAGACCGTCAGAGCGATCGAGGAGACTAACAAGTGCAAGAAGTTACAGAGTGGGGAACAACCATGTTTTTAATGATTTCCGAAATGTCAGAAGATTGGGAATCGCTCGAATGCTAACTGGAAAAGAATTCCAAAGTTTCGCTGCCATAAAACCAAAAGAGCGACCCCCAGCCCTTGCTTTCCTCACTCGAGGGACACAGACCAAACCATGGTGTGCGGAGCGCAAAACGCACCTAGGCAAATAAGGCCTCAGCAGGCCTGATAGACCAGTAGGGGCTTGCTGTTTCAGGATTTTGTGTGCAGTGCATAGCACCTGAAACTGAATACGGGCTGCAATCGGCAGCCAGTGCAGTTTCAGCAGCACACAGATTGAGATCTTGGGAGTCCCACTAGCATGCGCGCTGCCGCATTTTGGACCCTCTGCAGTCGATTGATACTTGCCTTATTGGCACCTAGATATAGGGAGTTTCCATAGTCAAGCCTCGCAAGAATGGAGGCTTGCATGATGGTTTGGCGAACGCTGGGCGGAAAGAGACCAAGCAAAGGCCTTAGTCCTCTCAGGAGCCCAAGAAAACAGCAGCAACAGCTCTGGTCTGCTTCTCAAATGTTAAATCGGAGTCGAACCAAACACCCAGGTTCTTTACCGCCTCCTTCGGAAGCGGGGCAGGTTTCAGATGTTCAGGCCACCACTGCTCAGACCAGAGCTCCTTCCCATATAAAAGAATCTCAGACTTGCTGGCATTTAGTGGAAGGCAATTAGCCTTCATCCAGTCTGAGATAATTGCCAGATCCTCTTTGAAGGTCTCCAAGTTGGCATGACTTTTTTTAGAAAGGGCAATCACCAACTGGGTGTCGTCTGCATACGACACTAGGGACAAACCCCTGCCTCTGGCTACCTCCGCTACCGGTCCCACATAAAGATTGAATAACAGTGGGCTCAAAATAGAGCCCAGGGGTACCCCTCTACACAAGGCATGGTCCTGCGAATGGAAAGGGGGCACAGATACCTGGAATGACCGCCCTTCCAAAAAGGATCGAATCCAGGCCAGAGCCTCACCTCTGACTCCAATTGTCCCGAGCCGTTGGAGAAGGATCGTATGGGACACCGTAGCGACGCTTAGATCCAACAGGACCAAGGCTGCGGAGTCGCCTTCATCCAACCGACTACGAATAGTCTCTGTAACAACAAGAAGAGCTGATTCAGTGCTATGACGGGGACGAAACCTGTGTTGGGAAGGGTCGAAGATATTGTGCTCCTCTATGTATCTGGACAAGATGGAGTTAACATGTGCCTCCACCACCTTAGCCATAAACGGCAGTTGGGAAATGGGGCGATAGTTACCAGGATCGTCCGAATCAAGTGAGGGTTTCTTTAATAGTGGGATGATTTTAGCATGCTTCCACGCCCTTGGAACGGAGGCTGATTTCAATGACAAGTTGGCCAGTTCGAGGGCCACGGGGGCAATAGATGATAGGGACTGGTGAAAGTAGGATGCGGTCATTGGATCTGCAGGCGAACCCGACTTGATTTTTACACTTAGCATCTCGAACTCCTGAAGCACTAGCAATGGTAAGCACAACAGGCCCCCACTCGGCCCAGCATCTGCCCCTTCCAACAGAGCATCCTCACTAGGGGGACTCCCTGTAGAAAGGCCCCGATAGATCCGCTCCACTTTCTCCAGAAAGTGGTGAGCTAAGGCCTCACAGTGATGATTTGAAGCCACAGGGGAAGTATTAGGCAGGCCAGCGCTTTTCAATTTTTAAGCAGCGAGAAGATGGTCTTAGTCGGATTAGCGCTGTTCAGGATTTTATTGGCCACAAACTCAGCCCGCGTTTTGCGGATGAGCTTGTGATAATCTTTCCCTGCCTCTCGATAAGCTGCTTTGGCCACAGGCTCATAAGAGCGGCGCCAGGCACGTTCCAGTTGCTTACAACCCTTCTTTACCTGCGTTAGTAGGTCTGTGAACCAAGGATTAGATGGCCCACGTCTCTTACCTCCCAGTTTTGCTGGAATGCAGCTATCCAAACCAGCTACCAGCCAATTATGAAAGCACCCTTGTGCCTCCTCGATATCCGCAGGGAGCTGAGGTCTCAGCTCTGCCAACTGAGTGGCGAGCGACTCTTGATCTAACTTATACCAGGGCCGTTTTTCCATGACTACAGGATGGGCCACTTCAGCTCTGCCACCGCAGAGAGAATAGAATAACTGAGTGGTCAGTCAAAGTCAGTGGAACCGGGAAGAAGGATTTTTAGGCATTCTGTGTTGGAAAAGATGGGGTCAAGTAGATGCCCGGCCACATGTGTGCCCTCCAAGACCAATTGCGGTAACTGAAAAGCTTCTAAGTCCGCTAAGAAATTGGAGATCTCAGCCTTACCTTCCAACTCAAGGTGGAGATTTAGATTAAGATCTCCCAAAATAGTAAAGTTCGCTACTTTACTATATGTGTAGTTAGTAGTTTTAGTTTCCACCTCTTCAAATCTTGGTGAGAATCTTGACAACACATCAAGCCGCTGACAGGTGTTTAGTCTATCCTGGCTCGTTCAAGGCTGCAAACAAATATAAAATATACATTGTGAAAAATGTATAATTTTCTAAAATTGTTCTAAATGTATTGCTTTAATGACCACAAAGCACATATATGTGAATGATACAACAGTTAAAATAAACCTGTATGCATTCCGTGAAAACCTTAAACTTGATGTCAAAACTATGGTACACCACATGAGAACTCGTTAAAGGAAAAAAGTATAGCATAAGAAATGATAAACCCAACTGCGCAACTTGTGCCTGTGTATCTTTATCATTTGTAACAAATACAAAGAATACACAGTCCACAGTCCTCAAAGTCCTAGAAGATGTGTAAACCAGAAGCAATAAGAGAAAATAAGCGAAGCAGGCTGCTTCCTAGGAGAAAGGAGGTGCCTCAAAATATGAGAAAGGATGTTTCTGTCCAAATGAAGTCACAAGTCTGAAATTGGTCCTCATAAAAACAAGCTTCTCAGCCACTTGCAAAGTGGATCAACAAAGACATATGTCATATAGCTAGATAAACCAAAGAGGCATCCATTACAAAGAAGAGGAGGGCTAGATATGAATAATGACCCTCCCCCACCCCCTTACCTAAGCACTCATTCAATAAAATTGTTCTTGGAGACCAAAACAGTCAAATAGCATCCCTCAAAAAAGTATGACGTACCATATGTATCCTCAACTTGTAAATTATTAAGCCATGAAAAGCTAAAAGAAATACAAAAATATCTAAGTGTAAGTATATTATGTACTAAATATCCTAAAGTTATAAATAAGGGAGAAACGAGACATTATCCAGTATTAGGGGTGTCTTCCATAGATTCACATGCCTGAATCATTCCCCGTCGTCGAAATGGGAGTCCCGGGTACATAAAGTAATGACCCATAGACATATAGATAAAACGGCCTAAAGGCCTCACATTAGTAACATATCCATGTCCTTTTGTAGAAAGGACCAAACTCTAGAAAAGAGCCAATCAGCAGTCACCTCCCTCTAGAACCCCCCCCAGATTTTCTACCGCACGTTGTGCTAAGGGAGTCCCCTCTGAGCTCTGCTCAGTTTTTTCTTCACAACTGGTTTCCAGTGTTATTTGGCGTTTTTATTCTGTTCCATCTGTGATTGCTAATATCCTTATGGCTGAGACACCCAAAAAGTTTTTTTTTTAGATACTGTGGAAAGAAAAGGCTGCATATAGATTGCATATAGATTGTCCGAAGCAAGCCTCAGCTAGGCCTACTAGTGCAAGGGGTTCGCCCTTCTCTGCACGGAGTCTTCAGACCATAGGAAGAAGTTCGCAATGAAACTGGAAAATACAAAAGCAAAGTTTATTAAACCTTTAAAGGTGGTACTACAGTCCACACAACACCCTTCAGTATTGTATAGAGTAGCACATCGAACTAAAGCACATGGCCCCTTTTATACACAATGAGGGGGCTCAGGAGAAGGCGGTACAGAATATCAAGAGCAGTTTTATGACCATACAAGGGCATTTTGGAAAGCACAATCGATAAGTGGGCGGAGTTAAGTCATCGGAAACTAGTAAACACATCCTATCTGGAACTAATTAGTAACAGCCGCAGACCCTACTGGGCATGCTGGAAGTGGGGGATGCTAAATATAGCCTGTTGCCGGGCAGACTTCAGGCGCAGTTAACCAGGAGATAGGACAAAGCACATGGCGATGTATGTCATACAAAATGGCCGCGACGAATACAAGATGGAGTCGGTTCATTTGCTACGATAATGGTCAAATACAGCATGTCTTCTGCTAATGCTTAACCCAATCGCCGTTGATTTACAACAGACGAACCTTTCAGCATTAGCTGAAGACATTCGACCTCCTGGGATAAGCTGGATACTCATCCCTTATATCAATAACCATCAATCAGCTTTCTCCTTGTTCAAGTTATTCTGCATTTTAACTTCTGCAACATTTCTTTTGGTCGGTATGCAGGCAGTAATACACACAGAACATATCATCGGACTACACTGGATACACATACAACAAGTGAAGACTATTACAATTATTATACATAGAGCAGTCAGTACTTTCTAGCCCCAGGCAGAAATTAGAGTCCAAAGCCTCCCTGTGAAAGTCCACGTACCATTTTCTGTATGGAGGTCTGCAGCGATTTTATAAAGTTTATTTATCGCTTTATACACTGATGGTGTGTGATCTGGAATGAACACGCAGCAACTACTACCTATAATGCGACATGCACCACCTCTATTTGCTAGCTTGACATCCAGAACCATTCGCTTCTGTAAAGCAACAATTCTAGCAATTTGCAATTCTTCAGTGAGGTTTCCTAGAGCTGCAGCTGTTTGATCTGTAACAGCTTCTACAACTCTAGTTAATCATCGCACTTTTCTGCTATTTAATGCAGCACCCACAAAAAAGAACAATCCTAAATTAAAATATATATATTGTTGTAGGCTAGCATCTGTTTGGTCTGTATTATCCGTATTAAAGGTCCTCTTATATCTATTTACAGTAATATTGTTAAACAATTTAAGATTTTGATGATACAATGGAGGTGCCAGAAACACAGGGGGCAACAAAAATGATACAGAACAGATTCCTGTCCACCCAGCTGGCAATCGATAATATTCACGATTCCCACACACAAAATAGGTGTTATGTGAAGCTAAAAAGGTACTATTATTCAAACCATCTATATTCAAAACAGTAATACAATCGCTAATGCCAACAGGAATATGTCCAATGCTCTGTACACATAATTCCGCTTGTGTTTGAGTAACAGAAATAACAAAATGTTCAGCATTAACAGTCTCTTGTGTTGGTGAAGATATATGGCGTTGAAATATTGTCCGGTCGGTATTCCTCCCACTCCCATTTAGTTCCATTCGCTTGGGGATACCCATCTTTGTCTTGATGACACTCTTTTTTTCAACAGGAAAAGCAGTCTACCCACTGTAGGCTTCCTAGTCGCAAAAAGCAAAGTATACCAGGCTCGACAGGAGCCATTATGCGAAAAAGGGAGAGGTATAAACGGTGTACCTCCTTTCTTTTGATGTGCAGGCATCATCCCACAAATCCAACAGTTCGTGGCATTCGTAGCAATGTGGGTATGATGTAACATCTGAATAAAAGTATTATTGAGGTAAGATTGTCGATGCTTCAAGTCTTGATATGGGAGCGTAAAGAAATAACGCTCCTCTAGTGTCGGTGTAGTAACAAACTCACGAGCAGGAGTTGTCTCCTCAACAGACCATGTTATCGTTGCTGCAATCACCAGGACAACAATAAACCCTACAGCGCAAAAAATCTTCTTCTTTTCCATTTTAATCAAAGCACAAACAATTCTTCCTGAAACTAAAGTAGTTGTCAGAGCTCTTACTCCTGAGCAGCCGTTGATTTCTTCACCACGGGCCAAGACAGGTGTCACTACTCTAATGCAGGGCTGATTGCCCCCCCGCCCCCCCTGCCACACCGGCTCTCCGTTTCACTGACCCGGGGAATGCTCAGACCACTTTCACAAGCGCTGCAGACTTTTCTCTCGGTCTCAAATTATATCTCGTTGCTCCAGGGACTGTCTGGTCCGGGAAGAACTCCTCAGATCCGTCAGGTGTCACAGCACTGCCTTTCTCCGCAGTCAGAACCTCTCGATTGTCGTTGAACACAGCAGGCTCCACCAAGGTAGGAAGTACTCGCCGACAATGGGTTCTGTGAATCAAATTTTTCCGGTTCGAGACTCGAACTGCTGTCCTTGTGGCAAGTAGCACTTGCTCTGGCCCACGCCACCTTGGCTCCAAACTGCTTGATCTCTCAAAGGACTTCAGGAGAACGGAATCACCAGGTCGGAAATTGTGGCCTTCACCTGTGGCTCTATCAGGAAGTGCTTCTCGAACCTAATGATGAATAGAAACCAAGTTATCAGTTAACTGTGCCAAATAGTCCTTCATTAAGACACAAGGTACATCATACACAGAACTTGGTTTAGGAATTCCCCAGATATTCATTGGCCTTCCAAACAAGATCTCATAAGGTGTGAGACCGGTTCGAGAATGAGGCCCTGATCTAATAGACAGCAATGCCAGTGGCAACGCATCTGGCCAAGTCAGAGAAGTAGAAGCCTGTATCTTGGCTAATTTCAGCTTCAGAGTAGCATTGTATCTTTCCACCAATCCTGCTGATTTTGGGTGGAACACTGCATGAAACTTCTGTTTGATCCCTAATCCTTTCAGGACATACTTGATAAAGTCCCCTATAAAATGAGGTCCATTATCACTCCACAAAAATCTACAAACACCATAGCGAGGGAACAATTCCTTCAAAAGTACCTTTGCCGTAGTAATTGCAGTATTGTCCTTTGTGGGGTACGCCTCAATCCATTTACTGAAGGCACATACCACCACCAAGACATACTTCAGATTATTAAAGCGATCAAGCTGAATATAATCCATCTTCAATACTTCAAAAAGTGCACTTGGTGTAGCAAATCCTCCTGCTGGAGTTCGTGTCCCTTTTCCAGGTTTGAATTGTAGGCAGATCATGCAGGACTGTACTACTCTCTTAGCTGTGCTAGCAATTTCTGGATGCTCCCAAACTTGTGTGAGCAATTTCACTATTGCTAAATCTCCAACATGTGCTAGCCCATGTGCCATCTGAACCATAGGTTGTACAAAAGCTATAGGCAACTTCCATCTATCCATCTGTTTGTTTCGCCAACATCCTTCATCATCCAACTCTCCATCCTTGAACCATTGCTCCCGTTCTTTGTCAGAAGCGGTCCTCTGTATCTCTAATACTTCCTTCCTAGCATCGTGCCACCGCTCAGCTTGTGACTTCACTAAATACATAGAAGTAGTGTCAGGCTGCATCGCAGTCTCACGTGCCACTCGATCTACAAAACCATTTCCTTGTCCCACCTTATCAGTCACTTTCTTGTGCGCACTACATTTCCCTATAGCTATCTTCTTTGGATATGTTAATGCAGTCAGAAGACTATGCACTAGTTCTCTGTGCATTATCTGCATCCCGTGTGATGTCAGAAAACCTCTTTCCTTCCAGAGCAGACCGTAATCATACGCCACTCCAAAAGCATAGCGGCTATCTGTATAAATGTTCACATGCAAACCTGTACTAAGCTCACACGCTTGTGTCAAAGCTATTAGTTCTGCTGCTTGAGCTGACTTCTGTGGTATGCGAGCTGTCTCCACTATTGTGTGAAGCGAGTAATTGCATATGCGGCTGAAGTTGTACCATCCGGTAACTTCAGACAAGACCCATCAACACACAATTCTCCATCTACATCTGGAAGGGGCGTATCTTGAAATCAATACGACCCTTTGTCTGTTCCTCAGTCAAGAAAATACAATCATGTGTTTCTTGCGCCTCTGGCTGAATCGCCGGAAATGGCAACAACGTGGCTGGATTTAGTATTGCCCATCTCTTCAGTGTAATATGAGGAGCTAACAGCGTCAACTCATATCCTGTCAGACGAGCACTAGTTAAATTCTGCGTCTTTGTTTGATTCAAAAGGGCATCAACAGCATGGGGGTACCAGCACCAACAGCTTATGTGATAAGACTATCCCTTCACTCTGGCGTATTGACACAGCTGTGGCTGCAACCGAACGAAAACATCCAGGCAATGCTCGAGCAACAGGATCAAGTACTGCTGAAAAATATGCACAAGGACGTTGCTTATCACCATGTGTCTGTATTAAAACTGACAATGCACATCCATCTCTCTCGTGCACGTTCAATGTAAAGAGCTTTGTGTAATCTGAAGTACCTAACACTGGTGCTGAACAAAGGGCTTGTCGTAACTGTCGAAAAGCATTCTCACATTCATCTGTCCAGGGAAGGGGTATTGGAGTATCTTTTGTCAAAAGTGCTAACAAAGGTTTAGCAATGTATGAAAATCCCAATATCCATTGCCTACAAAAAGAAGTAAGACCTAAAAATGCTCGAACCTCTTTCTGTGTAGAAGGTACTGGTTTGTCTAAAATTGCCTGAATGCGATCTGATGTGAGTGCACGCCCCTCTTTAGACAAAAGGTGACATAAGTAGGTGACCTTTGGTCTGCAACACTGCAATTTCTTTTTCAATACTTTATGATGATGTGAAGCAAGGAAAGAAAGCAAAGACGGTACACTTTTCACATTGTTCAGGGGTATCGGCTGCCAACAAAATATCATCTACATATTGTATGAGCGCCACACCTTCGGGTAGAACAAAAGAATCAAGTTGTCTTTTCAATGCTTAGCTGTAAATACTAGGACTCTCAGTATAGCCTTGAGGAACTCTACAAAATCGATACGATCGATTATTCAAAGTGAAACCGAACAGATATCGACTATCATGATGAATAGGGATCGAAAAGAAGGCGTTCTTCAAGTCTATAACCGTGAACTTAGTTGCAGTAGGTGGAACTAAAGTAAGAAGTGTTGTGATGTCAGAAACCACTGGATATTGTGGCACCACTATCTTATTCACCTCCCGTAGGTCAATTATAAATCGATAAATCCTAGTATCAGTATCTTTCTTCAAAATTGGGAGGATCCGACTGTTACAAACGTTAAATGGAACTTCTTCTACAACCCCAACTGCAATAAGATCTTGTACAACTCGTGTAAGTGCTTCCTCACCCTCGTGTGATATTCGATATTGAGGCAAACGTGGCAACACAGCTCCCTCCTTTACACTAATATGCACCGGTGGTATAACCATCTGTCCCACATCAGTATCTGAAGTAGCCCACAAAGTTTTAGGTAGGGAGGCTAATGCAGTATCCTCTTTAACAATGCAAACTCTGTCCGTTACTGGATAATTGTCATTCAAAATCACACGCACTCCTTCAGGGGAACATCTTATTGTGGCTCTGAAATACTTGAGCATATCAAGACCCACAATATTGTCTGGTGTATTTGGGGAGAGCAAAAACGGGCACGGAGCAGCAAACTTATCAACATGAAATGCAAGTGGTTGTGACAATGGGCTAAGGGAAGGTGTTCCATCGAACCCTATCGATGTAATTGTTAAGCCAGACAGGGGAGCCCTCGGAACCAATTGTTTAGACAAAGCGCTACGAGTACCTCCTGTATCAACCAGAAACTGTTTAGTAGAACCCAAAACATGTGCTGTAACATAAGGACCCCTCTGATCTACTGGAACCTCAACTGATTCCTTACCCCATCCTAAGCAATCCTATGCAAAAGCAGAATCATGCAAATCAGACTGCACATAATCAGACATCTGGTATTGGTTGCGCCTATCAATAGTATTGAACCCATTTTGTACCCGCACATTAGAATCCAACCTAGCGCGATAGTTCGTAGTACCTCTGGGTCCTAAATTCCCTGCGCGATTTCTCATTGATCCTCGGCCACGGACATAGCGATGTGAGCGCAACAGACACTCATCTGCCCAATTGCCAAATTTCCTACAATATGCGCATTGATCAATAGCCAAATTCAAACGAGTGTAAGAGGAACCATAAAATCCTCGTCCGCCTCTATCGTTACCTCTAGGAGGTGGACCATAAACCTGACATAACATAACCTTTTGTTTTTAATTCTTTAGACTTTTTATTCCCGCTACCCTTCGCTTCTAATTCCTGACGCTTGTAATATTGAGCCATCGTCAGGAGGGATGCTGGAGAAGAGGTAGTCCAAGAGCTTTCACTAGCTTTCAAGCGGCTAGCCACTCCTGGTAATAGATTCGTAACATACTTCGCTACGAACAAATGTCGGCCCCTATCGTCCGTTAGCGACTGGCCACTAAAATCATGAAAGGCTTCCTCGAACCACTTAAAGAAATCTGAAACTGATTCATCTGCCTTTTGCTTACAAGATGCTAAAATAGTCCAATCTTTTTAGGGGGAATAATCGTTTTTAACTTAGTTAATATTGCACCGGGAAGATCGAAAATCAACTGACATGGTTTTTTCGCTGGTTCCCTATCCTCATCTACCCTCTCTATCTCCTTCCAGAATGCCCCATACGCTACGCGATCATCAACTTTACGCACGGATCTCCACATCTCCACATATCAGGCGGCAATATTAGCCCGAAAAATAAATCAATATCAGCTAATGTCATGGTACAAGAATTTATGGCTCCCTCAACTTCCTCATAGAAAGCGTCTGGATTTTTATGCGGATCAGGCAATGCAGCTTTAAGTGCCATAACATCTGCCCTATTCCAGGGAGTATACACCCAATTATCAATAAAATAACCTTTAGCATCTACAGAAAACTTATCGTCACTTGTACTCGTTCCCTTAGGAGGAAACAATATAAAGGCGCGGCCTCTCGCGTACGCTTTGCATGCACTATTGCGGTCTTATCTGTTCAAAAGATAGATGATTGTTTCCCGTCGACCAATCCCGTCCGTCCATCTGCTTTAGCTTTAATTTCTCCTCCAGTAGACGAAGCGCCTAAGTTCAAAGTTTAAACAGCCGCCTGATCGTATCAGTCACCTGGGGGAAGAGTAAAAAGACCTTTACGCAATTGCTTACAATTGGTTGCTACATCATCAGGTTCGAGAATGTCAGAAACTTTTCGGAACATTTCAACGACTTCTTCTGCAAAATGCTCAGTAAAATATATTTGCTCTCTTGCCATCCCTTTAAATTATCTAAGATACTAGAAACCGTAACAATATCCTAAAGTGCCTGACTGGGGATCTTTCGAGTACGGCCGTGCGATCGGCCGACATCATGGAGCGGGTATCAGGTTTCGTTTTATCTGCCCCAGAATCCTCATCTTCACCAGATGGAGCAGACGGAACGGCATACGGAGGCGGAGGACAATCTAACAATGAAAAATCATCTTGTGGTTTATTAAGGACAGGATAAAGAGGTTGTCAAACAGCATATTGGCCAGATATCTGTAATCTGCGCTCCTTCTCCTGTCTCTCTTCCAATTCTTTCACCTCTTTCTTCCTTAATTCTTGCGCTTTTTCATACACATTCTTCAGTTCTTTCTCAATCAGCGCTTGCTCACGTTTCTCACACTCACGTACTTCTTTCACCCACATTCGTACACTCTCAAACATGTCTTGTCTAGATTTTCGCTTGAACATACACTGTTCCACATGCTCAATCTTTCGCATATCAAACGACCCATACTTTGGCCAACGTAACTCAGGATCCTTTCGCGTGTATTTCCTCCACAATGTGCTGTACATTATAGAAGAAAGACCATATTTCAAATACATATCTCTGAGGCGTCCCCTCTGGGGGAGCCGGCTGTGATTCCTCAAGACTTAACCGGTTATTGCCACAAAAGCAGCACATCCTACGAAGTGCGCTAAAAGCAGGCATATCAAAAATAGTGCAAAATATGCAGTATTATAATCAAAGTAGCACTTAAAGTATCTGTAATACGTTATGCCGTTCAAATCAAAATCGCATTGTAGAGAAAAATGAGGGGGCTCAAAAGAAGGCGGTACAGAATATCAAGAGCAGTTTTATGACCATACAAGGATCTTTTGGAAAGCACAATCGAATAATCGGAAACTAGTAAACTCATTCCTATCTGGAACTAATTAGTAACAGCCGCAGACCCTACTGGGCATGCTGGAAGTGGGGGATGCTAAATATAGCCTGTTGCTGGGCAGACTTCAGGCGCAGTTAACAGGGAGGTAGGACAAAGCACATGAGGAGCACATGGCGATATATGGCATACAAAATGACCGCTACGAATACAAGATGGAGTTGGTTCATTTGCTACGATAATGGTCAAATACAGCATGTCTTCTTCTAATGCTTAACCCAATTGCTGTTGATTTACAACAAGATGACTAACATCAAGCCTGTCTGTATTGCCTGTATCCAGACCATTCTTCCAAGGACTGCAAGGTATGTCGTACCTTTTCCACTTAAACCCTCAAAGATCGTGAGGGACGCCACTTAATTTGGCTCCAGAGGCTAAAAGACCGGGACCACCTGAAATCTTCTGAGGAAAGTGAAGGTTCTTCAGTCTCTTCCAAGTCTTTACTAAAGAGACCACAGGTGGCTTCTCCTAACCCAACAGTACCTCCTCAAAAGAAGGCGTCAAAAAAGTCTTCAGAGGTTCTCTCCAAGGCTACTTCTGCGAAGGTGTCCTCTCGGGAAGTTCCCACCTTCCAAAAGCCTACTTCGACTCAGTCGACGACGGTATCGTCGAGGAGAGCTATGTCTACTGCATTGTATGTGACAACATCGACAACTACTGTTTCTACGTCGATGGCATTGTCGTCATTGTCCTCGTCGACGACTACGACCCCATCGTCGACGGCGGCAAGACTGTCGTCGACGATAAACATCAAGAAGACACCGTCGAAGCACTTGCCGACAACGGAATCGGCGACGACCTAGATGGCGAAGTCAACATCGACAAACGTCGTCGACAAAGGTACCGTCGAAGTCTCCAGTGATGTCTAAACTGACGACAGCCCCGTTGACGATGAATCCTCCGGCTTCGACACCAGTCGACCCTTCACCGTCGACAGGCTCGTCGACTATGATAGATTCGGGTCTGCAAAGCACATGTGTGCACCTAAAAATTACAAAAAAGGCACTGACGCCGGCTTTAACATCACCAAGCAGAGTCCAACCACTACCTCCAGCATGTCTTCTTCAAGAGGAAGATTCAGATGAAGGGGACATGTTTCAGACTGCGACAAGCCCTTTGAAGATTCATGTCAAATGTCAGAGTTCGGATGAAGAAGAGGAACAGGAGGAAGAATATCATCTTTAGTTTCGGACTACAGAGGTTTCCAGAGTCTCCTGCACCTCCACCTTCCGCAGTATCTCCCTCACCAAGACCACGGCCTCCACCTTTGAGTGTACAGCCGGAGCGGGTTGATCTACCGCTTCCTCCGTCTACTGATGAGGAGGAGGAAGAAGACCAACAGGAGGAGGGAGAACTACAAGATACTCAATCTAACCACGATGACTGTCATTCCGTCTCCCGCTTCTCCAGTACCTGCACCCGCAGATTCACCACCTGGCGACATTGGAGGGTTCCATAATGTAGTTGAGAGGGCCGCTCAAGGTTTCAAAATTCCAATGGTCTCTCGATGATTTTAAGGAGCCTCTTAAAAAATCAGTAAGATCAATACCCATAATTGAATACTTGTGGGTGCAGGGTGTTAAGGTCATGCAGAACCCTTCCTCTGTACCCGCGGTGGTACCTCGCTTGGATAAGAAGTATAGGGCACCTGATACTGCACCGGCTTGTTTAATAGGACACCCCAAGCCGGATTCGGTTGTTACACAGGCGGCCCAGAAGAAGTCTAGAAATCCTTCTGCCCCGTTATCAGCTCCTCCAGATAAGGAAGGCCGAAGATTAGACAACATTGGTAAGCAGTTCTCATCAATGTCTGCATTGACAGTGAAGGCGGCCAATGCCTGAGCGCTTTTGGGGCGTTACAATAGACAGCTATGGGCGGATATAACCCCATATCTATCAGATCTACCTAACGAATCAAAAGAGGAGGCGAAAAAGATATTGCTAGAGGGTGAAGCCTCGGCGTCCGACTGTGCGATGGATATCGCAACAACAGGTTTTCGCCAGCTGGCTGGAGCGGCAGTCTTCGACGACAAGGTTGGTTAAGGGCAACTTCCTTTCGTCCAGAGATAGACAAAAATTTTGGCTATGCCCTATGATGGCCAATTTCTCTTTGGTTCTCAGATTGATGAAGCGCTGAAGAGTATAAAAAAGGACACCGACACTGCTAAAGCATTGGGCACTCTCCAGTACAAAAGTCAGTCCTTTTGTTGGTCTAGAGGTAGAAGACAGTCCTCTTATAGTGGGGACTACCAATACCGGTTATCATATTCTTCAGGCCAGAATCTGTCCCAGTATCAACAGCGCCAGAAACATAGCCAACAATCCTCTTATGGCAAAGCGTCCTTTCGTGGTAAAGGCCAACAAAATAATAATGGACGTAGACAATGACCTTTCACCTCAGCCAGTCTCGGATTCTATTCCATCATCAAAAATTGGAGGAAAGATTTCCCATTTCATTAAAAATTGGAAGCAAATTACCACGGACCGTTGGGTTCCGTTGGTTCTACAATTAGTTCAATTCGGCCATTCTCTGGAATTTATGCATATTCCTCCCCAGACACCTCACCGACCTATGCTTCACAAAAATCTATGCTCCTTCTCTGAGAAGTCTTTCATATGCTCCAGAAAGGGGCGATAGAGAAGGTACCTCTGTCTCAGTGAGGGAAAGGATTTTATTCCCGTTTCTTTGTTGTTCAGAAAAAAGAGAAGTGGAGACCAATTTTGGACCTCAGAGCCCTCAACAAATTCCTAAAGAAGCAGTCGTTACTCATGGTAACAATCCAGGAGGTCTTGCAACTCCTGGATGGGGGAAGATTACATGGCGTCCCTGGACCTTCAGGACACTTACTTCTGCATCCCTATTCACAGAAATCACAAAAAATATTTAAGATTTGCAGAGGCGGTCACTTTCAATTTCGGATCCTGCCCTTCGGACTCAAGTCTGCACCTTGCATCTTTACAAAGTGTCCCTCCCCAGTAGCTGCATACCTCAGACAGCACCACCATCAAGTCTTTCCATATCTGGACGACTGGCTGATCAAGGCTCCATCCTTAGACACGTCCAGGTCTTACAACGCCTGTCTGCAGCTTTTCAATCTTTTAGGACTCGCGCTCAATCGGGAGGAATCAGTCCTTCTACCTTCTCAGCGCATCAACTTCCTAGGCACTATCCTCAACACACAACTGAGAAAAGCCTTCCCATCTCAAGAGAGGAAGGACAAGCTTTTGGCACTGGCTATTCACGGTCCGCCTTTTCAAATCCCTACTAGGAATTATGTTATCATGTATCCTATTAATACCTCACTGCCTTCTGCGGATGTGCTCCCTCCAGGAGGCGCTTTCAAACAATGGGTCCAATGCACAGGGTCGTTCGACGATCTCATAAAAGTAACTCCTCAGATGGTCAAGGCTCTGCAATGGTGGATGTCTTTTCAGAACCTTTCTCAAGGCTTACCATTCCTGCTTCCAGCTGCACCGCATATCACAACAGATGCCTCCTTGGAAGGTTGGGGAGCTTCCCTCCAGAAATTACGGATAAGCGGAAAGTGGTCCTCCTTCGAAAAAGGGCTCCATATCAATCTCCTCTAACTGCGGGCGGTCTTCCTTGCCCTTCAAGCCTTTCTCCCAAGAATCAAAAGTTCCCTGGTGCTCGTCCGTACAGACAACACTACGACGATGCACTACTTCAACAAACAGGGTGGGACTCGCTCTCTGAGACACTCTCACGAGTCGCAGAGAATCAGGAACTGGTTAATCAGACACAATATATCTCTTCGGGCAGAGTACATTCCGGGCATGGACAATGTGCTCACCGACTCACTAAGCAGGCAGTGCACAACGTCTCACGAGTGGGGACTGCATCAAGGGATCCTCAACCCAAGTCTTCTCACAATGGGGCACTCCTCGGATCGACCTGTTCGCCACAAGATCCAACTCCAGATGCCCACACTTCGCAAGTTGGCATCCCCAGAAAGGGTCTCTAGGGAATACATTTTCGATTGCATGGTGCAACGTCTTTGTGTACGCCTTTCCACCATTTCCAATGATTCCCAGAGTCCTCAGGAAATTGAAATCGGAGCCTTGTACGCTCATTCTAATAGCCCCAACTTGGCCACGCCAACATTGGTTCACGGAACTCCACCGTCTGTCTCTGGAGCCGCCAATATGGTTGAAACCGTTTCCGTCTCTTCTCACGATGAGCAACCAGTAAATGTAAATATGTAAATTGATACTTGTATAGCGCACTACTCACCCGCAAGGGTCTCAAGGCGCTTGTACGAATACCGCTGTGGAACCCATCCTGGCTTTCCCTGTGAGGCGTCCACTCCTGGGCACCCCAAAGGTGGAGGCCAGGCATCCTTAGCGTTGTGGGGGCCGTTGTGGAGATTAAGTATGCTGTTGCCCAGAGTTGCAAAGTGGGACTCCATGATTGGAATAGGCACCGAGGCGAGAATTATCAGGTCCGTGGAATTTTGAGCCCAAGACCCGCCGAGGCGGGGAATTGAACCCTGGTCCCGGGCTAGACCTCTGCATCAGGGTCTGCCGCTCTAATCATTGAGCCACACTTCTCCACCTGACCAGCAGGTCCAGCATCCAAATCTGTCTTCACTCAAATTAGCCGCTTGGCTCCTGAGTTCAGAAAACTTCAGAATTTGAATATTCCGCCAGACTGTAAAGCCATCCTGGCTCGAGCACGAGCGGATAGTACCAACAAAACATACTCTTTAAAATGGAAGAGGTTTTGCATCTGGTGTAAGGCTCAAGGAATACATCCTTTCTCTTCCTCCCCGGAACAAATATTGCCTTATCTTCTCCATCTGGTAAACTCAGGCCTTGCTCATGCTTCCGTCAGGGTCTACTTGGAGGCAATATCCCGTTACACAAGATCTCCTACTGGCCCTTCTCTTTGGTCTCATAGATTGATCAAACAGTTTTTGAAAGGACTCTACAGGACTTTTCCCCCTGTGATAATTTTGCCACCTACCTGGCACCTTAACACAGTCCTTAATCAGCTCATGAAGCATCCCTTTGAGCCGGTACATAGGGCTGACCTGAAATACCTCTCTTGGAAGACAGCTCTCCTGCTTGCACTCACCTCTGCAAGGCGGTGGAGTGAGCTCCAAGCCTTCTCAATACAGGAACCTTTTCTGCAATTCAAACAGGAGAGGGTAATTTTATGGACTAATCCGAAATTTATTCCAAAAGTCCGTCGGACTTCCATCTCAACGAACCTGTGGTCCTGCGTTCTTTCTTCTCATATCCCAGTTCTGCAGCGGAAAGGACGTTACACTCTCTAGATCTTAAACGCTGCCTGAAATTTTATTTTGAAAAGACAAAATCCTTCCGAAAGTCACACCAGCTATTTTTGGCTTACAGTAGGCCCAGGAGGGGCCTTACACTCACCAAACAAAGTATTTCTCGCTGGATTTCTGTAGCTATTTCATTTTGTCATGAACAGGCAGGGTAACCCCTGCAATCTAAAGTGTGAGCCCACTCTACCAGGGCAATATCTACATTCATGGGGCTTTTTGCAAGTGTGCCGGTCATAGACCTTTGCAGAGCTGCAACATGGAAGTCACCACATACATTCACTAGGCATTACTGCCTGGACACAGAACTCATGAAGGATGCTGCAGTGGGACAAGCAGTACTTCGTCATCTGTTTCAGGAGAGGTGAGCCCTCTTTTCATCCCTTCATCCTTCTCATGTTAGCATAATTCTCTATTGTATAATTTTGTGGTATTTCTTGCATGCAAATGTATGTTTCTATTAGTCGCTTGATATGTTGTTTATCTAATGACTTACATATCCTATACCATCCGAAATGTGCTTTGTTTATTGCTTGCTACTCTGATTCAGGCATGTGAATCTATGAAAGACACCCCTAATACCGGATAAGAAATGCGTAACTTACCTGTAACTGCAGTTATCCAGTATTGGTGTCTTTCATAGATTCACATGTAACCCTCCCGCCTCCCCTGGAAGGGCTCACCTACTTCTATCAGTAATACGCCTACTTGGCATTGTGCGTACGAAAATCTGAGTGAGTCTCCTTCCAGGAGGGTTCTAGAGGGAGGTGACTGCTGATTGGCTCTTTTCTAGAGTTTGGTCCTTTCTAGACAAGGACATGGATATGTTACTAATGTGAGGCCTTTAGGCTTTTTTATCTATATGCCTATGGGACATTACTTTATTTATGTACCAGGGACTCTCATTCCGACGTCTGGGAATGATTCAGGCATGTGAATCTATGAAATACACCAATACTGGATAATTGCAGTTACAGGTAAGTAACGCATTTCTTGTGCAACTGACATGTACCATGAGTAAGCAATAAGTAAAATAATCTGTGTCCGAGTGCCAGTCCAAAGAGATGTTGAAGAAGCATGGTGTCTAAAAATAGAAAAAGGACAGGCACTACAGGTATAACCTATCATTTTATTGTGTTGCCATCTTGAAATAACTAGTGAATACAGCCATCCGGGAACAAAGATGATATGCATTGATATAACTAATGCTAATGATCCACATACCACATAATGTAAAATACTAAATAAATGAAATTAAACAGTACATTTTATAAGGACGAAACCATGCTTTCCCAACATAGGTAAAGCGTATAATACACGAGTGTAACCCCCATCTTGAAATGGCCACTAAGAAATCAGAATAGATGGCCAAAGTAAAATATCTTAGCCTGAAGATCAAGTATTCCATAGGACAAAAAATATGAGAATGCAAACTCGTCCGATACATCCTGTACTATAGGAGTATAACCACTAGAAAAAACACAAATCTCAATCTCTTGAGATTTAGGTTTAAAATAAAAATATACCTCTTCTGAATAAAAAAAATAATTGAATTTTCTAAATTGAGTCCCGCATTAAAGTCTGATGTGAAAGGCCCCAAACGGTTTTAATGGGAAGAAAGCTATCCCACTGACCAAGAGGTAATTGCCACCGAATTAGTGTATAAAATGCAGGTGCATAAAGCAAATCAAGAATGTGTGCCAATTTTAAAAACTGGTATATATTCATAAAAATAGTTTGAACATCACCATATACAGGCAAATTCTTTCTCTCCATTGATCACCAAGTGTATATACACACACTGAAATAATTTTAATATGGTGTGCATTATGTTTCCATTGGCAAACAGATGATTTGTGAACAGAGCATTTCATTTGTCAAAAGCGTATGTGGTTCTTTATCCCGGTTTAAACCATTCTCAACTGCTCTTAATTTAGGATTGGCTTCCACTTTCACAATCCATGTTCTGAACCCCGCCCTTCTCCTCGGATGTGGTTTCATGAAAGCAGAAGCAGGAACTTTCCATTAAATCGGTTTGCATTGTCCAATACATATTGACATAGGTTGCAATGTTCACATTTGTAGAAACCAGTTGGTGGTGGCATCAACCCTTAGGGGATATCTTCAATTTCAGATCTGGGTTGTGCACTAGTAGAATGCAAGACAGAAATACTTGCTGCATATTTTGGAGGCCATCTTATCCACATCTATGTATCATTCTACATCCAGGTAGCCTATCCTGCTTTTACTAATCTTATGTGTAAATATTGTATTTTAAGTAATGTCATACAGATAATTGATGTGGTCAAGTAGAGTGTCCATCTTCTCAGTCCAAATTAAGATAAGGTAATCTATGAAACTGCCCCAGTATACGTTTGTGTCCTGTTAAATCCGAGGTGTCCAGATGCGTGTGCCGAACCAGCCCATGTAAAGTTTACCAAAGGAGGTAGAACATTTGGAACACATTGCCACCCTCTGCGATGATCTATACCATAGATCATTGTGTTGGATTCCAGAATATGGTCATGTCCATTAACATATTGTTGTGTTCCATTAGGGTGACCTCTCTGTAGGATATATAGTGGTGTAATGCTATAAATCCTTTGTCCTTTGGGATGCTGGTATATAAGGAACAGACATCCAAGGTGATTATTGTGAGCACGTCTGACCATGTAATGTCTGAGTTTTTGGTATCTTGTATGTTCGAGGCATATGGGCTGCAGATGGTACATTTATGAATAGATCGCCATCTAGTGTTGGGCTCGGATAATTGCACTTGTTTTTCTCTCGGAGAAGTCTTTTGTCGTCACGAGACCGATGACTCCTCCTTTGGGTGCTAGTGCGCATGGGCATCGGCTCCATCCTTAGATTGTTTTTTTCCGCCATCGGGTTCGGATGAGGATTGAAGCGCTCCGGATCGACTTCGGGAGAAAAGTGATAATTCGGCACGTATTCCCTTTCCAATTCGACGGTATTGTTATTGAGCGCGAGTTCATTTCCATTTCGACGCGTTTCGACGTCAACAACAAAATTTACAACTTCTACGTCGATGAGACCGGGAGGCCTATCTCGACGTAGTCCAGCCCGAAGTCCATGGAAAGGACTCCATTCAAAAGATGTCCAACGTGTGGTGATAAGTTCCCACACAAGGACCTACACGAGGTGTGCAATGTCTGCTTATCACCTGAACACGAATCCAGGGACTGTGAAGCCTGCGCAGCATTCTCCTCCAAGTCGACGATTAGAAACCGTCGAGCCCGAAGACACGAGGTGTCGAGAATGCAGTCAGAGGCAATCCCGGAGCTGACGTCGAAGAAATCGACGCTCATCAAACCGTGAGTGACGACGTCCCCTTACCAAAAAACCGACCCTGTTTGGTGTCGACCCCGCCTTCGAGCCCGGTCAGACTACCGAAAAAAGTTTCCGACGCCCCGCCTTCGGGCCCGGCAACGAAACCGAAACACTCTGCCTCCCACCATGTCGGATCCGAGAAGCGGTCGACATAGACATCGACACCGAAGCTTCATACAAAGGAAGGCTCGCAGTCGAAACATTCCATGTCGAAACCGAAACATGCTTCGACGTCGGAGACTTACTCGACACCGAAAAAATCGTATTCAAGCAAATTCTCGGTGCCGAAAACACTGACTGTCAGAAGCAAAGGCACCTTTCGGAACCAAAAACTTCGGTACCGACACAAGAGCATCAGACAGATCCAAAACAAGACTTTGTTTATCGATCCGCAAACTGGCAAGGTGGTGTCAAAACTACCTAAAGAGAGGAAGAATGAACAGTTGGATGACAAAGCTCTTGCTCCTAAAAAGAGAACAATGGGGACAAATACAACTCCTCCCCTTTCTTCTCAACCTAAAGACACACCCTCTTCTCCTCTTCCTCACACTCTGCCAGCTATTCCTCCACCTTCTACACCTCAAACAGATGTAGAAAGTGACACAGGGGAGGGAGAACTTCGTAGGGATGACAACACTGTCACAGATGAAGCAGACCCATGGGAGGATTATAATGCAGGGTCAGATAATGATAATGACCCCGAACTGTATCCCTCAAAACCTTCACCACCTGATGATAATACAGGTTTTGCACAGGTAATTAATAGGGCAGCAAAATACCACACGGTAGACTTACACACAGAACCTCAGATAGAGAATTTCCTTTTAGAAACACTACCTGCTGCACAAAGAACATCAGGAACACTACCAATGCTTAAGGGTCTCCTCAATCACACATCAGACATAGTCAAAGACCCTGTGAGGGCTAGGGTATTAAACCCAAGAATTGATAAAAAATATAAGGCAGCCCCAAAGGACCCAATATTTATCAAGGGACAGGTACCTCTGGACTCACTAGTAGTCACAAACGCTCGTAAGAGAGCAAACTCATTAACTACAGGAGGACCTCCTCCTCCTGACAAGGAGTCCAAGTTAATAGATGCCTCTGGCAAGAGAGTAGCATCCCAAGCGGCAAACAGCTGGCGCATAGCTAATACACAAGCGCTACTTGCATGTTATGATAGAGCTCATTATGATGAGTTAGAAAAACTCATTACACATCTCTCTAAGGAACATCAAGAAAGGGCAGATCAGCTCATACAAGAAGGGAAGATAATAACTAACCCTTCCATTAAGTGCGCCTTAGACGCGGCAGACACTGTAGCAAGATCCATCAACACCAGTATCATGTTAAGAAGACCTGCATGGCTCAGAGTCTCCGGGTTCAAACAAGAAGTACAAACATCCTTATTGAACCAGCCTTTTGATGAGAAAACACTTTTTCGGCTCGGGAACAGATGAGACGTTAGAAAAGATGAAAAAAGACACAAACGGCTAAATCAATGGGATCATTGCAACAGCCAACTCAAAGGGGTTCCTTTCGTAGGTCCACCTATAGAGGCGGGTCAAAGAATACAGGCACAAGCCAGCAATCTACCTCTTTTACACCAACATCACCCAAAGGTAATTCAAGAGGCAGTTACAGAGGTAACAACAAAGGTAGAGGTTGCGGAAATAACAACTTCAACTCCCCTACCCCAAAACAGTGACTTCATGCAGCTCCCCCCAGACCATATAACACCGGCGGGGGACGTCTATCACAGTTCCTAGCTGTCTTGGAAAACATCACATCAGACAGGTGGGTGAGACAAATTATCCAACATGGTTATTGCCTAGAACTCAGCTACCCCACCAAACATCCCCCCCCCCCCCCCAAACAGCGTCCAATGAGTCAAGATCATCTAACATTGTTAAAACAGGAAGTACTATCACTGCTACAAAAGCATGCCATAGAGAAGGTTCCACAAAACCAACAGGGAAGAGGGGTATACTCTATACTTCCTAATTCCCAAAAAGACTGGTCTCTAAGGCCAATACTAGACCTCAGACCTCTTCATGCATACATAAATTCGGAACATTTCCACATGGTTTCGCTCCAACAAGTACTTCCTTTACTGAAGAGAGGGGACTTTCTTTCTACACTGGATCTAAAAGACGCTTACTTTCATATCCCAATTCACAAAGCCCACAGGAAATACCTCAGGTTTGTTGTAGAAGGACAACATTATCAGTTCAAAGTCCTTCCGTTTGGGGTCACAACAGCACCAAGGGTGTTCACAAAATGCCTATTAGTGGTTGCAGCGCACCTAAGTAGACAACAAATGTCTTCCCCTTACTTAGACGACTGGCTAATAAAAGCCAAATCACAAGAAGGTCTTCAAAACACACAAAAGACCATTCAGTTGCTGCACCAGCTAGGGTTTACGGTGAACTACACAAAATCCCACCTGCAACCAAACAGAGTTCAACAATATCTAGGGGCTACTATAGACACAGAAAAAAGCCAGAGTATACCCCAATCCAGTCAGGATTCAAACAATGCTCACATTGATGCAAAGATTTCAACCACAACACTCAATAACAGCTCGAGTGTTCATGCAGCTATTAGGGATGATGTCCTCTTGCATACTGCTAATACCATATGCCAGATTACAAATGCGTCCGCTGCAAGAATGTCTAGCAACACAGTGGAATCAGGCTCAAGGTCAGATTAACATTAACATCGCCATTAACAGCTGGATGGGTAGGCGTTGCCTCAAGTTAAACTCCGATAAAACGGAAGTTTTGATTTTTGGCAACCTACAACCGGCTCGGAGCAATCTTTGGTGGCCGGCAGACATGGGATCGCCTCCTATTCCATCGTATAAGACCAGAAATTTGGGCATCCTGTTTGACAAAAGATTAACATTTTTTCAACAAACAAATGCTATTGTCTCGGCCTCTTACTTCCTGATAAAAAAATTTAAAAAGGTTCTTCCTTACATCCCTGAAGAAACCAAGAAAGTGGTAATCACCTCCCTTATACAATCGAAATTGGATTACTGCAATGGACTCTATCTGAATGTCCAGAAGCAGTGTCTCAGGAAACTTCAGGCAGTTCAAAACTCGGCGGCGCGCCTTTTGCTGAGGCTACCACGGTATAAATCCATCTCGGGAGAAATTCGAAAGCTGCATTGGCTGCCAGTGGTTCAGCGAATTAAATTTAAGGCGCTGTGTTTGGCCTTTAAAGCCTTAACACATAAGGGTCCATTGTTTTTGCAAGAAATCTTTAGGTGGTACGAGCCAGGCAGATCACTCCGGTCCACCGGTGCTAACCTTTTAACTGTACCGAAGATCCGGACTTCGCACTGGGGAGGTTGGAGTTTCCACTATGGCACTTCTAAGCTGTGGAACTTGTTGCCACCTGATATTAGGAAGGATAGCTCTTATGAGCTTTAGGAAATCTTTGAAAACTTGGTTGTTTCAGTGAAATGAGTCGTTTGAGGTTCTACTCTTGGTTTCGTTCTAGCGCCGAGACACCATTTTTGGTATTTGTGTGCTTTACAAATGTCATCATCATCATTATCATTACAGATCTGGTGTTGGTAGACGACCGCACACATCGCTCTCTGAAGTGGTGGAACACAAAAAACATTTCCAAGGGACGGTCGTTCCTAGAACCAATTCCACAAGTGATACTAACAGCGGATGCATCGCTCACCGGATGGGGAGCGCATATGGAGAAATATACAGTGCAGGGAAGATGAAGTGTGCAGCAAAAAAGACTGCACATCAATCATCTAGAACTACTAGCAGTGTTTCTAGCATTAAAAGTTTTTCAAATGCAGATTCTCAACAAAGCAGTCCTGATCAGAACAGACAACATGACAGCAATGTATTATATTCAAAAACGGGGGTTGGGACACTCTCCAACTATCCAGACTAGCGCAGGAGATTTGGAGATGGGCCATTCCTCAAAACACCCATCTGTTGGCCGAACACCTACCAGGCATTCAAAATCAGATAGCAGACTTCTTAAGCAGAGAGTCAGAACAAATACCCAAATGGGATCTGCACGACCAAATACTGCAGCCATTCTTCCAAAGATGGGGGACAACCAGAGATAGATCTCTTTGCCACTCATCAGAACGCAAAATGCCAAAGCTTCGCATCCAGGTACCCAAACCACCTGTCGCAGGGCAATGCGTTATGGATAAATTGGTCAAACAAATTTGCATACGCTTTTCCCCCTCTCCCACTAATTCCATTAGTGGTTCGAAAACTGCAACAACATTCAATGACAATGATACTAGTAGCACCCACGTGGGCACGACAGCTGTGGTTCACCACGCTCCTGCAACTCTCACAGGTGCCACATCAAAAGATAAGAATATTACCCATGCACCTTACACAGAACCATGGAGAAATAATACACCCAGATCCCAAACAATTGAACCTAGCGATCTGGCTCCTGAGGTCCTAGAATTTGGATACTTAAATTTACCTCCAAACTGTATGGAAATCATTAAGCAAGCAAGACGTCCAGCCACCAGAGCATGCTATGCAGCAAAGTGTAAAAGGTTTGCTGTATACTGTAACAGTAACAACATCAATCCTTTGGACGCATCCACAAAAGATATTATTTGCTATTTACTACACTTACAGCAATGTAACCTTGCTTACACCTCCATTAGAGTACATCTTGCAGCTATAGCAGCGTACCTACAAAACAGGCAACATTTATCCCTGTTTAGAGTGCCAGCAATTAAAGCCTTCATGGAAGGCCTCAAGAGTCATTCCACCAAGACTACCGCCTTCTCCAGTCTGGAATCTCAACATAGTACTCACCAGACTAATGGGACCACCTTTCGAACCTATGCATAGGTGTGAAATACATGGAAGGTGGCCTTTCTTATAGCCATCACTTCCCTCAGAAGAGTGAGTGAATTACAGGCATTCACAATACAAGAACCATTCCTACAGTTACACCAGAATAAAGTGGTTCTTAGAACAAACCCAAAATACTTGCCTAGAGTAATTTCAGCATTCCACATCAATCAACCAGTGGAACTACCAGTCTTCTTTCCAAAACCACAGACGGTAGCGGAAAGGGCCCTACATACATTAGATGTCAAAAGGGCAATATTGTACAACATAGAAAGAACACAATCTTTCAGAAAAACCAAACAACTATTTGTAGCGTTTTCTCCTACACATAAGGGCAATCCTATCTCTAAAGCAGGCATTGCCAGGTGGATTGTCAAATATATACAAATATGTTACTTAAAAGCAAAAAGGACATTAACTGTTCCTCCTAGAGCTCATTCTACACGTAAACTAGGGGCATCTATTGCATTCTTAGGAAACATTCCCCTAGATGACATATGCAAAGCAGCAACCTGGGTTACACCGCATACCTTCACAAAACACTACTGTGTTGATGTGCAGGCAACACAACAGGCTAGAGTGGGCCAGGCTGTACTAAAATCTTAATTTCAAACTGTTGCAACAGACACTGGTGACCACCGCTAGGGAGGAAACTGCTGTGTAGTCTATTCATAAATGTACCATCTGCAGCCCATATGCCTCGAACGGAATATGCTACTTACCAGTATGCATCTGTTCTTGGCATCGAGGGCTGCAGAGTGGTACATGCCCTCCCAGCCTCCCCGGGAATCTGTGTCTGTTCCAACACTATCTTATTTAGATACACTTACATGGGCATCTCTATCTGTATTCTATCATACTACTCCATCTAACCCTACTATGGCAAAACAATCTAAGGATGGAGCCGATGCCCATGCGCACTAGCACCCAAAGGAGGAGTCCTCGGTCTCGTGACGACAGACTTCTCCAAGAGAAAAACAAGTGCAATCATCCGAGCCCAACACCAGATGGCGATCTATTCATAAATGTACCACTCTGCAGCCCTCTATGCCAAGAACAGATGCGTACTGGTAAGTAGCATATTCCTTACGTTGGGAGGTTCTGTACTAATCGGTTTAGATATATATCCACATATTCAGTAGGAGACCCTATCTCTGAGATAATTGGTCTGCCTTGGGAGAACGTCCGAGTTTTATGTATTTTTGGTAAAATATACATGCACTGGGATGTGAAGAAATTTAAATATCTGTATCATCTCGGTTATCAGACATGGGTCCAGAAACGCCTGGAGAGTTGTTTCTCGCCAGCTAATGATCTTACTCTGTAGCTTGATAGATCAAATACCCTGTTGATTAACAGTTGTGTCTCTACATATTTACTTTGTTCCCACAGTCTGTAGTCTTTACCTATTTCAAGATAGCAGCACATTAGAATGATTGATTTTAACTCCGGTATGTGTCCTTTTAAAAAAAAATATATATACATTGTTGGAGACCGTACTTTTTCAGTGTCTTTGTACTAGCACACGAAGGTTGATTGTTTTGCCGTTTGCTTACTCGTGTTACAGGTCAAGTACTCAAAGTCTCCTGTGCGTTATGGTTTCTACTTTCTTTATAACTCTGGGATATTTAGCACGTAACCTTTTGTGAGCTTGCATAATCTGATGGGGACTTCTAGCTGCAGATTCCTTACCTTTGAATATCCCCAGTGGTCCGCCGACTGAATCTGGGAGAATTTTGAGCAGTACCTCTGTGGTGTTGTTTGGTTCTGCGTCTACTCGGTACCCATATAAGCGCCACCTCTTGTGCTGACGTCAGTTCTTTCATTTCCGCGCCAGATAGTGTTGATCCAGATTGAGTTACCCCTCAGTGACTTTTTAACTGGACTTTTTCTGAACGTTTGAGATCCACCTGGTGTGTTTGTGGTGCCTGGAGCCAGGACACTACTCCAAAGCATGAGAGGACTGCCATGCCCCCGAAGGTGCTGATGGAGCTCTCCTGCCTGACGTCTGTTGACCCTAACACTCTAGGTCCTGTTCGCATGGGATGTCCTAGGACCGTTCACAGACCTATTTTTGACGTTTGTTGTCTTGCTCAAAATCTTTTGGGGTGTGTGGTATGTCCCACAAGCAATAAGATGTCAAAGAAGTGTCCTATATCCATCAAAGACATCTGAAGAGACGAGGGAGTGTCAGCACTCCTGGTGCGAAAAGTTGGTGGGGACTGAACCTGGGTCTGCTCCGCGCTTCTCCAGTTTTCCGGAGTGACCCTATCCCAATTAAAGGAGATTTATGAGGCCATGCCCCTCAATTTTGGGCAGCCTTGCCACTCTGGAGTGCCTTAGTGCCCCATGGGCGTGGATGGGGCCCCTACAGGAACTACATCAGCGGGTTTGCCCTCTGCGCCAGTCGGGCCACTAGGATCTCTGACTCAGAGGCGAGACCTAGCCTTTCCTGGTGCCCTGGCGTTGCCATCCTCATACTGACTCTGACAGGGAGCCGGGTGGGCGTCGTCCGACCGAGGACATCCTCCCAGTAGCAGTGCCTTATTTAATGGCTAGGCCTTGAGCGGGGCACCTCCTGGTAGGGGTCTATAGATGCTTACGGAGAAGGACCAGTTGAGGAAGACAACTGGTATGAGGAACTGGGTGAGGCCAGTGAGTTAAACACATCACCGACACCGGCCTGGTATCCCCTCCTACTGTGGTTACGGAGGAGGGAGCCTCTTTTGCTGTGGTTGTGCACATGGCATCTGAGGTCCTGGACCTTAACCTGCCTTTAGTTGCAGTCAAAACAAATGTTTTGACAGGTTTTCCCCTTCAGTACCTTTCCTCCCATTTAATAAAGCCCTTACAGACATCCTACTTGGGGCTCGGTCCAAGCCCACTGTAGGGGCTCCTGTGAATAAGATGATTACCCTCCGCCATTACCTAGCTCCTGGGGATCTGGGTTTCCTTACCCAGGACCCCATCTCAGAGAGCTTAGTGGTCCAAACCTCCTCTTCCTGCATTCACCCTTGCGTTCCCTACCACCCCCCCAGATATGGAATCAAAGCAACCTTTGGAAAGAGAATGTTCTCCTCCACCAGCCTAGCCGTGCAGTCAGTGAACACTGCATGCCTATTGGGCCTTTATCCCCATACTCTTAGGCATTAGTTTGCACAAGTGCTTGAAGAGGAGAAATTCTAAAGGCTCTTACTCAAGTGGTATCTACCCTGGATCAGGAAGACTATATGGTAGTGTTGGACTTAGGGTGCTTATTTCCACAACCCCGTCCTGCCAGCCCACAGACACTATCTGCAGTTCAGGGTGGGCCACTAACAATTTCAGTTTGCTATGCTCCACTTCGATCTTACTAGCGCCCCTTTTCACCAAGTTCAACACTTTGCGGCCTCCCTGAACGCCAGAGTAGGCAAACTCTGCCGGCAGTGCCTAGTCGATCACTACTGGTGTCTCCATCTGGAGGTGGAGCAAGGTCTCTTTCAGCGGTGGAGAGAGCCTTAGTTAGATCTGGTCGCCTCCGAACAGAACGCGCAGTGCCAAAAGTTTCCAAGGCAGCACTCGCTCGGTGCCGCTTTTCGTCGCGAGTGGATCTTCGGTCTCCTTTCCGCCTGTACCTCTTCTTCCCAGAGTGCTCAAACAGATCAAGTGCAACCGAGCTCAAGTCATTATTGTAGCTTCGGACTGGGCACAAAGAGTCTGGTACCCCGAGCTTCTGAGAACGGCCAGCGATCTTCCGATCAGACTGCCCCTTCGGGAAGATATTCTGTTGCAGCAGCAGGGGAGTGTCTAGTCTCCACCTCCTTGCACGGAAATTGAGTGGTGGCAGGTGATCGCTATCGACCTTCCGCCCGAAGTCTGTGATGTTATCTTTGCAGTCAGGTGTCCCTCCACTAAAAAGGTGTATGCCTGTAGATGGAATAAATTTGTGGCGTGGTGCACACCAAAGGCTGTTGATCCCCCTTAATGTTCCCCTTTCAGAGGTTCTCGTGTATATACTTTCTTTGGCTCATCAGGGTGCTTTAGGCACTCTTAAAGGATATCTTGCAGCCATCTCTGCTTTTTCTTCAGCTGCCAGATCAGCCTTCTTTATTTTAATCTCCTGTTCTCCTATCGTTAAAAAAGGTGAGGCCAGCGTCCAGCCATACTCCCAAGTTTCTTAGTTCCGAAACCGGAGTCGGAGCTGGTCCCAGCTCTAAGGGCCACCACCTGTCACCCCAAAGCTCCACTCTCTTACCGACAATCATAATCTCTGTCTTTGTAGTATTAAGCTGGAGACAGTTCGCCGTCAACCAGTTGGCCACCGCCTTTAGTCCATTCTGAAACCTGGGGGCGTCTTGTTCCGCATCCCCATTGAGAGTAACCGCCAGCTGAGTATCATCGGCACTGCCTTGCGACCTCAGCCAGCGTTCTCACGTACAGGTTAAATAACGTGGGGCTCAGCGAGGATCCCTGCGGAACCCCCATGGCCAGAGGCTGGAATTTGGACTGAAAGGGTGGGATGGCCACACAGAAAGAACGATAGTCGAGAAAGGAGCGAAACCACTGTAAATCCTGTCCCCCAACACCAATATCCTCCAACCGGTGCAGCAGAATGCTGTGAGAAACAGTGTCAAAGGCGGCGCTGAGGTCTAATAATACCAGCGCCGCCGTCTGACCAGCATCCAAAACCGCACGTAGGTGCTCCACCATAGCAAGAAGGGCCTTCTCCGTGCTGTGTGTATGAACATACCAGAATCCTTTCCGTTAGAGGATCGTCGGTTAGATGGACAATTGCACACCAAAGCCATCGCCCTCACTTACAGGAAGCTTAGTAATAATTTGCCAGACTCATTTGACAGCTCAAGGAGAAATAGGAGGGTGATCTGTGGGTCATTGAGGATGAGTATTGGAGGCAGGCGCTGATGTCTCCCAGGGAGGCTACCATCACACTTAGATACCGCCTTGTTCAACTTTGTGTTTTCCATCGATCATATATGACTTGAATCATTCTAGCAAGGATAGAGACTAAGACTGACAATCACTGTTTCAAGGGCTGTGGGCAACCAGCCACCTTCTACCACATCGTATGGGACTGCCCAGCGATACACAGCAAAGGGGGTAGAATTACAACACATATGCATTCTGACCTAGGGAAGGCAATTACCTTGCCTCTGCGACTAGGCCTGCTCAACATCTGGGAGGCGACAGATCTAACTGAAACTGAACAACAATTTGTGACGTTGGGCTTCACATTATTCAAACGAGAAATCGCCTGGGGATTGGATGGAGTGAAGCCACCGGAAGTGGCAGTGTGGAATAGAGAAATGGATGAATGCATGATAGCGAGAAGGAAGTATTTATCGCTAGGGGGTGCCCAAAGAAATGGGACAGGATATGGTCCAAATGGAATCTGTACAAAGGAGAGATGTGTGTCATCAATGGTAGAGTTAGAACTGAGGAGGATCGGGAATGGAGCACAAAATATGTAAAGTGTACTTTTGCTTGAACTTATTCAATATGTGAAAACCACTATATGTGATGTAATGGGATTATTACCACATGAGTGAAATGTCTGTCATTTTGTTAAATAAAATTATTTTTAAAAAAAATAATAAAAATCAACTTCTGGGAAGACTTTACCTTAGAAAAAGACCTTGTCGTCGACACAGTCGACGACTCCTTCGTCGACTAAGATTTCCGTCGACGCAACATCTACGTCTACGGTAACTTTCCCTTCGCCTAAACCAGAGATAATGACGACAGCGTCTTCTCTGTCGACATTGGTCTATGTCTCAGTCAAGCCTATCTTGTCGACAAAAGAATCTTCATCTGCCATAGTCAGCGCCCCGTCGACAGGCAAGCTTAAGAAGATTCCGTCGACGATCCCTTCATTGCCGACGCCACCGTCGACGGTTGCTCCATCGTAGTCGACTCATCGACGACACCTACACCGTCGACGACTAGATCGTGGACGAAGGTTCCGTCTGTCGTGGAGGAAGGTTCCGTCTCTGTCAGGATCCAAGCCTCCGTCGACCCGCAACTGTCTACATGTACCACCATGCAGGTTTGGTCACCTTCTACGGCTTACATCCACACCGAAGCCTTCCTTGCTTCAGAGACGCGGTTCTGGACTAGAAACTTTATCTCCATTACACCTGTCACCTCAAACAGTCCCCTTGCAGGTCCCTGACAAGTTGCTGGACTCTGGGGATAGTGAGGAAGATTCTGACCTGAATGAAAGGTTTGGAACAGTAACAAGTCATTCGGAATTGCACATCAAGTACCAAGAAGAGGATGATCAAGATGGCCAACCTTCGCCTGAGCATGTGACATCACCCATTACTAGCGTCCCCACAGCTCAGATGCCGGTAGCATTGCTAACTATTCTACAGCACATGCTGAATGACTATTATAGGCGTTTTCCATATTCTGAGTCAGCGGACTCTGTGCCTCCTACGCCTGTGGTGCAGACGTCCATGTCTGATTTCAGGTCTCCAGGGCCTCCTCCGCCTGTAGCTTCCCATCATCCTGAAGAACACCAATCTTCTGAAGAAGAAGAGAGAGAAGTAGGTGAAGTTGATGACAGATCCTTGTTGTCGGAGTGCGACGATTATCAGGTCCAAACACCTTCTCCTTCACCTCCGGTTACCGCAGATTCACCTCCAGTGGATGTTGGAGGATTCCATCTTCTCATGGAAAGAGCTACACAACGTTTCCATATTCAGATGGAGACTTCACAACAGGAATGCTTCCTCTATGATTTCAAGGACCAGCCAAGGAAACAGACGAAGTCAATACCAATTATTGATTTAATCTGGAAAGAGGGAATTAAGGTGATGTCCACTCCTGCATCTATCCCTCCAGTACTGCCAAGAATAGATAAAAAATATAAGGCTCCTAAAAAGTCCCCAGCTTGGCTTATAGGACACCCAAAGTTCGATTTGGTGATCGTACAAGCTGCACAGAAGCGATCCAGAAATCCTGCCTCCCCAATCTCAGCCCCACCGGATAGAGACGGCAGGCGTCTGGATGCTATTGGGAAGCGTGCGTCTACAATGGCAGTAACTACAGTTCAGGCTGCCAACTCTTTAGCCATTCTAGGCAGATACGACCGGCAAATGTGGTTTGACATCTCTCCATATATCAACATGCTTCCAGAACCTTCCAAAGCAGAAGTTCTTAAAATACTGCAGGAGGGTGAGAGAATCTCGGCTGAGATTATTGACTCTTCAGTTGATGTGGCTTCGACTGGATTCAGACAGTTAGCGGGGCTGCTGTCCTGAGCAGGCAAGGCTGGCTAAAAGCGACTTTGTTCCGCCAGGACTTGCAAGCTTAGGTATTGGACATGCCTTTCGATGGGGAATTTTTGTTTGGCCTGCAGGTAGAGGAAGCCTTGCAGACAATCAAGAAGGACACTGAAACTGAAAGGTCCCTAGGCACCTTACAATTTCGGAAGCCGCCCTTTTGGGGTGCGAGAGGGCGTGGATCGTCCACTACTAAGGAATCAACGTTACCAATCCCAACCTTTCCAGTCTTACGGCCAGCGCAACACAAATTATTCCCAAAACAAAAGAAAGCCTGCCTACCGCGGAAAGGATTCAAATAAAAGACCATGAGTTTCATCACCTGCCACCGCTACTGCCGCATTGCCACATATAAATTGGAGGAAGAATCTCAGAATTCTACTCCAAATGGTCCTCAGTAACCTCGGACAGGTGGGTCTTGGACATTGTGGCCAAGGGCCATGCCCTTGAATTCGAAAAGTTTCCTCCAAATGTTCCCCCAAAGGGCCCACCTCATCTCAAAGAGCTGTTTCCCCAGATCAATCTGATGTTAAAAAAAGGAGCAATCGAAAAAGTCCCTCAGGTTCAGAGAGGAACAGGATTCTATTCCAGATTCTTTCTAATAAAGAAGAAATCTGGGGAACGGCGTCCAATTCTAGATCTTCATGCCCTCAACAAGTACTTGGAAAAGCTAGCGTTTCGGATGCTATCGCTCTCAAGAAATACTGCATCTTCCTTCGGCGGGAGAGTACATGGCCACCTTGGACCGTCAAGATGTGTATTTCCACATTCACATTTTACCGCGTCACAGGAAGTTCCTACGTTTCAGAGTGGCTGGCAGGGATTTTCAATTCAAGGTCTTCCCCTTTGGGCTGCGTTCAGCACCCAGAGTGTTTACAAAGGTCCTGGCTCCAGTAGCAGTACACCTCCGGCTGGAGAGAATACAAATATTTCCCTACTTGGACGATTGCCTTATCAAGGCGAGTGCTTACGCAAACACAGACAACCATGTCCAACGGTGTCTGTCTCTCTTCCAGTCACTGGGTTTCTCCATCAATCTCAGCAAGTCACAGCTAGAACCGTCCCAAAGCCAAGCTTTCTTGGGAGCAACCTTGGACACACAACCGGTCCGAGCTTTCGTATCGGACGAGAGACGAGAGGATACAAGACATGGCTCGAATTTTACGATCAAGAAGGTCCGTTTCAGTCCGACAGTTCAAGTCTTTTCTGGGGATGATTTCCTCTTGCATTCCTTTGATACCGAATTGCCGCCTCAGGATGAGGCCTCTTCAGGAAGAACTCAACTTGCATTGGCTGCAGGTCTCCGGATCATTCGAAGATCTTATCCGAAAAACCCCTCTCATCCAAGGAGCTCTTCTCTGGTGGATTCAGGAGAGAAATGTACAACAGGGTTGCGCGTTCCTTCAAGACGAACCAAACTTCACAATCGCCACAGACTCATCCCTCGAGGGTTGGGGAGCACATATTCAAGGGCTGACGGTCAGCAGGAGATGGAGCCCTCAACAGAAGGGCACATCAATCTATTGGAGCTCAGAGCTATCTTCCTAGCCTTCAAGTCCTTTCACACAATCATTTAAGGGGCCAAGGTATTGGTTCACACCAACAATACTACAAGCATGCATTATTTGAACAAACAGGGAGGAACCCGGTCGGTTCGTCTGTCTCAAGAAGCCCAGGAAATATGGGCATGGGCAATAAGACACAGAATTTGGCTAGCCATGTACCGGGAACTGCAAACGTTCTTGCGGACACCCTCAGCAGGTCAATGGTGTCCACCCACGAATGGGAACTTCATCAACCAATGGTGGATGGGATTTTTCAACAGTGGGGTCATCCATATCTAGATCTGTTTGCGACCAAGAAGAACAGCAAATGCCTATTCTTTGCAAGCTGAAATCCCCACAAAGACGCTCAGGGGAATGCGTTTTCGATCAACTGGTCTCAAATATATGCTTACTCCTTTCCTCCGATACCGTTGGTTCCCAGAGTTCTCCGGAAGAGGAAGAAAGAACCGTGTCGCCTGATTCTCATCGCCCCATGGTGGCCTCTCCAATACTGGTTCACGAGCTCCTTCTCCTATCAGAGTGCAAACCAATTCAGTTTCGACCAATACCAAATCTCCTCTCCATTCAGGATGGTAAGATTTACCATCGGCTTCTCTGAAATTAGCGGCTTGGCGTCTGAGTACCTTGAATTCGCCCATCTGAATATCTCTGCAGATTGTAAGAAGGTACTAGCCAAGGCAAGAGCAGCTGCTACGATAAAGACTTAGACTTAAATGGAAAAGATTCTGTATCTGGTGTCACTCGGCTGGGATTCATCCTTTTCTAGCAAGGCTGGATCAGATATTCCCATTTTTCTTACACCTGGCAAGATCAGGTTTATCTCTCGCAAATACTAAAGGTTTTCCTAGCAGCCATTTCAAGGTATCGTCAGGATGGGTCCACTTCTCTTTACTCTTCAAGAATAATACAGCAGTTCTTTGAAGGACTTTTCAGAAAGTTTCCTCCGGTACATCATCCACCTCCATCATGGCATCTCAATATAGTGTTAGCGCAGCTCATGCGCCACCCTTTTGAACCAATTCACAGAGTGGATTTAAAATTTCTAACATGGAAAGTGTCTCTTTTGTTAGCTTTGACTTGTTCTAGAAGAGTCAGTGATGTCCAGGCTTTCACTGTCCATCCACCTTACTTACAGTTCACGTCTAATTCAGTAGTGCTCCACACGAACCCAAAATGTATGCCTAAGGTGCCTTCGGACTTTCACCCGAACGAGCCAGTCATCTTAAGAAAATGTTTTCCTAACCCGCAATCCCCTTGCGGAAAGGGCATTGCATACACTTGACATCAAGAGGTGTTTAAAGTTCTATTTGCAAAGGACCTCTGCAATATGCAAATCCGATCAATTGTTTGTCGCTTATGGGAAAATTTGACAAAGACATGCAGTGTCTAAACAGACAATAGCTAGATGGATCTCTGCAGCTATTGACTTTTGCCATACACAAGCAGAAAGACCTTTACAGGCAATTCCAAGGGCTCTCTCTACAAGAGCTGTGTTTTCCTCGACTGCTATCTTCGCTGGGGTTCCTCTGCAGCAGATCTGCAGAGCAGCAACTTGGTCCAGCAGGCATACTTTCACCAAGCACTATTGTTTGTATGCAGCCAGTGAGACTGATGCTTCAGTGGGTCAAGCAGTTCTGCATAATCTTTTCAGATCAGGTGAGCCTCTGTTTCCCTCCTCCTCTTATTGCTTTTCAGACACCTATTCATGCTTATTATGTACATTCTCATGTGACTGCAAATTTCATGCTTTGAGAAATTAGACATTTGATTATATGATTGTGTTTTTCATATGTACAAACTTATGCTTCAAATAGCATCTTCCAAGTATAGATATATACTGCTATCTACTCCGATTCACGCATGTGGATCTATGAAAAGACACCCCAATACTAGAGAAGAACAATAGTTACTTACCTGTAATCTGTGTTTCTCCAGTGTTGGTGTCTTTCATAGATTCACATGCAACCCGCCCACCTCCCCTCAGAGGCTCATAGGCTGAATTGGTTTACCATCACTCCTGTGCGAGAAAATCTTAGAGCCTGAGCCTCTGGGGAGAACTTTCTGGTGTTTGCTGTCGCCTGATTGGCTGCAGTTTGGGCTATACAAAATGACTAGGGTAGTCATGAGTATGGAAGTTTTTTCTCCTGTAGCTTGGGTTACTTTACTTCCTGGTTTGTTATTACCAGGCTTTTTCTATGGTATTTTGGCATATTATTGCTTTTTTATGTACCGTGGGACTCCCACTCCGACGAAGGGGAATGATTCAGGCATGTGAATCTATGAAAGACACCAGTACTGGAGAACCACAGAGTTCGAGGCGTGTGGGCTGCTGAATTCATATCTGTGCATAGATCGCTGCCTAGTGTTGGGTCCGGATGATCGCACATTGTTGTCCTGGAAGAGTCTTCGAAGTATCGCAAGATAGGTGGCTCCTCCCCTGGACTACAGTGCGCATGGGCATCGACTCCATCCTCAGATTGTTTTTTTCCGCCATTGGGTTCGGATGTTTATTGGTTCACTCTAGTCGGAATCGATATAAACTTTCTTAAGGCCAAAAGGCCTTTAGTTTCTTTGTCGGTATAGTCTTGCGTTCGGTGCCTGATTCTTCCAGCTCTGTTACGAGCCGGATTCCAGAGAACTGCGTGCTTTCGACGCGGAAGGCCCAGTCGGCGCCACAGACCTTATCCACTGATCATCATGGAACAGAGCCCGTTAAAGAGATGTCCCGTGTGCAACTCAAAGTATCCCCACATCAACGTCCACCCAGTGTGCAACAAGTGTCTGTCCCGGATCATGATGAAGCCAGTTGCATGGCTTGTTCCCGTTTTCGATCCAAGAAGACGCTTAAGCATCGACGCGCTGCGCGCCAGGAGGCCCAGCACACTGCACCGGCGCCTGTGGACATCTTCGATGCCGGGGATGATGAGGGAGCTGACCCGTGTCGGAGGTAGACTATGACTACGACGCGGACGCTGAAATGTTCGAAGCCGAAGAAGTCGTCGACGAGGCAGGAGACGACGATGGGGCCTTTGGGGCCATGGAGGATAGCTCGAGCGAAGAGCTAAATCAAACTGACATTGGGGCCGAAACGCTTCAAAAGGCTCAGGTCGAGGGATCGCCATTAGGCCTTACCCAAGATCTTACAATGGGTTCTACGGCCCCGCCTTCGGGCTCGGCTACGGACATTACTATTGAGCCGCACCCTGCAAAACGAAACCGAAAGTAAAACCTACGGTCTCGACGCAAGCGAAAGCACTGGTGCCCCCCTCGAAACCAAAAGTGCGCATTACTTTGTTCGAATCGAAGGCCTCGGAGCCGTCGGCACCGACGAAGCAGAAGGGTGTTGTCGATCCGAAGACACAGGTCAAGGGCGTCGAGATGAAGTCTGCCACGCCGAAGACAAAGGTCAAAGTGGTCGAACCGAGTAAATCGGCGCCGAAGGTGGTCGACACAAACAAGGGACTCAGTGATCCGAAGGTTCTCGAGACTCCGCATCAACATGACAAGGCCAAGAGCGGCACAACCCACGAGGCCACGTCTAGTGGTGCCTCGAAGAATCCCGTCGACTCGGCGCGGCCGTCCGCCGCTTTCTCCAAGCAGGTGGCGGACTCCCTAAAGCGCATCAAGGAGAAGGCCTCGACTGTCGGCCCGAAAGATCCTCCACCTTCAAAGCCGGTCGAGAAACCTCAAAGCGTTGACGCCCATTCACTTCACGCTGCCGCCGAAAGTGGCGCCCAGGGCTTTCACCCCTAAGATGGGCGCCGGCGTGCCCGAGAAGGTGCCCTCGGTGCCGAAGTAGACGCAGTGGTCCCAACCTTAAAGCATCGACATCTTCGTTGGAAGAACAACAAGAACACTTTATCGATGCCGAAACAGGCAGACTTTCCCTCCATAAACGGAAAATTGCCACCGGAACAGCCGATGGAGTCCTATAAAATTCCTTTAAAGAAAAATAAGGATTCCACTTCAACTCCTGTTCTCGTGGAACCCCTTTCTCCACATGGCCATGATGTCTTACCCACTTTCTCTGACGTGGCCGCTGGGGATGGTGATGATGATGAGTACAGCTATCCTCACTACACCGACCCTGATGATACCAATGAACCCTGGGCAGCTGGTGCTGACCCAGGTGATCCTCCCTCTACCCCAGACACTCAACTCTGCTGTAAAAACGTCGCCTACAGAAGATTCAGCGGCATTTAATGCCCTCATTGAAAGGGCGGCTAAAAATCATGATGTCCATCTCCATGCTGACCCCAATGACGTGGACTTTCTTTTTGACACCTTTTCCGTCTCAGAGAGAACTGTCAAGACTCTGCCCATGTTGAAGGGTGTCTTAAAACATGCTGGGGAGATCTTTAAAGAGCCTACCAGAGCCAGGGTGATAAACCCTGGGATTCAGAAGAAGTATAAACCAGCGCCTACTGACCCTACGTACATCAAGGGACAGTTGCCTTTGGACTCTCTTGTTGTTTCAAATGCCCGGAAGAGGGCTAATTCTCAAACAACGGGTGATGCTCCTCCCCCAGATAAAGAATCTAAGGTGTTTGAGGCATCAGGGAAAAGGGTGGCAGCTCAAGCTCAATATCTGGCGCATTTCAAATACACAAGCACTTCTAGCGAGATATGACAGGGCACACTATGACACACTGGAGACCCTGTTGCAGCACCTGCCAGACGAATACAAAGAGGCAGCTGAGATGCTCATCCAAGAGGGGAAGCTAATATCCAATGCTTCCATTAAATGTGCACTGGACGCGGCTGATACCGCGGAGCAGAGCTGTCAACACTAGCGTCATGCTGAGATGACATGCCTGGCTCAGAATCTCGGGATTTAAGCCAGAGATACAGACCACCATTCTTAATCAGACAGTAAACCCTGATCATCTATTTGGCCCAGAGGTGGACACCACCTTGGAAAAGATAAAAAAGGACACTGAAACTGCTAAGTCCATGGGGGCTTTGCAGTCCCAGCAATTCAGGGGTGGTTCTTTTCGTTGCTCAAGCACTAGAGGGGTTTCCAGAGCCAGCTCTCCCAAACCACGCAGTACTATAAAGGCAACACGAAGTCCACATACACCAAACAAACTCAAGGTGGATATCGTGGAACCAGCGCCAAAGGCAGGGGTCGTGGAAACAACAACTCCAGATCCTCTGCCACTAACAAACAGTGACGCCTTGTCACTTCCCCCCGACCACGCAGCACCGGTCGGGGGGAAGACTTCAACAGTGGAGTGGTGTGACTCACTGGTTAGAGGCGGCAGACCCGTAAGCAGAGGACGGCCCGGGACCAGGGTTCGATTCCCGACGCGGCAGGGTCGTGGACCATGGTCAACGGGCTTGATAATTCTCGCCTCGGAGCCTACTTCAGTCAGGGACCACACTCGGCAACTCTGGGCATTAGCTTGCCTCATCTTCACAACGGCCCCCCCAGACCGCCGGGGATGCTTGGTCGCACCTTAGAGATACCCATTAGGGACCATCTCTCAGGGTGAGCCAGGACGGGTTCCCCAGCGGTCGAAGCGCGGAGATACTCCTCCGGGAGTCGATTCCTAGCGCTATATAAACCCACAATTAAATTAAAAATTAAAATTAAACAGTTCCTGCCAGTCTGGAAATCCATCACCACAGACAGGTGGGTCACACAACTTATACAGTACGGTTATTGTCTGGAGTTAACATCCACTCCACCCAACATACCCCCAGGACACCGTCCTATGTCCGCCTCGTCATGCTGCAAAAAGGGGCAGTCGCGCTCGTGCCTGTGGAAGAAAGAGGCACAGGAGCTTACTCACTGTACTTCTTGATACCAAAAAAGGAAGGTTCCCTCAGACCCATACTGGACCTCAGACCCCTTAATCAGTACATTCTATCGGAGCACTTTAACATGCTGACCCTGCAGCAAGTACTCCCGTTGCTCAATCAGGGGGATTTTCTCGCGACTTTAGATCTAAAGGATGCGTATTTTCACATTCCGCTGCACCCGTCACACAAAAAATACCTCTGGTTCACCATCCAAAACCAACATTACCAGTTCAAGGTTTTGCCTTTCGGGGTCACCACGGCACCCAGGGTGTTAACAAAGTGCCTGGCGACGGTGGCGGCGCACCTAAGGAGACAAAACATTCACGTCTACCCTTATCTGGACGACTGGCTCATCCAGGTAAGGTCGGCCCAGCAGTGTGCCGCCCACATGTCCCACACCATTCACCTTCTTCCCGATCTGGGATTCTCCCTGAATTACCCAAAGTCTCACCTACAACCCGCCCACATACGGCAGTATCTGGGTGCGACGTTAAACACTCAGGCAGCCACAGCACAGCCACATTCAGTGAGGGTCAACAGCATTCAATCGCTGATACAAAGATTCAGACCTCAACACTCGCTCCCAGCGCGAGTGTTCATGCAGTTCATAGGCATGATAGCCTCCTGCATCTCCATAGTCCCGCACGCGAGACTACATATGCGTCCGCTTCAGGAGTGCTTAGCACGTCAGTGGACTCAGGCTCACGGACAGTTGAAAGACCTAGGTTGTTAACCGGTCGGGCATACAACTCTCTGCATTGGTGGAATCCACGGAACCTTTGCAAGGGACAACCGTTCCAAGAGCCTGTGCCACAGATCATCCTGACGACGGATGCTTCTCTCCAGGGATGGGGAGCTCATGTACTCCATTACACTGTGCAGGGACTATGGACACCACAGCAAAGGAGGATGCACATCAATGTTCTAGAACTGATGGCGATCTTCATGGCACTAAAAGCCTTCAAAGTACATCTGTGCAACAAGGTCGTGTTGATCTGGACGGACAACATGACGGCCATGTACTACATTCAGAAGCAGGGAGGAACACACTCTCCACAGTTGTCTCATCTGGCTCGGAGCATGTGGAAGTGGGCCATTCAGAGAAACATCTTCCTCATGGCAGAACACCTCCCAGGCAAAGACAATCAGATGGTGGACCTGCTCAGCAGGTACAGCCACCAAATGCACGAGTGGGAAATACATCCATCGGTACTCCACCCGTACTTCCAAAGGTGGGGTCATCCAGAGATAGACCTGTTCGCCACACAGGAGAACGCAAAATGCCGAAGCTTTGCCGCCAGGTTTCCATGGATGAACTGGTCAGGCAAATTTGCGTACGCTTTTCCCCCAGCACCTCTAATACCGCTGGTGGCACGCAAGCTGAAGCAGCACTCGATGACTCTCATCCTGGTTGCTCCGACGTGGGCTCGCCAACCATGGTACACCACGTTTCTGGAACTGTCCGTGGTACCGCATCAAAGGCTGCGCCTCACACCCAGGCTATTGACGCAGAGCCATGGCGACATTCAGCATCCAGATCCGCAGCAGCTCAACCTGGCGATCTGGCTCCTGACGTCTTAAAGTTTGGCTACCTCAACTTACCTCCTGACTGTATGGACATCATCCGGGAGGCAAGGAAGCCCACCACCAGAGCATGCTATGCGGCAAAGTGGAAGCGGTTTGTCATTTACTGTGCAGGCCACATTAACCCGCTGGATGCATCTATTCAGAACATCATTTGTTATCTCTTACGTCTATACAAATGTAATCTGGCCTATGCTTCCATTCGCATACATTTATCCGCAATGCCTGCTTCTCTCCAAAACAGACAGCACCTTTTCAGGGTGCCTGCCATTAAAGCCTTTCTGGAAGGACTCAAACGAGTCATTCCTCCGCGGACGCCACCAGCTCCGGAGTGGAACCTCAATGTGGTCCTCACCAGGCTGATGGGTCCCCCTTTTGAACCACTGCATTCCTGCGAGATTCAATTCTTGACATGGAAAGTGGCTTTCCTTATAACGATTACGTCGCAACGATGAGTTAGTGAACTCCAGGCACTAAGTATCCAAGAGCCATTTATTCAAATTCATTCTAACAGGGTGGTGCTTCGCACTAACCCTAAATTCCTTCCTAAGGTAGTGTCTCAGTTCCATATCAACCAGACTATAGAACTACCTGTGTTCTTCCAAAATCCAGAGTCACTGGCGGAGAGAATGCTCCACACACTTGACGTCAAAAGGGCCCTAATGTATTACATTGATAGGACCAAGGATTTTAGGAAGACTAAACAACTCTTTGTTGCCGTTGCGCCACAACACAAAGGTAACCCCATTTCCAAGGCTTGTATAGCCAGGTGGATCGTTAAATGTATTCAGATCTGCTATCAGAAAGCCAAGCGCACTCTCACCATTCCACCACGGGCCCACTCCACCCAAAAGTTGGGGGCCTCCATGGCTTTCCTTCTGAAGACCTATGTAGAGCAGCCACATGGTCTACCACACACACATTTACAAAACATTACTGTGTTGATGTGCACTCCAAACAGCAGGCAGCTGTAGGGCAGGCTGTTCTAAAAACACTTTTCCAAACTGCTGCAGCTGGCACGGGCGGCCGCCGTTAATGGAGGGACTGCTATGTATTCTATGCACAAATATGAATTCAGCAGCCCACATGCCTCGAACCGAATATGCTACTTACCAGTATGCATCTGTTCTTGGCATGTAGGGCTGCTGACATTCATATCGCCCGCCCTCCTCCCCGGTGCCTGTAGCGGCTGCAGCATTCACACATACTTCTAGCATGGTCATCATTCACGTAGTTTCACTCCATCTTGGCCACAATGGCTAAAAACAATCGGAGGATGGAGTCGATGCCCATGCGCACTGTAGTCCAGGGAAGGAGCCACCTATCGTGATACTGCGAAGGCTCTTCCAGGACAACAATGTGCGATTATCCGGACCCAACACTAGGCGGCGATCTATGCACAGATATGAATGTCAGCAGCCCTCCATGCCAAGAACAGATGCATACTGGTAAGTAGCATATTCGTTACAGGTAAGTAACTATTGTTCTTATGTGTATACAGTCCCTAATATTTGGTCAACATTTTCGAGGTATCCCCTTAACCTCTTCTTCAGGACCACACAGGGACCAGCCCCATACGTGCCACTCCTTGTGAAAACCTATCATAAAATGAGGATGCTCACCTAATGTGTGAGCACCCGATTAAAACTACGTATGATTTAGTCTTTGACTCTTAGTATTTATGCTCTAGCAATAGTATGCCTCATGGTCTGCCGGGGTAGAGGGGCTTGTAGTCATACCTTCGTCAAAGCAAACCGCCGTCTAATAACACTTACTGGCACCGGGATCTGACATTACAGAGTTTTCGTGAAACTACATGTACTTTGGAGGGTGAACCTAACCAGTATCTTCATCTCTTCCCCCCTTTTTTGATTGCATGCTCATTCCCCCAGAGCAGCCGTGGCAACCATGGCATTAGTAAGTGGAGTTTCAGTCCTTGACATCTGTCAGGCAGCAACGTGGGAATCCCTGCACACGTTTACCAGACAGTACTGCCAAGTCCGGAGGGATGGGTACTTTGACCGATCGGTCCTCCAGGACTTTCTTTTGATTTTGGTTTGTGGACCCTCCTCCGGGTATAGTATTGCTGGGGTATCTATTCGAAGGTAAGGAATCTAGAACTAACAGTCTCTCCCAGATGAACAAGTAACTTACCTTTGGTAACAATGTATCTGGTAGAGACATTTGTTAGTTGTACGTTCCTTACCACCCCACCCATCCTCTCCGCTCTGCGAACAGATTTCAAGAGATAGGCACTTCCCTAAAGGGCCCTAGTTTTGACGCACCAGTGATCAGTCTCTTTAATGGCTCAGCGCTGCTGGCGTGGAAAGTCGTGTTAAGAACTGATGTTGGCACGTATGGGTGGCGACTATGTAGGTTCTGTGATGTCATCCCGGTGCCCACGACAACCAACGCGGAGCCAACCGATGCCACCTAACGACGCGCAGGGGTACTGCTGAAGAAAAAATCTCCGGATTAAGACTGATGCCTGGGAGAAATTTTAAGGCAATAAATCTTCAACTAACATGTAACCAGATACATTGTTACCAAATGTTAATGACATGTTCTTTTTTTTTTTTTCTTCATCCATCACACCTGAGAATATACCTGTTTTTTTTTTTATTTGTCCCAGTTTTCATACGTTAGATTGAGTGTAGTGTGCTTTCGAGACCTTTTCAAAGATGCCACTTGTGTTCTAATAACTATGAATATGGGAATTTTGGCATTTTTGTAACTTTCCTTGAATGAGCTGAATCAGTAATGTCATCTGGCTTGTTTAGCTGGTTTCCAAGTGTAGGTGTGTTTGTGTAAAGTTTTCCACACAACATTTCCTATCCAGGTCTGAATGCTATTGATGAGTCTTCTGTTTTATGTCTAGTTTTGCATTAAAATGTGTTTCTTCCTTGCAGTGTTTTGGTTGTACTAAGGGACTTTTAAATGAGATTGCTATTTTCTTAAAGTTGTTGTCCCTTATAGCAACTATCTTTTTAAGAAGGTTATAGTGGAGATTTATTAAATCCCTCTCTGCTAATTTTTTTCTGTTCCACTCCGCCTTTAGCAGCACTGCCAGCCTAGCCTTTCTCATTTTCAACAAATGGGTACCACAGATAAATTCCTAAGAACATTGCACAAATAGGTCCCAAAAGAAACATTGCGCCTCTCATCCAGTGTAGACGATGTATAGATTTGTGTTATTAGTTTATCTGAAGCCTAATCTCATTGTTATCTCCCTGATCTGAGGTAATTACATTACTATTTTCTGGAACATATCGTGCCTAGAAAGTTCATTCATGAGCAGCCTGTCAACATATTTTGTATCCATTTCTAATAGTAATACATATTAATGATCAAGTGCCGTGCTGCTTTGCACAGTTTATACTACGTTTTATTAAAGTACTTGTGGTCCCGGGTACACCCATTCCTTCCATGACAACTGCTTTATTGCCCAAACCTGTTGGATGGTAAAAGTACTGGAAAGTTATTTTTGAATTCCAAGGCATTCACATTTAACCCCATTGCTACCCCAAACAGCAGCGGGAAGTGCCACCAAAGGTGAAGAAATTCCCTGATAGCGCCTGCATGTCCCTGCAATTTTTGATGATGTTGTCAGTTCTAGGCTTGAATTGAGCAGCGCCCCAACGTTCATGGTTTTCTGTGTTGTCTTGTTTCAGGGCTCTAAAGGCCTTGTGGAGCTATCTGAATGAGAAGGGCGTCAGCAGCGATAAAATCTGGGAGAAGATCAAGGACATAGTCATCAAAACAATAATTGCGTGAGTGGGGGGAAAGGGCGGGCACTTTTGGGACAAGTGATGTGACCCTTTATTGTTTGTTTCCTGCTAATGCTGCTGAAAGTTAATGAGGGGAGGTAATCGAGGAGATGAGGGTAAATGGTTTAATTTATTTAATGCATTGTGACATTACTAATACTGCCTTTAGATAAGGGTGCAACAAAAGGCAGAATTTTAGTCACTTGCAGAAGACTCCATGAGGATCTTGTCTGCAGATATCAGGAAAGATGCTACCTAATGAGACCCCTCATAGGTAACCTAAATAAATCAGTGTGCTGTATAGTATTTTGAAAATACATCAGTTTACAAAACAGCAACAGTAATGTTGCATCCAGTAAAACAAAAAATAGACCATTAAAATTGTGTGTTTATTGGATTGGATGTGTATTTGTAAAGCGCGAATTGCTGCCCGGAGGCGTCCAAGCGCTAAGTAATACCTATGAGCCAGTGTGAAGGAAGAGTGGAGTTAATTAGACTGGGTGAAATAAAAAGGTTTTCAGCTGTTTACGGAAAGCTGGGAGGTTAGAATTAGCTCTAAGGTGCAGCGGAAGGGCGTTCCAGGCCCTGGCCGCATTGTGTGAGAAAGACCTGCCTCCGGATCTAGATCTTTTTATTCTGGGGGCCACGGCAAGGAAGGTCTGGCTAGAGCGTAAGCTTCTATTGGGCGTGTAGTGGGTAATTAGATCCAGAGTGATCCTGGGGCCAGTGTACCAGAAGGCCTGATGAGCTATGCACATTGCCTTGAACATAACTCTCTGACACACTGGCAGCCAGTGGAGGGTTACCAATCCGGCCCTCACTGACTGTCTGCGGGGGATGTCAAGTAAAATGCGAGCTGCGCAGTTCTGGGCTGTTTGAAGCCTTCTCAGAGTGGATTCCGGGGCCTCAAGGTAGAGTACATTATTAAAATCAAGGCGTGACTGAATTAGACCTTGTACAGCTGCTTGTCTGGCTTCCAGGGGAAGGAGAGGAAGAATTCTCCTTAGCGTCCTCATGATGCCAAAGCATGTGGCTGAGAGTTTTGTGGCTTGTACACTAAAGGACAGAGATCTATCGAGCCAGACTCCAAGACTCTTGATGCTATTTTTGGGGGTAGGAGGGGAGCCCAGACTAGGCGGCCATATACATATATCTCCAATATAATCCTTTGCAGTCCCCAAAGAAAGTGCGATGACTCTGAATATCTTAGGAACGTATGTGGCGTAGTGGCCCAAGCTGCTGACTCCGGAGCCAGTGGGAACCAGGTTCGAGTCTCGGCTTGAACATCCTGCAATTCTGAGCAAATCACTTAATCTCCCAGTGCCTACAGTTCAGTACAATGAGACCCTTACAGGTGATTTGCCGCTCTTTGCGAATCCTAGATTTAGCAATAGTGTATTGTTTTTTTCCAAAAGTATCTAGCCTGATGCCTTTCCGCCTAAACAAAAGTCTTAGTCACAGCACAAGTAGCGTCTTTGCAGATTTGTGTGGAGATGTGTATTCAGTAGACCTAGAAAACATACTAAACACCAATTCCTACATCCGAAACCATGTTGGAAGTATAAAACACTGTTCAATGTAAAAAAAAAATGTACTTGTTTTTATTGGTTTTAATACATTTCACACCTGCACAAGTACCACATTCCTTCCTTTACATCACTGGTGAATGTGACATAGGTGATTTCAGAGTCCTCCCTGTGTTCTGCTGTTTTTCTGCTTTCAGGGCAAACAGCACTAATTAAGGTGTTAGCGACAACCTGCAGTGGTAGCTGGTTATTCAGCACACTAGGAACCAAATTAAAGGAAGAAAAGAAAAACACAAGGAAACAAAGTGCAGCAGAACCAAAAATAATTGTCGGAGCTCAGTTTACATTGCTATAGTCGATATGCTGATTACACAAGCCGCGCATTTTCACTGCCTGCACCCTTCCATTCCTTTTTTAGGTCGAGCAGACCTACGCTCAATGCGTGAGCATTGAGGGTGTCTGCTTCAGACCTATTGTGGCCCGTATTTAGGAATGTGGACAGCTACCAGACGCGCGCTTTGACGGTCAGATTTCACCTCGGGAGCGAGCGTCTGGTAGCTGCGCATGCGCGAAGCAAATCCCTTGCTCACACACAGACAAGGGCAGCCCCCACCCCTCTGCACGCACGCACACACACACACACACACACACACACACAGGCGCGCACATGCACACGCAGGCATACGACACACATGCAGGCACACATACAGGCACACTATCCCCTACCTCGCATTCTCTCTCAATCACACACAGTCACGCATGCGCACACACGCGTGCACACACTTCCCCCACCCCTCCCAGGCATACACACAGGCACGCACGCACGCACTTCACTTCAGCCCTGGGTCCCACTCACCGACTGCGCTCTTCCGGCGGGCTCCTCACGGCGCGGCGCGTCTCGTCTCCTCTTCTCAATCGGGCTCGCGGACCTCGGGAGGCGGGACTTCCGGTCGGCCGCGACCGGATTCGCCGGCCGTCCAAGAGCTTCCGGGTCGCCGCGGGCAGCGCGGCGGCACTCCTTAATATGAACTTGTTTCGATTGAGTTGTTCACGTTTAGCGTTTCAAATGAGAATACCACATGTGAAGGCATCACGGGAATCTATTTTTCCACAAATGGTTCTTTTTGCGGGGGCTGGTCTGGGGGACTTTGATGCGAGGGCTCCTTTGATTAGTGTTTTTATATTTACAATAACGCGGTTATGTAAAAAAAACTGGTATATTTGTAGGATATAAAACAACCTTTCAAGAGACACCATAACACCCCGCACGGCCCTTGGCTGCCCCAGGGTGGGGAGCGGGCGTACAGCGTCCGGAGAAATGTGTGGCCGGAAGTTAGAAGCAGCGCCTCACTCCACTTCCTGCAACAGGTTCCTTTTTACGGTGACTGTGGCCCTTTCTACTGTCTGCCCCGGCGCCCCTACACCTGCTACACGGATACCTATGTCCCTGTGCTCTGGTATTGTCCGGGCAGCGGCTGACGTGCCTCAGTCCCAGCACAGAACACAACTGGTTGTGGTTCGCCCAGAGAGCATTGGCTCAAGAAAATTTACCCTCCCGGCTATATAGTTCTGCTTGTATACAAGCAGCCCTGTGTTCGAGGTATTTGTGTAGCGCCTAAGACGGGGTTTCCGAGCGCTTGGCGATCAGGGCCTGGACGCTGGTGATAGATGAGTGATGCAGCTGGGTGGCAAAACTGTGTAATGTGTAGCTTTTGTACATGTATAGTGCAGGTGCACGGGAGGCATCAGAAACTGGATGCCAATGGGCGCCCTCACCCTCACACGCCCTCACCCTCACACACCCACACCCTCACTCACCCTCCCTCACCCTCACACACCCTCACCCACCCTCACACCCCCTCACAAACCCTCTCACCCTCACCCACCCTCACCCTCACACACATCCGCACACACCCTCTCACCCTCACACACATCCTCACACACCCCTCACCCTCACACCCCCTCACCCTCACAAAATCACTATGTGCTACCACAGCATCACTGAACGCCACAGCATCACTCGTTTGCCATCACAACATCACTCAGCGCCACCACATCATCAATCTCTGCGACCATTCAACACCACCTGGTTCAAATATGCTCTCTCAATGTTTGAAGCTTTATTACAAATGTAACAAAAACATGTTAATATTTCACTTCTGTTCTTGGAATTTCGTCACAATAAAATACACTGAACATAATCTTCACAAAAGTTATTTACAAAACTTTAAGCTATTGCCATTATAAATTACTATAACTTTTATTTAATTATTAACTATTAAAAAAAAATTAAAAGCCATTGTTATTTGTAATATCAATACATGTAAGTCACGTAAATACAACATATTGCATTACAAATGCTATAGGTGTCACATTTGCGAAAGTTATAACTATTGGCATTGTAAATGACAAAGCTATTAATTTAGTTATTTTCAAAAACAAAATATAAATAAAAAAAATTCATTTACAATACCAATAGCTCAAACTTTCCTAATGCGAGACCTATTGCATTGCAAATGCTTGTTGCTATATTCTTGGCATTACGAGCCATTCAAGTAGACATCATACTATTTAACGTAATGGTCTAATATGGTATTCTAATATGCAAATGTTAACACTGATATTGCCTTTTTGAAAAATACTCTCTCAAGAAGCAAATGATGCCCAGTGGTGTAAAAAAGGTGTGACACTAATAAGATTTTAGTACCGACTATTCCTAAAAATGGGCAGTTTCCAAGACCTAGTGTACTCTATACATAAACCTATTCAAACTTTGATGAAGGATATTTCAAGATCAATTTTATTATCTCCCACAAAGGTCACCTTCCACTTCTGTCTAGAATGTCATTATAATGCCAAGTGAGCAAGTTCCAGTTGTACTAACGAATGCCATTCATGCATACTGTCCATGTGGATGCAACCATTAAAACGAGTTGATGTTATTTGATGTAGAAAGAAAGGCAATATAAAGTTATATGTGCAGTGTTTAGGTGAAATCCAGTGGTCTTGAAGAGAAGGGTAGGGGTTTATACCAATCCTAGTTGAATCACCTGTTCAGGTTATGTCCGAGAGTCCCTTCTTCCTGCATGAAATGACAACTGACACTATTAACATTTGACACATTAGGCAAAAAAAAAAGTTATATCAATTCTGACAAAAGATGCTCAAAGAATCTCAATACTCAATCTGAATGTTTCATTCAATATGTTTCAGAATTAACATGTAGTAGGAAGACATTACCCTCCAAGATGTACATTTAATCACTCTTCAACATTAAAACCATAAGGCGATTTTGTTTCTAACTACAAGATTAAAAACACGTAATTTGCAATATTCGATCTCCTCCTCTTTGGTTGCATGGTATCCTATCAATGGCATAGTATGATAGTAATTCTCTATTTATCCAGTTTTGGCTTATCTTTATAGATCCACATGCCTGAATCATTCCCTGTCGTCGAGATGGGAGTCCCACTATAACATATTCAAGCAGTGCTTCAAACACTTCATAGGCTATATTGGCCCAAGGCTATCTAAACAGTAGCCTATCTATGTCCTTTTTAAAAAAAGGTCTACATGTTGGCATCCAGCCAATCCGCAAGTTCTCCTCAGATTTTCACTGCACGTTGTGTGGAAGGGAGTCCACACAAGGAATGTATTTATTGCCTTTATCCAAGGAATGAGGTGGGAGATTTAAGATCTGCTGCACCTTCTCAAATAAGACCCTCAGGGACAGAGAGAAAAGGTTGAGGAGGCTTCCAACCACTAAACATAAGTCAAATTCTTCACATGCGGAAGAGGACAGAGCCTCTACATCCCACAAAAGGGATAGATCCAAAGACAGTTCCTCAGGCGAGGGACGAAAACATAACATTCCTTCTCAGGACTCAAAGGCTGCAAGAAAGGAGAAGGTCACTAAGCACACCTCTGAGCCTGCGTGATCTGTTCCCTCTACACCTGCCCAGAAGTTAGGAGATAGTCCAAGAGCCTCCTCTTCAGATCCTATGGGTAAGAAAACCTTTAAAGAGTTATAGTCAACGACACCCTCTCGTCGACGCGATTGTGTCACATCGACCCCTTCGTCGACAGCAACTGTGACGGCGAATCAGCCTCCTATACGTTCTACTGGAGTCTCCACATTGACAACGAGAACCCCATCATCAAAGTGGACTGTCGACACCCCCTCGTCGACTAGAATGCCGTTGGCGAAGACCCAGGCGATTACTGATTTGTCAACGAGTGGTCTGTCGACAACAGGGACACCGTCGACTGTAGACTTTCCTTTTTCTGTAATTTCTGCACCGTTGACGCCACTGTCAACCAGGATTACTCAAGTCACCAGAGTAACCAAGACATTCCTACAACCACCCAATGCAATAGTATAGTAAGGTTTCACCTTTGCTTCCATCCCATCTGCTAGGTTATGTAGAGGAGGAGGAGGATGATAATGATGATGGCCTTAATGGGGTGGCGGACAGCCCATCTGAGCTTCATGTTGTAGAAGAGTAGGGTCTGCAATCCTATGATCACCCCAGATTTTTGCTTTTTGCTTCACTGGTTTACGACTTCTCTGGCTGTGGGCCTGCTAATCAGACCCACAGCCTTGCTGTTCTCTCACTAAATTGACACGTGTACCTTAGGTGCATTTACCAATTGGTACTGGGCCACCTTATCAGACCCTGTAACTCAGGGCATAGGTGTACCCAGGGCCTACCAGGGGCTGCATCATGTATTGTGCCACCCCTGGCTGGCCATCTAAATCTGACACAACTGGCTGCACGACAGCTGGGGCAAGGTGGTGTAATCACCCTTTGCTTTAGATATAGTATACCTATATCTAACCCTAAAATGGACACATAGATTCCTATCAGTCACTCCTATGGCAGGCCTTGATAATCCTGAAGGCAGAGGGCTTGTAATTATGTGAGATGGTGCTCTGGCATGAGCTGAGCCCGTTTGCAGCTTGCGGAACCAAGTCCTAATAGCTGTTCCATGATAACGCGTACCATATACTCTTAAGTGCATTATAATCCTCGCGGTTATATGCTAACTCTGGTATCGCTTTATCAAGGTGTCATACGAATTGGAATACTAACCCCTCGCCAATTCTGGCTTCGGGGTTAGCATTCCACCCTTCTAGAGGGACACAACATGTATGTAACTGTGAACCCCGGTTAAAGTTAACTCAAGCCTCAGCATCACAAAATGGATGCTGCCACCACAGACACAAGTCTGACCTCCTGCTGCTGGGAGTCCTTCCAGCGAGGGAGGCTTGGACAAAGGGTTTCCTGTCAGGGGCGGTGCTAGCACCATCCCAGACAGGGTTTTGTGTATCCTGGGTAGGCAGGGCTTTAGAGGAAGGTGACTGCAAGTGGCACCCCGGTGCTCACTATGCATAGGCCGGCTAGAACCAGTTCCAGGGGCACACCAGCCCCTGACCTGGGGAAAGTCCGGCATGGGAGAGGGGTGTAACCACCCCCCTTCCTGGTCCCACCCATGGGCAGGACCTAGTCGCGTGCCAGCCCCTTTTCCTAGTATAAAGATAGGAGCGGGCCCCCTTCCAAATTAGATCATCTTTGAATCCTGAAACTACTTTTTACGAAAGGAACTCAAGACTTCTTCCTAAGATTTCTCCCTTGTGACTAAGGAATAGTCACCCTGCACCCGCAGGCACCATCTAAGAACACTGCGGTTCGCTGCACGTCCTTCCTCCGGAATCCGACCGACCAGCACGACGAGACCCGGCTTCTCTGGCACCTCTGACCTCTACCTACGTCGTTAGCTCAGCTGAGATCCGTGGGTGTGACGAGACCTCGAGGGACCGGCCATCTTCAGAACTGCACGACGCTTATCCAGCACGACCGCCGAGGGATCCTCGAGTGAGTGCTTTGGGGTTCGAGAAGCCCTAACCCTGAGCAGCTCCAGCACCGAAGTCCAGCACCTCAGCATCCACCAGATCTGCGTGGGGCCCTTCTGCTCTTTGCTGCTCACCGCGTTGTCCGGCTACTTGCCTGCTGGCTTGTGGCCCTCTTGACGACGCCCAACGACGACACCACCGCTGGTCTGGTTGCTCCAGACTGGCCCTTGCTCCCCTCCAAAAGAGGAGCACCCCGGACCCTCCTGGTCCACTCCAGACGCCATTTTAAGTCCACCGCGTGGGCTTGCATTTGCCAAGACTTGTTGCCCCAATCCTGGGTCCAGCGACGTCGACAGCAGATACCTTCGTGGGACAGCTCGCACCTCCATCCTGGTCGCCGACAACGCCTCCTGGTCCGTGAGACTGCAGAGCCCAGCGTCGCCCACTCACCTGGTCGAGGTGACTCCATCCGGTGCCATCCTGGTGCCCATCTGATCACTGGCTAGTGATTCAGGACTTGGTCCCCTCTGCTTACAGGTGTCCTCCATCTTCGATCCAGGCTTGGATCCATCCGAATCTCTTAACTGGTCGCCTGCCAGCAACTTCTTCTTTCAGGCTCCATAGACTGCAACGAGGATTCCCGACGTCTTTTCAGACCTGTGCAGCAGCAGCCCCTGGGCTAGGTAACCTCAGCATTTCGGTGCTCCAGCATAGCCTCACTATCCAAGGGTCCAGATCCTTTTTCGTTTCAGCTCTACCTAGTCGGATTCGTCCGATAACACTAACTTTGTAATTCCTAGCAACCATAGACTTTGTCCCGCATCCCGTGTGAGAGTGCACACTCTGCACCCGATCCCCCTAGGCCTCCTGCTAGTAATCTGAAGGTTCAGTAGCCAAGTCCTAGCGATCCTAAAGTCTATTAGAGTAGTACTTACCTGCTAGTAATTTCGCATTCCACTTTTAGAGTATATGGTTTTTCGTGCCCCTCGGGCATTTGTGTAAATTGTGCAACTTTGCGTATTTTCCTAAGAGCTTTGTATTGTGCTTAGCACCCTGTCCTCATAAAGAGTCCAGGGTTGTTGTGTCCTAAATAAATATCCTTTTATTTTCATAACAACTTGTGTGGTGTCCTTTCACTTGGTGTTCAAGGGGTATATGTGATGGTATAACAGCTGGCTTAACACGCCCTCTAGAGTTTAGCCTAAACTGCTCTTGTCCATGCTACTAGGATAGCTGGTCTACGGTTGACTTACAACCAATCATCAATAAGGGTTGTTTCTGATACAAAGTGCTCACTAGAATAGTGAACATTATATATCAGGCCAACTTCTCACACATGTGAAGTGTCAAGATGATGAGGATGATCAGGATGAGACGCGATACTACCAACAAGGATACATGGCTCCGTGTCACATTTACCAGTATTGCTTTCAACCAGAACCAAGCCCTAGGGACATGGGACATCTGCCAATATCATTGATGGAAGATCTACAGGTCATGTTGGTGGATTATAAACCGAGATTTCCACCACAACAAAATATACCAGACGGGCCAGTACCTCAAGTGGATCTTACAGGTAACCCAGCTCCTCAACCCCCTAGCAGACCTGTGAAATTGCCGGACCCAGGAACAGCCGACCCTGAAGTAAAGGACACTTCCTCATTGGAAGAAGAGAGAGAGGAAGGTGAGCTGCCGGATCCAGTATCTGTTCCTGACCTTAAGGATGACTGTATTCTAACTCCCTCCTCCTCCACACCTTCCATCAGTCTCCTCCGGAAGATATTGAGGGATTTCATAACAATGCAGAGGGCAGCCAACCGGTTTCATCTGCCTATTACAGTAAAACAGACTGATTCCTATACAACTTCAAGGAGGACACAAGGAAATTGGTGTGCTCCATACCTATTATAGATCATATATGGCAGGAGCGTATCAAGATAATGAAAAAAACCAGCATTCATACCACAGGTGCTGCCTTGTGTTGACAAGAAGTATAGGGCTCCGGATCACTCTCCATTTTGCCTCATTGGACATCCCAAGCCGGATTTGGTTATTTTGCAGGCTGCACAAAGACGATCTAGAAACCCTGCTACCCCGATTACTACTCCCCCGGATAAGGAAGGTTGTAGAATTGGCATCCTAGGAAATGCACCTCACCTCCTCTTCCAAGCAAAGCTATGCACTTATTTTAGAGTTTGGGTTTGTGTATTTTTTTCCATTAAAAAAAAAAAATAAAAACAGTGCCTGAAACTACAAGTCAGAGGCGGCTTGGTAGTAACGCACCAAAACGCAGTCACACCCAGCACCGAAAATGTCTACTCTTGAGCCTGCGAGTCAGCTCCAGCTTACATGTTAGCCATTTAAACAATTTTTTCCTCAGGAGTGTCTTTTTTTCCACATATCTTTGTTCCTTTTACCACAGCCCTGGGTTCATGTTTAGGGTTGGCACTCTGTAGCTTTTGATGCATATTTTATAAACTAAAAAGGAGTGTGCAGTTCCTATCAAGACGTGTGGGGAAGACAGGTCTTTTTTCGTGATGCCCTCACACACCCAGAGAGGTGTCATGCCTCATCATAGGGCGTTTGCCCCTCGTCAGGCCGGCGCTGCAATGCCTAACGGGCTCCCGAAACCAGGGCTCTTTTGGCCGGGATCTTTTGAAGAGGATGCCGTAAGTTGCATGCGGGTGTGGGGGCTAGGTAGTGCACAAGGGAGTGACAAAGTTGAACTAGGTATGGAGCAGCCCTATTGGGTCAAATTTTGATAAACTAGGTAGGTCAAGCCTAATTAAAAACTGTGTGTGTGCACCTGTGTGGAAAATAATGTTCCTCAAGGGTCAATCTATGTGTGAATGGTCAACCGGTTTCGTGCCTTGTTTGCCCCTAGCGGGTCAACTGGTACTTCTTCAGGACCGGTAAAGTGTGAAAAAGTGCACTATCCCCTGGTTTTCAGTATAGTGACATGAATTACCAGGGTCGGCAGGAATGCCCTACCTAGTGGATGTGTATTGGGGCGTTCTGTAGACCCCTAGTACAAGCGTCTTAGGCTGACGGGGCTATCCAGGGCACGTCGTTGCTCCGGTGATAGGCGTCGAGACGCAACTTGCCTTCGTCCTACCCTTTCTGCGGTACCTGTGATGCATATTTTATCTCAGAGCAAAACTCACGAGTTGAAGTGGGCTCACAAGTTTCAAGATAGCTAAGAAAAAACGGTCGTCCATCAAATCATATGTTGAAAAAAATAAATCCGGATGCTAATTGTGAGTTAAGGTCGCCTTTCTTATTATAGAGAACTTTATTAGCAGGAAATCCTGGTTATTGTGAAATAAATGTCTTCCAACAAAATATAAAACTGCCATCTGTTTTCTCATCAGGGACATGGGAGACCTGGCAAAGGATAGCTCGACTGAAGAGGTGGAAATATTATACATTCTCCAGTATTAGGGGTGTCTTTCATAGATTCACATGCTTGAATATTCCCCGTCGTCTAAGTGGGAGTCCCACGGTACATAAAATAGCAATAATGCTAAAATATATATATATATATATATGTATATATATATATATATATATATATGTGTGTAATAACATAATACATAATAAAACAGATATAATATACACTGAAAAACCTCAACAATGGTTCCTACATAGGAATGCATTAGAGAGAGAACTCATTTGCAACATATCAGAGTCCTTATGTTAGTCCAAACTGCAGCCAATCGGGCTCAAGCACCCTCTAGAACCTTCTCCTCAGAAGCTCAAGCCCTCAGATTTTCTACCGCACGTCGTGTGAAGGGAGTCTCCCTGAGCTCTGCTGAGTTTTCTTCATTCTACTCTTCTACTCAGTGTTTTCTCAAGATGTCAAGTAAGAAGTCTTTGTTTAGGCCTTGCTCTTCCTGTGGGAAACTGCGTTTGTTTGAGAAGGACCCCCACCAAAAGTGTATATACTGCTTATATCCAGAACACAAGGTGGCTGACTGCAAGTTCTGTAGAACTTTTCCTGCTAAGACCCTCAGAGACAGGGAGGGTCGTCTTCTTTTATGGTTGAAGCGCCTTCAGGACAAAGACGCAGTTTTGTCAGACGCAGAAAGTTTCCAGTCAGGTCCTTCAACTGCTGCTTCCAAGCGTGGCAGTGTTCAGGAGTTTCCATCTCCTTTTCTGAAGAAGAAAAAGCTGGCCTTGACTGTAGCTCCAGTAAACACTACTGCTACTATGACTTCTGTGTCTACGCCCACGAGACCTGGCTCTCAGGCGTCTTTTCCAGCCTCTATAAGTGTTGTTACACTTATGACAGCGCGGTCGTCGACGGGCTCGTCGACGACCATTCCATCGACGAGACTGGCTGCTGTGGCTTCGTCGACGACTACTGTGACGACTACGTCGGCTTCGTCGTCGTCGACAAGGTTTTCGTCGACGGCTTTCACGACTACGAAAGCCTCTACCTCTTCAGTCTCGATGACGATTCCTATTATATCGTCGACGAAGAAGCTTCCGTCGATGAAGAAGTCATCGTCGACGATGCATGTCCCGTCGACGGCAAGGATCCCGTCGACGGCGAAAACCCCGTCGACGGCGAAGCTCCCGTCGACCAGCTCATCGACGACTATAATCCCGTCGACGAAGGATTCGTCGACGGCGGAGACACTATCCAAGGATTCGACTACGTTTCCGTCGACGAAAACTCCGTCGACGGCTGTGTCAAAGCATTCGTCGTCGACGAATACATCCAAAACATCACCGTCTCCGACGACTGTTTCCAAATCATCGTCGTCGACGGCTGCTCCAGTTCAAACATCTACATCGACGGCTACGTCGACGACGGATTTACTACCTTCAGGTACACAGCAAGAGGACGCAGCATCCACTTCAGGATCGCTGTCCTTCGCCCCTGCTGTTGTTACAGAGTCTTCTATCAGCAATATTCAGGACTCTGATCTCCAATTGCCAACTCCTACTCTTCGGCCACCTTCGCCATTGTTGGTGACAGACCATGAAACGGAATCCGTTGCGGACGACAATGGTTTTGGTGATGCTCAAAGTCCATCGGATTTGATTATCAAGTGTCAGGACACTAGTTCTGAAGAGGACGAGGAAGAGGTTGAAGACCAACAGGAGGAACAATATGTGCAGGTTCCTATGGCGACTTTTCCGGTATCGCTATTTTCCAACCTCCAACATATGTTGGATGATTACAATAGATTTCCTCCTACGCCCCAGGGTACCCCGGGACATGTTAACTCTGAGACCACAGGGCCTTTTCAACCTCAGCAAACTCCTCCGAGGCAGGCTGCTCAATCAGAAGAGCCACGTCCAGGTATCCCCACTAATTCTCAACGAGATGTGGATGAAGAGTCGGAGCCGGAAAGAGAGGAAGGAGAAGTTCCTCAGGATACAGATGATGAACAGGACCCGGATATGGCAGAATTCGATGACTATCGAATACAGACGCCCTCTCCACAACAGGGCGATTCCAGTGATTCACCTCCGGTTGACATCGCTAGCTTCCATAAATTGATGGACAAGGCGGCAGACCGCTTCAAATTGCCTAGAGTGCAGCGAGAGGAAGACTGCTTTCTCTATGACTTTAAAAACCAGCCTTATAAGCAGGTCCACACCATACCAATTATCGAGTTTGTGTGGAAGGAGGGAATGAAAATCATGCAGGCTCCTAACTCCTTGCCTGCTCAAATACCTCGATTAGAAAAGAAATATAAGGCCCCGACTGGCTCGCCTGCTTGTTTGCTCTCGCATCCTAAGCCAGATTCCGTGGTGACTCAGGCAGCGTAGCGTCGGGCGCGTAATCCCGCAGCTCCTATCACTTTCCCTCCTGATAGTGAGGGTCGACGTTTGGATGCAATTGGGAAGAAATTTTCATCCATGGCATCTACTTCAGCCCGTGCCGCTAATGCTTTGACCATTTTAGGTCGTTTCGACAGACAAATGTGGGCAGACATTTCTGCGCTGGTTGCGTTAATTCCGGAAACATCGAGAGCGAAAGCGCACCAGATCCTTCAAGACGGGAAAAGGGCTTCAGAAGAAATAATTGACTGTGCTGTGGACGTTGCAGGTACTGCTTTCCGTATCCTTGCCAGTGCTGCGGCGCTCCGGCGCCAGGGTTGGCTGAAATCCACATCGTTCCGACAAGAGATCCAGTCGAAGATTCTTGACATGCCGTATGACGGAGAGTCGCTGTTCGGTTCTCACATCGATGATGCGTTGGAATCGATAAAAAAGGATACCGACACGGCAAAGTCTCTTGGTTCCTTGCAGTTCAAGAAGCAGCCTTTTCGTGGAGCGCGTGGACGAGGCACCTCGTTCAGTTTTTCCCGAGGAGGGCTGTCCCAGTACCGCCAGTACAATCAAGGGAACCAGCGTTACTCCAACCAGCAATCTTCTCATCAGCAGCAGTCCAAGCCCTATAGAGGAAAGTCTAACTATAGAGGCTCCAACACCTACAAACGTCAATGACTTTCAAGTTCAGCAGAGAGTTGGAGGGCGAATCTCGCAGTTTTACTCCCAGTGGTCTTTGATAACAACAGACCAATGGGTTTTAGACATTGTGCGCAAGGGTCATGCCTTGGAGTTCACAGAGATTCCTCCACATTCTCCACCTTCAGGCCCGCCACCTCCCCATCTAGAGGAACTACAACATCAGGTTCTTCTTCTATTAGAAAAGGGTGCAGTCGAAGTGGTTCCTGTATCTCAGCGAGGGAAAGGTTTCTACTCAGGGTTTTTCCTTATTCTCAAAAAGACGGGGGAGTGGCGACCCATTATGGACTTGAGAGCTCTCAATCTGTTCCTCAAACAACAATCTATCCGCATGCTGACGTTATCGGAAGTCTTACGACTTCTCTGCAGCGGAGATTTCTTAACAATAATAGAATTGCAAGACGCCTATTTTTATGTGCCAATTATCCATCGGCAATACTTGAGGTTCAAGGTGGGTCACGTTCACTATCAGTTCAGAGTCCTACCTTTTGGCCTACGATCAGCACCTCGTGTCTTCACGAAAGTTCTGGCTCCGGTCATGGCTCATCTGCGTCTTCAGGGAGTTCAGATTTTTCCTTATCTGGACGATTGTCTTCTAAAATCCCAATCTTCGCAACAGCTGGCTCACGACACACGTTTATGCCAACAAATGTTCAAGGCTCTAGGGTTAACCATCAATGTGGAGAAGTCACACTTCACACCGCTACGAAGAAGAAACTTCCTCGGAGCAATCCTAGACACAAACCTATCAAAAGCCTTCATCTCCCTCGAACGACATCAGAAGATAATTCGTCTGGTCTCAATCATCAGGTCAAAACAGTCAGTTTCTGTGCGAATGTTAAAGTCGTTTCTGGGGATGGCATCATCTTGTATCGCACTGATCCCAAATTGCAGGTTACGTACCCGTCCTATATTTATTTATTTTAAAAATTTATAAAGGTAACATATACCCGTGGGTGTCTTGGCGCTATGACTCTGCTAATGATCTCTGATTAAGCGTTATGTAACTTCAGAAGTGATACCATGGACTATTATTGGTCAAACAACCAGGTTTTCAGCAATTTCCTAAACTGAAGTAGTGAGGGTGACGATTTAATTGCCTTTGGAAGAGTATTCCAGAGTCTGGCCGCGATGTTAGTGAAGCATCTATCACCCCATGTGACCGTCCTGGTCCGCGCCACCGCCAGTTGGTGCATCTGTTCAGATCTTAGTGATCTGTTGGGTTGATAGTAAAGAAGCTTCTGTTTGAGAAACGCCGGGCCATGACCGTTAAGAGCTTTAAAGGTGAGGCACAAGGTTTTAAATCTGATGCGATTTCTCACCGTTAGCCAATGGTAGGTCTTGATTATTTCCTTAATGGAATGAAATTTAGGAGCGCCGGATAATAACCTTGCTGCTGCATTTTGGATAAGTTGTAGCTTGGCTACCACCCGGACCTGAGCGTTTGCAAATAATCCATTGCAGTAATCCAAAGAGGAAAGTACCAACGCGCTCACCACTGTTTTTCTTGCGTTATCTGGGAGGTAAGGTAGGATTTTTTTGAGGAGCCTAAGCTTGTAAATGGCTGATGATGCTACCTGATTGGCATGGCTGGAAAAATTGAGCTTATCATCAAAAATAATTCCTAGGTTCCTAACCTTCTGCACAGGTTCTGGGGGGGGCTCCGAGTGGGGTAGGCCACCAAGACGAAGACCACTGTGGAGATAACTTTCCAAAAATCATTACCTCAGTTTTCTCTGAGTTAAGTCTTAGACAGTTCTCCGCCATCCATTCCTTGATTGCCAACATGCCTTCCTGAAACCGAGCTGATACTTCCTCGCCATCATTCTTGATGGCAATCACCAACTGGGTATCATCAGCGTATGAGGTCAGGCTCATCCGGTAGTATTTAATAACCCTAAGTCCGACACGTAGATGTTAAAAAGTGTCGGACTTGGGGATGAGCCTTGTGGAACGCCGCATGGAAGGGCGAGATCAACAGATTGAAATGATCCCAATGTCACTGCTTGTGTTCTCTTAGACAAAAAAGAAGACAGTAGATCCTTGGCCCTTGAGTGAATGCCCATTTCTTCGACACGGTCAATTAAGATGGAGTGATTGACCATGTCGAAGGCCGCAGAAAGATCCAACAGGACCAGCACCGCTGTTCCTCCTTGGTCCTATACAGGAGGAATTGGACCTGCAATGGCGTCAAGTGTCGGGGTCGTTCAACGATCAGGTGACGGTCACACCCCGCATGAAGACCAGTTTGCTCTGATGGGAACAACCAGCCAATCTAGACGAAGGGGTGTCTTTCCTAGTCCAGTCTCCGGATCTGATGTTGACTACGGATGCGTCCATGGAGGGCTGGGGCGTTCATCTCCTGGACCTTTCCATCAAGGGCAAATGGACGGCGACACAGCAAACCTGGCATATCAATCGGCTGGAGTTGATGGCAATCTTCCTAGCGCTCAAATCATTCTTGCCCGTAGTGCAGGGGGAGTCGGTGCTGGTTCAAACAGACAACACCACCAGCATGCACTACATGAACAAACAGGGCGGCACAAGATCTCAGCCACTGTCACGTCTAGCTCAAAGGATTTGGGATTGGGCACTTAGTCACCAAATTTCTTTGACGGCAGTCCATCTGCCGGGGGTATCCAACATCCTTGCAGATTCCCTGAGCAGGTCCGCATCATCCACTCACGAGTGGGAGTTACATCAACCGACTCTAGACCTCGTGTTTCGCCGTTGCGGTCGTCCCAGGATAGACCTTTTTGCAACCCCAGTGAATCGGAAGTGCCAATCTTTTGCAAGTTGGCATCCTCATCCAGAGTCCAGCGGAAATGCCCTACTCATAGATTGGAGCGGACTGTTTGCTTATGCATTTCCACCGATCCCGTTGGTGCCGAGAACGTTGTGGAAGATGCGCAGGCAACCCTGCCGCTTAATACTGACCGCCCCGCGTTGGCCCAGACAGGCTTGGTTTTCGGAACTGCTTCTGCTGTCACAATGCACACCCATTCATCTGCATCCACGTCCAGACCTCCTGACGATGGACGACCGTCAAATTTGCCATCCAGACCCATCCACGCTTCAATTATCGGCATGGAACCTGAGTACGTTGAATTTGCCACCTTAAATATGCCCCAAGAATGCAGAGACATTCTAGCGTCTGCTAGAGCTCCATCAACCATCAAGACATATAAGCTAAAGTGGAAGCGTTTTTGTCATTGGTGCGCTGCATCCAATATCCACCCAATTGACTCCACTCCGGAGCAGCTCTTGCCTTTCTTTCTGAGCCTCGCTCAGTCTGGTCTCTCTCATGCCACCTTGAGAGTTTTTCTGGCGGCTATCTCACGCTACCGGCATGTTGGCTCAACGTCTCTCTGTTCGTCCAGAATTATCCGGCAGTTCTTTAAAGGACTTTTCAGGAAGTTTCCTCCGATAAGGCGCCCCCCTCCGGCATGGCACCTCAACGTGGTATTGTCACAGCCTATGAAGCCTCCATTTGAACCGATCCACAGAGCACACATCAAGTATCTTACCTGGAAGGTTGCTTTACTTTTGGCTTTAACATAGTCTCGTCGTGTAAGTGACCGTCACGCTATCACGATCAAGCCTCCGTATTTACAGTTTAAACCCGATGGAGTGTCACTTCGTACCAATCCTTCTTTTTTGCCGAAAGTACCTACTGACTTCCATTTGAACGAACCTGTCTTCTTAAAAACTTTTTTCCCGGATCCAAAATCTCCGGCAGAACAGCGACTACATTCTTAAGACATCAAGCGTTGTCTGAAATTCTACATTTCAAGGACCACCCCTTTCCGTAAATCCGATCAACTGTTTGTAGCATATGGACAGATGCGGAAGGGGCATTCAGTGACGAAACAGACAGTTGCAAGATGGCTCCCAACAGCCATATCCTTTTGTCACCAGCAAGCTGGGAAGCCTTTACAACATCCAGTGAAGGCACATTCAACGAGAGCGATGGCGTCATCCCCCGCTTTGTTTGCTGGGGTGCCTCTACACCAGATTTGTCGGGCAGCGACATGGTCCAGTAGGCACACCTTTACCAGACATTACTGTTTGGAAGCTATCAACGAAGCGGATACCGCAGTGGGGCAAGCAGTGCTTCGTCATCTTTTTAAATAAGGTGAGCCTCTGTTCCCTCCTCCTTTTCCTTTTGAGATTGCTATATGCTTTTAAGCCATATGTTCTTGTTTTCAAGTTTTAAGAATTCTTGCAATCTCAGCTTCTAGGAGGTTACTGCTATCTATTCTATTCAAGCATGTGAATCTATGAAAAACACCCCTAATACTGGAGAAGAACAATTGTTACTTACCTGTAAACAGGTGGTTCTCCAGTATTGGTGTCTTTCATAGATTCACATGCGACCCTCCCTCCTCCCCTCAGAGGCTCTTTTCTCCTCATACGCTCTTATTACTTGTGCTACGAAAATCTGAGGGCTTGAGCTTCTGAGGAGAAGGTTCTAGAGGGTGCTTGAGCCTGATTGGCTGCAGTTTGGACTAACATAATGACTGATATGTTGCAAATGAGTTTTCTCTCTTATGCATTCCTATGTAGGAACCATTGTTGAGGTTTTTCAGTGTATATTATATCTGTTTTATTATGTATTATGTTATTACATACATATATATATATATATATTAGCAATATTGCTATTTTATGTATCGTGGGACTCCCACTTCGACGGGGAATATTCAAGCATGTGAATCTATGAAAGACACCAATACTGGAGAACCACCTGTTTACAGGTAAGTAACAATTGTTCTTTCCTCACAACTGACTCTTCAATTATGTAAATTATAAAATACTTTCCAGAACGTGCGAAGTAACGCACACAATGGGTCAGGAAGTGTAGGAACTGGGGTCACCATTTCCCCGGGGGTAGCCTGGCACAAGCAGGTAGGCACCCGAAAGCTTAGGTGTTAAGTGACTACACACTACACAGCACACGCAACCACTGAGACATTAAAAGGCACGCAATGACTGACGCAACTCCAGTGAGTTTGATTAAAAATCAAATAACTTTTATGTAAGATTAAGGTTCAGGAGTGGAAAATAACAGTATCGATTAGTCATTAAAGCATTTCATGGGAGGGGAGAAAAGGGAGCAGTTCAATAATCAATGTAGCCCATTGCAAAAACATTTCAGGAAAGAATCGGCATTTCATTAGTTAACAATAACATTTCATGGGAGAATTAGCATCTCATTAACCAGGAGCAAAACATCTCCGTAGGTATGGAGAAACCACCATGTCATCAAGTAACCTGTTCAGTAGGTAACGCAGTTAACCTCTCACCCAACAAGGGTGAACTTTAATTAAACTCCTTGGCGCATTTAAAACATAACCTTCCGCAGGAATCAGCAGGGCAGTAAATGAGGATAGACCAGTTCAGTAAATGTAGAACATTTCATGCAGAATAAACAGGTCATCAGGCCACACCCATCATGGCATTAGGCAGGGATAACCAACCCTGTCATCTGGCAAAGGTGAACACTTCCTTGCATAAGAATGAACCTTTTTATGTGCACTCAGGAATACCCAAGACATTTCCTAATCAGGAGTAAATAGGTCATTAGAAAATACACCATGTCCTCAATCAGAGGGAACACCCCATAAGGTAAACATGACAATTTCATCATCAATGCAACATCTCTTAATAATCATTTGCCCGCAGGAGTAAAGGGGTGTGATTCTTTAATCACCACAGCATATCGCAACAACCCTGTCAGGAAAGAAAATAGTGGTTCCCTACACAGCAGCAAACATTCCAGTAGGTAACTGTAGGCTTTCAGGAAAGGTGGCGCTAAGTAGGCGTAAACCTTTCATTGAGTGTAGAACAGGGAATTAGCAGAGGTAAAACCTGTCAGTGGGTAAGGATAAACACTTCATTGGCCACCTGTAGGCATTTGGGAACCCCTACCCTAGACAGGAGTAAACATTCAATTAGCCTGAAGTAAATCACCCCTGCAGTCTTCTGGAAAATGCAGGCATGAATCTTCCCTGTGGAGATAACCAGTTCAATGGTTAAGCAAACATTACATTAAAGCAAGAGCATCAAATGAAAAGGGGCAGAGCATCTCATTAGAGTAGCAGAGCGAACGTTTCAACCATCATGAGTGAAGGTTCCCCTAGGTAAACACAACCCTTTCCATTACCATTTGTTAAGTGTTTCAGTCAGGCAAGATTAACCAGTGCCTAAGGTAAACGGAGCATAGATACACCAGGCATTAATATCTTCATTCCAGCATTTTATTAAAAGGTTAAACATTTCATCATGTCGGGCTTCAGCATGTTCATAACCAGGAATAAAACCTTTCCTGAGGTACAGATAAAGATTACATCCACTAGGAACACCTCAGCAGATCAGAATAATCCTGACTTTAGGCAGGAATAAACCATTTCATTGTACATAGGAAACCCATTACAGGAAACCCCGGTAGAGCATTTCCTTAAACATAGAAACTTGGCTCCTGCATATAAACCATCTCCTGGGAACACCCTTCTTTTAGACGATACTCAACAATAACCATTCCCCTAGTCAGGGGTTATCTCCTCTAAAAAGGTCAGGCCCCTACAACACTCTCTCAGGGCTCTGGCCCAGTTCGTCTTCAGGCTGGGGCTAATTGGGGGCCAACAGGCCCAGTCACCAGTCCTCAATGGGGCTATTCCCCAGTTCAGGAAGCCTTGTGAGGGCCAACGGGGCCCAATTCCAACTTTCCCCCGGGGAGGGGCGAACTCGGGCCTTCTCCAGCCTCCCGCCCACCTCCTCGGGGATTACCTCACTCTCTTCGGCTGCTCGGGTCCTTTGCGTAGATCTGCGGGCAGATCGGGGGCTCACTCTCTTCCTGAAGCCCCTCTCGCCAGCAGTACGGGCTTCCTGGCGGCACCTGGAGTCAGCAGGGGTTGTGTGGGGCCTCCGGCGCGTCTGGCTTAGGCTGGAGAGCCCCGAGCTGACAGGAAGCCGATCCCGGGCCCTCCGATACCTCCTGTGGCCGAGGAGCAATCAGCGAGCTTCTTGGTGGGGGCGCGCCGCGGGTACGGCAGGGCTACACGGGCCCCGCAGCGCTATTAACGCTGGACGGAGGGGGCTCGCACTCCTCCAGGCCCCCTCCACGACAATTCTCAGGCCCGGCCGGGGCTTCTCCCGGTACTGGGCCAATCAGGAGCAAGGACGCCCGCAGCCGCCAATAGCCGCGCGGCCTGCAGGGATCAGTGCCGGGAACCAATCCGGATTCAGCTTTTGAGGGGCCCGGCCACAGTGGCCAATCACTGCGCGGCGGGGACATGGCTTGACGCGCCCCTGTCACATGAGGCGAGGAGATCGCAGCCTCAGGCCTAGCGTGGGCTGACAGGAATTCACGGCGGTGATGGGGCCGTCCTCTGGCCCAGCGCGACCCTCCTCCGATTCCGGTGGCCCTCTCAACACAGCGGCGGCCCTCTCCTGGCACCGAGGGCCGCCGGGGGACAACTCTCAGCTCTCCCAAGGCGTAGCAGGTGAGCTCTCGAAGGGGCAACACAGCGCTCTTCAAAGGGCCCTAGCGCCAGGGGTTTCACGGCGCTGTGCCCAGTCAGCAGGGCGTGAATGGCAGCGCTTCCCTGGGGGCGATTACCACAGCGCTTTATCGACAGTCTCCAGCGCTATTCAAGGGGCAATGACAGCAGTAGCGTCTCAGGAGTATAGCGCTTCAGGAACACCACAGCGCTTGGGTGAAACACGATGTGGGGGCACCCTCAACAGTTCAGGGGGCTAGCGCTACGCAGAGATAGCGCTTAGCAGACAGTTCAGTGAGGGCACTTTCCTCGGGTAAGGCCACACAACAGTGGCTGAAAAGCGCAGGGACCCAGGTGAAGGCAGGGGGGGGGTCGCAGATGCAGCACAGTCCAGTACCTGGTTGATCCCCAGCAGTCCTGTGGTAACTTGAAGGTCTTCTGTTTCTTGGCGCTTTATGGATTTTGCGCCCTTGTAAATATCAGTTCCTTGTTACTTGAAGGGGGGGTTGAGTTGGGGGGCTGCAGGCAGGCTTCCTCTGCAGGTCACTGTAGATGGACCCTGGGGTTCCCTACCGCCGGGCCAGATCAGGGGGCTAGTCTAGGACACCTCACCCAGCTTAAGAGGCAGCACCTAAATCCTGTCACTCCCAGTAGCATAGGTTCCTAACTAGGCCCTCCCGCCTAAAACTCCTGCGTGGGTTCCCCAGGTCAGTGATGCCCCAACTGACTGAAAAGTTTCCCTCCCTTTCCTTATATAGGCCCAGGTCAGGTGACCACCCTCTAAGGCGACAAAACTAAGCTCCGCCCTTAATCTAGAAGGTGCCAGGAGCTTCCCTACTCGAACTATGGGCAGGCAAGGCAGGCTGGAATGGCAACAATGTTTGTGGTCTCAGCCAGCTCCTGGCAGCTAGAATGCGCCTTAACAAGACCACGCTGCAGTATCAGGGGTCAGTGGCAGCCATGTTGAGGGTAGAGCACCTGTACCTAACATTGATTTTAATAATACACAGGGCATTACAACCTCGCAGGGCTATACAATTACATTATAAAAGCGGGGACATCCTGAATTAGGGGAGCAAAAAGCAAAAAATTTCCGGGAAAAGGGCCAAGTCCAACAGGAAGGTATAATTCCTACATGAAGCAGGCAAACCAAAAATCAATGTGCACCTTAAAGACCTTTTTCATTGCAGAACATAGACCCCAAAACATGTATTAAAGTACTGGACAATAGATTGGAGACACATGTCTCCTGCATAGTAGACTCTCCAATCCAGATTCATAAAGCACCACCAGACATTTGACAATATAACAAGGGCTCTCCTCCTCGTATAAAATCAAATAGAAGAAAAATCTTGATGATGATAATGCCCACTAACAGGGAGAAAGCATTCAGTTGGGTGGAGTGTCCGTTCTTGCAGCGGGTTTCAGATCAGAATTGGTTCAATGATGCAAAAGTATACCTGTATGTGCTGTGCCTGTCATATAGTTACAATACAGATGAATGCCAAAAGGAATGCATGACTTCCACTAGCCCGGGGCACACAACAGGTGTGTCCATTGTCCCCACTTCTGCTTTTGATTATACTTGAAACATTCACTTAATTAGGCTAATGGCTGAAATAGAGGGAAAAGAATATGGAAATGCAGAACATAAACACATTAATTTGCGGACGACATACTCCTGACCGGCTTGAGCATGGTTGTGACGAGGGACGTAATTAGGGTTTCCTCAAATGGTACTAAGACTTCTAAAGTTGAAGGCCCGGGTGGAAAGGTATTAGCGATGCTATTCGGTTTAATCCTTGCTATACAGAGTTACAAATCTAGTAGCCTTTGCAGCTCCCCGAACTACCACTGCAAGAGAAGCACTCATGTTGGTGGCACTTAGCATAAATCTGTTCTAGCTGCAACATCCGTGTTTCCAGTCTATGACCATGTTTCAGGGTTCAAAGTAAACATTAGCAAATCAAAAATCTTGGGGTCCCAACTTAGTGTTTATCTATGATTTATCCTAGGAATGCCCTTCAATTTAAGTGCTAGTACATATCATACCTACTACACTACAGAGCATTTACAAAGCAAACTAATAATGGTTGCCACTCCAAATAAAATTTCGTGGGGCTGGTGGGAGAGGCGCGGGGGAGCGTGGGAGAGGTGCATGGGATAAAAATAAATAAATCAAAGACTTGCCTGATGCTGCTGGCCACTTCGCACCTCGGTGCTCCTCTGCTTTCCTGCTCCCAGCAGTCCCTGGGACACATGAGACTCCCCATCCAATCCAGACGCTGCTCTCATGCTATACCTAGCATCTAATTTCTATACCTAGTATGAGAGCCATGTGGGGATTGACCTGAGCAGGCTTATTTGACGCTCGCTCAGGCATTCTGTGCTGTTAATCCACCCAGTTGTGGAATACAGCTGGGTTGGAGAAAACTAAGTGCACACGTCGAACACTTTGCAGTTACCACCACTCCTCCTTCCAGTGTTAATCAGGACGGACATGCCCCGCCCTTGACTCGGCATATCGGGCTTAGCAAGAAAAATAAAATAACATGTTTTCTCATGATTTTATTTTTCGTTTAATCACTGCTCAGAAAGTAGTGGGGCTGCACTCCAACTAATCAGAGGAGCCGCCGCTGCATACTATCCAGTCTCCTAAGAATTCAAAGGAGCAACCTACAAATATTAAACCCGTCTTTTTCTTCTTGCTGGGAAGAATCACCATGTTGAAAATGAGCATACTTCCTAGATTATCTCTTCCAAGAATACCCAGTTACCAACTCAGCGCAAGACTTGAACCAACTACAAACAGATTGCAATACTTTTATGTGCCACAATCTCCAACCAAGGCACTACTGTAGAGCTCTAGGAAAATAAGTTGAGGTATCCTAGAAGGGTGCAAATATTTTATGGCACCCCTACTGAGGATAGCATTGGAACGGAGGCTCTGGGCATCTTAAAATCACTGGCCACATGTGGATATTGTATTGTATAATAGATACAAATGTACCTTGAATGGTGCTCACCTTGTATTGCGTCTTAACCAAGATTATAGTCCATGTAATCAGATTTATTCTTGCTACACAGGATTAGGGAACTGCCTCTCTCCCTATTGTATGAATGCAGAAATGTTTCAAGTCCAAATTTGCCTGAAAAACCTGCATTCACTGCTGTATGTATATAACATCATACATAACAAAAACAACTTGAGAAATAATTCACCTCTTTTACACTGTTCCAAAGAGTTTTCAACTACAATTACTTGAATTGTTCATGTATATATGTTCAACTCGCATCAAGCAATTTCACAGAAATCAGATTTAGATAAAAATATCAATATTGCAATTATAACCACATTCTGTTGACGATACTTGCTTGTTGCTTCATCTGTGAGTTCCACAACGAAGTTTATCCCTTCCCTATGCATTTTGGGATCCACAGTGTCTTCCTCAGGGGCCAACAGAATGTGGAAAAACGTATCCTCAAGGATTCTGTCCTGTGCGCACTGCCCCTCACTCAGAACCTTAATACACCTCATCCTTAAGAAATCACCTCCGCTCCTCCCTGATAAGGGGTTTGTAACCACAGCAGGTACCTTGGGGTCCTGCTGTGAGGAGGGAACCCTGTGATGAAGCACGTCACCTTTAGGTGAGTGAGGGTTCTTGTCCTTAAAACAACATGCTTTGGCCTATCACCATCTTTCCCTTCTTCTTTTCCTGCTTTTATTCTTTTCTTTTTCATACCAGAGGTATTTTGTGTGAATTAAGAAATCCTAAGTCCCATCTAAAAGACAATGGGCTTTCCAGTCACAAGAGGCTTGATAGTAATTTTAGGTATGCAACCACAAATTGGAACGTCCCACGAAGAAAGATAAGACACTAAAAACCTAGCAGCTATTAGTAGCCAAAAAATAAATTGTACTCAATAGGAGGAAAGCAGTCTCACCCATTGTTTGACAATGGCCTAAAAGACTGGTATCATTCATGATGAAAAAGAACACACTGAACTGAAAAACGCATTCATTGATTGAAGCCCCTGATGGACTTGTTTCCAAAGGACACTCCGAACTGTGTGTGCCCTAGATTGCTCAAAGCACTGAGACTGAATTAGAGACCAGCTTTAGAAACTCAAGACTGAAAAGAGATGAAAGTATGAATATGGTAGAGTCCATCCATAAAAGAAAGTGGAGTATTGGAACTTGGTTACATACATTGCGGCTGATGTATATATGGGGATTGGGCCCAGGGGATTGATTGGCGGGGGAGGGAAGGACAACGGGAGGGGATAAACCAATGTTTCAAATAGAAGAAACATCTGGTTGATAAGACTTTAAGATTGCTGATGTATTATAACCAATAAAATGCTACAAAAGGAGGAACTGACAGTGCTGGGTGGCGCCAGCATCCACGCTTTCATTGTGGGAGACAGGGTGGAAACCGCGTCCCCATCTGCTGGCTCACGGGAGCCATTGTAAGACTTTCCAGATCCTTCTGGTGCCTGTTTAGATTCACAAGGTAAGTAAGCTGCAGTTAGATTATGTATCAGACATACTATTACCAAAGGTAAATACCTTATTTGTGTGGGGACAAAACGAAAAACTGAAAAGGCAGTCCTGTTATCCTGTCAATAAGAAGCTGTGTCTTTGCATTCACAGGTCTGACCCTTATGTGAATAGTTTGGCAAAGATGTATCTGCGACGGCCCTACTGCTGCCACGAGCTTTTTGGGTTTGATATCATGCTGGATGAAAATCTCAAGCCATGGATCCTGGAAGTTAACATATCACCAAGGTAGGCCTGCACGTCTTTCTAACCGGTTCAGCGTATCTCTCAATTCGATTTTTATCTATGAATTGGAACTCTGTTGACTCGGTTACCTTCACCACAGCAACATCAGCTTTGATATTGGGATTAGAGTGGACTGAGCTGGTCCGGTTAAATTGAGAATAGGCCTTAAAGATCAACAGGTGTGGCATTGGGCTCTATTTTGAACACAGGTGGTCTGGTGCATTCAGTGTGGGTCCTTTGCCAATATTACATGATTACTGCACATCCAGAGGCAGGTCAGCAGTCAAAGCCCTTGTTAGAACAGGTTGACTTTTAATGGATTGTGATGGTCTGATGGTTTGATGGCACATAAGAGTCTAGGACCCTGTATTCTGAGAAATCTATTGTCTGGCATTGGATACTAGAATTTCAGTTAGGATTCAACTGCGAAATCCTGAAGGTGTTTGCATAGGGCACAAAAGTGAGCCTATTTTTATGTGACTGCACTTTCTAAAGCCCTTTTGTTTAACCCCAAGCTTCTCAGTTAGTGCATGTCCCAAGTTTGCTGGTTGTAGGACATGCATTAACTCTGGAAGGTTCCACGTTAAAGGTTTGTGCTTTCGGAAATGGAGCCTCGAAAAAACAAGTGCACATATGTGCTTTGCATTAATGACCACCTTTCATGATGTATCTCTTGATACCTGCTTAATGATAATACTTTTGTGGTTATCAAGGTCCCTTGCACTAACATACGGTTAGTTTTGAAGTATTGTTTTTTAATTATCATATATTTACATACGAATCTTAACACGTGGGTGTATGAGATCTTACATATATTAAAAAATGATTTTGAAAAAAGTGGCATAGAGGCAATCACTTTGTGTTATGTACGAGTCAGTACAACGATGTCAAAACTTTGCTAAAAATGCAACATACAAAAGATTTCAGCACGAAAAGTTATTTATTTATTTGAAAGTTTTATATAGCGCGAACAAGATCTTTGCAGATATCAGAGCGCTTTACAATGCAGAGAATAACAACAAGAGTGAAAAGCAGGTCATTAGGGAGTAAAATAGAACAGGTACAACAATAATGCAAATATTACAAATAAATGAGTGCATAGATAGTCGGGTAAGACAAAAATACAGGTAAAACATCTAGTCGTAGGGATCGAGCGGAATATTAAAGATCAGTGCAGAGTCTTTACAGATCACATTAATAGGTCAAATGTATTTGGCCATGAGAATAGCTTTTACTTCTTTCTTAAAAAGTGTGAAGGAGGAGATGAGCCTGGTTTCAGGAGGGAGTGAGTTCCAAATCCTGGGTGCCATTCCTGAGAAAGAGCGTTTATAAGTTTTTTCCTTCCGGAATCTTCGAGGTTTTAGCAGAAGATTGTTTGTGCCTCTAGTGTTTCTACAGCCGCCAGAGATTGACAGCTTCTGAGTGAGGTATCCGGGAGAGCACAGGTGTACAGCCTTGTATGTCATGCAGGCGATTCTCTTAATTCATTTGGGTCCGAGCAGAACTGACCATGCCTCTTTAGGAATGTTTTAAGCTACCCCGTCCCATCACTCAATAATTGCAAAAAGCTACTATATTTTTTTTTTCATAAAGCCATTCGATTTTATAGAATCTTTTATTGATGTTATGTCAGCCCTTACATAAAAAGAACCTAATAAAACAATATATCAACATTAATTGACACTAGTGTATGCAGTGATCTAAAAAAAAGTCTTACTTACAAATTATTAACCATTTCATGTTCGCCCTTTCTTGGAGGTTGTGAAGTTACTGTAGGAAAGAGTTTATTTCAACAAGAGTATTTATCTTGTGGGCAGCATTTTCTCCATTTCTGTATTCTATCCGTTTTGAGATCTTTTAATGATTCTGTGGACCTCATAAGTCAGAATATGGCATGTGTCTTAACTGGCTTTTGGTGCTAAATACTAGTGGACATTTCTTCCACTTTCTGGAGAATATCTTTCATACTGATTTGTAGAGGGAAGAGCCCTACAATCCAAAGGGACAGGGCTCCATACTAGACTTAACCATCGTAAATAGCTCCCTTGGAAATCACTAAAATTCAATCAGCTGGAATTGTATCGGTGAAGGGTTTAGATTAAGGGTAGAAGAAATGGCGCTCTGGCATGTACGCTAGGAGTCAAGGATGAGATTGAATGTGCACGGTGCTAACAGGTCAGGGGGAACAAACCCAAACAAACAAACCCTGCAAGTGTGTAGGTAAAGACCTACACAGTAAATATAGAACAAAATCCTGTGCACACACATAAGGATAGTGGTTTTAGTGTAAAAACCAAAGTTAAATAATTTTTCTTGCTGAAATTATGAAGGTCGACATCAGGGGTATCATTAATGGGGATTTTATATCAAAACAGATCAATGCAGAAAGAACAAACCAGCCGACAAGTGTTTCGTCACAACATGGTACATTTGTGAACCTTCACGGCTTTATGTTTGGCAAAAGGTAATGAAAATTGCAATACCCTTGGTAATTCCGACCCAGCTGCGACTCGGGTTGATCAAAAGGAAAAGTCTGCAAAGTCTAAGGTAATCCTTCCCAGCTTGGGGCTATTTCTCCCCTATCTATTAAGCGGCTAATTGTACCAGTCTCAAAGTGTGTGACTCCGTGACTGACTGACTTTACCTGCTTAATAAGGTTGCCTGCAGGAAAGCATTCTACTGATTGAAGGGTAAACTACTGCTCATGGAGGTGGTATGCCAATCAATTAGGGCCAAAGAACAGAACTGTAAAATCTTGCTATTACACTCTGGGTAGAGCGATCTATAAGGTTGTATGTGAACATTATAATATCCTGCCTGTTGTCATTCAAAGCTCCAACCACATGATCCTTGGTATTATTGTGCTAAAAGTGGAACCGTTGCTGAATGCCTGTATCTTCTGGCTTAAAATTACTGTGAGACCTCAATCAAAGAGGTACGACCAGTATGGCAAAAAGGTCTTCTCGTCCCTGAGTCTGGGACTGCGGTCTTGCAACACCGCGTGCCTCTTGGGCCGCTACACCCACTCTCTGTGGGACACGGTCGCGGAATTGCTGCCGGAATGCCCACCGGAGGTACGGGCGAAGCTCGGCAAGGCTATGATTGAAGGCCGAGACGCAGCAAAATACTCCATTAGGTGTGGTCTTGATACGACCGACTCGCTGGGCAGAGCGATGTCCACGACGGTGGCGATTCGTCGCCACGCCTGGCTGAGATCCGCCAACTTCTCTGCAGATGTCCAGAATGCATTGATGGACATGCCGTTTGATGGCTGTCGCCTGTTTGGTGACAAAGCGGACCACGCGCTGGAGCGCTTCAAGGACTCCAGGGTCACGGCCAAGTCCTTGGGTCTTTCGACCCAGCGCCAGCAAACGGGTTCATTTCGCTCCTTTCGTGGCCAAGGAAGGGGCGGTCCCACACGTGCTGCCAGCCACGCGCCGCAACAAACTTATCAACGCGGTGGCAGCCGTGGAATCCGCCGTGGGGGCGGTCGGGGACAACGGCGAGGTCATGCCACGCCCCCCCCCCCCCCCCCCCCCCCCCCCCCGCAGCATCCGCCACAAAATCCTCCTAGTCCGTGCTTTCAGGCCATGTGACGCCAGTGGGTGGCAGGGTTCGCCATCACCTCTCCCACTGGCGCACCATTACCTCGGACAGGTGGGTGCTGCAGATCATTCGAGACCACTCCTCTAGCCATGCCACCGCAGAACCACCGTGTGTCGGGGGACCACTTGGCACTTCCGAAGGAGGAAGTTACGGCCCTCTAGGCCAAGGGGGCCATCGAGCGCGTTCCTGGGCCAGAAGTAGGGCGTGGTTGCTATTCCCACTACTTTCTGGTACCCAAGAAGGACAAGGGGGGCCTACGTCCTATCTTGGATCTAAGGAACGCCAACGGCTTCTTTCGGAAGGAGAAGTTCAAGATGTTGACATTGGCTCAGGTCTTGGCTGCTCTCGACCCGCAAGACTGGATGGTAGCGTTGGACTTGCAGGATGCATATTTTCACATCCCCGTCCTGCCAGCCCACCGGCGTTACCTGCGGTTCACGGTAGGCCAATAGCACTTTCAGTTTATCGTGCTCCCCTTCGGCCTTACCAGCGCCCCACGGGTGTTCACAAAGGTGATGGCGGTGGTCGCAGCCCATCTGCGCAGGTTAGGGGTTTCAGTCTTCCCCTACCTAGACGACTGGTTGTTGAAGGCGGGCTCGCCCCAGACAGTCGTCCACCACCTCCAGATGACGGCGGACCTCCTGCACGAGCTGGGGTTTTCCATCAATGTGCCGAAATCACACCTGTGTCCCTCTCAAAAGCTCCTTTTCATCGGAGCGGTTCTCGACTCGGTGCAGTTTCGGGTTTATCCTCCGGAACGGCGAGTCCAGGATATACAGGCTTTGATTCCCATCTTCCAGCCGTTATCCCGGGTTTCGGTCAGGTTGGCGCTGCGGCTGCTGGAGCTGATGGCTTCCTGCATTTTTCTGGTGCATCACGCCCGGTGGCGGATGCGGGCTCTGCAGTGGGACCTGAAGTTTCAGTGGGCCCAGCATCAGGGCAACTTGTCCGGCCATGTTTTGATCTCGGAGGGCACTGCGAGACAACTGCAGTGGTGGCTTACGGACCGCGATTGGGTCAGAGGCAGATCCCTCTCCCTTCCCCAACCGGAGCATGTTGTTGTGACGGACGCGTCCCTCCAGGGCTGGGGAGGCCATCTGATCTCCGGCGGAGTCCCTGCTCCATATAAATTTGTTGGAGCTACGGGCGATTCGTCTAGCACTGAAGGCATTCCTCCCCGTTGTCAGCGGGAGTGTGGTGCAGGTGTTAACGGACAACACCACCGCCATGTGGTACTGCAACAAACAGGGCGGGGTGGTGTCGTGGACCCTTTGCCAGGAGGCTCTGCGTCTCTGGCAGTGGCTGGAACATCAGGGGGTGACCCTGGTGTTTCAACACCTGGCGGGATCTCTGAACACCAGGGCGGACGAACTCAGCCGTCGGTGCTCGATGGATCACGAATGGCGTCTGAACTCGGACGTGGCGCAAGGCCTCTTTCTGCGATGGGGAGAGCCTTGGTTAGATCAATTCGCCACAGAAGAGAACGCGCAATGTCATCAATTCTGCGCGTTGGAGTTTCCAAGACGGCACTCGCAGGGCGACGCCTTTCGGCGCGAGTGGAGTTGCGGTCTGTTATACGCCTTTCCGCCTATACCACTTCTGCCCAGAGTCCTGAAGAAGATCAGGCGCGACCGGGCCCAAGTCATCCTTGTGGCTCTGGACTGGGCTCGAAGGTACTGGTATCCCGAGCTACTCAGCATGTCAGTCGGTCCCCCGATCCGCCTGCCCCTTCAGGAGGACCTTCTGTCGCAGCAGCAGGGGACGGTCCTCCACCCGAACCTGTCCAGCCTCCACCTCCATGCGTGGAGATTGAGCGGCGACAGTTGAGGCCATTTGACTTGCCGCATGAAGTCTGTGATGTGGTTCTGGCAGCCAGGCGTTCCTCCACAAAGTCGGTATACGCCTGCCGGTGGCACAAATTTGTGGCATGCTGCACAGCAAAGGCTGTTGATCCCCTTTCTGCCCCTCTTTCTGAGGTTCTCCTCTTTCTTCTCTCTCTTGCCCAGCAGGGCTCTGCTCTGGGCACTATCAAGGGCTACCTTTCTGCCCTTTCGGCCTTTCTGAGGCTGCCTGATCAACCTTCTTTGTTCAAGTCCCCTATTGTACAAGGTTCTTGAAGGGCATCACACACATGTATCCTCCTGTTCCGTTTGTGATGCCTCAGTGGGACTTGAACGTGGTTCTGACTTTCTTGATGTGTGCTCCCTTTGAGCCACTTCATTCCTGTCCTCTCCGTCTCCTGACTTTGAAGACGGCCTTCCTGGTTTCCATCACCTCTGCCAGGAGAGTGAGTGAGCTCCAGGCTCTTTCTGTCAAACCTCCTTTCATGTCCATTCATCCAGACAAGGTGGTTCTGAGAACTAGACCTTTTTTCCTGCCCAAAGTGGTCTCTGCTTTTCACATCGGGCAGTCCATCACCTTGCCCTCCTTCTTCCCGCCTCCGCATCCTTCAAAGGATGAAGAGCGGCTCCATCGTCTAGACCCAAAACGTGCGCTTTCGTTTTATATGGATCGCACACGCCGGTTCCGTGTGGATGACCAACTGTTTGTTGGCTACGTGGGTAAGAAGAAGGGACGGGCGGTGCATAAACGGACCATCTCTCGGTGGGTCGTTCTATGCATCAAAGCGTGCTACTCTTTGGCTCGGAAGGAGCCTCCGGTCGGGCTGAGGGCCCATTCCACTCGGGCCACGGCGGCTACTACTGCCCTGGGCCGGGGAGTCCCCTTGCAGGACATTTGCCAGGCGGCTACGTGGGCCTCGCTGCACACTTTTGCGAGGCACTACTGCCTGGACGGTCAAGTGCGGAGGGATGGCTTCTTTGGCCGTTCTGTCCTCCAGGACTTTCTGGTGTGAAATTGTATTGGTTCGCAGACCCACCGCCGGGGTTTGGTATTGCTGGGGTATCTATTCTAAGGTAAGGAATCTAATACTAACGTGTTTCTTTCAGATGAACAAGTTACTTACCTTCGGTAACGATATATCTGTAAGTATTAGATTCCTTACCGCCCCACCCATCCTCCCCGTTCTGCGAACTGATACTTAGGGTTAAGGACATCCCTTTCAGGGCCCTAGTTTCAATGGCACCAGTGTTGGTTCTCACATGGCTCTGCGTGTTCTGGCGCGGAAAAGCTGTGTGCAAAGAACTGACGTCAGTGCGCGGAGGCGGCGTCTATATACTCCAGCGACGTCATCACTGCGCACAACGCCAACGACGGACGCGGAGCCGCAGGGGACGCCTGCAGACGACACCTACCGACGCGCAGGGGTACTGCTACGCAAAAGTTTCCGGATCCAGACTGACGCCTGGGGTTATTCTAAGGTAAGGAATCTAATACTAACTAATGTTTCTTACAGATATATCGTTACCGAAGGTAAGTAGCTTGTTCTTCAGCATCATGAAAGAACTCTCCAACACCAACGACATTCCACCATCAAAAGACCTGTGCGACTCCCTGGCCACCTTCTTTCACCACAAGATCACCGACATCCACGACCGCTTCAACTCCGACACCCCCGCACCCACCACCGAGACCACCACCCCCGCGACCTCCACCTGCACCAGCCGCCTGACCGCCTGGTCCAACGTCCGCGACGAAGACCCCATCAAAACCATGAACTCCATCCACTCCGTATCCACATCCGACCCCACGTTTTCAACAAAGCCAGCACAACCATCGCGCCCCACCTCCGGAAAACAATCAACATCTCCTTCGAGACAGCAACCTTCCCGGAAAGCTGGAAGCCCGGAGATCAACGCCCTTCTGAAGAAACCCAAGGCGGACCTCAAGAACTTCCGGCCCATCTCCTTACTCCAGTTCCCGGCAAAAGTGACATAAGTTTGTCAACAAACAGCTTACCCGCTACCTCGAAGACAACAACATCCTGGACCCTTCCCAATCCGGTTTCCGCAGCAACCACAGCACCGAGACCACCCTCATCGCCGCCACCGACGACATCAGGATCCTGATGGACAAAGGAGAAACAGCCGCCCTCATCCTCCTGGTCCTATCAGCAGCCTTCGACACGGTCTGCCACCGCACCCCATCAGCACGCCTCCATGACGCCTGAATCCAAGAGAAAGGCCTGGCCTGGGCCACATCATTCCTCTCCGGCAGACCCCAGAGCATCCACCTCCCACCCTTCCACTCAAAAACCACTGAGATCTGCGGCGTCCCACAGGGATCCTCCCTCAGCCCGACACTGTTCAATATCTACATGGCACTTCTCGCCCACGTCCCACGACAACATAGCCTCAACATCATCTCCTACGCCGACGACACCCAGCTGATCATATCCCTCACCTTAGACCCTCACACCGCCAAAGCCAACCTCCACAGAGGAATGAAGGCCGTCGCCGACTGGATGAAGGACAGCAGATTGAAGCTGAACTCAGACAAGACTGAGGTCCTCATCCTCGGACCCACCCTATCAGCCTGGGATGACTCCTGGTGGCCCACATCGCAAGGCACAGCCCCGAAACCCACAGACCATGCACGCAACCTGGGGTTCATCCTCCACTCCGCCCTCTCCATGACCAAGCAAGTAAACGCCCTCTCCGCGTCCTGCTTCCAACACCCTCCGAATGCTCCGCAGGATCTTCAAATGGATCCCTTCCAACACGAGAACAACCGTCACCCAGGTCCTCATCACCAGCAGACTCGACTACGGGAACGCCCTCTACTCAGGAACAACAACCAAGCTCCTGAGACGACTACAACGAATCCAGAACGCCTCGGCACGACTGATCCTCAACGTCCCCCGGCGCAGCCACAACACACCCCACCTGAGAGGCCTACACTGGCTTCCCGTCAACAAGAGGATCACCTTCAAACTCCTTATCCACGCACGCAAAGCACTACACAACACTGGTCAACATACCTCAATGACCGACTCAGCTTCCGCCCCCCCACCCGCAGCCTCCGCTCTGATAACCTCGCCCTCGCCACAGTCCCTCGCATCTGGAAAACCCCCACCGGCGGCAGATCCTTCTCCTACCTCACCGCCAAGACCTGGAACGCTCTCCCTACCAGCCTACGACAGACCCAGGACCTGCTGGTCTTCAGAAGACTTCTCAAGCCCTGTCTCTTCGATCTTCGATGGTATGTGCTGTAATTGCCAATGTAGGTGTTTACTGTCTTGGTTCCGCTCCGTATGCCTAATTGGGCATACAAAAAAATGAGGGATTGATGAAATCACGCCATGTGATGCCTAATATACTTATCCAGCGGGCAGTGTTGTGGCTTAAGCTGCTTGATGCCAACTGGAGAGCTGTTGCTAGTTTAAAAAAACAAAACAGTTTAGGGTTCTGTCTGTTGCCTCAAAGATGCTCATAAGGTGAGGAATCTGTTGAAAGATTATGCATCAGCCAGAAGTATTGTTACCAAAAGATAGTTACTTTTGCTTTTTGTCCAGTATGTGAGTATTGCTTTCACAGCTGTCCTGAAGCCCGGGTCTAATGGGTGGGGGAGTCTGCTGTCAATCCTAATTTAGTAACGGATTTGGGCTCTGCCAGAGTTAAGATAGTGGTTTGGACTTTGCGGTGTGAGATTGAGATCAGTGGTTCCAACATTACAGAATTTTTCCCGATTGCGCTATACTGATGTAGTTATTCAACATGTGCGATGCAATGTTCCTGGACGTATTGCTGGTTCTCACCATGATCTTGATGCTTTACATGCCATGTATCCAAATGCACACTTAATTTTTTCACGCAATGTTCAATGTGAAGAGTGTCTCTTCACTGCTGACTTTAACCAACTGTCGAGGTACACAGTGCCAGATCTCTTTTCCTAAACTGTACAATTCTTCTTGGCAATACATTTAGCACCCTTTGTAAATCGCTAGTAAGTGGTACCCCTGGTGTACCTATGGCAAGGAGGCTAAAGAGGGTCCCTAAGGGCTGCAGCATGTACTTTTCCACCCTAAGGGACCCCTCAGCACCAACATGCAAACTACCATTGCAGGCTGTGTGCCATGGTGCAGAGAAAACTGAAAAATGACATGGCACACCTCCTGTGTGTAATGCCTGCAGATATTAAATGCAGTTTAGGTAAGTCACTCTACAGTAGACCTTGGAGCCCTAAGGCAGGGTGCAGTATACTACACTTATGGACATATCTGCATGTATAGATTTGCCCCTGTGATATCGAAGTCGATTCTTAGCTATACAAGTGAACAGTGAAGTTGTTTTTAGTACATGTGCTGGACACCGGTGAGGGCGAGTCCCCGCCACTACATGATGGCTTCACTGAAACTAGAGATGTTTGGTATCCAACAGCTCGTATTAATAAGCAGACATTGATTCCGGTGATGGATTTATTAATACCAGCACCCAGAGGGCACCTTAGAGGTACCCCCAAAAACCTACTGACTACTTAATGTACTGATTGACTGGTGTAAACCAGCCTGCCAACGCATAGAAGTTTTTGACCCCCTGCAAGTGAGAACCTGGCTCTGCGAGGGCAGAAACAATGTGTGCTCCAACAGGAGGAGTTGTCACTTTCTCCAAGTAGGATGGCTAAGTGATTCGCATATCAAGGCAGGAGGGTTGAAAGGCCTCTGCCGCCTTTGATGTTCGACCCAAGGCTTCCACACACAGGGGAAATGCCACCCCTTGCCCCAGGCCGTTTGGTTCCGGGACAGGTGAAAAAATTAGCTAGTCAGGAGACGTGGTCCCTATCGGGCTAGCTCCATCCCTAAGAAGGGCTATCTGATGTGGACACAACTTTTAAAATTCCACCATCTTAGTTTTGGCAGAGTTAGGCTCTCTGGAGCAGGGTTATGCCAACTTCCCAGAGGAAGTGGTCATATAGAGATTGTAGAAACCCTAAAGCTTTTTAGCCCATTGGCTACTATTTGTCCGTCTCCTTAACGTCCTTAATTTAGTATTCCGTAGTACCCTAGACACCAGGAATTCCGATTCAACAGATCAAGAAGAAGAGGACAAAGAAGAAAAGCAAGAACTGAAGGCTTGCTGTGGACTTTTGCACCATACCCTGCCTGCACCAAGTCAGGCAATAGTGACCAGTGACTCGTTCTGCAGCTAACCAGCAAGAACAATGGGAGACTGCCAACCATTGCAAATTGCAAGCAATCTCCCTTGTCTTTGGTGTCTGCAGGCACCAAAGCACAAAGTCTGGTTCACTGTGTTGCTGCTCCCCGCCAGCCCAATTCAGCAGCCCTCCAGGAAGAGGTGCCTGTGCTCCTTAAGGTCAGGTCTGTCAGCCCCAACGAAGTGAGAGGACATCGGGACCAACCAAAGCGGTACAGGGCCTATACCTGGGGCACAGGACCCCTTGCAATAAACCAAGATCGTGAGAGTCAAGTCTGGCCTCCATTGACACCAAGCTGCTGTCAATAATGTCAGCACCGCAGAGACCAACCTCCAGAGTGGCGTAGCTGTCCTGATTTTACCCCCTCAACCGACGAGACAATCAGAATACCTTGGGTAACGCAGAGTCCAGCCGCCCTTTCCACTCTGCACCCGAGCGCCCCAGCCCAGGTACTGACGAACCGGCTGTGCCACCTTGTTTCCAGGACACACTCGACCCGAGTCCCCCAATGGGAGCTCCCCGATTTTGTTCCAAGTCCCCCTTTGCAGCTTTCTAAGTGCTCCTCTCCTCTTTCTAAAGGCATAGCGCACACAGCTACCAACCTGACCAGCACCTTGTCACCCAGATGCCCTAGGGCAGGAAATAAGTGACTGCTAGTGGTACTTTAGACCATGACCCCCTACAACCCTACGCCCTGGAGGAGACCCCCTCCCCCAACTGTATACAATATATGCTTTTTCTCCCATAGGGAAGCATTGAACTATTGACTTCCCTGTTCATTTACTAAAAAGACGCATTAAATCGAACTATTCATTTACCTGCAAAATAATCATATTTTATAAAAGTACTTGTTTGATAACGAAGTTCTTGGTATCAATATTGACAGAAAAATAGGATTATTTTTCTAAATTGGTCTTGGATTTATCCTTGAATACGTCTCATTTCATGCCTCTGTGACTTCAACAAATGCTTAGCACTACCCTGATACACTAACTGCTCGCCTACACTACTTCAAATGAAAACAGTGGGTTATCATTTGTGCCTCTCTAACTAATTGGGGTTTGCCTGGACTCTTTACACTGTGTAGCTCTTTTTGTTCCAATATGTAAAGAGCCATCTTCCAACAGACAGCAGAAATGGCTGTAAGGATAGCAGCTGCAACTCCACCCTGGTCCAGGATCATGATCAGTTCATTCTGAACAGCCACTAATGGAAAGGCTGGAACCCAGACTGAGCTGGGTTAAGATGAAGAAAAGAATCGATTAACCCAGAGCTGTGTGTTGACAACCCTTTCAGCTACCTTGACACAAAAGAGTTATGATTTGGGGGCAGCAATGGTCTTTTAGTGACGGAATTATGCATGCCTTTTTACAATTTGAGGGTAATGAGCCAGGCTTAACGGATGCAGTAACTGGACTAAGAATGTGGTAGTGAGATGAAATATCTGATCTCTGCATGATTTATTTGGCGACCTTGATTTGGTGATATTTACAATCTTTAGGACCACATCAGAAGAGATCAGGTTTAATTTAAACAAGGTTGGCATAGATTCCAACATCCAAATTCGAAATAAAGAGCCTGATGGATTTACTATGAAAGAATTATAAGTTGTCTGAATATTTTCTCTAAACAACTTGGACATAGATTCTAGTGTCTCTAGAGTGTGAGTTAAGTCGTTAGTGCAGTGTTTCGTAGACTATTTTAAGAAACCTCCAAAGTGTTCCTGAGGTCCTTTGAAGCAAACAAAACTAGGGTGTGAAGGATAGGAAACTGAGTACTTCTCTGAAGTACAGGGACACTTGTTGTCCTTTCTGCTCCAGTCTTTGCCAGAGATGTTATCCCGATTAGTTGTGAGTTAGCAGAGTGAGGAAACTGTAAAAGGTAGTGTTTCTAAATTAAATAAGCAATTAGCAGGAGGGAATACAGTAGATTTTTTTTTCTGATTGGCCTCATCCACATATTTCACCATTCTCTTGTCACCTGCTGGAATTCCTAAAGGCATCCTGGCAGACTATCTTAAAAGGAAGAGGCCAATAGGCAACTCTTTATGCAGCCAAAAGATAAAATCCCCTACTGATGGTATTATCATTCGTGCGCAATTATAGTTACTTGAGATAACTACAACCGGTGAATTTCAGTGGCTTTGTTAGTTTTAACAGTATGCTTTAATATATTAACTAACATTTCCACCTAACGATAACATCCTTGTAACCTTTTTTTAGGTGATCATGTAAAAATAACACTTATTATATATATTTAAGCACCAGAATCCATACAACCCGGTAAGTGCATTTTTCATTAAAAATACTTTTGGATTTGAAAGTCGACACTGCATTTTGCAGTAGCTGCGATGTTATCCTATGGAGGAAAACAAGTACATAATTCAGGTACAGTACAGTGACTTACACTACCAATTTCGGGGACTATAGGCCCAAGGCGACACCAGCCAGACTCCACCAGCGGCACTAGGGCCACCGTGTGCAGGGATGCAAAAAAGCATTCATTGCCCACTGGAAGTCAATGGGGATCTGTTTCTGCAGAAAGAGGCTGCAGGCTTTCACTCTGAAGCCGGTCGGGCTGAAACAACGGGGGAGGGGCTCAGGCCTTCTAATGCTCAGGGACGTAGGAACACCTTTGGTACACTTTTTTTCCACGGGCCAGGAGCGACTGGGGCAGGGGTGTTCTTCGGTGTGTGGTTTTTGTTACCGGGAGCAGTAGCTCTAGAGGGGGCCTGCATACAGAGGCGTACAGAATCTGCAAGCGTAGTGGATAAGGCCACAGTGGGCAAATTCAGGGTGGGCTTTGAGTCTGGAGGGTCTGTGGAACATGTGGCACCATTAGCCCACTTCAGCTCGGGCTAGGCGGCTCTGGTGCAGTGGTGCTTTCTGGCATCAAGCTTCTGCGATCATGGAGCCTTTCAATTCAGTCTTAGGTGCCTATAAGATGGAGGGGGACCGGTCTGCTGTCCCACAGGAGTTCTTTGTTCTTGGGTGAAGTACTGGTTTCCTAGGATTTGGGCACGCAGCAGCCGCATGGCAAGTCGACTTTTGGTGGAATTATCGCCGTCTGCAGGCAGGACGGCAGGGTTGGCACCAAGTCAGTTCCTGGATGTTCTGTTTTTGCTCTGTATGACTCTTTACATCATTATTCTTCTTTCAGGTCGGCAGGATCGGATTCTCTGATGCCAGAGCTCCCCTAAATACTGAACTTAGGGTTGTTAGGAGATTGTAGGGTAGTAGCCAATTAGCTACCTACCCTCTGGGTCACTATGCCCATATATGACCACTTCCTGTGGGAAGTGGGCATAACCCTGTCCCAGAATTCATATGTTTGCCATCTTGAAGATGGGCAACTCTGAAAAGTAGTTTCCCGTTCATGTAGCCCACCTTAGGGTTTATACTAGCCTAAGGTTGGGCACACCTCCCTGACTAGCTAATTTCCTACCTCTCCATGTGCAAAGGGCTCTGGACAAAAAGGGTCAGCTTCCTCTGCTGTGAGGGGAGCCAGATTTGCGCTTCAAAGGGGGAGGCTTCTTTGAAGCACCCCTGCCTTGGAATGCTAACCTGCATGTCATTCTATGGGAGGGGGTGTGAATAACCCTCTTGCCTAGTAGGCTTTGCTTCTATCCTTCTGAGAGCAAAGGTCCTCACCCTTTTTTTTGGTGTGGGGGGGCAGGGGCCGGGCGGCGGGGGGGGGTCCGAAACTGGTCTATAGTGGCAGGCTGGCAACACCCCAGAGGCTGGTAGATTTTCAGGGGGCGTCAGTGTGGGTTTATTATTACTATGAGATGTTTCATATCAAAGATACCTATTTTGAGTAAAGTAATCATGCAGCTGGGAAAATAGTACTCAATATGGCTTCCCTGTACACTTATACTGGCAGGAATATGGATGACTAGCACAGCAACATATCTTCTCATGCAGTCATGCACTCACATGTAGTATAGTGCACCTGCCGTCACGCCAGCAGTCGGGGTGTCTTGCCTATACTCCATTTAGGGTCTTTGGGCATGGCACACAGGGCTGTCTGCCATGTTGTGTTTTCCCTTTTGTCTGCACCAAGACACAGTCTGCAGTGGTGCTTTCTAGGTGTTTGGTGATCAGCCCTTTAGGGTGGCACATAAGGGCACTCTTTACTCCTCCTTTCTCTAGGTACCAGGGGTGCTACTTACTAGGGCTTCCAGGGAGTGCCAAAGATTTTGCCAATTGGGGTACAATTGCGCTGTCACTGGGGATCTGTCTAGCAAGGGCCCAGTGCACTTAGTCGAAATCACATTGAATACTAGGCAAAAAGTGGGAGTGAGCATGTCATAAAGGGTCACTTTCCTACATTAGCCATTGCTCTGGTCACTGTATCCCCTTCCAAGTTTATCAACATAATATTATTCACAACTGCTTATAGTCAGGGACCTACTCTCTCCCAGGGTATCCCCCATTACCTCCTCGGACCCCTCTAATACACTTAGACACCCTTCCCCCTCTCCAGATCTCCACACTCTAATTTCCTTCCCTTTCCCAACACCCAGACTTGTTGGCACGCTTGGACGATATCTCCTTCCAGCTGCACCTTCTCTCCCTCAAACTCCTTGGTTTGAAAGCCCTCTCACTTGAATATCTTTGTTAAAAGCCCTCCTCTCTAGTCCGCACCGGCCCAAAGCCCTGCCAGCACCATTGACACAGCTCCTTGTGACCATCCCTCTTCCCTCTACCATTTCCAATTCCGTTCACCTACATAACGCAGCCTCTCGCCCAAGAAGCACGTCCTGTCTCACGCCCAATTAAGTTGACGGCCTTCTCAAGTCTTATTCGTCCAACAGGGGCATCAACATGAGACCAAAGGGAATAATTCAAACCATTCATTCTAACCCTAACAGAGAACCCTACCACAACCTCTGAGTCATAAACAACGATAACCTCAAGTGAGTGAACATCATCCAGACTCCCCACTTCCCCCCCACCCATACTCCGGCTCCACTGAAATGCATACTACTCAATTGTAGGTCTGCCAACAAACATGCCTCTGAGATCTTCAACCTCATACAACAGAATAAGATAGATATCATTATCCTCACAGAAACTTGGCTAATCCCCTCGTCACCTCCAATTCTTGACCTCTTGGTGCCCCCCACCTACGACATAATTAGTCTTGACAGAGTTAAGAAGCGGGGAGGTGGCCTAGCTTGTATACATCGGAGCACCCTTGCGGTCTCCCTCTGAGTCCTCTTCGCCAGTAACTTGCGAATACCTTCGTGTCAACATCTCTAGTATTCAATCGTCTGGTTTGCAAACTACACACCTGCTATCGCCCCCAGGCGACAATCTCCCCTTCATTGAACAATTAATGGAAATCCTCTCTGGCAATGTGGATTCAGTCCAGTCCCACATCTACCTTGGGGACTTTAACCTTCATTGGTCAAACACTAATGACCAAGCAGTTTCAAGCCTCAATTATTTCTTGAATGATCACGAATTGATTCAACATTGTGACCAGCCTCCTCACATTAAAGGGGAAACACTAGACCTCTTCACCTCCAAAGGTCATACCATCTCATTGGACTCCATCATACCATGTGATTGGTCGGACCATCACATCATTTCCTTCCATATCAACTCGGAGGTTTATCAGAGTAAGACACAAACAACCAAACCAAAGATTTGGAAAAGGGACCTCATACATATCAATACAGCTGACCTAGCAACCTGCTGTAATCGTGCCCTCTCTCCCCAATTGGACATACATGAAGTCCATGCTCTCACAGACTTCTACAACTCTTCTATTTCCAGCATCATGGATTCTTTGGCCCCCGTCCAACAATTTTTTACCTAAAAACAGATCTAAACTTGGTTCAATGGCAACCTAAACTCGGAATGTCTCACTTTAAGGGCCAAAGTACGTTCCAGGAGATCTACAAGAGGTGTGGTGCAGCGGCCAGGGTGACTGACTCCGGAACCCGGGGGCTTACGGTTCGATCACTGGCGGCAGATTAGCCCAGCACCATGTGACTCTGGGCAATAGCTTGCTTAATCTTCCCGTCGGCCCCCAGTGCCTAGAGACCCTTACGCATGATTGTTCGCGCTTTACAAATGTGTATTATTAATAATAATATTATTATTATTATTATTATTATCATCATCATCTGTGGACCATCTAAAAATCCTTAGAGCAGCAAGAAGTTCTTATAACAAACTAATCAAGACCGCTAAGGCGGAATATTTCAGATCCCAACTTAACCAAGCGGCTAATCGACCCAAGAAACTGTTTGAACTGGTTATACAACAATCAGTGGTAGCCCCTAACCGATCAGCCTCGGAAGTCAGACCTCGCTCATGTGATGATCTGGCTGCCTTTTTAGTTGGGGTATCAAAAACAACGCTTCCTATGACACCTTTACCCCCCTCAATGAAAATGATATCAAAAAGGTTCTTCGGAGTATCAACCCATCTAATCACTTCAGTGACCCTTTACCACCTACCATTTTCAAAGTAATTAAGGATGTAATCTCCCCCTTCAAGACAAAGATAGTCAACGCATCTCTGTCATAAGGCACAATCCCAGAATGCCTAAGAGGCTCAGGTAACACCTATATTTAAAAAAAACACAGCTGACAGTACAGATCTTAACAACTTCTGTGCTATCTCCAGCATCCCACTTCTAGCCAACTCCTTGAAAAATGTGTCCAGTCACAACTATGTGCGCACATTGAAAATTTCCATCTCCTGGATCAACACCAAACTGGTTTTCGGAGTGGGCACAGCACTGAATTGGCTCTCACTTATGTGATGGATGACATCTTAATGCTTGATCGATATAAATCCTGCCTTCTTATCGTACTTGACCTTTCCTCCGCATTTGACACGGTCAATCATGACAACCTCCTATTCATTCAGGGGCATAGGATGAGCCTTTCTGGTCAGGTGCTGCATTGGTTCTCGTTGTTCCTGCAGCACAGGTCCCAAAGAGTTAAAGCAAACCACTTACCTTCCCAGCCATCCCCAGTCAGCATGGGGGCCCCCCAAGGGTCCTCCTTATCGCCCATTCTCTTCAATTTGTTCCTCGGACCATTAGCTAATGTTCTTAAATCCTTGGACATTCGCTTCCATATGTATGCAGACGACACCGAACTCGATCTGAAAATCTTTTCCCTGGATGACATCACGTTACTCAACTTCACCCTACTGACTACCCAAAACTGGTTAACTGAGAACCACCTCCTGCTAAACACCTGCAAAACAGAAGTCCTCCTTATTTCTCCCCCGAAACATACTCCTAAAATCGATCTCTGGATCAACCAACTCACCGCCTTCAACTGCTCCCATCCGCATTATTAGAATATGGGCTTTAAGCTCAACCCATTTTCTGCCCATGCATTGTATTAGCACCTTTGACTGTCTTTTGTCTTTTTTTCCCTTTGGTTGATTTGTTTGTTAGTTCTTGTTGGAAAGTAGATTATTAGTAGTGGTAAATATGCAACTAACACTGGCTAAAAGGCCATTAACACCGTCTAGGGCTCAGAATAGGTCTCAGAAAATTATTCCCATGTCCAACCTTTGGTAGTTTGGCTGTGAGCAGGCAGGCTTAACTTAAGAGACTGGTATGTAAAGAATTTAAAAACACCAATTCAGTAAATAATTAAGATACAGCACACAATAAAAATCCAACACCAATTCATAAAAATAGGAAATGTTTTTTATCTTCAAAATTACACCAAAACAAAAAAAATCCATTGTTCGAGGCATGTGAGCTGGCGCAACGTCGCGACATGCAGAGCCTATACACAAGTTCCATTCCGGACCTCTTCAGGGATGATTCGGAACAAGAGGCCGGAGACACCATGGGAGCCGTGGAAGAACAAGACCCCATCTCCATCTCCCACTACTGCTCCGAGGAGCACAAAGAAATCCCACAGGGGCAGCGTTCTGTGAATACAGATCCTCCCTTGCCCCAAAATCCATGTCTGCCCAAGAAGAAGGCTTCGGTCCAAGCCCCGCCTCTGGGCCATGGTAGGCACCAAGGACATGTTTCTGACGCCCGCCCTCCGGCTCGGCACCTAAACACACCCAAAAGCCTTCCGGCTCCGAACAGAGCAGTTTGAAAAAAGGGTACCAAGCCGATAGCTTCGGAATCGAAGTCAAAGGCCGGCTCCGCCCCACACCCTTTGACGCTGAAAACCTTTTCGGATCCGAAATCATCTGCATGCAAAACACCGGCAGCTAAACTTTCGGCACCGAAACAAGCGGATATGCCGATTCCATCTAAAGAACAACCTTTCGATGCTCCGCCTTCCAAACCGGAACTGAAACAGAGCGCTTTATATCCACCCAACTACTGGACATATCTCCACAAAAGTGACAATAAAACGCAAACCTGAGACAGAAGAGGTCTACCACATGCCTTTTAAAAAGGAAGAATGTCAGTACTAATCCTTCTCCTCCTCCCCTTCCATCACCTCCTTCTCCTCCGTTTTAAACCTTACTAATTTCACCTGAGCACTTACCACCACATAAACCTGAAGATCAGGATAATTGGGATGGGGCTGGGGACAATGAGCCAATACCAGCAGACCCCTAGACAGACTAACACCAATTCCCCCGCAGGGAGTGATCCTGATCTGCACCCTACCAAGCCTTATCCACCGGACGACAGTGTAGGATACATAGAACTGTTGGATTGAGCTGCCAACTACCATGGGGTACAGCTGCATAAGGAATCCCTTGAAGAGGATTTCCTTTTAGCACCACACAACTCCTCGCACACACTCCCCTTGCTCAAGGGTATGATCAGGCACGTAGACGATATTTTTAATGACTACTTCAGGGCACGTATCCTCACCCCTAGTTCAAGTTCAAGTTCAGAAATTTGTATAGCGCACTACTCACCCAGAGGGTCTCAAGGCGCTTGAGGGAGGGTGCTTTACTTCTCGAATAGCAATGTTTTTAGCTGCTTTCTGAAGGACAGGTAGTTCTGTGTAAGGCGGAGGTGAGTGGGGAGAGAATTCCAGATTTTGGCCGCTAAGTAGGAAAAGGATCTTCTCCCATGGTGGATCTATGGATGCGCAGAATTGCGGCGAGGGCTTGATTGGATGATCTTAGTTGGCGGGTGGGTGTGTAGAAGAACAGTCTTGTGTTTTTTTTTTTTTTCCTCATTAGCCATATAGTTGATCCAAATGTGCTCCTAGCCGCAAAACACGAGACCCGACCACCCCTGTAGCACCGAGAGGCCTAGTACTAAGCTCCCAGTACCCAGAGAGTCAGACCCGATGTCTCCAGCAAAGCTTGGACGGACACTCTCACTGCGGGCCGGTTCGGCCAGTTGTCCAATGACTGTACGGCTTGGGGTGCCTCCCTTTGGACAAGGAGATTTTAGGCCTAATCATCGGACCCGGGGAAAAGAAAAAAAAATGACTAACTGTTCCTTCTCCAATTAATCAAAAGGTCCCAAAATCTCAAAGATCGGGGGCTACATGTTCTAGATAGGTCAACCTTCGATGCTGCATATAGTGAAGACAGCCATTCTACATGCGTTGGAGAATTTGTGTTGACCCAGTTTTTACAGATTTCTCTTCTTGCTAGTAAGATGGCATAGAATAAGAACTCTCTCTAATCCCTTGATGTTATTATTTAGGCCGAAGATGATTAAAGACCATGAGCACGGGATAGGTGATCTGAGGATAGATTCGAGTGTTGTGCTGACTTCTTGCCAAAAGGTGGCAATGTTCGAGCACTCACAAAACATATGAAGATCTGAGGCTGCTGGATAAGAGCATTTGCTACAACACTTCCCGGGTTGGAATTTCGAAAGCCGTTTGGGGGAGTAATACGCTCGGTGAAGCGTGAAGAAATGGTTACGCCTCAACCATGCTGGCTTGATGATTATATAGAGGAGGGTAAAAGATTCCTCCCATATGTCCTCCATATGTAGTTCTCCCTCTGCACCCCAGAGTTTTTCTGGGAGGTTGAGGTCACGCTCTCCATCCTCTATGATGTGCCAGTAGAAGAGTACGACTTCCTTTCTTCCCGCAGGTCTCTCCACTAGGGTGTTTTCTAGAGGACTATAATCTCCCATCATTGCTTTCTTCTTTGTTTGAGTTCGAAGCCAGCTGGCCAGTTGTAAATATACTATCCAAGAGAGTGATGATATTACCTTGAGCTTGAAAGTATCCCATTCCATAATTAATCCTTCTACCAGCAGTTCCCCCCACTGTGTTATACCTGCATCTAGTAGGACTCTTTTAACTGTGTTGGCATCTTGTGATGATAGCCCAGGTAAGTCCCAAATCGGAACATGTTTGGATAGATATCCTATCCCAGCTTTGGATTTAATTTGAGACCATTCTTTTATGGTGCCCAGTAGTGACTTTAGTCTAACTTTTTAAAAAAACTTCTGGTGGCCGAACTTGAAGAGAAAACCGTTCACTGGGAGGTCCGACCCCAGTAACATTGCCTTATACATAAGCCCATTTGCATTTTCCCAGGGGATCTTGAGTAGCATCCTGGAATGGGACAAATGAAATGCCCAGGCTTAGTATTTCAGGTCTGGCAATGCAAGCCCCCCTTTTTCTCTTCTCCTTCTCAGTTTATTCCAGGCCAGTCTGCTGGATTTATATCCCCAAATAAATGCGTTAATTTCGGGAGAATGCTCATTTTTATCAGGCTGGTTCTCCTGTAGATGGTAAGCGGGAGAAAGGACCAAGCCTCATCAAGGATTGGGATTCACGGGAGATCCAGGCTAAGTTGTTTTGAGCCAGATGTTCTAAGTCTTTAGTTATTGTAACTCCCAGGTACCTCATTGAGGATTTTACCGGGAGTTGGAGATTACGAATGTTCCAAACCATAATTTCCGTTTTCCCTGCGTTTATTTCATATCCTGAGAATTTTCCAAAATCCTCCGCTTTCTTTATAATTATAGGGAATGCCAACGCGGGATCGGTTGTATAAATGAGTATATCATCGGCATAGAGTCCGACCTTCTTATCCCAGCCCGAAAAAGTGAAGTGTGGAAGGACAGGGACAGTCTTGTGTTGAGGCATTCGGGTCCTAGGTCGTGGAGGGCCTTGTGTGCGCGTGGGTGAGGAGACGGAACGTAATTCTCTTGTTGACGGGGAGCCAGTGGAGGTCTTTCAGGTGACCGGAAATGTGAGCTTGACGGGGGATGTCCAGTATGAGTCTGGCTGAGGCGTTTTGGATGCGTTGGAGTTTTTTCTGTAGTTTGGCTGTGATTCCGGCGTAAAGGGTATTTCCGTAATCCAGTCGGCTAGTGACCAGTGCGTGGGTGACTGTCTTTCTTGTTTCTTTGGGGATCCAACGGAAGAATTTTTTGAGCATGCGTAGGATGTTGAAGCATGAAGATGAGACTTTTTTATCGTAACAAGGGAACCCAAGAGGTACCTAGGGACCATGGGCAATTGACTATTATAGAGAACAACGTCCTTAGGATTAAGAACATGGACAATTCAAAATGAAATATAGACTACAATCAGTACTATATTTGAAGGTTTTCAGTACCCAGCCGGGCCTGAAAAGTTTTATTCAAGGATAAACAAGTTCGGACAGACAATTGCTGTAAACAATTAAACACAATGGAAGAAGTTACAGAATTGCTAAGAGTGTCGACGACGTTTCGATCCCTGGCTCCTAGTGAACTGGGATCATCATCAGGACTTTGTATTAATTTGCCTGTTTGAAGCGCCTGTTAGAGCAGTGGTGCTCTTGTAGGTCGGGAAGGGGATTGACATCAATAGATTATGAGATGGTTCCTCAAATTCCTAGTGGGTGGAGGTCTGATTATTATCAGTCACTCAGGGTAATTCTTTCCAATTGGAGGTATGGGCTCAAGTTAATCCATACGGATTCTCGCGGTGTCGGAACAGTGCCATTGAGCACGCCGACTGATCTCTGCTCGACTCGTGAGCAAGGCAGCAGCGACTGCAAAATAACGCGTATGGATTAACTTGAGCCCATACCTCCAATTGGAAAGAATTACCCCGAGTGACTGATAATAATCAGACCTCCACCCACTAGGAATTTGAGGAACCATCTCTTAATCTATTGATGTCAATCCCCTTCCCAACCTACAAGAGCACCACTGCTCTAACAGGCGCTTCAAACAGGCAAATTAATAAAAAGTCCTGATGATGATCCCAGTTCACTAGGAGCCAGGGATCGAAACGTCGTCGACACTCTTAGCAATTCTGTAACTTCTTCCATTGTGTTTAATTGTTTACAGCAATTGTCTGTCCGAACTTGCTTTGAAAATGTGTTAATAATGCAAGGGACAGTTGGCTCCCACGTCTTCTTTGCCTGATATTCTTTTTACCTTTTTCCTTTTTCTATTCTTCTTACTCCCGAACTTTGTTCGAGTGTTCTCTGGATAGGTACAGGCTTGTACCCTATCAGTTATTGAATCAGACCCCTCTGGCGGTCTTCCTTATTCGTGTTTATCCTTGAATAAAACTTTTCAGGCCCGGCTGGGTACTGAAAACCTTCAAATATAGTACTGATTGTAGTCTATATTTCATTTTGAATTGTCCATGTTCTTAATCCTAAGGGCCGTTGTTCTCTATAATAGCATGAAGATGAGACGGCGTTGACTTGTCTGGTCATCGAGAGGGAGGAGTCTAGGATGAAGCCCAGGTTACGTGCGTGATCTGTAGGTATGGGTGCTGTACCCAGGGCCGGTGGCCACCATGAGTCGTCCCAGGCAGAGGGGGATGATCCTAAGATGAGGACTTCCGTTTTGTCCGAGTTTAGTTTTAAAAGTAGTATAAGGGGGCGTGGCCAAGATGGCGGGCTGAGAGGTCGCACTCGCTGAGAGCTCCCGGGCCCCTGAAATCCTGCACCGCTCGTATCCGCTGATTCCCCCCCGGATCATGCAGTGACTGAGCCTGGAGCCCCAGGTGGAGGTGTGGATCGATTGTTGAGCCTTGTTTGCCCCGTCGGGGGTGAGATCCTGTCCGGAATAGCCTGGGTCGGAGCCTGCTGAGCGGCCTGTGTGTGAGCCGTGGCCGCGAGACCTCCGGGCTTCGGAACCTGACGGAGCGCTCCGCCGCCTGTGCGAGGCCCGCTGAAGTGCCTGTGCTGTCGGAGTGGGAGTCGACGGCGACTTCGCGAGCGAAGCGGAGCCGGCCAACGGCGGATGCAGGGAGCGGAGTTGAGCGGAGGAGATGGGCGGAGGCGGAGCCGGCATCGCACTGCTACGCCGGTCCGTGGCTTGAAGGGGCTCGTCCTGAGAGGCCGCTCTGGCCGGTCGTTGGCGGCGGAGTACCGGAACTGAGCTCCTGGAGCAGATCTTTCCCTGGGATTGCTGACCCCGGCGACCATCGCTTCGTGAGTCTGCCTACCGGCTGGCTTTCTCGCTACCGGACCCGAGACGAGGATAGGCCTTCCTTCTTGGGCGTTGGCCTATCGATATTACAGGGCGGCCATTTTGTGAACTCCGGCCTGGCGGCTCGGCCTTTCCAGGGCTCTTTGTGTGGCGCTGCCCCCGACTGGTGTATAGCTGTGCCGGCACGGCTGCTCCCGTTGCCGGTCGGAAAGCCTCGGCATCCCCTACACAGCTGCAATGTCTAACGCTAGAGGCCAGAGAAGGGGTGACCGAACCTTGCCGGACATGCTGGGGCGCGGCGCCCTGCGTAGTGGAGGAACTCAGCCCACCACGACCTCCCCGGTCCCGGCCAGGGGTGCAGATGGCGGAGAACCCCCGGTGACAAGATCATTTCTTGAGTCGCTTTTCAGTTCCCTGCGTGAGGACTTTCAAACGCTGAAGCGTGAGGTGGCCGGGGAGGTCCGTGAGGTACGGAGAGAGATGGACTCCCTGGGGGAGCGTGTCAACACCGTGGAGGAAGCTGGTCACTCTAGGGACGAGGAGATCACCCATCTGCAGCAGGAGGTCCTGCGGCTGCGGGAACAGATTGAATTTCAGGCCCACGCCGAGGACCTCGAAAATCGATCCAGGCGGAATAACATCAGGGTCCGTGGCGTGCCGACCGGCGAGGAGGGTGAAGACGTGACTGCATACCTGGTGGCCCTCTTTCGTGCAATTCTGGGGGAGTCTGAAGACTTTCGGATCCGTATAGACCGGGCACATCGGGTGGGTCGCCCCCGAAGAGCCACGGCGCCCGCCCCGGACATTCTGGCCTTCCTCCCGGACTTCCCCCTGAAGGAGCGGATCCTCCGCGAAGCGCGTAGACAGCAGCCTTTCCGCTTCCGAGACCACCCTGTGGCCCTGTATCAAGACTTATCCACGGTCACGCTGCAAAAGAGGAAATCGTTCAAGATCGCTACCGACTTCCTCCGGGAGCATGGGACACAGTACTCTTGGGGGCACCCTTTCCGCCTGATTTTTCGATGGAACGGTACTTTGCACCAGCTCCGGTCCCTCCAGGATGTTTGCGCGGTGTTGGGCCTCACAGCATCTGACACGGACACCCCGGCGCCGCGTCGTAGACGAAGCACTCGTGACGGATGGCAGCAGGCGGGGGAGAGGAGCCCTCCACCGTCGGAACGACCGGGATCGCCCACGATCCGGGCGGACATGGCGGCCGCCATCCAGGAGGCCTCCAGAGTGGCGGCGAATGGCGAAGTGGCCCTGACGGCCTGAACTTACTCCGGGGGGAGTCTGCTCTAGCTTTTTCTTCTTGCAGGTGCGGGGATTCGGGGGGAGGGCGGGGAGGAATGGCGAGTGCTGGAGGTGGTGGCTGGACGTCCACTAGACTGATTTACCACGGCCTTGTCCGATAAGGACCGGACTGGGACAATGTCTTTTTTTAAAAGTTTGGGAAGCGGGGAACGGGATCAGCGGGGGGATGTTTTGAATTTGGGGACTAGCGGGGGGGTTTGTTGTTGGGAGTGGTATGGATTTGGATGTGTGGGTTCCCGGGGGGAGGGGGGGTTTTTCCAGTTGCGGGGCGTTGGGGTTCGGGGACTGTACTGTGCCATGGGGATGTTCGTAGTCGCTCTGTGCTGAGGCCTCGTGTGGTGACTTCCATGTTTGCCTGTTGGGCTCTGCTTCTTGGTGTGTGCTCCACTGATTCCCCTCCTTGATGGCGCTTAAAGTGATCACTTTAAATGTGAAAGGGCTGAATAACCCGGTTAAGAGGCGGGCTGTGTTATCTTTGTTGTAAACTCCCAGGCGGATGTCTGCCTGCTGCAGGAGACCCATTTGCTGGCTAAGGACTGCTCTAGAATGCGTACCCCCAAGTTCCCCACGCAGCTGTTCTCCTCTAGCGCTTCTAAAACGGCAGGGGTGGCGATCTTGTTCTCTAGGGCGTTTAGGGGAGAGGTCTTGCACAAAGTAGCGGAACAGAAAGGGAGACTTCTGGCATATAAGATCAGGGTGGGGGGGTTTAGCGATGACCGTTGGCACTATCTACAGCCCCAATGACCACCAGGACCAATTCTTGCACAGGGCACTAGAAGACGTGGCGTCCACCTCTGATAGGCACATAGTATTAGGGGGTGATTTGAATCTTGTTTTCGATGCGACGCTGGACAGGTCTGTGCAGCGGCACCACCAGTCGGGTGAGCTCTCGGGCTCGATTCGCACTCGACTTGAGGAGCTGGACTTGCATGACATGTGGCGCCACCTCCACCCCACCACCCGCGCATACTCCTACTTCTCACATGCTCACAGGTCCTATGCGCGACTGGACCATCTACTTGTGTCGGGTCCAATGCTCCTTTTGGCTTCGAACGCAGATATGGGGGTCCTCTCTCTTTCCGACCACGCGCCGGTGGAGGGTGCTTTCACTCTGCCGCCTGTGGTTCGGCCGAGAGGGGTCTGGCGGCTCCGAGACACGCTACTGCACAGGCGGTAGACAGTGGACCAGATCCGCGCGGCCATTTTGGATTTCCAGAGTGTGAACGATAATGAGGACACCTCTCGCGCGACACAGTGGGCAGCCCTGAAGGCTGTGCTCCGGGGCGAATTTATAGCTATCTCCTCGGCTGAGAATAAGGATCGACAGCTCAAGAGGGATGAGCTTACCCGGCGGGTGAGGGAGCTGGAACAGGTTCATCATAGGACGGGGGCCCCCAGGGTTTGGAGGCAGCTGAAGGCAGCCAGGAAACTTTTGGCTGCCCTGGACATGGATCGGGCGGAGTATGCGATGCTTCGCCTGAAACACAAGTATTACACGGGGGGAGATCGGTGCGGGCGGCTCTTGGCCAACAAACTCAGGGTGCAGCACCAACCGCACCGAGTGAAGGAACTGGTTGACGCGGCCGGAGGTTTGGTCACGGCCGATGAGCAAATAGCAGACGTCTTTCGCAGCTTTTACGCTGACCTCTACACTGGAGAGGCCTCCTCTGCCCAGGCTGAGGTGGACTATTTAGAATCGGTGCCGCTCCCGTCGTTAACGCCAGATCAGGCTCAGTATCTGGAACGTGAAATCCGTGTCGAGGAGGTGATCACGGCGATATCCCGGCTCAAACCGGGCAAGGCCCCAGGCCCGGATGGCTTTATCCCTCTATTTTATAAGACCTTCTGTCGGGAGTTGGCGCCTTTGCTGACCCGCCTTTTCAACACCTTTACGGAGCCGGGTGCCATCCCCTCCGAATTTCTTCAGGCCACGGTCTCCGTGATCCCGAAACCGGGCAAGGACAGGACCGCCTGTGGGTCCTGGCGTCCTATCTCGTTGCTGAACACGGATTTGAAAGTGTTCACCAGCATATTAGCGGCTCGTCTGGCACTGCATCTCCCGGGCATGGTTGATTCGGATCAGGCGGGCTTCGTGCCTGGCAGGCAAACAGTAGACAATACAAAGAGGGTGACCCACATCCTTGAGAAGGCCTCCGGGATCCCAGGGGAGAGGATGCTCCTGTCCATAGACGCGGAGAAGGCTTTCGACAGGGTACATTGGCCCTACCTAGAGAAGGTCCTGGGCAAGTTCGGGATAGGTGAGAAGTTCCGTCACCTGATCTTCAATTGTTACCGGTTTCCATCTGCAGTGGTCCGAGTGAACGGAGGCAGCTCTCGGCCCTTTCCCATTGAACGGGGTACGCGACAGGGGTGCCCATTGTCCCCTTTGCTCTTTGCCCTATACATGGAGCCATTTGCTCAACGGGTTAGGCAGAACCCCGACATTGTCGGAGTCAAGATGGGTGAATTCCATCATGCGATTAGCCTGTACGCGGATGATGTCATTCTGACATTAGATGACCCGCGGAGGTCGCTACCGGCTTGCATTGCGGAATTGGACCTATTCACCGAAGTGGCGGGCTTCAAGGTGAACCTAGGGAAGTCTACCGCCCTTGATATCTCGCTTGCTAGCGCCACCAGAGCGGAACTACAGGGGCTTTACCCTCTGAGCTGGTCGAAGGACCGGATTCCATACTTAGGGATCCTGTTGGCGCCCTCCCTTCCGGCGATGGTCACGGCCAATTATGCGGCTTTGAGCACGAAAATCAGAGAGGAACTAGGCCGGTGGGATAAGGGCACGTTGTCGCTGCTAGGCAGGGTGTCCGCGGGGAAGATGACCCTCCTGCCTCAGGTGCTTTACCTCTTCAGGGCGTTGCCGCTTCAGCCCCCCGCGGGGTGGCTCGCGGAGACCCAGTCGGCCATCGCACGGTTCGTATGGCAGGGCCGCAGGCCGTGGATTAAGAGGAGCATCGCTACGCTGGCGCCCGACTCTGGAGGGCTGAGGATACCGGACTTGCGGAAATATTTCCAGGCCGCCCAACTCCGCTATCTGGTGGAATGGAGCCGGTGGGAGTCTGATAAGCACTGGCTGTTCCAGGATCAGGCGGTGGCAGGTAGGACGCTACAAGAAGTACCATTCTTGAAGCGGGCCCATCGACCCCCTAACCTCTACGCGTCTTTGGTGACGCGGGTCCCGCTTCGGACGTGGGACTCAGTGGCTGTTAGGCATGAGCTTACTACCTTCCCCTCTCCCTTTACGCCGCTCATTGGCAACCCGGACTTCGGCCCCGGGATGGAGTACGGTGCTTATGAGCGCTGGCGGGCGGCCCGCTGCTGTACCTTGTATCATTTGTACAGCCCTGAGGGAGTTGTCCCCTTCCAGGACCTGCGGCGGGATTACGGCCTCCCTGAGGCGGAGCGCATGCGATACATGCAGGCGCGTCACTGGGCACTTCAACCCCAGGTGCGCGATACGGCAAACCGGGAGATCACGGGGTATGAGCGCTGGTTAATCACTCGCACGTCGGACGCTAAACTGATCTCAGATTTGTATAAAATGCTGCAACCCCCCTCCTTTCATATTCACAACCCCGGTCGGGAACGATGGGAGCGGGAGCTTGGGCGAGTGTTGAGCCACAAGGAATGGGAACACATCTCCTTCCGCGCACGCCACTCGGCCTATCACACGGGTCTTACGGAGACCTTCACCAAAATCTCGACCTATTGGTACCGCACCCCGGAGAAACTGCACGAGATGGACAGGGCAATACCAGGGACGTGCTGGCGCAATTGTGGCAATACTGGTACACTTACGCACATACTGTGGGAATGCCCCCTTCTGGCTCCTTATTGGGAGGAGGTCCTGGGTGAGGTGGACAAATGTTTTGGGATAGAGCTGCCGAGGTTCCCTGCCTATGTTCTACTAGGATTGCCAAATGGGTTGATGTATCCCCTTAGGTCCAGGAGGGGTAGACAGATTGCGATCGCTCTGGGGTCGGCGGTGCAAAATATTCTCATACATTGGCGCTCTACCACACTTCCCTCTGTAGTTGGCTGGCTGCATAGATTATGGCATTTCCTTGGAATGGAGAAGATGTCCTTAGTAGCCCTGGGAGACACCGATACTTTTGAATAACTATGGGCGCCCTTTCATAGCCTGTTGTGCTCTGAGTTTCGGGAGATCACCTGTCCCAGATATCTTAGGTTGCTACGGCTGACGCCGCCACCGGACCCGCCTGTCTGATCGGACGGGGCTGGCATTGTTTAGCGGGGATTACTGGAGGGTCGTTATGAAGAGAGAGCTGATGGTAATGGCACAGTACAGGGGGTGGGTTGGGGTATGGTAGTTGGGGGGGTTCTGTTTGGTTAGGTAGGTTTTTGGAGCGGGGTTGCTTCTCCACCCTCCCCCCCCCCCCCCTTTAATTTCTTTTTCTTTGTCCCCCCTATTTTTCTCTTCCTCTCCCCCCCCCCCCCCCCCGTCCTTCCTTCCCTCCCCTCCCCCCCCCCTCGTTATTTGTATGTGACCACAGGCACGAAAGCTGAGTTTCCGAGTCTGATGAAGCCTCTTGGAAAGATGTAACCGCTTTGCTGTATCTGCTATATCATACGCACCGATTGTGCGAATCCTGTGGTTTATCTTTTTTCTTGCCCTGTTGTTTCCTACCCCACCCTGCTTCAATAAAATACTTTAAACATAAAAGTAGTATAAGCCGGCACTTTTAGATCCAGCATACATAAGGGGCAGTTACCATTGGAATCATTGGTAGTTTCCAACGTACATATAAGGCCAAATTCACAAACTGGAGATGCTCCACCCCAGACAAAGGATATAAGCTGATAGACGCTTTGGGAAGAGGGTAGCCTCACAGGCTGCGTACTTTTGGCACATCTCCAATACACAAGCTCTGTTAGCTAGGTACAACAGGGCGAATTGTGATGAAATACAGCAGTTGCTCCAATTTCTACCTAATGAACAAAAGTCCAAAGTGCAAGACCTAGTGCGTGAGGGACAGCTCATTTCCAATAATTCTCTTCCAGGGGATCCTCATCAATAGTCATAAGCATTAGAATATTCCCGCCCATGCGCGGGACCCTGGAAACAATATATTATATGTGCCCCACATATACATATACATATATATATAAATATATATATATAAAAATAAGCAATTGCAGCCAAATAAAACAGTAGAGCTGGAATATGCTGTGAAGAATTTCCACCATACATGTGTATTAGCATTAGAAACATGATAAACAACACCAATGCTTGTTTAGAAACTGTTTTAATGCTTAGAAAGCAGCAGAAATTCTTATAACACACTGTAAGCATATACAGCTCCCAGGCTGCATTGCAAATACCCAGTCTAAAAAGACTGAAAAGCTAACCCTGTGGCTGCATGTACCAAAACTGACGCTGTGCCTTTAAGGCACCTCTGCCCCTAGCTTCCCATCATGCCTCAGGGGTTACAGTTAGGTCAGTTGTTCTTTCCGGCTCCTTCAGGAAGGACCCTGGATACACAGCTCCACATTTTTTCTGCCTTTTTCAGTCAGAAAATCTTCAAAAGAACAGTTTTTTGATTTACTTTGACTTTTTACATCAGGGTCAAGTAAATAACTGCTTAGCAGTCGAATTTTTGTGAGGTTTTCATGTCAGGATGCCTTCATTATTTGATGATTGCCCTTCTTGTGGCCACAAGAAGGCAAAAACGGACTCTCATGAGGTCTGTATTTTATGCTTGCCAGAAGATCATGATCCAAAGGACTGTTCTCATTGTCAAAACCTGTCTGACAGAACTTTAAAAGACAGGGAGAGGAACAGGCTCTATGGTTTGGCCCAAAGATCCATGAGGGGAAGATCTACAGAGAGGAAGAGTTCAAAGAGACCCAGAACTCCCTCCAAAGGCAAGTCAGAGCGTCCATCGACCTCAGCGCCGGGCTCGGCGCTGAAAAAACAACATCTGATGGAAAAATCGAAAGATAAAGCTCCGTCGACGTCGGGACCGGCGTCGATGAGGAAATCGCCGTCGAAAAGAAAATCACCGACGACGAAGAAAGCTCCGCCGTCGTCAACTAGGCGACGATCGGCGTCGAGAGAAGCCACGAGATCTCCGTCGACGAGAAGATCGGCGTCAAGACGTAAGTCAACTCCGCCGCCGTCAACCAGGCGACGGTCGGCGTTGAGAGACAGAATACACTCGCCGTCGTCTCAACGTCGACAGGCTTCGAAGAGTGTGACACCTCCGCCGAAGTCTCCACGGAGGCGCTCGGCGTCGAGGAGCAAGAGCCCCCTCGGACGATCGTCGTCGAGGAAGGGATCATCGTCGAAGACGTGTCGGCGCTCGACGTCGAGGATGTCCGATCCTCCGCCGTCGCCACATGCCAGGTCGACATCAAGGGCTTCGTCGACGACAGGACGTCGAAGGCCATCTCCGTCGCCGACAGACCAACGTCGGTCGACGTCGAGACCTCCGTCGACGGCAGGGCAACGCCGTTCGACGTCGAGACCTCCGTCGACGGCAGGGCAACGCCGCTCGACGTCGAGACCTCCGTCGACGGCAGGGCAACGCCGTTCGACGTCGAGACCTCCGTCGAAGGCGGGACGACGCCGTTCGACGTCGAGGGAGAAGACCCCGTCATCGGCTCGACATCACAGGTCGACGTCGAGAGAACACAGGTCGTCATCGAGGCGTTCAACGTCGAAGATTATCACTCCGTCGACGCCGCAGAGGCGTCCAACGTCAAGGGAAAGACTTCTAAGACGTCCGCCAACACCGGTGAGACGAAAATCCCCTTCAGTGCCTTCGACTATTTTGGTGACCCAATCGGCTTCTCACCATTCCTCCTCAAGTGCCTCTAGCTCATCGAGGTCCACTTCCAGGAGTAGAAGTCCGTTGCCCCAGCGAAAGATAACACTCTCGCCAAGATGGTATGCTCCTTTGAGCAAGTGGAAGGATTCTGGAGCGACGGAGAGGCTGCAAAGATATGTAAGCCCACTCCACAGGTCACCCCTTCAGAGACTGATAGAAGAGACAGACAGACAGAGTCCTATCAGGCACCAGTCACGCTCTCGGGAGAGGAGAGCGGAAAGGTCGCATACCCCCAGGGTCTCCCGATCGCCACGGAGAGAGCATCCCAGATCTCAAACACCGAGAAGGGAGAAACGAACTGAGGTCGAGATCTCCACGAAGGGAGCGTCGGAGAGAATCACGTTCTCCTCGAAGGGAAGACCGACGAGAAGATCGCCAGTGAGGAAGGAAAAATCTCACCACAGGAGAAGGAGAACACCATCATCCTCCTCCTCATCTTCTTCGAGATCTTCTAAAGGGGATTACTCCCCAACGCTGGCAGACAGCCCTCGCTCCAGGGCTTCCCCGCTTGACGACGTCAACACATATCTGGACGTTCTTCAAAGGGGCGCTAAAAAACTTCAAATAGAAATGGCTGTTCCAGAAGTTTCCACTACTGTAATTTTTGAGACCCTTCGGCACAAATCATATTCACGGCCTTTGCTCCCATTGGTTCCAGGGATAATGGACCCAATCAAGGAGGTCTTTCTCACGCCAGCGGCGATCAGGGCGGTTCCGGCACGTATCCAGAAAAAGTATAGGCCGGCCGACTCGGATCCAATCTTTGTTAAAGGGGAGCCTGCGGCGGACTCAGTTATCGTAGCCTCAGCTAGGAAGAATCACGCAGTCGCACCCTCTTCTTCAGTTCCTCCTGACAAGGACAGCAAGACCCAAGATTCTTGGGGACGCAGAGTGTGCAGCACAGCAGCTTCATCACTGAAAGTCTCTAGTGCCTCAGCACTTCTCGGCAGATATGATAGAGCTCTGTGGGACTCCATGGAACGATTCAAAGAGAAATTGCCCAAGGAGGACCAGAAGGACTTTGAGGAAACAGTGACGGAGGGCTGTTTGGTGGCAAACCAAATGATCAGTTCATCCGCAGATAACGCCCTTCTAGCAGGACATGCCTACTCACATGGGGTTTGCGCGAGAAGATCTTCTTGGTTGCGGTTAACTGGTCTCAAACCAGATGCCCAGCAACGCATCCTCAATCTGCCCTTCTCAGGATCTTCACTCTTTGGGGAGCATGCCGATCAGGAAATGACCCGCATGAAAACCGAATTGGACACGGTGAAGGCGGTTGGTCTGGAAAAGAAGAAAGAGCAGTTCAAGCGACGCTTCAAGACCAACAAGAACCGGGGAGGCCAACAGAGGGTTCAAACCCCTCAATGGTCTCAGAACAAGCCACAAGGGAAGACACAATACAGAGGAGGAAAATCGGGCAGAGGCAGAGGCGGACATCATCAGTCCTCTGCCACGCCTAGAGGAGGCAAGGCCTGAGCAGTGGCTTCCTCTGGCGCCGTTACCCACTCCAGTGGGAGGAAGTGCTTCGCAACACCTGGCAGAGTGGGTCAGCATCACAAAAGATCAGTGGGTGCTGAATATACTGCGCAATGGATATGCGCTACGTTTCCGGAAGAGACCACAACCGATTCCTCCAAAAAAGACTCGCTCGTACCATCTAAACCTCCTCAAAAGGGAGGTGAGCGTCCTCTTAAAGAAAAACGCAATCGAAGAGGTACCCCCATCCCAAAGGGGGAGAGGAGTGTACTCAAGGTATTTTCTAGTCCCCAAGAGAGACCAAGAGGACAAGTTCAGACCGATTTTAGATCTTCGGACCCTCAACAAGGTGGTGGTCAAAGAGAAGTTTCGCATGCTGGCACTTCATCAGATATGTCCTCATCTACAAAGTGGAGATTGGATGTGTTCGGTGGATTTACAGGACGTGTACTTCCACATTCCTATAACACCAGGTCATCGGAAGTACTTGAGGTTTCTGGTAGGGAACAAACATTTCCAGTACAAAGTACTTCCGTTCGGTCTGAAATCCGCACCAAGGGTGTTCACCAAGTGCATGGCAGTGGTAGCGGCATGTCTACACAAAAAAGGTCTTTTTGTGTACCCATATCTAGACGACTGGCTCCTGAAGAGCCCGTCCCCTCATCAAGCCACCAAAGACTGTCGTCTGTGTCTTCAACAACTACACAGGCTTGGGCTCCACGTGAACACAGAAAAGTCAGTCCTGCATCCCACACAAACCATCCACTATCTGGGAGCAGTCCTAGACACAAATTTAGGAAGAGCGTTTCCTTCGCAGGAGAGACTATCTTCCATGGGGCAGAAATGCAGAAAGTTACTTCAGTTTCCTCGTCCAAAGGTGCGAGAAGTAGCGTCTCTTCTGGGCTCCATGGCGTCCTGCATCTTCCTAATTCCAAACGCCAGGTTGAGGATGCGTCCTCTACAAGAGTCTGTGGAAGATCAGTGGGACCAAGCGACAGGAGATTGGGAGGATCGAATCATCCTATCTCAAGCAGCACTGTCCTCAATACAGTGGTGGACTCGCCCTCGGAATGTCTTGCAGGGAGTCCCTTTTCAGCAGCCTCTTCCTTCGATGTCTGTGGTAACGGACGCATCTCTGGAAGGTTGGGGTGCTCACATGGGTCATCTTCAGATTCAGGGTCGCTGGTCGACCAACCTTCAGACATACCATATCAACATGCTGGAACTTCGAGCAGTTCATCTGGCGCTCAAAGCGTTCCTTCCAGCAATCACAACGGACAAAATCTTGGTTCAGACGGACAACACTACAACAATGTTCTATCTGAACAAGCAGGGAGGAACCCGGTCTCGCCCTCTGTCTCAGGAGGCCCAGACAATATGGCACTGGCTTCTGGCTCGGGGACTGTCGGTGGTGGCAGTACACCTTCCAGGCGAGCTAAACACAAAGGCGGACGCACTCAGCAGGCACTTCGAAGATCAGCCAGACTGGGTGCTAAACGACGAAGTAGTCGAAGAACTCTTCCGTTGCTGGGGCCGCCCAGACATAGATTTATTCGCGGACGACAAACGCCAAATGCCACGCCTTCGCGTCCAGGTTCCACCGACCAGGGACACAAGGGAACGCTCTCCTGCTGGAGTGGACAGGAATGTTCGCCTATGCGTTTCCTCCTCTGGCACTGATTCCGAAGGTGGTGGCCAAGCTCATCAGATCGAGCATGGACATGATCCTAGTTGCTCCGGATTGGCCGCGACAATGGTGGTATCCAGACCTATTACATCTGTCGCTGTGTCCACACAGACGTCTGCCATGCAGACCAGACCTGTTGAGCAAAATGAACAGGAGGATCCTGCATCCCAACCTCCCGTCACTGAACCTGACTGCATGGCTCCTGAGGTCTTGCAATACGGACACTTGAATCTGCCTCCAGAATGTATGAATATTTTAAAAGAGGCAAAGAGGCCTTCCACAAGGGCGTCTTATGCATTCAAGTGGAAGAGATTTTTCATTTGGTGTAGGGACCCTGGCTTTGATCCCACCAAAGGACAAGAAGAGGTAGTCCTCCCTTACCTCCTTTACTTAGCGACATCAGGGTTGAAATACGCTTCTATCAGGGTTCAACTATCTGCCATAGTAGCGTACAGAAAATCACCTACACAAACGTCGTTTTTTCAGGTCCCAGTGGTTAAGGATTTCCTTCAGGGATTGAAGAAGGTCTATCCCCCTGTGAGAAATCCTTCTCCTCCCTGGGAGTTGAACCTGGTTCTCTCCAGGCTGATGTCTGCACCGTTTGAACCTATACACAAGGCCTCCTTGCAGCATCTCACTTGGAAGGCGGCCTTCTTGGTGGCAATAACCTCTGCTCGCAGGGTTAGCGAGATTCAAGCACTCTGCACCAAGGAACCCTACACTGTGTTTCACCACAACAGAGTGGTAATGAGGGCGCACCCTTCTTTCCTTCCAAAAGTGGTATCGGATTTTCATATAAACCAAACGATTACCCTTCCTTCGTTCTTTCCTAACCCATCGACCCCAGCTGAGAGGTCGTTGCACTCGTTAGATCTTAAACGGGTGCTAAAGTTTTACCTAGAAAGAACGAAGGGCACCAGAAAGACAGACCAACTCTTTGTCAATTATGGTTCAATGAGGACCGGGTTTGCAGCAGCCAAGAGGTCCATCTCCAGATGGATTGTCTCATGTATCAAACTAGCATACCAGCTGGCTGGCAAACCTTTGTTACAATCACCCAAAGCTCATTCCACTAGAGGGAAGGCAGCCACAACAGCATTTTTACATGACATTCCCATGTCAGAAATTTGCAAGGCTGCGACATGGAAATCAGTCCATACCTTTACAAGGCATTATTGCCTAGAGTCGGATTCCAGAGCGGATTCTCAAGTAGGGCAAGCCTCCTTGAGAAACCTATTTGGGTAGAATAAGGCCTATTTTTGGGCCTACGAATGTGAATGTTACCTGTTGATTCCTTTGCCCGCAGGGATGAGGTGAGGCTCGCTACTCTATTCTAATGCTTATGACTATTGATGAGGATCCCCTGGAAGAGAAGGATTAGTTACTTACCTGTAATCCTAGTTCTCTTCCAGGGGTATCCTCATCAAAGTCATAAGCAACCCTCCCGCCTCCCCGGGCAAAGGACTTTGTTTATTAAGTAGGAGATGTTTTAACCTGTTATTACCATGGTTTTGTTTTCAGTCTCCGAAAAGAACAACTGACCTAACTGTAACCCCTGAGGCATGATGGGAAGCTAGGGGCAGAGGTGCCTTAAAGGCACAGCGTCAGTTTTGGTACATGCAGCCACAGGGTTAGCTTTTCAGTCTTTTTAGACTGGGTATTTGCAATGCAGCCTGGGAGCTGTATATGCTTACAGTGTGTTATAAGAATTTCTGCTGCTTTCTAAGCATTAAAACAGTTTCTAAACAAGCATTGGTGTTGTTTATCATGTTTCTAATGCTAATACACATGTATGGTGGAAATTCTTCACAGCATATTCCAGCTCTACTGTTTTATTTGGCTGCAATTGCTTATTTTTATATATATATATTTATATATATATGTATATGTATATGTGGGGCACATATAATATATTGTTTCCGGGGTCCCGCGCATGGGCGGGAATATTCTAATGCTTATGACTTTGATGAGGATACCCCTGGAAGAGAACTAGGATTACAGGTAAGTAACTAATCCTTCTATCAGGTACGCCCTAGATGATGCAGACACTGCTTCTAGAACTGTCAACACCGGTGTCCTTTTAAGAAGGCATGCCTGGTTACGTATTTCAGGATTCAAACCAGAGGTTCAGACTTCTATCCTCAATACGTCCTTCGACAAGGAACACCTCTTTGGCCCTGTGGTAGATTCCTCATTAGAAAAAATGGACGCAGAAGTGGCCAAATCTATGGGAGCCCTTCAATTAACACCAGGACGCAGCAGAGGGTCCAAGAGTACCTCCTGAGATACTACCACCACTACATGTAAAGGCAACAATCAACCTCTAAGGATTACTTCAGAGGGTGTTACAGAGGCATCAATGGCAAAGGTAGAGGTAGAGGCTCAAATACACAGGCCTGCCCCTCCAATACCAAACAGTGACTTGCATACACTTCTCCTGACCATTTAACACCTGTCGTGGGCGTTTTTCACATTTCCTACCAGTCTGGCAGTCCATAACTACAGGCAAATGGTTACTGGAAATTTTTTCTGGTTATTGCCTGGAGTTCACCTCCAAAAATGTCTCCACTGTCACACAAACTGTCACCGGATCACTTACACCTCCTCAAACAAGAGGTTCAGTCTCTCCTTCTAAAAGGGGCTATAGAGCCCGTACCAATACAAGACCATGGGTCGGGCATATACTCCTTTTACTTTCTGATACCCAAAAAAGACAGTTCTCTTAGAGCAATCTTGGGCCTCAGAGAACTAAATCTTTACATACAGTCAAACCATTTTCACATGGTAACACTTCAACAAGTGCTACCACTTCTGCAACAGGGCAACAATTTATTGTCTACTATAGACTTAAATAATGTCTCTTTTCATATTCAAATACATCCCGCTCATCGCAGATTTCTCAGATTTGTGGTAGCGGGCCAACATTACCAGTTCAATGTACTCCCTTTTGGAGTCACCACTGCTCCCAGAGTCTTCACAAAGTGTCTGGCAGTAGTCGCTGCTCAGCTGAGGAGACAACACATTCATGTCTTCCCCTACTTTGACGACTGGCTCCTCAAAGCCAGTTTGTTTCCAAAATGTCTCCAACACACTCACAGGACACTACAGTTACTACACCAACTGGGGTTCACAATCCATGTGTTGAAATCACATCTTCCAGTTCTCAAAACTACCTAGGAGCCACTTTAGATACTCAAAAGGCTCTATCTTTTCCCACCACAGGCAGAATTTGCAACATTCAGGCTCTAGTTCTCCAGTTTAAAAACAATCACTCACTTCTAGCTCGGGTATATAGGCATCTACTGGGAATGATGGCATCTTGCATCATGGTCGTTCCCCATGCCATGCTTCACATGCGTCCCCTACAGGAATGCTTAGCGAGTCAGTGGAACCAATCGCAGGGTCTTTCAACCAATCTAATGTTGGTAAGCGGCTGTACTCATCACTCTCTGCAACGGTGGAACACACAAAATTTATCAAAAGGACGGCCCTTCATAGACGCAGTTCACACACTACGCTAACAGTGGACACGTCCCTCACTGGCTGGGGGGTGTATCTTCAGCACCCTATAGTGCAAGGCCTGTGGAGTCAACAGTATAAATCTCTCCACATAAACCATCTAGAGCTGCTAGCAGTCTTTCTAGCGCTCAAAGCATTTCAGACTCACCTGGTTGGCAAAGCTGTCGTAGTTCGTACCGACAACATGACGACTATGTATTACATACAAAAACGCGGGGGGGTCACACACTCTGTCACACTTGGCTCAAGACATTTGGAGGTGGGCCACTCACCACAAAATCTTATCTCCTAGCGGAACACCTCCCAGGAATGAACAATGAGATTGCGATCTCTCTCAGTAGACAGACAGCAAATACACAAATGGGAACTACACCCTCAGATTCTCCTCCCATACTTTCAAAGTTAGGGAGTCCCTCAGATAGATTTGTTTGCCACACACCAAAATGCCCAAACCTCACCTGCAGGTACCCACACCTGCTCTCCAGAGGCAATGCACTATAGATGAACTGGTCAGGGATATTTGCCTACGCTTTTCCGCCTCTCCCACTCATTCCATTAGTGGTTTGGAAACTCAGACAAACATCCCTCACACTGATCCTAGTAGCTCCCAAATGGGCCCCCTCAACCATGGTTCACAACCCTGTTGGAGCTAACTCTGGTTCAACATCAAAAGCTGCACCTCACATCCTGTCTCCTCACACAGAGCCATGTAGAAATTAGGCACCCAGATCCCAAACAACTAAACCTTGTGATCTGGCTCCTGAAGTCATAGTTTATCTAAATCTCCCATCTGACTGTATGAACATCATCAAGGAGGCCAGAAGGCCTACTACAAGAGCCTGCTATGCAGCTAAATGGAAACGTTTACGTCCTACCACTGAGAATTCCGCCTGCCCCAGTGTGGAATCTTAACATAGTCCTCACAAGGTTAATGGGCCCAACTTTTTAACCCATGCATAAATGTGAGCCACAGTTTCTCTCTTGGAAAACTGCTTTTCTCATTGCAATCACTTCACTAAGGAGAGTGCATGAACTACAGGCACTAACCACAGAAGAACCATTTTTTCCCAATGCACAGACACAAAGTGGTTCTTTGTACTAACCCCAAATTTCTACCTAAGGTACTATCTGCCTTTCACATCAATCAGGCGGTTGAATTACCAGTATTCTTTCCTCAACCTGATTCTGTGGCAGAACGAGCTCTAGAAACCTTAGATGTCAGAAGAGCCCTTTTATATTACATTGAGAGAACAAAATAATTTCGCAAAACCAAACAACTTTTTGTTGCTTTTGCACCACCGCAGAAGGACAATCCTATCCCCAAGTCAGGTATTGCCAGGTGGATTGTTAAATGCTTTCAAACTTTTTATGCAAAAGCAAAAAGAACTTTAACTATACCCCCTAGAGCGCATTCCACTTGGAAATTAGGGGCTACAATGACTTTCTTAGGAAACATCCCCATAGTTTACATTTGTAAAGCTACAACATGGCCTACACCACAGACATTCATCAAGCACTATTGTGTAGATGTGTTGGTGAGACTACAAGCTAATGTGTGGCAAGCACTACTTAGAACACTGTTTCGCACAACTCCAACAGTTACAGGTTAGACACTGCTTTGGGAGAATACTGCTGTATAATCTATGCAAAGCATGTGATCTACAACTCGCATGCCTCGAATGGATAATGTTACTTGTACAGTAAACATCTGTTCTTGGCATGTACATCTGTAGAGTCACATCAGCCTCCACGGGTACCTGTAACAGTTGCAGTTCTCTATTATACATACATACGCATGGACATCTCAATTCTCTACTACTAACTCCATTCTCACTCTCTGCGGGAAAACAATCTAACAATGGAGTCTATGCCCATGCGCACTATCACCGAAAGGAGGATTCGCGTACCTTGTGACAGGAAAGATTTCTTCAAAGAAAAACAACTTGCAAACACCCGGACTCAACACTAGACGGCAGGAGTATGCAAAGCATGTGAATCTACAGCTGTACCTGCCAAGAACACATGTTTACTGTGCAAGTAACATTATCCATAGGGAACCTAAGAATTGTTAAGAATAAAACACTTAATCACCTTACAAGGTTTTTCCCCCAAAGTTGCTCCAAACTTCTAGAACTTCTTCCTGAAGCTCCTCTTGAGGGTTCAAAGGGTCCAAGACACAATGCAAGGGTCTCAAAGCCCCAAGATGGTCCTGGAAAGTTTGGGATGACAATTCCCACAATGCACCTGGCCAAAACCCATAGGTCCATGCACTCCAGGCAGGGGACTCTTGGTGAAGTAAATCTGTTGCTTGCAGGGTGTCCACACTTCAGTGCTCTTGAAACAAAGTACATCCAAAGTGCTGTAGTTCCAGATAATGCGGCAAGCGCAGTTAGTCACAATGGAGGGCCTGATGGTGCAAATCAAGGGGAGAACCTGGGGGTACGTAAAATGCCCAAATATTGTAGGTTATCAATTTTTAAGTGCCCCTAGCACCAAGGTCGAGTTTGGGCACAGTTAACATTCAAAAGCAGCTCTGCAACACAGGGTTGCTTTAAAAATGACCTCCGGCGCTCAGTAGTGCACACATGTAACTGCAGGCAGAAAAGGCTGCTGGCCTTATTATACACTAGGGACTTAAAGGTAGTTTTAACCCCCTGCCCTATTATGTACTAGTGATGTATAGGGTAGGTCATGCCAATAATAGGGGTACCCTAACCCATAGTGTACCCTAGTGTGTGTAGGTGTTTTCACTGTATTAGTGGTTTCAGCATAGCACTGGCCTTGGGCGTGGTTAGGCAGAGCCCAGGGACTGTCATTCAGTTACCATCAGTACCAGTCCACAACAAAAATGGTAGTACCCAGGGCACAAGGTGACATTGCAACAGTCCCTCCTTAGTATCTCCCAGAAGGACTGCACCCTTACATGTGTTGTTACTCAGCATGTTTTATTTACAGTTTGTGAGCAATTTTTTCTTATGGACTTTCTCCTAGCTGCTGTTGCCGGCAAAACACACTGTCCCACTTCCACAGCACATTTTCCTGACTTTTTAAAATGTAATATTGTATGGGTTGTTTAAGCAGCAAGAAACTCTGCGCTTTTCTTTTCTTATACGCAGCTCTCCCAACTCCTTTTAAAAAATATTGTTTTTTTTAACATTAAGTACAGCATGCAATGCTTACTCTTCAACAATTGCAGCCACTCTCCTTTGCTTCCTATTGCACTGCTTGCCCAACTGTATCTTTTCTGCTGTGTAGGGGTGCAAGGAGTCTTTCTTCCCCGCCCACTCCATGCCACCTCACAGGGCGGAACAAAAGAGCACTCCTTTTAGGCCACTCTCCTAGCTTATAGACCATTTTTCCCTTGTCTGCCCCTGCTGAGGGGCGGCATCAGCACCTTATGCTGCTTTGGGTGTCCTAGTCCCATTCACTTGTTGCTCCCTGGTCCTCCTATAGTTGCAACTAAATGTGGGAGGGTCCAGAACGTCTTCTTGTCCGCCCACTTCATCCTCATTAGTGGCTTTTGCTGCAGGCAAAGGGAGGGGCCGGACCTGACCCCAGTCCCACCCACTCATCGCCTATGGTCTCGCAACTGCGAGCATTCCAGAGTGAGATCTTAACCAGCTGCACCCACACACTCTGTGCACGAGGGTCATCTCGTTCTGTCTCTGGGTCATTAAATATACATCACTGCTGTAGTTTCAGGGAGGTGCATGTCTCCCTCATGCTTTCAGTCTCAGGAGTGTTTCTTTTCAAAATCTTAGTCAGATTGCAGTTTTAGCCCCTCCATGTGTGCAGAAGACATAAGAGGCAAAGGCGCAGTCCACCCCCTCAGCCCACCCACCACAGTATTTCTTCTCTAGGCTGAGGGTGCGGCTCAGAACCTTCCTGCACACTGTGCCAAAACCATGCCATCACTGGCAAAGCATCACAGGAGCAAAATGAACCCGCCCTCCGAAAGAACGGATTGTGTTTTGCTTATTTAAAGTTTTCAGAATGCTGTGATGGTCTTAATTTTAAAACATTTGCATTGCAACGCCACTAGCTCTAAAAAATGCTAGACCTATTGCATTGCAAATCCTGGTTAATTTATGCACAATGGTTGTGTAATATTTTCCACTTCCCTCTTTATACCTTTACTTAGCTGTGGAAATACCTTGGTGTCAGTAAAAGCTGCCTGCCTGGTATGTACGCCCACAGTCTGAGTATTGCGCACTGTTGCCTGATCAATAAAAACACTTGTCGTAGTGGCACACGCAGAGGTTAATCACAGAGTAAACTGATCAGATAATGTGACTGTTGCTTCTCCACAGCCTCCATTCGAACTCCCCGCTGGACCTGAATATCAAGGGGCAGATGATTAGTGACCTTTTGAATCTGGCAGGCTTTGTTCTCCCCAATAAGGACGAGATACCAACTGCAGAAAGCTCAAATGCCAGCAGCTCCAACACCAGGTGAGTGTTCTTCAAGCTCCTTCTTGACGGTACTGTGCACAGAGAACCGTGTCTCCCCTGTATTGGTTTAAAGAAAAAATACAAAGCACTGTCACTTTAGTGGATACTCCCAGTCTTGACGTTTTGTTGGCTATTTATATATTGTAAATGTTGCAATAAACCTCCAAGACTGTCCGCGCTGTTTACTATGGATTTCGCATTAGTACAGTGGCAGTTAACTAGATAACAGATGGGATTAAATTACAAACTGGATACTGCCTTTTGCAAATGTGTTGCCCTTTCCAATTCTAATTATTTTGTGTTGGTTGCCGTAGGCATTGAGGTCGACCTGTTGAGTATCTGGCAGTTTGTTGAGTTGAAAGGTTAGAACATAAATAATTTGAGAAATGGTCACAGGCCCAATATTGACTGGCCTCCTCTATGCCGGTCTGATATAAACATCGTTCTCTGTGCTCAATTTTTGTCATTGGTACATAGTTCATCTGCTCATTTCATATCCCTCTTCTGAGTCTTCACTCATGCCATGTATACTTTGGTTTAAAGAATGGCATCATGTTGAATCCCATTATCCAAAGCTGGACTCTATGCCTGGTGCTTTCAGTGTAAGGGCTCTGAGCACTTCTGGCCTGACTAAATCCTCTGTAAATCTTTTTTCTGCAGAGCTTTAGGGAATCATTTTACTATGTGGTCATCCATTTTTATGTTCCTTGTACAGCAGGGTGTTCATGTTTTTTTTGCCAGAAAGCTTATGTTCATCAGCATCTTTGGTCCAGTGTTTTTTCAGTCCCCTAACAATTGGAAGATTTGGTGTTTTGATTTGATTTGATTGTTGGATTTGTAGAGCGCACGATTGCCCAAGGATGTCTCGGCGCTAAAATGACTATGCTGCAGAAGTGGGAAGAGCCGTGCGACAGCCAGACAGTACTATGGTGAAAAAAGCCATGTCTTCAGGTTCTTACGAAAAGACAGCAATGAAGGGCAGTTTTTTAGTTCTACCAGTAATTTGTGCCAGGTTTTTGCTGTGTTCAGTAGGACCCCCCCCCCCCCCCCCCCCCCCCGCCCCTCCTCTTAGTTGTTTAAATCTATAAATCCAGGAGTTTTGAGAAGTTTGGCACTACTAGACCTTAGAGTTCTAGGAGGGTAGTAATGTAGTAAATTATTTTTCAGAAAGTGAGGGCCCTGATCCATGCAAAGTTTTGTAAGCCAGGCATGCTGACTTGAATTAAATTCTTTTTTCTACGGGGAGCCAGTGGAGACTTCTCGTTTTATGGGCCACTGGTTCAAACCTGGGAATATCCAATACCAGTCTGGCTGCTGCATTCTGGAGACAATGTAATTTTAGTAATAACTGTTTTTGCAGCCCTACATACAGGGCATTCCCATAATCCATTTTTTGATAGCCAGCAAGGTTACCAGGGTTTTGCAGGTGTCACCATAATCCTGTCTGCCTGTCGCATGGCTCTTCCCAAATGTTGCTGCAGCTCTAGTATTGGCGGTACTGGTAACACTTGGGTGACATCTCCGGCTTTACACCAATGTCCACTCTATAAAATTCCCGCCACTGAACTGTATGGTGTCTGATCTGAATTTCCCGAACACCTCTAAGCCTAGTACGGGCTCCTTCTTGTCCTTAAACTATTAGTTTATCCTCAATGCCGGCTAGTTGCATAACCACATGTTCTCAAATTTCTGCATAGGTCAAAGTTACTAGTGCCTCTGATTGGTATGTTGAGGGCACCTTTACAAATTAAGTAGAATGTGAGTATTTAAGGCCAACAAACTGTCATCTATAAAACTACAAAGTGCTAGCATCATCCAGTTATTTTAATTTGTCATGAACATTTTGGGTTCACATCCTTTGTGTTTTCCACTTCTTCCTTTCTTTTATCTTAACACTATTCTTTCTTCTTGGCAATTTCCTTTTTTCATGGTTGCAGCATTTACTTTACAGTTTTTTTATTAATGCTCTTAAAATTACAGAGTCTGTTTACTGATCCTCATTACAACCCACGTATTACATTTTAACTTTGTTGGTGTAGTGGATTAAAATATCGATTCGCAGCATGTGCAATGAGATAGTGGGCATAACTTGATGGTTCCGGATGACTCGCTACTTCAAGCCCTCTCGCAGCATTGAAAGCATTGAAGCAGACATTAGTCTAACCCATATAACAACTGCAGGCTGCACGCCAATCATCTGACCAGAGTTAAGGTAATCCTGAAAACCTCCATATTCACATGGATCTGTGTGCTAGGAAGCTTGTGACACAGCCAACAACAATTTGGTGCTCCCTTCACATGAGTCTATATTGCTTCGCCCTCCCAAATAATAGAACATACTGCCTTCCCACACGGAGGCACAAACACAGCGTAGCAATAAAAACACCTGGAAAGGGATTTCACTATTATAAGATGACCATCAAAAGACTGTTCCGATGAGGCACAGGGTCAGACTGATTTGCATATAGCCATGTCTGAACTGGGGTGGCAGAGTGGGCTAAAGAACAGTGATGGATTAAACCCAGATCTTTTGACTGGGTGTGAGTGTTTGATTGATTCAGATGCTCCGTCCATCACCACCCCCTTTTGTACCGCTGTTCTCAGAATAAGGCATGGGGGTTTATTCTCTAACAAAAAGATGTCAAATGAACAACATTCAAATGTATATTGAGATATATATATATATGTATATGTGCAAGCAATAATAACACACTTATAAGTAAGCAAATGTAACTGTTAAATGCATGGATTAAAATATATGAAACAAAATACTAGCAGATAATATGAACGTTCAAAAGCGATGTTTTCCTTGTATTAGGAAACTTGTATTGTCATCCTTGAAAAATTCATGTCTCCAATAGGGAACATTTAACTACTTCTAGGTTCCAGGAACACTTTCACAATGTATAAAAATAATCATTTTGCTTTTGGCACTTTCAAATGTTTACAAAAAAGCTATTTTAAATATAAAAAAGTCACTTTTGAAAACTAGTTGGGTACAGTATACATTACTGTAGTCTTATTGAAGAAAAATGCAAGGGAAGTAAGGGACTTTGAATTAGCACTGCTTCTCTTTGCTCAGTCTTCCAGCACACTCTCCTGTCTCCCTGCTTTACCCTCTTGATCGCATCTCCCCCACTCGGTCTGCTATGCACTCCTCACCTTGCTATTCCTCTGTACTCTATCTCCTTCACTTTTTCATCCCTCACACCTCCTTGTAGGACTCAACTTGTTCTAATTTCATCTGCCTAGCCACTTGTCATCTTTCCCAGATTTTCCTAAGCTTTGACTGACAAGGATTGCATTGAATAATTGAAATTTCTAAGCCACATAAAACAAGCATTTGCAATGCAATAGGTCTCACATTTGGGAGAGTTAGAGCTATTGACCTTGAAAATGACTTTTTACCTATGTGTTTTTGTTTGGAGTGAAGTGGATGTATGTCATAGCTTGCACTGCTTGGCAGTCAGCACAGGTACCGTAATCACAGCAAAAGATTTCTCTACACGATTACGTTCAGGGCTTCTATTTGAAGCCACAGAAGAGACAAGATGAGCCCTAGTACAGGTGAGCCCTCAAGTTTCCTGTTCTTTGAAAGGAAAAGTCAGCAATTATGAAATTCTCCTGCGGGGACTGACACTGCCCGGTCCTCCAGCCCATATTCTGAATGCATGTCTCGAACAGACAGCACTAACTAGCCAAGACCTAAAAACAAATTCCTGCCATCATGCTTTACAGTCCGATGGGTCATGTCAAAGCCGTGCTTCTGCGGTTCCAAGCCTTGCAACTATTACAGCCAAAAACATCCCATAGCACAGGGAACCTGATTTGAGTATCCAAATATTATCATTTTGCTAGTCCAGCAAATCTGAGTACCTGATTCAATTGATAGAATACATGGCATTAATAAAATACAATGCTTGGGACATGTAGTAAACGTATGGGTAGAGTCTGGCATAATGATATTGCACAGTAAGCACTTTAAAGAATCTTTCAGACCCCACTTAAATAGTCTAGAAAGTATAATTAGAACTATTGTTTTAAAATGATGAATTGTATGCCGAGACGGTAAGATTTGTGTACTACCTGAAAGCTATACTTAATTTCGTTCTGAGAGGTAGCTACACCCATATTCCTAGTTAACTTTGCAGCCACACAAGCAAATTAGGTTCTAAAAGTGGTAAAGCATACCAAAACACCCTGTTTAGGTGCTTTAGTAATGTAATCCAAAAATGTATTGGGTGTCAGGTTAATCTTTCTGTGTAAGGTGCTGTAAAAAAAATGCTGCAGCTGCAAATATCTTTAAAAATACTTGGATCAGAATTGCATATGCGCTTTGCTGATCCTCGACAACAATACAATACAATACCATCTCTGGCTACCTGTCCCAGCATTGTTCGGTCTTAATCTTGCCAACTTCTTAAATAACTCGTGTACAAATTAGGTTACGTTTGTATTGTAGGCAAGCTGCTTAAAACTGGATATATTGCCTAAAACCTGATAAGTTTAAATTCAGCTGGGTCAATCAAGTCTTTCAGCTGTAAAATTCCTCAAATTTTAGCTTTTAAAATGAGGAAACTGACCCAACAAGGTCAGATCAAAGCGACCCATAACTGCAAATAAGTTAAAAGTAAGAGGACACAAAATATAGCAAGAGGTTTGTAAGAGACATGCTGGCTAAATTAGGAGGTAATTGTAAACGATGAATAGCAAGGCTTCATAGAACGCAAAATAATCGTTTGCCGGCTGGCCTCGAATTTCTTTCAAGAAATGCTCTAGAAAAATATGAGCGATTTAAACTAAACAAATTCAAATACTGGGGAAAAACAATCCTTAATTACCTTCCAGTTAATCCACGTCTAAGTCTGTCTCATTTCCTTAATATTGCAGTAGAATGTATACACAAAGCTTCATATTTTCTTAATTATGTCTACACAGCTAATTGAAACCTGAACACTCAAGGATATGTCTGGTTTAACAATCCAGTGTTCATTTGAGAAGTGGTATCTGTTTGGGGGGTAAATCCATTCTGCATAGGTCAGCAGATGAGCTGATAACCTAAGCAAGATAAATGGATAGAACTGGAGTGTTCGAGGCATGTGGGCTGCTGAATTCATATCTTAGCATAGATGGCCGCCTAGTGTTGGGTCCGGATGTTTGCACCTTGTTGTCCTGGAAGAGTCTTTGAAGTATCATGAGATAGATGACTCCTCCCCTGGACTACAATGCGCATGGGCATCTTCTCCATCTTCAGATTGTTTTTCTCCGCCATTGAGTTCGGATACACTTCGACAACTCCAACTTCGGGACCAAAGTTTTCCTAATTTCTAAGGACAAAAACCTAATAATTTCGACGGTATTGTTTCCGCTCAGTATCCCTCGACTCGACAACTCTTTCCATCCATCTTTGGTAGTCGACGCAGGCCGTTGGGCCTTTTCGACGCCACGTGGGCCTCCCGCCGATGGAAAGGACCCCGTTCAAAAGATGCCCACAATGTTGATCAAAGTTTCCACATAGCGATAAGCATACAGTATGCAACAAGTGCCTGTCTCCGGAGCACAACGAGGAAGACTGTCCAGCATGTGCTCAGTTCTGGTCAAAGAAAACTATCCGGAACCGAAGAGCTGCTCGACAAGAGATGCAGCAACTGGCACCTGAACCGGAAAACATTTTCGACAACGAACATGAACTTCCAGAGGCAGCTGACTCTGACCTAGAGCTAGTCACAGTAGAAGACCAGTCGGACTCCGATGACGACATCCCACCGGGGCAAACCGTGAGTACTAAAGCCCCTACCCTGCCTCCACCTCCAGACAAGGCTCCGGTCAAAGCATCGCCAAGAGGCCTTAGCCACGACCGAAACACCGCTTCAGAAGCCCCGCCTTCCGGCTCGGCTTCGAAGACCATTGCCAAGCCTTCCGGTACCCTGGGACCGAGCAAGACTCCTCCCAAAAAGGGCGTAGTCTCAGACGGCTGCAACCTGGCCCTACACTAAAAAAGTCATCAATCCGAAAAACACCGGCCAACCAAAAAAGGTCGTCGATCCGAAAAAGACTGTCAACCAGATAAAGGGCGTAGAGCCAAAGAAAACTATCGACCCGAAGAAGGGCTTCGATCCAAAAAAGACCGTCGACCCTAAAAAGGTCATCGACCCAAACAAACTAGTCGAGCCGAACACTGCCTCTGATCCGAAAAAGGCAGTCGAACTGAAGAAAGCCGTCGACCCGAAAAAAAAACACATCAAGCCGAAAAAGGCAGTCGACCCGAAAAAGACCGTCTAACATAAGAAGGTGGTCGAGTCTAACAAGGCCGTCGAGCCGAAAAACAGCCGACTAGCTGACAAAAGACGTCGAGCCAAAAACAGCTCAAGACACAAATAAAAACAAGCAAGCAAGCGACCGATCCAAAAACATCGGCGCCGAAGCCACGGACTGTGGAAGAAGAACTTTTCCATCCTGATCCAGTGAGCCCAGACCAAAACAGACTGTATATCCCACACAACCATCCGCTACTGACGACACGGTTGCTTTTAACCAAGTAGTTGACAGAGCAGATCATGATCATGGTGTAAGCATGCACACTGACCCTGTAGAGGAGGATTTCCTATTTAATACCTTCCCAACATCAGAGAAGAGTATAAATACACTTTCTATGCTAAAGGGAGTACTTATTTACAACAAGGGGTGGTGAGGGACAGAGTCTCTGAATTAAGCAGAAAGCTCTCACCCAGTCAAGAGATCAGGGCTAGATCCAACACCGTTTTTTAGCTCACTGCACCATCCCAGTTTCAGAACCTGGCTGTATGCAAATTAGTCTGTTCCTGTCCCAGTGCATTATGGGAACAGGGCAAACCAAACTACAAAAGCCAATTCTTACACTGGGAAGGAAACAAGCTCCCGGGGACCGGTTTCTGGCATTACAGCCGTCTTCGGCCCGGTTTGCTTGAATCCTGATGGTGCAATGAGCAAGGGTCTCACATCTGAGAATACCCTTCCACGCTTAGGGTGGACAAAAATATTTACAACAAGGGGTGGTGAGGGACAGAGTCTCTGAATTAAGCAGAAAGCTCTCACCCAGTCAAGAGATCAGGGCTAGATCCAACACCGTTTTTTAGCTCACTGCACCATCCCAGTTTCAGAACCTGGCTGTATGCAAATTAGTCTGTTCCTGTCCCAGTGCATTATGGGAACAGGGCAAACCAAACTACAAAAGCCAATTCTTACACTGGGAAGGAAACAAGCTCCCGGGGACCGGTTTCTGGCATTACAGCCGTCTTCGGCCCGGTTTGCTTGAATCCTGATGGTGCAATGAGCAAGGGTCTCACATCTGAGAATACCCTTCCACGCTTAGGGTGGACAAAAATATTTACAACAAGGGGTGGTGAGGGACAGAGTCTCTGAATTAAGCAGAAAGCTCTCACCCAGTCAAGAGATCAGGGATAGATCCAACACCGTTTTTTAGCTCACTGCACCATCCCAGTTTCAGAACCTGGCTGTATGCAAATTAGTCTGTTCCTGTCCCAGTGCATTATGGGAACAGGGCAAACCAAACTACAAAAGCCGGGCCGAAGAGGCTGAAATGCCAGAAACCGGTCCCCGGTAGCTTGGCTCCTTTCTGGTAAAGAATTGGCTTGGTAGTTTAGTCTGCCCTGTTCCCATGATGCACTGGGCCAGGGACAGACTGATTTGCATATAGCCAGGTTCTGAGCTGGGATGGGGCAGTGAGATAAATAACGGTGATGGATCAAGCCCTGATCTTTGGACTGGGTAAGAGTGGTCTGCTCAATTCAGACACTCTGTTCATCACCACCCCCTTTTGTAAATCAAAGGGAGTACTTAAGCACGCACCAGACATCTTTAAAGACCCTGCCAGAGCGCGTGTCCTCAATACAAGAATTGAAAAGAAATATAAACCAGACCCCTCTTATATCAAGTATCAGTTACCACTAGACTCTCTAGTTGTTTTTAATGCCAGAAAGAGGGCAAATTCTCAAACAGGTGATGCCCCCCTCCTGACGAGGAGTAAAAAAAGCTTAGAAGCCTCAGGAAAGAGAGTGGCCTCTCAGGCAGCAAATACCTGGAGAATTCCCAATACACAAGCTCTCCTAGCACGCTATGACAGAGCACACTATGTTGAACTGGAGGGATTATTACAACACCTACCAGAACCATATAAGGCAAAAGCTAATGACCTAATTCAAGAAGGGAAATTCATCACTAACGGGGCTATAAAATGCACCATTTATGCAGCCTATACAGCCGCTAGGTCTCAACACTAATGTGTTGCTACGCCGGCATGCCTGGCTACGCATCTCCGGTTTTAAAAATGAAGTACAGCCTACCATACTTAATCAACCCATTAACCAGGATTTCTTGTTTGGCCCAGCAGTTGATACCGAGTTTTTTTAGGACAAAGGTTCTTAGCTTTTTAGGGATTGAGCAGATAATAAACAGACCACAATAGGCTGCTATAATTTCGCCTTCCTTGTCCAGCCGGGCAAGGAATTTATTTATCAAAAGGTAGAAGGTAAATGATTATGATGCATTTCTACAACAATAGCAAGACACAATCCTGTGCTGTACTAGAAGGGAAAGGAAAAATAGAAGAGGGTGAAAGGGGTGTTTCAGGCAAAAGAAAAGAGCAGACAGGGTACTGTTATGAATAAACAATAATGACAGTATCGCCTGGAGTAGCACATACAACAACAAATATAAATTATTTTCATGTATGCCCACTCATGGGTGTCGACGTTTCGATCCCTCGCTCAACAAATAAAGGGGATCATCTTCAGGACTTATGTAATAAGAAATGCCTGAATTGAGAACGCCTCTTGGTTTAGAGGTAAAGGATGGTAAGGATGGTAAGGTTGGCAGAATGGATCTTAAAAGAAACCTTTAGGCGAAGTATTGATGGTCTGGCCGGGGCTTGGGGTGGTGGGGCAATCAAGTGCTAGTTCCTTAAAATTGTTGGGTAACTGATTACTGGCTTAAAGCTGAAGCAATAGTGGTTTCCACGTAGTGTCGGTTACGGTATGTAGCCGATCGTTTAGCGTTTCTTCAATGCCAAAATAGGAAAAGATATGGTCTTCACGGGAGGCTCAATGGCCGTCGCCGCAATTCGAACAATGTCAGGGATGAGCCGCGGGTCAGATTCAACCTCGCGGAGCACAGCCGGCGTCCTAGGTCCTACTTCCGGGTTCAGCAGTTGATACCATCATAGAAAAGATGAAAATATATACTGACACCGCAAAGTCCATGGGTGCACTTCAATTTCAACAGTCATGGGGTTCCTTTCGCCGCTCCTCCTTTCGAGGCTCAGGCAGAGGCAACACATCACAAACCTCTTCATTATTTAAAACTAATACCCAAGGCACCTTTAATAAAGGCTCCAACAGAGGAGGTTATAGAGGAAATAATAACAAAGGCAGAGGACGTGGTGGTAATAACACTAGAGCCTCCTCCACCACCACCAAACAGTGACTTGTTCACACTCCCTCCAGACCACTTAACACCAGCCGGAGGCAGAATAACACAATTCCTACCAGTCTGGAATGCCATTATCACAGACAGGTGAGTGAGACAAATTATCCAGTATGGTTACTGCCTGGAACTCACTTCTACTCCACCAGACATACCACCCAAACACCGTCCAATGTCCAAAGAACACATCACACTGTTACAACAAGAGGTGCTATCCATGCTAGAAAAGGGAGCCATCGAGCCAGTCCCTTTTCAACACCAGGGCACAGGAGTATACTCTCTATACTTCCTTATTCCCAAAAAGGACGGGTCCCTCAGACCAATATTGGACCTCAGACCTCTGAACCAATATATACTTTCAGAGCACTTCCATATGATCACACTACAACAAGTACTCCCGCTACTCCACCAAGGTGACTTCCTCGCTACATTAGACCTCAAGGATGCATACTTTCACATACCTATACATCCAGCTCACAGGAAATACCTCAGGTTCACAATAGAACGTCGCCACTATCAATTCAAAGTCTTCCCTTCGGGGCAACTACAGCACCAAGGGTTTTTACGAAATGCCTTGCAGTAGTAGCAGCACACCTCAGAAGGCAACACATCCATGTGTTCCCCTACCTGGAACACATGGCTCATAAAAGCCAACTCATACGTACAGTGTGCAAACCTAAGGTCTCAGACAATCCAGCTACTGCACAATCTGGGATTTTCCATAAATTACCCAAAATCACATCTGCATCCCTCCCACATACAACAATATCTGGGAGCAACAATAGATACCTCAGTGATGTCGTCCGCCCCTTCAATGTAAAAATTGTCACTTATGCGGACGACACGCAGCTAGTGGTAGCACTGGACCCCCCCCCTCAACTCCCACCACAGTCTACACAAATGCTTGGATGCTGTCGCCGCCTGGATGTCCGGCTCCTGTTTAAAACTTAATGGGGAAAAAACAGAGGTAATGCTCCTTGGAAAGAACATCACGAAATCCATTGACTCCACCTGGCCCCTCTGTTTAGGAAGCCCCCCGCAACCCAAGGAGCAAATCAAAAATCAAATCAAAAATCTTGGTATCTGACTTGACCAAGCTCACACCTTCAACCATCAAGCTACCAAGCTCGCTGCCACCTGTTTCGGGCTGATGAGACTACTTCGTAAGATTCTTCCTCTCCTCCTGTTCCATTCAAGACGGATTATGGTACAAGGACTAATCCTCTCCCGTTTGGACTGTGGAAACGCCCTATATCTTGGGGCCCCACAGTCTACACTTAACAAACTCCAAGTTATTCAAAACTGTGCGGCAAGAATTCTTCTGGACATCCCTCGCCGAACCTCAGTCAAAGCCAGATTAAGGGACCTCCACTGGCTCCCGGTGAGATCCAGAATTGAATTTAAGAGCATGTGCATTGCACATCGCTCTTACTGGGGAACAGGCCCCTCCATCAACTCCCCCCTGATGAAAGCCTACCAGACTTCTCGCCCCCTCAGATCCGCTACCTCCCACCTCGCCTCAGTACCACGCATTAGAAAAGCCAGATGTGGAGGCCGCTCGCTCTCTTACAATCTAGCCAAGATTTGGAATTCTCTCCCCCTCCCAATTAGATCAGAATCCAATCTATCTGCCTTCCGAAAACTTGTTAAAACTTGGCTTTTCAGCAAAACTTCGGTCTAAATCTTCACTCAGCTCCACTCATTTCAGCCACTCCAGCTCAACCCAATGATTTGATTTGATTTGATTTGATTTTGAGTTTTGTAGAGCGCACAGCTACCCTAGGGCATCCCGGCGCTGGAGACCGCGGTCCTGGAGGATGGGAAGTCAGGGGGGGGGGTGCTCAGGGGAAGAGAAGGGTCTTCAGTCTCTTCCTGAATCTGAGGTGGTTTTGTTCTTGCCTCAGAGAGAGTGGGAGGGCATTCCACAGCCTGGGGGCGTTGTATGAAAACAGGCGACCGCCTGTTCTGGCCTTACTAATTCTGGGGACTTTTGCAAGGGAGAGGGAGTTGGATCTGAGATGTCTAGTTGACTGTTGATGAGACACAAGAGTCCTGAGGATGGGAGGGCCTTCATTGTGAAGTATTCTGTGGGCAATGCACAAGGTCCTTGACTGGCAGCCAATGCAGACTTCTGAGGGCTGGCTTAGCCGAGTTCCTCGCTGCGGTTCCTGTGAGTATTCTTGCCGCCGCATTTTGTGCACATTGCAGTCTGTGAACTACAGAGACTGGGGCCCCCAGATATAGGACGTTCCCATAATCCAATCTGGAGTTCACCAGCCCCTGCATCAAGAGCTTCCTTGATTGAAGAGGAAGTAGATGGAGGATCTTTCGAGCCATCTTTATAAGGCCAAAGCACGTTCCAGCGGTTTTCCTCGCTTGAGTTTTAAAACTCAGATCCTGGTCCAACCATATCCCTAGGCTTTTTACCTCGGATTTTGGGGGTGGTGGAGATCCCATGCATGGTGGCCAAGGAAGGGGTGAGGGGATTTTCTTTGGGTTTCCTAGGAGAAGTATTTCTGACTTTTCCCCATTCAGCTTTAGCCGGGACTCGCACATCCACTGGTGAACTTTTTCTAGACAGCTAAATAGATTTGGGAGGGCGTTGTCTGATTGGTTGAGGGATACGACAAGCTGAGAGTCGTCGGCATACATTATTGATTTAATCCCAAAAGGTTTGACAATGTCCTCGAGGGGTGCCATATACACATTAAAAAGTGTGGGGCTCAGGGAGGATCCCTGAGGCACCCCACACTTGAGTGCCTGAGCCTTCGAGATGGAGAGTCCATCAGTCACTTGAAAAGACCTATCTTCAAGGAAAGACGTAATCCAGGCCAACGCGGAATCCGCCACTCCTATCAGTCTCAGACGGTGAACAAGGGTTGCGTGGTCCACCGTGTCGAAGGCGGCACTCAGGTCGAGGAGGATCACTGCCACTGATCCTCCTTCGTCCAGAATGCCCCTTGCTTCCTCGACCACGGCTAACAATGCGGTGTCCGTCCCCTGTCCAGGTCTAAAACCTGTCTGGGTCTGACGGAGGATGTTATTGGTCTCTAGGAACTCGGAGAGGTGTTGGTTTGCTACTCTCTCAGCGATTTTGCTAATCGCCGGTAGCAGTGAGATCGGTCTGAAGTTTGATGGGTCTGTGTGGTCGAGGTGGGGTTTTTTTATAAGAGCCTTCACAGTGGCTTTTTTCCAGTTTGCTGGAACTGACCCATGTTTGAAAGAGGCATTGATCAGGTTGGTGAGAGGAGTGGCAATGGTGGAAGCAACATGCTTCAGTTTACTTATCGGGGCTGGGTCTGATGGGGCTCCGCTTTTGACTTTATGCAGGACATTGAGGAAAGTTTCGGTGGTAATTTGGGGGAAGGAAAGTAGCCTCGGGCTATCTTGGGAGGCCGGATGGTAAGGGTCTCTTAGATCGATTGGGGCAGCCGGGAGGGAGTTCAGAATTTTTTCGATTTTTTTCGAAAAAAATTCAGCCATCTGGTTACATTTTGTCCCATCCTGGTCAGGAGGTGGTGGGGGATCCTGTATTTTGGAGAGGAGTTTGACTATCCGATAGGTCTCTTTTGCGGAGTTAGATGCGGCTGCTATTTGATCCTCAAAATAGGAGGCTTGTGCTGTTTTTAGTGCGTTTTTATAGAGCCTGATATGAGCTTTGTATCCACTTCTGTCTTCTGTTGTCCAGTGCTTTCTCCATTGGCGTTCCAGCCTTTTGCCTTTCCGTCTTAATTCCCGTAGTTCATCGGTGAACCATGGTAGTTTGGATGATTTCCTATTGGGGGGGAGGGCTTTGAGTGGCAGGACTGTGTCGAGAGAGTCGCTAATCCATTTATGTAATTGGATTTCAGCTTTTGATGGGTCGGGATCCATAATGGGAAGGGAGGAGGACAAAGAGTGTTCCCATAAGATGGTATCAAGTTTTTTCCATGGGCGTGACGGGGCCCAGGGATGGGAGGTGTCCGTAATCTTCCCTGGTAGTTGGAATTTGAAAGGGACCAAAAAGTGGTCTGACCAGGGGATAGGGAGAGGGGTTTGGACCGTAAGTTTGGAGAGATTCGAAAAGATGGGATCCAATAGGTGTCCTTTCGAATGGGTGGGATCACTACTGAGTAGTTGTAGATTTAAGGAATTTAGATCGGTTTTTAAGTCAGAGGCAGGTTTGTTGCTAGGATCATCGAAGTGGAGATTTAAGTCCCCGAGGATAGTGAAATTTGGCGTCCCGCAAGCCAGCGAGGAGACGGCGTCCATGAGTGAGTTTGAGAAGCGACCCACCTGTCCTGGTGGCCGGTAGATTAGTACACCAGTTAGTGTGGTAGATGGAGGAAGGTGTAAAGAAAAAAGGACATTTTCGCTATCAAGAATGGGGCTGTCTTTGAATTGACATGCGAGTTTCTCGCGGTAGATAATCGCGATGCCTCCTCCCGTGCCTATCGGTCTATTAAGGGTTTTAATGAAATACCCAGGAGGTAATGCTTGAATAATATCTGGGTCGGAACTCTCGGACAACCATGTTTCTGTTAAAAACAGAACGTCAAGATCTGATTCTATCAGTAGCAGATTGATTTCCGTGTGGTGTTTGGGGAGTGACCTGCAGTTCAACAGGGCCATCTCCAGGCGAGTAGGTTCCGAAATGGGTGCAGGTGACGCCCTGTAGGAGCATTTGGAACATCTGAGAGGGACTTGTTCTGGGGTAATAGATCCGCTACATCTGATGTTTAATGATTCTCTAAATTGGTACAGAGTTTCTTGGGAGTATGTGAGTCGAGGCGGTTCCGGACCGGCCAGGGGTGAGGGCTCTAGGCTCGGTCTGGCGCGGACGGGCGCAGACGGGCTTGCCTTAGGCGCGCCTTCGGCGCGCAAACGGCGCTCCCGCTGCGCTCGTCCGCTGCGCTTCCGGTGGTGGCACATGATAAAAGGGGTCAAGGGGGCGTGGCCTACAGGGGGCGTGGCCTGACTTCTCGCCGGGTTGGCGTTTTCCCTCAGGGGAATGTTACAGACAGCGAGAGAGCGCTAGATCCGCTGCTCGCTGTGTTCAAGAGAAGGTGAGTGCCCTGGCGCTTGCTGGCGCTGGGACGCCCCTGGGTAGCCATTGCGCTATACAAATCCTCTTTCCATTCCATTCCAGTGGCGAAGGCATATCCAAATCCAGCCAGGATATCCAACATAGTCTCTCATTCAAAGATTTCAGCCACAACACTCCCTGCCAGCTCGAGTGTTCATGCAGCTTATAGGCATGATGGCCTCCTGCATATTCATTGTCCCTCATACCCGACTTCAAATGCGTCCATTGCAGGAATGCCTAGCACGGCAGTGGAACCAAGCTCAAGGACAACTGAAAGACCCAGTTTTGGTAGACCGTCTCACTTACAACTCTCTGCAGTGGTGGAACCCCCAAAACCTTTCCAAGGGGCAACTGTTCCAAGAGCCGGTTCCACAGGTCGTATTAACAGTGGACGCATCACTGACAGGTTGGGGAGCCCACCTCCTTCAATACACAGTCCAAGGTCTCTGGACAGTCAAACAAGACACTGCATATAAACCACTTAGAGTTACTAGCAGTATTTCTAGCAATGAAAGCCTTCCAGAAATACTTGTACAACAAGGCTGTGTTAATCCGGACGCACAACATGACAGCCATGTACTACATCCAAATACAGGGAGGGACTCACTCTCCGCAGCTCTCACCTAGCTCAGAGCATATGGAGGTGGGCAATTCCAAAAAACATCTTTCTCCTGGCAGAACACATCCACAGGAATAGACAATCAGATCGCAGATCTACTAAGCCGACACAGCCAACAAATACACAAATGGGAGATTCACCCTCAAGTTCTCCAACCATTCTTCAAAAAATGGGGGCATCCAGAAATAGATCTGTTTGCCACAAAAGAAAACTCAAAATGCTAGTCCTTTGCCGCCAGGTTCCCACACCCGCTGTCACAAGGCAATGCGATATGGATGAACTGGTCAGGCAGATTTGCGTACGCTTTTCCCCCAACCCTACTGATCCCATTAGTGGCACGCAAACTAAGGCAACAGTCACTGACGATGATCCTGGTTGCTCCCACATTGGCAAGACAGCCATGGTACACGACCCTCCTAGAACTCTCAGTTGTTCCGCACCAAAGACTATGCCTGTCATCACAATTGCTAACACAGAACCATGGCGAAATCAGGCACCCATATCCCAATCAGATGAACCTAGCGATCTGGCTCATGAGGTCTTAGAGTGCGGGTACCTTAACTTGCCTCCAGACTGCATGAACATTATCAAGGAAGCAAGGCGACCCACTACTAGAGCATGCTACGCAGCTAAATGGAAAAGATTTGTAATCAATTGTAATAATAACCAAATCAATCCACTAGAGGCCTCCATCCAAAACATAATCTATTACTTGCTACATCTTCAAAGATATATTCTGGCATACTCATCCATAAGGCTACACCTTGCTGCTTTAGCAGCATATCTTCAAAACAGGCAACATGTGTCCCTGTTCAGAATACCACCTATCAAAGCTTTTATGGAAGGACTTAAAAGAATTTTCCCTCTAAAGCATCCACCTTCGCCAGTCTGGAACTTAAACGTAGTACTAACAAGACTCATGGGGCCACCTTTCGAACCACTCCATTCATGTGAACTACAATTGTTAACATGGAAGGTGGCATTTTTAATTGCCATTACCTCCCTCAAGCGAATAAGTGAGCTACAGGCACTAACCATTCAGGAACCCTCCATGCAAATACACCACAATAAGGTAGTGCTTCGTACTAACCCTAAATTTATGCCAAAAGTGATATCCACTTTCCACATCAATCAGTCTGCGGGTTTCTTTCAAAACCCGCAGTCGGTGGCTGAAAGAGCCCTACACACACTAGATGTCAAAAGAGCTCTGCTATATTACGTTGACAGAACTAAATCATTCAGAAAAACAAAACAACTTTTTGTTGCCTTTTCTCCACAACATAAGGCTAATCCCATTTCAAAGACAGGAATAGCCAGATGGATAGTTAAATGCATTCAAATATGCTATCAAAAGGCAAAGCGCACTTTAACAGTTCCCCCAAAAGCCCACTCAACGCGCAAAATGGGGGCATCCATGGCTTTGCTAAGATATGAATTCAGCAGCCCACATGCCTCGAACGGAAAATGCCACTTACCAGTATGCATTTAAAAATCGAAAGCTTTGGTCCAGAAACTCTCCAAACCAAAATGCTTGGAGCCGAAATCCTAGACACCTAAAAGTTCGGAGCCGACACCCTATGCGCCGAAATGTTTGGAGCCGAAACATGCCACTCCAAAAGCTTTAAACCCTAAACAGGCTAAAACTAAGCACTCAGATTCGAAGCATTCAGCGCACAAAAACTCTCAGCCCGAATCTTCCATGCTGAAATCCACTCCTAAAGAAAAAGATACTCCTTCCAAGGTGCTTCCTGTGAGAAGTTGGCCCGATATGCAGCGTTTGCTATTCTAGCGACCGCTATGTATCGTTCCAAACGACCCTTATGGTGATTGGTTGTAAGTCAACCTTAGACCAGCTATCCTAGTAGCGTGGATACGAGCAGTCTTCGGGCTAAACTCTAGAGGGCGTGTTAAGCCAGCTGTTATACCATCACATACCCCTTGAACCCCAAGTGAAAGGACACCACACAAGTGTTATGAAAATAAACAGAATATTTATTAAGAATCACAACAGCCCTGGACTCTTTATGAGGACAGGGTACTAAGCACAAACCAAAACTCTTAGGAAAATACTTCAAGTGCACAATTAAAACAAGTGTCCGAGGACACGGAAAGTTTAGTGGTCTCGGGCGGACCCGATAAGGCAAGTCGGAAGCGAGGGACTCGGGACCCTAGAGTAAGGAGGCTATGCAGGCACCGAAATGCCGAAGTTACCTAGCCACGAGGGCTGCGGCTGCACAAGTCTTACAGGCGTCGGGGTCTTCGCTGACGAGCCAGGAGCCAGAAGAAAAGGAGTTGCTGGCCGGCGACCAGTGCTGAATAGTTCGTAGAGATCCAAGCCTGGATCAGAGATCGTTGATACTTGAAAGCAGAGGGGACCAAGTTCGTACTACTAGCCAGTAGTCAGAGGGTACCAGGAAGGCACCGGTTGGCTGTCACCTCGACTAGGTGAGTGGGCGACGCTAGGCTCTGCAGTCTCACGGACCAGGAGGCGTTGTCGGCGACCAGGATGGAGGTGCGAGCTGTCCCACGAAGGTTGATGCTGTCGGCGTCGCTGGGCCCAGGATTGGGGCAACAAGCCTTGGCAGATTTCAGGGCCACGTGGTGGGCCTAAAATGGCGTCTTGAGTGGACCATGAGGGTCCGGGGTACTTCTCTCAAAGATGGAAGCAAAGGCCAGTCTGGAGCAACCAGACCAGCAGCGGTGGTTGTCGGATGTCGTCAAAGAAGGGCACAAGCCAGCGGCTAGTGACCAGACAACGTGCTGAGCAGCGAGCAGAAGGGCCCCACGCAGATCGTGGAGATGCTGGGAGACTGCACTTCGGTGCTGGAGCTGCTCAGGGTCGGGGCTTCTCGGACCCCAGAGCACTCACCAGAGAATTGCTTCGATGGTCATGCTGATTAAGAAAGCGTGCAGGTTTTGATGATGGCCGGTCCCTCGGTCTCGTCGCACCCACAGATCTCAGCTGAGCTGACAACGTGGGTAGAGGTCAGAGGTGCCAGGGAAGCCGGTTCTCGTCGAGCTGGGCCGTCGGATTCCTTGAGGAAGGAGTTGCAGCAAACCGCAGAGTTCTTAGATGGTGCCCGCTGGTGCAGGGTGACTACTCCTTAGCCACAAGGGAGAAATCTTGAGAAGAGTCTCGAAGTCCTTTCGTAGAAAGTATTCTTGATTCAAAGATGATCTAATTTGGAAGGGTCCCCGCTCCGGCCTTTTTCCTAAAGAAAGGGGTGGGTACATGACTAGGTCCTGCCCTAAGGGTGGGACCAGGAAGGGGGGTAGTTACACCCCTCTCCCCTGCTGGACTTTCCCCAGGTCAGGGGCTGGCGCCCCTGGAACTGGTTCTGACCGGCAGATGCGTAGTGAGCACCGGGGTGCCACTCCGCAGTCACCTTCTCGCAAAGCCCTACCTACCCAGAATACACAAACCCTGTCTGGGACGGTGCGAACACCGCCCTTGACAGGAAACCCTTTGTCCAAGCTCTCCTCGCTGGAAGGACTCCCAGCAGCAGGAGGTCAGACTCGTGTCTGTGGTGGCAGCGTCCATTTTGTGGAGCTGAGGCTTTAGTTAACTTTAACCGGGGTTCACAGTTACGTACATGTCGTGTCCCTCTAGAAGGGCGGAATGCTAACCTCGTCGCCAGAATTGGTGAGGGGGCAGTATCCCGATTCGTATGACACCTTACTCGACATGTCTTGATAACGCGATACCGAAGTTACCGATATGGTACGCGTTATCATGGAACAGCCATTGGGTCTTGGTTCCGCAAGCTGCAACCGGGCTTGGCTCGGGCCAGAACCCAATTCACACGATTCCAAGCACTCTGCCTTCAGGATTGTCAAGGCCTGCCATAGGAGTGTCTGATAGGAACTCGGGTGTCCATTGTATGGTTAGATATAGGGCTACTATACCTAAAGCAACGAGCGGGTACGCTACGTTGCCCCAGCTGTCGTGCAGCCAGTTGTGTCAGATTTAGATGGCCACCCAGGGGTGGCATAATACATGCTTCAGCCCCTGGTAGGCCCTGGGTACACCGATGCCCTGAGTTACAGGGTCTGACAGGGTGGCCCAGTTCCAATTGGGTAATGCACCTAAGGTACACGCATCAATTTAGAGAGAGAACAGCTAGGCTGTGGGTCTGATTGGCAGGCCCACAGCCCGAGAAATTCGTAAACCAGTGAAACAAAAGCAAAAAGTCCGGGTGATCATAGGATTGCAGACCCTACTCTCCTACACTTCCATCTGAAGACACTGTTTTGGATCAAAACAAAAGGGACTTAATATTGACCCTAAAACTGGACACCTTTCTGTCCACTCTTCCTAAATAACGGAAGCTGGATCTCGCAGAGGATTCTCCTGTAACACTGAAGAAAAAGGAGATGGGTACTAACCCTTCTCCCCCTTGCATACCTCCCTCTCCTCCTCTAAATCCCAATTTACTGATTACACCATCAAATTCACCACCACCTCCATTTTCACCTGACACATATGAAGATTATGGGCATGAGGATGAAGATCAGGATATACCACAAGACTTCCCTCAATCAATCAGAGTACTTGTAGAGCGCGCTACTTACCTATGAGGGTCTCAAGGCGCAGAGGGGAGGGGGTGCTGCTACTGCTCGAAGAGCCAGGTCTTGAGGAGTCTTCAGAAGGCGAGTAGGTCTTGGGTCTGCGGTATGTGGGTAGGGAGGGTGTTTCAGGTCTTGGTGGCGAGGTAGGAGAAGTATCTGCCGCCGGAGGTTGTTTGTTGGATGCGGGGTACTGTGGCGAGGGCGAGGCTGGCGGAGCGGAGCTGGCGCGTGGGGGCGTAGAAACTGAGTCTGCTGTTCAGGTAGCGCTGGTCCAGCGTTGTGGAGTGCTTTGTGTGCATGGGTGAGGAGCTTGAAGGTGATCTTGTCGACAGGGAGCCAGTGTAGGTCTCTCAGGTGGGGGGTGATGTGGCTGTGACGATTAGTCGGGCGGAGGCGTTTTGGATGCATTTTAGTCATTGTAGGTGTTTGACTGGGATTCCTGCGTAGAGTGCGTTGCTGTAGTCCAGTCTGCTGCTGGCGAGGGCCTGTGTCACAGTTCTTCTTGTTTCAGTCGGGATCCACTTGTAGATCCTGCGGAGCATACGGAGGGTGTTGTAGCAGCAGGAGGAGGAGATGGCATTGACCTGCTTGGCCATGGAGAGGGAGGAGTCAAGGATGAATCCTAAGTTGTGTGCATGGTCGGTGGGTGTCGGTGCTGTTCCCAGTGTGGTCGGCCTCCAGGAGTCGTCCCAGGCTGAGGGGGTGGGTCCGAGGATGAGTAACTCTGTCTTGTCTGAGTTCAGCTTCAGACGGCTGTTCCTCATCCAATCGGCAACGGCCTTCATTCCCTCATGGAGGTTGGTTTTGGCGGTGTGTGGGTCCTTGGTGAGGGAGAGGATGAGCTGGGTGTTGGCGTAGCAGATGATGCTGAAGTCGTGCTGGCGGGCCACTTGTGCAAGGGGGGCCATGTAGATGTTGAACAGCGTCGGGCTGAGCCCTGGGGGACGCTGCAGATGATGTCGGCTTCGGATCGGAAGGGTGGGAGGCGGACGCTCTGGGTTCTGCCGGAGAGGAAGGACGTGGTCCAGTCAAGGGCCTTCTCTTGGATACCGGCTTCTAGGAGGCGTGTCTTTAGAGTGCGATGGCAGACCGTGTCGAAGACGGCTGACAGGTCCAGGAGGATGAGGGCTGATGTTTTGCCGTTGTCTAGTTGGCGCCCGATGACGTCTGTGGCGGCGATGAGGGCTGTCTCGGTGCTGTGGTTTCATCTGAATCCGGACTGGGACGGGTCCAAGCTGTTGTTTGCTTCCAGGTGGCAGGCTAATTGCCTGATGATTTTCTCGATGACCTTTGCGGGCAATGCGAGCAGGGAGCTGGGCCGGAAATTCTTGGGGTCCGCCTTGAGTTTCTTGAGGAGGGCGTTTATTTTGCTGTGCTTCCAGCTTTCCTGGAATGTCGCTGTTTCGAAGGAGATGTTGATGACCTTCCGTAGTTTGGGTGCGATGGCTGCGTCTGCTTTGTTGAATACGTGGTGTGGGCACAGGTCTGACGGAGATCTTGAGTGGATGGAGCTCATGACCTTGCGTGTCTCGTCATCGTTGACATTGGACCAGAGGTCAGGCGGATGGCGCTGGTGGTGTTCGCCGGGGAGGTGGAGTCTGGCGTTGTTGGGCGGGTACACCACGCTGTTGCAGATGTCTGTAGTACCACACCAAAAACGAAACCGATCTACACGCCTATTAACACAGAACCATGGAGAGATCAGACAACCGGACCCAGCTCAGCTCAACCTAGCGATCTGGCACCGGAGGTCCTAGTTTGGTTACCTCAACCTTCCTCCAGAATGCATGAACATTATTAAAGAAACTAGACTTCCCACTATTAAAGCATGTTATGCTGCTAAGTGGAAACGCTTTGTCATATAATGCCAAAACAACCAAATAAATCCCTTAGACGTGTCTATTCAACACATCATAGGATATCTATTACACCTTCAAAAGTGTAATTTAGCCTATACGTCTATCAGACTACACCTTGCGGCCATTGCAGCATACTTACAAAATAGACATCGATCTCTTTTTAGAGTACCAGCTATAAAAGCTTTCATGGAAGGACTCAAAAGAATAATTCCTCCCAGAACACCACCGGCACCAGTGTGGAACCTGAACATTGTTCTTACAAGATTAATGGGTCCTCCCTTTGAACCATTACCTAAATGTGAATTGCAATTCCTAACCTGGAAATTAGCTTTCCTAGTAGCAATTACTTCTCTCAGAAGGGTGAGTGAACTACAAGCATTTACCATTAAGAACCTTTTTTTTACAAATGCATCATAATAAAGTGGTTCTTCGTACTAATACTAAATTCCTTCCTAAAGTCATTTTACCATTCCATCTAAATCAATCAGTTGAGCTGCCCGTATTTTTCTCGCAGCCTCAAACAGTGCAGAAAGAGCTCTAGACACCTTAGATGTCAAAAGAGCATTACTGTACTAGATCGAAAGGACACAAATTTTTCGTAAAACAAAACAACTTTTTGTGTCTTTTTCATCGCCACATAAAGGCAACCCCATATCAAAATCGGGGATCGCCAGTCGGATTGCTAAATGCATACAAATATGTTACCAGAAAGCCAAACGTACATTAACAATTCCTCCAAAAGCCCATTCAACAAGAAAGATAGGGCTTCAATGGCATTCTTAGGGAACATTTCCCTAGATGACATATGCAGATAAGCTACATGGCTTACACCACACACATTCACAAAGCATTACTGCGTCGATGTGCAAACTAAACAACAAGCCACTGTGGGCCAGGCTGTACTAAAAACACTGTTTCAAACAACTGCAACAGATACTGGTGGTCGCCGCTAGGTGTGGAAACTGCTATACAATCTATCCAACACTAGGTGGCCATCTATGCATAGTGTGTAGCTCTGCTTGCCAAGAACATATGCATACTGGTAAGTAGCATTTTCCTTTTTTAGGTCGAGCAGACCTACTCTCAATGCGTGAGCATTGAGAGTGTCTGCTTCAGACCTTTTGTGGCCCGTATTTAGGAATGTGGACAGCTACCAGACGCGCGCTTTGACGAGGTCAGATTTCACCTCGGGAGCGAGCGTCTGGTAGCTGCGCATGCGCGGTGCAAAGCCCTTGCTCACGCACAGACACAGGCAGCCCCCACCCCTCTGCATGCACGCACACACACACAGGCGCGCGCATGCACACGCAGGCATACGGCACACATACAGGCACACATACAGGCACACTAGCCCCTACCTCGCATTCTCTCTCAATCACACACAGTCACGCATGCGCACACACATTCCCTCGCGCACACACGCGCGCACACACACTCCCCCCCCCCCCCCCCCCCCCGCCACCCCCCCGGCATACACACAGTCACGCACGCACTTCACATCAGCCCTGGGCCCCACTCACCGACTGCGCTCTTCCGGCGGGGCTCCTCACGGCGCGGTGCGTCTCATCCTCTAAATCGGGCTCCCTCAGGTCAGAGAAGCCCCGCAACAGGCGCCACACTCCTCCTTCTCCCCGGCCCCCTCCTGGGGACCCGGGATACCCCGGACGGCAGGGCGCTCCATGCGCCGGCAGCTCGCGGACCTCGGGAGGCAGGACTTCCGGTCTGCCGCGAGCGGATTGGCCGGCCGGCCAAGAGCTTCCAAATGTGATTATGCAAAGTAATGTGGGCCAGATAATCGCGGCAGTATTTGCTTGTTTATATTTATATATGTTTGAGGAACGGGGGCCTGACCTGCCACAGTTACATAGTTTTAAACAGACAGCAGCGTGCACAGCATCAGTGTCTGGCGGTGCTCCACCTTAGGTAATTTGAGCGGCTGCAGGATTCGGAACATTATACCCCTGTCGTTCACGCGGCCTCCTGTACTTCATGAAATTTAGCCGCCTACTTGCATAATGAGGGGACAGGGGCGCATAGGTGCGGATTAGACCTCAGTCAGTACGCAAGAATGTCTCTGCAAATGAAAAAGAAAAACCCGAGTCAGGGTCCAGACGTACTTCATTTGAAATTAATTCTGTACGATTTGGAGCCCAAGGTCAGTGACCAGGAAGGATGTTCCGCGCGGAGCACAACGCAGAAAGTCAAGCCCACTTCAACAGAATCCCAGGTTGTTAGACGAGAGGTTGATTGTTTTTCACGTGCTGCGCCGGCACCGGGGCAAACAGAGGGGAAAAATGTCATGTTTTTTTAATGGAAGACACAGCCTGAGTTGGCGAACCGACTGCCATCTGGCTCTGCACCTCCAGCTGGCGAAGAGAGATAATTATATTCATGTATTTGTTTGCAACTGGGGTTCATCTCTCTTCAATTAAAGGCAATATGTTGTCGGCCATCATTCTCTATTTGATGTCAGCTTGAAAGTCGCGGCTGTCCCAGACTCTCCACTGTCACTCGACATCTGGCGCGCGGAAGCGTTCTGCCTCGTGGAGCTGCCACCCCGAGCGTCCTCCCTGAGCAGTAACTACAGCCTCCGCGCGGGGCCACCGGCTAGGTCTGCTCATGCTCGGCAGCGGCCTCTGGGAGGTTAGGTGTGGTGCAGAGCACCGTACCCCAATCATGATGTAATAATACATGGGAGACTGCAAGAACTGTACGCAAACCTGTCTATATTTTCCGTATTACAGACTAGTAGTGATATCTCTATTCACATGCAATAACGTAGTTGTGTTACCACTATTCACGTGCAATAAGAACAAGCATTGGCAAAGCCAGTAGGTCTTGCCTAGGCGAGTGCCATTGGCTATGTATATGTCTTTTAGCCAGGTTTTACAGCAGCATGGATGCTGTTCAGCACAGTAGCAGCCTCTGGAGGGAGTGCTGCCAGGTGGTGACGCAGGATGGGAGAGGGGCAGGGTGGAGGGTAGTAAAGCTTCCACCCACCCTGCTCTTCCCCCGCCCTGCGTCACCGCTCGGCAGCACATCAGTGGTAAGAGAAGGATTTTGGCTGGTTGTTTACTTGTTGGCAAAATGGAAAAGCTCACATCAGGCATGTGGGGTTTTGCTGTTTTGTGCATTTAATCATCACTGTTTCTGCTTCCTTCTTGCTCAGTGGTGCTGTTAATCTCTGCTTCCTACTAAATTTCTCTGGCCGAACTCTGCCCGGTAAACCCACTCATATTATTCACCAGGGTGAACTCTTGACTGCAAATTAGGATATGAGGTGAAATTTTACAATGCCAATTTATAAATAGACCAGGCTTCTTTTTCAGAGGGTTATTAGTCCCTCATCATCTCAGCCAATGGCATTACAAATGCATTCCCTTGTTCGGGGCGCCACTGAATACCCACTCTTTCTTAGACTTTGGGCCACTTACCTTGTTTCTTGCCCACTGCTTTGGGAAATAGCCTCAAAACTAGTAGTAATAATAGTAATGGAATAGGTCTCGCATTACTGATTGTTTGAGCTATGGTGTTGCATTATTATTAGCAATGCCAATAGCTCAAACTTTAATAATGCGAGACCTATTGCATTGCAAATGCTTGTTCCGTCTACTTCTTAAAATAGCAACATCAGAGATAGTGTAAAACCAGTTTGCTCCGTATACTGGATTCGTGTTAATTTTCTGTCTTTCACAAGCCAGTCGACTGGCAAGTTTTTTTGAACCAGTCCAAAGTTTCTGGGGTGTGACCCCGGTTGATTGTGCTGTAAATAACGTAGCTGAATGTGTAAGACTGAGTTAAAGCGTCCCTACCCCCACTTCAGCCAAGGGTAGCAGTGCAGAGAGACCATTGCTTCTCTAGCCTCCTGCCCATGCACTCACTCCAGTGTTAAGCCAGAAGGCACCTCCCTCAGAGTGCCAGGCTCGTGGTAAGTGATTGTCAGTTGCATTTGTAAAATCACAGGCCGTTCACTCTGTGGTGCAAAATCGTGTTAGCTGCACCCTTGACAGATCGGTCAAAGAGGAGTAATGTTTATGCTTTGCAGTGAGGAGTGGGTCGTAAGGGCCCTCGACAGTAATGAGTAACATCACGATAGAAGTAAATGGGTTGTCCTGAGACTGTACATACCGACCTCCGGGGGGCAGCAGTTCTCTGGTGTAGGTGAATTTGCATGCAGATTGACACCAGGAAGGGCTTGTATGTGGCTATCTGTATGGCGGCTGCCTTGGATCAGTTTGGCACCACAAAGTATGTTTTTTTAAGCTAGTGTGTTATGTTAAGCGCATTTGTGTAGCTCATTCTCATTATTAGTATGATCACGAAGCGCTTTCAGATCCTTTACGATTCTGGAATCCTCGTTGGCCGGAGTAGAGGTGGTCTGTTGACCTTATATTTGGCCGTAATTTTACCATTTAAAGATGAGTCGTATCGGATAGCAGCTGGCAAGGATGGAGTAGACTAAGGGATTGCCTGGTGATGGATTATATTGGCTAGCACTCCGCGGCATCCGGTTATGGATCTCTGTGGAGCGTTATGTCCGTGCGCTCTATGGTTTATTTCATTCTGGTGCAATGCACTGCTGTCCATTGCTCAGCCTCAGGAGGTTGTTTCCAGATGTTTTACCCCTATGGTAGCTTTGTAGCAAGTATAGGTGAATGTGAGCACTGTAGGTTTTGTTACTTGATTGGTTGATTGATAAGATGAAATAGATGTGGAAAAGAGGGCAAGAGCTGAAAGTTTTTCTTGGAAGCCTACTGTCCAAGGTGTCACATGCCAGGGTCGTAGAATACAGAGGCTGCCTAGCTTTAACTCCGCCTCATACCTCTTTCTTCCATCATTTCTCCTTTCTTTCTCTGTCAGGTCCTTTTTGTAGTCTGCTTTCTCTCGCTGTCCCTCTTCACTATCTTTCTCTTCCCCCTTATGTCTCCTCTTTCTTTCTGCCTCTGTTTCCCTTACTTTGGATCAAAGTCTTATGCTGAAAAGTAAGTCCAGAGCCCCAAAAATGAGTACTGGTGAACACCCAATGTTAGTGCAGGCTGAAATTTAGCACCGAGTGTAACTTCAAAGAATATGTCTGCATACATAAAGTAGAAAAAATGTAGTTACCCCAGATAGTACTGAATATAAACGTTGCGCTTAAGACCCATTTGTGCATCGTTGCCTATTTCCTATGTTCATGATCACCACCAGTTACATTATTCTGTGCACCTTGGTTCTATTCAAAACTACAGTGCTGCTTTTGTGTTTATGTAATGTTCCAGTTTTTAAACTCTTGTAGCCCTAAGCAATGTGCACAGGCCAGAAGTTGTAAAAATTACACTCTCCAGCGAAAAAAAAAAAGAATATGTATGGGGGCACAGGGTGGAGTGCAAAGGTGAGGGTTTGCAGGGGTGGACGCAGAGGACACACATTGTGTCGTGTGCCGAGGCAGCACACAGTGATGCACACGTAACAACATCCTTGGGTGATATGGCTCATTTGAGTGCTGTGTTGTGTATCAGTAGAGCACTGAGTGTTGGGCATCAGGGGAATAATGAGGTCAACCCAGCTTCCTTTTCGTTAGCTAAAGCAGGCATGTTGCAGGACTTGGAAAGGAAGGTCTGACTTAGCTCATGAGGGCAATTGATAACTGCTTCTACTGCAGTAAAGCACACCACTGAGTATTCTTCCATAGTAAGTAAGTACAAATTATGCAGTTAATTAAAACCATTAATAACAATCTTCAATTTACACAATTTCATGCTAAAACAAGCATTTGCAGTGCAATAGGTCTCGTATTTACACAAGTTTGAGCTATTGACATTGCAAATAATGATGCCTTTTTTTATTTTTAAAACAAAAATAAAAGGCAGTTATTTACAATGCCAATAGCTGAAACTCTTTTAACTGCAGGCCCTATTGCACTGCAAATGCTTGTTTAGTATGCTTTCAGAGTTTGTGGATGTAATGTACACAAACTGTTCCTTGGAATTATAGGGATATGTATGTAGCTTGAGTACCTGGAAGCAAGGCCGGTAGGGCCCGTTCCCTGGCAAAGTACCCATGCCCACTTTACTGAAATATGATGCTTTCCAAGGTGTAACATATGCTAATGTCAGAATATACGCAATTGGAATGTGCTTGTCTCATTTCTTAATAAGGCTTTCAGGTGGTAGCCTGGTCTTTACTCAAAGGTGACGCTTAATGGGAGGCTTACTTAAGGCATTGAGCTTCCCTTGAACACGATGATGTTGATTTGAGAAGGAAATGTTGTATGGGCCCTTATAGAGCACCAATTGACTTATCCTTTCTCCCTCGCAGCCTGAACAATCCAGGAAAGGAGAAATCCAGAATGACCCCCGAACTTTACACAGAAGAAAAGATGAAACGAGCGTACTACCTAAGTCAGAAGACACCAGATGAGGTATGAAGTAACCTGAGCATTAAATAACCAGAAGAGTATCTGTTTGCAGGTAGAATACTGGATGACGTGGGGATGGAAATCGTCAATGGAGGCTTGTATTGGTTCAGTTGTGCATTTATGGATGGTAGGCTGAAGGTGCTTCCTTGAATCTGGGTTTCCCATCACTTTCTTATTTAGGGCCAACCAGTTCCATCTGTAACCTTTAATTTTGATATGACGGTTAGCTCGAAATGTGAGCAAGAAATATATTGGGACGTAAAGTTCGACTAGTAATCTCTGTCTTAGAAAGAGCAACCTGGTCTCTCAAATGCATCTGTTTGATGTACACCCTGGTCAACCAACCATCCTTAACCTAGACCTCATTACAGTGTTCTGAGCAGTTTGCACTCAAGCTTTATCCCAGATTAGTCACAGTTAAGACTTATCTCAAGCATTCCAATGGCAAACTTATTTAAAGATTTCTCTTGGTGACTTTACATATGGGAATAACACAGTAACACAAATAACGGCTTCTTTTTTGTAGCACATCAAACCAATTTGTTTACTGACTTTAAGGAGGATGGAAATCGTTCTGCTTTGCCAGGATTTAAATGACGTGTAAACTGCGAACCACTACTTTGTTCAAGAGGAGAGTGCTCAACTCATTCAGCTGTCCTTTGTCATGCAACAACTTCTACATTATACGACCAAGCGTAGGAATATGTTTATTTGCGTTTGGTTCATTTGAGCCTTACTTGGAAAGTCATGTGAGCATAGGTACCAAGTAACAGAATCCAGGGGCAGCAAAACGATTGTGCAGAGAGATGGTAGGCAAAAGTTATGCTGAGATCTGTGCCGGAATTCCAAATTGTACTTTAGCATCTTTAAGGGGCTGAAGTTTGTTACACACCATCTAGGACAGAAGTTTCCATGGCTGTCTTTTAAGTCAACTCCTGTATCCAAGCCTTTATTAGTTTTTCCCTGTGCAATGTCTTCATATAAAGAGACATTTTCTAATACTGCCAGTCCTGGATTCCATGGGTTTTCTAGAGGACTGCTTATATGACAGAGAAAAATGTAGTAAGATTCCACCAATAAGACTATCCTAGCCAACTACAGGCTTATTTCACTACTGCTGGCTTTCTCAAAGATTCTTGAGAAACTGATCAGTGCTCAAGTATCCAAGTATTTGGACTCCAACCAATTGCTGCAGCCATCGCCATCAGGCTTCGGTCCGGGATACAGCACTGAATCTACTGTGGTGGAGGTCTCTGACATCACCCTGGCAGGGGACATGGGGAAGTAGAAAACCAGCCTGGCTCCTCCTAAATATCCGGAAATGCAACCCAATTCATGCAGACTTTAAGAGATTGCATTGGTTGCCAGTTCGGGGGATAGTTCATTTCAAGCGGCTTGCTTTTATAGGTCAGGTCCTGGCTACCTGGCCAAAAGACTCATACATTAGCATCCAGCAAGAACTTTTCTCTCCTCGAATGATATCTTGCTAGTTGTGCCAAAAATCAAAAGGAAGTATTGGGGAGGCACCTCTTTCCCTGTTCTTGCAGTCTCTGGCAGGAATGCCCTTCCTCTACCTGCCTGCCACTCAAGATGAAGGCTCCTTTAACCCTTTCGATGCTGATGACGAGCTCAGCTCGTCATCACCCACGGGTGTTGTGTGCTGATGACGAGCTGAGCTCGTCATGGTGCCACTAAAATGGCATTTTCCAGCACAGGGGGGGGGGGGAGGCCTAGCAGCCATGTGGTTAAATGAAGCCTAAAACATGGTTGATCAGTTTTGCCTGTTAATTTACTCCATTGGATCAGTGGCCGATGAATCTTTAGAGCTGGGGCACTTTGCAAAGTAGCTGTGCGGTCTACAAATACCACTTGGTTAATTTGATTGATATAACAAATAAAAACGACAGATGGCTAAGTGGTTTGCACAAGAAGACCTTTTTCATTTGCTTAGGCATGAGATTGATATCTAAGTTTAATGACTGAAGCAAAATCAATAAACAGCATTGCACCACAGATACACAGTAAATGTGTAAACTGTGTTTTACTGCATGCTGTCCCACTTAACACATCACTCTTTAGTAGAGCACCAACCTCTGTTCTCTGTGGTTTGCATTTGCCTCTTCCAAGTTTTTATGTCTCCATTCCACATTTTAGGAATTGTTCATGCATATGTGATATGACTTGGGGAAAGGTAAAGAGGCCTCTTTTTTACTGACCACAATTTAGTCTGCCCTTGCCTGCCACCATTAATTTGTTACAGGTTACAGCTTGAATAATAATAATAATAGTTCTTATAGCCATAAAATAAATTGAAAGGTTGCTAGGTCTTCACAGTGCAGACTCTTGAAGAATATTTGTGCTTGTATGACTAAATTTGCTGTTTCTTTTGCTGCCTTTAGGATTTCTACTCCTCTATCCTGGACACCTTAACCCCTGATGATATCCGAACTTTGGTGGAAACTGAGGATGAGTACTCGCGTCGTGGCCAGTTTGAACGTTTGTTCCCTTCCCCCATCTCAGGACGGTACCTTCGGTTCTTTGAGCAGCCAAGATACTTGAATATTCTCCTCAATCAGTGGGAGCAGAAATATAGGGATCACAAAGAGAAAGGTGAGCTGGTCCCACTACATTTATCCAGTCTGAGTTGCATTTCAGTGTTAGCCGTCCACAATACTTCACACATTATTTTATAGATTTATTTTTAGTGTAGTATGGGGATCCCATGGGGAAACTGCTTGCTGTATTACTAGCAGTACTACCCAGCAGCTAGGTTGCTAGCTCTCGGGTCAAGATATTTCCTTGGCGTCTGTTCCTCTAGTGAATGACCTGTGGCACTGAATGAATGATGTCTTTTAAAGGAGCAGACTTCTGCTGAGTACAGCCTTGCTGTGAAAGGTTCCATGTCTGGAATTACCTTCTGAAGCTCAGGTGGTGCTTGAGAAACTAAACAGACGACGGGTGAGAATTGCAGAGATTTTTTGTTGCAAGCTGGAAAATAACTATTGTAGAGTATTGTTGGTGACCAGATCAGAAGGCAGCCATTGCAAAGTATAGAAATCAGTACACAAATTGTAATATAATTTCTAGAATGATGGAAGATGAAAGCCCAAGAAGCCATTATTGTTGGTCTGTGTCTTCTCTGCTAATCTAAGGAGCAGACATCTTGTGCACTGTAAAATATAGTTTTGGAGGGTAAGTCCAGTTTGCCGTTTTACGGTTAATGATGAGGTTACCGTCCTCTCACCTTATGGACATTTTTCTTCTTTATCTGTTTTTCTGTACAGGCCTTGAGCTGCTGAAGAGCTTTTGTCAAAGGGGCTACCACAATGGGACGGTTTCTGATGCAATCCACATGGTGAGTACTCCAATATTGAACCTTTGCATTTTTAGATTGAAATCCCGAGAAAGAATGGCAGTGTTGCATTAATTTGCTGTTCCTATGTTAGGCAGAAGATAGGGTTATCAGATGTACCAATGCGTTAGTGACCGGTTAAGTCTGGCATAGGTACCGCAGGCGCTTAGCCGCATAATTGTAGCACTGTGAAATTCTGCATGGTTATAGCTGAACTATGAAGACTTGCTGCCTTCCACAATTTGTTCTTGGGTTTTGAAATTGAGGGAAAAGAAGTTCAAGACCAGTTTCAAATATATCGATAAGCAAAATGTAGGTCTCCTTAGGAAAGCTTTGATGTACCTTTGATTTAGTACCTGTGAGTATAAAGATTTCTCTTCTTTCAGGGCATTTGAACTAATTTGCATTTAAAATGTAATAACTTGTGTATCGACAACTCAATAAGAAAAGTTAATTCTAAATCTAGCTAGTAAGTAAATATTTATTGTTTGTTAATAAAAACAAGTACGTTTGGTCATTAACAAACATCATGGCTTCGAACTTCACCTGCCTGTACAATATTCCCTGTAACATTTTTGAGTAAGCATAGGAGCTAGAAGCACTAACTAAGTGTTCAAAGCGCATTATAATCTCCATATTCTTTACTCTCATGTTCAATTCCTTTACTCATCCCTGAGACATTATCTCTCAGGCAATGGCCTGATAGCGACTGATACCTGCCTGCTCTTCTTCCTCAGCATCACATTCAACAGATAACGTGCTACAGAGGCAGAAGTATGGGGTTTCCTTTCTCTTGCACAAGTCTATTGCCTGGGAAAATTCTCAAACTTGGAAGGTGACAGAAGATAATGCAAAAATTCACACTAGGGCCACAATTTAGTTTGTTCCCATCAGCACCTCAAACGGCTCCCAAACTGATTTGCTGTCTAGGCTGTCAAGATTGCAAAATTCAGTGGATATTGTATCCTTGTAGGAGGAAGCTGGAACGTCTGTTCGGAAGCCTCCTTAACATATCATGCAAGCCAGATACCAAAAGCAGTAGAAGGGAATGCTGAGAGATCTCGGATACTAAAGCCTGACTGTCCCATGCAAACTGGCCCATCTGTAGTATTAGAATGACACCTTTGTGCATGAAATATGTTCCAGAGTTGATGCATTCCCTGTTGTCAATATATTTGCTACAAGATAGCTCCCACTGTTCCATTCAGGAATTTGGAATCTCGGACCATGTTGAGGTACTGGTGTCTCGATCTCTGCTTCAAACTAAACGATGGAGGACAGAAGGCTCCACATATAAAGTTCCTGAAGAAAACTGTGTGGTCCCCTTATTGGTGTTTTACAAGAACCATCGCTGTGCCTTCTATTCTCAGATCCTGTGGTTGGGGGGGCATGGCATTGCTAAAAGGGGAAATGATGAGAGACTCCGTGGTGGCCAGGAGGAGGGCTGAGAGAAAGTCTTTAGTGGAACGCTCCATGCAAGACCTTACTTGGGTATGTGTGTATATATGTGTGTGCATGTGTATATTTAAACTAAAAGAAACAAAGGTTACAGGGACATTATAGTTAGGATCAGATTTTACTCGCACAAAACCACAGAAATTCAGCCGTTCTATTTACCAGAGTTAACCATAACTCACACACCCGCAATGCATGCTTATGACCTCACATATTACATCACTCATGACCTGGTCAGTGACGTAACTGAAGACCTCTCAAATTACATCACTGATGACATCTGTGATGACATCATCCACAGCACCAGAAGCGTGCACTCGTCCATATACCCACTCTCATATTCACTTACGCTTAGTCACTCTACCCTGTCACTCACCTATACTGCCTTTCACATACCCACTTACAAACCCATACTGACACATGCACTCAATCACCAACACAACCATTAAGACTCACTCACACAGCTTCTCACAGGGACACAGTACCCCATAGTCAGGCAACCAATCAATCACCCATGTAGCCATTCATGTACTCACTAACCCACCCATACACCACTTAGACATCAACTGACAGATACTCATTTACACAACCAGTCACTCACCTATACATTCACTGAGTCGCCTAACACTCAAAGTTTTTTTAAACAGTCACTAGTTCATGTCATCACTAATGTCATTTGAGATATCAGTGATGTCACTTACCATGTCATCCGGTCAGTGATGTAATATGCGAGGTCATAAGCAGTTCTAGTTAACTTGGGTAACTGGAACGGCTGAATTTCTCTGGTTTTGTAAGAGTAAAATCTGACCCCAACCATTATTTGCCTTTAATCTTTGTTTTATCAGTGAATTTCTAAGTTTTTTTAAAATGCTAATCCCAAACTATAACGTCCCTAAAATCTTTTTATTTTATTTTTTATTTCAAAGGTTTAACATAGTAGTCACATTTGTAGAGTGGTGGAGAAATGCGGCTGGACCTCCGACCAACTCTTAGGAATTCCGCTGTGTAGAACTTACAGGAGGTACCAGGAGGGCTTCTTGGCCCACAAGGTCCCTCTTGAGCCAAGGGGACTTTATACCCCAACTAGTAGTGTGCCAAGAGGCACGTTTGCAGAGTGGTGGAGATAGGGGTTGTGGCCTCTGACAACTTTTATTTTATTTAGAGTGTTTGATAAAGCGCGTACATGACCCAAGGGTATTGGCGCGCTGTACATAGGGTTGAATAAACAAAGTGATGGGTATAAACAGGTATATCAAAAGTAAAGAGCCACAGTAGGCTGTTGCAACAGATATCACATAAAACGCCTGTCAGTCCAATAATATTGCCTTAGTCTGTATTGCTCCAGTATTTTCATGGTGGTTATTTTTGCTGCTGCTCTGGAACTATTCAGATCCAGGTACCCAGGGGAGCAACGTTTTAAAGGGTTTTCCTGTAAACAACATGCTTGTGACCAATCTAGAAAATGCTGCCAGTGTGACGACCCTTGCGCCCTGGGGAGGTGCTCTCCGAGAGTCTATGCAAGGAATCAATTCATTGGGATCTTTTTCACCATTTTTTTTAAAAACTGAGAAGATGGGTTTGTGCGCACCTTGGATAGTAAGGAGTTTCAGATCCTTGGTGCCACCCTTGAGAAGGAGCGTTTGTAAGTTTTGTTTTCGGAATCTAGGACGTTCAAGCCTGAGAGAGTTAGCACTTCTTAGGTGGCGGCAGTCACCGGAGATTCGAATCTTTTCTGCCAGGTAACTTGGTTCGTTAAAATGTTGTGCTTTGTGTGTGAGGCAGGCAATTTTCAGTTGGCTTATTGCCGCGAGGGGCATCCAGTCTACATACCTAAGCGAAGAGGTGATGTGGTCAAAGTGTCTAGTTGCTGTTACTAGTCTCGCTGCAGCATTAAGAGTCGATTTGAGTGTTGCTGTTCTCGCTTTGGGTAGACTTAACGGGATCGCCAAGCCATATTCTAGTCTGGAGACCACAAGTGATTGTACTGCTTGTTTGAAGTCTGAAGGTGTCAGAAATGGTTTCAATTTCTTCGTTAATCTGAGGTGTAATGTCCCAACTTGTGTGGTGAAACTGGTGTGAGCTCTCATGTTTAGATTCTGGTCTAGTGTTACTCCAAGGGCTTTCGCAGAGTCAAAGATAAGTTTGCAATTGAAGTCGTCTAGGTGCTTTAGCCAATCTTGGATGAATGTGGAGCTGTTTTGTGGGAAGAAAAGAAGTAATTTGGTTTTCAGAGTTCAGCTTGAGGTTTTGAGAGAGCCAGGACTAAGTTTTGACTAGCATGTTATTTAGTTGAATGACACCGTCTAGGGAGGAAATCTTTAAGTATAGTAGTGTGTTGTCTGCGAACATGTGGTATGCAATGTTCAATGGATTGAGAATTTCAGTTAGTGGTTCCGTATATAGGTTAAAGAGTGTGCGTGAAATGGTCGACCCTTGGGGGACTCCGCACCTCACTGGAATGAGTTGCCTAGTTTGCGTTGTGAGCGATTCTGCAGGAAGAAAGCGAACCAAGAAAGCACTTTTCCAGACAGCCCCATTCTGTGTTCTAGTACTTTTAGTAGGATATTGTGATTTACCGTATCAAACGCCAATGAGAGGTCTAGGAGGATGAGTAAGCAGGATTTGTCTAGTATCTTAAGGGTGTCGTCCATTATGTTCACAATAGCTGATTCAGTGCTGTCATGTTCTGAATCCCGATTGAAATTTGTTGAGTAGGTTGAATTGGTCAATGTACTGGCTCAGTTGGTTGTGCACACACATTTCCAGCAATTTTGCTAGAAAGGGGATATTTGACACTGGGCGAAAGTTGCTCAGGATTTTAGTATTAGCACCCACTTTTTTCAAGAGGGGTGTCACTTGTCCAGTCTTCTGGCATTCTGGGATACTGCCTTGTTTTAGCGATGAGTTTACAATCTTCGTTAGTATAGGTGAGAAGAGGCAACTTAGTTCCTTTAGTGTTGTGGAGGAGATGGGGGTCACTGAAATGTGAAGTTGGTTTCATGGATAGTAAGACCTTGTGGAACTTCTTCCTCTGTTAATGTTTTGAACTTGCTCCAGGTAGCTTGATTTTTGGTCTTGGAAGGATGATTCGTCATTGGCTCCACCGCCTGGCATGTAGGGTCTTCGATGGGATGGCGATCATTGGCTATATTGTCTTGTGAGCTATGCTTGTCTGTTGCAATTTCTTTTTCTAAGATCTTTTCATTTAAAAATTAAGAGAAAGCTTCACATTTTTCCACTGTTATCGCCGAGCTTTGTCACATTGTTTGCCCACATTTGTTGGTTGACAATTTCAAACAGTCGTCTTGGGCGATTCCTTGCATCATCTAGTTTGGTTTCTGTAGTGCGATGCTTTGGCTTCCCAGATGCGTTTTCTGTAGCTGTTATGTCTATGAATTCTTTTTTCCTCATTCAGGCTTTGATTGTACCAGGGTTGGGAGGGTTTAATTAATTGTTTCTTGAGTCTGAGGGGCTACTATCTCCATTATATTTGATTCTGTTTGGTTGTAGTGTTCGGGTAATTCAAACACATTGTTGGGGGGTGATATTTGGGAATGATGGTAACCTGTGGACACCTGAATGTTGGCCTAATACCTTTGGATCCCTGCCCTTACCCTCTACACAAGTGAAAAATCTGGGAGTGTTCCTGGATGATAGATTGGATATGAAAAGGCAGGTCAATGCCATTGTGTCATCAACTATGTTCACCCTTAGGACCACTAAGAAAATCCTTCCTTTTCTGCCTAAGGAGAGTCGGCAGACGGTGGTTACGGCATTGATTGTGTCACGACTGGACTATTGCAACAGCCTCTATCTAAACATTCGAGAGAGACTGTTGCATAGACTCCAGATGCTGCCGAACACTGCTTCCAGACTGATATCAGGCATACCAAAATTTTCTCCCATCTCCAGTGAAATCCGCAGACTTAATTGGCTGCCAGTGAGGCAGCGAGTATATTTTAAGTCTCTGTGTCTCGTCTTTAAGTCACTCCAGAATCAGGGACCACGTTACCTACAGGATCAACTACAATGGTACCAACCAGCTAGGCCCTTACGCTCATCAGCTCAGAAATTGGTGAGAGTCCCACCAGTGAAAAAAGCTCGCTGGGGTGGGAAAAGCTTTGTGGTAGGCGCTGCAAAGTTATGGAATCGGCTTCCTTTTTACCTGAGGAACTGTACGGATCTCTTACCATTTAGGAGAATGCTGAAAACTTGGCTGTTTTAGATCTATAGTTTTAATCTTTCCCCTACTTAGATAGCAGATAGCGCCAGAACACCCAAGGGTAACAGACGCGCTTAATAAAACAAATAACATAACAGATGTATTTTGCACAATTCTGTCAGGGTCACCTTATCCATGTTTTTGGGGTCTCTGACCCACTATTGGTTTATTTACTTGCCCTTTGGTGGCATGTGAGTGCGTAATTAGATGGAATAAAAAAGTTGATGGGTGTTATTGAGTCTATTGACAAAGCCCCTTCTCTGGATATGATTAGGTTGAGTGTTGATTCTTTATGTGTATGGCTTGTGCAAGATTGGGTCAAGTTTTGATGATTGAGGAATTGTTTAAGGGTAGCAACCTGTGTATCTTTCTAGTCATTCCCGTGAAGGTTAAAGTCACCAAGAAAAATCGCATTGGGGTGTAGCATGGAATGTATTGTGATTGTTTCCATTATTTGTTCAATGAACAGCTGGTTGTCTCCTGGAGGGTGATAAAATAGGTGTATTTTGGCTAGAAATGTCTCTGCTGTGTAGATTTCTGCAACCATGTACTCACTGGATGTGAGACGGTCTACAGAGGAGGGTTTGACTTGAAGGGAGTTCTCGTGAATGATTGCGACTACGCCTCCTGGTTGATGTCGTCCGTCGAGGTGTTCGATGGGGTAGTTCGGCGGAACCAGTAAGTCAAGCATTGGGGCGGACCCCATTGATATAGCCATGTTTCCGCCAGGCAAAAAATATCCAATTCAAAGTGAAGTATAATTTCTGCAATGTCTGGCATGTTTGATCGCAGATCTGCTGTTTAGTAATATGCATTTGGTGGTCGGATTTGAGAGGGACGAGTGATTTTAATTAGGTTCTCATGGTTTGAGTTTTTTTTTCTCTGGGATTTCACCTTTCCTTGAAATCCATGGTGTGTATGTTGAAAACTTGTGTATTGAAAGGAGGTCAGAGGTTGTTGTAGACTAGAAGCAAGGTTTCAATGTCATTCGTGGCTAGATGGTTCTGTGATCTCTTGGGCCAGAAAATGGATGGCCAGGGTTGGGTGCCTTAGCTAAATGTTGAAAGTGAGAGGTTGTTAGCTGTAGGGGTTAATGTGTCGTGAATGAGTGACTTAATCTCCTGGCAAGCTGGTAAGGTTTCCTTAATGATCGAATATGCTATGTTTACTCCATTAAATAGGGTTTAAATTTGGTTTTCGAGCTTGTTCAGCTGGATGTTCTAAAAGGAGGCCAGATTGTGTCAGCTGAGCGAACCGTATTGCGTGGATTTTGTAACGTTTACCTCTGTCTGTCGATCATCTCTATTGCATGGCCTTGGTTAGTGATCTTTGTAACTTGTGTTGTCTGGAATTGGTGATAGGCTTATTGTATGCGACTTAAAGCGCCTTTAAATGGATTGCTGTGGTTGTTGTAGGGTTTTGTGTAATCAAATAAGGAGAGTTTGCTTCTTCGACATTTGATACCCTAGGTGAGGTGTGTGAGTGATGGACTTATTGTCGACGGCAATGTGTTGTTGTTGTGTCCCAGTGGTAAAATTAATTTGGGGGTTTGTGCACGTCTTTGCACCATAGGGGTGAAGTTCAATGTTCCTATTGTATATATTATACTTGTCTTTGACTCTCCATTCTTCCCCATTGTTCATTGTCATCTGGTGCGTATGAAATGTTGTGAGAAAGTGGCTCTATATATACTGGACTATAATGAAGTACAGTGTGTATAGAGTCCACCAACCCCAGAGGTATAACAGAGGTAAAGTCAGAACTGACCTTACACTCTAAAGTGGTAGCTTGGTCGAGCAGTAAGGCAGTACCAGAAGACAGTGTTAATCATTTGTTGTACACACTCAGTCAGCAAAAGCTTTCACACACTCAAGAACTGAACTCCAGGCCAATTGTTATTATATCCTCCGATATAGTTGTTTTATTTTTAGAACTAACAGTTATAAAAATATACTTTTCAAGGTATGATTACTCATGTAATACTTTGCACAGGAGCAATAAAGTTTGTGCACACAGTTGATTAAGTATAGATAGTAAGCAACACAATCCTAAAACACACTAGCATTGAGCTCAATGGGTGTTCTACTTATAATTACAGTTGATTACTTTATGGATTTCTTTGGAAGTTCCAGGACTAGATCTTAGATTTAGTCCTGGGGTCTAAGCTGAAACCAGATTAGGAAAAACGTTTTAGTTACTGTAGTGAATTTTCATGAATATAAAGCTGTTTTAAAAGTTCACACTTAAAAACTTTTCAATGTAAATCTCACAATGTTAAAGAAAAACCAAAGGTGGTGATGGACAGAGCGTTGACAATACAAACACTCACCCCCAAGCAACTGATCTGGGTTTAATCCATCACCGTTCTTTAGCTCACTCCGCCACCCCCGTTCAGACATGGCCATATGCAAATCAGTCTGACCCTGTGCCTCATGGGAACAGTCCAGCCCGAACTGCCAAGCCATGTCTTCCCTGGACCGGAATCAAGCTTCCCAGGACCGGTGTCTGGCATTACAGCTGTCTTCAGCCGGGCTTGCTTGACTCCAGTGGCAAAGTGAGCAAGGGCCTCACGTCTGAGCATACCCTGCCAACTTAGGGCGAACAAAGAAAAACCAAAGGTGGTGATGGACGGAGCGTTGACAATACAAACACTCACCCCCAGTCAACTGATCTGGGTTTAATCCATCACCGTTCAGAGCTGATTTGCATATAGCCAGTGTCTAACCCAGGGTGGTGTGGAGTGCAAAAAAACGATGGATTTAGGCCCAGATCCTTGTACTGGGGTGAATGTATGACATTGTTCTACATTCTGTCCATCAACTGCGTTTTTTGCGAATCTCACAATGTTATTCAATGGGAGGAAATTCAGGTTGCAGGTAAAGTAGGATCGCGTTACTTTTGTAACCCAGCACTGGTCTCCTAGGGCTAGCTCTGGGGGCTTAACTCAAAACAGGTAGGTAATTGCGTTTCAGTATTTCGTATGATTTTTAAAGAATATCTGCAGTTTTCAAAAATAGACACTTCGAAGAAATTTCATAGAAAAGCAGACAATGGGTTCCTATGGAGAAAATACAGATTACTAGTAAACCCGCTAGGGATTACTTTTGCTGTTTAGAGTACTTTGGAATTCGGACTTTGGCTGATTTTATAGGAATATTTTCAGTTTTCAAAACTACACAATTAGAAGATTTTCGAGTCAAAATGGGTCAATGTTATCCAATGGCAGGTAAGTGAATTACCGGTTTGCAGCTGAGTACTTGGTTGGTGAAGTTAAGGTTCTGGGCATAGACTCGGGGGTCAGGTAAGTACAGTTAGTTCAGTCCCAGCGGCACAGGGGCGGCCGGGTGCAGAGGTAGGTAGGCCCAATGATCTCCAATGAGGGAAAGGGGGCCTTCGGTTGGTGGCTGCTGGCTAGCAGACCACGTGGCTCTGGGAGCTGGGCTCCTGGTCACTTGCTCAGGGCAAATGTGGAAGTAGGATACGACAAAGAGGTCACAGCCAGCGGCACTCGGGCGGCTGGGTGCAGGGTGCTTTTGAGCGGTCGGGCGCTCAATGTTATCCAAAGAGGATCTTGAAAAGAGAACAAAGGCTGTAGCCTCGGGGACGGAGGCTCTCCAGGGGCGACCAGTACTTCGAGAGGTAAGTTGGGGTCTTGGAGCACAGGTAGGTACCCCAAAGGGATCAGCTCCTGAACCCAAGGACATCTTTAATGAAGGCCCAGATGTCCCAGTCGAAGATTCCAAAGATCTCAAAATCATGTCAGAGGCTGATGACTCAGACGACCCCATCACTCCACTGCAACGAATGAGTACCACCCACCACCAAAACAGAAGGCAAACAGAAGGCACTAGTCAAGACTTCGCCTGCTGGCCCTAATCGAGACTGAAAGAACACTTCAGAAGCCCCGCCACTGTGCCCGGCTCCAAAGAAGAAAAACAAGCCTTCTGGTAGCTCGGGACCGAGCAAACCACATATAGTAGTCCCGCCGTCTGCACCGAAGCCAAAGGAACACTCTGCTCCGAAATCAGTTCTGGCCCCTTCCACATCAAAAGATAAACCGGAACCGAACACCTCCAGGCCCATAGAAAAACCGGCGTTAAACATTTATAAACCTAAAGATCACCCCTTGAAACCTTCGTAATCGAAAAACAAGCCAAAGTATTCTACCACACCTCCTAAGGCCAAAGAGCATAAAACTCCACAACCCCACTCTGAACCCAAAAAATCGACCCCGAAAGTGGTAATCGAGGAAGAGGAACTTTTTCATCCGGATCCTGTCAATCCCAAACAGAAAGACATATATTAACCCTAAAACTGGACATGTCACAGCTGTGCCCTGCAAAAAGCCTCCAGTGCCTGTGAAAAAGGAATGTGCTACATCACCTATGCCTCCTTCTTTTCCTTTACTTCCTACTAATCCTCATTCTCTACCCAAACCAGTTACACCACCTCTGCCTGTAACTTCTCCACCACATACACCACCAGACTATGATGAGGACTATGAGAACCTAGGGTTGGGGGGAGACCCCAATGATCCGTTCACAGATCCAGACGACCCACCACAAAACGGTTGGGATTACAATGATCCAGTAGGTATTCCAGACCTCCCAAGCCCCCAGCCATACCCAACGAAACCATCTCCCCCAGACGATAATATTGGTTTTGGGCAACTAATTAATAGGGCTGCTGTTTTTCCCGGCGTGACCATGCACTCAGACACAACGGAGGAAGATTTGCTTTTAGATGCATTGGAACAGTCCCAAAAATCTGTACAAATATTACCAATGATTAAAGGGACCATTAAACATGCCCCTGACATATTCAAAGATCCCGAACGAGCCAGGATTCTTAATCCAAGGATCAATAAAAAATATAGACCTGCCCCTGAAGATCCTGCGTACATCAAAGAACTACCACCTTTGGATTCTCTAGTAGTTTCTAACGCTAGGAAGTGTGCCAATTCTCAAACCTCCGGGGATGCACCACACCCGATAAAGAATCCAAATTAATAGACGCAGCTGGCAAAAGGGTAGCTGCGCAGGCAGCCAATCACTGGCGCATAGCCAACGCTCAAGCACTGCTGGCTAGATATGATGGGGCCCATTACAACCAACTGCAAACCCTATTACGCCATTTGCCTGACCAATATAAAACGCCTCAATTAAATGTACACTTGACGTAGCAGACACTGCCTCTAGATCCATCAATACCAGTGTACTGCTCAGAAGACATGCGTGGCTACGCATTTCAGGCTTTAAGCAAGAGGTCCAGACAACTATTTTAAATCAGCCGTTAAATCAACAGCAACTTTTTGGACCGGCTATGGACACTATTCTTGAGAAAATTAAAAAAGACTCAGACTGCTAAGTCCATGGGAGCATTACAGTCTCCGCCAACACGTGGCTCCTTTCGTCGCTCCTTTTACAGAAGAGCCTCCAAAAACATAGGCACAGATACTTCATCTTCCTTTGAAAACACTAAACAAACATCCCCTAATAAAGGATATTTTAGAGGAGGGTATAGAGCAAATAACAGAGGGAGAGGCCGAGGTAACAACAACACTCGCACCTCCCCTGCTGCTAAACAGTGACCTCCCTCCAGTCCCCCCCAGATCATTCAACTCCGGTCGGGGGAAGATTAGCACAGTTTCTACCTGTCTGGAAATCCATCATAACAGACAAGTGGGTAAGACAAATTATCCAATATGGTTACTGCCTGGAAATTACAGCTACCCCCCCCCCCCGTCGTAGTCCCCCCCCCAAACATACCACCCAAGCAGTGTCCAATGTCCATAGAACATCTTGCACTATTAAAACAAGAAGTTCTTACACTACTTCAAAAGCATGCCATAGAGCCAGTCCCCTTACTACATCAGGGAACAGGGGTTTACTCCCTGCATTTCCTAATCCCCAAGGAGGACGGATCCCTAACACCAATACTAGACCTCAGACAACTCAATCTGTATATACATTCAGATCGTTTTCACATGATCACCCTCCAACAAGTGCTTCCTCTGCTTCAACAAGGGGAATTCCTTGCCATACTAGACCTCAAGGACGCCTACTTCCACATTCCCATACATCCTGCTCAGAGGAAATATCTAAGGTTCGTAGTGGACGGACAGCACTATCAGTTCAAAGTCCTTCCATTCGGAGTCACCACTGCTCCCAGAGTATTTACCAAATGCCTACCACTGATTACTAACAGGTGACAGTTTTTGAATACATGGAATTTCTGTTGTTGTATAACCAGCACTAGTGGGTTGAAATTACTAAGCCCACACGATTTCATTCCCAGTTATTTTAAAATTCTTTTGTTTACTAAAATCCCTTGAAGGTACCTTCACCATATCATAGCAGTGGTAGCAACACACTTAAGGAGACAACAAATCCATGGCACTGGCGACGAGCTTATGACCGCGAAAGTAAGGACAAATATAAAGATGCTCTAGCCACTTACAAATCCATGATAACGGCAGCAAAAAAGCACTTTTTCTCTCGGCATATAGAACAAGCCAAAAACTCTAGCAAACAGCTATACAATATAGCTAAAACCCTATCGGGTAACACACCAGATCTAACCCCCCCCCCCTTCGCAATCGCTATTATTATTATTATTATTATTATTACATTTATTGAGCGCACAGCTACCCGGAGGTTTCCCGGCGCTTGCCTTGGGAACCCATCCTGGCTTTTCCCTGTGAGATAGCCCCTACAGGGCATCCCCAAGGTGAAAGCCAGGCATCCCGCCGCGGGGGGCCGTTGTGGAGATTAAGCAAGCTTAATGCCCAGAGTTGCAGAGTGTGAACCCATGATTAGGTCAGGCACCGAAGCGAGAATTATCGAGTCCGTGGACATTTGAGCTCAAGACCCTGCCGCGTCGGGAATTGAACCCTGGTCCCGGGTCTGACCTCAGCTTCCGGGTCTGCCTGCTCTACACCGTGAGCCACACTTCTCCACACACCGTGAGCCACATTTCTCCACTATGCGATGCCTTATCCGAGTTCTTCTTTGCGAAGGTAAATAACATATACCAAGCTTTTTCCTCAGAACCAATTACCAGTCTCACCCCCCCCCCCCCCCTCTCAGACTGTCCTGAGCAATTCCATGACAAGTTTTAAACCCTTAACCACTGATCAAACAAAGATCATACTGAGTTCTGTTAAATCAGGATCAGCCTTGGACCCCTGCCCCACGTCGGGGTTAACCATGGTCTCAGACACTATTATTCCTGTTATTACCCATGTCTGCAACACCATATTGTGCTCCGAGTCCTATCCGGATTCCTTAAAAAACACACTGATTAAGCCTTTACTAAAAAAAAGCCAACCTTGACAGACAAGAGCTGAAAAACTATCGGCCAATAGCAAGTCTTCCTTTTCTAGCTAAAATCACGGAGAAAGCTATGAACCAGCAGCTGTCGGATCACATAGAGAGAAATAACCTGCTCGATGACACCCAGTTCGGGTTCCGTAAATATCATGGGACGGAAACCGCTCTCATTAAAGCAGCGGATGACATCAGAGTCATCCGAGACCAAGGAGGGACAGCTCTGCTGGTACTCCTAGACTTGTCTGCAGCATTCAACACGGTTGATCACAAGACCTTGGCCAACCGTGTCGAAAAAATGGGAATCCAGTCCACTCCGAGAAATCTGCTGGCCTCCTTTGTGGCTAACAGAACTCAGGCGTTCACATTAGGACCATTCCAATCTGCCAATCTGTTGTTACCGTGTGGGGTTCCACAAGGCTCATCCCTAAGTCCGACACTATTCAACATCTATGTGTCGGACCTTGCTAGTGTCATCAAAGCACATGGGATGAGCCTAACCTCATACGCTGACGACACGCCGTTGGTGTTGGCCATTAAGGGTGACGGTCAGGAGGTGGCCGAACGGTTCCAAACAGGCATGACAGCCATAGGTGAGTGGATGGCAGGAAACTGCCTGAAGCTCAATTCTGAGAAAACGGAGGTGGTCATCTTTGGCAATCTCTCGACATCCTGGCCTACGTCTTGGTGGCCATTAACTTTTGGCACCCCACCTTGTCCCACCTCCAAGGTCAGAAATCTGGGAGTTATTTTTGACGACCAGCTCAACTTTATGGCCCATGCCAATAAGGTAGCTTCCACGGCCCATTTTAAACTCAGGATGATTAGGAAAATCCTGCCTTTTCTGCCTGACACGGCTGCTAAGACCCTGGTCACATCATTGGTTCTTACCTCCCTAGACTACTGCAACGGACTCTTTTTGAATGCACAAAATAGAGTCACAAAAAAGCTTCAGACGGTACAGAACGCGGCCGCACGCCTGCTATCCAAAAAACCCAAATTCGCTCCCATCTCGGACACTCTGAGGACCTATCACTGGCTATCTATCCAAAACAGGATAAAGTTTAAAGCCATGTGCATAGTCTACAAAGTAATGCAGGACCAGGGGCCCCGTTTCCTAAAAGATCAATTAAAACATTACAATCCAGTTAGAACGCTCCGATCCTCTACACTTAACCAACTAATGACTCCACGTAGCAGAACAGTCACATGGGGCGACCGTCGCTTCCTTGTTGCGGCTTCCAAGATCTGGAATACCCTACCTTACTACGTCAAATCCAGCCCCTCACTCCTACAGTTTAGGAAAAGACTGAAAACGTGGTTATTCAACCAGTAACATAGAAAATCAGCCCGCTGTACCCACCCCTAAGGAGAGACATTACTGCAGTTTAGCGCCGAGACACCCAAGGGTAATTGTTTGCGCTCTATAAATGCCAGTAAATAAATAAATGTCTTCCCATATCTGGACGACTGGCTGATAAAAGCCAAGTCCATGAATTTGTGTGCAACACACTCAACAAACCATCCAAACCCTGTACAACTTGGGGTTCACAATCAATTATACCAAGTTTCACCTCCAACCCTCTCACATACATCAATACCTAGCAGCCACAATAAATACTTCCAACGATCTAGCAAATTTCAAATACAACACTCTCTTACAGCCAGAGTGTTCATGCAACTTATAGGCATGACGGCATCCTGCATACTCAGTGTACCTTATGCAAGACTTCAAATGCGTCCCATACAGGAATGTCGGGCACATCAGTGTAACCAAGCTCAAGGACAACTCTCAGATCTGGTGTTGGTAGACAGCCGCACACATCGCTCTCTGCAGTGGTGAAACTCAAAAAACGTATCCAAAGGGCAGCAGTTCCTCAAACCTCTTCCACAGATAGTACTAACGACAGACGCATCACTCACAGGATGGGGAGCACATCTCCTCAATCACACAACTCGAGGGAAATGGACCACTCAACAAAAAGTGCTCAATATCAATCTAGAACTGCTAGCAATATTCCCAGCTCTAAAATCATTCCAAATTAATGTACAAATAAAAGCTGTCCTTGTCCGGACGGACAACGACACAGCCATGTATTACATAAAAAAACAAGGATGCACACATTCTCTGCAGCTGCCACAGCTTGCGCAGAATATTTGGAGGTGGGCCATTCCGCAAAACTTATACCTGCTTGCGGAACACCTTCCAGGAGTTCATAATTAGGGCTGGGCGTAGTAGCGCTTCGCGAAGATACTCAAAGTGCACTTAGCACTACGCGAGCTACGCGTAGCACTACACAAACTGCGTAGTAGCCTGTTCGCACTGTGCAAGTTGCCGTTTTCAATGATTGCACTGTGCGGACAAGCATCCGGCACTGTGCAATCATTGAAAAGGGCATGCTGCACAGTGCGAGCTGTGGTTATCTGCCGCTCGAGTAGATTTTTACTCGAGCAGCAGCTTTCTCAACGCGTCCGTCGACGGGGTCTTTTTCGCCGTCGAAGGGTCCGTCGACGGTATCTTCGTCGACGATGACGTCGACGTCGGCAAGGTCTTCTTCGTCGACGGAAAAGCCGTCGACGACGACGAGGGTTTCTTCGACGATTGTTTCATTTTCGTCGACGTCTGATCGTCGACGAGAGGTGTGACAATCTTCGTCGACGAGATGGGACGAATTTGGACATGAACATAAGTTGGAGAGGAGGCTGAGGACATCACCATAGATGTTTTAGGTGAGGAGAAAGTCATAGTAGCAGTCGTAGCAGAGGCAGCCTGACTGGAATTTGGCAGAGCTGTAGGTGCCTTAGTCACAGGTCTCTGAGGAGACACTAAAGACTCTGTTCTTTTCGAGTCTGGAAGCTTCACAGACTTCTCAGAGGATTTCTTACTTTTAGAAGTAGAAGGCTCACCAGCATCTGAAGCGATCTGGGCCTGCTTCGCCACTTTAGCCTTAGGAGTAGGCACAGCACTCTCAGCCCTCCTCTTCTTTGACCCTTTAGTTGACTCTGAGGCAAAACTTCCTACCTCAGAAAGTGGCGCATCTTTATCCTTTATCCGCTGAAGCCACAGCAGCAGGCGACCCTCTCTGTCCCCGAGGGTCTTAGGAGGAAATTTGCGACAGATCTTACACTCCTTAGCCTGATGGTCAGGGTACAAACAGTAGATGCAGCGAGTGTGTGGATCTTCCTTTAACAGCCTCGCTTTTCCGCAAGAGTCACAGGCCCTGAACAGGGACTTTGAAGTAGACATTGTAGAAAAAAGGAATTCCTTTCAAGTAGAAAAAGAACTGAGCAGAGCTCAGAGGGACTCCCTATCACACGACGTGCAGTAAAAAATCTGAGAGCCTGGGTCTCTGGGGAGAGCATTCTGGTGGGAGCTGTGGCCTGATTGGCTGCAGTTTGGTCTATACATAATGACCTGGATAGTCGCTAATGTGGAAGTTTTATATGCTGTAGCTGGGGCTACTTTACTTCCTGGTTAGGTATACTGTTATTTGTTATGTACAAATGGTATACTGCTTTTTTTTATGTACCGTGGGCTCCCACTCCGACGACGGGGAATGATTCAGGCATGTGAATCTATGAAAGACACCAATACTGGAGAACCACAGATTAGAGGTAAGTAACTATTGTTCTTGCTGCTTACTTACAAAACAGACAACACTTGTCACTGTTTAGAGTACCAGCAATTAAAGCCTTTATGGAGGGCCTTAGAAGAATCATCGCTCCTAGATTGCCACCCTCTCCAGTATGGAATCTCAACATTGTACTAGGCTCCCGGGACCCCAATTTGAACCTCTACACAAATGTGAACTTTAGTACCTCACATAGAAAGTAGTAGATCGGGAGAGGTGTGGCGCCGCCGCCAGGGCGACTGACGCTGGAATCTGGGGATCACGGTTCGATCCCCGGCACCGGTGGCAGATTAGTCCAGCACCATGTGACTCTGGGCAATAGCTTGCTTAATCTTCCCCACGGCCCCCAGCGTCTAGAGACCGTTACGGGTGATTGTTCGCGCTTACAAATGTGGATTATTATTTCCTTATTGCAATTAAATCTCTCAGAAGGGTAAGTGGGATCCAGGCTTTAACGATACAAGAGCCCTTCTTACAAATACATCGTAACAAGGTAGTTCTCAGGACAAATCCAAAATTCCTTCCTAAAGTCATCTCTGCTTTTCACCTTAATCCGTGGAGCTACCGGTGTTTTTCCAAAAATGAGACTCCGTAGCAGAGAGCTCTTCACACCCTACATGTCAAAAGAGCCCTGCTTTATTACATTGATAGGACTAAATCTTTTCGCAAAACAAAACAATTGTTTGTAGCTTTCTCACCACCTCACAAAGGTAATCCCATCTCCAAAGCTGGAATTGCAAGGTGGATCGGTAAATGTATCCTAATATGCTACCAAAAGGCTAAACGCACATTAACAGTTCCTCCTAGAACGCAAACTAGGGGCCTCTATGGCTTTACATCTGTAAGGCAGCAACATGGTCTACAACACATACTTTCACTAAACACTATTGTGTTGACGTGCAAGCCAAACAACAAGCTTCTGTGAGCCAAGCTGTTCTTAAAAGTCTTTCAAACTACTGCAACTGATACAGGTGACCCCCGCTATGGGAAATACTGCTGTAGTGTGATCTGCAGCTCCTATGCTTCGAACGGAAAATGCTACTTACCAGTATGCATCTGTTCTTGGCATGTAGAGCTGCAGATTCTAACACGCCCACCCACCACCCCGGGACCTTTATCGGTTCCAGTTTTATCTTATTTAGATATACACACATGGACATCTTTCTTTTCTAATAACTCCATAATTTCCCATCATGGCGAAAAACAATCGAAGGATGGAGTCAATGCCCATGCGCACTATCGTCCAAGGGAGGAGTCAACTATCTCGTGACTGCAAAGACTTCTTCCAAGACAACAAGGCGCAAGTATCCTAGCCCAACATCAGATGGCGATCTAATGCCTGGTGTGTGAATCGGCAGCTCTACGTGCCAAGAACAGATGCATACTGGTAAGTAGCATTTTCATTCTCATTGTTGCAGTCTTTAAAGGTGCAGGAGGCATGTGATCTCTCCTGATGGAATACAACAGTGCTCAATATCCCTTACTCCCAAGCTGGGCAGAGATCCTTTGCTCTGTGATACTGACCAGTTTATAAACAGACATGAAGGTCCTGGAAAGCGTTCTAGCTAACAGGCTGCACACTGGCAACAGATCACAGGCCGGGTTCAGTGCTTTCCAAGGTACAGTTTCCACACTCATTTACCCCTGCTGTGGCAGGCAATAATTGACCTGCCTAAAAAAGGTTATGCAGTCATTGGAAGCTGAGAAGACAATGGGTATGGCGTTCTACGAGGCATTTGAGATCAGAAGGAACACCTGACAGGGATGCTCACATCTTACTATTCTTTCTGGTAGCTCTGGGATCCCCACAAGCTGCCATATGCCAACCATTGGAGATTTGGAAGTCTAATTACAATTTATGGACAAACAATGCCAGGTTGCTTTCAAGGCACGATATTAATAACAATTAAGAGGTGCTTATAATTTACAGACCGAATACAGCAGATTGAAAAGACCCGTAGAAGTACAGCAGCAGAAATCATTCAAACTACAGCACGCGTAGCTTATGCATTGTAAACCCCCAAACAGCTAAAATAAATCTACATTCAGACTAGCCTATGCACAGCAAGGAAAGGCTTTCAGAGCCTTATGTTTAGGTTGCAGGTAAATGCTGTTTCAGCTTCATTTTCAAAGCTGTCAACTTGTGTTCTCCCCTAAGCTTTGGTTGAAGTTTGTTCAAATGTGTTGTATCCGCGACCTTGTGAGATTTGTCTATGAATATAGCCTTGCACCATTGTGAGACAGACTGATTCTAGTCTTGACTTTAGGAACCTAGTTAGTTCATGGGAACCGAGCAGGCCATGCAGATACCATGGTGCACTGTTGGTGAAAGCCTTCCAAGCATGGCAGAAGGATTTAATGTTGTAAATTGATCCAGTGCAATACAGTCTTTTTTTGCAAACCTGTGATTTACTTCCTTTAAAATATATACGATTTGGACCTGTTGTTTCTTAAAGGGTTATATCACCGCCATCCAACACCGCAACATGGAAACAGTTACAACTTGAATTTCCTAAGTGCAGCTGTCCACATCTGATGGATTTTAATCGTACCATGTTGTTGAAGGTTGACTGATTTACACGCTATGTATGCGGGAAGAAAGTCGGCCCTAGTCACAAGCACTCCTGTCTGAGACCTGTCATACTAAGTTAGTTTGTAAATGACACTCCTTATATACAGGTTGGGTTTACAGAGCATCTCTGTGCAGTTTACACAATTTACAGTTGTTCATCAGTAAGATTTAGCAGAGCAAATCTATAGCGTCACTTGGCCACATGTTTGAACAATTCTTAATTTTTTAAGTAGGCGGACAGATCGTTAATGCTCAGCATTTTGTGACCATTTTACCCATGTGATTTGTTTTTAATTTTTATAGTTTTTGTTTGTGTAACTAATTTCCTTTATTGATATTTTTAAATGAAAATGTGTCCATGGTGAATGTGCTTTTCGATCTATCTGTTAGTGTAACCAGAAATAAACATTGCATAGATCGAAATGGATATGTTTTTCCCACCTCGACTTTCAGCACATCTATATTTCTTTCTTTTGTTTTTCCAAAGTGGTCGTCGCCAGGATTGTTCTCCAACAGTGATGTCCACTTAAATGGCTTCAGCAAACCAGAGGCTGCCAGACAGGGGTAAGAGGCTTCCAAATGTTTAATATGGAGTAGGTCAGCCTGGTCCTATCCATGGGGTCTGGGTAAACTAAACGGAGTGCACAACAAAGCAGCAAGGTTTTGACCAAAGGGAGATGCTGCAAAGATGTTTGCCATAGAATTGTTTAGGCTTCTTGAACTAGCAAGATCTCTAAAGACTTCACAGAGTACACAACACAGTAGTCCAGCTTATAAGCTGGGGTGAGATGCTACACAGGTATTTTCATAAAGGCCTGTTCTACTTGTTGCAGCAGGATCAGTGTTGACTGGACTGTGAATGAGCACCTGAGCATCCAGGCTACCTCTGTATCCTGGCACAGGAGGCCACATCGCCATGATTTGTGGTGGCTCCCTAAAGCACATGGGATTCAGAATCCTACTCCCACCCAACCCAAGAAACAAAAACGTACAATGTTTGGACGGACGCTGTAGGAAACTGGTAACAATCTCTTTCAAAGATGCATATACATCCTACTGAAGCTCAAACCAAACTCGTTGGATAAGATCACTGCTGCACGCACAGGGCTCTTTACTCACATCGGCTAACAGAAATACCATATGACTATGCTTGTGCTTCTAACTGGGTGTGTGGTACACCCTTAGCCATTTACTACAAGCACAATAGCAATCCATCCAATTCCAAACTCTACACCCGACCTCTACTCCTCCCCATGCAGCATCCTACTCTACACATAGTGCATCCCAAGTTACCTACCACAATAATCTCCTCATCCCATAAACATTAGGAAGCCTAGCCTAGGGTTCCATGCCCACCCACTGAGGGTTTACTGCCCACTACCATCAGCATTGCTTATTCTGTCATAAAGCAAGCCATTTAATACCACTACTCCCATACAAACAGATCTCTGTAGTTTCTAATGGATGTGTATTTCTGCAGATTTTTCACCAACCATTCTAGTACTCATACTGGTTCAGCAAACTTTGTTAGCATTTCCTCTTTCCTGGGTTTAGGGAGTACTGTTGCAGTACCCAGCAGAAGTGATGAAACAGACCATTTAAGGAGCCAGTTGGTCACATCAGGGTTTTTTTTGTATTTCTGTTTGACAGATGTGGGATCAGGAGGAAGTGGAATTTTCCCAACACATTTACTTTATATTTCTCAACATTAGGAGCGTTATCCCAACAAATGCTCTCAGGCTTCAAGCCCTGCCTTAGCTACTGTACGTGGATCTACGAAATGTAAAAAAAAGTAATGAATGGAATGCTTGAATTAATCTCCGCCAATAGGAATTACTTGGGCCACATCCCAATCTATCATTTTTCACACTGTGATACCTCCGTTTAGACCCAGCTATATGCAAATTTGGCTTGACCCTGCTCCAATGTAATAGTCCAGCCCGAGCTGCCATGCCAAGTCGTCCCTTTACCAGAACACAAGCTACCCAAGACTACTTTTGCCGTTATTGGGGCCCATTAGTCAAGTATAGCTTAATTCCAGTGACACAGACCTGTGCTCACGGTGCCATTGGCCTCAAGCTATACCTCACTGATGAGACTTAATTTGAAGGAAACCAGTCTGGGTTGCTTGTCATCCCTTCTAGAGTGGGCCACACCTCGCAGTTTGGGACAGACTATTTCCCATGAGGAGCAGGGTTGGCACTTGTTATAAGGCGGGCCTTTGTCATAGAGTGGCATGGTGCATGAAAAACGATGGTCTGGAATTCGGCCCTAAGTGATTGCCAGTGACTAAAATTAATTCAACCAAACACAAGATGATGGACGGAATGTTGCACAATGGCAAAACATTGGGGGTGAATGTTTTGCCATTGTGCAACATTCCGTCCATCATCTTGTGTGTTTTGCTGTTCACCCTATGTGGGAAGGGTATGCCCAGACATGGGTCCCGTGCTCACTACGCCACTGGAGTCAAGCTATCCTGGCTGATAGCCAGAAACCAGTCCTAGGATGCTTGATTCCGGTCCAGGGAAGACCTGGCTTGGCAGTTCGGGCTGGACTTTTGATTTGAGGCACAGGGTCAGACTGATTTGCATATAGCTGGGTCTGAACTGGGGTGGCAGAGTGGGCTAAAGAACGGTGATGGATTAAACCCAGATCTGTGACTGGGGGTGAATGTTTTGCCATTGTGCAACATTCTATCCATCACCTTGTGTGTTTTGCTAAAATTAATTCAAGTGTTCCATCGATCACCTTGTTGTTTGTGGTGGCTCTTCAGCATGGTTCTTCACATTTCAAGACTGTGCTGTCTGGAGATTGGCATGTGGTACTCTAGACTAAATTCCCCCTCAAGCTATTCGAGAAAGCCCCCAAACTATTATTTCTTTTCATAGGAAGTTGAACAAATAATCTTGTTCAGCTATGAGGAGCTTCCCTCTGAGATCTTCACATAAAATATTGCCTTACCAGCGCCAAAAGCACAGGCTGGCATACTACTCTTGGGTCTAAATAAGCGCAGTGCAAACAATGTAAAACATTAATCTTCTGATGCTTTCTTCCTATGAGCCAGTACTGTTATGGAATGAATCAAATTCTGCTGACCTCTCTTCCTCATTAACACCATTTAGTTTTTCTCTCTTAGAAATACGATTCACATCTTGAGACTTTGTTTGGCTTTCCTGGACATAACCATCCACCAATAATAATGCAAACAAAGGTACTCAAATTAGCAGTATAATTGGCCCAACCAGCCTCCGATGGCCCCAGAGCTTGTGTTTTTTCAGAGTGGAGGGTCTGTCCTCAAATGATGACGGTTGCAACCCATCCAGCATGACCCAATGAATTAATTCTTGTTTTCAATGAGAAAAAAACACCAACAGTTCATGCTGCCCATTAGTCCTTTAGCATAATTCTGGCCTCAATGTCTGTGATGTGAAGGTTTCTTGCCATCCATGCCTGGTTATTGCCTTGGGTCTCATCTAATCCTGGGTTTTAAGTGAGCTGCATCCAAATCCAGTTCATATGGGCAGTCATGGGCTCCAGCTTAGGAAATGGCTTCCCTTCGCCAAAGGAGGTGAAGGATTGAATGGGACTTCTAAATAGCAAGCTACTACCTAAAAAGGTGTCCCAGGGCTAGATGATCTAGCTAAGCTACTTAGAGGATCAGACTGTTGAGGTCCTTTCTGAAGGATAAGTGGTTAATAAGTCTGCAAAGTTTGATATGCAATTCTAGTGCTTGACTGTAAGAAAGAAAACTGAGAAGCCCCCTAAACGTGCATGTCTTATCCAGGCAAAAGAAAGATTTGCAGTGGGGAAATTAAATGAGTGAGATTTTAGTTCTGAACTCTATCCCTGATATACATTGAACCTGAATTGTGTATTGTCCAATGACAGAAACAGAGCTTTAAAGATGGAGTGTTTTGCAACAGGTATCCAATGAAAAAAGTAGAGCCGTTTAAAATTTGAAGACTGAGTGTTTAGACCCAAGATGAAATGAGCAGCAGTATTCTGTACAATTTGAAGGCAATGAGTCGGTTACATGGGAATCCCCAGGCAAAACACGGCCATGTACGCTAGCTGTGATGTAACAAATGGCTTAAAGGACCGATTTCCCCAAGGACGATGGGGGGCATTTTCCAGAGCAAAGGTAGACGAAGTAGGTGTGTGTGGACCAATCGCCTAGATTTCAGACAGCCTAGGGTTTTAGCTGAAGTTAAAGGGCTACAAGGTCCACCCAGGTTCTGTAAGCCACCAACAGAATACTCAGATGTCCATGATGAGGACTCTGTTTTGTTAGTAAGTTTAAGGCAGTTCATCCAGTTGGTGACCGCAGACACGCAGGAGCAGGCGTTCTCCTGTGTGTGGAGGATGATATCACTAATAGAGATAGTATTTTGGGTGCCTCCTGCGGTTGACGTGATCAAAGACCAAATAAGAGCAGCCAGTGATGCAGGTGTTAGAGGAAAGGGCTGAGGGTGGTCCTTCAGGAACTTCACATACAGTTGCAGTGGTGGAAGAGTGAAAGGGGAGCCAGAGGATAGACTGCTCGAATTCTATTGGAGAAATAAATGGAACCAGGCTAGGACCGGACTAAATATGCCGGTGGCAGAAAGATGAGCACCGGAATCGAATGAGCTACTCTATCTAGGTATGTGTAATGGGGGTGCATTGCTTTGCCCACCAACATGTTGATTGCTGTTGAAGTGATATTGAAGGAAACACGTTTTTTCATGTTTTTAATGGTCTGAGTGTATATGATTTTATAAGGACTTTAGTGTTGCTGTCAAATGCACTTAAGGAACTTCCGATACCATTGAGAGGACTGCAGTACTTTGGAGAATCTGAGGCCAAGGGTGATTTATGATGACAGTGAAATAATTGAATCGGTGCGATAGAATTTAAAGTGAAAGTAATGCATTGGTAGGTGGTAGGTGCCTGTTTTGGAGACAATGTCCTGAAGGAGGACTGAGTTGCAAAGAGCTTGCATGAATTGGTCAATTATAGTCCAACATCTTGTGCGAACAAAAGCTAAAGAACGAATTGTGGAGTCAGGGTACTTATCAGGATAGGGCAAGAAAGGAATGGCTCGATGGTTTGATTACAGTATAGAAAGAAGGGGCCAACTCCAGCAGCCCTTAAACAGCCGTCAATAGCAAACGGACCAAGATTTGGCCCTCAGTGTAAATTGGGCTACAAATCAGTTGGTAAAGACCAAACGGGCCAAGAGTGTTTAGAGATAAGGCATGAGGCAATAGATTGTTATAAGGCCAACATTACGCTCTTCAAGAATAGTGAAGCTGGCTGCCCGTAAAATAAAACGGAAGTGAGTCAGCCGAGGCTGGGCCAAATTTGCCAGGAGGGCGATAGATCAGAACCCTGGAAATTGAGCTGGTGGGGCTAGGATTAGAATAATGAGGGGCGTCTCTGCAGGATTGAAGAGCTTTGCCTCCATATTAATGATGAGGTCCGAACTATAAATTCGAGGCATGTGGGCTGCTGAATTCATATCTGTGCATAGATCGCCTCCTAGTGTTGGGTTCGGATGATTGCACATTGTTGTCCTGGAAGAGTCTTCGAAGTATCACGAGATAGGTGGCTCCTCCCCTGGACTACAGTGCGCATGGGCATCCTCTCCATCCTCCGCCTTTTCGACACCAGGCCCCAACTTCGACGACGATGGAACGGAGCCCGTTCAAGAGATGCCCCGTCTGCAACTCTAAGTACCCTCACATTGATGTGCACCCAGTGTGCAATAAATGTTTGTCCCCGGACCGCGACGAGGCCAGCTGTATGGTCTGTTCAAAGTTCCGGTCGAAGAAGACGCTTCGAGTTCGACGTGCCGCACGACAGTCGGCGCAAAAAACAACGCCTGACCCGGAGAACATCTTCGAGGACGATGAAGGCGTCGATGAAGAGGTTACTGACCAGCAGTCAGACCCAGAGTCGGAGCGAGATTCTGCCTTCGGTATGGACGACGATGAAGACTACGTCCATGAAGAAGACGTCGTCTAGGTAGGAGACGACGCGGAGGCCATCGGAGCCGTCTATGACGACTCGAGCGATGAGCAAGGCCCACCCACAATCGTGGGGCCTAATATTGACACTGTACTCTCTAAGGCTCAGGTCGAGGCATCGCCGGAAGGCCTTAGCCGAGATCCTAAGTTACATTCCATAGCCCCGCTAAAAGGCCCGGCTAAGAATACGTCTACGGAGCCATCGGTCGATTCACAAAAATCGAAACCGAAACCAACAGAGGCAAAAACGAAACCGAAACTGGTGAAGTCAGTCCTCGGATCGACGCCCTCGAGCTCCTCTGCGCCAATCAAGTCTACTAACGTCATCGACTCTTCGGGGCCACAAGGCGGCGCCGACCCCAAAAGCGGTGCGCCGAAGCCAGTCTCGACGGTCAAGCACGTCAGCCTGACGCCGTCGACGTCCAAACATGGTGACACTGCCAAAGGTCTCCAGGCTAAAAAGACTGTCGAACCAACGCTTGCAGCCTCAAAACGCTATTCAGTAAGGCCCTCGAGTCGAAGACCAAACCCAACCCGAAGGAGCATGTCACGTCGAAGACCAAGACCGTACCTGCTGCGCACCATCAGCTCGAGTCGACGCAAGGCCGCAAGCATGCTGGTGATACATCGAAGCCATCCATAACGCGGTCGGTTCGTCTCCGGTGCTTCCACACCAATTAAATACGGACTGCCCCCGACCGCTCGACCCAAAACGCTCGAGCCACAAAGGAGCGCCGAACCCTCCAAAAAGGTATCGGGACCTTCTAAATCTCAGTCCATTCCGGAGGAGGTAATGTTCCAGGCACCCTCGTATGACAATCAGTCGAAGCTCTACATCGACTCTGATTCTGGCAGACTCACCATTCACAAAAGGAAAATCGCACCAGAACATCCTTTGGAGTCATATAAAATCCCCCTCAAAGAGAACAAGCATTTACAATGCAATGGTCTCGGCATTGTTAAAGTTAGAGCCATTGGCATTGCTCATGAAATTATTCTTATTTATGTTTTTGTTTTGAAAACATAAATAAATGACATTGTCATTTACAATGCCAATAGCTTAATAGCTCGCAAATGCGAGACCTATTGCATTTGCACTCACACAGAGCCACCCACACACATACAGAGCTGCCCACAGAGCCATTCACATGGAGCCACCCACACACAGAGCCACCCACACACAGAGCCACCCACACAGACAAAGCCACCCACACAGACAAAGCCACCCACACAGACAAAGCCACCCACCCACCCACACACAAAGACGGAGACACACACACAGACGGAGACACACACACACACACACACACGCACACACACGCACACACACACACACACACAGCCACCCAAGCGCACACAGACAGAGCCACCCAAGCGCACACAGACAGACAGAGCCGCCACGCGCACACCGAGCCACCCACGCGCACAGACGGAGCCACCCACCCACCCACACAGACCGAGCCACCCACCCACCCACACGCACACAGACCGAGCCACCCACCCACACGCACACAGACCGAGCCACCCACCCACCCACACGCACACAGACCGAGCCACCCACACGCACAGACCCACCCACCCACACGCACAGACCCACCCACCCACACGCACAGACCCACCCACCCACACGCACAGACCCACCCACCCACACGCACAGACCCACCCACCCACACGCACAGACCCACCCACACGCACAGACCCACCCACCCACACGCACAGACCCACCCACACGCACAGACCCACCCGCACGCACAGACCCACCCGCACACAGACAGAGCCACCCACACACACACAGAGCCACCCACACACACACACAGAGCCGCCCACACGCACACACAGAGCCGCCCACACGCACACACAGAGCCACCCACACGCACACACAGAGCCACCCACACGCAGAGCCACCCACACGCACACACACAGCCACCCACACGCACACACACAGCCACCCACACGCACACACAGAGCCACTCACACGCACACACAGAGCCTCGCACACAGAGCCACACACACACACACACACACACACACACAGACAGAGCCTCGCACACAGAGCCACACACACACACACACACACAGACAGAGCCTCGCACACAGAGCCACACACACACACACAGACAGCCTCGCACACAGAGCCACACACACACACACACAGACAGAGCCTCGCACACAGAGCCACACACACACACACACACACACACACACACACACAGATAGAGCCTCGCACACAGAGCCACACACACACAGACAGAGCCTCGCACACAGAGACACACACACACACACACACAGACAGAGCCTCGCACACAGAGACACACACACACACACACACACACAGACACACACACACACAGACACACACACAGACACACACACACACTCACGCATACAGACACACACACACTCACGCATACAGACACACACACACACGCATACAGACACACACACACTCACGCATACAGACACACACACACTCACGCATACAGACACACACGCACACACTCACGCATACAGACACACACACTCACGCATACAGACACACACACTCACGCATACAGACACACACACACTCACGCATACAGACACACACACACTCACGCATACAGACACACACACACACACACTCACGCATACAGACACACACACTCACGCATACAGACACACACACTCACGCATACAGACACACACACACTCACGCATACAGACACACACACTCACGCATACAGACACACACACACACACACTCACGCATACAGACACACACACACTCACGCATACAGACACACACACACTCACGCATACAGACACACACACACACTCACGCATACAGACACACTCACAGACACACACTCACGCATACAGACACACACACTCACGCATACAGACACACACACACACACACTCACGCATACAGACACACACACACACACACACACTCACGCATACAGACCGACAGAGCCACACACTTGCCTGCCCAAGTTATGTGATCAGTTGTTACTATTACTGCATCCAGATATCAGTGTACTTGTTTGTGATTGAATATCAGTATCATCATGAGATACTAAACACAGTTTTGAGTTGGAAATGGAAAGTAGCATCAAAAGAGACAGAAGCTGAAATTATTGGCAAACCGGTCACCTTGTTGTAAATGGGTGCCACTGGTCACACTGCAGAGCGTGGGGCTGAAGGGTGGCGGGGGCCTTCTTCGGCACCAGCGCCAGAGGTCCTTTGGCCACAGTTTATAATTCCACATTGAAATGGTGTCGTTTTAAAATACGATTTGTCAATTGCGTTTTACTTTGCGGTGCATTAACCCAGCTTTGTATCCCTCGGAGGTCGATAAAATAAACATATTTAATAACTGCACCAATTTACTGAGCACCCAGAGATAGCAGTGTTCGCTCTATGTGCTCTAAAATATTAGAGATTAAGAAAGACGACATTGTTAGGTTAAAAATCAATTGTATTAAAATACAAGTCTGGTGCTGTATACATGAACCCTGCAGCAATGTGAAAAAGTGTTTTAGGGTGCTCTCACTATACAGTCTATACTTTCAGTGTGGTGGAAGTCTACACCAGGCTGTTACAATGAAGATGATCTGTGCTGACTGGCTGCTGGATGACACCGGTCAGCAGTGAGTGTTTAAGTGTGGTAGCGTTCTGCAGTCCATGCAGTCAGAGTATGGGACTTCTATAGGATGTAGACTGCGAGTACCGATTTTTAGAAGAATTAAACCACTTTTAACTGAATGCTACGAGGGTGGCGCCATTATGGAGCGAGTGTTGGTAGTGCACTGCAAGCCCTAGTGAATTTGACAACGTCGCGGCAGTATGGGGCAAGAGCGGTCTTGCTGGTGTCAGTGCGCTTAAGTGCTTAAGGATGGTGATATCTGCAGTTTACTGCTGTCGGGATGCTGGTAATCTGCAGTTTGACTTTTCGGGATGGTAGCAGTCAGTACTATCCTGGTGGACAATCTAAGAAGAGGCGTAACCGGACTGCTGAGCAGGGTACCCACCAAGCCTGCAATGCCTTATTCCTAAACCCAGCCAAGCTGAATTGCAAAGAGAGACACATCCCCAGCCAGGGTGCACCCTCATTACCTGCTGTAGATTTACGACGAGAGAGGGAGGCAGTACCACAGTGGGAGGGGATCGTTATAGGGTCAGAACAGGGCAGTGTTCGTCAGAGGAGGGAGTGCCAACAGCGCTGTGGGCAATAACACAATCATGAAAACATGGACAAATGTAGGCACCAGAATGAGAGTTAAATGCGTATTTACCAAATCCGATTACCTTTAAAGGTGCTCCAGGTCCGGTGGTGCTCAGCCCAATATGAGCCAATTATAAAACTTGTATTTTCTCAGGCATCCCTATGTTTACTTTTTGTATTTTATTCAATTCTGTGTGTTTTTTGAAAAGCGGTTATATTATACCACTTGAAAATCTACTCGGTTCTAAAAGGGTTGGGACTTCACATGGATTGTCAGCAGCCTCGCACACGATAGAGCAGCCGCGATTCATCCACAAACATGTGACTAACCGGAGAGAGGCCGGGGACCCATCGCTCTTTGCTGCACAGCTGTCCTGTGTGAAGGGGCATCACTCAGCCTGGAGTGATGCCCCTTTACGGCGGGGAACCAGGGTAATGCCGAGTCGTTGTGAGAGGAGTAGACGAGGAGGACGCCATCGTGGGGGGAACTTCTAGCACAAGGCTCTACCACTGCCATGGCGGCAGCCGATTACCCAGAAACCAGAGGTGGGGAGTTGGAGCAGAGAGCACCGGGAATCAAGCCAGGCCAGAGAACAGCACGAACGGGAGCCCAGCAGCGGTTCTATGACGCAGCAGGACTTGAGGCCGCAGTACTGAACGTATAACGCAGGCAAGTCTCTGTGTGTGTCCTTTCCAGGGCACAAATCCTATAACAAGCTGTCACCATTGCGCTAAGGGTAAAAAAACAAGTGCTACCTACTGGAAATTAAAGGAGAACGTGACCACGTCCTGCAACTTAAAGAAGCCTGCTTGAAGGGGCAGCCATGTGTGTGTTATCAGCGCCGCGCGCTGGTATGCAGACTCCCCCTGCATTCCAGCAGGCGCGCGTCGCGATCCGGCCTGCATTGGCATGCTGTGGAGACCAGACCTGGCCGCGCGCACAACGTTATCCTATGGGAAAACGCTGCGCGCGGCCAGGTCTTGTCTCACTTCGGTGTTGTCAGACTGCTGAGACGCCGACAATAGTTCTCTGGCGAGAACGCGCTTTTAGCGCGTTATAGCCGAGACCTAAAAAGGACTCTGCAACCTCAACTGTTCTCTTTGAACATGTTCAGTCCTATACACAACATGGTGCCGATTCTCCCACACGCAGCGACGCGGAAGTGGGAGATGATATAGTCATATGGGATTCATTTACAATGCTGACGCTGATCAAGGGGAGTCTCAACACTGGACTGACCCTACTGACCCTGATGATCCCCACACTACGCCCGACGCTCAGTCTTATAGTGTCAAAACCTCGCCTACTGAAGACACGGCGGCTTTTAATGCCTTAATTGAAAGAGCTGTTCGAAGAAGGGGATTGGCCCAGCAAAATTGGGGAAGGAAGGTAGGGCCGATTATTGCTAAAGAAAAAGAATGTACCTTCACAGCCACTTAGTTTGAAAAATTATTTTAAACAGAAATAAACGCAGATCAATACGTTTATCCTAGCCTTTGATTTTGGCTAATTAGTTTTTAATTATTCAACATTTTTATAAAAAGAAGGACATGTAATCAACTCAACAGAGAATCCATTTTAGTGATGTCCTACTGACAATACACATAACTGAAAATATCACAAATCAATTGTACATATTGAAAAAAATATTTCAATATGTACAATTGATTTGTGATATTTTCAGTTATGTGTATTGTCAGTAGGACATCACTAAAATGGATTCTCTGTTGAGTTGATTACATGTCCTTCTTTTTATAAAAATGTTGAATAATTAAAAACTAATTAGCCAAAATCAAAGGCTAGGATAAACGTATTGATCTGCGTTTATTTCTATTTAAAATAATTTTTCAAACTAAGTGGCTGTGAAGGTACATTCTTTTTCTTTAGCATTAATTGAAAGAGCAGCCCTCAACCATGATGTTGACATGCACGCAGAGCCAGTAGAGGAGGACTTTCTCTTCGATACTTTCTCCACCTCAGAAAGATCTGTAAAAACACTGCCTATGCTAAAGGGTGTCCTCAAACATGCTACTGACATTTTCAAGCAACCCACAAGGGCAAGGGTTATAAACCCAAGGATTGAAAGAAAGTATAGGCCTGCGCCTGTGGACCCTATGTAGATCAAGGGCCAACTCTCATTGGACTTCCTAGTAGTGGCTAATGCTCGCAAGAGAGCACACTCTCAGACAAGTGGTGATGCTCCTCCTCCGGACAAAGAATCCAAAATCTTAGAGGCTTCTGGTAAGCGGCCGGCAGCTCAAGCGGCTAATATTTGGAGGATCTCAAATACACAGGCCCTATTAGCGAGATATGATAGGGCTCACTACGACACGCTAGAACAGCTGATGCAACACCTGCCTGATGCTTACAAAGAGGGAGCAGAAATGCTAATACAGGAAGGAAAGTTGATTTCAAATGCATCCATCAAGTGTGCACTCGATGGAGCAGACACAGCAGCTAGAGCCATCAACACTAGCATAATGCTGAGACGTCATGCCTGGCCCGGCATCTCTGGTTTCAAACAAGAAATCCAAACAACTTTGCTCAATCAGCCTGTTAACCCTGACTTTCTCTTTGGCCCTGATGTAGACACTACCCTTGAGAAAATTAAAAAAGACGCAGACAGCAAAATCCATGGGAGCTCTGCAGTCACAGCAGTTCAGGGGCAGTTCCTTTCGTCGCTCCGGTAACAGGGAAGCTTCTTAGAGGTCAGGCATTACAGCAAGCCCAGTACAACAAGGGGAGCACGCAGACCACCTACAACAAAAATAACAGGGGTGGAAATCGTGGCAACAGCACCAAAGGCAGAGGACGTGGAAGTAACAATGCCAGATCCTCCGCCACCAATAAACAGTGACGCCTTGTCACTGCCCCCCGACCATATGACACCGGTCGGGGAAGATTCCAGCAGTTCCTGCCAGTCTGGGAAGGCATTACCACAGACAGGTGGGTGAGACAATTTATCCAATACGGCTATTGTCTGGAACTAACCTCCACTCCTCAACATACCCCCAAGGCACCGTCCTATGTCCGCAGAGCACATGCACCTATTGCAGCAAGAAGTACTCAGCGTGCTGCCAAAAGGAGCCATAGAACTCGTGCCTTTAGAACAGCAAGGTACAGGAGTGTACTCACTGTACTTCTTGATCCCAAAAAAGGACGGTTCCCTGCGGCCCATTCTAGACCTCAGACCCCTAAACCAGTACATCCTGTCAGAACACTTCCATATGTTAACTTTACAGCAAGTTCTACCATTGCTCAGGCAAGGGGACTTCCTAGCAACACTAGACCTGAAGGATGCCTATTTTCACATTCCCATTCACCCAGGTCACAGGAAGTATCTCAGGTTCACAGTCAACAACCAGCATTACCAGTTCAAGTTCCGGCCTTTCGGGGTTACTACAGCCCCCAGGGTGTTCACCAAGTGCTTGGCAACAGTGGCTGCACACCTTCGGAGACAACACATCCATGTCTATACTTACCTGGACGACTGGCTTGTTCAAGCAAAGCCGGCCCAGCAATGTGCCAGCCACATGTCCCGCACAATTCACCTCCTACAGTCTAGGATTTTCACTAAATTGCCCAAAATCACACCTTCAGCCTGCACATGTACAACAGTACCTAGGGCAACAATAAACACTATCACAGCAACAGTGCAGCCAAACTCAGCCAGAATCACCAGCATGCAATTGCTAAATCAGAAATTCAGACCCCAACACCTGCTCTCAGCGCAAGTGTTCATGCAACTGATAGGTATGATGGCCTCCTGCATCTTCATAGTCCACACGCGAGACTGCACATGCGTCCCCTCCAGGAGTGCTTAGCACAACAGTGGAACCAGGCTCGTGGACATCTAAAAGCCGTAGTGTTGGTGACCGGTCGTGCTTACAACTCTCTGCATTGGTGGAACACACAAAACGTTTGCAGGGGACGACCATTCCAAGAGCCTGTACCACAGGTAGTGCTGACGACAGACGCGTCTCTTCAGGGCTGGGGAGCGCATGTCCTCCATTATACAGTGTAGAGACTATGGACGACACAGCAGCAAAAGATGCACATATACCTGCTGGAGCTCATGGCGATCTACATGGCGATGAAGGCGTTCAAATTACACTTGTGCAACAAAGTCGTGCTGATCCGGACGGACAACATGACTGCCATGTATTACATCCAGAAGCAGGGAGGGACACACTCTCCACAATTCTCTCATCTGGCCAAGAGCATGTGGAAGTGGGCCATTCAAAGAAACATGTTCCTCATGGCAGAACATCTCCCAGGCAAGGACAACCAGATGGCGGACCTGCTCAGCAGGCACAGCCATCAGATGCACGAGTGGGAGATACACCCCTCAGTGCTCCAACCATATTTCCAGCAGTGGGGTCATCCAAGATCGACCTATTCGCCACACAGGAAAACTCAAAATGCCGAAGCTTTGCCGCCAGGTTTCCACACCCACAGTCGCAAGGCAATGCGATATGGATGAACTTGTCAGGCAAATTTGCGTACGCTTTTCCCCCAGCACCTCTAATACCGCTGGTGGCACGCAAGCTGAAGCAGTACTCGATGACTCTCATCCTGGTTGCTCCAGCGTGGGCTCGCCAACCATGGTACACCACGTTTCTGGAACTGTCTGTGGTGCCGCATCAAAGGCTGCACCTCACACCCAGGCTTTTGACGCAGAGCCATGGCGACATTCAGCATCCAGATCCGCAACAGCTCAACCTGGCGATCTGGCTCCTGAGGTCTTAGAGTTTGGCTACCTCAACTTACCTCCTGACTGTATGGACATCATCCGGGCGGCAAGGAAGCCCACCACAGAGTATGCTATGCGGCGAAGTGGAAGCGGTTTGTCATTTATTGTGCAGGCCACGACATTAACCCGCTGGATGCATCTATTCAGAACATCATTTGTTATCTCTTACATTTGTACAAATGTAATCTGGCCTATGCTTCCATTTGCATACATTTATCCGCAATGGCTGCTTACCTCCAAAACAGACAGCACCTCTCACTTTTCCGGGTGCCTGCCATCAAAGCCTTTCTGGAGGGACTCAAACAAGTCATTCCTCCGCGGACACCACCAGCTCCGGAGTGGAACCTCAATGTGGTCCTCACCAGGCTGATGGGTCCCCCTTTTGAACCACTGCATTCCTGCGAGCTTCAATTCTTGACTTGAAAAGTGGCTTTCCTTAGAGCAATTACATCGCTACGACGAGTTAGTGAACTCCAGGCACTAACTATCCAAGAGCCATTTATTCAAATTCATTCTAACAGGGTGGTGCTTCGCACTAACCCTAAATTCCTTCCTAAGGTAGTGTCTCAGTTCCATATCAAACAGACTATAGAACTACCTGTGTTCTTCCAAAATCCAGAGTCACTGGCGGAGAGAATGCTCCACACACTTGACGTCAAAAGGGCCCTAATGTATTACATCAATAGGACCAAAGATTTTAGGAAGACTAAACAACTCTTTTTTGCCTTTGCGCCTCAACACAAAGGTAACCCCATTTCCAAGGCTGGTATAGCCAGGTGGATCGTTAAATGTATTCAGATCTGCTATTTGAAAGCCAAGCGCACTCTCACTATTCCACCACGGGCCCACTCCACTCGAACGTTGGGGGCCTCCATGGCTTTCCTTGGAAATATCCCTTTGGAAGACATATGTAGAGCAGCCACATGGTCTACCACACACACATTTACAAAACATTACTGTGTTGATGTGCACTCCAAACAGCAGGCAGCTGTAGGGCAGGCTGTTCTAAAAACACTTTTTCAAACTGCTGCAGCTGGCACGGGCGGCCGCCGTTAATGGAGGGACTGCTATGTATTCTATGCACAGATATGAATTCAGCAGCCCACATGCCTCGAACCGAATATGCTACTTACCAGTATGCATCTGTTCTTGGCATGTAGGGCTGCTGACATTCATATCGCCCGCCCTCCTCCTCGGCACCTGTAGCAGCTGCGGCATTCACACATACTTCTAGCATGATCATCATTCACTAAGTTTCACTCCATCTTGGCCACAATGGCTAAAAACAATCTGAGGATGGAGTTGATGCCCATGCGCACTGTAGTCCAGGGGAGGAGCCACCTATCTCGTGATACTTCGAAGACTCTTCCAGGACAACAATGTGCGATCATCCGGACCCAACACTAGGTGGCGATCCATGCACAAATATGAATGTCAGCAGCCCTACATGCCAAGAACAGATTCATACTGGTAAGTAGCGTATTCGACATGGTCATCCTATTGACTGCGGCTTGGTCTTGCGTAATACTGTGTTCGAGGCATGGTGGCTGCTGAATTCATATCTTGTGCCTAGATCGTCGCCTAGTGTTGGGTCCGGATGATTGCACTTGTTGTCTTGGAAGAATCACGAGATAGGTGACTCCTCCACTGGACTACAGTGTGCATGGGTATCCTCTCCATCCTCAGATTGTTTTTTTCCGCCATTGGGTTCGGATGCAAACTCCTATGCTCCAACTTTGGAATCAAAAACAAAACTTTTCTGAAGGCCAAAAGGCCTCCGATTCAACGGTATTGTTCTCAATCGGTACCTCTCTACTCGATCCAGCCTTCCATCTCCAAGCGGTTGTCGACGCGGGTCGTTGGGCCTTTTCGATGCCACGTGAGACGACCGTCGATGGAAAGAAGTCTGTTTAAAAGGTGCCCGCAATGCCACGCCAAGTTCCCACATACTGATAAGCACTCAGTATGCAACAAGTGCCTTTCCCTAGACCATAAAGAGAAAAGCTGTCCAGCCTGTGCAGTTTCGATACAAGAAAACTATTCAAAACCGACGTGCAGCCAGGCAAGAAATGCAACAACAGGCACCAGACCCAGACAACATCTTTGACGACCAAGAACTACAAGAGGCGCCAGACTCTGACCTAGAGATTGTCACCGTAGAGGACTACTCTGACTCCGATGACGAGATCCCACCAGGGCAAATCGTGAGCACCCTGCCCCCGACACCATCTACCCCAATAACAACGGCTCCGGTCAAGGCATCGCCAAAAGGTCTTAGCCAAGATCATAAAAAAGTTTTGATTGCCCCGCCATTCGGCTCTGCTCCGAAACCTTTGGAAACCCCAGGGCCCAGTAACATCGTCCCAAAGAAGGTTCCAGACTCAAAGAAGGTCGCCGACCCGAAGGGTATCGATCCGAAAGCGGCCGTACAGCCAAAGAGCGTCGAGCCGAAAAAGACTGTCGACCCCAAGAAGGCCGTGCAGCCCAAGCTTGTCGAACCAAAAGCAGTTGTCGACCCGAACAAGGCCACACAACCCAAGGGCGCCGAACCAAAGAGTCGCCGACCCAAACAAGCCTTCGGCACCGAAAAACGTCGACCCGACAAAAGGCGCCGTACCTAAGCCCGTGTCCAAGCCAGAACGTCCTCTCGGACCGAAAACACCGGATCCGAAGACACCAGTCGATCCACAAAAGACAATTGACTCCGGAAAGGACACTCGGCCAAAAAAACAAGTCTCCAGTCGATCCCAACAAAAAAATCGACTCGGGAGACAACACTTCTCCGAAGAAGCCTACGGAGCACAAAAAAACGCGTCGACCCGAAAGACAGTCTGCCTGAAAAAAGGCCCGAGCCGAAAAAGTCTGATCCTAAACCTAAAGTCGTCGACAAACCAAAGCCTAAGACTCAACCCAGGACTGTTGAGGAAGAACTCTTCCACCCAGATCCCTCTGACGACCAAGCAAAAAATGTTATCAACCCAGAGACTGGTAAAGTTACCATCCTGCATAGGAAAAAGAGGCCTTTGGACTTTGAACCTCAGTCCCCTATTCCCCTAAAGAAAAAGGACTTTGGAACTTATCCGGTATTATAGGTGTCTTTCATAGATTCACATGCCTGAATCTTTCCCCGTCGTCGAGACGGGAGTCTCCGGTATATAGAAAAGCAATGTCCCATGGACATATATAGAGAAAAGTAGGCCTAAGGGCCTCACCTTAGTAGCCTATCTGTAGCCTTATGTAAAAAGGACCAAACTCCTGAAGAGAGCAAATCAGCTAACACCTCCCTCTAGAACCTTCCTGTCAGGAGCCTCAGTCTCAGATTTTCTACCGTACGTTGTGCTAGGGAGTCTCCACCTGAGTTCTCCTCAGGTTTACTTGTTGTAAGCTAATTTCTTCACAAATTTGGATTACTCTCATCAAAGTCTGACTATGGCTGACCCTCAGAAGAGGGGTCTCTTCAGAGCTTGTGCTTCTTGTAATAAGAAGAGATTACATATTGAGGATCAGCACAAGACATGCCTATACTGATCATTCGCCAAAGGAATGCAAAATTTGTAGAACATTCTCTACAAAAACGCTTAAGGACAGAGAAGGACGACTTTTAATCTGGCTGAACAAACTTAAAACCAGAGACAACTTGGAGTCTTCAGAGGAAGGTGAGATTGCTTCGGTCTCCTCTAAATTATCTTTGAAGAGGCCAAGGGTTGCTTCCCCTAGCCCTACAGACGCTCCTCCTAAGAAGGCTGCTAAAAAGTCTTCGGAGGCTAAATCTTCAGCGTCTGACAAGGAAGTTCCTGCCTCCAGGAAGCTAGCGCCGTCGTAGACTACATCGTCGACGCTATCGTCAGCGCAAAAGAAGGCTGTGTCTCCTGTCCATGTTTCCACTTCGACAACGACATTGTCAACGACGACGGCGTCGTTGGCGTTTTCATCGTAGACGAAGACTACTCCATCATCGTCGGCGGGTAAGCCTGTGTCGTCGATTATTCTCATTAAAAACCAGTCGTCGACGCTTGAAATCTCGTCGACTATGTCAGTGTCGACGACGAAGCCAAGGACGTCTATGCCTTTGCCGTCGACGAGGATTCTCTCGTCGACGGTTGTGCCGTCGACGAAGACCTCGACGAAGAAGACACCGTCGACAGTGGCGCCGTCGACGAAGGTGGCATTGGTGCAGTTATCGTCGGCAAGGGCGCCGACAACGACATCGACGATATTGTGGAATCTGTCGGAGATGGTTCCACCGTCTACGGGAAGTGTGGCTACTATGCCGTCGACGACCCTACCGTCGTCTGTAACGGTTTTGACAGATGAGGATGGTCTACAACAAACCTCTCCAAGGGTAAAGACCGTAAAAAAAGGCGCTTACACCAGACTTAACGTCTCAGAGTAGGGTGCAAAATTGCCACCATCTTGTCTTCTACAGGATGAAGACTCAGATGAAGAACATGACATGCAGGCTACGAGTCCATTTCACCTGGTGGTGAAGTGCCAAAGCACTGACAATGAGGTCGATGAGGTGGAAATTACTCAAGAACATACTGTTCAATCACAGGTCCAGACACAAATCACACCAATGGTATGTCTACCAGCGTCCATAGTATCAGACTTAAGGTTTTTGATCCAGGACTACAAACAACGGTTTCCAGATTCTTCCACCCCACAGGCAGCGGGACCGGTTTCATCAACAACTAGGGTGACTGCGTCTCCACGTGCTAGACCACCGCCCTTAGTGTCCCGTCAGGAATGGGAGCCAGTACAAGATCTTCCGTCTTCTGACGATGAGGAGGTAGAGCAAGAGGGTGAGGTCCAATCCGATCACGGGGACGATGTGGACTACATAGCTTCTTCATAGATTCACATGCAACCCTCCCGCCTCCCCTGGAAGGACTCACCTATCTCTCTATCGGTATTGCGTCTATCTAGCTTGGTGCGTACGAAAATCTGAGAGACTGAGGCTCCTGACAGGAAGGTTCTAGAGGGAGGTGTTAGCTGATTGGCTCTCTTCTGGAGTTTGATCCTTTTTACATAAGGACACAGGCTACTAAGGTGAGGCCCTTAGGCCCACTTTTCTCTATATATGTCCATGGGACATTGCTTTTCTATATACCGGAGACTCACATCTCGACGACTGGGAAAGATTCAGGCATGTGAATCTATGAAAGACACCAATACTGGATAACTGCAGTTACAGGTAAGTAACGCATTCCTTCTCCTTCTAGACCCTTCCTTCCTTTTCAACCTATCATGCCTACTACTCCTTTCAATCCTTATATTCCTTACTCTCCCTCTCATCACGGGGACAACGAAGGTAACACAGGGGATGAGCCACAGCCTCAATATGACTTCCCACAGGACCCTGAACCACAGGAACCATGGGAAGAGCCAACTGACCCTTACAACACCCATCCCATCCCTGATATGCCCTCTTATCCTACTAAGCCGTCACCTACTGATGACACCGTGGTTTTTAATCAGCTCATACAGAGCTGCACAGTTCCACAACGTGGATATGCATAACGACCCCGTAGAGGAAGACTTTTTGTTTGACACCTTCCCCACATCAGAAAAAAGTGTCAAAACACTTCCCATGTTAAAAGGAGTCCTGAAACATGCACCTGACATATTAAGATACAGCCAGGGTACGGGTCATCAACCCCAGAATAGAAAAAACGTATAGGGCAGCCCCTACAGACCCTACTTGCATCAAAGGGCAGTTACCACTTGATTCACTGGTAGTGGCCAACGCACGTAAAGGAGCCAACTCCCAAACCACCGGGGAGGCACCTCCCCCAGACAAAGAATCGAAAATACTAGAGGCATCCGGGAAAAGAGTAGCAGCACAAGCCTCCAACTCGTGGAGGATAGCTAATACACAAGCCCTACTGGCTCGTTACGACAGGGCGCATTACGACCAGCTAGAGACCCTCATGCAACACCTACCTGAGCCTTTCCAAGCACAAGCCCAAGATCTCATACAGGAGGGGAAATTCATAACTAACGCCTCCATCAAATGCGCGATTGACGCAGCAGACACTGCAGCTAGGACAATCGACACTAGCGTTCTATTCCGCAGACATGCATGGCTGCGTATTTCTGGTTTTAAAAATGAGGTACCGTCCACTATCCTTAACCAGCCTGTTAATCGGGACTTTTTATTTGGCCCTGCTTTCGACACCATTTTGGATAAAATGAAAAAGGGGACGGAGACAGCAAAATCAATGGGGGCATTGCAATTTCAGCAACAAAGGAGCTCCTTTCGTCGCTCCTCATACAGGGCAAATACACGAGGACATTCCTCACAGACAACGGCATCATATAAAGGTAACACACAAAGTTCCTTTTCCAAACACACAACCAGAGGAGGCTACAGAGGTAACAATACCAAGGGAAGAGGACGTGGAGGCAATAACACCAGAGCCTCCACTGCCTCAAAACAGTGACTCTCTTACACTACCTCCTGACCACTTAACACCGGTTGGAGGCAGACTTCAACAGTTCCTACCCGTCTGGAACACAATTACCACAGACAGGTGGGTGAGAGAAATTATCCAGTCTGGCTACTGCCTAGAACTGACTTCTACATCACCAAACATACCGCCTAGACATCGTCCAAAGAACACATCACCCTGTTACAACAAGAGGTGAACTGCATGCTAGAAAAGGGGGCCATAGAGCAAGTCCCTTTCCAACATATTTCCTTATTCCCAAGAAGGACGGCTCTCTCAGACCAATATTGGACCTCAGACCCCTAAATCAATACATACTGTCGGAGCACTTTCATATGATAACATTACAACAAGTGCTCCCGTTGCTACAACAGGGGGATTTCCTAGCAACACTGGACCTCAAAGATGCGTATTTCCACATACCCATCCATCCAGCCCACAGAAAATACCTCAGGTTCACAATAGAAGGTCAACACTACCAATTCAAGGTTTTGCCCTTCGGGGTTACGGCTCCAAGGGTTTTTACAAAATGCTTAGCGACCGTAGCAGCACATCTCAGGAGGCAGCACGTCCATATGTACCCTTACCTGGACGATTGGCTTATACAAGCAAAATCGTACCACCAATGTGCAGCACACACGTCTCAAACAATCCAGCTGTTACACAGCCTAGGATTCACAATCAACTACACAAAATCACATCTGCAACCATCCCACATACAGCAGTACCTGGGAGCCACCATAAACACCTCGGAGGCAAAGGCGTATCCAAACTCAGCAAGGACAGCCAGTATGCAGACACTCATTCGCAAATTCCTGCCAGAACACTCTTTGCCAGCTGAAATTTTCATGCAGCTCATAGGCATGATGGCCTCCTGCATATTCATTGTCCCCCATGCCAGACTTCAGATGCGCCCATTGCAGGAATGCCTAGCACGGCAATGGAACCAGGCTCAAGGACAACTGAAAGACTTAGTGTTGGTAGACAGTCGCACTCGCAACTCTCTGCAGTGGTGGAACCCACAAACCCTTTCCAAGGGGCGACTGTTCCAAGAGCCAGTTCCACAACTAGTACTAACGGCGGACGCATCACTGACAGGCTGGGGAGCCCATCTCCTTCAATACACAGTACGGGGGCTCTGGACAAACAAGCAGAGAAGGCTGCATATCAACCAACTAGAGTTGCTAGCGATATTCCTAGCCCTGAAAGCATTTCAGAAATACTTGTACAGCAAGACGGTGTTGATCCGGACGGACAACATGACGGCAATGTACTACATCCAGAAAAAGGGAGGAACGCACTCTCCACAGCTGTCCCATCTGGCACAGAGCATCTGGAAGTGGGCGATTCCCAAAAATATTTTTCTCCTAGCAGAACACCTTCCAGGGAAGGACAATCAATTTGCCGACCTGCTAAGCAGGCAAAGCCAGCAATTACACTAATGGGAGATTCACCCCCAGGTCCTCCAACCATTCTTCGAGGAGTGGGGTCACCCAGAAATAGACCTGTTCGCCACAAAAGAAAACTGGAATTGCCAATACTTTGCAGCCAGATTCCCACATCCATTGTCACAGGGCAATGCGATATGGATGAACTGGTCAGGCAGATTTGCGTACGCTTTTCCCCCAGCACCAGTGATGCCGCTGGTGGCACGCAAACTGCGGCAACACTCCCTCACTCTAATTCTAGTTGCTCCCACATGGGCGAGACAACCGTGGTACACGACGTTCCTAGAACTCTCAGTAGTTCCCCATCAAAGACTGCACCTCATCTTCTAACTCGGAACCATGGAGAAATCAGACACCCAGATCCCAATCAAATGAACCTAGCGATCTGGCTCCTGAGGTCTTGGAGTTTGGATATCTTAACTTGCCCCCAGATTGCATGAATATCATTAAGGAGGCAACCACACGAGCGTGTTATGCAGCTAAATGGAAAAGATTTGTTATTTATTGCACCAATAACCAAATCAACCCATTAGACGCATCAATACAAAACATTATATGTTACCTGCTGCACCTACAAAGATGTAACTTAGCATACTCTTCAATACCGCTACACCTTGCTGACATAGCAGCATACCTTCAAAACAGACAACACCTTTCACAGTTTTTTTTTTATTTTTTAAAAACCTTTATTTCTGTATGCGCGATACACAGCGTCTGCCTACAACCCATCGGGCCGGCTGCTATGACAGTCAGTAATATAACAGTGCACATTGGTGTTTCCATCTTGTATGCAGGTCAACCAAGTCTCAGTATATCCGTGCGCGCAACGCAGTATCAGAAAAAGGACGAAATAGGTTTCATTTTAAAATTTTGATGAATAAACATATAACAACCACATCACAACAAACACATGGCAAAGGACAGTTGCAGGGACTCCAGAGGAGAGGGCAAGGAAACAAATTTTTCATAGGATAGTGAGACAAATGACTAGGGCCGGAGGGTGGCGAGTAGCTCGAGATATACAGATTATGACAAACAAACATCCGGAACGTCAATTAAGGGGACAGCGAAACATCAATGGTGTAGTCCAGTGGGGGGGTGCAGATATTCCCACGGTAAGCATTCCATTGGGACCAAATCCTGCCCCATTTCTTAGGTCGGCCCCGAGCCACATAGACCGTCTTTTCCCTGAACATACACCAGTCCATGTTCTCCTTCCAAGCAGTTACAGTGGGTGGCCTATGGGAACCCCAGAGTTGAGCAATATCCCTCTTGGCAACCATGTTACCAAGAGTCACCCAAAAAGTCTGAGCCGTGGTATAATCCGTCTGTTCCCAGACATTTAGAAGGCATCGTCGGGCCTCAGGCAATAGAGAACCCCCGGTGACTCTTTCCATTGTCGTATGCACTCTAGACCAGAAGGCAGACACCTCAGGGCACTCCCAAATGATATGCATGAAGGTACCACTCATACCGCAACAGCGCTTGCACAACCCATCAAGGGAGTAACCCATTCTCACCAGACGTGTACTAGTCATATATACTCGATGGAGGATCTTCAACTGTACGAAACGGAGGAGAGCTGGTATGGCCACCTCCTTAGGGGAGGTGACAGCCATTTGCCAATCCTCGTCATCGAGTTCCAAGCCGTCTGCGGTCCACGAAGCCCTGAGTCGCACAAGGAGATCAACTCTGTTATTAATGAGTTTTTTTTATAGATCAGGGATATAGTACTGTCCGGCACGTGACCATCAAGGATACGATCCTCTAGCGGCGAGGACTGGGGAATCTCCGTCCCCGGGGGAAAACGGAGATCAAGGCATGCCGCACCTGGAGGTACCTAAAGTGCTCCCTGTCACCAAGTTCATTTTCTATTTTAAGCGCCTCAAAAGACATAACATTACCTTTGGACCAGAGATCCTCCACCTTGCTAATACCAATTGTATCCCATTTATCGAATCCTTTCGTTCTCCACAAAGTTCGAGGCATGTGGGCTGCTGAATTCATATCTGTGCATAGATCGCCGCCTAGTGTTGGGTCCGGATGATTGCACATTGTTGTCCTGGAAGAGTCTTCGAAGTATCACGAGATAGGTGGCTCCTCCCCTGGACTACAGTGCGCATGGGCATCGCCTCCATCCCCAGATTGTTTTTTTCCGCCATTGGGTTCGGATGTGTTTCGGTTCCCTCTGTCGGAACCGATAGTAGTTTTACGTTTCTACTTGAGACCAAAAGGTCTTTAGGCTGGGCGTCGGTATTGTTTCGTTCGGGTTATCTCATTCTCAGCTCCGAACGCTCCCTGCCCCTCCGCGTGCTCTCGGCGCGGACGGGCCTACTCGACGCTCCAAGTTCCTGACCATGGAACGGACTCCGTTCAAGAGGTGCCCGGTGTGCACCTCCAAGTATTCACACCTCGATGTGCACCCTGTGTGCAACAAGTGTTTATCACCGGACCATGACGAGGCCAGGTGTATGGCCTGCTCAAAGTTCCGGTGCAAGAAGACCCTAAAGCATCGTCGGGCCGCTCGACTCCAGGCCCAGTTGTCGGCGCCCCCTGCGCCCCCGCCGGACAACATCTTAGAAGCATTTGAAGAAGACGAGAATGTCTTTCAGGTTTCGGACTCTAGCCCTGCGTCGGAGGGAGAGGACTACGACGCAGAAGATGAGGAGTTTGATGAAGCAGGCGACGAGGTAGGGGACGACGATGGGGCCATTGCCACCGTGGGGGATAGCTCGGAGGAGGAGCACCCCCAGACTGATTCAGGGGCCAATCCCCAACATACGGCCCAGGTCGAGGGATCGCCTTCGGGCCTTACCCAAGACCTTGCTAATAGTCCAACTGCCCCGCCTCTCGGCCCGGCCGCGGACATTTCTGAGGCGCCACTCCCGTTGAAGAAAACGAAAGTGAAGCCATCGGGATCCACTCAGTCAGTTTCGAAACCGAAAGTGAAAGCTCCACTGGTGGGGCAGAAGGCTCTAGAGGCGTCAACACCTAAGAAAGTCAAAATGGCCGACTTGAAAAGCCACGCCAAAATGGCCGACCCCAAGGCCTCGGGGTCGACGCCGAAGACGAAGGTGGCAGACGCGGCTGCATCGGCGCCGAAGATGGTCGAGGTCGACGACCCGAGAAAGGCTCCAAAGAAGCGCCAAAGCGATTCCAAGGCTCCGGCTGTGCCGGCTCCGACTGTCGGGGCCAAGGATGGCAAGGTGTCGACTCCGAAGACGATGCCCCCGGCAGACTCGACTCCCGACTCAGGGAAGTCGCTCGAGACAGTCAAGCCCTCTCCAGCCTTGACGAAGAAGGTCGTCGAATCCCTCCAACGGATTCGAAATGCTGGGGTTCCCGAACCAGAGGGAGTGAAGCCGAAGCCCGCATCGAAGCCGGCGAAGGCGCAGACGCCTATTCGCTACACCCTGCCGCCAAAGTCGACGCCGAAAGCCTTCGCTCCAAAGCAGGGGGCGGACGTGCCCTCGAAGGAGGTGTCGACGCCCAAAGCGTCGCTGGCGGGGTCGAAGCCTCGGCTCCAGCCACTCGCTGAGGAAGAGCGCCGTGAGGTCATCATCGACGCCAATACTGGGAAATTGTCCCTCCTCAAACGGAAAATCACCACGGAACCGGTGCTGGAACATTTTCGGATTCCTCTAAAGAATAAGAAGGACTCGACGGGCGCTTCGGCCCCTATGGAGCCTTCGTCGCCCAAACAAGTGGAACGTTCTCCTACGCGTTCTAACGCAGGGGAAGGTGACGATGAGGAGGAGGTCGAGTACAACTACCCGGCGTACTCGGATCCGGAGGAGGAACATGAACCTTGGTCGGCCGGAGCCGACCCAGATGACCCGCAATCGGGTCAAGAACCGCAGCTCTTTGCGGCAAAGACCTCACCGACGGAGGACTCTGCGGCCTTCAACGCCTTGATTGAGAGAGCCGCAGCCAACCATGATGTTGAGCTCCACTCAGATCCTGTGGATGTGGATTTTTTGTTTGACACTTTCTCAGTGGCCGAGAAGTCAGTCAAGACATTGCCAATGCTCAAAGGGGTGCTAAAGCACGTGCCGGAGGTCTTCAAGGAGCCCACTCGGGCGCGTGTCATCAATCCTCGCATTGATAAAAAGTATAAGGCAGCGCCCTCGGATCCAACATATATCAAGGGACACTTGCCTCTAGACTCTTTGGTTGTATCCAACGCTCGGAAGAGGGCGAATTCACAGACAACTGGTGACGCTCCTCCCCCAGACAAAGAGTCGAAGATATTCGAGGCCTCAGGAAAAAGGATTGCTGCGCAGGCAGCTAACATCTGGCGTATTTCAAACACGCAGTCCCTACTTGCACGCTACGATAGGGCTCACTATGACACCCTAGAAACACTGTTGCAGCACTTACCTGACCAGTACAAGGAGGCTGGGGAGATGATAATTCAGGAGGGCAAGCTAATCACTAACGCTTCCATCAAATGTGCGCTAGATGTGGCTGACACTGCCTCCAGGGCGATCAACACTAGTGTGTTGCTGAGAAGGCATGCATGGCTTCGAATCTCAGGCTTTAAACCTGATATCCAAACGACCATACTCAACCAAACAGTGAATCCTGACCACCTGTTTGGCCCTGAGGTGGATGCGACACTGGAAAAAATGAAAAAGGACACGGACACTGCTAAGTCTATGGGGGCCCTCCAATCTCAGCAGTTTCGGGGTGGTTCCTTTCGCCGCTCCAATTCCAGAGGCACCTCCAGGGGTCAAGCATCGCAATCCACCCAGTACTATAAAGGCAATACCCAGACCTCATACACCAACAAGGGTAGAGGTGGCTACAGAGGCAACAATGTCAAGGGCAGGGGACGTGGAAACAATAGCTCCAGGTCCACCGCCGCCAACAAGCAGTGACGTCTTGTCACTGCCCCCGACCACACAACACCGGTCGGGGGGAGACTCCAGCAGTTCCTGCCCGCGTGGAAATCCATCACCACGGACAGGTGGGTGAGATCTCTTATCCAGTACGGTTACTGTCTGGAACTTACTTCCACTCCACCAAACATTCCTCCAAGAAGCCGTCCTATGTCCGGCGAGCACTTGCACTTGTTGCAGCAGGAGGTCACAGTCATGCTGCAAAAAGGGGCAATAGAGCTCGTTCCACTGCAAGAAAGGGGAACAGGGGTTTACTCCCTGTACTTTCTGATCCCCAAAAAGGACGGATCCCTCAGGCCCATCCTGGACCTCAGGCCCCTCAACTGGTATATTCTCTCGGAGCACTTCCATATGCTCACGTTACAGCAGGTTCTCCCTCTGCTTTAACAGGGGGACTTCCTGGCCACACTGGACCTAAAGGATGCATACTTTCATATCCCCCTGCATCCTTCCCACAGGAAGTATCTCAGATTCACGATCCTAGACCAGCACTACCAGTTCAGGGTTCTGCCGTTCGGGGTCACCACAGCGCCAAGGGTCTTTACAAAGTGCCTGGCGACTGTGGCGGCGCATCTGCGACGCCAAAACGTCCACGTCTATCCTTATCTGGACGACTGGCTCATTCAGGCAAGGACAGAACAGCAGTGCGCAGACCACGTGTCACGCACTATTCATCTCCTACACGATCTGGGATTCTCGCTGATCTATCCAAAATCTCATCTCCAGCCCGCCCATGTACGGCAGTATCTGGGCGCGACGATAGACACGCTGGCAGCCACTGCGCAGCTAAATTCAGTGAGAATCGCCAGCATCCAGACTCTGATCCAACGATTCAGACCTCAGCACTCGCTTCCAGCGAAGGTGTTCATGCAGTTGATAGGCATGATGGCCTCCTGCATCTCCATCGTCCCGCACGCGAGACTACATATGCGTCCGCTTCAGGAGTGCTTGGCACGTCAGTGGACTCAGGCTCACGGGCAACTGACAGACCTAGTGTTGGTGAGCGGTCGGGCGTACAACTCTCTGCATTGGTGGAATCCACAAAACCTTTGCAAGGGCCGACCGTTCCAGGAGCCTGTGCCACAGATTATCCTGACAACGGACGCTTCTCTCCAGGGATGGGGAGCGCATGTACTCCTTCCATTACACGGTGCAGGGACTATGGACACTACAGCAAAGGAGGATGCACATCAACGTTCTGGAACTGATGGCAATCTTCATGGCTTTAAAGGCATTCAAAGTACATCTGTCCAACAAGGTCGTGTTGATCCGGACGGACAACATGACGGCCATGTACTACATCCAGAAGCAGGGAGGCACACACTCTCCGCAGCTGTCTCATCTGGCTCAGAGCATGTGGAAGTGGGCCATTCAGAGGAACATCTTCCTCATGGCGGAGCATCTCCCGGGCAAAGACAACCAGATGGCGGACCTGCTCAGCAGGCACAGCCACCAAATGCACGAGTGGGAGATACACCCATCAGTACTCCAACCGTACTTCCAAAGGTGGGGTCATCCAGAGATAGACCTGTTCGCCACAAAGGAGAACGCAAAATGCCAAAGCTTCGCCGCCAGGTTCCCACACCCGCAATCACAGGGCAATGCGATGTGGATGAACTGGTCAGGCAGATTTGCGTACGCTTTTCCCCCAGCACCTCTGATACCGCTGGTGGCACGCAAACTCAGGCAACACTCGATGACTCTCATCCTGGTTGCTCCAACATGGGCTCGCCAACCATGGTACACCACGTTTCTGGAACTGTCCGTGGTACCGCATCAGAGGCTTCATCTCACCCCCAGCCTTCTGACGCAGAGCCATGGCGACATTCAGCACCCAGATCCGCAACAGCTCAACCTGGCGATTTGGCTCCTGAAGTCCTAGAGTTTGGCTACCTCAATCTTCCCCCCGATTGTATGGACATCATTCGGGAGGCAAGGAATCCCACTACTCGAGCTTGTTACGCAGCCAAGTGGAAGCGTTTTGTCATGTACTGTGTAAACCACAATATTGACCCACTGGACGCTTCCATTCAGAACATTATTTGCTACCTGTTCCACCTGTACCAATGCAATTTGGCGTACTCTTCCATCCGCATTCATTTGTCTGCGATGGCAGCATACCTTCAGAATAGGCAACACCTATCCCTTTTTAAGGTCCCTGCTATCAAGGCTTTTCTGGAAGGACTCAAAAGGGTCATTCCACCGCGGACACCACCAGCTCCGGAATGGAACCTCAATGTGGTTCTTACAAGGCTGATGGGTCCTCCCTTTGAGCCACTGCACTCTTGTGAGCTTCAGTTTCTAACTTGGAAGGTTGCTTTCTTAGTAGCAATTACATCGCTACGGAGGGTTAGCGAGTTGCAGGCGCTCACCATCCAGGAACCTTTCTTCCAAGTACACGCTAACAGGGTGGTGCTCCGCACTAACCCTAAATTCTTACCCAAGGTTGTATCTCAATTCCACATGAACCAAACAATTGAGTTACCAGTGTTTTTTCAAAACCCAGAGTCACTGGCGGAGCGGATGCTCCACACCCTTGATGTTAAAAGAGCATTGATGTACTACGTCGACAGGACTAAAGATTTTCGTAAGACCGAGCAACTCTTTGTTGCTTTTGCCTCACACCACAAGGGAAATGCTATCTCCAAAGCTGGGATCGCTAGGTGGATAGTGAAATGCATTCAGATCTGTTACGCTAAAGCTAAACGCACTCTCACAATTCCACCAAGAGCCCACTCCACCAGAAAGATGGGGGCCTCTATGGCTTTCCTAGGTAACATTCCCTTAGAAGATATTTGTAGAGCAGCTACATGGTCTACCACACATACTTTCACTAAGCATTACTGTGTAGATGTGCACTCTAAACAGCAGGCAGCTGTTGGCCAGGCTGTTCTCAAAACGCTTTTTCAAACGGCTGCAGCTGGCACGGGCGGCCGCCGCTAATGGAGGGACTGCTATGTATTCTATGCACAGATATGAATTCAGCAGCCCACATGCCTCGAACTGCAAATGCTACTTACCAGTATGCATCTGTTCTTGGCATGTAGGGCTGCTGACATTCATATCGCCCGCCCTCCTCCCCGGCACCTGTAGCAGCTGCAGTATTTTCTTTACACATATTTTCATACTCTTAGCATAGGGCATCACTCACATATGTCACTCCATCTCTGCCAATTGCTAAAAACAATCTGGGGATGGAGGCGATGCCCATGCGCACTGTAGTCCAGGGGAGGAGCCACCTATCTCGTGATACTTCGAAGACTCTTCCAGGACAACAATGTGCAATCATCCGGACCCAACACTAGGCGGCGATCTATGCACAGATATGAATGTCAGCAGCCCTACATGCCAAGAACAGATGCATACTGGTAAGTAGCATTTGCATTACCCAACCTATCAGAATTATACAACGGCGTCATTCGTGTCAACCTGTCGCTCCATCCCATAGCACCATTCGCATCCCGCCACACTCGTACAACACTTTTCGTAGGACCAGTCAGGGCGCGAAATGGCTCCTTAGAATACAGTGCCCTGTTAAAGTTCCCACCCGGCAGGAGAAGTTTGTCTATCTCAAAAGCGGGAGCAGGACCAGGGGAGTAGGTTACATGATTGACCGCACACAGTTGCGAGGCCCAGTAGTAGCGCCTGATATCGGGGAGGGCAATGCCGCCATCGTACCACGGCAAAGTAAGTTTGGGGAAGGAGATACGAGCCCGCCCGTCCCAAATCAATTGTCTCTGAAGGCTCTCGACCTCACGGAAATACCCGGAGGGTATGGGATCAAAAAAATTTTGAAGTGAATACAAGAACCTAGGGAGCGACATCATCTTAAAAAGAGTCGCGCGCCCCAATGGGGATAGGGGCAGGCGACGCCATCGCAAGACATCGAGCTTAAGTCGCCGGAGAGGAGCATGCAGATTACGGTCATAACGGACGGTGGAATCCAAGGAGACATGAACCCCCAGGTACTTAAAGCCAGTCTCGACCACTTGAATCGGGAATCTGCGAGGCAACGCAGGGAGATCTCCAGCCAGAACATAAACACAGGATTTGGTCCAGTTAATAACGAGACCAGAGTTCTTTCCGAAGGAGGTGAGGACATCAAAAAGTACATTAAGAGACTTCCGGGGTGAGGTGAGATAAAGAAGAATGTCATCAGCATACAGCGAGACACGATCTTCAAAATCTGGGGCCCACTGGATGCCCCTGATCGAGGGCTCCCAACGAAGCCACTCGGCCAACGGTTCTAAGGCTAGGGCAAAAAGCAATGGAGACAGCGGACAACCCTGTCGGGTGCCACGCCCAAGTGCGAACGAACCAGACACCCTGCCATTCACCACCACCTGGGCCAGTGGTTGTTCATAAAGGAGTTTGACCCAGGCAATAAAATTAGAGCCGAAGCCGAACTTTGAGAGAGCTGCCCAGAGATAAGGCCATTCGATGGTATCAAAAGCCATAGTGGCGTCAAGAGAAGCCAAAATGGCAGGTTCAGTCAGAGTACCAGCTCTGGCGAGACCTCCATGAAGCCTCAGAAGGTTAAGGGCGGTGTTACGATGCGGAATAAAACCGGACTTATCTGGATGGATCAGGTCGCCGATGACCGTAAGCAGACGAGTAACAAGCAATTTGGCCAGTATCTTGGGTTCAGCGTTAAGCAAGGAAATGGGTCGATAGGAAGCACATCGGTCACGAGGTTTGCCTTCCTTATGGATGACAACGATAGTGACCAAGCGCTGATTAAGAGGAAGGAGGCCAGTTTCGAAGGCCTCAGTAAACATATTAAGCAAATACGTCGCCATTTTGTCAGGCCGCAACTTGTAAAGCTCGATGGACAATCCGTTGGGCCCCATAGCCTTACCAGATTGAAGGGCACGAATGGCACCAGCGACCTCATCCACCGTTATGGGGGCATCCATAAAGGTCCTATCCTCATCAGAGAGGCAGGGTAGCGCAATATCACGCAGGAGCAAACTGGAATCGCATTCATCCCTATCACTCACCGATCAATATACCGTCTGAAAGTGGTCCACAAAGCAGTCTACGATCCCGATCGGGTCAGACACACAATCCCCATTTAACTTTTCAATCACCGGTACAACTCGATTCGTTCTCTCAGACTTGTCCAGCCACGCAATGAGCTTGCTCGCCTTATCACCCACATCATAGTCTGCCCAGCTGGTTTCGATTCATAACTTTGGCCGCTTCAGTCACTAGGGCTCTATAGTCTGCCTGTTTCAAAGTCAGGGAATGTAAAATGGCAGGAGTATCATTACCACCCAATTCACTTTCAAGGACAGTTATTTCATCTTCGAGGTGCAATAATTCCTCCTGCTTAGCCTTCTTAGCAGCAGCAATCAATGACAATGCAGAACCACGTATAACAGTTTTAAAAGCCTCCCACAAGGAAACAGAAGAGGAAACAGACCCCACATTTCATCAAAATAGCAATCAATGGCCTTGATAAGCTCAGAGCGCGTCTTGGGATTTCGCAAGTGCCAAGGATTAATAGGGGCGACTCTGCCATCGCTACATAAACCCACTGTGACCCTGAGCAACAAGGGAGAGTGATCCGAAATGCCTCTAGGGAGGTGACGGACCTCCCGCACAGAAGGAGAGTGGGCAGGCAGCATCAGGAAATAATCGATTCTAGAAAGGCTGCCATGGGCTCCAGAATGGAACGTATATTGCATGTGCGAGTGGTGTAGTAGCCTCCAAACATCCACTAATCCAAAGGTCTCCAGTAATTCAGAGAGCCACAACTGGGTATTCGGTAAGACTCTGGGAGGGTATCTATCAAAGTCACCAGAGACCACAGAGTTAAAATCCCCTCCAAGAATAATGAGACCATCGGGGAGCCCAAGCAAAATCCGTCCAATGTCGGCATAGGTAGTAGCCTGGAGACCCGGGGGGACGTACAAATTAAGGATTAAGAGCACCTTTCCCTCCCACCTCCCCGAAATAACAGCATATCGACCTCTATCATCAAGGATGACATCTATTTCAAGGGGCAGGGAGGATCTAATCAGTATGCCCACTCCTCTGGAACCGGATGTAAATCCAGCGTGAGCGACTAGTCTGTAACCACGTCTATCCAGGGCCCTGCATGCATTCCCTATCAGATGTCTCTTGTAACAAAACGATGTCAGGGGAGTGGCGTCTGAGAAACTGGAGAACAACGCCACGCTTCACCTTATCCCCCAGACCATTAACGTTCCAGGACAGCAATTTCAACTCACCACCCCCCATCCCGGTCAAGGACCGCAGCCCTCCCACCCCGGAGCACAACCACAGTAGGATAAAAGCGAAGCATACAGTGCCATGTGAAATAAACAAATACAATAACAAAAACAAACCCTCCCCCCACCCCCCCAACAACATCCTGTTACAACACCCCCCAACCTGCACCCCTGCGTACGACTAAAAAGCCACCCCAATCTGCAGTGTGCCTGTCGCCCTCTCATAACTACACTACACAAAGAACCCCGGAGGAGGAAAAGAGTCAACCCACACCCGAACCACCCTCGAGCCCAACCCCGCCAAGAGGGAAGCAAGTGGCATAACTCAGCTGACAAATATTAACAAGAAACCAGGCGTCGAGAACCACAATGTCACTCCTGTGCCGATGCACCCCCTTCCGCTCCACCGGGGCTTCCGCTCAGATCGTCTCTTTTCGGCAGTGAATCCAGCCAGTCGCTGGCACAGTCTGGTTGATCAAAGAAAAAGGTCCGCTCCTGATATTCAATGCGCAGTCTAGCTGGGAACAACATCGCATACTTAAGTCTCAAGTCCCGCTAGCGCCTTTTCACTCCCTGAAACCCCATTCTTTGTCGCTGGACTTGAGGAGTAAAATCCGGGTAGATGGTAACAGAACTGTTTTCGAACTTCAATGGCCCATGACCACGAGAGGCCTGGAGGATAGCGTCCTGATCCCGAAAATGGAAAAGCCTAGCAATAATAGGCCTCGGGGGGGCCCCCGGTTTAGTCTGCCCACCCGGGAAGCGATACGCACGCTCAACCGCAAAGAATTTGCTGAGTCCGGCGGGAGCAAGATGGTTGAGGATCAGATCCTCCACAAGAAGGTCAACAGTGGTGGCATCGTGGTTTTCGGTAACTCCCACCAAGCGAATGTTGTTCCGCCGGGCCCTATTTTCATATTCGTCCAGTCGTCTGGCCATCATGTCATGTGCTGTTCGCAAGTTACCGATCTCCGACTGTGCGTCCGCCATATCAGTGACGAGACTGGAGGCTTTCAAATCTAGAGCCTTGACCCTCTCGTTAGTCTTGGCCAGGTCCGCTCTAATAAGTGTGACATCAACAGCCACTGTATCAATCTTGGAAACAATAGTTTCATATTGTATCCCCATATCAGCCTTCATCCCAGTGATGGCACTCATTAGGTCCTGAAGCGAAACCTCCGATGGCGTTGTAGAGTCCGTCCTAGGGTCCGCAAGAGTACGGCCGGTACCGCCGGGGGAACCCTTCAATTGCGTGTAACGATCCATAACATTAGTCTGGATAGGTCCCCCACGGGTCGGCGTCTTCGTCTTGCGCTTCTCGAACTCAGGTTTGGAAGCCATATTGGAAGCCGCTCCACGAAGGGGCCCTCTGGACCTGGTGAAAATGACCGATGTTATTGAGATACCAAAGCAGAATTTGTAGGATGCTAGACGAGGGATATGGCAGGACAGCACAGCGGGTCGAAGTCACACCAACTTGAGAGCCGAATCGCACTTAGAACAGTCAATCGAGGGGACGAGGAGAAATCGAAACTGAAAGAGACAATGCCGCTGGCTGGGAGGATGTCCCCAAAGCCGTTGTTGTTGACTTACTCCACGGCCCACAAGAGCAGCAGAGTCCCCGGTCCCGATCGGGGGTAGGCCAGAAAGTTGGAGTTGATGCAAAATCGGTTCCCGACATCCGATTTCAATTCTTGAAAGAATATTGAAGTCAGCAAGAGTAGATCTTCATAAGCCCATAATAAAAACCAGGATATTTCAAGGATAGTTGCAGGAGGGTTGCGCGGGTCCCGGGAGCCCTCTGCTTACACGACCATCTTGGATGCCCGCGTAGCTCCCCCAGACACCTTTCACTGTTAAGAATACCAGTAATCAAAGCTTTCATGGAGGGTTTAAAAAGGGTGATTCCTCCTAGGCACCCCCCTTCCCCAGTCTGGAATCTCAATATAGTGCTTACCAGACTCATGGGCCCTCCTTTCGTACCTTTACATTCATGCGAACTACAATTCCTAACGTGGAAAGTTGCATTCTTATTGGCCATCACCTCACTCAGAAGAGTGACTGAATTACAAGCGCTTACAATTAAAGAACCTTTCATGCAGGTACATGCCAACAGGGTGGTTCTTAGAACAAACCCTAAATTCATGCCTAAGGTTGTATCCAATTTCCATATCAACCAATCGAAAGAACTGCCAGTGTTCTTTCAAAATCCACAGTCAGTAGCTGAGGGAGCCCTGCACACACTAGACGTAAAAAGAGCTCTACTTTACTATGTGGACAGAACTAAATCCTTTCGGAAAACAAAGCAACTGTTTGTTGCCTTTGCACCACAACACAAGGGGAATCCAATTTCAAAATCAGGAATAGCCAGATGGATAGTTAAATGCATTCAGATATGCTATTAAAAGGCAAAACGCACTTAAACCGTCGCCCCAAAAGCACACTCCACTAGGAAAATGGGGGCATCCATGGCTTTCCTAGGAAATATTCCTCTTGAAGACCTCTGTAAGGCAGCCACATGGACCACCATACACACTTTCACAAAACACTTCTGTGAAGATGTACAAACAAAACAGCAAGCTGCTGTAGGCCAGGCTGTCCTCAAAACTCTTTTTCAAACTGCTGCAGCTGGCACAGGTGTCCACCGCTAGAGGAGATACTGCTATACAGTCTATGCACAAGATATGAATTCAGCAGCCCACATGTCACGAACGGAATATCCTACTTACCAGTATGCATCTGTTCTTGGCATGTAGGGCTGCTGACATTTTTATCGCCCGCCCTCCTCCCCGGTGCCTGTAGCAGCTGCAGCATTCTCTCTGGCATGGCCATCTCTTACTTTACTATCTCCATCTCTGCCACAATGGCGAAAAACAATCTGAGGATGGAGAGGATGACCATGCGCACTGTAGTCCAGGGGAGGAGTCACCTATCTCGTGAAACTTCGAAGACTCTTCCAAGACAACAAGTGCAATCATCCGGACCCAACACTAGGCGGCGATCTATGCACAAGATATGAATGTCAGCAGCCCTACATGCCAAGAACAGAGGCATACTGGTAAGTAGCATATTCCTTTCTCACGTACTCCATCTGCTTTAAAGGGGCCTCATCCGCCTCTGCCAGAGGAACATCTGTCCAAGATGTGGAGGGGGCGATAGGGTGGAGAGTACTGCACTTAACCCTTCCTTTACTCGTTCTCGTAGGTCTGACTGCCCACGTAGGTCTCATCCTCAGATAATTGAATAGAGTTCTGCCACTGGTCTCCATTGAAGAACATTAGTTCACTAAATGAACTGAGTGGCATCTTTCTCGCCCCCTTGTTGAGACATGGATGCCTGCGGACATCTGCATGGCATACCTTGCGTTCAGTTGAGACTACCAGAGCAAGCTGAAGCTGAAGAAGTAGCCCTCAACAGCCAGTGGGCCGCATCTATTATATCGCATCATTGTCGGTATGCCTGCTCGGCTGAGGAAACAATCACCACCTGAACATTAGGTACAACCCTAAGCTTTGATTTACACAGAACTCGAGGCCTACGTTCTCTCAAAAGACTCTGGCTTTTGGATGCAAGGATGCTGACAAGTGGCTTCAACGGCTTGATGGATAAGGCATTGCATCACCTCATCTGATGTCCAGCAGTTCTTTCAGTGTGTACCTGGGACAGGTATGTGCTAGCCTGCTAATTTCCACGCATATTCTACCAGCTCTATGGTATCTTTGCTTCCTAAAGGAGCAACGTAAAGTTTGTCCAGAAAGTTGTGCGTAATTGGTATAAAATTATAATCCTGCTTTTTCTTCTGACAGTCTCCGTTGCGGTCACATCTACTCACGTTAGACCTGAGAAGAGGCTAAAGTTTCATTTACCTGACACACTGTTACTCCTTAGCCTGTTGTCTCTTTCCAATTGGAAAGTGTTAAAGTGCTTGAGTGCGGCCCCATGATAATCAGCCTCTTACTATGAACATGGGGGGAAAAGGGACATTATTTCAAGAAGTGAGAAATAATCTGGTCATTTCATCATGGTAGATATTCTCATAATGTGGATTCTGGTCTTTTTTTCTGCCCTGTAAGGAAGGCCCTGAGCACCTGATGCCTTTTCTAATAGATATTTCATTTTCCATACGATTTGCTATTCAGAATTCGGATTGTTCTCATTTCTTTCGAAATGGTTTTTACACAATAGCTGAAATTTCGTCATGATTTCAAATTTCAACCCATTGCTTCCTTAACAGAACACCTTAATGCTGTTTTTTTAAGAAGCTTGTTTATCTTAATATATTTGGTGTATGAATCTGACCTTTTACAAGGCCTTGTCTTGCTTCTGTCTTCTGCAGGAAAATCCTGAGTCCAAAAGAAAAAAGTACCAGCGAGGGCCCCTGTAAGATGAGCAAACTGACCAAGAGTCTTCAAAGTATATCCACCCAAACGGCAGTCATTGATCAGACCCTCTCCACCCCCAGCAACCTATCAGACACTGCTCTGGCCATGTGACCAAGAATGCCAACAGTCTTCACCATTAACCAAGCACCTACCTCAAAACCAGCAGGAAACTGACACTGATGTGGGATTGCAGAGTACTTCACGGTTGCACATGTGAAAAACGATCTTATTTTTAGACTTTAATTTAAACTTAATAAACATTCTGGTTTGGGTACCTACCTTGAGCCAGGACATGGTGATAGAAACAGATGCCTTGTATAGAAAAAAAACACTTATTTTTGAAAATGTTTAATTATTTTCGGTGAATCAGATGTGTTCTACCAAAAGTGCCTCAACTGGTAAAGCACAAAACATTGGACAATGTGATCTCTTTCCTTTCAACTGGGAAGAGAGTTGGAGGGGACGAGGTCCTCTTATTCTGTTTACGATGTGCGCAATGCCTTGAATTTGGACAATTTCTTGAGGGGATCTGGACATGGGATGGGTAGTGTAGGGGGGCGATTTTGACTTGATCCTGGTCCTCTTTGTGGGGGGAGGGGAGCTGTGCGCCTGGAACTCAGTCTCTTTTCGTAGAGAGGGGGGGCAGGTGTCATGCATCCTCTCTGCAGGGAGGATTGGGTAAGTTTGGGGCATCTGTTACTTTGAGCCAAAGAAGAATTGGAAAATGGTTTCTAAAATCTGAAGATGGGATTCCCAGGAGAGAGAGGCTCAGAAAACAGACTGCTCTTTGTGTTTTTAAAGAAGTGTTATTGAAATAAAGTAATCAGCCAGTGAAAGCCAGGATGAATGTGGCTGCCTTCTTATCTGCATGTTTCAGCTGTGGATAGTTAATGGAAAATGCCATGCACTCTGCTTGCCAACAATGCCTGATATGCAGCTAAGCAACTGTTGACTGTTTGCTAGAAGAGTTCCTGTTTGTGCGGTCAGTATTCTTTAGCCCTTGGAAATGTCAGCCGTTCTGCTGCAGTGCTAACATTTAATTTGACAAATGAAGTGATTAATTCGCATTTCGATTTAAGAATTGATGTGTACGTTGCTTCTCCCCAGTGATACCTGCTGACCGCACCTGCTCCTAAATGGTGAGCGAATGTGCCCTGTAGCTGTAGAGCCCTCTAGACGTCCACTCAGATGGTACAGAGATACTGACCTGAAAATGATGGCATGGATTGAGCCATGTTGTAGCTGGATTTGTGTGTCGCAGTGGATTGTTTCTACCCCCTTAAAGTTTTAATCCTATTGCATTGTAAACTTCTGTCCTTTCCCAGGGTCCTACCCACTCGTATATAACCCTCTGGACCAGCTATCGGAAGGAATTGACCTATATATGAAAGATCAATGAGCTAAATAAAAACACTCCTGGTCCACAAATACACCCTTTGTCAGAATGGGGTGTTAATATACACGGTAAGGAATTGGAAGGCAAGCGGACATCAGATATGGGTCATAATTGTTTGGGTTTTGAACGATTTGCTTTCTCTGGCATTGATTCTTTCAAAGATTTACATGCTTGAATCCTCCGCCTTCGGGCTGTCAGTACTCTATGGTTAATGTTTACTTAGCAGTGTACATTTACACTCCGTGTGCAGAGTAGCTGTGAGCTATATGTCAGTGTGTTGACCTCGTCAGATTCAAGCTCTGGCACATGAGGTGATGAGACACCAGAGCTCAGCTCCCTCCCTCCGAGGCGTCGGTACTTGGATGTTCTGCGGTCCACCCAGCGTGAGGGAATCGTGTGGAGCTCTGCTCCTGATTTGACATGTTCTCAGTCAGTGAATCCTTTTTAATGATGGACTCTGTTCTCATATGCAGTGTGGAGGACTGAGGCCAACATTTCTTGCTGTTTTGTTAGCAGTTTCTGCAGTTTTATTTTTGTTTACCATGGCACAAACACCTTCCAAAAACTTTGTTTGTACGTGGTATTTGAATAGCTCAAACTCTTCCAAAAGGCAGAAGAGCACTGTACACGTGGAAAAGCAAGCGTACAGTCAACGTGTGGTAGAAGGTAGCTGGAATCTAGGACCGGAGGCTGCATTTACTGCATTGTCGCTAAAGTGTTGAGCAGCTGGGAGTTAATCCTTACTCGCAACTTTTCTGAACTGTTAAAAACTTTGATTCAGATCGAGACTTCTAGCTGCAGGTTTGTCACTGTTTCAATGTTCTCCAGGAATCAGACTATATCCGGAAACTTCATCAGCACCTCTGCACACAGTGGGTGGTGTCATGCGGCTCAGCACTGTCATTGTTCTGCTACGGAAATGACGTGCAGAGTCTATATAGGCGTCACTCCAGCGCGCTGACATCAGTTCCTTTCATTCCGCGCCACCGGATGCGGATCCGGAGTTACCTCTCATCTCTTAAAGTTCGTTACCTTGAGCAAAAATTGTTTTGCAGTGTGCAAGTGACATGTCATCACCCAAAATTACAGGTTTTAAGCCCTGTCCTCATCAAATTTACATGTTGTTCCTGGGGTCGAGCTATGACTCTAAGGCATGCAGTAACTCTGCTTAAATTCAGCCGCAGGCCATGCGAGACCATGAGGCAAAACTACATCGCCAAGCACCGAAAGACTACTACAAGTCCAATTCGAAAGTTTAGTCCCTGCTCCATTCAAAATCCTTAAGCTGTTGGCGCCGTTTGAGGGTTCGGTCTTCCTCTCCATCCAAGTCCTTGGGTAAATCGAAGAAACAACACAAATCTAAGTGGGAGTCTGGCCCTTACTGCCCCTCACAATATCCTGAGAAGATGAGGGGGTGGCACCAAACATCTTAATTTCACTCTGTCATTCGACTTCAGAGCCAATCCCATAACTTGTTTTGACGCAACCAAGCTTTCTGGGGACGTCCACCACACCTAGGCAGAGCCAAGATTTCAGTGCGTCTGTGCTCCAGCCCTTCAGATCCTTACTGACTCTGTAGTGTGGCTGATGGCCCCACAGAGCCAGGAAGGTCTCTGTCTGGGTTGCCACCAGTGGGTTTGCCCCCAGCACCAGCTGGACCCTCTGAGCCCATTTCGGGGCAGCTCCGGCTACACTCTGGCCCACGATTGTTCCCGGTGCATCAATGCTGACTGTCAACACTAGAAGACAAGGCCCCAGTGGTCCTCTCTGATATAGAGTTTGCTCCAGTTCGACCTAGATAGAATTCTCGCCCTGCTGCCATTGTGGGTCCAATTCATCCTCTTTCTCTGCCTACATAATAACAGCACTCCCTGCATTTCCTGTTGGGCATGGATCCAGATAATGATTAGAGTGCATGTTATGCAATTGGCTAACATTATCCCTAGGAGACTCGGAATGGCAACCTGCAGGAAGCTAGTGGCCTTGATAGCTCCCCTGAATCCTGTCTCCTCTCACTCCCTAGCCCAGCCTCATAGGAGTGCTTCCTACTCCATGGGTATGCATAGGACGGCCAAAGTCCTCCAGCTCCCCACTTTGGAGGTAAAGAACAATCTACTTATGGAGGTTCTTTAGCTGGGGCAGAAATTTACTGAGCCCCAACTAACATTTATCAAAGTACATATGGACATTTTGTTGAGGTCATGGACCAAACCTTGTCCTGGTTCCCCAGTCATACGACAAATTACTGATGGAGACATTAGTGAATAGGGTTTTCTCAACCTCCAGCCTGACGCTCAAGTCTGTGAATGCCCGCTGGCACGCTATACACATGCCTTTTGGGACTCTGTCGCTCTAGTCTTCCCACGTGTCCCAGACAATCCACAACTAGTCTTTGCCCAGGCCATACAGGATAGTTGTGACGCCAGCAAGTTCACATTTCGTTGTGGCTTAAACACCTATTCCATTGAACGGGCCATTGGCACAACTGTCTCCATTTGCTGCCACTTTTGTCTGTGGTCCACCAGCTTTTTAGGTCAGTTCATTGTGGACATATTGTTTAACGGGACCTGTCTGGGTACAAGGCAGACTCTGCCCTCAAGTGGTTCAGAGAGAGCAGGGCCCTGGCATTCTTTGTCAGCTTATCTGCACTACCTTGCCAGCCACATCGGCCCAACCGCTACTTTCCCATCTTCGACAAAGAAACCCTTTGCTGCCAACCAATCCAAGGTGCCCAGCAGTTTTGTAAATGAGGCCCTGGTGCCCAGCACCCCCAGGATCCAGGTCCCCAGACTGCCCATCCAGTCTTCTCCCCCCTGCTGCAGCCCAACCTGCCAAATCTCTTTAACGCTGCCTAGTGGAGCCATACAGTGGGAGGCATGATGCACTGATTCTTGCCAAGTTAGCAGATCATCACATCAGACCGGGTGAGTCCTGCAGATTGTTCAGTAAGGATGTGCCCTACTTTTTTAGTCTGTCGCTCTTTACACTGTCCCCACAGCGAGTGACCGAGGACTATCTCTTGATTCTGCAGCAGGATGAGCAAGCCCTTTTGGCAACATTCAGCTATTGCACCAGAAGTAGGACATGGCTGTTGTTCCCTCTACTGGTACCCAAGAAGGATGGAAGCTCTTAGTGTTTTTAAAGAAGTGTTATTGAAATAAAAGTAATCAGCCAGTGAAAGCCAGGATGAATGTGGCTGCCTTCTTATCTGCATGTTTTAGCAGTGGATAGTTAATGGAAAGTGCCTTGCACTTGCTTGGCAACAATGCCTGATATGCAGCTAAGCAACTGTTGACTGTTTGCTAGAAGAGTTCCTGTTTGTGCGGTCAGTATTGTTTAGCCCTTGGAAATGTCAGCCGTTCTGCTGCAGTACTAAAATTTAATTTGACAAATGAAGTGATTAATTTGCATTACGATTTAAGAATTGATGTGTGCGTTGCTTCTCCCCAGTGATACCTGCTGACCGCACCTGCTCCTAAATGGTGAGCGAATGTGCCCTGTAGTTGTAGAGCCCTCTAGACGTCCACTCAGATGGTACAATCAATCAATCAATCACAGCATTTATATAGCGCGCTACTCACCCGGAGGGTCTCAAGGCGCTTGGGGATGGGGTGTCCGCTACTGCTCGAATAGCCAGGTCTTGAGCTGCCTCCTGAAGGCGAGGTGGTCTTGGGTCAGGCGGAGGTGGGTCGGGAGGGAGTTCCACGTCTTGGCGGCGAGGTAGGAGAAGGATCTTCCTCCTGTGGCGGCTCTTCAGATGCGGGGGACGGCGGCGAGGGCGTGGTTGGTTGATCGGAGCTGGCGTGTGGGAGTGTAGCAGTTGAGGCGGCTGTTGAGGTATCCTGGGCCTTGGTTGTGTAGGGCTTTGTGTGTGTGGGTGAGGAGTCGGAACGTGATTCTCTTGTTGGCCGGGAGCCAGTGCAGGTCTCTCAGGTGTCCGGAGATGTGGCTGTGTCGGGGATGTCCAGGATGAGTCTTGCTGAGGCGTTCTGGATTTGCTGGAGTCTCTTCTGGAGTCTGGCGGTGGTTCCGGCGTAGAGGGGGTTGCCGTAGTCCAGTCGGCTGGTGACGAGGGCCTGGGTGACCGTCTTCCTGGTCTCGGTGGGGATCCACCGGAAGATCTTACGTAGCATGCGCAGGATGTTGAAGCATGACGAGGAGACGGCGTTGATTTGTCTGGTCATGGAGAGGGAGGAGTCCAGGATGAAGCCCAGGTTGCGTGCGTGGTCTGGTGGTTTGGGTGCGCTGCCCAGGGCGGGGGGCCACCAGGAGTCTTCCCAGGCGGAGGGCGAGGATCCCAGGATGAGGACTTCCGTCTTGTCTGAGTTCAGTTTCAGGCGGCTGTTCTTCATCCACTCGGCTACGTCTTTCATTCCCTCGTGTAGGCTGGCTCTGGCGGGGTCGTTTGTGAGGGAGAGGATCAGCTGGGTGTCGTCGGCGTAAGAGATGATGTTGAGGTTGTGTTGGCGTGCGATGGCCGCCAGGGGGCTCATGTAGACATTGAAGAGGGTGGGGCTGAGCGAGGAGCCTTGAGGAACGCCGCAGATGACTTCGGTGGCTTCTGATCTGAACGGGGGGAGGCGGACTCTGTGTCCTTCCGGCGAGGAAGGAGATGATCCATTCTAGTGCCTTCTCTTGGATTCCGACGTTGCTGAGGCGCTGCTCTAGGGTGCGGTGGCAGACAGTGTCGAAAGCCGCGGAAAGGTCCAGGAGGATGAGGGCCGCTGTTTCCCCGTTGTCGAGCAGGGCTCAGATGTCATCAGTGGCAGCGATGAGGGCGGTCTCGGTGCTGTGGTTGGCCCGGAAGCCGGACTGCGAGTGGTCGAGGGATCCATTTGTCTCGAGGAAGGTGGCCAGCTGCATGTTGACGGTCTTCTCGATGACTTTGTCTGGAAACGGGAGGAGCGAGATGGGGCGGTAGTTTTTGAGTTCGGTGGGGTCTGCTGAGTTCGGCATGCTTCCAGCTCTCCGGGAAGGTCGATGTGTCGATGGAGGTGTTGATGATGTCCCGCAGGTGGGGCGCGATGACAAAGTCAGCCTTTTTGAAGACGTGGTGAGGGCAGGGGTCAGTTGGAGATCCAGAGTGGATGGAGTTCATCGTGCGTAGGATTTCCTCGGTGTTGATCGGGGTCCAGGCGCGGAGGCTGGGGGTGGGGGGTGCAGGTGCTGTCGTGGGGTGCGTTGGTTCTGTGCTGAAGCTGTTGTGTATGTCCGTGATCTTGTTGTGGAAGTAGGAGGCGAGGGAGTTGCAGAGGTCTTGTGATGGGGTGATGTCGTTGTGTCCGGCGCTGGGGTTGGAGAGCTCTGACGATGTTGAAGAGTTCCTTGCTGTTGTGGGCGTTGTTGTCCAGTCGTTCCTTGAATGCGGTTTTCTTGGTGGTGTGGATCAGTTGGTGGTGTTTTCGGGTGGCGAGCTTGAGGGTGGTCATGTTGTCTGGTGTTGGGTCTCTGCGCCAGGCTCTCTCGAGGGCTCGGCAGTTTCTCTTGGAGCTCTTGAGTTCGTCGGTGAACCATGGTGCTTTCTTACTGCCGAGTCTGCTGGGCGGGGTCCTCAGTGGGGCGAGGTCGTCTGCGCAGTTGCTGATCCATTTCGTGAGGTTGTTGGCCGCCTGGCTGGGGTTCGCTGAGCTGGCGGGGGGGTCCTGGCTCAAGGAAGTGGCGAGCTGGTCGGCCGTGATCTTGTTCCATCTTCTGCGTGCAACCTGTTGCTGGTGGTGGTGGACCGTGTTCTTTCTGTAGCTGAAGTGGATGCAGCTGTGGTCCGTCCAGTGGAGTCCGGTGGCGTGGCTGAAGGTGATGTCCTTGCTGGAGGAGAAGACGGGGTCGAGTGTGTGTCCGGCGTAGTGGGGGGGGGGGGTCACCAGCTGCTTGAGACAGAGGGTGGCGAGGTTGTCCAGCAGGGTGGCGGTGTTGTGGTCGTTGTTGTTCTCCAGGTGGAAGTTGAGGTCCCCGAGGAGGATGTCGTCAGCGGAGGGGAGAGCGTGCGGGCGGGCTAATGCTGAATTGTGTGCGTGGTCCCGGGGGTCTGTAGATGAGTGTGCCTCTGAGGGTGGTCTTGGGGTCAGTGTGGATCTGGAAGTGCAGGTGTTCGGCGGTTGTGGGGGTGTCGTCGGAGTTGCTCGTGATGCGGATGGTGTTCCAGAGCTCCACGGCGTGTCTGTGGACGGAGCGGGTGTTGAGCAGGATGCACTTTAGGTGGTTGCTGCTAGTTCTCGACTTGGCGGGTGCAGTGCAGGTCCGGTTGCAGGAGAACTTGCAGGAGTAGCAGCTGAAGGGTCCGTGGGTGCGTCTCGGAGTGGCTTGGTAGCATCCAGGGATCCCACCGGTGTTGAGAGCGATGAGTTCAGTGGCATTGTAGATCAGTCGGGTCGTCTTGCGTCGGTGGGGGCCAGGGGTCCTGGCACTGGGCGCGGTCCAGGCGCGGACGGGCGCAGACTGGCTTACCTTTGGCTCGCCTTCGGCACACAATCGGCGCGCCCTCTGTGCGTACGCACGGTCCCCATTTATGGCGAAGTGGGAGGGGGGGAGGAGCAGCTGGGAGGCGGGAGCGGGGAGGGCACAGAAGGAAAAAGGGGGCCTGGCCGCCCGCACGGGGCACAGGGGCAGCGAGGGAACGTGTACAGCACTAACAATATGGGACAATATGAGCAAACAGGCAATCAATACAACAATATGGGGGACAATGCAGTACAATGCCAGAAAAGCGGTCAGAGTCAAACACGAGCAGGTTGCTCCGGCGGGGAGCGGGGTTGTCGGGGCAGGCTCAGCGAGGCTGAGGTCAGCAGCAGGGAGGAACGCACACGCTGCAGCTGGTGGCCGTGCGGCGCGAGGGTGTCTTGAGTACAGTACAGAGATACTGACTTGAAAATGATGGCATGGATTGAGCCATGTTGTAGCTGGATTTGTGTGTCGCAGTGGATTGTTTCTACCCCTTAAAGTTTTAATCCTATTGCATTGTAAACTCCTGTCCTTTCCCAGGGTCATACCCACTCGTATATAACCCTCTGGACCAGCTATCGGAAGGAATTGACCTATATATGAAAGATCAATGAGCTAAATAAAAACACTCCTGGTCCACAAATACACCCTTTGTCAGAACGGGGTGTTAACATACACGGTAAGGAATTGGAAGGCAAGCGGACATCAGATATGGGTCATAATTGTTTGGGTTTTGAACGATTTACTTTCTCTGGCATTGATTCTTTCAAAGATTCACATGCTTGAGTTCTCCGCCTTCGGGCTGTCAGTACTCTATGGTTGATGTTTACTTAGCAGTGTACTGTGTGGATGGGTGGCATCTCCCTCAACCACCTTGAATACCGTTGAACGGAAATTTAACCAACATAAGTAACACTAATGCATGGCAGGAGATCAATAATTCTTATGAAGCGTGGCACAGTTCTGCACGCACAAATAAAAATCCTAAACCTATTAAGTGCATTTTGCTCAACACCAGGTCGATGGTGAAACATAAATTCCAGGTAGAATGTCTGATACAAGTAGAAAACCCAGATTTGTTTTTTTTTAACGGAAACATGGGCAAATGAAAATAGTGACCCTGACTGGCATCTAGCAATTCCAGCGGGATACATTGTCGCCAACTCTGACAGAATGGGGGCAAGGAGTCGAGGAATTGCCATAATCTGTTCTTATTGTACAGTCAGATTCACTCCAGAGTCTATATCAGACGCGGAAGCAATGTCTTTTATTATAAAACTCAATAATGCAGAAGTATTTCCATGTTTATTAATTTATAGACCCCCCTCCTCCCGCCCTAGATTGTGTTTCTTGAATTCCCTCCACACCTATCTGGAATCTTGTCTAGATACAGATTTCGTTACCATACTAGGTGATTTTAACTTCCAACTCGAACTAATTTGTCTAATAGACATGCAGTATCAGTTTTGAACTAAATCAAATTGTCGCCGAGTCCACACATATGGCAGGGCACACGCTAGATGGTATCTGTACCAATAACTCTCGCCTAGAGGTTAAGAAGGTCTGTTCTTTGCCTTGGTACGACCACTTTGAAGTGCATTTTAACATCACGCCTGTAACACCTAATATTTGACAGAACTTTTGACCTCTGACTGATAAATATCGTGCCTGGAAGTCAGTAAGTAAATCGGACTTTGTGTCGCCACTTAGCGACAGGCCTGTAATCTCTAATGACGCCAATCAAGCTGTCACAGATTTTCACAACTGGTTAAATATAGCTGCAAATAAGGTTGCACCTGAAGTAACTATGCAACCTCGACAAAAAGTCTTGTCTCCCTGGTACTCTGCAGATCTTAAATTAGTTAAAAATTAAGTGGAGATCTCAATATGATGATGCACAAAAAAAAGTATATTGTGCTGCCCTTGAAGAATAATAGGCCGCAATCATGCAGGCTAAAACTGCATATTACATTACCAAAATTCAAGAAGCCCCTAATTCTCCAAAAGAACTGTTTACAACAGTTTCTGCATTGTTGAAATGCCCGCGTGATGTAATTTTCACACCAGATCAAACATTTGTAGACAAATTGCGGGTTTCTTTTAAAGCAAGGTCCAAATTTGTATATAACTGCTTGGAAAAATCAGCTAAGTCCGAACATAAGGTCGAGCACAGTGGCCTGCCGTATTTTCCATTACTGACAGAGGAGAAAGTGGCGGGTATGCTGTTAAACATCAAATCGGGCTCTCCCCTGGACCCCTGTCGGCCGCACATACTACATCTAGAGGAGATTAGCATTTCATTGTCTCGGGTACTAAATAATATTCTGTTATCAGGAAATTTTCCTAAGGCTTGGAAAAAAGCCTGCATCTGTCCCATTGTAAAAAAAACTTTAAGTTGGATCCACTTGATGAAAAGAACTATTGTCCCATCTCCTGCCTGCCGCTGGCTGCCAAAGTTCTTGAGAAGGCTATAAACCTAGAATTAACATCGTATCTAGAGATTAGTGACATCCTTGATAAAACAACACGGTTTAAAACATTCTACGGAGACAGCCTTGATTATGTCAGCAGAGGAGATTCGTAAGGTGATGGATGAGGAAGGAAGGGCTATACTGGTCCTGCTCGATCTAACAGCAGCCTTTGATACTGTAAGTCATGCGGTATTAATTCAAAGACTACAGTATGTGGGTATCAGTGGTACAGCTCTCGCCCTCTTATCCTCTTTTTTTTTTTATTGTCTAGAAAACAAATGATCCTCTGGTATGGATATCGATCGGAGGAATTTATACTCCCTGGTGGAGTTCCTCAAGGCTCAGCCTTATCCCCTACCCTCTTTAACATTAACATAGCCCCTCTGGCTAGATTAATAAAGCGTTATGGCTTCACACTGGTGTCATACGCTGATGACACTCGGCTTATAGTCTCTGTAAATGAGTCAGCGGAAGCTATGGCAGCTGATTTTTGTAATTGCACCTTGGCTTTGACCTGGATGAGTTCTAACTTCTTGAAGTTGAACACTGAGAAAATGGAGGTCTTGGAGTTTGGTCACAAAGCCTCAATTTGGAATCCGCTATGGTAGCCTATTACAGCCGGGACCTTCCCCGTGCCGGTTATTAAGGCTAGGAATCTCGGATTTATGTTCGACAAAAATCTCACATGTTATGTTATTTTATGTTCAATGTTTTGTAAGCGCACAGCTGCCCCAGAAAGGGGCGTCCCGGCACTGCTAAAACTAAGTGGTACTGAACAACCCAAGCAGAACAACGAAGATCATGTGTCCCTAAGATAGCGGAAAGAGGAGAGTTTTAATAGCTTTCCAAAAGGCAAGCAGATCCTCCATTCTGCGGACGTGGACCGCCAGGGAATTCCACAGCTTGGCTACCATGACCCAAAAGGAGCGACCGCCCATGTGGCACAGTTTAGTCCGTGGTACGGTCACCAGGTGTAGGCCCAGTGAGCGCAGGCTACGCTGGGGTACATACGGGATCAATAGTGGACGCAGTAGATCTGGACTTCCAAATTTCAGAATCTTAAATGCCAGGCAGAGAGCCTTAAACTGGATCCGGGCACTAATCGGGAGCCAGTGTAGCTTTCTAATCGTAGTTCTAGCCGAACACCGGCGGGAAGTCCTACCAGGATTCTGGCTGCCAAGTTTTGGACACGTTGGAGTCGCTGTATCTCAGCTTTGTTTGCCCCTAGGAGCAACACACTGGCATAGTCCAAACGCGAAAGTATGGTGGCTTGAACGATAAGCTGCCGGACTGTTGGATCAAAGAACCTCAGAAGGGGGTTGAGACCTCTTAGCAGACCAACACATGTGGCTGCCACTCTCTTAGTGTGGGTCTGAAAGCCAAGCGATGCATCCATCCAGACTCCTAAGTTCTTAACTAGAGTCTTTGGCGTAGGCATAGGCCCCAGCGAGGCGGGCCACCAGTGCTCGTTCCAAAGGGCGGTGTTCTTCCCTACCAGTACGACCTCTGTTTTGCTCGCATTGAGCTGTAGGCAGTTGTCTGCCATCCATTGGGCAACTGCTGCCATCCCGTCTCTGAACCTCGTGGCTGATGTAGATGGCCCTTCAGCTAAGGTGATGACAAGCTGGGTATCATCAGCATATGATACCAACGATAGGTTCCATTCCTTTGCTACAGCCACAAGTGGCTGAACATACAGATTGAACAGAGACTGGCTCAATGCCGAGCCCTGAGGAATCCCCTGACCGATGGAGTGGGATTGGGAGAGAAACGGTGGCGCTGTTACCCGGAAGGATCTCTCCTTTAGAAATAATCTGAACCATTCTAAGGCCGTTCCTGTAATCCCTACAGCCGCCAGACGATCTAAAAGAATGCCGTGAGACACCGTGTCAAAGGCAGCACTGAGGTCTAGTAAAATCAGCGCTGCACTCTGACCGGCATCCAAGATCGTCCGTAGATGTTCACTTGTGGCTAGTAGGGCGGTCTCGGTGCTGTGGCCTGGCCTAAAGCCATTTTGGGACGGATCCAGAATATCGTTGAGGTTCAGGTATTGAGATAGAACATTATTTACATGAGCCTCAGCGATCTTAGCCACCCACGGGAGAAGAGAGATTGGTCTGAAGTTCTCCGGTTTGGAAGGGTCCAGCGTGGGTTTTTTAATGATGGGGGATACCCACGCTTGTTTCCAGGCCGTAGGAACATTGACCATGGAAAAGGACAGATTGAGTATGCGACGTAGCGGCTCCTGAAAGAGCTCCATTGATTCCATAAATTGTGCCAGCCTCATAGGGTCAGAAGGAGACCCCGGTTTAACTTTGCCACATAGTCTAACCAGTTCTGCACTGGAGATCTCTGGTATAACTGCTAAGATAGGGCTACTAACATTAATACTGGCAGGGACAGGTGCAGCTGGGGGACGTTGCAGGAATGACCTGTACATTTTTTTTCTTTCTCCACAAAGAAAATCGCAAGGTCCTCGCACTGCTGTGCAGATGTTATGCTGGATGCAATGGCTCTATTGCTCTTGAGCTCCTGGACAATTTTGAAAATACATTTTGTGGGGTTAGAGCTTGCTTTTATTTCATCTGCAAAGAACCTGGCCCGTGCAGAACAGATGGCTTTATGATAGAGCTTTATTTTAGCTAAGTAAATTACTTTGTCTCCATTATATTTTCTTCTCCATAGCCGCTCTGCTCTTTTACGATCCTTTCTCAGGACTCTCAGAGCCTCATTGTACCATGGGCTCGAGTTAGACCTACGTCCCCTGGTCCATTTGGCCGGGATGAAGGTATCGAGCCCCCCTACAATCCAGTCACAAAAAGACGTATATGCCACATCAGGGTCTACCATGTCTGTCAAGGATAGAACCCCTAGGAAGGAATGGAAATCCTCCTGCTTGAGTTTGTGCCAAGGCCTCTTAAGGACCGAGTTCACCCTATCAACCTTAAATGGCTCGGTAATCTTCAGTCTAGCTTCTATCAAGTAATGATCTGTCCAGCCCATAGGCTTTGGCATAGCTATACTAACGTCCGGCCCACATGGGCAGCGCAGATTAATCAAGTTTGCTCTGCATGCTTTTTATGTTAAGGGGCTTGAGAAAGATTCTTCCTTACATCCCCTTTCCCTGAGGAAAACGGTGGTAGTATCCACCATTTTGTCTAGAATTGATTACTGTACGCCCTCTTTGCTAAACTTCAATCCATTCAGAACGCGGCAGCCAGAATTCTGCTTGGGTTACCTAAACATCATCCTACATCAAAAGCTATAAAACCGCTTCACTGGCTTCCAGTACGCCGACGTATCTATTTTAACACTCTTTGCTTGGTGCACAAAGCCTTGTTTGGTGGTGGGGCTGAGAATGTGCAATCCTTGTTCTCACGTTACCTGCCTTCGTGGTCTCTAAGGTCAGCCACTCTTGGCCTGGTACAACTCCCCAAGATAAAAAGAGTAAGATGTGGAAGAAAACTGTTTTCCTTCCTAGCATTCAAACTTTGGAACCTACTACATGTACATTTGAGAAGGTTCCCTCATAGATCAGTTTTTAGGAAAGAAATCAAAACATGGTTTTTATTCCCCAACCCTAATACGTTAGTTGTTATGTCTCATTCACCTCACCTCACCCCAGCGCCAAAACGCCTCGGCAGTAGTGCACTTTACAAATACTGTCATTCAGACAGTCAGTCACAATGACAGTCTATTGAAGGCGAGCTCGCCCCAGGCTGTCATCACCCACCTCCAGACTATGGTAAACCTCTTTTAATCTTTGGCGTTCACTAGCAACTTAACAAAGTCAGACCTGACTCCTTTTCAGATGCTCCTCTTAATTGGAGCTAATTTGATCGAGGTTCGGTTTTATGCCTTTCCCCTAGGAAAGAGTACAGGACATTCAAGGTATAAGCCCAAACTTTCAGCCTCAGGCCTAGATTTCGGGTGGCCGAAAGAGGCTGCTGGGAGTGATGGCCTCCTGCATTTTGCTGGATGAGTAGGCATGTTACCATATACAAGCTCTGCAGTGAGATCTGAAGTGACTTTAACATCTAGAGAACCTCTGAGACCACATTCAAATTGGAGGAGACTACTAAAGATCTGCAGTGGTGGTTACTGGATCACAATTGGGCCAATGGCATACCCCTCTCCCTTCCCCACCTAGAGCTGACAGTAGTGAAAAGATCCATCACTTTTGGGTTGCGTTGGGTTGGCTATCTGGGAGAGGTGGAAAACAGACACCTCTGGTCTCTATCAGAGTCCTGGCTACATATCAACCTTCTGGAGCGGAGGCCCATCCACTTGTCATCGAAAGCCTTCCTTCTATCCATCAAGGGGAGGCTGGTGCAGGTACTCATGGACAACACTATGGCCATGTGGTACTACAACAAGCAATGTGGGGTGGGGTCACAGACCCTGTGCCAGGAGATCTTGTGCCTTTGGAATGGCTGATCCACCATGGAATTTTCCTGGTGCTGAATCATCTGACATGCTCTTTGAATGCTAGGGTGGCAGTTATACCCGGGGGTAACACAAGCTCTCTTCCTTGAACAGAGAGAACTTTCACTCAATCTCCTTACCATAACTGGGAACATGCCATGTCTGCACTTCTGCATGTTGGAGTTTCCAAGACTTATCGCTCAAAGATGCGTTCCGCCTTGAACAGAACTTTGGACTCCTTTCTGCTGTTGCCACTCCTTCACCGATTTTTCAAGAAGATCTGGACTAACCGGCCCAAGTCGTCCTTGTGGCTTTCGATTGGGCACAGAGAGTATGGTATCCAAAACTTCTGGGCTTGAATGTCGCCCGATCAGGCTTCCCCTCCAAGAGAACCAGCTGTTGAAGCAGTAACGCAGGGTTCTGCAACAGGGCCTTTGCAGTCTCAACCTTCCTTCTTGGAGATTGAGCTGCAACAGCTGAACACCTTCACCTTTCTCCGGAGGTGGTTGACATCATCTTGGCAGCCAGGCGTTCTTCGACAAAAACTGTACACGCTTGCAGTTGGAAAAGCTCTGTGACTTGAAATGGTGTCGCTCATGTCTGATTGACTCCAAGTTATCCAACCTTTTGTTGTTTTGTTCCTTGCCTGGCAAGGTTCTGCACTGGGCACAGTTGAGTGGATACCTTTCAAGAGTACCTTTAAGCCCATGGCGTTTTTATGGTTGCTGGAAGAGCCCTCATTGTTTATTTCTCCGGTTGTTATGCGCTTTTTGAAAGGTTACAACATTTATTTTCCTCCCTCTTCCTTTGCCATACCACAGTGGTACCTTGCCATGACCTTTATTTTTGTGATGTGCTCCCTTCAAGCGTCTTCACAACTGCCACTTGCAGCTTTTCACCCTCAAAAACTTATTCCTTGTCACCCTACATTGGCGCGGCATATGAGTGAGCTTCAAGCTGCGTATCAACCCACTTACACCACCACCTTCCCAGACAAGCTGGTATTGTTGACATGGGCATCTTCCTTAAAGCTTTGACAGTGTTCCACATTGGTTAGAACATCACCTTGCTGGCATTCTATGCTCCGTCTCGCCTTTCTGTGGAGGAGGAACGCCTTTGCTTGAACCCCAAGAGTACTGAGCTTTTACATAGATTGTACCCAAAAAAACACGGGGTGGATGATCAGCTCTTTGTGGGGTTCAGTGGAGCAAAAATAGTCAAAGCTGTGCAGAAGAATACCATCTCCTGCTGGATTGTGCTCTGCATTGAGATCTGCTACGCATTGACCAAAAAGCTATCTCCGGAAGGACTGCATGCTCATTCTCTTAGGGCCAGAGCTGCTACCCTGTACTGGACATTTGCCATGCAGCTGCGTGAGCATCCCTCCATACCTTCACAATGCAATATTGTCTGGATACTCGGGTTTGCTAAGAAGGGCATTTCCCTGTTCAGCCCTGCAGGACTTACTGGTTTGAGTCCATTCACAGACCAACCTCCAAAATACTTAATGCTTTGTTATCTATTTAAAAGGTTAGGAATCAGCAGATAGAAATCTATATTTGAAGAACCAGTTAGTTTCCTTCGGTATGCTCTGTCTAGTATAGACTATCTTGCCACATATTACTCCGCAACCCTCCCATCCTTCCAGTTGTTCGATTGGACTCTATCTCAAGCCTAGAAATCTGCACATTGGTCACACCAATTTTCTTTTGAGGCTCTGGGTCTGGCAACGTGGACCCTATCAAAAGCAACTGACGATAGCTTGCCGGATTGGACCTTTATAAGCACCACATGTAAATAAAATCGTAAATCATACGTTCTTATATAGCGCCTTTCACCGTAAGGTCTCAAGGCGCTTGCTTTGGGAACGCGTCCTGGCCTTTCCCTGCGAGATTACCCCTACTGAGCATCCCCAAGGTGAAGACCAGGCATCCCATCGCGGTGGGGCCGTAGTGGAGATTAAGCAAGCTATTGCCCAGAGTTGCAGAGTGTGAACCCACGATTGAAGTAGGCACCGAGGCGAGAATTATCGAGTCCGTGGACATTTTGAGCTCCAGGCCCTGCTGCGTCGGGGATTTAACCCTGGTCCCGGGTCTGACCTTTTGCATCAGGGACTGCCTCCTCTAACCGGTGTCTAACTCACACATGTCAGTTCTGAAACGGAACAGCATGAGGGTGGAAGCGTATGGTGCCACCTAAGTGCTTGCCGAGGTACTGCTCAAAAGTTTCTGGATGCAGGCTGACACTGTGGCTATAGTAAAAATGAGGAATCTGCAGCTAGATAGTTTCTATCGGAAAGAGTAGTACCACCTGTAAGTAACTGGGTAGAGTTAGCAAATTCAAACAGCCACTATCCTTAGTGAGTTACGGAGACATAAGTCAAACTTTTGCAAAGCAGTTGGGACAATGAACTTGGATGAGAATCTGCATAAGCCAAGATTTATTATAGAAAAATATTTTAGGTGAGAACTAACCTTGAATTATAAGTATCTGAGGACACTTCAAATTCACACTTCAAATTTGTCCTCAGATACTCCTCATTCAAGGTTATTTTTCCCCAAAATATTATTTTAGAAGGGATCTTGGCTTATGCAGATTCTCGTCCGAATTCAGTGTCCCAGCTGCTTTGCAAAAGTCTGAAGTATGTCTCTGTAACTCACTAAGGATAGTGGTTGTTTGAATTTGCTAACTCTACCAAGTCTTTCACAACTTTTCTTGTCTTGGGGGTTGATCTCTGATGCAGACTATGTATCCTTTTCCATGTCTGATTGAGTGACCACGAGTGTAGATTACATCAGTATTTTTTTATCTGGGATTTTAGTGTGGACTAATATTAACCAACAGTTTATTTTCTTTATTAGTGAACTAGGTGTATTATCATTAACAAGTAACATAAGCTGGCCTCCGTCCTAATAATAAAACAAATGTATGGGGTATCCAGATTCATCACAAGCCCTGACACATTGGATACTTTTACAATGGGTGAGGAAGGCCAGCTAGATCCTTTGGAAAAAAAATTGGGATCAGATGGTGGCACATAGCCAGAACTTTAAAATGGAATATCATTTCTATCAGCTTTTGTGGACTGATTAAAAAGACCCCAGGATGCAAGTATGCCAAGGAGGGGCACTGACCATCACAGAAACAGAGCTTCAACAATGTGAGTCTTCTCTGTGGACCCTTGGCTGACCTGGTTCTTGTACAGCCTGGCTTTCATGACAGTGGCTCAGTTATTTCACCACACTATAAAAAGCTGGTTGGTCCTAAAGAAAGCACCTAAATAAACGCATACAAATATGCACAGTATTAGGGAATGGGTTTGTCAACGATCTAGGGGTCACTTCAGTTTCGCTGATGGCAGGACCCAGACCAATATTCTTTTAGCATATCCTATTTTGCAGAAGTGCTGTAGATTTTCAGAATTGCTGCTTTGATTAATATTAAGCACTCTAATAAGCCAGTTGATTGTTGTGAACTGGAATACAACCCATTCATCAGACGCAATTATTTTCCATAGGAATTTTAGTAAGCAGTCTTTGGCAAATCAAACCTTTCTAAGGCCTGATGTTTCTGTGGGAGGAAAAAAAATGCGCAGGTCAGTTGCACACTGTGTATTAGGGTTGCATTGTGAACATGATCACAAGGAATGAGATTTGCCTTTTTGAGCGTTTCTGCAGAGATGATGCTACACGGTGCATTGTGAGACCCTGGCAATTTTGAAAGACTATTATGCTGCTTTTCTCCTTTTTATCAATTAGCAAATGCTCCCTTGTGTATTGGTTTCAAAGAACCAAATAAAATATAATCCGAAGATCTTTCTTTCTCATGTTGGAAAAATGTAATCAAAAAGATCACCCCAATTTTCTATCTTTTTAGCTAGTCCACTTTCAGTTCCATGGTTGCAAGATGCTCTCTTGCCAATTGTCTCTGTCTTGGCTGCGGTGTCTTGGCAGCCTTCCGTGGCTATGACTGCATTTGCATCAATTCCTCTGCTCTTGATTTTCGGTCTGTTGGGTCACCACCTTTCCAGCTCCTGGTTTTAAGGTATTTTTGTTTATTTCTGTCTTTATTTATACATATTTATTTTTTGCTTATTTTATCTGTATTTATCCATATTTAGGTCGGATTTTGTGAAAAATGAAGCTGTAACAAGTTGATTTCTACATTTATTTAACAAAAAAAAATTGCGCTTAGGCCCGAAGCACTCACAGGTTTCAGTTGTATAAACACACCCAGATGATAAAGTATGGCCTTATAAGAAAGGATCCGAATTATAGCATCAAGGTTGTGCAGATCTACTGCTATTTAAGGCTCATTACTACAACTCCTTTATGTTGTTAATCACCTTACCTGTCAATCTACACAGCTATTGGCCTTGCAGTCATGATTGACGGCATTTAGAATCACTCAAAAAACAACCCAAATTCCTAATGCCTGGCCACCAGTATTTGTTTTATTAATGATACTGTGGTCAAAACACCTGCATGAGCAGAGGCGATCCCTTAATGTGCTTCTAGGATTAGTCCTAATCTATGTTCCATGTCTGGTATAACCCTATCCCCCACTCCAGGAATTCGAGCAAACAAAACATTGTTCGCATCAATTCTAGATGAGTATTTGAGTGGAAACTTTTTAGGTAACGCTGCCTTTGCTTGAAGCATTGACAACCAGTATTATTTCACTGTCTGTTTTTGTTTTTGAATGAGTGATTGCAGATACGGAAGCAGTTTGCACAGCCCCTTTTGTGGCTTCATCAGCCAATGAATTCTCTTCAATGTGAACGCCATCACGTTGATGACTCAGCGTGTGTATCACGTGAATGTTTTGTAGCCCGTTTCGCAACTGAACTACTTGTTCCCAAAGCGTTTTATGCTTGATTGTGCTACCTTTTGCATCCATTTTGAAGTCAATTCTGTAAATATTAATTGTAAGATTGAACACAGTAAAAAGAATTGCACACTAGGAGTGTGGGGAATTCACGATCTGTATTTTCAAGTGCTATTTTGAATGCTTGCAGTTCAGCTCGCTGAGCTGTACAGTTTCCTAGAGATTGCGTTTTTGTGACCATAGGTCTAAATTTGCCATCGAGCATACGACCTTTAACGATCACGCATGCAGCATTATAAGCTTGCTTACCCCCGTAGCGGGTTGTGCAGATCCGTCAGTATAAATAATAAATTCGTACTGGTCAAGAGGGAGAATTTCAGTAGGCAGAGAACATTTGTGTTCGTATTGCAGGAATGCTTGTGTTTTTAAATAAGGCTCAAAAACATATTCAACATCAGATGCAGCAAGAGAATTGACCCATTGTATCCATCTTGGATGTAAAGCTTTTGCATTCGGAATGCTCGCTTTTGTAACTGCCTCTAAGGCTGGTACAGGAGTTACGACCATAATGCGTTTCCCCTGTGATAGTGCTCTTACTTTTGCCACCGCTTTTGGCCGCCATAAGTGTGGCAGGGTATGCTCAGACGTGAGTCCCTTGCTCACTTTGCCCCTGGATTCAAGCAAGCCGGGCTGAAGACGGCTGGAATGCCAGAAACCGGTCCTCGGAAGCTTGTTTCCGGTCCAGGGAAGACATGGCTTGGCAGTTCGGGCTGGACTGTTCCCATGAGGCACAGGGTCAGACTGATTTGCATATAGCCATGTCTGAACTGGGGTGGCAGAGTGGGCGAAAGAACGGTGATGGATTACACCCAGATCTTTTGACTGGGTGTGAGTGTTTGATTGATTCAGATACTCCGTCCATCACCACCCCCTTTTGTACCGCTTACTTTTGCTACAGCGGTTTGAACAACTGTTAGAATTGTTTCTATGTAAATTTCATTTCTGCTTGCGTGTACAAATGTGATTTGTATGCAATTGGGATTTTTCATGTTCATTAAAAGTTAAGTAGGTGAATCCGCATTGACCCGGAATGATTCGGATTACTAAGTTGGGTACGTTTACGTGTGTTTGCAAGTGTTTTGTTGCTAACATGTCAGCTTGAAGTGAACGCAGGATATCTGTGTGTTCCGTGTCCAGTCTGTAACTTGAAAATCAGGTTTGATTAATTCGTAATCCGGTTTTACCCTTTCTGCGTAGTTTATAATGTAAGTTTTTCCAAAATTTAGAAAGCCTAGAATGGACTGTAAGTTTCTCATTGTTTTTGGAGGTTGGAGCAGCGCACACCTTTCTTAAAAGTTGGCTGCCTGGCTTTTGCCTTCACTTGATAGTTCATATCCTAGGAAAAGGACTTTGAGATGAGCAATTTTTTTATTTTATTTTTATTTAATTTATAACCTTCAGAGGTGAAGCCCAGTATAATGGTGTTCACCCTGTTAAAGTGCCTGTTCAGACAATGCTTCGTCATCATAAATTTAGAGTAACTCTGTTTCTCTTGCTGAGAATAACCCTGGACTATTCTTGAATCCATGCGGGAGATGACAGAATTTACGCTGGCTCCCCATTATTGAGAAAATTGTCAAATACCATAGGTGCTATGTTTTGACAAAAGAAACCGTTAGAAATATCTAATGTGGTTTTATATTTTTTTTCCGCACAATGTTATTCATTAATGCTGTACTATGTGCATTTTGCACTGCAAATGTTTTACAACAAGAGTTTAGGTGTCTGTAGTCCAAAACTAGATGATATGTATTGCCTGGTTTGGAAACGGGAAACAAAGGATTGTTCATTGATTAGGTGCATGTTTCAATCACCCCTTGGTATACAAGTTGATCCAAGATCTGACCTGTTTTTTTCAGGTTCTTGCTTAATTGGATACTTCTTTGTGCAGTTGGTTGATTTTTTTAACTGAGCCCTCATCCCATCCTACATGATTTTTGTATAATGCTGGGGCTTGGGCAACTGCCCATTTCCTGGCATAAGTATATTTTGAATGTACTGGAACATGGTTGGAGTAGGCTGGTATATGATGTCTTCGCCATGTGGGCACTCCCTGACAAATTCTAGTGGCCAGTCCCGTTCTGCTAGAAGTGTATCCTAACCCTTTGAAATTCGCTCCCAAAAGAGTGCTTTCCCTTTTCTTGGTATGTCTCCCTCCATTCGGAGTGTTATTTCATATAACCTTTGTGGAGAACTAACCCTTGTGTCCTCAGTTTCAACTTGAATGTCTTCATTCAGGTCCACTGTCTCCAGAAGTCCCTTCAGGTTCTGGCAAGCTATTGATACTTCTGCTGCGCTGTCCAACATTGTCTGAGCCCATTCTCCGTTCTTGAGTTGTGTTCTCAGAATCCTTGGCATGTCTGATCTTTAGACCTGCTATTTTCTTCTTGGAGAATTGAGGTTTTGGTTTGTTTTTCTGAACATGTTGATAGTATTTGGACTTCACGCGTTCTTCTTTTTGATCTGACCATCCTCTTCTTTCGGATATCTGCGGCGATATCTGAAAGGAACGAGAGGAACGTGTATCAGTATCTGGATACCTGTCAGGTTTTCCCAAATTATCCCTATTCCGGCAGTTATACCTCCTTTCAGAGTGCTCCTTTTGAAGAGACCTACCTCTTTTGAATGTTTGTTATTTTCCCACTTCTTTTTAGAAGGGGTAGGACAGTTTTTAATAAAGTCCTTTTCAGGACTTTTGGACAGTTGTGATTTAAATGGGTTCCCACATAAACAGTCTCTGCCTAATTTCTCATAGGATTTTGCAATTATTCTGGCTAGTTCTTGTGGTTGTTCTGTTTAATCATATTCCCTTAATTTCTGGCGGGTTGCCACTGATGCTGCTTTCTCCTTTAATATTAGATAATATTATTGTTAAAACCTGGTCGAAATTTTTCAGTAACTTCATACCTAAATTCTGAGCAGGCTCTGCCCTTATTTGTTTTGAATCTGTTTCAGGACTTCAGGTATTGCCCCCATAGAAGGAACACCATGTGATTTAGTGCAGATGGCAGCAAAGACTGTGTCCCAAGTGGTGCAGTCTTCCAGATGTGGTGTTATCCCCATTGAAAAACAGATCGTTAGAATTCTATGTTTCTCATAAGGGCTGGTATTAGGATAATTTTTTGAGCCATCCAGATTGGAATTTGTTCACGTTTTGTGGGAATTTTACCCATGACTGTATATAAAGTCTGTGGTGTTAGCGCATTACCCTGGTGAGAGGTTTGTATTGGAATGGCTATTGTTGGTTGGGCTGTGAAAGTCCGCATGACATATCGAACCAATCGTCTATAAATTTTGATTCACTCTTTGAGTTGAGCAGGTAATTCATCATTTGACATTTCTTCGATGTCCGGATGAGGTGTGTAGCCGGCTAATATCGGCCAAGTTGCTCCTGGTCTACCTAGTGGACCAAGCCTGGCAATGTGATTGTAATGTTTCAGGGCACCTTACCAGAGATCATGCTCCTGGTATGTGAGTGGAATTTCAATATCCTGAAAAGGAATATATTCCTTAGATGGTTTATCTTATTTGTAGAAGTGAAACATTTTAGTCACTCGATTTGATTCTGGGAATACTATCCATGAATAGAACACCTCTGTCTGGTGAGATTCATGTGCCTCTATCACAAAAACTGCTCTACCACCTCTTGGTGTTAGGCCATGTTTTATACATTTTAAAGTGATGGCTCTCTTTAAATTTGGTGCGATGATTTTTGCATTTTCATCGGTTTCAGTAAAACCTGTATAATCAAAAGCTACCGCGATATTGTCGGGCACAGCTTCTGTGTGAATGCAGTCTTTGGCTATTTGTTTAATGAAAATTGCACAGCAAGTTTCAAGGGAACAAAGATAAGGTGCAAACTATTTTGGCCACTGTATCCTTCAACAAACCAAAAAGCTAATACAAAGGATTTTTGTCCTACTCGGCTATGGCGGATATTATCCCTACCCACTCCAGATGACTTATGGAGTATTATGAGTAGGGGTCTCTGAGAAAAGCACGACTGAGTTACTTCAGTGTCTAGCGTTAAATGAGTGCCTTATCAAACCGTTGGGCGCCATGTAGTGTAGTTCCTATATCCCTGATAGGCTCTGCGCATTGGAATAATATACACTAGCCTCTCTGGTCCTTCCAGCACATCTCACACGATTAATTTATGGACCTGATCAAAGCAAGCAGGCCTGCCGGCAGCACTTCTGACCCCTGTCCGCCACAAACTTTCAAGACAATTCTTTTAACAACCTCTGCTGCCATTCCAGTAAAAAGAATCATCAACAATTCCTTAACTACTGGATAATTTCCAGAAGAAGTCACAAAGTTATACATACGCCCTTTACTGAAGAAAACAAACTTGGACCCGCTGAACCCTGACAACTACAGACCCATTACAAATGGACTGTTCCTGGGCAAACTGATAGAAAGAGCAGCGTTCGCCCAGATGTCACAATTCATTGAAGAGAATGAGATACTTTCAGACTTCCAAACAGCATTCTGTCTGGGAAGAGGTACTGAATCTGCCCTCCTTGCCACCTGGGATGACCTCAACAGGATTGCTGCGCTACTCCTCTTGGACCTCTCAGCTGCCTCTGACACGGTTGAACATGACCCTCTGAAACAAAGACTCTATGAAGCCGGCATAGAGGGAACTGCTCTAGACTGGATCGTGTCCTACCTTCGAAATAGAACTAATGTCATCCATACCCCACCTTTCTCGTCCAAACCGTACTCCACAAAAGCAGGGGTCCCTCAAGGTTCTATCATCTCACGCATGCTTTTCAACATCTACATTGTCACTACCAGTACTGATCAATCAATTTCACCTTACTAGCTATAAGTATGCAGATGACATGCAAATACCCCTTCAACTGGAATGCCCCAAAGAGATTGGAAAATCACCAATTTTCAGCTATCTCAGTCGTGGATCAGTGGATGACCTGGAGCCATCTCCAAATTGAATACTTCAAAAACTTAAATACTCACGTGAGGCGCTTGGAAACATTACAACCCTCTTGCCACATGGCCTGATGAACTGGTATCACTGCCTAAAGTATCGATGGAAGTAAGAAAGCAAGCTTGGAATGACCATGGACTCCGAGCTGTCGCTGAATGCCCAAGTGGATAAACTAGCAAGATCAAGCTTTGCTACTATAAAAACGCTGCAACAAATTTTTCCTCATTTGGGATTTACACAAAGGTCCAAGCTACCATCTCCCTTGTCCTGTCCAAACTCTATTACGCCAATAGCCTCTACCACGGATCACCTTTAAGACTGCATGACATCGGTCTGAGGGGGACGGTGTTCAGTTGGTTTCGTTCCTTTCTAGCCAACTGCTGAAAAACGGTCTGGGCCTCCCCTGGATCTGCCGAAATGTCGCCTCTGGGAGTCTGAGTTCCTTAGGGCTCAGTACTGAGCCCAACTCTATTTAACATCTTTATGAACCCTCTGGCGGCATTGGTGGAGTCCTACGGGGCCCAGATCATTTCCTATGCTGACGACACCCAGCTTCTCTTCACCTGCCGGAAGGGCGAAGAATTCGAGGGTGAAAGTATCCGTGAGTGCCTTGGGGCTGTTTTTAACTGGTTCCAACTGAACAGCCTCAAGTGCAACTTGGATAAATCCGAGATACTTTTCTTTGGATGCCCCTCGGAACCGGACTGGCAAGGGTGGTGGCCTGCCGACATGTTCCCTCCAGCTCATTCTTCTGAGTCAGCCAAGAACCTGGGAATTAAAATAGACAATGGGCTCACGCTCAAATCCCAGGTGCTGACCCTCACAGGAACATGTTTCGGTATCCTCGGGATGCTCCGGAAGTTCTTTCCGCTGCTTTCTGAGGACCATAGGAGAATAATTGTTCAGGCCCTCATCGGATCCAGACTCGATTATGCCAATATCCTGTATCTGGGTCTGCCGGAATACCTCTTATGGCGTATGCAGGTGGCTCAGAATGCAGCCGCACGAGCCATCTTCGGCCTGCATCGACGAGCGAGTGCGTCAAATTTACAGCGAACTCTACATTGGCTCCCCATCCGGAAGCGGATAATATTCAAGGCCATGACACTGGCTCACAAAGCCTTGCATGCCACGGGTGCCCAATACTTACAAAAGAGGCTGGCTTTCTACCTGCCGGCATGATCCTTAAGATCGGAGTCGCTGGCACTAGCAGTAGTCCCCCGCATAAAGAAAGCCCGTATCGGAGGACGGTCTTTTAGGCTGCTGGCCCCTCAGCTGTGGAACTCCTTACCTTTGTCTTTGCATTCCACGCCCAACTTATTCGCCTTTAGGAAGAGTTTAAATACCTGGCTATTTACTGGCTAGAGTTTCCTAGTTCCATCTTTGGTTCTGCTGTTTTGTCCTTTCACTGTTATGTTTTATCTGTTCACTTTTTCCTAGGTCTGGAGCACAAAGCGCCGGGACACTCCTTTGGAGTAGCCGCGCGCTATAGAAGACCTATAATAACGTAACATAACATGAAAAGACAACAACAGATTCAGAACTCGGCTGCCAGACTACTCTTGCATATCAAACTGCAAGACCACATCTCCCCTGCCTTGAAAGCCCTGCATTGTTACCGGTTACCAGAAGACCCACGTTCAAGCTGCTTTGTATCACCCACAAAGCAATACATGGAATGGGACCACTCTTCATCAGGAATAAAATCACCTAACACATTCAACAAAGTAACCTCCGCTCTAAAGGAGCATCTTGCCTCAAAATCCTACCATACAAGAAAGAATCCAAGGGAGCACATCCTTCTCTGTTCTAGCAGCCAAACTATGGAACTCTTTACCCCCCAACATAAGGTCCACCAACAACCACCTTATCTTCAGAAAACTACTCAAGATTTGGCTCTTCCCCACATAAGCATCATGTGCAAACTGAAATTTACAGCATATCCCTCTGTATACAAGCATTTTTTTTCACTATAGATATGTACCTATCTTTGTGTATTACTTTGTATAAACATGTAAAATAATGTGGTTGAAAGAAAAAAATAATAAATAAATAAAAATCATCTTTGGTCTACATGCACATACTTCCATTGTGCATCTATGTACCTTCCATGTACTTGGATCTCTGTGTCTGTTACTTTTCTCCTGAAAAAGCATATCCAGTGCACTGCCCTATTTCTCATCCTGTGCCTCTATCAATATCTTTAATCTACATATACTTACCTCCTTTATGTTATCTATATACTTTCAATGTAATTATGGATCCATATATTTATCACTTTCTTCTAATTTAGCATTTCCAATGCACTACCCTATTTCTCAGCCTATACTTCGCTCAATATATCTTCTAGCCCAACCTTCTGACTCATCTCAAATTTCTTCTACTACTCCTTCCAATGCACTACCCTATCTCTCATCCTAAACATCTATCAATATATCCTCTACATCCACTCATTTATCCCAAATCCCATCCCACTACAATGATTGCCAAAATAACCCTTTCTAGACTCTCTCCTATTCTACCCCTCCTTGCATCATCTGACACCTCTTTTACTATACTGATCCCATAAAACAAACAAACCTTTCTAATCTCTTCCCTCGGAGTCCTCCTCTCCAAAACTCATTTTTACTCATCCAAAAGCCTCCTCCTACTGCTAAGACCAAAAAAAAAATCCTACTCTTATCCCTCCACTATCCTTTTCAATCACAATTAACAGACTAACATGTTCACTTCTCAAATTCCATATTAAACTATACTAATATACTACCCAAACAACTGAATAACATATCCACTACTCAAATTACTTCATATTTTTTTACTATACTAATTTTCAACAGTAATCCTTTATGGTTTCCAGAGTGGTGTGCTACTCGCCAGAAAAGCACTTCAACACCCATCAGGGCTAACAAGTGCTATATGAATGCAAATCTTTCTTCCCCTTTTATCTCTACGCTATCCTTCTCACTCCAAGTAACTGACTAATATCCACCACTGAAATTACTTCATATTTCACCATATTAATTCTCCACTAATCCTTAGTAGGCTTCCCGAATAGTGTGCATCAACAAGCACTATATAAATGCAAACCTTTGTCCTCCTCTATCCTTCTGCTTTCATTCCAAATCCAATTAACTGACTAACCTATCCACCACTTAAAATGTACTTGCATGTTTCACTATACTAATTCAAGACTAATCCTCTATGGGTTCCGGACGAAAACACGCTTTGACGCCTCCTCAGGGGTAGTAAGCGCTATATAAATCCAATTACAATACAATAAACATGACAACTTTGTTTCCCTTAGAATCGACAGAATTTCAGAATTGTGTAAACAATAGATAACCGTTTCACTAAGTCAATCGTGCATGCTTCGTTTCTACAGAGTTACACAGAAATAGACTGACGTAAAGGGTTTATTGAACAGTCTTATTTCTCGTGCAAGAGGTATGAACTGCTACGATCGTAAGACAATGCGAAGTATAATACGTACAGCGTTAGCAGTAAGATAAAATAATACTGCAATAGCATGGTTTGTAGCTATGAGAGATATTCATAAAAATACATTCATAAATAATACAGGCTAAAATGTTAATACTCATCTGATGCTTCTAGCTACTTCTACCCCAGTGTACCTAACCTAAGTGTAGTAGGAGGTAAGAAGTAGGTGCTTTTGTCTATAGTCTAGTTGGGCTATAGTTTAGATTGGTGTTGCCAAGATTTGCCAAAAGTCCCTCCAGGTTCTAGTCTGCTCCATACCTTATAATGAGTGAAGTTGGAATATCTTTCAGACTCTCGATCTCTAACACCCCGCAAGGGGAGTCCTAAACAATGGAGCTGGATTCTCTGCGAGGAGGATGACAGCTTCTGGTCAGTGCGTCAGGCGAGGACTTGACTTCCTTCTGAACTTGCTGTGATGAGCCACGTCGTGCAAGTAGGTAGCCGAACCGTTTGTCATGGTAAGTGAAGGTATATTCATACCTTGAAGGTGTTTAGGAATGCCAATATTGACATAAAAGTCGGGCAGAAGAACATCAAGAATGAACCCCTAAGGAATAGATGTTCATGCCTAATATATGAGTTCTTGGAGAAATCAATCATCCAAGCAAGGGGGAATCCTAAAGGTTTAAGAGTATGGTTTTCCAAGAACTCTTTGTGACGTGGATGGACAGATGTAGGTAGCCATGCCTGTATTTGGTTAGCATGGATAATGCCTAAATAAGGTTAGGATTTCTATGCCTAAATATGGACAATGCTAATTGTGCCTATATAGGGTCATAAATTTGGAAACCTATATCGGTGTTTAAATCGACACAACAAACGTTCCTGAGCACATCAGTTGACCTGGGCAGGTAGAGCCCTTCTGACTTGCTATGCTTGATCTGTTCAGGATGGCACAAGCACTCTCTGGGACACTCCCCAATAGTGAGCTAATTTCTCTGGACTTAGAGACGCCAGTGTGTCTCACCGGCACACCACTCAATGTTTCACCTCTTCGGGCTTCTGTCTCGGCAACTTAGAAGTCAAAGCAAGCCAAGGACCTGTTCCTGTTTCAGTCCAAGCCCCATTTCTCTCCGACGCCATGTACAGTACCACTGCTGAGGTCGTAGGAATTTGTGTGGCAAGCTAGAAAGTTAAGACAAACTTGGCAGCACACCTACCTTGGCCTCAAATTAAGAAAAATGCAGTGCTATCAGAATACCCAATGAGGGGTTTGCGGGCTGCGCACACTATAATAATACTTGCTTTTATATTTGTATTTATAGAATGCCAGTGGGCCTGATACTTCTGTAGAAGGGGACACTCTGTACCCAATGGGTGTTTTGTGGGCTGCACACACTATAATAATGCTTGCTTATGTTTGTATTTATAGAATGCCAGTGGGCTTGACACTTCTGTAGAAGGGGACACTCTGTACCCTTCTGGTCTTGCTTTCCTGGAGGTGACTCTTTTACAACAGTAGTAAGAAGAGCAGCTGAAGTCTCGGATGTAACCTTGTGCTCTGCAGAGGTTGTCTAAGATATCTTGCACCCTCCTGCTCCGTGATGAAGCCCTTGCTTCCATTTAGAGAGGGAGGCCTTCTTGGATTCAGTAGTGGCAGCATAGGAAAACTCCTTTTTGAGTCCCCCAGTCTACAGAGAGCTGGTCGTGATCGGCCTGCTCCGGGTTACCTCTACTTTTTGTTCCTACCAGTCACTGGGAAGTGTGTTTGCCCAAACAAAACCTTGAAATCAAAACACAAATGTCTTATCCCCCGGTGCTTCTAAATAAGTTGAAGAAACTTGACACTTTGGGCAGAAATTCTTTGCTTCTGGCAGCCTGACTTTCTGCACTGCTAATGACACCTTTGTTGGGAGGCAATTTGCTTGTCAAGTGTTGGTAACCTCACGGAGCCTTCCAATTGGCATCTTATCTTGCAGGCTCCTTTAGTGCCCGTGTAGATGCTCTGAGTCGTCCGGACTTGCTCCAGAACGTTCACTCCCTCCCTCACTCCCTGGTTCCACGCTTTGAAACTGCTACTGACCGCATTTGGGTATCGTTGCTAGCGCTGTGTATGTTCTGTTATAGCGCTGTGTGTGCATTTAATCCTAGCTCATTTTGTATAGCGCTGGGTGTGTTCATTGCTGCTCGCTCTGTATAGCGCTGTGTGTTATCTGTGAGAGCGCTGTGTTTGCATCACACTGTAACTCGTTTTGGAGAGATTTCAACTGACGTGGATCAGCCTTTGGCGCTGCTCGCTCCACACCGCATTGCAACACTTTGGTTTACTGTAGGCGCTTTGATTCCATTTGCTGCCCCTGCCTCACTTTCACTTTGACCCTCCATTTTGTTTGTGTTGGTGCTCCCTGGGCCGCCCCTCCTCCCCGCTACCGCCTCCCAGCTGCTGCCCCTCCCACGCTCCGCCCCCTCCACCATCCATTTATGACCATTGCCCCCACGTGCAGCGTTCACGCGCAGCGGCCGCGCCCCAGTTGCGCCGAAGGTGCGCCAAAGGTAAGCCCGTCTACGCCCGTTCGCACCTGGACCGCGCCCAGCGCCAGACCCCCTGGCCCTCTCATTGCCCAGCCCTCCCGCATTACTTACGATGCCACCACCCTTCTAGCCCTTAACCCCGGCCGCTCCCCCAACTGCATCCAAGCCGCTCCCGGACTCACCCATGGACCCTACTCTTGCAACTCCTGCAAGTTCGACGGCACCAAAACCAGCTCCTCATCCACCAACACCAATCAGAGACCTGACAACAACCACCTAAAATGCATCCTGCTCAACACCCGCTCGGTCCACAGACACGCCATCGACCTCTGGAATCTACTCGACACCATCTCACCGGACGTCGCCTTCCTAACAGAAACATGTATGAATGCCTCCTCAGCCCCAGACATCACCATTGCCATCCCGGAAGGATACAAGATCATCCGTAAGGACCGCATCGAGCAAACAGGAGGAGGCATCGCTATCGTCCATAAGAACTCCATCCGCATCTCAACCAGCTCTGACGTCAACCTTGCCAGCGCCGAATACCTCCACTTCCAGATCCACACCGACCCCAAGACCACACTCAGAGGCACCCTCCTCTACCGGCCTCCAGGACCCTGGGCACAATTCAGTGACGACATCACTGACTTTATCACCCCACACGCCCTCCCCTCCGAGGACTACATTCTACTGGGAGACCTCAACTTTCACCTGGAAAAGAGCAACGACAGCGCCACCACCCTTCTGGACAATCTTGCCAACCTCGGACTCAAACAACTGGTCACTACCCCCACCCACATTGCAGGTCACACACTCGACCCTATCTTCACTTCCAGCAAACATGTCTCCTTCAGTCACACCACAGCTCTTCACTGGACGGACCACAGCTGCGTTCACTTCACATACAATAAGACCACAATCCACAACCATCCTCAACCCACCATGCGAAGAAACTGGAACAAAATCACCATCGACCAGATCTCCTCATCGCTTCTTCAATACCCCCCTGTCCACTCCTCAAACCCCGACCAAGCAGCCATTAACCTCACCCAATGGATATCCAACAGTGCCGACATCCTAGCACCGTTGAAAAAACGTCAAAGCAAACCAGGCAGCAAAAACGCCTCCTGGTTCAACGATGATCTTAAGAAATCGAAGAAACACTGTCGCTCCCTCGAGAAGGCCTGGAAAAAAGACCCTAACACCAGCACCAGGGACGCCTTCAAAAACGCCACCCGCATACACCACCAACTAATCCGGTCTGCCAAGAAAGCCGCATTCAAAGACCGTCTAGATAACAACGCCCACAACAGCAAGGAATTATTCAACATCGTCAAAGAATTTACCAACCCATCAGCCAACTCCAACGACATCACTCCCTCTCAAGCCCTCTGCGACTCCCTAGCTTCCTTCTTCCACAACAAAATCGCAGACATCCACAACAGCTTCGACAACCGACCCGAAGACCAACCCACCCAACCCTCTGAAGGACCTTCATCCCCCTTGAACATCCTTAATGACTGGAACCCAATCTCCACCGAGCACACCATCCGCCTGATGAACTCCATCCACTCAGGATCCCCAACTGACCCATGCCTTCACCACATCTTCAACAAAGCAGACTCCATCATAGCACCATACCTCCGAGATGTCATCAACCACTCCCTCAACACCGCCACCTTCCCGGAAAGCTGGAAACACGCAGAACTCAGCGCCTTTCTGAAAAAACCCACAGCTGACCCCACCGAACTCAAAAACTACCGCCCCATCTCGCTTCTTCCATTCCCGGCCAAAGTCATCGAGAAAGCTGGCAACATCCAACTCGCCTCCTTCCTCGAAACCAACAAATCCCTCGACCCCTCACAGTCCGGCTTCCGAGCCAAACACAGCACTGAGACCGCACTTATCGCAGCAACAGACGACATTCGAACCTTACTGGACAATGGAGACACAGTCGCCCTCATCCTCCTCGACCTCTCCGCTGCCTTCGACACAGTCTGCCATAGCACCCTTCTACAGCGCCTCAAACGTAGGAATCCAAGGAAAAGCACTGGAATGGATCACCTCGTTCCTCACAGGAAGAACCCAGAGAGTCCGCCTCCCACCATTGAAGTCAGAGGCCTCTGAAGTCATCTGCGGCGTGCCACAAGGATCGTCACTCAGCCCCACGCTCTTCAACGTATACATGAGCCCCCTTGCGACCATCGCTCGCCAACACAATCTCAACATCATCTCCTACACGGATGACACTCAACTGATCCTATCACTCACCAAAGACCCTAACACCGCCAAAACCAACTTACACGAAGGAATGAAAGAAGTAGCCGAGTGGATGAAGCACAGCCGTCTGAAACTGAACTCAGACAAAACAGAAGTCCTCATCCTAGGCACCTCCCCCTCCGCCTGGGATGACTCTTGGTGGTCAGAAGCCCTTGGAAAAGCACCCATCCCGACGGACCACGCACGGAACCTGGGCGTCATCTTGGACTCCTCACTCTCGATGACCAGACAAGTCAACGCTGTTTCATCATCTTGCTTCAACATTCTTCGCATGCTCAAAAAAACATTTCGCTGGATCCCCACCGAAACTAGAAAAACGATCACCCACGCACTGGTTACGAGCCGCCTGGACTACGGAAACACACTATACGCCGGTACCACCGCAAAACTCCAGAAAAAACTCCAACGCATCCAGAACGCTTCAGCCAGGCTCATACTAGACATCCCGCGTAAAGAACACATCTCTGGTCACCTGAAAAACCTCCACTGGCTCCCCGTAAATAAGAGGATTACCTTCCGCCTCCTAACCCACGCACACAAAGCACTCTACGAACTTGGACCCGAATGCCTCAACACACGACTGTCATTCTACACCCCCTCCCGCCAGCTACGATCCTCCAACCAAGCCCTTGCCACTGTACCTCGCATCAACAAAACCACCATGGGAGAGAGATCCTTCTCCTACCTGGCAGCTAAAACCTGGAACTCACTTCCCACTCACCTTCGCCTTACTCAAAACCACCTAGCATTCAGAAAACAACTTAAAACTTGGATATTCGACAAGTAATTCCCCACCCCTTCTCTAGCGCCTTGAGACCCTATGGGTATGTAGCGCGCTATATAAATCTCTTGACTTGACTTTACTGGGGGACCCTGAGTGGGAGTTACACCATGAAGTGACGCTGGTGTTCCATCAGATTGGGGTTTCCTTTTGGGGACCTATTTGGGAAAACCCAAGACAGGAAGTGTCCATAGTTTTGTCCAATATACTTACCTGTGAATGCCTCCCTGGGGATGCCTTCAGATTCAACGTATCTCCGGGACTGCTGTGTGGGTTTCCACTGGTCCCACTTCCATCAAAAGTACTGTGGAGGATCAAGAGCTGCTGCTCCTGATTGTCTCTGATTGGATCTGCCTATCTGTTGGCACTCTGCACTCGGTTGCCTCCTCCTCTCCTGTGCCGAATGGTGGGGTCCACAGCCCCATTTGCTGCGGCTGGTCACATGGCGAGTGAGCAGGGCCAGTTTAGGTAGTTGTGCCTTAGCTGATGAAGCAGCAGGCTTTGTCCTGGCATGCAGGGTAGCCAGAGTCCGGTCTTTATTGACGGGCAAGAGGTCAATGTACACGAAGAGTGTAGCATGGTTCTGATCACATATCCATGAAGTCATCCATGCGTGTCTCGTTAAATGGTAGTAAAGAACGAGGAGGGCACAGTTGGAGTATTTCCACCATTATTCAGTCGTATAAAAAGTGTAATTCCCTGTCTCTGCCACTCAATGCACATCTCACTAGAACTAATGTGTATAGGATTTATGTACACTATTTATAAAGCACATGGTTGCCTTAAGGTGTCCTGGTACTAATGTCAGACATAAGACCGCCCAGACTGATTAATGTATAAATCCTTGAAGTGTCAGATCCTTTAGTTATTTCTGAATGGCAAAGAATTAAAGGGCTTTCAATTTCCAAAGGAAGACGTTTCCAAGCTTTTGGAACCCAGAAAGCAAAAAATCTGCACCAATGGACTTCCCATATCTGAGGAATGTGTAGGAGAAGAGTCGGGGTGGAGCGCAAAGTCTGTTTGGAAAAGAAACAGGAGAGCCATGAATGTTTAAAGAGCGGTCTTAAGTCACGGAGGACCTTAAAACACATACACGGGCTTTTCAAAACAATGTTCACTATGCATTGCAATCTTCTGCCAGGTCCACAGGTGCCTAGAGATTGCTACATGTTGCACCAGTTAAGGCAGAGATGAACTGAGCTGCCACAGCCTATGCCAGTTATAAATGCTGAATACTGTAAGCAGGAAGTCCCAAGTACAGAGCATGGCTACCGCTGCTGAATAGGGTAGTATGTTCTCTGGTAGAAAAGGATGAATTTTTCTTAAAAACTTGTGAAGGAAAAAAGCTATTCCATAACGTAAGCAGCCTTGCTTTAAAAGAAAGTTAGTCAGCGTGATCCAGACTTATCTCAATGTCCCAGCCAGAGGTGGACAATGGCCTGGTGTATCTGGACCAACCGTGGATGGGCGGTCTAGTAGCATAACCTCCGTGTGATTTTGTTCATCTTCAGGCAGTTTTTGTACATCCTTGCCACAAGTCCTTTGAGGTCGGAGTGGAAATTGACATGGGCTTCCTTCATCACTATGACCACCCAGCCTTAGAATTATTTCTGTGTTGGTTTCATAACTCATGCATGACGAATTATGTTTTTTGATGCGCCAAACCTCCCCTTTAAATCTTGCCTTCCTGACATCTTGTGGTTTCTTCTATTTCCTCCACTCAGTTTATTATTCCTTCTGGGAATTTGAATCTCAATTGATAACTCTTGCTACCACGATTAAAACTCCTGATACTCCCATCTTGCACTTACTTGGCAAAGAAAACCTGTTCTACTTTAACACAGTCCACAACGTTTCTACTTCCTCTCATAAGCAGGCTATTATGAGATCTAATTTATTCAATGCCTCCTCTGCAACAGAGTATAAGATCCAATTGGGGTCCTCTTTTTGTATTCTTTTTATTAGGTTTTTTAACCTATTCCACATTGCAGTGATGAGCAGTTAGTGTATCATGGGTAACATGTTTAGGGCATTACCCCATACATTTCCAAACCATATCCATGCAATAGGGCGTCAACACGCAGGTACGGTGCTGGAGTTTCAATACATCTCTCACCACTAAGGTTCTGTGGATGTAGATAGTAAATATGCTGTGGAAGGGCCCCTGAGTCTGGAGGGCCGGGCAGTTCCTCCGCATACAGTTCAAGTTGCTCTTGACAAAAAATCGTCTTTTAACCAATTGCCATAAGCTCAATTTTAGGATCATACTTCTTCCACCAATGTATGGTCACCCTCATTTTTGCTAATAAGAGTGCAACTGCTGCTAGTTCACGATTCCCCAGTTTAGGAGGTTTTACTAGCCCAAGAAGACACGTTCTAGGCGTGCACTCCACAGGCTCCAGTATCATATCTGGATGATATGAGTGGTGTGGCTCACTGGGAAAACCAGGACGGGTTCCCCAGCAGTCTTCAGCGCCAGGATACTCCTTGGAGTCACAGTGCGCTTTACAAGTACACCCACATTTACATTTACATATCTGTGATGGTCTAAATCACTTGTTTCCAGAAGTGGCCAACCCTGACGCACCGCCCTGCCATAGGTATGAAACCTGCATCTTTTGGTCCACATCGTGTCTGCCTGGAGCCCATATTGGAACAGCCTCAGGGGTGTAGAGTACATTTGTTGCAGATGTTTTAGGTGGTTAGCATCAGATTGCAGTTAGATGTGAGCATGCTTGTTAGCGTGCAGCAGAGCTCCGGTCCCCGGGGCTCAATGGTGTGTCCAGCATTGCATTCCATTTCTCTAAGGCAGGCTGAGGTGTTCTCTGATTTTCTCGCTGTGATAAAGTGTATAAATCTGCAATACATTTTCTTGTGTGTTGCTAATAAGTATGGCCTGTAGGGCATAGTGTTAGCAGTTCTGCTGTGAATTGTCTATTCAGGGTCTTCATGGCAGACAGTAATAATCTATGATGAGTAAAATCTAGGAGGGAGGTCTTCCGCTGGCTGAGTCTGTGATAAGTCCTCCAATTCCATAAATGCCCCCCCCCCCCCCCGCCCGGATATAGATCTCCAAACGTTTTCAACTCTCATCCTCTCAATAGCATTATGACCCCATGTTCATGTGTAACTGATAATTTTGGTTGATATTTCAGTAGAAGTGCTGGGGCATACGATGGGAGCTGGTCCGCTTGGGCTCACAGGACCCCCCCAGGCCTCTGTGTGCAAGAAATGGTATTTATCTCCTCTCGGGGTCTCATCTGCCTCCCATGGGTGAGGGTGGCAGTCAGAGGGATGGGGTAAGCATCTCCAGTTTCTATTGTTCACTGCTGCATGTGGGGTGGGGGCTGAAGCCAATAGTAAGCAAAATGTGCTTGAGCACAGAGATAACAAAGATAAAGATTGGGAGTTCCAAACTACCCTACCCCCCTTCATAAGGGTGGGTGAGAGCATCCCATTTGGTTCTAGGTGGCTTCCCTTCCCAGACCAAGGTAATCATGTGTGATCTGAAAGTTTTGAAAAACTGTTAAGCCGGTGTGATAGCTAAACAGATACAAAAATCTAGGGAGGACAATCCTTTTCAGTAAGGCCACCCTGGCGGCCAGTGACTTTGGGTACCTATGTACACATACTGTAAGAAAGTGGCTCTATATACACTGGACCAAAGTAAGGTACAGAGTGTATAGAATCCCCAGTCTCCAGAGGTATGGCAGAGGCTAAAGTTAGATATAACCTTACGGTGTAAAGTGGTAGCTTGGTCGAGCAGTAAGGCAATATCAGAGGATGGTGTAAAGCATTTGTTGTACACACTCAGTCAGCAAATTGTCTCACTCACTCAAGAACTGTACTCTAGGCCAATGGTTTTATATCAAAAGATATAGCTGTTTTATTTTAGAACCAACATGTATCAAAATATACTATTCTCAGTATGAGTGACTTTAGGTAATTAATTTGCAAAAAGGCAGTAGACTTTGTAAGCACAATAGCTACGGTGGTAGCAATAGGCAACACCATTTCAAACACAATTTAGTATTGAGCTCAATGGGTTTTGCTAGATAAATGCAATTGATTACTTTATGGATTACTTTTCAAACCCCAGGACTGGATCCTAGATTCAGTCTTGGGACATGTACTGTAAACCGTTAAGTAAAAGCGTTTTGGTAACAGTAGTGATTTTTAAAGAATATAAATGTATTTTCAAAGTTGACACGTAGAAACTTTTCAGTGAAAACCAAGCAATGTTATCCTATGGGAGGAAATTCAAGTTACAGGCAAAGTAGTTTCACGTTACTTTTGTAATCCCGTACATGACTCCGAAGTTCGGCACTAGGACCTCTACCTAAGACAGGTAAATAATTACGTTTTGGTAGTTGGTACGATTTTTAAAGAATATTTGTAGTTTGCAAAAATCGACACTTTGAAGAAATTTCACAAATTTTTAGGTTCAGTACTGGGCTAAAAGGTACAGTACTGACTTCTCTCCTGATCACAGGTGAGTACGTCAAATTCGTTATTCAGCTGATTTTAGATGAATATTTTAAAGTTTCAGAACTCCACACTTAAAAGAATTTCCAAGTGAAACCAGTCCATGTTAACCTAAGGAAGGAAAATGAGTTATCGGCTTTTAGGTAAGTACTCGACTGGTGGAGTTAAGGTTCTGGGCATAGACTCAGGGGTCTCCCAGAGTCTGAAAGGTACAGTTGTTACACCCTCAGGGGCACTGGGGCAGCCGGGTGCAGAGAAAGTAGGCCCAATGCAATCCAATGGAGGGTAGGGGGCCTTCAGTTGGTGGCTGCAAGCAAGCAGGCCACGCTGCTGTGGGAGCTGAGCTCCTGCTCACTTACTCCGGGCAAGTGGGGAAGTAAAGTAGATTAGTAGCTGCACTTCCAGCAGCACTCGGGCGGCTGGGTGCAGGGTGCGTTGAGCCATCAGGCACTCAATGTTATTCAATGGGAAAGTTAAAAAGTGGACAAAGGCTGCAGACTCTGGGACGGAGATTCTTCAGGTGTGACCACCACTTTGAGAGGTAAGTTGGGATCTTGGAGAAGAGGTAGGTACCCCAAAGGAAGGCACATGGAGCCGCAGGGTGGTCTTTTGGTGTCAAGAAATCTTCCCCTCAGCTGGTCGGGGTTGGAGGGGTCCCTGGTTCTGAGGCTGCAGGTGTCGTCTGGTTCGTCGAGGAGGGTCTTTGGGCACTGGACTCCGGGTCACAGTCACGGGTGGACGTACTCGTGGTCTTGGATCGCTCAGGTGCAAGCCGGGCTTGGCGAGTGCAGAGTGGGCTGGATTCGCGGTTCCTGCCTAGCACCAGGGGTATTGCTGTTTGAGCAGAACTACTGCTCGTGGGAATCCCAGTCTTTTGGAAGGTTCAAGGCAGGCAGGCCCTCCACGGTTTTCGAGGTTGCTGTCTGCAGGAGATGCCGGAGTATTGCAGGAGCAGGATCAAGGATCAACAGGCCTGTAGGGTTATGGGGCCAAGTCAGTGGGCGTCGTCCTTTTGTTGGCAGCTCACAGCAGGTCTTCTTGTTTCTTGTTGCAATCGGGATCTGAGGTGCCCCTAAATACTAAATTATGGGGCATTACAGGTAGGGCGGGGACCAATGGGTCCCTGTCTTGGGGTGAGTACACCCCCCTAGCATGCTCCTCTCCTGTGGGAGGGGGGCAGGAGCTTAGCTTTGATTGGACAGGGCTCCCCATACTCAAGATGGCTGGAGTCGTGCTTCACCTCGCCTCTCCCACCTGAGGCGGAGTTGACATATGCTGGCACACCCTCTTTCTTCACTTAGGGTTTCCAGAACTGGTGGGGGCCAGTTGCTGAGTACAGCAAGTGGCCTGGAGAAGCTCACAAACGCGGCATGCTTTTGAAGCTTCCCCTGCCCATCCTGGGGGAGGAGGCTTGGCACCTCGTCCCAGGATGTGCATTGTTTCAGGCCCCCGAGAGCGGCAGGCTCTCGATCCAGGGGTCACGAAACATGTCTGATGGTGGGAGCCATGCAGTCAGGACACTGGGAGTTGGTTAGGTTTCTAAGATGCCATCTGTCCTGCATTTTACATTAAATCCCATACGGGCATCAGTGCAGGTTTAATGTGCTGAGAAGGTGGTTATCAAACTTCTCAGTCTTCAGTGAAGCCATCATGGCGCTGTGGAGTTCATAATGACAACCTTCCAGCACCATATACACTTAATGGCAGCACTGCACTTACAGGGCCCAGGAATGGCCCTGGTACTGTAGGGGCACAGGGCTCATGCACCTGTGCCCACACCACTGGCATAGGGCACCCAGCTAGATGGGTGACTGATGGATGCCAGGGCAGTGAGCTTGTGGGAATGGCACACAAGGATGTGTGCCATGTCGACTCTTTGTTTAGTTCTGTACTTAGACACTCAACCTGCAAAGGCAGTGTGTGGGTGTCAGGGTACAGGGCCCCTAAGGGTGGCACAATAAGTGATGCAGCCCTTCGGGGTCTTCTCTGGTCATCATGCCCTGGGTACCAATCACTAGGGGCTGACAGGTGGCCAGAGATGCCAATTGGGTTTCAGTTTCAACAGTTTTAGGGAAGGAACACAGGCCCCAGACACCTGATTAGCAGGAGCCCAGGGCACCCTCAGTCAAAGCACATCAGCAATTCAGCAAAAAATGGGGGCATACCGTGCAGGAAATATGGCACTTTCTCACACATACCCCTAGATATTTGACCTGTTCTGTGCTCCATTCTAATGAAAAATCCAATTGGTATGGTAATGTGATTTGTGTGAGAGGTAAAACAGTGGATTTTGCCCAATTAATACCTAATCACAGTAAAGCTTATATCAAATATACTCACTTATAACTGGCGCTAGGTGGTTTTGAGTATCAGGAACCTATCCATAGCCTCTGCATAGAACGATGTAGCTAGTTGGCATTGACAGAAGTGCAATGCAGCACGGCGTGCTGCTGTCTATATACGCACACCAATGTCTTCAAAGGCAGCGCAAATACAATTGTGGAGAGTGGGCACTCATGCCTTTTGAAATATTCAGTGAGTCAGACGCAACACCATCCTCTATCAGGCCTGGTGGTGTGTGTAGAATGGCTGTATCCACTGAAGGAACATTTGAGCGAGCCCCATACGTTGCAGCACTGCAATTGTACATGTCCATTCTATAGCACCAACCGCCTTAGCAGCATCTAACAATACTGCCATGGCTTGCATAGAAGGGTCTAGTTGGTGAAGCAATGCAAAAATAGTTCGTACATTATGAGCTATCGACCTGGTGAGTCTAAAACCAGACTGGTCTGGCAACATCATATTTGTAAGTAGGGGCTGGAGCCTAGTGGCATATATTTTTGCCAGGATTTTAGCATCTATATTCATTTTAGTGGTCTCTAAGAATCGCAGTTCTTAGGTGGTGTATCCGGCTTAAGGAGGGGGATGATGAGGGCCTCTCTGTTTAGTGTATGCTCTTTGTGGACATGAAATAAATTTGGAGCTGATATATTAGCAAATTCCTTATAAAAGTTGCCAGAAAGGCCTTCCATGTCGGGGATTTTGCCACTGGGCAAGGTATGGGTAGACGATACCAAAGGAGATGATGGACGGAGCGTTTGAGCAAATCAAACACTTCCCCCCCGCTTCCCCCCTCCCGTCAACTGATCTGGGTTTAATCCATCACCATTCTTTAGCTCACTCCACCACCCCAGTTCAGACATGGCCATATGCAAATCAGTCTGACCCTGTGCCTTATGGGAACAGTCCAGCCCGAACTGCCAAGCCATGTCTTCCCTTGACCGGAAGCAAGCATCCTGGGACCGGGTTCGGGTTCATAACCCACTTCAGCCAGGCTATCTTAAATCCAGTGGCAAAGTGAGCAAGGGACCCACGTCTGGGCATACCCTGCCAACTTATGGCAAACAAAGCGATACCAAAAGGGGATGATGGACGGAGCGTTTGAGCAAATCAAACACTCACCCCCAGTCAACTGATCTGGGTTTAATCCATCACCATTCTTTAGCTCACTCCACCACCCCAGTTCAGACATGACCATATGCAAATCCCATGTGCCTCATGGGAACAGTCCAGCCAGAACTGCCAAGCCATGTCTTCCCTGGACCGGAAATGAGCATCCTGGGTATGAATAGGCTTCTTCACCTCATCAACTGTAAGGGGTTGTACCAGGTACTCCCGCTGTCCCAGCGAGAGCCACACCAGTGCTATGTCCTCTAGATAATCGGCGGTCTTTGTCTCTGAAGGTGAGCTAATCTGTTGATATAATGTATTGAACATAGCCAGTATGGCCGGAGTGTCATGAACACTCACTCCATGAGGCGTGTTTACCTGTGTTATGTGCGAATGTGCCCATGTGCCCAGGACTCTGATCTTGGTCGGCAGCTGTCTGACGGGCCTCCCTCCCCATAAGATCTTGCTACATAATGCTTGGAGAGATGGCGCACTTCTTGTGCCGTTATATCATTGGAGGCCGTGAGCTGATACAATAACAGAGAACCATTTGGGGTACACCCGCTTGGGGGCGGTTCCAGAGGCTCCGTCAATCTCCTGATTGTCTGAGGTGAACTGGAATGTTTTGCATTGGCTAAGTAAAGTTGTAATATACGGAAAAAGTCATTGACACCAGTGTATTTACTGGACGAAGTTTGTCGCACAGTTGTGCAGGTCACTTTACTGGACCCAGTATATCGCACAGGTGTGCAGGTCACTTTACTGGACCCAATATATTGCACAGGTGTGCAGGTCACTTTACTGGACCCAGTATATCACAGAGGTTTGCAGGTCACTTTACTGGACCCAGTATATCGCACAGTTGTGCAGGTCACTTTACTGGACCCAGTATTTCGCATAGGTGTGCAGGTCACCTTCAGCCGATTGGTGAACAACCTCCGGATGCCTAAAGGATAGACGTTGACGGCAGTGTTGGTCAGTAGGCACCAGCCCTATGTCATCAGCCCTACCCTCTTCAACACATACACAGCCCCTTGGGCTATCATTGTCAAAAGCCACAGACTCAACATCATCTCATTCGCCGCCCAACTCATTCTCTCTGTAACAATCCAAGAGTCATCAAAAACCAGTTCCAAAGATTTTGCCAACTGGATGAACAGCAACTGTCTCAAACTCATCACCAAAAAGACAGAAGTACTCCTCTTTGGGAAAGGCAAGGGGACACATTTGAACAACGAATGGTGGCCCCAGGAGCTAGGCCCAACACCGATCCCCATGAACACGCCTGCAACCTTCATCCTCGACAGTCATCCATCCATGAAGAAGATTTGTGGGCACTTATATAGATAAGAACTGTGCAGCCTCCTGTATCTTGGCCGACCCAGCGTCTTTCTTAGTGCCGCTCAAGCCTCCATCTGCACACGTGTATGTTAGACCTGGCACCTTGGCGTGAGTTTCCCTTCCACTTTTTGCTGGTGTGCCTCCGATGTTTTGCTGGTTTTCCGATACTCAGGGCACTGCGCCACGGCCAACCCGTGCCGCAGTGCAAGTGCTCCCTACTGAAAATTGTACATGTGATTGATGTCCATGATTGGTGCATTGGATTTACTGTTAGTCCCTAGTAAAGTGCACTAGGAGTGCCAGGGCTTGTGAATGCCAATACTGCTAGTGGGCCTGCAGCGCTGGTTGCGCCAACCACAGAAGCAGCCTTAAGATGTGTCCGGGGTCCGCCATTGCAGACCCCGCGTGCAGTCTCGTACTGTCATGCTGGCTGGGCAAGTGCACCCACTTGCCAGCCCCTGAACCTTCCCTTGACTGCATATTAGTCACCCCTATGGTAGGCCTACGGGCAGGGTGCATTGTAGGTGTAAGGTAGGACAAGCCCTGATGTGTGTGGCATGTCCTAGTAGTGAATTACAACTAAACTCGTATTTCACTATTGAAGGCTACCTGCTTCCGTTAGGCCAGAATGGGCTGCTGGAATTATTACACTCTATAATCCCAGCAGGCTCAGGGAGCACGGTAGAGAGTCATGTTTAGTATGCCTGAACTCAGAATAATAAAATATTTCTTTTAGTAAAGTTTATTTTAATATCCTGTGTCTGCAAATGCTACTTTTAGAAAGTTAGCATTTGCTTGCCTAAGCAATTCAGCCCGCCTCTGCTGGTATGTGTATCTGACTGTCTGGGATGTGTGAGTGACAGGGCTGGGGGATGACCGGTGGTGAATGCGTAGATTGCACCTTAGTGGGAGGTAGGAGTGGCTCTTGACTCTGAATCTTGCTGTGCTCTGCCACCACAATGCTGGCTCCACCCTCCTGGGGAGCGACTGATGACTCAGCCGACACCTGGCCCAGGAAGGGCGAGGCCTCATCAACAAGGTACTTCTGGCTGCCCCTGTCCACACAATGCTGGCTCCACCTCCTGTGGGGCGTCTGATGCGCCTGCCCCTCGCACTGAAAGCAGAAGCCGGATTACACCCACCAGAGTACTCAAGGACTGAAAGTGGCTATGCAAAGGCCCCCCTGGCCTGCGAGAACAAAAGAAATGCAGTATAAAAGTAGGAGCCCTGCTCCTTGTAAATTAGATCCTGTTTGTGCTACAGAAGGAACTCTGCCCGAAGAGAAGGACCTGGAAGGACAAGGAGGAGTGCTGTCTCTTGCCTGTGTCTGGTGCCTTGCTGCAGAAGGAGAGGAAAAGAAAGGACTACAAGAGGACTTTTGCTTTGTGAAACTTTGTGCCAAACTCTGCTAAGAGATCTCCAAGGGCTTGCCTGTGAACTTGCCTCCTGACCAGCGCCCCAGGACCAGTGGGCGCTACCCCCTGACAGAGGAACCACTGCGAGACGCTGTCTCCCCTCTGCAAGCCTCTCCAGGAAAAGCGGAGCGCGCTGTGACCATCGCGCTCTTCAGCGACGCCCTGGGAGCCACCCTCCCTCTGACCAAAGTGACTGCCGCCTGCCTGGCCAAGGAGCATCGTAAAGATCAGCCCAGCTGATCCGAGCACAGTGACTAACCCCGAGCTGCAGCTGCAACGTGAAGAGAGGTGGCGCCCGGTGCCTGCTTGCCCCCTTCGTGTCTTGTGCCCCTGAACGCGCCGCCGCTGTCCGAGAAACAGCTGTTGCGTGGGGTGCCTGAACGTTGCCTGGATTGATAGAGGCCTGCGCTGAGGAGCGCTGACCCCTAAATGTGCCCTCCTGCTCAGGAAAGCCCGAGGCGCTGGCCCCGTGCAACCCGGCTCGCACAACAACGTTGACCCACGAGCCAGAGCCGAGCCGCCGCTCGCTCCAAGCACCGGACGGAAGACAACGCAACGCGGACTGCCGCATTGACCTGCGCCCCGCCAACGCTCCCCCAAAGTACCGTGAGGAGCCCTGAATCCCCAAGCGGGGGATTCACGTGGAATAAGAACTGTTAGTAAAGCGCTAACCCCAAGAACTGATTATTGCTAAAGGAAGAACTGTGGCAACTTAATTAAAAGTATACTGGAACCGTTTTATATTGAACCAAGACTGTATTTACAAGCCTGCTTGAAATTTATATCAAGAATATATATTTTTACAAATACAGTTTGATGTCATTGTGTGGTGGGTTGGTTGTGACGGTGTAATATTGCAAATGTTTAACCCTATGTGCCCCAGAGATTAGCCTAAGACTGCTTAAGCCACACTACCTAGAGGGTAAGCAGAGGTTGTCTTGAAGGTAACCCTCAGCCCTGACGAGGAAGAGAGTCCCTGCTTGTCGCTAGTGTTGCACTGCGTCGACTAGAGACTCCCCCTTCCTACAGTGTACAATTCTCGCAGTCCTGGCACACATTTATCAGGAAGCCACAGGGCTACAACCAATCTTCCATGCGCTGCTTGCTTGGTCTCATTGCCAGCACGCGCCTCACAAAGGATCCGCCTGCTGTCACACAGTCTTCCCCTCCAGTTCGAACAATGGCAACCCGATTCCCCGTGCGGTCGTGGCTCTACTCTGGGTATACCTCCCTGCAAGCGCTGCTCCAGATAGTGCCCCGTTAACCAGCCAGTCCGGTTGTACCTCGCCTATTTCCCGTTGCCTGCTGTTCCAGGCCCGATCGGACTTGTCTCTGCTCAGCTCTACAGCTGCCATCTTAGGCCTACGCAGGCAGCGCATTTTGGGTCTGCAACTGTCTGCTGTAGGGCGTCACACAGCTCAATACGCTGCTGTTTTGGGGTAATCGGATTCACCATGTCACCCTGCACCCTACCACCAAGTTCAAGGACAGATGGCTGCCAATTAGCAGGATTATGTATGGCTGAACGCGTTCCAGGCAGTAGAGCTACACCAGAGTGCGGCCATCTTGCCGTGGGCACTCTGGCGCGCTCCCCAAATATATAATCTTTTTTAACAATACCATTTAAGCATCTCATTTTTAATGGAAACATGACTCGGCACATTCAGAAGCTACTTTAGACAGATTAGTCCCTAGTTATTGTTCAAATAAATTCTGTTGTATACTTTTAACTGCAAATTCCTCATCTTAAGAATGTCCTATAGGGCATACCGGAGCTGGAAAACTCTCCTAGCAATGACTTCCATAATCCAATAGATGGCTTGGGGTGATCCTGCACCACTCCAGAAGTCACAGAGGAGGCTGCCTGTAGGCACTACTACTCAATGCTGTCATTTTCCTTCTTTCCATCTCCTAAGTGGATCCAGACCTCCACTCCAAACAGTTTTCCAATAACCCCAACATTTTTACTTCATCACCATCCTCCGACATGATTGAGCACAAGTATTAAATAAACAAATAAAAAAATCTAATAAGACAACGAGCTTAAATAAACAAAGAAACCCATGGAGTGGGAGAAAAATCATGTGAGGCTTCACAGAAGATTACCTGGCAACCACAGTGAAACAGAGGAAAAAACAAACCAGTATTGGCATAGCCAATGGGTCTCGCCTTTGGGACCTTATAAGTGTTTAGCCATGCAAAACTTGAAGTTGTTGCACCAAGGACATTGTGCGGGATAACTAAACACTTATAAGGTCCCAAAGGGGAGCCCTATTGGCTATGTCAATGCTGTTTTGTTTTAAAAATGACAAGCAGTGCTATATGGCTCCGGCTGCCACTTAGTCCACCACATCCCAGGTAGATGCTGCAGCCATCTTTGAATGGTGTTAAAGCCAATTCAAAAGCTGTCACCAGTGTATGTTAATCCATATCTCAACTGTGAGACTGCTCTCCTGCTTCCTAATTCTATTAAATACAAATGATGTAAAAAGAACATCCCTTTCTGAGCTGCACGGCTCATCCTACCCATGTTTCATGCGCAGATTTTAAATGCAGATGGTTTGGGCTTCCCGGAATTCAACTGGTTGAGAGGTAGACAGGTGTACAGAGGTAGAGAGACAGGGGTAGAGAGAAGTAGAGAGAGAGGTAGAGAGAGAGGTAGAGGTGTAATGGTAGAGAGAGAGGTATAGAGATAGAGGGAGAGGTAGAGAAAGAGAGGTAGAGGGAGAGCCGTAGAGAGAGAGTGGGAGAGGTAGAGAGGGTGAGAGAGGTAAAGAGATAAAGAGGTACAGAGGTAGAGAGAGGAAGGGAGAGAGGTAGAGAGGGGTAGAGAGAGAGAGGTAGAGGTAGGGAGAGAGAGAGAGCGGTAGAGAGAGAGGTAGAGAGAGAGGTAGAGAGAGAGAGCAGTAGAGAGAGAGAGAGGTAGAGAGAGACGTACAGGTAGAGCGAGAGAGAGAGAGTGGTAGAGAGAGAGAGGTAGAGAGAGAGGTAGAGTAATGGAGGTAGAGAGAGAGGTAGAGGTAGAGGTAGGGAGAGAGAGAGAGGTAGAGGTAGAGGTAGAGAGTGGTGGAGAGGGAGAGAGAGAGGTAGAGAGAGAGGTAGAGAGGGAGAGGAAGAGAGAGGTAGAGAGAGAAGTAGAAAGGGGTAGAGAGGTAGAGAGAGGGTTAGAGAGAGGGTTAGAGAGAGAGGTAGAGAGAGAGGTAGAGAGAGAGGTAGAGAGAGAGAGAGGTAGAGAGAGAGAGGTAGAAAGAGGTGGAGAGCGAGAGGTAGAGAGAGATGTAGAGAGGTAGAGAGAGAGGGGTAGAGAGAGAGGTAGAGGTAGAGAGAGAGCAGTAGAGAGAGAGAGAGAGGTAGAGAGGTAGAGGTCATGAGAGAGAGAGAGAGAGAGTGGTAGAGAGAGATAGGTAGAGAGAAGTAGACAGAGAGGTAGAGGAAGGGAGAGAGAGGTAGAGAGAGAGGTAGGGAGAGAGAGGTAGAGAGAGAGAGGTAGAGCAAGACGTAGAGAGAGAGAGAGGTAGAGGTAGAGAGGTGAGAGAGAGGTTGAGAGAGAGGTAGAGAGAGAGAGGTAGAGGAAGAGAGGTAGAGGAAGAGAGAGAGGTAGAGGTAGAGAGGTATTGGTAGAGAGGTAGAGAGAGGGGTTGAGAGAGAGGTAGAGAGAGAGGTAGAGGGAGTGAGAGGTAGAGAGAGTTAGAGGTAGAGAGAGGTAGAGAGAGAGAGAGAGAGGTAGAGAGAGAGGTAGAAAGAGAGGTAGAGGTAGAGAGGTAGTGGTAGAGGTAGGGAGAGAGAGGTGGAGAGAGGGAGGTAGAGAGATAGAGGTAGAGAGAGAGGTAGAGGAAGAGAGAGGTAGAGGAAGAGAGAGAGGTAGAGAGAGAGGTAGAGGTAGAGAGGTAGTGGTAAAGAGAGAGCGAGAGAGAGGGGTGGAGAGAGGTGTAGAGAGAGGTGTAGAGAGAGGTGTAGAGAGAAGTGTAGAGAGGTAGGTAGAGGTAGAGGTAAAGAGAGACATAGGGAGAGAGAGGTAGAGAGAGAGGTAGAGAGAGAGAGGTAGAGAGAGAGAGGTAGAGAGGTAGAGAGAGAGAGGTAGAGAGAGAGGTAGAGAGAGAGGTGGAGAGAGAGAGGTAGAGAGAGAGATAGAGATAGAGAGGGAGAGGTAGAGAGAGAGAGGTACCTTAGCAGTTGCCAGGGGGGGGGGCATTGGGGGGGTTAGTTGAAGGGGGGCTTGGGGTGGGCCGGAAGCCATTGGAGGGTTGCTGGTTGAGGCCTTGGAATTACTGGGATAGGGGGTATTGAGTGGCGGCAGACTGATTGGATGGGTCGGCCTGGCGCGAAGGCCCGAATGGCCTAGAGCAGGCCCCGACGGGGGCGATTACGTTGCTTTCCACTGAGATGGCTGACGGGAATGTTGTTGCGGGTGGGGGGGTAAAAGCAGATACGTAAAACGACCTTCCGCCAGGGTCCCAATGGGACGTACACTGTGTTGTGTTCCTCTCGAGCGAATTGATATGCCGCCCGGCCTCCGGGATGCGGGCTGAATGGCTGTGTACAACTGTGAACTGTCATTGGGCGGGAGGAGCCCACAAGTGCACTGGCTGTTTGAATTTATCCTGTGGTTTATAACTCTGCAATAAAAATATAATTTAAAAAAAGAGAGAGAGAGGTGGAGGTAGAGAGGTAGAGAGAGAGGTAGAGAGAGAGAGGTAGAGCGAGAGGTAGAGAGAGAGGTTGAAAGAGAGGTAGAGAGAGAGAGAGAGAGAGAGAGGTAGAAAGAGAGAGGTAGAAAGAGAGGTAGAGGTAGAGAGGTAGTGGTAGAGAGAGAGAGGTGGAGAGAGAGAGGTGGAGAGAGAGAGGTAGACGGCGAGGTAGAGAGAGAGAGGTGGAGAGAGGGAGGGAGAGGTAGAGAGGGAGGGAGAGGTAGAGAGAGAGAGGTAGAGAGAGAGGTAGAGGTAGAGAGAGAGGTAGAGAGAGACAGAGGTAGAGAGAGAGAGATAGCGAGAGGTAGAGAGGTGTAGAGAGAGAGGTAGAGGTAAAGAGAGACATAGAGAGAGGGGTAGAGAGAGGTAGAGAGGTAGACAGAGGTAGAGAGAGAGAGAGGTAGAGGTAGAGAGGTAGTGGTGGAGAGGTAGAGAGAGAGAGGTGGAGAGAGCGAGGTGGAAAGAGAGAGAGAGAGAGAGAGAGAGAGGGAGAGGTAGAGGTAGAGAGAGAGAGAGGTGGAGCGAGAGAGATAGAGAGGTAGAGAGAAAGGTAGAGAGAGAGGTAGAGAGGAAGGTAGAGAGAGAGAGAGGTAGAGAGAGAGGTAGAGGTAGAGAGGTAGAGAGAGAGAGGTAGAGAGAGAGAGAGATAACATGAGGTAGAGAGGTGTAGAGAGAGGTGTAGAGAGTTAGGTAGATGTAGAGGTAAAGAGAGACATAGAGAGAGAGAGAGAGACGTAGAGGGAGAGGTAGGGAGAGGTAGAGAGAGAGGTAAAGAGAGAGGTAGAGGTAGAGAGGTAGTGGTAGAGAGGTAGAGAGAGAGGTAAAGAGAGAGGTAGAGGTAGAGAGGTAGTGGTAGAGAGGTAGAGAGAGAGAGGTAGAGAGAGAGAGGTAGAGAGAGAGAGAGGTAGAGAGAGAGGTAGAGGTAGAGAGGTAGAGGTAGAGAGAGAGAGGTAGAGAGAGAGAGAGATAACATGAGGTAGAGAGGTGTAGAGAGAGGTGTAGAGAGTTAGGTAGATGTAGAGGTAAAGAGACATAGAGAGAGAGAGAGAGAGAGACGTAGAGAGAGGTAGGGAGAGGTAGAGAGAGAGGTAAAGAGAGAGGTAGAGGTAGAGAGGTAGTGGTAGAGAGGTAGAGAGAGAGGTAAAGAGAGAGGTAGAGGTAGAGAGGTAGTGGTAGAGAGGTAGAGAGAGAGAGAGGTGAAGAGAGAGAGGTGGAGAGAGGTGGAGAGAGAGGTAGAGAGAGAGAGGTAGAGAGAGAGAGGTAGAGAGAGAGAGGTAGAGAGAGAGATAGAGAGGTGTAGAGAGAGGTGTAGAGAGGTAGGTAGAGGTAGAGGTAGAGGTAAAGAGAGACCGAGAGAGAGAGACGTAGAGAGAGAGGTAGAGAGAGGTAGAGAGAAGTGTAGAGAGGTAGGTAGAGGTAGAGGTAAAGAGAGACATAGGGAGAGAGAGGTAGAGAGAGAGGTAGAGAGAGAGGTAGAGGTAGAGAGGTAGAGAGAGAGGTGGCGAGAGAGAGGTAGAGAGAGAGAGGTAGAGAGAGAGAGGTAGAGAGAGAGAGGTAGAGAGAGAGAGAGAGAGGGGGAGAGGTAGAGAGAGAGAGAGGTAGAGAGAGGTGGAGAGAGAGAGAGAGGTAGAGCGAGAGGTAGAGAGAGAGAGGTAGAGCGAGAGGTAGAGAGGTAGAGAGGTAGAGGGAGTTAGAGGTAGAGAGAGGTAGAGGGAGTTAGAGGTAGAGAGAGAGAGTTAGAGGTAGAGAGAGAGGTAGAGGTAGAGAGAGAGAGAGAGAGAGAGGTAGAGAGAGAGAGAGGTAGAGAGAGAGAGAGAGAGAGGTAGAGAGAGAGAGAGGTAGAGAGAGAGAGAGGTAGAGAGAGAGAGGTAAAGAGAGAGCGGTAGAGAGAGGGAGGTGGAGAGAGGTAGAGAGGGAGAGGTAGAGAGGGAGAGGTAGAGAGGGAGAGGTAGAGAGGGAGAGGTAGAGAGGTAGAGAGAGAGATAGAGAGGTGTAGAGAGAGGTGTAGAGAGGTAGGTAGAGGTAGAGGTAGAGGTAAAGAGAGACCGAGAGAGAGAGACGTAGAGAGAGAGGTAGAGAGAGGTAGAGAGAAGTGTAGAGAGGTAGGTAGAGGTAAAGAGAGACATAGGGAGAGAGAGGTAGAGAGAGAGGTAGAGAGAGAGGTAGAGGTAGAGAGGTAGAGAGAGAGGTGGCGAGAGAGAGGTAGAGAGAGAGAGGTAGAGAGAGAGAGGTAGAGAGAGAGAGGTAGAGAGAGAGAGAGAGGGAGAGGTAGAGAGAGAGAGAGGTAGAGAGAGGTGGAGAGAGAGAGAGAGGTAGAGCGAGAGGTAGAGAGAGAGAGAGGTAGAGCGAGAGGTAGAGAGAGAGAGGTAGAGAGGTAGAGAGAGAGAGGTAGAGGTAGAGGGAGTTAGAGGTAGAGAGAGGTAGAGGGAGTTAGAGGTAGAGAGAGAGAGTTAGAGGTAGAGAGAGAGGTAGAGAGAGGTAGAGAGAGAGAGAGAGAGAGAGAGGTAGAGAGAGAGAGAGGTAGAGAGAGAGAGAGAGAGAGGTAGAGAGAGAGAGAGGTAGAGAGAGAGAGAGAGAGGTAGAGAGAGAGAGGTAAAGAGAGAGCGGTAGAGAGAGGGAGGTGGAGAGAGGTAGAGAGGGAGAGGTAGAGAGGGAGAGGTAGAGAGGGAGAGGTAGAGAGGGAGAGGTAGAGAGGGAGAGGTAGAGAGGTAGAGAGGGAGAGGTAGAGAGGGAGAGGTAGAGAGGGAGAGGTAGAGAGAGGTAGAGGTAGAGAGAGAGGTAGAGGTAGAGAGAGACAGAGGTAGAGAGAGATATAGCGAGAGGTAGAGAGGTGTAGAGAGAGGTGTAGAGAGGTAGGTAGAGGTAGAGGTAAAGAGAGACATAGAGAGAGAGAGAGGTAGAGAGAGAGAGGTAGAGAGAGAGAGGTAGTGGTGGAGAGGTAGAGAGAGAGAGAGAGGTGGAAAGAAAGAGAGAGAGAGAGAGATAGGGAGAGGGAGAGGTAGAGAGGGAGAGGTAGAGAGGGAGAGGTGGAGAGAGAGAGAGGTGGAGAGAGAGAGGTAGAGAGAGGTAGAGAGGAAGGTAGAGAGAGAGAGGTAGAGAGAGAGAGGTAGAGAGAGATAGGTAGAGAGAGAGGTAGAGGTAGAGAGAGAGAGGTAGAGAGAGAGAGAGAGAGAGAGATATAACAAGAGGTAGAGAGGTGTAGAGAGAGGTAGGGAGAGGTAGAGAGAGGTAGTGGTAGAGAGGTAGAGAGAGAGAGAGGTGAAGAGAGAGGTAGAGAGAGGTAGAGAGAGAGAGGTAGAGAGAGCGAGGTAGAGAGAGAGAGGTAGAGAGAGCGAGGTAGAGAGAGCGAGGTAGAGAGAGCGAGGTAGAGAGAGAGAGAGAGAGGTAGAGAGAGAGAGGTAGAGAGAGGTAGAGAGAGAGAGGTAGAGAGAGAGGTGTAGAGAGGTAGGTAGAGGTAGAGGTAAAGAGAGACAGAGAGAGAGAGACGTAGAGAGAGAGGTAGAGAGAGAGAGGTAGAGAGGTAGGGAGAGGTAGAGAGAGAGGTAGAGGTAGAGATAGAGAGGGGTGGAGAGAGAGAGGCGGAGATAGAGAGGTAGATTGGAGATCCTAGCATTTCCAGAGCATTAAAGGCACTACTCATTTGTAGCGGCATTCCTTTCACTGCACTTCCTGCTTTATCTAAATAACTAGGGCCCTCAAATACAAAAGGATGTTGTGGTCATAAAGCTTACAATTTGCAGCATCACAGTGGTTGCTGCTGCAAAACCCCTTTTTGGAGTTGTGTATAAGCTTCATGATTGACAAAAGGCGTTCTGCATCTTACTTCATATTGGAATTTGGAGGGGCAGTGAAAAGGGCGCTATCTTCAAATTGCAATTTACAAGGACATGTATCAATGGTTTTCAAACGCAATGGCAGTCGCAAACCGTTGATCTGATACCAACACTGAGCTGCAGTTGGTACATGATTCAGAAAAGAAAAGTTGTCCCTGTGGGACAGCTTTCCCTTCGTGAATGATGGCAGGCGACAGTGAGTACAGACCGTGGTCCAGGGGCCACACTCGATACTGCAATGAACATGAGGGACTGCCCCTTTGGAGCTCAAGGCGTAAACTCTTTAATCCATCTCATATGCAGACCCTTCTGTAATACTAGTGCTTATGGTGCAAAAAACAGGCATATCGTGTGTTTTGCAGACACTTCTGTTCAGTTTTAACTCTTTCTCAGTTGTCAACAAAATATTTTAATTCATATTTTGGTTTCCATTGTTAACTGTTTTTTAATATATCCATCATTTTATTTTAGAAATAATGGATATATTGAAAAACGTATAACAGTTAACAATGGAAACCAAAATATGAATAAAAATATTTTGTTGACAACTGAAAAAGAGTTAAACCTGATTATTACCATGGAAAAGAAATTGATGAAACTTTAATGTTTGCTGAAAAGTTCACACATCCATCGGAACAGAAGTGTCTGCACCACACAAGATATGGTATACTAAAGGGCACCTAAAGAGTAGGTACCAGGATGTAGTAGCACCAACAAAAGAAAGGAATATAGCTTGAGTACGAATAAATCACGAGTGCACAGAAGGACTTTCCAATTGATCTCGCAAAAAACAGGCAGACGCACCCATTGCATCTCTGGGCGAATTGTGTAATTCGGTGCCAGCGTTAATGAGGCTTTGATGGTTTTCACCCCTTCCTAGGGCCCCTGGCTGCAGCTCCACTCTTCCTTAGCTTGAAAAATGGGCCCCCCTCCCCGAAATTTGACTCTAGGTGCGCCTCTGCTTCAAGCTGTGGGAGCAGCCAGGCCCGGACCTTCTCTCTTGCCCATCAGCAGCAGTTTTTCCGCTCATCAAGCAGGACTGTCATTGCAAGCGCTTTCTCACGCTTTTAAAATTGACGGCCCTGCAGACAAACACCACTGTGGGGGCTGACAATAGTGACGGACCGGAGTTCCAGGGGGGGGCAAGTGCCCTCCCTTGCCCTCCCCTGCGGACGCCCATGAGCAGATGTTGGCTTCTGACCTGCACGACATTTGCCTTTGGTGACAGGGCTCCAGTCATAACTTGTTGTGGGGTAAATGTGCTGTCAGGCATATGGAGGTAAAACAATATGTTGCGATCACAAGAGAAGGTCACATTCAAAACCAAGTTGCAGGACTGGTCCTGGGTGAACTTCTGTTGTTCCTCAAAGACTTCAGGTAACTTCACACTGAACACCATAAGAACAATAAAGCTGATTGAGACCTCATCCCAACATTCGAAATACAAGAATACACAAGGGCAGCACCTGAATGGCGCCTCGCCCCCCTGATTTCAATCCGGTGCCAAAGTTGGTCCCAGCAAGTCCTGGTTTTCCTAGGCCATGGTTGGCCCTGGAGCAGATAGGTATGTTTATTTTAATTTGTAAGGCGCAACAGCTGCCCAAAAAGGGTTTCCCGCCGCCAGCTAGGAAGGACCAAAAGGAATGGAACGATTATTAATTAAACAGCCACATTGTAAGGCTTTTATGAAAATTCACATACACAGTTTCATTGCGAAGCGGCGCAGGGAGAGAGTTCCATAAAGTGGGGCCTAAGTAGGGAAATGATCGACCTACCGTACACGACGGTCTGATTCTAGGCACAGAGAACTTTGCCTGAGTTGCAGAGCGGAGCGCACGTGAGGGCAAGTAAGGTATTGAGGCCTGCAGGTATTCAGGGGCCTGCAGGTATTGAGGGGCCGTTCCAGATTTGATATTGAACATGTAGCTCAGGGCTTTGAACTTAATTCTGCTCTCCACCCTGAGCCACTGAAGGTCACGCAGAGAGCCTCAGATTGAGGCAATTCTGGGAACCTGACAAATCAGTCTGGCGGCAGAGTTCTGGACTACCTGTAGCTTGCGCGTTACCTCCTTATTTGCCCCCAAATAGAGGATGTTGCCATAACCCAGTGTTGAGGTGACAAGAGCTTGGACCACGGTTCTCTGGGTAGAGCTGGGCAGCATCCAGATAATCTTTTTGAGCCATTTCAGAAATGGAAAACAAGTTTCAGCTAAGCATGGGCGAATTTTGCGAATCTGGCGTTCGCGAATTTGTGTATTTGCGAACTCGCAATCCGCAAAATCCGCGAATTCTCGTGAATTTGCAGATTTTTTTGTTTTTATAGTGTTCGCAAGGGTTTCTGCCAGTTGGCGAGGATTTTGTAACAGTTCGCGATTGCGAACTTACTTGTCGGCACGCAACGGTCGCGACTATGTTGTTTCTACGTCTGGTTCATCATCACAGGTTCACAGCACCCTCTGTTTCAACACTGCCACCCTCTGTTTCACCCATGCCACCCTTTGGTACATCAATGCCACCCTTTGGTTCATCATCATCACTGTAGATTATGGGGGGAAAAAGCAAGCACACCTGCCCTGCTTCAACTGACATGAATTAATTTGGGGTTGATTTATTAATGTGTCACTGTTTTAAAATTCTAGTCTGGCACCTGCTTCCTTATCTGTTATTTGCTTTGTTGCAGTGCAATTTTTTTTCCAGGACCTTTGTGGCCTACTTGTAGCTATTCTATGATCCGGCTGTGAGGGTCAGAGCAGGGTCATACAATTGTTGCAACTAGCAACTGAACTCTGGAGGGGCCCCAGTCAGGAAGCAGTACAGGGAATGGTTACTAATGATGAATTTGAACTTTTGCACCTGCTGAGTGCTTTCAGCTTAGCAAAACTCGTTTTTCTGCAGAACAGCAAATGTAATGCCCCAAACAAACTTACTTGTGAAAGTTTATTTCTAATCCAAAAGTGATCCAAAGAAAGTCAAAAGGCCTCAAATCCAAAAAAGGGCAGGCAAATGTCAACCTGAGGAGTTATTCTGATAAAAATCATCATTTTCAGAAGGTCTATGCTGCTTGCTAGTGGATTTCTTGTGCAGAATTGCAAATTTTGTAATTTCGCGAGTGCGAGATTGTTGCTGCCCGCCGCACCTACATGTTCGCAATTGGGAACTTACTCCGCACGCCGCAAAATTGTATCACCAAGAAAAAAAAATACGCTGCGTGCGAATTTGCGGATTTTCGGTAAATTCGCGAGCGTTCGCGGATCTCGAATTTACCGAAAATCCGCAAAATCCGCGAGCGTAACAGATTTTCCGCCCATGCTTAGTTTTAGCCACCTTTACTGCTTGGTTGTTCATAGATAATGAGTCTTCCATGATGAAGCCTAGATTGCGAATATGGCCAGAAGGTTCAGGGATAGCACCCATTTCAATAGGCCAATGTTGGGTGCCCTAAAGATCTTTATTCTTACCCAGGATCAAGACCTCTGTTGTCTCCCCATTAAGTTTAAGACAATTAGACTGCATCCAAGATGCAATATTATGCTGACCAAGCTGCAGAGCAGATGTCACAGATGCTTTCTCAGCAGAGAGGGAGAACAAGGACAACCCAGCCTCTTCTGCAATGTTGGCTAAAGGTCTGACATACTCATTAAACAATAAAGGGTTTAAAATAGAACCCTGAGGTACACCATAGGGGGAAACATGCTTATTGGAACAGGCAGCAGGGGAAAAGACCTGGAACGTACAATCTGTGATAAAAGAAATAAGCCAATTAAGTGCTATTCCAGTAATACCCAAGGATTGTAAGGCCTCCACTAACACGGTATGAGAGACCGTGTCAAACGTTACGCTTAAGTCCAGTAGTGTGAGGACTACCATAGCGCCTGAATCTAGATGGTGTTGCAGCGTTTCCGTGACTCCAAGCAGTGTTGTTGCGGTCGAAAAGCCAGCTCTAAAGCCTGACTCTGATAGATGTAGACATTTTTGTGATTTGACAAATTTGGCTAGTTGAGAATTTATGGGCTTTTCAAGGATTTTTTAAAAGGAAGGAAGCAGTGAAATAGGCCGGTAGTTGGAAGGCTGGTCTGGATCAGCGTTGGACTTTTTTAGGAGAGGAAGCACCATTGCAGGCTTCCACTCTGAAGGAACTGTTGCTTCCTCTAGGGAGGCGTTCAGAAGTTCCATGATTATCAGTAGTGAAGGCGTCTCAAGCTGTTGAAGCATCGAGATTGGAAGAGGATCACAAGGTGAGCCGGATTTAATGCTATCTAAAATCCGTTTGAAGGCTTTCACATCTAGTTGGGACCAGGATTCAAGTGTAGCCCTAGATTCTGATGCCTCTTTGTCTTGGTAAGAAATGGTCCCGGCTACAGGAGGAAATGAGGATGTTTGCTGAAGGAGGTTATCCAGTTTCCAGTCCTTCATTTCAGAATATATTTTTTTCTACTTTATGGAGAATATATTTAGCCATGTCTTCACATTTTTGATTATTGATTTCAGGAGGCATGGCTTGGGTTTCAGAGCACGAAAGCTCTTTATCCACTTTAAAAAGGGTCTTAGAACAATTCAGCGCACTAGAAATAGTCGAAATAACATATTCGGCACAAGACGATTTGCAGAGTATGAAAGTCCTTTTTATCCTTTTTGTATGCTAGTTTAGTATAAGACGCATAGTTCCTCCTCCAGCATCTTTCAAAAACTTTGCCTTTTGATTTTTCCAATTTTAAGTTCTCAGTGAACCAAGGTGCAGGAGGACAATGGTTGTTCACTTTTTGTTTTTTGTTGTGTTATTATTTTTTGTTGACATTTTGAGAACTTCATCATAAGCACAATAAAGTTAATAATAACTTACAATTTGAATGATATGAATGAATATACAAAATATATGGAAAAGAAAAAGAGAAAATGCATATATGATCAATACTATGCACCAATAAATAACACTTATAACTATAAGGATAAATAGTAAGGTATACAGTTGAATAAATATGGTGTGAGAAACGTAAAATATTTAAATAATGCAAGCAACATATATAAGAAATGTATGTCTCAAAGAATCAATTATAGGTTATCCCAATAGATATATAAATTGAGTATAAAGATTAAACATTATATATAGCTACAAATATAGAAAATAGTAACATGAGAAGTCTCCTTAGCCCTCGAGGAGTAATTCATTTGTAAAATAGAAAATTGTAAAATATATCTAGAAAGGAGTATTGAATAGAATATAGAAAAATAGTTGATATAAGAACTAACAGAGCATATCTTTGATGCACCTACGCAGCAGGTCATTATCCAGGCATCAATAATATCAAGATTAGATTATGCCTGCTTTTTTAGTATTTCTGGTCCAATAAGGCTGAAATACTTAGGCTACAGAGGGCACAGAACGCGGCTGCAAGAGCCCTTCTCTGTTTGCGCAGGGCCTGTGCCAGGCGCCATCCGTTGACTTCACTGGTTGCCTGTGGCCAGGTGAATTGAGTTCAAGGCTCTCTGCATAACCTTCAAGGCCCTAAAATTGGCCACCCCTGGTATCCTGGCCAACCTGCTTTTGCCATATATTCCTCCACGACATCTCCGGTCCCTGGGGCAACACCTGGTGGTGGTTCCCCGGATACAGAGAGTTCGTGCTGGAGGCCGCTCTTTCCACAGTAGGGCGGCTTTCCTCTGGAACTCACTGCCTGCTCACATCCGCGGCCTTAACAACTACCTGGAATTCAGGAAGGCTATTAAAACTCACCTCTTTCCTGCACTGTAGACCTACTCTCTGCTCCATCTGAACGTGTCAGTTGCTCTGCTGTCTGCGCTGGGATGCCGCTCTGATTGGGGCAGCTGTTGCACTTAACAAATTGTGGTAACATTAACATTAATCCCAATCTGCTTTCCACCCCTTTCGTTGTCACGGAAGGGGTTTCCAACTGCGTCCTAACCCTCCAACCCACGACGGCCAATAGGCTTCCTAGCATTTTCGTGGATGATGACGCCCCCGCCACCCCTCCCGGTAGCCACAGCTTCCAAACCCCTTTAGTTTGCCCTACAGCAAACCAGCCGAGATAGCCTTTTGGGGCTGACTGCAGCCGAGATAGTCTTTCGGGGCTGATTCAAGCATGTAATAAATTAAAAAACCATAACATTGCAACCACTGGGGGGGCAGGATATGTCATCACCTGCACCACTGCAGGTCAGTAACACCAGACTGTTGGGTTCTACTGATCGTCCAAAGGGGTTATGGCTCCATCCCCTTTGTGACTACCCCTCCACCTAAGCCACCCCCATGCGGCCGGCTGACTACGGACCACCTTTCCTTTCTCTGTCAGGAAGTGCTTGGCCAAGGAAGCCATCAACAGGGTGTCTGAATCAGAAGCAGGTCATGGTTGCTATTCTTGCTACTTTTTGGTGTCCAAAAAGAATGGAGTCTTTCATCCTATCCTAGACATGTACCTTCTCCTCTTTCTGAAAAAAGAGAAATTCAAACTGCTCATGCTTGCCCAAGTTCTGTCTAGCTTGGATCCGGGAGTCTGGACGGTAGCGTTGGACTTGAAGTGCGCATAGTTCCACATCCCCATCTTGCCTGCCCAAAGACATTACCTGCGGTTCACGGTGGGCCAAGAGCACTTTCAGTTTGCCAGGCTCCCCTTCTGCCTTACCAGCGCCCCTAGTGTATTCACCAAGGTGATGGTGGTGGTTACAGCTCATCTGTGGAGGTCAGGGGTCCCAGTCGTTTCGTTTATAAACTTTATTCGACAGTTTAAAAAAAAGTCATAAAAGTACACAAATAAAATCAAACATATAACATTACACAGGGAAAGTACATATCATCATGGTTTGGTTTCAGAGCACACAGATGTCAACCAACAAAAAAGGAAATAATAGCTAAAAAAAACATACTTTTTCTTGCAACAACAGATTTCAGAATAAAGGTTGCGATAAAAAAACACAGATCCGGGCTAGCAAGTGAAAATAAAAATTTCATGGCATTTGATGTAGAAGACACAGAATATTTTTTAAATAACGGTTTCAGATAAACAATACGTAGGGATTTATAAAGGGGGCAGATTAACATAAAATGCAGGGTACTTTGTTTGGTTAATCCATCACATGGACATGCAGAGGTTGGATAATTTTTCATCTTTGGAAAGGCCACAAGATTGTGGACGATACCTAGTCTAAATCTAGATAGGACGAATTGGTGAGATTGTCTGTAGATGATTTTAAGATAGGTAGGCAACCCAGAACCCTCGTTTACATTGGAGGAATAGAAAGCATGAGTTGAGTAATTACTTGTATCAGCTTTCCGTTTATCGAATTTTACCCTCAAAAATTCTTCTTTCACCTCCTTTTTGGATAAAGTAGTTGCAATTTCGGGTTCATTACGTACATCCAAATCAAAGAGTTCTTTATAGGTAGTGGTCACATATTTTATCCATGGTATATTTTTGAAATTATCCAAAAGCAGACAATCTTTGATAATGCTCTTTGTGAAACTTGTTTCGTCCTTCAGCCAAATAGATCTCCATACCAGGAGAGGTCTCAATTCGATTAAATCGGCTATATGGTCCATCCTTAGTTCCTTGTGGACCAGATAGTTAGATGCCGATGATGGTAAACAAAGTAACCGTTTCAGAAACAGATTTTCCAGAATTTGCAAGTCTCTGTTAGGCCAGTGCCCCCATACCCCTGAACCGTAAAGCGCTATTGATGAACATCTGTGTCTATAAATATTTAACATTGCTGGGATCCGTCGACTGCCCAGTTTATTGGCAAAACGGTAGACACCTAGCGAAGCCTTCCCCATCCTGGCTTTTATGTTAGTTTGTTCTGGTGTCCATGAGCCCCGACTATTAAAAATAATGCCCAGATAACAGAAGTTATCTACAACCTCGATTCTGTTTTCTTTAAAATAAAAAGACTTAAGGTGATTCACCTTTTTGCCACAAACCATTATGAATGTTTTGGAGTTGTTAATTTTGAGTTTCTTACCCTGAATAAAATCATAAAAACAGTTCATTAGCCGCTGGAGTCCGATTGGGGTTCTAGATAATAAAACAGTGTAGTCCGCATATAACAACACTGGAATAGGTAGGCCTCCTGCTTGCGGTGCATCAGCTTGGACCTGTTTTAATTCCTGTTCCATAGAATTAATAAAAAGGGAAAAAAGCAAGGGGGCCAATACGCACCCCTGCCTAATGCCTGATTTCACCATAATCTTTTTCGTACACTCTCCTGCTGGTCCATATCGAATCTGTGTAAAAAGATTGGAATATAACCTAGCTAAGAAATGGATAATAGCTGAGGGTGCTCCCATATCAAGAAGGGTTGTCCACAGCAGGGAATGGTTCACCAGGTCGAAGGCACTAGAGAGGTCCGCAAAACAAAGGAACAAGGAGCCGGATTTAACCTTAGTATATTTACCTATTAAAAGGTTGAGGTTGATGCACTGGTCAATGGTCCCCAAACCCTTTCTAAAACCATATTGGGATTGTGCCAGGATATTATTATCGGTCGCCCACTCCTCCAGGCGTAACAGTAGAACCCGGCTCATAATTTTAAGGGAGGAATCTAAAAGGGAGATGGGGCGGTTGTTTTTGGCCTCCCCTCTGTCTCCCTTCTTATAAATAGGAATAATAACTGATTCACTCCAGGTTGCCGGGGTGGAGTAATCAGTGGCAGCATTAAAGACCTGGGTCAATAAAGGGCTCCAGAGGGCCAGATCGTGTTTGTAAAGATCTATCGGGACCCCGTCGGGTCCTGGGGCTTTACCTCCTTTACTGGAATTAATTGCCGTGACTACTTCTCGGATGGTAATTCCCAAAGGCTGCGAAGTCAGCAAGGGATTCATACAGATTTTATCATAAGACTCCTCAGGGGGGTCAAAAATTCCTGAAAAATATCGGACCCAGCTATCTTCGCTTACTAGTGCGGTAAGTACTGGGAAATCTTCTTTCTGGAGGAATGGGGCGTTAATAGTACTCCAAAACAATTTACAGTCCCGGAGAGCTGCAGCACTATCCAAATTGTCCCAGGCTTGTTCCCGTAGTTCGTTTTTCCTGCGTTTTAGTTCTATATTATAATTGGACCTCAAGGTTTTGACCACTTCCCTGTCTCTTGGGAGATTGGACAGTGCTTTCTTAAGAGTTTTTAGCGCTGTTGTACAGGCTTGGTCAAACCAGCCAACCTTATCCCGTCTGGTATTGATCTTATTGTTAGTAAAAATTCTATTAACAATAATACCAAGTTCCTCAAAATCCGCTATAATACCCATAGGGGGGGCATTGATTTCCAGACAGCGAAATATCTGTCTGGGACCACCTACCACAGCTGTACTATGTAGTTTCTCTGATTTTTCCGAACACCACTTTATCCGGGTTCCGTTAGGCCTACTTGGAACAATATCATCAACGACCCTGCCTGTAGGCGTATTTCTGGGACCCCAGGTAAGAATAGACATAGTTAGAGCATTATGATCGCTCAAACAATAGTCCTTAATGATTGGCACTGTACAAAATGGCACCAAAGGGGTCCCAGTCTTTCTCTCCCTCAACAATCATTTAAAATCGGGCTCGCTACAGGCAGTCTTTTCCCACCTCCAGACTATGGCAAACATTTTGCACTCGCTGAGGTTCGCTATCAATGTGCCGAAATCACACCTACCTCCCTCTCATATGCTCCCTTTCATCAGACTTGTTTTAGACACAGTGCAGTTGTGGACATATATTCCTGAGCGGCGAATCCAGGATATTCAGACTATGCTACCAATGTTTCAGCCTCTATTCTGGATTTCGTGAGAATGAACCCGAGGTTGTAGTACCTTATGGCCTCCTGCTTGTAACCCATGCCCACTAGCATATACAGGGTTTGCAGTGAATTTGAAGTCCTAGTGGGCAGAGCATCTGGAGAATCTCTCCAACATGGTCTAGATCTCGAAGGGAACTGCAAAAGACCTGTGGGGATGGCTGGCGAGCCAAAATTAGGTCTGCGGCAGGACCCTCTCCCTTCCCCAGCCACAGTTGACTGTAGTTACAGATGTGTCACTCCTGGGTTGTGTGACCATCTGGAGGATGTGAACATCCGAGGACTCTGAGCTCCGTCATAGTCGGGGCTCCACATCAACCTGTTGGAGAGTCGGTCATCGAAATTCCTTCTTCCTTAATTAAGGGAACACTGTTCCAGGTGTTCAGGGACATTACCACTGCCATGTGGCACTGCAACAAACATTGCGGATTGGGATCAAGTACACTAGGCTCTGCATCTCTGGACATTACTTTAATGCCTTGGCATTTTCCTGATGGTTCAATAACTAGTGGGCTCTATTAACACCAGGGAGGACACGCCCATCTGAAGAGGCCTGGATTATGAATGGCGTCTCCATCCGTAGGTGGTGCATGGTCTCTTTCAAGAGTGAGGAGAGCCTATGTAGATCTGTTCACCATCTCAGAGAATACGCAGTGTCAGCAGTTTTGCACGCTGGAGTTTCCATGGCTTGAAGACGCTTTTCCACCAATATCACTCCTGCCCCGAGTTCTCAAGAAGATTGGGAAAGGCCAGGCGCAAGGTATGCTTATGGCTCTGGATTGGGCACAGAGATTCTGGTATTCCAAGGTGTTGAGCCTGAGCATGGGTCCCCCGAATAGGCTACTTCTTCGAGAGGATCTTCTGTCTCAGCTTTAGGGGAGAATCTTTGTGACACTGACATAGATCAAGTACAGAGAGAGGACGATAACTTACCAGTAATTTTCTCTGGAATGCTGCAGCGACTCCTGAAACAGAAAAAAACAATGGGTAACAGAGATAAAGGACAAAGAGTAAAGAAAATAAATAGAAAAGAGGCTTCTACTATCTCTGCAGGATGGCTCAACAGGAATAGAAATAGGGGAGGATCAGATGAGAGAGAGAGAAAAATAAAGAAAGAGAGGAGGATGCGAAGGCATTTGAAACTGGTGGAGGCGACGGAGTTGATCTGGCGGGTCATGGTGAGGGAGGAGTCGAGGATTATGCCAAAGTTTTGTGCGTGATCTGTAGGGGGGGTGGGCTTCCGAGGGTGGAGGGCCACCACGTGTTGTCCCATGCGGAGGTGGAGGGTCCGAGGATGAGGACCTCAGTCTTCTCAGAGTTGAGCTTTAGGCAGCTATCTTTCATCCAGGCTGCAAAATCTTTCATTCCTTCCTGGAAGCAGAGCCTGGTGTCTTCGTGGTTCTTTGTAAGGGAAAGGATAAGTTTGGTGTCGTCGGCGTAGGATACTATGCTGAGCCCATGTTGTCTGACGATGGTGGCCAAGTAGATGTTGAAAAGCGTGGGGCTGAGCGATGATCCTTGAGATACTCCGCAGTTGGTCTCTGTGGGTTCGGATAGGAAGGGGGGGTGGGGGGGTGGGGGGGTTTTAGATCCTCTGGGTTCTGCCGGAGAGAAAGTTGAGGGTGCTTCCTTGTATTCCCGCGTCGTGAAGTCTGGCTGCAAGGGTGTGGTGTGAGACAGTGTTGAAGGCTGCGGAGAGGTCCAGCTGGATGAGGGCTGCAGTGTGTCCCTGGTCGAGTAGCATGCGGATGTCATCAGTGGCAGCGAGGAGGGCGGTCTCGGTGCTGTGGCTACTGCAGAATCCAGACTGGGAGGGGTCAAGGATGGAGTTCTCTTCAATGAAGGCAGTCAGCTGTGCGTTTACGATTCTCCCTGTGACTTTGACCGCAAAGGGGAGGAGAGAGAAGGGCCAGTAGTTTTTCAGGTCCGTCGGGTTGGCTGTGGGTTTCTTGAGGAAGGGTTTAACCTCCGCCCGCTTCCAGTCGTCAGGGAAGGTGCCGGACTTGAAGGAAGCGTTGATGGTCTGTCCTAGTTCAGGTGTGATGGCGGCATCGGCCCTGTGGTAGATGTGCGGTGGGCAGGGGTCCATAGGGGCTCCTGAGTGGGAGATTTTCATGGTATTGGTGATGTTTTCGATGGTGGCGGGATTCCAGGTCATGACTGTTGGCTTGCTCACGGCGGTGAGGAGAGTGGTGGTGTCTGCCGTGTGTTCGCTGAAGTTGTTGTAGAGGCTCATTATCTTCAGATGGAGGTAGGAGCTGAGCTTGTAGCAGAGTTCCTGGGATGGTGTGACCTCTGTGGCTTCCCTGGGGGGTTTGGCAAAATGCTGTATGATATTGAACAGTTCTTTGGCTTGGTTGCGTTGGTGTGGATGATGTTCCTGATGAAGGTCCATTTGGTGTCTCTTAAACCCTAGTGGTATTCCTTCAGGGCACACCTGTGGTTGTACAGGGCTTCCGGTTTTGCCAGATTTTCTAGAGGTGTCTGCAGGAACGTCTGGCTTATTGTAGTTCTGTGGTGAACCAGGCGACCTTCAGGGAGCGTTGTTTGGCGGGGTGGCGGAGGGGTGCGAACTTGTCAGTGCAGCAGGAGATCCAGCGTTGAAGTTCTTTGGCTGGGAAGTGTGCGTCGGTCATGGTGCAGGGGGGTCTAGGAGAAGGGTGGTGTTTAGGTGATCCTCTGTGATCTTGCTCCAGTTCCTTCGTGGCAGGCGCGGGACAGGCTTTGGTGCTGTGGTGGTGTTGAAGGTGAAGTGTATGCAGTGGTGGTCCGCCCAGGGGGGCTCGGTGGTGTGGCTGAAGCAGATGCTAGTCCCTCCTTCGAAGATGTGGTTGAGGGTGTGGCTCTGTTGATGTGCTGCTTCAGAGCACATCAACAGAGGTTGGTGAGGTTGTCAAGGAGAGTGGTGGAGTCTGGGTTGCTTCGGTTGTTGAAGTGAAAGAATAGGTCCCAGAGTAGGCCTCCCACGCTATCACCACTCCACCCCCCTTCTCAGGGAGCTTCACTGGCTTCCCGTAAAGGAACGCTCCCTTTTCAAGACCGGCTGCATGGTCTTCCAGGCCCGCCAGGGCACTGCCCCCGCCTTCATCTCTTCATTAATAAAACCTTATGTCCCCGCAAGAGAGCTCCGGTCTTCCTCTAAGTCCCTTCTTCAGATCCCACGCTTCACACGCAAAAAGTGGGGTGGGTCCAACTTTTCCACCCTGGCTCCAACATTTTGGAACTCCCTCCCTGACCACCTCCGTTCTGCTACCCAGTATCTCTCCTTTCGCAAAGATCTAAAAACTTTCCTCTTCAATCAGGCCTTCCCCGCTTAGTTCTCCATACCTTTCCCTCTTGTCTTTTCCCTCAGCTGCCGAACCCCCCACTAGCGCCAAGAAACCGCATGGTGTACGCTGCGCTCTAGAAATGTTTTAAATTAGAAATTAGAAATTAGGATGTAGTCCATGGAGGTGATGGGATGGGGTGTGACGAGCTCGGCGATAGTAGTTGCAGCCTGGGTGTGAGGTCCCGGGGTTTGTAGGTGAGGGTGCCGCGAAGCATGGCCCTGGGGTTCGTCTGGATCTGGAAGTGGAGGTGTTCTGTGTTGGAGATGGGGTCGCTCGTGCTGAAGGTGGAGAGTCAGAGAGATGTCTTGTGTGCCAAGGCGAGTCCTCCTCCTGGGCAGTGGGGGCAATCCTTCATGTGGATCTTGTAACCGTCAGGGATGGCGGTGGCGATGTCGGCCGGAGGTGGCATTGGCCCAGGTTTCCGTGAAGAAGGGGGCGTCAGGCGCGAGAGTGTCGATCAGGTCCCAGATCTCTACGGCGTGTCTGTGTAGGGAGAGCACGTTGAGGAGGATGCAAGTCAGGGCTCCGGTGGTACATGCGTCCGGTGGGTGTTCGCCGGTCGAGGGGCGATGTTGATGGTGAACAATCTTTGGCAGTTTCTGCAGGAGAAATGGCCGTGGGTGGTGTTTGGTGTGGACCTTTGGCAGTTGGTGTGTCTTCCGGGTTTGAGTGCCTGGAGGGCGGCGGATTCGTATCAGCGGGGCTTAGGAGATCCAGGGTTCATGTCGCTAGCCGCGGTCAGGTCGCGTATGGGCGCTGACGGGCTTGCCTTAGGTACGCCTTCGGCGCACCAGCGGCGCGACCGCACAGTGGCCGCCATGAAATAGGGGAGGGGGAGGGATGAAGCTGGGAGGCGGGAGCGAGCGTGAGTAGGGGGGAGGGGCCACAGGGACAGCAGCAGCGGGACGAGGAAAAGAAAACAACAGTGGGCACAAGGAGGAGAACCCAGGGCACGTGAACAGCAATGAAGAGTTACGGCAGGAAAAAAATAAATAGAAAAGTACTGTCACACAGCAGGCAAGATTGGATCAGGCAGCTGCCTCAAACCCCTCGAGAAAGGTGGCAAGGGCTCATGGCAGCGACGATGGTGAGGAGCTATGAGGAAAGAGCGTGCCGGTGACCAGGGTCAGTGGTCTCACTCGCGCTCCCCCGCAGCGGCCACCATTAAATAGGGGAGGGAGGAGGGATGAAGCTGGAAGGCGGGAGCAGGGGGAAGGAGCTGCAGGGCCGGCAGCAGTGGGGCACAAAGAAAACAACAGTGGGCAAAAGGAGGAGAACCCGGGGCACAAGTAGGTAGAGGGTGCAGAAAACGAACACAACTGTGAACAGCAATGAAGAGTTACGGCAGGAAAAAAATAAATAGAAAAGTACGGTCACACAGCAGGCAAAACGGAGCAGCCAGCCTCCCGAACCCTTCGAGGGAGGTGGCAGGGGCTCACGGCAGCATCGCTGGTGAGAAGCTGCGGGGGAAGTGTGTGCCGGTGACCAGGGTCAGCGGACTCACTCCGCTGACCACTGATGCTCTTGTACTGAAGGGTGGGTTCCACCAACTCCTCGAGGGGTGTAGACCTGGAGCGCATATCATACCATCACTTGCGCAGGTCCTCCACCGAGCGCTGGGTCACACCGGTGGCATTTATCTTTGCCTGGATGTCCAGCCATATTTTCTCTTTCTTGACTCTGGCACACGGAGTGATTTCTTTCCAAATAGCAACTCATGGCTGTGTACCATTCCTCTATCAGCACCTCCTGCTCCCTCTCACTAAACTTCTGCTTTCTTTTCCTCCCAGCCTCCTCCTTGTCCTTCTCTTTCTCCCGGGGATCCGTTAGGAATAGTTGCATTTGCAGAACTCCGTTGTCTGCCTCTGCTCCCAGCCTCCGACACAAACTCAGGCAATCAGGTGCAGCCTGGGCAGTCATACTTCCTGGGTGTGATGTCATCAAGCTGCACCTGAATTGCAGATTCTCTTTTTTTTTTGCAATTCTTTAATTGCGAATTCACAATTAAGGAATCGCTATTCGCGGGGTCAAAGTATATTTATGTGAATTTTTGGAAATCACTAATTGTTCGAAATGTTTTATTTACATCAAGTTTTGCGATTCTAAACATGAAATTCGTTAAAAATAGCATTTTGAAAATCGCAAACTCCAAATTTCATACATATGCCCCTAAGTCTTATGTATGCAATAATGTGAATGTTGATGATGATAATACATTTCTGGATAATCATCTGAATTCAAATATGGATATTCCTCGTTCACAGTAGAATTAGCAAATCAGACATAATATGTTTAACAGACTCGGTGTCCCGGTCTACTGAGAGAGAACCAGGAATGGCATTATCATTTATTGAAACCTTAATTACATATGGCAACTGGAGTGTTTCAGTGGGACCCATAATCTGATATGAGACCTTCTCCCAAGATTTGCTTTCAGTCACAGGATAAGCTACAATGTTACCAGCGCAGCGGCCTCTGCAAACTCTGTGAGAGGAAGAATGAGGCTGCAGTTCACCAACCACAGGGGATGCAATTGTTCTTCCAGGAACAAAATGACCATTTAGCCGCACTGGACAGATGATCATTGTTGTAGTCGTAAGATTAAAAGAAAAGTTCCCAAGGTGATCCAAATTTAGGACCATTGTAGAATACGGTATCTGTTATGAAGCCAGTGGTGGAATGTGGAAGAGATTTCAGGTTACAAAGTGGTGCATTTTTTTAGGTCCACTAGCTGGCTAGACAGGGGAGGACACGACAGCCAGGGTTTCTGTATCTCTCTCCTGCTCCATCCCTTCCCCATGCCTCCTGTAGGCCCTGGGGGATGACTGTGGGTCTGGCGGAGTGTGGAAGCCGCCACCGCTCCGTCAGACCCAGTTTCCGGGTTGGTGCATCCGGACAGGCAGTCGCAGCCCCATCCGCACACTGATTATCTATTTTTAAACGTAGTTAACATTTTTCGTTTATTCCCATTTTACACTCATTTGTTTCCTCAAGTTTGTAGTGGGAACACACACATAATGCCGCAAAAGAGGCGTGGTCAGAACATAAACGGCCAGTATTTTTACAAACATTTCTTTGTTATGTTATTATAGATTTATAACGCGCGCGGATACTCTGGAGTGTCCCGACGGGAGAACCAGTGTGAAGGAGACTGAAGGGAGTGTAGCATGGCAGGAAATTAATTAAAAAGCAGGGTCTTTAACTGCTTCTTAAACAGCCTGAGGTCTTGGGTGTTGCGTAGTTCGTAGGGGAGGGTGTTCCAAGCCTTGGCTGACTTGAAGGAGAGGGAACTCCCCCCAGTCCTAGCAAGGCGGAAGCGTGGTATAACGGCAAGACATTGCCCTGCGGAACGCAGATATCTATGAGGCGCATAGAAATCAAATCGCCTTCTGAGGTGGGGAGGCCCAGATTTATAGAGGGTACCGTGGGCCAGTGTGAGCACCTTGAACAGGACACACTGTCTCACTGGGAGCCAATACAGATCCCGAAGATGTTGTTTTGTGCTGGACCTGCCAGGGATGCCCAGCAGCGCTCTAGCTGCCGCGTTCGGGAGGGTCTGTAGCTTTTTTAACTGATAATCGGGAAGACCAATACATAAAGAATTGGCGTAGTCTAAACGAGATAAAATGAAGGTGCAGGTCACCATTTCTTTTGCAGACCTGGGCAGTAGTGGTAGGAATTTTCTGAGAGATTTCAAAGTACCAAGACACACACCAGCCAGTTTCTTTATCTGAGGTGCGATGCGAAAGTCCTCGCCAAGCCGACCCCCAGATTCTTCCATGGGCTCCCCGTAGACTTAGGCATGGGTTGGCCTGTGGGCCGGAGGTCGTCCCTGAAATGCAGAGGAAAAAGCCCATAGAGGAGGATCTCGGACTTGTCCGCATTGCATTTGAGTTGGGCTTCCGCCACCCATTTAAAAACTGCTACAAGACAGTTTTTGGCTGAAGCAGGGGACAAGTCATTATCCTTCCATGTGAAGAGGAGCTGGGTATCATCTGCATAAGCTCTGATTCTAGCACCCAGCTCCTCCGCTAGATGAATGAGAGACGTAACATATACATTGAAAAGAAGAGGGCTCAAAGTTGAGCCCTGGGGGACTCCGGTAGTTACTTTTCTTGGTGCTGAAGAGAATAGAGGCAACCATACATGCTGTGTCCTGTTCTCTAAGCAGGATTTGATCAGTCCCATGCCCCCCCAGAAATTCCAATATTAGAAAGACGGGTCAAATATTGGTGGTGTGGCACGTATCGAAGGCGGCAGAGAGGTCCAATAAAATCAGGGCCGCTCTGCCGCCTGAATCTAAACATTCCCTAATGGCCTCCGACATCTGAACCAGGGCTGTCTCTGCACTATATGTGGCTCTAAATCCGGACTGGGCTGGGTGGAGGGCACCAGAAGTCTCCACAAACTTGGAGAGTTATTTATGTACTGCCTTCTCACACACCTTCATCACAGCCGGGAGTAGTGAGATAGGACGGTAACTAGCTAGTGTGGCAGGGTTTAAGGGCGGCTTTTTTAACAAAGGGAGTAGCTTGGCCTGTTTCCATTCAGAAAGGACCATGGCTGTTTGAAGGATATATTGATGATATTATTCACTTCAGGATTAACCATTTCCGCCACTGCTGCTAGCTGCCTCGCAAGACAGGGATCAGCTGGTGAACCAGATTTAAGGGATTTCAGAATGGCCAATGTATCCAGCAGAGAGATATGAGTGAAGGCTGACAGGGAGAAGCTGGTTGTATTCGAGTCTAAGACAGTCTGTGAGTGAAAGTTCGCCCACCTTTGACTAGCGGGCCCAAAGCTGTTCTGGATTATTTGAATCTTGTCAATTAAAAACCCGGACAGCTCCTCGTACTAAAAATTGGAAGCAGGAATGGGAATTTGTTCCGCACAGGGCTTTAGGAAACTCTTGACAATGGAGAAGATTTCTTTAGAGTTTTTTTTTGACTGAGCAATACGCTCCGGGAACAAATTTCCTTTAGTTTTTTTGATAGCAGCGTAATAGTCTTTTTAGGAACTCCATAATACTGTTTTAGCCAGTGGGCAGTAGGTTTTTCTCCAACTACGCTCTAGTTTTTTACATGCTTGTTTTAGCTTTTTAAGCTCTTCCGAGACCATGGTTTGGACGGAGTGTTTCTTAGTCTCCTAGTCCCAGGAGGTAAAGAAAGATGATCTACAGCCTGTGAGATCCAATTATTAAAGCCCCCCAATGCATCAGCCAAATCTTTAGAAGCTGGTTGGCGGGTGTCTAACAGGATTCTATCCAGGGCGGATGGCTCGATTTGTTGCCAATAGCTACTATTAGGTGACATCAAGGCCTGAAAGGAAGTCAGTATGGACCAGGAAAAGTGAATTAAAAAATGGTCAGACCAGGAGACAGGAAGTGGATCCTGGATAGCTAAAGGGAAGTTGGAGCATACCGCATCAAGGATATGTCCTCCTCTATGAGAAGGAGAGTTAACCAATTGGGCAGGTGGGCCACATTCAACGAGTCACTAAATTCTCTTGTGTCGGTGTTCTCTGCACAATCTAAATGGATGTTAATATCCCCCAAGAGTAAGAAGTTTGTATATTGCAGGGCTCTAGGCACGATGGTTTCATCTAAAACCTTCAAAAAAGCACCGAGTGGACCAGGGGGCGATAAATCAGAGTGACCCCCAGCTTGCAGTGAGGAGATAGGGTGAGGGAGAAGTCCAGGGCTTCGCCCTCGCCAATATCATAGGGTTCTACCTGCATGAACGCCCAGGTTTCTCTGAACACTACCGCAACCCCACCACCCTGTAGTGTAGTTCCTATTTTCCCTATAGGCCCTGCGCATTGGAATAACATAAACAGTAGTATAGACGTAGAAGTGCGGTCTTTCAGGTCTCTACTGACTATGCTAAACTTAATTGGGTTTGTACCAACTAGCTCAGAGGTCACTGGAAACTTTCTTGACTGAATAGGAAGTGATCAGCTTCCCTGGCACAGACAAGAAGGGATTCAGTTTTCCAACAACCACATAAACATGACAACTCTGCTCCTTAGAATAAGAGTCAATCTCTAGAGTCGTGTGAAACAATAGACAGTTATTTTACTCAGTCAGTTGTGCAGTTTACTTTCACCAAGATGCAGAGAATAGAGAGACGGGAGTTTTCAATAAAAGGTATTATTTATTGAACAGTCTTTCTTCTCATGCAAGAGAAATGAATTGCCACAATTGCAAGACTTGTTATTATAAAAAGTGCGTACAGTAAAAGGAGGATTGCGAAATAATACTGTAAAAGCATTGATATGGTTTCTTAGCCATACAATGGTTAAAATGAATAAAATATATACATTCATATATACATTTAGCTAACGTACTCAACTGGTGCTTCTAACTACGCCTACCCCAGTGTTCCTGACCTAAGCCTAATACTTGGGAGGTAGTAAGTAAGTAGCAGTTTAAGTTAAGTTGGTTTTGCCAAGGTTTGCTTCAAGAATTCTCTCTAAGGGTTTAGTCAACACCATACCTCTGGAATAGAATGTTGGAGGTCTTGTATCTCCTTTCAGGACTCGATATCCCAGTCACTCGCAAGAGTAGGCTGGAAACGCCGGAGCTGGATTTTCTTGGCAGGAGAAAAGACATCGTCTTTCTCAGCGCGTCAAGGAGGAGGAGGGGCAGCGTCCGTGGGCTGCTTGCATCTGCTGGGCTCTGCAAGGGACAGCTGTTCTGCTCCTGTATTCACCACACCATCGCTATCATCGATGTCTTCGCATTTGCTTATGGCAACGTTGGTAATATTTATACCTGAAAGGTGCCTGGTTTGACGTACGTTTTTGGACATAAGACGTCAATAAAGATGTGACTAGGAAGTGATCGTCCTTTCAGTGCTCATTAGAGTTCTATTACTAATCAAAACATAGCAAGCGGGGCTTTCCCAGGTTGCTGAGTTTTATCTTGTTGAAGAACTCGGAGTGTAATCTAGGAATCTAAGATAATGGCTTCTGCTGTGTCATCTACTGTAATGAGCTGCAGAGGCGAGTTTCAGAAATGTGGCTGAAATATGGCTCTGATCGTGTATGCCATCATAGGGGTATGAAATGGATTATAGCCGTATAGGGGCATAAGGTCACAGTATTGATCGGGGTCCTAGATTAGAACACGACAACCCCTGCCTGCTTTGCGATCTAGCCTTGCTATTTTATACCCCTCAGGGATCGCCAGGGCAATGGCTGGGGCTGCACATTCATTAAGTCATGTCTCAGATATAAAAAACAAAATCTAACTGAACGTCAGATAAAAGCTCAAAAATGTCAAGAGCATGCTTCACCAAGGACCGGGCATTAATGAGGGTGGCTCGCATACACTGGCCATTCTGTATGGCCATAGGGACATTGTTATTTCGGATGGTGGAGCAGAAGTCCCTCCTAAAGTAGAAATTACATTGCAGGCAAGGGCTACAAATGTGGTCTAGAACCGCCCATTGCTGCCTGCACTTACCCATGCAGTCACCCATAGTTATCATTTCTGCGCGTCTATAGGTCCGGCGGATGTTAGACAGCTCTAATGGAAAATGGGTAGCATAACTAGCGCTGGCCGCTTCCGGGACGCTGACAGTCACAGACAGGCTTGCCTTAGGTGTGCCTTTGGTGCCCCAGCGGCTCGTCCGCTCAGCGTGCATCATTTAAGTAAAATTGCCCCCGACAACTAGAGCGTGCTCTCCGCATGATGGCGGCCTAGTTTGTCCCACCAGGATTCCTGTAATGCGAGGTGCGTGGAGGAGAGCGAACATTCAATTCCCACAAGAAAGGTCAGTAGTAGCAGCAGAGTATAAAAGCAGAAACACGAGTTTCAATTGCGAGAAGCACTGTGAGCAACAGAGAGATTTTTTTAAAAACGCATTCGTTTTTATAAATTTAAAATTGGTTATAGCAGCAAGTAAGTTTTAAGATATCAGATACAAATAGATAGCAGCACAATCCACAAAGTGTGTCTCACACAAAAGTGCCAAGCCAAATTGGGTAGCGAACTAACATCACCTCACTACTTCTGGCCTCATGTAAGGTTTTGCTTTCATGTTTACATATCACATGTATTAATATTATTTCCATGCTCCTAAAATGTGAATCTTGCAATTGTTTTAGTAAACCAATGCACCTGCAATGATATATTATGTCTCTGGTAGGTTTTCAGTGTTAAATGTTAATATTTTACTTCATTGCTTAAGTTAAAGATGGTGGATTTTGTACCATGTTCCCCTTCAGCCGGGACCACCAGGATTTATTGATGCTGTTTTGAATCAGAACTATATACACGGGGTGTGCCTTGACTGCCGAAGTAACATGGCGGACCCTGTTTGAGCTCTGCTCCGATGCGGGACTCCGTTGGTTTCTCTGAGCCTCTTTTGACCCCTACTTTTACATCCTGTGGCGAGTCTGCGTGAGCAACTCTGGAGGGCTTTTGTTGCTTCCTGAGCCCGTAATCATCGGCAGCGATATTGCCTCAGATCAGTGCCAGTGGCCGCCATTTTATACCGCGGCGTTCGCTTTCCTGCTTTTCTGCCGCCCCTGCCTCCTTTGAGCAAATGAGATTGCTAGCATGTCGAGCACAGGTATCTGCTCAGCTCTGAGCTTTCTTTGTTTTGAACCACTTTGTGAGCCTTACCCTCCTAACAAATATGGCTTTTTTCACCCATTTTTCTTTTTTGTTATATTAATGGAAGACTCTTTTCTCTCAGTGACTTTTTATTTATCTCACATATGAATTTCAGTGAGCCTTTATTGATACTATTTACACCTCATCGACCTGCTATATTTGTTCAACTTTACATGCCTGATCACAGGATCCTTTTTTCACTTTCTGGTGGCTGTTCTTATATGGCACTGTGGGTCAGTCTTTCCTCAAAGCGAGTTTTTGCCTCCTTATTTGGATAACCTTATACTGCTTTAATCGCTTATGCTCATTTTTGGTGGCCACAGGTCTTGTTACATGTTGCAGAATTTGAACTAACAACCTCTCTATCAACATAAGAAGCGATGTATCTAACTTTGCATAGTTCCGATGTTCTTTTGTCATTTTCCTCATAAGATAAATTGTTCTTCTCAAGTGTTCATTATGGCCAATGACCTTCGCTCTGCCAGATCCTCTTCCACTGGTACAAAACCAAAAAGGCACAAGAACGACCCACCTTCTCCTATCCTCTCCTCGCAGTATCCTGTTTTGGAGTCTATATTAGATGAGGTACCTGGTCTTCAACCCTTTATGACCATGACTAATGAAAAACTAAAACAGATTGAGGAAAGATGGATCGTCATGGAGGGAAAGGTACTAGAACTTGAACAAAGGGTAAGCGATATCCAAGATGTTAAGAGTCCGCTACTTGAGCTAGAAATCCACAAGTTAAAAATTCACACTGAGGACCTTGAAAATCGTAATCACAGAACTAACCTGCTCCTTTATGGTCTTCCAGAAAATATTGAAGGTACTGACTTGGTAGCATTTCTACAGAACTTTCTTCCAGAACTTTTAGATCTTCAATCTTCGCCGTCTCTTCTTAACATTCAGAGAGCACATCGTCTGGGCCGTCTACATCCTATGTGAAACAAGCCACGTGGAATTATAATGCTTTTTTTTAATTTAATGAACTTTTGCACGTCTTGAGGGCAGTGAGGCTTAAACGTCGTCTTACCTGGTCAGGCCATAAGATCTTTATTTCTCAAGATGTTTCTAATGCAACGAATGCCCGTCGCAAAGAGTTTCTTGCTTTACGCCCTCAAATGAGACAACTCAACATCCAGTATGGAATTCTTCACCCGTGCCTCTGTTAAATCACACATGATGGACGGTTACGTTCTTTTGATGATCCTGCTAAACTTAAACTTTTTCTCAATACCATTTCATCTCATGGCATTGAGACTAATAACTAACGTACCTTTTATTTCAGGATCGTTACTTTGTTTGCAAAATTTTTGTTCAGATAATTTGTTCCAATTGGTGGTTATCTTTTTCTTCATGAGGTTCTCTATTTTGCAGTATTCTTCTATTATGGGTGTCCGTGTTCTTCGCTGTCACCATGTTCCTATCTTCTCGTGTGTTTCTCTCTCTTCAGATCTGGATTCTCCTCCTTGATCTGTCTACTTGTTTCCTCCCTCTATCTTTCTGTCCTTCTTCCTCTCTTTTTCTTTCCTATTTCCATTACTCTATCTTGCTGGTGGTTCTATTGTTCATTGCACGTCTTATTTCCTGTCATGTCCTTCTTTCATCACATAATAATTGGTTTCTTTCTTTTCTTTTTATTGGTCCCACAGTTTAATTTGTGTTGATTATATAGTTTCGTGTTTCGTGTTCCTGTTTCCTCATATACTCCCTAATCCAACTACATGGTTAATGTCGTCTCGTGGAATTTTCGTGGTCTAGTTCATCCTGTCAAACGTCAAAACGTATTGTCTCATTTATCTAAACTTAACGCTCAAGTTGCTTTTTAATAGGAGGAAACCCATTGTAATGATGTAGAATCTCTCAAACTCAAACGCCAGTGGGTTAATCAAATAGTTTTTTCACCTGCTTGTGAACGTCATGGTGGTGTTGCTATATTGTTCCATAAGCCTATTAATGCCCAAATATTGTCATCAGAATGTTACTCTAATGGTCGTTGGGTGTTAGTTGACGCTATTATCAACAAAATGCAAATTACTTTTTTCAATATATATAAGGTCCTGTAAAACCAGACAGAGAATTTTTGCATACTATAAAAACGAAACTACTTTCCATATCTAATTCTAATGTAGTGGTTGGTGGCGATTTTAACAATATGCTGGATCCTTTCTCTGACAGAAAATCTAACTGCAAATTTAAACCAGATAAAACCCATAAATCATTCCAATCTGCCATTTCATCTCGTCCTCTATTTGATACATGGAAAACCTGTAACCCAGATGCCTCAGAATTCACCTTTTTTCCCCAGTACACCATACAAGATCTCGTATTGATTATATGTTAGTTTCCAAATCACTACTACCTTGCCTCCAAGCATCTGAAATTGGTTCTATTTCTATTTCTGACCATGCTCCCGTTTCCACCTCTATTGATACACCCATCACTACACTCAAACAAGGTCGCTGGGGGTTTAACAATTACCTTTCATCAGATCGAACTTTCATTTTTTGTACTTAACAACTCGCTTGATACCTCCATTCACAACAATTGGGATGCACTTAAAGCGTCATTTAGGGCCTTTACTATTGCTTATTCTTCCAAAAAGAAAAAACTAATGAGCCCAAAATATAAAGAAACCCTAAGTCTTATCAAAACTTTGGAACATAAATATTTTTCTTCCAAATCCTCCTCATCTTTACAAGTGTTAATCCAAGCCGAATCTACCCTTAACAAAATTTCCACAGTGGATGCTTGTAACATCCTTCTTAAGGTTAAATCCAAGTTTCATGGAGGCCAAAACAAAGCTGTGAGGTTGTTAGCTAATTACTTAAAAATTAAATCAGAATGCAAACATATTGGTCCTATCCATTCAGAAATAAATAATCAACTCATCTCATCCGATTCTGATATTATTGGTACTTTTCAATCATACTATAATAACTTATATACAGAAACTACTAACCCAGCTGAAGAAGATTTTACATCTTTTTTCCAAGATATTCCCAAGCCTACTTTCCTCCCAGATACCCTCTCACCTCTTGAGGAAGATATCTCCCTTCAAGAAATATCAAATGCTCTCAAATCCCTGAAAAAATCCAAAGCCCCTGACCCTGATGCCTTTTCAGTAGAATTGTTTTTAGCTTTCTCTGCAATTTTTGCCCCTAAATTGTTAGAACTTTTTTTTCATTTTTATCCAATTCTAAGGCAAGTGGCTCTTTTTTAGAAAGCCCTTATTATTCATTACTAAACCTAACAAAGACCCTTCTTTTTGTAAAACATTTCACCCCATATCACTAATCAACTATGACTGTAAAATATTTGCTAAGATTTTGACTACCCGCTTGGAGAAAGTTATTCCTATTCTCATTAATCCAGACCAGACTGGCTTTGTCAAAGGGCATTTAGCATCTGATAATGCCAGAATGTTTTCCAATATCCTCACACTTAGTAGAAAATACCCCTCTCCCTTAGCAGCTCTATCTTTAGAAGCTAAAAAAGCATTTGATCAAATTATTTGGGACTTCATGATTCATTCTTTACAATAGTTTGGATTTGGTCCAAAGTTTATTTCATATGTTAGACTGTTGTATACAGATCCGAAAGCTTGTATTTTTGTTAATGGTCTCTTTCCCCCAAAGGGGTAACCGTCAAGGTTGCCCACTCTCCCCTTTACTGTTTTTGTTATGTTTGGAACCCTTCCTCCAACGACTCAGAAATAATCCTCTCATTACTGGTTTCAAATTAAAATCCCACCATATTAAACTTTCTGCATATGCAGACGATATTCTCATCTATATGTCCGACCCTGTTTCTTCTTTACCCCCCTTTTACAGGAAATTTCGTAATTTTCTCAAGTTACTGGATGCTAATTAATTATTTCTAAAACTGAGATTTTGCCATTAAATGCTTCATGTTATCAACAAATGTTTGATTCTACCAATTTTACATGGTGTCCACAAAAAATTAAATATTTAGGAAAATGGTTTTCTTCCACTATTCGTGAAACATTATCCCACAACTTTACTGCTTTGAAACTTAAAATTACCAATTTGTTGTCCTCGTGGTCTCCATTATTTTTATCTTGGTGGGGCAGACTAGATACGATTAAAAGGATGATTGTTCCCCAGATATTATTCATTTTGGCAATGTTACCTTTCAAAATTCCCAATTACTTTTTCCCCAGATTAATTCTATTTGTATCAAGATCCTATGGAATAATAAACATGCACGCATTGCCTTATCCAAATTAACTCGTCCCAAATCCAAAGGGGGTGTTCGGTTTCCTGATTTTAAATTATATCATAATTCCTTTTTGATTCGTCAATTTTATGCTTTGTCCAAAGATTATCAAGATGTCTCTAAACCTTCTTTGGTTACTGTTGAACGATCACTGTTAAATGCTTTTTCATTCCAGGATGTTATATTCATGACTCATTGTACTTTTATTCCTCAATATCCAATTCTGAAATACTCTCACCACCGTTTACATACACTTTTCTTTAAGCCTTTTGATGATTATCAATCTTTCCTCGCCTCCTCACTATGGTTCAATAAACAAATCAAATTTCGACGCAAATCCTTTTATTACAAACATTGAAAAGAAAAGGGCATATTTTACGTTAATCAAATGATTGTAAATAATTTTATTTTGCCTTTCAAACAATTGCAATAAAATTTTAATCTACATGATTCATGTATTCAACATTATAATTTCCAGGCTCCAACTATACAGAGTTGCATACAGAAGTTCATTTCTCAACCATTTACACCTGATACTCCCCTGTACGGAGTTTCTACTGACACTATTCCAAGTGCCTCTTTCATATATAAAACCCTATCTACTGATCCTTGCCCTCGGAATAAGTCTAGTGTCGAACTAGAATGGGAACAAGATTTATCCCAAACTCTGTCTATCTCTCAATGGGACAAATATTGGCAGAAACTCTTCAAAACTTCTAAGGCAGCAAACATCACACAATCCCTATATTTTATTTATAATAGAGTTGTTCTTACTCCTGTTCTTCTTCATAAGTTCAACCATTCAATTTCACCTTCATGTTGGTCATGTCTTAATGCGGATGGTTCTTTAATACACCTACTCTTCTATTGCCCCAAGGTTCATACATTTTGGGAAAATATTTGATCAAAATGTTCACTGATTTTCTCTTATAATCTCCAATTTAACATTCATAATGTATTCTTAGGTACTCTGTCTCCTCATGTTGACCAAATTACCTCCAAATCTATTTTATTTGACTTATTTATTGCTCTTGCTTTTAAGGTTATATTAACTTGCTGAAAAGACAATTCTAAGCTATCTTTTATGCACTGGTGGAATTTAATTTGCGATGAACATAGAATTGCTTCAGTATTCAATGCTTCAACCCGCCTACAAATCAAATCTGATTTACTATGGTTACCGTTTACTTCTTATTTGTCATCGAAATCACCCTCTTCATAATTGCATATTTCTTCACCCTGTCTTCTTCTTCTCTCTTTCTATTTATATCCCTATCTTCTTCATATTTCCCCTCTTCTCTCTTTCTTTCTCCTTTTTATATAAAAATTCTCTAATGTAGTTTTTATTTTCCAGTTTTGTACACAGAAGCATTATATTTTAGTTTTTAATTGTTCAGCTTTATATAATTATTATATGATCATCTTTTAATCATTTTACAATGTTCATGCATTCTGCTGGTTCTCTTATCCTTAAATATACTTATTTATGCTTGTGCTCATTGTATTATTATATACTTGTATCTTTAGCTGAACATATTTTTAATTGTATTTCTGTGATCTTAATTTTTAAATCAAAACGATTTAACTAAACAAAAAAAAACTATATATACGTCATTTCTTGTAGGGGTAGCAGTGACATTTGAACACATTACGTTTTTAAGCCACAGCTATGAAACTTCTCCTTTCCTAGCTCTGAGTATTGATAGATAACGTTGATCACCTCTTCCCATCAGCTATCCTAGCTAACCAGGGACCCCCCCAAGCCCTAGATGAAGGCCTCATTGCAAGACCAACGTCCTCAGCAGAGGAACCTGACAGCACTGCTCCTCACAGGATAGCGGCATCAACGGGCATGGGGTGGGCTACTGGGGTCAGGGTCCTGCTGCCTAGATCTCTCTAGTGGGGGACTTCTGGACTGACCACAATAGTGTGCAATATCCTTCTTGTATTCAATAATGAGGTGAGCTGGTCCCCCTCACAGCTGTGCCACATCTGGTGATGAACATAATGGCCGTGCCGAGCACAGGCAGGGAGTTCAGTGTTTCAGATGAAAACCTAGCTCTGCCTCAAATGCATGCAACACTGATCAATCAATTTAACATTTTTAACAGTGATGTATGCATACGTTTATGATTAACTTGTATTAATTGAATAAAGTAATTTTGATTGATTGATCAGCATGCAATACTCTGTGATGGTGTAAAGTGAACAGTGGGGCCTTAAATGTTAACATTCTTAAGCTACATCATTTTCTGTAAGACCATGCTGAAAACATTAAGAGGGGTTTATCTGTATGTTAGAGTAATTTAGACAACATTTATAACACAACCGCTATATTGCTCTTATGCACGCATTTATATATATATTTTTTTAAGTAGTTGGAACAGAAAAAATTGTGGCCTCAAGGAAAGGGCACTTTGTTATATGTTCAACAAATGAAACCTCTTGGCCTCTTGCCGCAAGGTATTCCCAGCCCGCTACAAGGGAAAGAGTCGGTGCCCTGATTGTGGATGGTTGCCACAGAAAAATGTGGCACCTGTATTAGACAGAGAGGCAGATAATGTCAAGCATCTCTGTCTGCTTTTAAATACCCGATCTCTCAGTCGGCATGCTCTCGACATTTATGATCTTTTGGCAATAGAAAAGCCTCTGTGCCTGATGCTGACTGAGACGTGGCTGGGGGAGTTCTCTAATCCCGATATTGCTGCAGCTATCCCTTCTGACTACAATATCCTTAGGCAAGATAGGCTGAAAGGGCGAGGGGGGGGTTCCACTTGTGGTGAACAAACGTGCCACCTGTACTATTGTTCCTATGGAGGCCATTATGGGTTGTGAATCCCTTGCTTTCTCCATAGTATTAACGCCGCACCAATCTTTTAAAGGACTTCTTGTCTATAGGCCCCCGGGGCCGACAGGCACCTTTTTTGAAGAGCTCCAGTCGATAATGTCTACTTTGGTACTCAGATCTGAGCACTGCATATTGGCCGGCGATTTCAATATCCATATGGATGTTGAAACGGATGCAGACACAATTAAAATGATGGATGTAACGGCTCCTCTCGGCCTCGGAGCTGCACGGAGGTAGGAACAAGAGGCAAATCCTCATGCCGGCAATCTGACCGAGCAAAACCACCTCCGCCTGCAAGCTCATGGGGCACTGAAAAGTAACGGAAAAAGACCACTGGTCACTCTTTTTTGCACTTATTACTGGTGCAACGCTTCACCTGGGCCAGCTCATGCCCTGGAGCACAAGTATTCAGCTTATTTTTGCTGTTATATTTGTAGGACAGTAGGCTTATTACTGTAGAACCGAGCCATTAGCAGTAGGGATCACTAAAAGGTCCTGATGAGTAGGCAGTTGGGGACTGCCTATGAAACATGTCGACTTGGTAGTTAGTAAGTGCTCTACCTTACATCCCCTTTTTTAATATTTCCAGCTAGAGAAACCAATAAAATGTATTTTTTCTACTAGCCAGGGAATTTTTAATTTTTGTAATTTTTGTGCATTCACTAGCTAGGTCCCTACACTTCACTGACACCACTGCACCCACACATAGCCCTGTCACATTTATAGTGCTCCCGCGTTGTTCGCTTGGTCGCAGCACGCCCCGCCCCGTTATAGGGACGGGAAGACCCCTATGATGAAGCATGACACTGAAGGATTTTTTTAGTGTGTGAGGGGTATTTTAACAAGCACATTGTGCTCTCATCTTTCCATCCGTAAGAGAGAGCCCATCATTTCACATAAATTAAAATTTAAAAAATATTATGCACCTCTACACATTGATAGAATCTCTTTGTTTACTTGAACCGTCTTGGAGGGTGATTCTATCTCAACCTCTACGCTTCCCCCTTTGGTTTTTTGTGGTCGGCGATTTCAATATCCATATGGATGTTGAAACGGATGCAGACACGATTAAAATGATAGATGTAACGGCTCCTCTCGGCCTTGCTCTTTATCACTGCGGACCGACGCATGAAAAGGGCCATATCCTGGATCTGGTCTTCTCGACGACCTCTATAGAAATGTCAGTACCTTTACAGGTGCTATGGTCAGATCACAGGCTGGTCAAATATTTTGTGTCGGAGGCAGGGAAGCCATCTAGTGCTTCTCCCCGGCAGTGTTGCCAAGGATCGAGGGCGTTCCATCGGGTGACTCCAGAACTGCTGGCACAGGCATGTCTGACTTACCCTTGCCTTTTGACAGGGGACCTAGAAAGGGACTCGGAGCTGTTGCAATTGTGGCTCACGGAGAGGTTAGACGACCTTGCCCCGGTGAGGCCCCCTCGCAATATTGCAAAATGGGCGTCCGCCCCCTGGTTCACCGAAGCTCTGGTGGTCTCACGACGGCACTGCAAGGAGGCAGAGAGAGCGTGGCGTTCGCAATACGATCCGGTGGCACAATTTGCCTATAGAGCCTCTGTCAAAGCATACCATCGTGACATTCTCTCTGAGAAAAGAGGCTATTTTTCTAAGAAAATTGAGACTGCCTCCAATTCATGCAAGGTGGTATTTGCTATTGTGAGGGAATTCATGGCCCCTCGTGCCTCTACGACTCAGGCACCCCCCACGGAGGCATGGGTGAGGGCCCTTGCCAACTTTTTCACCTCCAAGATCAAGTTGATTCAGGACTCTTTTCCCGTGAAGAGCCCGGAAGTCTCTTTCTTTTCAGAGGGTGTCTCTGGTTTAACAGCTAGTGCAGACCCGACTCTGGCAGACTTTCCTCCACTTTCTGCTTCCTAGTCCTTGAACCTTATGGCCTGTCTTAAATCGGGATCACCTCTTGACGCATGCCCTGCCAAATTTTTGGCTAAAATGGCTGAAGTCATTAATCCCATCGTGAATCCTCTTTTAAATCACTCTCTCAGTGAGGGTGTAGTCCCTCGGGCTTGGAAGCAGGCGATGATCATCCCTCTGCTTAAAAAGCCCGGTTTGGATTCAGAGATATTGGCCAATTATAGGCCTATCTCGCTTCTGCCCGCCTTTGCTAAGATCCTCGAGAAGCATGCGCACAAGGTGCTCTCCGATTATCTGGAATCCCATGATTTACTGCACTCCACTCAATCCGGCTTCCGCACTAATTTAAGCACCGAAACAGCGCTTCTGGAAGTTTCGGAGGCAATTAAGGAGGTGCTGGACGCAGGAGGCAAAGCGATGCTGGTGATGCTCGATCTGTCGGCGGCCTTTGACACCGTCCCCCACGAGGGTCTCCTCGCCAGACTTTTTGAGATCGGTCTGAGGGGTACGGTGCTCAGCTGGTTTCGATCTATCTTGGCTGGTCGCCGACAAACAGTCTGGGCCTCCCTCAGCTCCGCCGAAATGCCGCCTTTGGGTGTCGGAGTCCCTCAGGGCTCTGTGCTGAGCTCGACTCTTTTTAACATCTTTATGACCCTTTGGCGGCACTGGCGGAGTCTTTCGGGGCCCAGATCGTTTCCTATGCCGATGACATCCAGCTCCTCTTTACTTGCGGGAAAGGAGCGGATTTTGATGGAGAGTATTCGGGGTTGCCTTGGGGCTGTTTTTAATTGGTTCCAGCTGAACAGCCTCAAGTGCAACTCTGATAAATCGGAGGTTCTTTTCTTTGGTTGCAGATCGGACCCAGACTGGCAAGAATGGTGGCCTGTGAATATGTTTCCTCCTGCAGGCTCCTCACAGTTAGCCAAGAACCTGGGCATTAAGATCAATAATGGTTTGACACTGCGATCCCAGATTCTTGGTCTCACCGGCACCTGTTTCGGTCTGCTCCGGATGCTCCGTAAGTATTTTCCTATACTATCGGAGGATCACAGGAAGATAACGGTTCAGGCTTTAATCGGTTCGAGAATGGATTACTCCAATGTCCTTTATCTCGGCCTGCCGGAGTATCTGCTGCAACGACTGCAGGTGGTCCAGAACTCGGCAGCACGGGCCATTTTTGGATTACCCGGCCGTGCTCGAACCTCGGGCCTCCTGCAGTCACTCCACTGGCTCCCCATTCGGAAGCGGATAATTTTCAAGGCCCTGACCTTGACCCACAAAGCTCTACATGCCTCTGGAGCAAAATATCTACAAAAAAGGCTAGCTTTTTACCATCCTGCTAGATTCTTGAGATCGGAGTCTTTGTTTCTTGCCGTGGTCCCTCGGATTAAAAGGGCACGCATAGGAGGTCATTCTTTTAGACTGTTGGCTCCGCAGCTTTGGAACACTCTGCCAGTGACTCTGCGTAGCACTGCAAATCTTTTGGCTTTTAGGAAGGGCCTTAAAACCTGGCTTTTCACTTTGTAGATAGCAATTCTGACTGTTAGTTAGGGTTTCTTCCACTTTTCTGTTTCTTTCTGTCCGTTATGTTGTGATGCAGGTTGGTAATAAAGCGCCGGGACACTCTTCTAAGTAGCCGTGCGCTATACAAGACAATAAATAATATAACATAAATAACATAACATTAATTGGTACTCGCACAGAGGTTTTTGCATCTGTTGTAGAGTGCCGCATTAAGACTAACAAAATTGAGCCATAAGACTACACATGATAATTTAAGCCTTCATCCATCGCTTCTTTGTAGTCTTCAGTGTGACGCCCAAAGAAGGACGAGTATGCCCGGACAAGGTCCCGTGCACGTGTGCCAGTGGAACCAAGCTGTACCCGGCTGATGAGCCCTAGTGCTTGCACCACTTACTTAAGATATAGGTTTCTTATATCTAAGGGTCACTGCACTTAAAACCTATAAGCAGTGGCGTCGCAAGGAGGGGGCATGAGTTTTGGGGGCGGCTCTACCCTCCCCCTGCTCTTAAATGCCATTGCTGCTGGGGTGGCAAATGCCGAATTTATCGCCAGCACCCTCCTCCTCCCCGCTCTTCAGTACGGCGGAGGCAGCAAAGGCAGGGACCGCCAAGGAGGGGGGGGGGGCAGAGTGCCTAACTACGCCACTGCCAATAAGTAACTTCTATAGCAGGCCTTTGCAATCCTGAAGGTAGGGTGTTTGGTTCTAAGTGAGAGGGTGCACCTGCATGAGCAGGACACCCTCTCATTCACCCGGGTTGTCATATTCTATTCTAGATACAGGGCCCCCTTGTAATTACGCAATGAATATCTCAAAAACAGCTTAAACGAATCCTATCATGTTTGGCATCAAGCAAGTTGGAATCATACCCCACACTGTAAACGATGTGGGAGGTATGATTCCAAGCACTGAAAGAGCCCTCCTTTAGGCTCTCAATGTTCCAGGTATCAGCCTTCTAGTCTCAGACAGCACAAAATGGTTGCTGCTGACCAGAAACACATTTCTACCCTCCTGCTGCTGAGCCAAGCTCAAGCAGAGGACGGTGGAACAATAGGCTTACTGTCACAGGGAGGTGTGATCACCTCGCAGACAGGATTTAGTGTATTGGGGCTGGGCGCGTGCACTCTGAGAGGGCCTGAAAGTCTGCACCTGGAGCACATTTGGTGTCCCTGTGCACAGTCCAGTTCAAACCAGTTCTGGGAGCCGTTGGCTCCCTCTTTGGGGCATCACTGGGCAAAGGACATGGGAGTAACATCCCCCTGTCCAGACCATCCTCTGGGAAGGTTCCGTAAATCTTCCCAACCCTTTCCCTAGGGTACTTAAGGGCTTACCTAGTTGTAGGTCCCTAGATTTGTTGTAGGATAAGATTCAGAACTGAAACCAGTGCACTTCTACCATCTGGGCACTCTGGACTTTGCTGGACTTCGTTTGGGCCTGACTTAGCTTTCCTTCCAGTCTGCTGCATCGTCTGAGCATGACACAAGATTCATGCAGGTCCTGTGGAGCATCAAAGACACTTGAAGGAATCTCCATTGAAGTGAAGTCCCTTCCCTTCATTTGCAGGCATCTCAATACTGCTGTCTGGTCTTCTGAACCCAAGCTCCTGCGGACTCCAAAGGGTTCAACAATACAGGTGGGGGTTTCCTATGTCTCTTGAGGCTTGAGCTGTCCTCTCATCGAGTTTGAGGCCAGTATCCCTCGTGGGGGCTGCCCTAACCGAACCCCTGTGCACCGCGTTGTTTCGCAAGTGCAAAGGCTTGTTGGCAACTTTGCAACAAGTGCATTGGGCTCCAAGTAGCCCCACCCTCTGGCAACTTCTTCCACCAAGATCTTCAGCCACATCGCCTCATGGGCACCATGGCCTGCTCCTTTGGTGAGCTGCTCGAGGTCTTCTTGCAACTCCTGTGCCTTCTGCCTGTGGGTCCATTCGAGGATCACCTTTGTTTCTCTTGAGATCCCTGATTGCCTGGGGCCTGCCCTGACTCTCCTGCTTGTGGTGGGTCTCCTGTAACTTGTTGGTCCCAACCGTGCGCCTTCTTGACTTCCAGCGTGGGCTGCATTTGCCTACTCTTGTTGGTGCCCCCGCCAGACACCGACCCCTCAGCCCTCGACATCCTTCATGGGATAGCTCGTATCTGGGTCCTAGTCTTCCTCAGCATCACCTGGTCCTCACAGCTGCAGAGTCAAGGTCATTGTCATCTTTCCAGAAGCACCCAACAGCGGAGGGCATTCGTCTTCCAAGTCTCCTGGTCACTCCCGAGTGACATAGACTCTGTCCCCTCTAATTTCAGGTATTCCTCTTCAAGAATCCACATTTAGATTCCCACCGACACTTTCACCTATTCCAGTAGCGGTACTTTCCTGAAGTCCTCCATTTATTTACATTTATAAAGCGCACAGCTACTCAGAGGTTTACCGAACACAGAAGGTCAGGATGAAAGGCTGAGCACTAAAGAGAAGAGGGACTACTGATTAAAAAGCCAGGTTTTTATGCCCTTGCGATATTTAAGATAGTGTTGTTCAGTACGTAGTTGAGTAGGAAGAGAGTTACACAGGGAAGGGGCTACATAGGCAAAGGAACAACCTCCCATTCTAACCCTTTTGATCCTAGGGACTTGGAATTTATGTTGATTCGAGGATCGAAGAAGGCGTGAGGGATGATAGCACTAAGGCCTTTAGGTAATGGGGGGCTGTGCCGGAGTTAATTTTATGCATGTGGCTTTAAATTTGGCTCGACTGTCAATTCGGAACCAATGGAGGTCGTGTCTTGTGGCTGAGGTGGAGGTCCTATTTGGAAGTTTACTGAGTAATCTGGCAGCAGAGTTATGTATTATCTGCAGCTTGCTCAGAACTTCCTCGCTTGCCCCTAAGTAAAGAACGTTACCATAATCCAATCTAGATGCTATAAGGGCTTGGATGACAGTTTTTGGGGTAGACAAAGGGAGCATCCAAAGAATTTTTCTAAGCCATTTAAGAATGGCAAAGCACGTGGAGGCCACCTTGACCACTTGTTGCTTCATCGTCAATTGGTCATCAATAATGACACCTAGATTACGGGCTGATTGGGATGGGAGAGGAGGAGAACCCATTTGTGCAGGCCAATGGTGGGGGCCCCATAGGGTTTTGTTTTTACCAAAAAGAAGGAGTTCGGTTTTGCCACCATTAAGTTTTAATTTATTGACATGCATCCAGTCAGCAATGTTTATTAGTCCAGACCGGAGTGCTGATGAATTGGAGGTGTCTTTTGATGAAAGTGAAAAGAGAAGCTGAACCTATTGAGTTCCACTGCAGTTTCCGACACCATTTCAACTGTATGTACCCGGCTTCCCGGGTGTAGGTAACGTGGGTACTAGGGTATCCACGGGTGGGGTGGCTCGCCAAACTTCTGTCTTCAAACAGGGTTTCTTCAGGGTTCACTGGGAAGGGACCTTAATCTTTAAAAATCCAACTGCGACTTGCACATAGACTTGTACGGAGCACGCGGTCGTGTTCCACACTGCACACACTTTCCGTGGGGTCCCTATCTGCCTACCTTGGGTGGTTCTGTGGGTCCCCAGAAATTCTCTGTCCTCTCAACATCATCCTGACTCGAGTCGTGGTTCTTATACCACTTTCTTAGTATATGGTTTGCTTCCCCCACCCCCGCGCCCACTGTGAATTTCAAGCATTTTACTGTGTTTCTTTGCTAAATTATTGTGTGCATTGTGTTTATCTCCGTGTTGGAGATACTTTAACATTCTAGAGCTGTGGTTCCCAAACCTTTGCCCCACTGAGTCACCACTGGAAGCCAGGGACCCCCAAGCAATTTGTAGGATTTAAATTTCAAACATTAAAAGAGTAATTAAAAAAAAATTAAATCACGTGTGCACACAAAACAAATACTCGAAATACTAATGATTTTAGGGGCATATTTACAAGCCTTTATCACCATGGGAACATCACTTTTTGAGACGTTCCTGTGGCGATAGGGGATTCACCTTATTTACAAGGCAACGTTAAGCCACTTAACGTGGCTTAACTGTGCCTTGTTAATAAGACCCCCTTTCTCCCAATGCACAGCACCGAGACCGCCCTCATCGCCGCCACCGATGACATCCGAGCCCTGATGGACAACGGAGAAACAGCGGCCCTCATCCTCCTAGACCTCTCCGCGGCATTCGACACTGTCTGCCACCGCACCCTAGTACAGCGCCTCAGCAACGTCGGAATCCAGGAGAAGGCTCTGGAATGGATCATCTCCTTCCTCGACGGAAGAACACAGAGAGTCCGCCTACCACCGTACAAGTCAGAGGCCACCGAAGTCATCTGCGGCTTCCCTCAAGGATCCTCGCTGAGCCCCACCCTCTTCAACGTCTACATGAGCCCCCTCGCGGCCATCGCACGCCAACACAACCTCAACATAATCTCCTACGCCGACGACACCCAGCTGATCCTCTCCCTGACCAACGACCCCGCCGCCGCCAGAGCCAATCTGCACGAAGGGATGAAAGAGGTAGCCGAGTGGATGACGACCAGCCGCCTGAAACTGAACTCAGACAAGACGGAGGTCCTCATCCTAGGCTCTTCACCCTCCACCTGGGACGACTCCTGGTGGCCTCCCGCCCTGGGCACCGCACCCAAACCGACAGACCACGCACGCAACCTGGGCTTCATCCTGGACTCCTCTCTCTCCATGACCAGGCAAGTCAACACCGTCTCCTCGGCGTGCTTCAACATCCTACGCATGCTACGGAAGATCTTCTGGTGGATCCCCACCGAGACCAGGAAGACCGTCACCCAGGCCCTCGTCACCAGTCGACTGGACTACGGCAACGCCCTCTACGCCGGCACCACCGCCAAGCTCCAGAAGAGACTCCAGCGGATCCAGAACGCCTCAGCCAGACTCATCCTCGACATCCCGCGAACTAGCCACATCTCCGGACATCTCAGAGACCTGCATTGGCTCCCCGTCAACAAAAGAATCACCTTCCGCCTCCTCACCCACGCACACAAAGCCCTACACGACCAAGGCCCGAGCTACCTCAACAACCGAATCAACTTCTACGCTCCCAAACGCCACCTCCGCTCAGCCAACCACGCCCTCGCCGCCGTCCCCCGCATCCGAAGAGCGACAACAGGAGGAAGGTCCTTCTCCTACCTGGCCGCCAAGACCTGGAACTCCCGACCGACCGACCTGCGCCTGACCCAAGACCACCTCTCCTTCAGGAAGAAGCTGAAGACCTGGCTGTTCGAGCAGTAACGGCACCCCCTCCCCCCAGCGCCTTGAGACCCTATGGGTAGGTAGTGCGCTCTATAAATGTCCGTGATTGATTGATTGATTGATTGAGCGTGAAAGTGGTGGGCAGTGGGTGTTGCGGTGGGTGTTTCCACTGCAACATCCATTGATTTTGACACTGCCCCCTATTTACAAGGGCAGCGTAAATGGGAGGCAGCGCCAAAATTAAGGCCAGGGTAAACCTGGTCTTAAGTTGGCAAAACAAGGTGAAATGCTTCATTTCTCCTCATTTATGCAAAACGCCTTGGATAGTTTATGTTCAGGAAGGCGACCCTTCATGCACATCAACAATCTTTTAAAAAAAATGACATTTTCTAACTTCCATGTGTGCTGCAATGAGCAGCACACATAGAAGTGACAAAACAACATTTCAAGATTGTTTATGTGCAGGATGGAGGACCTTGCTGTACATAAACAATCTTCCCCTGTTCAGTGTAGCGCCAGCGCAGAGGAAACGCAGGGCTGCACCATATCCTTGTACATATGGTGCAGCCCTGCGTTTCTGAAGTGGCAGAGTGCGTTGTTAAGCCAAGGAGGCTAGCGACACTCTCCGTCACTTCTGTTGTGTTTTATTTTGAAAGAATTTGCAAGAAAATGAAAAAGGTTAAGAGGAAGGTTGGTGCTGCATCTCCGTGACTAACTTTTCAATGGTTGGTTTTATTTTGCAGTACGAGGCTCCTGCTCCTGCCAGGGCCAGACTGGAAACCCAAAGCAGCCCTGGCAAATGATTTCAGACCATTTCCCATACGATGCACACCAAGTGCAGTGAGTGAGCCTGAACACTACAAAGGGGGCTTTGGGCGGCTCTCCCCCTAAGAAATTTAGGAAACAATGGTGCATTGTATGAGCTTTTAAAGAATAGTAAATGAAGACCTGACTATGCAGAGTACGAAATTCATTCTGGGGGTTCTTCAATGATTCCCCCACTATCACCCTCCAACAGTGCTTCTCATCTCTCCATAGCACCTCTGTCACGTGTATTTCATTTTTTATAGCATCTCCCATATAATTGTAGGATGGCAGAGCAATTCACATCACACACATATAGAGACAGTGAATCATATGTGTAAATCAGTGTATAGAAAATGTTACATAAGGCAAAGGGGAGTACAGGTGTAGAACCCACATGTCATTCATACTCGTAGGCATTTTTAAAGAGTGCTTGGTCTGGAGAAGCACAAACTCAGGATTCAGAATATACACCACAGTGGTTAGCATTGACTTACAAACATTTAATTCCACCCAAATAAACCTTTTTAGCAGCATCAGGATAATGAAAGACTGGGAAAAAACATAAGTCACAAACTTGTACCTTGCAGTTTGCAAGCAGCTCACTGATGACAGTTTATAGGTCACTGTGCAAGATTACGATTGTCAATTATGAGCTGCACAAAAGAATCTCTGACAAAAGCAGTAACCCACTGACCTATGCATATAAAATACTGTTTTTAAAATGCATGGTACACGTTCTTTGCAGTAAGCATATGAACCATCTGTGCTACATAAGATAAGTCAAAGCTGCTACTGGACAAAACTCTCATCTCTCTCCAGCAGGGAGAGTAATCACTGGCATTATCTGGACACTTTTATTGTTCTTTGAAAACTGCTAATTAAACAAGATACTTTCCAGTGCTTTTAAAATTGCTGCCTGCGGACCCCCTGGGAATGTGCCAGGGATCCCTGGGGTCTGCGGACCACTGTTTGGGAAACACTGTTCTAGAGAGTAGTATAGCCTTATAGCCCGCCGTAGAGGGCTATACCAGCTATTAAAGGCCTTCTCCAGCGTTAAAGGCCCCGAGCCGAAGGCGAGGGCCTTTAACAAGGGAGAGGGGCTTTAATAGCGGTATAGCCCATCTACGAAGGGCTATAAGGCTATTAGAACATTCTGTCACTAGAGGACAGAATGTTCTAACAAAAAAAACAAAGCCTTTTGGGAGCGTGAGGGGATTGGAATCCCCTCAGGCTCCCTGAAGCTTTTGTTCACAGCCAGATCTGTGAACAAAGAAACATTAGAATGTTGGAGCTCCAAGCTTATACCAGCCATTATAAGCCCAGAGAACTCCATTCTTTTCAATGGAGCTCCCCACATTCCTATGTTGTAATATATATTAAATAAATATTTTTATAAATACTTGTTGTGGTTCTTTTCACTTAATCTATACTATGAGATTGCATTCTGGTAAAATAAGCAGCTTTACAGTCCTTCTGGACTAAGCCAAAGGCTGCTCTCCACAGCTACCACTTAGAGAGCTTTCTAAGGTTGTCTAAGACCTCTTAATTCACCATAATCACGAGATTACAGGGTAGCAGCCATAGGGCGTTCCATCGGGTGACACCAGATCTGTTAGCTCAGGCTCTGGTGGATCATCCTCTGTCTTATTCGGGTGATCTGGAGAATGACCTTGAGAGCCTGCAATCCTGGCTTTTAGCTAGATTAAATGAGCTCGCCCCACTAAAGCCTGCCAGGTCTGCCACCCATCGGATCTCGGCCCCTTGGTTTACGGAGGAATTGGCCCATCACCGTAGGCAATGTAAAGTCGCAGAACGGGCTTGGAGAGCCCAGTACGATTCTGAGGCTAAACAAAATTATAAATCCATGATGAAATCCTATCATGATTTAATTCTTCAGGGCAAGAAATGCTATTTTGCCAAAAGAATTGAGGATGCGGCAAACTCCTGCAAGGAGATTTTCTCAATTGTTCGAGAATTTACCACCCCGCGCTCAATCTCAGCTCAGGACGCCCCGGCAGAGACTTGGGCCAACACCATTGCTAATTTTTTTACCACCAAAATTAGGCAAATACAGGATTCTTTTCCTCCGAGATCAATGGATGACCTGCTGACTCTGCCGATCGAGACAGCTCTTCCGTCGACTTCAGGCCCAGTCCTGTTACACTTCCCGCCCCTTACGGTTTCCGCATCCTTAGCTTTGATGAGGAACCTTAAATCGGGCTCACCGCTAGATCCTTGCCCGGCAAAATTCTTAGCGAGAATGGCAGATGTTGTCAACCCTATAGCCAATCCCATTCTTAACCTCTCCCTGAGTCAGGGATTTCTGCCTCAATCGTGGAAACAGGCCATGGTCTTACCTCTTATTAAGAAGCCCAATCTGGACCCAGAAGTGCCATCCAATTACAGGCCAATCTCGCTCCTTCCAGCACTTACCAAAATCTTAGAGAAACACGTTCACAGCGTGTTATCTAACTTCCTGGAGTCAAACGACCTACTCCATGAGTCCCAATCGGGCTTTCGTTCTAACCTAAGCACCGAGACGGCGCTCTTGGAAGTCTCTGAGATTGTGAAGGAGGTGCTGGACACCGGAGGCAGGGTGATGTTAGTTATGCTAGACCTGTCGGCGGCGTTTGACACCGTCCCCCATGAGGATCTCCTCACTAGGCTTCATGACATCGGTCTAGGGGGGACGGTGCTCAACTGGTTTCGTTCCTTCTTAGCCAACCGCCGACAGACGGTCTGGGTCCCACCTGGATCTGCCGAAATGCCGCCATTGGGAGTCGGAGTCCCTCAGGGCTCCGTACTGAGCCCCACTCTATTTAACATCCTCATGACCCCTCTGGCGACATTGGCAGAGTCCTATGGGGCCCGGATCGTCTCTTATGCTGACGACACCCAGCTTCTGTTCACCTGCCGCAAGAGCGAAGATTTCGATGGAGCAAGTATCCGCGAGTGCCTTGGGGCTGTTTTTAATTGGTTCCAACTTAACAGCCTCAAGTGCAACTCGGATAAATCCAAGATACTATTCTTCGGATGCCCATCGGATCCAGTCTGGCATGGCTGGTGGCCCGCTGACATGTTCCCCCCAGCTCAGTCATCTAAATGGGCCAAGAACCTGGGAGTTAAAATTGACAACGAGCTCTCGCTCAAATCCCAGGTCTCCACTCTTACGGGAACGTGCTTCGGGATCCTCAGGATGCTTCGTAAATTCTTTCCTCTTCTATCTGAGGAACATCGGAGGATAACTGTCCAGGCACTTATAGGATCCAGATTGGATTATGCAAATGTTCTATATCTGGGTCTGCCAGAATATCTCCTACAGCGTATGCAGGTGACCCAGAACGCTGCAGCTCGAGCGATTTTTGGCCTGCATCGCCGTACTAGTGCCTCAAACCTTCTTCTATCCCTCCATTGGCTTCCTGTACGGAAGAGGATAATGTTTAAGGCCATGACTTTAGCCCATAAAGCCCTGCATGCCAACGGTGCAAAATATCTTCAGAAAAGACTGGATTTTTATCGGCCTACACGATCCCTAAGATCGGAATCATTGGCTCTGGCAGTGGTGCCACGGATAAAAAGGGCCCGACTGGGCGGCCGGTCCTTTAGACTCCTTGCCCCCCAGCTATGGAACTCCCTACCGCTGTCCTTGCGGACCACATCGAATCTGCTTGCCTTTAGGAAAGGTTTAAAAACTTGGTTGTTTTCTGGTTAGTGTGTTTCTTCTTTTCTAGGTTTCTGTTTTTATTTACTGTTATGTTTTCCAGTTCTTCTTAAGGTCTGGAGCACAAAGCGCCGGGACACTCCTTTGGAGTAGCCGTTGCGCTATAAAAGTCCCTTTTAACATAACATAACATAACATAAGGGTTGTCTGGACTGGTGCAAGGTGACTACTTACATTAGTGGACGTCATTTACCAGGCCAGCCTCTCAAGGTATATTTTCAAATTATAAAATTATCTTTTTGCCCCCCCTGGGTTTGTCTCTTGGTGCCCCCGATGCCCCTCCAGTGTTGAGGGACACCGCCTGCCACTAGTGCGGTCCCATATGGGATGTGAGTTAAATGTGTTAGGCTTTTCTCTTACCAATCAGTAACCTCTTAGACCGGGTCACAGTAGCTGCCAGCATTGCTCGCGGGTGGGGGGGGGGGGTGGAATGGGGGGATCGAGGGGAAATATAACAAAATTAATTATATTAAATTACACTTACCTTTCCGATGCGCCAGGTCCCGCGTCTTCTCAGCGCCTGCTCTCCAGTCTCCAGGAACAGGCAGCCAGCCTCCCTCCACTAAGCCAATTGGTCGGGACGCCAACCGGCCAGGGGCTATTAGGGTGGCTATGTTCTCCATGCAGGCTGCTATGCAGCCTACATGGAGAAGAGCAGAGTGCGCATGACTGGTTTGAGCGGCTGAGAGGGCCAACCAAACAGGCTTGGTGCACTCAGGAGTGGGCAAAGCACTCCTCCCCTGCCCTGCTCAAAGAGCAGAGCAGCCCCGCCCACCCGCCCGCCCGCAATGCGCAAAAGAACATTAAATGGTAATAACTCAAGAGTTATTACCATTTCATGTTTTGGCTTTTTCGCATTTCGAGAAAGCAGTGGGGCAACTCTCCTCCTCCCTAGTGGAGAGCCACGCCTGCCCGGTCACCTCTAGATGGGCAAGTCGAAATGTTAAACCCAACCAAAGAATAGCCCCACAATCTGGATGTCTTTTGCATATGATTTGCATATGGCTAGGACAATGTGAGGTTGCAGAGTGTGCGAAATAACGATGCACTGGGATGCTGCTCTGAGAAGTTACCAACGGTTTAGATTAGTTAAAGCATTCCATCTATCAGGTGGATTTGTAGTGCAGCAATGAGCACCAACACATGCGCGCATTTTTCAAATTGATTCTATTCATTTTGGTTTGGAACTTGGTATCTGCAAATGTTGTGCACATTTATTTCTGTAATACTATCGGCTTTTATGAGACCATTGCCTTTAGTTATTTATGAAGGAGGTGTCATATATATATATGGTATTTCTGTGCACAACCATATACAAAAGGCAGCGGAGCACTGTACAAGGTCAAAAGCAAGCATTTAGTCAGAAAGTCATTGACTAAGAGAAGTGGATGGGTAATGCATTGTGATTTTGTGCTCTTTAAAGAGATGCATCTTCAACTCCTCCTTAAAGCGGTGGGGGTGGTCCTGATGAATGTGGGGATTGTTCCAGATCCTTGCTGCATGGATGGAAAAGGCCCGCTGGCTTGTTTTCCTATTTTACTCTTCTTAGCCTGCTTCTTATGGTGTCCTGGCCACACTGAGAATCACCATAGATATTGAGCTATCAGCACGATAAGCAGGAATGCAGGATGTGAGGGCTTTGTAAATGATGCCGCTGGTTTTGAAGATGCCAGAGGCTGGCAAGGGGAGCCAATGGAGCTCAAAGAAAATGGGGCTGATGTGATGATATTTCCTCAGCCCCTGCATGAGACGTGCTGAGGCATGGAGGATGCTCTGAAGGTGTGTCAGCATGTAAGAGTACAAGGGCTTGCATTTGACTACACAGTTGTATGTTTTAATTCAAGCTCCACCTGTACTTCCCATAATCACAAGGGGCATGTCCAGGAAAACTAATTCACCATACTGCAACCACCAGAAAATTAAACAAAGTCCACCTCCTGCTCTCAAGATCCCAAGGAAGGTGCACCTTACATTGTGAGGGCTTTTTGATCTTGGGCTTCAAATATGGGTGATACTTTTTCTGGATTTTCTAGAACATGATGTGTGATTTAGGAGAAACAAACTTTACAACGCAACCATTATATTGCACTACATTTACAACGCAGGCATTACATCACACCATCCTTTACAACACATGTCACTACAACGCATCCATTACATTGCATGACACTACAACGCATCACACTACATCGCATGTCACTACAATGCAGGCATTACATTGCATGTTATTACAATGCATACCATTACAACGCATAGTACCCCTACACTATCCAACACATACCCTACTGTTGCACCCCCTTGAGTTAGAATAATAATGTTTACCCCATAAAAACACTTACCTTAAATGCAATGTAATGGTATGCTTTGTAATGGTACGTGTTGTAAAGGTAGTATGCGATGTAATGGAATGCATTGTAAGTGTAGTTTAAAAAAAATCATTGTAGTGGTATGCGATGTAAATGTATGCGTTGTAAAGGATGTTGTGATGTAAAAACTGCGTTGTAACGGCATGCGTTGTAAATGTATGCGTTGTAACGTCATACATTCGTGATTTTGGCTTTCTAGACCCACGGGCACTAAGAACTTTGTCAATGTGCCAACATGAAACGGAAAGCCAGTTGGACTACGGCCACCCTATAGCCCACTGAGCAGGACTTGAGTGAGATGCGTTTCATATAATGTTCAATTATCAAAAGTATCACATGAATAATTAGCAGAACCCAACCCATCTGTTATCTTTGAAACGCCCACTTAAGAACAGTAGGAAACAATGGATGCATTTTAAATATTTATTTTAAAAACCAATATTTTATTCCAGTGCACACAATCTGAATTGTAGCAATAATAAAAGCAAACAGAATAGTAGCTCTTATTGCGTCTCCAGGTTGTGCAGAACTCGGCGGCCCGTGCCATCTTTGGCCTCACTAGGAGAGCCAGGGCCAGTGAGCTCCTCAGAACCCTTCATTGGCTGCCCATAAAGAAGCGGATCACTTTCAAGGCCCGGACCATCGCTTTCAAAGCCCTTCATGGCACAGGTGCCCGTTATCTTCTGAAATGGATCAGTTTCTATTTTCCTTCTAGATCCCTGCGCTCCTCAACCCAGGCCAAGGCAGTCACTCCTATGATCCGTTGTGCTCGCTGTGGGGGTCGCTCTTTCAAACATCTCGCCCCTCGGCTGTGGAACGACCTTCCTCTTTCTCTCAGATGTAGCCCCAGTCTGTTGGCTTTCAGGAAAGACCTGAAGACCCTGCTTTTCCTGCAATAACACCGCCCCCTCCGAGCTACGCTCTTTTCACTCGTTTCTTTCTCCACTCTGGACCTGTGAGGCTCCGACAGCGCCGGGACACTCCTCGGAGTAGCCGTGCGCTATAGAAGCACCCCCCTATAACATAACATAACATAGCTGCAACAGTTACAAGTTATGTAAACTGCAGGAAACCTTCCAAAATATTGTCGGTTTCATTTTATATCAATCCAGCTCTTATATCATTGACTGACCTAAGGTAACTCTGCACCAAAGAAACCCTACTTTGAGTTTCAAAGATGTTTCACATCCTCATACCTGCTTTCAATCAATCAGGATTTGGAAAGCACGGGTAATCACCTGATAGGGTATCCAGGTGCCTGCAGGTCCCGTAGGCTTATTCGAACAGCCGGGTCTTGAGGGCTCTTTGGAATTCTGGAAGTGAGGTGATGGTCCGGAGGTGTGTGGGGAGGCTGTTCCAGGTCTTTGCTGCCATGTGGGAGAAGGAGCGCCCTCCACTTCTACTTGGGTAGATGTGGGGAGTGTGGGCAAGTGAAAGGGAGGTGGAGCTTGCTCTTCTCGATGGTTGGTGGAAGTTTAGGCTGTGGTTAATGTAGGTGGGTCCTTGGTTGTGTAAAGCCTTGTGTACATGGGTCAGCATTGAATTGGCAACTCTTCTGTTCCGGGAGCCTGGGGAGTTTCCAGAGGTGGGGTGTGATGTGGGTTAGTCGGAGAAGGCGGAGGGTGAGTCAGGCTGCGGCGTTCTGTATGGTCGGTCGTCAGTGAGTGAGAGGGTGAGTTGGGTGTTGTTTGCGTAGGAAATTATGTTGAGACCGTGGGAGCTGACAATGTTGGCCAGTGGGGACACATATGCATTGAAGAGCGTGGGGCTGAGGGATGAACCATGGGGACACTGCAGGTGATTTCCTTGGGTTTAGAGGTGCAAGGTGGGAGGTGATTCTTCTGTTTTTCGGGTGAGGAAGGAGGTGATCCATCTGAGCGTGTCCCCTTGGATACTGATGAGGTAGAGTTGTTCAATCAGTGTGTGGTGGGATACGGTGTCGAAGGCTTGAAAGAGGTCGAGGAGGAACAAACCTGCTGTTTTGGATGCTGTCAGTGCAGTTTTGGTGCTGTGATTGCTGGGAAGGCGTTCTGTAACTGGTTCTGCTCCACGTGTATCCTGAGTTGATTATTGATGATCTTTTCCAGTACCTTCACTGGGAATAGGAGCAGGGAGATTGGCCAGTAGTTTTTGAGTTTGATCGGGTCGGCAGAGGGTTTTTTGAGTAGAGGTCTGACGTCTGCATGTGTTGAGTAGGGTGTTGAGCAGGGTGGTGAGTTCCTTCCCAATCCTTTGGTTTCCGAAGTTGATGATGTGGTGCGTGCATGTGTCTGTAGGAGATTCAGAGTAGATGGATTTCATGGTTGATGTTGTGCCCTGGCTGGAGAGGATGTTCCAGGTGGTCAGTGTGTAGTTTGTGTCGGTGATGGTGGTGACGTATCTGTCCAGGAAGTCCGTAGGTGTGGTGTGGGGTTCTAAGTTTCTGTATATGGTTGCAATCTTGTCATGGAAGAAGTGGGCAAGGTTATTGCACTGCTCCTGTGAGGGTGTGATGTTGTTTTCGCTAGCAGCTGGGTTGGAGAATTCCTTAGTGATGTTGACATTTTTCTTGGTGTTGTTGGGGCTGATTCCGATATGTTCGGCATGGCCGTCTTTTTGTTGCCCTCAGCAGCCAGTGGTAGAGATTGAAGGTGGTATTGAAGGCTGCCCTGTCGGAGGTGACCTTGCTGGTGCACCATGTCCTGCTTGGAACAATGAAGTTAGCGTTCAATGCAATAACATAGTCTGCTATTCTCGCCTGCACTGGGAGGAAGACTGATGTGCCCTCAGCAAGTAATGGTTGTTTTATACTTCCCTTGTTCCATTTCTGACCCATTTTGAATGTAATCCGTTTAAGAGTTTAAATTTTGTAATTTTTAGCAGAGTTTATAATTTTATCATCTGAGATGAATTGCATAGTTACTTGTTAACACTTTGTATTAACTGTATTGGTACCTCCTGTTAACCTAAAGCAAAAGTAGGTGAATCGATTCTGCATGGCTCGTCTTGTGTTAGTAACTGGCGCGAACACTGTTCCTAACTTACATATGATTTTCTAGCTATTGTTGAATCCTTTTGAATTAGGAATGGGCTTCTTTATGCAAGATATGTACAAGGATAAGCCAGTATTTTTAGTGACTGTCTACAGACAGCTTTAGCTCTTGGTTGGCGAGTTGTAATGCCATCCTTCAGCTATACAGGGCACTGGCTAATCATGCAGGGTTACCTGTTTACCCACTGTACAATAAGTTAACATTATGGCCTTCTTGTGACAAGTAGGGCCCACAACTTAATATGCATGTTACCCTGTGGCCTACTCTATGTAACACAGGCAAACATCCACCTACCTAAAAACCAAACCTTGGCCCTCGAAGGTAAGGGAAGTACCAGAAAGCAAGGCCAGATTTACTAACTTTTTGGGTCATGCTTGCGCCACATTTTTGGAGCAGCCACGACGCAAAATGATACTTTAATTTTGCTGTTTTATATTTCACAAAACGAGACCTGGGGGTATTGGAGTGCTTACATGAACCCCTGTTACATTACTCAAGGACACGTTCATTCATTTTTGTTTTTTAGGCACCAAGAAATTCAGTGATTTGCCCAGAATCACAGGATGTTGAGCTGACGCCAAGTTTCGAGCCTGGTTTCCCAGTTCCAAAGTCACAGCTCTAGCCGCTAAATGTAAAAAAAATTTAAATTGATACTTGTATAGCGCACTACTCACCCACAAGGGTCTCAAGGCGCTTGTACGAATACCGCTGTGAAACCCATCCTGGTTTTCCCTGTGAGGCGTCCACTCTTGGGCACCCCCAGGGTGTAGGCCAGGCATCCTTAGCGTTGTGGGGGCCGTTGTGGAGATTAAGCAAGCTATTGCCCAGAGTTGCAGAGTGGGACTCTATGATTGGAATAGGCACTCAGGCGAGAATTCTCAGGTCTGTGGAATTTTGAGCCCAAGACCCGCCGAGGCAGGGAATTGAACCCTGGTCCCGGGCTAGACCTCTGCATCAGGGTCTGCCGCTCTAACCATTGAGCCTACCTCTTCTTGTTCTTCCGTTCTAGTCGAGATTTATAAAGCCACACAAATCAGATGAGTGGCTTTGCATTCTGCATTGCAATACATTGCATCAGGGAGGTGTTCCATGGAGGGGGGGGGCGAGGGGGGAGGGGGCATGAGGTTACCATGCATTAACCCATGGAATTTTGCACTACCATCATCATCATCAAATTACTTTATTCGGTATACAACAATACCATAAAAGTACAATACAATTAAAAGGCACAAGGCTTGGGACCTACTGCAGAGTACCAATACAGTTAATACAAAGTGTTAACAAGTGACTATGCAATTCATCTCAGATGATAAAATTAAAAACTGTGCTAAAAATTAGAAAATCTAAAACTCCTAAACGGATTACATTAAAAATGGCTCAGAAATGGAACAAGGGAAGTATAAAACAAGCATATCGGGATGGGAGCCCCCCTAAAAAAAAAAAAAAGCATCATGAGTACTAGTGCACAAATTTTGCAACCGGTGCCATCATCCCGCATCTTTAGTGTTTCTCATTCGTACGGCCATCCTTAAAAAGTTAACAGTGCAAAAAAAGTGTAAAAACCTCTTCGGACAATTTTAAAAACAACACAGCCACCTTTGCGTGTTTGAATCTAGCATTCTTTAAAATACTTTTAAAAAATAACTTTCTGGGGTGAGCATAATAGGGGCACAACAAAACAAAGTGGAGCGTGTCCTGCGGAGACTTATAGTTGCAGGGGTCCCTCAGCTCATTGGATGTTATATACCCCGAAGGAAACCCCAGTGTGTAATGAAGTAGGTTCAACCTAAATCGATTCATTAAAAATCTGTCCTGAGCATTATAAAAATAAGACCGATATGGTTCCATACCTGGACTAGATTTAGCCAGGAGGTGGGCTCTCACACATGGTTTTGCCATCTCTATGTCTTCCCTAATGGAGGGCTTGTTCTGTAGAAATGCAGACTTGACAATCGCCTTGTCCCGGGCTAACAGATTTCTCGGATTGTTAAAATATTCTACATAGCCCAGGCCAGTCAGGGTCTCCCTTACATATTTAAGCTAGGGGATGTTATACCCGTGCTCCCTGGTAATATAATCTGTTATTATCTGCTGGCTTAAAACCGCTTCAGGGTTAGTCCATATTTTGAGCCAGCAGGTGAGAGGTTTCAATTGAATCCTATCTCTAATGTAAGTGAGACCAAGCTCTTCGTGGGTCGAGTGGGAAGGTGTGCTCTGGGGGACTCTGAGTAACCGTCGTAGGAATTTGTTTTCTTCAATTTGGATCCTTGAAGGGTCGATGAAGCCCCAAACCTTACTACTGTATAGTGTTTTGGCATTGCAAATGGCATTGTACAAGTTTGGGATTTGCTCAGGGGCCCATCGACCCAACCTGTGTGCGGAGTTCATGATTGCCCCGGAGGAGCTAATAAGAGATCCGCATTTCACATCTGACAGTATGTTAAACCTGGTGCGGCTGTCAAATAAAATTCACAGATAAGAAAATGTCTGCACTTTTTCCAAACAGTGGGTGCCGATCCTAAATTTACATTTCCTGCCTGGCCTTTTTCCCATCTCCATGATGTATGATATGGAGAGATTTGCAGACAGGTCCAAGTTCTCCATGAAGGTGACAAAGCCTTCTATGAGGTGTTGAAGGCCCCGCGCAGTGCGTAACAGAAGCACTGTGTCATCCGCGTAAAGCAGAACAGGAATCCCTCTTCTGCCTATCCTCAGCCAGTCCACCCCCAGTGCTCCTAGTGCCTTGTCTAAACCATTAATGTATAAAGTAAATAAAAAAGGCGCCAGGATACAACCCTGTCGCACACCCCTAGAGCAAGGGAAGGGATCAGAAGTGTCTCCCTCATCGTTGTATCTGACCTGGGCTGAGGTGTACTGATGTAGGGTGCTTAGAATATTGACCAGTCCTGTGTCAACGCCCAAGACCCCCAAAAGCTCCCACAGTTTCTTGCGATTAACCCGGTCGAATGCTGCTGTGAGGTCCATGAAAGCCAGGTGCACCGTCTCATCACTAGCGACAGTGTACTTGGCTACCAGGAGATAAAAGTTGAGACATCATTGATCAGAGGTTGAGCGACCTGGCCTGAAACCATACTGTATGTCCAAAATGATATTGTGTTTGTCTGCCCAGTCCATAACCTGATTGAGAATAGCCCTCCCATGGCTTTCACTGTTACATCGATGAGGGAGATAGGCCTGTAAAATTGTGGGTTGTGTTTATTGCCCTTTTTAAAAATCGGCACAAATATCGCGGTGGGCCAGGAAGAGGGCATGCCTGACTCCACTAAGAATACACGGGCACTGGCCATGAACTCTTTGAACATTTTGTGATCCTCGAACTAAACGAAGAATAATGAACTGCAATGACCATGAGGCAATGGGGTAATCCGGCTGTGACATGTTCGCGGCTCTCCCACCCCCCTTTTGCCTTGGGGTGAGTCTTTTATCTGACACATCTATAGGTATCACGTCCTCCTCTTCCCCTGGCCCTACTAGATCGGGTATCATAGAAATGCGACCTGCTGTGCCCTCCACCTCGTGTAAGGTATTTTGTGTCTGGTTAGGGTCATCATCCAGTGACTCGATGGCTTGTAGAGATGAGTCCACCCCCAGTGGTGATGGGATATTGTGCATTATGGCCTTTGTGGTGGTACTGGCTACCGTGTTGCGTTTGCCAGGGGGGATCCCAGTAAGGGGGGATGGGCACCTGGCTATAGAGCCCATGGAAGATCTCTTGTATTCTATTAGCTTATCCAAGGAGAGTCTCTTTTCTGTTAGCTGTATTTCGTGGGTAAAAAGGTACTCAGCCCTTGTTAGGAAAGCGTTCAGTGTCCCCCTTAACCTCTCCACAACTGAGCTTACATCTTTGCGTTTACTCATCGCACGAGTAATGGCGACAGATCCAAAGTGTAACAAGAATAGCCCTCTTTAGGGGAACAATGCTCAGTACCTTGTGATTGGAAGAGAATCTAGAATGTCTGGGTCCTCCACACCCACTCTTTGACCACCTCCTGTGGCTTGACGGTGGAGTTCAGGGCCTGTGGATGTTACTGACAGGTCCGACCCCGACCTTCTTTGGAGAATCTTCTGATACTGTGAGTTCTATTTATCCATAGATACAATTAAAGTGGGTGGCCCAGCCGGGCCTCTTTCGCCCCCTGACAGGCACGGACGGGCCCGTCCTTGGCTGGGCTTGGCCCGGCGCCGCCCGCACGCGTCCCGTGACGCGGGAACCCTGCGTCCCTTATGAGCACCTCCTGGCGCTTCCCAAACACGGTGGCGGCGTGCTAACCGCAAATGCTGTTGGGAGTTGTAGTCCTCCAATTACGGCAAGGATGCTGGCGGGCAATGAAGGCAGTAGGAGTGCTACGGGCAGGATTAAAAACAAACAGGCAAGGTAAAGGATTTCCAAGGTTTTTAGCAGGGCTCCCTAATTTACACTAAAGCTAGCAAAACCTGGGAATGAATGGCCTTTGCTGCCTGATGAAGAAGAGCAGGGTGTTTGTAGTAAGCCCTTCAGAAACCATCCAATCAGAAGCAAGACAAACAGAGAACTGAGGGACAGCGCCATCTAGAGACTGGTTAAGGACTGTTCTTCAGGCCCCGCCATGGACATGGTATGTATCCAGGTTGTCTCACTGAGGGAGCAGTGCCTCTCAGCGAGAGAATCTACAGACTACTGATGCGTTCCGGAAGGGCGTTTGTCCACTGAGCGGAGGGTTCATGCGCCTTTCTGTGGAGACAGCCTGCGTATACATGTCACTGCCCACTACACGACGGTAGGGACAGAGTAGCAGTGGTGGAGGGTTGAGTATGCCTGTCATATGTGCTCTACTTTGTAGCAAGGGCTGTGGAGAAGGGCTGAGTGTTCCTGTTACACCAACAAAAAGTAGCAGTGGGCCAATAAAATTGTATACCCACAGCAGATTGGCAGATGTATAAGCCTAATCTACCCTGTGAGTCCCAGTCCACTGGGACTCACAGGGTAGATTAGGCTTATACATCTGCCAATCTGCTGTGGGTATACAATTTTGCCTTCACGGTGTGAAGGATCCCAGATGATGAAGGGCGGTCTCGGTCGATGACTGATGGGAATTGTTTCACAAAGAAGGAATAGCCTAGGCGTGATTTCACTGGTGTAGCGTAGTTCCTATTTTCCCAATAGGCCCTGCGCATTGGAATAACATAAACAGTAGTATCGACGTAGAAGTGCGGATCTTCCAGGCCTCCACTGACTATGCTAAACTTAATTGGGTTGTGTTACCAACTAGCTCAGAGGTCACTGGAAACTTTCTTCTCTGCATAGGAAGTGATCAGCTTCCTTGGCACAAACAAGAAGGGATTCAGTTTTCCAACAACCGTGCAACATGACAACTTTGCTCCTCAGATCAAGAGTCAATCTCTAGGGTCGTGTGAAACAATAGACAGTTATTTTACTCAGTCAGGTTGGTGCAGTTTACTTTCACAATATGTAGAGAATAGAGAGACGGGCGTTTATCAATAAAGGGTTAACATTTATTGAACAGTCTTTCTTCTCGTACAAGAGAAATGAATTGCCACAATTGCAAGACTTGTTATGATAAAAAAAACGTACAGTAAGATAAGTATTGCGAAATAATACTGTAAAGCATTGATATGGTTTCTTAGCCATACAATGGTTTAAAAGTAATAAAACATATATACATTCATATATACATTAGGCTAAAATACTCAACTGGTGCTTCTAACTACGCCTACCCCAGTGTACCTGACCTAAGCCTAATACTTGGGAGGGGAGTAAGTAAGTAGCTTCAGTTTAAGTTGGTTTTGCCAAGGTTTGCTTCAAGAATTCTCTCTCAAGGGTTTAGTCAACACCATACCTCTGGAATAGAATGATGGAGGTCTGGTATCTCCCTCAGGGCTCGATATCCCAGTCACCCGCAAGGGTAGACCAGAAACGCTGGAGCTGGATTTCTCGGCAGGAGAAAGGCAGCGTCTCTTCTTCAGCGCGTCGAGGAGGAGAAGGAGGGGGGACAGCGTCCGTGGGCAGCTTGCATCTGCTGGGCTCTTGCAGGGGGACGGCTGTTCAGCTCCTAAGTTCACCACACCATTGTTCGCTAGTTAGCAGCGATAGCAGTAGCGATAGCAGCTATGATATCTTCAGCATAACAGCAGCTTCAGGCGACGGGCAACAGGGCTTTGCTTCACCAACAGCAACGAGACAGCAACGTTTGCTTAAGGCCATGTTGGTAATATTTATACCTGAAAGGTGCCTTGTTTGACGTAAGTTTGCTGGACATAAGACGTCAATAAAGATGTCACTAGGAAGTGATCGTCTATCAGTGCTCATTAGAGTTCTATTACTAATCAAAACACAGCAAGCGGGGATTTCCAGGTTTGCTGAGTTTTTATCTTGTTGAAGAACTCAGAGTGTTAATCTAGGAATCTCAGATAGTGACTTCTGCTCTGTCATTGCACTAATTGGTTGCAAAGGAAGTGGCAGAGAAAGCTATTCTGGAATGTGGCTCTGTTCGTGTGAGGCCAGAGATGAGTTACTGAATATTGCACTCGAACGGTTATGCCAATATAGGGAATAAATGGATTTATAGCCGAATAGGGGCATAAGGTCACAGTATCGATCAGGATCCTAGATAAGCACGCAACACTCACTCCACGAATTCATGTCCATCAAATTACTAAAACTAGAGCAATAAGATGCCTGTGTAACATTGCCCACCCCAAAATACATATATGCATTTGAAATAGGCGTATATTGTAATACGTGAAAATATAGGTACTGTACGTTTTTGAAGCATAGAAATCATTCAAAAATTATTGCATATGAAATCAATGAACGATTATGCAAAAAGAATTACACATGAAATATCTCTGAAACAGAAGAAGGGCGAGATAAATCATCACATATAAATGCATTGCAATAAATGTGCTAAAGGCTGGTGTAAAGTTATTATGTCTCTAGATGTGTTTAGAAATAGAAGTTGAAGCTTCTGTTCTCTAAGAATAGTTTTTACTTTAAGCAAATAATTTTTCGTGCCAAAAAGGGTGAATATTAAAAAGTGTTCAATTCAAAAGAATTATTGCTTGAACGGGGAAATAGAGTTCCAACGCTTTTAGCAGTTTTTGTTGATCAAAACTGAAGGCCGAATTCCGAGTTCATGGGAACGCTGTGTGTCGGAAAGCTTCTCCAAAGTTATTATTTCTGTTCGGGTGAGAACATCATATCAGACAGGCTCTCAAAGAATTGGTCTACAAAATCAGGTGATAGTTCGACCAAATTCGATAGTGCTGTAACTTGGCAAGTGTGAGAATGATTGCTGTCATCATAGTCGGGATCAGCAATGCTCACAGAAGGTCGTACCTGGTTGATGTTGCTTTTGTCACTCGCTCCACTGTTACCACCTAGTCGTAGCACAGGAGTCTCAACGAATGCCGTCATCAGGATTGGTAGCCGCTGGGGACAACACAATGCGTGAGCCGTTATCGGACTGAGCAAAGTATCGACGTCCATTGGTACTGCTGATGGAAGTGAAAGACAGATGTCCAACACGCACTCATCTCCGCATAGCATACATCGAAGTACAGGTAAGATACAGGTCTGCCATATAGGTCTGAATGATAGGAACCAGGTCATGTTTAGATCTCTCAGCCTGGCCAATCCAAGGACTCTAGTTATTCTGTCCCGGTAGCGGATTGCTAGGATTGTCTCTTCCATTCCCATAGGAGTCATGTCTGAGCTGTGGCTTGCCATAACGAAGCAGAAGGGTCAAAAATAAAATCCCTGCTACAAGTCCCAAAAATAGGGGTATGCCGCCAAAAACAGAGTGGACAAAATTTGGAACGATTCCCAGAATTGCTTGAAATGGTGTTAGCAGTCCCGTACAAATCGTCTTAAATATGCCTGGGATGCCTGTGGCACTAGACATGTTAAGGAGTTGGCTAAGCATTTCTACGAAATGCACGGGGCAATTTGTTGATAAAAGGTCATGAACCTCCGTAGCTGTCCTTGCAACTAGAAGATCATACGTCTCTTTTGATGACGTTATGGGCACTGTTGTCTGTAAAAGCACAGACTTCATTTTGCTTAAAGTATCAATTCGTATAGAATAGAGATTCAGACGAGGCCAGATGGGAGTCTCTGTGTCTACAGGCCCGCTCGGGAACAATGCTTGCATACAGCATTTGACCATGGATGTTACTCTTACTAGATAACTTTTCCCTGGCACAAGGCCACAACATCTTTGATCCGTTCTAAGAATGTAACTCCCGTTAGCAAGTTGCATAAAGAAGGGCTCTATCTGAGTTGCATGTGTGACTAGCTGGTGGCATGAAAGGTTGTTAGAATTACCTTCACAGGCTCCGTGTAAATTAATACCCTGGCACAAAAGTATACCGCTTAGTGAATGTTTACAATTTTCACCACTAAGAAATACATTTTTGTCGCTGTCACTGTAGCATGAATGTGTGTATGGTAATTTCCATTCTGATTTTACATAACCTTTACCCAATCGTTCATACTGGCCAGTAGGTATGTATTCAAGGCACTTTTTAAATCGGAAACTTGTTATCGGAATAGTGATAATTCCGTGTATTATCCATTCAATGACAGGACTCTCTGACATTGTCAATGGTAATCTCTCAAGTTTTTCGATGCTCAGGATTGTATAGTCTGCTCCTTTCTGTGCCAAACTGATTTGTTTATCAGTAAGGTTAAAAATGGAAAATAATGACGTTGTGTTGATTAAACGCCAAGGCACATAGCCTGAACGAAGATTTTGCAGCGTCCAGCCTAATTGTACAATAGAACGTAATTGAGATTGGCCATGCTGTAACATTAGCAGATCTCTGACTATTATGTCAAAGGCAGAAGATACAATATTGTCCAACGAATATATTCTGGAGGACAGAGTCATTAACCCATTGTCCACTACAGAAAGTGATTTTTCCAAATTAATACGATCAATTTCTCGTATTTTTTCTGCTGTTTCAATTTGTGTGACTTTCCAAGCCTCGTTGTACACAGCATAGATGCTGGCCGCTATGAAACGTTTTTGACGCTGTTTGCGTGGTCCAAGAATGAAATCGCGCAAATCAGCACCATCTTTTAGTAAAGACAAGTGTTGCTTAATTTCAGCCAGTGTGGATGTTCCTAGCCATTCAAGGCAGAGTTTCCCTACACTGTATGTTGTTACTATCCCTGGATGTTGTCTCTGGGAGTATCTAGGGTCTTGTCTGCTCATTTTTAACCCCTGTGTTTTGTTCAGGAATCTATCTTGACAGCTGTTTGTGTCAGTAGGCCAGATTAACCACTTTTTCCAATCAGGATGTGTTCTGTTAAAATGTAAAATTTGTGATACGTCTATCTCAATATCTGTCGTTATATTCTCAGGTATTGGTTTTGGAATAGACGGTTTATTAAGTTCTTTGATCTTAGCTAGGCCAAGACAGGATGTTTGGTGAATTGTGTCATTTAAAAACATCATTTGTTCTGGTATCATGCAGGTTCTGAATAGTGCTTCAAGGCCTTGTACCTGCCAATCTTTTGTACCCCAAATGGTTTTTGTTTCAATGTTATTTTTCCAATAATCAAAACCAAATGTCATAATTTTTTCATAAAATGCTTCTGAATATATCAATTTAGAATTTGTCAGCATTGTTTTCATTCCTGTTTTATCTAACATTTTGTAATAAAACGTTTCTGCATCACTGGTGTTAAACCCTGAGAAGTATTTGAATTTCTCAAAAAATGCTTTAGAACTGCTTTTAGGTGGTGTAGCACAATGTTCCCATTGATTATACTTAAAAACATTTCTAGGCTGTGCAGATCTATGCAAATAATGATTGCCATCATGTGTGTAGCAGAATGTTTGCTCATAACTAGACGAACCTTGTAAATAATCATGTTCTGTGAATCTAGCTGACATTACTAAATCAGACATCATGTCATTAATACTATTAAAGTCCCAATCATCAGAGAATGTACTAGGTTTTACAAAGTCACTTAAGGAAACCTTCAGTTGATGAGGATACTTCAGGATCTCGACCGGACCATAGATCTCATAGTCAGTTTTCTCCCATACTACCCCACCAGGTATTGGAATGGGTGTGACATTTACTGTTGACAGTTCTCTTTTCTTCACGTGGGATGATCTGTGTGGTTTCAGGACTAGGTTGATGTTCTGACTTGCTGTGTCCATTGTACTATATTTTCCCTCAATGAATTTTCCCAAACAAAGTATCATGATAAGCCAAAGCAGGAGGAAAAATACACCTAGACCGAACCAGAACTCTAACCAAGGTGAAATAAGGTAGATTTCTTTTAGTTGATGAAAGAGTTCCGTTGCTTTTTCTTTAAAAGTCTTTTTTGTTTCTGGCATCACTTCGGGGTCGTTTTGATCTTCAGAGAAGTTGTCGAAGTTGATGAAATAACCAGAGGCAGTCCTGTCAATTGCTGGGAGTGTTCTTTCAATCTGTCTCTCGGTAGCATTTTCTGATGCCACATTATTGTAGACTGGTGTTTCTTGACGAACTGTTTCAATCTGTGTCTCAAGAGGCACGAGTTCCATGGTATTATTGCATAGTCCTTCTCTGTGCACTGCAGGCTGATCGAATGTGATTAGTCTTTCAGTTTGAACCTCTTGGATTGTTGCAAGTTTGGGTATTCTGTTGTTTCTTGGGAGTCCACTGGGCCTACTGTTGATTATAGGCCACATGGTTGTGGTTTTATCAGGTCGATAGACACGACTCTGTTCTCCTTTTTACCAGCAAGGGGCGGTAGTACCACTGATCTTGTTCCGGTGACTGCCAAGACAGGTACTGCTTTTCTGTAAGAAGGCCCAAATTCCTTCTTCACCGCGATTTTTTCTCTGACTAGATCCCCAATCTTTGGAATCCAGACAGGCCTTGCTGGGGCTGTTGCTTGTGGTGCCTCGTCAGTGGTCTCTGGCTGTTGCTTTAACTTTATGTTGCTTAAGGATTTTCTTGTTTCATTCAGTTCCTGTAAAACAGCCAAACGATCTTTGATGTCAAAGTCTGTTGTTTTTTCTTGTACCACTGACACCTGACTATCTAAGTCCTGAATTCTCATTCTAATTCCGAACATTAGCTCGTATGGGCCGAAACCTTTTAGAGATTTTCTTGGCAAATCGTTAAGACTGGACTAGACACTTATTAGATGTTTGACCCACCCAGCGCCTGAACCTAATACCTTCGCTGTTGTAGATCGCTTTATGTCCCGGTTTTTTCTTTCAACCACACTATTCCCTTCGGGGTGCGACGGACAAGAATACCGCAACCCAATTCCCATGCTGGCCATGGCCTCCTTATAAGCTCGAGAGCTACAAGCAGGACCCTGGTCAGAATGGAACGTGGTAATTGCGTATGTGCCGATAAAGACTCGCAGATCTTTTATAACCGTTCTAGCGTCAGCCGAGCGCTGGGGCCACATCCATATGAACCTCGTACAGGAATCCACTGCTACCATGATATATCTATAGTTGCCGTCCCTTTGTAGGGGACCACAGTGGTCCAGGTAAACACATGCAAATGGTTTATCTGAGATGAGAAGGGGTGTCTGCGCTGGTCGTTTTACTGTTGATACTTTTATCCTTTGGCATATTTTGCATTCTAATACATACTTTTTAGTTTGTATTCTCATGCGAGGCCACCATTATCTCTGTTTTAATAGTGATATTGTTGCGGAAACGCCAGCGTGTGCAGAGGCAAGCCCTTCATGTGCCGCTTTAATTAGTCCTAACCTGTGTTCCATGTTTGGAATTACCCTATCCCCCACTCCAGGGATTCGAGCAAAAGGAACATTATTCGGATCTGTTGAATATAAGTACTTTCCTGGAAAGCCTTTTGGGAGTGTTTTCTTATCATTCTTTACTGACACACTGACAGCTTGTAGAATATCACTGTCTATTTTTGTTTGTGACCGAGTTATCGCAGCTACGGAAGCCGTTTGCACAGCTGCCTCCGCGGCTTCATCAGCCAATGAATTCCCTGCAACGTGAACGCCATCACGTTGATGACTCAGTGTATGTATCACGTGAGTCTTTTGTAGTTCTTTCTGTAAAAGAACTACCTGTTCCCAAAGCATTTTATGCTTTATTGTGCCACCTTTTGCATCTTTGAAACCATTTTCCACCCAATTCTGCAAGTATTCATTATAAGATTGTACGCAATAATAAGAATCGCACACTATTAGTGTGGGGAATTCGCGATCGGTATTTTCTAGCGCCATCTTAAATGCAATTAATTCAGCTCGTTGAGCCGAGCAATCTCCTAGAGATTGTGTTTTAGTGACCATAGGTCTAAATTTTCCTTTGTGCCAACGACCTTTAACAATCGCGCACGCAGCACTGTAAGCTTGCTTACCCCCAACTGCGGGTTGTGCTGATCCGTCAGTATATATAATACTTCCGTATTCTTCGAGAGGCAGGATTTCAATTGGCAGAGGACATTCATATTCATATTGTAAAAATTCTTGTGTCTTTAAATTAGGATCAAATTCATAAACTACGTCTGTTGCAGCAAGAGAATTAACCCACTGGAACCATCTCGGATGCAAAGCTTTAGCATTCGGAATGCTTGCTTTAGTTACCGCTTCTAAAGCCGGTATAGGTGTTACGATTACTATTTGTTTACCTTGTGCTAGGGGCCTTTCTTTTGCTACAGCAGTCTGAACCGCAGTTAGAATTTTCTCAGTTGAACTGAATTTTATTTCAGCCTTTGTGTACAAATGTGATTTGTATGCTATTGGTACCTTTTCTCCCTCATTAGAGGTTAGGTACGTGAATCCGCATCTTCCTGGGATGACTCGGATTACAAGATCGCGTGTGTTGTCACGTGTATCTAATTTTGTTTTAGCTAACATGTCTGTTTGCAGTGATCTCAAAATTTCTGTGTGTTTTTGAGTCCAATTGATTTGTTTAAAATCAGGTTTAATTAAGTTCGTAGAGAGGTTTAACCCTCTATGCGTAATTTAGAATGTATGTTCTTCCGAAATTCTGAAAACCTAGTATGGATTGTAAATTCTTCAGCGTTTTGGGAGCTTGGAGTACAGCGCACTTCTCTAAGAAGTTGTCCGCTAGGCTTTTTCCTTCACTTGATAATTCGTACCCTAAGAATAGTGCTGTCAGATGGGCAATTCGAGACTTTTTAAAGTTGAATTTGTAACCCTCTGCCGCGAACCCAAGTATAATGGTGTTCACTCTTTTCAAGTGAGTATCCAAGTCGTCGTCTGTGAGATTAATATCATCTACGTAAGATAATGCCTCATCATCATATATTTGTAGTAACTCTGTTACCCTAGCTGAGAATAGTCCTGGGCTGTTCTTGAACCCCTGTGGGAGTCGACAGAATTTTTTCTGCGACCCAAATGCTGAGAAAGCGGTCAAATATCTGCTTTCTGGTGCAATGTTTTGACAAAAGAAACCATTAGATATGTCTAATGTCGTTTTATATTTTTTCCTAACTATGTTATTTATTAGGGCTGCACTACGCGAGTTTTGTACTGCAAAAGTTTTACAACATGCATTAAGATGTCTGTAGTCCAAAACTAGACGATATGAATTGTCTGGCTTGGAGACAGGAAACAAAGGATTGTTCATTTGAGAGGTGAATGTTTCAATCACCCCCTGGTACTCAAGTTGATCAAAGATCTCCCTGACTTGTTTTTTAGCTTCTTGCTTAATGGGATACTGCCGTTGGGCAGTTGGTTCACTTTTTAATTGGATTTTGTGAGGAGGTGAGTCCTCATCCCATCCTACATGATTTTTATATAATGCCGGTGCCTGGGCTACTGCCCATTTCCTTGCATATGTATATTTTTTGTGAATCGGAATGTGATTCGAGAAGGCAGGCATAACATTCGAGAAGGCTGACAAACTCTGGGGGCCAATCTTTTTCAGCTAACAGAATATCATAGCCTTTTGAGAGTTTATCCCAAAATAGACCCTTTATTTTCCTAGTCTTATCACGCTCTATACGCAATGTTATTTCGTATATTTTATGGGGCTCGCTAAGTCTGGTGTCGGCAGTTTCAACCTGAATGAATTCATTCGTGTCCACTGTCTCCAGATGACTCATCAAGATCTTGCGGGCTATACTGATTTCTGCTGCACTGTCCAACATTGTCAATGCCCACTCCCCGTTTTTCAACTGTGTCCTCAGTATTCTCTGCATGGTTGATTACTCTAATACTGGCTACCTTCTTTTTTGGAAATTGAGATTTTTTACTCTGAGCAGGTTCCTTGTCTTTGGACTTGGTGTGCTCTCCTGGGTCTGACCGTCCTCTTCTTTCCGATTTCTGCGAAAAAGATCGAGAGGGACGTGTATCAATACTTTGATATCTATCAGGTTTTTTCAAATTATCCCTATTTCTAAGGTTATATCTTTTCTCAGAGGGCTCCCTCTGGGGAGACTGGTGTTCTCGATTCGGAGTTCTTTCCCTCCGTCGAGGAGACCTTCCTCTGGACTGGAATACTTTTTCCTTGGGAGTGGATTGTTTATTTCCATCCCAGCTCTTTTTAGGAGTATTTGAATTATTTTTAATAAATAATTTTTCAGGATTTTCGAGCAGTTGGGGCTTTACTGGTTTCCCACCCAAGCTGTCTCTACCTAATTCTTCATAGCATTTTTCTATGATTTTGGCAAGCTCAACTGGCTGCTCTGTTATATCTGTTTCCTTCAACTTCTGGCGGATCGCCACAGATGCTGCTTCTCCCTTTATGTTGGCTAATAATATAGCCGAGACCTGCTTGAAGTCTTTCAGTAATTTCATAACAAGATTTAAAGCGGGCTCTGGACCGTATTCATTTTGAATCTGTTTTAGCACTTCTGGTATTACCGCCATAGACGGAACACCGTGTGTTTTTGTGTAAATGGAAGCAAAGACTGTACCCCAAGTGTCACAGTCCTCTATGTGTGGTGCGATTCCCATAGGAAGGCAGATGGTCAAGATTCTGTGTTTCTCTATAGGGGTAGTATCAGGAAATACTGCCTCTATTTGAGTGATTTTCTGTGCTAACCAGAAAGGAATTTGTTCCCGTTTTACGGGTGTTTTACCAAGACATGACTGTATGTTCTGTGGTGTGATGTTATTAGTGTTCCCCTGATGAGGGGTCAGCTGTGGTACATTAACAGCTGGCTGGACTGTCGCAGTCCGCATTACATATTGCACTAATTGCCTATGTATTTTTATTAATGTTTTTAGCTGTACTAACAGCTCTTCCTTTGACATTTTTGCAATGTCCGGGTGTGGTGTGTAGCTGGCTAGAACCGGCCACGTTGCTCCTGGTCTACCTAGTGGACCGAGCCTGGTAATATGATCATTATGTTTTAGGGCGCCATTAAACCAGAGCAGGTGCTCTTGGAATTTTAGTGGGATTTCAGTCTCCTCGAAAGGAGCGTACTCTTCCGGTGGTTTCTCTATTTTGTAATAGTGAAACTCTTTTGTTCTAGCGTTTGCCGCTGGAAAGTTTATCCATGAATAGAATACCTCTGTCTGCCGATATTCGTGTGCCTCTATCACGAAGATTACTGTACCACCTTGTGGTGTCAGTCCGTTTTCTATAAGTTTTAAAGTTATAGATTTTCTTAAGTGGACCGGGATGTCGATGGCATCCGGGTCAGTCTGTAGGAGACTCGAGTCTTCCTCTATTAGTAGGGTTGCCAGCCTAGCTGCTTCCCTTTCTTCTTCACTATCTGTCATTTTATAAATGCAGGCTTTGCAGAGTAGGTCTCCAAGGAGACAAAGATTAGGTGCACAATATTTTGGAACACTGTATCCTTCAACGTTAAATAAACCAGAGCTTTACATAGGAATCTCTTCCTACTGAGTTCGGGCGGATTTTAACCTTTCACCCACTCCAGACGTCTATTGGAGTATTTACGGGAGAAAGGGGTCTGTGTGAAATATGCACGACTGAGTTACTCTAACGTCTTGCGTTAGTTTATCGCCTTACCAAACGTTGGGCGCCATGTAGCGTAGTTCCTATTTTCCCAATAGGCCCTGCGCATTGGAATAACATAAACAGTAGTATCGACGTAGAAGTGCGGATCTTCCAGGCCTCCACTGACTATGCTAAACTTAATTGGGTTTGTTACCAACTAGCTCAGAGGTCACTGGAAACTTTCTTGACTGAAATAGGAAGTGATCAGCTTCCCTGGCACAGACAAGAAGGGATTCAGTTTTCCAACAACCGTGCAACATGACAACTTTGCTCCTCAGATCAAGAGTCAATCTCTAGGGTCGTGTGAAACAATAGACAGTTATTTTACTCAGTCAGGTTGGTGCAGTTTACTTTCACAATATGTAGAGAATAGAGAGACGGGCGTTTGTCAATAAAAGGTTAACATTTATTGAACAGTCTCTCTTCTCGTACAAGAGAAATGAATTGCCACAATTGCAAGACTTGTTATGATAAAAAGTACGTACAGTAAGATAAGTATTGCGAAATAATACTGTAAAAGCATTGATATGGTTTCTTAGCCATACAATGGTTTAAAAGTAATAAAACATATATACATTCATATAAACATTAGGCTAAAATACTCAACTGGTGCTTCTAACTACGCTTACCCCAGTGTACCTGACCTAAGCCTAATACTTGGGAGGGGAGTAAGTAAGTAGCTTCAGTTTAAGTTGGTTTTGCCAAGGTTTGCTTCAAGAATTCTCTCTCAAGGGTTTAGTCAACACCATACCTCTGGAATAGAATGATGGAGGTCTGGTATCTCCCTCAGGGCTCGATATCCCAGTCACCCGCAAGGGTAGACCAGAAACGCTGGAGCTGGATTTCTCGGCAGGAGAAAGGCAGCGTCTCTTCTTCAGTGTGTCGAGGAGGAGAAGGAGGGGGGACAGCGTCCGCGGGCAGCTTGCATCTGCTGGGCTCTTGCAGGGGGACAGCTGTTCAGCTCCTAAGTTCACCACACCATCGTTCGCTAGTTAGCAGCGATAGCAGTAGCGATAGCAGCTATGATATCTTCAGCATAACAGCAGCTTCAGGCGACGGGCAACAGGGCCTTGCTTCACCAACAGCAACGAGACAGCAGCGTTTGCTTAAGGCCATGTTGGTAATATTTATACCTGAAAGGTGCCTTGTTTGACGTAAGTTTGCTGGACATAAGACGTCAATAAAGATGTCACTAGGAAGTGATCGTCTATCAGTGCTCATTAGAGTTCTATTACTAATCAAAACACAGCAAGCGGGGATTTCCAGGTTTGCTGAGTTTTTATCTTGTTGAAGAACTCAGAGTGTTAATCTAGGAATCTCAGATAGTGACTTCTGCTCTGTCATTGCACTAATTGGTTGCAAAGGAAGTGGCAGAGAAAGCTATTCTGGAATGTGGCTCTGTTCGTGTGAGGCCAGAGATGAGTTACTGAATATTGCACTCGAACGGTTATGCCAATATAGGGAATAAATGGATTTATAGCCGAATAGGGGCATAAGGTCCCAGTATCGATCAGGATCCTAGATAAGCACGCAACACTGGCTCATTTGATTAGTTGAGATTACTTTGTTTTCAACTCTGCAGATACTTAGTTTGTTGTTTCCTTTTTATTGACCCACTGCTACTTTTCGTTGGTGTAACTGTTCTGTTAGGGGCAGTAGCATTGTTTGGTCGTTAAACAACCCCTAGGACCCTCATCTCCCCTGTTGTGTTCATGTGAGTGTTCCTGTAACATACCTACCACGGAACAGCTGCTGATGTGGAGAAGGGCTGAGTGTTGTTCTCACATACATGCCACGCGACACTAGGGGCTGTGGAGTAGGGTTGAGTGTTCCTGTCACATACATGCCACGTGACACTAGGGGCTGTGGAGAAGGGTTGAGTGTTCCTGTCACATACATGCCACACGACACTAGGGGCTGTGGAGAAGGGTTGAGTGTTCCCGACATATACATGTCATGCGACACTAGGGGCTGTGGAGAAGGGTTGAGTGTTCCTGTCACATACATGCCACGTGACACTAGGGGCTGTGGAGAAGGGTTGAGTGTTCCCGTCACATACATGCCATGCGACACTAGGGGCTGTGGAGAAGGGTTGAGTGTTCCTCTCACATACATGCCACGTGACACTAGGGGCTGTGGAGTAGGGTTGAGTGTTCCTGTCACATACATGCCACGTGACACTAGGGGCTGTGGAGAAGGGTTGAGTGTTCCTGTCACATACATGCCACACGACACTAGGGGCTGTGGAGAAGGGTTGAGTGTTCCCGACATATACATGTCATGCGACACTAGGGGCTGTGGAGAAGGGTTGAGTGTTCCTGTCACATACATGCCACGTGACACTAGGGGCTGTGGAGAAGGGTTGAGTGTTCCCGTCACATACATGCCATGCGACACTAGGGGCTGTGGAGAAGGGTTGAGTGTACCTGTCACATGCATGAAATAGATGGGGAATGTTTCTGTCACAAACGTGTCATGAAATGGATGGGGTTGTGGAGAAGGGCTGAGTGTTCCTCTCACATACATGCCATGGTTGGGGTTGTGGAGTAGGGCTGAGTGTTACTGTCACATACGTGTCATGCAATGGATGGGCTTGTGAAGAAGGGCTGAGTGTTCCTGTCACATACATGTCATGAAGTTAGAGGTGGGTGAGCCAACAAATTCACAGGAGAGCTGAGCCAGAGTCGGGTCAAGAGTCTGGCTTGACCCTTGGAAACCCTCGCACGAGCCGAGCCGAGCCCTGATTTTCATTAATACGTCACATTCTAGTACCGCACTGAGAAGTACTTTATAAAAGTGATTAATTTGAAACATGAACCATTCATCAACTAAGAGACTAGACAGATGTCATGAGAACCCTGTATATGGTCCAGATTATTATAGAGAACAATATAGTCAATTAAATCAAACACAGAAAGTTTTCTAAAACCTGGTATTCTGAGCTCACAAATCTGAAAGTGGATTTATGTGCAATAATTAAGAAAAAGAAGTTTAGGTGAAATAAAATGTTTTCTCGAGAGCACAATTTAGGCAGGGATGCTGTGATTTATCCAGTTCTCCTGGTTTGATTTTATACAAATAAGCTACTAAATGGGGTCCCTTTTGTCTTTCCCTTTTAATGTTTTTTTTAAGTTTAAGATGCTTTATTGAAAGTATAATTACAATGTAAAACATCATTACAAAATATTAGCAAAAATCGGAAAAAATAACAACTTGGAAATATGAAACAAAGGCGAAATTACATAATATCCTATAAATGAAAACTGTACTTAGTAAAAAGAGCATTTTGGTAAAATTTAACAGAAGAAGAAAAAGAAGAAAGAGAAGAAAAAGAGAAAGGGAGAAAAGAGCAGAAGAAAAAGAAAAGAAGGAAAGCAAAAACATCAGTAAACCAGTTGCAATAAGAAATGTGTAGTTAGGGGTAACCATAATAAATCTCTCTTGATTAACAAGGAGGTGCAGTTTGCGTAAGCTCTGTCCATTCTGTGATGGTGACATATTAAGTTCCACCAAGCTTGGTAAGAGATTTTAGAAGTATCCTTCCAATTAATAGTAATAATCTGAAAGGAAATTGCTAAAAAGAGATTAAAGAAAGGGCCTACATCCTTATGGCTGGCAAAAACTGGGGAGAGACTGCCCAAGAAAACATGGTGAAAATGAAAAGGAACATCCATTTTGGAGGATATCATTAAGTTTACTCCAGATAGTGGTCCAAAAGGTGCAATGGACAATGGAAGAACATGTGTAATAAGTCTGCTGGAACATGAGGACATGACCAACATTTAGGGGAATCTGTCAAATGAAAACTATGGAGATCATAAGGGGTCAACAAAAGTCTATTATAAAAATAGTATAAGGTTTGCGTTGTACTGGCAGAACGGGAGGTAGTGTGAATCTTGGACCAAAGCAGTTCCCAAGTATGGATAGGGAGATCAAGGCTTAAATCTTTTTCCCATTGTAGTTCTAAGGGAGATTTAACTCTGGTGACCTGGGAGTGGGATAATAATTTATATATAATAGTTGCTTTAAATTGAATGGAATAATCAATGGGGTTGGGGGAATGGGATAACGTGACAAGAGAGGTAGTGGGATTAGAGTGCGCAGGAGTGTAATAACATGTAAGGACATCTGTGAGTGCAGTATAATGAGAGGCATAATGTGAGAAGATGTGATAAAGAGATTGAAGGGAAGAAAAGGGCATAAAAGCATCATCTTTCATCAAGTGTTGAGGGGTTAAGATACCCTTATCAATCCACTCCTTCCAAAACAAGGCACGATTATTAATCTTAAAATGTTTATTATACCAGAGAGGAATATTAGTGGAACAAGAATTGAAAAAAGGAAGGGCACGTAATGAAGAAAGAGCTAATGCCTTAGAATGAGCAAGAGTGGGGAAAGAGAAACGTTTTGGGGGCAAAGTAATCAAAATGGCAGAAAGAAGAGAAAAGGGAGAATACTGGGCCTGTTCCAAAGAGCTCCATGCAGTACGGGAAGAAGAGGTAGAATCAGAAAGGAAAGTACGAATTTGTTTCAAAGTGAAGGCTGAGTGGTATCGTTTAAGTTTAGGGAGTTGAAGTCTAGCTAATGACAATCTAGATTTGCGATTATTCCACAAAAACTTAATAAGTATAGTATTAATGGTACGAAAGAAAGTGTTAGGAAGAGAGATGGGAAGCATAGAGAGATAGAAATTGATAATTGGGAGAAGCATCATTTTAATTGTGGCCAATCTGCCCCACAAAGAAAGGAAGAGAGGAGACCAATTATCAATGAGGGCCGATGTTTTTTTACAAATTTCAGCAAGATTCATCTTGAGGTGCACGGGCGGCGCATTGCTGGAGTTGCGTCGCAAGCGCAACGCAACTCCTGCAATGCACAGGGGCGCCCATACTCAACATGGTGCCTCACTTCTTACGCCTGCTTCAAGCAGGCGTAAGGATTTGACGCAGCAGCGCAGTAAAACTGACTCAGTGAAATCTTGTAGATTTCACTGCATCAGTTTTACATGGCTTTCCTGCGAGTGAACACCCACATACGACAGAACGCCCACATGAAACCTGATGCAGGTTTCATGTGGCGCAGGGCTTTACAAAGTGACGCATCTGCCTAGATGCGTCACTTTGTAAATAAGTCGCAACGTGGCGCATGGTTTACGCCGCCGCTGCTTCACAAAAGTGACGCAACGGTGGCGTAAAAGTGTCACAAGGGGCTTGTAAATCTGCTCCTAAGTCTTCAGGAGAGTGGGAGGAGAAGATCACTCCAGAAGGATGTATCAACACCATTGGGGCCATAAACATTACATAGAGAGTAATGGTGATTATTAACCATAACATCTAAATATAGCCATTTAAAGATTTATGAAATAAAATAATTACACCGTTCTTATTATTAACAGCAGATGAACAAAAGATCTCACCAACCCAATACCTACGTAACCTAGACATGTCTTGGGTTGTAAGGTGAGATTCCTGCAACATTGCAATTTGACAGTTTAATCTAGCAAGGTGCGAAAGCACTCAATGTCTTTTAATGGGATTGCGCATTCCCTTAACATCCCAAGTTATAATGCGTAGTCCTTTCTTAAGAAAGGAGTATAACAAAATAGAGGATTAAAAGAGGAAATATTTTGAAAAGAAAAAGTAAATAAAGTCGAATAGATGATAGAAAAATTGAAGGAATGGTTAAGAAGGAATAAAAAGGCAGAAATGAAAGGGAAAGAGACTATCATATAGAGAGTGAAAAGAAGATAAAGGGGGAAAAAGAACCAAGAATTATGAGATAAACCATAATTTGAGAAGAAGAAGGATACCTGAAGAAGAAATAGGAACAGGAAGTAGTGGAATGTTGAAGAACAAAAGCGAGAACAAAAGCGAAACATAAAAAGGAGAGAGAAAGAGGCAAAGAGAAAAGAAAAGAGAAAGGCAGTGGAGGATAGAACTCCACCAGAATAGATATCAAGATGAAGATGACCGAGAGTCTGCAGACTCTAGTCAAGGAGCAGCATAAAGGAGGAAGCATTAAAGAGGGAGAGGGGCAACGAAAGGCAAAACAGCCACCCAGAAGAGGAACACCGAGAAAAGTAAAATGATAAAATGGGTCAGAAAGGAGGAGAAATGCAAAGTGGAATATATAAGATGGAGAAATTGGTGCTTGACAAAAATACAAAGAAGGAAGGATAAAGGGAGCTTACCATACAATAGGGAAGAACGGGGCCATGGAATAGTACAGCACATCGGGATCGAATAGGAGGGCAACAAATGGAGGGGTAGCCGCCAAGCAGGACAAGGAAAACATACCTGAAAAAAAGAAGGGATTGATAAGAAAATGATGAACTGCATACAAGAAACAGAAAACAACAAACAATTAACGATAACAGGAAACAAAATAAACAGTTAATAAGGCAAACTACAGAGATATTAAGGCTTGCTGAGTTCCATCTGTTCTTCTCTGTGTGAATGAGTAAACTTGCGAAGATCAGCTGGATCCTCAAATTTCAAAGTTCTTTCTTTATATGTAACCTTGAAGAAACAGGGGTGGATTAGTCCGTAGCGAGCGTTCATGGACCGAAGTGCAGGTATCAAGTCAAGAAATTTCTTCCCACGACTAGCAGTGGACTTAGAGACATCTTGATTAAAAAAAGATCCTGTGATCAGACCAAAAGAGTTGTTTGTGCTGTTTTGCTGCATTGAGAATGGCCAGTAGGTCCGAATAAAGAAGAAAATAAGCAATGATGCCGCGTGGTTTGGAAGAGGTAGAAGCAGACTGAGGTCCAAGTCTATGTGCCCTCTGGATATTAAAGTCCATAGTTTTAGGGAGACCAACAAGCTGGAGGACTTGAGATTTCAAGAGCGTTATTAAGTCATTGCCTTCAGAATTTTCTGGAATACCATAAAGCGCATAAAGCGCAGGTTATTGCGCCTATTTTGATTTTCCAAATCCTCCGTGGTCCTCTTCATTTGACTGACTTCTTTTTGTAGAGATTCAACAGTATTTACCACATCTTGGGCATCACTGATCCTCTACTCAACATCAGAAAGTCTGGAATCAAGGCTTGTCCATTTGTCGTCAATACGCTGTAAGGAGGCAGCAGTATCGGTCATAAAGGGCCTAAGGAGGCGCAATTCCTCCATAATATCTTCCAACGTGAGTGGAAGAGGCGACTTGGAGGGAGATGGCGGGTCATGCTTGAGGCGTTTACTAGAACTAGCCTTGCTATCCTTACGACCACCAGTCGAGGGACCATTGGGTTTCTGTGAGTGTTCCATGTTTGAACCAATGCAAAGAGAAAAACAAAGAAAAAAAAGCCAAACAGTGCTGCGTCACAATCAAAAAGGCGGCAAAGGGGCTCCACAGAAAACAAGAAAGATGAGGAAAAAACAGGCTTATCCTGAGGACCAAGTGTGAAGGAGAAGCGCTAAAATTGAGGCAGTAGTAAATGAAAAAACTGGGCCACAGAGAGAAATACATGCACCACAATCAGCTGCAGTACAGTCCAATAGTGAATATTGCAGGGAGCTGAAGAAACAGAAAAACATATTTCCCCTCAAGAAAAAATAGCAAAGTCAGTCCAATTGCAGGCATAGAGTGAGGCAGAGGTCTTCAAACTTTTGTCGGCCGAGCCCCCCCTATCTAAACTTTTTTACACGCCGAACCCCCCTCACCGCCACCACCACCTGACAAAAAAGTTCTGGAAGCTGGTACTCTGCATCATTGATTGCCATTCCCTCCTGCAGAGCCCAGGGTGAGCGGTGGGTTGAGTGCATAGTGATCAGTGTGAGTACATTGTGATTCCTGTGTGTGCAGGGTGAGTGTGAAAGTGAAGGGCGGGTATGAGGAATGAGTTGTCTGAATGCAGGGTGCATTTCCAGACACAGTTGGGGTAACTCAGCATGTCATTGAGGCCTGGCATAGGGTTTCAGATACTAGTTAAACTATTGTTTTTATGGCATTATTCAGGGTCCAGGGGTCGAGGGTGGAGGAAATAAATATTGTGCTCATCCTGCAACAAACTTTCAGTCTTGCGATTAGGCTTGCCAGCTCATTATAGTGATGTCCCAGACTGTACAAAAGTAGGCAGTCCACTAAAGCTTATTTTCAGCACTTATCTGTGCATACTTGGAACAGCAAAAATAAATAGAAAACATTTTTAATTGAGTTCTAAGGCTGCCTGAATGATCTATGACTTATAAATAAAAGGAACACATTTTGAAACATTACAAATGAATACATACTATTTTATGTATAACCCTATTTAGTGTCATGACAAGACCTTTGCAGGCTCTTTATAAAACACATGGCTGGCATTTTTATTTTGCTAAACCTACTTCATATTCCCTGTTCATGAAATGCATTCTCACATTAAGGCAGTAAAATGTAAAGATAGGCAGAGTGGTGGCATAGGGGGTACTTGAACTAGAAAACAAACAGCCTCTGTAATCAGATTACAAAGGTATGTAAATATGCACAGCCTCCTCCGCATATTGTGTCAGCCCAGACTGATTTTGGAGCTGCCAGTCGCACCTGACTACTTCACAGGTCTTTAAAAGACCATTTACGCATTAAAGAGAGGCTTTGTTGTTTTGTCACCCCTTCTTAGAGCCCCTGCATTTCCACTACTCATTTGCTGGAAGAATTACGCTTCCCACCCGAAATTGTTGCACCTCTGGCCTTTAAGACCTGTGATCCCAGACACTCTCAGCCGGGCCCCAGGCAGCTGGAGCTGCAGCAGCCTGGCTGAGACACACGACTGACTCACGCCTGGAATCAACAAAAAAAGATGAAGGTGGGGTGAAGTGCGCGCCCCCCCTGAAGGGATGCTGCGCCCCCCCAGTGGGGCACGCCCCACAGTTTGAAGACCGCTGGAGTGAGGGAACAAGAAACAAGCACTGGCGTTGCCAATAGGTCTCGCAGTAGGAAAGTTGGAGCTATTACAATTGCAAATAACAGTGCCTTTTTTTTAAATTTTGCATGTTAAAAACATAAAGGGCTTTGTGATTTACAAAACCAATATCTCCAACTTTCCTACTGCGAGACCTATTGTGCACTGCACAGTGTGTGTGAAAGTGGCACTGCGTGGGTGTGAGTGGCTTTGAGTGAGTGTCGTTGCGTGGGTGAGTGGCGTTGCGTGTGTGAGTGGCGTTGCATGGGTGAGTTGCATTGCGTGTGTGAGTGGCGTTGCGTGTGTGAGTGGCGTTGCGTGTGTGAGTTGCGTTGCGTGTGTGATTGGCATTGCATGGGTGAGTGTGGTGTTGCGTGTGTGAGAGTGGGCTTGCGTGGGTGTGAGTGGCGTTGTGTGTCTGAAAGTGGTGCTGTGTGGGTAAAAGTGGCACTGCGTGGGTGTGAGTGACGTTGCGTGTGTGAGTGGTGTTGCGTGTGTGAGTGGTGTTGCGTGTGTGAGTGGCGTTGCGTGCGTGACTGGCGTTGCGTGCGTGACTGGCGTTGCGTGTGTGAGTGGCGTTGCATATGTGAGTGGCGTTGCATATTATGTTATGTTATGTTATGTTATATGGTTTTTGTATAGCGCACGGATGCCGCAGCAAAGTGGCGTCCCGGCGCTTGGAGAATAATAACACAACACAAAGGAGAGGATAACAGTGGGGAAAGAGAAGGCCTAAATTGTAGCAAAAAGGAAAGTTTTAAGAGCCTTCCTGAAAGGAAGCAACTCAGGAATGGAGCGCAATGGAGCAGGCAGAGAGTTCCAAAGGGATGCTGCCATCACTGAAAAAGAGCGGCCGCCCATCCTAGATTTTTTAAAACGTGGCACCATAGCCAGATTGGATCCGGCAGAGCGAAGAGCTCTAGCAGGGACATAGTGCTGGATGGTCTGAGCAAGGATAGGAGGGGAGGCTGTTTTGAGAATTTTAAAGGTTAAGCAAAGAGCTTTAAACTTAATTCTCTGCCCCACCGGCAGCCAATGAAGATCCTGAATGGTCCGACGTGCCGAGACAAACTTTGGAAGGCCAACAAGCATTCTAGCCGCCGCATTCTGAACCCTCTGAAGACGAGACAGCTCAGCCTGGTTAAGGCCCAAAAACAGGGAGCTAGCATAGTCCAGTCTGGTAAGAACCAGGGCTTGAACAATAATCTGTCTAGTCTCCGCATCGAAGAACTTGAAGATTGGACGGAGACACAGCAGAGTCCCAAAGCAAGTACCGGCCACACGCTTTGTGTGGGAAGTGAAGGAAAGCTTATTGTCGAACCACACCCCGAGGTTTCTAACCTCTGTCACAGGGGAGGGGACAGGGCCAAGATCGGAAGGCCACCACTGATCTCCCCATAATTCACTTTCCCTACCAAAAATAATGACCTCGGTCTTAGAGGCATTAAGTTGAAGCCGATTGTTTGCCATCCAGCTGGCCACAGCTTTTAGGGCTGACTGAAAGGTGGGGGCATCCATGTTGGAGTCGCCATTAAGTGCCACCGCCAACTGCGTGTCATCGGCGTATGACACTAAGGAGAGACCAAAGCTGTGGGCTACCTCCGCCAAAGGCTGAACATATAAATTAAATAAGGTAGGGCTTAGGGCCGACCCTTGGGGAACACCCTGAAGTATGGGGCGAGAGGCAGAAACAAAAGGGGGAGTGGAAACCTTAAAGGCACGATCTTTAAGAAAGGAGCGAAACCACTCGAGTGCCACCTCTCCGACTCCGGCTTCCATCAGGCGATGTAGCAGAATCTGGTGAGACACAGTGTCGAATGCGGCACTGAGATCCAAAAGGATCAGTGCCGCCGTCTGACCCAGATCCAACATATGCCTGATGTGTTCCACCACAGCCAGAAGGGCAGTTTCTGTGCTGTGGCCTGCACGAAACCCATTTTGGGAGTTATCCAATATATTAGCTTCCTGCAGATGAGAAGATAAAATAGCATTAGCGTGAGCTTCTGCCAATTTAGCTGGCCAAGGAAGAAGGGATATAGGGCGGTAGTGTTCAGGCTTGGTAGGATCGAGGGCGGGTTTTTTAAGAATTGGAATAACCGTCGCCTGTTTCCAAGCATTAGGAACACTACCCGTGCTGAAGGATAAGTTAATAAGGCCATGTAGAGCCGGATAGCAGCCTTCAGCAAATTCCCGAAATTGATTGGGTTTCATGGGATCGTCCGGGGAGCCGGATTTAACTTTAGTCGTCAGGGCAATGAATTCATCCAAGGTCGGGCTAGGAATGACCAGTAATGGTTTATGAACCAGAGACGTAGAGCTAGTCTCCACAATAGGAAACTGAGCAAATGACTTGTAAATAGCCTCCACCTTTTCGACAAAAAATGAGGCTAAGTCCTCACAGTGCGTCATGGAGGGTTGGAGAGCGGCAGTATCAGTCCTTTTACTAGTAAGGTCCTTACATACCCTGAAAATAACCTTGGTGGGGTTGGTACTGTTCTTTATCTCCAGGGAGTAAAACGCAGCCCTGGCCGTGCATATGGCCCGATGATACACTCTAGTGCAAACCCTATAGGCTGCCTTGAGGTCAGTATCATAGGTTTTGCGCCATGCGCGTTCTGCCTTTTTACAGGAGATTTTGAGTGCTTTAAGAGAATCATTGTACCAAGGGTTGGAAGGACGAGATCTAGTCTTACTCCACTTAGCCGGGATTAGTAAATCTAATGAGTGATTTAACCACTCACAGAAACTGTCATAGCCGCTGGAAACTTCAGTAGGGGGTGAAGGATGAAATTTCAGCAGGAGCTGATGGAAATGCTCTAAATTTAAGTTTCTCCAGGGGCGTCTAAGACTGGCAGAAGAATTATTCTTTGGCGGAGAAAAGGAAGTAGTGATACGAAATTCAATAAGATAATGATCAGTCCATGCCATGGGTGAGTGGTGTTGCATGTGTGAGTGGCGTTGCATGTGTGAGTGGTGTTGCGTGGTTGAGTGGTGTTGCTTGGTTGAGTGGTGTTGCTTGGTTGAGTGGCGTTGTGTGGTTGAGTGGCGTTGCATTGTTGAGTGGCGTTGTGTGGTTGGCGTTGCATGTGTGAGTGGCGTTGCATGTGTGAGTGGCGTTGCGTGGCGTTGCGTGGTTGAGTGGCGTTGCATGTGTGAGTGGCGTTGCATGTGTGAGTGGCGTTGCGTGGTTGAGTGGCATTGCATGGTTGAGTGGCGTTGCGTGGTTGAGTGGCGTTGCGTGGTTGAGTGGCGTTGCATGTGTGAGTGGCGTTGCATGTGTGAGTCGTGTTGTGTGGTTGAGTGGCGTTGTGTTGGTGAGTGGCGTTGCGTGTGTGAGTGGCGTTGCGTGTATGATTTGCGTTGCATGTGTGATTTGCGTTGCATGTGTGAGTGGCGTTGCATGTGTGAGTGGCGTTGCGTTGTTGAGTGGCGTTGCGTTGTTGAGTGGCGTTGTGTGGTTGAGTGGCATTGCATGTGTGAGTGGCGTTGCATGTGTGAGTGGTGTTGCATGTGTGAGTGGCGTTGCATGTGTGAGTGGCGTTGCATGGTTGAGTGGCGTTGCATGTGTGATTGGCGTTGCATGTGTGAGTGGCGTTGCATGTGTGACTGGTGTTGCATGTGTGAGTGGTGTTGTGTGGTTGAGTGTCGTTGCGTTGTTGAGTGGTGTTGCGTGTTAGAGTGGCGTTGCGTGTGTGAGTGGCATTGCGTGTGTAATTTGCATTGCAAGTGTAAGTGCCGTTGCATGTGTGAGTGGCGTTGCGTAGTTGAGTGGAGTTGCATGTGTGAGTTGCGTTTCGTTGTTGAGTGGCATTGCGTCGTTGAGTGGCGTTGGGTTGTTGAGTGGCGTTGCATTGTTGAGTGGCGTTGCATCGTTCAGTGGCGTTGCATGTGTGATTGGCATTGCATGTGTGAGTGGCGTTGCGTAGTTGAGTGGCGTTGTGTAGTTGAGTGGCGTTGCGTGGTGGAGTGTCGTTGCATGTGTGAGTGGCGTTGCATGTGTGAGTGACGTTGCATGTGTGAGTGGCGTTGCGTGGTTGAGTGGCGTTGCATGTGTGAGTGGCGTTGCATGTGTGAGTGGCATTGCATGTGTGAGTGGCGTTGCATGTGTGAGTGGCGTTGCATGTGTGATTGGCGTTGCATGTGTGAGTGGCGTTGCGTAGTTGAGTGTCGTTGCGTAGTTGAGTGGCGTTGCGTGGTGGAGTGTCGCTGCATGTGGGAGTGGCGCTGCATGTGTGAGTGACGTTGCATGTGTGAGTGGCATTGCGTGGTTGAGTGGCGTTGCATGTGTGAGTGGCGTTGCATGTGTGAGTGGCGTTGCATGTGTGAGTGGTGTTGCATGTGTGATTGGTGTTGCATGTGTGAGTGGCGTTGCGTAGTTGAATGGCGTTGCATAGTTGAGTGGCGTTGCGTGGTGTAGTGTCGTTGCATGTGTGAGTGGCGCTGCATGTGTGAGTGACGTTGCATGTGTGAGTGGCGTTGCGTGGTTGAGTGGCGTTGCATGTGTGAGTGGCGTTGCATGTGTGAGTGGCGTTGCATGTGTGAGTGGCGTTGCATGTGTGAGTGGCATTGCGTGGTTGAGTGGCGTTGCGTGGTTGAGTGGCGTTGCGTGGTTGAGTGGCGTTGCGTGGTTGAGTGGCGTTGCATGGTTGAGTGGCGTTGCATGTGTGATTGGCGTTGCATGTGTGAGTGGCGTTGCATGTGTGAGTGGCGTTGCATGTGTGATTGGTGTTGCATGTGTGAGTGGCGTTGCATTGTTGAGTGGCGTTGCGTTGTTGAGTGGCGTTGCATGTGTGAGTGGCGTTGTGTGTGTAATTTGCGTTGCATGTGTAAGTGGCGTTGCATGTGTGATTGGTGTTGCATGTGTGAGTGGCATTGCATTGTTGAGTGGCGTTGCGTTGTTGAGTGGCATTGCATGTGTGAGTGGCGTTGCGTGTGTAATTTGCGTTGCATGTGTGAGTGGCGTTGCATGTGTGAGTGGCGTTGCATGTGTGAGTGGCGTTGCGTTGTTGAGTGGTGTTGCATGTGTGAGTTGCGTTGCGTGTGTAATTTGCGTTGCATGTGTGAGTGGCGTTGCATGTGTGATTGGTGTTGCATGTGTGAGTGGCGTTGCGTTGTTGAGTGGCGTTGCGTTGTTGAGTGGCGTTGCATGTGTGAGTGGCGTTGCATGTGTAATTTGCGTTGCATGTGTAAGTGGCGTTGCATGTGTGAGTGGCGTTGCGTAGTTGAGTGGAGTTGCATGTGTGAGTTGCGTTGCGTTGTTGAGTGGCGTTGCGTCGTTGAGTGGCGTTGGGTTGTTGAGTGGCGTTGCATTGTTGAGTGGCGTTGCATCGTTCAGTGGCGTTGCATGTGTGATTGGCGTTGCATGTATGAGTGGCGTTGTGTAGTTGAGTGGCGTTGCGTAGTTGAGTGGCGTTGCGTGGTGGAGTGTCGCTGCATGTGTGAGTGGCATTGGATGTGTGAGTGACGTTGCGTGTGTGAGTGGCGTTGCGTGGTTGAGTGGCGTTGCATGTGTGAGTGGCGTTGCATGTGTGAGTGGCGTTGCATATGTGAGTGGTGTTGCATGTGTGAGTGGCGTTGCATGTGTGAGTGGCGTTGCATGTGTGAGTGGTGTTGCGTGGTTGAGTGGCGTTGCGTGGTTGAGTGGCGTTGCGTGGTTGAGTGGCGTTGTGTGGTTGAGTGGCGTTGCGTGGTTGAGTGGCGTTGCGTGGTTGAGTGGCGTTGCATGTGTGATTGGCGTTGCATGTGTGAGTGGCGTTGCATGTGTGAGTGGCGTTGCATGTGTGATTGGTGTTGCATGTGTGAGTGGCGTTGCGTTGTTGAGTGGCGTTGCATGTGTGAGTGGCGTTGCGTTGTTGATTGGCATTGCGTAGTTGAGTGGCGTTGCGTGGTTGAGTGGCGTTGCGTGTTTGAGTGTCGGTGCATGCGTGAGTGGCGTTGCATGCGTGTGTGGCGTTGCATGCGTGTGTGGCGTTGCATGTGTGTGTGGCGTTGCATGTGTGTGTGGCGTTGCATGTTTATTTTATTTTTATTTTATATGCTTATAAAGCGCCAGACTAGACCCCCGAAGGGGTATCTCCGCGCTACAACTGCAGATGGAAGTGAGAATAAAAAGTGTGTCCGGATGTAAAATGAACGTTAGTTGCTGGGAAACAGGTAGGTTTTTAGATTTTTTCTGAACATCATGTGGCTAGTGATGGACCTCAGTTCCGGCGGCAATGAGTTCCAGAATGTGGGTCCGGTGTAAGCCAGTGCACGGCCACCTTGCCTGGTTTTCTTAACTCTAGGCACCTTCAGTAGTTGCTGATTACTGGAGCGCAGAGAGCGTCCTGGAATGTAGGGGTGAAAGATGTCAATGAAATACTTAGGGCCCATCCCTGTTAAGCTTTTGTGTATGGTACACAGGGTCTTGAACTGAACTCGCTTCTTCACAGGAAGCCAGTGAAGTTGAGTCAGTAGGGGGCAGGATGGTGTCCTTGGTGGGACATTCATGACAATCCTTGCTGCTGTATTTTGAATAACCTGCAATTTCTTGATTTGTTCCTCGTTAGCTCCAAGGAGCAATCCATTGCAGTAATCTACCCTACTGATAACAAGAGCCTGCACCAGAGTTTTTCTGTGGTGGTCCGGTAGATAGGGGAAGACACGTCTTAGCATCCCTATAGCCCGGAAACAGGTGCCGGCTACTTGATTGACATGATCCTTGAAAGTGAGTTGTTGGTCAAATAACACTCTCGTTTCTGACCTGGCTTTTGGGGATGGGGACAGGGCCTAGTTCTTGGGGCCACCAGTCCGATGACCAATGTGCCGTCGCTTGACCGAACAACATAACTTCGGTTTTCCCGACATTACACTGCAGACAGTTTGATGACATCCAGTCTGCAATGGCTCTCATGCCATCTGCAAAAGATCTTTTTATTGCAGGTGTGAGATTTTTGAAGGGAAAGAGGAGTTGGGTGTCGTCAGCGTACGACACGGGGGTGAACCCGAAAGATCCTGCTAGGTTGGCAAGGGGGCCACATATATGTTGAAGAGTGTGGGGCTCAAACAGGAGCCCTGTGGCACTCCCTTATTGAGCTCCCTATGAGTGGATTTGTGGGAGCCCAGCCTAACCTCTTGGGAACGCCCAGACAGGAAGCTCTCCAACCACGCCAAAGCCTCTCCCTCTATCCCTACCTCCTTTAGGCGATGGAGAAGCACTTTGTGAGACACCGTATCAAAAGCGGCGGAGAGATCCAACAGCACCAGAATCATAGAGCAACCATCATCCAGTGCCATTTTGATGTTATTGGTCACTGTTTGAAGTGCTGATTCTGTGCTGTGGTTCGGCCTGAACCCAGATTGAGAGTAGTCCAGGCCTTCCGTCGCTTCAAGATGTTGAGAGAGATAGGTGTTCACGTGCTTCTCCGTGATCTTGCCCAAGTAAGGTAGGAGAGAGATGGGATGTAGGTTGGATAGGTCTGTCCAGGGAGATGATGCCTTTTTTCTTATCTGGTTCACCACTGCCTTTTTCCAGTCTGCCGGGACCTGGCCTGTCCTGAGGGAGATGTTGATCACTTCAAGTATGTGGGGACCTAATAACGGGATCAAAGGGCCAACCATTTTAGCTGGAATGAAGTCATTAGGGGATCCTGTTTTTATATGATTGCAGAGGGTAAGGAGCTCTGTGTGATTAATGAAAGGGAAAGATGTCAGAGAGGGTTTATTATATATGGTAGGGGTCGTGGTGGAGCAAGTTTTGGTGTTATTTTTGCTGATATTGTTGGCTGCTACTATTCTTTCGTAGATGGTGTTGATTTTATCTTCAAAAAATAAGGAGACTTTGTCGCACAGGTCCTGCGAAAAGTCATCAGCGCTTTCACATGCTGTAGGTTTTATGAAGTTTTGCAGAATATTAAAGAGTTCCTTAGAGCTGTTGCCTGCTTCTGCTATTTGTTGTGTTAATTGTTGTTTTCTAGCCAACTTTATATTTTTGTAGTATTCTGATTGGGCATTTAGAAAAGTTGTTCGACTATTTTCGGATTTTGTTTTCCTCCAAGCTTTCTCAGCTCGTCTACATTTTTGTTTCTCTGCTCTCAATTCCTTCGTATACCATTTTTCTTGTTTTGACACTGGGTGTTGTTTATGTCTTTTTAGGGGAGCTATAGTGTTGATGGCTTTTTTAATAGATTCATTCAGCTTGGCTAAAGCTATATCTGCTGTATCAGATTCCAGAAAGTTGGGATCTATCCATGCTTCTTGAGCTGTGTTGGCATTAACTTTATGCCATTGGCATCTCCAGGAGGGGGGGGGGGGGTGCATTCTTTGTGGGTCTCGCAGGGGTTATTAGCGTGAATTCCAGCAAAGAGTGATCTGTCCATGATATACTTTTAGCCGGTGAGCAGATTATTTTGGTAGCGTTAGAAAAAATTAAATCAAGCATGTGACCTCCTATGTGAGTAGGTCCATGATTTTTTAGCTCTAAGCCCAAGTTCGAGAGATCTGTGATTAGAGCCGTGGATTCGGTCAACATTGGCCGGTCTACATGTATATTAAAGTCACCTAGAAGCAGAAAATCTTCTTTAGATTTTATATGCGGGGCTAATATTTCTTGAAGAGTGAGTGCAAAATTAGGGTTTGCTCCTGGGGGGCGATAAACCAAGGCCCCTTTCCAGGTGAAATGATTTGTTAAAAGAATTTTAAAAAGCAGAGTTTCTAACTGCGAGTTTGAGTGTTGTTCAATGATGGTAAGTTGTATATGGTCCCTGTATATTATTGCCAATCCGCCTCCTGTTTTGATGTCTCTGTCTAGATGTTTAATCTTATATCCGGAGGGAATCCCCATTGCTATAGCTGTAATTGTGTGGGGTTTTAACCAGGTTTCCACAAGGAAACATATGTCTGGTTGGATGGAGTGTATTAAGTCCCAGACCTGATGTTGGTGTTTGGGTAGGGAGCGTACATTTAAGAGGAAGCTCTTCAAACCCTTAATAGAGGTATTGGAGTCTGGGGGGGGGCGCATTGATGTTAGATAAGCGCCGACACTGAAGACAGGAGAAAGCACCCTCAATACGGTGCCAGGGTATAACTGTACTACAACGAGTAGGTGGTCTAAGATTTCGTAGGGTTTGGGTGGAGTAGGAGAGAGATTGGTTGCCCTTACCGGTGGTAGCTCGTGGAGATGGAACAGAGTCCATCGCCCCTCGCCCCGTCCTGTCGCGGACGGGCGCAGACGGGCTTTTCACATGTGTGAGTGGCGTTGCATGTGTGAGTGGCGTTGCATGTGTGAGTGGCGTTGCATGTGTGATTTGCATATGTGAGTGTCTTGCATGTGTTAATTTATATTTTTAATGTAATGTGTGTGTGTATTTGTGTATTTCTATTGGGATTATAAGTGTTTAGTGAATGTTTTTAAACTGTGTTTTTTTTGTTATGTAAAAATGTCGTACGCTATGTATTTCCTTTACGTTTGTTACGTAAGGGAGATTAGCGTTCTAGTTTTTTTTTATTGTGATGTAATGTTTAGTGTGACGTAATTTCTAGCCAATCGCAGCGCTACGTTTTGTGACGTAGCGTTGCGTTTGACGTGCGTCACCGGGGAATTTTCCAGATTGGTGTGAATGTTCGTGCAGGAAAGGCGTGTTCTTCTTCCGTTCTTGTTGCTGCGTCGTTTGACAGGTAAGATGTAATTTTTATAACATTTAGTACATGAAGCTGAATGTATTATTACTTGTGTTTATATACTTATTAAAGAAATTATTTATTAGGATGTATTATTGATGTTTTTGTATTGCGACTTGTGTATTTTATACCGTCTGTACTTAGACTATATTTTTGTACTGTTCTAAACGATAGATCTTCTAATAATTGTAATGTTTTAAATGTTATATATAGCAATGTATATTTTCTTATGTGTCATGTTTTTTAAATTTCGAACATTGTTATAATTTTGTATGTACTTGCTGATTATCTTTGGAAATAGTAGAAGTTCTTGAATGGCAAACTTTTGATTATGTATTTATGTAGTATATGGTTATGTTTATTCCTTTTATTATGTATTTTGGTTATGTATTGGTATTCCTCCCTTAGCGTATGTGCGAGTTGGTGCAACATAGTGTTATTTTCAAATATCCATTTTTATAAAGATGTTGAATGTATTGTGTTTTACTTGGTATTTTCCTTTATATCTTTTATTTTAATTATTATACTTTTTTAATGAATTTATTAAATGTTCACTTTGTGTGTTGTTTCTATGCTAAGCATTGTGCTAATTTTTGTGCTGTTTTTATTTTTTGGTTTATTTATTTATTTATTTATTTTTACCATTTGTTGAGCGCGCTGTTACCGGGCGGTGTCCTGGCGCTGAAACGATACATTATCTCCAAGAGGCAAAGAAAGTTACTGGAGGTTAAAAAGCCCTGTTTTGATATTTTCCCTGAAGGTCAGGAGATCCTTGCTTTGTTTTAGGGCGAGAGGCAATTCATTCCAGATGTTAGATGCTCCGTGGAAGAAGCTACGGCCTCCCCAACGGGCTTTCCTAATACGGTTAGTCATGACCAGGCTTTTATTAGCAGATCTTAGTTGTCGCCCTGGTTTGTACAGTTGGAGGTGTTCTTGAAGGAAGGATGGACCTATTCCATTTACTGCCTTGAATACCATACAAAGAGCCTTAAACATGATACGTTTCCGTATTGGAAGCCAGTGTAGATTTTTTAATTCCTGAGCTACCGATGCAAACTTAGGTAGACCAGTAATCAGTCGGGCAGCAGCATTTTGTAGTGTTTGCAATTTGTTCAGAACTCCCTGCTGGGCCTCCAGATACATGCTATTGCAGTAGTCAAGGCGAGACAGCACAAGTGCTGTCACCCCCGTTTTCCTGCTATCACTGGAGAGGAAAGGAAGGATTTTCCTAATAGTTTTTATTATCCAGTGAATGGAGGATGATAAGGCATTAGCCTGTGCTTTAAATGAGAGTTGGGAGTCAATAATTACCCCCAGGTTTTTTACTGTAGTGGCTGGAATGGGTAGGGCTCCCATTTCGTGAGGCCACCAGTCAGGGGTCCAGAGATTGGTCACATTTCCAAAGAGAAGAACCTCAGTTTTAGAGGAATTCAATTTAAGGCAGTTCTTAGCCATCCATGAACTTACTGCCATCATGCAATCCTGGAATCTGGCCGCAATTCCTTCCTCTCGCCCCGGGAGCAGAGATACCACAATTTGAGTATCATCTGCATACGATGTTAATTCGAAGCCAAAAGAACGAATCACCGGGGCGAGGGAGGTAACATAAACATTAAATAGGGTAGGGCTCAGGGAGGAGCCCTGAGGAACCCCTCCTGGAAGGGTAAAAGGGCTCGATTCAAAATCTCCCATGGCCACCACTTGTATCCTGTCTGCTAGAAAGTATTTCAGCATGGTCAATGCGACTCCTTGGATTCCGCAGCCCTCAAGACGGTCCAATAGAATGTCATGGTGGACCGTATCAAAGGCTGCGGATAATTCCAGGAGCACCAGGACTGCCCGTCCTCCAGCATCCATCACCTTCCTGATTTCCTCAGTGGATTTAATGAGGGCGGACTCGGTGCTGTGACCTTCCCTAAACCCATGTTCAACGTATTATGTATGCACTGTGTATGTTTGTGTGTAGTTTGTCTGATCTGTATACTTCAGTGACTGAGCTGCTACGATCGACAGGTAATTGCCTTTTTAAAAAAAAATATTTAAAAAGTGCCTTTGTTATTTGTTACTCAAAATTGTGTACGTTTTCATTGCTGTGAATGTAATGTAATTCTGGAGTTAGCAATTTTTTAGGTCTCACTTGCCTTGTTTGTCTCTTTTCTTCTTATTTATGCTATCACTGCCTCGTATTTAAGTTGTCTGTTCGCCATGCATTGACTCATGTTTGCTAGTGTCGTCCTGGTATGCAGTTCCTGTATTTTAGTTTCGCCTGAGCTCGCACTCTGTTTTTTATTTTATGTCGCACTTGGCTTGTCTTTGGGTGGTGTTTGACCCGTATGTGGCTTGTCTCGCCGCTATGCTTTGGCGTTTTTTTGTTGCTGTTTTTTATTGGTTTAGTTAAACGTATTATGTATGCACTGTTTATGTTCTCTTAGTGTGTTAGTTTTGTAATCTCTACATTTCACTGACTGAGCTGCTACGATCGACAGGTAATTACTTTTTAAAAAAATATTATTAAAGAGTGCCTTTGTTAATTTGTACACTTTTTCCTCTGAATTTCCTTTTTGTGATGTGCATGTAATTATGTTCTTGGGTCTTTCTTTGCTCGCACTTGGCTTGTGTCCGGCTCCTTTCTTTTGAGTGTGCTTTTTCATGCTATCAATGGCTGCTATTTAGTTCGTCTCTTCGCCATGCATTGAGTTATGTTTGCGCGTGTCGTTCTGGTATGCGGGTCCTGTAGTCTACTTCCGTCTGAGCTCACATCCTGTACATTTTTTTTTTATGTCGCTGTTGCTTCGTTTTCTTTTGTGTTTCGCCGTACGTGTATTGTCTCGCCCCTCTGCATTGTCCTTTGTTGTCTCACATTAAATTTTTTGATAGGTAGTATGTATGCACTGTTTATGTTCTGTTTCTGTGACGTTTGTCTGGTGAGTAATGTTGTAGTGGTGATGAGTGGTGGTGATGATGGCTGCAGTGTTGTTGTAGAGTGGTGTTCAATGATTACCACCACAGCATAACTCTGCACCACAACAGTAGCACTTCTCCCAACAAAGGCATCAGTGAGCTCCAGCAATGCAACACGCAGCAATAGCACCTTATTATTCTGCACCCCCACTGTACCATTGAGCAACAACACGGCATCACTCTGCACCACCACAGGTGTATTTAGCACACCCACAGTCTCATTCATGCATACTACAGCATTACTGAACTGCAAATTAGCATGTTTTTATACCTGTAATTGTGTCTGCTATGTTAAAATCTCTGTTGAAAGCGTGCACTTATGGCCGGTGGTGTGTATGCCTGTTGAAAGCGTGGACTGCTGTCTGTGTGTGTGTGTGTGTATGCCTGGTGAAAGCATGAACTGATGACTGTTGGTGTGTGTGTACGGATGGTGAAAGCGTCCATTGATAGCTGTTGGTGTGTGTGCCTGGTAAAAAGCGTACATGTTCTGTTTGTGTGACGTTTGTCTGCTGAGTAATGCTGTTGTGGTGATGAGTGGTGCTGTGGTGGTGATAAGTGCTGGTGTGTTTTTGTTTTGTGATAGTGTGTTGTTGCTGAATGATGCTGTTGTGTTGTAGAGTGATGCTGGTGTGTTGCTGAGTGTTGTTAGTGTGGTGCTTAGTAATGCTGTTGTTGTGATGAGTGTTGCTGTGCTGGTGATGAGTGGTGCTGTGTTGGTGTTCAATGATTACCACCACAGCATAACTCATGACCACAATAGTAGCACTTCTCCCAACAACGGCATCACTGGGCTCCTCCAATGCAACACGCAGCAAGACCACATTATCATTCTGCACTCCCACTGTACCATTGAGCAACAACACGGCATCACTCTGCACCACCACAGCCGTATTTAGCACACCAACAGTCTCATTCATACATACTACAGCATTACTGAAATGCAAATTAGCATGTTTTTATACCTGTAATTGTGTCTGCTATGTTAAAATCTGTGTTGAAAGCGTGCACTTACGGAACATTGTTTCTAAAGTTGTTTCTAAAGTTGCTTCCCTTGCTTTCTTGTTTGCCGGAAAAAGGCGCCTTTCGGTCTCTTTAGTTAACATTTGCATTTCCCAGCGGATGGCCGACAACAGATTAGAATCTTTACGACTGTGATGAAAGCAATTCAGTCTCCTGGGGTGGTTAGGCCCCAGACGTTTGGCTCTGGCCCCCTCCCCACCTTACAGAGGGGAAATGAAAGCAGAAAAAAAAGAACTTGTCGTGCATGAATGTGAAAGAGTCTAGAGTGTTTGTTCTTTTAGTGCGTATTTGCGCGAGTGAAAGGCAGAAACGTGCAGATGAATGAATGAGACTGAAGTTTAATAAACAGGGGGGGATAAGGTAAGGCAGGGTGGGTATGCTTCCAAGATGCACGTCTAAATGTTGTGAACGTGTGCGTGTTTCCCTGGGTGAATGGAAGAAAAATGATAGAGTCTGAGGGCTGTTTGTGACTGTCGTGCGTGTGGACGAACCTGATTGGGATAGGATAAGCAAGAACCACGACCAGAGAGAAATTTTTGGTGGACTGTTTGAGCATGTTGCCTTGCATGGTGAATGGAACAGAGAGATGATTTGGTGTAATTGTTTCAGCAATTGAAAGACAGGGTGTTATGCTTTAAATGAAAAAAAAGTGCACGTCTGAATATGAAAGGCAGAAACGTGGAGATGAATGAATGAGACACAAGGCAGGGGGTGTTTGCTTGCAAGATGCACGTCTAGAGTGGGTGCAAGGGAGAGGGGAGAGGCATGGTGAGCTGTGCTTGGTGTTTACTCAGAAGGACCCTGCAGGACGTTGTAAGTGACAGCGCAAGTCACCTCCAAATATATATTTAAAGAAGATGCGAGGGCACCATTACTTAATGTTAAAAGAAAGACAAAGATGTGTCGGAAACACGGTGCCACTACACCTACTGCACGAACGGAAAGCGTGTCTCTGAAAGAGTGGGTGCAAGGGAGAGGGGAGAGGCATGGTGAGCTGTGCTTGGTGTTTACTCAGAAGGACCCTGTAGGACGTTGTATGTCACCACCAAATATATATTTAAAGAAGATGCGAGGCCGCCATTACTTAATGTTAAAATAAAGACAAAGATGTGTCGGGGGAGAGGCATGGTGAGCTGTGCTTGGTGTTTACTCAGAAGGACCCTGCAGGACGTTGTCAGTGACAGCGCAAGTCACCTCCAAATATATATTTAAAGAAGATGCGAGGGCGCCATTACTTAATGTTAAAAGAAACACAAAGATGTGTCGGAAACACGGTGCCACTGCAACTGCTGCACGAACGGAAAGCGTGTCTCTGAAAGAGTGGGTGCAAGGGCGAGGGGAGAGGCATGGTGAGCTGTGCTTGGTGTTTATTTTGTTTTTGCGTGGAGAGAGAGGGGAGGTGCTGGTGTGGGAGGGGGGAGTTGCTGTTGTGGGAGGAGTGCTGAGTGCTGCTACGGCAAGGTTGTGTTTGCGGGGAGAGAGAGGGGAGGTGCTGGTGTGGGAGGGGGGAGTTGTGGGAGGGGGGAGTTGCTGGTGTGGGAGGAGTGCTGCTACAGCAAGGCTGTGTTTGCGGGGAGAGAGAGGGGAGGTGCTGGTGTGGGAGGGGGGAGTTGTGGGAGGGGGGAGTTGCTGGTGTGGGAGGAGTGCTGCTACAGCAAGGCTGTGTTTGCGGGGAGAGAGAGGGGAGGTGCTGGTGTGGGAGGGGGGAGTTGCTGGTGTGGGAGGAGTTGCTGGTGTGGGAGGAGTGCTGCTACGGCAAGGCTGTGTTTGCGGGGAGAGAGAGGGGAGGTGCTGTCGAGGAGAGAGAGGGGAGGTGCTGGTGTGGGAGGGGGGAGTTGCTGGTGTGGGAGGAGTGCTGCTAGGGGAGGAGAAGCCCTGGCCGTGAATTCTCGTGCATGTTTGCTCATGTGATTCACGTGAACTGCAAGAAAATCGCGGGGCTGAAAGCCCTTGGTTTGAAGATGATTTTGCCGACTTGAATTCTCCCCATTTCCCATTCCTGCGGAATGGTAAAGGCGAGACCTAAAAAACGGCACCACAATATCGCGCTGAGGAGATAGAAAAGCGCGAGTTGAAATTATTGAAAATGACGGCTGCAAAAGCTCTGAGAAAAACGGCAGCGAAAAAAGAGCCATAAAGACATCCTCAAGGTCTAATAATTGCAGGGGGCAGTCTTCTTGGGTTCCGACGCCCAAAACTACCTGCATGGAGAAACGGGAAGCAGTGGAAGAGGTCCCTGTTTGTCCTAGCTCTGCTCGATGCGACGGGACTCTTCAGGTAGCGGCCATCTTGCTTCGCCGCGCACCGCGTCCCACATTACCTTTTAATGTTAACAGCTTTGTTTATACCTCTTTTTGCATTTTTCTGAAGTTTTTCTTGTTTTTATGGGCGACCCGAAGGCATTGGAATGCTTTACATGAGCAGCAGTTACACTACACAAAGTCACATTCATTTTTGATAGGCATGGGGAGTGTAAGGAAATGCCTCTTTGTGTATGGTCACCCTCATGTTTTTCGACTGATGCTGCTGTTTTTTTGACTTTGAGAGTGCATTGAGGCCTGCCAACCAGACATCAGTGCCAGTGCCCTGACTTTAAAGTGTATGCCGAATTGACTGTACCCAATTGGAAATGGCTAACTTACCGGTAAGTCCCTAATATATGTTTAAGTTTGAGGGATACCCCAGGGCTTGCAGCGATGATTGTGCCACCACGGAGGTCTCCCCAAGTAAAATAAATGGCCCAGTCTGCCACTGCAGACTGGTAGAGCAGTTGTGCGCTGCTAGCCAAACTTTGCCATTAAAAGCAATGGCAAAGCCACCACGTTCCGTGGACATGTGTGTAAGTCACCCCTCTGGCAGGCCTATTGAGTCCTAAGACAGGGTGCAACATATGACGGGGCAGGACATGTATTTTACATGTCTTGAAAGTAAACATGAGAAACCTCCTTTTTAGGTCTCGCCTAAGCCTCACGTTAGAGATGATTTGGCGAGATATTAAGTAAGGGCTTTCAAAAGTGCTCCCAAAGAGCAGATCGGGTACAGTGCATGTGCGCCGGGCACGCGCACCATTTGTCCGCCTGCTTATCACTTTCGCGGCCGCTTTGATGTTCTCAGTGAGCCGCGCGGCTACTGAGAACATCAAAGTGGCCGCGAAGTGATCAGCATTTGCCATCCGAAGCCCTCACTTTACTGCTTTGCTTGTTTTTTTATTTCAGCACTTCGTGGGAGACCATTTGTTTTCTTGCTCCCTCGTTTGTATACCGCTTCCCACTCATTTAACCGCTCTCCACTCTTGCGTTCCAGGAAATACATGTTTAATTCCCTTTTAGAGTGTCCGGCAATGCATGTTGCCTTGTTTCTCAGGCATCCTTTTGCCCCATCTCTTTCCCTTCACGCTTTTTGTTTTGTTCCTTCTCTCTCCCTCCACTTTCCCCTTTCTCTCACTCCTCCACGACACATTCTTCTCCTCTGTCCGCATCCCTTCTCTGATCCCTGCCACCTCCCTCGGCTCCATCTCTCTACAGTGGTATTCATTTGTGACCGCTTTCCATGTGGCTAAGGCTTGTTTCTTCATGGTTTTTGTTCTGACTCAGGCCCGAAAATTCTTCCACTGGCTGGATGCATTGTGGGACTAGCATAAAATAAATGCACATTAATATCAAGGCTTGGTGGTCTACTGGTGACATGCAGTCGGCTGATCATCCAAAAGCATGTGCTTCCAGTTTTTATCCAGCATCACCTTGCATGTCCAGGCCTGCGGGCCAAACTTCAAACTGGAAAACGCAGAACTACTAACACTGCAAATGCTGTTGGCACAACGATCTTGCCGAGTCACTTCAAAGCACCAGGCTTGCATGCCTGTGTAAATATATTAGTGAATGTGTGTGCCCACGGGCTGCGTGCACGCATGCTCACGCGTGGCTTTGGAGACTTGCTTGTGTGTGAAAAGTTTGTTTTGCAAGCAGTAGTCGCTGTTGAGACGGGTGAAAATGTATCACGTCCCAGCAGTGAGTAATACACGTACTGTGAACTCGAGCAAACCAGCTGTATAGATTTTTTTTGTAAAGCCACTGAATCGCCTTTTTCTTTGTTCTCTTGCAGCCGCCAGCTTGCTCCATGTTACTCTCTCCCTACCCTCCACCCACCGTGTTGCTCCCCTTCTCCATGCATTCCCTGCCCTCTGTTGTTTCCACCGCTCCCCTATAGCTCCCCTCTCCCGTGGCGTTTGTAATCCTGCCCAATGCGTTGCCCCCTCGCCATCCATTGTGCTCGCGTCTTTGTGACATCGTTTTGGAGTTGCACTGCTGAAAAGTCAGTTTGGCCTCTCAGAAATCTTACAACCAGAACCATCATCATCATGGACTTCAATGACATCTTATAAGCTTTGAATGAGAATTTATTTTACATTTCTTCTAAGAGTCTCTACATTATCCAAAGTAATAGCGGGGAGTCCCCAAATCTTGTGTACAGTGCCCCTGAAATTCTGTTAAGTGTTACTGTCATGCCGTGTTTGGTCAAATTTAACCATAACAAGAAACCATTGGGACAGGCAGATACAAGTTGCCAGCATTGAAAGGACAAAAAAAACTCAAGACATTATTTATTGTTAACACTTTTTTAATATGTTCGTTCAGTTGTACATAAGCGCTAGACGAGCTTCAGTTTTGCTTTTATCTTGACGGAGGGGGACAACAAGGGATGCAGCCTCTGTCCTCTGTTTGGGCGTACACGAGACTTAATCCTATTCCCCAAATTCATCCTTTTCTGTTGACCATGAAGGATCATCATACAAGACTCCTCCTTGTGGGGTTTCGTTCAAACATGTTTCATCATATCTTTTCATGCCCGAGATGAAACGATTGGGCCAGCACGCTATAGCCCTGTCTTTGTGACACCATTACTACTCACACTATCCTGCACTTAACGTTCTACTGCCCTTTTTATGCACATGGAAGGAGCCAATTTATCCAGCCCATCTTGCATAAATCTAGTTTTTGGCCACCGCGCAGAAGCACTGTTGTTTTTACAGCAGCTTGAAAGTGAAGTTATCTTTTTAGTTTCACTCTTTTCAGTTGGGGGTTAATGGTCAGGCTGTAACTTGACTTCTAGTCAGGGTTAACATAGTTTGAATGTAATTTGGAATTTTTAATTTTTTACCTTGTTAAGGCGTAAAATAGTGCGTCTTCCTGGTTCATTGCACTTTGGAAGCTATAGTGATCAGGTTTGATAGATGCTTAGTCGTATATCGGACCTCTGAGGATCCCCTCCCCCCTCGAACCATTATGAGCATAAGTGCCTGGGACGTTTTAATTGGTGTCTTTCTAGCGGTTATTTTAATTGATCTTAATTATTTTAATATAGCTTGTTGTATCAAGCTGAAGCCTCTAAGCTCGTATACAATAGCTATTATTTTCTGTAGTTGTTTTACGCATATGTGCTATCGGCCTCACTCTATGGGTGGAGGTCTTAGCAGAGCTTCAGGGCAAGCGGCGAGGACACGGGTGAAATTTCCCAGTTTCCTAATTCCCCAATTCTATCTATCTATCTATCTATCTATCTATCTATCTATCTATCTATCTATCTATCTATCTATCTATCTATCTATCTATCTATCTATCTATCTATCTATCTATCTATCTATCTATCTATCTATCTATCTATCTATCTATCTATCTATCTATCTGTCTGTCTGTCTGTCTGTCTGTCTGTCTGTCTGTCTGTCTGTCTGTCTGTCTGTCTGTCTGTCTGTCTGTCTGTCTGTGTATCTATCTATCTATCGCCCTCACTCTATCTATCTATCGCCCTCACTCTATCTATCTATCGCCCTGTGTGTGATATGCCCGGATCAGAGTAACCAGGTTATGTGTCCCCTTGATCATTGTCCCCCTATTTCCCCTGCTTTTTATGCATTTTTTCCTCCTACTGAGGCAACTAGATTAGCTGTCCTTAAATCGATGAAATCCGGCTCCCTCACTGATTCCTGTCCGGCCCACATTTTGGGTTTTGTGGCTGAGGTAGTCTGTTCCGAGGCCGCAGTGATCATTGGCCTCTCGTTTAGGATGGCCACTGTCCCTGACTGTAGGAAACAGGCTAAACTCCTGCCACTTCTTAAGAAATCAGGGCTTAATTCCAATACTCTGGACAACTATCGTCCCATCTCTCTGCTTCCAGTGTTGGCCAAAGTCACTGAAAAAATAGCATTTCGCCAGCTGGATGCATTTGTTGAAGATTCACATGCACTTCATTCTGCACAGTCTGGGTTCCGTGCTACTTATAGCACTGAATCCGCTTTGGTTGAGATCTCCGAAGCTATAAGGGAGTGCCTGGACGGGGGCGGCAGAGCAGCTCTGATTATGTTAGACCGCTCTGCTGCCTTCGGTACGGTGCCTCACCAACAGCTGATCTCGCGACTGGCTTCCATCGGCATTGCTGGGTCTGCTCTAGAGTGGCTGACATCGTTTTTGACCAATCAAATCCAGCATGTGTGGACGCCCCCTTATGTTTCTTTGGCCAAACTGCTCTCGACAGTGGTACCTCAAGGGTCGTCATTAAGTCCACTTTTGTTTAACATTTACCTGACCCCTCTGGTATTTCTGGACGAGAAACTGGGGGCAAAAATAATAGCCTACGCCGACGATACGCAGCTGCTGTTTACTTGGCCTGGCGGAGATCTCAATACTTGGGCTGTCCAGCATTGCCGCTCCTCAGTTTTCTCCTGGCTTGCTTCGGCCCAATTAAAATGTAATGAAAACAAGTCTGAAATCCTCCTTTATGGGCAGTCCCCACCCCAATTTTAGAAAGTCCTTATGGCCACCGGATGTTCCTTTCCCAAGTGCGACTGGCAAACTAGCCAAGAACCTGGGAGTTTGGTTCGGAGAAGATCTTAAATTTGTGTAGCATATTAAAAGCTCACATGCTGCTGCTTTGGCACTTTTAAGTCTCTCCGTAGGTTTTTTCCCCTGCTACCTAGAGCTGCTAAAGAGTCGTTGGCAAGGGCCCTTATACTTTCTCGCCTTGACTACTCTAATGCCCTTTACTCTGGTATTCCCACCTACCGTACTAACCGCCTTCAGGTTATACAAAATGCAACGGCCATACTCAGTGGTTAATTTGTAAGATATAAAGTGCCGGGGCTCTCCTCAGGAGGCAGCGCTAACAGGAGAAATGTGCTGATGTAAACAGCCTCCGAACTAGAGCCCCAGCACTTATTATTCTGGAGAGGACTTGGCCTGATGGCTGGAGCTGCCGTTTTCGGAGCTGGGGAATCGGGTTCGAGTCTCAGCGTGGCTCAACATCCTGTGATTCTATGGAAAATCAGGCTGCCTTCCAAATGAGTGTCCTTAACTGGTGCTATAAGCACCGGTGCTGAGGATTAGGTGCCGGTGCTGAGCACCTGCAAGCACCTGCTCAAATTAAGCACTGGCCATACTCCTTTTTAATATCTCTAGGCAGTCGAGTGTTCGTGTGCATTTGCGCAGTTTACATTGGCTCCCTGTCAAACAAAGGGTTGTGTTTAAATCTCTCACCCTTGCGCACAGAGCCATTCACGATCAAGGATCTGCGTACCTGAGGACGCGTTTTGTGTGGTATGTAACTGGCCGCCCTCTACGTTCTACCTCTCAACATCTGTTGGAGGTTTCCCGCTTTAACCGTGCTCACCTTGGTGGCCAGTCTATCTATTTTTAGGTGCCTTGATGCCCTTCGGGCTAAGTTGCGCGTTATAAGTTTGCCTTCATTCATTGATTCATTCTATCGCGGTGAAGGCTGCTACGGCCTGGAACACTCTGCCGCTTTCACTTTGCACTACTCAGGATCTTACTCTTTTTAAAAAAGCACTCAAAACTTAACTGTTTAAACTACCATTTTAATTTTTTGAGATTTTTTCTGCCTCTTTGCATTACCACGTGCCAGGATACTCTCGAGTAATTGAGCGCACTACAAAACCTCCAATATACAATACAATACTCTATGTTATGTTATGTTATGTTATGTTATGTTATGTTATGTTATGTTATGTTATGTTATGTTATGTTAATAGTATCTTGTAGAGCGCATGTACACCATAAGGCTTCGTGGCGCTGAGTCTAGTATGTACCGGGGCCTGAAGCAGACTATACGTGGGCCAGTGTGAATAACCACGTTTTGAGTAGTCTTCTAAAATCTAGGAGTTTGTTGCAGGACCGAATCTCCAAAGGGAGGGAATTCCAAAGTCTGGGTGTCAGAGTCGCAAACCTGCGGCCTCCTTGGCGGTGGAGTTTGAAGGAGGGGGTGGTCAAAAGATGGAGGTTAGTGGGCGGAGGTTGGGGGAGGGGATGTACCAGGCCAGGAGGTTGCTGATGAATTGGGGGCTATGGACATGATTCGTTGAGAAATGGGGAGCCAGTGGAGATTTTTCAACAGAGGCCTGGCAGACTGCCAACGTGGTTGCCGCCGAGTGGAAGGCCTAAGTAGATGGAGTTAGCATAGTCCAGGAGAGATAATGCCAGGGCAATTACCCCTTGGATCTGGGCTGATAGAGCGAGCATCCGACACATCTTCCTGATTTTATGGAGCTGAAAGAAACAGGAGAACACAACTGCGCCTATTTGGGCTTTTAGGGAGAGATCCTTGTCGATGATGACTCCTAGGCTTTTAGCAGAGGGAGAAGGGATCGGAGCGGGCCGAGTTCTGGGGCCAGTAGTGGTGGAGTGTCTGACCTTTACCGAAGAGGACTAGCTCGGTTTTACCGGGGTTAAGTTTTAGATGGTTGAGATCCATCCATTGGCAGATGTGGAGCAGGGTGCCCTGGAACTCCCGGATGGAATCAGGGGAGTTGTCTATAGTTAAGATCAATTGAAGGTCATCGGCGTAGTTAAACGTGGTGGCCTTGAATTCCTTCAGGGACCGGATCAGGGGAGAGAGGTACAGATTGAACAGAAGGGGGGACAGTGATGATCCCTGAGGGACCCCGCAGAAAGTGGGGAGCTTAGGAGCATTGAAAGGGTCTAGGCGGGCTGCTTGAGTGCGGTCACTGAGGAAGGATCTGATCCAATTATAGGCCGAGTCGCAGACGCCGGCCTGTTTGACACGGTCCAAAAGAATGGTATGATCAACCGTGTCAAACGCGGCCGAGAGGTCCAGAAGGATCAGGGCCTGTAGTATCCCTTTATCGGCATTTCCTCGGAGTGCGTCCATGACTGCGGTGATAACTGTCTCAGTGGAGTGGGCACGGCGGAACCCAGCCTGCTGAGGGTCTAGGTAGTTGGACTGTTCTATGAAGTTGGACAGATGAGTGGTAACGTGTGCCTCAAGGACTTTGGCCAGGTAGGGAAGAAGGGAAATCGCCCTGTAGTTCGAGGGGTTTGCAGGGTCTGCACCTGACTTTTTCAGGAGGGGGACAACGACCGTCTCCTTAAAGGCGATAGGGACCCTACCCTGGAACAGCGATTCATTGAGGAGGGTCAGGATAGGAAGTGGAAGGGCCGAGAGGGTATCCTTTAAGATATGCGGGGGGCAGCAGTCCCTGGGAGAGCCAGATTTCACCCTCACCAGTAGGGCCTGTAAGGAGTGGGTATCTATGGGTGGGAAGTGGTCGAGAGTGTGAACACTATAAGCTGTGGCGGGGGAGCCGTCTTGGGGTCAGCGACTGAGATACTGGCTTTAATGGTGGCGATCTTATCTAAGAAGTAGTTGAGAGAGTCACACAGTTGCTGGGTGGGCGCGATTTTGTGGAGGATTCTCTCGCAATTGGATAGCTCATTGACTATGGCAAAGATGTCTTTAGATTTGTTATTTGATTTCTAAATTTTTCCCGAGAAGTAGGTGGCTTTAGCTAAGATGATGGCTTTTTTATAGTGTGAGCGGGCAGCTAGGTATGCAAGTTTAGCATCTGGGGCATAGGCCTGCCTCCATTTCCGCTCTTTTTGGCGGTAATCTAATTTCCGAGCCCTGAGGTCCTGAGAGAACCCTCTTGGAGCATCCGAGCGCCGGGCAATTTTTAGTTTTTTAAGAGGAGCATGTATGTTGCTAGCTGCTAATAGGCAGTTCGAGATGTTAGCTTTGGCTAGGTCCACATCCAGAGGGTCTTCGGAGTGAAGTGGGCCAGGCTATCCAAAAAGGCTGGGGTGTCGAGGGTGCTCCTCTTCCTGACCCGGCCCCCTTCGGACGCCGATGGCTTGCTATATGTAGGGATAGAAATGGAGAAGTTTATTAGGTGGTGGCCCGACCAGATGCAAGGGGAAATGTTGGGCATGGATACTGTGAGGTTGGTGGACCAGACTTGGTCCAGGGTGTGGCCTTTAGTGGGAGTTGCGGAGAAAATATGATGACTGAGATTAAGATTGAGAAGTAGTTCCATTAATTCAGTGGCGTGGGGGCCGCCTGCGTCGTCGTTACACCAATAATTAAGGTCACCCAGTAGGAGAATTTTAGCGTGATCCGTGACCAAGGGGGCCAGCTGCTCACTCAGTAAGAGGGGAAATGAGGGCATGTGTTGAGGGCGTCTGTATATAAGGACACAAATAAGTGAACCAGCCTTGGAATCAAGTTTGAGGATCATATTGTCTGCTACCGGGAGGTTTAAGGGGGACATTGAGGTGAAGGCAAGGTCATTATGTATGATGGCTGCTACTCCCCCTACTGCTTTTCCTGGAGCACGGTTGACCTGTAAGATGTAATAGGTGTCGGGGAGGGCTGCAAGGATATCAGGGGTGGAGTCAGCGTTAAGCCAGGTATCGGTGATGAAGAATATGTCTGGCTTATCTAACAGCAGAAGGAGAAAGATATCTAGTTGATGCTTGACTAGGGAGCTGGTGTTAAGGTAAAGGATGCATAGCATGGGGTCTCTGTCCTGCGCCGGGGTGGGCCTATGGCTTTCGCCTGGAGTGGTAAGCCTGGGTGCTGAAGTGTTGCGCCTATGAGAGATGCCTAGGTGGTCAAGGCGTGCGTGAGTGGCAGGGCAAGGCAGGAGGTCTAATTGATTTAACTTTTTTAGATCCTCTGAAGAGTAGATGGAGGCTCGTGCAGGGGGGCTGGCCCCTGGGCCCGGTCTGGGCCGGATTGGCGCAGACGGGCTTGCCTTTGGCGCGCCTTCGGCGTGCCGCCGGCGCGCCCGCTGCGTGCGTCCGCACGAAGGCCTGCCTTTGTACCTGAGCCCCGCCTCCGCCTCCTCCTCCTTCGGGCCGATTGGCTAGGCCTAGGGGTGGAGGTCTTAGCGGAGCTTCAGAGCAAGCGGCGAGGACACGGGTGAGATTTCCCAGATACCTAATTCCCCAATTCTAATACAGGTATTTGTAAAAGATTAATGTGCAAACAAGCAATTTAAAAGAGCGCTGTATCAGCAGCGGTCCGTGCGGCAACACAACACTATCTATCTATCGACCTCACTCTATCTATCTATCTATCTATCTATCTATCTATCTATCTATCTATCTATCTATCTATCTATCTATCTATCTATATCTATCGCCCTCACTTTACCTGTCTATCTATCGCACTCACTCTATCTATCGCCCTCACTCTATCTATCTATTGCCCGCTATCTATCTATCGCCCTCCCTCAACCTAACGCCCTCCCTCTATCTATCTATCGCCTTCACTCTATCTATCGCACTCACTCTATCTATCTATCGCATCACCACAGCATCACTCAGCACCACCACAGCATCACTCAGGGGCACCACAACATCACTATGCGCTACCACAACATCACTGAACGGCACAGCATCACTCGTCGCCACTCCAACATCAGCCAGCGCCACCACAGCATCAATCTCTGCAACCATTCAACAACAACTGGTTCAAATATATTCTCTCAATGTTTCAAGCTTTATTACAAATGTCACAAAAAGATGTTAATATTTCACTTCTGTTCTTGGTTTTTCGCCACAATAAAATACACTGAACGTAATCTTCACAAAAGTTATTTACAAAGGTTTAAGCTATTGCCATTATAAATTACAATAACTTTTATTTAAGTATTAATTATTAAAAAAATTAAAAGCCATTCTTATTTGTAATATCAATACATCTAAGTCACGTAAATACAACACATATTGCATTACAAATGCTATAGGTGTCACATTTGCGAAAGTTAAAACTATTGGCATTGTAAATGACAAAGCTATTCATTTCGCTATTTTCAAAACCAACACATAATAAAAAATGTGTCATTAACAATACCATTAGCTCAAACTTTCCTAATTGTATTGCAAATGGTTGTTTTACTATGGAAAGACAAGGTTGCCCAATGGTGAGTACAGGATTACACAGTGACCCCTCAACTGTGCTAACGTTGGAACTGTGTGTCCAAAGTGGGCACTCCCACGTATCAAACAATTCCATTACATTAAGTCCGACTTGTATCGCAAGGCAAAATTAATGTAACTTGTTACAGTGTGCAGGTTTCACGAAGCTGCCACCTTTTTGCCTCTTAAACTCCTGCGCCTTCCTGGGCACTCATGGAGCCTGTTCTACAAGACAGCTTTCTGCTCTCCTGTAGAGACTTGCCAGCGACTCTCAGGAAAGAGAACAATGAGGCATTGCAGGCCAAGAAGGCGTTACCTCCTTCCTGAAGGGAGCCACTTGGATGTTAGCCCAAAGGGCAGGCTTCCAAGGAAAAGCTGCCTCTGAAGGTTAGATGTGTCACACTAGAGAGGAGGGCTGCCCCATTTTTTAGGCTGACAGGCTGGCACAGGGAGCAGAGAGGGGAAACCAGTTGCCAAACCGTTTTCCCCAGGGGCAGGTAATCCTGAGGTATCCACACCACAGGCATTGGCTAGGGAGATCTGAACACCGAGAGAGGGGTCTTGCCATCTTGGGAGTGGGCATAATAGTGCATCCTAGGATAGCCAGATGCCACATTCCACCGGAAATTATCACTGGATGGAAGGGAACCTGATAGCCCATTGACTACCAACTGCATCCTGTTCGCAGGGCATTTTATGAGCATAAAAGAGGCACCCCTGGCACCCAGACCTCAGATCTCAGCTGACCTGGAAGAAAAACCAAAGAAGGACTGCCCTCCTTTACAGAGGGACCAGCAAAGAGAGACTGCACCGTTGAAAACTGAATCTGCTGCGCCTGGTGGCTACCGAAATGAGGGACTGTGCCTGCTGTGTCCTGCTCAAGGAGAAGCTGTCTCCAGAACCCCGTCAAGTCAAGAGACTCCAAGGGCTAGTCGATTGGCCTTGGAGTGCAGCACTGGTACACAGCAGCTTAAGAAGCCTTCTGGGGCAAGTTGGTAACCCAAAGTATTCAAGCCGCTACCACCTCCTCCGTGCAGCACCGAGGACCAAGACCCGACTCACAGAATTGCACCCAACCTCACTGGTCACTGGAGTGCTGTCGGAGAGTTTCTGGGACCCATGGAAGGCGAATTGTCAACCTAGTAAAGATTGGCCTGTGACCACAATACATTGAGAGTGGTAGTCCAGTGGCAACTGGACTTCAGCCAGACTGGAAAGGACCTTATGGAATGTCGATCATGCAACCAGGACTCCCGCACCCTCTTTGAGGACTGAGGAGTGCCTGCAGGAAGACCCCTAGCGACCACATCACATCCACAGCATGTTTCGAGCATCTTCAGCATCCTCCATCCCTTGCATCAGGACCACTCTTTAGGAATCCATTGCAACACGGAAGTGTCTGGAACTGCTTAGGGACTGCTTCTTCCGTGAGATAACTGTTTCTGAGGATCTTGCTGGTCCCCCTATCATGCTCCTTGTCAGAGTTGGTCAACCCAAGTACTTCTACCTGACCGCATTGACACTTACCCAAGTTTTCCTTGAAAAAGTTTCTAAGTCTCATATTTGTTAAATTTACCAAGGTTTGTTTATGGCTGAGTGAAAATGTTTTGATTTATCATTACTTGTAAAATCCATATCTCCGTAACTCTCTGGTGGATTTGTTTCATTCTAGTGTCTAAATTCTTATAAAAATACAGGGGCATATTACCAACAACTAGCGATAATTATCGCTATGTTGGCTTAGCGGCAATATTTTTATCGCCGAGCTGCAGCGATTTTTATCACTTAGGAACCTTGCTATTATCAAGGTTTATCTCCTAAGCCAGTGGTTCCCAAACTTTTTTGACCCGTGGCTCCCTTGACCTAATTGGCAGTTGGCCGTGGCTCCCCACCATGTTTTTACCGGTGGGCGGAAGGGGGGTGATGTAATCACGGCCTCAGGAATACTTAGTGTTGGCTTCCTAAAGTAATTGGGATGCAATGAAGGTATTATTATCATATTTGTAACAAAATAAAAAGATACCAGTTGTTTAATAGGAACTCCTTAAGTAAGAAACGATACTACAAGATTAATAGCCATATGTTTCCATGCACCTTTTTTAACCACACAATTGTTAAATTAAACTTCTTTATCAATGCTTGTTAGCTGCATAAGATAAAATAAATAATCGACAACTCTATGGCTTTGTTGTTTTATAATATTGAAAATGCTTCAGTTGTGACATGATGAGACTGTCTAAGAAACATAACGAGTATTTTTGATTTTACGTCAGTGAAGGGTGGTTCTGCTGCCGAATGAAGATTTTTTTTTACCCAGATGGTGAGGACAAAAATGGAGAGCCCGAAAGAGACCCGTCTCAGCAGCTGCTTTTAAGAACTGCCAGTGTGCACTGGCAGGACACAACCCACTTAAAGCCCTGCATTTGGCATTTTTTTTTACAGAGTTTTATTCAGCGCAAACTGGATCCGAAGGTATCAGAGCACTTTATATTGATTAGCACTAGTTGCGATAGACACATTCCTTTTTGTTCAGCACTGGGGAGATTAAGTGATTTTCCCCTAGATTAGAATCACAGGATGTTGAGCATTCCAGCTGAGAGTCAAACCTGATTCGAGGTCTTCCGGTTTAGCTGTAAGAGGCCACATCCTCTCCCCAGTTGAGAAATCACTGATGCTTAACCCATATGTGGCTGGATTATTCGGTGTGCACATCCACAGGTTGCTGGGGAAGTAATCAGGTTTGATAAATCTATGCTCACATTTGCAGAAAGTGTTTACTTTACTAAATGTCCCACTTCTGCAAAAGCAGGTATTTGATTAATAATTTTACTGTGAAAAAGGTGGGCTCCATGGAGCGAGTAAAGCGCAAATAATACTTTTGAAGAAGAGGGACAATTCGTAAACACTTTCTGTAATGCCAGCATAGATTTATTAAACAAGGTTACTTCCCCAGCAACTTGTGGATGTGCACTAAGAATAATCCAGGTGAGTTCTTCATTCAGGCACACGTGGGTTTGGACTGTGTTGGGAAGTCGAACTTGTGGCCACAGTGAACTACATTTAAAATGCACATCACACAGGATCCGCAACAACTAAAGTAGTGAACAACTGCCCAGTGCAGCCTCACTACTCCCCACCCCCCTACCAAATCCCACTCCCGCCACCCTACTTCCAGCACCTTTGCTCTAAAAGCAAAGAGACATGTCAAACATGTTGTCGTGCGCATACATCTAGATGGCTTTTGGCACTGAGTAGAAAATAAAGTTTTAAAAAATATAAAAGGTTCCTGGTTCTTCATTTAAACGAACCGAAACAATGCCTCAAAATTAGCATTTTCTCCTGTTGTATGTTTAGGAATAAAACTGCCCCTGGCCCTGCTTGCCCACTCATTAAACGGAATCCTTGTTATTTTAGACTAACTGTATCAGAAGACACACTTTGAGAAAATATTTTGTTGACCACCCCCCTCCAACTCCCCATTCTCACCCACACACACGCCTTCATGCTCAGTCTAAGAAAAACACGACTCCAAATGTGCCGAGATCGCGTCCAGAAAATATCAAACCACACGACATCCAAATGGGAACAAAAACAACACATCTGCGCTATTTATTTCCAAAATGTAAACGATAAAAAATAGATCCAGGGGGTTTCAGGCCAAAATTAAAGGGGATTTTGGTGGCGTCCAATATCAGAAGGCTGCAGTGCCTCCTCCAGGGGGCGCCTGACCTACGGGTCAGAGTGTTCTGTACAAGTGAAAGTCCCCCTTTTCCAGCCTCTCCTCCATCTCGGCAGCACTCGCTACACTTTCCTAGGCTGTCAATGGGCAGTTTGGAAACACAAACATCTGAAGAGGTGGCCTAAGCAAGCACCTCGGCCCTTTGAAGGGAATAGCTCTCTCTCTCTCCATGGAGTATGCTGCCACCGCGGCCTAATCCACATTCAGATCCACCGACAAATGCCTGGAATCCCTGTCTGTCCCCCACCCTCACTTTCCCTAACAAAAAAGCCCCAAACTCCAGGGAGGGTAAGGGGAAGAGCATGTTATTGTTCAGACTGTATCGCGCCAGTACTCTCGGGCCATAAACACCATGTTCCCAGATAATGCAGGGGGCACTTTATTCGCACTACAGCTCACACCAGGAGCGAAACACCCATTTGACTGAAAGGGCTTCAGCCCCCCCACCCCCTCTCGTGTGGCAGCCCGGAATGACACAGCTCCTGGACACACACGCAGCCAGCCGCACCGAGCACTTCGAAGGTCTTTAAAGACCTTTTGTTTGCTAATGAGGCTTTGATGGCCCGCCCCCGCCCCTGCTTAGTGGCCCTGCAGCTAAAGAGTGGAGATTTTGCTTGAAGGTCAGCCCCCCCGTATTTTGACTCTGGTTGCACGCACCTCTCTGGCTCACACGAAGTGCAATTTCCCACATTGTGCGCGCGGCGCCCCTGGCACCTCACAGCGGCGCACCGGGGCGCCGCGGCGCACAGTTTGGGAACCACGGTCCTAAGCGATAAAAATCAGCCGAAATGCATGAATATCGCTGTAAAGTCCGCGATATTCATGTATTATCGAGCTAATGCTCTTAGCCATGTTATCCACCTACCATTGGATAACATGGCTAAGAACTGCTATGGGGCAGGTGTTAGCTTTTGGAGATAATCGCGCTTAGCACGAATATCTCCAAAAGTTGGTAATAGGAGATAGCGATGTTAGCGACTGTTTCCAGTTTCCGTTGCAGGGAATTCATTGGCTGATGAAACTGCAAAAGGGACTGTACGCACGGCTTCTGTAGCTGCAATCAATCGTTCAAAAACGAGAATAGACAGAGACATTATGGTTGCTGTCATTGCTACACGCAATAACTCGGCTGTACCGGAAAAATTTCCACTCAAGCACTCCTACATGTTAGATGCAAACAACATTCCATATGCTGAGATTCCTGGAGTGGGGGATAGAGTAATACCAAACATGGATCACAGAGTAGGTTTAATACTAGCTGCACACCAGGGTCTAGGTTCTGCTCATGCAGGAATAACCGCAACAGTTTCATTATTTATTTATTTATTTATTTAAACGTTTTTATTAGATAGCAGACAAAATCTGCAGATGACATGACGGTTGTACACAGTCTATCGGAAAACATTACACACAAAGATAGAATAACATCAGTAACTTTAGTAGTGTTATACCTCATCATACGAATCATGATCCAATACAGGAGGTGTACATATGTTCCCTCTGTAGGCACTCCATTTGCCCCATACTCTTCCCCATAACAGTTTCATTATTGAAACAACACTGTTGGTGGCCGAGTTTAACTAAACAGATGAAGAACTTAGGGGCTTATTAACAAGGAGTTGCCAGTAATATCGCAAAGTGCGCTTAGCGCTGTTATTCTTATCGCCGGCTATCGCTGGATTTATTAATCGCTGAGATAGCATTTTATTATCAGCAATTATCTCAAAGGCGATAAGAAATCCAGCGATAGCGGGGTTTTCCATGGAACATCGCTGGTTTTCCAGCGATGTTTCATGGAAAACGGGGATAGGCTTGATAATAAGGCCCTGTGGCCTTAGCCACACAATCCACCCCCCATGTTAGGTATGCCTTAGTCAGGAATTTAACAGACGTTAAATTCCTGCGTTAAGGTAAAGTTAGCGCGAATAAAATTATCTCTGCAACTCGTTGGTAATATCATGAAGCTGCCTTTGCGATATTTACCCGTGTTGTTTCGACAGCCACACCACCTTTGCATCTCATTAGCTATGCGATGGTAGGCATGCTGGAAACAGGCGCTAAGTAAGGAAAACACGCTCTAGCATGTCCTTTATGATATTGCGATTTAATTATCGTTGCTTTTCACCAGAAAACGGACACTAAAGCTGCGATAATTATATCACCAGCCCGTGATAATATGCCCCTTTGTCTTAAAATGTGACATCTGCCAGCAGATAAAGGGTTCCATCGTAGTACGTCCAGCGCAGACACCTCTACTAATATCAGACAGACCACTTGCATGTGCCTATCTGAACTACTGCGGCCCCCTACATTTGGATGGGGCTTATAAGTATATCTTGGTGGCAGTGGATTCATGCTCGAGATTCCTATGGGTATGGCCTCAACGCTCGGCTGACGCTCAAACTGTTATAAAAGACTTGCGTTTCTTTATAGAGACATACGCAATTGGCATATTACATTCTGACCGTGGCCCCTCGATTAGCTCTAGGGCTTACAGGGAAGCCATGGAAAGTTTGGGTGTAGCACTGCGGTACTCCTCTCCGTACCATCCTGAGGAAATTTTGGTTCTGCAGAGGAAATATCGTGACTTAAAGCAGTCTTTAACAGCTAGGGTATTAGGTTTGGGTGGTAGTTGGGTCAATAACCTTTGTGGGGTGCGTGCCCTCAACAATATGCCAAGAAGTTCTCTAGGGGGTGTCACTCCTTATGAAGTCCTATTTTGGCTGAGAATGTGAGTACCTGATCTCGATTGTGAAGGCACAGTGGCAGATGATAAACCATTTAAACATCAATAAACGTTTGGCTGTTTTACAGTATCTGATTGACTCCAGAGCACTACAAAGTAATGTGCAGGTCAAACGCACTGCCACTGTGGAAGTCAAATCAGTCACAGCAAGACCTGTCTGGATCCCAAAAGTCAGGGATCTGGTTAGAGAAAAGATAGAGTACAAGAAAGATTTTGGACCATCCTACAGAAAGCCTGTACCTGTCCTGGCTGTGGAAGGAACAAGAACAGTACTTCTTCCTCCTCTTGCCGGCAAAAAAGAAAAGAGATTTGTCTCCATTGATCTGATCAAACCACACCATCAAACCACACCATGTGCCAATAGTAGGCCTCGTGGGCACCAGGGTAGCCAACGCTCTCCTCTTGCTACCATACAGGAAGTTCAGACTGAAAGACTGATAACATTTGAAGAGTCACCAATTCGAAGTAAAGGCATTTCCAACATTGAAATGGAACTCGTTCTTGTTCAAATTGAACATCAAAACTCAAGTGCAACACTAATATCGACCGAGTACTGACGACCTACATCAATATACCTCAACAAGAGACACCTGCCATTCCAACACAACCTGCTGAGTCTCAAAGATAGATCGAACTTCATCTGGATACTTCATCGATTTTGATACCTTCTCTCTTAAACCCAGGAAACCTGAGACAACGCCAGCTCCAGTTTCCCGTAATCAACAAATTTGTGAGTTCTACACTTTTCTGAAAAAGGCTTACTTAGTATCACATTGGCTGCAGCTCTGGATAATATCTGCAATAATGTTTTTTCTAATCTGGATTGGCCTAGTGACTGTCTTGTGCTTACTAGTGAATCGAAATTATCTCCCAGAACGCTCTGCAGTATCCAATGTGAACTTGGTCCTGCAACCACATACATCATCTCATCATGAACAAAGAGACTTGTTTTTTGTGAACATAACAGCTGTTCCAATTCCTGATGCTATTGTTTTGGACAAGGTTGATTACGATGTATTTGGCCCGAGAGAACGTTTGAAAATACCACATTTATTTAAAGTATCTTTAAACAATATCATTACCTACAGTACATTTTCTGACGATTGGGATTTTGAAACTGTCAATTATTTGTTGTCTGTTTTAGGAAAATCTTCTGCATTTTCAAGCAATATAATGTTAGAAGACACTTCTGATTTTCATAATATGTACTGTTATTATAATTATGGTCATCACTTTTTACACAAATCAAGTATCCCTCGATTTATTTACCCATACCATCAATAGGAACATTGTCCAACACCATCAAAAGGTAGTTCAAAAACTTTTGCACAAAAATGTCCATATTTTTCAGGGTTCAACACTTCTGTCCCAACCTCACTTTACTATAAAGTTGCACCCACACCTGCACAGAAAAATATGCTGACTAACGCAAAACAGCTTTACTCTGCATCCGTTGTTGCCAAACTGTCTGAACAGGGTTTCGACTTATGGAAAGACACAATAGACACAAAGTAATTCTGGGGTTCTAAGGAATGGCAAGTTCAGGGAATAGAAGCACTATTTCCAGTGTGCCTCATTCCGCAACAAATTATATTTTTGAATGAAACTGCAACAGACTTCTTGTCTTGGACTAGCCAAGAACAAAGATTTGAACACACCACTGTTTCCCACACCTTCAAACATCAATTAAACATCAAGTGGAGGTGATGCAATTGATGACATCATACAGTACAATACAGCAAACCCCAATTGGAAGGGATGGTTAGTTTGGCCCACAGACGCCAATAGATGTCAATCAAGATTCAGGGGAACAACAGAAGCTTTCAGTATCAATAGGCCAGACCCACTATATGTACAAAGATAACATATGTGGATAGTGACATCATACACTGTAGGGAAGTTATGCCTTGATTGGCTAAATACCTCAACACTGTCCCAGGTGAAACAGCACTTATCCTTACTCTCAGATGAGGTGGATTTAAGGGACTTTTTATAAGGACCCCGAAAGCCACGTCAGAATCCTTTCTATTATTCTATCTATAATGAAATATGGAAAATCTCTCAACAAGAAGCTGCAGAGAGACTTCGAGAAATAGAATAAACCTAGAAAAAGCGTTAGTTGTAGTTGACAATGGTATGACTACGTTAACATCCACGATTTCTTCACTGGGCAACATTGTATCTTCTGCTATTGATGTACTAGAACAAGACCTGTCCATTCTACAGCACGGACAATCACAACTACGTTCTATCATGTTAGTAACCTCTTGCGTGCTCATGACGAGCTGAGCTCGTCATGCAGCACCGTGGCGCTGTGCTGATGACCAGCTGAGCACGTCATAACCGTTGCGGAACGCCCACGCAGGGATTATTCCCCTGCTGTGCTGGGGGTTCCATTGGAACGGGCGTGGTCATGACGAGCTCAGCTCGTCATCAGCACAGCGCCACTGTGCTGCATGACGAGCCGAGCTCGTCATGACCACCGCGGCGCCGCTCGCTGCCCCCCTACCTCGTGCGTGGGGGAATTTGCCCCGCAATGAAGGGGTTAAGCTGGACGCTGCAATCTTTGTGCGCTGGTTATGTGCCTTGGCAATTTATTAATAGTACGTCTCTATTTTCAGCACACAATCTGACTGAAAAACAGATTACAATGGCACAAAGGGGAGCAAAATATACAATGCTGTGTATAGAAAAACTTGACAAGTTACCTTTCACTGTGGCAGAGTCACAATCAACAGAATGGTTAATTCATGGCCATATAACACTACCGGTCACTACTGTCCAATCTCAATATTGCCTAGAACAACGCCAGGCAAGCAGATATGAAGCGATGCGTAAGGAATTCATCAAGGAATCTTGGGAAATGCTGTACAGATTTCGATGCCGGTATAGTTACACAGAAGTGTTTCTTAGCGGTACTAACTTTAAGAGTGCTTTAAGCAGCTCTCTCATATGCCAGGATATTATACTTCATGGGGCCTGTAATGGTTCAGTTGCAAACTTATCCTGTCTTCTTCTTCTTCTTCTTCAATAAACTTTATTTCGGTCAATATGACCTCAAAAGTACAATCAGAATACACACAATACATTTAAAAAAAAAGAAATTGCATCAAAAGACAGTTACATATGATAAAAAAAATGTACAAACTTTAAAAAAAGGAAGAATCAATATATACATAGTTGGGGCACATAAAAGATGAGTGGGTTCCATACACCGTTTAGCACGGCCTACAACCCTAAATTGAGACACATCGGTTGACAAAGGAAACAATAGTCACAGAGGGTCATTCTAGGCTGGAGACGAAGGTTCACCTTTGGAAAATGCACAGTACAAGTAAATAAATAAAGAAGTTAGCTAAAAAAGATTCATAAAAGGGATGACCAACATACTCCCATACAGCAAATGATTTAGTCCTGACACTCGAAATCCCCAAAACTACAGGTTACTTAACAAAAAAACAAAAAAAGAGAAAATGTTTCCTTTCTTTTCCCTTTTTCTCCTTCCCCTTTTCCTACAAAAAAATCTAGTAGTGAGGTAACAAGTTGCCATTTCCCTATAGCCTAACTATGGTGCCAGTGAATAGACTCTTTCCGGTCCAATCAAAATGACAAGACCAAATTTGAGACCATCAGAGGCAGCCACAGAAGGATATTAATCCCGACTATTTAAAATAAAGTTAATGCTTTTCCACCGTAAGGGGATCCTACACTTCTTAGGATGTTTTTGGGAGAATCGTACAGGTACACCACATGGAAAATATGAAACCTGCTACTGAGTAAACTATCGGGTACTGGTCTCATACTTCAGTATCCTGAACGCCTCAGAGCAGCGTCTAGTTCCAAGATTCCTACAAATCTGCACCAGCCAGCGTTTTCTTGCTTTATAGTAGCCTGGGCAGCTAAAAAACACGTGGAGTACTGACTCTTCATGCCAATCACATGCCGGGCAGTTCAGAGCTTGCAAACCCCTACATTTGTATGAAAAAAGCAGCGGAGCGGGAGAACCCCATGCCTGAACTGGAGGTATATCTTTCTAGCGGCTGCTGGTTTAATATCATCTAAAGCTGGCTCAAAGCAAAACCTATCTTTAATTTCTAAAAAAGCTGAGATTAGTTTGCCTATTCGAGGGCAGCTATGGAGCTGCGCCATTTTATGCTCCTCATAATGGCCCTTCAACTGTTTCCTAGGTATTAATGAACAAGCAGACTCAGGATCAGCCCAGAGTTCCCCCAGTCCCATTCTGGTTAGCATGTGTTTAATATGCGCTAGCCACGGCAATTTAACAGCCCCCCGCAGATTCATTACTTCTGATAGTTCCTCCCTGTATGATAAGAGTTCAGGGGTGTCCACAGTCGACGCCAGTACATTAGAGGTTTGATGGTTGATACTTCTGCGATCGCCATTAGCCCCAGGTCTAATGGGAGCGGGATGAATGGAGTGCTCTGTGGGAGTTTTAACAACTGTCTTAGGTAATGGTTCTCTACCTGCGATAAATTCTTGAGATTAGAGTGACCCCATAGTTCAGCACCATATAGCACCCCACCCCAGCTTGGGCCTTGTAAATTTCAATGGCTGGACTGATAGGTTTCTGACTAGACTTACAAAAAACCTTCATGATGCCACCGGATGATTGAGGTAGTTTTAAAGTTGATTTTATGATGTATGCCCCCAATCCATGGTTTCTGTATTGGTGATGCTGAGGTAAACGAAGGAGGAAACTCTTTCGAGGGGTTTACCATTTAATGAAGGGTTTGATTGTGTACTTTTTGGGCTATTAAACGCCATTAATTTGGTTTTCTGTAGATTAATTTCTAGTCCTCTTTCACTACAGAATACTTCAAATTTATTAAGAACTCTCTGTATCCCCATGGGTGATTTAGATACTAATAAAGTATCATCGGCAAACATCATTGCTGGGATTATACCGGAGGCTAGCTTTGGTGCATCAAGGTCTTTTCCTGCTAATACGGAGTCTATCAGGCCATTGATGTATAGGCTGAATAGGGTCGGGGGCAAGCACATAGCTCTGGCGGACACCGCGTTTCATCAAGATGGGTGCAGTTAACTTTCCATCCTTGCCAAACCTGATTTGCGCAAAATTGTCCTCGTGTATTTGTTTAATGAAATGGGTTAAATATGCTGGAACCCCCATCTCACGGAGGACTGTCCACAGTTTTTCCCTCAGGACCAAATCAAAGGCTGACCTCAGGTCTACAAAAATGAAGTAGAGAACACCACCCTCCAGACATACGGTCTTCCAGTACAACAGTTGTAGTATGAGTACTTGTTCCAGAGTGGACAATTTCTCCCTGAACCCAGCCTGAAAGGGGGATAGTATCTTCTGTTCTTCCATTCACTTTTGTAGCCTGAGCAGCAAAATACGCACAACATTTTTTTCTGATATATCTATCAGGCTAATTGGCCTATAGCTGGTTGGTAAGAGTGGTGAACCTTTTTTATAAATCGGAATTATTTCCGCACCAACCCAACTGGAGGGAATCTTCATACCCTGAAATATGGCGTTAAATAGCACCCAAAGAAAAGGGGCCCAAACAGATGGTTCACTACGAAAAAGATCCCCAGGGATCTTATCTAAGCCTGGTGCTTTGCCGGGGGCTATTTCCGCTATAGCTCCATTGATTACATTTAAGCTTATGCTTGTGTTAAAGCTGTCAACATCGGGGTCATTGGTTTCCCCAGGATTTGGGAGGAGATCGTTCCCCAAAAGGCATCCTTCAGATAGCACGCCCTTCAGCGTTTCTTCCTTAGAATAAAGGAATTCAAAGTGGTCCCGGCAGACCTCCCTATCCAGATTCGGATCTACCAATGTTTTGGGGACACAGCTACCAGTATTGACAATACCCCAAAAAGTCTCACATCCCTATCCCCTAGGGCAGTTCTCAAAGTGTCCCACTTTTCCATTTCCCACCCTTTTAGCTTCAAGCTTGTCACTTGAAAGGGACCCCAGCTGCCATGATTAATCCGCTATTCGAGTTACTTTAAAATGGGAGTTATTTGATGCTGAATGATCAAGGTTGTAGTGGGATGCTCCCGGGCATCACATATCTTGTCACTGTAAACTCCAGGGTTACTTGCTGTATGCAAGTATTGTTTCCGCCGACCCACACAATTAGGGAGGGGGCATTATGGGCTTCGTTGAATGTTTCCTCTATACCGTTTAAGACTCTGAAACAAATGAAAACCATGCTTTTACAGCGAGCTGTGCCCTTAACCTCTGCCCGAGAAACGTATGATCGTCAGGTTGCAAGGTCTACGGCCGAGATACAGGCCCTGATACGAAGAAACTGCCCTTTACATTTCACAGAAATAGTACAACGTATCTTTAACATGTCTGATACGACGGGTGTTCTCCACCTATTCAAGACCATAGGTTCAGGACTGTTAAGCACCTTTCAGACAATCTCAGGAGTTGTTCCCAACTTTATACACTCCGTATTCAGGAGCATTTTTGGAGAGTTTCTGGTGATCTTGTTTCAAATGGCAGGTATCCTGATTGTCCCAGTCACCAAGGAGATGGAACGCACGTTCTTGGATCACAGATACCGTGATCACATGGTACTCCATCTGGGCACACCTCGTCTTCAGAGCGAGTCTTGGTTCTTGTCATTCAGACCAGTCTGGATTGACTGTATTCTGCCTGTCCTCTGATGCCTGTTCTGCGGAGAAGGATGCGTGTTGGATCTCTGTCTAACACTTCCAACAATTGCACCACCGGACGTTGATGCTTTGCTGGACCGGATAACGACCTATGGTCTGCGGTGTCCTCAGCATATCCCAATGTTGATGTCTGCATTCTTAGAGCCACCACAGGATGCTTCAGCTCCTGTCGGGAAGGATACCGGATCCTCAACAAACACTCAGGCTTCGGATGACACTAGCGCCTCACCAGCAATGTCTGTGGTGAATACAGAGGAACATCTGTGCTAGATTGACCTGATTTGCGAGGTGTTGCAGGGATCGTCGTCTGCGGTTGCAGGAAACAGCAATGTTCCGTCTCCCAGCCAGGACACATAAACATTTGGCTCATCGTGTGCTGGAAAATTCTGCCTTTTTCCAAAACAACCACATTTGGAATTTTAAACAAGACACTTTAGTCTAAGGTGCATGGCTTTCAGTCACCCTATGCTCAAACTATATGCTCAAACGTACTCTAGATTTCTATCGCCTGCTACACATGGTTTTTTTTTAATTCTGAGACTTTAAAAAAATGTAAGGACTCTTTTTATAGTCTTACTTACGTACTATGGGGCAGATTTATGTCGGCCTTGCCCCTTGTTTAAGCCGCCATTGCGTCACGCAACGGTGGCGTAAATGTCGCGCATCCCTGCGACCCATTTACAACGTGACGCGTCTAGGCAGATGCGTCACGTTGTAAAGCCCTGCGCCACATGTGGGCGTTCCGGCGCAGGGTGGGCGTTCCGGGGCAGGTGCGCCTCGCGAAAGTGCCTGTGTGAAATCTACAAGATTACACGCAGGCACTTTTAGGCCAATGCTGCATTAAAAACCTGCGCCTGCTTGAAGCAGGCGTAAGTCTTGAAGCAGCATTGGACAGATATGGCCCCCCAGAGCATTGCTGGAGCTGCGTCGTGCTTGCGACGCAACTCCAGCAATGCGCCGCCTTTACGGCACAGATGCGTCACGCATCTGTGCCGTTGTTGCCCCATGGTGTGGCGCACAATAACTGGCGCATCCCTGGGGATGCGCCAGTTATTGTAAATCTGCCCCCAAATATTTAGACGTATGTTAGACTTTTTAGTATGTCGTCCAGTTGGATGAGGAGTGGGTGTTATGTTCCATACAGGTACCCCAATATCGGCTCAAGTACTAAATGCACCTTCACCTACATTGCCCTCATACTGCACTACATAACGGTTCTTAGGACTGACCTTTTATCTAGTTGAGGTAATGACTAGAGGACCTGGGGTTTTCTCGAAAAGGCCTAAGCCTCATTCATAATTCATGATGATTCTTGGAATTACAGCTGGACAGCAGGCCGAACATCTCCTGTATAAACATTACGTACAAGGGTCATTCCTTCCATCATCCTAGTTCGACATGACACAGCAAGGTATATCCCCAGAGAGTATCACTTTGTGTGTATATACACCATCTCTTGCTAAGTTAGAGAGAGGAGAAAAGGGCTTCCATGCCGACACACTGAAGCAAGACTCTGCGGTTCCTGCACGCAGACACTCCAGCTCGCATTGGTCTGACATCCTTTGTGGGGTGTCCACCTCGAGACCAGAACGGGGTTCCACAGCCTCTCACTTCAGGTAATGGGGTTGACTTTATCAACACCTACATACATGCTAGGTACGTTTAGGTACATCTAGTTAGAGTTGCATTGTAGGAGTAAGCTTTTATTACTACCATGTATTTTTATACTTGCCTGTATTTATTGTTTTAGCACTATGGTAGAAATCTACCATCCTTTTACTCTGTTAGTGCTTATAATCATTTATATCTGTTACTGTTTAATGGTTGTTCCAGCACACCTATTTTACACTAGAATGACGCTGGTTCAATAAATACTTATTGAGAAACGTCCCCATCATTTATTCTGTGCATCTCTCTCCGAGACAAAGTGAGCACGAATGACTGAGCAACTAGTAACACTGTTTCCACGATTCTGAGGGATCAGAGTTGTCATGTTCGGAGTTGGCAAGGACTAATCTCTCCTTGGTAAGAGGGGTTTCTAGTGACACTGTGAGCTAGCTGGCGTACAGGCTGACCTACTAGGTGGGGGTATCCGGAATCAGTTTGGACACCAAGCCCGCAGTGTATGTTGTCTAAACGCGCAGATTCTATATAGGTTTATAGGAACTACATGACAACACATAACCGGGTTTGTGCAGTAGGGGGAGTGAGCTGTGGCTGTGGAGAAGGGCTGGGTGTTCCCGTCACACACATGACCGGGGTTACGCAGTAGGGGTACTGAGGGTGGGGCTGTACAGAAGGGCTGAGTATCCCCGTCACACACATGACCGGAGTTGTGCAGTGTACAGGTAGTGCAGGTGGGGCTGTGGAGTAGGCCTGAATGTTCCTTTCACACACATCACACAGGTTGTATTTTAGGGGTAGTGAGGGTGGGGCTGTGGAGAAGTGCTGAGTGTTCCCTTCACACTCTTCACAGGAGTTGTGTTGTAGGGGTAGTGAGCTGGGGCTGTGGAGAAGGGCTGGGTTTTCCCCTCACACACACCGCAGGGTTGTGCAGTAGAGGGAGTGAGCAGGCCAGGACGGCTGAGTGTTCCTGACACACACATGTCATGGAACAGCAGGGGCTGGGAGTTCCCATCACACACTGCTTGGGGACACTTTCTGTATTTTCAAAACAGACCTCAAAACTCTTCTCTTCCAAAGACATTTCTCTCAATAACGCTCCTCGCATCGCTCCCAGCAGGCATACACCCTCATTTTTAACGGCGTGACCCTGTCTTCCACATAATGTCACACTATCCAGAGCTAAGACGACCTTTCCGCCTTAACTCTGTAAATATATGGGGGCAGATTTACAAGCCCCTTGCGCCTCTTTTATGACGTTGTTGCGTCACTTTTGTGACGCAGCGGCGCAATAGATTCGCCATGGTGCGGGGTATTTACAACGTGACGCATCTGGGAGATGTGTCACGTTGTAAAGACCTGCACCAGAAGTGGGCGTTCCTGGGTGGGGGGAGGCGTTCCGGTGCAGGAACGCCTCCCAAAGTGGCTGAGTGAAATCTCCAAGATTTCACTTAGTCACTTTTGAGCCCATGCTGCGTCAAAACCCTGCGCCTGCTTGAAGCAGGCGTAAGGATTGACGCAGCATTGTACAGATAGGGTCCTCCCAGTGCATTGCTGGAGCTGCGTCGCGCCTGCGACGCAACTCCAGCAATGCGCCTCCTTTACGGCACAGATGCGTCACGCATCTGTCCGTTTTTTGGCGGCGCATCCATGGTGGCGAAGCCGTGGCGCACAATAACTGGCGCATCCCTGCTGATATGCAGGGATGCGCCAGTTATTGTAAATCTGCCCCATAATATTTGCTTGTGAAACCTTAATCGCTTTACCTTTCGTCATCTGTAATGAATGCGTAATTTGTCATTGTGCAACTCTCGCCGTGATTAGCCGTTGCAGCTGTCGCAGTGTCACGTCCGACCCTGGTACTCTTCAGATTCCTATGTAACGTTCTCCGCTCTAGAGTATAGCGCTCTGACGCCCCCGGGTAAATAGAGTGAGGGGGGGGGGGGCTGTGGAGAGGGTACATGTTCCCTTCACACGCGCCCCGCAGTGGTAATGGCAGCTCTCTCAGAGGCATTTCAGACACGTTTTTATTAACATAGCTCTGAGTGTTCGGTGTCCCAGAGGAGGGCCGGGAGGGGGGCCATGGGGGGTGGGGGGGGGGGGGCATTCTTCACTGATCCCACTTGGCACAGGCCTCCCTGCGGACACGTAGCCCTGTCAGGCCGGCCTCTGCATGTTGTTTATGTGCCCTCTTCTAAAGCGCCCACCTGTCGCCCGTCTCTTCTTTGGAGGGCCCGGGGTGATGTGTGACAAGTTAGGTGGGTAGGGGGGCGGGGGGGGGGGGGTGAGTAGCACCGAGGACTCTAGGGCGAAGGCCCTCTTACAAGGGGACCCAGGAGACAGTTCATGGAGGATGAAAGGAGGTCCTGGTCAGGTGGGGGGAGGGGAAAGGAGGGGGGGGGGGGGGAGGCAGTCCAGGATCCCTGAAGTATTTTTAGCTCAAAGAGTTCCTCGCAGCTTTAGAAGAGAGGGTTGGGGGGGGGGGCGGGGGGGGGGGCTGCTGACTGACGGGGGCGTATGAGACCTCACATTTAGAAACTCCAGGGTACAAAAATGGCTTCATGCAATCAGCCAGGCCTGCTTCTTCCCAGGAGGGGCCATTCTGTGTCTGCACCCGTCACTGCGCTCTCAGAGCCCAGACTCCCTAGCAAGCAGGGACCGTATCACACATGACTGCGCAAAACCAACGGGGATGATGGACGGAGTGTTGAACATTACAAACACTCACCCCCAGTAAACTGATCTGGGTTTAATCCATCACCGTTCTTTAGCCCACTCTGCCACCCCAGTTCAGACATGGCCATATGCAAACCAGTCTGACCCTGTGCCTCATGGGAACAGCCCAGCGCCCAACTGCCAAGCCATGCCTTCCCTGGACCGGAAACAAGCATTCTGGGACCGGTTTCTGGCTAATCAGCTGTCTTCAGCCAGGATAGCCTGAATCCAGTTGCAAAGTGAGCAAGAGACCCACGTCTGGGCATACCCTGCCAACTTTCAACTGTTGTTTTTGCTTTTGTCACACCGAGTGGAACGGGTATGCTCAGACGTGAGTCCCGTGCTCTCCTTACCACTGGAATCAAGCTATCCTGTCTGATGAAAGCCCAAAACTGGTCCTCGGATGCTTGTTTCCAGCCCAGGGAGGACCTGGATTGGCAGTTCCGGCTGGACTGTTCCCATGAGGCACAGGGTCAAGACTGATTTGCATATGGCTGGGTTCAAACTGGATTGGCATGGTGAGCAAAAAAACGATGGATTTAGGCCCAGATCTCTGTACTGGGGTGAAGGTATGACATTGTTCTGCATTGTATCCATCAACTGTTGTTTTTGCATCACACATGACTGCGCCGGCCCTAGTTGTCGCACTGCGCCGGAGTATGCGCCCCTAGGCATTATGGAGGATCGGTTTGTAATGCGCAGCAATGTTGACGCAGACTTTGCACTCTGTGGGCCTGAGTATGCATTGTGATTTTTTTGTGCCCAGCGCCGGGCGCACTTTCAAAAGGTGCACAGCGCAAACAATCCAATGCGGCCTATTATGAATGATGTATGTGCTGCCCCCAGGGCAGCCACAAACTCACGCTGCCTGGGGCAGCACATTCTTGTGAAAAAACGGAGCAGCTGCTCTGTGTTTTCACTGGGCAGGCAGCACCCACCTGCACTTTTACAGGTTGATAGAGATCCTCTTGCAGGCAGGTGCAGTCAGTGATGGCACCCGCCTGCAAAGGGATGTCTGGGGTCCATGGGATCCCCCTTTTCCCCCTGCAGAGGGCTGATGTCAGGAGGCGCACTGAAAATGCGCCACCTTTTAAATGGCGCACTGTCAGTGCGCCTCCTAAGGGCTTCTTTGACTCTGCGCCTGCGTCTGCGGACATTTGGTAATGAGGATTAGTATTGAGTTGAGTGGTCGGCCTGTAATTAGTTTTGTATTGTTTGCTTGGCCCGTTTATGTAGTGGTTCCGACACTCGGAACTGGCTGGTTGTTAAACTACAGTGTAACTTGTTTCATAATTCTGGTATAAATATTCACCAGTAACTAAGATCTGGCTTAGCGTCTTTCTCTTGTAAATATAGTGTCCCATTCACGTTCCTTGTTAAGTTGGATGGCTCATTTTGATAAGGGATTTTACCCCGTTTTTTGGCCCATACCGATTATTCAGTGATTGGGTTCTAGTCATTGCTCTTCAGTTGCTGTACTTTTATCTCCCTGACCGGCACCCTAACCATTATTCAGCGCGGCCTACCCCGGCGGCGGATACTACCAGCAGCAGCAGGCACCCCAGCAGTATGCCCGTGCTCCGGGAGGACCTCAATGCGGTCAGCCTCAAGATCCCATGTATCAATATTTTGCTGCTGTCTCTGGTCAGGTCTAATATCATTGGCCTTCGTTTGTACCTCGACCAGCCCTCACTCGACCCTACTCCCGCTCACCCACCACAACCTTTACTCTGAGGACTTTCTATTGACAGCTGAGACCTAGCCATTTTGACTTATGACCGGTGGAGCTACCTCGTGAGCTAAAGGGGAGATAGGTTATGGATAAGTATGGCTCACTGGTTAGAGGAGGCAGACCCTGAAGCAGAGGTCAGACCCGGGACCAAGGTTCAATTCCCGACGCGGCAGGGTCTTGAGCCCAAATGTCCACGGACTCGATAATTCTCGCTTCGGTGCCTACTCGAATCACGGGTTCACACTCTGCAACTCTGGGCATTAGCTTGCTTAATCTCCACTACGCCCCCCCCCCCGTGGCGGGATGCCTGGCTTTCACCTTGGGAATGCCCAGTACGGGTTATCTCACAGGGAAAAAGCCAGTACGGGTTCCCACTGCAAGCGGTGATTCGAGCGCTATAAAAGAAGACATAATATAACATTCCCTCCTTGACTATCACCTACCCAGCCGGTCTTTGGGCATATCCTCCTGCGTCTCTCCTTACCTTATCTCCCTCCTTCCCCTACCCCTCTTCGCTCTACTCTTCTCCACTCCACTTTCCAATTACTAACCTTTGCCCTCACCTGTCCTGGCCCATCGCCCCCAACCTGTTTATCTGTGAATTTTCCCTCATTAATTGAGACCTAGCCATTTTGTCTGATGCCCGATGGAGCTACCTGGTTTAGCTAAAGAGGAGACGGACCGGGGATTCCCTCCTTGGAAGTCACCTACCCAGTTGGTCTTTAGACAGACTTCCTTTCGTCTCTCCTGTCGTCTTTTCCCACATCCTCCCTCTATTTATGTCTCTCCTTCTCTCCTCTCTCAATGTAGTGCTTATTTTTTGACATAATGTGTAATTGTTATAATTTTCTGTTACATTGTGGAACCTAATGTACAGTGTTCTGGTACCTTCGGGTCTAGCCAGCGCTATATAAAACTCTTCAAATAAATAAATTACTGTGGGGAGGTTTTATTCATGTTATAGTCACGAGTATGATGTGGAAACATCTCACTGTTTTCCTTATTATTTACTTTTTGCAGCATTAATTGTTTGTACCGACTTTGATCTTTTGTAATTAAATGACGGCTGGTACCACCGTTCATCGGATACCTACTTGGATCCTATAGCCTTCGTTGGCACATATCCTCAGTATTTTATATTTGAGGATCTTCTTGTGAAACCTTCTGGCATAATTACAGGTATGTGGGCTGTTGGATTTCCAAATATTAATTAGAGGTGAGATCTACAGTTCTTGCATTTACAATCAGTATTTTATTTATTGACAGATTTGGGTTCGACAAAATTCCAATTTAATAAAGTATGGTGACCCTTTCTTCGTGTTCATTGAGGTGATTCATTGAGGTTAATATTAATTTAGACTTTTTTATAACCTCTTTTTTTTAATCTATTTCCATCCTTTTCTTTTCTCCTTTTCATCTAGGGTGTTCTTTCAAATATTTTGACTTGGTCTTTTTTCATCTCTTTTTTGTCACTGTTTCAGATCTTTGTCACGTTTTCGGTGCTAACTAACACTCCATACTACCTGCTGCAATCCATGTACATATATTTAATTATTTTAAAAATACAGTGGATGCTCCTACATATGATGATTTTGTTCTGATGATGACCCTTAAACTACCCTAGGGTCGAAACGCCATTGAGGCTTGTAACATGGCCTAAATGAGAGAGGACACAATTGTTGTATTGTGTATTTTTGTTTAATTTTGATACCTGTTTTTTTGTATTTTTTCCTCTGCCATTGTCTGTTCAGTTTACACTTAGTGTGGGCGGAAAATTCATTCTGCTAGCAGAATTTGTGGATTTTCTGCAATTTCGCAATCTGCGAATCTCGCGAAATTGCAGAAAAATTCGCAAATCCGCGAGCGGGACGGATTTTCCAAAACTGAAGTGCATGAAGCTCTTACATGGTTACAGCAGGTGCCCAAGTTGAAGCTAATTTCTTTGTAACCATTTACAAAATGGTTACAAAGAAATTAACTTCAGCTTGGGCACCTGCTGTAACCCTGTAAGTGCTTCCTAAGCGGCGCCTCCAGAGAGTTCGTTGCTTACTTGCAACTAATCTCTGACCCTGCTCTGACCCTCGAAGCAGGGTCACAAAATAGTTACAAGTATGGCACAATGCTCCTGTCACAAAAATTAAACCTCAACAGGTAGCACTTACAGATATAGCAGGTGCCCGAGTTGAAGCTCAAATTCAGTAACGTTTTAATCAGCCCAAAACATTAGTGAGCACGGTCAAGGCTGGGCAAGTGTGCTTTAACCCCATATCTGCCATCGAAAATTAGCTGTAATACTCGAGGGAGGTCTTTGCATCCATGAGTTTCTCGAGCGCGATCCCCTTGTAGTTCCTGTGACCAGGAAGCTGCTTTCTCCTCACCTGCTGCCCTGCTCGCTCTCTGACCCTTTATACACAAGAGGCATGTTGACACGCATAGAAGCCCCACTTGTTTGGCCCCGCACCACACACTAGCAGTATCAAACGTCTTCCCGCCCTTTCCCAACTATGATGGACAGCTCACTCAAGGGACCTCGGCGCCTTTTGGTGCGGTGGCACAGTTACAGGCACACATGGTCAGTGGAGACAAATCTTCTGGCCCTTTACGCAGCTGCAGTGTAGGAAAAGCACTATACATTTACCCAACGAGGTAGCACTTACTGGATTAGCCAGTAGAAAGTACTCCAGTGCAAATCGCAAAAAAATCTGAGATTTTGTGGGGAAATTTGCAAATTCGCAGATTTTTATGCGATTTTGCGCGAATTTGCGGACCGCAGATCCACAAAATTTACCCATACTTAGTTTACACTCGTTATTGTCCACAACCTTAACACTGTTTGTGTAACTGTATGAGTGCCATTATGTTAGTGTGGCTCACGAACCATTGTTTGGATTAGAGCACGTCTGTACTATGGCGCGGGTGCAGAGTCAAAGGAATTCCCTAATTTGCTTGGGGCATGCCCCAAGGCAAATGAGGGAACACTCTCTGAAGGTAGCGCTGGTGCTTTAAGTGCGCCAGCGCTATTGGTATTATAGAAAGGGACACACAAGTGTCTGCTCCCCCTTCTATAATACCAAAGTGCCCTAGGGGTGCACAAAGCAGGCGCAAATGCCTGTTGCGCCTCCAGGGCACTTATTGTAATACGGCCCTGTGTTTATGTACGTTTGCGTCTGTGCACATATTGTATTAGCGCTGGTGTAAATGCATTTTTGGCTACAACAATCCAGTATGTGTTGGCGCACAAACGGTTTCCTATTATGGATAGGTCTTGTGCTGCAGCAACATAATACTGCACATAAATAAACATTCAAAGGTGCGCATATGACACAGCGCACATATGTATGCGCCAGGCGCAAACCATTCCGTAATACGCACCTGGTCTCAAGGCACTATGGGGCAGATTTACAAGCCCCTTGCACCACTTTTGCGTCACTTTTCCTATGTTAAATGTGACCTAAAAGTGGCGCAAGGGGCTTGTAAATCTGCCCCTATGTCTGTAACAGGAAGTTGCGCTTCAACTCTGGCCATCTCATGGGAGGGGAGGGAGTCTGGAGCAGAACAACACAGCTCTAACAGTAACTCACAGATGTCCAGCCAAGGTTTTGTGTTCTCAACAACACTTTTAATAATATCTCATGTAGTACGCGTACTGTATAGTCTGTAATGAAACCACTGGAAATCAAAATAGAGAAAGGCAGATGTTAAATACAGTGTCAACACCGGCGCCCTTGGTTAATGGCCAGGCGCCCTGTGAAAAGAGCGGAGGAGGCCAATAGTCCTACAAACGGGCAGGAGCCAAGGCAGGGAGTCCTTTCTCTGTATCGCCACAAGAGAATAGAGATGTCATCGAGAGACACCCAGGATGAGGTCTTTAAAGCAGTAAGAGGCAGAGGTTCGATCTCTTTTTTTTCTGCCCACCGCGCACCAGCATCCAGCTTACTGGAGCAGACATCCACCCACCCACCCACTCCTGGTAGACGGAATTGCGTGCGTTGTGCTGTGCCCTGGTGTACATGTTCAAAAATATACAATTGATGGACAGAATGCTGCACAATGTCAAACATTCACCTCAGTACAGAGATCTGGGCCTAAATCCATCATTTATTTGCTCCCCATGGTATTCCAGTTCAGACTCAGCCATATTCAAATCAGTCTTGACCCTGTGCCCCATGGGAACAGTTCAGCCCGAACTGCCAGGCCAGGTCCTCCCTGCATCCTAGGACCGGACCGGTTTCGGCGTTTCAGCCCTCATCAGCCAGGCTAGCTTGACTCAAGTGGCATGGAGAGCACGGGACCCACGTCTGGGCATATCCGTCCCACTCAGGGTGACAAATGCAAAAAGAACTATTGATTGACAGTATGCTGCATATGTATATATATGCAGGTGTATATGTTGGCATGGAATCTGCCGGTATGGTCCACCCCTCTGAGAGACGAATGGGAAAGTTGCCACTAAGTTATGCTTGCCAATAATCCTGGGGATACCCTTGGTTGTGGGCAGGGGAGATGGTTAAGGAATAGGGGCCTTCTGGCACTATGCTTTCTGGAATGTTGTGCTGTAATGAAACTAGAGATGATTGTTGTATGGGCTGTGCCATCTTTGAGCAGTTCTGCTGATTTTCTTCCCTCGATTCGCATAATTTTGGGCCTGATTCACAGATCTAACTTAAGACAAAATCTTAAACTTGCTACTTTTGGTGTTCATAGAAGTTAGGATTTTAGCTTGAGTTTGTCTTAAAACAGACTTAAGACAAAATCCTAACTTCTGTGAATACCAAAAGTAGTAAGTTTAAGATTTTGTCTTAAATTAGTTCTGTGAATCGGGCCCTAACTTAAGACAAAATCCTAAACTTACTACTTTTGGTATTTATAGAAGTTAGGATTTTGTCTTACGTTTGTCTTAAGCCAGACTTAAGACAAAATCCTAACTTAAGTCTGTCTTAAGTCTGTCTTAAGACAAAATCCTAACTTCTGTGAATACCAAAAGTAGTATGTTTAGGATTTTGTCTTAAGTTAGTTCTGTGAATCGGGCCCTATATGTCTGTTTGACTATGGTTCTCATTTGTCACTGATGCTGTTTAAATGTAGATAAGGCTGTGCCTTGGCCAAACCATAATTGAAGGTGTCTCTCTCCTCGTGAGTCTGCTCAATGGGGGAAAGGGGTTCAGCAACTTGCACGTTGGGAGCGCACTTACATACTGTACAATGTTCTCTATCGGATATTGGTCGTGAAGCTCAGATGTACACAATGCAGCAGGAACTCGTGGTTCTGAGAAGTCATGTTTACAAGTTGGCTGTCCCTGATAGGAACTGGGTGTACTGAAGCCTATCAACAAAGGGACCCCAGGCAGCATCTGGAGCTAGTGTACTGAGATTCAAGTGTGCACTGGAAGACACTAGAGAGTCTCTGGCAAGTGTTTGTGGGACTCATAGTTCAATGAGGCAGCATCTTTAGCTTCATGTGTGCAGTGGAAGGCACCAGAGAGGCTACCCCAGTCTCTGGAGAGTGTTTGTGGGACTCATAGTACAGTAAGTCATCATCCTGGGGTTCATGTGCACAGAGGATGGCTCCAGAGAGGCCACCTCATTCTCTGGTGATTGTTTGTGGGGCTTAAGATTCATGTGTGCAGTGGAAGGCACCAGAGAAGCCACCTGAGTCTCTGGTGAGTGCTTAAGGGACTCATAGTTCAATAAGTCAGCGTCTTAGGGTTCATGTGTGCAGTGGAAGGCACCAGAGAGACCACCTCAGTCTATGGTGAGTGTTTTTGGGACTCATAGTTCAGTGAGTCAGCACCTAGGGGTCCATGTGTGTAGTGGAAGGCACCAGAGAGCCCACCTTAGTCTCTAGTGAGTGTTTGTGGGACTTATAGTTCAATGAGGTAACAACTTGGTGTTCATGTGTGCAGTGGAAGGCTCCAGAGAGGCCGCTTTAGTCTCTGGTGAGTGCTTTTGGGACCCAACGTTCAATAAGTCAGCGTCTTGGGGTTCGTGTGCGCAGTGGAAGGCTCCAGAGAGGCCACCTCTGTCTGTGGTGAGTGTTTCTTGGGACTCATTGATCAGTGAGTGAGTCAGTGTCGAGGTTCGTGTGCACACTGAGGTGGTCTCTCTGGTGCTTGCCAGTCTCTGGTGAGTGCTTGTGGGACTCATATTTCAATGAGTCACATAAATACCATTCTTGGCTTGATTCAGCTATGACGCAACTAGCTCCTCCTCATCAGTGTCTGCGCTCTAGGAGCTCTCACCTTCTGAACCAGGGTTTAGTGACACATTGAAAGCTCAGAAACAATTATGTCATAAACTCGAATAAAAAGGGCATGCATAGGAGGCCGATCTTTCAGACTGCTGGCTCCGCAGCTCTGGAACACTTTGCCAGTGACACTGCGCAGTACTTCAAATTTACTGGCGTTCAGGAAGGGCCTCAAAACCTGGCTTTTTATTTCTTAGATATCAGTTTCGCTGGTTAGTCAGGCTTTTCCCCCCTCTTTTCTGCCTTTTTCATTCTGTTATGTTGTGATACAGGTTTGCATCAAAGTGCCGGGACACTCTTTGAGTAGCCGTGCGCTATACAAGATAAATATAACATAACATAACATAACATAACATGGAGACTTGAAGATAACCCAATCACTCATTTGGAATATAAATCATCTCTTCAAACATATAAGAAACTCATCCTCAGGGATAAGGCCTCTTTCTTCTCTGAGAAAATCATAGAGGCTGACAGATGTCCTAAAGCCCTGTCTACTACAGTAAAGAATCTGGCAAAGCTGCCAACTGCACCAGATATTAACATCAGTCAGGAGTTCAGCAACTCCTTAGCAGAATCCTTTCAGCCCCAGGTCAAGTCTGATTTTGACACTTTTGTGCTTCAGGACAACTGCCTAGCTCAGACACCTGCCCAACTCAATAATATTCAATCTATAACTTATGACAAGTTACAAAGTCCTCTAGAGTCTGCTACCCCAACCCTCTCTTCTTTCACTGCCATGAAAAATGAACAATCTCCAAAAATCATTGGTGCAAATAAATCTGGCTCCCCATCAGATCCATGCCCCCCAAATATTTTGCATATTTCTCCTGAAATCATAGCTATTCCACTCACAGTGATTTTTAACACTATGTTCACAACAGGATACTTCCCAAGGGAGTGGAAGAAGAACTCCATACTTCCGTCATTAAAGAAACCTAGTCTTGATGCTATGGAGACTCTCAATTATAGACCTACATCGAGGCTACCTTTCCCTGCTGAAGTGATTGAGAAAGCTATTAAGATCGAACTATCTTCTTTTATCAATGATGACGCTATTCTGGATCCCTCCCAATTTGGATTTCGTGCTTATCATGGCACAGAGTTGGTCCTTATTACAGCCACGTAGGAGCTTAGGCAGACCTTAGACAGTGGGGGAGCACAGCAGGGTTCCTTTTGGACTCATCAGCAGCTTTTGATAATGTCAATCATGAGCTGCTCCAGGTCCGTCAAGCTTCCATCAGGATCAGGGATAAGGCGCTCTTCCTGCTGGGTTCCTTCCTGTGTGAACCGTCCCAGGAATTGGTGCTGGGGAACGTTCTTTCGCCTTCTTTTACGCTGCCTTGTGGAGTTCCCCAGGGTTCTTCCCGGAGGCCAACCCTTTTTTTACTTTATGTTATCCCCCTTGCCAGATTTGTAAAAAGTTATGGATTTGCCGTTGTATCTTACACAGACGATACGCAGATTATCGTCGTGGTGAGTAGTCCATCTAGCCAGACAGCTATTAGCTTTCATGACTGTATGAGCCGTCTAGCTAACTGGATGACAGACAACTGTCTGAAGTTGAACTCATCCAAGACTGAGGTTTTGGTGTTCAAGTTCAAGTTCAATAATTTGTATAGCGCACTACTCACCCAGAGGGTCTCAAGGCGCTTGAGTAAGGGTGGGTGTATTATTTATCGAATAGCCAGGTTTTTAGTTGCTTTCTGAAGGAGAGGTGGTTCTGTGTGAGGCGGAGATGAGTGGGGAGAGAATTCCAGGTTTTGGCCGCTAAGTAGGAGAAAGATCTTCCTCCCATGGTGGATCTATTGATGCGCGGGATGGTGGCGAGGGCTTGATTGGATGAACGTAGTTGGCGGGTGGGTGAGTAGAAGGATAGTCGTTTGTTGAGGCATTCGGGTCCAAGGTCGTAGAGGGCCTTGTGTGCGGGGGTGAGGAGACGGAACGTTATTCTCTTGTTGACAGGAAGCCAGTGGAGATCTTTCAGATGACCGGAAATGTGAGCTTGACGGGGGATGTCCAGTATGAGTCTGGCTGAGGCGTTTTGGATGCGTTGGAGTTTTTTCTGTAGTTTGGCTGTGGTTCCGGCGTAGAGGGAGTTTCCATAATCCAGTCGGCTAGTGACTAGTGCGTGGGTGACTGTCTTTCTTGTTTCGGTGGGGATCCAGCTGAAGATTTTTTTGAGCATGCGTAGGATGTTGAAGCATGATGATGAGATGGCGTTGACTTGTCTGGTCATCGCTAGGGAGGAGTCTAGGATGAAGCTCAGGTTACGTGCGTGATCTGTAGGTATGGGTGCTGTGCCCAGGGCCAGTGGCCACCATGAGTCGTCCCAAGCCGAGGGGGATGATCCCAAGATGAGGACTTTCGTTTTGTCCGAGTTTAGTTTTAGACGACTGTTCTTCATCCATTCGGCTACTTCTTTCATTCCTTCGTGTAGATTGGTTTTGGCGGTGTTAGGATCTTTGGTGAGGGAGAGGAACAGCTGGGTGTCGTCAGCGTAGGAGATGATGTTGAGGTTGTGTTGTCGCGCGATGGATGCGAGGGGACTCATGTGCACGTTGAAGAGGGTGGGACTAAGTGATGACCCTTGTGGTACGCCGCAGATGACTCCAGTTGCCTCTGATTTGAATGGGGGGAGGCGGACTCTCTGGGTTCTTCCGGCGAGGAACAAGATGATCCAGTTCAACGTTTTCCTTGTATTCCTGCTGGGGAACAATCCCTCATTCTGGAGATAGAGCTGGTGGCCGGTCCAACTTGTTCATTCACCTAAACCAGTCCTCAAAGCCAAAACATTAGGAGTTATCTTTGACACCAAGCTGTGCTTTGAAGCACAAATCAACTCTGTCACCTCGGCTTGCTTTTTTTTGTTGAAAGGTTTGAGGAAAATTCTTACGGTAATACCTATGAACCTGCGGGAAATGGTGGTATGGGTGCTAATATCCTCAAGATTGGACTATTGCAATGCCCTTTTATCCAGTCCTCCCAAGCGCAGTATTCAAACGTTACAGACCGCTTCACAGCTTCACTCCATCTTCACTGGCTACCGGTGGCAAAGAGGATCGAATTTAAATCACTCTGCATTGCCTTTGAATCACTTAACAACATAGGCCCAATGCATTTGGCGAAAATTTTTAAGCCATATATCCCTGCAAGATCCCTTAGATCTGCCGAACAGGGAAACACAATTGTTCCTAGAGTTAGCAGGGCTAGGTGGGGTGGCAAGAGTTTCACTGCTACAACAACCAAGCTGTTGAACTCCTTGCCAACCTCGCTAAAAAAAAGGGTCTAGCCTGTTAAAAGTTAGAAAGGGCCTAGAAACCTGGCTGTTTCAGGCATAATTTTCACCCTCCGTATGTCTTGATCTGTATGTATTAAGGGCAGCGCCTCGACACCCTAGGGTATTTGTCACGCTTTAAAAATTCTTCTTTATCATCATCTTGGGGATCACGTGTTCCTGTTTGGTCCAAACAGGAACACGGATCCGGACGCATTACACGCCGCGTCTTCGCTTCAACAAGCGGAAAGCGCCTGACATAGCGGACGCGTTCACGGCATTATTACTCTACTCCTTACCTATAGAGCGTTAATCGACTCGCCGTGGACAACAAATAACGAGGAAAATATAGTTACAATCTTGATGTTCAAAGCGGGAAACCACTAACATAATAATTAATTTCATATTGAATACTCGGACTGGGTATTTGCGGTCAAGAGCCCGGCTGGGTTGGAAGTATCACCAGCTGAGCGACCTTCTGACAGGAACACAGCCTTTTAGCCCTGAGGAATCGCGAGTGCGATGAAACACGTGTCGGCTGGCTGTATGCAACATTAAAGACTCCAAGATTTACCTATCGAGAGTTTTTGTGCTTGGATAATTCTGTCATTTTGTATAAAGTGTATTGCTTTGTGTTACTTAACATTGTTCACACTGTCTTGAGTGCAACGGCAACCAATTTTGTCCTTACTAGAGTAGGTGTCCTCCTACCCTATTGAGTGGTTCAAGGTTTTTCCACTCGCCGTCTTGCACCTTAATAGTCAGCAACTCTATACCGATGTGCGTATATACGGGCAGTGCACCCAAAGTCTAACTGATCAAAAGCCTTTCGCAGCTCTCATTGGACTGATTGTGCACTATGTTCCTGCTAACCAGTTTCCCAGTGCCTGTGTTCCTTCCCAAAACTGTACCTTTGTTTCCACAATTGTCACACCTCTGGTTCACAAATGAGTCCCTTATAAGAGGTACCAGTGGTACCAAGGGCCTAGTGACCAGAGATGGTCGCTAAGGGCTGCAGCATGCCACCCTAAGAATCCCCTCACCAAACACATGCACACTGCTACTGCAGCCTGCGTGTTTTAGTGCAGATAAAAGTGAAGAGTCAACCTGGCAGACATCCCTGTGTGCCAGGCCTGCCAGCACTGCAAGAGGCATAGGTAAGTCACCCCTACAGCAGGCCTTTTGCCCTATGGCAGGGTGCACTATACCTCATGTGAAGGCATAACTGCATGAGCAGATATGCCCCTACAGTGTCTCAGTCCATTCTTAGACTTTACAAGTGCACAATGAAGGTTTACAGAGTACATGGGCGTTGAACTTGTCACAACAAGTTCCATAGCCCCATGATGACTACACTGAATTCCAAGATGTTTGGTATCAAATATCTCAGCTTTATGAGCCCACGTTACTAGCAGATGCTCGTAATAGATTAATTATTAAATGCACGCAGAGCGCACCTCAGAGGTGCCCCCTGAAAACCTACCAACCCACTAGTGTTTGCCTGACTGGTCTGCACCGGCCTGCCACCTCCAGACATGTTTCTGACTCCTGAGGTGGGACCTTTTTGATCCTGTGGGTCAGGAACAAAGCCTGCTGTGGGTGGCGCTGCTTCACACCTACCTCCAAGCAGGAACAGCTTTGAAAGGTGGTGAGCCTCAAAGGCTTCCCGTCCTTTGTCATGCTGACCAGGGCCTCTCCAGCTGGTGAGATGCCCTTCGTCCTGACTATGCCCCACTTTTGGCGGCAAGGTCGGTGGGAAATTTAGTAAGCAGGAGAGGTGTGTCCCCTTTCAGACCATGGGGGTGATTATGATGGCGGGCAGATTGCCACCACCCGCCGGGCGGTAGCGATTTGCCCACTATCACAACCTCATTTACCCCCACCATATTACCATGGTGGGGGGGTACAGCGGCCTTATTATGATGCCTGGTTGTAAAGGCCTTTCCATGGCAGCGATGCCACCATGAAAAGGCTAGTATGATAAAACAAGGGTACCCCGTTAGAAGAACCTGGGGTTAACCTATGTTTAGGGAAAACAATGGTTTAGTTTGGCCCAATCGGGACTTGTACAAACAAGTGGGGACCCCGAAGAGGACACAAGGTATAATTTAAGCTAGACAATTAATCATTACGGGAGCACAAAAGTAGTAGGGGAGCATAGCATACAACCTGTCCCTACTACCTTAAGGCTCGTCTTCCCAGATATGCTCAGTCGAGACATCTCCGCTCTAACTCCATGCTCCAACTCTGTGTCCCTCGAGTTAGGCGTGCTTGGATAGTGGGCAGGACCTTCTCTGCCAGCGTGACGAAGCTATGGAACACTCTACCTCTGGTTATACAGTTGGCACCATCTAAAGCCACGTTCAGGAAGCTACTGAAAACGTGGCTCTTTGAGTAATGAGCGCCCTTTCCCTCTTCCGCATTATGCGTTTGCTTGCACTGCACACTTACACTTAGCGCCGGGACACCTCTACCGAGGTAGCTGTACGCGCTTTTTAAAACTCTGTATTATTATTATTATTACGTGGTGTAAAAGAGACATTTTATTTTAGACAAGCATGATTAAAAATAGTCGGACACCTAACGATCTACCTGGGCGCCTTTCCGGAGGTTGCTGCGTTTCTTCTTGCCCTCTGCCCTTGGGACCAAGTGCTGCCGCTGCCTCTCGCCGCACCCGCTTCGCGGCTTCAGTGAGGAAGCGCTGCTTGTGAGGCGCTAGAAAGCGGGAGGAGCAGGAAAACACCAACAGCGCCTGCTGCAGGGACTTGGAAGTCCAGGAGTCCCTGCGCTCCACAGGCGCGCACGGACGCGCCCACTGCCTGACACGCCCCCCGCCTGGCCAGAGTGAAAAGGCGTGTGTTACTATCGCTGCTTGGGACACCTAACGATCTACCTGGGCGCCTTTCCGGAGGTTGCTGCGTTTCTTCTTGCCCTCTGCTCTTGGGACCAAGTGCTGCCGCTGCCTCTCGCCGCACCCGCTCTGCGGGTGCCGCTTCGCGGCTTCAGTGAGGAAGCGCTGCTTGTGAGGCGCTAGAAAGCGGGAGGAGCAGGAAAACACCAACGGCGCCTGCAGCAGGGACTCGGAAGTCCAGGAGTCCCTGCGTTCCACAGGTGCGCACGGACGCGCCCACTGCCTGACACGCCCCCCGCCTGGCCAGAGTGAAAAGGCGTGTGTTACTATCGCTGCTTGGGACACCTAACGATCTACCTGGGCGCCTTTCCGGAGGTTGCTGCGTTTCTTCTTGCCCTCTGCCCTTGGGACCAAGTGCTGCCGCTGCCTCTCGCCGCACCCGCTCCGCGCCCACTGCCTGACACGCCCCCCCGACTGCAACGTCCCTACTTCACGATCTGCACGACGCTCAGCGGGACGCGAGCGAGACGCAGAGCGAAGCCCGTGCACAGGGCGGGCAGTCTGTGGCAGTCAGGGGCTGACAGAGGCTGGGCTGGGCCACGTCTCTTCCATCCAGCCCTGGGCCCTGGTGGGTTTTGTGTGATTCTTTAAGTTGTACCTCTCACCATGTCAACCCGTTCTGGTAAATTACTCAGGAGTGAGGGCGAAAGGGGAGCTGCTGGTGGGAGCCCAGTGATTGGAACAATGGACCGTTTTATAACCAGAGTGGCGGCGGTCATTGAAAAGGAGATCGCCATGTCCGAACGCCGTCTCTACGAGGTCTATCTCCCTTCCAGACGCTCCTCACTGGGTGCTGTAGCCCAGGCCTTGACACCGGCTTGTGAGCGGGTCCAATCTGCCCCCCATGTTGTCCCGGGCTGCCCTATAGACCCCCCCCCAAGATATTAGAAATAGGGCAAAATATAGACAGGTTGGAACATTTGGCTGCGCTTCTTCCTAGTGGCGTTGTGGAAGAGGGCGGTTCAAGCAAATCACTTCCACCTGCACCACCTACGCCCCCAATTAAAGGTACAACTCAGTCATTATTGCCAACACCACCCGCCCCCATCACAGTAAACCTAGATGGGGCGCCATCTGTATATGAATCAAGTGGGCAGAATAAAAGGGCCAAAAACAAAAAGGCAGCCAACTCTAATAAGGGCAGGCTGGTGAGACAGGCCGCGCTCTACAAACGACCAAGAAAGTTTTTTGGGCAGGACGGGAAAGACGCAAAGGGGCCGGTCCCAGAGGATAAGGCTGGGGTGGAGGGGGATTCTGTGGACTCACACATGGGTTTAAATAACTGCCCGTCCCCTAGTAAAAGTGCTGTTAATGTCCCCACATTTATTGACCCCAAGACTATTGACAGCATTATGGAGAGGGTAAACAGTCTCTTGATGCACTTGCTGACCCAGGTTAAGGGCCTGGGGGCTAGAATAGATAAACTAGAGCAATCTACCCTCAATGGTTTTTTCTCACTTAAAACTACAATCAAACAGCTAAAAAGAGTGAGTGAGAACCAGGACATGGGACCAAAGGGGACTGTGCCCCCAGTAGCTTCTTTGCCAATACAGGCAGACTCTAATCCTCCAAACAGGACAAATAAGGCTGAAACTAGCAGAGTGCAAGCTCCAGCACCTAAAATTCCTCCCCCACCCAAAGTAGGGCCCCAACTTAAGGGAACAACAACATCCTCTGAGGTTGCCAAAACTACACTTAAACCAATTCCACAAGTGCAGCCCCAGGCAAGCAGAGGTAAAGCTAAAGTTAGCCAAGCACCTGGTACACAAGACAAAGGCAAGGGAACAGCGACAGAAACGGTCGCCAAAACTGCCCCTCAACCTATAGCCCCAACTGTTACCACAGTGGCCCCCCGTAAATTCCCACGGCGGATCCCCCCGTCAACCTCCCACCAGATTGCCACCCTTTTGTTGCCGTATTAGTAAACGTTCCTCCAGTGAAGGAAGACCAGTTGGAGAACCACCAGTCTCTTAAGAACAAGTGTATCAACTGGCTAAAGTCAAATAAGCCAATTCCGACTGGTGTGGATGGGCTTATTTTAAGTGTCCGCAGGGTAGGGTGGGTAAGGCAAGGGAAAAAAACACAGGAGGGGGATTGTGTAATAATAAACTTCCAAGATCCCAGAGTAGTGAGCTCTATCTTTGGCCCTATAAAAAGCATGGATACGGTAGGGGTTAAAGTAGTGGACTTAACCTTTTTTTACCCCAGGCAAATTGCTATGCCGCCTTGGCAGGGTCCTAGTACACTTGGCTTAGGCCAAAACTGGGACCCACGCTGGGTTGGGGGTCTTGGGTTCAACGGGCTGAACCCCCCGTGGGGACCAGGGAGTTGCTGACTGGAGGGGGGCGATACGAGGGAAATTGCCGTTACAGATATGGTAACTGACAATAGAATAGGCTCAATGATAGCATCAACCCCTGAATAGCTTCACCCTCAACTGCAAGCGACAGTGGGTTGGTAGTCTCTCTGCCCATTCCTCTGGATTGTAACTTGCATGTTCCTCCTGTGAGGTCTGCGGACAGTAGTGTTCTCGCGATCAGCGACACACCAGCTGTGACGGACCGAGTCTTTAAGGTTTTCAGCTGGAATGTCGCAGGGATCGCAAGAAAGTTGGCCCTCCCAGACTGGAATGCCTTGGTTGATGAGCACGCCATATGCATCTTCCAGGAGACCTGGAGCTTGGAGTCGGTACATAGGGTGGGATTCTCCTCCTACTTTGTGCCTGCGCTAATCTCGGAATCAGGGAGAGGTCGCCCCTCGGGTGGCCTGCTCATATGGGTAGCAGCTTCCCTAGACTGCAGAATAGAGGAGTCACAGACAGGCTGTCCGGATATCCAAAACATTATTTTAAGAGATCCCAGGGGACGAACAATACTGAATGTTTATAATGTGTACGCCAGAGGGACTAAGGGCGGGAGGAAGTCCTCTGTATTATCTCTTCTGGAGACCCTTTTGAGCACAAGTCGTGTATCCTGGTCGCGGGTGACATGAACTGCACGTTCGAGCCTTTGGGCTCGGATGTTGCCCTAGATCAGGATGAGGAGGATGCTAGGATAGGGATCCCAGCCCTGGAGATTCCACCCATTAGGAGATGGTCAGAGGTGGCGTTACAGCTATACTCCCTGAGTCTTGAACTAAACCTAAGGGCAGTGAATGGGAGGACAAACTCAGATAGGGGGGGGCTCATACATATAATAGACCAGGACACACTTCTAGAATCGACTATATCTTACTAGATATATGTCTCTGGAGCCAAGTGAGGGACATGGTTGTGGTCCCGACGATTGAAAGCGATCACAACCCACTTTCCTTGACCATGGCCCAGTGGTGGTGTCTTCCTAAAAAGGGTCCCATTAACCCCACAGTAGCTCCCCCTGATGAGTCGGTAGTCTCTCTCTGTGGAAGGCGCCTAAAATGGGCTAAATTGGTCCTCCCAGAGGAAAGGGTTGGAGAAATCTCAACCCTTTTAAATCAAGCAGTGTCAAATCTGGGGTCTCTCCCGGAAGGGGTGGGCAGGGCTAGCGGGGTCTTTGTCTCTTTAGTAGAGGCTCTGACAAATGTGTTTACCATCCCCTCTAGTAAGCCAGGAAACAAAAGAGGTGTAAAGCAAGGTAACGGTTGGTATACACAATTATGTAGGGTACACAAATCAAGACTTGTAGAGGCAGTGAAACACAAATCCCACAGTGATATACTGGAAGCAAGGAAGGCTTACAATAGATCCCTTAAAATTGCTAAAATGGAGTGGGAAGAGAAATTTTGGGAGGACCTACTCCTTGCTAGCAAAAGTAAAGACTCAAGGGGCTTTTGAAACCTTGTAGGCTCCCAGAACAGGCCCGACGAAGCTATGAGACCCTGTAATATTCCCCCACAAAGCTGGGTAAAACACTTTGGGGCTCTATACCTCCCGGCGGATGGGGAACTAAATGTCAGGGTGATCCCCCCACTAGTATCTGAACCCCATGGCTATAATCTCTTTACACCTTTAGAGATCGAAAACGTAATTGGGTGGGTAGCCCCCCGGAAGGCAGCAGGTCCAGATGGCCTACCGGGGGATCTCATGCGGGCACATCCAGTGGTGTGGGGAAGGGTTATTGCAGCTCTCCTTAATGACATTATGAAGGGGGGGGCAGTGCCCGATTCCTGGAAGGGGGCGGTGGTGGTGGTCCCGATTTATAAAAAAGGATGCAGAGAAATCCCGGGGAACTACCGCCCCATAAGCCTCATCGACTCCACCCAAAAGATAGCAGGTAAAGCTATACTTGTTAGGATTCTCCATTGGGTGGAGGGAAATAAAATATTATCAGACTTCCAGGCAGGTTTTCGGGCAGGAATGGGGACGATAGAGCAGGTGTTTAGGCTAGCACTCCGTGGTTGGAAGGTGGTAGAGCTAGGCAAGGGCAGTCTATATCTGGCTTTTATAGACCTGAGGACTGCCTTTGACCTAGTTCCCCGGGAGGAGTTATGGAGAGTGCTTTATGGGCTGGGATTGCCTCCTTACATCTTGCCCCTCCTTATTATCCTTCACGCCCACACCTTTGCTCAGGTTCGCTGGGGAAGAAATCGAGAGTTAACAGAGAAAATCCCAGTGTCTAGGGGTGTGAGACAGGGATGCGTCCTAGCGCCCACCCTCTTCTCACTATATGTGAATGGGGTGGTGGAATATCTCCAGCAAGAACCAGCCGACGCTCCCTGTCTCGGGGGAGTGCGGATCCCTACCCTGCTTTTTGCGGACGACACGCTCTTGATTTCCAAGACTCCGCAAGGCCTCCAGAAGTTGCTAACCCGTTTCCAGAACTTCTGTGTTTCAAGGGCCTTAGTAATCAACGTGGATAAAACTACATTTTTAATCCTAAACCCTCCAAGGAAACTGGGCCGCCCTCCTATTCTCAATTCTGTTGCATTGGAGGAAGTATCCGAATTTGATTACCTTGGAATTCGGATCATGGATAGCATGAACTGGTCACCTCACATTGCCAAGATGGTCCTGAACCATAAGAGAGTAGGAGGTGCCCTTCTGAGGGAATTCCGGGCATCACCGAGGAGGTCGCTTGCCCCAGCAATTGACATTTACAAGGCTAAGGGAGTAACATCAGCCTTGTATGGGGCAGAACTGTGGGGGCATTGCTGTCTGGATTCCCTGGCAACAGCACTCCCATATTACCCCTGACTTGATATCCCTGAACTGGCTGCCATTTGAAGCTAGAATACATCTGAAAATCGCCTGCATGACACACAAGGCGGTACATCTAAACTCACCCGGATACCTCGCTCAGAAACTGACAATCTCTGGAGGAGCTAGAAACACCAGAGGCACAAACAATCTTCTGTTGAAACCTCGAAGATTCCGGAAGGAAAAGCTATCCTCATGGCTAAATACACCTGAACTACTATCTTGATCACTGTTAGTACTCTGCACCGATCCATACTACATGTTTGACCCTTTTGATTATGTGTATTAACTGTCTATTACTCACATGTTTAGCTTTGTAACCACTTAGCTGCACTACTTTGTACTCATGCTTGGGCTTAGTCGCCACCAATTTGTACTTATTGATTTATCTGTTTAACCATGCTCCCTCAGGTACTTCTCTTTGTAAAGCGCTCTGATATCTGCAAGGATCTTGTCCGCGCTATATAAAACTTTCAAAATAAATAAATAAAATAAACAGCAGAGAGCAAGCTCTTGAAATCTTTAATCGCCATCCCTCCGAGCACACCAACAGTGCCTGTGCTGTTGGACACAGGATGTAAGAATATTAAAGATCAAGCCCGGCTTCGCCCACTCCTTTTATGGACACGTATCTGGAGGGGTGATGAGCTAAAATCGTATGCTGAAGGGTTGGCTGAGATAATGAGCCTGGGCGGTTGGGCAAAGATTAAGTGGTTGAGAGACACCAAAAAACTTCTGGAGGAACTTGGTCTGGGGGACTGTTGGTCATCAAGATCGGCTCCACCAAAAGAGGTTCTGAAAAGATTATACTGGAACTGGGTTGCGGATCAGTTAGTTATAAATTCTGGTCATTGTAAATCTACAGCTGCCTTTTTAACAGTAAAAGATGCAGTAGGTTACGAGCCTTACTTGGACCTAATTACCCTTCCAACTGATCGAGCACTGTATTTTAAATTCAGAGTAGGCTCCCTTCCAGTTGGGGCCCTGGTGTCAAAGTGGAAATCAGGTGCACACACGTCCCCTTATTGTGCACGTTGTTCCACTAGGATAGAGTCCATTACGCATATCCTGTTCGAATGTCCGGATTATGCTAAACCCAGGAGTTTTTGGCTTAAACCCCTTTGTCGCAATATGGGCAGGCGTAGCTATCTAGTAGCCCTTCGCATCCTAATGACGGACACTCCCCCCCCCATTGTTTGTGGTGTAGCCAAATTTTTAAAGCAATTTTGGCTGATCGATGCAAGAGATTGTCAATAGCGGTTTAATTCATTTTTAGCTAATTTATTCTGGCATTACATGTCTTTTTATCTCTCTTAAATGTACATTCAATATTGCTTTTCAAAAACATGTTTTTTCTAGTTTTGTAAATTGCTGGATTCTGTGTACGCTTACAAGATATCTTGCATATCGAATAAAAGCTTCAACCATAAAAAAAAAAATAGTCGGAGTAAACAGATTCTCACATAAAGTGACAGGTGCATAATGTGACAGAGTGAGGTGAACTTAAAAAAATTACATCGCATTGACAACAGAAAAAGGAAAAGGAACTTCCCATAGGTAAGTACAATTAAGGAAGTTCCTGTTGTCGGTGGCGCAATGTTAAAGATGCGGAATGCGACCGCCAGGGTTGCGGCCACATCCAAATTGGCAGTGCGGGAATGCCGCACCAGCTGGTGGCCGGTCCCAGCACCGCTAGGATGGCGGGTGGACTTTCCTAATGGGCCCCCATGTGCTCTGCCTACAGAACCGTGAAACCGACTACCTCTGCACTCGACACCTACTACCTGAGTTCCAGTGGCCCACCGGTCCAGCAAAGGTTTCCCAGTGATTTAGAGCAAGAGTCCACCATGGATTTACCCTTGCTGGACTCCACGTTGATGCCTGCAGCCTCTGCACAACAATCCCCCAACCGCGATCTGCAGTGTTAGGATGATTTCCGATGCCAAAGGTCCCTTCTGTACCCGGAGCACCCGGGCGACCGGCATAGCGTTCAGATACTTGAATATGGCAACAGGACGGACGTATTGACACGCCGCCGGTTTTCGTCTTGAATTGAAAAGGTAAGCACTTAGCGAAATGCGAGGCCCTTTTTCCGCATGAGGGAGGGGGGGTGTAAATTAAAGGGATGCAACGAAGGGTCTTTTACCACCCGGGGAGGTGTTTAGAGCCTCCCCTGGTGGTATCTATGAAATTAGGGACAGGAGCTGAAATTAGACCATAGAAGGAACAGTATTCTCTCTTCATCATTATATCACTAAGCATTTGCCGTGTTATAAGACCATATTTTAGCGGAGTGTGATTTAAAAATAAAAATGGTCGTTAGACACTCTGCAGCTCTCTCTCTCTTTTTTTTATAGTAAATCGAAATTAATAAATCACTTTCTTAGGCCTATGTTTCATTTCAGAGCTCAATATTTTTTTAAAAAGCTGCACTTCAATAAGGAATGAAAACAGTTCTCTTGGAGGAACGGTTTGAAGAAAACGTTCTTTTTAAATATTGCCCACAACAATAAGAGGAAGTTCACCCAACGGGCCGACAAACATTGGTTTTAACATACGGTATGCATGATAAATAAGGAAACAAAATGAACTATGTAAGAAGTAAAGAATATCATGAGGGTACAAGTTCAAGTAAAAGTATACATTTTATTTATGTAGTCGAAAACAGGGCTGAGGCAATTCCTAAATTAAGGCCAGTCTGCCGCTGTGCACCAGATGCCCGACTCCTATACAGATTTTATGAGGTAAGATACGAGGAATGCATCTTAGTAGAGGCTTTCCTCGAGAGAAAGGGGTAGTGAAATAGAGTTCTAAAATACACAGATTAAACAATATATTTTAAAAAAATATTTCTATGTGCCCCTTGATAAGAAACGGATTAACCGGGGCTTATTACATGAAGTGCTTTTGATGATTTGGGGGCAGACTAGTTTATCTCCCCTCAAGTAAGTTAAAATATACCATTTTATATAGCTCTTGAATGGAGTGGTGGAGATATTTATTGTACTATAGAGCACATGTGAGTGAAGAGGTATTTACTATCCCCGGACCGTTGGAGTGGGTAATGGTAGAGAAAGTGTGATTGATTGTTCACGATGGTTAAAACAAACAGGGGGTACTGTTGTATGTTGTTTTAGATTCCAAATGGATTTTCCCGATTCATGCCCTTATATAGATAAAATTTGCGTTGCCCTTATATAGGCATAGAAATCTAGTCCTTATTTAGGCATAGCCCATGCAACCCAAATACAGCCATCGCTACTGCCATCTGTTCAGCTATGTCACAACAAGTTCTAGGAAAACCAGACTCTTAAGCTGTTAGGGACTTCCCCTTGCTTGAATACTGATTTCTCCCAAAACTCAATTATTATGCATGAACAACTATTCCTTAGGGGTTCATCCATAACGTTCATATGCCCGACTTTAAGTCAAAGCTGGCATTCCTAAACACCTTCAAGGTATAAATATACCTTCACTTGCTATGGCAAAACACGGTTTGGTTCGGTGCAGTTCGACTACCTACTTGCCTGATACAGCTCGCTACAGCAAGTGCCGAAGGAAGCCGACTCTCCAGCTGATGCACTGACATGAAGCTGACATCCTCCTGCCGAGAATCCAGCTCCAGCATTTCTGACTCCCCTTGCGGGGTGTTGGGAAATCGAGTCCCGAGACAGAGATACAAACCTCTTTCATTCTAAAGGTATGGAGCTGATTAGAACCTAGAGAAACCTTTGGCAATTTTTGGAAGAGCTAAAACTTATGCTAAACAGCACTTACTTCTTCCCTGGTACTAGACCTAGGTTAGATACATTGGGGTAGGCGTATTTTAGAAGCACCAGTTGAGTATTTTAGCCTGTGTTATTTATGTATGTATTTTTATATGTCATAGCACAAGACAATGCTATTACAGTATTATTTTATAATACTATTCTTGCTGTACGCATTATACTTTGCATTCTGTCTAGTGATTGTAGCAGTTCACCTCTCTTGCAAGAGAAAGGACACAGTTCAATAAACCCTTTTATTGAAAACGTCTGTCTCACTATTTCTCTGCAACTCTGTAGAAATGAAGCATGCACGATTGACTGAGAGAAGTAGTTATCTAGTGTTTCCACGACTCTGAAGATATTTGTTCCACTCCTAGGGAAACAAAGTTGTCATGTTTATGCGGTTGTCAAAAACTAATCACTTCTTGTTTATTCGTGAAAGTTTCTAGTGATCTCTGAGTTAGTCGGCACACACAATTAAGTTTAATATACTCGATAGAGACATACTGAACTCAGTCCTATGTCAAATCTATAGTGTACATTATTCCAATGTGCAGAGCCTATTGGGAATATAGGAACTACACTACATGGGGCCCAACGGTTTGGTAATGCACTGATTTAATGCTAGATACTGAAGTAACTCAGTCGTGCTTTTCTCAGAGACCCATACTCATAATACTACAATAGACGTCTGGCGTGGGTAAGGGATAACATCCACCATCGCTGAGTAGGACGAAAATCCTATGTATTAGCTTTTGGTTTGTTCAATGTAAATATTGTGCACCTTATCTTTGTTTCCTTGAAACTTGCACTGAAAACATTTAGTCAACAAAATGCAGTACAGCAACAACACCGGGCTGGGGCTCATCCAATCGATCTAGCTCTTAACTATTCAGGTTTCCAAGAAACCGATGTGGATGCTATAGCAATCCCTCTAAATTTAAGGAAAGCCATCACTATAAAATGAATAAAACATGGCCTATCATCGAGAAGTGGTAGGGCAGTTTTGTGATAGAGGCACATGAATATCACCAGACCGAGATATTCTATTCATGGATAGTCTTATTGAAGCAAATCCAGAAACACATGTGTTTCACTTCTACTAAGAAGATGAACTACCAGAGCAATACATTCCTTTCGAGGATATTGAAATTCTACTCACATACCTGGTTTAAAGGCGCCCTAAAACATTGAAATCACATTACCAGGCTCGGTCCACTAGGTAGACCAGGAGCAACATGGTCGGCTCTAGCCGGCTACACACCTGACCCTGACTTTGAAGCAATGTCCGTAAGTAATATGCAAAATTTAAAAGAATTATACAGTGAAACCCTAACTGTCTGAAAGTCTTGAAAAGGTCTTTACTAAAAACACTCCTACTACTTCTAAAAAGAAGTGGGAAAATAGCAAACAACCTTCTAAAGATAAGCGTTCTCATTACCGAGGTAGGTCTCCTCAAAAAGAGCCCTCTGAAAGGAGATATAACCTCAGGAATAGGGATAATTTGAGAAAACCTGATAGATATCAAGATAATGATACACTTTCCTCTCGTTCCTTTCAGACTTTGTCACAGAAATCCGAAAGAAGAGAACGGTCAGAAAGTAAGGAAGAACGCGTGAAGTCCAAAGACGAACAACACGTTCAGAAAAACAAGAAACCTCAATTCACCAAAAAGAAGGTAGCAGGTCTAAGAATCAGACATGCCGAGGATCTTGAGGACACAACTCAAGAACGGAGAATGGGCTCAGACAATGTTGGACAGCGCAGCAGAAGTCACCATAGCTCGCCAGAACTTGAAGATCTTCTGGAGACAGTGTACTTGATTGAATACATTCAAGTTGAAATTGGAGATACAAGGGTTAGCTCTCCACAGGGGGTTATATGAAATAACACTCCGGATGGAGGGAGACATACCAAGAAAAATAAAAGAACTCTTTTGGGAGCGACTTTCTAAGGGTTATGACATTCTTCTAGCTGAACAAGACTGGCCATCACAATTTGTAAGGGTTATGACATTCTTCTAGCTGAACAAGACTGACCACCACAATTTGTCAGGGAGTGCCCACATGGCGAAGACATAATTATGCCATCCTTCTCTAATCATATTCCAGTTCATTTAAAGTATACATATACCAGGAAATGGGCAGTCGCCCAGGACCCAGCATTATACAAAAATCATGTAGGATGGAATGAGGACTCGCCTCACCATAAAATCCAACAAAAATATTAACCACCTGCACAAATGCAGTACCCAGTTAAGCAAGAAGCTAAAAAACATGTCATGGAGATATTAGATCAACTTGATGTCAATGCGCCAAACGATATCCACAGGAGTCGACGATGGTCCCAATGCCCCACCACCTCAACCACCACTCGATGATAAAATCAAAGTGATGTTTAAAGCAGAAGGGAAAGGAGAAGTGGAAGAGAAAAGAGAAACAGCCTTGATTGGAAGCGTCTCGGCTTCTTCAATAGTGGTCTTGGGAATACTGTAGTGTACCTAGAAAGAAGGCATGTTATAACAAACGACCTGGTTCACACTTCTTTTACTACTATGATGCTACTGCTAGTATATCTTACCCCTTAATGACAAGGCTATTGCTTCTCTCTTATTGTAAGGATGTTCTTATAACAGAATCCTGCAACATCAACATATATCTACGGTCAATGGTTGGTAACACTATAGTTGCTCCTCTAACCCCCCTTCGGTTCCACTCATTACCTGGTGCTGATATTGACCTTGACTTGCTTCAACTGGAACTTGACGAAATGTAGATGTCGCACCACAAAGAAAAATGAACCCTATCTATGAGTAAACTAAGTTGCAACAAAACTGCGGAGTCAGTTCAAATGTTCTGTGCCGAACCAAATAGTTCTCTACAGTTCAAGAGTTCAGGAATTTCCTACCGTCGAAAATACTGCTGAGTTCTTCCGAGTTACCTCACTCGTACAAGAAATTTCTGCCTCAGGGTAATGTGACTCCCACGTTGCGCATGCAAAAATTCGAGCTTTATTTCTTTTTCCGACTTCTATGACGAAACAGCTATGAGTTCCAAATAGCGAAGAGAAGCACCTCTTCACTCGGGAACGGTTACAGTTGAAGTGCGTAGTTCACCTGTGGAACGCGCACCTCGTTAGCATTGCAGCGCTCGTACTCTAGAACGCTAGAACGGCAACCTGACTTTTGTTGTGGCCATTCTGTTCCACCATTTGGCGTCCTGGTTTTTCTCAACGCTGACAAGCACTGATTTACGAATAAGGTAGATATTATATGTCTTCTTCTCCATCTTGGGTATCTAGCCTTTTCCTTGAAATGGGGACGAATCTTAGCTCCTCTGTTAATACTGTAAGTTGTGGCCACTGCAGTCGTGACACTTGAATACCAAGGGGTGATTGAAACATGCACCTTGTCAATGAACAATCCTTTGTTTCCTGTATCCAAACACATACTGTCTAGTATTGGATTACAGATTACAGTGTAAATTCTTGTTGCAAAACATTTGCAGTGCAAAATGCACACAGTACTGCACTAATGAATAACATTGTGCGTAAAAAATGTAAAACCACATTAGATATTTCTAACGGTTTCTTCTGTCAAAATATTGCACCAGAAAGTAGGTATTTGACCGCTTTCTCATTATGGGGACACAGAGTCACTTCTGTTGTCTCCCTTAGCGATTCAAGAACAGTCCTGGGTTATTCTCAGCAAGAGTAACAGAGTTACTGCAAACTTATGATGATGAAGCATTATCATATGTAGATGACATCTATCTGACAGATGATGACTTGGATAGGCACTTGAACAGAGTGAACACCATTATACTAGGATTCGCATCTGAGGGTTACAAATTCAATTTCAAAAAGTCTAGAATTGCCCATCTCAACATCCTATTCTTAGGATATGAGTTATCAAGTGAAGGAAAAAAGGCTGGCAGCAAACTTTCTAGATAAATGTGCGCTGCTCCAACCTCCAAAAAAGCTGAAAAACTTACAGTCAATTTTAGGATTGTTCATTTTTAGAAGAACTTACATTCTGAACTACGCAGAAAGCGTTAAACCTCTCTACGAATTAATCAAACCTGATTTTAAAACAGTAAATTGGACACAAAAACACACAGAAATTTTGCGTTCATTGCAAACAGACATTTTGGCAACTAAACATTTAGAGACACGCGTAAACGTACTCAACTTAGTGATCCGAATCATTCCGGGTCAATGCGGATTCACCTACTTAACTTTTAACGAAGGTGAAAAGGTACCAATAGCTTACAAATCACATTTGTATACACAAGCAGAAATGGAATTCACTTCAACAGAAAACATTCTGACAGCGGTTCAGACTGCTGTAGCAAGAGAAAGTGCCCTGGCACAGAGAAAAAATAATGGTTGTAACTCCTGTACCTGCCTTAGAAGCAGTGACAAAAGGGAGCATTCCAAATGCTAAAGCATTACAGCCGAGATGGATACAATGGGTTAATTCTCTTACTGCAACAGATGTTGAATACGTTTTTGATCCATATTTGAAAACACAAGCATTTCTACAATACGAACATGAATGTCCTCTGCCTACTGAAATTCTGCCTCTAGAGAAGTATGAATGTACAATTTATACTGACGGATCAGCTCAACCCGCTACGGAAGGTAAACAAGCCTATAGTGCTGCATGCGTGATCGTTAAAGGTCGTAGGAGCGATGACAAATTTAGACCAATGGTCACTAAAACTCAATCCTTAGGAGATTGTACAGCTCAGCGAGCTGAACTACAAGCATTCAAGATGGCACTTGAGAATTTGGATCGCGAATTCCCCACTCTCATAGTGTGCAATTCTTTTTATTGTGTTCAATCTTACAATGAAGACTTGCAAAACTGGCTTTAAAACGGTTTCAAAGATGCAAAAGGTGGCACAATCAAGCATAAATTGCTTTGGCAACAAGTAGTTCAGTTACAAGAAGGACTACAAAACACTCACGTGATACATACACTGAGTCATCAACGTGATGGCGTTCACGTTGAAGGGAATTCATTGGCTGATGAAGCCGGCAAGGCAGCTTCCGTAGCTGCAAGCACTCGATCAAAAATGAAAATAGACAAAATGCAATATGTTGTTCAATCATGTAATGTACTACTGTTATTTCAATCAATAAATAAAGTAAAATAAAAAAAATCAAATAGACAGCGAACTAATGCTGGCTGTCAATGCTTCTAGCAAAGACAGCGGAAAAACGTTACCTAAAGGGTTTCCACTCAAATACTCATATATACCTGATGCAAACAATGTTCCGTTTGCTCGAATCCCTGGAGTGGGAGATAGAGTAATATCAAACAATTGGCAGGCTACATTCTGACCAATGTCCTGTGTTTAGCTCTCGAGTTTACAAGGAGGCCATGGCCAGTTTGGGCGTTGCATTGCGCTACTCTAGTCCATTCAATCCCGAGTGAAATTCGGTTGTGGAGAGAAAAAAACGGGTTAAAGCAATCTATAAAAGCTAGGGTATTAGGCTTGGGTGAAGGGTGGGTTAAACATCTAATAAGTGTCCAACGTAGTCTTAACAATCTTTCTAGAAGTTCTCTAGGGGGTATCACTCCATATGAAGTCCTTTTTGGGACCAGTACCTCGATTGTAAGACTTTAGTGTTGGACCCAAAAACATTTGATATCAAAGACCGTTTGGCTGTTTTACAGGACTTAAATGAAATAAGAATGAAACGAAGCAACGTGTACCTGAAGCCAACCACCACTGAAGGAAAATCGACTGTCCCAGCAAGGCCTGTCTGGATCCCAAAGCTCGGTGATCTGGTCAGAGAAAAGATCGCGGACAAGAAGGAATTAGGGCCTTCTTACAGACAACCAGTACCTGTCCTAGCAATCCACGGATCAAGAACAGTTTTACTGCCACCCCTTGCTGGTAAAAAGGAGAACGTCTATGATATGTCTATCAACCTGATAAAACCACACTTTGTGGCCGATACAAAGCAGTAGGCCAAGTGGACTCCCCCAACGTAGCAGATGCCCTAATCCAGCTACTATCCAAGAGGTTCAAACTGAGAGACTCATCACCTTTGAAGAATCTGCAGTGCGAAAAGAAGGACTATGCAACAAAGCAATGGAGCTTGTACCTCTTGAAACCCAAATAGCAGTTTGTCAAGAAACACCTGTCTACAACGAAGTAGCATCAGATTACACAAAAGTATCAAGTGATCAAGTGGTTCCAGCGATTTCAACTAATCCTGATACAATCCCTACAATTGACAGAACTGCCTCTGGCTATTTCACTAACTTTGATACATTTTCTGGGGATCCAAGTGAACCTGAAACAATGCCAGCAAACAGAACTTTCAAAGAACAAGCAACAGACCTTTCTCATCATCTTGAAAAGACTTATCTGGTTTCACCATGTATTGAACTTTGGATTGTGTTGGGTGTATTTTTTCTTCTACTTTGGTTGACTCTAGTTATAACTCTGGTTATGCTGATAAATGGAAGATATGTCAAATTGGACACAGCAAGTAAGAACATAAACTTACTCCTCAGGCCACACAAATCATCCCATCGTGAACAAAGAGACTTGTCAGCAGTGAAGATCACAGCCATTTCTGGACCAGGTGGTATAGCTTGGGACAAAACAGAATATGACATTTTTGGCCCTTCGGAGCTGTTGAAGATTCCACACTTATTCAAGATTTCATTCAGTGACTTTGTGTTAGAACCGGCTGTCTCTAGTTGGCAGAGGTATGCACTTCTGACAAATAGGGACACACCTTTTCTAGTCAGGGCAAGGGGATCACACCCTTTGATAACCCCTGCTCACCCCCTTGGTAGCTTGGCAGAGCAGACAGGCTTATCTCAGAGGCTGTGTTTTAAGCATTTATGACCCCATACAGTAATAAAGTGAATACACTACAAATGGACACAACACAGTAGTATTGTAAAAATAAGTATTTTTATATAAGGCTTAGCACAAGACCAAATAACGACCAAAATATACCACAATCTCAATAAATACTCTTGGAAGGAAAAATAATAGTTCAAGTGTAGTTTCTTCTTAGCGCAAAGTCTTTAGTCTCAAAAGCAACTCTTCTTCTTGGAAACACAGTTCTTGGCAACAATGTAACCCACACGGGAGTCACACGACGTCGAGGCAAAGTTAATCCAAAGGTTCGCCTTCGACTGCGAGGAGCGCTATGTCGAGCCCGGAGTCACACGGACCCCCAACAACACAGTATCTTAGGAAAATGAAGCACACGATGATCAGCGGCGTCGAGCAATCCGGCATCGCGTCTTCAGTGTCGATCAGGCCTCAGTAGTCGTCGATGTCGATGATGATGTTGCAAGAGTGAGCAGCGCTCACGGCGTCGAGAGGGCACGAAGTCGATGCGATCAGCAGCGGTGCAGACGCGAGGTCCCTTGGAGCTGGAGCCGAACTCACTACTCACTGGCGTTGCTGCTGGTGTCGATCGGGCCCGGCGGCCGGCGTCGAGGAAGCGGGACACTGGAGCCGTTACTCACGATGTCGAGCTGGATTCGGCGACATCCGTCGGTGTCGAGATTGCTGGTTTCTTTCAGAGGTGCTGGATTCACAGGTTCCAGCAAAATAGCACTTTTAGCAGATGAAGTCCTTTAGCCCTGTGACTTCAACAGGAGGCTGGCACTCTTCCAGCCCTTGGAGATTTTCTTAGCAAAGCTTGAGAGCACACACACAGTTCCTCTCTCCTGGTTCCTTGGCAAAAATAAAGAAGCACTGCAGGATTCCCCCAACAAACAGCACACTGGCAGAAGGGGTAGGCAAGTCCTTGGATCAACAGGCTTCTTGTCCTTGGTTCAGGTTTCCTTGTCAGAAGTGATCTAAATTCTTGGTTCAGGGGTCCTTCTCTTATACCCCTTTTTGGCTTTGATCCCTTTGTCCATGCAGGGGAATTTCCCAACATCCTGGGTCTGTTGTGGGTGGAGCCAGGCAGAGGCACCTGGCCTATTCACTGAGCAGGGCTGGGTCCTCAGACGCCCAGCAGGAGGTGGAGCCAGCATTGTCACTGGCAGGAGCAGAGCTATCGGCCTCCTGGTAGGAGGTGGGGCCAGGATCGTCCATGGCAGGCACAGAGCCATCAGTCGCCTGGCAGGAGGGGGAGCCAGCATTGTATCAGGCAGCGCAGGCTATCAGCAACTACTCTCCCCCTACTCTCAATGCAAATGTCCCACTCATCTCACACTGACTCATTCAGACCTCTGGAGCCACCCAGCTCCTGTCACACACACACCAAACCAGCAGAAACCAGAAATAGTTAGACAAGAAAATAGCTACTTTCTAAAAGTGCTATTTTCAAACCCAGAGTCCAAAAACCATCCACACAAACGGATGCGTTATTAAACCCCGAGTTCAGGGATACCAAACTCGACATTGCACCATGCTCCCCGAGCCAGCTAGGATTATAGCATTAATAATCCTGGCAGCCCATTCTAACTAATGGAGAGCAGGTTACCTCGCAATAGTGAAAAACGAATATGGCTGTAATTCACTATTAGGACATGCCAACTTGGTCAGGATTGTCCTACCGTATACTTACAAGGCACCCTGCCCGTGGGCCTACCATAGGGTTGACTAACATGAAGTAAAGGGAAGGTTTAGGGACTGGCAAGTAGGTGTACTTGCGCATTCAGCGTGACAGTACCAGACTGCACGTAGGTCTAGCAATGGCAGACCTTCAGACATACTTTTACCAGGCCGCTCTTGTGGGTGGCACAACATGTGCTGCAAGCCCACGAGCAGCATTTGTATTTACAAGCCCTGGCACTCCTGGTGCACTAGACTAGGGACTGACAGTAAACCAAATAAGCCAAACATGGAAATTAATCAATACAGTAATTTAAAATAGGGAGCACTTGCACTGTGGCACTGATCAGCAGTGGCACAGTGCCCAAAGCATTATACCAGCAAAAACATCGTAAAACAGTGGAGGCAAACAGAAAAAATGGAGGAGAGACTCAAGCCAATGATGCCAGGTCTAACACGTGTCCCCTCCAGCTGAAATGTGGGGAGAACTACCCTTGACCTAGGGAGTCCTCATCACTAAGGCGGAAAATCTGGACAGACCATCAGCATTGGAGTGATCTGTACCATGGCGGTGTTCCACCGTGAAGTCCATCCTGTGTAGGGAAATGGACCACCTCAACAGTTTTGGATTCTCACCCCTCATCTGCATCAACCATCTGAGGGGCCTGTGGTCTGTCTGAACCCGGAAGTGAGTCCCAAACAAGTAGGGTCTTAGCTTCTTCAGCTCCCAGACCACAGCAAATGCTTCTCGCTCTATCGCACTTCACCTCGTTTCCCTGGGAAGTAACCTCCGGCTGATGAAGGCTACAGGCAAGTCTCGGCCCTCTTCATTTACCTGAGCTAGAACAGCCCCGACGTCATGCTCTGAAGCGTCCGTCTGGACAATAAATTCTTTAGAAAAGTCAGGTGCCTGGAGTATAGGTGCTGTGCACATTGCAGTTTTCAAGGTGTCAAAGGCCGTTTGACAGGCGTCAGTCCAGATCACATTTCGTGGCTGCTTCCTGGAAGTCAGAGAAGTCAAGGGGTGCACAATGTTACCGTAATCCTTGACAAACCTCCTGTAGTAACCCGTGAGACCTAAGAAGGCTCTCACCTGAGTTTGGGTTTTGGGCGGCGCCCAAGCCAGGATGGTATCAATCTTGGGTTGCAGGGGGGTAACCTTGCCGCTCCCTACTTGGTGCCCCAAGTACACCACAGAACCCTGCCCAATCTGGCACTTACTGGCTTTGATTGTGAGGCCTGCTCTGCGCAGGGCCAACAACACTTCCTGGAGGTGGCGCAAGTGTTCCTCCCAGCTGGCGCTGAACACTGCGATGTCGTCCAGGTAGGTGGCACTGAAATCCTCCAGTCCAGCCAAGACCTGGTTGACCAACCTCTGGAAGGTGGCAGGGGCATTCTTCATCCCAAAGGGCATCACCCGGAACTGGTATAGCCAGTGTTAGAAGTGGGCGGGAACGGAAGGGCACGGCGTGCCCCTACTTTTAAAAATGATGCTAGTCCGTTCCCCTACTTCTTGTTTTTTTAAAAAGTGTACCTGGAACTTTATTTTTCTCCCTGTGTGGTGCAAGGTGCACATTGGGGAAGGCCTCTGCAGTGCGCCCGACCTCCGCTCCTTCACCTCTGTGTCTAGGGGCCTGCAGAGTTACACTGAGGGCCATCAGTGCAGCAGAGCGCGAAAACGGCTATCTCTGATGGCCCGCGATTCACACCTCATTTTGTGAAGCCGCTGCCTGCCTGCCTGCCCCCACTGCGACCAATACAATGGTCCCGACAGGATATCATTTAGGTGTCACACAGAGCGTCCCGGCCCCTCCTTTACAGCTCTACTCTTTTCTCTGTACCGGGCGGGGCCTGCAAGAGGAGCCTGGACTGCCTCTTAAGTTGAACTCCACAAACATCAAGTAAGTTGGGAAAATAAAATACCTGGTGCATTTTTTTTTTAAATAAATGGTAAATGTCGAATGTCTTATCTGTTGATTTTTTATGTTACTTTTTTTCAATGTGTAGTGCCCAGTAGTGCCGGTGTGTAGATCTGTGTAAAATTGGCTGGGTAACATGAGTTATTTTATGTTAATGTCTATAGTGTGCCTGCTTAATTGCACAAAGCAGCTCGGTAAACATAGGGTGCATTACGAATTTGGAAGTACCTAAATATGTCCATATGTGGGTGCACAGAAGTAAAAAAACGTATACATGCATGAAGAAATACAAGCATGAGTAAGGAAATGTACACGTCTACACAGATAGTGCTTTAAGTGCGTCGCTACGCATAATAGCGCTTTAAGTGCGTCGTTACTCACGGAATCAGGGAGCTGTTGCCCATAGACACCATAAATGCCCATTCTTCAGGCGGTGTGCCCTGTGGGTGCCCCTTTAAACCCAGGGCCTGAGACAAGAGGTAAGTTGGCTCAAGCAGCGTGATCTATATTTTGTGACATTTTCTTTCCTGTTGCTGGTTGTAAGCAGTGTCCTGTTTCTTGAAAGATCCTTTATTTGAGATGTCCCTTAAATGACACTTTCCAAGTGTATATGACGTTGCAGTCAGTGTGATGTCTCATAATTGACCCCTTTCCAGTAAATTGGGCTATCCTCAAAAGAAGTCTGGGCACTAATGAAACATTTTAAAACAAGTAATAATGTCTTCAAATCTGACCAGATTCAATTTTGCTAAAAGATGCTCAAGAGAAAATCACTTTCAAGCCGACAGATGTTTGCAAATGTTTTTTGTTTTGAAGTGCCTGGAACAATAGCAACAAGCATTGGCATAGGCAATAGGTCTCGCTTTTGGGACCTTATATGTATTTAGTTATGCAGCACAATATCCTTGGTGCAACAACATCAACTATTGTATGGCTAAACACTTATAAGGTCCCAAAGGCGAGACCTGTTGGCTATGCCAATGCTTGTTCTATCTTGCACTCACTCTTTAACATTCGGTATCACATTCTCACTTGCACTCACTCACACTTTTTCCTACTCTGATAACCTCATTCTAATTTACAGTGTCACTTACTCTACGTGACTCATTCTCACTCAGTTTCTCTCACTTTCATCCGCATACACTTTTTCACTCATGCTCGGTTACATTCAGGCACTCAATCATTCGCACCCACATTTACTTACTCGCACTCATTCTTCTTTGCAGGGCACTTAAATACATATTTGCTATACTATGTTTGAGCAGCTAGTTGGCTAACATGAATATGAACGAGCCCTTGTGGGTTTCCGTGAGTCAGATCAGATTCTCTTGAAGAGTTCCTTTGTTTTCTGAGCCCTTTTTGACACATATGTACAGGAGGAGCCCTATATTCATGTCCTCAATGTTTGAGACACAAAAATACTCATTGATTTCTGAACGAGAGTAAAAGCGTTAAGGTAACATGTCGTTCCTGTTTATATTTTGCGTGCTTTACATAATCCTGCATTCCCTATGAGTGTTTGCTTCTTCCAGAATGTTACCTTTTTTTCAGGCAGTGCATAATTTGAAAGGAGTCATATCCAGGTGTTTATAATGGGGCAGAATTGGGTTGTAGCTGAAGACAGTGCAAGTTTTACTCAGTGGGGCAGAAGGGTGTTTGGTGGGGGTAGGATGTGGCACTATGGCCAGAGCTACAGAATTTGGAACTGGGGAACCTGGTTCAGCCTTCATGCCTAGTCCATCAGACCACTCCTGAGGGAGCACATTCCCATGATAGACCGTAGAAGGTCCCACTTAACCTTAGAAGCCCTGGTCACTTAGCACCACCAGGTGAACTCTACCAGTGGCCAGTGTTGGTTACCTTGAAGCCCTGTCCACCACAATCCATACTGAAGTTCACCTCCAGTCTTGCGGGCAAGCCTACGACGCAGCACACCCTAGATCAACAGTGACTTTGTCATTGAGGACACAGGACCCTTGAGGCCAGTCCACCTCACTCATTGGTGCCTCCATTGGTCTTGTTCCAGTAGTACTAATGCAACTCACCAGGGATTTGCAATGTAGAATTTTCATGCACACCAGACAAAGGAGCATGTTTTCAAGGGCCCTGCGTCATGTTTGCACCTTGCAATGTGGTACATGCTCAATGCAAAGCTCCAAGTCATGTTTTTAAAAGCCACTTTGCATGTCTTTAAACAACTTTTTAAACAACTTCATAGATATCGAGTAGTGCAACTCAGCACAAACTACTGCATTGCCTTACTGTATGCTAGGGAGGTGTTGCGGTAGGTGTTGCATGGGAGATTGGTTTTTGAACTGGGGACTGGTTTTGCAGCAATGCTGCAAAATCGTCCCCAGTAACAAAACCAGCAGAACTGTGCACCTTTATGACTCACTCTTAAAAACGCACAAATCACTGCAAAGTTCCTTGTAAACCTAGTAGTTTTCCTGCAACAATAAAAGTCTCCCACGCAACTCCCACGGTTTTTGATGCATTCACAGGTTTACATGGACTTGTAATCCTGGGAATGCGTCAAAATCTTGCGCTGCCCCAGGGGAGGCATAACTAGGAGAAATATCTATATTTCTCCTTGCTTTTTTCCTCTTTCAAAGTGTGCTTTATTCTGCAGCACACATAGAAAGAGGAAAAAGCCTCTCAATATTGTTTTTGTGCAGGATGGTGCCCTTTCCTGCACAAAAGCAATCCTGCATGCAACGGAGGGACCCTTGCACCATGGGGCGAATGTGCCTGCCTTGGCGCTAGGCTGTCAAAATGGCGCCAGCGCTGTGGGGGAAAAGACAGGAATGCACCATATTGGATAAATACCGTGCATTCTTGCCCTTTCCCTGTGACACATACGAAAGGGCACCTTCTCGACCCGGTGTTTTCCAACATCCCCTCCCTCCTTTTCATTAATTCCCAACCCCTCCCGTGGACCGACCACTTTCTGGTCACGACCCATCTCCCTGGAGCTTTCAAGAAGCCTCAAAAACCCCCCACCTTCACCAGAGACAGAGCGTGGGCCAGACTCTCGGTGGAGGAATGGTCCACAGCCCTGGACGCTTTGACCCCTAGTCTCTCGGAGGACCCCTCCACCGCCGACTCCCAAGTTAGAGATTGGATATCCTCCTCTCTCGACAATATCATCCCCATAAAAAATCGGGAGATCAAAAACAGGATAAAGGGCCAGGCCCCCTGGTACACTTCGGACCTCAGGGACCTCCGCAAAGAGTGCAAAAAGGCTGAGAGGCAGTGGAGAAAGGACTGGCTCCACAGCAACAAAGACATCTACAATAGTTCAGTAAGACGCTACAAATCGGCTCTCAAACTTGCCAAGGCAGGATTCTATGACAACAGAATACAAAATGCCACTAATTCCACAAAAGAATCTTACCTGATTGTCAAAGAACTCCTCAATATTCCATCGGCACCCACCGATTCCCACGCCCCCCCAGACAGAAGTAACGACCCTGCTTCCTTCTTCGACTCAAAAATCTCGCGAATACTGGACTCCCTCCCTACCATCACCCCCCATAACTTCGCTGATACTGAGGTCTGCACTAACAGCCCGCGGCTGTCCTCCTTTAGAGCAACCTCCCTCAGTGAGGTCACCTCCGCGTTAGCCAAAATGAAAAGCGGCTCACCCCTTGACCCGGCCCCGGCCAGACTGTTAAAAGCTGTGTCCCCCAGCATAGCCACTACCATCAGGGATCTCATTAACGTCTCCCTACGCCAAGGCACAGTGCCTCCCAACTGGAAAAACGCGGTCGTCAAAGCCCTGCTTAAAAAACCCCATTTGAATCCTGACGACATGTCCAACTACAGACCCATATCACTCCTTCCCTGCATCAGCAAGATGGCGGAGAAACTAGTTAATTCACAACTCTCCCAATTCCTTGAGACCAACAAAATCCTGCGCCCATCTCAAACCGGCTTTCGGCCCGGCCAGGGCACGGACACAGCCCTCCTCTCCGTCATCGAGGAATCAAGGTGCATTCTGGATTCAGGAGGATCAGTGGCGGTGATCCTCCTGGACCTCAGTGCCGCCTTTGATACGGTGGATCACCGTGTCCTTCTACATCGCCTGGCCAGGGCAGGAATTGTGGGTTCAGCACATGCTTGGATTAACTCATTCCTATCAGGCCGTTCATTCCAGGTGTGGGACGGCAACTCTCGCTCAGACCCCCTTCCACTCACCTGTGGAGTTCCGCAGGGGTCCTCGCTTAGTCCCACCCTGTTTAATGTTTACATGGCCCCCCTGGAAGACGTCGTGACCCCCTATGGGATCAAAATTGTAAACTACGCTGATGACACCCAACTTGTCGTCTCTCTCTCCCAGCTGGATAAACACCCAGACAGCCTGCGGAACTGTCTCCAGGACATCTACACCTGGATGTGCGAATCCTCCCTGAAATTGAACGGTGCTAAAACCGAAATTATGCTTCTGGGCAACAAATGGTCCTCAATCCCCGCCTCGGTGTGGCCGGACGCCTTTGGTGAGATACCCATACCAAAGACAGAAGTCAAAACGCTAGGTGTCTGGCTGGAACCGAACCTCACCATGAAGACCCAGGCAACCAAGACCGCTGGAACATGCTTTGGCCTCCTGCGGTCAATTCGCAAAATTCTCCCTCTCCTCCCTCCCCCCTCCAGGAAACTGCTGGTTCAAGGGCTCATCTTAGCCAGGCTTGACTACAGTAACGCCGTCTACCTCGGCGCACCGGAATTCACCTTGGCCAAACTCCAACGGGCGCAAAACGCCGCGGCAAGGCTCATAATGGACCTCCCCCCCAGAGCCTCTGCCAAACCGGCCCTCAAGGCTCTGCACTGGCTCCCTGTCCGCCAGCGAGTAGAGTTTAAAGCCATGTGCACCAGCCACAAACTCATCAATGGTGCCGGCCCGGCCGCCCTGAAAGACCTTGTCGCCCCCTACAAAGCCCCAAGATCACTTCGCTCTGACGACGAACATCTGGCCATCGTCCCTAAATTTAAGAAGGTTCGTACCGGTGGCCGTCGCTTCTCGGTCAAAGCCTCTGCAGGTTGGAACGCACTTCCCCGCAATTTGCGTCTGGAACCCTGCCACGCCCTCTTCCGGAAAAAACTAAAAACTTTTTTATTCCCCTTATAGTCTTCCGGTCCTCTCTCCTCCTGGTTATCACACCTCTATAGCGCGGGGATGCCTACGGGTCACCAGGCGCTCTATACATTTATAAATAAATAAATAAATAAATACAGGACAGTGCAGTATATAAACTTGCTGTGCTGCCCAGCGCCACCATTCCCATAAATATGCCCCTAAACTCACAAACTTCTTGGTCTCCCTGCTTCATACGCAAGCACTTTTAGCATGTGCTACCTGCTTTGGGGCCACTGCAATTATGCAGCAATGGAGGACAACATTATGTTGCAGTGTTGACTAAATTATGCAGCAAAAAAGACTGCAGTGTTATGTAGTACATTTTCTGATACTTTATTATTTTTACATTTTTGCACATACTAACAATCTCTGGAAAGCTTTCGCCTCATTAATCCCAGTGTAACATGCAAATGCAGCGGTGACAAAGGTGACCAGTCAACTTTTGCACACGGCCTTCCACTTCACAGCAACACAATTCATGTTGTTTAGTAACTTTTGCTCCGTTAAACAACTTATATATTAAACCTCAATTAACAGGTTTATTGATTGTTTGAATGAAATGGCGTTATAAGCTGTAACTGGTCAGTGAAATGCCAAATGTACTAAAAATTGGTATGTATTGCTAGTTCTAGCCACACCTCCGACTCCGCCCACTAATCCAATCCTCTGCTTATTCCCGCCCCCTGAGTCTCCGCCCACAGTTCCCCTTCTTTTTTTTCCCCACTTCGACCACTGGGTATAGCCCATCTTGTGTGGAGAATGCTGACCTCTCCTCTGCCCCATCAGTTAAGGCGATCTGCCAGTACCCAGACGTTAGATCGAACGTGCTAAGGTACCGTTCAGCCCCCAACCGATCTATGAGCTCATCAGCTCTGGGGATGGGGTGCGCGTCAGTCTTGGTAACTGAATTGAGTCCTCGGTAATCCACACAGAACCGAAGTTCTGGTGAAGCACCATGTGCTGCAGCCTTCGGGACCAAGACCACTGGGCTGGCCCAAGGACTGCTAGAGGACTCAACCACCCCTAAGGCAAACATTTTGGAGACCTCCTCCTTAATGTATGCTCTGACCTTGTCAGTCACCCTGTAAGCCTTGTGCTTCACAGGAGAGCTGTCTCCGGTGTCAACATCATGGACACACCAATGATTGACACCCGGAACCAAGGAAAACAGATCAGGGAATTGTCCCAACAGTTGGCGACAATCCTGCTTCTGCTCAAGGGTCAGTGTGTCAGAGAGGACAACACCATCCACTGACCCATCTTGCTCTTTAGCACACAGGAGGTCAGGAAGAGGCTCACTTTCCTCCTCCATTCCAGCATCTTTAGCTAGGAGCATGCCCACTTCGGACCTTTCTAAGTGGGGCTTCAAACGGTTGACATGCAGGACCCTCAAGGGGTTCCTGGGAGATTTCAAGACCACCAAGTAGGTGACATCGCTCTTCTTCTCCACAACCTTAAACGGTCCAGTCCACCTGTCCTTGAGCGCACAAGGTTCCACAGGGACATGACCCAAACTTCCTGACCAGGCTGAAGCTCTACCAGAGTGGCATTCCGGTCACACCAACGCTTCATCTCCTGGCTGGCCTCCAGATTTGCCTGAGCAAGATCTCTGAAGCGCCGAGTCTGGTTCCTAAAGACCAGTATGTAACTGTATACATCCTGGGGAGGTTTCCTGGGAGATTGCTCCCAGCCTTCTCTGACCAGACTCAAAGGTCCTCTTACCGGGTGACCATACAAAAGCTCAAAGGGGCTGAACCCTAGAGACTTCTGCAGCACCTCACGGTAAGCAAACAACAGGCATGGCAAGAGGACGTCCCATTTCCCCCTCATTGGTTCTTCAAGACCCATGATCATGCCTTTAAGGGTCCGGTTGAATCTCTCAACCAGCCCATTACCTTGAGGGTGGTAAGGAGTGGTGAACTTGTAGGTTACCCCACACTCCTTCCACAGAGACTTCATGTAATTGGAAATGAAGTTGGTGCCCCGGTCTGACACCACCTCTCTGGGGAACCCCATGCGGGAGAAAACACCCATCAGTGCCTGTCCCACCACGGGGGCCGTCACTGTTCGGAGAGGGATGGCTTCCGGGTACCGTGTGGCATGGTCCACCAAGACCAGGATGAACCTGTTGCCCAGGGCTGTCTTGGAGTCCAGGGGCCCAACAATGTCAATCCCCACCCGGTCAAAGGGGGTACTGACAACCGGAAAAGGTTGGAGGGGAGCCTTCTGCTTCCTTCCGCTTTTCCCACTTGCCTGGCAAGTGTGACAAGTTTTACAATGGATGTCTACATCCCTTCTCATCTGAGGCCAATAAAAATGGGTGACAAGCCTGTCATAGGTCTTGTCCTGCCCCAGATGTCCAGCTAACGAACGTCATGAGCCAAACCCAGTAGGAAGGCTCTGAAGCGCTGGGATACCACCAGCACACGGGCTGACCCAGGCTCAGCAGCCTTAGGCTCGCTATACAGGAGGTCGTTCTCCAAGTAAACAAAATGCAAACCTGACTGATCACCTGAGGTTTGGGCTGAGGCCTGCTGCCTCATACCCACAAGCGAAGGTCACACTTTCTGTTCTGCACAAAATTCTTCCCTGGAGGGACCACCATCCTGCTGCCAATGGGTCAGCTCGGGCAGGTCTCCCAGTTCAGCAATTTGTTCCCCTGTGGGCTCCAGGGCATCCCCCTCAGGGTCTACCTCCTCCTAGACCACAGGAACTACGGGGGCCGGTTTCCCGCGCCTCCTGCCTCTTCTCTTCACAGCTGGGTCCTGGGCCATACTTTCAGGCTCTGGGACCCCATCAACACCCTTACTAGCTGTCATGGAACGAGTGGTTGCACACACCCACTCTGGCACACCCAACATTTTCAAATGTGTCTCCCTCTCCACCTTAGCCCAAGGGGAGTCTTCTAAATCATTGACCAGGAGACAATCAACAGGAATGGCGGGCCTCACAGCAACCTGAAGAGTACCTGAAACTCCCCCCCATTCAAAGGAAACTTGAGCTACCTCACACTCTTTCTGGGAGTTGTCAGCAGCTATCATGGGGTAGAATGCGTGGGGAACCACCTGCTCTCTGGACACCAAGTGACACTTGACAGCTGTCACACTCGCTCCGGTGTATCTGAGAGCTTCCACTCTATGGCCATTAATGGTCACCCACTGCCTATATTTATTAATGTTACTAGGCAGAGGGGGTGGCGGGACCATTTCCATGTCTCCTAGCGAGACCAGGGACATTTCTGCGGGACCCCTCCCACCAGGGACAACCATCTCCTCCCCTCCCAGGGCTACACTCGCCAACTGACGAGGGGGTGCACGTGGTGGTGCATTAGAATCCTTCATGGGACACTGGGGATCATAATACCGGTGTCCCACCTGCCCACAAACGTAGCAGGTCATTGGGCCCCTATGAACAGGTTTACCTGTCGGGCCCCTGGCTTCTTCTCAGGGGGAGGCTGGGAACCTTTCCCTTGGTTCCCTTGGTGATTACTTTGGGGCCCTTTCTGGGACTCCTTCTATTTGCCCTTGTCCCCCCCACTCTTCTGCTGGGGACCCTGCCCACCTTTGGCTGAGTCTTCCACTGGACCCTTGTGGACCCTGGTACTGACCCAGCGGTCCGCCTCCTCAGCAAGTTTTCTAGGGTTAGATATCTTGCTATCAATGAGGTGCTGGCGCAGCTCTGGAAAACAGTTATTAGACAAATGCTCCCAAGCAAACAAATCATAAAGAGCTTCAAAACTTTCTACTTTGCTGCCCTTTACCCAACCATCCATGGCTCTGCAAAAAAAAGACACATATTCAACCCATGTCGTACCAGGCAACTTCTTACATTCTCTAAAAGCTTGTCTGTACTTTTCTGGGGTTAGGCCATACCTCAACATTAAAGCATCTTTCATATGAGTATAAGACATCCTATCTTCAACAGGCATGTCTAACAGGGTATCTCTTCCCTCATTCACAAAGCAACCCCACAACCCCGCTCCCCAATCTTTCTCAGGGACCCGGTGGGCCAACAATGCTAACTCATATGCTTTAAACCATTGACCAATATCTTCATTCCTATGATAATCTTTGATCACATCTTTGGGAAAATAAAACCTACTTTCTGCAGGCCCAGATGGGACGCTGCCACCAGGGGGATTCAATTCTAACTTCTTAGCTTGGATCTCCAACTCCCTCAACTTGGTATCACGCTCCAAAGCTAACTTTTCTCTTTCAAAATCCAACCTTTTGGTCTCCAAATCAGCTTCTCTCCTACCTCTTGCATTTTCTAACTCCAACTGCCCATTTATCTTAAGCCTTGCCATTTCCATGTTGTATTCTCGCTCTTTCGCCCTTTCTTCTCTTTCTTCAGGGGAAAGACCTTTGGAGGAAACACTGCTACCGGGAGAGGACACGGTTCCATTCACTGGCACCTCCTCATCCCCTTCCACTGGCGGTACCACCACCGGGTCAGTGGGATCTCTGGCCTCCAACCAGGCCTGCAATGCTTTAAAATATTCCGTTTTGTTTTTGCAGTAAGCATGGGCGAATTTTGCGGATCTCGCGTTCGCGAATTTTGCGGATTTGCGTATTCGCAATCCGCAAAATCCGCGAATTCCCGCGAATTTGCGGATTTTTTTTTTTTGTGTTCGCCCGTGTTTCTGCCAGTTCGCGAGGGTTTTTACAATTTCGCAATTTGCGAACTTACCTGTCGGGTCGCAAGTTTTGCGAACTTGTTGTTTCTACGTGTCCAGCCTGTTTGGGACACTCTTCTTCATCACTGCCACTCTCTGTCACCACTGCCACTCTCTGACTACTCATGCCACCCTCTGGCCCACCCATGCCACCCTCTGTTTCATCACCACACCCTCTGGTTGTCCAGTGTACATTATTTTCGGCAAAGCAAAGCATGAATATTTAGAAGGTTCATCAGACTATGAACAAATGTATTGTTATAATCATTATGGTCACCATTTCTTGCACAATTCAACAATGCCTAGAAATGTATTAATGTATAACTAATGGGAACATTGTCCTACACCACCAAAGGGTAGCTCAAAAACGTTTGCAATGAAATTTCCGTACTTTTCAGGGTTCAATGTATCCAATCCAGAATCGTTTTACTTTAGAAATGCGAACAAAACAGGAATGAAAAGTATGTTGCCCAATACGAAACAGATTTATTCTGCAGCCTTTTATGCCCAAGTGTCAAAACTAGGTTTCGACTTTTGGAAAGACAACATTGAGACAAAAACTGCCTGGGGTAAAAAAGATTGGCAAGTACAGGGTATAGAAGCTTTATTTAGAGCCTGTATAATACCTGAGCAAATTATGTTTTTGAATGACACTGTCCAACAGACGTCTTGCCTTGGGTTAGCCAAGATTAAAGACATGAACAATCCGTCTACACCTACACCCACACCTGATAGCAATAACACTTCAGAGGGGGAGGTTGACGTATATACTATTTTGCTTCAAAACAGAACAGATCCAGATTGGAAAAAATGGTTGATCTGGCCCACAGACCCAAACAACTGTCAAGATAGATTCCTGAACAAAACTCAGGGTTTCACATTCAATAGGCCAGACCCAAGATATGTTCAAAGACAGCATCCCGGAATAGTAGCAACATACCGTGCAGGGAAGCTTTGCCTTGATTGGCTACAAAGATCTACACTTAAGGATGTAAAGCAACACTTATCTTTACTAAAGATGGCGCAGGAATTCTTCCTAGGACCAAGAAGACCGAGTCATAAACATTTTAAATATATGCCGGTATCTATGCTGCTTCTAATGAAGCATGGAAGATAACGCAAGCAGAGACTGCAGAACGAATACGAGATATTGATCGTATTAATTTAGAGAAAACTCTCTCTGTAGTTGACAATGGGTTAACGACTCTGTCGTCCAGGATATATTCATTGGACAGCTTAGTGTCTTCTGCCATGGAAATGATGGAACAAGACTTGGTCATGTTTCAACATGGTCAGTTGCAATTACGTTCTATCATGCTATTAGGCTGGACGTTGCAAAACCTTTGTTCAGGCTATGTGCCTTGTCGTTTAATCAATACCACGTCACTGTTTTCAGAATTCAATCTCACTGATAAACAGATCAAACTGGCACAAAGGCAGCAGACTATACCATGCTGAGCATTGAAAAACTGGAAAGATTGCCATTTACAGTCGCAGAAAAGCCAGCTACTGAATGGATTATACATTATACATGGAACAATAACTCTGCCTGTTTTCCATTTTCAGTATTGCCTAAAACACATACCAGGAGGCACATATGAAAGGTTGGGGAAAGAATACATCAACACATACTGGGAATTACCATACACACACAGATGTTGGAGTGGGGGAAGGGAAGTGTTTCTTAGTGGTAAAAACTGTGAAAACTCACTAAGCAGCTCTCTCCTTTGTCAAGGTATGAACTTACACAGGGCCTCCAATGGTTCCTCTAACAATGTATCCTGCCACTTGCAAGGTTCACCAGCTGCGGTGATTGATCCAATATTTGGCCAACTTTCAAATGGGAGTATCCTCATGTTGAATGATCACGGGTGCTGTGGCATGTGGCATGTTGTCAGGCATACCATATCTAGTAACTGTGTCAGCCAGGGTCACTTGCTGTATGCAAGTTTTGTTTCCTAAATCCAAGACCGCCAGGGAGTCGCCGTTATGGCCTTCACTGAACATCTCTTCTATACAAATTGATTTGATACTCTAAGCAGAATGAAAGCCATTCTTTTTGCAAAAAACTGTGCCACTGACCTCGGCCAAAGAGACCTATGATCTGCAAATCGCAAGGACTTCTTCAGAGATACATGTCCTCTTAATTACAAACTGCCCTATACATTTCTTGGAAATGTTAAGTCGTATATTAAACATGTCTGATATAAGCAGTATTGTACATCTATTTAAGAACATATGTTCCGGACTGTTAGCACCTTTTCAAGCAGTCCTCAGAATATTTCCAAACTTTGTGCACTCTGTGTTTGGTGGATTGCCCCTCCTTTTAGGGACTCAGTGCAGGAATACTAGTTTCGCTCCTCCTGTTACGATATGGCAAGCCAAATCACCAGCACCACTCCAAGCACCATATAGAGTGCTCTACTGTCGTGAGCGCATCGTCCAATTTTTGGGATTAACTTGTTTACGAAAATTAAATACCGGATGGTTTCTTTCATTCAGACCAATCTGGCAAGATTGCATCTTACCTGTTCTACGCTGTCTGCTATGCGGAGAAGAATGCGTGCAGTCATGCCAACTGATGTTGATACTTTGCTGGACCCCGTAACGGCCCATGCGCAGTGTTGTCCCCAGCGGCTACCAATTCTGATGACGGCATTCATTGAGATCTCACAGACGCCAAATGCGGATGCTGAGGTACGAAAGGAAACTCCAGGCACACAGGTACCAACCAATTTGAACATTGCTAATGCGACCAATGCTGAAGGCGATGCTTCACATCTATGTGCGGTTAATCTTCTAAACGAGGCAATCCAACTGTCACCTACAATGATAGCAACTTTTTTACAGACTTAGAAGATTTCATGTTTTCGGCATGCACTAACACTGACTCTTGAGCACACAGTGTTCTGAGAGACTTTGAATTTGACCTTAATTTTTGTAAACAAAGAACTTTTTCCTATGATTAATTATTTTTTCCAAATTTGTATTTTTAATTTTTTGGCACAAGTAATCTGCTTAAAGTTGAACTATTCATAGAGAACAGGAATTCTTTGAATACTTCCAGAGATAATATTTGACCTTGTCCACATACAAACAGTTTGATGTAATCTGACATGAAATGGTTTCGGTCTTTTTTCTTCTGTATTTACGAGCCATTTCATAAATGTATATTTTCATGCTTTATTCATTTAGCATCCAAATGTCAACATATATGCTTAGAATGAAACATTGCTTTGAATGCGTACAGCAGCAATGCTTATTTGTACAACGAGTTCATATGCATTTTTATGAATTTGTGGGTGGGTTTTCACACTTAATGTGTAGATATGTTTTAGATATATTAAACATGTTTAGAAATTAGTAATGTCATACATAAGAAAGTGGAGTGGGTGTTGTATGTCGTTTTAGATTCCGAATGAATTTTTCCTGATTCATGCCCTTATATAGGTACAATTCGCGTTGCCCTTATAGAGGCAGAGAAATCCAGTCCTTATTTAGGCATAGCCCATGCTACCCAAATACAGGCATGGCTACTTCCATTCGTTTATCTATGTCACAATGAGTTCTAGGAAAACCAGACTCTTAAGCTGTTAGGGACTTCCCCTTGCTTGAATATTGATATGTTCTAGAACTCATTTATTATGGATCAACAACTATTCCTTAGGGGTTCATCCATGACGTTCATATGCCCGACTTTACGTCAAAGCTGGCATTCCTAAATACCTTCAAGGTATAAATATACCTTCACTTGCTATGACAAAGCACAGTGTGGTTCGGTGCAGTTCGACTACCTACTTGCCCGACGCAGATCGCTACCGCAAGTGCCAAAGGAAGCCGACACTCCAGCTGACGCACTGACAAGAAGCTGACATCCTCCTGCCGAGAATCCAGCTCCAGTGTTTTTGACTCCCATTGCGGGGTATTGGGAAATCGAGTCCGGAGACAGAAATACCAACCTCTTTCATTCTAAAGGTATGGAGCTGATTAGAACCTAGAGAAACCTTTGGCAATTCTTGGCAGAACTAAAACTTATGCTAACCAGCACTTACTTCTTCCCTGGTACTAGACCTAGGTTAGGTGCATTGGGGTAGGCGTATTTTAGAAGCACCAGTTGAGTATTTTAGCCTGTGTTACTTATGTATGTATTTTTATATGTCATAGCACAAGACAATGCTATTACAGTATTATTTTATAATACTATTCTTGCTGTACGCAATATACTTTGCATTCTGTCTAACTATTGTAGCAGTTCACCTCACCTCTCTTGCACGAGAAAGAAGACTGCTCAATAAACCCTTTTAATGAAAAGTACCTTCTTACTATTTCTCTGCAACTCTGTAGAAATGAAGCATGCACGATTGACTGAGTGAAATAGAAATATATTGTTTCCCCGACTCAGAAGATATTTGTTACAGTCCTAGGGAAACAAACTTGTCATGTTTATGCAGTTGTCAGAAAGTAATCCCTTCTTGTTTATTCAAGAAAGTTTCTATTGACCTCTGAGTTAGTCGGCACACACAATTAAGTTTAATATACTCAATAGCTACATACTGACCTCAGTCCTATGTCAAATCTATAGTGTATATTATTCCAATGCGCACAGCCTATTGGGAATATAGGAACTTTGAGATTCCACATTAGTTTGCATTAGGCGCCCCACTATGTGTTGGCACTCTGCACCCGGCCACCCCTGTGCTACTGAGGGTGTAAGTTTGATGCTGCCTTGTGGTACACTTGTGCTTACCTTAACCTCCGGAGACTGGGTTACCAAACAGTTCTACTTACCTGTAAGTAGTACCATTTCGATTGACCCCTTTCTCCATTGGATAACATTAGCACCAGATTCCGAGTTTGACCTCTGCAGCCGGCTGCCCAGTGACGCTGGGGGTGCAGTGAGGCCACTTACATGAACCTTGCCTGGTACTGATTCTTCATCCAAAAGTTCAATATCATAAACCGTTTACTTACCTGCATATTGCTGACTGTGTTTCTTCCAAAAGGATAACATTGTATTGATTGAAAAATGCAGTGTCCACTTATTACATCGAAAAACTGTGCAAAACGTATTTTAGTGCAACAGAGTATCTTTGGTTCTATAAAATAAATATACTAAATGTATTATTTTTTACAAATCATTGTAAAAATTATTACATACACTCAATGATTTAGTCATTGACTGTATGTAATAATTTCTTGTCTGTGTGTGTACAACAAATGCTTAGTAGTGCCCTGCGAAAAGCCTAACTGCTCGCCCATGCTACCACCAAAGTGAACATTAGTGTTATCTACTTTAGCCTCTGTAAAACCTCTGGGTATCCACTGGACTATGTGCACACTATACCTTACTTTGATATAATATATACAGAGTCAGCTTCCAACATTAATGATTGGACAACAAATGATGGATGGAATGCTAAATGAATCAAACATTCATCCCAGTCAGGAGATCTGGGTAAATCCATTGTTCTTTTGCTCACTACACCACCCCAGTTTGGACTCAGCCATATGCAAATCAGTCTTGACTCTATTCCTCAAGAGAACAGTCCAGCCAGGCCACGTCCTCCCTGGTCCAGAAACAAGCATCTTGGGACCGGTTTCAGGGTAGGACTCCTCATCAGCCAGGCTAGCTTGAACCCAGTGGCACAACGAGCAGAGGACCCACTTCTGGGTATACCCATCCCACTTAGGATGAAAAGGGCTGTGACAACAAATGATGGATGGAATGTTCTTAGGGAGAAAAGTGATGCAACAACAAATAATGGACAGAAGCATTCCATCCATCATGTGTACATTTTGCTTTTGTCGCCCTAAGTGGGAAGGGTTTGCCCAGAGTTTGGTCCCTTGCTGACAGCACCTGGTCCAGGGAGAACCTGGCTTGTCAGTTCGTGCTGGACTGTTCCCATGAGGAACAGGGTCAAGACTGATTTGCAAATGGCTGGGTCAAACTGGGGTGGCGTGGTGAGCAAAAGAATGATGGATTAAACCCATATCCTAGTGACTGGGGGTGAATGTTTGAACTGTTCAGCATTCCGTCCATTATTTGTCCCTTTTGCCTCCCAAAATGGGAAGGGTATGCCCCAAAGTGGGCTCCTGCTCCTACACCACTGGATTCAAGTTAGCCTTGCTGATGAGGGGTGATGCCCCGAAACGGGTCCCAGTAGGCTTGTTTACGGTCCAGGGAGGACCTGGATTGGCTGTTCGGCTGGACTCTTCCCATAAGGAGCAGGGTCAAGGCTGATTTGCTGTATCCAAACTGGGGTGGCATGGTGAAAAAAAAGAACATGGATTAACCCCAGATCTGTGTGACTGAGGGTGAATGTTTGCATTGTTCAGCATTCCGTCCATCATTTGTTCTGTTTACTACATTAGTGGCAGCAGTGGGATCTACAACTATGACAAAACGTGGCCACAGGACTACAATCCAAAATTGCGTATAGACTGTATTTTTGAATTGACAAGCTTTTTGAATGTTTGAAATTCTTGTTAGTGCCTTGAGTAAAGTTCCTTTAGCATTTTTAAAGGTTTATAAAACCTAATATAGTCAGGGGTAAAAGGGCCTAGAAGTTTTTGTTAGTCCTATAAAAAGGCCCCAACTTCAGTAAAATAATGGATATGGAGAATATGGTTGTGGAACTCAACCTGACCCCTTACCTCCATCTTGGCTTGAAGGAGCTAAGGACCCTCTGTAGACATAAATGTAGAAAATTAAAACTAGTTCCAATTCTACCAAGACCTAGCTCCAGGAGCACTTGGAAGAATACGCTAAGGAACACTCTTCTAAAGGGGAGGACCTCCCCCCAGAAGAAACAAGTACTGATGAGGGGGGCCATTCCCAACTTCATCACCTACACAGAGCATATGTGGTCCCTGCACCCATCTTTCAAAAAGTAGTGCAAAGTGTACTTGGCTCTCATGCAGGGGGCTCAGGCAACTGAAGCAACATTGAAAACAGCCACAATGAGGAAGACATCCTTTAAACAAGGATGACTCGTAGAATAGCCATGGAGGATAGACTCCTGGCTATAGAAAGGGAAAGAGCAGATATGGGCCTAGCACCCAGAATTGGTGGCAGCAACATAATAACTAGGGACAGCGAGAACTCTTAGGACCCAAAAATCCCCAAAGGAATTTTCCCCAAGTATGAGGACGGTGATGACATCACAAAATGGTTCACGGACTTTGAGCGGGCCTGTGCATGGAGAAATGTGAAGAAGTTGCACTGGGGAGCATTGCTTTGGGAACAGTTCACTGGTGGTAGGTGCAGGGATAGACTTGTGACACTCACTGGGACAGATGCTGAGTCCTATGAGGAGCCCCCTGATTGAGGGCTTTGCATTCACCACTGCGGAATATAGAATTAGAATCAGGGGGCTTAAAAAACCTCCAGTCAGTCCTAGGTTGACTCCATAAACTACTCAGTAAAAATACTAGTTGGACGGCTATCTGGCAGTGAAGTACATGACTATGATGGGCTTTTTTTAATTTATTTTTTTATCTGTGTTTATTGGCATTTTAAAACAATGCTACAAACCATGAAAACAACAAGCCAGTTGCTGTTCGACACTGAATTATCTCGACATAGAACCATCACATTAATTACAAGTTTTCTTACATGCATGTTCGCTCCACAGCTTTGTACCTGAAAAGGCTAGATGACATTCTATCATATAAGGGATTAACAACTGACACCTTTCAAGAGACCGTTGCAGATACATTCTCTGCTGCATCTTCCAGGTTTCACAAGTGATTTATCATAACGACAGACATCTACATAGTGTTCCCCAATAGAAGTATAATGCCCCATCCCGACCTCCTCCCCCCGGTCCACCCTATGTCGTCATGTCTCCAGTTGCCTCCTGGTGTTCTCGGGCCCACACAACAAAATGTTCTCAAATGTCCCTGGGACTATGATGGGCTTTAAGATCTGTTTATGAAAGGACACATTTTAAGTTACTGCATTATTTGAAAAGTTCCATCAATATCTGGTAGACCTTGGTCGAATTTCCCCCCAATAATTGGAAAAGACGGTAGACCACTGGGTCAAGGCTAGGGTGACCAAGACTATCACTTTTTGTGACCAAATGAAAGGGATTACAAAACCTACCCAGGGTAAAGTGTGTGAACATCCTAAGGATAAAAATAAAGGCCCCCAAAAACCTGCACAGGAGGGTGGGTCCCAGAACTCTTCAGCCTGGGACGACTCCTGGTGGCTGACCACACTGGGAACTGCTCCGACACCCACAGACCACAGTGGAGTGGTCTGTGGAGTCGAGGATGACCGCAACCTAGGGGTCATCCTCGACTCCACCCTCATCATGACTAAGCAGGTCAATGCCGTCTCCTCCTCCTGCTTCAACATCCTCCGAATGCTACGTAGGATCTTCAAGTTGATCCCCAATAGAACAAGATGAACAGTCACCCAGGCCCTCATCACCATCAGGTTGGTCTACGGAAATGCCCTCTAAGCAGGAGCATCGGCCAAGCTCCTGAGACGGCTGCAACGCATCCAGAACACCTCGGCACGTCTGATCCTCGTCATCCCCTGCCGCAGTCACATCACTCCCCACCTGAGAGACCTACACTGGCTCCCCATCAACAAGAGGATCACCTTCAAGCTCTTCATCCACGCACACAAAGCCCTCCACGACACCGACCCAGTATCTCAATATACGACTCAGCTTCTACACCTCCACCCGCCAGCTTTGCACCACCGGCCTCGCCCTCGCCACAGTCCCCCGCATCCGAAGAACAACAGCCAGAGGCAGATCCTTCTCCCACCTCGCCGCCAAGACCTGGAAGACCCTTCCCACCAACCTACGGCAGACCCAAGACCTACTGGCCTTCAGAAGACTACTCAAGACCTGGCTCTTTGATCAGTAGCGCCACCCTCCCCCCCCTTTCCCGCAGCACCTTGAGACCTCACGGGTATGTAGTGTGCTCTACAAATGCCCTGATTGATTGATTGATTGATTGATTCACAATCCAACAATGGCTGCAAGGGTAAAAACGTAGGTCACAAAAAGGCCTGGTATTACAACTGTAGACAGTTGGGACACAAAACTAGAGACCCTGCCTGTCTCAAAAGAATCTCCCTAGAACTCCTCAAGCTAGCACTGGTACGGCAAGTCTCCAGGTGGGATCAACAGTGTGCCCAGAGCAAATCAGGGTTCGCACTGAAGATATTTTAGTCTCAGAGGGTGGAGTAGATTTGGTCACCCTTGCTGTCCGGCCCCCTAATATGACAAAATACAGGCAGGAATCCTCGATTAATGGGACTAAAGTAGACGCCCTGAGGGATACGGTGCCAGTGTCACCATGGTGACAGAGAAACTGGTTTCCCCAGGAAAGTATTTGAATGGACAGGCATACCCAGTCACCAATTTTGATAATGTAACTAAAGTTTATACCATGGCTATTGTGTCCTTAGAATGGGGAGGGGGTACTGGACTGAAACAGGTAGTGGTCTCGCCTGCAGTCCCAGTTGAATGTGTGCTAGGGAATGATCTGGAGACCTCAGCATGGGCTGAGGTAGAAATTAAAACCAATGCAGTCATGCTAGGAATCCCTGAGTTGGTGTGTGTAAAATTTGAGCACAGGATGAAAAAGAAGTGTTGGCGCCCAGAATATTGGCCCAAACTTAAAAGAGAAAAGGTTAGAAGACGGGGACCAGCTTCTGAACGGCAAAAAGCTTCGGGCCCCTCTCCTCAGGAAGACCTGTTATCCCCAGAGGAAACAGTCCTATGGAATTTGAATCAGGTTGAGCTCCTGGGCTCAGGGGGGCCCTCTAGGGAACAGTTGTACCAAGGACAGAGGACCTGTCCTACTCACGAAAGCCTGCAACAGTAAGCTGCTGCACAGGAAAACGGAAAAGTCAGTGGCTCCCACAGGACCTATTGGGGGGAGGGACTCCTTTACACTGAGGCCAGGGACCCCAGATCTGATACCACTAGGAGAGTATTAGTGCCTTAACAGTTTGAAAATTCCTCCTCACAATGAACATAAAATCCCCCTAGCTGGGCATCTTGGCCAGACTAAAACTTGTAATTGGCTAGTCAGCCACATCTACTGGCCAAACATGTCCCAGAAAGTGCAGTAGTTTTGAAGATCTTGTCAAGCCTGTGGCAAGACAGGTAGCCACCCAAAGACTCACAAGTGGTTGGGGTCCCCTATGAAAGGGTAGGGGTGGACATAGTTGGTCCACTTGAACCTCCCACAGCATTAGGAAACAAATTCATACTGGTAGTACTGGATCATGCTACCAGGTATCCTGAGGACTACCACAGCCCCTGCATAGGCCAAGGCGCTCATTGGTATCTTTACCAGGGTTTGGTTTCCTAAGGACGTTGTTTCAAACAGAGGGGAAAACTTCATGTCTAGTTAACTGAAACACACGTGGAATGAGTTTGTAGTGACCTATACGTTCACTACACCTTCTCACCGACAAACCAATGGTCTTGTTGAAAGGTTCAACAAGACATTGAGGCATGATCATGAGACTCCTTGAAAAACTCAAAAAGAGATGGGATGGTCTTTTGCCATGCCTGCTTTTTGCCTACAGAGAGGTGCGTCAGAAGGGAGTAGGATTTCCCCCTTTGAACTTCTGTTTGGTCATCCTGTTAAGGGACACCTTTGTCTTGTGAAAAAGGGTTGGGAGAAACCTCTCCATGATCCTAAGCAAGATACTGTGGACTGTGTACTAGGCCTAGGTTTCAGTATGGCAGAGTGCATGGAAAAAGCATCCAGAAAACCTTGAGGCCAGCCATGAGCTCCCGAAGCTCTGGTATGACCAAAATGCTGTACCAGTGGAGTTTCAACCAGGGCAGAAGGTATATGCTTTGAAGCCTGTGGCACCAAGGGTCCTCCAAGACAAAGAAAGCAGTTCTTACCCTATCAATGAATATAAAAATGAGGCCACATACTTGGTAGACCTAGGCACTAGCAGGAGCTCCAAGAGGGTGATCCATGTTAACCATCTAAAACCTTTCCATGATGGTGCTGAACCATGCTGATCATTACTGATGAGGACCAGGAAGCAGAGAGCGAACCTCTCCCTGACCTTCTGTAGGAAGGTGGAATCTGACCACATGGTTGCCCCCACTTTTTTCCTGGTGTTTTGATGGTTTTTATCTTAGTTTGACTGGGAACCTGCTATTCAGGTCCCCAGCCTATCTGCTTTCTCTCTAAAATGATTCCATGTACTTTAGGTACACTCCAGTTTGGTTACTGGTGTACCCTTTGGAGTCTATGGTACACTAGGTACTAAGGGCATGGGGATCCCAGAGGCCTACCACGGGCTGCAGCATGTATTGTGCTACCCCTGGGATGCCTTCCAAAATGACACTACAGGACTGCTATTGCAGCCTGGGTAAGGTGGTGCATGCTTAACTTATTTAGATATCGGTTACCTATATCTACCTTAAATCACTACACATATAAACCTATCAGTCACCCCTATGGCAGACCTTATCAATCCTAAAGGCAGGGTGCTGGGATTTGTGTGAGAGCACATGAGCCGGGCCCCTCTGCAGCCTTCAGAATCTATTCTCTGGGGCTGTTCTGTAATGCAGCCAGACCATATACTCTTAAGTGCATTATAACCTAGCGGTAAACGCTAACTTTGTAACAGCTGCATGGAAACATATTGTTTTTGGTGTCGAACACTTTAGAATCATACCCCCCACCAGTTCTGGTGGCGGGGGTATGATCCCACCTTTCTAGAGGGAGAGACCTGTACCCACTGGTATACCCGGTTCCAGTTTAAAAGAGCCCTGGCATTACAAAATGGATGCTGCAGCCACAGACACGAGTCTAGCCTCCAGCTGCTGGATGTGACTCCGGCAGGGGAGGCCTGGACAATAGGTTTCCTATCACAAGGAGGTGTCACCACCTCCCATACAGGCTTTAGTGTATTGGGGCTGGGTAGGTGTACTCCAAGAGTGCTTTGAAGTCTGCACTGGGGGCACATTTGGTGTCCCTGTGCATAGTCCAGTTTTTACCGGTTACAGGGGCTACCAACCCCTGCCCTGACATGTAAGGACAAAGGAAATGGGTGTAGCCACCCCTCTTTCCAAACCCTCCCATAGGTGGGTCCCCAGGGTATGTCCAACCCCTTCCTTGGGTATAAGAAAGGAATCCCTGACTACAGGACTTTAGATTACACCTGGATAAAACTCTGCTACAGAAATCCCGGAACTTTGACGATCTACACGACTAGATGACTGAAGAATCTCACCTGGAGTAAAGGAGTTACTCCTCTGCTTGGCAGGCACCAAAGCAGCATCTTCTGGTTTGCCTCTCTGAAGCTCCAGCTGGACTCCGAAGTATTTACAACACATGAGGTGGGTTTCCTGACTTCCCAGAGGCAGAACCGAGTCCCCAGCAAAGCTGAGACCCGTAGCCCTTGTGGGTACAGTGGAACCGGAACCCCTGGACACCGTCCACATTTGCAAGTGCCTCAAGGCTGTGCTTTGGGTTACTTGTAGCCAAAGCACTGAGCACCTTTTCCACTGAAGATTGCTAGCCTAAACTCCACGAGTCTTCCCTGAGCTAGTCCTTTGTGTTCCGCTTGAGGCCTCTTTGCGATCCCTGGTCTGTAAACTGGTGGGTCCCTGTGAAAGGAACTCTGACTTTAATTGGGCTTACCTGGTTGCTCCAGATGTACCCTGACTCTCCACCACTTGGTGAGTACCTCGGACCTTGCTGCTCCGCAACAAAGCCTTTCTCTTCTTTTTGCGTGGGTTCCTGTTACCAAGGCTTGTTGGGTCCAATCCGGGTACCGACACCGCAGCACTCAACATCCTTCATGGGACAGCTCAAATCCTGCTCCTGGTTGTTGTCAATGCCTCCTGGTCCTTGAGGATGCATAGTCAAGCTTCACCTCTTCACACCTGAATCACCCGACATCGGTGGGCATTCGACTATCGTGCCCCTGGTCACTGGTAAGTGACCCAGACTCTGTCCCCTCTGATTTCAGGTTCTTCACATCTTCGATCCAGGCTTGAATCACACCAGACACTTTCCTCTTCGACGGCAGCAGCACTTTGCAGCAGATCGCTTTTGAAATCCCCGATGATTCCCAACACCAAAAGACACCTATGCAGCCTGCTTCCCTGGGTGAGGTAACAGGAGTACTATGGTGCTCCCGTGGGTGTTGGCCCTAGAACTCCTTAAGTCTAAAGGGGCTTGCTCAAAGACCTCTCCTAAGTGTCCTTTATCTTTAATTTTCCATCCGCGACATTCCCCATATAAGATAATGGCGATTCGCGGCTGTGTTCTCACACTGCACGTGTCCCCCGTGGGTCCCCTGTTTCACTACCTTGCATGGTTCCTTGTGGTCCCAGCACTTCTACAGGCTCTAGGCCTTGTGTCTAGTCAAGTTGTGGTTCTTATGCCATTTTATTGATATATGGTTTGGGTCGCTCATCGTGCTAACGTATATTGTGCTAATTTACTGTGATATCTTAAGTGTAACATATGTGCTTTGACCTCTAGCCTCATAAAGAGACTAGTAGAGTGTGTTTAGAATAAATACATATATTTTATATATAGACCTGGTGTGGTTCTCCTTTCATTTACTTGTAAATTGAGCTTTGTCAGCTGGGCACATTAGATTTTGTTAATAAACCCCTCACACACCAACCTGGTTGATGTCATGCTTCATCCTCGGGGTCCAACCAGGCAGCCGAATGCCGCCTGGTTGTGCTTCAACGCCTAACTACAGTGGAGCAGGTGTGGTGCAGTAGTGTGATGAGGATGAAGGTGAATAATAACATGCACCCCTGGGGATCCTTGCCCAATATTTTATTTGTGGCGGCCCAGGGTGTGGGATAAAAGTATGTGATGCAACTACCAGTAGAAAAATTATGACTACTTAGTTGGCTAGGTGTTGGCGGTCTACATGTTTCAGTCCCAGGAGAAAAGTGTACGGGACTTTCGTCAGGATCAAGTAGTGAGTGGCAAAAAGTGGTGCCACGTGTAAATAATGTCCAACACACGCGCTAAGGTGTGTGGAAAGGTAAAATAATGCAGTTGTTCAACTTACATATACTGCAGGGAAGCGAGAAAAATCTTCGCTAAGGGTTCTAGTCCAGAAGATCGGGGCGCGGGGAGAGGTTCTCCCGTGTATTATTTAATGGTGAGGAGTCCTCTGCGGCAAACCTAGTCTGGTGGCACTTTTCCGATAGTTCTGCAGCAATATTTTCATCGCCATACGTACAAGCTGTCGCTAACCTGTTAACGGTAGTTTTCTGGCAAAAAATGTCCATAGAAAAGATCACCACTTCTGTTTGCGATAATGACATGCAAGGAAGGTGTTCCTGTGCAAAAAACGGCCTCTAACCTCACTTCGCGATATTTACAAGGGAATTCATGAAGGTAGTACCAAAGAAACTGCCTCTAACTGCAGTTAGAGGCAGTTTCTTAAGTCCAGAAAATAGCTGGTCTTAAAACGGGAGATAACACCTGGGGCCTCATTTCAGAAGGTTTTGGTGCTGGACAGCGCTGCAAGCAATGTTGCAGAGTTGCCCTGCGACAAAACTACAGGTTAGGAAAGCACACCATCAATAAGATATAGTGCATATTCCTGGGCCTCAGTCATGAAAAGTGTTGCAGCGCTGCGACAAGGCAGCGTTGCAACACTTTTTCCTACACCCTTCTTGTGACACCATTATTGCGCTGTATTCACTGTACAGCGGTCCATGGCACAAGTAATTACAGATACGTCTGGATTCCTGACGTTTCTGTCTGCGCTAAAGTCTCGCATTGCTGCAGTTGTGTCACAAGCATGACGCTACTCCAGCAATGCATGGGGCCAGCCTATCCATGTGGCACTGCGTCACCCTTACGCCTGCCACCAGGCAGGCGTAGGGTACTGACGCAGTGCCATCCTACAATTGTAGGAAAAACAATGCAATAAGACCTGAAAATATAAAAGATTACATTTTGTAATCCGCCACCCAAACTAGTGGTCGGCGACATCTGGATTCTTTAGAGCCTTGTGAGATGGAGGATGACTCGTTTTGACTTTCTTTACTGGAGGACGATGAGGAGTGTACCTTGGAACAGCGAGCTACGTTGTCCATGCTCCAGGTGCTCCCGTATTCCGAAACAACAAAGTTGTCATTGACAATTTTTATTCTCATAGGTTTGGAAAATGATGAAACCTTGGCTCGAAGTGCATTAGGTCTATTAGTAGTAGAGGTCAGAATCTCTACTTTTGGCGGCTGTTCCGCGTGTGAAGAGGGCTCGCCTTGGGGGCCGCTCTTTCAGTCTGTTGGCCCCACAGATGTGGAATGCACTACCGCTCCCTTTGCGGGGGGCGTCTACTCTCCTTGATTTTAGAAGAGGTCTCAAAACCTGGCTGTTTTCCCAATAGGTCTGCCAGCAGTTTCGCTTTCTTTTTGTTTATCTTTTAACCTCTTTTAGCTGTGTTGTGTTATTCTGAAATCTGTTGCCCTTTCCTAAAAGCGCCGGGACACTCTTTTTGAGTAACCGTTGCGCTATACAAAAGAATAAATAACATAACATAACATAACATAACTATTGAAGACCACCCATTGGCCTTCCTGCAAATCCTTGTTGACAATACCCAATGCCTGGTCGTATACCAACATTCCAAGGCGAGCTTCACATCAAGATTCTACTAGAATGGAATGTACTACTGGGTGGAGAGAAGGAGTGGGGGGGGAGAAGGAGGGAAGGAATGAACCGAGCAAAGGAGATAGGTGCAGGCAAGGGAAAAAGCAGTATTTTCAACAAATGTTTTCTTTATTTATTCTTTTTGGTTGTAGTTGATAATGGGGCATGCACTTTTTCAAACTTTATTTTTAACATAAAGGGCCAGATTCACAGAGGAAAACTAATACTTTTGTGTAAGATTACTGTTTTTCTGTATTCACAAAGTACAATTTAATAGGACTTTACGACTAGGAGACTTCGCAGTTGGGCGGAGAATCCTGCACATAGAAAGATGGGACAAGCCTGTGTATAATACATATATATTGATACATTTAGCTTAACATTTGCATTTATTGGCATATTTCATATGGTGGCAATTTTTTTTTTTACTGCTAGCTGTATTTTATATTCTATTTACATGATTGTTCAGCGGTTTAAGTTCTTTAGGTTGCATTTCCTTATTGCTGCACAACTACTAATTTTACTTTATGTTTAAGGTTTTTGTGGCAGGGAGATGTGGATAGTGTAGTTATTGTAGAAAAGTATGTTAGTTTGTATTGTTTGTGGGGAAACAGCCTTAACTCCGAAGTTTTTACATTCGTTCAGCATGTACCACGCATTTTCTACAACAAAATAACTGCAAGTCTTTACATCGCAAGACTTTACCACGCAATTGATCAGTAGGTGGCAGTGTGGCACCGTAGCGTTTTAAATAGGTGTTTTAAATGCCTACAATTGGGTTTATATGTAGATTTGGGTATGTTTAAAAATAAAATAGATTTTGGACTGTATGGGCACTAATATGCATATAATAAATATTATATTATAATAATAGAATTTTTAAAACTAATACAGGATAACACATCTTGAAGTACAGCTGGTAAGAGACCCTTCTGAAATGACTGAGATTTAAAACTCTCAACAAGAAGGGAAAGGTTGGAGGCAACCTTCTTCAGATGCAAAGCTGGCAATTGACCCATAGGTTCATCAGTGGGTTTCCCCATGCATAAGATGCTCTGTGTGTGTGTTATGTTGTGGTAGATAGGTACAAAAGGGAAAGAGTCTGAGCAATAGAAGCAGGAGCTCCAACAGCTGGAGGCAATGCGCGGCAGTCAGGGATCATTGTTGCCACTTGTTGTCATCTGTTATACATCTCAAAGGCCTGGCAGAGATCCGCCATCTTGGAGGTGGTGTTCTTTAAAACTGTGGGAAATATTACGTTAAAAACAGGGGCATATTATCAAGGGGGTTATCTCCGCTTTTTTGGCTTTAAAAGCCAAGAAAGCGGAGATACAATTATCTCCCTATTACCTAGCTGTCGCTAACACCAGTTAGCGACAGCTAGTAGGAGATAGCGACCATCTTGGGCCCCACTTCGCATGTCAGTGATATTTATCACTAATGACATGCAAAGTGAGCGTGCCAAGATGCTAGCGACTGGAAACAGTTGCTAACATTGCTATCTCCTATTACCAACTTTTGGAGATATTCTCGCTAAGCGCGAATATCTCCAAAAGCTAACACCTGCCCTGAGCAGTTCTTAGCCATGTTATCCAATGGGAGGTGGATAACATGGCTAAGAGCACTAGCTCGCTAATACATGAATATCGCTGACTTTTCAGCGATATTCATGCTTTGCGGCCGATTTTTATCGCATTTGCGATAAACCTTGGTAATAACAAGGTTTATCTGCGATAAAAATTGCCGCAGCTCGGCGATAATTTTTTCACGCTAACCAAGCAATAGCGATAATTATCGCTATTGCTTGGTAATATGCCCCCAAATTTCTCCTTCTATTTACAGTGTTTTCAAGCATTTTTGCTTTAAACAACACTACAAATGTAAATTACAAATAAAACTAAAACCAAGAAAACTATGAAATGGTATGCCCAGTTAATGTCTGCATGCTAATTGTTTGCATGGTAGATTACTTTTTAACATGACAATATTATAAATGGGTTGTAATGGTATGGGAGAAAATATTAGCGTAGTAAAAGAATGAATTCTAAAGCAACGCGTTGTGATATCTTACAACACTTGTTCTCTCACCTTAGAACATGGTCAAAATGCATTTCGCATATTTGTTGTTCTTGTTAGTCCCTAGCAAGGTGGCACTACCTGTGTCCAGAAACTGTAAATTATATGCTAGTGGGCCTACAGCACTGATTGTGTCACCCACGTAAGTAGCATTTTAAACATGCCTCAAGCCTGTCATTGCAGCCTGTGTATGCAGTTTAAACTGCCATGTCGGCTTGGAAAAACAAAACTTTGGCCAGGCCCAAACCTTCCTTTTGAACATATATGTCACCCCTACGGTAGACCCTGGACAGCCCTGAGGGCAGGGTGCAATATATTTAAAAAGTTGGACATGCACTTTTAAGTTTTAGATTTCAGTGAAAATCTCTTAATTTCGTTTTTCCCTACTGTAAGGATAACTCTCCCATGGGATAACATTGGTATTAACTTTACCTTATTTAAAAAAATAAGTGTAATTTTAAAATGGGAATAGGTAACCAGTTCATGTTTAGTGCCTGTCGAATTGTAATGAAACCTCCTGACTTATTGTGTAGTCCGATCTTAAATTAAAATTTTGAAAATGGCACTTTTAGGAAGTTACAAGTGAAAGACGCAGCAGGTGTGCACTCTAGAAACTGATTCAAAATCAATGTATCAAAAACTATTCAATGTTTACAATTTTCACTAAGAAATGTGTGCAGATTTTCAATTGTGGAACCCCATGAGGACTTATTTTGAAATGTTCTTGTAATCTTGGTTTACACGACGTCTTGAGAATAATTGTATTGCTTTATAGAGTCCTTTTTAAATATCATGTTGAATTATGGTTGTACACTAATTTGTGACATTTCGTAGTGCACTGAGTCAACCTAGATACTTATCTAGGTTACTTTTTTCTTAACTTTTAGGAATTTGGCATTTTCAAAATGCCTTAGCCATTTGGTGCCTGCAGCCTGTCTCTAGGTCACATGATTGGGTGTAGTTGACGGTTGGGCTTTGTGTATTACTCCTAGACAGTCACAAACAATAGGGACGTTAGGTGTGCCTGGATAGGCCATTACTGGCAGAATGGGAGGCAGAAGCTTGGTCCTGCCCCCTTCCACTTGAATAGGCTGTGTCCTATCTACACACAAAGGGCTGCATACCCCTGTACTTAGTCTGGAACCAGGGCCAGAAAAGCTGGTGACCTGTGCACTTCAACGGAATGCCTCTAGAAGTTTCTCCTTTCTTTAAATGCACAACTGGGTATAAATTCTGGACCTCAGACAACAAATATTCAGTATGCTTCTGGACCTGTGGATACTCTACCAGGAAGAAGGACTGCTGTGCTACTGGAAGCTGATGTGCTGACGTGCTGCCTGCTGCCGTGTTGCCTGGGTCAGAGGAACTAGGTCTGCATCTCTTTAACCCAGAATCCAGAGTGAATAAAAGGGATATTTGGTTGGCCTCCTGACCTGTAGCTTTAGGGACACAACAACCTTGCACCTGTACTTGGACTCTGTGGTTCCATCCCAGTCCTGGACCCTTGGAAGTGTGCTTAAGGTTCTCTCTTGTTTTGAAAATACTTGCCGCCCATGGTCCCGAGTGATTAAATGGGTTCCCCTTGTCCTTCTTGATGAATCAAGCGCAATCGCATGATTGCAGGGGTTTTGCATTAAATCCCTAAACCTCGTGACCATGAGGTTGGGCACCCTAGTGCCATCTCACTCCCTCCCCACTGTTTAATTTCTCTAAGCCTATACCCTTTCACTCTGAAAAGTTATGTCAGCACATGCTCCCTTGTACACTGCAGAATACCTCAAACAACTTTGTTCGGGCCCTTCCCTACTTTCAGATACCCCTGATGTACCAACAGTCACCAACTCTTCTTTACCGGAGCAATTAGAAAAACTTAAGAAGAAGCAAGTACGATTACAACTCATGGTTCTTATGCTGACAGATTATCTCAAAGCAGATGTAATCCCATTAGGTTTGCAGGTCCGCAACATTCCAGGGATCTTTACAGACAACCCCAAATATATTTCAAATTTTAGCTACATAGGCACCACATGCTCCAGACATTGGTTAGCGCTGGGGATTGATATAGCCTCAGAAACCCTTAAAACGTTAGAAACCGAAATCAGTGACTTACTGAAACAAATTAATGACTCTGATCCCACCTCAGACTGCAAAAAACTACTAGAGCAGGTGGAAAAGACAGTGGCGGAATTTCACCGCATCGAGCAGAATAAAAAGTCCAATAAAATCAAGAAGGACATAAAAAACTACAACGTCGAAAATACTTACCCCTATCTTCAAAAAGACTTCTATGTCAACAGACCCCAATTCAATCCCAACAGTAGATCCTGGGGCAGGTATAATAGGCGCCAAAACATAGTTGGTTTCTCTGAGACCTCAGAGGAATCGTCCGACAACTCAGACCCTGGTGAAGGGGGCAGCAACCCAAGACGTGGTGGTGGAGCCCAGAATAATTTTTTATCAAGAGGCCAACCCAACACCCCGCAAAGAGGCAGGGTCAAGAAACCGCAAAGATGGGTCAACCCCCCAGGAGAACGCAAGACCAGGAACAATTTCTATCAGTGGTAAACCATACAGCCACCACGAGTTCCCCACTCGCCAGCACAAGTACATCAGAATTAATACCAATTTTTAATCTATCCAGTCACCAACTGAATGACACTGAGACAGCCTTATTGAAGAAAGGTCTTTCCTTTGTACCCACTACCCGCCCTGACTTCATGGAGCTACAAACTGAGCTTCTTAGGTTTTTCAGACTAGTTCGTTTGAAAGCCTTTTTCCAATTACATCCTCCATCAACTACTAATGCCAACACCCCTTTCCGACCTGCCTCCACATTCCTACCAACTGCAAGTATGATCCCCGCAGAGGTTAGAACTTTTGAGAAACTGGTACATAAAGATCTTTGTACCATTGAAAACAAAAAACTGTATGTACCTTACAACATATCACTGGCAGAAAAAGACGCCATTAAAACACTAAAGACCAATCCCCTTCTTGTCATCAAAAGTGCCGACAAAGGCGGAGGAATTGTCCTCCAAGATGTCGATGCCTATAAACTAGAGATCCTACGACAGCTAGGGAACACAGATCACTATCAGAGGCTACCAGGCAACCCCACCAAAAACATACAAGAAACAATACTAAAGATCACCACAGATGCAGTCTCCCAAGGGTTCCTGAGTAAGAAAGAACATCTATTTCTCAACGTAAAAAGTCCCCGACAGCCTGTTATCTACACTCTTCCGAAAGTTCACAAGAGCATAGACAGTCCCCCGGGTAGACCCATAGTATCTGCCTGTGGATCAATTTTAGAGCCTTTGGGCTCTTATGTTGATTTCTTTATTAAAAAATTTGTACCGACCACCACCTGCTACGTAAGGGACAGTATGCAAATGATCAACCTAGTGGAACATCACCCCTTTGACCCAAGTATTCACACCCTATGCACTATGGACGTGGAATCGCTTTACACAAACATACCACAAACAGCGGCTCTACTGGTCATCCAAAAAACCTTGGATTCTCGACCTCGTCCCCACAGGGTCCCCTCACTCTTCATCCTACAGCTCCTGGAAGTTTGCCTCACAAGAAACTATTTTATGTTTGACAACACCTGCTACCAACAAGTAAAGGGTACTTCCATGGGGGCTATTTTTGCCCCCAACCTGGCAATTCTATTCATGGATGCCTTGGAGACTAGTAACATCTTGACAGAAAGCAATCCCTTCTACACAGGGATTTGCTTATGGCGTCGGTATATAGACGATATCTTCCTTATATGGAACCAGGACATCCCCTCACTGCACTCCTTTAATCACTGGCTTAACAACAACTGTGCCGGTCTGAATTTCACTCTGACCCATGATAAAAACCAGATAGCCTTTCTAGACCTAACCATTTTTCATCATGAAAATGAATTACTGACACGCCTTTTCCGTAAACCAACGGAACGCAACACACTGTTGAGTTATCAAAGCAACCATCCAAGGGCATTAAAAGATTCCCTACCCTACTCCCAGTTTCTACGAATTAGAAGAAATTGCTCAGTTAAAGAGGATTATTTCAGGGAAGCAGACGTGCTGTCAAGTAAATTGAGGGCACGCGGTTATCCAAAGAGATTGATAAAAACAGCCACCAAAAGGGCCTGGTACTGCCCCCGTGAAGCCCTCCTAACACCAAAAACAAGGGAGAAAAGCGAACGGATAGCATGTGTAACCACCTTCTCCCCTGTTTCCAACAAAATCCGGCAATCTATTCTCAAGCACTGGCCCACCTTGAATGCAGGCCCAATTCATTTAGAGAGGCCAGTATTTGCTTTTAAGAAAAGCAAAAATTTGAGAGACCATCTCATAAGAGCAGCACTACCCGCTCCTACCCCATCCACCACAATTGAAACCAACTGGGGCCTCCCTCCTATCCTTGAGCACGTTAAGTGTGGTTGCTGCACGATGTGTGAATTTACTATTGAGGCACGCAATTTCAGCCATAACAATGTGACAGTGACTATGAAAAGCTTCACTAATTGCAACAGCAATAATGTCATTTATGCCATCGTATGCCCTTGTCCGAAAATGTACGTCGGCCAAACCACTCAGAAAGTAAAAACTCGCATTGGCCAGCACAGAAGCCGGATACGTTGTGGGACTCCTAACGCCCCGCTCGTTGAACACTACACAGAAATGAAACACACTGTGGATGATATCAAGTGGACAGTGTTGAAAACAGTGAAACTCCCACAAAGAGGGGGCAACTTGGCTCAACTCCTCAACCGAGAGGAACTTAAGACAATCATTCAATTTGATACCATTCACACAGGGTTAAACAGAAGTGAGGACTGGACAACCCTACTGTAAGCTGGTTTTCCACCTTCAATCTCTGGACTTTGGCCCTGAACCCTCGCTACTCAGAAAAGACAATTTACTGTGTAAACTATGTAAAATACAATTTTATTTATGATTTGTTAACATGAGATGTAACCCTAAGGTTTTTTGAAACTATTGTTCACAAAAATGCTATTCACTTTTTGAGCACCTTTTCGGCACTATTTTAGCATTTAATTTAATTTATTCACCCACTGTCACCTAGCCGTCTAGCTTCGAATCATTGTTTAAAAATAATGCTTCTTAATTAAATATAGCTCAATGGGCACACTTGACCCAGCCCAAAATGTCCGCCCCCGCGGACATTGAAGCCTCCATGGCTTGTGGCTTCCCCCGTCACGTGACTCGCGTCTAGCCAATTACAGCGCACTCTCTCTTGTCACCTGACCTCGTCACCACCCAATAATCAGTCCCGACTTGGAAGCACACGGAAGCTTTCCATTGTGAACAGCCCCAGTGCCCGGCGTCTCTAGAGAATTGCACTCTCTCCACCGGTAAGCTCGCCTTGGCCTTCCTTCTAACTCGTGCAAGACGCCAATAAATTACCAGGAAGCCTAAACCCCTGCCATATTCTCCCCGCAGCGGACCAGTTATTTGCCCGGCCGCGCAACTCATCACTCGGCGCTATCCCTAGACGCCGGAGGACGGAGACCCCTGCCCTGAAGATTTCAGGTAAAATAGCATGTCTCTCAGCTGTTCCCAGGGACCGCTAATGTATCTACTGTGCTGATTCTCTCGCCCTTTCCTCACATAGGTTGGCAAGCGTATTGGGCTCCAAGCGGAGATAATAGAGTGCATCCTTGTCAAATTATGCTTACTCCTCGCCACACCGTGGTAATTTTACTAAACTTTCTATGAAGCTTTCAGTACAAATCCTTTTTTTAAAAAGCAACAACATTTTTACTCCTCGCCACACTTGGGTATTTTTACCTGACTCAACCTTCTGTTCAGTGCAATACAACTAATTGAAGGCATGCTTTCTCTTACTCGCCTCACAGCAAATAAATGCAGAGGTACAGATGGCCCTAACTGAATAAATTCATGACCCGTGATTCCGGTGTCACACAACCTACAAGGTAATTCCTCCAGCTCCCCACTGTGGCAATGGCATAACACGCAACAGCGAGCACTCAGTAACATTATGTAATGTTTTATTTTAGATTGGATTTTACCCTTAAATCCAAACTGGCGCCCTTACAGAAGTCCACCCCAACCGCAATTGGAAGAACGATTCAGTCACTAAGGTACCTAGGCTCATTTAACAATTAGTCCCCCTTGCCCCTGCAATCTAAACTCTGGCATTAATACTATCTGTTGTCAACAGACGGAGTCAAACGTGCGCCCCCAAACAAGAACTTCCATAATTGAAGCTAACTCTACCTCAAGCTACAAACTTGGTAGGTTCCGCCAACTTATAAACATCATAGGCCCCTACCACTTGCCTCCAATACTGGAATCTTTCACTAAACACAAGCCTCACTTGTTCACGGCTTACCTATAGTCTCCCAATCACCTTGACTCACCAGCCCAATGAGTACCCATCACCAACCCTCGACCAGAATATGGATGACCAATCACAGAAATTGCATGGATTTCAGAAGTTGCGCATGAAATGCTCACGCCTCACGGCACCACTGCGTTTCCGAATGCAAAGTCTGTTGTTACAATGTGAGCGCTGACTATACAAACATTGACTATTTATATCTTTATTTCTCTTCCTTTTCCTCTTCCTCTCAAAAACAGGTGTTATAAATAATTGTGTTCAGGCAAAATCAATTTTCTTGTCCTGATGATGATCCCGTGATACTTGAGCTGGGGATCGAAACGTCGACCTTAGAGTAATTCATACATGTACTTTTATGATACTATTTGGTGTGTGAATGACTCCAGGATACACTGCTAAATGTATATCTAATACCAGTGACCTGCTAGCTCACCTTGTTTGCCTGATAACTTCCCTCACTTACCTTTACCTTTACCCCTTTGCCTTCTTCTCTCTGCTTGGCACAGGACTGTGCCCCAGTATAACCCTCACTCCTTGGGTTATTTGTTGTATCTCTGTGATTACAAACTTATTGAATAATAAATATTCCTTGGTCGGCTGGTCAAGGAATCTTGAACTATATAGAATTCCATTGTGATCTATATATATCAGTATTCCTTATTCTTGTATGCTCAGGACCACTTGTTGTTTTGAAAATAAGGTTCTCTGCCAGCCTCTGTTGATCCAGTGACAGTGACCAATCTGCTCCCCTGCTCGTGCAAACCCGAGCAGAATCGATGCATCGCTGTTTCTGCGTGGATTGGACCTGTTGCAAGGACCAGCATTGTCATCGCTGCCCCATCGGTACCACCAATGTGCGACACATTCTCCACACAGGCCCTCGAATCACTTGTCAACGGCAGCCTCGGTGGCAATGACGTCCTCTGCATCGAAGCTTCACAGATTCTCGGAAGCGATGCATCGCCCGACTACGAGCGGCAACCTCAACGCCAGTCTTCGCACCTCAAGCCCCGTCGACGGGATCCTTGACGACGATGCAGGCACTCGCATCGCAGCCTTGCCGCATTTCAGAACCAGCACATTACTTCCGCTGCACAACACATCTTCGACTCGGGTTCTCCCAACACTCTGCAAACCAGGATTTAAGGCACTCTGTTCAGCTGGCCTAACCGGGTTCCTGTAGCCAGCCTTCGACCCATCGTGGCCATGCTGAACTTGTGACTTTGTTCTGGTCTGGCACGACCAGATAGCCACAGTTTGCACTTTGTGCTTTTAGCAGCTATTTTCTCTTAAATCTTTAAAATTGCATATCTCTGGATCTACTAATTGGAGTTTTGTTGTCTTGGTCTTGTTTTATTTATTTTAAAAAGCTCTATTTTACAAACTTGTTGCAAGATCCCTTTTTTGTGATATTTTCAATTTATTACTGTTTGAAGTGCTGCACAAATACTTAACACATTGCCTCTAAGTTAAACCTGACTGCTCTGTGCGAAGCGATCCAAGTGTTGAGCACAGGCTAATTTGGGGATGGCTTGTGCCTCACCCTGACAAATATTGTGGTTTGCTTGACCAGGTCTCACACCCCAGGCCCCCAGCAACCCAAATTCTGACACTGTAGGTTTATTCTTTGTGGAGTTATAATGGATCATGGACATCATTATTTTGCTTTATTTTGAGACATATTTTTTTAAATTTTAATGTTATACCATTTTTATAACAATCAAATTTTTTTATTATTGTACTCATTTTTTAAGAACTGATGAATGCAGATATTTTTAATGATAGTCATTAAAAAAATATTTGGATTTTGTGATTGCTGGTTTGTGTTGGGTTTTATTGTGAGAGACATTTATACATTGGCTAGAGTATTGTTTAAACTGTCCTTTCAAGGTAGTGTAGTCCTTTGTTATTTGTAAAGAGTTATACTTTGAATAGTAACATTTTATATACCTCTTTTTTCTGTTTAGATCTTTTTAGTTACCGTTGTGTTATTCTTCGGCCGGCCGCGAAAAAAGGTAAAAAGGTAGCAAGCAATACGAAGAATCAGAGCAGTGCAAAAGCCGGAACGACATGTACACAGGAAACAACTCGTGGGCATACGGTCAGGTCCGAAATCAGGATTACAGAGGTTCATTTTTATATAAGGAGCTGAAGAAGTGCCACACAATCACATGTGGTCCTACAACTCAGCACGCAAATCAGGATATCCACAATGAATATAAACACAGACGAAGTAGTGAGGTTACGGCACATAAATCAGGAGAGACATTGGCACAAATCCGATGAAGAGCAATCCCCAACCCCACCCCTCAAAGCAGTACACGTTACAGGAACCACAAATGAAGACAACACTATAGAAAAAGATGAAGACTAAAGGGCCATGGAAACAAAAAATGGACAAACCCCACTCCCCTACCCCCACCCTGCACACCCGCGGAAGGCCAAGGCCTACCCCCCCAGCCGCGTGCCTGTCGTCCTAATGGAACCCGAAATTTAGAAAGAGAAAGAGAAAAGACAAAGAGCATAGATGGAGGAGGGCCCTCAAAATCGCCACCCGGCTCCGCCCATCACCCCTGTACGTGGAGGAAGTCCAAAAACAAAATGGAACATCGCGGAGAGTGTCAAGTACCAAGCACATCAAAGATACATCTCCAGTACAAACACACCCAAAGCACTGCCAGTTAACGTGGGGGCCACCGAAACCCAAAAATGCCTCACCCCTGGCCTCGTCTATCAACAGAACCACCCAATGATCCCTTGTCAATCAAGTTACAGTACTTTTTGGAGGATCTGAAGGATCCAAGCGAATCAATCCCAAATAATACCAAAAGAGGGTTCAGCAGTTCGAGTCCATGTGCCGCCGAAGTCCAAGGGCAGCAATATCATGCCCGCGGGTGCCACGAAGTCCTAGCACAGCAATACCATCCATGAAGTGGAAATATCACTGTCTGGCGAATGCCACGGTGTTGTCGAGGCGGCCCGAAAAGGAGAACAGCAGCGCGTTTCTAGGATCAGGATAGGCATGTGTCCCAAAGAGGCACCAACGTGTGCATCCGCGCTGTCCAGGGAGGACGAAGCAACCAGGTCTCTCGGTAGTCCACGGAATCCAGGCGAGTCCAGAGTCCTCCCCAAGGAAGTAGAAACGGGCACAGAGGCACTCCATTGAAATCGGACTGCGTCCGCACTGGGTCGGTGAAACAACAATGGCGGCCATTTTTCGATCCAGGTCCCAAACATTGCAAGTCAGGGACTCGCGCAGATCCGTTAGGGCGGCCATGACGTCCTTGGGCGTGGGCTCCACAGTGCGCCGCAAGCATCCCACGTCCATGTCTACGGCAGCCATCCGATCGGGACATGGTCCGTGATGAGGGGTGTCAGCCGCCATCTTCGTCAGTTCGGCCCCGTCCCACTGCACCTCACTGTGGGGACCGGCCCCAGCACAGGGCGCTGCTAAGTGTACGCCCGGAACACAAAGTTATGAGGCGGGTTCCCCAGGGAGAGCCACCAAAAGGCTAAACAAATGACCCTGCCACTCCCTGGGGGCTGCCCGCCTGTCTCGGGGGCGATCCTTGGATACGTCCGGGCACGGAGTCCGATAAGGGGGGCCAAGAGTCACGCACCCCCCTCAACTCCAGTAAGTCTCTCGGCCCCAAAGGCTCTTCGACAAGGGACCTGGCTTATGCTGCCTTCAGTGGCACTCCGAGACAACGGCACCCTCCGGCCGACTCCACACCACCAGAGGCGGCCGCTGTAGTTGCAGTCGCCGCCGGCCACCCGTTGCAATCGACCCCCCGGCTTCGTCACTGCACGGGCCGCTGAGCAATGGAAGGGGAATTCTCCGGCTCCACATCACGCAAGAATCTCAGGAGCAGGTGGTAAGTGAACGCTCCCCTTCTTTTATCCAACTACACCTTTGTAGTTCAGAACGAACAACAGGATGGGCATGCAGGGAGAAAGGGCTCCCGGAGCCGAGCGGCTATGCGGCCATTTCGGTTGCTGGCTTGGCTCCTCCCACCGTCGTGTTATTCCTAGCTGCTTTGTTCTTTTTGAAAGATTTCTAGGATTTTGTATTGGGTAGGGTGGTTTTACTTAATGTGGCTTGGAAGGCATTGTGCCATCTTTCCACTGCGTTGTTGGTTTTGCATTATATAGCCATGGTGCTGTCATATAAATTACACCACTGGAATTGGAACTTAGGGTGGTATCCATGCCAGAACGACGCAGTCTGCCAACACAAGTGTCTCCAAAGTAGTCCATGATTTGAAATTCTATTAGTATTTATTTAATTTATTTTGAAGGTTTTATATAGCGCGAACAACACTCTTGTGAGTATCAGAGCGCTTTACAAGTCAAGTGGAATATATATATACAATATATTATGATATAGTATACCACGAAATAAGTAAGTTATACATAAATCTAAATCAGGAGAAGACAGTGCTAAGCTAGCGCAAAACAGCAAAGATAAACAGAAGGACGAATAGGAGCGCAAGAAAAGCAAGTAATACAGTGCAGTGAATAGACATAGAGTTCACGTGAATTGAGCCATGAGGATAGCTTTCACTTCTCTTTTGAAGGAGGCAGAGGATACCATACCAGAGAAGGACCGGTTAAACGTTTTTTTCTTGGCAAATCGTTGAGGTTGTAGGAGAAGAGTCTTGGCACTCCTGGAAGCTCTTCTGCCCGCTGAGAGCACCAGTTTCTTAGCTAGGTATTGTGGGGTGTTGTGGTAGAGGGCCTTGTGAGTAATACAAGTGATTTTTAAATTAATTCTGGCTTCAAACGGTAGCCAGTTGAGGGATCTCAGGTCTGGGGATATGTGGGCGTTTCTCTTAGAACTTGTGATGAGTCTCGCAGCTGAGTTGGTCGTGGCTTTTAGCAGGGCTGTCGATGACCTAGGGAGTCCACATAAGGTTACTGCTCCGTATTCCAAGCGGGGGATAGCTAGGGCTTGAACTGCTTGTTTGAAATCGAAGGCGGGCAGATAGGATTTCAGTTTTTGCAGGGTCTTTAGGTGGAAGTTGGCTCCCTTTGTTGAAGCGCTGATGTTTTTCTGCATGTTAAGGTTACTGTCCAGCATTACCCCTAGAGATTTTGCTGAGTCGACTATGAGCGGTTGTCCATTGAGAGCTGTTAGGTGCTTCATCCAGTCTACGATAGTGTGAGTTTTGTTAGGGGGAGCGATTAGAAGGAGTTCCGTTTTGAGGGAGTTAAGTTTTAAGCGGTTTTCGGCCAGCCAAATTTGTTTTTTTTTGTAGTGTGGTGTTGAGTGATTTGATGTCTTCCAGAGAGTGCATTTTGATGTATATTTGGGTGTCATCAGCATACATGTGGAAGTGTATTTTGGAGAGGCTGAGAAGATCAGTGGGTGGTTCCATGAAAAGGTTAAATAGGGTGGAAGAGAGGGAGGAGCCTTGTGGAACTCCCAGAGTGACAGACGAGGGGATGGACAGGGATTAGTTGACCTTGAATCTTTGGGATCTATTTTGGAGGAAAGAGTCGAATCAGTTCAATACACTACCAGACAAACCCCTTCTGTGTTTCAGGAGATTCAGTGTTGGACAGGCCTCGTGGTCAGCCCGTCCCCTCCCCGCATGGCGGGTCACGGACCCCTGCTCCTCCGGTTCCCCGGACAAGAACCACCCCTGCAACCCGCCGGAGCAACCCCCGGCCCTTCCCCGACGGAACCCTGGCTCCTGAACACCACCGTATCGGCTGGCCCGGGTCCCTTCAAGAACCCCTGTCTCCGGCCCAGCCGCCATTTTGTACACTACACGACCAGGCCTCGTGGCCTCGGGTCGACCTCGGCCTCGGGCCCAGCCAGGCCCCGACATCGAGGCACCACCATCCACCCAGGAGGTGAAGAGACCACTTGGCAGGTCAATAGGAGAAGGAGTGTCGCTGGCTCCCCTCCGCCAGGTGTCGATCGCCCCCAGCCTCCCTGGGCACTGGCTCCACCCCCCTGATGGGTGTCTGGACTCCCTCATTCCGGACCTCCTGACCTCCAAGTGCGAGGGTCCGGACATCAAAGGGCGCCAGACATATAACTGGGGCAGCTCCAGAGCAGGACGGCAGTTGTATCCTGGAGTCGAGAGACACCGAGACGAACTCATCTTTGAAGGCCTGCTGGCGCTGCTGCGGCTCCTCTTCGTGAACTACCTTTGAAGGCCTGCTGGCGCTGCCACGGCTCATCCTCGTCGTGAACCATCTTCAAGGCCTGCTGGCGCTGCCGCGGCCCTCCTCGTCGTGAACCATCTTCAAGGCCTGCTGGCGCTGCCGCGGCCCTCCTCGTCGTGAACCATCTTCAAGGCCTGCTGGCGCTGCCGCGGCCCTCCTCGTCGTGAACCATCGTCAAGGCCTGCTGGCGCGGCCCCTCCTTGCGAACCCTCCAGCTCGAGGATTGTGAGCTCCACCTCGGCTGCTCCCGTACCGACCCGGTACTCAGACTGTCCCGCTACCCCTTTCCCCAAAGAGACTAGAATTGACGGGATCCTCGAATCCTGGTCCCCACTGTATCGTCAAGTTAACCTGACTAAGAATACCTATAAAAGTATACGTAACCTATCTTGGTGGGGTGTCCGTCTGTGGGGGGGAAGTTACTTGTCTGTACGATTACCGGAGAGGGCCCTCGCCAGGAGGCCTCTCCCCCTCTACTCGGCCGACCCTCCGGGTCCCCGTCTAACATTGGTGGCCAGCGGCGCGATCCGAGCCAACGCATAATCATACAGAGAGTAACTCGCCCCACGAAGACTCAACCACCATGACGACAAAGGAGAGTGGAACAACCGAAAAATTTCAGATGGAAAAGATGGAAGAATACAGCCACAAAGAACTAAAGCAATTCTGCATAGAGCTGGGCATTGCTACCACGGGACTGAGCACGAAAGATGACCTCAAGCACGCCTTGGAATCTTGGGTGGAGACGGAAACATCCCCACCCCAAAATCAAAACCTCGAGACCACCGAAACAAGTACCACCCCTGTGGACAAAAGAAGATCGGGCCTCTTGTCCGAAGAGGCCCGAGAACGGGAGAAAAGCCGGCTCCACGAGTTGGAGCTGGCTCGACTCCGCTTAGATGGAGAACTCAAACTGGCAGAACAAAAAATAACCCTCGAACACTTACGGCTCAGGGAAGAACGAGAAGAGAAAAACAGCCAGAGGGAGCTGGAAGAAAAAAGACTAGCATACGAGCATGAGCGCAACTTAAAGGAGCTAGAAATTCGACGGCAGAACAGAGACCTCGGCATCTCCGGGCACCAGAGCCCCACTGCCCCTACGGACCCCAAGGTCCACATCCCCAAGGACGTCGTCAGGGAATACTACCGGAACGATGATATCCAGCAATGGTTTAAAGCCTACGAGGTAGCAATGACCTCCCACGAATCCCGCGGAGCGACTGGGGAGCCGGGTTATGGGGAAAATTCGTCAACGAAGGAAGAGATGCCCTGCTGCAACTCCCCGACCACGAGATGACATCCTACGACCACATGAAGGCCGCCCTCCTCACTCGCTATGGGCTCACGCCCGAGATGTACCGGCAGCGATTTCGAGACTGCAAACGAATCCCTGGTACAACCTGGGTGGAATACGTGAATTTTTTTAGCCGAGCCTTCGAGGGATGGATCAAGGGCAGCCAGGTCACCACCTACGAGCAATTATTCGACCTTATTGTATGGGAGCACCTCTCCAATAATTGCTTCGTCGAACTAAGACAGCACCTCCTTGATAGTAAGCTGACCAAACCTCGGAAACTCGCCATCGAAGCAGACCGATGGGAGAGCACCCGAGTTCCTCGGAGCTGGCCCAGCGAACAGAACAGAGCCTCCCAAGGACACCACCGCCCACGGGGGGAGGAGGAGGCCCGGGTCGGGGCCGGGACACCCTCACGGTGCCCTCCACTAGCAACCCCCCGCCCCCGGCCGGAAGAGGAAGCCCTCCAACGCGACCAGGGTTCCGCTCCAACGTTACCTGCCACAAATGCCAGCGACCCGGCCACTACGCCAATGATCCCAACTGCCCGAAAAATCAGAGCCCCATGAACCGCCAGATCACCGCCGCCGCACTGGGAGAAGAGCCGGGCCACGAAGACGCCGAAGAGTACGAGCAGTACCAGCCCGAGTGGGAACCAGCCGCCATGTCCCTGGTCTGTCTAGGGGAGAGGGATATGGTCCCGTGGGCGCCCCTCCCCGCCAACACGCAGAAATACAGCCAGTGGGTCACCATCAATGGACGCCGGGCTGAAGCCCTCCGTGACACCGGGGCCAGTGTGACCGCAGTCCGCTGCCATCTGGTGACCCCTGACCAGATCCTACCCAATGTGCTTTGCCCAGTGAGGTCGGCAGACAACTCCGAAAGCCTGTGCCAGATGGCCCGCGTCCCCTTCGAGTGGGAGGGGGGGGGTGTCCGGCATGCTCAAAGTGACTGTCCGCGACGATGCCCCGGTGGACTGCCTTCTGGGGAACGACCTCGAGAGCTCCCCCTGGTCAGCCGTTGAGCGGAAGGAGCACCTGGGGATGCTTGGTCTCCCTGAATGGGTCTGTGTAACGACCCGATCCATGGCCGCCCGCGCCATCTCCAGCCCAGAGGACCAGGAGTGGCCCGAACCTCCTCCGCCGATCGTCACCGAAGAAACCACCCCTGAGCCTGGTCCTCCGGGGTTCGGCAACGAAGAACTAAATCAACTCCAAGACCTCCCGGAGCTGGCCCCGTGGCGCCAAGAAGGTGGCCCCATTCAGGAACAGTTCCGCCAGGAACAAAGAGCGTGTCCCTCCCTCGAGGGACTCCGACAACAAGCCATAACCCAGAGCGCAGGGGATGCCTCGGGGGCCCACTGGATCTACTCGGACAACGGGCTGCTCTACAGTGAGCAAAAGATTGCCGAGCTGGGAGCCAGCCGGGTGCTGGTGGTCCCCCTCCGATTCAGAGACGTCCTATTGAACCTGGCACACGATGTGCCTCTTGCCGGGCACCTGGGGCAGGACAAGGCGTACAGCCGCCTGGTGACCCACTTCTACTGGCCAAAGATGCGGAACGATGTAGCGAACCACTGCCGGGCCTGCCCCACCTGCCAGGCCAGTGGGAAGAGCGGCCGAAAACTGAAAGTCCGCCTGCAACCCTTTCCCATCGTCACCACCCCCTTTGAGCGGGTGGGAATAGACATTGTGGGGCCCCTGGAGCCCTGGACAGCACAGGGACACCGGTTCATCCTTGTCCTGGTGGACCATGCCACCCGCTATCCCGAGGCCATACCTCTCCCGACCGTGACGGCGCCCGTTGTGGGCCGAGCCTTGATGGGGATCTTCTCGCGGGTGGGCTTCCCCCGAGAAGTCGTCAGTGACAGGGGAACGAACTTTATCTCCAAGTACATGAAGTCCCTATGGCAACAGTGCGGGGTCACCTACAAATTCATGACCCCCTATCACCCGCAAGGGAACGGACTAGTAGAGCGATTCAACCGCACCCTCAAGGGGATGATCATGGGCTCGGAAGAACCCCTACATCGCCAATGGGACGTGCTGCTCCCGTGCCTCCTGTTTCTTACAGGGAGGTCCCCCAGAAATCCCTGGGCTTCAGTCCGTTCGAACTCTTGTATGGTCACCCCGTCCGGGGCCCCCTCAGCCTGGTCAAAGAAGGGTGGGAGGTGGCCCCGCAGAAGACTCCCCCTGATGTATACAAGTACCTCTTAACCCTCCGTAACCAGACCCGGCGGTTCAGGGAACTTGCCAAGGCCAACCTCAAAGCCAGCCAAGAAGACATGAAGCGCTGGTATGATCAGAATGCCTCATCCATCGAGTTCGAGCCGGGACAACAGGTCTGGGTGATGTCCCCGGTTGAACCTTGCGCCCTCCAGGACAAATGGACGGGACCCTTGTGGTGGAGCGCAAGGGCCCCGTCACCTACCTGGTAGACATGGAGTCACCCCGAAACCCCCTACGGGTCCTCCACGCCAACCGACTCAAGCCCCACTTTGTGCGCTCTGAACTTAGCCTCCTGATGGCTACCGACAGTGGGGCTGAAGAAGACTCCGAGCCCCTCCCCGATCTCCTGAAAACGCTTGAGAAAGACGGCTCCGTGGAGGGAGTCCACCTCTCCGATGCCCTGTCCCCAGCGCAACGCCAAGACTGCCAAGAACTGCTACTACAATTTGCCGACCTGTTCTCCCTCATTCCGGGGGTCACGCCCTGGTGCCTCCACGACGTTGACACCGGGGATAGCCCCCCTATCCGACACAGGGTGTACAGGGTGCCTGATCGAGTACGCGCCTGCATCCAGTCGGAAGTCTCCAAGATGCTAGCTCTGGGAGTGATCGAGCCGTCCGACAGCCCCTGGGCCAGCCCGGTCGTGCTGGTCCCCAAGGCCGCCGCCCCGGGCGTCGCCCCCGAGCTCAGGTTCTGTGTAGACTATCGGGGTCTGAACGCCGTCACCAGGACCGACGCTCACCCCATTCCACGGGCAGATGAACTGATCGACCGCATGGGGGCCGCCCGCTACCTGAGCATCTTTGATTTGACAGCCGGCTATTGGCAGATCGGCCTCACTCCAGGTGTCCAGGAGCGATCCGCCTTCTCCACCCCGGATGGCCACTACCACTTCAAGGTGATGCCATTCGGAATGAAAAACGCACCCGCCACCTTCCAGAGACTAGTGAACAAAGTCTTGGCGGGTCTGGAGGAATTCAGCGCCGCCTATCTGGACGATATTGCCGTGTACAGCCGCCACTGGGCAGAACACCTCCACCACCTCCGGGAGGTCCTGAACGCCCTCCGGCAGGCCGGGCTAACCATCAAGACCAGCAAGTGCCAGATCGGCCAAGGGTCCGTGACCTACCTGGGACACCAGGTGGGAAGTGGCCTGGTGGCCCCCCTCCAGCTCAAGATTGCTGCCATCCAGGCCTGGGAGCCCCCGGTCACCCAAACAGAGGTCCGAGCATTCCTGGGGCTCACCGGGTACTACCGGCGCTTTGTAAAAGACTATGGCAGCATTGTGGGGCCTCTCACAGAACTCACGTCCAAAAAGAACCCCCAGAAAGTCAACAGGCGGCCTTTGAGAACCTCAAGTCCGCCATGTGCACCGCCCCCGTGCTCCAAGCCCCAGACTACAGCCGGGAATTCATAGTACAGACGGACGCCTCAGATCAGGGCGTGGGGGCCGTCCTCTCCCAACTCAACACCGAGGGAGTCGATCAGCCAGTGGCCTTCATCAGCCGACGCCTGCTGGCCCGAGAACAGCGCTGGAGCACCATCGAGCGGGAGGCCTTCGCCGTAGTGTGGGCCCGCAAGAAGCTCCGGCCCTATCTCTTCGGTACCCACTTCCGGGTGCAAACAGATCACCGACCCCTGCAATGGCTGATGCAGATGCGGGGAGAAAACCCGAAGCATCTCCCTGCAGGGGATGGATTTCACTGTGGAGCATCGCCCCGGCCAAGACCACGCCAACGCAGCCGGCCTGTCCCGCTTCTTCCGCCTCGGCGAGGAGAGTACCCAAGAGGATGGGTGACTCTCCCTGCCTTCAGCTGGGGGGGACGCATTTTGGACAGGCCTCGTGGCCAGCCTGTCCCCTCCCCGCATGGCAGGTCACGGACCCCTGCTCCTCCGGTTCCCCGGACAAGAACCACCCCTGCAACCCGCCGGGGCAACCCCCGGCCCTTCCCCGACGGAACCCTGGCTCCTGAACACCACCGTATCGGCTGGCCCGGGTCCCTTCCAGAACCCCTGTCTCCGGCCCAGCTGCCATTTTGGACACTACACGACCAGGCCTCGTGGCCTCGGGTCGACCTCGGCCTCGGGCCAAGCCAGGCCCGACATTGAGGCACCACCATCCACCCAGGGGGTGAAGAGACCACTTGGCAGGTCAATAGGAGAAGGAGTGTCGCTGGCTCCCCTCCGCCAGGTGTCGATCGCCCCCAGCCTCCCTGGGCGCTGGCTCCACCCCCCTGCTGGGTGTCTGGACTCCCTCATCCCGGACCTCCCGACCTCCAAGTGCGAGGGTCCGGACATCAAAGGGCGCCAGACCTATAACTGGGGCAGCTCCAGAGCAGGACGGCAGTTGTATCCTGGAGTCGAGAGACACCGAGACAAACTCATCTTTGAAGGCCTGCTGGCGCTGCCGCGGCTCCTCTTCGTGAACTACCTTTGAAGGCCTGCTGGCGCTGCCGCGGCTCATCCTCGTCGTGAACCATCTTCAAGGCCTGCTGGCGCTGCCGCGGCCCTCCTCGTCGTGAACCATCTTCAAGGCCTGCTGGCGCTGCCGCGGCTCTCCTCGTCGTGAACCATCTTCAAGGCCTGCTGGCGCTGCCGCGGCCCTCCTCGTCGTGAACCATCGTCAAGGCCTGCTGGCGCTGCCGCGGCCCCTCCTTGCGAACCCTCCAGCTCGAGGATTGTGAGCTCCACCTCGGCTGCTCCCGTACCGACCCGGTACTCAGACTGTCCCGCTACCCCTTTCCCCAAAGAGACTAGAATTGAAGGGATCCTCGAATCCTGGTCCCCACTGTATCGTCAAGTTAACCTGCCTAAGAATACCTATAAAAGTATACGTAACCTATCTTGGTGTGGTGTCCATCTGTGGGGGGGAAGTTACTTGTCTGTACGATTACCGGAGAGGGCCCTCGCCAGGAGGCCTCTCCCCCTCTACTCGGCCGACCCTCCGGGTCCCCGTCTAACATTCAGCAGGTTGTTGTGTTTGATGGTGTCAAAAGCTGATGACAGGTGGAGTAGGATTAGAAAACAGGCTTCATTTTGGTCAAGGATTTTTAGAGCATTGTCTAATACATGTGTCATGGCTGATTCTGTGCTGTGACCTGCTCTGAAACCAGATTGAAATTGGTTCAGCAGGTTGAAAAGATCAATGTGAATGTTCAGTTGTATGTTAACGCATTTTTCCAGGAGTCTGGCTAACATAGGGATGTTAGAGATCGGACGATAGTTATTAGGGTCCAAGGGGTCCGCTGTGGGTTTCTTTAGGATAGGCGAGACCTGCCCCGTTTTCAGGATGTCTGGAATGGATCCTTGAAGAAGGGAAGTGTTAATGATCTTGGTCCAGAGGGGTAGTAAGAGAGGAATGAAGTATTTTATGTAGTTTGCCGGGAGCGGGTCAGTGAAGTGATTGGAGGGTTTCAGCGCGTTTAACGTTTTTAATATGGTGTCTTCACTGTGAGTGTTGAAGTGGTACCACGATGCATTGTTTTTTAGTTTAAATAACGGGTGATGGGGGCGTGGCCAAGATGGCGGGGTGAGCGGACGCTTCTTCCCGCAGCTCTTCCGGCCCGACTAGGCCCGAGCCCTTTATCGACAGCTTCTCTCCCCCCGCTGGAGCTCAGCGGCCGAGAGAAGGGTGGCGGAGACCTTGGTGCATGTCCCGAGCGCCGTTGTAGAAGACTACTTGAGCGATGGCGAATTGACTGCGGAGCACCACTGAGCCAAGGCGGAGCGAGTTGCCGGACGCAAGGCCTGGGCGAGCCCCGGCACGGGGGCTTTGGCTGAACAGCGTGGCGTCTGTTTGCCTATTTGCAGCGGCTCTGTGCCTTTGAAGCTGGTGAGCCAGACGACCAGCCTGCGAGAGACACCGCGGGGAGAGACGGTCGCTGCCTGAGCATAGTGACACTCGAGACCGCGGCTGAGGCCTGGTACGCTACACGCTCTCCGGTTCCGTATCAAGTTTGGAGAGGAGTACGGAACGGAGAGACAGGACACTCGACCCTCCTACGGATCGAAGGGCCCCGGAGGGGACTCATTGTTGTGGCCCTGAGACTGTGTGCAATCCGGGCAGTGGCCATCGGAATCGGAGGGTCTTCTTGGAACACCCAGCTGCCATTTTGTCCCCGAGAAGGCGATGGAGAAGATCCCCTGAGGTGGCGGCCTGGATTACTTCGCGCACCCCCGGCCCCGAGCAGAGCGCCCGGCAAAGGTGTGGTTCAGTTGGCGGTGCCACGGACCGGGAGGTCTCTGAATTGGCCGGCGGTCTGGACATTGGTTGGAGATGTAGGAGGGTCTATACAGTGGCGTCCGGCCGCCATTTTGTTCTCGAAAGTACGGAACACACGACGGCCCTGCTATATCGGACTCTCCCCTCTTTAGCACCTTGCCCATAAGTGGAGATCCAGCAACACCTGGGCCTGCTGTGTACAGCCCGGTATTACCTCTTCCATTGAGTGGCGTGCTGTGGTCCACGGTGTGCAAATGTCGGGCGGCCGGAGCGTGAAGAAAGGAGATTGCACGCTCCCGGACATGCTCAGCAGGGCCCAGCAACAGCGTGATAGGGCGCAACCGTCCCCGAGCTCTTCCAGAAACTCAGGCGAACCGGCTGGGGGGGAGCCCCCGGTCACGAGATCCTTCATGGAGGCCCTGTTTAGTTCGCTCAAAGAGGATTTTCAGATGCTAAAGCAGGAAGTGGCCAGCGAGGTGCGCGAGGTTCGCAAAGAAGTGGAGGGCCTTGGTGAGCAGATGGACACGTGGAGACAGCGGCCCAACGGAGGGATGAGGAGATTGTCCACCTACAGCAGGATGTACTCCGCTTCAGGGAACAGCATGTGGACCTCCAAGCGCACAATGAAGACCTGGAGAACAGGTCAAGACGGAATAACATACGGGTCCGGGGAGTCCCGTCCGCTGAAGAGGGAGCTGATGTTGCTGGCTACCTGAGGGACATGTTCAGAGAGATCCTGGGTGAGCCAGCGGACTTCCCGATCTGGATTGATAGGGCCCACAGAGTCGGCCGTCAGCGACAATCGGCGGCGCCTCCTCCGGACATTTCGGCCTACCTTCCGGATTTCCTAGTAAAGGAGCGTATAATGGCGGAGGCCCGCAAGAAGCAACCGCTGACCTTCCGTGAACGGCCCGTCACGCTGTTGCAAGACCTGTCTGCCATCACGTTGCAAAAACGCAGGGCCTTCAAGATTGTGACGGACTTTCTGAGGGAGCATGAAACACCATACTCTTGGGGGCATCCCTTTCGCCTTATATTTCGCTGGAACGGCGTGATGCACCAATTACGCTCCTTGCAGGACGTCTGTGGGGTCCTGGGTCTCACAGCTACGGAGGAGGGTGAAGCGACGCCGGACCAGAGACGCCCAGAGCGAGGAGGACGACGGCGGACGGCAAGAAGGAGGTCGGTGGCTAACGCCTGGAGGCCGGATTCACCTACCATCAGAGCGGAAATGGCCAACGCGTTGAGAGAGGCGGCCAGGGACTCTGCTGCCACGAATGGTGTAGCCTTGACGGCGTAGAAACGCTGCGTGGGGAGAAGGACATAGCTTCTGATGATGACAGGTTTGGGGCTGGAGGGGGGTTGAGGGGGAGGCGGGAAGAACGAGTGGCCGGACGTCCACTTTCTGTACTTTCCACGGACTTGTCCGTTTTGGGACATGACCGGGACAATGGGTTGTTCGAGTTTGGGTAGGGGGTTGGCCAGTTGCCACGGGGTTGGCTCGAGGGAAGTTGGGGGAAGTTGGGGGGGGGGACATCGTCCAGTGTCTTATATATTATTGCATTATTTCACTTGAACTACCCTGCGCTGCCGTCCGTGCCCTACCCTCCCCGATTGGGTGCCCACGGCTTAGCGCACACTGTCCTTCAGGAATATGGCGACACTGAAAGTAGTAACCCTTAATGTTAAGGGATTGAACAATCCGGTCAAACGGAGGGCAATCTTGTCTTTGTTGGAGGGGACACAAGCAGACATTTGTCTCCTGCAGGAAACCCACTTGTTAACGCAGGACTGTCATAGGATGCGTTCTCGCAAGTTTCCCACACAGTTTTTCTCTTCCACTGCCTCTAAGAAAGCGGGGGTGGCCATATTGATAGCAAGTTCCTTCAGGGGGGAGGTGCTGTACAAATTCGCAGAACAAAAGGGGAGGCTGTTGGCGTATCGCCTCAAGCTATGAGATGTGACGTTTACTATTGGCTCTTTGTACAGCCCGAACGACCACCAGGAGCGCTTTCTAGACTCGGCGCTGGTGGACGTGACTGCCTCCCCGGACAGACATGTCATTCTAGGGGGTGATTTAAACATAGTTTTTGATTCCACACTTGATAGGTCCGTGCAGAGACACCCGCAAACTGGGGAACTTTCACAGGCAGGAAAGGCTCGACTCGCTGATCTGGACCTGCATGACCTTTGGCGCACACTGCACCCCACGAGTAGGGACTATTCTTACTATTCACATGCACACCGGATGTATGCACGGTTGGACCACTTGTTGGTCAGCGGACCGATGTGTACCTCCGCTACGACGGCGGACATAGGGGTCCTCTCATTATCAGATCACGCGCCGGTCACGGGTACATTTGTGCTCCCACCGGTCTCCCCCTCCCGCGGTGTCTGGCGCCTTAGGGACACCCTCTTACATAAAAAAACTGTTGTGAAACACATTGAGGAGTCGATCCGGGAGTACCAAACACATAACGATAACTCAGACCCCTCGCTAGCGACACAGTGGGCGGCGTTGAAGGCGGTCCTAAGAGGGGAGTTTATTTCTATCTCCTCGGCGGAGAACAGGGAGAGACAGCGCAAGAAGGGAGGAGCTGACTTCCAAAGTTAGAGAACTGGAGCATATACATCGCCGTACGGGGGCCCCTAGGATATGGAAACAGTTGAAGGCTGCTAGGAAACTCTTATCAGCGTTAGACATGGACAGGGCGGAATACGCGGCGCTGCGCCTGAAACACGCGTTTTACACGGGAGGGGATAGGTGTGGCAAACTCCTGGCGAATAGGCTTCGTATGGCGCATCAGCGTAACCTGGTAAAGGAACTGCTAGATTCTGATGGGGTGGCGGTCTCTGAAGACGCAGCGGTAGCGGAGGTGTTCCGTAGGTTCTATGAAGACCTTTACACAGGGGAGCCCCTTTTGCCGCAAGATACTGCAGACTATCTGGAGTCGGTGGCCCTTCCGGCCCTGGACCCAGCACAGGCGGAGCACCTGGAACGTAGTATTCATGTAGAGGAGGTGATAGCCCCCATCTCCAGGCTCAAGCATGGGAAGGCCCCGGGCCCGGACGGTTACACGTCCTTGTTTTATAAGACCTTTTGCCCGGTTGTGGCACCTATCCTTGCCCGCTTATTCAACTCCTTCTCTGCACCGGGAGCCATTCCGCTGGACCTATTAAGAGCAACAGTCTTGGTGATTCCGAAACCAGGGAAGGACCGGACCCTCTGCGGCTCGTACAGGCCAATATCCCTCCTGAATGTTGACCTAAAGCTATATACAGGGATTCTGGTGTCTAGGCTGGCTTTACATCTGCCGGGCCTAGTAGAGGCTGATCAAGCTGGATTTGTCCCAGGTCGACAAACAGTCGATAACACCAAGAGAGTGGTGCACGTCTTGGAGAAGGCCTCACGGATTCAGGGAGAGAGAATGTTGCTGGCGGTGGACGCGGAGAAAGCATTTGATCGCGTTCATTGGCCCTATCTTGAACAGGTGCTCCGGAAGGTGGGTATTGGAGAGAAATTCTGTTCGATGGTTTTTAATTGTTACAAGTCCCCTTCGGCTACAGTTAGAGTTAATGGCTGCAGCTCCCGCAGCTTCGAGATAGAAAGGGGTACTAGACAAGGGTGCCCGCTTTCCCCCCTTCTCTTTGCCCTTTATATGAAGCCGTTTGCCCAGAAGATTCGCCAGAACCCGGATGCGATAGGGGTTAAGATGGGGCGATATGTCCATACGATTAGTCTCTATGCGGACGATGTCCTATTGACCCTGGATGACCCGACGCGGGCCCTCCCGGCATGCATTAAGGAACTGGATGATTTCTCGAAAGTGGCGGGCTTCAAGATGAACATGGGCAAGTCAGCGGCCCTAGATGTGTCCCTGACTGCGGATACGAGACGAGATCTGCAGAGGCTTTTTCCTATGCAGTGGTCGTCATCCCTGGTACCTTACCTGGGGATTCTGTTAGCACTGACGTTGCCAGCAATGGTAGTGGCCAATTACGCATCTCTAGGCAGGAAAATCAAGGAAGAGCTAGCCCGCTGGGGTAAAGGAATGTTGTCCTGGCTCGGCAGAATAGCTGCGGTCAAGATGACGGTCTTGCCCCAGATCTTGTATCTCTTTCGGGCCTTGCCGCTCCAACCGCCTACGGGATGGATCAGACAGACGCAAGCAGATATTGCACGTTTCATCTGGCAGGGTCGCAAGCCGAGAATGAAGAGGGTTCTCTCCACGCTGGCCCCGGAGGCGGGAGGCCTTGGCATCCCAGATCTCCGGAAATACTTTCAGGCAGCGCAGTTGCGCTACATGGTGGAATTGAGCAAATGGGAATCTGACAAGCATTGGCTCTTTCAGGACCAGGCGGTGGCGGGGCGTCCCTTACAGGAAGTGCCATTCTTGCGACGGATCCAACGCCCCCCCAACCTATACGCTTCCTATGTCACGCGAGTCCCCTTGAGGGTGTGGGACGCTGTTAATGAAGTTCACAACCTCACCACATTCCCCTCGCCTTTCACGCCGATAGTGGAGAACCCTGATTTCTCCCCAGGTCTAGAACCGGGCGCGTTTAAGCACTGGAGGGCAGCGAGTTGCCGTGCGCTCTTCCAGATGTATGACTCGGAGGGGGTGGTCCCTTTTCAGCATTTGAAGCAGGAATTCCAACTGACTGAGGCAGAGAGGTCAAGGTACATGCAGGTTAGGCATTGGGCGCTTCAGCCGCAGGTGCGACACACTGCAGATCGTCAGATGAGGCCGTACGAGAGGTGGTTAATAATTCGCACCTCTGATGCCAAACTGATCACGGACCTCTATAAATTCCTGCAACCCCCCCCATTTCATTTTTATAACCCTGGCAGGGAATGCTGGAATAAAGAGCTGGGGAGGACGCTCAGTCATAAGGAATGGGATCAGATTGCATCCGCGCGAGACACTCAGCATACCACACAGGACTCACAGAAACATTCACAAAGGTGTCCACGTATTGGTATTATACCCCGGAGAGACTACATGAAATGAATAGGAATATTGGGAAGGCGTGTTGGAGGGAATGTGGACAGACGGGGACTCTCACGCATGTGCTTTGGGATTGCCCCTGTTGAGGGAATACTGGACGGAGATCATTGATGAGATAGATGCTCACTTTGAGGTAGAATTGCCACGCTTCCCGGCGTATGTTCTGTTGGGCCTCCCGAATGGGCTAATGTACCCGCTGAAGTCACACAGAGGTCGGCAAATAGCAATAGCACTGGGATCGGCGATCCAGAACATATTGATACATTGGCGCACTACCACAGTCCCCTCCATCACGGGCTGGCTCCACAGACTTTGGCATGTTTTAGGCATGGAAAAACTATTGCTTATGGTGGTGGGGGACGTGGAGCACTTTGATGAGTTGTGGCAACCCTTTCATGCGCTCTTGACCACAGAATTTAGAGAACTTACCTGTCCGAGGTACCTTAGACTGCTGAGACTAACACCTCCTGTAGACCCAACCAACTAAACGGACATGAGATGGGGACTCATGGGGTGGGGGAGTGGGGTGGGGCAGCAGGACGCATCACTACTTAGGCACTGGACGGGGGGAGGTTGGGAGGGAGTTGGGGGAGTTGGGGTGTTTGGGGGGAGGGTTCAGGGGGGGAGGGAGGGTTGGCTTCTTGCTTTTCCTTCCTTTAGCTTTTCAACCTTACCGACAGTGGCAAACATGTTTAGCTTTTTCTCAACGGAACCTTATCTACGGTAGCCACTGTCCTTTACCATGCTTTAATTACTTTCGCTTTGACATTTTTGTTTGTAATGTGCATACCCCACCCTTCTTTGTCCCCTTTCCTCCTATGTTTTGCCTTAATAAAAAGCTTTAAACCTACATAACGGGAGATCATTAGCTAGGGCACCAACTAGGGACAGTGATGGGATCTCTTTCAGTTCTGAGATAGATATTAGGTCCTTGAGTACATCTGATTTAATGGATTCTGTCTTAGAGGCGAAGAAGGAGGCAAATTCATCACAGGTGGACATTAGGTAGGCTCTTGGTTTGGGCTTTGATAAGATCAAAATGTTTTTTGGGGCGGTTCTTGGCTAAGTCTAGTTGAGACCTGAAGAAATAGGTTTTAGATTTTCTGATTTTTCTAAAATAAGCGTTTCTGGAAGTTCTGAGAAGTTTGAGGAGGTCAGTTGAGGGTGAATCTCTCCAGCGTCGTTCAATTACTCTAAGAGAGTGTCTGACATCATTTAGCCTCCCATCGTACCATGGTTTGGAATCTTTTGAGGAGGTTCTTTTCAGTTGCATTGGGGCAATTTTGTCTAGGAGGTTGTTCATGGAGTGAAAGTAGTGATTTGTCAGCCCCTGAACATCAGCCAGGTCTAAGAGGGTTTGAGTTAGCTAAGGCTGTAAGGACAGATCTGACGTTTTTAGGTCTCGACCTCTGCCAATGCGCTTGCGCATTGCAGATGTCGAGACATATAGAGGTAGAAACAGGAAAGCTGAACCAGGCGGATTACGCCGTGTGCATGTGCCCGTGCACACGCTTGCTGTTTGCTCCCCGAGCCGCCTCCATTATCGCATCAGACCTGCCACAGCAATGCCGAGAGATTCACACTTCAAAGGAATGCTCTCACCGCCCCCATGCCTCTTCTTTCACCCTTTCGCTATCTCCCCCGCCCTCCCACCTTCAGCCTCTTCCTCTTCAGCGCACTCTCTCCCCCCTCCCTCCCCCTCACCCGAACATTTGTCTCTCACACCACAGGCTGCTGCTCCCCCACCCACCCAGCAATGCCGAGAGCTATTCCCTCCCACTTACTGGCTCCCCTGCTCCCCCACCCGACTTTAAAGGAAGCCTCGCACACCACGACCATGAAAACACACACACACATTCACATCAAGATTTTTCTGTGTTTTAAACGCTCGCTGCTGACATCTTCAGTTATGTAATAAAGGTCATCAGTTCACATCCTGGCAGGACCAACTCACACACGTGCTATTTAGTGCTAATTCTTTCACACACATGCACGCACGCACACACACACTTACAGCAAGATTTTCTGTGTTTTAAACGTTCGCTGCTGACATCTTCAGTTATGTAATAAAGGTCATCAGCTCACATCCTGGCAGGACCAACTCACACACGTGCTATTTAGTGCTAATTCTTTCACACACATGCCCGCACGCACAAACACACATTCACAGCAAGATTTTTCTGTGTTTTAAACGCTCGCTGATGACATCTTTAGCTATGTAAAAAAGGTCTTCAGTTCACATCCTGGCAGGACCAACTCACACACGTGCTATTTAGTGCTAATTCTTTCACACACATGCACGCACGCACACACACACATTCACAGCAAGATTTTTCTGTGTTTTAAACGCTCGCTGCTGACATCTTCAGTTATGTAATAAAGGTCTTCAGTTCATATCCTGGCAGGACCAACTCACACATGTGCTATTTAGTGCTAATTCTTTCACACACATGCACGCACGCACGCACACACACACTCACAGCAAGATGTTTCTGTGTTTTAAACGCTCGCTGCTGACATCTTCAGTTATGTAATAAAGGTCATCAGTTCTCATCCTGGCAGGACCAACTCACACACGTGCTATTTAGTGCTAATTCTTTCACACACATGCACGCACACACACACACACGCACACACACACACATTCACAGCAAGATTTTTCTGTGTTTTAAACGCTTGCTGCTGACATCTTCAGTTATGTAATAAAGGTCTTCAGTTCACATCCTGGAAGGACCAACTCACATACGTGCTATTTAGTGCTAATTCTTTCACACACATGCACGCACGCACACACACATTCACAGCAAGATTTTTCTATGTTTTAAACGCTCGCTGCTGACATCTTCAGTTATGTAATAAAGGTCATCAGTTCACATCCTGGCAGGACCAACTCACACATGTGCTATTTAGTGCTAATTCTTTCATGCACACACACACACAAACACACGCACACACACATTCACAGCAAGATTTTTCTGTGTTTTAAACGCTCGCTGCTGACATCTTCAGTTATGTAATAAAGGTCATTAGTTCACATCCTGGCAGGACCAACTCACACACGTGCTATTTAGTGCTAATTCTTTCACACACATGCAGGCACGCACACACACATACGCACACATCCACCCATTCACAGCAATATTTTTATGTGTTTTAAATGCTCGCTGCATACATCTGCAGTTATGTAATGAAGGTCATTAATTCACATCCTCGCAGAACCAACTCACACTTCCAGCTTCTAAGGTGGATGGATTGAGTACCGTTACATTGGGTAATAGTAGTTCATTTTCATTGTGTTGTGAGTGCGCATGCTGGCCAAAATAGACTGCCACATTAACGCATGCATGCAACACATAGAGCCAGTGGTTCAACGGCTACGGCTAACGACGATACATTTATCACTTTGTGTGCAGACTAATTACTGAGATTCATGCGCATCAGCAAAAATCAAGGCCAATTCTCATCACATTCTCTGCCTCTCTCGTCATACCGTCACTGTAAATTGCCTGGAATGCGCCTCACACAAAGCCTCCCTTTACCTGGGGAATGCTTCTGAGGAACACGCTGCCCACAGCAGAAAATTATTAACTCACTCTATCTGTCTATCCATTGCACTCACTCTATCGCCAACACTCTATCTATCTATCTATCTATCTATCTATCTATCTATCTACCTATCTATCTATCTATCTATCTATCTATCTATCTATCTATCTATCTATCTATCTATCTATCTAGCTATCTAGCTATCTAGCTATCTAGCTATCTAGCTATCCAGCTATCTATCGCTCTCCCACTATCTATCTATCACACTCACTCTATTGCATCCCCACAGCATCACTCAGCACCACCACAGCATCACTCAGGGGTACCACATCACTACTATGCGCTACCACAGCATCACTGAAAGCCACAGCATCACTCGTCGCAACCACAACATCACTCAGCGCCACCACAGTATCAATCTGTGCAACCATTCAACAACAAGTGGTTCAAATATGTTCTCTCAATGTTTCAAGCTTTATTACAAATGTCACAAAAAGATGTTAATATTTCACTTCTGTTCTTGGATTTTAGTCACAATAAAATACACTGAACATAATCTTCACAAAAGTTATTTATCAAAGTTTAGGCTATCGCCATTATAAATTACAATAACTTTTATTTAAGTATTCATTATTAAAAATAAATTAAAGCCATTCTTATTTGTAATATCAATACATCTAAGTCACGTTAATACAATACATATTGCATTACAAATGGTATAAGTGTCACATTTGCGAAAGTTAAAACTATTGGCATTGTAAATGACAAAGCTATTAATTTCGCTATTTTCAAAACCAACACATAAATAACAAATTTGTCATTTACAATACCAATAGCTCAAACTTTCCTAATGCGAGACCTGTTGCATTGCAAATGCTTGTTAAGGTTTCTCTTCCAGATCTTGGTTTTCAGGGGTTGTTTAGGGAGTTGTGTAATGGTTTCCGAGTTTTGGAATGTAATGACATTCTGGTCAGACCGATCACAAGGGAGGATTGAGTAGAGCTGGGTGGAGTCCGCTTTGGAGATTATTAGGTCGAGAGTTGCACCCTTGTCGTGTGTTGGGCTGTTACATAGTTGGTTGGGATTGAGGTCCGTGAGGAAGGCGTTGAGGCTGTTTACCCCTGGGTCATTCTGGTCGTCCCAGTGAAGGTTGAAATCCCCTAAGAAAATTTGCTTAGAATGTTGGTTGTCATTTGAAGCTAGAATGCCCATGAAGTGTTCAATGAAAGTGAGGTTATCTCCCGGAGGATGGTAGAAGGCGTGTAGAGAGCAGATTTGTTTGTTGTTGTTGGCGATGTTTAAGCATAGGTATTTACACGATGATATTGCAGGGGCATTGGCGTTAGTCGCTGTTAGGCCGATCTGGTGTATATAGGCTATCCCACCTCCTGGCCTGTCGGCTCTGTCGAGTCTGGTAAGTGGAGTGGTGTGGCTCACTGGTTAGAGGCGGCAGACCCGGGAGCAGAAGTCGCCCCGGGACCAGGGTTCAATTCCCGACGCGGCAGGGTCGTGAACCAGGGTCAGCGGACTCAACAATTCTCGCCTTGGTGCCTACTCTAACATGGGGTCCCACTCGGCAACTCTGGGCATTAGTTTGCCTAACCTCCACAACAACCCCATCAACGCCGGGGATGCCTGGCTCCACCTTGGGGATTCCCAGTAGGAACCATCCCACAGGGAAAGCCAGGACGGGTTCCCCAGCAGTATACAGCGCCGGGACGCCCCTTTGCTGGGGCAGCTGTGCGCTTTACAAGTATACAATATTTGACATTTATAGTTGGGGGGGTTACAAGATGTCCATGATGGGAGTAGATGTTTCATTTAGCCAGGTGTCTGTTAGGATCATGATGTCTGGTTTGTTCGTGATAAGTAGGTCAGCTATATCAGCTGCATGTCTAGAGGCAGACTGGTTAGCTACTGAATTGACTGGTATGTTTGTTAGGGCTCGTATTCTTTTAATTTCAAAAGCAAATTTGCTTTTGCATGTTCTACACTTAGGGGACGATTACAATGCGCATCGTAATGTACCGGTCGAATTTCTTTCCGACCGCCTCATTTTGATTGAGGCTTTCAGAACGGAATTCGACCAGTCAATCCGGCTGGCTTCCGACGGGCTCAGGGAGCCAGACCGCCAGTCGGAATGCGGCAAATAATCTCCAGGGCTGGTCTTTCCGCCCTTGAGATTACGAAGAAGGTTTCTGACATGGTTTCCATGCAGGTCTGTCCAATATGGAAACCATGCCGGACAGGGTTTTTGGTGGCCCCCAGCAGGGCCCCCCTTGGTGCACATTCTCCTGTTGATCCCTGCACCTTGTGGCAGTCACCTTGAGGTGCCTGTCACGGGGTGCAGGGATGAACCACAACTCCCATTTTACTATGGGAGCATGCATTACGGCCGCTTTATGGCTGGAATGCATGCTCCCATACTAAAATATAGGAATGCAACCGAACAGTGCTAGGTCTCATCCTAATGGGGCGGTCAGGACTGGCAACCTGGTGTTGGTGGTTCCCCATGACTGAGTAGGTGTCGAGCGGAAGTGATTCTGCCGGTAATCGTAATGACCCCCTACTGCTGATTTCTGGAGGTGTCTCCAAATGCTTTGTTTAAAATAGTAGTAGCAGCATTCTATGGCTGTTTGAGAGTATATTCTGGGAATTATGTGTATCATTACCTGCTCAAAATGTAAAATTATTTTTGGGGGATAGTAGTTGTTGGTTTGAATTTTTATCTTGATCATAGTTCTAGTTCGTAGTATATTGCTTGTTAAGTGGCAGTGCTTAAGTTAGGGGTATATTACTATTCAGATAATCCAAGTATGGTACATATTTGTGTGAGTGGTGGAGGGCACAATTTGAAAATGCCATCCATCATCTTTGTTGTACATTGAGTAAGTCTGAGTAATTTGTTTTGCATTTCATATATCATTATTCTCAAACCATTGTTTCTATAGTCATGCAGGAGGAAGGGTTCTTCATTATGTGTATTGGGTCTGGAATGCGTATGTCTTATTTTCTTCTAGGAGCTGCGGGTGTTAGTGTTGTGGGTTTCCTAGTGAGTGCTATTAATCTTTTTACATTGGCAATTGCTTGCATTTGACCACTGCAATGTACTCAGAAATGTAAGGCAGTGTATTTTTTAAAATAGGTCCTGTGGCTTTCTAAGCGCTACGGCTTGCTTCTCGGAGATCTTGGAGATTATGCCTTATACCTCTGTTACATTTGGGGGGCGGCTGTGTTCTTTAACATTAATCACAACTTCATTTTTGGATGTGTCCCTCTCATAACAAGCAAAGCAAAATTGGTACATTTCCGCTTTCATTTTCACTGCTTCTGCTCACCATGCTGTATGTGTATCCAGTGTGGGAAAACAATTGTTTGTCCTTCTGCGAGGTGATGTATGTGGCTTTTTATACCATTTTATCTGATAATGGTCGAGGTATAAGCGTTTTATTTTGTACCGATAAAGAGGGGTGAAGTTTAGGATTTCAGGCATTCACCTAACAGTCAACACTTATGTGTGGGAATACTCTAGTGTCACGGTTCTCCAAAGGGGGGACGGCGGTGATCCAAAGGATGGGGGTTGCTCCCACCCAACATTCTCCAACAGTACCAAAAAAGTTTAGGTAAACATTTACACAGTCTAAAGCACATGCAAGATTATAAAGACAATGTTTTATAATGAGTCCTCAGTCCTTGAATTTCCTTCCTTGAAAGTAATTGAGACTTTATTATCTTTTGTGTCTTATAGCTTTAGCCAACACGTATTTCATCGTATTCACAACTTCTTCAGGGCTGTCCTTATCTCTGAAGAAAATCTACTAGTTCGATCTTCCGGTTCATATTTTCCATCCGGTTAATAACAGCAAGGCTTGTTTCAACTATACCTCTATCATTAACATCCCGTCAACTTGTCTTGTGGTACAATTCACTATCCCAGGCTCTTTTTGTAATTGTATTAGTCAGCACCGTATCATTTACAGCAATATCGTGTAAGTGAAGGACCTCCAGAGCGTTTTGATGATTAGCACAATACAATACAATGTTGAGTTTCTTACTTCTTCTAATCTGACTTGAGAGAAACTATGGTATTAAGCACACCAAAAAGTTATAGGGCCCGATTCACAGAACTAACTTAATACAAAATCCTAAACTTACTACCATTTACTAATTTTGGTATTCACAGAAGGCACTCACTCATCAATGAGTAAGTAAGTGCCTTCTGTGACTATCAAAATGAGTAAGTGCCTTCTGTGAATACCAAAATGGCTGTAAGTTTAGGATTTTGTCTTAAGTTATTTCTGTGTATAGGCCCATAGAATTTTATTAGTAGTTGTGGTATTTTCCATACTCAAATTAATGATTAGCTTTTTAATGACTCTTGATTCATCTGGTGAGCATGCTTCAGCTGAAACTAAAAGTGATCAAATCTATTTAGATGAACAATATGCATTTTATATGAAGATAATACAAAAAGACGACTCTGTAGTTCATTTGTCTGGCAACGTTTATTTTAGATTGTTTCATGAATATAGTGAATGAGTTATGAATGCTAAGAACTGCTATGTTTGTTCATATTTACCCGCTTCTAGTGCAGCTGATGTAACTTAGCACTACTTGTCTTTCAACCACTCTTTAACTTATAGAACAATGAGTTTTGTCCCATCCTCAAGATCACCTTGAATATTATTTTTCGAATTATGACTTGCTTTGAGTTGCTGTGCCTATGTTTAAAACTTAAAATTAGAATGAAGGAGCAAAGTCCATGAAGAAGATCGGTCATTATTTAAGGTTAGTCACACCAACAAATGCTACTAACTTAATTAGCTCTAAAACTTCATGTAAATTGAGTATGGTTGAAAACTTTATAGAAAATTTGAATGAAGCTAAGGTGGAGAGGAGAGAGGGATACAGAAAGGATAAAGGTTTAGTGAGGAGAAAGAAGAAGACAATAACTGTAGTAAGCATGAGCCGTTGCAGCAAAGTGTCGGTGAGGCGCTCTGGGAAAACGCAGACACATAGCGGTCACCAATAAATCCATTACCACAGAGCAACAATCATGAGGCAGTCAGGGAGAAGGATACAATGCCAGCGACTGGCAGAGACAAGTGGAGACTCTGGGAAACAATAAGCGTGGTAAGCGGGAGCCGCTACAGAAAAGTGTCCCTGAGCTGGTAAGCAGTGGCTTACACAAACATTTTTTAAACAGAACTTACCACCTTCTAGTTCTTAGGAATCCCGCAGTCTAACATTTCCGAACGCTCAATTCCGTTTGTTAGGTCGAGAATTGTGAATGTAGCTATGGCAAACACCCTTCGGCCACAGACAAATCTAAGTGTCCCTGAGCTGGTAAGCAGTGGCTTACACAAAAAATTTTTAAACAGAACTTACCACCTTCTAGTTCTTAGGAATCCCGCAGTCTAACATTTCCGAACGCTCAATTCCGTTTGTTAGGTCGAGAATTGTGAATGTAGCTATGGCAAACACCCTTCGGCCACAGACAAATCTGTTGGCGCGGAGCAGTGGTGAGACGGTTAAGGGGGAAGATAAAATATCGGCAACTGGGATACACGAGTAGAGGCTTCAGGAAACAATAACTGTAGTAAACAGAAGCTGCTGCAGCAAAGTGTCCGTGAGGCGCTCAAGGAGGATGCAGACACACAGCGGCCACCAATAAATCTGTTACCACGGAGCAACAATGATGAGGCAGTCAGGGAGAAGGATACAATGCAGGCGACTGGCAGAGACAAGTGGAGGCTCTGGAAACATGTAATAAGCGGCAGCCGCTGCAGTAAAGTGTCTGGGAGCCAACCACTGATCGCACAATCAAACCAGCCTGTGTAAAAAAAATTAAATAAGCAGTGGGTGCGCCTCGCGCTAAAAGTAAAAAAATAAAAAAAATGAGGCATGTCTGCCGAGTGGTGTGCGATGTGCACACGCTGTAAGGGTGCCCGCGAGCTATGCGCCTAATGAGCCATGACGAGAGAGGAAAGCCAGATTGCGCCTGTGCGCGCAACTGTGCGCATAACCGCAAGCTTTAGGCCACAAGCAAAAGCTTGTGGTTAGCTTTTTGAAGCCCACTTATTTAAAATCTCGCCAGTGCAGCGCATGCGATAGCTCAGGCGAGACCTAAAAAGGAGTCATTTTCAAGGCACTAATGATAGCCCACTCTGCTTTCTTTAAAACCGACCCCCACTACCTTCAATAGAGCCTTTTTAGCTACTGCCCTCATAAGAGCCCTTTGTTTACATTCAGCACATTTGCTAGTCATTATCGCCATAAAAAAGAAAAAGTTGGATGGATCAGCCTGCTTAGTCCTGGCGGCTAGGTACTGGAATGATCTTCCGCTCCCCCTCAAATTCATTGCGGATAATTCTGCATACAAATAAAAACCTACCAATTCCAGGACTAGTTGTCATATTCCCTACTAGGTGCTTAGCCTAACACCGGGACACTCTCGTAGTTGTTGGTGCTCTACAAATCCTACCCTTCATTCAAGGAAAGGCTAAGAGTAGTGCTTCATAAGTAGTTGGTGATATATTTAGCACTATTATACCTTACGCAGGTGTTGTTTTAACAGATTTGAATATCCGAAAGCTGCCTACTATTGTAGACCGTTTGGCTAATAACATGGCTGGTGCTTTAACTGCAAGAACCACTAGGGTCCAGATTTACTGTGATTTTGTGTGGAGGCTGTGTCACTTTTGTTAAAAAATTTCACCAAACCAAAGTTCTGCAATTCAGTGTCCAGAGGGCTTCTCCTTGGCTCTCTGGAAACAGGAAACATGTGTCTTGCTTTCTAAATGTCCATGTAGCCTACTAGAGCGGGATCTTGATTTCAGCAATGTAATCTGAAGAAATGCTTCTTGGTCTGGCCACTGCTAGACAGTGCCCCAAAGCGTTGATGTCAGTCTCGCCATGGAAGACAAGGCACTGGAGGTAAACTACTATGCTAGAGAGATTCTTTTTTTTTTTTTACTCTTTTTATTTAAAATTTGCATCATTATATTTAATACATCACAGCATAGAAGTTGTTGTGCCCGGAGCCCGCCCCCTCCACCACGCACCCGCCTCCCAGCTGCTCCTCCCTCCCACTAAGAGGCTAGGCTTCCCCCCTTCCCTCCGAAGCACTGTGACCGTCCTGACTTCGTCAGAAGCGGTCGCTCACTACTGCCTCTGCTCACTGTACCTACTCTACCTTGGATATCGTTAGCGCTTTTCCGTGCCTGCATTAACTGATTTGATTTGTGTACTTCTTAGCGCCTATATTGTTTGCCTGCACTGTTTGTTCGACCTTAATTGCCTGTGCTCGCTCGCATTGCCGATCGCCTTATTTCCTTAATACCTGCTGCTGTGACCCTTTGCATAGTGTGCCCCGCTCCCCAGGCGCCTCGCTGACCAACTCATTCCATTGAAGCATTTCCCCATCCCGGTCGGTGTTTCAGCCCCAGCCGCCATTATTGTTGTTGTTGTGCCCGGAGCCCGCCCCCTCCACCACGCACCCGCCTCCCAGCTGCTCCACCCTCGCCCCTCCCCCCTACCCACCTACCTATGACAGATGCTTTTGCGCGCAGCGTTCACGCGCAGCGGTCGCGCCCCAGTTGCGCCGAAGGTGCGCCAAAGGTAAGCCCGTCTACGTCCATCCGCGCCAAGCCCGCGCCCAGCGCCGGACCCCTGCCCCCCGTTCCATCCACCCCACCCGCATTACATACTCCGCTTCCACCCTCTTAGCCCTTAACACCGGCCGACTCCCCAACTGCGCCCTAGCCGCACCTGTACACACCCATGGACCCTTCACATGCAACTCCTGCAAGTTTGACGGCACCAAAACCAACTCCCCATCCACGAACACCAAGCAGAGATCTGACACCAACCACCTAAATTGCATCCTGCTCAACACCCGCTCGGTCCACAGACACGCCATCGACCTCTGGAATCTACTAGACACCATCTCTCCAGACGTCGCCTTCCTAACAGAAACATGGATGAACGCCTCCTCAGCCCCAGACATCACCATCGCCATCCCGGAAGGCTACAAAATCATCCGAAAAGACTGCACCAAGCAAACAGTAGGAGGCATCGCTATCGTCCACAAGAATTCCATCCGCATCTCAACCAGCTCTGACGTCAACCTTGCTAGTGCCGAACACCTTCACTTCCAGATCCACACCGACCCCAAGACCACACTCAGAGGCACCCTCCTCTACAGGCCACCAGGACCCCGTGCACAATTCTGTGAAGACATCACTGACTTTATCACCCCACACGCCCTCCCCTCCGTGGACTACATTCTATTGGGAGACCTCAATTTTCACCTGGAAAAGAGCATCGACTGCAACACCACCACCCTTCTGGACAATCTCGCCAACCTCGGACTCAAACAACTTGTTAATACCCCCACCCACATTGCAGGTCACACACTCGACCCCATCTTCACCTCCAGCAAACATATCTCCTTCAGTCACACCACTGCTCTCCATTGGACGGACCTCAGCTGCGTTCACTTTATCTACAAAAAGACCACAACCCACAACCATCCTCAACCTACTCTGCGAAGAAACTGGAACAAAATCACCATCGACCAGATCTCCTCATCGGTTCTTCAAAACCCCCCTGCCCACTCTTCGAACGCCAACCAAGCAGCCATTAACCTCACTCAATGGCTAACCAACAGCGCCGACATCCTAGCACCCCTGAAAAAACGTCAAATCAAACTAGGCAACAAAAACGCCCCCTGGTTCAACGATGATCTTAAGAAATCCAAGAAACTCTGTCGCTCCCTTGAGAAGGCCTGGAAAAAAGACCCAAACACCAGCACCAGGGATGCCTTCAAAAACGCAACCCGCATACACCACCAACTGATCCGGACTGCCAAGAAAGCCGCCTTCAAAGACCGACTTGACAACAACGCACACAACAGCAAGGAATTATTCAACATCGTCAAAGAGTTTACCAACCCCACTGGCAACTCCAACGACATCACTCCCTCTCAAGCCCTTTGCGACTCCCTAGCTTTGTTCTTCCACGACAAAATCGCAGACATCCACAACAGCTTCGACTACCAACCCGGAGACCAACCCACCCAACCTTCCGCCTTACCTTCACCCCCCTTGAACATCCTTAATGACTGGAACCCAATCTCCACTGAGGACACCATCCGCCTGATGAACTCCATCCACTCAGGATCCCCCACAGACCCATGCCCTCACCACATCTTCAACAAAGCAGATTCCATCATAGCACCACACCTCCGAGACGTCATCAACTGCTCCCTCAACTCCGCCACCTTCCCGGAAAGCTGGAAACACGCCGAACTCAGCGCCCTTCTTAAAAAACCCACAGCAGACCCCACCGAACTCAAAAACTACCGCCCCATCTCGCTCCTTCCATTCCCGGCCAAAGTCATCGAGAAAGCTGTCAACAACCAGCTCGCCGCCTTCCTCGAAACCAACAAATCCCTCGACTCATCACAGTCTGGCTTCCGAGCCAAACACAGCACTGAGACCGCACTCATCGCAGCAACAGACGACATTCGAACTCTACTGGACAATGGAGACACAGTCGCCCTCATCCTCCTTGACCTCTCCGCAGCCTTCGACACAGTCTGTCATAGTACCCTGTAACAACGCCTCAGAAACATCGGAATCCAAGGAAAAGCACTGGAATGGATTACCTCGTTCCTTGCCGGAAGAACCCAGAGAGTCCGCCTCCCACCATTCAAGTCAGAGGCCACTGAAGTCATTTGCGGTGAGCCACAAGGATCCTCACTCAGTCCCACCCTCTTCAATGTATACATGAGCCCCCTCGCGGCCATCGCACGCCAACACAACCTCAACATCATCTCCTACGCTGATGATACTCAACTGATCCTCTCACTCACCAAAGACCCTAACACCGCCAAAACCAACCTGCATGAAGGAATGAAAGAAGTAGCCGAGTGGATGAAGCACAGCCGTCTGAAACTGAATTCCGACAAAACAGAAGTCCTTATCTTAGGCACCTCCCCCTCTGCCTGGGACGACTCTTGGTGGCCAGAGTCCCTCGGAAAAGCACCCATCCCGACGGACCACGCACGGAACCTGGGCGTCATTCTGGACTCCTCACTCTCGATGACCAGACAAGTCAATGCCGTTTCATCTTCTTGCTTCAACATTCTTCGCATGCTCAAAAAAACATTTCGCTGGATCCCCACCGAAACCAGAAAAACGGTCACCCACGCACTGGTTACAAGCCGACTGGACTACGGAAACACCCTATACGCCGGTACCACTGCAAAACTTCAGAAAAAACTCCAACACATCCAGAACGCTTCAGCCAGACTCATACTAGACATCCCGCGTAATGACCACATTTCTGGTCACCTGAAAAACCTCCACTGGCTCCCCGTCAATAAGAGGATAACATTCCGCCTCCTAACCCAAGCACACAAAGCACTTTACGAACTTGGACCCGAATGCCTCAACACACGACTTTCCTTCTACACCCCCTCCCGCCAGCTACGCTCCTCCAACCAAGCCCTGGCTGCTGTACCTCGCATCAACAAAACCACCATGGGAGGAAGATCCTTCTCCTACCTGGCGGCTAAAACCTGGAACTCACTTCCCATTCACCTTCGCCTCACTCAAAACCACCTAGCATTCAGAAAGCAACTTAAAACCTGGATATTCGACAAATAATTCCCCACCCCTCCTTAAGCGCCTTGAGACCCTCTGGGTATGTAGCGCGCTATATAAATTATCTGAATTGAATTGAAATTGAATTGAGATATTCAGTGTTTTTTCTCTTTGGTTCACTTGGACTGTATGATGTAGTGATCTGGCACCAGAAGGTCTGGATAGAGGGGCAGTCCCATAGTCTATGAAAGAAAGAGGCTTCTTGGCCACAGTTCCATAGGCACAGTGGGGTGGATGCTTTCCCTATCCGAAAGAGAAGGGTTTTGGAGTAATTTGAGTGATAGAGGATCCTTAATTGAATCAGCCTGAACCTAGTCCTAATTGTTATTGCCCTTAGGGCTTGCATCACCTCAGTCCATTCTTCATTGTTATTATCGCCTGCATTTCCTACCCATTTTTGACCGAGGGCAGCTAGTATGTCTGGGAAATTATGCAGTAATTTCTTATATATCAGGGATATGGCTTTGTTGGGTAGTGGGTCAACTATGAGCCTATCTTCCATAGGGGAGAGGTTTGGCAATGTGTCCTCTTCTCTTACGTGTCATCGTAGTGCATGACCTAGTTGTAAGTACATGTATCTTTCTTTCTCTGACAACTCATATTCTCTTGCAAGGTCTGCAAAGGAAATTATGGCCTGTCCCCTCCAAATGTTCTCTACGTGATCAATCTCTAGTGTCTCCCAGTGTTGGAACCCTTTAAATCCTCTCACCTCTCTCTAGGTATTGCTGCACCACAAGGGGGTCTTCCCCGTTAACCTATTACGCCAAACCAGAAAAGTGGTTGCCTCCTGACAGGCCCTAACCACTGAGGGCTAGAGAGATTCTGAGCAGCTTTGTACCCGCTTTGCAGCAACAAAGAAAGACAACAGTTGAGGGAGGGCAGCCGGCCATGGCCCAGATGTGAGCTCCCAACCCCTACTGAAGAAGACATTCAAAGGACATGGAAAAGTCACAAGAGGCAATTCTTACAATGGCTGGCCATACTTACTCTTTGCCATGGGCAGAGCAGTGTGATACCAAGAGGAAGGTGAGGGGAGGTTGTGCCTCAAGAGCAAATAAAACCAAATAAAAAGGCCTAGCAAGAGATAAGGGAGGTGGTGGGGGATAGTGCAAAAGAAAAAAAAAGGGAATATCCCTAATGCTTGCATCAGTGGCAGTCCTGCCAGTGGGAGTAACAAGGAGAATAGACGAATGCTTGAAACTGGTGCTTTGGGGGAAGTCTCCAAGGCTCTGCTGAGACTGTTCAAGGAGTGAAATGGGCTGACTGGAAGCACAAAAAAAGCAGCTATATTGATGGTTAGGTGTCCCACAAGGTGTAAAAGAGTTGTGTAGATGAATTTAGGGTTGCAGAAAGTACAGTGAAGTGTGTACTGAAGCTAAAGAGAGAGTTCATAGATATTGTTATCCTAATAGGACATGCCCACAGGGCGGCGGATACATTTGAGGGCTCTGGACAAGTCAGGGAGAGCCCGGACGGAAAGTGGGTTAGGCCGGAGAAGAATATTGTGCACTGGTTAGTTACACTTGCGTTGTTACCAGCCATAATTAGCTGCAATCTGATGTGGCCTTCTGCCAATGAATGCAGAGGAAACCAGGCAGGTCTTGGGATCGGGGAGAGGCACAAAGATGGATATAAGAGGCAGAATTGGGAATACAATAGTGGCCCAAGCTACTCTTGGGGCATGGAATGCAAGTAAACGGTATCCCAACATGGTTCTGGCAAGCACTCAGTCAGGATTAGCTCAACAGTTACTTGCTGGCTTTATGCAATCACAGGCAGGTTAGGTTCAAATACAACTTACCATCTCCTGGACAGTCACTCAACCGATGGGGGCTTCTCATCAGAAAGGATCAGTGGGCCAGGCACAACACCATGTTACAAAGGGTTTGGCACTGCAGCAAACGTGGGGGGCAGGTCCAGCAACAGCTAATTGAGATGGCGAGACTACAGATGGTATTAGGGGTGCCCAGACAACAGCTAGGCATTGTTTCAAATGTTGCACTTCAAGATGGGGGACAGTTACACCAAGTCAAAAATAGGTAGCTGAGTTTACAGTGCAGTGGGGTAGTAGCTGGAAGTCAGTGTCTCGTCAGTGTTGAGTCTGATGTAGCTGTCGCTCATCCAGTTGGCCACGTTGGTCATTTCATTTTGAAATTACTTTTGGTGGTGTCTACTGAAACAGATTGGATGAGTTGGGTGTGATCAGTGTGAGAGATGATATTAAGTCAGTGGGTCCGAATGATGCTTGCTAGAGGAGTCAGGTATACATTGGATAGAGTGGTGTTTATTGAAGAGCCTCCGTTGATGAGGTCCGGAGGTGAACGGAGACAGCGTAACCCGTTCCATTCTTCTGGTCAGAAAGGAGGCTATCCAATTGAGAGCTAGTCCTTACATTCTGCTTCTTGAAGTCTGGAAATGAGTGTGGTATAAGAAGATGTGTTAAAGGCAGCGGAGAGGTCCAGGAGGATGAGGGCAGCAGTGTGGCCTCTTTCTTGTCTGGTGCAATTGTCTTCTGAAGCTGAGATAAGAGCCATTTTGGTGCTGTGGTTGCTCTGGAAACCTGATAGAGAGCTGTCCAGGAGTTTGTGGCTTTCTTAGGGGGGGGGGAATTCACTTTGTACCCAAGCTAATAGGGATTTATTCCCAGCTTAAAAATAACCACTAACTGCCTTGGTTAGGAGCTAGGAGGATGCCGAAATGGTATGCTCTAAAAACACTTCTAGGTGGTAATGGAAATTCAATGGCCTCTACCTAAATCCCCTTTGGGCACAGCCCTAGGTTGGGTTCAGCATTCAAAATTAATTTGTGGCAGTCAATGCTATTCAATACCGATGGAGTGCATATTTGAGTACAGGTGAAAGAATTGAATTGTGGTTCAGCTATGGTGGGGAGGGACCTTGGTGATGGTGAAAACTACCAGCAATGCATGGCGTTACTTATAAGGTGATCCTAGGAAACAGAGACAGGCAATCAGAGGAAACAGGCCTGCAGCAGCAAACAAGCTGAGTCAATGGGGCACTGCCAGTAAGCAAGGGGTTACAAAAGTGAACGGAAAGAAACTTTAAATGTCGGAGCAGGTTACCCAGAGGAATTTGGTACATAAGTGACTGGGTCATTTTGCTGGTTAGAAGCAGATGCTTGAATTGGAAGTAGAGGTTAAAAGGTTATGCCAGAAGTGAAAGGTCACCCGGCGGGCTGCTAGGGCTGGAAGCACACGCCTGCCTGGAAATAGAAAGTAAAAAGGTAGGGAGGGTTGTGTCTTAATCACTCGCAAGATGGCCGCACCTTCCTGAAGCTCCGCAATGTGATGGAGCCGAAAGCTTCTTTACGGCTGCAGTTCGCTTAGAAACTCTTCATGAAGCGGATTTATTGAGGTCCGAGCATCGGGCACAGGTACCTTGTCTTCGGTAAAGGAAGTTTTCTAGAGGCATTACTTTTCTTGGCCAGCCCTATTATTGTACAGAGCCAAGTTTTTGCTGCCTGTTATTAATATGAACTTTTTTGGTGACTTTTATCAGGTGTCTCTGGTCTTTTTAGCTTTGAGCATTTTGCCTTTGCTTCACATGACTAACCTTTCCCTTCTGGCAAACAGGGTCCTGGTTGTTTCTATTTATAAAGCCTACCTACTACGTCAGAGTTATAGCTCTTGTCAGATTTCTGTCCACTATATTTCAGCACTTATATATGGAGCTTTCCCTTAAGTATGGTCAACAGAACACTACCTCCAATATGCCTTCTGCTCGCAAGGACTCCATTACCGCCTCAAAGCGACAGAAAAAAGATTCTAACTCCCCTACTAAGTCCCCACTACCTCTAACCCTAGAGGACTAAAATGATGAGATTAAGCTTATGAGCCCCTCGTTATAGACACCAATGCCACTCTCCAATAAATGGAGGAAAAGTGGTCCAACCTGGAATCCAGAGTGATGACGATGGAACAGTGGATCAGCGACATTCAGGATGTCTCCTCCAAGTTCGAGGCCATGTCTAAAGTAATTGTACTCCTTCAAACAGCAGACTGAGGATTTGGAAAATTGAAATAGGAGGAACAATCTCAGAATTGATGTCATTCCAGAAGGGGCAGAGGGCTTGTACATGCTTTCTTTTCTTATGGTTCACATTCCTAAAATTGTGGGCCTTAAAGACATCAACCTCAACTTACAGCGCACTCACCACCTAGGCCCTAAATCTGGGTGTCCTCCTTCCTCCTCGAATAATCATCCTAGAGGGATTATTGTTCTCTTTCTGTAGTACACTGATCTTATGACGGTTTTGTCAGCGGCTAAACAACGAAAACAAATGCTGTGGTCGGATCGGAAGGTATTCCTTTCCCAGGATGTGGCCTATGCTACTGCTGATTGACGCAAAGAATTTCTTTCTCTTCGACCTGCTCGACGCTCCATGAATGCCAGATATGGTCTTGTGCATCCGTGTTTTTTTTAAGGTTACATACAGGGAGAAGCCATTCTCTTTTGATCGCTTGGTGGATTTAAGGCAATTTATCACCCGTCACAAGGGAGAGAAGATGGACCTTGGGAAAAATTGAACTGATACCATTCTTACACTTTTCAGATTTGGTTGCTGCAGTTTCTAAGTAGAACTGTTGTTTGTGTTTTTAACTCCGTGTTTTACTCTGGAGTTTCTTATATTCTTGTCTTTTTCAGATTGATTCATCATTACATCCATACAGATACCCCTCCCTAATGTACCTTTCCCTAGTGTTTATAGTACCTCTTCCTTGCCGGTAAGTGATTATTCCAGTTATTGACATTACTTGTCGCTCTTCATGCTCCTCCCTTCCACATGGTTAGTCTCCTGCTGTTCCCACTTCTATTTCCATTTTCCTTTGGTTGTTGTTAGCTTATATATATCATTGCCTTATTTTCGGTCTGTCGATAATTCTTTTTTTGGCCATATGTTGGTCTTCTCCTTGTTCACGCCTCCTTGTCTCTACATACTGTTTTTTCTACACTTGTTGTGTACTTTTTCAACTTTGAAGCTATTCAGCTTTTTGTCAACTCCTCCTCCTATTTCTTGCTCCCTTTTCGTCTTTGTTTTGAAGTTTTTGTCCCTCTCCTTCATTTATCCTTTTCTGTTTCCTTTATTTCATGTTTGGCATTTTGTACTTATTTTACAGTGACTTATATAATGTTTTTGTTTTCATATTTTGGTGATTTTTTATTCTACTATGGTTTCCTTTTCCCTGTTCTTTTCTCTTTGATCTGTTGCTTCTTTTCCCCTTTTTCTTTTTTCAATATATCACTTCTGATAATTTTCTTTTTTTTCTCATTTTCTATTCTTTGCTCTTTTCGCATCCTTTTTCATTACATGTTCTTATTGCACGGCTACTTCTCTGTTGATTTCAGATTTTTGCATGTTGAATTCTCAATTTTACTAATTTTTAGAATGTTCTTGCTGGTGCCTTTTCCTTTTTTCTTCTCATGAAGACTGATAATGTTCGTATTGCCTCCTGGAATGTGAAAGATTTATGTAACCCTGTCAAGAAACATAGGGTACTTACCCATCTTTCCAGACTGAATTGTAAAATTTCGATGTTACAAGAAACTCACCTTAATGATTATGATATTAAACTCCCTTAAAAAACAATGGGTTTGTCATGTGTACTGTTCCCCAGCTAAAGATAGGAAAAATGGTGTGGTTGCACTATTTCATAAGTCCTTTTCCCTCACTATAGAAAATGAAGAGAGGGATGCAGAAGGAGGGTGGCTTTTTCTTCATCTACTCATAAATGGTTCCCCTATCTCTCTCCTTAACATTTATGGCGCTACTGGTATAGATTCAAAGTTTTGGCAATCCATGTCACATACTCTCCACTCATGTTCTGATTGCAACCTCTTAGTGAGTGGGGACTGTAATTAGGTCATGGACCCTTTCACTGATAGGTAATCTACCTCTAGATTTATCCCTAATAAAATGCAAAAAGCCTTTATGACCGCTATTCGTTCAAGAGGTTTTGTAGACGCCTAGAGGATATATAATTTGGAATTTACTTTTTATTCTCCAGCACATAATTCTCATTCCAGAATTGAATATATTTTTCTGAGCCCACACCTTCTCCCTAACCTACATCATGTGGGAATTGGATCCATACTGATTTCCAATCATGCTCCTGTCTATTAATTTAGCTCTCCCTTCTGTACCCTCCAAACTTTGTAGATAGCGCTTTAATAATTATCTAGTCAAAGATCCTATTTTCATTGTGCGCTTCATAGATTTTTTGTCAGAATTCTTTCTCTTTAATGCTAGTCTGTATATATCTTTTCATACTATTTGGGACGCTTTTAAAGCGACAGCCAGAGGATTTATTATTGATCATGTGTCTGTTAAGAAGAAACAATATCTTGAAGAGTCTGCTTCCTTATTATCCTACAGGATAGCAGGTGGAACATACTTATTTCTCTTCTAATGATGAGGCTACTCTTAAAAAAATTCGTCCAAGCAAAATTAAATTTTAATCAGAAATCAACGAGGAAGCTTCCGGAACGTTACTAAAAATGAATTCCAAATGTTATGGTGGTTGCAATAGAGCCGGCAGATTGCTGGCGAACTATTTAAAGGTCAAATCTCAAAGATCTAAAATAGTGAATATCACTGATGATAATGGTGTTAATCATTTCAAAGATGAAGTAATATTGAAATCTTGTACGGACCTTATATACTCCTGAGTCTTCCTCTTTTGATGCTGCTTTGTATGCATTCTTTGATTCGTTGCCTCCACACTCCTCCCCTTCCCCTGACTGTTCTATATTAGATAAAGACTTGTCCCTCTCTGAGATTAAGTTAGCCCTTGCCAGGTTACCTATAGATAAGGCCCCTGGCCCGCATGGCTTTACTGCTGAATTCTATTCTTGTTACTCACAGACCCCTCTTTCCCATCTCCTATCTCTTTTTCAGCACTTTATATCTCAAAATGAAGCTCGTGGCTCTTTTCTTGAAGTCATGATTTGTCTAATCCCCCAAAAAGATAAAGATCCCTCATCCTGTGCCAGATACCACCCTATTTCTTTAATTAATTTGGATTGTAAGATATTTGCTAAGGTGTTGGCCCTTCGTATCAATCAGGTAATTTCGGATTTGATTGGCTCTGAACAAACGGGGTTTGTTAAGGGAAGGACATTGGCAGACAATTCCAGAACTTTTCTTAATATCATCCTGTTTTGTATTGATTTAGATACGTATATAGGTTATACCTTTATATAGGCACAATTCTTATTGCCCTTATTTAGCCATAGAAATCCAACCGTTATTTAGGCATTACCCATGCTAACGAAATACAGGCATGGTCACCTACATCCGCCCATCCACGTCACAACGAGTTCTTGGAAAACTAGACTCTTAAGCCTTTAGGACTTCCCCTGCTTGGATTATTGATTTCTTCAAGAACTCATTTATTATGCATGAACATCTATTCCTTAGGGGTTCATTCATGACATTCCTCTGCCCAAATTGTATGTCAATACTGGCATTCCTAAACACCTTCAAGGTATAAATATACCTTCACTTGCCATGGCAAGTCACAGCTGCATACTGGCACGGCTCGGCTACACAGCTCGCCACAGCAAGTTCGGAAGGAATTCGAGTCCCCGCCTGCCGCACTGACCAGACGCTGTTATCCTCCTTGAATAGAATCCTGCTCCAGTGTTTCTGACTCCCCTTGCGGGGTGTTAGAGATCGAGACAGGCCTTGCTGGGATGGCCGGATTTTTCCCAGTGGTGGTTTGCTTCAGGAACACATGGCTTTGTTTCGATCTTAGTTCATTTAAGTCCTGTAAAACAGCCAAACGATCTTTGATATCAAATTGCTTATTTTCCACCACTGTGCCTTTCATGTCGAGATCTGGTACCTACATTCTAGTCCCAAATAGGACCTCATACGGAGTGACACCACCTAGAGAATTTCTTGGCATTTCTTGGCGTTGGACCCCATAAAGATGTTTGACCCACCCATCACCCGATCCTAATACCTTAGCTGTTATAGACTTCTTTATGGCCTGTATTTTTCGTTCCAGAATTTCCCTCAGGATGGAGAAGAATACCGCAATGCTATGCCCAAACTGGCCATGGCTTCTTTGTAAGCTCGAGAGCTCAACGCAGGGCCTTGGTCAGAGTGTAGTGTGCCTAATACGTATGTGCCGATAAAGACTTGCAAATCTTTTATAACAGTACGAGCATCAGCCGAGCGAGGAGGCCACATCCATAGGAACCTTGACCACAAGTCCACTGCGACCATGATATATTTATAGTTACCATCCCTCTGTAGGGGACTGCAGTGGTCCAGGTAAACACAAGCTAATGGTTCATCTGAAATTAACAAGGTCGTCTGCGCAGGACGTTTCACTGTAGAGACGTATTTATTTATTATGCAATTTATACCGCGCAAACTAAACCCGAAGGTGTCAAGGCGACTTTCATCTTCTGGCATATTTCACAGTCCAAAACATAGTTTCTGGTCTGTTTCCTAATGCCTGGCCACCAGTATCTCTGTTTTAATAACAATACTGTGGCGGAAACACGTGCATGAGCAGAGGCAATCCCTTCATGTGCCGCTAGGATTAGTCCTAATCTATGTTCGATGTTTGGAATAGCCCTATCCCCACTTCAGTGATTTGAGCAAACAGAACATTGTTCGCATCAATTATATATGAATATTTGAGTGGAAACTTTTTAGGTAATGCTGCACCGCTGCCTTTGCTTGAAGCATTGACAGCCAGTATTATTTCACTGTCCATTTTAGTTTTTGAACAAGTGATTGCAGTTACGGAAGCCGTTTGCACAGCCCACTTCATGGCTTCATCAGCCAATGAATTCTCTTCAACGTGAACGCCATCACGTTGATGACTCAGCGTGTGTATCAAGTGAGTGTTTTGTACTCCATTTTGCAACTGAACTACTTGTTCCCACAGCGTTTTATGCTTGATTGTGCCACCTTTTGCATCTTTGAAACAGTTTCCCCTGTGCTAGAGCTCTTTCTATTGATACAGCGGTTTGAACTGCTGTCAGAATTTTTTCTGTCGATGTAAATTTCATTTCTGCTTGTGAGTACGAACGTGATTTGTATGCAATTGGTACTTTTTCACCTTAGTTAAAAGTTAAGTAGGTGAATCCGCATTGACCCGGAATAATTCGGATCACTAAGTTGCGTACGTTTACGCGTGTTTGTAAGTGATTTGTTGCTAACATATCAGCTTGTAGCGAACACAGGATATCTGTGTGTTCCTGTGTCGAATGTGTGATTTAAAAATCAGGTTTGACCCTTTCTGCGTAATTTAGAATGTAATTTCTTCCAAAATTCAGGAAACCTAGTATTGACTGTAAGTTTTTCAGCGTTTTTGGAGGTTTGAGCAGCGCACACTTTTCTGAAAAGTTAGCTGCCAGGCTTTCACCTTCACTTGAAAGTTCATATCTTAAGAAAAGGACATTGAGGTGGGCAATTCTTGATTTCTTGAAAATTAATTTGTAGCCCTCAGAGGCGAAGCGCAGTATAATGGTGTTCACCCTGTTCAAGTGCCTATCCAGGTCATCGTCTGTCAGATAGATATCATCGACAAATGGCATTGCCTCGTCATCATAAATTTATAGTAACTCTGTTACTCTTGCTGAGAATAACCCTGGGCTGTTCTTGAACCCTTGAGGAAGTCGACAGAAGTGACGCTGGGTCCCCATTATTGAGAAATCTGTCAAATACCTACTTTCAGGTGCAATGTTTTGACAAAAGAAACAATTTGAAATGTCTAATGTGGTTTTATATTTTTTACACACAATGTTATTCATTAGTGCCGTACTATGTGTATTTTGCACTGCAAATGTTTTGCAATAAGAGTTTAGATGTCTGTAATCCAATACTAGACGATATGTATTAGCTGGTTTGGAAACAGGAAACAAAGGATTGTTCATTGAGGAGGTGCATGTTTCAATCACCCCTTGGTATTCAAGTTGATCTAATATCTCCCAGACCTGTTTTTTAGCTTCTTGCTTAACTGGATAATGTCTTTGTGCAGTTGGTTGATTCTTTAGTTGGATTTTATGGTGAGGCGAGTCCTCATCCCATCCTACATGATTTTTGTATAATGCTGGGGCTAGGGCGACAACCCCTTTCCTGGCATATGTATACTTTGAAAGAATTGGAATATGATTGGAGAAGGCTGGCATAATGATGTCTTCGCCATGTGGGCACTTCCTGACAAATTGTGGTGGCCAGTCTTTTTCAGCTAGAAGAATGTCATAACCCTTGGAACGTCAGTCCCAAAAGAGTGCTTTCACTTTTCTTGGTATGTCTCTCCATCTGGAGTGTTATTTCATATAACCTATGTGGAGAACTAACACTGGTATCTGCAGTTTCAACTTCAATGTCTTCATTCAAGTCCACTGTCTCCAGAAGACCCTTCAGGTTCTCGCGAGCTATTGTGACTTCTGCTGCGCTGTCCAACATTGTCTGTGCCCCTTCTCCGTTCTTGAGTTGTGTCCTCAAGATCCTCGGCATGTCTGAGTTTTAGACCTGCTTCCTTCTTTTTGGTGAATTGAGGTTTCTTGTTTTGTTTTTCTGAACGTGTTGATCGTCTTTGGACTTCACACTTTCTTCTTTGTTTTCTGACCGTCCTCTTATTTGGATTTCTGTGACAAAGTCTTAAAGGTACGAGAGGAACGTGTATCAGTATCTTGATATCTTATCAGGTTTTCTCAAATGATTCCTATTCCTGAGGTTATACCTCCTTTCGGGGGACTCCTTTTGAGGAGACCTACCTCTGGTTTGAAAATCTTTCTCTTTAGAAGTTTGTTTGCTATTTTCTTTATAGAAGATGTCGGAGTGTTTTTAGTAAAGACCTTTTCAGGACTTTCAGACAGTTGGGGTTTCTCTGCCTAATTCTTTATAGGATTTTTCAATTATTCTGTCTAGTTCTTGTGGTTACTCTGTTACGTCAAATTCCCTCAATTTCTGGCGGATCGCCACTGATGCTGCTTCTCCTTTAATATTAGATAATATTATTGCTGAGACCTGTTTGAAATCTTTCGGTAGTTTCATACCCAAATTTAAAGCAGGCTCTGCCCTGTATTAGTTTTGAATCTGTTTCAGGACGTCAGGTATTACCGCCATAGACGGAACACCAAGGGGCAGATTTATGAAGGGCTTGCGCCACGTTTACGCCGCCGTTGCGTGACGCAACGGCACGGAAACGTGGCGCATCCCTGCGCCCTATTTACAACGTGACGCATCTACGAGATGCGTCACGTTGTACAGCACTGCGCCATGAGGAGGCGTTCCTGCGCAGGGGGGGCGTTCCTGCGCAGGAACGCCTCCTGAAAGTGGCTGAGTGAAATCTATGAGATTTCACTCAGTCACTTTCAGGGCAATGCTGCGTCAAAACCCTGCGCCTGCTTGAAGCAGGCGTAAGGCTTGAGGCAGCATTGAAAGAATAGGTCCCCCCAGAGCATTGCTGGAGCTGCGTCGCGCTTGCGACGCAACTCTAGCAATGCGCCACATTTCCGGCACAGATGCTTCACGCATCTGTGCCGTTTTTGCCCCATGGTGCGCCGCATCATAAATGCGGTGCACCATGGGTGGCGTAGCTGTGGCGCACTGTGGCGCATGTTAACTGGCGCATCCCTCTGGATGCGCCAGTTAACATAAATCTGCCCCCATGTGTTTTAGTGTAGATTGCAGCAAAGACTGTACCCCATGTGGTGCAGTCCTCCAGATGTGGTGTGATCCCAATCGGCAAACAGATTGTTAAAATTCTGTGTTTCTCATGAGAGCTAGTATTAGGAAATACTGCTTCGATTTGAGTGATTTTTTGAGCTATCCTGGATGGAATTTGTTCATGTTTTGTAGGTAATTTACCTTATGACTGAGTGTAAAGTGTGTGGTGTAATTTTTAGCGCATTCTCCTGGAGAGAGGTTTGTTTTAGAATAACTACTGTTGGTTGGACTGTAAGAGTTCGCATGACATATTGAACCAATTGTCTATAGATTTTAATTAACTCTTTCAGTTGAGCTAGTAAATCTATGTCTGACATTTCTTCAATGTCAGGAAGAAATGTGTAGCCAGCTAAAATCGGCCATTTAGCTCCTAGTCTACCTAGTGGACGGAGCCTGGTAATGTGATTTAAATGTTTTAGGCCGCCTTTAAACCAGAGTAAATGCTCTTGGTATGTGAGTGGAATTTCAATATCCTCGAAATGAATATATTCCTCCGGTGGTTCATCTTCTTTGTAGAAGTGAAACAAATGTGTTACTGGATTTGCTTCTGGGAAGATCATCCATGAATAGAATACCCCTGTCTGGTGATATTCATGTGCCTCTATCACAAAAACTGCCCTACCACCTCTTGATGTTAGGACATGTTTTATAGGTTTTATAGTGATGGCTTTCCTTAAATTTGGAGGAATGATTATAACATTCTCATTGGTTTCTTGGAAACCTGTGAGGTTAAAAGCTGCATCGGCTTCAACAGCCACAGCTCCACCGGCTAGGGTGTTGTTTTCCCCATTTAGGAACATTTTTGTTGACTGAAAGTTTGCAGAGCTTCAAGGAAACAAAGATAAGGTGCACAATATTTTGGAACACTGTATCCTTCAACGTTGAACAAACCAAAAAGCTAATATGTAGGATTTTTCGTCCTACTCAGCTATGGCGGATATTATCCCTTACCCACGCCAGACGTTTATTGGAGTATTATGAGTATGAGGTCTCTGAGAAAAGCACGACTGAGTTACTTCAGTATCTAGCGTTAAATTAGTGCCTTGCCAAACCCTTGGGCGCCATTTAGTGTAGTTCCTATATTACAAGAGAAGTTTCTAGTGACCTCTGAGCTAGCTGGCCAACACAAGGAATGTGACAAAAATATTTTTGATGAAAGAAATTAAAAAGATAGTTTTATAAATTGTCTCGTGTTTTGAATAGTTTTTGGATGGCTCACATATAAAAAAGGAAATAATATTCATGTAAAATAACTGTAGGTCAGAGGAAGACTTTTTGTTTTGATGGTTTTGTATTTCCCTTCTTCCCCCTGACCTTTTATTGCTTTTCCAGAGGGGGTCCCTTCTTTTTCTGAGCAACACACAAGTTATTAAGTTTAATGTACTCGATAGAGACATACCGACCTCAGTCCTATGTCAAAACTATAGTGTATATTTTTCCAATGCAAAGAGCCTATAAGGGGTATAGGAACTACACTATTATCCATCTTGCATTTAAGAGTTCCTACCCTATTGCAGCAATAACACTCGATGCGGAGAAAGCTTTTGATCGCATTCATTGGCTTTTTATGATGCGCGCACTTAAATGGCATGGTTTTGGTCCCGCTATCCTGTCTTTTATAAGTTTGTTATAAGCTTTCCCAACCACCTCAGTTTTTTAATGGATCTCAATCTTCTTATTTTACTCTCCATCAGGGTACCCGTCAAGGATGCCCTCTTTCACCCTTGCTCTTTATCCTATTGCTTGAACCTTTTCTCCATTCTCTCCGACATCCCCCCCCCGCCTTTCGGGGTTTTACACATATGGCAACTGAAATCAACTTTACTGCCTATGTGGATGACATTTTGTTGTATATCTCTGATCCCATTACTTCTTTGCCTGCCTTTAGGGATCTTTTATCTTCTTATGCAGCCTGGCCAGGATATAAGATAAACTTCTCCAAGTCTGAAGTGCTTCCATTAAACAAATACTGCTTAAAAAGTGGAATGGATTTCAAATGGAACATTAATAGCATTTCTTGCCTGCGGATCTAATACTATTCTTCAATTGTTAGAACGGTTCAGCCTAATTTGGAGGATTTTCATTAAAAGTGACCAGCATGGCAGAAAAAGGTCTCCCTTACTTTTGTCCTGGTGGGGTAGACTGGACTCAATCAAAATCATGATGCTTCCTGTTATCAATTTTTATTTGTCCATCTTACCAGTGAAACTTCCATTAATATTTTTCAAAACCATTAACGGTGTTTTGAGTAAATTCCTCTGGAATTACCGGAAAGCTCGCACATCTTTGTTCTTCCTTTCTGCACCTAAGGACTGGAGAGGTATTAATTTCCCCAATTTTCACCAGTATCACTCCTCCTTTTTAATTCGCCAGATGTTGCCCTATCTATCTTCCTCAGAAGTACCCTGTGTATCAGTTTGTCATAGATTGGAGGGATCCTCGGTTCAGCCGTTTCCTTTTTCTTTGTTAGCCAATTTCATTCATCCTCCTTGTTCATTTAATTCTCCAACCATTTCTAAATTTATTTCAACCTTCAATATGGTCCTTGGCAGATCTCATTAACCTCTACAAGTGTTCCTGGATTCACATCTCTGGCATAACAAATCCTTTAAACTTTCCAACCGCGCTATTTTTTAGAAATATTGGGCAGCTAAAGGGATCATTCAGGTTAAACATTTACTACAAGGTACTCATTTTCTATCTTCTCAGGAAGTTCAGTCTAAATCTTGCCGGCCTGCCTGCCTCTTCACTTCTTAGGTATGATTCTTTAAGATTGCTTTTAACTCATCAGTTTTCTCTTCTCTCTGGATCTCCCTCCTCCTCATCAGCACCCCCATTAGAACCACTTTCTACTGCTCTTTCAGTTCGGGCCTCTCATACCTATAAATATCTTAATTTCTCTCTTCCCAATCGCCCTAAGAGTTAAATTGAACTCTTATGGGAATCAGATTTACAGCATACCCTCTCTGTACACGCATGGACTTCTCTTTGGACACGAATACACCACACTTCTTGTTGTTAATGTTATTGATATTTATATAGCGCTAAATCACCGTCAGGTCTCTTAGCGCTCAGGAGGGAGTGGGTGTGGCTGCTAGACGACAACAGGAGTCGAGCGTGAAACAGAATTAAACTGTGCTTAGGACCTCCCTGAACAGGATCGTTTTGAGCTCTTTCCTGAACCGGAGTCGAGTGGATTCCTTTAGGAGTTGCTCAGGTAGCTGGTTCCAGAGCTGGGGGACTAGGACAGAGAAGGCTCTGCCCCCTTTTGATGCAGTATCATACCGTGGACAGGACAAACGACAGGCCTCGGAGGACCGCAGTGTGTGGCCGGGAACATAAGCCTCAAGGCGTTCTTTTATATAAGTAGGGGCTTGGCCATAGATCGCTTTGTGGGTGATACAGAGGCCCTTGAACTTTGCTCTCTGCCTAATAGGGAGCCAGTGCAGCGTACGCAACAGAGCAGTGGCATGAGACCTGCTACGGAGCCTGAAGATCAGCCTGGCTGCATCTTTCAGCACCACCTGTAGTCTGTCAGCCAGTTTCTGTGGGATGCCAATGTTTAAGGCGTTATCGTAGTTCAACCTCGAGACGATAGTGGCTGAAATTATCATCTGGAGTGAGGTAGTGGAGAGAAGGGGGACAAGTTTCTGCAGCTGCCTTATCTGGCCGGTGCAAGTACCGACCACAGAAGAAACTTGGTTGGCCATGGAGATCTCGGAATCTACTTTTAAACCAAGACTCTTCACGACCGTATTGGGTCAGGGGTGGGGCCGAGCTCTTGGGGCCAGAAATGGTCATTCCAAGGGCAGTTTTTTGTTTGGATAACAAGGACCTCTGTCTTTTCGAGGTTGATTTTCAGTGAGTTTGCTGTCATCCAGCTCACTGCAAATCTGAGGACATTTTGTGCATGTTCTTGAGTATGAGGGGTATTATCGATGCTCAGGATGAGTTGGGTGTCATCCGCGTAGTTGAACATTCTACAGTCCATGTTGGCTAAAGCTGCTACCAGTAGTTGCAGATAGACATTAAAAAGGAGTAGGGACAGGGCCGAGCCTTGAGGGACTCCACAACTATGCTTTCCCTTGTCTGATACCCAACTGAATTCTTTGGGACCGACCTGATAGAAAGGATTCAAACCATTGGTGTACCAAGTCGCGGATGCCCAGGATGGTGAGTCTGTCCAGTAATTAAGCATGGCTGACAGTATCGAATGCCGCTGATAAGTCTAATAAAATCTGTGAACTGGGTCTTTTACTGCCAGCCATAACTCTGAGCTTGTCAAGTACTGACAGCATGACCAGCTTAGTACTGTGGTGTGCCCTAAAACCTGTCTGGCGCCACTGGAGTAGTTGGTGGTCCTCCAGGAAGGATGAAAGTGTTTTAAGGATATGTTGTTCTAGGACCTTCTTCAGGAAGGGTAGCTGGGAAATAGGCCTATAGTTTTTGGGGTTGGCCACGTCTGCCCCCGACTTCTTCAGAAGGGGTATGACTCTAGCTTCCTTTAGGTTAGATGGCAGATACCCGGTCTCCGGAGAGTGGTTTAGCATGGTGATGGTCTGTCTTTCTAAACCAGGAAGGGCCATTTGAAAGAATCTGGGGGTGGCTGGGATCTGCGGGGGATCCTGATTTAATCCGATTCATAAGTAATGTAAGGGAGGCAAGGTCAAGTGTGGGAAAGGTGGTAAGCAATTGACCTGTGGGGGCTTCTGAAGCAGGGGTGGGGGGCTATAATTGATAGAGGTATTGTCTATGTCAGAGAGAATGTCACTCACTTTCTGCAGAAAAAAGGATTGGAAGGTGTTACAGTCGATAGAATCAACAGCTGATTTCTGCTCTGACTTTTGGCTGAGTTTCTTCAGGATTCTGAAGGTCTCTTTCTGTCTGTTTGCCGCTGTAGTGATTCTAGTCTCATAATATTCAGCTTTAGTGGTCATGATGCATTTTTTATATAAATTGAGTAGGGTCTTGTAGGTTTCTCGCTCAGCTGGGTCGTTAGTTCTGCGCCATCGTCTCTCTGCATGGCGGAGCTTTTTCTTTGTTTCTCTCAGTTATTGATTGAACCAGGGTGCTCCTTTTCCCTTGTCTTTGAACCTTTCCCTTCGCTCAGGTGCTACGTGGTCTATAGTTGCGAGTTTTCAAATTTAAGAGGTGGGAGCTGAGGAGGGTGTCCATTGAAGTTGCAGGCTCATTTTTTTTGCCAGTTTCGCACCATTTTCCATTTTTGGGGAGGTTTGGACGGTGGCTGTCCATCGGGACCCAGCAGTTGATTAATAAATGATCAGACCATACACACGGGCGGATATCTATAAGACTAGCCCGTGGTTGGGAGGTCAGGACGATGTCCAGAATGTGCTCTTTTTGTGTGTAGGACCATCAACCAGTTGTTGGAGATCCAACGTGTTCATAAATGTCTCAAATTGGTAGGTCACAGGGTCTTTTGGTGTTTTGTCCCAGTGGTAGTTGAAATCCCCAGCTACAGGCAATCTTTGGTACCGTGTACAAAGGTCAGAGATTATTTCTAAGAAGAGATTGTTGAAGCGCGGAGTTGGCCTCGGGGGCGTATACTGCGAAAAGGAGGAGACAGACGTTTTGTAAAGAGATTTTTACCCCGAGTATGTCTGCATTGTCAATATTTTCTGCCACGATTTTGGTGACTATTAGCTGTTTTTTAAAGAAGATGGCCACCCCCCCACCTCTCGTGTTTTCACTACGGTTATGCCATAGGACGTCATAGTCTCCTGGTAGGGCAGAAATAATATCTGGGATTGATGTGTCCCATAACCAGGTTTCAGTAAGTGCCAAGATGTCAATGTCCCCATCCTGAAGAAATGAGAAGACTTCGAGGTGGTGTTTTTGTAGAGATCGTGTATTGAGAGTTGCCACCTTCAGCTTTGTCTGATTTTTGGCTATTGAGTTTATGTGTGGCACTGGTGGTGATGGGACAGATAGCTATCTCTTCCTTTTCTCTTTAAAAAGGTTTCCTTACTTAGGGGTTGATTAGGATGGCGACGGATCGCCACTACCATGCTGGTGGTGGCGATCCGTCCGCCATCCTTGCCCGTCCGCCACCTACTTCCTCCCCACCATATTACAATGGCCTTGCGACCGTGGCGGAAAAGGTCTAATATGGTGGCGGTGTCTATCAGACACCACCAGCCATATTCGGATGGGCTGAGGGAAATGCCTTTCCGTGGCGGGAAAAGGCATACGGTCCTTGCTTTGAGGGCCTGTTGCGGGCCCCCAGGGTGAAGGCGGTGCCTGTCAAGGTGGGCTTTGAAACGCACAAGATGCATTTTTGACATTGCGGCGGACGGCCGCAATGTTAAAAATGCGGGATGCACCTGCCACTGTGGCGGGTGCATCCTAATTCTGCCCTAGACAGGATGGTGGACGGACTTTGTCCGTCTGCCATCCTAATCGACACCCCTGTTTGGTTAGTGTGTTACTACGTATGGCATAGTAGTCTGAGGCTAGAGATTGTAGTTTTTTTGGTGAGTACGACACCCATTGGCCAGGGATCCTAGCCCCTGGGCCCGGTCGTACTTGCTTTAATAAAACTCTTTCAACTTAAAAAAAGAAAGTAAAAAGGTACGCCAGAAGTGAATGGTCACTCGGCGGGCTGGAAGCAGACGCTTGCCCGGAAGTAAAAGGAAAATGCCATACCAGAGTTAATGGTCACCCGGAGGGTTGGAAGCAGAGAAATGGACGGCAAAAAAGTTACACTGGAAGTAAAAGGTCACTTGGCTGGACTGCAAGTGGATGATACGCTTGCCCAGGGTACAAGGGCTAAGGCAATTTCAGAGCACTGAATGTAGCGCACAGGGCTAATGGGCATGGTAAGGAGCACTGCATGTAGGGCACAGTGCTCACAGGTATGTTAGGAAGGCACTGGATCAGGGAGTAAAGAAAATAAATGGTGTATAAGGTGCGCATGTAAGTTGGAAATTGCCTAAATAAACTGCGGCCTCAATTCTTCCTTAAGGATTAACCAGTGTGGTCTGAGTTTGTGGGATCCGGAAGGCCAAGGGGGGTGGGTCAGTTCGCAATGGGCACAATCTTAAAGTGCTCAATGATGTTCCTCAATCCAAGCCAAGGACAACACTCTGATGAATAAAGGTACCGGGAGAGAGGATGTCCTCTGCAGCCTTGAACACACATTTCCTGGCCTCCTAGTTAATGTAGCAGATGAACTTTGATGCTCGCCTTCCAAAGTATTAAAGTCTTAATGGATAACCAGGAGGCAAGCCAAAGATCAGTCAAAACCATTCTGCCTAAGACCAAAGATTTATTTAAGATGGTGTATGTGGACTGCATGTGCATTAGTGGCCTGCCTGAGAGTTGAGTCAGAGTTTCAATGCAAAGCCAGAGCTGTCATTTCTCGGCACATCGTAACATGGACCTGAAACAACACGGGGCATATTATCAATAGACGGCGATAAATATCGCAAAGGTACGTATATAATGGTCAGGATCTATGGATTCTAGTCAAGAATTAATCATGAATAAATTTTTCAAATTTTTTTTTTTTAACAAGGATTACCAATATGTAGTACACAAAAGCATTTATTTCAACATTTCTGTGACATTGTGATTCACACTGTTAAAATGGAAACCACAAGCATTGAAGAGAGAAAAACCAATTACTTCATTGGATCAAATGAGGACTGGAGGACATAAGTCTCAGAGATTTTCTTATATAACAACGCTCTTGTGGAAACAGTTCTTAAGAATACGCTACATGTTAAATATTTACAAATGCGCTCGAAGTGACAAGGAAAAGGAGACAGTTAAGTGGGTTGGGTGTGGTTGGGTACAGGTGAGGACTGGGTAAAGGGTGTTGTGACCTTATTACAATCACAGTGGTTTGAGATGCAACCTTTACAGACTAATTTAGTTCATTAGTTCCGTTCTATTCTTTAACATAGGATCCGTATTAATCAATGGGTTGCTTCCTATGTTAAGAAAGTGAGATGCAATCCGGTCTACGTTTCGACCCCTGGATTAAGGGTTGATTGAAGCCTCAAGCTGGGGTCTTCTTCAGGACAAAAAAAGGTACAGGAGCGCCTAAAGATAATATAATTATAGTGAGGACTGTATCAGGACTATAGTTAGAAAAAGTACTATGTTACTACAACTGGCTCAATTGAAAAATGGGCTTCTTACTTCGTTTAGGGCCGTCCAATGGCCTATTGGATTTGGACCTTCGTCGGTTTCATAGTGTTGTAAGGAAGCCTGAAGTTGTTTAAAATGGAAGTTTAGGTACTGGGTTACTTTGGGTGAATCTGTGAGCATGAGTGCTCAGAGAGATAACATAAGGGGACACTTACTAGGGCATCCGTGGTTTTCCAATCAAATGGTTCATAATCTCATGTCTGGGTTCATCCGGATATTATGGGTCAATCTGAAGATTAAAAGAGAAAAGGTTGTATAGGTTTTAACCTGTCTTTATTCATAGAAGGGTAGTTTAATCGATGTCGATTTAGGACTTAGGACCCTTTAAAAGGATGTAGTTCGACATCTTGATGGGAATATAAGATGTCGTTTTATTATCAAAACACAGTCTGGCTAATACCCCGTGTCGGATCGACATATCGATCAGGATTGGGTAAAATCATAGCGTGTTAAATACCTTGTTTCGAAGTTGAACACTGCGTGTCCTCAGGACTTAATCGGAATCGGTGCTTTCATCAGCGCTGCCCGGTCGCGAGTGAACCGCGAGGTGCAGGCGCTGAATACTTCCTGGAGGCTCGTCGAGTTCCACCAATCCGGTGGCGGCGTGAGCCTCCTCTGTAGGGAGTATCTATAAAGTTCTGAGAGGGGGAAAGTTTGTCCCTAGGATCTAGGCTAAGGGATCTCCTTCGCATTAGGGCACCACAAGGGAGTGGATGCGTTATGAGACAGATGCTAAAATGGAATTGTCGCCCTTATAAGATATAATTGATTAAGCGTTCAGAGCTAAGGGATCTCCTTTGTATTACGGCACCACAAGGGAGTGGATGCGTTCTTATACAGATTACTGCTCAGAAGGAATTATCACCAGTCTGAGGTCTAATTATTTAAGCTTGTGGCACATATACAAACGATACCCACTGTGTTTATCGTGCAGTCGTAAATCAGAGAACTATGAGGCAAAATATAACAAACATATGATGACTCTTACACGTTATTCCATGAGTACTGAATAGCTGTATGGTCACCATAGCATCATTAATGTATATTGAGCATTCAACCACAAATACACCCATAGGAGTATGTGAAAGAGCAGTATACATGTACGTTCACAGAATGAGTCAGGATCATTTGGTTATTCTCAGTTAATCAGAGCCATTTGGGAGAAGGTTACATCAGTTTCATTTAGTCCGTTTTGTACAGAGTCAAATCGCTGCATCCATTTACATTCCCGTGTATTCAAAACAGAATCTAAATCCCCACCCCTGGGTCCCAGCGTGATTTTTTCAATAACCACCCATTTGAGGGATTCGGGTGTGTGATTTTTAGCCTGAAAGTGTTCCACTAGAGGCGCTCCCAAGGTTTGACATCTTATTCTACTACAATGTTGTAGTATCCTGTTTTTGATCTTCTGCTTAGTTTGGCCAATGTAGATAAGGCCACATGGGCACAGAATGGCATATATCACACTGTTACTATTGCAGTTCGTCAATGTTTTCAAATCGATGGCGATGTTGTTGTGTGTGATACTCTTAGTTTCAATGCATAGTGCACAGGCCTTGCAGTTACTACATTTGTAATTCCCAATGATGTTGGGGAGATTCCACATTGTTTGTATGGTTGGAGCTGGTGGGGTATCTAACATAGAACGGACCACCACATCTCTGATACTTTTTGCCTTTTTAAATGCATGCATGGGTGGTTCTGGGACTTCAATCACATCTGATATAATGCTCCAATAGTTGTTGATTATCTTACGGATCTGGTTGCTCTTGCTACAGAAGGTTGTGACACAGATCATTCTATTGACTGGGTTTTGGCGATTTCTTGGTACAAGCAGTGTTTCCCTATTGTTAAACCAAGCTCTTTTGCGTGCTCTTTTTACCAATCTCTTGGGATATCCTCTTTCCAGCAATCTGCAGATAAGTTCATCCGATTCAGCAAAATAATCATCTTTCATGGTGCAATTCCTCCTGATGCGGAGGAATTGCCCAAAAGGCAGATTATCTCGGAGGGCCCGAGTGTGGTGGCTCGTATATCTGAGTAGGGTGTTCCTTTCGTTGGGTTTCCTATACAAGGTGGTGTTTAGCACACCCTCTCGTTCTTTGATGGTGATGTCTAGAAAGTCAATGGATTCGTTACTGTACTTTGAGGTGAATTTAATGTCATCCGATTGGGTATTAAGCCATTGGGTGAATGCATCAAGGTCTTGATCCCGTCCCGTCCAGATCATAAAGATGTCATCTATGTATCTGTGGTATTCTGATATACTGTTGACAAAGGGATTGTTAGATGATAAGATGTTGTGCTGTTCAAAGTCACTCATATAGAGGATCGCCAGATCAGGAGCAAATGCTGCCCCCATGGCCACCCCCTTCCTTTGCATGTAGAACTTGTTTTGAAAAATGAAGAAGTTTTTAGTCATTGCAATCTCCAAGAGGTCTACCAGGAATTCGGTGGGTACCCCCGCTGGTTGGGGTCTGGCTGCTAGGGCTCTCTGTATGGTTGTTAGAGCTGGTACCTGAGGAATACTCGTGTATAGGGACACGATATCCATGGTTACAAGTAGTTGATTATTCTTGTTGAAGGGTTTTTGGTCCACTAAGTTGATTACCTGCATGGTGTCCCTCAGGTAAGTGGGTGTCGCTTCAGCTAAAGGTTTCAAAAAGCTGTCCACATATTTGCAGAGAGGCTCCAGGAGGGAGCCACATCCAGATATTATAGGTCTTCCCGGTGGTTTATCGGGGTTCTTGTGGACCTTGGGTAGAGTGTAAATCGTAGGAATCCGTGGCTGATCCACATTCAGATATGCGTATTCTTTGTATGTCAGGAAACCTACTTCCTTCCCTTTTTGAGTTAATGTCCTGATTAGGTTTCTGATTTCTGGGGTTGGGTTAGTTCTTAGTGGTCGATAACTAACTCCGTCATTCAGCTGGGACTCGATCTCTTGTTTGTAGTCATTCACGTCCATGATGACTATCGCTCCCCCCTTATCAGCAGGTTTGATCACTAATGTTTTGTTCTTCTTCAGGCCATCAAGAGCGGTCCGTTCATTCTTAGTGATGTTTTGTTTCACGTATTGTTTCGTCCTACATAGCTTGAGCACATCTTTCATAACCAGGCTTTCATAGGTCAGGATCCGATGATTGACCATGGCGGTCTGGGGAGTAAAGGTTGATGGTGGTCGTAGGTTGGTGAACGCTCTGGTTGTACTTGGAGCTTTGTGTAGAAAAAAGTTTTTTAAGCGGATCTTACGGAAGAACTTAGTCAACTCAGTCTTGATGTTGAACAGATTCAGATGAGATGTCGGCACGAATGACAAGCCCTTACTAAGAACCTGGATTTCATCCTTGGTCAGCATTTGGTTGGATAGGTTCATAATTGGGTTTTCTCTGCTTACCAGCGATAAGTTTTCCTTCTGGTGTTGATCTCTCCATGGTTGTCTTGCTGGAATCGTACTTGCTTGTTGGTGTATCCTTGCTGGCGCGAGTTGTCCCAATTCTGCGTGTTCTGGCCCCTGGTAGGTCGTCTGTTCCAGTTCCCGCCCCGTCCTCTGGGAGGTCTCCAAGTGCTGTCCTCTAAAAAAGGTTGCTGTTGTCTGTTCTGAGGGTCCTGTGGAGGTTGGTACCATTCTTCTTGATTGTGGTAACCGCTGCTGGGCCCGGCTCCTTCGTTATCACTGCTCCCACTGTAAGAAGAGTCTGAAAAGTTTGTATATCTCCTCCCTCCTCGTTGCCCACCTCTGTAACCACCTCTTCCCCTGTTGAAGAAACGACCCTGGTTATCTTGCTTGAAGTAGTCTTCAGCTAGGTAAGGGTATGTTCTCTTTTTATTATAGTACTGAATGTCTTTGGCCAATTTTTCAAGTTTTTTATTTTGTGACTCTACATCGAAATCCTTGGGGGTTTTGTTCAGACGTTCTAGAGTTTCCTTCGCACTAGAGAAAGCTGAGTGGCTGGTGATCTCCGCTCTCAAATCAGTTATCTCTTTTGTTAGCTGTTCCACCTGGTCCCGTGCAGTTTCCACCCCAAGGACCATCCAGTGGCGAGAACAATTGTTCGCCACAAAACTAAACCCCTCCTTAAATTTGGGATTGTCCACGAATATCGCTGGTTCGTTCCGGACCTGCAGACCTGTTGGTATTACATTAGCTCTCAGGTAGCCAGTGAGGAGATGACCATGTAGTTTAGTGCGTACTAGTTTTTTCTGCAGACGCTCAAGCCTATTGATTTTCTCATTGAGTGAGAAATCGACTGTGGTGGTGTTAGTTGAAAGGAAAACAGACCAAGTATCGCCCCCAATGAGATCTCTAATGTGGTCTTCACTGTAAGAGAGGGTTTCTGATTCCAACATGATACTACCCTCAATATAGGTCTTATGCGTTAAATGCAATTATTTTCACAAAAAGAAATGTACAAAAAAATATAACAACCCTCGCAAGATGGCTCTTGCACATAGAGTAGTGAGTTTACAATGGGGTATACCCTAAGAACTCTCTGACCTGGGTCAGTTAACATAGGTACGTATATAATGGTCAGGATCTATGGATTCTAGTCAAGAATTAATCATGAATACATTTTTCAAAAAAATTTTTTTTAACAAGGATTACCAATATGTAGTACACAAAAGCATTTATTTCAACATTTCTGTGACATTGTGATTCACACTGTTAAAATGGAAACCACAAGCATTGAAGAGAGAAAAACCAATTACTTCATTGGATCAAATGAGGACTGGAGGACATAAGTCTCAGAGATTTTCTTATATAACAACGCTCTTGTGGAAACAGTTCTTAAGAATACGCTACATGTTAAATATTTACAAATGCGCTCGAAGTGACAAGGAAAAGGAGACAGTTAAGTGGGTTGGGTGTGGTTAGGTACAGGTGAGGACTGGGTAAAGGGTGTTGTGACCTTATTACAATCACAGTGGTTTGAGATGCAACCTTTACAGACTAATTTAGTTCATTAGTTCCGTTCTATTCTTTAACATAGGATCCGTATTAATCAATGGGTTGCTTCCTATGTTAAGAAAGTGAGATGCAATCCGGTCTACGTTTCGACCCCTGGATTAAGGGTTGATTGAAGCCTCAAGCTGGGGTCTTCTTCAGGACAAAAAAAGGTACAGGAGCGCCTAAAGATAATATAATTATAGTGAGGACTGTATCAGGACTATAGTTAGAAAAAGTACTATGTTACTACAACTGGCTCAATTGAAAAATGGGCTTCTTACTTCGTGTAGGGCCGTCCAATGGCCTATTGGATTTGGACCTTCGTCGGTTCCATAGTGTTGTAAGGAAGCCTGAAGGTGTTTAAAATGGAAGTTTAGGTACTGGGTTACTTTGGGTGAATCTGTGAGCATGAGTGCTCAGAGAGATAACATAAGGGGACACTTACTAGGGCATCCGTGGTTTTCCAATCAAATGGTTCATAATCTCATGTCTGGGTTCATCCGGATATTATGGGTCAATCTGAAGACTAAAAGAGAAAAGGTTGTATAGGTTTTAACCTGTCTTTATTCATAGAAGGGTAGTTTAATCGATGTCGATTTAGGACTTAGGACCCTTTAAAAGGATGTAGTTCAACATCTTGATGGGAATATAAGATGTCGTTTTATTATCAAAACACAGTCTGGCTAATACCCCGTGTCGGATCGACATATCGATCAGGATTGGGTAAAATCATAGCGTGTTAAATACCTTGTTTCGAAGTTGAACACTGCGTGTCCTCAGGACTTAATCGGAATCGGTGCTTTCATCAGCGCTTCCCGGTCGCGAGTGAACCGCGAGGTGCAGGCGCTGAATACTTCCTGGAGGCTCGTCGAGTTCCACCAATCCGGTGGCGGCGTGAGCCTCCTCTGTAGGGAGTATCTATAAAGTTCCGAGAGGGGGAAAGTTTGTCCCTAGGATCTAGGCTAAGGGATCTCCTTCGCATTAGGGCACCACAAGGGAGTGGATGCGTTATGAGACAGATGCTAAAATGGAATTGTCGCCCTTATAAGATATAATTGATTAAGCGTTCAGAGCTAAGGGATCTCGTTTGTATTACGGCACCACAAGGGAGTGGATGCGTTCTTATACAGATTACTGCTCAGAAGGAATTATCACCAGTCTGAGGTCTAATTATTTAAGCTTGTGGCACATATACAAACGATACCCACTGTGTGTATCGTGCAGTCGTGAATCAGAGAACTATGAGGCAAAATATAACAAACATATGATGACTCTTACATGTTATTCCATGAGTACTGAATAGCTGTATGGTCACCATAGCAACATTAATGTATATTGAGCATTCAACCACAAATACACCCATAGGAGTATGTGAAAGAGCAGTATACATGTACGTTCACAGAATGAGTCAGGATCATTTGGTTATTCTCAGTTAATCAGAGCCATTTGGGAGAAGGTTACATCAGTTTCATTTAGTCCGTTTTGTACAGAGTCAAATCGCTGCATCCATTTACATTCTCGTGTATTCAAAACAGAATCTAAATCCCCACCCCTGGGTCCCAGCGTGATTTTTTCAATAACCACCCATTTGAGGGATTCGGGTGTGTGATTTTTAGCCTGAAAGTGTTCCACTAGAGGCGCTCCCAAGGTTTGACATCTTATTCTACTACAATGTTGTGGTATCCTGTTTTTGATCTTCTGCTTAGTTTGGCCAATGTAGATAAGGCCACATGGGCACAGAATGGCATATATCACACTGTTACTATTGCAGTTCGTCAATGCTTTCAAATCGATGGTGATGTTGTTGTGTGTGATACTCTTAGTTTCAATGCATAGTGCACAGGCCTTGCAGTTACTACATTTGTAATTCCCAATGATGTTGGGGAGATTCCACATTGTTTGTATGGTTGGAGCTGGTGGGGTATCTAACATAGAACGGACCACCACATCTCTGATACTTTTTGCCTTTTTAAATGCATGCATGGGTGGTTCTGGGACTTCAATCACATCTGATATAATGCTCCAATAGTTGTTGATTATCTTACGGATCTGGTTGCTCTTGCTACAGAAGGTTGTGACACAGATCATTCTATTGACTGGGTTTTGGCGATTTCTTGGTACAAGCAGTGTTTCCCTATTGTTAAACCAAGCTCTTTTGCGCGCTCTTTTTACCAATCTCTTGGGATATCCTCTTTCCAGCAATCTGCAGATAAGTTCATCCGATTCAGCAAAATAATCATCTTTCATGGTGCAATTCCTCCTGATGCGGAGGAATTGCCCAAAAGGCAGATTATCTCGGAGGGCCCGAGTGTGGTGGCTCGTATATCTGAGTAGGGTGTTCCTTTCGCTGGGTTTCCTATACAAGGTGGTGTTTAGCACACCCTCTCGTTCTTTGATGGTGATGTCTAGAAAGTCAATGGATTCGTTACTGTACTTTAAGGTGAATTTAATGTCATCCGATTGGGTATTAAGCCATTGGGTGAATGCATCAAGGTCTTGATCCCGTCCCGTCCAGATCATAAAGATGTCATCTATGTATCTGTGGTATTCTGATATACTGTTGACAAAGGGATTGTTAGATGATAAGATGTTGTGCTATTCAAAGTCACTCATATAGAGGATCGCCAGATCAGGAGCAAATGCTGCCCCCATGGCCACCCCCTTCCTTTGCATGTAGAACTTGTTTTGAAAAATGAAGAAGTTTTTAGTCATTGCAATCTCCAAGAGGTCTACCAGGAATTCGGTGGGTACCCCCGCTGGTTGGGGTCTGGCTGCTAGGGCTCTCTGTATGATTGTTAGAGCTGGTACCTGAAGAATACTCGTGTGTAGGGACACGATATCCATGGTTACAAGTAGTTGATTATTCTTGTTGAAGGGTTTTTGGTCCACTAAGTTGATTACCTGCATGGTGTCCCTCAGGTAAGTGGGTGTCGCTTCAGCTAAAGGTTTCAAAAAAAATATCGCAAAGCGCGCTAAGCACTTTTTTATTTTTCGCCGTCTATGTCGGCTTTATCGATGTGATATCACTGGAAATATCACTGGAATATCACTGGAAATCCAGCAAAGTTACTACATAGATGGCGAAAACGATGCTAATAGGCCAAGGTGCCCTTAGCCTTATGATCCGCCTGCCATAGGATAACTAGGGTAAGGCAGTATTTTCTCAGATGTTAGTTTTTGGCGAAAACCACAGGTTTCGCCAAAAACTAACGTCTGATAAAATGCTGTGGGCTGTCTTGTAAATATTGCGATGTGCACTTAGTGATATTTTTCATGTCTTTCTGTGTGAGGTACGCCCAGTGACACCTACTTTGCATCTCATTAGAGATGCAAAGCGAGGCGTTGGGAAAACGGCTGCCAACATGCACTAATGCATGTTAGCACGCCTTGTAAATAGGGCAAAAAGATTATATCCGCTTTTTTGGCATTTAAAGTCAAAAAAGCGGAAATAAGGCCCTTGATAATATGCCCCCACCTGCCCGGTAAATGACCACGTTTTCAGTACATCTTTTTCTTGGTAAAGGTATAAGTAGAAGAGAGGAGAAAAGGGTTAGAGCAGATGTGAGCATGGAGAATGAACTCAGACAGCTGAGGATGGTGGGTTCTGTGGGGGCTGGGACAGCCCATCCGCTTCACAGGAGGAGGCATCTAAAAGGATGTTCACTCGCAGGGCAAGAAGAGCTCCAGTCTCTGGTGCAGCAACAAGAGTGATTTGAATGGGAGGGGTCCAAGTTGCTTGCAGCAGCTCAGATAAAGCACTTGGGATGCCTGTAGAGTTGTCAAAATCTCTAGATGTTATTGGCTGCAACAAGGCAGTGTTTGTCAACGTTTAAGGAGAGTGCACTACCTTTGAAGGACATCCAAAAAACAGTTCTATCCTGTAACCATAGGAGAATATGTGTTCAAAATACTGAGTTAAATAATAACACCCCCAACAAACCACTATTTTATTTACATTTGGAAGCTGAACAGATGAACAAAGTCCACCAAGGCGCTGGAAGGTGTGTGCCCCTGCCTTGAGTGCATCGTTGCCAGCTGTAGCTCTTTGCCCCCTGCCTCAGCAAGTGCCACAATCGGGTATCTGCGCTGGAGGTAGTTATGTGAAGTCTGTGGTCTGAATGAGCACTCCTTGGGCACCCTCCATATACTGAGTGTGACGAATATGTGACGTTTTTCCGCAAACAATTACCCCGCATACCATCACTCCGTAATTATTACACCGCAAATACAATCACCCCGCAAATGATCACAACGCAAACTTTTACAACGACTATGCCTTTACCACGCATGCCACTACAACGCAAAGGCATGAATGTTAAAGGTATGCTCATTGTAAAGCTTTTAAAGGTAAGTGAGAGTACCCTACCCTACCCTACCCTACACTACCCTACACCCTAATGTAGTACCCCTGCACAACCCACTCTCGACACACAGTCCTTTTCCTACATTTACACTACCCAGCACGACCCCCCAACACTACCATAAACCACTTTTCTTCCCTACACAAACACTACAACACTACCATAATACACTACCCCTGCACGACCCTACACTACACAATCACAACATCACTACCCAAACACTACAACACTACAACACTACCCTAAACCCTAGCACACTACCCCCAGCATGACCCTAAACTACACAAACACTACAACACTACCCTAAACCCCAAAAACACTACCCCCAGCATGACCCTACACTACACAAACACTACAACACTACCCTAAACCCTAAAACACTACCCCCAGCATGACCCTACACTACACAACCACCACAACACTACACTACAAAATCAATACCCCAGCATGACCCCTCACCCCTAAAAAATTAACCCAAACCCCCTTACCTCTCTCTTGTCGTGGTTCCACTCCCCTCCTGGTTCCATCTTCATGAATTCCGTTTTTTTTCACAACCCGAGTGCATTTATTTACCATACATGCCTTTACAAAGTAATTTGTTGTAAAGGCATGCGTGGTAAATGCACAAGCGTTGTGAAAAAATGCGGAGTGATGGTATGCGGACTCAAAGTCCGCGGGAAAAAAGATTTGGAATAAACGTAGATTACCGAGTGTGACTACTATCAGCTCGCAGGGCTGTGGGCACTGACAGTGCTGACAGAGTGCGGTGTTAGCAATTTTGGAGCTAACCTGCGCTCCGCCAGTTCATGCTACAGATGCCCTTCAGTCTTTTGCCTTTCCATGTGGACATGAGTGTTGTATGTATACACCTTTCTGGCTGGAAGTCCGACAAATTTCTTCCACGACTACCTTCAAAAAGGAAGTAAAAGGAATCTTAATGGGTAAATTCCTGCCTTGAACAGCTCTGGCCCACTGCTCATTGATGACCACCTGATTGGCAATGTGATTGCTGACACCTTTGAATCCCAGCACTTGCCTGCCATTCTCATTTATGTAGCAAAGATTATCGAATGTTCTTCTCCATGGTCTGTGTCCCACATACCTTAACCATGTTGCACAAATATTTTGTTGTATTATGTATACTCATGTAATACCATTGTAAAGCGCTCTGAAACCCACCTGGGTCAGGTTCGCGCTATATACAACTTTGAAATAAATGTGTATGTGATACCTATGGTAAGAGTCACTGGAATCTATTCTGTTTTTGGTACATCCAAGTGATACCTAAGATTGAGTGGAAAAGCCCAGACATCAAACGTAAATTGCAGGCTCTTCCACGACATTCCAGGGATCCTTTGTGTTGGGTCACATTGTGGGCACCAGTTAGAGGAGACCGAGGACCCCTTTGAGGTTAGGGGGTTTCCCCCTGCCCTTTCTGGTCCATTGTTCTCCTGAAGAGTTACACACCACAGATTAACAGGTCGCTATGTGCAGCAGACTCCTTTTTTTTGTTTATCTTTCTTGCAGGTTACCCCTACCTGGAGCTTCCACCTCCCGTCCTCCCACCTTCCTGCTAGCACCAAGTAAAACAAGAATTGGAAAAGCTGATAGGTCTCACCTATGCACAAGCTGTTGGCTTTTTTGATGTGTTTTAGCAATGTTGGACACCAGAGTGGACGCTGTTCAGCATGGCTAAATGTTAGTGGCGTGGAGTGGAGTGATGTAAAGTGGAGTAGAGTGGCGTATGGTAGAGTTGAGTGGCGTGGAGAGGAGTGAAGTGGAGTGTCATGGAGTAGCATACAGCGTTGTGGAGTGCCGAGGAGGGAGTAGAGTGTTATAGAGTGGAAAGGCATATAATTGAGTGGCATAGTGTAGAGTACAGTCTCAGAGTTGAGTACAGTGTCAAAAAATGGAGAGGCATAGAGTGTCGCAGAGTGGTGTAGAAAAGAGTGGCTTTATCTACAGTGGTACAGAGTAGATTAAAGTGCAGTGGCGTAGAGTGCATTGGTTTTGAGTAAAGCGTTGTAGAGTGCATTGACGCGGAGTGCAGTGACGTCGAGTAGCGTAGAGTGCAGTGGCATAGAGTAGAGCGGTGCATAGTAGATTGCAGTGGGGTAGAGTGCAATGGTGTGGAGTGGCGTGGAGTGGAGTGAAGTGGCATAGAGTGTGGTGGTGCAGGGTAGAGGGGAGTAGTGCAGGGTAGAGTGTAGAGGTGTAGAGTAGAATGGTGTAGAGTGCAGTGGTGTAGAGTGTATTAAAGTGGTATAGATTTGAGTGTTGCAGAGTAAAGTGCAGTGATGCAGAGTAAAGTGTCATAGTGCAGGGTCATAGAGTGCGGGTTCATGGAGTAGTTTGTTTCAGAGTACAGTGGAGTGGTGCATGGTAGATTGAAGTGGCATAGAGTGCAGTGGCATAGAGTAGATTGTTTTAGAGTAGAAGTGATGCAGAGTGGAGTGGTATAGAGAGGTGACGTAGAGTACATTGGCGTAGAGTGCAGTGTTGTGGAGTGGAGTAGAGTGCAGTGCAGCAGTGCGGACTGGACTGGCCTAGACTGGAATGGTGTATAGTGCAGTGGTGAAGAGTGCCATGGTGCATAGAAGAGTGACGTAGAGCGCACTGGCATAGAGCAGAGTTGTGCAGAGTAGAGTAGAGATGCATTGAGTGAAATGGTGTAGAGTGCAGTGTCACAGAGGGCAGTGGTTCACAGTAGATTAGAGTGGCATAGAGTGCATTGGTGTAGAGTGCAGTAAAATGGTGCAGATTAGAGTACAATGGCATAGAGTAAAGTGGTGCAGGGTAGAGTAGCATAGAGTAGAGTGGCATAGAGTTCAGTGGCAGAGAGTGCAGTGCTGCAGAGCAGAGTGCCATAGAGTGAGGTGGTGTAGAGGATGGAGGCATAGGGTGCATTGGTGTATACTGCAGTGGTGTAGAGTGTTTCAGAGTAAAGTGACATAGTGCAATGGTATAGAGTGGCGTGTAGGGCAGTGGCATAGAGTAGAGTATAGTGGTTTACAGTGCAGTGGAGCAGAATAGTTTGGCATAGAGTGTATTGATTTTGAATAAAGTGGTGCAGAGTGCATTGGTGTAGAGTGCGGTGGCATAGAAAGCAGCGATGTAGAATATTATGTCATAGTGTGGAGTGGCATAGAGTGAAATAGAGTGGCATAGACTGCAGTGGCATAGAGCAGATTGTTTCAGAGTAGAGTGTAGTGGCGTAGAGTGTCAGTGGTATAGAATGGAGTGTGGTAGAATGCAGTGGTGCAGAGTAGATTAGAGTGGCTTGAAGTGGATTGTTGTAGAGTACAGTGGCATAGAGTGGAACAATGCAGAGTAGATTGGCGTAGAATTCAGTGGTGGAAAGAAAGTGTTGCAGAGTAGAGTGACATAGAGTGAAGTGGCATAGAGTGGAGTGGTGCAGGCTAGAGTGCAGTTGCATATAGTGGAGTGATGCAGAGTAGAGAGGTGTAGAGTGCATTGGCACAGAGCAGAGTGCTGCAGAGTGCAGTGGTGAAGAGTGCAGCAGAGTGGCATAGAATGCAGTGCAGTCAAATGCAGTAGAGTGGCATAGAGAGCAGTCATGCAGAGTAAAGTATCATAATGCAGTGTCGTAGAGTGCTGCAGAGTACAGTGGTGAAGAGTAGATAGAGTGGCTTAGAGTGCAGTGATGTAGAGCGCAATAGTGTAGAGTGAGGTAGTTTGCAGTGGTTTAGGATAGAGTAGAATGTTGTAGAGTATAGTGGCGTTAAATGCAGTTGTACAAAGTAGTTGGCATAGGCACAGTATAGTAGGGTGCATTGGTTTTGAGTAAAGTGGTGTAGAGTGAATTGGCATAGAGTGCAGTGGTTTAGAGTAGACTGGAATAGCGTAGAGTGCAGTGGCATAGAGTGGTGCAGTGTAGAGTGCACTGAGTGCAGTGATGTTGAGTGAGTGGCGCAGAGCGGGGTAGAGTGGCATAGAGTACAGTGGCATAGTGTGCAGCGGTGTAAAGTAGGTTGTTTCAGAGTAGAGTGAAGTGGAGTACTGCAGCGTGGATTGCAGTGGGCATACAGTGGATTGGTGTAGAGTGGAGTAGAGCGGCGTAAAGTGCAGTGGCATAATATGCAGTGGCGTAGAGTAGATTGTTTCAAAGTAGAGTGAAGTTGCATAGAGTGAAGTGGTGCAGGATAGAGTGGGATAATATAGAGTAGTGACATAGAGTGCATTGGCATAGAGTGCAGTGTTGCAAAGTGGAGAGGTTTAGAGTAGTGCAGAGAGGAGAGGCCTGGACAGGAGTGGTGTAGAGTGCAGTGGAAAAGAGTGCAGTGATGCCTAGAAGTATGGGGTAGCGTGCACTAGTACAGAGTAGAGTGATTCAGAGTAGAGTAGACAGGTGTTATGTGAAGTGGCTTAGAGTGCAGCAGATTAGAGTAATGTTGGCGTAGAGTATAATAGAGTGGCGTAGAGTATCATAGTGTGCAGTGTATTGGTGTAGAGTACAGTGGTGCAGAGTAAAGGGATGTAGAGTAAATTTGTTCCGAATGGAGTGGTGCAGAGTGGCGTGGCATGGTGTGGAGTGGCACGATGGGAAGTGGCACAGGGTGGAATAGAGTTATGTAGTCTGCAGTGGCACAGAGTAGGTTATTTCAGAGTAGAGTGAAATGTCGTACATTACAGTGTCATAGAGTGCAGTGTTTCAGAGTAGAATGCATTGGCGTAGAGCACAGCGGCGTAGAGTGGAGAGCTGCAGAGCTCAATGGCATAGAGTGGCATAAAATAGAGTGGCAGAGAGTGCAATGTTGCAGAGTATACTGTCGTAGAGTGCAGTGGTGCATAGTAGAGTGGCATGGAGTGTATTTGCGTAGAGGGGCACAGATGGCAGTTGCACAGATTAGAATGGCACAGAGTAAAGTGGCAAGGGGTAGAGTGGTGTAGAGAGCAGTGGTGCAGAGAAGAATAGAGGTGCGTAGAGTACAGTGACGCAGAGTACAATAGAGTGACATAGTGTGTAGTGACCGAGTACAGAGTACAATGGAGTAGAGTGTAGTGGCATAAAGTGCAGTGGTGCAAAGCAATTGCCACAGAGTGCATTGATTTTTAGTAAAGTGGTTTGGAGTGCATTGGTATAGAGTGCAGTGGCGTAGAGTGGTGTAGAATAGAGCGGAGTGACGCTGAGTGCAGTGGCACTGAGTGCAGTGGCGTAGAGTAGATTGTTTCATGGTAGAGTGCAGTGGTGCATAGTAGATTATAGTGACTGAGAGGGAATTGGCATAGAGTGGTACAGCGGAGTGCACAGAGTAGAGTGCCTTTGCATAGAGTGCGGTGGCATAGAGTGTAGTGTTGCAGAGTAGGGTGGCAAAGAGTGGAGTGGAACGGAAGGGTGGAGAGTGCAGTGGTGCATAGTAAAGTCTTGTGGGTTAGAGTGCATTGGAATAGAATAGAGTTGAGTGATGTAGAGTAGGGAGGTGTAGAGTGGAGTGGTGATGAGAAGAGTGCAGTGACGCAGTGTGGAGTGGGGCAGGGTAAAGTGCAGAGGTAGAAATAACCATTACAATTGCACTCACATACAGTTTTACTGATAAAAGTATACAGTACACAAACCATAATGTGTTAAAATGTCTTCACCCAATGTATTGATTTGGTCATCAGCACAGTTCATTTACAGACATTTAAATTAAAAATATTGTCATGCCCCCTCGAGCACACCTCCAGCAGCTTGCATGATTGTCACATAAATCCCCTCACTTTGAATTCAGAGAAAGAAAAAAAAACACCAAGATCCCTGAAAGACACAGCCTGGCATTTGACCGACCTCTGTCTTTGAATGCACAGCAAATGTGACAAGATAAGAACAAGATTTAAAGGTCTGTTTATAGAAAGCCAGTTTGTGGAAGAATACAGTAAACAAAGTGGCATACTTACTAGGAAACTGTCAAAGTGCGGCGTTAAGCCAAGAAGGCTAATGCCACGCTCTGTCATTCTCCAAATGCAGGGATGTGCCGTATTCACAAGAACACGGTGCACCTGTGCCTTTCCCTTAGTGCTGGCGCTAACTGTAGCTGCCTAGCGCCAAGGGAAGGCACTCTTGTACCTTTGTGCATGGGTGCCTGCATTGCAGGGAAAGATTGTTTACGTGCAGGAAGGTGCCCCTTCCTGCACATAAACAATCAGTAATGGTGTTTTGTAACTGCTATGTTTGCTGCAGAATCAACACATATAGAAGTTGCAACTCAACATTTTTTTTAATGATTCACAAGTAGGTACCACCCTATAAAAGGGAGACCAACAGCCATTGAATAAAGTGTGGAGTAGGCTAATCACCCTCCTTTTTTTCGTGGTCCTGAAGAAGCGCCAGTGATCTTTTTAGACCAAAAGAGGCACAAAACATGTTGACCCGTGTTTTATCTCACTAAAGAAAATACACTAAGCTACAAGGGGAGATTGTCACTCCTATAGTAGCACCAACCTATCAGTTTTTTTTATCTTACAGGGGAATCCACACATTAAAGGTTGATTTGATATCCCTAGCCAATTTTAACCCCTTTTGCGCGGCGGTAATTCCGCCGCAGTGCGGGCGTTTGCGAGCGCGGGTGGAATGCCGTCGGCCAATGGCCGACGGCAGCACTGGGGAGGTAGCGTTGCCGTCGGCCAACGACAGACGGCAGCGCTTAAGGGGTTAATTCACTTCATCACACACATCACTTGCCTCCCACTCGAACACTCTCACACTCATCAAACGGCGATAAACAAAATGATTTGTGCCAAATTGACCTGTAGAGCATTGCAGCGCCAGCCCGACGAGGAGCACTTGCCCGATGAGGAAGCATGACATCCCCAGGGATGTGTGAGGGCAAAAAGAAACAGTCTTGTTTACTGTCCCTTATAATGTATCCAGAACCTAGATTATTTCTTCCTACAGGAACATTGACCCTATTTCTTGGAATATAATTAGTCTTCGGAGCACGGGCACTGGACCATCATTAGCTCCTAGTCCCTTCTTCCTTCCTTGTAAAACTTTAGAAAGGTGCCACTCTGTTACCCAAGTTTTCAAGTGTCCATTTGCAGTTGTTGGCCACAAGGCACCCTTCTGACTTCCTTGGTAGACATGTAAATGACTCCCAGAAAAGGACACAATAGCGGCGTGCCACTGGAAGAGGTGTTACCTCTCCCTGGCAGGAAACCAGGGAGAGGTAACAGGGTGTAAGTCCAAACGTCAAGCTTAAAGGGGAAGCCACATATGTAGTTCAAATGGTGGATTAACATGAAAACCCAGTGGCTCTGACTCGAACGCGTATTGCTGATTAACTTGGATTGCGCAGAACCCTGTACAAGCTCTGGAATCACTCCTTCAGATGTTGGACCGACTTTTGCGGCCATTTAATACCCTACCAATGTCACAACACGTGTAATAGACCTCCGTGGCAGCCCGTGAACTCCTTTTAAAGAATGTGGACGTCCTTGGAGGCTGCATTTCCACCGATCTCTACATATTTATACTGCACTAACCAGAACCCTTGGAAAGTCTTGCACTTCCCAGCGTATCAGAAAACGGAATTGTACCACCAGAGATACTTAACTTTAAAAGAACCCTCCAGGGCCTGTGGCTTTACCATTAATCTCAGGATCCCGACCTGCGTGGCGGTTTCTCCACCTCTAAAACGACCTTGTTTTATTGACACGATGTATTGAACGTTATCGAATACCCTGTATCGCTGCCCATCTTGAAAGATCCCATTTCCAATTGACTGCCCCCTACCCGTCCCTGTCCTGATGAAGACCCTCTAGCAAGGTTCCATCGATACCTGCATCAATTTGGGTCGAAACGTCGATACTCCTTTTTATTTTCAGCCTCTTTCCTGATGTATCATTTGTGATTTTGTGAGGCATGAGTTTGTTTAAGTAATTATTTCATGAATTGTGACTTTCCAGTTTGTGATAATTAACTATTAGCATTTTTTATTGAGGTCACAGTGACCATTGTTTCATGATTTGTATAGTTTCCGCACCTTCCAACCACTACCTTTCCTTTCCCTTTCCATTAGGGCCACTAATTGTGATTAAATATCGATGTATTTTATGAATATTTTTCTACTGTACACGTTGTGATTAAAAACCATGTTGTGATTACCTTCTTTTGAGTTTATTTAAGATAGTATCCATCTATAGTATCTGGGACCACCTTGTTTGCATCACTTACTTACCTAGGTCCCAGCGACTCTTTGGGTTAACCCGTGTTTTTACAGCACAGTGGCTTAGCAAGGGCAGGACGGGGGGGGGGGCTCTGCCCCGGGAAGCATGAGTTTTGGGGGTGGCGTTATCCAAACCGGTGTTTTAGATGGCCACAGCGGGAGGCAATAGCAGTGTCTGCTATGGGCGGCACAAGGGCTAGCTACCCCACTGTAAAAAAGGCTGCTCTTTTGTTCTGGTATACAGATTGGCATCTGGGACAAAGAGGGGAAAATAGTTACTAAACTGGTTTTCCCATGGGTTGGTAGCCACACCTCTAGGGTGGAATACCAAGTTCATCACACTGAGAGAGGGGTCCTGCCATCCTGTGAGTGGGCAGAATATTGCAATCTGGGATAGCTAGATGACAAACATTGCAGGAAGTAGTCATCAGGCGGGGGGAACCTGTTACCTCATTGGCTAATGGTCACCACATCCCCCAAGGGTAAGTTGTGGGTATAAAAGTGGCACCCCTGGCACTCAGACCTCAGATCATGCCTGTACTTGCGAGAGAACTGAAGAACTGCCTTGCTGTTCCCTGGACCTGGCAAACCCTGGACTGCACTTTTCACTCCAGAAGACTGTGCCTGGGGTGTTCTGCTGGAGGAATTGTCATCCCTAAGCCCCAGACAGAAGAGGTGAACGCCAAGAGTCAGTTGGCTGACTTCCTGTTACAGCTACAGAGCCACAAACTCTGAAGAAGCTGCCTTGGCAGGGTTGTTAGCCACAACTGCTTGTTCACCTGGGAGACCACATCCTGACACTCAAAAGTTTCGCCCAAGTCTGCTAGACCCGGGAGAGGGGCCACAGTGCAGTTTGGTCACAAAAGAAGGACACTAGCTGTAGTTGAACAGAACCGCTGGTTCACTGTGACCAGACACCAGTAGACCAGTAGCAACTGTTTTTTGGCTGGGCTTCACATGGACTTTGAGAGACATCAACCTGTGTGACCATAGTTTCCCCACCGTGTTTGTAAGCCAAGGGGTTGCTCCAAGGAGGCCCCCGCCGACTGGATTAGCATCCTTGGCATCCTGTATCCTTTGCGTCAGGACCACTCCATTGATGTCTAAGGGAGTTATCCAATGGAGCTTAGAAGAGGCCTGGACACTGCTGTGACTGCACGGTAACTATCCACTGCTGTGACTGCACTGTAACCATCCACTGCTGTGACTGCACGGTAACTATCCACTGCTGTGACTGCAAGGTAACTATCCACTGCTGTGACTGCACGGTAACTATCCACTGCTGTGACTGCAAGGTAACTATCCACTGCTGTGACTGCACTGTAACTATCCAGCTAAGCCTTACTGGTCCCTCTGATTTGCTGCCTGCCAAAGTTGGTCGCTCGAAGTGGGCCGGAGTAACCAAACACAACTTTCTGAAAACTTTTCAAAGTAAACGCTAATCACGAACGTTGCCAATGTTTGTTTGCATTTTTTAATGAAAAGCTGCGATTTATGATTTACTTAGTCAATTCATATCTCAGGAACTCTCTGGTAGATTTTGTCCATTTTGGTTTCTAAAAATTCCTAAAATAAGATCTATTTTTATAAATCGGTGTTGGATTTCTTTTATGTCATGTTCCCTTCATATTCAATCATTTTTGTACTTCGAATTGCTTTACACTAATCCCTTTGTTAAAGTCTGACTGCTCAAAGCCACAGCTACCCAGGGTTGAGCTAAGGTTTTATAAACAAGCCTGACTAGACCCAAGACGGGTTGGCGAGTTTATCACACGGTGAGACCGCACAGCCACACCATATTATAAACTGCTTTTCCTCACACTGGTTAACAAGATGATCTATACCAAAAGGGGAAACAAACCCTTTGCAAACTGACTTCCAGTCACACACAGAGCAGTTTTCTGCTTTTGAAACATTGTGTACAGTACTTCCTTGTGTGTGATTTGTTCCAAAGCACCAGCATTGGCTGGCGTTGGAATTCATGGCTGGTATTGGTTGTTGGTAGAGTTCTGAGTTTCTTGAGTAACCCCTGGACTGCTTGACTTTGCTGCCCTGAGGGACAGGTGCTGGGGGCTGTACTGGAGCTCACTGCTGGGTTCAGGTGTAGGGTTAAAGTCCCCGGACACCCGTGGTACTGGACTCTTATTGACTCAATCTGAGCCCGGTGTCCAGAGACAGCCTGGGACCCGTACAAGGTCCCAACACATGTCATGACCACTGGATAGTAACTAGCATCCTACAAATATTAAGTTGTTATTGTGAAAGGTGGAGCAGCTCTGCGTATAATGGAAGGGCCGACTTTACACCATGGAGGAGTTTGTGAGTGGGGAGTATCCATCATAACGGTGGGTGCTCCAGGCAGAGCTGAGAGGCCCTGGCCTGGGCAGTGCTCTTCTGACACCCTGCTCCTCCTTTTATCGTTCTGTGAGACCCAGCATGTCTTCTTGTGCAGGAGACATGTTTTTTTTTGTTTTATTTTTTTTATTAAACAAGCCGTAGGAGAAACATTGGTACATTAAATACTTCATAATTAGACAAAGATTTCCAGGCAATATACAAGAGATAAATAAATAAATAAATAAACGGGAAAAAAAAACTATACCAACTGCAATAGCATATAACTAAACATTTTTCATAAAGTGCTAGAACAAAGACGTACTCAGTTAAGAAATACAATAACTACTGGTATGGAGCAAACATCAAGATTACAATATGGTTTATAAAGTGCTAGTGCTATGAGGAATGAGAGCCGCAAATTTAAACAAGCAAGAGTATTATTGTACATTTTTTTTTTCTTCTTTTTCTTTTCTTTTCTTCCTTTCTCTTTCCTCCCTTCTTTCTCTTTAAGTGCTAGTGCAATAACGTGCAAAGTTAGCATATGTAAAGTGACTAGTGCATTAGAGTGCGAAATCTGTCTATATATACCAGCAGGAGTATTATTATATTTCTTTAAAGTACAAATGCAGAATCGCGCAAAATTTACAAATATATATATATACGATGAGGTGCACAAACTGCTGATATAATATAACAGATCAAATATATACTTGCAGATATTTAAAATGTAGAAGCGAAACCATCTCAAAATTAACTTGAATAAAACAATCAACTACATTTTATCGATTTAAGCATCTCAAAATATTTCCAATTCCTTTCAAATCTTGCAATCGCTCCCACTCTACCTGCATAGGCTCTCTCAAAGTTACATGTTCTTCTCATTTTGTTAATCCATTTTAATTGACATGGAGCTATCATAGATTTCCAATTTTGAAGGATCAAAGCCAGTGCTACAGCCGTAGAGATAAATATAAACACTTCTTCTGATTTATTAAACCTATTCCTTTCTTTACAGATACCGAAAAGGGCCACCTCTGCCTCTGGTAGTAGAATTTTCCCAATTGCCATCCCCAAGTCTGCAAAAATCCCCTTCCAGAAGGATTCTAGCTTTGGACAAGAGAAGAAGATATGGTACCAGCCACCCTGAGACCTAGCTTTACATCTGAAACATTTATTCTCGTATTCAGGAAATATTTTCTGCAAGGCCTCAGGGGTATAGTATAACAGCCAACGAGAAAAAAAAGACATACGTTTGTAATTAGCTGCTCGGAGTGCTTTGTTTCCTAAATGACATATAACTTCCCAGTCTTTGTCTGTAAAAACACACTGGGTCGTAAGGCTTATTTTTTCTAAGTGACTAGTAATTATAGGAGATGATCCAGAAGGGAAGAGCTTTTTATACCAGAATCCAATACCCGTATGTTTCTCCCCATATAGAGCTGATAATAAAACATTGGGTGTTGTGTCTAGCCCTATTTCTTTTTTTATAAAATTGACCATTTGTACATATTCAAAAAATCTAATACGTCTAGGATGTGCTCTATCTAATACCATTTGCCAACCAATTACAGTATTTTGAATTAGTAAGTGCCTTATTTCCCCAAATCCAGCAGATTCCCATTCTAACAGGTGGTTCAAAGATATCTTAAGACCCATCTTTGCACATTCTACCAATTTCAAATAAATAGATCCATCTGAGCCATGTTTTTTAAATAAAAGCCGTAATCTTGATGAGTATCCTATCAGTGTCTTATATCTCGTTCTTTTAGGAAGCTTTGCAGTTTTTAAAAAGAAACAAATCTGAGAGCCTGATTCTTCAAGCATTTTATCCAAAAAAAAATTGTCCCTTGCCTGTCTATTCCTTAATAATCCCGCCATTATATCAAAAAAAGCTGCTTCATAATAAGTTTTAAAATGGGGCAGGGCGAGTCCACCTAGGTTTACAGAAAGTTGTACCACCGAGAGCTTAGCTCTTGAGGCTTTTTTATTCCAGATAAATCTTCTCAACATGGATTCAAGTTCATTAAAAAAGGCCATGTTGACTTTAATTGGAATATTGCTAAACAAGAATAAAAGCAAAGGCAGTACATTCATCTTTATCAAAGCCACTCTGCCAATCAAAGACAAGGGCAGCAGGTCCCATTGTTCAAGTAAGCTCTTGATTTTGTTCTTCGTTTTTAAATAATTCAAACGAAAAAGTTCTTGATACTCCCTGGTCACAGAGATCCCTAGGTATCTTATTGGATCCCGTTTTTCTGCCTGGGGCTGGAGTTCTAACGGAAGAAAATCTACATTTGAGCTTAGAACAAGAACTTCTGTTTTTTTCTCATTGATCTTATACCCCCCAATCTTTTCATATTCTTTAAGATCTTTCATAAGATGTAAAATGTTTTCTTTATCGGGAGCCATATATAAGATAATATCGTCCGCGAACAATTTTAGCTTTGACATTCCAGCGATTGGCGGAGATATTGCTACATTATTCCTTAGTTTTATTACTAGAGGTTCGATAAAAAAGGTAAAAAGCAAGGGAGATAAGGGGCACCCCTGTCTAGTGCCTCGATTTATTTTTATCTTCCCTGCTTGCCTAGTGTTAATTATCACCTGGGCGGATGCTCCCTCATAGATATTCTGTAGCATATTAATAATTGGGGCAGGGAATCCAAAATAACCCAGGGAAGTAAATAAAACTGACCAGTTAACTAAATCAAATGCTTTTTCTGCATCAATCATTAAGATGCATGCAGGGATTGAATTAATATTAAAAAAATCTAGCGCCTGTATCAAATATTCTGTGTTAGCTGCCATATATAAACCCCGTCTGGTCTTGATGTATTACCTCCTGGGCAGCGAACACAAATCTTTGAGCCCAGATGTTCATAAAGACCTTATAGTCCGAATTCAATAGACTAATTAGTCTAAAGGAATTCACATCCTCAGGATTCTTATCTTTCTTAACGAAACTAATAATTGTGGACTCTTTGAACTCAGAAGGAACCGTACCGCCAAGTCTAATATAATTAAATAAATTTTTCAAGGGGTCTTCTAATTCCTTCAAGAACACCTTATAAAATTCAATCGGGAACCCATCTATACCTGAGGCTTTCGCTCCCGCTGTTTCTTTTATACTATTTTGTATTTCCAAGGAACTTATTTCGCTGTTTATTTGATTGCGCCTAGAGTCAGAGATTTTGGGTATATCCAGATTGCCAAAATATTCCCCGATCACTATTTCTTCCACTTGAATATCTGGAGAGTAAATTCTCTTATAATGATCAAGGAATATTTCCGCAATCCCCTCCCTCCGAGTCTCTGTGCTACCGAGGGGATCCTGAATTTTCAAAATAATAGAAGACTCTTGTTTTTTTCGGATCGAGTTAGCCAGAAGCTTCCCCATCAGTTGGCTATCTTCATACAGTTTTTGCTGGAAGGCCTTTGAGCTGTTTATCTCTTCCAAAACAAAGAAGTCCCTAAGCGATGCTTTGGCTTGTTCCCAATTATTAGGCATTTGATGCAGTTTTAGTGTGTACTCTTTCTCTGCAGAACACTGAAGGGCAGATATTTTTCCCTTTCGGACATTTGCCTTGTTGCTAGAAAAGGCTATTATCTGCCCCCGGGCTGCAAAAGGCTCTGCTGAATCCCTGTTAACTACAAAAAAATCTTTTATCCATTCTTTAAAACTCTCTACCCATAAAGTATTCTGTAAAAGGGTGCGATCCAGCTGCCACCTGGGACGCCCCCCCTCTATCCCCTCCAGAATCAGTGCAGGAGACATGTGTCAGGCGCTCTACATGAGTTTGATATATTCCTCCTTCAACAGATTGCTAGGCTTTTGGGGGGTTGAGGTCGATCCAAAGGGGAGAGGGGTCACTTTAATGTGAGTGGTTATAACCCCCATGAACAACCCAGGACACTACCAACCTTTGGGGGCAGCTGATTGTAGCACTGGGGTACAAGCCTTTTAGCCTGAACCCCATTGGGGGGCGGGGGGGGGAGTCTTGCTGGTGGCAGTCCCTGTTAATTCTCTGTAGAGTGTAATAAGCGCCTCTTTCTTCCTCTGCTTCCACGTGAAGTGTGCACCAGAGCACTTGCACACTTGTGGGGTGAATTACCAATATGGGGCTCCCCCAGAAGCACTTAGCCCTTAAGGTTGTAAGGTTCTCCATAGGATTTGGTGGTGTTCAGTGCATGCTGTCTCTCCACTCCCTGAATGTTCCCATACACTGGTTCTGTGATTCTCCCCCTCCCCCTCTAGAATTCCTTGGGGCTCATATACTCGGGGGCAGATTTACAAGCCCCTTGCCCTGCCAGTGCGTCACTTTTCGAAACACACTGGCAGCGCATTTCTTTGCCCATATTTAAAAGGACAGGAAAAGCCACCCTGCGTGACTCTTCCTGTCCTTGTAAATATGGCTCCTTTACGCGCAGCACTTTGCGTGAAAGGGGCGTTGCAAGGGTGTTCCAAAGCAACACCCATGGAACCAGAGACATTTCCGAGAAATCGTAAACCTGTAAAAGCGTCAGTTTGTTACGCTAACTGGCGTAGCGAGGACCAACAAGGAGAAACGTTTTCATTTCTCCTCGTTCTTTCCTCTTTCAAAGCGTGCTGCATTCTACAGCACGCACTGAAAGAGGGACATGCCTGTAATACTGCAAGCATACTCTTCCAGGAGACATCCCTGTGCCTAGACACACACAGAAGACTTTCAGGCACTGCCTGGTGCTGGGAAGGGCAGCACACAGGCACTGCGTGTTTTTTGGAGAAGTGAAAACGTTTCTCAGTCTTAGCGCCAGCTTCAAGGAGGCCGTCATTTTTGGCGCAAAGCTGTCTTAGCAGATCGAGTTTTGCGTCAAAACCTATGGATGTGTGCACTGACCCACCCCAGTAAAGCGCCTTGAAGCAGTGATTCAAAGCAGTGAGAAAAGGACACCTTTCCAGCGCAAAATACGTTTTGCTCTTTAAAGTAAATACCCTCGCGAGACTTTGCAGGGCCCTGTCCCAGCACAACTGGGCCACAGCGAGGCCAAAGGCACCCACCTGGTTTGACCCGTCATCTTGAAGGAGGGAGAAGGAGAAACATTTTTTAGCTCCCGGGGACTGAGTCAAAGCAGATCAAGAAGGTCACCTTGTGAGTGACCTGGAAGGAGCAGCACCCATACAATGGAAGGGCAGAGAGGCAGTGCAGACGCTGTGCTGTGCTGTGCTGTGCAGTGCTGTGCTGCACTGTGCAGTGCTGTGCAGTGCTGTGCAGTACTCTGCTGTGCTGTGCTGTGCAGTGCTCTGCTGTGCAATGCTGTGCAGTGCAGTGCTCTGCTGTGCAGTGCTGTGCAGTGCAGTGCTCTGCTGTGCAGTGCTCTGCTGTGCAGTGCAGTGCTCTGCTGTGCAGTGCTGTGCAGTGCAGTGCTCTGCTGTGTTGTGCAGTGCTGTGCAGTGCTGTGCTCTGCTGTGCAGTGCTATGTAGTGCTGTGCTGTGCTGTGCTGTGCTATGCAGTGTTCTGCTCGGCTGTGCTGTGCTGTGCTGTGCTGGAGAGAGGATGTCTTGAAAGTAATACTCACACTCAGAATGACAGGTTCATCTGCAACTGGTGCGTGGAGCTACGGATAACTGAAAAAATGCGCGGGGTGGACCTTGGTTCCCTCTCCAACTTTGGGGTCAAGATTGAATCTAATGAAACGGTTGGATCTTGGCCTGTTGCCCCCAGATTGGATGTAGGCAGCGCCCTGAAGCACACGCTCACATGGGTAGAAGAAGGCAAGGAAGAAAGGCAGCATGCTTGTCTGTCTCCCTCCTGAGGGGGGTGACGCTGTGCCCACGTCTGAGGGAGACACTGGTGCTGCTAAGGACCCAGGGGGGTGACGCTGTGCCCACGTCTAAGGGAGACACTGGTGCTGCTAAGGACCCAGGGGCGTGACGCTGTGCCCACGTCTGAGGGAGACACTGGTGCTGCTAAGGACCCAGGGGGGTGAGGCTGTGCCCACGTCTGAGGGAGACACTGGTGCTGCTAAGGACCCAGGGGGGTGACGCTGTGCCCACGTCTGAGGGAGACACTGGTGCTGCTAAGGACCCAGGGGTGTGACTCTGTGCCCACGTCTGAGGGAGACACTGGTGCTGCTAAGGACCCAGGGGCGTGACGCTGTGCCCACGTCTGAGGGACACACTGGTGCTGCTAAGGACCCAGGGGTGTGACGCTGTGCCCACGACTGAGGGAGACACTGGTGCTGCTAAGGACCCAGGGGTGTGACGCTGTGCCCACGTCTGAGGGAGACACTGGTGCTGCTAAGGAGCCTGGGGTGTGACGCTGTGCCCACGTCTGAGGGAGACACTGGTGCTGCTAAGGACCCAGGGGGGTGACGCTGTGCCCACGTCTGAGGGAGACACTGGTGCTGCTAAGGACCCAGGGGTGTGACTCTGTGCCCACGTCTGAGGGAGACACTGGTGCTGCTAAGGACCCAGGGGCGTGACGCTGTGCCCACGTCTGAGGGACACACTGGTGCTGCTAAGGACCCAGGGGTGTGACGCTGTGCCCACGACTGAGGGAGACACTGGTGCTGCTAAGGACCCAGGGGTGTGACGCTGTGCCCACGTCTGAGGGAGACACTGGTGCTGCTAAGGAGCCAGGGGTGTGACGCTGTGCCCACGACTGAGGGAGACACTGGTGCTGCTAAGGACCCAGGGGTGTGACGCTGTGCCCACGTCTGAGGGAGACACTGGTGCTGCTAAGGAGCCTGGGGTGTGACGCTGTGCCCACGTCTGAGGGAGACACTGGTGCTGCTGAGGACCCAGTGGTGTGACGCTGTGCCCACGTCTGAGGGAGACACTGGTGCTGCTAAGGACCCAGGGGTGTGACGCTGTGCCCACGTCTGAGGGAGACACTGGTGCTGCTAAGGAGCCAGGGGCGTGACGCTGTGCCCACGTCTGAGGGAGACACTGGTGCTGCTGAGGACCCAGTGGTGTGACGCTGTGCCCACGTCTGAGGGAGACACTGGTGCTGCTAAGGACCCAGGGGCGTGACGCTGTGCCCGCGTCTGAGGGAGACACTGGTGCTGCTAAGGACCCAGGGGCGTGACGCTGTGCCCACGTCTGAGGGACACACTGGTGCTGCTAAGGACCCAGGGGTGTGACGCTGTGCCCACGACTGAGGGAGACACTGGTGCTGCTAAGGACCCAGGGGTGTGACGCTGTGCCCACGTCTGAGGGAGACACTGGTGCTGCTAAGGAGCCAGGGGTGTGACGCTGTGCCCACGTCTGAGGGAGACACTGGTGCTGCTAAGGACCCAGGGGCGTGACGCTGTGCCTGCGTCTGAGGGAGACACTGGTGCTGCTAAGGACCCAGGGGCGTGACGCTGTGCCCGCGTCTGAGGGAGACACTGGTGCTGCTAAGGACCCAGGGGTGTGACGCTGTGCCCACGTCTGAGGGACACATTGGTGCTGCTAAGGACCCAGGGGTGTGACGCTGTGCCCACGACTGAGAGAGACACTGGTGCTGCTAAGGACCCAGGGGTGTGACGCTGTGCCCACGTCTGAGGGAGACACTGGTGCTGCTAAGGAGCCAGGGGTGTGACGCTGTGCCCACGTCTGAGGGAGACACTGGTGCTGCTAAGGACCCAGTGGTGTGACGCTGTGCCCACGTCTGAGGGAGACACTGGTGCTGCTAAGGACCCAGGGGCGTGACGCTGTGCCCGCGTCTGAGGGAGACACTGGTGCTGCTAAGGACCCAGGGGCGTGACGCTGTGCCCACGTCTGAGGGACACACTGGTGCTGCTAAGGACCCAGGGGGGTGACGCTGTGCCCACGTCTAAGGGAGACACTGGTGCTGCTAAGGACCCAGGGGCGTGACGCTGTGCCCACGTCTGAGGGAGACACTGGTGCTGCTAAGGACCCAGGGGGGTGAGGCTGTGCCCACGTCTGAGGGAGACACTGGTGCTGCTAAGGACCCAGGGGGGTGACGCTGTGCCCACGTCTGAGGGAGACACTGGTGCTGCTAAGGACCCAGGGGTGTGACTCTGTGCCCACGTCTGAGGGAGACACTGGTGCTGCTAAGGACCCAGGGGCGTGACGCTGTGCCCACGTCTGAGGGACACACTGGTGCTGCTAAGGACCCAGGGGTGTGACGCTGTGCCCACGACTGAGGGAGACACTGGTGCTGCTAAGGACCCAGGGGTGTAACGCTGTGCCCACGTCTGAGGGAGACACTGGTGCTGCTAAGGAGCCAGGGGTGTGACGCTGTGCCCACGACTGAGGGAGACACTGGTGCTGCTAAGGACCCAGGGGTGTGACGCTGTGCCCACGTCTGAGGGAGACACTGGTGCTGCTAAGGAGCCTGGGGTGTGACGCTGTGCCCACGTCTGAGGGAGACACTGGTGCTGCTGAGGACCCAGTGGTGTGACGCTGTGCCCACGTCTGAGGGAGACACTGGTGCTGCTAAGGACCCAGGGGTGTGACGCTGTGCCCACGTCTGAGGGAGACACTGGTGCTGCTAAGGAGCCAGGGGCGTGACGCTGTGCCCACGTCTGAGGGAGACACTGGTGCTGCTGAGGACCCAGTGGTGTGACGCTGTGCCCACGTCTGAGGGAGACACTGGTGCTGCTAAGGACCCAGGGGCGTGACGCTGTGCCCGCGTCTGAGGGAGACACTGGTGCTGCTAAGGACCCAGGGGCGTGACGCTGTGCCCACGTCTGAGGGACACACTGGTGCTGCTAAGGACCCAGGGGTGTGACGCTGTGCCCACAACTGAGGGAGACACTGGTGCTGCTAAGGACCCAGGGGTGTGACGCTGTGCCCACGTCTGAGGGAGACACTGGTGCTGCTAAGGAGCCAGGGGTGTGACGCTGTGCCCACGTCTGAGGGAGACACTGGTGCTGCTAAGGACCCAGGGGCGTGACGCTGTGCCCGCGTCTGAGGGAGACACTGGTGCTGCTAAGGACCCAGGGGCGTGACGCTGTGCCCGTGTCTGAGGGAGACACTGGTGCTGCTAAGGACCCAGGGGCGTGACGCTGTGCCCACGTCTGAGGGACACATTGGTGCTGCTAAGGACCCAGGGGTGTGACGTTGTGCCCACGACTGAGAGAGACACTGGTGCTGCTAAGGACCCAGGGGTGTGACGCTGTGCCCACGTCTGAGGGAGACACTGGTGCTGCTAAGGAGCCAGGGGTGTGACGCTGTGCCCACGTCTGAGGGAGACACTGGTGCTGCTAAGGACCCAGTGGTGTGACGCTGTGCCCACGTCTGAGGGAGACACTGGTGCTGCTAAGGACCCAGGGGCGTGACGCTGTGCCCGCGTCTGAGGGAGACACTGGTGCTGCTAAGGACCCAGGGGCGTGACGCTGTGCCCACGTCTGAGGGACACACTGGTGCTGCTAAGGACCCAGGGGTGTGACGCTGTGCCCACGACTGAGGGAGACACTGGTGCTGCTAAGGACCCAGGGGTGTGACGCTGTGCCCACGTCTGAGGGAGACACTGGTGCTGCTAAGGAGCCAGGGGTGTGACGCTGTGCCCACGACTGAGGGAGACACTGGTGCTGCTAAGGACCCAGGGGTGTGACGCTGTGCCCACGTCTGAGGGAGACACTGGTGCTGCTAAGGAGCCTGGGGTGTGACGCTGTGCCCACGTCTGAGGGAGACACTGGTGCTGCTGAGGACCCAGTGGTGTGACGCTGTGCCCACGTCTGAGGGAGACACTGGTGCTGCTAAGGACCCAGGGGTGTGACGCTGTGCCCACGTCTGAGGGAGACACTGGTGCTGCTAAGGAGCCAGGGGCGTGACGCTGTGCCCACGTCTGAGGGAGACACTGGTGCTGCTGAGGACCCAGTGGTGTGACGCTGTGCCCACGTCTGAGAGAGACACTGGTGCTGCTAAGGACCCAGGGGCGTGACGCTGTGCCCGCGTCTGAGGGAGACACTGGTGCTGCTAAGGACCCAGGGGCGTGACGCTGTGCCCACGTCTGAGGGACACACTGGTGCTGCTAAGGACCCAGGGGTGTGACGCTGTGCCCACGACTGAGGGAGACACTGGTGCTGCTAAGGACCCAGGGGTGTGACGCTGTGCCCAGGTCTGAGGGAGACACTGGTGCTGCTAAGGAGCCAGGGGTGTGACGCTGTGCCCACGACTGAGGGAGACACTGGTGCTGCTAAGGACCCAGGGGTGTGACGCTGTGCCCACGTCTGAGGGAGACACTGGTGCTGCTAAGGAGCCAGGGGTGTGACGCTGTGCCCACGTCTGAGGGAGACACTGGTGCTGCTGAGGACCCAGTGGTGTGACGCTGTGCCCACGTCTGAGGGAGACACTGGTGCTGCTAAGGACCCAGGGGTGTGACGCTGTGCCCACGTCTGAGGGAGACACTGGTGCTGCTAAGGAGCCAGGGGTGTGACGCTGTGCCCACGTCTGAGGGAGACACTGGTGCTGCTGAGGACCCAGTGGTGTGACGCTGTGCCCACGTCTGAGGGAGACACTGGTGCTGCTAAGGACCCAGGGGTGTGACGCTGTGCCCACGTCTGAGGGAGACACTGGTGCTGCTAAGGACCCAGGGCTGGCCGCCCCTGCTTGTAGAGCACCTTTACTGTGCAGGTAGCGCCAGCGTTCAGCGTCACGCCGTGACGTGGTTGGAGCTACAGCTTTATGAGGATTGCTCTGTTTATTAAAACCATTGCAACATTTAAAAATGTCATACAGTAAAACTAAAAGCATCCAACAGTCGCAATTTTAAAATCAACAGTATTATTGGGAAAATGGGAAGGATATGACGGCAGTGGGTTGAGTCTTTCACAAAGTTACCATCAAGCATTGCATTGAAGAAAAAAAACAGCCATGTGTGCAACTGATGCAAAGCCGTTCACAAAGTGCATGATTGGCAGTCCCTACTGCCTGTCGGCGGAAAGAGCCTGCTGAATAGAGCCCTCCCCTTGCCCTGCACGCCTGCTAGCCTACTTTCCTATCCTCGGTGTGTCGCCTACAGCTGCAATCGAACTATAAAGCCGTCATTTGGGCAATAATGCGTGGTGGTTCCAAAACAGCCAGTTGAGTGGCCCCGTCAGAGTAGCCGCTGCGATTGGCCACTACTACCAACTTTCGTTCCACCTTTTTGAGGTATCTCACAAGGCGAGGACTGAGCTGCAGCTCTCCTGGCGGAACAGGCCAGGCCCGCCTGCCTGCGCCTGCGGATTTCTCTTTGATTGACTAGTGGTCTTAGCATAGTGCCGACACCGGCAACCCCCCACGCCCTCCTTAGCAATTATTATCCTTTCTGCGATAGAAAAAACAGTCCACACAAGTTTTGTTGGGAAAACAGATTTCTGCAGGTTTATTACATACAAGGAGTGTGCCATCTTGGTGGGTTAACTTATGGGCGATTCAAGGGCAGGCAGTGGTGACTCACCTAAGCTGCCCTGCCTGCCTGATGAGCCAAACTGCACCGTGGCCAACCCAATCGTGCTACCATTTATCTGGGGGTTATTCCCCTTACATATCATGGACCACCAGTCCAAACCTTTTACTCAAACCTTTTTAGCGGCGGAGAGTATCCAGGCGAGCCCCCGGTTGCTCAGGCTTGCAATCGCCTGAAGGACTAGTAGGGCAACGTCGTTTTCAACCAGGGTCCTGCTGTAAAAACTCCTGGGATTTTGGCATAGTGCACCCCTATCGTGCTCCTGATCACCCTGTAACTCCGCCATGCCCTGGATGTGGCCGCCGTCATATCTGGCCCCCCACCCCACTAAGGCAGGCTCCATAACCTCCTGCAATGTGCAGTTACCAGTCCTTCTAGCGGGACAATTAACATCTACCTCTGCACGTGTTCCATGTCCTTATCGGGGGAACCACATGGTATTTGCACCATAGAGACCAAGCCTTATTTACCAAGCCCTTCTTATTTTATTTTATTTTGAATTAGAGTTGAACCAAAGCCCTTCTGCTTGGTGGGCTTGTGCATGGCTTAGTTACCCTTTTGTAGGCAAGTACGATGGCCTCCACTTGAATTGGGCACTACTGTTCCCTGTTTTAACCACAGCTTTATTTACCCAACCGTAGGCATGTGCGCTGGCCTCCTCGGAGTTGGGAACAACTGTACTCTACTTCAACCACAACTCAGGGTGAGATCCCTCTGGTGCTCTCTGTTTAGGTGTTGCTGGGTTGTGCATTTACCCATCACTGACCAGTCCCTGATTTCAGAATACGCTGGAAAACATATTGGAGTTTGCCTCCCAGGCCAACTGTGTATTTGTTCACAAGTTATTGTGTGTGGCCAACACCATACCCTTTTATCTGCCAGCTGGCCTCCTCCTGTGTGGGAGTACAATGCTGGCACGAATTCTTACCCCTTAGGGAATGAAAACTACGGCTCTCACGTAACCATTGCTCTGTCTGGTTCAATCCATTGTGCACTGTGTGCAGAACGTGCCTTACATTTTGGATTGACTGAGCCCTTGTTCCCCCGTCTACATGGGTATTCCCAAGTATGTGGGTTCAACTGATGACCGTTTGCCGGACCAGCAGGTGGGAAATGTACCTATACCTTCCAAATTTGAATGCACATTGTGTTCTAGTAACTGTCAGCATCTGTGCTCTGAACCCTTCTTTCTCCACCCTATTCTAGTCTACCACACACATTTTTTGGAGTGGCAAGCATATGAAGCCCACCTTTTTTAAAACCCACGCGCCTGCACCCCCATATTCTGCTTCCTTACATGTTCATATTGCTTGCCAGCCCATCACCCTCTATGTAACTGCTGTGTCACCATGCTGATGTCCCCTCCCTGGCGTAAGTCGTCCACTTCCCAACTCCTGCTAATGTGTACCAGGGAGCTGACAAGTGGGAGGAAGTTCTAGGGAGAGTGCACATACTTTGCTGAACTTGGCCAGACATTTGCACAGACATTTTTCTTGCTAAGCCATGGTGGACACATTAATGGTGTCAAATCTGGTTTCAGGGAATGTTTGAATTGAGCACACGATTGGAGTCACAACACATAGACATGGCTGAAGGAAAACCTATTGAAAACCCACTCTGTTGCAGGTACCTGCCAATGCACCCTTGTGCCCATATCTGGGCAAATGTAACACCTTTAGCATAAACAAAAAATCAAGAAAGGGGGGGGGGGTAGAGTGTTGATCCTTTCAGTCTCCTAGGATTATACTAACAATCAAAAATGGAAAGGATCACTAGTCCTGCAGAACCCAAGTGTGCAGGATGTACAGGGTGTCTCCCAAATGTTAACCCTCATGCACGTGTCTTTTAGTTGTTCTATTGTTCTGATCTCGTGGCGGTATATACTGGGTACCCGCTTTTTAAAGTACACGTAAGTGCATAATCATTGGGTTATTTTTTGTAAAATGCACCCTCCACCAGGAGGTTCTTTCTTGGGTTTTGACAGTAGTGATCGTGGAAGTGGTTGGTGAGTGAGAAAGGTGAGGTATATAGTTAAAATACCCGTACAGCCAGATAGTTTATTTTAATTGGTCTGGATTCAGGTAGCTTCAATGAGCTCTAATATAAAAGGTAAGTGCGTTTATTGGATTGATTTTAGGTAGTCCAAACGCAATTATTCAGTGCAAAAAAATGGGGGGAGAGGTCGACATGTTTCTGCCCTAGTAGCCGTGAGGCGGTCTGTGGGCATTCATCAGGACCGGTGAGTGGAAGTGTGTAAGTAAAGGAATATTATTAACCTGTTCCTTGGTGCAAGGTCACTTGGTACCTGTAAAGATAAAAATACGCACAAAACTGACATATAGACAAGGGGGAGGGGGAACACGAATGGGAAGGTAAACAGTCAAAATATCGAATTTTTAATTTCGACTTACACTTATATCGAGTTGCTAATATCGATGGGACAGAATATCGATGTCCAGAACATCGATGGCCAGAATATCGACCCTAAGGTAAGTAATATCGAAATTACTTATATCGATAGCATATATATCGATGTAAGTAATTTCGATTTACTAATATGTGTTAGAAATTTTTGTTAAGTATTTAAATTAATTGTTATAATATGTGTTTAATATGTTTTTAGAAATAAAAAATATATAAAAGTAAATATTATGTTTTACTACCAGAGCGGGTTGTGGGTTTTTAGGGGAATAGGGTGGGAAGTAATTTATTTGTAATTAAATAATTATTTTTTAATGATTAATTTATTTTGCAATTAAATATTAATTGGCAATGAATTATTTTAATTGATTAATTGAATAATTAATTGATAATTTATGTATATTTTTAAGTAAATTATATGTTTTACTACTGGAGCGGGTTGTGGGTTTATAGCGGAATAGGGTGGGAAGTAATTTAATTGTAATATTAATTAATTTTGGGTAAAGGAGTATTTTTAGGGTTCAGGGTCAGTTTTGGGTTTTTGGGTAAAGGGGTATTTTTAGGGTTCTGGGTCAGTTTTGGTTTTTGGGGTAAAGGGGTATTTTTAGGATTCAGGGTCAGTTTTCAGTTTTTGGGTAAAGGGGTATTTTTAGTGTTCAGGGTCAGTTTTCAGTTTTTGGGTAAAGGGGTATTTTTAGGGTTCAGGGTCAGTTTTCAGTTTTTGGGTAAAGGGGTATTTTTAGGGTTCAGGGTCAGTTTTCAGTTTTTGGGTAAAGGGGTATTTTTAGGGTTCAGGGTCAGTTTTCAGTTTTTGGGTAAAGGGGTATTTTTTGGGTTCAGGGTCAGTTTTCAGTTTTTGGGTAAAGGGGTATTTTTAGGGTTCAGGGTCAGTTTTTAGTTTTTGGGTAAAGGGGTATTTTTAGGGTTCAGGGTCAGTTTTCAGTTTTTGGGTAAAGGGGTATTTGTAGGGTTCAGGGTCAGTTTTCAGTTTTTGGGTAAAGGGGTATTTTTAGGGTTCAGGGTCAGTTTTCAGTTTTTGGGTAAAGGGGTATTTTTTGGGTTCAGGGTCAGTTTTCAGTTCTTGGTAAAGGGGTATTTTTTGGGTTCAGGGTCAGTTTTCAGTTTTTGGGTAAAGGGGTATTTTTAGGGTTCAGGGTCAGTTTTTCCTACTGTTGCACCCACTGGAGTGGGAATAGTAATTATTGTTAAGTAAGTATATATTATATATGATTTTTAATTATTATTTTTTAAATTAAATATGTATTATTACTTTTTTACCATTATTACATATATTTAAATATGTTTAAGTAATTAATAAGTATTATTTACAGTATTTTTTATGTTATTTTAAATCCCCAAAAAATCGATATATTTGACAACGATATTTTTAACATCGATATTATTTTTTCGATATTTTGGTACTTACCATGTTGTACATAGGGCGTCGATATTTTTGCTATCGATATAATTACGCCGATATTTGTGTAGGTCGAAATTCTGTCTGTCGAAATTCTGTCATAGATCCGAATGGGAAACAAATATGTACAATTGTACTAAGCCAAAAATACTTTTTCTGGTAAAACAACAAAAAAATGGCAATACTTTCTTATAACAATTAACAATAAGGAGGGTCAATGGGGAATATTTAGTGACCATACAATGATATCATCCCCTGTACCGTAATTATAACAAGAAATACCAGTAGGTTTAAGAAAACGTTAAACTGTCTGAAACTATGTGTTGGTTAGGGAACAGTCACAAAGTCCATATTAGAATGATACGTGGTGACCATCAAATGATTCCCATCAGATACCCATCCTGTCCCACCCTACATTATTTGGGATCCTTCAGCCGAAGGAAGTGATGTTCCTACCACTGAGGATTAGGTGAACTGTAACCCAATCAAGTGGAAAGAAACTCAAATGTGGTAGCTCAATTTGTGTGGCATAAGGAGGGTAAACTGACTCGCAGTGCAAAAAGTGTGTTAAAGTAACAGTGCTTGAAAAGTGAGTGATTTAAGATTGGGTTGTGGAAGTGGAAAAAATATATTTTAATTGCATCCTATCCACACCCAACAATAAAAACAGTGCAAGGTAGTGTTATACAAATAACTACTCAGATGGATTAAAGGTCAACATGTTTCTGCGGTTGAATGGAGTCTCGAGATCTCCTCCTGCTTCATCAGGACCTTGTTTCAATGCTACTGCGTAATGTGAGCAACTAAATTAAGTGAAATTTGTGTCACCTGAAATTCGCCTGTTCAGAAGATCATGAGGGAAGAACAAACAATTAAAGAAAAACAAGAAAAACACATAGTTATTGACGACAGTTTACAGAACACATAGTGAATGTGTTAGTTACAATAAGCCAATCGTTTTATTGGTCATAGGGTCTCAATTAGTAGACCATAAATATAGTAGCCATCTTGTTTGAGACCTGTTGAAAAGATAAGATAAATTTATCTTCACTCACCCAATTTGTGGGGAATATACGCCCCACCTCACCTGGCTACAGCGCAGGTAAAAACGGAGCACCGCTCTAAGGGAGAAAAGGAAGAAGGAAATAAAAGAGGAAAGATACAGAAACTGTATTGATAGCATCTACATTGGTAGCAGAATGGCCACGAAATTGTTTAGAGAATAGCCCAGAACAAATGTGTGTATAGAACGTATAATCCAAAATCACATGATTGCCTGGATATACTACTAACCAATACCAGCGTTTGTTAGTGGTAACTGATTGGTAACAGAATAGTCAAACGTTTGTTTGTACACACTCAGAAGTAGTGTTGACAGATAGGAAAAATGCCTTATGCGCCTAGCTATACCTCTGTCACAAATAGCCATGTTAGTTTAAATGGTGCGCACTGTTGTTCAAGGTTTCATAGTAACACATACAATCATATGTCATAGCGTGCACATCCTGAGGGTTTAAAGATTAGAGGTAGTCAAAAGACGGCAAGCAAGCGTATAAGAACCGCCCCACCCCTCTAGACAGGAGGATGCAAGCTTAAGGCGCTAAAATGCGTTTCCTCCTCGGACGTATCCGAAACCAAGCCTCACACCCCACACCGCTTACCTGTCCGTCGGTAGTCCGGACATCCGTCTAGGCTGTCATAGAGGGAGGTACCCTGACGGACAGGAAGCGGGTATTTATTCTTCCTGTTACCGTGCATCAACCTTGTGATTGGATGACAGCGTCACGTGATACTACGCGAGGGACAGCGTCTCGTGGCGCTAGTTATGCTGGGAATTGTAGTTCCCGCGTATTGTTTACTTCCAATGTTCGAGGCAAAGCTCCTTCCATTCAGAGGAGCGTGCATCGGTATATATCAGGAACGTAACCTAACAATACAAGTCTAACGGAATCTGGGTGAGATTGTATTTCTAATGCATAAGATATACATCAACCAGAACATATGTTCATTTTATGCACAGAGTTAGTTATGAAGATTTTAGAGGAATACGTGCCCTGTAGTGACTACGTCGCCTAGTGACGAATAGTTACGTCAAGATATGCTGGGAAATGTAGTTCCCGCGTGTCGTATATTTACTGTCAAAAACAGGACTGGTTATATTTATAAAGAATGTGCATCGATGTGCACCAATTTTCTGACCTAGCGACAAGCGTCTAGGAAGGATGGGATTTAATGGTGTATAAGCCTTTTTTATTGTTCCTCGACCTGATCATTTTGTATAATACAAGCGCGACACATCTTATGTATATGTGCGCGCAGTAAAATCCGCCCTGAATAAAGATGGGATGTACACATCATTTCTGTAGTGTGTGGGCCTTTATGTGTTATGCATCGACCTGATCATTTCTATAATACAAGCACGGTGTATAAGTGCACGCAGTGATACACATATAGAGATGTATGTGAATCGAATGTTCTTTTGTATCACATAAACATATGATTTAATCTAAAACACTCTCTCAACTAAAAAAGAGTGCTGCTGTCTCTTGCAACAAAGTCATACAGCGGGTAGTCAGCTGACATTAATATTGCTTAATATTGAGTCTAAGATGTAGTTCATAATGACATCCACGGAATGTCTTCAATCCTGTCTTGTGGGTTTGTAATTTATAGACCCATCTCTGCTCACGTTTGAACAGAAATGTGCTTATATCAGCAATATGAGCCGGGATTACAGGTTGTTCCAGGACTGTCCACTGTATGTCGGTGGGGAGGTGTTGTACTGATAGAAAGTGATTTGTAAGTTTGGTAGCTTGTTTGCTGCATCGTATGGAACTCTTGTGTTCTGATATTCGTAACTTAACTTTACGAGTGGTCATGCCCACATACATTTTGTTGCATGGACATTTAATTAGATATATTAAGTTTGCACTGTTGCAGTTTGTAAATCTGCGTTGTTCCCAAACTTGTTCCGTCCCGATATCAATGGTTGTTGTTCTTGATGTCTGGGGACATGCTGCACATTGTCCACACGGATGGTGCCCTGTAACAGCCAGCATGTTCCACAGAGTTCCAACTGCTCTAGGTACCTCACTCCTAGGCCTTGTATGGACCAATTTGTCCTTCAAGTTTTGTGCTCTTTTATAGGCAAAGAGTGGGGGAGGCAATGTATCTTTGCCAGGGTTAAGGATGCCCCAATGCCTCTTAACAATCTTGGTGATTAGGTTGGAATAAGTACCAAATGTGCTCATGCAGGTCATGCGTTCAGTCTTCGGCTTGGGAGGTAAAATTTAAAGTAGGCTGGCTCTGTTGTTATTTGCCGCTCGTTTTTTAGATGTCTGAATCAATCTTTTAGGATATTCCTTCTGTGACAGATCTTCAGATAGACGCTGGGCATGTGTCTCAAAGGATGCACGGTTAGAGCAATTCCTTTGTATCTGCAAAAATTGCCCGTAGGGCAAATTGTCCCGCAGAGCCTTCGGGTGGCAGCTGTTGTAATTGAGCAAAGAATTGCGCGCCATCGGTTTACGATAAAGTTCCGAGGCGAGGCCAGTAGGTGTACTTTGGATGAGCATATCCATGAAGTCCAATTTCTGGGCATCATACTCCATGGTGAATTTCAAGAATTGATTCCTCAGATTAAGCCAAGCATGGAACTCTTTTAACTGTGTTTCACTTCCACGCCACACCACGAAGATGTCGTTGATGTAACGTTTCCATGTCCGCAGACAACTAAGATGGGGGTTGGTGTCTGCGAACACGTGCTCCTGTTCGAAGTGATGTACGTACAGATTAGCGAGACTAGGGGCAAAAACGCTGCCCATGCTAGTCCCGCTAATCTGCAAGTAAAGACAGTCCTCGAAGCAAAAGAAGTTTTCTGTCATAGCCAAAGTGGCTAGAGTCATAATAACACTAACTGGTGTTATGGAATTCAAATCTCTGGCTGAAAGTAGTGTCTCTATAACTTCCAACGTCTCTGCTTGAGGTATTGGTAGGCATTTCTCGCACCATTGGTTGTAGAAATACATCGACAAAAGTCGAAAGAGGTTCCAGAAGTGAGCCTATCCCAGATATTATGGGGCGCCCCGGTGGAGGGCGTTGGGTTTTGTGAATCTTAGGCAACTGGTAGAAATACGGTACAGTTGGGTTGAGTGTACGGAGGAATTGTCCTTCCTTGGGTGTGATCCACCCTTCACTAAGCGCCTCTTCAACGATATGTCCAATTGCGTTTGTCAATCTCTCCGTTGGATCTATTGAGAGTTTACCATAGGATCTAGTATCGATGAGCTGTCGTAGGCACTCTTCGCGATAGGTCTCAAGATCTAGGATTACTACCGCTCCCCCTTTATCCGCAGGTTTAATAACGATACAGGTGTTATCAGCAAGTGTCTTGATTGCTTCCTATTCCTGTCGCGAGACATTGTAGAAGACCTTCTGTCTGGTTTTGAACAATTCTTGTAAATCATGGTCAACTGCCTCCTCGAATGTTAGAACCTTAGGTGGTAAACCCATGGCACTCGGGTTAAAAGTTGACGGTTTCTTTAAACCTGTATTGTCATTAGAGTTAGTCTGCTCTATTCCATTGGTTTTATTTGCAAACATGTAATGGAGTCTGATTTTTCTATAGAATTTACCCATTTCGATCTGTCCCTGGAAAGGGTCATTGATGTTAGTGGAAACAAACCCCAGCCCTTTGTTCAGTGTCTGCATTAAGTATTAATCATGCTGGTATGTTTTTAGGCCACTTATGTACTAGGCACGGTAGAGGAGGTGGAGAATATAGTAGAATGCCCATTTATTTGCTGAAACTCAGCCAAGGGACGTTATCGTTCAGACCTTGGGTATCTGTTTTTAATCTATGTACCCAACGCTGTTCTTTTTCAAAGAGGATAGTGGCAGCATTGGTGTCCACTGTCTCTAAAGTTTCGAGGATAACCCAGTTGAGGTCAGATGCTGTGTGCCCAGATTCAATATAGTGGGTTGACATTTTGGTCGTCATCTTTTTGCAGTTGATGTTGCTGTGGTGTTCGCCCATTCTTATTTTTGCTTTGCGACACGTCATTCCAATGTATTTCAGTGCACAGGGGCAAGTTATCATATAGATGATGTGACTGGTGTTACAGTTGGTGTGGCGTTTTAATCTCCACTTAAAGTTAGGCAGCAAGTCACTCTGTGTATTTTTTTAAACATAATTAATTGCACTCCGAGAAACCACGCCAAGTCTGTTTTCATACACCGAAAAAAGAAAAACTACAATAACATAGTCTGTCTTCGACTTTATCGAATACACGGCACAAGATCCTCTTAAAAAAGCCCCGGGAAGCCAACCAGAATGATTTCCGGTTGGCTGAAGGCAGCGACAGCACTAGCTGTTAGCTACGGTAGCGAGGCAAATTGGTATGGAATCACGCCGAATTCGAAACCTGCAAACAGCAAGTATTTTCTGACTTGGTATTTAAACCTGCCTATTTTCCAACAGCCATCCGCACCCCAGCGCCTCGCAACTGATGCCGCAATGCGCTATTTAACATGAGGTATGTTCCTTTACGAAGCGAGTTTCTTTAGCTCGAATCACCAAAGCTAAAGCCCTAAGCATGTAAACACCACAAGCGCCAGTTAATCCGCCTCCCAAACCCCCCCCACCACCAACCCCCCATTTTAGAGCTCCAATTGCAATATGAGTGGCCATCATTATTCCACATATGACAACCGGACCATAGCTTAATCAATATAGGCTATAAGAGAGGTGGCTTCACGCATGCTCACATTGCATGTCTATGTTAAAACACTTATAGTCATTTTGTCCCAACCTCGAAGTGAGAATATAGAACCACAAACATTATCAATGAATTAAATATGAGAGATGATACCATGCTTGCTCAACCTGCATGTCTATGTTTTAACACCATCATATAGATAAACAATCTCATATCCACTTATAAAGTGCGAGAAACGCCTGGTACGTTGAGAGAGAGATACCACACGGTAGTGAATTAAGTACACAGTTTGACTAGTCCATTTTGACACACCCGAGAATGTAGAGGCATGAGGATGAAAGGTGCGTAGCCTTAGCAACAGTGTATATAAGAAAGTATTGCCATTTTTTAGTTGTTTTACCAGAAAAAGTATTTCTGGCTTAGTACAATTGTACATATTTGTTTCCCATTCGGGTTCCCCCTCCCCCCTTGTCTATATGTCTGTTTTGTGCGTATTTTTATCTTTACAGGTACCAAGTGACCTCGCACCAAGGAACAGGTTAATAATATTCCTTTCCTTACACACTTCCACTCACCGGTCCTGATGAATGCCCACAGACCGCCTCACGGCTACTAGGGCAGAAACATGTCGACCTCTCCCCCCATTTTTTTGCACTAAATAATTGCGTTTGGACTTCCTAAAATCAATCCAATATACGCACTTACCTTTTATATTAGAGCTCATCGAAGCTACCCGAATCCAGACCAATTAAAATAAACTATCTGGCTGTACGGGTATTTTAACTATATACCTCACCTTTCTCACTCACCAACCACTTTCACGATCACTACTGTCACAACCCAAGAAAGAACCTCCTGGTGGAGGGTGCATTTTACAAAAAATAACCCAATGATTATGCACTTACGTGTACTTTAAAAAGCGGGTACCCAGTATATACCGCCACGAGATCAGAACAATAGAACAACGAAAAGACACGTGCATGAGGGTTAACATTTGGGAGACACCCTGTACACCTTTAGCATAGCCGGTCCCACCGCCCTACCATCTAATGCGATAAGGTGAGGGAGAGGAGCCCTGCATCCTTATTATTCTGCTTATTCCGTGACCATATTGCAATCAAGCCCCTCACAAGCTGACTGCTAGTTAGGTGTGGTGTCGCAATTCAGGTGGTCCAATTCCCAAACTTCTGCTAACGTATACCAAACCGGCAAATGGATAGGAACAGTCAGGAGGAGAAGCATGTGTTGAGTTCTCTGCCCTTCCTCGAATAATAGGAATGCTAATGTTTTCACTGCCTTGCAGCCTTCTTGTACTCTAACCCAGCTTTTCACCAACTTTTGGAACCAGAGCCTTGTTAAATGACAACTTCCACCACCCGCTGAGCTGCAGTGGCGGGGAGACGGAAATTCTAGCTTAACTGAAGCAACCCTCGGTGGTGTGCTATGAACTGCTATGACTGTGCAACATGCCTATGTTTACCGAATGCACCTGCTTTTCTCCATTGACCAGACATTGCACAGTCAGTCTTTTTGATAAACTAAGGCGAGCAAGTTAATGGTGTTGAATCTGCTTCAAGTGGATATTTGTCTCTTGTGCATCTGCCAGTGAGTACCGAGCTTTGTTTCAAATCTTGCTTTCTTCACTGCTGAGTGACCCAATCAAAGACCAGGATAGAATGGGGTGTAGGAGTTGGCCTAACGGCTAGGGCGATCTACCTCGAATCTGGTGGATTGTGTTCAAGTCTCGGCGATTACGCTGAACATCCTGTGATTCTGGGCAAATCACTTAATCTCCCCGTGCCTAACAAAAAAGGAATGTGTCCTCATGTAACGTAACTGGTGCTCGTGTAAAGCGGTCGGAATCATACCCGATACCTTCGGGTCTAGTTTGCGCTATATAAAACTCCATTAAAAAAAATGGATCTAGCTCACTAAGTTATACCCCGCAAAAGATTGCCCTCCACTGGGATAAAAAAAACTGCCTTTTCACTGGTGTTCCTCCTAGCACCCATATACTTGGTGATGCGATACTTTTACTCAGCAAGCTGGCAGTCATGCGCTGCCTTCTCCATACCCTTCCTCTGCCTTTTGTAATCACCCTTCATCCTCCTGAACAGTGGCCATTTAACTTAAAACCATGGGAACCCTGAAATGCTCTTTAACCCACACATCCTCTGCGCTCAAGGAGAGCAGGCTTCACTGTATGGCACACAGAGGCTCCCGTTAGTAGAAAGGTGTGGCAATGGCTTGCTAGAGTGGCCCAAACAGGCTTCCGGTGCATATAAACGAGTAGCCTGAGAAATGCATGTCTTTGTAAAATTCAATTTGTCCTAATATCCTCTAAAGGAATGTTCCACGTGCAGTTGAATCCTGTGCTGTACAAATGACCATCGTCAAAGACTGTTTCACTCTCAACAATATGAGAGGGTCAGGGACAATATGTCCGAATCTAACTGTTGCCGTTTCATGCTCTTGTGCAGACCCCTTTATGTGGATTCCACTGGAACCCCTCTGCCTAATGTGCGTGACCTTGGAACATGGTCCTGACTCAAGACACCCTAGCACCCTGGACGTGTGCTGCAGGCCGAGTCTTACCGCTAAGAGTGGAAGAAGCATGTCTATACCATTGATGCTCCCATGGATATACAGTGTGTGTACAAGCCCTGCCAAAACTGCCCCCCAAGACCGTTCTTTGTTGATGCCTGTCCCCACTATTGTACCCGGCGGCACAACTTCTGCCGGGATGGCCTTAAATAATGGACGCCCCTAAACCCTGCTTGACCGAATTGTGTGATCCAGGTCAATTCTCTGGATTTTTACTTGTACCTTCATGTGACATGAGGGGACCTAGGAATACATGTGGTCAAATTATCCACTGCATAAGGTACCCTTGTGTTTGAATGATTGAGCTATAATGTTATTCATCTATTCTAACAGCAAAAGAGGATCATTGTGCTCACTACTACACCTAAAGGACTAACGGTGCGAATTGTTGACCCGTATCAAGAACTGACAATGTGAATTTACAATACCCTACTAATATAATTGGGGTAAAATCAATACCAGTGCTAGGGGTGGGCTGGAGGAGTGCTGTGCCTGCTGCCAACTCATCTACCCATGCTCCGTCCGGGTTTCCTAAGCCCGGTTTCACACACCTTGTAATACCCCCTTGGATTTGACAGGAATGACATCCCGATGGTTCAGCTCAACTTTTCCCATCAAACTCTGCAGTCCTTTTGCCTGTACGAGAAAAGGAGTTGTTAACTTCGGCACTCTTTAATATCTCTCAACAATGATGATACTTGAAATTAAAATAATGGTCTGCAACCAATCCTTCCGCCTATCCTGATCACTAATCATAACGCAAGCTGAGGAAAAAGAATTCAGCCTTTCACGCTGGGCCCACCTGGCCACTGCGATGTTGCTCTGTTATCTCCCTTAATGAGCAACTCAGGCCAGCTGTTTTATTAAAGGTAGTGCCCTAGGAGAGCGGGACAACAAAATGTGCGAACTTGAAGCAAACATCTAGAAGGGTATGCCAACAAACTAACCATTGTGTTTTTGTTGGCTTGGTATATGCTGTCCACTACTTAAAGTGGGCACCCTGTACATGTTTAAACAACCCTTATTGATGGTAGGTTAAAAACACCTTTATAGAAAGCTATCCTAGTGGTAGCTGTGGAGAGCAGCCTTCAGGCTAAGTCTCGAAGGAATGTACAGCAGCTTGTTTTACCTATCAGAAACTACTGAATAACCAAATGAAAGGAGAACCACACAAGAAATATATAAAATATATGTATTTATTACTAAACACTCTACTAACCTCTATACGAGATTAGAGCACAAGGCACACAATACTTAATCAATGGAACAACAGTAAATAACATAACACACAGCGGGCTCCAGGGGGGAGACCGCACCATATACTAAAAAAAGGTATAACAACAACGACTTCACTAGACACAGTGTCTAGAGCACATAGAATCGCTGGGACCCCAAGGAACCACCCAAAGGAGTGACACAGGGAGCCCACCGCGGACGTGTGAAGTGTGGGAACACAGACGCGTGTCCTGTACAACTCTATGGGAAAGTCGCAGTTGGAAAATTACAGTTTAAGGACACTTCAGAGAGGACTTCAAGCAAACCCTTTGGAAAATAGAAGGCTCTAAGGCCAGCAACCTTGTGAGTACAGAGGTACCCGTGTTACCTATCCCAGGGGAGCCGGGTGCACAGCGGTCAAGTGGGGTTGGAAACCTTTGTCATTTTCAATGGCGTGACTCAAAGAAGTGCTGCTTGCCGGGAAGATGAAAAGTGTCCGGTAGAATCTAAGCCTGGATCCGAGATGAGAAGAACCTGAAGGCAGAGGGGACAGAGTCTGGGTCACTTCAGGGTGACCAGGGGCTCAGTAGACGAATGCCCACCGATGTTGGGTGCTTTAGGTGTGAAGATTGGATGCTTGACTCTGCAGCCACAAGGACCAGGAGAAGTTGATGATGTCCAAAGTCCAGAGTTGAGCTGTCCCACAAAGGATGTTGAGTGCTGAGGGGTCAGTGTCCGGATTTAACACCAACAATCCTTGGCAAATGCAACCCATGGGGGCACAGGAAACAAGTTACGGTGAGGACCAGTAAGGTTCTGGAGACTCTCCAAGCTATGGGGAGTCAGGACACGTCAGGAGCAACCAGGAGATCCTAAGGGAAATCAAAGTTACCTTCACAGGAAGCCACAGGCCAATGGACCAGGGATCGCTAAGGGACCTCAAGCTGAATCACGAAGTACAGGCCAACGGAGCACTCGTGGAGTTGAGGCCAGAATCCTTCTGTGGAAATACTGTTCAGTTTCAGGAGATTCTTCTGTCGTCCAGTGAAGTGTAGATCATTGAAGTACTTGGTTTCTGCTTGCAGAGTTTAGTCCAGGTAAGATCTAAAGTCCTGTAGTCAGGGTTCCTACGTTATACCCAAGAAAGGGGTTGGACTAACTCTGGGGACCCACCTAGGGGAGGGTCAGGACAGAGGGGTGGCTCACCCATGTCCTTTGTCCAGCTTCACGCCAGAGCAAGAGCAAATGCTCCTGCAACCGGTTTGAGCTGGACTATGCACTGGGACACCAAATGTGCCCCCAGTGCAGACTTTCAGGCACTCTCAGAGTGCACCCACCCAGCCCCAATACACTAAATCCTGTCTGGAAGGTGGTTACACCTCCTTGTGACAGGAAACCTATTGTCAGGCCTTCCCCTGCTTGAGCTCAGTTCAGCAGCTGGAGGGCAGACTCATGTGTGTGGCTGGCAGCATTAATTTTGTGATGCCCAGGTCGAGAACGCTGGTACCGGGTGTACAGGTATTTTACATAAGTCCCTCTAGAAGGGTGAAATTATACCTCCCCCGCCAGTTACTGGTGGGGAGATATGATTCCAAGGTGTTTGACACCAAACACAACATGTTTCTAAGCAGTCATTTTAAAGTTAGCATTTACCACGAGGTTATAATGCACTTAAATACATATGGTTTGGCTGCATCACAGAACAACCCTGGAGAATAGATTTTAAAGGCTGCAGAAAGGCTCTGCTCATGCAGGTGCACCCTCTCTCAAAACCCAGCACCCTGTCTTCAGGATTGATCAGGCCTGTCATAGGGGTGACTGATAGGTTTATATGTGCAGTGATTTAGAATAGATATAGGTAACCTATATCTAAGTAAGGGGTGCATGCACCACCTTACACAGGCTGAAGTAGCAGACCTATTGTGTCATTTTGAATGGCCTCTCAGGTGTGACACAATACATGCTTCAGCCCCTGGGAGGCCTCTGGGGTACCTTTGCCCTGGGTACATGGTGTACCATATACTAGCGACTGATAAGGGTACCCCAGTATACAATCTGGAGTGTACCTAAAGTACATGCAATTAATTTAGAGGAGAAGGCAGATTGACTGGAGTCCTGAATAGCAGGACCCCAGCCAGTCTAAGTCAAAAACAGTGATACATCAGCAAAAAATGGGGGTAACTACAAGAAGCAGATCCTTATCTCCTACAACCATCTCCCAAACCAGAGATTCAAGTGGCCACTCCTTGGCCTGGTTGCTAAGCCAGGTTAAGTTTAAGGTGTTGCATGGTCTCGAAAATCCCATCTCTCGGCGCATGCCTGCAACAAACTCCAATACCACACCCTAGTCAGTTAAACCAGATGCAGAGTGGCATGCAAGGCTAAGCACGCAAAGGAATCACCTTTCCCAGCGTGCAAACAGCATCCCTCGCTCCACGAGCCATCCGAACTTTCAATGATGCATATCCGCTGCTAGGCAAGATGCCCCCACCCAACTTTACAGGTTGGACATGACCATTTTCCAAGTCGAAGAATAATTGTCAGGGGCATATCATAATTAAGCAATCCATCCCAAATAACTGCCACAAAGTATTGATTAAAACAAGCAATGTCATCTAATGAGCAAGTCGCGCCTTGAGGTGCTTATTAGGTGTTGCAGATCTTCTTAATCTGCTCCACAGAGACGGCTACCGATCCTGGCTGGACTGCGTTTCCAGGGCTGTTGATGTAACAGTCATGGTGGAAGGATACCAAAACAATAGTTCAAAAAGTCCTCCTTAACTGGTGGTTGGAGATAGCGAGAAATAACCAATCAATGGCACACTAATGAGCAATGACCATTGTCTACGCTGATTTGTGTTGCCTATAAATCCCCAGGCGCAGACATATTTACTTTGTGAATGTTTGGTTACTTTGGCATTGTGCATACTTTATTTCTTGATTTTCTGTTCTGAATTGGCCATCTTAGAATGATAAGTTAATATTAAAGAATAACAAAAATATTCAAGGTGGCTGCTGGTATGCCAGCAGGCATTGGAATGCAACTGTCTGTCATACTGAAATGCTTTTGTTGTACTTTATTACAAAAAACATTCTAGGATGACTGTCCATATGTGTGCATGCAAAGTCACACAGGGGCAGGGCCGGACTGGCTACCGGGCATTTTGGCAGGCTGCAGAGCAGGGGGCTGACGTCACTGCGGTGGGGGCTAATTTTGTTGATGGAGACCGGCGTGTGCTTCAAATAAACATGGCAAAACGAATTTCATTCAGCACACGCAGGTCCCCATCAACAAAATCAACCCCCAGCTCGGCAGCATGCCAATACGCCCGGTAGCCAGTCCGGCCCTGCACTGGGGCAGCCATTTTGGAATGGTCTTTTTTTTTTAAAAAAGAACCCAAAGATGGCTGCTAGGTTTTAAACATGCAAGCTGACACGCTGGCTGCCATCTTGGATGCTCTTTATGTGTTATAATAATTTGCTACTAGACACCCAGGCATTTTTAAATAACAAATTAAGACATAAAATATGTGTAGGATGCCGTGAATAGCAGCAAACTGCTAGATGGAGTGTCTAATTGTTGTGCCAATGCAAAAACAACAAAAACGCCAATGATAAAAGGAAGAAGAAGTGGCACAAGGGGCTTGTAAATCTGCCCCAGAGAGTGTAGGAGTAGAGAAGAGGCAGTGGTAAGAAATGAGAATCAAGAAAGAAAATAGTTCCTCATGCAACTCAACGAAGACAGAAGGAAGCACAGTCCTAGAAACTCAATGGAAAGAATGAAGTGAGAGAGAGAATTGCGTGAGCGAGTAGCTAACGTGATTGGCAATAGCTAATGGAAAAGGGATACAATAAGCCAATGATTGAAGTTCGCTGACTTGAAGTGCATTCAAAGTTGTTAAACACATTAGGTCCGTCTATGACCTACAACCAAAGCTGCCTGTAGGAAAGACTTTAAAAAATGGTTTCGGAGAATGGAAAATAATTATTTGTCTCTAACAACTCAATCTTCAAACCAAAATACAACCCCGCATTCAGTACATTACAGACATCCCAACACACCAAAGACACCCAATCCACCGGTGATCACCTATATTTTTTTAACTTCAAAAGAATTTTATCAGTCAAATAAAAGGTGCCAATACAATAGTAAAATTTGATGGGAGAGAAGAAGAATAACATTCAAATAAAGCAGTGCGTCAATATCAGTAAATAAAGTGAACTTCAGAAAAACATATAGGTTTTGGTGATCTGCATGAGGCCAACGTAGACAATAATAAAACATAGTAATAAGCAAATAAAAAGGAAACGTGAAGGTTAATTAAGGAGGTTTTGGGACTTCTTGTTGAGTTGGGCGTAGTTGAAATGAGCGTTTGGCACATACATCAAGATATAAAGTAATGGGAAGCCATAAATCCAAACGTTTAGTTGCCAAATGAATAGGAAATACGAAAGCAGTGTCCAGTCTATGATTATGGCAAACATTGTACCACCATGCTTTAAAGGAAAGATTAGAAAAGTCTTAACATTTAGTTCAACATCATCCCAGCAAGTAGAGAGACTACCCAGAAAATGTGAGTAAAAGAAAAAGGAGTATGACTGTGAAAAATTACATTGATTTGGGACCAAACTTGTTTCCAAAAATCATGAACAGCCTCACATAAAAATAACATATGAAATAAAGTCGCATGCGATGAAGAGCAAGACCAACAGAGATCTGTAACCGTAAAAGATTGTTTGTGCAAAGTGTGTGGAGTGAGAAGAAGTCTGTTGTAAATAAAGAAAAGGGTTTGAGTGATATTTGCTGCTCTAGAAGATTTGCGGAGTTTGGTCTATAATTTGTCCCATAAAGCTGTGGGCCAGGAAACGACGAAAGCAGATTCCCATTGTTCTTCCACCTTAGATTTAAGAAGCTGTAGTGTGAAGTTGTTTATAAATAGAAGATGCTTTGGGTGTTGTGCGTAAAAAAGAATGGAGTTATGAAGTAGGGTTAGGGAGAGAAGGTTGGGCTGAGGAACATGTGAGGGTGGTGTGCTGTAACTAAACCTCGTTTTGAAGTAAAACATATTTACGAGCAAAAGAAGCAGGCAGGTTGAAAGATTGACTTAGAATCAAGAAAGGCAGGAAGGCAGAGTTAGAGAAAAGTTGAGAGATCCAAATTAGGCCTTTCTGCCTCCAAGATTTCCAATAAAAGGGTTTATTATTAATTAAAAAATGTTTATTATGCCAAATGGTAGAATTAAAAAAGTCAGTGAGTGTATTGGGAGGAGTGAGAGTCGAAGATAAGAGCAATTTAGCAGTGAACTTATGTATAGGAGTGGATAGGGTGTGTGGTTTGCGGGAGAAAGAAAGATATTCAGCAAAAGAGAACGGGGACAGAGAAAAACGTTCAAGTGTGACCCATAAAAGACAAGTAGCGTCAGGGTCCTGCAACCATAAAGAGGCCTGTCTCAAAAGGAATGCCTTGTGGTATGTGGGAAAGTCCAGAAAGTTAACACCTCCTTCTGATTTAGGGCGTATTAGTCTGAGAAGAGACATTCAGGGTTTCTTGCCATTCCAAAGAAAATTAGAAGGATTGAGTTGATTTTCCTAAAAAACTTAGTGGGAATGGGGACAGGGATGTTAGAGATCATATAGAGAACTATAGGAGCTAACATAATCTTAATGGTGTCAAGGCGACCCCACCAAGAAAGGTATAGAGGATGCCATCTAGTAGTTAAATCAGAAAGCTTCTGAATACATTTATTAAGGCAAAGCGAGACAGTGTCCGTTATTGTGGGAGTGATATGCAAACCTAAGTATTTAATGTGGGCGGGGCTCCAAGTAAAGTGGGAAGCAGTGAAGTCAGGTTAAAAGTAAATTTCATTAAGGGCAAAATTTCGCATTTATCGCTGTTCAATTTATACCCAGAAATCAAAGAGTACTCATGAACCTCTGCAAGGAAAGCAGGTACAGAAACATCAGGATTGGACAAAAAAAGTAAGATGTCATCCGCGTACGCGGCAAGTTTGACATGGGAATGCGGTGTCTGAAAACCAAAAATGAGAGGATTTTGGCGGAGTTTGGAGAGGAAGGGTTCCAAAGCTAGGTTGAAAAGAAACGGGGAAAGATGGCAAACTTGGTGGACACCTCTGCCTAAATTAAGAAAAGAGGAAATTAAACCATTAGCACAAACTGCCGCTCTCGGGTTGGAGTAAAGGATGGAAATTAAAGAGATAAATTTAGGGCCACAACCAAACCATTTAAGGGTATAGAAGAGGTATGTCCATTCGACCCTATCAAATGCTTTTTCAGCCTCTAGAGCAATCACTGCCAGGGAATGTTGGAGATGTGAAGATTTGGATAGGATATTAAATAAAAGCCTAGTATTATCAGTGATAAAATGCCCTTGACAAATCCAGACTGTTCCGGACCCAACATGTCAGGTAAAAAGGGATCTAGCCTCGCAGCAAGTGCCTTAGCAAATAATTTGTAGTCTATATTGACCAACGAAATGGGCCTATCATTTTTGCAGTAACTGGTATCTTTCCCTTCCTTAGGTATGAGACGAAAGTATCTGGCGACCTATCCATAGTGACAAATGAGTCTATAAGGTAGTGTCACTTAGGCAGGAGAAGGTTAGAAAACTGGAGATAAAATTCAACCGTGAAACCATCCGGTCCGGGGGCCTTGTCTTTTTTAAGGTGTTGAAATGCTGTGAGCAGTTCCTGCTGGGAAATATCAGATTCCAAAGAGGTGAGGTCAAGAGGAAAATTGTGAGGTATGTGAATGTCTGAAAAAAAGTGGATACGGATTGGGTAGTAGGATGAGTGTCTGAAGAGCAAAGAGTAGTGTAGAAACGAGAAAATTCAGTAAGAATGTCAACATCTTTATGCTGGAGGTCAGAGCTATCATCAAAAACAGCTTCGATATTCAACTTATTGTGCTTAACTTTCAGATAGTTGGCCAAAATCTTCCCCGCTTTATTCTTACCCCCCTAAAAATTTCGCACTGGATTTTAACAAATATAGAGAAGCATCTTCCGTGGATTGTTTGTTAAATTTTAGTTTAGCGTCAATGAGAGCTGTCAAACTGTCTTGTGAGTGAATGTTTTGGAGGAGATCCCCAGTGTATTTTCGAGCACTCTTTCGCTTTTTGGCGACGAAACCGATTATAAAATCCCTTGCCGCCGCTTTAAAAGCGTCTCAAATAGTGTGCTTAGGGATGGTCGGTGTATCATTGATTTAAAACAAATCATTAAAGAAATTAGAAAAGGAAGCATTGAATTTGGGGTCCAGAAGAAGAGCATTATTAAAGCGCCATCTTCTAGGTCCCACAACTTTTGGAAAAATGTCAATATTGATTGAGACTGGAGTGTAGTCTGATAACAAAAGAGGGCCAATTTCTGCATTAGTGAGAGTTTGGGAGATCTGATGGGAAACAAAAATGTTATGAATCCGGGATTGCGAGTGATGAGAAGGGGAGTAAAAAGTGAACTCTTTAGCCTCCGGATTACACAAGCGCCATGCGTCAATGAGCTTATGTTATGAGATTGCTCGTGCAAAAAGCTTGTGAGGCTTGTTAGGGACAAAAAAGACCTCGGAATGGCTATCTAGAAAAGGGTCCAGAGGTTGGTTACAATCCCCTGCCATGATGAAATTGTCATCTACAAATCTGGTGATATGGGAGGCCATCCTGTGCCAAAAAAAAGGGTCACCCCCTGTGGGAGCATATACATTAAAAAGGGAGATTGGAATACCCCTTAAAGAAAGTTTGACATATAACCACCTACCATCAGCATCCGATTCTGTAGCAACTACGGAATAAGGGAGAGATTTACGACATAAAATTACCACACCATTACGTTTGCCATCACCAGGAGCATAAAAAACCTCACCCACCCAACATCTTTTGAGCTTGGCAGATTCACTCTCAGACAAATGAGTTTCCTGTAGGAAAGCAAAATCAACATTTAGGGGCTCATTAGGATTGCGTTTTTTCCGCATCCTCGGGGCCGGCGGAAGCCACCACCGGCCCAGAGGATGTGGAAAAACCGCAGCGGACTGACCAAAGACCCACCGCCACATTAGGATGGCTGGTGGGTCCTGGTTTCCGTCCGCAGCTTTTCCGCCGCGGCTGGCTTACAACCGCGGCGAAAAAGCTCTAATCTGGTGACGGTGTCTCTCAGACACCGTCAGGCAGATTAGGATGGGATGTGAAACATGCTTTTCCGCGGCGGCTTTTCCGCCGTGGAAAAGCATGTGTAACTTCACTGCGGGGGCCCGTTGCGGGCCCCCTAGGTGAAGGGGGCGTGGGGGGTGCACATGGGGGGTACCTATGGTACCCCCCTGCATTTGTATGCAGAAAGCGGCAGGCACCGCAAGGTGCCTGCCTCTTTCTGCATGCAAATGCAATGACTGCATTTTTAACATTGCCGTGGGTGCAGCTTGAAGCCGCACCCGCCGCAATGTTAAAAATAGAAGATGTGACCGCCAGGGTGGCGGTCACATCCTAATCGCACAGGAGGGGACTCCGCAGCCCATGCGGACGTCCCCTCCTCCTCAGTGATCGCGGACGGGCGCAAGTCCGTCCGCGATCATAATCGGCCCCTCAGTTTGGCAAGATGGGATAAAATCCTTTGTCTTTTGATGGGTGAATGAGGACCTTTAACGTTCCATGAAACAACTTTTACAGACATTAGACATTGTAAGAAATATAACAAATATGAACTAGCAGATCAAATAGAAGAACAATATAAAGAGCAGAGACCAAAACCAATAAAAGTGAAGATTTTAAAAGTAATACAAGATGAAAGAAAAAGATGAGAGAACGCACCACAATATGAAAAGAAATAGGAGAAAGAACAGGAAATAGAACCAGGATAATGAGAGTGTGAGATTAGAGAGAAAAAAACAAAGGACATATCGTCAAAGATAACAGCAGATGACAGAATAAAGAAAGTAGTGAAGGAAGAAAAGGGAATGAATAAAAAAGGCACCCAATAAGAAGAGGAGGTGAATTGAAAAAAGAGAGGGATGAATAACAAATAATGAGGAAAGGAAGTAGATCATGGATGGAAAGAACATACCTACAAATGAGGGAGGGCGAGGAATAGCAATCAGGAACAAAACCAGGAATGAAAGGAGGGAGTGGTGGAGCCACATCAAGAAGGCAAGACTTCGGAGGTCAGCGAAACGTACAACCGGGGGAACCCACGGAACAAATGATGAATCTGCTTGAAAAAAGGGGCGGTATCAAGAATTAGCAGTCAAGAAAGGAGTAAAAAGAAAAATGACAACTACTTAGCTAGTAAGGGAGTAAGAAGGAAACAAGAAAGATTATGAAGATACCATACTAAGCGCATCAATAGAAAAGGTACGAGATACGCAGAAGGAGAACAGAAGAGAAAAGAGTCATAAAAACAAGGAAAGAGGTACAGGAAATTCAAGGAGGAATGGAAGAAGAAGAGTCAGAGAGATCCATAGTGGTTGTTCTGCATGAATTTAGGAAGCTGCAAAGGCGAACTGGATCCTCGTAGGTTGTTGTCTTGTTGTTGAAGGTGACTTTGAAAAGACACGGGTGGAAGAGACCATATCTAGCTCCAATGGATTGGAGGTCAGCACGCATGTCCAGAAAAGCTTTACATCGGATTGCTGTAGCTTTGGCGTAGTCCTGCGCAAAGGATAGAGAAGAACCAGACCAAGTAAGCTTAGGAGAGGCTATAGCTGCGGAAATAACTTTCAAAAGGTCCGTGTTTTCTAAAAAATACATGATGACTCCTCGTGGCCTTGTAGCAGTTGATGATGAAGAAGAGTGAGGCCTACCAAGCCTATGCGCAATTTGAATATTGAGCAAGGTACCTTCAGCTAGAGGAAGCAGCTTGGGGAGAAAAGACTAGAAGAAGGCAATTGGGTGAGTACCCTCGCAGCCCTCCACCAGGCCGTAAATACGCAGGTTATTGCGTCGATTTCGATTTTCAAGTTCCTCCTCTTGACGTTGAAGAGAGGAGACCTGTGAAGACAGGTGTGAGACCTTGGTGGAAGATTCTTGAAGGGAGGAAACGCTTTGCTCCACGGAAGTGACCCTTGCATCCATTTGCGACCAGTTATCAGTTAGCACCTGTAATTTAGCGTTGGTTTCCTCCATGAAGGGGCGAAGATCCCTGATTTCTTCCAGTAAGATTTCCACAGATACAGAGGAGATGGGCTTAGGCGGAAAAGGAGCATCTTTTTTTAACCTCTTTGAAGTAGCTTTTCCAGAGACTGGCGCTGATGATTCCATTGTGAGGGATATGTCCTGAGTAGAAGACAAATTGGAAACTTCAAACGTAGCAAACTTGGAGAATAGCTTAGAATTTTTAAGTAAAGTGCGTTTCGGAGCACTAGAAACCAAGTGCAGATTATTTCTGCCCATAGAAAGGACCAGTAACTATACACAAGCAAATAGGGCAGGGCCAAAGTATAGTTGAGCTGAACTGCGACAAGGCGTGGTTAAAAGCCACAGGGCTGCAGAAAGGAATTAATCTTCAATGAAAAAAAAAAGAAACAGCCAAAGCCTCAGTAATGAAGAAAATGAAGAAACCTCATCCCCAGGATTCAGAAAGCGCACCTCAGAAAAATAAAAAAAATTAGGCGAGGTGATGAGGGCTGTGAGGACTCACAAAATGGCCGCCCAGCATTGGAAAGCGTCGAAGCTCTGGCACCCTATAAATAGCTGAAGTATTTATCAGGAGGACAGCCAGCAAAAAGTCATTTACGGAGAAGAAAAGAGTCATAATGTAGGCAGATTATGCCGTATTGCGCTAAAATGAGGCATTAGGACAGGAGAATTTGCACGTCGCGGCAAAAACAAAATGGCAGTCGTGGCCGTGGAGAGCTGCGACCGGACTTACTATGGCTGAAAACGAGGTGAAAAGCGCTACAACAGCGCCGGGGGGGAGCTCATGTCATGCTCTGCAACCTCCGACGACAAAATAGAATGTCCAAATTGCCGCAACGCGCCTCCGTCCGTGGGTCCCAGCAGCGGTAACGGAGCGCTCACCGCAAAGCCGCCATGCTTCTCGGGCACCAGCCACGCCCCTCCTGATCACCCATATTTAATCTTTCATCAGACATCTAAAAGTACCCTATAACCATTAAGAACAACGCACATCAATACTCTAGCTTCACCTACAAATGATCATACTCAAACAGAACATGACAAAACCCATCATCATGAATACACAATGCATGCCCCAAACTGGCAGAATAAGACCAAATCAATAGCATTGTCACACACCACACCACCATACAACCAAGAAACATAGGGGCATATTAGCAAGAACCTCGTTAAAATTATCGCTGTTTTAGGGGCAGGAAACTGCCGCTAGAACTGTAGTCTGACTGATCAAATGACAATTGATTCTCTCCAATCGAAAATCAATCATCAGACACACCCATACTAAATAAACACAAAAATCATCAAAGACCAGTCACTGTATTTTCACATTTACTTGCACAAAACGTTTGGATTTGTAATATTACAAGCTCTCGACAAATCACACACAACCAAAGACTAACAGAAGAACAGACACTGTCAAAAGATGGTTCCTTCGATCCGATGGATGTCCTTTCTGGATCCCCAAGGAAATTTGCCTATGTAAAGAATATGCTACGTATGTTTCTATGTTGTGTGTATTTGTGGAGCGCACCACCACCCGGAGGGTACCCTGGCACTGATGCAGGAGCGATCTGGGCCTAGCCGAGGGCTGGGCTAGTTGAAGAACCATGTCTTCAGCTTCTTGCGGGATTCAAGAATTGATGAGGCAGCTCTTACGGGCAGGGGCAGGTCGTCCAAGCTTTGAGCCAAGGTCGGAGAAGGCACATCTGCTGGCTCTCATTCTGCGTATGCATGGGATGTTGGGGAGTAGGAATCTAGCTTAGCGGAGGTGTCTGGTGGTTTTCTGGAAGTTGCTGCAGTCATTGAGCTATGCTGGACTAGTGTTGTGTACAGCCATGTTGTATACTGCATTGAAGGTGTGCGTGAGGACTTTGAATAAATCTCGCTTGTGGATAGGAAACCAGTCGAGGTCTCGGAGATGTGTGGTGATGTGTGCATGGCGGGGTAGGTTAAGTGTGAGCCTAGCTGCTCGGTTTGTATGCTTTGGAGTCGTTTGGTCAGTTGCTTGTTTTTTCCAGCTTACAGGGCATTCCGTTAGACCAGTTTGCTAGTCATGAAGGCTTGGGTGACGGTTCTGCAGGTGATGATGGGAAGCCATTTGAAGGTCTTCCTCAGCGTCTTCATGGTGTGGAAGCGGGAGGTGGACACTGCATTTATTGAGCGATCCTGGAGTGTTGATTGCCGTTGACTGTTCAGAGGTTCTTGGCGCTTGTGGTGGGGGTCCGAGTTCTGCCAGCAACCAGGTGGACTCTCACGCGAGGAGTGTCTGCTGAAGACCATGACTTCTGTCTTGTCGTTGTCCCTTTGAGGCAGCTGGTTTTCATGCAGTCTGCGACTTCGGTCATGCAGGTGGACTACCATGCGAGGAGTGTCTGCTGAAGACCATGACTTCTGTCTTGTTGTTGTTCCGTTTGAGGCAGCTGGTTTTCATCCAGGCTGCGACTTCGGTCATGCCGGTGGACTCCCATGCGAAGAGTGTCTGCTGAAGACCATGACTTCTGTCTTGTTGTTCTGTTTGAGGCAGCTGGTTTTTATCCAGTCTGCGACTTCGGTCATGCAGGTGGAGAACTTGGTTTGAGTGTCGAAGAGGAAGAGGATCATCTGTGTGCAGGGCTGGACTGGGAACCACAACCGGCCCCGGCAAAGTGCTCGGCAGTGGGGAGGGGGGTTAGAGGTGCCGCCGAGCTCTTTGCCGGGGCCGGTTTTCAGACGATTTTGGTACAGGGACGATTTTGCAGCTATGCTGCAAAAACGGCCCTGTAACAAAGACGGTCCCCAGGGGCCCAAAACCGGCCCCTCACCTACGCGGCTCGCCGGGGGATTGCCCGGTGCCCACTATGGCCAGTCCGGCCCTTGCTGTGTGTCACTTGATTGGCTGCCCCGGGACACCAAAGGTGGCCACCTACGAGGGCGGCCACCCTTAGTGCCATAGGATGGCACAGACCCTGAGCGGTCTAGTGGTTGGGGAGATTAGAGGTCCCCCCGTGATGTCACTTCCTGTGTCTTGGGGAGGGAGGGGTGACTACATAGCCCAGGGGGCGAGGGTCAAGCTCCCTCTTTGTTCGTTGGCCGCTGCTCGCGCTGACCCTCGCCCTCTCCTGCCTGGACCCTGAACGGGTGACTGCCCGTTGCTTTTTCCCTCCCATCCACTTACCCTGCTTTTGGGCAGTAAGTGGTGGGGGGGTTGCTATTAATATTACTGTCTTTTGTGTTGCAGGCGGAGTTACAGGATGATCTAATGCAGAAAGGTACAGAGGGGTACCCTCTACAGGAGCACCGGTGGGTGCGAGAGCAGAATTATCCCCCAGGGAGATCCACGCTGTGATGGATCCTGGAGGACCGGCGGCGCCCCGTTAGTCCTTCGGGCGGTTGTAGACCTGAGCAAGGGGCGGAATAGAGGTCCGCCGAGGGGAGGGGTTAGACCTTCCCACGAAACTGACAACGCCCCTGCGGTTAACACCCCGGGGGTTATGGCTCATCAGGTGAGCGGGTCGCGAGAGGCGGCCTGCTCTGGATCGACCCGTAAGATAACCCAACATGGTGGCATAATGTATATGCTAATAAAACTGCAACAACTTTCTCCATCAAACTTGTGTTGTGTCGGTTATTGGTGGAGTGGTGTGTTGTATGAAGAAAGGTCTGGGGTTGGGCCGACATTGGCACTAGGCGTAGCGTAAGACGCAGATTCCGTGGTCGCGAATGATGCTGGCGAGCAGGGTTATGTAGGTGTTGAAGAGGGTTGGGCAGAGGGATGAACCGTGAGGTACTCCGCAGAGGAGGGTGAAGCATCCACGCAGTAGTGCTGATTGGCTGGGTTCGGCCTGTTAGGAAGGAGCATTTCCGTTCAGACTGGGGTCGTTATTTTGTATTTGTGGGGCGCGCTTTTTTTGCAAGGGGGTGGAAGAGTGCCTCCCTGGATGGAAGGAAAGGCAGAGGCGTCTGTGAGGAGAGACCCCCTCCCCCGTACGGACGGGCAGAAGGGTGGGGAGGGATAGACACTCCCTGGAAGGAACGGTTGGGGAGGGACCCTCACCCCTGAGGTGAGAGTGAGTGTATCGCTGCAGGGACCCCCTGGGGTGAGCGTGCGGGGCGTGCACGGGGGAGTTGTGTCCAGTGCGGGGCAGTCTGTCTGTTTACAAAACTTGAAGTGATGGAAAGTGACTGCGCCGGGCGCCGCTCCCGTCCCGGAGTTAAAATAACCCCGTCAGCTGCCAAGAGGTGAAGCAGGGAGGTGCCCGGGCCTCGGTGCCCAGGGAGACGGGGCAAGCCTGGAGCTGCAGCAGGCATCACAGGCAGAGACACCCAATCCGGGGCAGGCTGATCCCCGGGGGGGGGGGCAGAGGGAAGAGAGAGGGGGGAGAGACAAAGGGGGAGAGAGAGAGCAGAAGACCGGGGAGAGACAAAGTCAGGAGGAAGAGAGTGTTGCAGTCAGTCATCTCAGGCAGTGACACCCCATACAAGGCAAACTGATCCTCTGGGGAGGGCGGGGGGGGGGGGGGATAGCAGAGAGAGAGAAAGAGAGGCAACCGAAAACCAAGGTGAGACAGATCCAGGAGGAAGATACTGCATGAGACACACTGGAGCTGCAGGCAGGCAGTCATCTGTGGCAGACACCGAATCCGAGGCAGGCGGATCCCCTGGGGAGGCAGAGAGAGAGAGACGTAGAGAGAGAGGGGGAGAGAGGGAGAGAGAGAGCGAGAGACAGCGGAAAACCAGGGAGAGGACAAAGTCAGGAGAGAGAGAGAGTGCTGCAGTCGGTCATCTCAGGCAGTGACACCCAATCCGAGGCACCCTGATCCCCTGCTGGGGGTGGGGGGGGGGGGCAACAGAAAACCAGAAGAGACAGATCCAGGAGGAAGAGAGGGCTGCAGTAAATCATCTGTGGCAGTGACACCCAATCCGAGGCAAACTGATCCCCTGGGGAGGCTGGGGGGGGGGGGGGGCAGAGAGAGAGAGAGCGGGGAGAAAGAGAGAGACAGAGACAGGAGGAAGAGAGTGCAGGAGACACACCGCACATCACTGGAGCTGCAGTCAGTCACCCCTGGCAGTGACACCCAATCCGAGGCAGGCAAGCTGATCCCCTGTGGGGGAGCAGAACACCAGAAGAGACAGAGACAGGAGGAAGAGAGTGCAGGAGACACACTGCACTTGTCTGGCGCTGCACTAAAGACACCCCTGGCAGTGGCACCCGAGCTGATCCCTGGAAGGGAGGTGGGGAGTGAAAGAAAGCTCAGGAGAGATAGCACAGAGGGAAAGTGACCCACAACCCGACAGCTTCCGGGTCCCTGCAGGGTTAGGCGAGACAGCAGAACAGAGAGAGGGGCTGGGGAAGAGACAGCAGGGAGGGGATAGGGAGAGAGAAGGTGCAGCCGAGGAGCTGGAGGAAGACATCTCTCAGTGAACCACAGCAAGCTGATCCCTGGGGGGAAGGGGGGCAGGGTGAGAAGACAGTACAGACAGAGCTGTAAGAGCTCAGGTAGACGGTCGGTGCACGTCTGGAGCTGCAGTGAGACGTCCCTGGCCCTGACTCCATCCCACCGCCGGCGGATGCAGAGAGGAGGAGGAGAGAAGCAGACAGCACCGCGGCGAGAGGGAGAGCACCGCGGGGAGAGAGAGAGCACCGCGGGGAGAGAGAGAGCACCGCGGGGAGAGAGAGAGCGCCGCGGGGAGGGACGGGAGAGGCGTGACGGGTGAGAGGAGACAGCAAGGAGGACAGGCCGAAGAACACAAACCGGTTTATGGCAGGAGAGAGGGACTCGGGGATAGGGTGAGCGCGGGAGTAGAGACGGAGCCAGGGCAGAGAGACAGAGCTCAGTAGACAGGGAGGAAGATATGACAGGGTCACAGGCTATGACAGAGCCCAACTCCAGACGATAGAGACAGCGGCACAAGGACAGCCGTCTGCGGAGAGGGTAACGGGGATGAGAGACAGGCCGGAGGGCTGGCAAGGACGAGGCTGGGAGAGAGGGCTGTGAAGGAGAACCAGACCCCGGGGGGCGAGACAGGTGGCACGAGCGAGAGAGGGCAGGGAGCGAGAGACTACAAGGCCCCTTCCAGAACAGGAGTGGACTCCCGAAGAGACGACAAGAACGAGATACTGCAAGAACGAGAGACTGCAAGAAGACCTCCTTCCAGAGCAGGAGTGGACCCCGGAGAGACGACAAGAACGAGAGACTGCAAAACCCTCTTCCAGGACAAGAGTGGAGTCCCGGAGAGACGGCAAGACCCCGAGACTGCAAGACCCCCTTTCCAGAGCAGGAGTGGACCCCGGAGACACAGCACGAGCCACAGACTGAGAGACCCCCTCCTAGAGCAGGAGTGGACCCCGGAGAGACGGCAAGAACGAGAGACTGCAAGAACGAGAGACTGCAAGGGCCCTTCCCGAGCAGGAGTGGACCCCGGAGAGACTGCAAGGGCCCTTCCCGAGCAGGAGTGGACCCCGGAGAGACTGGACTCGGAAGAGACTGCAAGGGCCCTTCCCGAGCAGGAGTGGACCCCGGAGAGACTGGACTCGGAAGAGACTGCAAGGGCCCTTCCCGAGCAGGAGTGGACCCGGAAGAGACTGCAAGGGCCCTTCCCGAGCAGGAGTGGACCCCGGAGAGACGACATGGAGCCGGCCTGGGAGGAGTCGTGGGAGCCCGAGCCTCAGGTGAGTGCTCGCTGCCCAAGGAGTTCTCTGGGGCCCCAGGGTCTTTAGGGTCCTTAGCTGTTCATGTTCTTTGGGGTCTTTAAACTTTGCATTTTCTTTTTTTTCTCTCGCAATGTTATGTAGCGCGATTCGACCCGTAGGTACTGGGCGCCCGTTACAGATGGACAGACACATTCATTTGTGTTAGGCACGGGGAGATTAAGTGATTTGTCCAGGATCACAGGATGTTGCGCCGACGCCGAGACTCTAACATTGGATCCCCAGCTCCAAAGTCGGCAGCTACGGCGTTACGCCATATATAACGCCCCCTCCGCTCCTTGCACTTACTAGACTCTTCTGGAGTCTACAGTTCCTCGGGGGTCGCAGGGTCCCTGGTTTCTGAGCTCCCAGGGGTCCCTGCGTTTTGGTGGGCACTTGTGGTTTTCAGAGCTGCGTTCTTCAGTTTCCCCGTCTCTGGTTCTCTCCATCCTTGGTTTTGAGGTTTGATGTTCTCTGCGCTCCTGGGGGTTCACCGGGATCCCCGCTCCAATACTCCCGGACTCCTTGGGGTTGTTGGAGGCTTTGAGTGGGGCTGCATTTGTACATCCTGCCGCTGGATTTAAAGCCAGTGAAGGGTCACACGGGGAGGCAGTGGGGTTTCAAGCCGGGGGTGGTGTGGTCCAGTTTTTTCAGGCCCTGGATGGGTCGAGCTCCTGGTCAGTTGGATGCTCTCGAGGGGCAGGTGTGGTGTCTGTGAGGCCTTGCCCTGAGGGCAGTCCCACCATCCAGATGTGAGAATCCAGGGCCTCGCTGCAGGGCCATCCCACCATCCAGATGTGAGAATCCAGGGCCTCACTGCAGGGCAGTCCCACCATCCAGATGTGAGAGTCCAGGGCCTCGCTGCAGGGCAGTCCCACCATCCAGATGTGAGAGTCCAGGGCCTCGCTGCAGGGCAGTCCCACCATCCAGATGTGAGAGTCCAGGGCCTCGCTGCAGGGCAGTCCCACCATCCAGATGTGAGAGTCCAGGGCCACGCTGCAGGGCAGTCCCACCATCCAGATGTGAGAGTCCAGGGCCTCGCTGCAGGGCAGTCCCACCATCCAGATGTGAGAGTCCAGGGCCTCGCTGCAGGGCAGTCCCACCATCCAGATGTGAGAATTCAGGGCCACGCTGCAGGGCAGTCCCACCATCCAGATGTGAGAGTCCAGGGCCTCGCTGCAGGGCAGTCCCACCATCCAGATGTGAGAATCCAGGGCCTCGTTGCCGGGCAGTCCCACCATCCAGATGTGAGAGTCCGGTGCCTCGCTGCAGGGCAGTCCCACCATCCAGATGTGAGAGTACAGGGCCCTGAAAGGCAGGTTAAAGTTGCTCTCTGAAAGGAACAGTTTCGCTGGAGCTGGTACAGGCCGCCTCAGTTCCTTGTTGTGTGTTTCCCTGTCTGGTTTTCTAGATCCACAGGAGTGTCTACATTAGTTGTATTCCATAGTTTTTTCCAGTGTCCCTGGGCTTCCAAGGGTATTTCTGTTCACAGGTTTCCCTTCTTCCTTGAGTTTCGTGGATTTTCAATCTTTGTTGAGGTTTCCAGGGTGCTTGTATTGTCCCGGTTCCTTCACTGGTGCTGTTTTGGTGTTTCCAGGTTGGCTGGGTTACTTCTTTTTTTGTAGTTTCCATGGTCCCTTCTTGCAGTGACTTCTCTGAGGTTCACTTGACTCGCTGCCTTCCCTGATCTGCCTCTGGGAGTTTCAGACTCACTGGTCTGATGGGTGGGGGGCGCCCAGATGTTTCCAGGTTCATTGGGATTTTATGATCTCTGAGACACTTTCCATTTCCCTGTATCCTGGGATGTCTGCATTCCTTGGCTTTCTATGATTTCCACAGCTTTTCTTGTGCACTGTTTGTTTTCCAGCTTACCAGCTTTCTTCTGTTCCTTTGGTTACTTTTTTTTTTAAATTATTATTTTTTTATTGAGAGTTCATATATAACAATACAATACAGTACAGGAGACATAACATATTTGAAATCCAATTAATACAGTCTAGAAGAAAAAAAAAAAATCTTGAAAACAACCATACAGTTTTTAGTTATAACATTTAAATTATAGAGTGCAAAATTGTGTAAAAGCAAACAGGCAACAGACTTTCACTAATAATCAGACGATTTTGTTAGAATTAAGATAATATAGGAACTTTAAACTCCCTGTGGGATTTCTCCATTAATTTTTCGTAGCTAGATTTGTAAAGTGCATCGTGCATATGCATAACAAACTCAATAAACCAATTTTAAATCCGATTGAATAGCAGCAAGGCAAATTTAGGGATCAAACCCACTCCAAAATGTATCATATTTTTTCAGAGCCCCTGATCTTAAAGCATATTTTCTTTCCCTATCCTGGATTCGGAGTAATTTTATCTTCCATGCTTGAAAAGATGGGACAAGGTCTGTTTTCCAGGACTGTAATATAAGGGATTTAGCTATTAAAGAAGCTATAAAAAGGGACTCATCGTGTTGGGTGTGAATAGAAGAGCAACCTAGGATGGAAGTCAATTCATCCAGGACAATATTAGTTTTAAGGACAATTGAAAGATATTTTTCTATTTCCTTCCATAATACCTGGATTTTGGGGCATTCCCAAACAATGTGTTTCCACGTGCCTTTTCCTTCACATCGGAAACATTTGTCAGCTATTTGGGGGAAGATATTATGCAAAAAGGACGGAGTTCTATATATCAACCATTTGTTAAAGAATTGCATACGTTTAAAATTTGCTCCTCGAAAAATGGTTTTATTAAACTTATTTATTTTGTCCCATACCTGTTGATTAATTGTAATATCTTCCTTCTTTTTCCATCTTTCAGTAATCTTGTTGTAGAGGTCCTGATCTTTACCTTCTCTTAGTGTTTTAATCCAAATACTCATTTTCTTTTGTGTTTTGTTGTTAAGGATAGTGGAAATATTTTCTTTCATGAATAGATTTCCTATAGTGAGTTCTCTAAATTTTGGATTTATCCTGAAGAAGGACCAGTTCAGCATGCAGTGCGAATGGATTAACTGACTATTGATTTCATCCCAGGATTTCCATCTGTTACCCAAGAGGAAGTCTTCAATTTTCTCGAAGCCATTCTCCTTCCAAATAGTTAATATATATTTGTCCATACATCCAGCGTCTCCTAAGCTAAAATTCATTAAATTTGTCTTGCTGCTAAAATTAGGTAATCCATAGAACTTAAAAAACTGAGTTTTCACCTTAAAGATCCACTGCAGGGATTTATAGCGTACTTTTTTGGGATCTTTAGTGATTCTTACTGGGTCATAAATTTTCAATTCCAGCAGCATCCTTTTGATAAAAAAATCATCCGTCTCGTGAAAATCTAAAACAGAAAACCTGTGGCTATAATGTGCAAAAGACGCAAAATAATATTCTCTAATATTTGGGAGGGACAACCCTCCTTGTGTAGATGATAAATACAAAGTGCTCAGTGCAAGTCTGGGAGATTTTTTTGCCCATAGGAAAGAGGAAATCAGCGCTTCTACTTTTTTAAAATAAGAGGCCTGGATTGCGCAGGGAATTGCACAAAAAAGGAAATTAAAGAGGGGTAATACCGACATACGAATTAGCGATGCCCGTCCTATAATAGACAGGGGTAACAAATTCCACCGGTCTAAAAGTGAGCCCACCTTTTTTAATAAAGGTAAAAAATTTAGTGCAAAAAGGTCGTCTAGGCTATCTGATACAAATATTCCAAGATATCTTTTGGGATTTGTGTTATATATCCGCCTGAATTCCGGAGCTAAAGTGTCTATAGTGCAGTTCACCAGAATAATTTCCGTTTTGTTTACATTAATATTATAACCCCCCAGCTTTGGTTACTTGAGTATCTTTGGGTTGGTTCTGCCTCGTTTTGCAGAGTTTGCAGTTTGTTGAGATACTGTTTTTGCAAAATTATGTACAACACGTTGCAATAGTCAATTTTAGACAAAATGAGGGTTGTGATTACGGTTTTGTTGTCGTCTGAGGGAATGGAAGGGAAGATGAATTTTAGCTTTTCAAAAGTAAACTCCTGTTTTGGGAGTCTGTAGTTGTAAAACGAAAAAGTTTGCTGATCGTCCACATTAAACATGGAAGCTGCTCCGCAAACTTTTAGCGCCTTCAGAGAAGCTACCGTGATGGTAGCTCCATTGAAAGCATAGACTCCAGACTAGGCCAGGCCAGAATTCTAGATACGGTGAGCGGTAATGACCACCGCCATCCTGGAGGACAGCAGCACCAAACGAGGCCCTGAGAGTCTTGCCACATCATAGGCCGCTGCCCTGCGGCGAAGCATGTGCTGTACCTGTGCAATGGGTCCCATTGTTTCTATGCAACCTGCTGACAATTTCATTTAGGAAATGATGCCCTTTCTAGAGTTATAACCATTATTATCAACGTTGCCGCTAGTTTTTACTGTTGGTTTGTCATTTGTTTCTGGGGTGGTGCCAGTCGGAGGTTGTCGGATCAACGTGAGCTGTGTCATGTACACTTGGTGGTTTAACTGTTTAGACCTTGAGTCGATGACTTTTTTTTCTGCACACGTTTCTTTGGGCATAATGGTGCAAGGTTCTATTGATCCGACCAGTGTGACTGCCATTTTTCCACTACCTGAAGTGTGCCACCAGTAGCAGCCATTTTTGTTTGTGCGCTTGTGTTGCAGGGCAGGCGCCATGACTAAGGCTGGAAGCATGGATTTAAGTGGTGGTGCGCAATGGGTGCGCCAAAGGCGTCCCATCTCGTCTATTAATAAATATTATATCTCTGGTGAAAAAAATGCATAGCTTTAAATATGTGGTGATTGATCACATTTTTGAATCTGTCTGCTCAGAGAAACCTGCTTCAGTGAGGACATTGAGAATGATATCACTCCACCTAATTAGTTATGCAATTTCAGAAATCCATAAAAACCTGGCTGTTTCCTGGTCGTTGTGTATCTTAACATCCTGACCTGGACATGGTCTATAGTTGGCTGTTTGGATCACTTGAGTGGTGTTAGCTCCATGATACCCCTTTGGGCTGAACGCGGCGCTATATTAGTACTCAACTTATCCAAACATAAGCAGTGAGTCACAAGGCGTGTACCTGCTCACACAGGGCACATGCCAGCAGTTCTAAAGAAGAACAGCTGAAGAAAGGTAAAGCAGGTGAATATATATTAAGAGCATTCAAAAAGCCCATTGCAGTATTTTGGCACCACCAGTAGATGGAGCCCTAAGGCTGACGTCTTACCCACCCTTATCGAAGCACCAGCTCAGTGTATCAATGATCTGCCAACCATTCCCTAGAGACGCCATACTCCCGGGCAATATACGAAGGGTTACTTAAAAAAATATTTAGAATTCCTAAAAAGTGTACTATGTGTGATCAAATCTAGATGCAGTCAGTGACTTGTTGGTTCCACCTGAGTAAACGTGGCACAGTGCACCACCAGACACCCAGTGGCACTCAGAACAATAACAGAAAGCAGTATAGAAGCCATCTACCAATCTACAGGAACTACACCTGCATGGTCTGGTTTATCTAAAAACTAGAAAACTAACATTTCACCCACTGGGAATGGCAGCTAAAGAGAATGACAAAGCAATGCCGAATAGAGTCCTGAAAAGGAAGCACATACAGTCCAACAGAATATCTCACCACGGTCAGTTGCACATGTTGTGGACAGGTGCTAACCAGGTGCAGGTTCAATGACCACAAACTGGAGATCGAAACAGGTCGACACGAACAGAAATGGAATCCGAGAGAGACGGGCTCTGTGGAGAATGTGACAAGGGAGATGTAAAGAGATCAGGCTCTGGACACTTTGTGACAAGAGAGACCTTGAGAGGCTTAGCTGCGCTTCCAATGTGCAAATAGGCACTAACAGGAGAGACATAGAAAGAGGCCAGGCTCTGCACCAGTAACAGGAGAGACATAGAAAGAGGCAAGGCTCTGCACCAGTAACAGGAGAGACATAGAACAGGAGAGACATAGAAAGAGGCCAGGCTCTGCACTAGTAACAGGAGAGACATAGAAGGAGGCCAGGCTCTGCACCAGTAACAGGAGAGACATAGAAAGAGGTCAGGCTCTGCACCAGTAACTGGAGAGACATAGAAAGAGGCCAGGCTCTGCACCCAGAGTGACAAGAGAGACATAGAAAGAGGCCACGCTCTGTACCAGTAACAGGAGAGACATAGAAAGAGGCCAGGCTCTGCACCCAGTAACAGGAGAGACATAGAAAGAGGCCAGGTTCTGCACCCAGTGTGACAAGAGAGACATAGAAAGAGGCCAGGCTCTGCACCAGTAACAGGAGAGACATAGAAAGAGGCAAGGCTCTGCACCAGTAACAGGAGAAACATAGAACAGGAGAGACATAGAAAGAGGCCAGGCTCTGCACTAGTAACAGGAGAGACATAGAAGGAGGCCAGGCTCTGCACCAGTAACAGGAGAGACATAGAACAGGAGAGACATAGAAAGAGGCCAGGCTCTGCACTAGTAACAGGAGAGACATAGAAAGAGGCCAGGCTCTGCAGCAGTAACAGGAGAGACATAGAAAGAGGCCAGGCTCTGCACCCAGGAACAGGAGAGACATAGAAAGAGGCCAGGCTCTGCACCAGTAACAGGAGAGACATAGAAAGAGGCCAGGCTCTGCAACCATAACAGGAGAGACATAGAAAGAGGCCAGGCTCTGCACGCAGTAACAGGAGAGACATAGAAAGAGGCCAGGCTCTGCACCCAGTAACAGAAGAGACATAGAGAGAGGCCAGGCTCTGCACCCAGTAACAGAAGAGACATAGAGAGAGGCCAGACTCTGCACCCAGGAACAGGAGAGACATAGAGAGAGGCCAGACTCTGCACCCAGTGTGGCAAAGAGAGACATAGAAAGATGCCAGGCTCTGCACCAGTAACGGGAGAGACATAGAAAGAGGCCAGGCTCTGCACCAGTAACAGGAGAGACATAGAAAGAGGCCACTCCCTGCACCAGTAACAGGAGAGATATAGAAATAGGCCAGGCTCTGCAAGAGTAACAGGAGAGACATAGAAAGAGGCCAGGCTCTGCACCCAGAGTGACAAGAGAGACGTAGAAAGAGGCCAGGCTCTGCACCCAGTGTGACAAAAGAGACGTAGAAAGAGGCCAGGCTCTGCACCCAGAGTGACAAGAGAGACGTAGAAAGAGGCCAGGCTCTGCACCCAGTGTGACAAGAGAGACATAGAAAGAGGCCAAGCTCTGAACCCAGTAACAGGAGAGACATAGAAAGAGGCCACGCCCTGCACCAGTAACAGGAGAGATATAGAAAGAGGCCAGGCTCTGCACCCAGTAACAGGAGAGACATAGAAAGAGGTCAGGCTCTGCACCAGTAACAGGAGAGACGTAGAAAGAGGCCAGGCTCTGCACCCAGAGTGACAAGAGAGACGTAGAAAGAAGCCAGGCTCTGCACCCAGTGTGACAAGAGAGACATAGAAAGAGGCCAAGCTCTGAACCCAGTAACAGGAAAGACATAGAAAGAGGCCACGCCCTGCACCAGTAACAGGAGAGATATAAAAAGAGGCCATGCTCTGACCCAGTGTGACAAGAGAGACATAGAAAGAGGCCAGGCTCTGCAAGAGTAACAGGAGAGACATAGAAAGAGGCCATGCTCTGACCCAGTGTGACAAGAGAGACATAGAAAGAGGCCAGGCTCTGCAAGAGTAACAGGAGAGACATAGAAAGAGGCCAGGCTCTGCACCCAGTAACAGGAGAGACATAGAAAGAGGCCAGGCTCTGCACCCAGTAACAGGAGAGACATAGAAAGAGGCCAGGCTCTGCACCCAGTAACAGGAGAGACATAGAAAGAGGCCAGGCTCTGCACCCAGTAACAGAAGAGACATAGAAAGAGGCCAGGCTCTGCCCCCAGTGTGACAAGAGAGAAGTAGAAAGAGGCCAGGCTCTGCACCCAGTATGACAAGAGAGACATAGAAAGAGGCCAGGCCCTGCACCAGTACCAGGAGAGACATAGAAAGAGGCCAGGCTCTGCACCCAGTAACAGGAGAGACATAGAAAGAGGTCAGGCCCTGCACCAGTACCAGGAGAGACATAGAAAGAGGCCAGGCTCTGCACCCAGTAACAGGAGAGACATAGAAAGTGGCCAGGCTCTGCACCCAGTGCGACAAGAGAGACATAGAAAGAGGCCAGGCTCTGACCCAGTGCGACAAGAGAGACATAGAAAGAGGCCAGGCTCTGCACCCAGTAACAGGAGAGACATAGAAAGGGGCCAGGCTCTGCACCCAGTGCGACAAGAGAGACATAGAAAGAGGCCAGGCTCTGCACCCAGTGCGACAAGAGAGACATAGAAAGAGGCCAGGCTCTGCACCCAGTAACAGGAGAGACATAGAAAGAGGCCAGGCCCTGCACCAGTACCAGGAGAGGCATAGAAAGAGGCCAGGCTCTGCACCCAGTGCGACAAGAGAGACATAGAAAGAGGCCAGGCTCTGCACCCAGTGCGACAAGAGAGACATAGAAAGAGGCCAGGCTCTGCACCCAGTAACAGGAGAGACATAGAAAGAGGCCAGGCCCTGCACCAGTACCAGGAGAGGCATAGAAAGAGGCCAGGCTCTGCACCCAGTAACAGGAGAGACATAGAAAGAGGCCAGGCTCTGCACCCAGTGCGACAAGAGAGACATAGAAAGAGGCCAGGCTCTGCACCATTAACAGGAGAGACATAGAAAGAGGCCAGGCTCTGCATCTACGGTGACTAGAGAGACATAGAAAAAGGCCAGGCTCTGCACCCAGTGTGACAAGAGAGACATAGAAAGAGGCCAGGCTCTGCACCATTAACAGGAGAGACATACAAAGAGGCCAGGCTCTGCATCTACGGTGACTAGAGAGACATAGAAAAAGGCCAGGCTCTGCACCCAGTGTGACAAGAGAGACATAGAAAGAGGCCAGGCTCTGCATCTACGGTGACTAGAGAGACATAGAAAAAGGCCAGGCTCTGACCCAGTGTGACAAGAGAGACATAGAAAGAGGCCAGGCTCTGCACCCAGTGTGATAAGAGAGACATAGAAAGAGGCCAGGCTCTGCACCCAGTGTGACAAGAGAGACATAGAAAGAGGCCAGGCTCTGCATCTACGGTGACTAGAGAGACATAGAAAAAGGCCAGGCTCTGCAACCAGTGTGACAAGAGAGGCATAGAAAGAGGCTAGGCTCTGCACCCAGTGTGACAAAAGAGACATAGAAAAAGGCCAGGCTCTGCACCCAGTGTGACAAGAGAGACATAGAAAGAGGCCAGGCTCTGCACCCAGTGTGACAAGAGAGACATAGAAAGAGGCCAAGCTCTGAACCCAGTAACAGGAGAGACATAGAAAGAGGCCAGGCTCTGCACCCAGTAACAGGAGAGACATAGAAAGAGGCCAGGCTCTGCACCCAGTAACAGGAGAGACATAGAAAGAGGCCAGGCTCTGCACCCAGTAACAGGAGAGACGTAGAAAGAGGCCAGGCCCTGCACCAGTACCAGGAGAGACATAGAAAGAGGCCAGGCCCTGCACCAGTACCAGGAGAGACATAGAAAGAGGCCAGGCCCTGCAACAGTACCAGGAGAGACATAGAAAGAGGCCAGGCTCTGCACACAGTGTGGCAAAGAGAGACATAGAAAGGGCCAGGCTCTGCACCTAGTGTGGCAAAGAGAGACATTGAAAGAGGCCAGGCTCTGACCCCAGAGTGACAAGAGAGACATAGATTTGATTTGATTTGATTTGATTTCAGATTTGTAAATCGCATAGCTACCTTGGGGCGTCCCAGTGCTGACAATCAACCTGCAGCAATCAGAGGGGAGAAGTTGTGGGGAAAGAGGCCAAGCTCTGAATCCAGTAACAGGAGAGACATAGAAAGAGGCCAGGCTCTGCACCCAGTAACAGGAGAGACATAGAAAGAGGTCAGGCTCTGCACCAGTAACTGGAGAGACATAGAAAGAGGCCAGGCTCTGCACCCAGAGTGACAAGAGAGACATAGAAAGAGGCCACGCTCTGTACCAGTAACAGGAGAGACATAGAAAGAGGCCAGGCTCTGCACCCAGTAACAGGAGAGACATAGAAAGAGACCAGGTTCTGCACCCAGTGTGACAAGAGAGACATAGAAAGAGGCCAGGCTCTGCACCCAGTATGACAAGAGAGACGTAGAAAGAGGCCAGACTCTCCACCAGTAACAGGAGAGGCATAGAAAGAGGCCAGGCTCTGCACCCAGAGTGACAAGAGAGACATAGAAAGAGGCCAGGCTCTGCGCCCAGTGTGACAAGAGAGACGTAGAAAGAGGCCAGACTCTGCACCCAGTAACAGGAGAGACATAGAAAGAGGCCAGGCTCTGCACCCAGAGTGACAAGAGAGACATTGAAAGAGACCAGGCTCTGACCCAGTGTGACAAGAGAGACAGAGAAAGAGGCCAGGCTCTGCACCCAGTGTGACAAGAGAGACGCAGAAAGAGGCCAGACTCTGCACCCAGTAACAGGAGAGACATAGAAAGAGGCCAGGCTCTGCACCCAGGAACAGGAGAGACATAGAAAGAGGCCACGCCCTGCACCAGTAACAGGAGAGATATAGAAATAGGCCAGGCTCTGCAGCCAGTGTGACAAGAGAGACATAGAAAGAGGCCAGGCTCTGAACCCAGTAACAGGAGAGACATAGAAAGAGGCCAGGCTCTGCAGCAGTAACAGGAGAGACATAGAAAGATGCCAGGCTCTGCACCAGTAGCAGGAGAGACATAGAAAGAGGCCAGGCTCTGCACCAGTAACAGGAGAGACATAGAAAGAGGCCAAGATCTGCACCAGTAACAGGAGAGACATAGAAAGAGGCCAGGCTCTGCACCCAGTAACAGTAGAGACATAGAAAGAGGCCAGGCTCTGCACCCAGTAACAGGAGAGACATAGAAAGAGGCCAGGCTCTGCACTCAGTAACAGAAGAGACATAGAAAGAGGCCAGGCTCTGCACCCAGTAACAGGAGAGACATAGAAAGAGGCCAGGCTCTGCACCCAGTAACAGGAGAGACATAGAAAGAGGCCAGGCCCTGCCCCAGTAACAGGAGAGACATAGAAAGAGGCCAGGCTCTGCACCAGTAACAGGAGAGACATAAAAAGAGGCCAGGCTCTGCAGCCAGTGTGACAAGAGAGACACAGAAAGAGGCCAGGCTCTGCACCCAGTATGACAAGAGAGACATAGAAGGAGGCCAGGCCCTGCACCAAGTGTGACAAGAGAGACATAGAAAGAGGCCAGGCCCTGCACCAGTAACAGGAGAGACATAGAAAGAGTCCAGGCTCTGCACCCAGTAACAGTAGAGACATAGAAAGAGGCCACACCCTGCACCAGTAACAGGAGAGATATAGAAATAGGCCAGGCTCTGCACCCAGTAACAGTAGAGACATAGAAAGAGGCCAGGCTCTGTACCCAGTGTGACAAGAGAGACATAGAAAGAGGACATACTCTGCACCAATAACAGGAGAGACATAGAAAGAGGCCAGGCTCTGCACCCAGTAACAGGAGAGACATAGAAAGAGGCCAGGCTCTGCACCAGTTACAGGAGAGACATAGAAAGAGGCCAGGCTCTGCACCCAGTAACAGGAGAGACATAGAAAGAGGCCAGGCTCTGCACCCAGTGTGACAAGAGAGACATAGAAAGAGGCCAGGCTCTGCATCTACGGTGACTAGAGAGACATAGAAAAAGGCCAGGCTCTGCACCCAGTGTGACAAGAGAGACATAGAAAGAGGCTAGGCTCTGCACCCAGTGTGACAAAAGAGACATAGAAAAAGGCCAGGCTCTGCACCCAGTGTGACAAGAGAGACATAGAAAGAGGCCAGGCTCTGCACCCAGTGTGACAAGAGAGACATAGAAAGAGGCCAAGCTCTGAACCCAGTAACAGGAGAGACATAAAAAGAGGCCAGGCTCTGCACCCAGTAACAGGAGAGACATAGAAAGAGGCCAGGCCCTGCACCAGTACCAGGAGAGACATAGAAAGAGGCCAGGCTCTGCACCCAGTAACAGGAGAGACATAGAAAGAGGCCAGGCTCTGCACCCAGTAACAGGAGAGACGTAGAAAGAGGCCAGGCCCTGCACCAGTACCAGGAGAGACATAGAAAGAGGCCAGGCCCTGCACCAGTACCAGGAGAGACATAGAAAGAGGCCAGGCCCTGCAACAGTACCAGGCCAGGAGAGACATAGAAAGAGGCCAGGCCCTGCACCAGTACCAGGAGAGACATAGAAAGAGGCCAGGCCCTGCAACAGTACCAGGCCAGGAGAGACATAGAAAGAGGCCAGGCCCTGCACCAGTACCAGGAGAGACATAGAAAGAGGCCAGGCCCTGCAACAGTACCAGGAGAGACATAGAAAGAGGCCAGGCTCTGCACCAGTAACAGAAGAGACATAGAAAGAGGCCAGGCTCTGCACCAGTAACAGGAGAGACATAGAAAGAGGCCAGGCTCTGCACCCAATGTGGCAAAGAGAGACATTGAAAGAGGCCAGGCTCTGACCCCAGAGTGACAAGAGAGACATAGATTTGATTTGATTTGATTTGATTTCAGATTTGTAAATCGCATAGCTACCTTGGGGCGTCCCAGCGCTGACAATCAACCTGCAGCAATCAGAGGAGAGAAGTTGTGGGGAAAGAGGCCAAGCTCTGAATCCAGTAACAGGAGAGACATAGAAAGAGGCCAGGCTCTGCACCCAGTAACAGGAGAGACATAGAAAGAGGTCAGGCTCTGCACCAGTAACTGGAGAGACATAGAAAGAGGCCAGGCTCTGCACCCAGAGTGACAAGAGAGACATAGAAAGAGGCCACGCTCTGTACCAGTAACAGGAGAGACATAGAAAGAGGCCAGGCTCTGCACCCAGTAACAGGAGAGACATAGAAAGAGGCCAGGTTCTGCACCCAGTGTGACAAGAGAGACATAGAAAGAGGCCATGCTCTGCACCCAGTATGACAAGAGAGACGTAGAAAGAGGCCAGACTCTGCACCAGTAACAGGAGAGGCATAGAAAGAGGCCAGGCTCTGCACCCAGAGTGACAAGAGAGACATAGAAAGAGGCCAGGCTCTGCGCCCAGTGTGACAAGAGAGACGTAGAAAGAGGCCAGACTCTGCACCCAGTAACAGGAGAGACATAGAAAGAGGCCAGGCTCTGCACCCAGAGTGACAAGAGAGACATTGAAAGAGACCAGGCTCTGACCCAGTGTGACAAGAGAGACAGAGAAAGAGGCCAGGCTCTGCACCCAGTGTGACAAGAGAGACGTAGAAAGAGGCCAGACTCTGCACCCAGTAACAGGAGAGACATAGAAAGAGGCCAGGCTCTGCACCCAGGAACAGGAGAGACATAGAAAGAGGCCACGCCCTGCACCAGTAACAGGAGAGATATAGAAATAGGCCAGGCTCTGCAGCCAGTGTGACAAGAGAGACATAGAAAGAGGCCAGGCTCTGAACCCAGTAACAGGAGAGACATAGAAAGAGGCCAGGCTCTGCAGCAGTAACAGGAGAGACATAGAAAGATGCCAGGCTCTGCACCAGTAGCAGGAGAGACATAGAAGGAGGCCAGGCTCTGCACCAGTAACAGGAGAGACATAGAAAGAGGCCAAGATCTGCACCAGTAACAGGAGAGACATAGAAAGAGGCCAGGCTCTGCACCCAGTAACAGTAGAGACATAGAAAGAGGCCAGGCTCTGCACCCAGTAACAGGAGAGACATAGAAAGAGGCCAGGCTCTGCACTCAGTAACAGGAGAGACATAGAAAGAGGCCAGGCTCTGCACCCAGTATCAGGAGAGACATAGAAAGAGGCCAGGCTCTGCACCCAGTAACAGGAGAGACATAGAAAGAGGCCAGGCCCCGCCCCAGTAACAGGAGAGACATAGAAAGAGGCCAGGCTCTGCACCAGTAACAGGAGAGACATAAAAAGAGGCCAGGCTCTGCAGCCAGTGTGACAAGAGAGACATAGAAAGAGGCCAGGCTCTGCACCAAGTGTGACAAGAGAGACATAGAAGGAGGCCAGGCTCTGCACCAAGTGTGATAAGAGAGACATAGAAAGAGGCCAGGCCCTGCACCAGTAACAGGAGAGACATAGAAAGAGGCCAGGCTCTGCACCCAGTAACAGTAGAGACATAGAAAGAGGCCACACCCTGCACCAGTAACAGGAGAGATATAGAAATAGGCCAGGCTCTGCACCCAGTAACAGTAGAGACATAGAAAGAGGCCAGGCTCTGTACCCAGTGTGACAAGAGAGACATAGAAAGAGGACATACTCTGCACCAATAACAGGAGAGACATAGAAAGAGGCCAGGCTCTGCACCCAGTAACAGGAGAGACATAGAAAGAGGCCAGGCTCTGCACCAGTTACAGGAGAGACATAGAAAGAGGCCAGGCTCTGCACCCAGTAACAGGAGAGACATAGAAAGAGGCCAGGCTCTGCACCCAAAGTGACAAGAGAGACATAGAAAGAGGCCAGGCTCTGCACCAGTAACAGGAGAGACATAGAAAGAGGCCAGGCTTTGCACCAGTAACAGGAGAGACATAGAAAGAGGCCAGGCTCTGCACCAGTAACAGGAGAGACATAGAAAGAGGCCAGGCTCTGCACCCAGTAAGAAGAGAGACATAGAAAGAGGCCAGGCTCTGCACCCAGTAAGAAGAGAGACATAGAAAGAGGCCAGGCTCTGCACCCAGTAACAGGGGAGACATAGAAAGAGGCCAGGCTCTGCACCCAGTAAGAAGAGAGACATAGAAAGAGGCCAGGCTCTGCACCCAGTAACAGGAGAGACATAGAAAGAGGCCAGGCTCTGCACCAGTAACAGGAGAGACATAGAAAGAGGCCAGGCTCTGCACCAGTAACAGGAGAGGCATAGAAAGAGGCCAGGCTCTGCACCCAGTAAGAGTAGAGACATAGAAAGAGGCCAGGCTCTGCACCCAGTAACAGGAGAGACATAGAAAGAGGCCAGGCTCTGCACCCAGTAACAGGAGAGACATAGAAAGAGGCCAGGCTCTGCACCAGTAACAGGGGAGACATAGAAAGAGGCCAGGCTCTGCACCAGTAACAGGAGATACATAGAAAGAGGCCAGGCTCTGCACCTAGTAACAGGAGAGACATAGAAAGAGGCCATGCTCTGACCCAGTGTGACAAGACAGACATAGAAAGAGGCCAGGCTCTGCACCCAGTGTGACAAGAGAGACATAGAAAGAGGCCAGGCTCTGACCCAGTGTGACAAGAGAGACATAGAAAGAGGCCAGGCTCTGCACCAATAACAGGAGAGACATAGAAAGAGGCCAGGCTCTGCACCCAGTAACAGTAGAGACATAGACAGAGGCCAGACTCTGCACCCAATGTGACAAGAGAGACATAGAAAGAGGCCAGGCTCTGCACCCAGTAACAGGAGAGACATAGAAAGAGGCCAGGCTCTGCACCCAATGTGACAAGAGAGACATAGAAAGAGGCCAGGCTCTGACCCAGTGTGACAAAAGAGACATAGAAAGAGGCCAGGCTCTGCACCCAGTAACAGGAGAGACATAGAAAGAGGCCAGGCTCTGCACCCAGTGTGACAAGAGAGACATAGAAAGAGGCCAGGCTCTGACCCAGTGTGACAAGAGAGACATAGAAAGAGGCCAGGCTCTGCACCAGTAACAGGAGAGACATAGAAAGAGGCCAGGCTCTGCACCCAGTAACAGGAGAGACATAGAAAGAGGCCAGGCTCTGCACCCAGTAACAGGAGAGACGTAGAAAGAGGCCAGGCCCTGCACCAGTACCAGGAGAGACATAGAAAGAGGCCAGGCTCTGCACCCAGTAACAGGAGAGACATAGAAAGAGGCCAGGCTCTGGACCCAGTGTGACAAAAGAGACATAGAAAGAGGCCAGGCTCTGCACCAATAACAGGAGAGACATAGAAAGAGGCCAGGCTCTGCACTCAGTAACAGGAGAGACATAGAAAGAGGCCAGGCTCTGCACCAATAACAGGAGAGACATAGAAAGAGGCTAGGCCCTGCACCAAGTTTGATAAAGACATACTGAGGCCAGACAGGGCACTCCGTAGCACTGCAGAGATGTAGACAGGGTATGCTGTGCATGTCTTGTGACGTAGGACGCCATGCTGTGCATCCAGGGTAATGGGGAAGAGGTCCAGAGAGGCCAGGCTCTGCCCCTAGTCTGACAGAAGGGACAAAGTGCGGCCAGCCTCACCGTGCAGTGTGACAGACGAAGCTGAGAGAGTCCAGACTCTGTCACAAAAATACAAAATGAGCAGCGAGCCCAATGAACAGCCCCTCCCCTTTGTCCCACAGTAATTAATTTCCAAAGAAGCATTGTAGACTCCTCGGGTGACCTGAGGCCACCAATATAGAAAAATACACATCGTGGTGCACCAACAGAAAATAATAAGTTCAAAAGAGTCCAAATCAAAATGTGGAATGTTCCACATCTTCTTTATTGTGCTTGTATAGTAGACATATAGATCCACCTGTTACAGAAAAACACATCCAACATGTTTCTTTTAGGGGTGGGCAGTAAACTATGCTCCGCTGATAGAGTTTGCAGAGTTTTGCCACTCCGCACTCCATTTGCCCAACTCTGCTAACTGCGCAATCTCGCAGTGCTCTCTGAAATAGTGGGAGTGGTATAATTGACAGCTGTGCTAGTAGAGTCAGCATTGACAGCAGTCTTCGGTGCACCTTGGGAGCAGGGCCGGACAGGGAACCAAAACCGGCCCTGGCAAAGTGCTTGGCCGGCCCCGCCGGGGGTTAGGGGTGCCAAGCTTTTTGTCACGGCTGGTTTTGGCCAATTTAGTTACAGCGGCTAATATTGCAGCTTTGCTGCAAAAACAGCTCTGTTACAAAATCGGTCCCGAGGGGCTCAAAACCGGCCCCCAACCCTGGCGTCCCACCGGGGAAATGCCCGGTACCCGCTACGGCCAGTCCGGCCCTGCCTGGGAGATGCAGGGATCCACAGATCCTGACAGGATGACAGAAGTGAAGACTGCCAACTTGTATCTGAGTGGTAAGGCTGCCTATATCTGCTGCCCGGAAACATGTGGGGACTCGGAGTAGTGTAGAATATCATTGCCCCAAAACATGTGTTGCCGAACCATATACAACTTCTGTTCGGAGACATGTGCGCCCAGTGAAAACCTGAAATGTGATTCTTAGCTTCCAAAATACCTGCAAAAGCTGAGGAGACTATATAATGTTGTAGCTCGGGTTCAAATTCCTACGTAAAAACAGAAGATAAGAGACGTTTAGCAAAACAAAAACAGTTTGTTCAATTAAGCCGTTCAGCAGGGAGAACTGTTACAGGCACAAGATCTGAGGACTGCTCCAATTTACACTGGGTTCATGTTAGTCTTATTTACAATATTACAATAAGCAATAACAGTTTCCGGCATACCATATATGGTGAGAAATGTTGGTTGCTGCCTTAGAGTCATAAATTGATGGTCGAATGTTTACTACAGGTGGGTCTCGACCTTGCGTGGACACAGTGTGGCCAGTGGTGAATGCGTCCAGATGTCTGGCAGGGAGAGTGTGTGATCACTACGTGTGCTAGGTTCTGATTGGTGATGTTGCATCTGACTTCATGGTGTTTTTTGAAGCACGCATACCCACTCGGGCCTGGTGTGCTTTATTGGGGGCAGTCTCTCCTGACCATTGTGATGTCGCTGGCTCTGTCTGTGGGATCGATCAAGAGATTACTGCCACGTGACCTATCAATCAGTGATCCCAGACCTAGGTGGCAGGGTCTGTCACTGGCGTAACGAAACTCGAGGGGGCCTCCCTGCAAGGGACGTGGAGGGGCCCCTTCCGGACTCAATCAGGAGCTCTGCAGCCCGAGTGCTGTGCTGAGGGCCCCACCCCACACCGTGGGAGCTGCGGGGGCCTGTGTTACGCCCCTGGGGTCTGTCTGACTGCATACTTGCGTGTCGAGGTAGATGTGGAGTTCGGAACATATGATTCTATTAATAAGGACAATAGTTTATTTTTATCGACAAACACATTGATATCCATATTAACAATGTAATGCGAAACTTGCTGGTGTCACGATAAGTTGGAATGAGCTACGAGGGGTGCTCTTCATTGAGGCAAGCCAATGCAGAAGCTAGGCGGGTGCTTCTGTTGGATGCTCGTGAAGGGTGCTATACAAGATGGTGCCACAACCCAGGCAGGCATGTATAGGCGGCGCGTGCTTATCGCGTACTGTCCTTCAAGCTGGAGCCACTTGAAAACCTACTCCGCAAAGTCATCAATCGATTCAATCGTCATGTTGTGTGATTCCAAAATAAGCTTTGTCCTACCAATGATGGATATACATTTAATCAAGCGCAGAACTCTTAATTCGTGTTTCACAAGCACCTTACTGCCAGCAAAATAAAAAAAAACTGGACCTGACTCATGGTTCCTTCTTCTGGGACTTTTCAGACAAGACGATGAAGGAAGAAGTGTTGTTTATTTTAATTTAGCATTGATTTGTTTGTGTGTGTCGAACACTATCTCATTAAGCTCTGCCTTGAAGGATGTTGCGCGCTTGATGATGCGTCTGAGGCGCCCTCCAGTCTAATGCGACAGGCAGTCATTCAGTTAAGGCCTGTAATTCAGTTACTTATTCCTTGATTCTGAGCAGCAATATATCTGCGACGCTCACACAATCAGCTTCATATAAAACAAGAACGGCAAAGTCCTCCCAGGCAATAAGTTAAAGGTGATGCAGACGCAACCTTAACTTGACCACACACGGAATCCAGCAAACCTTGGCACAGGGATAATACACATCAGATGTAGAGTCTGAATCCCTTGCCTGACCCCAATATGGCTGCCACAGTTTTCCCTACCACCGGACTCCATCAGATCTGGAACACATCCCACATCGGCCTAAAAGGCAGCCCTAGCTCCTTCTCTGGTTTGTTTTTACTCCCACCCCCACCTCTTTTCTTTTACCTCTATCCTATAGTGGGGATATGCTTTTCCTCTACCTGACTCTGTTACGACGGTAGCCTTTGCATCTATTCAAAACGTTTTATCCCGAAAGCTGAGACCTGAGCAACATGGCTGATGCCCAGTGGAGTTGCAAGACAGCTCATGAGGAGATGGGCCCTGCTTTACCCCTCGACCATCACCTACCCAACCGGACATTAGTCACAGTTCTTCCTCGTCCCCCTGCCATGGCTCCTTCCTCCCCTCCTTTCCTACAAATTCTCTCAACCTCATTGTTTGTTTACTGTACCTTACTACACTAGTTTAACTGATGCAACTTGTAAAGCAATGTTCCTCTGGTATAACGCTCTGATACCTCCGGGTCTAGCCAGCGCTATATAAACTTTTCAAATCAAATAAAATCAAAAATGATTTTCCTGAACGCTGAGACCTAAGCAACATGGCTGATGACCGGTGGAGCTGCTAGACAGCTATGAGGAGTTTGGCCCTGGTTTCCCCCTTGACCGTCACCTACCCAGCCGGACATTGGGCACAGTTCCTCCTCGTCTCCCTGCTATTACTCCCTCCTCCCCTCCCTCCTACGAATTCTTGTAACATTGTTTATGTGTACTGTACCTTACTATGCTCTTGTAACTTTAAATGTAACAATCCGAAATGTAAAGCGCTCTGATACCCTCTTGGGTCAAGTTTGCGCTATATAAAACTTTATAAATAAAATAAAATAAATAAAACACGTGCCTGCACGTCCAAGGCTGGCTGCTGGAAACTTCAATAGTGAGTTCCCATTACCTCCGCCTATTCACATTCAGTTTGCGGTCAGTCTGCCCTGACAATGCAATTCTTGTCAGTAGGTTGAGTCCTGTGTCTAATCAGCACACTGGGGGTCACGTGTGAAGGTGACAGCAATGGAAGTCATGTGTTACATAGCACACTGGGAGTCACGTGTGAAGGTAGTAGCAATGGAGTCACATGTTATATTGCACACTAGGAGCCATGCATGAAGGTAGCAGCAATGGAAGTCATGTGATATATAGCACACTGGGAGTCGGAAGTCGTGTGTTATAGGGCACACTAGGAGTCATGTATGAAGGTAGCAACAATGGAGTCATGTTATATTGCTCTCTAGGAGTCATGCATGAAGGTAGCAGCAATGGAAGTCACGTGTTACATAGCACACTGGGAGTCATGTGTGAAGGTAGCAACAATGGAGTCATGTTATATTGCTCTCTAGGAGTCATACATTAAGGTAGCAAAAATGGAAGTCACGTGTAACATAGCGCACTGGGAGTCACGTGTGAAGGTAGTACCAATGGAGTCTTGTTGTATTGCTCTCTAGGAGTCATGCATGAAGGTGACTGCAATGGAAGTCATGTGTTACATAGCACCCTGGGAATCACGTATGAAGGTAGCAACAATGGAGTCACATGTTATATTGCTCTCTAGGAGTCATGCATGAAGGTAGCAGCAATGGAAGACATGTGATATATAGCATACTAGGAGTCATGCGTTAAGTTAGCAGCAATGGAAGTCACGTGTTACATAGTACACTGGGAGTCATGTGTTAAGTTAGCAGCAATGGAAGTCACGTGTTACATAGCACACTGGGAGTCACGTGTGAAGGTAGTAGCAATGGAGTCACAAATTATATTGCACACTAGGAGTCATGCATGAAGGTAGCAGCAATGGAAGTCATGTGATATATAGCACACTGAGAGTCGGAAATCGTGTGTTATAGGGCACACTAGAAGTCATGCATGAAGGTAGCAGCAATGGAAGTCACGTGTTATATAGCACACTGGGAGTCATGCGTTAAGTTAGCAGCAATGGAAGTCATGTGTTACATAGCACACTGGGAGTCACGTGTGAAGGTAGTAGCAATGGAGTCACATGTTATATTGCACACTAGGAGTCATGCATGAAGGTAGCAGCAATGAAAGTTATGTGATATATAGCACACTGGGAGTCGGAAGTCGTGTGTTATAGAGCACAATGGGAGTCATGTGTTAAGTTAGTAGCAATGGAAGTCATGTGTTACATAGCACACTGGGAGTCATGTGTGAAGGTAGCAGCAATAGAAGTTACATGTTACATAGCACACTGAGAGTCATGCGTGAAGGTAGCAGCAATGGAAGTCATGTGTTATGTAGCCCACTGGGAGTCTTGTGTACATGAGTGGCACTGGGAGTCATGTGTGAAGGTATCGGCATCAAGAGTGATATCAATATCTACTGACATTGCAAACATAGTAACTAGAAACTCTTGGAGTCATGTGTAGGTAGCAGCGCTAGGAGCCTTGTCTGTAGGGATCAGTGCTGAGAGTCATGTGTACACACAGTGGCACTGGGAGTCACATGTATGCACAGTGGCACTGGGAGTCACGTGTATGCACAGTGGCACTGGGAGTCATGTGTACACACAGTGGCACTGGGAGTCACGTGTATGCACAGTGGCACTGGGAGTCATGTGTACACACAGTGGCACTGGGAGTCATGTGTACACACAGTGGCACTGGGAGTCATATGCACACAAAGAGGGACTGGGAGTCACATGTACACACAGTAGCACTGAGAGTCATGTGTACAAACAGTGGCACTGGGTGTCACGTGTATGCACAGTGGCAGTGGGAGTCACATGTACACACAGTAGCACTGGGAGTCACGTGTATTCCCAGTAGCACTGGGAGTCACATGTACACGGAGTGGCACTGGGAGTCACGTTTACGCACAGTGGCACTGGGAGTCACGTGTAAACACAGAGACACTGGGGGGTCACATGTACGGCCGGAGGCACTGGGAGTCTTGTGTACACACAGAGGCACTAGGAGTCATGTGTACACACAGTCGCACTGGGAGTCATATGTACACACAGTGGCACTGGGAGTCACGTGTACACACAGTGGCACAGGGAGTCACGTTTACACACGGTGGCACTGGGAGTCATGTATACACAGAGGCACTGAGAGTCACGTGTACACACGGTAGCACTGGGAGTCACGTGTCACACGGTGGCACTGGGAGTCACGTATACACACAGTGGCACTGGGAGTCATGTGTACATCTGGTGACACTGGGAGTCACGTGTATACACAGAGGCACTGGGAGTCACGTGTACACACGGTGGCACTGGGAGTCACGTGTACACACAGAGGCACTGGGTGTCACGTGTGTCACATGTGCACACAGTGGCACTGGGAGTCACATGTACACACATTGTACACACAGTGGCACTGGGAGTCACATGTACAATCAGAGGCATTGTGAGAAATGTGTACACCAGATGTACTGGGAGTCACTTGTGTAGTGTAGGTATTGTTTTCTTGTTACCTAGAGTGTGAACTTGAACTTTTTGTCCTTATTAGTCTGGGTGCATTTTTAGCTCCTGTTGTGTGGGTCTTCCTCTGTGGTGACGTGTGTTCACTCTCATTCTGCACACGCTCGCCCCCTTGAGTTGGGGCAAAAATCACAATAATGTACTCTAGAGGCTCACACTGGTTGCTCCTGCTAGTGAGTGGGGATAAAGAGTGTGTGTTGTGCTCATGGGGTTGTGGATGGACTCTGGAGTGACTGTCATGGTCTTCACAACATTAGTTGTTGTTGATTTTGCTGCCCTCAGACGCCCGCTGTCCCAGACGAGAGGCCGGTGATGTCCGTCACCCCCTGGCCCAGTGGTGATTGTCTAGATTGTTGGCATGCCTTGAATGCCTCATACAATGCCTATAAACAGACGGCTTTGGCATGGTGCCAACTATTCAAACTTTGGAGCAGACATAGACGTGGCCTCCTCCAAAGACACCTCCAAATCTAATTCACGCCCTCTCTATCACCTGAAGGAAGGCCTCCCATTACTGAAAATTCTATTGTCCTTGACTATTGAAGTGCCTTCCCAGTGTGTTCTGGCAGTTTGAGTGTTTACCATTTATTGCAGTATTATCCTTGTACCCGTGTATGGTACCCTTTTGTAACTTGCACACGTCATTTTTCTCTTGTATCACACTGTATGCTACCTCTCACTTTTTGTTTGCTTTAGATACTTGTACAAGTGCCACCATTGCCTACGTAACGTTTGTTCTTGTGCTGGAGTGTCTGCCATTTCTTGCAGTATTATACCTCTACTTGTACTTTGTACGCTTTTGTAACCTGCACACATATCACTTTTTCCTCCTGTAATGTATCGTTTGCTCCTCTTGTATTTTGGTTGCTCACTATTGTCACTTTTGATTCATGTAACGTAACATTTGCTTTTGTAATTTGTTCACTTGTAATTTTTCTCCTCATGTATCATTGCTGTTCCTATTGTGAAGCGCTCTGACACCTTCGGGTAAAGTCCGCGCTATATAAAATCCCATAAATAAAATAAAATAAATAAATAGAGTGTAGCACATGGTTCATTGCCGTCTTACCATCCTCTCTTCCTGAATTTCGAGCTGGGGCTGGGGTTGTGTTCTAACCTGTGTTGGTGCAATGCATCATGTAGGAAAATGGAATATTATGTGGAATGGCTGTGAGACCTTACCATGTAATATTACCACAATGCATCAAAGATGATCCTTGGATTCAACAACAATGATTCTGATCTCAATCCTGGTAGCGTGGCATAGAGCAGTCAGGCTTTACTGGTGGAACATGTGTTAAGCAATTTACAGTACCATCATGGGGCAAAAGTTATTGACGCGACTTGAAAAAAATCCAACACCAATTTATAAAACTAGAGCCCAATTTTATAAAAATGTAGACACTGAAATAAACTTTGTATCATACACATAACCAGGGTTATAATTCTTCAAAGCATTAGAAAATAAATGCATTAAATAAACATTGCAGTCAATAGGAAATTCTGCTAGTGACAAACGGTGACTTAGGGGTTGAGTTCATTTCCACCCTCGCAGGGTGGAGATCTTTGGGGGTGGAGGACTGAGTTTCAACATTCAGAGTATTTATAATGTGCTCGGGAGATCCGGGTGCAGAGGTAGCTTCTGAGCTCTGAGTGGGCTTTAAAACGGGGCTTTAAACATTGCTGTCAATGGGAAAAGCTGCTTAGTGATAAACGGTCAATACGGGGTCAAGTTACTTTCTACCCTTGCAGGGTAGAGGTCTTTGAGGTCCAGGACCAGAGTGCAACAGCCATTTCACTTTTACAGTGCTCGGTGAATCTGGGTGCAGAGGTAGCTGCGGCTTGTCAATCAACTTGAATCGGTCGCGCCTGGGCTGTTTTTAGGTCGAGCCTATACCATTCCGCAGGAATGATTAGGATCGCATTTTAGTGGGCAAAATAGGTTCTCAAACCAAGGGCCGGATTTTCAACAGTTCACGTGAACAAGCACGCGCTTTTCCCCCACAGGCACCATCTGTGCTTTCCACACCAAAGCAATCAGCCTCCCTCCCAGCCTCCCTCCCACCGGCATCTGAAGCTTCCCCCAGCTTGCGCTCGGCCTCAGGCAGGCATTTCTCCTCCCCTAATTATTCACTTCACTTTCACGGCCGCCAGGCCGTGCATTTCTCTCGCCCCCCTCCCCACAGCAATGCCAAGAGCTTGTTTGTGATTTGTGACAGTTGTCATTCTTTCCTTTCAGCATCCTGTTTTCTGTCATCCTTGTGTGTTTAATCACCTCTAATAAGGCTCATTGAAATCCACGTTGAGTAACAATGAAAGTTTTTCGGGTGGAGAGAAGAATTACATAATTAACTAAGCTATAGACTTTTAGACTTAATTACCCAATGAATAGGTTCAGTTTCTAGGGCGTTGAGTGCAACCCAAGAAGCTTTCTTTAAATGGATTCAGTCTGGGCCAGAAAGTTATTTGCGTTTATAACTAGGAAAATGAGTATTTGCTCCCTGGGCAGATGAAGTAACGCTTGAAGTAGCTGTAACAAAACTGATGACACACAAATAAGAATATGTGGTGCAAGAGGGGAACCTTTCATCGTCTCAAGAGCTCCATCTGATTTGTTTTGCAAAACACCTCAATGACATCGAATGTTGGAGGTTTACTTAAATTGTTTGAGTGAACCCATTGTAGGCTTTGTTTATAATAAACTCTTATGTTATGCATAATCCTGCCATCTAGTGGTTGTGTCCGGAATATACAGTTGTTTTTCTCTGAGGATAACTGCCCCGGCTCGTTCACCACCCTTATTGCTACTTCTGATGATGATGATGAGTTGGCCGCTGCAGTGCTCTTCACTGGCCTGCTATCATTATCAAATTGTGTTTTTTTGCCTGCTCTCAAATTGTGTTTTTTTGTTTTTGCTGTGTGGGTTTCAGTTTTTGGAGGTAGGGACTGGAAGGTTAGTACGGCACACCACTGTTTTAATTGCGCTTTTTAAATGCCATTCAATTAGACCTAAACGAAACAACCCAGAAACCACAGAAATAATGTAAGCAGAGTATGACTTGGCAGTGAGGACGATTAGTTTAAAAGCATTTAAGCTTTGCCAGGAGAGCACAAAAGAGAATTATTTGGAATCCATCAGTTACAATGAGTGGGTTACAGACGCATCAAGACGGGAAAGGAAACTAAAGTGTCTGATGCAGCATTGGGAGTGACCTGTACAGCAGGAAGGAACCGTCCCCGTCCCCACCCCCAATGTTGTATGAATATTACAAACAGCAAGGGATCCGTGGGTGTCTCAGGCCCTCGGTGCCGCTGTGCCTGCTGCACCAATGGAAGCCACGCTCCAGTACCTACCAGTCATCTGTTTATCAGAGAATGGATTTCAATAGCGCCTGGATACCCTGTTGACTGATTAGCTGCGCTGTATAAATCCTTAATTATTATTTTTTTACATATTTAACCGTAACAATGATTATATTGTTTCCTGAAATGTGTGTTTGAAGAAGTTTCCAAAGACTGATTTAATGTTGCCTCTAGAGTACGTCACGGCAGCATAGTTCACTGGCTGTGGCGCTCTCACGTCACCCACATGCCATGAAATCCATACAGCATATTCTCTTCCATTCATGAAGGAAACTGATTTTCTAAATTGTGCTGGATTCTAGATGGTTTACAGGTGTGTAGCGTGAGCTGAGTAGGTGGCCGGGAGGCACATTGCAGACTTTTCTTCAGTCATTGGTGGCCCATAAGGCCCGGAAGTAGCCCCACCGCTCTTGATGAATGTGGGGGAGTTTGGTGTTGGTTAAAGTGCATGGTAAATGTTTAGGGTGGCACCCGCCGTTGTCTGAGGTCAGTGATTGCGATATCCAGTTAATATCAGTGGCGAACGGAGAGGCTTGGCCCTGTTTTTGAGAGTGGGCCACGTACCTCTGTAACTTTCCGCTTTGTGCATCCGGGTAAAGGGACATTTGATGAAATGTGCCCACTAACTTGAGGGTCCCAAATGAAAGCGGGTTACTGTCACATATGATGGAAAAGCTTTTAGCTGTCATCACAATAAAATACACTGAACATAATCTTCCCAAAAGTTATTTACAAAAGTTTAAGCTATTGCCATTATAAATTACAATAACTTTTATTTAAGTATTAATTATTAAAAAAAATGAAAGCCATTGTTATTTGTAATACTAATACATCTAAGTCATGTAAATACAACACATACTGCTTTACAAATGCTATAGGTGTCACGTTTGCGAAAGTTAAAACTATTGGCATTGTAAATGACAAAGCTATTAATATCGCTAGTTTCAAAACCAACACATAAATAAAAAATGTGTCATTTACAATACCAATAGCTCAAACTTTCCTAATGTGAGACCTATTGTATTGCAAATGCTTGTTTCCATAGGGCCGCCGCTGCCAAGAAGAGGATGCAGGTACGCCAGAGCGGGGTCATTACTGAAATCGGTCACTATGCCTGGAAGCTGCTCTCCTAATGCAGAGTCGACTCACAGGGTCAGTCACCAGCCTGGTGACCCTCAAGCTTTGGTTGCGGTAACGGTAATCCAAAGGTACTTTGGTGGCTTGATGTCCATGGGAGTGAGGTAACAGCACGAGACTTCAGGGAGAGCTGAACTATAACTCCCAGAGTGCACTGCACTACTTTTTTTTGACAGATCTCTTGGCGGGCCCAATGGCCAGCACTTCTTTGGTCTCAGCACGTTGTGTGGCAGGGCAAAGTCTTGTTGTAGGTGAAACTGTCTTCTAGCTGTCCTTTCTTCAAGTATCTTAATCAGATCTGGGGTTCTGGTGTCAGGGATGTCCCTTGAATCCTGGATTTAGGGGAGTTAGGGGTGTGGGAGCTAGTAGCGAATGGGCAGCTACTCCCTACAGCTAATCCACCCCTGAGGTGACCACATCCGACGGTGTGGGTCACTTATCCTACCCAGAACCCACTATTTCTGCCGTCTAAAGTTGGCAGGAGTCCAATTTGGATGTGCAGATCGACTGCCCACCCTTAGGGATATAGCTAGCTTTCTTGGAAGTGCACACCTCTTACATACATAATTTCCCGCCATCCCCGGGTCCAGCAGGCCAGGGGTTAAGGGCGGCTTTGTCTTCCATGGGGAGACAGCCTTCTTGCATATCAGAGGCGGTAAGAGGCTTTGGAGCTCGCTGCCCTGCTGGTTCACTTCGCTAGCCCACTTAGGGGGAGGGAGGTGTGACCTCCTTTCTGGCTAAGTCTTTGTTTTACCTCCTGGGAGCCTGCATACTACCTGGTAGGGGTCGGATCTCTGTCTTGGTGGCAGCTGGGGCGAGAAAACCCAGGTTTGCCAGCTAAAGTACGATCCGGCTGGGGTAACCAGGTGGGCAACTTCTTAGGTAGCCACCTGTGTGCATACCGCCCTTCCCTTGACACGATATTTCAATCAGGGGAGAGAAGGCAAGTTGTTTAACACTGAACACGACATATTTAGGTTGTACCATAAAAAAGCTAGAAACCCTCTATGCATTGATACTAGACTAATGCTGTCCTACGGACCACCTATCACTTATAGCGCACTTTAATGGTACAGTCACTATAGAGACATGTAAGTTTGCACTCATATTTCTACACGCTTAAAACTGTATTGTAATTGCATTTATATAGCGCGTACTATCCCTGACGAGCTACCCTACTCCGGAACCCAAAAAGGATTGGTGGTGATTTAGTATAGTGAAATATGAAACTAATTTGAGCGGCGGATATGCTAGTCTGTTATTTGGATTGAAAAGGATAGTGGAGGGATAGAAGAGGAAAGGGTTTGCATTTATCCAGAGCTTGCTACCCTGATGAGGCGTTGAGGCGCTTTTCAGCGATTAGCACACCACTCAGGAACCCAAAAGGATTAGTGGTGAATTTGTACATGTAAATATGAAATTATTTGAGTGGTGGACATGTTAGTCTGTTATTTGTATTGAAAAAAGGATAGTGGAGGGATAGAAGAGGGAAGGGTTTGCATTTATATTTATATAGCGCTTGCTATCCCTGATGAGGTGTTGAAGCGCTTTTCGGCAGGTAGCACACTACTCCAGAACTCAAAAGAAGATTAGGGTCTAGAATGTATTTTATTTTTTGAGGAGTTCATAGCAGTAGGAGGGGGTTTGGGATGGGTAAATGGGAGGTGGAGGGGAAAGTGTCGGAGGGAAGGGTTTAAAAATAGAGGAAGAGGTGTGGCGGCGCGGCTAGGGCGACTGAGTCCGGAATCTGGGGATCATGGTACGAACACCGGCATCAGTGGCAGATTAGCCCAGCACCATGTGACTCTGGGCAGTAGCTTGCTTAATCATCCCGACGGCCCCCAGCGCCTAGAGACCCTTACGGGTGAGTGTGCGCTTTACAAATGTGGAATATTATTACTATTATTGTAATTGGAAGATCAGAATAGTAAAAGAGATTTGAGATGATGCAAAGAGGGGTAGTGGAGGGAAGTGTCTAGAAAGGGTTATTTTGGGGATCATAGTAGTGGTATGAGGTTACAGATGAGTGAGAGAGGTAGAGGGTATATTGAGTGAGGTATAGGGTGAGAAATAGAGTAGTGCATTGGAAAGAGTAGTAGAATGAGGTTTGAGAAGCGTCAGAGAGTAGAGGTAGAGGGTATATTGAGAGATGTATGGGGTGAGAAATGGGGTAGTGCATTGGAGAGAGTAGTACAATATGTTGTGGGATGAGTCAGAGTTGAGGGAGAGAACATATTGCAAGAGATATAGGGTGAGATATAGTGTATGGATATGCTGAATTAGAAGTAAAGGAATAAATATAAAGATACATAAGTATATGGAAGGTTTATATGTTTAAGGTAAGTAATATATGTAGATTAAAGTTATATTTAACAAACTCTGAGTTTTAATTGTTGCTCTACCTTTTTATTGTAATTCAATAGTGAAGGAATTGTAGATAAATAGTTATGATAAAAGATGTATTTATTTATGGAGTCATCGAGATACATGTTAAACATAGAATAATGTAACTACAAGTAATATGTACATTTGTTAAGTAGAACCAAAAGGATATCTATATATTTAAATATATAATTATAATACATGTTTATGCAAAGCAATACCCAAAGATAGGTACATATCTATAGTCCAAATAAATGCTTATATACAGAGGGATATGCTGTAAATTTCTGTTTGCGTATGGTGCTTATGTTGGGAAGAGCCAACTCTTGAGTAATGTTCTAAAGATAAGGTGATTATCCCTGGATCTTATGTTGCGGGGTAAAATGTTCCATAGTTTGGCTGCTTGAACAGAGAAGGATGTGTCACCTATGGTTTTTTTGTTGTATGGTGGATTTTGTGATGGAACGTAATTAAGGCTGATGTGAAAGGGGGGCATATGTTTCCATGCATACTTCGAATGCAGGTAGTTTACGCCATCGTGCTGCAGTAATTATCAGGTAGAAAAAAGGGGGGTTGGGCCATGTGGGAAAGAGGGTAGGTTGGGCCTCGGGATACTGCAAAAAAGGGGATTTTTACCTATGCCTCTAATGTTAGTTCAAACAATTAATGCATGAAAGAGGATAAACCAAACTTTATTAGTTTATCCTGACACTTGATTTATGTCGTTTTTCTTATTGATTAATTATAAAACTTATTTCATATTAAGCCAGAGAAAGAACATTATCAACTTCACTTTTTGCCATACAATTTACAAAATGTTGAAACACAAAACATGAATATTTACAGTGAAAAGCATATGAAAATAAACAAATGTATTTGAATACAAAACAAATGTGCTCTCACGTTTCTAAAGAAATCAATCTAAACAAGTCAATATACAGTTGCCAAGAGACAATACAAAAAACTGCAATTGTCAAGTCAATTCCCAGGGGGTAAAAAGAGCTTTTTGTTACCACCCACGCCCCTGTTAAAGTATTACTATACTCTTGTTAATTTTAATCAGGGGGTAAACAGATGCCGTTGGCATAATCTCTTTAATGAATAAATAAATGCCGACACGTTTCGAGTCTCTCTGTCTGAATCACAGGACTCTCATCAGGGCAGGATGAGTCGTATCCGTGGGAACTTTTTTAACCAAGGTTGCGCTGGTCTTTAAAATGTCATCAATGCCGTGGGTGTCACACTTTAATCATCTTGATCTGGTGGTGTACTGGGCGGTGTACTGGGCAACTGTTTCGCTTTTACTCCGAGTGCCGAGTGTAGTTTACATTTTTGTCAGTAAACGTCAGGGGAGCGGAAATGAATACAACTGTTAGTTAAATCGCCAGGTCGTGTGTCCGTAAGGTATACTGCTTTCCGCGTTCTCGGTTTCTCTCGCCCGCGGCTTCTTGCAAGAAATAAGTTTTATAATTAATCAAAAAGAAAAACGACATAAATCAAGTGTCAGGATAAACTAATAAAGTTTGGTTTATCCTCTTTCATGCATTAATTGTTTGAACTAACATTAGAGGCATAGGCAAAAATCCCCTTTTTTGCAGTAATTATCAGGGGCATATCTTCAAAGGGGGGATTTGAGGTGTAACACCCACCTAATAAATGTATTTTCGGATAACTAGTTGGGTACGCGCGCTCTCACCTTCTGTTTTGAAAGTCCTCAAAATGTTGGTTATTTTAGAAAATATTGTGCTTGCCTTTCTCTCAAAGTACTGCTACCAATCCACATTCCTCTCCCTTTCCATTGTCCCTTAGGCCCCTCTCATGAACCCTGCTTGTCGTATTATGTAGTCGAACATTATATGCCAGTCTGATTGCAGGAAAATCCGAAGCTCACTCCCCCTGCCCCCCTTCCCCAATTTTACTGACCAAGATACACCCTGGTAATTATCCCTTTAGTTTGCTAATACAAAAAAGAGTAAAGCTGCGATTTACTGTGAAGCGAAGCTGCAATGTCCTAGGGTTGCTGCCAGTGGCTGACACAGCTGTGTTCCTGTTAACAGCTGATAGCGAAACTCTAGCACAACAGCTGCTTCAAAAATGCGGCGCGGGAGGGGGAAGGAATAGTATCTTAATCACATCGGAGGGGGGAAGAAATAGTATCTTAGGGGCAGATGTATCAACATCCTGAATTGGGAATCTAAAATAGCGATTTTTCAGAAATCGCTATTTGGGATTTGCAAATAGGGATGTATGTAGAAAATAGCATTGTTTGTGATTTCTTAAAATTCCTTAATTCCTGGCCCATGGGAATAAATGGGAAGTTATTCTCAATTTGCGATTCGCAATTTGAGAATCGCAAATTGAGAATAACTTCAAGGGTGCAAGGGTGTCATAAGGACACCCTGATGCACCCATGAAATTCACATGTGTTCGCATTTGGCGCACATACATGCCCTAAGGGCAGGCATTTGCGCCACATGGCCCCTTCACAAAAGCAAAAAAGTGCATTTGTGAAACAAATCGCAAATTACCACCAACTTGAAGTTGGTGGTAATATGCGATTCCTTAAGGCAGAATTGCACTTTTCTGGTGCTTCTTACATTGCATTTAAGGAATTCCTTATTTTGCACTCAGATTTGCTACATACATACCATTTAGCAAAAATGCGTTTGCAAACGCCAAAATTCTGCGAATTTCGGCATTTGCAAACGCATTTGTGCTTGATACATATGACCCTTAATCACATCGGGAGTAGCGGATGGGCTCTGATTTAGTTGAATCAATCTATGCTTGGTCCGTTCTCCGCAGCAAACAACAGAAGTGACGTTTCGGCTGAACTAGCCAATTGTAGGCCTCTGCAAAGTAGAGTGATATTAAAGGGCCAAATGGTAAGCAACAGCGGGCCCCAAGCCCTTTTTGTAAACAATAGTGTCTCACAAGCCGAGACAAATTACATATTAAAATGTTTTGTGAAATGCCAGTTAGGTACAAGCAAAAGCATGACTTATTGTACATAATGTGCATTTGTGCAGGAAAAGTATCCTTGCATTAGAGCAACTGCACTTTTGCATTTTTCATTAGTTTCTCCACTAGGATTTTATTTTTCAACTGAGGAAAAATCTTCTTCGACATTCTGCAAAATTTGGAAGTATTTCCTTCCCATACCACCCTCGTACCAAATTTAGTCCTGTGAATGTTTGGATTAAATCTTCATTTACGGGGTCGGAATAGGTAGTGGAAAGGTTTATAAGTACTCACATTTATGAGTTTGTCTACACTTCCACTGCCCTGGAATTTCCGCGCCCCACAGCCGTAAAACATTTAGGGCCAGATGTATCAAGGCTTTTGCGACTCGCAAACGGCCTTTTTGCATTTTTTCATATGTATGAAAAAATCGCAATTTAAGGAATCGCAATAATTTGCGATTCCTTACTTTGCCATAGCATTTAAGGAATCGCAAATTTTGCGATTCCTTAAATGATATGTATGAAACATTTAGAAATTGCGATTTTGTGTTAAGGAATCGCAAATTACCACCAACTTGTAGTAGGTGGCAATTTGCTATTTCTTTTAAAAATGCCCTATTTGGCATTTGTGAGGGTGGCATGTGACACACATACATGTCCATAGGGCATGTATGTGTGCCACATGCACACACATGTAAATTTCAGGGGTGAAGCAGGGTGTCTTTGAGACACCCCTGCACCCTTGAAATAATTCTCAAATTGCGATTAGCAAATTGCGAATTCGCAATTTGAGTATTATTGCACTATCATTCCTATGGGCCTCCTGGCCCATAGGAATGCATTGGAAATTAATCTTTATTTGCGAATTCGCAAAATGCGAATTCGCAAATAAAGAATAATAAGGAATCGGTAAAAAATAGCGATTTTGTACATACATTCCATTTTGCGAATTCTAAATAGCGATTCGCAAATAATCGCTATTTAGGATTCGCAAAACGGAATCTTGATACATCTTCCCAATACTCCTGCAAAATATCACGCCATACTGGGATGTCCTTACATTTTTTTTAGTGAAAATTACGTATTGTGAATTTGAAGACGGAATTTGCACTCTTATGTAAGTCAGCCCGTGTTTACATTCTACCGCAGCAGTACTGGACGTGTTTCTGGGACTCTGAGAAATACTCCGTTTGAAGCCTAAAAGTTGTTTTTATTTTCATATAGGTTACCAAATCTTCGCCAAGCTGTAGCCTTTTGCTTCTTATTGTAACTGGACACAAGTTATAAAATTCACTCCTTTTGCAGTCAGGAAAGGACAAGACGCACATCCGTCTGTCTCCGTGTACGAACACGAGGCCAGTTCGACTCTCTTTGTAAACACAGCAAATGCTGCCAGGAAGGAACCATTAGAAGGGCCTCCTGGCTGCAGATTCCCCATCTGACCTCTTTCAAGGTCATCGGCGCGCGCTGCCGTCCAGGACTGCTCGCGCCGCAGTCAAGGACCCCTCGCGCTGCCGTCCAGGACCCCTCGCGCCGCTGTCATAGGACCCCTCGCACCCGTGAAGGACCGCTCGCGCCGCCGTCAAGGACCGCTCGCGCCGCCGTCCTGGACCCCTCGCGCTGCTGTCCAGCCTCCAGGACCCCTCGCGCCGCTGTCCAGCCTCCAGGACCCCTCGCGCTGCTGTCCAGGACGCCTCGTGCTGCTGTCAAGGACCCCTCGCGCCGCCGTCCAGGACCGCTCGCGCCGCGTCAAGGACCGCTCGCGCCGCCGTCTGATGGGATGAAGGGGGCGAGCATCACTTGATGCCAGCCTGCCCGGCTCTTGCAGAATTAAAGGGCCAGCCTTGCATGCACTGGCGCAGATGGCTGAGACGGAGTAGCAGGGCTCCTTTAAAGGTGGCACTGGGTGAAACACAGGCCGAGATGTGCTATTCCCGTTCACAAACCTGGGGATTCTTTATGAGAGGCCTGCACTGCCAGGGCGTCACTTTTATGACGCTCTAACAGCGTAAGCCTCTCGATCATGTCTATGAGGCCACGGAAAGCCCCGCCTGGCTTTACATGACCTCACAGATATGGAGTAGGACAACGAGTGTTGGACAGGCCACATGACGGGCCGCTCTCCCCCGGCTCGACCAGGCCCGAGCCCAGTCACGCAAGCACCACACACCACCATTGCACGCCCTGCGTCCCCTCAGGGACCCCTGCCCTCGAACATGATAACCTCGTGGGTCCGATCCACTGCCGGCCCATGCACCCAGCCCGGGCCGCCATCTTGGACACCTCGCCACGAGGCCGCCTGGCCCCCGATCGACCTCAACCCTGGGCCTAGCCCAGCCTCAGACAATCCGGCACCACCCTCCACCCAGGAGGTGAGCGGGCTACTTGGCAAGTCAATGGGAGAAAGAGGTGCCGATGGCTCTTCCCCCGCCCAGTGCCGCTCGCCCATCGCCTCCCCGGGCGCTGGCTCCACCCCCCTGCTGGGTGTCTGGACTCCCTCATCCCGGACCTCCCGACCTCCAAGTGCGAGGGTCCGGACATCAAAGCACGCCAGCCCTATAACTGGGGCAGCTCCAGAGCAGGAAGTCAGTTGTATCTTGGAGTCGAGAGACGTAAGAGGAACTCATCCTGGACGGACTACTGGCGCTGCCGTAGCTCTGTCCTGTGCACCATCGTCCTGCCTGTTGGCGCTGCCACAGCCGTCGTAACCTTCATTCTTCACCGTCGTCCGGATCTGCTGGCGAGGCCGCGGACCGTTGTAACCATCATCTTCATCGGGACCTGCTTGGCTTCTCCACGGCCCGTCGACCATCCTTCATCCATCTCGGGACCTGCTTGGCTCCTCCACGGCCCGATCAGCAACCACGCCGAGCTCGAGGATTGAGAGCTATTTAACTCATTGGTAACTAAGACTGTCCCGCTACCCTTTCTCCTCAACCAGAGATCAGAACCGAGGGGACCCCTGAGTCCAGACCTCCTTGTATCATAACGACGTAACCTAAGAATTGCATATAAAGTCTCGTTAACCTTCAATCTTGTGTGGTGTCCGTCTGTGGGGGGGAAGTTACTTACCTGTACAGTCGTTGGAGACGGCTCTCCCTGGAGACCTCTCCCCGTAATCTCGGCCGACCCTCCCGGTCCGTCTAACATTGGTGGCCAGCGGCGCGATCCGAATCACCGCATAACGTACAGAGAGTAGCTCACCCCACAACGAACAACAAATGTCGACTAAAGAGAGCGGATCAACTGAGAAGTTCCAAATGGAAAAACTAGAGGAATACAGCCATCGTGAACTAAAGCAGTTCTGCATCGAACTAGGTATCGCTACCACCGGACTAAGTACCAAGGACGATTTTAAGCATGCCCTAGAATCTTGGGCAGAGACCGGGGATGTCGAAGCCCCTGAGCAAAGCACCGCGAAAAATACCAACACGGCCCCTGAGGGGCAAAGAACCAGTCTCTCGCAAGACGAGATCCAAGAAAGAGAAAAAGCCCGACTACACGAACTCGAAATGGCCCGACTCAAGATGGACATAGAACTCAAATTGGCCGAGCAAAAAATAAACTTAGAGCACCTTCGCCTCCGAGAAGAAAGAGAGGAGAAACAGAGGCAAAGGGAGCTCGAGGAAAAAAGACTAACGTACGAGCACGAACGGAACCTAGCCGAGATCAACCTGCGCAAACAAAATAAAGAGTTAGGGGTGCCCGACAGACCGTCCACCCCAGGGACCGCGGAGAAAAAAGTGCACATCCCCAAGGATGTGGTCCGAGAATATTTTCGAGAAGACGACATCCAGCAATGGTTTAAGGCCTATGAAATCGCGATGACTGCGCACCGGATCGATAGAGCCGACTGGGGAGCCGGCCTATGGGGCAAATTCCTCAATGAGGGCCGCGATACTCTGTTACAGCTCCCAGACCACCAGATGACCTCCTACGACCATATGAAAGCGGCCCTCCTCACCCGCTATGGCCTCACGCCCGAGATGTACCGTCAGAGGTTCCGAGACTGCACACGCATTCCAGGTACAACTTGGGTAGACTATGTAACGTACTTTAGCCGAGCCTTCGAAGGCTGGATCAGAGGGAACAACGTCACGACCTACGAGCAGCTGTTCAATCTGATGGTATGGGAGCATCTGTCCAACAATTGCTTCATTGAACTACGCCAACACCTCCTCGACAGCAAGTTAACCGATCCCCGGCAGCTCGCAGCCGAAGCTGACCGGTGGGAGATCACCAGAGTGGGCCGGAATGGGTCCTACGAGCAGAACAGGAACAACAATGGTCACTACCGACCCAGAGGAGGAGGAGGGGGCCAAGGACGAGGAAGAGACAATACTCCGGCCGCCCCCGCTACCAGCACCACCCCCCCGGCCAACCGGGGCAGCACCCCGGCGCGACCGGGATACAGAGCCAATGTTACATGTCACCGATGCCAACGAGTCGGCCACTATGCAAACGACCCAAGCTGCCCGCAGTATCAGAGTCCAAGACCCCGCCAGGTGGCCGCCGCGGCACTAGGGGAAGAACAGATCTCCGAGGAACAAGAAACAGGCGAGCAAGAGTATCAAGAGTGGGAGCCAGCCGCCATGACTCTCGCGTGCTTAGGGGGAAGAGACATGGTCCCGCGGGTCCCCCTACCCGCTAACACCCAGAAGTACAGCCAATGGGTGAGCATCAATGGACAACGGGCCGAAGCCCTTCGAGACACCGGGGCCAGTGTGACAGCCGTCCGCTGTCATCTGGTGACCCCAGAACAATATCTACCGAACGTTCTCTGCCCTGTGCGATCAGCCGACAACTCGGAAAGTCTGTGTCGGATGGCCTGCGTCCCCTTTGAGTGGGGAGGGGTCTCCGGCATGTTGAAGGTAACGGTCCGAGACGACGCCCCCGTGGAATGCCTCCTCGGAAATGACCTGGAAAGCTCCCCGTGGGCAGCCGTGGAGCGAAAAGAACACTTGGGGATGTTGGGCGTCCCAGACTGGGCGTGCGTCACCACCCGGTCCATGGCCGCCCGTGCCAACCATCACCCGGAAGAACCCGAATGGCCGGCGCCACCGCCTCCGGTCGCCCCCGCCGAGACCCCCGACCATGGCATCCCCCTCGAACTTGCTCAACCTTCCGACCTCGCTAATCTTGATCAGTGGGCTCAAGAAGGGGGACCCACACAAGAACAATTTCGTCAGGAACAGAAGACCTGTCCCTCCCTTGAGGGACTCCGACAACAAGCGCTCGCCCAAAGCGCCGGGGATACCTCCGGAACTCATTGGGTCTACTGGGACAATGATCTATTGTACAGCGAGCAACGAATCGCCGAGCTGGGGGCCAACCGAGTACTAGTGGTGCCCCTCCGCTTTAGAGACTTCCTGCTAAACCTGGCCCACGATGCCCCCCTGGCAGGGCACCTGGGACAGGATAAAACCTACAGCCGCCTAGTGACCCACTTCTTCTGGCCCAAAATGAGAAACGATGTGCACCAGCATTGCCGATCTTGCCCCACGTGCCAAGCCAGTGGGAAGAGCGGCCGCAAATTAAAGGCTCCCCTGCAACCCTTTCCAGTAGTCACAACCCCATTTGAGAGGGTCGGGATAGACATTGTGGGACCCCTGGACCCGCGTACAAGACAAGGCCATCGCTTCATCCTGGTACTAGTGGACCACGCCACCCGCTACCCTGAGGCTATTCCTCTCCGGACCGTGACAGCCCCAGTGGTCGGCCGGGCCCTGATGGGGATCTTCTCCCGTGTGGGGTTCCCCCGGGAAGTCGTCAGTGACAGAGGCACGAACTTTATTTCTAAATATATGAAGTCCCTCTGGCAACAGTGTGGGGTCACCTACCGCTTCACGACCCCCTATCACCCCCAAGGAAACGGACTTGTTGAGCGGTTCAATCGCACGCTAAAAGGGATGATCGGGGGATTGGAAGAGCCCCTCCGTCGCCAGTGGGACGTGCTGCTGCCGTGCCTCCTCTTCGCCTACCGGGAGGTCCCACAGAAGTCCCTAGGCTTCAGCCCCTTCGAGCTGCTCTATGGGCACCCAGTACGGGGGCCACTCAGCCTGATCAAAGAAGGCTGGGAGATGCCTCCGGCCAAGAGTCCTCCAGATGTCTTCCGGTACCTCCTCACCCTCCGCAACCAGTCCCGGCGGTTCAGAGACCTAGCAAAAGCCAACCTAGAGGCCAGTCAAGAGGACATGAAGAAATGGTATGACCAGAACGCCTCATCCATTGAATTCGAGCCGGGGCAACAGGTCTGGGTAATGTCCCCCACAGAACCGTGCGCTCTCCAAGACAAATGGACGGGACCCTTCAAGGTAATCGAGCGCAAGGGTCCTGCCACCTATCTGATCGATATGGAGTCCGCCCGGAATCCGCTCCGAGTCCTCCACACCAACAGACTGAAACCCCACTTTGCACGAACAGAACTCAGCCTCTTGATGGCCACAGACAATGGGGTTGAAGACGACTCCGAGCCTCTCCCTGACCTCTTGCGGACCCAGGAGCAAGACGGCTCCGTGGATGGGGTCCGACTCTCGGAGACCCTCACCAGAGAACAACGGCAAGAGTGCCAAGCCCTCCTATCACGGTTCGCCAGTCTGTTCTCCCTCACCCCGGGTGTCACTTCCTGGTGTGTGCACGATGTGGACACCGGAGACAGCCCTCCTATCCGCCACCGGGCCTACCGCGTACCTGATCGGGTACGGGCCTGCATCCAGGCGGAAGTAGCTAAGATGCTCACGCTCGGGGTCATCGAGCCCTCAGACAGTCCATGGGCCAGCCCGGTCGTACTGGTCCCCAAAGCAGCCGCCCCCGGGACCACACCAGAACTCCGGTTCTGTGTCGACTACCGGGGCCTGAATGAAGTCACCAGAACGGACGCACACCCCATCCCCCGGGCAGATGAACTGGTCGACCGAATGGGCGCCGCCCGCTACCTCAGCATCTTCGACCTGACGGCAGGTTATTGGCAGATCGGCCTCACACCCCGAGCACAAGAACGCTCTGCCTTCTCCACCCCCGATGGCCACTATCACTTTACGGTCATGCCCTTCGGCATGAAGAATGCCCCAGCGACGTTCCAACGGCTCGTCAATCAGGTCCTGGCGGGGCTCGAAGAGTTCAGCGCCGCCTACCTGGACGACATCGCTGTGTACAGCCACCATTGGGCCGAGCACCTCCACCACCTCCAAGCAGTGCTGCAAGCCCTTCAGCGAGCTGGCCTCACGATCAAGGCCAGCAAATGCCAAATTGGACAAGGGTCGGTGACCTACCTCGGACACCAGGTGGGAAGCGGCCTAGTGGCCCCCCTACAGCTGAAAATTGCCGCCATCCAGAACTGGCAACCCCCTATCACTCAAACTGAGGTGCGAGCCTTCCTGGGCCTCACGGGCTACTACCGAAGGTTCGTGAAAGACTATGGTACCATCGTGGGGCCTCTCACCGAACTCACGTCAAAAAATCAGCCCAAGAAGGTGAACTGGACCCCAGAGTGTCAAGCGGCGTTCGAACAGTTAAAGGCCGCCATGTGTTCCGCTCCTGTGCTCCAGGCCCCAGACTACAGCCGGGAGTTCGTCGTCCAGACGGACGCCTCCGACCAGGGCATTGGGGCGGTCCTGTCCCAAGTGAACACCGAAGGCCTCGATCAACCGGTGGCCTTCATCAGCCGGAGACTCCTACCCCGGGAACAACGCTGGAGCACCATAGAGAGGGAAGCCTTCGCTGTGGTATGGGCCCTCAAGAAGCTCCGGCCCTACCTTTTTGGCACCCACTTTCGGGTGCAGACTGACCACCGACCCCTGCAGTGGTTGATGCATATGCGGGGGGAAAACCCAAAATTGCTACGCTGGTCCATCTCCTTACAAGGTATGGACTTCACAGTCGAACACCGGCCTGGGTCCGACCACGCCAACGCCGATGGCCTGTCCCGGTTTTTCCGCCTCGACGAAGAGAGTCCCCAAGAGGATGGGTAACTCTCCCCGCCTTCAGCTGGGGGGGACGCATGTTGGACAGGCCACATGACGGGCCGCTCTCCCCCGGCTCGACCAGGCCCGAGCCCAGTCACGCAAGCACCACACACCACCATTGCACGCCCTGCGTCCCCTCAGGGACCCCTGCCCTCGAACATGATAACCTCGTGGGTCCGATCCACTGCCGGCCCATGCACCCAGCCCGGGCCGCCATCTTGGACACCTCGCCACGAGGCCGCCTGGCCCCCGATCGACCTCAACCCTGGGCCTAGCCCAGCCTCAGACAATCCGGCACCACCCTCCACCCAGGAGGTGAGCGGGCTACTTGGCAAGTCAATGGGAGAAAGAGGTGCCGATGGCTCTTCCCCCGCCCAGTGCCGCTCGCCCATCGCCTCCCCGGGCGCTGGCTCCACCCCCCTGCTGGGTGTCTGGACTCCCTCATCCCGGACCTCCCGACCTCCAAGTGCGAGGGTCCGGACATCAAAGCACGCCAGCCCTATAACTGGGGCAGCTCCAGAGCAGGAAGTCAGTTGTATCTTGGAGTCGAGAGACGTAAGAGGAACTCATCCTGGACGGACTACTGGCGCTGCCGTAGCTCTGTCCTGTGCACCATCGTCCTGCCTGTTGGCGCTGCCACAGCCGTCGTAACCTTCATTCTTCACCGTCGTCCGGATCTGCTGGCGAGGCCGCGGACCGTTGTAACCATCATCTTCATCGGGACCTGCTTGGCTTCTCCACGGCCCGTCGACCATCCTTCATCCATCTCGGGACCTGCTTGGCTCCTCCACGGCCCGATCAGCAACCACGCCGAGCTCGAGGATTGAGAGCTATTTAACTCATTGGTAACTAAGACTGTCCCGCTACCCTTTCTCCTCAACCAGAGATCAGAACCGAGGGGACCCCTGAGTCCAGACCTCCTTGTATCATAACGACGTAACCTAAGAATTGCATATAAAGTCTCGTTAACCTTCAATCTTGTGTGGTGTCCGTCTGTGGGGGGGAAGTTACTTACCTGTACAGTCGTTGGAGACGGCTCTCCCTGGAGACCTCTCCCCGTAATCTCGGCCGACCCTCCCGGTCCGTCTAACAACGAGCCACCCGTCCCTGCGCTGCCTTACTCTGCCTCTAGGAGGCGCTCCATAGGTGTTGGTTGCGGTGGGTTTTCCCACACAACATCTGTGGATTTTGATACTGCCCTAGATTTACTTAATGACGTAAACCTGCAGCAGCGCCACAACCTTACGCCTCCCTAGAGCAGCCATAATGAGGAATGTATTTGTATTTTTATTTCTCCTCGTTTTATCCTCTTTCCATGTGCGCTGCATTCTGCAGCAGACATGCACAGAGGAAAACACCTCCCAGTGCCTCTTCCCCACAAAAAACAATGCTGCCTGCAACGGAGGCGCCCGTGCACCATAGTGCAAGGTGCCTACATTGGCGCTAGGCAGGCCCGGACTGGCAGTTGCGGGCACCGGGCAATCCCCCGGTGGGCCGCATGGTTGGGGGCCGGTTTTTGCCCCCTGGGGGCCGTTTTTGTTACAGGGCCGTTATGCTGCAAAAACGGCCCTGTAACAAAAACGGCCAAAAACCGGCCCTGGCACGGAGTGCGGTCGCACCTCCCCCTCCCCCCAGAGTGAGGGGGGGGGGGGGGGGAGGGGGCCGGCCGAGCTCTTTGCCAGGGCCGGTTTTGGTTCCCAGTCCGGCCCTGGCGCTAGGTAGCAAATTGTGCACCAGTGCAGGGGAAGGGACAGGAATGCACCGTATTTCATAGGTTTGTGGCATTCCTGCCCTTTCACATGGGCATAGGGCGGAGCAGCAAGAAGACTTGTGGGGCTGCCCTGTGCCAATTCCGCATACACGAGGCCCTGGGGGTGTCCATCTGCACGCCGACTGGAATGCTAATGGGAAAGCAGTTGATGATGCAATATTTATTAACAGATTGAATCGCAAATTGTACATACACAGGGGTCACAAAGCGCCCTGCCTAATAACTACTAGAGCGGTAGGTCCGGCTCCGGATGACCCTTTTTGTCTGCCTGGCATTTCCCAGTTGGGCGGGAGCCTTTAATGCCAGTTTTGAAGTCAGAGGGCCCCTGCTGGCACCGATGCTACTTTCCTCAGCTCCCTCAGGGTGCTTGCAGCTGGCACAGCGGATGCTTCAGGACAGACAGAAAAGAGAGAAAAGAAATACAATAGGAAAGCAGGAGATAAGAGAGTAGTAACAGAGGTGGCACAAGTTCTTCCAGGGCTGCTTCCGTCTCTCGGTCCAGCTCTGTGTACGTCACAGCGTCATTCACTGCAGGTGCGCTGTGATTGGCTGCAAATGCAGCGATGGAGGCCTGCAAGGGACAGCAGACCTTTGTCGCTCCATGTGCATGTCCCACTTTAAAACTTTTAATTTTTGAGGAAGCCCGTGCCCACTAAAAGTGTGGACTTGAAATACAAGGTTACTCATTAGGGACATCGGACGAGCATGCGTGTGTCCTTGGGGCCGATGACTGGTAGCCCAGAGGACACCATTGCGATATCCAAAGGGAAGTTGTCCATCGGCCTAGCTTCACCTTTGCAGATTAGATCCCATCTCTCTTGAGGGCCGATATCTGACCAATGATTTGCACCTGCAATTGCAGTCACAACCAGTTGATAGGTTGCTGTCTGAATTGCAGATAGGAGGGTGATACCTCTTTTCTGGGTCTCAAATGCCTTTTGCAAGTCAGAAAGGCTTTTCCAACTTGTAAAAGAGCTGTTGTTAAACTGGATTTGGAGGTTGCAGATCCTGTGTTTTTGTGTCCTGCCCGCTTATGCCCAAAGTTGCTTTTGAGGTAACACCGATGGTCCCAGCCCCTTTGAAGACATCAGTGAATTGCTAGAGCGAGCAGACGTCTGTGATGTAATAGAAACCTATCTGTATGACTTGGCTTTCAATAGGGTCTCTGGTACGTTAATGATGTTCTGATGCCAAGGGAGTGTCTACATCTTCAGGGCTGCTTTTAAACCCCAATAAAAGAGGTGACATACATAATCCTTTGGACTCACAATTAAACTTAACAAGCCTACACAAAGAGACCACAGAGCGAAGATACATGCTGGAGACGCCCCCACCCAATTTAAAGACCAGCAGACATTGAACACAAGATATTGACATGAGTCTCCTCTCTCCATACAATTTCCTGCACACTGCCAAGAAACTGTCCCCAATTTCTTCCCTAAGATGAGAATTTTTGTTCTGTCGCCGTGTATTTTAGGATTGTTCTCAATGAAGTATTGATGTAAAGCCACCAACTACCTCTGAAGGCCGATGATGGTTCAATCCATACCCAGATCATCTGCAAAGAGTAAGCACGATAGATCAACCCACCTCTTCGCTGAGAGAAGGATTTGTTTCTGTTAATGTGGATGGTTTATCCGCAAGATACAGAGCAGACATAGCTGGTGCCAGATCACAGACCTGTTCCAAGGGATGTATGACGTTACAATGCATACTTTACAACGCATACCTTTACAATGCATTTTTTACAACGCAACATCCATTACAACGCATTCCATTACAACGCATGCCATTACATTGAATTTTTAAAAACTACCTTTACAACGCATTCCATTACAACGCATACTAACTTTACAACGCATACCATTACATTGCTTGTATGGTAAGTATGGGATTGTGTAGGGGTAAAAATTACTATTCTACCTCCAGGGGGTGCAACCGTAGGGTAAGTGTTGGATAGTGTAGGGGTAAAAATTACTATTCTAACTCCAGGGAGTGCAACCGTAGGGTAAGTGTTGGATAGTGTAAGGGTACTATGCGTTGTGATGGTATGCGGTGTAATGGTATGCATTGTAATGACATGTGTTATAGTGGTATGCGTTGTAGTGTCATGCGTTGTAATGGTTGCGTTGTAATGGCATGCGATGTAATGGATGTTGCATTGTAAAAGTTTTGTTGTAATGGTAGTGCGTTGTAAAAGTTGCGTTGTAAAGGTTGTTTCCCGTTCCAAGCACTGTTAGTATGGATCCCTTAAGAGAGGCCGCCTATAAGATAACCCTCCGACTTTGCTCAATTGGAAGACTGTAAGTCACAGAGAACTAAAAAAACCCAGAAGAAAATGTTTCAACAGATCATATCAGATCCCAAAGAAGCTCTACAGCAGATCAAGAGCCGTGTGGTAGGTGACGGCAACATGAACTCCCTGCTTGCTCTATGGACGTCCGCGCGATGGTGATCTGTGGTGAAACCGCCTTATTTAGAGGATATTACATTTCAAGACGCGTCAACAAATGGTGGCTGCAGGAACCATCTAATCAGATTGTGGTAACAGTAGCCTTGTCAACAGGTAGTGGGACAGGAACCCCGCTACCAGCAGGCCACGGGTCCCGACACCCTCACGGTACACACCCGCCACCAACGCAACGGGCAACACGTGCAGAGAAGCCCTTGCCCGTTTCATGCTGGGCTGATGAGATCAACTCCCACCAGGACCCCAGGCCGATCCTGACCAGAGCTAACCCCGCGCTGTTGTCATCTGAGGCCGGCTTGGGTTGGAGCCAGGATTCCTCTGGCGGAAACCCAACATTGGGAAATGAGACGGGCTGAAAACAGCAGGCGGGGGGGGCCCAGGCTGTGGACAGACCGCTGCTGAGGACCTGTGAGGAGGAGCCACTTGGCAAAGAGGAAGGGGCTGCTGGACACATGCTGGGGTTCAGGGGTGTGTGTGGGTGCAGCTGAACTCTGGCTGTCAATTCTCACTCAGCGTGCAAATTGTTCCATTTGTGTTTCACTTGATTGTCCACCAGCCACTTTCCCAAATTTGTTACAAAATTACCAAAATACTGTTCTTCGATGCCCCTCATACATCCTGCAACATTTGGTGCCAGTTTGAGTCTCTGCAAGGTAAACTGAGAAAACGCTGAAAGGATTTTCTTACCAGTATGAGGAAATGCACCCAATTTTATAACCCACCCTGCGGACTCTTTCTGGTGCGGAGTCAGTGGAAATCAGTCGGTGAGATACATTTTGAGACCTATTCCTCAAATGTTCAGAAATGTTCTGAAAAAATTGGACACCCAAATAAAAAAAAAAAAAGATCCGGAATTTAAACCTAAAACCTTCGCACTCTTTTGATTTTGAAGGGAAGCTTGTCTCTGATCAGCCCCATCATTTGGAGGAGAGATACATGCTTTTCAATCATCTTATGCACCTGACATTCCCCTATTGAGGCGAAACCCTCACATCCTCAAAAAATCTGGCCCTTGGTACAGCCTGACTCCAAGGGGTGGGCTAGGGGCGTTTGAGGGGTAAACAAAGTATCTGAACGGCTGAAAAAAGAGGCGTCATTCCTCTGACATCTCTCTTCTGAACAAACTTAGGGGCATATTAGCAAGGGCCATATTGCCCCTTTAGCGGCACTTTTTGCAACAGTAGTTAGTGACAGCTTTTAGGCGATAGCGACCGGTTTGGGGCCCACTTTGCATGTCAGCGATATTTATCGCTAATGACATGCAAAGTGGGCGTACCCAAACTGTTAGCGACTGAAAGCAGTCGCTAACACAGCTATCGCCTATTAGCAAGGCAGGCATAGTGATAAAAAAAATCACTCTAAGCGCGATTATCGCTATAATCTAACGCCTGCTAAAAACATGACTTACCTGTTTATCCAATGGGAGGTGGATCTTCAGGTTAAGTCTCCATTGGCAATAATGCATGAATATCGCTGGATTTCCAGCGATATTCACACATTTCGCCACTATCGCTGGATATTTTAGCACAATGGAGAAAAACGTTGCTAATAGCAGGTTTTCTCCGCTAACATATCCAGCGATAAAAAAAAATGCGCTAAGCGCATTTAGCTATTAATATCCCTATTTCTTGCTAATATGCCCCCCAGAGAATTAAGAAGAGAACACAGGGTGCAGGTTGCCCGCTGGACCACCAGAATGCCCTACACCCAGTTTCTCAAGAGCGCCATTTTGCACCATCCGTCAAGCATTAAGCCCTGTCTCCCGCTCCCTCATCCCACTCAGTGGCATCTTTACTAAACTCAATCCATAGATTGTTGGCAAAGAGCTGACAGTTCAGGATAGTGGAACATCCCTTGATTAATCTTTAAGAATCTCTTTCACTCTCCATACAGTGTCAGATAGGACAAGGTTTCTGAGATCCCAACATCCACTCTTTCCCTGTCCCGCAAACCTACAGATTAAGATGGCACTGCTGTCCCCTCTTAGGTTTTCTCTAAGCTCACACTTGCAGCTTCGTGCACAATCCTGACCGCCACCTTCACTCAGGGCTGCTCTAAAAACTTGACTTACTTCACCTTTCTGAGAGAAACCCAGACTGGACGACCCTGAGAGCAGCAGCTTCACCCATCACCAGCCTGCCCTGGGTTGGCTGTCTCTCGCCGACGAACATCTCACCGAGAAGTCTCATCTCCTGCAGCCTGACGAGTCTAGCCAAAGGCACTTAGATGACAAATCTATAATAAGTTGATGATGGTGAGGGGGCTGCTGGGTCTCTTGTGCTGCTGGATGTCTCAGCAGCCTTTGATACACTGGATCACTACTGGATCACGGGGAACTCCAGTCTATTGGCTCACCGTGTATGGGGGCTAGGAGCGGAGATGTCCTGGAATGGCTCACATCATACCTCCCAGGGCACTCTCAGAGCATCCGAGAGACTCGCTCTAAGTACTCCCCGCCAGTACCCAAGGTCTGCCCTGAGCTCTGTCCTTCTCGCTCCAGGTACTCCCCACCAGTACCCGAGGTCTGCCCTGAGCTCTGTCCTTCTCGATCCAGGTACTCCCTGCCAGTACCCGAGGTCTGCCCTGAGCTCTGTCCTTCTCGATCCAGGTACTCCCTGCAAGTACCCGAGGTCCGCCCCGAGTTCTGTCCTTCTCGCTCCAGGTACTCCCAGCCGGCACCTCAGGTCTGCCCCAGAGCTCTGTTCTTTTCGCTCCAGGTACTCCCCACCAGTACCCCAGGTCTGCCCCCGAGCTCTGTCCTTTTCGATACAGGTTCCCTGCCTGTACCCGAGGTATGCCCCGAGCTCTGTCCTTCTTGCTCCAGGTACTGCCGCCAGTACCTGAGGTTTGCCCGAGCTCTGTCCTTCTCACTCCAGGCACTCCCCGCCAGTACCTCAGGTCTGCCCCCAAGCTCTGCTCTCACTCCAAGTACTCCCCACCAGTAGCTGAGGTGTGACCCAGAGCTCTGTCCCTCGCTCCAGGTACTCCCCGCCAGTACCTCAGGTCTGCCCCGAGCTCTGTCCTTCTCAACCAGGTACTCACCGCCAGTCCCCGAGGTCTGCCCCGAGCTCTGTCCCTCTCGCTCCAGGTACTCCCTGCCAGTACCCGAGGTCTGGCCTGAGCTCTTTCCTTCTCGCTCCAGGTACTCCCCGCCAGTATCTGAGGTCTGCCCCAAGCTCTTTCCTTCTTGCTCCAGGTACTCCCCTCCAGTACCCGAGGTCTGCCCCGAGCTCTGTCCTTCTCGCTCCAGGTACTCCCAGCCGGCACCTCAGGTCTGCCCCAGAGCTCTGTTCTTTTCGCTCCAGGTACTCCCCACCAGTACCTCAGGTCTGCCCCCGAGCTCTGTCCTTTTCGATACAGGTTCCCTGCCTGTACCCGAGGTATGCCCCGAGCTCTGTCCTTCTTGCTCCAGGTACTGCCGCCAGTACCTGAGGTTTGCCCCGAGCTCTGTCCTTCTCACTCCAGGTACTCCCCGCCAGTATCTGAGGTCTGCCCCAAGCTCTTTCCTTCTTGCTCCAGGTACTCCCCTCCAGTAACCGAGGTCTGCCCCGAGCTCTGTACTTCTCACTCCAGGTACTCCCCGCCAGTACCCAAGGTCTGCCCCGACCTCTGTCCTTCTAGCTCCAGGTACTCCCTGCCAGTAACTCAGGTCTGCTCCGACCTCTGTACATCTCGCTCCAGGTACTCCCTGCCAGTACCTCAGGTCTGCCCCGAGCGCTGCCTTTCTTGCTCCAGGTACTCCCTGCCAGTCCGTGAGATCTGCACCAACCTCTGTCCTTCTCGCTCCAGGTACTCCCTGCCAGTAACTCAGGTCTGCCCCGACCTCTGTACTTCTCACTCCAGGTACTCACTGCCAGTACCTCAGGTCTGCCCTAGAGCTCTGTCCTTCTCGCTTCAGGTACTCCCAGCCAGTACCTCAGGTCTGCCCCAGAGCTCTGTCCTTCTCCCTCCAGGTACTCCCCGCCTGTACCTCAGGTCTGCCCCGAGTTCTGTCCTTCCCGAACCAAGTACTCCCCGCCAGTACCTGAGGTCTGCCCCGAGCTCTGTCCTTCTCGCTCCAGGTACTCCCCCTGTACCTCAGGTCTACCCCAGAGCTTTGTTCTTCTCGCTCTAGGTACTCCCCACCAGTACCTCAGGTCTGCCCAGAGCTCTGTCCTTCTCGCTCCAGGTACTCCCCGCCAGTACCTCAGGTCTGCCCCGACCTCTGTCCTTCTCGCTCCAGGTACTCCCTGCTGGTATCCGAGGTCCGCCCCGAGTTCTGTCCTTCTCACTCCAGGTACTCCCCGCCAGTACCTCAGGTCTGCCCCGACCTCTGTCCTTCTCGCTCCAGGTACTCCCCACCAGTACCTCAGGTCTGGCCCAGAGCTTTGTCTTTCTCGCTCCCGGTACTCGCCGCCAGTACCTCAGGTCTGCCCAGAGCTCTGTCCTTCTTGCTCTAGGTACTCCCCGCCAGTACCTCAGGTCTGCCCCGAGTTCTGTCCTTCTCGATCCAGGTACTCCCTGCCAGTACCCGAGGTCTGCACCGAGCTCTTTCCTTCTCGCTCCAGGTGCTCCCAGCCGGCACCTCAGGTCTGCCCCAGAGCTCTGTTCATCTCGCTCCAGGTACTCCCCACCAGTACTTCAGGTCTGCCCCAAGCTCTGTCCTTTTCGATCCAGGTTCCCTGCATGTACCCGAGGTATGCCCCAGGCTCTGTCCATCTTGCTCCAGGTACTGCCGCCAGTACCCGAGGTTTGGCTCGAGCTCTTTCCTTCTCACTCCAGACACTCCCCGCCAGTACCTCAGGTCTGCCCCCAAGTTCTCTCCTCACTCCAGGTACTCCCCACCAGTAGCTGAGGTGTGCCCCAGAGCTCTGTCCCTCGCTCCAGGTACTCCCCGCCAGTACCTCAGGTCTGTCCGAGCTCTGTCCTTCTCAATCCAGGTACTCCCCGCCAGTCCCCGAGGTCTGCCCGAGCTCTGTCCCTCTCGCTCCAGGTACTCCCTGCCAGTACCCGAGGTCTGGCCTGAGCTCTTTCCTTCTCAGTCCAGGTACTCCCCCGCCAGTACCTGAGGTGTGCCCCGAGCTCGGTCCTTCTCGCTCCAGGTACTCCCCACCAGTATCTGAGGTCTGCCCCATGCTCTTTCCTTCTTGCTCCAGGTACTCCCCGCCAGTAACCGAGGTCTGCCCCGAGCTCTGTACTTCTCGCTCCAGGTACTCCCTGCCAGTACCCGAGGTCTGCCCCGAGCTCTGCCTTTCCTGCTCCAGGTACTCCCAGCCAGAGCTCACTCTTTGAGTGACAGCTCTTCAAGGAGACGCGTGCTCACCTAAGAGGTCCCGACTTACCCTCCTTTGAGCTCACTCCTTGAGTGACAGCTCTTCAAAGAGACGCTTGCACACCAAAGAGGTCCCTGATCCTCCACGGAGTGACAGCTCTTCAAGGAGACGCTTGCGCACCAAAGAGGTCCCCGGCCTCCACGGAGCTCACTCCTTGAGTGACAGCTCTTCAAGGAGACTCGTGCGCACCAAAGAGGTGCCCGACTCATCCTCCACTGAGCTCACTCCTTGAGTGACAGCTCTTCAAGGAGACTCGTGCGCACCGAAGAGGTCCCCGACCTCCACGGAGCTCACTCCTTGAGTGACAGCTCTTCAAGGAGACTCGTGCGCACCGAAGAGGTGCCCGACTCATCCTCCACTGAGCTCACTCCTTGAGTGACAGCTCTTCAAGGAGACTCGTGCGCACCGAAGAGGTCCCCGACCTCCACGGAGCTCACTCCTTGAGTGACAGCTCTTCAAGGAGACTCGTGCGCACCGAAGAGGTGCCCGACTCATCCTCCACTGAGCTCACTCCTTGAGTGACAGCTCTTCAAGGAGACTCGTGCGCACCGAAGAGGTCCCCGACCTCCACGGAGCTCACTCCTTGAGTGACAGCTCTTCAAGGAGACGCGTGCGCACCGAAGAGGTCCCCGACTCATCCTCCACTGAGCTCACTCCTTGAGTGACAGCACTGCAAGGAGATGCGTGCACACGGAAGAGGTGAGGTCCATGACCCTCCATGGAGCTCACTCCTTGAGTGACAGCTCTTCAATGAGTGACTGCTCTTCAAGGAGACACGTGCGCACCGACCCCCCACGGAGCTCACTCCTTGAGTGACAGCGTTTCAAGCTCTTCAAGGAGACGCGAGCGCACCAAAAAGGTCCCCGACCCTCCACGGAGCTCGTTCCTTGAGTGACAGCTCTTCAAGGAGACGCGTGCGCACCGAAAAGGTCCCCGACTCATCCTCCACTGAGTTCACTCCTTGAGTGACAGCTCTTCAGGGAGACGCGTGGGCACCAAAAAGGTCCCCGACTCATCCTCCACTGAGCTCACTCCTTGAGTGACACTCTTCAAGGAGACGCGTGCGCACCGAAAAGGTCCCCGACTCATCCTCCACTGAGTTCACTCCTTGAGTGACAGCTCTTCAGGGAGACGCGTGGGCACCGAAAAGGTCCCCGACTCATCCTCCACTGAGCTCACTCCTTGAGTGACAGCTCTTCAAGGAGATGCTTGTGCACCGGAGAGGTCCCCGACTCATCCTCCACTGAGCTCACTCCTTGAGTGACAGCTCTTCTAGGAGATGCGTGCACACGGAAGAGGTGAGGTCCATTACCCTCCATGGAGCTCACTCCTTGAGTGACAGCTCTTCAAGGAGTGACTGCTCTTCAAGGAGACACGTGCGCACCGACCCCCCACGGAGCTCACTCCTTGAGTGACAGCGTTTCAAGCTCTTCAAGGAGACGCGAGCGCACCAAAAAGGTCCCCGACCCTCCACGGAGCTCGTTCCTTGAGTGACAGCTCTTCAAGGAGACACGTGGGCACTGAAGAGGTCCCCGACTTATCCTCCTCTGAGCTCACTCCTTGAGTGACAGCTCTTCAAGGAGACGCGTGCGCACCGAAAAGGTCCCCGACTCATCCTCCACTGAGTTCACTCCTTGAGTGACAGCTCTTCAGGGAGACGCGTGGGCACCGAAAAGGTCCCCGACTCATCCTCCACTGAGCTCACTCCTTGAGTGACAGCTCTTCAAGGAGATGCTTGTGCACCGGAGAGGTCCCCGACTCATCCTCCACTGAGCTCACTCCTTGAGTGACAGCTCTTCAAGGAGACGCGTGCGCACCGAAGAGGTCCCCAACTCATCCTCCACTGAGCTTACTCCTTGAGTGACAGCTCTTCAAGGAGATGCTTGTGCACCGGAGAGGTCCCGACTCATTGTTGGACAGGCCACATGAAGGGCCGCTCTCCCCCGGCTCAACCAGGCCCGAGCCCGGTCACGCAAGTACCACCCACCACCATTGCACGTCCTCCGTCCCCTCAGGGACCCCTGCCCTCGAACACGTTAGCCTCGTGGGTCCGATCCACTGCCGGCCCACGCGCCCAGCCCGGGCCGCCATCTTGGACACTTCACCACGAGGCCGCCTGGCCCCCGATCGACCTCAACCCTGGGCCTAGCCCGGCCTCAGACATTCCGGCACCACCCTCCACCCAGGAGGTGAGCGGGCTACTTGGCAAGTCAATGGGAGAAAGAGGTGCCGATGGCTCTCCCCCGCCCAGTGCCGCTCGCCCATCGCCTCCCCGGGCGCTGGCTCCACCCCCCTGCTGGGTGTCTGGACTCCCTCATCCCGGACCTCCCGACCTCCAAGTGCGAGGGTCCGGACATCAAAGCACGCCAGCCCTATAACTGGGGCAGCTCCAGAGCAGGAAGGCAGTTGTATCTTGGAGTCGAGAGACGTAAAGAGGAACTCATCCTGGACGGACTACTGGCGCTGCCATAGCTCTGTCCTGTGCACCATCGTCCTGCCTGTTGGCGCTGCTACAGCCGTCGTAACCTTCATCCTTCATCGTCGTCGGGATCTGCTGGCGTGGCCGCGGACCGTTGTAACCGTCATCTTTCACCGGGACCTGCAGGCTCCGCCGCGGACCGTCGTCCTTCCTTCATCCATCTCGGGACCTGCTTGGCTCCTCCACGGCCCGATCATCTAGAACGCCGAGCTCGAGGATTGAGAGCTATTTTTTACTCATTGGTAACTAAAGACTGTCCCGCTACCCCTTTCCTCAACCAAAGACTAGAATCGAGGGGACCCCTGAGTCCAGACCTCCTTGTATCATACCAACGTAACCTAAGAATTGCATATAAAGTCTCGTTAACCTTCAATCCTGTGTGGTGTCCGTCTGTGGGGGGGAAGTTACTTGTCTGTACAGTCGTTGGAGACGGCTCTCCCTGGAGACCTCTCCCCGTAATCTCGGCCGACCCTCTCGGTCCGTCTAACATTGGTGGCCAGCGGCGCGATCCGAATCACCGCATAACGTACAGAGAGTAGCTCACCCCACAACGAACCACAATGACAACTAAAGAGAGCGGATCAACTGAGAAGTTCCAAATGGAAAAACTAGAGGAGTACAGCCATCGTGAACTAAAGCAGTTCTGCATCGAACTAGGTATCGCTACCACCGGACTAAGCACCAAGGACGATTTTAAGCATGCCCTAGAATCTTGGGCAGAGACCGGGGATGTCGAAGCCCCTGAGCAAAGCACCGCGAAAAGAACCAACACGGCCCCTGAAGGGCAAAGAACCAGTCTCTCGCAAGACGAGATCCAAGAAAGAGAAAAAACCCGACTACACGAACTAGAAATGGCCCGACTCAAGATGGACGTAGAACTCAAGTTGGCCGAACAAAAAATAAACTTAGAGCACCTACGTCTCCGAGAAGAAAGAGAGGAGAAACAGAGGCAAAGGGAGCTCGAGGAAAAGAAACTAGCGTACGAGCACGAACGGAACCTAGCCGAGATCAACCTGCGCAAGCAGAATAAGGAGTTAGGGGTGCCCGAGAGACCACACACCCCAGGGACCACGGAGAAAAAAGTACACATCCCCAAGGATGTTGTCCGAGAATATTTTCGAGAAGACGACATCCAGCAATGGTTTAAAGCCTATGAAATCGCTATGACTGCGCACCGGATCGATAGAAACGATTGGGGAGCCGGCCTATGGGGCAGATTCCTCAATGAGGGCCGCGATACCCTGTTACAGCTCCCAGACCACCAGATGACCTCCTACGACCATATGAAAGCGGCCCTCCTCACCCGCTATGGCCTCACGCCCGAGATGTACCGTCAGAGGTTCCGAGACTGCACACGCATCCCGGGTACAACTTGGGTGGACTATGTAACGTACTTTAGCCGAGCTTTCGAAGGCTGGATCAGAGGGAACAACGTCACGACCTACGAGCAGCTGTTCAATCTGATGGTATGGGAGCATCTGTCCAACAATTGCTTCATTGAACTACGCCAACACCTCCTCGACAGCAAGTTAACCGATCCCCGGCAGCTCGCAGCCGAAGCTGACCGGTGGGAGATCACCAGAGTGGGCCGGAATGGGTCCTACGAGCAGAACAGGAACAACAATGGTCACCACCGACCCAGAGGAGGAGGAGGGGGCCAAGGACGAGGAAGAGACAACACTCCGGCCGCCCCCGCTACCAGCACCACCCCCCCGGCCAACCGGGGCAGCACCCCGGCGCGACCGGGGTACAGAGCCAATGTTACATGTCACCGATGCCAACGAGTCGGCCACTATGCAAACGACCCAAGCTGCCCGCAGTATCAGAGTCCAAAACCCCGCCATGTGGCCGCCGTGGCACTAGGGGAAGAACAGATCTCCGAGGAACAAGAAACAGACGAGCAAGAGTATCAAGAGTGGGAGCCAGCCGCCATGACTCTCGCGTGCTTAGGGGGAAGAGACATGGTCCCGCAGGTCCCCCTACCCGCTAACACCCAGAAGTACAGCCAATGGGTAAGCATCAATGGACAACGGGCCGAAGCCCTTCGGGACACCGGGGCCAGTGTGACAGCCGTCCGCTGTCATCTGGTGACCCCAGAACAATATCTACCGAACATTCTCTGCCCTGTGCGATCAGCCGACAACTCGGAAAGTCTGTGTCGGATGGCCTGCGTCCCCTTTGAGTGGGGAGGGGTCTCCGGCATGTTGAAGGTGACGGTCCGAGACGACGCCCCCGTGGACTGCCTCCTCGGAAATGACCTGGAGAGCTCCCCGTGGGCAGCTGTGGAGCGAAAAGAACACTTGGGGATGTTGGGCGTCCCGGACTGGGCGTGCGTCACCACCCGGTCCATGGCCGCCCGTGCCAACCATCACCCGGAAGAACCAGCATGGCCGGCGCCACCGCCTCCGGTCGCCCCAGCCGAGACCCCCGACCATGACACCCCCCTCGAACTTGCTCAACCTTCCGACCTCGCTAACCTTGACCAGTGGGCTCAAGAGGGGGGACCCACACAAGAACAATTTCGCCAGGAACAGAAGACCTGTCCCTCCCTCGAGGGACTCCGCCAACAAGCGCTCGCCCAAAGCGCAGGGGATACCTCCGGAACTCATTGGGTCTACTGGGACAATGATCTGTTGTACAGCGAGCAACGAATCGCCGAGCTGGGGGCCAACCGAGTACTAGTAGTGCCCCTCCGCTTTAGAGACTTCCTGCTAAACCTGGCCCACAGTGTCCCCCTGGCAGGGCACCTGGGACAAGATAAAACCTACAGTCGCCTAGTGACCCACTTCTTCTGGCCCAAAATGAGAAACGATGTGCACCAGCATTGCCGATCTTGCCCCACGTGCCAAGCCAGTGGAAAGAGCGGCCGCAAACTAAAGGCCCCCTTGCAACCCTTTCCAGTAGTCACGACCCCATTTGAGAGGGTCGGAATAGACATTGTGGGACCCCTGGACCCGCGTACAAGACAAGGCCATCGCTTCATTCTGGTGCTAGTGGACCACGCCACCCGCTACCCTGAGGCTGTTCCTCTCCGGACCGTGACAGCCCCAGTGGTCGGCCGGGCCCTGATGGGGATCTTCTCCCGTGTGGGGTTCCCCCGAGAAGTCGTCAGCGACAGAGGCACGAACTTTATCTCTAAATACATGAAGTCCCTCTGGCAACAGTGTGGGGTCACCTACCGATTCACGACCCCCTATCACCTCCAAGGGAACGGACTTGTTGAGCGGTTCAATCGCACGCTAAAAGGGATGATCGGGGGATTGGAAGAGCCCCTCCGTCGCCAGTGGGATGTGCTGCTGCCGTGCCTCCTCTTCGCCTACCGGGAGGTCCCACAGAAGTCCCTAGGCTTCAGCCCATTCGAACTGCTATATGGGTACCCAGTGCGGGGGCCGCTCAGCCTGATCAAAGAAGGCTGGGAGATGCCTCCGGCCAAGAGCCCTCCAGATGTCTTCCGGTACCTCCTCACCCTCCGCAACCAGTCCCGGCGGTTCAGAGACCTAGCAAAAGCCAACCTAGAGGCCAGTCAAGAGGACATGAAGAAATGGTATGACCAGAACGCCTCATCCATTGAATTCGAGCCGGGGCAACAGGTATGGGTAATGTCCCCCACGGAGCCATGCGCTCTCCAAGACAAATGGACGGGACCCTTCAAGGTAATCGAGCGCAAGGGTCCTGCCACCTATCTGATCGATATGGAGTCCTCCCGGAACCCACTCCGAGTCCTCCACACCAACAGACTGAAACCCCACTTTGCACGAACAGAACTCAGCCTACTGATGGCCACAGACAATGGGGTTGAAGACGACTCCGAGCCTCTCCCTGACCTCTTGCGGACCCAGGAGCAAGACGGCTCCGTGGATGGGGTCCGACTCTCGGAGACCCTCACCAGAGAACAACGCCAAGAGTGCCAAGCCCTCCTGTCACGGTTCGCCAGTCTGTTCTCCCTCACCCCAGGTGTCACTTCCTGGTGTGTGCACGATGTGGACACCGGAGACAGCCCTCCTATCCGCCACCGGGCCTACCGCGTACCTGATCGGGTACGGGCCTGCATCCAGGCGGAAGTAGCTAAGATGCTCACGCTCGGGGTCATCGAGCCCTCAGACAGTCCATGGGCCAGCCCGGTCGTACTGGTCCCCAAAGCAGCCGCCCCCGGAACCACACCAGAACTCCGGTTCTGCGTCGACTACCGGGGCCTGAATGAAGTCACCAGAACGGACGCACATCCCATCCCCTGGGCAGATGAACTGGTCGACCGAATGGGAGCTGCCCGCTACCTCAGCATTTTCGACCTGACAGCAGGTTATTGGCAGATCGGCCTCACACCCCGAGCACAAGAACGTTCTGCCTTCTCCACCCCCGATGGCCACTACCATTTTACGGTCATGCCCTTCGGCATGAAAAATGCCCCAGCGACTTTCCAACGGCTCGTCAATCAGGTCCTGGCGGGGCTCGAAGAGTTCAGCGCCGCCTACCTAGACGACATCGCTGTGTACAGCCACCATTGGACCGAGCACCTCCACCACCTCCGAGCAGTGCTGCAAGCCCTTCAGCGAGCTGGCCTCACGATCAAGGCCAGCAAGTGTCAAATTGGACAAGGGTCTGTGACCTACCTCGGACACCAGGTGGGAAGCGGCCTAGTGGCCCCTCTACAGCTGAAAATTGCCGCCATCCAGAACTGGCAGCCCCCTATCACCCAAACCGAGGTACGAGCCTTCCTGGGCCTCACGGGCTACTACCGAAGGTTCGTGAAAGACTATGGTACCATAGTGGGGCCTCTCACCGAACTCACGTCAAAAAATCAGCCCAAGAAGGTGAACTGGACCCCAGAGTGTCAAGCGGCATTCGAACAGTTGAAGGCCGCCATGTGTTCCGCTCCTGTGCTCCAGGCCCCAGACTACAGCCGGGAGTTCGTCGTCCAGACGGACGCCTCCGACCAGGGCATTGGGGCGGTCCTGTCTCAAATGAACACCGAAGGCCTTGATCAACCGGTGGCCTTCATCAGCCGGAGACTCCTACCACGGGAGCAACGCTGGAGCACCATAGAGAGGGAAGCCTTCGCTGTGGTATGGGCCCTCAAGAAGCTCCGGCCCTACCTTTTTGGCACCCACTTTCGGGTACAGACTGACCACCGACCCCTGCAGTGGTTGATGCATATGCGGGGGGAAAACCCAAAATTGCTACGCTGGTCCATCTCCTTGCAAGGTATGGACTTCACAGTCGAACACCGGCCTGGGTCAGACCACGCCAACGCGGATGGCCTGTCCCGGTTTTTCCGCCTCGACGAGGAGAGTCCCCAAGAGGATGGGTAACTCTCCCCGCCTTCAGCTGGGGGGGACGCATGTTGGACAGGCCACATGAAGGGCCGCTCTCCCCCGGCTCAACCAGGCCCGAGCCCGGTCACGCAAGTACCACCCACCACCATTGCACGTCCTCCGTCCCCTCAGGGACCCCTGCCCTCGAACACGTTAGCCTCGTGGGTCCGATCCACTGCCGGCCCACGCGCCCAGCCCGGGCCGCCATCTTGGACACTTCACCACGAGGCCGCCTGGCCCCCGATCGACCTCAACCCTGGGCCTAGCCCGGCCTCAGACATTCCGGCACCACCCTCCACCCAGGAGGTGAGCGGGCTACTTGGCAAGTCAATGGGAGAAAGAGGTGCCGATGGCTCTCCCCCGCCCAGTGCCGCTCGCCCATCGCCTCCCCGGGCGCTGGCTCCACCCCCCTGCTGGGTGTCTGGACTCCCTCATCCCGGACCTCCCGACCTCCAAGTGCGAGGGTCCGGACATCAAAGCACGCCAGCCCTATAACTGGGGCAGCTCCAGAGCAGGAAGGCAGTTGTATCTTGGAGTCGAGAGACGTAAAGAGGAACTCATCCTGGACGGACTACTGGCGCTGCCATAGCTCTGTCCTGTGCACCATCGTCCTGCCTGTTGGCGCTGCTACAGCCGTCGTAACCTTCATCCTTCATCGTCGTCGGGATCTGCTGGCGTGGCCGCGGACCGTTGTAACCGTCATCTTTCACCGGGACCTGCAGGCTCCGCCGCGGACCGTCGTCCTTCCTTCATCCATCTCGGGACCTGCTTGGCTCCTCCACGGCCCGATCATCTAGAACGCCGAGCTCGAGGATTGAGAGCTATTTTTTACTCATTGGTAACTAAAGACTGTCCCGCTACCCCTTTCCTCAACCAAAGACTAGAATCGAGGGGACCCCTGAGTCCAGACCTCCTTGTATCATACCAACGTAACCTAAGAATTGCATATAAAGTCTCGTTAACCTTCAATCCTGTGTGGTGTCCGTCTGTGGGGGGGAAGTTACTTGTCTGTACAGTCGTTGGAGACGGCTCTCCCTGGAGACCTCTCCCCGTAATCTCGGCCGACCCTCTCGGTCCGTCTAACATTCATCCTCCACTGAGCTCACTCCTTGAGTGACAGCTCTTCAAGGAGATGCTTGTGCACCGGAGAGGTCCCGACTCATCCTCCACTGAGCTCACTCCTTGAGGGAGTGACAGCTCTTCAAGGAGATGCGTGCACCCGGAAGAGGTGAGGTCCATGACCCTCCATGGAGCTCACTCGTTGAGTGACAGCTCTTCAGGGAGACACGCGTGTTCACTCCTTGAGTGACAGCTCTTCAGAGAGACACGTGTTCACGCCTTGATTGACATCTCTTCAGGGAGACGCGTGTGCACGCCTTGAGTGACAGCTCTTCAGAGAGACGCGTGTTCACTCCTTGAGTGACAGCTCGTCAGGGAGACGCGTGTTCACTCCTTGAGTGACAGCTCTTCAGGGAGACGCGTGTGCACGCCTTGAGTGACAGCTCTTCAGGGAGAAGCATGTTCACTCCTTGAGTGACAGCTCTTCAGGGAGACGCGTGTGCACGCCTTGAGTGACAGCTCTTCAGAGAGACGCGTGTTCACTCCTTGAGTGACAGCTCGTCAGGGAGACGCGTGTTCACTCCTTGAGTGACAGCTCTTCAGGGAGACGCGTGTGCACGCCTTGAGTGACAGCTCTTCAGATAGACGCGTGCGAGGCGCTGCATGGCTCCCGGCAGGGGCTGTCACTGTGTTTGATCTTCGGTGTCCGTGGAAACATTCCAGACTGAAATCACACCTTTCAATCTTGACTGTACACATGTTTATGTTTTTACAGCGCCGGCTTGATGCAAGTTGTGATGATAAGTGTGCGAACTGAATGTCATTTACGAACCGTAATTGAATAACAATGAATGGATAACTGAACACGAGGCACGCACACTCAGGGTCGTAACCTCCAGTCTCTGAACCGCAGAATGATTTATAAATATAGATAATCCAGCTTCACATCTAAACACAACACACGTATATAAATAGAGAATATGACAAGCTAACACCTCTTGTGTGACTCGTGGAAACATCAAGGGGGCTTGGGGGTATTCTCGAATGCTTTTTGCTTACACAATATAGCATTTTCAGTAAACGTCTTTCCGTTCAATAATATATTCGTCTGTGTTTTGAGACACGGAAACATGTTGAATTTTTTTTCAATTTCGTTTTAAAGTCTTGTCTTCTTTTTTCATGGATTTGCGGGTTGATTCACATCTTTTGATGGCTCGGCTCGTGTTATGGATCTCAGAGCTAAACAGAGCTCGGCTCTGCCAAGGCTGTCCGTGGCCCCAGAGAGGCAGGGCCGCCTCCGCCCTCGGTTGCCAGCACCGACGGCTCCCCGGCTGCTGAGTCCAGGCCGAGGACAAGCCAAGCAGGCTGAGGGTGAGCCGGTGGCGCTCCCCTGCACACGCCTGCTCCTCTGCTCCCCGCTCACACGCCTGCTCCCCAGCACACGCCTGCTCCTCTGCTCCCCGCTCACACGCCTGCTCTCCAGCACACGCTTGCTCCTCTGCTCCCCGCTCACACGCCTGCTCTCCAGCACACGCCTGCTCCTCTGCTCCCCAGCACCCGCCTGCTCCTCTGCTCCCCGCACACGCCTGCTCCTCTGCTCCCCGCTCACACGCCTGCTCTCCAGCGCACGCCTGCTCCTCTGCTCCCCAGCACCCGCCTGCTCCTCTGCTCCCCGCACACGCCTGCTCCTCTGCTCCCCAGCACACGCCTGCTCCTCTGCTCCCCTGCACACGCCTGCTCCTCTGCTCCCCTGCACACGCCTGCTCCTCTGCTCCCCGCTCACACGCCTGCTCTCCAGCACACGCCTGCTCCTCTGCTCCCCAGCACACGCCTGCTCCTCTGCTCCCCGCTCACACGCCTGCTCCCCAGCACACGCCTGCTCCTCTGCTCCCCGCTCACACGCCTGCTCCCCAGCACACGCCTGCTCCTCTGCTCCCCGCTCACACGCCTGCTCTCCAGCACACGCCTGCTCCTCTGCTCCCCAGCACCCGCCTGCTCCTCTGCTCCCCGCACACGCCTGCTCCTCTGCTCCCCAGCACACGCCTGCTCCTCTGCTCCTCTGCTCCCCTGCACACGCCTGCTCCTCTGCTCCCCTGCACACGCCTGCTCCTCTGCTCCCCGCTCACACGCCTGCTCTCCAGCACACGCCTGCTCCTCTGCTCCCCAGCACCCGCCTGCTCCTCTGCTCCCCTGCACACGCCTGCTCCTCTGCTCCCCGCACACGCCTGCTCCTCTGCTCCCCAGCACACGCCTGCTCCTCTGCTCCTCTGCTCCCCAGTACACGCCTGCTCCTCTGCTCCTCTGCTCCCCTGCACACGCCTGCTCCTCTGCTCCCCTGCACACGCCTGCTCCTCTGCTCTGCTCCCCTGCACACGCCTGCTCCTTTGCTCCCCGCACACGCCTGCTCCTCTGCTCCCCTGCACACGCCTGCTCCTCTGCTCCCCGCTCACACGCCTGCTCTCCAGCACACGCCTGCTCCTCTGCTCCCCAGCACCCGCCTGCTCCTCTGCTCCCCTGCACACGCCTGCTCCTCTGCTCCCCTGCACACGCCTGCTCCTCTGCTCCCCTGCACACGCCTGCTCCTCTGCTCCCCGCACACGCCTGCTCCTCTGCTCCCCAGCACACGCCTGCTCCTCTGCTCCTCTGCTTCCCAGTACACGCCTGCTCCTCTGCTCCTCTGCTCCCCTGCACACGCCTGCTCCGCTGCTCCCTCCTCTGCTCCCCTGCACACGCCTGCTCCTCTGCTCCCCGCACACGCCTGCTCCTCTGCTCCCCAGTACACGCCTGCTCCTCTGCTCCCCAGCACACGCCTGCTCCCCTGCACACACCTGCTCCCCGGCCCACGCCTGCTCCCCGGCACACGCCTGCTCCCCAGCACACACCTGCTCCCTAGTACATGCCTGCTCCCCAGCACACACCTGCTCCCCAGCACACGCCTGCTCCTCTGCTCCCCAGTACACGCCTGCTCCCCGGCACACGCCTGCTCCTCTGCTTACCAGCACACGCCTGCTCCTCTGCTCCCCGGCCCACGCCTGCTCCCCGGCACACGCCTGCTCCCCGGCACATGCCTGCTCCCGAGCACACACCTGCTTCCCAGTACATGCCTGCTCCCCAGCACACGCCTGCTCCCCAGCACACGCCTGCTTCCAGCACACACCTGCTCCCCATCCCACGCCTGCTCCCCAGCCCACGCCTACTCCCCTGCACACGCCTGCTTCCCAGCACACGCCTGCTCCGCTGCAGACACCTGCGCCCCAGCACACGCCTGCTTCCAGCACACACCTGCTCCCCAGCACACGCCTGCTTCCAGCACACACCTGCTCCCCAGTTCACGCCTGCTCCCCAGCCCACGCCTGCTCCCCTGCCCACGCCTGCTCCCCTGCACACACCTGCTCCCCAGCACATGCCTGCTCCCCAGCCCACGCCTGCTCCCCTGCACACGCCTGCTCCCCAGGACATGCCTCCGCCCTCGGTTGCCAGCACCGACGGCTCCCCGGCTGCTGAGTCCAGGCCGAGGACAAGCCAAGCAGGCTGAGGGTGAGCCGGTGGCGCTCCCCAGCACACGCCTGCTCCTCTGCTCCCCGCTCACACGCCTGCTCTCCAGCACACGCCTGCTCCTCTGCTCCCCAGCACCCGCCTGCTCCTCTGCTCCCCGCACACGCCTGCTCCTCTGCTCCCCAGCACACGCCTGCTCCTCTGCTCCTCTGCTCCCCTGCACACGCCTGCTCCTCTGCTCCCCTGCACACGCCTGCTCCTCTGCTCCCCGCTCACACGCCTGCTCTCCAGCACACGCCTGCTCCTCTGCTCCCCAGCACCCGCCTGCTCCTCTGCTCCCCTGCACACGCCTGCTCCTCTGCTCCCCGCACACGCCTGCTCCTCTGCTCCCCAGCACACGCCTGCTCCTCTGCTCCTCTGCTCCCCAGTACACGCCTGCTCCTCTGCTCCTCTGCCCCCCTGCACACGCCTGCTCCTCTGCTCCCCTGCACACGCCTGCTCCTCTGCTCTGCTCCCCTGCACACGCCTGCTCCTTTGCTCCCCGCACACGCCTGCTCCTCTGCTCCCCTGCACACGCCTGCTCCTCTGCTCCCCGCTCACACGCCTGCTCTCCAGCACACGTCTGCTCCTCTGCTCCCCAGCACCCGCCTGCTCCTCTGCTCCCCTGCACACGCCTGCTCCTCTGCTCCCCTGCACACGCCTGCTCCTCTGCTCCCCTGCACACGCCTGCTCCTCTGCTCCCCGCACACGCCTGCTCCTCTGCTCCCCAGCACACGCCTGCTCCTCTGCTCCTCTGCTTCCCAGTACACGCCTGCTCCTCTGCTCCTCTGCTCCCCTGCACACGCCTGCTCCGCTGCTCCCTCCTCTGCTCCCCTGCACACGCCTGCTCCTCTGCTCCCCGCACACGCCTGCTCCTCTGCTCCCCAGCACACGCCTGCTCCTCTGCTCCTCTGCTCCCCAGTACACGCCTGCTCCTCTGCTCCCCAGCACACGCCTGCTCCCCTGCACACACCTGCTCCCCGGCCCACGCCTGCTCCCCGGCACACGCCTGCTCCCCAGCACACACCTGCTCCCTAGTACATGCCTACTCCCCAGCACACACCTGCTCCCCAGCACACGCCTGCTCCTCTGCTCCCCAGTACACGCCTGCTCCCCGGCACACGCCTGCTCCTCTGCTTACCAGCACACGCCTGCTCCTCTGCTCCCCAGCACACGCCTGCTCCCCGGTACACGCCTGCTCCCCGGCACACGCCTGCTCCCGAGCACACACCTGCTTCCCAGTACATGCCTGCTCCCCAGCACACGCCTGCTCCCCAGCACACGCCTGCTTCCAGCACACACCTGCTCCCCATCCCACGCCTGCTCCCCAGCCCACGCCTACTCCCCTGCACACGCCTGCTTCCCAGCACACGCCTGCTCCGCTGCAGACGCCTGCGCCCCGGCACACGCCTGCTCCCCTACACACGCCTGCTCCCCAGCACACGCCTGCTTCCAGCACACACCTGCTCCCCAGCACACGCCTGCTTCCAGCACACACCTGCTCCCCAGTTCACGCCTGCTCCCCAGCCCACGCCTGCTCCCCTGCCCACGCCTGCTCCCCTGCACACACCTGCTCCCCAGCACATGCCTGCTCCCCAGCCCACGCCTGCTCCCCTGCACACGCCTGCTCCCCAGGACATGCCTGCTTCCAGCACACGTCTGCTTCCAGCACACACCTGCTCCCCAGCACACGCCTGCTCCCCAGCATACGCCTGCTTCCAGCACACACCTGCTCCCCAGTTCACGCCTGCTCCCCAGCCCACGCCTGCTCCCCTGCCCACGCCTGCTCCCCTGCACACACCTGCTCCCCAGCACATTCCTGCTCCCCAGCACACGTTAGTGCTCCCCTGCACACGCCTGCTCCCCAGGACATGCCTGCTTCCAGCACACGTCTGCTTCCAGCACACATCTGCTCCCCAGCACACGCCTGCTCCCCAGCATACGCCTGCTTCCAGCACACGCCTGCTCCCCGGCTGCCGAGTCCTGGCCGTCCTTCGTGGCCGAGGACAAGCCAAGGAGGCAGAGGGTGAGTCGGCGGCTGCTGGGGAGATGGCAGGCCAGTGATGCAACCCAGGCAGCTGTGCAGGGAGCATTGCAGTGTGCTCTGTGCACAGGCCGAGCTGAGGCGAGGCATTCTTCATCTCCACAGCCTGCTCTGAAGGGGGGCCCATGATTCCCCGCCCTATCGCACCCTTCCTGAGTCAGGGTTTAAAGACGTCAAGCGCTACACCCCCCGGACGGGTCACTGTGGGAAAGGGAAACTCCATCCGCATGCTGGAGGGGAGGGGTGGGGTGGGGGAGGGGGGGACTGTGCACTGCCTTTGAGGCTGGACCACCCTCGAATGTAGCCCCAGAGACCGAGTCGAGAGCTGGTGGTACCCTGGCCGGGCCTGGGGTCACCCACCTGCCCAGTATTCTGGGGTCACCCACCTGCCCAGTATTCTTTAAAATAATCCAGGTCGGGCCACTGGAATTATGCGGCAGGGAGACCCAAACTATCTAGCTGGGTTGACTAAATTGTGCAGTAAGAAAAGCCAAATTATGTGGCGTAATGTGGCACATTTTCTGACAGCATTATTCCATTAATTTATAATTTTTAAACTTGTTTACAATGTTTGGACATGGGTTCCACCTTTTTAGTAGCCGTTTAACACCCAAATACAGCAACAAGCTACAGAAAGGTGACCAGCAGACATTCGAAAGGGCTTTTACTGCGATGCAACTCTTGTCGAAATGTTTTTAGTAACTTTTGAAATGTATGAGCTATAAACATTTTTTTTGTGGCTAAAATCTGCAGATTATGCACAATCGCATCATTCCAGTGGCCCTGATCCCAGTTGCAGGTGGTGAGTGGCATAGTACAAAGCCAGCTCCAAGCACCGTGCCAGGACGCAACATTTCATGTATTTCCGTTATCTCAGGCTTCTTTCCACCAAAGAAACTCCAGTGCTCGTTCCATTGAAACTTGTAGGGTGTTACTAATAGAGCGAGCCACAGATGTTAAGGTGTTTTTTACAACTGACGTATGTTGCGCTCTGGCAAAGTAGCGCCAGGGTTCTTGATGGAGGCGGGCCAAGATTTACAGAGTTTGCGTCTGACTTCCCTTACTTTTTTAATCCAACCCGAAGCAAAGTCTTTTGCTGGAATTCACAAACCAACGTAAATCACGATGTACGTTGGTTTGTGAAGGACAGTGACGCAAGGGAGTACAATGCGCTCTCTTGCGTTACTTTGTGTCAAGCAGGTGGTGCGTGGGCTTCCCGTGAAGCCACCTACCCCTGGTTTTGACACAAATCAAAGGGTGGTTTGAATGTCTACTTGTCCAATAAGTTGGATTTTGTAAAAGTTATACAATCTGTTAAAGATAGCTATTTCCAACTTTTAGTACTTGTCTCGACCTCTGATGTTCCAATAGCTCTTGTCAACCTATATAATAATATTCCCTGTGGTGAGGTAGCTATTGTTCTAAGTAAGCTGAGCAAAGCATTGTTTTCACCAGAAAAAATGTACAAGGATAAATTGATGATATTTTTGGTTGGGGATTTTAATTGTACTTTGTGCAGCACAACTCAGGACAATAGGTGTGGTATGGCACAGGAAGACGGTGTGAGCCACTTACATTTCAATCATTCCACTTTAGGGGAGCAGTTTAACTGCTTGTTAGGTGAATTTGATTTAGGGTTCGCAAACGAACTGTGTGTCCTACCTTCTGCCCTACCTCCAACATTTAATGGCAGAGGCTCTACCTAAACTATAGATTATGTTATTGTTTCTAATAAATGCGGTGCTAGAATTCATTGTTTTAGTGTCTCCGACATCGCATTAAGCGACCACTTCCCACTCTGTGTGGCCGTTCTTCTAACAACAACGTCCACACTGATAAATCAAAGAGAAAGGGATAGTCTGGACACAAATATTGCTTTTGGTATTGTAAAAGGATATTCACTAAAATGGGCCATGGTGAATCAGGCAGAAATAATCAAATTAGTGGTCGGCAAATGCTTTTCTGAAATAATGACCTGCTTACAGGTAGATTCACTCCCAGAAACTCTTCTTGCACCCTACCTCACAATTTCGAATGAAATTAAGACCTCCCTCATGAGACAATTTAAGAATCAAAAGTAGGAGGGAGAGTGGTTTGATTCTAAGTGCACTAGGGCTCACGCACTTTTAAAGAAGGAATTGCAACAAGCATTTACAATGCAATGGTTTTGCCTTTGTTAAAGTTAGAGCTATTGGCATTGCTCTTGACATTTTTTTTATTTATGTTTTTTTTAACATAAATAAATGGCATTGTCATTTACAATAGCAGGGCACAGGGAAGGGGGGGCGAGGAGAGACGAAGGAGAGCTGCGGGCTCTTGTTGTAATGCTTGCATAGATGAGTTGGTGGATGCATGCATGGGTGCATGCATGGATGGGTGTATGGATGGGTGTATGGATAGATGGATGGATAGATGCATATATACAGCCAATCCCTCAACAATGTATGCAATCCACCAACCCATCCAACCAACAACCCATCCATGCATCCACCCATACATCCATGCATCATGCATACATCCATCATGCATCCATCCACCCACTGTGTCCCACTCCGACCCCTCTAAATATAACTCATTTTTTCTGAGCAAAAAAACAATCTTGGGCACAAATATTTCTGATGGGAACATGCCTCTACTGCCATGGACGGATAATGTGTCTAAATCGCCATGGTACAGGGTGAGTTCATTAGCTCTCCTTCACAACTCTCAAAGCAGGTGCACGCTTATCACAAGTCCTTAACATTTTTTTTACTAATGCCTCCATTTTGAGAAGCTGGCGGAGTGGGTCACGTCCCTTGCAAATGGTCAAACTGATTCCCACGCGGTCCTACGGTAGTATTCCACACATGATGTGACCAACATAAACCTACGCCGCCCATGAGTACATTGGGATGGCTGAGCCGGTGACTGTGGAGAACTATAGTGCTTCCAACTTCCCCCCAACAACCCCCCAACTTCCATGATCTTAGATGCCTTGCGTGCATCGTTGGGCACTCAAGCAAGTGAGCACACATATTTCACGTCTGGAAACTCAATCTACCTCTGGGTCCGTCAGTGGTTTCTGCACAAGACTAAAGTAAGACAAGCGACAACCTCAAGGTGCTTTACATTGTCCTGAAGCCCACCACATACTGATACCTTAGTACCCTCTACAGTTTCTCTGCGCGGGTTTGAGCTTCTCCTGGGTCCAGAGACTTCTGACTTTTACCTAAACCTCTCTGGCCTAAACTAGTTTTTTATTATTTTATTTATTCAGTTTTTACATAATTGCAATCAGGCCTCAAGAGAGACATCAGAGCACTGCACAGACCTACAAATGGAATAGCAGGCAAAGAAAAGGTTTGACATGAAGCAAGATTTTCTGGAGATGGAGAAGGCTTAATAGACATGATAAAACGAGGAAAATAAGGTGATCTAAATAGAAAAGGTCACATTTTTTAGATTCATATTCTTTTTGAGCTGAAATAGGGAAGGGGCAGTTTGAAGCAAAGAGCATCGTTCCTACTGCAAAAGCGAAGATGAGCAAAATCACAAGTTTTGTTCTGCTGCTCCCCCGCCCCTTCCCCCGGGTGATTTCCAGGCTAGCACATTCTCCAGATGAGAGCCAATACCTACGTTTGCTGGATGACGTCGGACATAAGAGAAAGAACAAAGTGGATGAGTAAAGAGATAAGGATGGAAAGAGTGAAGTATTAGAGTGACTGTAAAGAGGGAGGCGATGAAGGAAGAAAAGGAGGGATATGAACAATTAAAAGATAGGAAAATATGAAAGCAAGGAAATACAAGGATGGGGAGGATAGAATGGTGAAAAAAGAGGGAATAAGAAGGAAGAAACACACACTAACAACCACACGCACGCCCTCAGCCCCACGCGCACCCTTCACAGACCAGCACTCTGGAGGCACACGCACGCCTTACACACTCACGCCTCTTACACACTCACAACCACACGCACACCTCATACACACTCACAACCACACGCACACCTCACACACTCACAACCACACGCACGCCCTCAGCACAGCTGGAAGCACAAGCAAACGAAACAAAGAGCAGGTGTGCAAGTTCAGGGGTTTACTCGGCAAAACTTACCGTTTAGAGTACTTATGGGTTCGGACCAGTCAGTGTGAGCTCGTGTTACGTTGTTTTCATCCAAAATAAAGAAATTCACCCTGAAATATAGAAGAATGACGTCAGAAAAGCAATGGTGGCAAATGAGCAAACATCCCCCAGAGGTCTACTGCGGGAATGGGTTTGCGGGTCGTTATGGGTGAGTGTCTGACACAAGACCGAGACACTGCTAACAGGAAGTGACGTGTTGAGAACACTCAGACATATGCTATATTGTTATACGCTATATATTATGTTCTGATGCAATGCTATATCCTGTTTATTCATCGTATAGGGCTTTTATACTGCACTGAGCTTGTGTCAAAGCGCTGTGGAGGAGCGAATGGACAAGAGAGGGGAGACCACGAGTGAGGGAGGGAGGGGACAAGCTATAGGAGAAGAAAGGGGAGACGAAGGAGACATCTAGAGAAAGAGACGGAATGAAATAGCGCCTTGAAAACATCTGTGATGATAAGGACGGAGTTGTGAGAGGGAGTGGCAGCGGCGCAGCAGGCGGAAGACTCGCCTCAAAGCAGGGAAAAGCGAGGTCGGACAGGCAGAGGTACATGACAGGCACCCTCCCTGCGGGGCCCTGCCTTGCGTGCCCGCTGAGAGCTGGGAGGGAAGGATTCTTACACTACAGGGGGTGCTGGAGCTCAGGGGAGAGCCATGCTCTGGCTGGGGAGGGACAGACCATTAATGGAAGGGAGGAAGTGTGGAGGGGCGTGCTGTGTGCCGAACGGGCAGCTATGAAAAAGGGGGGGTGCCGGGTCTCAGGGGACAGCCATGCTGCTCGGACGGGGCTCTGTGCCGAGCGGTCAGCAGTGGAAGGACGGGGACCCTTGCCTGCACTGGAAGAGGGGTGGATGCTTGCATTGGTCTCCCGGACACTGAGGGGCTTATTTACAAGCCTCTCGCTCCGCCGGTGCGTCACTTTTAATATGGGAAAAAGTGACGTACGGGCGGTGCACGAGGCTTGTAAATAAGCCCCTGAGAGCGGGAAATCAGGAAAACAAAGACACGACAGGCCAGCCGCGCGTGGAGGAATCAAAGGGGGGGTGGTGACCACAAGAGGGGGCGGTACACGTACACCCACGAACTTCGAAACACACAACGAGCGACACGGACAGGTATGAGGGTGCCGAGGACTGGGGCAGTCAATGATGACATACGGGAGGAGGGAGAAAGACAGACCGACAGACACAAAGAAAGGCAGACAGGCGACCCCATACAGGCACGCTGTCAAAGCATGGAGACAGTTAGACGAAAACAGGCACAAAGACAGATACGCAGACAGGCACGAAGAGAGATGGATGGATGAGCAGACTGACGACCACAAGCAGACGGACAGGCTTATAGAAATACACATAGACAGAGAGATAAGCATGGAGGCAGGTGGGCAAATACAGATAGGCAGACAGACAGAAACAAACACAGATACGCTGACAGACCGGCAGAGAGGCATGACAAGAGATGTCTGGGTGGCCAGACTGACAGCCACAGGCAGACAGACAGGCTCATTGACACATAGACAGAGAGACAGGCGTGGAGGCAGGACGGCAAACACAGATAGGCAGACAGACCGGGCACTTCCGGCCGGCCGCGCTAGGATTGGCCGGCCGGCTAGTCACTTCCGGGTCGCCGCGGGCAGCGCGGCGGCCCGTCTCTAGCTCAGGCAGGCGGGCGGCGAAGTTTCCCGGGACGGTCGATGCAGGCTGCTTCCTCCTTCCGGCTCTCTCCTCCTCCTCCTGCGATGACGCGGAAGGGGGCTTGACCGGCTGGGCCAATCCCAGCGCGGCCCGGGCTTGAAGGCGGGCGCTGCTTCCTCCTCTCACTCGGGGCCGCGGCGGTGAATACACGGAGCAATGCCGGGTGGGCACCGGCCTTAAATCTAAATATTAAGCGAGGTGGGCACTCGCTCGGGGTACCACAACAGCGGCAAGGTCCCTGGCAGGGTGGGCGCCTGCCAGCGGACAAAATACTCGAAAATCAGGTGCCGGCAATGCCGGACCAGATTCAGGGGCGTTCCCGGCTTTTGGCTGACGTAGCGTTACGTAGCCAAAAGCCAAAAATTCTCGGGAACGCCCCCGAATCTGGTCCTGCATTGACGGACAGGCCAGTCTTCCAATGGATAGCCTCCATTTATGGAGCTAACCAATGAATGACGGGGGCGGATTCCAACCCCTATACTATACTCATTAGGTTTTTTCTAGCGAATGCTTACTTCGTAAGCATTGGCTAGGCAAAACCTAAAAAAAAAACGAGATGTACTGAGGAGGTTGGTCGATGTAGGAAGGAATATAAAATAGCACTCAAAGAAAGGAAGAGTGCTCTGAGATCAGAAGCTTGGGAAGCCCTCCATTCTGCCTCTACAAGGAACGATAGTGAAAGTTTTTGGAAATTGATTAGAACTCCTTTTCTTAGGGAAGAGGCTGGTCCGAAGATAGAAATAGCAATTGCTGAATCAGAGTGGATCAGGCACTTCTCGAGAGTATATGAGGGTGAGGGTGAGGGACAACTGGGATCTGTGATAGCTATTTATGATTATCCCCCTCCTGCAATTTTTGCTTCACTCTCGAGGAGGTTGAAAAAGCCCTGCGGAAAAGTCAGTGCGGAAAGGCACCTGGCCCAGACGGTGTCCCCATAGATTTATTTAAGACCACTCCTTCTCTGTGGGCGCCTCTTCTGGTCCAGGTGCTTAATGCCAGCAATGTTGCAGATTTTCTGCCAACCTGGGTGGAATCTGTAATAGTTCCAATCTATAAAAAGGGGAATAGACATGACCCGGGCTGCTACAGGCCTATTTCCCTTTTGGATTCTTTCACTAAAATAGCAGGCAGAATAATTTTGGACCGGCTTTTGGAGTGGGCAGAAGAAAACTTTATACTGTCTGATCTACAGTATGGCTTCCGCTCTGGTCTAGGGACAGTGGAACAGGGACTAAACCTTCTATTGTTGGTTGGGAAGTATACGAGGGCCAAGAGGGGCAACCTTTTCCTGGCCTTTGTTGATCTCTCAGCTGCTTTCGATTGTGTGATCCATTTAAGCTGTGGATCTTACTAGAAGAACTTGGGGTTTAATCTAACATTATTTATTATCTTAAACGTTTTTATAGCGATGCTTCAGCCCACGTTCGCTTCGGCCTACAGGGAGAACGCACTGGAAGAATTCGAATTAGGAGCGGGGTCAGGCAGGGCTGTGTCCTGGCCCCCTTCCTTTTTAATTTGTACACAAACGGATTGGAAAAAGCTTTGTGTAAATTCAGTTTAGATCCCCCGTATGTAGGTGGCCGCCCAATCCCAGCACTTTTTTACGCTGACGACGCTGTACTAATGTCGCGTACTCAAGTAGGTTTACAGCGCATGGTAGATAGTTTTTTCCACTTCATGAATGAGCTGGGTCTAAAATTTAATACATCTAAAACTTTTACTATGTATTGTGGTTGGCAGGGCAAACCCAAGAGGCCTATTTTTATAGCAGGACAGAAGCTTAAATCTGCTAAGCAGTTTTCTTATCTCGGGATACTCTTTACTCAGAATAAGACGTGGTCGCACACTGTTTCAGCAAAAAAACTTGGGCTGCTCAGATCGACTGCTGCTCTTAAAATTTTTTCAAATAAACTTGGCACTAAACCACCGGTTGAATTAATTAAAACCTATCAAGCTAAGTGTGTGGCTGGTGCCACTTATTGGGTGGGGTATGGGGCTTTGCGAACCCTGCACCCATACAGATAGCTGAAGACTCATTCTTAGAGTACATCCTAGCGCTCCCCAAAAGCTCTCCAGATTATAATTGCCATGCAGAATTGGGCTTAGCTTTTATATCTGACTTAATTAAGCTGGAGCCTGTACTACTTTGGCACAGGCTCTGGACGCAAGAAGCCACACATTTAAACAGAGACGTCTTGACAGATATTCTAAAATTAGAGGGAGCCATGAGGATACCGTGGTTGAACTATGTGTACAACTTTTTAAAAGATATCAGGAAAGAGGACTACTTTCTGAATACTATAAATGTCTCCGCTACCTCGCGCAAAGACTTGAAAAGGGAGGGTTTGGCCTTTCTGGAGTCTCGAAGAACTGAAACAGAGATCTTAAAATCCTCTGTCCTGCAGCATCAAATGGTTTTAACTACTTTTAAGATTCAACCCTATTTAGTTCATGTTTCTAGTAATTATGAGCGATTTCTGCTCTCCCGTTTTAGATTTGGTATTTTCCACAGATTGGTTAGTTTTCCTACGATTAACAACTGGATGCAAGATTTACCTCCCTGCCCCTGTGATGACATTTCACCTCAGAGCACCATTCATGTTTTTCTTTTTTGTAGATTCTATGATGAAATAAGACGAAATGTATTACTGCCATTCCTGAGAGAACAAGGTTTTCGTCAGTGTCGGGTGGCTATGCTCAATATTCAATGTCTAGATAATCATCTATGTGTTGCAACAACAACTCTATACTTGAAAAATGTGATGCGTAGTTGGAAAAGTATGATTATCTAACTGCACTTTAAAAAATTTGAATTACCTGAAGTTTTTTGAATCCCCCGTATATGATGAACTCTGTACATTTTTAAATTTGTATAATATAATTTTATAAGATATTAATGAAATGTTTTTACTTGTACTTTTATGATTGTTTTTAATAATCATATAAAGATATATTTGATTTGATTTGACACAAATCCCTATCGGCACAAAGTTATATACGGGGATTTGCGCCAACATCCTGCCCCTCCCTGAGCGAGGCGCAGCACTGTTTTCATTCCTCCTCGTTTTTTAGGTCTCGGCTAGAAGCGCGCGAAGCGCGTTCTCGCCAGAAAACTATTGTCATCGGCTCAGACGACAAAGGGAGATAAGAGCTGGCCACACGCCCAGCATCGTGAATGGGAGAGGGAGAGACAAGAGCTGGCCACACGCGGATTTGGTCGCGCGCGTGAGATGTGCACGCTCACGGCGACAGCGTCTCGTGCGCGCCCACCGCGCTTTTTCCTTTTCGCCGCCGCCATGAAGATCCTCAGCCCCCAGAGCAGCACCAGAGGGACGCGGGCTTGGGGGGTTTCAGTTTGTTTGTTTTTTGTGTATTTTCTTTGCTCTTGTATGTGACCCTGCTGCTCGCAGTTTCTTCCGTTTGAAATAACAGCAGTAACTGCGTCCGTGAGCGGTATGAAGCACCTTCTTTGCGCTATTCTGGACATATATAACGTACCCAGGCTCACAGGTGTTCGGCCACACCAGGATTCTGAGTTCACTCCCCTGCTCCAAAGGCTGCAGGTCCGAGCCTCGGGCCCCCTGGTAAAACCGCTCTGGTCTTCGTGACAACCCCGCGTTCCTACACCCCACTTACACTTGCACCCTCTTCAAATGTCCCTTCTGCACCCCCTCTCTGCCCCCATTCTGATACTCGGTGCGTCGCCAAAGGTGGTAACTCACGCACTGTTTTACATATCACAAATACTTCACAGGTAACAGCCACCACATGCCTCCCAACATGTGCTTCCGGTCCTTTGGGCGAGTCTTGCAATGTCCCTTTGTTAGGGCGACATTAGCGCCCTAAAGCCAAGTGTTCTCTCCTTTTCGCCACATGCAGGCACTTTTAACACCGCCCTATCACACCAGAAATGTCTTCTTATCAACGGCGCCATCGACACTTTAAACACAAGTTTAAAGATGCCCTCTGACCTCTCCTTTCACTCCATGACCCCCTCACACATCCTTTGATCCTCAGCAGAACCCTCGCACCTACTTCAGACACAAGGGAACCCCCTCACACCGTCTTTGTCTTACACAAGCCAACTGCGCTACTTTTCTTATTCAAATCCGGGCCCCTGTTTAGCTCTCCCAGGTGCTTGATTTTAGCGCTTGCAAACATTCACGGCCAGAGCAGGATTTCATTGGTCCTTTGAACCGTAGGTCAAAAACCCCTTCGTTTGGTTTAAAATATGCACCTAGCACCTCTGTGCAAATACACTCTTGCCAGACATTTTCCAGGTGCGTTATCTTTTTTTCTTTTCTTTACTAACTCCTATCTAATTTCTTTCTCAAATAATATGTTTCCATTAAGAAGCCATAAAAGCAAGCCAGCAGCATCCATACTAGTATCTACATTACTCCGCAATATTATTAAAACACCTTAAATATACAATTACCAATTCATTTAAAATTAGCCATGCTATTTAATAAAATGCTACGCTAACATTGTTTTACAACATATTTGCCTGCTTGTATTCCTGAACTCAAAAACATCTGTTCTACCTTCCTAGTACCGTTAATCAAACCAGACAATTCGCTTTTCCAGGCTCCTTTTATCTGCAATTTACGATTTTCACAGGCTCTTTAATGACACATGTTCACGTGTTTTATTAGTCCTAAAAGATAAGATAGCTATCTTCTGTTCCTGCTTCTCTACTTAAACTCAGGAAGAAAAGCATTTCCAAACTTCCATCCCATTGCAAACGGAGCTGTTGCTATACATTGTAGGAGCCCGACGCATCGCTATCTACTGCGCCTTAAATACGGTAAGTCCTAAACCATACTGCGATTAACCCATGTTTTATTTTCTCACATAATAACTCTGCTCAGGTTTTTGTGCCTCGGTGCCCTGCTTGTGATCCGGTTATCGTGCCTCGGTGCCCTGCTTGTGATCCGGTTTTTGTGCCTCTGTGCCCTGCTTGTGATCTGGTTTTCGTGCCTCTGTGCCCTGCTTGTGATCCGGTTTTTGTGCCTCGGTGCCCTGCTTGTGATCCGTTTTTCGCGCCTCTGTGCCCTACTTGTGATCCGGTTTTCGTACCTCGGTGCCCTGCTTGTGATCCGGTTTCCGGTTTTCGTGCCTCGGTGCTCTGCTTGTAATCCGGTTTTCGTGCCTCGGTGCCCTGCGTGTGATCCGGTTATCGTGCCTCGGTGCCCTGCTTGTGATCCGGTTTTCGTGCCTCTGTGCTCTGCTTGTGATCCGGTTTTCGTGCCTCTGTGCCCTGCTTGTGCCTCTGTACCCTGCTTGTGATCCGGTTTTCGTGCCTCTGTGCCCTGCTTGTGATCTGGTTTTCGTGCCTCTATGCCCTGCTTGTGATCCGGTGTTCGTGCCTCTGTGCCCTGCTTGTGATCCGGTTTTCGTGCCTCGGTGCCCTGCTTGTGATCCGGTTTTCGTGCCTCGGTGCCCTGCTTGTATTTAAAAGCATTCCCAGCTCGATGCGCACATGCACGTCTGTGTTGTGAGTGCCTCCCGGGGTACATGCACTCTAACACTATGGAGTCTCAAGGCGAGAGCGGCATGTCCTGTGCCCTGCACCAACACAGTCTGTGTGTGTGCGTGTTTGTGTGTATGTGATGTGAGAGTGTGTTCGTATGTGTGTGTGTATGGGTGTTGAGAGCGCGAGACAGTATGTGTCTGTGTGCATACCCAGAGGCGCACACTGCACCAGTGCACGCGCCTCTCCTTTTATTTAAAAGGATTCCCAGCTCGAGGCGCACAAACACACAAACGCTCACACACACACACACACACACACACACACAACCACACAACCACACAACACCGCACACACAGCCACACACACACAGCCACACACACAACCACACACAACCACAACCACAACCACACACAGCCACACCCACACAACCACACACATACAACCACACACATACAACCACACACATACAATCACACACAACCACACACACAGAACCACAACTACACACAAAACCACACATACAACCACACCGTCAGTGCACACTTTCACCAGGCACAGACACCATCAGTTGTCAGTGCACACTTTCGCCGGGCACAAACACCACCAGCCGTCAGTGCACGTTTTTACCAGGCCCAAACACCACCAGCCGTCAGTGCACGCTTCCACCAGGCACACACCACCAGACATCAGTGCATGCTGTCATCAGGCACACACACCACCAGATGTCAGTGCACACTTTCATCAGACACACACCAACAGCCGTCAGTGCACGCTTTCACCAGGCACACACATCACCAGCCGTCAGTGCACGCTTCCGCCAGGCACACACACCACCAGCCAGCAGTGCATACTTCCACCAGAAACACACACCACCAGCCATCAGTGCAGAATTTCTACAGGCACACACACCACCAGCCATTAGTGCAAACATCAATTGTTAACGCATCCACAATTAACTATTGAGGCAATCGCAATATGGCGCACTTTACTTTTAAACATATTCATCTAAAGTGCAGCATAACACCATTGCTACAAAAATAAATACTCATTTTTTTGGCCAACAATTTATAGACTTTTGGTGCAATTGGTGTTGCAATATTTAGCAATACCAATAGCTCAAACTTAATTAACCCGAGACCTATTACATTGTAAATGCTTGTTCCTCTATGCATGTGTGCAGCACCCAGGCAAAGAGGACAATGCTTAAAGCATATCTCTTGTGCAGGAAGGGACCCCTCCCTTCACAAAAACGATGCTGAGTGCAATGCAGACACCTTTGCACTATGACACGAGGGTCCCTATTATGGGACATGACTGCCCGAGGGCTGCAGCGCAAGGAGGCAGGTGACGGTGCCCTGCCCGCTCCCTTTCAGCATCTTGACTTGCTGCCCTGTGCTGCATGGACTCTCTGTACACATGCCCGAAGCCTATGCTCCGTTCGCATGTGTACAACCGAACGGACTCACACGTGTTCTGGTAGCTTTCGTGCCTGGGAGCCAGGGAATAGTGCAGAAATATACAGGGCAAGAGTCAGGGGTCCAGGCGGGTGGAAGGCGTCTCCCCACTTCTTTCACAGGGTGGATGCCGTCCACCCTGTCAAGAGTTGGGCGCCACTAAAAAGATGCTGTATTCGTCTTGGTGTAATTTGCAAACACCGGGACACATTCAGCAGCGCCTGCAGGTGTTGTCTGCTTTCGATTACAACAATGAGCAGGTGGGGACGGGGCTCTCTTATTTCAGACTCCTGCTGGGATACTCAAAGGCCATAACAAAGGCCGAATCTGAGGGGTCATCAGGCCTCCTTTTGTTCCAGTCTCCTGGCTGGCAGCAGTCAGGAGCCTCACACCTGATGCAAATGAAGCGGAAGGGAAACAAAGGCTCACACCTTGTTAACACTTCACACATTCTTAAGAGAGGCAGCTTTTCATTTTGTTCAGTCCCTGTTTAGGAGATTTACATGCACTGTAAGAACGTCAGATGTGTTGATCTTTCTCAGTATTTGCACACAGGGCACGAGTCGTAAAAAAAGAAGTGGGGGGACGCTGGCACCTGAAGTGACGTCACGACCGGAAGTGACGTCACGGAAGGTGCCGAGCTTCTCGTCCCGAGCTTCTCGTCCCGGAGAGGCGAAAAAGTGAAGCCCAGCTGTTTGGCAGGGGGGATGGCATCCCCCCGGTAAAATAAGTGGGGGGACGCCGTCCACCCGCGAGGTACCCCGACTCGAGCCCTGTTTGCACAAAATAAATTACATTTACATACTCTTAAGGTCTGATGTCACTTCTTGTGATGCCAGTTCCTATTATGTCATGCACCGTGATGTTACACGCTGCGATGCCACGCGCTGCGATGCCACTTGCATACTGATTAACTAGGTTAGCCCCCACATCTGTTTTTAGGACTTGTGCCCTGGATATATATATGCTCGTCGCGCCTGTGGGCAGAGTGGTGCTTGGCGGACATGGAGGCGCAGGTGGTGTCAAGTCTTATTTACACAAACCGCAGCAGCGACAACATAGCAACTGCACCGGCGCAGTGTCGCCGGGTCGCTGAACCCAGGGTATTGCGATCCTTCCGAGCACCACCTGTAGCATCCACTCTTAAATTACAAACAGGAATGCACCAGACGACGCACACAAATCACTCTGGGGTTTAGGGATGGGCGTGCAAAGACCTTTTTCGACCTTCAAAGAACCCTAAGCAACAGTATGTCACACATATCTGGTGACTCAGTGGACTAATGCGTCCATTGCAGGGGGCTGTGTTTGACCTCATGGTCACAGGTTCAAATCCAGGCAGATCTACTCAACCTTTCATCCATCTGAGATCGTTAAAATGATACCATTGAGTTGGGTAACTATGAACATCTGTTATTCAGCGCAAACGTGCGCTTTACAAATGCACATGCTATGTTATTAAACACTGATAAAATGGTGGTGTGTAAGTGATACTTTAAGAAAGCAGTGGCGTCCTCTTTATAAGTGCTGTGGTAATTGTACAATCCGCAGCACGTGCTGGCTCTGCCTGCTTTTACCAGCGCAGATTTACATAAATCGTGATTACTCCCTGGTTTAGTACCATGCAGATCCTCTATTGGCTGCACGAAACTGCACAGAAAAAACTGCATGGAAAAGGAACTACCATGTGGTAAAACCAGTTCCAAAGACCAGTTCTGAACGTCATTCCTCACAGAGAAAAGCACAGGATCCAGGGTAGAAGCCTAGGTGTAGACTGCACCCGCAGGTGGGTTTGGACCCGGCCTCACCTCGTACTCAGGATGAACTGTTAGTGGCGGACTTGCCAACATCTTACACTGGGTTTGTATCACAAAAGTGAAGCAAACTGCTGCGAAATGGTCATCTCGCTCTTACTTTGGAAAGTTGCATGAAAGGAACTGCACTACTTTGCACCAAGGGGCGTGATCAAGGGTGGGAAGGGGTTTTCATGCAGCCACCCATGGGTTTAGAACCAAATCCCTGCAGTCTAACAAAAGCAGACTGGACTTCAGCCCAAAAAATAATGTTAAATGGGAGAAATGCTATTGTTTCTCCAAAAGTTTCTGACTTTGCATGTGTGCTGTCATGTCAAGCTCACATCCTAAGGAGTAACGTTTCAAAGTTTGTCTAGGCCTAGCATTTTGTACTGGAATAGTTCCCGTACAAAACCTTATCCTGGACATGATGCAGACACCTTTCCACTGCGGTGCATCGATGCAGGGGCGGCTCTAGGCTCATAGCGGCCCTGGGCAGGGAGAGTAGGTAGTGGGCCCCGGAAGAGGGGGTCCGGGTGGGGCGGTGCGCGGGGGCCAGTGAAGAGTGGGGGGGTCAGGGTGTTTGGAAGTGGAACAGAGCCGGAGGCCATCAAATCCCTGCCAGGGGCCGCCACGCAAATATGTATCCATCCTCAGAGGATTATTATATTAAGGATATATATTGATGTGGTGGCCCCTGAGATTTGGTGGCCCTGTGCAGGTGCACAGCTTGCACATGCCTAAGGCCGCCCCTGATCCGTGTGTGCGTGGCGTTAGGGCAGCCTGATTCTGCGCCTACACTGGAGAGAGAGGGCAGGACAGTGCCAGACCTTAGCAGATATGGCACTGTCCTGCTATGCCCTCCTTACACAACACAGTGCAGCAACTTTGGCTGCTGCGTGCAATGTGGGAATTTTTAATAAATCTACCCCTTTATCTTCTTATTCTGTTCACGGTCACCGTGCATAGAAACGCTTAGTAATGAATAAACTTGCAGAGAAAATGTCTGAATGCATTTTCCAGATTAGCTGGAAGAAAATCATTTTCCTCATTGCGAAAAAAAAACTTTGCTTGGGCGAAAGTAATAATAAACCTGAAGAGTTTGCAACCTTTGCGAAAAAAATGCCTTATATCTGGAATTTTACAAAACTTCACAGACAAAAAGAGCAAACTTTCCACAATTTTAGGGCAGCACACTTTGCGCCCCACGCCACTTGCAAGAATGGTGAAGCTGCTCCTGTTTTGCCTGGGGAGTGCTGCATTTGGATGAGGCTGAATTTGGGCAAATGTGAGGACGTCTGTGCATATGCCAATGATGCACACCGTTGCCATCCTCGCGGTTCAGCCTTGATTGCACAAAAGCTTCGCACAGGAGAGAGAGAACGTCAGTGTCACACCAGTTAATGTTAGCGCAATCTTGCTTCGTGCGTTAAACAACTCCTTTTAATAGTTATTAAAAATTAATTCAATGGTGAAATCAGATTTGTACTAAATATTTTGGAAAAGGTAACATTATAAACTTATTTAGTTGTAGTTTGGTTCCAGTGGCACAGTGAGCAAGGACCCCGGCCAGGGTATGCCCTCGGCCACTTCGGCATCCGACTGAAGAGCCACAATCAGGGCAAAAACGGTCATGGGCTGCTTATGTTCCAATTCAGCGAGGACCCGGCTTAGCAGTTCAGGCTGGACTGTTCATTTTGGACCAGGGTCAAGACTGATTTGCATCTGACTGGGTCTAATCGGACGTGGCATGGTGGTCAAAAGAACAAAGGGTTGGAATACTTTCCCGAGCGCTTGACAGCGGTTAGATTTATTGCAAGCATCCTCCCATCAATTTTGTGTGTTTGATGTACCTCCCTAAATAGTCATGGGTATGCCACCCAAATATGGGTCTCTTGATCACTGTGCATCTGGAACCAAGCTGCAACCGACTGAAGAGCCCCAATCAGGGCGAAACCAGTCTTGGGTTGCTTGTGTTTCGTTCGAGGGAGGACGTGGCTTGGCAGTTCAGGCTGGACAGTTCCCATTGGAGCAGGAGCAAGACTGATTTGCATATGGCTGGGTCTTATTTGACCTGGAATGGGGGCCAAATCAACAAAGGGCTGGAATGCTACCCCAAGCGATTGCCAGTGGTTTGACTTATTGCAAGTTTCCTCCCATCAACGTTTGTTTATAAGTGAATTATCTTCAGGCGCCGAGTTTAGAACACTCCTAGACAGCAGCAGTCGGTAGTGGGTGTACCTGCAGGGCGGTAACATGGGGAGGGGCAGGGCGGGGGGTAGTAATATATGAATTACGGAGTTTTACAGGTAAGTAAACATTTAAATAAATAAAACGAATTTCGTTGCATGCACTGCATCCCCAAATGCGATGCAGTGCGCGCAACGAAATTCGTTTTATTTATTTAAATGTTTACTTACCGGTAAAGCTTCATAATCCATACATTACTACCCACCACCCTGTCCCTCCCCCCCTCCCACCGTTACCGCCCTGCAGGTACACCCTCTACCGACCGCGGCTGCTCCTGGGCCTGTGGAAGACGAGAAGAGGCCTGGACCGGCTGTCTGGGATGTGAGAAAAGCATAGAAGACGGGACCTGCCCTCCCTCTTGTATCAGGACAACGAGGTGGAATCCTAGGTTCTTAAGGCTGCCCTCCTGTTAAAGCTACAGGGACACAACAAGCTCCAAGAGGCCTGTTCCTGCAAATGTCCAACTGACCAGTGGTAACTGGACCTGCATTGGATCCTTCTGCTGGCCTCTATCTGTCATTCTCTGAATCGCTAAGTGCCTCCACATGAGGTCCTGGGGGGGCTTTAGAAGTGGACTCCTCCGATATATTGGGACTTAAAGGACTGCAATCAGAAGGTAAATTCTTTGACCAGGACCAGCGTTGTGTTTTCGACCTGCGCTCCATCACAGCCTGGGTCGAATTGTACTTAGATTCTGTTCTACCGAGACCATAACTGTCACTGGCTCTTTGTGCTTCTTGGTGCTATTTCTCTTAACACTTTAAAAATTCAAATCGGGGGAGGAGCCAAGATGGCGACCGGGACGGACGTGTGAGCTACAGGCTCCGCGAACCGTCCGATCCTGCACCGAAATCCTGCCACACATCCTGATTATCCCGTGCCTAATTACGGGCACGAGAACGCTGACGCCACCGGTGCTCTTTTGAGACCTCCGCCGTTCGCCTACGCGGCGAACTCACGCTGTTTCCCGGCCTCTGAAGCTGTCCCGGGACCTGGAGCCGACCGCAGATTTGAAATGGCCGGGCGCCGTCAGCCGATCACGCTCCCGAGACTCTAACTGGGACGAGAGTATTCCTGACCGCGGAGGCGAGACACGTCGCCCTTTCGAATTGGTAAGGCTCTTGGCCAGATCGCCTTGCTCACGCAATCCATGGGAATCCGACCCACACTACCTTCTCCCCGGTGAGCCTGGGGACTGCACGGAGTCCATCTTGGGGTGCCTGCCCTGACTCAACTCGTCCACGTCGCTAGCTATATGGACAGCGCTCGTTCCGCCTCGGCCCTGACCTGTGTGCTGCCTGTTTGTCGGGGACTCCCGCTTTCCTATCTCCCGCCTGTGTGATCGCCCCCCTGTTGCTACCGTGGGCCTGCTGCGGAGGTGACCAAGACGTCCCCTCTCGTGTGGAGGGAAGATGGCGGACTCCTCGTCCTCAATGGGAAGGATCCTGTCTATGCCTAATCAGGTGTTCAACGGGGGGGTGCGCCCATCCTGCATGAGTCAGCCAGCGATGGGACGGGAACCGACCCGCGGTGATGTCCTGACTGCCTTGCTGGACGCCCAGGAGACATGGCGGAGGCAAACCTACATTTTGGAACAGCGGATAGTGGGAGCTGCGGAAGGTCTGACACAACTGCGATTGCTTGTCCCCCTGTTGCCGGTGATTAACCCTGTTCAGGAGACGGTGTCACACTGCGGGGCTGTGAAGAGTCGATCGGACCTTTGAGATACAGTTGCTTGTTTCACTTCTGGCGAGGCTACTGTTGCGAAGCCGCCCCTCGATTCTTTGCCTGCTACTGTTGCCACCGGCTTAACACTGTTGCACCTCCCAGAGACCCTCCGGGCGATGGCTTCCCTCCCTGCCCACATTGTGACTTTTCCTCCGCGACGGCAGTGTGTGAGTCATCTAACAAAGGGGGGGGCGCCCCATCATTTGTATACTGCTAGTGATGTCGACTGGGGGCACTCGTACCTTCCTCCTCTTCGCCTTCTCTGCTGGAGGAGGCCATTTTGTTCCTTTGTCTGGCCGGTGAGGAGTGTATGGCGGCGGACATGTGTGGAGATATTTCGGCGCTCTGGCCAGGGCTGAGGATACTAATACGCTGGCTTGCTTACTGACTGGTGACGACTTGGCCTGTCATGGTATTTGCTGTGCATTGCACGCCGGGGAAGGGATGTTTTCTTTCTTTCACGACCGCAGTACTAAAATCCTCTTGCTAGTCTTCGTGGTTAAGATCTTGGTCCTGGGCGACACGGGGGTCTGGAGGTGGGCTACTTGTTTATACCTGTTGTGAGGTCTTTTAATTTTGAAGCTCCGTCTGGGATATTAACCATTGCCTTGCTCGCGAGCCTAGAGAGCTTGATAATTGTTGGCTCCTCCCCACCTTTTTCATTCTTGGGGGGTCATAGACTAGTTTGCACACTTGTCTTCCTCCCTATATGTCAAACGTGACGCTTTTTCTTTTATGCCTTTCTTCCGATCTTGGACTTTACTTTCTCTTCCTTTCTCTCCCCTTTTCTCTTTTCTTGCTACATTTCGGGTTTTTGGGGCGACAGACACTCTGCTGGGGGGGGGGGGGCAGGCCATAGCCTCTGCATGTGTGTAGGGTGGGGGGGTATGTTTTAGTTTCGTTACTTTCTATGGTGCCTATTTATGATCTCTTTATAATTTTCTCTTTCCTTTTGTTCTGGGTCTGTAATGGGGGTTTGTAAGGAGTGGGTGGCGCTGTGGGTGGTATGCATATGCGAACTGATGCTCCTGTTGTTTAGAACTGTGCCGCCAAACTGTTGGGTGTTATCACTACTGCCATGTTTATTGCTGCCTGCATGTGCTGTAAGCGGACTGTATGGACTCAGTTCTCCTTGACTTAATTTTTACCGATTTATGTTTAAAAAAAATTTTAAATTAACCTTCACTGCTCCTTCTCCTTGGCGGCATGACTCAATTTTGTGTAACTGTTATTTCTTGTTGCTATACTGCCTGATACCGCTGGGGGGTCTGAATTGTTTGCTCTCGTGCTCAACTGTTTCGTGGCCGGCCTGACGGTTGTAGGCCCGTATTTGTCCTCCTTTTTCATGCACAATAAAGGTTTTCAAAAATTAAAAAAAAAAAAACAAAAAAAAATTCAAATCTCCACTTTTCCTTATTGAATGGTTATCACTTAGTGCCATATTATAAGATTTTACCCTATTTTTCAATGAAAAAAATGAGATTTTTATTGTTTTGCATTTCGATTTTGTTACTCTTTAAGTACTGCATAAATACTTTACACACAAGGCTGTCTGCCATATCTACCTGGGGATTGAGCTCAGGTTAGTTTAGTGACTTTGAGGGCTCCCCCTGACAAGGACTCTGGTTATTACCTAAATTGGGGACTTTCCCCAATTTCTTACAGGCATGGACTGGAAATCTGTGGTGAAGGACATGTGGGCAATGAGGTCCACACCGCGTAGTTTAGAGGTGTACCACCTTCCACCCTCCTGAGAGCAAGGGTGCCTGCTACAAACTAGAACTGGGAAAGAATAGACTAAAAATTGGTAAAGTGGGACATGATTGTAAGGTGTCGGGAGTGCGCAAGGCATTGTTGGAAAGTTCCAAAGCTCACAATGTTGCTGAAAGGAATTTGAAAGCGAGAGTTGGAGATTGGGTCAGGAATGGATCAAGAAACCGGCTCACGAGAAAAAAAGGATGGAGCCGTTTTCTGCACCTGCGCAGGTAACTGAAGTGAAAGACTATGTGGTGGTCGTGGAAGGAGGACTGGTGTGGGAAAAAATAAGGGGGCATATTAGCAAGCGGCAGCAATAATTATCGCTGACCGCTGCTAGCGTGAGGAATTCTATCGCCCGCTATCGCTGGCGATAATCTCCATGTTAGCGTTGTATTAACAACGCTGAACGCCATGGAGATAAAAATCCCAGCGATAGCGGGGATTATCGCCGTTTCCAATGGAATATCGCTGGTTTTCCAGCGATATTCCATTAGAAATGGCGATAACCTTGCTGATAGGGCAGGACAATCTTAACCATGTAATCCACCTCCCATTGGATTACATGGCTAAATACAGGTCACAAGAAGGCGTTAGGAAAGTAGCGTTAACTGTGGTTAGCGCTACTTTTCCTAACGCTCTGCTTGTGAGCGTGCAGCTTGATAATAGGAGAAATGTCGCTTAGCGACATTTCTCCTATTATTTTGCCCTGGAACGCCCACTTTGCATCTCATTAGAGATGCAAAGCTGGGCGTTGTTGACAAGGGTGCAAAATCAGCAGAACACGCGATAGCTTGTCTTTGCTGATAGGGCGATGAAATTATCGCCGCTTTTTGGACGAAAACGGCCGCAAAAGTGGCGATAATTTCAAATCGCCTGCCTTGTTAATATGCCCCAAGATTTCTGTGATTCTTGTTGACAAAGCCTCGTTAGAGTAAACTAAGCTGGGATTCGGTGGGATTGGTGATGGTTCAGCTGAAAGGTATGTGGCTGTTGGGCCTGAAATGTTTCGCTGGATTTTTGATGGGAGAAGAATGGGGTCCTGAAGAAGAATGTAGTAGGGGAACTTAAATACTATTTCTTGTAACATTTTGTGTGATTTTAGGTGTTGCCCTATTATTGAAAATAGGATAGTTTTGCTTGCATGTTATATTTGTTCCCTTCGTTGTTGATATCGAGGGCCTTATTTATGAGGCCTTGCGACAGTTTTGCGCTGCCTTTGCTTCACTTTTGTGATGCATCAGCGGCGTAAAACATGCCCCCTGTTGCGCCCTATTTACAAAGTGACGCATCTAAGGAGATGCGTCGCTTTGTAAACCCCTGCGCTACATTATACCTGTGTCAGGTATAATGAATGCAGGGGGCGTTCGAGCGCAAGTAAGCCTTGTAAAAGTGATGCCGTGAAATCTACAAGATTTGAGTGCGCCACTTCTTGGACACTACTGTGTCAATATCATACGCCTGCCACACAGCAGACGTAAGACTGACGCAGGCCCTTTCACATGGGGCTTGTACCATGTGAAAGGACACTTTGCTAGAGTTGCGTCACTTTTGTGACACACTCCAGCAATGTGTCACTTTTGCACCTACAGATACGTCAGAAATACAGACGTATCTGTAACTCCTTGTGACATGATGCGTCATACTGTAAATATGACGCATCATTGGTGTCGCAAGGAGGGCGCACTGAGAAGTGACGCATCGCTGCTGTCATGCAGCTATGCGTCACTTCTCATAAATGAGGCCCTGAACATGTCTGTAGAGCGCTCAAATGCCCTAAGGCGTCTTGGCGCTAGCGTCCGTAAATATGAACACAGAGATGAGGGTATTAAGGGAACTTCTTTTGTGAAAAGAGACATGTTTTTAGTTGTTTCCTAAACTGCAGGAGGTTAAAAGATGCTTTGATACTTAGAGGTTGTTAGAAGGCCTTTCTTAATGATATATTCTGTGTCGTTATGACACTCCATGTAAGTACTGCACATTGTGATGTTTCATTTACAACTGGTTAATGTACATTTTTATCTCATCTTAACTGAAAAACAATATATATATCTAGTTTTAAGTGGGAAGGGCTGTCTTGGGTTTCCGCTGGGCTCTCTGTGGCATGCACTCTGGGATGTGTGTTGTAATTGGCGTGTAATGTTCCAGGGTTGCCTGCAGAGCTAGTGTTACAGAAGCATACCTCTTACTTCTGTTGGTCGGTATCATCTTCACAGTGACCTACAGGGGGCGTAATGATTTTTGACACTCGACCCCAGTGCTGGATACTACTAACACAGATGGGATAAAAGATGTAGTTACATCACCACATTTTTGACCCACGTTGGCCTCAGGAGATACCAACTAAACCTCAGAATGTCCTCTGCAGGTTTTGAATATTGTCATTCGTGAAGCGCTTGCAGGCGTTGAATGGGCGCAGAGAGACAGCAACAACAGGTTCATCTACACCCAGAGGAAAGGCTGGGCGAGCCCTCTGGGACTTCAACTCATGACTCACAGTTCACGCTACATGTCACAGCAAGTCATTAACTCACTGAGCTACCTTGGTCAGTGGGCGTCACCCTATCCTCGCCGCCAGTGTGAGAGTGTAAGGAAGGTCTGCTCCTACACAGGGTAGGTGGAAGGTTTACTCACGTCACAGCGTCTCTCTATGTGCACTCTCAGCCTCATTTATAGGTGAAGAAAATCCGTTATTTTGAGGGTAAACTAAACATGAGGAGAAAAAGAGTGGTTGAGCTTCGCATTTTTTTCTCCCATTTAAACCTGACCGCTCTGGAGACAAAAGACCAGTGAAAACAGCCCTGAAAAGGTGGTCTTTCTACGAGTAAGTTGCAGAAAGTGTGTTTACAAACAGTGCTTTTAGATTTCGCCTGCACAGCTCCTGCGCTCTGCTTGCAAAGTCTCTTGTGAAGAACAGAAATCTTAAAAGCGGCTTAGAGCCCATTACTTACATTTACTTTCTATTGGTTGGTTCCCACGTCACTGTTGTTTCCTTGCTTCCTATTCGTCAGTGCCTCCACCTCGCCTCCGGCTTCATCCTGGGCTTCAGTCTTTGTCTCTGCCGTGGAGCATGGACAAAGTACAGCTTCCTGTGGTCAGTGTCCTTCCACTGGCCGCAGGCTCCTGCAGGTACTCTTTTTTAGACTTTTCGGCGTGCACTCATAGAGGGCCCGATTCACAAAAGTAATCAGAGACAAAATTCTAACTTTACGATGCTAGGTATTCACAAAAGGCATTTAGGAGTAGTAAAGTTAGGATTTTGTCTCAGATTACTTTTATGAATCGGGCCCAGAGAGCACATGCCTCTTTAGTCCCTCTCCTTCACCCTGGCCTTCCTTCTGCTCTACATGATGTTAGCCCCCCCCACCCTCCTCCCGCTCTCCATTGGGTCACCCTCCCTCCCCCATTCATTGTTTCAGTCTTTACCCCCTGCCGCCTCTCGCTACTCATTCTTTGTTTCCCAGCCTTCTCTCTCTCTCATGTTGTTTGCCACCTTTAACACCTGCACAGTTTTAAGGCATGTTCCACAGCCGCGTGGGCTTAAAGTACATTTGTAACAAACATTGGAAATGCAATAGGTCTCGCATTAGAAAAGTTGGAGCTATTGGTCTTGTAAATGACAAATATTTTATTTATTTGTTGGTTTTTAAAATAGCTAAATTGATGGCTTTGTCATTTACAATGCCAATAGTTATAACTTTCGCGAATGTGACACCTATAGCATTTGTAATGCAACATGTTTTGTATTTACGTGACTTAGGTGGCAGCTCTGGTCGTTAGGCCACATCTCTAGAGAGCAGGAGAGTGCAGCAGGGGAGAGAAGCACAGCAATGCAATAGGTCTCGCATTAGGAAAGTTTGAGCTATTGGTATTGTAAAGGACACATTTTTTATTTATGTGCTTGTTTTGAAAATAGCGAAATTAATAGCTTTGTTATTTACAATGCCAATAGTTTTATCTTTCGCAAATGTGACACCTATTGTAACACAATATGTGTTGTAGCACTGAGTGGTGTGAGGGTGAGGGGTGTGAGGGTGAGAGGGTGTGAGGGTGAGGGTGAGTGGGTGTGTGAGGGTGAGTGAGGGGGTGAGAGGGTGAGGGGGTGTGAGGGTGAGGGTGTGTGAGGGTGAGGGTGAGTGAGGGTGAGGGCGTGTGAGGGTGAGGGTGAGTGAGTGTGTGAGGGTGAGGGTGAGTGAGGGTGTGTGAGGGTGAGGGTGTGTGAGGGTGAGGGTGTGAGGGTGAGGGTGAGGGTGTGTGAGGGTGAGGGTGAGTGGGTGTGTGAGGGTGAGTGAGGGGGTGAGAGGGTGAGGGGGTGTGAGGGTGAGGGTGTGTGAGGGTGAGGGTGAGTGAGGGTGAGGGCGTGTGAGGGTGAGGGTGAGTGAGTGTGTGAGGGTGAGGGTGAGTGAGGGTGTGTGAGGGTGAGGGTGTGTGAGGGTGAGGGTGTGAGGGTGAGGGTGAGGGTGTGTGAGGGTGAGGGGTGTGAGGGTGAGGGTGTGTGAGGGTGAGTGAGGGTGAGGGCGTGTGAGGGGGAGGGTGAGTGGGTGTGTGAGTGGGTGAGGGTGAGTGAGGGGGTGTGAGGCTGAGTGAGGGTGAGACCTCAGCAGCATGAAATGCCAGCAGTGCACATGTTTTGTATTTGATCTTGATTGTAAAAAAGAAAGTATCATCCACTACAGGACGTATTAATTAACTGGGAGGAAGGTCGCAAAAGTAGCTCTTGGAATAGTGTGACTTTTTTCAAATAATTTTAGGAAATGGCTGCTAGGAATGGTCTGACAAATGTGCGTTCGTTTTAAAGGACTTAGTGCTGGTTATTCAAATAGATAGTGAGGAGAGAGGAGAGTGAGGACAGGGGAGAGTGAGGAGAGGGTAGAGGGAGGGGAGAAAGGGGGAGAGTGAGGAGAGAGAGGGGAGAGTGATGAGAGAGGGGGGAGGATACAGAGAGGAGAGTAGAGAGAGGAGAGTGGAGAAAGGGGAGAGAGTGAGTATAGAGAGGTGAGAGTGAGAGAGTGAGGGGAGTGGGAGAAGATGGGAGTGAGGATAGAGGGTAGAGGTGAGGAATGAGGGAAGAGTGTGAGGGTATAGAGGGAGGGGAGAGAGAGAGGAGAGGGGATGAAGGGGAGAGAGTGAGGGGAGAGTGAGAAGAGATGGAGGAGGGGTTGTTGAGGAGAGAGGGAAGTTGGGAGGGGGAAGAGTTTTTTCCCACTTTTCAAAAAGCCTTTAAAAAATAGTTTACAGGAATCTACAAAGATATGCGTGTCAGTGAAATCATTTAATAAAATACACTGTGAGATTATTTTAAAATTCAGGTCATATATGTATAAACAGCCACGTATATGCAGTGTACAAAAAGTAATAAAACAAACGTTGCAAAAAAACGTAAAAAAGCAATTATAGCGCAGGTTCAAAGACACAATTGTCCGATGCATGGAGGAGACTAAAATCTGTTTGGAAATGCCTAAGAATATATACTGTTTGACGAGTGGATCCGTAGAGAATCAAAGAAGGAAGAGAAGGACCATAGGTTTCATATTCTTATAAATAAGACCCAAGTATGTACATTGGGAATGGGAATTAAATGATAGAAGTATCAACTGCCAAATACCTGAACCTAACTCGCTCGCTCTCATACTGTTTTTGTCTGGATTTTGGAAATGCAACAATTAACCTGCTGACAAAATAAAAGGTAAATGTGCTGATTTAAGTAATGCTGCATGAATGCTAGTGAGTGGGAAAGCTGCTTAAAGAGTTTAGAAGGGGGAGGAATGTTCCCAGTGCCTTGTCCTTATAGTTTAAACAGCTGCTGGGAGAGGAATTGGGGATGCACAGGCACGGCTTGTGGTTTCACGGCGTCTGTCGTGGGCTCTGTATGGTGTGGATCGACAAATTATTTAAAACTGTGGTGCACTTTAGCACAACGAAAAAATGGGTGGGCGGGAGTGTTGTCAATTATAGCATGTGCTATTATTCACTTATTGTCCCATGTGCTTTTCCTTTATACCATGTTGTACTTGCCAAATGGTATTACGATGTTATGTTAAAATGTGGACATTATACGTGTGTACGGCACTGGAGAGAGTTGCTTATGTGCTGCTCTCAGTGTTCAGCTGGGGCATTACATGCAATACAAAGCTTAACTTAGACTAGTGTGTGAGCGGAAATTATTACAATTAATGGCGATGAGCTGCTCAAGGGCTCAGCAATGGAACCCATGGTGTTGGATGAAAGGGTAAGGCACGGTGCAATTTTGAAGTACATACTTTTGTGAAGAATACAGAAGAAAATGAGATCCGTCCGAAACAGAAAATTTAAACAAGTGTTCGGTTGAAAACGAGGAACGTCCAAAACAGAAAATCGGTCAGAAAATTATAGTGCATGTTCGGATGCAGGCTTCTACTAAATAAACAATATTGGATGAACGTACATTGAATGGCAGTTAAATCCATGTGGCAGTTGATTCCATTCAGGAGAGAAGAGCCCCGGGCACAGAGTGAGTGAAAGAGGAAACCCTGTGACGTAGTTACTACGAGGCAAGTAACTGACGGTGTCTCACGCATTGTTAAACAACGTGGAGACCAGTTCGGAAGGAAAACAAGTTAAACAATTTCAATAAGGAGATACGGCCTGACGGCCGTGAAACTGAAAGCACGGCCGGCCGGCCGTGAAAGCCTTTGACGCTGCAGGGGGTGGAGCGGCACCAAGCTGGGCAACAGATGGCTGGCGATTTGATGCTGTGCACGCGCATTTTAGGTCTCAATGCGCATGCGCATTGAGAGGCGAGACCTAAAAAGTGCTATGGCTCAGTCACCGCTGGCTGCATGATAGCGTTTTCGTTTAATTTTCTGTACGCCATGTTGTCCCGCAGCCACGCTGCTGTGCAGCATCTTTAAATCATTGACAACGCCAATAGGATTGTCATAGGCGATACCTTGCAGCTTTTTCAATGCCGTTTTTTTTTGCTGTATTTACGCACACTTTCCTCCTACCACTAATTGCAGAGAACGCCGCAGGAATCCCACCTGTGCTGAAGTAACGGTCACACAACCTACTAAAAACTTGGCTATTCAAGCAGGCATACTGTTAACATCTCAGTCTACTCAAGCTGGTTCACCTTTCACCTCAGCTTAATTACCTTTGAACAGCGGAAAGAAACCAACCTGGTGTACGTGCGCTTATCAAATAAAGTTTAAGATAACATAACACACTTCGCCATCACCAGGAATCGAACCTGTGGCCAGTCTTATGCCACCCCCTTCATGCATTGCCTATTTTTAATACTGAGCTACCCCTAGCGAGCTGGGCAAATGTATCTGATAGGCGTGCTTCCCCTTGCTGTAAGTGGCCCAGTTCAGTATCTACTGTAGTCTTTAGTATGTCTCTACTGTGAAGAGCAAGAGTTTTTCAGTCTCAGTGCTATCAGATCAAAGAATTTTGTTAGGCGACAGTTTAGCTGCACTAGGGAGGGATTAAAACACAGCATCACTGCCTGCCTGCAGGACCTTACTCCATGCAACTTAAATAGCGGTTTTAACAGACTTTTCTGTATGTCATCTAGCTTCTTGCATATGCATATAATATGAATCATTGTCTCACAATGGCACACAAACGGCAAGAGTGAACCGCCCCTCTTCTTTCCCACGGTGGCATAAACGGGTTGATCGGGCCGACACCCAGCCGTAGCCTTAAAAAATGTTCTTTGGTCGCCAGCTTGGTTCCAACCTTGAGGTAGGGCTGAGGTTTTAGAACTTCATAGTTGTTAAGCACGATCCAGCCATGAGCTCTCTTGGATACGGATTTCTTGTCCTCGATAGCCGATATGATCTTAGTTGATTTTGTTACTATTTTTTTGAAGACCGGATGGCTTATTGAAGCATTCCAAGCGTCTGCCAGACCGAGGGCCTGCAGGGAGTTCTGAAGGTAGACGTTAGCTGGCAATTTTCCCGTGTGGGACAGCTCTAGCCAAGTAGATTGTTCAAGGACCCTGTCTCCCCAGCTCTAATTTTCTGCCAACTCTTTAAGAAAGCTCCCTGCCTTTCTATTTCCTGTTTCTGGATTCCGAATTCCAGCCTTATTTGAGCTGATGAGATGTATTTTGGGAGCTGGAATATCGCCCGATAGGAGGTAGCGATTATGCTGTCAAGAGTGGCAGCATCTCTTCCCGTCATGGATTCGCTCCCGTAGGTGATGACTGGCTGTAGGTTTGCTCGTAGGACTTTTAAAAGGGGGTCTAAAGTTAAATCCAGCAGCAGTTTCTTCAGGGGCTTTAATGCCAAGCAGGTCATTACTCCCTTCCTTCGTAAGGCTTCAAGCTGTGGTTTAAAAGAATTGTTTTTATCTAAAAGTACGCCCAAATATTTGTAGGAAGTTACTTGGTCCACGCGTTTGCCTTCCATGTACCAGCTGGGATTTGACCTCTTACGGTGGTTTACACTCATAACTTTCGATTTTTAAAAATGTATTTTTAATGCGTTCCGATGAGAGAAATTATGGGTGGCATCTAAAAGGTTCTGAAGTCCTATTGGTGTTCTGCTAATCAGCACTAGATCGTCGGCGTAAAGTAAGTTTGTCAAAATCATGGTACCTAGCTTCGGGGAGTATGAGGAGCAGGCATATAGTTCTGCCGGCAAGTCCTCCAGGAAGAGGCTAAAGAGTATAGGGTCCAGGAAACATCCTTGCTTTAAGCCCTTTCTTGTGGTAATCTTTTTGAGAGATGCCTTCTAGGGCCTAGTTTGATTCTGACCCATGTGTCGGTGTGCAGCTGTATAAGTTGATCTAGGAGGGTTAACAGTATCCCCCATTCTTTCAGCTTTGACCAGAGTTTGTATCGATCTACGTGGTCAAAGGCAGCTGAATAGTCAATGAAGCAAAGATACAAGGGGTGTTTGCCTTGCTTCGCTGCCTCCATGAGCATTGTTAAGGCCATAATGTTAATTATAGTTCCTTGCCCTTGACGACAACCCGTTTGGGTCATTGGTATAATGCTGTACTTGTGGACCAGGCGACCAGATCTTTAAGTAAAATATCTGCATAGTACTTGGCCTCAGTGTCAATCAAGTCCATCAGGCGGTAGTTGTTTGGATCGGATCTCGCCCCAATATGGGACTGATGATAGAGCCTCGCCATGACTCTGGGACTTCTGTTGTTCTTATGGCATGCCCTATTACTGGGACTAGTGCATAGCTCCAGAAGTCAGGGTCCTGTTCGTATAGCAACAGTGGTATGCCATTCGGTCCCGGTGCACCTGCTCGTTGGCCTCTAAAGATTTGTTTGCGTATATCTTCGTTCAGGGTTGTTTTTTGCACATCATCTAGATGTATTGGGCAGTCATGGTTTGATGGAGAGGCTACCTCAGGCTGTGGTCGGTTCGATGGTTCTGTGCCCACGTCATATTGGGGCTTTTGGTTTCTACCATCCTAAAGGCATTTTTTGTGACAGCATGACTCAGGAGGCTTTGGGGGACGGCTGTTTCTGGTACTTGATCGTTGAAATGTGTAGATACCCAGGTGACTTCTGTGATGTTGGAAGAAATGCCTTGGTGATTGGGATGCTGCAATCTGTTGACCGTTTGCCAGAATTTAGTACTGTTTTTCCAGTTTGCATCGAACTTAAGTTTTGCCCAAAGTTCCTCATCTTTTGCTCTTTTCTTCTCCCATCTCCTTCGTTTTAGTGAGGTCCTTAGCTCACAGAGTGTACATTGCAATTTCCGATTGTTTAGGGATTTGCGTAGTTGCTTAAAAGTTTGATTTGTAGTTTGTTTTAGTTATTTAGAGACAGGACTATTTTGTGTGTAATTTGAAGCGGTTGCCACTTTCCCTAGTTTCTGGCCGTTGCGCTGTGAGTCTTTGTCTCCTAGAGTTTTGACAAATATTTCCCAGCTTTCTATTGGATGGGTTGAGTTGACTTGCCCTGGGTTGTATAGAGTTTGGGCGTCAGCTGCTATTGTGTCTATATTATTGGAGTTGCACCTAATGCATAGAGAAGACCTGTGCCTATGGCACCGCGTCACCCTTATGTGCGGCGTAAGGTTTTGACGCAGTGGCTTCCTAGAACTGTTCCAGTGAGATCTCATAGATTTCACTGCAACACTTCTATAACCCTTTTTTTACGTGGGAACTCCCCCCCCTGCATACATTATACTTGTTGCAAGTATAATGTGGCGAGTGCTTTACAAGGTGACATATCTATCTGCCTAATGTGTCACCTTGTAAATATGGCGCAACATGGCACATTGTTTACGACGCAGCCACGTCACGAAAAGTGATGCAACGGTGGTGCAAAAATGTCGCAAGGCCTTCGTAAATATGGCCCGCATCTTTACAGCAATCATTGGCAAAGCCAATAGGTCTCGGTGATGCAAAAGCTACTGGCCTTGTTAATGTATTTTAGTCATGTAGCCCAAGAGCACACAATTTAAGCAGGGAAGCCATGAATTATCCTCATTTTCTGGGTTTGTCTCTTTATTTTTGTTTATTTTCTGTTCTGTACAATCGCGTTAACGCAGCCCTACCCTTACGCTTCTGTGAGTGCACAATTTGTATTCTGGTATCTGGGCAGTGCAACAAATGCTCACGTTCAAATGCCTAGGAGCAACTTAAGCTTCATACTATGAGGCCCAACGTAGCTTGGTGGGTTGATGCACCTGCTGAAGAAATATATATATATATATATATGCAGCTTGAAGGAGGCCACTGGGAGGAGTCTATTACTTGTTCCTGCTCGGCATGATATCTTTAAGGATAAATAAAATGATGAGTATGTGGGACGTGTGACATATCTTCAGTTTCCTGCTTCTTTTAAATGCTGAGAGCATAAACAGAGGCATTTAATTGAACTATTCATTAATAGTTCAAGCATATGCTGTCAGAGGTTCAGGCCACTTCTAGGCAACAGGAGGGAGAGGATGTGGCTTTACAGCCAGAGCTGCCGACTATCGAGCTGAGAAACAAGGTTCGAGTCTCGGCACTGGTTCAACATCCTTTCATCCTGGACAAATCAGTTAATCTCCTTGTGTCACAAGGCCCATGGGGACATTGTCGCCTTCTCTAAGTTAGCGTGAGCATGCGGCAGATAGGCCGCGGCTTTGCACACGTTACTACACTTGTTTATTTTGCAAATGTCTCTTCTGCTGTTTTCAAATGGGAACCTTTAGCTGTGTTCACATTCTGCATGTTCCTGGGATTTAGTCGGAACATTGTGAGCCAGGTCAAACAACAATGTCCCTTGTTATTCTGTTCTGGGCAGGCCCCAGCACATAGACAAAACATACAGCTGCAGCTGCTGTTTGGGAACACATACTTTGGTCTTATTGGAATACAGAAATAGGTGGCAGGCACTTAGAGAGGGACCTTTTAGGGAGAAAAGCGAGACAGCCCCTATGATGTAGATCTACCATATAGACTGAGGTATGAGGTCGCAGATAACATCCAGAGATCTTCTGATATATAATCATTCTGCTTCTATATAGGGGAGGGAGAATAGGCTACACAGTTTTTTTTATAATGACAGCTCCTTTTATGACTTACGGGCTAATTGCTATGCTTACCATATTTGTGTTATGCATTTTCGTGCTTGTTGTAGCACGTATACTGCATGTTTGGGCACATTAGTTAAATAAAATATTTTAAACGTGTTCGTGTCTGAGTCAGATCTTATTGTGGACAAGTACAAGAGTGTGAGCGAAAGGGGTGTCTTGTAACTGTGATTCCTGAGAGGATCAGGAGTGTTGTGTTCTGGGGTGTCCAATCACTTGTTTCTCTGTGAGTGAGCAGGAGAGCACGTGAGACACTACAGCGAGTCAGTCTTGGGCTCATGGGTAATACGGTGGTAGGATGCCCCAGTCCCTATACACCGAGGTCCCATATTCATCCTCATAGTTCTGTGTACGCAGAATCCCTGCAACACCTGTACCTGCAAAAACAAATGTGTCCTTCTGTATAGTAACTGGTGCTCATGTAAAGCGCTCCGATAATACCTTAGAGTGGCATTTGCCCTGTATAAATTTGCATTAAAAAAAGAAACATGATCAATAAACCAGGGTGGGCTCCATGTACATCTTCAGACTCAAAGAGCATGTGACAGTCGGTGAAGTCAGCTACATGTTCGCTTTATAAATATATCTGCCTGCTCTGATATGACAACCATATGCGTCGTACAGTCTTGGAACGGTGATTCGCGGATGTGTATTGTAAGTGCTGTTGTAGGTTCAGGTCGCTTCGAGGCAACAGGAGGAGAGGATGTGGCGTTACGGCCAGAGGTACCGACTATGGAGGATGGAAACTAGATTCGAGTCTCTGCATAGGGCTCAACATCCTGTGATCCTGGGCAAATCACTTAGGGCTTGATCTTGCCGGATGGGATACTCTGTCACAAACGTGATGGATAGCCCATCTGCTACATGACTAGTTCCATAGGATATAATGGGATTGTAATTTGGTGGACGGAATATCTGTCACGTTTATAATAGAGAACCCTGTGTGCAAAGATTGTATTCAGAACCTTAATCTCTTTGTGCCTACAAAAATGATTGTGTCCTTGTGTAACGTAGCTGTGTTCATGTGAAGTGCTCCAATAATACCCTTGGGTGGTGTTTTCGCTACCAAAAACTGCATTAAAAAAAAGAAACATGATCAATAAACCAGGGTGGGCTCTATGTATCACTTTGGCCACAAAGAGCAGGTGTAAGTCAGTGAAGTCAGCTGTATGTTTGCTTTATAATCTGTCTGCTGGCTCTGATATGACACCGTGTGTGTCTGTTCAGTCTTAGAAAGTTGGTTGAATTTGTCCTTGTGTAAAGTAACTGGTGCTCATGTAAAGCGCGCTGATAATACCTTCGGGTGGTGTTCGTGATACAGAAAACTGTATAAAAATAAAAAACAGAAGATGGAGGATGGAGCGAGTGGAAACACGAGCACTCGTATGGAGGCTCTTAGACAAAGAATAAAAATAGCTCCTAAAAGAGGAGCAGTGGATGGACACAAATACTTGGTTCATCCTCTGGGGGGAAACCAAACACAGGAAGAGGCATGACGCATTCATGCCATAGACAGACGGGGACAAAGGATTTGAGAGTGACAATGGAGCCAGCAAATGGGAAGCATATGGGCGGGCTGAAGCTGACATATTGAATACAACACGTCTCTTCAAGACCTAAAAAGAAGGACTTTTCCATAAAGACAGCACTTCTTTTTCCTACAGTTGTTTATAGCTCTAACTCGACTCAAAGGTTTTGGCGTGCTCGACCTGAGCACCAGGTGCTTTACACAAGGACACATTCATTTTTGTGTGTGTCTTTTTAGGCATTATTCGCTCATGCGGAATAGGATAGCGCCGGAAGTATAAATGAAGCCATCGATGCCTTTTCTGCACTTTTTGGACCTCGGTCTTCCTGTTTAATGATACATCTAAACAGGCCACCAGTTTCCTAACTGTGATTGCCTTAGTGGCACCCTCTTCTGTCCGCATGAATGACAGAATGTGTGGTTCATTTAAACACACACACACACACACACACAGACTCACGCACACACACACACGCACACACACCTGCACGCATACACACACACCAAAACATACACACACCACACATACACATACATATACACACACACACTCACACGGACATACACATCAAACAGTTTTGTTCCAAACCTTTACAGCAAAGCATAACACACCTGTGGTGTAATCAGCGGACAGTAATGGTGTTAGAAAGTTCACTATTTGAGACATTAAGTGAAGAGAGCAGTGAGTGCAAAATAAAGATGGGTGGAGATAAAAGGAAGACTGGAGGGTCGTAGAAAGAGGACTGGAAGAGCCGGGGCAGGAAAGGGTGGTGGAACAGGAACGGTCTCATGGGCCACAATGCAAAGAAGAAAATTGCTCCCCTCCATCAGTCTGGTAGCAAAATACAGCCATGTTGGGTTTCTCACAGCCCTATGTCTTGGTGCAACTGCACCTGATGTACTATAAATAGCGTCGCCCCTGAGGATGTATCGCATGGGGTCCAGAGGTCAGAAAATCAGGGACAGACAATTCTCAACTGGCCCATGAAGCAATCCTACACTGGACTAAACAATAGACAACAAGACCAAGCCTGATGTCGGGCCAGTGGTGGGCAGCAGGGTGCTTGGGGTCATGTACAGAGGTCATGGGTGCTGTTCTTGGGGAACCTAGGCTGTGATGCTCCTTTAGAAAAGGGTCCTCAGAGGCATTTTGGTGGTTGAGTTTGAGTTCTCCGAGGTTTGCGGCGTCTGTCGATCTCCAGAGCCAATGGAGACATATCTTGGCCACCATGGAAGACTGAGCTATCCATGTTCACCAGCGTGATGTCATCTTAGTGATGCCAAGAATATTGTGTAATAGTGCCAGCCGTGCAAGGGCTGGGAGGCGTATCATAGTTCCAACAGTTGGGAACCATGGGACTTCCAGCTGCTCTTCAGACCCACTAGTTTGTAAACAAACCTCCTAAGATAGTCTCTGCCCATTACCGGTGCCCACACTGGCACACTGAACTGCCTCAGGCCCCAACAATATGCGTTCTCAAGGTCCCAAGCATGGTTCTGTCTCCCTCCGTCAACCCCTGCTATGTGGAGGCTTTAGTGGTCTGGAGTTTCAGGAAGCAGAGAGAACCTCTCTAGGGCTCTGCACCCCAAAGTCCAGTGCTGAGGTCAGATGCCCCTCTCCCTTCCCCCTTTGCTGCGCTAGTGCTGCCCAAGTTTGTGTCCATGAGCACTAGAACCCGCGACAGAGCAGCACAGTTCATTGTACTTGCACATAACAGGATCTGCAGAGTGTGGCAGCCATGTCTGGAGGTTCCTGAGAGCCTCAAAGGTGTATGGATGCGGCAGGCTGTAGGCGTCCATGGTCCCAACATGCTAGTATTGGAAAGACTGAGCCAACCGTAAGTGGTCACCAGTTTATTCGTACGCGACCACTGGCCTCCAAGTCAGCCAGGAGCTCTCGTCCCTCAGAACCCTTGTTATCTCTCCTCAAGATCCCACCGCAAGGTTGCACGTCCCACCCCGTCAGAACCAGGCTCACACCAACAAGTATCATACAGGACAGTGGGACCTCCACAAAAGAAGAGGACAGCCCAGCATTGCCCACTTTGATGCCCCGTACAGAGTGCCTCTGCCTACCATCAACATCCATTCACCACCTATCCAAGTCAGGGGTATGAAAGAGACAGGACGACAGGAAGGCCCTTCGTCTTTGAAAGTGGGCTTCTTGTCACACTGGGGTCTTCCCAGTCTCTGGTTTTTGTTCTGGCTTTGGTGGCCTTTTGTGGGTCAGCCCGTTATCAGATTTGTGAGATAAATTCATGAGCTCCATGATCTGTTGTTAAACCTTCTGTTATGTCTGAAGAAACATCTGCAGGGCTCCTCCATTGACCTGAAATGCACTTGGTCTCTCCACAGGATGGACATGTGGGCAGGAAGAGGAGCCAGAAGGGACCGGGATCCTCAGCCGCGGAATCCTACGCTGAGACGGAGACCAGTCCTCAGATCCGCCATCATGACCCTCGCTTGGTAAGACCCATTGGGATCCTCTGGGACATTCGACAGGTGGGTGGGGGGACAATATGGGCACGCAGTGCCACCTTTTCAGGGGCTTCGATGACAATATAAGAAAGAAATCTGTGCACACTCCACATTGACGTCTCCAGGGGCTCATTAACAAACGAAAAATAAGTCTATGACTCACAGATTGGGGTGACCTAGGCATTCTCTAGTGGCCCGGCAGCATAAGCTGTCCAATCAGAGGCAAGCACACATTTCTAAACCCTCACACATGGAGCTGAAGTGGAGATCATGTGCTGAGACCGAAGCATGGACATGACAGAGGTGCAGGCTCTGGAGTCCTGGGAGAGTCTACGAATGACCCTCAAACGGATACAGAGATGCTACAGGCCAGCTCTGAGCGAGCTATTCACAAATATCTAGCCCTGAAGACCAGGTCAAGAGCGAGGCTGTACACGTCAGAGACCCGCACAGACGTATGGGCATCTTTATGGGGATCTGGCATAGGGCAGTGCAGCAAATCAGCTTCACTGCCCTGTGTCACAGTGGAAGGGCAGGAATGCGCCGTATCTATGGCATACGACACAATCCTGTACTTTCTCCCTGTGCTGGTGCCGTGTCGGCAGTCTAGCACCAATGCACGCACTCTTGCACCATGGTGCAAGGATGCCTGCGTTGCAGGGAATGAGGGCCTCATTTATGAAAAGTGTTGCATCGCTGGTTGAAAACAGCGATGCAACACTTTTCATTGTGCCCTCCTTGCGACACATTGTATGCGCCGTATTTACTGTAAAGACGCTTCATGTCGCAAGGATTGAGCAGATACGTCAGGAATCCTGACGTTTTTGGTGGTGCAGTAGTGACACCTTGATGGAGTATGCCACAAAATAGACGCAACTCCAGCAATGTCTCATTATACATGGGCGAGTCCCATGTAAAAGGGCCTGCGTCAGCCTTACGCCTTCTGTGAAACAGGTGTAAGGATTTGACGCAGTTAACTCGTAGAAGTGGCACAGTGAAATCTCATAGATTTCACTGTGCCACTTCTATGAACCTTTTTCTGGGGGAACACCCAACCTGTCTACACTATATCTGTTGCAGGTATAATGTAGCGCAGGGGTTTACAAACTGACGCATCTGCCTAGATGCGTCACTTTGTAAACGTGGCACATTTTTTACACCACCGCAGAATCACAAAAATTGATGCAACAGTGGCATAAGGCCCTCATAAATAAGGCCCTGATTGTTTATGTGCAGTAAGGGGTACAATCCTGGAAGAGCCCCACTGGCCCCAGGGATCACTTCCTGACCCTAACAGAATCAGGGCCTGGTGGCTTGGGTTGGTCGGTGGGTTTCATGGCAAAGACCGGTGAATTTGAGGTAATCTCACACTGGCGTGCCATGATCTGAAGTCTGATGCTTCTAGGCACTGGGTATTGCTTTATAGTAATACGGTTGATGCTTCCCCACACCCATGCAATAAATCGAGGGCTACCCAGAAAATTACAGGGTCGCCGCTCCTATGAACTGGCAAGCATGCGGCCCCCCTCCTGTTTGTCTTTGGACTCCTCAAACTCAATGCCACCAACAGGGTCCTGGCTCATTCTACAGAGTCCCGGCTCTTTCTATGGCCTCCTGGCTCCTTCTGCAGGCCCCTGGCTCCTTCTACGGGGCACTGGTTCCTTCTGCTGGGCCCTGGTCCTTCTACGGGGCCCAGGCTACTTCTACTGGGCCCTGGCTCCTTCTACAGGCCCCTGGCTCCTACTATGGGGCCCTGGCTCCTTCTATGGGGCCCTGGTCCTTCTACGGGACCCGGCTCCTTCTGCTGGGTCCTGGCTCCGTCTACAGGCCCAGGCTCCTTCTACTGGGCCCTGTCTCCTTCTACAGGCCCCTGGCTCCTTCTATGGGGCTGTGGCTCCTTCTACCGGGCACTGGTCCTTCTATGGGGCCCCTGGCTCCTTCTGCGGGGCCCTGGCTCCTTCTGCTGGGCCCTGGTCCTTCTACGGGGCCCCTGGCTCCTTCTGCGTGGCCCTGGCTCCTTCTACAGGTCCCTGGCTCATTCTATGGGGCCCTGGTTCCTTCTTCAGGGCCCTGGCTCCTTCTATTGGGCCCTAGCTCCTTCTGCTGGGCCCTGGCTCCTTCTACAGGGACCTGGCTCCTTCTGCTGGGCCCTGGCTCCTTTTACGGGCCCTTCGCCCCTTCTACTGAACCCTGGCTCCTTCTATTGGGACCTGGCTCCTTCTACGGGGCCCTTGCTCCTTCTGCTGGGCCCTGGCTCCTTCTGCTGGGCCCTGGCTCCTTCCACTGGGCCATGGCTCCTTCTGCGGGACCCTGGATCCTTCTGCAGAGCCCTTGTCCTTCTACAGACCCCTGGCTCCTTTAGCGGGGCCCTGGCTTCTTCTACTGGGCCCTGGTACTTCTACTGGGCCCTGGCTCCTTCTACTGTGCACTGGCTCCTTCTACAGGCCGCTGGCTCCGTCCATGGGGCTGTGGCTCCTTCTACAGGGCACTGGTCCTTCTATGGGGCCCCTGGCTCTTTCTGCAGGGCCCTGTCTCCTTCTACTGGGCCCTGGTCCTTCTACGGGGCCCCTGGCTCCTTCTGCTGGGCCCTGGTCCTTCTACGGGGCCCTGGCTACTTCTAATGGACCATGGCTCCTTCAACGGTGCATGACTCCTCCTACGGACCCTGGCTCCTTCTACGGGGCACTGGTTTGTTCAACAGGGTCCTGACTCCTTTTACCAGAGTCCTGGTTCCTTCTACGGGCCCCTGGCTCCTTCAACGGGCCCTAGCTCCTTCTACAGGGCCCTGGCTCCATCTACCAAGCTCTGGCTCCTTCTATGGGGCCCGGGCTCCTTCTTTGGGGCCCTGGCTCATTCTACAGGGACCTGGCTCCTTCTATGGGGCTCTGGTCCTTCTACGGGACCTGGCTCCTTCTGCTGGGTCCTGGCTCCTTCTACGGGCCCTGGCTCCTTCTACTGGGCCCTGGCTCCTTCTACAGGGCCCTGGCTCCTTCTATGGGGCCGTGGCTCCTTCTACCGGGCACTGGTCCTTCTATGGGCCCCCTGGCTCCTTCTGCGGGGCCTGGCTCCTTCTGCTGGGCCCTGGCCCTTCTACAGGGCCCCTGGCTCCTTCTGCGTGGCCCTGGCTCCTTCTACTGGGCCCTGGCTCCTTCTACAGGTCCCTGGCTCCTTCTATGGGGCACTGGTCCTTCTACTAGGCCTTGGCTCCTTCTGCGGGGTCCTGGCTCCTTCTGCGGGGCCCTAGCTCCTTCTGCTGGGCCCTGGTCCTTCTACGAGGCCCTGGCTCCGTCTCTAATGAGCCATGGCTCCTTCAACGGTACATGGCTCCTTCTCAGGGGCACTGGCTCGTTCAACAGGGCTCCTTTTACCAGGGCCCTGGTTCCTTCTACAGGACCATGGCTCCTTCTATGGGCCCTGGCTCCTTCGACAGGGACCTGACTCCTTCTACGGGGCCCTGGCTCCTTCTATGGGCCCTGGCTCCTTCTACGGGCCCTTCGCCCCTTCTACTGAGCCCTGGCTCCTTCTACTGAGCCCTGGCTCCTTCTACGGGGCCTGGCTCCTTCTATGGGCCCTGGCTCCTTCTACGGGGCCCTTGCTCCTTCTATGGGGCCCTGGCTCCTTCTACAGGGTCCTGGCTCCTTCTGCCGGGTCCTGGCTCCGTCTACAGGCCCTGGCTCCTTCAATGGGGCCCTGGCTCCTTCTACAGGGTCCTGGCTCCTTCTGCTGGGTCCTGGCTCCGTCTACAGGCCCTGGCTCCTTCTATTGGGCCCTGGCTCCTTCTGCTGGGCCCTGGCTCCTTTTACGGGCCCTTCGCCCCTTCTACTGAGCCCTGGCTCCTTCTATGGAGCCCTGGCTCCTTCTACGGGTCCCTGGCTCCTTCTGCGGGGCCCTGGCTCCTTCTGCTGGGCCCTGGTCCTTCTACAGACCCTTGGCTCCTTCTGCGGGGCCCTAGCTCCTTCTGCTGGGCCCTGGTCCTTCTACGGGGCCCCTGGCTCCTTCCACTGGGCCATGGCTCCTTCTGCGGGGCCCTGGCTCCTTCTGCAGGGCCCTGGTCCTTCTACAGACCCCTGGCTCCTTTTGAGGGGCTCTGGCTTCTTCTGCTGGGCCCTGGTACTTCTACTGGGCCCTGGCTCCTTCTACCGTACACTGGCTCCTTCTACAGGCAGCTGGCTCCGTCCATGGGGCTGTGGCTTGTTCTACAGGGCACTGGTCCTTCTACGGGGCCCCTGGCTCCTTCTGCAGGGCCTGTCTCCTTCTACTGGGCCCTGGTCCTTCTACGGGGCCCCTGGCTCCTTTTGCTAGGCCCTGGTCCTTCTACGGGGCCCCTGGCTCCTTCTGCTGGGCCCTGGTCCTTCTACGGGGCCCTGGCTCCTTCTGCAGGGCCCTGTCTCCTTCTACTGGGCCCTGGTCCTTCTACGGGGCCCCTGGCTCCTTCTGCTGGGCCCTGGTCCTTGTACGGGGCCCTGGCTACTTCTAATGGACCATGGCTCCTTCAACGGTGCATGACTCCTCCTATGGGCCCTGGCTCCTTCTACAGGGCACTGGTTTGTTCAACAGGGCCCTGACTCCTTTTACCAGGGTCCTGGTTCCTTCTACAGGCCCCTGGCTCCTTCTTTGGGGCCCTGGCTCCTTCTACAGGGACCTGGCTCCTTCTAAGGGGCCTTGGCTCCTTCTACGGGCCCTTCATCCCTTCTACTGAGCCTTGGTCTTTCTACGGGCCCTTCGCCCTTTCTACTGAGTCCTGGCTCCTTCTATGGGGCCCTGGTCCTTCGACGGGGCCCTGGCTACTTCTAATGGACCATGGCTCCTTCAACGGTGCATGACTCCTCCTATGGGCCCTGGCTCCTTCTACGGGGCACTGGTTTGTTCAACAGGGCCCTGACTCCTTTTACCAGCGTCCTGGTTCCTTCTACGGGCCCCGGCTCCTTCAACGGGCCCTAGCTCCTTCTAGAGGGCCCTGGCTCCATCTAACAGGCTCTGGCTCCTTCTACGGGGCCCTGGCTCCTTCTACGGGGCCCTGGCTCCTTCTACGGGCCCTTCATCCCTTCTACTGAGCCCTTGCACCTTCTACTGAGCCCTGGTCCTTCTACGGGCCCTTCGCCCTTTCTACTGAGCCCTGGCTCCTTCAATGGGGCCCTGACTCCTTCTACGGGGTCCTGGCTCCTTCTACGGGGCCTTGGCTCCTTCTGCAGGGCCCTGGTCCTTCTACAGACCCCTGGCTCCTTTTGAGGGGCCCTGGTTTCTTCTGCTGGGCCCTGGTACTTCTACTGGGCCCTGGCTCCTTCTACCGTACACTGGCTCCTTCTACAGGCCGCTGGCTCCGTCCATGGGGCTGTGGCTTGTTCTACAGGGCACTGGTCCTTCTACGGGGCCCCTGGCTCCTTCTGCAGGGCCCTGTCTCCTTCTACTGGGCCCTGGTCCTTCTACGGGGCCCCTGGCTCCTTCTGCTGGGCCCTGGTCCTTCTACAGGGCCCCTGGCTCCTTCTGCTGGGCCCTGGTCCTTCTACGGGGCCCCTGGCTCCTTCTGCAGGGCCCTGTCTCCTACTGGGCCCTGGTCCTTCTACGGGGCCCCTGGCTCCTTCTGCTGGGCCCTGGTCCTTGTACGGGGCCCTGGCTACTTCTAATGGACCATGGCTCCTTCAACGGTGCATGACTCCTCCTATGGGCCCTGGCTCCTTCTACAGGGCACTGGTTTGTTCAACAGGGCCCTGACTCCTTTTACCAGGGTCCTGGTTCCTTCTACAGGCCCCTGGCTCCTTCTACAGGGCCCTGGCTCCATCTACCAAGCTCTGGCTCCTTCTACGGGGCCCTGGCTCCTTCTTTGGGGCCCTGGCTCCTTCTACAGGGACCTGGCTCCTTCTATGGGGCCTTGGCTCCTTCTACGGGCCCTTCATCCCTTCTACTGAGCCTTTGTCCTTCTACGGGCCCTTCGCCCTTTCTACTGAGTCCTGGCTCCTTCTATGGGGCCCTGGTCCTTCTACGGGGCCCTGGCTACTTCTAATGGACCATGGCTCCTTCAACGGTGCATGACTCCTCCTATGGGCCCTGGCTCCTTCTACGGGGCACTGGTTTGTTCAACAGGGCCCTGACTCCTTTTACCAGCGTCCTGGTTCCTTCTACGGGCCCCGGCTCCTTCACCCGGCCCTAGCTCCTTCTACAGGGCCCTGGCTCCATCTAACAGGCTCTGGCTCCTTCTACGGGGCCCTGGCTCCTTCTATGGGGCCCTGGCTCCTTCTACGGGCCCTTCATCCCTTCTACTGAGCCCTTGCACCTTCTACTGAGCCCTGGTCCTTCTACGGGCCCTTCGCCCTTTCTACTGAGCCCTGGCTCCTTCAATGGGACCCTGACTCATTCTACGGGGTCCTGGCTCCTTCTACGGGGCCCTGGCTCCTTCTACAGGGCCCTGTCTCATTTTACCAAAGCACTGGTTCCTTCTACAGGCCCCAGGCTCCTTCTGCTGGTCCCTGGCTCCTTCTACTGGGCCATGGCTCCTTCTGCTGGGCACTGGCTCCTTCTACAGTGCCCTGGGTCCTTCTGCAGGGCCCTGGTCCTTCTACAGGCCCCTGGCTCCTTCTGCGGTCCCGGGCTCCTTCTGCGGGCTCTGGTCCTTCTACGGGGCCCTGGCTCCTTCTACTGGGGCCTGGCTCCTTCTACAGGCCCCTGGCTCCTTCTATGGGGCAGTGGCTCCTTCTACGGGGCCATGGTACTTCTACGGGCCCCTGGCTCCTTCTGCGGGGCCCTTGCTCCTTCTGCTGGGCCCTGGTCCTTCTAAGGGGCCCCTGGCTCCTTCTGCTGGGCCCTGGTCCTTCTACGGGGCCCTGGCTACTTCTACTGGGCCCTGGCTCTTTCTACAGGCCCCTGGCTCCTTCTATGAGGCCTTGGCTCCTTCTACGGGGCACTGGTCCTTCTACGGGGCCCCTGGCTCCTTCTGCTGGGCCCTGGTCCTTCTACTGGGCCCTGACTCCTTCTATGGGGCACTGGTCCTTCTACGGGCCCGTGGCTCCTTCTGCTGGGCCTTGGTCATTCTACGGGGCCCTGGCTCCTGGCTCCTTCTACAGGACCCTGGCTCCTTCTATTGGGCCGTGGCTCCTTCTACGGGCCCTTCATCCCTTCTACTGAGCCCTTGCACCTTCTACTGAGCCCTGGTCCTTCTACGGGCCCTTCGCCCTTTCTACTGAGCCCTGGCTCCTTCAATTGGGCCCTGACTGCTTCTACGGGGTCCTGGCTCCTTCTACGGGGCCCTGGCTCCTTCTACAGGGCCCTGTCTCCTTTTACCAACGCACTGGTTCCTTCTACAGGCCCCTGGCTCCTTCTGCTGGTCCCTGGCTCCTTCTACTGGGCCATGGCTCCTTCTGCTGGGCACTGGCTCCTTCTACAGTGCCCTGGCTCCTTCTGCGGTCCCGGGCTCCTTCTGCGGGCTCTGGTCCTTCTACGGGGCCCTGGCTCCTTCTACTGGGGCCTGGCTCCTTCTACAGGCCCCTGGCTCCTTCTATGGGGCAGTGGCTCCTTCTACGGGGCCATGGTACTTCTACGGGCCCCTGGCTCCTTCTGCGGGGCCCTTGCTCCTTCTGCTGGGCCCTGGTCCTTCTAAGGGGCCCCTGGCTCCTTCTGCTGGGCCCTGGTCCTTCTACGGGGCCCTGGCTACTTCTACTGGGCCCTGGCTCTTTCTACAGGCCGCTGGCTCCTTCTATGAGGCCTTGGCTCCATCTACGGGGCACTGGTCCTTCTACGGGGCCCCTGGCTCCTTCTGCTGGGCCCTGGTCCTTCTACTGGGCCCTGACTCCTTCTATGGGGCACTGGTCCTTCTACGGGCCCGTGGCTCCTTCTGCTGGGCCTTGGTCATTCTACGGGGCCCTGGCTCCTGGCTCCTTCTACAGGACCCTGGCTCCTTCTATTGGGCCGTGGCTCCTTCTACGGGCCCTTCATCCCTTCTACTGAGCCCTTGCACCTTCTACTGAGCCCTGGTCCTTCTACGGGCCCTTCGCCCTTTCTACTGAGCCCTGGCTCCTTCAATTGGGCCCTGACTGCTTCTACGGGGTCCTGGCTCCTTCTACGGGGCCCTGGCTCCTTCTACAGGGCCCTGTCTCATTTTACCAAAGCACTGGTTCCTTCTACAGGCCCCTGGCTCCTTCTGCTGGTCCCTGGCTCCTTCTACTGGGCCATGGCTCCTTCTGCTGGGCACTGGCTCCTTCTACAGTGCCCTGGGTCCTTCTGCAGGGCCCTGGTCCTTCTACAGACCCCTGGCTCCTTCTTTCGGTACCCTAGTGTCATTTTAATTCACAAGTCCGTCTACAACACTCTGGCCCCTCACCCACACTTCACCCGCGGGCAGTTGGATAAAAAGATCTCCGCCAAAGAGCCCCTCTTTGAGGTGTTGCCCGTTGGGTATTGCACCGCCCACCCAACGAGGAGCATTGCCCATGATGAAGCTTGACACCTGCAAGGGTGTGTGAGGCCAACATATCCAACACTGGTAGGTTACCATTTAACCACCATCACATATCCACACCCCAGTGACCTGCACCTATATCCCAGGAACAGCCCAGTCCTTTCTCTTGTAACAGATTCATCCTCCTATCAGAGGCGCAACTAGAGCCAAATTTCGAGAGGGCTGAACCTTTAACCAGTAGGCAGAGTGGAGCTGCAGGGGCTCTTAGAAGGGGTGAAACAACTGCAAGGCCTAATTAACATTCAAATGGTCCTTTAAAGACCTGTGAAACGTTCGGGTGCGGCTGTGTGTGTGCCCGGGATCTGTCTCATCCCGGGCTGACACACACGACCCGGGGGGGGGGGGGGGGGGGGGGGGGGGAGCTGAAGCCATGTGAGTTCAATGGGTGTTGTGCGCCTGCCTCCTATCCCATACATACGGGTGGTGTGGCATAACATACATCTACATATGTCGTCACCATCTACGTGCATCCTGTAAGTGTGACATATGTACACCTCGACTATGTCTGGTGATGTCCTCGTGATACAGGACAGCGCAGCTGCGAGGAAACGAGTATTTTACAACATAAATACAGCATATATTTGCATAGTGGAGGAGAAGTGTGGCTCAGGGGTTAGAGGCGGCAGACCCGGAATCTGAGATCGGTCCTGGACCAGGGTTCAATTCCCCGCCCCGGCGGGTCTTGGGCTAAAAATTCCACGGACTCGATAATTCTCGTCCCGGTGCCTCCTCGACTCACGGGTTCACGCTCTGCGACTCTGGGCAATAGCCTGCTTAATCTCCACAACGGCCCCTCGCGGCGGGATCCCTGGCTTTCACCCTGTGGATACCCTGCTGGGGCTTCTCACAGGGGAATACCAGGACGGGTTCCCTAGGCAAGCGCCAGGATGCCCTTTGTGGTGACAGGTTGCGCTATATAAGTACACCTACATTTACATAGTGCACATCCGGGCACTCTCTTCCCCGCACCTCTTATTACTCGGTACCTTCTTCAGAGCCTCTGGGTCACAACAGCTCCTCGTTTTTCGATGAATAAAATTAGCGGGGATGGGAACGGGGCAAGTTAATGAATTTTAATGTTATTTTGTTTTTTTAAATCAATTAAAAAAATGTAACCTAAAAACAGTAATGTTTTTTGGGACACCCCTCACTTGTATAATAATTTACTTTTTTGAAAAAATAAAATAAAGCAGCACATGTCATTTACTTGGTGGGAAAAAAAGGAGAAAGAAAACTAGCTGGGAATTTAGCAATTACATGATGAAGTGCCAGGAAGCTCTAGGGGGTTTCCTGCGCTGCGGAACTGATGCCAAGTGTTGGGCTCTCACAATTAGGTGGCAGGTACACCCGGAGCGGGCGTTCAACTCTGGTTTTTGAGTCTCCTCCAGGGTGCTGTTGGACCTGCGGGTCATATCCGGGTGTGACCCGTAGGAAACTCAGGGAAGCGAACAGGTCAGCGGGGAAATATGTTAGTACCTAACCCGACCTGTGAACCCTGAGTCTGGAGCAAAACTAAACTAACCAGGGTAATACCGTGAACTTAAAACAGAACTCATCTTATCGACCTCGGGAGGGTGAAAGGCTGAGTCCATTGGCATTTGACTGCGTGACCCTGGGATCAAGCAGGCATATATGTAGAGGATCTCTGAATCCTCTGAGCCACGAGAAGGCATCGAAGCTCTGTTTTGGGCACCGCGAGGGCAGCCTTATGGGGCTAAGGGTCTCAGGTGCTGACCCACAGCTGGACATAGCCCAAAGCTCCCTTCGGCGGTGGGGCAAAGCTCACTGAGGAGGCCTCATGGTGCCCCCCTGCAGGTCTGCCAATAGAGTATGGCGGAGGGGCAGGGGGGTCTGCAGAAGAGTGTCTTTAGATGAGAACAAAGCTTCTCACCTAGAGACAGGATAAGGAATGGTCGTGGGTGCAGCGGTGGGGGGGTGTCAGCACGTAAACATTTAGGGGCAGATTAATAAGCCCATTGCGCCACTTTTGCGTCACTTTTCCCATGTTAAAAGTGACACAAAAGTGGTGCAAGGGCCTTGTAAATAAGCCCCTTAGAGAGTATCACACTCGACACACCGGTCTTCAATACATTTTGGAAAAGTTTGCTGGTCCATCTGGAATCCTCCACCCTAAACTTTCCAACTCAGTGTCCTGGTGCGGGCTTTGAGATTCCTGGTCAGCGGCGGGGCGGGGAGGGTCTGTGTGAGCAGGGGGCCGGTCCATAAAGAGCCCACAGTATGGTCATTCTAAATATCTCCTGTGCTTTGTCTCTCCCCGCAGGATGGACCCACGGATCCAACATCAAGTCCAGCGAAGTCTGGGCCTGCGGCCGCTGCACTGTCCACTGCCCCGGAGTGGAGGCCAGGAAGGGACGGCGCTGGTCGTAGCTCGGTACGGGTGCTGGTGATGAGGGATGTCATTGGTCAGGGGTGGGATGGGATCAGTTCATGGACGTTAAGGCCTGGATAAACCTAAAGTCTCTGGTGCGTCCACTCCCGCAGAGCTCACTCTGCTTTTACTGTTCACCGTCGCTTCTACTGAACTTTGTTTTCCTATGTGTCGCCTACATCCAAGGTTTCATTAGGAGCCGCCACAGTCCTGCCTCTGGCCGGGCTGGCCCAATGCCTGCTATCTTTCTTTGTCACTGTTTCCCTATCTTTCTTTTCCTTGTTATTTCTCCCATTTCTTCTTCTTTAGGTCTTGCCTGTGACAGTGCATGCGCTGTATGCGCTTGCGAAGGGTATTATTTACAGTAAAGGGCTTGGAGCCCGCCCATTGCTTGCCATTCGTTGGCTTCATTATCACTCTACTGTGCTGTCTTCGAATTGGTAAGTGCCTGCAGAGTGTCACTTCCTGTTCTTTCTGGGAGCATGGACCAAGCACAGATTCATTCAATCTTTATTATTGTCCGTCCGCTGATCACACTGGGATTGAGGTTCGTGTTTCAAGACACTTCTTTCTGTTTGAAACATTTTTGGACACTGTATACGCCTGCATCTTTTGGTGTACTCGTCCAACATTTTACGTGGGCTGGGTTAAGCTATGATATCGTATAAATGGCACACTAACAACACATTTACATCTTCATGATGCTTGCCGCAGCACGCCCAGTTTGATTGCCTTTCAGCCATTCATCCTCTTTATGCCTCAAACTTTGTGTTGATTTTAACTTCAGTCCCTTGTTTGAGTTACTTACACTCACATCTATCCCACTCCACCACACTTTAAGTCAATCTATGCTACTCCACGCCACTCTACACCTCTCTACTCTATGCCACTCCACTCGACTTGACTCCACTCCCCTCCACTCCACACAATGCCACAATATGGCACTATAAGGCACTCCACTCACACAATGCCACTCTTTGCCACTCCAACCTATGCCACCACACTTTACTCCACTCCACTCCACGCTACTCCACACCAGCTGGCCTCTCTAACTCTAGGTCAAAGTCTGATGATGAAACATGAGTACCGGCCATCAAAAATGAGTGCAGGTGCGTACCACCTGGGACAACCGCGACAGTCAAGCACTGATGGCCTTAATGCCCCTACTTGTCACTCCTGGGCACCATCAGTGTTCAGAAGGTAGTGCCCATCTTTTACACTCATTCTGATTATGTTTACCCCTTCTCCTCCATCGCTATGATGTTACTGGGCTCGAGTTTCATTACACTTACATGTCTGATCTGCCCTCTCCCTCTTTTTTATTATTTAACATCCTATAGATCGTGCCCATGTTTTTGTCAAGCTCAGGATCTCCCTACTTCTCTCTCCCTCACCTTTCTTTCTTCTCAGGGGTTCCAACCTTTATCTTCACTCTCTGCATGAGTCAGCTTCCCTTCTTCCTGGTCTTGGTTCTAACTAGCGGGATTCCCCACTTGGGACAACCCAGCTCACATTCTCTTTCTGCTCCTATGCAGTCAGTTACCTCTTCTCCCTTACACCTCCGGCTCTATATTATTCTCTCTCTCCAACTTCTCTCCCAGATTGTTTCAATCCTTTTCATCTTAGTCATACTTGTTCCTACTTCTAGAATATACTCTCTCTATTCTCTTGCGTCTTTTGTTGTTTTGTTGTTGTTTGTTGTTGTTTTTTTTTTTGCACAGGTCACTTCTGCCCTCGCTTACATCTTCTCTTTTGCTAAGTTTCGCCCTTTGACAAAAGCGAGCTGAAGTAGAAGAAACTTCAAGCTTGCTCAGACCTTGAAAACATGGCCTCCCTTTACTCCTTCTATGAACTGACTCTGTTACAAACCAATCAATGTTATTACCAAAAACGTGTAATCTCGAGCTACCCTGACCGCTCCATCTTTACACTCTTCATAATCATCTTCCTGTTCTGTATGGTCTTGAGACCTCCTCTCTTTCTACTCCAATTCTGGTGCCAGCTCTACGATTGATATGATTAGATGTTTTCCTCATCCATCTTCCCCAGCGTCTCTTCCTCGCCTCATGCTAGATTTTCACCCTTTATGTGTATCTCTGGTTGCAACCTTCTATCTCGTAGATCCAATGCTCCTGGCTCCTTCTTGGATTTTCTTTGTCCATCCACAGAGCCCCTTATCTCAGTCTTGCTTCAGCCTCTTCTCCTCCTCTGATATCCCTTTCTCAGAGTTTTTATGAGATGCTGCTTTCCATCACATTCAAAAAGATCCTCCATGATCTTTCTTTGGCCTCCTGTTAGACCTATTTTTAACAACAAGGGGACCCCAATTGGTATCAGCGAGGGACCTCGGGGAGCTTAATCTTATAAACACAACATTGGTCCCTGGCAGGGAGATGAATGAGTGAAAATAAATATAGACTCAATCAGTACTATATTGATGAAGACGTACCCAGCCGGGCAGGGGTCTTCAAAGTTTATATTTCAGTCAAACATGCAAAACAAGACAAAATAACACCTTCAACAAATCACGTGCGTGGGGCACAAGCCTGTACCCAACCACGACCATACACAGACAAAAACATACACAAAGGGCTTGTAAGGCAAAATCAACAGTCTCTGTAAGGTTCCAACTTTGGACAGAGAATTGCTTATGGGTACCATTACATAGTTTTGTATTGAGAGTTCCACATGTATATGGTACACAGTAGGTCGACGACGTTTCGGACCCCCTTGCTAAATAATGGGGTCCATCATCAGGACAAAGCAATGGTTGCCTTTTTAGTAGTTAGCCTCTTTAGCCTAAGGAGAGGAAAGGAGGAAAAACAGGTACATTAAGTTTACTCACACGCATAATGAGGGTGACATTGTGCCGTGGCTATATACCTAAATCGCTAGTATCCTGGTGGAAACAGCGAGTGACTTAGTTTAGGTGTTGACAGGCATGTGACTTAATGCGATCCAACTGTTGGTGACTAGGTATGTGCTTAAGTGTGAGTGGTTCTCAGAGTCAAGTGAAGAGCGACGCAGTGAAACTGGGGATTTCCAGAGTGAAAAGAATACCAAGGTGGAAGTTGGTGCTAAGGTACATGAAAGGACGCAGTGAATTGAATTTGGAGGAATGTCAATAAGTTAGAAAAAACAGCGATGATTATACAGTATTGTGGGGGACCCTGTGGTCAAGTGAAGAAACGACGCAGTGAAGGATACATAAAATTGCAGATGACAACGTGGTCAAGTAAAATTACGGCGCAGTGATGGGAATAATGGTCAAAAATATAACAGAATTAAAGGAGGCTCACCAGAAACACCACTATGCAAGCTCATATAAGAGCGCGTTTGGCGGAGCAGTGGATACGTATAATCCGGGGATATGAGTTATCTAGGTGGGAATCAATTGTACATTGTACGGTTGGTCCTGTATTAAACGTTACTTTGTATACAGGTACAGCGGAACGAGAAACTAATCCTCTCCCGCCCCTGGACCCATGAATAACTTTAATTGAAACTCTGGTAAGCCTACCCTCCTCCATTGACGCCCAATTTAATTAATTCAAAAGGTTGTCTCCCGCCTTAATCGTATACACTTGATTCCCCCCTAGAATTATCATATTCCCGGATCCCGATTAAGCTCCCGATTAAGCCAACCGCCGGCGCGCTCTTACTTTGAGCCTGCATAGTGTTGTTTCTGGTGAGCTTCCCTCCTTTACTTTTTACTGCATTTACTATCACTGCGCCGTAATTTTACCTGTCGCTTGCAATTTAGTGTAAGCAATTATGTATAAGCCTACCCTCCTCCATTGACGCCCAAAATTATTTTATTGGTTGTCTCTCGCCCTAATCATGTACAATTGATTCCCACCTAGATAACTCATATCCCCGGATTATACGTATCCACTGCTCCGCCAAACGCGCTCTTATATGAGCTTGCATAGTGGTGTTTCTGGTGAGCCTCCTTTAATTCTGTTATATTTTTGACCATTATTCCCATCACTGCGCCGTAATTTTACTTGACCACGTTGTCATCTACAATTTTATGTATCCTTCACCGCGTCGTTTCTTCACTTGACCACAGGGTCCCCCACAATACTGTATAATCATCGCTGTTTTTTCTAACTTATTGACATCCCTCCAAATTCAATTCACTGCGTCCTTTCATGTACCTTAGCACCAACTTCCACCTTGGTATTCTTTTCACTCTGGAAATCCCCAGTTTCACTGCGTCGCTCTTCACTTGACTCTGAGAACCACTCACACTTAAGCACATACCTAGTCACCAACAGTTGGATCGCATTAAGTCACATGCCTGTCAACACCTAAACTAAGTCACTCGCTGTTTCCACCAGGATACTAGCGATTTAGGTATATAGCCACGGCACAATGTCACCCTCATTATGCGTGTGAGTAAACTTAATGTACCTGTTTTTCCTCCTTTCCTCTCCTTAGGCTAAAGAGGCTAACTACTAAAAAGGCAACCATTGCTTTGTCCTGATGATGGACCCCATTATTTAGCAAGGGGGTCCGAAACGTCGTCGACCTACTGTGTACCATATACATGTGGAACTCTCAATACAAAACTATGTAATGGTACCTATAAGCAATTCTCTGTCCAAAGTTGGAACCTTACAGAGACTTTTGCCTTACAAGCCCTTTGTGTATGTTTTTGTCTGTGTATGGTCGTGGTTGGGTACAGGCTTGTGCCCCACGCACGTGATTTGTTGAAGGTGTTATTTTGTCTTGTTTTGCATTTTTGACTGAAATATAAACTTTGAAGACCCCTGCCCGGCTGGGTACGTCTTCATCAATATAGTACTGATTGAGTCTATATTTATTTTCACTCATTCATCTCCCTGCCAGGGACCAATGTCCTGTTAGACCTGGCACCTTGGCGTGAGTCTCCCTTCCACTTTTTGCTGATGTGCCTCATGTGTTTTGCTGGTGTTAACTGCTCATGGCACTGCGCCACTGCCAATCAGTGCCACAGTGCAAGTGCTCTCTATGAAAAGTGTATATGTGATTGGTTTCCATGATTGGCTTATTTGGTTTACTGTCAGACCCCAGTAAAGTGCACCAGGAGTGCCAGGGCTTGTAACTCCAAAAGCTGCTAGTGGGCCTGCAGCACTGGTTGTGCCACCCCCAGAAGCAGCCTTGTAAAATGTGTCTAGGGTCTGCATTGCAGAACCTGCGTGCAGTCTGGTACTGTCATGCTGGCTGGGCAAGTGCACACACTTGCCAGCCCCTAAAACCCCTTTACTTCATGTGAGTCACCCCTATGGTAGGCCCAAGGGCAGGGGGCATTGTAAGCATAAGGTAGGACAAACCCTGATGTGTGTGGCTTGTCCTAATAGTGAATTACAGCCATTTTCGTTTTTCACTATTGGCAAGCTACCTGTTCTCATGGGCCAGAATGGGCTGCCGGAATTGTTACACTCTACAATCCCAGCAGGCTCAGGGAACATCGTAGAAAGTCAAGTTTGGTATGCCTGAACTCAGCATAATAAAATACATCTTTTAGTAAAGTTTATTTTAATGTCCTGTGTTTGCAAACACCACTTTTAGAAAGCTGGTGTTTGCTTGCCTGACCCTTTCAGCCCGCCTCTGCTCTTATGTGGGCTGCCAGGTGGTGAATAGAGATAGTACACCAGGATTGGTGGGAGGAGTGCCCCTTGACTCTGAATAGGGCTGTGCTCTGCCACCTCAATGCTGGCTCCAACCCCTGGGGATCGTCTGATGTCTCTGCCCTGCACACTAAAAGAAAAGCCAGAGTCTCCAAAACAAAGTGCTCAGGAACTGGACTGGATTAATCAAAGGCCCCCCTGGACTGAAAGAACAAAGGATTTTGGGTATAAAGATAGGAGCCCTGCTCCTAAGAAATCAGATCCTGTTTAAGCCAAGAAGAACCTCTGCCCGACGAAAAGGACCTGAAAAAGCAGCATGGAGGAGTACTGTCTCTGACCTGGGAGACTGGCCTGTGGTGGGTGCCTTGCTGCAAGAAGGAGAGGAGAAAGACTGAAGTGACTTTTGATTCAACTTGTGCATTCGTTTGAACAGTCTCCAAGGGCTTGCGTGTGAGCCTGCCCCCTGAACCGAGCCCCTGGACCATTGGGCTCTAAACCCCCGCCCTGGAAGAGAAGCTGCTGAGCGTGCTGCCTTTCCCCGCAGTACTGACAATGGAAACCTAGTGCGCCTCGTGGAAATCCACCGCGCACTCTGAAGAGTGTGTGCACTCGTCCCGCCGAGCAACGCAACTTCTGCCTGGACTAGCCATAGCTTGCATCGTAAGGACCAGCCCCGCCTGGCCCGAGCACCGTGACTGCCGCCTGTCCAAGCCGTAGCTCGCACCGCAAGAGAGGACCCGTCCGATCCAAGCACCGCGCCTATCTGGCCCTGAGCCGTAGCTCGCAACGCAACAAACGGACGTCACCTTGTGCCCACTTTTGCCCTTCGCATTGTCCTGATTGAAGCGCCCGCCGCTGTTCGTGAACAGCTGTGGTGCGTAGCGCGGTTGGTATGTCTCGTACCTCTTTGAACCATACCGCCGCCCAGCACTACGCTCAGGCCCTGGCCCCCCTCTCCAAGACCGGAGCGGACGCTGCACCAAGAGCCTACCCCCCCACAACGCATCACTGCCCTCAAAGTAACATGACTATTGAGCCCTTCGAGCCATAGCTCGCACCACCCGAGGAAGGCACCGCGGCGTGGGACGTCAGGTCTTCGTACCGTCCGCATCGGACTCCGTCAAGTAAAAGGTACTGTGTATGCTTTGTACTGTGCGCCGCGCCTTGGACTGAAGTGTCCGCGATGCGCGTGAGACTCTGTCAAGCATTTCTTTTGATACCGCACAAGTCGCACAGGAGTGCTATGAATCGCTCAGCCTTTTAAACAAGCATTGCTAAAAGAACTGATTGCTGCTAGCTAGTATTGTGGAAACTTTTTAAATGTTATTGAGACTTGTGATGAATCTTATATAAAGCATACTATATTTTTACATAAAGCCAGCCTGGTGTCCATTTGTAGCGTGTCAACTGGTTACTGCATATTGTTACAAATGCTTAACTCATAAACGCACTGGGGATTAGCCTTGTCTGCTCGCGCCACGCCGCCTAGAGGGTGAGAAGGGGTTATTTTCAGGAGTAAGTCCCTTGCCCTGACTAGAGGAGAGGGTCCCTGCTTGTCACAAGTACTCACCTGTGCCAACCAGAGACCCCCAATTCTAACACCTCCTATTCCTGTCCCACCTTCCGTCATCATCACCTCTCCAAAGTTCTGGAATTTATGTCTAGGACCAACGTTCCCATCTCTTGATTCCATCTCTCTACCTTCTCCAGACCAGCCTAGTTTTCAGGCCATTCCACTGATGCTGCTGTGGATTTGAAGGTTTTTCACCGAAGGACAAACACCAAGTCGGTCTCTACGCTGGTGCTCGCCCTGTGATTGAATGCTGCCTTTTTTTTTTTTAGGTGTGCCCCCGGTAACCCTACTCCCCCCTGACCCTGCCCACTGACATTTCACCACCTCAAACTGCAGCGCCGTTTAACTAGGCGCTGCAACGCAGGCATTGAAATGTCAGTGGACTTTAAAAATGAGGTGATAAGTCTGTATACCACTGCTGTTGCCAACTCTTCACCGGGTTTGGGCCACTATGAACTGTCCGACCTCCTAATTCTTATTGATCTCTCCGCTGCTTTTGACACAGTCGATTACTTTTTATTCTTCACCTTCTGGGATATTTTTGAGATATTTGGAAATCTAAAGATTTTCGACTCTCGCTGGTCAATTCTCAGACACTCTCCGGTCAGACATCGCCTTCAGCCACGCCACCGGACTCCACTGGACGGACCACAGCTGCGTCCACTTCAGCTTCGGAAGGACCACGATCCACCACCACCAGCAACAGGTTGCACGCAGAAGCTGGAACAAGATCACAGCCGACCAGCTCGCAACCTCCCTGAGCATGAACCCTCCCACCAGCACAACGAACCCTAGCCAAGCGGCCACCAACCTCACGAAGTGGATCAGCGACTACGCAGACGAGCTCGCCCCCCTGAGGACCCCGCCTAGCAGACCCGGTAGCAAGAAAGCCCCATGGTTCACCGACGAACTCAAGAGCTCCAAGAAGAACTGCCGAGCCCTCGAGAGAACCTGGCGCAGAGACCCAACACCGGACAACATGACTGCCCTCAGGCTCGCCACCCGAAAACACCACCAACTCATCCACGCCACCAAGAAAACTGCAGTCAAGGAACGACTGGACAACAACGCACACAACAGCAAGGAACTCTTCAACATCGTCAAAGAGCTCTCCAACCCCAACGCCGGAAACAACGACATCACCCCTTCGCAAGACCTCTGCAACTCCCTCGCCTCCTACTTCCACAACAAGATCGCGGACATACACAACAGCTTCAGCAGTCAACCGACGAACGCCACGACCGAACCACCGCCCCCCACCACCACCCTCCACGCCTGGACTCCGATCAGCACCGAAGACACCGTCCCCACGATGAACTCCATCCACTCCGGATCTCCGACCGACCCCTGCCCTCACCACGTCTTCAACAAGGCCGACGCTGTCATCGCACCCCACCTGCGGGACATTATCAACACCTCCTTTGACACCGCTACCTTCCCGGAGAGCTGGAAGCACGCCGAACTCAGCGCCCTACTCAAGAAGCCATTGGCCGACCCCACCGACCTCAAGAACTACCGCCCCATCTCGCTGCTCCCGTTTCCTGCAAAAGTCATTGAGAAGACCGTCAACAAGCAACTGGCCGCCTTCCTCGAGACGAACGGATCCCTCGACCCCTCGCAGTCTGGCTTCCGGGCCAACCACAGCACCGAGACCGCCCTGATCGCAGCCACCGATGACATCCGAGCGCTGCTCGACAACGGAGAAACAGCGGCCCTCATCCTCCTCGACCTCTCCGCGGCCTTCGACACTGTCTGCCACCGTACCCTAGTACAACGCCTCAGCAACGTCGGAGTCCAGGAGAAGGCACTGGAGTGGATCATCTCCTTCCTCGCCGGAAGGACACAGAGAGTCCGCCTCCCTCCGTTCAGATCTGAAGCCACCGAAGTCATCTCCGGCGTTCCTCAAGGCTCTTCGCTCAGTCCAACCCTCTTCAACGTCTACATGAGCCCCCTCGCAGACATCGCACACCAGCACAACCGCAACATCATCTCCTACGCCGACGACACCAAGCTGATCCTCTCCCTCACCAACGACCCCGCCACCGCCAGAGCCAACCTTCACGAAGGGATGAAAGAGGTAGCCGAATGGATGAAGAACAGCCGCCTGAAACTGAACTCGGACAAGACGGAAGTCCTCATCCTGGGATCCTCACCCGCCGCTTGGGACGACTCCTGGTGGCCCCCCGCCCTAGGCAGCACACCCAAACCAACAGACCACGCACGCAACCTGGGCTTCATCCTGGACTCCTCCCTCTCCATGACCAGACAAGTCAACGCCGTCTCCTCGTCGTGCTTCAACATCCTGCGCATGCTACGTAAGATCTTCCGGTGGATCCCCACCGAGACCTGGAAGACGGTCACCCAGGCCCTCGTCACCAGCCGTCTGGACTACGGCAACTCCCTCTACGCCGGAACCACCGCCAAACTCCAGAAGAGACTCCAGCGGATCCAGAACGCCTCAGCACGACTCATCCTGGACATCCCCCGTCGCAGCCACATCTCCGGACACCTGAGAGACCTGCACTGGCTCCCGGTCAACAAGAGAATCACCTTCCGTCTCCTCACCCATGCACACAAAGCCCTACACAACCAAGGCCCAGGATACCTCAACAGCCGCCTCAACTTCTACGCTCCCAAACGCCAGCTTCGATCGACCTGCCGCGCCCTAGCCGCCTTCCCCCACACGAAGAGCCACCACAGGGGGACGGTCCTTTTCCTACCTCGCCACCAAGACATGGAACTCCCTCCCCACCCACCTCCGCCTGACCCAGGACCACCTCGCCTTCAGGAAGCAACTCAAGACCTGGCTGTTCGAGCAGTAGCGGACCCCCCTCCACCAGCGCCTTGAGACCCTCTGGGTGAGTAGTGCGCTATATAAATGCGATGATTGATTGATTGATTGAATTCTCGACCCTCGACGGTCAATTCTCAGACTCTCTCTGGTCAATTCTCAGACTCTCTCCGGTCAATTCTCAGACTCTCTCCGGTCAATTCTCAGACTCTCTCCTGTCAATTCTCAGACTCTCTGCTGCTCAGCGTGGTGTCTCCAGAGTTCTGCTCTTTGTCCCATTGTGTCCTTCATATATACCATGCCTTTTTATTTTATGTCAGATTTGGCCAATCCTCCAACATCTATGTGGAAGACCCCCAGGTTTGTTACAAGGAGATATTTATAAAGCAGGTTACCTGTCAACAGGTTTACCTCTCCTCTGATTTTTTTCTCCAACCTCCATAGCATCCTTTTCTTCAAATAACTACAATCTGGTCTTAGGTGACAATTTTCATCCTAGCTAAAACTTACATTTGTTCCTTTTTAGTGTACTCACCCTAGGACTCTCTTCCTTGAGCCTCAATAAGAGACCCCGTCTTTTCTTCCTTCTCCTTCAGCAGCCTGCGGCTTATGTTTTATCTTATATTCATTCCTCTTTCTGAGACATATTTCACATTGCTCAAAATTGTGGATTCCAGTTTTATAATATCCGCCAGTCTGTCCATTTCTCATCTTTCAAGCCATCTGGATTCTTATTCGTGCTCTTGTCGGTTCTTGCTTTGGACACTGTTCATGGTACATCTAGGTCTTCGTGTGCACTCAGATGTCCCCTCTGTCCACCCTTTCATTTGTCTCTTCTTATCCTTCCGCCATCTGATCACATTCCGCATGTCTTTCTTTGCGTTTCTCTCAATCCTCTACAGAAGTTCCACGGTCTTTTCTCACATTACTTTCTTCCTTTCCTACTTCTTAACCCCCTCTTTCCTGTAACCTGTGCCTTTTCTCTTCTTTTCCACTCAATATTCCTTGCCCTGCAGATGTCCAGTGATTGCTTGTAGAGCCTCCTGTGGTGAGGGCAAGTTGTAAGTTGGCTCGTGTCCTCCAACCCCCTTCCTAGGTAATGATAGGGAATGAGTAGGGGGCGCTCGGAGAGGTCCACTGTGTGCACGCTTGCATAAGGCAATGTCCCCAAGAAATACCAGGCCTGTGAAATTTGGGAGAGTTTTGCTGGGATAGTTATGTAGCCCATAAATAGATTAAGTACATATTTTGCACTGGTGCAGTGTCAGAGGTCTGTAGAGCCAGTTACTGCACATGGGACAAGTTGGGGATGTGTTCCAGCTGCTATAAATGGTGTCTGGGCTCTGTGGCGGGGCAGGCCCTGAGCTTTGGAGCATAAGCTACGGCCACCTTGAAATGCTAATAGACATTTGCTTTATCCACAGGATGGACCTGAGGACAGCACGTCAAGCCCAACGAGAGCTGGATCCGCCGCCCATCCTTTGTCCGCTGTGCCGGAGGTCAGGCCAGGACCATACTGCGCGGCTTTCACCTTGGTAAGGTTACCGGCAGCGCTGTCACTCATTCGACAGGAAGGGGCATGGAATGGGATTTGTGCACTCACATTTCTAAGAACATTAAGGGGCGCAGCCTGAAAGTGCTCATATCTCACCAGGTGGAGAGATGTGGACAAGGAAAGGAGTGCAAGATCAGAATGATCATCACAACTGGACTCCAAGCTGGAATTGCCTTAAATGGCAGACGGTGGCAACCATATCTAGGCAGACTTCATCTAGCCCCTGAACCAGAGTACTGTAGTCCTTAGGTTAGTTTTGAGCCTTGGACTGCATGCAGTCTGTCCTCCATTTCTTGATACGCAAGCTTCCAGCGCATGTGGCAGAAGCTTCTTTTATTCACCCCCTGATGAATCTTCACCTTAATCCTAGGGCAGAGGTGAGAATCCATGGGCTGCGGGGAAGGAAGGGAAGGAAGTGACATCACAAATATGTTGGGGACAGCTAGTTGTTGGGAGAGGCAGTCAACCTTACTCACTGATGCTGCATGGGCGAATTTTGCGGATCTCGCGTTCGCGAATTTTGCGGATTTGCGAACTCGCAATCCGCAAAATCTGCGAATTCCCGCGAATTTGCGGATTTTTTTTTTTTATGTTCGCCCGTGTTTCTGCCAGTTTGCGAGGGTTTTTACAATTTCGCAATTTGCGAACTTACCTGTCGGGTCGCAAGTTTTGCGAACTTGTTGTTTCTACGTGTCCAGCCTGTTTGGGACACTCTTCTTCATCACTGCCACTCTCTGTCACCACTGCCACTCTCTGACTACTCATGCCACCCTCTGGCCCACCCATGCCACCCTCTGTTTCATCACCACACCCTCTGGTTGTCCAGTGTACATTATTTTCGGCAAAGCAAAGCACACCTTCCCTGCCTCAAGTGACCTGAATTAATTTGGGGCTGATTAATGTGTCACAGAATATTTTTTTAGCTGGCACCTGCTTCCTTAGTGCGCCCTGATTAGTGATCTTTTGCACTTGCTAAGTGCTTTCATTGTTGCAAAATTAGTTACAACACCTGCCCTGCCCCAACTGACAATAATGAATTAGGGGCTGATTAATGGATTTTAACTTCCAGCCTGGCTCCTGCTTGTCTCCCTTAGCTGTAATTCAGGACCTTTGTGGCATATGTGTAACTATTCTGAGGTTCAGAGCAGGGTCACATAATAGTTGCAACTGGCAACTGAACTCTGGAGGGGCCCCTCAGGAAGCACTACAGGAAATGGCTACTAATGATGAGCCTGAACTTTTGAACCTGGCAAGTAGTTTCAGTTTTGCTAAGATCGTATTTCTGCAATTTAGCACTTATTCGCGGGGCGCGAAGTTGTACTGGGAAGCCGCGAACTCACGCGAACAGTGCGAGCAGTGCGAGCAAAATCCGCTGCTCGCGGATTTGCGGATTTTGCGGGAGATTCGCGAATCTCGCGGATTGCGGATTTCCCGAAAATCCGCAAAATCCGCGAGCGGAACGGATTTTCCGCCCATACCTACTTCTCCCAGGTTCAGGAGAGTTTCATCTAATCTAGTATTTATATGTAATGAGTGGGAGAGCTGCGTGCAGAGCTTTCTGCCAGCATCACTGCTAGACTGGAGGGGCCGCCCATCCCTGACATATGGGGGTGGGGGGGTTCTAGCCTGTTTCTAGGAGGAAACGGTCCAGAGACTATGGTAAGAATGGTCTTGCATGTTGGGCTGTACAGGTCTGGCCAATGATTGTTGGTGGACCAGCTTGGGGGGTGATGCAATACTCAACAGAATACTGTTTATTTTCACGGGTGTTCACATTGGAGTTTTTGTTGTCGCTGGTAAACCTGGGTTAGTTGGTTGTGGCTGATGTGAAGGGTTGAGCCTTGTGTGCATAAGGGTGAAACACATAGGTTTGCGTTGGTTGAGATGCACTGGAACAGATAATCTGAATCCAGCATTACACCCGGGTCATGGGTCAAGGGGCAGTAAGGCCCATGAATCTTTTCTCAGAGATATTGGTTAGGAATGCTTGAACAGAACTGAGCGCAGTGACCGCGGATTCAAACTTGATCACAGGTTCTAAGGCACAAGGTAACAGCATCCAATCTTGACTCCATACAAGCCTTGTGGGGAGAGGACGGGGTCCAGTGACTGAAGGTCGCGGTGGAGGGGCAAGTGGGATAGTTGGACAACCTGCTGGGACTGTAGTGGTGAGACACAGAAGAACCAACTTGGTCCTCAGGCCCAGGGGTCCTCTATGTATGAACAAGGACATTATCTCCCTCATCACTTCCAGAGCTCTGGCAGAATTCAAGAAAGCTCTCTGCTGGGAATATGTTTCATGTCATGTGTCCTTGGGGCAGCGCCCTAGGTCTGTAGGGTCAGGTTCCAGCAGTTTGAATGTCTGGATAGAAAACAACTTATTATTACGGTACCTCAGCTGCTACAGGTATTTTTAATGAGCACGTGCTCAGTGGGCTGTGTTGGGTGTGTTTAAAGTTCTGTCTCAATGTATGGGGCTGACATTATAAAGACCATGCACATGTTTGCTCTCATACAGGATGGGTCCATGGACAGCAAGGCAAGCCACGAGCGACCTGGAAATGCATCCGCCTCATCGCCCGCCGAGCAGGAGGTGAGACCAAGACACGAACACGAACTGTAAACTTGGTAAAGCTTACTCAATGTTTGTCTTTGGTTGGTAAGAGTGGGATGGGACAGGCCCGGTGAGTCTTATTCTTGAGGAGCAAACCCTAGACACAGAAAGTACACACTCCCTCCTTTCACTTGCGTGACTTCCTGAGACCCTTTTCATGCTGTAGGTGACGTCAGAGGGAGGAATGCCTTACCTAAGAAAAGTTCGGAAACCATGTCCCCCCCGCCTCCCCCCAGCCCCCGGACATATTAAGCAGCAGGATATGCTTTCTGTACCTGGAATAATGTCAAAGAGGATACTAACTGAAGGCCTTCGGGTGACGTCACTGGCAGGTGAGGGTGAGGAGAGGAGGAGCTCAGAAAACCACATGCTCTCCTCGCCAGGCCCCGCCTATCTCTGACATCATCAGGTGATTCCTCTCTATGGAGTGATGCTGGGCAGGAGGGGACATCTGATGTCACCAGGAGGTGACGTAGGTGGAGGACAGGTCGCACTCTGGAAGGAAGCGCTGTGCTCACCAGGCCCTGCCTATCTCTGACATCATCAGGTGCATCCTCTATGAGGAGTGATGCTGAGTGGGTAAGAGAGGACATCTGATGTCACCAGGAGGTGACGTAGGTGGAGGACAGGTCGCACTCTGGAAGGAAGCGCTGTGCTCACCAGGCCCCGCCTATCTCTGACATCATCAGGTGCATCCTCTATGAGGAGTGATGCTGAGTGGGTAAGAGAGGACATCTGATGTCACCAGGAGGTGACGTAGGTGGAGGACAGGTCGCACTCTGGAAGGAAGCGCTGTGCTCACCAGGCCCCGCCTATCTCTGACATCATCAGATGCTTCCTCTATCCGGAATGATGCATATTCAGTTGTCTTCTATGGAGATGTTAGGGAGGCAACGTTCAAACGTGAATTTCAATTTTAAAACTCCTTGAGATCAGAAGTGTGTCTTCTAACAGTGCATGGCGGGCAAAGGTTTCATAAAATGAATTGTAAGTCAGCCATTTAAATAAAAAACAAGGCTGTCAAACCGAAGGGCCCTCTGTGGCCCTTATAGATCTCCCTCTGTATCAATTATCAACACCGTTCTTGATGGCGTTTTCAGCTGAAAGATGCTACAGGATTCTTCGCAGTGATGCTTCTGGTCCACGCGGATGGTTCTGTAATCTTGGTCCACTGGCACCAGCCCTTCCAGACCACTGGAAACAGCCATTCCAGACCACTGGCACCATCCCTTCTAGACCACTGGCACCAGCCCTTCCAGACCTGGCACCGGCCCTTCCAGACCTGGCACCAGCCCTTCCAGACCTGGCACCAGCCCTTCCAGACCTCTGGCACAGCCTTTCCAGACCTGCACCAGCCCTTCCAGACCTCTGGCAACAGCCCTTCCAGACCTCTGGCACCAGCCCTTCCAGACACCATAACTGTGGGACACCTTTTTGTTCCACATCGCAGCACTGCTTTCTTTGATTGCATTTGCCGCAATATATTTCATTTTTCACTGTTTTTTCTTAGCGCTCTTGCTTTTAATCCTCAATCTTTTCCACAATCATCCTTCTTTCCAACCTCAAGCCAGGAAACGCAATTTTCCAAAATTTTTCTCATGTTAATGTTGGGCCATCCGAACCTCTTGACAAAAACACGTACTGATGCCAAAATCCATTTAAAAAGCAGTTTATTTAAACCCAATGCATTTCAGGCCTCTTGGGGCCTTTCGTCAGGGGTAACTGAAAGTACAAAATAAATCCATTAAGATTCCATCCACCCGTTTAAAACCACAATATCATGTACTTCAATGATTATTATCCAGATTAACATTATGTAATTGTGTTAAAAATAAGCATCAAACAAGTTACACACAAGAATTCATTCTTACATAAACCCGAGTTAATACACTGCTGCCTTCATGAGTTGCACTCCCTGTGTTTTATGGGACCAATTGTTTGCTCTCTTAATCATTAACTGTCCATCTTTAAATATAACTTTTTCACTGGTTCCCGTTATAAAGCCCTTTTTAAACATTTCCTGGCTTACCTGCTGTTAATAAAACAGCGTGCTCACTCCAGCTCAGAACAAAATAATCTCTCTTGCATCCTCTCGGTTCAAAAGCGTGGCTTTCACTCCTCTCTCCTTGAATTCCCCACTTAGTGCAACTCTAATTATCACCTGTGGAATGCTAAACCTCGCCCATTCCCAACTGATTACTCACATTCCCATAGTGCACCATAAATCTAAACGAACTTAAACACTGGAAAAATTTTCTGTGAACAATGATAAATCATGATTACATGACATTATTTGGCACTGCTATGACATTGCAATTATCATGAAGTACTTTCGAGTCTTCTTTAAAATGTGCTTTATAAATGAAAGATTTTCCGCCTGGCTTGAAGGTGGTCACATGCATTTTTTCCAAAAGTTCACTGTTTTGTTCGGGTGCTGTTTACCCCAGGGAGTGCAACTCATGAAGGCAGCAGTGTATTAACTCGGGTTTATGTAAGAATGAATTCTTGTGTGTAACTTGTTTGATGCTTATTTTTAACACAATTACATAATGTTAATCTGGATAATAATCATTGAAGTACATGATATTGTGGTTTTAAACGGGTGGATGGAATCTTAATGGATTTATTTTGTACTTTCAGTTACCCCTGACGAAAGGCCCCAAGAGGCCTGAAATGCATTGGGTTTAAATAAACTGCTTTTTAAGTGGATTTTGGCATCAGTACGTGTTTTTGTCAAGAGGTTCGGATGGCCCAACATTAACATGAGAAAAATTTTGGAAAATTGCGTTTCCTGGCTTGAGGTTGGAAAGAAGGATGATTGTGGAAAAGATTGAGGATTATAAGCAAGAGCGCTAAGAAAAAACAGTGAAAAATGAAATATATTGCGGCAAATGCAATCAAAGAAAGCAGTGCTGCGATGTGGAACAAAAAGGTGTCCCACAGTTATGGTGTTCAGATTATTACGTGCAGTATGGGCTGAGCACGTTACGTGTGCACGCGATGGATTAAAAGGACTGCGTCAATTAAAAATGGATAATTAAAACTAAGTAAACATTGGAGTGCTGCCCCTTCATGTATGTGATGTTTTACAAAAAAAACCAGCCCTTCCAGACCACTGGAAACAGCCCTTCCAGACCACTGGCACCAGCCCTTCCAGACCTGGCACCGGCCCTTCCAGACCTGGCACCAGCCCTTCCAGACCACTGGCACCAGCCCTTCCAGACCACTGGAAACAGCCCTTCCAGACCACTGGCACCAGCCCTTCCAGACCTGGCACCAGCCCTTCCAGACCTCTGGCACCAGCCCTTCCAGACCACTGGAAACAGCCCTTCCAGACCACTGGCACCAGCCCTTCCAGACCTGGCACCAGCCCTTCCAGACCTCTGGCACCAGCCCTTCCAGACCTCTGGAAACAGCCCTTCCAGACCACTGGCACCAGCCCTCCCAGGCCACTGGCACCAGCCCTTCCAGACCACTGGCACCAGCCCTTCCAGACCACTGGAAACAGCCCTTCCAGACCTCTGGCACCAGCCCTTCCAGACCACTGGAAACAGCCCTTCCAGACCACTGGCACCAGCCCTTCCAGACCACTGGCACCAGCCCTTCCAGACCACTGGCACCAGCCCTTCCAGACCTCTGGCACCAGCCCTTCCAGACCACTGGAAACAGCCCTTCCAGACCACTGGCACCAGCCCTTCCAGACCACTGGAAACAGCCCTTCCAGACCACTGGCACCAGCCCTTCCAGACCACTGGCACCAGCCCTCCCAGGCCACTGGCACCAGCCCTTCCAGACCACTGGCACCAGCCCTTCCAGACCGCTGGCACCAGCCCTTTCAGACCACTGGCACCAGCCCTTCCAGACCACTGGAAACCGCCCTTCCAGACCTCTGGCAACTGCCCTTCCAGACCACTGGCACCAGCCCTTCCGGACCTCTGGCAACCACCCTTCCAGACCACTGGAAACAGCCCTTCCAGACGACTGGCACCAGCCCTTCCAGACCACTGGCACCAGCCCTTCCAGACCACTGGAAACAGCCCTTCCAGACCTCTGGCACCAGCCCTTCCAGACCACTGGAAACAGCCCTTCCAGACCACTGGCACCAGCCCTTCCAGACCACTGGCACCAGCCCTTCCAGACCACTGGAAACAGCCCTTCCAGACGACTGGCACCAGCCCTTCCAGACCTGGCACCAGCCCTTCCAGACCTCTGGCACCAGCCCTTCCAGACCTCTGGCACCAACCCTTTCAGACCTCTGGCACCAGCCCTTCCAGACCTCTGGCACCAGCCCTTCCAGACCTCTGGCACCAACCCTTTCAGACCTCTGGCACCAGCCCTTCCAGACCTCTGGCACAGCCCTTCCAGACCTCTGGCACCAGCCCTTCCAGACCACTGGAAACAGCCCTTCCAGACCACTGGAAACAGCCCTTCCAGACCTCTGGCAACAGCCTTTCCAGACCTCTGGCACCAGCCCTTCCAGACCACTGGAAACAGCCCTTCCAGACCACTGGCACCAGCCCTTCCAGACCACTGGCACCAGCCCTCCCAGGCCACTGGCACCAGCCCTTCCAGACCACTGGCACCAGCCCTTCCGGACCTCTGGCAACCACCCTTCCAGACCACTGGAAACAGCCCTTCCAGACGACCGGCACCAGCCCTTCCAGACCACTGGCACCAGCCCTTCCAGACCACTGGAAACAGCCCTTCCAGACCTCTGGCACCAGCCCTTCCAGACCACTGGAAACAGCCCTTCCAGACCACTGGCACCAGCCCTTCCAGACCACTGGCACCAGCCCTTCCAGACCACTGGAAACAGCCCTTCCAGACGACTGGCACCAGCCCTTCCAGACCTGGCACCAGCCCTTCCAGACCTCTGGCACCAGCCCTTCCAGACCTCTGGCACCAACCCTTTCAGACCTCTGGCACCAGCCCTTCCAGACCTCTGGCACAGCCCTTCCAGACCTCTGGCACCAGCCCTTCCAGACCACTGGAAACAGCCCTTCCAGACCACTGGAAACAGCCCTTCCAGACCTCTGGCAACAGCCCTTCCAGACCTCTGGCACCAGCCCTTCCAGACCACTGGAAACAGCCCTTCCAGACCACTGGCACCAGCCCTTCCAGACCACTGGCACCAGCCCTCCCAGGCCACTGGCACCAGCCCTTCCAGACCACTGGAAACAGCCCTTCCAAACGACTGGCACCAGCCCTTCCAGACCTGGCACCAGCCCTTCCAGACCTCTGGCACCAGCCCTTCCAGACCTCTGGCACCAACCCTTTCAGACCTCTGGCACCAGCCCTTCCAGACCTCTGGCACAGCCCTTCCAGACCTCTGGCACCAGCCCTTCCAGACCACTGGAAACAGCCCTTCCAGACCACTGGAAACAGCCCTTCCAGACCTCTGGCAACAGCCCTTCCAGACCTCTGGCACCAGCCCTTCCAGACCTCTGGCACCAGCCCTTCCAGACCACTGGAAACAGCCCTTCCAGACCTCTGGCACCAGCCCTTCCAGACCACTGGCAACCGCCCTGCCAGACCACTGGCACCAGCCCTTCCAGACCACTGGAAACAGCCCTCCCAGACCTCTGGCACCAGCCCTTCCAGACCTCTAGCAGCCGCCCTTCCAGACCACTGGCACCAGCCCTTCCAGACCTCTGGCACCAGCCCTTCCAGACCTGGCACCAGCCCTTCCAGACCTCTAGCAGCCGCCCTTCCAGAACACTGGAAACCGCCCTTCCAGACCACTGGCACCAGCCCTTTCAGACCACTGGAAACCTCCCTTCCAGACCACTGGCACTGGCCATTCCAGACCTCTGGCATTAGCCCTTCCAGACCTCTGGCAACCGCCCTTTCAGACCACTGGAAACCTCCCTTCCAGACCACTGGCACCAGCCCTTCCAGACCACTGGCAACCGCCCTGCCAGACCACTGGCACCAGCCCTTCCAGACCACTGGAAACCTCCCTTCCAGACCTCTGGCACCAGCCCTTCCAGACCACTGGCAACCGCCCTGCCAGACCACTGGCACCAGCCCTTCCAGACCACTGGAAACAGCCCTCCCAGACCTCTGGCACCAGCCCTTCCAGACCTCTAGCAGCCGCCCTTCCAGACCACTGGCACCAGCCCTTCCAGACCTCTGGCACCAGCCCTTCCAGACCTGGCACCAGCCCTTCCAGACCTCTAGCAGCCGCCCTTCCAGAACACTGGAAACCGCCCTTCCAGACCACTGGCACCAGCCCTTTCAGACCACTGGAAACCTCCCTTCCAGACCACTGGCACTGGCCCTTCCAGACCTCTGGCATTAGCCCTTCCAGACCTCTGGCAACCGCCCTTCCAGACCACTGGAAACCACCCTTCCAGGCCACTGGCACCAGCCCTTCCAGACCACTGGAACCAGCCCTTCCAGACCACTGGAAACAGCCCTTCCAGACCACTGGCACCAGCCCTTCCAGACCACTGGAAACAGCCCTTCCAGACCACTGGCACCAGCCCTTCCAGACCACTGGCACCAGCCCTCCCAGGCCACTGGCACCAGCCCTTCCAGACCACTGGCACCAGCCCTTCCAGACCACTGGAAACAGCCCTTCCAGACCTCTGGCACCAGCCCTTCCAGACCACTGGAAACAGCCCTTCCAGACCACTGGCACCAGCCCTTCCAGACCACTGGCACCAGCCCTCCCAGGCCACTGGCACCAGCCCTTCCAGACCACTGGCACCAGCCCTTCCAGACCACTGGAAACAGCTCTTCCAGACGACTGGCACCAGCCCTTCCAGACCTGGCACCAGCCCTTCCAGACCTCTGGCACCAGCCCTTCCAGACCTCTGGCACCAACCCTTTCAGACCTCTGGCACCAGCCCTTCCAGACCTCTGGCACAGCCCTTCCAGACCTCTGGCACCAGCCCTTCCAGACCACTGGAAACAGCCCTTCCAGACCACTGGAAACAGCCCTTCCAGACCTCTGGCAACAGCCCTTCCAGACCTCTGGCACCAGCCCTTCCAGACCTCTGGCACCAGCCCTTCCAGACCACTGGCAACCGCCCTGCCAGACCACTGGCACCAGCCCTTCCAGACCACTGGAAACAGCCCTCCCAGACCTCTGGCACCAGCCCTTCCAGACCTCTAGCAGCCGCCCTTCCAGACCACTGGCACCAGCCCTTCCAGACCTCTGGCACCAGCCCTTCCAGACCTGGCACCAGCCCTTCCAGACCTCTAGCAGCCGCCCTTCCAGAACACTGGAAACCGCCCTTCCAGACCACTGGCACCAGCCCTTTCAGACCACTGGAAACCTCCCTTCCAGACCACTGGCACTGGCCCTTCCAGACCTCTGGCATTAGCCCTTCCAGACCTCTGGCAACCGCCCTTTCAGACCACTGGAAACCTCCCTTCCAGACCACTGGCACTGGCCCTTCCAGACCTCTGGCATTAGCCCTTCCAGACCTCTGGCAACCGCCCTTCCAGACCACTGGAAACCGCCCTTCCAGGCCACTGGCACCAGCCCTTCCAGACCACTGGAACCAGCCCTTCCAGACCACTGGAAACAGCCCTTCCAGACCACTTGCACCAGCCCTTCCAGACCACTGGAAACAGCCCTTCCAGACGACTGGCACCAGCCCTTCCAGACCTGGCACCAGCTCTTCCAGACCTCTGGCACCAACCCTTGCAGACCTCTGGCACCAGCCCTTCCAGACCTCTGGCACAGCCTTTCCAGACCACTGGCACCAGCCCTTCCAGACCACTGGAAACAGCCCTTCCAGACCTCTGGCACCAGCCCTTCCAGACCTCTGGCACAGCCTTTCCAGACCACTGGCACCAGCCCTTCCAGAGCACTGGAAACCGCCCTTCCAGACCACTGGCACTGGCCCTTCCAGACCTCTGGCATTAGCCCTTCCAGACCTCTGGCATGCAGCTGAGGCTTGCTGCATCAGCCTAAATGTCTTGAAATGTAAGAATTGGGACTTGTACTTTATCACAAGAAGCAGAAACCCTTCAAGACTTTCAGTCATGTACAAACCTATGGATGCGGATAAGAGCTCTTGTGCACACCCAAGTGAAGAAGGCGATGGCTGTGGACGAAAAGACACAGGGCAGTATTCTTGGAGTCGCTGAAGACTTGGAAACCAAGGAGCAGATTTACAAGCTTTTGTGATGCAGCGGCACCGTAAACAATACGCCACATTGCGACACATTCACCATGTGACACATCTATGGAGATCCGTCACGTTGTAAAGCACTGCGTCACATTACACCTGCGTCACGTATAATGTATGCAGGGTGGGTGTTCAGATGCAAGAAAGCCTTGTAAAAGTGAGAATTTCACAGAGTCACTTTTACAACGCCACTGTGTCAAAACCTTGTGCCTGCTTGAGGCAGGTGTAGGGAGTGATACAGCATGATAGGAATAGGCATTCCTGACCATTGCTGGAGTTGCATCGTGCTTGTGACACGACTCCAGCAATGCGCTGCCCTTACACCAATAGATGCGTCACGCATCTGTCAATCCATGCGCCACGGTACGCTGCATTGTAACTGACGCATCTCTGCTAATATGCAGAGATGCGTCAGTTCTTGTAAATCTGCCTCAAAGTTTCTCCTCAGAGGGATGAAATTATGCAGGCTCAAACTGGGTAACCTTGTAGTAAATGGGGCTGAACATTTTTGTTTTTGATGGAAGAGCACATGGCTTGTGTGAAAACTTGAATAAAAGCCTCCAGTTGTCGGGCCAGGGATCTTGCCCGTAGCAGCGATCCTGTAAGATCCACCTAGAAGCCCACCACGGTAGGAACCCTCAGAGCACCAGCGAGACATTCCAGGACAAGACAGGATGGGATAACAATGAGCGGTAGTCATAGCCGCCAAAGCATCGAGGGGCATATTACCAACAAGTAGCGATATTTATCGCTAAATAGGCTTAGCAACGATTTTTTTATCGCTGCCTATCGCTGGATATGTTAGCGGAGAAAACATGCTATTAGCAACATTTTTCTCCATTGTGCTAAAATATCCAGCGATAGCGGCAAAATGCGTGAATATCGCTGAGAATACAGCAATATTCACGCATTAGCGACGAAATGCTCATAGTCATGTTATCCTCCTCTCATTGGATAACATGGCTAAGAACTGGTCTGGCAGCTGTTAGTATTTGGAGATATTCGTGCTTAGCGCAAATATTTCCAACGCTACGCCTGCCTTGCTAATAGGCGATAGCGACGTTAGCAACTACTTTCAGTCGCTAACTGGTTGGGTACGCCCACTTTGCATGTCATTAGCGATAAACATCGCTGACATGCAAAGCGGGCCCCAAACCACTCGCTATCGCCTAAAAGCTGTCGCTAACATCAGTAAGCGACAGCTTGCTAATAGGGCAATAGAATTATCGCCGCTTACCGGCCGAAAACGGCTGCTAAATCGGCGATAATTGCCTATCGCCCCCTTGGTAATATGCCCCATTGATTTTAAGGCTGAAACGTTGTCCAGGGTGCTTATAGCAAGAAGGCTTTTAGCAACCGGAACTGTCGCGAGAACTGCTCCAACTTGGACCAGATTCACTAGAGCGTTGCCGAATGACAACATGATGTAAAGTGACGCACAGCGGCAGAAAGGGGTGCGCGCTGTTTATTATTCTACACAAAAGCGGTTTCACCCTGAAAGGTGCACTTTCCAAAGCGCAAACTCCTCTTTGTGCCTTTTCGTGTCGAAAGGGGCGTCTCTGCAACATTCACAGGGTTTAATCTACTATTTGAACTTGGCACATATATGGGGAAACGCGCTCTTCAGAAAACACTGACGAACTGCATGTGTGCTGTATGCACAACACACATCTAGCGCGTGACAACCTTCAGAGTTGTCTCCGCATGAGAATGTGTGCTGAGATTGTATGCTCCATGGTGTGAGCCCTTCTCAGTCGACACGGCTCTGTGTCACACAGCTCAGCACAGGGCGGCCCATTGAGATGCTGTTGTGCGTTGCATGAAACATATGTACATCTCGCTCTAGGAGTGTTTGCCCCACTCTTAAAATGAGGCTGGAGTTACAAGCTAGGGAAGATCCCCTAACAATAAAGACACTCCAAGCCGAAACATTGGGAGCATGTGTGTAATATCAGGTCAACAACTGGCACATCTGCAGCCCCCGAGAGTCCCCCAGAATGGCGAAACTCGCCCTAGTTTGACAGGAGTCTTTCTGTAAAGGCCCTTGGCTCATCCATTTAATAAAATGTCTAAAGAAAGGGTTCTACTCTTCTTTCCACTGTATCAAATCTTACAAAAAATAAACGTTGCCAAACTTGCAGAGACGAAGGAGGTGCTTTGCACATACAGGTGAGTTGAAAAGGTGGCAACAGCTATACATGGGAAGCCATGATGATGTCAGCTGCTGTGCGGTGATAGTAGAGGGTCGCACACACCACAGGTGGACACCAAAAGCCATGTGACCCCTCAGTGAGCGCGCTAGAGGGCGCTGGATGATGCCCGGATGTGCCAGTAAGAGAAGTGGGTTATACCGCCTGACTGCTTGCTGGCGAAGAGGTGACAGGTGATTGGGCCCGTGAAGGGCCGACCGTCCTATGGCTCTCCATCCCCGGAGAGGCCCGTGCATGTAAGAGCAGTGCGGTGGAGTGAGGACGCGACAGACGAAGACGAAGCCAAATGAAATCGAGCCCGCCCACCGGTCTTACCTGCACGAGCCGCTCCTTCCCCATTCATCCGCCCCACCATAATCCGTTATTAGCAGCCAGGCTCTTGTACCTGAATGCTGGGGGTGGGAGCTGTCTTTACATAGTGTTTTGATAGAGGCAGTTGAGGTAAGTAAAATAGGCTTTTAAATGTATGTTGGGTGCATGCTGGCAGGCGGGGTGTTTATATCTAATTGTGTATGTATGTTTTAGCATGTCTGTGTGAATGAATGTAAAGGTCAAATGGCCTGTGATGTCACTTCCGCTACCCCTGTCATTTCGGTGAGTTGAGGCTCATGATTTGTAACTGTCTCTCTACTCACCACTCAGTTTCAACTTACTATGCCACACCGCACCTCATTCTTGAGTCTAAAGATACGATTATGTTTCATACTTTGATTTTATTGTTTTACTTGTGCTCATTATTATTATTATTTTTTTACAATTGTTTTTGCTCAAAAAGTCTGTGAAGTGTTAAATACAACTGTCTACTTACCTCACCGTCCGGCGATTACTGTAGTTATGTAGTTAATCCGTTACATATGTAATATACCTGAAAGACGACACAAGGCCAAGGAGTTAACCCGTCTTTCATTTCACGGAATCTAATACATTATTTACTAAAGCACAGAAGGTAGGTACAAACTAGAGACAACGTATTACTTCTTGTCCTTTGCTATGATTAGCTGGCGATTTTATCTCCTTTTTAATATATTTTATAAGAATGTAATGTTCACCTCACTAATATTTAATTTATCATGGCCATATATACTTTCCATAGGAGCATGTGTGCTAACAGAACTGTATACACTGGAAATAATGAACTTTTCCTGTAAGACTTCTAGCTTCTGGTTAGGAATAAACATCTTTTACTGTAAGACTTCTAGCTTCTGCTTAGGAATAAAGACCTTTTCCTGTAAGACTTCTAGCTTCTGGTTGGGAATAAAGACCTTTTCCTATAAGACTTCTAGCTTCTGGTTAGGAATAAAGACCTTTTCCTGTAAGACTTCTAGCTTCTGCTTAGGAATAAAGACCTTTTCCTGTAAGACTTCTAGCTTCTGCTTAGGAATAAAGACCTTTTCCTGAAAGTATTCTAGCTTCTGGCTAGGAATAAAGAACTTTTACTGTAAGACTTCTAGCTTCTGGTTAGGAATAATGACCTTTTCCTGTAAGACTTCTAGCTTCTGGTTAGGAATAAAGAACTTTTACTGTAAGACTTCTAGCTTCTGGTTAGGAATAAAGACCTTTTCCTGTAAGACTTCTAGCTTCTGGTTAGGAATAAAGACCTTTTCCTGTAAGACTTCTATCTTCTGCTTAGGAATCAAGACCTTTTCCTGAAAGACTTCTAGCTTCTGGTTAGGAATAAAGAACTTTTACTGTAAGACTTCTAGCTTCTGGTTAGGAATAAAGACCTTTTCCTGTAAGACTTCTAGCTTCTGGTTAGGAATAAAGAACTTTTACTGTAAGACTTCTAGCTTCTGGTTAGGAATAAAGACCTTTTCCTGTAAGACTTCTAGCTTCTGGTTAGGAATAAAGAACTTTTACTGTAAGACTTCTAGCTTCTGGTTAGGAATAAAGACCTTTTCCTGTAAGACTTCTAGCTTCTGGTTAGGAATAAAGAACTTTTACTGTAAGACTTCTAGCTTCTGGTTAGGAATAAAGACCTTTTCCTGAAAGACTTCTAGCTTCTGGTTAGGAATAAAGAACTTTTACTGTAAGACTTCTAGCTTCTGGTTAGGAATAAAGACTTTTCTTTTCCTGTAAGACTTCTAGCTTCTGGTTAGGAACAAAGAACTTTTACTGTAAGACTTCTAGCTTCTGGTTAGGAATAAAGAACTTTTACTGTAAGACTTCTAGCTTCTGGTTAGGAATAAAGACCTTTTCCTGTAAGACTTCTAGCTTCTGGTTAGGAATAAAGAACTTTTACTGTAAGACTTCTAGCTTCTGGTTAGGAATAAAGACCTTTTCCTGTAAGACTTCTAGCTTCTGCTTAGGAATAAAGACCTTTTCCTGAAAGACTTCTAGCTTCTGGTTAGGAATAAAGAACTTTTACTGTAAGACTTCTAGCTTCTGGTTAGGAATAAAGACCTTTTCCTGTAAGACTTCTAGCTTCTGGTTAGGTATAAAGAACTTTTACTGTAAGACTTCTAGCTTCTGGGTAGGAATAAAGACCTTTGCCTGTAAGACTTCCAGCTTCTGGTTAGGAATAAAGAACTTTTACTGTAAGACTTCTAGCTTCTGGTTAGGAATAAAGACCTTTTCCGGTAAGACTTCTAGCTTCTGGAATAAAGAACTTTTACTGTAAGACTTCTAGCTTCTGGTTAGGAATTAAGGCCTTTTCCTATATGACTTCTAGCTTCTGGTTAGGAATAAAAACCTTTTCCTTTAAGACTTCTAGCTTCTGGTTAGGAATAAAGACCTTTTCCTGTGAGACTTCCAGCTTCTGGTTAGGAATAAAGACCTTTTCCCGTAAGACTTCTAGCTTCTGCTTATGAATAAAGACCTTTTCCTGAAAGACTTCTAGCTTCTGGGTAGGAATAAAGAACTTTTACTGTAAGGCGTCTAGCTTCTGGTTAGGAATAAAGAACTTTTACTGTAAGGCTTCTAGCTTCTGGTTAAGAATAAAGACCTTTTACTGTAAGACTTCTAGCTTCTGGTTAGGAATAAAGACCTTTTCCTGTAAGACTTCTAGCTTCTGGTTAGGAATAAAGACCTTTTCCTGTAAGACTTCTAGCTTCTGGTTAGGAATAAAGAACTTTTACTGTAAGACTTCTAGCTTCTGGTTAGAAATAAAGACCTTTTCCTGTAAGACTTCTAGCTTCTGGTTAGGAATAAAGACCTTTTCCTGTAAGACTTCTAGCTTCTGCTTAGGAATAAAGACCTTTTCCTGAAAGACTTCTAGCTTCTGGTTAGGAATAAAGAACTTTTACTGTAAGACTTCTAGCTTCTGGTTAGGAATAAAGACCTTTTCCTGTAAGACTTCTAGCTTCTGGTTAGGAATAAAGAACTTTTACTGTAAGACTTCTAGCTTCTGGTTAGGAATAAAGACCTTTTCCTGAAAGACTTCTACCTTCTGGTTAGGAATAAAGAACTTTTACTGTAAGACTTCTAGCTTTTGGTTAGGAATAAAGACCTTTCTTTTCCTGTAAGACTTCTAGCTTCTGGTTAGGAACAAAGAACTTTTACTGTAAGACTTCTAGCTTCTGGTTAGGAATAAAGAACTTTTACTGTAAGACTTCTAGCTTCTGGTTAGGAATAAAGACCTTTTCCTGTAAGACTTCTAGCTTCTGGTTAGGAATAAAGAACTTTTACTGTAAGACTTCTAGCTTCTGGTTAGGAATAAAGACCTTTTCCTGTAAGACTTCTAGCTTCTGCTTAGGAATAAAGACCTTTTCCTGAAAGACTTCTAGCTTCTGGTTAGGAATAAAGAACTTTTACTGTAAGACTTCTAGCTTCTGGTTAGGAATAAAGACCTTTTCCTGTAAGACTTCTAGCTTCTGGTTAGGACTAAAGAACTTTTACTGTAAGACTTCTAGCTTCTGGTTAGGAATAAAGACCTTTGCCTGTAAGACTTCCAGCTTCTGGTTAGGAATAAAGAACTTTTACTGTAAGACTTCTAGCTTCTGGTTAGGAATAAAGACCTTTTCCGGTATGACTTCTAGCTTCTGGAATAATGAACTTTTACTGTAAGACTTCTAGCTTCTGGTTAGGAATTAAGGCCTTTTCCTATATGACTTCTAGCTTCTGGTTAGGAATAAAGACCTTTTCCTGTAAGACTTCTAGCTTCTGGTTAGGAATAAAGACCTTTTCCTGTAAGACTTCCAGCTTCTGGTTAGGAATAAAGACCTTTTCCTGTAAGACTTCTAGCTTCTGCTTAGGAATAAAGACCTTTTCCTGAAAGACTTCTAGCTTCTGGGTAGGAATAAAGAACTTTTACTGTAAGGCTTCTAGCTTCTGGTTAGGAATAAAGAACTTTTACTATAAGGCTTCTAGCTTCTGATTAAGAATAAAGACCTTTTACTGTAAGACTTCTAGCTTCTGGTTAGGAATAAAGACCTTTTCCTGTAAGACTTCTAGCTTCTGGTTAGGAATAAAGACCTTTTAATGTAAGACTTCTAGCTTCTGGTTAGGAATAAAGACCTTTTACTGTAAGACTTCTAGCTTCTGGTTAGGAACAAAGACCTTTTCCTGTAAGACTTCTAGCTTCTGGTTAGGAAAAAAGAACTTTTACTGTAAGGCTTCTAGCTTCTGGTTAGGAATAAAGAACTTTTACTGTAAGGCTTCTAGCTTATTGTAAGACATATAGACCTTTTCCTTTAAATCTTCCTACCTTCCGGCCTCAGAATAAAGGAGATCACATATTCCATATTGTTTGGTGGTTAAACATATTCTTGGATTCGTCCCCCTACTGCCCATGTAGTGCGCATTAAAGACTGTCGGATCCGTCTCCTCCTATATGTCTATGGTGATACCAAGCATATTGGGCTGGTTTCCTTGTTACTCAATCATTCCATATACCTAATTACTTAGATAGCCAAGCCTTGAGTTTCAAGAACCATTTCAGGAGCAGTCTTGAACCCTCAGCTGTGTAACCCCTCACCCACCACACCGAGTCCGAATTCATCCCAAGTGCCTGGACTGGACCTGGGCTTCTCAAACCTTTTAGAACCTCAACCCAGTTTTTACAACAACCAACTTTTATGTCCCATCTTTAATGGATATGAAGAAGGTGATATTTTAATGTGACTAAAGCTTCAATTGGTGGCCACTGTCATTCACAGACGGAGCATTTACTTTATAAAGAGCCACCCAATTCACAGAGACATTTTAGTGATAAAACCATATTGTGCACAAATGATAAGGTGTGGGAATCAGGTTTATGTGACTATTTCGCATTTGGCATCACTAAGCAAAGTGTTGTGGTCCTATTAAACTCTTTGCATCACACTTCAGAATTACAAAACAATGTCCTTCTTTGTGCTTTCCAAACTGCTGAATGTACAAAGTTCATTTGCATGTAATTAATTATATGTGTGAGTGTGTTACAAAATATGACTCCCTACAGCATTTCCCGCCACAAGATTGTCAGAATATTCACTTTACTTTTCTTTCCCTCACTGAAAAGTGGGAGGAGTCGGTAGACACCAATCCCCGTGTTAAGATAAGTACACTGGGCCCGATTCACAGAACGAACTTAAGTCAAAATCCTAAACTTACTACTTTTGGTATTCACAGAAGTTAGGATTTTGTCTTAAGTCTGTCCTAAAACAGACTTAAAACATACTTAAGTTAGGATTTTGTCTTAAGTCTGTCCTAAAACAGACTTAAAACATACTTAAGTTAGGATTTTGTCTTAAGTCTGTTTTAGGACAAACTTAAGACAAAATCCTAACTTCTGTGAATACCAAAAGTAGTAAGTTTAGGATTTTGTCTTAAATTCGTTCTGTGAATCGGGCCCGCAGTGACTTGGTACCAACCGTCTGCTGGTGGCCCAGCGGGAGCGCCGCGCGACCCACAGTTTGGGAAGCATTGGAATAGAGAATCCTGAGAGCTGTGCTGGACGAGGATTGGAGGACGCCTCCAGCAGGGGTGTGGATAGCCCTTTCTTTTCAAGCCCTTTACCCCTAGCAGTGGCATGAGAGCTTGTTGGGGAGAGGAGGCCGGCACAACATTTGCAGAGCCACCAAGTTCTGTTGTGAGAAGCTCATCCAGGCCAGGGTTTTCTTTGTGTTCTGGGATTTGTAGTCATGTTGACCAGAATATTAAATGAGAACAACAACTACCAGAATACAGAGGAAACTTAAGTTTCTGATTTGAACCTGTGACCTGCAGGTTTGACGGATATCTACTGTGAGCTTTCAACCCACTCAGCTATCCCAGCAGCATCTAAAGCTGACTCCTCTCTGAGCCACAGTTCAACTGGAACTGGAACCGAAATGCAACTTTTCTGGCAAGAAAACATATTTGTATTTGAGCTGTGCGCGCCCTTCCTGTCTGCCAACCTTCCTGTCTCCTGTAAGTTCAGTTTTCCTGTAAAAGAAGTGAGCTCACAGTGAAGTGGGGGGTTGGGGGAGGTGGGTCAAGAGAGAAAAAGGCTCTTAGGTGTGAAGATATTGTTCTCATATTTTTAAATATATATTTGATGTTTTTGTTCAGAGTTTCTCCTTTATAGGGAATGCTTGGCCCTAAGACCACCCCCTGGCAAAATAAAGAAAGTTGCTAAAGTCACTGTTTCAAGGGTGACGAGCCTCATCTAAATCAGGTCCAAACTGGTTTAAAGTGTCGAGCATGCTTCTCTGTGCGCTGCCATCTTGGTGACGTCATGCCAGCAGCCTGCAGTAAAGTGCTCCAGGGCGCTCTGCATATCAAGTGTTCTGCGGTGAAGCCAAGCTCAGGACATGTAAACACATTGTACGTCACAGACGCGGGTGTGGGTGTGGGTGGCGTCTCGAGCCTCATGTGCACTGAAAAGAGCCCGCCTTATATGGTCCCTTCATCGAACTGATCTAGGAATGCCCTTTGGACATGGTGTACACTCTGCCATCACACCATAACTTCTTCCACTCTGCACCCCAGAGCACTTCCCAGAATGCGTCTGTTCTGCACGCGGAGCCAGCTGGCCCCCATCAGATACAGGGCACAGACACCAGTCTCATCTGGCAGAACAGACCCACTGCTGAGCAGTTCCAGCCTTTAGAAGTGTATTTCACCTGGAATCTAAGGTGAGCATGAAAAGAGGGTCTCAAGCGTCACTGACATGCACATTACACGCGTGCCATTGGCAGCTGCGATGCAAGGATCTTCAACAGAGAAAAAAGTTACAGTGTTTGCACGAGCAGTGGTGCAAGCTTCCACCTCTACAAACAAACACACACGTATACTGGACAGCATCAGCGGTGCAAGCTTCGTTCACAATCACAGAACAGTAACAGCGTAGACACCAGCAGTGGTGCAAGCATCGTTCACAATCACAGAACATTTACAGCGTAGGCACCAGCAGCAGTGCAACCTTCGTTTACAATCACAGAACAGTTACAGCGTAAACACCAGCAGTGGTGCAAGCATCGTTCACAATCACAGAACAGTAAAAGCGTAGACACCAGCAGCGGTGCAAGCATCGTTCACAATCACAGAACAGTAAAAGCATAGACACCAGCAGTGGTGCAAGCATCGTTCACAATCACAGAACAGTTACAGCATCCGCACCAGCAGTGGTGCAAGCTTCCATCTCGACAAACAAACACACACGGATACTGGACAGCATCAGCGGTGCAAACTTCGTTCTCAATCCCAGAACAGTTACAGTGTTTACACCAGCAGCAGTGCAAGCATCGTTCACAATCCCAGAACAGTTACAGTGTTTGCACCAGCAACAGTGCAAGCTTCCATCTCGACAAACAAAAACACACACTGATAATGGACGACATCAGCAGTGCAAGCATCCTTCACAATCACAGAACAGTTACAGCGTAGTCACCAGCAGCAGTGCAAGCTTCCATCGCTACAAACAAACACACACAAATAAAGGACAGCATCAGCGCTGCAAGCTTTGTTAACAATTACAGAACAGTTACAGCATTGGCATCAGCCGTGCAAGCTTCCATCACTACAAACACACACAGATAATGGACAGCATAAGCGGAGAAAGCTTTGTTCACAATCACAGGACAGTTACAGCATAGGTACCAGCAGCAGTGAAAGCTTCGTTCACAATCACAGAACAGTTACAGCATAGTCACCAGCAGCTGCGCCAGCTTCGTTCACAATCACAGAACAGTTACAGCACGGGCACAAGCAACAGTGCAAACTTCCACCTCTACAAACACAGGTGGATAATGGGCAGCATCAACGGTGCAAGCTTTGTTCACAATCAAAGAACAGTTGCAGCGTAGGCACCAGCAGCAGTGCAAGCTTCCACCTCTCTAAACAAACACACATGGATAATGGATAGCAGCAGCGGTGCAAGCTTCGTTCACAATCACAGAACAGTTAAATCGAAGGCAGCAACAGCAGTGCAAGCTTCCACCTCTACAAACAAACACACACGGATACTGGACAGCAACAGCGATGCAAGCTTCGTTCACAATCACAGAACAGTAACAGCATAGACACCAGCAGTGGTGCAAGCATCGTTCACAATCACAGAACAGTTACAGCGTAGGCACCAGCAGCAGTGAAAGCGTCCACCTCTCTAAAGAAACACACATGGATAATGGATAGCATCAGCGGTGCAAGCTTAGTTCACAATCACAGAACAGTTACATCGAAGGCAGCAACAGCAGTGCAAGCTTCGTTCACAATCACAGAACAGTTACAGCGTTGCCACCAGCAACAGTGCAAGCTTCCATCGCTACAAACAAACACACATGGATAAGGGACAGCATCAGCGGTGCAAGCTTCGTTCACAGTCATAGAATAGTTACAGCATTGGCATCAGCAGTGCAAGCTTCATTCACAATCACAGAACAGTAACAGCGTAGACACCAGCAGTGGTGCAAGCATCGTTCACAATCACAGAACAGTTACAGCGTAGGCACCAGCAGCAGTGCAAGCTTCCACCTCTACAAACAAACACACACGGATACTGGACAGCATCAGCGGTGCAAACTTCGTTCTCAATCCCAGAACAGTTACAGTGTTTACACCAGCAGCAGTGCAAGCATCGTTCACAATCCCAGAACAATTACAGTGTTTGCACCAGCAACAGTGCAAGCTTCCATCGCGACAAACAAACACACGCTGATAATGAACGACATCAGCGGTGCAAGCATCCTTCACAATCACAGAACAGTTACAGCGTAGTAACCAGCAGCAGTGCAAGCTTCCATAGCTACAAACAAACACACACAAATAAAGGACAGCATCAGCGCTGCAAGCTTCGTTAACAATTACAGAACAGTTACAGCATTGGCATCAGCCGTGCAAGCTTCTATCTCTACAAACACACACAGATAATGGACAGCATAAGCGGAGAAAGCTTTGTTCACAATCACAGGACAGTTACAGCATAGGTACCAGCAGCAGTGAAAGCTTCGTTCACAATCACAGAACAGTTACAGCATAGTCACCAGCAGCTGCGCCAGCTTCGTTCACAATCGCAGAACAGTTACAGCACGGGCACAAGCAACAGTGCAAACTTCCACCTCTACAAACACAGGCGGATAATGGGCAGCATCAACGGAGCAAGCTTTGTTCACAATCAAAGAACAGTTGCAGCGTAGGCACCAGCAGCAGTGCAAGCTTCCACCTCTCTAAACAAACACACATGGATAATGAATAGCAGCAGCGGTGCAAGCTTCGTTCACAATCACAGAACAGTTAAATCGAAGGCAGCAACAGCAGTGCAAGCTTCCACCTCTACAAACAAACACACACGGACACTGGACAGCAACAGCGATGCAAGCTTCGTTCACAATCACAGAACAGTAACAGCGTAGACACCAGCAGTGGTGCAAGCATCGTTCACAATCACAGAACAGTTACAGCGTAGGCACCAGCAGCAGTGCAAGCTTCCACCTCTCTAAACAAACACACATGGATAATGGATAGCATCAGCGGTGCAAGCTTCGTTCACAATCACAGAACAGTTACAGCGTTGGCACCAGCAGCAGTGCAAGCTTCCATCGCTACAAACAAACACACATGGATAAGGGACAGCATCAGCGGTGCAAGCTTCGTTCACAGTCATAGAATAGTTACAGCATTGGCATTGCGGTGCAAGCTTCCATCTCTACAAACAAACACACATGGATAATGGACAGTATCATCGGTGCAAGCTTCCTTCACAATCACAGAACAGTTACAGCGTAGGCACCAGCAGCAGTGCAAGCTTCCATCGCTACAAACAAACACACATGGAAAAGGGACAGCATCAGCGGTGCAAGCTTCGTTCACAGTCATAGAATAGTTACAGCATTGGCATCAGCTGTGCAAGCTTCCATCTCTACAAACAAACACACATGGATAATGGACAGTATCAGCGGTGCAAGCTTCCTTCACAATCACAGAACAGTTACAGCGTAGGCACCAGCAGCAGTGCAGCTTCCATTGCTACAAACAAACGCACACGGATAATGGACAGCATCAGCGGTGCAAGCTTCGTTCACAATTACAGAACAGTTACAGCATTGGCATCAGCGGCGCAAGCTTCCATCTTTACAAACACACACAGATAATGTACAGCATAAGCGGTGAAATCTTTGTTCACAATCACAGGACATTTACAGAGTAGGAACCAGCAGCAGTGCAAGCTTCCATCTCTACAAACAAACACACACGGATAATGGACAGCATCAGCGTTGCAAGCTTCGTTCACAATCACAGAACAGTTACAGCGTAGGTACCAGCAGCAGTGCAAGCTTTGTTCACAATCACAGAACAGTTACAGCGTCCGCACCAGCAGCAGTGCAAGATTTGTTCAAAATCACAGAACAGTTACAGCGTAGGCACCAGCAGCAGCGCAAGCTTCGTTCCGAATCACAGAACAGTTACAGGGTCCGCACCAGCAGTGGTGCAAGCTTCCATCTCGACAAACAAACACAAACTGATAATGGACAGCATCAGCAGTGGAAGCTTTGTTCACAATCACAAAACAGTTACATCGAAGGCAGCAACAGCAGGGCAAGCTTCGTTCACAATCACAAAACAGTTACATCGAAGGCAGCAACAGCAGGGCAAGCTTCGTTCACAATCACAGAACAGTTACAGCACAGGCACGAGCAACAGTGTAAACTTCCACCTCTACAAACACACACAGATCATGGACAGCATAAGAGTAGGTACCAGCAGCAGTGCAAGCTTCATTCACAATCCCAGAACAGTTACAGTGTAGGCCCCAGCAGCAGTGCAAGCATCGTTTACAATCACAGAACAGTTACAGCATAGGCACCAGCAGCAGTGCAAGCTTCGTTCACAATCACAGAACAGTTACAGTGTAGGCACCAGCAGCAGTGCAAGCTTTGTTCACAATCACAGAACAGTTACAGCGTAGGCACCAGCAGCAGTGCAAGCTTCCACTTCAACAAACACGGATAATGGACATCATCAGCGTTGCAAGCTTTGTTCACAATCACAGAACAGTTACAGCATTGGCATCAGCGGTGCAAGCTTCCATCTCTACAAACAAACACACACGGATAATGGACAGCATCAGCGTTACAAGCTTCGTTCACAATCACAGAACAGTTACAACGTCGGCACCAGCAGTAGGGCAAGCTTCCATCTCTACAAACAAACACACATGGATAATGGACAGCATCAGCGGTGCAAGCTTCGTTCACAATCACAGAACAGTTACAGCGTAGGCACCAGCAGCAGGGCAAGTTTCCATCTCTACAAACAAACACACACTGATAATGGACAGCCTCAGCGATGCAAGCTTCATTCACAATCACAGAAGAGTTACATCGAAGGCAGCAGCAGTTCATACACAGAAACCCACAGAGAGAAGGTGAAGCATGCCCCCCAGCAGTACAAGTTTCACTAAGATACAAACACACTAACATCTAAAGGATCTTCTCTGAATCCAACTCTTTTTAATATATATGTTGCGGGACTCGTCCCTTTGATTCGAAAATATGGATTCAGTCTGACGTCCTATGCGGACGATCCCCAGATAGTCGTGGCAGCATATAGGACACAAGCTTCGCCCACCCCACAGTTTCAGAACTGTATGAGAGAAGCACACAGTTGGATGGGATTGCATTGTCCGAAGCTTAACTCTGAAAAGACCGAGATCATGATGTTCTGTAATTTGCAACCTAGATGGGACAATCTTTGGTGGCCGGCAGAGATGGGTGAAGCACCCACACCTGTGCAAAAGGCCAAAAAGTTAGGAGTGTGGATTGGCACTAAGCCAGCACCATAACACCAGACTAACGCTATTGTCTCTGCCTCCCACTTCCTGATAAAAAACTTGAAGAAAATCAAGCCATACATTTCTACGGATTCCAGAAAGTTGGTGGTTACTGCACTGGTCCAGTCTAAACTGGACTATTGCAAAGGTCTCTACCTTGGTATGCAAAAGCAATATAAAAAAGAACTTCAGACAAATCAAAACACAGGGCTCGGCTGCTGGGAAACATCCCCAAATATGACTCAATTTCCAAGGAGATACGCAGACTTCACTGGCTCCCAGTGGCTTCAGCGAATTAAGTTTAAATCTCTGAACAACCCGGGTCCTTTCTCTCTTATGAATATGTTTGTCTGGTATCAACCGTCCAGACAGTTGCGGTCCTTAGGTGCAAGATTGATGAAAGTGCCAAGAATACAAACCACAGGTTGGGGCGGTCGAAGTTTATCTTACGTACCGAAAAACTGTGGAATACGCTACCAGCCGAGCCTAGAGGGGCTGCCTCCCTCACCATTTTCAGAAAAAAGTTAAAAACATGACTATTCCAGAACTGATCCCCTGATGGTGATTACTGCATTAATAGCGCCAAGACACCTTTGGGTATTCGCGCGCTCAACAAGTCTCATTAACATACACAGACCAGTTACAGCATAGGCAGCAGCACAAGCTTTTACTACCCCCCGCCCCCACACACACACACAGAAGGTGTAGCATGACCCTCGGCAGTGCAAGCGTCACTATTGTACAAACACGTTAACTTACATGGACCAGTTACAGAACAGGCGGCAGCACAAGCTTTTACTGCCCCCCACCCCCACATACAGAAGGTGTAGCATGATCCTCAGCAGTGCAAGCGTCAGTAACATATAAACACTCTAACATACACAGGCTAGTCACAGCACAGGCAGCAGCTCAAGCTTTTACCCCTACACACAAACACACACACACAACCACACACACAGAAGGTGCAGCATGACCCTCAGCAGTGAAAGAGTCAGTAACATGCAAACACATTATCATACACAGACCAGTGACTGCACAGGCAGTAGAACACTCTTTTACCCACCCACACACACGCACGCACATACACCCAAACACACACACACCGACGGTGCAGCATGACTCTCAGCAGTGCAAGCATCACTAACATACGAACACACTAACAAACACAGACCAGTTACCACGCAGGCAGCAGAGCAATCTTTTGCCACCACACACAAAAATATACACACACACGCACACACGCACAGAAGATGCAGCATGACACTCAGCAGTACAAGTGCCACTAACATACAAACACACTAACGTACACACACCAGTTAGAGCACAGGCCACCACAGCACAAGCTTTTACCCACACACACAAACACACACAGAGAAAGTGCAGCTTGCCCTCAGCAGTGAAAGCATCACTCACATACAAACATGTAACTTACACAGACCAGTTACAGCACAGGCAGCACAAGATTTTACCCAAACACACACAAAACACACACAGAATGTGCAGCTTGCACTCAGCAGTGCAAGCATCGCTAACATACAAACACGTTAACATACACAGACCTGTTACAGCACAGGCAGCAGTGTAAGCTTTTACCCAAACATACACAAACATGCACACAGAAGGTGCAGCATGACCCTCAGCAGTGCAAGCGTAACTAACATGCATACACACTAACATACACAGACCAGTAACCGCACAGGCATCGGAGCAATCTTTTATCCCCACACACAAACACATACAAAGGATGCAGCATGACCCTCATCAGTGGAAGTGTCACTAACATGCAAACACGTTAACATACACAAACCCGTTACTGTACAGGCAGCAGAGCACCCTTTTACCCACCCACACGCACACACACACACACACACACACACACACACAGAAGGTGCAGCATGACCCTCAGCAGTGCAAGCGTCACTACCATACAAACACACTTACATACACAGACTAGTTACCATGCAGGCTGATAGAATTCACTTTTCGATGCCCCACCCATCTCTATTTTCATAAGTGAGTTAGCATCATGTGACTAACTGATGAAGTACGCATATATACACGTTTTTGCATTACTCCTGCTTGTTACATGATTATTCAATTATATGTGTGATGATATTAGTTTTCTTAGCTTAGCTCGTGTGCCTACATTTTGTGTATCACCCCGAGCCTGCGAGTCGCACTCGCTCATCCACCCCTCCCGTAGGAATAGGGAATTTCACTAATACAGCAGTTTTCGTTTCTCGGCTAACTGTGGCCGAAACTAACAAGTCTCTTATCAGTAATGTTCTCATGCACCAGAGACACTGAGGCTTAGCTCCGCGGCCTTGAGCAAAGATAGCGTTGTATCCCTTGCAGGTGCAGATGCCTTCTGTATGAGGACATTGTTCCTCTGTCTGGGTTTCAGTAATTTTCCAGAAGGGGCGTACCCCAATGTACTGTACCACATTATAATGTATTGCTGTGATGATATGAGTCAGTCCTCTCGGCGCACTCTTAGGGGTGAGGTCGGACAGGGCCCTCTCATATGGGAGTTTGTGGCCTAATAAATATATTCTGTTTATTCTTCTCCACTGTCCGGCTGACTTTTTACAGAGTTACTATAGGTGAGTGCGGTAAGTCACTCGGGTGGATTTGAGCCATGCTTATCAAGGCAGCAGAGCAATCTTTTACCTCCACACACAAACACATACACACACAAACACACACAGAAGATGCAGCATGACACTCAGCAGTACATGCGTCACTAACATGCAAACACACTAACGTACACTGTTGGAAAGTGGGTTCTTGGTAGGGGCAAATGTAGGTCTGCCACTGCAATAAGGCCACTAACACATGGTAGGACTCAGCATAAGTCTTAGAAAAGTATTCCTATGCTCAACCCTTTGTAACATGGCTGGGAGCAGGCAGGCTTAACTTCAAAGACAGGTATGTAAAGCATTTAAAAACACAATTTCAGTAAATAATTAAGACACAACACAAAATAAAAATCCAACACCATTTTATAAAAATAGGTAATATTGTTAATCTTTTAAATGACACCACAACAAAAATAATCCAGTGTAGAGAACCAGAGATATGAATTTTTAAAGATTAGTCACTCTTTAGTGCTTAGAAACCAACAGTGCCCCTTTTAGTCATTTTGTTTTCTCTGACAGGGACACCTTTGAAATTGTTCTGGAGAATCTCACAAAATGTTTTGTGCCTTCTCCAGCAGGTGGGGTCCAGTTAGAACTCCTTCCTGAAGTTCTGCTTGCAGGTACCAAAGTATCTAACACACAATACAAGGTTCTGGAATCTCCAAGAGGGTCCTTGAAAGTGTGAAACTTCAATTCCGCAATCCACTTGAACAAAACCCTTACAAATCCACTGGTACACCAGGCTGGAAATTCTTTGTGGGGATGTCCAGGTGAGCTCTGTTAATCTGTAGCTTGCAGGGAGTCCAGGGCTGCAGTTTCAGTTGGTGCAGTCTTCAGAGGTCAGGCCTATGAAATCGTTGCACAGCAAACTTCTCAGCAGGGCACTTCTTGCTTCAGTAAGTTTTAAGCAGCAGATCTGGAGGGCTCTGTCCCTCTCAGGTACTTATACAACATTCTCTGGATCAAGCAACAAGTCACCTCTGACCAATGAGAGCAGGGCAACTCCTCATAGTTATGAATACATCCTGTAGAATGTGGCATTATTTTGTCCCAGAGTGCATCAAATATTCCAAATCCATAATTGCTGATTTTCCAGCAAAGAGGTAAGAGCTGGCTAAACCCACCCCCTGGGAAGGCGTATCTCCATAGACTCTCCCCCTACCATCTGCACATACCTTCCTTAAGCCTAGCCCTGACTCTGGGTCAAGAGTGTAAACGTGTAACTGACACTCAGGCCTCCCCGCCGCCCTTGAAGAGCATGGTTTACGACTCCACCCCCTGGCCTGGCATTCCTATGGACCAGCATACTGCCCAGCAGTGCTGGTAACCCCAGGGGCTCTTTGTCACCTCTTCAAAGCAGCCTGGCTAATCCACTTAACTCTGACCAATCAGGGCACACCACTAGAAGGCTGAATTTGGACTTACAAACAAGAAAGTCTTATAAATTCTTGTATGTACACTTTAGGAGAAATCCAACAATATGATATTGTTGGATTTACTACTAACATTCTGGGAAGTCTTTGAATGGTCCGGCTAGTCCTCTCCTATCAATAGTTATTAATCAATAACTTCCTACCATGCTAACCTATGGGCCATGGGATTTGCAAAGGGGAAATTGACTTGGAACACTTTTCTAGCACCAGGGCTTATAAAAACATACTTTATAAGTATTTCCCTAATTTCTACAGGACCCTCACCCCCTGTGCAACTAGGGGAGACTTTAGGGGCTCTGAATCTGCAGAAATATTGCAGATCCTCCTTACCCAGTGCTCCTAGCATCAACGTCGAATTTGAGCAGCATTTTAACATATTGTGGGGAGTGAAATGTGAAATTTCACTTTACTCAGGCATATAAAACTCATTTTATAAGGGTGTACCTTATACATATCTGACCCCCTCCCTCCCACCCCCCCACCCACTCCTGGGATACCTAGGGGTGACCCTGGGGGGTCCCTAATATGCCAAAACATTGTAGGTTATCCATTGGTAAGTGCCCCTACTACCAAAGTTGAGTTTGAGCACAATTTACTTTTTAAAAGCAGTCCTGGCACCCAGTGCTGCTTTTAATCTAGACCTCAGGCTTCAGCAGTGCACACATGCAAGTACAGAAAAACCTGCTGGCCTCTAAACTGCCATGCCCCAGGGTACTGGTGGACTTCTAGGTAGTTTCAATCCACCTGCCCTATTATATACTAGGGGCCTATGGGGTAGGCCATGCCAATTACAGGGGTACCTCACCATACTATAGTGTAACCTAGTGTATGTTGGGTGTTTTAACTGTATTCTAATGTGTTCCTTTCAGCTTAGCACTGGCCCTGGGCCTGGTTAAGCAGAGCCCAGGGTCAGTCAAAATCAGTTACCACCAGCATCAGTCAGCAAAAAGTTGGGGGGTGCCCAGGGCACAGGATGACTTTGCAACATACACACACCAGCACAGGCCACAGCACAAATATTTACCCACACACACAAACACACACACAGAAGGTGCAGCTTGCACTCAGCGGTGCAAGCGTAACTAACATACAAACACACTAACATACACAGACCAGTTACCGCGCAGGCAGCAGAGTAATATTTTACCCCCACACAAAAACACACACAAAAGCTGTAGCATGACCCTTTGCAGTGCAAGCGTCACAAACATACAAACACAATAACATACATACATCAGTTAAAGCACAGGCAGCAGCACAAGGTTTTACCCCCCCCCCCACACACACACACATAAACACACACACACACAGAAGGTGCAGCGTGACCCACAGCAGTGCAAGCATCACTAACATAGAAACACACTAAGATACACAGACCAGTTACCACGCAGGCAGCAGAGCAATCTTTTACACACACACACACACACACACACACACACATGGTGCAGCATGACTCAGCAGTGCGAGCATCACTAACATACGCAGACCAGTCACAGCACGCAGAGCAGCAGTGGAAGATGTGTCAGGGCTGCAGGGGAGGAGATAGCTAAAGGGATATTTCCCTCTCCTGTTAGGACAGCAAGATGTTAAATCACAGTGGCAATTTCTCCGTAGCTGGAAGCGGGTTAAAGCTGATGATTTAATAACCACCCTATTACATACCACACATCCCATGTCACCGAGTGACGATGTGAACATTGAAAGCACCTCCCTGCAAAATTTACTCAAAGAAGCCATTGAGGTTGTTGCCCCTGTCCACAAAATCAGAATGAGAGACAATGGTAAAGCCGCAGGATGGTTTAATAAAGATCTCAGGGATCTAAAGCAAGTTTTACGTCAGCGGGAAAGAGCTTGGCGGAAGTCCCTTGCGCCTACGGAACGTGAGGCTTATACATTGCAGCTCGCGCTTTATAAAAGAGCTATTCGCTTGAGGAAGGCTGAGTTCTATGAAACAGCCATACAAACGGCAGCTAACCCTCAGAAAGAAGTCTTTAGAGTCCTGAAAGACCTACGTACCATCAAAGAGTCAAAACCTTCTTTTGACTCCAAAGACTGTCAGGACTTTCAGGACTTCTTCATGAATAAAATTAAGAACTTGGTCACAGAAATTAACCAGATTCCAACTCTTCCGTGCTCTATTGAACCTCCCCCACCCCATCCCCGTTCAGACTCACCTCGCAAAAACTATCATCTCTACCAGCCCTAACTAAGGAGTGTTTAGCGACTATACTGAACCGGGTGAAATCGGGCTCGCCAGCTGACACTTGTCCACCTCAGATTTTCAAACTGGGTTGGCCTGGTTTGGAGGACAATGTCCTGACGCTGCTAAATCAATCCATAGACAAGGGACTGGTGCCCTCTAACTTTAAAGAGGCAAGAGTGGTTCCGCTACTTAAGAAATCTGGTGCGGACCCAAAAAACCTAAAGAACTTTAGACCAATTTCCCAGCTCCCCTTTCTCGCGAAAATTTTGGAGCAGCATGTCCTACACTCTCTCACCCATTTCTTGGAAAGAAACCATCTCCTTGAGCCCAACCAGGCAGGTTTCAGAGCTCATCACAGCACGGAATTGGTAGTGCTATCCGTGCTGGATGACCTGAGACTCAAGGCTGATAATAAAAGACCTTGTGCCCTGATCCTCTTGGACTTAACCGCGGCATTTGATACCGTTAATCACTGCCAGCTTCTATCGCGGATAAAGGACTTGGGGATTCAGGGTACAGCCTTGGCCTGGTTGACATTCTTCCTCGAAGATAGGGTGCAACGAGTGCAGCTTGCCGACCTTGTGTCCAAGTCATCAAAATTGACCTGTGGCGTGCGCCAAGGCTCGGCTCTGTCACCACTGCTTTTTAATATATACCTGCAGCCACTGATTGCGTCACTAAATAGGATGGACTGTAGAGTCTACAATTATGCAGACGATACACAGATTCTGATTCAGATTGATGATACTGCTCAGGCCCATTTGAGAATGCAGAACATGCTCAAATTTACAATCAGTTGGATGTCAAATAACTCCCTAAAAATAAATCCAGACAAAACTGAAGTCTTGGCAATCACTACAGCTGCCAACCCTTGGTGTGACCAGTTTTGGCCGACTGACCTAGGGCCACTGCCAGCATCAGCACCAGCAGTTAAAAGTCTTGGCATCAAAATTGATGCCCGACTATCTATGACCCAGCAGGTATCATCTGTGGTGGGCATTTGTGTAAGTCTGATTCGCCAGCTGCGTAAACTCTCCTCATTCCTGTCTTTCTCCACAATAAGGCTGGCAGTATCCGCCTTAATTCTGGCATGGCTGGATTATGGCAACTCCCTGTACTATGGCCTCCCAAACAACCTTCTGGCCCGACTGCAGGTCGTAATGAATGATGCTGCCAGGCTTCTCTTTAATAAACCTAGGCACACTCGTGCTACGCCCCTACTTCACAGCTTACACTGGCTGCCCATTGCCCAAAGAACCAAATTTAAAAGTCTCTGCATCGCACACAAAGCTATTTACGGCTCTTCCCCTAAATACATCAAAGACCCGCTTTCTAGGTACCTACCTACAAGGTCCCTCCGGTCGGCTGAGGCATGTAACTTACTCTGCCCTCGGTACAACCTTACATCCAAGGGCGGCAGAGCCTTTTCTAGCACCGTCCCTTTGGCATGGAACCATCTTCCGGCGGAACTTAGGAAGGAAACAAACTTATTGCTGTTCAGGAAAAAGCTGAAGACTGTGCTTTTTGAGGAGGCGTGGGGACCTCTGTGATCTAGCTTTTGTACCCACTGATGTTGTGTATCCGCTGACAGCGCTTAGATACCCCTGGGTGATATAGCGCTATATAAGCTCATAACATAACATAACATAACATAACATATTGTGGGGATAGAAATAATAAATCCAGCAGTGCAGTGAAGCTGTGCTGCACTCTACACTGTACACTTCACTGGTGTGGCCTCATTTGGAGCCTGGTACCAAGCTGTGAAGTGCCTGTTTTGAAGATTGTCTACTTACAAGTGCCTCAGCTTGAGTGTTGCTGCTAATTATAGAGGCTTCTCCTGGCACAGTGCCCCCTTATCTGTATTGCCCCGTCCAGTCCTGGAGACCACCTTTGGGGTATTGCGTCCTCTTCAGGGAGTCTAATCTGTGTACGGTGCCCAGATAAATGGGACATCCTTGGGCTCATTGAAGAATCCTTGCTGACACTGCGGTCATATTGTGTTAATTTCCAAGGCCTTCTATAGCTTGTTCCGGTGACCAACAGTGTGGTATTGTGTCTTCATCTGGCATTTGGTGTCTAGATTGGAGAGTGACCGTGGGGGTATTTTCAAGTCCCAACTGGCACTGCTGGGCATTGAGTCCATTTCTGAGTCCTCGGTAGTGTGCAGTAACCTATTCGGAAGGCCAATAGGGTAACGTGTCTTTTTTTAAGTGTATCGTGTACTTGTCCGGGGATTCATCTCTAGAGTACAGCAAGTCCTTACTGGCCCTGCCGGCGTCTTGTGTCCGTTTCTGAGGCCTAGTTTGAGTGCCAGGTCCTGTCCTGGAGAGCTCATCTGTTGTGTCCAGTTTTAGATGACTCCCCGGCAGCGTTGCAGCCACTTTTAGAGACCCCTTTTGTCACATTCTGCCCTAACTAGAATGTTTCAGGAGCCACCAGCAGCAGCTCCAACAATGGTATAATTTATGCGCCAGGTATAATTTATGCAATTTATGCCCCATGTGAAAGGACACTTCGCTGGAGTTGCGTCACTTTTGTGACACACTCCAGCAATACGTCACTTGTGCGCCATACAGATACGTCAGAAATACTGATGTACCTGTAACTCCTTGCGAAATGATGCGTTATACAGTAAATATGACGCATCAATCATGTCGCAAGGAGGGCGCACTGAGAAGTGACGCATCACTGCTTTCACGCAGTGATGCGTCACTTCTCATAAATGAGGCCCAGAAAGCATAAGAGTACACACTGACATAGCATAGCCCCTCACCTGATACAGAACCTGAAAATACCTTGTGATCGGCCTTCGAGCTCTGGACCAGTAGGTGACGATCGGGAGTGGCAGTAGTGTCGGGCAGCAATCGGGAACGAAGGTCAAGGTTGAGCAGAAGTCTTCAACAAGTACAAAGATAGAAAGGAAGGAACACAAAATGAATTGGGAAGAACAAAAGGTGCATGGAACACTAAATACAGTAAAAGAACTGTGTGTGTACGGGTATATAGTAGTTGTGAGGCAACTTGTTCCTGCCACTGAAGTGCTTAACTTGCCCTGAAGCAGTCCTCCTGCAGATCTGATGAGATGAATGTTTCTCCTTGACCTGGAGGACCCTTCTCCAGTATCTCAGCTGCCAGTGTCCGGTCTCCCACTCACTTCAATCTCTTTGTGGAGAAGTGTGGCTCAATGATTAGAGCGGCAGACCCTGATGCAGAGGTCTAGCCCGGGACCAGGGTTCAATTCCCTGCCTCGGCGGGTCTTGGGCATAAAATTCCACGGACCTGATAATTCTAGCCTCAGTGCCTATTCCAATCATGGAGTGCAACTCTGGGCAATAGCTTGCTTAATCTCCACAACGGCCCCCACAACGCTAAGGATGCCTGGCCTCCACCTTGGGGGTGCCCAGGAGTGGACGCCTCACAGGGAAAGCCAGGATGGGTTCCACAGCGGTAGTCGTACAAGCGCCTTGAGACCCTTGTGGGTGAGTAGTGCGCTATACAAGTATCAATGTACATTTACATTTTTGTGTGTGAGCTTGCGGCTCTTTTCACTAATCTGGTGTGTGTGGGGGCACTTGTGGTCGAAGCAATGGAGATGAAACTGCGGCACAGCTGAGTCAGAGTACAGTCACACTAAGACCCCTTTAGTGAATAGTCCACTTGCCGGCCCTAATCCCATTAATCCCCTGTGCCCATGCTTTGGCCCTTGCTCAAAGACTAATCAGTGACATAGAAATAGGACTATTGGCTCAACTCCTTTTCTACAATAGCTGTATGTTGCCAGAGCCGGTCCTGGGCCTTCTGAGGCCTTCTGAGGTGCCCTGGGCAGCTGCCCATACCGCCCATGCCTAGGACCGGCCCTGTATGTTGCTTCTGGTGAAGGTTACAAATGCAGATGAGATGGTCGCTCTGCCTTGTTTACAGGAAAGGACACTAAAGAGGAAACAAAGACTCGCTGCCTGCAGCTACTTCCTTCAATGTAGTCTATTTGTTCTTAGTACCTTTCCAAAAGTTTTATTTGATGGTTCCACAAGTGGTCATTCTTTTGACCCAGATATGACCCCGGGTTGAGTGGTTAATTGAATACTTTTCTTGCTCTGATAGGCCAGTGCTGTAGGGAACTCTCGGCCTGCTCCCTTTCACCTGGAATTCCTGACGAGTTTCCTCATTGGTGCCGGGGAGCAGAGTACATGGACAGTTTTGTGATTGGTCATTGAACTTTGCTGGTGGTATTCACTGGTAGATCAAGCTGTGCCCCTTGACTTTACAAATTGAGGTTGATAAGAGGGAACTTAGGGCCCAGGGAGAGACATTTCCCGAGCCCAGGACCAAGACTATCTCTTGGGAAAAAAATGTGTTTGTTTTATGGCTAACTCGTGGCAAACAGCCTTTCCCTTTTATAGATAGATTACACTGTCGTCGGATAAGAAGCGAATTACTAAGGCTAAGAATTGGTGTTAACCCTTGCTATGCTAACAACGGGGTAAAAAGAGCAGTGATGGACAGTAAGGGGAAATGTGTTTGTATCTTGGGAACAACGTGTGATAGTTTACATATTTGATTGGATTGTCAGAAGGATGTGGTTATACGGAAAGAGTTTTTATCCCCAATTTGTTAAAAGTATGGTATTAAAATTAGGATACAGGCAGGAGATCTGCTAACTGAAATGAGTAATTTAGATGTAGGTTGCGCTATGGGAAGGTTCATCCAAAAAATTAAAGAAACCCTAAATGGGAATAGAACTGAAATTCTTGTTTTAAAAATATCATATGACATATAGTACGCTACACGGAATGACGGAAGGATCAATTAATTTTATATGTATGAATTGTATGTTAAATTTTATTCAAGAAATGTGATTTTAGGAGTCGCATTTATGGAGATTTTAAATGTTTATGGACTATCTAGTCCAAATAAACTTTGTTATGAACTGGAACTGGCTGGATCAATTCAAAAGATGTTTGTCAATGTTATTGGAATTTGTTGGAAAAAGCAGAAAGCATGACATAGCACCGGCCCACCTGGCCCAGAGTCTACTATCTCTCTCCTAAACCCTACCGCCGTCTGACACCCTACAGCGTCTACGCTTCCTTGTACGGTTGGGGGGCTCCTTAGCCTGGGATCAGCTCCAAAGAGGCTGTATGTTGATGGGGATCTAGCTGAGACAGTGACATCTCTCAGCGCCTCCATTTACAAACTCGAAGCACATCCGGTTCAGGCTGTTTATCAAAGACTTCCTCAATGGAAACAGCTTTGACGATAATCTGGATCTTGGAGGTGGAAATCCATCTCTGTTTGTCTCCGATAAGCCAGACTCCAGGGCTGAACTCAAAACTTACCACAAATACCTTCTGGTTTCCGTAAAGAAAACAATTAGCCTGAGTTGCAGCCAATAACTTCTATTGTTATTTCTTCTTTCACTTTCCAACCACCTTCCTTGCTTTTTAAATGTGTTCAATAATTGGCACTTTCTTTCTGGGAGATGTGACACTGCCTCTTTGAGCCCCTCCCCGCTAAACCCCCGTGGCTTGAGCAGGGATCTCAAACTTCCCGTGACCCGTCTCAGTATTGCCAGCATTCTGCATATCGCATTATGGGACTTGTTGCCTTGGATTTATAAGGGGACAAAATATAACTCCAAGTCCTAGAAAGGGATGGAAAAATCCAAAAAGCATGGAGTCCGGAACCTAGAAAAAGAGAGCTGTGTCATAATTTAACTTTACTAGAGTTGTCAGGTTTCCACTTGTGACTACCTCGTACAGTCCATATTGTTAGGCCTGGCGAAGCCAAAACATTTGATTTTATTAAAACATTATATATTAAACGTACAAAGAGGGGCTTTCAGGCAGCCCCCTGTTCATCCACTGTGTCTTTCACATTTGCATTGTCAATTAATTATCAGGGGAATTGTAAGCGCACTACTCACCCGTGAGGGTCTCAAGGTGCCTGTGGGTGGGGGGGGAAGCCGCTCCAGTCGAAGAGCCAGATCTTGAGTGTCTTCCTGAAGATGTTCAGGGAGGGGGAGCACCTGATGTCGATCGGGAGCTCGTTCCAGTTCTTGGCTGCAATGTAGGAAAAGTCTCTTCCACCTGTTTTGACTCTACGGATGAGCGGAGTTATGGCAAGGGCGAGATCGGCGGATCCGAGGTTTCTCTTGGGTACGTGGAAGGAGATTGTCTTGCTGAGGTACTGGGGGCCGGTGTTGTGGAATCATTTGTACGCATGGGTGAGTATCTTGAAAGTGATTCTCTTCTCAACGGGGAGTCAGTGGAGGTTAAGCAGGTTTTGGGTTGATGTGTTTGTGTCGAGGGATGCCGAGAACGAGTCTGGCCGCTGTGTTCTGTATGGTCTGGAGTTTGCGAAGCAGAGACTTGTTGATCCCGGCGTAAAGAGCATTTCCGTAGTCCAGTCTGCTGGTTGTGAGTGTGTGGATGGCGGTCTTCCTTGATTCGGGAGGGATCCATTTGAAGGTCTTTCGGAGGATGCGGAGTATGTTGAATCAGCTGGAGGCAATGGCGTTGACCTGTCGGGCAATGGAGAGGGAGGGGTCAAGTATGATGCAGAGGTTTCAGGCATGGTCCATAGGGGTTGGAGGGCTGCCGAGGGCAGTGGGCCACTAGGTGTTGTCTCATGCAGAGGGGCAGGGCCTGAGGTCGAGGACCTCTGTCTTGTCCAAGTTGAGCTTCAGGCAGCTGTTGCTCATCCAGGATGCGACATCCTTCGTTCCTTCCTGGAAGTTGAGTCTGGTGGTGATGGGGTGCTTTGTGAGGGAAAGGATGAGCTGGGTTGTGTCAGCGTAGGATACTATCCTGAGGCCATGCTGTATGACGATGGCGGCGAGGGGGGCCATGAAGATGTTAAAGAGCGTGGGGCTGAGCGACGATCCTTGGGGTACTCCGCAGTTGAGTTCCGTGGGTTTGGAGAGGGAGGGTGGCAGTCTGATTCATTGTCCTGTGGTGTGATGAATAAACTTCCTCTCTCTGGTTCCTCCTTATTCCTTCCCGAGCTCTGTGGGGGAGAGGTGAAGGATGTGATGGACGTAGGCCCTTATAAAAAGACACGTCATGAAGTCAGAGGAGCAGGTGACACCCTTCTTGGGCCCCTCTGAATCACACAGACAAGGGCCTGTGTCTGCACTGCAGGGGTTTTAGAATACTATGGAGCAGATATACTCAAATATACAACAATGAAGGTATTCAATCAGTTTACATGAGCACCAGTTACATCACACAAGGACAGATTCGTTTTTGGGGTAGATCAAGTTATGTGCCCAGAATTACAGGAAGTTGAGCTGATGTCGTGACTTGAACCCGGTTTCTGAGCTCCCCAGTCTGCAGCTCTGGGGTTTACCCCCACATCTTTTTCCACTTTTCACAACAGCCCAGCACCTAAGATTAGAACCTTTGCAGAGGGTACCCCGAGCACAGAAGAGGCTGAGTACTGGGTGAGCAGGATGAAGACACATCTGTCTATGGTGTTGAAGCAAAAGGGGCGTGTGCAGGGGCTGCAGGTGGCTTCAACAGCAGCACTATCAAGTTTGGTGATTACATGCACTAGGTGCTCTTCCTGTCCAAGTTTTTTTTAAGTCTGGCATTTTTAGGGGGTGAAGGTATCAAGTGCTAAAATGACCGCATGTACCAGAATGCAAAGCAGAACCCAGCATGGGTGAACACCTCAAGCTTAGCTGCGGGAAACATAAGTGCTCTGAGTAGGGGCGTTGGATGGGAGAGTGTGAGGGGGCTGCAGATGTGAGGGTGGGAGAGGATTTAACTGGGGTGGCCAAAGGCTCGGAGATGCATGCGTGGGATTTCTAGGTGAATAACAGAAAAGTCTAGTTGATGAGGAAGAAAGACTGTAGAGAGGTAGGAATGGAGCAGATGAAGGCCTTAGTGATGGGGGTGTTTGAAGTGTGAGCAGCGAGACAAGGGCTGACCTGGTTGTTTGTAATCAGCTGTTTGCAGTAAGGGGTCTAGTTGGTACCTGTTTACTTGGAGAGCAGTGACAGGAACCAATTGGCACCAGGTATCAAGCATTCTGTTGTGCTGTAATGTTTACATTACTTACAATATTTCCCTGTTACTCCGGAGGCCTTCTTCCTCATCCCATTTCTTGCTGTAAGCGGTACGCGCCCGTCCATGACACGCATGTAATAGCCTGGTTCCCCTTTGAACAGGATCAAACTTGCCATTGACCAGAAACAAATTGTAATATAAGAACCCTTGAGTCCAAATGCAGCCATACACAATGTTTCTATAATTCACTGACATGAAACAGAATGCTAATTTTTTGTTTTGATCTACATGTTAACTTATTCCCAATCTGAAGTGCTATCCCTAATGTAAAATTAAAGTAGAAGGAAAAGCTCTAGTAGCTCTTTGCAGATGTCCAACACAGAAGTCCCTTGATTCCTGCCCAAGAGGCAGCCATCCCACCAGCAGATCTACTTTGATTCCCTAACACTGGGGCACCACCCACTGAAGAGTTTGCAATAATAACCACAGGCCTGATCCCCCCACTGAAAGAAGATATTGTAGGCTTCAAACCATTCCCTGCCAAACTAAAATTCACAAAAAGAGTTACGGCGGTGAACCTCTGCTGTTCTATTGATCTAGGTGGAACTAGCCCTGCGAACATCAGGTTCTGGATTCATAAGAAAAGATGAGTAATCTCCTGATCCAAAATTCCCTGGGATAAGACCTCAGCCAAACGCAATGGACGAAGTTGAAAAACTACCCGGTCCCAAAAAAAATTCTAAAGTATACTGGAAACGCAACAGAGAACCCAGCTCACCAAGATGTTTAGCAGAAGTGACGGTTATCAAAAACAACTGCTTGAGAGAGAAATATCTTTAAGGGGGCTTTCTGTGAAGATTCAAAGGAGCAGACTGCAAAGCATCCAAGACCAAAGTGAGATTCCATTCAGAACCCCTGGCTTGGGCAGGGTTCTCACTGAACTATTGATTGCGGTGTTGTTGTTTGTCTGGTTATTGGCCCTTGAAAAGACGAACAGAAATATCTGGGACTTCTTTTTGAGAAACAACATTTTCAAAACTGCCTAGCTTTTGGTTCTTGATGTCCCTGCAGTTGGTTGATGTTTTCACTCTGAAAAGTGTGTTGTGTGGGATCAATTCTTCCATCCGTGGACCAATCAGATATTGCCGAGAGAGGAAGCTTAAAGAGAGATGGTTTCTGAGCTCCTTCCACCTTCTAATTTGTTATATGTATTTCAAGATGTCCAGAAGTGATGGCTCCAGGAGATGATACAGAGGCTTTCACTTCATCAAAATATACATCTCAATGACGAGAAGTGGTGCGAGGGTCCAGATTTGACAGAGACTTGTCACAGGCAATAATGTCAATCATCTTGGTGACATAAAGCACAAGTTCGGCCGCCTAGAGATGATTCCCGGAACCGAACTGCATTGCATGGTTGAAACAGCGCTCTGTTGAATGTACCTCTAAATGATTGAACTGCTGTAATATACTGGCATTATGACCTGATCCACCGCAACAGTTCATGGTGTTGAAATTAAATGTTAATAAAAATATATATATAAAAAAAGATACATCTGAGAGAAATTTGGCTAGCATCTCTGTAGACGCTAACAGACCAGAAAAGTAATCCACATTCTGAATCACTGGTTCCTGGAGATCTTTGAACAGAAATTGGGAAGGGTACGTAGTATCGGGACCTGACCTCACTGCCATCCACTTTTCCATGCACAGGTTCTTATATCATCGCATCTTATCCCGGACTCGTGGCCTCACAAGCTCAGTGTGATCCCAAAAAACACATTACAGCACAACAGAATGCTGTGATGCTGGGTGGCAATGGGTTCCTATCACTGCTCTCCAACTAAACAGGTACCACCGAGAACCCTTACTGCAAACGGCTGCGAGATATACTCCATTCTGATGAAACCAACAAGGTCAGTCCTTGTCTCGCTGCTCCCACTTCAAACACCCCCATCATTTAAGGCCTTCATCTTCTCCATTTATACCTCTCTACAGTCTTTTTTCCTCATCAACTAGAATTTTTTCTGTTATTCACTTAGAAATCCCATGTGTATCTGTATTTATCCATATTTATTTCTGGGCCATTTTATCTGTATTTATCCATATTTAATTTGTGTTTTGCATATAAATGAAGTTGTAAAGCTGTACATTTTCATATGTATTTAACGGATGTATGTCGTTACAACGCATACTTTTACAACGCATACCTTTACAACGCATTTTTTACACCGCAACATCCATTACAATGAATTCCATTACAACGCATGCCATTATAACGAATTCTTTGAAACTACCTTTACAACGCATTCCACTACAACGCATACTACATTTACAACGCATACCATTACAACGCATACCATTACATTGCATGTAAGGTAAGTGTTGGATAGTGTAGGGGTAAAAATTACTATTCTAACTCCAGGGGGTGCAACAGTAGGGTAAGTGTTGGATAGAGTAGGTATGCGTTGTAATGGTATGCGTTGTAATGGATTTTGCGTTGTAAAAGTTTTGTTGTAAAGGTAGTGCGTTGTAAAAGTTGCGTTGTAAGTGTTGTTTCTCGTATTTAACTGATAGATGCGCATTCCTTCTGTCATTTTTTTAGCTAATTAAGCTGCCAATTATCACATAACAATACATCCACTGGTAAACAGCAGCATTATACCATAAATGTATGTTGACATACGGCGTTATTTAAAGAAATGTCATCCTGTTTTTTAATTTCCATGCTGTCCATCTCTCAGCTGCTGGCCTATAATTCATGAAAGACTGCACGGAGAATCACTTAACAGAAGCACAATATTCTGTATTTATCCACTTTTAAAAATTAATGCAGATAGAAAACCCATTGTTTTCTGTCTGTATTTATCTGTATAAATCCGTGAAACTGGAAAACAGGGAGCCTTAGTTATGATACAAGGCTGGTAGAGTGTGTTTTTGGTATTGTGATTTCGATAGACGATGACGAGGAAAGTTAATTATTTATTTAATTTTTGCTCGTGGTCGTCTGTTGGATTTAGTACCCGTCCCCCCACCCCCCACCCAGACCCACCACTCCAACCTGCATGGGCCGCAGCTGCTCTAAAGTAGAGAAAGCACTCACTGTCGTTCAGGATTTGTGGTATTTGTGGTAGTGGCAGCATGACTCCTACTAAAGGCACCGTCCTTTTTGCCTGTCTTCTCCAGTAGGGAGTGAGAGTCAGTCTCTTATCAAAATATTTGGCACGTACCCCGTAAACATTTATTTACACGTGATTAGGATAGGTGTGAAAGAAAATGCTCACTTGAGAGTAGCTGTGGCTCAGGGTTAGAGTCTCCCTGTCCACCGCCCTCCGGCCAGACTGTGGACTGAGTATGGAACAAGCATCCCTTTGGCAGGCTTTAAGAAGATCCCTGTCTGCTGCTGAGGGGGGGTCATTGGACAGGATCTTACAGAGGAGAGCCTGGCTGGAGAGCGCTGAGCAGCCTAGCTGCATCAGGACCAGTGGAAGGTGTTGTAGTAGTGAAGTTCAGTGCTGATGCAGAACACAACGTCACAAGGGTCCTGTACAGGTAAACCATCTACACCTGTCTGCATTACTCAGGGACCAGGGGAAGGATTAGCCCTGCAGGGAAACCAGAGTCTGTCCCTATTAGTCTCCTGGAGCTTTGGCATCACCCCCAGTTCTATCTCCTGGCCTGGAAACATCTGGTGGGTAGCTGAGTGAGGCCACACTGAGCCTGTAGCTGCATCTTAAGTACCAGGCATGGTTGCACAGATATATTGATGTCAACTTTAAGTACCTGCCTCCAGCTCTGCTTTCAATGAGGACTGCACACATCCCACTCTAGGCAGCTCCACCAACTGTGACTCGTGGCTTCAAAGACACAGACCTGCAGATGTGGCCTCCACACTAATGCCCTCACAGGGTCGTCTGACGCACTCACGTATTTTGCCGAAGATGTGGTACCAAGGAGCCCAATGATGACCCTCAGGGAAGGCGTACTTGAGCATCTTATGCTCGTATGCGGGTGGGCTTTGATAACTTGCCTCATGGTGGCCAAAGTAACCAGCAAAGTACCAACTGTAGAGAATGATCTTTTGTGCAAGATGGCGTACCAGAAGGTCATCATGGTAAGATTTCCAGAATAGAGTTTTAAGAGTTTTTGTTTTGGAAATGCATTCCGAACATGACAGATTTAAGTTGACCAAAACTCATGGTTGGATGGAGAAGCAATGGCGATTATGCTGGAGAAACGGAGGTGAGAATGGTGATGCTCTGGCGCAGTCGTACATCTACAGAGAGCCGGGTCCAACTGTGCTTTCTGAACTCTCAAGATGATGACGATGCAGCATCAGCTGGGTTCCTGCAAGGTCACGAGAGTGCAGCTGCACTAACTTTACCCATCTGAGAAGGGAACAGTCAGCTGCAATATTGCTGATCGCTCCTGAAAAGGTGAAGTGTAGCGCGACAAACAGAACTATACAGGACACCTTGAATAACCTTGTTTACTAAACCCAGCCAATGGGGAACTGAAACCCAACAGCGCCGGTTCAATACGGCATTGTTCAGAGGAGCTCAAATGAGTGATGTATAAAGCAAAAGCACAAGGAGTTCTTCTGTGTGAACCTTTGCATACGGGAGGGACCTCACACTTGAGCCTTCAAACTCTGTGAATATCACCACATCAGTCCCCACCCATATCTTGCAGCTGATGTCCCTTTGTACTTGGTAACATTTGGCAACATTCCGTCTGCACCATCTTCTAAATGCACTGCGTCTTATTGACACTCGAAAATTATTCTACAGGCACCCTGGGAGTGAGGATAGTAATTGAGATATTTTAACTTTTTTTTAACCAATTTCTGAATTGTGTGTAAAATGAAATTGTATTTTATAGAATCTGGTTCCTGACACAGGCGATCACTGAAAAGGCTGTGTGCCAGTTTGCTGAGGGCATAGGAAGGGGATTACCGAATCGCGTTTGCCCGGACGGCCGCCATCTTTGGTTGGGCCAAGGTCAGCGCGCTAGACATTTGATGACATCACCCATAAAAATGGGGCTGGCGCGTCCGCGCAGCGGGTGTGCCGGCGGCGCGCCGAAGGCGCGCCAAAGGCAAGCCCGTCTGCGCCGGTTCCGTGCCCAGCGCCATGACCCCTGGTTGGGAGGCTCCAGGTAGGTCACCACGGAAGACGTACGGGCGTAATCTTCTTCTGAGCCTTAATGCGGGGAAAAGACCAACAGGATGTAAGACTTTAAGGTTGGATGAGAGCCTGCAAGGAGGTCCCCATGTCTGTCATGGTTGTCAGGAACATATCCCGGACATTCTGATGAATCAAATTAAATCACTAACCTGGACAATGAGGGACAGGGAGGAAATAAAAAGGAGAGATTTTGACTGCCTCTTGATTAATGCCAGATCAATGGTTAAGCATAGTTTAGAGGTATCAGAAATAATTAAAGATCATGGAACTAAAATAGCGTTTGTCACGGAAACCTGGACGGATGCGGCGTCCGGCCCGGATATAGAAAAGGCCATCCCAGCGGACTATCTGAGTTATATACTAGATAAACTGAAAAAAAGAGGACGAGGTCTCGTGATCATATATCACTCTTCCATTAAAGGTAGCTTCCTCCCTATAGTGTCGGACTCCTGTGAGGCCCTAGCATTTAACCTAATTTTATCGGACCATCAATCTTTTAAGGGATGCATTATATACAGACCTCCAGGCACCAAAACTAGGTTTCTGGGGGCAGTGGGTAACTTTTTAGAGGAAGCATTATGCACCAAGGCCTACACTGTCCTCGGGGATTTTAATTTCCATCTGGAGTCCAGTCAGGACAGTGACACAGTGGCATTAAAAGAACTAATGGAAGGGCTGGGTCTAATGCAGGTGGTCATAGGGCCAACTCATAAAGCAGGCCATACCTTGGATGGGATTTTTACGAGTCACCCAGACTTGCAATTTTCCCGGTCAGAGCCCATATCCTGGTCAGACCATGAGGTGGTATGGTTTAGTATTCAAGATGCGGCAGTACATAGGGCAAGTCGAAATAAGAGGGAACCTAAGGTCAGCAGTAGCTGGTCTAAAATAGATGGGAATGTCTTTAGGGAACTGTTGACATCCTCTATGGTGCCCCTGCCTGCGGGATCAGAGGAGGCCGCCACTATGTTTGCCAATTGGATTGACCAGGCCTGCGTCAAACTGGCTCCACCTAAAAGCTGGCTTCCTACTCGAACGGCTCCATAAGCCCCCTGGTTTACAGAAGAACTCAGGGAGCTAAAGTGCGAGTGTAAAAAGCTAGAACGAAATTGTCGCAAAAATTACAGCGTAGCCGAGAAACATATATATAGGGCCAGCCAGGGAAAATATAAAGAGAGAATAAGACAACTTAAGGAGGCCTACTTCTCAGATTGCATCCGTGGGGCAAAAAATTCGTCCAAGGAACTATTTCATACAGTAACAAGTTTGGCCACACCTAAAGTGGCTGTCACGCCTCCAAGCCAGGAACTCTGTGAGAGTCTGGCTCAGTTCTTCTCGAGCAAAGTGGAAAAGATCTTTGCATCGTTAGAAGCGCCGGTGGCACAGAATCTGCAGGCATCCAGATCGGGGAGCCAGACAACAGTTACCCAGCGCTCTAAATTGCTGGACTTCGTCCCAGTGGAAGGGGACGAGATTAAGAGACACTTGCTGAGTTTAAAATCTGGATCACCTTATGATCCCTGTCCAGTAACAGTTGCAAAGCTAGCAGCAACCCCTATAGCTAATGCCCTAGCCGGACTATTTAATCAGCTATTTGAGATGGGGTATTTCCCATCAAGCTGGAAGCGGGCTTCCATCAAGCCGCTACTAAAAAAGCCCAACTTGGACATCTCGGACCCAAACAGTTATCGGCCAATCTCAAGACTTCCTATGCCGGCCAAGATCATAGAAAGGATCATGAACAACCAGCTCAGTGCACATTTAGGAACCACTCAGGGGCTAGACATCTCACAGCATGGGTTTAGACCAGGCCACAGTGTGGAGTCCTCTCTGATCAAGTCAACAGAAGAGGTCAGGAAGGTGATGGACTCCGGAGGTCGGGCGGCCCTGGTTATGCTGGACTTGTCGTTGGCCTTTGAGCCGGTCCACCATACCATCTTGGTGGACCGGCTGGAAGAATGTGGGGTCCAGGGGAAGGCTTTAGACATTTTGAGATCCTTCTTGAGTAACAGGGTCCAGGTAGTTGCACTAGGGGACTTTGAGTCGAAACCCTTCCAACCATCTTGTGGGGTTCCTCAGGGTTCCTCACTTAGCCCTACCTTGTTCAAAGTCTATGTCTCCTCCCTGGCCCCAGTCAACCGCTCCCATGGGTTCGAACTTACATCGTACGCAGATGACACACAGATTGTGGTGTCACTGCTACTAGGGAGGGAGACTGATGTGGCCAGCAAGTTCCAGGAGTGCATGAAGGCTGTGAACAAAAGGATGGCCGGAAACTGTTTAAAACTCAATTCGGCTAAAACCGAAGTGATACTGTTTGGCTCTATGGTCAATTTTTGGGGCCCGAGTTGGTGGCCAGAAGAGATGGGGAGTCTTCCCGTTCCAGTCAATAAGGTCAAGAACCTGGGGGTCATTATAGATGATAGACTCTCCTATGGACCCCAGGTAAATGCCTTGGCTTCATCTATCCATTGGACATTGAAAATCCTCCTGAAGGTTCTTCCGTTCCTCCCGGGGGAATGCAAAAAAACAGTCGTGACGGCCTTGGTGCTCTCACGATTGGATTACTGCAACAGTTTGCTCCTAGAAGCCCAGCAGGGAATACTTGACAAATTACAGATACTGCAGAATGCAGCAGCGCGCCTACTCACAGGCCTGCCTAAGTTTGCATCCATCTCCCATGAACTGGTGAAACTACATTGGCTGCCAGTAAGGAAGCGGATCCTATTCAAAAGCATGTGTATTGTCTATAAGGCGACCCATGGTATAGGCCCAGCATTCCTGGGGCAACATTTTACCCTGTATAAACCAGGTAGACTATTGAGGTCAGCCAATTTGGGACTGATCAAGACCCCACGTATCAGGAAAGTTTGTTGGGGAGCAGGAGTTTTAGCCGAGGGGCGGCGGTGACCTGGAATGCTCTTCCTGTGGCACTCCGATTGTGCCCTGAGCTGATGACCTTTCGGAGAAAGCCAAAAACGTGGCTTTTTGTAAACTAGTTCCCGGAATATAGTTTAGGAGTGATCAGGATAGCGCCAGGACACCGTAAGGTAACAGTGCGCTCTACAAATGTCACAAATAAATAAATAAATAAGACATGCTGCATGTCACAGATGAAGGAAGTGACCCGCTTAGGTTCACCTGGGTCACTCACGACCACCTCTCAGCCTTCCATACCAAATGAAGAGTCGTCAGACATTAGAGAATACAAACCAATATATGTTTATTCGGATGCAGTCAGAGTGGTGCCTGATCTGCCCAGTCTCTTAGGAGTGCTGCAAAGGGACTGACATCAGCAAGCATAGAGATACATTATGTACATTTCAGAACCAATGAATGCAAGCCCACAATGCAATTTTCCAAGCAGATGCAGCTAATGAATGAAGTACAGAGAATACGTTTCGATTCTGAGGCCGGGCACACATTATCTACAAACCAAGGTTGTCCCGGCCGTGCTCGCCACTAGACTAGTGGGAGAAGGCCTCTATCTAGTGGGAAAGGTATGCACTAATAAGGACAGTGTATTCATTAGTGAAGCAGAACTCAACCTTGGAGAAACGCAGCTCAGCAGAGGCCTTTTCTCAGAAATAGCAAAGGATTAGTTTCGATCATGGTTCAAAATGGCGGCCAAACATAAAATGGTGCTGCAAATGCTAACTTATATAGAATAATTCGCATGCAAACGTAACGGAAATATTTTCATTCCAACACAGAGGTCATGCAGATGTTGAGAGCACACCAAAGCTGCTGAAAAGTCAAAGACATAGTAGGAATACAAGGGCAGATGCATCAAGCATCCATTTTGCGATTCCTTATTAGCGAAAAATAAGGATTCGCTAATAAGGAATAGCAAAATGCTATGCATGAAGAAATCGCATAAAAAATAGCGATTTCTTAGAATTCCTTAATTGCGACTCGCAAATTGCGAGTCGCAATTAAGGAATACCTCCCCATTCATTCCTATGGGCCTTTAGGCCCATAGGAATGAATTGGAAGACAATCTAAATTTGCGAATCGCATTTAGCGATTCGCAAATTGAGATTGCGATTTCAAGGGTGCAGGGGTGTCCAAAGACACCCTGTTGCACCCCTGAAATTGATCTGTGCTCATACGTTGAGCACACACATGCCCTTGGGGCATGTGTGTGCGTAACATGAAACCTTGAAAAATGCATTTTAGTGTATTTTTCAAAGTTTTTGCAAATTACCATGAAGTTGTTATTCGTGGTAATTTGCGTGCCCTATTAGCGAATTCGCTATTTTTGAAACTTTCATGCATTGCATCTAAGGAATCTCAATTTGAGATTCCTTAAATGCAAAAATCGCAATTTAGCGAGTTCTCAATTCGCGATTTTTGCTTTTGGGATGATGCATCCCAAATGCAAAAATACTGGTCGCAAAGGGGCAGATTCTGAGAATCTGCCCCTTTGCGACCGGTTTTTAGCTTGATGAATCTGGCTGTTAGAGCTAAGACATAGACAAGGACAGGGGGAGAAAGGAAAAAGAAATAGGCATATCTAGATAAGGAGGTAAAAGATGGAAAAAAAGAAGAGGGTAAATAGAAAAGTTGGAAAGAGAATGTTCATAGAGGAAGGGATACGCAATGGAAATACCAGAAGAGAGAACGAGCAGAGAGAGGGGAATGAGAGAAAAGAATGTGCGAATAGAGTAGTAAAAAGAATACTAGTTACAGGAAAGGATGATACAGAAAAAGATGACCAAGGTTAGAGATGACGATGGGTTCAACCAACATGAATGGCAGTTCTTGAAATGGAAAATGCCAGGAGCTGGTTACATTATCTTACATTACTTGCTTTATACTTAGGAGAGCCTGTTCGTTACTGTTGCAATTCAAATCAATTTGGTATCAGGATTGCCGTCATTATCTGTTCCTCTCACTTCCCTGATGCTGCAAAAGAACTGAAACTAGTTTACCTGCACTCACTCTTTTCTTTACGCTACAAATACCCCTGGTTGCCAGAACCTTTTGAGATTCTATTTCTGATGAGACTTAGCCCAGTCAATGTTGCTAGTAGCCCCTTTCATGCATTTATCATACTTCCCTCTGTTAGGCTAGTACTGGTCATATTTGGACTCCTACCCCTCATAAAATAAAATGTGAATGACAGATATTTGTTGTTCCCACCTCACTGGTATTCATTTTACTGACCTCAGTAGGATGAAAGGCTGGTCGGGCCTGTTGGAATCCTAAACAGAGATCCCTGCAGGGAATGCCTGCGCCCACCTAACCTCAGACAAGAGTTGCACTGAGGTTCTCTTCCTATGCCATCTGTAAACTCTGCACTGACACAAATTGAAGTTGGGTGCAAGCAATATTGCCTAATAGTTTTCATCAAGTGTATCAGTATTTAATAATTTACAGGCACCGCGGCCTCTAGGTGTATTACATGCCTGACATCGGCTCTGTGCTGTGGGGCTCCTTGGATATTCACACTCCACGCTCAGTCTCTGGGCTTCCTGGGTGCCTGTGCAGTCCACATCCTCCCAAATATGGGCTCCATTCAGGCCTTGGAAGTGCCTGAGCAGGTCAAGAAAAGGAATATTGGTGGCAGCTGTCACTCAGGGACGCGATTACGAATGATGGAAGATCGACATTCTGTGGGCTGCAAACCCAACAAGAGGTGTCCTTCCCCGTGACTGCAAGAAAGGTGATTCATGATTTAGAGTTTGCGGCAGGGCCGTGTGACGTAAGCGTGACGGAGTACCCTTACCACCAAACCTTTGATCTGGCCGCCTTCTTTAGAGACGGATGGACAGACTTTAAGGGGTAGATTTACAAGCCCCTTGCGCCACTTTTGCGTCATTTTTACCATGGGAAAAGCGGCGCAAGGAGCTTGTAAATCTGCCCTAAGTATTCTGGGACTTATTTACAAGGCCCTTGCGCCACATTTGCGTCACTTTTCAAATGTTAAAATTGACGCAAAAGTGGTGCAAGGGCTTGTAAATCTGCCCCTCTGTCGGCACTGCCCTGGTTGGCTCCGTTGACGGAATACTTCCTCCGATGGCTCAGTGGAGCAGGGCCAAAGCTCAACTTACCAGGGCTAATGGCTGCAGGTGCCTCGTAACAATATGAATCCTAATGAAATTCCTTGAGCGTGAACCCCAAACTAAATAATATCACGTCTTCTTATGCTGAGACCAACAATGCGTGTCATTGAACTTCAAACGCATTTTTGAATGCATATCTTTGAGAATAAAGACACCACGCGCCATGGTATTGTGTCAATAGAGTGAAGGCCCCCCCACACACGTAACTTTAGTGCCCCTCTGAAGATGGCTCCCCCACCGCCCCCACTTTGCTAAGTGTTAGCTCCCTGTGTTTGGGTCTAGTTGCGCCCCTGGAGGGGGCAGCCCCCCTCACGCCTTCACGGTATGGCTCACTGGCTCCAGCGGCCGTGCAGTGTTGATGGTTTCGTGTTGAGGGTCTGCTGAGGGCTGGCCCTGCAGGGCCGCATATGTCTGCATTCTTGTATTTCCTCTCAGCTGTCGCTGTTAAGGATCTTTTAACACATTACAAACGGAGGCCGCTTCCCTTCTGCTCATCAGAGCTAATTACTTCGCCGACATTACCCCACATTTTCACTGGTGGCTACCAATGCTTGTCTAAAAATAGTGTTTGTACACAGAGAACTGTCATTCGGGCATTCCTGGAGACAGCTCAGTGTGTGGTGGCGAGTGATGGAAGCAGAGCTCTCGTTACCCTGACTGGTCCAATGGAAGCCACTGGGGTCGTGAAATAAACATGGGGCGATCTGGGTGTGTCAACGAATGAAAGAAACTTATGAAGTGGTGTCGAGGGCACATGTACAGGAATTTATAAAGCGCAAATCACCGAGCGGTTTCTAAGCGCTTGCTTAGGGAACCCCGTCCTGGTATTCCCCTGTGAGATAACCCCACCAGTATCCGCAAGGTGAAAGCCAGGCATCCTGCCGCGAGGGGCTGTTGTGGAGATTAAGCAAGCTATTGCCCAGAGTCGCAGAGTGTGAACCCGTGAATCGAGTAGGCACTGGAGCAAGAATTGTCGAGTCCATGGACATTTTTAGGACTCATGACCCCGCCGAGCCAGAATTGAACCCTGGTCCCGGGCTGACCTCTGCTGCCAGGTCTGCCTCCTCTAACCAGTGAGCCACACTTCTCCACAAGTTGCTTATGCCCACATGCATCAAAGTCAATTGCATTCGCAAACGGTGCGAATCGCAATTTTCGGCCGTTTGCGAATGCAATTGACTAATTTGGAATGCATCATGCATTTCGCAATTTTAGGAATCGCAACTATGTTGCGATTTCTAAAATTGCGATTGCATTTAAGAAATCGCAATTTCAGATTTCTTAAATGCAATGCATGATCATTTTTTAATTGCGAATTCGCAATTTGGAAGTGGTAAATTAGCATGAAGTTGAACTTCATGCTAATTTACCGAAAACTTTCAAATATGCACAAATTGCATTTTTGAAAGTTTTAATTTACACACACATGCCCTTGGGGCATGTATATGTGTAAATTGCATTTAAAGTTACATTTCAGGGGTGCAGGGAGGGGTTCTTTGGACCCCCCCCCCCTGCACCCTTGAAATTGCATTCACATTTTGCAAATCGCAATTTGAAATTCGCAAAATGTGAATGCCTTCCCATTCATTCCTATGGGCCTTTTGGTCCATAGGAATCAATGGGAAGGGTTTTCCTTAATTGCGATTCGCAAATTGTGAATCGCAATTAAGGAAAAATACCGAATCGCAAAAATAAATGCGAATTGTTCATGCATTGCAGTTTGCGATTTCTAAATTGCGATTCCTTAATTTTTGCAATTTAGGAATCGCAAACGGGTGCAATGATGCATGTGCCCGTTAGATACTGCGAGAGAAAGAAGGAATATGAAAGTAGACGTGTAAGTGTAGAGCCGTAAAAAGCTAGAGTGCTTAGTACCTTTGTAAATGTCAAGATGCATTTCATTTCAAATATGAAATATGAAATCAAGTACATTTGATGAGCTTCCTCCAGGAGTCAGGGCCACTTGTTATTCCTCAGCGTTTATTTAAAACAGCAGTGGGTCCCAGCAGCTGCAGGGTACTTTCATTCATTGCACGAACACATTTAGTAATCATTTGTAAAGGGTGAGTCCAGGAACTGGCACACAGGGCCCAAAAGACAAAGGCATTTCTGTGGGTAACAAAAACTGGTACCCACTGTTGCAAGCCTGGCTGCCCTGTCTGGGCTCTTTAAGACCCTGTCAGAGCCGCGCATGAAACAGGGACCACAGCTTCTGGAAGAGAGAGAAAGAAAGGAACAGAGTGGGTGTCAGGACGCCAAGTATATATATATATATATATAAGTATAAGTATAAGTATAAGTATAAACCATTTTATAACGCGCTCCGTTACTGGAGAGTATCCTGGCGCGGGAAAAAAGAGAAAAGCAGACAACAGAGCACAGGAAAGAACCTTAGTTTACACTATTAAATAGATGTGTTTTCAGATGTTTTTTGAAGGCAGCTACTGTAGGTGTGGAGCGCAGGTGAAAAGGAAGAGCATTCCAGGCGCGAGCCACAACCACAGAGATCGACTGGCCGCCAAGTCTGGCACGTTTAAAACGGGGAAGGGTCAGTTTAAACAGAGTGGAGGATCTTAGGGTGCGTGCAGGGGCATAACTGATGAATCTTTTTCTCAAATACTGGGGACCCTGATTGTGGGTAGCACGAAACGCCAGTACCAGAGATTTAAACAAGATGCGCTGTGCAACAGGAAGCCAGTGGAGAGTGCGCATCTCAGCGCGCACGCTCTTCCATCTGGGGATGTTAAATAGTAGACGGACAGCCGCGTTCTGGATAATTTGCAGTCGTTTTACTAGATAAGAGGGGATGCCACTGAACAATGCATTTGCATAGTCCAACCTGGCCAGTATGAGTGCCCGAGCAACAGATTCCCTGGCATCTCTTGGGAGCAGGGGAAAGAATTTGCGGAGCATTTTTAAAGTGGCAAAACAGGTACCAGTAAGTTTTTTTATGTGGTGTTCGAATTTAAGGTCCTCTGCGAACCAAATGCCAAGATTTTTATACACACACACACACACACACACACACACACATATATATATATATGTATATTATATCATTTAAACTTTGGACGCAGAAGAGAGGTTGAGTTATGTACGGCTGCCCCATACTTCTCTGCCCCTGCGTAGTATTTTAAAGCCAGGACCGATGCTTTTGGTGGCCAGACATAACATAGCATTGTAGATGGGTAAAAAGTGAACTAAGGGAGGTTTCCACCTCAGGGTTCTGTTACCCATCTATTCTTCCATATTCCTCCCTCAGACGCAGGGGTGCTCCTCTATTTGAGCGGGGGAGAGTCGCCCAGCCTGCTGCAAGCGCAGCAGGCACCCAAGAATACGTAAAATGGCATGTCAACTGCATTTTCCTTAAACCCCGCAGTGCAAGGGCAGGAGGTGGGCTAAATCCTTCAATTGCAGTGCGCATGTTGGGTTGGCCGTCTCTATTGCTGCAGCCAGCTTGACATGCGCATTGTAAGTCCAGCATTCCACTGGCTGGGAAAGAGCTGGGGGGTTGCTAGCCCAGGCCACCAGCCTCAAAATGAGCGCTGGGTTAGCCTGCTCCCACCAATCCTGGAGCTTCTCTCATGGTGAGAGCAGCTCCAGGATTAGTTGTTGGCATCCCTCTGAGTAGGAAGAAAGTCCTGCTATATTCCCGAGATAGACACATGTAGCAAAGCAGCTTATTTCTTTCATTGTCCTATTTTTTTCAGCAGTAACCCTTTGCACATATTTGCATGTGCGACAATGTTAGATTAGTTATCCTGCTAGGTTAGGGGGGCTTATGGTGGCACTGTGAGCTAGCTGATCTATAGGCCAACATATCCTACGGGTGTGTCTGGAATCAGTCTTGACACCAAGCCCCTAGTTTATGTTGTCCAAATAATGCACAGATCCTATAGATTAGTAGGCATGACACAACGGTCCTTCCCTTTCCTGCTCGTGGACACTGATCGGAGAGAGATGCGCACCGCGGGAACAGTTTAGGGTGAGTTTGGTGCCGTTGAACCCCATCATATTTAGGTCGAGCTGACCTAGCATTGTCAGCAAGACAACTAATGTTACCCGTATTTGGGAATGTGGACAGCAGTCAGACGCGCGCCTGTTCATTGTCAGTTTTCACCGCGGGAGCGCGCCTCTCAGACGCGCTTGCGCAGACACGCACACACAGCCCCTGCTTTCGCTTGGCTTGCATGCAAACAAGCGCACCCACACACAGCCAGCCCCCACCCCCTGCACACACACAGGCGCGCGCGCACATATACACGCTGCCGCCCCCCCTGCACACACACATACAGACACGCACACACAGACATGCACGCATACACACGCACGCATACACCCGCCGCAGCCCCCAACCCCGCCGCCGCATACATACAAGTGCACCCCCCCTCCGCCCCCGCGCCCTCAATGCCCCACTTACCGCCATTCTAAACTTCTGCAGCCTCCGCGGGGCTCTCCCTCGGGCATGGGAGCCCCGTGTCACCAGCACTGCTTCGCTCCGTGGGCGCGTGCGCGGTCTTCTGAAGACGGAAGTCCCGCCCCATGGAAGGTTTCGGTTTCGCGCACGTCGCCCTGCCGGACTAACCATGCTAGCACGGTCAGATTGCGCTGTAGCCTGATCCGACCCAGATCAGCCCCGAGGATTAAAGGGGTGCCTTTCGGCTGCTGGCCGACGAGGCAGCGCCTTGTTTGTGCCATGCAGCATGGATTCCAGTGAGTGAGCAAAGGGAAACCCTGAGACTGTATGTCGTGCGCACGTAAAGAGAAACCAGGGTACGAGGGGTCTGCGTGAGTGAAGCTGGGAGAGACACAGGGCGGTAAACGCGGAGTCGGCAGGGATAAAGTCGGAGGCCCTGTGGAGTTTGTACAACACAGTGGGATAGTGCCTGTTTTACTGTCCCTGTACGGTACCTTTGTGGGCGAGATTTCAACACTCCACAGATTGAAACGAGGTTTTGCTTGTAGGTGTCCTGTTAGTGTCACTCTGTAAAACCTTTACTTTCTTTCAATGTCCCCCCCCTAATTAGGGCCCGAGTGGGCTTGTGGTGCCTTATTTGCTTCTATAGGTACGTGTCTGTCCTACAGGAGCCTCCGAGCGGGATGCAACAGAGTCACCATTAAAGTCAAGTAAACTGTGGGGGTAATTTTTTTTGGGGGGGGGTCCCCACCTCTTTTTGGGGGAGGGTGACGAAATTGGTGTTTATAGGTGGTTTATAGATTACAACAACAGTTTGGACAGTGAACCGACCTGGGAGTTGCTTTTCTGTCTTTACTTTCTGTTCATAAATGAGAAGGATAGTAACGGTTGAAGACCCCTGTCGGGGGTTTGCTAGGAAGCTTGGGGGAGGAGCCTGCTTTCTATACAAAGAGCACGAAGTTATGGGGGGGTTATGCATTAATTTGTCGATGGCAGGCTCAGTAGTGTGTTCGGTGTTAGAGGAATGTATGTTTACTAGTACTTAAGATGAAGAATCGGTGGCTTGTAAAAGCTCGTGCTAGAGAAGGCGAAAGGGAATCCTTTGATATCCTGGCGAAACACTTATCTTTGGGCCAGACAACGTAAAGTCTTTTATCGGTTGAGTGCTGTCATAAAGATTCTTCACAGTGTCAATGCAAACACTCAAATCATTGTCACGCCAAATGTTATGTCTGTCTTCGTACACAGTAAAACTTTCGGTCCTCGTGGTACACTCGTTTGTCACGTAAATACAACACATATTGCATTACAAATGCTATAGGTGTCACATTTGCGAAAGTTAAAACTATTGGCATTGTAAATGACAAAGCTATTCAATTCACTATTTTCCAAACCAACACATAAATAAAAAATGTGTCATTTACAATACCAATAGCTCAAACTTTCCTAATGCGAGACCTATTGCATTGCAAATGCTTGTTTTGATAGTTGTAGCTGCCACTGCTCAGAGGCTTCCTAGTCAGTACATCGCCTCCAGGGGAGCGGGCATTCCAGGAGGGGAATACCCTGGAGGTTTGTGCACAGCCACCATCTTAGTGATTCGTGGGTGTTCGCAGACCCATTTCTGACCTGTTCCCAGTGTATAAAAGGATGGACATCTACACCTCTCACGGGCCATATTAAATCCCTCTCCATGGTGGGAGTTGGAAGAGAAGATCCACAAAAAGTTGTGGTGGCGTAGGTGAAGGGATCGCTCCCCAGGAAGAAATGTTTACCCATGGATTAAAATAATTCCAAAGGTATTGGTGCTGCAGATCTTGTTTTGTGAAAATATGGAGATGTACATTACTACAGAATATGTATATTTTCAGATGGGAGAATGGATTTCATAAGTATTTCCTGAGGGTATTTGTGGAAACTTGCGCCTTTGCGAGGTTTGCTGGTATTCTTTTAATTCCCAAAAGTTACAACTCTGCAGCCATGTTAGTGTTACGACTGAACCTCAAAATCTAGTCAAAAATGTCTGCTGTGAATGGAACAATCTTGTAAACCTATCTGTGTAATATGTCAGTATTAAAGAAATGCACTAGCGGCCGGTGTATTGCTAAAGTGGCGAGCGAGGGTAGGAGGCGGGAGGGGGAGGAGGTTTGGGGGAGAATGGATGGCTAGCGAGACAAACAAAGGAAAAAACCCAAAACACCTTTCCTGCTGCATTGTGTTCCTTTCTACTGCAGGCACCGGCTCCCAGACTCCACTGCGGCCAATCATGATGCTGCTTTCATGCATGAGCAGCGTCAAGATGAACCTAAGCGCCCTTGATTTGCACTCCTAGGTAGACTGGGAGGCTATGCCTGCTCTCTCCAACCCGGCACCGCAGCTCGGTTGGAGATACCATCTTTGCACATGACGGTTTGGCCATTCTGAGATGGCCAGCCGAGATGGCCGGCCAAAACGACATGTGCACTGAGTGCCTGTCATCCCCTAGCCCCACCCCCAAGTCTCGGCTCCAAGAGAAAAAAAAACAATAATAAACAAGGGTTTATTGTTTTATATTTCATTTTTTTGGCTGCTGGCAGGGAGGCCCACGCATTGATATACTACATTGCACTACTACCGCTGTAAGATTACAGTAACCAGGCAAATAACATTGCATAGTCATGAGGTTTGATCATTCCAAGGAGGGAAAGTGGGGCCATGTAACAGCCACTGTGATTCTTGCGTCCTGTGATAAAATCGTAACGGGAGAGCAGCAATCAGAGGGGTTGTGTTACATTTCTCTTTTACATGTATTGCCCTTTTAATATTAGAATTTGTATTCTTTCAATTAGTGGCACATGCCATGCTGTTTATGTCATGTCATTTGGAATGTGTTGAAGGCATCCAGAACTGCTCTTCTGTCTGGATGGATGTACTGTGCTCTCTATAATAAACTAAGGATTTTTCTAAGGATATAATTTTCATTATTTGGACCTTTACATTGGTGACGAGGATTGGCGTGCAAGGATGATAGGAAAAAGATTTATGATTCTCAGAAAAATTTAATAAGTAAGGGAGGTGGAGTTTCCTGTGTGAGAGAATTGGGAGAAAACCGTTGTGAAGAGAAAGGTTTGATAGTTTCTATCATTGATGTTTGACCTGTGGAAGACAATCTTGGATCTCCAAAATGTGTGGTGACATTCCTCAATGAAACGCTTGAACTGATGGCAGATTCTGGTTCTCACTGGACCATCATAACTGAGGTGTATTTTAATGAAAAGTATGGCAATGTCATGTCTTTGAATGATTTGAATCCTCCTGATATTTTAGCACGGTGTTTTAATGGTTCTACAATAGATTTCATAGGGTATGTTTCGTCAGATGTTGTATTCAAGGGAAGGACAGCCTTTATTAAATTATATGTTGTGAAGGAAGGTGTGAATGTGCTGGGATGGCGTGATCAGTGGAAATTAGGGATAATGGTTAATCCCCGCAACAAAGAACCAGTCAAGGTGATAGAAGAGAATGAGTTTGAGGAAGATGACTTTGTTGGTATTGGGAAAAAAAATTCCTGAAGTGTTTTCAGATTCATTGGGAAGACTTAAAGGTTTTTGTGATCAAATTAAAAAAAGATGCTGTTCCAGTTAAACAAAAACTTAGGAATGGTCCTTTAAATGTAAGAGAAGAACTAGGAAAACTGTTAAAAGACATGCTGCAAGAGGGAGTGATTGAGGAAGTGGAGTCGTCGGAGTGAGTTTCTACGATTGTTTTAGCACGAAAATCCGATAATTCTTTAAGGTTATGTGTTGATCTTCGTGCTTTGAATGCTAATATTCTTGTGGATTGTCATCCCCTACCCAACATAAATGAAGTTGTTAGCATGCTCGGTGGGGCAACGATTTTCTCCACTTTAGACCTTAGGGCAGCCTATCATCAGGTGGAGCTATCTGAAGAATCTCGTCATATGACGGCGTTTATCACACATTAGTAATAAATATATGTGCATTGAAGATTGCTTACATTTGCATGCACTGGTGCACTGTGGAGAATGAGGTGGCTCTGTGTGTCACAAGGCCGTATAGTGTCCATCAGAAACTGTACTTCTGAAAATAAATGTCAAGTTCTCATCTAGTGTTTGACATTTGTAGTTTTCCACTTTCTAAGAGGTCCCCATTTTATTCAGGGAGATCAAGTTAGGTCTCCAGCATCACAGGATGTGGCCAAAAAGGGCTACTACTGAGTGTAGAACCGATGTGTACTGGCCCCACTACAGACGGTGTAACTACAGAGTACCTCTTCCTACAAGATTTGCATACAACACTTAACTTTACTCTTCCTACAGTATATTCCATACTACACCTAACTTTTCTCTTCCTACAGTATATTCCTTACAACCCCTAACTTTACTCTTCCTACAGTATATTACATACTACAGCTAAGTTTATTCTTACTACAGTATATTCCATACTACACCTAACTTTACTCTTCCTACAGTATATTCCATACTACACCTAACTTTACTCTTCCTACAGTATATTTCATACTACACCTAACTTTACTCTTCCTACAGTATATTCCATACTACACCTAACTTTACTTTTCCTACAGTATATTCCATACTATACCTAACTTTACTCTTCCTACAGTATATTCCATACTACACCTAACTTTACTCTTCCTACAGTATATTTCATAACTACACCTAACTTTACTCTTCCTACAGTATATTTCATAACTACACCTAACTTTACTCTTCCTACAGTATATTCCATACTACACCTAACTTTACTCTTCCTACAGTATATTCCATACTACACCTAACTTTACTCTTCCTACAGTATATTTCATACTACACCTAACTTTACTCTTCCTACAGTATATTCCATACTACACCTAACTTTACTCTTCCTACAGTATATTCCATACTACACCTAACTTTACTCTTCCTACAGTATATTTCATACTACACCTAACTTTACTCTTCCTACAGTATATTCCATACTACACCTAACTTTACTTTTCCTACAGTATATTCCATACTATACCTAACTTTACTCTTCCTACAGTATATTCCATACTACACCTAACTTTACTCTTCCTACAGTATATTTCATAACTACACCTAACTTTACTCTTCCTACAGTATATTCCATGCTACACCTAACTTTACTCTTCCTACAGTATATTCCATGCTACACCTAACTTTACTCTTCCTACAGTATATTCCATACTACACCTAACTTTACTCTTCCTACAGTATATTTCATACTACACCTAACTTTACTCTTCCTACAGTATATTCCATACTACACCTAACTTTACTTTTCCTACAGTATATTCCATACTATACCTAACTTTACTCTTCCTACAGTATATTCCATGCTACACCTAACTTTACTCTTCCTACAGTATATTTCATAACTACACCTAACTTTACTCTTCCTACAGTATATTTAATAACTACACCTAACTTTACTCTTCCTACAGTATATTACATACTACATGCAACTTTACTCTTCCTACATTATATTCCATACTACACCTAACTTTATTCTTCCTACAGTATATGTAATAACTACACCTAACCAGGGCCGGACTGGGAACTAAAACCGGCACTGGCAAAACGCTCGGCCGTTCCCCCCCCACCCCCCCCCCTCCCCACTCCTCTCTCCGGGGGTTGGGGGTGCCACCGAGCTCTTTGCCAGAGCCGGTTTCGGACAATTTTGTTACAGGGCAGATTTTGCAAAAACGGCCCTGTAACAAAATCGGCCCCCAGGGGCCCAAAGCCAGCCCCCACCCGTGCGGCACACGAGGGGATTGCACGGTGCCCGCTACGGCCAGTCCGGGCCTGAACCTAACTTTACTCTTCCTATAGTATATTCCATACTACACCTAACTTTACTCTTCCTACAGTATATTCCATACTACACCTAACTTTACTCTTCCTACAGTATATTCCATACTACACCTAACTTTACTCTTCCTACAGTATATTCCATACTACACCTAACTTTACTCTTCCTACAGTATATTTCATAACTACACCTAACTTTACTCTTCCTATAGTATATTTCGTAACCACACCTAACTTTACTCTTCCTACAGTATATTCCATACTACACCTGACTCTACTCTTCCTACAGTATATTTCATAACTACACCTAACTTTACTCTTCCTACAGTATATTCCATACTACACCTAACTTTAATCTTCCTACAGTACATTCTATACTTACACCTAACTGTAGTTTTCCTACAGTATATTCCATACGTACACCTAACTTTACTCTTCCTACAGTATATTCCATACTTACACCTGGCTTTACTCTTTCTACGGTATATTCCATTCTACACTTAACTTCACCGTACCTAAAGTATATTCCATATGCCTTGTATATGATGTAACTTGTAACGAAAACTTTATAAATAAAATAAATAAATAAATGTATCTTTACTCTTCCCATGCTATGTTCCATATTCACACCTAACTTACTCTTCCTACGGTTTATTCCATAATACACCTAACTTCACTGTACCTGTAGTATATTCCATACCTACACCTAACTTTACTCTTCCTACAGTATATTCCATACTTATAAATGAGTTACTCGTCCTACGGTATATTTCATAACGACGCCTAGATTTACTCTTCCTACGGAATATTGCATATGACATGTAACTTTACTTCCACTATATGAAATTGATACAAACGTCTGTTTTCTTCTCAGCCCCTGCCTGAAGATGGGATCTCAATGCCCACGATCACACGATCAGGTGAGTGGTCTCTGACGTCGCCTCACCTCATCCTCACAAGCTCCGTCCTCCGCAGTCACTTGACTCTTCTTGTTCTTCTTAGCAGATCCTCAGCGGGAGGCCGAGGTCTACATGGAGTTCATGGCGAAGCACAGCTGCTATGATGCCACCCCTACCAGCTGCAAACTGGTGGTGTTTGATACCACCCTGCAGGTGTGTACCCGGTGGGTGCCAGGGCTGGGGATGAGAGGGGCAGGTACAGCTGACTGGGAGCCTGAGGCAGCGCTGACAAACACACCCACCACGTATTTGACCCTGTCTCTTTCCTGTAGGCGATGGGGGCACATCATCCAAGCGTACTGGTGATCAATTCAAAGTCTTGTTTTTAACAAATCACGAAGTCCTACATAAATGACGCTTCGCTCTCCCAGGTCCGACCGCCAAAGACCCAGTCCTAAAAAATGAATTCTATAAATGGAAAGGAGCCTCAATGTATCCGCTATGGTATCCAATCAATTATTGTTTTTCATGAATCAAATCCATAGGCAAACTCATTTCATATGTGTTTCCATTCATTAATTCAAAGGAAAATCATAGCTCCAAAATATAACAATATCCAATCGCCAGCCTACGCGTTTCGACCTCACTTGGTCCTCATCAGGGCTTCAATGTATTCTTACAGTTCTTCAGCTCTTCATTTGCACAATCCATACAAGTGGAAAAGATAATCCTCTTGCCAGAGTGTCTTTTACTTGGGTCTTCCTGCCACGGCCTGGCCTGATAAATCCTGACAGCAGGAAGACCAAAGAAAAAGACACTCTGGCAAGAGGATAATCTTTTCCCCTTGTATGGGTTGTGCAAATGAAGAGCTGAAGAATTGTAAGAATACATTGAAGCCCTGATGACGACCAAGTGAGGACGAAACGTGTAGGCTGATGATTGGATATTGTTATATTTTGGAGCTATGATTTTCCTTTGAATTAATGAATGGAAACACATATGAAATCAGTTTGCCTATGGATTTGATTCATGAAAAACAATAATTGATTGGATACCATAGCGGCTACATTGACCTCCTTTCCATTTGTAGAATACCTATTTCACACGGATGTGTGCTCCACCAAGACAGCTCTAACAAACACACCAGCCACGTATTTCACCCGGTTGTGTGCTGCACCAAGAAAGCAATGACAAATACACCAACCACATATTTCACCCAGTTGTGTGCTCCTCCAAAATATTCAAATAAAGAAAGGGGTAAATGGTGGATTTTAAACCAAATGTTTCTGATGTATAGCGTCATAGGTTTTGCAAACAATTCTGAAGTGCAGCTCATGAAATATTCTAATGTCACTGAGTCTGATACTTACCCAGGAACTGTCTGCATCCAGCTGCAAACACTTGTCCCTCTGAACATTGCATGCTCATTGGAAACCATTGATGCAGAATAGACACATGTCTGTTCTATGGGGGTTATGATGCCCGATCGAACGTGCCCCAACTGAAAGAATAAAAATCATAAATTGAATTGCTGTAAAAATAATGTATGAAAAAAGTAGTCTGAAATAATCTGTGTTAAGAATAGAATCTACTAAGAATATAGCGCATAATAAAGTTGTAGCTCCAAGAAAATAACAATGCTGTGCCTTACAGGGCAAGTATAGGTATCCTGGCAGCAGGGGTAAGGGGCGTTCTTCTGCTAAAGTATAGAGGAGCATCTACAAAGAGGTGGGGAAGGGTGGGGGGGCTAGTAAGTGCTTTTTGGGGTTCTGGGAAGGGTAGCGTTTAGGGGTAGTAAAGGGCTGGTAGGACTAAGAGATTATGTTTTTTTTTTAAAATCTTTTTATTAACAAACAAAAATAAATAACATGCATCAGGTGCCCATCAATAAATTTACAGTAATCACTTATACATTACCAACCATAACAATGGATATATCGAATTTTCTTTGGGGTCATTGAGATTCCAGCACTACAACATCATTTTGCGCAGTTGGAGGGGCACAAATATCATCTCTATAACTATGCACCCCAGATTTTCCCTCATTTTCCAGGGCGACCCCTAGCCACATATACCGATCTCTCCCTGAACATACTCCAGTCATGGTCTTCCTTCCATTTCCCAAGTTGAGGCACCTGAATAGCACCCCATAGTTGCGCAATGTTACGCTTGGCGATCATACATGCAAGTGTCACCCACTGTTTCCCATTTATTGTGAGATCCGAGGGCTCCCAGACATTCAGAATACAGCGTCGGGCCTCCATCTGCACCTCCAACCCCCAATACCTTTCGGAACGTCTCATGTATCTTCACCCAATAGACCTGTACCTCCGAACAGTGCCACAATACATGCATGAATGCTCCAATCTCACCACATCCTCTCCTGCACCTCCCATCTTCAGCCAAACCCATTCGCACCAGTCGAGGCCCCGTCATGTAGGACCGGTGTAGAATCTTCAATTGCACTAGCCGTAATCTCATGTGATGGCCACTGTTTTAGGGGATGGCACCGCGTCCCTCCAATCTTCATCATCTGTGACTAAACCGTCTGCACTCCATTGCTCGCCAAGTGTCGTTAGTGGATCCTCCATGTGGTTAATCAGTTTTTTGTAAATCAGTGAGATGGTTTTAGTGGTTAGGTGGCCGTCTAGCACTCGATCTTCTAGTGGGGAAGCCTCAGGAGGTGTAGAGCCCCGGGGAATACTTGTCAGTAAGTCATGTCTTATCTGAAGATACCTGTATCTCTCGAAGAGATTATGGTTTTAGTGGGTAGTTAAGAGCTTTTATGGCTCAGGGGAGGGTAGTGTTAAGGGGGAATAAGGTTTTTTTAGGGCTCAGGGATGTTTTTGTAGTTTAGATATGGAACCAGTAAAAAGGTTGAAAGGAAATGTTATGGTCAGGGAAAGTTAGTGTTAAGGTGTAGAAAATGATTATTTAGGGTCAAGGAAAGGTAACAATAAGGGGTAGTAAGGAGTATTTTGGTTCAGGAAAGGCTGGCCTTATGGGTCTGCTGGTCCTGTCGCTTGCACAGCCTCTGGCAGTGACCTCTGTTCAGCCCCCCTGATTCCACCACCTAGGACGCAGCTGTACTGCCCATCCTTCTCCACCCCCACAGCTGCCTCCCTCTCCACCTGCCAGGTCTGCCCCTTCCATCTCGATCTGGCAGACTTTTTTTGTGTTTTATAGAGTGCAAACTTGACCCGTTAGGGTACCAGAGCGCTTTACAGGAATCATAGGATTGTACAAAAAGACTTAGAATCACTTAATCAATCAATTAGGAGGTGGCGGGGTGCAGAATACATAAGAGATAGGACACGTATTTACAGATTACATTTACAATTACTCAAGACAAGACCACAGGTTTCTTGGTGGGGTGACTAGGTAATCAGAAGGGAGGCAATAGCCAGACGTATATCAGGGTCATAGTGGTGGTTGCAGGCAAAATTTAAATGAGGAATTTACCCATAAGGAAGGTTTTGGTATCCTTTTTGAAACAAGACAGAGAAGGGATTCTTCTGATTGCGGGTGGGAGAGAGTTCCATATTCTAGGAGCGGCCCCAGAGGAAGCACGATTGTACGTTTTTTTCCCCCCGAAAGCGAGCAGGTTGCAGCAGGAGGTCTCTGGCGGACCGGGAGTTTCTGATTCCTCCGGAAATCACAAGTTTCCGTGCAAGATATGCAGGGGAATTTGAGCATAAAGCCTTGTGTGTAATCCAAGCTGGTTTAAGCTGTACTCTTGCCTCAAGAGGAAGCCAGTTCAAAGCTTTCAGGTGTGGAGAAATAAATGTGGTTAAATTTCCTTGAGCCAGTTAGTAGTCTGGCGGCTGTGTTGAGGCAGGCTTTTAAAGGTGCCAGGGAGATCTTGGGTAGACCCGAGAGGGTAAAGCAGCCATATTCAAGCCTAGGAATGACTAGAGACTGGACTGCCATTTTTAGGTCGGGAGCATCGAGGAAGGGTTTCAATTTCCTTAGGTAGCTCAGGTGGAATCTTGCTGATTTGGCCATCGAGTTGATGTGGTCCCGCATGTTCAAGTTGCTGTCCAGGGTGATTCCCAGGGATTTTGCCGAGTCCACAATGGTCGGTAGGCAATTCAAGGCTGAGATAGCCTTGATCCATATTTGCATCTCAGGGTTGGTTTTAGGAGGGGAAATTAGGAGAAATTCTGTTTTCTTTGCTTTGAGTTTGAGCTGATTGGAGGCGAGCCATTGGACAGTCAGTTTCAGGGCTTCGTTCAGGGAGAGGATCTCCTCGAGAGATGAGGTTTGATGTAGATCTGAGTGTCGTAAGCATACATATGGTAGGAGATATTGGCAGTGCGTAGTACTTCGGCAAGCAGTTCAATGTAAAGGTTAAAGATAGTGGGGGTTGATCCTTGGGGACTCCAACCGTGACCTTGGAGGGAGCAGATAGGTTGCTGTTGATTAGAATTATCTGTGATCGGTTATGGAGGAAGGACCTAAACTATTCTAGAACAGAACCTTCCAATCCCTTCCTGAGTTTGAGGTGTTCAGGTAGTTTTTCATGGTTGACCGTGTCGAAAGCCGAGGATAGATCTAGGAGGATTAGGAGACAGGTTTTACCTTGGTCATGGGCTTGGAGGACATCATCAACGATGTGAAGCATGGTGGTTTCAGTGATGTGCCCAGGTCTAAATCCGGATTAGAAGTCATCGAGTAGGTGGAAGTTGTTGATGTGTTGACTTAGTTGCTGTTGTACACACTTATCCAGCACTTTGGCTAACAGGGGGATGTTGGAGATGGGTCTGAAGTTGTTGGGGAAGCAGGATCTGGTGACGGCTTATTCAAAATGGGGAGAGTACTTGGCCGGCTTTCATGGAGTCAGGCATCAATCCCTGCCGGAGAGAGGCGTTCATTATTGCAGTCCATCTAGGAAAAATGGATTGAGCAACGGCGGCTAGGCAGTTGGAGGGGAGGGGGTCATTAAAATGGTTCTTCAGGTTTAAGGTAGATAGGATTTTAGAGATTGATTCATCGTCATAGACTTTTAAGTCGGTCCAGTAAGCTTGATTTTTAGGTGAAATCTGTGGGAGCGTTGCGGCCAGAGGAGGCAGGTCCAGAAGGAGTTGAGAGTATGTGGCGGGACTGAGTTTGTTTCCTAAGGCTATGATTTTGTCAGCGAGGAAGAAGGAGAATTCCATGGAGGATATTAGGGATTTGGGGGTTTCTTTTGATGTTTTGGCCAATTTATTAGATTGGTGTTTGACCAGTTCGAAGAGCTTGCGGGGTCTGTTCTTGGCCTTCCCTAGTTCAGATCGGAAGAATTCTTTTTTTGAGTTGAGGATGTTCCTATTGTATGTATTTCTGACCTGGCGGAGAAAATGTAGATGTGCGGGAGAGGGGTGCTGCCTTTAGGTTCTTTCAGATCTCCTCTCACTGTTGAGGGGTCCAGTGAACCAGGGGTTTCTGTCTTTGATTTGGGTTCTTTTCAGTTTTACTGGGGCTAGATCATCCAGAATGTTCGATATAGTCGTAGAGTAGTGATCGTTGAGGTCACTGACCGTTGTGATATGCGAGGGGGAGAGGTCAGATTTGCAGCGAGCCTCAAGGTCCCTATGGTCCAGGTTCTTGGTTTTCCTGATCCAGCGTTTGGGAATCACCAGTTGTGGTGCCCTTGTCTTGTGGGTGCCTGGTAGTAGGAAGGCAATAACGTGGTCATCAGACCAGTCACATGGGTCTATAGAGATGAGCTTGACTGTTGATTCCTTAGGGATGATCCAGTCAAGAGTGGGCCCTTTCGAGTGTGTGTTGGGAGTGAACAGGCTTGTGCCTGGTGGTCTTTGATGGCCTTGACATGAGGATCCTTGGGATCGTTCCAGAGCAGGTTAAAATCACCAAGGAAAATATCTTTAGTGTTGGAGGAAATGTTAGCTGTGATGGTTTCCATGAGGTGGTCAGTGAAGGAGCCATTCATGCCTGGGGGGTGGTAAAAGATGTGCAGGTAGCACAGTTGGGTGGAATTGCTGCAAATAGCGAGGGTGAGGTATTCACAGGATTCAGTGGAATCCGCTAGGAGTTCCGTGACAAGAAGGTTAGAGCGGTAGATGCAGGTAATGCCTCCTCCTTTCTTGTTAGATTGCCTCTCCATTAATGTTTTGTTGTTTGGAATATGTTTTAATGCACTTTAACTGCGTTATGGGATTGTAGAGCCAACCATCCACAATGCAAGCCTGTGCCTGCTGTGGGCTTCATTCACATCACTCCTGTTCCGGGCCCTCACTCCGCCATATCCATACGAGTCGCTTACAGTATTCGTTACCCTATTGGCCCGATGGATGGCCCTGGTCAAGAGTCAGTCTCAATGCTAAAAACCCTGGAGGGTCTAAGGGAAGCAAGCACAGAGGAGTCCTCTCAGCTTTTGAACAGTGGAGGGGTCAGGGTTGGTGAGCGACCCGTCAGTTCTTACCGCCTTGGAGAGGTCTAAAGAAGCAAGCACAGAGGCGTCCTATCAGCTCGGAGCAGTAGAGGGGTCAGGGTAGGGGAGCAGCCCCCCCAGTTCTCACCTCCCTGGAGGGTCTAAAGCAGCAAGCACAGAGGAGTCCTCTCGGCTGGAGCAGTAGAGTGGTCAGAGGTGAGCGGCCCCCCAGTTCTCACCGCCCTGGAGGGTCTAAAGCAGCAATCACAGAGGAGTCCTCTCGGCTGGAGCAGTAGAGTGGTCAGAGGTGAGCGGCCCCCCAGTTCTCACCGCTCTGGAGGGTCTAAAGCAGCAATCACAGAGGAGTCTCCTCCGCTAGGAGCAGTAGAGGGGTCAGGGTGGGTGAGCGGCCCCCCAGTTCTCACCGCCCTGGAGGGTCTAAAGCAGCAAGCACATAGGAGTCCTCTCTGCTAGGAGCAGTAGAGTGGTCAGAGGTGAGCGGCCCCCCAGTTCTCACCGCCCTGGAGGGTCTAAAGCAGCAATCACAGAGGAGTCCTCTCCGCTAGGAGCAGTAGAGGGGTCAGAGGTGAGCGGCCCCCCAGTTCTCACCGCCCTGGAGGGTCTAAAGCAGCAATCACAGAGGAGTCCTCTCCGCTAGGAGCAGTAGAGGGGTCAGAGGTGAGCGGCCCCCCAGTTCTCACCGCCCTGGAGGGTCTAAAGCAGCAATCACAGAGGAGTCCTCTCCGCTAGGAGCAGTAGAGGGGTCAGAGGTGAGCGGCCCCCCAGTTCTCACCGCCCTGGAGGGTCTAAAGCAGCAATCACAGAGGAGTCCTCTCCGCTAGGAGCAGTAGAGGGGTCAGGGTGGGTGATCGGCCCCCCAGTTCTCACCGCCCTGGAAAGCGTGAACTGCGAAGTCCTGCAAGACTACGTTTCCTGATGCTCTCTTGCAGTGTAATGTACCTTTCTCCTTGGTCTCACGAGATTTGTTTTTTTCCGTTTATGGGCCTGTATTTTCAGACCTATTTTGATGGGCCACTGGGGGCGCTAAGCAACTCCTGCTGCACGCGCTCCATCCTTGGAAGAGGGGTCCAGCGGTTGATTCTGATTGGCACACCTGACTCTATCTAGTAAGGTCACAGTCTTACGCCACAAAACGCCTAAGTGGCATAAGCGCAAGATGTGACGTGGGCTGCATTATTGTCTTACACAACTGTGTGTGTGCGTGGGTGTGTGTCTGTCTGTCTGTCTGTCTGTCTTCAGGCCTGCCATTGAAATCTGGTCTCCTGCTGTCCATAGCTGCAGCGAGCACATGACATAGTAAATCATTGGACCTGCTGAAAAGCTTGCATTTTACATTCGCCGAGTCAGCTCTTTCCAGTGCTCTGGAGCCCGGCAGGGGTTTCAAGCCATGCTCAATGCAGAATTAGCATAACCTCTGGAGTCTGGAGGGACGAGATTCAATGTGACATCTCGCTGTACAGGCTGCAGCAGCCCTTTCCATTCAAAGCCTTGCTTAGGAATAAAAGTCATATTTTCGTAGGTTGCCTTTGGGAAATGCTAGAAAATCATCTGCAGGTTGTTGTACTGTTCATCAAAAATGTCATTCATTAGTGGACAGATGTTGTGCATCCATGCCTGACCGATGGTTTGTAGAAGCATGTTCAAGTCTTCTGCACGTCTGGACAGGCACGAGGCTCGTTCAGGCAGACTCCCTCAATGTCAGCGACAGAAATGAGATTCCCAGCTCTGCCAGACATAATTCTGTGATTGTGATTTTCAGTGACAATGAAGGGCCTGTGGAGCAGAGATCCTGCTGGTAGAGCTGTGGCAGAGAAGCAGGAGGAAGCTACTGAGAGGGAACTCACCCCTGGTCATCTAGGAGAGGAAGACCCTGATGGTCACGAAGAGTAGATAGGAGCCCTGGCTGTGGCATGGTGGCCCGACTGTGTCAATGTGGCCCTGACACCGACACGGTGGCCCTGACCAGGGCTCTGGTGGGAGCTCACCTTTGAAAAAGGCCTGTGCTCTTGACAGCCCGGGTTCACTCACTGAAAAAGATGATTTATGAGTGTTTCTTTTGCTGTGATGGAAAGAGGGGTTTTCATCTTCGTAGGCCTGACTCGGAGATGACAGGCGTGAGCTCCACACAGTGGCCATGGGTCCTGCACCTTGAAAGACAGCCAAACAAGGGCTCTCTGAATTCTAATACAAAAGAAAGATAGGCACCCGTGTAAACCACTGCTGAATTGAGTTGTGGAAACCCTCAGGGGAAACGTTAACTTCTCAACACTCACCAGCCATTGGTTACCTTAAAAAATGCTCTAAACCTAAATATTGCACAACACAAACTTACTTAGATTAGAACAGGCCAGGAAGGACCTACGATAACTTCTCAACAATCACTGGCCAGTGGCTACCATCAAAAAAGGCTCTGAACCTAGCTACTTCAGAACACAACTTCCCTTAGATTAGAACAGGTGAGGAAGAACCTACGGTAACTTCTCAATAATCACTGGCTGGCCAGTGGCTACCGTAAGAAAGGCTCTGAACCTAGATACTTGAGAACACAAACTCACTATAGATCACCTTGGAGTGGTACACACAGGGTGGGACCCTGTGTTGTCCTGAAGAAGAGCTCTGGGGAAGCTCGAAACATGTTGACGTCTGCTAGGACACCTAACACATTTGGATAGGCCTACTAGAGACTCACCCCGTTTTTAATAGACCGACTAGGAGCCAGAATAAACTTTTTCTGCCCACTAGTTAGGTACATTTTAATTCACTCCACTCCACTACACCACTGCACTACACATAGCTCCTCATTATATAGTGCTCCTACGTCTCATCGCAAGTCGTAGCACCCCTCAACCTGCAGCGGGTTGAGATGGCTCCTATGATGAAGTATGTCACCGTGGGGAAACCCTGGTGAGTGCGGGGACTCAAGAAAGGAAATCTTTCCTTTCCTTCTGATTTTCCAACTCAATTCGAGAGGAAATCCATCTCCACACTAGGTCCCTATCTGGTCTTACCGGATTTGTCGTTTCGTTATTTGTTTAATAATCATTTAAATGCTCTATATTGTTTTTCTCTTTTATAGCCACATACGGCTGAATAAAGAAATAAAGAAGACTCTATGAATAAATAGAGATCATGTTTTCAAAGTTCACCAGACTATTGTGAATATGTAATTAAGCTCAAGACTATTAAAGTACATTACTACTACATAATGAATATGTCTGTGAAGAATGAGTGTTTAAATGTATTTATTCTCTTACATATAATGTGCACAGGACTATTGGTAGCTCCATGTATTCTGGACCTGTGCATTCATTTCAGCATAGGTAATATGACAATTTATAGTGTACTGTCCTTGGGTTTGAAATAATGAGGTATAAAGTTACATTATACATTATGATTTGTAACCGATTTTCATTGGCCAAGGAACACACCTTTACTTAATTATGTTTCATAATCCTGGGTGTTACTAAGACATCAATTGCATACAATAATCACATATTAATAATGTTCAACAAACATTGTCTGATCCCTAAGACATTATACTGATTTGTTTCATCATATTTACAGCCTTGCGAACGCAAGGTAACTCGCCAACCACGTGTCGACTGTTGTAAGATTGCACAATTACTGTTGTAAGGAGAGAATATTGCTCATATTTTGTGGTACAAGTAGTGAAGAATGTAACACTACTATCCTGTCTTGATTGTGGAAAATTAATTGAAATTTCTTGGATACAAGGGTTTAATGTTATCAAAAAATCAATGATGTTGTTTGTTTTTATAATATTTTCAATGATTTGTAATGTATCTCAAATTGAAATTTAATTTTGGGTGAAATGAGATTTCTTCTTTTTTTATTTATTTTTTGTTGCTCAAGATGCACCGGGATCTTTGTACTGTCTGCAAATGACTGTAATTCCAGCTTATTTTTTCTCTGACGATTCTTGAGGGGTTCAGATAAATATTAAATACACTTGGGGATAAAAGTGATCCAAATGGGACACCACGTATAATCGGCAACGCAGAGTGTGTAAGAGTGAGAGAGTCCTCCAAGAACCACCACCCTGAAGGCATGAATGAGGCTTGAATGAATCCTCAAATGCACATCACCCTGGAGAGGCAAGAGCGTTCAAGTGCATGAGTGAGTCGTCTGTTACTTACCACCTTAGACAGGTGACGGTCAAGGTGCTAGAGTGAGTGTTCCACTCTCACCAGCCTAGAGATGTGTAATAATGATGGTGGATGAGTGAGCATTCGAGTGCGTGAGTGAGTCCTCTGTTACTTACCACCTTAGGCAGGTGGTGCAAGAGTGAGCGCTTCCACACTCACCAGCCTAGTGATGTGTGATGATGATGGTTGATGAGTGACTGTTCGAGTGCATGAGTGAGTCGTCTGTTACTTACCACCTTAGGCAGGTGGCGGTCAAGGTGCAAGAGTGAGCGCTTCCACACTCACCAGCCTAGAGATGTGTGAGTGTGAAATAGCGTGGGGCAATTTTCGCTAGGTCTGCCTGATATCTACATCTGCCCTGATACTTGCTGCACTCACCTGACCTCGTGCTTAGCTTCGGGGGCATTCACTGATGGTCTCCCCTGCTGCCGATGCCTGTTTCAACCGCGCGGCTGCCGAGGGGGGAGACTACAACTCCCAGGACTCCCTGCAGCCGGACGCCGCCTACTCCCACTTCTGCGCCCGGTGGCGCTCAAAAGAAAGGCGGACGCGCGCAGGCATGCCCGGGAGAAGCCCGGGACAAGAGCGGGCCGTTTTAGGCCGTCAGGGGCCGAAGGAGGCCGGGCAGGGCCACGGGATTAACATCTACCCTTTGGATTATGTTAGAAATTTGTTTGAAAATTGAATTGAGGGACTGGAAGACCTTGGTGTACTATTTGGTACTGGTAACAGCTTGTTGAATGTTATATATACCTATGTTACCCTTGTAGGGCTTAAAACTGTTTAGTCTTATTTCTCCTGGTGAAAAGCTACTGCCTGCGGGGGCACATTCAGAATGGCAAAACAAAAGGATGGTAAAGGGAAGGGGGTAGTCGGCACCCTGGATGCCTTCCTAATAAGAGCTGAATCTGCCATAATTTATGAAATAAAACGAACAGAGCGCAGATTGTCTTTAGATTCACAAACGCTCCAAAGCGGCCATATCATTACCAGCCCAAATCCAAATGATGGCTTGGTTAATGGAGGCTTACAAAGTAATGGGTGTGTTGTATCGCTGGCTAAGTCACCTAGCATTCAGGAGATTTTAGATTCTTTAGATTCCTCTCCTGCTTCCAGCGATAAACTTAGCGTACTTACAAGGGCACAAAAAACTAAGCAAATAAATGGAAGCCGTCCTGTCCCGACCTCTAAAAAACGAAAGGGTCAATTACTAAAAAAAACAAAACAGAAACAGATCCAGCATATACCCAAGCCCCAGGCAAGGAAGGCTATACCAGAGGCTACAGAATTTTTATCTGAGCCTTTGCCCGAGGCAAGTCAAGATATAGTTGTGGAAGATATATCATCCACATTGACATTACCAACTACAGAAAAGGACTTGGAGGGGAGTTTTAGGACTAAATTGGAAGCGGTAATTTGCACTGATTTAAAACCTGTGCACCATAAATTGACGATTATTGAAAAAAGATTATCGCGCTTAGAGAACCAATATTCTAGTGTCTGTGTGTCACACCCTGAAACAAGATCTAGCTGGAATAAGCCCAAGGCAAAACCTGGTAGAGTGGGCATAGATAAACCAGATCCCTTGGGAAAAAATGTAATACATGATGAGAACTCGAGGGGGAATTTAGCTAATGCGAGTCCCCATTTAGATACCATCTTGATAATTTCGGATGGCCAGACCAAGGATGGTCCCCAGGTTCCAAATCCTCCAAGTATTAACAAATCCCAAGGGGAGAGAAATATTAATAATAAAGGTATAGTAAACACAGCTACAGTTGTGGAACGCTATTCACGCCATCTGCCCTACAGTGGCCCAGATTCAATCCTTAATCTGCCCCCACAAACTACACCCTATATTGTTGTCTTAGCAAATGTCCCCTCTCTAGCTCCTGGAGAGACTGAAGATTGTTTCTCTTTGAGGAATAAATCCTTACATCTTGTAAATGCTAAGACTGATATAAATCAAAATCTCTTGTTCTCAGAACTTAAGATGGCACGTACTGTTAGATAGGTTGGGCCTGCTGAGAAAACAATGGAGGGAGATTGTATTGTCTTGACCTTTAGGCCCCCGGGTCTGGTAAGAGCTATAATTGACAGGGTGAACGATCAAGATATGGATAAGTCTAAGGTCTTGATACTACCCTTGGGGTTTTTCTATTGTCCTCCCATATGGAGACCCAGTTCAATAGAAATTGAGTCCCAAATAAGACCAAAACAACAACCACAGTTTCCTCCATGGTATCATATAAATCATTTCGACCCGCTGAGCACTTTGGTTGAAGTCGATTGACTAAAATTAGAGAATGTTAAGGAAAATGTTTTACCGAAATAATTTCCCCTGATCCTTTGGGCAATGATAGTGATTTGCAGTTGTTCTGTAACATTATTAATAAAACCCAGGGTCTAATAAAAGACAGTGATGAGAAACAGAATATGCCAAACATATAGTGGAAGAGAAAAAGCCCAGTAAACCTTCTGGTTTAGTTAATAGCCAATCGGATAGTTGTACCCTCCGCCTAATTTCATGGAATGTAGCAGGCATATTACGTAGGCTATCGGATGAGATATGGAGAGAGTATATTAAACGCTTCGACATTATCTGTCTCTAAGAAACCTAGAGCAGAAAGGATCTTTTTTTAGATGGCTATAATTCACTGGTTGTTCGGGCAGAACCGTCCCTCTCTGGGAGGGCAAAGGGTGGTTTAATGACCTCAATTTCAATATGGAATATGTCTTTAAAGATAGAAAAAATATTTGCTTCTCCCTGGTATCAACTGACTTTGTGTACTAATTTGATTGTTGTACCTTTACTTCTAACTAATTGGTACTATAATATTTTTGATACTCATACGTCTGTTATCATCGACTCCTTGAAGGTGGAAATTACAAAAGTGACTGAGAAAATTTCTCCCTTGTGTATTATATGGCTAGGGGATTTCAATTGTACCATATGTCAATATAGTGGTAGTCATGCTTTTGGGCTTTTTGATACTAATGAACAACCCCTGGCACATTTTAAGCACACTATACAGGGCGACGCACTAAATAACATCATTGTGGTTAATGATCTTTGTATACTTGACACCCTGACTAATATACCAATGGCACCCATTCTAACATTTCAGGGGGCTGGGGGGTGTATGGGTGTAATAGATTTCATGTTAATTTCCAGTAGATATGTTCATCTTGTTGATGATTTCAGGGTAGAACCAAATCCTGCCAGTAATCATACCCCCTTGTTTTATCTCTGAGTACTGCGGCATCAAGGACAATGCCCCTAGAACAATCAATAATATATAATCATAATCAAGGTATTAGAATAAAATGGGACAAGAATGATCCTAAAAAAATGGAGGAAAGGATTCTCAAAGCCAACCCATCGCAAATGATGATTTGTCTAACGGTTACCTCTGACCCAGAGCTGATATTGCAGAATTTTGAAGCTCTCTGTAAGAGTGTGGCCATAAATTTGCTTAAACCTGCCAGGAAAGGTATAATCCCGGATATGAAATGGTTTAATGTTGAATGCTCTGCAGCACAAACAGCGTTGAGTAAGGCACTTCACATGGTCCCTCTGGATAAAGAAATGGTCAGGAATGCAAGACAAATCTATAAAAAGGCTATTGACAAAAGGAAAATAGAATTGACGAAGCAGGCTTGGGATGACATCGAGAAAGCCAGTGATTTGAGAGATAGCAGGTTATTTTGGGAGGTCATAAATCGTCCCCTTTTTATTAATGAAGATAGGTCTATGGTCTCGCATATAACCGGGGAGGTTTGGGAAGCTCACTATTCAAAGATTTTTAGCCCAAAAGGCATCCTATTATCAAATGAATGTGAAGATGATGCCCCTTTTAATATCAAGACTGCAAGGCATCTTAGTTTATCGCTCTCCTTGGAGGAAGTGGAAGAGGCTCTGAGAAAAGGTATTGCTCTCAAGGCCCCGAGGTCCGATGCGGTACCCTTGGATTTATTTAAAAATAACCCCCAAGTTTGGGCACCCCTCCTGTTAAATGTTTTCAAAGCGGCTATTGTGGGACGTATTCCATCATCTTGGAAAGAAGCGGTAATCGTGCCCATTTTCAAAAAGGGAAATAAAGCGATCCTTGTTGTTATCGATCAATCTCCCTAATAGATGCCTCTTGCAAACTATTGGGGAGAGTAATATTAGCACACTTGGAGACATGGGCGAATGCCTCTGGCATTATTGTGGACTCTCAATATGGATTTAGGAGAGGCAGGGCCCGGGACTGCGGAACAGTCTCTCAACTTGGACATGATTATGGGTAAGTACATAAAGGCCAAGAGTGTTTCAATTCACCTGGCCTTTATGGACGTATCCAGTGCATTTGACACTGTATGCAGGGGACAGCTCTGGTTGTTAATGGAGTCTATGGGATTCAAGGAGCCACTTGTCACCCTGCTGCGTAGACTGCATGCTGCGACTTCCGTAGCTGTACGATATGGCCCAGGTAGTGAAAAAAACGGGAAAATTGTCTCATCTGAAGGTGTTCGCCAGGGCTGTATCTTGGCATCCTTTTTGTTTTTAGTATACACAAATGGTTTGGAACAGTTTTTATTGCAAAAAGGCTTAGATTTTCTAAAATAAATGACAACCACGTACCTCTATTGTCATATGCGGATGATACCATGCTGATGACATTACCAGCAAATAGTATGCAAAATGTCTGAATGCTTTTAATGAATTTATGTTGGGACTAGCTCTTAGGGTGAATTTCACTAAATCATTTGCAATGGTTTGTGGTTCAAGTAGAACTAAAACTTGTAAATATACTGTGGACAATATGGTTATTGAGAAAGTTACAAATTGTAACTATCTAGGAAATCTTTTTAATAAAACATTAAACTGGGACTACTTGATAACGATCCAGCTTCAAAAAACAAATAGATCAGTAGAGGCCCTTTTCCGCTTCACTAGTAAATTGGGTCAAAAAACAATTGCAGAATTGATGACCTTGTATAAATCCAAATGTTTGCCAGGGGCAACTTACGGGGCAGGGGTATGGGGATACCACAAAAGTGAACAAATACAAATTATGGAGAACACATTTCTAAAACGACTTTTATCTATTCCTAATAGTTCTCCAAACATTTTCTGCCAATCGGAGGCTGGTTTACATTTTGTGAGTGACAGAATACATGTGTCCCCTTTGCTCCTCTGGGGAAAAATATTGACCTCTGAGGATTTGTTGTTTTCAAAAGAAATTTTAAAGGATTGTATGTATCTCGACATGGCCATAATGATACCTTGGTTACGTTATGTGAAGGAAACCTTTTATAAAATAGGCCTAGAAAATTTTTAGGAAAATCCTGATTCTATTAATCCGGACATGAAGATGGTCATTAAGAATGCCTATTATACTGCTTTAGGATTGTCTAGACAAGATAAACACACATCTGACAAAGTGGTTACATTACAGCAACAGTTTTACTTGTCTTTCTCCACACATATACAATGGCGTTTTTATTTGACCAGATTCCGGTTAAAAGCATTGCACTTTTTGGCTGCTTTCCCTAAGCAAGGGGGTTGGTGTGAGAGGCTGCCCCCTTGCCCGTGTAATAATGTAGCCCAACAATGCACAGTGCACTTTGTACTCTTTTGTTCACTTTATAAAGCCCCAAGAGATTGCTTTATTAAACCTCTTTTGAGGGATATTAGACCCTGCACATACTTGGAAGGTTTTGAGTACTTGAGATCATTATCAACTGCTGCTATATGTAGTTTTATTAGATCTGCTCTTTTAATTAGAAATCGTTATGGATTATGAACTTATTTCTATTGATTTTATGTATGTTTTAGATATGATATATTGTGTATTATGTATTTGTCCACGATTTCTTCTTGTGAATATGAAATAATATTAGTGATTTGTATATGTGAAATGTACCTCAATGCACTGCACTTTGTAGTTTTTATAATAGGCAGGGGCGTTGGTGTGAGAGGCTGCACTGCTGCTTATCTAATAATAATTTACATAACAATGCATAGTGATATGATTTTTTGTATATTGCTTATCGTCCGTGAATGTTGGAAATTGAAATACCATTTGTGATTTGTATGTATAATATTTGATATTTTTAATAGTATACTTTTATGATTCTCTTTGAATCGAATAAAGTTATTTGAAATGTGTGATGATGATGGTTGATGAGTGACCGTTCGAGTGCATGAGTGAGTCGTCTGTTACTTACCACCGTAGACAGGTGACGGTCAAGGTGCAAGAGTGAGCACTTCCACACTCACCGGCCTGGAGATGTGTGATGATGATGGTGGATGAGTGAGCATTCGAGTGCATGAGTGAGTCGTCTGTTACTTACCACCTTAGGCAGGTGGCGGTCAAGGTGCAAGAGTGAGCGCTACCACACTCACCAGCCTAGAGATGTGTGATGATGATGGTGGATGAGTGAGCATTCGAGTGCATGAGTGAGTCGTCTGTTACTTACCACCTTAGGCAGGTGAAGGTCTAGGTGCAAGAGTGAGCGCTTCCACACTCACCAGCCTAGAGATGTATAATGAGGATGGTGGATGAGTGAGTGTTCGAGTGCCTGAGTGAGTCGTCTGTTACTTACCACCTTAGGCAGGTGGCGGTCAAGGTGCAAGAGTGAGCGCTACCACACTCACCAGCCTAGAGATGTGTAATGATGATGCTGGATGAGTGAGCATTCGAGTGCATGAGTCGCCTGTTACTTACCACCTTAGGCAGGTGGCGGTCAAGGTGCAAGAGTGAGCGCTTCCACACTCACCAGCCTAGAGATGTGTGATGTTGATTGGTGGATGAGTGACCGTTCGAGTGCATGAGTGAGTCGTCTGTTACTTACCACCTTAAACAGGTGACGGTCAAGGTGCAAGAGTGAGTGCTTCCACACTCACCAGCCTAGAGATGTGTAATGATGATGGTGGATGAGTGAGCGTTCGAGTGCATGAGTGAGTCGTCTGTTACTTACCACCTTAAACTGGTGACGGTCAAGGTGCAAGAGTGAGCGCTTTCACACTCACCAGCCTAGAGATGTGTGATGATGATGGTGGATGAGTGACCGTTCGAGTGCATGAGTGAGTAATCTCTTACTTACCACCTTAGACAGGTGACGGTCAAGGTGCAAGAGTGAGCGCTTCCACACTCACCGGGCTGGAGATGTGTGATGATGATGGTGGATGAGTGAGTTCCTATTTAGTTAGAGCCCTGACAATGTGTGAGGGTCAGCAAGCCGGTGAGAAAGAGTGAGTGCTCTAATATTTGAGCAACCTGGTGATGTGTGAGGCACAAAGTGCATGAGCGAGCCATTAATACTCACCACTTTGAAGCTGCATGAAGGTCAGTGAGGATTTGTGCATCCTCTAAGATGCACCATCCAAGTGTTGTGTGAGGGTGCATGAGTGGGCCCTCAAAAGCTCACCATCCTGAGAAACCTGACCGTCAGGGTGCATAAGTGAGTCCACCAATATTCACCACTCTAGGAGCGCTTGCAGTGAGTCGTTTCCAGTTCCATGTACTAACCTGGATCCTCTCTCTCATCCCATTGTACAGATAAAAAAGGCCTTTTTTGCACTGGTGGCCAATGGTGTCAGGGCCGCTCCACTCTGGGACAGCAAACAGCAGATCTTTGTGGGTAAGTGTCATGGCATCATTGTAACTCACCTGATATCATTCACCTGTATAGGCCAGGGCCACCATCTGCTGGATACCTGTGCAAGGACTTGAGGACTCTTCTTATACATACGTGATTCGCTGAGAGCTGGTGGACATTGGAGAGAATAGATGCAAGCTGTATATAAGGGAGCATGATGGTCCTTGGTTTTGGTGCAATCCCATCTCTGTTCCCACCAGAAGTGGAGCACCTACCCTGAGATCGGAGGTTTTCCATCAGGCCGAAGCTCTGAAAGGTACATAGGAGGGGATTGGGCCACTCACATGTCAGTCAAGTCTTCTGCTCCTATCACCATCCGCTCTCAGCCCCCACGACCTCCCCGCCTCTACTTGCATCACTTCCTCCTGTCATTAATCCTGCTGGGAGTTACCACCTTTTCTACATCTAACTTTGTTGCCCAGGGGACCACCAAGGCTTAATGTAAGGCAGATATGCCCGAGCGCCACCAATAATGTAAATCCTTTCCTTATAGTCATTATATGTAAATGTATCACATGTCGCATAGCGAGAAAATATGGCATGGATTCTACCCACGTAGATCTACATTGAACACAATCTATCATACCAACTGGGCGAGGTCGAATTAAACTGGAAAATGAACTGGGATGGAGTAAGAAAAAGTACTGAAAGAGACGACTGATCAAAAGAGGTTGGTAATAAAGAATTGTCCTGGGGAAGAACCATGGTCAGCCGTAGATGCGCCTCAGAGCAGAGGCCGGGCAAAAGACAAAGGAAATCCATATCCAGTCCAGAAATGAAAAACACTATGCTTTTGAGATCTTTTAATAACAAACTTAGAATATTGCTGCAATGTGTTCAAATCCTTTATTAAACTAGTTGGTAGACCTTTATTCTGGCAAATTTGGGCTGAAAGATTTATCCGGGTGTTCAACGGTATCTGCGGTGATGGAAAACGAGTTCCCTTTGACATTCTAACTGAGATGTTCGGATAAAGAGTACACAAATGTTGGAAGTGTGTTCGGCTGAAAGAATAATTTACGACCACCTGCAGCACAATCACTCAGATAGAAAATCTCTAAGGTTGAAAGGATTTTAAAATGTGAGGCTCTGGACTTTAAGGCTCCTCCAGTAAGAAACTTGGGGTTCCATTTAGACATCCTTTTCTTTAAGGAACAGCACTTCTTTGACCAACTATGCTATTCTATGCTAGAGAATTCATAAAGTGCGTGGCGACCTGAGGGCATCCCAGCGCTGGCGGCCAAATAGAGCTACTACACTACGATCAGAGGCCACACCCAAAAGATCAGTTCCTAAAGAGCCAGGTCTTGAGGGGTTTTCGGAAATTCAACTTGTTATTCGTGGATGGAATGGCCAGAGCGAGGGCGTCCACGGCTTGGCCAAAGACCGTCCTCCACTTTTAGCTCTTCTGATAGTAGGGACGGTGGATAAATGTGAGTTGGTGGATTTAAGAAGCCTTTTGGAGAAATAGGGGGTAACCAGTTGGCTGGAGAAGAGACGCAAGAAGTGGGTTACCAGACAGAACAACAGAGTCCGGGAATGGGAATAGGGATTTTAATGCTAAGCCTTCGAGAAGTGGAAGAATGCCCCGAAAGTGCAGCCTAATAGCATGTTAAGTAAAAGCTTCAAAGGCATTACTGCAAAACCATATCTGAGAATGAATTATGAAAAGAAAATGAGATGCTGTGGAGCTGCAGCTTGCAAGGCCAAGGGAGCCAGCGCCGGAAGTTGAGAAAACAGAAAGAAGTAAGAAGGACTGGAGCTGAAACTGATTGGGAATGAAGGAGGAGAAGCTGAAAAAGATACAATTCAATGAGACACAAAAAAAGAACTGCTTCTGTTTGATTAATACAGGAAACTCCCAACAGGAAGAGGCCGGCTGAGCAGCAGCCATGATGGGTTGGTCTAACTTACACCTGGGGGTAGGGCGATCCACCGCGCTGAGATTGGCAGACTGCAATGTCCTCCGAGACGACGACATTCTCCCCTCACACAACCACCATCTTAACACACCTTGCGCAGCCTTCCCACGCTTCCCACCTCCCAAAACCCAACCACAAACTCCTTGAATGAGATATCAGCACGCAGCACAAGCGCTCAGAGCAAAGACGCAACTATGTCCTGCATGTACATAATAAGCGTGTGAATAACACGAGTGTTGGACTCACAGGCATGGAATATGTGAGTATCCTGGCCCAAGTGAGAGCTACGTGTAGATGAGCCAGAATCAGGTGACATGGGTAGGGGCGGCTCTAGGTTCATGGCGGCCCTGGGCAGGAAGCGTAGGTAGGGGGCCCCGGAAGAGGGGGTTTGGGCTGGGCAGAGCGGGAGGCCAGTGAAGAGGGGGGGGTCAGGGTGTTTGGAAGTGGAACAGAGCCGGAGACCGCCAAATCCCTGCCAGGGGCCACCACGCAAATATGTATCCATCCTCAGAGGATTATTATATTAAGGATATATATTGGCGAGGCGGCCCCTGGGGTTTGGCGGCCCTGTGCAGGTGCACAGTTTGCGCATGCCTAAGGCCGCCCCTGACATGGGCTAGTGTAGTAGTTTTTGTGAGAATTCAGAGCGTGATGCTCGAAGACCATTTGAGATCGCAGTCCCTTTGACTCGTAATATCAGGGTTTGCGATAGAAAAATGACTTTTCTTAATGTACAAAAGCCCTTTCAAGATCTGCAAATTCTTTCTGATTTGTAAAAGGACTTTTGCAGTTCTTTCTTAAATCCCAAATAGGACGGTGAATGAAAGGGACTCCCCTCCTAATTGCGAATTTGAAAGGAACGGATCAATGGTTTACAGCTGCATTGGCGATCACGCGGCATTGATGAGTTGCCCACCACCGAGTTGAGATAGTACCTGATGCACACGGATAAATGGGGCCTGCTTGCTCTCCCTGAATTTTACGAAAATGATAAACTTGTGTTTTTAAAAGCTGCAGCAGTTCCTTTAAGGAACTTTTGCTGCTTTTTTCATGGTCTGGCCTGGCAGCGTCGCTGTCACCAGACAATTATGTGAGCATCACTAGAGGCGGGCTTTGGCTCCGCCCACATGTTGAGAGCCAGGAGTGCATGTTTTGAATGGGCCGAAGTTGTGTGCTTCCACAAAAAAGTGCTTTCCCTCCACACAGCTGTGATCATTTTGTTCATTTATCCAGCTGGCTGAGCTTGAAATTTCAGGGGCACAAAGCTGGCATTGCAATGCTATTAAAGTGTCCTAGATGAATAGATCATTTGTGGTGTTTTGTTTCTGGCTGTAGCAGAAGCACAGATGAGAGGAGGACAGTCATTAATCTACATGGATGTTTAGGTCTGGCCTGACAGTGCAACTGTCACCTGACCTTTCATACACCAACACTATTCTACAGTTCTTTGGGGCAGATGTATCATCATTGTAGTTTGCGAGTACTTAAAAGCGAATTTTACCAATTCGCTATTAAGGACTCGCAAAATGCAATGTATGTAGGTTTCGCAATAATAATTCGAATTCCTACATATTTCTTAATTGCGAATCACAAATTGCAATTCGCAATTAAGGAATTCTTTCCCATTCATTACTATATGCCTAGGAATGTATGGGAAGACATACCCAATAGGTATTTTCAAATTGCAAATGCAATTCCAAGGGTGCCAAAAGGACACCCTGTTGCACCCTGTTGTATATGCGCCCCAATGCACTTAGAAAATTTCAAAAAACTGCATTTTTCTTGGAAATCGCAAACTACCACCAACTTAAAGTTGGTTGTAATTTGTGATTTCCTAATGCCGGATCGCAAATTTTGGGTGCTTGCAAAATTGCATTTAAGGAATCGTAATTTGCCATTCCTTAAATGCATTCACAAAATAGGAAATCACAAATTTTGCGATTCCTTTTTTTGCTTTGGCCTTTTGGGATGACACATCCCAAATGGCTTCTTCCCGTTTGCAAACGGGAAAACCCTTGATACATCTGGCCCTTTGCTTCCATACAATTGCACATTTACTTCCATGCTATTTACTGGTAATGCTTCACATTGTCATACAATATTCCTCTAAAGCCCGACACATTGGCATTGCCAATGTTTGTTAAAAAAAAGTGTGCAGCTTGGAGTTCACTCATATGGATGGTGGTCTGCTGTTTCCTACAGCCCACCACCCCTGTGATTGCAGCCAATCACAGGAGGTCTCTAAGTGCGACCTGCAACATGAATATTGATTAGCCTGGTCGTTCTGCGACCCCCTGGGGTTCACTATTTATTTTGTCAACTGCCTAAAAGTAAATTGGTTGGTTTGCAAAATCTGATATGAATTGCGAAAAAGTGGTGCACATTTTGTGAATCCGAGTGCATCTGGTACGTATTGTGTTTTTTTATGATCGGTACATTCCAGGACTTTGCCCCACAGTAAGAAAAGGAAGTTGACGCGTTATGTGCAGTGCCAAGGCGGCAGTGCCAGCACACAGGGGCCTGCAGGGACATGCATGGGTGTCTGCTCTCTGCTGGTGCACGTGGGAGAGAGAAAAGTGTAGGCCAGCCGTTTCACCCAATGATTATTTCGGCATTCCATACCCTTTTCCTATATTTTTGTTGCCCTGGAGAGTCTTTTTAGGTCGAGCGACCTATCTCAATGCGCATGCGCATTGAGCGGGAGCTCGATATATAGCGCTTTAACAGACTTTACCTAACTGGGCGATTTGGTGCTGTGCCCGTGGCTTTTAGGTCAATGCGCAAGCGCATTGACCTAAAATGCGCGTGCACAGCACCAAATCGCCGTCTGTTCCCTCAGCCGCACTCCTCCCACAAGGCCCCTGCTGCTTTCACACCCTCTCCCCGCTCCGCCCCCTCCCCTGCCCGCCAGCAATGCTAATTAACGCAGTTCCAGCATCTAAGCACAGGGGCTGCATTAGATCTTTAACATTAAACAATTGCAAGTAAATGTAAAAGGGCTACAAGCTTCTGCTCAGAAACAATCAAAACAACACAGCCCTTTCATTTTTGAAATCCTTCCAGTTGCTGAGGGATGGTATATCCAGGATGCTGTTTCTCAACCCCATTGCTCCAAACCTTGGAACTAGCTCAAC